>NC_062569.1:147521666-152756666 GCF_022837055.1 Prionailurus viverrinus
TCCCCTTCTTCTTCTTCTTCTTCTTCTTCTTTTTACTTTTATCACCCATGGTAACACTCATTAAAATGTTCCATAATCATACTTCACAGTAGCTTACTTCAATTCAATGAATCAAGTCTTTACATTTCTTTATGGAGTCTTCACCTCAGCGTACTATGTGATACACCTTGTCCAGAAATCAGTTCACCAGCAGCACCCGCTTGAGCTCCAAAGATGAGCCTCTTCATTTCCAAGGTGACCCTACTAGATGTTAACAGTGTAGGCAAGGAAGAATGATTCTTCTTCTTCTTCTTCTTCTTCTTCTTCTTCTTCTTCTTCCCCTTCAAACTTATTGCAAGAGAAATGAAATTTCTGCAAAGGGCACTTTAAGTGTGCTTTTTTGCTTATGGAAACAAACCAGTGTGTCTTCCAAGAGTAACAGGGAGCATTTTACTGAAACACATGATTTGAAGAATTCAGATGTTACTGCTTTGCTTGTCCAGGCTGCTAACAGTGTACTGGTTCTTCCCGTGGGTCCCCTTCATTAGGAATCACAAAGGTTCATCTGTGGCACAGAGATGCCATACTGCCTCCCTTTAGTTGTGGAGTTTGTTCTGTCAGTCTTTGGGTTGATTTCTGGGGTATTTAGAAAGATTTGATAGCTGTCCAGTTGTGTTTGAGGGACTAGGCGAGCCTAGGGTCCTCCTTAGCTCCTCCTTAGCCATTTTAGCTCCTCCCGAAGTGAGATGTCATACTTCCAATACAGGGCAATCGTCCTCATTCTCCTTGGCAAATCAATTCAACATTCCTTAGGTTTCCAAAGTAGAAATCCTTTGCTTTTCCAACTTGTCTGTGATTTCAATGCATTGACCTGTTGCATTGATTTGACTTCCCTCCAAGCCAGAACTTGTATTAAGAGTTCTTTGTTTCTAAACAGGCCCCAAGGAGCTTCATGTTTGGTTTATTTAGAACTGTAGCAACAAGGGAAAGTGCTCCTGACATATCTTGACTTTGCCTAGCAAACACACTAGGGTCCGAATCTTTGCCATCACACTTTGCATCAAAACGTTTTTTTGGACCACTGAACAAATTATTTTTGTTAGGGGTTTTTAAAAACTTTTTAATTTGAGAGAGACTGAGTGAGCACACGCAAGAGGGGGAGAGAGAAAGAACCTTAAGCAGGCTCCACGCTCAGCACAGAGCCCAACAAAGGGCTCGATCCCATGACCCTGGGATCATGACCTAAGCTAAAATCAAGAATCGAACACTCACCCTACTGAGCCACTCAGGTGCCCCGAGCCATGGGACAAATTTTAAAAGACTTGAGAACTTCCTGTCAATGAGTTGTCCACAAAAATTATTTTTAAGTTTATTTATTTATTTTTGAGAGAGAGACAGAGAGAGAACCAGCAGGGAAGGGGCAGAGAGAAAGAGGGGGACAGAGGATCTGGAACAAGCTCTGTAATGATAGCAGAGAGCCCTACATGGGGCTCAAACTTATGAACTGTGAGATCAGGATCTGAGCCCAGGGCAATGCTTAACCTACTGAGCCACCCAGGTGCTCCTATCCACAAAAATTATTTTGTCAGCCTTCGTTCTCTTAAAACCTACTTGTCATATTTTAAAACTCTGGGTATATTCACGTTCCAGCTTACCTTGGAATTTTCCTTTCTTCAAAACAATGTAACAGCATGTCCATAAATGGACAGTGAGCAGCCTCCAAGCCCAACAGTTCAATCTTTGTCAGGGCCAAGTACAGAGGCTCATTCATTCAAGCCAATATCACCTCTTCTTACTGGAAGCAGACTCAGAATTGGAATATAAAAAATGGAAGGGCACCCATGTTTTAGAGATGCATGGGAGTGGGTGACTGGTCGGTTGGAAGATCATCATCGTTCAGGGTCTAATCTAACTGTGAGCACCAGAAAGTTATTTTTTTTTTTCAGTGAACTTGGACCTGATCATGTTCTGAGGAACAGGCTTATGCTACTCAAAGTCTTAGGAGACTGATATATGAACCTGGTGGGGTGGGATACAACTAATGTGGGGCAGGGGGAAGAAGGGAGAAGGAAATGGACAGCTATTAGTTAACTTTGGGCAAAGAGCCCAGCTTGCAAAACACTTGTCCGAGAGGGAGGGGGCTTCTTAGGATATCTGGGAGATGAACCACCAAGGTACGTAAACAACCAGTGTAAGGGAATGTGTAGCTTTATGTAACCAGATGGGAAACCAGTGATTAGAGGACTCAATGGCCTTGGGGTGCAGTCTGTTAAGCGTCCGGCTTCGGCTCAGGTCATGATCTCGTGGTCTGTGGGTTCGAGCCCCACATCGGGCTCTGTGCGAACAGCTCAGAGCCTGGAACCTGCTTCGGATTCTGTCTCCCACTCTCCTGTCCCTCCTCCACTCTCACTCTGTCTCTCTCTCAAAAATAAACACTTAAAAAAAAAAAAAGAAAAGAGGACTCACTGGCCTTACTTCCTGAGTCCTCACCAAGCCCATGGGTTCTCCTGGCTGCCTGCCGAAGTGCAGGTGGCTGGCGTCCACAGTTCTACACTATGGTGTGCTCTGGGGTGTCCACCAGCCAGATGGAGAAGGCCCTGGCTCAGAGGACTATGAGGGCGTGCGGTAAAGATTGGGTCCATAGTCCAAGAGAGGGTACCTGTAGAACTCACTGGTGAGGGTTGTCCCTAGCTTAGTGGCACCATTCTTCACTCTGTTAGTCTTGTGTTTCATCTAGTTAAATACCGGCTTCCTGATATTTGCTGAACTATCTGGGCCATGACATGCCCTGACCTGCTTGGACCGCTAAGCTGGCAGCCTTCTCCATCTTCCACATCCCCCAATAGCCGCCATGAATTTCTGGCCAAGTGCTCCACCTACTGATAGCACTTGATTCTTCCAGACTCAGACCTCCAACCTGCCCGTCCCAATACTTGACCGACACCTTGAAAGACTGTTATTTTAGAGGGGTTGTCCACACTCCCTTTCTCCCTAGAAGTTGCAAACCATTAACAAAAAATTGATGTCTGTTAGAGGCACTGCCCATGAAGCAAGAGGAGATTAATTTATTTCCAAGCCAGACATTGATAGGTGAAACCAGGAAAAAACAAACCCAGCATCTCATCTTGGTAAGAGGGGAGCTCAACTAGACAGAGGGTGGCAAGAAGGGCCACCTGCAGTCCTTATTCAACCTTGTCCTAATTCTCACTGACCGCTCCCCTGCCCCTAATTTTTAGCCTTCGAATCTGTGATTTGGCTGTCTGTTATAAATCCTTAAAGTTTATTGGGGAGGAAATACCAAGGTCAAATCATTAAACCCCCACCTGTGTGACTTGTCCAAAATAACGTTGTTACAAACTCCTGGAACCCGACTAACTTTAGATGACAAGGCAACGTTGCTAGTTGGTTAGTCAGAAATGAAATTCAGGGTCAGGGTTCACAGGATTTTTTTTTTTAATTTGGTGCTTTAAATACCACCTTGCAAAAGCAGGAAATGCTGCAAATGTGTTAAACTGGCTGATACAGTTAGAATGACAGTAACACATTTTCTTTTTTTGTTTATTTTTATTTATTTTGAGAGAGAGAGAGAGAGAGAGAGAGTGCACGAGCCAAAGGAGGGGCGGGGGGGTGGGGAATCCCAAGCAGGCTTCACGCAGTCGGCACAGAGCCTGACATGGGGCTCGATCCCACAAAGTGTGAGATCCTGACCTGAGCCGAAATCAAGAGTCGGACGTTTAACCGACTGAGCCACCCAGGTGCCCTGACAAGAATACATTTTCTAATGAGAAGGGGGGTATAACAGCAAAAGGACAGCATGAAAGAAAGTCTGGCAAAGTCTGCCGGACCTCCGAGAAGACTTGGTTTCACTGTTTCTGATTTCTGTGGCATCTTACTGGAAAATGTGCCTGCAAATAGAGAAAGAACATGTCATCTGAGCCATATTTGCAGCATCAAGGTTGCAGATTTTGTTCCTTGACCAACTGATTTTTACTGGACACCCATAGGGCATGCACATTTCAGGATGTAAATGTCGTGTAAATGGAAATGGAAGTGTAGCAGGGGGAAAGAAAGCAGAAACACACCTTGCACAGCTGATGCTTGGTGGGGGGGGGCAGTTTGGCAGCGGGACCCAGATGAAATGATCGAATGAAGTGATTGATCAAGCAATTCGATTCATTGACCCTTGTTTGGTTTTTGATGAGCAGACTGCGAACTCTTGTCCTTTCTTTAGTGTGTTTTTCTGTTGCTGTTTTCCTTCTTTGCTACCCTCCAGGATTCAACATCCTTTCTTCCCTTAATTACTAACATTTCTGAGTTTTTTAAGCTTATCTGTTTATTTATTTATTTATTTATTTATTTATTTTAATTTTTTAATGTTTATTTATTTTTCAGAGAGAGGGAGAGAGAGAGGGAGAGGTTGAGTGGGGGAGGGGCAGAGAGACAGAGAATCGGCAACAGGCTCCAGGCTCTGAGCTGTCAGTCCAGAGCCCGACGCAGGGCTTGAACCCATGAACTGTGAGATCATGACCTGAACTAAAGCCCGGAGTTGGACGCTTAACTGACTAAGCCACCTAGGTGCCCCCTGGCTTTTGTTAGGCTTAGATTTGCCAAATTAAGAGTGCCTATCTCTTGTAACCAGGTGTCGTTCCTCTACAGCAACAACCAATAACAACAAAAACCCGTAAAGCACTTAAGTGTCAGGTGGTTTTAAACACTTTATACATATTACTCATGTAATCCCCCCAACAACCCTGTGAGGTAGTTTCTATTATGAGTCTCTAAAAAAACCCCTGCCTGTTTGGATACAGATGATCTAAACTTCCTACACCTGTCCTCCTCTCCTTTCTCTTTCATTTAGGATGCTCAAAAGTAGTTAAATCTCTGTGGCAGCTTGGCTCATATAATCTTATGGCCACCTGCCTCCTCAACTCTGTTCAGGGTCCTGCCTTCTTTAGAAAACTCCCGGTGCCTCCCAAGCCAAGAATATCAGCATCAGTGAGGATCTATGAGAACACACTTAGGTTAGAAGCATGCTTGTTTTGAAGTGAACTTCATGTGATTTAAAATGTATCGACTATATTTGGCAAGATGGTCACCGCTAAGGTTACAGCCCTCTTCGTTGCTGCTGCCTTTTGAAGTCAGGATCAGCCTGACTGATGTGCACCACAGAGCATTCTTTAGATCAGTTTTTAACTTTTGTGACTTTCGGGGGAGAAGTTGAGACACATGGGATTACAACCAAATGTGGTAAAAGTTCTCCATCTTGTCCACTGGATTCATTTGGATTCCTTCTGCTGCCATGACCTACAAACAAAATGGGGGAGAGTTTTAGAAGAGATTCCATGAAATTCTTTATTATGCTGACTTTTTACGTGTGGAAACTAGAGAACAGGGAGTAACTTGCCCAGGTTCTTTATAGCTTGTGAGTCCTGGAGCTCAGATTGGATCCCAGGCAGCCTGGTCCCAGAGGCCTTCCTCATCTGAAGTTATAAGGATTTTTTTTAATATTTTCTTCTGAACATTTTAAAGTTTTGCTTTTCACATTTGAGTTTTTAATATATCTATAATTACTTTTGAGCACCATATGATATAGGTATCCGTTTTTTAAAATTGATGTATAATTGACCTACGACATTAAATTGGTTTCAGGTGCGCAACGATTCAGTATTTGTATATATTACAAAATGATCTCCACAGTACGTGTAGTTAATATGCATTAACATGCAAACAAAATTTTTTTCTTATGATAAGAACTTTGAAGATTTACTTTCTTACATGGGGTGCCTGGGCGGCTCAGTACGTTAAGCAACAGACTGTTGGTTTGGGTTCAGGTCATGATCTCACGGTTTAATGAGTTCGAGCCCCGCATCAGGCTCTGTGCTGATAGCTTGGAGCCTGCTTGGTATTCTCTCTCTGTCTCTCTCTCTCTCTCTCTCTGCTCCTCCCCCATTCATCCTGTCTGTCTTTCTCAAAAATGAAGAAACCTAAGGGGCACCTGGGTGGCTCAGTCGGTTAAGTATCCGACTTCGGCTCAGGTCGTGATCTCATGGTTCGAGGGTTCGTGAGTTCAAGCCCCACATCAGGCTCTGTGCTGACAGCTCAGAGCCTGGAGCCTGCTTCAGATTCTGTATCTCCCTCTCTTCCCACACTTGGTTTCTCAGTGCCTGTAAAAGCTATGTTTACACTGTACTGGCATCTACCAAGTACAATAGCATCATGTCTCAAAAAATAGTGTACGTACTTTCATTTAAAACTACTTCATTGGCAAAAGATGCTAACCATCATCTGAGCTTTCAGCGAATCATAATCTTTTTGCTGGAGGTCTTTCCCTGATGTTGATGGCTGCCGGCTGATCAGGGTGGTGGTCGCAACAATTTCTTCCCACACTTGTCTGGCGACTTCTTGATGTTCCTGGTCGGAACTCTGAAGGGGCGAGTTGAGGCCAAAATCACCAGCGACAGCCTTCAGGTCACTTGGGACGGATGGACGGGGTGAACGCCCTTTCCTGTTCCCTCCTCTCTTCAGCCTCCTCCCAGTTCCCGCCATTTCTCGGGTAATCTCGGAGGAGAGGAGGCAAAGGGCTGGCCTGCTCCAGGCTTTCTTCCCCCCTCCTCTTGTCCTCTCTGCTTCCATCTTGAAATGTCCTGGTCGAGCAGCTCTGGGCTTTGTGGAAAATGAGTGTTATCAGGAAGATCGTCAGTTATTTTCTTCCTAACTTGCCCTCCACCCTTCTCCGATGCTCTTAGGATGGGGCTCCCCCCCGTGACTCGGAAACGTTGAGGAGGCTGGCTCTTCTGTGCCTGTTTCAGGAAGTTGACAGTGTCCTGAAGGGACGACCTGTTCAGGTTCGTATCCGTTGCCAACAAGCACCAGATTTGTAACGTGGGGGGACAGGCCTCCACCCCGGGCAGCCTGAGCGTGTCATCGGCCTGTGTCATCGGTCCAAGGTTCTCCCTGCCTTCTCCACAGACTCCACCGTGGGCAGGACACCTTTGGCCTAGTGCCTTCACGCTTCCTGTCGTGTGTCGTCTCCGCGATCAAAGCCGGCACCGCAGTTCGTACCGGGATCGCCCGGGGAAACACGGGGTGTCTCAAGCTCCCAGAAATCCCCAGCAGCGCACCCACGGCTGCTCCAGGATTAGCTGGAAAGTGGATCCGGTGGTGGGCATCCGGCCCTCCAGGGCTGCGTAGGGCTCCACGGCTCTGCCTCTGAGTGCCAGCATCCCACGGGCCACAGCTGACCGCTCAGAACGCTGCGGGGAGTTCCATCCGTAAGGTAAACAGGTGCCCGGCCACCGGGGCAGATCAGTTGGGCTGGGGGAGGGGAGGCCAGCCAGGTTCTAGGAAACGGTTCTCTCTTAACTTGGCTCTGAAGTAGACGGTGATCTCACTTCCACAGGCACTGCGGGAGTGGGAAGGGCTGATCCCAGCCTGAAGCTCGGTCACTATAGACCCACCTGGCCCTAGAGCAAACCTTAAACATCAAAGCAGGGCCAGGCCATGTCCCTCTCTGTGCACAAGAACAAGTCAGGGCAGAATAGGGGTGGGGGTGGGGGTGGGGGCTCTCCCTGGATGAGGCTCATTCTCCTGGTTTAAATTTTCCTTCTGCTTTAGGAACTTGCGGTGCCATCCACAAAGGTCTCAGGATCGTCCTCCTCCGAGTCTCCTTCTCTCCTTGTGCGTAGTCACTGGGGGCAGGCAGGGACCCAGGACTGAAAGGTGTCCCCAACGGTATTAACTAAGAGACCAAGATTCCAATCCTAATAACTCACGAGAAAGCAATTGGAATTGACAGACTCTTTCAATTTCATGGGTTTTCTGTGGAGCGAACCTGTCCCTGTTCAATCCAAGTGTTCCCGGAAGGGGGTGACCCTGCTCCAGGGTGACATAGTGATCTGGGCTCCTTCCCTCATGTGGTCCTCCCTCTTCAGCCCACACCTCCCCTTATTTTTACTCAAAAATTTCTAAGGCTTGCTTTGCCAAGGCCTATGGGACACAGCTGATGATGCTTGTCACCCCAATGTGATTGTCATAAATCTTAAGCCTTTCCTCTGGATTTGGGGTCATCGACTCACCTATATTTTGACAATAATTTCTTGATAGCATATTTCCAAAATGAGATCACTAATCCAGAATACCAGGAAGGTTGGCTAATATGAGCACCTATGTATTCTGAGCCCATGGGGCCAGGCTAAGTGAAGTTTCGACAGATCATAGTATGTACATAGACGAGGAAAAAGTACCAGTCAAGATGGGGGAGAGAGCAAACTGATCATGAAGTGAAGACACCTTTCTTCTCTCCTCATTTCATTTCCTCTCTAGCTCAGATTTCTGGTCATTTCCACAGGAAAGTAGTTGTCAATAACACTTCCTTCGGTTCACTGAAGTACAACATTCAACGTGGAAACAAGACGATCAGAACTTTTTCTAGGAAAGTTTAAGCGTGATTCAGCTTAAAAGCGAGATGGGGATATAAACGTTCAATCCCTAGTCACCCTCTTAGCTCCAGAAAAGAGATGGGAATATTGCTTTTTCTTGCACTAGATGGCAATGTTTCTCTGCAAACCAAACCACATTTACTGGCTCTCTGAGAGGCTGGCCGACTCCCCTAGGGGGTGCCCGAGGGCTCCCAGTAGCGTTCCTGACTCCAGGAGACAAATTAGAAGTGGTACAAGCTTGTTTGGGGCCAGAGACAGGAGTGCTACCCTGGTCTCCAGAGGCTAAGTTAGAAGCAAGGAAGGGAAGACAGCGACGGAGGGAAGAGAAGAAAGGGAGATTCGATGACAGCAAACATCACAGTGAAAACACAATGGGGAACCAGGTGCTTTTCTGAGCAAGTACCTTTGGACCTAACTTTGGATTTGAGAATGGAGCTTGCCTTCTTTCTCTTGGATGTACTGCATTCCTGGGCTTTCTTCACTCGATTGTGTTGGCCAGAATCTTAATAATAGGCATTGGGTCTTAGAAGGACTCAGCTAGGGGTCCGCTCACCATAAAATATGCTCACTTTATCATGTCACTGTGCCTTCTAATTCAAAAAACTTTCTTCTAGCACATTTCTGGTAGCACATTGCCACTTAAAAAAAAAATTTTTTTTTAATGTTTTTATTTATTTTTGAGACAGAGAGAGAGCATGAGCAGGGGAGGGGCAGACACAGCATCCGAAGCAGGCTCCAGGCTCTGAGCTGTCAGCACAGAGCCTGACGTGGGGCTCGAACTCAGACTGCGAGATCATGACCTGAGCTGAAGTCAGACGCTTAACCGACTGAGCCACCCAGGCGCCCCATAGCATTACCACTTTTATCAATGGGTATTTATGGGATAATCCCACGTTCCAAACATTGTGTGTGTACTTGGTAGGTGGTGAAGAAGTACTATTATTTTACTGCATCAACACGTGGGATCAGAAGTAATGCAGTCAACCCCCCATCTATGAAGGGGCTATATTTAAAAATTTTTGGAACTCCAAATACGTTTTCTAATTAACATTTTACATGGCGGTTCGTTTTCCAAATTAACCCTTAATATTGCTTCATATTTTATCATTTCCCTCCATCAGGATGTTATCAGGGTAATCTATGGTTGTTACCAACAATATAAATACAAAGAAAAATATTGTCATCTTCCTCAAGTCCGTCTCCAGAGATAATCACCGTGACCGGTATTTTTCTCTGTGTATTATAAAAAAATTGTCATCCTTTTTAATTATCAGAAGCATCTCCTTTCGTCAGTAAAAATTCTTTAAACCCGTGAACTCTAGAGAGGGGGTGCCTCATTTGATTTCTTTTTTTTTTCTTTTAAGTTTTAAAAATGTGTTTATTTCCTTTTGAGAGAGAGAGAGAGCGAGAGAGAGAGAGAGAGAGAGAGAGAGAGCGGGGGAGGGGCAGAGAGAGAGGGAGACACAGAATCCAAAGCAGGCTCCAGGCTTTAGGCTGTCAGTACAGAGCCCGATGTGGGGCTCAAACTCACGAACCACGGGATCATGACCTGAGCCGAAGTCGGATGCTTAATAGACTGAGCCAACTGGGCACCCTCAGTTTCTTTCTCTGCAAAGGGGAGGTAAGAAGAATCCCTAAGACACAAGATTATCCATAAAGGAGGTAACACAGGTCACGTGCTTGCCATAGGGACAGGCGCATAGGAAATGCCCAATAAATAGTAGCTTTAATGTTGTTATTACCATTATTATGTAAACCTTTCTCGTATTACAAAATGAATATTAAAAGTTTGAAAAATTCAGAGGTATAAATAGCATACAAATCACATGTCATCCCGCTACACAGAGATAATCATTGCTAACCTTTCACATTTGTTTTTAAAGATTTTTATTTTTTTAAGTAATCTATACCCAAAGTGGGGCTCAAACTTAGAACCCCGAGATCAAGAGTTGCATACTCTACTGACTGAGCAAGCCATAATGTTCACATTTTTAATGCTTATTTAAAAAAAAAAAGTCCTTGGGGCTTCTGGGTGGCTCAGTCAGTTGAGCGTCCGACTTCGGCTCAGGTCATGATCTCGCGGTCTGTGGGTTTGAGCCCCACTTCGGGCTCTGTGCTGACAGCTCAGAGCCTGGAGCCTGTTTCCGATTCTGTGTCTCCCTCTCTCTCTGTCCCTCCCCCGCTCATGCTCTGTCTCTCTTTCTCTGTCAAAAATAAATAAACATTAAAAAAAAAAGTCCAAATGGGGATCATACTGAATGGTTTTTTTGCTGCTTTTTGGCTTACAATCTAATAAAAAAATCCTGATTTTACTGGCTGCAAAATACATTATTGTACAGATGTATTGCAAATAACTATTTCCCTGTTACTCGATATTCAAATGCCTTCTGATTTTTTGCTCTTATAAATATGATGTGATAAATATCCTGGATATAAATTTTCATCTGCATGTGGCATATTTCTCTAGATCAGTGTCATAGAAATGGAATTACTGAGTCGACGTGTATGAACTATTTTTAAATTCTTTTTTTTTTAATTTTTTTATTAAAAAAAATTTTTTTTTTCAACGTTTATTTATTTTTGGGACAGAGAGAGACAGAGCATGAACGGGGGAGGGGCAGAGAGAGAGGGAGACACAGAATCGGAAACAGGCTCCAGGCTCTGAGCCATCAGCCCAGAGCCCAACGTGGGGCTCGAACTCCCGGACCGCGAGATCGTGACCTGGCTGAAGTCGGATGCTTAACCGACTGCGCCACCCAGGCGCCCCAACTATTTTTAAATTCTTGATGTACATTGGCCAGATTCTCTTTTGAGGGTTTAAACTGATTTATGTTTCCACCAGCCTCGGTTAGAGTGCCTGTCACTTTAAGTATCCCCTAATTTTCAACTTTTGGCTACTTTGGAAAGTAAAACATACAATCTCATTTCACTTGGCATTACTTTGATGGACGATGGGGTAAGACTTCTTTTTGTATTGTTCCTATTACTGTCCATCCGCCCTGTGAAATATCTTTTTCCTTCGTCCATTTCCTATTGTCTTATTTTTTAAAAAGGCAACTTGTGTTAGGCTTTTATATAATACATATACTGACTCACTCTCATGTTCATAGTAGTTATCTTTCATAATTTGTAATTTATCTTTTGTTGGACTTAGAGTAGAATTTTTTAAAGCTTAATTTATTTATTTTGAGAGAGAGTGAGTGTGTGTGTGCGTGCACACAGGAGAGGGGCAGAGAGAGAGAGAGAGAGAGGGAGGGAGGGAGAGAGGGAGAATCCCAAGCAGGCTCCCTACTGTCAGCATGGAGCCTGAGGTGGGCTCGAGCTCACAAACGGGGAGCCAAAATCAAACGTCAGATGCTTAACCAACTGAGCCACCCAGGCGCCCCGAGGGGGAATTTTCTTATGGAAAAGAAAATCTGAATTTGTGTGAGCCACACCTGTCTTATGTGTGTATGGAGTGGGGGTGAGTGTCTCTTTTTGCTTCTGTGCTTGAACACATTCTCCCTCACCCAGACATCAGGTTAAATTTTCTTCTGCAATTAAAAAGTAATCTGTGGGGTGATGCTTCGAGACTGTGTGATCCTCCTGTTCCCCAGCAAACTTGAACCATTGGCTTTAGTATTGAAAAAGTAATACATGTGATACAAATGCAAATAGTAAAAAAGGAAATACGATAAAAGTAAGTTCTCTTCTTCCCCCAGTCTTTCAGTTCCCCTGTACGTGAACGTGTACGTGTATACACATGTACTCAGAGTCAGCTAATGCTTCCTGTTTCTTGTGTAACTTTCCAGAATTATTCTAATATACAAGAGCACATGTGGGCGTGTGTGTGTGTGTGTGTGTGTGTGTGTGTGTGTGTGTTTTACATAAGGGAAACATACTATGCATATACATTTGCATATACACAAGGGAAACATAGTATGCATATGCATTTGCATATACATTTGCATATATGCATATATGCATTTACATAAGGGAAACATACTTTTACATAAGGGAAACATACTATGCATCCTGTTAATAAACTGGGTTCCTTTCTTAACTTTCCTGAAGTCGATTTCTTATCATCAAGGGTACCTCAGGGTTTTGGTGTTTTGTTTGCTTGTTTTTGTTTGTGATGACTGCGCCAAGTTATGCTGTAGGAAAGATGTACGTTTATTTGGTCCATTTCTAACTTTAAAGTAGACTTTTGCAAGCTAGCCTGGGGATGGCCCGTGGATTCTCTTTACTTTTCTGTGGAAATAGATGTGTTGTTACCGGGAGCCTCTGGAGCGTTTCCAACCCCCCATGACTCGGTAAGCTTGCGGAGGGCATTGTTTTTCTTCTCTGCTGTATTCCCAAATGTCTATCACTGGGATATAAATTAGCCTCTCATGCCCCCTAAACTTCTCTTTTTCAGCCCCCGTCTTCAACTGGTAGCCCTGAATAGATGAGCCCTTTGACAAATCTCCTCTCCCTTGCCCGGCTGAAAGCTTCTGTGTACTGGGTAGGGAGTGTGGTAACTTGGAGGTGCCCGGACAAGTGGAACCATTAGAGAATTGTTAACAGCTACCTCTGAGGGGACTGAGCATAAATGCAATTCGGTAAGTGCTGGTTGATGAGCACACCACCGGGCATGACGCCCGGTCATTTCCAGTAACTGCAGTCCCTTGCTCAGCCCGATCTCCACCTGCCACCTATCTTCGGAACGCTTGACGCCCATGACTCGTGACCCAGCCTGGACCCAGGGTCTCTCCCTGCTGCCGATTTGTCACGGCTTCTCATCACTGTCACACCCTCACTTCTCTGCCTGCTCGGCTTGCAGGGCCCCGTCATGACATCCAGAGGAAGCGGGGACAGGACGGACAAGAGCAGTCAGAAAATGGAGGACTTGAGCTGAGCCCCCCGTGGACAGACAACGCTGGTGACTTAGTCAGGGGGCTTCACAGAAAGTATTTTCTCACTCTTCTGGAGGCTAGAAATCCAAGATCAAGGTGTCGGCAGAATGGATGTCTTCTGAGGCCTCTCTCCATGGCCTGTAGGTGGCCACCTTCTCCCTGTGTCCTCACGTGGTCTTCTGTGTGTGTCTGTGTCCTAATCTCCTCTTAGAGGGACACAGAGTCCTACTGGATTTGGACCCACGCTAATGACTTCACTTGAACTTAATGAACCCTTTAAAGACACTCTCTCCAAAGACAGCCACACTTTGAGGTTCTGGGGGCTAAGACTTCAACCTATGATATTCAGGGGGACACAACTAAGATGGAAACCTTTGGGAAGGTGTGGGGAACAAGAAGGATTTGCCAGGAAGAGAAATTGTGCCAGTGAACCGGCTGGCGGAGCGAGCAGGGTGTGGCGAGCTCAGAACCGGAGGAAGGATTGATTGGATTTGGGGAGTGCTCACCCTGGACAGGCGAGCAGGGGTGGGGGTGGAGGGGGGGGGGCGGCGCAGCGGGGAGGGATGCGGCTGGGGGCCAGAGAAATGGTGGGATGCCAGGACTTTTTAGGCAGGGTAAGCTGGTCTCATGTTAATGGTCCTAAGAGAGGACCAGAGGAGGTGGGGGAGGAGACAGAACGCGTGTGGAAAGAATGATAACTGGACGGAGAAGCTAAAGACTGGAGAAACGGTTTGAAGAAGGAAATAATAACACTCGGAGACAAAGGGAGTAAGTGCTGGAGAGGAAAAAGGGCAGGCATTTTCTAGCTGAGAGACTGGAGTGTGGCTGGTGCCAGGGGGCAGGAAGCCAGATGGGGGTTCTTTATTTAAAAACAATCTTGGAGCGCCCGGGTGGCTCAGTTGGTTAAGCATCTGACTTCGGCTCAGGTCGTGATCTCGCAGTTTGTGAGTTCGAGCCCTGCGTCGGGCTCTGTGCTGACAGCTTGGAGCCTGGAGCCTGCTTCGGATGCTGTGTCTCCCTCTCTCGCTGCCCCTCCCCCACTTGTGCTCTGTTGCTCTCTGTCTATCAAAAATAAATAAAATTTTTAAAAAAATTAAAAAAAAAAAAAGCAATCTTTACCCTGTTAAACTCTTGCTTGTCAGAACCACAGAACTGGAGAGCTGAGAGGCGCTGAGAGGTCATTTAACCCACTCTCTCCATTCTGTCCACACGGGCTAGGCCTGTTCTATTACAACTTGCGTGCGGCCATCTCGTATTTTACTGTTTCTTCAGAATGGGAGGTCACCAAGCCCGTGGGAAGAGTATTCCTGGTTAGCTCGCTACACGGAGGGGCTCCCTCCACCAGGAGAGGCGGCCTGGGGCCTGGCGCTCTCCCAACAGGTACCGAGCTGGGAAGAAGAAAGGGTACCCCGGATGAGAAAGGAGGAGGCCACAGGCATTCAAGACAAGCAGGTGCATTTCCCGCCGGGGCCCGAGGCTGGCGTGAACCTAGGTGCTCACCCGGTGTGCCCGTCACCCGTGGGCTTCCGCCCCCTCTCTTCCCCATTCGGGAGCTGAACTGGGAAAGGTGGGCAAAGCCACATCACTCCTTGGCAGACGGGTGGAAGGGGCCCCGAGCCACGGTGTCCTAATGAACTTGGCAGAGACGGGACCGCAGAGAGACGTGGCCCTTCCCCAGGCTCTGAATTCTCCCCAGGAGATTGCACAGCTCTCCTGTATTTTATTTTTGTCACCAGCACTGTGCTCCAATGCAGTCAGTACAGTTACAGGTAGCAAACAATCGCAGATCCTATGAGCTTCCTCGTTTTCCTTCAGAGCCTTGGCCATCCGCCAGACTCCCCCACTGCGAACTGAACCCAGCCGGCGAAAACCGACGGGACATTTTCAACACATGTGTTTGTGCAAAACCGCACTTCTTTGCAAAATGTTGCTATTGTTTTCTGTGTAATTTGATAGCTGTTGAAATATGGTGGAAAGGTTTCTGAAACTCAAGGAAGCAGCCGTTTCGATTATTTAAAATATTCCTGTGCTTGTTCAAGTGGACTTGGCTAGGGCACTAAATAAATCCCACAAAGGGTCACCATTGGACGTTCCAGAGGCCACAGGTCTATTCTCTGTGATCCATGAATGTCCTTTCCTGCCTGCAGTGAAAATGCAGGAAATTTGTTTTGAAGTTGTGCCACAATGTAATTTTCCCAGGGCAAATTTACTTCTGCGACTTGTTATCTACCACGTTCCACAGAAGCCAATCACCCACAGATTAAGACTAAAATTAAAATGTGTCTTGTAACTTGCTCTATTAATGAAGCAATTCATGAAGCAAATTCTTGTTTCAGTTTATTTCAAAACCATCTCTGGTTTTAACAGTACTTTATTTTATTTTGTTTTATTTTATTTTATTTTTTTGCATAAGATTCAAGTAATAATTGACATGGAGAAATAGCACTATTTTAAAAAGCCACTAAATTGTAAAGAAAATGAAAACTGGTAATAGAAACATAGCTCAAATTAACTTGGGGATAATATATTAATTTAGTATACCTTCTTTTTTTTTTTCTTCAATGTTTTATCTTATTTTCGAGAGAGACAGAGACGGAACACGAGCAAGGGAGGGCAGAGAGGAAGACACAGAATCCGAAGCAGGTTCCAGGCTCCAGGCTGTCAGCACAGAGCCTGACTCAGGGCTTGAACCCACGAACCGAGAGATCATGACCTGAGCTCAAGCTGGACGTTTAAATGACCGAGCCACCCAGGCACCCCATTATTTTTGAATTTTTAAAAATTAAATAAAAAAAATTTTTTTTAGTGCTTATTTTTGACAAAGAGAGAGAGAGCTCGTGCTTGTGTGCGAGCATGTGTCAGGGAGGGGCAGAGAGAGAGGGAGACACAGAATCCGAAGCAGGTTCCAGACTCCAGGCTGTCAGCACAGAGCCCGACGCGGGGCTCGAGCTCACAAGCCGCGAGATCACGACCTGAACCGAGGTTGGACGCTTAACTGACTGTGTCACCCAGACGCCCCTATAAACTGTACATTTTTAAAAGCAGAACCCTAAACCTGAAGAATAAAATTTATGTATTTAAAGAAGTGAGGATATTTTTATTTTTACCTGAACACTTTTTACTTGGTTAATTGTTACCTTACTTTGTTAGAGTTTTACAAAGTACACTGGAATCAGAAGGCAAAAGACAAAGAAATAAAAACTTGCATTAAACCTGTTTGTCAAAAGCTAATAAATGGTCGTGCATCGTTTGTGTGTGTGTTTCAAGGTTTAGAAAAAGAAATAGATTCGTTACCTGGAGCAAATAATCTGTTTTCACTGATTAGCTTAAATGGCCAACCACGTTTGGGTCACGATTCATCTTTCTTGCCGCCCCCCCGCCCCAAATGAAGTGATTAGAGGCAGGATTTGGGCTTATTTTTCGCTGATGGGCCATATAGCTGGGAACACACATTTCAGAACCAAACTGTCGCTTTGACTGAACTACAGCCGAATGCCGTTGGCCTCTGTGGTCTCCAGCCCGCTCTTTCTGCCGAGAGCGAGAGAGCTCCTCCCTGGGGTGGGTCCAGCAGCCTACAGACTCTCCCCACACAGGCCCTGCCCGTGAACATCACCCGTCTAAGATGTGGACCCATCATCTCCCGCGGAGGCTGGTTGTGTTGTGAAATGAACGTAGGCTTTGGAGTCAGAGGGACCCGAGCTCTGCCATCAACTTACCTGGGTGTTTGTCTCTCCCCGAACCTCAGTGTCATTCTATAAACCAGCGCTGGGCAGTACTGAGTTCCTACCTAGAGAGGCAGGAGGGTTGCCTGAGATAACCTAAGAAACATGGCCAACGCGATGCCTGGCACACACTTCGTAGCTACAAAATAAAATACCATTTTACGTAGACGCACAGGCTTCAGGTGGGTTTACCATGGCTCCCACGACCTTGGGCAAGACGCAGGACTTCCCTGAACCTCGGTGTTTTAATCCGTAAAATGAGTCCCTAAAGTTCAACCAAGACAGGGGACGGTGGGCGTGCTTTGCAAATGGGACTGCATTAAATAAGATATGCAAACATATCTTTCAACGCACATTTTTCTTACATCAGCCTGGCAGGCGAGGAAGTACCATTCCTTGCCAAATTCCTAGCAAATGAAGAAACAGGTTCAAGTACCTTGCAGTGAAGTCACACAGCTAGGATGCAACCCAAATGTCATAATTATAATGCTCTCCTTAAATATTATACTCAGATACTAATGCTCAAATGTGATAATATTAATACCATACTCAAGTCGTTCGTGATAGCAATGATGCCCACTTCTCATAACGCCATACTCAAATCTTATGAAAAACACTAATACTCGGCTGTTACCATTGTAACACCATACTCAAATATTAGACCGTTACACTACCACTCACGTCTTGTAATCATAACACCGTCATCAGGGCTTTCTCGTAGTTGTGTCTTTATTCTGTGATTGGCGTTTATTTCCACGTCCTGTCTCTGTCAACCTCCACCTCCTGTGGACTGAAGTCCCTCACGGACAGGGGCAGCTGAGCACAGAGGCCAGGCACTAAAGGCTTAGCCGGACCAGCTCTCACATCTGCTCTGCCGTCATTGATCGAAGGCGGGACAACGCGTGCCTCCTCTCTGAAGACTCTCCTGCTCGCTCCAGGCTGCCTGGCCTCCCCAATTCCTGATCTCCTGTGTTCAGTGTTCCACGATGGTTTCCCATCACTAAGTTTGGGCTTGTTGTTTCCTTTGGGAGTAGGAACCACGTTCTAACGAGCTCTCAAAAACACTTAATCCATTCGTTGAAGTGTGAGACCCCAGGTCTCAGCTTCTGACAGGTACAACGTTAGACCCTATGTTAGTCGTTTGCCTTCATTACAAGGTTAACACGCACCCCACAGAAAAGGACCAACGATGCAGGGGCAGGCATCAGCCCTGGATAAACCATTGCGCAGGGATCCCTGTCCGGGAAGAAGCTGAAACTTAGATCTTGGTTTTGAGAGGTCACTGGCTGCAGAGCCTTGCAAACATTTTTAGACATGAGTGACATCTTAAAGCTCAAGTTGATTTCTCTACGTGATATAGTCTCTTCCTACCTTGGGGAACTTAAATCTTTTAAGAATGGACTTCATGCCGTATTAAAGCTCACTTACTGACAGATGGCTGAGCAGTCACGCACAGGAGGAATTCTTTTTCATGAGGGAACTCAGGAAAAAGGTGCAGACTTCACTTGTAGGCAAACAGCAGACGTGGGGGCAGCTTCCATCGCTAGCCAACGTGTTTGAAAATGAAAATTTGCAGGGCGCCTGGGTGGCTTGGTCGGTTAAGCGTCCGACTTCGGCTCAGTTCATGATCTCACGGTCCATGAGTTCGAGCCCCGCATCGGGCTCTGTGCTGACAGCTCAGAGCCTGGAGCCTGTTTCGGATTCTGTGTCTCCCTGTCTCTCTGTCCCTCCCCTGTTCATGCTCTGTCTCTCTCTGTCTCAAAAATAAATAAATGTTTGGGGCACCTGGGTGGCTCAGTTGGCTAAGCGTCCGACTTCGGCTCAGGTTACGATCTCACAGCCCGTGAGTTCGAGCCCCGCGTCAGGCTCTGGGCTGATGGCTCAGAGCCTGGAGCCTGCTTCCGATTCTGTGTCTCCCTCTCTCTCTGCCCCTCCCCCATTCATGCTCTGTCTCTCTGTGTCTCAAAAATAAATAAACGTTAAAAAAAAATTAAAAAAAAAAATAAATAAACGTTAAAAAAAATTAAAAAAAAAAAAAGAAAGAAAATGAAAATTTGCTGCGCAGGTGAGGCCTTGGCCAAACGCTGCACGCAGAGGTAGCCGGTTACGGTGGAAGTTGGTTCAACTCTTTTGAAGTTCAGGTAGCAATTCGGAGCCGAGCTCTCGCACCATAAACACGTTCGTCACTTTCGGTGCGGTAATCAGACTTCTTGGCATCTCTCCGACGCAAAGAATTCGAAAGAAGTTGAACACTCTGTGTTTGAACATGTTCGCTGGCGTCCTTATGGTCGGTGTCCGACATTTGGAAACGCGCTAATAAAAAACTAGAGACACAGCAATAATAAAAAATACTTGGCTGAACCCCCCCTTCCCCAGAGTACAAAACTCGCATCGTTGCTGTGGTTATCATACAGAGTTAGATAGGCACTCTAATTAAGGACTAGAAGGGGAAGGAAGAAATATAAGTCACTGAGAGACGTCCTTGGATTTTAGTAACGCTGTGTTTATAACTTCCTATCTCTATGAGCCAGGGGCACCCTTCAGCTCCTCAGAGGAATCAGGATTTTCGGAGGAAAAACTGATAGAGAGAGAGAAAAGGGTTCCACTAGGCCGCACTCCCTTCGAAAACTCTCAACTATAAACGTGCCTGGACGTTAAGGCACAGCTTTCATGGAATTATGGGTCCACAGAGTTACAAAGGCTGTGAAGGACAGGCCAGCGCTGGTCGCAGAGGCTGGGCCCGGCCGTCGCCAGGCCCCACGAACGGGCCGTTTCATCTCAACGACACTTGTGAAGCAGATCTCGCGTGGAGCCCGGCGAGGTGGGGCCTCCTTGCGCGGCCCACAAAAGAGGGCTGGGCTTGCCAAATGGAATCAGGCTCTTGGGAGGCCGGAGGAGCCTCCATTGTCCTTGGTTCCAGCGATTAAACGCCGGATTAAAGAGGAAACATTCCTTCGCAGTCCCTGCCCCCCAGCCTCGGCTCATCAGGCCCCTTCACGAGGCTCCTTCCAAAAAATATTGAGGGAGGCGCCTTCGATTCCTGGCCCTCACAGCTGACACTGCAGCTCGCACAAAGGGGCTTCAGGAGGTTAATTAAAACCGGGTAATAGAAGGAATCCAAGACCGACACTTCAAAAATGTCACGGGGGCTCTGGGACAGGGGGAAGACATGTGGTGTGAAAGCCACCTCCCAGACACTGCCCCACTCACGCTCGGCCTCGAGCTAGCCCTTGGCTGCTTGATGGACACAAGGAACCACTGTCTCCCCAATTTTTAGCCTTCTCCTGATCAAGCAGCTGTGCCTTGTTGCACGTCTTCGTCTAGCGCGTTCTAGCTTTTCCAGACGGGGCATCGTGTGTCTGACAGCGTCCTTTGCAGCCTCTCCATCAAACTGACGTGGATATTTCGTTCTCCTTCCTTACTGCGGGTGTGCTCTCCGGGAGCACCCCCACACACAGCATCTTCCAGGATGCCATCAGACTAAGCTGGTCTCTCGGACCCTCAGTCTGACACCTGGGGGTTAAGGAAGACGGAAGTGTCGGAAGATTGCGGAGCAAGTCGTTTTAGAAATACTGCCTGGGTGAAAGGGATACAAACAGGAGACCCGTGATTTAATTTTTTTAACGTTTATTTGTTTTTGAGACAGAGACAGAGCATGAACGGGGGAGGGTCAGAGAGAGAGGGAGACACAGAATCCGAAGCAGGCTCCAGGCCCTGAGCTGTCGGCACGGAGCCCGACGCGGGGCTCGAACTCACGGACCGTGAGATCATGACCTGAGCCGAAATCGGACGCTTCACCGACGGAGCCACCCAGGCGCCCCGAGGAGACCCATGATTTAGGTCTAAATATCCATCACGGTACTCACTTGCTTCTGGAAAGGGAAGTGTATTGTGTAGTGCCCTCGAAGCAGGAGTCACTCCGTAAATACACGCTGCGGGGAATCGAAGCATGCACTCTCATGCCCAGTTGCCTGGACTTTGTCGCTTACCACCTGTGTGACCTTAAATAAGTTACTCAAGGTCAGTTTCCTCATCTGAAAAACAGACGTGGGGACGATGACAATGAGGAGAGCAGTGTATCCCCCCAGGACTGCTCTGAGGACTGAAAACATCAATATATGCACAGCGGTTAGACTAGCTTCTGTCACAGAACACAGGCTATGTCCGTGTGAGCTACAAAGATTATTATTATTTCTTGTTTTCAGCAAATAAATTCTAAAGGTATTCATAGCATCCCTTTCTCCTACAGTGCCAAAAAGAATAGAGGGTCAGTATGGACGGGGATCATGCTATTTATTTATAGTGTGTATCCTTAGGTATAATTCTGGAAAGAAAATATTAGCCTATATATTCAGGAGTTTATTAAAGCACAAAAAGCATAGGAATGCAAGGATAGTTTGATATTGATAAGTTATGGGACAACAACCCATGGTTGTATTCTTGGTGGCCAAAAGAGCTTTTTATCAATATTTAACAGCCATTTATGGGGCTCCTGGGTGGCTCAGCCGGTTGGGCATCCAACTTCAGCTCAGGTCGTGATGTCACCGTTTGTGAGTTTGAACCCCACGTCGGGCTCTGTGCTGACAGCTCAGGACCTGGAGCCTGCTTCGGATTCCGTGTCTCCCTCTCTCTCTCTGCCCCTCCTCTCCGTCTCTCTCTGCCCCTCCTCTGCTCACACTCTGTCTCTCTCTCTCTCTCTCTCTCTCTCCCCAAAATAAATAAACATTAAAAAATTTTTTTTTAATTTATCAGACATTTTTTTACTTGAAAAAGCTTTAAACACAATAAATTCACATGTGAGCTTATTAATTGAACATATTAATTGAAAAACTATCCCAACGCTTAATGGTAAAATGTTAAAAGCATTAAGAGCACTTTCCTATCATTACCAAGGGTAAGGCAATACCGATCACTATGGAAACTATTATTTACTATTATTCTGGAAGTACTAGCCAATGCAATTCGATAGGAGAAACAAACAAACAAAAAACCCTATAAATATGGGGATTTGCAGACGACATGATTCTCTATTTCTAAAATTCATGGCCGTCAATTAAAAAGCTGTCAGAAGCAACGAGATCCCTAAGTAAGGTGCCTGGTGACAAAGTTAGTTGTACAAGAACTGCCAGGTTTTCTCGAAGTAAATACAGTGGGATGAAATCGATCACCGTCAAAAGCGTTCTGATAGGCTAGACTGATTTCTTTGCTTCTGCAAACTGGCTGCCTTTGGCCCCTGAGCAGTGGGCCGTGACGGGGTGGATTTCTGCTGGAGAAACTGCAGTGGAGGCTTGGACAACAAGGCGATTCTTCATCAGGAGACACCTTTTCATTGCTTCTGGTCACCTGCTGGCAGGAGCAAAGTTTGTCTGTTATATGTGGACCATGTGGGTCAAATCAGAGTCTTTGAAGTTGTTCAAATGAAGAGGATTAGTCATCGTTCTAGGGAGACATAAAGACTAAGCCAAAAGAAGCAGGGTTCATATGGTTTCATGCATCTGTTAACCTGGCTTAGATACATTTCCTTGTTGTAGTGTGGGTATTTTATGCACTGTTTGCCTTGAAAAAGTCACAGATTTAATCAATTCTTTATGGTACCAGACCTCTTGTGTCCACAAAGAAAGAAGATGTTCCATCATTATGTTAACGGCGCATCTAACACAGAGCGTCCGGACCATCCAATCAGAAAGCTCTTTCTCAGACCGTTACATTTGTACACGAACTCCAAACCCCATGTATTACTTTTAAGCTGATTTTCTGATCTCCTGCCACCAAACCTGACATGTTGCTTTATTATGATTAACTCTGTATAATAGTTTACTTTTTCGTCTCAAATGTGCGGTAAGGGCTGAGGCTATTTTCACAACATTTTTTGAAGCTATGTGGTTTATTCTTATTTATCCCCCCCGTCAGATATACATTATTCAGAGATGTATTGCCGTTTCTGAGCGCTAACAGAGAACATAGAACTTGGTAAGTGATAGGAAGCTTTACCCGTAAATCCCCAACCCCTAATGCTCCATACCCACTCTATCTGTCGTATCAGAGGAATCTTGAATGTAACAATATGCTAGAAAAACAGAAGTACTCGTTTATGTTGGTAGAAATTATTTTTAGGTTTATTTATTTATTTTAAGAGAGACAGGCAGCGTGAGTGGGGGGAGGGGCAAAGTGAGCGGGAGAAAGAGAGAATCCCAAGCGGGCTCCATGCTGTCAGCGCAGAGCCCAATACGGGGCTTGAACCCACGAAGCCACAAGATCATGACCTGAGCTGAAACCGAGTTGGATGCTTAACCGACTGAGGCACTCAGGCGCCCCTGTTGGCAATTTTTAATTAAAATAATGCTAATCATTTGGGAAGGACCTACAGATTTATTTTTTAAAAAGTGGCTTGGAGAGCTCTGATTGTTTAATGTTGTTTTGACACCAGATACTTGATAAATATGTAAGAGGCAAAAATAATGATAAAATATAACACCATTCAGTTTGGTGCTTCCTAGTGTATGTCACCACATAAACAAAGGGAAGTGAGATTGAACTTAACCATTAAAAAAATCCTTCACTGGAAGCAAATCCAACATGAACCCTTAAGTTTTTTAGAAAATCAACTTATGGTCATTATTCCCTTTCTGAAAAGATTCTTTGTTTTATGACAGGAGCCACACACACACACACACACACACACACTCACACTGCTTCCTTTAACTAGCAGGCTCTTTTAGTGTAACTAAAAGTATTTAATTTACAGCAATTAAAGTCACATACATCTATTTAAGATCCCATTCAGGGGCGCCTGGGTGGCGCAGTCGGTTAAGCGTCCGACTTCAGCCAGGTCACGATCTCGTGGTCCGTGAGTTCGAGCCCCGCGTCGGGCTCTGGGCCGATGGCTCAGAGCCTGGAGCCTGTTTCGATTCTGTGTCTCCCTCTCTCTCTGCCCCTCCCCCGTTCATGCTCTGTCTCTCTCTGTCCCAAAAATAAATAAACATTGAAAAAAAAAATTTTTTAAAATAAAAAAAGATCCCATTCAATAATTTTCTTTAGTTAAAATTTTTATGGCAAATGTATCTTAACCTCCTCCCTATTGGGTTTGTGATCAACTCTGAAGTACGTTATAAAATAAAAATACATAATAAAATTGCTTAACATTCTTGTGTCGTTTTTTAAATTTCATTCATTCATTCATTCATTCAACAAATATGAAGTGAGGCCCTACTATGTGCCAGGCATATTTGCCCTGGGGTTATAGCAGTGAACAAAATTCCTGTCCTCATGAAGTTAATATTCTGATTCTGATGGAGACAAAAAATTGATGATTTTAACACTGTAAAAAGTCTATCAGATGATGGGTTTCTCACAAAGACAAAAAGGCAATGAAAGTTCTGGTCAATATGTGTATCTTGCTAATCTACATCCTTCTTGGAAACAGGCAGTACTTAATATATAATCCCTCAATTATCCATCATCTGGGTATTTTGTGACGATTGTGTTACCTCTGTAACTGCACTGCTCAACCAGAAAATAATCCTTTTCCAGCTGGCATTCCCATTTGGTGAATCATTTGGTGGGAGCTACGGGCTATTGGAAGTTACCCACAGTTTCGTATCCGTCTGTCATTCTGGGAGGAATGTCCACCTTGATGTCAGAGGAACTCCCCTTCAAATCTCACCTCTTACTGTGAGATTAGCTGTGAGGCAAGTTACTCGATTTCTCTGAACCCATTTTCCCCCTGTTCAACAGGCAGGTTAATCCTCCCTCAAAGGACTGTCATTCAGATTAAGGAAATTGTCAGTGGGAGGTGGTTGGCAGGTGGGGATGACCTTACCCAAGGTTCCTATCTTGGCAGAGCCAAGATTAGAACCCCCATCACCTCACTCGGTGACCAGTTCTCTGTCTTGCCCTTAGTAATCTCTGTTGACTTTGCCCATATGATAATAGATATATTCATCATTTATCAAGAAGACCTGAGCCCTATGTTGTGCTGCCTCATGGACCCCTCTGGGCCTCAGTTTCCTCTTATGCAAGATGGCAGAGTTGGACGAGACGGTCTTTAGGGTCCCTCTCAACCATGCATGGCTGTGACTCCAGGTAGAGTGACCAACCGCCCTGGTCTGCCCAGGACCGAAGGGTTTCCCCTAACACCTGACTTCCAGCGCTGAAACTCAGAGTTCACGCAAAGCGGGTGAGTCCACCCCCAACGACTCCGGGCTTCCTCTCTGCTTGGTGTCTACCGCCCCCTTGCCTGATATACCACTCAACGCCTGAACCTGAACACAGTCCTGGAGCAGAATTCGAGCATAAAGTTAGCCGACAAAACCCCAGCCACATGGCCTTCCCCTCTTCATCCTTTCTTCGCGCTTAGCGGTTTCCTACCCGAGAGCTGTTTTGCAAACCTGTTTTTCAACAGCCACCGCTGTGGTTTTTGTTTTGGTGGCGAGGTATAAAAGCAGGGGCGCCTGGGTGGCTCAGTCGGTTGAGCGCCCACCTCTTGGTTTCCGCTCAGATCACGATCTCACAGCTCGTGAGATCGAGCCTGACATCGGGCTCCGTGCTGACAGCGTGGAGCCAGCTTGGGATTCTCTCTCTCCCTCTCTCTCTGCCCCACCCCTGCTCGCTCTGTCTCTCTCTCAAAAACTAAATAAATAAATGAAGCAGCTGACCAGCCACCTTAGCCAACTAAAGAACAGTCACAGACTTTCTTCTCTTCGAGCCTTGACCTCTCTGTTCACCCCGGTGGGAAGGAACCAGTATTTCCATAGGTCTCCCACCCGGCCTTGTCAGAAACATACCCTAGCAAGGGTAAGTGCAAGTCTGTTCTGCTCTCCCTCCTCTTTTTATTTTTGTTCCCCTTCTCGTTATTTGCTGGCGTGACCCCCAAAAGGCGGTCACCTCAACGGGAGCAGCGACAGAAAGGGAGCTCTCGGAGCACGATGTTTTGATTCTGAACGGAGGCTGCACCCTTTTTGGCTGATCCCCGGTGGGGACTCCGGCTCTGCCAGCCCCAGTTGAGATATCACTTAACAGCACGGGGCCTTCGGGGGCAGGGCCAGTCCAACATGTTTACAAGATGTGTAGCTATTAGCAACATCTTACGGCTCCTGCTAATTAATGGGGAGAACGGCTGATGACGGCCAGCTCCAAAGAGGCCCACATTGCATCAGAGTTTGGGCTTTCAATTGATACCGAAAAATAACTCGTCACAGGGGTGTTTTGGGGAACATGGTCCCCCAGCAGGTTGGTTGTTTGCTATGCTTCAGCGGCAGCGAGGTCCCAAAGTGACCAAAACCCTAGGGTTACTAGTTGATTAAGGTCACTTAAATTGGCGACGCATTTCCATTCTTTTCGCTGAGTGACGAAGAGAGCACGCGTGTGCCAGTGCCCGTGAATACTATACCAGGAGCAACGTGGTCGTGGGGTCCTGCCCCTGCCGCAGTTAGGGGCACAGATTTGTGTTATATTCTCAGCCTGGTGACAGAGGGGACACGCTCCACCGTAAGAGACACATCCGCTGTGGTTCCAGCAGAAATGGCATGCTTCTCTCCTGTTTATAATGAAATCTCTCCATGCTGAATTTTCTTAATCAGATTAGTAGATGTGTTCTTTTTTTCTTTTTCTTTTTCTTTTTCTTTTCTTTTCTTTCTTTCTTTTTTTTTTTTTTTTTTTTTTTACTAAAAACCCCTTCTCCTTTATTAATAGCTTCTTTGGCAGATAATGACCTTAACTATCATTTTTCAACTTCTGCTTATTTGAAGTTTTAAAGGTTCCAATCGGTCAAGGAAAACAACTTAGAATTTTGACGTCGCTAAAATTGCCACTCTTCTGGATTTTATTGTCCTGCATTCCTAAATATTTAGGGCTTTTTTTTACCCCCTGGTGGGAAGGTGACGCGTTTTTCATGTCCCTTTTATGAAGGGTAAAACAGCACCCCTATGATACTGCAAAATCCTCCCAGAGTTAAAAATAAATAAATTAAGGGGCGCCTGGGTGGCTCCGTTGGTTGAGTGTCGGACTTCGGTGCAGGTCGTGATCTCACAGTTCATGAGTTCGAGCCCCGCGTCGGGCTCTGTGCTGACAGCTCGGAGCCTGGAGCCTGCTTCGGATTCTGCGTCTCCCTCGCTCTCTGCCCCTCCCTCGCTCACGTTATCTCTCACTCTCTCTCAAAAATAAACATTAAAACATTAAAAAAAATAAATAAATGAATAAATCGGGACGAAAACCAGACCTCTGAATTTCTGAGGTACCAAGCAACGTTGTTTGTGAGATATTCCCCCCACGGTGAAGTCGCAGGGACATTCTGGCTCGTTCTCAGCATCATAGAGGAGATTCCAAGATCTCCTGGGACACTGAGGAGGCACCATCTAAAACCCCTTTCAGAATACATAACACACTGGTTACAGTGGTTACCCTTGGACAGAGGGAGAAGAGAAGGTAAGACTTCTGATTTTCATTTTCTCCTCTTCGCTATATTCTGAAAAATTTAAAAAACGAGCGTGTCCTTTTTTTCAATAATACAAAAAACTTTTTTTTTTTTTTTTTTTGAAGCTGTGATCCAGTGATTCCCTCCCTGCTTGGCTGTGTCTGCCACAGAAGGGGCTACAGACTCAGGGCTGCCCCCTAGGGCTGGTGACAAAGAGCTACATACAAACCAAGAGGTAGGGGGGTCCCCCCCCCCGTTGATCTTTGATTTTCCCCAGTTTTACTGGGATACGATTGAAATACAGCCCTGTGCAAGTTTAAGGTGCATAGCAGAATGACTCAATGTACCCTATGGCAATCTTTATGTAACCCCTGCACCCGGGTTGGCCAAACCCTCTTGTCTTGGGGGCGCCTCGAGGGGAGGGTGGCAGAAAGAACTGCTGTAGGCAGAGGAAGGGGGCTAACTACCTTTGACCCCGCTGCATACCGAGCTGGCAGGGGCGCCGTGAGGATTGCTGCTCGCTAATTACACTTCGGTGAGAGCTCTGCTCCTTGGAGGAAAGTCCAGCCGCATAAAGGCAAAATAACAACCAAACACTGCCGTTAATGTTGGCTAATGACTTTTCTCTTGAAATTCAGTCCTGGGCTGGTCTCACCTTTCAGGGGCACGTGTAGGCCACGACCCACGAGGGTTCTGCCGAGGCCGTCTTGAGGCTGGCTTCCCACAAAAAGGTGATCTTCTGTATCTCCTGATTCTTAAAGAAAAATCTCTCTTTCAGCCGGTCTTTTAACCACGTGTAATTGTTTCTGCCTTGATTCCCAAACCAATCCCCAATAATAAGAGGGGGGGAAAGGTAGATTTCACAGAGCTCAGGAGCCATCTGAGTTGCAGCGGTGAGAACAGGTACCGCCTAGACACCTCCCCTTTCCTCCTAGGAAAAGGTGGACAGTTGATTTCCCCCTCCTAACCTGATCCCGCTGCTCCTTCCCATCTCACCCGTCCTGGCCGTGCTTCCGACAACAGCAAGCCCGCAATTAAAAGCAACCACTTTTATGAGACGTTGTTTTGCCAAAGCAAATACCCTCAATGTGTTGACGTCGAAGTTTTCGGGAGAGCCAGGATGAGGCCGCTTGTGCAATGCCAGGCTAACTACTTCTGAAAGAGGACCATATGCTGCCTTTACAACATCCCTTTGGTGTTTAATTTGATGAAACAATGTGCCATAATCAGCCGTGAGGACAGCAGTCGTGATTGATGGAGAGGGACTCACGTGGTACAACCCTGATTTCAACATCACCACGCTAATCCCATTATTCGCTTGAGTTGGCTTGTTTTGGGCTACCTTCAAAAAAGTTATTTCTTTAATGGTCAAATTGCCGTGAGGTCTAGAAGATTTAATGTATCATAAAACTCATTAAATAACCAGCCTGATGACCTCCGCTGCTGAGTAGTGTTCTGGCAAACTGGGGATCCTAGCCAAAGACTCTACCATTCATTTAGACGCCCCTCCCAGCGCCACAACCCCCACCCCCCCCCACCACCAAGCCTCGAGGGGTGAGTGTGGAATGTAGAAAGAAGTGAATGCTAAGTAGTCAGCATTCCTCAAAATTTAATGTATGTATGTTATTGAAACAGATTCTGATTCAGCAGGTCTGGGATGGGGCCTGGGATTCTGCATTGCTGGCAACATGTTGTTGGCTGCTGGTCCAAGGACCACACTCTGAAGGGCAAGACACTGGAGAACTTGAGAATATCCAGTGATAGCTGCTAACGTTTATTAACGCTATAGTCTGCGTGTGTTATGTACGTCCATTTAATCCTTACTTTTTTTTTTTTTTAATGTTTACTCACTTATTTTTGAGAGAGAGAGAGGGAGAGCAAGCTGGGGAGGGGCAGAGAGAGAGGAAGCAGGCTCCAGGCTCTGAGCTGTCAACACAGAGCCTGATGCGTGGCTCGAACTCACAAACGGTGAGACCATGACCCGAGCTGAAGTCGGATGCTTAACTGACTGAGCCACCCAGGCGCCCCTAATCCTTACTCTCAGTCTCATGGTAGATATTCTCACCCCCACCTTATCGATGAAGAAATCAATCCACAACCTAGCTAAATAACTTAAACAAGGTCGCACAGCTTACACACAGCTGCACTACAATTCAAAGCCGAGTCCTGTGCATAGCCTATTTTTTTTTTTTTTTTGGTTTATTTTTTATTTCCAACCCCTACATTATATTCCTTTTGACTTAGGATTTAATTCCCCGGCCCCATCTTTAAGGAGCGGTGGCTGTTACAGAGCTCTTCCATGGGCTGGTACGAGACGAATGATAAAATTTCCTGGGGGTTCTAGCTTGCTCTTTCTGTATCCCTTTCTCTAAAAGAAAACCTCTGCCCATCTGGGATGCTTCTTTTTTTTTTTTTTTCAACGTTTATTTATTTTTGGGACAGAGAGAGACAGAGCATGAACGGGGGAGGGGCAGAGAGAGAGGGAGACACAGAACCGGAAACAGGCTCCAGGCTCTGAGCCATCAGCCCAGAGCCCGACGCGGGGCTCGAACTCACGGACCGCAAGATCGTGACCTGGCTGAAGTCGGACGCTTAACCGACTGCGCCACCCAGGCGCCCCTGGGATGCTTCTAATACTTGCATTTTAGAAGAAATCTGTTGACTCAAGGCAATATGTAGCCCGAGCAATGAGCTGTTGACATGCACCCTGAGCCCTGAGTGGCGGCTCTTTTAGCCTCTGTCCCTTCATGCTGAATTCGTGCTTCCAGTCAAGCTGGTCTGGCAGCCTTCCCAGAGGGGGAGTGTTAGAGAAGAAAACCAAAAGCTTTATAGGTTTCTGGGGGAACTTAGGATCTTGGAAAACCTGTGTAACGGAAAGCAAGTGCATTTCTTTTTTTTTTTTTTTTTTTTTCCAATGTTTTTTTTTTTTGTTTGTTTGGTTTTTTTAATTTATTTTTGGGACAGAGAGAGACAGAGCATGAACGGGGGAGGGGCAGAGAGAGAGGGAGACACAGAATCGGAAACAGGCTCCAGGCTCCGAGCCATCAGCCCAGAGCCCGACGTGGGGCTCGAACTCACGGACCGTGAGATCGTGACCTGAGCCGAAGTCGGACGCTTAACCGACTGAGCCACCCAGGCGCCCCGTGCATTTCTCATACAACCTGTTTTAATTGGCATTCTTCTTCACCGTTCATTTTACCCTTGGGCCTTGATCAGGTACTGTTTTCTCAAGCCAATACATTTTTTGTGTGTGAGAAATGTATTTTTGATGTTACACTTTTGAAAGATTTTTTAAAAGATTTGTTTTATTCACTTGGCTTCGCAAGTAACAGAGCAATAACCACCACCTTAGCATTTGAGGAGGAAAAGACAGACGCTGTAATTAATTTCTAAAAATAGTTCTCACAGATCCACAAACACACCTAAACGGCAAAAAGCTACCAAAGAGTGTTGATTCAGAAAACTCACTGAACTCACCCAAACGTTCCATTTTATACAAACGAAGTAGGAATCCTGTAGTCCAAAAGATAAATCAGGGTACAACGTTGACAGCATTTCTTCATATATATACACATACATATATATACATTTAATGCTTATTTAGTTTTTGAGAGAGAGAGAGACAGAGACAGAGTGTGAGTGGGGGGAGGGGCAGAGAGAGAGAGGGAGACACAGAATCCGAACCAGGCTCCAGGCTCCAAGCTGTCAGCACAGAGCCCCGTGCAGGGCTTGAACCCATGAATTACGAGATCATGACCTGAGCCGAAGTCGGAGGCTTAAACGACTGAGCCACCCAGGAGCCCCTACAGCACTTTTTTTCATTTATTTATTTGTTTATTTATTTATTTATTTATTTTTAATTTTTTTTTTAACGTTTATTTCTGAGACAGAGAGAGACAGAGCATGAGTGGGGGAGGGGCAGAGAGAGAGGGGGACACAGAATCTGAGGCAGGCTCCAGGCTCTGAGCTGTCAGCACAGAGCCCGACATGGGGCTCGAACTTAACCGCGAGATCATGACCTGAGCCGAAATCGGACACTCAACCGACTGAGCCCCCTGGGTGCCCCTATTGATGTTGATTGCTGGACCAGGCCACCAAGACTGTGCCACCCATACAACTCAACAACAGTATGAGATAACGTTCCTTCCATTTCACGGTGGGACAGGGAAGCCCCTGGAGGAGTCACTTCGCTGAAGATTGTACATACTGGTCAACCGCCTTACCTTCAGCGGAGACCTACACGCAACACCCCTCCCTCCCTGCTAATTACGCAGATTTGTTTTTAGCACTGGGTCTCCTTTTGAGAGCAGAAAGGCTTTATATTTTAGCTTACCGTTAGCTATTTAAAAATATTTCTGCTCGTATCTTTTGTTTCATCAGGAGTAAGACAAAAGGAGCCCTTTTGTATTTATTGGTATAAATAAATATTTTGTGTAAGTATTTATTCATGTTTCTTCAATCTTTGCATGGCACTTGGGTCAACTTTGACCTCACTCATCCTGGGGTTCCAGGGGATTGTTAAGAAGCCTGGCCCAGGGGCGCCTGGGTGGCGCAGTCGGTTAAGCGTCCGACTTCAGCCAGGTCACGATCTCGCGGTCCGGGAGTTCGAGCCCCGCGTCGGGCTCTGGGCTGATGGCTCAGAGCCTGGAGCCTGTTTCCGATTCTGTGTCTCCCTCTCTCTCTGCCCCTCCCCCGTTCATGCTCTGTCTCTCTCTGTCCCAAAAATAAATAAAAAACGTTGGAAAAAAAAAAAAAAAAAAAAAAAAAAAAAAAAAAAAAAAGAAGCCTGGCCCAACAGGTGACCGATGACTGCAACTCCTGCATTTGCTGAAAGCTTTGCACTGAAGGCAGTCGCCGCATTACAGAATTCAAGGAGAAATGCCATGTTTCTCGAAAAATATTTCGCTCAACGTATGTATTACCTTACTCCAACCTTCTTTGCAAGTCATGGCCTCTGTCTTTGAAATGTCCTAAAATGTCGTGATGAGGTAGGAAAAAAAAAAAAAATCTTAGGATGGATGTTATTACAGGAAAGTGTTTGCCAAGTTCGGGGAGTAGGTGGGAGAGACGGAAACCCAGAAAAGGGCACTGGCTCTACTCTGTGCGCATAGTGTAGTTTGTTGTGGTTGTTGAGTTATTTGTAAATTATTCTTCTACTCCTGTCTCCAGATTTCAAATGTGACCGATTTTGGCTTAAGGGCTCACATGTGCAGTATGTTCTGGAGGCTTGGATGAATTCGTACAAAATGACTGCACCATATCCGGGGTGGAGGCGGACCCGCGTTTGTCTCCAACGCTTTTGCTTTATTCAGATTTCCAACAGCCAATCGTCACTGACTTTGCGCAGTTATGAGTTACAATTATGCTTTCTGTCTGGGAACTCTTAATGCTTCAGATTCTCAGTGTGAGATTTAGGCACTGACAAGGGAACAGGTTTTAAGGGATGTTTGAATTAGCTCGTAACTGCTGCTTGCAAAGTTGCCAAAAAGTCTGATTGTTACAAATTGCCTTTACAGTACATGGAAACATGTGATAATGAACTTACTGAAATATGAAAGAATAAGCCCTCGTACTGTAAGGAGGTTGAACATCCTGGGGCTGTATCTGATCAAGGAGAGAGTCTTTAATTCAAAGATGTTAGGTCAAGCTGAAATCTGAAAAAATTCTTTGTTACCTTTTTTTTTTTTTTTTTTAACGTGGAACGCTTCCGGAATTTGCATGTGTCATCCTTGCACAGGGGACATGCTAAGCTTTTCTGTATCTTTCCAATTTTAGTATACATGCTAAAGTATACTAAACTCGTTAGTATAACGCTCGAAGCGAGCACAGTCTGGTACTTTTCTTTGTTTCTCCTCTAAAGTGATGGAAACATCTACTACTCTCATCAACTATCCTGCTGTAGCTATAATAAACCAAAGAGTGTTTAAACTCAATCCAGACTAAAAAGTATCACCAAACTGATGATAAATCACATGATAAAACTATTCACCTGACTTCCTATGCAGCATTCTCTCTCAAAGACCTGGCAAGAATTTAACCAACTCACCACACAATTCAAACTGCCATAGAAAAAATAAAACGGGTTTTAGCTAATTTACACATAATTGCCTATGAAAAGATTCAGAAACCTAAATGACCCATTTTAAAAGATCAATGCGGTTAGAAGGAGGGAGGGAGGTATTATAACCAGTTGTAAGCAACAGGTACTAAAATGAATAGAAATGAAAAGTTTTTGATCTCCCCCCCACTCTCGCTGCTCTATCTTTTAAAATCACACGTCTTAAATTAATTCCCTTAGATTTTCAGCTGCCTTCTGAGAAGCAGCGTGCCCCAGCAGAACAAAATGTTTTCTGCCAAACAATGGTCCTGCTTAATTTGATGCCTTAAGCAAAAACGCCACAATATTCCCTGAGGACCTGCTACATACTATTTTAGCCTTTCCTTCTCTCTCTCTCTCTCTGGTTTTTTTTTTTTTTTTTTAAATGTTTCCCTTGCAAGAGCGGGGAGGGGAGGGGGAAAAGGCTAAAACAAACTAATTTTTGGTCATTTTATTCCTTTCGCAAACAGTTTGAAGACCAACCAATTTGTACTTACAAATCTGGGGCATTAGCAGGCGGGGACCCTAAATCCACATGCACACAAGCAGTAACTGTTTGTGTGCCAAGCTGTTTGTAAGCCTGATGTGACAGGAGAGACCTATTCATTCTTTTGTAAACTGTCAAGTCTAAAAACGTTAACCTGCCCGGGGCCCAGGGTATGGGAGCGCTAAATCTTCCGTCCCACAACTGTATAATGAACAGACTGTTTCATTAGTGGGACAATTCACTCGACAAATCCAGCCCAAACAACTTATTTCACAATTTGTGAGCAGAATTAAATTTAGGGGGAGCCGCAAGAGGGGGGGGGAGGGTAGGTGAGCCGCACACAATATACCGAGGGATCAATGTGTTGGGACAAGTGTTCCAGGCAATTTTACTGGCAGTTGCGGGCTGAGGCTCGCGAGACCACGGCATGCAGATCAGCGGATTAGGGGGGCCGCAGCATTAGGTCAAGTGTCTCGAGGGGGGCTGATAAACACCCCAAACCTGACAACAGATTTTCCTTTCTTCCTGCACCACTTGTTAAGTGTCAGAGCAAATCTTTTGAATGGCAGTCGAGTTTACTTAGAGGCCCTTTCTTCAAGAAGACACTCTATCCATTTTCTGAAGCTCCATTCCAGGCTGCCCGGGGAATAAATTTGCCCCGCATCTCGCACACAAAAAAACGTCTTTTTCCTCCACATCTTGACTATGAGCCTTTGTCTCAAGGTGTGTGAACCAGAACAAAAATCCACATCGAGAGCCCCTAAGGTTTCAGAGCCTCTGGATTTAGCTTTAATACAAATTAAACACTTTGAAGATTACACAAATACTTTTTTTTTTTTTCCCGGTCACAAAAAAAAAAAAACCCTCTCGTTTTTAACATTAGCAATGTATAGAATCTGCTGAATGGGAAAATTTCAAGCAGCGAATGGTCAGAGGATAACTTGATCTTCATAATATTCTATATATACATCGCTATTAATTCAAACCAAGTAAATGCCCAGCATGCTATGTTTCTTATGTTTTAAGAATCCCAAATGGGAGAAACCATGCCTATTCCATTAAGTTGCATCTCTGTGTTAACTCAAAGTGCATGATAGAAAATCTGTGTTGTAACATCAAACATTTTCTAACTAGGTTTGAGCAGAGATGGCTGCTTTTCACTGAGATGTTCTAAAATGTCTAAATGGACCCAATGTTTGAGGATCCTTTGTGGCAGCTTGTTTCTGCTGTATGGTTTTACTTTTCATTTCTTTTGGCAGCTAAATTTTAAAATGATCAAACAGGAAAGCCCTCTGGAAAGGAGGATGTCACTTCCCTAGACATTTAACTTGGAACTCTTCAGGGTAATAATTGTGCAGATCGTTTCCTTTTAATAAGCATGTTGCTAATATTTTCAGAGTACCTTTTTAAAAAAAAAATTTAGGTACTAGAAACTGTGTTATTGAAGTATTGAAAATTCTTTCCAAAGTGAATAGTTCTGATTTCTGTCTCTAGCTCCAGCTACTCTGTAAAGAAGAATATTCAAGCAGGCAAACTAGTCATTAGGCCCCTAAATCTTCTCATTTACCACCCAGAACCTTTTAGACCATTAAGCCAGTCTACTTTCTAACAGATAACTACCCACATCTTTGGTTGACGAGGACTTCAAAGCTGACTACAATGGTCACAGGGATGGTCACCTGTTTTTTAGGAAAGAAACACTTACAATATCTCATAGGGCCAAACACACCACATTCTAGATAGTTTCCAGCCTCCCGTGGGCCACGATGAGTTAGTATGTTGCATGGAACAATTTCTGTCCCGCCTCCACAGGCTGTGCGTTATTTCTTGAGAAAGTTAGCTTGGTATTTTCTTTCCCTGCACGGGCCCCCCACGCTAACTGGGAAAAAAAAAAAAAAAATTCCAGTTAGCCCGGCTGTTCCAATGGCCCACTGAGTTCTACGATGGCAGGAATTCTATGAATAATAATAGAACACACAATCCCGTGTAGCCTCCCAGAGAATTCAGTCTAATCACCCGGAAATTCTGCTTCGTCACCGCTCTTTCTCTTGCCATAAACCACTTTGGCTCCCTCTTTGCTTCCACATCGTTTAAGCCTTTCTGCCACCCTCAGATCCGTCCACGGGGCCTCCAATGGTCATTATCCTGGGGTTTCCCAGGACGTCCCAGCGGCTCTGTCCCAGAGGCCTCCTTCCAGTGCCACACCTACTCTTCTAGAATGTTCAGGCTATACAGGACGGGAGAAGGAACAAAGTAAACATCTTGCTAAATTCTCCACCCAGAGACATCCACTGCCAATAGACTGGAGACCATTCTTCCAGATGTCTTCCTATCGTTTGTACAATTGATTAAACGAAAATGACAACCATACCACCTACCCCATTTTATAAACTGCTTGGTTTTGCTCGATAATGTATCATGGAGATTCTTTTTGATATCACTTCCTTTTTCTTTTTATTTGTTTATTTATTTTGATGTTGGGGGGGGGGGAGAGAGAGAGAGAGAGAGAGAATCCCAAGCGGGATCCGCATCCAGCACAGAGCCCAGCGTGGTGCTCAATCCCATGAACCTCGACGTCACCACCCGAGTCGAAATCAAGAGTCAGACGCTTAACTGACTGAGCCACCCAGGCGCCCCTGCACATTCCTTTTTAAAGGTAGTGTAAGAGTCCATCATCCAGATACTCCTGAATTATCTAACTAAGCTTTTTTTTGGTGGGCCAATTAAGGTGTGTCCATTTTGTTCCTATTTTAAGAACAACGAAATGAACGTCTTTGTACAAACATTTTTGTGTACTTCTCCGATTAAAGAGGAATTCTTGGGTCAAAGGGTATACAAGTTTTTACACATGTAGTCAAGCTGTCCTCTGGGAATTGATGACCTAATACAATCCTGCCAGTTGACTTTTTGTGGGCAGGAAGGACGCAGTGGCTGGGAAGCTATATTGACCTGTATCAATTCTCTCTAGGTTCTCGTTCTCATCAGTGATTTACAAAATCACTCTACTGCCTGCTCCCTCTTTCTTTTCTTTCCAAAATAGCAGATGACGTTTTGGGGACCACCTTCCTCATGCTTACAAAAGTCTCAAATTATGTGAACGGCTTGGTGATGTAAGAGAGACACCTTATTCTGTACCTTTCATATATCTTGTGATTTAGCTGACCCCGTTGCTTTTTCCAGATTTGTCACCTTCCTTGAAGGTCATTTTATGTGAAAGGTTGTACCTAGACCCATGCCACTCACTCTAGCTGTAGTAGAGATTCACTCTATTTTATTTTTAGTAAACAGTTTTTTGAAATTATAAAACCGACATAGTCAAATTCCGTAAACATAAGAAAAGAGAAAACAAACCCATATCACCATTTCTCTAAGCTGTGGCATAATCTTCACTGATCTCTGTGTCTATATTTTTGTGCCAGTACCATACTGTTTTGAGTGACAAAACAGTAATCTTCTTATTTATTTATTTATATGAAATTTATTGTCAAATTGGTTTCCATACAACACCCAGTGCTCATCCCAACAGGTGCCCTCCTCCATGCCCATCACCCACCCTCCCCTCCCTCCCACCCCCCATCAACCCTCAGTTTATTCTCAGTTTTTAAGAGTCTCTTATGGTTTGGCTCTCTCCCTCTCTCACTCTTTTTTTCCTTCCTTCTTAATCTTCAAACCGTCCTCTAGAAAGTTAAGTAAATGTTGGCCCCATTTGTGAGGCCGCCGCGCTCTTATGGCTGGAACGTGGTGTTTCATCTTAAACCAAAGAACTACCGGGACCTACGCACTTTCGGAACATTGGCTTCTCAAAATAAACCACGTTTCATTTTAATTAATTCATTTAATTCGTTTCAGGTGAACTGAGGGTTAAAAATAACTATTTCTACGGGTGCAGTACACATGAGCGTTTGGCTAAAAAAGAAACAACAGAAAAAGAAAAAAGGGACCCCTGCCTGAGTTTTCACGATTTCGTCATGGAGTAAAGGACACACCGTTTGCAGAATGAAGTTAACGGCAGCAGGCTTTGGGTCCTCGCCAGTGGATTTCTGAACATCGGGGACCATTTTCCATGGTGGTACAGCAGGGATGAACACAGCCGAGGCTGTAGACGCGATATCAAGATTGGTTGGTCTTCTGTGTTGCCTGGCACCTCCCTTCCTGCCTCCCTTCTGGTGCTCCCGCCATCATCCGCTTCGACGCTGGGTGTCCCCCAGAGCTTCGCTTCTTTGATGTGTGTGCATGGATTCTTGCTTTTGGGTATTTTGACATTCTTCATTTCCAACAGCTGTGGGCTAAACATTTGCAGGCAGTGCGTGCTTCCATTCTGCTGGCTGCCAGGATGCTTGCCAAAAGTTTAATGTCTTCTTATCTTGGCTGGAAAGCCTTTAAAAATGCTTAGTTTTCTTTTCTTTCTTTTCTTTTCTTTTCTTTTCTTTTCTTTTCTTTTCTTTCCAACAGTCCTGCCCTGTGTTTTAGGAGATGTGGCTGGTGAATCGGATGTCATGTGGAGCATCGTCTATTATGTTTTAATGGGGTTTAATTTCTCTCTAAAAAAGTTGTATGTGCACTGCCTCGTCTTTGTAATCAATAGAGTTGACTCATGTTTGTAATTCCTACACTCACCAAGTTGTGTCAGTAGAGAATTCGTTCAGCATCTCTGATTCTAATGAGGTGGCTCCCGAAAATTGTTAAAACAGCAACCTCGGCATGGAAAATAGAACGAGGAATTTAAATTATATTGACGCCCTGGGACATGCACCCCACGAATGTACGGAGTTTTGTCTGTTTGTTCGCTGCTGTATCTTCAGCAGTGCCCAGAACATACGAGGCACTCAGTAAATATGTGTGGGATGAATGAATGAATGAATGAGGAAGTTCAAGGGAAAAGAATGATATACTTTGAATAATTCGATGTAGTACTGATTCAAATCCCTTTTCTCACTCTGTCATCCATTTTTTAAGTGGATAAAAGCTCTGTGACTTTGTCAAGCGCTTGGAACTCCCTGAATTCTGGCTTTCTCGCCCATAAAATAAACCCTTGATAACTTTTTAAGTTCTTTGCAGGCCTAAACCTTTACCATGGCATGACATGACATGCCCATGCATCAAATATTTGGGTGTGGAGGTACTGAAGAATGAATGCGTGATTTCAGGGTAATGCTGTTGAAGGATAATATTGATCTGGATGCAAAGTTTCTTTACCCCCATTTCTCTCTCCTTCCGTTCTTCTTTCTCCCTTCCTGTCTTCGTTATCATTGCTTCCTCAGGTGACTCTTTGATGGCTTGGTACTCTAATAAAGTGAATTTGAAAATGTCTCAAACAAAGGGTGCCCGTGTGGCTCAGTCGGTTCAGCATCGCTTTTGGCTCTAGTCATGATCTCACGGTTCGTGGGTTTGAGCCCCATGTAGAGCTCTGTGCTGACAGCTCAAAGCCTAGAACCTGCTTCAAATTCTACGTCTCCTTCTCTCTTTGCCTTTCCTCCCATCTCTCAAAAATAAGGCATTCTCCAGTTTTTCCATACTTGAAGCACAATCCTGTGTACCTTCAAACCTGGGAAACAATATATGACGTAAGTGGTGTGGCTAGCATTTTCTTGGTCAATTACATCTTAGTTATAATAACGCAAGCTCTGAAAAAATAAATTTTAAAACAATAGATTGAGTATAATCACATCATCATATTTTGTAAGTAGTTGGACATGTCCTGGAATGAATTCATTTTGTCTATTTTTTTAAAAAAAAAATTTTAACATTTATTTATTTTTGAGAGGCAGAGCATGAGCAGGGGAGGGGGAGAGAGAGAGGGAGATACAGAATCTGAAGCAGGCTCCAGGCTCGGAGCTGTTTGTTAGCACAGAGCCCGGCGTGGGGCTCGAACTCGTGAACTGTGAGACCATGACCCGAGCTGAGGTCGGACGCTCAACCCACTGAGCCACCCAGGTGTCCCTACTTTGTCTATTTTTAAATGAGTTAAAGTGCTAGAAATTCTATTAATAATATGTTCACAAGTTATTCTATGTTTCGGTGGCTCTCACCTTTAAATATTTTCTGTTTGCTTGGATATTTCCGTGTCGTTACGTTTTTCTCACTAGTTGTTTCTTAATTCATTAAAGGGAAGTGAGCAGCAAATCTCTTGACTTTATGATATAATTTGATATCAATTTATAATTAAAAAAAATTTTTTTTAAACGTTTATTTATTTTTGAGACAGAGACAGAGCATGAACGGGGGAGGGTCAGAGAGAGAGGGAGACACAGAATCGGAAGCAGGCTCCAGGCTCTGAGCCATCAGCCCAGAGCCCGACGTGGGGCTCGAACTCACGGACCGTGAGATCGTGACCTGAACTGAAGTCGGACGCTCAACCGACTGAGCCACCCAGGCGCCCCACAATTTATAATTTTTATAGCCACTTAACCCTATAAAAGTGAAAAATCCTTCTATCTGTCTAGTTGCTTTTCCTAAAGTTATATTCCTAGTTCCAATATATTAGTTTGGTTGGTATGATTGTCCCGAAAGACGGAGGGGATTGTAAAGAGTCGTCCACTTGATATAAACTGGTAGAGCTGGGAGAAGGGACAGAGGATATAAGAAGGAAGAGCTCCACTGCTCTCTGCAAAACAGTAGTAAAAATACCCTGTGGGCCAAACACACAGGCTTCACTTTAAAATTTATGGATGAATTTTAAATGCTGGTCTTTTACTTTTGTTTTAGGGAGTTTTTTTTTTTTTTTTGGAAAAGGAAAATAGATATAGAAAGAAAGAGAGAGGGCAGAAGTAAGGAGGGAATGAAGCAGTTGAAAGAAGGAAGGAAGGAAGGAGGGAAGGAAGGGAATAAGGAAGGAGGGAAGGAAGGAGGGTGGGAAGGAAGGACGGAGGAAAGGAAGGAAGGAGGGAAAGAAGGAAAGAAGGAAGGAGGGAAGGGAGGGAAGGAGGAAAGGAAGGAGGGAAGGAAGGAAGGAAAGAAGGAAGGAAGGAGGGAAGGAGGGAAGGAAAGGAGGGACAGAGGGAAGAAGGAAACAAGCCAGCTATTGCCAAGGCCATGCCCTTTGCTTACCCGGGGCGGGGAAGGAACGTTACTGTGGTAAAAGCTTTCAAACTCTTGGCAACTCACGGAGCCTCACAGTCTCTTCCTTCCTGCCCATAGTCTCTCAGTTTCCCTTCCCTTCCTTCCAGTTTTTTCTTTCCTTCTCAACTTCTTTTCTGCCTCCTCTCCTTGAACATTCCCCCCCTCTTGCCGCAATGTGACCGTCACTCGGGATACTGTAGAGACAACACGGGCATGACGGTCTCCTGGGGGAGGGCAGAGACGAAGCAGAAAATCACACACACTCATGCAACTATGAATTCTGAGAAGTGCCACCCAGGTGACGGGGAGGGTACGACCATGGGACCAATCGGACCGAAGGGCAGCGGAGAGATCTCTCAGGAAGTAAACTATTTCAACGGACGCTTGAAGGATGAGTGGAAGTTCTCCAGGGGTCAGTGTGTGCGCGCCTGTGTGGATGCGTCTGTCTGTCTGTCCGGTCAGGTGTTGAACCCCGGGCAGAATGAAGAGCAGGTGGGAAAGCCCGGAGGCAAAGAAGGCTGAATGTGTTAAAGGAGCTGAACGTGGCCAGAGCGGCCAGTGGGAGGGAAGCCAGTGGAGTGGGGACCAACACAGACTCGAGCCTTGTTTCGGATGCTCCCTAGAACGTCCGCGGGGACCCACCGGAGGGCATCGAGTTGGAGGCTAACGTGATCTGAGTTTTAAGGAGATTTTACGAGTTTTAGGGTTTTGACGGCAGGGAATGGACTGCCGTTGTCTGAACTGAAGAAAGCCGCGCGCACCTAAGCAATTCATCGCCATGGAGCCTAAGGATAGGCGCCAACTCCTCAGGTTCGAATCCCAGCCCCCGCGCATTATTAGCTGTGTGGCCTTGGGCAGGTGAATGAAGCTTTCTGCGCCTCGGTTTCTTTATCCGCGAAAGGAGGGGGATGACAGAATCAATCTGAGGATTAACTGAGCCTAACGTCTGGCGCATAAAGATGCTCAACGAGCATGAGCGGTTTGTGATTGACCCCTTCCTGAAGTTTGCTCCTGTAAGGCACGGGTCTGTCGAGAGGTATAATTCAATGAAACTTTGACAATGGAATGACGTTTTACACGTTCTCTAGAAAAAGCAGCCCATGGAAGATCTGTGACGAAAACAAGTAAGCAAAAACACCCTGTTATCTTTCTCGTTGGAAAAACCACTTCACGAGTGAGGTTGCCTGGGATGGGGACAGATGTCACACGGCCTGAGGAGTCCTCTAAGGGCAGTGAACCAGCCCGGTCTTCCTACTCGAATTGAATCCACCAAATATCAGCATATCTCCTACCTGCAAGGTACTCGGATCGGTTAAGGCTGTTTCGGCGGCCAGAACAGAACACTCCCGCTCAATCGGCTTAAACCAGGAAGCGCTCTATTTTTGACAAAGCAAGAGACCCAGAGGTAGGGTGGCTCTGGCTCCGGCTCTGCCTTTCTAGATTGTTCTGTCTCTGCCACCTGCTGGAACATTCTCTTCCCATGTCTCTTTTTAAAGGCAAGGAAACCTTTCCCCGAAGGCTTCCAGCAGAACTCCCTCAGACCTCATTGACCATGGAATGGAGCCATCGCGACTGATTTAGGCTCCTGATGGTTCATGTCCTAGGGTTGTGGCCTCCTCTGACGCATAAGGGCAAAGGTGAGAAGGAGAGACACCTGGACAAAATCAGGACTGTGTCAGGATGGGGGAGAGAAGTGTCTGAAGCTTAGGTCCATCACTGAAGGGCAAACACCAGCCTCAAAGCCTCCTAGGGAAATGGAGACACACATGGAATTTGAACATTGATCAGAATACTATAATTGTTGGAATGGGGGGGGTTGGGGTTTTCTTTTTTCTCTAAAGTTTATTTTGAGAGAAAGAGAGTGCATGAGTGGGGGAGGGGCAGAGAGAGAGGGAGAGAGAGAATCCCAAGCAAGCTCCCAGCTGTCAGCACAGAGCCAACTGTGAGATCACGACCTGAGCCGAAATCGAGAGGCAGACGCTCAACCGACTGAGCCACCCAGGCGCCCCTGCAATGGGGTTTTGATCAAAGGACGTGGGAACACGGAAGAAAAATTGAGTTATTCTTTCCTGGCTGGTGTCCAGGAAATCCGATCAACTCACTGAAGAATTGAAGGTGAATCTGCTGAAATACTGGTTGCTTGGTAGAAGTAAACCTTTTTTCACGATGTCCCTAAAACCAAGAATGATTTTTTTTCCCCAATGTATTGTAAAAAAAAAAAAAAAATTAAATTGTGGTAAAAGACACATAAGTTTTGCCATCTTAACCATTTTTAAGCGCATGGTTCAGTAGTGTTACATACATTCACATCGTCACGCAATCTGCTTCCGGAACGTTTTCATCTTTCAAAATTGAAACTCTATACCTGTTAAGCAGCTCTCGATCCCTTCTTCCCTCCCAACCCTCCCTCCACCATTTTACTTCTGTTTCTGTGCATCTGGCTAGATAACTTCCGGGAAGTGGAATCATAATGCATTTATTCTTGTGCGACTGGCTTCCTTCCCGTAACAGAATGTCCTCATCCATGTTGTGGTGTGTGTTAGCATTTCCTTTCTTTTTATTTATTTATTAAAAAAAAATTTTTTTAACGTTTATTGTATTTATTTTTGAGACAGAGAGAGACAGAGCATGAGCGGGGGAGGGGCAGAGAGAGAGGGAGACACAGAACCGGAAGCAGGCTCCAGGCTCCCAGCTGTCAGCATAGAGCTGGACACAGGGCTCAAACTCAGACCGTGAGATCATGACCTGAGCCGAAGTCGGATGCTCAACTGACTGAGCCACCCAGGCGCCCCTTTCTTTTAATTTTTTTTTTTTTTTTTTTTTTAGCATTTCCTTTCTTTTTAAGGCTGCATAACATTCCATCTTATGTATGAGCCACATTGCGTTGATCCATTCATCCATGCATGGACGCTTGGGCTGCTTCTACTTCTCCGCTGTTGAGAATCACGCTGCTATAAACATGGGTGCATAAATAGCTGTTCAAGTCCCTGCTTTCAATTCTTTTGCATGTATACCCAGAAGTGGAATTGTCAAGCTTGATGTTTAAATCTCGAATGGAAAAGCGTATTCTTTTTTTAAAATATTTTCTAAAATATGTATTTATTTTTGAGAGAGAGAGAGAGAGAAAGAGAGTGAGTGCCAGCAAGGGAGGGGCAGAGAGAGAGGGAGACACAGAATCCGAAGCAGGCTCCAGGCTCTGAGCTGTCAGCACAGAGCCCGGTGCGGGGCTCGAACTCACAGACCTCGAGATCATGACCTGAGCCGAAGTTGGACGCTTAACCGACTGAGCCACCCAGGCGCCCCCATAGTCCCTTTGTTTTAGAGTGTTCTTGCACCTGGGAGGTGATCAGACACGTCCTGTCTCAGCCCCGGCCTTACTTAGCGGGCCAGCATCCACAAGCCACAGGGAACCCCCAAGTGATTCAAAGGCACGTTCAAGTTTGAGAAGCCCCGCTCTCCAGAACCACTCGTTTGCCTTCTAGGAGTTTCCAATCAGATGCATCTCGCTCTCTTGGGTGTTACCCACATTCAGAAATTTTCTCTTCTTTCCCTTTTGTGCTACATGCAAAACACGTCCTTTCAGAGACTTGATATTTAACACTCCAGCTGCAGAGATCATTTCTTTTTTCTTTCTTTTTCCCATTTGCAGTGTCCTCTGCCTCTCAAAGACGCAGAAATGAGATCAGCAGGAATCGGAAAAGAAGGCCCACATAGAGGTGGCTGCTACTTTCGTCCCATCTTGCAGATTGTTAGTTTCGTACAGCGACAACACGCAAACAGACGAAAAAGAGCATATCTGAGTTTGGGTCGGGAAGGATAGGACAGGGGAAACAGAAGTATGTGAAAAGAATTGCTAAGCGATTGGTAAATAGGCTTAAGTTATTTAAACTGGCACCGAGCACAGCTGAAACAGTATGTTCCGCATCATCTAAATTTCCAAATACCTGGAGTATATTTGTAAACATGGCAATCTAACATGTTATTGAACAGCACATTCATATTCAAATCAGCATAAACGAGGATTTAACAGCTGATTGCACAGCGTGAATGATAGTAACTAATTATCAAGTCGGAAAGTTGCAGAGATAATGGGTACTAATGCGATCAGCACGCAGCCGCAGCGATATGACTTACAGTAGCAAATCCGTGAATTTTAAGCGCGCTGCCCAAGTCCCCGCACAAAAAGGACGGTTCTGGATTAGGGCGACATGGGCGAAGTGGGCAGTCAGAAGGGAAAAGGGAGGCGAGAAGAAGAATCGGGGCTAGGTTTGAGGGGCGGTGTGAGGGTTTTCTTCCCCTCCACCGCAGGCCTTCACCTCTTTCATAGCAGCCATCAATGGGGCTCCCCGGCCATTCAGCGCTGTCCCTCGTGGAGGAAGCAATTGTTCAGAGGTGTGGTTCATTCCAGGCATTAATCTCCACTGAATGGCGGCTGTGTTACCCATTTTGTCTTTGCCCGGAGCCTGCAGGCAGCTGGTCAGTGGAAAGTAACAATGACCACAGGAGGAGAATGGGGCAGAGGCTTTGCCGCAGATGCTGCGTCCCCAACATTGACCTTGGTCATTTCCCTCCCGGGGTGGCTCGGCCCCTCGCAGCGGGAGCCGGGCTTTCCTAGGCTGCCATTGTGGGCCAGGTGGCAGCTACCTGCGGGATCTGTCCCTTCCTAAGAACGTTCAGGCCCAAAAGGCAGTCACAGCGAGGGCTGGACGCTGAGGCCAATGTGGACAAGGCTGCTGGGGGCAAAACGCAAAAACGAGCCCCCTGATTTCCAGGGAGGGACCTTTTCCGTGGTGATTAGCAGCTACTTCGGTAGCAGGTCCGGTCGGGCGATCTGAAGCCTGGTGGCAGGGCGGCGGAGGGGGAAGCGGCTGTTTCGACCAGGTGCTTGCTTCCTGCCTCCTCTGGCCGCCCGCCACCAGCCCTCAGCCCAGCCCTGAGCTGCGACAGCAAGGAACAGAGGACTCTTTTCCCTGAGGCGATCGCAGAACATTTGCAACAAGGAATCCTGCTTCTGCGCACGCACGCCTGCTTCTGCGCATGCACGCCCTCCTCCTACACCTCCACCCCCCCCCAGGGGAAAAGATACATTCCCCTTATCCCTGTCCCTGTCCCCACCCCATGTCTATGTCAACCCCAGCTCCTTCTCCTTTGCCCCCTCTCCCTCACCTCTCCACCTCTCTATTTATCTATCTACTTATCTAATTCTATCTAATTCTATCTTTGTTCTATCTATCTATCATCTATCTATCTATATTTCTATCTATCCATCCATCCTTCTATCTATCACCAATCTATCTATCTTTCTCAATCACCTCTATTTATCTAATACGGAAACAGATTTGGTCAAATACCGCTTATCACCTCCCTGACGAAACCATTAATGACACCCCATTGACCACAGAAAGCCCAAACCTTTTACTAGAAGCCTGTCTTCCATAACCAGGCCCACCTTGGTTTTTTAACCCTTTCTGCCTCCCTCCCCTCCCTCCTGTGAGGCGACAGGACACCCCGCCCCTCCCTCCCACCCACTGCCCCCTGACCCCCTCCATCAGCCCGCCACTGCCCCTCCCCCCCAGCCATCCCACAAGGGACTGGTCTCGGAGCCACACCAGACCTCTTATCTCCCCCCACCGCCCCCCAAGGGCCCGGGCTCCTTCCCCTTCTCAGGCTCTGTCTTTGGGGTGTACTCTCTGGAACGCCTGTGCCTGTGAACCCACTTCCTGTGGCATGAATGGCTCCTTCTTTAGAGCACCCGCTCGTCAAGACCCCACATGGCTGCATCTCTCACCGGACTCGAGGGGTCCTTTCTCATCGTGTCCCAGTGCTGAGCAGGATTCCAGCTGAATAATTTGTGCATGTGAGGAGGAGGGGAAATAAGCCTGGATTGCCAGGTCTCCCCAGATGGAAGTCAAGGCCTCGGGCCCTGGAACAAGGCTGCCTGCTGGGTCGTACCTGGGCCGCTGGCCGGCTGTGTGTCCTTTGGCCGGTTTCCTCCTCTCTCTGGGCCACGGGTCAACAACCGCTCAGTGCAGCACATAGCGGTGCCTGCCTCCCAGGGCTGCTCCGAAGATTGAAGGGGTGAAGGCAGTGAGGAATTTTGAAGAGCGTCCCACAGAGGCTCCATACGGGGGACGTGAACTCCCTGAGGGTGGGGATGTTGGGTCCCCTCACTGCCAGTCTTCGGCACCTAACGCTCCGCCTGGGGCGGGGATGAATGGGGGGCAGTGAGGGCCACAAGCACAGGTGAAGAGTGGAGTCGTTGGCGGGGTTCGCACCAGCCTGGGCTCACAAGTGGGCCCATCACTTCCCAGCCACACTGCATGGGTTGTGTTTACAAGGGCGCCCTCGCCCAGCTCGGGACTCTGAAGATGTTCCCCTGCTCCTGCACAAGCTTGGGCCAGCTGGTGGCAAGGTCTTGACTGCATCCCTTGTTTACGTTTGGTATCCCCTCCCCCCTCCTCGGCCTGGCTTCGCGCAGGGCACAGCAACGCTTCTCTTTGTCCTACTTTTGTAGGTGGCTGGTGTCCCCTGACCCAGGCAAGGTTATTTTGGCGGCAAGGGGTCCCAAACCGGCTCAAGGGACCGTAAGGAAGACGAAAGGGGTATGTGCGGTGGCGTGGTTGATTGGGAGGGATCAGGAGTGATCTCTCAGAACCCACGGTCAGGAATGGCCGTCGGAACCCGCAACAGAGGTGGTCAGGCACAGAGGCTATCCTCCCCACCGCACAGGGCCCGCACGGCCAGAGGGCTTGGCCGGATGCGTGTGGGGATCGGGCTTTGGCCATGGGGGAACTGAGAGCAGGTGCCACCCGAGGACAGGCTGGAGGAGAGGTTTTAGCTGTGGAGTCGAGGCCTCCTGATTCCCGGTTGGGAGGGTGGGCCTCTCGACAGTCAGTTTAGGAAGGGTTCGTTTCCTGAGGCCGGTTGCTTTGGGGATCTGCGAAGAGAGATCACTCAGTTCCCTTCCGTGGCAAACCTGGGGGAAAGGCATGCTGGGAAAAGAAGCTCTAGGGAGACCGCTGTTAGGGCCTCGTGCGGCTGGCGTCCCCCCACGGGACGTGGAATCCCACTTTAGTGCAGGAAGAGGGCTTGGGCTGGGTCCCCTTCACAGAGAGGAGATCCCTGGGTTGACTCAGAGGCCAAAGGACTTGGGTGGGGCCGGAAGTGGGGAGGGGGCTGGGGTGAGGAGACACGGGTGACCGGAGACAGGTTTCTCAAGGATCCTTCCTCCTCCACTTCACAAACTCAGGTTACACATTTCACGGATGATGTTCCTGGGTTATACAAGGATGATTCTTAACTTCAGGGTAAAAGTGTGCCTTTCAGGATTTTTGTATTGATGGTCAGCTGTTGAAGATAGGCATTGCCGTGGGGATGGAGAGCCCAGTTCCTCAAGAGTCACCCAGTTGCAGTGATGACAGGAGTTATTTTGAGTCTCGCTTTTAAAAATTATTATTACTGGGGCGCCTGGGTGGCTCCGTGGATTGAGTTTCCGACTTCGTCTCAGGTCTCGATCTCGCGGTCCGTGAGTTCGAGCCCCTCGTCGGGCTCTGTGCTGATGGCTCAGAGCCTGGAGCCTGCTTTGGATGCTGTGTCTCCCTCGCCCTCTGCCCCGCCCCCACTCATGCTCTGTCTCTTTCTTTCTCTCTGTTAAAAATAAGACATTTTTATTAAAATGTAATGTAAATTCCATTAAAAAATGTAAATGTAAACATTAAAAAAAGGAAAACAATTAAAATTATTATTAATTTTTCAATGTATATTTATTTATTTTGAGAGAGAGAGAGAGAGAGAGAGAGAGAGCGCCGACTAGCGGGGTAGAGGCAGAGAGTGAGGGAGAAAGAGAATCCCAAGCAGGCTCCGTGTTGTCAGGGCAGAGCCGGACGTGGGGCCCGATCCGAGAACCGTGGGGTCATGACCTGAGCCAAAATCAAGAGTCTGATGCTCAACTGACTGAGCCACCCAGGTGCCCTTCACTTTTTTATTTCAAATAAAACCTTTGCTGTTTGTTTCTGACATCCCTCTTCTCTTACGAGTTAATAAACTTTTTGTTTGCTTGTTTGTTTTTTTAATTTACATCCAAATTAGTTAGCATCTGGTGATTTCAAGAGTAGATCCCTTAGCACCCCTTACCCATTTAGCCCATCCCCCCCGACAATCCCTCCCATAACCCTCAGTTTGTTCTCTATATTTAAGAGTCTCTTCTGTTTTGTCCCCCTCCCTGTTTTTATATTATTTTTGCTTCCCTTCCCTATGTCAAGCTACAGATTGGGGGGAAATATTTAAGGAATATACATCCGAAAAGGGCATTCTCTGGGATGTATAAAGAATTCTTATAAATCAATTTTAAAAATCCATAAACATGGACAAAAATCTTTCATAAGCTCTTTGCAAGGGAAAGCAAAGGAAACCTGAATGGCCAAGAAATACACGGAGGGGTGTTCTACATCATTGGACAACAAGGAATGCAGTAAAACCACGATGAGATACTATAACATGCTCATCAGAACATGTAAGATGATAACACCGACAAGATCGAGGGTGGCCGCCATACATTGTTGGTGACAATATAAAATAGTACAACGTTAAGTAAACACGTATCTACTTTATGATCCAGAAAATCTACTTCTGGATATATACCCAACAGAAATGAGCACGTGTTTCACCGAAAGGTCTGTCCAAAAATGTTCATGGTAGCTCTATTTATCATAACTGGAATCACTCACAAGAAAATGGATAAGCAAATTATGGTATGCTTTTGCAATGCAATTCGACTCGGCAATCAAAAGGAATAAATTACCAATACAGGCGATCACGGATGACTCTGAAAAACATTCCGTTGAGCACAAGAAGCCAACACAAAAGGGTACATATTTGACAATTCTATTAGTACAAGGTCCAACAACAGGCAAAAACCAATCTGTGGTAGTAGAGATTAGAATAGTTCTAGTTGGTTGAAAAAAGGCACAGGGGAATTTTCTGGGAGGATGGAAATGTTGTAGACCTTGTGTCAGGTGATAGTTACAGGGGTTCCCATTTGTCAAAATTCAAAGAGCGGTAGACTTAAGATGTGGGCATTCTACATGGCGAAACAGTGCTGTCCGCCTAGAAGAAAGAGAGAGACAAAGAGAAAGAGACAGAATTGTATTCCAAGAGGATTGGCTCTTGCGTTAATTAACAGAAAAAAAACTCTCCCCCTCCCCTCAGAGTATAAGCATAAACGATGAACTTCGAAGTCTCTATCCTCTGATTTGGGTTCCTAGATGACTTCAACTTTCTTTTCAAAAGTAAACTAGGGAATAACGATTCTCACTGGGTTAAAAAAAAAAACAAAAAAAACTCCATTGAACTTGATTCTAAATTCAAGTCAGTGCAGGAGTTTCCAGCGTTTGGGACAGCCTCCCCAAGCTTCAGGTCCCTGGAGCAGCTCTAATAAGTTGGTTTCTGCAAAGGAGTCACTTGGCTACAATCAGCTTCCTTAACTTGAAAGCCCAAATGGCTGGAAGATAATTGTGTCCGCACCCCCTCAGCCTCTCCGCCTTTGATGAGTTTCTCTTCTGTTCCAGCTATGCCACAAGAGATATTTCACCAGGCCTTTCCCAGCAAGGAACAAAATTGCAAACATATTGGATACATCCTTTTGTTTTGTTTGGTTTTTAAAGAAGGACCGCTTAAGGCTGAACCCTGCGATAACCATGATTATTAAATTGTAGTTGCTGCCGCAGTGGCTTCGAGGCGAAGCAAATGGGCTGGGTAATCTCTTCAGAGAAATTGACATCCGATCTGGGAGAAAATGTTGGGTGGCTCTAGGCAATGTGTCAATCAACAGCTCTTACGTTTAATCCTGGAAGCCTGGTATTTCTTTAAAAAGCAGGGGCGAAAAAGCAAAACTGCACTTCTCAGCTGCTCTCCGGGCCCACCTCGGTAGAGACAAAGTCTTTACTAATCCATGTAGACAAAATCGGTGATTCTGAAACATTCAAGGGCTGGGCAGCAGGCACACACATACCTGCAGGGCATCAGGCATCTTGTGCCCCAAGGAGGAAGGCCATGACAAGGATGTTTGATCAGGATGACAGAAGAGCCGGTCCCCAGTTTGCAGCTTAGAGCCCACCCAAGTGCCCCAGCCTGAAGCTGAGAGCCACGCAGCAGAGCCCAGCCTAGAACAGCCAGATGTCAGACAACCTACACGCCATGAGCATGAGAATTACTGTTCCGGATAAGCCACTGAGCTGGGAGAGGTTTTGTTTTGTGATATTGTGGGAGATCAGGCTAATATTACACCTACACCGTTGCAGCCTGATCTTTCAGTTAGCAATATAGTGTAAACATCAATATAGTTCTACAACTTGACTTTTAAAGGCTGCATAGTATTCCATGGTATGGAATATCCTAATTCTTTAACTCAGTTCCCTATAGTTGGACGGTCAGGTGTTTCCAGTGCTTTTGCTAATGGAAATCAAGCTGCTGGCAACATCCCTGTCTACGTCTCTATGCATGTTCTTATGCTCCCTAGAACAAATCTTTTTATTTATTTTTTATTGTTTTTAATGTTTATTTTTGAGACAGAGACAGACAGAGCACGAGTGGGAGAGGGCGGAGAGCGAGGGAGACACAGAATCCAGAGCAGGCTCCAGGCTCCGAGCCGTCCACACGGAGCCCAATGCGGGGCTCGAATGCATGAACCGTGAGATCATGACCTGAGCCGAAGTCAGACGCTTAACCGACTGAGCCACCCAGGGGCCCCGAACAAATCTTTAAAGAAGGAATTCCTAGAAGCGGTCTTGCTAAATCAGAGCATATGCACACTTTAAGGCGTTTCATACATATTACCAAATGACCCTTCACAAAGTTTGGAACAATTCACACGTCTACGAGCAAGGAATGAAGGCACTTGTTCCCCAGTCTTTCCGGGATTAGAGATTTCATGCTTATTATTTTGTGTCAAGTCTTTTTTTTTTTTTTTTTAATTTTTTTTTTCAACGTTTTTTTAATTTATTTTTGGGACAGAGAGAGACAGAGCATGAACGGGGGAGGGGCAGAGAGAGAGGGAGACACAGAATCGGAAACAGTCTCCAGGCTCCGAGCCATCAGCCCAGAGCCCGACACGGGGCTCGAACTCCCGGACCGCGAGATCGTGACCTGGCTGAAGTCGGACGCTTAACCGACTGCGCCACCCAGGCGCCCCTCAAGTCTTGATCGTTGGATGATAGTGCCTCTCTTTTTTTTTTTTTAGTGTTTTTTTTTTTTATTGTTATAAAGGAAATGCAGGTTAAATATGGACATATAGGGATGTGAATAGAATAAAATACAAATCATCTATAAGGCCATTTCCAAATGGTATCCAATGCTAATATTTTATATAAATCGTCTGAGAGGTTGTATAATCATGCTTAGATACAAAATACATACATTCATATTTACATATTATTGCCAGGCCCAGGTTTTATAGGTCACACACTCAGACGTGAATAGAGAAATTTAGCTATTATGGAAATAAACTTGCTCTTAAGCCCTTACTCTAATTTGCTAGAAGAAAACACCGAAAAATTTGGTCCCTGTTATGGACCGAAAGCTTCTTTTTCCCCAAATTCGAATATCAAAGCCCTAACCCCCCAGTATGGCTGTTTGGGGAGTAAGAAAATATTACAGTTAAATGAGAAAGTTAAATATGACGGTCATAAGGGTGGGACCTCATCTGATTGGACTGGTGTCCTTCTAAGAGACACCAGAGGGTTTTTTTTCTCTCCCACGTGCACAAAGAAGTCACGTGAGCATACAGAGAGGCGGTGGCCTTCTGCAAGCCAAGAGAAGAGGCCTCAGGATGAAATCTACTTTACCAGCACCCTGATCCTGAACTTGCAGCCTCCAGTTTAAGCTGCCCAGTCTGTGCTTATCCGTTACGGCAGCCTTCGCTGACTAGTGCGCTACCTAACATATGATTATTAACATATTAACATATTAACAATATGTTAGTAATAATAATAACAATATGTTATAATAATATATTAATATATAATATATAATAATATATATTATATTAATATATATAATATATAATATATTATAATATATAATTATATATAAATATATATATAATATAATATTATATTATAATTATATATATATAACACCTTCCTGATCCTCAGTTTGGCCTCTGTCCCCAACTTCCTGAGGCTCCCAGGAGGCTCTTATTTATTTATTTATTTATTTTAATCTTTATTTATTTTTGAGAGAGAGACAGAGTGTGAGCAGGGGAGGAGCAGAGACCGAGGGAGACACAGAATCTGAAGCAGGCTCCAGGCCCCAAGCTGTCAGCACGGAGCCCAACGTGGGGCTCGAACCCATGAACCGTGAGATCATGACCTGAGCCGAAGTCGGACGCTCAACCGACTGAGCCCCCCAGGCGCCCCCCAGGAGGCTCTTAGATTAGCCCTTGGGGATCCTATGGTCCTTGTGGCAACATGCCCTCTGATGTGCCCTTTGCTTGCCCCAACCCTCCCCTTGGATCTTCTAAGCCTTCCCTTTTGGACACATTTTCTTTAAAATGCTGTTCTTTGCTGGGGGACCATAGCTGAGGCACGGATAACTTCTACTTGGTATATAGTTTCCTAGAGCCGATGTAACAGAGTCCCACAAATTGGGTGATGGAAATGACAGACATTTCATCGTGTCAGTTCCAGAGCCTGGAAGCCTGAGATCCAGGAGTGGGTACGGTTGGTTGCTTCTGATGGCCACGAGGGAGAGTCTACTCTCGTAGACTTGGTGTTTGGCCATCAGTCTTTGGCGTTCCTTGGCTTGTAGATCCATCAGTGGAAACTTGTGCCTTCACATGGCATTCTGCTTACGTCTCCTCACGTGGCCTTCCCTCTGCTCGTGTCTGTCTCCGTGTCCTTGTTTCCCATTTTTTTATAAGGATACTGGTCATTTTGGATTAGAGCCCACCCCGATGACCCCATCTTCACTTGATTACCACTGTAAGGACACTGTTTCTAGAGAAGGGCACATTCTGAGGTATTGGGGATTGGGCTCTCAGCACGGTTTCATTTTAACATAGCCTTCCGGAGATCCACCGTGACTCTGGCAGGAGAATCTGAATGTGGGAGAGAGCCCGTCCTCCCCGCCCCTCCCCTCCCCTGGCCCAAGATACCTGACCCTCAGTCACCATTCATGAGGGCTGTTTTCTCTGTGTATCACAGAGTGGGGCCAGTCCTCAAAGCTTTATTGAAATTTTCCATCTCTGCAGAAACCTCGTGGAAACAGCACCAAATGATTTTATTTATTTATTTATTTATTTATTTATTTATTTAAATATGAAATTTATTGTCAAATTGGTTTCCATGCAACACCCAGTGCTCATCCCAACAGGTGCCCTCCTCCATGCCCATCACCCACCCTCCCCTCCCTCCCACCCCCCACCAACCCTCAGTTTGTTCTCAGTTTTTAAGAGTCTCTTACGTTTTGGCTCCCTCCCTCTTTAACCTCTTTTTTTTTTTTTTTTTTTTTTTTTTTTTTAAGAAATACAGCACAGAAGCAGGTCGAGTATGCCTGCAGAAAGGCTGTGGACCTGAAGCCAGAGGCTGGCTATTTTTTTTTTCCAACCAGAGAGGAAGCTGATGATAAATGTTAACAACAGAAAATGTTCTGGAAATCAGGCCAGCAAAACTTAAGCAGGAGTGTCATGTGTAGCTTCTTATAAATGCTTCTTGTTGTTGTTAATCCCGGTTTTAATTTCTAGCCTTATTAAAGACTTAAGGCTTTATCTCCATTTCTTCGCCCTGGAAAACCAGATGCGTGTAATGATCTTTATTTCTGTCATTTTCTCAGTGGTCACAGTGTCTGTGCTGTTTAATCTTTTTTATTTCCACGTGGATTAATGAGCGCTGGGTGGCTCTGGCTTTGTCCCCCTGATGCGTCCCAGAGACAAGCATCTGTGGGCTCCAGCGTCATTTCTGAGAGCTAGATTTTCACCACGCAGACAAGTGCCACAGAGGAGGGGACAAATACCCCAGCTTTGCTGAAATGGGGCGGAACAGAATTGGCTTCACCAGTTGTATGTCTGCCCAGGATTGTGCTCATGTGTGCTTTATTGCAAGTGCCAGCCCCCCAAATAACACAGAATAAAAGGGGAAGTACAACAATCGTAGAGTGGAATCCAGCCTGTCTTAAACGAAATGGAACAGAACAAAGCATCAGAGAGGTTGTGTAGTTTTCTAAACAACATACAGTGAGCCAGGAAGAGAAGATCTAGTCTTCATCTAATGTTCCACTGACTGTAGCTTAATGATCTATTTGCAACCAAGAGGGAATAGTTGTTTTTCAGCTGCTTCGAGTATATGGGAGGATGAAATTTTCGGTTATCCACCATGGGCATGTCTTAATGCTATCAACAGTCGCAATCTTGACGAATACATACCTTATGGCGGGGCGGGTGGGGGGAGGGAAAGCTTAACACCAGTATTATTTTTCTTCTCCATCAAAAAAAAAAAAAAAAACGAGTTGAGGACATTCCAAGAGCGTAAATAGTATATGACCAATTTTTAGAGAAGACTTCAAGCATTTGACCAGAGAAACAGCAAAGGAACTAGAGTTGATCCTTGAATAACACAGAAGCTAACAGCACCGACCCCCCCACACAGTTGAAAATCCAACAAAAGTTGAATAACTGTTGACTTCCCCAACACTTAACTACTTACAGCCCACCACTGACTGGAAGCCTCACTGATAATACAGTGAATCAACATATATTTTGTGTGTTAAATGCACCATATGCTGTATTCTTACAATAAAGTAAGTTAGAGAAAGGAAAATGTTATTGAAAAAATACATTTACAATATCGGTATTTACAAAAAAAGTATGCATATAAGTAGACCCATGCCCCATGTAGTTTAAACCCATGTTGTCTGAGAGTCTACCGTAATTTTAAAGTATGCCATCAGTAAGAGGCAGGGTATGTTCATGCTTTTGGAATTAAGAGAAGTAAGAATGCTTTTAAGAACTTTGTTCTGATTATTCATGATGCATTGGCCACAGTTAAAAGCATCCAGAATTTGGATGAGTCCTCTACCCTTCTTCCTCCCCTGAACCACTGAGGGTTGTGTTCGTCCTTGGGAGTGTTGTCGTGGCCGAGGGGGCACTGCGGAATGTCTAGGAGAAAGGTGGTGTTCACCCGTGCCTAGAACTGATGGAGAATTTGGAAATGGAAATACAGGGAATTTCTCTGTGGACAAAGGGATTGTAGTGATAAGAAAGTTGGGATTTTACAAATGGAAAGAGAGTGATCCACAAAACACAAATCAGGATATGGAATGACAAATAGAAAGTTTGACAAACAGGAAGAGTTTGGTTCAGCAAAGACCACTCAGAGGCCGCTCTTTCATTTGTTGGCTGGTCTTTCTTGAGTCCAAGCAAGAAGGCTGAGAGCCGGTGTCAGAAGGAAGGGCAGAAATGAGAGGGTGGGGCCTGGCCGTGGAAGGGGGTGGGAGCCGCAGGCCCGTGGGAATAATTCCCTCTGTCCTTGCCTGTTACCTAACCTACCACCATGCCTCCCCTTCTGGAAACTCAAGCCCCTCTGTGTGAGTTTTCTAGGGCTACCATTACCAAGCACCCCAAGGGCGCCTGGGCGGCTCAGTAGGTCAAGCGTCCAACTCTTGGTTTTGTCTCAGATCATGATCTCATGGTTGGTGAGTTCGAGTCTTGTGTCGGGCTCTGTGCTGACAGTGTGGAGCCCGCTTGGGATTCTCTCTCTCCCTCTCTCTCTGCTCCTCCCCTGCTTGTACTCTCTCTCTCTCTCTCTCTCAAAATAAATAAGTAAACTTAAAAAAAAAAAACCCACCAAGTACCACGAACTTGGTGGCTGAAAAGAACAGAAATTTCTTGTCTTCTAGTTCTGGAGGCCAGAAGCCTGAAATCAGTTGCTGGCAGGGCCATACCCCCTCCAAAGGCTCTGGGGAGAATTCTCTCTTGCTTTTTCCAGCCTCTGGTGGTCTCAACATTCCTCTGCCTCCCTCTTCACCAGACTTTGTGTCTTCTCCTCTTCTTATAAGGGCAACAGTTGCTGGATTTAAGGTCCGCCCGAAACCCAATATAATATCAAGGTCTTTACTTAATTATACACACAAAGACCCTATTTCCAAATAAAGTCACCTTCTGAGGTTCTGGATGGACCTGAATTTTGGGAAGCCACTACTCAACCCACTCCACCCTCCCTTTCCCTTTAGTCAGAACCACCCGCTAGAGGACGTTGCCGCTTTCTTTCCTGGAAATTTGTCAGAAACATGTCGTCACATGTGAACAACCCCCTCTACTTGAAAGATTCCCTTTGAATTTGAATCCAAACTGGGGAGACGGCAGAAGGCTGCAGGTGTGGGTCTTTCTTGAGCTCGCCTCAGGAAGAGGTGGAGCCATAGGAGGGTCAGACCGAGCTCTTGGTGACAGGCCAGGTCGGCGTAATGCCTAGGCATGTCCTCGAACATGCTGTACACGGGGCCTGGCTGGGCCAGCTTCTTCCAAATGGCGGGGCCCAGGACATGCTCACAGTCATGTTGCTACTCTGCTTTATCAGTGGGAATTTCCAGTCAGAGGAAATGCATTTCTCCGTTCAGTTTATACGTACAAATAACTGAGGACTTCCTCTGTGTATAGAGGCTGAAGGTGGCTTCTTTGGGTCCCCCCCCTTTTTTTTTCTAAAGGATAATAGTTGCACCTAAAACTGCAGATACACTGCTGCTAGAGTTTCTGCAGCAAGGAGTAACATTAAAAAAAAAAAATGCTTTCCTCCAGTTTTATTGAGATCTAATCGACGGATAACGTGGTGTTAGTTTCAGGTATATAACATAATGATCTGATAGATATACCAAATGATCCCCACAATACATTCCAGCATCTCATGTAGTTAACCTTTCTTTCCTAAGATGAGAACTTTTAAAACGACTCTCTTGGGACACCTGGGTGACTCAGCTGACCAAGGAACCGACTCTTGGTTTTGGCTCAGGTCATGATCTCATGGTTCATGGGACCGAGCCCTGTGTCGGGCTCTGTGCTGGCAGCGTGAAGCCTGCTGGGGATTATCTCTCTCTCTCCCTCTCTCTCTGCTCCTCCCCTGCTCTCTCTCTCTCTCTCTCTCATAAATAAACTTAAAAAAAAATAAAACTACTTTCTTAGCAACTTTCTTTTTTTTTTTTAATTTTTTTTTCAACGTTTATTTATTTTTGGGACGGAGAGAGACAGAGCATGAACGGGGAAGGGGCAGAGAGAGAGGGAGACACAGAATCGGAAACAGGCTCCAGGCTCTGAGCCATCGGCCCAGAGCCCGACTCGGGGCTCGAACTCACGGACCGCGAGATCGTGACCTGGCTGAAGTCGGACGCTTAACCGACTGCGCCACCCAGGCGCCCCAACAACTTTCAAATAGATAATCCAGTATTGTCTATTGTCCAGTATGGTCTATTAACTATAGTCACTCTGGTATACACCACACCCCTGGACTTATTTATTTTATAGCTAGAAGCTTGTACCTTTTGATGCCTTCATTCATTTCCCTTACCCCACCCCCTCCCTGCCTCTGGCAACCACCAATTCTCTGTTCTCTGTATCTCTGAGTTTGGTGTTTTTCGATTCTATTTCTCTCTCTCTCTCTCTCTCTGGCTTATTTTACTTCATATAATGCCTAATGCCCTTGAGTTCCGTCTGTGTTGTTGCAAATGGCAGGATTTCCTTCTTTATTATAGCTGAATAATATTCTGTTATGTGGTTGTGTGTTCGTCTCTGTGTACGTGTGTGTGTGTGTGTGTGTGTTGTGTCACATTTTCTTTATCCACTCATCTGTCAGTGGACAGTTAGGCTGTTTCAATCAGCTATTATGGGCGTGCAGACACTTCTTTGAGATAGTTATTTCATTTTTCAGATACATACCTGGAAATGGAATTACTGGATCATATGGTAGGTCTATTTTTATTTTATTTTATTTTTAATCTGAGAAAGAGTGGGGAGGGGCACAGAGGGGGGGGGGAGTGAGAGAGTCTCAAGCAGGCCCCGCGCTCAGGGCAGAGCCTAAAACGGGGCTCGATCCCGCGATCCTTGGATCATGACCTGAACCGAAATCAAGAGTCAGATGCTCAACCGACTGAGCCACCCGGGTGCCCCTCGATCTCTAATTTTTTGAGGAAACTCCATACTGTTTTCCATTGTGGCTGTACCATGAGTAACATTTTTAAAAGGTGATCTAATTTCATAGCTTCTTAAAAGATGCTCCGTTGTTTCTGACTTTAGGATAGGTCTTTTTTTTTTTTCCTGTAAAGAACCAAATGGTAAGTATCTTACGGTTTTGGGAGCTCTGTCACGCCTACTCAATTCTGCCATCTTAGCACAAAAGCAACCACAGCAAATGAGTGTGGCTTCCAATAAAACCTTATTTGGATTTCATATAATTTCCACAAAATTTTTTATCTTCAACCACTTAAGACACGTAAATTCTTAGCTTGCAGGTCATTCAAAAAGAGGCGGTGGACTGTGTGAGGGCTCACATAATCTAAGGAACCGTTGCCCAGTAGAGAGGCAGACAGGAAGGACAGAGCTTGGCTTCAGGAACAACTGCCTCCGGAGACCCCACCGGTGCCATGAATCTCCCTCTGCCTCTTGTCTCTGCTTCTTCCTTCTCTCTAGCTGCAAGCTGGAGTTTTCTTCGTGTAGGAAACACGGATCACTGATGGTGCTGGAGCCTCACGTCCCCTAGCCGTGGCCATGAAGACCATCCCAGGAACAGACCTCTGAGGCAGGCAGATAGGGGGAGGCGGGAACATGGAGGGTCCCTTGGGACTCCTAATGGTGTGTGAGGCAATCCCAGAGAAGGAGGAATTTGGGGTGGACCATGCAATAGCTATCTCCCTCAGGGGCTTATAACACAGGATGTGCGTGGAAGGAGGGCACACACATGTGTGTGGGGGGGATTGGGGGGGGGTGAGGCAAGACATCCGTACATTACAAATTCCCATAGGAGCTTTAGAATACATACGGCTGAGCGATTGCACACATCACCTTTTAAGGACCCCTAGGAGTGATTAACAACACTAGCAGAAAAAAACAAAAAAGCTGTTTGAGGCAAGCTGTTGAGGAAGATATGTTAATCGAAGTATTTTTCATTTGCAAATTCTAACGTTCCTCAGGATTTGCTAAGCATCTTTCATAGAGGAACTTTTCCATCTCCGTCCCCAGCATTTGCCCTCATTTCAGAGAGAAAGTTTTAACGACTTCTGTTCATCTCACAGGGAGGCTGCTGTTCTTTTTACGGGAGTTTCACTAATGGCTTCTCAGCAAGATCAGAGCAGACAGGTCACCCCAAACACCCAAGGGCCTCACTCTCTGATGGAGCCAAAGAGATGAGAAGACGGGAGGCTGAACTGGGGGCAGGCGGCCAGCCGGCCGTGTGCCTGCTTTCAGCCTGTCTGCTTGTTAGTCTTTGGAAAAGTGTGGGATCTCGCAGTCTGAGCAGAGGAACAAACCCATGTGGACCAAACGCCCTGCAACAAAAAGGCCGATGGTGGGAGTTTATGCCAACCGGCCCTTCTAAACACGCACTTTTCCTCTTCCTCCTTAACAGTAAATGGAATGCTGCCTGGATTCCTCGGTTGACCAGCACTCCGGACACGGGAACATAAGGTGCCCGTGGACCCATCGCGGCGTGGTGGGTCTACAAAATCATCTACGCACAGCTCCCTAAAAATCATCCGCAGCCACTGGGAGTAGGGCTTGTGGGGAAAAACTAAAATAATACCCAACTAACTCATTCCAAAGCTGGTAGGAGCCGGGGGAAGTGAGTCAAGCCCCAACACGAGGAGGGAGCAAATTGCCTTTATGTCTACGTGGTCCAGAAGCACATGAAACACACGCTCGGAAACTGAGGAACATTTATTTGTCTTCTGGGCTTCCTTCATCCTCCTCTTGGTATCTCCTCTCATTGTTAACACCCTCCTTCATTCACCAAACATTAATTGAGGACCAAAGGCATGTCAAAGACCCTCTCGGAGGGGTTGGGCTGGGTAGAAAGAATAACGTGATTACGGGGAGCTTACAGTCCAGGGAGATAATCACACATGTCAGCCAATAATTAGGATATCATTCGATACGTATTAAAAGAAGGAAAGCCAATCAGGGTGGGCTTTAGAGAGCAGCTGACATTGGACAGACGTCCCGAGGGATCACTGAGCTTTGCTAGGTGCAGAAAAAGAAAGGCTGCTTTCGACAAAGTTAGGGAAGAGTGGTGAGTTCTAGTGGGTAGAGAATTGGCGAGTATTCAGTGACATGAGACCCGAGGGCACCTGGCAGGTGGTGACCGGAGGAAAGTCTGGATGGTCGGATGTGGGTGAGGCTATACAGGGTCCTTGGCATATATGAGGTGCTCAATTAACATGTGCTCAAAGAGGAATAGGAAGCATATAAAGGTAAAAATGATAAAGGAACAGCTGTTACTGATGGCTTCCCCACTGTTTCATAAGATTTACAAGGTATTGAGAGAGGAATAAAGAATCACACAAATTCAGCTATTACTACATTGCATTACATATTGTCCGTCTATCCATCCACCATCTATCTATCATCATCGTCAATCATCGGCCAATCCTCTATCTATCGTCTATCTATGAAAGAGACGGTAAAGATTAAAAGCTACTAAAAGGGAATTTTGGGTTTCTCAGATCTTGAGTCCTTCTGTGATGGGATGACCATGGGGAAGGGGGCAAGGTCAGACCATCTGCCCTTCCCGTCCCAGCATCTGTTCTGGGGAGTGGCCACTCCGGAGATGGGACCAGGCTCCCGTGCGATGCCGAGGGCAGCATCTCAGGGGGAAGTTTCCTCCCTGAGGTCCGGATGATGCCCATTCTTGGAAGCCTTCCTGCACAGTGAGGGCATGACCTCAGACAGAGTTCACCGAGCTGGCCGGGTCTGAGCCTTGACCCATGTGTGAAAAGGGCATCGAGTTACCTGGCGGAGCATGATGCCTTTTTCAGAACAAGGGGGGAGTTAAGAGTACATATGTTAACACGGAGATCCTTAAAGATTTTCGGGGACGAGCAACAGCGTGGGGACGTCTATATGGATTTTCTAAGATGATCTTTTCACCTGTTCTGAGGGTCAGGTCACTGCCCGAGGCACTGTCATCTGGCGGGTCGGTGGGAGGGAGCTGCTTTCGACAGTGCAGGGAGAGTACGTAACAGATTCTCTGTGTTGCAGAAACTCTCTCTCTAGACTGGAGTAATTGGAAAGAAGATAGAGGGACTCAGCAGTAAGGAAGGAGGGCCCCACTCACATGCCTGGGGTAGGAAATGGTTAGCCCACACAGCAAACAGCACGCCTGTCCTGCTCAGCGGACTTTCTGGTAGGCAGTCATCCTGGGAAGCTCCACATGCGCTTCGACCCTCTCCCCATCCCCCCGTCCCCGCACTGCCACCGTGCAGACTTTGTTTGGTGCTCCCCAAACTACCTTGAGAGCCTATTTGAGTCATAAATTTGTCTCACTATAGTCATGTCTCATTTGGGACCCAAAATAACATAGCTCTGATTGGTCCCTCGGAGAGAGCACACACAAGCAGGGGAGGGGCAGAGAGGGGGGGGGGGGGGAACAGAGGGTCAGAACTGGGCTCCGCGCTGACACCGGAGAGCCCCATGCGGGGCTCGAACCCACACACCCTGAGATTATGACCTGAGCCGACACACCGACTGAGCCACCCGGCACCCTTCCCTATGAGACACTTTGATGAGCAGCTTTTCTCCGAAACTAGCTAGACTCCGTTCTGCGGGGGCTGTTATTAAGAACCCCTCCTAGATCTCTGGGATCCGACCTCCCTGCCTGCCTTGACTTCCCTCATGTGCAAAACCGGGGCTGAAGTCGCACTCCCTTCGCGGTATTGTCGCGAGGATTGTTACGAGACTCTAAGGAAAGATCACTTTGCAAACCCTGAGTGATCGCACACACATCTGTTGTTTGAATTTCAGTTATGGGAAGCAATACGATGTAGCCGCTGTAGAAAATCGTCGAGCAGTTTCTCAGAAGAGCAAACCTAGGTTACCACCTGACCCACGAATTCCACTTCGAAAGACTCGAAAGCAGAGACTCGGGCAGGTATTTGCACAATGTTTACAGCAGCATTATTCACGATAGCTGAAAGGTGTTTGGGGACAACCCAATGTCCACTGGCAGATGAGTGGATAAGCCAAATGCGTTAACATCCACACCACGGACGGTTGCTCAGCTTTGATAAGGAATGAAATCCTGACACCTGCTACGACACTACGGAGCCATGTGCCGAGTGAAAAAGCCAGACACAAACACACAAATGCACAACTCCTGTATGATTTCACTTACATGAAGTCCCTAAGATAGGCGAAGTCACAGAGAAGGAAAGTAGACGAGGGGCTACAAGGGGTGGGGGGAGCCGGGTGCGGAGTTAATGTTTCAGCCTGGGAAGATGAAAACGTTCCGGAGATGGGCGGTGGTGGTGGTGACACAGCAACGCGAATGCACTTAATGCCGCTGAATTTTACACTCGAAAGCAATTAAAACGGCAACTTTTACGCGATGTGTATTTTATCACAGTAAAACAAAACAAAAAAAAAAAATACAAGAAAAGAGAAGGAGAACTATCCCGTCGACACACTAAGCTTTTCGGGAACTTTGGTATCAACTGTTTTTCATGTAGCAGACTGAAAAAAAATCCCTGAATTTTGCTTGACAGGCCGGGAGAAAACAAGGCATTCCCAGGTAAGGCTGGGGGAAATGCCAATGGGTATAATCCCTAGAGGGCGGTTGGGCAAATCAAAAGAACAAGTGGAGGGGCGCCTGGGTGGCTCAGTCAGCTCGGCGTCCGGCTGTTGATCTTGGCTCAGGTCATGATCTCACGGTTTGTGAGTTCAAGCCCTGCATCAGGCTCTGTGCTGACAGCGCAGGGCCTACTTGGGATTCTCTCCCTCTTTCTTTGCCCCCTCCCTGTTCTCTCTCTCTCTCTCTCTCAAAATAAATAAATCCCTAAAATAAAAATAAAATAAAATAGCAAATGTATAGACCTCTTGAGCTAGCAGCTTGCGTAACTGAGCCTGACTGATGCACCTGTTACCACCCCCACCCGGCTCATATCTGGTTCCTCCGTTCTCAACACTGTCTCTGGTTTTTGGTGGGAAAGAGATCTCAGAGGGTGGGAACGGTTGCGTATGTGAAAGCTGACATTTCTTCTTTATGGCCGAACCTCGGCGAGATCATGTTTACTTAGAAAAGTTTTCACAAATCCTTTGTCGTGAGGATTTCTGGGCAAGGTGATGGTGACCTTGTTAAGGTAACTTTCTATACACCAATTAAATTCCTGATTCAAGGGTTGCAGGGCGCGAGGAGAAGTGACAGACAGCCTTGGGTTCTGATCTGAGCATCTCATCAGTGCCCGATAGCTCCTTTGCTACATGGGGTCACACATGACCAAGCTTATGCTTTTTTCCCCTCTCTCGCCTGGATTTTCTTTCCCTGAGGAAATATGAATGTTTCACCGGCCACTGCCGCTTCATCCTACAGTTTATGTTCTGGAAGAGGGAAACACTCCCCGCAGAGGGAAAAGCAGTTTTTCCTGTTGCTAATAAGCTATGTACGTGCAAAAAGTTGGTTTCTGAATTTCTTTCAAAGATTCTGTGATTCCAAATACGGGATCTCGTAAACAATAATGGATGATTGTCAGAAATGAGAAATTAGGGGCGCCTGGGTGGCGCAGTCGGTTAAGCGTCCGACTTCAGCCAGGTCATGATCTCAAGGTCTGTGAGTTCGAGCCCCGCGTCGGGCTCTGGGCTCATGGCTCAGAGCCTGGAGCCTGTTTCTGATTCTGTGTCTCCCTCTCTCTCTGCCCCTCCCCCGTTCATGCTCTGTCTCTCTCTGTCCCCAAAATAAATAAACGTTGAAAAAAAAATTAAAAAAAAAAAAGAAATGAGAAATTAGACGGGGCTTGGAGTCCTTTATATATTTTTGAGCCTAAAAACAATTTGGTCTCTGCATCGTTAAAACTAAACTTTCACCTGCTGCAAATTTCCTTCTTTGTTCCAAAGGCTATTGTTTGTTTGAACAGAGAGGAAAGGAAGTTGTCGGGGGCCCTTCGTGCAGCACCAGCGAGAGCAAAAACCAGCGGGGCCACAGGAGTTAACGGGAGAATAACTGTTGACCAGAGAGAGTGGACTTGGGCACAGACACATTATCTTGCATTTTAAAAGTTTTTCAGTTGGTCACCGGTGGTCACCGGTGGTCACGGTGAAATGAATTCCTTTTAGAAAATAGATATTGAGTGATTCAAGATGTTTTGAATAATTAGGGCCACACTTGGCCAATCTTGTGTTATGACTTAAACTTCACACTTAGGCAATCAACCTATACTTAGAATTTCTAGATCTTAATATGTATTCCTGTACATATACTTTGAAAAATATATACAGAGATCTAGCATTTATACCCATACATCTAAAAATAGATTTCTTTCGGGGTGCCCGGGTGGCTCAGTTGGTTGAGCATCTGTCTCTTGGTCTCGGCTCAGGTCATGATTTCATGGTTCGTGAGTTCAAGCCCCGAGTCAGGCTCTGTACTGACAGGGTGGATCCTGCTTGGATTCTCACGCTCTCCCTCTCTCTCTGCCTCTCCCCTGCTCTCTCTCTCTCTCTCAAAATAAATAAACTTAAAAAAAAAACCTTTGAAAATAAAACATAATAAAAAATAAATAAAAATAGATTTATTTCAAATAACAAGCAAATACTGCAGTTTCTTCACCAACCGGTTCACTAAATTAATGTTTACTCCATTTTTGGGGGATCTAATATGTCATAATCCAATCTGCCGGGTGGTTTTTCCATCCAATATTGTCTCGTTTTATCTTCAGAACAACTCTGTAAGTCAGGGATTATTATTCCCATTTTATAGATGTGGAAACTGAGGCTCAGGGGGCAATTTTGACTAACTACTGAGACAAATGTTTGGTCCAGGGAGATGCATAGGAAGATGATGAGTCTCTGAGGAGGGTAAATAAATTAAAGGAAAAGGGTGGATTATTGTGAATACTGTGAATTTGTCTAGAAAGACGAAAAATGTTACCTCCCCCTGGAGTGCAGGGGGTGGGGGGCAATATGAGTGTAGGACAATGGAATGCAGAAAGGTATTTAATATAGGGAATTGTGTTCACATTAGTGTTAAAGGGGCTGGAGAAGTGGAAGGCAGAAGGCATTCGCTAGGCATCGAGGTCACATAACAGCAGCTGTGTCCAGAGGGGAGGAAGTCTCCATCATCATCAGAACACCCTGGTCCACAAAGCCAATGCCAGAGTGGAACAAGAAATCTGGCTGGTGCAATGTTTGCGTCTGGCAGACCCTACCCATTGGACACCTTCATAGCAAGAACAGCTCTGCCTCACTTCCTACTTGCAAATCATGCACAAGTACATCTCCTCGGCAGAACCTAATGGCATCTAGCTCCCTTGTGCAGCAGAGTCTGGGAAATGCAGTTTAAGGCTTCCAGTTTCTGAATACGGGAAGGGGCCCTGAAAAAGGATGGGAGGAGGGAAGTCTGAACTATGGTAATAAATAGATTCCCCACATTCAGTGCCTTTAAGAATAAAAAGCTTAGGAGCACCTGAGTGGCTCAGTTGGTTAAGCATCTGACTCTTGATTTCGGCGCAGGCCACGATCTCAAGGCTCATGGGATCGAGCCCTGAGCTGGGCTCAGTGCTGACAGCACAAGGCCTGCTTGGGATTCTCTTTCACCCTCTCTCTGCCCCTCCCCACCTCAAAATAAATATATGAACTTCAAAAAAAAGAATTAAAAGTTTATTATTCAGGGGATGGTCCAGGGCAGGGGTGAGGCCAGTGGCAATCCTGCTCCATCAGTCATGAGGTGAGTCAGACTGTTGATGGCTTTTCTGCCTTCGACGTGGGGCCTCCGAGGTAGCCCTTGTGGCCACATCTTGGTCAGCTAGAGGAAGGACACAGCATGGAGGAACATGTGTGCTAAGATTTTGTGGGCGGGCCCGGAAGTGGCAGCATAATTTCTGTTTGTGTCCCATTAGAAAAAATGTGGTCTTAAGGACACAATTAATTGCAAGAGAGGCTGGAAAATGTCGGGTAGCTGGGCAAATACATGCCTGGTGCCTTTTCCAATCTGGAACATTAAAAACAGGGATGTTAGGACAACTGGCTGTCTCTTTTAATGGATGGGAAGGATGCCGATTTCCAATAGGTGATATCCAGCAGGGGGATAGACAGTATCTCTTGCCAGTTTTTACTTCCATTATTTGCATGTGTGGTTTGAGTGAAATCAGCCCAGAAGAAGCTACACATTTCATTACACAGCGACATGTGCATTTTTCCCTTGCTCCTCACAAAGTTAAAATGCACTTTCTGTAGTCAAGAATTAATACATCCCACTTCAGCTGTTTCCCTTATGGTCAGTTGTGATGGTGTTGCAATTTTAATTTCCCTTGTCAGAATAAAAATCCCTCTGTTACACACACACACACACACACACACACACACACACACAGAGTATTTTGCCTGCAATTACAGGTGCTGCCAACAGGTGGTAGTAATGTACTACTCAGACTAATGTTCTGCACTGAGGGCACATGGCCTTAGAAATAAAACAGAAATTTTCAACTGATATTCAGAAAAATAAACAGTGTCGTTTTTACAAAATAGCCACCCTTACAGAAAATCACTAAACCCTGTATTTTAAAACCTACCCTCCTCATTATGAGCACTGGGTGTTGTATGTAAGTGATGAATCACTGAATTCTACTCCTGAAACCAATATTGCATTGTGTGTTAGCTAACTAGAATTTATTTATTTATTTATTTATTTATTTTTCAACGTTTATTTATTTTTGGGACAGAGAGAGACAGAGCATGAATGGGGGAGGGGCAGAGAGAGAGGGAGACACAGAATCGGAAACAGGCTCCAGGCTCTGAGCCATCAGCCCAGAGCCTGACGCGGGGCTTGAACTCACGGACCGCGAGATCGTGACCTGGCTGAAGTCGGACGCTTAACCGACTGTGCCACCCAGGCGCCCCAACTAGAATTTAAATAAAAATTTGAAAAGAAAAAAAATTAAAACCTAGCCTCCTCAAACCTACCTGTACACAGTCTCAGAAGCCAGATTACGTTTATGAAAGCATGGGTAAGATCCTATGTGTCCTAGGACTCCGTTAAATTCACGTTCTCCTTTCTAGTTTGATCCCTGGTTATTCTTACTCACTTACTGTGTCCTTTGGTCAAATCCTGAAAACAGACTCACGTTCCTAACTCCCAGCTTTTGCTTTAGACATAAGAATCTTACTGCCTGAGAATCTTTCCCCTTCTCATTTTTCAAGGACCAGTTCTAACACTGGTTCTTCCATGATGCTTCCCACGATACTGGTATTGTGGTATAAGGGAGCTCTCTTTCTATAAACTTTCTACCTCTCATATATCAAGATCATTACTCTCTCCCTTGTGGTCATTTGTCAAGGTCTCATATTTTCCAAGAGACTGAAAGTCTCAGCAGGGCAAGGGCCATATCTTACTTATCTTTGTACCATTGGACAACCCATAGGGCCTTTCTGTGTTTCTGACAACGAAAATCTTCATTGGTCAACTAAATCACTGACCAATGAAGACATACGTGCATGGGTGAAATAAAACAGTGCCTAAGGTACAAATTTGCCACATCTCCCTTTGGAACTCATTTTTTTTTACCAGCCATGGCTTAATCTAACCCTGTTCCCAGATTTAGTTTGCAATGATTCTGATTGCTGCTATTAGCAACTTTGGGTAGAGAAATATTGGTGATCTTCAGTTTTTTGCTTATTTCTACATTTGTTTGATGTGATAAACTGTGTACAGCAAAATCTTACCATTTTAACCATTTTTAAATGTACAATTAAGTGACACTAATTACAGTCAAGTTGTTGTGCAACCAACACCACCGTCTATCTCCAGAATTTTTTATCTTCTTTTATTTATTTATTTATACTTTTTTTTCAACGTTTCTTTATTATTGAAAGACAGAGAGAGACAGAGCATGAGCATGCGAGGGACAGAGAGAGGAGGAGACACAGAATCCGAAGCAGGCTCCAGGCTCTGAGCTGTCAACACAGAGCCCAACGTGGGGCTTGAACTCACAAGCTCTGAGATCATGACCTGAGCTGAGGTTGGGCGCTTTACCGAATGAGCCACCCAGGCGCCCCCAAATTTTCATCTTCTTAAAGTGAAACTCTGTACCCATTAGAATAACTCTCCAATCCCACCTCCCCGAAGCCTCTGGTTACCTCTATTCGACTTTGTCTCTCCGAATTGAACTATTCTAAACACCTCACATAAGCGGAATCATACAGTATTTGTCCTTTTGTGTTTAACTTATTTTATTTAATATGATGTCTTCAAGGTACCTCCATGACATAACGTCTGTCAAAATTTCCTTCCTTTTTAAGTCTGTATAATATTCCACTATACGTACACACTACATTTTCTTTATCCATTTATCCATTGATGGGCATTTGAGTTGTTTCAATCTTTTTGCTACCATGAACAATATGGCTATGAACATCAGTGTATCGATATGTGTTTGAGTCTCTGATTTCAATTCTTTTGGGTGGATATTTAGAAAGAGAATGACTAGATCATCCGGTAATTCTATGTTTAATTTTTTTTGAGAACCACCATAGTGTCTTCCACCATTTTCCATTCTTACCAACAGCGCACAAGGCTTCCAATTTCTCCACATGCTCACCAACACTGGTTATTTTCTGTTTTCTGGTAACAGCTACCTGAATGGCTATGAGGTCGTATCTCATTGTGGTTGTTTCTACATTTTAAATGATGAGACACACTAGTTTACTTGTTTTGGATATTGACGGAAGAACCGTTTCTATTTCTCTCTCATCATCGATTCATTTGCAGGCAGACACATCTCAGGGCTGGGGAAAGGCTCTGTGGTCATGCTGAGTCAGCAGCTTGAACCTGACTCTCATCACATACCCCTTCTTACTCTTCTGTGAAATGAGATGATGGGATTAACAGGAGGGGTTTCACCTCAAACTGCTGGATCCATCAAGGGGCATGAAAGTGTGAGCAGGAATTGCAGGGGGCCCGCATGGGCTATGATGGCCTATGATGGCTGCACTGCATTGGAAAGTGACCTAGGAGCTGTGATGTGTGCATGCGTGTGTGTGTGCGTGTGTGTGCGTGCTTTAAACAGCTTTATGGAGATATAATTCACATACCACACAATTCACCCATTTAAAGTGCACACTACAATGGGTGATAGAGACTTCCAGTTATGGAATGACTAAGTCATAGGAATAAAAGGCACAGTATAGGGAACATAGTCAATGATGTTATAACAATATTATACGGTGCCAGATGGTAGCTGTACTTGTGAACACAGCATAACGTATAGCCTGGTTGAGTCCTTATGTTGTCCACCTGCAACCAATGTAACATCGTGTGTCAGCTATTCTCAAATTTTTAAAAATGTAAGAAAGTGTATACTACAATAGATTTGGTGTATTACATCATTAATTTTTTAAAAAAATTATCTAGATACCATAAAATTTGCCATCTTAACCATTTTTTTTTTAATTTTTTTTTTTCAACGTTTATTTATTTTTGGGACAGAGAGAGACAGAGCATGAACGGGGGAGGGGCAGAGAGAGAGGGAGACACAGAATCGGAAACAGGCTCCAGGCTCCGAGCCATCAGCCCAGAGCCTGACGCGGGGCTCGAACTCCCGGACCGCAAGATCGTGACCTGGCTGAAGTCGGACGCCCAACCGACTGTGCCACCCAGGCGCCCCGGTCTTAACCATTTTTAAGTGCACAACTCAAGGGCACTAATTACATTCCCAATGTTGTGCAGCTGTTGCCACTACTTGTTTCCAAACCTTTTCCATGATCCCAAACAGAAACCCTTCGCCCATCATTAACTTCCCATTTCTCCTTCTTCCAGCCCCTGGCAACCCCCTAAACTCCTTTCCATCTCTGGGAACTTGCCTCTTCTAGATACTTCAAATGAGCGAAATCATACGACCAGACGATATTTGTCCTATTGTATCTGGCTTATTTCACTCGGCATAATGTTTCAAAGTTTCATCCATGTTGTAGCATGTATCAGAACGCCACTCCTTTTAATGGCTGGGTAAGATTCCGCGTATGCATAGACCACATTTGGTTTATCCGTTCCTCTCCTGATGGACACTGGGGTTGTTTCCGTGTGATTACCATTTGATGTGATCCACGCTGACCTCAGCCCCCGCTCCCCCACCCCAACCCCCCTACCAAAGCTGCCCAACCAGAAGCTCAGGCAACACCAGGGCCCGTCCAACTTGTCCAAGGCTGGCCTGGCCTCTGTTCAGATGGGGGGACACTGTCCAGAGTGGCTGCATAGAAAACCCGTTATCATTTTAAGACACCATTTTCTCACCATGGGGCACCCCTGCAAATCCACGTGCGCTATACCTTTTTGATAGACATCGTCACTTGAAATGTGGAGGTTGTTGTTGTCCTTCAGTTCCAGCTCACCCTTCCAAATCTGCCATATGCTACGGGATGGGGGGGGGGGGTTGCAAACCACATTTCTACTTTCACATCAGGCTCTGCCAGTCACGTGAACTGGAGAGACTAAGAAGCTGGAGCGAAAAGAAGAGGACTGGCTCCTTCCTGTTGGCCTCCTGCCCCTCGGAGCCCCCACCCAAGCATGGTTTCTCATCCCAGAAGCAGTTCCTACCTGAAGTAGGGGGTGCAACCAGGGGAGGGGCAGTGTTTTCAGTGGTTAGAGAATCAACTTCACGGCACCCCTATCCCACTTGGAGAACCAGCACCCGCTGGCGGGATCGCCCTCCCCCCAGATCTGCATCCCAGCCCCACGAGGTCCCTCTTACCAGCCCAGACACAGCAGTGCCAGCGGAGGAGGCTCCTTCCTCTGAGATGAGTTTCTGCTGCTCAGGGTATCCCAGTTCTTGGGTTTGAAAATACCTCTTCTCTTTTGTTCCCACCAGCCCTAGGAGTGGCAGGGGCTTCTTCAGTTACTTTTCAAATAATTTTATACCTACTTAACGGCTACTTGTACTAAATTCTCAGTTTGAATCCTTGGTTATGAGATGGCTTCTCCCCTGTCCTCTCCCAGCCCCCACACAACACATGGACACCACACACTGACTGCGGGCGCGTAACGGGTTGGGGATACCACGATCCAGTCAAGACAGTGACTATCTCGTGGTGAGTTCTAGAGCAGGTCAGACCAGCGAACTGGGGGGTCTCCTCCGAAAAGGTTGAAGAAGAGCCACACACCTCTTGGGGGTATTGGGACTGCAGGAGTTATTCCAGGTCAGGAAGCTTTTCTCTCTCTTCCACGTGGAATACTGAGGGTCTGGGTGGGGTGAGCCAGGCGAGGCAGTCCCAGGTGGTGGGGGAGAAAGTAGCTCCTGAAGAATTCATCAGACATTCATCTCTCTTTACTTCTGTGATACCCACAAGCCAAAATTGGTTTAAACATCTCATTTCTGCTAGGGAGGATTAGGGGGTGAGTCTGGAATCCACACAGGAATCAAATTCTAAGAAGGAGCAGTGACTCCCTGTCACTCGGGGTGTGTGTGGCAGCTCTAATTCATAAGAACTCCTCACCGGAGAAGATGAGTGCCTCCGCCCCCAACCAGACTGACTTGACAACGGATTTGGGGCTTGAGACAAGAACCGTTGATGAATGCTAATTATTTATTAATTACAAAGGGAATCAGAGTAATCACAGTGGGGAAATCTGGCAGCCACCACCCTCTCTGAGTGACCCGTGTTGACGTCACTCATAGCGGGACAAACTGACGTCATGTGTCCTGAGTATGGTGCGCCGAGAAGGACAAACGTCACTTACCTAGTGCTTGTGTCACACGTGCAGAGCCTGACCCTCTTCAGCTCAAACCCAAATTGTGGCATCTCCTGCAAAGCAGCTGGCTTGCGCTCCTCAAAAACGTCAATGTCGTGAAAGCTACAGAAAGACTGAGGAATCTTCCAGAATAATGGGCACTAAGGGCACGTGGCCACTACATGCCATACATGATTAGGATTGGAGTTTGGGTCAGGGGAAATTTTCCCATAAAAAGCATTTTTAGGATGATCGGCAAAATTTGAATATAGACTATATATTAGATAATAGTGTTATATCAATGTGAACTTTAAAAAAAAAAATTCGACAGTTACTGTGTTTATGTCAGAGAACGTCCATGTTCTTGGGAAATACACAGTGAAGTGTTTGTGGGTGAAAGGGTTAATGTCTTCAACTAACTCTGACTGCTTAGGAAAAGTGTGGGGAAGGTGAATTTTAGGTGATAGGGAAAGAAAGAGGAGAGGGAGAGAGAGAGAAATAGTAAAGGAAATGAGGCAAAATGTTAACAGTTGGTCAATCTTGGTAAAAAGTTATTTCAACTGTGGATGTTTTTGTACTATTCTTTCAACTTTCCTGTAAATTTGGAATTATTTCTTTGTTTTTAAAATATAATTTATTGGGGTGCCTGGGTGGCTCAGTCGGTAAGTGTCCGACTTCAGCTCAGGTCATGATCTCATGGTTCGTGAGTTCAAGCCCCGCGTGTGCTGACAGCTCAGAGCCTGGAGCCTGCTTTGGATTCCGTGTCTCCCTCTCTGTCTGCTCCTCCCCCACTCACACTCTGTCTCTCTCTCAAAAATAAACATTAAAAAAAATTAAATAGGGGCGCCTGGGTGGCGCAGTCGGTTAAGCGTCCGACTTCAGCCAGGTCACGATCTCGCGGTCCGTGAGTTCGAGCCCCGCGTCGGGCTCTGGGCTGACGGCTCGGAGCCTGGAGCCTGCTTCCGATTCTGTGTCTCCCTCTCTCTCTGCCCCTCCCCCGTTCATGCTCTGTCTCTCTCTGTCCCCAAAATAAATAAACGTTGAAAAAAAAAATTAAAAAAAAATTTAAATAATAAAATATAATTTATTGTCAAGTTGGTTTCCATACAACACTCAGTGCTCATCCCAACAGGTGCTCTCCTCAATGCCCATCCCCCACTTTCCCCTCTCCCTTACCCTCCATCAACCCTCAGTTTGTTCTCAGTATCCAAGAGTCTCTTATGGTTTGCTCCCTCCCTTCCTGTAAATTTTTATTTTCCCCCTTTCCCTCCCCCATGGTCTTCTGTTAAGTTTCTCAGGATCCACATATGACTGATAACATATGATACCTGTCTTTCTCTGCCTGACTTATTTCACTTAGCATAATATGCTCCAGTTCGATCCACATTGCTGCAAATGGCCAGAGTTCATTCTTTCTCCTTGCCAAGTAGCATTCCATTGTGTATACAAACCACAATTTCTTTATCCATTCGTCAGTTGATGGACATTTAGGCTCTTTCCATAATTTGGCTATTGTTGAAAGGGCTGCTATAAACATTGGGGTACATGTGCCCCTATGAATCAGTACCCCTGTATCCTTTCAATGAATTCCTAGTAGTGTTATTGCTGGGTCATAGGGTAGATCTATTTTTAATTTTTTTTAGGAACCTCCACACTGTTTTCCAGAGTGGCTGCACCAGTTTGCATTCCCACCAACAGTGCAAGAGGGTTCCCATTTCTCCACATCCTCTCCAGCATCTATAGTCTCCTGAGTTGTTCAGTTTAATCACTCTGACCGGCGTGAGGTGGTATCTCAGTGTGGTTTTGATTTGTATTTCCCTGATGATGAGTGACGCTGAGCATCTTTTCATGTGCCTGTTGGCCATCTGGATGTCTTCTTTAGAGAAGTGTCTCTTCATGTTTTCTGCCCATTTCTTCACTGGATTATTTGTTTTTCAGGTGTGGAGTTTGGTGAGTTCTTCAGAGATTTTGGATAGTAGCCCTTTACCCAATATGTCATTTGCAAGTATCTTCTCCCATTCTGTCGGTTGCCTTTTAGTTTTGTTGATTGTTTCCTCTGCAGTGCAGAAGCTTTTTATCTTGACGAGGTCCCAAAAGTTCATTTTTCCTTTTGATTCCTTTGCCTTTGGAGATGTGTCGAGTAAGAACTTGCTGTGGCTGAGGTCAAAGAGGTTTTTTTCCTCTGCTATTTCAAAGCAAATGACACACAAAAATCAAGAATTGGCTGAAATATGAAGCAGCCTCCAGCCTATAAGACATTTGCTATCCCCTCATGGCCTCCTCCCTACCATGCTGTTCTCACTCTGGACACGATAGGAAGTGGGTAACAAGGAGGTGGAGATGGGGGAGCTTAATGGTATAAGGGGGAGAAGAAGAAAAGAAAGGAACCAACCCAGTTCACCTGCCCAGGGTGGCTTCCAGCCTGAAGCAGCTCAGAGCTGCAGTTGGTGCTTGAGGAGAAGGGTTAGCGGCACATCATGGCTGGAATTGTGAGCCACATGTGACATGGACATCGGAATATCTGGAAGGAGACGGTGTGTCACCTAAAGTGACGGTCCAGCTCCTGAGGCCTGCAGGAACTTCCACCAAGGGCAGGGGAAGATTATTACCGCTAACTATGCAACGGAATGGCGAGATGCCAGAGATCATCATGTCCCCTCGGTGAGTTCCCACCGCTGGCCCAGGAGAAGGAAGTTGTTCCAGTTGAGAAAAATTGCTGCTTCTTCACACTCACCACATACTTCCTTCTGGAAGCCCACACTGATGAGAGTTCTCTCGCCTGCTGTAAACTGCTTGGATGATGGGCTAGAAAGATCTGTTAACTCCTCAGTTACCAAGTGTCTCTCATCAGGGCTTCCTATAGGCACTTGAGTGGCAGCTGGTGGGGACAGAGGAAGGAGGGGACAAAGAGGTGGACTGAGGTGGGGACAGGAGGTAGACATACTTCACCCCTCCTGCTCCCTGCCTCATGCTGGCATGGGTTGCTGATTTTTACTTATACAGTTATTTCCTGCATGGTTTGAAGGTCCTCGGAAAGCAAACATGTCCCCCCAGTCTTCCTCCTTGTTGGATTGGATTTCATCTCTGTGGTTATTTTCTTCACCTTAGAAGAACTTCCAAAGGGCTTCTAACACCCAGGATAGCCCGAGGGTCACTCACAGAGACAGAGGCAGGAGGAGGGAGGGGCCAGGAGATAGGGATGAGGTTCTGCCCTGCCTCTGCTTGGCCAAATGACCTTGGATTTATCACTTCACCGCTATTGGCTTCAGTTTGTCTCATCAGTGGTCTCAGGCCTTTCCAGTCTGTGAGTCATTGGTCATCTTTGGAGAAATCGTTGGAGAGCTTTAAGTAGTTCTATATGAATCAGGGTGCAAGCAAGAAACAGCACACACACACGGTGGTATTTGCGACAAGTTCAGCAGGAGACAGCTTACAAGGTATGGGCCGGGGGAAGCACACCACAAGGGCGAGTGCAGCGTCCCTGGGCTGGCAATAGTGGGGGACGCCATTACCACCCTCAGGCCCAAGGGTACAACATGGAGACAGGGGCCTGGGTGGAGACGACACCTGACTCTGGCCGATCTGGTGGGACTCCAGCCTGCAGCTACCTCCAGAGAGGGATCAGGGGAACACAGGGTCTGACCTCCCACCCCTAGCTCCCTCTCACTTCTGGCCCCATTGACTGAGGACCAGGGGAAGACAGAGAGCATGGGAGCCCCTCCAAGCAGGCCTCCCAGGTCAGCATCCTGGGCACAGAGCAGGTAGACGGGGGTGGGGGGCAGAGCGGAGGTGCAGGCGGAAGACATCCAGCACCAGCCACCCTTCTGACTTCTAGTTTTTACCCTTGTCCTTTGTCCAGTTGAAAAATGTGCACCCCCAACAAAGGACTGTTGCATCCACACGACTCCTGAAACAGAACGCTACGGGCACCAGTGACAGTCACAACAAAGTTTATTGCAATGAGAGGCAAGGCCAACCGATCGGGACCGACACTCTTGGCCAGAGTGCTGTCTGGAACAGCAGGGGTACAGAGTTTTTATAGCCGACCATCTTATCATCACCTGGGAACAGAACAAAGAAATAGTTCCCAGACGGGGGTGGAAACAGTTCAGACATGCCCTTACCCCAATCCAATCAAACACGAATCCAGTTGGTTTTCTTTGAACTTTTGTTCCCTTGATTGATAGGATAAGGCTGTTATCTCTACATCTACAGTGTTAAAGCAAAGCTGTTATTTCTTAAGGCTACAGGTTAGCCCTACACTACAATTTAACCCTTACAAGGACCACAAAAAGTCCCCATCAGTTACTGTAGTGTTGTGGGGTGATATCAATTCAGCCAGACTCCCACTTGAAACCTAAAATATCAGCCACCACCCGTGCCCTTCCTATTAGGTAACAAGGAAAAGAAGAGCAGGGAAAGTTTCCTGATTATAGCGGGTCACAAATCCGAGTTGATAACCATAGCTGCCTTCTGCCCTCAGGCTTCTGTGTTCCCCTTTATCATATGCCGACTTCAGGTAGAGCGATCGGCTGAGCCTTCATTCTGGAGGGATCTGAGTCCTTAGTGAATCTCTTTCCATTGTCCAGGACTTCTGGGCAAGGAAGTACTGAGAAGTATCCTAGTGAATTTTCTGGGAACTGTAAATGCAATTGCAGCCCCCATTAGGTGATCTGCCTTGTGGATATTGGAGCCAATAACCCAGGCCAACACAGCGATCCCCCTCCTTCTCTGCCTGTAGGTTGGGCACCATGAGAATCCCTAAGAAACAGCCCTCTCTTGGCTCCCTGGGTGAACCATTTTCCCCTTCGATGCTGTATCAGTCAGAATCCCACCAGAAAAACAGAACAAGGGGCGCCTGGGTGGCTCAGTCGGTGGAGCTTCCGACTTTGGCTCAGGTCATGATCTCCCTGTTTGTGGGTTCGAGCCCCGTGTCGGGCTCTGTGCTGACAGTTTGGAGCCTGGAGCCTGCTTTGGAGCCTGTGTCTCCCTCTATCTCTGCCCCGCCCCACCCCCTCTCAAAAACAAATAAACATCAAAAATTTTTTTTTAAATAAAAAGAAAAACAGAACAAGTAGGTTATAATATGAAGAGATTTAGCGCAAGGAATTGGCGAAACGAGTGTGGAGGCGGACAAGGTGAGCCTGAGCCCCACAGGGCACGCCAGCGGGAAGGGCGGGCTGGAACTTTGGACAGGAGCTAATAATGTCTCAGTTCACCGGGGAGTTTCTTCTTCTGCAGGGAAACCTCAGCTGGGCTGTTAAGGCCTTTCAACTGATTGGATCAGGCCCACCCAGATTACTGAGGATAACTTCCTTTACTTGAAGCAAACTGTAGATGTTAATCACCTCTACAGAACACACAGCAACACCGAGGCTTGTGTTCGATTAAATCATGGGGCTAGAGCCTGGCCAAACTGACACATGAAACCGACCATCACAGGCACTGACAAATTCCAAACCCTCCAACTCCAAGATGAGAGGGATGGGAAGAAAACCCCCCTTCAGAGGGTTACATAGTTATAATAGTGGGAAGGGTGCTCTCGTCTCCACCCCCTGGCTTCCCAGCCCAATGCATTCTGGTTAAGCAGAAGATGGCCCCATATAGTGGCTCTCTTCGAAGGGGTGTGGGACAGTGGCTCTCCTTGAAGGGGTGTGGGACAGGGGCAGACAGCACTGTGACCTCCAGCCTGTCATCTCTCAGCTAACACTGTCCCTGAGCCTCCAGTAGGCCATCCACTGTACTGTTAAGCCAGAAACTTTGAGTGATATGGCATTTGGGCACTAGCCCATTTCTTCCCGCCCCCCTGCCAATGTAGGCATACAAAAGGGGAAATTTTTTTCAATGCTTATTTATTTTGAGAGAGAGAGAGAGAGAGAGAGAGAGAGTTCGTGTGCACGAGCAGGAGAGGGGCAGAGAGAGGGAATCCCAAGTAGGCACCATGCTGCCAACGCAAAGCCCGACGCAGGAGCTCGAACTCACGAACCGCGATATCATGACCTGAGCCCAAATCAAGAGCGCCACAAAAGGGGAGATTTTGCTAAGAGATACATTGGTCCCTTACAGGGTAGAGCTGTTTTTTTTTTTTTTCCATGCTTTCCGCAGTCATGCTTTCCACAGTATGTCAAAGGATGCGCCAAATCTTAGCAAACCAAAAAAAATGTTCTCCCTGCCTCGTAGGTAATTGCATTTCAAGACTGGAGCTTCAGATCTTCTCGAATGCCATGAGGCATTTCATGAAACTGCAGAAAGGACAAACTGTTGGTGCCTTGTCCAAAGAAACACCAGACTCTGTTCGTCTGGCCGCACATTGGGCTGATGGCGCAAAAGTAAATTTCAGCAAATCTCTTTCACTCTAGAAACTTCTTACCAAAGAAAATGGAAAGATCTTAACCTGTTGATCGTCCTGCATTTCAGGGGTGTGATGTTCCTCTGGGGGATATTGATGCTTTTGTAATAGAAGTTCGTGGTCAACTTTCAGTTTCCTCAAAGCATGTAGAGGCACTTCCTGAGACTTCTGACTTAAGAGAACTAAGAGACAGCCCCCTTAGCCCTGTGCCTGGAACACGGCTGTCATTCTTGCCTGCCCCAGGACAAGATGCTGGCCTGTTGCAAAGTCATATTTTCAGAGTCTGGGACCTGAAGAATGTGCTTTTAATTTGGAAAGACATTAAGGGTGGGGATGGAGGAGAAGATTATAGCAAAATCAGAATGTTATGCTCATCATCAAAACCTGTTTGATGATCTTTGAAGGGGCCGCGAGGAGCCCCGCACAGGAAGAACGGCACCTGACTTGTTCTATGCTCTGTGGGCGTCATGACAAAAGCTCACAGTTTTTAAAAAGTTGCTTTTTTGATAAGACTGCTTGAGAACTTTAAAAAAAAATCACTAGAAAAGGGCAACAGGATTTTCTCAACTTTTTTTGTTTTTTTTACAACATCTGTAACTTAAATTTTCCCAGGTTAAAACTATCTCTGTGCTTTAAAACTGTTATCCCCGAGAAAGAGAGGTTTAACCTGTGCCATCTAATGGGCCTCAGAGTGCATAAAATGATGGGCGTTTTGGACATGGGTACCCACCTCATGAAACCAGCTGCCAACACAAGCCTGTGGGTATAAAGTGGACGGGCATTTTTGGAGAGCTGGAAACAAATTCTTGCAAGTCTAAAAACTTGCTGCTGATAAGGTTCTCTACAGGAACGGAAGAGAGACAGAGACATACAGAGAGACAGAGACAGAGATTTTAAGAAACCTGAGTCTTTGCTCTTAGGGCCTTCAACTGATTGGATGAGGCCCACCTACATTATAAGGGTCATCTACTTTACTGAAAGCCTTCTGATAATAAATGGTAATCACATCTAGGGGCCCCTGGGTGGCTCCGTCAGTTGAGCACCTCACTCTTGATTTCAGCTCTGGTCATGGTCTCACAGTTCGCGAGATTGAGCCCCTCATCGGGCTCTGCATTAGGCATGGAGCCTGCCTAAGATTCTCTCTCTCTCTCTCTCTCTCTGCCCCACCCCATTCAAAAAAATGTTAATCACATCTAAAATGTAGCTTCAAAGAGACGTCTAGACTGGTGTTTAACCAGACAACCAGGCCTCCCAGCCCAGCCAAGATACATACGAAATTAACCTCCACAGTGAGGAAACATTCCATGTTCAAATGGTTTTGCTGAGACGATATTCAGCTCGGTGTGCTCACCTTGGACTGATGTCTGACATCAGGGTAATGTGGGCCTCCTAAGAGAAGAGCTGTGATTTCAAAGTGAATTTTCTTTTGACTCTATTCAGTTTTATCACTACATATAAGAAAAAGCAGGATATCCTAAAGGCTGCGGGCAGTTCAGAGAAGTATTAGCAAAGGAGGAAACAGAAAGAGTAAAAACATCCCACTGTATCACTGGACAGAAAGACACATACCGTTGCCACACAATATTAAATATAAATACTTAAGTAGTCCTGTCGTGTTTCTGTTTTCCTTCTAAAAGTCTTACATTTATGGGGGTGCCTGGGCGGCTCAGTCGGATAAGCATCCAGCTTCGGCTCAGGTCATGATCTCATGGCCCGCGAGTTCGAGCCCCGCGTTAGGTTCTGTGTTAACAGTTCAGAACCCAGAGCCTGCTTCAGATTGTGTCTCCCTCTCTCTCTGCCCCTCCCCTGCTCATGCTCTGTCTCTGTCTCTCAAAATAATACATAAACATTAAAAAAATTGTTAAAAATAAAGTCTTACATTTATGTATCTTCATATAGCCTACAAAATGTAAATACCCAGTAGAATTAAAATAAATTGTTGTATCAGAGGACAGAAAGAAACAAGATCAAAGTACTGCTGTATTTTCTCACATATATTATTTGTTTAATCAGTCCTTCCACTAATTACTATTAATTCACTAGTCTTACTGTGGTTTTGTTTCAACAGTAGTGTTTATGTAACAGGAAAGTGAGTAACATAGAATAATACATAATTTCAGGTACTTATTTTTTATGTTTTCCCCCTTTTATCTCTTTTTTTTTTAACTGAAGTCTGGCTGACACACAATGTTGCATTAGTTTTGGGTACAGCATAGTCACTGGACAAGCCTCTACCTCATGCTGTGCTCACCACGTGTGTACTTATCGTCTGTTACCATGTGACACTATTACAATATCATCGATTATATTCCCTTTGATGTACCTTTTTATTTTTCATGTGTTCATGTTAAAGGAGTAACACACATGTATCTGAATATTTGCTGTGCATTATGTTACTATGGGTGGTGATTGCTCTTTAGTCTTTAGTTGGTATTCTTTATTCTTACATGGCTTTGTCCCCGGTTGGCTTTCTACAAGGCTGGTCACCCTCCCTATTGGCCAAACCCAGCCAGGAGCCAGAGGATAAGGGAGCCCATGGACGGAACCCATGTGGATGCAGAGCCCAGAGCAGAGTAGAGGTGACGTGAGGGGGATGTGGAGGAGGAAACGGACACCCTCTCAGTTTCCCAGCATAAAAGATGCAGAACATATACCGGTGTAATCCCAGCTGCCCGGGGCCACCGACAGCATGGCAACATCGGCAGATCTGGGAAATGGAGTGCACCGGTTTCCCAGGAGAAACCAGGGTTTTCTCAGGGTGGCTTCCCAATCTCTTTCCAAGAGACGATGGCATTGTTGATGCCCCAAGAGCATCAGCTGAGTGTGACTTTTCATTCGTGTGCTGACCATTAAAGTGTACAGTAATAACAAATTTTTAAAAGCGTGTAGTAATCCTGTAGTTCAATTTTCTCATATGTAAAATGGGAAACACAAAGCATGGATTTATTGTGGGACCACGGATAGCAGATATAAAAGAGCCTTATAAAACTTAGCGGTTAAGTCATTTCTTGGCATTTCTCTCTTCTGCCTTTCAGGCCACCGGAACCTTTCAAAAAATCCTAATTCTCTGAAGTTGGATATTTGTTTCAAACCAAGCAGTGATAACCACCATAATAATAGCAGACATTTATTGAGGGCTGACCATGTGCCAGAATCTGTGGGAAGTGCTTTTACATGGAGTATTTTATTTAATCCTCATAATAACGTTAGGAAGTTATACAACTGATATATTTCATGATGAGGAAAATAAGGCTTTAAAGCATTAGACAACTTGGCCCAAGTTTCCATAACTAGTAAGTAGCAGATCCGGGATTTGACCTCAAGCAAGCTGACTCAGCCCACACTTTTGAGCACTTTGTAAGCCAGGCTAACAAGCAGGCAACTATTCCCTGTAGGGAGATTTTCGATATGATATTGTAGAATGGTGATAAGACATGTATACAGCAGGGATATTAAACTCCATCAAGATTCACGCTTTGAGCCTTCCATTGGCATCGACACAGACTAACGATAGATTTTTTTTTTTAATTGCCGAAAGAGATAACATCTCCGTGAGTCAGAACCACAAAACAGAAAACAGGACCGAAGCTACCAGCCTGCTGGAGGAGGCAGGGAGCTTACTGGCTGAAACTCCAAATAGCTCATGCAAAGCAGGGATAGAGTCAGAGATGGGATGCAGCTCTCCTTATAAAGAGGATGAAACATGTTTCTATCCACCACTGCTTAAATCGCAGAGGCACACACGCCTATTAAAATGAGGAAAAGCAAAGCCTTGCAGCCAGGATCTGGGCATTTTACCAAATGGCTCAGTGACTATGACTACAATATCCCCAGTTATCTCCTTAGGATGGACACTCTGAAAATCCACCAGAAGATGTGGTTCTGAACAGCAGATCATAGGGGGCAGGTGAAAACAACAACCCCCCTGCCCCTGCAACCCCAACCCCCGCCCAAAAGAGTATAGTGAGTATAGAGCCACTCCAACTACAATAAAATGAAACAAAACAGAAATAAACTCATTCTTGATGAGCTCACACCAAATCGACAAAGTCAATGGTCAGGAGATGGAATCACTTTACAGAAAATAAAAATAATAGTATCATCTGAAAGAGATTTTTAAAATTATTACACTGAATATATTCTAAGAGTTAAAGGAAAAAGTAATAGAGATGAAGAAGATACACAATTAAGGATTTGAGCCAGGCAGAAACAGAAAACGAACAGACGGGTATAAAAAAGAGCCATTCAGAAATCCTAGAGCTAAAGCAGCTTATCACTGAAATTTAGAAAGCTTAATAGGGCAGGAAAAACTCTAGATTGGATGGCTAAAGAGAGATTTGATGAACTGAAAGATCACAATGGAGGAGTTCACCCAGAAAGAAGCTCAGAGGGATAAGTTGTCTGAACGGCCAACATTATGAGATGTTTGATTAGTCTCAGACCGCATTTTTAAAAAACAGCTAGATACTGGTTACAAGTCAGTCCTAACACAAAACAAGACAAATGTTGAAAATATGGGATATGAAAAGTTACCATGTATAAAAAGTGACCAAAATGCTGTATTAGGGTTCTTCAAAGACACAGAACCGATAGGATATATATGCATATGTACATGTACCTGTACATGTGTATGTGTACATATATATGTATGCATGTATACGTGTATGTATATGTATATACATGTATGCGTATACATGTATATCTATATGTGTATGTGTATATATGTACACATACATGTATTCACGTGTACACATATGTATGCATGTATATGTGTATGTGCATATATGTATATGTGTATTGCATGTGTACACATATGTGTATACATGTATATCTATATGTATATATGTATATGTATATATGTATGTGAGTGTGTATATATATAAAGAGATTTATTACACAGAATTAGCTCACATGACCATGGAGGCCGACAACAATCTAGATCTGCAGGGTGGGTTGGCAAACTGGCGACCCAGGAGCGCCGATGCTGTAGTTCTAGTCTGAAGGGCAGCAGGCTTGAGACCCAGAGAGATTAGATGTTTTAGCTCAAGTCCAAAGGCTGGGAAAAGCCAATGTCTCAGTTCGAAGCCCATCAGGCAGGAAGAAGGCTCTCTTACTTGGAGGAGGCTCAGTATTTTGTTTTATTCAGACCCTCAACTAATTGGACGTAGCCCACACCAGGAACTGTGGGCTGCTTTGCACAGTCTACTGATTCAAATGTTAAGCTCATCCAGAAATACCCTCGCAGACATACCAAGAATAATTTTGATCAAATATGTAGTTACCCGGGGCCAGTCAAGTTAACATGAAATGAACCATCACACGTGTCTTTGGGTAATGTACCAGGCACAGCATCCTGGTCAGTCAGGGAAATAAAGAGAGGAGATGCCCCTTCTTTGTGGCCACATAGGAGAATGGATCGTAAGGATGGGGTCTCTAGGTGCAGATGTCTGAGATTCTGGATGCTATAGCAGAAAACACATTTTCTTTGAAGCCAGAGAGACCTGGATGGGACTCTCTCCCCCTACCAGCTGTGTGACCTTGGACATGTTACTCAATTCCTCTGAGCCTCAGTTTTCTAATCTTTTAAAACAGAATAATAACAGTACCCACCTCAAAGGGATACTGAGAAGACTTTACAAGATGATACATAAAATCCTTAGCAAAATACCCAAATGATAATAGCTCTCCAATGGTCAGCACTGGGATGCGGACAGCTCACCCATCTCTGGCCACAGCTGGACCCACCCTCATCATGCCCAGGGAGGATTGTGCAAAGGAAGGATCTGGGATATGAGATCCAACAGATTTGAGTCTAACCCCTGCTCTGCCTCCTACATCTTAGCTATGAGTGGTGGAGTCCCATCACCCTCCCCCCCCCCCCATTTATACTCTGAGTGTTTCCTTCCCATCTACCAACTGAGGCTAGCACACCCACCTCTGGAGAAGTGTTTCTGAACTGGGGGCAACTTTTCCCCCGGGGTGACATTTGGCAATGTCCAGAGACATTTTTGATGGGCACAGTCAGGCTGGGGTTTGCTACTGGCATCTAGTGTGTAGAGTTTAGGGAGGCACCTCAACATTCCACAAAGCACAGGACAGTCCCCCACAACAAGAATCATGTGGCTTAAAGTGTCAGTTGTGCTGAACTGGAGAAACCCTGGGATAGAAAACTTAAATGAAACCATGTTTATAAAAGGCTTGGGTTGGGGCGCCTGGGTGGCTCAGTCGGTTGAGCGTCAGGCTTCAGCTCAGGTCATGATCTCACAGCTCATGAGTTCAAGCCCCACATCGGGCTCTGTGCCGACAGTCGGAACCTGAAGCCTGCTTCGGATTCTGTGCCTCCTTCTCTCTCTGCCCCTCCCCTGCTCATGCTCCATCTCTCTCTCTCTCTCAAAAATAAATAAACATTAAAAAAAATTTTTTTTTAATAAAAAAATAAATAAAATAAAAGTCTTGGGTTAAGAGATAAAAATTAAGGCTATCATCATCATCATCAGTCATCATCACCATCACAGAAAAGTGCATAGATAGATGGTATGTGGGTTTCTGCCTCCCTCCTCCTCCGCCTCCCCACTCCTTCCCTCCCTTCTTCCCCCTGGCTGGTTGCTAACAAGGACAGGAAATGTGCCTGCTCCCAGCAGCGTTCCTGGGCTCAGGACCCAGGAGGAAGGAACCGACTCACGATCTCCCATAAAGGTCTGCTGGCTGTAGGTTCCACATGCCACGTTCTGGAATGCGGCTTCCAAGCAGCCACACCCAGAACACGTTCCAGCTCTCTCTGCAGACCCACACTTCTAGAGCTCCTGTGCTGACTTGGCCGGAACCTTGGACCTGGGGGCCTCTGTGGCCAACCCCAGCCCCCAGACGGGGCTCTTCCACACGGGCTCCCACCCCACCACCTCCAAGCTCAGCCCCCCTCAGACCCCTTCCTGAAATCTTAAAGGAGGTTCTTCGTTACAACTACGTATATGCTTGTTTGTTGTGCAGACACTGTAGGAGGAAGGGACGGCCAAGGAGAAGAGCTAAGGGGACAGGAGAGCAACGTCCAGCCCCTACCGGAGGGCTGCCCCACGCTCTAGACCCCCATCCCTGAGATTTCCCGGGACGCGAGGTGTTCCTCCCACCTCCGCGAGGGAGGCCGGGGGCAGCAGCCGACCACACAGAAGAGAGGCCCAAACAGAAGTGTTCTTGGCCAACACGTATGTGCGAGCTGCGGCCTGCTCTCCCAGCCCTCCCCCTGGAGCCGGGCGCTCACGATCCTGTCCGCGGCGGGATTCAAAAGGCAAGGGCAACAGAGACCACCCCTCAGACGGAGCATGGCTGCTTTTCATTTGTTCAGCCCCCGCGGAGAAAAGTCTAGGCGCAAAACTTTCCCCCAGGGGCTGCAGACCTCCCCTTTGAAGTGGTTCCCGGACAATAATACTGTAACTTCAACAAAGCCTGCTCTTCTCTGGCGGAGCATATTTTCTCCTGGAGAACCACAACTGGGTCAAGGCTTCCTCCCCAGAACACGCTTTCCTGGCCTGCCATGGGTTGAACTTTTTTTTTTTTTTTTTTTCCATAAGAAAGCCATAAACACAGAGATACCAAAGAGTTAATGTGCGTTTTTTTAAACCTCCTTCCCAATGCCCGCTCTCATTCCTGCATAAAATCCTCATGTCCAGACATCAAATCAGTAAGCCCTGTTGCCTGTCAGAGAATACAATGTCAGGCCATTAGTATGTTAATAAGTCCGGAGGGCGACAGGTGGCCTACTAGACAGCTCAATTAAGCTGCTCATTAAACACACGCTAACGAACAGCCCAGGCAGGGCCTGAACAGCACCATTCTGTAATGACATGATGTCAGAGTGAACAAATGAGGAAAAATAACAAAAACATTACAGCAGGGACAGACGCCACTAATAAGGACCCCTCGCACTACATCAGCCCGCAAATCAATGAGCCACAGGGATCAAAAAACTCGACCCAACATTCTCAGGAGACTGAATGCAGCAAGATTTTTTTGGTCAGTACTTAACAAAAAGAGAGAGAGAGAGAGAGAGAGAGAGAGAAAAGCAAAAAGAAAAAAAAAAAGAAATCCAACCCCCAATCCTAAAATGATCGCAGAATATCACAAATTAACTGTTAAAAAAAATTAAGAGCCAAAGTGTGACGCGGGGCTAATCGCAAAGTCTGAGAAATTTGTATTGTTGAGTTTGAATGAAAATCATCATTTAATGGGATCATCATTTACATTTGATTCGCATCTTCTTTCTTTTTTTTTCTGGTTTTGAAAGCCCGCAGGTTCACATCATTTACCTGCTCTGCTCTACGGCCAGCTTAAGGGCACAGAGGAACATGAGAGAGTGTGGAGCCAAGTTTCTTAGGTGAAGATTCTTCTTATTATTTTAAAAGCAGGGATTTCCAGCAGTTGCTAGAAGTTTCTCTCATTTTCAAGTAAGGGGCTTCCTGAATAATAAAAAATCAAATCGCCACCAGGCCTGGCTCTGACGTTGGAGGCACATAATGCTAAACTAATAGGCTGGTTTGCCATTAGAAGGTCGTGACCTTGGCTCTTATCTTTTGTCAAGTTAGCAGCTGACACCTCCTCTGTGCGTAGACTTCCTTCAAGCCTCATCCTCCGGGGTGGCGTGGCAAGCTGAAGGCAGGCAGGCAACACATAACCTTGGCTTTCAGCTGCTTTTCTGGAGCTGAAGTGGAGATCCCAGGAAGCATGGTCCTTTCCACGTGGGTGGAGCTATCTCTGTCCAAATCCGTGGTCCCCATCTTTGACCGGCGCAGACTTTTACCTGTGTGTGTGTGTCCCTGAGCAGGTCACTTGACCTCCCTGGAACTCTGTGTCCTTATTTATAAAGTGCGACGGCCCTGGGTATTCTCTCCACCCTTCCCTTCTAAGAGGGTCTCCAGGACAAAATACGCGTGAAGATGCTCATGCTATTTGTCATTTGCTTAGAAAGACAAAGCCAGTTCCTGAAAACGATCAAGAACCTCCTTCCCAATGACAATTCATTGGGAGAAACTCCTTCTCCCAAAGAGAATTCAAGAACAAGTATAGTGTGCCACTTGGAGGTACAATGAGAATTCAAACCATAGGGGTTGGTAAGGGCTCTGTGTCAGTTCCCCAAAAATCTGCCGGCCCGGGTAGACTGGAGTGAGCAGGGAGGAGGGGGCTTCTGCTGGTCCTCAAAATGCAAGACCATGAGGAAGGGCACGAGGTAGCCTAGGGCAGTTGCCTTTTTGCACACACACTCCTATCAATAAAAGTAACTCAGGTCATACTCCAGATATGTGTCTTTATTTTATTAAAAAGCATATATTACTACAATAATATATTATTGACATATAAAAATATATGGCACAATAAGGCAATTGTAAATGGCGAGATTAAAAGAGAAAAACCCAGAGGGGTGCCTTGGGTGGCTCAGTTGCTTAGGCGTCTGCCTTCGGCTCAGGTCATGATCTCAAGGTTCGTGAGTTCGAGCCCCGTGTCGGGCTGTCTGCTGACAGCGCAGAGCCTGCTTTGGATCTTCCGTCCCCCTCACCTCTGCCCTTTGCCTTTGCTCTCTCTCAAAAATAAACAAATATTAAAATCAAATCAAATCAAATCACAACCCAGAAGTCCACACATCTTTTCTCTGCTTTCCAGAGGATAGATCACACTGGACAGCCCCTGGGAATACACACACCGCAGTCTGGAAACCGCTCTTCTGGGTGTGAGGTGGGAGGAGAAATGAGGTCAAAGGACAAGCATGAAGTGCACATGTGTTTGCGTGAGTGTGCCTGCGTGTGTGTGTGCGCACGCGTGCACACGCGGGGGTTGGGCAGTACGTGATCAGACCTGCCTCACGGATGCAAGATGGGGGCTACGAAGCAGGAAGACATCGGGTGGGATGTGGCAAAGCCCCAGGAGACAATAATGTGCAAGGATGCAGGTGAGGGGGAGCTTGGTGAGTTTGCGGGCTTGGGGGGCACAGCCACCTGGCTTTTTGTCTTAGTGATGCTAAGGTACATCCTAAGGCTGGCAGGCGTGACGGCGTGCGACAATCCAGCAGACGTTTCCTGAGGTTCCCTCTTGGCCCAAGGAACTGTGGGCAATACAGTTGTCTGTCCTGACAGACAGAAACCGAGAAGATTTCATTCCCACGCCGAGGGAGTTTACAGTTCGGTCATTCGACTCAGCACATTTATTCAGGAACTTCTGCTTGCCAGTCTGTGTCCCTAGGTGCTGGGAATAATGGCAAATGACATAAGCTTGGTCCCAGCCCTCATGAGCTTATGGTCAAGTGGGAGAGACAGGCCTATTATTTAACTAGCTGCATTTCAAGCCAGACTGTGATAAATGTGGTGGCAGGGGAGGGAACAAAGACTTGTAGGAACATAGATGAGGCTGTGATTAATTCAGTCTGTAAGAATCAAAGGAAATTCCTGGCCCCATTAGGCGCTCTAGACCAGCACTATCCAACAGAACTTTCTGCGGTGATGGAAATGTTCTCTATCTGTGCCGTCCAATATGAGGGCCACATGTGGCTGTTAAGCACGTGAAATGTGGCTAGAGTGACGGAGAAGCTGAATTTTTAATTTTAATCAACCAAAATTGGAACAGTCGCATGTGGCTAGTGGCCACCATATTGGAACAGCACAGATGTAGAAGGTAGTGGGTGAAATGACTGGTGACTTTTATGTGGAATGACATGTCTTCTTTCTTAAAACCTGTACTTTCCCTCTGCCCAGGGTGATGACCTTCTAGACTTGGGGGGAAATACTTAGCTGTGCCCTCGGTAATGCTAACCCCCCCGCCCCCCCCCCCCCCCGGGATAGTTATGAAGCCACACACAGTGGCGTACTGATTGATGCTGGCATAGACATACTGATTGGTGGAAAATGAAAAATAACTTTAAATGTAGAACCTCTTTCCACCTCTTCTCCCCCGGTCTGAGTTCAAAGCTCACCTCTGGCAATAGTATTTGGACTTTCCTTACAACATCACCATCTCCGAAAGCTTGGAGAGAACCCTGAGAGCAGTACCAGCTCGCCCACCAGGGGGCAGCGCGTGTGCCGCAAAATGGCTCGCACACCTCAGGATCTCTTGGACATGCTGGGCAGCTGTTGTCTTCTTGGAAATGGGGAGAACCATTTAAGTCCTACTTCTTTTCTTTCCTTAAGTCTCCCCTCTTTTCTTTCCTTCATTACTCTTTTAGATAATCCAAAGCAAGTGGAGAAGTGGGGAAGCACATTTTTCTTTATATGTGAAAGTGAAGTTAATTATATGACAATGGATATTGGAATGGGCTTTAGTTTTATTTTTGTTTGCTTATTTTCTTAAGTTTCCTTATTTATTTTGAGAGGGAGAGAGCATGTGTGCGTGTGCACACACACATGCTTGAGCGAGGGGCAGAGAGAGGGAGAGAGAGAATCCCAAGCAGGCTCCTTGCTGTCAGGGCAGAGCCCAACACAGGGCTTGAACCCACCAACTGTGAGATATGACCTGAGCTGAAATTAAGAGTCTGACGCTTAATCCCAGGAGCCCCATCGTTTGCTTATTTGATTGTTGCTATGATGAGGACAGGAAAAGTTATAAAGCCAAGGCCACTGAGTGGAGATAGGGGGAAGGGAAAACTTCTATTCAAAGATGGCAAGTGGTACGTAGGGGTTAGTCTCCAGCCCCTCTTGAAACCCTCCTAAAACAACAGCAGAGGAGGTATTTTGGAGAAGACACAAACCTATAGGATGAAGAAAACAGGAGTGATAATAACAAGAAGGTTGGATGCTGGAAAGCAAATGTATGTTTGGTAACTGATGTGACAGAGCTGAGAAAGCTGAATCATAAGCTCCCAATGGGAACAGCAAAAAGCAACTCAGTTGCTCGGGAGCTGGTGACCTTAGGGACCTATGGACATGGGAGTAAAGGTGGATCTACAAGCAGAATGACTGATTAAAAGTCCTTCTAAGAAGTAGTTACAACTCCAGTCTTCCTCTCCTGTTCTGTAAAGTCAGACCAGACAAATGCTCACATTCTGAACATTGAGATCTCCAGCTATTTTCCTGATCGTTTCCAGAATAATGGTAGCAAGGGCTATAGATTCCACATGAGAGATCATAAGAGGCTTCACTGAGGCTCTTCCAACAACACAGGAGAAAAGACTTAAAGATACTGAAATCCAAGGTCCCCCAGGAAAATGGCCCAGGAAGATCACTGTACCAAAGCCCATAGTTGTCATGCCCTATGCTTGTGCACAGAGCTTCCCATCAGCTTTTAGTGCCCCACTTGTAAATATGAAGAGACAAGTAAGGGCCATTTGAGAACAGAAAAGGCAGAACCAAATAGGAGGGGAAAGTAACTTGGAAGCAACAGAAGCTATGGAAGTTATATAGAGAGAAGAAAATGCTTAAAAACTACTACTAATATTCTCAGAGAATAAGGAGAAAATATTGCATCCCTGAAATAAGAATAGGATTCTATTATGTTGTACACCTTAAACTTACACAGCAATGTATGCCATTTATATCTCAATAAAACTGGAAAAAAAGAATAGGATTCTGATTTGTAAAAAAAATTCTGAGGACAAACAAAAGTGCTTGGAAAGAACAGAAGTAAGAAACAGTTAAGGACATCACTAAGAGCGTATAGCAACAACACATAGAGAAAATAAGAGAGAAATAATGAAATTACAGGACCACACCAGAACGTTGAGGTCCAAATATGGAAAGAAGATCCAGAGGAAATTCCTCAAAGAAATAATTCATGAAACCTTCCCAGATATTAAGTTCCCAAATTTCCTAATTATATCCAGCACCGTGGATGAAAATTGATTCACCAAGACACATCATTGTGCAATTTCATTACACTGGGAATAAAGAGAGGATATTAAATGTTTCCCAGGAGAAAAAAGGATTTATATGAAGGATCAGAAATCAGAATGGCATTGGACTTTCTGACAACAGTATGAAAGAAGACAACTGGGAAATATTTCAAAGTCTGAAAGAAAAAAATATTTCCAAAGTAGAATTTTATACCTAGCAAAACTATTCACCAAATGTGAGGGTATGATATATATGTTTTCAGATATGCAGGGCCTTAAAGGAGGCTACTGGAGGTATTATTTTTTTATTTAAAAAAGGAGTCAAATTTTTAAAAAGAGATGCAGGGTCTGGGAAACAGGGGTTCCATCACAAAAGAGGTGGACTTACCTCTAATACAACAGCTGGATAGTAGACATGGAAGGTAACCAATCAGGAGGTCCAAAAGGACTTCTCCAAAAAGATGAAATTATTGTGTGAACACGTTGAGAAGAGGACAGAGTTTAGGGATAAATTTACTAAAACATACCAAACAAACAAAAAAATAAAGTAATTGTTAACTTTAACAAGAGCATAAGTTGTTCAGGGATGGAAAGATAAATACAGCATTTGGGGCCCAGCTATTCACAGCTGGGAGTTATAATAATGTAAAAACTTTAATATTAATCTCTAAAATTTCTTTCTTTTTTTCGAGTATAGTTGACACACAATGTTACATTAGTTTTAGGTGTGCAAAATAGTGATTCAACATCTCTGTACATGACGCTATGTTCACCGTGCTATTACAATATCATTGACTATATTCCCTAGGGTGTATCTTTTATTCCTGTGACTTATTCCATAAGTGGAAGCCTATACTTCCCACTGCACTTAATCTCCAACATTTCAATTAAACTATAGAGGGAGAATGGAGAAAATGCATCCTGTGTATGTGTGCGTATGCACACGTGTATGTGAGCATGTGCGTGTACATGCTGTGTGTTACGTGGAAATAAAATCCTTTTATCTGTAGAGGAAGTCGATAATCAATGCCAAAGGCAAAACATCAAGAAACAGCAACAAGATCATGTTCCTACAGATTCATGGATGTAAATAGCAGGAGAATCTGTGAAACAAGGGATTGTCTTGGGATTAGGCAGAAGAGATCGGAGAGTTTAGGAACTGCTGTCCATGGTGAGCTTTTCAAACCTATCTGACTCTCTAAATTCTGTGGATTTATAACTTTGATTAAAAAAAAAAACTAAATTAAAACAATTTTGAAATAAAAGGAAGAGATACATGGCCCCGAGGTATAGAGTGGGTGTAGGAGAATGACACTGTCTTAAAAACTTCTTGGGACCAGCAGGCCATTGCTTAACAAAGAACCAGTTCCAAGATTGGGACGCTCTCAGTGCTCCAGGCTGCCTCTTTCTTAGACCTGTCCTTAACAGGGGACACTTTGCTTCATTAACTACATGCAAATTATTCAGATTCATCACATGATGCTGGCTTCACGGCTCCGCCTTCTGCCAGTGTTTACTCAACACGTATTGAGTGCATGTTTCTCAATGAGTCTCTCCACCCCTGTGTCTCCCTCTACTATGCCATCTACCCCCCAAATGACACACACAGAGTCTCAGAGTACTATGCAGATTTCAGGAGAAGTGCGGCAAGGAGAAGAACAAGAGAGGGGTATAACCTCTAGCTGATGCAGGTCTGCAGGCCTCACAGAACTGGGCTTGCAAGGTCAAATGAGTTGAGTGTTTCCCTTCGCTTCTTTCTCCCTCCAGGCTTCTCTCGTCCTCCTAAATTCAAGCCCCGGGTTATGACTCATCTTCACCAGGAAGTCTTTCTGAACGGGGCCAGGCTTCCCAAAGATGAGTTTCATTGTTCCGGGGTCAGGCTTCCCAAAGATGAATTTCATTGTTCCGTCTCACCCTCTTCTCGCAAGGTGTCCGGAGCCCTTCCTAGCAATGCACCAAGTGCTTGCCGCTCTGAATTGTTTATTTGATTTTTCCAAGCTCATCTGAGGACAAGGAACCAGACCAGACCTTGCGTCCAGCCCCTGACTGCATAGGAAGAGCTCAGTTGGAACTTGTAGATTTGGTTCCTGGAAGCACACAAAATAAAAGTCCTGAAGACACCTACACAAATACGCACACATTCAGTTGCACTGACTGGTTATATCTGATGAAAACTGAAGTTGTTCTTTGTTTTTTTTTTCAGGCACGATAATCACCTTCTTTAAACAGAGTTCTTATCTTTGGGGGGCCTGGCTGGCTCAGTCAATAGAGCATGTGACTCTTGATCTTGGGGTCGTGAGTTCAAGTCCCACATTGGGCATAGAGCTTACTTAAAAAAAAAAAGAGTCTTTATCTTTTAGAGGTTTACACTAATATTTACATATGAAACTGTATGGTGTTTGGGATTCACCTCACATTAACCTGGTGCTTGAAGGTGGTGGTATAAATGAAATCAGAAGTCCAGGAATGGACCCTTTTTGTAGTTGAATGATGAGTACATAGAGGTTACTCGTATTATTTCCTCTACGTTTGTTGGAAATTTTTGCAATAAAACGTTAAGTAAATACATATTACGTATATATGTATGATTTCTATGCATTCTAATGGAGAAGTGTTGGACATTGGTGACTTCTTGATTCCCAGCTCAACCTGCTTTACCTTACAGAGAAGTGCTGGGGGAGTGAATGATGTGCTCAAGGTCACAACGTGGCCGAGTAGTGACAATGCTGGGCCCAGATCTCAGATCTGATAACGCCGAGTGTCAGTAGACTCTGGGATAGCTCAGGTAGAGGAAAGAGAGCAGGAGAAATGAATGCTGCTTCTTTATCCTTCTCTCTGAAAGTCTTAAGTCTTCTTAAAAACATAAATTGCCTGGCTAAGGCAATAGTTTCAGCTGTTATTATTCAATTATCCCTCAGTGTGAATGAGTAGGACATCCTTTTCTGAGAAAGAACCCGCAGAAACACTCCAGAGGAAAAGGAGTAGAGGCTGAAGGAAAGTGCAGGACTTGAGCGACAAGGGCTCTGACCACAAAATGTGTCTACTCAGAATGTCTGAGGCCAGAAAATATCAGCGGTGGTCTTCTCTAAGGGTTGGGGTTAAAGTTGGGTTCTTAAAAAGTACTTTGTCATATTTTCCGAGTTTTCTGCAAAGAATATATATTACTGGTATTATTCATTCACTCAGGTATTTAACAAATACTGAGCGCCTTGTCTGAGTCAGACTCTATCCTGCGTGCTGGAATGCAATGGCGAATGACAAGCCTGGTCCTTCCTTTTGGGGACTTGTGGCACAAGCGGCCTTGGGAACACACCAGGTTCTTCTGGAGACCCCTGAATCTGGATCAGCAGGTTGGTGCTGGGGGGTATCACACGCCCCTCCCTGCTGTGAGGCCGCTGGAGCTGGAGGATAAGGGAACAACTCTGGTGCCGGTCTACCTGAGTTTAAATCTGCAACATCTGGGCTGTGTAACCTTAGACAAGTCACTTAAGCTCTCGGTGCCTTGGTTTCCTCATTCATAAAATAGGGATCGTGATAATCACCCTGAGTTCCCAGGGCAATATTTGGGGCATACTCACTAAACAATTATTTGCTGTCCAAAATTCATGTTTAGCCATGCTTCCTGTGCGTGTCGGGCATCCCTATTTCCCTGATGTCCTCAGTTCAGAAGGTAGACTCTGAGAAGGACCCAGCTCAGGGACTTCGGTCTGGGCTGGCCCGCCCCAGGTTTGTCTGGGTCGGTTCATTTCACATCGTGGTTCTCTCCAGTCTTGGCTCTAAGGCAGTATCTGTGGGCCCCCAGGAGGGCCGGGATGCACTTGCCTTGGCCATCACTGTGCCCCAGCACTCTGCATAGAGCAGGGCACAGACTAGGTGCTCTCTGAACAGCTGGTGTATACATGATTAATGAATCTATCTGGGCTCTTAGAAAAACAAAACAGAAAGAAAAAACTCAAGTATTCTCTAGGGTATATCCTTTCTTAGAGGGCGTTTTCCTAAAATCCTATTTTAGAGACTGTCGTAGAACAACAAATTTCACCCAGAAATGATCGTAAATGGTTCACTTTGTCAGGAATTCCATTGTCAGAGGAAACGCAGAGACTCTGATGTAATCAAATGAGGCCCTCCCACCACCAAGGAGGCAGTGAGGGCCCACTCCATGCCTGATGGAGGGGCACACGGTTTCTGCGACGGTAGAAGCTGGAGTCATCTCAAAGCAGAACCAGGCCCAGGAACCACATCACCGCGGGGCCCGCTGCCCATTCTGCTGAGATTCAGAGCATTTATGAAAATACAGATTCCGTGGGTCCCTGGACCATCATCTTCATCTGTCCCTTTGCAAGGCTCTGTTCATGGAAAAATCTAGACAAAGGCTAGTTAGGTCCACTTTGTTTTTTTATTTTTTTTGTTTTTTTATTTTTTAAACTTTTTTTTTTTCAACGTTTATTTATTTTTTGGGACAGAGAGAGACAGAGCATGAACGGGGGAGGGGCAGAGAGAGAGAGGGAGACACAGAATCGGAAACAGGCTCCAGGCTCTGAGCCATCAGCCCAGAGCCCGACGCGGGGCTCGAACTCACGGACCGCGAGATCGTGACCTGGCTGAAGTCGGACGCTTAACCGACTGCGCCACCCAGGCGCCCCTAGTTAGGTCCACTTTGTAAGGGCGGTAATGATTTCATTCAGAGCAGTGGGCTCAAAGTCTGGAACAAGGCAAGACAAAGGAGGTCAGGCCAGCAGCAGATGGTCTAGAGCAACAGCCTTCACACTGTGGTGAGCTTTCGAGTTACTGGGTGTGTGAAAATATAGACGCTTGGACCTTACCTGAAACCTATCGAATCAAACGGCATAGGCTGGGTCCCAAGGATCTGTCCCAGGCTATTCTCTGAGTGACTCGAGACGGCTTGCGTCTATTCATAATTCCGGACAGAGTTATGGGTCCTCAAGCTCGGTTTCCTGGGGCGCCATGTTGTTTTCTGTCTCTTTCTCCTTTCAAAAGTGAAGGTCACCTTTCACACCCAGCGCTCGATTGCTAACTGGGCTGAATGAGAAGGTCAAGTCTAGTTAGTCTGGATGTAGATAGAATTGTGGAACCATAACACACGAGAGTTGGAAAAGAGTGAGTAGTCAAGGTAATGGATCCAACTGGAAGAAGAACTGGAGACCCAGAGATGGAGTGTATCTTGCCCACCTCTCCAAAGTCACATCCAGGTTCTGTCCCATCTGCCCGTCCTGCGAAAGGAGACTCCGGGCCCCAAAGCACGGGGTGTGGACAAGAAGGTGCTGTTCGTTCCCCCCGAGGTGATGGAGCCACCCTGGAGATGCTTGGGTTTTGTGGTTGTGCGCTTTACATTTGCCTGCTTTGGGGGCTCCAAGAATTCCCCTCTTCCCTCCACCTTAACACCCTCATCAGTGAGGAGGAAGTAAAGGGACCCACCCCTTTGCCCAACCTTTGCAACAGTGGGAACTGGGAAGTCTAGGTCCCCTCACACAGTGTAGGGTGGTGACTTCACTGTGCAGTGGCATCTCAGAGCAGGTGGCACCCCAGGGGCAGAATCAGGCCCACCGAGGGGTGCTCCCGCAGGCTCTGTGGGGCCCTGGCCTCTCTTCTTTGCCTCATTATGTGGTCCACCGTGTGTGTGGGTTTGCTGGTCTCGCTTCTGGTACCCGCCTCGCAGGGCGGCGAGTGAGGACGAGTGTGCAAATCTACCAGAGCCCTCCGCAAACCCACAGTGGGGGCTTTGTGCCTCCCCTCCCTCTGAAAAAGGATTAAGGGCAATGAGTGTCTGAGCCTCCAGCTCTTTTGAAAAGAAACTCAGTCTTAAGTGCTAAGCTCAGATTCCAGGAACCCGGCTTCACCACTGCAGCTGCTCGGATTTCAGGGCCACCATTCCATGGCAGGTGGATTTGCACTGGCTCCCGGGGTGGGGGTGGGGGTGGGGCAGACCAGATGTTCTAAGGGAATTATCGCCTAAGGGACAAGACCAAGTTTTCCTGTGTGTCACTCACGTCTTAAAGGCAATTTCCCCACATAGTGCCACCAAAATCGGAGGGGATAGAAAATAAGAGTTTTCATCTTCTGATTGCATACAACTCCCCTGAGGCCTCAAGCGCCTTGTCTCATTTAATCCCCACAATGAGCATATGACGTGGGGCTGGACGGTGTCTCTTCCAGAATTCCTATGTTGATGTCCTAACCCCTAGGACCTCAGAATGTGACTGCATTTGGAGACGGGGTCTTTAAAGAGGTAATTAAATTAAAATCATTAGGGTGGACCCCAAGCCAATCTGACCGGGGTCCTTAAAAGAAGAGGAGATTAGGACCCAGACACGCACAGGGGGAAGACTGGGTGAGGACAGGGGGAGAAGATGGCCATCTACAAGCCAAGGGGCGAGGCCTCAGAAGAAACCAGCCCTGCTGACACCTTGATCTTGAACTTCTGCCCTCCAGCAGAACTGTGAGAAAACAAGTTGACGTTGTTTAAACCACCCAGCTGTAATATTTTATTACAGCAGCTCTAGCAAACTAATACGACCCCTGCTTTACGGACGGGAAACCGAGTCTTAGCCAGGTTAGATTAGATGCCCAAAGGTATCTAGAGAACTCAAGTAGCCTATCTTCGGTCCAGGTTGCTTCCCAAACCTGTTTGCAAATTAAAATCATGGGGCCGGTTTGGAAAAGTCAGAACTGTCTTTTGGGATCTAGCAAAAAGCTACCTGAGGGGGGGGCCCTGAAAACTGCATTTTTGACAGATTCCCAGGAGGATTCTCTCGCACAGTCAACTTTGAGAACCAATTCACTAGGTAAAGCACTCGCAGGGCAGAGCTCACTGATGGAAGGTTTACTTTCACACGTGAAGGACCATTGATTTATTAGACAAATTCACAGTCAAGCGTCTGTTTGTGCCCCCCACATGGCTGGTATGATCTATGGTACGTGGAAGGACGTGAAGAACTCAAGGCGGCCCCCTGCCAGCTCTGAGCCCACCCCATCCCAGAGGCAGGTCCATCCCAGTCCCCAACGAAGGGGATCCATGCTTCCCACCTTCCAGGCAGCGAACAGTCTTCCCTGAAAGGTCTCCCGCTGCAGTTTCCTGCTGCCCTCTTTAAAGAACTTCTATTCCTGAAATACCTACTGGTTACACGGGTCACCTGACTCCTGTGCGAGGGCACCACAGCGAGTGTGAATAGGAGGAGGCGAGAATCGCTGGGGCCATGTTGGAGGCTGGGGGCCATCTTGGAGGCTGGGGACCATCTCGGAGGCTGGGGGCCATCTCGGAGGCTGGGGGCCATCTTGGAGGGTGGAGACCATCTTGGAGGCTGGGGGCCATCTCGGGGGGCTGGCCACCACTCTGCTGAGATAAGGCGCGTGAAAGTTTTGCCTGAAGGCAGTGCAAAAGGTGAAGTAACGTAACAATCTATCGTGGGGACCGCTGCAGACGACCGACCGCCAAAGATGTGCTGGGTGGCCAACCGTCCTCGCCCAGCTGTGAGGGGCCTTCCTCCATTTTGCAAACACCACCTGTGACTGGGTCCTGTTTGCATCTCTTCAGACGCTTGACAATCTAGGACAGCAGCCAGTTGCCTTGCGCCTCTGACAGAAGCGACCAGATCCCGCATGAGGGACGCGGCATGTTTCTCTTGTACCTGGTTTCCAGAAAACAAAAACAAAAACAAAAATGTGCCAGGCCCTGTCCCTAAATTGATCAAATCTCCCAGACTCGTGGGCACGAGAAAGTGTATCGTGGGACTCCCCCTCGTCATCTGCATTTCCTGTAACATTTATGCGACTTTTCTCACCAAGCAAACCTGTCTCCCCATTCTGCTCCCCCAGAGGGACAGGGAGCAAGGGACATTTCTGTTCACTTCTCCTTGTTTCCCTCTTGAATGTTTATAGGCCTAGGCCAACTTCAGAGGTGTCTCAACTCCCAGTAATCATCCCGAAACAATGCCAAATACTGCATAAACCCTGGTCACAGTCTGTTAGATTTAGGGGGTGAGGCTTGATATGACCTGCTCTGGGGGGATCGCATCCCCCATCAAAAGACATGCTGAGGTCCTAAACCCAGGACCTCAGTGTGTGACCTTATTTGGAATCAGAGGCATTGCTGATGGTAGTTAGGAAGACCTCGTTCCGGAGGGGCTGGGCCCTTCGTCCTACATGACTGGTGCCTTTCACACAGACAGGGGGAGAAGCTAGGCGGAAACAGAGGCCGAGATTGGGGCAGTGCGGCCACCAATCAAGGATTGGTGGGTACGACCGGAAGCTGCATCATCCTGTAGAGACTTTGAAGGGACTCTGGCCCTGCCAGCACCTCACTTGCAGACTTGTGGCCTCTAGAAGTCTAAGGTAATCAACCCGTTGATGTTGCTCGAAGACCCCAGTTGTGTGGCACTTGGTTAGGACAGCCGCATGAATCTAACACTCGGCCGCTACATGAGATTCTTTCTCTCCACTCCAAGTGTTTCTCCCGAAATGAACTCGAGTCTCCTGATGATTAATTTTCCCGCAATTGGTGTTCCCTGTTCCCTGCGATTACTACCAGTATTACGACGATACAACCCTTACCCTTCAGGGAAAGAAAATTAGGTTGGCCCCCGAACTGGGTTTTCGCACTGACGAGGCAACATGATGGCTTAAGAGAAACTGCGCAAAATCTGTACGGATTAAGAACAACTTTCTGGTGTTTGGGGGGCCCCAAAGCAAAATGTGGCAACTGAGGCTCTTCGAAGGCTATGTGGCTGTTAGCGAGGGAACTGGGCATTCGCGTCTGCCAGTGGAGAGTCAGGGAAGCACACACAGCTCCCCCTCCCTGGGAGAAGAGTTGGGGGGCCCGGGGCCGGGGGAGGACTGGTTTCCTGCCCACCTGCCAGTCTGTGAGCCGGGTGGGTTGTTCGCAGTTGACTCCTGCATCTCCAAAGCTGTAAACGGGGACGATTCCTGCCTCGTGATATTGTTGAAAGGACACGAGACGGGGCTTAGCCCTGTGCTTGGTATAGACTAAGCGCTCAAATAACATCGGCTGCTACTTCTGCTTACCAACGCCGTTAATTATTATCTGTATTATTTTTATGTTTTTGATTCCAGTTAGTTACCAGTGTTATATTGGTTTCAGGTGTATGATACAGTGAGTCAACAATTCCAGACATCACCCCGTGCTCATCATGATTATTCCCCAGCACGTAGTTCCCCCGTCTCCCCCCCCACCTCCCCTCCGGTAACCATCCATTTGTTCTCTATAGTTAAGAGTCTGTTTCTCGGTTTGCCCCCTCCCTCTTTTTCCCCCCTTTGCTCATCTGTTTCCTTTCTTAAATTCCACACATGAGCGAAATCATATGGTATTTGTCTTTCTCTGACTGACTTATTTCACTTAGCCTCACACACTCTAGTTCCATCCGTGTTGTTGCAGATGTCAAGAGTTCATTCTTTTTCACGGCTGAGTAATATTCCCTTGTGCGTAACATATCGCCTCTTCTTTATCCACTCATCAGTTGATGGACACTTGGGCTGCAATTAATTATTAATGCTAACAACCTACAGGGTCATCCCAAGCGGTCGCTGTGTCACAGAGGAAGAGAGCGGGCCACAGGGCTGTTTGCCAAGCTCGGGGAGGCAGCCCGTGAAGTGTCACAAACATGGCTTTGAATTGGGGAAACAGATCCCGGCCCCAACAAGGTCTTCCCGCTCTGTGACTTCACTCGGGCGATTTAGTCCCCCTACAATTGAAATGCAGAGGAAAATAAACCTAGCCTGTAGGGTTATTTCGAGAATTTAATACGAAAACATTTGAAAGGGTATTCTGAATGAAGTGAAAGCCCTGAAAATAATTTTTGAATAGGAGTAGTGATTTTGTAGCATTAAATAGATGTGTATTAAACAGCTAAAATATATATAAAATAGTATGTAAATCATAGGATATATTTAAAAATGTTTTTAATGTTTATTTTTGAGAGAGAGAAAGAGACAGAGCGTGAGTGGGGGAAGGGCAGAGAGAGGGAGACAGAATCCGAAGCAGGCTCCAGGCTCCGGGCCATCTGCACCGAGCCCAACACGGGGCTCAAACCCACGAACCGTGAAATCATGACCTGAGCCGAAGTCGGACGCTTCACTGACTGAGCCACCCCGATGTCCTTATAGAATATATGTAATAAACATATTAAATGCATATGTGTGTTTACATATATATTTGACATATATCTTGACATATATTCTGGCCATAGATTGGAACATTATGTTCTGTTAATTGGACCCGTGGTATCACAATAAGTTAGCATCAGATTAGCTAAAATAGATTCTGCATGACATCCGAAAATCACAGAGAGCTTTATGAATGGTGGCTCCGTTTCCCTGGAGTGAAAGATGCTTTTTTTTTTTTTTTTTTTTTTTTTTTTTTTAGCTTAAGGAGCATTGGCTCTACCGAGGGGGAATTATACCCCTTACGGGATGTGTGATGACATCTGGAAATATTTTTGTTGTCACAGTCAGGAAGGAAGTGCTGCCAGCATCTAGTGGGTGGAGGCCAAGGGTGCTGTTATACAGGCTACAAGGCAGAGAACCCCTCCCTCACCGCTCCCCCCCCCCCCCATAGAGAATGAATGATCAGGCCCAAATGTTAATCATGCCAAGGCTGAGAAACAGCCTTCGAAACTATCCCATCTCTCCAGATGGGCCCAGAGGAGTGGGATCGGGCTCTCATTCCTCTTCCTCAGAATGGGTTGATGCGAGGGTGTGGGAAAAGTTAGTGGACCTCAGACAGGGTACGTCTATCCAGCGATACCATCTAAGGTTGAAAAGAGCCCTGGCAGGAGTGAGGAACTAATCTAAACTCTGAGCTCGGGATTGCCACCTCTGCTGTCCTCGGACGGTTGTTAGATACTGAACTCAGCAAGTGAGCTACCCCAAAGATCTCCTCCCGCTTTCTAAATGAAGAAACTTCTAGTAACTTCGGGCATCTTCCAGGCTGTAGAATAAACCACTGCTGTCATTACTTGAGAACACCAGAGGGCGCTCAAGAGAGGAAGACACGCCCAGGTGACACCAAGGTGTTCTCTTGGTCTGCTGGTGCATCTCAGGGGCTGGGGGAAGAAGCTGGAGGGTCAACATTTTCTCTTTCATTTCAGCCCCTCACGAACCAACACGAGTTCCTTTTTTTTCTTCTGCTCAGAGTGGCTCGGCAAAGCTTTCCAAATGAAACTTTGCCCCGGGGAGTCCGGCTGGCAGAGGGGCTGAATCTTGGCCACCCTCGTGTTCGCAGCCCCTTGGCGCTTGACAGGGAGATTTCGATTTAAAAACAGGCCTCAGAGAGCGGTGCTACAATGGCCTCCCAAGGCAAGGCCTGCGATGAACTCCTGTGGCAGTAAGATTAGTACAGGTGGATTGTAAGGCAGGTTCCGAGAAGACTCGTCTACCCTAACGACCTAGTGATATGAGACTCTTGGGATTCAGGTTCATGTGAAGACTTGGGTGGACTGGGTGGCGTATGAACGTCCTAGGGCCACTGTAACAAGGTGCCGCAGACTGGGGGCTTGCACAACAGAAACTGATGCTCTCACACCTCTGGAGGCTGGACGTCCAGAATCACGGTGTCCGCAGAGCTGGTAGCCGCGCTGAGGGCCGGGAGGGAGAATCCGCTCCATGCCTCCCCTGGCTTCTGGGGGTTGCTGACGATCTTTGACTTGTAGATGCATCATCCCAGTTCCTGCCTTCATCCTCACCAGGCGCACCCTCTGTGTGCATGTCTGTGTCTGCATACAAATTTTGCCTTTTTATAAGAACGTCCATCGTATGGGATCAGGACCTGGTCTTAACTTGGTCATCTGGGAAGGCTCCATTTCCAGGTAAGGGAGGTACCCACGTTCGCAGGCACTGGTGGTTAGAACGTCAACACCCTTTGGGAGGGACACACAGCTCAACCCGTGGCAGATGCCTTCTAAAGTCTCTTCGGGGCTTTGGACATCATGGTTATGGACTCCTGAGAACAAGATTGACTCCAAACAGTGCTGATGGCCCATCCAGCGAACTCTTCCCAGGAGGGAGGGGTGTATTCTTTTCAGCCCGGGAAAACCAATTCCAGCTCAACAGCTGGCATGTTAAAGTTCATTGGTGACGATTCGTCCCAAGGGGCTGTTATCAAGGCTTACTGCCACCCTCAGCGTTTCAGAGTCACTTGGGTGCCAGTTGGAATAAATGGAAAACGTGTTTAACTTAAAAAGCGAAACGGACAACGCTATCGTATTGCACAAGCGGGCGTGCAGCGGGGCAGGGGGCAACTACTGTTTCAAGATGATTTAGGAATTTGATCAAATGCCTGGCTGCACCACTGCATGCTTTGAAAGGCACCTCACAGATGGGTTTCATAATTGAGAAATGCATTTGTTCTTTGTTGGTGTATAAAAATAACACGATTCAAAGCTCGGGGTCGGAATGTCTTTCTGAAAGTGATTTCCCTCCATCGTGCACACATAAACTAGTATGTTTCCACAGAAATGACATGTCGGGGTGGGGGAAGGTGGGATTCTGCCTGCACTCTTTTGGAAAGAGAGCCTCCATGGAAAAAGAAAAACAAGTCAAAGGAGTTTGCAACAGACACCACACTGCCGAAGGAAAATGACAACCTAAGTATCTTAGAAGCCTTGCTTCGTGTTTCGAAACATAACCAAAGAGGCCCCCTGGGTGGCTCAGTTGGTTAAATGTCCGGACCTTGAGTTCAGCTCAGGCTGTGTCTGGCTCTGCACTGACCACATGGAGACTGCTTGAGATTCTCTCTCTCTCTCCCTCTCTCTCTATCCCTCTCCAGCTTGCATGCACGTGCTCTCTCTCTCTCTCTCTCAAAATAAACATTAAAAGAAGAAGAAGAAGAAGAAGAAGAAGAAGAACCAAAGAGAATTAAAGGCATGGCATACTCTTGGAGACAAGCCCTTCACAGAAATGCAATTCACGGGGCTTAATAAATTTCAACATTCTGAGAAACGCACAGTAGAGCAACCATCTCTGGTGACTGCTCCCCGTAGCATTTCGAGCGCCTGTGTTACCCGAACAGCTTAACGTATTCTATTGCCTCCACCTGCCACTGAAAACTAATGACTTATTTTTATTTTTATTATCTTTTTACTTTTTTTAATGTTTATTTTTACGAGAGAGACAGACAGACAGACAGACACAGAGTGTGAGCAGGGGAGGGGCAAAAAGAGAGGGAGACAGGGGCGCCTGGGTGGCTCAGTCGGTTGAGCGTCTGACTTCGGCTCGGGTCGTGATCTCGCCGCCCGTGAGTTCGAGCCCCGCATCGGGCTCTGTGCTGACCGCTCAGAGCCTGGAGCCTGCTTCGGATTCTGTGTCTCCCTCTCTCTCTCTCTGCCCCTCCCCTGCTCATGCTCTATCTCTCTCTGTCTCAAAAATAAAGAAAAACATTAAAAAAAAAAAAACTATTAAAAAAAAAAAAAGAGAGAGAGAGGGAGACAGATTCCAAAGCTGGCTCTAGGCTCTGAGCTGTCAGCTCTGAGCCCAACACGGGGCTTGAACTCACAAACCAACCGTGAGATCACGACCTGAGCAGGAGTCGGACGCCCAGCTGACTGAGCCACCCAGGCACCCCCCCCAAGGACTTATTTTTAAAAGGAAATGAGCTTTTCCAAGTATATGACTAGAACTTCCCGCTGGCACGTGAAAGAAGGGACATTTCCCCAAACCTGCTTACTCTGTTCCCATCCTGTTTGGTGGCTTGGGGCTCCAAGGCATCCCGAGGCTTTTCAATGTGTCCCCAGGATTACTGACTTTTTTTTTTTTTTGGTAGAACTAAAAAGAAACCTGTCCCATGTTTTCTTTCTTGTAAGACCTACATACAAGAAGGCTCTGAGGTTTTTTCAGGAATGGGAAACACACGGGTACTGCTTTTCTGACATCTTCATTGGGTCTGAACAAGTTCCTCGAGTCATAACATTACAAATACACGTGTTCTCCGTGGGCCATGCCCCAACTGTTTGCAGCTCCAAGGTGTGGGGTCCGCTCGCTGACATTTCTGCAGAGGGACAGACACAGAGAGCAGGAGGCCACTGCTGGTTCAGGGACCTACAGCCCAGGTGCTCAAACTCCAGCGAGCAGGAGAATCACCTGGGAAGCTTGTCAAAACGCAGATGGCCAGGCTTCCTCCAGAGTTCCGGACTCAGTAGGTCTGGGGTGGGGACTAAGAATTTGCTTTTCTAACAAGTTCCCGGGTGATGCTGCTCTGCCCCTGGGGGAACGCATTTGGAGAAGCGCTGTGCCCCGTAAGAAGGAGCATGGGGAAGGTGGCAACCAGGGTCCCTAAGGATCTCCAAAGGTCTTGCCAGCATCACCAGGTCCCCTCTACTGGCCTGAGTTTACCCTCCCTCCCTAGGAGCACGGGGATATGTGCACTGGGAACATGACCCGGTGACAGGTCACCATGGATGACCTAAAAACAGACACATTCTCCCGTGGTTAATTTGGGTTCAGGAGAGTGTAACAGAGACAGGCCCTCCAGGAAGGGCCGTGGCCCCTGCATCACACATCATCAGGGGGTGGGATGAGGGTCTGAAGTGGGACGGAAAGTGGCCCTGTGTCTGAGTCAGCCTGCCTGCTGCGGGCTTAGCGGGGCCACGGAGAGGGTAGTCCTCTGTCGTCCCCTTGGAAAGAGGGTTTCAAATACTGTTTGAGCAGCAGACTCATTTAAAGATATAAAAAACAGAGCGACAGGGGCGCCTGGGCGGCTCGGTAGTTAGGCATCCGACTTCGGCTCAGATCATGATCTTAGAGTTCGTGGGTTCGAGCCCCGCGTCGGGCTCTGTGCTGACAGCTCGGAGCCTGGAGCCTGCTTCGGATTCTGTGTCTCCCTCTCTCTCTGGTCCTCCCCCGCTTACACTCTGTCTCTCTCTCTCTCAAAAATAAATAATGATTAAAAAATAAAAAAACAGCGACAGAGCGGGTGCGGAGAAGGGCCCCTCTTCGCATTGCTGTGCCATGGGCTTTCTCTTGATCCCCTGGTACTTGACCTTGCCATACCACCAGGGAACCCCTGGGCTCATCAGAGCACAGTCTGAAAACCATTTGGTGGTTCTTCCCCTCTCCCGCCTTTGGTCATTCTCCAAAAGCGTTCTGAGTTCTTCTGCAGGAGAAAACCTTTGCGGGGCCATGAAACACACAGAATCCCATAGCATACTTTCCACCTTCGGCAAAGCAAAACCTGTCCAGAAAAGACTAGGTCATGGTTTTGTTGGGAGAATGGCCGAGTAACGCGATCAAGTGAGTACATCTGGGGGTATCGACGGCTGTTAATTATCACGTGTGGCTTTGCTGAGTAACGGCACCCCTGACGGAGACCTAGAGGCTTATCCTGGTAGTGGAAGGAGACCCGTGTGAATGAGTGTGTATGAGTGTGTAGGTGGGCATGTGTGGCAGCTGGGATTCTTTTAGGGAACTGGGCTTCCACACACGGCAGGCCCCCAGGGAACATGTGACCGTTCCGTTTGTTTTCTCATAAGACACCCTAATCTATTCCATGACAGGGAGTGGAACAGCCTCACGGTTAAGAACATGGACTCCAGAGCCACACGACTCAAGTTCAAAGCCCTGCTCCTCTACTGAATGCCTGGGTGAGCTCAGGCAAGTCACTTAACTTCTCTGTGCTTGTTTCTTCGACCACTTGCTTCATAGAATTGTTGAGGGGGTTAAATTAATATACATAAGGAACTTAGAAAAGGCTTTGGGGGCACCTGGATGGCTTAGTTGGTTAAACGCCCGACCTCAGCTCAGGTCATGATCTCAGTTCATGAGTTTGAGCCCCGCATCAGGCTCTGTGCTGACAGCTCGGAGCCTGGAGCCTGCTTCGGATTCTGTGTCTCCCTCTCTCTGCCCTTCCCCTGTTCACACTCTCTCAAAAATAAATAAACATGAAAAACAATTTATTTTTTAAAAAGAAAAGGCTTTGGTGTACAACAAGGGCTATAAAGATAGTTTGGCATTTTAATTTTATTACAAAAAGTTTTTAAGCTTCCACATCAAACTCTCAGTAGATATTTGATTTTTATTTTTAGGGGTTAGGACTGGGAAACACCAGAAGCTATTTGCTTAAAGGCCTAAATTGTCCAACTTCTTCTGTCAAACCTTTTTTTAAAAAAAAATTTAATTTTAATTTATTTCAGAGAGAGAGAGAGAGAGAGTGCGCGCAAATGGGGGAGGAGCAGAGAGAGAGAGAGGGAGACACAGAATCCGAAGCAGGCTCCAGGCTCTGAGCTGTCAGCCCAGAACCCAACGCAGCGCTCGAGCTCACAAACCGTGAGATCATGACAAGAGTCAAAGTTAGAAGCTTAACCCACTGAGCCACCCAGGCGCCCCCCTTTGTCTAGTTTTTGACTGGGTTATTTGTCTTTTTATTGAGTTGTAAGAGTTCCTTATGCCTTCTGTATACTCATCCCTTGCCAGATATGTGATTTGCAAATATTTTCTCCCACTCTGTGGGTTGCATTTTTACTTTCTTGAAGGCATTATTTTCAGCATAAAAACTTCTCATTTCAATGCGTACAGTTTATTTATCTACTTTTTTCTCTGGTTGCTTGTGCTTCGGGTATCACGTCTAATAAATCAGGGCCTGATCCAAGGTCACAAAGATTTACTCCAATGTTTACTTTTAAAAGCTTCATAGTTCTGGGGCCCCTGGGTGACTCCATCAGCTAAACATCTGACTTTGGCTCAGGGCATGATCTATGCTAACAGTTCAGAGCCTGCCTGGGATTCTCTCTCTCCCTTTCTCTCTCTCTGCCCCTACCCTGCTCTCGCTCTCTCTCTCTCTCAAAAAATATTTATTAGTTTTTGAGACAGAGAGAGAGAGAGTGACAGAGACAGAGCACGAGTGGGGAAGGGGCAGAGAGAGAGAGGGAGACACAGAATCTGAAGCAGACTCTAGGCTCCAAGCTCTCATCACAGAGCCCGATGCAGGACTCGAACTCACAGACCAGGAGACCATGACCTGAGCCAGAGTCGGACAGTTAACCAACTGAGCCACCCAGGTGCCCATAAACAAACAAACAAACAAACAAACCTTCATAGCTTTAGCTCTTATATTTAGGTCTGTAATCCATTCTGAATTAAACCTGTCTATGGTGTGAGGTAGGGGTCCATTTCAATCGTTTTGCATGAGAATATCCATTGCTGATGTCTGATGTCTGGATTACCTCCCTAGGGGTGGTCCCGGCTACCTCTGCTGGATATTAACAACTAGCTATGTAGAGGGACTTAAGTTCTTATTGGTTCAGTGGTTTATGTAAATTTGCTACACCAGTCCAGGCCTTGCTTTGTGTTAGAAAACATACAGTTGGAAGCAAAATTCTTAAATATATATCATTTCCACTTTATAGGAGAAAACTAGTGAGGCTCAAATAATTCACCACTGTGCATTTAGTTTTGGGGGCCTCTAGCCTTATTTGTTTGTTTATGCATTTATGCATTTGAATTCTCTCCCTTCCTAATATCTCTGGGGCTTGTCTAGCCAGGTAAAGAATCCACACAAAGCTACAAAAACCAGCTGAAAACCAAAAACATTAGTTGAGAATCAGTTTTCCTTATCTATACAATTAGCCTGAAGGGCCCACATTACTCTCCGGCTTTGTTTCCTGGAGAGGCAGATTTTGCCCACGAGAGCTTCCAATCTAGCTAGCTTGTCACCTGGGGCTGGATTCCCTGGGTTTTATCTTTGCATTTTGTCTTTCCAGTTGAGTCCAGAGACTCAGACTGAAATGAACATTTCAGAACTTTGATCTGGACTTGACAGGACTGAGAATCCCTTGAGCACCTGCATCTCTGAGAATTAGGTTCATCTGTCTGAAACCCAAATAAAAGTGGCTTGAAAAAGACTGAAGGAGAAAGACTGAAAAAGAAAAAAGATTTTTTTCTCCCTCATGTGCCCAGGGCTGGGAAGACGGCTCTCCTCCATTGGGTCAGAGGCAGCTGCTCTGTCTCCTTAGCACATACCCATTCATAGAGTGTCAGGCATCCAGCGATCACATGTGCATTCCAGACTGCAGGAAGGAAGAACAAAGAAGGGAAGTCTTTTTCCTTTTATTTTTTTAAAGTTTATTTATTTTGGGGAGAGGGGGAAGAGAGAGAGAGAGAGGTAGAGAGAGAGAGAGAATGAGCAGGGAGGGGAAAACAAGAAGACAGAGAATCTCAAGCAGGCTCCATGCTGTCAGTGCAGAGCCCGACGTGGGGCTCGATCTCAGGAATCATCTTGATCTCACGAATCGTGAGATCATGACCTGAGCCAATATCAAGAGTTGGACGCTTAACCGACGGAGGCGCCCAAGCGCCCCAATCCCTTTCCCTTTAAAGACACTATCCAGAAGGCGTACACCCTTTCTACCTTCAGCCTTGGCTAGAATTTAGTCAGAAGGCCACACATATTCCCGGTTCTGTGAAAGGTAGTGTTACTCCAGTCGGATAGGTGCCCAGCTCTACACTGGGGACTCCGCTGAGAAGGAAGCAGAACAGAATCGATATCAGGGATGTCCAGACTTCTCCATCAGAATCCGTGGGCCCTCTGTCCCAAGACTCAAGGAATCGGCTTCCAATTTCAATCCTGCAAACGATTTGTCAGCCCCATTGGAGAGCTGGCCAGGACAGTGCACAGATGCTGTCTCGCTCCGTTTACCCCTTCTTCATTTCTGCATTTTCACTCAATATACTTGGATTTAGCACCGAGCAGTCGAATAAAGATCTAGACATTGAAGGAAACGAAACCCCAAATGGCTCAGAGGGTAGTGATTCTGCTACTTGAAATATGGTTGTATTCTCCACTTTCAAGCGAAGATGCTAACATTGTCTTCCAGAACAATTGCACCATCTAGACTAAGGGACCCACAAAAGTGTCAATTCGCCGTATGTTAGCTTTTTTTTTTTTTTTTTTTTTTTTATAACTAATTGTAGCAAGTGGTTGCTGTGAAAACACAGGCTTCCTATGGCTGCCCTTCCAATGACCCATACCCTGACCTGGACAGACCACCTTCTGTCCAAGAGAGGAAAAGTTTTGTTCCTAGATCAGATGAAATCCTGGCTTGCCCCGGGCGACCACTAGGATTAATCAGACACCCGTAAGACAGCTGACAGAAAGACCAAACCAACTGACAATAATCAGCACACACATTTCTCTGCGGGTCTCAGCTCGTCCCTTCCTCCCTTTCTTTGTCCTAATATGCGATACCTGCTCCGAAGGCCTAGCTGTCTGTGCTCCATAAAGGGAGCACTTGCGAGCTAAGACGCTGCACGTTTTTAGGATCAATATGGTATTCGCCCAAGCTGGTTACGAGACACAATGCCAGGGACAGAATTTGCAGTGGGGCTTGTAGGGGATTAAGCTGTTTCCCCAGGACTTATCGCCCAGTGCACAGCCCAGGGGCCCTGAAGCCCACGGACTGTGGTGGTTAAGATCAGCCGAAAGGCACTGTCACTGTAAACAAAATACGTTCAGATGCAGAGGAAGAGCGAAGGCCAGCAAAAGGAAGACAAAAGTCTGAAATTTTGCTCGGGAGGTTCCCAGGAGTCTCACTTCGAGAAAAACCTCACGCTGGATACAGCAGCGTGAATTTCACATCACACATCATCGCCCAGCTCAGGGTCCTTCGTTTTCTTTCCTACCTGCCCAGAGCCACTTACTTCTTTCCCTCAGCAATTGTTCGGGTTCTCTTTTTATTTCATTCTGTTTTCCAGGGCGACACACAAAGCAAATAAAATCACATCTGTGCTACTAACTTAAAGGTAAATCTACTTGGAACCCAAAGTGACTTCTCTCTGGTTTTATTTTATTTTTTTAATTTTATTTTTAACGTTTGATTTAGTTTTGACAGAGAGAGAGAGACAGAGCATGAGCGGGGGAGGGGCAGAGAGAGAGGGAGACACAGAAGCCGAAGGAGGCTCCGGGCTCTGAGCTGTCAGCACGGAGCCCGACGCGGGGCTCCAACTCACAGATCATGACCGCGAGATCATGACCTGAGCCGAAGTCGGACGCTCAACCGACTGAGCCACCCAGGCGCCCCTCTCCGGTTTTATTTTAAAACACATGTAAAGGGGCGCCTGGGTGGCGCAGTCGGTTAAGCGTCCGACTTCAGCCAGGTCACGATCTGGCGGTCCGTGAGTTCGAGCCCCGCGTCGGGCTCTGGGCTGATGGCTCGGAGCCTGGAGCCTGTTTCCGATTCTGTGTCTCCCTCTCTCTCTGCCCCTCCCCCGTTCATGCTCTGTCTCTCTCTGTCCCCAAAATAAATAAACGTTGAAAAAAAAACACGAGTAAGAAGAGAAGCAAACCCAGATTACACCTGACCCCAAATACAGCAATGTCAAATATTGTTATAGACCGCTAGGGCTGGGGTGGGGGGTGGGGGGTGGGGGGTGGGGGGTGGGGGGCGGGGGGGGGGGGGCAGGACAAGGGCCAGGCTTCCATAAAAGGTGGCTAAGAAATGAGGGCAAAATATCACCCACCAGTGACTTCTTTTACGAGTTTTGCCGGGGAGCAGAGAAAGGGTGCAAAACCAGTAATATCTGAGTTGTAAAAATCAGATGTGGGGAAACGTGGCTGGATGGGGGAAAGGATTAAATGAATTTAAATCAGATGCGAAAGGAATCTTTATTGGGGAATAAAATAAAATCCATTTTTTTCTGATATGTGCTGTGGAGGAAGCGTTTCAAAGCAAGACGATTTCTATTTCCAAATGCCTTCTGGAGGCTCCCCTCCAAGGACACAACACCAGTGCTATTAATCTGGACTCAGTGAATGAAAGTATTATGGGGATTTCATTCCAAACCTTCACATCTTAAAGAGCTCTGAAGAGCCCGGATAAAGCGACCCGTTTGTACTTTGGCGACTCCACAGAGGTAACTCCCTTTAATTTCCCTTTCATCTCTATGGGAGGACTCGGAACCCTAAAAGCAAACAGGTTTCCTTTTCTGATTCCTGGAGAGAAGGCTTCTGTTGCTTTCTGAGGCTGCAAGACGGAAGGCGAGCGACCCGTCTTCATTTGTTACCTTGAAAGCTGTAGAGAAGCAGAAGGAAGTCTGAAATAAACGGCAGATAGTAGATTCCTCCCTTCGGGAAAAGTTATTGGCCCTCCACACGCCGGTTTGGTTTTTGATTTTCCACGCTCCAGCCCTGGAGTTGGCATGGAAGGACGCTTTAGAAGCCAGCACATCGATACTAGCCCCAAATATACACAAGGACAATGCAGAAGGCGTGGCCGTTTCGTTCCATCGGGCAAATTACGATCTCAGTCTTCTGCCAACACCGTTTTCCTTTCCGGATTGGGTATCGCAACACCACCAGCCTGTTTGTTGAGATTCTAAAATGCAATTACAGGGGCGCCTGGGTGGCGCAGTCGGTTAAGCGTCCGACTTCGGCCAGGTCACGATCTCGCCGTCCGTGAGTTCGAGCCCCGCGTCGGGCTCTGGGCTGACGGCTCGGAGCCTGGAGCCTGTTTCCGATTCTGTGTCTCCCTCTCTCTCTGCCCCTCCCCCGTTCATGCTCTCTCTCTGTCCCCCCCAAAAATAAATAAACGTTGAAAAAAAATTAAAAAAAAAAAAGAAAATGCAATTACATTTTCTGGGATGAGAGAAAAAAAAAAAAAAAAAGACCAGAGAAAGCGTGTGTGCTTATTATGTAGATGCAAACTCTTTGAACTGGAAACACAACTCCCATTGTGAATAAAGGGAAAAGTATCGTGGAAAATTATACCAGATTATCTAAGCTAAAGGAGAGATTTTATGCCTCACTGTGCTACTTACGAGGGGCCCCAGAGAAAAGGTACCCCAGGAATTGCCTGAAAATAAACAGCTAAACCGGGATGCAGTTTTGTACAACTTGTCCTGGAATGCTTAGAACCTGAAGCCCTTGCTCTCCCACCGACAGCCAAGGAGGAAAATGGCTCGGACGTATTAAGTCTTACATAAAACAAGACGAAACAAGGCACGCGGCAGCCCTTGTTTTTGTTTTTTTTTTTCCTCAAGGTGTTATCAAGCCACCAACTTGTATGAAAACTGAACGATGTTTTCACTGATGCCACATGCTTTGTCCTTCCCCGCCCCCGCATCCCGGGATAGATGAAGGAAAACAGAACCCGCAGCCTCGAAACAAAAATTTCTTGATTCACGTTAACAGTTGCCCCGCGCGCGTGGGACGACATGGTAGGAATGGGGGACCGTGAGAAAAATCCCGGATTTTTAGTTATGGAAAAGGAACTTTGGGGCTGTTAACATTCCTCTGAGAGTACTACCAACCTGACAGCGGAGTCACCGAAATATTTGATCACGTCGTGAGTAAACACGTAAAATGAATGTATTTCAATTGAAAGAGGAAAAGAAACAGGTGCAACTTTTCCTAGGTTGGGTTCCGCGTTAAAATAGGCAAATCTGTCCGATTATTGGGCCACGGTTATGCAAGGGGACGCCAAAATCGATAAAATAGGCGACAGCACAAGGAGGGAGCTTTTGTCCAATTTTGTTAAAGTCTAAAAGGTTTATTTCTGATGCAAAGTAGTCACACGGTCTAATAAATCTGTTCCCTTTCCACCCCCCAAAGCACTGTGGATTAAGTTATGTCAACAGTTTCCTTAAAAGCTGATGTGTTGATATACACAGTCCTCTCCTCCCACATCCAATAGTCACACATGCGTTTCTAGAAGAGTCTGCCGTGTGAATTTTGCAATCAGCAGTGAACAGTCTCCTCTGGTATGAATCTGAAAACAGCCCCTTCCCAAAGCCTTTATGAGACAATGTGCTAGATTCTCTTGGTCAAGAGGTCTCTGAAGTTGTAGGCTTTTGTATTTACACTTTTGAAATATCTCTATTGTGATGCAAATCTTGATTTTCAATCAAAATTAGCTGCAAAAAAAAAAAAAAAAATCTTTCCCTGGAAACTGTGGTAGGAAGCAAGTAAGCCTAAATCGCAAAGTTTTTTTTTTCTCTCCTGGCTTCCCGTGAAGCCATAAAACGAATGATATGAAACACTTACCCCTTCTGCAAATGCAGATCGAAAACAATCGTATCAACCGGCTCTTGTAACTAACCAACGGTTTTTGTCTCAAAGGGCACCCAGTTGACGCGTTTTTAAATGACCGGAGCTTTTATTTTTTTTTTCCTCCTTCCTTTTTCTAATTTGGGCACCAACGTAACAAAAGCATCTGAGAACATTTTAGCTTTTGTGGATCGTTCAAAATCAAACCTGTTTTCGAGAGTTTGCCCTTCTCGGCCTGGATCCCTTAGTTAAGTCCAGACGAAGCAAATGAAACAAAACACAAAGGCATCATCAGTGGCATGAAGCCTTGCCATGTTTATTTTATTTTGAAAGCTGAGCGTTAAAATGTGGAATCCTCTGAATCTCCCCAGAAAGGTGGCAGACCCTTCTGGGGACCCAGCCTCCTGGAAGTCTTTGGTCTGTCCCAGGGTGAGGGGTTTCTGTGCGTGTCTGTGCGTGTGTGTGTGTGTGTGTGTGTGTGCGTGCCTGTGTCTTTTACTGTACCCTTCGAGATGGAGTTCTGAAGGAGCGTTTCTCCTGCCAAAATACACACACAGCCTGGGATTAAAAGGGCTGAAACCTACCAGCAAGTTCTTAACGCCCTCCCACAATCATTAGACCAAATCCACCATCATTCCAGATTCATTTTTCCCTTATTCATCTGTCCAACTAATTCCTGCCGCATTCACCAGGCTTATATCTTAATCTTTTCTGTTACATAGAGAATACATAATGAAAAGCTGCATTTTCTGGGTACATGCACACATTTGGAGCGGATGAACCATATGTGAAGTGACATACAATGCTGAATGCCGGCTGAATGGCGTTCGGCGCTAAAAACACTGCGGCCGCAGGAACAAAAAGCCGCGAACAAGGGCCGGTGTGAGCCTGGCCTCTGCTAGAACACCAGGGGATTCGCCGCCGAAACATGGGTATAATTTCACTGTTTTCACTCACACAAGCTGTGGGAAAGGAGTCACCATCTGATGTTTGATTGTGTGGGATATGTTTTTGGCAGTGGCCTTGTATTCCACATTGACAAGAAAAAGAAAAAAAGAAAGAAAAAAAGTAAAAAGGGGGAGAAGGGGGGGAGAGAGGAAAATGAAGAATAGAGCTACATTTGCTGTTGTTAATTTGCCGTCTGGGGGACAGACACAGCTGACAGAGTTCTGACCAGTGGCCACCTGAAAAGTAGGGCCAGGGCCTGGTGACTGTCCCCTCTGCCTGCACCCCCCCCCGAGGCTCCCTTTTGTGCCAGGAGGACTTGGGTCCGTCCAGCCTTGTTGTCTGGTTAACTTACCACTGAGCTGTGGGGCTGACGTTTGCCTGATTTAATAACGCCTTTTATCCAAGATGCTGACTGAGGAAGCGTGCTGGGGGAGGCAGGGGCCTGCGGGCACCAAGCAGGAAAGGCCCACGCGTCACAGGGAGGCGTTTTCCGGAACCTCAGTGGCATCCGGGTTGATGTCCAGCTGCCTGGTGTCTGCAGGGGCCGCACGGGTGTCTCCCCAGCTTGTAGATTTCTCCTGCGGTTTCAGGCTGGAAGTGGGGGGGGGGGCTGTCAGGTTGACAGCCTGGGAGCCCCAACCCAAGGGTTCTAGAAAGAGATATATTGGCCTTGGTCCCCTTCTCCACCTCCTTCTCACCCAGGAATGCCGGATCTAGCAACTAAAGCTACAGGATGTCCACGTCCATTTGGATTTCAGGTCAACTGAAAAGTGCTGCGTGACGTGTCTGAAATCCAAATGTAAGCGGGTGTCCTCTGTTTTATCTGGGGACCCTACCCCCACCCCTCCAAGCCCCCCTGCGCCCCTCCCTTGTGAGGGAGGCGGACTCCTCTGCCCGCATCTCAGGGGTGTTAAGAGGATAATGAGAAAATAGATGGGTAGCTGCTTTCCAGAAAGGTCATTAATTAGCCTGCCTGGTGAACATGTGGTTCCCATGCCCCAGCTGTGCTGGCTCTCCTTTTAACTTCCAGCTTCTACCAGGAGACGTCACCGGTGACACCAGACAGAGTCTGGTGGCCCTACGTCCTGCTCCCCACAGCCCGTCCTCCGATGGGTTTCGCATCATGTTCTTCGGGCCACGTTTAAAACCAAACCAGACTCCCCAGCCTGACACCCGCTGCCTTTACTAGAGGCGAATACAGTGTTTCGTGGAAGGTGTGGGGAGAGGGTCACCTCCTCCCCCACTGAGTATCTGCTCACTTTTCAGCTGCCCTGGGCCCACCACGGGCCCCGCCCCCACTCCTGCCATGGCCTCTGCCTGCAGTGACAAGTGTGGCTCCTGTTCCCGGGGACACCGGATTGCTATCTCTGCGCATGGGTATTTGATAATAAGCTGCTAAAGCCCAGTTGGCCTCCGGGATTTGTGCCGAGGTGGGCACACTGCTTTGACTTTCTCGCCGTGTGGCTCCAGGAAGCCCGTCTGATTAAGGGCCGTGAGAAGAGAAGAGGTTTCCCCTGGGGGTGAGGCCGGGGGAGGGAGGGCACACCTCGTGGACGGCCAGTGCCAGGGTCCCCGCTGCCTTTACTCTGCAGGTGGGCAGGTGGAAGCGGCAGTAGGCTTAACAAAGCTGGTGGTGGCTGGCTGCGTTAACCGGGTCCAGGCTGTGACCCGCAAAAGTTGACTGACGCAAGGGCCGAAGGAGCACTGCTCTTTTGCAAGCCCTGCGATCGGGGACAGTAGCGACTGCACGTATCGGCGGGGACTGGAAGCGCGGTTGTCCCCGTGTGGTGGAATCGCTCTCATTTCCAAACATGATACCGGGGCATAATGGCCGTTTGTAATGACCGCATTAGCATCATGGAGTAATAGATCTACAATAAATTAAGGCTGCTTTGCAATTAGTACCAATGATCACAGCTGTGGAGACAAATGGCATATGTGCTAATTAAATAATTTGTCACTTGACTGTTCAACAAACAATTCAGCCTCTTTACATTACAAACTGCCGTCTCCAGAACACCACCATGGGCCATTAACCCCGAGGAAGGAACAGCGTGCTATGCCCACAGTCGCTGGGGACGGATGTCTCAATGGCAGGATAAAAAGGGACAGGGGGATCTTAAAAAAAAAAAAGGGGGGGGGCGCCTGGGTGGCTCGGCTTAGAGTTAAGCGTCCGACTCTTGGTCCCAGCTTGGGTCAGGATCGCACAGTTTGTGAGCTTGAGCCCCATGTCCGGCTCTGTGCCGAGAGCACAGAGCCTGCTTGGGATTCTCTCTTTCTCCCCCCACCTCTCTGTCCTTCTCCCTCTTGTGTGCATTCTCTCTCTCTCTCTCTCAAAATAAATAAATAAACAAAAAAAAAGTGACAAGGGGAACTGGGCAAAGTTGCTGGAGAATCCTTAGAGCTTCTAGACAACCCCGAGACGGACTCATCCAGCCTTTCCTTTCGCGAGGGAGCAGAGATAGAAGTAGGTGGGAGGAAACAATGCCCCTAAATCATGCTGATCCTTCCCTTCTCTCCGTGTGTGGTGTGCCCCCCCCCCACCTGCCTCATTTTCTGATATAAGATGAAAAAGTCCAAATAGAGTCCTTTCCTCCTGCTATTAGTTGGGACCCGGCGATCCCACCAGCCATTTACTTATTTCTGGTATAAAGTGTTCTCGCTGTGTAACCTTTCTGTCTCTTAAAGGAGATGTGTGAAAGCCCTGGCCGTGCAAAGTCTTGTGTAACCCCAGTGAGAAGATTGCGGTAGTCTGAAAAGGTCATTAGGGAAATAAAAGCCTAGAGTCCTGAATAGCTTCCCGACAATTGTCCAAGGGCAAGCTGCCCCCTCACCCACCAGCCAACCCAATTAGACTACATCCTGCCTTTTAGGAAAATTCACTAAATTTTGCACCGTGCCCCCCCACAGCCCGGATCGACATAAGAATTTTAAGTATTCAATGTCATGTACGTATATTGAGTCCCCAAAGCGTATGTAATAAGTGTCTGTATCGCTCAAAGTACATTAAGCTTTTTGTTCCGTGCTTCTAGAATCTTGAAAAATACGTCGGCCCTTTGAAAAGAGTAACTTTAATTTTTGTCGTCCTACACGCTGTCATTTACAAATCAAACGGTACTTAAATGCGTGGTAAGGGATAAACAGTTTTCAGTTCCACTTCTAGAATTTCACTTCCACTCCCCTGAGGCAGGGAATTGCAACAATTTCTTTTTTTTTCAGGAATTTACCTCGTGTTGCTAGATGATGTGTGCCTAGAAGATTTCCTTGATTATATTTTCCAACACTGTTACTGAGAGCTTTTATTTCTTAATTCGGTTATTCTATTTTAGTTTTCAAGACTTCTGGTTCTCTGATCCACTTTTATATTTTCCTGTTTTCGTTTCACGAGAGAATATCTTCCTTTATATTCCTGAGGAGGTCATTTTCTTTTCGAAGTGTGTACTTGTTGAAACGTTTACTGAATCATCTCTATTTCTTCTGGGTTCATCTTTACCCCAATTTTTGTTTTCCTCTTTCCCATTGGAGTTTTCCTCCGATGTCTGATGATTTTGGTAGGCCCTCCAAATTTAAGAGGGGGGCACTAGCTGCTAATTGGAGGGGGTGGAAGCGGCTTTTATATCCAGTGGCTGATAAAGTTTACCAGCCTGTGTCGCCATCTGATACAACCACGTAACTCTTTCCTTGCTGTGCGCATCTTCCGGGTCTTATCCAAGTGCCATGAGAGCAAAGCTTTGTTTGTTTTGTTACCCACTGCGTTCTCAGTGCCTAGAACAGTGCTTAACACATGATTAAGTGTAAAAAACAAAACAAAAACAAAAAACAAAAAAAAACAAACAAAAAACAAAAAAACAAAAAAAAACAAAAAAACCCCCAAACCCCAAGACAACACCTGTTGGATAAAGAAATGCGAAATGTGGGGGGGGGGGGGGGGGAGGAGGGGAGTTATACCTAGCACAAAGTGAAAGGAAGCCTAGCAGAGGAAGAAATTCATTTTGCCTTAGAGCATCAGGGAGGCTTTTTGGAAGACAGGGGATTTGACCAGAAGCCTGAAGAATGGGTAGGTCAAGGAGAAGAGGGGCAAAGAGACCAACTCGTCTGAAAGGAGGCACGGAGCATTTGACCTCCCAGGACTCTGAAAGGTCATCCCTTTGGTACTTTTCAAACTGAGGGTCACCAACCATTTATTGATCCTGAAATCAATTTAATGGGTTTCCACCAGCATTAAAAAAAAAAAAAAAGAAAAGAAAGAAAGAAACATCAGAATGCATCGTCTGTAGCTAGGATGACTCTGGTTAAGTGTTCTCTCGTGAGTTTGCATGCACGCAGATGCACCCGCACACACGGGACCGTGATGCAAAACTTATTCCTTACTCTGGACACAGAGAGTTTGAAAAGCACTGTCCTAGAATGATCCTCCCTTCAAATCTGGGATTTTCCCCTCTGGTGACTACATGTCCCTGCCAGACAGTCGTGAGGCTCCTCTTTTCCAGGGTTTACTGAAAGCTCACCACTCACGGGAGCGGACTGCATAGCCGTGAGGCACCAGCTGCTGGAAACTGCCCTGTGTCCTTTTGTTCACTCAGAGAAATGATGTAAATCGGGCCACTCTGCCTTTTTTTTTTTTTTTTAAACTTTAAAGACACAGGAAAGTGCACAGAATTATATGTAATCATCCAAAACTGACAACTGTTAACATGTTTTCGTATTTGTTTTCGGTGTTTCCAAAAAAAAAAAAAAAATTAAAAAAAAATTTTAATGTTAATTTTTTGAAGGAGAGACAGAGACAGAGCATGAGCGGGGGAGGAGTGGAGAGAGAGGGAGACATAGAATCCGAAGCAGGCTCCAGGCTCCGAGCTGTCAGCTCGGATCCCGATGCGGGGCTCGAACTCAAAAACAGTGAGATCATGACCTGAGCCGAAGAAGTCAGCCGCTTAACACCAGTTCCGGCCAAGAAGGCAGTGTAGATTAGAACAGAATAAGTCTGAGTTTCTTTCACAACATAAGCTAGTAATACTCCTCTAATGGCGTTCTTTTATCCAGGCAGCTGACATCTACGGAGCACCTACCGAGAGCTCTGAAGCAGTGTAGCCCAGGGGTTAAGGGCAAGGGATTTGGCCCCGAGACCTGAATTCTGGCTCTGCGGGCAGATACCTCTTGGAGACTCGTTACCTTAACACTATACGAAAAATTATCTGGGCGCCTGGGTGTCTCAGTCTGTTAAGCATCCGACTTCGGTTCAGGTCATGAATTCACAATTCACGAGTTCGAGCCCCATGTTGGGCTCTGTGCTGACAGCTCGGAGCCCGGAACCTGCTCTGGATTCTGTGTCTCCCTCTCTCTCTGCCCCTCCTCCACTCGTGCTCTGTCTCTCTTTCTCTCAAAAATAGACATTTGGGGCACCCGGGTGGCTCAGTCAGTTGAGCATCCAACTCTTGATTTCAGCTCAGGTCATGGTCCCAGGGTCGTGGGATCCAGCCCTGCATCAGGCTCTGCGCTGAGCATAGAGTCTGCTTAAGATTCTCTCTCCCTCTGCCCCTCTCCCCTGCTCATTCTCTCTTGCTCTCTCTAAGATAAATAAAATTTAAAAAAAAGAATTCAGCAAATAGGAGTTACTTTGTTTTAGTATTATTGCTTTTCATGGTTCTGTGCTAGGCTACAGAGACATAGAGGTGGATAGAGATTGGTCCCCCCATCAAAGACTTCATAACCTAGTGGCCTTCCTCTAGATTCTTCTCTTTCTTCCCTAATATCTTCTGAAATTAAAAAAAAAAAATGCAGAAAGTGCAAATTACCTCCATAGGCCATTTTGGGGAGGTGGGTAGAGTTTGGGCAAGGACTCACATCTAACTGGCTGTCTTCTTGGGAGAAGACAAGGGCTAAAAGGGGTGGAGGGAATGAAACCCACAGCCTCTTTCCCAAGGGCTCTGGAATGTCCCTGAGCCTTTGGCTCTGATGAGCGCTGTGCTGAGGGCTCTGAATAGCAATATGCACTCAGGATTAAGACAGCCTTTCACTCACAAATCTGGGAACCTGTGATCTTCCGTAGACAAACCCAATTGCTGTGGTTGTAAAATAAATAAACAAAAAGGTGTGCACCTTTCCCCTACATTTGATCAGAACTTTGGCAAAGTTACGAAGAAAACATTTTCCCTAGACTCCTCCTTGCTTCCACCCTGAATTTCTCTAAATACTGTTTACTGCTTTTTTATTTTTTAAAGGATGCGTTCAAAGATAGAACGATTGCTAAAGTGACTCTAACACTAAGAAAAAATCCATTTTCTCAGCGGTTCGGTCTTCGTGGTGGAGGATGATAATACATACATGTTTAACGTGCAGCCCATTTGAACTTGTATCTACGCTCCACTTCCAAATCTCCAGCACATGCATTCATCAAGGGAGACAGGAGAGAAACTGCTAACAGTGAGAATGGTGAAGCATCGATCAGTCATAATTAATAGCTCTGGGAATGAAATGTATAATATCACATCTTGTTAATGAAATGTTTGTATTTAATTTTACCACTTACTATTTAAAATAGATCAATGCCAGAATTTTTTAAAAAAATTTATTTACTTTGAGAGAGAGAGAGAGAGAGGGAAGGGCAGAGAGGGAGAGGGAGAGGGAGAGAGAGAGAGAATCCCAAGCAGGCTCCACACTGTCAGTGCAGAGCCTGACTCGGGGCTCGAACTCATCAACTGTGAGATCATGACCTGAGCCTAAATCAAGAGTTGAACACATAACCGACTGAGCCACCCAGACGCCCCTCTTAACGTCAGAACTGGCCATGACGAAGTCCGTTTTGTAAATAAAATGGGCTCAGATATTTATGTCAGCGTAGTAAGTACAAAAACCAAATCCCTACAAGGGTCAGGGGGACAATATCCTCCCCAAACTTCAAATCGAATGCTTGGCCTGAGAACTGGGTTTGGATCTCAACTCCACTCAGTCCGGGCAAGAAGCTGCCACGTGCAGACAGCCTCCTTCCTGGGGAAAAAAAATGGGAATCTCCAAAGGAAGCACAGGGTCACCTTTAGATGCAGGGGTGGGTGGGGATGGGGCACAGCAGGCAAACGAGGGCAGGAGAGCCATAAGAAGTTAGGATATCCTGGGGCGCCTGGGGGGCGCAGTCGGTTAAGCGTCCGACTTCAGCCAGGTCACGATCTCGCGGTCCGTGAGTTCGAGCCCCGCGTCGGGCTCTGGGCTGATGGCTCGGAGCCTGGAGCCTGTTTCCGATTCTGTGTCTCCCTCTCTCTCTGCCCCTCCCCCGTTCATGCTCTGTCTCTCTCTGTCCCAAAAATAAATAAAAAATGTTGAAAAAAAATTAAAAAAAAAAAAGAAGTTAGGATATCCTGATGAAAGCAGCCACTAAATTCTCATTCCCACTGTTATTCTTTATTTCAACATTTTTGCTTAAAAAAAAACAAAACAAAAAACTTAAGGGGCGCCTGGGTGGCTCAGTCAGTTGGGCATCCGACTTCGGCTCAGGTCATGATCTCGCCGTCCGTGAGTTCGAGCCCCACGACGGGCTCTGTGCTGACAGCTCAGAGCCTGGAGCCTGCTTCGGATTCTGTGTCTCCCTCTCCCTCTCTGTGTCTACCCCTCCCCTGCTCACGCTGTCTCTCTCTGACTCAAAAATAAATAAAACATTAGCCAAAAAAAAAAAAAAAAAAAACCTAAAAAAAATTATTATTAAAAAGCTGAAAAACCAAGGGGGCAGAAATTGCCCACGACGGCACAGCTCAGCTAGAACTGTCTTACCGTCTCTCTCTACTCCCTCTCCGTTGTTTGCCCGGATACACTTGTGTTTTTGCAGCTGTAAGGATCATCCGCACAGCGGTTCGTTACTTTCCCCCTGCACATCGCCCCGTAGCTTCAGAGTAATTATTTCAATGGGTACGTAATGTTTCATCAATGAGTGGAGGTTCTCTCCTTTGGCCATTTCCCTATTGACGCGCATTCTAGGGGAGGAAAAATCATCGTCCCTCTACCCTTCTGGGTTCTTAGCGGAGACCCCTGTAATGGAAGACGAACAAGAGAAAAACACATTGTTTGTTTGTTTGTTGCCATGTAATGTGTTTTGCTTTGGTTGACACGCAGCGTTACATTAGTCTCGGGTACAGACAGCACGGTGACTCCACAAGTCTATAGTCGTGCTGTGGTCCCCCCAAGTGTAGCTCCCATCTGTCACCATACGACGCTATCACAAGGCCACGGACTATATTCCCTATGCCGTGCCTTTTATGGCCACGACTTACTCATCCCCAACCTGGGAGGCTGTACCTCCTTCTCCCCTTCACCGATTTTGCCCACCCCCACCCCGTCCCCTCTGGCAACCACCAATTTGTTCTCTCCTCTGTATTTACGGGTCCTTGTTTGTTTCTTCATTTGTTTTGCTTTTTAGGTTCCACATATAAGTGAAATCATATGGTATGTGTCTTTCTCTGTCTGACTTGTTTCACCCAGCATACTACCCCATGGGTCCCTCCACGCTGCCCCAAATGGCAGATCTCATCCTTTTTTATAGCTGAGTCAAGCGGAGGTTTATGAACACGTCTACCTCCCAGACACGTGGGAGATATCCAGGGAACTGCGAGTAACTCCCCGAGGTGGCTTAGGTCTCAGGATTAAATGCCCTCTTAAGAGGGGAAGGAGAGGGGAGGTAGGACTCTTGGGGGACAGCAGGTGGTTTTCGGAAAGCAGAAGGGGCCCTCAGAAGGCATGGTGGGGGTCTGACGGTTTGGGACAGAGTGAGTCCGGGTGCCGTGCCGCCTTCTCGTCTCGTCTCCTGTGACGAGAGTCCATATGCCCTGCCGAAGACACGCTGGGGAGGGGCTGGATGACGACCGAGTTCCTTCTGGAGGAGATGTGTTCAGGCAGACGAAGGAGATCAGAGAGACTTCCCTGCACCTGTTGTTTTCCAGAGCCCTCAGCTCACAGTAATCAGTGTACCAAAGCGGCATATGTTGGCGTGGCTTGTCCTCGGCTCCAACAGTCATATTTTGGGGTGGCAAATTCTCTTTCCCTTCAGCATTGACATGGCTTCTAATTTTTCCTATTACAAATAAGGAGAGATTATATGTATGCGTATATACAGAAGTAGCATATGTGTGTATGTATTTGTACTCTTACTTTCATTTTTAAAAAACGTTTATTTTAAGAGAGAGAGAGAGAGAGAGGGATAGAGAGCAAGCAGGGGAGGGGCAGAGAAAGGGCAAGACAGAGCATCCCAAGCAGACTCCGCACTGTCAGCTCGGAGCCCGATGCGGGACTCGAACCCGCGAACTGGGAGATCGTGACCCGAGCCGAAACCAAGAGTCAGATGCTTAACCGACTGAGCCATCCAGGTGCCCCTCTATTTTTACTCTTTAAATCAGATAGGAATATTCTTAGTTTGCTATAGTCGCCCTGTCATGAGTTAAGCCCTTATATGGATTTGCTCATTACATTTTTGACAACAGCCCTAAGAGGTACTTATAACTGATGTCCTTGTTTCACAGCTGAGATGACCAAGGCTCCCAGAGTTCAAGTAACTCATTCCTGGGAAGCCACCGTGGTGGAGACACTGCAAACTGCAGTCTGACCGTGCAGCCCTTTCTCCTCTCCTGCTCTACTGTGCTGCCTCTCCCTCCGTCAGGCGAAATTCTGTACCTAGTGCAGCCAAGTCAAAATGCAACAGAGACTTCACACCTTCCTCCTGTCTTCTCTTGCGCACGCACACGCACGCGCACACACACACACACACACACACACACACACACACACACTGTCACCCCTGCATTTCCTTCCTCTGACTGAGCTGTGACAGAATTTACAATCAGCAGAACACACGGGGAAGCTGGAGTCTGGATTTTCAGTTTTGCTCAGCTCTAAATGAGGAGTCCTCACTTTCCCATCCTGGTCACGGAGTTGTCCCGGATTGTCCCCCGGTAGAAGAAGGAAGAGATTTATGGACTGAATCCTGGTCCAAATCAGAAAGAAAAGTATTCTTTAGAAAGGGGTCTTCTGATGATTATTTTGAGAGACTTTCTGGTAATCCCCAGCAAATCTGCATGTTAATAGGAATCATTTACTCAAAGCAGGGGTCCAAGAAAATAGCTTTACATAATAACAGTAGCTTGATTTGATTACTTCAATTTGGTTCTTGCTATTGAATTGGAAGTTTTACAGGACGGTAAACAAAACGGGAACAGTGAATTAAAACTGACGGAGTCTCAACCTGCACATCCTCATTACTTCTAATGAGCGGGGAGATGTAAACAGGATCGAGGAGTAAAAACCATTGATAATCTCCTTAGCAGCCTGGATAATTTATTGGTTTCTTTCCCACATCGAGGGCGCTAAGCCTGCCTCATATTCGTTAAGGCTTCTTGGCAGCCCCTTCTGCAAAGAAGCAATTTTCTTTCTTAGAAGCTCAGGGTAGTTTTGTTTACTTGCTCCCCGAAATGCTGATAGACATTTCCAGTGGCCATTTCGAATCACAGCAGTGCTCTTTTTATCTTTAATAATTTTATACTTACGCAAGGGTTGCAAAAATAGCCCAGAGCTCTCCTGTGCACCTTTACTCAGTTTCCCCTTTGGTAACATCTTACGTGAGCACGGGGCATTTATCAAAATGGAGAAATTGACCGCGGCCGGATACTCTTCGCCAAAGAGCAGAACTGATCCACACGTCGTCGGTGTTCCACAAATGTCCTTTTTCGGTTCCAGGGTCCAACCCACGATATGACTGATGAGGGAGCGTGGGGCAAGCTGAGGGCACAGTACAGGCTGACAGCTCCACCGTCCCCCACCAGGAGGGATCTGTGTGACACTCCTGGCTCCCCAAGAACAAGGGAAAGGGGTTTAAGTGCTTGCCACGTGATGTGGGGAAACTAAGGCAGATGAAAAATTAAATTCCCTTACTGCCTATACAGCCCAGCGACAAGTCCTTGAAACAGGCAGAGTGACCTCCCTCTAGGAGCTCAGCTGCCTCGAGGATGACACTCTGCTGGGGGCAAAAGAGAATTTTGGCTTCACGTTATCCGGTCCCCCCCAGGATCCTGTAAGTCTACTTTAACATATAAAACTTCCCTTGGCAACTTCTTTTATCTCAACTCCCCCAAGATATATGCTGGCAATCATACTCCAAGCTTATGGCCCCCCTGATACACATCTGAAGGGTCGTATGACTGAGGTTTTTTACTAAACGGTAATAAATGGCGTTTTCCTAACAACAGCCAGGCCCTCGAGGTCCTGGGAACCTTGCTTCCAAAATTCCTTAGAGACTTACTCTACCCCTGACCCCCTCCCAACCTGAGGGTAGATAATCAGCTACCCGTCACGACCCGAGGGCAGCTCTTTCTGTCCTTGGGTTCTGTCCCCGTGCTTTAATCAAATCCCTTCTCTGCACCAAAGGCGTCTTCAAGGATTCTCTCTCGCCCGTCAGCTCTGAACCCCACCATCGCCGCCAAACCCCATCGTGACGACATTGCATTCAGTCCTCGGGTCTTGTTAGCCTCCTCCAACCCATAACAGTTCCCCATTCTTTCCTTGATTTCATGACCTTGACACTTTTGAAGAATTCTAGTCAGTTATTTGGTAGAATGCCCCCTGTCTTAGCTTGGGCTGCTGTAACAGAGTCCCACAGACTGAGTGGCTTAAACAACAAACTTATTTCTCCCGGTTCTGGAAGCTAGAATTTGTTGGCCAGGACCCTCTAGCTGCTACTGTCTGTGCTTTCTACAGACACCACCTTGCTGTATTCTTACATGTGGAGAGATCATCTCTCTCCCCTTTCTCCTATGAGGGCACTATCCCATTTCTGAGAGCTCCACCTCCGGGTGGACCAACTTACCTGCCCAAAGTCCCACCTCCTAACACCATCACGTCGGGAATTAGAGCTGCCGCATATGAACCGGGTGGTGGGGAGACACAAACATTCAGTCCGCAGCATGCCTCGGTTTGGGTTGATCTGATGTGTTCTCAGGATTAGATTGGAATCGTGCCTCGTAGGGAGGGAAAGCTCGAGTTGATTGACACGTCCTCCTCAGTACACCTCGTCCAACTACCTTGATCACTATCTGCCGGGCTTTCCAGCGTAGACTTACGATTTTTCCGTTCGTGATTATTAAATCCTTTGAGCCTAGGCAAAGTTCTTATTTCTGCTTGACTATTCACAGCAGTGCTTTTGGTCCTCCAAAGCAATAGTTTATCCTCAGCGAAATGCCAAGAAGACGTCCATAGAGGACCTTGGAGTTTGTGGAGGGCTCTGGGGCGTCACAGCCACTCGCCTCCCCACCCCCGGAGACCCAGCATCCCAGGACAAGGTCGGCACACCTCCCGCTTTGCTCCACCAGCTGTCTGACAACTGGACACCAAGCCCTGGCCAGAAGTGGGACCCCGTTTCCTATCATAGCCTGACAGCGCTCTCCCCAGACCCATAGCCGTGTTTCACGTGATTTAGGAACAGCATATAACTGCAGGAGAGAAAGAGGGGGGTCTAAGTAACGAAATGAACAGTGTTCAAAAATCTGAGATCGCTGCCTCTCTTCGGCAGTCACAGATACTGATGTCCCCAGATGTGCCCTGAAGATTTAATTGTAAAGCAGGTAAATCTGCGGCTCAAAAAACATGGCGCTTGGGGATTTCCACTCCCTAAATATATTTTCCCCTTTGGTGGTTTCCTTTTAAAAATAAGCGTAGGTTCAATGGATTAGAATTAGAAATCAGGGACGAGGGAAATTAAGCCAAACTGGGAAAGTCAGGACCCAGTTTTGCCAGTGAATATTCAACTGGTGGCCGCTGGTGCCAGGCCCGGGAATCTCCTCGTCTGAGATCCACATAGAAGGAAAATGGGAAAGATGCTTTTTCCCTCTCTCTCCCTCGTTCTTGTTTCTCTTTGGTGACTACATAATTCTCTTTCTCAAGGTCTTTCAGAGTTATCCTTCTCTCCTGCCTATAAAAGGAGGACATTAGTCTCTTCTGTTTAGCCTCAGAATTGATTCCTGCGGGTCTGTTTATGTGATCATATCCTTATTCACAAGGGGTACCCAGGTAGAATCTGATGACAAAGTGGAGAAGGAAGTAGAGGAAGGACCCAACCCAGAAAAAATTAATGGATATTTGCACACAAGGTGGCACTGCCTAAATCCTATATACGTCATCATCTTGCTAAAACCTCTTCGTGGTCTCACTCTCTGATATCTGCCTTTTCCTTGTGCCCAGACCAGCTTTACCACGTATCAGGTAGACATGTCTCTGCTCAGAAATAAAACATGCATTCCAGAAGGTGGGCCAGGCGGTAGCATTGAACAAGTGTTGTCGGCTGGCTGAGCTAACCTGTAACGGGTTCTCCTGGCCTTCAAGCAGGGGGTCCCGCTATGACCTCCCAGCCAATCCATCCCGGGGAGTTCAAGGTCATATTCGACTTCTGCATGTTCTATCTATGGTTAAGAGCTTACATTATATCCGAGTCTTTGACTTGTGGATTCAATAAACTTTGCTGCTTTTGAGTAAATAAAAGACACAGCTTTTCTTCTGAAAATATAAAGGGGACAGCCCAGAAGAGACAGTTGATAATGAGAGAGGGCAGCATTAAATAGAAAAAAAAAAAAAAAAAAAAAAAGAATGCTTTCATAAAACAAAAATTCGGCTATTCACACATGAACAAGTAAGTTTAGAATTCTAGTGAAAAACATCAAGAAAAGTTCAATCTGTGTTTATAAAACTCTGTTTAGGAGGCAGAGACATGTGCAAACTTTGAAAAGTAGTTTTTGCTTACAACTGTTCGCTTCAAAGCAAATTTTGGCCCCATAGGAAAGAAGCGAATTAGTCATTTGGAAATGTCATTAACACGAAACTTCTTTTGCTTTATTATGCCAGTTCATCAGGCATTATTCTGGGTTCCCCGCAAAGTCTGTGTAAATAGCCCTGCTTCGCTACTTATCGGAGCAAATTTGGGGAAGTTCTTTTTCTGCGGTCGGGCGAGTTGGAAAGCACACTGTCGGCAGAGGCTCCCAGGAGCATCTTGCCCCGCCCCCACCACGAGCACATCTGTGCCCCCCACTTTGCGGGCACCCACACAGCCATCTCCACAGCAGCTGGTGGGCTGGATCCAATCGGCCAGTGTGGGCCAAACAGAATGCGTGATTGATGAAGAAGCCTCGAGAACAGACCTCGAGTCTGGGAGCCAAACGGTTCCTTGCACCGACCCAAAGGATAAAGGTGGCCAATCAGTTTTGGGGGCAGAGGCAGCATCCCACCAACATGCGACGCCTTTTCTTTCTCGACACAGCCCCGGTATTGTCCGTGATATAAAGCTGTTCAGTGTCCCGCCCTGCCGCATACAAGGCCCGGCCCTGTCCTCTGTGAGCGAGTCCCATATTAATTTTGAGAGCAGGAGGTGCCATGTGCACGCGGACCGAACGCACTCCCCATCCGACGTGCGGAGGAAGGCATGGAGAGAAGTATCCCGATGGTTTGTGTTTGTTTTAAATTTGACGGCTGGCTCTTCTTGCTCTCCGAGAAAGCTTATTTGGGAATAACAGCCCCTCTCCTGGGTCACGTGAGCCAGTCTGAGAAGTCCTACGTGTCAGGATCGTCACTGTCTGGGTTTAGAAGCAGGACTGGTGGCGGGTGGTTTTTCACTCACTTGACCCGAGTTTATGGCCCTTCCGTATCAAGAGGAGCTATTTTTGTACATACTTTCACCCCTACTTTGTTCTGATTGGAGTCTGTTCACTTCACTTCAATGAGTGAATTAGAATTATTTCACTTAAAGTTAGTAACCCAAGTAATATAACAAAGTATAAAGATGACATTCAACAGATAGATGAGTGAACAAGGTAATAGAAAAATCTTAATACTGGCATAGAGCCATAGTAGCTGCCTTCCAAATTAAAGTCATCACTTGTTGGGGCGCCTCGGTGGCTCGGTGGGTTAAGCGTCTGGCTTAGCTCTGGTCCCGATCTCGCAGCTTGTGGGTTCGAGCCCCGCGTCGGGCTCTGTGCTGCCAGCTCGGAGCGGGGAGCCTGCTTTGGATTCTGTGTGTGTCTCTCTCTGCCCCTCACACATTCTCTCGAAAATAAATAAACATTAAAAAAAAATGTTCAAAGCTATCATTTGTCAGCCAAAGTTAAAACATAAAAGATGGCCATTGTCAATGTAAACAAATTTTGCCCCCATTTCTGCTCTCCTGATTTCACCACGTTCCCACTAGATTTCTATGTACATTTGCAACGTCCTGACACCATGGTGACAATTCCGTGGAGATGACATTGCATTCTTTTCCATGTTCCTAATGACTCGTCCCCTTTCGGAAATAGGTAATGTCCCGTCATACCGACATTTCATTAGTTCGTCAGCTGCGGTCGCTAAACCTTCAGGTTATTTGCAGCTTTTCACCACCATAAATGACACTGCTCTAAATATATCAATACATACACCATTTCTTTTTCTTTTTCTTTTTTTTTTAAATTACTTCCTTGAAATAAATTCCAAAGAATGAGATTACGGGGTCAAAGAGTACAAGCATTTTTATGACCTTTGACCTGCATTGATTGTCAAATGCCCTCAAAAGGCATTGTACCAGTTTTCAAAGAATGAAATATCTCCTCCCCACCTCCCCCCCCCCCCCCCCCCCGCCGGGGGTCTCATCAGCGTTGAGTTATAGGATTTCCCTGTATTTTTTTTTTTATTTCTTCCATCTCAATTGACTGAGATTAAATAACATACCCAGGGGAGTACTGTCATAAGCAGCCATGTAAGTCGCTGATTGCTTAATAATGCTTAGGACTCGACAGAAAGGAGAAGAACCCAGAAAACACAGGCTGAATCAAATGCTTAGTTGTGCTGAATGCCTTTGTATATTGAATATCTGTGGGCCCGGCTAAGCTTCAATACTGACAACAACAAAGAAATCGGTCCTGAGATAGTTAGAGTCCCATCGGCACACCGGAGGCAGATAGCTCAGTTTTCGTTTCATAAACACGTTCACCCACTCACAAAGCTCTACACTTTGCTTCCGAGTAGGACTGAGGGCAACGAACACTCACTGAGTTTATCGATGCCTAAAGCCCTGAGGTCGAGCAGCAGAGCTGTGACTCCGTGTGACCTCCTGCGAAGACTTCCAATTATTCCACCGTGGTTTTCTGCTTTTCCTGTGTCTCAAGCTATCTTGAATAGGGAGAGAAAAGAGAGATGAGGAGTGAAAACGGAATAACAGGGGCAAGAGTCTCTCCTCCTTTCTAAATTCTGCGTGAGGCCTGGCTCCGTTTTATGGAAACACTGTGCAAACAGAAACGAGCGGCTTGTCCGTGTCAGGGCACTTTCGCATGGTTGAAAGAAAAATCCCCAGCTAGCCCGGAATTCTTGGTGACCAACCCAGCTGAATCTCGTTCCTGCTTAAAAATATGCCTTAGGATTTCTGTGACACGGTGGCTCTTACAGAGTAAGCGTACTATTAAAATCCACGACTGAGGGGCGCCTGGGTGGCTCAGTCTGTTAAGCGTCCGACTTCTGCTCAGGTCATGATCTCGCGGTTCGTGAGTGTGAGCCCCATGTCGGGCTCTCTGCTGTCAGTATGGAGCCCACTTCTTTTTTTTTTTTTTAATGTTTATTTATTCTTGAGTGACAGAGAGAGAGAGAGAGCATGAGTGGGAGAGGGGCAGAGTGAGAGAGGGACACGGAATCTGAAGCAGGTTCCAGGCTCTGAGCTGTCAGCACAGAGCCTGATGCGAGGCTGGAAACCAGGAACCGTGAGATCATGACCCAAGCTGGGATTAAATGCTGAGTCGGACACTCAACCGGCTGAGGCACCCAGGCGCCCCGATAAATAAAAACATTTTCCAAAAGTCCTTGATTGACTCGAATGTGACCATGTACTTACTGCCTGCGTTGGAGGGTCTAAATGCACCAGCCTCGTGGGAAGCATACGCCTTGTTATCTGGGGAATAATTCTGCTTCAGCTGGGCGGGCATCCCTTCTCTCCTCAGCTCCACCACATGAGAGAAACGTGGCGTTTTGCAGCTGGGAGGGCACGAGAGGCAAGAACATGCCGATTCAACATTTTAAGGCTCCACTCACCTGGATCGTGGAAAAGTAGAAACCAGGAAGCGGAAGTGTGAGCGCATCTAACATTAGTCAGTTACATCCAGTCGCACCTCCCAGCTCCCATCACTGCCACTCCGGAGGAAAAGAAGAGCCAGAATGGAGACTGGAGTCGTCGGAAGGGCAGAGGGCGGAGGGGGGGGGGGGGTGGGTGGGGAGGGAAGAGAGCATTTGGACTCCCCAGCAGACGTGAGGGCGAATGGATCAGCATGAACTCTCGTGACTGGACCAGCACACTGCCGACTGCCACACGGCTATGGATGGCCACGGTCTTGCATGCTGCTGGGCGATGCCATTGATGGCGACCCCCAGGTGGGGACACGTTGGGATCCAGCTGGTGTCCTCTAGCTCTCTGCTTGGGAGTTGTGTCTTTCCAGGCACACCAGGGCTGAGTTAGGGGAAGAGTGGGAAGGTCAAGTACCGAGAAGGATGAACTAGAGAAAGGCATGGTAATTTGCTAGAGTGGACCCTTCATTTAGAGTGAGGAATTGTGTGAGCGAGGGCCTGCGGGCTGGTAAATAGCTTGTTCAACTCCAAGGAGAAGATCCATCAGTGTCAGTGGCCAATTCAGAACATGGCAGCCAGATGATTTCCATTTCCCCCCTCCCCAGCCCTCCCCATCTCTCTCTCTCTCTCTCTCTCTCTCTCTCTCTTCCTCTCTCTCCCCACAAAACTTTTTCATTCCCAGCCCTCTCCCATCTCCTGTTACCTTGAATAATAAAACCCAGGAAAAATGAATGCCGAAGCAGCCTGGCCTATAGAGAGATCACCACGTTGGCAGGCAAGGCTAAGTTTCCAAGTGCTTCTTTTCCAAACTGTGTTGGAATACACGTGAATCTGACGCGTACAATCGGCTGGAAAGTCATCCAGCCCTGAAGCTATGGCCCTGGGTAAGGAGGAGGCTGAAGGAGAGGAGAAGTGCCCACCCCACGCCCCCAAATCCACTCTTCCCACCCTCCCTAGTAGACGCACATATGCCTTCCTCTATCCCCAGACAGCACATGCACACATCTGCTGAGGGCTCACCCCCACCGTATACTAATTCGTTTCTGCGCCGTCTTCCCAGCTGGGCAGTGAGTTTATTAGTGTATTCAGGCAAATCTGGGTTCGCACACCAAGTCCGGTCTCCTCCAAGCTATGGGACATGGGGCCAGCCACCTCGCTTTTCCGAGACCTTTGTTTCCTCACCCGTAGTGAGCCTGCCTCAATCGGGTTGTTGTGTGGACCGTATGAGCTTCTACAAAATGCTTGGCCCAAACGTCTTCCTTCATTCGCCGTGTAATTCCCAGCCCTTTGCACAGGAACGAACAGATAACACGCTCATCAAAATACATCTCTGTCTACCCAGTGCTTCTCAGGCACCGTGTGGACGGGCAGGGGAATTTTTTTTCTTGACCTTGAGAAATGCCATGGTTCTCTGGCCACAGCAGCTTGTCCGTGTCTGGTAGTGACTCCTTATTCCAAGTCCCTTTCACGCGGCACCCCGAAGCAGGGTGGGGACGTGCCAACCCTCTCCGGGTAAGCCAGCTAACCTCGGGGTTTCCCCTGGTGTCATTCATTTGTTCTCTTACTGTCTCAGCACGCATCTATTGAGACCCACATGCTGTGGTTGCTGCCTCGGGTGCTCGTGTGGGCACAAGACACGGTCCGTGTTTTATAGCAAGTGACGGTCCCTGGGATCCCAGTAAGGATGAGCGGTGTCGAAGGTTAAAGTATCCTAGTGTGATTCAGGGGTTTCTCTCTGTGCCTATCAGGGAAGGCTTCACGGAGGAGGTGTACCGTGCGCACAAACCCAGTTCTGTAGGTACTGTCATTGACCGAGTAACCCATTGGGGCAGAGGCCGCTCTAGGCGGAAGCTAATCAAACTTGAGCGTACGGGACCCTCACCGGCACGGTCCTTTCCAAGGCTTGGGAAGGGTCCTACCAGCTCGTTCACGTGGTCATGCGTTTGCACGTGCACGTTAGATGTTTCAACCACAGTCGATCAAGAACACCGTCTCTGTCCACGCCGACTGCTCCCCGTGTCTGTGGGTGCTGGAGTGGCCGCGAGCGTTTTGGGGATGCAGCTCGGGGGCGGTTTCATGGGGGTGGGGGTTAGGTGTAGTCTAGTGGGATTTACCTGTGTGCTTTGCAGTCACGTCTCTGTCGTGATGGTGCAGCAAAGACTCGGCGCCCCCGAAGAGACAAGCCCCACCGGCTCGGGGGATCCGAAAAGGCTGTTTGTTACGCACCAGTGCCGGCCCAGCGGAGTCGCCTCCAAAGGCTGAGGCCCGAACCTTGGCATCAGCCTCCTTTTATGGCTGGGAGGGTAGGGGGCTGAGAGGCAAAAGGAAAAGGTGGAATGGGGGCCCTTATCAGCGGTGCTCTCCGGGCGTTTTGTGGCCACAGCAGGCAAGCAAGATTACAGAAGCCAAAAGGCTGGAGTCTCCAGCCTCGGACATCTGGCCAGCCCTTTTATCTTGTTTCTACCAGCTTTTCTTCTCAGTGATGCTGCTGCTAGTCGCCTGGGTGAAAAAATGGAGTCCAGGAATACCCTTGCTGCACACCCGGTGGGGCTTCCGGCAGGGTGACCAGAGGTCACAAGACTTGCAGGTCAGAAATCAGAAGGCCAGGGGCGCCTGGCTGGCTCAGTCGGGGCAGCATCCGACTCTTGGTTTCAGCTCGGGTCACGATCTCACGGTTTGTGAGATTGAGCCCCGCGGAGCCTGCTTGGGATTCTCTCTCTCTCTCTGTCTCTGTCTGTCTCTCTGTAAATAAATAAATAAACTTAAAAAAAAAAAAAAAAGACAAGAAATCATAAGACGATACAGACACATGCGTTGGTGCCCGGCCCCAGCACCGGGTGGTTGGTGGAGGAAAGACAAGGGTTGAAATGGGTAAGGTGAGAAGCAGTCTGTGCAGAAGTATCACAGAGTTGTGTCCAGCAGTTAATTTTTTTAAAAAATAAATATATACGTATCTATACAGACAGAGAGATCATAGTCTGTTTCTGGATCGTGCGATGTTTATGGTATTTATCAGCCTTTAACTTTTGTAGTTTGCTGTGATTTCCCAGGCGACGCAAATAATCTTAGTCACGTCTGATTTCGTATTCCTATGTTTACAGTCCTTTCCTGATCTCTGGAAGCTGGATTAGCCAAGCCTGCAGTCATGGCTCATCCTGGGGGGGGGGGGGGGGGGGGGTTGGGGGGGTTGGGGGGGTAGGGTGCACAGCAGAATTCCACCTTTGTACTTCATCCCAAAATGCTCTCATACAGACTCACCCCCGGGGCCGCCGGGGTCCTGGCTCAGGCCCCAGGCCTCCTGGCGGGAGCCGGTCCCAGAACCCCTGTTCCCAGGGGGCAGCAGCTGCTGGGTCCTTGGAGGTGCTGGGATCCGACAGCCCGGTACCTGGGAACCGGGGCCTGCCCAGCGGCCTTCCTTCCTGGCCGCATGGCTGCCTTTGGCCAACAGCTGCCTGTGTGCGGCCCCTCTCCGGAGGATCTGTGCGCCCATTCATCACAGGCCTCCTCTTGGAAAGGCAAAGAAGGTTGCATTATACGAGGTAAAGCTTATCGTTTGTATCTGCCAAGACTCCCGCATTTCCCCTGCCTCCCGCCTCCAGCGCCTCCCCTCCCCTCTTCCTTCACCCTCTCTGGTGGGTTTTCAATAGCGTGTGCTTTTTTTTTTTTCTTTCCCCTTTCTTTCTGGGCAAGACAGGGTTGTCTCTCTGGGTGGAAAAAGGCAGTGTGTTCGTGGAGTGCAGCTGCATTTCAAAGGTACTTTGTTGGCCAGTTATGAATTTGCCTTTGCTAATGTGGGGAAACAGGGAGATTCTTTGGCTTTTTTTTTCCCCCCAAACTGAAATTGATGTTATTTCTTTGCCAGTGGTACCCAAGGATATGTTTTGTTTCATTTCCTCCCCTTTCAGACTGAGCCCTATTTATGTTTGGAGCTGGGGCAGTGCCACTGAGAATCATTGTCATTACCACCAGCGTCTGAGGCCGGCCAAATTCAGCAGCTGTGGTTCCATGCCTACCCTCACCAAGGTTTATTTCCTTGACAACATGTTCTTGTTTGGACCAACTTTCTGAGTCTTTCTCTGTGTGTGTGTGTGTGTGTGTGTGTGTTTCCCCTCCTTTCTGAAATCCCCCTTATAGTGCATGGGGCTTAAAATTAAAAAGGAAAAGTGTGTGTGTGTGAGTGAGAGAGAGAGAGAGAGAGAGAGAGAGAGAGTTAGTTGGGGGCAGTGAGCAGGGGATTGGAAAAAAGATAAAGACTCTAGGAATTGGAAGATGGGTGCAGGGGCTGGAGTAAGGGGCGGGTGGTGAGAAGTTTTCTACATCAACAACAGCATCAGAGTCGTTATGATTTGGATGGCCAACAGTCTTCTCCACCCCCAAGCTACGCAAGACTCACCCTCGGCCTTACCCACCCTCTAGCCGTTCCAATGGAATTCCTAGGTGGCCCAGTGGGACCCCTGACCCCTATATCCTGTTCCTTTCTCCCTGCTTTGCTACTTTTCTCCTCGATAAAAGGAGAGAGTGAGAGATAATTAACAAAAAACATGGCCCCAGAACAATGACACAACTGGCCTTGGCCGGCCAGAAATTCATCTTGGTTTTCTAGGTGAACTTTCTCCCATCAATCTTCCCTTTAACCTCCATGTTAGTAGAAGCAACAGGAACCCCCCTCCCCTCCCCCGAGCAAATGCTCTCTTTTGACTGGGAACAAAAAAGGGGCTCGGCACAGGCTGAGGTGAAATCTGGGTGGTATGGGGCACCGCACAATGGGGCCGCTGTTCCTCGGCCGGGCTGGTGTTTTACAACAGGGGAGGGGCAGGCGTGAATGGTCTGATGATGGAAACAATCCCCCTGATTCAGGCCTACAAACGCATCTTCTGTTCCACACGGAGCCGGACAGAAAAGAGAAAAGCCCACAAAGAAAAGGGGTGGAGGGAGAATTCAAACAAAATGCGTCAGGCTAAAACTCTCTCCTATCCTACATATCCCAGAAAGGAAATCCATCGCCGGGGCCCTCAGGATTTCTCGGCCGCGTCCGAGTAGCTATAGCTGGGCTCTGATTTATTGACGAAGCTTAAGCGACTCACTGGAGAAAGGCTTGGGCGTCCTTTGTCCTCGAGAGAAAGTACAATAGGCCACAAGGGCCAAGATCTCTGGGGATGCTCTTAGGCCCTGCCTTCCTCTTGTCCTCTCCTCCCTGCAAACGCCAGCAGCAGTAAAAACGGTCGGTGGTGTGCCTAGAAGAGCTGGTGACAAGGCCAGGCCACTTGAGATCTCCTTAAGAGGGTATTATGGTCGGGGAAAATATTTGTGCTGTGAAGATGGCACACTCCATTTGGCTAATGGCTCTCATCTGGGCCGGCTAATCGCCCCCTGCCCGGCTGTCGGGGGCACAGCCGCGGCCAATTCATGGCACCCTCGGAGAAAGCCCCCTTTCTGCGGCGACCAAGGCGGAGACATTGTGTTCACCTACTTGAGCAGAGGGGAAGGTGACCACGAGGGCAGGCCCGGTTGTAAATTACCATTAAGACAAAAACGGCGCCCGCTCTGCTCCGGGACCCCTCCGATAAATTATGGCTGGACTGTGAGGGTGAGCAGGTCCCCTGAGGGACTGGGTGCTGGAGGGTCCCTCCCCTTCAGAGCTAGGAACGGCTGTGGGGAATCGGGAGTCTGAGCCCATGGGCTGGAGCCCCCAGGAGGTTCCATGGTTTGCCTTCCGGGAGAGGCAAGAGAGAGACACTCACACCGCTGCTGAGCCACTTAGCTCAGATCCTGTGTGGCTTCATGGCCACCTCTTTCTGCACTCGTCCAATTGCCAGGCCCCAGCCTTAGCGTCCACCAAATGGAGATGAAAGGAAAGGAGAGAGGGAGGGAGATGGTGAGAGAAGGTGAGAGAAGAGAGAAGGAAAGAGAAAAAAGGAAGGGAAGGGAAGGGAAGGGAAGGGAACAGGGAGGGGCAGAGTGATTTTCATGAAAAATGAGTTCATCACCCTTGATTTGAAGTCTGAAGAAGGGAGTTTTATATAAAACACGGAAACCTCAAATCGGTGCTTAGCCATCAACCCAGAATGATGCCTTCTTATCGGCATCAGGCACTTTATAACCTGGCTCGTTATGCTATTGACCTCAGTTAACTTTCAAAGTAATAGATAGATATTTTTGCAAGTTTTCAAAAATGGGCATCTCTCTTCCTCCGTTGTGTTGCACATAACGTTGTCTTTAAATTTTTTTCAATGCTAATTTATTTGTTTATTTATTTTTGAGACAGCGCACTCGAGTGGGGGAGGGGCAGAGAGAGAGGGAGACACAGGGTCTGAAGCAGGCTCCAGGCTCCGAGCTGTCAGCGCAGAGCCCGTCGCGGGGCTCGAACTCACGGACCGCGAGATCACGACCTGAGCCGGACCCTTAATTGACTGAGCCACCCAGACGCCGCACAACCTTGACCACATTGGATTGGACTTTCTTTTTTGACTCAGGGTCAAGTGAAACAGAACGTGCGTGCAAGTGCTCCGCGAACCCTTAGGACAACGCCGCTGTGGGCCATTCCTCCACCTCCCCCCCCACACCCCCTGCACACTCCGGGGCCATGGTGATGGGGAAGTTTCATGTCTGCTCTTTATAGCTTGAGCTTCTCTGTGCCCCTTAGGTGGCCCTTCTGCTTGCCGGGAGCACCTTGCCTTCATTCTGCTTTGCATTCTCTACTGGCCTGTGAAATCAGATAACCATGTCTGTCCACAGGCCCCTGAGTTAAGTGTCAAAACTCTGGCTTTGGGACCCCTGGACAAATTATTCCACTTCTCTGCACCTCGATTTCCTCATCTGTAAGGCGGAAATGGAAACAGCACTCACTCTGGGGCACTGACGAGAGGAGTACACGGAGTAACACCAAGCAAATGCTCAGGGCAGGGCCTGGAGTATAGTAAATGCACAATAATTATTGGTTGTTTTTAAAATGATAATTTAAGGGGAGCCTGGGTGGCTCAGCCGGTTGAGCATCTGACTTCAGCTCAGGTCATGATCTCGTAGTTTGTGGGTTCGAGCCCCGCGTCGGGCTCTGTGCTGATGGCTCGGAGCCTGGAAACTGCTTCGGATTCTGTGTCTCCCTCTCTCTCCGTCCCTCCCCTGCTCACACACTCTCTCTCTCTCTCTCTGTCTCTCTCTCTCTCAAAAACAAGTGAACATTAAAAAAAAATTTTTTTAATTTTTTTTTTAATGCTTTTACTTATTTTTGAGACAGAGAGAGACCGAGCATGAGCAGGGGAGGGGCAGAGAGAGGGGGAAACACAGAATCCAAAGCAGGCTCCAGGCTCTGAGCCGTCAGCACAGAGCCCGACGTGGGGCTTGAACTCACGGAGAAAAAATTTTTGAAAAAAAAACAACACACGATAATTTAATATTATGAAGCATGAAAGCACTTTCCTCTGAATAGCAGGCATGCATTTCAGTGCTCGTGTTTTGTACAACGGGAAGGTTTTAAAAGTTTTGCCGGCTTATTTCCCATTTCCTGGTGTGGTTCCGCGTGGTAAGGTGCCTAGAGAGTGAGCTCCAGAAAACTCAAATCCTGAGTCTCAGCCCTCGGGGGCCAGACCAGCCTTACTAGCTGAGAACATTTTAAGTGCACACACTGCAGATCTCTCTCCCTCCTGGGTTTCACCTTCCCTCATCCTCTTTCTGCATTTCACTGACAGGTAAGAGCAGGGACAATGACAACGACTGTCCCTCATTTAGCACTTAACCGACATGGAGCATGGCGTTTCATGTTTTGTCTACATACTGGTTTTTGCAGCCTCACCGGTGAGGTTTTTTTTTTTGGTTTTTTTTTTTTTTTTTAATCTATGAACTGATAAACGAGCTACAAAACGGAGATGAACTTTGAAAACATTGTACCAAATGAAGGAAGCCAATCACAAGAGACCACACGTTATACGATTCCGGTGATACGGAATGTCTGGAACAGACAAATGCACGGAGGCAGAAAGTAAATCAGCGCCTAAGGGCTGCAGATGTTGGGGTATACCGGAAGTGCCAGACACGGGGTTTCTTCTGAGGGTGATGAAAATGTTCTAGAACTGACTGAGGGCACGGATACACCATTCTGTGAACACACAAAAAGTGCATGCTGAATTGTACACCTTGCATGGATGGATGGTCTGATCGGCGAATTACGTCACAACGAAGCTTTTCAAAATATGGAAGGGATGATGGAAATAGATCATCATCATAGGGCAATCATCAGAGCCGCAATTAATTGGGCAGAAGGTGGAACTAGATAGAATCTCAGACTATCTCCCCACAGGATACTAATTATACATGCAGGGAAAATGGTGACTTCACAGTGGAGAGACCCGGCAGATACCAGTCTGGCCAGGTAGTTAGGGTTCACGCCAGAGGGGTGGGGGGTGGACGCCATGGACCTCCCGATGAGATACCCCCCGGGGGCACACAGCATCATCCCTGGGGTCTCCCTGCCAAGAATTAATATCCTGAGTCTGGGCACAAAGCAACATCGGACAGAGCCAGGCTAAGGTTACCCCACCGAATAAAAAGCTTATGCTTTCAAGAGACTCTTAAAAACTGAGAACAAACTGAGGGTGGATGGGGGGGTGGGAGGGAGGGGAGGGTGGGTGATGGGTATCGAGGAGGGCACCTGTTGGGATGAGCACTGGGTGTTGTATGGAAACCAATGTGACCATAAACTTCATATATTGGGGGAAAAAAAAGCTTATGCTTTCCAACTGATAAAGACATGAGAAACAAGGGAAGACAGAGCAAAACAGACTAATGGGGCGACAGCTAAATGCGATACATGTGCCTGGATGGGATCTTGGACCAGCAAGAAAGAAGAGAGATCAGCGGGAGAGGAGGACTGGAGGATAGGGTGCGTCAACGGTGATTCCCTGACTGGGAGATGCATACAGTGGTTGTGTAGACAAGGGTCCTCGATGGGGGGGAGACACCCCCGGGAGAATTTATTAACGGGGGTTGGGTGTGCGGTTGCTTTCAAATGGCGCGGAAAAAACCCTGATGATGGTGTGTGTGTGCAGGCGCTCACACACGTGCGTCTGTAGGGACAGCAAGAAAAACACAATCGGCGGGATAAATGAGGTAGAATGTTCACAGTCGAGGAATCTCATGAAGCAGATACATGGGTTCTTGGTCCTGCTCTTGCAACTTTCCTGTAGGCTTGAAACCATTGAAAAATAAGTCATTTAAAAGAGCTATGAGGTCATAGAACGGGCTGTGTCATTCACCTACATTGTCTCCTCCCCGCCGCGTATCTAGACGGATTACTGAAATGGACTTTTTTGTGTCCCTTCTCTACAAAAACCCATCACAGGTGTGTGTGAGAAAGAGAGAGAGAGGAGAGAGAGAGAGAAACAGAGAGGTGGGGGAAGAGGGGGAGGGGGGGGAGAGAAGCAAGCAGGGTTAACGAAAAAAGGTCTACTTTTTAGACCCTGACGATACAGCACTAATACAGCAAGAATGCTGGGGCTTCAAGCGTAAGAACAGGGTCCCCCATCCACCCCAGACACTTGCTCAGTGTTGCCGGAAGCTCTTCCGGAGGCGATACGGTATATGCATCCCAAGGTTCGAGATAAGATGCCAGCTGGAATCCTCCCCCACCCCAGATAAAGGAGATGCTAGTCACTCCGACTCACACAACTGTGTAAGTGGCTAACAACAGAGACTCTTCTCAGTACTGGGAATTTTTTTTACAGGGGAGCAAAGAGAAATCGGAGTGGAAAGAGAAGCAACTAGAAGCGGGGAGGACGCGCAGAGGGAAAAATCAGCGATAAAAAATGGTGTTGGGAGACCATTCAGACCCTAGTTCTCCCCCCCCCCCCCCCCCCGCTGGTTGTGGGAACCTAACAAAGCCGCCCACACCACCACCCCCCCTTTAAAAAAAAAACCAAAACAGCACCAACAACTTCTATTTATAGCATGCTTGGTAGGTACCAGTCTCTGTGCAGAGCACTCCATACGCGTCACCACACTTAGCTCTCTTCGTCACCCTAACGAATGGGGACACTCACCAGCCTTTTTTTTTTTTTTTAACAGATACGTAACGTCAGGTTAGGAGAGATTAAGAAACTTGGCCAAAGTCACATCGCTCATGAGTGACGGAGTCAAGATTCTGAGCCAAGTCAGCTGGCTCGAGACCTGAAGTTCATTACCATCACCACAAATCTCTCCATGCGGTCTTCCCAGCAATGGTTTCCATCTGTGGAAGGCTCTGCTGATTGTTACCTAGGCATTCAAGCTACACTAGGAAGAAAGCGTATTATTCGTGGTCTCAGACTGAACTAAAATCCTAACTCCTTGGTCAGGAAGACCAGTTCATTGGTCCCACGGGACCTCAAGCGTTCACTCCCCACCCGCTCCCTGCCCAGCTCCCCCCCCTCCACCCCAGCTTCATCACTGACGTTGTCTATCTGAGCCATGTTTCCAGTAACATCGGAAGCTTCACCCTGTGCCCCACCCTGGCCCCTGTTGGAAGACGGAGGCCTCCAGGGTTCTCAGGCCAGTGGAGCAGCGACTGGCAACTCCGTGACTGTCATAAACCGGGTGACTCTGTGGCACTGACACAACCTTGGTTTCAGCTATCTCCTCCAAAGTAGTATGATCGGGATGGAACCTTCCTGGAGCAGACAGAACCTTGGAAAGCACCCCTGCCACCTCCTACGTCCACTTCTGCTGATGTGACATCTGTTCTCGGCCTGAGTCTTATTTGTGGGTACTTGTCTTCTTGCTATAATTTTGTAAGTCTGGCTTTGAAAATCTCTCTGTTTTATTACTTTGTGCCGAAACAGGGATTGATTGATTCGTTTGGCACAGCAGCTACCCTAAACTTGCCAGCGGGGAGTTTGTGTCCCCTCCTTAACTTGGAACGTCCTCCCCCGAATTTCTCACCAACCTCCTTCTGAAACGCCTATGAGATATATGCTGGGGCCACCCCACCCATTTTGCAAGTTGCTTAACCGCTCTCACATTTTTTATTCTAGTTCCCTGTCAAAGAAGCCTTCTGGGTAAATTCTTCCCTGCGGTAAACCATTTCTCGTCAGTCGCTTCCAGTGTGGAGTTCAATTCCATCTCCTGAGTTTTGTACTTCGATAATCATAGTTTTCGTTCCAAGGATTTAAAGCAATTTTTTTTTCCATAGCCACCTGTACTTCTGATCTCTGCCATTGCCCGTTTCTTGATTTCTTATCCTTCGTCTCCGGGAGATCCCAAATCATATTATTTGAAAGCCGTGTTCAGATTTTGTTATGAGTGATGTTTCTTTGAGTTTATTTTCCACATTGTTGACTTAAAATAATGATTTTGACTGTCTCTCTCTGTCCCAAAAAATAAAATAAACTTTGAAAAAAAAATTAAAAAAAAAAAAAAAAAAGGGGCGCCTGGGTGGCGCAGTCGGTTAAGCGTCCGACTTCAGCCAGGTCACGATCTCGCGGTCCGTGAGTTCGAGCCCCGCGTCAGGCTCTGGGCTGATGGCTCGGAGCCTGGAGCCTGTTTCCGATTCTGTGTCTCCCTCTCTCTCTGCCCCTCCCCCATTCATGCTCTGTCTCTCTCTGTCCCAAAAAATAAAATAAACTTTGAAAAAAAAATTTAAAAAAAAAAAAATAATAATGATTTTGGGTTTTTTGTTTTTTTTTTTTTACTTTTCCTTAGCATTCAATTTCTTCATCTGAAATTTTGGTTCATAGGGTCATCTTCAGTGGGGGGTTCCCTTCCTTGTCTTCTGTGCTCAGCCCCCAGCCCCCACCATCACTCACTCACTGGACCCTCGAGCCTCAGGTCCCGGGACCAGAGCCAGAGGCTGCATGGCAGCTGAGGCTATGGGGACATGGAACCTGGGGCATGGCTGGGAGCTCCCTCTGCTTCCTCCCACTTCCCTGGGTGAACAGTTCACCGAAAACACTAGCCCAGACGGCTGTGGCAGCCTTCTTCAGTCTCCTTCACAGCCGGAGGAGCCCCAGCCCAGTGGTCGCCCACCACACCTGGGACACCTTGAGTCCCTCTTCTCCACGGGAGTTAAACTTGGAACTGCTGTTCCTATATCTCAACCCAGAGCCCAGCACTCCTGGGCGCTCACCCCCACCTCCAGGTTGGGTTTCTCTCATTTCTGGTCCAAGGACATGTAACCTAATTTTGGTATCCATTGTGTGTTTCTAGGTTTCTCTTCTTGAGTCTTCTCGCCCTGTCACCTCTGTATATTTGGAATGGAATAGAATCAAAGAGCCTTTGAAGCATGAGGTTGTAATGCTCTGTTCCTGCGATTGCTGTTCACTCTCGCCTTTAACTTTTTCTTATTATATATAGTGCATTCTTATAAATCATCTTAAATCCTTTCTGTTACTAGGAATAGTATACATACTGTATTTGTTTTCTAGGGCTACCATAACAAAGTACTACAAACCGGGTGGCTTAGAACAACAGAAATCTCTTTTCTCACAGTTCCAGAGACCAGAAGTCTGAGATCAATGTGACCGAAGGGCCATGCTCCCTCTCTCAAACCCAGAGAGGAGATTCCTTCCTTGTTTCTTTTCTATTCTGGTGTTTACCAGTGTCTTAGTCAGCTCAGGCTGCTCTAAAAACAAAAAAATGCCATAGACTGGTAGGTGGTTTAACAACAGACATTTACTTCTCATAGTTCTGGAGGCTGTGAAGTCCAAGATCAAGGTGCCAGGTGATTTGGTTCTTGACGAGGGCTCTCTTCCTGATTTGCAGATGACCTCCTTGCTGTGTCCTTATGTGGTAGACAGAAAGAGAAAGAGAGAGAGAGTGTGTTCTATCTAGTCTCTCTTCCTCTTCTTAGAAGGCCACTAATCCCAGTATGGGATCCACTCTCATGACCTCACCTAAACCTAATTACCTCCCAAAGGCTCCACCTCCAAAGATATCACATCAAGGTTGAGGGCTTCAGCGTATGAATTTGGGGGACACACAAACGTTCAGTCCGTCATGGGTGGCAGTCTTTGGTGTTCCCTGGCTTGAAACCATATAGCTCCAACCTCTGCTTTCATCAGCACGTGGCATTCTTCCCCCTTCATCTTTGTTTGTCTCTCCTGCCATTATGAGGACACCAGCCATATTGGATTCAAGTCCACCCTAATTCAGTATGACTTCATCTTAACTTAATCATCTACAAAGACCATATTCCCAAGTAGGGTCAACTTGCAGGTGCTGGGGGACTTCAACACATCATTTTCGGGTGGGAGGGGGTGTCCATATTTTAACCCACAATGCACGCTTTTCCTAAAAGGGAAGTCTCACCTCCTCCAAAGGCTCAGAAGTTGTTTATAAAGAAGAATTTGGAAGGAATATGGGTAGTTTCCTGGTTGACCCTACGGAGAGGCTATGCCCTTTAGGTTTTTTTCTTTGTGTCCGTTTTTTAATTTATTTATTGAAGTGAAATTCACATGACATAATAGTAAGCATTTTAAAATGAATGTTTCAGTGGCAATTAGTACATTCGTAATGTGACGCAATCACCACGTCTACCTCATTCAAAAACATTTCCATCTCTCCAAACTGAAACCCTTGCCTGTTCCTTTCCTCCACCAGCACCTGGCAATCAGCAATCAGCTGCCTTTGTGTTTCTATGAATTTACCTATTATGGATATTTCATATAAATTGTGCATTTAGGAGACATTCAACAAAAGTTGGTTGAGTGAGTGCCATGTGCCAAACCTACTTAAAGACAAACAAACAAACAAACAAACAAACAAGTTACCTAGGTCCTGAAACTGTGACATTGAAGTATTCTCATATTGGATTTTATTTAATGGGATAAAATGTTACCTGTTTCTTTCCCTAGTGTGGTTTGGGTTTTATTGATAGCATGAGGGATAGGCAAAGAAGAGAGAGTGTCTTTTCAGCAAATATAGACAAAACTACATGAAATTGATCTATTATCCCAGGTACAATATCCAGACCAAGTAGACTATTAACTTTTTTAAAGCAAAAGAAGAATATTTTAAGTTTCTGTGAACTGAATTGTGTCCCCCCCCACCCCCCGCCACCAAATTCATATGCTGAAGCTATAACATCCAAAAGGATGATATTTGGAGATAGGGCTTTTGGGAGACAATTAGGTTTAGATCACGTCAGGTGGATGGGGTCCCCACAATGGGATTAGTGCCCTTAAAAGAAGAGACACCAGAGAGCTATCTCTTTCTGCCTCTCTCTGCCATGTGAAGACATGGTGAGAAGGTAACCATCTGAAAGCCAAGAAGAGAGCTCTCACCAAAGCCCATCTATGCCGGCACCCTGTTCTTGGACTTCCAGTCTCCATAACTTTGAGGTGTAAATGTCTGTTGTTTAAGCCCTCAGTCTGTGGCCACCCGAGCTAAGACCTAAGTCTTCAAAGAATTGAAAAAAAATCACTAACTGTTTTCCGCAACAGCAAAAATCACCCCAGAGGACTTGGGTGAGCAAAGGGAAAACACTTTTAAAAACAGGTAAGTGAATGGGGACATGAGAGCAAGATTAACGATTTCAAGTTAAATCAATCCTGACAGAAGTAGAAGTTAGGAACCTGGAGTTTCAAAGGGGCCCCAAGTCACCAGAAATGAAGGTAAGATTGGGGGAGAGTAGAGAGTTAATGGAAAAGTCTACAAATTCTTTCTCCTTCTTGCCATGGATTCTCAGGTTTATTTCCTTAATAAGAGATACTAAAGCCAGTAAGGGGATGAAAGGCTGAGGAGCACTGGGGGGCTTCATTTCTGTCTCCAGGTAACCAGTGAGAGTCCTTCTCGGGGGCCAGCTGTGCCCCTGTCCCTCTGGATTCTGCTCACAGTTAGAGCGATTTGTGTTCTAGAACACAGCAAAAGAACTGCTTTAAAAAAATTTTTTTTAAACATTCATTTTTGAGACACAGAGGGAGACAGAGTATGGGTGGGGAAGGGGTAGAGAAAGACAGGGAGACACAGAATCCAAAGTAGGCTCCAGGTTCTGAGCTGTCAACACAGAGCCTGACATGGGGCTCAAACTCACGAATCGTGAGATCATGACCTGAGCCAAAGTCAGACGCTTAACCTACTGAGCCACCCAGGTGCCCCCGAACGGCTTTTTTAAAAAGGACAGAGGGCACCACACCAGGAGGCCATATGGAGCAGTGGCAAGGTTGTGGAACAGGAGTTCAAACGACATGAATTTGAATCCTGGATCCTCTAGTTTTTTCATTGTCTGATCTAAGCCTCAATCTCCTCCTATATAAATTAGAGGTAATAATAAGGTGCACCTCGTGGGGTTGCTGTGAGAACCAAGCACATCTGCCATGGAGTAAAAGCCTCCTTTGCACCAAGTGATTTGTGTACATGAGTTCTAATAACAGAACATCCTGGTTTTACCACCAACTTTCTTGGTGCTATTATCTCCCTCCCTGGAGAATACGTGTCTCTGAAGAGGATAGAATTACATTTCAGGGTGCCATTCGGAAGATGTCCCCTCCAGAAAACCTAATCACGTCCTTCTCTATGTTCTGAAATTTTTCTGACTGCCCAGGATTTGCAACTTGGTGCTGCTGATTCAGGACACCATAGGAAACACCGTGTGCTGCAGCGATTGCTGTAATGGAGTCAGATAAAGTATTTTTCACATAAAACAAGAACACTAAGTAAAAAATCAAGATACAGTCGCCATTGGAAGCGTAAGAATATTTCATTTACATGTACTGAACAACAGAATAGCAAGATATATATAAAAGGAAAACCAGAATAGATATAAGAAAAAATATAGCCTGTAATATACCTATAGTTGATGAAACATTGCCGGAAGAAAATAAAAATTAGGCAGATAATTTTAGCAATCATAGAGAAGATAAAATTAATGCATATAAAAAAGAACCAAAAGGGAGAACCAGGAAACACATATTCCCCTCAACCTTATGAATACAAAAAAGCTTTCACAAAAGATGACAACATTAAAAAAAAAACATAATACCTGAGTAGCAAAGAAACTTCTGAACACAATAACACAAGTGAAGATAAAGTTCATGTAACTGACCCTCAAAGGGTTCAGAATATATTTAAAGGGAGAGGAAGAAAAAAGACTGGTTAAGCAAAGATGATCAAATGTGCATACTGGGGACCCTGAAGGAAAGTATACAGAAGGAAAAGTATGTTTTTGCAACTTTTCTAGAAGTGTGAATTTTTTTTTTTAATAAAAGGCTAAAAACAAGAAAGTGGATGACTGGAAATAAGAAAACCGAGGGAACCAATAAAGGAAATAAAACGTAAATGAAAAACAAAAAGAACGGTTGAAGAAGTATTACTTAAATATAAACACCCTTAAATTTGGTTAACCACTGACCTAGCTGACACAACAACAACAACAACAACAACAACAACAGAATGTGGGTACTCAAAGAAGAGGAAACATCTTCCAACCCCACACAATACCCCAAACACCCCAAGGAAGGGATGCTTTCACATCAGGCTCTAGGCTTTCGACCAAGGAAGAGTATAACAAACAGGGATCTGTGAAGAATGGCTTCGTGTTTGGGTAAAAAAGTAGAGGTGACATTGTTTCTTATATCCGTACATGAGGGCACCACGGGAAAACTTCTTGTAGATTTCAGTCTAGTGGAAAAATTTTTTTTCTTTAAAAACTTGTGAGTTTCCTTAGCTCCTCAAAATTATGTAAATGATGACTGTTTTCCTTTTTGCCTTAGGGGCAAGAGAAAAGATCCTGGCCTTTGCCAGTCTCTGCCTCACCAGCTGCCAGTACGACCTTTGTGACATTATCACTCCCCAGCTGCAACTCTTAAAGGGGTCTCACTGCCCTTAGAATGAATCACAAACACGTTAGCATGGCAGCATTGGTTCGCTGGGGCCACATAACACAATGCCACATGTTGGGTGTCTGTTTCACGCCTCTCTCCTTGGCTTGTAGGTGACCATATTCTCCCTGTGTCTCTACTCATGGCATCGTCCCTACACATGCCTCCCTGTGACCAGATTCTCCCTGCTTATAAAGACACCAGTCATTTTGGATCAGAGCCCACCCTAACGACCTCATTTTAACTTGATTAGCTTTGTCAACACCCCGGGTCCAAATAAGGTCACACTCTGAGATGCTGGGGGTTAGGACTCCAACGTATCCTTTTTTTTGGCAGGAACACAATCCAACCCACGTGAAGGCCCACAAATCCATGCACTGCGTGCCCCCTCCCTTCCTCTCCAATCTTAGGTCTCCCTTTGTTCATTGGCTCCATGGCCTCCAGCCTCGCTGGCCTTTTTCTCTGTGCCTCCAGTTACCAAGGCTTCTCCACATCTTTTCCTCTGACTGACACCCATCCTTCAGGGCTCAGTTAGGATGTTCTTTCCCCGGGAAGCCTTTGAATAGCATCAATCCATCTAGAAACATTCTTCCATAGCGTTTCGGAGAGTCTGTCCCTACATGTGGCTTGACATTTGACTCCCCTACCAGAGTTCTATTTTGTTTACCACAATAATCCAAGTGCCCAGCACACGGTACATGCACTGCATGAACGCTATGAATGTATAAATGACAACACACAGTAATTCCATTCACCTAGATTATATTATTATGTTTCCCCCTCCATCCACAACTTTCCATTTTTTATTTCCCTTTTAACTAGGTATACCCCTCATAAACTTTTCAACTTTTTTTTTTTTTGGAAGCAGGTATCAGATGGGCTATAAATGAATGATAAAGCCAATAAAAAGATATTTTGCCTATCAAACCATTAACAGAGTTCTCCCAAAGGGAGGAGTTTGGGATCAAGTGGTGGGAGAAAGGGAACTTCTACTTTTTGTTTTCTATGCGAATTGTTTTTTTTTAATGTAGGACAATTCAAGGACTGTTTTTGCAACTAAAACGAAGCGAAACCGGACAGTATAGGTAAACTATTCTCAACTATAAAAATACAGGATGTTGGGGTGGCTGGGTGGCTCACTCGGTTGAGTGCCCGACTTCGGCTCAGATCATGATCTCACGGCTTGTGAGTTCGAGCCCTGAATCAGGCTCTGTGTTGACAGCTCAGAGCCTGGAGCCTGCTTCGAATTCTGTGTCTCCCTCGGTCTCTGCCCCTCCCCAACTTGCGCGCTCTCTCTCTCCCTCAGAAAAACAAACATTAAAAAATTAAAAAAATACATAACGTTTTTTGACAAAGAGAGTTTTTAATTTGGAATGATGTTATCCAATTAGATATTCATTTAAGGCTTTTGTTCCCATAGAATTTTTTTAAGACATTCTTTCAAAACAAAAGAGCTATTTATTTAAAGCCCCGAGAGATTGGGCATCAAAGTTATTCCAGTTCTCTCTTTCACTGCCTCTCTCCCTCCTTCTTCCTTTCTACAAATATTTATTAAGCACATACTAACATCCAGGTGCTGCATGAGGTACCACAGACACAAAGATGAGAAGATCAACATCTAGCCCTCAAAGCGTTTATACTTCCTCGTCTTCTGGAATTACAAATGCACCCACCCGTCCACATTTTTATACATATAACCTACTTCCCAACTTGGAATCGTTTCTGCTACAAAATGTTTGCAATGTGTCTATGCCCACCTGGGGCTGAATTCACATGATTTTATTCTACTTTGCATTTTATACAGTGCTTTTACCTATATTTTATATGATTCTCCATTTTACCGGTGACACAATTGTCAATAAATAATGCAAAGGCTCAGAGCTAATGAAAAGAACAGCCGAAGAAGTCAGGACTTGGGTTTTCTGACTCTCAGGGCTGATTATTCCCTGATATGTGGTTCCAGAGTTCTCCAAGTGCGTGTCCTTTCGTTTTCTGACTGGGAAGCCAGGCTCCAAGCTCTGGAACCGATTCGCTTTCTGACAAGGTGTAAACTTAGCAGCAGACGTTGTAACATGAGGCTGAACTGAGAATCATCCAAGAAACCCAACCAAAGTACCAATGCTATGACTCCCATCTAAACTGGGGAAAAATAGAAGCCACAGAAATGTCCCCAACCCAAGAAAGGTTAGTAGAAACGCAATTTCAAGCTGAAGCAGAAACGGAAGTCCCTTCCTTTGGCAAGCTATGAAATAATCAGCCTGGCTTATAATACGGGAATCCTAACTGGTGTCTCAGTGTACCCCCGAACAGGTTTTGAGGGCTCCAGGATATCATCACGCACTTAGGTGGACCGGCTCATCATCTCTGCTTTATACAAAAGGAAATAGAGCCCCCCAGAGGTGTGGTTCTTTCTCAGGTCATAGGGCCAGTCAATTACCAAATGGAGAAACTGCATTCGTCCATGCCTGGGTGAGGGAGGCCAGAACAGAGAGGAGTTTCCTTGATTTTACAGACATATATTAAATTAATTATAGCAACCCCCTCTAAATATGTATGAACTGTATTGAGAATATATTTGCAATATCACCTAGCTATCATCTGGCTGTATCTGCCTACAGAGTGTGACGAACGTGGCCAGGGACATGGGTAAACGACACCGAAGGTGATTCCACGGCTACTTGAAATAGTGGCTTTATTTCATAGAGGAGAAATGTTACAACCTACGGAGGTTATTTAATTTGTCTCCCAGTCTGGCTTCTCCAGGAAAGGGACCCAGGGAGTAGGCTCCCAACCCCTAATGCCTTCCCCAGGAGCCTTCATTCTCACTGCCCAGTCTGGCTTCTCCAAGAAAGGGACCCAGGGAGTAGGCTCCCAACCCCTAACGCCTTCCCCAGGAGCCTTCATTCTCACCGGGCAGAGACCTCAGCAAAAGCAGCCTTGAGCAGTTGGCTGGGCAACACCCCCACCACCTGGACCCGCCCACCTCCAAGGGGGATGATGTTTTGCTGTCAGCTGCCGTCTAGGGGGTACCCCAGTGGGGAGGGAGGCAGCAGCCACAACATTCCCCCTCTAGGTTTGAGCCTAGAGAACCAGAGGCTCCAGCCAAACAAGCCACATACCTGCCAAGTTGGTCTCCAGGAGATGGGTCTTACTCCCCCAGCCCTGGACGTACCAACCTCTTGACCATACTGATTTCCGTGAGCTTCTATCTCTTGGAGCCACGTGTGACGATGGGCTGCCTTAGTTGGCCCCACATCCTTTTCTCGTTTTGTTTTGGCTTGGTTTGGATCTGTCTGTAGCCCTGGCAAGTCTCCCTGAATCTGCTCTGTCAATGGAATCTACCAAATCACCTCCCTTCGGTTTGGTGAAATCCAGAAACCAAAAGGTCTCTGGGTCCATCTTGAGCAAGGGGAGCTTCCGGAAACACGTGTGCCCAACGGCAGAGAGCTACTCTCCGCAGAGGCTCAATGTTGGGGAGCAGGGAGAGAGCAAGGGACAGAGAGGAGGGACGTCCTCCCTCACGCTCGCATCCGAACAGATTTTTTTCAATCGCCAAGGAGCATCCATTCAGTTTCTCTAATCAGCTTCAAAGGCCTCGTAGGGCTGCCTCTTCCATTGTGAGGCTGGTAATTCTGTGTCACAACTAATTACCGCCTAATAGCCGTCGTGGGCGCAAAGTCTCGGGTTTAAAAGCAAAGTTGATTTCTTCCTTCATTCAGCCCTCAGCTGCCCCTGAATGGTGGAGATTACATGAGGTAATACGGCAGTGATTTCTACCTGCTGTAGTTGATCAGCTCATCTCCAGCTGAGCGAGCCGCTCCCTCCCCCTCGGACAAAGATTATTTGTCATTAAAATGCTCAAGCTCGCTCTGCTCTCTTTTTACAATCTGGATGTTGCCTATACTTGGAGAAAGGTTTTTTTTTGAAGACAGATTAGCAGGATTAGGAAAGGTTCACATATGTTCAGCCTCACTCTTGGTATTCAAGACATCACAACCCTGCACCACCCAGGAAGCACAAGAAAACGCAGTGAAGGCAGAGGTGGGGGAGGGGAGAGAGGGGGTGGAGGGAGGGGGGGTGTGGCTGGGAGAGAAGCTGTGTGGTTTTCCCCCAACAATACAAAGCTGGAGTCAAATGCAAATCTGGGGATGTTTGATATTGGGGGATTCCCAGGCAGTTCACTAGAATTTTTGTTTTTAGCACTGTTTTCCTTTTACTTCCTGTGTGATTTCTTTCTCACCTTGAGAAACTGGCCAGCGTAGGGGAGAAGAGGTGTCAGAGGTTGAACTCAGTATTTTGACCTTTTGGCAGGCTCTAACGTCTATGCCCAAGCCAACTGCTGTCCCTTGGCATTCCTCTTTGTCCACTCTTCCTTGCCCCATTTGCTTTCCAGAAAGCAACAAATGAAGCCACAGTCATGGCTCCAAGGCCTGTGAGAAAACCCATCCCTGAGTTGGAATATCGCACTGAATTAAACTTCCGACCAATCCAAACTGACCCCTCCCCTACTCCTCTGGGATATCACACTGGCACCAAGAGGAGGTAAAAAGGAATGAAGGATGGCTGGGTGGTTTTAGAATCTTCCCAAATCTCCCCATAAAATAGAGCAACTGGAACAGCAAGCTAAGAGCAGGGACAATATCTACAACAAATCTAGGCAATGAGGTGATCCCCCAAACACCAAATACTAACAGGTCTGGACAACATCTACAGTACAAGATCTGTGTGGTAGGAACATCAGTGCTGACAGACAGAAGGAAAGAAGACGTGGTCCTGAAGATGCTGAGTATGGGGGAAATCAGAAAATCATGAGTAGGTGTTCACTGGAGGGCCCAGCAAGTCAATCCGAGTGTAGCAGCTGAAACAAGGAGAGGGTTCTGCCCACCCAGTACGTGGTTAAGTGCAATAAAGATCTGATGGTGTTGGAGTGTTCGGGGCCCTCTCAAAGCGAACGAACTCCCTTCTCATACAAAGCCTTGCACAGAGGACCATCAGAGCAAAAGGATAGAGGCAAGAAAAGAAGAACCAGATAAATTGGATGAGGAAGGTGGAGGAACAAAGGAGGTAGCTCTCAAAATGTTGGGAGATTCTTGCTTGTATCTTTGTAAAACCCACAGAAGAGAGAGCTCTAGAGCCTGGGAACTCGACAGACTGTCCTGGCATACCCTTGGCTCCTAAAAGTATAGAGAATGAACGACAGAAAAGCACTGTGGCGAAAACCCATAAAACAGTTCATTGAAGAGTAAAAAGGTAGAACAAAATTCCTACAAACAATGGAAACAGGCCAGGAAAAAAAACCTTACCAAACATGGCAAATATTCCAAAACAAGTGAAACAAAAATAAGAAAATGAGAGATGCCACGAAAGCACAACATACCTCAGAATTGGAGCGGGGGGTGGGGTGGGGGGGCTCAGAAATAAGGTGATCGGAGAAAAAGAAGTTTGGAAAAAACAGGTGGCAGCATTGAGAAAATAACTACAAACCAAAGGGGAGAACAGTGACTGGAGACACACTGACATACAAAATGGGAGAATACAAGGGACAGAGGAAGATGTTAGATGACACCATGGGGCTACAATCAACAAAATCCAAGCTGTCGGAAACTCTATAGGGCAAATAATCCAGTTTCTGTAACAACAACGATAGAATATTTGGGAGAAGAAAGAGAAGGAAAGAAAGAAAGAAAGAAAGAAAGAAAGAAAGAAAGAAAGAAAAGAAAGAAAGAGAAAAGAAAGAAAAGAAAAAAAGAAAGAAAGAAAGAAAGAAAAGAAAGAAAAGAAGGAAGGAAGGAAGGAAGGAAAGGAAGGGAAGGAAGGAAGGAAGGAAGGAAGGAAGGAAGGAAAAGAAAAAAAGAAAGAAAGAAAAGAAAGAAAGAAAGAAAGAAAGAAAAGAAAGAAAGAAAGAAAATAAAGAAAGAGAGAAAGAAAGAAAGAAAGAAAAAAGAAAGAAAGAAAGAAAGAAAGAAAGAAAGAAAGAAAAGAAAGAAAAGAAAGAAAGAAAGAAAGAAAGAAAGAAAGAAAGAAAAGAAAGAAAAGAAGGAAGGAAGGAAGGAAAAGAAAAAAAGAAAGAAAGAAAGAAAGAAAGAAGAGATAAAGAGGCAGGGAGAGAGGAAGGAAGGAAGGAAAACCTATAGATAAAAGAGTTTTCTAAATTATTTCAAGCAATTGCACAAGACGGGCATTTTTTTGGATGCTGCTTCAAACAATATGTTAAAAATGATAAGACAACTAGGTAAATAAGAACACTTAAGGATATGAAATAGTGTGTCTTTAGGTATGATAAGATACTATGATTACATTTTTTAAAAATGATGATTATCTATTAGATGCATATAATGAAATGTTTATAAAGAAGTACTTAATACCTGGGCTCTCTTCAAAATTATCCAGGAAGAAGGGTAGTGGGTGAAGGCATACATGAAGCAAGGCTATCCTGTATTGATACACGCCGAAGCGGATCAAAGAGAACTTCCTAGTTCTTCGTAATTTACTCTCTATTTTTATAAACACGATTATTACCATAAATGCAAAGATTAGTGAATAAACAAATGATAAGGAAGGCATTAGAGCCTGGCACCCACTAGGCAAGAGTACGCATGGTTCTATCCTGAGAGCTGTGCCACCTGTAGAGGGTATCACGAAGTACAAACACACTTTATAACCTGTCCCCTCACACTTTCTTCCACTTTCAGTTTTGTAGCGTATTCATCCCTAAGTTCACCTGGAGGTACGGCTCCATCACTTCCTAGAATGCGAAGTCTACAAGGGCAGGGATTTTGACAATTTCATTACCACTGTCACCCCAAGAATTAGAATAGTACTCCAGCACAGAGCAGGTCTTCAGTAAATATTTGTTGGCTAATTGAATGAATCACCTTGCCTAATTCCAGCATGTGATTTCAGGTTCCAACTACTATTTCCGTATCTTCTCTTGGACAAAGGAGGGAGGACCTAAGTTTGGGATAACTTCTGAACTGGCCTCTCTGAAGCGTGAGATGAACGATGTCTGATCTCGTAACCATGGAAGGCTTCGGGCAGCTACCGAGCTGGTGAAGCTGCCGTGGAGCTCAGAAGGACGGAGGATCGCATACAGCAGGTGCTTTCACTTTGCAGGGGATCAGTATCCAGTATTCAGTCCTTGGGTATTACTTAAAACGTAGTTATTATGTATGCCGGTCATTGATTGGAATCAATAAATGTAAATGTTATATATTATTTATTTATATTGATATTTGGTTTATTTCATCAATGAGTTTATTTAAAAATTAAGGGTAATCCTTACATCTTTTCCACCGATAAACTGTGAGTTGGGGTAGAAAACATGAAATTTTTCAAAAACAAATAGACCCAGTTCCAATCCTGACCTTCTAAAAGTTAACTATTCACATATGGAATATGTCTATTAATCATTTTGAGCTTCAATTTTCTTAATAATAAAATGGAGTTAATAATATCTCTCTACAGACCTATATCCCTCCTGACACAAAAGATCTTATCAACATTTTAGAAAACAGGATCCAGTAATATATAGAAAAGAGAACGCATCACAACCAAGTGAGGATTATCCCAGGAATGCAAGGTTAGTTGAAGTTTTCAAAAGAAAGTGATATAATTCTCCATATTAACAGATTAAAAAGAAAAAAACGTGATTATTTTAAGAGATGCAGAAAAGGCATCTGATAAAATACAACATACATTTCTGCACACAAGGAATAGAAGGGAAGTTTCTCAAACAGATAAATGGAATTTGTGAAAAAAAAAAAAAAAAAACCACAACAGCCTAACATATTCTAATGGCAAAAGAATAACTACTTTCTCTCTAAAATCAGGAAACAGGCAACAATGCCTGTTTTCACCACTCTAATTTTCCATTGTACTGGAGATCCTGCCCAGAGCAATAAGTCAGGCAAAAGAAATAAAAACCATTCATACTGGAAAGAAAGAAAGAAATCATGTTCTTACAGATGACATGATCATCTGCATAGAAAATCCTAAGGAATCTACAGAATGGCTATCAAAACTTACAAGTGAATTTGGCAAGGTTGTAATATATGAAGACAGTATACAAAAATCAGTATACAAAAATCAACTGCATTTCTATTTATTAGCAACAAATAATTGGAAATTGAAATAAGAATACCATCTACAGTAGGATCAAAAAAAAAAAAAAGGTAAATGTTTGGGGATAAATCTGACAAAAGGTATGTAAGACCTGTACACTGAAAACTACAAAACACTGGTGAGAGAAATTAAAGAAGTCCAAAATAAGTGGAGACATACCACATTCATAGATCAGAAGACTTAAGATTGTTAAGCTATAAATTCTTCCCAAATTGATCTATGGATTCCATACAATCCTAATCAGAATCTCAGCAGTTTTTTAAAAAATAACAATTTACAAGCTGATTCTCTATCTCTCTGTCACTCTCTCTCTCTCACTTTGAGCTTTCTGGCCACCAAAGTATAAAGGGACTACATGACAATTTACATCCTGGTAATTACCAGAGGCAAACCGACCAACACATCAGGGGAAGCAAGTGTTCCTCATGTAAGAATTTTTTTATCTGGGGTGCTGGGTGGCTCAGTCGGTTAAGCGGTCGGCTTTGGCTCAGGTCATGATCTCGCGGTCTGTGAGTTCAAGCCCTGCGTCGGGCTCTGTGCTGACGGCTCAGAGCCTGGAGCCTGTTTCAGATTCTGTGTCTCCCTCTCTCTGACCCTCCCCTGTTCGTGCTCTGTCTCTTCCTGTCTCAAAAATAAATAAAACGTTAAAAAAATTATTTTTAAGAATTTTTTTATCTAATTGAGAGATTATCTTTCAAAAGTAGCCCTGTAATCTAATTTAGTGGCATCTATTTAACAATGACCTTGTTCATTGAGGAGGGCACCTGTTGGGAGGAGCACTGGGTGTTGTATGGAAACCAATGTGACAATAAATTTCATATTAAAAAAAAAACAATGACCTTGTTAAATATTGGATGGATGGATGGACGGACGGACGGACGGATGGATGGATGGACACAGAATGAAACCATCTACATTGGTTATATGACTCCTTACAAAAATTCCTTTTGGGGATGCAAGCTATAAACTCCCTCTCCAGAAAAATGAATATATACGCATAAGTTTACATATAATTTAAGGGGGTTCCAAGAATTCCTGCAGCTCACTCACAGATCACCTTGGGGGCTAACGGGTCTCCATTGAACATGTGGCTTTTCATCAACACTGGAGGAAACAAGTTAGTGTAGCAGAAAAATACTATCTGAGGCCAGCAGATGGACCTATTGGAATCCACTTATGGACTGATTAGGCAAAATCAAAGTATATAACCTTGTGAGCTTCAGGTTCCGCATCTATAAAATGTGGAATAAAATCCTACCTCATAAAGTTGTTGGCAAAATTAAATGACATCCTATATTTCCAGCACTTAGCATGCTACTTGGCAAATCCCAAGCACTCCAGTAAATTAATACCCCAAATAATGGCCATTTACTAAGTGCCTCGACATGCAACTTCTTTATTTCATTTAATCTTTGTCTCGATCCTGTGAATTTGGTCACATCTTTACTCCAGTTTTATACATAAAGTTGAATCAGAGAGGTTCAGAACTTGCCCAAGTTCACACTGTCAGTAAGTCATAGAAACTGAACATTAGCTCTTCCAGGAACAGGGATGAGATCAGGTCACATGTATTTCCCAAGTCCACTCCCTCTGTTTGTCTTCAGGCCCACACCTTTGACCCCAAAAAGGGCAGGGAAGAGGAGGAGCATCACATGGGCCAGAAAAATTCAGTACCAACTGTCCAACCTCTAGCTACTGACTTACAATCAGGGAGTGGCTGACATATTGAGAAAAGTCTACTCATCTTGTGTCCTTGTCAACCATCATTGCTTTAGTAGAATGGCCGACAATCTGTCTGGACACCGGGGAAGCTTCGGGTACCTCCCACATCAAAATAACTTAAATTTTTTTATGCCATGTCAGCAACCCAAATGCCACATGGTCGTTCACAGTTGCATCTTGTATTCTGCCCGGGATCCATTCTCTTCCAGTTGCCTGTATCCCATTTTTTCTTTTGAGTATATGGCCTTCTCTTGCATAGACCATGTGCTTTGGAGAAAGTGAGCCCTCAGTTTCAAGAGCAAGCCCTGGTTGGTGAATTCGATCAGCATGTCCCATCTTCCTGGCCACTGTGAATGGCTCATGAAACATAATCTAAGTTGAGCTAATGGGAGACTAGAAGCAGTTTACTGGGAATCCGTGAGGAAAAAATTCCTTGCTCTTCCCATAAAACTGCCAGGAGAAACATTCTGTCTTCTTGCTCACAATGAATAAAGATATTGTTGGCGGCCATCTTACAACCCAACAGAAGGCAGCCTTAGTGGAAGACGGAGACGAAGTAGAAAGAAACAGGGTCTCTCCCATAATTGAGCCCCAGGATCAAGCCTAACCCAAAGTTCACTCCTCCTCTGGATTTTCATTTTTATCAGCGAATAAATTCTCTTTACTTCATATTTTTTTATTGTGGTTAAAAAACCACAGTGTTGGGGCGCCTGGGTGGCGCAGTCGGTTAAGCGTCCGACTTCAGCCAGGTCACGATCTCGCGGTCCAGGAGTTCGAGCCCCGCGTCGGGCTCTGGGCTGATGGCTCAGAGCCTGGAGCCTGTTTCCGATTCTGTGTCTCCCTCTCTCTCTGCCCCTCCCCCGTTCATGCTCTGTCTCTCTCTGTCCCAAAAAAATAAATAAACGTTGAAAAAAATTAAAAAAAAAAAACCACAGTGTTTGCAGTGTTAAGTATATTTACATTGTTGTGAAACAGAGTTCCAGAACTTTTCATCTTGCCTAATTGAAACTCTGTACCCATTAAACTACTCTCCTTTCTCCCCCCTCCCCAGCCCTTGGGAACCACCATTCTCCTTTCTATTGCTATGAATTCGACTACGTTAGATACCTCATATCAATGGACTCATAAAGTATGTGCCCTTTCATGACTAGCTTATTCCCCTTAGCACAATGTCCTAAAGGTTCATCCATATTGCGGCATGTGACAGGACTTCCTTTTTTAAGTCTGCATTGTGTTCCATTGTATGGATGTACCACATTTCGTTGGTCCATTCATCCATCGATGGGTTTTGGGTTGCTCCCACCTCTTGCCTATAATGAATAGTGCCATTATGAACATAGGAGTGCAAATATCTTTTTAAGACCCTGCTTATAATTCTTTTGGGTGTGTACCTAGACGTAGGGTTGCTGGGTCATATGGTAGTTCTGTTTTTAATTTTTTGAAAAACTGCAATATTGTTTTTCATAGCATTGTACCATTTTGCATTCCCCCCAATACCGTACAAGTATTTCAACTTCTCCCCAGCCTCACCAATACTTGTTATTTTTTGTTTGTTTGTTTGTTTTATGGCAACCATCTTAACGGATGTGAAGTGATGTCTCATTGTGGTTTTGGTTTTCCTTTCTCTGATGATGACTGATGTTGAGCGTCTCTTCATATGCTAGTTGGCCATTTGAGATCATCTTTGAAGAAATGTCTTTTCAATCCCTTGCCCATCGTTTTTTAATTGAGTATCCTTTATTTGTTTAACCAGTCTAAGTTGGGTTTCCTGACCCTGGTTGCTAAAGGGTTCCCAGTTGTGTCCCTTGTAATGTTTTCCACGGCAAGTAACAGAATCTCTGACTTGAGAAGCTCAGCTCCTGGTGGAACATCTATGTGTGATTTTTAACGCTTGACTGTAGACAGTTACACAAGATTTACCCAGTAGGCCCCGTGTGGGGAGAAAGCTCCCCTCTCCACACCAGACATGTTGACAGCCAGAGGGCCCTGTGGCCTCTGACAGGTCACACATCTGCACCCCCATCCCGGTGCCTCTGCTCCTGGGCTCCTTGGGCGGAGTCTCCAGGCTCCTTTTCTGACACCTTCTTATGGCGATGGAGGGGAAGCCTTGAAAACACTTTGCCTCCCTCTGACTCAGTCCCCAGCACTTCTCCAATTTTAGGCCTTCCCTTTTGTCCTTCACCTCCCACCCCTGGATCCATAAAACTGCTGGGCTCCCTCAAGAGTGAGAGGACCCCATACCTCCACAGATCCACCTGACTCTAGACAGGTGCACTGTCGTGGGAAAAATAAAAAAACAGGGCAAGCCAGTGCTGCCTCTGGTTTAGACTCTTGCCTCTACTATACCCTTGCAGTAAGTGCTTCAAGGCTTACCTCTGACACTTTTGGCTTGTTGCTCTCATTGGCTACTCTGACCCCTGGCAGCTCTCTCTTCCAGCTCACTAACTCAAGCAGTGAGAGGACTGATTCAGCCACAGGACATGAAGTCCTTGGGCAGAGTGAACTCCAGGCTCAGTAGTGGTCTGGTTTCTCTTTCTCAGGTTTTGCGTGGACTCAGCCTTCCGCTGTGAGCTGGCTTCACCCTTAGGCTGTTAGTAGGATGGCTGGTACAGTTCCAGACCCAAGAACATCCTGCTGAGGATCAGGGGCTGTCTCATAGAGTTGGGTCTTTTTAAGAATGAGGAAACCTTCTTCAGTGCCCCCTCCCACCCCACGTCCCCGAGCATTGGTCGTATCTGGACCACACGAATAGCATCAACACCCAAGGGAAATAGTGTGATCCCTGATCCTCCAGCTGTCCTGTGGGAGCGACCGTTTCCCCTTAGGCCTGGTGGAATCAAGCTGTCTGGGCAGAATTTATTGTATTTTTTTCCGGATCTATTTTTTTTTTTTTTTTTTGGTTTGATTATAGGGGGACATCACTTCTTCCTCTACTACGGCTTCCCATAGCATGCTTCAGGTTCTCAAAGTATTAGAAGGCATATGACTTGAGGGCACATAAGTTCAGGAAATGCTGGGTTAGACAGAGTCAAATGGGCTGCTTTACTGCAGGACTTCTCAGAGCCTTTAGTCAATTTACTAAAGGGTGTTGGGAATTAGCACTGGGTGTTGGGAATCTCCAAGAAGGGAAAGGAGAAATCGATACTCCCCACTATGTTTCTTAGAAGGGGCATTGCCTGAGGCTGATGTTCTGCAAAACGTGCTGGAAAGACCTCTTTAGCGGGCTCTGTGTTCATGGCGCCCAGCAGTCGTGTCTTTGGAGGCGGGGCTGCTAACGTGCAGTCATATGGCCTCAACTCAGGAAGCCCCAGCAGGGAGCAGAAGTGCCAGGTGAGAGGTCAGCTCCCTCTACATGTGAGGGATGGGGGTCCAGGTGAGTGGCCCGAGCCCCCGCCAGGTGAAGGGCAGGCCGGCTGCAATTCCCAAGGATCAGTGGATTGCTCCTACCAGAGCTCCTCTCAGAAAGAGTGCTGCAGGTGCACAAGGGAGCCCTTTGAGGAATCGCTTGGGCACTGGGAGAGACCCTGAGTACCTTCAGATGATGGATCAATGGACTTCCAGTCGGGGCCAAGCCTATGAACTGAAGAGCCTTTGCCATACGAGATTTGTGGTCACCACCCTCATCTCCATCATCATTTGTCATCAACGATGAACTAAGTGCTCATTGTGGCCACATCCACGACCCCATGCGCTCTTCATCACTCTAGGACATAGGTGGCCTTGCTGGCCACGGAGACGAGGAGGATCCAGCCCCTGACCCTCACGATTAACCCCCGTGTTCTACCCCAGTGTTCATGCCACCACTGAACTGCCTGAGACCGTGGAAGACAGGATGTGGCATCAGCTGTCCCCCTCCTCAGCTCTCCCCACAGGCTCGGAGCGGCCTCCCCTGGAGACAGAGGGATGACCCGGGGCCCCAGTCTCCGTGTGGCGCCGACCCCAGCCAGGGTTCATGAAGGTGGGAATGGTGATAGAGCGAGACCTTGCCCCGCTGCCTATCTGTGCATTTCCTCGTGGGGCTCTGGTTCCACGCCTGGGGGAGGGCAGTGTAGACTCAGATGAGTACTTCCTGAGAATGCTGCGCCCCCGTGTATTGTTATAACCCCCTCGAGTACAAGGACATGCCGACGGTCGGCCTCCACATGCCCGTGAGAGAAGAGTTCACCTGTCGCATGAAGGAGCCCTCATTATAGTAAATTGTATTAGTAATAGCTACCACCTAGCTTCTTTTCCTCCTCATCCTTCTAGTAATTTCTCAATGGAGAGGGGTCAAGGGCGACACTGCTCCCCACTCTCGGTCCATTGAGGTCCAGTGGGGTTGAATATCTGCCCACACCCCTCTCAGGGGTGGATGTAGGATCCCGGTGGCAGGTCTAAAACAAGTGTGCCCCAATCTGGCCAGTAGGAGTCAGCCCTGGGACACTTTGGACGGGGAAAATTCTCTTTCTCCTGGGGCGGCTGGGCTGGTGGGGTGGGAGCCTGGAGTTGCCTGCGGAGAAACAACAGCAAGGCAAGCCAGGAAGTCAGCTTTCCAGAATCCCAGGCATCACGGGAGGGCACCAGGGTCCAGCCACACCTGGAAGGAGGGCTAAGCTGTCCTGTCGTGAGCGCACGGGTCCCGCCTTTTGCTTCAGTTGCTTTGATTGGGAATCCGTCATCTACTAAAAAAGGAATTCCGATTTTGTACTCTTCAGAGTCCCTCAAGCTCCATGAGGATAGCGATCGTGGACCCTGTTTTGCCTGTCACGATACCCCCGGCGACCAGCTCAGTTCAAGGCCCTTAGTAGGCACTGCGTAGCATTGTTCAAGGGCTTGAATGAAGTCCCCTTAGAGTAAGCCCCCTTTCGCATCTGAGGAAATGGAGATGCCTGAGCCGGCATTTGAACCCAGGGCTTTCGGGCTCCAAAGCCATGCTCCAGAATCTCGTGCAACCCTGCCTCACAGCTGTGCTTGCTGCATGGTTAAGCCACAGTCACAGGGTTGGCTCACAACGCATCAAGTTCACTGCCCTGAGCCCAAGGAAGAGCTCACCCAGGGCATCGTCACAGCTGGCCTGAAGCGGCCCTGGGACGCTGTGGGGCCGTTACCTTCGCTCTTTCGGTCCACCGTGTGCATTTGAGTCTTCGCGTCTCAGAGCTGCATTTGAATCCTGGCTCTGTTATCCACTCGCCAGGTCGCTTTCTTCACAACTCTGTGCCTCAGTTTCCTCAGCCATATAAAAGAGATAGATGAGGGGCGCCTCGGTGGCTCAGTCGGTTAAGCGTCCGACTTCGGCTCAGGTCACGATCTCGCGGTCTGTGAGTTCGAGCCCCGCGTCGGGCTCTGGGCTGACGGCTCGGAGCCTGGAGCCTGCTTCCGATTCTGTGTCTCCCTCTCTCTCTGCCCCTCCCCCGTTCATGCTCTGTCTCCCTCTGTCTCAAAAATAAATAAACGTTAAAAAAAAATTAAAAAAAAAAAAAGAGACAGACGATACTACCTTATGGTCATGTTCTTTCATTCACTCAAGAAACATTTACCAGGTTTCTGCCATGTCCCAGAAAGTACGATTGGAAGCTGGGGAAGGAGACAGAGTGAACATCTTCAGGGTGCACGGCCTCCTTGGGTGGGTTTCATGCATCCCGGGCTGAGAACCACTGTGGGAAAGACTCTAGCATGATGTGGCGAGGTTGTCCAGGCACGTTTCATCGGTCCCAGGCAGCCGTGTGCTGGGAGAGGTTTTAACAACTGGCTCTCCAAGGGGAAAACAAAACAAAACAAAACAGTCCTGACAACTTCCCTGGCATCGATGCTCCCATCCTGGCTGGTTTCAAGTTACCCACGTGACGCCACGTGGGGTGGGAAGAAAGATGCCCTTGATTCACTCTTCAAGGCCGGCCAGCCTCCTCTGGCACCAGTGGGTCAGAAGAATCTCTGAGAAGGTAGAAGTTCCCCTGCTGAGGGTGAGCCCAGGACTCCTTCAAGAGAACAGTAAATGAGGACTGACCCAAGCCCCCGGAGGAGCAAGTAACCTGAAAACGTCATCGCCACGGCACCCTTAGATTGCTGGCCCTGCTCGCATGCCCGGAATTTGCTTCAGAATAATCTGAGGTAAGAGGAGTGGGGTTGGGTGTAGACGGACCATGAGCTGATAATTGCCGAAGCCGGCTAATGGGCATCTGGGGCTTCCCTGTATGAGCCTCTCAATCTTCATAGGTTTTGAAATTTTCCGTGATAGACAGCTCACATTTCTTTCTGTTCTCAGCAAAGTGCCGCCCAGGACTCTCCTAAAAGTCACGGTCACTCCCCCAACCCCAACCCCAGCCCATCCTCCAAAAATGGCTGTGAACCGTGGCGACCCAGAGGCGTGTGGGCACGCTGTGCGATCTTTTAAAAGTATATTAAAGGAACAAGAACGCTTAAGGAAACCCTAATGAGAAATCTAGAATATGGTGAGTATTGCTTTTGATCCCGGATTCATGAGAAGGGACTACAGTGGCCCTTGAACTTAAGAAGACCAGGAGGGAAGGCTGGTGATGAAGGCGTGGGCAGAACTGTCGAGGGGCAGAGGGCTTTTGTGGTTGGTTGGAACAGGGGGCGGCAGGGTAGGGCAGTTCCAAGGAAGGTCCAAGAAGGGCAGAAAGTTCTGGCTGTGCCGCTAGCTTACCACGTGGCTTCGTGCCAGACCCATCACTTCCTGGGATGTCAGCTTCCCATCCGTAAGGAGGACAGCTGGGGTCTAGCTGATTGCTAAGGTTCTTCTAGCCTTGACCCGCGGCGACGAGGAAGACATAGCCAATGACACATCCAACCAGCAACACCAACAAATCCAGCAACAGCCCCTGCAGGTGTGAAGCACTAAGGACAGCCTGGCCGGAGAAGGACAGAGGGCACGGGCCCACAGGGAGGCCACCGAGAAGAAACCTCCTCTGAGCTGCTGCGGGAGCCCCCCAGCCAGCAGCACAGACGAAATGGGTCAGGCGGGTCCTGGGCGCCACTTTTAACCTAAAGGTAAGAGTGGTCGAACTCATGGCTTACACCAGAAAGATCCCGGCTCTCCAGGGATCCAGAGCCTTGGCCCAGGGCTATATGAGCCAGAAAGAGGTCTGCCTACAATGTTAGTTCTCAAACCTTCGAGCGCAGCTCAATCAACCTGGGAGCCCGTTAAAAGGAAAGGGTCCCGGGACCCACACCCAGAGGCTCCGATTCGGTCCGTCAGGAGAAGGTCCCGGGAACCTCCTTTTTTGGAAAAACTCCTCAGACAGCTCCTGAAACAGGTGACTGGTCCAGGAACATGGATGACAAAGCCTAGATGAGAGGCCTGGCCAACAAGGCCTTGTAGAGAGAGACAGAAGCACCATTTTGCTTTGTGCCTCTGGGCCAAACGACCTGGGTCGTCTGAGATCGTACCTCCATCTGTCTGTGGTGGCTGGTAGTGGGGGACCCGAGAAGGACCGCTGTGCTGCCACCGTGGCCGTGAGCTGGACCTCGAGAGACAGGGTGAGGGGAGGGCTCTGCTGGAGAAGAAGACGAAGTAAAGGAAGGTGGTTCCTTCCCTGGCACCCCGTCTCTGAGGAGAAGGCTCCCTTTGGTTTTGCCCCCACGTGTTCCAGAAACACTGGAACGTAAGACCGACGGTGATGGGGAGGCCGGCTAGGACAGCCCCCACCTGGGGGCGTGGAAGCCGGCGTCCAAAGATGGCTCCCGATGAACCAGGTCTCCAGGGAGTCGCGCCCTTGTATAGACCCAGCTCGCGCTGAGCCGGGTCTGGCCGCTCACGTTAACCTGCTCAAGGCAGAGGACGTGACGCGGTGTAACTTGTGAGGCTGAGCCTTAAGGGATCTGTACCTTCAGCTTTCGCCTCTTGGAGTTCTTCTTCTTTTTTTTTTTTTTTTTAATTTTTATTTTTTAACGTTTATTTCTTTTTGAAGGACACAGAGACAGAGGATGAGTGGGGAAGGAGCAGAGAGAGGGAGACACAGAACCCGAAGCAGGCTCCAGGCTCTGAGCTGTCGGCACAGAGCCCGATGGGGGGCTTGAAATCACGAGCCATGAAATCATGACCTGAGCCGAAGTCAGGCGCTTAACGCACTGAGCCACCCCGGTGCCCCCTGGGAGTTCTTCTTCTTGAGCCAAGCTGTCGTGCAGCTGTGGGGAGGTGGCCCAGGAGGCAGGAGCTGAGGCCCCAGCTAAGAATCGACGTCGGACCTGCCAGCCGTCTCAGCATCTCAGCCAATGCCAAGTTTAGCAGAAGCACTGCCTGGGAAGCCCACAAAATCGTACACGCAATGCACTGTTATTGCTTGAAGCCGCTAGTCATGCAGCCATGGATAACTGAAGTAGGGCTTCCCACAGAACTTACAGGTCCCATCTAAATTCGGGGCTTGAGGGGCGCCTGGGTGGCTCAGTCGATTAAGCCTCTGACTCTTGGTTTCAGCTCAGGTCATGAGCTCACGGTCAGCGAGTTCAAGCCCCACATCGTGCTCTGCGTTGGCCGCACGGAGCCTGCTTGGGGTTCTCTCTTTCTCTCTCTCTCTCTCTCTCTCTCTCTCTCTGCCCCTCCGCCACTCACACTGTCTCTGTCTCTTTCAAAATAAATAAATAAACTAAAAAAAAAACCCAAAAAGAATAAATTTGGGGCTTGAGCAAACCCAGGATGGTCCTCTGTCGATCTGTTGTGTTCCCGTGCTTAGACCTGTATGCAAGGCCACACTCTTTCCAGAAAGAGTGTTTTATTCTCCTGCATATAGCTATGCTATTGACTCCTCGGAAAACAAACAAACAAACCACTGCGATCTTTCCTACCAACTTGGCAACTAATCAAAATTGAAAGACAGTGAGAATTAGGAACTTTTGATACAGGCTCGTGTTCACACATACTTACCGCTTCGCGTAGAATAAGTGAAATTATACGATAATAAATTGTTCTGATTTTCACAATAATAACATATGGCCAGGACTCTGTATGGAACCATCCAGTTATTTCGGGGAGTTAGGAAGACTCTGGAAGGCATATGTTTGTAGGGCTCAGCAGAAAGACATAATTACTATCTTTGGGTTGCCTGGTTTCCTATCCTTATAATGAGTAAGATATTTAGAGTCCGAACTGTTTATGTGACATTTCAATAAGTAATGCGGAGATTTGACAACATTTCCATATTCCTCTTTTAAAGTCTGAATGGCTCTGCCTTAATCCAAGCTCCTTGGCATTATTACTGTTTGTTACACTAACAAGTAAGATTATGAGAATTCTAATGAAGGCTTCCAGTGACAAACTCTGTGATTAAAATGCCATAATAACAGTTGCATGCATTTATGTGCCTGATTACCATAATCTATTTAGCACAAGTAAATATACAAACAGAAGGAGAAAAGCAAGCCCAGGAAGCTTCAGCTAAAGGGGAATTTGAAATGCGAGGGAGACAATGTAAATATGTAAATGTCTTTGTGTATTCTTTTCATCTCTCTCCTTTCTCATCCTTGCCTTTTTTTTTTCTTTTTTTCCTGTTTGCTAATGAGAAGACTATGCCATCATATGGGGTCCCTACTCCACCAGGCTGAGGTGCATTTGGGGGCCATCTGCTGGGCCCGGCATCTTAAACAATGCCACCCAGAGAGCGCTGGATATATTCGCGGCCACCTTTGACATCGCGGAATAGAAGAAATGGTATCTCAAAGACTACAGGCTTTGATGTGTTCAGTCCCAACACTTAGTTCAGCTGTTACTCCATTAATGCAAGGCCTGGTTGAGCATGGCCGAGCTGGACCCTGCCCTCTCCCCCCCTGCCCCCTCCCTTCCCCCACAAACACCACATTGTCAACAAATTAACAGCCGTGAGACCGGGTTTCTAAATGACTCTCTCTCCCCGTATCTCTGCCGGCTTCATTATTTTTAATTCTTAATAAAATGTCAGGCAGGGGAGTGCCTGGCACCGCTCGGGAAGGGATTTTGAAGAACTTTCTGAAGAGTGGACCGAACGCTTGGGTTTAAAAGTAGAGAAACGGTAACAACACCGTTTGAGAAGTAACTGAAATCCCAAACGTGTGGTGGGAAAGACGTGGCACAAGCATGTTCTTTTTTTTTTTTTTTCAAAGGAGGGGGCAATTTCTCAAACAGAAACACGTGGTCATTCCTCTAGCCTTAATGCAGAATGGTGGCTTGTGTAAAAGTTCATAGAAAGGCACAGAAGGGTGCAGGTGTTTTGCAGAATATTAGACAAATAGGAAAGCTTCGGGTTTAGATGAACAACTGAGGCCCCAAGATATTATATTATAAACGATCTATTACATTATAAGTGATCTATTATATTATAAATGATCTATTATATTGTAAGTTATATATTGTAAATTATATATCATATTACAAATGACCTATTACATTATTATATTATTAATATAATATAATATAAATATAATATAAATATAATATAATATATAAATATATAATATAATATTATATATTATATATATTTATATAATATATTTTATATATTATATTATATTAATTATATTATATTATATTAATATATTAATTAGTTATAATAATTATAATAATTATAATTATATATTTTATATATTTTATATATTATATATATTATAATTATATATTATATATTATACTATATATAATATATAGTATATATATTATATATAATTATATATAATATATACACTATATATTATATATAATTATATATATTATATATTAATTATATATAATATAATTAATATAATTAATTATATTATATATTATATATAATGCATATTTATATAATATATTTATATATAATATATATTATATTATATTAATTATATTATATTATATAGATATTTTTGTTTTTCTTTCCCAACAATTGTGAGGCATATCAAAAAATCCTGGAATACTCCCAGGAATCTGGAATACTTACAGCTAACATTCTTTCAGCTTTTACTATGTCCCAGGCCCTGTTCTAAGTGCTTTCCATATATCATTCAATGATCCCTCACATTAACCTTGTGAGGAATGTCTACTATAGATGAAGAAACTGAGATACAGGAAGGCTAAGTAGCTTTCCCCGGGATGGCCCGAGTTTTACCAAGCGAGGATATTAGAATTCTAACCCACGCAGCCTGAACCCAGAGCCTGCACTTTGATAGAAAACTCAAACATTGTAGCCTCCATAGTTTAAGAACCATGGATCTAACTAGCAGGCTGTGTATCCTAAAAATGATGTATCGTGTAGGGCCCGATGCATAGTAATCTTACAATCTGATGCTAGCTGTGACCATTAATAAGATAACAATAATCACAAGAATAGTATCATCGTTCTTAGCCGACACAGTTATTTCCACCTGTATACAGTTCCAACACACGTCCGTATGCATTTTTCAAATGAAAAGACGTTTAAAGAGGGGAGGCCGGCGGCGTGCAAAGAGGTAAGAACGTTGATCGCTAAGAGCGACACAGCTCATTGTTTGCCCAGCCAGCTCCACACTTACCTGCACATATGGTAGAGCCTGGAAGCCAGCATGCTAACACCATATGTACCAAATAATCACAGGGGTAGGTTAAACAGACAGCCTTCCCCCTAATTTGACCAATTTAGCATTTGGGGAGTAGTCTGTCCGTGCCTATCTGGGGAATTTTTGAAACAATGGATTGAAAGAGAAATTAGGGGAGGCAGACAATATTTTGGAATCAACCTCATAAACGTGAACAGCTGCGAGACAGACAATCAGCGCCATAGATGATGGGCTCTTGCTTGCAGACGCAAAGTAAATGTCGGCGTCCCCCGGGTCTAGCAGCCCGTCTACTTGCCCGCTGATTTCCACTCACGTGGATGCGCTGCTGTGCCTCCCTCTGGCCCTCTGGCCCGGCTCCCTGGACAGCGTCCCCATGTGGCCACTGGACGTCCCCACAGACATGGGCTCCCAACTCACCGTATTCACACACCAGCTCTCCCCCATGGAATCCCCGTCTTGGTCGATGAGTTGTGGCGACACCATCCATCAGGCTACCCGGCCTTAGAAAACTAACAAGACCCTAGGCTACTCCACACCCCACTGTCCATATGGAGTCAGACCCCAAAGCTTGCTGATTTGGTCTCCTAAGAATGCCTTCCAGCTGTCCCCTTTTCTCCGTGTCCCTGCCACTGCCCGAGGTTGGCATCTACATCAGTGTGCCAAGGTTGCCATGACAGGGAGCCTCGAACAACAGAAATTTCTTTTCTCACAGTCGTGGAGGCTGGAAGTCCAAGATCAAGTTGTCAGAAAGACTGGTTTCTTGTCCTCGGCTTAGAGATGGCCGCCTTCGGCCTTCGTCTTCACTTTATCTTCTGTGTATCTGTGTCTTTGGGTCCTAGTGGATCGGGGCCCAACCTAACGACCTCACTTTAACTTAATTACCTCTTTAAAGATCCTGTATCCAAATACAGCCACATTCTGAAGTCCTGGGGGTTAAGGACTCCACGTGGGAATTTGGGGGGCGGGGAACACTATTCGGCTCACAACAGGATCCTTATCCTCTCTCACCTGCATAAAACCCTGGCTTTTCCAAGGTTGTCACAGCTAGACGGCCCATATTTTCAAAACTTTCTAATGAGGACCCTGCATGGCTTTTACTATCAGAAAAAAAAAATAATCGGTGCATTATTAATTCACTCACGATTAATAAATTAGTTCGGAGAAAACTGTAGCGGTCTCCTGTTAACCGGGGAGCTGTCCTTGAGCGCTCTCGATGTTCTGCTCAAATCCTTTCCTCTTCTGTCATGTGTCCCGTTTGCCATCCCATGGCCTTCCCTCTGGACTCTTACATTTCTCTTCCACAAAGAAGGCTCCCGCAGAGCTCTGCGTAGCAAACTGGCTCCCGTTCCCGAAGCCTGCCCCTCCTAGCCTTTCAGAATGTCTAGAACTCCCCCTGGCAGGGTTCTGGCCCTCGGGAAACTCGCCCCTCACCTTCTGAAGTTCTACACGTCTACGCTGATCCCCATCCTTGACAAAAGCGGGTGAGGGGGCCTCCTGGTGAGCTCTGTCAGGCAAGGTCCCAATAGGAAAGAGCACAGCCGAGATAAGATACTTTGCTGAAGGTTAATTTACAAAGGGACCACTTACGACGACGACGACGGGGCCAGGGTGTAGGGGGACCTCAAGAGGTGGTGCAAGATTTGAGCTAGGAGTGTTTGTGTTGTCTCCATCCTTTGGCCCAAAAGGACAAGGGAGAGAGAGGTTACCAGAGCCCGGAAGAAAGAGAATAGGGCAGGACAGACTGCCGTAGGAGGAACAGTGACTTCCCACTGTAGGGCCTCCAAGGGGGGAAGCCTGGGAGATAAATGCCTCTGTTTCCTTCCTTCCCCGAGGCTGTCAGAGCCCGACCAGAGGAAGCCAGGAGCAGAGACCGGGGTGAAGGTAGCGGAGAGTGGACCCAGAGAGACAAAGGCTAGTTACCTTTCCATCCTCCTAGGAGATGGAGAAAGCCAAGAAAAGATCTCAGGCCAAAGTGCTAAAGTGTCTGGGCTCCAACCTGAACCCACGGGGCATCCTTGGGGTAGAAATTATGCTCTGGAGTTGCCTTGAGCCAGAAGTAAGAAGGTCTGTGCCATCAGCCCTCTCCACAGATCTGCAGCACGGTTGCCCATCTCCAAGCCGAAGTCTGTGCCTACTTTGCAAGCTCTTCCTGGGTTACCAAACAACTTACCACAGCAGACAGTTGGCGCCTGGGTGACTCAGTCGACTAAGCGTCCACCTTTGGCTCAGGTCATGATCTCAAACTCACCGCTCACGAGTTCGAGCCCCACGTCCGTCAGGCTCTGTGCTGACAGCTCGGAGCCTGGAGTCTGCTTTGGATTCTGTGTCTCCCTCTCTCTGCCCCTCCCCTACTTGTGCTCTCTCTCTCTCTCTCTCTCTCTCTCAAAAATAGACATTAAAAAAATTTTAATGAAAAATAAAAGTAAAAAAGAACAGCAGACAGTTATTTCCTCATGGTTCTGGAGGTCAGAAGTCTGAAATCAAGGCATCAGTAGCACTGGGTTTCATTCAAAGGTTCTAGAGGAGGATCTTTCCTTTCCTCACCCAGCTTCAATGGTTTCAGGTGCTCCCTGGCTTGTGGCCACATCCTTCCTGTCTCTGCCTCTCTCTCTTCACATGGCCTTCTCGTCTCTGTCTGCTCTCCTGTCTGTCTCAGATCTTCCTGTGCCTTGCTTTGACAAAGACACTTGTCACCCATTTAGGGCCCACCTGAATGTTCTAGGATGGTCACAAGATTCTTAATTACAGCTACAAAGATGCTTTTTCTAAATAAAGTTACATGCACAAGTTCCAGTGATTTGGACATGGCCATATATGGGGGGGCACCATTCAACCCAAAGTTGGCCTCCCCCCACAGTTTCTCATGCTGAGTCTACTCGTTTTCTTGCCAGAGATGCCCATCTCCAGGAAACCTGTGCCACCCGCTTCACATCAGCGTTCTGTCAAAGCTCTGCCCGCACCCTCCCCCCTTCCATTGTGTTGGCCTCAGTTTCCACCTCTCTGCCTGGGTCGCCAACAACGACGCTGGAGGTGTTGAAAAGGACTTCTCCAGAAACAGTACTTTGGGGCATCCACAGCTGGCTGCCTTGGAATTGGTCGTAGCAGCTAAAGGGATACTTTTGAAGCAAGTCCCACATCAGCAGCCATAGAAAAATTTAGTTGTAGCATTTTAGGTAGTGATTCCTAGGTGTGACAGCAACGGCTGCCCCGCCACCACTCCACCGGCCCCCAAAATCCATTCTCTTCCATCTCTGTTAGTGTGAGAGCTCCTCATTGTCTGTAATGGGTGGCCCCTGGCCCCTCACCGGAAGACTACTTTTCCCAGCCTCACTTGCCTTTAGGTGTAGCCATGTGGCTAAGAGAGGCCAATGGGTTGTGAGCAGAAGTCCTGCCTGCAGCCTCTGGGCCTTACCTTCAAGGAAGGTGACGTGGCTTCCACTTGCCCCTCTCCTTCCTGCCGATGGAGCCAGGGCTGCCATCAACACAAGAGAGAGGTTGCAACAGAAGAGAGGAAGACAAAGCAACAAGATAAGGTGGCCGCAGCAGCCATCTGGGCAGAGAGGCACTATCCCCAGACTCCCACGTGATACAGAGCTGCCCTTCTCCCGTGTGAGCACAGCCGGTTATAGTGACATGGGTGTTCGTGGCTAAGTGATTTCTCAAAGCGGTGCCAGGGCATGGAGGAGCCGGGCCAGAGGAGAAAGCCAAGAAAAGATCTCAGGCCAAAGTGCTAAAGTGTCTGGGCTCCAACCTGAACCCACGGGGCATCCTTGGGGTAGAAATTAGGCTCTGGAGTTGCCTTGAGCCAGAAGTAAGAAGGTCTGTGCCATCAGCCCTCTCCACATTCAGCAAATCGGCTCCAGGCAACTGAGCACGGCCCTGCAAAGATCAGTCAGAGGTGCTGGCCATTGAAAATGAAGCTCGCCACAGCCTGAAGGGTGCAGAGAAATGGTAGAAAGAGATCTGGGCAAACATCGACGCTATCTGCCCAGGAGCCTTTGCTACGTATCATGAAAAGACACTACCAGGAAGAGTGAAGGGGCCACCAGGACCCACACCACCCGCTACAGAAGCCTCCAGAATGAGTCCAACCACCACCACCACTTCCTGAACGACACGGTGCGTGACCACACGTGCTCACTCGCCCTTCCCTTAGAGCCTCCTCTCAAGAGAGGGTGGCCTCATAACACTGCCATATCGCAAGTCTCCCGTCTTGTTATGATTCTGCCCTGGGCATTAGTTAGGATTCAGGCTCAACTGATATAACAAAGACGCTGGCAGCAGGGAGATGTCTCTTCTGACATCCAAGAGTGCCCCACTTGGCACTCAAAAGTCCCTTTGGTTAGGATCCAGTTTAGCTGTGTCCGAAAACCCAACATAATGATGGACTTAAGAAGGCAGAGGGGTGTTGCAGTCATCTAAGAGACCAGAGAACGGGTCCTGGGGAGGCCTGGAACCCCACAGTATCAGGAACCTAGGCTCCTTCTCTCCTAATGCTCTTTCCTATGTGGCCCCATGGCCACCTCATGACTCCAGCGGCTCTTCCAGCCCTGACCATCATGTCGGGATCCCAGACAGCAGGAAGTCAAGATGAAATGAGAAGGACACACTCCCTCACTTGGAGGATGCTTCTGGAAATTGCACGTACCACTTCTGTTTACATCCCCTTGGCCAGAACTTGGTGGCAAAGGAGGCTGGGAAATGCAGTCCTTATTCCGGTGGCCACGTGTCCAACCAGAAGTCCTATACAGAAACCGGAACAGATCTGGAGGAACCATCAGCAGTGTGCTGGGTGGGGGGCAGCAACTGTATCCCACACACCCCACTCTAACCACCTCACACAGCCATTGAGAGAATCAACATAAGTTATACCAAGAACCATGACAGTAATTACTTTTGTTAACGGGTTTGAGAGCAGAGATGCTATCTGTTTTGTTCACTGCTGGTCCCCTGCACAGGACAGTTCATGGCACAAGAAAGGAGCCCAGTAAAATATCTGAATTATCATGCCCAAAGCATAAAGATTCCTCAGCCGGTATGATGCATTGGCACACTTGGACCGTTCTACCCAACTGTGTGGAAAAAGTCATTAGTACATCTTGCGAAGGACTGGAAATGGTACCAGATGTTGAAATCTATTAGAATTTGTAGCTTGACGTTTTAAAGGGGGAGATGACATTTTATTATTCTATCCTGCAGAGTCACAGTGGTCCGCCCGTCACCTCTTCTGACATCCAAATTAGAGATCACATTTTCTCCGGACTCAGGAAAATAAAAACTCAACATTTAAATGAGCTGTCAGCCAGGCTGTATCTCTTCTACATTGCAACACAAACTTGGATGCTACTTAAGTAACAACGCGGTAGCATCTATCAAATCTACAAAAGGCACAGGCTACCTGACTTAATGATACCAATTCTAGGGATTTATCCTTAGGACATATATGCAAATGATAACTTACAAGGCATTTCATCGCAGCATTGTTTGTAACAGTAAAAGACCAGAAACCATCTCAATGTCTTTCAACAGGGCGATGGCTAAATAAGTTACAGTACATCCATATTACAGAAGGATGGACTTTTTTAAGGAAGGAGCTTTTTTTTTTTAATTTTTTTTTCGACGTTTATTTATTTTTGGGACAGAGAGAGACAGAGCATGAACGGGGGAGGGGCAGAGAGAGAGGGAGACACAGAATCGGAAGCAGGCTCCAGGCTCTGAGCCATCAGCCCAGAGCCCGACGCGGGGCTCGAACTCACGGACCGCGAGATCGTGACCTGGCTGAAGTCGGACGCTTAACCGACTGCGCCACCCAGGCGCCCCTTACGTGTATTCTTTAAGGTATGTCTGTCTATATCTCCTTGCCTCGTTGCCCTCCAGATAGAAGGCGTACTATTGATTCGGCCATTATATATGAAAAAAAAAAAAAAAAAGGACTCCCCTGCAAGTTTCTGGCAGTGACTAAAAGTCCCGTCTTGGGGACACTTGGAAGAAGCTGTCTCAGTGCCGGAAGCTCCTTGATCTCTCGTCACCTGGGGCTTGAACTGTCCTAGCTTGCAGTGATTAAAGGGGAGCAAAAAACGTACCATCGGGACGCAGGTGTTCTCAGATTCTGGTGCTGTGATGCTTGCTTTTGAGGCGGGGGAAACTGTCATCATTGAGATTGGGAGAGGCTCCTGGCACCTCTGGCCACCTTGGTGAGGGTGTTTGAGAAGAAGGTGTATGTTTGTAAATATGTGGGTTGGTGGTGTGCTGGCCTAGGGGTGTGTGTGTGTGTGTGTATGTGTGTGTGTGTGTGTGTGTGTGTGTGTTTCTGGAATACACAAGAAACTGTAACAGTAGTTCCTCTGGGGACCCGAGGGAAGGAAGTGCCAGGGACACTTGCTTTTAATCAAATACTCTTTAAACTGTTTGGGGTTTAATTTTAGGCATATGCTACACAGCGCCTATTCAAGCATGTTTTAAAGAAGAGAGAATTGCGGTTTATATGATGTGATTTCTTTCTCTTTCTCCTCCTCCTCCTCCTCTCCCGTCCCGCCCCCCTCCTCTTCCTCTCCCTCCTCCTCTTCTTTTTCTTCTTCTAGTCAAAACTGTACCTACCACTTAAGCAGAATGGCCTCTTTGCTTAGACCTAGCCTTAGAGTCTTAGAAGTGGATGCTCTTTGGGGTTGGAAGTGGGGACAGAAAATAAGGGAACTGAATGGCTAAAACCCCTGCATCGTCCAAAATCACAGACCCCAAATTCTGCCCCGGTCACGGTCCCAGACTAGGAAGGCTCTCTTCACACACTGAACACAGCCAACCCACATCTCAGACGTGGGTTCGGCTTCCCACACATCTGACTGTAAGCAAAGAGGAGACCAGTTTTTCCCAGTATGCCTGCTGGGAAGGAGCGACTCTTTAGAGGAGAATCTGGTGCTGCTGAGAGCCCAGTGGGAACCAGGAAGGAAGCACCTACCGTGCCTTGTTGGGCAGGAGCCTGGACCCCAAGGTCCCTCCCACCACAAGGGCACACAAGGTAGAAACACGTTTTCAGAGTTTCCGGTTCTGACCAGCTTTTCAAGGCTGAACAGGCAAAGGAGGGGAGAATCTAAAGGGGATGGGTTGATGCAGGTCTATACTGTTAAAGGGGTCAGGTGAATCTTGTATTGATGTGGAAGGCCGTCCAAGAGGCGCTAAGAAATCAAAGAAGGCGGTAACAAACCCTTACACAGTCTGGAAGGACGGTGCCACAATGTTTGACAGTGACTTGTCGCGGGGGAAGAGGGCTGGACTCTTGGCGACTTTTGCATTCTGCCTTATTTCAAAGTTACTTTTGTTTTACAACGGGCTTGCATTTGTGAAAGCGTGTACTAAATTGTATTTAACAGATGGTCAAGGGGGTAAGAGTGGGCACCATGCAAGTGGCTGGGGAGGTGTTGTGGACTCTCCGGGAAATAGCTTTGTCCGCCCCAGAAAGGGGCTGTGTCTGGGGCTGGAAGACCCAAGGACCCTGGGGAATCGGCGCCTGAGGACGACCCCCCAAGATACCTAGAGCAACCCTCCCCAAACTCTAATGTGCCATGCGTCACCTGGGAAGCTTGGTTAATGTAGCTTCCCTCTCACTAGGTCTGGATGGGCCTAAGGCTCTGTACGTCCAACAAGCCCCCACCTAAACGCTGGTGTGGTGCGTCCTGGGACCACCAGGGTCCGGAGAGACGAGGCAGGGGGCGGGGAGTCAGCCTGAGGTTCCTGGCTCTCAGGAGGGGAAGGAGAAAAGAGAAAGAAGAGACTGATAGAAGCGAAGGAAGAGTGCGCAAAGGGAACGCGGAAGAAGAGAAGCGGAACCCTCAGGCACCTGTCTCCCCACCCGGTTCTCCAAACCCAAGAAGGGGGTGGCGCGTGCGGTGCAGGGGTCAGGGCTGTGCCTCGGGTCCCCAACCGGGGGGAAGGTGCGGCCCGGTGCCCACGCGTCGGCCCGGTTCCTGCTCCGCCCGCGCTGCGGGGCCGCGTGAAGCTGGGGGCTCGGACCGGGGACCCCTGGTTGGGGAAACACACCCCCCAGCCCCCGGCTGGCCGCGCCTTCGGGCTGAGCCGGGGGAGGGCGCCGGGCGTCGGAGGCCCTGCCCGGATCCCTGGCCGCGCCAGCTCCGGGTACCCGGGACCCCGCCGCACCTCCCGCCCGCGCTCCCCTCCCTCCCCGCGGGGCCGAGTGCGGCAGGAAGCCGGTGGGAGCCCATCTCCCGCCCCCCGCCTTACGAGATGACCTGTTTGCCTGGGGTCGGGGGCTGTCTGCCCTCCCCCCCCCCCCTATGACCAGGAGTGAGCGGCACGGTCCTCATCAGGCATTTTTGAAACTGGTCTAATGAGGGGGGAGACTTGTACCTTTGCCGCTATTGTTACTGTTGTCTTTTGTGGTGTGTGCAAAGTCCAAGAAAACTCTCAGGGTAACTGTCTTGTCAGAGGCTCTTACTTGGATTTATTGAGCTCTCTTGGGACCTGTCCCCACTCTGGGCCCCAGAGGTGCAAAGCGAGTTCTGGCACCATGAGGACCCTCCAGGCGCTCCCCGGCAGGGAGGGAGCCAGTGGGTGAAATGCAGTGGGGTGAACCCTGCTGGAGGTGGGGAGAGCTCTGGGTGCCGCAGGAGCTCAAGGAGGGGGGGTGGTCTTCCCGGGCAGACCCCTGAGAGGGTAGTATGGGGCACAGACGGACAGGAAGAGGGCAGGGGTCGGGGAGCCCTGGGCGAACGTGGGGAAAGGGCAGAGCCCCGGACAGACAGACGCTCCGGGTCCTGAGAAAGGGGGAGAGGGAGCGCGAGACCCTGAGAAGCCGGCAGAGATCCGGTTAGGACCTGAAGGCCGAGGTCAAGGGCCGGGACGGGATCCTGAAGGCTACGGGGAGGCCTCGAACTGCTACATTTTCCCGATGTAGCAAGGAAGGTCATTTACCCCGTGTTTGGAGCTGAACAACAGGCACTCAGAGGTGAGAGGCCCCGTGCCCTCCGCGCGTGCAGCTGCCCCCGCTGTAGGCCCCACGGCTGTGCGGGGAGCCTGGAGTGCATGCAGGTCCTGCCTCGGAATCCGCCGCGCGCTGTTGGCACCTGTAGCCTAGAAGACTTTCTCCTGCGCTCCCACGCCCGCCGCTTCCTCTTACCCAGGGTCTTAGCCCCAGATCCGATCAGGGGTTTCTAGGTCCCTCCTGCCCTGCCCGTGCCACCCTATACCCCAGTGAAGCTCACCTCACCTCAGGGCCAGCTACCCGATCAGGGACACTCCCACTCGTGCTCCCCAACTTGTTCACCCCATCTTCCTCGAGCTGGATTTCTGCATGGTGGGGGGGGGGGGCAGGGGTGGTGGAGGGGGAAAGGGGAGGCGCCTAGAGTCTCAGGAAAGAGGAGAGGGAGCAAATGGAAACCCAGGACTGAGGCATCAAGGCCCCTGGGACTTGGGATCCAGTGGGCTGGAGGTGGAACCCAGACCCTGCCTTGATCTCTAGCCTTCAATATCTTCATCTGTAAAATGGAACAGCGGGCCTCCTTCTAAACACAGAAGGGCCCGTTGCACAAGTTGGGTGAGATAAACAAATGGGAGCTATGAAGTTAGTTCCTGGTCGCCCCTCCGTCCTACCTCAACTTTGTTCCACGGTGAACTTGGGACACCGGGTTGACTCCAATGTCGCTGATCCTTAGGGGCAGATGGCAGCCGTTGCTACCTCAGTGGAGGTGGGTGATTCAAAGGGTGGAGCTCTCTAGGGAGGAGGGGCTATTATTAGTTTGGGGGGTTCTTTGGGGGGGGGATTTTTGGTTTGTCATTTCCCTTTGGCTTTCCCAGCACCCCTTCTCCCAAGCCCCTGGGCATTCCTTCCAGATTCTACCCAGGCTGAGCCTCTTCTGACTGGGCGGAGTTCCTCCATATTCTCAGCGACTCAGGGCTCCCATAACATGAGTATTAACAAAATAGAGAAACTTCCAAGGGAGGGTATCATTTGACTTTCCCTCGTTCCTCCAAATCTCACAGCAGACATGCCTTTTGAGGTCAAGTAGCTTCTAGAAACCCATTTTAGGGATGAGAATCTGAGACTGAAAACAGACAACTCAAGATGTCTCTGATGCCCGCCCTCACGCGCTCTGCCTGGACCTGCTTCTCTGCTCCCAGGACCTTGACCAAATGGCCATACCGCCCTCGAGGGTCAGTTTTCCCAGTCTGTAAATGGGAGTGAGCAAAGTAAGTAAACGACCCTCCCAGGATCAGTGAGAGATTAAATGAGATGAAGCCTGTCAAGGCCCACTAAGTGTCTGGCCCAACTTAACTGGCCTTGAGGTGGCCATTAGATGGGAGTCACTGCCCTTGTCGTTCATTCTAAAGGTTCCCATATTCCAACAGTCCACATTACAGACCTCATGGTCTGCCCTGTACACAGAACGTTACATGTATTTTACGAATCGTGTCTCACACCAGCCCGTGTGCACCTCTGCAGGCGTGTGCATTCAGAAGTATTTAGCAAGCACCTTCCACGTGTCCTGCCCGGTGCTCGGCGCTGGGTCCCCGGACAGGGATACCGTGGACGGCTCCGGGGTCTGAGTTTTACAAGGAAGACAGAGGCCATTTGTTTGCAGAGTTCTCCTGAGGGGGTCTCATCGCTCCCCCCCCCCCCCATTGTCGCCAAATGCCACCATTCCTCATCCCTCCTGGTTTCCGGGCCTGGAGCGATGGCCCAACTGCTTTTTTAAATTTGCTTTCTTTTCCGGTGCCCGAAGCCTCGCCTCCTCCCATCGGTCCCGGCTCGACCCCGAGCAAGGCCGCTGCTGTCCTTGGCAGTCTGGCCGAGCCGCTGCCTGAAAGTGTGCAGGAACTTGTGAAGGGAAAGGCGAGACCGCGAAAGAATAGCCCGGGAGGGACCCGGCAAGCAGTGGGAGGTCTGAGCCCTAAGAGCCCCGCGCGAGCCCGCCCCGGCGGATTTGGCACAAACTCCTCCCGGGCCGCCCGGCGACTGAGCAAAGGCCGGCCGCGACGCTCACCCGGCCTTTTGTGGGAGGGAAGCACAAAGGAGAGGGAAAAACACGTCTTCCGTTTTGACGGAGGAGGCCGACAGCTTCTGGACGCCCGGGCCAGCCAGGGACGCCCGGAGCCGGGCCGATTAGCTTCGGCAAAGTGAGCACTCAATTTCCCGGAAAGGGGCTGCGGCGTGGCCCTGGACGCACCCAGGCCGTGCACGCCGGCGCCCGGCTCAAGAGCAGAGCAAATGCCAGGGGGCGTCCGGACGCACGAGGTCAGGCGCCAGGGGCCGGGCTCCCGTTCTGCATTCTTCGCGGAGCGGGTAGATGGACTCGGAGACCCAGAGAGATGGGTCCGGCGACCGTTTTGCCCTGGACTAAAGGAGCGCAGGGGGCCACAGGGGGCCCCTACCTCCTGAGCGACTTTCTGGCAACCACGGAATGTTGGGGGGATGCTGCCGGGAGAAGGGGTCCTCAGCCTAGGGCTGCCAGCCCAAGCTCCGGGCGTCGGGAGTCAGGACGGCGAGGTGCCGCTGCGCTGCCCAGAACAGCCACCACTGCCCGGGGCTGGGGCCTGGAGCGTCCGCATGGGCGTTCACGCGGGAACCTGGCCAATAAGCCAGCTCTCCTACCTCTGGACTCTGCCTTCCCTGTTTCTAAGTACGCATGGTGCCAGAACGGACCCCTCAACTAGAGCAAGCGCGAAAAGAACCCCAGGGCGCGCACTCTGGCGCGGACAGTGGCCGGTGACAAGCAACAAAAGAAGGAACCGGGGCTCCAGGACACGTGCCGCCGCCGCCGTCTGGACTAACCTCAGCGTCTGCAACCCAGGCGGGCGCACAGTGCGCCTGCCGGTGTTTATTAGATACACTGGCGTGCGCACAAGTCCACGCCCCGGCTGGTGGCCCGCAGCTCACATTCCCACGAATGTCCTCACTGCCTGCGGCCGGGGAGGCCCAAAGGAACGATCCTCTAAATACTCTAGCTCTTTCTGCTCCCCCCTCGCCCCCCCCCCCCCGCAGCGTTCGACCATGCGACAGATTCTCCTAATTCAACGGTTATGGGTCATCCTCCGCAACCGTTGGACGACATATCTCCACGCTTCAGTTCTTCATGTTTTAAATACATATTTAACGGATGGCTGCAGAGCCAGCTGGGAAACACACGGGTTGAAAAATAATGCACAAGATTGGGGCGAAGGCGAGAGCCCGCGAGGTTTCCATCAGAGTCTTACCCAGAAACTGGGAGCCATCCCGTGGGTTTATTTTTGTATTCGTTTATTTCGTGCCTTCCCAACGCGAAGGCGAACGACTTTGTTTTTCAAGCCGTGCGTGCAAATTAAAAGTTCCTAAACAACCACATAAACAGAGGCCATAACACTCCCTGGGAGGGAGGGCCGGGGTGTGTTTGTGTATGTGTGTGCGCGGTATTAACGGCTAGTGTCCGCGGTCTGCAGAACCAACCTTCCGTGCTGGAAATGTACAGATGGAAGGAATCCAGCTTAGGGAAAATGTTAGAGACACACGGCCGCCACTACTGCTCAGGAACCGCCCACGCCGGTTATCTGCGCGGTAAAGACTTAGCAGTGTTGTCTGTGGGCTTGCTGTAGACAGGGTCTCCGGATTTTCCCATCTGTAAAATGGATGAGCGGGTCAGTGCCGCTAAACTACCTCAGCTAGCTGCTTCTCTAAGACCAGGTTTCATCCCTGATGGGCAAGCGTTGCCGGGCTTAGCAGCCAAGCTGCGATTGGTGAAAGGGGTCTGAATGCAGCCGCAAGGAGTTGGATCTCACTGTCTGGCCCAAAGCCTGGAGAAGTCTTTGCCCAGGCCTTTGACCTTTTTCTCTCTCTTTTTTTTCTTTCCTTTTTCTTTTTCTTTTTTTTTTTTTTCAGACAAACCCTACGTTTCCCTCCTACCTCGTTTTCCCATTTTGTGGAGACGACCACAAGAGTGATGCTGAAAAGACCACCATCGGTTCCAGAGCTAAGACACGGAGGGCGGGCGCGGCACTTTGGGCGCTAGACTCTGCCCTTCTGTTAGCGCGGTTACTGTGTGGAAACACCTCCTCCCTGTGTCCACGCCATTCCCGACTTTACGAAGAGTTGAGATTTCTTTCAAAACGCCATTCTGGAGCAGGTGCTCCAGGTCCTTCCCTGTCCTCTGCCTCGCGAGGCCCTGCCCCCAGCTGGGGGCGCTACCAGCCGCCCGCGGAGGAGCGTGCTTAACTTGTGCCTGGTTGTCGTTTACCCTTGGGGTTCCAAATGCCCCCGTGTTGATGAAACGCTTGAGATGGGGGGGACGGGCAACGAGAACCCAGAGAGAGAGGGAGATGAAAAGCAAAGGAGGAGACTCCAGCCCCAGCGCCTGAATCGCCAGGGTTATTCGTGCGCATCCCCAAAGATCCGATCGCTTTGGGTATCAGGTTAGTTCGTCGGCAGAACCCCCAGCCCACGCCATCCTCCAGCCTGACTCTGTGGTCACCGTATTTTTATAGAAATTTGACAACGCTCCCTCTCTATCTCAACTGCATTCTGCCCTCGGTACTTCCCCGGCAAGCCCTCCCCACCCCTCCTCCTCCTGCTGCTCGCCTCGCACACCCCCTCCTCGGGTTCCTCCTCCAGTCCCTCCCCAAGAATCTCCCGGCCGCCGACGCCCATTGGCTGTGCGCGGGGAGGAGGCGTGTGCCGGCCGGGCGAGTTTCATTGAGCGGAATTAGCCCGGATGACATCAGCTTCCCAGCCCCCCGGGCGGGCCCAGCTCATTGGCGCGGCGGCCCCTCCAGGACCCGCACATTGTTCCCCGCCCCCGCCTCGGCCACCGCCGCCGCGGTCGCCGCCGCCACCGGGCTATAAAAAACCGGCGGAGCCCCGAAAGGTGCGGATGCTTATTATAGACCAACGCGACATCACCGCCCGGAGCCCGCTTCTCCACTGCGGCTTTTGGGAAGGAGCTCCTCTAAGTGCATCCACAGTAAGTGTCCCCGCCCCCCCCCTCCCAGCAGCCCCAGCCTGTATCCCAGGGACAGACGCCCCTCAACTCGCAAGCGACCCAGGAAGCTCGGTTAGAGAGGGCCCCGATCCCGCCCCTGCCCGCCGGTTCCCCTGAGTGGCTTCGCCGCTCTGACCCTCCCCACACTCACCGCAGCACCCCCTTCGCCCAAAAGCCAGAAGTCGAAGCGACCACAGCTCCTTCTGCCCAAGTCCCGCTCGGCTGGCAAGCTCCCCGCGGTCCCCGGACGCGACGCACGTTATCTAGGCTCGCGGGCGCCGGGTGCCTGTGTGTTTGTTGCTCGGTGTCGATGGAGATAAGGTCGATGCGTTTGAGAAACCAAATAAATACTTCTCTATTTAGATCTCCGTCCTCCCAAAGAAAAACCCTCACTTGCCATTCCAGCCCTGGGGATTCGGCCTCCCGATTCCTAATTGAAGGCATCCAGAAGGCCACCCTCTCTGAGGGGCTCCAATGCTCCCTGGAATAAAACAACCTGTGGATGAGAGCTGAGGAAGTGGGGAGAGAGAGAGAGAGGTTACTTCGTGCGCACCTGCCTGCCGCTAGAAGGAAGCGAGGTGGACACAAAACGACCGGCCACCCGCACCTGGACCAAACGCTGCGGTGCAGGCGGGAGCAGTCTCTCTCTCTCTCTCTCTCTCTCTCTCTCTCTCTCTCTCTCTCTCTCTCTCTCTTTTTCTGAGTGCCTCGAGCTCGATCTAGATCTCTCTCTTCTGTTTCTTCTCCTCTCCGCAGGAGGCGTGCGCAAAGCTCCGAGGGCCGAGGGAGGGAGGGAGGACCCCGCGAGAGCTGCGACTATCCCTCGGGGCCATGGACTCGGACGCCAGCCTGGTGTCCAGTCGCCCGTCGTCACCAGAGCCCGATGACCTTTTTCTGCCGGCCCGGAGCAAAGGCAGTGGCGGCAGCGGCTTCACGGGGGGCACGGTGTCCTCGTCCACGCCGAGCGACGGCCCTCCGGAGCTGAGCGCAGAGCTGCGCGGCGCCATGGGCGCGGCGGGCGCGCACCCCGGGGACAAGCTGGGCGGCGGCGGCGGCGGCTTCAAGTCAGCCTCGTCCAGCACTTCGTCATCCGCATCGTCGGCGGCCGCGTCGTCCACCAAGAAGGACAAGAAGCAGATGACGGAGCCCGAGCTGCAGCAGCTACGCCTCAAGATCAACAGCCGCGAGCGCAAGCGCATGCACGACCTCAACATCGCCATGGACGGGCTGCGCGAGGTCATGCCGTACGCGCACGGCCCGTCGGTGCGCAAGCTCTCCAAGATCGCCACGCTGCTGCTGGCGCGCAACTACATCCTCATGCTCACCAACTCCCTGGAGGAGATGAAGCGACTGGTGAGCGAGATCTACGGCGGCCACCACGCGGGCTTCCACCCGTCGGCCTGCGGCGGCCTGGCGCACTCGGCGCCCCTGCCCGCCGCCACGGCGCACCCCGCGGCCGCCGCGCACGCCGCGCACCACCCCGCGGTTCACCACCCCATCCTGCCTCCCGCGGCCGCCGCCGCCGCGGCCGCCGCGGCCGCCGCCGCGGTGTCCAGCGCCTCCCTGCCCGGCTCCGGGTTGTCGTCGGTCGGCTCCATTCGGCCCCCGCACGGCCTGCTCAAGTCTCCGTCCGCGGCGGCGGCGGCGGCGGCGGCCCCGCTGGCGGGCGGGGGCGGCGGCAGCGGGGGCGGCGGCGGCTTCCAGCACTGGGGCGGCATGCCCTGCCCCTGCAGCATGTGCCAGGTGCCGCCGCCGCACCACCACGTGTCGGCCATGGGCGCCGGCAGCCTGCCGCGCCTCACCTCCGACGCCAAGTGAGCTGCCGGCCGCCGGCGCGTTCTGGCGAACGGAGGGACCCGGGGGCTGCGGGGAAGCGAGGCCTGGCCGGCACTGGGGCCCGGGAGCTCAGTTCCCAAGATCACAGGACGTTGGGCTGGGGGTGGGGGTGGGGCGCAATGATGAGGACGTCAGCCCTGGGGAACCGAAGCAATTGGGGGGCGCGCACCGGACAGTGGGGAGTGACAGGGCCGTGCGCTCTGGGTGCAGCCCTCTCTGGCTTTAAACAGCGCTGCTCCGAAAGAAACCATTGTGAAAGAAGGCACTGCTGTGTGCACCCCTCCCTCGACACCCCCCTCCCCCCTCCCACTTCCAAAAAAAAGTGATTCTTAAATTGGTGGTTTCTTCTAGGATGCGGGCCGCGCTCGGCCCTGGCAGCCCTTCGTTACATGGGGGAGGAGGAGGAGGAGGGAGGACCGCGTTGGGGACTTCCTCTCCTTCCTCCTTTCTTGGCGGGTAGGAGACTTGGGAGAAGCTGTATTCCAGGAGCGGCCGTCAGGCCTCGCCTTCAAGGGTCGTCTCTGGCCCTGAGCCAGGGGCTACGAGCTAGCTGAAAATTGGCATCCGGTACCAGAAGCGTTGACGGTCTCGTCCAATGTGGGTAAACCCACAACTGTCTGAGAACTACTGCGGTTCCTGCCTGTCGCCCCTATTGCTTTTGAGGGTGTGGTTTTTTTGTTTTTTTTTTAAATAAATCTATGTTCCGTATTCAACAATACAAGCAGGCCTTCTAGAAAGTCAGACTAGAACCACTTGTGGATTGGAATAATCTAAAACTGTCGACTTTGGGGGCGGTTTTTGTTTTTGTTTTTGTTTTTTTTAGTTATTTTCGGATAGACTCTCCCTCCCTGCCTCCCCATTCTTTCCGTCTGTAAGCACAAAGTGATTTGGTTTATTGCCCGACTGGGGGCAGTCATTCTGATACCCGAGGGTTTGACGGAACTCAAAGGCTGTTGCTGTGAATGTGGTTGGAGTTACCTGGGAGTCCTGTTGGCTTTTGAGGTTTTTCTTTCTTGGGTGTGTAAATATATTATCAATAATGAGGCCAGTGCTGCTGCGAAGCTGTTTGCTCACGTGACTGCCAGCCCCACCGGAGTCTGAGCCTGGCCTCCTATATGTCGGTTTCTTTTTGCCACGTTTAACACGAATGACAAACTCTCCCACGTGCTTCTCGCGGCCTCCGAGAACTGCCTGGGCGCCTCCCGCGCTTTGCGGTACCGGGCTTTACAGCGTCTGCCGCGTAACATCTCTCCTCCGCTCGCGGTCCTGCAGAGAGTGTATCATCTGTTTTATTTTTGTAAAAAGAAAAAAAAAGTGCTAAATAATATTTATTACTTGTTTGGTTGCAAAATCGAAATAAATGATCGAGTGTTGAGATTTTAAATAAAAGTGACAAGTCCGTCGGCTGTTTGGGAGCCGCGTGGGTGGGGGGAGGTGCAGGGTGCCAGCCCTCGGAGCCGGATTTGGGAACCATTTCGTGGGTTCCACCCTGGAGAAAGATTAAGGGGTTGTTGGACTATTCTCCCCTCGCCAACCCCCACCCCACCCCCACCCCCACCAACTGGGTGTTTCTCACACGTCTCTTGTTAATTTGATTTTCCGACGCCTGATCCGGAACTTTTTCTTTTCTTTTTCCTGCGGTTGAGGATTGAGTTCGTTGAAAGTGAACATGTCTCTCCCTGCGCGGAATTTGGGGCCTCCGGGGCAAGGGCCTTGCCTTGGGCTGGCTGGAGTCCCGGCGCTCAGGCCTCCCGTCCTACCAGGATTTTTTTTTTCTTTCGGCTCAGAGGCAGTCGCCCACCCCCCATCCCGCTGGGGGAGGGGGGAATCCTTGGGCTTCAGCTGCAGACCGGCCACTTGGGGCCCCGGGTCCGGACAGAGCGCCGCGGGAGCGCGAGAAGGGATCCGATAACCCTTCTCTCCCTTCCTCGCGCTGTGCACGACCCCACCCAGGCGCCCACGCCGGCCTTGAACTGCAAAGTGTTAGGTGCTGGGAACGGCCAGCCTGGAGTGAGACTCTGACCAGCGCGCTTTGGCCTCCATGCTCTTCCCCACAGGGCCACCTCTGTCTTCTTGTGGCGACTGGGATCCTCACAACCCAAAGTTGCGATACAAACTTAGGTCTTGGGTAAAAAAATAAATAAATAAAGAGATTCTGGGTAAAAAGGAAAAAGCTTCAGCCTTCCTGGTCAAGGAGGATAGACCACTTTGCAGTGTCTCAGCCTGCGGGGCTTCAGGGAGAACGCGCCCCCAGGAGAGCAGCGACTGGTGCGGACGCAGTGGGTTCCCTGGCCCGGGGCCCTCTTGCCTACAACGTCTTTGGTGGCCTTTGGCGAAAGGTCTCTGTACCTGGGACACCTGGGGGTGGAGAAGGTTTCCCTGGTTGTAGCCTCATTTTTTGAGGTCCCTGATCCCGACCCATGCCGACTCTCCCTGCCCAGGACTGAGGGTGGGTCCATCCCCCAGCTTGGGGACAGGTGCTTTTGGTGCCCAGCAGGTGCATGGAGCTGCTGGCCTGAACCGAAGGCGGCTAAGAGTCCGGTGCAGGAGGACTCCTTTCGGCTCTGCTTTTCACCGAAGCCTGAGAGGAGGCAGAGCAGCTGGGGAGGAAGAAAGAGGGGGACAGGGTCCCCGGCCCCCCCCCCCCCACAAGAATCCAGGAAGAGAGTAGGGCCGGTTCTAGTAGCTTTTATTTCCAAATCCCGTTTGAAATGAAATTTGTTAAGAATTCAAAACTGGGTCTGGCTCCAGCGGTGGGGTCGGGGTCGTGGGGGGTGGGGGGGTGGGGAGAGGGTTGGCTGGGACTCTGATGGTGGGGACCTGAGAACCCAGCGCCACTGGGGCTGGGTGGGGGCTGGGTTGCAGCAGCGGCTTCCTTCACCAACCCTAAGCCTTGGAGGGTACCTGTGCCTGTGCCTGGTGTACGTGGTGGATGTAGAGAGGCACGTAATAGGAAAGGAAATAAATCAAGTCTCTCCCCCTCCCCTCCCAGACCCAAGTTCGCCCAGCCAGGGCTAGCCCTGGGCCCCCCAGGAAGGAGGGGTTCGATCCCTGCCCTTCCCAGAGTCACCCCGCCTAAACTGCGAGTCTGTCAGGGATCCCTGTCGCCACGGTCACCACGTGTGAGAGAGGAGCATCCTCAGACACTGCAGAGGCGCACACAGGTGAACTAGAGTGGATATTGCTGCCCAGGGCAGGTGGCTCCTGGAGGGAGGGTGGCCCTGGACAGGCGGGGACCTGGGGGGAGGGGGGACTCCGGATGGTGCCTGGGCTTCCGAGTCGCACTGGAGAAGATATTATGAAAACCCTCAGACTTCCAAGGACCCTTCATTGGGGAGGACCCCCCCCCCCCCCCCAGTGAGAGAGGGGAAGGGAAAAGGAGGTAGAGTAACAGTCCTGGCCTGGCCCGGTCCGCTGGGCTCTGTCCCAGCCGGCCTCCTCTCTGGCAGCATTAGACCAGAGGTTCCCTCCTGCACTGAACCACAGCTCAGCTTCCCCACCCTCCACGTGGCCCCCTGGTTTCCCAGCTCTCAGCCGCAGAGCCAGGGACTTCTGTCTCCAGACCCCAACGTCTCTGAGATAATCCCCAGTCGCCCACAAGAGCTCAACTTAAGGGACAGAGTCCTCTCCAAGGTCTCTATGCTCCAGGGCCCTGTCCTCCCTCCTCACTCTACTGGGCAGGAGTCACAGAAACGATGATTCCCTGGACATACTGTTGGAGGGCTTGCCAAAATTCCTTGGGTGCTGCTGGCTGTCTGTCTGGGGGCACCCAGAGAGTTGAAGCTCTACATTCTTGGGACAGCAAGCTGAGGGACAAAGCATTCCCTCAGACCGATGCTCGTCTGGGTCTGGAAAGGTGTTGCTGAGACCCAAGGTGCCACGCCTAATAAAGATGGCTATAGGAAGACCTAAGCACCGGGGACACCCATGGCAGTCCGGGGCGGGGGACAGCCCAGCATGTAGGACCTCTCCTTTCATTCCCAGACTGGAACCAATGAAGGCCAGATGCTCTGGGGCCAGTGCATTGGATTTTAAAGCCCCTTAGACGCTCTAAGTGTGGAAGAATTGTCTGTCTGCTTCCCTTTGAGACAGAATGGACCGCCTGAACTTCCATTACGTGAACACCTTGTGCCCCCCGCCCCCAGAAGTTCATCTAAAGCAAAGGATCCTCTATACCCGCCCACCTCTCATTGTAAGTTCCTCTTTTAGTACAGACTTTGGGCCACTTTCTGTTTCCCAGTGGCTCCCAGTACTAGTAGGGATTCGGAACGGGGAGGGATCTTTGACAGGGGCCCTACACCCAGGGTCTCAAGACCCCTGGCTGGTGACAGACCGTCCCCGGCCTGATGGTTCTTAGGATAAATGGTTGCTTCATTGAATCCCACCCTGGCTAGGGAGAAGGACCTTTGGAACGGCGAAGGTTGGCATACTTCTCCTTGGTTTGGAGGCTGCAGGCAGCCCATGGGCTAGATCCTGGGGCTAACCTCCCTGCTCCCTGTCAGAGCGAGGGGTCCCCCCCCCATCCCCGGCAGGACAGAGATGGAGACCTAAGGGGGCTGGGACATGGGGGGCCAGATCTCTAAGGATTCCCCAGAGCTCTCATCCCTAATCCCCATCTCTCTCTTAGGGACCACCTCATTGCAACAGGACCTGGAGGTCGGTCCCAGGTTCATGGGAGGAGGGGCCTCTGCATTGAGGAGCATATGTGGCCTATCTGGGAGCAAGGAGGCTGCACCAGGCATCTCTGGGGAGTTGAGGATACTAAGGACAGGCAGAGGAGGCTGGAAGAGGGGACGCCAATGGGTATCACAGGTTCTTTGGTACAGAGCACCGCGCTGAGAGCTGTAGTGTGTTATTAATTCATTCAATTCTCACCGCGATGGTGTTATTGTCACTACATTTCACAGGTGAGGAGACTGAGGCTCAGGGAGGGTGTGAATCGCTCAGGAGCTTAGCCAGTGAATGCAGGCGGCAAAGTTGGACTCTGCCGGGCTCCATAGCCCACGTTTCCGAGCTCATCTCACCCATCCCCTTCGCCCACCCCCCCCCCCCCCGCATTAAGGCCCCAGACTCTCTTAGCCGCTGCCTGGGAAACCCTCGCAGCTCCCGACCCCACTCCCCCCACCCCCGACCCCCCCCCCACACACACACACGCCCCCGCTCTCTTGGGTGACGCTCCCAATGCTCCCTCTTTGTGCCTGGACCCATCTGTCCCTGATGCCCCCATCTGGGCGGCTGGTGATGGCAAAGCCTTCGATAATTAGCGGGCTGGGGTGGGCGCGGGGCGCGGGCGGAGGAAGGGCCAGAGCAGGTGAGCTGAGCGGTCCCTGTCTGAGGGCGCCTGGCAGCGCCGACAGTCACTGTGCTTCGTGCCCACACAGCTGCCGGAGCCCTGACCCAGTGGTGCAGTCCACACCCCGTGCCGTGTTTTCGGAAACGAGTCGCAAACTGGAACGCCCGCTGCCTGGATTCCCAGGGAAACACCTGCGTAGTCTCGCTGCCCAACATCCCCAGGTGGCGGTGGCAGCCGAGGGGAACTGGGGCGCTCTCCCCGCGGGGGACTTCGAGTACCCTTTGACCGCACGCCGAGGGCCCCACAGACAAGCATGTGGGCCACGTTGGCCCGAGGGCTCCCAGTTTGCAACCCCTGAAAGTGGTGCAGTTAACCACACGGCCCAGCTGGGCGCTGGGTTTGGAGGCTGCGTCTTTATTTGGGGTCCTCAGAACCGTGCCCCGGCGCCCCCGGATCTCGCCTGGGCAAAATGGGTAGGCGCAGACGGGTGGCCCGGTCCCTGCGCGACGCGCACCCCCGGCCTCCGCAGGCCCGCCCCGCCCTCCGGGTGCCCCAGCGCGGCCCACACCGCGGGGCTTGAAGTGGCTGCCTTGGACCGCACGCGCGCTCGGTGGCTTTCGTTGGGACCTTTGCTTCCCAGGCAGCCCCAGCGCCTCTGGGCCCATTGGCTGTGGCAGGGGTCGACCCCTACGCCCCCACCCCGGGAGGGAGGCAGCCCAATCGAGGAGGAGGAGGCGCCTAAGATCGCTTGGGGGCTGAACAGCGTCCGACCTGAGGAAGCTTCCGGGCCCCCAACACGGGCGGGGCTCAGGCCCTCGCGTCCATCACCGAGTCTCCGCTTGCAGGCTCATGCCGGCGAGTTCGCTGTCACTGATCCTCGGTGCTCGTAAACCCGTGAGGCTGGAACTTTGCAGCAGCGGCTGGGAACCCTCTGGCCCTGCTGAGCTCTGGATGCTGGATGAACCAGACAGACCCAGGGGAGCGCTGTTTACCTCTTCCCTCCCTGATTGACCTGAGAACCGAAATGCATCCCTGTCCAGGTGCTTCTAGGCGTCCTAGGACGCACCAACCTCCCTTCCCTCCAAGCCCAGCTGGGTCCTCTGAACCCTGGGCCCTCAAGGCCCGAGTCCTGGAGCCCAGGGCAAGGGCCAAGCAGAAACCCACCTAGGGGCCATGAGCGGGACCTTGCGCCATTGGCTCATCTTCAAATCTTCTTGGCCTAGAGGGTGTCTTGTGGAGCAGGGCTCGATTGGCCTCTCAGAAGCCGAGGGGGAGCTCTCTGAGCCGGTTTCCTCTTCCGTAGAGCCAACCAGGCCATGTGATCACCAAAGGTCCTTGGCAGCCCAGGGGCTAACTCAGGTGCAGAGCCCTCTGGGTCCCCTGATCCATCTCCCAGCAGAGGCTCTGGGAATCTCTGGCCCACAGGGACTGTGCCACGAGTGAAGACAAGTCCTCTGGGTGTTCTGTGTGCAAGCGCCGATGGAAGTGACAGCTTCTCTTCAATGAAGTGTAGAAATGTTCTGGAAGTGTCTGCTGCCCTTGATTGTGAGGCTTCCCCAAGGTAGAAGCTAGCTTGGAGGCCTTTGTATCTAGATGTGCCTGCTGGATGAGAACCTCTGAACAATGGGACTCAATGGAGGACGCAGGGAAGGAAGAGGTTTCCGGAGTGATGGGGACTGAGACAGGAGTGTAAACCACCGGGAATCATGCACTGATGGGGGGGGGGGGGCATTGAGACCTAGAGACTGATGGGGCATTTTTGTTGTGCCAACCCTCACCCCCCCCCCCACATTTGTATTCAGACTTAGGTTACAAGACCTCCCAGAGCCCCTGGTGAATGGAGGCCCTGGGCCCAAGGGCCTGGCCAGGAGGTGGCTGCTGCTTGATCTGGACCCTCAAATGTGAACTTGGGCCCCCAGGAGGCATCCATGAATTTGTAGGTCACCGTGGAGTGGGTTGAACACTATGGAGACCATGACTGAGTAATCGGGTATGTGGTAGTAGGCTACCTTCGCCAGGCTCCACCAGCCGCGTGACCTTGAACGAGAGATGGGGGCTTTCCGAGTCTTAGCTTCCTGATCTGCAAAACCGGCATGGTGCCGGTACCATTTTCACAGGGTGTCAGGCTTGAAAAGGAGAACCTGGGCCTGGGGCTGGTACACAGGGCATGCCTGGCTGCTGGGGTGTCCTCTCATTGAACCTTCTGGAATGTCCTAAGAGGTAGGATCCCAGTTAGTCTCTGTCGCATGACCTGGGGCAGGGGGCGGGCAGTGCTGTATGCCTCGGGACCCCAGGAGAGGCCTGGAGTGTCTCTGAGCTCTATATATGGAGTCTGGTTCCCAAGCCTCCTAGGACAGGGGGAGGTCCCCATTCTCGTCCTCAGATGCCAGGATCTGGTACTCCATTGGTCCTCACCGAATAGTCTTTGCATAGTGGGAAAGGACCTACCCTCCACGGGGAAACCCGGAGCCGGTCCTTTTAAGGACAGAAGCCAGGATCAGAGAGGAATTAATCGAAGGGAAAGTTGCCCGTGAAGCTGAGGCCCCAGCCTCGCAGCCCGCCCCTCCCTCCCCTCCCTCAGAGCTAGGTCTGCTGGTCCTTCTCTCCGTGACCCTCAGGGGTCAGCTGGAAGACGGAGGGTTCTTCCTATTCTGGAATTGCAGCTGGGAGCCACAGGGAGAACAGTGGCGGGGCCTCTTAGGAGTTGGGCTGGGGAGGGAGCCCCAACTCTGAACTCGGCTCTGAGCTCAGCTGTTGAGGCCAGTGCAGCCAAGGAAGATACTGGGGTACCAGTGGCTCAGCCGGGACAGGAAGGAAATGACTTGGGGTAGCCCGGGGTTCCTGCAAAGGACGGGAGCACAGGCGCAGAACCAGAGGCTGTTCAACCAGGGTCACCTGGACACCCCCCTCAGTCTGGGGGCCACCCTCTCTGCCTTCTTCCTACGTGCCCCTCCCCTCCCCAGCCCGATTAGGGCTCCATCACCACCCCCCCACTAACAGATCTGCTCCTCCTCCCCCCGTGGGGGGGGGGGTTGTGTGTAACCTATTTTGTGTGTAACCTACCAGCTCCTCCTACCTGTCCACCTCTTTCTGTTTGCTTTGATCGAGGTGAAATTCACATACATAAAATTAACCACTTTAAAGCCAACGACTCAGTGGCATGCAGAGGGCTGTGCAAATACCGCCTTTATCTAGTTCCAAAACACTTTTGTTACTCCAGAGTAACACCCTGTGCCCATCCTGTCCCAAGCCACCACCACAAATCTGCCGGACGTCTCTGTGGACTGACCTATTCTAGATGCTTCATTTACACGGAATCAGACAATATGCGACCTTTTGTGTCTGGTTGCTTTCACTCGGCATGTTCTAAAAATTGTTTTTAACGTTTGTGAGAGAGGGAGAGAGACCGAGAGAGACAGAGACAGAGAAACAGAGCATGACCAGGGGAGGGGCAGAGAGAGAGAGGGAGATGCAGAATCCGAAGCAGGCTCCAGGCTCCGAGCGGTCGGCACAGAGCCCGACGCGGGGCTCGAACTCACGAACCGCGAGATCGTGGCCTGAGCCAAAGTTGGACGCTTAACCCGCTGAGCCACCCAGGGGCCCCCACCCAGCAAGTTTTTGAGGTTCATCCATGCTGCAGCACGTGTTAGTACTGTGTTCCTTTTTAAGGCTGAGTAGTATTCCTCTGAATGTAGCACAACATTCTGTTTATTCACCTGTCAATAGTTTCATTCACTTCTGAGTCACTCCTCACATCCTTTCCACAACCTATTGTGGGAAAAAGAGATCTGGGCTAGGAGTTTGATAATCTAGGTCTCTGAGCAGGATGGGTGTTCTAAGGCAAGTGGCTTCACCTTTCTGGGCCCCCATCTACTTATCTGTAAAGTGAAAAGTTTGGCAAGGGCCGTTTCAAGTTATAGTTCTCTCTGACTCTTTACAAGTCCAAAGTGCTCCCCGGCACTCAGAGAAAGGATCCCAACACCTTTTCTGCCAGCCACATCCCTGGGCCGAGGACCCCACTGCAAGTCCTGGGACTTGCACAGTGCCCTCCAGTGGATCCGACTCCCCTCACATCTTTGCCTTTGGGTCTTAAAGAGGCCAAATCTTAATGAGAAGCATGGCGGGGGTACGTAGTGTTTTGTGAGTCATTCCCTTCTTGAGTATCCAGCCAGACTCTCAGCGACTTTGGTTTGGCGATGAAACGACCAACTCACTTGTAGCACATACAGGTCCTCGTCATGACATGGTTAAGAAGCAGACAATAGGGCACCTGGGTGGTTCAGTTGGTTAAGCGTCCAACTTTGGCTCGGGTCATGATCTCCCAGTTGTGAGTTCGAGCCCCATGTTGGGCTCTGTGCTGACGGCTCAGAGCCTGGAAGCTGCTTCGGATTCTGTGTCTCCCTCTCTCTCTGCCCCTTCTCCTCCTACTCTCCTTCTCTCTCAAAAACAAATAAACATTTAAAAAATTAAAAAAAATAAGAAGTGGACATTGAGCTAGGTCATGAGGTTTCAACTAAGGGAAAGTATACAAGTTGATATCTTAACTCTGTTTTCTTGGTCTTTCATTCAGTACTCATTTACCGTCCTGTTATCCTATCTGCTGCTTTGGGCAGGTTGGAAACATACCGAGAAACAGTATGGAAACATACCAAGAAACAAAAGATTACTTTTTGTTTAAAGTAAACTTCAGGCTCAGTTGAGAGCCTAGCAGGGAGCCCAAAGCAGAGTCCAGAGTGAGGCTTGAACTCATGACCCTGAGATCAAGACCAGAGCTGAGATCAAGAATCACACACTGAATCAACTGAGCCACCCAGGTGCCCCCAAAGAAACTGACTTAAGAAATATGCACTTTCAGGGCGCCTGGGTGGCTCCATCGGTTGAGCGTCCGACTTCGGCTCAGGTCATGATCTCGCGGTTCTTGACTTCGAGCCCCGCGACAGGCTCTGTGCTGACAGCTCGGAGCCTGGAGCCTGCTTTGGATTCTGTGTCTCCCTCTCTCTCTGCCCCTCCCCTGCTCATGCTCGTCTCTCTCTGTCTCAAAAATAAATAAAACATTAAAAGAAAAGTAAAAAAAAACAAAAAAGAAATATGCACTTAAAAAAAATTTTTTTTAATCTTTATTTATGAGAGAGAGACAGAGACAGAGTGTGAGTGGGTGAGGGGCAGAGAGAGAGGGAGACATAGAATCTGAAGCAGGTTCCAGGCTCCGGGCTGTCAGCACAGAGCCCGACGCAGGGCTTGAGCTCACAAACTGCAAGATCATGACCTGAGCTGAAGGCAGACGCTTAACCGACCGAGCCACCCGGGTGCCCCAAGAGATATGCGCTTTCTTAGCATTGAAGAGCTTTGAGACCTACCCCCATTGAAGGGGGGTGGTCAGCTGACCCTGTCCGAGTGGAATTGAACTTGGAGGTGGGGGAACTTTAATGCAGGGAAGGTACCATTATTTCAAAGATGTTTTACATTTCTGTTTGGAATATGGAAGCTCAGTAAATTGAGATAATTGTTTTCACCTCCTTCCTTTTCAATACTCCAAACTTACCCTGGCATTTCCAACCCCCTTGCTCTGCTCATTTTCTTTTTCCCCATACTGTATTATTTACTTATTTATTTCACTTCATCGTCTGTCTTTCTCAATGGAATATAAGCTCCACGAGGCAGAGATCGTTGTTCATCCTCATCACTGATGTAGAACACTGCCTGGCACATAGTACGTACTCAGTAAATACTTGTTGCGATGGAATGGGCCCAGACGATTATTGCCACCAAGTCCTTTCCTAACGAGCAGGGAAGAGACATGAAGCTTCGCTGGGATTCCCACAGAAGAAAACACTAGCAACATTTGCCCCTGTCAGAGTGTGCTGTTGAATTCTGTCTGCTTTCCTAAAAATGCTTTGCTAGAAACAGCTATGTCGTGGAGGCTGGCCTTATATTGGTCCTGGGAGAGGAGTCAAAGACGGGGTTTTCTGAAATAATTTATCAGATAGGATCAACAAACTTACTAACGCTGGAACACTTTGCAAACTTACTAATGCCGGAACATTCTCTGCTGCTTTCTTCACTTCCTTGGGTGAGTTCTGAGCACAGTTAAGATCCAGACCTTGAGGCGTAAGACTGACCCTTAGCGTTATACAGATTCCTAGTTGGACGATTTGTTCTAATCCTTTGGGAGGCAAACTCCTTGGATTAAAAAAAATATATAAAAAGCACAACCAATACTCAATTTGCTGAACCTTTCCGATGGGAGCATCTCCCAAAGAGGAAAAGTATTTTGTGGCAAATTAGCAGCTCCCACAAACCACCACTGTCACGGCCACAAGCCGAATGAGAACACGTTGGAGGGGGAGGGACAGGGGTTGCAACGTTTCAGATCGGACGGCCTGCCTAAACCTTAACATGAAATATCCTAAGGAGAAAAAAAAAAAAACAAACCCTCAGTGGTTGTATTTATTCCGAATGCAAAACTGTCCCCTTTGTTGAAGTCGGCTGAACTAACTCGGCCAGGAGAACAATGTCGAGTCTGCTGGCGGGCCATGTGCTAATGTGCTCATGCATTACAGGCCGCAACAGATGGCTGTGAGAACACTGGGCCGCGCCTGCCTGGGTCAGGACGCAGAGCCCAGTGCTTCCCAGTTCGGCCCAGTTATCAAAACACTGCTTCTCTATGGAGACATGGTGGCTGTCCGGGGGGGCGGGGGCGGGCCCTGTCCCTTCTGCACATACAGGGCTTGATGTGAGAGCAGAGGTGTAAAGGAATAATTACTGGGGGGGGGGGGGGGGGCGGGGCGTTGTTGGTTGGTTGGTTGGTTGGTACCATGTCACAGAATTGACAAGTTCTTTTCGTGCGGTTGAAAGTGCGCAAACGGGAGATACACGCTCTGTTGTTCGACACGTTAGCGCACGGACGTCGCTCGAGCTTTTAATCATTGTAAAGTTCTCTCCCCTCCCCTCTGAGGGCCTGTCTTCTGTCTTTCCCCGCATCTCAGTGAATCACTGCAGAGAGAAAGTCACCCCGCCCCCAGAGCAAAACAAAACACAAAGAAAACAAAACCCAGCTTTTTGCAACGACCAACTAAGGCTCCAGAGAAACTCCTCTGGAAACATGTAGCCAAGTGGAATGTACCAGATCTACTCTAACACCCTCCATCCCTGCATTCTCGGCAAATGGGAAGAAAGCCCACACTGGCCACCGCCTTTGCGCTTCTCACTTCCCCCCTGCCCCTTGAAGCAAAGGCGTGGTCAGGTTGGCTGCTGGGAGACGGGACGGGGGAGTCAGTTACTGTCTGTATGTTTCCCCACCTGCACCGCTGCTCAGGCTCAGGCCACCCACCTCCTCCCCTTGCTTCTGTCCCCGGAGCAAGGACTCACTTGGAACAAGGACTCCTCGGATGACAGTAAGCCCAGGGAGGGCAGCACCTCAGAGATGTCACTCCAGACCCACACAGAGGCAGAGAAGCACAGAGAGAGCCAGAACGGACAGCAGACCTCTATGCTCCGACTCTGAAACAGACAAGGAGGCGAACCCCGGGCCATCTGGTCTTCCAAGTCCCTGTAACTTTCGTGATGTTCAAGGGGAACACCGGGAAGCTGGCGTGTGTCCCACTGTCTCCCCACCAGCTGTGTGTGCTCCTCAGCATTCCTTGGGTTAAAGCCATCGTTGGGGTGAGCGTGATGTCTCCAGAAAGCCCCGTAAAAATGTCCGTTGCCTGGGAGGGAATACAGGGCAAGTCGTTAGCACAGGTCAGTCTGTGAGGTATCGTTGATAACACCAGGGAGGATCCCCAGAGCCTGGAACGTGCGAATTCTCCCGAAAGAAGCTGGGAAAAGAAGGGCCATGAGACTAACAGGGCCAGTGCCATGGGGGCCAGAGGTAAGCTTTGGGGAGGGGCACTGAAGCTTGTATTACGTAGGATATAGGCTAGGTATAGCAGGCTGAAATCCATTTTCTAAAGGAAGGGGAATGAATTTCCACATGAGTGCTGAAGAAAGCATAAATTTTAAGTTAACGAAACCAGTAGAGTTTGATAGCCCTTGTCGGTTTGTAGGGTCTCGGACCTTTTACATTCATTACCTTGTTTAAAATGAGAAGCCCGAGACATACACGCCCTCTCCACCCCATGGTGATCTCTGGGCTTGGCCTGCTCACACGGTGTTACAGGGCAGAGTCCAGAGGTCCGTAAGGGACTCTCTTCACCCTATGAGGGGGACTGGACAGGCTCCCGCCCCCACAGAGCCATTCATTTGTGAACCAACCTGTTCTTAGGGCTCTTGTTCATGCCCAGCCTTTGAGAAGCTTCCCCTCCCTAATCTTCAAGCCTTCTGCACCCTCGCTGGAGAAGGGGTGTGGCCCCAGCCAGACTCAGAATCAGTAGCCTATTTGGAGGTCATTCCGGGACACGTCTTTTGCTTTCAGCCTGAAAGGAGCCTGACCCTGAAACACACCTTTGCTCCTGGTATGTTCAAGAGGAAAAGAAAAAGAAGCCCGTGACCCACGTCAGGCACAGAGAATCCAGGGGAATCCAGTCTCCCCAAACCCAAGAGGATAGAAGCGAGGTGCAGACCCTGAACTGTGATGACCAGATGTGTCACACACTCTGAAATTCCTATTTGCCTGGATCACTGGCGACCTAGAACCTTTCTAGTTCTGCCTAACAAAAATGTTTAATTAAAAAAAAAAATTTGTTTAAAGCAACCTCTATGCCCAACGTGGAGCACAAACTCATGATCCCAAGAGTCACGTGCTCCACCAATGAGGCAGCCAGGCGCCCCTGCCTAATCAAAATTTAAAATGTGCTTCCTTATTTCCCAATTCACTCTTTGCCCCCTACACATTCCTCTTTCTAGATTTGCCTTTATACGTTTTGTTCTGCCTAAGAATTAATTTCCCATCAGCCATCTCTCCGTGCTTCTTGAATTTCCAGGTCAGGGCTCTCTTGGTGTATTAAAATGGGTACTATTGATGGACCACGGCTCCACTGTGCCCTGTTGGGCAAGTTCCCGTCCTGATGGAGTGTCTGGTCAAGCAATAGGAAGGTGCTAGACTTCAGCAACTCTGTCCAGTAGAAATTTCTGCAGTGACGGAAATGTTCTATAGTTACGTTATCCAGTATGGTAGCCACTAGCTGTGTGTGGCCATCGAGCCCTTGAAATGTGGCCAGTGTGACTGAGAAAAGAGATTTTAAATTTTATTGAGTTTTGATTTATTTTCATTTAAATAGCTACATGTGGCTAGCGGCTACTGTACTAGAGAGGTTAGGTCTAGAAAGAGGCTGCAGAATGCTCTAGGAGTCAGGCTTCACCAGGTACATCATCAGATTGTATTTCTGTTGCCTAGACTAATACAATATGGCCAGGCCCCAAATGCAGAGGATTTCCTTAAAGTCAGAAGTATGTCTTTTACCATAAAACATTATTTGCATTGACTTTATTAGCAAGGAAAACCATCATTCCGTGCCACTCAAGATTATTAAACTCTGGAAGGATCGCAGAGCTGGCTGTGTCGGCCAATCTGTTATGGACATTCAAGACAGCCATCTGGCATCACCATGCTTTATTCCTCACCTCCTCCCAAACCCACCTACCACATCCACAATGCTGTTGGCTTTTTCCATCCTCTTCATAAAACTCACTTCCCTCTTCATTTTTAGCCTCCCGCCTAAATCACTAGCGCTAATAACTTACGAGTAGTCAAGAAAAGCACATGGTGTTTCCTTTGCTGACACCCTCGTTAAATTGCCCACATTTCTTCCCTCACTCGAATATTTGAAGACCTGGGTTCCAAAGTCTGTTTTAGAAGGTGTACCTACCATCAACAAAAACTTTCTCATGGTCTTTGATGACCATCTGGAAAGTTCTTTGTTTTTCCCAGGATCTACCACAGGTAAACACATTCTTTGTGGAGGGGAGACCGACTTCATACAACCTCAACTGGGAAAGTGCTATTGGCTCATTAAAATGGTTAGCTACTCTACTCGGGGTTTCTCAGTGTACCGCTGTTACACTTCAGGCTGGATAATTATTTGTCATGGGGGCTGTCTTGTCCATTGTAGAATGTTTATTAGTATCACTGGGCTCCGGGCACGAGATGCCAAGAGCACCCTGCTCCCAGTTGGACAACCCAAAACGCCTCCAGACATCGCCAAATGTTCTCTGGGGGACAACATTGCCCCCAGTTGGGAACCCCTGTTCTTCCATTTAGCACTCACATCGTGAGCTCAGATAGCAAAGCAGAGAAGGAAAAAGCCACACGAGCCTTTGGATCTGAACCCTTCACTGTGCTAAACCTCTTTCTTATTTAGAATGCCCTATCAGTGACAGACTTTGCCCCCCCGAACCATGAGAAATGAGAAGATTGAAAGGTATGTGACTTGGCTTAGATGTCTCTGGAACATTTTTTGAAACCAAGGAAGGTAGATCCAAAAATGTAAGGAGCTTAATTGGTTTGGTTTCCTACATGGGAACTGTTTACAATGAAGAGGCAGCCCACAGGGATATGACTCAGCAAGTATAGACTGAATTTAGTGAAATTTCAAGAAGAAACGTTCACATTGATTGGGCTCTGAGCATGTGCCAGGCATTGTTCCAGCTGTACTGATTCTAGGACTATTCTTACGTCTGTTTTACTGATGAGGAAACAGAAGCCCAGAGATCATGCAGACGTGGGATTTAAGATCCCAGACTTATAGAGATGATGCTGTGCTGGCATAGTGAGAAGTATACATGTTCCTGCTATATTTTCTGTTACTTAAAAATACTGATTTTTAAGTCGACTTTCCACTTTGAAATAATTTCAAATTTTTTTTTCAATGTTTATTTTTATTTTTGGGACAGAGAGAGACAGAGCATGAACGGGCGAGGGGCAGAGAGAGAGGGAGACACAGAATCGGAAACAGGCTCCAGGCTCCGAGCCATCAGCCCAGAGCCCGACGCGGGGCTCGAACTCACCGACTGCGAGATCGTGACCTGGCTGAAGTCGGACGCTTAACCGACTGCGCCACCCAGGCGCCCCTGAAATAATTTCAGATTCACAGGAAAGCTGCCACGATGGGGCAGAGAGTTACTACGTGCCCTTCACCCCGCTTCCTTGGATGTTAATATCTTACAGTCCCTTGGAGCGTTTGGCACAAGTAAGAAATTAACGTTGCTACACATATTAACGGAGCCACAGCTTCTGTTTGGGTTTCTTCTGCTTTGCCACTAACGTCCTCTGTCTGTTCCAAGGAGTGGAGGGTCTCCAATCCAGAATACCATATTGCACTTAGCTGATGATTATTTTCAACAGCGTTGACCAAGGACTTGCTCCAAGCAGTTACAGACACTGCTCCCATGGAACACGCCATACAAAAATTCCACTGTTGTGAGAGGTGGGCACAGAGAAAGCTAATCACCGCTGGATTAATATTTGGTGGAAGGAGATTTATGAGATTAGGGGGGAAATCAGATGTGCACGGTACACTGGGAGGAAGTATTAAAATCCCTGAGAGTAGCCACGGGCTGACACATCCTCAGAGACACATAATTAAAGCATAACAGATGACAGTTTCCCCTGAAAAGGGATGGAGAGAGAAAGGAGGGCCACAAAGGCTGCTCAGCGCAGGGACGGATCTGTTTTACCAAGTGACAAGAGAACAACCCCCACCCTCCCCCCCCACCGCCCCTTAAAATCTTAGTAAGACACACTCTGTTTCCCACCGTGACTTATGGTGCTGACTTACTGAGAGTTCAAGGGGAAAGTGAGGGCAAAATCAGTGACAGGAGCCTCTGCCCAGGCGCATCTGTGCAGATCGAAGACTCCTGCCTCACGCCTATTTCAGAGCCGCCAACGAGCTGGAAAAGCCTCATTTCTGAAATAGAGAGAGCCCGGTGGCTCTTAATCCGCACCATAAACATCCAGAAGGGTCCTTATCGGAGCCAATGGATAAAACGGAGCTTTGCTTAGAGGCACTGCCAGCACACCTGGCTGAGTCACGTCGAAATTCAGGGAAACTCTTCCGAGAAAGTGAGGGTAGGCGTCAGATTCAGAAACATGCGAGACGGCATGCAGAGTATTTCTCTCTCTGAAACTTCTCGGGCAGGCGTGCTCCTGCCCGGTCGTGTCAACATAATAGCTGACACTTACTATGATTTTTTAAAAGGACTACAAGACAATAACAGAGGAGACGGCAGAGATCAGGAGACTGGAAAACAAGGAAACGTGATACAGTAGAAGCAGGCGTTCTCCATCTGGCATATGGTGCTGCCCCCCCCCCCCAACTCCATCCCCGCCTTTCTCCATATGTATGTTCCTCATTCAGAGCGTTCATTCCTTTCCATTTTGTTTTCTGGGAGGAGAGTTTATAACTAACAATGGGTCATTGTTAACAATGGGACCCTTACCAGGAGAGTTGGTTGTCACAGAGTCTCTTCCAGATCAGAGCAGAAAGCTTCCAAAAATACCGACAATTTGAGAAATCTAATCGAGTCGTGGGACGAACCTCACCCTGACCTCCAGGCTAATGAAGTCGCGAGGAAGAAATGCACAGGAGATTCGCATGAAGGTGACTAAAATGAATAAAATGTTTCATGCCGCTCCCCGCCCCGGAAAGCGGGGGGGACCAGACGCTAACTGAGCTGAACCCACACAAGCAAAGTGATGATTAGCCATCCTGTGATGGTGGCTGACCCGGCCACCACCGCTTCAGAGCAGCCCGACTGCAGTCAGCAATCACGGTGTCGGGGCAGGGGGCAGACAAGGGTCCCCCCAAAAGGTCCATGCCCTTCTGGGAAGAGACAGCAGGGTGCATGATGACACTGAATAATGCTGCTCTACCCGCATGAGACACCTGATATGCTGCGGATGCTCTAGGGGACGGAAAAAGAAAGATCGGGCCACGGGTCCGAAAGGTGGGGAGGCTTCAGGAAGGATTCAAACTGGTCCTGAAAGATGACTGGATTTGGGCATGGCATTGGGGGAAGGTAAAAGTTAGTGCACACTTGGGTGTGCTCTGCTCAGAGAACTCCCCCGTCCTTCTGACGACGGAAAGAGGAAAGTCAACTCGACCTGTGAAGTAAGACAGGTTGCCCCCTTAAGTCGTCCCTCACAAATGTCATCAGGCTGTGCAGCAAAATCATCTGGGTGGTTGGTTGGTTTGTTCCGAACATCTGTGCTGGGCCAGACCCCAATCTAATGAGTCAACACCGCCAGGGGCTGGGTCCCCGAATGGGTATGTTTGTAATCACCAGGTGACTCTGATCCACTGGGCTGCTCCAGTGACCCCATCTCAAAGATGAAGAAACTGAGGCCCAGGAAAGGACATGCTTTGCCCATGGGCACATATTGTCAATTCACTTAGCAGGCGACTTTCCAAGTGTTCTTTCAAACTTTCTTGACCAGTGATGTGCTCGGAAATCCCACGGCCGTGGCAAGCAAGTATGGCCCAAATACCTCTCCTTGGCTGGGTCCCATGTCCCTCACCGGGTCCTGGGGGGTGTAAGGACACAATGAAGCTTCCCTCCCTTGTGAGTCGCTCCACTGTTACCAACCTACTCATCTAGAAGAAATAGAAGCAGCTTCTGTTCCATCGTTGGAACTGGACCATTTGTCCTTAGTGCAGAGGAACCGTAACAAACAAACAACAACAACAACAATAACAAAAAACATGACAATTTGCCAATGTTGGAGTGTTGCCTCTTCCTGCATTGCTTTTGGCCTCAGCCGCAGAAGCCGCCCCAGCTATGGCCACACTGTCTCTGAGTAAGTAAGGGGTGCTCTCTTGCCCAAACCTCATGCCTTCTAGGCTGCCGTCGTAGGGTTTTCTTGCAAATGATTTTAGGCTCTATTCTCATTTTTTTGGAAAGGATGTGTGTAAACATCCAAGTCCGGCTCTATTTCGGCCCAAAGAGGCCAACAGGTTCGTGTTCCCGGATGCCCTGGTGCCTGTCCCTGCTTTGTTCATAATGCTGCCCCACCCCCACCTCCTGATTTCTTTCCAGATGCCCCCAAGCCAGGCCACTGTCGATTTCTGCCCTCCCTGCAACACTTCCTCCCAGGAGGCTTTGCAGCCCCTACCCACCCCGCCTGAATCGTTACCCAACCTCCTTCCTCATCTGGCATCCGACCCTCAGCTGCTTTAAAGCAACACTGGCCTCCTCTCTAGCTCCCCCACTCTCACCTGGGTCCTCCCCAGGTGGCCCCACCTCTTCTGTTTCCAGAAAGATTCTTGCCTTTCATTCCAAAGGTGAATCCTCCCAGGTCAGGGGTCTCTGGTCACCTGGTCCCGGGATCACCCTCCGTCCTTCCTGCTGTCCCTGCATACTGCCCCTGATGCCCCAGCAGCTTTGCATGGACCAGGATCTCTGGCAAAGGGCTGAGGCCACTGGCGTAAGAGAGGTTTAGAGATCCCACACATTGATCTCCTTTATCCTTCCTTCTCCTCAGGCTTTGTCATAAACGAGGCCTGAGTTACACAGTTTAGTGTGGCCCTGTTCACTTAAGGACATTTATTAAGTGCCTCCTGTGTTTACAGCCTCTTCTTCCCCTCTGGGTGTCTGCCGTGCAAGGCCTGTGGGGTCATGGGGACTGGCATAAAAACCCCACAAATGTGAAAAGGTTCTAGTGATCTGTTGTACGATACGAACATAGTTAACGCTACTGAATCGTATACTTAAACATGGTGAAGAGAGTACATTTTATGTTATGTGGTTTTTTAACCACAATTAAAACAAATACATGCCAGGTTGCTTCCAACACCCCCGCCCTGCAGAAAACAAACCCATTTTCCCATGGACGTGAGCTCGTGGGCAGAGCCAAGGGACGGTCCCTTCCAGCACAAAGGGGCCCACAGAGAGTGGGGCGGGCAGGGGTCCGAGGCAGAGGAGCAGGGACCTCGCGGCCACCTCTTCTCTGTGTGTGTCACACGGATGCAGCAAACGCGACATAGGCAAGCCACGGCACCCCACCTGCTCAGCCAGGCAAGAGCCGGTTACAGCCAGGGGTCTCGACATCTGGACGAACACGACTCAAGATGTGTACTTTCTGTGTTGTAGAGGAGGCAGGATGTCTCCGTCTTTGACTTCTGTCTCCCAAATTCTGATGGGTTCGTCAGGTGTGTAGTTTCGAGGAGGATCTAGTTCTCTGAACTGACAGAATCTGGGGTGGAAAGAAAAGGCTGGTCGGACCTGGAGCGAGAAAAGCACACAATATCTCTGTAGGCAGTCTTGCCGTGTTTCCCCAAACTCATCCAGTGAGGATGCACAAAATTCACTGGGGCTCCATTTTCCATTTTTTTTTATCAGCTGAAGACCTTCTCTGGGTTCATGGGCTATATAAAAATTAGGATTTAGGGGCGCCTGGGTGGCTCAGTCGGTTGAGCGTCCGACTTCGACTCAGGTCACGATCTCGCGGTCCGTGAGTTCGAGCCCCGCGCCGGGCTCTGGGCTGATGGCTCAGAGCCCGGAGCCTGTTTCGGATTCTGCGTCTCCCTCTCTCTCTGCCCCTCCCCCACTCACGCGCTCTCTTGCTCACTCTCTCTCTTTCTGTCTCAAAAATAAATAAACATTAAAAAAAATTTTAATAAAAGTTTTTAAAACTTAGGATTTAATATCTCCTCTCGTCTCCTACCTCTCTTTCCCTTTCTTCTTGTTGAGGACAAAAAAAATGGTTCTTGGCAGAACTGATTTCGTGGGTGTGCAACCTGTGTAGTCAGTCCCATGGGGGCCGGGTTTAGGAGAGCCCCCCACTTAGTTTCAGGCTCTGCTGTCACTGTCTTGAAATCCTTAATGATTATTTATTTATGTATTTATTCTGAGACAGAGAGAGAACGAGGGTCAGACAGAGAGGGAGAGAGAGAGAATCCCAAGCCGGCTCCACAGTGTCAGAGCTGAACCTGATATGGGGCTCGATCTCACGACCTCAAGATCACGACCTGAGCCGCTAGGGAATCGGCCGCTTCACCGACTGAGCCACCCAGGCATGCCCATAATTCTTAATGATTTTTAAACAAGGGGAGGGGGGGGCACGTATTTTCATTTTGCGCTGGGACCTGCAAATTACGTAGCCGGTCCTGCTCTCGGTCACAAAAGACTCTCTGAGGTGGTTTTCAAGTTTTCCACCTTCCGGCCGTGTGACTCCTCCCCGTCTTCCTGCTTCCCCCACTGGGGACAAAGTTTCCTCCCGGTCCTGGCAGCAGGAAGGCAGGGAAAATCATTTCTTGGGTGCTCGACCAAAATAAGAACGTCCCTCTCTTAAAAATTGGTCCATTTTAAAGCCGCAACATGAGTCTTCGCCAGGATACGGTCCTTCCGTTGACTGTGCTCAAACGACTCAGCGGTAAAGAAAATAAAAACTGCCTGTGAGTCCCATCCATAGCAAAAAGTCAGGGAAGGGAAGGCTAACATTAAGAAAAACATATTCAGCCCCTTAAAAACTCTTAAACATTTTGGCTCCCAGGCAGGATATGCCAATCATTTCTGTTAATTAATGTGGGAGCAAAACACAGCCTACCGTCCGTGAGACCTAACTCGTTCACGGAAAGCAACGGGAAAGCAAGTTACACCGACGGCTGTCCTCAACCAGCCAGCCTCTCACCGGAGCTTTCCTTCACCACGACCCCTCCCAGCCCCTTGCCCCAGCACCCCCCCCCCCCGTGCGATTTAAAATATTTTTTTGTGAAAATAGCATTTGTTAGCGTTGTTTTTTCTTAAGGGGAGGTGTGTGGGATCTAAATCAATTTTAATATATTTCAAATTTATTCATTATCATGCCCTAAAAGCAAATTCCCATTTTGTGGTTCTCCGAGGAGAGTGACAGAGCCTTGTTTGTGACAGCCCCGGGCATAAGCCATCATTGTGTAGCTTAATTAGATATTCCCCGTGCTAGTGTGAGGGACATATGTCTATTCACTGTAACAAACACCAAGAGGGGCCGGGGGCTTTCATGCTTCTGCCCATATGCAGATAAACACAACACAAGTGTGGGTTCTCCCAAGGACCTGTGGCCCCGGCCGGCCCCCGGCACGGTCAGCTTGCATTCACCGATTGGTTCCAGTTTATTAACAGCCTATGAACTTCTCATCGGCTCCCGGACTGGTCAGGACTGTCACCTGCAACTGCCAGGCCAGGGCTGGCTTTCTCCTCGGGAACAGGGTGGGTCTGCGTCTGCTGGGCCGGATGCACCCTAGTTTTTTTAACACAAAGAACAATGTGGCTGGGGAGTCGCAAACTCCAGCAGTGGAAAAGCAGGTTATCTTTTGGGCGGTTCCAGACGGTTCCCGACCCGGATCAAGCAATTCTAGGCTCGGTGAGACTCGGCTAATTTTAAAGGCAATTTTAGGGGCTCCTGGGTGGCGCAGTCGGTTAAGCGTCCGACTTCAGCCAGGTCACGATCTCGCGGCCCGTGGGTTCGAGCCCCGCGTCGGGCTCTGGGCTGATGGCTCAGAGCCTGGAGCCTGTTTCCGATTCTGTGTCTCCCTCTTTCTCTGCCCCTCCCCCGTTCATGCTCTGTCCCTCTCTGTCCCAAAAATAAATAAACGTTGAAAAAAAAATTTAAAAAAAAAGGCAATTTTAGGGGTGCCTGGATGGCTCCGTTAAGTGTCGACCCTTTATTTCGGCTCAGGTTGTGATCTCACGGTCATGAGATTGAACTCTGCATTGGGCTCTGCGCTGGGCACAGAGCCTGCTTGGGATTCGCTCTCTCCCTCTCTCTCTCTGCCCCTCTGCCACTCATGCCCTCTCTCTCAAAATAAATAAACATTAAAAAAAAAAGGCAACTTAAATTCTTAACATCTCGATGTTTAAATATAACTTCAAATTAATGAAGGTGGGAGGCACTACCAAGTGGGGAAAAGCCTTAGCCTATGTCTCACCTTCTCTTTGAAAAAAGCAGGAAAGGAAACTGGGGAAGGAGGGTGGAATGTCCCTGGGTCCCCAGTGTCATGTGCCCTCTGTACTCGGCCACATGAGCATGGGGCACTACCCCCCCTCTTAGAATCACGTCCAATTTCTTTTCGCCGACAAACCATCTCACATCATGTATTAGTGCACGAGGGCTGCCCCAACAAACTGCCACAAAGTGGGGAGGTGTGAACAAGAGAAATGCATTGTCTCACAGTTGTGGAGGCCGGAAGTCTGAGGTGATGGTGTCTTCTGAGGGCTGCGAGGGAGAGCCTGTTCCCAGCCTCTCCCTTTGCCTGGTGGATGGCTGGCTTCTCCCTGTGTCTTCACATTGTCTTCCTTTTCTCTGTGCGTCTGAGTCCCTGTTCCCCATTCGTGTAAGGACACTGCATTCAAACCCTTCATAATGGCCCCCTTTCACCTGTCTACCTCTGTAAAGACACAATCTCTAAATAAGGTCCCACTCTGAGGTCCCGGGGGTGATGACCTCAACATATCATTTTTGGAGGGGCACGATTCCATCCGTAACACGCTGTTTCAGAGAGAATGAGAAAGCACCATTTGCTCTAACCCCCAACCCCAGACTGACGAGATATTGGGGTTTGTGGACCCTGTGAAAATACAAAACTCTCTGACTTTTCATCAGCTGCTAAAGAGCAAGCCATTATGGCGGGCGATCTTGTAGGTGGCCCCCCCACCAAGCGTCCACGGTGACCTCTAAGATATCGTGAAATCAATTTCAGATGGAGAGGGGCAGTCTGTTTTCATCTCCTACGGTTACACAGGGTCTAGTCTGGGGGAGCCTGAAGTCTCCCAAAATATGCCTATTTTGAAGAGTGAGAACTTGACCCACCTAAGAGGACAGCTGAACCCCTTGAAGCATCGACCCAAGAGGTGGGATGACTTGGGATCACCCAGGTAGTGGTGGCAAACCGAAGTCTGGAATCCAGGACCCCCAGGGGCCAGCCCAGTACTCCCATGAGGGGATGAGGTAGGGGGGCACACAACCCCTCTGATGGCTCCATAAGCAGGAAGATGGTTTGAGGCCGGCTTGTGATGCCCGGTCCTCAGTTCAGCCCCACGGAGGCTGGAGAGCTCCCACCCATCTTTGGCAAGCTTTCTTTCCCCCTTTTAGAACAGGGTGTAGGGAATCCAGGAATCTCCAGTCTGGATCTCTGAAGAAAGGCATACTATCAACCAGGCATCAGGGCAATGCTTCCAATAACTAGACAGCTTTGGCATTAAGGCCTCCAGGAGAGAGGTCCACCTGTGTCGGCCCGGGGTTGACGCTCTGATTCCAAGTGAACGGCAAAGAGTAAGGAAGCGTTTGGATCTCGGAGTCAGGCGGATCCTACCCTGGATGCTAACCACCACCATCCAATTGTACCTGGCACCCACTACTTAATCTCAACTTCTGGAAAACTCCCACGTTTCCCAGGTGTCACAAGGATGAGCATCCATAAGGCACATGCAATTCCTTCATAGTCAGCCAACGCTGAACCAACCTTACGAAGGGTCGCGTTTTTATTGGCTCTTCCTCCTAGGCAGAAACACATTTGCTACACGATGGACCCGTGGATGGGAAGTTGTCTCCACACAGATGAAAACAAAACAAAACTTGATTTTCATTTTATCCAAAGTTGTTTCAGAGAATGAATAAACGTGAAGCAGCTGTCACAAGAGTGGTGTGGAGGGTATCACTTCACTCTGCGCCCCCCCGCCCCCTGCAAGCCAAAAACTGTCAGAATCTAGGGGCGCCTGGGTGGCGCAGTCGGTTAAGCGTCCGACTTCAGCCAGGTCACGATCTCGCGGTCCGGGAGTTCGAGCCCCGCGTCAGGCTCTGGGCTGATGGCTCAGAGCCTGGAGCCTGTTTCCGATTCTGTGTCTCCCTCTCTCTCTGCCCCTCCCCCGTTCATGCTCTGTCTCTCTCTGTCCCCAAAATAAATAAACGTTGAAAAAAAATTTTTTTATACAAAAATTGTCAGAATCTATCGATGAGAATAATTTAAGAATGCCACCTCTGGTGCCTCCAATGAGTTTCTTGTCTTGGATAAGTCAGTCTTGGATAGCCACTCTCCTAGAATGAAGGAAAATAGACGGGCTGTCAATCCAAGTACCTATTTCTGTTGAGAAGGTTCTCGTGAATTAAATAATTACCCTAGAAGAAACCCTCAGTGTGTAAAGGAGGATTTGGTGTCCTTTTTTGAGAACACGAACCCCTTCCAACAAGGCAGGCCTCTCTGAATGCTCTGTCAGCGTTTCCCATCATTGTTATCTTTGCCTCCATGAGGTCAGCAGGTGAGGTTACCATCACTCCAGCATGCAGGGGAGGAAATCAAGGCACACGGGGTCGGGAGATTCTGAGGGTCACATGGCCGATCCAAGAGAAGGACAGGAGCCTCGGCCCCCGGACTGGCCCAGTCCTCTACTCTTCCAGACTGTTCCAGAGTGTTCTACACTGTTCTATTCTGTTCTATACCATCCCACATAATTCTACACCGTCCCATACTTTCTTACCCGCACCGGGGACACTTGACAAACTGTGCCATTCGGTTTTCAGGCATATTCCAAAGGTGTAAGAGATTTGTAAAGCCATTTTGTCTTTACCGTTAATAAGAGTGATCACCCTCTAGCCATGTTTAACCTTCGTAATGTCTACAAATCTCTTAGACACGTGAAAGGAAGCTGGGCAGCCCCCTGCATGAGGTTACCTCAGAGTTTACCTGAAGGGCCTCCATCCATCTGCCTCCCAACCAATAATGTCCCAACTTTCTATTTCCTTGCTTGTCTCAAATATCCAGAGAGCTGAACTGCAAAGGTTTGTAGGAAAAAAAAAAACACGAGGAGACTTCTCAGTCGTCACCTCTGTGTGTGAACGAGTTTATCAGAGATCCATCAAGTAGAAAGACCCCTGAATGATCACAGGGCAGCCCTTCACTTCACAGGTAGGGACACGGAGGCCCAGAGAGGTCACGGGCAAGGCAGAGCCGGAGACAGTCTCTTCACTTTGAGTTTGACGCCATTTCCAGAAAACAGGGTCCCTCCCTGGTCTTCTTTCTAGGAAAGGGGTGGGAGCTCATGGCATCGGGCCCAGCTGTGGCCTGGGAGCCTCTTCTGTCTCCAGGGCTGGACGATACTGTTAAAAGATCAAGTGAGTCAGACTTGCTGGGGGCAACTCACTTCTCTGAGCCTCAGTTTTTCCACCTGAGAAAGGAGGAATAATAATACCGCCACCAACCTCGTGGGGCTGTTAAATGAAATGAGGCCACCTGGGTAAAAGGCTTAGCATGGGGCCCGGCTGGGTCTAACTGCGCAGGGCACATGTTCACTCATGCCCCCCACCACCCACATGCCCCATGACTTGCATCTTTCTTTCTAGCAACCAAAGTTGGCATTTAAATGAAATCGCCGTTCTCCAGATAACGCTGGGTTCCCCGAAACGATCCACAGTAAAGAGAGGGAAGTTTTATTCCCCTGGTGGGTCACTTTACATCTATTCATGTCTGGGCAGAAGTTTCATTACCCTTGGTGGTCCTGGCCATCCTGGGGGTCTGGCCGTGTTCCCCTCGGGAATCAACGGTCCTGGTGGCTCGGAGAAGGCGGACTGTCTTGTAGGCCAACCGGCAGCCAGAGATGTCCCCGAAAAGAGGGCAGTCCTTGGCCTCCTGATGGCCTCGCGGGCAGGCGGCAGCAGCCTCCGGCCCTCTGCCCCCAGTCGCCACCCCCAGAACAGCGTGGGGTACAGTCCCTGCCCCTTCCCTTTTCCAGATTTGGGCAGAGGTCCCTGGGCTGGGCTTGACAAGCTCCCTGGGCATTCCCTTCATGCATGTGTGGGGTTAGCCTGTGAGAAGAATCTGTTTCCTTGGCCGGAATGGCCCCCTCTCCCTCCCTGTTCCTCCCTCCCCTTTCAGGTGACCGACTGCCACGTGACTCAAGCCGGTGAGTCCTAGCCCTGCCCGTGACTTGGCAGGATTCTAGCGGGATGGGAGAGGAGACCAAGATGCAAAAAGTGTTATTAACAGGACCTTAATTTTGTGACGTCGGCAATGACCCCACAGATTCCCGCATGTGAGGTTCGATTACATATACGGAAGAGGATGCATGGGATCACACGAGGCCCTCCACACGAGCCTGTTGAGTGAAGGCCATGAGGTCAAGCCATGGGTGGCAAAGCCTGGGGGAATGGGTGGTCCTTGCAGAGACAGGTGCTGGACATCAAGAGCAGAGACTTGCCCTCCCACCGCTCACCATCCAGAGAAGCTGGGAGCAAGAGCAGAGACCATATCTTCCTCTGCTCACATGATTGCCTGACTGAGGGCTACACAGTCTTCTGTTCATTCCCACCCAACGGCAGAGGCCACGTGGGGCCTTTCAAGCAGATTTTACTAGAAGCCTGAGGATACCAGGAGGAAAGAAGATAAGCAGCATACGGTTTATCATACTCAACTTGGGTCCTGAATAGGGTGCCTTCCTGGCTTTTCTGAGGCCACGTCCGGGGGTGAGGGTGGACACCATCTTTCTTCTTCTTCTAGAAGCTCCTTCCAGCCCATGTAGATCCCTCAACATCTAAGGGAACCAGGTCGAGAGAGAGAGAGAGAGAGAGAGAGACCCTCTCCTGTTCAAAGCCACCTCTGCCTCCCCATGTCCCATCTAAGAAGCAATAGCCCAGGAAGTTGAAGAATAGGGGGGTAACTCACTTCAGGGGGAGTCTTGCAGAGTGTGGCCTTACCCTGTGGTTTCCCTAGAACGTCACACAAGGAGCCCAACACTTGCACGTGCACACGTGTATCAAAATCAAGACAAAATCAAGGCACTAGAGAGGCTGTTGCAAGGCTGGGGCCCCTTTCCTTAGAAGGTGCAGCTGAGAGGCTGATATGACCCAAGACAAAGACGTTGCCTGGCCCACAGGAGCAAGAGCCCCGCAGGGCAGCACCTGCTTCCTTGGGAGCAGCTAGGACGGCAGGAAGTCCCTGCGGGACACCGTTGAGAAGGAAGGAGGTTAAACAAGCAGACCAGGGAGGCAGGCTTTGCAGAGCCCACAGGGTGGGAGGGAGCAGAGAGCTCCGAGGTTCCAGCTTATTTCTGCAGCCGTTCGGGACAAGGTCCCCTCTACTTTGCTGTTCTTTTCCTCCTCTTGCTCTATCAGAACTTCATCCTCACTTGGCCGCTTATTACCACCCCTTCTTCCTTGGCACCAGAATCCTGGTTTTATTTAGGGCTACAGGGGGCTGAGCCATATGATTACATTCCCCGGCATCCCTTGCAGCGAGGTTGAGCCCTGTGATCGATATGTTTTGGCTAATGAGACCAAAGGCTATGTAAAGGATGCTGATTTGGCTGGGGGGTGTGCTTCTTTGCCCTCTGTCATTCCTTTTCCTACCACTTGGAATGTAGGTCTAATGGCTGGAGCTCCAGCAGCCACCCTGGACTGTGAGGTGATCTTGAGGGTAGAAGCCAAACACTAAGAGAGTAGAACAAACAGCTAGAGGCACTCACCACAGCGGCCCTGGTACTGCTTATCCCTAGATTTCTTTTATAAGAGAGAGGGGGAAACCGTATCTCGTTTCAGCTACTGTTATTCGTGTTTTCCATTTTATTCAGGGGAATCTAGTACCGATGCGGATCCATGGCCCCTGCCCAAAGGGGAAGAGAGCTCTTCCTGTTTTATGTGGTCAAGGGTGGGTCAGGCCCATGGAAATATTTTTCCCAGTTAGAGTATGCAGACAAGAGCTATGTGCAAACAAGCGTTGGGGTTATGTCAATTTCATATTGCGGTAGAATAAACTACCTCCACACTTCACAGCTTGAAAGCACCGCTTTCTTATTTCTCCAGACCCTGAAGATTCGTAGCTTGTTCTCCACCACCCAAGGGTGCTATCAAAGGACGCACATCGACCAGCACCATCCTGCCAAGAATGGAAAATTCTCCCTAGTGCAAAAGTGAACAAAAGCAGTTTGCAGCATGAAAGCAATTGCTCAAGCCTGATAACAACAGTCCCAGGGGGAAGTCCCAAATGAGAAATGGGAAGCTGTTTAGTGTGCTGATTCTCGGTGGGGACTAGCACAGGCCCAGCAAAGGAAAGGGAAAGGTTTGGCCGTCTCCACAGCAGGCTGGAGTCGGCCTCCCGCAGGATTTGGCGTCCAGTGATAACCAGAGGCCGACTGCAGGCAAGCACTGTCTGTCTGAGGCTGTGTAGTAATCCGGGAAAGAAAGATAGTGGTCAGTGGGAGCTCCCCATGCCCCACATGGGAAAAGAGAAGCAGAGAATGGGAGCAGGGCTCCGTTACCGTATCCACTATGGACACTTAGTTTCCCCAAATCTGCAAAGGTATCTGTAAACAGATGTGTGGCAGAGACGTGTGTTTTTGCAGAAAAACGGTATAAAGGCGATGAAGGAACATGAGGGCTGGGATTCACTCACTCATTCATTCTAAAAGTACTTACCTGGGACTTCATAAGTCCCAGGCACAGTCCTAGGCCCTGAGAACAAAATATTCGCAATATAACTTTGCGTAGGACAGAAAACAAAGCTCACAGAGAAAGGGCCCCAGTCATTATAGGGCTATAGGGCAGGGAAGGGATCTGGGATAAGAGGACCTGCAGAAACGTGACTAACCTGTGGCTCTGGGGGTGCCCCAGGGAGAGGCAACTGCCAAAGCAACGGTGTGAGGCAGGGATGAGGTTGGCTGTTGCTGAAAGGTCCATGGGGCCTGTGTGGCTGGAGCACAGTAACTGGGCGGGGGGAGCAGGGCTTCAGGGCATGGAGGGTGGCAGGATGAGGCATCCGAGCGGCAGCCAGAGCCCCGTGTCGTCGCAGGGCCTCTCTCTCCATGTGGCCCTCTAACAAAGGTGCTGGAATTCAAAATGGCGGCCGGTTTCCAAGCACAAAAGCTCAGGGGGAGGACTGGGTAGAGCTTTGGGGTCTTTGGATTTCGTTTTGAGTATGTCAGAAAGCCTCCGAAAGCTTTGAATGAGAAGCACGGACCTGACCCGACTTACATTTTGTTAAGAACTAGGGCTGGAGTGGTCTTCCTTCCACTGGAGGAAGCTTGAGTGTTGCTCATTTGTCCGGAAGACAGGGAAAACTAAAGGGCCGGACCAGGCTGATCCTAACATGGGAGGCTCCAAGAGGAAGAGGAGAAAGAAGGCCCCATGGCCTGCATCCCTTTCCCTTCTCTCCCCGCTCCCATCTACAGGCTTCATGCACATGCCTGGGAGGGGATGAGCTCTGGGGGGGACACATCCCCTTGGCCCCAGGCACTCCCCTCCCCATGGAGAGAGATACAGCCAGAGCACAACTGGAGTGGGGCCCTTAAAGCCTGGGCCCAGAGCAAGCTGCCTGATTCTGAGCATTCAGAGGCGGTTGTGGCTCAGACCATGACCACAGGGAACTGGAAAGATTAGGATTTGATGACCAATTAATTCCCCTATAGATAGCATCTCCTCCTTAGGGCAGAGGCTGTCACAGATGTGCAACTATGATGTAGCCTCAGTGTGATGTTTCCAATGTCCACACAGCATCTCAGCAGAAGGAACAGGGGGAGTTCGAGACCAGCGGAGCAATACGGTGCACGGGGCACACAGAATCCTACCCAGGGCACTTGGTCAGGGCCCAGAACCTGTTTGTAGACAGTCCTCTTGCCTTGATTTTAGAAGAGGCTGGGTTTTGAGGCCACACAGCTTGAGACCCAACCCCGGATGCCCCATGCCCTGCATCTGACTCGGAGACATACGGTGATGGGTTCAAGGGCACTCGCAGAGGAGAGAGAAGTCTTCTGAAGAGGGTGAGTTCTGTCAGCTGGAAGGCAGAGGGATGCTCTGGGAGGCAAGTTCAGGGCCTGGGCTGGGGCTGGGTGTAATCGTGGGGAGAGGAGCTGGAGGGGAAAAGGGCAGGAAGAGAGCAACAATTAAAGTTGCTAGCGGATGTCTGCAAAGAGAAGTGGCTGATGGGGTCTGGGCTGGTTGCCGCTGGTGTGTATGGTGTGAACCTTCAGAGGCCCGTGAACATACCCTGAAGCCACACTACTGAGGCAGCCTTGGAATTCTGTAAAGGGGAAAGGTGGCAGAGAAGAGGGGTGCCCCAGACGCCATCCTCGGGGGGACATTCCAGCAGCAGCGAGCAAGCCCCTCTGCCTCAATTCTGTTTTACACCCGCTCAGAGCAAGCACACAACGGAGGCGTGGGGAAGCAGCCAGTGGGAGTGGCCCGCTCGCTCCAGCCGCGCTCAGTGCAGGGAGCAAACTGGAAGCCACTGTCCCCGCCAGAGGCACGGGTTTGATCCAGGCTGGTACCCACAGTGCTCCTGTCCAATCCCCTGTATTCTCAGCACAGCAGGCATTTAGATGTGAAGTGTGAGAGCTGCCTCAATTCTTTTGGTAAAAAGCCATCGGCCCTGCTTTACTGCTGAGCATGCAAGGATCTAGAAATGCAGGCAAGTCCCCGCTCTATCACAGCAAGTGAAAACTTGCCCCAAATGCCCTGTACCACTTTCAATGGACCCGCGGTTAGAATCGGGAAGAATCAAGTCAGTGGGTATGGTATTACTACTCCTCTGGAGTGCTACGAACAATATAATACTTCCCATCGCCTCCGTTGGGCACAAGCAGCTGCCGTGTGCCAGGGAAATAAAGGTCATAATAGGGGACGAAGGAGCATAAAATTGGCCCTGACCTTAGTCTCCAGGCAATGTGGGAAGTCCTGCCAGTTTCCGCAGCTGCACCCCTTTCTCTCCCAAGGGGGAAGGGCGGGGGAGCTGATGGAGGCCAAACCCACCCTCAGGAAATTCTAGAATACGCTGGCATTCCAGCAGCCATTTGGCAAGAGTGGATCCCGTCACAGCAAGAGAGCTCTGCTGACCAAGAGACCGTCAGTCCACAACTTCTGGGGAGGGCTGTCTCTGGTGGAAGGCTGCGGGTCTTGTGCACATATTCACATCTGTGAGCATGGAGACAAGGGAAAGAAACAGGGAGCAATCCTCCCCTGACTGTCTTAGTTCGGGCTCTGCATCCAGTGATAGTGGGCTGGCCCTGACTCCCTCTCTCTCTGAGCCTCGGTTTCCCAAACTGCGAAACGGGCAGTGGCCCTCCCAACTTCAATAGGGGTACAGTAAGGCTAAAATGAGGTAACAGATGTGAACGCTGTTTGCAAAAACTAAGCGCAAGGGTATCCCTCGGAAGCCAACGAGCCCATCCCAGGTGCTCAGGACTGGCCGTGCAGCCGCCGAGGCACAACATCTGCCCGCAAACTCTTCCTTCGGCAACGTCTGGCATAGAGCCTGCTCTGCCTCTCCCCCAAGACCCTGTTGGGCAATCCCAGCTTGCAACATTTCTGAAAACATGTTCTAACGTTGACAGAGCAGAGGAAGGCGGGGACCGTGTCTCAATTCTTCTAGGAACCCCTCCTAAAAATTGCAGAGAGGGGCGTATGCCGTGGTGACGGTGGCTGGGGGACTTTCCTTTACTGCCCTTCCCACACCCCCTGCTCCTGGTTTGTCTTTCCATCCTGTTCCCATTCACCATTCCAGCCATCAGAGCGCATTCCCAGTCCCTCCTACCCTGGCAGTTCTGCCCCTTCTCAACCCCTAATGCCGCCCTGCCTTCTGCTTGCCAGACCTTTCTCCAAGCCTCAGCTTCGAGCAACCCTTGCTCCAGGGTCCTAAGACCAGCAGCGTCAGCATGGACTGAGCACTAGGTCATAACGAAGCTCCCCCCAGCGTCCCAAAGAAGCAACCGGGCTCCACCCCGGTTCCCTGACCCAAGCTCTGCACTTGAACAAGACCCCAGGTACTCTGGTCTGGGGCCGCTCTGATGACCTCCACCAGCCCCCAGAGGCAGGCCTCCTTGCTCAGCCAAAGCTCGCCATCTGACGCTGCTAGTCAGGTGTCCACATGGGTACCTCATATCCTCAGGTGGATTATAAATCACCGGAAGGCAGGGAGTCCACGCTTTCTAAAGGACCTGGCCCAGGGCTCTGCACAGACATTCAGCGAACTTGGTCAGTCTGTCTAGAAGGGGCCTGTGTACTCATTCATTCACATATTCACTGAGGACCAAGGAGGGGCCTACCCCCCGTTCAAGGCACCGGGATACAGAGGCAAATGCTGCTCCCATAGAGTCTGCCCTCCGGAATGGAAGAAAACAGACATGCACAAATAAGTAGACAAGTAAGTGACGAGGTCGTTTTATTTTTTATCTTATTTGTCGTTTTTCTAATGGAAGCTTCACGAACTCACAGGTCATTATTGCGCAGGGGCCATGAACATCTTCTCTGTATTGTTCCACTTTTAGCATGCATGCCTGCCAAAGCGAGCACAGGACGAGGCCATTTTAGCTGCTGGCGAGTGCCAGGAAGAAAATCAAGCAGGCGGGAGTGACAGTGGCCATTGGGAGGGGTTGCCACTAGGATGGGTGGTCTGAGAAGGTTCATAACTGCTCCAAGAGCCCAATGAGAAGACGGGGGCTGAGGCTTCCAGGCAGAGTGAAGAGCGGAGGGCCCCACAGAAGGAGGGCCTGGCCCATGTTCTGACCCGCGTCCTGTCTACCCTGCCCCTCCCACATCTCATCTATCTACCATCTCCCTCCTGAGCAGGACAAATCCCAGGTGTCAGGTCCATCCATCTGTATCTGTCCACCTCCCCTCCTCGCTGTAGGGCAGCCACCCCTGCTCAATTCCCCATCCTTTTCTCCATAGCCAACTTTGCTCTTGCTTTAAACATGGTGGAGACCTCACCAAACGTCCATGTGCCCAAGTGATGAGGAAAGAGAGCTCCTTTTTAAAAACGCTATTCTCACATAGTCTCATTTTCTTAGTTGGGACCAGGTGACTCACCCTGGTCCTTGCTACGCGCTACTCAAAATACGGTCTTCCAACGGGCATCAGCCTCATCTGGGAGCTTACTAGAAACACGGAATCTCAGGGGCTCCTGGGTGGCTCCTTCGGTTAAGCATCCAACTCTTGATTTCGGCTCAGGTCATGATCTCATGGTTCCTGAGTTCGAGCCCTGCATCGAGCCCCCTGCTGTGAGTGCAGAGCCGGATTGGGATTCTCTGTCTCTCTCTCTCTGCCCCTCCCCGCCTTGCTTTCTCTCTCTCGCTCTCAAAAATAAATAAATGTTAAAAAAAGATAACAACAACAACAATAATAATAATAAAAAGACAGAAACACAGAATCTCAGGATCCACCCACACCCACTGAACCAGAATCTGTAGTTTAACAAGACCCCGAGGTAATTTCATCCAGAGCAGAGTCCTGCCTCGAGACCCCATTATCTCTGGAAACCACCCAACAAGCTACGGAGAACAGCTCCATACTACTGTGAGGCAGGCAACCATCTAATCTTTGCTTTAAAGAGTGCCTGTAAACAGAAGTATAATCATGAGTTTCATTTTGCAAATGAGTTAACCTTGCACGGGGAGGTCAAGGAGCCTGCCCAAGTTCACAAGCTTGTAAGGGGGAGGCTGAGTGGGAGACCCCCCCGCCCCGGTCTGACTATAGAGCCTGGCCTCCGGCCACCCACTGCCCCAGAGGAGGGGTCACCTTAGAGCTTAGGCGGTCAGTTCTGGTGCTGGAACAAAGCACATGAGGTGGGGCTTAAGGAACAGAAATGTGCTGTCTCACGGTTCTGGAGGCCAGAAGTCCAAGATCAAGGTGTCAGCAGGGCTCGTTCCTTCCAAGTCTGTCCCATCCTTCTCCCCAGCGTCTGGTGATTTGCTGGCAACGTCCGGTGTTCTTTGGCTTGTAGAAGCATCACCAGGATCTTTCCCTTCATCTTTACATGTCTCTGTGTCCAAATTTCTCACACAAGCCAAAGCCAGGTAGCCTGGCCTCTAAGTGCCTGCTACAGCTCTCTCGGATGCTGTCTGGGATGAGACTGAAGTCACACTTCTGTAATTCCTTCGGCAAGATGTTGCTGCGTTTTGGTTCGGTGGGTCCAGGACGGTGTCTCTGAAACAGAGCCACACGAGCAGAACATCCACGGTGTTCACCAAGCATGGGGGCCGAAGGGGCTAGAACCCCCCCCCCCCCCGCCCAGATCCTCGATGCGGAGGAAACATGTACGTAAAGGACATAAAACTGGGACACCACCTGAGTCTGAATGAAAAGCACAAAAGAAGTGTCTTTGGGGGGTACCTGGCACATAGCCAGTGCTCAGTAAATACCAGCTACTGTGGCCATTTTACTAAGCAGCTACTATGTGCCCCACTCTGGACAAGGCCCGTGACTTCTATTTCCTTCTAACCTTCCTAGCCACTCTGGGAGATAAATACCATTCTCTCCATTTTACGGACGAGGAAACTGAGGCTCAGAGGCGTACAGCTAAGGCAGCTGGCTCTTATCCCCAACCTCAGGCTCAGGACTCTTCTTTGTAAGACATAAAGGGGCTGAGAGTTTGAGCAGAAAAGCCTCAGAATATTATAGCAGAGGAGATGTGCCTGTGTAACGTGGATAGCCTTCACCACCCAACTTGATATTTCCAGGTCAGACAGAGCGCCTTCTGGAGAGGAAGGCGGTGGCCTCCCAGCTCCGGTCTCCTTAAGAGAAAGAGATCTTTCTCTTCCCCCGGTGGTCTCATCTGGAGTCAGATCCAGCCGCCGGCTCTTACAGCCGGGGAAGGACTGCGAGCCAACGGGAAAACAACAGGTGAGCTTCTGAACAGTCCCCTTCTGTGCCTCAGGCAGGGTGCCTGCCCGGACGACGGCAGGGCCACACTGACTTCCAGAACCTTCTGTCTCTGCAGGTGTTTTAGGAACTTGGCCTCAGCGCTTCAGTGACCCATATTTTATTACCTTTCAGGTTTCTATAATTCATCATTCACTCCTTTCTGAAACCCTAGAATGGAAGTTTAGCAGCTCAGCGCCCCGGCCTCTCCCCATTCTCTCCCCAAACACATCGGTCTATTTGTTCTCTTTATCCCCACTCTTCCTGCCCGTTCAATGGGGAAAGAGTGAAACCGGATGGCTGGACCCAGTGCGGGGAAATGACTTCAGAGCCACCTTTGTTTTCCTCATTCCTTTGAGCACACTTGGCCCCACGTCTCTATGAAAGGGCTTGTTTGAACCATTTGGAACATCTAGCAAGCGAGAGATGCTGCGGCCAGAATCGCTCGCATCTTTTCAGGCTGCCTGAGACTCTAGGTTAAACTGCCAAATTTTTGCAACAAAACTAACCATGACATTGGACATTGTGTTATAAATTAGCCACAGCCTTCCAAGCAAATTGTCTCTTTTCATTGTATCAATGGAAGCCTTTGGAACATTTGGCTTCAGCTCCTGACTTTGGGGGAGACTCAGAGAATATTTTTGGTCTGCCCAAAGCAATGAGGATTTCTATTTCTGTTAGGTCACCCTGAGTTTGAAAAAAATACAAAATCAATAAAACCCCCCAATCCCATATGTCCGTCTGCTTGAGCTCTGTCACCAACAGCCAAACCAATCCTTTATTACTAAAAAGGAGTCTGAAAAAATACTCAGATGCCGTCTAATTGTTTCCCCTTTCAACGTTTTTCCACATACAGAAAGAAAAGTCACAAGTTTAGACTTAGAATTAATCTTAAGTAGTAAAGTTTATTAAAATCGGGCCTTCAAATGACATTTATTAAAAATAAATAAGCTTGGGGGGTCTCGATGGCTTAGTCGGTTGAGTGTCCGACATCGGCTCGGGTCATGATCTCGTGGTTCGTGGGTTCGAGCCCCGCATCGGGCTCTCCGCCGTCAGCAGGAAGCCTGCTTTGGATCCTGTCTCCCTCTCTCTCTCTGCCCCTCCCCACCTTGCACTCTCTCTCTCTCTCAAAAATAAACACTGGGGCGCCTGGGTGGCTCAGTCAGTTAAGTGTCCGACTTTGGCTCAGGTCATGATCTCGCGGTTCGTGGGTTCGAGCCCCGCATCGGGCTCTGTGCTGCCACCTCGGAGCCTGGAGCCTGCTTCCGATTCTGTGTGTGTGTGCCTCTCTCTCTGTCCCTCTCCCACTCATGCTCTGCCCCTCTCCCTCTCTCAAAAATGCATACATGTTAACAAAACTTTTAAATAAAATAAAATAGATGTTCCTATAATATTTGTGAAACACACACACACTACCCAGTGATCATAGGTGGCGTTTTAACCAGAACAGAGAACACTGTCCTACCGCCTACGTGCTTCCACGCCGGAAGGGAGGATAACTGTGACAATGACACGGTAGGTCACTATGAGCATCTTGTTAGCTCGTAACAACTCGATCAACCGGCGCTCCCTTTGGAAAATGAACAAAGTTCCTATCTTTTCCAATTTTCTTTCCCGGCAGGAATCTTTATTTGACCTGAACCGTGTCTAAGTGTAACACAAATTCTGCCAAGATGGTCCGCAGGTGAGTGGGAACGAAACGTCTCTCAGGAGCACTGCTCCATCCAAGAACACTTACCGGAGGGTAATCCACCTTCTCCCGCCCGTGTTCTCTACCACTACTCTCTTCCACCCAGAAAGGAGCTGAGGGCCCCTCTCCCCGCAGCAACCACTCCCCCCCCCCCCCCCCCCAGGCCCTGTCTTCCACGTTCCGGGCACAGTTGTGTTGGGATGAAACCCGCTACGCGGTGCCTTCAGCAGTGGCGGCCACGTCTCATCGTGACGGTGTGAGTTTCAACAACTCGCTTGAAACCTCAACTTTCCGAAGAATTTTGCCCGTCTTTGAAGACGGTAGCACTTTAAGAAGCGAGCCCTCTGGTTGGATGGCAGGCCCAGGCTCCAGCCAGTGTAAACGGCACATTGCAGCAAAGACAAACCTTTTGCGCTCAGCTGACCTTCTCCGAGAGGACGGTCTCCCCGGGGACGACAGGGGGCTCTGAGTGGGGGGCAGGCCTCGCAGAGGCACAGTCTGTGTTTACGGAGGAGGTGGATGGTGCTATATCCCAAACACACGCTTCCCTTCACACACACTCCCCGAGGCTCCGGGTCCCCACTGTCTGCCATGCCAAAGGCTCGAGCTTCTTGATCCAGAGCGGGGGTGGCCAGCGGGCTTAGAGGACGGGTGGGAGACCTTTTAGGTTTCTGTACAAGGAAAAGGAAGCCCGACACACACACCTCCCTGGGGGTGAAAGGAGTCACCGACACAAACACACACAAGGCCCCTTTAGGCAAGGACAAGAGTGGTTGTTATGGTGGACGCAAGTTGTTCCCCAAGTATGTCCTGAATGTGGGAGGCCACAGCAGCTGCCTCCCCTCGAGACGGCCCTCGGGGCCCCTGCCAGGAGCTATAATGACTCGCTGGCCCTTGCCAGCTGTCACACTTTGCATGCCACTGGAGCTCCGGTCCAGCAGAAGGGGCCATCCAAGTCACCAGTTTCAACAAGCGCCAAATCCTGTGCCCATGCTGGGCCCGCACGGCCACCCAGAGCTCTCTTGTCGGGCTCTCTGGAGAGCACTTCACTGACCAGCATGTCCGACTGACGGTGTCCTTGGCCAGGGAACGGGACTTCTCCTTCCCAAGACAGCAAGGCGGTGAGGTCAAGAGCTCAAGGAAGCCCCCAGGGACACCCCCAGTAAAGAGAGGCCCTCTGCGGGGGAGGGCGGCGTGTTTCCAGCTCTTTGATTCCCGGGGTGCCCCTGCCTCTGGAAGGGAAACGTATAGGGTGCTGTATGGGCCACTCTGTCCCAGGCTTTAGATCTCCCTTTCTCATTCACTTCCTCTTCCTGCTGGCAGGGGAAAGCCCGAGAGCCCCTGCCTAGCATGTGGACGGAGGAGGAACGTGCCAGGATGGTACCTCAGCTGCAGGAAAGAGGGGGTCCTCAGGGTGAAAATGAGCGCTGCCAGAGGGGGCTGGTCAGGGTTCATGATCCCGCGAGCCCTCTCTTCTGAGGCTTGGCTGGAATCCATCAACTCGTCAATACTGGCTTGGCCCAGGCCTGGCCCTCCATCCTTTACCCCAGTCGCCAACCCTCCCCATCATGGCCTCCTCTTGGCTTGCTGGAAGCCTGATCCAGCTGGAGGGAATTCTAGAAGCCAGCCACTAATGGTGCAGCTCTGCCTCTCTTGTCTGAAGGCACGCTGTCAACCCCACACACCCACTGCCTCCCGGGAGCCTCAGTTACACCATCTACAGCGGGGATTTAAAAAAAAAAATTTTTTTTTAACGTTTATTTATTTCTGAGACAGAGAGAGACAGAGCATGAGCGGGGGGGGGGGGGGGGGGGGGGCGGTTGGAGAGAGAGGGAGACACAGAATCCGAAGCAGGCTCCGGGCTCTGAGCTGTCAGCACAGAGCCCGACACGGGGCTCGAACTCACAAACTGTGAGATCACGACCTGAGCCGAAGTTGGTCGCTCAACCGACTGAGCCACCCAGGCGCCCCTACAGCAGGGATTTTTTTTTTTAATTTTTTTTCAACATTTATTTATTTTTGGGACAGAGAGAGACAGAGCATGAACGGGGGAGGGGCAGAGAGAGAGGGAGACACAGAATCGGAAACAGGCTCCAGGCTCTGAGCCATCAGCCCAGAGCCTGACGCGGGGCTCGAACTCACGGACCGCGAGATCGTGACCTGGCTGAAGTCGGACGCTTAACCGACTGTGCCACCCAGGCGCCCCTAGGGATTTTTTTTTAAAATGCCCAGCTCACAGGGCTCCTGCGAGAATCATCAGGTATCTGTAAAAATGCTTCTGGGGCGCCTGGGTGGCGCAGTCTGTTAAGCGTCCGACTTCAGCCAGGTCACGATCTCACAGTCCATGAGTTCGAGCCCCGCGTCAGGCTCTGGGCTGATGGCTCAGAGCCTGGAGCCTGTTTCCGATTCTGTGTCTCCCTCTCTCTCTGACCCTCCCCCGTTCATGCTCTGTCTCTCTCTGTCCCCCAAAAAATAAAATAAAACGTTGAAAAAAAAAATTAAAAAAAAAATGCTTCAAAAAGCAGAATGATTTTCAAATGATTAGTGAGCTGCTAAACTAACCTGCCTGGAAATTGTGAGGTGACTTGTTTGGTCTCTCTCCTTCCTGCCCAGGCCCCCGTCTCTCTTCCCAAGCGACCTCTGCAACGCTTTGTCAAGTCAAGGCCTCCTGAGGGTCAGGGGCTCCTACCAGGTTCCTCCCGTCTCTGTGAAACCCACAGGAAACTCTTGGATCAAAGCATGCCGGGAGTCTGAACATCTCAAGGGACAGCCTGTGAGCTGGAGAGATTTCAGACCAATCCCTAGACGCCCCCCTGGACACATGGTAGTGGCAAAGCACTGGGCTGGACTTTGGAAGGATACGGAAGAGAATAGGCGGTCCCCACCCCCCCAAACAATCACACCCAAATGCAGAGATGATCTCCACCTAACAACCTAGGTCAAGGGAAATGCTATCGATGGTTCGTCAAAACACGATGAGAGGGGGGAAAACATGAGAAATCATCAAGGCTTCAAGAAGAAAGTCATATTGGGGTTGAACCGATCCAGGGACAAGGTATCACGGGCAGAGCAGGAGCTGGGGGGTCGGAAGCAGAAATCAGGGTGAGCCTATGGAGCAAATGTTGGTGGAAGAAAATGGGAACAGCCCTGAAATCGGCAAGCCCAGGCCAATAGTCCCCATGGTGACAGACGTCCCTCTTCTCGCCCCAAAGAGGATCAAGGTGGACGAGCCCATTTTCTTTCTGGTCCCTTGACATTGCATCATCCAATAGGACTTCCTGTGAGGGAGGTCATGTTTTCTGCCTGTGCTGTCCTATAGATGGCTTCTAGCCACCTGGAACTCTAGATGCTGGAAGCCATGCTACCTTGGTTTTATTTTAGATTTTCATGGCCACAGGGGCTAAGCAGACGACAGAGGTTTAGATACCAAGGCCCTCTTCCCCAGGCTGTGACGAAAGGCTGCAGTCATATCCATAGCCACCAAGTAGTGCTATTCGGGGAAGAGGAAGATATAGTCCCACCCTCAACAGATACGAGTGTGTGGGTGGATGTTTGTTTGTTTCTGATAAGAGGCTGATTTCTGTGTTTTTGCTTAAACAAGAGTGAGGCTTAGAGAGCGGAGTCACGGACAGGATGAATACATGTCCCTTTCGGGGAGGAAAGAAAGACGACCCCCAAAGCTCCCAAGTCCCTTAAAGATCTGTCCATCCGAGGGCGGGGAGACAGAGTGCCCAGTTGCAGCCATTCTGATTCTTCTAGTCCTTGAGCCCAGAAATTTAGTCCTCAAGACCTGGCAGGAAATCACTCATTTAAAACAAAGAACAAAACAAAAACAAACAAAACCCACAAAACCCACAAAAACACGTTCCACCCATGTTCGCCGCAGCATTATTCACAAAAGCCAAAAGGTGGGAGCAACGCCTCCGTCCCTCCATGGAGAAGTGGGTAAACAAAGTATGGCACACACACACACACACACACACACACACACACACACACACACAGGACCATCACTTAGCCTTTAAAAGGGAAGCAAATTCGAACACGTGCTGCAACATGGGTGAACCTTGAGGGCATTGTACTAAATAAAACAAGCCAGTCACTAAAAGACAAATACTTCAGGATTGCACTTAAATGAGGTACCTAGAGTGGTCAAATGCCCAGACAGAAGGAGGGTGGTTGCCAAGGTTGCAGACTGGTGGGTAGGGACTCGCTGCCTAAGGAGCACCGGGTTCAAGTTTTGCAAGATGAAGAGCTCTGTGCCTGGGTGCCCGACAGTGGGACCGGACTCAACACTATGTGTGCGTTACCATGGTTAAGGTAGTGTTGTGTTTATACAGGACTGCAATTAAATAAAACGAATATGCACAATAAAGTAGGGGCAGGGAGGAGGAGGGGGTAGGCGCACGACCTTTGGCCTCACCAGTGCAACCCGTTCTCCGGGCGCCACCTCATTTCACCCGGAAAGGCGCGGTCCCTTCCCGCCGCTCTGGGGTCCCGTCCTGTGACTCCCTCGCCGGCGCTCGCAATAACCTTCCAGGGCCGGGCTCGCGGCACCTCCGCGCCGGCCCGAGGCGGGGCGGCCAATGAGCGCGCGCCTGGACCCGGCCTCGCGCCCCCATTGGCTGCGCCCAGCGACCCGCGGCCCCGCAGGTTCCCAAGCCGGTTTAAAGGGGTCGGGAGCTGCCCGCTGCCCCGCCATCGACTCCCCGCGCGCAGGCCCGCGGGGAGGGGCGGCCTGCCGCAGGGCCCACCCCGGGGCGTTACTGAAGGGCGCCCTCGGCCGCCCCCACCGCCCCCCAGATGTACTATGCGCTTTCCCAGGCGCGCGTGAACGCGGCCCCCGCGACCATGCTGCGGCCACAGCGGCCCGGAGACGTGCAGCTCGGGGCCTCCCTGTACGAGCTGGTGGGCTACCGGCAGCCGCCTTCCTCCTCCTCCTCCTCCTCCTCCTCCTCTTCCACGTCCTCCTCCTCCACGACGGCCCCCGTCCTCCCCAAGGCGGCGCGCGAGAAGCCGGAGGCGCCGGCCGAGCAGCTGGGTAGCGGAGCGGGGCCCGGCGCGCACGCGGGCGGCGGCTCCCGGGCGGACGCCAAAGAGGAGCAGCAACAGCAGCTGCGGCGCAAGATCAACAGCCGCGAGCGGAAGCGCATGCAGGACCTGAACCTGGCCATGGACGCGCTGCGCGAGGTCATCCTGCCCTACTCGGCGGCGCACTGCCAGGGCGCGCCTGGCCGCAAGCTTTCCAAGATCGCCACGCTGCTGCTCGCCCGCAACTATATCCTGCTGCTGGGTAGCTCGCTGCAGGAGCTGCGCCGCGCGCTGGGCGAGGGCGCCGGGCCCGCGGCGCCGCGCCTGCTGCTGGCCGGCCTGCCCCTGCTGGCCGCCGCTCCCGGCTCGGTGCTGCTGGCGCCCGGCGCCGTGGGGCCTCCCGACGCGCTGCGCCCGGCCAAGTACCTGTCGCTGGCGCTGGACGAGCCGCCGTGCGGCCAGTTCGCGCTCCCCGGCGGCGGCGCGGCCGGCGGCGCGGCCGGCCCGGGCCTCTGCACCTGCGCGGTCTGCAAGTTCCCGCACCTCGTCCCCGCCGGCCTGGGCCTGGCCGCCGTGCAGGCACAGTTTTCCAAGTGAGGGCCCGCCCGGGCCCGGGGCGCTACCTCGGCCCGGCGTCCTGCCGCCCCGCTTCTCCGCGCCCCCGCGCCCCGCACCCGGGGACAGCCGGGAGGGGCACGGAGGACACTTCCAACCTTCTCGCCCGGAGGAAGGGACTGTGGGGCGCCCCCTTCCCCGCCCCCACCGTGGGGAAATGAAAGTGACGCGAGCGGGTGTTCGACGGAGCGTCGGGGCCGTTTGGGGTTCTGAGTGGATTCCAGCTTCTTGGGGCAGCAGGGGCGCGTCCCCAACCCCACTCTTGCCCAGCGTCGGTCTCCCCCGGTCCGGGAGTCGTGCGCTAGGTGGGGGGTGGCGCGGGTTTTCAGGCACAGCGCGGCTTGCTCTGGGTGAGTCAGGAGGCCGGTCCCAGCGCCAAGGCTCAAAGAGGCGACACCTGCCAAGTCAGGGGACCGAGTGGCCGCTCTCCGAGGGCAGGGAAAGAGTTCTTTTCCTTCTCCCCAACCAGAGGCCACAGGCACCCTGGTCCCCAGCAGCCAAGGCCTGTCAGAGAAGGCTGCCCGACCTCAGGAAGCCGAGAATAACCAATTAGTCCGCGCAGACGGTCCCGGGCTTAGCAGAAGGACTGACCCTCGGCGGCGGCCGGACGGTTGGCCTCGCGGTGCGGCGGGAGGCGGCGATGATAACGCCAGGGTCGTTGGGGGTGCTGGGCTGGGCAGTCGGTCCGCTTTTGTACCCTGACTGTTAGAGTGCGATTTTTGAGAATCGCGTAACCAGGGGTTTTGTTGCGGAGATTACTCGCCCTTAAATCCTGGGATCTTCTTTGAAAGGCCGTTTAGAAGTTGAGATTCACCAGTTTGTTTCCCCTTCCCCAAAGGTAGCGTAACCAACCTTTGCGCTTGCTTAAAAACAAAAACCAAGCACGTTTGACGCAGGCGGTGGTCTCTAAATAGGTCTAAAATAGGTAACAAGGCCCTTCGCGGTCGCCCGCCGTCTTGTCCGAAAGCACGATCGCTAATTAACGTTCTCATTTCAAGACGCGGAGGAGGATCTGACCCCCCCAACCGGCGGCGGCGGCGGCTCGGCGGGTCCCCGCTGCGGTGGTGGCGGCGATGGCGGGATGTCTGCCCCTTTGCGTGAGGGGTCCTTGAAAAGCGCTCTGGGCAGGCCTTCTCGCAGTTGAAACACTGCATAGATGACCCGTCTTGATTTGTTACAGACGTTAACAAATTATTGCACCCAAGATTATTTTACGATCTTTCAGCAGCTTGCTTTGAATTCTGTGTTTAAGGTTTTGGTTGTTGGTAGTAGCCGAATTTAACTGGCATTTTATTTTATCTCTAACGTTGTTTACTTGCTCTGTGAAGAATCCACGAAATAAAATGTTTAAAGACCTTACGTTTCCCCCCTCCCCGCTAATTTGTTTGTTAAGAAAAATGCCCCGGGTGTGTGGATGGATTCAGAACCCGGGGATGAAGTCAGTGGTTAAATATAACCGGGTTCCAGAGTTTTTAAACTTGGCTTCCTGATTTGGAAAATAATTCAGTGAACAGGCGACTGCTTGTCAAGTTCAGGCATCAGGCAGAAATCTAAGGACCCCGCCGAAGGTGAGTGGGTGGAGTTAGCTCTTAGCCAGGTTTGGGAGATGGGTCTCTTGACTACAAGTTCCTCCTCTAAAAATGAGTTTATTTATTCATTTCTATATGTTTATTTCTTTATTTTGACAGAGAGAGAGAGAGAGCAGGGGAGGGGCAGAGAGAGAGGGAGACAGAGAGTCTGAAGCAGGCTCCTTGCTGTCAGTGCAGAGCCCCGTGTAGGGCTCGAACTCACCACCCCTGAGCTCATGACCTGAGGCTTCAACAGACTGAGCCACGCAGGTGCCCCTAAAAATGAGTTTAAAAATACATTGATCGTAAAATTATTTTGTATGTTACCATTTTTCTCAAAAATCCACCTTTTCTATTTCAGTGGATAGAAGCTTAAACAGTATCATACATGGCTCTCCCATGTATTACATGGGATCTCCCCCATTCTTTATATAAGTTTGGAGTGGTCTCCTCTGAAATCATGACCTTGGACATCGCTCTATTCTGAGAGGTGAAAAAGCTCCTCTGTGTGATTGGTGATATTGCAAAGAACCTTGAGTAGTGATTTGTTCCCATGCAATATTTAAACATTTCGTAGTTGTTGAAATCCAACCACTGCTTAAAGGCAGAGGTTTAAGAGAGGAGAAGGTGTCCCCTTTAACCTGCAGAAAATGAAAGTAACCCCATGGGGTGACTTAATTTTATCCATGTTGGTTTATCTGAGGTACGTACACACATTGGGGTGATGAGCATTCATTTGGAGAACGTGTTGGGGGGGTGCGGAATGCTAGAAAGATCGAATTGCTTTCCTCACCATTTCAGTTAAATGTCTGTTTCCTTACAGAGGAAGCAGGAGAGGACATGAGAGAAAGAAGCTGTATTCACCAACCCGTTTCGGGAAAGCGTCTCTCATTCTTCTTAGACTCCACCATCAGAAAAGTCAACAGGCTTTTGTAATAAGTAAATTTGAATCCGGGTTTTCTGTTTCTTTAATGCCCGTCCTGGCTTGACCTTGCAGCTTGACAAGGTCCCAAAGGAAAAGTAAAAATCAACAACTAAATCAAAATCAAATCAGGTCCTCCCTGAAAACAAAACAAAACAAAACAAAACAAAACAAAACAAACCATTCTGAGAGATTGGAAGTAAACAGTTCTTCCCACAGTCCCAACTCCATGACCTAAATGCCATCATCATTCCAAAAAGCATTTCCAAAAGACACAGGGACATTCAGGGCAGAGAAGCGGGTGTGTGGTCTCCCTCCTATCTCTACTTATAAATTGGAGCCAGTACCCATGGCTTAAATATTGAAGTTATCTGCCTGCACGTAGCATCGATTAGCCATCGCACCAAGCAAGATTTGCAGCCTCTCCTTATACGGAGCTTACATCCTGAAAAATGGCATCGGTGAGTATTCAAGAGTCCCGTAGAATGAAACAGGGGGAAAAAAAGGTAATTACATACAGTGTCAATAACACAAAGTTAGTCCTCTCAACAAATTCTATGGCAGGTGCAGCGTTTAAGCCTAGACATGTATGTTACAGAGTGTGGAGCTGTTGGATCAAATCTGCAGTGCCGTGTCCCATGTGTAAGGGAGCTAGCTGATGTGCCCACCTCACTTGATTTTAGCCAGAGTGAGCTTTTTGAAGAAGGAACCAATTTAACCTGCTCTTTGAAGAGGTTGGGAAAGAAGAAAAGGAATAAGGCAGGCTCCTGAAGGAAAGTACATCGGGCCTCAGAAGCAAGATGAGAAAGAACATGTGACTAGCTGCCCATAGGGTCCCTGCGCCCAGCCCAACACCAACACGCAATCGTGGTGATTAGAGTGAGAGAAACGTAAGGGGTAAATACACGAGGCCCTGCGACATTATGTTGTTATATGTATAAGTATACGTTATCCGTATACGTACGGAGGCCAGGTGGGCAATCAGTAAACAGCAGACCAAATGCACCATGGGATTGACCTAGCCCGTAGTGATGGTCTGTTTACAGATGTTCTCCTCTAAGGCACACGGATTACGGCAGGCATGAAAATGTCACCTTGAGAAACATATGACTTAGGCGGTAAATGTCCCCATGAAGGAAGAGGGCCACTCCAAGCATGGGAAGCACGTCAATCTTCCAAAGGTCAGATTATCGACAAAACTGCTTTCACGTGCCCGTCTGGTTCGGGTCACCCACCTAGCCTTTGTGGACTTTCCTGGTATGCAGGAGGGGCTGGGTCCGTGTTAATGGTCAATACTCAGAGCCCCAGCCTGCTAGCCAGACCTCCTAGAAGCCAGCAAGAGAAAAGGCTTTTCTTTCTGCCGCACAAGAACGCTCCATGACCTTGAGAACAAGGTGATGTTTAGGTGATGTTCGTTGAGAACAAGGTGATGGTTAGGAAGAGCCACGAAAAACCCGATGCCTTTTCTCACCATGGCGCAGAGCACATCTATTGGGAAAGTGCACCCCTTCCAGAAGGCACCGTCAGGCTCACTCACTACCCCTTCCATTTCTGCACACTCGGTAAGCATTCAATAAGGAGATCACCGCCTCTACCGAAGTAGGCTCAAGAAGCAAACGTCTGAAAAATGGCGTGTTTTTTCCAAAACTACAAATTCACTTTTATCAAGCAGATTTTAGTTGTAGGGAAATATTTTTTTTCCAAGCAGCGCCCAGCTTCTGCTACCAAATTGAAGATGTAAAACAAACAAACAAAAAAAGAGTAGAAAGCCATTCGTCTATCTACACACAGACGAGCCTCATTATGGATGGAGACCTTGCAGATGGCTTCAAGCACTTCCCATTCCGTCCCTTCTAACTAAGCCCAGCATAAAAGCTGAGATGTCTGATCAGAAATTAAGCCAAATTCTTTCTGTCCACATGGGATTAGCTGCCCCATCAGAGAACTTTCCCCTTTGTGTCCGGCTAATACCGAAGGGCCAGAGCTCAGGCTGTGAGCCCAAGACAATCAGGTCAATAGTCCACGTCCTTAAACACTACAGGCTGCCTGATGCTGGGGTGGGGGGGAGGGGGGGGGAGGGGTGGGCAGGGGGAGGATTACCTGGCTTGAAAGCAAAGGGAGTGCGTTTCTCCCTCACTCAGACTTCGTCAATGACCACAGAGGACAGAACATGCAGGTGGGCCCCTGCCCGGGACAAAGGCCACAATCATATCTCTAAATCCCACAGAGTGCTCATGGAGTGAGAGAACTCCGGGGTCATCTGTCCACCCTCCTCCCCGCTGAATAAGGCACCTGAGGCCTGGGAAATTCAGGAGACAGGCTTAAGGCCACACAGGTAGCCAGGGACCAGTACCTGCTTTGGGGAGGCAGAAGCTACTTCCTTGGTTTGCCTTGGTGGGACCAGAATGTCCCGGAAACGGCAATTGTGGCAAGAGACGAACACGTTCTTCCCGCCTCCTGGAAAATCTGTGGCCTTTGGCCATTTCCAGCGTCTCTGGCTCGGCTCTCGGTCTGCCCCTACGGAGTGGCATCCAGAAAAGGCAGCCGCACGGCCAATCCCCTGCCAGGTGCCCGGCCGCAGTTCGGTCACCTGAACTTTCTCCGGCAGCCTTGCCCCCTAGCCCCGAGGGAGGCCCAGACCCGTGACAGAGAGCAGCAGAGGCGAAGCAAATCCTTTGAGAGAACGTCTGATGGTTACATGTTTGTCATCGGGGTTTCAGAAAGCAAAACTTGCAGAAGGCAAGGGAGCAGCCACCTGACAGGCAAGGCCAGCGGGCTGAAAGGGAAAACGGTGTCTTGGGGGCTTTCTCTTTTGCGGGGTCCCTCAGGGTTTCCACATAGATGCTCAGTGTTCTGATGCTGATGGGCTCCGATTTTCTCAACAATGGGAGCATCTTTTTTTTTTTTTTTTTTTTTTTTTTTTTGCCAAGTGTAAGCCCTGGCTGCCACCAAACCCCGGGATAGAGGACAGGGCACCCCTGACGGTGGGCATGGCACAGGAAGCACCAGCCACAGGTAGGTGACTGGACCTGGGGAGAAAACGCTCGCTGGAGGTGGGGAGCCCTGGGATCAGGAAGGGCGGTTGTGTCCCAAGGAATCCGGGCACCTCCTTAGAGAATGACAAAGTGGTAACAACCAAGAGACTCCAAACTAACAAGATCAGAGTAGAACACTCATCTGGGGAACGAGAGAGAGAAGCTCATTCAGCTGGGGGCAGGCAGGTGGGAAGGTAGACCAGCTCATAGCAGAGGTGGCCGCGTATCGCAGCTAGGAATACCCATGATAATGGCCTTGGCCGGAGCTAACGCTGTGTTTATCAGGGGCCAAGCAGTGGCCTAAGCATTTTACATGCGCGACTTCATTTCATGGCACGAGGATTTACACCAGTTCACAGATAAGAACACTGAAGCACGAGGAGGTAAACGCTCAGGAAGCGGAGGCTGGTTGAGGGAGGTCATAGAAGCCAGACGCTGAAAGAAATCAAGATTTGTCTGGAAGAGGGAGACGCCCTCTCCCCGCCCCCCGGCCCCCGTGGGTCGTCCTCCCTAAATTCCCTTCCTCCTCCTCAGCAGTCAAGGCTGTGGTTCTCCCACCTGCCTCTTCATCCAGCTTTGCATCAGGTCGATATTACCCGGAACGCATCTAATCAATGTGACGGCGAGGTTTCACTGTGTCCCAGCCCACAGTCATTTCCCATGTTTCCAGCTCTGGTGGTGGCCGATGTAAGCAAAGACAGCACTGAGACGCAGGGATGTGGCTGGGGCAGAAGACAGTGGCCACGTAGCCTGCACCTTTGAACACATTATGTGCCCCTGGTCCTTCCATCACAGCGAGCATCCAGGCAAAAAACGAAAAGCAAAACCAAAGGAAAAAAAAAAAAGGTTTTCACGGTAGTGATCGTTAAGTATCGTCCAATTCAGACCTTAAGAAATACTTTGCGCAGATGAAGAATGGGTAAAGAAAACGTTTGAAGATAATTTGTTGTCTTTTTCTCCACCTTACCGGGTAAGGGGAGTATTCTGTCATTACTGTCTTTGTTCTGTTTCTTTGCTTGCCCTTGGCAGTTTTAGTGATGTTTTTCCCCACAGTCTTGGCTCTTTACAGTCTTGTGCTCCGTCAGGGACAGTCGTGGCCAGGAGGTAAACGCCACAATTCTCACTGCACTCACCGCCAGTGGAGAAAAAAAAAAAGCTGGACGCCGCAGCACCGCCTCTAATAGACAACTTCTAGGGACACCTGGTTGGCTCAGTCGGTAGAGCATGTGACTCTTGATCTTGGTGTTGTGAGTTCAAGACCCGCATAGGGCGTGGAGCCTACTTAAAAAAAAAAAAAACTCCCCCCATAAAAATAATAAAATAAATTATATTAGACAACTTCTTAAAAATTTTTAACGTTTATTGATTATTGAGAGACAGAGTGTGAGCAGGAGAGGGGCAGAGAGAGAGGGGGACACAAAATCGGAAGCAGGCTCCCGGCTCCGAGCTGTCGGCACAGAGCCCGACGCGGGGCTCGAACGCACACATCACAGGATCATGACCTGAGCGGAAGTTGGTCGCTTAACCGAGCCACCCGGACGCCCCTAGACGACTTTTGATATCACTCGTGACCATGGAATCCATGGCTCTAAGGGCTTTGAGGGCACCAAGAAGGTGACCTTTGGTCTTTTATATTCACACAGACCCACAGCGACTCAGATGGAGAGTCGTTAGCTCCCACCACAGACCTGCCTGCTTGGGCAGCAGGGTGGGAGAGGCGGGGGGCGGGGGGCGGGGGCAGAGGCTGCTGGTGGTGCCGGACCCCCATCCACGGGAAAGACAGGAGAAAGGAATCACTTCATTCTCCCTCCACTCCTGGGAACCCGTGCTGTGTTCCAGGGCGATCGAATTCCGGTCCCCTCTCCCATCCTCCTCCCTGCCCTCCTTTCTTCTCTTCCCCGTGAAGCCTTGATGTGCACTGCCCATTGGCTGTGCCTTGCTAGTGCTCCCTCCACTCGCCGGCCCCCTGACCTTGAATGGGCCACTTGTGCCTTTGGATCTCTGAGATCTGGTCGTCTCAGGACCCTCCTCACGGGACACAAATGGGGCACTGCGTGTAAACCGTTAGCACGGCGCCTGTTGTAATGGGGATTTCTTTCCCATGCAATTCATTCCACTGGCTAGAAATACGTGACTTACATGACTCTGTGTACTGCGAATGGTTGTTTAGAAAGCCATGGCGGGCTCGCAACCATTTCCGTCTTCTCTTGCAATTTATGGATGGGCCCAGGGCAACGGCATTGATGGTGCCAGGTAGAAATCTGTCTGAAATGAGCAAAGCTGTCTTCCCCTCCACCCCCAGCTCCTCCTGGCTGTAACTTGCACCTGCTGGCGTCCTTTGTGGGGTTTCTTCTATGGAATCCAACGCTAGCTTCGTCCTTCCAAGCTGAGCCTCCACGGAGGCCAAAATGCTTCTCCAGGGTAGAGGGGGAGGGAGGACACTGGGATTTTCCTCCTCCTCACCTATTGACTAGTAGACAGTGAGTCCCTCAGAAGCCCCAACATTTCAGCTGTTTTGGTCACAGAGGCCACAAGCTGACTGGATGAGCTTCTCCACCCCCCCCCCCCACCCCCACCCCCCTGCCCTGCATAGCGTCAGCTCAGGACAGCTCCAAACAGTATCAACTCATTTTGTGGCATAAACACCAGGCTGGGTGAATGAAATCACTGGCTGAGTCATCCTCTGGGCACCGAGGCTGAAGAGAACTCAGCTGGGCCTATGATAGGCTCCCTGCAAGGTGCTGGCCCTTCCCGCCAGTGAGACAGGGGTGGGGCTGAGGAGGCCTCCTCTGCCCTTATCCCGGTGGCTGCCTGCCGGGTGCCAAGACGGCCCTCAGGTCTCAGAATAGTGTCTGTGTTCGTGGGATGGTGCCTAAAGCAGATTTCTAGAGCAGGAATGTGCCTCGATAGAAGCACTGGTTAAAATGAGGAAGGAACGAAGGAAGGAAGGAAGGAAGGAAGGAAGGAAGGAAGGAGGGAGGAAGGAAGGAAGAAAGGGAGGGAAGGAGGGAGGGAGGAAGGAAGGAAGGAAGGAAGGGAGGGAGGAAGTCTTATTAATATTTGAGTTTTCAGGGGCGCCTGGGTGGCGCAGTCGGTTAAGCGTCCGACTTCAGCCAGGTCACGATCTCGCGGTCCGGGAGTTCGAGCCCCGCGTCAGGCTCTGGGCTGATGGCTCGGAGCCTGGAGCCTGTTTCCGATTCTGTGTCTCCCTCTCTCTCTGCCCCTCCCCCGTTCATGCTCTGTCTCTCTCTGTCCCAAAAATAAATAAAAAAACGTTGAAAAAAAAATATTTGAGTTTTCAATAGTAATTATGTTTGGTTCAAACTCATTAATCATAATTCTTTATAATATATATTATAATTATAATATTTTCATCTATTTCTTATCGTATTTATAATATACATTATAATTATTACCTACATTCATCCATCTTCAACCGGTCAACAACGCACAGACAGACAAAATAGTCTCAGTAAGCAAATTTGTCTCACGAAGCGAAATACAGATTAGACCTGCTTTTTGCTACTTTGGCCTTATGAGGACCTACAGCATCGAGAAACAAGGAGGGCCAGGTTAATGTGGGGCCAGTGTGGCACTTTCTTTGAAAGCAAAATTAAAAAAAAAAAATCAGTTAACACAGTAAAGAATATTTTAATACAACATTTTTAAAAATCAAAATTGATGCGGAAATACATGATGAACAAAGTATGAAAGGCTTAAATACAGACAGGACCGGCGTCCCTGATTTTTTTTTCCCCTAGACTCCAGCACAGCTACGGAGGCAAGCCTCCTGACCCCCTCCCGGCATGGGTGACCCCCATGTCACCCATGAGGCCACAGTGTCGTCCCTGGCCGGGATCCCAGGGTGGGGGTGAGGTAACAGGGGTGTAAGGGGCAGCGTTGACTCTAATCCCTGCTCCTCCCTCCCTAGCTGTCTGTTCCCTTGTGCAGGTTTATACATGAGTTCTTTAAGCCTTTATATTCTCATCTGTAAGATGGGCCCAATAGTGGTGCTTACCTCCCCAGATTAAACGGTGCCCGTGAGCACAGCCGCAGCAATAGTGGTCAGCACTGTTAGTGAGCATTTTATTGGGCATGCTGTTTGGTGCCTGGCCTGTGCTAAGGGCTTGGGGTCGACAGTGGAGGGCAGCAGAGGGAATCCAGCCCAACAAGGGGGAAGGCGCGTGTGGAGCTGGACTGAGCCGGTGCCCTGTGGTCAGCCCCGCTGAGCAGAACTTCCAGCCTCGATGTCTGAAGCCCTGCGGGGAGGGGGCACCTCCCTGGGCTGGGCCCAGGTCTTCAGTCCTGGCTTTTTCCCCCTGGAGGGGTGTCACCTTGGCCTGGAAGCCTGGTGACTCCATGCAGGGAGTCCTGGGGTGGCCCTATCAGAGCACATTTGGACATTAAACATAAGGAGTCTTGGAACACGATCCCACATCACCCCAGTGCTTAACTGGGTAACATAAAGGTGTTTTGTCTTCCGAGCAATCAATGCCTGATCCTTACACACTCCGGCCCAAACCCTCAACCCTGGGAGATGGTTCGGCAGGACAAGGGATAGACGGCCAATCTTTGATGTCGTGGTTGTCCGCGAGTCTTTGAATGCAGTCAATGTTACACGGGTCAGATTTTTAAAATCAACACATGCATTTGAAAAATGTTTGCCGTGGCTTTCGAAAGAGCCATGCTTGGTTCTAATGCGGGCACGAGTAGCCTCTTCCAATGGAATGATCACCCCCACCCAAGAAAAAACTGGTTTAAGTTCATTTTTTAAATCAGAACACACACACGCACACACACACACAAAATTTGAAAAGAGCCCTTATGAGACTTTGTGAATTATACTTGGCCATCCTAGGTCAGACGACCTCCCCTGGTTCATAGCAACTGCAACAGTATTAAAAGCCTTCGAAACAAGATTCACAGGCAGTGGGTCCCAGCCCATGCCCCACACAGCACGGTAATAGCTCACAGGTGCCAAGATGGCTTATACACGATTTCTACCTCAGAATATTTCTTTTCTTCCTTTTTTAATTTTTTAAATGCTTATTTCTTTTTGAGAGAGAAAGAGAGAGACGAAGCGTGAGAGGGGGAGGGTCAGAGAGAGAGGAAGACACAGAATCGGAAGCAAGCTCCGGGCTGTGAGCTGTCAGCACAGAGCCTGATGCGGGGCTCGAACTCACGAACCGTGAGATCATGACCCGAGCCGCCGTCAGACGCTTAACCGACTGAGCCACCCAGGCGCTCCATATACCTCAGAATACTTCTGAGAGAAACAGAGGGAAATTTTGAAACTGGCTGGAAAAAAAATTAAGCGAGTTCTTCGTGACTTTTTGAAATAATAAAAGGATTAGACGAGGTACGTAAATTAGACCATTTCACAAAGAATGCAGAAGAAAATCGGAATTGTCTATAATCTCACCACTCCGAGAAAGCAATGCCCTGCTATATATTGTTACAGATTTTCTTCTCAACAGAAGTATTATACACATAGGCCAATGCATGATACACATCAGAATTGAAATATACAAACCTGCTGTCTTGTAACCTGCTTTCTTCCCTTGACAATAGACCCTGGACAGCTTTCTCTGCCAACAAACACATTGGTGCATCACCATTTTGGCCTGGATCGCGTCGTCGTCTATTCTGAGACTGACCCAAGTAACTCCCTGTGAGTGAACGTGAATTTCTCCCCTCGCTGTAAGTCCCGAAGTAATGAACATCCTTGTGCGCACGTCTGCAGGCCTTCTATCGGTTTATCCCAGGAAGATCCCTAGCGGTGGGGTCACACCCTGAAGGCCATCACATCGATAAGGCGTGTTGGCAAGTAGGTCCCTCCAGGAAGATAGGAGTGATTTACACTCTTACCCTCAGGGCCTAAGAACGTGTGTCCTGATAGCCTCCACGGCACTGGGTATTTTTTTTGTAAAATATAGTATGTCTACTTCTTATTTTATGTCCCCTTATGACTCTAGAAACAACCCATGCTCGCTGTAAAATTCCAAACATCATCGGGGCGCCTGGGTGGCGCAGCCGGTTAAGCGTCCGACTTCAGCCAGGTCACGATCTCGCGGTCTGTGAGTTCGAGCCCCGCGTCAGGCTCTGGGCTGATGGCTCAAAGCCTGGAGCCTGTTTCCGATTCTGTGTCTCCCTCTCTCTCTGCCCCTCCCCCGTTCATGCTCTGTCTCTCTCTGTCCCAAAAATAAATAAATGTTAAAAAAAAAAAAATTCCAAACATCATCAATGTATATAAAGTAAAAAAGGCAAACCGCCCTCCCTAAAGCCTCCCGTTATAGCCTCGCACCCTCAGGTAACCCGATGGTATTTTTTTGAAATTTTCTTTTCGATGCCTAGGCAGAAAAAAACAAACAAACCATTTTTTTGCCTTCTTACGAAGATGGTGTTTTATTCAGGGTGTTTTGTTTATTTTTTCTTTTTTTTAATGTTTGTTTATTTTTGAGAGGGAAAGAATGTAGGGGAGGGGCAGAGAGAGAGAGAGAGGGGGACAGAGGATCCAAAGCAGGCTCTGTGATGACAGCAGTAAGCCTGACACGGGGCTTGAACTCATGAACTATGAGATCATGACCTGAGCCAAAGTCGGATGCTCAACCAACTGAGCCACCCCGGTGCCCCAGTGGTGTTTGATTCAGTTGGTTTTGCAACTTGTTTTTTTCTTTCTGTGACTATAGATATACTGTGGCTTTCTTTTTATGTCCCTTATTATCTATCTATCTATCTACCTACGTATCTATCTATGTATCTATCATCTATCTATCAACACACACAGGTCTCATTTTTAGTGGCTGCCGAGTGTTCCACAGGATGGACATACGGTAAATCACTGCACCAGTTCCTCCCGGCCGAGCACTCTAGTTGTTTTCATTATTCGAATGAATTTCCTTGCTTATATATCTTTGCACGTGTACAGGACTTTCCTAAGATTGTTCCTAGAAAAACTCTTCCAGCCATAGTCAAATTAGCCTCCCAAGGAAACCTCCCGACTGACAATATAGACAGCACCTGTTTCCACGAACGTATTTAAACAGGGTCTAGTCGTTCACCGGGCAGAGGTACATTGTAGATATGTCTTCTGGAAAGAGGGGAGAACCGGTCTGGCAAGGTTGTAAGAATTCTTTGCCACCTGCGCTCACACAGGGGACTCAGCTGTCCTGTCTCCTCTCTCCCTCCTGTCTCACTCCACGCATGCTCATGTTTTTAAGGTTATGTTCAACATCCCCAGCAATATTTATGGTTCGTTCATAACATAGGATCTGTATTAAATGACCCACCTTCTACCTGAATGAACCAGAGAATGGCCCACGCATACATAACTCACTTTTATGCGACTTTGGGATTTCTGATATCCACATCTATAAGAGAGGAACACATCTGTCCTTCATAACCCACCACTGGGGGATGGTCTGAAGACCCCAGTTCACCATTCCTGAACTGCTCCAAGCCTCTAATGTCCAGTGTGGCAACCACTGGACACACATAGCTATTGAGCAGTTGAAACGTGGCTATTGATGTAAAGCCACGAATGGAAGTGTGCTGTAGGCGTAAAAGGCACACATGCATTCTGAGCACTTAGTGTAAAGAAAAAAATGTAAACTGTTCCACTAAGACGTTTATATTGATTATATGCTGATGTGGAAATATTCTGAACATACTGGTTAAATAAAACGTATTATTAAAATTAAGTTTACCTGTTTCTTTTCATTTTTAACATGGCTACTGGAAAATTTAACATTGTACACACCTATATGTGTAGAGAAGAAAGTGGAAAATATAAGATTAAGTTTGGGTATTTGAAAATATAAAAAGTATATTGGGGCGCCTGGGTGGCGCAGTCGGTTAAGCGTCCGACTTCAGCCAGGTCACGATCTCGAGGTCCGGGAGTTCGAGCCCCGCGTCGGGCTCTGGGCTGATGGCTCAGAGCCTGGAGCCTGTTTCCGATTCTGTGTCTCCCTCTCTCTCTGCCCCTCCCCCGTTCATGCTCTGTCTCTCTCTGTCCCAGAAATAAATAAACGTTGAAAAAAAAAAAATTTAAAAGAAAATATAAAAAGTATAAAGTTAGGGCTGGGCACGAAAAGACAATGTTCATTATTTTCAAAAAATTCTAATGTTTATTCATTTTTGAGAGAGAGAAAGACACAGAGCATGAGCGGGGAAGGGACAGAGAGATTGGGAGACGCAGAATCCCAAGCAGGCTCCAGGCTCTGAGCCATCGGCACAGAGCCCGACGCGGGGCTCGAATACACGAACCGTGAGATCGTGACCTGAGTCGAAGTTGGAGCTTCACCGACGGAGCCACCCAAACACCCCAAAAGACGATGCTTAAGTGCACAAGAGACACTTGGAAAGTAAAACGAATGAGGACACGTGATGTGCTTTTGAGCTTTTCTTTTTTTTTCCTCATGTGCCAGCCCTGCATCTCTTTCTTAAAAATAAAGAAACAAATAAGCACAAATAAATAATAAATAAATCAATAAATCAATAAATAAATCAATAAAATAAGAAATGAAAGAAAGAAAGAAGATTCCATATACGTATGTGGCTTGAATTATACTTCTATTGGATAGTACCGTTCTCAGCTGTCTTTACCCCTGCGAATATACATCCAGACTTCATGGGCACTCGCACTCCTGCTCATGCTCTCTCTCTCTCTCTCTCTCTGTCCTTCCTTCAACTCAGTTCAGTAACCTCTTTTGCAGAAATCACTAATTATTTCCCCTGGATAGTTGACACATGTCACTTGGCTGTCTGGTATATGAGCCATCGGTGCGCTCTGGCTCTCTGGGAAAAAAAGAAAGAAAAAAAGAAAGAAAACCGAGCCCTGATTTGTTGTGTTTGCCCCTTCCCCTGGTGTAAAGGCTCCCACCATGGCTCAGTCCAAGCCACCGCTGAGATGTCCCAGAAGCCAGAGCTGGGAAGAGGCTCACACAGGCGTTTGGGTGAGCCCGTACAGCTGGTTCCAGCTTAGCAATGACCATGAATTCCCTTCCTGTTGGGGCTGCGTCTCCAGCCACTGCCACTCTGGAAGCCCCAGGTCGCGTATATTCCCTCCACCCGGCCCCGGGGCACCCAGAGCTTGGGCTTGTGGTCTAAGCAACGTCAATCAGATGCCCCTGCCCGGGATGTTCCTCAGCCCCCGCATTGATTTGATGAGCTAGCCAATCTCCCTTGGCTGATTCCTTATCTGTCCGGTTAAGCGGAGTCTAGCACCCAGACTCGCTGTTCACCTGTAACAGTCAGGTAGTGTGATGTGACAGGTCAGATGGCTGAAACACAGGGCAGATATGGGACCAGTTATGAGAGAGCTTCTAAAAGAGCACCTGAGTTCTGAATCATCAGGGGGCTTTGTCATCCTCTGGCCTGTCCAGAATTGAACGCAGGGACTCCAACCCATATTTATATATCCTTGCCCGTAGCAGTACTGTTCGCGATGGCCAAGCGGTAGAAGCAGCCCGGATGTCCATCCGCAGCTAAATGGATAAATAAAATGCAATGTATTTTTCACCCCCCCCCAAAAAAAGAAGGAAATTCCGATACGTACAACAACACAGATGAACCTGGAGACGTTACACTTAGTGAAAGAAACCAGACACAATATTGTACTTCTACTTAACATGAGGTCCCTATAGGGGTCAAATTCATAGAGATAGAAAGCAGGATGGGGGGGCGGGGCTGGGGGGAGGGGGAGGGGGAGTTCGTGTGTAATGGGGACAGAGTTTCGGTTTGGGAAGATGAAAAAGTCTGGAGGTGGATAGTGGTGAGGGTTGCACAACAGGGTGAATGAACTTACCGCCCCTGAACTCGACACCTCAAAATAGTTACGAGAGTAAATTTTATGTTACGGGAATTTTCCCACAATAAAATTAATGTGTTAAAAACACCAGGCACATGTCTAGTTTTCCTTCCCAAAGAATTTTAGTGTGGGTATATGTTGGGCATATAAATGGTTTCTTTTATCTATCTATCTATCTATCTATCATCTATCTATCTTTTTTTTTTTGAGAGAGAGAGAGAGAGAGAGAGCTTGCACATGAGTTGGGGAGGGGCAGAGAGAGAGAGAGAGAGAGAGAGAGAGAATCCCAAACAGACTTTACACTCAGTGCGGAGCCCGATACAGGGCTTGATCTCATGACTGTGAGATCATGACCTGAGCCAAAATCAAGAATCGTGGACAGTTAGCCAACTGAGCCACCCCAGAGCCCTATGTGTATGGTTTCTAAAACTCCACAGATGAGCGCACCCGGTTGAGAATGACTGGGTCACGGTCATTCCAAACCACAGGTGGCCCGTAGGGCGAAGGCAGCTGGAGGGATGTGTTGTTTGTCTGTTTTAGATGAATTAGTAGTTGCCAGCATTTGAAAATCAGATTTGTTACATCCAGAAAAAGACTGGCAGATATGGTCACACTAGCCGAGTTTCTGCATGGCCCCAGGAGTTAGAGCTGAGGCCACAGTCTCCAAATCCCTTCCAGCGACCCCAGCCGGTCATCTGGTCTTTGAGGTCTCTGGGCTTACGACCCGCACTCTAAATGTGCAGGCTGACGCAGCTGAGAGCTGCAATCCCTTTAAACTGTGCCTCTGTCTTCAGTTCACAAATCATCCCCAGGTTGATGGATAAATAAGCAGTACTAGTCACATAAGCCAAAGTGATCATGACAAATACCAAGGCTCAGTCCTTGCTCTAACTTCCTTACTGATGCTCTGGGACAACACTGGTTTGCTAAACTGTAAACTTGGGCTCTTTCCAACATTTAAACTCGGTTTGTCTTTTCTTTCTTTCTTTCTTTCTTCCCTTCTTTCTTTTTCTTTTTATTTCTTTCTTTCTATTTTCTTTCTCTTCCTTCTTTCCTTCCTCCACCCCTCCTCTTTCTTTCTTTCTTTCTTTCCTTCTTTCTTTCTTTCTTTCTTTCTTTCTCTTTTTTCTTTCTTTCTTTTTTCTTTCTTTCTTCTTTCTTTCTTTCTTTCTTTCTTTCCTCTTTCTTCCTTCCTTCCTTCCTTCCTTCCTTCCTTCCTTCCCGACTTAACATTTTTCAGTTGAACCAAATTCTTAAACTCAATCTTGGGTCTTATTTACGGAGGCATCCATTTCAAAGTAACCTGGGGTGCACAGCTGTCCTGTGGCCTGCAGGAGGTGACCAGATTGGGGAATGGGGGGGTGGTTAAGACAATGGATATAAAAATTATGGATACTTCTTTTTCACAAAGCAAAACCTGGGGTCTTGGGGCTCCTCCAAACCCCTATGCAATGACCCCAGCTCCGTGCAGAAGGGTGGACCCTGTGTGTATGCAGAGTCAGGAGCCTGTCTGTATGCAAGGAGTCAGTGCAAGGAGTCAGGAGCCTGTGTGTAGCCTGTGTGTATGCAAGGAGTTACCCTGGGAATAGCCATAACAGGTTCAGCCAACAATAGCTGATATGCTCCCTGGAGGGGTAGGGACCCACAATGCCTCGCCTTAGCATTTGTAAACTAAAAAAGAAGGAGAAAGTTAATGCCAATTTTCTAATTTTTATTTTTCAGCCATCTCCCTTTTATTTTTTTTTATTTTTAATTTTAATGTTTATTTATTTTTAAGAGAGAGGGAGAGCGCAAGTGGGGAGGGGCAGAGAAAGAGAGGGAAACACAGAATCTGAAGCGGGTTCCAGGCTCCGAGCTGTCAGCGCAGAGTCCGAAGCCCGGCTCGAACCCACAACTGCGAGATCGTGTCCTGAGCTGGAGTCGGACGTTCAACCGACTGAGCACCCCCAGGCGCCCCTGTTTTTCAGCCATCTCCCTTTACCAGGAGAGCCCAGCGCTGCCTTCCTCTCCTGCCTGGAGATTGGCAGGGATTACAGAGACCACGATAAGTCGCTGCAATTTGTGGGTACAAAGCTGAGGTTGTGGGTACAGCACTTGCATGAGCTGTAAGTGCTTCATGACCCAGCGAGCCTCGAACCTCTCACTCGGTTTCCTGGGGTGGGTACAGCGCTCCCAGTTGGTCTGTGGGTCCCTAAACATACACACGTTTATTCTGATGACTGATCTCACTCAGGCCCCGTGTGAGAGGGGCTCACAGGGCTCCCCGCAGGCCTGCAGAGGTGGAGGGGGAGGGGGGCTCAAAGGGCTCCCCACAGGCCTGCAGGGGCGGGGGCGGGGCTGGGGGCTTCAGATTCCACCCCCAGCCATCACTTGGGATCTGTTCACACCACTTCTCAGAGACTGGGGGGTGGGGTATAGAGCCCTGCAAGGCTTTTTTTTTTTTTTTTTAAGCAGGTATTATTTACATCACAAAAGCAGACCAGATCGCGCCATGTCATTTCAATGATATGAACAGGCTCACGATAGACAAAGTTTATCTTGGCAAAATGATCTTCCAGCTGGGTGGAAGCAAGTGCCTTAGCCGGGTGTTTTGTGAGACTGTGTTTGGGTGACACGGGCGGCTGACGCTTACACCTGGTTGGGGGTTTCTCCATCTGTCACAGAAAGCTCGGGAGTGCCTCCGACACGCCAACATATTGGCCAATACACGCCTGGCGTTCTGCTGAGAGCTTTTCATCAACATTTGTCAGGCCGATGAGCCCCATCCCTGCAGGCTGGAGTGCCAAACACACAGAATTCCCAGCTCCTTGGCCCCGCTATTCCCCAAGTCCTCTCTCACCTTTAGGTAACATTCTTGCCAACCCCTCCCTTCCCCGCCGCCCGCATCCTGGCCACTTCCTCCCACCGGCCTGTCAACCTCAGCATCTCTGTCCTCCTCCATCTGCCACAACCCTACAAACCCTTCAGGGCTTGGCTCAGGTGTGGCTTCCTCCCAGACACCTCTCTCGATCACTCAGGCACCGGCGACTGCCTCTCTCTCTCTCTCTCTCTCCCCCCTTCATAATTCCTCCTGCACAGCGATCGGATCTAAACCTACCTCTTGGCCTCCTCCGTGCCTGAACGTTACGCAAACCCTGAAAGAAACGTGAGAGGGAGAAGGAAGGGAAAACAGGACCGAGGTGGGTGGAGAAAGAGAGGAAGGGGCGCTCTTAGAGTCAAGGAGTGAAAAGCAGCCGTAATCGAACGCTCCGATCGGGTGCGCACCTGAAAACAAAATCCTGCCAGAAATTAAACACTTTCCCAGTTTTCTAAGGAATCTCTCTGATGGAATTTAAATATCGAGCCCCATACCAATGCTCCTCTGGCTACCGATTTTATGTTCTGAAATAAAGAAATGTGAGGATTTCTCAAAGTCTTTTTTTTATACCCGGTAAATGCTTTAGGAGTCTTTTTTTGTTTGTTTTTAATCATATGTCTAACCCCACATCTTAACTTAGTGTAAAGTAAGCTAGAACTAAAAACACCGGCTCCTACTCAATACGATAGCAGGTGTCATCATCGCTTAGAGGCAATGCAGATAAGATCAATAAGAGTGAACTCACCCAGGCATCAAGCTCAAAACTATTGAAACTGAGAGCTGACACCACAGCGGTATTATCTGCAAGGCCGAATCCCAGGACCGCGGGACGAAGCAAACAGTATGATGTTACTTCTAACTGCTTGTCCTTGCCTATGGTTTCTCTCTCTCTCTTTTTTCCTGTTTTATTTATTTTTGAGAGAGAGCGAGCTGGGGAGGGGCAGAGAGAGAAGGGGACATGGAAGCCGAAGCAGGCTCCAGGCTCCGGGCTGCCGGCACAGAGCCCGACGCGGGGCTCAAACTCACGGACCGCAAGCAAGATCATGACCTGAGCCCAAGTCGGTCGCTTAACCGACTGAGCCCCCCAGGCGTTACTTGCTCATGTTTTCTGAACCTGTTTGATAACCCGTTCTAGCAATGTGATGGCTGACCTGCCAAATGACAATTTGTGATTAACCCTCTTGACCTCCTTGCTTGTATTTTCATCTCCTTTTGGCCAAGTCCTTTTGGCGGTTCCTTGGGAACCGGCGTTCATGTTCCACACCTCACGCGTGCGCGTACCTATCTCCTTGTGTGGGAGCCCTTGGGTAGCTACCCAGCTGACTAAACAGAAACTTCTAATCAATGAGTCCCCAAAACCGTGGTAGGACTCCTCTTTTCTTAGAATTATGCTTCCACAGAGGTTTCCCTACCCAAAACAGTGAAATGTGATTTTTTTTTTTTTTGTAGCTTTTGCAAAACACCACTTGAGAAAGGTATAACAGGGCAACCTCGATCTTACTACTTAATTCTGGTTTTGATGATTTTTCCTGAGGAAAGAATACGACATGTCACCCGGTTACACCTAATCATCACATTAAAGTATATGGTATTGTATTAGATTATATTCTAGAAAAAATACACTAGGAAAATATAAATAGGCGAGAATAGGAAAAAATGTTATAATAAAAACTATCTCTGGCCCTTTCAGAATAAGAAAAAGCTGGAAACACCCTAAATGTCCAAAAATGTGAGATGGGGTTAAATAATTACAACAAAGTTATAGGATACAATTTCATGAAGTCATTGGGGGAAATTTTTTATAAGAATATAAAATATTGGGGCATCTGGTGGCTCAGTTGGTTGGGCACCCGACTCCTGATTTCGGCTCAGGTCATGATCTGAGGTTTCGTGAGTTCGAGCCCCATGTCAGGCTCTTTGGGGACGGAGCTGAGCCTGCTTGGCATTCTCTCTCTCTTTCCCTCTCTCTCTGCCCCTCCCCCACTCCCGCTCTCTCTGTCTCTCTCAAAATAAATAAATAAACTTAAAAAACCCCACAAAGGTTAGAAATGATAACACCTGGACTCCTTTTGCTCACGCACAGAATCTCCTTTGCAGAGGCCAGCCTAGGCTCCGCTGCCGATGCCCCCCCCAGGCATCGCATGGCCACAGCAGATTTGAGGTTGGAGGGTAGGGATGCTCCTGGGATGCCCCCCACACCCTACCCCTGTCACCGGAGCTTTTCTGGAAGCAGCTTTCCGATTGTACACTATCAAAAGTTAGAACCTAACTCATTGAGCAATCATACTTGTTACTTTAGCTGCCTCTTTTAAAAAAAGATGACATTAGGGGCGCCTGGGTCACTCAGTCAGTTAAGGGTTCAACTCTTGATTTCAGCTCAGGGCATGATCTCCTACATGGGGCTCTGTGCTGATAGAGGGAAGCCTGCTTGGGATTCTCTCTCTCCCTCTCTCTCTGCCCCTCCTCTACTCTCTCTCTCTCAAAATCAATAAAATTAAATATTTTTTTAAAAAAAGATAACATTAAAACGACATTTTACAGGAACGTTTAATGACGTAGGAGAATATTTATTTTATTGTTTCTTTTAATACTTATTTATTTTTGAGAGAGAGACAGAGACAGAGACAGAGTGAGAGCAGGGGAGGGACAGAGAGAGAGGCAGACACAGAATTTGAAGCAGGCTCCAGGCTCTGAGCCGGCAGCCCAGAGCCCGATGTGGGGCTCGAACTCACAAACCGTGAGATCGTAACCTGAGCCAAAGTCGGCCGCTTAACCGACTGAGCCACCCAGGCGCCCCCAAAATGAAAAGTTTATTTGACAAATAAGATAACGTCTTCACCCCGTGGCACATGTGCTTCGGTGCCTCAATTATTGGACATTTACCATGATAAAATCCTTTGGAAATTTTTTAAAGTTACGTGTACGTATTTTTGTATACACTGAGTCTATTTGAATACACGTAAGTTATGGGATGGAAAGCGTATCTCGAAAATACACCAAAATGAGAACAGCAGCCCTATCTGTGGGATTTGGAATGGCTTTTCCTTTTTCTTTAGTTTTTCTGAACTTTTAAGATCTGTCCGTGATGAATACATAATTCCCTTGATGTGATTATTACTTACGTAAGTATATATCGTGTAGATCATACTCAGGTACTAGACAAGAATAAAAGTACTTTCATGAGGTTGCTTTCATAATCAGAAAACAAAGTTTTCAATAGGGATATGGATTTCCCAAGAGCCCCCGGAGCAGCAGGGAGGCTGAAGTTGGATAAAGCCAGGCAAAACTATTGGCCGAACCAGATGGTTCTGTAAGTGCTGCAGCCACGAGCCAAATTCCAGGTACTCTGTCTGGTTCATATGAATGAAACACAAGCAGCTAATGATACTTTTGGAACCACAAAGTCAATTGATAATGACAGTATTCCTAAATTAGCACAATAAAAAGCTTAGCAACTATCGCCCATCTAATGAATGGGTGACAGAAAAGAAAGCCTCTTTTCTTTGTAAAGCTTAACATTAAAATTAGCCGTATCTGTTACCTTAGCTGCAAAAAAGGAAAGAGAGAAGGCTGTTCCACCAACCGGGGCTCTGCCCTCAGAGATCTATGCCTGAGCAATTCATGGGACCCCATAGCAGGTGGAGGGAGCCCTAGCTCTCATCACCTAAAACAACATTTGGGGGAAATAAATCAAGGTGAAAGTCATTGCAAACCCTGAAGCAATTAATGGTGCTCCCCTGGGGTCTAATAATTTTTCCCGGAGAAATCACGAAACAGACAAACGGAGGATCAATGCAACAGCATCGCGGCAATAATGCAATCGCTCCTGCGGTGGCCGCGAAAATGGAAATAACAAGACAGCGGTCAGGAGACCCCAGTCTTTGCCTAGACACAGAATACTCGGCCTGTGGTTGTTGTTTTTATTTTATTGCGGGATTTTGAGCGGAAAAGTAGTCCGCTTGTCAATCAGCTAAGTTGCAGGTCTAATAGATTCTGGCGTGTAGGGGGTCAACACAGAATTTAATTTAACATCGCACAATACGCCACATGCCCAGAAAATGTGGACAGCTTGATGGGGTTCACTGAGCCAAAGAAGCAAGACCCAAACAGTGCATTAATGTATAGGGAAAGAATAGTTGCAATCAGCCCCTGTGAATGGACAGAGGGCTTGGAGTTGAAGCAATTATCAGCCATCGGGGATTAATAGCAAAGTGTGAATGCCAAGCTGTATATGTTAGGGGCAGAATATGTTTGCTATAGAAACAACAAAGGACGTTTCTTACTATTAAGTGAGATTAAACGTAATGGCCTGATTTAACCACAAAGGCAGAATTAAATTCTGATGGCAATTTCAAAGTGGACACATGAACACAGACCACTGCTTACATTTACATATAGCTGGCATAGCTTGGCCTGCAACACAATAGATAAAGTTCTTTGGCACTTAAACAATTTTCTATCTTCACTGTTTTTTGTGAACGTGCACTGTATTTATTCCCCAATCGCATTTAGGTAGCAAGAAGGAGCGAGGAGTTATCTTATTCCGGGACGCTAGAATTTTTTTATTCTTTCGAATTACAGGAGAAAAAGGTGCAAAAGGTCACAAGAACGGAGTAGTTACAGTCAAGATTGGGCGTCAAAGTAAGAAGGAGGAGGAGGAAGGAGGAGGAGAAAGAAGGAGAAGAAGAACAAAACAAAATAGTGTCGGATGAATAATCCAGTGCCTTACTTTCTCATCTGCGCTCCTTGTAGGAACTCAGCACCTGAGGTCCAAACTTCACTCCTGTGAAAGGCAACCTCCTCCCTACTCAGGTCCAGATCTGTGTTACATCGTGGACTCCAAGCCAATTAGTTTTCAATATAGGCTAGTCCCTCCTTCCTTCTTTGTTTTGGAAGGCTTGCTTGCTTTCTCGACCCCCGTCTTAAAGAAAGTTCTCGGGGCGCCTGGGTGGCTCAGTGGGTTAAGCCTCCAACTTTGGCTCAGGTCACCATCTCACAGTCTGTGAGTTCGAGCCCTGCGTCGGGCTCTGTGCTGATGGCTCAGGGCCTGGAGCCTGCTTTGGATTCTGTGTCTCCCTCTCTCTCTGCCCCTCCCCTGCTCATGCTCTGTTTCTCTCGCTCTCAAAATAAACATAAAAAAAGTTAAAAAGAAAGAAAGAAAGAAAGTTCTCATAAGAAGTGTGGGGGCTATAAACTGTTGCGGGTTTTAGAGGCACTTTTCATTTAGTGAATCCCTGGGAGAATTTCAAGTATCCATGACCTGAGTGGAAAAATTAAGTGTAGTGTCTAAAAGACAGGATTACCTCTGTTCAATGCCAAGGATTGAGTACATCTAAACTTTGGTTCATAAAAGTCCCTAGCAAATTTATACATATACATATATATAATATACAATTATATATATAATTTCTATTTTATTATATTATATTATTATGTTTAATTATGTATAACATATATATAATGTAATAAATATAATATACATAATATAGTAATGTAAAATTTTGAATGTTTGCAAAATAATGACATATAAAAATTTATATGAAAAAATAATAATAATTTATAATTACATATATCAGCGGCACCTGAGTGGCTGTCAGATAAGCATCAGACTCTGGATTTCGGCTCAGGTCATGATCTCACAGTTGGTGAGTTCCAGCCCCGCATCAGGCTCCGTGCTGACAGTGCAGAGCCTGCTTGGATTCTCTCTCTCCCTATCTCTCTCTGCCCTCCTCCACCTGTACGCTCTCTCTGTCTCTCAAAATAAATAAATACACATGTTTAAAAATTACATACATCATTATGATGCTGTATATTGTATTGTATATTGTATAGTGTATTGTATATTATACAACGTATATGTTATATACTCTTATATGAATGATTAATGATCTCACCCTTGAGCCCGCAAATCTTTTTCAAAGAATTTACTCTACATAGGCATAGCACAAGGGCTTAAGGATCTACGTATCAAGACGTTCATCACAAAGTTGCTTTTAATATTAAAACCAAATAGGAATTGACCAAAATTCTCATCCTTATAATCTGAAGCTTTAGTTGATCAGAGAGAGAAGGAGAGAGTCAGAGAAAGATGCCGTAACAGGTTGCTGGGCAGTTTGTAGAATTTGTGTATAATATGAGCTTATAATATGAGCTTATAATATGAGCTCCGTCTGTTTGGACGGAGGAGGAGATTGTACCAGATGGACACGAACACAGCACACTTCAGGTTTCCAAGGGCTGCTTGCGACAGCGGGCTGGGCGGATGTCACCTATTTACCAGACGTGGAAGAGTCAACCTTAACCAGATGCCCCCCTTTACTGTGTGCCTTTGGGCAAAGGTGAGGTTCTGGCCATGGTACCAGTGGACCAAGCCGACTTGGGAGTAAGGGAATGACAACCAAAGGGGTCACAAAGTTGCAGCATCCACACTCAGCTGGAGACCTCCTCTGCCCATTCTCTAGCACAGAGCCCCGAGTGGCAAGCCAAAACAAACTTGCCAGATTGTTCAGAGGCAGAAGAATGAGGCAAAGAGAACGTGCCCTTTCTCCCTTGGATCGCCTCAGGTGGTGGGACAGCAAACTCCAGTCCCTCTCTGAAGTCACCTGAAGAAGGTCGAGGGGATGTCAGGTCAGAAACGCCTTCTCAGACAATCCATCCCGGGTTTCCAGGAAAGCAGTGACTGTTTCCTTTTCAAACAGAACAGGAGGAGAGAACATTTCCAGGGTCTTTTAGAACTCACGCAGACTATAGATGAGCATTTTTAAAAAACAGTAATTAGTGTTTCTTTTTGATTCTAACCTGATGATGCAGGTTCATGTTAAGTTCAAACAAACGCTGAACTAGAGAGAAGAAGAAAATGTATAGCATGAGTAATCCCACCTCCCAGAGATAACCTGTTCACATTTACAACTGTTTCCTTCCGGTTGGTTTCTCTATGTATACATAATTAGAACATATACTTTTATTTCTTTTTTTTTAATTTTTTTCAACGTTTTTATTTATTTTTGGGAGAGAGAGAGACAGAGCATGAACGGGGGAGAGGGAGAGAGAGAGGGAGACACAGAATCGGAAACAGGCTCCAGGCTCTGAGCCATCAGCCCAGAGCCTGACGCGGGGCTCGAACTCACGGACCGCGAGATCGTGACCTGGCTGAAGTCGGACGCTTAACCGACTGTGCCACCCAGGCGCCCCATATACTTTTATTTCTTACAAAGCTGGGATCATGTGGTTGGCATTATTTCGTGTCCTCTCTTTTATTATTTTATATTTAATTTTTGTTGGTTTCAAGTGTCTGACATAATGAGTTGTGTTTGTTTTTTATTATTTATTGTTTTAATTTACATCCAAGTTAGTTAGCATATAGTGCTACAATGATTTCAGGAGTAGATTCCCGTGGTTCATCCCCGATGTATAACACGCAGTGCTCATCCCAACAAGTGTCTTCCTGAATGCCCCTCACCCATTTAGCCCAACCCCCAACCATGCCTCCAGCAACCCCGTTTGTCCTCTGTATTTAAGAGTCTCTTATGTTTTGTCCCCCTCCCTGTTTTTTTTGTTGTTTCTGCTTCCCTTCCCTTCTGTTCATCAGCTTGGTATCTTAGATTCCCCATATGAATGAAGTCGTATGATATTTGCCGGTCTCTGACTAATTTCGCTTAGCATAATACCCTCCAGTTCCATCCACGTAGTTGCAAATGGCAAGATTTCATTCTTTTTGATGGCCGAGTAATACTCTGTTGTATATACATACCACATCTTCTTTATCCATTCATCCATCGATGGACATTTGGGCTCTTCCCATACTTTGGCTATTGTCGATAGCGTTGCTATAAACATTGGGGGGCATGTGCCCCTTCGAATCAGCACACCTGTATTCTGTGGATGAATGGCTAGTAGTGCAATCCTGGGTCATAGGGTAGTTCTATTTTTAATTTTTTGAAGAACCTCTATGTTTAAATTTTTTTAATGTTTGTTTTTGAGATACACACACACACACACACACACATACACACACAGAGCACTAGTGGGGGAGGGGCAGAGACAGGCAGAGACACGTAATCGGTAGCAGGTTCCAGGCTCCGAGCTGACAGCACAGAGCCCCGCCTGGGGCTCAAACTCATTAGCCGTGAGATCATGACCTGAGCCTCAGTAGGACGCTTAGCTGACTGAGCCACCCAGGCGTCCAGTCTCTTTTTATTTTAATAGTCTATCAAAGCATGAGGAGATAGAGTGCTCCAAGAAGATCTAGGAACAGTAACGGTTGTAACACAGTTCGTGATGGTGTTACAGTTTGCATTTTTTTACAGTCTGGATTATGCACGGGACTTTTCTCCAGGGAGCTGAGAGTATTTTTAACTCACTTTCTTAATGGACCTGGAGAAAAGGGAAAATGCAGAGCTGAGACTGTGTAAGGAAATAGGATGACTTCTTGGAGTCACACGGTCAAGTCATAATCAGAAGCAGAAGCAGACTGCAATCTCCGCTCTGCAGTTGGGGAAGCAGGGCCTTACGCTGGACACGGGCAGGTAATACACCACACACACACACACACACACACACACACACTCACAGAGGCAGATAATACCACACACACACACACACACACACACAGAGGCAGGTAATACCACACACACACACACACACACACACACATACACACACACACAGAGGCAGGTAATACCACACACACACACACACACACACACACTCACAGAGGCAGATAATACCACACACACACACACACACACACACACAGAGGCAGATAATACCACACACACACACACACACACACACACAGAGGCAGGTAATACCACACACACACACACACACACACACACACATACACACACACACACAGAGGCAGGTAATACCACACACACACACACACACACACACACACTCACAGAGGCAGATAATACCACACACACACACACACACACACACAGAGGCAGGTAATACCACACACACACACACACACACACACACACACACATACACACACACACACAGAGGCAGGTAATACCCCCCCCCCCCCCACACACACACACACACACAGAGGCAGGTAATACCACACACACACACACACACACACACACACACACAGAGGCAGGTAATACCACACACATACACACACACACACACACACACAGTGGAAGGTTGTGGTCACCCTGAAGGTTGGGAAGAAGGGGACCCTCGTCGTGGCCCCCCCTCTTGCTGTGACCCTCTCCTGGGAGCTGCGAGGGTCCCCGATGGCTCATCACCCGTGCTGCGCCGTGCGGGCTGAGAGTCGTAATGCCTTCGTCTGTGTCCTCCCACAGAAGGAGCAGGAGGACCGATCGCTCCGCACAAAGGCCTGAAGTACTCATGTGAAAGGTCACTAAAGTACCGTCATCTGGGCGGGGGAGGGGGCCCAGAGACAGGCCGCTCTTGGAGAACAACAGAACAGGGGCAGGATCTTAACCTCGGCCTGGGGCCCGGGATGCCGGGTGGGGGAGGGGCACAAAGTGTTCCGTAGGAGCCAGAGGGACAAGGCAGGGAGGATGCTTGGGCCTCCCTCCACAGCTCTGCCGGGAAGCTCACCACTCTCATTCGTTCCCCAGGCCCCACAGGTGACAGGGTGGCCTGAAAGGACAGAGGAATCGGGAGGACCAGCCCAGGGACACTCCTCCGGGCTTCGGGATGAGGCCCCACCCGTGAGCCCCCTCCTGGGGGAATGGGCCACGCTGGGAAGTCGGGGTGTGCTGCGTGGAACCCCATGAAACACAACTTTCGTGAAACCTTCAGGTACTCCACACGTTACGTGCATCAAATTCGATACCACTTAATGTCGTATTGGAGCATGTAAATGTGGCAAAGATTGACGAAGGAAACCAGAGGGTGGAAATGGAAAACTGAACAAGAGAAAAAGTGCTCTCCACTTGCCCAAGTGGCAGTGAGTCGGGGGCAAAGGACCCCTGGCGTTCATTCTTCCTTGGGACACTCAAATGTAGCCCAAAGGACACCAGTGCCCTGAGGGGATGCGATCTAGGAGCTGCTGAAGGCTAAGACCCAAGGCGGATCCCTGCTGCTTTATGCAGTATTTTAAGATATGTACCTGGGGGCGCCTGGGTGGCTCAGTCGGTTAAGCGTCCGACTTCAGCTCAGGTCATGGTCTTGCAGTTCGTGAGTTCAAGCCCCGCATCAGGCTCTACGCTGACCGTGCGGAACCTCCTTGGGATTCTCTCTCTCTCTCTCTCTCTCTCTCTTCCTGCCCTTCCCCCACTTGCAGCTGGGCGCTCTCTCAAAATAAATAAACATTAGAAGGGGAAATGTGAACCCGAAAAAAATCAAACAGCACTTTTGAGGCCATAGGCAACTCATTTCAAACACCCAGTGCCTCTGTTTGCCTCATCTGTAAAGAGGGATTATTTTGAAGATGTTTTGAAGAAACGTGCTAATATATGTAAAAAGCTTGGAAGAGCACCGGACCCGTAAGCTCCCCGTAACTGCTGATTACCACCATCCCCATCCCCATCATCACTGGGGGGCAGAATTCTTGGTGAATTTAATTTCTTTCCTTTGTTGTCTGGAATGGCTGCCATGATGATGGACTGTTACTACAATGAGAAAAGCCAAACCTTTTTTTTTTTTAAGAAAGAAAGGACTTCACAGCTGCCTTCCAGAGCCAGAGTTGGCTGGCTGGCCAGAGATCTCCTGGCTAGAGATGAGCCAGGAGAGGAATGACACAAAGGAAAGGGGCCTCCTCTCCAACAGAAATGTGCCTCTTTTGAAATTAAAAGGGGGATATAGGTTAAGGTTAAGGTTGGGGTTTTCCTCCCCGCACCACAGAGCACATAGGAAACGATGCCTTCCACGGCACACGGGCCACTTTGCCTGCACTGAGCGCTGAGCCAGGATAGTCCCAGGCCAACCAGGCCACGCTGGTCACCGCAGCGGCCAAAGGGCTCAAATCTCCAGGCGTACGTTGACCCCGTACATGTACGTGAGCTAGGGAATTCTGAAAGCTTTGCTCCGGGTCCCAAGATTTAAACCACAAAGCTGAGCACAAAGCATCCTCGGTTGTCTCGGGGCAGAGAGAGTTAAGTGTCCTGGAGTTGGAGAGGCCGGGAGACACATCAATGAGAAGTCAAATCCACCCCTGGTCCCCTCTGTGGGAGAACACTGGCCCTGAGGCAAAGCCCTGTCCTGGGGACACACCGGGCAATGGACTGTCCTGCGTTGTGTTTTCTAAAAGGACGCCCTCACTGAAGACGCTGACAGCCCCAGGGATGCTGTGCCGAGCACCCAGAACCAGGGTGACCCGAGAAAGTCCCCCGCAGCACATCTGAGCTGTAAGACACCCAGGAAGGAGAACGCAGGGGACAGTCTGGAGTAGCTTGGAGTTTAGAGGAGGAAGTCTAAACCAACTTTACGGAGGAGTGCTGGAAAAGGGTTTTGACTGGCTCCGCTGGGGAAAGAAAAGCCTGTGTCTCAGTTTCCAGTGGTTTCTAGGACACAGTACCATGACTTTAGGGGCATAAGCAACAGAGATGTGTTCTCTCACTCTTCTGGAGACCGGGAGTCTGAAAGGCAGGGCCACATTTCATCCAGAGCTCTAGGTGAGGATGCTTCCTTGCCTCTTCCAGCCTCTGGTGGCTGCAGGTGTCTCTGGCTTGTGGCTGTGTCCCTCATGCCCCCGCCTCTGCTGCCACAGGGCTTTCGCCTTCTATGTGTTTCTCTTCCTTGCGTCTCTTATTAGGACACTTGTCACCGGATTTGGGGCCCACCTGGGTAATCCAGGATGATCTCACCTCAAGATCTCTGCATCTGCAAAGACCCTTTTCCTAAATAAGGTCACATCAGGGGTTCTGAGGTTAAGATGTGAGTCTAGCTTTGAGTGTGTGTGTTGGGGGGCGGGGGGAGGGAGGGGAACCATTCCACCTACTAAAGCCTGAGAACAAAGAATGGTAGAAAACAAAGCAAGGGAGGGTCATCTGGGCTTTTTCCAAAAAGGCCCACGTGGCTGATCACAGAGCCGATCTGGGTTCTAACCTTCATTTCTCAGTCCAATCCTTACCACCGCCGGCAACCCCAAAAGGTTCACGACTCAGTGTGTGATCTTACCCTTACAAGGTGCTTTTCCAGACCTCCGCTCCCTACCGACCAGCAACCCCCTGCCTCCCATCCTTGTCAGCAGATGACCCCACCTCCAGCATCACATAGGAATTAGAAGCCCTCACACGGGCACACTCTTATTTTCCCAACCCCACACTTACCTGTATCCGGGGCGCCTGGGTGGCTCAGTCGGTTAAGCGTCCCACTCTTGGTTTTGGCTCAGGTCATGACTTCACAGTTTCGTGAGTTGCAGCCCGGCCTCAGGCTCTGTGCTGACAGCGAGGAGCCTGCTTGGGATTCTCCCTCTCCCTCTCTCTGCCCCTCCCCCGACTTGCACGGTCTCTGTCTCTCTCAAATAAATAAATAAACCTAAAGCAAGACATTCACAACAAACCTGCCTGTATCACGGTCGCCTTCCCCTGGGTTCCTCCCTCCCACTGCTAAGAAAGCAACATCTCCCCTTCTCTGGTGGATTCTTTCCCATTTTTTAAGCACAGGCATTTTTCCCAACTTAATTTTTCCAAGTGCCCTCCCCTACTCTGTTTCTCCCTCCAGCAAGCACCCTCGGGCTCCAACCCTCTGCAGACTGGCTTCTCCCGCGTGGTGCCTCCACTTTCTGCACGTTCACCCAGCCTACGCACCGCCTAAGAGGCCATCTGTGCTTCCAGACTCCAAGGCCAAGGGCGCTTTGCAGCCTCCACCCTACTCTGCAGAATTTGCGGGTGATAACTAGACCCTCCTTCTCACAATATGGTGTCGTCTTGAATTCCCTGCCCCCCACACCCCGCTGGTTCTCATCCTACCTCTTTGCCCCATCTTCTCGGGCTTTTGGCGCAAGTTTATTTTCTGTTTGGTGCTTCGACACGCACGCTCCCCAAGGTTGGGGTCCAGGCTCTTCACTCTGGTGCTTTTTTCTAAGCTGACTCCTTTCGTGCGGCGCTCATGTCCACATCCCAGCGCACGTGACATGTGGGTCTCCAGTTGCAGAGACCGTGTGACCGGCCGCTTCTTCCACACCTTCTGTTGGAGTTCGAAAGGCACCTTATACTCTGTGTCCAAAGCTCAAGAGATTTTCTCCCGTGAACCTGGACCCCCTCTCTCTTTGCCCATCTGTGTGCATGGGACCACCACCCCACTAGCCACGAAAGCCTCCTCAACAACCTTCTTCTCGCTCGCGTTGGAACATATTCCAAATGATCTTTCCATTGCCAACAAGTTTCGTCAGCCTTTTCCTTGTTTGAAGAGCAGAAAGGATGCTGTGTGTGTCTCAAGGCTTAAGAAAATTCCAGTACTAAGGCATTGGATGTAATTTGAATGTTTTCAATTTCTTGCTTTCTTCCTTCCTTTCTTTTTTTAATTAAAAAAATTTTTTTTAACGTTTATTCTTTTTTGAGAGACAGAGCATGAGCGGGAGAGGGGCAGAGAGAGAGAGGGAGACACAGAATCCGAAGCAGGCTTCAGGCTCTGGGCTGTCAGCACAGAGCCCAATGCGGGGCTTGAACTCAGCCACCAGACTGCGAGATCATGACCTGGGCTGAAGTCGGACACTTAACCAACTAAGCCACCCAGACAACCCCCTTTTTAAAAATTTTTTAATGTTTATTTTTGAGAGAGAGAGAGAGAGAGAGAGAGTACAAGTGGGGGAAAGGCACAGAGAGAGAGGGAGATACAGAATCTGAAGCAGGCTCCAAGCTCTGAGATGTCAGCACAAAGCCCAATTTTGGGCTCGAACTCACAAACTGTGAGATTATGACCTGAGCCCAAGTCCGATGCTTAACGGACCGAGCCACCCAGGCACCCTTAATTTATTTATTTCTTAGTGTTTATTTATTTTTGAGAGAAAGAGTGAGAGCGGGGCAGGGGCAGAGAGCGAGGGAGAGAGAGAATCCCAGGCAGGCTCCACACTGTCAGCACAGCACCCGATGTGGGGCTCGAACTTACCAACCATGAGATCCTGACCTGAGCTGAAATCAAGAGCCAGAGGCCTCACCCACTGAGCCACCCAGGCACCCCATGTAATTTGAATTTTTAATGAACTACTTTGCATTTCTGTGATAAAGATTCCTGTAAGAGCCATTATCCAAGGCCCTATCTTGACTTACCTAGCCATCGGGAGCTCCAGAATTTTTGACACTTCTTGGATCTTGATTTCACAGGGGGAGATAATTTATGGAAAACCTCTTACGTCGCTGCCAGCCCCAGAATTCCCAGTCACCCTTTCAGGATATAACCAACTGACCATTAACAATTTCGGCAAATATTAAACCACACGATAAGCACCAAGTGGTAATAAAAAGAATGTTTGCATGTGCGTGATGGAAAAATAGAAAGGAGGTACATGAAATAGAGTTTTCTGGAGAAGAATTGAGTCCGAAAGTTGGGATTTGAGCATATTTGAAAATTATTTTCATAGGTTTCGGGTTTTTGTTTGTTTGTTTGCTTTTAATCTATCCGAAAAGATGTCACCAGAGAAAGGAAGAAATAAAAGACACGATCAGGACTGGCTGTAGGTAGACAAGGAATAATGTAGATGTCAGCTTTATTCTAAATGGACTAATACAGTAAAATCATTCTATGCTATGTTATCTTGGATGGAGTCTATGAATCTCGAGGGGTCGTAGTCTGAAGACTTACCACTCCCTCAGCTACAAAGGAAACTCTGGGGCGCCTGGGTGGCACAGTCGGTTAAGCGTCCGACTTCAGCCAGGTCACGATCTCGCGGTCCGTGAGTTCGAGCCCCGCGTCAGGCTCTGGGCTGATGGCTCGGAGCCTGGAGCCTGTTTCGGATTCTGTGTCTCCCTCTCTCTCTGCCCCTCCCCTCTGTCTCTCTCTGTCCCAAAAATAAATAAACGTTCATGCTCTGTCTCTCTCTGTCCCAAAAATAAATAAACGTTGAAAAAAAAATTAAAAAAAAAAAAAAAAAGGAAACTCTGTTCCGCTGGATTCAAACACTGAGTTCCTAAGTTTACTGACAAAGAATTTCAAAGAGAATAAGATTTTGGTGTTTGGGGGGGGGGGGGGGGGCACCTGGGTGGCTCAGTCGGTTAAGTGTCCAACTTCAGCTCAGGTCATGATCTCATGGTTTGTGAGTTCGAGCCCCCGCGTGGGGCTCTGTGCCGACGGCTCAGAGCCTAGAGCCGGCTTCGGATTCTGTGTCTCCCCCTCTCTCTCTGCCCCTCTCCCGCTCATGCTCTGTCTTTCCTTCTCTCAAAAATAAACATTAAAACAATTGGGGGGGGGTTGTTTTGTCAAGTTTTACTACAAGCATTAGGGTCTCCCTTGGAAATTATTTCACAGTTTGTCTCTGCAACTGAGCCATAGCCAAAACGTAGGTATCATCTCCAGACGAGACACAGTCTATAGCATCATCAACCCAAGACGGTCGTTCTGTCTTTTTAAAAGGGATGTAGTGTGGCCCAGTAGGCTTGGCGTTTTGTCCGGCTGGGCTTGTGAAGACCTGAGCTGGCCGTTCTCCAACTTTGCCTCCCGTTGGAATCCCAGGAGAGCTTCTAAAACCCAGATGCCCAGGTCTGTCCCAGACCGGATAGATCAGACTTTTGGGGGCGGGGGAGGGAGGGACCCTGGCCTCGGTATTTGAACAGGTCCCAGGTGATTTCAGTGAGCAGCCAAGCTTGAGAAACTGCGATCTAAGAGGCTTTTCTCGATGATTCTATCCTTCCCCTAAGGATAGTGGGAGGAAAGAAAGAGTAGTGACAGTCCCCTCAAAGGATTCAGGACGTTCTTCTCACTAGAGAAGGGAGCAAGTAGATGGAGAAGGAGACTGTCCAATAGAATCTGCAGGTGCAGCAGCGGCTAGGAAACAACCACGCCAGGGGCCCTAACCGGCAAAGTCAAGCATCTCCATCCACAACCTTCAGCAATTCTTTCTTCCCACCTAGGGCATTCCTGGGGTGCCTCCGGAAAACGCACGGGTGGGACAAGTTGGGCCAAGGCAGGGCCTCACTCCCCCAGGCTTGGGCCCATCTGTGAAGTTCCCCGGGGCTCGCCGATTGTCGCTCAGGTGGGAGGAGGCCAGCCGCACCCAACGGCAGACCGCCTGCCGGCCAGCTGGGCGCCCTGGAGACCCCCGTCCCCGCGCCCCGTTGTGCCACTCAGGTTGTCACTGGGGCATCTGCACGGTCCCACTCTGGGACATCTGGCCAAGTGGCACCTCCCTCTGCCTACTTCCTCCGCCCTCCCACCCCTCCCCTCCCCACCCTTCCCTTGTTTGGGGCGGTAAGGTCAGAAACGTGACAATTCGACGACGTGGGAAGTCTCCCGGAGGAAGTGCCGGGTCATAAATTTCACCCAACAAGAGGCTCCCATCAAGCTCAGGCATGTCAGGGAAACTCCCAGCCACGAATCCAGGCACAGGGGGGCTGGGCTTGGGGGTGGGGCAGAGCTGTTGAGGGTCCAGGCGCTCAGAGCCCTGTTCGTGTGCGTGTGTGTGTGTTCGCCCCTCTGCCTCCTGGAGTTGGACACTTTCTTAAAACACTTTCCACACCCGAGCACACATTTGGGAAGGACAGTAGTGGCGTTTCTCCTGAGATTGGAGAGGTATGTTACAGACCGTCTGGATGGCTTCACGCCTGAAGGTCGGGTCACAGAAAACATTTGCACCAAGGTAGTGATGTACTGAATGCTGTGTGACACACCTTGCTGTCGGAATGTGATGATAGTTTCCAGCAAAAACACACAGCCGAGGGGTTGCAGACAGCTTCTGGTCCCCGCCCTGGCCGCGTAAGCCTGGGCCAATCGCTTGGGCTTCTGACCTCCATTCCCAGCAGTGGTGTGAGGGAGTTGGAGGGTCCGTGCTGGACGCATGGGTCCCTTTGGGCTCTAAGAGCCTCCCGGATTTGGCCACCCTCCTCCATGCGGTACCAGCAAGGTGAAGGAAAGGTCTGATCCCATCCAGCCCCCATCTTGCTGCCGTCTCCTCGAGGGCAACCTTTCCAGGGACAGGCACGCTGGCTCAGCTGCCCACGCCAATGCAAGGAGGGGGTTCAAGCCTGCCTAATGCTGTGCCCAGCAGAGGGGAAGCAGAACTGGAGACCATCTGCTTCTGGCATTTTGCTGAGTGCCTCCTGGAGGTGCTCCGGTAAATAATGTAATACTCGAGCCCCGGAGGAGTTTCAAGAACAGCAACGATGGCTCCAGTTCCTACCACACACCAGGCACAGTTCAAACGCTTTACATAGATGGACTCTAACCTCCTCACAACAGCCCCTTGAGGTAGAGACTAATATTAGCTCCGTTTCAAAGATGGGTAAACTGAGGTATAGGGAGCATTAAGTACTTTGCCTAAAGACACACTGCGGTTCAAGCAGAGAGGAGACTGGGAGTCCTGTAGCCAGCCACAGGGTCCGCACCCCACGTGGTGAGAGGCAGGGAGAGTGCCCACGGGTCCTCTGTGGAGACAACACTGCTTGTAGTGGGGACAGAGTGAGACATTAGAGGCATTCCAGGGAGCAGGAAGCAGGAAGAGGCATTCCAGGGGCCGCAGGCAGGGCAAGGGGCCAGCTGGCTGGCACGCCTGGCCCTTAAGGAGAGGGTGCGTCCTTGGGGCATTACGCCTACTTAAAGCTCTTTGGCTAAGATTTTCCATCAAGCCCCAGAAGAACCATCTGAGGACAGCACAGAAACCTCTGGGGAGATGAAAGTTACTAACCAGACAAACTTTACCCTTCAGACCGCAAAGAAAAATCTGTTTGGGGGCTTGAATGGTTTGGGGGAAAAAGTTAGAAAGACAGCGGTGCCTGGGTGGCTCGGTTGGTTAAGCATCCAACTCTTGATCTCAGCTCACGTCTTGATCTCAGGGTTGTGAGTTCAAGCCCTGTGTTGGGCTCCATGCTGGACATGAAGCCTATGAAGAAAGAGAAAGAAAGAAAGAAAGAAAGAAAGAAAGAAAGAAAGAAAGAAAGGAAGGAAGGAGGGAGGGATGAAGGAAGAGGGAAGGAGGAAGGAAGGAAGGAAGAAAGACAAACGTTCCAGTCCCATTTTCTAGAGATACAAGGAAACCTTAAACGCATAAGCTATTCTTGTCATAGGTGTTGAGTTTTGATGGCTTTTGTCTGAAACAGCTGTGTACTTGGGACAAAATAATTCTCTGGATATGAACTCTCTGGATAATCATCTGATAGAAACTCCTGGTAATACTGCATCACTGACGTTCTCTGTTTTCTTTGACCAGAATGTTTTACCTGTGTTCCAACCCTGCAAATTTCTGCACTGGAAGCATTTTTTAGGCCTCTCAGAGGACCCCCTTTATGAGGGGTGTCAAGCTCGAGAGAGAAGCCATTGTAAAATCCGAAGAAAAAGTCATCGTGGCTCGTGACGCTCTGTGCACACAAGAGCGCGTGCCCCTTGCCACTCTGGCCTTCTGCACAGTGGCCTACGAACCAGGCTTATACAGCACGACTTCTGTGTGTTTTGCGACTTCTGTGAATTTCACGACTTCTGTGAATTTCACGACTTCTGTGAATTTCACGCTTTGGCTGCCACTGCCAGTCCCTGCTTTTTCCTGAGGGCTGCAGGAGGCTGCTGGGTGTGAGGAGAGGCCTGGGGGGGTGGGGAGGTGGGAGTGTGGGGGCAGGGAGACAGGGAGAGCGCTGGGCCTGGGCGCTAAGCTGCGTCCTGGCTTCCCATAAAGGAAGCAAAATCAAAACCCAAGCCTGGAAAAAAAAAAAAAAAAAAAAAAACCCTACATTTAATTGGCTAGGAAACAGGATTCCTGGGGCCTGTGCTTTCTCGGCTTCCAGAGAAGGATTTAGGCAGGGGCACTTCCCCGCCCTCAGGATAAAAAAAAAAAAAAAAGGATTAAATTCGGGTTTGGTCTGGCTCGTACAAATTGCATACCGAGTATATACAGTTGCTTTGCATATTGTGTGTGCTTTCACCGAGAGGGCAAAGGGGGAGAGAGGGAGGGCAGGATACGGACAAGGGGGGAAAAAACCTAAAAACAACTTGCTGTTTTCATATGGTGGGATAAAACTGTTTTGTCTCCCTAACTGTGCAGAATGTCAATGGTGGCACCGTGTCGGGACAAGATTTTTTTTTTTTTTTTAAATTAAGCTAAGCTCGCACCGAGCTGCAGCCCCCCGAGGTACTACGGCTTTAATTGTGTTCAGTATGATCTACCAAACAATATGTCTTGATAAATCTGAATGGCAACCCAGCACACGGTTCCCCTTGGCATTGCTGCAAAGCCAGGCCTCGCTTTAGTGAACCCGTTCAGGAATGTGGGTTAATTCGGCCGACCCTTTTTACCCCCACAGCTCTGTTTTTGTGAGGTTGGCAGAAACTGACACGTTTTCTTTTGCTTAATTAAGTTGTTCAGTAGAAGGCCGGTCAAACAGTTGCATCTACGTGGGGAGTCTGCAGATACACAGAAAGCCGTGGGCGTTTCCAACATAAAAAGGGGGATTCTGTTATTGTTTGGGTGTAGACGGGTCATTTTTTCAAAGTTACTGCTGCCTGAGTGACCACAACCGTGCGCACAGCCCTGAAAGGAAATTAAAGCTGCTTAAATACAACTACCTTGGGTTCTAAAGTTTATTTTTAAAAGAGAGAGAGAGAGGGAGCAAGAGAGAGACGAAACGGTCTCATTTATGTGGCGTTTTATTTCTTTCTGGTCTTTTTTTTTTTTTAAAGGCAAACAGAGGGCTCATTTAAATAAGAGGTGCCTGTACATTATGAATTAGAGCTGGTATGATGAAACTCTCTTTCCAGTTGGTAAAACAGAACTGGTGCCTTGGTCCTGGCTTTCTGGGTTGAGGAGTAGGACCCAGTCACCTTCATGCCAGGCACTGGGGCTGGGAAAAAAAAAAATCCATCCACAACCCCCCAGCTGATGAAATTCCTTGCTGATGTTATGACAACCACAAACAATATCAGTCTCATGGACATTCAGAGGCACTGAGGACCTGAGCTGAGGCATCCCTCATCATCTCTCAGGCCCTTCTGGAAGCTTCCTACATTCTGCTTTAAATCACCTTTATCCTTCTCATGCATATCTCCCTCCATTCTGTCAATATCTGGTCCCACCGCGAGTTTTTCTTCTTGCATGCACTGGGTGATCTAATTAACAGAAGGCATGTGGATAGAACTTGGACTAGACTTTGGGGTCCTATTGTTAACAATTAGCCAGCTACAGTATGACCCCGAGAGATTTCTCATCCGTGCTTTTGTGCCTCGGTTTATCCACAGCAGCAGATGCCCAAAGCTGGGTACTTAGCAGGCACCTGCCACACCTTTCTGAGCTTAACTTGCTCTCTTTCTCCTTCTGAATAAGTCAGTCTCTGGAAAACCCACTGGTCCCACAGCCCTTGGCACCATCATTGTGTTGATATCCGTGCCAAGATGCTCACCAGTTGCGAAGCCCTGACTTTCATCCATCTGTTGGGTCCCCTGCTTTTGCATCAGGTTTTGTTCAGGGGCCACTGGAGGAGTGTTTGCACACGCTGCGTCTCAGCGCAAGGAACCCTTGTGTTTGCTTTGAATCCACACACTTGAATTTCCTACCAGGTCCCAGAACAGCAGCCCTGGGGAAGCCCAAAGACAGGCTCTTTCCTTCTAGAGGAAGAGGTCCGGACGGTCAGACTTCGTAAGAGCCCTCACTGTGATTTTTCACTTCTCTTCATAAACGAGAAAGAACGGGCAGTTATTTGGCTGCTTTGAGGTGCGTGAAGGGTCAAATGATTCTTTACGGGGGAAAAAATCCGGTCTGGAGTCTAAATCACTTGGTCAGTAGTCCACACTGACATCGGTTACTTGTTCCTTACGAGCAGTACCTCCTTACTCCCCAGACGTTGCCAGAGTTGGTTACAGATCTATACCCAGGACACCTTAGTCGCATATTTAGGTTGTGTATATTCAGGTCTCCAAAATGACACAAGAAGACTCTCGTATTTCAAGGTCCTTCCAGCCGGTGAGTAGAGAGTATAGGAGGGTTTGGAAGTTCTGGTTTGTACGACCACTCCCAAAACTCAGCTACACACACACACACACACACACAGTGCAAAAGAACGCTTTCCCCGGTTCTGGTTGCCAATCGTCAAGGACCACAGAGACCTCTGGTCTGCAGCATCCTTGCCCTTCCCCTCCCTCCACGATGGCTCAAGCAAGGCCCCAGAAACTCTTCCACCAGACTTTCCATTGTGGGACCGTGCTGGCTGGGTCACTTGCCTTACCTCCAAAAAGGCCAAATTCAAACTACGGTCCCACACACAACTTTGCAGTAACAGCCGACTGGCTGGTCCCAGCATCTCTTAAAGAGAGGGGCTGGCAGAGGCCGGCGGAGGCCGAGCAGATGGGAGCCACCGGGGCCGGGCGGCAGTGGATGTAAGAGTCACACTGCCTGTCAGCCTTCCCACTGTCGGGAGGTGGTGTGTGCGTGTGTGTGTGTGTGTGTGTGTGTGTGGCTGGCGGTTCGCTTCCTGCTCGAGGTGGCGGACCCTCTCCCCTTCTCCCATTCCCTGACAGCCAGGGCAGATTTTTCTTTGGCTTTTTAAAATCTGAGACGCGCTATCGCTCAGAGTCGCCAAGTTCCAGCTGCTAGAGAGAGCCGGCCTTTCGCTCTGTACCTCCCCACCACCATTCTGTCTCCCCACCCAGGGAAACAGAAGGCCTTCCTCGAGGCGGGCGAGCCCACAAGAGTTCAGATGCTGCCACTCGGGTCCCGGAGACGGAGGGAGGACTCACAAGGGCTGGCCGGGAGCCATCTCACCATCCCTGGCACATGGAGCTCTCTGGCTCTTCAGGACAAAGACGAGCAGCGTTTTTTATCAGCCCCAACGTTCTGCTGACAAATGCATAATAAACTGACAGAGAGCGACCAAGCCGCGTTTCAAAACCCCCAGTTACGGGGAGGCAGAGCCCAGGCGGGGATGGTCACTTTCTGCAGGTGTTCGGCCAGTGTCCCCGCATTTGCATGCATTTGCATACACTGTCAAACAGTTGGCTGACAGAAAGTCTGAGGAGGTCTGGACACAGCCCAAACCTGTCAGTGGCTTTCTCCTTGCCAGTCAAGGTTGGCCTGGGCGGCAATTAAAGCGGGAAACGAATACTTCTGACATTGCAATATACCCCAGCCACAGCTGGGCGAAGCGAAACGGAAGGGCGTGCTTCATTTAGGGAGACAAGACGCAGCTTGGGAAAACCAAAACCAAAACAAAAACAAAGAGAGGGAGGCGAGTCGTGGCAAATGCTCAGAAAGCGACACGCCAAGCGCATTCTTCGGCGAGAGGAAGTCGGTAACCCTCGTGTGTTTGCTGGGCTGGCTTGTTTGTCATTGTTGTCGCTTGGGGCCAGCGAGCCCACCCTCCCCACCGTCCCCACCCCTAACCTCCACCGTGGGAGGCCGAGCCTGCGCGGGACAGGGGCTGGCCCCACGCCACACCTCCCGTCTTTGGGGGCGGCGAGAGTGATCGCCGGCAGAAGGGGCGAAATAAATCCTACAACGGCGTCTCTGTGGCACGCTCCGTCCCCTGGAAGGCTGCACTGGGCCTTCCCGGCTTGGAGCCAGTGAGAAAGTTGGAGAAGGCTGAGCACAGGCTCGTGTTGTTCCCCATCCCGCTGCCCCAGGATTACAGATCATATTAGCATATGGATTGCGGTGGGAAAGAAGCAAAAATCAGAGCCTTGCCTCTGTAGATGTAAACGGCCCTCAAGAGGTGGCGGGGCAGGAGGAGGAAGGAAGCCCAGAGCCGCCAGGAAGGCGGTGGTGGCAGGGGCTTCTAAGAACACGGGAGGTTTAGATTTGGGGGGGGAGGCCTGCGTCCCGCTGAGATGTGGCTTCGCGGATGCTTTAAGCGAGACCTAACAATTTATTAAATACTTCATCTCTCAACAGTGGTGGGCACTAGAGTTTCACGAGCAGCACACAATAGATTCTGTTTATTCGCCAACAATGCAGACTCTGTTCAGCTCTGGACTGCAAGTGGCTGGGACATCTGGCTCATATCTCCACAGTAAAACATTGTCTGTGACACAAAAAATGACTACATCCCCAGGACAAACTAGTGTGACCTCTAAATAAAGCCTTCCTCTGAAGCTATGATATCACACTGCACAGGGAGCACCAGCACAATTGAATCTGGTCACCAAAAGCCCAAGTGAGATAGCACTATGTAAATGGAATTTTATAGGAGACTTTTTGTGCTCCGTGGCAAACCATCCAGATCCGTCCACAGCACTGAAACATCTTTCTCATTCACCCTTGGGACAACAGTGCGGTTCTATTTGGGGATTGGCAGTCCTCTTTCTCCCCCGCCCGGCCCAGGAAGCCCATGTCCCTGTCCAGCGGCGGCACCTGCTACCATGACTTCCAACAACATTTCAGTGACGGGGGCCCCACCTGCGCCAGCCTTTTTTTGCGGATATTTCGGAAACAAGCAGTCCTTTCTCCTCCCTGCCAGGGAGAAGGTCCACGTTTGCCAGCTCCTTCACAAATAGCCCAAGTCACTCACAGCATGGCACCACCTGAATGCCCGCTTCACTAGGAAAACAGCGCACACACACACACACACACACACGCACGCACTCCCATCTCCCCATCCAAGAAAGGGGGCCGTTTCAATGGAAGAAGTGTCATTCTCCGGAAAAGGTCCAATTCAGGCTCCACAACCAAGGCACTTGTACGGCCGCTTGGTGGGAAAATTTCGTTCCAGAAACTGAGTCGTGATGAGGGACAGACCCAAAAGCCCGATTGGCGTAAGCATTCCACCTGTTCCGACTCCTGTCACTTTTGTTTGGTGTTGCGTCTTCGAGAAAGAAACCCTGATCCACTCCCGCGCCTGAAACATTTTGTGCGTAGAACGCCTCACAAAATAAGGTCTCTAAATGCTTTCCAAGTACGAGGAAGCACTAGACTGTCTTGCAGCCAGACCCACCTGACGGGTGAGTCATGTAGCATGGTGATGAAAACACCATGTGTGGGAATAAACGGGGGGTTGAATTCCTGTGTGAACGTTTGCCAGCTCGGTCATCTTTGGCAAATCGGTTAACCTCTTGGTGCCTGTCTTCATTTATAAGAGAGGAGAGCGTATTTTCTTTTTCGCAGGAACTGTATTTGGAAAACGTGGGACAAACGCTTGACATAATGCCCGACAGATAGAGAGCAGCAAGGATTTATTTCATAAATGAGAGCCATATCAAAACCACAGTAGATAACCACAGAGATAGCCTCTCTGCCCTTGGCTACCTTCAGTAAGAAAACAGCTTCCAGGATACTAGTCGTTCGTTTAAATGCACACGGACCCTTGACAATATAGATTTTGATTTTTTTTTTTTTTAGGAAACTCTACACCCAGTGCGGGGCTCGAACTCACAACCCCGAGATTAAGATTTGCACGGTCTGCTGACTGAGCCAGCCAGGCGCCCCTGACCCTTGGTAACAGTAACATTGTATTATTGCCATTATTATTTACCATAAATCCAAATAATTCGGCAAGTTGGATTTTTTCTGCTGTAATACTAGTTGGCTTTCTTCTTTCCTATTTCTGACTGTCTTCATGCAGCACGAAGCTGGCCAAAACTAAATGTTATTCTTGTGACAATCATATTTTTAAAAATAATGACAGACCGCATGCCTAGCAGCTGCATGTTGGCGTAAAGCCACTGGTACTGGCTTGATATCTTAAAATGATTTTATTTACTTTTGCTTTACTTCCAATCGACCCCAAGATTTTCATTGCTTGCAATGAATTTAAGAATAATCTCTGCACTTATGACAAGTTGATTTCTAGAAATGAAGCCATTTGATTGCAATTACGAGGGCTGATTTTTCTCAAACAGTCGATTCCTTGAGAGGACACGATCCTGATCCAGAGTCTGGGGGCTAATTCTTCATAAAAATGACCACAAATACTATATTTAACCAACTATAAGTTGAGTTCCGGACCCTTTAGTAATAGGTGTTAAATCAATTTAGCAGGACGTCCCTATAACTCCGACTGCCACCTATGGGACTCCTGCAGACATTTTCAATAGAAATTTAATGTGGTCCCAAAACATTTTTAAAAACTTTTTAAAAAAGAGGGCACCTGCGTGGCTCAGTTGGTCGAGCATCCAACTTTGGGCTCAGGTCATGATCTCACAGCTCGTGAGTTCGAGCCCCGTGTCAGGCTCTGGACTGACAGCTCAGAGCCTGGAGCCTGCTTCGGATTCTGCGTCTCCCTCTCTCACTGCCCCTAACCCACTCACATTCCATCTCTGTCTCTGTCAAAAACAAATAAACATTTTTAAAAAATTAAAAACAAAGTAATGTGTTCCCAGAACATCAAAGCAAGTTGAAATTTCCATATGGAAAACCGTCCAGACTTTACATATCTTTGCAAGAGTGTAAAATATTCAGTACCTATGTACAAGTCTCTACCTTAGTTTGTTAGGGGTTTTGTTCGTTTTCTTTTTTTAATGTTTATATATTTATTTTATATATATTTTTTATATATAATGTTTATATATTTATTTTGAGGAGGGAGACAGAGAGAGAGAGAGAGAGAGAGAGAGAGAGAATCCCAAGCAGGCTCTACTCTGTCAGTGAAGAGCCCCACTCTGGGCTTAATCTCACGAACCGTGAGATCATGACCTGAGCTGAAATCAAGAGTCAAATGCTTAACCAGTTAAACCACCCAGGGGCACGTTTGTTTGTTTTTTAATGCCTCAATGTGGCTGCTATGATACAAGAGGCGTTATCCCTATGAATCCTGGTTAATTTCAGTAGGAAAAGTGTTCCCAGGGTGATAGTCAACCATGCAAATGAACACTCACCTGGGACCCCAGGACCTATAAGAAGTCAAGCTGAGGACAACGACAAATGTAATAAAATTTAGAAATATACCTTTGGGGGGTGACTGGGTGGCTCAGTCACTTGAGCATCTGACTTTGGCTCAGGTCATGATCTCACGGTTCGTGAGTTCGAGCCCGGCATCGGGCTCTGTGCTGACAGCTCAGAGCCTGGAACCTGCTTCTGAGTCTGTGTCTCCCTCTCTCTCTGCCCCTCCCCTGTTGGCTCTCTCTCTCTCTCTCTCTCTCTCTCTCTCTCTCAAAAATAAACACTTACAAAATCATTAAAAAAAAAAAAAGAAATATCCCTTTGGGATGGGGGTCAGGACCAAGTATGCTGTTGTTGGCCTCGGGAGTCGGAACGACTTTCTTCAAGAGTAATTTAGCAGTCTCCACCAACCCGTAAACCGGCTCACACCCTCAGATCCAGAAATTCCACTTCTGGCTGGGACTGATTTCCTACTGAGCTACTCCCTCAAGTGTGCCAGGACATATGTACAACGGGTTTCATTATAATATTATTCGCAAAAGTGAAAACATTGGAAATAACCTAAGTTCCTGATTGAACCACTTGCGGTGCATCCAATACAAAGAACCAAGGCTCTATGTCTGTATCTGCATCTATATGTGAAGTTACCTCAAAGAATGCACCTCGAGCCATTCGGAAGGTAGAAAGCGGAGGACTTTCCACCTTTACAGCATGCCCTTTTTTATGACTCGCATTTTTTTGAACACCAAACACGCAGTCCTTTTGCGATTTAAAGAGTAATGCAAATAAAAAATACGTTTCCTAGGAGCAGTCCACTGTCAGGCTGCTGATGCTCCTTTGCGTGGGGAACATCAACTTCATGAGGAGAAGGGAAGGAGAGCTGGCTGGCAGAGCTTCCTGGACACCCACTGTGAGAAGGGGTCAATGCCAAAGGCTGGGGGAGTCACGGCCAAAGAGAAAAAAAAATAATCTCTTGCCCTGAGGGACTTCACGGGGCATAAAAAGTCTGTGGCTAAAACCTATCCTGTGAAGGATGGTTTGACTTGGCCGGGCTGCAGGGTTTTACTGGGTTGTAGTTATGTATTGTTGACTCTGTGATAACAACGCAGGTCAGGCAAAGCGATACTCAAGAGTCCGGACTCGGGGGTCAGAACATGATCAGCTCTGTGGCGCGCTAGCTGGGGGACTTCATTCCTGCCACCTGCACGGGATCCTCACTGGCCACTGAACCCTGAACCCCACATGCTCTTTCTTCTGCCTCAACTGTCCCCACTTGACTAAGTCCCTCACGGCCAGTTCTGATCCCCATGCGAGCCAGTAAAGGCTCCCACTCCTCTTTCGCAGCCAGAAGTAGTCAGGAACCGTAGGCACAGGTGGGTGATGTGGACAACAGCCATTGAAGTCTATCATGGAGTTGTGGGCGGGCATACAATGACTGACACTTCTACTAACCAATAAAACCTAGAAAAGAGACTCCTCCCTTCTAATCGGTCAGCCCTGCTTCCAGAGGCCTTCAGCTGACTAGAAGCTGTTCTCCTGGTAACAGGTGCAGAGGGCCCATCGGGGCCTGTGGAAACCTTGGCTGGCTTTTCTGTAAGGAAAATACAACTGCATTTTTGTGTGTGTGATCCAGAAAGCACGAGACCTTTTTTTGCATAGCCATGTTATTATCAGATGTAACTCCGAGCAACGATGACCCAACAGATTATATTCTTTTCGCTACTGATACCGATGCTTTACGTACAATACAGGTCTTTACTTTCTACAGACTGCCTTCACAGACGCTAGTTTATTTGGAAAATATCCAAGAGGAGGTGTAGCTGATTGTCTCCGTTCAACAGAGGAGAAGGACACGGCTCAGAGAGGTCGAGTACTTTCCCCGAAATGAAACTGAGATCAGACCCCAGCTTTGCGGACCCTTCAGCTGGTCTTCCTTACCTGTTCTCGGACGTTCTGTGAAGTGTCCAGAAAGACAATTCCAGAAAGAACCAGATCTCGCTTTTGCCCCCTCTCTGCTTTCCATTTTGGAAACCGCTTTCCCATAAGGATCAAGATAAAGTAAACACCAAACCTTCCGCAAGTACAGAAGTAAAATTTCTTAATGAATAGGGTAAGTTGAGGACAGACATACGGATCCGCCAGTGAAACAAAAACTCTGGAGAGGGGCCTGTCGGGGAGGGAAAACTGTCCCCACGACATCTTCTCCTGTTGACAGAGTCTGGTCGTGGCAGTACGGGTGGGGGCGGTCATAGGCCTCAGCTGCCCTCAGATCAGAGCCCAGTGCCCTGGGGACCCAGCCTCTGCCTCCTCCCCTGCCTGGGTGCAATGGAGAGGGCTGTGATGCTCCCCTCCTGGGTCCCCATTTCCTAACGGAGGGCACCTGCTTCTCTCTGGCCTCTGAGAAAAAGCAGTGGACGAACTGCCTTGGGACTCTGTCCTCCTCAAGCAGCAAAAAAACCTGCAGAAACGTTAAGTCCTGCACATGGTGATCTCAGGGGTGGGGGATGGGGGGGTGAGTCGGGGCCCGTATTCTTGCCTTTGGACACATTTTTATGGCTCTGGAGCTCATCACTGGGTGGCGGTTTGCCAGAGAATGACCAAACAGGGCCAGCCTTGCCGTGTAAACAGACGCGTGTGTACAGGCAAGCTTTGCGGCAAGATCATAAGAGGGAAATCTACTTTCTTACTCCAAATCGCCCTGAAGTCCTTCAAAGCAGACGACTTTCGCAAGGGCGAGCTGCTAACCGCTGACAGAGGTCAGGTCAAATAGAGCCTGGGTCTCTGGACACTTGGAGGGAAGCCCAGCGCCCTGACAAAGCCAGCAGCGAACGTTTCACTCATCCCAAATGATGTCGCCTTCGCCAGCGACACAAGAGCCAAGGTGCAGAAATCAGTAGAAGGTCCTCACTCACCCTCCCCAAGACCCGTTGCTGGCACTCAGTCTTTTTGGGAAACTCCTTCTGAAGCCCGGATCCTGCAGGAAAACACCCACAGACTAAAAATAACAGGATCCAGCCGCTGGGTCAGGGGCTTACAAATGTGCGCATGAGAATTCATCCTGAATCCGAAGAACTTTGCACCGCCTCCCCTCCCCTTAGGAAAGGAGGTAGAAAGACAATGAGAGGTCCCCCTGGTTAAGCGATTTCCCAGGGGGGAAACCAGGACACCAGGATAAACCTCTTCAGGGGCCAGGGAGAGCGGAAGGAGAGACGGGGAGGGACCACCGGGTGCCCGACCCCAGCATGCTAGGGTCACGCCACCCCATTAGGCCAGAGGGCACAGCCCACACCGGGTACGAAGGGTCCTCCTCACCTGACCGGCCCCAGATGTGAGAAGAAAAGCGAGGCAGGACAAATCCTTGTTTCACGGCAGGTAACTGTCCGTGGTGGGGAGCCACGGAGACCTGTGCTATGGACCACACAGCCACCCCGCCATCTGGCCCAAGCTCCCATGACGGAAAGAGCCTGCTTTGCTCCGTTCCCAGAGACGAGGACCACCCAGCCCGCCCGTGGCTCCCACTCTGTTAGCAAATGAAGAAATAACTAACACAGGGACAAACTGTCACCTCCTTGAGGCACTTTTATTTAATTTTTTTAATGTTTACTTGTTTTTGAGAGAGAGAGAGAGAGAGAGAGAGAGAGAGACAGAGCATGAGCAGCGGAGGGGCAGAGAGAGAGGGAGACACGGAATCCGAAGCAGGCTCCAGGCTCCGAGCTGTCAGCGCAGAGCCCGACGCGGGGCTCGAACCCACAGACCACGAGATCATGACCTGAGCCAAAGTCGGATGCTTTACCCACTGAGCCACCCAAGGCTCCCCGATGCACTTTTAACGTAGAAATCACACACGTAAACAGTTACTACCCACAGAATAATTCTATCCGCAGAATCATTATGTGGTTCGAAGAGAACTTTCACTTGGGCGCACTTGGGTGTGGCTTGCTGTTGGGGCCAAGGGCAAGCTGCATCTTTCACAGCTGGCCCCTGCTTCCGGCCTCCCCTCCCCCGGGACCAGCTATGCAGGCAGCCTTGTTCAGAGCACGCTGCAAGTCTAGGTCTGAGGCCCAGGCAACTTTCTCCTGGCCTGGCCTTTATTGGATCTAACCATCCTCCCCCCCCCCCCCCCAAACATGGCAGTTACAGTTTCTCAGAATCTGGCTTTGGGGAGCGAGAAGCAGGAACAACTCTGGCTTCTGTATAATTCTGAACATCTGCCTAAAATCGCTTCCCTTTTGCTTTGTCCCCTGGAGACCTATGACCTAAGTCCGATGAGCCTTCGTTTTTGTTTTCGCGGCGTAAGCACAGGGCACCCACCTTATCCAGCCTCAGGGTCGCTCTGCCCTCCCATTCCTGGTTCGGTTCCTGAGCGGAGACTGAACCGCACGCACCCCAGGCCGAGGATCCCCTTAAAACCTCCTCTGCTGCCCCACACCCACCCCATCTGGAAATTACCAAGTCCTTACGGACTTTGCTCTTTATTCATTCACAAAGAATGTAAGATTCCGTTTTGTTTTGTTTTGTTTTTAAAGAACTGAACAGGAGCCCCCTCGTCGCCATATCAGGGCGGCTGTTCCACGCCAAGTCAGTAATGGCCCCGTTTCCAGTGCCTTTTTTCCCTCCACCAAAACCAACTTAAGCTGATTACCGCCATCTCAAACAACCTCGCTGGGGTCTAGATATATCCATTTAATATGGCCAAGACAAGCAGCCAACCGCTGTTTTCAAAAGACGATCTGACAGATTCTATTCACTTTCAAAGTAGCTCTCCACGGCTGGAATAATGATCTTCATTTCCCTCATTCTGACACCTTTCAATGATTTGTTGACATCTGAAGAGTTATGGGCAATCCCACAAGAGGCAGCTGGACTTTCCACCCCCAAAGGCACAAATACAGAAAGGATTCCCATAGAGCATCTGAAATAACTCGCTTCCTTCCAGATGGATATCCAAATCTGCATGTTAATGGGGGGCACTTTCATCTTCCAACGTAACCTCAAGAAAAGAGGAAGGGGAGCGGTATTCATTTAACTGGTTCCCCGCCAGCTCAAGAGAAAGCGCACCTTTCCCTCCAAACCCGGCTTCCCTCGCTTGACCAATAGAAACAAAAAGATGCCGACATCCTGAGTTTTCAAACATCGCATGTTTGGTGTGCCGGCCGCTGAGGGAGAAGCCCAAGCAAATGGCAAGAGGCCTGGACGGTGTCATCGGCTGTTAACGGGGTTTTAAGTGAGCATCACGGGATAACGACTATTAATAATTTGCACTTGTATAGCCCTTTCTCGAGGGGGCCTCTAAGTGTCCTCCCAGTGAACACAGGCCTGGTCCAGCAGCAAAGGAGCCTGTCCCCAGGGGAGGGGGGAGCGTGGGAAGGGGGGGGGGACTCTAGCCTTGGGTCACATCTCCATCCCTGTCTTGGTGCAAGGAGGCTCACTGTCTTTCACCCTGGGCTGAAGGGGGCCGCAGGAGTTTTTAAAAGAAGATACGTAGCAGATATATCATCCAGTTACAAGTATGGTCCCATCACACGTAGGAGAGAGAGGCATTGCCAGTGCCTTTGGATTCTTCTCTGTCTCTTTTTTGCTGTCTCCCTCCCCGAGTTTGAGGACTGGAGTCGATAATCTTAGCAGTCTACCCAGCCAAGTGCTTGGTAAGTTTCAGCGCGCCGGACTGGTGCGGGGAGTAGGGCTAGATTCAGCCGGGAATGTTCTCAGAGGCAGTAGGAAAGGTAGGTAAGCGGACGGAGCAGGCTGGAGTTTACAGCCCGAGCGGTCCCAGCAAACCGGCATGTGGCGGTCTGGAGCCCTCCACGCTGTCTGCTGGGGATGGAGAGGTGGCTGGACAAGGGGAGGGGGTGGCCAGGGAGGACCCGGCAGAGCAACCTGCCGCGGGGATTGCTGTCCGTCCAGAGATGCATAGCACTGAGCCTGCAGCGGTTGAAGCCGCTTGTTTTGAGTTTTCCAGCTCGAAGCAGATCGCCCCCCAAAGAGCGAGACCTCTAAGGACCAGGGAACACACACATACACACACACAAAAACCCAGCCGCGGGCCACTTCTCTCGCGGGCTTCCAGCCAGTCTCTCAATCAACAGCGCCCCTTACTGGCCAGTGGGTCGCAAATCGAGGAGGTTCTGGGGCTCCTGGGGTAACCATTGGTAACCTGGAGGCTGGCCTGTTTGTTTCATCCCTATTTATAGAATGTGGGGCACAGGGGGAACAGCAGCTCTTGAAATCCCAGATCAGGGCTCCTGACTACCCCTCTGTCTTGAACTCTGGTCTCGGCAAAGTCAGGTTCATCTCCGGGAGTTTTTATCATGGGGGGCTGCTTCTCCCAGGAGACCGATAACCGCAAACACCGTGTGTGATCACAGCAGATCCAAGCGTCAAGAAGTCTTCACTAGTATCAAAAACCCTGTGGCAGGAGAATCCGCGTTCCCTACGACCAGGATGGATTTGAATTCTCAGTGGTTGGTGTCAGAGGGCCGTCACTAAAACCCAGAGAGGGACTGGGACCTGGGTGAAAGAAACCTCCCGATTAAAGGTTCATTAGCAAAATGCATGGATGGGGCAGCTGATTGCAGGAGAGTGCTCTGGGTGGGGGTGGGGTGGCCCAGAAAGCTGGCCTGGGTTATTTTCGGGGAGGGGATTGATGCTCAGGGAGAGGGAGAGATGGAGGGAGTTAATTTCGGTGGAGGTGCTTTATTTTGCTCTCTTGCTTGTGAGGATTCGTCCCCCTGGGGTAATTTAAAGTTTGTAAAGAACCCTGGAACTCCTCAGAGGGAACGGCCGTTGCAAATAAAATAAAGAGGTCACAATGCTCATGTTGGTGGAGCAGGGTGGCCAGTGTTGTGCCTTAAGACTTAGATTTTTAGCTAACGGGGTTAGGTAAGGTTTTTAGGCATTTTGGCGAAGCTGCTTCTCATGTGCCCAGCTCTCGCCTGGGGCTTGTTGTAGGTTTGTTTACCCAGCATTTATCAGTCTAGGCACCGTGCTGTGATTTCACACGTGTTAATTCACGGAGTCCTCCCAGCAAACCAAAGGCATCAATTAATTCGTTCTGAATCCATGTGTGTTTAATCAAAGGAAGTTTGTAATGCCCACCCCTCCACCACCACCACCACCACCACCCCCCCTTGGAAACAGAGGGCTAGCCTAGCTGGATGCTCTAAGCCAGACTTCTTAATCCCTCCCAATGCCATTATCAATATGTTGAACCCTAGTCAGGAGTCAGCAGTGACTTCCCATGCTGGTTCCATCACGTCTGATTTCCTCTGCCTTCCCCCAAAAATCTTTCAGGATACTCCACGCCAGTGTCCTGGTTGGGAGGAGATCAGCAGTCCATAATCAAACAATCTTGCTATTCTCTAGTAAAACCTATTGAACCTCATGGACCAGCCACACTGACTTTTACAACGTTGAGTAGTATTTTCTAACACACACAGTCTGCAGGGAGGTCTGGGAGTGGTTTCCCCGGGGCCACCTGCTCCTGCTTATCCAATAACCAGGGACGCAGCCTCGATTCTAGACTCTTGGGCAACACCACGCAGTCATTCACTTAAGAGGCAGAAGAGAAAAACTGTAATCCTTGTTGTGAAAATGTATCCAATGTGGGAGATAAAGCAAAAGAGGGCTATCCTTCAGGGCCAGGCTGGACCACTAATAGGTCACGCACTCTCTAGGGTATGTGTGTTCTCTGGGAGATTCTCTAGGGGATGTGCCTTTGCTCGATCCATTTCTGATTACTGACTGGGACCCAGATGCTGATGTGGCGTGTTAACTTGGAGATTGTCAAAAATGTTTTGCTTTGTGTTTTCAAATTGTTTCAAAATCATAGGGAAGTTGCAAGAAGGGTACCAAGAATTTTCTTTCCTAATGTGGTTGCGAAGAAATTGCTGACGTGATACCCCATCACCCTAAAATACCCTTGGTGTCTATTTTCTACAAACCCAGACGTTCTCTGTCATACTCCAAATACAACCATCAAAATGAGGGAGTTAACACTGAGCCCTACTACCATTAAATGCCCAGATGCTATTCAAGTGTCTCCAGTTTTCTCAATAATGCCCTTTATGGCAAAAGGACCCTGTCCAGGATTACTCATCAAACTGATTGTTGTATCTCTTTCATTTCCTTCGATCTGGAATAGTTTCTGCCTCTCAGAAGATTACGGGCCAATTCTTTTGTAGAATGTGGGTTTTTCAGATGACTCCTCATGGTTAGATTCAGGCTAAGCACCTCTGACACAAACATCACAGATGTGACGCTGGGTTCTTCCCCTTGCCTCTGGCCAAGTGGCACATGACTTTAAATTACCCCAATACTCCTGACTTTAATGTAAATCAAATGACTAAGGCGATGTGTTCCGCGTGTCTCCACCGTAAGGTTACTTTTCCCCCTTTGTAATTAATAAGATACATTGTAGGGGCGCCTGGGTGGCACAGTTGGCTAAGGGTCAGACTCTTGATTTCAGCTCAGGTCGTGATCTCATTGGGCTCCGCGCTGCCTGCCTGGAGCCTGCTTGGGATTCTCTTTCTCCCTATCTCTCTGTCCCTCCCCTGGTAGCCTTTTCTCGTGCTCTCTCTGTCTCTCTCTCTCCCTCTCAAAATAAATAAATAAACTTAAAAAATAAGATACATTGTAGGGACGTCCTCTGAGTCTATGCAGATATCCCCATTCCCCATCAAACTTTCACTCACTGTTTTTAACATCCATGGATGTTTCTTGGTTGGGTTAATAATTGCTATGACAGTTGCCAGTTGATGACTTTCTAGTTTCATCATCCCTTCTGTGTTTATTAGTTGGAATTCTACTTTAAGGGAAAGCTTCTACTTTTTCCATTACTTTGTTCATCTGTTTCTATATATCTTTTTTTTTTTTACATTTATTTACCTTTGAGAGACAGAGAGTGAGCAGGGGAGGAGCAGAGAGAGAGAGAGAGGGAGACACAGAATCGGAAGCAGGCTCCAGGCCCCGAGCTGTCAGCACAGAGCCCGACGCAGGGCTCGAACTCACAAACCGTGAGATCATGACCTGAGCCGAAGTCAGACGCTTAATCAACCGAGCCACCCAGGTGCCCTTGTTTCTATATATCTGTAAGAACTTGTGGGTTCCTATTTTGTTTAATAGGCTATACGAAACTACTATTATTATTTATTTTTCGGCGTGAATTGTCCAAGATTTGGCCAGGAGGAACTCCTTCACACCGGCTTCTGTGTTCTCTTGACGTGTTCCCGTCATTCTTGGGCCCTTCTTCGCTTTGTGATGCAAGATGGTCCACACTCATTGTGTGTTTTCCCTACCCCAGCCTCGGAATCAGCCATTTTCCCAAGGAGCTAGGGCTACTGTTAGTTAGGATTTTAGCAACCAAGATCTGAGCATGAAACGTGCCGTCTGTTACTGGGTGGCACCGCTCCCAGGCCCTCTCAGTGGACAGAGCAAAAATATGCCTCCGTGTGTTTATGCTGACTTGACATGGATAGCTCCAATAGCAGCCCAAGACCAAAGAGCTATTCTAGGTTTCTTTTTCCACATTTGTAACTCCCTTCTTCCACATGAGAAATCTGGTTCCCATAGTGGCCTCCATATACATGGTGTCTGTTGTCCAGAAACATAGTTAAATATACATAATGTCGTCAGAGGCACCTTCAACCCGGAGAATAATGATCATAACGTTCCTTTCTGTACTTCCCGATGTTGCAGACGCCGTGTATTTGTTAAGCAGTCCTGTGTGGAGACGATCTCTCGTTGTTTCTGCCACCGCACCCACTCCCAACCAGCAGAGATGCTGACACCCCACATCAGGCTCGCCTCCTAATCTCCCACAAAGTGTCACAGTGCTGAGATTAACCCTCTGATTCCTTATTGGGCTACAAAGAGTGTCTGAGTCCTCCTCCTTCACCAGGAGGAGCAGGAGGCTTGTCTTGTCACACATACCTGGTCACTCTGATGGTCCTCTTGGCCCCTCTTAGTTGAGTTACTGGGTTCCACAAGGGGTGGACCCTTGTGTCCGTGGCTCCCTTTCCTAGCGTGCATTCCCAGCCTTCTGATATGCTTCAGCCCGTCCTCTCCACAAAGCCCGCCCCAGGTCCCACGACCACTTACAGGAGTTCCCTTTGGTTCCCTGCTACCGCTCTCTGGACACTACCCAGCCCTTATTCCTGTGTGGTTACTTGTTTCTCTCTGCATCGGAGGTATGAGTGCAGCAGCCTCTATAAGTGCTTCGCTACATCCTAAGGATGAGACTGCTTTACAGCGCCCACAGCATCTGGCCAAACGCTGTCTCCTCCGTGCCCCCAGAAGGGCGACTGTCAAAAAACCAAACAGAACACAAAATAACCAGTGCTGGCGAGGATGCGGAAAAATTGGAATCTTTGTGTCCTGTTGGAGGGAACGTAAAATGGTACGGCTGCTGGGGAGAACGGTTGGCAGTTTCTCAAAAAGTTAAAAATGGGGGGGGCGCCTGGGTGGCGCAGTCGGTTAAGCGTCCGACTTCAGCCAGGTCACGATCTCGTGGTCCGTGAGTTCGAGCCCCACGTCGGGCTCTGGGCTGATGGCTCAGAGCCTGGAGCCTGTTTCCGATTCTGTGTCTCCCTCTCTCTCTGCCCCTCCCCCGTTCATGCTCTGTCTCTCTCTGTCCCAAAAATAAATAAAAAACGTTGAAAAAAATTAAAAAAAAAAAATAGGGTTACCATATGATCCAGCAATTCCACTGTTGTGTGTGCACCCAAAAGAATTGAAAGCAGGGATCCAAAGAGATCCTAGGCATGCTCACAGCAGCATTATTTATGACAGCCAAAAGGTGGAAGCAACCCAAGTATCCATCCATGGATGAATAGATAAATGTGTGTATATAGGTACATATATATATTATGTATATATGTATATACAATATATATTATATATATTTATTATAAATAAATAAAATGTGCATATATTATATATATATATGTATATATATATAATTCAGCCTTTAAAAAGAAGGAAATTCTGACATATGCTATAACATGGATGAAACTTAAGGATATTATGTGAAGTGAAATTAACCAGACCCAAAATACTGCATGATTCCACTTAAAACAAGGCCCCTAGAGTAGCCAAATACATAAAGACAGAAAGTAGACAGGAATTTATCCAAAGGATACAGGAGTGCTGTTTCTAAGGGGCACATGCACCCCCATGTTTAGAGCAGCTCTATCGACAACAGCCAAAGCATGGAAAGAGCCCAAATGTCCATCGATGGATGAATGGATAAAGAAGATGTGGTATAGATAGACGGATATAGATATAGATACTACTCAGCGAACAACAACAAAAAAAAATGAAATCTTGCCATTTGCAACAACATGGATGGAACTGGAGGGGATTATGCTAAGTGAAATTGGTCCGTCGGAGAAAGACATAACATATGCGTGAAGTCGTATGATAGAATTTAAGCTACAAAACAGATGAACATAAGGGAAGGGAAGCAAAAATAATATAAAAACAGGGAGGGGGACAAACTATAAGAGATTCTTTATCACGGAGAACAAACTGAGGGCTGCTGGAGGGGTGTTGGGTGGGGGAATGGGCTAATTGGGCAAGAGGCATTAGGGAGGACATTTGTTAGGTTGAGCACCAGGTGTTGCGCGTAGGGGATGAATCACTGGATTCTCCTCCTGAAATCATTATTGCACTATATACGTTAACTAACTTGGGTGTCAATTTTAAAAAATAAATTAGGGGCGCCTGGGTGGCGCAGTCGGTTAAGCGTCCGACATCAGCCAGGTCACGATCTCGTGGTCCGTGAGTTCGAGCCCCGCGTCGGGCCCTGGGCTGATGGCTCGGAGCCTGGAGCCTGTTTCCGATTCTGTGTCTCTCTCTCTCTGCCCCTCCCCCGTTCATGCTCTGTCTCTCTCTGTCCCAAAAATAAATAAAAAACGTTGAAAAAAAAATTTTTAAAAAATAAAAAATAAATTAATTTTCAAAAATGCAAAATAAACAAAGGACCAAAAAACAACAAACAAACAAACAAAAAAACAAAACCAAAGTAGAATGGCGGTAGCCAGGGACTGGGGGAAGAGGAGAACGGGTAGTTATTGTTTAATGGAGACACAGTTTCAGTTCTGCAAGACGAAACGAGCTCTGTGAATGGATGACCGTGTCGCTCACACAACAGTATGAATGTACTCCGTGCCAATGACCTGTCCCCTTAAAAATGGTCAAGGTGGTAAATGCTATGTGCATTTTACCACAATTTCTTTTTTTTCTTTTTTGTCAATATATGAAATTTATTGTCAAATTGGTTTCCATACGACACCCAGTGCTCATCCCAAAAGGTGCCCTCCTCGATACCCATCACCCACCCTCCCCAACACTTCACCACAATCAAAAAAAAAAAAAAAACCAACAACTTATCTCTTCGATTGTAAGGTGGTCATGAAGTTGAATAAAATAATATACATAAAGCACCAAGCGCAAAGTTCACTACGTGGCAGGTGCTTAATGAGTGACAACGATCCTTATGGTTTTGCAAGGTGCTCGGGAAACATTGGATGAATTGATTCATTCACTAAGAGCTATATTTTCTGTCCTCGCAAGAAAAGCTTTCTGAGTTTTGTGAGTGGGGAATGGAGTTGAGGGATGGGCATATTGGAAGAGTTTGGGCCCGACTTTGTGTAGAGTTAAACAGGGGGCTGCTGACAGAGCACGGAAGTCACGTGACTGCAAGGGTCTCCCCCCGCCCCCTTGCCTACAAACTCGGTCCATGAGAGTCACTCTTCTGGCAAAAGCATCGTCTGCAGAAGGCCCCGCTGTGGAAGTCCATATGTTAACCTAGAGGGAGAATCCATTAACACCCTAATCCCCATTAGCAAGAAGCATGGCTGGATCATCTTGCTGTCACCTGGCAGGAAGCAGGATCCCGCAGAGAAGGACACCAGTCAGGCATATTGTGATGGAGAGGAAGAGTCGGAAAAGCCAGGAGAACGGTGTGCGGTCCAGGGCAACGCCCAGGCGAGGCTGCGGTCAGCCCCAAGTCCAAAGGAAAAGCAAGTCGAGGTTGCACTTCTCTTTTGACTACTCGCTCCAGGGCAGGTCAACACAACACGGCCCTCAGTGTGCACACTCTGAGGGCAACAACTCTGCGAGGTGGGTGTCATTAGCTCCGTTTTACAGACAGGAGACTGGACCTCAGGGCTTTCGGTGAATATCAAGCAGCTAACCAGGACTCAAATTGGGGTCTTCTGATTTCCCCGTTTGGCGTTCTTAGCACAACTGGCGTCTGCGCACCACGAGGGAGAGCTGGCTTTTAGCACTAATGGAAGCGTTAGCCGTGATCGGTATCGTTACCATTGTCACAAGTACTGCCACCATGATGTGCCCTGCCCGCACGGTTGGAGGCAGCTTACATATGCAAGCTCATTTACTCTCCATAACAACAATACTATGTCAGTACGATTATTATCTTCATTTTGCAGATGAAGAAAATGATAGGATTAGGAGCTTACCCCAAATCAGGCGGCCAGCAAGGGTTTGACCAAGCGCCCAGCGATCTAGATGAGACACCGCACGAGGACATTCTCCATGGAGAAGTCCTTTTGGCATCCCCAAGCTGTTGCTGCAGCTGGCACCTGGAGGCCTGGCCCACTATTTCACACTCCTCCGACTCGGTCTCCAGTCTGCAGCACCCACGAAGACCTGCCCACGGGTTTCCGGGTGGACTTTCCCCCTGAGATGGGCTGGGTCTCTTTACTGCCTTGGTTCTTCGGGACGTTTGGGTCTCATTAAAAATTGTAATCTTCTCCGTTGAAATGCAGACCGTCAGGAAAATCACACAGGTCTTCTGGGAAGCTTTCTTAAAATAGAGTGCTATTTATCTTGTCGATTTGTAAAGTTTTAACCAGATCACGGGGCGCCTGGGTGGCTCAGTCCGTTGAGCATCCGCCTCTTGATTTCGGCTCACGTCATGATCTCATGGTTTGTTGAGACGGAGCCCTGAATTGGCTGTGAGCACGGAGCCTGCTTGGAATGATCTCTCTCCTTTTCCCACTGCCCCTTCCCCTGCAAAATAAATAAATAAACTTAAAAAAGTTGTCACCTGATCATTATTTTATTTTTTACCTTCCTCTTCTTTTAATATTATTTACAACTTCCATACATACTTATATATTATAATAACATGTATATATTAAAACATTATTAATATGTTAGAGGGTTTCATTTTGTTTTGTTTTAGTTTATAACAACTAAAGTACAGAGCAAGGCTTCTCCAAAGTTATCATTATTGGTTGTTACGTAAAGCCTTACCCAACCCTTCGCCAACCAAACAATGATTTTTTTTTTAATGTTTGGATATATACTGTCTATGTATGTTGCACATTAAACAAAGTAAACATTTTTAAATATTTAAGTGAAGCATGAGAAATTTATAAATCTCGAGGCAACAAGGGCATCTCATAGTCCAGGTTTTATAGAACTGTGAATTCCTGGCCTCCTGTGAAAGACTCTTGCATTGGGAACGTGCTTAGTTACGAGAAGGTCTGACTCGATTCGGCACCCTAGCCCACTGCATTGCTTTGGAACTACCGGAATGGTGTGCTCTCCCTCGCTCTTCGTTCTTTATGCCCAGAAACCATCCTGCCAGGGAGGCGGGGAAGGAATCCCCACCATTTACTATCAGTGTGTGTGTGTGTGTGTGTGTGTGTGTGTGTTTACGCATGTGCATAAAAACGACCCTTCCGTTCCAAAGGAAAACAACCTGTACATTCACAGGAGTTTTTGCTTCTCAGCCCACGCTGGATTTCCACGTGGTGAGTGCAGGCAAGAGGTTGGATCGGTCCATTAGGACAAAATGACCCACTGGGAATGTTCTGACCTAAAAAAAAAAAAAAAAAAAAAAAGACCCGGCGGCAAAGGCGTGTAATCTCAAACGCTAGGAATGCTGCGTGTTACATAGCTGCTTTTCGAACGGGTTGATAGGGATACTAGAAGCCATTTCTGACCCTGGGCTGAGAAATACGAACGTGGCCCACCTTTATCAGCCGTGTGAGTCTGCCACTGTGGTTTTCACCACGCACACAGCTCACAACCTCTTGCTGCGAGACGCGGGTCTCAACAACACAAAAGCCTTCACTGAGCCTAATTCCGCCTGCACCTCATTACTGGGTGGTAGCTTGTTTCGTGCCAACAATTGCCGGTCTCTAGCATAACAAGGAGACCCATGGTGTCTGTACCCAACATATTCCTCAGAGAATGAGAAATCTCCAGCCGGGAAAGAGGAGATTCTTGTTAAGCCCTGGAAATGGGGCCGAAATGTAAATGTGCGTTCCCTTCCACACGCGCCTAATTGCCCATAAATGTCATTAAGTTGAGAAATGTTTTCCACCAAATTAACTTTGACTCGTGTTGTCTAATTAGCAGCAGAAGCTAGAAGGTAACAATTTATCAGTCATGTTTAAGAAAACATGTTTCACGGGTGACTTTTGGCTAGCGGCGAGGTTGAACCAGGTATTGTAACTGTCAAAATCATGCCTCGGCCCCGCAATTAAGCACAACGTCTCTGTTTTGGTGCCCAGAATTTTACAACTGCCTCACAGATGTCGTTTAAAAATTGCGGGGAGCGTGGGCTTCCTGGGAATCCACGGTGCACCTAAACGAGAGGTTTGGGGAAGGAGGAAAGATGGCATAGGTATTGAAACCAAAGCTCTTTGGCAGAAGATCTGGGGGCAAGGATTGGAAGGATTGATTCCATTTTCAGTCTTTCTCAAAACCATTGTGTATTGTGGGTTTTTTTTTTAATTTTTTTAATGTTTACTTTATTTTTGAGAGAGAGGCAGAACGTGAGAGGGGGAGGAGCCGAGAGAGAGGGAGACACAGAATCCGAAGCAGGCTCCAGGCTCCGAGCGGTCAGCACAGAGCCCGTCGCGGGGCTCGAACTCACCGACCGCGAGATCATGACCTGAGCTGAAGTCGGATCCGTAACCGACTGAGCCACGCAGGCACCCCCGTGTATTGTGTTTTGTCGCACAGTCCTGGAGACGAGGGGTCTGAGATGGAGGTGTCGGGCAGGGCTGGTTCCCTCTGAGGCTATGAGAAAATCTACCCATGGCTGTCCCCGGGCTTCAGGTGGTTTGCTGGCATTCTTGGCTGTTCTCCGGCTCTTAGAAGTGTCACCCGATCTCTGTCTCCAGTGTCACACGCTGTTATCCCTGTGTGCGTGTCTCTGCGCCTAAATTTCTCCTTCTTATAAGGACGGCAGGAATTTGGGATTAGGGGCCCAATCTCCTCTGGCATGACCTCATCTTAACCAATGACACCTGCAACAACCCTATTTCCAATTAAAATCACATTCTGGGGGCGCCTGGGTGGCTCAGTCGGTTAAGCGTCTGACTCTTGATTTCGGCTCAGGTCATAATCTCACGGTTTGTGGGTTCAAGCCCCACGTCAGGCTCCATGCTGACGGTGCAGAGCCTGCTTGGGATCCTCTCTCTCTCTCCCTCTCCCCACCCCTCCCCCAATTTGTTCTCTCTCTCCCTCCCTGTCTCTCTCAATTAATAAATAAACTTAAAAAAATAAAATAAAGTCACATCCTGAGGGACTTGGAGTTAGGACTTTGACATACTAATTTGGGAGGGCACAATGTGACCCATATCAGGCCTCCTAGGCCTTCAGCCGGCTGCGTGAACTTAGCTGGGGAGAGAAACCCCATATTCTTTTTCACTATCCCCCGACTGAAATGTTGCATCTGATTACAAATGCAGGGCACAAGCCGCCGTAATGTGCGTCACCAACCAAAATGGCAAATACATTCAAGTCATGTTGCAGGTGTTGGAAGTCTCTCGAAATACTGTTTACTCGTCGCCGTTTCAAAGTTACATGCCTAGGAGACTTGCGAACGGATCTTTACTTGATGCATGTTTTCAAAGAAACACGTAATTACATAACACGGATGTGGCTTTGCAGAACGTTCTCGTCACTATCTTTCAGGAGAATTGGTTTCCTTTGTAATCCTGAGTATTTCTTTTTCAGGCCCTGGGAAACGTGATTCTGGGGAGAGGCCCAGAAGCCTCCACAGGGAGCACAGAAAGAGAGAGGAAGGTGCCGGGCCCTGGAGCTGCGGAATTTAGGAGTGGGGAGAGGGCCGTGACTGCCCTCGCCTGCCCCGGTCACAGGCCGCAGGGAAATTGTTCCTGGCTGCACTCTGGGGTGCCCTGGGGAAGACAACAAAGCAGCTTGTACGCATGAGCAGGACACCCCACGCTGACCTCGGTGGGGCCTCCACACTCTGGGACAGGAGTGCACCTGACGTCTTCGCATGGCTGCTCCCGGTTCTTTGCTGCGTGCTGTTTTCACCGCTTATCAACGCCCGATGCCGCCCCTAAGTTAGTCCAAATGAGACTTTCTGAGTTCTTTCTCACTGAGAACACGTGTGGAAGTCACCACTGTCCACAAGGACGTTGGCAGGCACAGGACCTGCCCCTCCGTGCTGGGGAGGAGAGGGGGCACCAGACCACGTGAAGGCACTGGACGGCACGTCCCTAAGCGCCCACATGCACCCCACAAGCCACATGTGTCCCTCAGGCTCGTGGGTTCTGTAATTAAGTGCCTTCAACCTGGTCTTCGGAAAGCTCTTGTCAGTTTGGGAACCCACAGCTTCAGGGCGAGAGAAAATTGGGACAGTGGCTGCGAACAAAGGAAGAGGGTGAGGAGGAAGGGGTAAGAAGCAGGATTATCATGGGCATTGAAAACGCATACCTGTAACTCAGAGAGAGTTGCTACAACAGTGGGGTATTGTGTGTGTGTGTGTGTGTGTGTGTGTGTGTGTTTTCACTTAGGGGTTGGGGCGGAAGTTGCTAAAATACACCTAAATCAGTGGCTTTATAATAGGAAGCGTTGGGGCACCTGGGTGGCTCCATTGGTTAAGCATCTGACTCTTGCTTTTGGCTCAGGTCACGATCTCAAGGTTGTGAGATCAAGCCCCGCGTTGGGCTCTCTGCACTGACAGTGAGGAGCCTGTTGGGATTCTTTCTCGCTCTCTCTCTGCCCGCCACCCCCCTCCCCCGCAAATAAATAAACACTAAAAAGAAAAAAAGCTCAAGCTTCAAGTCCTCTTTTCTAAACCTCACAAGGTCTATCTGTAAATGGCGTTAAATCAGACATAACACACATACAAGCACTGAGAATGCCCAGCAACACAGTAACACCCGGGAAATGCTACCGCCACTAACATGCCTCATCCTTAGAGCCCCTGGATTATAGAAGTTGAAGGAAAATTGCTTGGAGGGTAAGAGCCTCTTTTGCACTGGACTTTCTGCTAGGGTGATGGTTCTTCACCTGCTAGGAAGCTACTGATTTCTTGAAGAATCCAATGAAAATGGGACGCCTGGGTGGCTCAGTCGGTTGAGCATCCGACTTCGGCTGAGGTCATGATCTCGCAGTTTGTGAGTTCAAGACCCGTGTCGGGCTGTGTGCTGACAGCTCGGAGCCTGGAGCCTGCTTCGGATTCTGTGTCTACCTCTCTCTGCCCCTCCCCTGCTTGTTCTCTCTCTCTCTCTCTCTCTCTCTCTCTCTCAAAAATAAACATTTAAAAAATTTTTATTTGTTGACAATTTTCAGATACAATGTACTCCAACAAGATTAACGAACATCCTGTTAAACCATGCCCTTTAGTTCGGGAAAGGGGTAAAGTACAAACATACGAGTGATTGGTGCTGATAGGAAGAAGGGAGCCTTACTTTTTCAACATGAGGGCCTTATCTGATGACACTGGAAAGTTCTGATTATATGAAGCACTGGTGTGACAATAGTCATATCTCACATGGAGAGTGTCAATTCTGTAATCCCATAATCCTCTTTGCCCGAGGTCACACAGCCCCCAGCCAGTGAACTTAACGGAGGGAGATGGGAAGATCAACCTGTATGACATACGGGATGCGTATAGAGTGCAACTTTATAAACCAGCTGAAAGTCTGCCGATTTGTAATCTTTCCTTTTTTGGAGCTGTTCTAGAAGCAGTGAAGACCCTGACTTCATAGAAGTTCTGCCCTCAGTGAATATTTAAACTATTGTGGAACATTGAGTGTATCCGTCTGGCACGGCTGCGTAAGGAACCCAAAACGCAGTGGCTTTACAAAATGGCCAACTATGATCACCTGCGTGCCTGCCTGTGGGGGGGTGGGCTGGGGTTGGCTGATCTGGGCTGTTCTCCTGGGTGACTGAGTCCCAGGCAGCAGCACTTGGGGTGACTCTGTGTCTCTACTGCAGGTCTGGGATTCAGCAGGAGCAGCTCTGATCCACGTGTCCCTCTGTCCCTCTGTCCCTCATCCTCCTTGAACCAACAGACTGGCCATACACGTTCTTCTTACTAGTGTTACCATTTTTATTATTAGGTGACATGTTGTTTTTGTTTTGTTTTGTTTTGTTTTGTTTTTTACTGTTCACAAAAGCACAAGGGAGCAAGCCTGATCCTTCAGGGGCTTTTCAAGGCCCTTGATCGCCTAAGGTCCATCAATATCTCATCCGCCAAAGTCAGAAGGCCACCTCCATTGCCAAGCCTACCGTCAAAGGGTGGGCGACCGTGGAGGTGGGGGAAGGGTTAATATTTCTCAGAGGTAGGTTTCTGATCTCCTTGATCATGATGAGAGCGAGGGAGAGGCTTTAGAGAAATAGGATGTTTTGCAGTATTTCTCATCTTTGCACTTTGCAATCACCTGGAGAAGTTTCAAAGTTATGGATGTGTGGGTCCCACCTCAAAGGCCGTTCTGGGGTGCAACCTTGGTAGCAGGGTCACAAGACGCAGTGAGTTTGAAAACTCACTCCTTAAAGACTCCTCAGAGCCTTCCTCAAGGACAGTGGCTCTCACCCCCGGCCGCACACGACAATCACCTCCAGAGTTTTTCAAAACTCCCAAAGCCAGAGACACCCTCCCCCAGCATTTTATTTCTTGAAAGCACCCCGATGGTGCTGATGGGTGGCCAGGGGTGGGGACAGTGGCTCCCTCGTCCCATTCGTTTTGTCTATGAGCTCCCTCATTCATGACACAAACATTCGTTAACACCAGGTGCCAGGCACCGTGCTGGGGACCGGTGACACCACAGTCCACCAAAATGGGCAGACTCTTCTCTCTCTGATCTCAATGCAGGAGCGGGACAATCAAGTCATCGCACTGAAGAATTAGCAAAGGGCTCCGATGGTAAAGAACCCGGGGTTGGGACAGCAACCACAGAGAAATCTGTCCTGGGGGAAGTCACCGAAGGCTTCCCTGAGGAGGAGTCCTGGGCACAGTCCCGGCTATATGTGAGCAAGCCCAGTTAAGTACAAAATATGAGCAGGGTCAGTTTCACATCCTCTTCCTGTTCCGGCGTTGTCGGTGCAGAACAAAGACATACCTCGCAGAAAGATGCGGAGGGAGGTCGAGGCAACCCCATGGGACCTAATAGGCTGAAAGAGACAAACCCGACCCGCAGACCCGTCACCTGACCTGCACCCATCACCCATCACAGACCTGCAGTCACCACACAGTGAGAGGGAGGCAGGGGACACCTCCCTCGCTCCCCCCTCCCCAGGCAGCTGTCCTAGGTGAACGTTCCCAAGGCACCAAGTCCCGATCCAGAAGCACTGGAGGGAATGAAGGACTGGAGTTGTGAGGTTGCCGTGGGGTAGGCTGGGATCATGGGGGTGGAGTGCCTGCAGATGTTCGGGGCTGGGAGATTTCCCAGGTAGATAGCCACTTCAGCTCCTTGGGGACTGTGGCCGTGTTATGTGGAGCCGGCTTGCACTGGAACCAATTGTGAGCATTGCTTCCCAACTGTAATTTAGTGACACGCCATTGAAGGCTCAAAAAAAAAAAAAAAACAAAAAAAAAAACCCAGGGTGGGAGTATTTATACCAAATCAGTGTATGCCAAACATTAGGGCTCTCGCTCCCGGAAAGCCAGCGTTAATTAAACCTTCACGCACACCACTGGCTGAAGAGAACTTTTAGCTTGAGAGTCTTGGATCGCCGAGTTCTAGATCAATCAAGTGAGGGTTCAGAGGGCAAGGGAAGGGAGCAAACACAGAACCTAAGATGGAGAGAAGAAAGCAAACCTAAGCGTTTGGCCGGACACTTCCCTTGGCTCTAGTGTTAGGAACCTGAGAATAAGGACACAATGACACACGGACACCATATGCTACGGGGTCTTGTGCAGGTAGCTTTTCTAGTTTTCAGAGCTTCATCTGTACAATAAGGAAAATCCCCGTCTTATTTCAGAACCAGGCCAATTTTTTTTTTTTTTTTTTTTTTTTGCTAAAACTTAAGATTCTAACTATATACATCCGTGCATGGAGAGTTAACTAATACCACACGAGGAACCCCACTGGCCACACCACTGGTCTTGTCCACAAGTGTGAGTGATGAAAATGATCCGGATGTATTCATTCATCAAATTCGAAGTTTGGGGGCATTGGGAAATATAGGGTCTCTATTTTGTGTGTATCACACTAAGAAAATGTACCAGGGGCACCTGGGTGGCTCAGTCGGTTAAGCGTCCGACTTCGGCTCAGGTCACGGTCTCACGGTTCGTGAGTTCGAGCCCCGTGTCGGGCTCTGTGCTGACAGCTCGGAGCCTGGAGCCTGCTACGGATTCTGTGTCTGCCTCTCTCTGCTCCTCCCCCACTCACACTCTGTCTCTCTCTCTCTCTCAAAGATAATAAAAACATTTAAAAAAGAAAATGTACCAAAGCTTCCTCCCTCCCCACCGTGTCTGCCTCTTCCTCCCCTCTCCTGCACCTCCAACACTTGAGATGCACACCAAAGGTTATGGCGAGAAATAAAACCGGGCGAGGAATCCAGGAGGCTGGTGTGGCAAGAACTGTCGGGATCCCCACCAATATTCCCTCTTCTGGAGCTTCCTGCAAAGACTATTCCTTTCATTGAAGGTTTTTTTCTGACCTTGAGGCCACACTTCGCCTACACGCGCTGGAACCCGAACCCCCCAGAAGTAGGTTCAACCAACCAACGAAGACTGGTTGCCCCTTGGTTGGAATAACTCTGGGGACTTCTCTGCCCCAAGTCCCCCCAGAGAGTTGCACTAGTCTGGTCTCCCCGCCGCACCCCCCCTCCCCCAACCAGGTAACTTGCTAAATAATGCATTTTTAATTGGCTATCTTCTCTTTCCCCATCTCAGGCCCCCACTCTCCTGCAGAGTTTCCTGGGATTATCTCCCAGATAAGCTACCTGCCTCAACTCTTTTTCTCCGAGTCGGCTTCTAGAGGAATCCGAATGAAAACATCAGGGTTCTAAAAACGCGCCGTGAAGCTTTAAGCAAATTGCTAGCCTGTCTGAGGCCTGCCCATGAGACCGAGTGCCCCTTGCCTCCCTCGCAGGGATGATGCAAGGGGGCTATGAGATCGTAGAAGCATCGGGGCCTAAGAGAAGTCAGAGCAGACACCGCAGGAGGCGTCCTGTGCTGCTTTGGAAGACATTCGATGTCGCCGAGAAAGAGGGATTTCATTTCCTACAGAGCTTCCGGAAGAGCAAAGACGTATCTGACTAAATGTGGTTTCGCAGCTGGATCTTGCCGAAGAAAGAGAGGACGAGAGAGAGAGAGAGGAGGAAAGGAGAAGAAAACGAAATTGGTACCCTCTTCCAGGCTTGTGGCCCAACAGTCACTGGTGTTTCTGGACCGCCCCCAAAAGACATGATGAAGACCGGGGGGCACGAGTGACACTCAGGACAGCCGGTGGCAAAAAGAGTATAAACAGGGTCTGCACAAAGAGAAAGCTGGCTGAATGTATAAAGATGGAAAAACTCCCCCCTTTAAAAGGAGAGTCCTCTTTTTTTCTTTTTTTTAATTTTTTTTTTCAACGTTTTTTATTTATTTTGGGGACAGAGAGAGACAGAGCATGAACGGGGGAGGGGCAGAGAGAGAGGGAGACACAGAATCAGAAACTGGCTCCAGGCTCTGAGCCATCAGCCCAGAGCCCAACGCGGGGCTCGAACTCCCGGACCGCGAGATCGTGACCTGGCTGAAGTCGGACGCTTCACCGACTGCGCCACCCAGGCGCCCCAGGAGAGTCCTCTTTCGAAACATATGCCGTTCTACCAACAAAACTACAGAAAGAACAGAAGAATGTTCCATCGAATACTATTTGGATCAGAAACGGCAGTTCGAGGGGCACGGGGGGCGGTCCCGGGTGGGCTCTTGGTTTACCCCATCGTCTCTGAGCTCCGCAGCCTGGCACGTATGGTTCGTAAAACCATCCAAACGCTGTCACACATGGGGACAGAGGGGCGGCCACCTCCCCAATTCTGATTCTGTGCCTTACTTTTGAGGTGTCATACCCTTTTCAACACGACTTTTGTGCTGCAAGACATGAAGGGGGGTGCAGGGGGAGAATTGCAAGTAACCAGTTTCAAACACGGCTCTAACCCCCACTCCGGAATCTGGCTTTATGATTAGAGGTCTGTGCGCACACAAAGCCCCCTCTCAAGGGGACATGAGCTGTGGCCCCAGGAAGACGCGTGTCTTAGGGGCACCGTCCTTCACACCTCAGCAGGACGAGGAATGTACACCTAGCGAGAGATCCTGGTTTGTTTCTGGTTCTTGAAAAACTGGGGAGATTCATACTTTTGGGCCATGGGTCACGCTGCTGGGAGTGTCCACGCTTCCTGGTGAGCCACTTAGGACAAGGGATTGGAGCCACCAAGAAAGCGCTGGATTCTTCCAACGATGCCACCCTGCTAACACGCTGCGTGTTCCTGAAAGTTTTTTCTTCTTCTTTTTTTTTTTTAAAATTCTGAAAAGCTCCCAGTGAGCCAGGCAAGTTTCAATCCTATATAAATTCAGATGATGCGTCCACACAAAGCCCCAGAAGATTTGCAATGGAAATGGCAAGTGGTCCTTAAGTGCAGAATCCAATGTGACGCTCGCCGCGTTATTACGGTGTCTGATTTGGAATTCAAATGCCACTCAAGACAGTGGCCCTTTATTAAGTTTCTGCCAGTCATTACCCTGCTCGCTGGCTGGCCATATCTCACGTTCTGCTTATCTTGGGAGATGGACTAATTCTTCACCCCCACACGCTAAGGAGTTGCACTCACCCAGGGGCCACCCAGGGAGATGAGATGCACGAAACTGAGCCCGCCACACTCCATGCCCACGACTCCTGCTCCCGGCCCTTCCGCTGTGCCCGGCTGGCTGAGGACGGCTCGTCTTTCTGAGCCAACAAAACCAAAAGGGCTGTTTCTGTGGCTGAGCCAGGTACCTGTTGACCAGCCTCCCCCCCCCGCCCCCACACCCTCCAGTTCAAATCCTCTGTTGCTGTCACTGACACATGCCTCCTGGCTCATCTGGGTGGCCCAGCCTCATTAGGAAGGGATTTGGTGCCTGTTAGTTAATTGAGGCCCGTTCCCGCCACCTGCCACTCGTGGGCCTCATCTGCACACTAACAGCTCCTAATTGTCATCATACGGCGGGGTCCCCGCAACAACTTGAGAACAGATCCCGAGCAGCGTGGGCAGGCTCTGCGCTGGTCCAGGAGCACTGTAACAATTTATCAAGGGGCCAGATGTGCGGGGAAGAGAGGCACCTCACGCCAAGAAACGGTGCAGAAGTTTGCGGTTCATTATACTCTCCGGAAGGAGAAGCGTAGAGATGGTCTTCTCAGGGAGACTCTGTTCAGGGCACGCGAACAGCGTGCTTATCGGCGCGCAAGGTGAGCCCGTGCATTTGTTGGCTTTCTCCTGTTCGGAGACCAAGAAATGCCCAGGGTGTCAGAGCACTGTCCCCACGTCCCGTTTCCAAAGAGTCTGAGTGGGAAAAGGTGCAGAACGGAGTACCAACGACTGATCCAGCCCCTTAGGAGCGGAGAGGGATGTAGGGAAGGAGACACGGCAGGACCAGAGAAAGAGCGTGGAACACGCAGAGATGAGGACACAGATGGGGAAACGGTGTCCTCGAGCTAAAGAGCCGGGCGGGACTTCGGTGTAGGTATGGAAGGAATACAGATGGAAACAGAGTTTAAGACAGAGGGTGTGAGAACTGCATATAAAGAGAGAAAATCAGGAAGAAGGCAAAGGGGAAGGTTCGGTCATTACAGGAAATTTCTAGGATTTTGGAGCCCAGGAATCCACATCCCTAAGGAATCAATCTAGGCCGAACAGAAATCAGACTATGGGGGCGCCTGGCTGGCTCAGTTGGTTAAGCATCTGACTCTTGATTTCCGCTCAGGTCGTGATCCCGTGGTTTCGACGATTCGAGCCCCACTTTGGGCTCTGTGCTGACGGTGCGGAGCCTGCTCGGGAGTCTCTCTCTCTCACTCTCTCTCTGCCCCTCCCCCACTAGCTCTCTCTCAAAATAAATAAATAAACTTAAAAAAAAAAAAAGGAAATCAGACTATGGTGACAAATGGGATGAGGGTTTTGCCTGTTTGTTTGATTGCTTGTTTTTCAACTGTAAGCACAGCCCCTGGGATTCAGAGACGAGGTCTTGGGGTCCATGGAGGCGGGGGATGGGTGCCCCAGCACCATGGCACTTGTCAGGTCTCCCCCGCCAAGAACGGGGAAGTAATTCTTGCCTAGAGATTTCCAAGACCAGTCTGCCTTATTATTCTCTCCCTGCTGGTTGAGGGACAGGCAAGGAATTAAGAAAAACCCGTAAGGAACCCCACAAGGGACACGACACTAAAGCAAAAAAAAAAAAAGAAGAAGAAGAAGAAGAAGAGAAAAAGCTAAACACAAAAGCTTCGATGACAGAAGGGAAGGTAGGGGCCACACGTGGCCTTCACCGACACGGACTCAGCCAACCGATAAAAAAACAACACTCTGAGAACCAGACGGTAACAACTCTCCAACTCGAGGCTTTCAGAGACAAATGGAAACCAACCTGACCTGGTAACACGGTTTCTCAAATAAACCAAGTTAGGTCAACAAGCCTCTCCTTCCCGGGGCACCCGGGTGGTTCAGTTGGTCAAGCATCCGACTTCAGCTCAGGTCACGATCTCACTGTTGTTCATGGGTTCGAGCCCCGCGTCGGGCTCGGTGCTGACAGCTCGGAGCCTGGAGCCTGTTTCGGATTCTGTGTCTCTCTCTCTGTCCCTCCTCCACGCACTTTCTCTGTCTCTCTGTCAAAATAAATAAATTTTTTAAACTAATAAGAGAAGAAGAAGAAGAAGAAGAAGAAGAAGAAGTCTCTCCTTCCTAAGGAGAAGGAGAAAAAGTGAGCAAACCCTGAAGTGGAAAAAGGCTGGGTATTGTGAATATCTTCCAGAGAGCTTTTAGAATCGTTAAGGGCACAGGCACCCCCTTCAGAAAAGGGTCCATTTCAACTTCCCCGCAAACATCACACTGAGGGCAGTTGTATCCATTAAACACCCCAGAGAGCTGGGAGAGCAAAGTTACATTTTGGCCAGAACACAGAGTCTCTGACCCAAACGCACGCGTATACTTTTGGTATTCTTTTGGCTCCCTTCACGAATACATCACGTGATTTTGGAGAAACCCTGATTTTCTCCCTAAGTTTTCATAGAGGACACTTAACAGTCTTCCCGGAGTTCAGGCTCACCCTCACAGGCAAAGCCTTAAAATGTCCTTCTGCGTAATTTACTAGCCACGCCCTTGGGCCTCGTCCCCACGCTTAATTCTGCCCACAACGCAAAACCCGAAGAGGCCCTCTCTTCACGTCTTTCCCCGTTGGCCACTGTCTCACCTGCCCCCCCCCCCCGCCCCCCGTCCCCGCGGCGTCTCCCTCTGGATGTCACTCACTGCTTTTTCCCTGCTCGCTTCCTCCAGCCTGCGAACCCGAGAGGCCTAGTCTATGCTGCTTCCGAGAGCTGGCAGATTTCAGAGGAAAAAAAAAAAAAAACCACCCGAGAAAGAAAGAATGGCAGTTTGACACAGCACGTCACAGTTAAAACGGGCCCTGCGCGTGACCCAGGCTTGGACACCGATGCCTCGTGCCCAATCACAGCTGAGCCTGCATCTGCCACGGTTCACGGACCCGCCGCTCCATGCTGGGGGACCAGATGCCTCTGTTTATGCTCCCCTCCTCCTGTCCTTCTGCCGGACAGAGCCGCCAGCCATCACTTGTCTTCATCTGTCTCCGCAATCTCGTCTTTCAATATCTTCTTGCCTCCACCCCTTTCTGTCTCCACGCACCCCCCCCCCCACCCCGGACAACCAGAAGGGGTATTTCTCTTTTTTAAAGTTTGACCCAATAGAACAAAGCGGAATAAAAGACCAGCCAGGAGGGTGTGGATTCCTGCCACGGGAAGGGCGACCTGGGGTGTTCAGTGGTCCAGACAGGAGGCCCGCCAGCACCTCTCTCTGTTTCGCCCCGACTTCCTGCTGCACGTCTCGCTGTGGTCGTTTAGGAATATCCCACCGAAGAGCCAGCTCTGGATGCCGGCACTTGGCCTTTTCAGTAAAACTGACCTTTTGTGCTACAAGTCAGAGACCACGAGAAACAGCGACAGATTGGAAGTCAGCAGCCAGCTGCCGTTTCCTAAAGGCCCCCAAGATGGGTTTGGTTTTGTACTGTGAATAAGTCATCCTGGGCACATTTATCACCCCTTCTCTCTCACCAACCCTCAGACACGGGACTCCCACAGAGGAAAGTCCGGACGGCCCTTCGTGACTTGGCAGATCGAGCGCAGAGAGTTATCTGCGCCCGCCCACCCCCCCCGACCCCGGGGCACAGAGCAAAGCAAATGTCCAGTGGTTGCCTCATGCGCTGGCCACCCTGCAGCCCCAGAGAGCCAGGCTCGTTCGAGGGACCACGTTCCCGTGGGAGATGAGGGCAGGAGACCCAGCCCACCATTCCCCGGCTCCTCAAAACGCCACACACGTCCAGCAGAGAGGGACGCCGGGTGGGTTTTGGTGAAAGCAAGCACTCTGGTGTCCAAATGCGGTGGCTGTCCCTCACATGTCAATGGTTGTCCCTACTGAGCACACACATCCTCGTCCCCCACACCTGAAACTCCTCCCCTTGGTCGTTGTTATTATTCTCGGAAGTGCCTGGGATTTGCCTCCTCCTCTTACTTCCTCTCCCCCAAAAAACCCCTTCTATCACCCCCTGCCGCCCCCATCTGGACATATCTCTTCCCAACACTGAACTACAGAAAGAGGTTTCGCCTAGAAATTATATCACCCACAGTGGTAGGTTTTATGGCCACTGGAGCTCAGCTACGTCAAGGTTATGCCAACTTGGGGGTGGCGTGCCACTCTCACGAACATGGATTTGCTCGACTGGATCGTAATGAGACGCGACCAGGCTTCAGGTACTTGACCGGGTGTTGGACATACACGGGTGGGGGAATCAGGGCCCCCTGCCTTCAAGAAGTTCATAGAAACACCAGAAAAAATGTCACCAATTCAGGGAAATGAAAGGGGATGAAGTGGCACCTTTTGAGAGTGACATTATGCGATGTTGTGAATGGAGGCAGCACGTTCTGCCTGGGGTCCTTGGAGGAAGGCTTCAGTGAAGGTGATACATTTGAGCCGAATCCTGAAGAATTCGAAGGAAAACGGGAGGTGGAGGGATGGAAGGGGACATTCAGAAAGAGAAACGGTCATTCCTTCCCCTACCGAGCACGTACCACAAGCAAACGCAGTACTAGGCGCTGCAGACCCAGAAGTGAGTACGATTCTGTCCCTGCCCCCACTGAGCTTCCTGACACTTGTAGGAAAATGGGTGTAATGGCACTTCTATTGAGAAATACGCTGCGACTGCCACATGGTGATTTAACAAATGAGGTCTTGAAAAACAATTCACGTATAACTGAGCAGTTGCCTAAACACGAATGTCAGGGACAGACCTAGACCGGCCACGTGTTGTCCTTCAAGGTTTCTGGGAACCAGTGCGCAGGCCACAGAAAACTAAAAAGATCTGAAGACCAAATGTAGCATCCAAATATCCAAATAATATTTATTATGCACGGAGCACATGCAAAGCTAAGTGTTCACTCCACTAAAGAGGTATATGCATTGGTATCTTCGAGTCTGTACAAACCAGTTTTTAAGCGTTTCATATCATGTTGTTTTCCAAACCAGACTCTATCAGGAATAATAGTAATTTTAAATACTCCACGTGGGCATTCTTTTTTAACCCCTAAGTCTTCCTTCAGACCTGGGGAGTTTTTTTAATGACCACCAGCATCTCCAATGGACCACGCAGCACGCATTGCACACTGAGGATTACCCGGGACCGATCTCAGCGAGAAGACAAATCTGCTTCTTCAGAGCAAGGCGGGAAGACAAGGAAGCATATATTCACCTGGGAAAGATTAAACTAAAATGCAAAACTTAAAAACAAAGGTAAGAATAAAAAAACAAAGGTAAGATGATTTATATTATACACAGATTACCAGAAACAATTGACGGTCATGAGGATCTACTTTGAATGAATAAAAAAAAACAAATGCATGTAATCTGGTGCATATAAAGAAACTAAGAACTTTACATTTTTTTGATTTTCTTGATTTTTCATCTTTTGATTCAAGAAACCAATCCACTGGTTTGGGGAGGTGGGGGCTAGTACATGGGAGCATTGAATTAGAACTCCACAAGACATCACTCCATGCCCAGATACTGGCACAGGGTAGGTGGTCAGTGAAAGTTTGCTCAGTGAATAAATGAATGAATGAATGAATGCAATTCTACCTGCTCTGATGATTACAAAGATAAATAAGGCACATGTACTGCTTTGAACAGAGAAGATATGGAACAAATAATGGCTAAATAAACAATCTCCTTAATCTATCAATAAAGACTCTATCATGGAAAGGCCCATTGTCCTGATGTAGACTCAGTGTAAGAAAAGAAAAGGAGTTGTGGGGAAAGAAGAGAGGAAGGATACAGACATGGAAGGGAACTTTCCTGAAGATCCTATTGACTCCAATTCTCCTTACATCTTCAATATACTCTTCTGATGTCACTTTCCAAACTTAATTTAATTTTTCGAAGTTTTTAAAAACTCATTTCTTTTGAGAGAGAGAGAAAGACATGCATGCGTACAAGTCGGGGAGGGGCAGAGAGAAAGAGACAAAGAATCCCAAGCAGACACTGCTCTGTCAGCATGGAGCCCAGCTCAGGGCTTGAACTCACAAACTGTGAGATCATGACCTGGACCGAAATCAAGAGTCAGGCGCTTAACCGGCTGAGCAACCCAGGCACCCGTGCAAATTTAATTTTAGCTTAAAATGTTTTAGCACAAAAATAGCCAACATATTTTGGCAAGATGTCATTCACATAGTTTGAAAGAGTGCTCTCGAGGTGTGATATCACCTGTGTGGGGGTCCCAGCACTCGGAAATCCTAACATGACACGTTTCCTTTTGAAAATAGTTTGGCATCTGAGTCATAGCTCCCCGTACATGCTTAGCTCCGAGTGACTCCAAAATAAGGCACAAACACTGACTAATTAATCCCCATGACGACACAGGGAAGCCTGAAAAGCTCTGGGCAGCCAACACCCCATGGGCATTACCACAGATTTATTTAGAATCTTGTTCTTTCTAAGACTTTCCCTGATCAGCACCTTCCCACCCCCACTCCCTCCAAAGAAACAAAACAAAATGAACAGCAACCCAGGAAATGTGTCATGTGTCTCATTTCTTCTCTCTCTCTCTCTCTCTCTCTGCCCCTCGCCTCCCCCCCACCCCCCTCCCTCAAAAAATTAATAAGCATTGAAAAGTTTTTAATTAGAAAATCAGCTTTATGCGAAAAATGCTTCCATTTCTCTCCTAAGAACCTTTCCCCTGTTGATGATTTTTTAATAAGTATGCATTTGAAAGAACATCTCTTTGGGGATTTATTATAAATTAACAACTTACAAAACCTTTTATCCCCTTTTCCCAATCCCAACCCCTGCTTCAGGATTCAGGGCTTTCCTTTCACTTTTGAGGCCCTCCCTATAGTGCTAAGCCCTTCTCACCCACCATCAACACATGGCCATCCTATCCTGTGGAAAATATTATTCTTATTTTCACAGATGAGGAAACAGAGGCAAAAAGAGCTAAGCAACTTGCCCAAGAGCACCCAGTTAATAAATAATAAAATAAGAATTCTCAGGGCACCTAGGTGGCTCAGTCGGTTAAGCATCTGACTCTTGACCTCAGCTCAGGTCTTGATCTCAGGGTCATGAGTTCAAGCCCCTCATTGGGCTCCATGCTGGGTGTGAAACCTACTTGAAAAAAAAAAAAAGAATTCTCATCTGTTCTACCCATTCCAAACCCCCTTCTACTCCCCCCATGGCCCCCAAAAAGTCATTAACTGCACTTGAATCAGGGCCAAAAAGGGTCAGGGATGTATGAGGGAGAAAGAAAAATACTATTTTTTCAAGTGTCTGCTATTTATGCCCCTCTTACTTTAGAAGAGAACCCAGTCTTCAGTTTTAATAAATACTTTGAGGAACCTCTTGGTCATGAAAGGTAAAGTCAAGGGCAGAGCTGGGAATGGGGAGGGAGAGACAAAGAGAACCAAATGGTTCTGCATAATAATAAAAAAAAGTGGATTGGCACCCATGATGGAGGTTTATTGAGAGGGATAATCTGAGAATAGTGGAAGTGGACAAGGAGCTCGCTGGGAGAAATAATCCCAGGAATCCAGAAGTGGTGGCCAGTCAAGGAGGCCCCGGGAGGGGTGTGGCACATTGTCTTTCCCCAAAATGGCCACTACAATATTTATATTCCCACATGCTCTTCCAGAATCTTGCTACTCTCTATCAAGAGGTGGGGTCTATTTCCACTCCTTTGAATACCCGCAGGATTTCGTGACTGTCCCCACAGATAGAATGTGGTGGGCGTGGTGCTGCATGATTGCTGAGGTAATAAACTCAGCCACCATGTTATAGGGAAGCTCAAGCCACACGGAGAAACCACATGGAGGTCCCGGCTAACAGCCCAGCTAAGCTCTCAGCCGACAATCAGCAGCGACTGCAAACATGTGACTGAGTGAGCTTTCAGATGATGGGGGCCGACATCACAGGGCTTTCAAGCCGCCCTAACGCTGAGTGGGTATAGTGAAGAACTTCAACAACAGTGGTGATGGAAATCCAGTTTTAAGTTTTCCATCCGTCTATGTTGTAATTGTACTGTTAGTGTTCCCAAGTCTTTCATAAATAGCCATTGTGCACTAAAAGTTCATTAGCATCATGTTACAGATGCCTTGAGAGGTGGAGGAAGGGGGCTGTGTTGGTGCTCGGTGGGGGGCGGTATGTGGGGAGAGGGCAGTAGACAGAATAACAATGAGAGAACCCTCAGATGTGATGGAGGGGAAAAAACCAGGGGCCAGGGCAGAGAAAGAGGTGATGGGCATTGACCAGTAGAATGTAAGCTTCTCCCCAACTACACACACACACACACACACACACACACACACACCAGGAATCCTCAAAAACAATGAGAGAGGGACTGCATTTCTTTTGAAAGAGAGTTCTATTCAAGACTCTTAGAAGATTGGGGTGCGTGGGTGGCTCAGCCAGTTGGGCGTCCATCTTCAGCTCCGGTCACCATCTTGTGGTTTGTGAGTTCAAGCCCCACATCAAGCCCCACGTCAGGCTCTGTGCTGACAGCTCAGAGCCTGGAGCCTGCTTCAGATTCTGCGTCTCCCTCTCCCTGCCCCTCCCCTGCTCACTCTCTGTCTCTCTCTCTCTCTCTCAAAAAACAAATAAACATTTAAAAAAAGGACTCTTAGAAGATTGAAGCCTCCAGTAAACTCTAACTTCGTCAAATGTGCTGGGTAGCCACTACCTCACAGGAAGAATGGGTCTGGTCTGGGGGAAGGAGAGGGAATCTCAAACAGGCTCTATACCCATCGCGGAGCCCATCCTGGAACCCCCCCAGCAGGGCTCCATCCCCAAGACTGCGAGATCATGACCAGACCCGAAATCCAGAGCAATCCATGTGCAACCAACTGAGCCACCCAGGTGCCCCCAAACAGGTAAATTTTGAAGGAATAAAATGAATTTACAAATTAAAATTAGGTCTAGGTCCCAGTAAGAAGCCTGGGAAAAATGGCTTAGACAAGATACCAGTTTCGTTCTGTCATGTGAGGCTCTGGATTCAGACACCCCAGTACTGTTGTACCTTCTCCCGATTTCCTACTCTGCCATTTTAGGGAACTCTGCCCCATCTTCATGGTGGGAAGAAAAGGGTCGATGGGATGAGGGGCCAGTTACCTCTTAAGTAACGTCCTTCGAAGCTGCCACGTTACTCTTCCATTGACGTCCTGACCAATGGGCCAGAAATTAGTCCTATGACCACACTTACCAGCAAGAGAAGCTGAAAAACAGAATTTATTCCATTAGTCAGGTGCCCTCTGGGGGTCAGGAGTTCTAAAAGGAAAACAAGACTTTGGGGTTTGGCAGCTAACAACCACTGTCAAGGTGACCAGGGAAGTGTCTGGTAAGGTTCAAGGCAGGAAACATTTAAAATGGGCAGAGTCAGAGCTCAACCCCCTTCCTTCAAACCCCAGCCTCTCATTCACCACAGCCAACCAAAATTAGCACTGAGCCAAGTGTTGAGTTTCTTCTGTTGTTTCCCAAACTCTGGGATTGGGGAAAGTTACTTGACAGGTGCCCAAATGGTTCAGCTGATCTGGAATGGCCATTCTCAGCCTTGGCTTTATAAAACCCAAAGCAGCCCCCAAACTCCGTAAGCGGCATAGTAAAATCAATGAAATATTTTCAAAAGAAAATTATATCAATGTTGCTTAAATCAAAATATACACATGCATCAACACACACATGCACACACCACACGTAACTTACAATAGCCGTTTTTTTTAAATAAGGGGGCACCAAACCAAATAACCAATAAATGAGGGTCACAGTTCCCTAATGGTAGGAACCAGAGCTCCAGGGGAAGGTCAGATTTATTGTGGTCGCTCGCCCAAATGCCATAAGCCTGCCCAAATTAAAATCTTTGCATTCAAAATTTCTGGTGATTCTTTTGTTTTTCATTTTTTTGGGGAATTTTGATTTAGTCACCTGTCTTATTTTGTCGAGCACTGAAGAAAATTTTTTTAAGTTTATTTTATTTATTTTGAGAGAGAGAGAGAGAGCATGAGCAGGGGGAGGGGCAGAGAGAGAGAAAGAGAGAGAGAGAGAGAGAGAGAGAGAATCCCAAGCAGGCTCCGTGCCATCAGCACAGAGCCTGGTATGAGGCTTGAACTCACAAACCCTTAGATCGTGACCTGAGCTGAAATCAAGAGCTGGACGCCTAACCGACTGAGCCACCGAGGTGCCCGTGAGCAGACGTGATGAAGGCAGAAGGCAGTCTTAGAAGGGCCACATTTGCCAAGGCTCTATAAACACGGGAAAATCGGGAAAAATCGAAGCCACCACTCAGCCGGCCAGAGCTGCTTTAGCGTCCTTGATCATTGCATCGGTATTTCCAAACACCTGTGACACACAGGGTTCCGATGACGGTGGCGGTCGTGGTGGCAGTGGTGGTGACAGTGGTGATTTCCTTTTTTTTTTTTTTTTTTTGCAAATACCCTCGTGTCTGCAAAGCCCTTCTACCACTTTGAGGTTTTGCATCTCATATATTTTCACCAAAATCACTACATTTTTTTTTTTATTCTCTTCCCATTTCTATCCAGGTCACGTAGCTTCACCTCAAATTAGGTGGCACTCACCAAGATTGTGTGACTCTTGCCAGAAACAGTATTGTTAACATGGCTGTGACCTCTGGGCCTCATCTGACAGGTTAATAAGAAATTGACAAAATGTTTAAAGCGGTTGGCAGGACGATTAACACCAGGACAGTCAGACAAACAGATCATCAAATGCTGGCTCAAGGGCATCCCAGTGTTGAATCAAATGGATACTAATCCAGAGGAACATGTTGATGTTATCCCGCGTTTAGAAACACAGAAGAGTCTCAAGGTGCTTAGGGACGTTAAAGTAAAACCAGCCATCATTTGGGAAGTCAGGCATTTTCTGGCGGACCCTCTATTCCCCAGGGACATCTCAACCAACCGTGGGGGTTCACTGACAGTTCAGAAGACACATTTCCCAAGCAGATGAGCTGTCATAGACTGGAAAAAAAAGGGCTCATGTTTCTCATTTCTTTCCGTTTATTTCATCTGAGTTATTAGTATCAAAGACTAGAGTGAAATACTCTCAAACAATTAAAACAATCCGTGTTCCACGCATTTAAGTTTCTATCCCATGAGCTCAAGATGGAAACGAGACTCCATCCGCATCATTTCTGGAAGCCCACAGGACACATTTGTAGTTGTTCCAGCTCTTTCCGACAGAACTGGAAGGAACTGCCGTGAATTTCACAGAAGTCACTGCTCTGTGACAAAGTTCACGGCTCTCCATACCACCTGCCTTCCGTTCCCACCAGAAGCCATCATTCCTGATTAAAGCAAACACTGTCAATGCGGCCGCAGCCCCGGCGGCTCCGATCCCCTCTGAAAACATTGCCAAAACAGATTTCTGATTGGGTCACGTTAGGTCACAGTGTCCACGGGTGGACAAAACGTAGTAAAAATTTTATGGGCCACCAGAGACACATTGGATCGGTGCAGAACAAACCCTGGTCAAAAGAGCGCCGTTGGCTTCAGGCTCTTTGGCCAGCTCCTTGGCATATGGAAACTTCCCCAAGACTTCTCCAGCATCCTCTGCAGCCCGTGGCCCCCACCCCCTCGCTCCTCCGTCAGTCCAGACGGCGAAGCCTATTCTCTTTCAGCTTCGTGCCTCACAGGGAACAAAAGAAATTTCAAAGTGGGTCTCTCGCCTTTGTTAACGCCCGCAAGGGCCCTTTGAGGAAGAGTGGGTGGGAGCTGGGGGGGGGGGGGGGGGCGGGGGGGGAGGGCAATGAGGCAGTAGCTTTTCCAGAAGCTGTGGTTTTTATTAAATGCCTGCCAGCCTCCACTAGTATGCATTAACTTGGAGAAAGGATTGCTATGAGAAACCTGACCATTGCCCACCCCCCCCCCCCGCCACTGGTTTTACTGAAGGTGTGGGAGGCGAGCAGGGGTATCCAGTCCTGTTACTGGGTCTCTGCCTTCGCTGGCAGACGCTGAGGGGAGTGTGTCCGATGATGGAGGCCACTGAGCCTCCTGCAAAGATATCCAGACCTGATCTGTCGGCCCTGGGAGCCACAGAGGATGTCTGAGTGAGGGAGAAGACTGCTCTCGGGTTCTTTTGAGCTTTGAAGTGTCATCGGCAAAATGGCTCCTGAAAGCTACAGTTTCCCCACATCGATGGGGTCACCTGATGGTGATGAGAGCCAAAAATTCTTTTTTTTTTTTTTAAAGTGCTGTGACAATGTTGACGGGACAGTTTACGTACAGCACCTTCTTTTTTTTTTTAATTTTTTTTTTTAATGTTTATTTATTTTTGAGAGAGAGAGAGAAACAGAGCATGAGTGGGGGAGGGACAGAGAGAGGGAGACACAGAATCCAAAGCAGGCTCCGGGCTCTGAGCTGTCAGCACAGAGCCCGACGCAGGGCTCGAACTCACGAACCACGAGATCATGACCTGAGCCGAAGTCGGACGCTTAACCGACTGAGCCACCCAGGTGCCCCAGAAACCAGAAATTCTTAACCCTACTTAGTCTCAGTTCTGTTATGCTGAACCTTGAGTCTTTTTCTGAACCTCAGTCTCCTCACCAATAAAATGGGAAGAAGTGTTTCTTAGGCCCCCCCCCATCCATGCATAACAAGCAAAAATTTTTAAGTGAGATCTGAAGAAATGCTATTTATGGCTGGAGCCTTTAAATCACTTGACATATTTCCAGAAGAGAGATTTTCCAGCTCCTCACTTCCAAAATGAAAGGCTCTTACTGCTTGAGAAAGGAAAGGCAGCTTCACTCTCAGACTGATCGACAGAGGCACTTTCTATACTACCTTTTTTTAATATATTTAAAAAAACTTCCTATTTTATAGATATAAAATTCCCAAGATGGCCACAAGAGTATCTCCCATCCCACACGACCTTCTGTCGTTCCTCTATAGTCTTTGACTTTGACAGTCCTCGCACCAAGTGGCAGGGGTCTGTGCTCACGCTCCTTGAATCCCAACAGGCTTGTAACTCACTTGTAACCAACAGAATGCAACAGAAGTGATGAGTCATGAAGGCTGAGTCATGAAAGGTATGCATCTCCCACTGTGTCCACTAGAACACTTGTGCAGGCCCTGAGCCGCCACGTTGTGGAAAGGCCCGTCGAGGTGGCCATTTTGTAAGGAAGCCCAAACAATGTCACACAGAAAGAGCTCCTGGAGAAGCAGGTGGAAACACGCAAAGGGACAGAAAGAGGTGTACAGGCTGTTCCCCACTGCTCCAGATGCCTGTTGTTCCAGCTCTAACCACTATCTGACCACAACTCCATGAGCGACCCCCAAGACAAAACCACTCGGCTGGTCCTTTCCTGAATTCACGACCCACAGAAGCTGTGAGAGAACTGGCATCTTACAGCACCTTCCTAAGCCCGTCTCTACCCCCAAATCTTAGAGCGATGGGTTATATACACACACACCAGTGTATATAACAATCACCTGCAATACCTCCCCGCCTCTACCCAGATTCTGATTTAGTGGCTTTAGACGGAAGCCAGGTGGCGAAATCCACCCCAAGAAGATCAGAAAGCAGAATGGGATGTACCACTTTTGCTTGCCTCCAATCCTCAAATGCCTGGAAGCTCTCTCCCCCCTCGCCACAGGGCTCTTTTTCTGGATTAATTCTGAAGGCACAAGCTTCGGGTCCCCCAGGAAAATGTTTTGTCCGGAAAACTTTTGTTGGCTAGAGACCTGTCTGGTGCTAAGTGGGCAGAGGCAGGAAAACCCAGAGCCGAGAGCATCCAACGACTCTCCCGGGACATCTGGGACCTCTTTGGCTGAAAGCTACAGGGAAACGGGGTCACCAACTGCTCTGTCGGTCTGCTCTACATGGACCCCCTCCCCTTCCTGACCCTCACATGTATACCCTGTCCCTGCTGGTCATTGTGCCGTGAGAGACTTTCCGTCCTTCCAGCAGAGTGGTGCCTAACAGTGCTTCCCCCCTTTCTCACTGCGAGTCCGACATGCACTCCTCTGCGTGGTCGCCGTATTCAGCTCCAAACCGGGAGCTCGCGTTCCAGAAGGCCTCACTTTTCCAGGCTTTGGACGTTCTCTCCAACTGAGGCTACACACGCTCACATTGTGTTTTTGATATGACACATTACCAGTTGTTCGATGTAAACGTTTAAAATGCCCCGTGCTTTGTGTAACCCCGTTTCGGCATCCCCACCCCCATGTATTAGGCGCTTCAGCAAACGAAAGTAACCTCACTCAACCTCTGATTCTAAGATACTCCGTTGGTAATTGCGTATCTATTTTCCTTAGACACATTCTCCCCTTTTCTTCAGGTTTTCTTTGTTTTGATCCTGACTCCACCACCAAGTTTAAGCTTGCTGAAAACAAAGCCCTGGACTTTTGTTTTTCTGTACCCCCTGCAAACCCTCATGTTCAGAGCACCCACGGGTCCGCTGACGTATGACACACAGCACAGGGTGGGCTTATTTCGTGACTAGCTGGGTGGTCTCTCTCAGTGCCAGTGTCCTTGAACGTGAGGCAGGACACGTGCAGGAGGGTCGCGACCCTTAAATATGAATCTGTGGGCAATACACATATACAGTCCCTGAGACGTAAAAGATATTCAGTGAATCGCAGTCGTGGGTTGAACTGTGTCCCTCCAAAAGATATGTTGAAGTCCCAACCCTGACCCCTGTGAATGCGATCTTATTTGGAAATAGGATGATTGCAGATGTAATCAAGTTAAGGTGAGGTCCTGCTGGAGTACGGAGGGCCCTAAATCTGAGGGCAGGTGTCCTTAGGAGGAAGAGGCAAGTCAGAGACACACGGTTACACAGAGGGAAGATGGCCACATGGCCGTAGAAGCAGAGATTGGGAAGATAAAACGACAAGGCAGGGGACCCCAAGGATTGCTGGCCACCGTCAGAAGCTGGAAGAGACAAGGACAGATCATCCCATAGACCCTTTGGAGGGAGCATGGCCTTGCCAACACCTGGATTTTGGACTTTGAGACTCCTAGAGTGTGAGACTGTAAATTTCTGTTGTTTTAAGCCGCTCAGTTTGTGGTACCTTGTGATGGCAAAACTAATACGCATTTTGGTTCTGGCGGGGCGGGGCCGGGGGGGGGGGGGTTACTGTTTTTGAAAAGGAAGAGAGGAGGGGCTCCTGGGTGGCTCAGTCGGTTAAGCGTCAGATTCTTGGTTTCAGCTCAGGTCATGATCTCATGGTTCATGAGTTCAAGCCCTGCATCGGGTTCTGTGCTGACAGGGCGGAGTCTGCCTGGGATTCTTTCTCTGCCCCTCCCCTGCTCATGCTCTCTCTCTCTCTCTCTCTCTCTCTCTCTGTGTCTCAGAAGAAATAAATGACCTTTAAAATTTTTTGGAAAAGGAAGAGAGGAGCCAGCTAGACAAAGGCCCGGAGGATGAGGGCGGTGTTCATGTAAAGCAAGGCACCCACACGGGGCAGGTGCAATCCTCTCCTCCCCCCGGCAGCCGAGGACACCTTTCCCAGCCCTTCCTCCCAAGACTTCCCAGCAGCCCAGTACGTAGTCCATGGGACCAAGCACTATGACATAGAGTTTGTATCAATGGTGATTTCATTGAGGACTTAGTCCAAAAAGATACCAGACAGAGTGGTGGTGGTGGGTAAAGGCAAAGAGATGTGGTTCCTCCCCCGGAGGAACTCAGATCAAGGGAGCCCTGCCCTGCAGTGGGGAGGAGCAGAGCTCTGGGTTGGCAGGAGCGCTGTGGGTGTGTGGGTGGGGGGTTTGCTGGTTATTGCCCAAGTCTTAAAGAACATGGTAAGATCAGGCCAGAGAAGACAGCAGCATCCAGGCAAGCATAAGAACAAAAGCACCAGAACGCCAAACAGTGTAGCACGTGCAAGAAAACGGAAAGCAGCTTAGAATTAGCAGACGAGAGGGGTGCCTGGGTGTGCCAGTCATCTAAACGCCCAACTTCAGCTCGGGTCGTGATCTCATGGTTCGTGAGTTCGAGCCCCACATCGGGATGCTTTGGATCCTCTGTCCCCTTCTCTCTCTGCCCTTCCCCCACTCCTTCTCTCTCTCTTTATCTCTCTGTCTCTCTCTCTCTCTCAAAAATAAATAAACATAAAAAAAAAAAAAAAAAGAATTAGCAGCCGAGTCAAGAAGAGGAAACTAGCAGGCGGGTCTGGGAGGCAAGTTGGGGCAGTGAGCTTAGAATTGTGCCTCCAGGAGTTGGGATGTTTCTCAAGGACTTAAAGCAAAGGAGTAACAAAGACAGGTTTTCGCTCCATAGAGATCATCTTGGCTAAGATGTGGGGGACGGATTCAAATAGAACAGGAGAGGCGGCGGGCTGTCACACAGTCCGACCAGCCACAGCGAGGCTGGGGCTGAGGAAGTACGCTGGATGGAGAGGAAGGGGTTCAGGGGTCTTTCAGGGGCGTCGAACTTGGACTCCCCCCAGAAGCAGGGCCTGTGACAAGCACTTACTGGGCAGGCAGTTTCGGAAGGGATCCCAGAAACAGCAGTGGCTGGGGGCGGGGGGGTGGGGAGAGGAGAGGAGTCAGGTCAAGGGGGTGTCGTTGGGCTGGTTCCCTGAGTGGGCAGTGGGGCCCAGATCCCCGGGGGGCCCTCGAAGGAGGGTGTAGGGACCCCAGAGCCATCCACTCGGAACACGGATGGAAGAAACACTTACCCATCACCTCCCACCTCCTACTGGTCAAGGTTCTTCTGAAAGAATGTCGTGTTTCTTGAACTTCCAAGCTTACACGGGAGCCAGAATGGCTAAGCAAGTGTGACCCAAGTGGCTTGAGCTGAAAGCAAGGGGCACACCTTAGAGCTGTGGTCACAGCAACACCCAGGCCCCAGAGGGGAGCCAAGAGAGTTCGAGAAGGGGCACAAAGGGGGGGCGGGGGGTCCGGGAAGCTAGCCAGACAGGGGAAGTGAAAGGAAGACCAGTTTCTGGGGTGGGTAATCGCGTGGGTGGTGGCGCCCTGTCCCCCTGGGGATGGGCACTGGAACCATAAGGGGCTTCGTGAGCGACATGCTAAATGGAAAGGACTGCGGGACCGTCACAAGATGTGGGACGAGGTCTGCGGAGCGGTCAGGCCCGAGGTGGAGCTCAGGGGACAGAATGAGAAGCCCCAGGGCCGGTGTGTGGACAAAGCGAGGAGCCGCCTGACCCAAAGGCAGGGCCCTCGGCTACCCGGAGGCTCAGAGGCCAGAGAAGCTAACGAAGGAGGCGCGAGGAGAAGAGAAACAGAAGAACCAGGTCACGGAAGCCGATTGATTGAAAGACACAGAGCCCTGGAGGGTTTCGCGTGCAAGACCAGATCAGTCATCTCTCTCTCTCTCTCTCTCTCTCTCTCTCTCTCTCTTAAAGAAAATGAGGGTGGGCTTGCTTTGTCTTTTAAGTGTCCAGTCTGCTCCTGGCACCTCCTTCCCTGTCACCGAGTCCTGTCGCCTTTCCCCCACGGTGGCATCCATTCTTGCTCCCTCCTGGCTGTTGTCACCGCCACCGTGTGGCTTCAGTGCCTCTGGTCTGAACGAGTCCCTGAAGGCCTCCCGCTCCGGCCTCCCTCCTCCCCCCTCCCCCAGCTTGATTTTCCGAAAGAAACAATCTGAACAAGAGACCCTTCCTGATCTTTCTCTCACCAACAGGCATCTTCATTTTTTTGCTGCCCCTCACAGGGCTGCTCTCAACGCTGATACGTTTGTCTCCCGGAGCACTAGAGTAGGAGTTTCTCTGGAGGAAACACTTAGGAGTGACATTTCTGGGCCAAACGGTATGTTCATGGCGGTCCTGACTCTCAACTTTTTTCTTCCGCTCACCCACAAACCCTACATTCCAGACAAGTACGACCACTGCATTTCTAGGACAGCCCGAGCCTTTCTCCGTGTTGTTTCCACTGCACGGGGTGTCTTTCTCCCCCATCCCCAGCAGTCCAAACCCTGATTTCCTCTGAGCCCAGCCCACATACCACCCCTCTTCCAGGAAGGCCCCCCTGACTCCTCCCCACCAGCACTATTCTCTCCCTCCTCTGTGCGCTGAGGCACTTGATTTTTCCCCCTCATCCTCTTCTCCTTTGCCATTTCCTCTCCCAAGAGCAAAGGCCGTTTCTTCTCTTTTTTAACGTTTATTTCTTTTTAAGAGAGAGAGAGAGACAGAGTGTGAGCAGGGGAGAGGCAGAGAGAGAGGGAGACGTGAGAATCCAAAGCAGGCTCCATGCTATAGGCGCAAAGCCGGACGTGGAGCTCAAACCCGTGAACCGTGAGATCATGACCAGAGCTGAAGTCGGACGCTCAACCCACTGAGCCACCCAGGCGCCCCGCAAAGGCAGTTTCTATATCACAATCCCCCCTACGACTAAGGTGTAACGGACACTGTGCCTACCCCAAAACCCACTTTCTTTTCACACTTTCTCATCTCCGAACTACGAGAGTGTCTTGCATTTGATAGTGTATCATGGTTTAATCGGCAGCTTTTCTTCTTGGTGCTTCTTAAAACAGCAACATGGCTACGGATACCTTAAGATTCCACTACATACAGTAGGACGAGTTCAACCGATATTTGCTAAATTGGGTGGGTTTAGGTAGGAGAGAGAATCTCGACCCACTGTCTGGATTAGAACCATTATGATGCAGTTCGGGGCTTCCCTAGAGTCCCCTGACCCTCCCCTGCCCTCTGGGTGATGATGGAGGCGCCCAGAAAGACTTCACCCATTCTGAACCCACACGGGGAAAGAACTTTCTTAAAGACGTTCTCACCTGCAGGATCCCAGCTGCCGCAGCAGCAAAATCTTAATAACAAGTCTCTCGCTGGCATTTATTTCCTCCCTCTCTGTTTTGCAACTCCTTCTCCCTCACCCCTGCTTCCTGGAGCCCCACACCCCCCACATAAACCACCTACGCCCAAGCGCAGCTCTCGGGCTTTGCCTCGGGGGATCCCAACCCAGACTACAGGATTGCCATCAGACTGTCCTCACGGGGCCTGTGCCTGCTGTTCACGAAGGAGGGAGGTGGCCGCAGGGTCTGCGGGCAGCCGAGGGTCCAAAGAGAGCTGCCTCTCCCCTGGTCCCTCCCACCCATCCTGCCTGTCCTGTAGACAGGCTAGAGAGCAGGATTAACCCGGACTCGTGACAAGGCCCCTAAGGAGGGAACATCTCCAGGGATGGCCGGGCAAGAGGACAGGAATCCTGCCTGGTCTGGGAGTGAGGGAGGGGGCGGACTGGGGCGGCACAGTGTGTGTGCCGGGAACAGATGGGGCTTTCTAGGGACCAGCGCTAATTAAGCTGCTCGGCAGCTCAGGCCCACGCCTATTGCCCGAGGCCCCTGGGGGTTGAGCCCGTGGCTGCGCACAGCCAGGAGCCCACCGAGCCCGAGACCCCAGCCCAGGGAAAAGGAAAAGGAGGAGGGAGAGGGAAGCCCCAGGAACTGGTCATCTCTCCACTGTCCAGGCCAGGCAGCTGCAGCTTCTCACCCGGATCCGGGTCTTATCCACCGGTGCCAGGGACCCAGGGAGAGGAACAGAGGGGCAGGAAAGCAAGGGAAAGAGTGAGGGCCCTCTGCTTGAGAGGGCTGTTGCCACCACCCACCTGCCCTAGAGCCAATGAAAACGGAACCTCAGAAAGACTGTGTGTGTGTGTGTGTGTGAGTGTGTGTGTGTGTGTGTGTGTGCGCACGTGACAGGCATGCGACAACTTTTCAGTCACTTCATGCCCAAACCCGGGTGGCTGCTGGCACCCTCCCACCGCCTTCCCCTCCTCCCCACCCCTCACCCCCCACCCCCCACCCCCCCATCCCTCCCCTCTCCGTGTTCCCTCTCTGGCTCCTCCCTGGCTTCCAAGAACAGAATTCATTGTAACGGTTCCTGCTCTCCAACCAGAGACGGGGTGTGTGCTGTGTGGGGAGGACACCGAAGGGAAATAGCTCTGGCCTTTTAATTTTAACTGGAGTTGCTTGCGTCAGGAAGGACAGTTTGGGGGCTCTTGAGTGGCTCGGTCGGTTAAGCATCCGACCCTTGATATCGGCTCAGGCCATCATCTCGCGGTTTGTGGGATTGAGTCCCCCTGCTGGGCTCTACCCTCACAGCGTGGAGCCTGCTTGGGATTCTCTCTCTCTCCTCTCTCTCTCTCTCTCTCTCTCTGCCCCTCCCCCACGTGCAGACACACACACACACACACACACACACACGCACACACACATGCTCTAAATAATAAACTTTTTTAAAAAAAGGAAGACAGGGCGCCTGGGTGGCTCAGTCGGTTGAGCGTCCGACTTCAACTCAGGTCATGATCTCGCAGTCTGTGAGTTTGAGTCTGTGAGTTTGGGTCTGTGAGTTGGAGTCTGTGCTGACCGCCCAGAGCCTGGAGCCTGCTTCCGATTCTGTGTCTCCCTCTCTCTCTGCCCTTCCCCTGCTCTCTCTCTCTCTCTCTCTCTCAAAAATAAACATTTAAAAAAATAAAAATAAAAAAAATTTTTTTAACTAAAATAAAAAAGGAAGACATCTTTGGTCCGGATTTTTTTTGTGTGTGATAAACCCATAGACGTGTGAAATGGGCTGTATATTATGTATATCAATTAATTCATACTCAACACTTGCAATCTGACCAGGATCAAGGTGCATTTGTAAATTGTAAGCAAGATGCTCCCAAACACACCGCTGCCATCGAGCTTAACGAGGCCGATCTGCTTGATTCTCTCCCAGCTCCAGGCCACCTCTGAGTCCCCGGGGCCCAGCACACTCCTAGCTCAGAGTAGGAATTGGTAAATTTTTGTCGAATACATAAATCCGCCTTTCAAAATACAATCCCAGAATTTACAAACAATAGCTGACCTATGCACGCTTACTGAATGGGGCAAGCCTGCCCCAAGATGCAAGTCAACAGAGAGTGATAAAATGATGCTGGAATCCGCACCAGTCCCCGAGCCAGAATCCAAAATTCGTTTCCTTTGTCCTATTTCATCGTGTGTGTGTGTGTGTGTGTGTGTGTGTGTGTGTGTGTTTTAAAGTTCTTCCATTTTTCCATTCTAAAGTATTTACGGGTAAAATAACCTAATGTGTGGGTTTGCTTCAAAACACTCAGCAGACTGGGTGCATGGATGGAGGAACACTAACCACGTGTGGACACCTGTTGGAGCTGGCTGATGGGAACACAGGCATTCATAGAACTGTTCTCTCTACTTTAGAAGCTGAATTTCAAAACCACGTTTGAAATTGTCCACTGTAAGGTGTTTTCATTAGGCGGTCCTAGGAAAAATTTAATTGAGACGAAACAGAAATTTTAGAAAAAACGAAGCATACAATTCACAAGGTTGGTGTCCTACCCTCTTAGGACACGGATGTCACACACATATCCCAGCCAAGGAGCATAATACGCATGGCACCCCTGTTCAAAAATGTTCTTGGCGGGGCGCCTGGGTGGCTCAAGTTGGGTAAGCGTGTGACTCTCGATTTCGGCTCGGATCACGATCTCACGGATCATGGGTTCGAACCCCACACCGGGCTTTGTGCCGACAGTGCGGAGCCTGCTTGAAATTCCCTCTCTCCTCCCTCTCTCAGCCCTACCCTGCTTGCTCTCTCTCTCTCTCTCTCTCTCTAAATAAATAAATAAATAAATTGTTTTTTTAAAGTGTTCTTTGCCACTTCCCCAGTACTTTGCAAATGCAAACTCTAAGCCACCCAAAATGAGTAATGATAAATTCCATTACTATTTCCATGACTTTTTCTACTGATTAAAAAGAAAAAATAGCAAAAGCAATCCTAAAGACAATGCTTCCCTCTGTGGCTCCACACCGTGGGAAATAATCAAACCCTCTTGGAAAAATCGTTTTTAGAAACAAGCGTAACGGAAGATGTTAATAACCAATTTCTAACAGAGTTCCATCACTTTAAGATTCTAGCACAAAATGTGAAGCAGGCGGAGTAAACACAGATGCTTTCACTTCGGATGATGCTGTGTTGGAGTTAAGGAACATCTTCCACGTTTGGTCGGTAGGATGCTTTTAGCTGTGACCACTTGTTAAAGTTTTCATTCTAGACCTTTTCCGCACAATTTGGAAATTCTGTGGTGAAGAATGATTTTAAAGTCTCTGGAAATGTAAACCTTGATTGTAATCTCAAAAGACAATTGAGTACCTACACTGTTACTATGTAAATAAGTCAGCAGGCCTGGGCATTTTAGTGGGCTCCCAAAGGCTCTCCGAAAGACGCAAGTTGTCCTGTTAAAGGGGCCATCAGCAGATTTCCAAAAGGGAGCACGCAGCGATGTCCCATAACCCGTCTTGAGCCTGGAACTTGAGCAAGCAAAGCCATTTCACAAATGCTGAGCCTGTATTTCCAAATGCATTCCAAAATGACCTTGGAAACCCAGCGCAATGGATATAATATCTTTAGAGTCAGGAGGGATGGACTTAAGAGAAAAAGAGTTACCAGGGATTGGGGGCGGGGGGGGGGGAGGGGAGAGATGTCGTTTAAAGGTACGACCTTGAAACTCGCAGACAAATACGTGCTGGAAATCTAACGCACAGCATCGTGATTATGGACAATATTGTGTTAGAAACATCAAACTTGCTAAGAGACTAGATCTGAATTCTTCCCACCCCAAAAAATAAATGGTAAATACGTGATATGATAGGGGTGTTAGCGAATACTATGGTGGTAATCATATTGCCATAAATAAATGTACCAAAACAACACGTATACCTTAAACTTACATCATGTTATATGTCAAGTGTATTTTCAAATAAAAAAGGAAAATTACCTTGTCATTATTTATCACTGAAGCAGAATCACTGTAAAAGGAGAGAGCTCAACTCCAAAGGATGGAAAACTAAAAGTAGTTTTTACATATGCATTTAATGTACATGTTAAATATACGTATAGGTGTGTGTGCATATGCATGTGTAAATATACATATGTATGTACATGTATGTGTGTATACATATACTTATCATATATGAAAGGGAACAGCCCTTTTCCAGGGAAAGGTGGAAAGAGTCAAAATAATAAATATTATTTTGCCTATTATAAGAACCATTGACCGAGAACAAATATGAATTATTCATAAAATCCTCGTATGTACTCCCTCACACAGCGACTGCTAATATTTCCCATCTCTTTTAAATCTTGCTCTTTTTTTTTTAATGTTTATGTATTTATTTTTGAGAGAGAGAGAGAACATGAGCAGGGAGGGCCGGAGCGAGAGGGAGACAGACAATCCCAAGCAGGCTGCACGCCATCAGCACAGAGCCCCACGTGGGGCTCGAACTCACAAACCATGAGATCGCGACCTGAGCTGAAATCAAAAATTCGATGCTTAACTGACTGAGCCACCCAGGCGTCCCTGGTATTATCCCCATTTTATAGCTGTGGAAACTGAAGCCTGGGAAGATCACATAATGTAACCAAGGTCATACAACCATCGAACAGCTCCCCACCATTTCCCAAAACTAAAAGAACTCTATTGTATTGAAAGGTGCAAATACGAATAATGGTTGCCCTAGCCCTCTTTTTTTTATATATATATTTTTAACGTTTATTTATTATTGAGAGAGAGAGACACACAGAGCGTGAGCAGGGAGGGGCAGGGAGAGGAGGAGACCCGGAATCCGAAGCAGGCTCCGGGCTCCGAGCTGTCAGCACAGAGCCCGATGCGGGGCTCGAACCCACAAACAGCGAGATCATGACCTGAGCCGAAGCCCGACGCTTAACCGACTGAGCCAGCCAGGCACCCCTGGTTGCCCCGGCACTCTTGAGAAAAAACTAGATCTAGCTCTGCACTTGAGGATGTTCACCATCTCCCACCCTCTTCTCAAGCTAGCTGCCCCCTTTCCTAAGCAAACACTCGAAATAAATGACTTCCGAGGGAGCTCTCCATGGACAAATCAAGCGTGTCCTACGCAGAGCAGCTGATTTGTCTGTAAGATTAAAGCCAGAGCTCTTTTTTGGGAAGTTCCACCAAAGGCTGGAACACATGGGGGGCTATTCTGGTAGAAATAAAAAGTGATAAACCCACCTGGGGACAACAGAGCCGGCAGGGACTCCATGGGACCAGCAGATGGTCCCTAAAAGGTCTCTGCCCTCTTTCCCTCCTCAGTGGGGGGCAACTGTGGCTCAGGCCCAAACCTTGGCGGCACTTTTGACTCTTCTCTCTTACCTCGCATCCAACTGCCGGCAAATCCTAAACTTCAAAGTATATGCAGAATATGATCGTTTCTCACACCTCCACGGCCACCGGATCTACCTATGATGCCGGGTGTCTGGATTCTTATCGTTGTCTCACCTGGTGTCCCAAGGCACAGTCTATTCTTTTTCCTTTTTTTTTTTTTTTTTAATGTTTATTTATTTTTGAAGGCGAGAGAGAGACAGAGTGTGAGTAGGGGAGGGGCAGAGAGCGACAGAGACACAGAATCCGAAGCAGGCTCCAGGCTCTGAGCCATCAGCACAGAGCCTGATGCGGGGCTCGAACTCAAGAACCACGAGATCTTGACCTGAGCCAAAGTTGGAGGCTTAACCCACTGAGCCACCCCGGCGTTCCAAGTCAAAATGTATGTTAACACGGCAGCCAGAATGTCTCCTTAAAAACCTAGTCAGATCCAGGCCGCTCTGCTCTGACCCCTACTGCTTTCAGAGTCAAAGCCAAAGTCTCTGCAATGCCCTGAGGCCCTACAAGATCCGCCCCTGTCCGCACCCCATCCTCCGTCCCTCTTGGACCCCATCCGGGACCTACAACTCTCCCCCACCCGACTCTTCTCCCTGAACACCAGCCTCCCGTGTTCCTCAGACACGCCAAGGCTGTTTCCTGCCTGGAGCACACATCCCGGGACCTCCTCGTGACTCACTCCCTCACCTCCTTCCATCTTTGCTCAGGAGATGCTTCTTCAGTGGGCCTGCCCCAACCTCCCCCACCTAAAATTGTAACCTCCACCCAGCACTCCCATCCCCCAGACCCTGCGCCTTTTTACTCCATTAAACCCCTCCCCTGCTTACCTAGGATATCATCTGTTTCCTGTGTAGTCGGTCTCCGCTCCCTACCCCTGACGCACTCAGGGTAACTGGGTAAGCGCCAGGAACACGATAACTTTTACATCCCAGGGCCTCGGATGGTACAAGGCACACATTAGACCCGGTTTGCGAATAAGTTATTAACTGAATGAATGGATGGCCGTGAAAGAAAGACAAGGGCTGAAGATGAATCTTTCAAGAGTGCTTCCTGCCTCCTCGCCCACTGCTCCTGTCACTGGGAAGAGGAAGGTGATGTGGTGGAGGGAAAGACCTCGAACTGACCAGAGGGAAGAGTCGTACGTCAAGGCTTTGCCCCAAAACTGTATTAACAGTAAAACAGTAAACGCGGACACTTACCCAGGATCCTCTGCGTCCCAAGCTCTGCGGAAACTGCTTTACCTGCTTCCGCTTCTCGACACCCGACCCTATGCGGTACTTGGGTCTCCTCTGTGAGTGCAAAACTTTGTTTTTGTGGTGACTATTGGGACACCAGCTGCCCGCACTTCCTACTGACTAGCGACAGATTCAAGGGTCCCCGTGGCCCCTTCAGGTTTGGTAACTCGCTAGGATAACTCCCTGAACCCAGGAAAGTGCTCTACTTAGGGTTTTGTTATAAAAGATACAAACTGGGAGCTACGACAGTCGGTTGAGCGGCCGACTTCGGCTCAGGTCACGATCTCGCGGTCCGTGAGTTCGAGCCCCGCGTCGGGCTCTGTGCTGACAGCTCAGAGCCTGGAGCCTGTTTCAGATTCTGTGTCTCCCTCTCTCTGACCCTACCCCGTTCATGGTCTGCCTCTCTCTGTCTCAAAAATAAATAAACGTTTAAAAAAAAAATTCAAACTGGGAGCCACGAAATGAACATACGTATAGGCCGAGGTCTGAGAGGTCCCAAATCCAGAACTTCTGTGCTCTTTCCCCACGGAATCAGGTGCATCACCCCCCTAGCACATTGATGCTGGCATCACCAACCAGCAGGCTCCACCCGCCCTCGATGTCCAGAGCTTTCCATTGAGGTTTTCTTGCCTAGGCACAATTGACTGACTCATTGGCCATGTTTGAAGCCCATCTCCAGCTTCCCTCCCACCCCCAGAGGTCAGAGGTCAGGCTTGCCCAAAACCCAACCCCCCAAGTCCGTGCCTGGGCTTTTGGTGACCAGTCCCCATCCTGAATCACCTCATCAGTTAGTATAAACTCAGGAAACCCCTCCTGTTACTTGGGAAATCCCAAGGACTTAGAGCCTCCCTCTCACAACCAGAAACAAAAGCCAGGCAAATTCCTTATGATGACAACAGTAACATCACCTAAACTCTCCTTCAAGGCCCCATGCAACTGGCAGGAGGGCAGCTCGGTCCATTTCTTGGCTAAATTTTCTGCAGGGTTAATTCCGATTTCCAGGAGGGCACGAGGCTCATGTGGCTCCACGGGGACAGGGAAGGAGGGAACGCACACCCGGTCATTGGTCACCAGCTGTGGAAGCTGCCGTACCTGTAGCACTTGGCCTGCAGGGGCGTCTGCGAGGCTCCTGAGGCCGAGCCCCCCTGGACCCCAGCATCTCATTTTCTGTCTGGGCTCTTGCCCCATCTCTAGGATCTGTCTAGAGCATGGCCCAAGCTTTCTCTATTCTTTCATTCCACAAACCTTTTCCTTACCCTCCACCCAGATTCAGCTGGCAAGGGAGAGGGGTGCAGAGTGCTTTTCTCCCAGGAACCACAAATATTGTGCACCCATTTCTCCGATTAATCTCTCCCCACAGCCTGGAACCTCCTTTTTTATTTCAGAGACAAAGAGCCTGTTTTTACCTCATTATGTTTGTTCTCATATCTGATAGCTATGCCCACATGTGTTCCATTCCTCACCAAGGATTGGCTTCAAAAACCCCAAGGCCAAGGGCAGCTGGGTGGCTCAGTCAGTTAAGCGTCAGACTCTTGATTTCGGCTCAGGTCGGGATCTCACGGTTCACGAGATGCAACCCCACATCAGGCTCCGAGCTTCAGCGATGCACCTGCTTGGGATTCTCCCTCTCTCTCCCTTCCTCTCTGCTCCTCCCCGCCCCCCAAATAAACAAGCTTTAAAAAAAAAGGAATCTAAAGATCTGTTTACAACCAGGTATCGTGTGCCCCCACATGAATGTAAACGCACACAAGCACCGCTCATGAGATATCCTTTGCCCCAGAAACATGAACCTGAACCCAGTCCAACCTCCAGCTGACTTCCACCTACTGGCAAGGTAACAAGTAAATGACACCGGAAGGAAGCAAACAGACAAGTGGAGAATCTGGGCCATTCTCCTCCGGGACCGCTAATCTGGGTTGCACAACAAATCAAGGGGAAGGAGATTAAAAGAAGAAAACGTCGAGAACCGCTCTAGATTAAAAGCCACCTAAGAGCCGTAACAACCAAATGCCATGTAGAGGCCTTGCCTGGATCCTGACTTGTACAAACCAACAATACAAAGATACTTTGGCGACAAGAAGGGACATGTGATTATGGGCTGGATAGTATACCCAGCATATTACCAAAGAAGTTGGATCCGTGTTGTGGGGTAAAGTAATTGTTTGTGGCTTTGTGAGCAAATGTTCGGTTCTTAGAGTTACATACTGAAGTATTTCGAGATTAACTGATGTGATGTCTGGGATTTACTTTAAAAACACTCCAGTGTATTAAAAGGGGTAAAGAAACAAAAATGGCGGATAGCTAAGAAGTCGGTTTTATTGATCCACAATTTATACACAATAAAATTCTCCCTTTTTAAAGTTTAACTAGTTGTGGGGTGCCTGGGTGGCTCAGTCGGTGAAGCGTCTGACTTCGGCTCAGGTCATGATCTTGCGGTCTGTGAGTTCGAGCCCCGCGACGGGCTCTGTGCGGACTGCTCGGAGCCTGGAGCCTGTTTCGGATTCTGTGTCTCCCTCTCTCTCTGCCCCTCCCCCCTCACGCTCTGTCTCTCTCTCTCTCTCCCTCAAAAATAAATACAGTAAAAAATTGTTTTAATTTGCCTAGTTTTGACAAACATACACAGTTATGTTACCACCACCACAGTCAAGATAGAGAACATTCCCTTCACTTACAAGGCTCCCTTGTGTGTGGCAAAATGTTGGCAACTGTTGGATGTGTGTGATGGGTGTACGGCATTTAACATATTATTTTCTTTTTTTTTAAGCGTATTTATTTTGAGAAAGAGCGGGGGAGGGGCAGAGAGAGAGAGAGAGAGAGAGATTGGGAGAGAGAATCCCAAGCAGGCTCTACGCTGTCAGCCTGGAGCCCAACACGGGGCCCAACCCCACAAAGCGTAAGATCGTAACCTGAGGGGAAATCAATTCAGGGGTCACCTGGACAAAGATGGTATTTTAAGCCCCGGGATCAGATTAACTCCCCCCAGGGAAAGAGTGTCGACGAGACAAGTCGCCTTAAGGAACTCTACCATCAACAGGGAGCGGTCCTGCCCGACACGGGCCAGCCCCCGGAGCTCCTGAACTGCACTCCACTTCCTTTTTGTCCCCCATCTTTGGAAACAGGCAGGAATCACTTACGGATGCCCAACCAGGGGCTTCTGGGTCTAATCGGGGTTCAGTTCTTCCCGCCAGCGGCCTCAAGCCTCATTCCCATTTCCTTTTGCCTCACCGGCAAAGGCAGTTCATGCCCGGGCCAGGCTTGTCGGACGGCATCCGCGGGCCGTCCACCACATGGGAAGTATATGAGAGACGCTCTCTGACACTGGGGACTGGCCCGGACTTAGGTGCGCTGCTCTTCTGTGTTTGGCGTTGTTCACTTCTTTCTGGAACTGTTCTTAGCTGTCGCTGCATCTAGCACAAGGGCCAGCACGGTGCCTCGTGCTTTCCGGGTTTCCACGGAAGTTTGATGGAGGGATGAGTGCCTAAGTCACGGTCAGTGACGCCTGCCTGTATCAAAGGGGGGAGGGAAGAAAGAAAGCGAAGTGTTTCTTCGGGAGCTCCTGGGGCTGGCCTGTGTCAGGCATGGCCATTCCTTCAACTTGGAGACAGCTGGCCACAAGCCACTTGGCATTCTCAGCATGCCACATCCCCCAGGTGATGTGTACAGCTTCAGGTAAAATTTCCACCTTCTTATGGGAGGGCCACTCCGTCTATGTTCCAGCCCATATTAAGGTAGACCCAAGGGGCGCCTGGGCGGCTCAGTCGATTAAGCGTCCGACTCTTGGTTTTGGCTCAGGTCACCATGAAAGATAACAAATAAAAAAATAAAACTACCCACAAATTTTGTAACAATTACAGACACGCATATTAACCATACCACTATACATTTGTCTCAACTTTTAACTGATTTGTACACTTGGTTTTGGCTCACAGTTCATGAGTTCGGGTCCCGCGTCAGGCTCTGCGCTGACAGCACGGAGCCGGCTGGGGATTCTCTCTCTCCGCGTCCCTCTGCCCCCGTCTCTCTCAAAATAAATAAATAAACTTTAAAAAAAAGGTAGACTCCAGCACTCAAGAGAGAGGGAGAGTGAGCAGGGATGAAGTGAACTTTGGAAGAAAAGAATAATTGAATTGAACTGAATTGAATAATTGAATTGAATAAAAGAAAAGAAAAGAATAATATTCTTGGAAGAAAGAATAATTTGAGTGCAACAGGAAGTTTCTGAAAAGCTATTTCTGCCATGAAATCTCCCTAGGAGGAGCAGAACCTGTTTCTCACGTGCAGAGAAGCCCAGAGGACAGAGACTCTTGGACAAGTTGCACACTCTCCGGAGGTAAACGTGATTCACCTCCCTGCCCTGTTTCTCTGTGAACTTACCGTTACCTCAACTGCCGCTAAAATGTGCTTACTCCTCCCTTGGAAGATTAATGTTTCTATTTGCTTTACACTTTCCCGAGCACTTTCTCATACGTTATCTTGTGGGGTAGCAACTGCGTGGTCATCTCCACTTTACCAGTGAGAAAATGAGCCCAAGGTCATCGAGCAGTGCATGGAAGGCGGATGAGTCACCAACACTCAACTCACCGCATGATCCCCGGGGCTGAGTGACCGCCTCCCTGGATGGTCGCACAGTCATTTGCCGAACTTGTAGATGATTTCTGGAAGCCTTTGTTTCCCTATAGATTTATTACAATTTCACTCCAGTCTTTGTACCGCAGTTGGTTCGCCCAAAATTGGTTGGTCTGGCACGGCCGAATGTTGGCATTGGTGTCTCACATTTCTGGGCTCAAGCACTCGCCCGTTGCGTGATGTTTCTATGTGGGTGCGTGAGCTGGGCCCTGTGTGAATCTCACCGTCCTCTTTCTGTAGATTTATGTCCTGCCTCTGTTTCTGCTTCTGGCAGCGAAATCAGAATCTGTCCCGGCCCATTTCTGTGAGTGAATTTTCTGCACACTGACCTTGACCCTTGATAACCGGCAGAAGCAGTAGAACTTGAACTCAAAATGCTGGGCGGCTGTTCTCCGACGCTGAGTCGCTTTCGCTGAGCCTCCCATCACATAAGCCATTTGTCGCCATGCCTTTGGGTGCTCATTCTCACTCCTGGTCCTGGCCTGCCTGGCGTCCCCGTGAGTTCTGGCTCCTCTGCTTCAGCCTCGGGCACCAGCCATGCAGACCCGCGCGGTGCCTTCCTGTACCTGCTCTACATCTCCCAGCACCACACCACATGCAATTAGGTGCCTAATAAAGGCTCTGCACTGCTGATGACAGTAATGATGACGTGACGCCCATGATGATGATCACAACTGGGAGCAATTGAATGAAATTATGCATAGGGGTGTTAAGCTAAACGTCAAACTCTCCTGATGCTGAAATTTACAGAATTGTGGATTCCTCCCCAGGGTTTGTTGGAAAAACTCCTCCCTGGAGACAGCCAGTCTATCTTTCTATACCTATGCGAGGGCATGTATGGCCAGTATCACGAAGCATTGGAAAGGGTTCCCAAAGGTGCTTCCAGACCCAGGGGATGGCTACGTGCCTTTCTTTTTCTTTATCTGCTTCTAATAGTGGTTCATCAGACATCTATAGAACGGGAGCATTGTGGCTACAGTGATTTCAGATGGCCATCCATTCTTCCTGTCCCTCCACTGAAGGGTCTATTTCACCTCCCCTTGACTCTGAGTTGGTCTTATGAGTTGCTTTGACCAACAGCATGTTGGCAGGTTACCCTTGCCAGCTCTAGATCTGGATTTTAAAGGGTCTCACTGTCTCTGTTTTCACTCTCGATGCTCAGCTGCCTTGCCCTCAGCCAGACTCCTGCAGGATGAGAAGCCATGCAGCGAGGACCCACCTTGGGTATGTCAGCCCCAGTCAAGCTCCCAAGTGAATGTAGCCACACGTGTGGTCCCAGCTGACATCCCAGCTCGGCAGCGTAGAGCCCTGTCCGACCTCCCAAACCACGGAGTCCTGAGAACTGATACACAATTATCGCTTTCTGTCATGGAATTTTAGAGGGATACGTTATGCAGAAGTACACAACATGACACTGCTCTGGTAGAGCCAACAGAGAACTAAGAGAATCCACTGCAGGGATCTGCAGAATCAACGCCTCGAGAGGAACTCCATTTAAAAGCCTTTCCCGCCAGGTCTGGTCCATCCTGGGCATAAATTTGAAGAACAGTGTAGTCAGAGAAGCCTGGCTCCTGTTGAAAAGGCTCCTCCCAGGGCACCTGGCTGGCTCAGTCAGTTGAATATCCGACTTTGGCTCAGGTCATGATCTCACAGTTCATGGATTCAAGCCCCACATCAGGCTCACTGTCAGTGCAGAGCCTGCTTTGGATCCTCTGTCCCCCTCTCTCTCCACCCCACCCCTGCTCGTGCTCTTTCAAAAATAAATAAATATTTCAAAAGAAAAGGTTCCTTCCAAGAGAACCCCATGAGCAAAATGGCTCCCCTAACTCCAGCTCTGCCCATGCCTTCCCGGGGGTCACGCACCCCAACACTAACAGGGGCGAAGGCAAGTCATAGGAACCAACGGAGTGGGTGGAGTGTTTGCAAATCAATCACGTGGGAATGAACATTCTTCACTCCCAAAGGGACCGATGTGTTCTCCCATTTTTTTTTGAAACAGGCAGCCTTCCCTGAAGTTTCATTGTCACTTTTGCTGGAGACTCAGGTAAAAGAGAAGCAGCCTCCTATCATAAGACAGACAGCAGCACAAGGACAGCTGCTCATGACAAGTTGGCTCATGGCTCCAGCTCAGGAAGGAAAGGGGTGGTGGTGTGATAGATGCCGTGCTGTGCTGCCCAGATCCCCCCGCAGAGCTGACCCACTGGTCTCTGATGTGGCTCTCACCAACTCACTCTTTGGGGATTGCCCTCAACGAAAAAAAATAGCTATCTTGACCAAGGGCATGCCCCTTCCCGGGGCAGCCCACATCCAGAAATGTTCCATGTGGGAGGTAAAAGTCTGGCTCCCGCCCTTGCAGCGAAACAACCCAGACAGACCATCCTACCTTCTGTGGGATAGACTGAGCCCTTGGTTGTGACCGAACCGCCCCATCATGATTCCACTTCCCCATCCAATCCTTCCCTCTTCCTCCCCACTACCAGTGATGATCCTAAGACCACTCTCCAAAAAACTCCTGACTGCAAATTCCCATCTCAGAGTCGGCTCCCCAGGGAACCCCACCAAAGCAGGGGGTGGGGGAAGCTAAAAATGACCAGCAGTGGGCAGCTGCTGCTGTAGCCATTGTCACATGTCAAGACTGAGCTAGATCTTTGCCATGCTTCAAGAGAAGTCATAACTCTAAAATTTTATGTGAGATCTTGTAATATTTAAACGCTGACTTGCTTTTTTCTGGTGTCATGTTTGCAACCTCTGAATTCCATCCACTTCATCGGAGATCTTGAGGCTTACCCATGAAATCTATCCAGCTTCTTGGACTCAATAGAGCGAAATCTGTCCAGCTTCTTGGACTCAATAAAGCGAAATCTATGTACTCCTGTATTCCACATGATCCTCTCAAATTCTCAGATGATTGATCGAATATGAAAAGAGAGTTCCTACAGGTTGACCTTCATGCAGGCTAGCAAGCTTATTCCACCATTGCTGTAATGGGCTAAATGCTTGTGTCTTCCCCACGCCCCTCCACCAAGTTCATATGTTGAAGCCCTAACCCCCAGTGTGATGGCATTTGGAGATGAGGTCTCTGGGAGGTAATGAGGATCGGATGAGGTCATGAGGGTGAGGCCTCCATGATAGGACTATCGCCCTTATAAGAAGAGGAAAAGACACCAGAGAGCTTGTTCTGTCTCCTTCCTTGAGTGCACAAAGAAGAGGTCATGTAAGCAGACAGACAGCAAGACGCTAGCCACCTAAAGTCAAGGGAAGAGGCCTGCCTGGACTGGACTTTGATCTTGGACTTCCCAGCCTCCAGAACTGTGAGAAATACATTTCCCATTGGTTAAGTCACTCCATCTATGGCATCGTGTTGGTATCTGCTGTGTTACAGCAGCCCAAGCTGACTAAGAATTTCCCCTTATTGTTCTGCATCAGTTAAGTCATGGGTCAGTTCCCACTTTGCATACACTGGCAACTACTGCGTGAGACTCTCAGGTGGGCCACATGGCACAGCACAGGACATCAGCTCCTGCACGGTGAAGACACCTCAGTTTGCCAGCCCCTCACTAGCCTGCCCACTAGCGTTGGCCTTCTTTGTTTGGACGAACCAAGGGTGCTGGCCATGTTGATCTCGAGCAATGAATCTCTGGGGCTTTAGCCTTATATTCTCACTCGTTTCTGCAACTGATGGTCCGGGACCCGTGCACACATCTGTACAAAGAGGAATTCAGCCATCCTCTCCCACGGTGCCCTGCCAGCGGGAACTTCTAGAACCTCCTGATGGCAGAGTCAACTAGAAACAGGAAGACGTGGTGGGGGTGGTCTGGATACACGTCTACACCCATCATCAGGCCTTCTTCAATTCTCATGCATATCTGCCTCTTTGCAGCCGTCAATCCAAAAGCCTGTTCGCTGTTCCCTTTCAGTATGGAGAAATGCTGATGTTCTGGGGCTTCCACAGCAAGAAGGCAGCCAGCTGGCTTCGCCTGCTTACAGCCAAGACGGTAAGGCCTGGGTAGCTTCATGGCACCACATCTGTGACCCTGGCCAGTTGGCATTTGTCACCACCCTGCTGGCACTAATTTGGCACCTCCTCCCGACCGCAGGGTGACGGGAACATCCGTTGAGAAGACAGCAACATTCCCCTTACGGGTCACAGAGAAACAAACACTGCCATGCTGGCTCTTCTTTTCTCAAACTGAGCTGGGTTTGGCCTGGAACGTAGTAGGCTGTCAAAGAAATTTATGTGGAATGAATGAATGGGCATCAATTGAGGCAGTGTCCGAATGATATTCCGATATGATGATTTGAATATGTGGAATTTAAATGTGGGTCCCTGACTTTATCAAATAATTCTACTTTTTCCTTAAGTATTTCTGACGTCCAACATCATGGTGGCCCTTAAATTAGGGACAGGCTACTGAAGGCCCTTTTTGACCTGCTCCCAACTCTTATCTTCAACTTCATGTCTGTCTTCTCCCTTCTTCACCCATGGTGCTCCAGCCACATAGAACTCCCTTCACTCCTCTAAGTGTGGGGGGGGGGGGCTCTCCCTGCCCCAGGGCCTTTGCACATCTTGTTCTCTCTGCTAGAGCTTTCTTTTACCACTGCCATGACCCCCACCACCGCTAGCCTAATTCATTCATATTCATCAAGTCCCAGATTTAATGTTATTTCCCTAAGACAACTTCCTCAATCCCCAATTCATCTGGATTAGGTATATCACCTATGTTTCTGAAATTTCCCTGTTTTAGCACCCGTCACCACAGGTAGCCCCACTGCCTGTTGTACCTCTCGTCGGACTGTGCACATAATGCAGGGAAGCGTTTCACTGTGGTATCTTCAGGGATTGACAAATGGGAGGTGCTCGTTACATGTGTGAGTTTTGATTGGTTAATTAATTGGCCATTAATAATTCCATTAATAGCTCTATTATTAAAGGGCTCTGTTCTTGTGCCCTCCTGGAGCTCAACAATGTAGGCTTCAGAGAACAGATCTTGGCATCAGACAGATGTGGTGTGCAGCCTGACCCCACCCATACCAGCTATATGAATAAAGATAATAGAAACCACTTTAGATGGCTTAAATATAAATATATATTTATATAGATATATTAATTATATTAGTTATATGTTATACTATATATAATATAGTATATCGCATATGTAATTTATTATATATAATAATAATAATTATATAGTATAATATAATATTATATTATATAATTATATACATATTGTATACATAGATACAATAATATATAAATATATAGAACATAATATATACTATATATAATTATATAATATATCACATTATACACACACCATATACATATATTATGTATATATAATATTATTATAATATAATATAATATAATTATACATAATATATATGTATATATTATATATATACATATACATATATGTATATATATATTATATATACATATACTATATATGTATATAATATATATAATATTATTATATATATACATGTGTGTATATATATATATATATGTATGTATGTTAGTTAGTTACTTCTTGGAAGCTCCAGGAAAGGTAGGAAACCAGATATGTCAGCTGTGCTGGTTTTAAGAACTGGCTGAAAATTCTTGGATATTTGTCTGATCAGAGGCGGAGTCTAATTCCCCTCCTCGAATGTGGGCCTTAGTGACTGCATGGCATCTGAAGCTAGGTGACAGGGCTTCTGCCCGGCTTGCTCCCTCTCTCCCCACCCCCCGCCCCACCGCCATGGCGTGAGGAAGCCAGGCAGCTGCATGGGAGACCACGCGTAGGTGTTCTGGCCCTGGCCCCAGCTAAGGGCCCAGCCAAAGTCGGCAGCAACGGCCAGCTGTGCAGGTGAGCAAGCTTGAGAGGGTCCCAGACCCCCACCTTCAAGTCACTCTACGCTGGGTGGAAGCAAAACGACCGTCTCTGTGGAGTCCTGCCCAAACGGCAGATTCACAAGCAAAATAAAATTTTGCCATTGTTTTCAGCCTGTAGGGTCTGGGGGTGGTTCCTCATACAGCAACAGATGACCAGAACATCAGCTCTGCAGCCAAAAGCACGGCCCACGGGGTGCCGTAGTGAACACCCTGTGCCACTCTTGCCGGGCAGAGACCCCCAGCTCCATCCCGGGAGCGTAGACGCTGCATGCGGTTCTAGAGCTTCTGCCATGGCTGTGCCCCGAGAGCCGGATGTCTCCACTGACCTCCCAACCAGAGGCGCCCTGTGCACATTCAGCTTCCTGGTGTCTGCCAGCCCTAAACCAAAGCCCGAGTGGGACATCTGACTGGCGGGTCCCGCAAACGTGCCCCATTGGCAAAGAAGGCTGGGAAGGCAACGGCCTGGGTGCTTCCAGAGGAGAAGCCGACCCAAGATATGGGGACTTCTCCCAACAACGAAAGGGTGCTCAAAGGAGCCCAAGGGCCAGAGCATTTCTGTGGACGCCTTGCCAGAAAGCTCAGACCAGCCCTTAACCTGCCCGTGGCTCAACACTGCCCAAGCAGAGGACAGCCACCTCACAGGACTCTCAGGCAGGGTGAGACAGTGTGTGGAAGGACCTGGGCATAGGCTTGGGACCTGGTGCGTGGGCTGCATGCGATGCTCCGTGAGACCTGGTATCGTTACCACACCCAGGAGTCCACAGCGGACTGGTCTCCGGTGATCCTCAGACCAGCTCTAGCAGAACATTTGCAACATCTTGTTACGAAGCAGATTCTCAGGTGTCACCTGGGATCTACTAAATCAAGCTGGGGCCAGGGAATCAACATGTAACATACTCTCCAAGTGATTCCCTGAGCTAGCATTGGGACGTCTCTCCCCAACATTCATTCGTGCATTTATTCCACAACTGACCTCCACCTGTGAGCCCAGGGCCGTGCTAAGTAAGAGAAGAACTAGCAACCATCCACATGGGGTGGTGGGGGGCGGAAGCTGGTGAGCCCCATTCAAACGTGCAGCATGGATGATAAGACCGCTGGCAAAGAGAACAGGTGTTGTGCAACAGAGGAAAGGGAGGTGCTGGGCTGGGTTTGCCTCTCCCACGGCAGGCGATGACTGTCCACAGCAGCCACGACCAGGTTTAAGTACAGCCCCCAGGGGTGCCTGACTCCGCCCCAGGACCAAATTCCTGGGGAAGCAAATCTGATTGGCCCTCCTGGGCCACATGGTCACCCACGCGCAGAGCGCCCACCCCTCCAAACCAGCTCCCGGGACTGCGCTGTGGCCCGAAAGGTGGGTGGTGGGAAGGGGTGCAGATCCCTGGGGCGCGTGTCCTGCAGACAGGTGAAATTCCGTTAGCGGGACGCAGAAATAGGCCATTGCGGGGGGGGGGGGGGGGGGAGCCTCTTGAACGGGTGATGGGACCAAAGTTCAGACCCCTTACGAGGGGGAACAATGAGGCGCTGACCGCGGGGTTGATGTAGGAGAAAGCTGATGGAAACTTCTTCGACGGCAGTTATTTGCATTTCGTCTTCTCGAGGGCACAGGGGCCAGAAGAGGGTTTGCTGCCCCGGTGACCGTGATTAGGACTTGTGTCGGGAGGACTGGCCTGGAAGCCCACGCACGTGCCAGCCTGGAGGACTCTTGGAGCAGAGATGGGCTTAGCATTTATTGAGCACCTACAGGGATCCAGGCCTTCGGCTCAGTGCTCGGTCATTTGGTTGAATCCTTACAGCAGCCCTATTACTGGCCTATTTCACAGATCAGGGAAGCCTTAGACCGGGAATCACTGGCCCAAGAGGAGCCTCAACCCTTGTCTGGTCCTCAGGGTCATCCGTCCACGTTACCAGATGGCAAAAATAAGGGAGGCTCACGACATCTAGGTGAGACGGGGCAGGATGAAAAGGGGTGGTAGGACAAGGCGGGGTCAGATGGCACTTGGGTCCAAGGTGGCAGCCAGGGACTCCAAGGGTCACAGCAGAGCCCAATTCCACCCGGTTGGGTAGCCGGCTTCCTGGTCTATGAGCTTCCCAGGCAGAGACGGGCCCTGCAGCCTCTTGCCTGCATCGGAGCCTTGGCTGGGCCTTCCTGCGCTGCCCCCAGGCTGAGCAGCCCGGCTCCCCTCTGACCAGACCCCCGCACACCCTGCTGGGGTTCCCTGGAATCAGCCTAAGGGCTGGGGGGCTCTCATCAATAGAGCCAAATCCCCCCCAAGGCCTGGGCACCTGCTCAAATGCAGGAAACCAGGAAGACCAGACTGAGAAAGGCAGAAGCCGGGTGTCCCAGTCCAAGATCTTACAGACGTCATCTAGGGTGGCGGGTTGGGAGGGGAAAAGGGACAGAGGCCGGAGTCATTTTAGAGGAAGAAGCCCACGGGCGTGTGACCCACATAGTCCATCAAGGGCCTGCCACCACCAAGGTCCTGCTCTGGGCATGGTTGTGGCCGCGAGGAGAGGGAAGGACGGACCTTGGAAGTGCAGGTGGAGCTTGCTGAGAGCATGACTCAGAAGCCAGACTGCAAGACTCTGCTGTTGACTCCTGTGTGACCCCAGGCAAGCTCCCTAACTACTCTGGGCCTCGGCTTCTCTTCGCTAGAATGGGATTACTAGTGGTGCTTAATTCATAGCGTTATTGTGAGGATCCGACAAATTAGAGGTAGCGATCACGACAACAAGGCTTGCTCCGTGAGTGCGTGTTATTATTTTCTGAATTAACTCCTTCGTCACCCTACCTAGTGATATCCTTTCCTTCCCAGCTGCTATCACTGTGTGACCGTATTACATCTCTGGTGGGTTCGCTATGGTGGGTTTGCTGTCTGGGCTGCTTCCTCCCGGGCTGCAAGTTCAAATGCGGGCAGGGAATTTGTTCTGCCATCACTGAGTCTTCGGTGTCTAGGAGGGTGCCCACCTAGCACGTAGCAAGCACTCGGTCAATACTTGCTTAGCAAATGAGTCCAGAGGCTGCTAATACCAGAGAGCTAAGAGGGGACCTCGAGCAACGTTAATGCTAAACAGGATACTAAACTCCATAGGAAAGGGACACAAAGCCACAGAGCTTCAAAGGAAAGAGAAATAGGAGTGCCTGGGTGACTCAGTCGGTTAAGCGTCCGACTTCGGCTCAGGTCATGATCTCGCGGTTCGTGAGTTCGAGCCCCGCGTCAGGCTCCGTGCTGACAGCTCGGAGCCTGGAGCCTGCTTCGGGTTCTGTGTCTCCCTTTCTCTCCCTGCCCCTCCCCGACTCACACTCGGTCTCTCTCTGTCTCTCAAAAGTAAATAAACATTGAAAATTTAGAAAGAAAAAAAAAGGGAAGAGAAATAAATCAGTTGAGAGTTCTCAGAAAGGTTTGGGAGAAGGAATACCCTGGGAGAGGGGTCTCTGAGGAGGAAGAGAGTCTCAAGGGATGAAGATGGGGTGGAAGGTGTGGCTGGAGGGGGGAGTTAGTGAGAGCAAAAGCCGAGGTAGGGAAAGGCAGAGCATGCTTCGCAGGTGGCCAGTGGTGTCCTTGGGCTGGTCCGTGAATTACAAAGGTTGGTGGCAACAAGCTTTCAGTGCGCTTCCAAGGGTAAACTATTCCCTGGGTCCCAGGAGGATTCAGTGCAGGTGCTTCCTGCTCAGCGGCATCTGGGCCTGACCCTTCCCTCGAGCACGCCTGTGCTGGGAATGATCCATGGGGTCCACACTCGTGGTGGAAAAGATCCCAGTAGCTTTTTGTCTTTCTTTTTTTTTTTTTAAAGAATGTAGAAGCTGGGTTTTCAATTCTGAATTCTAAGACAGTGAACATATCCCACCTTTAGAGCACAGTGGGGGTCCCCAAATACTATTCAGCTTTGGGATGGATAAGCACGCTTCCCAGAATGCCCAAGAGCACAGTGCACCCAAAGAGTTTTAAGTTTTACTTGACTCCTCAAAGGAAATTGCCTTCTCAAAGGACCACGTGGGGAAAAGAGTGGGAGCCACAAGCATGTGCGTTTTCTCCTATGTCTGGGTGAAAAACAATCCAAATCTGTCCCCTCTGCACATATTTACCAAAAAAAAAAAAAAGGACTCAACATTTTCTGTTTGGAAGGCAGTACCACTTTCTTAGCCCAGGAGCTGTTCTGTGGTTCACAGAGTAGAAACGATGCCCTGTTCATGGGTGTGTTTAATACCAAACAAGCAGTGAAAGTTAAAATAATTACCTGAGAACAATTGTCTATGTTTCTGTCATCTAATTAGGTAATCTGCCCAGGTGTTTAGCACCGAGGCCTCTATGCTTTAATTGGAAAAAGTCAAGGACAGAAACTAATTAGCAGCATTAATCCAAACCAGAAGTCTAATGATATTAACCACAAATCACCACTGCCATCAGGAACCTTTATCCTCACACATTTTCAAAGTGGGGGAGGAGGAGCGGAAGACAAGGTCGTTTTGAGCTTTAGAATACCGACTTCTAACCACCAGTTCCGAGCAACCTTGATCCACTCCCTCTAAGAAACTGAAAGAATTGTGATTGACAAGGCAACAGAGAATTGTAGGTGAATGAAGACATCCCGACCTTTGTTTCAGGCGAGAAAGAGTGACATACCCTCTTAGATTCAACGGTGCTCAGTTCTGTTCGTACGTTGACCCCCACCTCCCTCCTGAGCCCCCGCCCCCAAGTTAAAGATAAGAACCCACATGTGCCTAAAACTTTTAGAGGGCAAATAGATTTGTATGATTTTTTTTTTTTTTTTTAGTTTATTTTATTTTAGAGAGAGTGTGAGAGCCAGCAGGGGAGGGGCAGAGAGAGAAAGAGAGGAGAGAGAGAATCCCAAGCAGTCTCCCTAATGCCAGCACAGGGCCCCATGCGGGGCTCAAACTCACAAACCATGAGATGGTTGGTTACCTGAGCTGAAATCAAGAATCAGAACGTTTAGCCGACTGAGCCACTCAGGTGCCCCAATTTTTATGATCTTCAGCTCTCCTAAAATTTCCCTTTCATTCATTTCTGTTTTCATTTCAATGTGAGAGAAAAATAACCAAATTCTACGAGAAAAATCCCTAATTCCAAGATGGCGAATGGACTATGGGATCTATAGAAAGAACCACCGGGTTGTTTTTATTATGGACCCTCTTCTGCTTACCTCTTGGTCTTTTTTCCAGAAATTTTCATTCCCCGTGACATTTTTCTTAGGAGACCTGGTGGTTTGAACACACAGGGAGAGACAGTTTTGATTTGTTTGGTTTTTATCAGACAACAGAAAATGACCTTAGAAAAATTTTAGATCTGGGGCGCCTGGGTGGCGCAGTCGGTTAAGCGTCCGACTTCAGCCGGGTCACGATCTCGCGGTCCGGGAGTTCGAGCCCCGCGTCGGGCTCTGGGCTGATGGCTCAGAGCCTGGAGCCTGTTTCCGGTTCTGTGTCTCCCTCTCTCTCTGCTCCTCCCCCGTTCATGCTCTGTCTCTCTCTGTCCCAAAAATAAATAAAAAACGTTGAAAAAAAAAATTTAAAAAAAAAAAAAGAAAAATTTTAGATCCCTAGCACCCCGACATTTTACGTGAGAAATTAGATAAAAACTCAAACTGGATGAAAAGCCCAACTGGGGACAGGGCTGAAGACGGAAGAAGTCCCTGTCCGAGAATTAGGAAGTTCAAACGCAATCCTTATTTGTTGCAACGGAGGAAACCGTTTTTCCAACCCCTCTTCTCTCCGGCGATGCCTTGGGTTTTGTTCGTAGGGCTAGCCAGATCCCTCGAGGTTAGTGCCGACTGACCCAAACTTGGACCCTCCCCCACCCCCACCCAGGAGAATAAAACCTGTGTATAAAGCAATGCTCCGGCAGCTGCTTCGGGAGGTGCCCCTGGCTTGTTTGTTTATGTATTTATTTATTTATTGTTCATCCTCTCTTTGTTTGACGCACGCTAGGCTTTTCCAAGCCTAACCCTCAAACACGGCTCACGCGGGAAGGGTTAAAATAATGTGGTCATTATGGGGCTATTCCCGAGGACCAGGAAGCAGACGCCCACACCCAACTTGCAGCTGGTAGGAGGCCCAATTGCCATCCACCAGGGACTTTGCTTATTTCTATATCACAGCCTCCCACCTTGATAAAAAAGAAGAGAAAACACACCCATTTCACTTGGACTGTGCGCTAAGAATAATTGCCACCAATATTGATTGGTCCTTGGGGACCCGGCTGAATGTAAAAATTGCAGACTGTGAAATCCCAGCTGATGGGGCCTCCCAGAGACTGCTGCTTATTTGTGACATGTTCCTATGTTTAAACTTATCTGTGAAAACTGTGAAATTAATATCCTCACAATATGGTGACACACCCAGCTGGAGCACAGGGCTATTTTTGTCCTCGCTGTTTGCCACGCCGGCTTCTGTCTGCGTGCCGGCCGCTGCAGACCCTTCTGGGAAGCACGTTTGCTACCTGGTTATTTGCAAGATGTGAGCGAACGCGTGAGGTTTTTCACTTTCTCTTTGCCGCACGTTTTGTTTCAGCGGGGTTTTAACCTAGAAGGGCTCTCGTGGCGGGGGTGCCTCTGGCTTGGGTGGAAATGTCCTGAGGCTGCGTTAGCCTCTCCTTCATCGTGCGCGCCCCCAATGCAGGAGGCCGGAAGCTAGACATTTCCTGGCAGGTGCTCTCGTCTGCGAAAAACAGAGGAAAGCGTGCTAGCGTCTTAACCCCTAACTCCATGGGATTGAGTTGCAAGGTTCAAACAGGACAAGGATGGAACTTTCAGAGGTTTCTGTGATGAATCACAGCTAAAAAAGAAATCCTACTCCTTCGTTCTGAAACCACTGCAGAGATGTGCTTTTAAGCCCACGCAAAAAAAATATCAGTGGCTGTGCCGATGGAAATTTCAGGGTCTCAGGGACTGTTACCGTGACATCGATAAAAGCAGCAGAGAACTACGGCACTCTGCTTTCTGTTTGTCCAGGGGCTCTTTGTTTCGTATGTCATTATCAGAGTCGTTGAGAGAGCTCGTCTTCCTTCCCGTCTATTCGGCTGTCCTGCCCTTCCTCGTGTCATACACAAATTAAATGATCTGGGCAACACCACTTTTTAAAAACACATGCATATAGACAAAAACTGGAAAGATGTACACCGAAATTCCCCAAGGTCCTCTCCGTCTACTATACAGTTCCTATGATTTTGTCTTTCTTTTGCTTATCTCTGTGTCCTCAATTTCCTACACTGTGTGTGTATCGTGACCGTAATAAGGAAACAATTGTTTTTTTTTTTAAGCAACAAATAGCATCACGTCTATAGTTCACATGCAAATTACATGTAATTTCACTTTACATATTTAATGTGACAACTATGTAAACAAAATATTTAATATTGCCATCAATCTTCCTACTTACATTTTATATTCAAACATCTGCTGGGATGCTTGGGTGGCTCAGTCCGTTGGGCGTCCAACTTCGGCTCGGGTCATGATCTCGCGGTTTGTGGGTTCGAGCCCCATGTCAGGCTCTGTGCTGACAGCTCGGAGCCTGGAGCCCGCTTCGGATTCCATGTCTCCCTCTCTCTGCCCCTGCCCTGCTCTCACTCTGTCTCTCTCACTCTCTCTCAAAAATAAGTGAACATGAAAAACAATTTTTTTTTAATTTTGCTTTTATGTTAAATGCTTTCGAATTCACCCTGATATATCCCAGTGAGGAACGACAATGTAGCTGTTCCTTCTTTTGTGTATGTACTTATTGGTCGGTTAGCTGGTCAGCCGGTCGGTTTCATTTGATCTTTGCTGGTAGGATTTCCTGTTCGCCACTTTCATTGAGCATTTGACTATATTGTTATCCTGACGTTTCCAACAAAGGGTCCCGGTTGTATAAATCCAGGTGCTAACTAATGAGTAGGAAAGCCTGTAGAATGTGAAAAATATAAATGCAAGACACAGACGCACACACACACGGAAGGTACAGTGTATCTCACGATCCCAAATTTGGAAATCCTTTTTTAAAATCACAAACCAAGCCAGTTCAGCAAACATGCCCCTAGCGCAGGAGAGAACAGCAGAAAAGTCTGCATTCACATACATCTCCAGTGGAGCCACCAATTGCTGGAAACAGCAACCTTCTTACTTCTGCGCTGAAAACAGAGCATGAGAAACCAAGATAAAGTATATTCCTAACTACTTGGGAAAAACTTCTGGCTCCAGGGGCAGTTGAGAATCAACGTATTTAAGACTGTTGTGAAGCTGAGTTCACAATGTTGGTGTTATTTGTACACAATATTTCTGCAGACGCAGTTTGCTGCCCCACCCCTCCAGCCCCAGGAAACCGTCACATTTGCGGTTCCAGACCTACAGACTCATGGCGACAGGTTGACGGAGTTCCTGCTGCCGAGCCGGGAGGTCCCACGTCAGGATGCGAAGAGGAACTCAGCTGTAACCCCTCACTGGCGGGGCTTGCTTTCGCGATACGCAGCTGACGTTTGTTTTTATTGGGGATTATTGATTATTTTAACCTGCAAAGGCAGGTGTCTGGAGGCACAAGAGAGGGAAGCCGGCAAAGTGGCCCCTCAGGTTATCTTCTCTAGGCCAGGGGGTCTGTTGACCGTCATCATTCCCAAATTAGAAGACACAAAAGCTTCCAGTTCTAAAACCTTCTCTCCAAGTCTGGGCTCCCCTGGAGGTAATTACCAAAAAGCGATGTAACACTGTTTTTACTGCAGCAGCCACATCGCTGCCAACTGGTATGGTTTTTTAAAAAATAAATAAATAAGACAGAGTAGGATGAAGGCGGGGGGGGGGGGGGAGGGGGGAGGATTTCCCCATATTTAAATTTGGAAGGTTAACGGCTTGACTCTGAGCACAGACCCACAGATGTTCCACCAGAGACTCTTTCGGGAAGAGGCGGGAGGGGCTGCCCATCCCACATCAAGAAGGGCACTTGGAAAACTGCAGACACTGCATGGTGTTGGGGTTGCCTGCAAAATACATGATGGGTTTGTCCTGGACACATGAGACAAAGGAATGATTAGCATTTTTCCCCCCAGGGGCCGAGGCTTGATACATTCACAAAGCAATGGCTACCTAGATGTGTGCTAAGATGTTTTCTACTTGCAAAGGCTTTCTTAGGAGTCATGTAGTTCAGGAAATTCTAGCCTGACTAGCCTGACAAGTTCAGGAGAGCTACATCCAGGCGCCACAAGACCACAGGCGGCCACGGTGTCCCCGGTGCCCCTGCCCAGGGCACAGGGAGCCAGGTGAAGGCTGACCGAGAAGTGTAATGGTGATTCAGCTAAGAAAGCCACCTCCTCCGGCCATGGCCTGCGCCAGTGCCATTGGTCACCCGGAGATTCGCCAGATAAAATACAGAACACCCGGTTAAATTCGAACATCAGGTGAGTAATGTAATCTCTGAGTTATAAATGTGTCCCAAATGTTAAAACACTAGAGCGGCACCCGGGGGGCTCACTCAGTTAAGTGTCCAACTTCGGCTCAGGTCATGATCTCGTTGATTTGTGAATTCAAGCCCTCTTGAATTCACAGCTTGAATTCACAGAATTCAAGCTCTCTTGCTGTCGGCGCAAGGTCTGCTTCGGATCCTCTGTCTCCCTCTCTCTCTGCCCCTCCTCCGCTTGGGCTCGCTGGCTCGCTCTCAAAAATAAACATAAGGGGTGCCTGGGTGGCTCAGTCGGTTAAGCGTCGGACTTCAGCCAGGTCACGATCTCTCTGTCCGTGAGTTCGAGCCCCCGTCGGGCTGTGGGCTGATGGCTCAGAGCCTGGAGCCTGTTTCCGATTCTGTGTCTCCCTCTCTCTCTGCCCCTCCCCTGTTCATGCTCTGTCTCTCTCTGTCCCAAAAATAAAATAAAAACGTTGAAAAAAAAATAAACATGAAAACAAACAAACGGAAAATCGTACTATAATTTGGTACACGTACTGTGCTCCAGGACATATTCTAAATAGTATATACTTACAATATTACACACAAGTTTATTATACCCAAATCTCATTTATTGTCCATCTGAAATGCAGCATATAATTCAAATTCAGAAATATGGGGTGTCCTGTATTTTTTATTGGCTAAACCTGGCAACCCCGGCATACAGCGACTTCAGAGGGAGGGGGGATGGCCCCAGGCCCTCCACGTGGCCCCCCTTCCGCTTCCTACCCCTCCCTGCTCAGAGCCCCCCCCCCCCCCCCCACTGAAGAGGCCTTCCCTGACCATGCATACACCGCCTCACCCCTTCCCACACTCTCATCCTGCCTGCCTCCTTTCCAGAGCTTATCACTGTGTGACACGCCATGCATTCTAAATAACTAAAGTTTAGGGGCACCGGGGTGGCTCAGTTGGCTAAGTGTCCTGACTTGGGCTCAGGCCACGATCTCACAGTTCGTGGGTTTGAGCCCCGCATCTGGCCCTGTGCTGGAGCCTGCTTCAGGCTCTGTGTCTTTCTCTCTTTCTGCCCCTTCCCCGCTCACGTTCTCTCTCTCTCTCTCTCTCTCTCTCTCTCTCTCCCTCTCTCTCTCTCAAAAATAAAAAATAAGCATTAAAAATTTTTTCAAATAAGTAAAGCTTATTTTCACTCTCCGCCCGCCCCCCACCCCCATGAGCTCCACAAGGCCAAGGACTTTATTTTTACTCCCAGCCCTCAGACTAGCGCCCGCTGCTCCACGGGCCTCGGGAAGTATCTGTGCCATGGCGTGACTAGCAGTGACCACGTGGGCAAAAGCAAAACTCTGACCTGAGAGCGGAGACCGAACCAAGGGAACCTGGCGCAGTTGAGCGGCTCGCCCAGTAGATCCGCCGGCTGGTGCTCCCCGGATGCTCACGGGCGCGCGACTCACCTGCTCATCCCATAGGTGCGAGGTGGGCTCCAAATTCTGCCTTCCTAACGAACCAGCTCCCGCGGCAAAGGGAGTATTTAAGAAAGCACAGATAAAGGTAAAAATAAAGAGATCACAACCTGAAGATCCCGCAATTCTGTGATCTCAAAGGAAGGTACCAATGGGCGGGGGGATCTAAGTTACTTGATAAAACAATATTTTCCAGAAAATAGAAAGCCAGTCATCCTGAAGCTAGTAGGCCCGTATTTCAGAAACTGCTCTTATTAAAGCTCCCTTACCTCTGAAGGAAACAAACAAACAAAAACGAATACAAGGATAATAAAAACCACCTCTCCCCGCGGAAGAGAGGAAACGGTACCTGCTGGCACAGAGATGATGTCATCAGCGCGGTGACACAAGTGTTAACAGGTGCCACAAGCGGAGGTGCGGTGCCTGCCTTTTTTGGTGGCCTTGAATTCCGTGCGACAGGTGCTGAACGCCTGGAGGACCCTCACTGACCACGCCTTGACGGTGCTCACCATTAAAGCGTAGGACACTTTCCTCACTTCTATGCCCAGAAAGTGAGCAAAAGCTCACCAAAACAAACAAACAAAAAATTGTTTTCTCGGAAGAAACCTTCTCAAAGATTGAATTCAGAGTCTGGGAACGTACCTGTGACATCCCATCCCTAATATGCTTCATGTTCTACGAATTATGAAAGGAGCTGAAAATAGCTACCACGGAGTCCTTTTCATGATCAGGCTGCTATGCGTGAACACCTTTTAAAATTTACATGCAGTCTCGGGTGTGATAATTTAAACAGAACTCATGCTTACCGACATTAAAAAAAAAAAGTAGACTAGAATAAATTTCCACCCATGCCCGCTGTTTTTCTTCCTTCAGAAGTATGGAAAAGGAAAATAAATCATCTGTTAGGCACAGATATATACAAATGCTTCTTATAATAAAAACCGGAACTGGGGTGCCTGGGTGGCTCAGTTGGTTGAGCCTCTAACTCTTGATTTCAGCTCAGGTCATGATCCTAGGGTCGTGGGATTCAGCCCCACGTCAGGCTCTGTGCTGAGCATGAAGCCTGCTTAAGATTCTCTCTCTCCCTCTCCCTCTACCCTTCTCCTCTTCTCTGAAAAAAAGGGCGGGGGGCGCCTGGGTGGCTCAGTGGGTTAATCATCTGACTTGATTTCGGCTCAGGTCATGATCTCATGGTTTGTGGGATTGAGCCCCACATCGGGCTCTGTGCTGATGGCTCGAAGCCTGCTTGGGATTCTCTCCCTCTCTCTCTGCCCCGCCCCTGCTTGTGCACATGCCTGTGCCCTAGGGTGCTCTCACTCTCTTGCTCTCAAAATAAATAAACGTGTTTTTAAAACAAATTAAATATAAAATAAACAGCTTAAATCTGGCCTGTGATTAGGAATAATAGGCATTTAAAATTCAATGACGATTGAATTCTTTGGAAATATCACCAAAAGTTTATAATCTGGGAGACCTATGTTTAGCCTCACCTCTGTGGCTTGGCTTCAGGGAAGAATCCTACATCTCTGGGTCTCAGTTTCCTTGCCTAGAAAGTGAGAGAACCGAGGGGCACCTGGGTGGCTCAGTCGGTTGAGCGTCCAACTTTGGCTCACGCCATGAGTTCACGGTTTGTGGGTTCAGACCCCACGTCGGGCTCGATGCTGTCAGCAGAGCCTGCTTCAGATCCTCCGTCCCCCTCTCTCTCCACCCCTCCCCTGCTTGCACACTCTCTCTCTCTCTCTCTCTCTCTCAAAAATAAAATAAACCTTTAAGAAAGGAGAATTGAATCAAATTACTTTGCAGATTCTCTCCAATTCCGAGGACAGTCTATCACTTCACGCGTCCTTTAACCTGAGGCTCCAGCCCCCACATGCGGTTCTTCCTTGGGAAACAGCGCCACCTTCAGGTCACAATGACCATAACAGAGCAGTTGGGGCATTGCTTCTCCAGCAGGCAAGAGGTATTTGCCAGATTCACAGAAACCCGTCCCCTTCATGTCCTCTGGGATGTGGCCACACATTTGTGAGCCGGCCAGCTAGGTTAAGATCAATGTGTACGGACATGGCACCAAAGCTGAGCTAACTGGCCCACAGGGGACAGATGCATGACCTTGGCCTAATTATCATAGCCCCCAGCCAACAGAGCTCACCCACAGAACGATTCCTACTGGAAGGAAAGGAAGCAAGGAACATACAGGATTAACTGAAGCCCATCAAACAATGATACCTATTTCGACACTTCCACTTGAGACAGTTTCCACCTGTTCTTATCTTAGTAAGACACCATTTGGAGACGGTGCTTGTATACTTTTGCTAAGGAAAATTACACAACAGACTCTTTAAGTTAATAATGTTTTTTTTTTCCACACTGCAAATATTTGTTGAGCAACCAACCGCTCAGTGCCCTCAATGCCAACACAGTGCTGAGGGCTCTCGCGGAAGTATTCTTCTTGAATTCCCACAACAGCCTTTGCAAGATAGGAATTAAGATCCACATATTTCAGCACAAGGAAATTGAGAGTCAGAGAGGCCCAGAACGACAGCTCTGGCCTCCAGGCTTGAATATGCAGACACGCACACATTCACACGGTCCTCCTGAGTAGGGATGGACCTCGGTCAACCACGAACATGATAGCGACTGCCCCTTTTCGAGAGCTCATGTCTCAGCACGGTGTTTTCTGCCGGTTGCAATCAGCAGATTGGAAGCAAAGGCAGTCTGAGAACATGGCTCATTTCTTTGAAGCGTGAGCCGTAGGCAGAAAATGGCCCTGTCTTTGCCAGCCATCCTCAGTTGCCGTGACCCAAGCCGCTGTTGGATGAGGCCCAGGATAAGGTGTGATGTGGCGATCTGTTACTAAGCATCGCCATTTCGAAATGATGACACTTCCTACAAATAGAGTATAGAACATTTAAAATTGTCCCTTTGATAATATCCCACCACTCCCTAAATTCCATAGGTTCTCTCGGTTGGACAAAGGCACAGAGGAAGTGCTAGCCCAGGGAATGCGTCGTATCCGGAAATAGGTGCCCTGTGCATCACTGAGGAAAGAGGTGGGGAGCCACTGTTCAGTGCCAAGGGGCTCTGGGCTGCGTAACTCACGCTTCCCTATATTCAAATATGCCTACTTGATTTTAGTTGACAAGATCAATTTTCCGGTCTTTGTACCCACCCCCCCCAAACAGAATACTGGGCACATAAATACTTGCTGATGCGTCAAGGGAAAAAGTATGGTCTCCATACAGAAAACAGGAATGATACTGGCTGGGGTGATCAGACGTCTTCGAGATGACAGCTGAGTTATTTTAGAACAGAGCCCAAGGAAAGAGCCTGGATACAAGGGGGATGGGAGGAAGTGTCTGTGAACTTTGGGTTCTGGGTAGCAGTCAGAAAAGACCCAGATGGTATAAAACACCAGAGTTGGCTTGACCTTTTGGGGAAGGAAAAGTTAAGATCTGACATCTGAACCACGAGGCAGCTGCCAGAAAAAGAAAAAAATAATAATATATTGTGTAAGCAAGGAATTTCTCAAATTTTAAGTACAGTATCTTCTCATACTCGGGAAAGCATGTTTTTCAGGGTTGAGTGATGACCACGGAGTCGCAGCTAGTTAGAAGTTGAGAAAGAAAGGCCTGACCCTGGTTATCCAGTTTTTTTGCACGTGATCAGAATCGACAGCGTTAGTTCCGCACTGTCTCAGAAGCCAAGGCCAAGGAGGAGGAAACAAATGGGAGGAAGCCAGCCCGGCTTGGGACTGATGGTCACGCCACGGAGGCAACCACCGAGCATGGACAGGAGCAGAAAAGCAGAAATGTCTACACGGCACACATTCCTAGAAAAAGTGTTGTGCAGCGAGCCTCAACAACGGCAGCAGTGGCTTAGCTAATCCTGGCTGGAATCCGGCGAGACCCCTCCCCAGACCCAGTGATGACGGTGGATTCACAGCCCGTTGTCAACTGTCCATGCCTTCCATGTGTCTTACCCTGCTAGCCTTCTCTTCTCCTCCTTTCCACCCCACCCTCAGTGACCCCTGCCTCCTTTTTAGAGTCACTGACCTGCAGGCGCCTAGGACAACAGAGAATCAGTGACATCTCCCTGAGGGCCCAAAGGATGGAAACTGGTTTTACCTGAATGGAGAGCCGAGGACTGGGAACAGGTGAAAAGGAGGACCGTCCTCTATGGGAAGCAACCGGTAGCTGGCAAAGAGGCTTTAGCTCTTCATGATTGGGCAAACTTTCAGTTCCCTGAATGAGCCAGACTTCAGGACCCGCCGGCCCCCAAGGCCACTTGGGCACGTGAAGGAAAAATGTGTCCTTTGAGCCAGGACAGCCCCGCTGTGGGCTTGGCGTGAAAAGGACGCCTCCATGGGAATTGGGTAAAATGGCCCAGGCTGGGCTTGAGCCCCCATGCACCGCCGCCCCCCACCCCGCCCTGTCCTGATGGCATGAGCTTCCTTGGGCATTTACTCGGGCTGTTCGGTCTTCCTGAAATGCTTCTCCACGCCACCGCCACGAGTCTCACCTTACAGGTGACTGACCCGGGTAAGCCTCCCCAGCCTCTCCCAGCTGAACTTGCTCGGTTTCCATTTGCACGTCACCCTGTGCTCCTCCTTAATCAGCCTCATCACAATCACAGCATTTGCGGAACTGTCTTTCTCTGATGAGTGTGTAAGCTCCTAGAGAGGAGGGTACGTGTCCCACCCCCACCCCCCACCCCCAGCTCACTGCCTGAAGCCCTATGCGTGCCAGGCACAGGTGATACAACTCGGTAAATGCTTCCGGAAGACGTGCATGATGGAATGAATGGAAGGTTCAGCAGAGGAGTCAGAAGAAGCCGCCTTATCCTTCTAAAGGGAATGGTTTGACCCCACTCCCCACTCCGTGCAGCCAGGACATATCAGGAAAGTCCCTATATCACAGGCTGGGTCCCCTTATCGGGCTGGGTGGCGGAAACTGAGGCCGAATGGGCCAGCCTCGTTGGCGCTCACACCCCTATTTTTCTCGTTTGCATCCGGAAGACATGGACTCTGGGCATGCTACAAAAACGTGCTTCCCAGACTGTACAAGAGAAGAAAAATCCTCACGCCATAGAGGCCAACTACAACAGGCAAGGGACTACCCACATTTGGAATACACGGCTGCCGGTGTTTTCTTTTCATGGTGTCTGGTCACGTTTCCGTCATTTATTCCCAAACGTTTATTGGGGTACCTCCTAGGTGCGCCAAGCACAATTCTAGTGGCTGATTTTTCCATGCTCGAGAGAGCTTTTGGAGCCCAAGCTGTGTGGATTGCTTCTGTTTCATAGCATTAGCACAGGCTGAGAGTGGTGGAAAGCCTGACATCTTGACTGCGGTGCACCAGACTTGATCCAGACCTGCTGTCCGGCTCACAGCTCAAGCAGTGCAACTTGACCATGACAAGGAGAGTGCGGTTAATAGCATTAATCTGACTGGGGCACCCGGGTGGCTCAGCCGGTTACGCTTAAGGGGTTAAGCGTCCAACTTTGGCTCAGGTCACGATCTCACGGTTCGTGAGTTCGAGCCCCACGTCGGGCTCTGTGCTGACAGCTCAGAGCCTGGAGCCTGCTTGGGATTCTGTGTCTCCCTCTCTCTCTCCCCTCCCCTGCCCCTGCTCTGTCTCTCTCTCTCTCTCAAAAGTAAAATTAAACGTTCTAAAAAATGTTTAAAAATAAAAATAAATAACATTAATCCAATTTACAAAGGATGTGTGTTGACCAACAGGACAGTGATTTCCTGCTCACAAAAGGGTATTCTTTGTGGACTATTTCTGGAAGCACTAGACGAGGTTAGAGATTTGCAGGGTGTTGTGGTGGTGGTGGTGGTGGTTTTGTAAGTTTATTCATTTTGAGAGAGAGAGCATGGGGGAGGGACAAGGAGAGAGGGAGGGATAGAATCCCAAGCAGACCCCACACTGTCTGAAGTGGGGATCGAACTCACAAACTGTGAGATCATGACCTGAGCCGAAATCAAGAGTCAGAAGCTTAACTGACTGAGCTACCCAGGAGCCCCCAAAGATCTACAGTTTCATAAGGAGGCATTAGGAAACTATATTTATATTATTACAAGCTGATCTTCAGCTTGGGAAGTTGCACCTCCCATACAGGTTGGTGCAGAATTTTCCTCCAACCCCTGTCCTCCCCACGGGGCCCTGGCCAAGCAGCCCTCCCCCAAGACCTCCCACCCCGTCCTCCCAGACCAGCATCCTCTGCTTGGCACAGTAGGGACCCACCCCAGTTGCTGTATATTTTTTAATATCAGCCCTGATTACGGGTGAAGAATTCTGTAAAGATTCTATAAAGCATTTTATAAAGTAGCATCTAAGTACTTTGTTTTTAATTCTGAACAGGAAATTCATTGTTTTCAGGGCATTTGGCTGTAGCATGAAGACCCAGCAGAGGGAGCCATTTCCCAGCATAAAAGTTGCTATGAAACACAAGATGGCCGCTGTGTTAGGGCCGCCATAACAAAGTGCCACAGACTGGGAGGCTTAAACAATGGGAACTGGAAACACACTCTCTCTCACCATTTTGGAGGCCAGAAGTCCGAAATCAAGTCGTCACCAGGGTTGATTTCTTCTGAAGCCTCTCTCCTTGGCTTGCAGATGGCCAACTTCTCTCTGTCTTCCCTCTGTGTGTGTCCTGTCCCAACTTCCTCTTCTTATAAGGACACCGGTCATTTTGGATTGGGACCCGCCCTAATTACTTCATTTGACCTTAATTACCTCTTTAAGACCCTATTTCAATTACAGTCACGTTGTGAGATACTGGGGATTAGGAGTTCAACATATGGATTGGGGGGGTGGGGGGAATACAATTTAGCCTATAACAGCCAATGGGGTTTTGGAGTGGTGGGGGTCTGGAGCTGATGGCCAGGAAAGAATTCTTGAGACGTCTTTGGTGCAAAAAAGGTGATTTTATTAAAGCGTGGGGACAGGACCTGGAGGCAGAAAGAGCTGCACTGGGGTTGTAAAGAGTGACTGGTTATATACTATGGAGTTTGGGGAGGTAGAGGCAAAAGAGAGGCCTCCAGAAGGACTTTCTTATGCTAAAGAGGACTCTGGCATACCAGAAGCCTTGATACTGTCAAGCTAAGGTTGTTTTCCCTCAAGTAAGGCATTAACTATTATGACAGTAGGGAGGGGTGCTTGGGTGGCTCAGCCTGTTAAGCATCCCACCCTTGATTTGGGCTCAGGTCCTGATCTCACAGTTTGTGAGTTTGAGCCCCGCATCAGGCTCTGCACTGACAGTGCAGGGTCTGCTTGGGATTCTCTCTCTCCCTCTCCCTCTGCCCCTCCCATGCTCTCTCTCTCTCTCTCTCAAAAACAAACAAAAAAGAAAGTAGGGGGTCCTGGAGAAATGGTATACTCTGTATTTGCCTCAAGTATCTGTCAATGGGCTGCAGGTTATAAAGAAATTTAATTTTACCTGCCATTTCCTTCTTGTCTTTGTTCCCCACATCACTATGGAGGGGAGGGTGATGTTGGGGCTCCAGGAAACTGAGTCTATAGGTTTCTGGAGATGAGGCTATTAATAAGGTATCATTTCTTCTTATAATTTATAATTTTATATATATATATATATATATATATTTCTTCTTATAATTATCGTTTCTTCTTATAATTTACCAAGACATTTGTAAACTGATGGAGACTCGTGTCCTATTAACATTTGTTTTCCTCCTTCCTTTGTTCTTGAACAGGTAGAATATCACACATATCCCATGGGGGGCGGAGGGCGGGGGTGCTAGTTTGTTCTTTGTCCTCACCTTGCCTTAGGCTCCCTCATCACAGCCCCCCCCCCCCGCTCTTTTTAATTTTGTGAACTTTTAAAAAGCTGTATATTTTTAAATGTGTCTCCACTGTTTTCTAAACGTTCGCTCACCTATACTCTTTTTAACTCCCGTGGTGATAAACCCATGGTTCAAAGGTCTTTGTCTGCCGCCATATTGGTTTGCTCAGATTGACAGAAAGGGCAGACGCAGCCACCTCTAGGGAAAGTCATGCAAGTTCACATAGCTAAAGACACAGAAGGAAGTCCATGAGGCGAGGACACAGTGGCCACCTAAAGAGGCCACGTCAGGTCTCTGGGCATGGAATGGGAAGTTGCAGATGATAATAAGAGCTACCCCAAGGCATCGGCAAATCCAGTCTCGAAAACTCTCTCTTCCCTCTTGATTTCCCCTTCTCTCCCTGAAGCTTCATACACTCAAGGCTGGGGCAGTTCTGCTGTTGGCTGGCCTAGAGTTGCACGGGGACACCTCATGGCCTGGGGTGCCAGATCAGTCCTTCAGTTAGACAATAGCAATCTGACCGAGAAGCATGCTCTGCTCCCCAGGCAAAGAGCCTAGTCTAAGACACCCCTGACTTAGAGCCTTAGAGCTGGACACGGGCAGTTAGAGGTGTCTTTTTTTTTTTTTTTTTTCAACGTTTATTTATTTTTGGGACAGAGAGAGACAGAGCATGAACGGGGGAAGGGCAGAGAGAGAGGGAGACACAGAATCGGAAACAGGCTCCAGGCTCTGAGCCATCAGCCCAGAGCCCGACGCGGGGCTCAAACTCAAGACCGCAAGATCGTGACCTGGCTGAAGTCGGACGCTTAACCGACTGCGCCACCCAGGCGCCCCCAGTTAGAGGTGTCTTAAGGGGTCAAGTTAACTGGCCCCTAGACTCGCCACGTATCTCACCCAGCCGTCTTAAAATGTGGTCTACCCAATCTGAAGAGTTGTCTTAAGGATGAACAAATGCATCGTGGCACCTGAGTGGCTCAGTTGGTTAAGCATCCGACTCTTGGTTTCGGCTCAGGTCATGATCTCACGGTTCATGAGTTCGACCCCTGCGTCGGGCTCGCAAGTGTGAGGCCTGCTTGGGATCCTCTCTCTCTCTCTCTCTCTCTCTCTCTCTCTCCCTCCCTCTGTCTGTTCCTCCCCAACACAGAGCATGCGTTCTGTGTCTCAAAATAAATAAATACTTTTTTAAAAAAGGATGAACAAATGTATCTAAATAGTAACCGGTTGTCTTACCCTACAATCAGTTCATTGCAAATAAATGTCATTCAAAAATTATTGTATGTACTTCCTTATACATCCATGTATTAGAGGATTTATGCAAAATGCACCATTACCATTCATACAGTAAATAAGACCAGGAAAGGACACGTATTTGCTTAAAGTAGGATTCTTTTGCTTACGGTGCACCTGCTTTCCTGTAAAACTGCGTGTAGTTACTGCACATGTCAGGACAGTTGAGGTAGAGTTTAATTCTTGAAAGAGATTAAAAGCCCAAGTCCGGATTCAGAGGCAAGCAAGCCTTTCCGCACCCCCAGGTCTGGAGGACAGGGGCAGTTCTCATGAAGTACAAGGAGCTCTGAATCAACATGGTTCGCTCAGCCGTTCATTCCAGATCCCAGAAGTCAGCTGGGGCCCCTTTCCCTCTGGAGCTCAAAGCGTGATTGGCCCAGGCCCATCATAATCATATCATGACCCAGAATGTGCGCTCCCTGGACATGTATTCTTGGAATCTCCCTCCCTTCTCCTGAGTATGATCTCGAGGCTTCTTAAGCCAAAGTCAAGGGTCAGACACTTAACTGACTGAGTCACCCAGGTGCCCCAAGCCACCTTCGAAGATCAGCTAAGGTTGCATATAGCTTTCGTGTTTTCTGTTTTCTTAACAATCTGTTTAACCTGTTCTCACCGAATGCCTTCTATGAGATGGTCACAAAGGGGGCTCTGGAGCCAGACCCCAAAGGTAGAACCCTGGATTCACACTTACTGTGTGACTTTGAGCAAGCTGCTTGTCCCCTCTGGGCCTCTGTTTTCTCACCTGTGAAGTGGGGAACGTGCTAACAGCTCCCGACCCTTGGGGTTGGGCTGGGCACGTGACTCAGGAGGTGGGGAGCACCAGCAACACCAGCATGAGTAAGAGCGAGGTCAGTGGTGCTGTGTGGTGGGCACGGGATGAGCCAGGGAACCACAGCCCAGGGCAAGTAAACCCTCAGCGTGTCTCAGTGCCCTGATGGCGGAAGCGCAGGGTGCCGTGGGCTTTACAGGGGGGTCACCTGGCCCACATTTGGGGAGCAGAAGGCTTCCCGGAGGAAGGGACAGCTAAGCAGAGTCCAAGAAGGGAAGGAGGAGCCAGAAAAGAGGAAGTTGAAGGGTCTTTGGGGGACAGGGAACAGCATTTGCACGCACACTCCCACAGGGAGGAGGGAACACAGAGGTCAAGGGCGGACACTAATTTAGCCTCGTGGGCATGAGGAGTGGCCCAAAGACTGGAGCACTAAGCGGGGCAAGAGCAGGTTCCTTCGGCCCGGGGAGGAGTCTGCGTTTCATTCCAAGGATGACGGGAGCCCAGAAGCCTCCGGCAAGGGAGCAGGCGGATGGCATTTGCATTTTGGCCAAACAGCGCTGGCTGCTGTGTGGAAAGCGAGTGAGAGCGTGGGCTTTTGTAGTTTTTGTGTTTGCCTGTGACCCACGGGGAGCAAAGCGGCACCACAACCGTCTTTGTCTTTAAGAAAAATGACACAAAATGGCATTACAAATACCAAAACAGGGGCAGGGCTTTGCAAGGGGCTAGTGGCCCTGAAGTCCAAGCTTCATTGGCCTCAGGATAGAGCCACTTCTGATTACAGCCCAATACACCCACTCACACACACACACACACACGCACACACACACACACACACACACCATACACAATATACACACTTGAAACAGGTCAGTATTTATCATATTATGCACTAAGTGCCGGGCTATTTTCTATTGTGCTTTTTTCCTTCTATGCCATTCCATTCCATTTCTCCCTAAGGCTGTCTGTGACTCACTACAGTGATTTCATGACCCACTAATAAGTCCCAAGCTGCCCTTTGGAAGACACTGGCTTAGAGGGAGGCACAGGAAGTCCCGAAGTGGGGCTTTAAAACAGAGCGGGCCAGAGGCAGGGTGTGTTTGGCTCAGATGGGGCCACAGCCCGGGCTGCGGCTCGGACACATGACACACAGCCACCTCCCCACGTAGGAACGCGGAGACACAGGGCCTCGCAGCCTGCCAGGACAGCTGGCAGGAAAGGGCCCCTCGCTGCATGGCTAATCTGACCCTAAGAAGATTTTGATTTGAATCACCTTTTTGCTTACGGTGGCCTTGGGTTTCCTGTGCCTCTCTCCAAATCAGTGTTTTCCCAACTGCAGTTTGGAGCCTATTAGTGGGTCATGAAATCACTTTGGTGAGTCTCATACAGCATTAAAGAGAAAGAAGGAAAGGAAGAGAAGAGAAGAGAAGAGAAGAGAAGAGAAGAGAAGAGAAAGAATGAAATGGAATGGAATAGAATAGAATAGAATAGAGAATAGAACAGGCAGAGCACATGGTAAGGGTAAGTACTGATTTACTTGGTGTGTGTCCGTGTGTGTGTGCATGCATGTGCTGTGTGTAACTTTTACTTCCAAACAGCCATTAAATAAGTAAAGCTGTAAATGCAGGGCAGAGGAAATCAATCATGTCCAGTGACTCAGACACAGAATTTACAGAATGGAGCAACTCAAGAAACTCCAGACCGAGAAACACAGAAGAGATCCAGCCCCCACAGACGTGTCGGACTCTGCCAGATGATGACTCAGTGAAAGCTGAGCAGTTTCTTCACTTGGCCAACTTTTTTCCTCGTTGCTGTTCAATCCAGCTGTCCTTCCTCCTGCATCCCGGGGGCCTGGGTAGGAAGGGGCCTCCAGTACTGGAGTGACTCACCCTCCTACCAGTCACCTCAGAAACCCTCAGGCCAGGATCATTCTTTTCTCTTCCACACAGATGCTCCTGCCCGCTACGGGTCACGGCTCCAAACATGTGGGAACCCGCTTCAGGAATTTCCCACCAAGTCGCAGCTCGGTCCTCCGTGTGTCAGGAGTTTACGGAGAAATAGCCGGGCTCCTGGACTATTCAGCACGAGTTGGATTTGTGTCTTGAAAACAAAAGAAAAAAACAACATTTTCTCAACTAAAAACCACGACAAGGGGTCCTAACTTGATAATTGTTCTGATGTACACGATTTATGTGAAAATCACAAAGTTCAAGTCTACATAAGTGTGTTTTTTTGTGAATTACCTTCGTGAGAAAGAATTACATTTTCTTTTTTCAAGGGTGCCATGCTAGAAAAATCCAGAACGTGGAGCCATCACGTCTGGACATACGTGGGTGCACACACGTAGGAAGGCGCACGGAGCCCCCCTTGCTGTCTTCACCTCCCCCCATTGGTCCACCCACCTCCCCCCTCCCCCCCCCCCGCGCCCACACTCCGCTGACCCAGCGTTGCCAAGATCCTCACCGATCTCCAGGCTCTAAAATGCAACAGACACACTCTGGTTCTCTGCTTGACATCTTGACATCGTCCAACGCAATCTGTTTCCCTCTTCTTCCTAAAGCACACCCTTCTCTCGGCTCCCACCTGACGCCACACAGTCCTGGCATTTCTTCCGTCTCTCTGGCCACCTCTCAGCTTCCTTTGCCAGCTCCGCTTCCTCTACGAAACCTCAATGGGCACGTCCCCTCCTGGGTCCTTTTCCCTTTTTGTTCTATATAGTCTGTCTAGGCAACAGGCAGTCATGGGGAGGTGGCGTGGGAAATGTGTGATTGGGCAGATTGGGGTCGTCACACTGATGGAGCGGAGGCTGCATCAGCAGCCTTTTAGTGCTTCCGCGTCCTCATCCTTAGCAACTGGAATCATCTTCTAAAACAGCAGCTCCAGTCCTCCCACACCCTGGCTCAACCTGGCCCATGGGTCCCTCCCGCTGCTCTCAGAATGCGGCCCCCAAACCCTCACCACTGCCGGTGAGGAAGACGTCTCTTCAGCATCGCTCACCCTTGCTGAGTTACTTGAGCCACCTTCTGTCACTCGTCCATGACACCCTACATACTGGCTGCTATGATAACTCTTTTGTCACTTCAAATAACAGTTTTGGTGCCAAGAAACATGTTTGACACTTATCGGTGAAAAAATATACACTTACTGCTTCTGCTCATGAAATAAATAAACCATCTCATCACTATTTTCTTAAAGTTTTTTTTAATGTTTTATTATATATTTTTGAGAGAGAGAGAGAGAGAAAGAGAGAGAGAGAGTTAGCGGGGGAGGGGCAGAGAGAGAGGGAGACACAGAATCCAAAGCAGGCTCCAGGCCCTGAGCTGTCAGCCCAGAGCCCAACGCGGGGCTCGAACTCACAGACTGAGAGATCATGACCTGAGCCGAAGTCAGATGCTTAACCGACTGAGCCACCCAGGCACCCCTCTAATCGCTGTTTTTTAACAAAGAACATTTTATTCTGTTAACCAAATCTTTACTCCATAATTACACAAGCAATTCATTTAAATTTTAATCACACAAGCAAAAACAAAAAATCCTAAGACACTCCCACCTTAACAAATGCTCCTTCTCTTCTCCTCCCCCACCAACCTCCCCCCCCACACCCCACCCCCGCCAGTGGCTAATGCTAACATTTCCCTAGTTATCTAGTGTTGGTTCGAATATCACATCTTTCAGGAAGCCTTCCCTAGGATGAGCGCTCCCATACATTCTCATGGCTCCTAGTCTGTCCCTTTCCAGAACTGATCATCATTGTTATGAATTACTTGGTTGTGCAGCTCTTTATTGAATGTCTTTCTTTGCTGGTCTGAAAGCAGCCCTGTGGGATGAAGAATGAGCCAGCCTCCTTCGGTGAGGGTCCTGTGGCTCCCAGCACAGTACCTAGCAGAGTGGACACGCAGGACATAGCCAATACATGGATTCCAGTTTTAGTTTCAGATGCTGACCCAGCAAGAGTGCCGATTTTCCCAGAGATAAACCCAGGAGAAAAGTGATAAAATTATGCGAAAGCCTTGGGGGAACGTGGTTGTGAAAGGAATGGGGGGGGCGGGGGGGGGGGCGGGATTTGGCCAGAGGCAGGAGTTGGCAGGCGGTCTATGGAAACACTCAGAACAGAAACCATGGGCTCTGAGCTTATTCCTCCCCAACCAATGTCAGGGACAAACAGTGACTTCCCTAGACCCATGCTAACCCTGCTAAGACCCATGCTAAGACCTGTGGTCTAGTTGTCCCCGGGAGAAAAATCTCAGTAGTTCTGTGCTTGTGAGGAGTTAAGAAAAACAAGTAGGGACACACACACACACACACACACACACACACAGTTGAGTCCCTTCTCTGACAGCTCCCTTTTCAAACCTCCATCCCATAGGAATCACAATCTAAAACGCTTCCTGAATAGTTTCTCCCTGGGGCAAAGGATGGGGAGCCAACCTGAGGAGTTTGTCTTGCTGAGTATGGAGTGACTGCAGGGACTGATGCACCCACCACCTTATCTCCCTGGGACAGTGGTAGCCTAGGCACTGTCTGAGAGAGACACCAGTGCCCCGCAGCCCCGCCATGGAAAATGAGCTCACAGGTCAAAGTAGCAAAAAGCATTAGAGAGGCACGACCATTTTCAAGACGAACAAGCAAGGAAATAACAACAAAAACTAGGTTACAGAGTCCATTGGAAGCAGAAATGTTTGTAAGTCCAAGGCGTGAAAATTAGCCTGATAGGGAAATACAAATCAAAACCACACCGAGATACTACCTCACATCTGTCAGAATGGCTCACGTGAGCAACTCAGGCAACAACAGATGTTGGCGAGAATGCGGAGAAAGAGGATCTCTTTTGCATTGTGGGGGGGAACGCAAGCTGGTGCAGCCACTCTGGAAAACAGTAGGGAGGCTCCTCAGAACACTAAAAACAGAACTACCCTACGGCCCAGCAATTGCACTACTAGGTATTTATCCACGGGATACGGGTGTGCTGTTTCGAAGGGACACACGTACCCCCGTGTTTGTAGCAGCACTATCGACAACAGCCGAAGTATGGAAAGCGCCCACATGTCCATCGATGGATGAATGGATAGAAGATGTGGTATATAAATATACAATGGAGTATTACTCAGCAATCAAAAAGAATGAAATCTTGCCATTTGCAACTCCATGGATGGAACTGGAGGGTATTATGCTAAGTGAAATTAGTCATTCAGAGAAAGACAGAAAGCATACGACTTCACTCATATGAGGACTTTAAGACACAGAACAGATGAACACAAGGGAAGGGAAGCAAAAATAATATAAAAACAGGGGGTTATGGGAGGGGGGATGGCATAAATGGGTAAGGGGCATTAAGGAATCTGCTCCTGAAATCATTGTTGCACTAGATGCTAACTAACTTGGATGTAAATTAAAAAAATAAATTATATTTAAAACCTTGACCTGATAAATCATTAAGAAATAGGGGAGGGGTACCTGGGTGGCCCAGTTGGTTAAGTGTCTCACTCTTGATTTTGGCTCAGGTCATGATCTCATAGTTCATGAGATTGAGCCTCTCATTGGGCTCTGTGCTGACAGCATGGAGCCTGCTTGGGATTCTCTCTCTCTCTCTCTCTCTCTCTCTCTCTCCCTCTCTCTGTCCCTCCCCTGCTTGTACTCTTTCTCTCAAAATAGAAATAAACTTAAAAAAAAATCTTTAGGGAGGCTGGGTGGCTCAGTGAGTTAAACGTCTAAAGTTCGGCTCAGGTCATGATCTCACAGTTCATGAGTTCGAGCCCCACATCAGTCTCTGTGTAGACAGATCAGAGCCTGGAGCCTTACTCCAGGTTCTGTGTTTCTCTGCCCTCCCCTGCTCATGCTCTGCCTCTCTCTCTCAAAAAATAAATTAACATTAAGAAGAAAATTTAAAAATAAAATCTTTAAAAAAAAGAAAGGACAAAGGGGAAATGAAACAATAATAAAACAACATAAAAAAGGAACTGAGCATATGACATAAAAATACATAAATAGTTGAAGTAAAGACACGTTGATGGAAATAAATAGCAGACTGGATGGAATTCAAGAACAAGTTGGTGAATTGGAAATCCAGCCTGAGGAACTTCTTTAAAAGAAGGGCCAAAAAAAAAAAAAAAAAGGAAACCATTAGAGGAAAGCAAAGAAACATGGGTGATTTATGTATAAGTGCTAACATGGGTGGCTCAGTCGGTTAAGCCTCCAACTTCAGCTCAGGTCACGATCTCACGGTTCGTGAGTTTGAGCCCCACATCGGGGTCTCTGCTGTCCGCACAGAGTCAGCTTCGGATTCTCTGTCCCCCTCTCCCTCTGTCCCTCCCTCATTTGTACTAAATAAATAAATAAAAGCATTTTAAAATATGCAACTATCAGGGCGCCTGGATGGCTGGGTCAGTTGAGCGTCCAACTCTTGGTTTTGGCTCAGGTCGTGATCTCGCGGTCCGTGAGTTCCAGCCCCGCGTCGGGCTCTGTGCCGACAGCTTGGAGCCTGGAGCCTGTTTCAGATACTGTGTCTCCCTCTCTCTCTGCCCCTCCCCTGTTCATGCTCTGTCTCTCTCTGTCTCAAAAATAAATAAACGTTAAAAAGCAGAAACAACAAAAAAAAGAAGTTGCTGCAAGAAACATAGAAATACAAGTGACTGAATACCTTAGAAAAGTCAGTTGTTGTCTTAGCCTAAGAACAGGAAAGAAAACACATTTATAGTTACCCAGAAGTCTAGATGAGAACTGTCCAACAGAAATGCCACGTGAGCCACATAGGTGACTTTCAACTGAAACCACAGTTAAAAATTAGAAGCAGGTGAAATTAATTTTAATAATATGTTTATTTAACCCATTGTGTCCAAAATAATATAATTTCAACACAGAATTAATTTTTTTACTGTTTTTTTTTTTGAGAGACAGAGACAGAGCATGAGTGGGGGAGGAGCAGAGAAAGAGAGGGGGACACAGAATCCAGAGCAGGCTCCAGGCTCTGAGCTGTCTGGACAGAGCCCAATGTGGGGCTCGAACCCACAAACTGTGAGATCATGACCCGAGCCGATGCTTAGCCGACTGAGCCACCCAGGCACCCCTAACATATAACTAATTTTTAAAAGCTGTTCATGAGATCTTTTACCCCGTCACATGCTAACTCTGCAAAATCCAGTGTATGTTTCGCACTCAGAGCCTGCCTCAATTCAAAGGCTCCATAGCCACGTGTGGTGAGTGACTTCGTACTGGGCAACATTGCTCTAAATATCAATAAGATGGTGTTGGAGATGAAGTGCACCAAGAACTATGAGAGTGTGCTAAGTATTCGTCTTATTTGATGGAGGAAGCAAATTCTAATAAAGACATTACAAAGGTGGGACAAAATGAGTAATAAATGAAGAGCCAAACTGGGACACCGGATGGTTCCCAGGGTGCAAAACTTAAAGAAGCACTCACTCTCAGGTGCCGACCTTGAACTCGTCTGATCCCGAGTGAGTGCCTCCTTGAATTTTGTGCCTGGGAAGCATGTTTGCCTCACCACACTAGTCCCAGCCCTGCTTAAGACAGAAGAAACGTCCCAAATATAGTAATAACTGCAATAAACGTAAATGAACAAAATGCACCAAGTGAAAGATACAGATTGCTGATTGAGTGGGAACAAAATCAAGATGTATGCTGTCTTATAATATCTGAATACCTGCAACACGAGACCACACAAAGATTGAAGGCAAAAGCATGGAAAAAGACAGACCAGGCAAATGCTAGCCAAAAGACAGCTTGTATATAACAATATTAATATCATATAAGATTAGAATAACCATACATAATTTATTGTCTAAAGCAGCATATCTTTGAGAACAAAAGGTATTCTTAAGAATGACAGCAGGAGGGGGGCACCTGTGTGGCTCAGTCGGTCAAGCCTCTGACTCACTTGATCTTGGCTCAGGTCATGATCTCGTGGTTGGCAGGATCGAGCCCCACATCTCCCCTGCTGGTTGGTTCTCTCTCTCTCTCAAAATAAATAAATAAACCTAAAAAAAAATTACAGCTGGAAAAGAGAAATAAACTGGGACTGTCTTAAGCAAGTCAAGATGGATGGTCAGTCACGCAATATGAAATAAATCAGAAAGTATTATTACGGATAAGAAGGATTTCTAAAAATTATAAAGGTTTGGGGCACCTGGGTGGCTCAGGTGGTTGGGCGTCTGACTTCCGTTCAGGTCATGATCTTGTGGTTCATGGGTTCAAGCCCCACGTCAGGCTCTGTGCTGACAGCTCAGAGCCCGGAGCCTGCTTCTGATTCTGTGTTCCTTCTCTCTCTGCCCCTCGCCCGCTCATACTCTGTCTCTCTCTCTCTCTCTCAAAAAATAAATAAGAGACACTAAAAAAAATTTTTTTAATTATAAAAGTTTTAATTCCTCAATATTATATGAAGCAAAAAACCCCAATAAGACAGAGAAAAAAGGAACAAACCAAAAAACAGACTCTTAAACACAGGAAACAGACTGGTGGTTGCCAGAGGGGAGGTAGGTGGGGGGGGGGTGCATGAAATAGGTAGAGGGGATTAAGAGGTACAAACTTCCAGTTACAAAATCAATAAGTCACAGAGATAACAAAGACAGCATAGGGAATATAGTCAATAATATTGTAATAACATATAGTGAGAGATGGTGACCACATTTATCGTGATGAGCACTGAGTATGGACAGAATTACTGAATCATTATGTTGTACACCTGAAACCAATATAACACTGTATGTTAATCATACTTCAACTTAAAATTTTTGATAGACATATAGGGGGAAATTGCTCAACTCCACCTTCATGATAGGAGATTTTAACACACCATTCTCAGTGAAGGATGGGCCAAATAAACAAACAAAAACTCGGGCAAAAAATATAAAAGGTTTGAATGTCACCTAAACATACGTACAGGGTTACGTATCCAAAGCTTTAAAAATGCGTTGTTTCAATCACATATGAAACATTTACAAAAATTGATCATATACCAAGCCGTGAAAAGGCCCTAAACAAACTTCAGAGAATGAATATCACACAAACCAGACCTTCTTGACCAGACGCCACTGAGATAGAAGCTACTATAAACAGAAATATTTTGCACGTTTGCCGGTGGGCATATACACTGATGTGAGAACACTGGGGCAAAGTTTAGCACGGCCGCCTAAAGCGAAATAGCCACATACCCTGCGATTCAACAATTTCACTCTTAGAAACATACCTGAAACTCCTGCACCTGTAAATCAGGCAAAATATACAAGAACGTTTGTAGCGGGACTGCTCTCAGTCAGAAAAACCTGCGGGTGTCTGGCTGGCTCGGTCGGTGGGGCATGTGACTCTTGATCTCAGGGTTGTAAATTCAAGCCCTACGTTGATGGTAGAGATTACTGGGGGGGCGGGGGGGGGGGACCTGGAAATAACCTAAAAGCTCATCAAGGAAAAGTAGGAGAAAAGATCACGGGTGAGTTTGTTTTGTCCTGCTGTGTAACAAATTGCCACAAATTTAATGGCTTAACACAACACCGATCTATCACCCCAAAGTTCCATAGGTCAGAAGTCTGGACAGGCGGTAGCTGAGTTCCCTGCTCAGGGTCTCCCCAGGCCGGCTCAAGCCGCTGGACAGGCAGCCAGCCCGTCTGAGGCTGGGGTCTCCTGGCAAGCTCACTGGTCGTTGGCCGAAATCGATTGCTAGTGGTTGGAGGTCAGAAGCTCTACTTTCTGGATAGCTGTCGGCCAGGCGTTCTTAGCTTCTGTAGGCCACCTGTCACATGGCCCTGTCCGCCGCATGACCGCTTTCCTCTACCAAGCTAGTCGGGAGATTTCACCGCACCTTTAAATCTCTGACTCTGGCCCCAGAGATAAAGGGCTTGTGCGATTAGGTCAAGTTCTCTTTCTTAAGATCCACTGGTTTGGGACCTGAATCACATCTGCAAACTCCCATCACAGCAGCACTTAGATTAGTGTTCGACTGAATAAGGTGTGTGTACCAGGGCCCAGGTGGCCACCTTACTCTTCTGCCATCCTCAATGGTCTGTTCACCTGATGAGTATTATGTAGCTCAAATGGGATGAGTGACAGCCACCAGCAACTGGAGGGATTCTCCTTAGCAATTTAATATTATAAGGAAAAACTAGAGTCCCAAAGACCCCGAATTAAAAACCACTAAAGGGGCGCCTGGGGGGCTCAGTTTGTTAAGCCTCCGACTTCAGCTCCTGATCTCGCCGTTCTTGAGTTCAAGCCCCACATCAGGCTCTCTGCTGTCAGCCCAGAGCCCACTTTGGATCCTCTGTCTCCCTCTCCCTCCGTCCCTCCCCCGGCTACCACCCCACCCCCTCAAAAATAAATAAGCATTAAAAAAAAAAAAAAAGGATGTGTGTATTCCCTCCGTGGCTGGGGAGGCAGCTGGATTCCGGATAGCACCAAAGAGGCAGTGACTGATTTCCTCAGGGCAACCTCACCACCTTGGAAAACTTCCAAAATGTAAGTCGAAATGGCCATTTGTTAGAAAAGCCTCGTCTGAAAATATCTGCAGTGATCAGATACCACTCTTACCCACTCAGACCTTGAACTCTCTTACCCCTGTTTCCTATTTCCTCTCTTCCCCAATGCCACTGACTCCTGTGCCCCTGCATTTAAACATACCCAAGGCTCTCCTGGGGGGGGGGGGGGGGAGGGGGGGGAGAGGTGGGGCAGGAAATGAAGCAAGACCTCTCTTCCCCCAAAACCCTTCCAGCAGCAACACTAGCGAAAGATGTTGCAAACACATCCCCTACAATCTGAGTCTCGGTCCTCAGGCCACCCACGGTCACCTGACTTTCGCCCTCTCCATTGCACAAAACCTGCCCTCCTCCACCAAGTCACCCACCACCGCTGGCATTTAATTTTCCTGGCCTTTTGGCACCCTTTGACTCTGTCAACCACTTCCTCCATGAACCCTTTTTTCTTAGAAGCTGTCACCTCCCTGACCGCTCCTTTTCCGATTCTTCCACGGGTTCGTTTTCCTCCACTGTCCCCTAAATGCCAAAGGACAGTTGCCAATTGTACACTGTCGGTCTCCAGATCCTCCCTTGCGCTCAACCTTCTTCACTCTGGGTGCATAGAACCAACTAGCCGCAGGAAACGTCTTCAAACCCTTGTACCTAGAACCCTCTGTACCCCAAGCTGGGCTCGCCATTTCCTCCACCGCCCCCCCCCAACGTCTGCTCCTTCCTTGATGTGTCCTCTGTTCGCAGGGCTGTCCAGAGAAACAGAGCCAACGGGATACGCAGAGAGAGACGGATTTCTTTTAAGGAACTAGTTCGCAAGATTGGAGAGGCCGGCAAGCAGGAAGCCTAGGGAAGAGTTGACGTTGCAGCTGAAGTCCGAAGGCGGTCTGGAGGCACAAGTTCTCTTTCCTCAAGGGACCTCACGTTTCTGACCCATAGACGTCCTGGTCCAGGGCCCCATCACATCTGAGCTACGACAACAGCCTCAGCCCCGCCCTCTGCCCTTCTGGTCTCACCTTCGCTGGACACAGTGAAGAGTGAATCTGCTGATCTTAAACTGGCCTGTGATCATTTCCTGCTCTAGACCACCATGAGCACCCAGTCTGATATAGGAATGATCTGCTGTTGGCTCAGATACCAGGAGTGGTGTTACTGGTGTGCAATTTTTCTAGAATGAAGAACTGGTGGTTACCTTTGGAAGGAAACAGTGCAATCTAATTTACACAACAGTGACAACTCTAGAAAAGTCAATTGCATTAAAACCATACCGTCTCAGTCTGCTTGGGCTGCTATAACAAAATACCCTAGACTGGGTGGCTGAGACAACAGATGTTTATTTCTCATGGCTGTGGAGGCTTGAAGTCCAAGATCAATGTGTTGGCCAATCGGCTCCCGGAGAGACTCTTCCTCTTCTTACAAGGACATTAATGTCATTCATGGGGGCTCCTTAGCATTCACCTTAGAGTTCCTTACAGCTTTCACTCTGGGGGACATTGACTAAATCCTCTCTGGTGAGATCAGGGGAGTTGGAGCGTTGTCATACCCAAAAACACTATCGCTCCCCAGCACTTACGCCAGGACCTAGGATCCAGTCAAGGCAGTTTGATAGGCTCTTGCCACCCTCACACGAGCTGCCTGCCTTCCTGAGCCACTCCTCTAGAAAATCCTAGGGTCTTCCAGAAATCCATCAGCTCTGGGGTGCCTGCGAGGCTCAGTCACTTAAGCGTCCGACTCTTGATTTCAGCTCCGGTCGTGATCTCACCATTCGTGAGACAGAATCTTGCGTCGGGGTCTGCGCTGACAGCAACATTGAGAGAGTCAAGGTACACGAGAAAACAGTGAGGTTTAGGGATTTTAAAAAATGAATCCACATTTCCATAGTGACTCACTGGCTGAGATTCAATAACACATAGGTAAAATTAACTCATTGCCATCGTATTGGCTCAAGAGACTTTAGCAATCACTTGGTCCGCTGGCCTGTTCTGGATAAGAATGCTGTCTCAAATCCCATTACTTCCTTCTTCCTTTCCCTTCAAGCCCCGGTGACACCCATTTCTCAAGAAATCTTGGAGGATGATCTGGGCTCCAGAGCACTGCAGCAGCCCCAGGACCCTGACACCTCACTCATAAAGACCCTAGTAGGGTGAGGGCATGAACAGAGCCAAGTCCTAGAGAATGATGCTAGCCTAAAAAGAGAGTTGAAGAGGAAGGAAATGACTAATTCTGAGAATCAGAGGTCATGTGCATATGGCTTAGTCTCTGAGTTGAGGTTGGGTGTGATGGAGGCAGGGCCTCTTTGTCACCCAGGGCCAGAAAATGGCCCAAATGCCAAGGCTGGAACACCCGGAACTATTATCAGAGACATTTTGCAGCTGAGCCGGAAGAAGCAGCCCCTCCATGGCCCATTTCCTTCCACCTGCCTGGGCCACAGAAGGCAGCTGCAGAGAGAAAAAAACTCGGTGCGGTTGAACTATGGTTTCTCAGTTTGAGACTCGGGGGGATGGGGACAGGGGAATTGGCCCACACTGTCCTCACACATGCAAGTTTGAGGAAGAGTTCATGGCTTATAATGGGCACAGCCATCTACAACCTCAGCCACGAGCTGCCAAGAGGAAGCTAGAGCTGAACATTTCACCCCAGAAGTAAACTTGACTAATGAAACTGTTCATGCCAGAGTTGAGGCCAGATCCTGTCCTGCAGGCTCCTGATTCGGTTTTCTTTCCATTGATCCCGAGAAGAGTTGGAAGGCACAGGATTCTGCATTTATGAAGAGAAGGATCAAACCCACTAGTACTCTCTCCAGCCCAGAGAAATGCCTTCACTCGGTCACCTCCCATCATGAAGACTTTGATCTACCAGGGTATTTCCCGTCTAGAATGTTCCTGCTCCACAGACCTCCTTCAAGACCCTTTCTGTTCAGCTCATTAGCAGAAATGTTGCCATACGGCTTCCTGCAGAGTGCCGAAGCTGTCAGATACATCCTTCCCTTCTGTTTTCAAATCTACCCACTCTTTTTGCCTTCCTTTGTCCTGCTGCAAAGGACAAAAGGTCCCTGCCTCTACCCCAAACCAGCCCCGTCAGTGTTTGGGATCCCCCTCCCATCTGAACAACTTCACTCTTGCCTTTATCTCCTTGTTTCCCCATTATCAACTTGTCACTCTAGAAGATCATCCTCAATAGACTGTGAACATGCCTGGTAATCTCCCACCCTTTTACCGGAGAGACAGGGAGTGAAGGGATGGGTGAAATAGGGGACAGATGATGGGGATCAAGGAGGGCACTTGTTATGGTGAGCACCGGGTGCTGTATGGACCTGCTGGATCACTGCATTGTATGCCTGAAACTAACATTACACTGGATGCTAGCTAACTGGAATTTAAATAAAAACTTTAAAAAAAAACAACACCACCCACCCCTTCACACAACGGTGAGATACCACCACGCACCAACTGGAGTGACAAAAATTCAAAACACGGACACCACCCAAAGCTGACAAGGGCAGGGGGCGTTCATTCACTGCTGGTCGCAATGCAAAATGGTACGCCCACCTTGGAAGGCAGCTTGGCAGTTTCTTACAAAACGAAACATACTCTTAAAATATGATCCAACGACTGCACCCCTTGATACAAACCCAGATGAGTTGTTCACACCAAAACCTGCACACAGATGTCTATAGAGGCTTTATTCATAACTGCCCAAACTTGGAAGCAACTAAGAAGTCCTTCGATAGGTGAGTGGATGAACAAACTGTGGTACACGTTTACAATGGAATATTATTCGGCACTAAAAAGAAAGGAGCTATCAAGGGCTATGTGCTGTATGATTCCAACTATATGTCACGACGGATAAAGCAAAACTACGGAGGCGGTAAAAAGGTTAATAGTTGCCAGGGTTAGAGAGGAGAAAAAGAGAATGACAAGCGGGGCACAGGGCACAAGAGGGGCAGCTAGATGCCGCAATGGTGGATGCAGGGCTTTATTCTTTTGTCAAAACTCAGGGAATGTACAACACCAAGAGTGAACCTTAATGTAAAGGGTGGACTTTCGTTGATAATCATGTGTCGGTATAGCTCCATTGTAACAAATGTCCCACACTAGTGCAAGATGTTAACAGGGGAAACTCGGGGAAGGAGTGATATGGGGACGCTCTGCTTTCCACTCAACTGTTCTGTGAATCTGCAGCTGCTCTAAAAAAAATAAATCATTTATTTTAAAGAGTAAAAATAAAACTATTCACCTGTGTCCCCAGGGGCCATCCTGGCTCCCACCTCACTTCTCTGCTCACTTCCCACCAAAACTTTTCCAAAGCTGCTCTCTCACCTTCCGTGTTTGTTCCCAACCCTATCTCTCTTTCTAGATACGTATTTCTCTCTCGCAGTTTCTGGCTGCTGCGAAAAGGAAGTATCACAATCTTAGTGGCTTAAGATAACATAAATGTATTAGTTTACAGTTTGGGAGGTCAAAAGGCCTAAAATCAAGGACAGAGCTCCCTTCCTTCTGGACTGCAGCAAGAAATCCGTGTCCTTGCCTCTTCTAGCTTCTGAAGGCCACCTGCATGCCGTATCCTCTGTCTTCAAGGACATGGCCCCTCCCTCTGTACTTCGATCTTTCTCTTCTGATTCTGACCCGCCTGCCTCTCTCTTATGTGGATCTTGTGATTACCTTGGGCTCATGCAAATAATCCAGGATAATCTGTCCATCTCAAGATCCTTAATCACATCTGCAAAATCCATTTTACTATCTAAGGTAACATAGTCAGAAATTCTGGAGTTCAGGGGATGGATGTCTTTGGGTTGAGGGGGGGACCATTCTTCAGGCTGCCACACTCTCTAACGGGACTCCACTGAGACAGCTCTTGGCAAGAGGTTCCTGGCAGCCTCTGAGTTGCAAAGCCCAATGGTCACTCCTTCATCGGGTTCAATCTATCAGCCACGGTCAACAGAGTTGATTGAGAAAGTCTCTTCCCTCCACTTCCATGACATCCAATCTCTTGGTCTCCTACCATCCAACTGACCATGCATAGCAGTTCCCTTGCCTCGCTTCTCTCCTGGATGTCTAGACATTGGCGAGACTCAGGGCCAGTCCTCAGCCCTCTTCTCCATCTGTTCTCTAGGTGACCCGACGCATCTGATGACTTAATACTCCAGCTCTATGCTGACGATGTGCAAATTTAGAATCCCAGACTATACCTTTACGCCAACGCCAAAAACTGTATACCTCACTACCTTCTTTGTACGTCTTCAATACATTTTTACTTTTAAACAGTCATAAAGGTACAGAAAAGTTGAACTATGGGACAAAGAGCTTTTTTTCTGAGTCATTTCCTGTGGCCCATCACCCCTAAATACTTTCATGTTTACTTCCTAGGAGCAAGGACACTCTTCCACATGACTATAATACAACATTCACGATAAGGAAATTAACTTTAATGAGTTAATACCATCTAATCCCTGGACCTCCTTCAGGGGTCCCCAGTCAAGTCCTCTCGGTAAAAAGGACCCAGTTCAGTCACAAATTGCTTTTAGCTGTCATGTCTCTTTAATCTCCTTTAGTCTTGAAGTTTTCCTTCGACTTTGACCTTCATGACCTTGACCTTCATGACTTTAGAAGACTACTGGCCAATTATCTTCTAGAATATCATTATATTTGGTTATACACCTTTGGCAGGAGCATCGCAGATGTGGTCTGCTGTCTGAAGAAGACATTGCTCCCTGCTGAGCCATATGCAATTTATGCAGTGTTGTCCCAACATTGACAGTGTTCAATTACACCATCTGATTTAAAATGAACTCTGACAACATAGGCCACTGTAAAGTTACTCTTTTCACCTTTGTAATTAATAAGTATGTTTTGGGGCGCCTGGGTGGCTCAGTCGGTTGGGTGGCCGACTTCGGCTCAGGTCATGATCTCGCGGTCCGTGAGTTCAAGCCCCGCGTCGGGCACTGTGCTGACAGCTCGGAGCCTGGAGCCTGTTTCGGATTCTGTGTCTCCCTCTCTCTGACCCTCCCCTGTTCATGCTCTGTCTCTTCTCTGTCTCAAAAATAAATAAAACATTTTAAAAAATTAAAAAAAAATAAGTATGTTTTGTGGGGACATGCTTTGAAAGGAGGTAAACATCCTACTCTTCATCAAACTTTCAACTTACTCAATATAAAACAAGGAAAACACCAGTGTGGACTCATGATGTCCCTTTTTATTAAGTGGGTTATAATCCATTACTGGCATTATTTATTTTGATACTCCCATTGTCCTTGTTTGGGCCAGTCCCTTCGACATGCCCCTATCATTCTTTGACAGCTTCCTTGCTTTCCTGCATAAGGTGTTCCAGACCTGCCTTCCCTGCCCCTACCCTGGAATCTCCAAGGAACCAGTTTCTTTTACTGGGTAATTATATTTCGAATCAAAGATCGAGGAACTAGGTATGCCTATCACTATTGGAATGTCACCAAGCCCCTCAGAGGGCAGAGCTAGGGGGGGAAATACACACATACATGTATGCATTCATATATCAGAGGGCAGAGTTAGATAGATAGACACAGATATAGATATAGATATAGATATAGATATAGATATAGATATAGATATAGATATAGATATATTCATTCTATAATTATATATATTTATTTTTAATATTTATTTTTGAGAGAGAGAGAGAGAGAGTGAGAGAGAGAGAGAGCGAGCAAGCATGGGCAGGGGAGGGGCAGAGAGAGAGGGAGACACAGAATCCCAAACAGGCTCCAGCCCCGAGCTGTCAGCACAGAGCCCAACGCGGCTCTGTGAGACGAACCGTGAGATCATGACCTGAGCTGAAGTTGGACACTTAACCGACTGGGCCACCCAGGCGCCCCTATATAGTTCCATTATATACAAAAATATATAGCCTCACACATACTTATATTACTTATAAATATTTACATTCACATGTGCACATTTTACATTGTACATATTATCTTTTATATATTCTATTGTGTCTATTATATTATTATACCTATTTACATTTTATGTCTATATCTATCTTTCTATGGGTCTACCCATCCATCTAGAGAAAACCATGAGTTCACATCAACGCCTCCAATTCCAATCCAACACCGCAGAGTTGATTCTAGTCTCTCCCTCTCACTACCTGTTTCTCCAACAGAACCTTAGCTCCCATTAGCCTTGATAGATTGATAGTATGACTGATCCCCCCTGTAGTATGTAACCAATCTCCAATCTCCCCTGCCCCTCCCCCCTTTCTCAGCATGAATGCCCTCCTCAACCCACCTGGGCTGTCCCCATGAGAATTCCTTCCTCACCCCTTTTGTACCTCACACTGCCCCCTACTCCCGTGTGGGTGCAACCCTCACTCTCCGGCATGCTCTGACGCTCCACGCGAGATTGTCCTCACGGATGCCCCCTATTTCCCCCCGATGGGTTTCCACGGCTCCCCCATCACTCACCAGCATGGTCCCTGTCTTGCTCCGTCCCACCTAGCAACTTTAGGACTCTACCTGCCTTAGCAGTGGGCCTGTCAAACTTAACACTACAAGGCAGAATGTTAGATTTCCATCCTCTACCCTTACACCATTTTTCTCTCAGCCTTTCCCATGTCAATTCACGAATCCAGTAGCCAGCGCATTGCTCCAGCCCTCGATACGGTCATCCGTGATTCCACACTAGACTTGCTCTTCCCTTTCCTTCTTTGGCTGGTTCCTGGCCCGGGGGCTTTTGGGCTTAGCTCTTCTTCCAGCCTGGCCCTCTAGGAACTCTTAACCTCAGACTTCCCGTTGTTCAGGTCTCAGCCCAGATGTTCTTAGCTGAGGGAGGCCCTCCCAGACCAGCTTGTCCCACGTAGCTCTCCCAGGCCCCCTCCGGCTTACCACCTATTGCTTTGTCCTCACATCACTCTGAAATTATCTTGTTTGCTTATGGTCTGTGTCTGCACCCCCAGCCCCCCTCCACCCACTAGTTATATAAGCCCCACCAGAGAGCAGAACTTGGCCTGTGTAATACACTGTGCTACCTCCAAAACACACAACAATAGTTAACATGGGTGGGTGCCCAATATATATTTCTGAGTGAATAAACAAAGGTGCATTTTTAAGAATGTAGTAGACTTTCTTTACAGAAAAATACAGCATATAGTACAGAGATTTCCCATATAACCCTTCTCCTCCATACAGTTTCCCTTATTGTTAACATCTTGTATTGGCGTGATACGTGTTACAATTGATGAGCCAATAGTGATACAATATTATTAAAGTGTAAAGTTTACATTGGGATTCACTCTTTGTGTTACCCAATTCTACGGGTTTTGACAAATGTATAATGTCATGTAGCCACCACTATAGTATCACGTAGGATAGTTACAGGGCCCCCAAGTCCCCTGTGGTCCACTTTTTCTTCCCTACCCAAACACCGGAAACCACTGATCTTTTTACTGTGTCTATAGTCCTGCCTTTTCCAGAATGTCAGGTCATTGGAATCACCCAGCATGTAGCTTTTTCAGGCTGACAGGTTTGTAAATTTAGATCCCTCCATGACTTTTTGTCTTGATTAGCTTATTTCTTTTTATGACTGAATAATATCTCATCGTACGGATGTGGCCGCCATTTGCTAATACGTTCACCTGTGGAAGGAAATCTTGGTGGCTTCCGGAATAAAGCTCTCGTCGATTTTTGCGTGACCACAAGATTTCAACTCATCGTAGTAAAGTTCATGTTTGCTGGATCGTATGACGTAAGAGTATGTTTAGCTTTGTAAGAACTGCCCAACTGTCTTCCAAAGTGATTCTACTGTGCTGTACTTCCACCTACAAGGAATGACTCCTACTGCTCCAGCATTTCGGGTTGCCAGTGTTTGGGATTTTAGCCATTCTAATAGGTATACAGTGGTACCTCATTGCTGTTGTAATTTGCCATTCATTGCTAACAAATGATTTTGAGAACTTTATGTGCTTCCTTGTCATCTACCTATCGTTTTTTATGAGGTGTGGGTTCAGATCTTTGCCTCCTTTGTAATTTGGTTGTTCTCTTATCACGTTTTAAGAGTTCTTTGTACATTTGGATACAAATCCTTTATTAGATAAGTTTTGCGAATATTTACTCCCAGCCTGTACCTGGTCTTTTCATGATCTTAACAGTGCCTTTTGCAGAGCAGAAGTTTTTAATTTTTTTTAAATGTTTATTTATTTTTGAGAGGGAGAGAGAGATACAGAGCATGAGCAGGGGAGTGACAGAGAGAGAGGGAACACAGAATCGGAAGCAGGCTCCAGGCTCTGAACTGTCAGCACAGAGCCTGATGTGGGGCCTCAAACTCAGGAACTGTGAGATCATGACCTGAGCCGAAGTCGGACGCTTAACCGACTGAGCCACCCACGCGCCCCAGAAGTTTTTAATTTGAATGAAGTCCAACTTACAATTTTTTCTTTTGTAGATTGTATCTTTGGTGTTGTATTTAAAATTCACTGGCAAACCTAGGGTCATCTAATTTTCTCCTATGTTATCTTACAAAAGTTTTAGAGTTTTGCACGTCACATATGTAGGCCTATGATCTACTTTGAGTTAATTTTTGTGAAAAGTGCGAGGTCTGTATTTAGCTTCTTTTTTCTTTTCCTTCTTTTTTTCTTTCTTTTCCTTTCTTTTCTTTCTGTGTGTGTGTGTGTGTGTGTGTGTGTGTGTGTGTGTATTCAGCTGTTTCAGTACCATCTGTTGGAAAGACTATCTTTCTCCATTGAACTGTCTCTGCAGCTTTGGCAAAGATCAGGCGACTATATTTGTGTGGGTCTTTCTCTGGACTCTTTGTTCTGTTTCATTGATCTACTTGTCTGTTCTTTTACCAAAATCACACTGTCTTGATTATTGTGGTTTATGGTAAGTCTCGAAGCCAGCTAGCTTCAGTCTTCTGACTGTCTTCTTCAGCCATGTGTTGGCTATTTGAGCCTTTTGCCTTTGCACATAAACTTGAGAATCATTTTCTTGATGTCCACAAAACAGTCTGCTGAGACTTGACTGAATGCAAATCCAATTGGGAAGAACTAACATTTTAACAATATCGATTCTTCCTATCCATGAATATAGATATCTCTTTATTTATTTATATATATTTTTTCACTTTCTGGCTTCACAATTTTGTAGTTTTCCTTATGTACATCTTCTGCATGTTTTGTTACACTTAGAAAAATATTTTACTTTGGGGGTGACAATGTAAATGGTACTGCGCTTTTTTTTAATATGTGTTTTTTCAATTTTTTTTTTTTATGTTTCTTTATTTTTAAGAGGCAGAGACAGAGCGTGAGCAGGGGAGGGGCAGAGAGAGAGGGAGACACAGAACCCACAGCAGGCTCCAGGCTCTGAGCTGTCAGCACAGAGCCCGAACTCATGAACCACAAGATCATGACCTGAGGGACGATTAACCGACTGAGCCACCCACACGGCCCCAATGGTACTGTGCTTTTAATTTGAAATTCCAATTGCTCATTGTTGTGTATAGGAAGCAGTTGACTTTTGTATATTAACCTAGTATCCTGCAACCTTGTTAAAATCACTTATGACTCTCAGGAGGGTTGTTTGTTTGTCTGTTTGGGGATTTTTTGGTGAGTTCTTTGGGATCTTCTACATAATTATGCCATCTGCAAACAGACACCATTTTATTTCTCCCTTCCCAATCTGTAACCCTTCTTCTCCTTATTTGTAGGACTTCTGGCACAGTGTTGAATAGGCGGGAGGGAGAAGTCACCCTTGCCTTGTGCCCGACGGTGGGAGAATACAGTTTTTATAATGTGAGCTGTAGGCTTGTTGGTAGATGTTCTCTATCAAGTTAAGGAAGTTCCCTTTTATTCCTAGTGTGCTAAGAGTTTTTCTCAGGAATCAATTTTGGATTTTATTAAATGCTTTTTCTGCATCTATTGATATCATCATGTGATTGTTCTTCTTTAGCCTGTTGATATGATAGCGTATATTCATTTTAGAGTACGTGGATTTTTGAAGATTGTACAAGCTTTACATAACTGGAATAAATCTCATTTGGACATGGTCTATAATTCTTTTAATCATAGTTGGATTTGATTTGTTAATATTTTGTTGAGAATTCTCACTTCTGTATTCACGCGAGCTATCGATCTGTGGTTTTATTTTCTTGTATTGTCTTTATCTAGTTTGGGTATTAGGGTTATGCTGGCCTCACAGAATGAGCTAGGAAGTATTCTTCAGTACAGATAAGTACTTCACTTATCTGGAAGAGTTTGCAAGAAATTGTCACCATTTCTTCCTTAAATATTTGGTAGAATGCACAGTGAAACCATCTGGGCCTGGGGCTTTCTTTTTGGAAGATTACCAACTATTGATTCAATGTCTTTAACAGATATAGAATGATTTCAATTATCTATTTCTCTTTGTGTGACTTTTGATAGATTGTGTCTTTCAAAAAATTGGTCTAAGCCATCTAAGTTATCAGATTTATGGGCATAGAAAATTATTCAGAATAGTGCTTTATTATCCTTTTAATATCCATGGGATTAGTAGTGATTGGTCCCTCTCTCATTTCTAATTGTAGTGATTAGTGTCTTATCCTTTGTTGTTGTTGTTGTCGTTGTTTGGTTAGCCTGGCTAGAAGTTTATCAGTTTTATTTATCTCTTCAAAGAACCAGCTTTAGTTGTGTTGATTGTCTCTATTGATTTCCTGTTTTCAATCTCATTGATTTCTGTCCTCATATTTATTCATTCTTTTCCTCTCCTTGCTGATATTGATCTCCTCTCTCTAGTTTCCTAAGGTGGAAGCTTATTGATTTGATATCTTTCTTCTTTGCACTGCTTACCACAAATTTCAGTAAGTTGTATTTTCACTTTCATTTAGTCCAAACGTTTTCTAATTTCTTCTAAGCCTTCTTCTTTGGCCCAAATGTTTTCTCATTTCTTCTAAGACTTTTTCTTTGGCCCATTTGGCATTTAGAAATGTGTTGTTTAACCTCCAAATATCTGAAGGTTATCTAGCTATCTTTCTATTAGTGATTTCAAGTTTAATTCCATTGTGAACTGACAGCATACTTTGTGTGATTTCTATTTTTTTCAGATTTGTTACGGTGTGTTTTACAGCCCTGAATATAGTCTATTTTGGCAAATGTTCCATGCGAGATGAAGAATAACGTACATTTTGCTGTTGTTGGATGAAATATTCTACAAATGTCAATCAGAGCCAGTTGATTGGTGATGTTGGTCAGCTCAACTATATGCTTACTGATTCTCTGACTACTGGGTCTGTCGATTACTGATAAGGGGGTCATGAAGCCTCTATAATCATGGATGTATCTATTTCTCATTGCAATTCTATCAAATTTTGCCTCACATATTTTAACACTTTGTTGACACTTTGTTAGGCATCCACACCTTAAGGATTGTTATGTTTTCCTGGAGAATTGATCCCTTTATCATCATATAATGTCCTGTTTATCCCTGATAATTTTCTTTGTTCAGAAATCTGCTACTCTGAAATTGACATAGTTACTCCAGCTTTCCTTTGATTAATGTTGGCATGCCATAGATTTCTCCATCCCTTTGCATTTAATCTATCTGTGCCTTATATTTAAAGTAGAGTTCTTGCAGATAACATGTCGTTGGGTCTTACTTTTTTACACACTCTGTCTCTGTCTTTTAATTGGCATATTTAGACCATTCACACTTAAGGTTATCATTCATATAGTTGGGTTAAGGTCTACATATTTGTAGCTGCTTTCTACTCTACTATTTATACTTGTTCTTTGTTTCTTTTTTTAATCTTCTATTTTTTTAAAATTTAAGTTTATTTACTTATTTTTAAGAGAGACAGAGACAGCGTGAGCAGGAGGGGCAGAGACACACACACACACACACAGAGAGAGAGAGAGAGAGAGAGAGAGAGAGAGAGAGAGAGAATCCCAAGCAGGCTCCTTGCTGCCAATGCAAAGCCCAACATAGGTCTCAAATCCATGAAACCACGAGATCATGACCTGGGCAGAAACCAAGAGCTGGATGCTTAACTGACTGAGCCACCCAGGAGCCCCTTTAATCTTTTACTCTTTTCTGCCTTCTCTAGTTTTAACTGAGCCTCTTATATGATTGCCTTTTCTTTCCTTCATTAGTATATCTATTAAAAAGAAGTGTAATCATCAGTGATCGCCCTAGAGTTTTCAATATACATTTACAACTAATCTAAATCCACTTTAAGATAACACTACACCATTTCATGAGTAGTGCAGGTGCCGACCCACAGTATGTTTCCAATTCCTCCTCCCCATGCCTTGTAAACTTTATTATTACACGTTTCATTTATCCATAAGCTCTAATCACCCAATTCAATGCTATGGTTATTATTTTAAATAATAATCTATTCAATCACTTTGGAATAAGAAAAATAAAAGATTTTATTTTACTTTTACTTATTCCTTCTCTAGCAGTCTTTCCATTTTTAGACAGGAAAACCGTCCAACCTATATTATTTTTTTTTCTTTCTGAAGGACTTATTTTAACATTCCTTGCAAGGCAGGTATACTGGCAACAAAACCTTCCATTTTTGTTTGCCTGAGAAAGTCTTTATTTCTCCGTTATTGTTTGAAGGATGATTTTTCTGGATATAGAATTTCAGGTTGCTGGGGTGTTTTTTTATGTTACATCACTCTTCTTGCTTGCGGTTTCTGAAGAAAAATAACGTGAAATTCTTATCCTTGCTCCTCTGTAAGGTAAGACGTTTCATTCCTCTGGATTCTTTCAAGGTTTTCTTTTTGTCCTTGGTTTCCTATAGTTTGAATACGAAAAGCCAGCATGTAGACTTTTCGGTATTATTTATTCTTAGTATTGTCTGAGCTTCCGGAGTCTATGATTTGGTGTCTGTCACTAATTTTAGAAAATTCTCAGCCATTATCGTTTCAAATACTTCTACTCCGTCCTCTCTCACTCTTCTCTTTCTGATATTCCTTTCCTACTAAGAATGTGATACCTTTCATAATTGTTCCCCACTTCTTGGACACTCTGTTCCTTTTTATTGAGTGATTGATTTTTACTTTTTAGTTTGGGCAGTTTCTAATTTTTAAATTTTATTTATTTATTTATTTATTTATTTTGAGAGAGCAAGGGTGAGTATGTGCATGAGCAGGGGGAGGTGCAGAGAAGGAGGCAGAGAAAATCCCAAGCAGGCTCCATGCTGCCAGCACAGAGCTTTAGGCGGGGCTCAGATTCACGAACTGTGAGATCATGACCTGAGCCCCAGCCAAGAGCTGGATGCTTAACCAGCTAAGCCATCCAGATGCCCCTAGTTTGGGAAGTTTCTAGCCACGCATCTTCACACTCACTGATTCTTTCCTTGGCTATGTCCAGTCTACTGATAGGTCCGCGAAAAGTGTTCTTCACTTCTGTTACAGTGTTTTGCTTTGTTTAAATTTGTGGCATGTCCTTTTGACTCTTTCTTAGAATTTTCATCTCTCTACTTACATTACTCATCTGTTTTGTTGTTGTTGTTGTATTTTTCCTCCCAACACCAACCAACTCGAATGCCAGCTGGTGTCCTAGAATTCAATTCAACGCTGACACTAAGTACCCAGAACTCACATCAGACTTGGCAGGTGTAAGGCTCAGTCCTCTAAGACTGCCCTCACTTCAGATACCAGTCACAAGTTTTGGGTTCCCGGTCCACCCACCCTTCTCTCCGACCTGACTACAGAGTCAGGGGTTCCCATTACCACCCTGCCAGGTTTGAAAATTCGCTAAACTGACTCACAAAACTCACCAAAGTGCTTTAGTTACCATTGCTGGCTTACTGTACAGGATACAACCTTGGAATAGCAGGAGTCAAGTGCAGTTTAACTTTTCCTACGGTTTCCAAGACTCCTGCTCCCTGCACACCGATTCTCTCTCCACATTGGTCTGCCTCTCTGGGTTTCCGGCTGCAGTTTGTGCTGTGATCAAAGAAGAGATTCACTACTGGATCGAAGAGATTTCCCGGGGCGCCTGGGTGGCGCAGTCGGTTAAGCGTCCGACTTCAGCCAGGTCACCATCTTGCGGTCCGTGAGTTCGAGCCCCGCGTCGGGCTCTGGGCTGATGGCTCAGAGCCTGGAGCCTGTTTCCGATTCTGTGTCTCCCTCTCTCTCTGCCCCTCGCCCGTTCATGCTCTGTCTCTCTCTGTCCCAAAAATAAATAAACGTTGAAAAAAAAAATTAAGGAAAAAAAAAAGAGATTTCCAGTTGGCTCAGCTTTTCTCTTGTGAAATGTGGAGTGACAATTTCTAAGCACTTTACATCTTGGAACAGACTGTGTTTGTTCTTTAAAATCTCTTTCCATGGGACACCTGGGTGGCTCGGCCGGTTAAGGGTCCAACTTCGGCTCAGGTCATGATCTCACAGTTTGTGGGTTCGAGCCCCGCGTCGGGCTCTGTGCTGACAGCTCAGGGCCTGGAGTCTGCTTCAGATTGTGTCTCCCTCTCTCTCTGCCCCTCCCCCACTCATGCTGTGTCTCTCTCTCTCTCAAAAATAATAAAATGAACACTAAAAAAATGTTCAATAAAATCTTTTTTCTGATTATATAAGTAAAAATATTTGGAAATTAGACATTTGGAAAGGGAAAAGAAGAACCTAAAAATCACCTTGAGCCGCCCAGTCTATAATTAATCATTGTTAACATTTGTATATATTTCTATTTGTCATGTTTCTATTTGTGGGCATATTTATATTCATAACTATGTTTTTATAAAAGGATGGAGTTCTGTATTGTCTTTCCCCCACTGTCAGGGACTATTTCTGAAGCTTCTCTAAAACTGCTGCAGAACATATTTCCAATGTTGAATGTCTTCTGTGGGGACCCTGACCCGGTGGCGAGTTCCCTTCAGGTCTTATGGGGCTGGTGACAATTCTCCTCTTGAAGACTGAGGGTCACACATGAAGCAGACTGACATTCTCTCATGATCACCTCGGTGCCTATCGTAGGGAGGAGGGTCAGCAAACATTAGTTGACTGGACGGGTGCAAATGTCCCCTTTTTCGGCTACAAAAACTATGAAACGTCCTCCTCCCCCTTTCCTCAGAGTCCAGAAAGCCGAAAGTCAGGTTGGATGCTCGATGAGAACTTACGGGGTTCGTGTATTTCTTTTCCTTCTCCTTCGAGGGGATTTTCAACATTTCCATAGGAGTAGCTTTAATGTTCCAAGCATACATACATTTTCCTGAAAGTTACCTTATATTCTATTTTGAAAATTGCCAATATAAACCAGAGATACGCAAACTAGCGGGGGGACTATCTTTCCTCTCCTACCCTGAACACTTTGATCCGTGGGGGACTGGGGAAACAGGAACGCAGAGGGGAGGACTCACGGATGAGGAGGGAAGCGAACTGACAACATCGGCAAAGGCCTGCTCCAACCTGGAACTACACCAAGCCTTTGCAGCTCGATGGTGGCTACTTTTATCCCTGTTTCATCGATGGGAGCACTGTGATCGGGGTGGCTTCGAGAACCGGCAGGCGCGGGAGCCAGGAGAGAACCCATCCACACCTTCATTCGTACACTCATTCATTCATCCCACTTTTACTGAGTAAATAAAAGGTGCTAGCGAGGCTTTGTTCCCAGGGCCAAGCACCGGTCTAGCCCCTGAGGATCCCGCAGGAAACCAAAGCGCACACCCCTTGCCCCTGCGCCCCGCGCTGCCCCCGAGGGGAGGGCGCTGGGGGGAGTGGTAAGAGCTGGCTCCGCGCACGTCAGGCGAGTGGCCCATCCCGGGCTCCGCCCCCGGCCCGCGAGCTCCACCTCCCCTAGCGGCCGGAGGCCGGCGCTCGGCGCGCGCACCCACAGCGGGGACTTTTCGCCACCCCGCGGATCGACCCCGGTGTCTTCCCCCGGCGGAGGCTGCGGGCAGCCCCTCGGCCCGCCGGCGCCCCCCGTCACTGCCGCCGGGGCCGCCCGCAGCGCGCATCCGGGCCGCGGGGCTCCCGAGCCCGGTCCGGAGGTGCGAGGGCGCCGGCCGCAGAGGGTGGCTCGGAGGCCGGCACCCCCGCGGGGAGCGGCGAGGCGACCCTGCCGAGGTAAACGGGCTGGCGGGGTCGGGGGATGGGGACCGCGGGTGCGCCTGACCTCCCGGCAAACGCCGCCACCCTGCAGCCGCTTCCCGGAATCCCTGCACGCTCCTCGCCTGCCCCGGCTCCTCCTCCTGCTCCTCCTCCCCCCGCCCGGTTCCCGGCGCCCCCCCCCCCCCCCAGCCCCCCGCCGCCGCGCAGGGCGTGCCAGGCCCCGGCCGCTGTGCCCCGCGTCGTCTGTTCCTCGCCACCCCCGGGAGCCTTCTTTCTTTGCACCCGGCCCTGCGCCCCACTTTCCCACCCGCGGCGCCGGGGACACCCGGGCACTCGCGGCTGCAAGATGTGAGCCGTGGTGAAGTGTGAGGGTCACACGCCTCAAGATCCACCCGCCTTGCGAAACTGGGCTACCCTCTCGGGCCTCGAGTTCCATACCCCACCCCGCCAAGAGAACCCCTGGAATTAACCAGCTTTTGTGGCCTAGCGGGAGAGGGTCACCGAGGGGCGACGGGGGTGGCGTGTCCGGCGCCCTTCCAGACTCACCGCTTGGAAGCTGGGAGGAGGAGAGGGCGGGGAGACAGAGGAGCGGGCTCGCTGCGGGGGGTGGGGAGGGGCCGGGGAATTAGGGGAACCCGGTGCGAATCGATACTGGAGTTCAACCCGGAGAGATCAGCCGGTTCTGTGCAGTTAGGAGTTCGATTCCTCAACACGCTTAGGAGGTGAGCGGCGGCGTTGTTGAAAGACTCTAGACACGCCGCCTCATTTTTTTTGTTTTTCTTTTAGTATTTGTTTGATGTCCCTGCTTTTGTTTGGGAAGAGGTCTTAGAAGCTAGTATAACGCGCCAGAGGGCTCTGATCGGAGCCAGACGAGCCCGCCGGAGCCCGCCGGGAGGTGCAGACTCCGGGAGCCCTGGAGGCGTCCTACTGACTGTCCCCCGGGGACTAAGACCCTCAGGCCGCCCCCTGCCCCACCCCTTGGCGAGGTTTCTAAGCACCCTCCCCCGCCCCCAACTGTTCGGGTTTGGGGAGCAAAGGGGTTCAGAAGGGGAAGCCACATCAAGATGGGCTCTGAAGAAAACATCTTTTAAAATTTCCTAGCAACATGCGCACGTTGATAAAGTCAGACCCGTTTGTTCCAGGAAATGGCTTGAACTTTTTAAGTCCTGTAGTGCACAAGCTGGTTTTTCATTTTAAAGTATCAAAAATCTGCACGGCCCTTTTGGTCTTAGCTGTATTTCCTCTCACATTCCTCCTGTATTTATTTTTAAAAAGTTAAAATGTGTCCGAAATTGGGTTCCTGGTGCTTTGTCTGAAAACATTTTAGGAGAAGCACAGCCCCAGAAGTAATCTTAGAAGTGAAACTTTTTTTTTTAATTTTTTTTTTCAACGTTTATTTATTTTTGGGACAGAGAGAGACAGAGCATGAACGGGGGAGGGGCAGAGAGAGAGGGAGACACAGAATCAGAAACAGGCTCCAGGTTCTGAGCCATCAGCCCAGAGCCCGACGCGGGGCTCGAGCTCCCGGACCGCGAGATGGTGACCTGGCTGAAGTCGGACGCTTAACCGACTGCGCCACCCAGGCGCCCCAACTTTTTTTTTTAATTGTTGTTCGTTTTTAGAGAGAGAGCGCGCACGCGGGCACAAGTGGGGGAGGGGGAGAGAGAGAGGGAGACACAGAATCCAAAGCAGGCTTCAGGCTCTGAGCCGTCAGCAGAGAGCCCCTCGCGAGGCCCGAACTCACCAACCGTGAGATCATAACCTGAGCCCAAGTTGGGCTTAACCAACTGAGCCACCCAGATGCCCCTAGAAGTGAAACTTACCTCATCCCTCCTAGTTGCACACAGAGCCTTGGTGAACTTGGTGAACTCATTTTCCCGTTATATATTGATAAACCCTCGACCTATTAAAGAACCAGCGGCATATATATTCTTGGCTACCAGTCATCCTATTTTACTAAAACTAAATGCCACTGAGTATAGGATGCGCTTTTATGTAACCAAGTAAGAAAAAAAAAAAAAAAACACATGCATTCTGATTTCGGAGGGGTTTGGATGTCCGAAAGAAATGCACATTTTATAATCTGTAAAAGGTAATCTGCACGAAAGCAGAGCCTGACAGTACTTGCCCTGAGGACTCTTCATTCCTAACGAGAATGAAACCTCGGAGACATTCATGACTCCCTGACGACCAATGATATGCCAGGCGTCAGGCCAGATAGAAGAAAAGACCGTTATGTTCTCCACCAGAGGACTGGAGGCAGCAGGTTCCCTGAGGGCTGTCTGTCTGTCTGTCTGTCTGTCTGCATGTTCTAAATGGCACGCGACCTGGGAAGAATAAGAGAACAATAGTTCCCTGGGAGAGCAGGTGGGCTTTAGTGACAGTCATGAGAAGTCCAAAGAAGAGAAAAAAGAGAGAGAACCGTAGAAGGGAGCAGTTGAGAGCCACTGAACATTGTCTCTGGAGCCAGGAGGAAAACAAGGGCACTTAGTTTCCCCATAAGCCAGGGTACATAGGAGAGAGACGCTTAAGCATCATTCTTGTTCTAATGCTGAGGGTTTAAAAAAAATTTTTTTTTAATTTGAATGTACCCATCCACCAGAAACTTTCCTGGTAAGTCAACAACAATCTTAAAAAGGCTCCCTAATACACAGGAAAGAAGCAAACAGGGCCTTCTGAGCAAGGGGCAGTGGTCAGAGGCAGGGAGATGGGGATAGTCAGCTAGGGGAGGGGGTCGCGGAGAAAGGCAGTGCCAGAAGCAAGACCATTCCGAGGACCCTGTGGTTGGCCCTGCCTCGCCTCCCCCTCCCCCCACCCCCACCAGAGGGAGGCCGTACCTCACCTTCACCATCCCAGCGTCAGGCCTTGGGGCTCTAGAAACTGCCCCGTCTTTGCAGAACAAACTCGAATCTGGTGTGGAAGCCAAGGAGGTTAAAATTTCAGTCCACTCTATCACAGTAACCAATGACAAAGCCATCTAAGTACCAGCAAGGTGAACAGAAGTGGGGTGTGGTGGCTGCATAAAAAGGAAGGGAAAAACAAAAACAAAAACAAAAACATAGTCTGCAAGGAGTCTTACTAAAAAAGTAATATTACTCCTAGATTAGTAGAAAATCGTTTCCAGGGGCGCCTGGGTGGCGCAGTCGGTTAAGCGTCCGACTTCAGCCAGGTCACGATCTCGCGGTCCGTGGGTTCGAGCCCCGCGTCGGGCTCTGGGCTGATGGCTCGGAGCCTGGAGCCTGTTTCCGATTCTGTGTCTCCCTCTCTCTCTGCCCCTCCCCCGTTCATGCTCTGTCTCTCTCTGTCCCAAAAATAAATAAACGTTGAAAAAAAAAATTAGAAAAAAAATAATAATAAAATAAAATTAAATTAAATTAAATTAAAAAAAAGAAAATCGTTTCCAATAGCCTTATATCCTACGAGTTGGTAAAACTACGAATTCAGTAGAATAAACTCAAAGGTTAGAATATTTTAAAATGTGATGGAGACGGAGTTGCGAACTTAAGCAGATAATTTGAGCACCCTAGGAACATAATTGCAGAAGAAATAAGAAGAAAGAACAGGATACTTTTGAAAATAAAGACATTTTTAATAGAGGAAAGGTTTGATTTAAGCCCAATGAATGCAAATGAAAAGAAAAAAAAAAGATCAAGTCAATTAGGAAGAATCTCCATGTGGAAATTAAAAAAAAAGCACAAACATTAGGATAATTGGGATCCCTGCCATACAGAAACCAGCAAATGGGACAGAAGATGCAAATAAAAGTAAGATAAAAGAACTTTTCTTGAAATGAAGAAAAAAATGGCCTGTAGGTCAAAAGAACATTTTTTCAGGAAATTGCCATTTTCCGAATATTCATATGGGAATGCTGAGCCCCAAGATATCTTTAGTGATTTCAATTTTTTTTTAAAAAAAGAAGAATTCTTTTAGGAATCCAGGAAGAAAAAGTAAATAAAAGAAGGTCAAGCCAAATCAAGCTGGCCTCAGACGTTCTAGTGCTAAATTCCAGAATATGATGGTTCTGAGAGAAATATTCTAAATGGAGGACACTGTCCCCAGGAGGGTATTTTCATCCCAGCTTAGATGTCACTCAAGGTAATCAATAGGCAGGCCTTCTCAAATATAAAAGAGCAAAGGGAATTCAAGACCCAGTGAGCTCTCTTTGGGGGAGGGAGGGATTACTGGATTAGAAAAATCCAACAAATAACAAGTTAAGAAATAAATCAAACTAAAGACCCCAGACGTAGAGAACTCACGCTCAAAAGGACTGTTAATGAGTATTGATCTAAATGTAGAATTAATCCCAGACATGTTTGGAAATTGTAGGTAGAAAAAAATGTGATCATTATATAATTCTAGACACAAAAAACAATAAAGCAAAAAAGTAATAACAATACGAATAAGGAAATAGGAGAGGCAGATGGGAGGAAAAAGGAGAGTAGCAACATTCTCATCTTTGAAAGCACAGATCAATAAATACAGTTTAATAGTAAACAGTGCTGGGGGCGCCTGGGTGACTCAGTTAAGCATCTGACTTCAGCGCAGGTCATGATCTCACGGTTTGTGAGTTCAAGCCGCACGTCAGGCTCTGTGCTGACAGCTCAGAGCCTGGAGCCTGCTTTGGATTCTGTGTCTTCTCTCTCTGCCCTTGCCTGCTCACGCTCTGTCTCTCTCAAAAATAAATAAGGATTTTTTATTTTTTTTCTTTTTTTGTTTTTTTTTCTTTTTTTCTTTTTTTTTTTTTTAATGTTTTTTTATTTATTTTTGAGACAGAGAGAGAGACAGAGTATGAGCAGGGGAGGGGCAAAGAGAGAGGAAGACACAGAATCTGAAGAAGGCTCCAGGCTCTGAGCTGTCAGCACAGAGCCCGATGCGGGGCTCGAACTCATGGACTGTGAGATCATGACCTGAGCTGAAGTCGGACTTAGTTTAAAGTTCTTAGAACTTTACTTAACTTAAGGAACTTAGTTAAAGTTCTTAGTTTTCTTAGAAGAATATTTTAGGAAATTACTCTGTCTTACAGAAGAAAATAATTTAAATTTCAACCATCCCTTCGGTCTTTCCTTCAGTTTTGTTCCAAGTACAATTAAATTTAGACAGAAGTGTGTGTGTGTGTATGTGCGCCCACACATGCACATGCGCATAGAAAGATGTCTGGGATTATGTTCACCTAAAGTTAATGATGGAAACATCTGGATGCTGGAATTTGTACTTTCATACATTATTTTTAATGTTTCTTAATGAGCACAGAAAAGAAATTTTACAGAAACAAGAGAGACGCTTGAAAAATAAACTGGAAACCAACATGCCAAGATGCTACCAGTGGTTGATGCTGGGTGGTGGAAATAAGGATGATTGTTACTTTCTTCTTTGAGCTTTTTTGGGTTTTTTTTCCCCCTAATTTCCAGGAAAAAATTATGTAATTGTGTTTGCGTAGTATTTCTGAATTCAGTTCATTCATGACTCCCTGACGACCAATGATATACCAGGCGTCAGGCCAGATAGAAGAAAAGACCGTTATGTTCTCCCCCAGGAGACTGAGGCAGCAAGTTCCGTGAGAGCTGTCTGTCTGTCTGTCCGTCTCTGCCTAGGAGGAGCTGGAATTCAGAGAAGGGGCCCTGGACATCAGCAGTGTTTGTTGACGTGCCAGAGGCAAGGGTTGCTCTGGGCGAGCCGCACCCAGAGCTGGCTTGCAGGGGACAGTGATTTCCAGGGAAACCTAGAAAGGCTGATGACAGCCTTGAATTCAACCTGCGACACTTGCTTGATGCCTTGTTAGGTGACAGTGAGCTACAGACGGGGCTGGCCACAGAATTTGCAGGGGCCAGAGCAAAATAAAAATGCAGGGCCCGCGTGTTTAAAAAGCAAGAAGGTTGGGGCGCCTGGGTGGCGCAGTCGGTTAAGCGTCCCACTTCAGCCAGGTCACGATCTCGCGGTCCGTGAGTTCGAGCCCCGCGTCAGGCTCTGGGCTGATGGCTCAGAGCCTGGAGCCTGTTTCCGATTCTGTGTCTCCCTCTCTCTCTGCCCCTCCCCCGTTCACGCTCTGTCTCTCTCTGTCCCAAAAATAAAATAAACGTTGAAAAAAAAATAAACATTTAAAAAGCAAGAAGGCATCACTGAAGGCATTAAAATACAAAGCTTTTTCTTTTCTTCCACCTTCTCTGTCTCCACTGGTCACTTTGGTATTTGCCATTTAAATGTCGTCCTGAGTAAAAAAATAAATAAAATTTGAAATTATCAGCAGGAGCTTCAACCTTTTCTGCTTTATAGGGTGCAAACGCACAGATCTAAATGCAAACGTAAGCGCATTTAGTTCATGTGGGGAGTCACCGAATTACACAATTGGCATCTCAAGCACATTTTGAGAGGGTACCTCGAACTAGCCAGGAGAAGCAAACTCAAGCCAGACGAGGGAGGGTGGCAAGGAGAAGAGAGGTCCCCCCCCCAGGCACACAGCCCAAGAAGCATTCCCTGGGTTACCGTCAGGGCCAGTGAGGCTCCCTGCAGGTGCCCAATGCCACTCTGCCCCTTGCGACTCTGGGCCCACATGCACTTGGGCCTGAAGGATGCCAGGATCGCTCTCTGCTACCCGCCCTGCACTCCAGCCTGGGGTGGGCTCTGGGAAGTCCAGCCCTGAATCTCTCCTTCCCAAGGACCTGCTGTCTCAACCCATAGCTCACTGGCAATGCCCAAAGGTCTTTAAACCTCTGCCCCTGGACATGCTAGGTACCTGATCAAGGCTGACCTAGATGCTTACCACCCCCAGTCCAGCTAGTCGCCCCCCCCCAACCCTGGGCAAAGCAGGGCCCTGCCAGCCTGGCGCAGGAGCAAATTCCACTCTGCCTGGCCCCTTCTCTGTCTGCTTACACACCAGGAGGGCGTCAGTGCAACGTGGGACTTTCCAACAATGTGACCCAGCTGCCACCCCACACGAAGGGCATCAATGGTGCCCAGGGTCCAGAGGCGGCAGGGGGCGGGGGGTGAGACCAAGCGTGAGCTGAGACTACAAACTCACCATGTGTCCAATGGCCCATCAGACTTCACTACCAAAACATAAGTTCAACGCTACAATTATGAAGAACTTCAAGGCAGCCATTGGAGAGCAGTAAACCGAGGGTGGACCCTTTCTCGTGTAGGACCTGGGCACAGAGATGGAGGAAGAGCAAAGCCAGCCCTTCCTAATGGCAACAGCTTTGCTCTAGAAAGCTGATTTGTAGTCAGGGAGAGGTTTAAGGCACCTCATTAACAACCCCAGACAGGATGCCAAGACAGAAAATGAGATTTTCCAAGCAAGCAGGAAATCTAGTTACTAGTCATTGGGTTGGAAGTAGAGTATGGGTCATCAGGAATAAAGGGGAGGCGACATCCCCTGGCCCACAGGGGGTGAGGACTTCTAACTGTGTCGTGTGTGTGTGTGTGTGTGTGTGTGTGTGTGTGTCTCAGCCATTGAATAAACCCGAATGTTCCACAGATGTAGAACAAAGATGAAGACGTACCGTCAGGCAAAGACAGAGGGTTGAGAAGCCGCGGGGCAGATGTTCAAGTGTAAGGGAGTCCCGTCCCCCCAACCCCCCTGTGGCATTCTACACGCTAGCTGCGGCCAGCTTCTAGGGAGTGTCCACAGCCCTGCAGGCCCTCCTTCGGGGAGTAATGGTGGGAGATGACGTCATGTGTCTCAAAGATCCCTGTAGACGCTCTAAATGGGTGCAGTCTTGTGGGACAGGTTGTAAGCAGAGGAGCCTAGATAGCTCATGCGTGGGGGAGTCTGCAGCAGGGAAGGCATCTGTGACTTGGAATCTCTCAGATTCCTGTAGAATACCCGGATGGGACCTGTTACCTCATAGTCGAGAGGACTTTTTCATGTTTTGAGCTTGAACTCAGGTCTGCCGCCCTGTGGCCCTTTTCCAGTTTCAGCGCGGGGGCTTGATGCCTGCTACAAGTGTTGGGAGGACAGGACACCCAGAACCTATGGGGCGCAGTTGCTTGGGTGGAGACAAAAGCCCTGAGGCAGAGAAGGTAACTAGGACTCACAATGCGGATGCCAAGAAACAAAATACCTTTAAATCTGAAAACAGACAACTCAGAAACGAATGCATGAAACTAATGCGTGAACTTGGGATTCTGTGTCTTCCTCTCCCTCTGCTCCTCCCCTGCTTGCACTCCCGTCTTTCTCTCTCTCTCTCAAAAGTAAACATTAAAAAATTTAAAATAAAATAAAATAAAATGGAACACCTAGGGGCGCCTGGGTGGCTCAGTCAGTTAGGCATCCGACTCTTGGTTTTGGCTCAGGTCGTGATCTCAACTGTTTGTGAGTTTGAGCCCCCCATCAGGCTTCATGCTGACAGCATGGAGCCTGCTTGGGGTTCTCTCTCCTTCTCTCTCTGCCCCTCTCCCCACTAGCTCTCTCTGTCTGACATCTCAGAGCCTGGAGCCTGCCTCAGACTCTGTCTCCCTCTCTCTCTGCCTCCCCCCCACCCCTCCCTCCCGCGCACGCTCTGTTTCTCCCTCTTCTCTCTCTCTCTCAAAAATAAAACATTTTTAAACAAGAAGGAGAAATAATATATCTTTGGTTTTGCTTATACATAAAGATGTTGTGAAGGACTCACCAAAAAATTAATAGAAGTAGTTTTCTGAAGGAATCAAGACCTTTTGCTCTTTGCTTTTGTGTATTTTTGGAAGCGAGTAACTCTGTCGCCTATTCAAAAATTAAATTTAAAACTTCTCCCGGAGCTAGATAGGGAACTGGTCCCAGGTCCAGCTCCTGGGAAGGCAGAGGAAGCCTGGAACAGGAAAATTCCTGTTCCTCCCACGTTGTCCTGTCTTTGTCCTTTTTTATCTTTTGTAATTTAAGTAAACACTTCAGCATTTGGATCACCTGATATCTATTTCCTTTCAGATGTGAAAGTAAAGAAAAGACTTGATACCAAAGATGCTTTGGAGCCAGAATACTTCCTGGATTAGACCCCATGATTTGTATCCCGTGGGTAAGCGTCACTTTTGTCCCAGTGCTCCTAGGACCAAGCCAGCAGTCACCCCACCACCCGGAGCCCTGTTGGGGGTAGCAAACGGCTTTCCCTGCTGAGGGGCCCAGTATCAGCCCATCCGGTGCCAAGAGCCAAATGGAACGTAGATAGGAAGCCTGTGCTGATTGATGGTCTGGATTCAGTAGGAGCACCTGCCCTACTATTAATTTTAGGACAACAAACGACTAAATAAGAATGACTTCAGGCTCCACAGTGATGGAGAATATCCTCGTGAGCAACCTGAAGAGCAATTTCTCTTAATACCCTCATTCTAATCCAGGGAGGAGTTTATCACTCGACTCCCATACTTAACACCACCCTTGGCAAACACCTTTAACGTTTCTTAACCAACAACATGCCTGTGTATTCATATTCTGAGACTTTTTCCAGGCAGGTAAATGCTTCTCGGGACATTCTCTCAACCAACCAGCCCTGGTATTAGCATCAGCTCCCAAACAGAGCTTATTTTGGATTCACTCAGGTTGAAAGCCTTGGGCCATGGGCTGCTGATACAGACAGTGACCTTCTAAGAACCCTTTACTGGAGCTTTTTTTTTTTTCTTAACACATGGATGTCGCAATCCAACGTTAATTAAGCCATGTGTACGAAAGAATGCCAGACCCAGAGCAATAATTACAAATTGAGCCTGGAGAGAGTATTTTTGCTGGTCTAATATTTTTTTCTTCTTCCTAGTGTATATCGGCCTCATGGTTGGTGTGGTATTGGCGTGGCCTGGTAAGAGATTTTCTTGGCTTGGCTGAATTTCGTGTAAGGGACAGAGGATTGGGGTGACCATTCAGAAGTCTAAAATGCGGGGAACTTGATTTCTGATCCCAGATCTGTTGCCCATTTTTGTCTGAATCCTTTTTCCCAGATTTTCTCAAATACTCTCCTTTTCTGTCAAAGGAGCCAACAGTAGCCACATTTTCTCATTTGTCTCTCAAAACTCTTATAAGAAATTAACACCAGAGATCATTTTTTTTTTTTTTAATGTTTGTTTATTTACGTTCAGTGGAAGAGAGAGTGCCTGTGAGCAGGGGAGGGGCAGAAAGAGAGGAAGAGAAAGAGAATCCCAAGCAGACTCCACCCTGTCAGCACAGAACCCCACTCAGGGCTCAAACCCACGAACCGCGAGATCACCACCCAGGGGACCGTGACCTGCAAGGCCACAACCTGAGCCGACATCAAGAGTCAGACCGGTAACCGACTGAGCCACCCACGTGCCCCACACCAGAGATCATTTTAAAACTCCTTAAAAGAATTTTCAGGGGTGCCTGGCTGGCTCAGTCGGCAGAGCGTGTGATTCTGGATCTCAGGGTTGTGAGTTCGAGCTCCATGTTGGGTGTGTAGATTACTTAAGAATAAAATCTTTAATAAAATCTTTAAAAACATTTTTAAAGGAATTTTCAACTTAAAGCCCCTTCACCGAAGATTGAGGAGACAGACTATGCCAAACAAAAAACAACCCGGACATAATTTCCCTTTAATTTGCATTCTTACACCTGTTATCTGGTGCCAGGTAAAGGAAAATAATTTTTCTGAACTAAACACCTTGCCTACATATAGAAATCCGCCCCCATAATCTCATTGTGCATTAACTATATATCCAACCTTGTGATGAGCACAGAGGACGAAGAGTTCGAAGTCAAGAAGCAAAGGCCCTAGGTCCTAACCACTGGAAGCTTCAAGAATCATAAAAAGTGAATTTGGGGAAAAAAAAAAAAAAAGACTTGCATTTAAACAGGATTTGACAACATAGCTTTTTTTTTTTAATGTTTTTATTTATTTTTGAGAGAGAGAGAGAACAAGCGGGAGTGGGGATGGGAGAGCGGGGGAGGGGGACAGAGGATCCAAAGCAGGTACTGACAACAGAGAGCCCAATATGGGGCTCGAATTCACACACTGTGAGATCTTGACCTGAGCCAAAGTTGGACACTTAACCCGACTGAGCCACCCAGGTGCCTGACAGGTATAGCTTCAGAGTCTCATTTACCGCTGCCTCTTGCCAGCTGCATAATATTGTATAACCCAACTCTCAGCCTTACAGTTTGTAGAATGAGTCTCTTAACAGCACCCGCTTCAGCATTGCTGCCCGGATTCAATGCCTGGAAAGAGCCAGTCTAGGCATACATTTATCTGTCCCTTCCTTCCATGACTGGGGGACAAGTGCGGTGGGAGATTCAGTGGAGGGAAGGCAGGCAGAGGGCTGAGCGAGCTGCTTAGGGGACTCCAGAAAGAGGTGGAGTGGAGTTGAGAGAATGAGGTGGCCCAGGACAGGATAACATAGATCATTTTGATTCAGCGGGCCACTGAGAGTCCATGATAATTAAGCGTGAGCCGAAATTCTGTTTGCACAGTGCCGAGTTCCTGCATCCTAAGCTTGCCTGCCCTAACAATGTGTTGTTCATCAATTAGTTATATGACTTCATTTTTCATGTCCACCAGAACCATTTCCTTCCTGTGGTTCCAAGGCCCCTGGGGCTTCTGTGCTGGGAGTGTGGGCTCCAAATCCCAAGGAACAGATGGGATAGGAGCCAAGCTATACCTTGAGTTCCAGATTCAGCGTTTCTTTTTCTTTCTTTCTTTTTTTTTTTTTCTCCTGTTTCCTTTAGATTTTTCAGACGAATCTTGCACTTTAAAGGTGACATTTCGCAGCTTCCGGCTTATCTTGTCATGGGAATTAAAAAACCATTCGATTGCACCAACTCACTATACGTTATGGTACACAGTCATGAGGTTGGTTTGACGCTTAATTTTCTTCTTGCTAAAGGTCTTATCTTTCTACTAATTGGGGGGTGGGGAAGAGTCGTCATCTTACTTGTGATAAAGCCTCTCTCTCCTCCTTCTCTCTCTGGTTTGTATTCAGAGCTTTAAAAGTCCAAAGACAAGACACAAGTCCATTTTTTTTTTTCAACGTTTATTTATTTTTGGGACAGAGAGAGACAGAGCATGAACGGGGGAGGGGCAGAGAGAGAGGGAGACACAGAATCGGAAACAGGCTCCAGGCTCTGAGCCATCAGCCCAGAGCCCGACGCAGGGCTCGAACTCACGGACCGCGAGATCGTGACCTGGCTGAAGTCGGACGCTTAACCGACTGCGCCACCCAGGCGCCCCCACAAGTCCATTTTTAATTAAGCTGAATAATGTCATATTCCAAAACCACTTCTAACAAAACTTGTATTTATAACCATTTCTACCAGGTCAAAGCCTCAGACGCACAATAATTACGGCGTATGGTTTTTATAATTATTTCTCTGACTCAGTAAGTCTGAATGTTTCAAAGCACTGTTTTCTGAGGACAGGAGTCCAAAGATCTGGTGACCATATCGATGTCGTGTTCACTTTTCTTTACTCGGTGGGGGAGGGGGGAGGCGGTGGCACATCAGAGAGCTGCCTGGCCCAGACCAGGTCCACGGTCTGGCTTAATCACTAATCAGCCGTGACCTTCAGGCACAGAGCTCGGCTTCTCTGAGCTCAGTATCCTACTTATAGGTTGCTGCAGAGATTAATGCCATAATGGAGGGAGCCTTCTATGGCTCTCTTTTTCCGACGTCTGACATCACCCTTATAAGTTGTCACTTTGATCTAGTAGCTGCGTTCTTTTGTTTGCTGTTTATCTGGCTAACAGCTGTTACTACCACTGACTGGCCCATGGAAGGCCTCTTGTGAGTTTCTCTGGTGCCTGCCAAAGTCTTAGTTTCTCTCTGCGTTAGGTGGTCACGTGTATCACCTACTTACCTTTCTGAGGCTCAAGAAATCAGCCATCTGTGTTGTCCCTATAGAACAGGCTGATTTAGGCCTGGACCATGTGATCTTCAGCTGGAGAGAGAATGTGTCTCAGGGAGGACACTCCTGATGGTCTTGTAGGGGCAGAAAGATCTGGGACTTCTGTCATGAAAGTGTAATGTTTGCTCATTTATTCACCCAGCAAATATTTACTGAGCACCGACTACATGGCCAGGGGACCAACCATGAACCAAAGCCCTTGGTCGCCTGGAGCCTAGAGCAGACATTCGGAAAGTAGACAGAAATACCAAAAAAACAAATAAAGATATAATGTGGTAGGTGATGGTAAAGGAATGCAGGAACATGAAGACAAGCGAGAGAGGGGGTGGACATGATGGGGTAAGGTGTTCCTTTTTTTTTTTTTTTAAGCTTATTTATTTATTTTGAGAGAGCGAGTGGCACAAGCAGGGGAAAAACAGAGAGAGGGAGAGAGAGAATCCCAAGCAGTCTCTGTGCTGTCAGTGCAGAGCCTAATGCGGGGCTTGAACTCATGAACTGTGAGATCATTACCTGAGCTGAAACCAAGAGTCAGATACTCAACTGACTGAGCCACCCAGGCGCCCCTAGGTGTTCCATTTTATTTTATGTATAGATTTTTTTTAATTTTAATTTTTTTAATGTTTATCTTGGAGAGAGAGAGAGAGAGAGAGGGAGGGAGAAAGACAGAGTACAAGCAGGGGAGGGGCAGAGGGAGAGGAAGACACAGAGTCTGAAGCAGGCTCCAGGCTCTGAGCTGTCAGCACAGAGCCTGACGCAGGGCTCGAACCCATGAACCCGCGAGATCATGACCTGAGGGGAAGGCGGACGCTTAACCGACTGAACTACCCAGGCATCTTCCAAGGTGTTGCATTTTAAATAAGGTCGTTAGGACAGGCGACCTGATACGGTGATGCTTGAGCAGAGACGTAAAGAAATGAGGAAGTGAGGCCTGCAGTTAACGGAATCTCCGTCACATAAATACTAAAGTTTGCCTTTTCTCATGTCTTTCCCTTTCAAAGTAAACCAGACGATATGAAGATCGTGGAGCACTGTTCAAATATCACAGCATCATTTTGCGACCTAACCGATGTGTGGGAAGTCCTGCCAGAGACATACATCCCCAGAGTTGATGGATTCAGGGGAAACACAATGCTGGTCAGCTGTATCAGCGATTTCTTCCTGGCAACACACGGTGAGTTCATCTCTGCTTATCATTTTCATCATCATCATCAAGATCATCATTATTTGCTTTCCCGTGACATAGGCAGGTCTGCAGAGGTGTCTGAAACTCAGGGCTATGTTTACCAGCTGGCCTTGCCCCTTCGCGGCTCTGGACCTGTGAAGTGTTTGCTTCTCGGAGCCTTGGTTTTCTCATCCAAGAAGTGGGACGATAATCTGTCCTTTGCTGGCGATTCCTCACTGCCTGTCTAAGGCAGGCGTTCCGGCAGCAATGGTTGGTTTGTTCCGGTTCATTTCCTGTCACAACCTGACAGGAAGTAGGTCGGGAGGTCCAGAAGGCCTGCATCTGAGCTGTCCCAACCCTTTGGGCCAATGTTTTCCTTAATACGGTACCCCCTCCCCCAGATCATAAGCCAATAGTTCTTATCTATGTTAGTTCCCAAAACACATGTGCACCCGGGGCACTCGGAGACCGGAGCCCGAGAGTGGGTCTTCCTGTCTTTCTTTCCCTATGACTGGAGGCAGCTCCCTGTGGCACTTGTGTTAAACAGCTCCAGGGTGGCTGCTGGTGGCCCTCGGCCAGACTCCAGCTCTTCTTCGAGGTCCTCATTTGCAACTTGTTTCCAAGAGAAAGATTTGGTTTCAGCTCCCTGTTAAAGGCTGTGTGGATGTGCGTTCACACATTCGTGCTTAGCAAAGTGACAATGACCGAATCCCACTGTCGCAGACAAGATTCCCTGGATTTGTGTGTGTGTGTGTTTATGTGTGCGTCCAGAAAAGAAAAGAAAGAAAAGCACAACTTATAGATCGTGGCGCTCAGACGATTACAGAAAGTACATTACAGTAAGGATGAGACGTCATTTGTCAAGACTTAAAATGGTAAATGTCAAACACATGTAAATACCCAGGCTTAGGGGAAATGCGGAGAGTGTACTTTGAACATCTGAAAATCTGCAGCAGGATGTATTCAAATCTTGCCGTGTCCCTGCTCTCATCCAGAATTCCTCTTTAATGGTTTGTCCTACAGAAATAATTACGGACAAATGTAATGATTTAGCTCTAAGAATGATTTAGCTCATTGACACAGTGGGTCTATTCAGAAAATGTAGAGACAATCTAAATATTCAAAGCAACAGATCGGGGCGCCTGGGTGGCTCAGTCGGTTAAGCGGCCGACTTCGGCTCAGGCCATGATCTCGCGGTCCGTGGGTTCGAGCCCCGCGTCGGGCTCTGTGCTGACAGCTCAGAGCCTGGAGCCTGTTTCCGATTCTGTGTCTCCCTCTCTCTGACCCTCCCCTGTTCATGCTCTGTCTCTCTCTGTCTCAAAAATCAATAAACGTTAAAAAAAAAATTAAAGCAACAGATCAGTTAAATTATAGTGCAGCCAGACGCTTAGTGGAATAGAGTCACCCCTAAAAAGTTAACGATGAAGATCCAGGGTCAGCCAACTTTCTGTAAAGGCCAGAAAAGAAATACTTTAGACTTTATGGGCCACATATCATACACCATATCACCTGTCCTTCTTCAGTTGTTTTACAACCCTTTTATTATTTTGTAAGTTTATTTATTTATTTATTTATTTATTTATTTATTTATTTTGAGAGAGAGAGAGAGAGAGAGAGAGAGAGAGCAAGCAGCTGATGGGAAGAGAGAAAGGGGGAGAGAGAGCCAGTAGGCTCCACACCGTCAGCATGGAGCCCAATGCTGGGACTCCCAAACTCATGGCTCATGAGATCATGACCTGAGCCAAAATCAAGAGTTAGGCTTAACCAACGAAGCCACCCAGGCGCCCCACAACTCTTTAAAATATAAAAACCATTCTGAACTGGCAGGCTGTGCAAAACTCCAGCCCACAGGCCCATTTTCCACCCCTTGATGTAGACAAATATGCATGGATATGTTTGTGAATTAAGTGAAATATACACCATGCAAAGCTATAGGTAAGAATGATTTAATTTTAGATGAGATGTGTGTGTGTGTGTGTGTGTGTGTGTGTGTGTATGCACTAGTTCAGTTTATATACGTGTGTGTATATATTTCCATGCAAAGCTATAGGTAAGAATGACTTAATTTTAGATGAGATGTGTGTGTGTGTGTGTGTGTGTGTGTGTGTGTGTGTGTATGCACTAGTTCAGTTTATATACGTGTGTGTATATATTTCCATGCAAAGCTATAGGTAAGAATGACTTAATTTTAGATGAGATGTGTGTGTGTGTGTGTGTGTGTGTGTGTGTGTGTGTATGCACTAGTTCAGTTTATATACGTGTGTCTATATATTTCCATGCAAAGCTATAGGTAAGAATGACTTAATTTTAGATGAGATGTGTGTGTGTGTGTGTGTGTGTGTGTGTGTGTGTGTATGCACTAGTTCAGTTTATATACGTGTGTGTATATATTTCCATGCAAAGCTATAGGTAAGAATGACTTAATTTTAGATGAGATGTGTGTGTGTGTGTGTGTGTGTGTGTGTGTATGCACCAGTTCAGTTTATATACGTGTGTGTATATATTGACACTGATACGATATAGACAAAACACGATTAACCACATTCAGGGACACTTGCCTACTGTATTTTCTGATATTTCTGCAATGGTTGGGTATCATTGTTACTGCGATACGAAAAGAAGTCATTTTGTTTAGAATACAGGCTGAAAATTCCGAAAGGACGGACTTCCATCCTGGAGCCTTCCGTTTCTTGTGGTAATAGCAAATCACATCGCTTTTAGTCTCAGTTTTTCACCAATAAAAAAAAAAAAAGAATACAACCCATGCCTCACCTAAGACCGTAGGTTACAGAGAAGATAGTTGTCAAGAGGTCAGGTTGTATTACAGCCACGGGAGCATTGCTGCGATGCAGTCATTGGCTGACACCACTGGGGTCTGTTTCTGGTTTCGTTTTCTCCACAGTGTCTTTGGAACCACCGGACTTTGATATTGTTGGCTCTACCAACCACATCAACGTAATAGTGAAATTTCCACCAGTCATTCCCAAGATACTAAATGGCGAGCTCTTACAGTATTACTTACCGCTCGTCATCGAAGAACAGTCAGGGAAGATTGTTAAGAAGGTAAGTGGCTAAAACAGTTCTGAGCTGGCAGTGAATATATTTGACCGTCTTCTTAAAAAAAAAAAAAAAAAAAAACCAAGGAAAAAGACATTTGTAATGATTTGAGCAACTGAGCCTAAAGGGTCTGAATCCGCGGGGTCTGACTTTAAGCAAAGAAGTCTCTATAGTTCATTCATTGTGGAAATATGTTGACTTAGCCTAGCAGTGTGGTCTTCTTTCAAAGAAGAGGCCACATGCGCCACATCGAGGGGCACACAGGAAAGGGAAAGGAATGTGGTGTGGACAAAGAGAACAGGCTAATTTCAGCACACTAGGGCGAAATCCCAGGGTGTTGGGATGAGTGGAAGTGGGCCCTCCCAGAACAGCAGCTGACATGTGCATAGCCCTTTGCCGATGAGAAACCCTTGCAAGTACCAGCCCACAAGTCACCAGGGGCAGGGGCATGTCAGGCAGAGGGCACAGGAAGCAGAGGTCCTGAGGCTGGAGTGGACCCAGTGGATTTGAGAATCAGGGCAGGGAGCTGGAATGGAGTAACCGGGACAGGAGACTAGAAGGAGGTGAGATCAGGGAGGCAGTGGGGCCCAATCTTGTTGGGCTTTGTGGGTCTGAGGCTTTGAAGTATCATGAAGCTGCTGGAGGTCCGGAGGCTTTAACAGGGCATCCTGGCTGGTGTATTGAGAATAAACCACAGGAGCCAAAGGTGGAGGTTGGGAGGCCAGTTAAGAGGCTGTGGAGATGGTAATTGCTTAGTAGGAAATGGCAAATTACAATTTTCGCTGTAATATCTACCTGGATATAATCAACGCCCTAATCAAAACAAAATGAAAATAACAGAGGGAAAAAATCAGCTTATGTAGCTCAGAGACTGTACGAAGCTTCTTTAAATATCATAAACCAGTCACATCTCATTGGTATTCAACCCGTGAGCTACTAACTCTGTTTGAGATTATTATTATTATTTTTTTTTTCAACGTTTATTTATTTTTGGGACAGAGAGAGACAGAGCATGAACGGGGGAGGGGCAGAGAGAGAGGGAGACACAGAATCGGAAACAGGCTCCAGGCTCTGAGCCATCAGCCCAGAGCCCGACGCGGGGCTCGAACTCCCGGACCGCGAGATCGTGACCTGGCTGAAGTCGGACGCTTAACCGACTGCGCCACCCAGGCGCCCCGAGATTATTATTTTTAAAATAAGAAAGCTATGGGTATTAGGATATTGACAACACCATGAGAGGAAAATGATGGTTAATAAGCATCTTCTTCATTAAAGAAAAGTAATCTTTATTTATTTTTTTTTAACGTTTATTGATTTTTGAGACAGAAAGGGACAGAGCATGAACGGGGGAGGGTCAGAGAGAGAGGGAGACACAGAATCCGAAGCAGGCTCCGGGCTCTGAGCTGTCAGCACAGAGCCCGACGCGGGGTTCAAACTCACAGACCATGAGATCATGACCTGAGCCGAAATCGGAAGCTCAACCGACTGAGCCACCCAGGCGCCCCAAGAAAAGTAATCTTTAGATTAAATTAGACCAAGAAAAAAAGAAGAGACTACTGGTGTAAGCCAGGTGACAGATGGTGGTGGCTTGGACCACTTGGCAGTAATGAGAAGTGGTTAAGTTCTGCATATATCTTGCAAGTGGAGCGGACAGTATTTTTGGATGGGTTGGATGTGCCATGGGGTGAAGAAAGAGACAAGAGCGTCTGGATGGATGGAGTTTCCATTAATGAAAATGGGGAAGATTACAGGGGCACCTGGGTGTCTCGGTTGAGCATCCAACTTCGACTCCCTCTCCCCCTGCTCCTCCCCCATTCTCTCTCTCTCTCTCTCTCTTTCTCTCTTTCGGTCTCAAAAATAAAAAAAAAATTTAAATGGGGAAGATTACGGATGGAGGAGGTGGATAATTGGGTATCAGTAGCTTGGATCTGGATATATTAAGTTTGAGGTGCCAATAAGGCATCCAGGAGGATATAGTGAGCAGGAGTTGGATGCTCTGAGTCTGGAGTTCAGGGGAGAGCTCCTCGCTGGAGAGACGTCCTGGGGAGTCGTTGGCTTCTTGGTGCGTATTGATACCTTGAGACAAGGTGAGGTCACCTGGAAGTGGATATGCAGAGAGGAAAGAGGACGTCCAAAGTCAGAGCCCCAGAAGCCCAAAATAGAGAGATCTGGCAAATGAGGAACCAGCAAAAGAGACTAGAGGGGTGCCTGGCTGGCTCAGTCAGTACAGTGTGCAACTCTTGATCTAGGGGTTGTTGTGAGTTCAAGCCCCACGTTGGGTGTGGAGGTTACTTAAAAATAAAACCTTAAAAAAGAGAGAGAGACTGGGAAGGAGCAACCAGCATGGTAGGAGAACAACTAGGTGAAAATGATGTCCTGGTAGCTGAGAGAAGAAAGTTCCAGAAGGAGAAAGTGATCTACTGAATCAAATGCTATAAATGGGACACGTTAGATGAGGACTATGGATTGGGTATTGGCTTTAGCAACATGGAAGTCCTGGTGACCTTGATAAGAGTGATTTCAGTGGAGTGATGGGGTGAGGACCTGGTAAGAACGGATTCCAGAAAGAGAAGGAAGAGAGAAATTAGAGACAGTGAGGAGAACTAATTCTTCTAAGGAGTTTTTCTGTAAAGAGGAGAGATACTCTGTGGTAGCTATGGGAAGCTGGGGTCAAGAGAGAGGGATTTTATTTTATTTTATTTTATTTTATTTTATTTTATTTTATTTTTAAGTTTATTTATTTTGAGAGAGAGAGAGAGAGAGAGAGAGAGGGAATGAGGGAGGGGCAGAGAGCAGGGGACAGGGAGAATCCCAAGCAGGCTCTGCACTATCAAAGCCTGAGTCGGGGCTGGAACATGAACCATGAGATCATGGCCCGAACCAAAAAAATCAAGAGTCAGACACTTCACCAACTGAGTCACCCAGGTGCCCCATAAGAGGGACATTTTAAAATGGAAGAACTTATGGGGTGCCTGGGTGATTTAACTCTTGATTTCAGCTCAGATCATGATCTCACAGTCGTGAGTTCGAACCCTGTATCGGGCCACATGCTGGGTGTGGAGCCTGCTTAAGATCCTCTCTCTCTCTCTCTCTCTCTCTCTCTCTCTCTCTCTCTCAAAATAAAATAAAGAAAAAGAAAATGGAAGAAGTTACAGCATGTTCATATGCAGATGGGATGTTCCAAAGGGATTGCTGGACCATGTGCTTGAGGAAGTGAGGAGGGATGGAATCTCATAAGCACAAGAAGGGATTGACCTTGGTGCAGAGCAGGGACTGTGCATCCAAGGCGAGTGTGGGGGCGGGGGGCAAAATACTCAGGCCAGCTTCTGTTTGCCTGGTGAAACAGGAAGTGAGTATGGCAGACTTCAAGATCACACAATGGCAACACCAGGTGTGAAACCCAGATAGTCTGATTCTCAGCTACTTTTGGCTATTTCTCCTGGAGGCAAGAGCCCTCCCTCCGTGACACTGTTTCTACTTCTGCCCCCTTTTTCTTCTTCACTGCTTATTGGCACTGCATGAGAGTTTAGTTTGTTAGAGCTCTTTCTTTCTTTCTTTCTTTCTTTCTTTCTTTCAATTCTTCCTCCTTCCAAATAGAAATTTGCAGAAAAACATTATTACAGAAGGCCGTATATGAACTGCTGGAACATCCTGATTCGTAGAACTGTTAGTATTTTGAAAACCATAAAACTTCACGCAGAAGTTGTTTTTCTTTTTTTTTTTTTAATTTTTTTTTAATCTTTATTTATTTTGAGAGAGAGACAGAGTGTGAGCAGGGGAAGAGCTGAGGGGAGGGAGACACAGAATCCGAAGCAGGGCTCCGAGCTGTCAGCACGGAGCCCGACGCGGGGCTCGAACTCACAAACTGCGAGATCGCGACCTGAGCCGAAGTCGGACGCTCAACCGACTGAGCCACCCAGGTGCCCCGAAGTTGTTTTTCTTGAAAGAAACTTCATATCATCTCTCTAATTCCAAAATGGAACAGAACTACCTAGGAACAGAAGGGGCAAGGTGTCTAAAGGGAGAAGATGAGGAATTAGACATCAGCCACAGTTCTGCCACAGCCATGCTGTGTGGCCTTGGAAAGTTACTTAGCCACTCTGAGTGGTAGTTTCCTCATCTGGAGAATGGAGATCGTTGCAACTCTGTGGACTGTTTTCATAATCACATTCGTTAATATGTACGAAGACACTTCCTGAAGAGTAGACCCATATCATTAATGAAAAAAGATAATCTCATTTTTTTATGTTCTTAGTTTTGCAAGATTATCTTAATGCATGACAAAATAATCTTGTAAAAATGACATCATGGAAACATTTTTTTTTCTTTTTTTTCATTTTATTTGTCTGAGAGAGAGAGCACAAGTGGGAGAGAGGGGCAGAGGGAGAGAGAGAGAGAGAGAGAGAGAGAGAGAGAGAGAGAGAGAGAATCTCCAGGAGACTCCATGCTCAGTGTGGATCTCTCAACCCTTTAACCAACTGAGCCACCCAGGTGCCCAGACATCATGGAAATTTTTATTCCTCGTTGAACCTTTTTCTACTTGTTATAAAGTGCAGTTGCTAGACTAGATTTCATGGTTTAAAAATGTGCATCTAGTTTTGTGCTAAATTGCTGGCCCCAAATGACTTAAAAATACTTTTTCTTTTCAAGCCTGAGATCTTTCTATCCCCATTTAAGATCTGAAGACAAATCCCCAAGGAGGCTTGAAGGGCCTGCCTGCAAATGAAATTCTCACTCAAAGCCTTCCTGATTTTTTTGCTTCTTTTTTACAGCATCACCCCAAGCTAAATGGAAACATCATTGGAAATGTCACTTATGTCATCGACAAGCTGATTCCAAACACAAACTACTGTGTATCTGTCTATTTTAAGTCTAAAGATATGGGAGCAATAAATAGATCTCCAGTCAAATGTACCTTCCTTCAACCTGGACAGGAAACAGGTATAAGTGTTTGAAAACTCATGTTCTGCTTTCATTCCGAGGGAAAACCTGGTTAATGAAAAGAATCTGAAAGTCGTGGAGCCCTGAAGGTATTCCTTCCACGAAAAGCCCATCACAGAGATGCTTTCTGTTGGTCAGTCTCTACTATGCGGTGAAGTCACTTTTAAGTTGCCATAGCAGAGGGACAATCAGGTATCTGTCTTTATAAAGTCAGATCCTCTGAAGTGGTAACGCTTTTAGTTTAGCTCAGGGAGTCGGGATCGAATTCAGTTCTGGGTGCCCTTGGGTTGGCCATTATTCAAGCTAGCTGCTGGAGGAGGCAGGGTTACTGGGACCAGTTGCACGCACAGGTATCAGAGGGTCAAATTGTGGAGGCTGGGTGTGGCCCACGGACGTGGCCAGCTTGCAGGAAAGTTCGCTATAGCTTGTAGATGGAAGGGAAGCTCACCAGTGCGTATGACATAGTCCCTCATGAAGACTAAAAAGTCCTGTTGCGAAGGCATCAGAACAGGAAACAGCCTAGTCCCCGAACCTTCCTCTGAGTGGAGAAATCTGCAGTGAGAACAGTCAGGCTTAGGGACGTTCGTTGCTGATTATTTGCTTGGGAAGTAACGAGGCCCCTAATTGTTTTGCCAAAAGTGAAAGTCTCCACCAAAGAAGCCTTTCTGAATTTCCCAACCCCGACGAGAGTTTCTTTAATGGTCTGACTTACCAGAGTACAGACAAGATCAGGTGGGACAGAAGAAAGCACCCGCAATGGTATGGCTTCCTTGGGGATTCAGTGGACACAGGCCTGGCGCCTAGTGCTTGGAGATGCTCAGTGTGATTTGACTCTCCCGTGTTCCGCAGGGTCCAACGACGCCCGGAGCGATTTTAAAGGAAAAAGTAGCTCCTTTCAAGTACCTTTAAAGGAAAAAGGCATTAGCTTGAATCATTAGTGTAGGGTCAGTCAAATATGGGCAAACCTGAACTTGCCTATAAATTCCTTATGCCTGTAGCTCTTAGGAAAATGGGAACCCCAAACAAATCTACATACGTATGCCCTAATACCAATTCTCCAACACCAGCCGGGTGTCCAGTGATTCGATTCCTTTCTGACACTCTCTGGAGTTAGCAGGCCCCACAGGTTAAGGGGCTCAGACTCAAGACTGCCCCCTCTTCGGGTACCAGCTGCAAGTCTGGCCGTCCAAACTTCTGTGCACTCTAACTACAAATTCAGAGGGTCCCACACTCCCCCTTCAGATTAATAACTCACCAGGACTCATGGGACTCAGGAAGCACTATACTTAGGATTACTTTTTTTTTTTTTTACTTTTTTTTTTTTTATTTATTTTTGAGAGAGAGACAGAAAGAGCGTGAGCAAGGGAGGAGCAGAGAGAGAGGGAGAATCCCAAGCAGGCTCCACACTAACAGCAGACAGCCCAAGGTGGGGCTTGAAATCACGAGCCATGAGATCATGGCCTGAGCCAGTCTGACACTTAACTGGCCGAGCCACCTGTTTTATCATAAGAATACAATGAACGGCCAGATGCAGAGGCACAGAGTCTGGAAGGGTCCCGAGTGCAGGAGCTGCTGTCCCCATGGAGTCAGGGTGCACCACCCTCCCAATACGTCTGTGTGTTCCCTGATCCCGAATCTCCCCAAGCCTTGCCGTCCAAGAGTTTATACTGGGTTTTATTACGTAGGCATGATTGATGAAATCGTCATCCACTAGTGATTGAACTCCCATCCCCAGCCCTCCCCCCTCCCCAACAGTCAGGGGCCAGCCGTTCCACTTTCTAAACACCAGGTTGGTTTTTCTGGTGACCAGCCCCCTTCCTGGAGCTATCCAGCACCCTCCCTTGGTTCATTAGCATAAACTCAGGTATGGTCCCCCAAAGACACTCCTGTCGCTCAGGAAATTCCAAGGGTTTTTAATGGTCTGTGCCAAGAACCAGGGGCAAAGACCAGATTTTTATTATTATTATTTTATTTTTCTTATTGTTGTTACTATATTTATATTGTTATTATTATTACTAGACAACGATCTTACAAACAAACAAAACTGCAAAGCCAGCTGAGTAGAGAACTATTTTCTAGTCTCCTCATGGAATACTTCTGTACTTCCTCCGGTGAGGGGCTTTTCCCCTATACCCAGCAATTCTCCCACACCAGCTCAGGGTCCTGCAATTTAACTCAAGTCTGGCACTGTCTACCTGGTGTTCGGGGCTCAGTCCCACAAGACTGTCTCCACCACCGCTTCACATGCAGGTCAAAGTTGTCAGGGGTCTCAGAGCTCTATGCCCTGCAGGAACCGGGGACAAAGACCAAATAAGTAAATATTTTTTATTGTAAATCACAACAGCAGCAATAAAAACTCAGATTAGTAACGTGACATGACAGACGATGGTTGCCTAACACTCAGCCCCCACTTGGAAGATGAATGTAAGACTGACCAAAGGCACACGTTCCCTGGAGGCTGACATGCGCTGTGATTACTCGGTTTTTGCCCTGCCTTTTCTGTTTCCCCTGCTAAAAAGAGTCATGCAATAGCATGGCGTCGTGTCATTTCATCTTTACGTGGTGTGAACACATGATTTGCACATGAAGTCAGCCTCCCTTCTTGTATCATTGCCCCAGACAGTGAAAGGACAGGTACCCCTCGCTATCCAAATATTTGATGTCTCAATTCGTATTGTCTGAAACTCAGGGACCAAGCAGGTTCACATAATGTGGACTCCTCACTGTCCAGATTTGCCATCTGAACTACCTTCAACTGGCCCAACTTGGGAACCAGACAGGTTAAGATGGCGGGGGGGGGGGGGGGTCAGTGCTTAAAAGACAACCTGGGACCAGTGTTAACTTCCTCAGACTCAGTGGTGAATACCACTAGCTTAGGGCATCACTCGTATGGGGGGAGTTTAGTCCAGAGATTGAGAGAAATGTCTCCCCTTTGGTCAAGTCCCAAATTAACCGGTTGGTTCTTTTGCTAAAGCCCTGAGGGAAAGCTGTGCCCGTCCACTTGACAAATATTTATTGGGGCCCCACTGTCTGCTGGATTCTCTTGTAGATGCTGGGGAAACAGCAGTGAACAAAACAAATAAAAATAACGCTTCCTGACCACGTGGAACTTACATTGCAATAGAGAGACAGAAAAACAAAATTTAAAAAGCTACTTGCAGTCAGAAGGTTGCAATTCTCCAAAAGGAATTTTGACAAGAAGCTTGAGGGGCACTCAGTAGGACAAAGTGGTCTCTGTAGAGCCCTGGTGTGGCCAAAGTCCAGCCTCAGAATAACCCAGTTGTTTTTCTCAGACAAACTCCCCTCTTCCACTTCTTTCTGCCCGTCATGTCTACTGTTCAATCACAAACTTTCGAGTCCCTTTTGAAGATCTAATTAGCTTTATTGAACGATTTGTGCGTTGAGCAGCATCCCATCTAGCAAGTATGAAGGAGCTCCAAAGGGCTGCAGAAAGAGAAATGCTTTTAAAGGCCGAACGAGGAAGTCAGACCAAAAATAGGATTATTTTCAGGTGAGGTCACCTCCCTTTGAGGGACAAAAGGATCTTATTATGTTAGGTGGATTACCTCATGGTGCTGAGTTGGAAATTCCAGAATGACCAGTGAAGATTACAGTTTGGTGATGTGGGCCAGGCATAAAATGACTCCTTTTTGGGCCTTGAGTTTTCTTTTTAACCGTATTAACAGGTGGCTGTTGAGCCTTTGAGATATGGCCAGTATGAATGAGAAACAGGGTTTTTTTCGATTTTGATGATTTAAATTTAAGTAGTCACATATGGCTGATGGCTACTGTATTGCATGGGGCAGTCATAAAACATCATTATAAACTGGAAGAAATTTCACGTTTAAAAATAAATCTGCCATTTTCATCATTTAAGAATATGTATGCTTGGATTACTTTCACTCTTTTGTCTGTAACAATAGTTTTTCCCATGTTTGTTGTTCTTTGATACCTTATTCCACTCACCTGTGATAATTTATTGAATTTATTTTGAAATAAAGTCGTTTCATTTTTCATCAACAGAGTCATCAGAATCCGCCAAAATAGGAGGAATAATTATTATGTTTTTAATAGCAGCTGTCTTCATAAGCACCATATTAATACTGAAACGGGTTGGTTATATATGCTTAAGAAATGATTTCCCCAAAGTTTTGGTATGTAGTCTTTTTTTTTTTAATTTCTATCTTTATTTTATAACTTAAGAATTTTTATTATATTCTTAACTATTTTCACAGAAGGAAAAAAAACGTTTTCTAAAAACACTAAGATGCATTATCACTCTGGGTGACTTTTCCATCCCTATAAGTATATATTTACATTTGATGCTTTCTGTTTATACTTGGCCCACGTGTTACTTTTAATGGTCACATAGTATCCCATTGTTATTAATGTCCTATTTTTCCCTTAATCATTTGCCAGCTGTAGGCCATCCGAATTGACTTCTTTTTCCTTTCTTTTCCTTCCTTTTTATTCTTTGGCCTTTATGAATAATGCGGTATGTTTCATTAACATTTTATAAAGATTTTCTTTCAATTTGGATTACTTCAGTGGAACATATATACAAGGTGGATTTATATTTTTTTTTAATTTTTTTTTAACGTTTATTTATTATTGAGAGACAGAGAGAGACAGAGCATGAATGGGGGAGGGGCAGAGAGAGAGGGAGACACAGAATCTGAAGGAGGCTCCAGGCTCTGAGCTGTCAGCACAGATCCCGATTTGGGTCTCGAACTCACAAACCCAGCGATATCATGACCTGAGCCGAAGTCAGACGCTCAACCGACTGAGCCACCCAGGCACCCCTGGATTTATCTTATAAAAAGATAAAAGAATTAATTTGCCCCTCATTTGTCATTTTCTCCATCCCATTGCTGTCTTCCTATATTCATTTTATCAGTTTCCATTCAGAGATATCTTATTTTTCTCTAAACTCATTTCATCTTTTTCTTCTCATTTTTATAAACAACTGCACATTTAAATATTCCTCCCCAGTTGATAAAATTGTACTATTCTTTTTCTTTGTGTTTTTACTCCTTCGGATTGGGTTTGGGGGCTGTTTAGGGGGTGGTGAGTGTGCTTGGGGAGATTTTAATTACAATGGGTATTTGAACCCAGCCCGCATTTGGCCCCGCCTTAGACGCCTTAGACATAGAGGACTCTGTATTGGGTTTCATCCACACTGTGATCCCTGCCTTTCAAGTAGGGACAGTTTTGATCCTTCCATGTAAACGTATCTTTCAGTCTTTTATGTTAGCCGTCAGTTGCGGCCTTATCGCTGCCTTAATCCGCCTCTTCCTGTCTGCCAAGTATTTATTCCTTTGGCCTTGAGGTCTTAGACAAATCCTACCCCGATATGTCTCACTGTAGCCTTGAGATATAAAGGTCCTTATTACCACACCTACTCCCTTCTAGATAAATTCTCTGCCTGACTTACCTAAAATGGTTACTAATCCCCCACCAGGTCTCCCTGGGGTTCCTCCCATCCCTAAGGCGAGTCCAAATTATACACCAATTATAAATACGCCTGTTATCGTGTTGACCCCAGGTACTAAGAGGACGTGTTGTTATTGTGTCTTTCTCATACTTCTTCATGAAAAATTGTTGCTCTGTGTTTAAGTAAAAACTCTAGGAATGGCAAAGCAGAACACTCTAGGCCTCGTGTATTTGTGTGTATATGTGTTTCATCAAGAACAGATGTTAAAGTTTTCTTTTTCTTTCTTTTTTTTTTTTTTTTTTTTGCATTTAACAATTATTTAATTGTTAGTTATTATTAGTTAGTTATATTTAGTTATTTATAACTATATATATTAGTTAGTTATATTAGTTAGTTATATTTAATTGTTAGTTAGTTATTATTTAATTGTGTAGTACCTACCACGTGTTTACATGTTCTAGGTGCTGGGGATATAGAAAAGAACAAAACAAACAAAAACTTCTGCCCTCCTAGATCTTAAAGTCTGAGGACTAAGGGTAGGGACTGTGACAATTTATAGATGATATAACTGGCAAAGTAAAAAAGTCACATGAATCTAGAGATAAATGATTAGGATTAATACGTTTAGTGACGTTGGTACATACAAAATAATCAATATAAAAAATGCTTGCGTTTTTATACACTAGCAATAATCGGAAAACAAACATGAAGCTGCTTTTCAACCTCCAAGAAATTAAGTAGGTACACAACTCGTAGTATAAAGCCCTGTGAATTTTCACAAACTCAATGCACCCATGTAATTCATGCCTAAATCAAGAAAGAGAATATATAATCAGCCTCTCCAGAAGTCTCTCTCCTGCCACCTTCGAGTAACTAACCCCCACCGAGGATAACCACTATCCTGATTACTAACAGCATAGATTAGTTTTATCTGGTTTTGAACTTGAAATCGTACAGTTAAGTGGAATCATATAGTTGATTTTAAATACCATTGCAATAGTAATAAAAAAATATTTTTAAAACATTAAAGAATAAATCTAACAGAGGATGTTACAGGTCGTTTGTGGAGAAAATGGCTTCTTGAGAGACATTAACAAAGATTTGGTCAAACAGGGAGCCCAGAAACAGACCCACACGTATGGAAACATGTTTAATGATGAGTAGATATTGCCATGGGGACAGGATTGGCTGGGTCAATAAGTGTATCTATCTGGGAGAAAATGCAACTGGAACTTTACCTCACACCACACACAAATACCAGTTCCAGGTATATTAAAGGTTGTCCTATGAAAGGCACTGTAGGAGATTCTATGTGACCTTGGGATAAGGAAGATTCTCTCAGACGCAAAAAGCAGACACCATAGAGGCTCGACGTCGATACGTTTTCTTACGTTAAAACTGAGAATTTCGTGTCATCGAATGTCCTCACAAAGAGAGTAAACTGGTGAACCACGGGCTAGGGGAAAACACATGTCACATCAATAATCAGCAAACAATTAGCATCCAGGTGATCTGAAGCGCCCCTAGGAATCCCGTGGGAAAAAAGACGAACAACCCAACAGAAAAACTGTCCCTACGCCTGGCTTGGGCAGAGTAGGGGAAGAGCAGGTTTGCCCAAGTGGGCAGCCCAAGTAGGCCTTAGGAAAATAGGAAGATGGTGCTGATGACGATTCCAGGTCTCTGAAAGGAGTCTCCTGACCACCTCCTCGTTCGCCCCACCGTAGTTAACCTAGAGACAGACCCACCGACGGGGCAAGACTCAGCCTTGTTCTCCTGTGTTCTCCACAGCTCTCTGCTCGGCTGGTGTCCTGGTGGTGCTTTCTTCCGAGAGCTGGAATAGAGTGAGCTCCAGTCTTGCCATTCCTCTAACCCTCCCAACTCTTTTAGGATTCCCCTCTTCATCCCGAAGATCCTCCAGTCCAGGGGGCTGTGACCCGGATACAATGGGCTCTCCAGAGTCTCTCCTCACCCACGGTTCCCTGACACGCCCTAGGAGAATCTCAATGGACAGATTTAGATGGCAATCCAGAATCTAAGTGGCCGGAGTCCCCTGAGCAGCAGGAAGCGGCGAGGGGAGCCCCGCGGGAAGGAGTGGAGGCCAGAACATAGCCTCTGCCGCAGGCAGCCTCCGCCGCTCGGTGTTCGTGCCCCCTGGGCACGTTTCTTAACCTCTCTGCCTCATTTTTGTCATCTGTGAAATGGGGATAAGAATAGTAAGCCTGCTTCGTGGCCGGGCCGTGAGGGTAAAACGAATGACGACACGAGTGAGGCACAGAGACCAGTGCCCGGCAGGTGGGAAACGCTGTGTAACCGTTAGCTGTTGTTGTTGTTGCCGTTGGCCTCACTGTCCTCATCCTCGTCACTGAACAGTTCATCTCACTGAGTTTTATTATGTCAAAAAATAAAGAGCAAACACTCAGAATTGATTCTCTCTCTCTCTCTCTTTTGTTTTTAAGAATTTTAATAACTTGTCATCCTGGGTCTTTCTCGAGAGGCCACCCTTGGAAACAGTGGCTTTCGTGGAGGTGATTCACGTTAACCGGAAGAAGAAAGTGTGGGATTATAATTACGACGATGAGAGCGACAGCAATGATGAGGTGGCCCCTCCAATAAGCGGAGGTGGTTATACTATGCACGGGCTAACGGGCAGGCTTCTGGGTCCGGCCTCCGCCTCCTCGGCCACCTTGGAAGACTGCAACCAGCCAGACGCTGAGGAACCCGATCAATCCGAACCTGAGGCTGACACCGAGCCCCTGATGGCAGTATGGCCCAGCCCCAGGCAGTCGGAATGCTGCAAGAGTGGGGCCTACAAGGAGAGAGGGAGGCTGCCACAGGACCCCGTCTCCGAGGATGATGACAGCGCCACCGAAGAGTCTGGGGACAAAATTACCTTCAATGTAAATTTAAACTCTGTGTTTGTGAGGATCCCCGATGATGACTCAGAAGTACCCCCGACGTCACCATCTTTTCTAGAAGAGACAGCCAACCTAGAGGATTCAGATGAAACAGAAATAAGCTTTCTGGCAGCCAGTGGGGAAGGAACACAGCCACCCTTCGCCAGCCCCTCTGCAGAGTGCCCGTGGCCTGAAGACGCTCTTTCTGACAAAAGTGACAGTTCCGAGTCAGATGCGGACATCAGGGATGGTTATATAATGAGATGATTCCCAAGGATAGTTAATTAACAAGGACCGATGAGGTTCTCCCTCCGCGTACGGTCACCAGCCCCTCCGGGGCCTGCCAGCGATGTCGGTGGGAAGGTGCTGGAGACTGCAGTCTGCTGGGTGATTCCTGGTGACGTCATCTATGCAGATTCCCAGGACGGCCACATGGGACCCTCCTATCCTGCAGTGTATTGTTTACATGTCCCAAGGGATGCACTTTGAAGGGAAAGTGTCCTGTCCATTTCCTTCCCTGCATTTATAATAGTTCTGCATCCTGTCTCCCAGAGCAAGGAGCAGGGTCCCCTGCATCTTTCCTGGGTGGTCCAAGACCCTGCAAGTTAATGAAATTAGCCAGGGTGGGAGTGGAGAGTGAAAAGGAAGACACTCAGCAGGGTTCCTAGCAGGTACAGTCAGCAGTGGTGGGTCCAGCAGGCTTAAGGGAGGGGCCAGGAGGGAAAAAGCAGGAAGGGAAGGCCACCAGAAGGAAAGAAAGGGGACCCACAAAGAAACAGAAGCACAGGTTCTGAGTTGGAAGTGGGGAAAGTGGAGCCCGGTCTTGGGCTCCTCCCCGATGTCACATTCTGTCACCTACACTCAGAATTCAGCTCTCCTCAATTTGAATGAGGAGGACACATTCGCACACAGAAATAACTCTGGTGTCAGGCAGGTGACTCCTAGGAAATATCTGCCTGAGGGAGAGGGATAGAATCTCAGTGCCAAATTTTAAGATTAAAAAAAAAAAAAAAGCGAGAGAACAAATGTAAAATCGTTTCAAGGTCTTCAGAGGAAATAAGGTATGAAATAAAATCCCTGGAGGTCCTACTTAGCAATTTAAGAAGAGCTGTGTGCACGGATTCCAACTGTCCTATGTGTGACCACAGTTCCTGTGGAGGCGGGGGGGGGGGGGGGGCAGGGGAAGAGAAGTTCTAGAACATCATGTAGCAAACAATACAAGAACTAGGACTCAGAGGTCTGACTCTGCTATTTCACTGTGTGACCCCAGGTACTTTGCTGAGCCTCTCTCAGCCTCAGTTTCTTCATTTAGGAAATAAGGGGATTGGACTAGGTAATCTCCAAGATCCTGTGGTGCTAGGAGAAATAGCTAGGAGAAAATACACAAGAATTGGGGCACCTGGGGTGGCTCAGTCGGTTGGGCATCCGACTTCAGCTCAGGTCATGATCTCCCGGTTCGTGGGTTCGAGCTCCACATCGGGCTCTGTGCTGACAGCTCAGAGCCTGGAGCCTGCTTAATAACCTAATGAAATCACCTAGGAAAGGAACTTTATGATGGAAAGTGTCCATTCCTCCGTCCTCTTAAAGCAACTATCATATTTTGAAAGATTTCCAGAGTGATCTTTTGGGATAAACTTTTTATGGCTGTGTTGATGTGTGTGTGTGTGCTTCAGTTTTGTATAATTGTCATAAGTTGGTGAAGGATAATAAATACTTTTTAATAAAACTGGGTAATGCCTTCGGAGTTATTTCTCATTAGAGGGGGTAAATACACAGATGATTTGTGGCTCTGCCGGCGTCTCTAGGGTTGCACGGAAGTCTCTCTGTGTGCGGTGGCCTGTAGGGACCAAGGGAACATTCCTCGCCCCTTGCTGTGCTCATGGTGGAGCATTCTAGGGTCAGACGTCAAGCAGTGCCTTATATCACCACGTACTTTATACCCTGCTCTGAACTTTCCAACCTCACCACTGCCCAAGCCTTGAAGGAGGAAATTAAACGTTTCTCAGCAATCTCGTGAGAGAAACCAGTTTTTGCCCAATAAATAACTTGGTTCTCTGTCGTTTACCCCTAGGTGGGAGGGGGTGACGTAGACTCTTTCAAACTGTCTTTGCTAATAGAGCGTCTTAAAATCAGCTTACTTTCAGGGAAAGGGGGTTCTAGAGAAACCCTGGAGGCAGTTTTCACTGGAGAAAACTTGGGGTGGGGGTACGGAATGGTGTCAAGAAAACCCACCACCACCCATGACCCCAGATAGAACCTCTGGGTGGGCGTTGTAAGCTACTTATCTAACTTGGAAGAGCACGCCTTTAATGCTGGCGGGGTGTCTCCCCCAATCCGGGTACCTTACGTACAGTTTTGCAAACGGTTTACTACCGGTGTTTTCCACCCACGAGTTGGGGGTAGCAAGTCCCCTTCCCTCCCCGCGTCTCCCGTCGCCAGGCCCCACCATCTCTCTCTCCCCGGGGCGCCGGGGTGCGCGGGACGCCGGGCGGGCGAGGGCGGTGCCCGGGCCGGGGGCGGGGCCTCGGCTCGCCCCGCCCCACCAGCCCCCGGAAGCGGCCGCGGCGGGGGTGGAGGAGGAGCTACGGGCGCTTCGGGGCGCGGGCACCGGGGCGCTGGCCCGGCGGCTGCCGCGGCCCCCCGAGCGCCCTCCCGGCTCCCGGCGCGGCCATGGCGCGGGGCCTGCGGAGCTGGCTGGGCGGCTGCCTCCTGGTGTCAGGTGAGGGGTCCGCGGGGAGGGGGCGCGGGCCGGTCCCTGCGCCGCGCCCTCCGGGGCTCCCGGCCGCCGCGCGGCCCGACGTCCGCTGGGGACCCGGAGGCCGGGCCGCGACGCCGGCAGCGATGGCCCCAGGGCCAACCCTGAGCGGACCCCATGGGCGCCCTGGAAGTGACCGAGTGCCCGGTCCGGCCGCCAGGGTCTCTCATTCAGTCCTCAGCACCCCAGCACCTGAGCTCTGCCCCTCACCTCCACAGCTGCGGGGCTTCTGAGTTCAAAATCCACTGAAACCTTTTGTGCCCGCCCCTAGATTTCTTGCCCGGGTTGAGATAACCGTGGACCCCACCCCACCCCCCTTCCTTTCTGATGAACTCATCCCCGGACTTCCAGGATACCACAGTGTCCCGGTTTTCCTCCTGCCTCTCAGGCTGTTTCTACCTAGGATCCTGCCCCTCTGCCAGATCCCTGTCGGGGTCAAGTTCTTAACCAGGCCCTCTACCCACTTCCCCCGCACTATCCCTGTAGGGGATACCAGCAGAAGTCTGGCGTTCCATACCAGCTATCCGGCCTGTGATGCAAACATGTATCTCTATTGGCACCAGCTGGGTGGTGGGCCCGTGGTGGTTTATCATACCCTTCCCTCTGCTTTTGTGTATGTTTGATATTTTCTATTAAAAAGTTTAAAAATGGTTTCTTTCTTTTGGGGGGGGGGGGGAGGGACAGAGCGAGAGAGAGGGAGAGAATTGTAAGCAGGCTCCACACTCAGCCAGGAGCCCAATCTCACGACCCAAGGATCATGACCTGAGCCGAAATCAAGAGTGGTCTCTCCACCAACTGAGCCACCTAAGCACCTGTAAAAATGATTTCTGTCTCTGGGGCGCCTGGGTGGCTCAGTCGGTTGAGCGTCCGACTTCGGCTCAGGTCACTATCTCACGGTCCGTGAGTTCGAGCCCCGCGTCGGGCTCTGGGCTGATGGCTCAGAGCCTGGAGCCTGCTTCCGATTCTGTGTCTCCCTCTCTCTCTGCCCCTCCCTCGTTCATGCTCTGTCTCTCTCTGTCTCAAAAATAAATAGGGGCGCCTGGGTGGCGCAGTCGGTTAAGCGTCCGACTTCAGCCAGGTCACGATCTCACGGTCTGTGAGTTCGAGCCCCGCGTCGGGCTCTGGGCTAATGGCTCAGAGCCTGGAGCCTGTTTCCGATTCTGTGTCTCCCTCTCTCTCTGCCCCTCCCCCGTTCATGCTCTGTCTCTCTCTGTCCCAAAAATAAATAAACGTTGAAAAAAAAATTTAAAATAAAATAAATAAATAAATAAACGTTAAAAAAAAAAAATGATTTCTGTCTCTAGCCCAGCTCTCTCCTCTGTGCACCAGGCCCCTTCCTCCAGCTGTCCTGAATGTCCCTGCTCACATAGCTCTCCAGCATCTCAAATCTAATGCAGCTAAAAATGGGACTCTCGATGTCCTTGTCCCCAGCCCCAGTCAGGGCATCAGGTGCTTAAGCCAGGAATGAATATTAATGTCTCCACACCAAACGGATCAGAACGTCTCAAGTCTATACCTCTGGAAATATATCTAAAAAAAACCCGTGTACCCACCCCCCCTTACACCGTTTTCCCACCACCCAAATCCAGGTCACCCCCATCTGTCCCTTCTTCGTGCTCACTCTCTGCCCCACCCCACCCCCAACCTCCCAGACAAAATCCAGACTCCTCGGCACAGCTGATGTGGGTCTTTTCCCCTCGCCCGTGTGCCCATTTGAAGGCATGGAGCCATAAGGGAGACCTGCATGTTGGACGTGGTCATTTACTTGTGCAACTCTTTTGAGGAACCAAGTTGCAAAGCTTTTGCTTTTATTTTTCCAGCCTTAGGAATGGTGCCACCTCCCGAAAACGTGAGAATGAAGTCAGTGAATTTCAAGAACGTTCTACAGTGGGAGGTGCCTGCTTTTCCCAAAGGGAATCTGACTTTCACAGCTCAGTACCAAAGGTGAGTCTGGGGCGTCCTTGGGCAGGGAGGCCCTGAGCTGGTCACTGGGCTGGACGACAGGAGAGAGTCTGACTGCTGTCACCTGCATGACCGTGATATCCCACAGGGAGCCTCCCAGCTGGCCTTCATTCTGTCCGGGAAATTCTCGTGAAAGTTCTGTTCTCCGAGAAAAGACAGGGAAAGCCCTTTTGACTTTTTCTTGTCGTGTGGGTCCATAGCTTGACAATCGCGGGGCCACCGGTAGATGATGACCTTATATCACACGGCTATGGATGTCACTGGCCACAGTGGTAGCAGTTGCAATGCGAATGTATCAGGTTTGTCACATTGGACGCTTTTTAAGAGAAAAAAATGTCACCGATACCATCTCCACTTACTAGAGTAGCATTGCTAGAAGTCGGCCATTTGGAGGAGGAAGCCATCCAGGAAAACTGAGGTATGCGGAACAGGAAAGCCCTGGCCATCCGGCCACCCACCCCCTCCAGCAGATTATAACAGAACACTCCCGTGCTATGGGGTGCCCGATCATTTGCGCAGCGGGTGCTCAGTTACTCTGTGGCTGTGTCCCCAAATTGAAAGTCAGCCACCTACTGACTGTGAAAAGCTCTGGCCTCTGAAAACAGCACAGAGGCTTATGAAGGAAGGGTGAGTGTCACCAAGACTATTATCTCAGTGGGGCTCTGACTTCCCAGCACCTGCCCTGCCCGCCGATTTTCCCCTCTGCCAGCCCTCCCTCAGCAGCCTGCCATCACGCACCACAGTCTGGACTGCAGGTGACGCACCTTTATGCCAAGTGCAAATAACCGCGAGAGGCCAAAGGGTGATGAGCCGGCACACCTGCCTCCAGTGTGACTCAGAAACATACGGAGACCGCGCCTTCGGCAAAGCAGGAGGAAACCCAGGTCCCAGACCCCATTCATCCCACGCTTCTCGTCCGGCTCTGTTTTGCAAACCTATCCCAGGCCTGCTAAGTCAGAGAAGAAGTAGGAAGATGGACAAGACGGTCTTCACTTGTCTTGGAACTTGTGAATCCCAAGTAATTCCCAGCTCACAGAACATTTTAAGATTTCGAGTTCAGTACAAACGACTCCCGAATAGCCTCCATCCAGTTCTCCGTTTTTTAAGGCTTGCCTTCCTTTAAGGTTTCTCCCTCTCTCTCCATCATACATCATGCCCTTTTGCCCCTTAATGTTCCACGGTGAACTTCCTAAGAGCAAGGATAATCTTTCACATCACCACAGGGCAGCTGTCAAGGTTGGCAGCTTTAATGCGGGTACTTCCCTCTGACCTCCAGTCCGTAGTCCAGCTTTGTCCATTTTCTCAAGGATTTAGGAAGGGTCGTCCTGTGTCTCCTTTTTCCCTGCTGTGTATTTTCTCCCACTGACATTGGTTTGATAATTTCATGTCTGTTTCTGTGGTGGTGACAGCGGTAGAGATTTCACTGTGGAAAAATCACCCTCCCTCTCCCTCTGTCTCTCTCCCCCATAGTTTATTATTTGGCGTTCTGTTCTGTGCCCTTGTGGTAGAGGCGTTTGGTTTCGATGTTCCTCTTTTAGGTGCGAATTCCCAGTGGCTTCCCAGTAAACAAAGGTCAGTCCCTGGGCTCCAGGTGTCCTTAGCATGGAAGTGTAGACCAAGCACGGGATGTGCTGAGGAAAACACAACATGTGCTGGGGGTGCCCTTGGGGAAGAAATTTGATCCTGAAAAATCTGATGACTGTTCCATGGCTTGTGAAAGGTTGGTTCGAACTTAGCCTGAGGGGTTAGATAGCACAGACTCTCTCATATATGTGCGCTGGGTAGGGGTGACCAGAGGAGGGGCACTTTCAGAGGATGTATGGGTGATTTGAATATGGAATCGTCTTTGAAAACTAGATGTAAATATGGGGAATGGGTCATATTACCTGTTTAACGGGGAGAAAAATATTTTTTTTTAAACGTTTATTTATTTTTGAGACAGAGAGAGACAGAGCATGAACGGGGGAGGGTCAGAGAGAGAGAGAGGGAGACACAGAATCGGAAGCAGGCTCCAGGCTCTGAGCTGTCAGCACAGAGCCCGACGCAGGGCTTGAACTCACGAACCGCGAGATCATGACCTGAGCCGAAGTCGGATGCTTAACCGACTGAGCCACCCAGGCGCCCCGAGAAAAATGTTTTTTAAGTACAATAAAAATGACTTGTGGGGCGCCTGGGTGGCGCAGTCGGTTGAGCGTCCGACTTCAGCCAGGTCACGATCTCGCGGTCCGTGAGTTCGAGCCCCGCGTCAGGCTCTGGGCTGATGGCTCGGAGCCTGGAGCCTGTTTCCGATTCTGTGTCTCCCTCTCTCTCTGCCCCTCCCCCGTTCATGCTCTGTCTCTCTCTGTCCCAAAATAAATAAAAAACGTTGAAAAAAAAAATTTTTTTTAAAAATGACTTGTGAAGGAGAAATTGTTGCAGAACAGCTTTTGAAATACCCTGTGTTCCAGTCAGTTGATGCATTAGTTTATTTTTTTTAATATTTTCTTAAAGTTTATGTATTTATTTTGAGACAGAGAAGGAAAGATTGAAGGAAGGAAGGAAGGGCCGAGAGAGAGGGAGAGAAGGAGAATCCCAAGGAGGCTCCACGCTGTCAGCGCAGAGCGCTAAGTGGGGCTCCAACTCACAGATCGTGAGATCCTGACCTGAGCTGAAATCAAGTGTCAGATGCTTAACTGACTGAGCCACCCACGCGTCTCGATGCGTTAGTTTAAGTGAAGGAAGTGGCCGCGTATGAGAAAGCCCCCTTAATGCAGTGACCCCTGGAGTTTCCAAATGGTGGGATGTCAGGCGACCGTGAAGAGTCAATTGACCAAAGATTTGTGCTATATTAAGTGAAAAGAGCAGATTGTAGAATAGTATGATCCCAATGATCTCTGCCTACTTTTAGTAGGAAATTGTTCTGGGCCCCGTCGCCAAGACTGTGGCGAGATGTGGTGTGGCTCCTAAGACTGTGGGCTCTGAAGTCCAACAGATCTGAGTTCCGTTGGGCGAGTTTCTTAGGTCCTCCATACCTGTGCCTCATCTATAAAATAGGAGTGGGGCGCCTGGGTGACTCAGTTGGTTAACTGTCCGACTTCAGCTCAGGTCATGATCTTGCGGTTCGTGAGTCCGAGCCCCGCGTCGGGCTCTGTGCTGACAGCTCGGGGCTGGAGCCTGCTTCGGATTCTGTGTCTCCCTCTCTCTCTGCACCCCCCCCCCCCCCCCGCTCACACTCTGTCTCTCTCTCTCTCTCAAAAATAACTAAATGTTAAATTTTTTTTTATAAAATAGGAGTGATCTCAGTCCTGCCCTCCTGGGCTTGTGAAAATTCATTGAGGTAATACTGGTGAAATACTTCTTGCTCTGCCTGACACCTAAGTGCTTGACAAGTGGGCTATTATTTTTTTTTTATCTATCATCATCACCTTCATTGTCACCTCTGAGGACAGCCAGATTGGCTTTGGGACCAAGACAGAGGGAGGTCCACTGAGGAACCAGTCAGATGAAATCCTCAAGCCGGGAGCCTGGGTTTCCTTGGGTCAGGTGAAGCTGTTTGCACTTCCTCAGGCTGTTGTGAGGTTAAGTCACACACACCTGGTCGCTTTTCCCAGCCATTGTTTTCCTTGTTCGGCTTCACGTTCCTGCCACCCTCCCTTCAGTGGTGGGTGCCAGGGCTCGAGCTCTGTTTTCAACAAATTGTATAAGACACATCTATGTAGGGGCACCTGGGTGGCTCAGTCAGTTGAGCGTCCGACTTCGGCTCAGGTCACGATCTCACGGTCTGTGAGTTCGAGCCCCGCGTCGGGCTCTGTGCTGATATCTCGGAGCCTGGAGCCTGTTTCAGATTCTGTGTCTCCCTCTCTCTCTCTGCTCTTTCCCCCCTCACGCTTTTTCTCTCTTGCTCAAAAATAAACAAACATTAAAAAAAACTAATAAAAAAAAAGACATCTGTATAAAAATGAATTGTTTTGTGGTTTTTCCAGAGGAATTGCAGCAAGAGTCATTTGTAGGACATTGTTTGAAATTATTGTAACATACTTATTTTGGCTACTCTGGGTATATCAGTTTTCACAGACTGTGTCCCACATAATCAAGGAGGGAAGCTTTCTTCCTCAAATGTATTGAATAAACCCTGTTTTGGAGAGGTACGTGCTCATTAAGATATGAAGGTCACTGAGAAGTTCTGTTATGAAGACAGATGCCTCTTTATGTTTAACCTAGTTTCTGCCCCAAGTCGTTTGACTTTGGACAGATTATTTTTGAAACAACTTATGATATCTCAAGGATCACCCAAGTCCCATGGAGCACAGTTTGGGAAATGCTCTTACAGACGAGGCAGGCTACTCATCAAAACTGATGATTTCGAATTTGGTGTATTTTTCTCACGTTATTCTCCGTTATCCTTTGGTAGTGGGGATTAATAAAGTAACAGTCAGACTCAGCCCAGAGTGAGAACTTTCATGATTTTATTTTTCCGATTTTACAGTTATAAGAAATTCCAAGATATGTGCACAAGTACTGTCTTGATGGAATGTGATTTCTCAAGTCTTTCCAAGTATGGTGATCACACCTTGAGAGTCAGGGCTGAATTTGCAGATGAGCACTCAGACTGGGTGAACATCACCTTCTGTCCTGTGGATGACAGTAAGTCGCTTTGTTTTCCATTTCATTACAATGCTATCATCATGCCTTGGGTTTTTTTCCCCATGGGGTAGCCCATCAGCAAGAATTCTTTGAGCTCCCACAAAGTGGGTGGCCTTGCACAAGGAGCTAAGGGAATATAAGAAGGGCTATGGTCGTAAAGAAGTTTATGAGAGAGACAGGAAGGCATAGTCACAAAGTCAACACGATAATTAAATCTAAATCTAAGAATGTCAAGGCTCGTGGGTAAAGAAGGAGTTGAGGCCAGTGTTGTTAATGAAAAGAACTGGAAAGATTAATGTAGTGCATTTTCTGGGAGGAAATCAGAAGTTAGGACGTAAGGAAATGTGACATGGCAGGCAGAAGAATAAAGGTTATTCAAGGCAGGTGTGGAGACAGGTTGACCGGATGCAGAGAGCCGGCTCGCGCAGAATGAAGGACAGAGCCACGGATTCGGTGCATGTCAGGTACATTGAGTCAGGCAGGCTGGTAAGCATCAAAAAGAATGTTCCCAGGTTAGATCTGGGGGGTCGTGGGGACTCACCAGAGGTCACAAGATGAACATAATTAGAACATCAGGAATTGAAAACTAATTAAGCCACCTTATAGCAATGGAGAGAGTAAGAGGACAGGAGGGGCCGGGTACCCTCACTACCAAGACTCAAGTGCAGTCTTCCGAGGAGTCCTGGAGAGAAGCATCGGAAGGCTTGTGTCTGTGCGGGGTGGGGCCTTTATTCTGCTCCCTGCTCTGGACCCCCGGGGCTCCCACCACTTTGCGCCCCCCTCGCCCCCTTCACCCCCCCCCACCCCCGGTGGGGAATGCAGCTAGGACCCCCTTCCACTCTTTCCCAGCTCTGTCCCAGCCTTGGACAACAGAACTCTTATTTCTGGAGTCAGAAGTCATCAAAGTTGTATTCTCTTTTCTAAAGGTTATCTTTATGAAAGTTAAGAAAAAGAAACATTGAGGAATACAAGCAGCTTGGGGCGCCCGGGTGGCTCAGTCGGTTAAGTGTCCACCTCTTGATTTCAGCTCAGGTCATGATCTCTTGGTCTGTGAGATTGAGCCCCGAATTGGGCTTGTGCTGGCAGCGTGGAGCCTGCTTGGGATTCCCCATCTCCCTCTTTTCTCTGCCTCTCCCTGCTCATTCTCCCTTCCCTTCCCTTCCCTTCCCTTCCCTTCCCTTCCCTGCTCTCTATTTTAAAAAAAATAACAAGCAGCTTAACAGTAGTCAAGTTTTCAAAACATAGTCCAGTCTTCTGCTCCTGTAATTGCTAAGGGACTGACCGGGTCCTGACTGGTTCCAGTTCCCGTTTGGGGACCCATCTGTGGAAATTCCCTTTAGAAACTGATACACAATAGCTGAGCAGCTTGCCCAAAGGTCATGCAAGTAAGGAGTGGCCCAGCAAGGATTGAGAACCAGGCTGCTCTCTTCACACTCTGAGCAACAACCGCCCTTCTCTGGGTATTTGCCTCTTGAAGTTGATCTGACAGGAAAGTGCTACAAGATGTCACGTCGAATCTATTTACACATTTTGCTTTGAAAGCAAATAATAAATTTTCTTATCTGGTTTTCAGCTACCAGCAGATTAAAAACAAGAGTAGAATGCTGGAAGCCGGCCCGCTAACAGCCTCAAAAGAAGTAACAACAGCCAGAGAAGAATACAGGATATGACTCAAATAGCACAGTCACCGAGAGATATTTATTATTCACGGCACAGTTGTTAATGCGCACCTACTGTGTGTCAGGCACATTCTTAGTGCAGAAGCTGTAACAGTTAACAAGACAAAATCCCTGCCCTCGTGGAGTATACACTCTAATGAGGGAAATCAGACAATAAATAGACACGTATTTTATGACAGATTTGACCGTGGAGCAAACAAAATCCGACCACCCTCCTTGGCCACCTCAGTCAATGTCATAGCCATCTTACATCCAAGAGCAGAGTCCTTCAGTAGACCATTGGTCTGCACCGTTATGAAAGAGAAACGTTGACGTTTTTAAATGGGATGTTTGACAGCCATTTTGCTTTGTTCTCTTCCTTAGCCATGATTGGACCACCTGGAATGCAAGTAGAAGCACTTGCTAATTCTTTACATATGCGTTTCTTAGCCCCCAAAATAGAGAATGAACCTGAAACATGGACCATGAGGAATATTTATAACTCGTGGGCTTATAATGTGCAATATTGGAAAAATGGCTCTGACGAAAAGGTAAGCTCAGCAAATCGTATGCATTTCATGTGCAGCCTCCCCCGCTTTGCCCAGTATTAGTCTGAGGCCGTGATTATGGAGAAAGGGAGCTAGGAGGCCATCCAGGTCAGGGTCTTGCAAGGTGGTAGCACCTTATGGTCCAAAGGGTTTAAGGCCAGTTCCTCTGAGCGCCAGAAGCTTCCCAGTCTGAAGGATGCCTAGTATCTGGCTCATGCTTCCCGGGCCCCAAGGGAAATGACTTCCAGGGTACTAGCTCAATGAGAGCAAACCTTCCTCTCCCTGAAGGGAAGTTGTAGGAAAAGATAGAACTGACTCAGCAGTCACCTGACAGAAGTTGGAGTCAGCTGAATAGGGTGACGTGCTACATAACTGCTGTTCCACGGTATGAACCCCTGTGCCCCATGTACACCACAGAACAGTCAAGGCCGTGGTCACGGCAGCCCCACCCCTGGATGCTAGATGAAGAGTGTCACATTTTGCCCACCTGACCCCACTTTTCCCCATCACTCTCCTCCTCTCCAGGGGATGGTTCCTTTAAAAACATGAGCTAGGAGGGGGCGCCTGGGCGGCTCAGTCAGTTAAGCGTCCGACTTCGGCTCGGGTCGTGATCTCATGGTTTGTGGGTTCGAGCCCCACGTCAGGCTCTGCGATGACAGCTCGGAGCCTGGAGCCTGATTTGGATTCTCTGTCTCCTTCTCTCTCTCTCTCTCTCTGCCCCTCCCCTGCTTGTGCCCTCTCTCTCTCTCTCTCTCTCTCTCTCTCTCTGTGTCTCAAAATTAAAATAAACATTTAAAAAACAAAAAAGGAGCTAGGAGTTTGACCTGGTCGGATGTTGCTCCTGCCATTGTGACTCCGGTCACATTTTGTACCTCAGCTCCTTCCTGTCTGCAGAATGGGCACGAAAACCCACGTCATTAATACAGTGGGACTAATAACCTCCTTCACAGGATTTGGGGGAGTTTAATGGCATAATGAAAAAAAATAAACTTGTCCCATTACCTGAACAATGATATGGTCAATACATGGGGTTCCCTTCCCCTTCTGTAGATGCACTAAGGCTATTTTCATTCATCCTTGGTCAGGTTTTGTTCTTATACTTACTGCTTCCAAGCTGAATGCCATTCGTGGTCCTAAACTGACATATGTATATGTCATATAAGTTAGATTATGTATATGTTACCCCTTCTATATTAAATGGTGCTTTTATCACTTAATTCTCAAGCGTCTGGGAGGAAAGAGTCACCTATGGGTATTGTTTTAGGAATTGTGTAATTAAATCTATAGGTACATACTGCTCGGCCCCCCAGAATCTCAAGTTAATTTTTCCCTCAAAAAGTGCTCCATTAAATGGCACAGGATATCAGCCTTCTTCACAGAATAGATGATTTTGCTTATAGTCAAGATCCCAGGAAATGTATGCCTAGAAAGCAATACAGAATAATAAGGGCTTTTTTTTTTTTAAGGTTATTTATTTATTTTGAGAGAGAGGGAAAAAAAAAAAAAAAACCCATGCGCAAGCAAGGGAGAAACAGAAAGAGAGAGAGAGAGAGAGAGAGAGAGAGAACCCCAAGCAGGCCCCATGCTATCAGCACAGAGCCCAATGTAGGGCTTGATCCTACCAACTGGGAGATCATGTTCTGAGCCGAAACCAAGGGTTGGGCACTTAACCGACTGGACCACCCAAACTCCCCCAGAATAATGAGTTTTATAGCCACTTATCAAGTGCAGGCGTCTCTGTTAAGCTCTGGGATGCAAAGATAAGACAGGAGTTAGCGAACCTTTATTAAGGATCAGTTTCCACCGCTGTCGTGCCTGAGTGCCTCCTGCACCAGGCATGAAATGCAACACCTCGTTTATCTTTAGCTTCTCATCCAGGATGTGCCCACTGGATAGGCGTCTGGCTGCACGTTTGTCCTGTCACTTCTGCCTGTTGTTGTTGTTGTGACATGCCGAGTGTTGGGGAGGCTGCCTGCTCCCCCGCTCCTCCCTCGCTGGTGTCTACCCTGTCACCATTACTGGTTTATACGTGCTGTAGACTCAGTGTTTGTGTCCCCCACCAGACTCATGTGTTGAAACCTAATCCCCAAAATGAAGGTATTAGGAGGTGGGGCCTTTAGGAGGCTTGGGATTCGTGCCCCTATAAGAGAGACCTCAGAGAGCCCCTTCTCCCCCTCTGCCATGTGAGGACCCAGCGTGCAGATGGCTGGCCGTGAATCAGGAAGCAGCCCTCCCCGGACACCAGATCTGCCCGTGCCTCGACCTGGGACTCTTCCGCCTCGAGTACCGCGAGAAATAAATGTTTCTTGTTTATAAGCCACCTGTTCTGTTACAGCAGCCTGCAAGGAATAGGACAGTGTGGTTCCCTTCTCGAATGCAGGCTTAAAAGGCTGCCATGTTAGATCCCTAAGCAAATCGCCTAAAAGGCTTCGGGAAATTCTATTTCTTCCTGCTGGGAGAGAGTGGGCAGATAAAGTGAGAAGCTGCCCAGGTGTGAAAGACAACTGGAAAAAAGCAGTCAGAGGGGACTTGAACAGGGCCCTCCCTATCTGTCCTTCCCTGCCTGCCACTGTGAGTCAGCCCTGAGTTTAGTCTTTGAAAAGAAGAGCACCGTAAGGTCTTAGGGGTATTGGAGTTCTAGAAATGAAAGCCAGGGTTTTCTTATTTTTAATTATTGGAAGTTACGGGGCTCCTGGGTGGCTCAATCGGTTGAGCGTCCGACTTCGGCTCAGGTCACGATGTCACGGTCTGTGAGTTCGAGCCCCGCGTCGGGCTCTGTGCTGACAGCTCGGAGCCTGGAGCCTGCTTCCGATTCTGTGTCTCCCTCTGTCTCTGCCCCTCCCCCGCTCATGCTCTGTCTCTCTCTGTCTCAAAAATAAATAGAAACATTAAAAAAAAATAAATTTAATTATTGGAAGTGACACCATGCTTTTCATCAGTCGGTGGTATAATCCGGTTCTTGTCCTCAGTGAGCTTAACTTTCTCGTACAATACAGGAATAGAGACAAGTTTTCAACAAGCCCAGCCCTAAAAGAAAAATAACCAATTACTAAAGCAAAAGAAGAGTCTGTGCTCACTTTCTGTGGAAGTTCCTATGCCTGGAACGCGTTTTAAGTAGGAGCCTTCTATCCAGAAATGGTAACCGTGATGGAGGTGTGGCTGGTAGATGCTCTTCTTGTTTCCTTTCTTTTGCCGGCAGCTGTCTTGGTTTCCCAAATTCAGGAATATATCAATTATGATACCTTCTATTCAAACTAAGCTGAGTCAGGGATGTCCCTCCAGAGGCAGGCTGTGATGTGTGCCCTGCAGGGGAGGCAGGCCGCCGCTGGACGAGAGCATCCCAGGGGCTCCAGCAGAGAAGCGATTCGAAGGAGAAGGCTGGGCAGCTAAGGGTCGGCCACCTGCCCTTGACTTAGAAGGAAAACCACACGGAGTCTCACTGTACATGACCGGTGGCAGCAGTTCTGGGGCTGCTATACCAAAGTACCACAGATTGACCAGGAAGGCGTCGGCTCGAGGTTCTGGAGGCCAGACGTGTGAGATCAAGGTGTCAGCAGTGGTGGCCAGTCCTTCCGAGGAATGTGAGGGAGCCTCTGTTCCATTGCCTGTCTCCTAGCTTCCGGCTTGCTGGCTCTCTTTGGTTCCTCAGCTTGTAGAAGTGACAGCCCAATCTGTGCCTCCGTCCTTCTGTGGCATGTGCATGTCTGTGTCCAAATTTCCTCTTGTAAGGACGCTGGTCATACCGGATTAGGGCCCATCCTAATGAGCTCGTTTTAACTTAATCACCTCTGGAAAGACCCAGGCTCCCACTAAGTCACTTTCCAAGGTACTGAAAGTTAGCCGTTCAGCATATGAATGTGTTGGTTACACATATTCAACCCCTACAACTTAATTCTTTTTAAAAAAGGGGTAGGATGGTTTAGATGGCATCTAAACTAGAGAACTCAGGAAATGGAACGGTTCCATCGGGACCACAGTCCATCCTTGCCCCGCGCCTTAACATGCTCTCGGGGCCCCCTGACGTGAACTGGGAGGAACGCCCGCTTCCTTCACCTGCCTGCTTTGAGCCCAAAGTAAAGATTATAACTGGCAAATAGGGGAGGAAAAAGAGCTGGTGTCCTTTCACTGCGGAGGCATGTTTTCACTTTTGTCTTCGTTCCTAGTGGCCGATTACTTGTCAGTATGACTTTGAGGTCCTCAGAGATCTTGAGCCACGGACAACTTACTGTGTTCAAGTTCAAGGGTTTCTTCCTGATCGGAACAAAACCGGGGAATGGAGCGAGCCTGTCTGTGAGCCAACAACCAATGCCGGTGAGTCTTGAAAATCACCGTCTGTAGTTCTGCCTCCTCTGAGCCTCCTCTGAGCCTCACAGCCTCCTCCGCCTCCTCTGAGCCTATAGACACCCACCGAGTGTTAGCGTTGGAAAGTTCCTTAGACAGGAACACGTCCAGCTCAAACTGCAGCCCAGGTCAGCTCTCACCGATCTGCTTCCTGCCGGAAGGAGACCACACCACCTTCCGAGGCAACTCGTACACTCTGAGACCAAAGGGACGGATGGACACGTTTTCCGTTCATTGAGCTGGGCTCTGCCCCCTGGCACCCACCTGCACCGTGTCCATTCTGTGCCCTCAGGCCTCCTGGTGCGAGTCTCATCACCCGCCCCCCCACAAGACCACCCAGCAGGGTCAAGCCCCACCCCCAGGAGCCTTCCCTTCCCAGGCTGCATGTCTCCAGTCCCTTCAGATACATGAGGGAGAGTTTGGAGGCCTTTATCACTGTCTCCAGCAAGGCTACTTGTCTTGGCTACCAGGATCGCAACACCGTCCCTCACAGTGCCTCCATGCTCCCTGTTTCTTAAAAGAAAAGAGAGAGGGAAGGAGGAAAAGAGGGAGAGGGGAGAGTACCATTGGCCTGGACGCTGTGATCATTTACATACAGGCACATTGCATACGGGGTCATGCAAACTTGCGGCTGCGTGTCTGCCCCCAAACGGCAGGCCTTTTTATTATTTAAAGACATCGTTGAGAGGCTCAGCCAGCTCAGACCACGGAAGGATGAATACAGGCAGGTCCACTCCTGGCCGTTTTCATTTACCGAGGCCCTCCTGGCAGCAAGGCGTTGATCTGGGGGCTACAGAAATACCAAGGAGAGTCAGAAAGAGTTCCCTCCAGAGAGAACAAAACTTTTCATCTTCCGGGTCACAGTGCAGCAGACAAAACTGCGATGTGACAACAGTCTCATTGATTCATCATCTCTGCTCCTCATCAACTGTGTTCCAGGACTATTTAGGAATGTTTCTCAAAACGAGCCCTGTAATCTTGAGGGTGCTTAGAAGCGATGGGGCGCTGGATTGCGCGGTCAGAAAAACCACCCTGTATATTAGGACTTTTAGCGTATTTGACCTCTCACCACCTTTTCTTGAGGACTAGCATTCCAAGGAACACAGCCTGGGAAAAACCAGCCCATCATATGCCGTAATTTACCAACAGGTTACCGTGCCCAAAAAAGGAAAGGCAGCCATTTTGAACTAATTGCTTCTTGGTGCCCTAATGTTGTTTTCAGTTATCATCCTTATCCTTTTTTGTTGTTGTTAATTTTTTTTCAGCGCTTATTTATTTCTGAGAGAAAGGGACAGAGTGTGAGTAGGAAAGGGGCAGCGAGAGAGAGAGAGAGGGAGACACAGAATCTGAAGCAGGCTCCAGGCTCTGAGCCATCAGCACAGAGCCTGATGCAGCGCTCGAACTCACGAGCCGTGAGATCATGACCTGAACTGAAGTCCGGCGCTTAACCGACTGAGCCACCCAGGTGCCCCCATCCTTATCCTTTTTAAGTGTTGATAACTAACCCTTAATTTTCCATTCTGGAATGTTTGTTATTGTTTTCTGGAGATCAGCATCAAGCTTGCTGGCCTGTAGTGTCTTGAATCTTATTATTGTTGTTGTTCCCTTTGTTTTCTAAATGCACAAATTGCCTGAATCCAGGATTCTTTTCTTTTTCTTAACACTTATTTATTTTTGAGAGAGAGAGAGAGAGCATGCACGCGTGCGCACCAGTGGGGGAGGGGCAGAAAGAGGGAGACAGGATCTGAAACAGGCTCCGAGCTGTGCGCATGGAGCCCAATCCGGGGCTCGAACTCACGAGCCACAAGATCATGACCTGAGCCAAAATCAAGAGTCAGCTGCTCAACCGACTGAGCCACCCAGGCGCGCTCTGCCTGAATCCAGGATTCTTTCACATCTTCCAGGTCCGTGATCTTTGCGGTGTCATCCAAAGATCGGCAATTGTAGTAGGAAGTTTTCTCAGGGCTGCAGAGCCACACAGAGAATGAAAGTCTTGCGGTCTCCCTGAAGGGCATTCTCTGTCTCTCTGTTTTTTTCTCTAGCCCCCAGTTCAGTGCCTCGCATCTGTAGGCCCAAGGTCAGTGCCCAAGTCTACCTGCCTGTGTCCCTGCTTCCACGGTCTGAGCTGGCTGAGCCTCTGTGCAGTGCCTTTAAGTAATAAAAAGCCTCCTGTCTGTGCGCTACAAGTTATTTGCTAGCCCACATGTTGTTTCTATAGACCTCCTCTAAGTCTTTTCTCATTTTATTCCCCTCTTGAATCATTTTTACTTGATTTAGAATTCTGTACCTTGGGAGCCCCCATCCTGCTTGAATCACTAGAATCGCTGGTCTAGAATCATCCTTTGCTCTGAACACCTGTCATCTGCTTTCCCAAAACCTTGAGTACATTTCGGGATCACCGGTGACCCCTCCTTCCCCCATTAACATGACATGGGCCATGGGACAAGTCCCGGACTGCCCTCTGCCTCAAGCATCTCATCTGCAAAATAGGGACAGTAGTATGTTGCCACCACACGCGGGGCTTGGGGGACTTGAACAGTGCCTGGGACAAAGTGAGGCCTTAATACGTTAGATATTATGGTTACTAATAATGACATTATTACAATCACCTTGTCAGGTGCTCCTCAAGGTTTATGTCATGAGACACAGTGTGAGGCCTACAATTTGACCAACGAGAAATATTTCAAATATTTTGTGACTGTAAGTGATTACCCACAAACTGACAAAATCCAAACATTTTATAAAAGAAAAGTGTCACCCACTGAAAACCTGCTTTTGTCAAACATCATCTTAGGTTTGTTTAAACACAGTTATCTCTCTCTTTTTTTTTTTAATTAATGTTTATCTTTGAGAGAGAGAGAGTGCAAGCAGGGGTGGGTGGGGCAGAGAGAGGGGGACAGAGGATCCGAAGCAGGTTCTGCCACTGACAACAGTGAGCCCGACGCGGGGCTTGAACTCACGAACCACGAGATCATGACCTGGGCCGAAGTCAGACGCTTCACCGACTGAGCCACCCAGGCGCCCCCAAACACAGTTTTCTCTTCTAAACCTCACGACAGATTTTCCCTGAGAGCTTTGGGCCCTGCCCCTTTTACAAACTGGAAAATCAGGGTTCAGAGAAGGGAAGTAACTTGCCCACGGTCGGTCGCCCAGCCAGTGAATGACCGGGGATGGAGCAGGTTATCTTCCCTGTAACTTTACTGCCTACAGATGAATTCCACAGGCGAGCGCAGGCATGACTTCCCTGCAGGTAACACAGAGGAAGGGAGTCCTTCCTGACCCGCAGCAGGTCAGAGAGCAGAGGGTTTTGACTCACAGATCGTCCTGTAATTCTCAGCCCATGTGGCACAGTGACCTGTCCTTACCCCTTCTCTCTCGGGGTGAGTCACAAGTGCATCTTTTGAATTTTGTCACCACCAAGCAGATGTGCCCACGGAACGTCCTCCAATAAGATGCCGGCACATCCTGGCTGGATCACAAGGAGCCCAGGCGCTGCCCTCGGAGGGGGGTGTGGGGGGCTCGGCACAGTGTCATCGACGGCGCAGGGTCTGGGGTCGAGGCCAGCAGTGTTTAGTCAGCACTCAGTGAGTAAGCCTGCTGCGCGCCACACAGAGAACTGCCAAAATGCTAGATGGAAGGACAGGTGGACGAGTAGGGGCCTGGGGCTTCCCTAAGAGCGAGATAGCAGATCCCAAGTCGGCCTCCTGCCGTTCGCTGAGGTACAGGCCCGGGACCACTGCATCCAGCTCGATCGCCACATGACCCTGCATTCGCCGAGAAAGGACCTGTTTGAGTGCTGAAACTGGGGGCTGGAAGGCACCACCCCTGGGTCCAGCAAATGAAGCAAGAATTCACCAGGGAATTCTGGGAGGAGTTCCCCTCGGCCAGGAGGAGGATGAGGCCACTGTTGTGAATGAAAACACAGGGGGCCGAGGGAGGAAGGCAGGCTGGGCCCAGCCCCTGCGCCCCCTGCAGGCGCCACCCCGGAGCAGATATCTGAGGACGGTGCCTGCGGGCCTCATACTGCTAAGTTGGGGGGGGGGGGGGGGGGAACGGGGGCAGGGTAGCAGCTGATGAGGCTCCAGCAGGCTTGGTCTGCCCCGTGCGAGCATATTCTCGACAAATAAAATGACTCCCTTTAAAATGACTTGCTCTTTGGGGCGCCTGGGTGGCGCAGTCGGTTAAGCGTCCGACTTCAGCCAGGTCACGATCTCGCGGTCCGTGAGTTCGAGCCCCGCGTCGGGCTCTGGGCTGATGGCTCAGAGCCTGGAGCCTGTTTCCGATTCTGTGTCTCCCTCTCTCTCTGCCCCTCCCCCGTTCATGCTCTGTCTCTCTCTGTCCCAAAAATAAACGTTGAAAAAAAAAATTTTTTTTAATAAATAAATAAAATGACTTGCTCTTAGAGGGCAGGGTTCACTTGCTTTCCTCTCTCAGCACCAGATGCTTTGGGTTTTGATCGGAGGGTGGCGCCAGTTGCCAGGCGTTGGGCACTGGGAGGGTAGGTGGCCCGGGCGACAGAGGAAGGCTCCTGGTGCTTCATGAGGGGAGCCAGGACCACAGATACCCAGGTCAGAGGTAAAGCTGGGCATTAAATGAAGCAGTAAAAACCTATTCAGTGAGGACTGCAGGAGAGAAAGAGCTGCCTGGACAGGTTATCTTGTTTGTTTGTTTGTGTTTGAGAGAGAGTGATCAGGGGAGGGAAAGAGAGAGAGAATCCCAAGCAGGCTCCGTGATGTCAGCGCAGAGCCCAATGCACGGTTCGAACTCACAAGCCGTGAGATCATGACCTGAGTGGAAATCAAGAGTCAGACGCTCAACTGACTGAGCCACCCAGGCGCCCTGAGCTGCCCGGCCGTTTTAAAGGAAGAACAAGGGGGCGCCTGGGTGACTCAGCCCCACTTCGGCTCAGGTCATGATCTCACGGTTCGCGGGCTCGAGCCCCGCCTCAGGCTCTACGATGACAGCTCAGAGCCTGGAGCCTGCCTCGGGTTCTGTGTCTCCCTCTCTCTCTGCCCCTCCCCTCCTGCTCACACTCTGTCTCTCTCTCAAATACACATTTTTAAAAATTTTAAAGGAAAATGAGAAGAGAAGAGAGAATCAGGGAAGAGGAAAATTACAAAAAAGCAGGTGAGAGGGTCGGTCAGCGTCAATGCAGTTAGGCCATCAGTGTCTATCGCTAACTGGCATTAACAGGTCAGCTCCTACCTTCCTTCGGAGGCTGGGGGACAGGGACCCGCCTTCCTGATGGCTGCAGTTTAGAGGAATGGCCTGTGGGTCCTTGAGAAGGACACCCCTGGGTTTCACGAGATACGTATGCATCTCAGAGGGGCAGAGGAAGGATTCACAGTCATAAACTTTTTATGGTAAACGCTCTAAGAAAGGAAGGCCGGGTATTGGCAGCCTTGAGTTTCCCCCGACAGAAACCCAAGGCAGATGCTGGGGCGTCCTGTCCCAGCAGCGTGGCCTTAGGCCACTAGGAGACAACGTTGGAGTTTGGGTGTGTCTCTGGGCGCAGAGGCTCAGGTGGAGACGTCATGCCAAGACCTTTTTGCTGTTCTCAGTACAAAACGCTGCAGTGCGTGTGTTTTACTGGGGCTCTGGGGCCCCAGGGAGTCCCATTTCCCACTTCAAGGCAGAAGAGGTTTCTCAGAATGGGGAGGCTCACTGCCCAGGGTTCTTGCTTACTCTTACCCTGCCTGTCAGCAGTCCTGCCAGAAACCAAACCTGGGAACAGATAGGAGGGGGTGACCCTTGCTGGAAACGCCTGGATTCTGGAGCAGCTTTCCCGTGGTACCTCCTCACCCCTTCCGAGATGAGCGGATGGCCCTGCTTGCCGGGATTGCCACTGGATGGTGACGGTGGGATGGTGTTGAGGTCACGTGACCCGTGTGTACTTGAGCAGCAGGTAACACAGCCCTCTGTCCCGTCCCCGCAGAGACTGCCCCGTCCTGGACTGTCGCCGTCGTCCTGGCCGCCTCGGTGTGTGTGGCCTTCCTGCTCCTCGGCTGCTCCGCCCTGCTGTGGTGCCTGTACAAGAAGACCAAGCACGCCTTCTCCCCTGGGAACCGTCTGCCTCAGCACCTGAAAGAGGTAGGCCTACGAGGGGGCCTAACTGGAAGGGGACCTCTTTTTTTTTTTTATGTTTATTTTTGAGACAAAAAGCACGCAGGGGAGGGGCAGAGAGAGGGAGACAGAGAACCCTGGCAGGCTGCATGCTGTCAGCGCAGAGGCCGATGTGGGGCTTGAACTCACAAACTGTGAGATCAAGAAATCAGGGGTTGGACGCTTAACCGACTATGCCACCCAAGTGCCCCGGAAGGGGACTTCCTTTTAAGTCAGGGCCATCTCTTCCCACGTGGCGGACTGTCCTGGAGAAGGACACCACTGCAGGGCAGTCTGTGGTCACGGAACAGCCCACGGGGAGGAGGCAAACCGTCCCTCCAACCTGGACGTTGTTCCTTCTCTGACCTTCCCTGCCTGAAGCCCCAAGTCGTTAGGGGGGCACTCAGCTGTGAGACAGCTGCCAGCAGTGTCCCCCGGTGGCCAGGGCAGCGAGGGCCTCCTTCCAGAAGGAGATCCGGGGGGGGACACACCTCAGCATCTAATACAGTCCACCCCTTATACAGGAACCCACCAGAGCAGCACCCCCGAGACTTAAGTCACTCTCTTCCTGGGGAAAGTTACATGAGGAAGGTTAATGGAGCCACTCTGGGCCTGTCTCAGGAGCACAGGTGACACGGTCTCACAGCTCTGCTGGCCCCCCTGTGGGACCCTCTCCCCACTCCCCTCCCATGACTGCTGTTTGTCTCATTGGTGCCCCAGGCCCTCAGCCCTGAGTATTTCTGAGTCTCTAGTCACGGGGCACCAGAAGCCTGGGCGGCTGCACTTGTCCACTTGCCATCATGGCACAGAGACCACCCTGAGACACCCAGTGACTCACTTGCCATTAGAACTGCACAGGGGATGGGGCACCTGGGTGGTTGAGTCAGTTAAGTGTCCGACTTCGGCTCAGGTCATGATCTCTCGGTTCATGAGTTTGAGTCCCACATCGGGCTCTGTGCTGACAGCTCAGAGCCTGGAGCCTGCTTCTGATTCTGTGTCTCCCTGTCTCTCTGCCCCTCCCCCACGCTCTCGTGCTCCCTCTCTCCCTCTCTCTCAAAAATAAATGTTAAAAAAAAAAAAAAAAAGAACTGTGCAAGGGACACCCTGAGACATCCGGTGTCGCCTTTCCTTGCCAGCTGGGTTCCTGACATGAAGAAGTGGCGGCCATAATGTAAGTTTACCAGGACTGTCCTACTATGTCCCCTGGTAAGAAGGCTCCCCCTTTGGGAACTCTCTAGACCAGAGGTCAGCAAACTTTTCCTTTAAGGACCAGATAAGCAGATGCTTCAGGCCTTGTAGGCCAGGAGGCAAAAATCAAGATATCATGCAGGTATTTATACAACCACTTATAGGTAATCATTTAATGGTTTAACTTTTAAACCATTCTCTCTTTGTTTTTTTAATGTTTATTTATTTATTTATTTTTGAGAGAGAGAGAGAGAGAGAGAGAGTGTGTGCGCACACGCACAAGCAGGGAAGGGGCAGAGAGAGAGGAGAGAGGGAGCATCCCAGGCAGAAACTCCATGCTGTCCGCACACAGTCCAATGTGGGGCTCCAACTCGCAAACCGTGAGATCGTGAGCTGAGCCAAAATCAAGAGTTCACCACTTGACCGTCTGAGCCACCCAGGCGCCCCTGAAACCGTTCTTAATCCGTGGGCTTCCCCACGGTTGGCGGATCCTGCTCCAGACTCAGCCTAAAACTGAGCGCGCACCCTAAGTGGGTCCCTGAGAGCGATGGTAAGCGCGGCCACTCCGGTTTCTCCCCCTTGGTTCCTGAACCCTTGTTCTCTATCGAAGGTGCAGCGTCACGTAACGGTCCTTGCTTCTGGGTGCACCCCGGGTGCCGCGGGACGATGCCCCGTTCTCACAGGGCACCGTTTCCCGGCTGGCGCGTCACCCGCCCCTTCCGCCGGTCGGTCCGCCGCCCCCCCCTCCGGGCTGGCCGCGGCTGGGTCGTGTGCCGCGTGGTATCACCCGTGGGCCCCTTAGACGTGTGCCCGCTCCGGGCCTTTTTTGCTGTCAGCGGGCCCCCGGTCTCACGCGATACTAGGCGGGGGCCGTGTTAACTTGCCGGGGCGTCCGTAGCAGAGCCCCACAGGTTGCGTGGCTTAAGCAGCGGAAGGTTATTGTGCCTCGGTTGTGGGGGCCAGAGGCCTGACATCGGGGCGCCGGCAGGCGGGTGCCTTCTGCGGCTGTGACGGGGAGCCCGTTCCCAGCTCTCCTCTGGCTTCTGGTGGTTTCTGGCCGTCGTTACCATCCCTTCGCTTGGAGATGCGTCGCCCCAACCTCTGCCCTCATCGTCACGTGGTGTCCTTCATGCGTGTGCCTGTGCCCGTGCCCACGTTGCCTCTCCTTATGAGGACCCCAGGCATACGGATTAGAGGCCCACCCTGAGGAGGTCTCTTTAACTTGAATACCTCCGTGAAGACCCCGTCTCCAAATCGGGTCACATTCTGCGGTGGTGACACCAGAAGGGGCCGTAAAGCACTTGACTGCAGTGGACGCTTGTGGGAGGGATGGTTTGCCGTCCTCGACTGCCAGGGCCTGGGTCAGCGCCGCTGAGGCCTGACAGAGCGTGGGCTCGGTTGGCACGCGGTCCCGTGGCGGTCTCAGAGTCCACACACGACACGGAGCCACTTGGAGCCGCTCCCCTGAGTCCAGCCATTGGCCTCCGCCCGCGAGTCCACGGGGAGCCCGGTCTCGGGGCCGCTTTTCTTCCAACACGAGAGGACGACCAGATGCGCGGCCGAAACTCCGCCGCCGGAGGGCTTTCTCCTCTCCGCTGCCGTTCAGGGCCCCCTGGTTCGGGCCGCAGTGCCGCCACAGGCCGTTTGGGGTGTGTGCCCACGCGCCACGCCAGCCGCCCTGTGAACCGCCTTTGGCCTTTTCCTCCTCCTTCGGCCGGCCCCCCGCGCGGGCGTGGTGCGGACCGAGGCGGAGGCGCTGGTGCAGCGGGGGTGGGTGGCGTGGGAGGCCGGGCCCCGGGTACATGCGGCCTCCGACCTCGCTTCTGGCCACGGGCCGTGTCCCTGCTGGGTCCCTGTAACGTCAGGAGCCGTCTTACAAATCGGGCATAACTCTCTGCGGCAGTGGCCAGGCCTGGCCCCCAAACGGCAGTCATCCGCGTAGCGATTCTCCTTGTAGGATTTGCCGTCCACCCCACCCGGCGTGGCTCCCCACCACAGACCCGTCAAGGATCTGCCGGGCCACGCGCACCTCGTGTTCGTTGGGTCCAGTTAACACGTCGTCACTGACAGATAATGCCGGGCCTTCGTGCCCCTGCGTCGGCCGGTCACGAGATGCGGCCAGGGCGGCTTGCTCTACAGCCCGTTGGTCCTGCGGGGGCCTCTCCTGCCCTTGGCAGCCGTCCTGTGTCCCTCTACAAACACCCTGGAGTTGGGTTCCCAGGTATGGAATGTGCTGCCTCCAGACCCAGAGAGGCCCACTTAGCAATGGTGCCAGTTGTTAGCGGTGGGAGGGGTGAGACACAGCCGTTGGCCCTTTACTTTAGAGAAGATGTCCAGCGGGTCCTACTCCAGGGGACCCCTAAAACTTCACTGATATGGCGGGTCCCTGAATGTCCACACGGTGAGTTTCCCAAGCTCCGAGGTGCGTGTGTCTTACCAAGGCCTCGCCATCTCTTTCTCTTCTGGTCCCGTTGCCATATTGTCGTGATAGCTGGTGTCAGGCCCCGTCCCCACACCACCCGGTCAGTTGGTGGCAACTGCCCCTGGGAAGGACGCGGTCCCTCGCGTCCCGCGCCCTTCTGTATAGGGCAGTTTCCGGACGCTGCTGTGAGCCAGGCCAGCCCCAGAGTTGCCAGAAGCTGCGGAAGAAGCACCGTGAGGGCTGGTCCAGGCCGCACGCCATCCACGGTGGAGGGAAAGTGAGACACATGACCACAGGCAAGTGTTCCCGAGCAGTTAGAACCTTCTCTCAAGATCGCTAATCAGTTCATCAAGACCGCCTCAGCCAGAAAGAGCCATGAGGCCGCTGTGAGCTCCTGAGAAGCAGGAAGAACAAAGAGGGGCAGGCCCTTTGTTCTGGGCAGAAGGCATTTTGTAAGTGGAGACCCAGAAGGAAGCAAAACTATTCACCTGCTGTTTTTGCTTGTGGCTTGTCGTCACAGACTGGTCAGACAGGAAAGGACAACTGGGACCACCTGCCGCAAGGCACATCAAAGCCAGATCTGCTGGAACAGAGCCCCTGCTCCAAGACTAGAAGACTTGCCCCACCTGCCTGCTGAGGCAGCCCCTGGGATGACTGAGAAATGCGGGCAGGGGAGCTGGAGAAGGGGGCCAGCGGGGAGAGGGACGAAGGAAGCACCGGGAAACTACAAAGATTGGGATCATTGCATCATGGGATGCTCCAGCCTGATGCGTGATGTAAAGGTTCGCCAACCGCGGCCCAGAGAACAATTCTGGGTTTCGGGGGACTCAGCAGGGACAGGGACTTGGAGTTAGAGCAACACGGAGGCTTATCCAACACCAATCTGTTGCGTTTCTGTATGTGTCCCGCCTGGACACCGGCCTGACATGTGCTCTCCTGAGACTCAGCCCATCTTCCTCTGTTCTTTCCTGTCCCCTTTCCCAGGAGAATCAAGAGCGGCCCTGGCCCATTCTTACGAATCCACCGGATCTGAGAGTTTGGGGAAGTTCCTCCTCTCCGCAGTGTCTTCCTTTGCACAAACCGAGATCTGGGTGTAATTCCTCTTGCCCCTCCCCTCCCTTCCATCAGGTGGGAGGTGGAAATCCTGCGGCATTAAACCAAGTCCCATCAAAGGGTTGAGGGAAACTGCAGAGCTCTGAGACTGTCTCCACCTCATCCTGAAGATCCAAGGGCATCGGTGGACCTACCGGGAGGAAAACGGCAAACATGAAGTCGGCAGATATTCCAGGAAACACCTGGGCATCTTTCACGCTTCAAAGGGCAGGAAAGCCCCGGATGGTTAGACCGGGGTTCCTGCTCGTAACTAGCCCCATGCCCTAGGAGAGGGAAATAAACAAGGCCATGTGCATTCGATGCGCTAGACAGAAAGATAGCACAAGCCACGTGTATTTGAAATTGGCTAGTAGCCACATCGTCGTTTATTTGTTTATAAGTAAAAAAGGGCAGATGAAATTAACACTGACAATATACTTTCTGTAACCCAGTATTTACAAAATATCATTTCAACCGGTCATCAACGGTCTTTATAATTTTGGAAATATTTGCATTCTTTTTTCATACAGCGTCTTCGAAATCTGGCATTTCTCACGTGTTGATTCGAGTAGCCACATTTCAGGTGGCCAGAAACCACATGTGACTCGTGGCTGCCAGGCGGCACAGGGCTGAGGGCTGAGACTAGGGGCTCATCGGGTACTGGCAAACACCAAAGAGAGCCCCTAACCCTGCCTGAAGACAGACGGGAGATTCTGTTCGTTATTCCAAGACACGTTCATCCTGTGCCTGCGACATCCTGCTTCCTAGAGGGAATGACACTCAGGCCTGTGTTAGTGCCCCAGCGCTGTGATTGCTCTAAATCCCAGCTTAAAAGAGGAACCATCGGGGGCACCTGGGCGGCTCAGCTGGTTAAGCAGCCAACTCCTGGTTTGGGCTCAGGTCATGATGTCACGGTTCGGGAGATCAAGCCCCGGGTCAGGTTCTGCTCTGACAGTGCGGGTCACATTGGTGGGCAGCCATCGCCGCCATCCGTCACCAGAACTTTTTCATGATCCCAACCAGAGTCTCTGTCCCCATTAAACAGGAACTCTCCATCCCCCCCTCCCCAGCCCCTGGCACCCCCGTCCTGCTTTCTGTCCATGACCTTGACTACTCTAGGGATTTCGCGTAAGTGCAACCATACAGCATTTGTCCTTTTGTGCCTGGCTTCTTCCACCGAGTGTAATGCCCTCCAGGTTCATCCACGTAGCATGTGTCGGAACTTCATTCCTTTTTACGGCTGAATAATTTTCCACGGTATGAACAGACCACATCTTATCCATTCCACCGTTGACGGACACTCAGGTTGCTTCTCCCCCTGGCTCTCGTGAATAATACCGCTGTGAACATGGGTGTGCAGATATTTCTTTGAGGCCCTGCTTTCAGTTCTTCTGGACGTGTATCCAGAAATGAAATTGCTGCATCATATGATAATTCTATTTTTAACGTTTTGAGGAACTCTCCGTCTGCGATTGTCACATCCTTTAAACTCGCATTCTCTGGCCGGGAGTTCTGTATAAAATCTGTGTAAGCCCAGAAAAAGAAATGGGAAAATTTGATCATTAACTATCTTTTTTTTTTTTTTTTCCTGCAGTTTTTGGGCTGCCCTCATCACAATACACTTCTGTTCTCCTTCCCGCCCTCTGATGACAATGAAGTCTTTGACAAACTGAGCGTCATTACGCCAGTCTCTGAAAGCAGCACACAGAATCCTGGCAACGGCTGTACCCCGGGGACCCTGTCGGGGCAGGGCTCCTCCGGGCTGGTCCCCGAAGGGGAAGTGCACCCAGCTGAGTACAGCACCCCCCTGGTTCTCTCGCCTGCGTCTGAGGGTAAATGGAGCGGGAAACCACCTGGGCAAACCCTAAATCTGGATCTCGAAGATTCCGAGACAACATCTGAACAATGAAAGAGCTAGATTTTTCAAGACTCACTTGGCAAAAATAACTCCACACTGGGAATTTGCAGCTTTATAAAGACCTCAATAACTTTAAGAAAAAAATTGTTGACCACTGGGAGTATAATTTTCAACCTCTTAGGGTCACTAATATAAGGAATAAGTTTTAATTATAAGAAACAAAAATATTTTAAATGAGGAATAAAAACCGAGGTGCTGTAAAATCCAACCAGACTGCCGATAGACTGCCTCCAAAAAACAGCCTCAACTCAGATGTGGTCAGCAAACTTTGGGTTCTCAGAGATACTTGGCCTGGATTTATTTTTCTACTGTATACGTTTTCTATAGTGCTGGTGCTCTATTAAAGTTGTATTCTCTGTTTAGTCTGTATGCATTAATGGTACTACATTTGGGTAATCATCAGATATTGAATGAGGCTTTCATCTGCCATTTTTGGTGTCCACTCATTCGCCAGGTAATCCTTAGTCCCTTCCTGCCATCATCCAGGAGCTGTGCCGGGTGTGAGGGTCTGATGGCATCTGGGAGCTATCAGTCTAGAAAGCTTTAAATTCTACCTCAGGCAACTTCTACCCTGTGACCCCTCAGTTTCCTCATCTGTACATGGAGATGAAAAGACCTAAGGGGGGCGCCTGGGTGGCTCAGTCGGTTGAGGGACCGACTTCGGCTCAGGTCATGATCTCACAGTTCGTGAGTTCGAGCCCCGCATCGGGCTCTGTGCTGACAGCTTAGAACCTGGATCCTGCTTCAAATTCTATGTCTCCCTCTCGCTCTGCTCCTCCCCTGCTCATGCCCTGTCTCTCCTTCAAAAATAAATAAAAACAATTAAAAAAAAATTTTTTTTAATTAAAAAAAAGTGCTGCTCCCGGTGCCCGCACATAGTAGGCACTCAGGAAATGATAGCTGTTCTTACCAGCAACATAACCAGTCATGGGTATGACTTTAACTCCTAACTTAGGTCAGCGACAAATGTCCCTTCCTCTGTGCCGGGCTGCCCAATCAACAGCGGCGTCGAAGGCCACAAAGGTAGGAGAAACAACTCTTCAAATAACTCGACATTTTTAAAAAGAAACGTCATGGGTGGGGGTTGGAGGGGGGAGGCGGAGGGAGATTGGAGGATTGCTGACCTTCCTGGCTCTCATTTGACGTTTCAGTGTGATTTCATTGTTTTCAATAGCCTTGTGAAGGAGCGAGCAATATATTCTCAGTTCTCGGTGCCCCCAAAGATCTTCCTCTGGTGTGAGGCCAGTCTCATGACAGGGGAGACGTTGATTCTCTTCCCCGGTTGAGTTCTTCCTCCCTACACGTGGAGTAGGGGGGAGGGGGCGACTGCCAAGTTCTGCACGGGTGGAGGCATCTGGCTCAGGAGGGAAGAAATGAGACACCCCATTGTCGACCCTCTCTTACCGCAGACACTTGGGATTCTTTTTGCCCACCGGACACCTGAATCTCCCTCACCTTGCAAATGTGAACCCCTCCCCTTTTCTGGGGGCTCTAAATGCCACACGCTTGCTTCCTAGTTCCCTTGCCTCTGGGCTACAGGGCACACAAGCCCGGCTCCAGCCCAGCTTTGACCTAGGAGACGGGCAGCAGAAAGAGGCAGGCCTCCTGGGAGACATAGCCAGTGGCCAGGGGAGCTGACACCATCAGCAGCGACGTGCCCATCAGACTGGGTCTGATTTGGACCTTGTTCCTGCCTGGGTCCCCACTAAGTCTGTTTCCCCCAAGCCTTCCGGAGAATCTGTGAGCTCCTCTAGATCATATTGAGAAATTCCTTTCCTTCTTGTATCGGCCAGAATCGTCTTCTAGTGTTCGCATCTAAGACCCGGAGGGGACCTCCAAGAGTGAAATGGACTGGATGTCGATTTCCCAGTCCTGAAAATCCACCGAGCAAGCGCAGGAGGCAGGTGGGAATGAGATCTCTCTCTGTCTGGCTTCTCAGCAGAGGGAGTTGACGGTAATAACACCTTCCCTCTAGAGGTGGGAGGTCCTGAAGGGCTTCAGGGAAAGGAGTTGAAGCCCAAGATTGGCTAGCTGGAGTCTGGGGGGCTCATCAGCCTCCTACCTCGAATGGGAGAGAGACACAGGGAGGGAGGACAAAGGGAGAGCAAAGCGGGGGTCCTCCTGGGCCAGGAGCTAACAACGGAGCCTCTGCCCCACGCTGCTGGGTGAGCCCCCCACCCTGCCCCCCGCGTATTTTGTGTGGTGGCGGTGGAACCAGAGGCATCTCTGGGACCGAGGACTCTAAGCACTCTGAGAAAAGCCCTGTTGTCTGCTCCCCGGACCCTCCACACACACCCCAACCCCACTGCTGGTCGATATTTGGTTGGTGCTGAAAAGTCCTCCCCCATAGTCCCCATCCTCTTAAGCGCTCCGTTTATCTCCTGTCCACCTCGCTAATGATGCGGTTGGCTCACGTCTCTGCAACAGTAAATAGGGGACACATCTGTCCTTTGGCAATCTTGGTGATAAAGAATGCCATTTTAGACTTCCATTTCCCGCAATATGGCTGACTACGCAATGTCCCTGACCCTCAGATGAAATCAACTGAAATGCTGGATGTAATGGGTATTTTTAATATACTTTATTTACTTTTTATTTCTTTAGAGATTATTATGTATTTGAAAGAGAGAGCGTGGGAGGTGCAGAAAGAGAGGGAGGGAAAGAATCCCAAGCCGGCTTTCAGCTGCCAGCGCAGAGCCCGACTCAGGGCTTGAACTCATGAGCTGTGAGATTATGAACTGAGCCGAAATCAGGAGTCAGACGCTTAACCAACTGAGACACCCAGGCGCCCCTGGATGTAATGTTTTAAAAAAGCATTTCAAATGTTTTCCTAACAAGGAAGGAAGGAATATTCAGAGACCAAAACCCACAGAATCTGACCTAGTGCCACCTTTCCCTTTGAGGGCGTTTGACAAACCCTGTAGGTATCAGCTCCTCACGAAGCCTCAGAGGACAGAAGACAAAGATCGGGGCTTACCCAGGGTGGGGTCTAAAGGAGGCCTTCCCCTGAATCTGAAATCCCAAAGAGCCAGCCTTCTGTGACAGGGTGACTAGGAATAAATGAATCCCATCCCACCGCCATATTTGTTTCCCCGGGGTTGCCATGACAAAGTACCACAAACTCGGTGACTTAACGGAAACGTATTTTCTCAGAGGTCCGGAGGCCAAAAACCCAAAATCAGTATCACTAGGCCTAATTCAACGTGCTTCAGAGTTTTGGGGGACAATCCATCCCTTCTTGCAAATGCCGGTGACCCTTGGTTCATGGCAGACTTCCTCCAGTCTCTGCCTCCGTGTCCACATGAACTTCCCCCCTTCTGTGTGTGTCTTCCTCCTCCTCCTCTCTCTCTCTTTTTAAGTTTATTTATTTTGAGAGAGAGAAAGAGTGTGGGGGGGAGGGACAGAGAGAGAGAAAGAGAAGGTGGGGGAACAGAGAAGGAATCCCAAGCAGGGTCCACACGGGCAGTGCAGAGCCTGAAGTGGGGCTTGAACTCACAGAACCGTGAGATCGTGACCTGCGCCGAAACCAAGAGTGGACACTTAACCGACTGAGCCACCCAGGCTCCCCGCTCTGCCTCTCTCGTATGAGGACACTTGTGTTTGCCTTCAAGCCCCACACAGATAATCCAGGACAGTTTCCCCATCCCAAGGTCCTTAATTTAAGCGCCTCTGCAAAGACCCTATTTGCAAATAAAGTCACATTCACAAGTGTCAGGGATTAGGACCCGGCATCTTTGGGCGTTATTATTCAGCCTACCGCATACCCCTACGAGGGATTACAAGGGAACCTTTTGGGTGTTGGTTGTGTTTTCTGAGTGAAGGGGCAAACCACTTCTTCCCTGAAAGGTTATCATCTCAAACCAAAGCTTTGCAGCCCCAAATCACACTGTCTGGGTGGTCAATGAAACCTCGTTAGAAATCACGAAACCCAAAAGGAAAGCATCATGAGCAAGAACCAGCAGACAACACGCAGCTGAGCCAGATCCACAAAGACTCCATTCAGATCATCGTATAAACAGAGAATATACAGCAGAGAATGTTACAGGATAGTTAAATACAAGTAAGAGGGCACTGATAATCTCAGGAACCACAAGAGGCTGGATCATTCTGCTTTATTGTGGTAACACATGAATCCCAAACCTCAGTGACTTGTAACAGCAACGACTTGTTTCTCACTCATTTGATGTGTGGCTAGAGGTCAACTGTGAGTCCGTTCCAATCTCAGTGGCTTCGTTCTAGGATCTAGGCTGACGGACGTGCCAAATGGGGAAAGGAATGCCAACCCGACAACAGTTCTTAGAGCTTCTGGTTGGACATGTAGCATGGCACTTCGTCCACATTCCTTTGGTCAAAGACATGGCCAAAGGCAAGGTCAAGAGACTGGGGAAGGACTCCTCCTGAGGGGAACTGTGAGTCATAGAGCAACAAGCAGGGATTCACAGTCCTCTTACAAGGAAGGGAGAGAATTGGGAGCAATAATTATAATCTGCTACAAACTGAGAAATGACCAAACAGATTGGGGGGGACGGGGCGGGGGGGGGGGAGGGCACCGTGCAAATAGACCCTCTAGAAATGCAAACTATAATAATTGGAGTTTAAAAGTCAGAGGATGGGGGACGCCTGGGTGGTTCCATCAGTTAAACATCCAACTCTTGGTTTCGGGTCAGGTCATGATCTCACGGTTTGTGAGTTCAAGCCCCGTGTCAGGCTAGTGGGGAGCCTGCTTGGGATTCTTTCTCTCCCTCTCTCTCTGCCTCTCCCCTACTCGTGCACACACGCTCTCTCCAAATAAATAAGTAAACATTTTTTTTAAAAGCGTCTGTGTGTGTGCGTGCGTGTGTGGAGAGAGAGAGAGACAGAGAGGAAGTAAATGTGACAAAGTGTTAATAGAATGCAGGGTGCCTGCATTCGGCTTTTCTGTAGGTTTAAAAGTTTTCACGAGACATAGTTGGGGAAAATTACATTAAATATACAAATACTTACAAATCAAGTATTCGATTTCCACATATGTTCAAAATACATAGAATTTGCTCAGAATGAGGTAATGCGTCTTTGTCTCAGAAAAAAAAAAAAAAAAGAAAAGGGGGCGCCTGGGTGGCGCAGTCGGTTAAGCGTCCGGCTTCAGCCAGGTCACGATCTCGCGGTCCGTGAGTTCGAGCCCCGCGTCGGGCTCTGGGCTGATGGCTCGGAGCCTGGAGCCTGTTTCCGATTCTGTGTCTCCCTCTCTCTCTGCCCCTCCCCCGTTCATGCTCTGTCTCTCTATCTGTCCCAAAAATAAATAAAAACGTTGAAAAAAAAAATTAAAAAAAAAAAAATCTGGAGGCTTTAATCTTATCAGTGACTCTGTCCCAGTATCTTCCTGTCTGAGAGGTAACATTTCCACCGCGGCTTGACAGGGAAGGTGTTGCTGGGGACCTTCCTTGAGGGGTTGCTGCCTGCCTGTATGGAGAGGTGGCCCCCCAACTGGGAGAAGCAGAGGATATGGGATGTGAAGTGTGGACTGGTGGGGAGGGGGAGGGGCTGAGCCGGGGTCCCTGCAGAGCCTTCTGGGCTTTCTGGTGGAGTCCCAGAAAACAGCGGGGCTCCTGACATTCACGCCACATTCACACGCCACACGGATGCAGGTGTGGACACTGGGCAACCGAGTCCGGTCCTAGCTAACTGTCCAGTTGATTCCTTTCTCTTTTTTTATGTTTTATTTATTTATTTTGAGAGAGAGAGAGAGAGAGAGAGAGAGCGAGCAGGGGAGGGGCAGAGAGGGAGAGAGAGAGAATCCCAAGCAGACTGGCTACAGTCAGCGTGGAGCCCGAGGCAGGGTTCCATCCCACAAACCATGAGATCATGACCTGAGCTGAAATCAAGAGTCAGGCGCTTAACCATCTGAGCCACCCAGACGCCCCTGGTCGATTCCTTTTTACTTGCGTTCTTGCTTTTTGTTGGCTCAGGCCCCCAGAGGCTTTTCTCCCCAGAATTGTTCAAATCTCTTTTTCTCCCGTGATGGAACCGTTTGAGGGGTCTTCCTTTCAAACGGACTTGAACCTTCTTTTTTTTTTTTTTCTTTTCTTTGTGACGAAGAAATAATATTGACCAAGTCATCGTGTATTAAGGGCTTACTGTGTGCCAGGCTTTGTGATTTATTATCTCGTGGATCCTTTGTGGTTGAGCCTTCAGCAGGACCCTCTGAAACTATGTGACAGAAGGAGTTCCTCCAGGATGCGTGGAAAGGGTTGTGGCCCGAGCCCTGCAGGTCGTTCGGGGGGGGGGGGGGGGGTTTGCTGCCTTGTCGAGGGTCTGGAGCCCAGCTGTACTGGGGCAGATGTGGCCGACAGGCTGCTGAGGCTGCAAACCTCACAGTCAGGAAGGAGGGAAGAATCCCACTTGGGCGGAAGATGTCCAAAAAGTCTGAGACCAGAAGGGGATTCATCAGATCATCTTGTGGGCCAAGATAATTCTAAGACCCTGTGGCAGAAACGTGTGTCCTGTTTGTGTTGAAAAGGCTCCCCTGAGGGAAGCCAGCCCAGCCCACTTCCCCTCCCCACCCCCATCCCTCCCCTTGCCAGCTCTTTCTGGGAGACCCCCCTTGTGGGAAAGGAACTCACTGCACTTCCTCATGGGGCTGCTACCCTGCTGCCCTTAGCCTCCAAGGCATTGTTTCCCTCTTGGCATCTGTGGCTGCCCATTGTGGCCACCTGGAGAGCTTTAGAAATGTCAATATCCAGGCCTTGCCCTGACCGGTTACTTCCAGCTCTCTGGGGCAGGATTCGGGTGTCTCTATTTTACAAAACTCCCCTCTGGGTTATTCCAGTGCGCAACCATGATGGAGAAGAGCGGCTCCCTTGGAGCATTTATGCTACTACTCTTCAAAAGGAGGCCCAAAATGGCGTCTCCTAGGCCAAGTCCCCAAGCTGGGGCTTGATACATGACCCAATTGCAGAAACCTCCCCCAGAAACGCAGTCTTAACTGGTCAGTCAGGAGTTCTTCCACCAAGTGCCAAGGAGTCTGCCACCTGGCCCTCTCCATCCCCCAAAGGAAGATGAGGTAATCTGCTTGATAAGAACCCATGCTCCCCGCCCCCCTCCCCCCCCCCCCCCCCCCCCCCCCCCCCGGCTGAGGGAAAGCCTGGCCTGGAACAGTCCTTTGCTTCTGCTAATAATTGTCTTGCCCCGCCTCCTTCTATAAAATCCCCAGAGCACCCTCCTGCTCGCTAGATGGGATGCTGCACCATTCACGAATCATTTAATAACACCAATTAGGTCTTCCAGTTTACTTGGTGGAGTTCTTGTCATTTAATGGTATGACCTACGTACCCGCTGACCTGCGTACCCGCTGACCTCCCTTTGTCTTCCTGGTCTCCAGCCTTCAAAAGGGTTAATCTTGGTTTTACTACCCAGCTTTTGTAGGCAGGTCAGAAGTCGTCTGGGGTCTGGGGTCGTGAGCATCTCTGGGAAGCCGACACCTTAACCCCGGCCCCACACTCCAGCCCCACTTCGGGTTTCTGATCGGCTCGCCAGGGGTCACCTGGGAAGCAGTTCTGGGGCTGTTACCCCTGTCTCTGGGCCAGCACCCGTCACGGAGCCTCGGACCAAGCGACCTCTATCGAATTAATGGCGAATAAAAAGTGGTAACCTGAAGCCTTCTTGAATACGTGACAATGACACGTGTCATAAACACGCAGGTTGAACAGAGCTGACTCTGCTCACGTGAAAGAGGCTAACAAGACGCCATAAAACACGTAAAAGAGCCCAACAAAACCAGTGAAAATTTTCCAGGCAAAAGAAGAGGGTGGTGTTCTGTCAGCGGACCCCGACTGCTTTTAAACGGAGTCGTTGGTCACGTCCAGCTGCGTATCGGAAGTCACTCAGAAGTTTACAGCAGCTCCATTCCGTTCCCCATTTTTCATCCGTTTGTTGCTTGTGGCTAAAATGTAGCCTGTGTTGTAGTCAGAAGCGGTAAAGTCATTAGGAATCACGCCCTCAATGCCAAACTCTGTTTCTTAACTTTTTTTTCAATGTTTATTTTTGAGAGACAGAGAGTAAGTCGGTAGAGAAGGGGCAGAGCGAGAGGGAGGCACCGGCTCCAGGCTCCGAGCTGTCAGCCCAGAGCCCGACGTGGGGCTCGAACCCACGAACCGTGAGATCGTGACCTGAGCCGAAGTCGGACGCTTCACCGACTGAGCCACCCGGGCGCCCCATGGTAAACTCTGTCTTAGTATTAAAAGCCATCCTTAAGCTTTGGCCGTTTAAGATGAGCCCAGTGTCAGGGAGTTCTCTAGAGTCAGTGTTTAGTCAGGCGTTCTCAGGCCACGTCGAATGCTCTGATCATCCTTAGAGGCAGATGTGAGAATAAGGTGTTGCTGTGCCCCCCAAGTTTGTTTTTTCCTCAAAGATTGGCTCTGAAGCTTCCTCCCAAGACGGGATCCTGAGACGACCATCATCACCTGGTGTTTGCTCGAGCCTCGGTCACCAGACACGCCATTTAGCTTATACCTTCACTCTCGCCAAAAACAGAGCTAGGATGAGGGAGGATCAAATACTGCGGAAGAAAAGCTCAACAAGAATCGCTGCTTTCCCTTTCTTTTTCTAGCCTCCCAGCCATTCTGTGTAGAACTCAGTCTTAAGAAAGGACAACAGGTTGCATTTGCCAAATACAACCAGGGAACGTTCATACTCGGAGGGTTCCTATTGGAAACTGGAGGACGTACCTGTGGCTGATGACAACCTGGGAGGGCCTCCAGGAAGCCGCGCAGACACCCAATGCTAATATCAGTGCAAAGAGCACAGGAAGTTCTCCGTGCACCCTCAAGGGAGTCATTGGCTCCCCTCGGTCCTGCCTCCGCATCCTGTGTGTACTGCAATTTCAGCACTTTGAAAAATAACAGTAATACCCGCTTTCCTGAGATGTAATTCAGTACATCGCACCCGTTAAGCGTACAGGGCAAACGTTTTCAGCGCAGTCACAGAGTTGGGCAGCCAACACCCCTATCCACGGCCAAACAGTTTCATCTCCCCAAGAAAGGGGGCCCCTCCCCGTTCTCGGCCCCTCCCCATTCTCCCCTCCCCTCTGGCCCTTGGCAACCGCTAACCCACTTGACCTGTCAATGGATCCGCCTCTTCTGGACATTCCATACAGGAGGAATCATACACTATGGGATCCTTTGTAACCGGCTTCTTTCACTTAGCGTAAGGTTTTCCAGAGTCACCCCAGCTCTGTAGTGTGTGGTCATAACTTCATTTGTTTTTATTACTGCTTGGTTGTCATTCCATTGTACGGAGAGACCCCACTTTGCTTACCCGTTCACCAGCGGACGAGCAATCGGGACACTTCCATTCTTTTTTTTTTTTTTTTTTTTTTATCCCCATGAATAAAGCTGCTATGAACATTTGCGTGCGGGTGTTTGTGTGGACGCGTGTTTTCAGTTCAGTTCAGGAGACACCCAGGAGCGGAACTGCCGGGTCATACGACAGTTTTATGTTTAGCTGCTTGATGAACGGCCAGACTGTTTTCCAGAGCAGTTTTGCACTTTGTAACAGTCTTTCTGAAACCATGCCCCGTAGGGTTAATGAGGTTAAACCTGTCACCAGCAAGACCCCCCGCCGACCCCTCTTCTTCTTCACGGGTATGTTAACCTCATCTTCTAGGGGAGAACAAGCAGAGTTCCAGTGGCCTGGACCATTTTGAGCTCGACCACCGACTCACGCCTGCACAGGTGACTGAGCGTCTCAGTTACCAATTCCTCATTATAATGTGATAATCTCCACCCAAAGGGCGCCTGCGTGGCTCAGTCAGTTAAGTACCTAACTCTTGATTTCAGCTCAGGTAACGATCCCAGGGTCATCGGATCGAGCCCCATGTCAGGTTCCACACTGAGCATACAGCCTGCTTGGGATTCTCTCTATCCCTCCCTCTGCCTCCCCTCCCTCTCTCATGTGCGCCCTAGAATAGAATAGAATAGGGGGGAAAAAAATCTCCACCCAAAAAGGAGCACGAGCTTCTTTAACATAACATAGGATGCGTGCATAGGCATGATTTCTAAGCACGCCTGTTGAACCTTACACCCGCTTTTACACACGATGACAAAACCCCGCTTTCGGAAGATTCATCCCAACCCTAAATAGAAGAAACCCACCCACCCTTACTCAGGGAGTCACTGCTTTGGAAGTTATCCCCCACGATCTCCTTATGTGCTGCAGATAAAATGTCCTTTGCACGACAATTTCACCTGGTGTAGTCTCTACCTGGAACTCACCAAGGAGCGAACTCCCGTTAGTTCGGCTACATTTCCGCAGCGTCCGTCCCCACTGTTCATTATTAGAGTGGCAGGACCATATTCTGGTCTCATCTCTGTCTCCCCAACACTTGGAACCACAAAGCCGTGTCAAATAACAAAACCTCAACTGAATAGATTTTAAAGACCAAGCAGGCTTTATTACATGATTCATAGGGGGCCTGGGTAGCTCAGTTGGTTAAGTGTCCTACCCTTGATCCCAGTTAGGGTTAGGGTTAGGGTTAGGGTTAGGGTTAGTCCTGGTCTCAGGGTCACCAGTTCAGGCTCTGCGTTGGGCTCTGCCCCGAGCGTGAAGCCCACGTAATCAAACAAAGAAACGATGCATGAAATCAGGCAGCCGCCCATCTAGCAAGTAGAGGAAGCTCGAGGAGTTGTACAAAATGGAAAGTTTTCGGAGGAGGGGCAAGGAAGGTATTAGCAGAAGAATAAGATTGTTCCAGGCAAAGATTTCCCCGAGGGGGAGAAGCAAGGGGTCTTATCATAGAAATTACCTCATCTTCCTTTGAGGGACAGAGAGTGTCCGTGTGGCAGACCCCTTGCCACGGATGGAAAAATCCCTGCCCAGTTAAGACTACATTTCTGGGGGAGGTTGAAACTGCAGTTAGATTAGGTATTAAGACCCACTTTGGGAACTTGGTCTAAGTGACACCATCTGGGGCCTGTGGTTTCTTTTTAACAGGTGCTAAGGGATGTCTGCTGGGCCTTCCCTTTATGGGCTCCCCCTCTTTGCATCAAAGAGGAAAAGTGATGGGTGGGGGGGGGTTACACAAGCCCATCTGCATCCAGGCTGGCTTCCAGAAACAAGGGGGGAGGGGGCGGGGGAAGAGCAGGAGGGAGTTCCCCAAAATTGAATTCAACGGGTTCAAGAGATACACAATTCTTGATTCTCCTTGAAAAGGGCAGAAGATAAACCCTGCAAGACGAGACTGGCGGGCTGGTGAGCTGGCCCAATATACCCAGTATTTTATAAATCTCATGAGTGCTTTTCCAGCTTACAGTCTCCAGCCCCAGCAGGTCTCCCTGCACTCAAAGTTACCCTCTGGCCCCTGGGGAGTGGATTCCCTGCCTTAGGCATCACACCAGAGAATTTCATGACGCGAGGACCCTGATCTGCAGTTTCCTGGGTTTTTCCTCCGGCCTTTGTCCAGCAGCCCATCCCCACCCCTCCCCCACCAGCCCTGGCATCTCTCAGCTATTACAGGGGTTTGGCTCGGCAAAGTCATCTAACAGCCCCTTTACTACGCCCGCCCACGCATCTCTGGCTTTGACGTGGTTCCCACCCTCCAGTTTCTGTGATGACAAGCCAGAAGCAAAAATAACAGGTGAATAGTTTTGCTTCCTCCTAGGTCTCCACTTACAATACACCTTCTGCCCAGAGGAAAGGGCCTGCCCCTCTTTGCTCTTCCGGCTTCTCAAGAGCTCACAGAACACTCTCGGCTCATTCTGGTGCTGCAGTCTCTGGTAAGACTCTTGTTAGAAGGTTCTGGCCACTTGGAAACAATTGCCTTTGGCTGTGGGCCCGCTTAGAATCTTTAGAGATTTGAGTCAGGGCTCCAAAAACCTTACTGGGTAAATATTTATTTATGATAAATAAATACATTTATGTGTGACAAATAAATAAATATTTATTTATGAAAGCATCACTTACATCTTGACATGTTACTGTACAGTCAGAATTTCCATTTTTAGGGCCTCTTCCTCTCCACTGTGCCTTGGTGGCAGCCTTAATTTATTTTAAAACATTTCCAACTGACCTTCCTACAGTCTATGATTTCTGTACCGCTTGGCTTTTCCATGACCGGGCCATGATGGAGGCTATGTTTCTCCCCGTGGTCCACAAGAGCATCGTGCATTAATTCCATCATGGAATTAATCAGGCTGTTGGATGGGAATAACACCGTGGTGGGCTAAAAACTTCCTACTCCCAAAAGATATCCAGGTCCTAATGCCTGGAACCTGAGAACCGTGCCTTTATTTGGAAAAAGGGTCTTTGCAGATGGGATTAAGTTCAGGATCTTGAGACAAAGACATTGTCCTGAATTATTGTAGAGGGCCCAAAATGCCCTTACGCGTGTCCTTATAAAAGATGCAGAGGGAGATTCCACAGACAGAAAAGGAGGAGGCCATGTGACCACAGAGGCAGAGATTGAATTGATTGATGTGGCCACAAGTCAAGGAGGGTCTGGAACCACCAGATGCTGGAAGGAACAGACTCTCTCCCAGAGCCTCGGGAGGGAATACAGCCTTGCTGACACCTTGATTTTGGCTCAGTGGTACTGATTTTAGACTTTTGGCCTCTGGAACTGTGGTGCAAGAATATTCTATTGTTTTAAGCCGCACGGTTTGCAGTACTTTGTGTCAACCTTAAAAATAAAACTGCCAGATGACATGATACTCAATGCCAAAAACTCAAAAGACTCCACCAAAAAATTGCTGGCACTAGTATGTGAATTCAGCAAAGTCACAGGATCGAAAGCCAATGTGCAGAAATCTGTTGCATTTCTATACACCAATAGTAAAGCAGCAGAAAAAGAAATCAAGAGGCGCCTGGGCGCCTCAGTTGGTTAAGCATCCAACTCTTGGTTTCGGCTCAGCTCATGATCTCACACGCTTCATGGATTTTAGCCCCACATCTGGCTCTGCACTGACAATGCAGATTCTGCCTGGGATTCTATCTCCCTCTCTCTGCCCCTCCCCTATATGCCCTCTCTCTCTCTCGCGCGCGCGCGCCCTTTCTCTCAAAACAAAAACAAAAAAAGGAAGAAAGAAGGAAAGAAAGAAAGAGAAATCAAGACATCAATCCCATTTGCAATTGCACCAAAAACAATTAGATACCTAGGAATAAACCTAACTAAAGAGGTAAAAGATCTGTACTCTGAAAACTATAGAAAACTTATGAAGGAAATTGAAGATACAAAGAAATGGAAAAACAGTCCATGGTCATGAATTAGAAGAATACACATTGTTAAAATGTCTACGCTACCCAAAGCAATCTACACATTTAATGCAGTCCCCATCAAAATACCATCAGCATTTTTTGCAGAGCTAGAACAAACAATCCTAAAATTTGTATGGAACCACAAAAGACCCCGAATAGCCAAAGCAATCCTGAAAAATAAAAACAAAATTGGAGGCACCACGAGTCTGGATTGCAAGCTATATTATAAAGCTTCAGTCATCGGGGCGCCTGGGTGGCTCAGTCGGTTGAGCGTCCGACTTCGGCTCAGGTCACGATCTCGCGGTCCGTGAGTTCGAGCCCCGCGTCGGGCTCTGGGCTGACAGCTCAGAGCCTGGAGCCTGCTTCGGATTCTGTGTCTCCCTCTCTCTCTGCCCCTCCCCCGTTCATGCTCTGTCTCTCTCTGTCTCAAAAAAAAAAAAAAGTTGATAAAAAAAAAGTTTTTTAATAAAAAAAAATAAAGCTTCAGTCATCAAGACAGTATGGTGCTAGCACAGAAATAGACGCATAAGTCAATGGAACAGAGTCGAAAACCCAGAAAGGGACCCACAACTATATGGTCAACTAATCTTCGAGAAAGCAGCAAAGACTATCCAATGGAAAAAAGTCTCATCAACAAATGGTGCTGGGAAAACTAGACAGCAACATGCAAATGGACCACTCTTTTACCCCATGGACAAAAATAAATTCAAAATGGAGGAAAGACCTAACTGTGAGATAGGAAACCATCAAAATGCTAGAGGAGATCATAAACAGCAACCTCTTTGATCTCTGCCAGAGCAGCTTCTTACTAGGCAGGTCACCAGAGGCAAGGGAAACAAAAGCAACAATGAACTTTTAGGACTTCATCAAGATGAAAAAAACTTCAGTACAGCAGTACAGTGAAGGAAACAATCAACAAAACTAAAAGGCAGTGAGTGGGAGAAGATATTTGCAAAGGACATATCTGCTAAAGGGTTAGTATCCAAAATCCATGAAGAATGTATTACTCACCACCCAAAAAACAAATAATTCAGTTAAAAAATGGGCAGAAGACATGAACAGTCACTTTTCCAAAGAAGACATCCAGATGGCCAACAGACACATGAAAAAATGCTCATCACTCATCATCAGGGAAAGACAAATCAAACTCAAGATGAGATACCACCTCACACCTGTCAGAATGTTAAAACTAACAACACAAGAAACAGTGGGTGTTGGCGAGGATATGCAGAAAGGGGAACCCTCTTGCACTGTTGGTGGGAATGCAAACTGGTGCAGCTGCTCTGGAAAACAGTGTGGAGGTTCCTCAAAGAGTGAAAAATAGAACTACCCTATGACCCAGCCATTGCATTACTAGGTATTTATCCAAAGGATACAAAAATACAGATTTGAAGGGGTACATGCACCCTGATGTTTATAGCAGCATTATCAACAATAATCAAACTATGGAGAAAGCCCCAATGTCCATCACCTGATGAATGGATAAAGAAGATGTGGTGTACGGGTGCCTGGGGGGCTCAGTCAGTTAAGTGTCTGACTTCAGCTCAGGTCATGATCTCATGGTCCGTGAGTTCAAGCCCCACATCGGGCTCCATGCTGACAACGTGCTTGAGATTCTCTCTCTCTCCCTCTCTCTCTGCTCACTCTCTCTCTCAAAATAAATAAATAAACTATAAAAAAAATTTTAAGAAAAAGTTGTGGCGTATATATATACATGTGTGTGTGTGTGTGTGTGTGTGTGTATGGAATATTACTCAGCCAGTGAAAAGAATAAAAGCTCGCCATTTGCAACAATGTGGGTGGAGATTATGCTAGGTCGGATAAGTCAGTCAGAAAGAGACATATACCATATGATTTCATTCATATGTGGAATTTAAGAAACAAAACAGATGAATATATGGGAGGGGGGAAAAAGAGAGAGAGGGAAACAAACCATAAGAGACTCTTAAAGGTAGAGAACAAACTGAGGATTGATGGAGGGAAGTGGGGAGGGGGGATGGGCTAAATAGGTGATGGGTATTAACGAGGGCACTTGTTATGATGGGCACTGGGTGTGACATATAGGGAAGTGCTAAATCACTGAATTTTCCTGAAACTAATATTGCACTGTATGCTAACTAACTAGAATTTAAATTAAAATTTGAAAAGAAAAATAATTAATTATAAAAAACAAATAAAAAATAAAACTGCCAGTTAGGGGCACCTGGGTGGCTCAGTGGATTGTCATAGACTCTGGGTCTAAAGTTCTCTCTTGTCTAGTAAAACAGCAGGATGCAGGATTGAAAGCAAGAAATGGCTAATGTCCGGGAAAAGACAAGAGCCCTGAATAAGGGTCCTTGCCCCGTTTTTATTAGGATCAGAAGGCTTACAAACACAGTGATGGACGTGCACAAAGGGACAATGAATCTGTGAACATTAACTTGTGGGCCTGAGGGAAAGGGAGTCTTGAGGATATTTGTGGTTGGGGGTTTGGGTTAATACAAAACAAAATCCGGGCGCCGGGCAGGCGGGAGGAAGGTTGTTTACAGCGGACAGGAGGCAGCACCTCTGTTTTTCTTACCCTCGGGGATGAGACAGCGGCAATAACCTCAGGGTTGACAAGGCACCTTTTCTTTTGTTAACCATCTCTGCTCCGGGCTGCTTTGCCTGCAGCGCAGTGGTCCATAGTCCACTGGCCCTATCCTCCTGTGAAAGCACCTTTTCAGCTATAGTACTAAATTGGGGTGACTTCACCCTGATTATCTAATCCTGTTTATTTCATATACCTATGTATTGGGCACCTTTGCGCCATTCTTATTTTAGGCCTTTGTCTCTCCCTCTCTATTTTGGGGGCTTTCACCCCCTCTCTATTTGGGGGTGCCTTTGCACCTCCCTATTCTCAAGGTGTCTTTGCACCCCCTATTCTTGGGGTGCCAATCTGATTTACTCAAACTCGGGTGTGAGCATTTTATGACTTTGTATTTCTTTAGGCCTTGTTAACCCATTGGTGTAAGCCCAGGGGGGGTTCCTAAGCTTATCGCTCATAGTCGATTAAGCGTCCAACTCTTGATCTCAGCTCAGGTCTTGATTTCAGGGTTGTGCGTTCAAGCCCCACATTGGATTCTGCACTAGACACCATGCCTGCTTTAAGAGACAATGAATTAGTCAATTAATTAATTAATAAAACTGCCAGTTATTTTACCAGCAAACGATGGGTTGATTTGGGAATAGCAGAGAATCGCGATCAGGCACAAGGAAGATGTGGCAAAACCATAGGCAAGTCTGGAAAACAAAGAAGACTACTCTTTTATAGAGGACAGCAGGGAGGTGGGAAGGGCCGTTATAAACAAAAAGCCCATTGGAGTAAACTGGGAGCTGGAAGGAATAGTGGCTTTTCATTGGCTGAGCTGAGGCTGTCTCTCATTGGTGGCACTGTTGCTGGTGGGAGGAGAGAACCTTCCTCCTCCTGCTGGGATAATGAGTAATATCAACTCGCAAGTTACCTCCCTTTCTGCTGGGTCTGCAATGAGATTAGTGCTGGGCATGAGAGCTTCCCCTGCCTGCCTCCTGATTCTGTTCGAAATGAGGTTTCCTTGTATGGATTTTCACATCTGTTACAGCAATCATGGGAAACTCATACCCACGGGGAAATGACCTCGCTCGGGAAGCAGCCTGGCTCGTGTTCCAATTCTGACTTTGCCGTTACTAGCTGAGTGACCTCGGCAAGATGCTTAACATCTAGCCGCTCTAGCTTTCTACTCTGTAACATGGAAGGTGATGAAAAGGATGCCCATCTCGGAGACAATTACGGATTCAATGTGGGAAGTGCATCAAATAACATCTGATCTATAATCATTCTTGTAAGGGGTTTTCTTACCGAAATAAAAAGGAACAACTTTGAATTTATCAGCTAAGTGGTGAGAATCTATATTCACGAGATCATTGAAAAGCATCCTTTTTGGTCAGATTTTATGTCCGGTAATATGTTTCATGGCCTGAGCTTTTAGTAGAACATAACGATGACAATGCACGTTAATGATAATAATACAGATGAACAGAAGCGAGCGGAAGCAAAAATAAGATAAAAACAGGGAAGGGGGACAAACCATAAGAGACTCTTAAATACAGAGAACCGAGGGTTGCTGGAGGGGTGTCGGGTGGGGGGCTGGGCTAAACGGGTGAGGGGCATTAAGGAGGGCACTTGTTGGGATGAGCACGGGGTATTAGATGTAGGGAATGAATCACTAGATTCTACTCCTGAAATCATTATTGCACTATATGTTAACTAACTTGGATGTAAATTTCAAAAAAAAAAGAAAAAGATTAATAAACTTTAAAAATGATAAGAATAATAATATAATCATTGCTAATGTATGTCAAGAGCTCACATTTGTCGGGCGTTGCTCTAAGTCCTTCCAACCCCCCACCCCCTGTGTACTGTGGCCCCATGGTACTCCCCCTATATTCAGATGAGGCGGCTAAGACACAGGTTCCAGGGCTCACCCCACATCACGTGTTTTGTTGGAATTCACAGCAGGGACGGACGGGACACCAGACAATTGGGCACGAACTCAAGGCTTTAAGAAAGCAGGCGGCTGTTTAGAGAGAAAGAGGGATGATTTCAAGATCAGGGATTCTACTGACTCCAGCAGGATGGGGGGTTCCCAAGGTACAGAATTCTGATTCAAGTACAAATGATTCAAGAAAGGAATACAATGAGAAAGGAAGAAAAAAACAAAACCACATCGCGTTATAAGCCGGATTGTGTCTACCCAAAAGTTCCCGTGTTGAGGCCCTGACCTCCGGTGTCTCAGAATGTGACTGTGTTTGGAGACGGACCCGTTAAAGAGGTGACTGAGTTAAAACGAGGTCATCGGGGTGGGGCCCCCATACAATGCGCCTGGTGTCCTTAGGAGAAGAGGACATCAGGACGCAGAGAGACACAACACGGATGTGCGCAAAGAAAGGGCCGCATGAAGACACAGCGGGAAGACGGTCATCTGCTAGCCAAGGAGAGAAGCCTCAGGAGAGACCGACTCTGTCAACACCTTTGTCTCTGACTTCCAACCTCCAGAACTGTGAGAAAGAAATGTCCGCTGTCGGACGGAGCCGCCCAGGCTGTGGGACTCAGCTGTGGCAGCTGAGGCAAACTGAGGCAGACGGTAGGAGAAAATAACTGGTGGCCCCGGGGCGGCCACACCACTTCTTATAGTTCAAAGACGTCATCGGGAAGGCTCAGCCGGCTCAGATTTCTGAAGGTCTTGCACAAGCCTGGAAAGGAAGGTCATGTATTAAGCGCCTGCTGTATACACAGCACCGAACCGAGAAACGTGAGATGCCAAGAAGAGTTGCTCAGAGAGCCCTCCAGGGCAAAGACAGCACGTCTGGACTCGGACACTGCCTCACAGGCTGACAGAACTTGCAACGTGCGACCGATCTCTTGGTCAACAAGATTGGGGAAATTATAGCGAGTGAGAAGTTGCCGACACCGTGGACGCAAAGAGTTACCACATTTTCAGAAAGGGTGTCGGGGGGGGGGGGTGGGGAAAGAAAGATTCGGGAAACGATAAACCATTAAGATTAAGTCTGATTCACCAGGACAAAAAAGTTAATATCGAGGATGAATTATTGAATGGACGGTTTCGAATCCTGTCAACGTGGCCTCATTTCTTTCCACGGACGAGGTGACTTATACGGTGAATTAGTGAGATCTTTCAGTTTCCCCTTCACAGGGTTTCTCACAACACTAGTGTTCCTTAAAATGGTAACCAAAACAAGGGGAGTGATCATTGAGGAATTGGGGAAGCACTGGGTTAAACAAAACATATTGCTTGAAAACATATTATTATTGCGGGATTCTTCAGGGCATATAGTAAACTGACTCATGCAGGGCATTTTCCCAGAAGGCGAATATGGCACAGATCATTTTTAAACATTTCATAAGATCCTTATTTGGAAGAAGACCCATCAATACAGGTGCCAGTCAAGGAACAGAGATTGGAAATTGCTAGAATTGACAATGCATATCTGGATTTTGGCAGGTCGTGTAACGACATGTTAGTGAGAACCAGGAGGAAATTAGGAGGAAAGATAGCCGAGGCAGTAATTAATGAGAAGGAATTGTGGCCAACAAAGCAAATAGCTAATGACTTCACACAGCATAAAGAATCCACAGATAGAATAACGTTCTGGAAGCCATTCCTTTCAAATGTGCAGATAAGACAAAGCTGAGGTGAGCAATAAGCATGTCAAATGAGATATTCAACAAGACTTTGACAATCAATGGTTGACTAAAACCAACAAGAGACCCTTACCAGGGGTTATTCATTGAATTGAGGTTTCTTTCTTTCTTTCTTTCTTATGTTTATTTTTGAGAGAGAGAGAAAGAGACAGAGTGTGAGCAGGGTAGGGGCAGAGAGAGAGGAAGGCACAGAATCCGAAGCAGGCTCCAGGCTCTGAGCTGTCAGCACAGAGCCCTGCGCGGGGCTCAAACTCACGAACTGAGAGATCATGACTTGAGCAAAAATCAAGAGCGAGATGCTTAACCAACTGAGTCACCCAGATGCCCCTGAATTGAAGTTTCTCATGACTGAGTGCTGTAAAGAAAGCAAGAATTGAAAATGAGCTAGGGAATGTATTTGACCTCAAACTCATCCAGTGGTAACCGTGTGTGACGTGTCTCCTAGAAAACGAGGTAACCTGTTCTTGCATTCTCCGAATCCCAGTGTGCGGGCACCGAGGACCACCTGCTGAGCCCTCCACAGCGTTGACATTGGCCCATCCTGTTTTCTAGAGAAACACCAGCCAGTGCACCTGGGTTAATGACACGAGGGACTTCTTTTTCGCTATCAGTTTCAAATTATTTCAAAATAAAAACTTGAAAAAAAAAAAAAAGAGGAAACGCTAAGTATACAGGGCCTTTGTCAGATCGTATATGGAAAATTATATTTTGGTCCTGGTACCACAGTGAAAACCTGCCACACACTGTGAAAAGGGTGGCAGTTGGGGCGCCTGGGTGGCTCAGTTGGCTACATGTCTGACTTCGCCTCAGGTCACGATCTTGCAGTTCATGAGTTCGAGCCCCACATCAGGCTCTGTGCTGACAGCTCCAAGCCTGGAGCCTGCTTCTGATTCTGTGTCTCCCTCTCTCTCTGCCTCTCCCCTGCCCCTGCTCTGTCTCTCTCTGTCTCTCAAAAATGAATAAAGATTCAAAAAAAAAAAATGGAAAGGGTAGCAGAATAGGGATGTTTTTAAAAGAAGCAGAGGTGTGATGGGGGCTGACCTGTCCTCGGCTGTCTTGTGAAGGATTAATGAGAAGGCAGAACAGTGCAGCTGTGCTTGAGGAGGCAGACTTCAGCTCCTGGAAGGAAGACCATCCATCCATCCATCCATCCATCCCTTTGGCCTTAGAGGCAACAAGCAGCCTCAGAAGGTGATGGTCTCCTTCAAGCATGAAGGTGATCAGTCAGGGCTGAACTGGGTTGCAGTTTGAGCTGGACGCAATGACATCTAAGGAGCCTTAGATATGACACCCTACCTCGCTGGGTGTCCATAAAGCCATTTTCAATGCTCAGAGGAGGCAGAATTTCAGATGGCCCATCCCAAGACTCACGGTCACTGGTTGTAAGCTCACAGACGAGCTCACTTTATCCCATAGTTTTGTCCTAATCGAGAATGAATCCTAGAGGGCTAGTCTCCAAAATATATACATAATTTATACAACTCAACACCAATAAAACGAAGAATCTGATTAAAAATGGGCAGAGGACCTGCACAGGCGTTTTTCCAAAGAAGACAGACAACTGGCCAGCAGACACATGAAGAGATGCTCAACATCACTCGTCGTCAGGGAGGCGCAAATCAAAACCACAATGAGATACCACCTCGCGCCTGTCAGGATGGCTAATATCAAAAAGACAAGAAATAACAAGTGTGGGTGAGGACGTGGAGAAAAAGACGGCCTCGTGCACTGTTGGTGGAAATGCAAACTGGTATAGCCACTGTGGGAACAGTATGGAGGTTTCTCAAAAGATAAAAAATAGAATCACCATATGATTCAGTAATTGCAGTAATTCCACTACTGGGTTTTTACCCACAGAAAATGAAAACACTGAACCGATCCTGGGTGGCTCAGTCAGTTGAGCATCCGACTCTTGGTTTTGGCTCTGGGTTGGGATCTCAGGGTTGTGAAATCGAGCCCCGAGTCAGGATCCACATGGAGCCTGCTTGAGATTCTCTCTCTCTCCCTCTGCCCTTCACTTCAGCTCATGTCCTCTCTCTCTCTCTCTCTGTAAAATTTGTTTTAAATATGAAAATACTAATTTAAAAAGATATATGCACATCTATGTTTATTGTAGTATTGTTTACAATAACCAAGTTATGGGAGCGACCTAAGTGTCCATCAATAGATGAACGGATAAAGAAAATGAGGTACATATATATATACAACGGAATATTACTCAGCTATAAAACAGAACGAGATCTTGCCATTTGGGACAACACGGATGAACCTAGAGGGTATGCCCTTAAGTGAAGTAATTCAGACAAAGACAAATAGGATACGATTTCATTTATATGTGGAATCCAAAAAGCAACATACATGAACAAACAAAAACCAGAAACAAAATCATTAATACAGAGAACGGACTGATGGTGGCCAGAGGGGAGGGGATTGGGCGAATGGCCAAAATAAGTGAAGGGGGTTAAGAGGTACAGGCTTCCAGTTATAAAATATGTAAGTCATGGGGTTGAAAAGTACAGCGCTGAGAATCAGTCAATAACATTGTAATGACATTGTAAGGTGACAGATGGTAACTACACTTATCATGGTGAGCGCAGAGTAGAGAATTGCGGATCGCTTGAAACTAATGTGACATTGCATGTCGACTACACTTCAATTAAAAAATCATAATGGGTGGGAGAGAGAATGAATCCTAGAATTAGAATACAATAAATTGCCCTTGGCTCTAGATTCCAGAGGACCTCAGAGCCATAATGAGAAATGATTTGTAGCTAGCGAAGATGAATATATAAAACTTATGGGCAATTGTACTGGGTTGAATAAAGCCCCTCCAAAATTCACATCCACCCAAAGCCTCAGAATGTGGCCTTATTTGAAAATAGCGTCTTGGCAGATGTAATTAATTAATTTAAGATGGGGTCATATTAGATTAGGGTATACTCTAGTACATTGCCTGATGTCCGAAAATGAATTTTTGTCATTTTAAACCACTCAGTTTGCTGTAATTTCTTTCTTTCTTTCTTTCTTTCTTTCTTTAGTGTTTATTTATTTATTTTGAGAGAGAGAAGGAGAGAAAGAGAGAGAGAATCCCAAGCAGGCTCCGTGCAGTAAGCACAGAGTCAGACGGGGGGCTCGATCCGACAAACTGTGAGATCATAACCTGAGCTGAGATTAAGAGTCGGACACTCAACCGACTGAGCCACCCAAGCGCCCCGGTTTGCTGTGGTTTCTTAAGGCGGCCACAGGAAACTAACCTTGTGGTGAAAGGCTGACCAGGTATAGCCTCTTCTTAGTGTTTACAATGGGAAGGGGCGAGAGCAGGTCCCGATTCATCGTATGGGAACCTGATACCCCCCTTCAGCCACAGACTTCCGCGAGCTGTCTCAAATCCTGAGCTCTCTAATTCAGACAATGCTCAAGCCAAGCCACTTCCTTGAAAAGTGAAAATAAGTTAATTAATTAATTAACTCAATAAAAGGTCTGTCTCAAGCGATGGAGACTTCACGTGATTTTCTCCCTGAGTCAAGTTCGCATCTGTCTCCTGGCTGCTTCCCTGCTCCCGCCCGGTCCGAGCAGACCCCCAACAATGCCTTTGTTTCCGGGCCCATCGGAACTCTTCACGGAGCACCCACTACCAGTGGGCCAGCACTTTACGAGTCCAGACTCACTGCCCTTGGTTTGTGACTACAAATGTACCCAAAAGACTACACAATGAGAGTAAAGCCTCTGGGCAGGAGAAATCATGATAGGGACAGACCCTAGATTGGATCCGATAATTCTGCACAAACAGGAAACACAAGGTAGCTGAGGCTCCCCCTCCTTTGGGGGCCCGCATTGCACCCGTGCCCGGGGGGGGGTGGGGGGGGCGCGGGATAACAGCCAATCCCTAGTCGGCAATCTCTACGCGCAGGCCCAGTTGTAAGCATGTTCGCATGTTTTACTCAGTTCCCACAGCAACCCTATGAACCGGTTATTATTTGCCTCACTTTTCAAAGGCTGAAACTGAAACGGAGAGAGACTGAGTAACTTACCTGAGATCACGCAGGGAAGAAGCGACGGCAGGGATCTGAACCTAGGTGGTCTGGCTCCAGAGTCGGTGGTCGTACCCATCCGTGACAGGCAGGCTGAGAAGGCCACCTGTGATCCCCATCTGCTGGTATTCACCCCTCTGAGGAATCCCTTCCTCTTGAGTATGGATGGTGCCTATCACTCGATAGAATGTGGCAAAGTCGAAGGGACACCGCTTCTGTATTCTAGTTACAGATGATGGTAGTTTCCATTTTGCTAGGAGGCTCTGTCTATTGCCTTCTTGGCCCACACACATTGAAGAAGCAAGCAGCCACGGTGGAAAGGCCCCCGTGGCAAGGCACTGGAGTTGCCTCCAGCAAAGACTTGAGGTCCTCAGTCCAACAACCCTAAAGAAACTGAGTTCGGGGCACCTGGGTGGCTCAGTTGGTTGAGCATCCACCTTCAGCTCAGGTCACGATCTCACAGTTCGTGGGTTCGAGCCCCGTGAGCTGAAAGGTCAGAGCCTGGAGCTTGCTTCGTATTCTCTGTCTCCCCCTCTCTCTCTCTCTCTGCCCCTCCCCCATTCATAGTTTCCCTGTCTCTCTCTCTCAAAATAAATAAAAACATTAAAAAAAAAGGTTTTTTTAGAGAAACTGAGTTCTTCCAACAACCATGTGAGCTTCAAAATGGGTTCTGCCCCAGTGGACACTAGCCCTGGCTGATACCTTGGGAGACCTTGAACAGAGAAGCCAGCTAAGCTGTGCCCGAATCCTGATCTACAGAAACTATGAGATGAGTGTTGTTTTAAGCTATTGAGTGTGGGGTTATTTGTTATGCAGCAACAGATAACTGATACAGCCCCCTGAGATAGAGTCCCAACTTAGCCATAAACCCGCTGACCATGCACCGTCCCGCGCCTTGGGTTTCTCATCAATTCAGTGAGAGAGGGGCTACTTTCATTCATTCACTCAACAACTATTTGCTGAGCAACTACTTGGTGCCAGGTGAGGTTCTAAATGCCAGGAATACAACAGAAGATGACTGTGGCAGTGTCCCTGCCTTCATGCGACTTACATTTCAGTGAAGGGAGAAAGATGTGATGGTTAATTTTACATGTCAACGTGACCGGGACAGGGGGTGCTCAGATATTTGGCTAAACATCATTCTGGGTTTAGCCAAACCCCACCCCACAGTGTTTGGGGGTGGGGTGTTTGGGGATGAGATTAACATCTGATTCTGTAGACTGAGGAAAGCAGATCATCTAATCTGCTGGAGGCCTAAATAGAACAAAAGAGAGAATTTATTGTGAGCGGCAACATTGGTCTTCCTCTGCACGTGAACTGAAACCTACACCATCAGCTTGCCTGGGGCTCCAGCTTGCCAAGAGCAGACCGCGGGACTCCTCCGCCTCCACGATTTAATGTGAGATAATTCCTGCAATTAATCTGCTTGGTGCTGCTGTTCTAGAGAACTCCGACTAACACCGTGGACAATGAGCATACGTAAATACGTCACGTGACAGATTGCAATAAGTGTCATGGGGACAAAAGCAATTATGAAATGTCTCTTATGTGGGTTGTATCACACACACTCATGTAACTAGACATCGTCTTCTATCAGGCTCTCCTTTCAAAGACGAGACATCCAAGAGGCATTATTTTTCAAAGAATTATAAGACTAAGGACACACACACACAAATCAAGGCAAAACCGGTTAGAGCCAATAACCTGGGCAGGTCCTCCCGTAAGGGACAAAAGCTAGCCATAAAAAAAGATAAAGAGCCTATTCTACTTGAACAGAATCCCCTGGATGGCGGACCCAAGTCTTCTGTCCCTGGTTCTGGGCCTTCAACTCTAAATCTGTATTGGTCACCTTCACTGGGTCAGCAAAGGTCACTCGGATGCCCCAAGTCAACTAGCATGGGGAGCTTATTGAGTCCAGGCCTGGAAGAGAAAGGGAGGTACCATCACCCCACAGAGAGTTGGGGTCAGTGGCAGGGTATATGGCTTCTTGTTGAGAGACACAGCCAACTCACGGAGACTCCTTCAGGAAAGGAGCCCACTTCACTGTTCTGCCACCCCCAAATCTTGAGCTGATGCCTTCCACTGACAAAATCCAAAGACAGGGGTAAAGGACTCTGTTGGTGCATTTTATACAAGTCTCCCAGAGCACAGAGCAGGGCAGATGAGGTGAGAGGGGTTCTGGGAGAGGGGGGGGCGGCAGATGGAAAGCCTCCAGCACCCCAGGGAAGCCATATGAAAAAGGATAAGAATAAGAGCAAAGATAATGAAGAAGCAAATTTAGATCCATGACAATTGGCATTTTTTTGCAAAAAGGCTTTTTAGGGTTTATACTTAACATTTTATAATCGTATTCACATGTATCAGATTTTTGAGATGTGTAAAGCATTTGGAAGAGTAATCAATGTATTGGCTTGTAATTCGCATCAAGTTTTCATTTGGAAGAGTTTAATTCATTACGTTTTTATCTCTATTAAAATGTTTGCGGAGCTCTAATCTGTAAAATCATTTTTTGATATAATAGTTATCTAAGCAGAATGTGAATATTTAGACAACCATTAACTGTCTAAAAACAAATAACAGGGGCACTTGGGTGGCTCATTCGGTTAAGCATCCAACTCTTGGTTTGGGCTCAGATCATGATCTCCCAGTTCGTTCAGGTCATGGTCTCCCGGTTCGTGGGTTCGAGCCCCGTGTCAGTCTCTGCGCTGACAGCTTGGAGCCTTCGGGGAATTCTTTCTCTCTCTGCCCCTCTCCTACTCATGCTTTCTCTCTCTCTCTCTCTCTCTCCCTCTCTCTCTCTCCCTCTCTCTCCCACCCCCCAAAATAAATAAATAAATTTAAAACATTGTTTTAAATTTAAAAACAAATAACAGTTTAGTGTAGGTTCCTCGTAGTGTACGAAAGCCCTTTGGACATTAAACTATTAAAATGGGGTAAGTCCAGGGTCACTGTGAGCCAGGAGAGACATAAGCACCGGGTGTGATCACACCTCTTCTTCCCCAAGGTCACCTGCTGATCCTGACCTGGGTTGGCCCCAGAGTCTAGTTCTAGAGTCCAGAGTTTCTTGACTTGAGGGACCTTTTGTGTGGCATTGGGTAGAACTGGAGCTTGCGGGGATTTCAAAGGCAATGAAAAGACAAATAACCCAATTTGAAAATGGGCAAAGGGTCCATATAGACGTTCCTCCAAAGAAGATGAACCAATGGCCAAGGTGCACACGAGAAGTTGCTCAGTGGCCATCAGGGAAAGGAAAGGCACACCACAGTGAGATTCCACTGGATGCCCTCCAAGATGCTATAAGGAAAGAGACACCCAATAAGTGTCCGAAGAGATGGGGAGACATCAGAACCCTCATTTCTTGCTGGTGGGGGTGTGAAACGGGGCGGCCGCCTCAGAAAACGGTCTGGCCGGTCTTTCAAAGATCGCGCAGGATCGCTATGTGACCGGGTGATTTCACTCTTAGGTATGTGGCCAAAGGGAGAGGAAAACCTATGTCCGTACAAGAGCTTGCATGTGTAGCAGCCAGAAAGTAGAGAAAACCCAAATATTCATCAACAGAGGAATGGATAAGTAAAATGTGGTATATGCGTACAATGGAATGTCGTTTGGCAATACGGGGAGTGAAGGGTTAATACCTACAACGGCAGAGATGCGGCTTGAAAACACACGCCCTTCTCATTGCCTGCAGGCCCTACACACTACTGGCCTGGCCTTCTTGTCTCTGCCTTCGTATGCTCTGTCCTCGTGGCCGTGCCTGGAATGTGCGAGCATGGCTATGTCCCAGAGCCTCTGCGCCCGGCCTTCTCTGTGCCCAGAACACGCTCTGCTTATACAGCCTACTCATTTCATTGCCTTTCTGCTGCGATGTCTCCTCTGGGGAGAGACCTTCCTTCTCACCGGCTCTCATCCTGCTTTTTCTTTTTTTTTTTTCATAGCACACATCGCTACTTGACATGATATTAGGCCATTTCGGTTCAACAAATATGTCTTTGCACATTTGTCTGGGTCCACGCTAGACTCGAGGTTCCACGAAAGCAGAAGCTTTGTGCGTCTTGTTCACTGCTGGATCCCTAGCCCTTAGAAGGGTGCTTCTTAGCACTTAATAGGTGTTCAAGATCTACTTGTTGAATACATGAATGAATGAATGAATGAATGCCCGGGGTCATCCAGTAAATCAGTGGCAACTTCAGATCCAGAGATAAAGTCTTCTGTGGCCCTTTTCCCGGTGGCTGTATTACTTCTAGGATTTCCCATCTGCAGAGTCTTGGACAACACACGTACCTGATTTGGAATCAGCACACATACAACCCCTCCTAAATTGTTCGATTTGTGACTCGATTATATCTGTACCCACAGCTAGGACTTTTACAGCATCTGTTTCTTCCCTGTGTGGAAATGTTAGCACTTTCCCATCAATTCTCTTTCATTCGTTCTAAAATGCAGAATTCGTGGCTGAGATTCTACCTGCCTCCTTCCTTTCCCTCTCCTGCCCATGCCCCTTTGCTTCTGCCTTCATCACAGGAGTCTACCTTGTATTAGGGTTTTGGTTTTGGTTTTGGTTTTGGTTTTAAGATATAAGGCAGCTGAAAGTCAGCCTGTGGCAGGAAAGGATCCCAAGCGAGCCTGGAACATGTGCGAATTCTCCCGGGAGCCACCCCTGCCAGCTGCCCACCCCCCTGCCCCCCTCTACCCCGCACCTGCAGAATGGACCTCAGGGGATGGAAGAAGAAAGTGGAGCAAAGGGGTCCTTTGCCCTCAAAGGTGTAGACAGTCCAACTTATTCGTTCTCAGACCTTCAGACCACACCGGGGAGCTGCCCTGCTCAGAGATCTTCAGTTGTCTGGAGAAAGGGCAGGGCGGGGCGGGGGGGGGGGGGGCGGGGGGCCTAAGTGGCTCAGTAGGTTGAGCCGCTGACTTCAGCTCAGGTCATGATCTCACGGTTTGTGACTTCAAGTCCCAGATCGGGCTCTGTGCTGACATGACAGCCCAGAGTCTGGAGCCTGATTCGGATTCTGTGTCTCCTCTCTCTCTCTCTCTCTCTCTGTCCCTCCCATGCTCACGTTCTGTCTCCCTCTCCCTCTCTCAAAAATAAACATTAAATGAAAGAGAGAGAGAGAGAGAGAGAGAGGAGAGGGAGGGAAGGATCCCTTCCAAGAGCAAAAGGCAAAATCCTTCATCCATTCCGGCAAGCGTGGCCAGCTGGATCCCCCTGGCGCTTTGGATCCTCAGTGAGGAGTCACCTCCGCGGGAGGTCATCAGTTCGCCAAGAACTGCCAAGAACTAGCAGAGTCGGTCCACCGAGAGACAGTCCCTAGAAATTCCCGGAGAATCCAGGGAGAACTCCGGCTGCCAAAGGCTCTCCATGTGCGGTCCACCAAATGCTGGGGGCGGGGGAGGCCACTCATGTGGGATCTCCCAATCGGATGGGAGCCACCAAATGTGGGGTGACCCGACGGGGTGGAAGCCCGCGGGCAGGCGGTGCAAGAATTCACCCAAGGTAGAACAAAGCAGACGGAAATCTATTGATACACTGCAAGGAAGTGGCGGGCGAGACAGCAAAGCAGAGACGGCCATAAGAGACTGCTCCCATTCCATGAGTCAGGCTTCCCTCCTTGGCTGTGAGGTTAGAGATGCTGGAAGAACCATCTGAGAAACTCACCCCCAGGCGCTCTGGGAGAGGGAGGTTGAGTGCCCGCCACGGAGGAACACAACTTCACATTACACTGGAATCTGATGTGCCACGGGCAATATTCTCTCTCTCTTTTTTTTAAGGGGGATGAAATTCACATAAAATTAACCATTGAAACGTGTACAATTCAGTGGCATTTAGTACCTTCACAATGTTATGCGACCACCACCCATTTCGAGTACCACCATTTTCGTCACCCACCCCCCCAAACCCCCACACATTAAGTAATCGCTCCTGTACTCCCCCATCCCGTCCCTGGAGACCACCTATCTACTTTCTGTCTCTATGCATTTACTTATTCTGGGTAGTTCATATGAATGGAATCACGTAATATGTGACCTCTTACGTCCGGCTTCCATCCACTCATCCACCAATGGACATTTGGGCAGCTGTAGGCAATGTTCTTTTGAACGGGCTTGCAAGATAAATCTAAGACTAGAATCCAGTGCTTTCTGACTAGCAAAAGGACCCTAAGCTAATAGTGGATCGAAAGACACACTGGTGCGGTCGTGGCATGGGCTGCCTAGATCCGGAAGCGGGAGAAATACCACAAGTGTGTTCATTTTACAATGCGTTGGGCAAGTTCAGCTTCCAAGAACAAGCATCCCTTATCGTGTATTTGTCATGAGATAAATTACATTTCTCCACCAAGTCCTGTTTTTCTCCTCCTCTTTCGCCTTCCCCCCTCCCCCTCCTACCTCCTTCTTCTCCTTTTCCTTTCCTCCTCCTCCTCCCCCTCCTCCTCCCCCCCCCCCCTTCCCCTTCCCCTTCTCCTTCTATGAGTGAACCTAAGCAAAAGATTTGTAACAGAGGCCACATGGCCCATGGCCCATGTGACATAAGCTATAAGGAACGTGCCCCACCCATCTAACAATGTTTCACGTAAAGTCGGCTCTAAACTTCTTTTTCGAACCTTGCTCTTCAACACAGCAACTGAATGCCACAATGTCTCTTCTTACATAAAACTGCAGGATATTTCATGATTAGGGTTAATGGCAGGCGACTTCTGCTTTGCCTCTTCCAACTCAGGCCGTGCTTTTTGCTTTCCCTCGCCCTTTGTCCCCCAGCCCCCTGCCTTCCAAGCTGCCTTGCTCCTGCTTTCTTTCTCCTCTCTGACCTGCCCAGAGCCTCGACCCTCCAGGTCCCCACCATGTGATTAGGCTTTTCGGGTGGCCCTCTTGACTATCGACTGCTTGGCCACTTAGCTGACATGGTTCCCTTTTCCTCTCTCTGTCCTTGCCTGGCATCAGTGTCCCCAGAACTTCCCAGAAACTCCTCAGGGGACCTCCGTCTTTATTCTGGAAATACAACGCAAATGCATCAGGATTAAGGAAGAGATCAGAGCTTTGGCTTCAAAGCCTGTCACTTTACGTGTGTAAAAAGTGTCCTGAAAAGACTGGAAACGAATCTCCACCGTATGCGCAAAACATTCGGATGTGCTAATTAAGTGTTACATCTGAAAAGAATGAGACTGCTCCTTGGTGTTTAAAATTAAATGTTGTAGGGGCGCCTGGGTGGCACAGTCGGTTAAGCCTCCGACTTCAGCCAGGTCACGATCTCGCGGTCCGTGAGTTCGAGCCCCGCGTCGGGCTCTGGGCTGATGGCTCGGAGCCTGGAGCCTGTTTCCGATTCTGTGTCTCCCTCTCTCTCTGCCCCTCCCCCGTTCATGCTCTGTCTCTCTCTGTCCCCAAAATAAAATTAAATGTTGTAAATTTAATTAAACAAAAATTAAATTAAATTATTAAATTAAATTAAATGAGGGGGCACCTTCTTGGCTCCGTTGGGGGAGCACACAACTCTTGATCTTGGGGGTTGTAAGTTTGAGCCCCACACTGGCTGTAGAGATTCCTTAAAAACAAAATCTTTTTAATTTTTTTTAAAAATTAAGTTAAATGAAGTTAAATGACGTGGACCACCTTCCGCTGCCTCTGCCTGCGGTGCGATGCCCAGATCCAAGCACGACAAGAAAGCTTCCTTCACCAAAACTGCCAAGAAAGGCTTAGAACTGAACTAGAACCTGACAGGAGAGCTTTGGAAATGTATGGACATGTACCAGTACCTTTTCAGCGTCTCCGTGGCTGGTCTCCAGGGATCCAGCCAGCGGAAGGATATCCAGAATTCCAGGCAACATAGCCAGACGTGCTTTGGCAAAAACACAAGTGATGATGGCTGCCTTGGTACGAAGGCCATCTGACCAGTACAAAGACACCCTGCGTCAGGTCAGCCAGAGGTTCAGGGGTGACGTCTGTCTCCTTTTCACCTACCGCAGGACGAGGTGAAAGTGGTTCAGGAGACACAGGGAAATGGACTTCGCCAGAGCTGGAAGCAAAGCAACTTTCACCGTGACCCTGGACCCGTGGGGGGGGGGGGGGGGGGGCTGAAGCAAGCCCCTCCCCCCCCATGGAGCCACAGAGGAGGCAACCGGGCCTGTCCAAGGTGTGCCAGGAGGGCGACGCGCTGACCCCAGATAAGGCCCGCGTGCTGAAGCTTTTTGAGTGCGAGATGGCTGAATTCAAGGTAACCATCAAATACACGTAGGATGTGCAGTCCAGGAGGTTCCAGCGGACGGGAGAGGACTTGGCTGAGAGCGCGTCCCAGCTGGCAGGAGAATCAGAAGAATCAGAGGGGGTAAGACTATGGCTGACAGGTGCTTGAGGCCGGGACGCAGGGAACCACTGCCCCGCTGGGGGAGCAGCTGTCTCACTGTTTATTTTGCTGTGAATGCAGACAAAGGAGGGCGAGGGACAGATTGTTATTCTACAAGAAATAAAAGTGCAGGGTGGCTCCCTTTGGACAGCAAAGAGGACTTTTCTTAGAATAAAGGCCTTGGCTTTGGGCTTTTGTTTGGATTCCCAAGATTCCCCTCTGTGTACTTGGAGCCAGCTTCCAGCACTGGGCTCCTGCGTGGTGGCCGGGGACGTGACGGTCATCACTTCTCTACCTGGGCCCTCCACGCTGCCACCCTACTGGAAAAGAGGGTTTGCGTTTGCCCAGAAATACAGGAACCCTGGCTGCCCCCTCTACCCCTTGCTTTCTCTCCCTCCTCCCCACACTCCTTACCATCCCCCCCTTCTTCCCTCCCAAGCCAGGGCCAAGAGTCTTTTTTTTTTTTTTAATGTTTACTTATGTATTTTGAGAGAGAGAGAAATGTGAGCAGAGGAGGGCCGGAGGGAGAGGGAGACAGAATCCCAAGCAGACACCATGCTCAGTGCAGAGCCTGACACGGGGCTGTATCCCACAGCCATGAGCTCATGACCTGAGCCGAAATCAAGAGTCGGATGCTGGGACACCTGGGTGGCTCAGTCGGTTAAGCATCCGACTTTGGCTCAGGTCAGGATCTCACGGTTCGTGAGTTCAAGCCCCATGTTGGGCTCTGTGCCGACAGCTCAGAGCCTGGAGCCCGCTTCGGATTCTGTGTCTCCCTCTCTCTCTGCCCCTCCCTTGCTCACACTCTGTCTCTCTCTCTCAAAAATAAATAAATATTTAATAAATTAAAAAAAAAAAAAAGAGTTGGATGCTTAACCAACCAAACCACCCAGGCATCCCCACGGATGTAAGAGTCTTACAGAAGACAGGAAGCTTTTACAGAAACAAGAGTAAAGCCACTGCTGCAACTCTGAGTGGATATAAAAACTGTTCCACAACAAAAAATGAACATGAAAACTCAAAACTAAATGAATTAAGTTAATATTTCACTAGGTTCAAAGAGCAGCCAATGTAGAGTATGCTAGCCCAAAGATGACCATATAGGTAGAAAACTCTAAATATCCTATCATCACTAATAAATTACCTTGACAATCTACTAGCTTCAATATAATGATATGGAAAACTACATAGATCGTATTAGAAGATCCCTTGAAGAGAACAGACTGTAAAATATAATCGTCTAAGCTAGGGGAAGAAGAACATCAATGCCCTACAGCAATTGTTCCGGAAGTGTGTTCCCTGGACAAGAACAATCCCCCGGAAACTTACGAGAAGCACAGACTCTCTGGTCCCACCCAGATCTGCTGGATCAGGGACTCTTGGGGTGAGGCCCAGTAGTCTAATCTGTGTTTTAGTAAGCCCTCAGGTAATCTTGCTGCACACCAAACTTTGAGAATCACTGCCTGAAAATATACCTACTTTGCTAATCGAGTATAAAATGTGCAGGTTTTTGTGTTACTGTGGCTTTCTGGCTTTTCAGGAGTAGAAAAGTACCTTGTTATGGTAGAGATAAACAGATATTAAACCCCATCATCAGCAGAAGGGATTCTTTGTGACAGCGGGAGCCTACATTTCAACTAGTCTTGAAGATCTGTGTTTGTTGTGGTTTAACAGTCTAAGAGACAACTCTGCAGGTTCTGGGTGTCCGAATTCGTCCTGCCACAAGCCAGATCGAACACATTCTAAGAAGCACAAGAGTGGGAATTTGTTCCTCTTGATCAATATCTCCTAATGAACTTTTAGAGAGAGGAGAGTAGGGCTTTTGGTGTAAAGAGGTGTGGGAAGGGTGTCAGCCTTCGGCCCATATTCCCATTGACCTTAGTTGGATAACCACCCCACCCCCTCACAACCAAGAAGATCCTGAGATGACCGTTGAGATCACGTAGTTTTTCTGGGGGGGTGCAGGACAGCACCAGAATGGGAGGGGAAGTGATACCCGGAAGGGAAAACTGCCAATAAGGCAGCTCTCAAGGTGGGTGAGTAAATCTTCATCCCGCGGCGAAGCTTAAGGAACTGGCGTAGAGCACGTTCCTCAGAAATGGACTGGCCAAGGGGTGAGGGAACTGGGGTATTTATACCCCCACACGTCATTCCTAAGAACTTCTGGCGCACGTCCAATAGAGGTCCAGGTACTTGCCACCAGAAAATGCTGCCTGACGTACACAGACAAGTAAAGGGGATCCCAGGTGTCATGGATTGATCTCCCACAGCATTAGTACCTGCAAGGTCGAACGACAAAGTCGGGTCCAGGTCTAAAACTGGAAAATGAAGAGTCACTGCTTGAGACGGAGTTTTATTTTGTTTCATTCCTGAAGCAGCAAATAAGCTTTTCGAGTGATCGAAATCAGATAAGAAACAGATGGGTACACATGTCTCACCACTGCTTCCTTTGTGCCTCCAGCTCACAATTTTGTGGTCTCAGCAGTTGTACTGAGAAGAGCCTACTATTGGGGTTGATGACCTTTTATTGCCTCGGACACACAATTTATCCTGCTAAATAAGACATCAGTTACGGTGCACAAGCATCAGGTTTGTGGGGCTTTTGAAAAGGAGAAAATAGCCTTTGGCCTTTAAAAAAATTTTTTTTAATGTTTATTTACTTTTGAGAGAAAGAGACAGAACGGGAGAGGGGCAGAGAAAGAGGGAGACACAGTATGTGAAGCAGGCTCCAGGCTCTGAGCTGTCAGTACAGGGCCCGATGCGGGACTCAAACTCCCAAGTGGTGAGATCATGACCCATGCTGAAGTCGGATGCTTAACCGTGGCTCCCCAGCCTTTGGTCTTTTTAAATATAAACGGACACCTAAAAACCACCAGACAGTGAGAAAAACTAGCAGCATAAGGGAGAAAGACAAAAAAAAATAAGCAAACAGAACAAATTGACTCTCGGAGAATTAGAAAGTTGGAAAGAAGAGAATGTCACAAAAACACAAATTCTAAAAGACTTGACATGGTAGAGTATCCATAAAACAAAGACAGGATGTTATTTTTTTAAAAAAAGAACAATAAGAATAAGGAAATACTTTTGAAAATTAAACACATAATTGCAGAAATAAAATTTTCATTAGAGGTCAAGGAAATCAGAATCAAGAGCGAAAATACAAAGACCTAAAAACTAGAGAGAACAGATTAAGAGACATCAAGGGCGAATCAGGGAAGTACCGCATTCTACTACAAAGGAAAAAAGCAGAAAAAATGGAAAGGAGAAAGTATCTAAAAAATAGTACCATCTGGGACACCTGGGTGGCTCAGTCGGTTAAGCATCTGGCTCTGGCCATGATCTCATAGTTCAGGGGTTCGAGCCCCACTCCGGCTCTCTGCTGACAGTGTGAAGCCTGCTTAGGATTCTCTCTCTCTGCCCCTCCCCCACGCCCATGCTCCGTCTCTCTCTCAAAATAAATAAACTTAAAAAAAAAAAAATAGTACAACAATGGGGCTTCTGTTTCTGGCTAGCGTGGAATAACGCAGGCCCGATTCACTCTCCTGACTTAAATTATCAATACGCAAAAAGACAAAATATATTTTAGATAGATAGTTGTTAGATAATAATAGGCAGCTCAAGACGGCACTGCTGAGAAAGGAAAAACAAACAAGATAAGCTCTGTAATTGCCCAAGCTGACTTCCTGGAGATAATTTCCAGCCCTCGGCACAGGAGGGAGGAACCCAGAGTCTTGTGAATTGAGAATACGGAGCCCAAGCAAGCTGAGACAGTTGGATCTGACAGGGCAGAGTGCCAGAGAGGACAATGCCATGCCCAGAGAAAGCTCTGGAGGTCTGCAAAGGGTCCCCCGAGGTATCTGGTCACATGAAGTGATCAGAGCATGTATTGTGAGGAAACTGGAAGCGAGGGAAAGAACCACCCCCCAAAAAACAAAGATGACCAACCCAACAGGATGGGAATAGTTCACCGGCCAGAGTGGAAAGCCTCATAATTCATGGGGCATTGGGAAGAGTACTCAAGAGAATATGAGTGGGGCAAATTTAGCCCCACATTAAACACTTCCTTGGGGGCGCCTGGGTGGTTCAGTTGGTTAAGCCTCCAACTTCGGCTCACGTCATGATCTTGCGGTCCGTGAGTTCAGGCCCCGCATCGGGCTCTGTGCTGACAGCTCGGAGCCTGGAGCCTGCTTCAAATTCTGTGTCTCCCTCTCTCTTTGCCTCTCTCTGACTCATGCGTGCACACACGCACACACTCTCTCTCTCTCAAAAATAAATAAACATTAAAAAAAATTGTTTTTGGGGCACTTGGGTGGCGCAGTCGGTTAAGCGTCCGACTTCAGCCAGGTCACGATCTCACGGGCCCGTGAGTTCGAGCCCCGCGTCAGGCTCTGGGCTGATGGCTCAGAGCCTGGAGCCTGTTTCCGATTCTGTGTCTCCCTCTCTCTCTGCCCCTCCCCCGTTCATGCTCTGTCTCTCTCTGTCCCAAAAATAAATAAATGTTGAAAAAAAAAAATTTTTTTTTAAATTGTTTTTAAATAACACTTCTCTGGTACCACCTAACAAAAGCAAGCCTCAAGAGGACAAAACTATTTCCAAGTAACTTAACTACATCCCAGAATGAAACTGAAGCATATTTATAGGCATACAGAAATTTCCAATACCCAATAATGTAATATTTACAGTGTCTGTCATCCAATCAAAAATCGCCAGGCATGCAAAGAGGCAGACAAATACAACACAGAATGAGAAGGAAAAGAAGTCAATAGAAACAATAAATAGAATTAGCAACTCAGAACATTAAAACAGTTACTGAAATCATATTTCATATGTTCAAGAAGGTAGAGGAAAGCATTAGCATGTTAAAGAGAGACATGAAAATTTATTTTTAAACTTATTCATTAAATAATAAGTTTATTTTTTAGCTTATTTATTAAACATAATTTATTTTGGGGGCACCTGGGTGGCTCAGTTGGTTGAGTGTCCGACTTCAGCTCAGGTCATGATCTCGCAGTTCATGAGTTTGAGCCCCGCGTCAGGCTCTGTGCTGACAGCTTGCTCAGAGCCTGGAGCCTGCTTCGGATTCTGTATCTCCCCCTCTCTCTGCCCCTCCCATGCTTACGCTCACTTGCTCTCTCTCTCTCAATAATAAATAAATGCTAAAAAAAAGAAATTAAAAAACAAAACAAAATTTATTTTTAAAAACCCAAGTCAAACTTCTAGAGATGAAAAACACAACGTCAGAGATGGAAAATATACTGAATTAGGGTTAACAGAGATTAGACACTGCAGAAGAAAAGATCAGTGCGCTGGACCACATCGCAACAGAAACTACCCAAAACTAAAGCCAGGGAGGGAAAAAAGAAAAGAAAAGAAAAGAAATGAAAAGGATCCCAGCGAGCTACACCAGAATTTCCAGCAACCTAATATATGTGTATTTGGAAAGAGAAGAAAGAGAGGGCGGGAAGGAAAAAAACATGTTTGAAGAAGTCATGGTAGATAATTTTCTAAACTTGATCAAAACTAAAAACCCACAGATCCAAAAAGCTCGCAAGCTGTGTTTCCTTCAGCAGGGGAGGGACTCCAGGTTTTCAAATGGGAAGGGCCCGCTGAGTGATGTCAAGCAATCAAGTGTCCAGGGAGTCAGCTAGGACAAGAGCCCAAGTGCAATAAAAAGCAAGGCTGTCTTCATGTCCTGCCCCAGGCCAAACAAGAGAGGCGCACCGGCTTGCTGTGCTCCCTTTTCCCCCAGAAGTGCTCAGGGAAGTGGAGTAGGTGAAGCACCCGGGGTGGGAGAGCTCTCTCACCGACAGAGGCTTCCGAGCAAAAGAGACTGGGGAGAGCGGAAAGGGAGTGAATCCACCTGGAGGTTTCTGGATTACAAATATGTATCTGAGCCTGGCTGTCCTGGGGCGCCCCGAGTTTTTGTCTGCAACGCCCTCTCTCAGACTGCAGTGCCCTGCTGTCATCAGAGAATGCCATCAAAAAGGCATGACCACCCACTGACCCGTGAGCTGGACCAGGCCTCTCAGAGGCTCCTTGGAATGTGGGTTTGGCTCGCCTTGCTCCAAGGACACAGTCTTGAGATCGTGACACACTATTGAAAGCCCCCGCATGGTATATGGGACTGAACCCAGTTAGGGCCTCTTTATCAAGATTTGGTTTCAGGGCGGGAGTGTGGGGATCCATTCATCTTGCTGCCGTCCAAGACAAGACTCGTTTGTAAATCCACCTTGCTTAAAATGAACTATTGGGACCTCATGAAGATAAAAAGCTTCTGCACTGCCAAGGAAACAATCAACAAAACTAAAAGGCAACCGATGGAATGGGAGAAGATATTTGCAAGTGACGTATCGGACAAAGGGCTAGTATCCAAAATCTATAAAGAGCTCACCAAGCTCCACACCCGAAAAACAAATAATCCAGTGAAGAAATGGGCAGAAAACATGAATAGACACTTCTCTAAAGAAGACATCCAGATGGCCAACAGGCACGTAAAAAGATGCTCAACGTCACTCCTCATCAGGGATATACAAGTCAAAGCCACACTGAGATACCACCTCACGCCAGTCAGAGTGGCTAAAATGAACAAATCAGGAGACTATGGATGCTGGCGAGGATGTGGAAAAAAGGGAACCCTCTTGCACTGTTGGTGGGAATGCAAACTGGTGCGGCCACTCTGGAAAACAGTGTGGAGGTTCCTCAAAAAATTGAAAACAGATCTACCCTATGACCCAGCAATAGCACTGCTAGGAATGTACCCAAGGGATACAGGAGTGCTGATGCAGAGGGGCACTTGTACCCCAATGTTCATAGCAGCACTCTCAACAATAGCCAAATTCTGGAAAGAGCCTAAATGTCCATCAGCTGATGAATGGATAAAGAAATTGTGGTTTATATACAGCATGGAATTCTACTTGGCAATGAGAAAGAATGAAATATGGCCCTTTGTAGCAACGTGGATGGAACTGGAGAGTGTGATGCTAAGTGAAATAAGTCATACAGAGAAAGGCAGGTACCATAGGTTTTCACTTTACGTGGATCCTGAGAAACTTAAACAGAAGACCATGCGGGAGGGGAAGGAAAAAAAGAAAAAAAGTTAAGAGAGGGAGGGAGCCAAAGCATAAGAGACTCTTAAAAACTGAGAACAAACTGAGGGTTGATGGCGGGTGGGAGGGCGGGGAAGGTGGGTGATGGGCATTGAGGAGGGCACCTGTTGGGATGAGCACTGGGTGTTGTATGGAAACCAATTTGACAATAAATTTCATATTAAAAATAATAATAAATAAACAAATTCCCCTTGCTTATTAAAACTGCCTCTTTCTTCAGTCTCTCCCTGCCCTCTGGGTATTGGGGGCCAGTTTCAGATGATACCCAGGACAGCTGTGCCCCAAGTCTGGCATGGGGAGGGCAGTTTCCCCCGTGACGCCCACCAGGCAAAGCTTTGTGACTGCTCGTGGTCAGGACTGAAAGATCACACAAAGGACCTTGGCCTGGAACTGGACTCCCCAGATGGGGAGCAAAATAACTGGGGAATGCAGTGGGAAACAAAGATAACCTGAGGGCAAGGCAGGAACTAACAACCCGCCCTCCTCCCCCCCCCCCCCCCCAGTGGGATCTGTGTTACATTCCTCAGGCCGCCCAAGAACAAAGGAAAGGGGAAAAAAAAGGTTCACTGATTGAGATCACAGGCACGCAGGACAGGAGTCTCTGTAAGTTTACATCTGACTTAATGGTTTACAAGGAAAAAAAGCAATTTTATCAATAGCCAAACTTCCAGAAACCTACAAACTCAATTTCCTGAAGCCCGAACGTCACCCTCCCCTCCCTAGGAAAGAAAATCTTTTATAATCAGTCACTCCTCACAACCCAAGTGCAGCTCTTTCTGCACACGGGTCCTGTCTCCCTGCTTTAATAAAACCACCTTCTTTGCATCAAAGGCCTCTCGAGAATTTTTTCTTAGCCAGCCATCGGCTCCAAACCCCAACACTTCAAACTGCATCAGGGAGTACTTCCAATACGTTGGTGGATGTAAAATCTGGATATCAGAAGGGAGATCTAAGCCAAAGACAATTTGAGGCGCCATCAGCGTAAATGACAGCTAATGAACTCATGCAGGGGAGGAGACCTTGAGGGGATATCACTTTAAATGGAGAAGAGAGGAGGCTAAGACAAAGCAGTGAGTGACACCAATATTTAAGGGACAGGCAGTGGAGTGGGTTTGCAAGGGAGAATAGCATGAAGGGGCAGAGAGAGAGAAGAAAAGGCAAACAACTGTGAAAGTAGGAGACTCCAAGGGGAAGGGAACAGGAAACGAAATATACGAACTGCTATCAAGAAGTCAAGCATGACAGACGCCAAAGACTTAATGGATTTTAATGCTAGAAATTAGCTGGTGACCTTGCTGAGAACAGGCTAAGCACAATGGCGGGGACAGAGAGCCAGACTCAGTGGGCTGAGGAATACATGGGAAGTGAGAAAATACAGATGGGTATGGATGAATGTAGCTATGAATGCTGGACAGCTTCTGGAGAGAGTAAAGGCTGTGCCTTGTTTAAGATGGGAAAGACTTGAGCATGTTTCACTGTTGATGAGAAGGAACCAAAGAGAAGATAAAGTCATGGGGGAAGGGAAAGATAATCAGTGGAAGGCCATATGTAGAAAGGAGCTGCTTTTAGAACCTTTAAGAACCTATAGAACCTATAAGAGCTATAGCTGCTTACAGATAATTGTTTGACTGAAGGAAGAATGTGTTCCCAGCCACAGGAGGAAAGAAAGGCATGGCTGCAGGTCCAAATGAGTTTGAGGTTTCGGTGGTGGGAAGCTGAAGTCTGGTCTGTCGAGAATGAGAAGTGGTGAGGCAAAGATTTACAGCGAGCACAGAAGGTTTTAAATTTCAACCCAGGTGAGGTTGGGGAACGAAGTTTTGATCACTGGGGCCATGTGATGCTTCTAGCTTTCTCTGGCAGAACTAGAGTTTCCCCTTGAGCCTTTCTGACGTACAAAAAACAATCATCGCAATGGTTTGGGGGCGCTGGGGGTGGGGAATAGTAATATTTATTGAACACCATGTGCCAGATACTGAACGAAAATCTACATGCATTAATTCACTGAATCCTCACGGCACCACTAGGACATGCAAACTCTCATGGTCCCCATAAGAAAACAAGGTGAAATAACTTGCACAAGGTTCCAGAGTGTTGGAGCCGGGATACCAACCCAGGTCAAGCGAGCTTCAGAACTCACACTCTTAACCAATCGTTCCAGTGTTCCTTTTTTGCTTAAAAAAATTTTTTTTTAATTATTTATTTTTTGAGAGACAGAGCACAAGAGGGGGAGGGGCAGAGAGAGAGGGAGACACGGAATCCGAAGCAGGCTCCAGGCTCCGAGCTGTCAGCACAGAGCCGGGTGCAGGGCTCGAACCCACAAAACCGTGAGATCATGATCTGAGCTGAAGTCTGTGCTCGACCAACTGAGCCACCCAGGCTCCCCAGTTCCAGTATTCTGTTTCAAGGATGCTTAGTTACCAGCCGGGAAAGGCAGGGCTGTCCTCCAGGGTATCACATACAACTGGTATCTTTTTCTCCATGTGGGCAGGGAATATGCAGGCAGTACCCTTATCTCAAGCTACACTGAACACAAGGCTTCAAATATGGCGTTCCCTTTGCTTGGAACACTTCCCTCTTCTTTTCCTCACTGGCTGCTACTTATACACCCAGCCTCCACTTAAACACCTCTTACCCCAGGTCTCCTGCTAAAATCCATATCCTTCACCACCAAATCAGTTGAGTGTCCCTACCGTTTGTTTTAATGTTATTTTCTTATGTAACTGTCTGCCTGCTGGGATAAGGAAAGGAGTAGGGTGATAAAGCATTCACGAGAAAGGCAATTCTGAAGCTTCCAGAGCAGGGCTGCTGAGATTCCTCCCTGCCCATCCTGGAGCTAGTATTTGGACGCTCTGAAAGTTCGCTCCACTGTTGCTCAGCTAGTCACTGCTCAGCTAGGTTCCTGTATCATCCTCTCTGTCTAAAGTAAACTCATTCTTCTGGAAGATTCTAGAGCAGCAGTTTCTAAGCTGGGGTTTGTGTTGGAACAGAGGGCCTACCGGGGTCCGATGAAATTCGATTTGCCTTTTTAGTAAGAAATAAATTAAGCTTCGCTACTATTTGATATGTGGTCTAGCACAAGTACCATCACTTAGACCAAACATCAGAAGATCATGTGTCACGTCCAGTGATGTGTGACCACCTGAAAGTGGACTGGGAGTATCACAGAGTGGAAATGTGCAGTGATGCTTTCCTCCATTCACTTTTTTTTTTTTTTAATTTATTTTGAGAGAGAGAGAGAGAGAGAGCAAGTGGGGAAGGGGCAGAGATAGGGAGACAGAATCCCAAGCAGGCTCCGCACAGTCTGTGCAGAGCCTGACGCAGGGCTGGGACTCATGAACTGTGGATCTTGACCCAAGCTGACATCAAGAGTCAGAGCTTAACCGACTGAGCCACCCAGGTGCCCCGCCCCTGCTCACTTTTGAAGTTTGTGACTATGTCTAGCTGTTTACTTGGCCTCATTAAGTGTGTGTACAGATTACACTTGCTAGCTCTAACTAACTAGTTTTAACGAACTCAGGAATGGATTCTTGCAAATAAACTGGAATTAAAGATAATACTATTAACACAGTGAATAAGATAACGTCAGAACTTCCTCTTCCATTGGTGGTATGAACTTTTTTTCTTTTTTAGCACCACATTATGTTGCAAAAACAATGACAATCTGATCAGACCCTTAAAGGAGTTAGGAAAAAAAAAATCATCACGAAGAGTATTTGAAAATGTCTTTTATGCTAATTTTATTAACCACTCACCTTGCCCTAAATCATATTAGCCAATTGACAGTGTGAACGAACCATTGCCTTAGGAAGGCCATAAAAGCAAACCTCTACAAGTGTTTCAAGAATATGTTTAAGTCATGTGATACTTGGTCACTCCAGGTCTTTGCAAAGTTTCATAACTGAGGACAATGTTTAGAAGCTGCCTTAACAGCCAAAAAACAAAAAGCTGCATGTCATAGGGAAATATTTGCTCTGCTTGCCACTGTATGATGATGCCTATTCCTTTGTCAGCAAATCTATTAGAAGGTGTCTAGAAAATGTGGCTGAAGGTTTGAAGAAGCAAAAATTAAACTTCATCATGTGAAAGTTTGCCATACAACTCCCTGGTAGGGGTACCTGCGTGGCTCAGTCGGTTGAGCATCCGACTTCTGTTCAATCTAGCTTTAAATGTAAAACTGCTCCAAAAAATAAAATCTATTAGTTAAAAAAAATAATTGTAACAAATAAGGATAGTGATGAACTATAACCTCTGAGAACACCGCACAGTTTATGCAGTACTCCAGCCAGGACTGTGTAATCTAAATCTAATCTTTACAAGCATCGGACAAGCCCAAATTAGGTAGCGTTCTATAAAATAATTCGCCTGTATTAAAAAGGGGGGGGGGCAGTGTGGTGAAAAACCAAGGGCAGGTAACAGATCAAAGAAAGCATAAAGAAGTTCAGGGAAATATTCCATTTGAATTGGAGAGAGAGAGTACAAATGTGGCAAAATGTTAACAACTTGGTGAATCTGAGCAAAGGGGTAGGGAGGTATTTTCATTACTTTTGTGACTATTCTTGTAAATTTGAAATTATTTCAAAATAAAAAGTTAAAAAAAATGTTTTATGGAAGAACTCCCAGTGTAACCTCTGACGAATCATTTTGACTTGAATAAAGGGGGTGGAGGGCAAGTTCTGGGCTAAGGTCACAGAACTAGCACCACAGGGGAAATTAATTCATGTTTTATCCATAGTCAAACCACTACAGCAAGTAAGTCAAAATGAATACTTAGAATATTCCTTACAATATATTGTATTAAGATGGGGAAAGATGCTGAAAATCTTCTGTGCAATGCAAATGCTGTCAACTTAAAGATGAATTATGTATTTTTTTTAACCTTCTCTCTGGCAACTGGGTAACACTAGCATGTTCTGTAGCAACACTGAAAAAATGAACCATTAAATCCTTTAAAACTGCTCTTATTGGGAGCAAATGAAAATCAAAAGAAATTATATAGGCATATACTATATATAACTCTTGCATTATTTTTTTATGTGTACTTATTTTGAGAAAGAGACAGTGTGAGTGGGGGAGGGGCAGAGAGAGAGGGAGACAGAGAATCCCAAACCAGGGAGACTGATGGGGGGGGGGGGGGGGGGAGGGCTCGACCCCACAGAACTGAGTAACTCTTGCATTTTAAAATACATTTGGAAAAAATAAAAAATAAAATAAAATAAAATAAAGTAAAATAAAATAAAATAAAATAAAATACATCTGGAGTGTTTCCATATGGATGTGATTTATGTTGCCAAAAATGCTGTGTGCATCTGTAAAAAAAACTCTAGCTTCCCATTTTTAAAAGTGGAGGAGGGGCATCTGGGTGGTTTAGCCTGTTGAACCTCTGACTCTTGATTTCTGTTCAGGTCTTGGTCCCAGGGTCATGACAGCCTGCTTAAGATTCTCTCCTCTCTCCCTCTGCCCACCCCCTTTGAAATATTAAAAAAAAAAAAAAAAAAAAAAAAAAGCTAGGGTAGGGGGGATCTACCAACATATTTTAAAATATTTCAGATGGACTGTTTCAGTTCATGAAATGTTTTGGGCCCATAGTTTTAAATATAAAACTGCAACCTATTCCAACCAGTTTGCAAGAACAATTTGGACAACAGGAAATGGAAATTTTAATAAAAACCTTAAGTCAAAAAGTCATTGTAAAGTCTTTAAAAATAAGTATGATTTAGTAAGTGCAACCAGGGATTTCCCTTTTCCATTTGGCCCCACATATTCTCGTGGGTTATTTTTCCATCTACCACATCCTTAAAACAAAGAACTGACTGGGACGCCTGGTGGCTCAGTCCCTTAAGCGGCGACTTCAGCTCAGGTCATGATCTCCCAGTCTGTGAGTTAGGCTCTGTGCTGACAGCTCAGAGCCTGGAGCCTGCTTCAGATTCTGTGTCTTCCTCTCTCTATCCCCTCCCCCACCCTCAAAAATAATAAACATTTAAAACAAAACAAAACAAAGAACTGACAAACTCAGAATTAAACCTAAAAGTTTCCTGAATCACAAAGTAGTAAGTGTTTGGTGTAAAAACAAAAATGAGGCTTAACAACTGGTTAGACTTACTAAAAATCATTTCTCACTTAAAATGGCTGAATCTCACGGCATGTAAATTATACTTCAACGTTGTTTACAAGGCAAATACCAAGTGCATTGTTCTCTACAAATATTCATTTTATCACATAATTGATAATATCCTTTAGTTGTAATTAACAGCTAGCTTTGCTTATTTCATCCCTCATCCTTTATATTTTTCGTTTTGCATATTTCAATAATGTACATAATCTGTTATTAAAGCATTTAAATAACCATTTGAATGGTGGACCCATAGTGTTTACAGCTAAGGGAAAACGATCGATCAAAAATGCTTAGAGACCGCTGTCTTGGAGACCACCCCAAGCCCGGAGGCCGTCAGGACTCTCTCCCAGGGTCTCGGGGGCCCCTCGGCCAGGTCGCCCCGAAAACGAGTGCTCGAAACATCTTGGTTTACCTATGGACACTCTTGCCCTTCGTTCACAGCGCTCTGCACGGAAACGGCCTGGCCCGCTCAGCAGCTTCCTCATTCCTGCCTCCCTGAACCCCCAAGCCGCCCTACGCGGCATTTCCAAGGCCTCCCGCCGCAATTAGAGGACAAGAGGCTGGATAACTCCTGGGCCCTAAGGCCAGTGCAAGCGCGCGCCGCATTCTGGCGAGGGTCAAGGCCTCCGTTGGGCGTGGTCTTTCCGGAATGAGAGGGTGAGCCGCCATGGGCGGTCACTGGCGGGAAAAAGGAGGAGTGAGGAGCACAACATACTGCCCACCGCCACTCGAGGAGCGAGCGTCCGGCCCACCTCCCTCCTCGCGGGAGTCCACCAGCGCCCCAGATTCGTAGGAGGGGGAGCCCGCGCAGACGGCGGGGCGAGCATGGGGGGCGGGGCGTGCGCGGGGGGGCGGGGCGAGCGCGCGCCGGGGGCGGGCGAGGAGAGGCGGGGCGAGAGCGGGGTCAGGGGTGGGAGGCGGTCGCGGACAGAAGGTGACTGTGCAGTGGGCGGGGCGAGGGGCGGAGCGAGAAGCCGCTTTTGCGCCGAGGGTTGCCTCGCGTGGTGGGGTTCTGCCCGAGGTGACCGAGGATGTGACTGGCCCGGCCGGCGGCGGCCAGCGGAGGATGTTCTCCCTCCTGGGCGCGACGACCCTGATGCTGGTTGCTGGAGCGCCGTGGACTTTGCCCGCAGCCGCAGGTGAGAGACGAGGGGTCCGGGGTGGGGGGTGGGCATCAGGCTGGGCGGTAGGGGCGTTGGAAGCCTCCGCCCTTGGAGGCCGGTGGAAGGGGCTGATGTCTGGGAGACCTCTGCTCGTCCGTGGTCGCAGCGCTCAAATCGAAAATCAAGAGGAAATAGTGTTCGAGGATCCTTCCACGCCGCTTGCTTGGGAGCCAGCGCCCCCGTCCCCCGGCAGGGGACGCCCTCCCCGCCATCCCTCCCCGGGTTCCCACCCCCGCGGTGCTGGGTGTTCAGAGCCTTCCTTCCTGTCGCCTTCGTGTCTCTTTGAAAAATCCGGCAGCTTGACTAGAGCCTTAAAAAATAACCAGGGCTTTAGCCGCGAGCTATGCTGCTGCTCCTGAAACCGTGTCTCAATTCAGTAAACAGTTATTGAGATCCTAATGTTGCTCTCTTTCAAAGTCATAAAAATATTCATACTTTTTAAACCTAGTAAATGCAATTCTGGACCCTAGCTTCAGAAAATTATCCAACATGTGGGAGGAAATTTAATATGGGAGGATGTATGTGTTTGGATTCATGTCAGATTTAAAAAGATAGTAAATCATTTCTGACCATCAGTAGGCATGTGAAAAGCTGGAAGCAACCAATTGTGTAAATTGTACACGGTACAAAGGTGACATAGACGTGTTGTCAAAAGCAGATTGCTGACAGTAATAGGACAAAATCTGAAATCGAAGATGCTACTTAATGACTATTTCCAAGTCCTTTTGCATTTTTCAGTCAATTATTTGGTGGTCTCCCAAATGCCAAGATGCCCCTGACTTCAGGGTCTCTCTCCTTCAGCAGTAGAAGTACTGCATCCCAGAGGAAATCCCTGGTTCTACCCCATCAATGTCCTCTTCTTGTCTCAAGGCTCAGAATTGCTGGCATTAGACTGGTCTAAACTGGAGACTATAAATGCTTTCGGATCTTTTATTGATTCCCATAAACCCAATCACTGCCCTTTGGCTGCATAGATTCCAGAAAATTACAACAAACGGGATGGGAATAAAGTTTAGAGGAGTGCAATAAGGAAAAGTAGTCTCAGGGATGAAGTCACAGAGAAAATGAATGTAAAAAAGAAAATTGAGGGAGGGGAGACTCAATAAGGAGCTCCCCAAATTAAAAAAAAATTTTTTTTCAGATGTTTTCTAAGATGCCTCCTCTTTTGACTGCATACCATAATATCTCCAGCTGGAAAATAGAGGAAGCAGTCCCAATAAAGAAAGTTCTACATGTGGACTCCTATGGTCTGCAAGGAGATAATTGCTTGCCTTGAGGCAGAAGTAAAGGCTAGAAATATGGTAGGAATACATTTTAAAGCCAGTCTTTAAAAAACTGTAGTTTGTCATAACGAAAGATCAGTCCTTTGTGATGTTGAAGAAATTCCTGTGAACTCAGCATTACGCTACTGAGAAATGCAGGTTAAGGATGAAGCTATATAGACCCTGCCCTTAAGGAATTTGTAATCTGATGGCAGATATGTGCATGACACAAAGAAGCAATTGCGTTTTGTTTTTTAGTTTGTTTGTTTGTAACATCTTCTTTCAGTGAGTTTTGAGGTCCTGCTAGATGTCAGGTACTGTATTGAGTATCTACTTTAGTGTGAAATTAAGCAAATGGATTCCTGCTACAGCATATAAAGAGCAAGGTTAGTATGGGCCGCAGTATTTGAGCTTCAGTATTTGAGCTTCCGTGAGCTGGGTCTGGAGTGTGAGAGGAAGAAAAATTCAGGTTGGAGGGGCCAAAAGGGAAAAATAAGAAGACAGGAAATCCAACTGGGGGAAGATTTGTACTCAAAGCATAAGAAATAAAGCAGATCTCTAGATAGAAGTCCTTAAAAATAAACAGAAGAGGGGCGCCTGGGTGGCTCAGTCGGGTAAACATCCGACTTCGGCTTAGGTCATGATCTCGCAGTTCACGAGTTCGAGCCCTGCATTGGGCTGTGCTGACAGCTCGGAGCCTGGCGCCTGCTTCAGATTCTGTGTCTCCCTCTCTCTCTGCCCTTCCCCAGCGCCTACTCTCTCAATAATAAATAAAACATTAAAAAAAAAATTCTTAAAAACAAAAACAGAAGGGTTCAGGCTTGTTAATGAACACCTTTGCAAGTTCCTGTAGGGCTCGGCTGACATGATCAACATTCATACCTCTATGTCTCGATTTTGTCATGTGAATATTTGGTTTCTGTCAGTAGCTGTTCACTTTGGTTTTTTGTTTGTTTTTTTTTTTTTAATTTTTTTTTTTCCCAGCGTTTTTATTTATTTTTGGGACAGAGAGAGACAGAGCATGAACGGGAGAGGGGCAGAGAGAGAAGGAGACACAGAATCGGAAACAGGCTCCAGGCTCCGAGCCATCAGCCCAGAGCCCGAAGCGGGGCTCGAACTCCCGGACCGCGAGATCGTGACCTGGCTGAAGTCGGACGCTTAACCGACTGCGCCACCCAGGCGCCCCAGTAGCTGTTCACTTTGAATCACACCTGTCTCATTCTCTATCAGAATATATGAAGCGTGAACATAGAATGTGAAACCAAACTGAGGCTGTTACACAGTGGAACCCTGTATCCTCTCATTGCTGCTAAGATCAAAGAAAATGTTTATACAGACTATTTTTTCTTTTTTTTTTAACCTTAACTAAAGAATACTTTTAGTGCTAAAAAATGCCAACTGTAATCTGAGATTTCAGCAAGTTGTAATCTTTTTGCTGGTAGGTCTTTTTTTTTTTTTTTTTTTTAATGTTTAATTTCTTTTCGAGAGAGCACAAGTAGGGGAGGGACAGAGAGAGAGGGACAGAGGGAAGGGACTTGAACTCAAAAACCACGAGACCGTGATCTGAGCTGAAGTCGGACGCTCAACCGACTGAGCCACCCAGGCGCCCCAAGGTCTTTTTTTTTTTTTTAATTAATTAGTTTGTATTTATTTATTTATTTTTGTCATCATGATGAGGGCATTAATCCCCATCTCCTAGTTCACCCATCCCCCACCTACCCTCCCTCTGTTAACCATTAGTTTGTTCTCTACAGTTAATCTGTTTCGTGGTTTGTCTCTTTTTTCCTTTGCTCATTTTGTTTCTTAAATTGCACATCTTAAAAGAAGGGGCGCCTGGGTGGCTCAGTCGGTTAAGCGTCCGACTTCAGCTCAGGTCATGATCTCACAGTCTGTGAGTTCGAACCCCCCGTCGGGCTCTGTGCTCACAGCTCAGAGCCTGGAAGCCTGCTTGCGATTCTGTGTCTCCCTCTCTCTCTGCCCCTCCCCTGCTCATGCTCTGTCTCTCTCTGTCTCAAAAATAAATAAAAACATTTAAAAAAATTTTTTAACTTGCACATATTAATGAGATCGTATGGTGTTTGTATTTCTCTGCCTGACTTACTTCGCTTAGCATTATATTCTCTGGCTCTCTCCATGTTGTTGCAAATGGTAAGATTTCATTCTGTTTTACAGCTGAATAATATTCCATTATACCTACACACCACATCTTCTTTTTCTGTTCAGCTACTGACAGACACTTGGGCTGCTCCCATAACTTGGCTATTGTAGATAAAGCTGCAGTAAACATAGGGGTGCATGTATCCTTTTGAATTACATTTTCACATTTTTTGGCCAAAGAGGCATTTTTTCAAATAAAAGACAATTTCCCTTTGTTTCTTTTCTCCGGCTTTACTGAGATGCATTTGCCATATAAGGCTAACTTTTTGCAGATGAAAAAAATCTCAGCCTTTCTCCAGCTTTCTCAAATGCAGAGATATAATTAGCAGCCTCCCTGGGCCGCGAGCACTCATTGGGTTTTTGTTTTAGATTTTTGTAGATGCTTTATTATATTTGAATGCATTCACCCTTTGATCAGTGATGTGAAAGGAAGACTCACGTTTTAAAGAATATGCACGGTGCATATGTAACTGTGTTCTTTTTTGTTGCCTTTCTTTATAGGGGGAACAAATCTAAAATCTCCTGACAATGTAGAGGTCCACATCATTGATGATACCTTCACCCTGAGGTGGAATGGGAGCGATCCAGCTGGCGGGAACGTGACTTTCTCAGCAGATTATCAAGTGTATGTGACTCTACTGATTGGTTTGCAAGAACCACCTGAATGATTTCAAACCATTGTAACCCTGTCATTTACTTCTCAGGGTTGGGACACCATTGGCTTTTCCATCTTCTAGAGGAATTTTATGTCTGTGTGATATTTATGCCTTCGTTTCTACAAATTCATCTTTGGGTGTTTCAGCAAAAGAGGTTTGGGGCATAAGGACAGCAGACAGCTTCTGTAGACCACGCTTTTCTCTTCTAGACGCTCCGCCTTCTTTGAGTATAAATTAGGGTCGGAACTCGAACGTGTCTTGAGGACATGGGAGAGGGCCCCAAAAGGTCTATCCGTGGTCTTGGAATAGGCCACCCGCACCCTGCCGGTCAGGCTTTACTATCTCCATTAGGCACAATGTTTTCATTTTAGATACAGGACCTCGCATTTCCACAGACCCTGTTTCTGGAGTTTCTGTCTCCTCCCTGGTGCTGATTTCCTACGTAATAGCTGCCAAGATAATTGGGCAGGTGGGGAGTTGCAGAAGAAAGGATTACAGAAGGAACACAGCTCAGGAAGCACAGTACTTTGCTTTGGGTGTCCTGGGTGTTAGGTGATCCCTGTCTGGGGTGATCTGTGTCCAAGAAAGAGCGGCCGGTAATCGGGCGGTGAAGAAACGGGGTGCAGGACCTCCAGAACCAGGACGCTCCCACTTCAGCGACAGCCCCGGCACCCTCCTTCTCCCATTGATTGTTCTTTGGAGTTTTGTTTGTTTTTTTAGGTTTATTTATTTATTTTGAGAGAGAGAGAGAGAATGAGCAGAGGAGGGGCAGAGAGAGGGGGCAGAGGATCCGAAGGGGGCTTCTGTGCTGACAGTAGACAGCCCGACACAGGGCTCGAACTCACGAACCGTGAGATCATGACCTGAGCTGAAGTTGGACGCTTAACCGACTGAGCCACCCAGGCGCCCCCTCCAGTTGGTTGTTAATAGAACTGTGAGATTAATCCCACAGCTTTAGTAATTAGCATGTGTGTACTTGTGCATGTGTGCATAGATATATGTGTGTGTGCGTGTACACACACGAACTTGTATACGTACATACATGGTTTTTCTCGGAATTAATTATTTAAGAATTTATCTCTAGAAACTCTTTAAGTTGAACTTGGAGTTTTGTCACTTTTGTTCTTTGCTCTCGTTGAGAACTTTCTCATGAAACAACTGCTTTCAGTATAACAAAGGTCATTTCGGATACTCTTTTTTTTTTTAATTTTTTTTAACGTTTATTCATTTTTGAGAGACAGAGACAGAGCATGAGCAGGGAAGGGGCGGAGAGAGAAGGAGACACAGAATCCAAAGCAGGCTCCAGGCTCCGAGCCATCAGCCCAGAGCCCGACGCGGGGCTCGAACTCACGAGCCGCGAGATCGTGACCTGAGCCGAAGTCGGATGCTCAACCGACTGAGCCACCCAGGCGCCCCTAGATACTCTTAATTAAAGATACCCTTTTAATAAAGAATAGTCACAGACAGCGCTCTTGTACTGTCGTTCCTCCGCATCCTGTTGCTTATCCTGAATTCTCCAGCCCATAATAGCCTTTTACCCTTTCTGACTTTAGCATCGAATGCATTATTTCACGGTGTTCTTATTCTACCCTGTTCTACTAGCTTTATAAATAATCGCCTTGTAAAAATATGCCAGACCACCAGTTCAAGGAGACAGTGTGGCGATGGTGTAGTGTCGTGCGGACTTGGGCCAGGCTGCTTGGCTTTAGAGCCGTCCCAGGCTACCTATTCTGTCCCGGTTTTCTTGCCTGTTGCGTTGTGATAATAAAAACTAATATGACCATATATGTTTATCATCCAAACCAAGACACTTTTCGGAGTTAGAAGGGGCAGTTCATTTTAGATAAGCGAGAACAACAAACGACAACCAGCACCACCCCAGGCACGCTGAGATGGGGCACCCCTGTAATAAGGTGTCTAACTCTGAAGGCTGTTAGAAGTATATAGAACAGTTGTATGGAAGGTGCCCAGAGCACTGACATGGAGTAAATGATCAGTGGAAGTGTAGTGAATCGCAGCAGCAAACAAATATTTTTTAACGTAGTGTTTCTCAGAACATAGGACATAGGCACTGGTGATAAATGCCGCATAAAAAAGCTGTTAGGATTCCGGCGTCTGTAGAACACATGCTAAGACATCAGTGTTTGTGACCTATATCTACAGTTCATTATGATGTGTGTAGTGTTTAGTATTGATTCTTTCATTCAATAAACACCGAGTGCCTCCTGTGCCGAATCCTCCTGTGGGCGCTTAGAATATATCCGTGAATAGGAAAGACAAAGGTGGCAGGTGATTATGTTATGACACTGGTTTTATGAAATGAGTTTTGTGTTGGTTACATGATCAGTTTCAAATTCTATTTTGTTCCGATCTAAACACTTTTATGATAAAGTTGAGTTCGGGGTTTGTTTTTTCTTTAAGTAACATAAAAGCAGCTACCTCTGCATTAGCTCCCTCGTCTACAGAAGCATTGGAATCAAGGATGTAAGTGCATCTCCTGGAACAGGAAAGAGGTAAAGAGTGAGAGTGGGTTAGAACCATGTCAAGACTTGGTTTTAGAAGTTTTATAAGGTCGGGGCCCCTGGGTGGCTCAGTTGGTTAAGCGTCCGACTTTGGCTCAGGTCATGATCTCACTGCTCATAAGTTCAAGCCCCCCATGGGGCTCTGTGCTGACAGCTCAGAGCCTGGCACCTGCTCTGGATTCTGTGTCTCCCTCTCTCTTTGTTCCTCCCCTGCTCATGCGCTCTCTCTCTCTCTCTCTCTCTCTCTCTCTCTCTCTCTCTCTCTCAAATATTAGGATGCCCGGCTGGATCAGTCAGTTGAGCATCCAACTTGATTTCAGCCCAGATCATGATCCCAGGGTTGTGGGATCTAGCCCTGCGTCGGGCTCCATTCTGAGTGGGGAGCCTGCCTAGGATTCTCTGTCTCTGTCTCTGTCTCTCTGTCTCTCTCTCTCTCTCTCTCTGCCCCACCCCCACTCTTTCTCTCTCAAAATAAAAAATAGATTCTGGTGTGGAGAAGTGTCTCAGGAATGGTATCATTAAATGCCAGCTCTACCCTCACAGCTCAAATGAGTAAAATAAAAAAGGGAAACCGGCCAGGAATGAAGCTTTCCACATGCTAGTGTATGTTTTTGGCAGATTTTTCAAAGGTTTCTTTTTTGAAAAATGAGATTGACTTGTATTGGGGTCCTCAAAGAACTTATGTGGATAGATCACCCCTGGAGTCTGTTGTCTTAAAGCATTTTTATTTCCATGTATTTCCTTTATTTATTTATTTATTTATTTATTTATTTATTTATTTGAAAGAGAGAGAGCATGCACCCAAGTGAGCTGAGCGTGGAGCCTGACGCAGGGCTCAATCCCACAACCCTGGGATCGTGATCTGAGCTGAAATCAAGAGTCAATTGCTCAACCACCTGAGCCACCCAGGTGCCCCTTAAAGCATTTAAAAAAAAATTTTTTTTTTAACGTTTATTTATTTTTGAGACAGGGAGAGACAGCATGAACGGGGGAGGGTCAGAGAGAGAGGGAGACACAGAATCTGAAACAGGCTCCAGGCTCTGAGCTGTTAGCACAGAGCCTGATGCGGGGCTCGAACTCACGGACCATGAGATCATGACCTGAGCCGAAGTCGGATGCTTAACCGACTGAGCCACCCAGGTCCCCCTTAAAGCACTTTTAAAATGAAATCTACAATATTCTCCTTCCCTCCTCGTCCCCCTCCCCTCTGAGGAGCAGCTTAGGCTGGAGCCATGAATTCATCTTGACAAAATGCCTTCTCACCAGATAGTTCCTCTGCCTGGTTGAAGGTAGACAGGGCTTCACATAGGCAAAAAATTTCGAAACCTGGCAAGTTTCCTCTCACCTTCCCGTCAGCCTCCTCGGTAGGTCAGGCAAAGTGACATGTGGCAACGTGACCCTTTCCCTTTTAGGCCCTCCTTGCCAACTTGATTTCTTCCTGTTTTTTGAAGAATTCAATATTGATCAGTTCTACTTTTGAATGGACTAAATCCACTTCAAAGAATTTGTTAATTTGTGTTAACATTTTAAGTTCTTTGTCTCTAGCGATGTAGCAGAATTACTGCAATCAGCGAGCCAAAGGGACCGTTTGGTCTTGATGAGGGCAGGGGAAGTTACCAAACCATGCTGATTCTGAGGTCTTTCTTTGGTCTGGTAAATCTATTCATAGGACAAGTTTAGAAGGGCGTCATCGGGGCGCCTGGGTGGCTCAGTCGGTCGAGCATCCGACTTTGGCTCAGGTCATGATCTCACGGTTCGTGGGTTCGAGCCCCGCATCGGGCTCCGTGCTGACAGCTCGGAGCTTGGAGCCTGCTTCGGATTCTGTGTCTCCCTCTCTCTCTTCTCCTCTCCTTGCAGTCTGTCTCTCAAAAATAAAAATAAACATTTTTTTAAAAAGAAGGGAATCATCAAATCCAGTTACCAAATTTTCGCTAAGGAAAAGATCCAGAAATACAAGGCAGCTGGCCAGAAGTCACACAGCTATTCTTAACAAAGTTCGCTGTTACCTTACATGTTATTTCTTTCTCTGCTTTTTTGAAATCCTTCCTAATACAAACCGTCACAAAATTATAGAACTGTAGTAAAAAATTAACTCTGTCACGGGGTTCCTGGGTGGCTCAGTCAGTTCCGTATCCAGCTCTTGATTTTGGGTCGGGTCTTAACCCCACAGTCGTGGGATTGAGCCCCACACTGGGCTCCGTGCTGGCAATGGAGCCTGCTTGGGATTCTCTCTTGCATTTGTGCACATGCTCTCTTTCTCTCTCTCTCTTTCTCTCTCTCTTTCTCTCTCTTTCTCTCTCTCTCTTTCTCTCTCTCTCAAAAACATTAACTGTCAGAATTATTCCATTTTATAAACAATAACTTGGTATATATGTATTGAAAAAGTGTAGAGTTGCAGAGGAAAACGTTAACAGGACCTCAAATAGAAAAAATAACTACTTAGACCAGCTTTATAATGTCAGTAAACAGAGACTGTGTTTAACGCTTGTATTTACATATTTTCTTATGCACTTATTTGCCTTTTTATTTTAAAGACCCAGAAATGATACTTGGCTAAAATTGCCTGGGTGTCAATCTGTTACCAGTACCAAATGCAACTTTTCTTCACTCAAGCTAAATGTTTACGAAAAAGTCAAATTGCGTGTAAGAGCAGAAAAAGGAAACGAGACTTCTCCATGGCATAACGTTGACGCATTCGCCCCATTTGAAAAAGGTAAGAAGTTGCCAGCTGCATTACAGTATATTCTTCATCAAATCTCACTGCAACAGCTCACTTCGTAAGCCTGTTCATTTGCACGATGTGAAGTCTCCCATTTAAAAAAAAAAAAAAAAAAAAAGCGGGCCACCTAGGTGACTCATCGGTTAAGCGTCCGACTTCGGCTCAGGTCGTGATCTCGCGGTTCGTGGGTTCGTGCCCCGTGTCGGGCTCTGTGCTGACAGCTCGGAGCCTGGAGCCTGCTTCCGATTCTGTGCCTCCCTCTCTTTCTGCCCTTCCCCTGCTTGCTCACATTCTCTCTCTCTCTCTCTCTCTCTCTCTCTTCTCTCAAAACCAGATAAATATTAAAACAAAAAAAACTCCCAAGAATGATCTGTATCCCTCTCTGCACTTCTCTGCCTGCCGCTCAGCCAGCAGCCTTCCACGTCAATTCCGTCCCTCATCACTACACAAAACCACTCTCGTCCAGTACCCTGGTGACATCAACGCCGAGTGAGTCCCCAGCCCTCTTCTAGATCTCCAGGGCCCTGCTCCCTCCCAGCACTCCTGCGCATCGGATCCCTCCTTTGCCACTTTGTTCCGGCCCCCCTGACCTTTCAGTGCCCCACTGCTCACGGGGCTCGGTCCTTGCCTCTTCTCTTTCTAGGCTCATCCGCTGCTAATCTGGCTTTCGAGCCCATCTGTATGCTCTTGAGAAAGGCCCACGCTTACACCTCCAGCCCCACTCTTTTCCCCTTGCCTTTAGACTGGTATCATCAGTTCTCGAATTCAGCCTCCCTGCGTAGATGCCTAGGGGCCATCTGGCCAAAGCTCTTGATTTCCTCCCCTCAAAACCTGCTCTTCTAGCAGTCTTTTCCATCCCTTCTAAGGACAGCACCTATTTATTCGCTCGCTCAGGCCAAGAATCTTAGAGTCCTCCTTGGCATCCTGCCTCCAGCCTGCCAAGGAATTCTGAAAGATCAACCTTCAGAGCATGTCCCGAATAGGATCCTTTGTCACTGCACCCCACCCCCCACCCCCACCTGGGCCAGCCTTCACTAAGCCACTCCCACTTGCCACTTGAACTTCTGCAGTATCTTCTTCCCGGCCTCCCTGCTTCCTCGGACGTTAACTAGGATGATCTTTCCACAACGTAAATCACGGCGGCATGGCTCTCCTCCAATCTCACCCCGACACTGATTAACTACATGTCACTGATTTAACTACATGAACTAGGAACTACTACGGAGTTCTTCCTTTGTCATCTGGCTCCCAGCTACTCCTCTGATCTCCTTTTCAACCATTCAGCCATTCAAGCCTCTTCATCATCTCTTGCAAAGGGGGAGCACATTCCCACCTCGGAGGCTCTGCACTTGGAGCACCCTCGAGCAGGAATACCTTTTCCCTACGTAATGTGCATGGCTGCCTCCCTTAAGTGACTTATGCCTCTGAGCACCTGTCTCAGAGAGGCTTTTCCGGACTAATTTACCTAAAACAGCCCTTGCCACCGTCCTCTATCCCTTTATGTCACTTCATTTTTCCGTATAGCACACCACATTGTATGTATTCGTTTATTTGGGTGTTTGGGCGTTTTTTTTTGTTTTTTTTGATTGTCTTTTTTGTTTGTTGGTTGGTTTTGTTTTTTGCCATATGCCCCACTGAAATGTAGGCTCTGCGAGGGACTTTCTCTGTTTGACTATGCCAGGCACATATGAAGCACTTAGAATCATTTGCCAACTGAATGTTTTGACCTTGTGTTAATGAAATTGTTATAATAAATATGTTGGTCTTTTTACAGCTCAAATTGGTCCTCCAAAAGTACATTTAGAAGCCGAAGATAAGGCAATAAAAATAAACATCTCCCCACCTGGAGCAAAAGGTGGTGTCATGTGGGCTCTGGATAGTTCGAGTTTTACATACAGCTTAGAGATCTGGAAAAACTCTTCAAGTGCCGAAGTGAGCATGACTTTTACCTTTGTTCAGCAGAAGCGCAAAAGGACATGGATCTGGTCCAGATTTTGACTGTATACTTTTTAACCGCAGAATTCTATTTGTTTTATTATAGATAAAGACTAAAACTGTTTATCCCAGAGACAAAATTTATAAACTCTCACCAGAGACGACTTACTGTTTAAAAGTTAAAGCAAGACTTTTGCCGAGAAAAACTGGTGCCTATAGTCCAGTGTATTGTATAAAGACCACAGGTAAGGAGGAAGTTATTCTTTAGATTCAGTAACTGTATGTCCGGATGGGCAATCTTTTTTTTTTTTTTTAAATTTTTTTTTTTTTTCAACGTTTATTTATTTTTGGGACAGAGAGAGACAGAGCATGAACGGGGGAGGGGCAGAGAGAGAGGGAGACACAGAATCGGAAACAGGCTCCAGGCTCTGAGCCATCAGCCCAGAGCCTGACGTGGGGCTCGAACTCACGGACCGCGAGATCGTGACCTGGCTGAAGTCGGACGCTTAACCGACTGCGCCACCCAGGCGCCCCACGGATGGGCAATCTTAATTGTGGCATTTTTCCCCCTTGGGTTGCTGGAGGTTACATGATGTTTAATAGACGTTAAAACAAAAACGTTATCACCGCCGTTACATAAGGGGGGAAAATGTCACGGCGTTTGGGATTTTTTTTTTTTTTTTTTGTCTCAGGTCCAGAGGAATGAAAATTCTGCCTAAAAGTCTAAATAATTTCTAATGACAAAAACTGATTTTTATTCGCTCAGAATCCACAAAGTAGCTGCCAGAGGAGCAGTTAGTCTTCCAAAAAGTATACCTTTATAAGTGAAATGTTCAAATGTGAAAGCATGCTGACATATTTCGTCAATGACATCTTGCCAGTAATGAAGGTCCGGGGTTAGGAGCTTAGATTTGTTTGTTATTTTGATCAAAGTTTTATATGCTTTGTTTTCAAAATCAAACAACACAGAAGGGTTTAAAGTTTTCCTCTCCTGCCTCCTTACCCCTGGTTCCGTTTATAAGTGACGAGCACTGCTCTCATTTTGTACATATTCTTTCCTGCCTTGGTCAGGGCTCGTGTAAGCATACGCACGGACCTACAGTTTCTTGGTTTTGGCTTTCAAAATAAAAAAATTGGATCCTGCTAGATCTGTCTTTCCACTTCCTCGTTTAACCTAATGCACTGAGGATCTCTTTGTGCGTGAGCACATACAGATCTATCACATTCTTTTAAGTGGCTGCACCATACTGCATTGTGTGAACATATACCAGAACTCACTTAGCCGTTACCTCGTGATAAAATGTAAGCCTTTTATTTTCTTTGCCGTGCCGCTAAGAATTCTTACCATACGTTATCTCCCTAAAGTAAAAATGCATGCTTTTCTGTGTCATCTTTGTCTTCTAGTTGAAAATAAGCTGCCTCCACCAGAAAACGTTCGAATTGATGCTGTAAATGACGTCTATGTTCTTAAGTGGGATTACGCTTCTGAAAACATGACTTTTCAGGCTCAGTGGCTCCAGTAAGTCCTAGTCCATAAGTTCCCTTTTGCACAGTCTATTTTGCACAGTTCGTTATGGTTCCTTTCGTTCCACTTCAGCCCCCCCACTGTTCCGGGCACACATGCTGACTGATGGAGACGCGTTACCCTATATTGGAAACGGGATGTTTAATACCGGTTCCTGCTCTGCCGGTAACTGACTGGATGACCCTGAGCTAATCCCTCACTCTTTTGGCCTCACTTTCCTCATTTGTTGTAAGATGGGCACACTCTCATAATATCTCGAGTGCCCACTGGCTCTTTTTCTTTTTCCTAAGTGTGTGTCTCGTTGTGTGTGTCATTTCCCCATTCCGCAATACTTGACACGTGACCCTGACCTGTTCTTCAGAACTCGCTTTTCCCGGGAGTCCTTGAAATGATCTCAGTCCAGCCACTCTGCCTTGCTCAAGTCAGCCTTCCCATTTTCTTGACGACTTCATTAGTTTTGACAGGGGTTTTTAGTGATGACTTCAGTGGGAAATGGAGAGAGCCGGGAGAACTGTGCTCTCGCCGACACTGGATGACGTCTAGGCGCCGCAGAAGTGGGTTGAGAGAGAACTGCACGCGGTTCACATTGACCGGGAGGTTGTAGGGGATAAAGAGGCAAATCCGGTGGAAGGAGAAGGGGGCCGGAGGGGAGGAAAGGGATGGGGAAGAAAGCTCTGTTTAGAGCAGAGGGATAGAGGGACCAGACGCAAGGAAAGAAAGAGCCAGGAGAGAAGCGAGAAGCAAACAGGGCGAAGGGAAGTGGATACTGACTCTGCTGGACTTTCTCTGTCCTTCAGTGTTGGTCGTGGAATGGAAATGTGCCCCCGTGCCTCCGTGCATGCCCATGAACCCTCAGACGGACCAGGAAACCGTGCAGTAGTCTTTTGTGTTCACTTCCCTCCCAGCAGGATGCTGAGTGATAGGGCCACAGACGAGGGAGGGATGGAGGTTTCCGGTGGCCCGTCTCGAATTGTCTTTTGGGTACTTGGCCCACTGTACAGAGCCCGGAAGGGACTGTAAAGGGGCAGCCGAATACGGCCCGTGGTTCCTGAAATCCAAAGCGGGTAGCTGAGGTTGCATAGCAAGGTGTGATTTGGGGCTGAGGAGTGGTGTACAAATTAAAAGGTGACAGAAATCGAAAATGCGAAGGTGGGAGTGGGGCTGGAGAGGCCAAAGGAGCCGCGTGGAGGGGGAGGAGATGTGAACAAGGCCTGGATTGGTGAATCACATGTTTTAAACTGGACGAGACGCGGCACATTAGGCAGAGCTACACCACACGGGCAACTCGGGCTGCGAGGAGATTCAGAACCAGGTCAGCACGCCTGGGTGGCTCAGTCGGTTAAGCATCCGACTCTTGATTTTGGCTCAGGTCATGGCCTCACAGTTTGTGAGTTCGAGCCCCGCATTGGGCTCTGCGCTGACAGTGCACAGCCTGCTTGGGATTCTCTCTGCCCCTCCCTCCTCTCTAAATAAGTAAACTTTAAAAATGATAGATAGATAGATAGATAGATAGATAGATAGATAAAATTAGGTCAAGGTAAGGGGGAGGTACAGTTTTCTATTGCTCTGTAACAAATTACCACAAATTTAGCAGTGTAAAGAGGGCTGTTACCTCCCACTGACTTCGGGTCAGGGGCCCAGGCCTGGCTTACATGGTCCCTCTGCTCAAGGGGTCCCAAGGCAGCAGTCAAGGTGTCATCTGGGGCTGTGGTTTCATACAGCCCTCATAGAGGACCTTGGCGTCCTCTCCTACACTCATGTGGTTGTTGACAGAATTCATTTCTCAGAGCTATAGGACTTGTGCTGACCTACTCCTTGGAGGTCATCAGGAGAGAGAATCTCAGATCTCTAGACCTCTTTTCGGGGGCCTGTTTGATGAGGCAGGTCCCTCAAGCTTAGTGTCATTCAGTTAACAAAGAGTCTGCTGATTTGGGACCTTAATTTCATTTGCAAATCCCTGTATCTTTGCCATATAATGTAACCTGCTCAAGAGTTCATGGATTCTGCCCACACTCAAGGGGAGGGAATATGTAGGACATGTGCACCAAGGGTGAGAATCTTGGGGGCCATCTTGGAATTTTGCCTACCATGTGGGAGAAGACCCACGTTGAGAACAGTTGAACCTTTGGTCATGGGAGAGAAGTGGGAGAGAAAGTGGAATAGGTAGGATGGAGTAAGATAAGCTTAGCCTCAGACTGCCCTCTAGGCATTTGGGTGCTGTTCAGAATTTTGCATTGAGGGATAGGTAACATGAGGTCCGTATTCAAGGAGGGTGAAGGTTGCTGCATTGTATGTGATGCAGTGAACCACTGAAACCCCAAAGACAGGAGAACCAGTTAGGAGGCTATTGTAGTTCCAAGCTTGAACGGGGATGCTTCGAGCCGTTGGTTTCTGAGCAATTTACTTGACCTCCCCAGGCTCAGTTAGGTGCCCACGTTCTGTTTAGACTTGCTCTTATCACCCTGTGGTGTACGTACATCTCCCATTATAACAGGCAGCCATTGGCGTGTGGGTGGATGTTTCACAGCTGGTTTCCCAGAAGAAGAAAAAGCCTTATTTTTAATGTTTGCCAGTTTTCATGATGGAAATGCTCCCACTGTGGTCACTTTTTGTTTTTTTCTTTTTACTGTGCTCACTTTCAAGCTTCCAACATGATGTCACCGAACGTGGCGTTGGGAAGAAACGCACAGCAAAACTCCATTACACAGTATGTCCACCACATAGATACAATAGGCGTGAATAGCTTTGAGCACGGATAATAAAATATAGTCAAATAATTAGGACAGAGGACTTTCGAGCCAGGTTGTCACCTGTGCTTCTGACCCACCAGCTACAAATTAAAAAAAAAGACAGAAAATGAAAACAGAAGAGAAGAGTTTTGAGTATTTTTATTTTTAATGCAAACTCTTTGTAAGCTTATACAATTTGATGATTTTTTTTTAATATCTTATTTACTTTTTGGGAAAGTGCAAGTCGGGGAGGAGTAGAGAGAGGGGGACAGAAGACCCGAAGCAGGCTCTGCACTGACAGGGTGACAGCAATGAGCCCGATTTGGGGCTCGAACTCTCAAACCAGGAGATCATGACCTGAGCTGAAGTCGGACGCTCAACCCACTGAGCCACCCAGGGGCCCTGCAATTTAATTTTTAATAATGGCTTTTAATAATGGGTTCGCAGCATTGCTGACTATTCAGCAGCTGTTTTTGTGTGCTGGCACTGGTCAGCCCCGGCACACCCGTGCTTTATCACATTCTGGAACAAGGTCTTCGGTTCTCTGCGTCGTATGGACGTCTCTGACACCATATTGCGAGACACTGAGGGTGGGGACTGTTTACCTCTGTAACCTTAGTCCCTAACAGAGTGTCTAGGATATTATAGGTGTTTCATAAATACTTATTGAATGATTATGTTTGTAATAAAAAAAAATTTTTTTTTTGTCTTAAAAGTGCCTATTTTAAAAAGATTCCTGGGAACAACTCAGGTAAATGGAAACAAATGCCAGGCTGTGAAAATGTCAAAACTACCCAGTGTGCCATTCCTCAAAATACTTTCCAGAAAGGAATTTACCTTATCCGTGTTCAAGCATCTGATGGAAATACCACATCTGTTTGGTCTAAAGAAAAAAGATTTGATGCTCAGTTACAAAGTAAGCCAGTAGCTTTTCCTCCGGAATGTGTTTCTCTGATTTGATGCAAATTCTTAACGCTGTTTTCCTAAGTCCCAAGTTGAGCATCGTGTCTGTACATTTTTTTCCTAGGTGTCCTTGTTCCTCCAACCATTAACGTGAAACCCACGAATGATGTTTCCCTGCGGGTCTTTATCGGCGCTCCAGAAGAGTCTGAAAACAAGTCTGTGAACCAGCATTACTCACTAATTTATGAAATCGTATTTTGGGAAAATACTTCAAATGCTGAGGTAAAACACACACACACACACACACACACACACACACACAACAACAACAACAAACTATGTGCTGCAAGTTTGTAATGTAGGGCTGTAAATGTGATTTGGGTAAACAAAGTTTGAAGTTAAAATTTTGGCAAAATTTGTAAACTCTAATAATGTTAGCATCTTTCCATGTTTTGCGTGCTAGTTATGGATCATCTGCGTCTGGGCCCGTTTGTTTTTAACACTCAGATCCCTGAGCCCTTTTACTACTCAAATCAGAATCTCCAGAGGTAGAACTCAGGAATTTGTGTTTTTAAAACGATTCCTGGGTATTTATCTAAACCAGGGTTGCTCAATGCTGTTGACCTTTGGATTGGATCATTCTTTGTGGTCAGAGTTGTCTTACACATTATGGATGCCAGGATCATCCCTCCCAGTCAGGACAGCCAAAAAAACCTTTAGATGTTGCCAGATATCCCTCGGAGGCAGGGTACCTCCGAGGAGGTGAAGAATCTTAGATGGTACAACGGTTTGTGGCCCTCCAGGAGGAAACCATGCCTCCAGAGTTCAATTTCACTCAACAAAATCAATTTCGTGGCAAGGGAAAGATTAGAAAACAGTCGTCTAAAAAGGCTCCTGAGCTGGGGGACTCCTGAAAAAAAAGGTTAAGAAACATGGGTTCAAATACTAAAATTCAAAAACCATGGGCAAAGATAATATACAACATCAGATAATCCACATTATTTCTAGATCTCTTTTCCCTGTGGAATTACAATCAAGGACTCAACCTTTAAAAATCTTAGGCAGTCGAGTGGGGTGAATTCTGTAACTTGACTTCATTTTTAGTTGGAAATCTAAGAAGATTCCAGTGACTTGGCTGCTTTCAACTATCTGAACACACTGTAACCAAAGCATAATTTAGTACACTGAGAATTACAGTCAGTTCTCAGTTATCCCTATATCAGGAAAACCTAAATATGTGTCTCAAGCCACCAAATTGTGTAACCTTACACAAGGTGCTTTACCTCTCTTGAGATTTTGTTTCCTCTTTTGTAAAGCGGTGGTAGTCATAGTAACTACATTTTTTTTGAAAGGATGTTTATGTTTATAAGGTTTAAAATGAGGCAACATCTGAGGGGTACCTGGCCAGCTCAGTCGGTGGAACTTGTGACTTTTGATCTTGGATTGTGGTTTGAGCCCCATGTTGGGTATAGAGATTACTTAAAAAAAATTTTTTTTAATTTTTTTTTTAACGTTTATTCATTCTTGAGAGACAGAGAGACAGAGCAGGAGTGGAGGAGGGGCAGAGAGAGAGACAGGGAGACAGCATCCGAAGCAGGCTCCAGGCTCTGAGCTGTCAGCACAGAGCCTGATGTGGGGCTCAAACCCACGAACTGTTGAGATCATGACGTGAGCCGAAGTCAGACGCCCAACCTACTGAGCCACCCAGGCACCCCTTATTTAAAAAATTTTTTAATCTTTTTTAAAAATTGTTTTTAATGTTCTTATTTATTTTTGAGACAGAGAGAGACAGAGCATGACTGGGGGAGGGGCAGAGAGAGAGGGAGACACAGAATCGGAAGCAGGCTCCAGACTCTGAGCTGTCAGCACAGAGCCCGACACGGGACTCGAACCCACAAACTGTAAGATCATGACCTGAGCTGAAGCCGGACGCTTAACCGACTGAGCCACCCGGGCGCCCCTAAAAATCTTTTAAAACGAGGCAACATATGAAAATACCTAGCACATGACTTGACAGATAGTAGAGATTAAATAATTTCACTGGCCATCTTGTCCTGTCTGGCCAATACGGCAGTTATTACACTCATGATGGCAACTCCTATTTATTGAAAGCTTATTAAGCGGCAGGTACTGTGGTAAGTAATTTACGTCAACTGTCTCAGTCATTCTTCCACAGAGCAACCCTGCCAGACGATCTGATTGATGAAATCATTCAGCAGACACTTGGGATGGAGTGTCTGTCCCTTATTCCTTCCCTGATTGATGTGGAGCTTTCGACAGTGGAACGTGGCTGGGTGTGATGTGAGCATAGTTTGGCTTGGCGCTCAGACTTCTCTCGTTTGCCAGGAGGGAACAATGCTCCACCTGGTTTCTGGTCCAAGGAGGGTGAGGGACTCGTGGAGGAGACTTAAACCTGACCCACCGCCTCCATGAGGGCTCCCCAGCCAGTCAGAAGATGTTGGGGGGGGGGGGGGCGGGGCGGGGGGGGGAATAAATGTGTTTTCAGCCACAGGACGTTTAGTGTTATTATGTAACACTGCACGTTACTTCGTTGTCCTTGTTTCGTGATGTTGTTACACAATATTATGGTGGCCATACCCGACTACTACAGGGAGGTGCAATAATTGTCTTCATTTTACAGATCTGGAAATAGGGCAGGGAGAAATGAAATAACTTCGCCAAAGGCCACATAGCTATACGTGATACCTTAATACAGGCAGTTGAAGGCCAGAACCCCCCACTCCTGAGCAGAGGAAGTACAATGGCGATTAATCCAAATCAACGGCTGCTTATAAGTTAGAGTTGTCTTAGGACTCTATCTTACTCTTTTTTTTGGAAGCAGCATTTTTAACTTTGGTTTGGTTCTGATGTGTCATCCAAAACAAATTTATAGTTCTTAAATGCACTCCAACTAGGTGGTTAGGAGGGGCCAGTCCCAGACTGGATATTTAGAGAATTCAGGAAAGTGACATTCCCTATCTGATTTCCTAAGGTAACTAAATTTTATCAATGATCTCCTTATATTTTTTATAGAGAAAAACTCTAGAGAAAAGAACTGACTTTACTTTTCCTAACTTGAAACCACTGACTGTATATTGTGTCAAAGCCAGAGCACTCACTGAGAATGAAAGGTGGAATAAAAGCAGCGTTTTTAGTGATCCTGTGTGCGAGAAAACAAAACCAGGTCAGAATCTTTCATTATATCTTTAAAAAAAAATTGTTTTAATGTTTATTTTTGAGAGAGAGAGAGAGAGAGAGAGAAGACCGAGTGTGAGTGGGGGGAGGGGCAGAGAGCAGGGCAGACTCAGAATCTTAGGCTCCAGGCTGTGAGCTGTCAGCCCAGAGCCCGACGCGGGGCTCGAACCCATGAACTGTGAGATCGTGGCCTGAGCCGAAGTCGGACACTTAACCAACTGAGCCACCCAGGTGCCCTCATTGTATCTTTTTTAAAAATGTAACTAGACTTGGGGCGCCTGGGTGGCTCAGTCAGTTAAGCATCCAACTGTTGATTTCAGCTCAGGTCACTGATGTCACGGTTTGGGAGTTTGAGCCCTGCATCAGGCTCTGTGCTGATGGCATGGAGCCTGCTTGGGATTTTCTCTCTCTCCCTTTCCCTGTACCTCCCCTGCTTGCTCTCTCTCTTTCATCAAAATAAATAAACTTTTTTTCTTTTTCTTTTTTTTTGTTAATGTAACTAGACTAGGGCACCTAGGTGGTTCAGTCAGTTGAACATCTCTTGATTTTGGCTCAGGTCATGATCTCACAGTTCATGAATCCAAGCCCCACATCGGGCTCTGTGCTGACAGTGTAGAGCCTGCTTGGGATTCTCTCTCTCTCGCTGTTTCTCTGCCTCTCCCCAGCTCGCTCGCTGTCTCTCAAAATAAATAAATAAACTTTAAAAATAATTCAATTCACTGAGATTGTAAAATATTCCCTTTTTGACTACTTTAAAAGTATAAAGAGAATATTTTCTTCATGAACTACATGAATCAAAAGTAGACCTTGAAGTTAAGTCTTTCGGTTTTAGAAAATATTTTTCTTTTCTTTTTTCTTTTTAATGTTTTATTTTTGCGAGAGAGACAGAGCACAAGCAGGTGAGGGGCAGAGAGACAGGGAGACACAGAAACCAAAGCAGGCTCCAGGTTGTGAGCTGACAGCACAGAGCCCCACGCAGGGCTTGAACCCACAAACCACGAGGTCACGACCTGAGCGGAAGCCGGACGCTCAATCGACTGAGCCACCCAGGCACCCCTAGAAAATATTTTTAATGCACAATTCAGTGTTTTTGAATGTGTTAAATTTCTTCCAGTACCCACATAATTAATTGCTCTTACCTGTTACTCTTTAGCATTTAATAAAACTATTTTTGACTTTTTTTTTTTTTACATCATTCTTAATACGATTATCACGCGGAAATCGCTTAAGTAGCTCAATTGTGAATTTTGTTATGAGGGAATGGTGAAGTCCCATGTTGTATTTTCCAGTTCCTAGTGTTGACCTGTAGGTACTTACTCGTCACAGAATGGTTTTAATTAGGCCAGCTGTGTGTTACAGAAATGCCAGAGAATACTTGGCACGTTAGGAGCCACATGTCAACGGTGGCCTCCTTCACTAAGCCTCTCTTACTTCACTGGCCAGGCCACCATCTTTAAACGGAAATGGGTTGCCCACAGCTGCTATATGCTCAGTGTTACCAGAAATATTTCTAAGGGCGTATGGTTGCGTACATTTTATGTTTCCTTTCACGTGGCTACACGTATTATGCGCACACAATGTCAGCACTATTAACGTGTTTGCGTGTCAAAACTTACGTTGAAGCTAAACATCACTTATTTCTATTTTAGGAAGTACTTCCAAAACGTGGCTCATAGCTGGGATTTGTGCTGCCTTATTGTCCATCCCGGTCGTCACTTACGTTCTGAAACTATTCCTGCGATGTGTCCGTTATGTGTTCTTCCCATCAAGTAAACCTCCTTCCACGATAGAGGAGGTATGTTACTCTTCTGTGTCGCCAGGTGGATTTTTCTTAAAATGAACAGGAAGTACGTTTCGTTTCAACAGAATCCATACTTTTTTCTTGTTACGCAGAAACTAATACAGACTGGGCTGTTTTCTTCAGCTTCCAGTAAATTGGCTTTAGAAACAGCCATTTAACATCACATAACATGGACTGGTAACATGTGTCCGTCATCTCCTATTATCCTGGCAGTTTGGCCCCTGTGGCATTTTGTTTTACCATTGAAAGGCTTGGCAAAACATAAGAGACTCTTAAAAACTGAGAACGAACTGAGGGTTGATGGGGGGTGGGAGGGAGGGGAGGGTGGGTGATGGGCATTGAGGAGGGCACCTGTTGGGAGGAGCACCAGGTGTTGTATGGAAACGAATTTGACAATAAATTTCATATTAAAAAAAAAAGAAAGAAAGAAAGGCTTGGTAGTCACCAAAAGCCTACCCCATTGTAGTGAGTTGCACAAAGCGTATTCTGTAGACGACATCACAGACAGGGAAATAAGGAGAATGAGCCTCCTCTCGCGATACCTCGCAGGTTCCTGTTTGGCACACCTGCGAGGGGAGCCGATTTAATTAATGAAAGCACTCGATGATCAAGGCCCAAGCGCAAGGGCCTGGCCTGGGGATGGTGGGTTCACCTAGGTGGGCTTCAGGCTGCCTGCCTCGAGAGTGTCGTTCGGGGCTCCGGCTTTGCAGCTCCAGAGACGTGGAGGCGAATTGTTGATCAGCCACAATCCGTCTGCACATGTTCACTCTGTGAGCTCCAGCCGATCACTGAAGAGAACCTGAGCGAGCGCCCTTACGGGGTAAAATTTCCAGACACCCTCGCCACAATCCACAATCCCAGAGCACGACACCCCCCCCCCCCCCCCCCCGTTCCCTCCTCTCCCGCGCTCACCGGGCCCCTGACCCTAACAGTGCTCAGACGTACGTGACCTCACAAGTGGCCGTGTTCTAAACCTTAGACTGGGGTCGATGGGCTCTTAGCTGACTTTTTTTTTTTCATATGCACGCCAAAAGACAGCTTTTCTCGGTACTGGATGTAGGAGACGGAAGCTAGGTTATTAGTAGGAAACTGTTAACTCTTTTAAACAACCTGTTTCCATTCCTCCCCTTCTTTAAATCAGTATTTCTCTGAGCCGCCACTCCGGAACCTCCTCCTTTTCACTTCTGAAGAGCAAACTGAAAGGTGTTTCATAATCGAAAATACAAGCATTATCACCGCAGTAGAAGAAACTGAGCAAATCGGTGAAGATCACAAAAAATACAATTCCCAAACCAGTCAAGATTCGGGAAATTACTCGAACGAAGACGACAGCAACGACAGCAAAAGCGGCGAAGACTTCCCGCAACAGGAAGCCGAGTGACCGGAAGCAAGAGCTATACCCTCCGGAAGTTGCGTGGGAGGCACGCCGGAAGTGGGAGCTGCGCCGCTCGGTCCCTCCGCTCCGGCTTGCTGGGGAAGGAAAACATCTCCAGGTCGTAGGTCCTAAAATACAGGCAAGCACGTGACTGGGTGGTGTTTGCAAACGGAAGAGCACAGAGCGGGACACACGTTCTCTGTATTCTTTCCCACGTGTGGAGCCGTGACCGAGGGTGGTTAGTTGTGTTCCTGTCGGGTAACACGGTCACCGTGCTGCCTGTGGCCGCGCGTCACCCATTCGCCATCCTCCATTCCCAGTGTGATAGTTCAGGATTTTTCGGGGAGCAGTTAGACACTCTTGTAGGCCCTTGGGAAATTTCCTTAGAAAAGCCGGGTTCCGTTACCACTGGTTTTCTGGAAAACAGCTTAGTCCAGAAAACATCTGCAGATGCCAGGAATGGGATCCGTAACATTTTCAGGGGACTTCTCTCCGGGTATCCCCGAAACACTGGCTCTACATCACAGTTGCCTCTCCCTTCTGTGGTTGAGGCTTCAAAACAGGTAATCTTTTGCTAGACATTAACACTTCCCGATTCAGAACTTAATTCACAACTTAGTAGAACAGTAGCTTCTGAATTCGCAGCCACCGAAGTTACAGAGAAAGGGCAAACTGTCTAATTAGAGAAGTTAGGATTTTTTTTTTAGCAGAAGGAAGTATGTAGAGGTGAGCCAGGTGTATGCAGGAAGGCTTGAGACCAGAATTTGCTACCGATAGAGTAAGAAGTAGAAGATAATGCAGTAGGAGGAAAGCAGGTGACTTTAATGAAAAACAAGAGTAATGTGTCTAATCAACTTTTAATTATTAACGTGCCGTGTGGTCGCTTGTTGCTAGGCTCATGTGCCATTTTTTTTTTTCCTTTCTCAGTTTTATTGAGATGTAATTGACCTGTAACTTACCTGTGTCGTGTTTCAAACCCGGCCAGCTTCTCTGTGTGTGTAGCTGTGTTCAGGCATCCCTTGTGTTTCGTTTGCGTGTGCTCAAGAAAAGGAAAATGTATTGCCGAGGTGAGGAAGAAAATGTAACGAAGGAAAACCTAATTTTAAGAATTACGTGTTTTCCAAAGGCCACCTAGAGTTTATATTTAAACTATTCACGGAGATCCTTCCCTTAGGAAGGAAGTCTGGGAGTTTTGGTGGCCTCTGAAGGGAGAAGAGATGGGAGTGACATGGTGCGCTGGGACATCCGTAACCTAAGGCCAGTATTGTGTACGCGGTGGTCCCCACGGAGGTGACAGGTTCCTCCGTGGGGAAGAAAAGGTTGAAGGCGGCTGCCGTGGGGAAGGCCGTACACCTGCACGTCATGCGCTCTCCGGGCATCCTGCGCTCTCCGGGACCTGCCGTCCAGGCTGCGGGCAGAGCGCCGCGGGGGTCAGGAAGGCCCCGGAGCCCCTCTGAGACACAGGCCTGCGCTGGGGGGATCCCTGAGGTGACCCGCACACATTCGCCTTTTGATCTTTCTGACCAGAGACATTTCCTTGCAGGCAGACCTTCTGGGTTGGCCCTCTGTTTGTAGAGGTGATAGGAACGTGTTCGGACACCCTGTCCCCCACCCTGTGGCTTTCATGCCGAGCTGATGGCGACGGTCCCGGCCAGCACCCAGGCCCTAGATTGACCCCGGCAACAAAGCTGGGCCCTACGATGTGGCAGCGTGCGTCTTCACCTCTGTGGCGTTGGGTGAGCACACGTCTCAGCCGCAGCAGCAAACACAAAGCTGCTCAGTTTTGCCCTCGTTGTCTAGACCTGAAAGTAGTACTTACGTTGTAAGTAGTGCCATGGGTCCGTAAACACATACCTTCATGTTTATATTTACCCTTGCCCTCACATATGACGTGGGCCATATTCCATTGTTAGGACAGCCATAAACCACTTACTAGTGTAGATTCTAATTCGAAAATTAGCAATGCTGCTCAGAACTATGCATCTTAGAGCATTTTAGAATCTGACCAGAAATTTACAACCGGTAAAGTTATTTTTTTAAATAGAATTTGCAGTTTGGGGGCGCCTGGGTGGCTCAGTCGGTTGAGCGTCCGACTTCGGCTCCGGTCACGATCTCGCGGTCCGTGAGTTTGAGCCCCGCATCGGGCTCTGTGCTGACTGCTCAGAGCCTGGAGCCTGTTTCACATTCTGTGTCTCCCTCTCTCTCTGACCCTCCCCCGTTCATGCTCTGTCTTTCTCTGTCTCAAAAATAAATAAACGTTAAAAAAAAAAAAAAAAGTAAAAAAAAAAAAAAAAAGAATTGGCAGTTTGTTATCTTTTTCCCAGCCTGTGACCTTTAAAACAGCCCCGGATTGCTCTTAAGAATTCTGAGTGTACAAAAACTTTCCTCCCTCCCCTCTCCTTCCCGTGAGTCCCCTGACATGTTACATACTTGTTTTTCATGTGGTATCTGTCTGCCCCCATGAGACCAGAAGCTGTGTGAGACCAGACTTTCTTTTACTCATTGCTGTATCCTAAGCAGAAAATAATTATCTAATGTGTGAAATCTACAGTTTGAACCACATGGGTGCCTCTGACAATGTTTGTATGTTTGTTGAGTTTGTTGGAAGGTCATAGCCATGTTTTCAGTGTTTCTTTGCAGTAAACTTGCATCCTTTATTCATGTTTTTGTCTTTAAACCCTGTTACTGTGAACAATTCTATATAATAAACACTGGGGCCAGAAGTCTTCAATTTTGTTGTTGTCATGTTTAGACTTAATAAACTTCCATGTACAAGGGCGCCTGGGTGGCTCATTTAGGCGCCCAACTTCGGCTCAGGTCATGATCTTGCGGTTTGTGGGTTCGAGCCCCACATCGGGCTCTGTGCTGACCGCTCAGAACCTGGAGCCTGCTTCGGATTCTGTGTCTCTCTCTCTCTCTCTGCCCCGACCCCACTCATGCTATGTCTCTCTCTCTCTCAAAAATAAAACATTTAAAAAATAAATAAACTCTCATGTACCAAATGCCACAACTGATGCCTTCACACAGTGCTCAGAGCAAAGGGGGCCGATGCCTGTGCCCAGAGTGCTGAGGCCCAGTGCCGAGGACCCTGAAGGAGCCACTGCGGCCATCCTGCGTCCCCCAGCCCCTGGACAAGTCGCTCACTTGCTTGCTCTTTTCCTTTTCACAACCTCCACTTCAGACACGTGGATGGAGCCCAGCCTTGGATAAATCTGTGCGATGGTGTTGCGTGTGCTTCTTCCCTGAACTGAACCGCCTGCCTTTTACAAATATTTCCTCTCCGAGTAAATTCAGAAATGTCTGACGACGCTCCCCAATCCCGTATGTAAACTGATCTCTCCTGCCATTTGGACACATTTAATCTGAAGTTGAACACAACTGATACTCGGACCGGGGACCCTTCGATAATCTGTTTTTTATAAGCTTTCTCAAATTTTCTTTTCAAAATGGACAGTACTTTTTCAAAATACTAATAAATTCATCTCCGATGCCCAAGAACTGCCCTGTTAACCTAACAAATACCAGTAACATCCAGTATTTTCTCACCGCATTTTTTCCTTGGGTTTAGGTGACCACAGAATTCTAGGTCTTGCAGGCCACATAAATATATGTGGAATATATGTCATAGGCTATTTATATTGATGGAGGAAAAAGAGGAATAGCTTTTCCCTCACCTGAGGGAAGAAAAAGGCAAGAAGAGAGAATTTGATGCTTTTTGTGCGAAGGATATACCAGTTTCCTACCCTTTAGGAGGCCGGTCCCAACTTGGGACTCACATTCTAGCAGAGGATATCTTGCAGATGAAGTAGTCATTGATGAGGGAGAAAGCAAAAATTGACAGGCCTAGAAAAATTTGAGGAAGAGAGAGGACATGGGGAGATTGTTCCTCTCAGTTGCTGGTTTAACGTAAACTGCCCTTCTCACGGTGAATCTCACTGCCCTGAACCCGATCCTCAAGATTTCCTAGCTCCATCAGAGAGGAAGGAGCTGAGAGGAAAGCGAATGAATGAATGAATGAATGAATGAAAACGTTTCCCTATCTCTCGTAGAAAGATGGTCCCATTTTCCAAAAGATTGGAGTTAGTCCTTAAATATACAACAAATAGCATAGTTGCATAGTCCCAAATATTGTAATGCTTTGCCACTCTGGAATTTTAGTCATAAAAAGAGATGATAATGACTTTTACAGAATAAAGGGGTGCATCATCCACTCTGAAATCTTCCTAAAAGACCCCTACTCATCCACCTGCGTCGTCTTTGTGACCCTGGGCACCTGCACATTTGTCTAGCTTGCTGCCTAGGAGAGATTTCATAGCGATATGCCTCTGTATATCCTTCTGCTAAATGGCGAGCTTCATGAAAGCAAGTTTCTTTTTTTTTTTTTTTTTTTTTTTTTTATAGCCCTGTGGCTGACACTCCGTGTTTCACCAGTGATGAAGTGGGGCATTGAAGGTACATAAACTGACCAAGTCCACCACTAGGGGAAGACAAGTCACCCTGTTCAGGTTCACAACCAGCTGGTATCTTAGAAAGAGATTCCTAAAGGGCCCAGTCATGAGGAAACACGAAGAGAGCAAATAATGCAGCTAAAGACAATCTAGGGTTCGAGTGGCTAGATTTAGCAAATAAAAATACAGAACACTGAGTTAAATCTGAATCGAATTTGAACTTCAGGTAAACAGTGAATACTTTTCTTAGTACAAGTGTGTCCCAAACATTGTATGGGATATACTTACGCTTAAATAATTTTGGTTTTGTTGCACAATGCTTTGAATACTTTGGCGTTTACTTCTAGAGGGATTATTAGGAGTTTTTTAGTATAAAAGTGTATCCTTCCCTCTTTGAACTCTAAATGACTCCTACCACGTAGCCGTGTAGAGGTCATCTTTGGATTCCATCTATAATCTCAGCTGAACAACAAATACCTTTGTCCTAAAGTTTATGTCCCGTGCAATATTTGGGACATGTTTATACTGAGACATTCATTTGTTTATCTGAAATTCACATATAACTGGATGCCCTGCATTTTTAATCTGGCAACCCTGTTAATGTTAGGTTTCTGAAGTACTATTAGGCCCTCTCAGACCCTTAGGCCAATAGAAGTAATGCTTCCTAGAGAAATGTATAGTCAGTACCTGTTTTATTTACAATTTGAAACAGTGGGTAAGAGAGTTAATACTGCAAACATGATATAGCCAGAAAAATTAATTTCAATCTAATTCTCTCCCCAGGAGAAGGTGTTGGGGACGGCAGGGGAGGCCTGAATCCTGTGGGGGTGCAGGCCTTTCTGAGGAATTTGACCTGCGGCCCACTTTGCTGCCAGCATTTCTCACCCGGCTCTGACCGCGTGTTTCATATCCCGGTTATTTTTATGCTTCTTTTGTCTTTCCTAATGGACTGAGCAACTTGAAGTCAGGGGCCGCGTGCCTTTGTCTCGGATTTTCCTTAGGCCAAGTGGCGCCTGGCCTGTTGTGAGTGGTTCCTCGACAGAAGGGATATTGATTTTTAACTTCAGCTGCCTTCTTTAGAGTCGTCTCTTCCCACCACCGTCCAGGAGCAGGACAAGTTGGCCAAAAAGCAGGAATATTCTGGATTGCATTGACTTGGGGGACATTTCTCTTTTGTGCCCTTTTTCCGGGCAAAGACAGCCTTTTTTGCTCAACCCTTTACTCTCCTTAGCACCTCTTACTAAGAGATCAATAAAAGTACGTGAATAAACGGACTTTCACACCTCCCCCTACTCTCCCCCATTCAGGAAATGGGCCCGTGGGGCATCCTTTGGCTCAGACCAGAACTCGACGAGGTGTCTCGGGCCCTTCTTTCTTCCTCCTTATCCAACCCTTCGCCAAGTCTCCTTCATTCTGCCTCCTGAGTGGCTCTCGAATCCTCCCATTTCTGTCCCTGCCGCCCCACGCTAGTCTACACCCGCATCTGGGCTCCCACACACCAGCCTCCTATCTACACTTCCTCCTCCCCATCCTTCTCCAAGTCGTTGTCCCTCCGTAGCTGGTCCTTCAAAGAAAACATTCAAGACGCATCAGATCCTTCTCCGTTGCCCTTAGGTTAAGCTCCAGCCCTTCCACACCTCATGGGCTTCCTTTCTCCAGCCCCACCTTCCGGCCTTCCTTCTGTTCCTCGAATTGACTATTCTCTGACGAGGCCAGAGCCTCCCGTGCTGGCACTCCGTACCTCCACGTCACCTGAGAGATTACTCCCTTTTTTTTTTTTTTAATGTTTATGGATTTAAGAGAGAGAAAGAGAGAGAGAGGGAGTGAGCCGGGGCGGGGCAGAGATAGAGAGAAAGAATTTCCACACTGTGAGCGCAGAGCCTGATGCAGGATTGAACTCACGAAGCGGGAAATCATGACCTGAGCCCAAATGGGACACTGATCACTTAGCCCACGGAACTACCCGGGCGCCCTGAGAAATTACTCACTTAAATACCTTCCCCCTCCTCGACGGTCAGCTCCCAGAAGACAGGGACAGCCGGTTATGCACACCGCAGTGATCCCAGCATGCGACAGCAGGCCTGGCACAAGCGGGTACTTGATCAATACATGTTTTTGAATGAATGAATGAATGAATGCCTTTACTTGCACCCACGAACCCATCCTAGCAAATGGCTTCGGGCCTGGAATGGGAGACATAGGGGAAATCAAGGACAAAGAGGTCGCTGTGAGAGGCAGGTCTTTGTGTCTCCTGCCAGTGCCACTGGAAAGCGCCCACCACGGGGGAGGCACTGGACCAGCACGTGGACCGGTTCATTCACTCTTCTCATGGGGGTCAGCCAGCCTCCGCCTTCGCCGCCCCCGGTGTTTGCGGGGGGGAGGGGTCGTGACCAGCCGTGAGAGAACCTAGCCAGGGGCCCAACAGAATGGGCAAGGCTGATCGTCCAGCCCCACAGCAGCCTGCAGTGATGCTGAGCGCCCCCCACAGGAATATCTTCCCCCCCCCCCCCCCATGCTCTCACCACCCGCCCTTTCCCGCCTGGAGGGGCAGCAATTCAGGTTTCCTGGGATTCATGCCTGACAGTGCCTCGATTATCCAGGGGTCAAAAGAGCGTGTGCCAGGGGCGCCTGGCTGGCTCAGTTGGCAGTGCGTGTGACTCTCGACCTCAGGGTTGTGAGTTCGAGCCCCGTGTTGGGTGTCGAGCTTACTTAAAGAAAAAATAAAGAATTTAAAGTATTTTTGTAAAAGAGAGTGTGTAGCCGGGGTGCCTGGGTGGCTCAGTCAGTTAAGCGTCTGACTCTCGAGTTGGGCTCAGGTCATGATCATGGTTCATAGGATCAAGACCCATATTGGGCTCTGTGCTGACAGCCTCTCCCTGGCTCTTAACAAACAAACAAACAGACATCGGGGCGCCTGGGTGGCTCAGTCAGTGGACCGTCCAACTTCAGCTCAGGTCATGATCTCACGGCCTGTGAGTTCGAGCCCCACGTCAGGCTCTGGGCTGATGGCTCAGAGCCTGGAGCCTGTTTCCGATTCTGTGTCTCCCTCTCTCTCTGCCCCCTCCCCTGCTCAGACTCTGTCTCTCAAAAATTAAAACATTAAAATAAATAAACAAACGTTTAAAAAAGAGTCTGTAGGGGCGCCTGGGTGGCGCAGTCGGTTAAGCGTCCGACTTCAGCCAGGTCACGATCTTGCGGTCCGTGAGTTCGAGCCCCGCGTCGGGCTCTGGGCTGATGGCTCAGAGCCTGGAGCCTGTTTCCGATTCTGTGTCTCCTTCTCTCTCTGCCCCTCCCCCGTTCATGCTCTGTCTCTCTCTGTCCCAAAAATAAATAAACGTTGAAAAAAAAAAAATTTAAAAAAAAAAAGAGTCTGTAATAGCCTTTTGTTGTGTCAGTGTGGCCATGCTGAAGTTATCTTTTCCTAATTTCCTTCCTTGTCTGCTTCCAAGTTAGCGTTTGCCACGAGAGCAATTTCCAGAGGCGTGGAGGGCAGAGGCAAGCGTCTGTCACGGCACAGGAACAGATGGCCTGCCTTGCTGCTCTGGTGTGGGACAGCAGCTGGTCTGTAGATGTCCACCTCTTCCTTCTGACAGCCAGGCCTGCTCTCCCCCAAAAGCACAGGCTATAAGTAGTTTTCCGCAACATTCTTCACCAACTTCCACAACTGCTGAGGGCCTAATCCCCATAATAAACACCAATATTCGTTTTCAAGTTCCTTTCACGTGCCACCACGGTGACTTCCTCTTCTTCCTCCCTCTTCCACATGAAAGGACCCTGTGACTGCATTGGGCTCCACCCAGATAATCGAGAACCATCTCCCTGTTTGAAGGTCAGCTAATAAGCAGCCTTAATGCCATTTGCTACCCTAATTCTCCCTTTGCCATCAAAACTAACACATTCACAGGTTCCGGGGACTGTGACTGTCATCCGCCCGCTACGATGTCGTATCTCTCAAAGCGGTTCTGCTCCTCTGACTGAATCCTGATAGATTGCCTTAGACCACGGACCCGTTTTATGTCAACGGAGGTACAACAATGGACAGAGGACAATGGGATCCACTCTCCTGCCTTAGGCCACATCACATAGAAGCTACCAGCCCGAGAGAACATTGGGACGGCCTGAAACACCATAGCTAAGGCGCCAGCCACCAGACTGCAGGTGAACCCTGAGGGATTGAAATACTGGGTTTTCGACAGGTAGCACCGAGGGATGGCCGTCTAATGCCCCTCTCAAAACCACTCCCAGTTTTCCCCTGGGGAACCTGCACTTTAGATTGGGCTGGACTAGAGGTCCTGGTTTCCTGGTGGGGAGAGGGACAAGAAGGTCTTTTCCAAAGGACGGTAAGAGCTACACCAAATCTGCAGCTGTGGCTCAAACCTGGCTGTTTTGAGTTCCGCGTGCCAATAGACCGCAAGAGGTGAGATACAGACAAGGGTAATTCACCTCAATTCTTACAGGAGATTAAGTTACAACTACGTAATGGGGCAAGGAAGGGAGGCTCTGGAATGCTGGGAATCCCCTGGGGCACATTTTGGTGCTTCCGTGCCAGGTGATGACTGGGAACGAGCTATTACAGGAACAGAGCCTGACAAAGGCCAAGGAATGTGGGCACAACCTTCTCAGAGATAAAGGCCTGGGTTATCACACCAGGCAAGCAACCCAGATCAGAAGAAATGGTGGCTGAGGGGCGCCTGGGTGGCTCAGTCTGTTAAGCACCTGACTCCCGATTTTGGCTCAGGTCATGATCTCACGGTCTTGAGCCCCGCTTCAGATTCTCTCTCTCTCTCCCTCTCTCTCTGCCCCTCTCCTGCTCACACTCTCCTTTAAGATTTTCTTTTTTAAAAATATTTTTTAATTGTGACCAGCCATCACCTGGAAGAATCAGTTACAGCATGAAATTGATTACCGTGGGACACAAGTGGTTCTGAAGGGTATAGGGGTTCACTGTGGCAGATGCTGTTGGTGCCACCCTTATTTCCATGGCATTTTCATGCTTTTGAGCAGGAGGGAAATTCCAAATCTCTGTTTTCCAAGACCCATTTTACCCAAGGACTAGTGAGAGTTGACATCTAGCAGGTAGAGGCCAGAGATGCTGCTAAATATCCTACGACGCACAGGACAACAAAGAATAAAGTTTAGAATCAGCTTTCCAGTTTCTGCAAAAAACAAAGAAACAAACAACAACAACAACACCACCAACAAGAGACAACCCAGGTGGGATTTGATAGGGATTGCGTTGAATCTCTACACCAGTGTGGGAAAATAGTGCCATATTCACAATACTGGCTGTTCCGATCCATGAATATGGGATATTTTTCCATTTATTTAGGTCTCTTTTAATTTCTTTCAATAATGGTGGGGTTTGTTTTTTCTTTTTCATTTTTAACGTCTAATCCTTATACTTCTTTGGTTAAGTATATTTCGAAGTATTTTATTCTACTTGATGATATTGCAAAAGAAATTGTTTTCTTAATTCAATCATCAAATTGTCATTGCTAGTCTACAGAAGCAAAATAAATAAATAAATAAAAACACCTTGGGGTCAAGGGAACCAAACCATTTTATTGAGGGGTTTGGGGAAAAGTTGAAAGGCTAGGAGGACACGAAGATCTGACTTCCTCAGCCTGGCCAGGATCTTCCCAGCCTCACAGCTGCCAAAAGCTAGAAGCCAAATTTTTTATATATTTATCTTGCGACCTTACTGAGTTTATTTATTGGTTCTTACAGTAGTTTTGGTAGATTCCTTAGGATTTTCCATCCACGAGATTACATCATCTGTAAATAGAGATAGTTTTACTTCTTCTTTTCCAATATGGATATCTGTTATTTGTTTTGCTTGTCTAATTGTCCCAGCTAGAACATCTAATGCGATGTTGGATAAAAGTAAATAGTGTCTTTTTCCTGATCTAGGGAGAAAGCTTATGGTCTTTCACCATTAGCTTTGATGTTAGATGTGGGGCTTTTTGTAGATGCTCTTCATCAGCCTGAAGAAATTCCCTTCTTTTTTTTAGTGTGTTTAGTGTTTTTAATCATTAAAGGGAGTCATATGTCATATTATGTTTGTCAAATACTTTTTCTGTGCCTACTGAAATGATCTTTTTTTTTTTCTTTTGGTCCTTTATTCATTTTTGTATGTTAAATCAACCTGCATTCCTGGAATAAATCTCACTTGATTATGGTGTCTAATCCTTTTTACACATTACTGGATTCAGTCCGCTCATATTTTGTTGAAGGTTTTTACATTCAACTTCATAAAGGATACTGGTCTCTGTTGGTTTTGGATGCCATCGTTTGCTTTTGGTATTAGGGTAATCCTGGCCCTCATAAGATGAGTTGGGAAATATTTTCTTCTCCTCTGTTTTTGGAAATGTTTGTGAAGAATTGGTGTTAATTTTTCTTTAAATGTTTGGTAAGGGGCACCTGGGCAGCTCAGTCGGTTAAGGGTCCAACTTCAGCTCAGGTCATGATCTCATGGTCTGTGAGTTCGAGCCCCTCATCAGGCTCTGTGCTGACAGTTCAGAGCCTAGAGCCTGCTTCATCTTCCATGTCTCCTTCTCTCTCTCTGCCCCTCCCCTGCTTACACTCTGTCTGTCTCTCTCTCTCTCTCAGAAATAAGTTAAACATCAAAAAAATTAAAGCTTAGTGATTAAAAAAAATGTTTGCTAAAATTCCCCAGTGATACCATATGCTGATTTGAGCTTTTCTTTGTGGGAAGTTGGATTGTTATGGGATTGGCTTATTAACCCAATTTTTTTACTTTCTATAGGTCTATTCAGATTTTCTATTTTTTCTTGAGTTAGTGTTTATAGGTTTCGTCTTTGTAGGATTTACCCATTTCATCTAGGTTATCTGATTTTTTGGCATATGATTGTTTATAATATTCTTTTATAGTCCTTTTATGTCTGCAAGTTTGACCATTTTTTTTTATTAAATTTTTTTTTTAACGTTTATTTATTTTTGAGACAGAGAGAGACAGAGCATGAATGGGGGAGGGTCAGAGAGAGGGAGACACAGAATCTGAAACAGGCTCCAGGCTCTGAGCTGTCAGCACAGAGCCCGACACGGGGCTTGAACTCACGGACCGCGAGATCGTGACCTGAGCCGAAGTCGGCGGCTTAACCGACTGAGCCACCCAGGCGCCCCAAGTCTGACCATTTTTCATCAGATCTGTTTATTTAGCAGGATGTTCCTCAAATTTGAGAAATGTCTCCTTTAAAGGAAAAAAGCTTCTTTGGCATTGGCATCTCCCAATGTTGACAATTTTTTTTATAATATTCCTTAAATATGTGTGAATTTAAAACTAATCATAACCTTCAGTTTGTAGCTCTCACACAATAAAACCAAATCTAATTTATAAATTAATTATAATCAAAACTGAAAAACAATACAATTAAAGCAAAAATCACTAATTTAACATTTGAGTTCAACGTGGCTTGTCTACCATACACCCTGCAATGAACCAATTCAGCCATGGCTTTTTTTTTTAAATCAAACTATGATGAATGTCTAATCGTACAACGTATGGTTAATGTCGTTTGGCCCTCATTTGGCTGAAGCAGTCATATTAAGTTCATCTTTTTTCATGGCCAAATACCTGAAAATAGTCAAAATAGTACTATTGTGCCCCAAAAATATCGTAAACACAAACATAACAACAGGTTCATTCTGATGATTCCAGAATATGCCCATATTATCTTTTAAGCTTACTATCAAAGTGAAAGCAAAGTTTTTCATTTCTGAAAGAAAGCTGACAGACCCCACAAATAAACCTATAATCTGGAAAACACTGGCTTGGAACTTTGCTTTAATGGAGTGCCTCAATGCTTTCCAAAGGGCTCCACCTGAATCCTTAGCCATTATTACCTTCAAAGGATACTTATTCCAACTATGGTTACACAGTGAGTTTCTTGAAGTTCTATTTGTGAATATTTCCTCTTTTTAAAAAATTTTTTAATGTTTTTATTTATTTTTGAAGGAGAGGGAGACATAAAATTTGAAGCAGGCTCCAGGCTCTAAGCTGTCAGCACAGAGCTCGGTGCGGGGCTCGAACTCACAAACTGTGAGATCATGACCTGAGCCGAAGTCAGATGCTTAACTGACTGAGCCACCCAGGCGCCCCTTTGTGAATATTTCCTCTTGAGCAATAGGGAAAAGAAAGCAAAAGTGAGAATCTTGTGCTGGTCACCATGACATGACCCAGAAATGGTTTCGTTGCTGGGTTTACTAAGCAAGAGAAACCAAGATAAAGCAGTTGGGCAAATACTTAGCCACCACCTTCCCTACTACAAGCGTCTTTGCCTTGTACTGAGCAGAACTTTGTAGTAAATGAATCCTTGAGAAGGAAGCCTCACATCCATAGTAGCAGCTTTGGAGAGGATGGGAAGAAATAAGGCCTGTTTGGGAGCCGAGTTGGACCAGGAAAGAAAGAGCCCTAGCCCTGGGGTATGATCAGCACAATCCACATCCTGCTAGTCGAGATGACTCATTAAGCTCTGACTCAGCCCCTTACACTCACCTGTTGAACAAGCAATTGAAGATGAGGGTACAATCAGTCATGACACAGGGCAAGTGACTAGTGGGCAGAAGCCAGACCACACAAGGTCACACCTTGAAGTTACAGAGTGCAGTGTGGGCACAGTGTTTGGTATCACCTCTTCCTTCTTTGTCCACTGAACCCAGTAAAGAGCCTATGAATGACCTATGAGTTCTCTTTGTACAGAACAGGTGCGAATATATTTAGTCCGATGGACTCGTGTGGGAAAGTTTTGGAAGAACTTGAGTGTAGTGGTTTCCTCGTGTCTTAATTCAACTAGTTGACTCGGGGGCCATATAGAACAATGGTTAGCCCCTATTGGAAGACGAGAGAGAACGAAAATGACTTTTCCCAAAATAATAGGCAAATTACTTTGTTATGTATACTCCAAAATTCTCTTCCGAATTTCTTCTCAACAAACCAAGAGACCGAGTATCTTTATACATTTTCCTTGGAGGGTTCACGTCAGGCCCAATGTTTATGTTGAAAGTTATTCTACTTACAACTCATTGCCCATCTGTTCAGACTTATGCTAAGGCTTTTGCAATGTTTACAGAACTCTCTGACCACGTGGCATGATGAAGGGAACATGGGAGAACTTTCTAATAGAGGAGGAACAGGAGTTAGGTCCTCCATTTTCACCATCTGGCATCTCTTTCCTCCCAATCACACAGCACATGTATGGTTTAGGCATTCCCCAGAGAGCTCGCCTGAAAATTGCTCTGTCTTGTCTAAACATGGTTGAGAGCGTGGCAAAGCATTGGAGAGGGCTCACTCATCTAGCCATCCCCTTAGCTGCATATAGAAAGCAACTGATGGACTTTGAAATACCCTATGAATGTTCCAGGAGCACCTGGGTGACTCAGTTCAGCATCTGACTCCTGATTCTGGCTCAGGTCATGATCTCGGGGTCATGAGATTGAGCCCCACGTCCGGCTCCTTGCTGAGTATGGAGCCTGCTTGAGATTCTCTCTCTCTTTCTCTCTTTCCCTCTGCTCATTCTCTCTCTCAAAACAAGAAAGAAAGAAAAAAGAAAGAAAAGAAAAAGGAGAACCCTATGAATGTTCCTTTGCTAAACAATAATCCGACATTGTTACTCAGGCTTTTCAAAAGGCATGACCCTTCTCATCTCCATCTCTCCCCTTTTTCTCCTCACCTACTACACTCAAGCTACATTTACCCCCCTTTTGTTTCTGGAAACTCCCTCAGCTCTCATGTCACTTCCCCAGAGAGACCTTTCTATAGTCCCTCTACATAGTCCCTCTCTGTAGTCCCTGACCTGACTCCTGGACTATTTTCTTCACAGTTCTTATCACACTTTGTCATTGTTTTTATTTGTTTGGTTACTAGAATCTAGGCTGAAAGAGGCAGAGACCAAGTAAGCTTTATTCATCAGTATGTATCCAGATCCAAGCACAATGCCTGGAATATGTAGGCACTCAATTCATACCTGTCAACGAAAGAATAAATAAAAGACATGATGACAAAAATTTTCTTTATTTTCTATAGAATAATGGCTAAGAATGTCATCTACCATATTACCAAATAATGTTCCAACAAAGTTTAACCGAAATAAAATTCCCCATGAAAGTGTTTATATTTCCACCCAGAAACGAAGCCACGAATGTATGGCCAACTAATTCTTGACAAAGCAGGAAAGAATATCCAATGGAATAAAGACAGTCTCTTCAGCAAATTGTGCTGGGAAAACTGGACGGCGACATGCCGAAGAATGAACCTGGGCCACTTTCTTACACCAGACACAAAAATAAACTCAAAATGGATGAAAGACCTAAATGTAAGACAGGAAGCCATCAAAATCCTCGAGGAGAAAGCAGGCAAAAACCTCTTTGATCTTGGCCGCAGCAACTTCTTACTCAACACGTCTCCGGAGGCAAGGGAAACAAAAGCAAACATAAACTACTGGGATCCCATCAAAATAAAAAGCTTCTGCACAGAGAAGGAAACAATCAGCAAAACTAAAAGGCAACCGACAGAATGGGAGAAGATATTTGCAAACGACATATCAGATAAAGGGTTAGTATCCAAAATCTACAGACAACTTATCAAACTCAACACCCAAAAAACAAATAATCCAGTGAAGAAATGGGCAAAAGACATGAATAGACACTCCTCCAAAGAAGACATCCAGTTGGCCAACCGACCCATGAAAAAATGCTCAACGTCACTCATCATCAGGGAAATACAAATCAAAACTACACTGAGATACCACCTCACGCCTGTCAGAATGGCTCACACGAACAACTCAGGCAACAACAGATGTTGGCGAGGATGCGGAGAAAGAGGATCTCTTTTGCATTGTTGGTGGCAATGCAAGCTGGTGCAGCCACTCTGGAAAACAGTATGGAGGTTTCTCAAAAAACTAAAAATAGAACTACCTATGACCCAGCAATTGCACTACTAGGTATTTATCAAAGGGATACAGGTATGCTGTTCAAAGGGGCACACGCACCCCCATGTTTATAGTAGCACCATCAACAATAGCCAAAGTATGGAAAGCGCCCAAATGTCCATCGATGGATGAACGGATAAAGAAGATGTGGTATACTGGGGCGCCTGGGTGGCGCAGTCGGTTAAGCGTCCGACTTCAGCCAGGTCACGATCTCGCGGTCCGTGAGTTCGAGCCCCGCGTCGGGCTCTGGGCTGATGGCCCAGAGCCTGGAGCCTGTTTCCGATTCTGTGTCTCCCTCTCTCTCTGCCCCTCCCCCGTTCATGCTCGGTCTCTCTCTGTCCCAAAAATAAATAAACGTTGAAAAAAAAATTTTAAAAAAAAGAAGATGTGGTATATATACACAATGGAGTATTACTCTGCAATCAAAAAGAATGAAATCTTGCCATTTGCAACTATGTGGATGGAACTAGAGGGTATTACGCTAAGCGAAATTAGTCGGAGAAAGGCAATATCATATGACTTCACTCATATGAGGACTTTAAGAGACAAAACCGATGAACATAAGGGAAGGGAAGGAAAAATAATACAAAAACAGGGAGGGGGACAAAACATAAGAGACTCTTAAATATGGAGAACAGAGGGTTGCTGGAGGGGTTGTGGGAGGGGGGATGGGCTAAATGGGGAAGGAACATTAAGGAATCTACTCCTGAAATTATTGTTGCACCATATGCTAACTAACTTGGATGTAAATTAAAAAATAAATAAATTATTAATAAGAAAAGAAAAGAAAGTGTTTATATTTCCAGAGTGTTAAATTTACGACACACTAACACATTCATTAAAGTTGTAGGATACGAAATCAATACACAAACATTGGTTATATTTCGAGCAGCAAATGATCTGAAAAGGAATTTAAGAAAACAGTTCCGTCTGGGGCGCCTGGGTGCCTCAGTCAGTTAAGCGCCTGACTTCGACCCAGGTCATGACCTCACAGTTCCTGAGTTTGAGCCCCACCTTGGGCTCTCTGCTGTCAGCACAGAGCCTGCTTCTGATCCTGTGTCCCCCTCCCTCTCTCTACCCCTCCCCCACTGACTCTCGTGTGTGCGCGTGCTCTTTCTCTCAAAAATAAATAACCATTACAAAAAAGAAACAATTCCATTTACAGTAGTATCAAAAAGAATAAAATACTTAGGAATAAACTTAACCAAGTAGGTAAACGATTTTTTTTTTTTCTATTCTCAAGTTAGTTAACATACAGAGTTGTCTTGGCTTCAGGAGTAGAACCCAGTGATTCATACATACAACACCCAGTGCTCATCCCAAGAAGTGCCCTCCTTAATGCCCATCACCATTTTCCCGTCCCCCTCCCCCCTCCCCCCAACAACCCTGTTTGTTCTCCATATTTAAGAGTCTCTTATGGTTTGCCTCCCTCTCTGTTTTTATCTTAGTTTTCTTTCCCTTCCCCTACGATCATCTGTTAAGTTTCTCAAATTACACATATGAGTGACATCATATGATATCTGTCTCTCTGACTGACTTCTTTCACTTAGCATAATACCCTCCAGTTCCATCCATGTTGTTGCAAGATTTCATTCTTTTTCATTGACAAGTAGTATTCCAGTGTGTGTGTGTGTGTGTGTGTGTGTGTGTGTATCACATCTTCTTTATCCATCAGTTGATGGACATTTGGGCTCTTTCCATAATTTGGCTAGTGTTGATAGTGCTTCTGTAAACATTAGGGTGTAAATGCCCCTTCAAATCAGCACTCCTGTATCCTTCAGATAAATGCCTAGTAGTGCAATTGCTGGGTCATAGGGTAATTCTATTTTCAACTTTTTGAGGAACCTGCACACTGTTTTCCAGAGTGGCTGCACCAGTTTGCATTCCTGCCAACAGTGCAAGAGGGCGCCCCTTTCTCCGCATCCTCGCCAACATCTGTTGTTACCTGAGTTAATTTTAGCCACTCTGCTCGGTGTGAGGTGGTATCTCAGTGTGGCTTTGATTTGTATTTCCCTGATGATGAGCGATGTTGAGCATCTTTTCATGTGTCTGTTTGCTATCTGGATGTCTTCTTTGGAAAAGTGTCTATTCATGTCTTCTGCCCATTTCTTCGCTGACTTGTTTTTCACATGTTGAGTTTGGTAAGTTCTTTATAGATTTTTGACACTAACCTTTTATCCAATATGTTATTTGAAAATATCATTTCCTATCCCATCAGATGCCTTTTAGTTTTGTTGATTGTTTCCTTCGCTGTACAGAAGCTTTTTATCTTGATGAGGTCCCAATAGTTCATTGTTGCTTTCATTTCCTTTGCCTTCAGAGACATGCCAAGTAAGAAGTTGCTGAGGCTGAGGTCCAAGAGGTTGCTGCTGTTTTCTCCTCTAAGATTTTGATGGTTTCCTGCCTCACATTTATGTCTTTCATTCATTTTGAGTGTATTTTTGTGTATGGTGTAAGAAAGTGGTCTAGTTTCATTCTTCTGCATGTTGCTGTCCAGTTCTCCCAGCACCATTTGCTAAAGACACTGTCTTCTTTCTGTGGGATACTCTTTCCTGCCTTGTCGAAGATGAGTTGGCCATATATTTGTGGGTCCATTTCTGGGCTCTCTATTCTATTCCATTGATCTATGTGTCTATTTTTGTGCCAGGATCGTACTGTCTTGATGATTACAGCTTTGTAATACAGGTTAAAGTCTGGGCTTGTGATGCCTCCAGTTTTGGTTTTCTTTTTCAACATTACTTTGGCTATTCAGGGTCTTTTGTGGTTCCATACAAATTTTAAGATTGTTTGTTCTAGCTCTATGAAGAATGCTGGTGCCATTTTGATTGGGATTGCATTGAATGTGTAGATTGCTTTGGGTAGTATCGACATTTTAACAATATTTATTCTTCCAATCCATGAGCATAGAATATTTTTCCATTTCTTTATGCCTTCTTCAATTTCTTTCATAAACTTTCTCTCTCTCTCTCTCTATATATATATATATGTATATATATATATATATATATATATATATTAGTGTTTATTTTTGAGACAGAGAGGCAGAGCACAAGCGGGGGAGGAGAAGAGAGAGAGGGAGACACAGAATCCAAAACATGCTCCAGGCTCTGAGCTGTCAGCACAGAACCTGATGCAGGGATTGAACCCACAAACCACGAGATCATTATCTGAGTTGACGTCACTTACCTGACTGAGCCACCCAGGCACTCCAGCTTTCTATAGTTTTCAGTATACAGATCCTTTACCTCTTTGGTTAGGTTTTATTCCTAGGTATTTTATGGGTTTTGGTGCAATTGTAAATGGGATTGATTCCTTGCTATCTCTTTCTGTTGCTTCATTATTGGTGTATAGAAATGCAACCGATTTCTGTACATTGATTTTAGATTCTGCAATTTTGCTGAATTCATGGATCAGTTCTAGCAGTTTTTTGGTGGAGTCTTTCAGGCTTTCCACAGAGAGTATCATGTCATCTGTGAAGAGTGAAAGTTTGACTTCTTCTTTGCCAATTTGGATGCCTTTTATTTCGTTTTGTTGTCTGATTGCTGAGGCGAGGACTTCCAACACTATGTTCAACAGCGGTGAGAGTGGACATCCCTGTCGTGTTCCTGATCTCAGGGGAAAAGTTCTCAGTTTTTCCCCATTGAGGATGATATTAGCTGTGGGCCTTTCATATATGGCTTTTATGATGGTAAGGTATGTTCCTTCTATCCCGACTCTTTTGAGAGTTTTTATTAAGAAAGGATGCTGTATTTTGTCAAATGCTTTTTCTGCATCAATTGATAGGATCATATGGTTCTTACTTTTCTTCTATTAATGTGATGTATCACGTTAATTGATTTGCAAATATTGAACCAGCCCTGCAGTCCAGAAATGAATCCCACTTGACCACAGTGAATAATAATTTTTTTTAATGCTTTTTATCTTTGAGAGAGACAGACAGAGACCGGGGGAGGGACAGGAGAGAGAGACACACAGAATCCAAAGCAGGCTCCAGGCTCCGAGCTGTCAGCACAGAGCCCGACATGGGGCTTGAACTCACGAACCGTGAGATCATGACCTGAGCTGAAGCCAGACACTCAACCGACAGAGCCACCCAGGTGCCCCGTGAATACTTTTTTTAATGTACTGTTGAATTCGATTTGCTAGTATCTTGTTGAGAATCTTTGCATCTGTGTTCATTAGGGATATTGGCCTGTAATTCTCCTTTTTAGTGGGGTCTTCGGTTTTGGAATCAAGGTAATGCTGGCTTCATAAAATGAATCTGGAAGTTTTCCTTTCATTTCTATTTTTTTGGAACAGTTTGAGAAGAATAGGTATTAACTCTGCTTTAAATGTCTGGTAGAATTCCCCTGGGAAGCCATCTGGCCCAGGACTCTTATATGTTGGGAAATTTTTGATAACCAGTTCAATTTCTTCACTAGTTATAGGTCTGTTCAAATTTTCTATTTCTTCCCATTTGATTTTGGTAGCATCTGAGGGTCTAGGAATTTGTCCATTTCTTCCAGATTTTCCAGTTTGTTGGCATATCATTTTTCATAGTATTCTCTAATAATTGTTTCTATTTCTGTGGTGTTGGTTGTGATCTCTCCTCTTTCATTCATGATTTTATCTATTTGGGTTCTCTTTTCTTTTTGAGAAATCTGTCTAGGGACTTATCAATTTTGTTTATTGTTTCAAAAAACCATCTCTTGGATTCATTGATCTGTTCTACTGTGGTTTTTTTTTCTCTTATGGATTCTATACTGTTTATTTCTGCTCTAATCTTTATTATTTCTCTTCTTCTCCTGGCTTTGGGCTTTCTTTGCTGCTGCCTTTTTAGCTCCTTTAGGTGTAAGGTTAGGTTGTGTATGTGGAACCTTTCTTGCTTCTTAAGATGGCCTGAATTGCAATGTATTTTCCTCTTAGGACTACCGTGGCTGCATCCCAAAGGGTTCGGACTATTGTGTTTTCATTTTTCACTTGCTTCCATATATTTTTTAAATTTCCTCTTTGATTTCTTGGTTGACCTATTCATTCTTTAGGGGGATCTTCTTTAACCTCCACGTGTCTGGGGGCTTTCCACATTTTGCAGTCTTTGCTGCTTTCCACTCACAGAATTCCACCTTAGGACCTCCTGTAGGGCTCGTTTAATGGCCATGAACTCCTTTCGTTTTTGTTTGTCTGGGAAAGGCTCCATCTCTCCTTCTATTCTGAATGACAGCCTTGCTGGGTGGAGGATTCTTGGCTGTATATTTTTCCTATTCAGCACATTGAATATTCCCTGCCACTCCCTTCTGGCCTGCCAAGTTTCAGTGGACAGGTCTGCTACTACTTTTATGCGTCTGCCCTTTTAGGTTAAGAACCGTTTGTCCCCAGCTGCTTTCAGAATTCTCTCTTTATCTTTGTATTTTGCCAGTTTCACTGTGATATGTCGTGGTGTGGACGAGTTTTGTTGTGGTCGTTGATTTTGAAAGGAGATCTCTGTGCCTCTTGGACTTCGATGCCTGTTCTCCTTCCCCAGATTAACGAAGTTCTCAGCTATAATTTGTTTAAATAAACCTTTTGCCCCTTTCTCTCACCGTTCTTCTTCTGGAACTCCTATGATACAGATATTGTTTCATTACATGGAATCATTTAGCTCTCTAATTCTCCCCTCGTGATCTAGTAATTTTCTTTCCCTCCTTTTTTTTCAGCTTCATTTTCCATAATTTTATCTTCCGTTTCACCTATTCTCTCCTCTGCTTCTTCCGTCCTCGTTGTCGCTATATCTAGTCTATTTTGCATCTCATTTATGGCATTCCTAATTCATCATGACTATTTCTTAGGTCTTTGATCTCTGCACTAATAGATTCTCTGCTGTCTTCTATGCTCTTTTCAAGCCCAGACATTAGTCTTATGACCGTTTTTTCTAAATTATATCTCTTTTGAGCAATTCTCTGGCTGTCATTTCTTCCGGAATTTTCTCTTGAGGGGAATTCTTCCCTTTCATTGTTTTGGCTAGGTTTCTGTCTTTTACATGTTTTATTTATTTATTTCTTTATTTATTGAGAGACAGAATGACAGAGCGTGGGCACGCGCGAGAGCAGGGGAGGGGCAGAGAGAGGGAGACACAGAATCCGAAGCAGGCTCCAGGCTCCGAGCTGTCAACACAGAGCACGATGCAGGGCTCGAACCCACGGACCGTGGGATCATGACCTGAGCCGAAGTCAGATGGTCAGCCAACTGAGCCACCCAGGCGCCCCTGTGTTTTAATAGCTTGTTATGTGTCCTACACTTGCAAATACTACTATGTTAAAAAGGGGTCATACACTGTCCAGGGCCTGGCCCTTCAGGAAGTGCTTTTGGGATATGTTGCGTGCACCCTGCGGTGGCGTTTTGGCTGCTCTATCCCACTGGACAGTCTTCTACAAAGCTCCTCCTTACTCGTAGTGGTGGAGTGTTTGGAGCTTTGACCAGGTGTGCTTAGATTTGTTCGTTGAAGTAACCCTGGAACAAAAGGAAAGGGGAAAAGGAAAGGGAAAGCCTGATCCCATACAAAGAGAAAAATGAAAGGGAAGAAAAGAAGACCAGGCAGAGAGTCAAAAAAACTAGAAGGCTTAATCCAGAGAGAGATAAGGGAAAATAAAGAAGATATAGAAAAGGTGTCAAAAGAATTGAGTAAAAATGCCTGGTTAAGGGGCGCCTGGGTGGCGCAGTCGGTTAAGCGTCCGACTTCAGCCAGGTCACGATCTCGCGGTCCGGGAGTTCGAGCCCCGCGTCAGGCTCTGGGCTGATGGCTCGGAGCCTGGAGCCTGTTTCCGATTCTGTGTCTCCCTCTCTCTCTGCCCCTCCCCCGTTCATGCTCTGTCTCTCTCTGTCCCAAAAATAAATTTTAAAAAAACGTTGAAAAAAATTAAAAAAAAAAAATGCCTGGTTAAATAAACAAAACAGAAAAAAAGAAATATGTATATAAAATAAGACTTGACCCCAAACAAATCAGAAACTTTAAGTCTGATTCCAAAAGAAAAAAAGAAGAGGGGAGAAAGAAAAAGAAAAGAGAAGAACAAACAGGCAAACCAACAAACAGACAAGCAAACAGACAGACAGACAGACAGACAGACAAAAACAAAAAGCAGTTGTCTGTTGGTGCCCGGACTGCTGGCTGTGCTGGTCTGGAGGAGGGGCCACCTGGTTTGGTCAGGGTCAGACCCACTCGGAAAGATAAGCAGTTACCAGGCAGGGAGGGGCGGGGTTTGGTGTGAGCGGGCCCCGCCTCCACTGGGGGCCGCCGTGCTGCCCCCTGAAACCCGATCCTGTTGGTGATGGGGAGAAATGGCGACCCCCCCAATCTCTCCTCCGCACCGGGTGTCTCAAACCACACGGTTCAGGCCGCCCTCCCAGAGCAGCGCCGGTGACGGGCTTGTCCGGCTCCGCAGTCTCCCATGGCTCCCAGGTGCTCGGCTGGGATTCAAACCCCCCTGTTTTACAGGGCCCTGCACCAGGAGGGCCCTGTGTGGGGTAGCGCCACTCCGCCCTGCCGATTAAAGGCCTTTAGTGTCTGCAGAGTCTTTTGTCCTTGGTGGGGGGGCAATAAACCCTCTTCCACAGTACTGGAGGGAGGGGACTGCTCTGACCTTAATACAGCTCCGTGTGAGGGATGAGGGAAATCCCGGGCCCCCTACTTCTCTGCCATCTTAACTCCTCCTGACATTTCTGAAAAGATACACAAGTTGACGGACAAGCATGAGGAAAGATGCACAGCGTCACTAACCTTTCGAGAAACAGAAATCAAAACCACCCTGACGCCTCGCCTCACACGCATTGAGAGAGCCACTATCCAAACAGAAGAGAGCCAGTGCTGATGGGGATGCGGAGACATGAGAGCACCCCGTGCACTGCTGGTGGGGATCGTGAAATAACAAAACTTCAATTGAGTGAGCTTTAAAGATCTCATTGGCTTTCTTAGTCAATTCGTTGATTGGGCAACATCCCATCTAGCAAGTAGAGGGGAGCTCCAAAGGGCTACAGGAAAGGAGTGGAAAAAAGGAAATTATTAGCAAAGAATCCATCGTTTTAGGCAAGGTCATCCTCCCGAAGGGAATGGAATGGGCCTATCGATATACTTCTCAGTGCCGACCAGGAAATTCCCATGTTGATGGGTTAAAGGTAACATGTCTAAGGGGCTGAAACTGCAGTCAGGTTAAGTATTAAGTCTTGGTTTACTGACTTGGGGCCTTAACTGGAGTGACGCCCTTTTAGGCCTGTGGTTTTCTTGTTAGCTAACAAATAGGATCTTGGAGAAAGAGAGGACAGCCAGGTTCACTCCAGCATTATTCATAATAGTCAAGAGATGAGAGCAACCCGGATGTCCACTGATGGACGAATAGGTGAGGAAAATGTACGTCCATGCAATGGAATATTATTCAGCCTTTAAAAAGGAAATCCTTGGGCGCCTGGGTGGCTCAGTCGGTTAAGCATCCGACTTCGGCTCAGGTCACGATCTCGCGGTCAGTGAGTTCGAGCCCTGCATCGGGCTCTGGGCTGACGGCTCAGAGCCTGGAGCCTGCTTCCGATTCTGTGTCTCCCTCTCTCTCTGCCCCTCCCCCGTTCATGCTGTGTCTCTCTCTGTCTCAAAAATAAATAAACGTTAAAAAAAAAATTAAAAAAAAAAAAAGGAAATCCTTCACATGCGACAATATGGGTGCCCCTTGAGGACATAACGTTAAGTGAAATAAGCCAGCGACAAAAAGACAAATACCCTCTGATTGCATTCATATGAGGTCTCTAAAGAAGTCAAACTAATAGAAACAAAGAATTGGGGGGGGGGGTCCTGGTTGGCTCAGTGGGTAGGGCATCGACTCTTGATCTTGGGGTTGTGATTCCCAGCCCCACCCTGGGTGTAGAAATTACTGAAAAGGAAAGAAAAACACAAAGAATGGCGGTTGCCAGAGGCGATGGGGAGGGGGAAATGGGGAGTTGCTGTTCAATAGGTACAAAGTTTCGGTTTTGCAAGATGAAAAGTTTCTAGAGACCTGTTGCACAATGATGTGAATGCAGTTAACAGAGCCGTACATTTCAAAATAGTTAAGAGAGTAAATTTTATGCAACGTGTTTTTAACCACGGGTTTTTTTTTTTTAAGTCTGTAATTAATTGTTTTGGAAAAGAAAATAAGAATTTAGAATTTTTATGTGTTTATTTTTTACTTAAAAGGTTTCAAACACAGCTTAGCAATTTTGCGAGTCTGGATATGCGTACTCGGGCTTTGATTGATGAGGAGCAAACCTTCACATTATTACCTCTCATGGGAGATTCTTTGTGTTTTATTTCCTTCCAATGGAATTAAAGAGTCAGGTTTGGGGGGTGCGTGGGTGGCTCAGTCGATTAAGCGTCCAGCTCTTGATTTCGGCTCAGGTCATGATCTCACGGCTGTGGGATTGAGCCCTGAACCAGGGTCCAGACTGACAACGTGGGGCCTGCTTGGGATTCTCTCTCTCTCTCTCTCTCTCTCTCTCTCTCTGCCCCTCCCCTACTCGCGCTCTCTCTCTCCAAATAAATAAACTTTAAAATAAATAAATAAAATAAAGAGTCAGGTTTGGGAAAATCATCTGAGTCATACACAAAGTGAATCTAAATAGACTGAGAGAAAACAAACCTAGATATTCTAAGAATAGAGGCTAATCAATGAAAAAAAAATTGTCATGATTTTAATAAAAAAGAGATTGAGGGCAGACTTACATCACCTCTCATCTTTGGTTCCTGTACATCCTTTCCTCCTTCTCTAAAGGGAGTCTGTTCTCTTCTCTGCCATTATTTGAGCCGCCCAGAATACAGGTCTAGATGTGTTGCATTATAAGATTTATTATATGCAAATCTCCTTCCAAAGCAAGAATGCAGTTAGTCACACGGGCTTTTGTTCATGTTAAGGCAAAGCAAGTACTTCCCCTTTCCTCTTAAATAGTAAAATAACAAGTATGCCCAGTGCTTCAGCTGAGAAGGGTGGGTAATTTGGATGTAGGAAGACAGTGGTTTTTTTTTAAATTTTTTTTCAACGTTTTTATTTATTTTTGGGGGGACAGAGAGAGACAGAGCATGAACGGGCGAGGGGCAGAGAGAGAGGGAGACACAGAATCGGAAACAGGCTCCAGGCTCTGAGCCATCAGCCCAGAGCCCGACGCGGGGCTCGAACTCCCGGACCGCGAGATCGTGACCTGGCTGAAGTCGGACGCTTAACCGACTGCGCCACCCAGGCGCCCCAGACAGTGGTTTTTAAACATTTTGCCTGTGTATCCCCTAAAAGGAATTTGTCCTGCCTCACACATTTTAAGGGACACCTAAAATAGTAAGGTGAAATAGTTGCAAAGGACGCACTTTCCGGCAAGATGGAAAAATTAACATTAAAAGCAAACTTGCTTTATCACTCTTATAAATATATCCAGTGGAATCTAATGCAGAAGCAATTGACGCCCGCCATCACCTACTCTGAAATTACAAAAATGCTTCTTTTAAAAAAAATTTTTTTTTAAGTTTATTTATTTATTTTTGAGAGAGAGAGAATTCAGGGAAGGAACAGGGAGAGGGAAACAGAGAATCCCAAACAGGCTCTGCACTGTAATCATAGAGCCCAAAACTTGGGCTTGAACTCACGAACCATGAGATCATAACCTGAGCCAAAACGAAGAGTTGACCACTTAACCAACTGAGCTACGGGGTGCCCCAGAGGCGTTTATCTTAATGTAACAGATTTCTTGATTCCCTCTCATCCATCTTTGCAACAAAAAAGTATACAGATTGACACATTTCTTTCCAAAGTTTCTATGACCATAGTGTCTAACTGTTACAAAAAAGACCTCACAACTGAGAAACCAGCTGATAATATGCTCAACAGACTGAGCCACCCACGCGCCCCAAAAATAAAATACTTCTTAAAAAAAGACTCTGACTCTTGATTTCACTCACAGTTCATGGGATTGAGCCCCACACTGGGCTCTGTGCTGACAGTGTGGAGCCTTCTTGGGATTCTCTCTCTCTCTCTCTCTCTCTGCCCCCACCCCTCAAAATAAAATAAACATTAAAAAAAAAAAAAGAAATGCATCTCTTGAGGAAATGGATGGAGCCTCTTCCTTCCATTAGTGCAGGTATGTGTGAACATATGTTACTTCTTGCCTGATGGAGACATCGCTGATCTTGTTTTCAGTATTAAGAGGTGAAGTTTTGCAATGAGAAGAAACTCCTCATAGGAGTTTTGCTGAGTCACTGCCGCTTGAGTCTTTGAATTCCTTCTGAGTTATAGGTCAGAAGCCACTTAGTGAGCTTTCATCAAAAATTATTTCACTTCAGGGTCTGGCTCAGTTGGAAGAGTGTGCGACCTGATCTCAGGGTTGTGAGTTCGAGCCTCATGCTTGGTGTAGAGATTACTTAAAAAAACAAAAACAAAAAAAACCCAAACCTTTCCATTCAGATGTTAAGCATCAACAGCTGCTAACACCCCAAAAGAAAAGACACTACCCAACATTATGCACCTCACAATAGAGGAATGCGTCACCGTCTTTGGAGCAGACTTGCCAAAACATCAATCCTCATCTGATCGAACCTTCGATCCGATCTCCGATCACCAACGTACAAGAAATGAAACATGTCAGAGGACGGCATACGGATGCAAAACCCAGACCGTGAGCAATTGATCTGGTTTCATTAACAACTCAAGTGCAAGGAAAAAGAGACTTGATCCGTTTTGCATTTTGATTTAAACAAGCAAACTTCAGAGAAGGAGAAACACAGAAAAACAGGGAGATGGTGACATGTATGAGACACAAAAAAGTTCTAGTGCTAGCTGTATTTTTATAATATGGGACACTAACTCCTTTTGGGTGAGGTCATGACATCATGGTTCCTTGTATTTTGAAGACATAACCGGGAGTTCGCTCCTTGGTGAGTTCCAGGTAGAGACTACACCAGGTGGAATTGCCATACAAAGGACACTTTGTCTGCAGGAAATAAGGAGATCACTGGGAAAAATTTCCAAAGCCTCGACTCCCTGAACAGGGCGAGTGGGTTCCTTTTCTTTAGGGTTAGGATGCATATTCCACAAAGTCTTGCCACTGTAGACGTGGGCGTAAAGTCATTCATGCGCCTTAGGAAATATACATTCTGTGCCGCTAATGAGGTTTGTGCTCGTCCTTGGGTTTTAACATCATGATGATTTTAACGTCATAATGAAGCCCAGGTAACTGTCAGACTAGGGGAAGGGGCTATGAGCCTGCTCGGAGAGAGGCAGATAAACTGGACTGGGTCTCGGGCTCGTGATCTTGGGTAAGGAACGCAGGGCCCTGCTTACTTTTGATACGGCATTGGTCTCTTATCTGGTTAGGCTGTTTTCCAGGCTTGGTGGAGACTGTTAGGTTTTACATTCCCTTCATTCCCTTAAAATCCTTAACTCCTGGGGTGTTTGCATTTCTTGGTCACTCTCACACCTCCTAGGAAGTTCTGCAGGAAGTAGAACTTGGTTGGACAAGTAGGGCACAGATCACGTAGAGAGGAGGGGGAAAGAGGTGGGGGTCTAAAATGACTTCTCTGGTGCCACTAAAGCTATGTCTCGTCTTCCTTTCTTTTCTGGGGGCTCCTAACTTGTTGCTTACAATGACACACACTGAAATGCTTACAGGTGAAGCAACACTGCAATGTTTATAGATGGCAGAATATGACATCTTCAGTCGACTTCGGGGTGATGCACCCATCAGAAGTGCAAAGTTAATTTCCTCACCTACCCAAGTGGTGCCAAGAGATACCCTGCCAACAGCTGTGACTTCAGGGAGAGCCCTCAGTGAACCCCTGCCTGGGGCAGCCCACATCCAGGGTCTTGGCCATGTAGGGGTCTTGGAACGCCTCTGAAGGGCCACTTCAGCTTCAGCACCCCTTCTCCTTCCCCTCCCGTGCAGAGTAGATCCTGCCAGCACTCCCGCTAAGCTTCCTGCAACTAGCCTTCATCTCAGAGCCTGCTTCTGGGGGAACCGTTCTGCAACAAGATGAACAAGATGGGCCACGGGTTGATAATTCTTGGAGCTGGGCGCGGTGGGCAGAACTCAGAGGAGGTGTCCAATACCCCCACGCCTGGCGTGCACGGTGTGTATAATCCCCAGGATAGTGAAGATAATAGATTTTACTCTCATGATTAGGTTACATTTTATATAGCACAGTTGACTTCAGAGAAGGAGATTACCCTGGTGGGCCTGATCTGATCACATGAGCCCTTTAAAAGCAAAGAGTTTTCTCTGGCTCATCTCAGAAGAGCAAGTCAGAAATCTGAAGCATGAGGATTCCACACGCTGTTTGCTGGGGTGGCTTGAAGATGGAGGGAGCCACGGGCAAGGAGTTCAGGTGAGCAGCCACTGGCTGATAGTGGGTAGTCAGCGTGTAAATTCAGGTCCTCGGTCCTATAACGTCAGGGAACTGAATTCTGCCAACAAGAAAAAGTGTCAGGGAGGAGCTGCCCCCCCACAGAGCCTACAGATGAGAACTCTGTCCAGCAACCTTATCGCATGCTGAGCAGACAAGCTGGCCAGGCCTACGTGGTGTGGTCGACAAATCCGTAGGCTTAGAAGTTGGGAGAATCTATCTTAAATGATCAATTACTTATGTGGTTCTAGCACATGCTTATCTTGACCAGGAAGGATTCATGTGATTGCATTAAAATCACAACTGGTTGGAAAGTCATAAATGAAGTTGTTGTTGCTTTTTTATTTATTTATTTATTTATTTATTTAATTTTTTTTTCAACATTTATTTATTTTTGGGACAGAGAGAGACAGAGCATGAACGGGGGAGGGGCAGAGAGAGAGGGAGACACAGAATCGGAAGCTGGCTCCAGGCTCTGAGCCATCAGCCCAGAGCCTTACTCGGGGCTCGAACTCACGGACCGCAAGATCGTGACCTGGCTGAAGACGGCTGCTTAACCGACTGCGCCACCCAGGCGCCCCAGTTGTTGCTTTTTTAAAGAGAAGATTGGAGGGGCGCCTGGGTGGCTCAGTCGGTTGAGCGTCCCACTTCGGCTCAGGTCATGATCTTGCAGTGTGTGAGTTCGAGCCCCGCGTCGGACTCTGTGCTGACAGCTCAGAGCCTGGAGCCTGCTTCTGATTCTGTGTCTCCCTCTCTCTCTGCCCCTTCTCTGCACATGCTTTGTCTCTCTCTGTCTCTCTCTGTCTCAAAAATAAAAACATTAAAAAAAAATAAGATCGGAGGGATGCCTGGGTGGCTCGGTCGGTTGAGCATCCAACTTCAGCTCAGGTCGCGATCTGGCGGTTCGCGAGTTCGAGCCCCGAATCAGCACGGAACCCACTTCGGATCTTCTGTCCCCCCTCCCCCCTACCCTTCCCCCACTCACACGCTCCTTCTCTCTCAAATAAATATTTTCTTAAAAAAAATTAAAGAGAAGAATTGGAAATGAAGCATTTGTCTTGCGTATTCGTTTTCCTCTATACTGGGATTATGCCCTAAACCTTCCTTCTGTAACTGGCCCTGTACCAGCTGAGACTGGTATGCACTTCCTGTAACGCACATCTTTAGGACGATAATCATCAAGAATAAGTATGTGAACTGAAGCCTGGGCCTTCCCAGTTCTGTTGCTGTTTGTCATTTCAGGGAAAGGAAGTTGAAAAAAAAAAAAAAAAAGTGCATGCGTTCGTCCCAGGAACCCGTCTCGTGCATTTGCGTCCTACACCGTGCGGATCTCTTCACTACCACGTTCAAGCATCACTGACTTAGACTGATTACAAACGTAGGATGTGCAATGCTGTTGTGCTGTTCCTTTGGTTTTAAACAATTATTATGGAGAAGTGCAAATTTCTCTGATTCTTCATTGGTCTCCTGTTGGCCCTTAAAGCCCGTTACCCACTTCCTCCAACGTATCATGTCTGTTTTTTCGAAAATTCCCCCTTGACTAAGCATGCAGTATCTAGTTATACTTCCTCTAATGTAGGGTCACTTGTTTTGCCAAGTGTAGAACTTGAAAAGCAAGAACTTAACTGCCATAAGAAAAATCCAATAGTTTATTGGGTCTGCCCTCCTGGAGCATGGGAATAAGTAATTTAGAATTATCGTCAAGCACTTCTTTCTGACATAGTACGATGTTCAGTTTTGCAGTTAGGCGCTAAACCGTGTTTCAAAGGGCTAGAGACTTCAGACTCCAGCTCCAACCCCTGCTGGCTGTGTGCACTTGGGCAAACAACGTAACCTCTCTGCGCCTAAAATCCAAGAAGTGCTCAGTTAGTGTTAGCTCTCATTAATTTCGCCTCATTATCGTACATCATCTCTTAATAAATGTAAACTTGCCAGGCTCTCACCAGTGTCACAGAGATGTTACTAGAATAAGCACTGATGCATCTAGAATTTCTAGAACGATTCTTAGGAGCAGGGTTATCTAGAAGATTCTAGAATTATGTGCTATAGCTACATTATCTTTTTTTTTTTTAATGTTTATTTATTTTTGAGGGGGCGGTGGTGAGGGGCAGAGAGAGAGAGGGAGACACAGAACCCAAAGCAGGCTCCGGGCTCCAAGTCGCCAGCCCAGAGCCCGACACGGGGCTCGAACTCACGGAGCCACAGACGTGAGATCATGACCTGAGCCGAAGTCCGCCGCCCAACCGGCTGAGCCACCCAGGCGCCCCAGGACACATTATCTTTAGAAAACAAGAAGCCTTCCGCTACGAGATGAGAGCTGCTGATGCTGATGGGGCCACATCGACCCTGCCCGCCTTTAGCCTTCCCCACCACAACCAATGGCAACTCCTGTCTTCCAGGTGCTGAGGCCAAAACTCTCGTGCCACCCTGGATTCCTCGCTCCCTCTCGTCTCACATTCTACCCGTTGGGCAGTTCTGTCCGTCCTATCTTCAAAACATCTTGAATTGGACCCCTTTCGCCACCTCCACCGTGACCACCCTGGCCCAGACCACCATCAGCTCCTCATGGCTGATTACGATCACTTCCCAGAAGGTCATCCTTCTTCCTTCAGCGCTTGTGTCTTCTCAGTCACTTTAGGTGACCCTTCAGCAATGTAAGCCAGATCACACTGCTCTTTGATCCCAAACTCTTCCGCGGCTCCCCTCTCAAAGTAAAACCTCAGATCGTTCCAGTGATCTGTGAGGCACTTCATCGCCTCTCTGACTTCATCTCCCGCTTGCTCCCTCCTCTCCAGTCACACTGGCTTCCTTGCTCTTCCTCAAGGACCCTAGGCATATTCCTGCCTCAGGGCCTTTGCACTTGCTAATTGCTCTGCCTGGAATGCATTTCTCCCATGCTTATCCCTGTGACTCACATATTCACTTCCTTCAGGTTTTTACTCAAATGTTACTTTCTCAGGGATGCCTGTCCTGCTCGTTCTGTCTTACCCATCCCCTTCCCCCACCCCCCACACACATTTCCTAACCCCTTCCCTGATTTATTTTTCTCTTTAGAAAAAAAAATATTTTAGGGGCACCTGGGGGGCTCAGTCGGTTAAGCATCCAACTTCGGCTCAGGTCGTGATCTCGAGGTTCGTGAGTTCAAGCTCTGTGTCGGGCTCTGTGCTGACAGCTCAGAGCCTGGAGCCTGCTTCGGATTCTGGGTCTCCCTGCCACTCCCCCATTCATGCTCTGTCTCTGTCTCTCTGTCTCTCTCAAAAATAAACATCAAAAAATTTTTAAATAAATGTTTTACATATTGTATATTTTCTTTTTTCTTTTCTCCCCTCCTTCCTTTCTCTCTCTCTTTCTTTCTTTCTTTCTTTCTTTTGTCTATTTTCTGCCTTCCCCACTAGAACGTAAGTTTCAGAAGGGCCAGAATTTTTGTTTCCTTTTCTTTTAATCTCTTCTGGTCCCTGTGGTTTCCTCAGTGCTTAGAAAGCACCCGGCACATAGCAGGTGCTCAATAACAATTTATAGAGAAATGAACGAAGAGCCAAATGAATGATTTATTCACTAAATTGCAAAGTGTTAAGAAAAGCTAAAAGTAGTACTCTTGTTTGTTGACTTGGCGTGACTTTACTCAGAACAACATGTAGGGAAGGATGCATCAGGTGAGGAAAGCTAACCCTCTTTACGGTGATTTCGGTTTACTTCATACCTCTGAAAACCTGAGCACGCATAGCCAGCCATGGCCGCCATCATGCTCCAGGCATCGTCACGTGGGTAAGAATGTTAACTTAAACCCTTAATGATCTCACGTTATTAAAAATTAAAATTTGACTTTCCAATCCGGGTGTTGTGGACTGAAAGATTGTGTCCCCCCCCCTCCAAATTTATATGTTGAGATCCTACTCCCCATGTGATATTATGAGAAGTGGGGCTTTGGGGAGGTAATAAAAGAGTTAGATGAGGTCACAAGGGTGGAGGTGTCATCAATGGGATCGGTGCCCCCGTAAGAGTCACCAGAGAGCTTGCTTCTCTTTGCTGTCTTCCATGTGAAGACACAAGAAGGGAAAGAGGGCTCTCACCAGAGGTCGACCTCTGACCCCCTGATCTTGGGCTTCCAGCCTCCAGAACTGTGAGAAAAATATATTTCTTCTTCTTTTTTTTAACGTTTGTTTTATTTTTGAGAGCGAGAGACAGAGTGTGAGTGGTGAGAGGCAGAGAGAGAGGGAGACACAGAATCCAAAGCGGGGTCCAGGCTCTGAGACATCAGCACAGAGCCCAACGCAGGGCTCGAACCCACAGACCGCGAGATCATGACCTGAGCTGAAGTCGGACACTTAACCGGCTGAGCCACCCACGCACCCCAGGAGAAATATATTTCTGTTGTTTATAAGCCACAGAGTCTATGATATTTTTTCTATATCAGCCAAACTGACTAAGACATTGAGTAAAACATTTTTTTTTTCCCAAATGAATGTCTCCAGAGGACAAATAAATTAAAGAAGTTTAAAGGAGGCCAGCCAATTAGACTCACTTTCCATCTGTTATGGGCTGAATCGTGTTTCCTCTCTCCCTTCTAGAAATTTAGATGTTGAAGTCCTAACCTCCAGTGTCTCAAAATGTGACTGTATTTGCAGACAGATCCTTTACAGAGGTAACGAAGGTAAAATAGGTCATTAGGGTGAGACCTAATCCAATATAATTGGTGTCTTTATGAGAAGAGGAGATTAGGGCAGAGATAACAAACATAAAATTTGTTAAAAAATCTTTAAAAACAAAACAGTTTTGTTTCTGTTTACAAAGGTAATAGGTTTTTTCTTATAAATTTGGATGACCCTGAGAATGCTGACAGCTTTGGGACGCAAGGGGCTGAAAAAGCACCCTTTAGATTTAGCCATGAAGTCACTCAGCCCCTGCAGAGGACTGAGACTCCCTTCATGCTCAGAAGGACATCCCCACCACAGGCTGCCCTTTCCCGATTCTCCTCCTGCCTTTCTGGCACTGCTGACTTGTCTACTTCTCCAGCCTTCCCAATGTTTCTTATTGTTTTTTAAGATAAGGGGGAATCTTCTTGTTCCCATCCTTTTGAGAGTCTCCCACCTTCCTGGCCTGACTGCACACCGCAGTCTTTTGACAGGTGGGAAATGAGGCTCAGTAGGTCAAGGCCACGGCTTGCTTAGCTGCCCTTCAGAAAGGCTCTGAACCGTGTGAGGACTGGGCCACACCTACTGATTCACATGAAGCCCCAGGACCCAACTGTATAGACCCTACCCTCAGATGGCAGCTCCTGGAGGGGAGCCAAACTGGAGGCGGAGAAAGCACTGCCCCTTTCAGAAACGCTCCATGAACACAGTGGTCTGGAGAGTGGGCCAGGGTGACAGAGAAGGTGACAGGTTCTGAAAACGAAGAACGTGCCCCTCCTGACCTTCACGTGGGCCAACCTCTACCAATAACCTGCTTCCACCAGGGCCCTGGAGGCATGGGAAGATCTACCAGCACAGAGGGACTATGGGATCCTCTCTGTAAGGCCTGGCCAAGAGGTGTGGGATGTGAGCAGCTCAGTTAAGGGAGACGACTGGAAGGGAGGGGCCACATCACACAGAAGGGCTACATGCAGCAGGTGCGGCTCTGATGATATGCGGGCACCCTCCTCTTCTGCCTTCCCATCCTGCCTGCCCTTCTTTCCCCATCCAGATGTTCTTGAAGGAATGGCTAGGGAAAAGAAACCCTTGGAAAGCCTGGCCTCTCAGCAACACAAGTCAAGAGAACATCTGGATTGTTGAGATTTCAGATATGCTGTAAAGGTAACACAATGGACACACACACACAGATACACACACACACGAGAGGAGGTGGGGCATTCCAGAGATGCTGGTATACGGGAAAACGACTCGTTTTCATATATTTATCATTTATCCAGCCACCTTACCAAGGCAGCTTGTACTAGTAAAACTTGTAGCTGAGCCTCTCGAGAAAAGCAGCTCTCAGAGCGTGTCCCTAGAAACCCTTTCAGGGAGTCTTCAAGGTCAAAGCTGATTTCATAATAATACCAAAAAGTTACTTGCCTTTTTCACTCTTATTCACTCACAAGTGTGCAGTGGACTTTTCCAGCAACTGCGTTGTGTCATATTGCACCCGCTGAGTGCAGAGCCTGCCAATGTAGACCAAAGGTTAAAAGGATTTACATAGTTGCAAAAGAAAAGCACTTTTCACACCGAATGCTTGTTTTGTTTGAGAAAATGTATTATTTTAAAAAGTTGCATGGACATGTAATTGGTTTGTTACTTTTGAACTAATAAGCAAATATTTAAAATATTTTTCTCAGGGGTGCCTGGATAGCTCAGTCAGTTAAACGTCTGACTTTGGCCCAGGTCATGGTCTCACAGTTCGTGAGTTCAGGCCCCGCGTCAGGCTCTGTGCTGACATCTCCGAGCCTGGAACCTGCTTCAGATTCTGTGTCTCCCTCTCTCTCTGCCCCTCCCTAGCTCATGCTCCCTCTCTCTCTGTGTCAAAAATAAACTTAAAAAAATTTTTTTTAATATTTTTCTCAGTCTTAATTTCTAGTATGATAAATATCTCTATCTCTGTCTATTAGAGATAGAGATAGACAGGGGCGCCTGGGTGGCTCAGTCGGTTGAGCGTCTGACTTCGGCTCAGGTCATGATCTCGCAGTTGACGAGTTCAAGACCCTCGTCGGGCTCTGTGCTGACAGTTTAGAGCCTGGAATCTGCTTCAGATTCTGCGTCTCCCTCTCTCTCTGCCCCTTCACTGCTCATGCTCTCTCTCCGTCTCAAAAATAAATACACATTATAGACAGAGACAGACAAAAGCTATTTGGGGTCCTCGGTAAATTGTAAGAATTTGGTAAAGGGGTCCTGAGACCAAAAGGCTTGAGAATTGCTATTCTAGAACAACTATTATACTATATACAAAGAGTGGTAGTTTCGTATTCTTATTTCTGATAATAACTCTTTAATTTCTTACTAGCCAGAACTTCTAGAGCCATGAGAGAACAGGGAACTAATTTAGTTCCTGGATGAAATGGAAAGGCTTCTAATGTTTCCCAAAGCCCTCTCCCATTTCCCAAGCTGTGTCTTATTTTAGGAAATGTTGACAGGTGTGATAAAACAGTGACAGTTTGTGGAGCTCTACTCTGGTGTTTCAAAGTTGTTTCAAGAATAAGATTTTTCTTTGGGTACTTAAAAAAAAATGGAGGCTCTTATTGCTAGGGACTGTGATTTTAAGCGAATCTATTCACCACCCTGAACCTCAGCATTTCTCACCTGCAAATGAGTCTGTTGGGCTGGGATCTGCTGATGTTAAAATCACCTGTGACGTTTATGAGGGACAGCTTTCTTCAGAGAAGAATTCTGCCAATAAAGGCAAAATTAGTGAACGAGTAATAAAATTTGCAGGTTGCAACGCCCCGCAGAATCACAGATTCCAGAAAGGCTCATCAGCGGGTGTAAAAGTCACTCATGAAAAGTTGGGGGACAGAATAGTTGCACGGTGACAACATAGCAACTTCATCGATTGCTTAATGACCTGCAGTGGGCAACATGGGCCTTTACGATGGTCAGGCCCAACTGTCCCACCTTAAGTGATGGGCCACTAAATGGGAGACACCCAACATTGCAGAGGCAGTGACGTAAAACTATGAGGTAGTCTTATCAAGAGGCGCCTGGGTGACTCAGTCGGTTGAGCATCCAACTCTTGACCTCACCTCAGATCTTGATCTCAGGGTCATGGGTTCAAGCCCCGCACTGGGCTCTGTGCTGGGCGTGAAACCTACTAAAATTTTTCTTTGTTTGTTTGAAGTATTCGTACCAGAATGCCTACCTGAGCCTAAATGAGCCTTTGGCCAAGGGACAGATCCACGTCTTCTGTGGCATAAACCTTAAACAATGCAGGGCGGCCCTCTTTAAGAAAAAGAACACAAAGTCAGGTACGAAAGTGAGTATGTGTGGGATGACAGAATAAAATCGCAAGCTGAAAATCTCAAAAAGGGTCAGACATCCTGGAAATTAATGGTATTAATTAACCATCTGCCACATCTTTATAACACTCTTCCCTCCCGTTTTGTCTGCATGCGCTAAGATCTACCGTGGAATATCATTTCCTGTAGAAGAGAGGCCCTCACCCTGGCTGCGTGGTCAAGGAGGCTGGGGGGAGGGTCCCAGCAGACACACGCCCCCCCCTCCCCAGTGGACCCAGAGGCTCCGGGGACAAGCCTGTGAGTATCGCAGTCTAGAAGCACATGTAGGCGTTTCTAAGGTGCAGCCAGAACCGTGAGCCCCGGGCTGGGCCGTGCGTGGGCCTCCTACGCCCCCAGCCGTGACTGGCTCCACGTCACATAACAGGATGGCCAACAGAACCTTCCCAAGAGACAGGAAACCAAAACCCTCCTCCTGCCTCGGAGACTTCGTGCCGAGTTGCTGAGGCACAAAGTTGACAGATGATGGGCCCACAGGGATCGATCCAACAGCATGACCCTCGAGGACACCCTGGTGGACTGGACGACCCTGAAAGTGATATTCTGTACCCATTAGTAGTCGCTCCCCATTTCCTGCCTTCTGGCCCCTGCATCTAGTGCTCTGTTTTCTGTCTATGGGTTTCCCTATTCTGGACATTTCACAGACAGAGAATCACTGAATGTGTTGACCTTCTGTGACAGATTTCTTTCATTTAGCACAGGGTTTTCAAGGCTCGTCCACGCGGTAGCACGTGTGGGCGCCTCTTTTTTTTTTTTTAACTGCTACAAAAATTTCTGTGAAGCGGGTGTATCATGGTTTGTTTGTCCATTCATAAGTTGTTGGGACATTTGGGTGGTTTCCAGTTTGGGGCTCTTAGGCTGAATTGGGGGTCCCTATTGTTCTTTCTTCCACCAGCCTCAGTCAAGCTCCCCTTCCCCCAATCCGTTCAGATGCACCCCCCAGTAACACTGAACTTCCAAGCAGAGGAGTAGAGAGTCCCAGTCACTCTTTCTAGAAGCCTCCTTTGCTTCTCTGTAAATTATCTATTTGCATTGCCAGGCTGAGGCCTCTCCGAATTTCCCCCACCAGCTGCATCTAAGCCCCAGGACCCTGTCCAGACAAAAGGGTCCTGCCAAGTTCCCACCACTGCCATCGACTTAATCCTAGGAAAACTGCCTTGCATCTATGCAACTTTTTTAAGATTTACTTATTTATTTTGAAAGAGAGAGAGAGAGAGAGAGAGAGAGAGAGAATCCCAAGCAGTCTCTGCATTGTCAGCACAGAGCCCCAACCTGGGGTGTGATCTAATAAGGAATGGCGAGATCATGACCTTAGCTAGATCGAGAGTCAGGGGCTTAACCACCCAAGCCACCCAGGCGCCCCGCATCTATGCAATTTAAGGAGCCAGCCATGAGGTTAGCTTCAACCTCCAAGGACCCTCCAAGGGATTCCAATTTCTCCTCCAGAGGGAGAAGTTGCTCACAGCTCCTGATCAAGGGGGGGTTCCACCTTCAGCAGTCTGAAGATCCAGCCTCCTCCCCTGGCACACAGGAGTCATGTGACACATCTCTGTCACCTGCAGCGTGGCTGAGAGGGAAGACCGTATCAGGCTGAGAGAGTCGGAGATTGTCCCCCAAGACTGGGCAGGCCTTTGCTTCTGCACGACTTTTTTTTTTTTTTTTAAGTTTATCTTTTAGTAATCTCTACCCCCAATGTAGGGCTTGAACTCATGACCTTGAGATTAAGAATCACGTGCTCCGGGGCGCCTGGGTGGCTCAGTCAATTAAGTGCCTGAGTCTTGATTTGGGCTCAGGTCATGATCTCACGGTTTGTGAGTTCAAGTCCCACGTTGGGCTCTGCACAGACAGTGTGGAGCCTGCTTGGGATTCTCTCTCTCTCTCTCTCTCTCTCTCTCTGCCTCTCTCTTTCTCTTGAAATAAATAAATAAACTTAAAAAAAAAAAAGCCAGAGTGTCACCTGCTCCACTGACTGAGCCCCTCAGTCACCCCCCCGTGTGACTTCTTTAATCAGAGCACCAGACCCGGCAACCAACCTATCCCAGTTAATCTGGGACTTCTCCGCCGTCAGCACCGAAAGTCCCCTCTCTGAGGAAATGCCTTGGTCCCTGGCAAACCCAGATAGTGGTTCACCCTGCAGACCAGGGTACGGTTTATTTAGTTAGTTATTTTTTTAATTTTTTAAATTTTTTTAAAAATTCATCTTTGAGAGACAGAGAGACAAAGCATGAGAGAGAGAGAGGGAGACACAGAATCCGCAGCAGGCTCCAGGCTCTGAGCTATCAGCACAGAGCCCGATGCGGGGCTTGAACCCGCGGACGGTGGGAGCCGAAGTCAGATACCAAACCAACTGAGCCACCCAGGCGCCCCTGAGACATTTTAGCCACACCATTGGCAGAGGCAGACAACAGGAAATCAACCGTGGGACTCGTACCTGGACAGGTAACCTGACCAGTAAGTGTTAAAGACTTGTCGTCAGTTGCAAGGACACCGAGTAACAAATCCTTGCAGAGAGGGACGCAGAATCCAGCAATGGGCAGGTCCTGGCATCCCTTTTGGCTTTTTTATTATTACTGAGATAAACACAGTTCAGGGGCATTGAGTACATTTACAGTGTTGTGCAACCACCACCTGCGTCTAGTTCCAAACTATTTTTATCACCTATCACCCCAAAAGGAAGGCCCCACACTCATTAAGTTGTTACTCCCCACCGCTCTCCCCCCAGAGTCCAGCAACCGCCAACCTGCTTTCCGTCTCTGTGGATGAGCCTATTCTGGATATAAATGGAAGCAGGCAGCATGTGACCTTTTGTGCCTGGCTTCTTTCACTCAGTGGGGTTTCAAGGGTCATCCAGATCGTAGCCGCGTTCTCCTTTGGTGGCTGCATAATCATAGCATCGTCACTGCGTTGGTTGAAGGTTTGAGCTGAGCTCAGACTTTCCCCGAACCCCTCCAGGGAACGAGACAGACTTCAGCAAATGCTTGTTCTGGCTGAGTTTTTTTTTTTTTTTTTTTTTTTTTTTTTAACGTTTATGTATTTATTTTGAGAGAGTCCGTAAGCACGGGAGGGGCAGAGAGAGAGGGTGAGAAAGAATCCTAATCAGGCTCCATGATGTCAGCGTAGAGCCCCACGCGTGGGGCTCGATCTCACTGTGAGATCATGACCTGAGACGACATCAAGAGTTGGACACTTCAGGGGGCGCCTGGGTGGCTCAGTCAGTTAAGCGTCTGATTTCGGCTCAGGTCATGATCTCTCAGTTCCTGGGTTCGAGCCCCGCATCGGGCTTTGTGCTGACAGCTCAGAGCCTGGAGCCTGCTTTGGATTCTGTGTCCCCCTCTGTCTCTCTTTCCCTCCCCCACTCGCGCACTGTCTCTCTCTCTCAAAAATAAACACTTAAAAAAACACTTTTTTAAAAAAAAAGAGTCGGACACTCAGCCAACTGAGCCACCCAGGTGCCCCCTGGCTGTTTTTAACCTCACAAATAAAATATTAAGATGTTCTCATTATGGGGCTCCTGGCTGGCTCAGTCAGTAGAGCATGTGACCCTTGATCTTGGGGTGGTGAGTTTGAGCCCCACGTTGGCCATTCAGTTTACCTAATTAAAAAAAAAAAAAAAAGATGTTCTGGGTGCCTGGGTGGCTCAGTCGGTTAAGTGTCCAACTTCGGCTCAGGTCATGATCTCACTGTTTGAGAGTTCGAGCCCCGCGTCGGACTCTGTGCTGACAGCTTGGAGCCTGGAGCCTGCTTCGGGATTCCACGTCTCCCTCTCTCTCTGCCCCTCCGCCCCCTCTCAGAAACAAATAAACATTAAAAAAAAAAAAAAAAAAAAAAAAAAAGAAAGATGTTCTCATTGTAAAACACACAAAAGTCAAACAACAGTCCTCAAGCACCGACACACGGGTGCTCCGATGTGCCCCAGCCTCGAGCCACGTGGTCTAGACGGACACAGAGAGAGCGTGGCAAACGCCTGTCACGCCGTCTGCCTCTGCACCTTCCCCCTCACCTATAAACGTGCTCAGGTCTCCCTAACTTACAGAGACACAAATTTCCCTTGGCCTCACCACTTCCTCAGCTCACCACGCTTCCTCACCACGCTTTTCTCGGCTTCTTCACACCCACTCACTGGTTAATCCCTCTTGCTTTGGCTTCCCTGCCGGCTTCTCCCCCAGCACTGCTCTCCAAAAGCTACTGCTGTCCCCAGCAAGCGCACCCCGGGCTTTGGTCCGGCCTCCCCCATCCCTTCCAGTACCGCCCCGCTGACCCTGCCGACCAGACCAGCCCCCTCCGTCTAAGAGCTGCTCTTGCCTTCCTCCTCCTCGGCCTCTTTGCGGTTTACACCCCTTGGAATGTCACGTGGCTGATCCGTTCTCAATAAATATCTGTGGACGGGAAGTTCTCTGAGCTGTTTGCGTCCTTTTGTTTACGGGAGGAGACAGGGACTGGTGTCTCAGCCCCCCTGGGAGGCTTGTCGAGCACGTGAAAGAGTGCACGACCTTGATCTGTCTGATTTCTCCGCCTGCCGTGCGGGATGCGACCAGAAGGCTTCGAGGAATGGTTTCCTGAGTTTCTTGATGTTCACCGGGCTTACTGTTACTTTCACACTTAGCTAAGTAACCTTTGATACTGTGTGGTTATAACATAATAACCACATGTGTCTTTGTCTTCTCTGTCAAGGGTGAAAGATTGGAAGGGCTTTAACCACTGGTAAAAGTGTCTTCTCACATCAACCACATCGCACCGAATATTATGTGAACCAGATGGCTATTTTCACCAGAAGCGGGTTGGGTACAGATTACAAGCAGACTATAAATTTGCCTGAGCTCTGCTGAGCGTGGTAGCCAAAAACATTATTCTGGGGGGGGGGGGGGGGGCGCCTGGGTGGCTCCGTCGGTTACCGGTCCGACTTCAGCTCAGGTCGTGATCTCGCGGTTCGTGGGTTCGAGCCCCGCGGCGGGGTCTGTGCTGACGACTGGGAGCCTGGAGACTGCTTCAGATCTGTGTCTCCCTCTCTCTACCCTTCCCCCGCCTCACGCTCTCTCAAAAATAAATAAATGTTAAAGAAAAAAAAAAAAAAAACAGACATTATTCTGGAAAGCGAATTCCCCCCTGTTGATCCCTTTTCTGTTACTCCTAAGCCAGCCTGGTGGCTGACCCCAGCTTCCAAGCACCTGCCTAACCACGGCGTCAGGAAGTCCAAGCTGTGTTAACCTGAGCATACTTGGGGTCATCCCTGGCTGCGGTCATGCCTTCCTTTGTCACCTGGCCTTTCCTCAGCTTTAGTAGACCTGCTTCCGGGAGGGCAGGCTCTGTTCAGCGGGGAGTCCGAGGCAAGGGCAGGTCACCCACATTTAGTGTCCCGGAGCTCGTCAAGACCATGGCTCCCACCTCCTCTCCAAAGAGGAGCCCAGACCCTCCCTTCCCTTTCCTAAAGTTCTACCTTCCCCAAGTGACCCATCAGCCCAGGCCACCTCCGCACCTGACTCCGGGCCCCATGCCAACCGCACACCTCCCGGGGAACCTTCTCAGGGGCCCCTCCCTTTCCAGAGGACAGCGGCACTCTTCGGGGGGCCTCCTGTTCACACGCCACATGCTCTGGGGTTGCCCCCTGGAGAATGTTAATTCAGACCACGAGTTCCAAAACTGTGATTTGCAGAGCTCTGTGGATCTTGGCATTGTAAATTATAATCGTGGACATGTATGACATCTACTACATTTAGTTACATCTAGTTATTTTATTCTGTGACGTTTGTTTTTTTAAAACCTTTCCTTGGCGGCCCGGTGTATGACATATTCATTTCTCAGTGGAGACCATTGCGGTCTCTTGGTATATTTTCTCTTCTTATCAGCTCCAGTGACCTTTGACCCACAGGTAGGACAAGCCCCAGTTTGTATATGACATCACTGGGTTGTTGGCATGCCCAGGCCCAAAGTGACAATGGAGTCTCCCCAGGCCTTGGGACTCCCTGAGGGGGTCAGAGCCTCCGGCACTGATTTGGAACCATTTTATATACGGGTCCTGATCTGCTTTCCGATTCAGATTAAGGGCAAAATAGCTTTAGAGTTAAAACTCCCTCTCATTGAGATTCTCTGAAAGGTGGACTTTGACTCGTGGAACGGATAGACTGATCTGCTGTCTCGACAAACATTGACAAAGCATTTTGCAGCCCTATTTTAAGGTCTTAGATTTGACATACAGTATTTTTTTTTCTTTTTTGCTGCTTGATTGAGGTGCAGTTGATATACATTATGCTATGCATGTTTCACATGTACGTTTTCATGAGTTTTTTTACATATATGAAACACCACCACAATCAAAGTTTTGGTCACGCCCAAAGTTTCCTCATTGTGAACAATTTTAAAATAAAGGATGTTAAGGGGGACCCTGGGTGGCTCAGTCGGTTGAGTCTCACTCTTGATTTTGGCTCAGGTCATGACCTTGAGGTTGTGGAATTGAGCCCCATGTCGGGCTCTGCACGGACAGTGAGGAGCCTGTGTGGGATTCTCTCTCTCTTCCTCTCTCTCTCTCTCTCTCTGCCCTTCCCCTGCTCGTTCACTCTCTCCCTCAAAAATAAATAAACATTTAAAAAATACAATAAAGGATGTCAAGATTATAAGGAAAGTAAAAATTCCCTCCCTTGGCAAGCTCTTGTTTGTAAGGGACAAATCCAGTTTTTTCGTCTTTTCGATTTGGTTTATTTTTAAAATCCAAGCAACACTAGCAGGTCTAGATTTCAATACTACCAATAGGATAATACACGATTAATTCTACACTTTTTGGAATCCCGAATCTGCCATTTCAAAAAAGAATCCTGGAGTAGATCCTGGAACAGAGAAAAGACATTTACATGGAAACTGGTGAAATCCAAACAAAGTTTGGGGTTTAGGGGATATTAAGATACCAATGTTGATTTCTGGGTTTTGACAAATGTCCTTTGTAATGTAAGAACCTCAGGAAAACTGAAACAGGGTGGGGAGCATACAGAACTCTCTGTACTATCTTTGTGCCTCTTCTGTAAATCTAAAATTGTCCAAAATATAAACTTTACAGACAAAAAAAAAAAAAAAGACTAATGGCTATTAGATACTAGAGGAAAACATGTTTTATCGTAGGTGCTGGTTTTTTTTTTAAGTCTGTTTGTTTGTTTGTTTATTCCTTTTGAGAAAGAGAGGGAGAGGGAGAGGAAGCACAAGCAGGGGAGGGGCAGAGAGGGAGAGAGAGAGAATCCCAAGCAGGCTCTGTACTGGCCTGATGCAGAGCTCGAACCCACAAACTATGAGACCTTGACCTGAGCTTAGATCAAGAGTCGGACGCTTAACCGACTGAGCCACCCAGACGCCACTTTAGGTGCTGTTTCATACAAAAGATTTTATTATACCTCCACGGGGCACCTGGGTGGCTCGGTCAGTTAAGCGTCACTTCAGCTCAGGTCATGATCTCGCTGTCCAGGAGTTCAAGCCCAATGTTGGACTCTGTGCTGACAGCTCGGAGCCTGGAGCCTGCTTAGGATTCTGTGTCCCCCTCTCTCTCTGCCCCACCCCTCCTTGTGCTCTCTCTCTGTCTTTCAAAAATGAATAAACATAAAAAAAAAAAGATTTTATTATACCTCCAAATACTGAGGAAGCAACAGCTATTATATTGCAGTTTTTTGTGGGGTTTTTTTTTGTTGTTGTTGTTTTAAATAACAACAAAGCAGGGGCTCCTGAGTGGCTCTGTTGGTTGACCAATAGGTCCTGATTTCTGCCCAGGTCATGATCTCATGGTTTGTGAGATCCAGCCCCCACTGGCTCTGTGCCAACAGTGCGGAGCTTGCTAAGGATTCTCTCTTTCCCTCTCTCTCTGCCCCTCCCCACTCAAAAGAAATAAGTAAACATTAAAAAAAGAAAAGTAACAACAAAGCACATTTCACTTTCTAGTGGTACTTTTCCCTCCTAACTGGTATTACCATCATTTCTTATTCTTTTCCACTGTCACCTGTGTGGTCCTTTACCTACCAACGACAAACCATTTCTAAAAGCAAGGTTGCGCAGAAGCTTTGCATTTTGATTCTTAGAAATGAGACCCGATCTGCTTTCAAGTGAAGGACTAAAGAGGAATTTAATTCGCGGAATAGAAACAGTCTCTTCTGTTTTGCGTTCGCCGAGATGTCAATGTTGTTTCTTTGGAGGGTGGGAGGTGGGGGTGGGGAACGTTTGCAGAAAAAGGTCAAGAACAAGGGCCCTCCCTTCCCCTGGCCCCAGGCCGCACTGGGTGCGGCCACGTCGCTGAGTGGCAGGAGGCTGAAGGTAGTATCTAATTGCCATTGCCAGGAAGGATCTGGAGCCCAGGCTGATCCACCCCCTTCGAGTGGATTGATGAGCATCTCAGCTGTGCTCACAGCAGGTTCAATGCCTGAGGGCCCTTCCCCCGTTTCCTGGTCTTGGTCCAAACTCTAGCGAGCCCTGGAAAGTTGGACAGGTAACTGGACTTGATTTCATTGACGTAGCAAAAAAATGATTCGCTACCACAACTATTCTCGCTGTTCTGATTTTGTAATAATCAGGGCAGGCTAAACATTCTCTATATAAGACCGTGCATGTGTCCTCAGACCTAGTTCTTTCTCTAGCTCTGGTGTTGTCAATGCTGGTGATAAACCAAGTCTGATTTATACAAAGCATCTCATGTAGGAAATGTCTATGACTCTCAGGTCTCTGATTCTCCTTGAGAAATGACAGCAAAGCTAGTGTGATAACTTTTGAAGATTAGATTCGTTGCTAATTCAATGAATGGTGAAACTAAAGAAAAACAAAAACAAAAACCAAAAAAACTGATTCCATAGTTCTTGTTTCTGAGTGTTGTGAAGTCAAAGCACAGGGGTGCCCACCTTTTTAAAAGATACACTTTTGGGGCGCCGGGGTGGCTCGGTCGGTTAAGCATCAGACTTCGGCTCAGGTCGTGACCTCGCTGTCCGTGAATTCAAGCCCCGTGTCGGGCTCTGTGCTGACCGCTCAGAGCCTGGAGCCTGTTTCCGATTCTGTGTCTCCCTCTCTCTCTGCCCCTCCCTTGTTCATGCTCTGTCTCAAAAATAAATAAACGTTAAAAAAAATTTTTTTTTAAAGATACACTTTCTTGGGGTGCCTGAATGTCCCAGTCGGTTAAGCGTCCAGCTTCCTCTCAGGTCATGATCTCACAGTTCAGTGTGTGGGGGCGAGCCCTGCATCGGGCTCCCCCCTGACAGTGTGGAAGGAAGCCTGCCTGGGATTCGCTCTCTTTCCCTCTCTCTTTCCCTCTCTTTCTGCCACTGCCCCACTCACACTTTCTCTCTCTCTCTCTCTCTCTCTCAAGTAAATAAACTTAAAAGAAAAGATACACTTTCTGCGGATGAAAACATGTATCTGGGTCAGGAAATGCAGCATATTTCCAGTAATCAGTTTTGCCCATTTGTCTGGCTTCCTTTTCAAATGACTTTTTGTTTCTTTGTTTTTTGGTTTGTAATGATTAAATTATTAAAGCATGGAGGGGTGTTGCAGTTTAAACGTAGCTACAATGCTTTGTTCCAGGCTGTATCTAGAGCAATGCCTGGCACATAAGTGAGTGTTCAATAAATACTGGCTGAAAAAAATATTTGTTGAGGGGTAAAAAGTAAATGTATTCATCTCTTTCAATCCTTGGAGAAGTCAAATTTAGGTGTTCGATGCATTTCCTAGAATAACCTCCATTTGAGTCAAAGTGCTTTAGGACTGACTCACTTTTTTAAAAACATTTTTTTCATGTTTATTTGTTTTTGAGACAGACAGAGCATGGGCAGGGGAGGGGCAGAGAGAGAGGGAGACACAGAATCGGAAGCAGGCTCCAGGCTCCCAGCTGTCAGCCCAGAGCCCGACGCGGGGCTCGAACTCCCGGACCGCGAGATCGTGACCTGGCTGAAGTCGGACGTTTAACCGACGGAGCCACCCAGCCGCCCCAGGACTAAAGCAATATGAGAGATGTCCGTTTGAGAAACAAAGAGTGTCTCTGGGTCTGAGATGGTCCAGGGAGGTTCTGGGGCTTCCTCTGCATAGATCCCCCTGTACCACTTGCGGGGGGTGAGTGAGGAAGTATTTGCAGCTCTCCCCAGGGTCCTGGGTATTTATTTGACTGGGACAATGCCAGCAGGTGACAGTGCCCTCCCGACTGCATGTCTGGGGAAGGTCAAGGCAGGGCAGGAGGCTCCCCCAAGTCAGGGGTGGGGATGGAACTCCAAGCTGGGGGTCAGACCGTCAGGCAGGTCAGAAGAAACTGCCCCGTGGTGAACACTTCCCAAATCCCTCCCTCTAGGGTTTCCCTCAATCTAGTGACTTTAAAAAGCTGTGTGAGTCAGTACTTCTTGGGCACAGCCAAAGGGCCACCTCAGTTCCTGCCAGGGCTTCCCCACTCTCCACGCAGAGGGCCCAGTCCAGTCACCTCGGGACCTAACACTAGCACCAGGACAGAAGAGAGAGAAGGGCTCCAGCAGAATCCACGACTGCAGACCCAAGGAGAGCGTCCTGGGACAGAATCCAGTCTGACTCATCAACCTGTCAGTAGCACATCCAGCATGGTCTGAGATACGAGATGCTGCGTTCGTTGGGTGGCCTTGGTGTCCTCTGTTACTTCCATTAAAATGCAAACTCCACAAGCTCAGAGTTCTTGTTTCTTGGGTTCAAAACAGGGCCCAGTGTGGAGTAGAAGCTCAATAAACATGTGTTCAATGAACCAGAGAGGGAAGAAAAGAAGGAAGGAAGGAAGGAAGGGAGGAAGGAAGGAAGGAAGGGTGGAGAGGGAGGGAGGGAGGAAGGAAGGGAGGAAGGGAGGGAGGAAGGGAGGAAGGGAGGGAGGAAGGGAGAAAGGAAGGGTGGAAGGAAGGAAGGAAGGGAGGAAGGGAAGGAGGGAGGGAGGGAAGGAGAAAGGCAGGAAAGAAGGAAGGGTGGAAAGAAGGAAGGAAGGAAGGAAGGAAGGAAGGGTGGATGGAAGGAAGGAAGGAAGGAAGGGAGGGAGGGAGGGAGGAAGGGTGGAAGGAAGGAAGGGAGGAAGGGAGGGAGGGAGGGAGGGAGGGAAGGAGAAAGGCAGGAAAGAAGGAAGGGTGGAAGGAAAGAAGGAAGGAAGGAAAGAAGGAAGGGTGTGAACTGAAAACAACCTGTGCTTTCTGAACATGGTTTGCTACCCCTGGACTCTTTCTGTTCTTGCCTTCACCAACAAATTGTACCTAAATGAATTTGTGTTTGTTTTGTTTTGATTAGTTTTCTAGGGACACCCAGTAAGTCACATAACTATGATGTCTGAGGTTTCAAAGGCAAGATGGAAGTTCACGTTCACGATAACGTAAGACTACGAGAGAAGGGAAATTCACAAGGCATTTAACACCCACGAAATGTAAGAGAGTTCCAGGTAACAGCCTGCCGCCAGGTGCCTGTGACTTTGCATGGCTCTACACGGAGAAAGTTAGGCAACCCAGGGCGTAAGCTTGAGGATTGCTAAAGAATGAACATGATGTCTCTGGCATCTTTTTTTCCCCCGGGCCCAAGTCCTATTCTGGGCTTTGCAAAGTCAAGACAGCGTCTGTAGCATATCCTGCAACTACAGGCGGCCTGATTTTTACACAGTCGTGAAACACAAGCACGTGAGAAACAAGGTCCCCCCTCCTGCCCCCCCCCGCTAGTCCAGCCTGACTGTGGTTTCTACAATCTTCTCAAAAACGGAAGTAACGCTGCCCCCTTGCCGTTTACTGCTCCTCAAGAATTTAGGAGTTTCAAGGCGTAAGCTGTAGTTGTTTCTGGGTCGTAAGATTATGGGGGAAATTTTTTCCTCCGCTTTGTTATTTTTCTGTCTTTTAGGTTCACCACAGCGAGCATATACTGTTATTACAGCAAGGACAAAAGCCGTAATGAAAGCTGGCCCCTTTTTCCATTCCATTGCAAGTTAGCCCACGTACAACCAGTGCGATAGTAGCCATCGTCTAGAGCAGAAGTCAGACCTGAAGCAAAATGAGAGTGCTTTTCACTGACTTTTTTAAATTTTAATGTTTATTTATTTTTGAGAGACAGAGAGAGACAGAGCGCGAGTGGGGGAGGGGCAGAGAGAGAGAGAGGGAGACCCGGAATCCGAAGCAGGCTCCAGGCTCTGACCTGTCAGCACAGAGCCCGACGCGGGGCTCGAACCCACAAACTGTGAGATCGTGACCTGAGCCGAAGTCAGACGCTTAACCGACTGAGCCACCCAGGTGCCCCTCACTGCCTTTCGTAATGCACCTTTGGACATTAAGAAGTCTGGTTTGTATTTTGATTGCTAGGAACCTGAGTTTAGTCAATGTGGACTTTTGGACCACATGTGGACATACTGCCTCCCTGTCACAACACATTCTCTGTCTTCATGTCCTACACTCATACTTTTGCCCTAGACCTATAATTTCTTATCTAATATTTTGTACCATGTACGCTATTTTATTTACAAACCTTTACGTTAAGAAAAACATGCATTAAGGGGCATCCGGGTGGCTCAGTTGGTTAAGCATCTGACTTTGGCCTAGGTCATAATCTCACCATTCTGGAGTTCAAGCCCTGCATCGGGGTCTGTGCTGACAGCTCAGAGCCTGGAGCCTGCTTCGGATTCTGTCTCCCTGTCTCTCTGCCCCTCCTCCACTCGTGATCTGTCTCTCTCTGTCTCTCTCAAAAATAAACAAACATAAGAAAGAAAGAAAGAAAGAAAGAAAGAAAGAAAGAAAGAAAGAAAAAGATGTATTAAGGAGAAAACAGCCAGGGGCACCTGGGTATCTCAGTCGGTTAAGCATCCAACTTTGGATCGGGGCATGATCTCACTGTTTGTGGGTTCGAGCCCCGCATCAGATTCGCTGCTGTCAGCACAGAGTCTGCTTCAGATCCTTTGTCCCACTCTCTCTGCTCCTACCCCACCCCCCTCAAAAATAAATAAACATTAAAAAAAGGAGGAAAGAAACAACCATACAGTATATTTATTATTCTGAGCTGCCTTAGAATTCCAGAGAATGAGGTATAGCATTTTTTGTTTTTTTGGTTTTTTTGGTTTTTTTTACTGAGAAGTGGGATTCAGCTGATGTTTCGTAGGTATTTCCCAAGCTAAGCCAGTGTGTTGATTCAGGTGATCGGCATTATTACATCAGCCTCTTCTAGAAGTTTCAACTTTGGCATGAGTCTCTTCAAGGGAAATGTATACCCACAAAGAATTGTCTGTGGAGGGGAAGGAAGTCAATGAAGAAACCTGCTGTTGCAGATAATTCTTCCTCTTCACTGCTGTAAGATATTAGAATATATGTTAATCTCTGCCCCTGGTTCCCGGCATAGAGTTCCTGAAACCATTGTAATTTCCTGGGTGATGGGAGTGTCTTTTGTTCTCATGAGGTGACTCTGAATGGGCTTGGGGATGGCCCCTGGATGAGAGCTAGTCACCAGAAAGAACACGCCATGATTGGAAGCTTGGAATTTTCTCTCAAGAAGGGAGAAGGGCTGAAACATTAACCCCAGAGTTCATTATTGATCGTGCCTACATGAGGAAGCCTCCATAAAAAATCCCAATAATATAGTATCGGGAGAGCTTCCGGGTTGGTGAACGCATCCACGTGGTGGGAGGGTGACACCCCAGCTCCACTGGGGCTGAAGCTTCTGGATTGGGACCCTCCCAGACCTCTCCCCATGTACCTTTTCATCTGACTGTTCATCTGTTTCCCTGACCATATCCTTCAATGAGCTGCTAAGTGTGAGAAGGTGTTTCCCAGAGTTTTGAAGGCCCCTCTAGCAAATGAATCAAACCTCAGGAGGGGGTCATGGGACTTTGGATTTGTAGCCCAGTCAGACAACAGTTGTGGCTCACCTGGGGACCTACTCTCTACAAGTGACATCTGAAATAGGGTGGGAGCGGTCTTGTGGGACGGAGCCCAGACTCTGTGGGATCCGACACTGTCTCCAGGTTGATGACGTCAGAAGGGAGTCAAATTGTAGGACACCCAGCCGGTGTCACGGAGAATTGCTTGGCATGGGGAAAACCACACACACGTTTGGCGACCAGAAGTGTCAGAAGTGTTGTGAATGTGGCAGTTGTATGAGAACAAGGAAGACACACAGGAGAAAATCAGAGGGAAGAATGCGATTGTTCCTACACACCTACCAGTGGACCTACAGGCTGGCCAGCACTGCCCGGGTCGTGGCCCAGCCAACGCCTGTTTGCAAACGGAAAGTTGTAGCCTTGGGGCTCCTGGGTGACTCAGTCATTTAAGCGTCCGACTTCGGCTCAGGTCGTGATCTCACGGTTCCCGAGTTCGAGCCCCGCGTCGGGCTCTGCGCCGACAGCTCGGAGCCTGGAGCCTGCTTTGCGTCCTGTGTCTCCCTCTCTTCTCTGCCCCTCCCCCGCTCTGTCTCTCTCTGTCTTCCAAAAATAAATAAACATTAAAAAATTAAAAAAATAAATAAATGCTTTTAACTTGTAGAATATGTACCATAAAATTCTCTTGATTGTATGATTTCCCTCATGAAACATCACGAACTGGGGTCTGAAGGGAACTCTTGTTGGTTCTTGTGCGGTGAACAGTTTCATGATTTCTGGTCCGGAAAAGGTATGACGTGGTAGCTTGGCCTGGGCTAAGCCACGTGGCTGTAAGGGAGGCTGGGAATTTGCATTTCCTGGAAGGTTGAGTATTCACAGGGCTGACCATTCCCCAGATATACCAAGGGCATTCAAAAGGTCGAATCAGAAAACAAGAGAAACGTACGTTGGTTAGGAGGAGGGAGGGATATGGCTTAGGCCAAGGTCTTAATAAATGGTGCCTATTCTTATCAGCGTGAGCACAACTCCCAGTTAACTGCTGGTGCTTGTTGTGACTCATCAGATGCCTCATGTGAGGCCTCCTGGCTGCACTCAGCTTATTTATGGCAGTCACCTCCTAGTCTGAGCCTGCTGGTGACCTACGCTCGTGTCCAACCTGCCAGGTTTCTCCTGGAAGTCTCCAGGACCCCGATGGCAAATTTAAACACGAAAGGTTACTGATACAATCTTAATCCCTCTGGAAAACAGGGAGAGGTTTGAGTTTCTCTAAATTACAAAACGGGAGAAGGTTCATTACACAAACCCTGGCCTGGAACCCATGAAGAAATCTCCAACCCACCCCTTCCAGTTCCCACTGGAACCTTCCCAAAGCCCTGGGCCCTAACCCTGGAGTCGTTGGGGCTTTTTCAGGGGACTCACCAGGGTCAGGGATATTAGAGCATTGGCATGCACCTAAAAAGAGGAGTATCTTCTCTTTTTGAAAAGGTTAAAAGGAGAGGCGCCTGGGTGGCTCAGTCGGTTAAACGTCTGATTCTTAATTTTGGCTCGGGTCATGATCTCACGGTTTCGTGAGTTCCAGACCCACATCGGGCTCTGTGCTGATAGCATGGATCCTGCTTGGGACCCTTCCTTTCTCTCTGCCCTTCCCTCCACTTGCGTTCTCTCTGTCTCTTAAAAGAAATAAATTAAAACTCGGGGCGCCTGGGTGGCGCAGTCGGTTAAGCGTCCGACTTCAGCCAGGTCACGATCTCGCGGTCCGTGAGTTCGAGCCCCGAGTCAGGCTCTGGGCTGATGGCTCGGAGCCTGGAGCCTGTTTCCGATTCTGTGTCTCCCTCTCTCTCTGCCCCTCCCCCGTTCATGCTCTGTCTCTCTCTGTCCCAAAAATAAATAAACGTGGAAAAAAAAAAAAAGAAAGAAATTAAAACTTAAAAAAGAAAGAAAGAAAGAAAAGGTTAAAAAGAGCCATAAACGGGCACCCGGGTAGCGCAGTCAGCTGAGTGTGTCTGACTCTTAGCTCAGCTCAGATCTTTATCTTGAGATCATGAGTTCAAGCCGCAAGTAGGGCTCCATGCTGGGCGTGAAGCCTACTTAAAACAAAAAACAAAACAACCCGGGAGGGGCACCTGGGTGGCTCGCTTGGTTAAGTACCTGACTCTTGATTTCTGCTCAGGTCATGATCTCACAGTTTTGTGAGTTCGAACCCCACTTTGGGCTCTGGGCTGACCCTGCCGAGCCTGCTTGGGATTCTTTCTCTCCCTCCCTCTCTCTGCCCCTCCCCTGCTCATGTTCTCTCTGTCTGTCTCAAAATAAACTTTAAAAAAATTATTTAAAAAAAAAAAAAAGGAAGTGAAAAATTTCCTCCTCTCTCTGCCTACTCTCTCTTCTCTTGGCCAAATTTCTAGATACAATTTCTAGATACTCCTGTTTTTTTTTTTTAAAAATTTTTTTTCAACGTTTATTTATTTTTGGGACAGAGAGAGACAGAGCATGAACGGGGGAGGGGCAGAGAGAGAGGGAGACACAGAATCGGAAACAGGCTCCAGGCTCCGAGCCATCAGCCCAGAGCCCGACGCGGGGCTCGAACTCACGGACCGCGAGATCGTGACCTGGCTGAAGTCGGACGCTTAACCGACTGCGCCACCCAGGCGCCCCTAGATACTCCTGTTTTACAGAGGCATGGAATGCATAATGTACTTTGTGACAGTTATTCTTGCAAGGGTCCCTCAGAAAAGGCAGTAAAGGAGAAAAGAGTGTGCATTTTCAGAATGAGGTTTTATGGGGCCCCATGGGAAGGGGGAGCCAGAAATGCAAGTTTGCAGGAAGAGGAAAGGGGACCTCGTGAGGGACACAGTGAGAAGATAGGCTCCAGTCACTAGACCCCTGAGGTAAATTTGTCCTTTTACTTCTATGCCAATCCCTCTGACCTTGCTGTTGGCATTTCTTAGAACAGAGGACTCCTAGCGACAAATCAAGGCCCCATTTAGCCGTGCTCAGGGCCTACTCTGTGCTCAGAACTCTTGCTGCTCTGTCTGAATCTATGGGGGGACACTCACCCCCCTGCACGTTGGAGGCAACCATCTCAGCGAAGGTCAAGGCTCACACGAGCTGGTAAGGAACAGAAGAAGGTGGGAGGGAGGGGCAACAAAGCTCTCAGCAAGTGCGAGCTCCAGCAAGAGATCGAGTTTTAGAATTTGAGGTACGGGGCGGGGGGAAGAGGTGAGAGGCAAAGGAAGGGGGGCAGGTGGCGTCAGATGAGAAGGAGTGCGTGGGGACCCTCAGGAAGTACATCATCAAAGACGCACGGATGGACGAGCAGGGCCTTGTCGGGCGGGGAGCCGCAGAAAGCATGATCAGGCAGCCAGAGCCAGGCCTGGTGACAGGTGGACTGACATGGCAGGTGAGCAGTTTGGCGTGAGGTGCAAGGGGCTTTGAAGCTAAGCAGGACGGGCCAAGAGCCCTCCCACCACCTGGTGGCTGTGCGACTTGGGGGTATGATCAGTCAGGTTTGGGTCAGAGAAGTAGAAGCACCGTGTGTGTGTGTGTGTGTGTGTGTGTGTGTGTGTTTGAGAGAGAGAGAGAGAGAAGGGTTGGACCCTGGGCTATTGCCGGAGTCAACTACACAGTCTAGGTGGGACTGGTTTTCCAGTGTCTAGGGCCAGAGGCTGCGGCTCTGAGTGCAAGTGGTCAGGAAGAGAAGGCCAGACGGCACCAAGGACGAGCCGGAAGCTAAGGCTGAGCTGGGACCACCATCAGCCCGTCTCTCACCAGCTCCAAGCCTCCAGCATGGATGACAGCACGGGTGTCCTGCTAGAAAAGCTGGCGCCCTTTGTCGGGCAGCTAACACGCGCCCGCGTCTCCCAGGAGACGGGGAGGCTGTAGCAGGTGATCCAGCAGGAGCTGGAAGAGTCTTGGGCTGGGGCCACAGCCATCCAGGATGCCGGCGGAGAAGCCACAATGCTACGAATTGCAACAACGCCTCGCGCCCCGCCCCAGCCTCCTGAGAGGGAAGGAATATGGCTGAAGCTTCCAAATCTTGTACGAAAACATCCTTCTCTTCCCCATGCCAACTGGAAACTCTGCAGGAAGGGGAATTCGAGGAAATGCAGTTACACCTTAGCTACACTGACGCCATGCAAATCCACCAAGTGGATTTGCCCAAGTAAGGGCGAGTTACTGTGAAATGGCAGTCGTAACCCCCTTAACCGTGAGGACTGAGTGATACAATGCATGCAGAAGCCCCCGGGGCCATCAACCAGTGTTGGCTCCTTTCTGCCCCCCCCCCAGCTACCCTCCTGAGGGAGGTGGGGGGAGCACCTCCAGATTATTAGCGTAAGGAAAACGCTTCGGGAAGATTAACTGGTAAGGAGGCAGCAAGTTAATGGAAAGGGAAGGAGGAATTTGGGTTTTGTAAGGCTGAAGTTTATATAGTATTATCAATTCTATTATTTGTGTTTGCACATTTATATTTATTTACATAATGATGTATGTATTAATATATTATTTATATGTCAATCATTATATTAATTGTATATTGTGTATTAAAGCATACACAACTAAGAATATAAAATTAGATACAAAAATATTTACATACACTGAGAAAATAAATCACAAGTTACAGATTTCTTTTTTTTTTTTAATTTTTTTTAACGTTTATTTATTTTTGAGACAGGGAGAGACAGAGCATGAACTGGGGAGGGTCAGAGAGAGGGAGACACAGAACCTGAAACAGGCTCCAGGCTCTGAGCTGTCAGCACAGAGCCCGACGCGGGGCTTGAACCCACGAACCGCGAGATCATGCTCTGAGCTGAAGTCAGATGCTTAACCGACTGAGCCACCCAGGCGCCCTAGAAATGTTTCTTTTGACTTGACAATTTATTGTTGATATATACCATCAAGACACTTCTCAAAACACACACACACACACACACACACACACACACACACACACACACAAGCTAGAGCCGCCCCAGCACCGCCCTCCTGGAGAAGTACGTCAAAGAGGGAAGAGACAGAGGTCATAACCATTGTGGTTAAAAGCTCTTACTTTGCAGACTTCAGAGGAACATATGACCATGTGAACACAGAGCTGGCAGCCCCTTCTAGGACCGTGGAAGAGAGTTGTGCAAGGGAGGGCCCCTAGGGGTTCAGCTTTTGGTCCTTTCGCAGTAAACACGCCTCCAGAAGGGAGAAGCTGCAGAAAGGAACCCACGTCCCTGTCATGTGCCATGACCGAGGAACTGCATGATGCCGTGGGGGCTATCCATGGAACCGGACAAAGGGTGGTGGATGCTTGGACATCTTCCACAAGAAATGCCAACAGGATTGGCTTCACGTTCTCTTTGGTGGAAAATCTCTGTGGAAGTCAGAGTCATCCAGCAATGACCTCAAAAGTAAAAGTCTTCCAGCCAGGAGGAACAAGAAACGGGAAATGCCACCCGCTGAGAACTGGCCTTTGCAAGACATCTGCTTGGCAGTTACTTGCGTCGGGGATATTGTGTGCTTAAGGTGTCAGCAGGGTGGACCGCTACGCAGCAAACTGGGCATGCTCCTTTTAGCCCTCTGACAAGGACTTCTGGAAGGAAAATGTAAACCCTCTAAGTTTTAGCAGGGAAGAGCTTTGGAGGGAGATTCTCCAGCTGGGAAGAAACAAGTATTCTCTTGCAGGGAGTGGGGGGGGGGGGGGGGAGGGGGAATGGGACTTACCATCCTCCCCCCACCCCCCCACCCCCAAAGGCCATTGTCACTGCCTCTGAAAACATCTACAGCCAAGTAGATCACAAGCACTCCCTGGCCTGGGCTGAGACAGGTGCACATTTGTCCCTTCCTTTAATATGATTTTTTTTTTCTTGATTATAAAAGTGAAATATGCCCTTGCAGGGGGGATTATAAAAAAAGAAAACTATTACCATTCGTAATCCTGCTACCTATGATACGTTAGTATTTTGGCATATTTCCTCCAATCATTTTTTTTAAGTTTATTTATTTTGAGAGAGAGAGCATGCATGCACATGCAAGCAAGCAGAGGAAGGGGAGAGAGAGAGAGAGAGAGAGAGAGAGAGAGAGGGAGAGTCCCAAGCAGACTCCTCGCTGTGGCAGAGAGAGCCGGACTGGGGGATCGATCTAGGGAACCATGAGATCGTGGCCTGAGCCCAAATCAAGAGTTGGAGTCGGTTCACAGACTGAGCCACCCAGGGCCCCTCCAATCATTTCAACACATCACTTGGACAGGGATTCTGATTTACACGCTGCTTTTTTCAGTTCACATATAAACATGTCTCTGTGCCTTGAGAAACTCACTCAAAGCATCATTCAGATAACTGCTAGATATTTTCTGACATATTTTCACAACAGTGACCAATTTCAAGAGTTCTACAAAAAAGGAAATAAAAATGCAAGAAGTCGAGGGCTCCCTGCTTGCTCAGTCAGTGGGTTAATCTCGGGGTTGTAAATGCTAGCCCCGCGTTGGGTGCAGAGATTACTTAAAAAAATTTTTTTTTCTTAAAGTAAATAAAATAAACTGTAGGAACTCCCGAAGTAAAGCCCTATGTTGCCGAATACTATGCGGCCAAGGAGCCCAGCAGACTCCTAACTGGGCCTTGGTGACGCCGTTCTTTAATTCTTGATGTCCCCCACTCATTCTCTTCTTCGCCCCTTTCCTTCCATGCGCAGCTGGGTTTAAAGCCCATCGTGGGAGAACCAAGATGACCCAGATCCTTCCAGCTGGCAGAACCGGAGGGCGGCTGAGGCTGGGACAGTAGGCCTCCCCACCTGCCCCGCCGCACCCCACTGCGCTCCCCCAGCTCGAGAAGTTACTTCCTCATACACTCGGCAGCCCAGACCGGGGCCTAAACCCACGCACCATCCTGAAATGTGGGACGTTTCTCGCTTTCCCTCCGCCTTGCTCTGTGCCCACTGTTCCCCTGAACCCCACACTTTCCTTCACCCAAGGCCGTTTCCAGCCACCACAGCCTTCAGCCGGTTTTCAAATAAGGATTGAAAGCTTAGTGTGTACTTTAGAGGCTCAGAAGGCAGCATTTAAACTGAAGGGGGGAATCGCGTGCCCCCACGCAGGTGGGAGCGTCAGGAGAAGAGAGAATGGGGGCGGGGGTGGGGGGCGGGAGGGAAGGGTGGCGGTGGGGGGTGGGGCGCATGGGTGGGGGGCGGGGAGGGGGGAGGCGAGGCTCAGCACGCGGCCCCCCCCCCCCGGGGCCTTGGGGTTCGGAGGTCTCCCCAGAGGGGTCGCAAGCGCCGGAAGGTGGGCGACCGACGGGGGCTCGGGGTCCCAGCAGCGCGCGGGGATGTCGCGGCCACCGCGCGGGTGGGGGGGTGTTGTGGCGCAGGGAGGGGCGCGGGGAAAGTCCCGCGGCCGGCGGGGCTGGGCGGGGCGCGGGCGCCGGGAGGGGCCGGCCTGGGCGGCAGCGGCCGAGCGGGGCTGTCCTGCCGCCGGGGACGCGCCGCCGCCGCCGCCGCCGCCGCCGCCGCTCGGGAAGGGGCGGGCCCCGCGCGCCGTGCGGTCGCCATGGCCGCCCGGGCGGCGACGTGAGCGGCTCGGCGGACCCCGCGCCGGGGCCGAGCCGCCCCCAGAGCCGCCGCCGAGCCTGCGGCGCGAGAGCCCCGGGCCATGCGGCCGCCGCCGCTCCTGCCGCGGCTGTCGCTGCTGTCGCTGCTGCTGCTGCTCGGCGGCCGCGGCGCCGCGGCGCCCCCCGCAGGTAAGCCGGGCCCGGCGGGACCCCCGAGGCCGGACGGAGGCGTCGTCGCGGGCGGGTGGCAATCGGAGCGCTGCCGCGAGTGGGCGGGTTCCGCTAGGAGCCCAGGGTGGGTGGGGGTCCGCGGGGGTGCCCCCGATCGGGGGAGTTCTCCGGGCAGCGCGGGTTGGGTGGGCGTCCGCGGGGTGCCCGGAGCGGGTGAGCGATCCACGGGGAGCCCTGACGGGCTGGGGGTACGCGGGGAGCCCGCAGTGGACCGGCGGTTGCGCGAAGCCCCGACGCGGGTGTGGGGAGGGCGGCGGGGAATTCCGGGCAGTCCCTCCCGGCGTCCTGGCCCCGGGTCATCCCTTCCGGGCAGGAGACACCCCGTTCCTGCGGGAAACTGGATACCCTGCCGCTCCTCTTCCCCCGCCTCCGCTCCGCGGCTCCGTGCAACCCGGTGCAGCCGGCGTCTCCGAATTTCTCAGCGCGAACAAAGGACAACGGAATCCAGGGCTTGGGACAGGGCTGCGTCTGCCGGCCCCACAGAGCCTTCACCCTGGCCTTGGCCGGCGTGCCCTCCCCAGGGGCCCGAGTTAGAAGCGGGGCCCAGGCAGGCCTTCCTTCCTTGCAGCTGCGTGCGGCGGCGGCCGGCCCCAGGCCGGGACCTCCGTGTTGGAGATGTGACTCAGTCTGACCGTGGCTGGGGTGTGTTTGACTGCGGGTGTGAGATCCAGATGGTCATTTCCCCAGGGTCGGATAGATGGGGGAGCGGCGCTCAGCGCAGGACCCAGAAATGGCCGGACCCCCAGTTGTGTTGGCGGCAGGGAGTCCACGGGACCAGATTTTTAATCCCAGCTCAGCTCCCATCCAGATAGCCCCGTCCCTGGGCCAACCTCCTTCCTACCTCTGACACTAACTGATCATACTTGTGAGCCAAATATAAATGCTAAAAGACAAGAAGACCTCGGGGAGGAAGAAGTAGGCAGGAGATTTATTCTTAGTGTGGATGCGTATGTGTTTGTGTCTCGCTGGGTTCTTTCCCAGGGAGAGACTATCATGGGCTGGGGCTCTAGAATTTAGAAATGTCCTCCCTTGTGAAGCTCGGGGTGTGGGTTCGGGTTGTTGCTGTTGTTTTCTGCCAGCATCACTTAGGCCCTGAAATTCCAGAACTCCTTGATGAGAGAAGCCTCCCACAGGAGGGGGTGAGCTCCGGCTAGGAGGCCCTTTTCCTAGGAGAGTCAGACAGATGGGTTTGAATCCTGACTCCGCCCCTCCTCAGCTTCAAGTGTTGAGCAATCTGTGTGCAGCTCTCCCTGGGCTTCCTTCAGTCAGGACGTGGGCTTTGGCAAAATGTTGGTAATTGCCTGAGCTGGGTAATGGGCAAGCGGTAGCTGTGGTTACTTAATACCGGTGCCACAGCTCAGGAGTGGTGGTCGGTGTGGCATTTGTGACTTGTCTGCCACGAGTCCAGGGGTGGAGGGGTGGAGAGAAGTACATAGGAACTTTGCAGTTGGATGTTGCCCCGACGCCCGAGGCCATGCCCATCTTTCTAGTAATGATCTCTCGTTTGTATTCTACCAGAGTTTGGGTCCGTGCGATGCGTCAGAAAAACTTCATCGTAGATCCTTTGAAAAATAGTGCCGTGTGATACTCATCTGTTCTGTGACTACCTGAAAGGTTTTCATAGCAAACTATGAAAAAACTAGGATATTTTTAGAGAAACTCTGTTAGTCAAAGCACAAAGTGACACTGTTAACAGTGGTTATACAGTAAATGGATAATAGAAACATTTCCATACTTTTCCATAAGTCACAAGTGTCTTTCAGTAATCATGGAATTGTTTTTATGGTCAGAGAAGAAAAAATATACGAAGGTATTGGAAACAATTTATTTATTTATTTAGTTAGTTAGTTAGTTAAAAAAATTTTTTTAACGTTTATTCATTTTTGAGAGACAGAGCATGAGCAGGGAAGAGAGAGGGAGACACAGAATCTGAAGCAGGCTCCAAGCTCCGAGCCGTCAGCACAGAGCCTGACGCGGGGCTCAAACTCCCGAACCGTGAGGTCATGACCTGAGCCGAAGTCGGATGCTCAACCGACTGAGCCACCCAGGCGCCCCAGGAAACAAATTTTTTAAAAGGGGAAGACTTATAAATATATCTATCTCTTAGAGTTGTTATAAAGATAACATGTGAAATATTGGACCTGACCTACATTGTAATGTAAGGGAAGGAAAAATTTTCCTTTCTTGCCTTCTGGGTTTTTCAACTGGTCTAATAATTAAGTTGACATGAGACACAGTAACAGGAGAAAAACAGATTTAATTTGTACCTACAGGAGCTTATAAAAATATGAGACTCAAAGAAGTGACCAAAGCAGGCAGCTTTCATACCTCTTAGCTCAGGAAACAATTATTTGTGGAGATTTGACAAAACTAGGGGGTTTGAACTGGGGGTAATACATTAACAAAGTTAACAAAGTTCATTTATACAGCCTTCTCAGCCTGGAATTCCCCAGCAATAAAGATGCCCTTCCCTCCTGGTGTGGGAAGATAGGAAGGATACGGGAGAGATATATTTCTTGCTTGTAAGGGAATAAAAGAAAGTCAGAATGTCCTAAAATTACACCAACTGTTTCTTACGTGACTTTAGTTCAAAATAATCAACATGCCAAAGTGGCAAGTTTGGGGGTGGCGTCTTTTGTTCCCCTCGGTAGTAATGCATTAAGTGGTGGCCCTTTGCTTTAGATAAAAAATTAGTCGAGTGCACCAAAGTGCCGTAAGTCAACTGACTACCTAGTAATTTACCTAAATGTTGAGGAGTTGGGGCTTCTCTTTGTATTGTAGCCGCTGCTTAGTTTTCCAGTAGATTGGAAATGGACTTGTGCCACAGAATTTCATTGCCACGACTTGCTGATTTGACCAAAGCTTCTAATGCGCTTAGAGACCGCTGAGAAAGACCGTAAACGCCCAACAACGTGAAAAGCATTGCAAATGAACGTCATTGAGTAACTCCTGTTTGCTTATAGTCTCAGCAGTTGAAAGTGAGTAGCTGGCAGGTTTTGAGGCAAACGATAAACGAATAGTAGTAGTCGCCATGTATTGGGCCAGTCTTCTAGGTCAGACAAGGTTGTAAGTGTCTTACGTACATTATCTGACTTTATTCTCTCCGCCATTCTTTTCAAGAAGGTAATAGCCGCATTTACTCTCAGGGAAACAAAACCATCCTTTATAGGAAGAGACAAATGGCTAGGTAAATTAGCTGATGTCCGGTATTTACTAACAAGAGCGACTTCTCAGTTATGGCTGAGGATTCAGGGGATTTTTTTTTCTAATGTTTATTCATTAATTTTGAGAGATAGAAAGCATGAGTGGAGAATTCAGGGAGTTTTTAAAAAATGTTTATTTATTAATTTTGAGAGAGAGAGAGAGTATGAGTGGGCGAGGGGCAGAGAGAGAGAGAGAGAGAGAGAGACGCCCAAGCAGGCTCCGTGCTGTCAGCACAGAGCCCGAGGTGGGGCTCCATCCGTCGAACCTTGAGATCATGACCTGAGCCGCAATCAGGAGTCAGATGCTCACCCGACTGAGCCACCCAGGTGCCCCAGGGAATGTTGTTTTTGACTTCTTCTCCCCTGCAAGGTGTCAGAGGTAGGATCGTTGATGTTCGTCATAATGCCGCATCCGTGGAGAAAGATCCTGAAGGGTCTTTGGTTGTCAAGATTAAATGATTAATTTTAATGTTAATTATACTTTATTTTATTACCTGTGTGTGATGTGTGTTCATCAAACTGTGCTTTTGAGACCAGGAGCGCCTATTCTTAAATATGTATAAAGCCTCCTGGGTAGATCTAGCTAGGGTGGACCAGAGGTGGTGGGTGGGGGCAGGAAGGTGGCATAGGAGGAGGCCGTGGTCGTGAGGCACAGAGGACACACTTCCCACAGGTGGCACCTACGTTATGTCTTCTTCCCACTAGTCGTTCATGAGCGGTTGCCCCAGAGGCCACGGAGAGAAAAGGTAGAGTGGGGAGCACCGTACCCCCTACTCTTACTGTGAGCTTTTATCTCGTGGGAGCTGGGCTGTCATTAAAGCCCTGATGTCCACCTACAGTGACTGAATTAGTTCCTATCGTTGTCACAAATCACCACCAATGCAGTGCCTTAAAACAACACCAGGGTGTTATCTGGAGGTCAGATGCAGGTTCTGACTGGGCTAAAATCAAGGTGTCAGCAGGGATGCGTTCCTTTCTGGAGGTTCTGGGGGAAGAATCACTTCCTTGCCCTCTCCAGCTTCTAGAGACACACCGTTGTGGTCCACGCGGATCTCTCAGGAGAATCTCCCTCTTTGAGGGTCTTTTGCTTAGGGACCTGAATTCCATCTGTAGCCCCAGTTCCCCTTTGCCACGTAACCTCATATATTCTCAGGACACAGACATCTTTGGGGGCCGCTGTTCTGCCTCCATCAGGCTCAGACCATTGGATATGGTGCTCAGCCCGGGGCCTGAATCAGTCACGTCTTACAAATTATATACTTAGGGTCTGCTTTGCCTTTCACTTGTGGTCTTGCATTTGCCCCTCGCTACGAGTCTGGGAGAGACAGCACCGTCTCACTCTTCACGGGGAAACCGAGGCTCAGGTGGGGCCTTGGCAGGATCTGTGGCTGTGGGGGATAGGATCAGAATTCCAGCCCAAGCCCTTTGTCCATAAATTCTGTTCTCTTCCCACCGAGCCTTCACCGACACCCTGGACAGCAGGTGCTATGACCCTAAATACACTGACCCTTTGGAGCCAAGCAGGTAAGTCATGGCTCAGAGTTGGCCACCCACTCCCGGCCACAGCAGAGACCACAGAAAAGGGAAGACCGGGCATAAGGTGAGGAAGGAAAAAGGGAACCGAAGTTTTGCGTGGTGTTCGAGTGGATGCGATGCTGAGGACGAGACATGGGTTAAGTTGTCTCTGAAGGAGAGCACGCTGCTGGGCTGTAGGCTATTCAAGCCCCATGTCCTGAGTGCCTGCTCCTCCAGGAGGTGGGGATAAAACAGTCCCCAAGTCCGACAACACCCAGCCTTCCTGGAGCTCCCCACTCTCGCACCTTGGGGAGACTATCGATAAACTGCTGGCGGTGAGGAGAGGCAGGGACCACGAGGTGCTCACTCTGTCCTCGGCCCTGTAAAACTAACCTGTTCGTTCCTCGTAATGACGCTGTGAAGTCTGTACTGTACCCATTTAACGGATGAGACAGCTGAGGCACAAAGTGGCTAAACAACTACAGGAGCGTGTGGCTTTGAACTCGGGCAGTCCAGCTTTGGAATCCATGCTCCTCAGTGCCTGGTGGAAACAAAGGACCCAGGTGGAATCCCCTGTCTCACCACATTCAGAGCCCCATGGGGACAGGTCAGGGAGGGGCAGGGAATCCCATGCCCTAGACATTTTGCACAGGAAACCACTCTACCGAGACCTGAAGGGAGTGGGGGAGAGAGCCGTGGCATGCTGGGAGAGAAAGCCCCAGAGAAGGAGTGGCGAGGGCAGGCCCCGTGTTTCCCAGGAACCGGGAGGGCCCCATGTGGCCTGTGAGACAGGGGTGAGGCCGGTCAAGGGCAGGCCCTCTGAGAGGTTGCAGAGGCAGCTGTTAGTGAGTGGGCAGTCTGATGTACTTCCTTGTGACATCCTCAGTTCTAAGATTTGTTTTCTTCTCTGAATGTGGTGAGACAGGGCATTCCAAGAAGCCCAAATGTAAGAGCAAACCTGCGGGTCCTCCCCCCCACCGTGGTAAAATGAAAATCAAAGAAAGTCGAAGGCTCGTCTAGAGCCTCCACGACTACGGGGAAGCCTCTCTCCTGGCCCAGCCCTCAGTTAGGGTGGAAACTCTTCCTCCTTGCTGTGTCCCCCGGTGCCTCCTTTCTTAGCGGAACGTCTGGATTGTGGGGATGGTGGGAGAGGGTGCCCGGAGATGGCTCTTCCCTGGAGATGGGGGGAAGGTGACGAGCACCGTGGCGGGCGGCATAACGTTCCCCCGAGATGTCCACATCCTCAGCCCCAGATCCTGCGGCTGTGTTACCGTGTGTGGCGAAAGGGACTTTGCACCTGTGACGAGGGATCCTGAGGTCACGAGATGACCCTGGATTGAAGGGCTTCGTGGGCCCGGTGTGATCACAAGAGTCCCTGAAAAGGTGGAAGAAGGAAGCAGAAGAGTGAGACCACAGAGATGGCAGCAAGAGAAGGAACTGGCCCAGTGTTGCTGGGGGAAGGAGTCAGAGCCAAAGAATGTGGGCTGCTTCTAGAAGCTGGAGGAAGCAAGGAGCCATTTCTCCCCCAGAGCTTCCAGAAGGAACACGGAACACCCTGACTTTCACCCACCAGTTTCAAACTTCTGACCTCCAGAACTGTTTAAGAGAGACACCTGGGTGGTTTTAAGACACTAAATTTGAGGGATGCCTGGGTGTCTCAGCACAGAGCCCGCTTCGGATCCTGTCTCCCTCTCTCTCTCTCTCTCTGCCCCTCCCCCACACGCCCTCTCTTTCCCCAAAATAAATACACATTAAAAAAAAAAAAAAAAAAAAGAAAAGATGCTAGGGGCACCTGGGTGGCTCAGACGGTTAAGCATCCGGCTTCAGCTGAGGTCATGATCTCACAGTTCATGAGTTCAAGCCCGGAGTTGGGCCTGAACTCATCGCTGTGGAGACAACGAACATCCTGGAAGTAAACAAAACAGCCACAGACTCTTGGTATCGCATCTTTCAGAAGAAGAGCCGGCAGACTCGAGCTGGGCGCTGTTCGTCAAGATTGGATGCATTTACTGAAAGCATGTGGTTTGAATTTCCTGCTCTGAATTCTGGAACAGCATGTTTTTCACACTTTGCTTTCCACGTTCTGGGCGTTTCTCATTTATCTTTCCATCTCAGAGATGGTCTCGTCATGATTGCGTGTTCTTGCAAGAGAAAAGGCTCCCCGCACTTGTGGTCCCCAGCCCTGTCCTGCGGAAGTATCTGCTTGGGGGGCGGGTTGCTGAGGTTGTGCCTTCCAGGTCACCCCGGGAGGGGGACCCTGGCATTGGTGGTCATTCCCTGGGGTGGGTGTTATTATCCTGTTTGTAGTCCTTAGACTTCATTGTGCATAAGAATAGGCTGGGAAGCGTGTTGAGAATGTGGATTCCCTGGTCCGGGGAGTGGACTGGGGATCTGCATTTGAAGCGATACCTCGGTGATCGTGATACTGGGAGTCCTTGAAAAACACCCCCCAAAAGACATGTCTCCCCCTCCGCGTGCCTTCGGGCTTTGCATGCCTGTTTTGGGGCGTGTGCGTGTGGATGTGTGTGAGTGCGTGCATGTGTTTGTGGAGGTTTACCAAACGCACCCTTGGTCCTGATGCACGTCTGCTGCTAATGCAAGTCTGGGGCTAATGCATGTCATGTGGCCCCCAATTCAGCCTTCACTTCTGGACTATACTGTTATTTATCCCTTATTCCTGAAAAAAGAAAGTGGGGCCCAGACTGTCAAGTTAACCTGCCCAGTCACACATACGTATTAAAGCTAGAGTAAGCATTCTAGTTGAGCCAGACCCCGGCACCCAGGACCTGTTCGAGAGAACTGGAGTCTGCAGGGGGAGGCCTGGGTGGCTCAGTCGGTTGAGCATCTGACTTTAGCTCAGGTCGTGATCTCACGGTTCGTGAGTTCGAGCCCTGTGTCAGGCTCTTGGCTGTCAGCACAGAGCCTGCTTTGGATCCACTGTCCCCACTCCTTCTGTCCCTCCCCAGCTCACACATGCATGCAATCTGTCTCTCTCTCTCTCTCTCTCTCTCTCTCTCTCTCTCTCTCTCAAAAACAAATTGAAGAAAAGAAAAACATTTAAAAAAGAACTGGAGTCTGCAGGCAGAAAGGCAGCCCCAACCCCCTCTTTTTCTCCACAGACTGTGTTGATGATGCCAAATTTAGTCAAAGGCGGGGGTGAGGGGACATGCCTAGAGAGACACATAATACCATCTCTGCACTTGGACAGAAACGGAGTTGCATACGAATGGCTTGATGACGTGCACTGAAATATTTTTGTAATCGATCTTTCTCCCTTTCTCTCTCCCCCTCTTCCCCCTTCTCTTATTCTCTGCCCCTTTCAAGACTCTCTTTCCCAGCTGCCTGCTCCTCGAAACCCGAAGGTTCGCCTGTACAATGCCGAGCAGGTTCTGAGTTGGGAGCCGGTGTCCCTGAGCAATGACACGAGGCCGGTGGTCTACCAGGTGCAGCATAAATAGTAAGCCGGATCTTTCTGTGGGTGTCCTTCCTGGGAGTTGTGGGGGGAGCCGTTACAGAACCCTTGTCCCTGCCTCGTGGCAACATTGCGAGCAAATCCGCTGGAAACAGATATTTCTCATGTGCTTTTAAAGTCTCCAAGGACAGGGGCGCCTGGGTGGCGCAGTCGGTTGAGCGTCCGACTTCAGCCAGGTCACGATCTCGCGGTCCGTGAGTTCGAGCCCTGCGTCAGGCTCTGGGCTGATGGCTCGGAGCCTGGAGCCTGTTTCCGATTCTGTGTCTCCCTCTCTCTCTGCCCCTCCCCCGTTCATGCTCTGTCTCTCTCTGTCCCAAAAATAAAATAAAAACGTTGAAAAAAAAAATTTAAAGTCTCCAAGGACAGAGCTTGCACAACAACCCCCGCCCCCCCATCCCCCTCAATCCACGGGCTTAGACAACGAAAGTGTCAGAGACTGTGCTGTCTGCCCACATGGCTTCTTAGTTGGGTGGGACTCTGTTCTCTCATTGGTCTCAGGGAGGGCTTCCTGTCTTAAAAGGGCAGGAGGTGGCTTTTAGCCTTCATCTTCTTCAAGTTTGAGAATCTGGCTTATTGAACTTTATGGGCCAAATTTGGCCTACTAAGGAATGTATTCGCTTAATGACTCCTAATTCTCCATTTCTTTTTTTTTTAATGCTTGTTTACTTGCAGGGGGGGCGGGGAGCATGCATATGCTGGGGAGGGGCAGAGAGAGGGAGACACAGAATCTGAAGCAGGTTCCAGGCTCTGAGCTGTCAGCACAGAGCCCGATACTGGACTCGAACTCACAAACTGTGAGATCATGCCCTGAGCCAGTCACTTAGCTGACTGAGCCACCCAGGTGGCCCTAATTCTCCATTTCTAAATGGATTTTTCCATTTTGCACAGTATTCCGGCCCCTTGTTCCCTCTCTCACCCGTTTTGCAAGCTTTTTCAGTTTGCCATCACTTGATGTGCAATATAAACACACATGGGAAGAAAAAGGCAGAATCTAGATCCTCGATTGTTATGTGTTTATCTTGTTACGTAGGTTAAGTGAAGACTTAAAATTGTTGGCTAAGTCATTTTATATTACCAGTTAAACCCAATTTAAAGATGTGGTAATGCTCAGTGCTTGTGAGAGTGTGGTTTGCGGATACAGCACTGGATGAGGATCAGTTAACACAGCCCCTTACAGCAAAGTAGAGCCACAGAAATGCCCTCATTACTTTCCCCTGCACAGGTGATACAAGCCTCCATCAGAAAAAGAAATAAAAAACACTCGTATTCATGAAGATATACGTTAAGGTGTATATTCGTGTCCATCAGCAGAAAAATGTCGAATTGCGTCCTCCTAACTTGAAGTCAAACATGAGGCAACTATTAAAAAGGATCATTGGAGGTGCCTGGGTGGCTCAGTTGGTTTAGCGTCCAATTTTGGCTCAGGTCATGATCTCATGGCTCGTGAGTTCGAGCCCTGCATCGGGCTCTGTGCTGATGGCTCAGAGCCTGGAGCCTGCTTTAGATTCTGTGTCTTCCTCTCTCTCTGTCCCTCCCCTGCTCATGCTCCGTCTCTCTCTTTCAAAAATAAATCGACATTAAAAAAAAAAAAAAAGGATAATTGTATGTCATCTGGTAACAGTTGCAACTATGTAAAATTTGGAATATTTCTGTGGTCAAGAACAGGTGAAGAACTGGGAAAAATTACTGGCAGTTAATGTGTCAGAGGAGTGGTTTTCCAGATGACTTCTTTTTTACCTTTGAATGTCCATTGTGACAATATTTGCTTCATAAAAATAGATTCTAAGCCAGGGTTTAGGGGTTATCTCTGAATTACATTTATCTATTCCTCAAGTAAGTACCAATCATCTATGGTAAGTGGACCGGTCCATAAGGACCAGCTACATAATTGGTGGGGCCCCGTGCAAAATGAAAATGATGCGGGCCCTTGTTCAAAATTAGTGAGGATTTCAAGATGGCAACAGGAGAGCATCAAACCGGGCGCCTCTTAAGAGTGGGGCTGTGTGCCACCACACGGGTCTTGTGCCCATGAGGCCCGCCCTACTCAGCATTAAGCCAGGTCATGATACTGTGGTTTGTGAGTTCGAGCCCCGTGTCGGGCTCTGTGCTGACAGCTCAGAGCCTGGAGCCTGCTTCGGATTCTGCGTCTCCCTCTCTCTCTGCTCCTCCCCTGCTCGTGCTCTGTCTCTCCCTCTCAAAAATAAAGACACTAAAAATTTAAAAGTAACAGTAAGCAAGGTTTCAGTAACAGGAAGGCACAGCTGATTTATTAACTAGCACTCCTTAGCCTTGAATGGGGAGGTACATCTGTGGGTTGACAGAGTGCCAGGAAGTATTAGAAATATTTGTTAAAGGCTTTGACAGTTTCCTATCCCAGGCTAACTTGCTTACTTTGTTTTCTTTTTGGAAAGCATTTGGGAGAGATTTTTTTCAGGATAGAGGTGCTTTGGGTAAAAGAAACAAAGGATGGGGTGAATGTAAGTGCCCTTGTTTGGAAAAGTTGAAAGATAACAAAAAAACTGAAACCAAAGCTGATCTTGTTTTCTTTTCCAATTGCAGATTTGGTGATGGAGGAGGGCCTTTGCTCTTGTTTTGTTTTTAGAGACTTTTACATGCATGCTTGGGGCATTCTAGTGACATGAAATATTTCATTTTGAGGCTTGTGGGATTTAAATCTTTTCCGTGCTGTTTCTCTATAGTAAAGCATTACTCTAATTATAAACGAAGGTGCCTCTGTTTTCTTTCTTTTTTTTTTTTTTTAGAGGGAGGGAGAGAGCAGGGGAGAGGGGCAGAGAGAGAGAGAGAGGGAATGAGAGAATCCCAGGCAGGCCTCACACTCAGCACAGAGCCTGACGCTGGGCTCCATTCCATGACCCTGGGATCATGACCTAAGCCGAAATCAAGAGTCAGACGCTCAACTAACTGACTGAGCCACCCAGGCGCCCCGGTGCCTCCGTTTTCTGACAGTCACAGTAGGAAAGTGAAAATTACACTGAGCACTATGGGAAATTTTAAAGTTTAAACCACGGGTTGCAGACAATGTGGACTACAGGCTGTGTTTGACCTGCAATGTTTAATTTTTGTTTTTTTCCATCAGTGCCAACATTTAAAAATCAGGAGATTTACTTAAGCATACCTAACCTGACCAGCCCAGTCTTCTGAAAGCATTTCTTTATTTCATTTTTTTTTTCTGATTTTAATAGCAATACACGTTCTCTACAGAAAGGCTGGAACACTCGGAAAAGTAGAAAGAATAAAATTAAAACATCCAATGCTTTACAGCCTAAGAATAATCACTGTTCTCATTTTAGCGTGTTTCTCTCTAGACTTTTTTCTAAATGCATGCACTTGGTTTGAAAATGTGCTGGTGTGTATGTAAAAATGAAACAAAACTGGGGTTGTGCTTTTGGGTCCTGCTTCCTTTTTTCTTTTTTTTTTTTTTTCAACTGAACGTACTTAAATGTCTGAGCACTTTTTCTCATGTAATTATCTCTGTAAACATTTTTACTGCTCGTTTTATTATATGATGTATCGCACATGATGTGTTTCACTCTTCCCCACTCTCGAGTGTAGACAGTCGAGAGTTGGAGGCTGCTGGAGGTAGTGCCCTCGTACATAAATCATCTGATTGTTTTCTTACATTCGTAGCAGAGGAGCTGCAAGGTCAAAGGGGACACTTACCATTTTTGGAAGTGATCTAACAGCGGCTGTAACAGTAGAGCATGTAGCTGCCCAACTGTTTAACAAATAATTTACGTGGTGTTTCCTGTGCACCAGGTCCCAGCACAGACACTTTACCGATGCCCGCTGGTTCAACAGGTGCCAGCACAGACACGTTACTGATGCCCACTGGCTCAACAGGTCCCGGCACAGACACTTTACTGATGCCTGCTGGTTCCACAGGTCCCGGCACAGACACTTTACTGATGCCCGCTGGTTCAACCTTCATGACAGCTCGGGGAGACAGACACCGTAATTTATCCCCATTTTATAGACGAGGGGACCAAGAGAAGCACAATGACTGGGATTTCAACCCAGGTAACCTGGCTCCAGAGTCCAAGTATTTAACCACTATGCTGTGTCCCCGCTTGTGGTGAGGGCTGCTTTCAAAAGGAGCTAAATTCAGGGACAGAGGCAGTCCATAATGGATGCATGGTGAGGGGGAGCCAGCGTGACTTTCTGGGCGAGGCTCAGACGGCTGATTGAGCGTTAAGAGCCCAGGACCAGAGGCCGGAGGCTGGCTCCAACGGGGCCATGCTCTCGAGGCTGTGTTCATCTAAGCGCCCTTTATTTTCACCCTTTGCGAAGACAGCATGCGGAATGCAGCTTCCTTTTCCACTCTTCCTTCCCCTCCCCCGCCCCCCAGAAAGCTGCTGGTCTTCCTGCGTCAGCTGCTGTTTCAATTTGGATGGTTTCTTCCCCTTAAAGCCCCTTGGTGGAGAGACATTTTTCAAAAGCAGTTCTGAGAAAGGGCCAGCTTTGGAGGAGAGGCAAGGGTGGGGAACATGGGTGGGCCGTTCCCCGGTAAATCGGAAAATGAGCCTTTGAAATGTGGGGCGCCTTTTGCCCAAGTTCAGCAGCTGGGCTCTGCCGGGAGAGGATTAGAGCAGCTAGAAGCATCTGCACAACTTACCCGTTCTGAGATCACTTACCCCTTGGGAAGCTCACTCCCAATCGAAGGGGGGGCAGGTAGCCTGTGCTTTGGGATCTCCCTCCCCACCAGGGTCTGGGGGTCCAGGGCTCGGTGGTCATGTGAGTAGGGCAGGCATCTTCCGTGGAAACCCTGGCATGCACCTTGCAGCGGCCTTCATCTTGCCTCTTGCCACTTGCCACTCGCCACTTTGACAGAAGAGCCTCCAGTCAGGATTAGAGGAAGACTTAGAAGCACGTGTGGTGTGTGAAAGCCGCCGACAGCAATCCCCAGCCTCATCTCTTCTGTCCCCCCTGGCCTTGCTTTCAGGCCGGAGTTGTTGCGTGGGGTGGGGGTACAGCCTGCCTTTACGGGGCACACTGGCTGCTCCCCGCATTGGGGCTTCTAGCAGCCACCTACCTGGTTTTTCTCAAGTCTGTCTCCTGAGGTCAGAGGTCCGAGCTGGAGAGTAGAGTCCCATGTGGGGGTGTGGCACTGGGGCTCTGGGGAATGCATTGTCATTTACAAGAATATATGGCCTTGTATTTGGCAGGGTTTTCCTTTTTTTTTTTTTAAGTTTATTTATTTATTTTAAGAGAGAGACAGAGTGAGCGGGGGAAAGGCAGAGAGAGAGGGGGAGAGAGAGTCCCAAGCAGGCTGTCCACTGCCAGTGCAGAGCCCGATGGGGGGCTCGAATTCACAAACTGTGAGACCTTGACCTGAGCTGAAATCGAGAGTTGGATGCTTAACGGACTGAGCCACCCAGGCGCCCCAAGAATATATGGCCTTAGGGGGCACCTGGGTGGCTCAGTGAGTTAAGCGTATGACTTCAACTCAGGTCATGACCTCGTGGTTCATGAGTTCGAGCCCCACATTGGGATCTGTGCTGACAGCTCAGAGCCTGGAGCCTGCTTCGGATTCTGTGTCTCCCTCTGCCTGCCCCTCCTGCACTCACACTCTGTCTCTCTCTCTCAAAAATAAACATTAAAAATATACATATGTATCTTTTTATGTATATAAATATGTATATGTATATTTGTATATACATGTATAAATATGTATATGTATATATATATTAAGAATATATGGCCTTGTATTTGACAGTGTTTTCATATGGGTGAGGCAGATCCTCTTTAAATGGGCAGCTATGAGGTAAATGAGCCCCACACTAGGGGGAAGTATGAGTGGGGGTTTGTATGAACGCAGTATCTTTCCTAAGGTATTGCCTATAGAGGCTAAGTTTGAAGAGTTAACATAAGTTGTAGGAGTGAACGGGGAAAATATTTGCAAACCCTATATCTGATAAGGGACTTGTATCCAGAATAAAGAACTCTTACAACTCAACAATTAAAAGACAACCCAATTAAAATATAGAGGAAGGATTTGAGTCGACAGTTCTCCAAAGAAGATGTACAAATGGCCCATAAGTACATAAAAAGATGCCCAACATCATTATTCATCAGGGAAATGCAAATTAAGACCACAGAGATATACCACAGCACACCTACTAGGATGGCCATAATAAAAAAGGCTGAACAAGTGTTGGTGAGGATATGGGGAAATTGGAGCCCTTGTACATTGCAGGTGGGAATGCAAAATGGTGCAGCTGGTTTGAAAGGTAGTTAACAATTGAGTTGCCATATGACCCATCAGTTCCACTCCTAGGTATTTACCCCAGAGAATTGAAAAGTTATATTCACATGGAAACTTGCAAGTGAATATTTCTTAGCCTTATTCACAACAGCCAAAAAGTGGGAACAACCAACACATCCATAAACAGATGAAGGGATAAACAAAACATGCTATATCCATATGATGATTATTCAGCCGCAAGAAGGGATCAAGTACCGGGGCGCCTGGGTAGCTCAGTCGGTTAAGCGTCAGACCCTTGATCATGGCTCAGGTCATGATCTTACCGTTCATGAGTTTGAGCCCTGGGTCAGGCTCTGCGCTGATGGTGTGGACCCTGCTTAGGATTTTCTCTCTCTGCCCTTCTCTCTCTCTCTGTCTGTCTCTCAAAATAAAGAAATAAATAGTTTTTAAAAATTATTTAAAAAAAGAGAAAGGATGAAGTCCTGATACATGCTATAACGTGCATCACGCCTGAAAATATGCTGTGTTTAAGGAGCCAATCAGAAAAGACCATGCAGCTTATGATCCCATTTATATGAAATGACCAGAGTAGGCAAACCCATCGAAACTGAAAGTAGATGATTAATGGTTGCCTGGAGCTTGGGGGATTAGGGCAGAGTTGGGAGTGAGTGCTAGTAAGCACGGGGTTTCCTTCGAGAATAATAAAAATGTTCTAAACTTGATTGTGGTGCTGGCTGCACAGCCCTGTGAATCTACTAAAAGCCATTGAGTTGTACACTTTGTTTTTTTTTTTTTTAGTGTATTTTATTTTATTTTATTTCATTTCATTTCATTTCATTTCATTTCATTTCATTTCATTTTATTTCATTTTATTTCATTTTATTTTATTTTATTTTATTTTTGAGAGAGAGAAACAGAGCATGAGCAGGGGAGGGGCAGAGAGAGAGGGAGACACAATCTGAAGCAGGCCCCAGGCTCTGAGCTGTCAGCCCAGAGCCCGACGCGGGGCTCGAACCCATGAACCGCGAGATCATGACCTGGGCTGCAGTCGGATGCTCAACCGACTGAGCCAGCCGGGCACCCCTGAGTTGTACACTTTGAATGGGTGAATTATATGCTATGGGAATTGTGTCTCAGTAAAGCTCCTTTTGAAAAGTCAGCTCTGGAGAAACTGTTGGAGAAGAGCGAATTCTGTGAAGTGAAATCCTCTTTTCCTTTCCAGCCGTAGTAGCAGTACGTGGTATGACCTCGGTGACAAGGGGGAGGTAAACTGTATGAACATCACCACAACAGAGTGTGACTTCACCCGAAAAGGCAACTCAGTCTTTCTGCGACCGGAATTCGACACCTTTTTACGTGTTCGAGCGAAGGTAGACGACCTGGTCTCTCCATGGCTGACAGTGCCTTCTTTCCGGTACTGTAGGAATGGTAAGAGAACTTGGCTGTGAAACGTCCTTTATTACTTCCAGCCTTTCTTCACTTTCGTCCTCACTGAACAGTTTTGGCCCCGTGCACCTCGGTCTTGCTTCTCACCCCACATAGCCAACAAACAGGTGGCTTCATGATGGTCAAGTCCAAGTACTGACCATGGAGGCCGACGCTAGAGGAGCGTGATGTACCAAACCAGGGGCTGGCAACCTACAGCCCGTAGGCCACGTCCAGCCCACCGGCTTGTGGTTGTAAGTTTTATTGGAACAGTTTCACCATCTTTTAATAACGTACGGCCTGTGGATGCCTTCAAGCTACAGCAGTAGAGTTGAATAGTTGCAACGGAGATTATCTGGCCTGCAAAGCCTAAGTTTGCGCTGGCACTTTACTGAAAAAGCTTGCTGACCTCTGGGCTGGATGGGATGCCAGTACGTTGGCTTCCCTGATCACTCTTAACTCTCTGGCGCAACTTCCTTTATGTTCGAAAAAGACTTTAATGCAGCCTTGAACAGTGCCTGGCACATAGTGGATATTCAGGAAAGCTTGGTTGAATGATTGAACAAACGTGCTTCCAGAAATTGGAAGGGGGCGTAAGAAATGACAGAGAGTGGGGCGCCTGGGTGGCGCAGTCGGTTGGGCGTCCGACTTCAGCCAGGTCGTGATCTCGCGGTCCGTGAGTTCGAGCCCCGCGTCAGGCTCTGGGCTGATGGCTCAGAGCCTGGAGCCTGTTTCCGATTCTGTGTCTCCCTCTCTCTCTGCCCCTCCCCCGTTCATGCTCTGTCTCTCTCTGTCCCAAAAATAAATAAAAACATTGAAAAAAAAATTAAAAAAAAAAAAAAAAAAAAAAAAAAAGAAATGATAGAGAGTAATTTGTACATTTGCTCCTTCCGTGATTCATTTTTCACACGGTCAGCTGTGCCCCGTGTTTCTTCGGTGTTTATGGTTTATGCAGACATCAAGTGTGGAATCCTGATTCAAACAAACTAAACACGTATAAGACCAGTGAGGAAATGTCACCGTCTAGCTATTTGATGATCTGCATAAGCAATCACTGTTAATTTATCTTAGGTATTATAATGGTATTTTATGTTTTTAAAGCTGGGGGCGGTGTCTTTTAAAGACACATACTGGAGTATTTACACATGAAATGATGTGATGTTTGAGATTCGTTCATAACAATCCAGAGAGTAGGAGGCTAAGGGCAAGGTGGATGGGCACGTGGGCAACAAAATGGGCCGTGACTTGACGGTTGATCAAAGCTGGGTAATGAGTACATGAGCTTTTGTTGTGAGCTTCGCCTTACTTTCTACATGTTTGAAATGTTCTGAGATAGGAAGCTAAGAAAAAAAAAGTCAACCGTTTGTGCTAGATGATGCAGGGACGGAAAAAGAAGACAGTGTGATCCCTGCCAGCTGATCGTCTACTGTGGACAAGTTATTTGTCCTTGAATAGAGAACCAGCACACATTTGAGCTGTGAAATGTCACCTAAGTGGGAATTAATTGAAAGGAAGGAAAGGAAAGGAAAGGAAAGGGGAAAAGAAAGGAAAGGGAGGGAGGGAGGGAAAGTGGTGGTTACTGGGCACACCCAGGAGAGGAATGGGACTAGAAGCAAGCCCCATCCTGAAAGTCTTTGGTCCATCTCTGCTCTCTGTCCTTCGAGCCTGAGCTGGGGAGCAGTGCCCCCAGGTGATTACCAGCTGGGTTGTCATCCTCTGCCCGTCGCTTATAAAGACCAAGGCAGTTGGGTCCTCGGGGCCCCATCGCTGTGTCCAGCACTCATGCTCTGGGGATAGAGAACCAACAGGAAGATGCTTTCCCAAGCGTTTGGCGGGGGAAGAGGAGCTGGCTGCAGGGGGCAGGCTGTAGCATCACGCAGACCTAGGTTCAGATCGCGGCTCTACCGCTTACTCGCTGCGACTCTGGGCAAGGACAGTCACCCCCAGGCTTCCGTTTCCCCCCTGGGAACCGCCTTCTGTGCTTGGCCACACGGATCTGTGGGGACACGTGTGAAGTCCACGTGGCCTGGTTTACAGTCAGAACTTAGTGCATGGAAGTTGTATCCACAGTTACCCACGGATAACAGACTTCCTTCCATGTGCCGAGAGAAGGCAGATTGTGTCCCCCTTGAGAGACAGGTGTCTCAGGTTGGTGCCAGGTTCCAGACCCAGGACTCTCAGAAGGGTACGTCTCTCAGCGCTGACCTTCCAGCGGGTTAAGTGACTGGTCGCGACTGGCGCCCTTGCTTCCAGGCCGACTTCCCATGTGTGAGTCACAGAAGAGTCTAGAGAATATGCCCCACCGAGGTGAGAGGCGTGCAGCAAGTGGCCGGGGCCTGCAGGTCAGTGCCTCTCGTGCTCCAGCCGCTTGGCTGCAAAAGGGAAGCTTGACAGAGTAAATGCCAGCGTCTGTGAGCGTCTGTGGATCTTGTTCTCCACCCTCTGAGATCAGAGGGCCTGGGTGCAAACCCTGCAGGGACCAGTTACTTTTGCACAGAGAAGGGCAGCTAAACCAGATGCCTAAGCCTCGCCAACCTGGGAGAGCCCAGGGAAGAGCACAGAGGCATAAGAGAAATCCTCCCCCACTGTGATGAGCACGGTACTGCACACAGTGATACGACCGTCTGCAGGTATAAACGGTGTGTGTGGAAACAGGCCTCTTAAGAACTCATGCGGCCTTGGGGCGCCTGGGTGGCTCCATCGGTTAAGCCTCCGACTTCAGCTCAGGTCATGATCGCACAGTCCATGAGTTCAAGCCCCACGTCAGGCTCTGTGCTGACTGCTCGGAGCCTGGAGCCTGCTTTGGATTCTGTGTCTCCCTCTCTCTCTGCCCCTCCCCTACTCGTGCTCTGTCTCTCTCTGTCTCTCAAAAATGAATAAACATTAAAAAAAAAAAAACACTAAAAAAAAAGAACTCATGCAGCCCAACTTCTACTTTGATCCGAGTTTCTCCGGTTAATTATATGCTTTAAGTGCCTACTTGAGAAATGTAACTTTTAATGCACAGCGCTTGGTGAGTCATAGTCCTCGGGTCCTGGGAACTATAAGCAAAGCTGTAACAAGTAGACTTACTATGGTACTAGTTCTCTGCTACCCTAGTTCCCTGTTACTATATATCTTTTAAATGTTTTTTAACATTTATTTATTTTTGAGAGAGACAGTGTGAGCAGGGGAGGGGCAGAGACAGAGGGAGACACGGAATCAGAAGAGGCTCCGGGCTCTGAGCTGTCGGCACAGAGCCCCACACGGGGCTCGAACTCACAAACCGCGAGATCATGTCCTGAGCCGAAGTCGGACGCTCAACCCACTGAGCCACCCAGGCGCCCCTCCCTGTTAACTATATTTGAACATAGTGTTACAATAAGCGAAGGGACCTGCATTCAAAGGCTTGGAAATGGCACTCTTGTTCATTTGTAAAGAAACTGTAAAAATGTGTATTAAGTACGTATACGAAGTATATAGGTAGTAGATAAGGACTAACAAAACCCCTTCCTCCTCTGCGTGAAAATTTGACCTTTGGGTAACCTTCCAGCGGCTTCTCTGGAAAGTGGAGAAAGGTGACATGTCGGCCGTGTTCCTTGGCATCACCTATGTCAACATGAGCCCTGACTGATAAACTGCATCTCCCTGGGGACTGTCCCAAATACCTCTTAGGAAGCCATGTTCGGGGCCGAGTACAGCGATTTTTGTAACTGCGCGTGTCCCTTGTGGGGACTCTGGAAACTCTCCCTGCAGAGCTACCGTAAGGGATACTGGCTCTTGGGGCTTAACCCAGGAGGGTCCTGTACTTGCCTGTCGCGGGTCTCTCTTTGCACGGAAGCTGTGTCCTTGGGGGGACCAAGGGCACCGGCTCTGGGCCTCCAGGTAGATGGCTGCAAAGGACCCCTCCCTCCACTGAAGACAGGAAGCCCCCGGTGCTACCCTGTGGCCCTGCTGGGCTTCCTACCCCGTAGCCGTCCAAGTAAAGCCCAGAGCAGTCTCTGGTAGTCTTATGTGCCTGGATGCGATCTCATTGCGTTTATAAATACACATATGTGTGTGTTTACACACTATATATATATGTGTATATATATATACACACACACATATATATATATACAGTTATGTATTTTTAATTTTTTTTAATGTTTCTTTATTTTTGAGACGAGAGAGACACAGAGCACAAGCAGGGGAGGGGCAGAGAGAGAGAGGGAAACACAGAACCCGAAGCAGGCTCCAGGCTCCGAGCTGCCAGCACAGAGCCCGAGTCGGGACTCGAACATGTCAACCGTGAGATCATGACCTGAGCCAAAGTCGGACGCTCAACTGACTGAGCCACCCAGGCGCCCCTAAAATCATATATTGTGTGATTCATAAAACATACATATATATGCGTGTATGTGTATATGTTTACGTATATCTTTTTGCCTTTGTTTGTCACTCTATTTCAGTTACCGTCGGGCCTCCTGAAAACATTTGGGTGACTCCAGGAGAAGGCTCCCTTATCATCAGGCTCTCCTCTCCCTTTGACGTCCATGCCTTCTCGGCCACTTTTTTGTATTATGTCCACTACTGGGAAAAGGCAGGAATCCCACAGGCAAGAGCATTTTTCTACCTTGTTTTTAATTTTCTTTCCTTTGGACTTCCTGATACAGCGAAAGAAAGTAAACTTTAGAATGGATGGGGAGGGGGGCGCCTGGGTGGCTCAGTCGTTTGAGCGTCTCTTGATTTCGGCTCAGGTCATGATCCCGGGGCCGTGGGCTCGAGACCTGCGTTGGAGCGTGGAGCCTGCTTGAAATTCTCTCTCTTTCACTCTGCCCCTCGCCCCTGTTCGTGCACGCTCTCTCCCTCTCTGTAATAAAAAATAATAATAATAAATGGACAAGGGGGGCAGAGCGTCCCAGCATTGCCTTCGAGTCTGAGCCCTGAACCAGCTTTAATCCTTCTCCTCTAGACGCGTGGCTTCTGCCACCTGTGCCAGCCTTCCCTTCTACCAGGTGGATCTGAAGGGCCCCTCTCTTCCTGACAGCATGCTGTTCCTGTTGTCTGGGGCGCTCACGGTGCTTTGTGGCACCGTAAAGGTCAGAGAAGGTTCTAGAGGGCCTGTCTCTCCGACAAGGAATTCCCTGCAGTCTGCAAGGTCATATAAAGTCCTCCGGTTTGAATGATTTGCAAAGGCGACATATGTGACCAGGTGAAAAGTCTTCTGGGAGGAGAGGGAGAGTTCTAGGGAGAACGACGGAGGGTGTGAGAAGGCTTGGGGTCTGGAGACCTGCAAGTTGCCGGGGTCTGTCAGAAATGCAGGCCGTGTGAGGAGGGGCCGTGGCAGGCAGTGCGCCTGACAAAGGTGGGTCGGACCAGCACAGCCTGGTCAGCCCTCCATGGTACGAAGAAACACGATGGCCTTAGCTCGTCGGCAGTGCCTGGCTATCCAAGCTGCACATCATGAGGTTTTATTATCTGCATAGACTTCATGGTTTCCTAAATTCAGCATTATCACTTTGCTTTGTTTTCCAGTTTTATTGGGGTATAATTGACACCCATAACTGTGTAAGTTTAAGCAGCATAATGACTCACATATTGTGAAACAATTATAGCGTTTTACTTATTTATTTTTAAAATGTAATTTTGAGAGAGAGAGAGCACTCACGAATGGGGGAGGGACAGAGAGAGAAGGAGACGCAGAATCCGAAGCAGGCTCCAGGCTCGGGGCTGTCGGCACAGAGCCCGACGTGGGGCTCGAACCCACAAACCGTGAGATCATGACCTGAGCCGAGGCCGGACGCTCAACCGACGGAGCCACCCGGGCGCCTCAATTATAGTGTTTTATGATAAGAGCTTGTGTTTATCAAGGGCTTTCTTTGTGTTGGGCACTGGGCCAGACATTTTAGCTACATCATCTCATTTAATCTTCGTACCAAGCCGTGTCAGAGAAGGAAACCAAGTTGGTTAAGTAACTCGCTCAAGGTCAGCAGCTGATAGCTAGCACATCAGTGCAGAAACGTTCTGGTCTCAGGGCCCATGCTCTGCAGTTATTATCTGACATAGTTTACAAATTATTGCTTTCTCCTCATTTCTTTATGGGGAGTCTAGAAACATGGAGGAAGGCAAAACCCACTGACGAGTAGACTCTTATCATGTGGGAGAAGAGGAAATAATCATTTCTGCAAATCAGAGGTCAAAGTCTGGTCAACTGGAATAGAGAAGGCCTGGAAGATTCCAGAAGGGATTTCTCTGTTCCCTTATCAACTGGAGCAGCTATACTTTGACCTTCTGTGAACAAAAGATTCTAGGGTTCAAATAATTCTGACCAGCACCTAGATTTGCTCGAAGGACCCATGGGACTTGGCATATAGTTGTATTCATGGCTATGGCGTATTACAACAGGACACAAAGCAAAGTCAGCAAAAGGGAGAGGTACATGGGCCAAAGTCCAGAGGATTCCAGACACAAGCTTCCAAGAATCCCCTCCCGAAAGACCCACCCAGGACACAATTACTCCAATGACAAGCTATGGCAACATGTGCAATGCAGTCTAGTAGAGAATCTTATCAGAGACTCAGTGCCCAGGGCTTTTATTGGCTTTATGGGCCTCTTCTCCCTAGCACATATCAAAATTACAGACTCCTAGAAGGAGAGCAGGTGGTCAGCATAAAAAACATTGTAGGTACGATAAGCTGCTAATGTTAGCGAATGGCGGGGACACTCCCAGATTCCAAGTTCCCAGATGCCAGAGATAGTTAGTTACCCTTGCAAGCAGGCCTCCCAAGCACAGCAGTCTCGGTCTCTGTCGTCTGTGATTCTAAATTTTAGAAATGCCAACTGGCAGCTGAAATAATCCAAAAAAGAGGTTCGTCCTTAAAATTGCCCTATGTCACATCACGAGTGAAAATTTTTCTCCTCTGTCCTGGCAGTCTATCACCATTAAACAGAAGGAAAAAAAAATCATCTATGATCCTACAATTCATAAGTAATGTGATGACTTTATATTTTTCAAAATAAGATTTTCTATATACTGTTGAATAATTGCCTTTCTTCAGTCAGTACTACAGCAGGCCTCATCTACACGGCACTGAACGTGTGTAATACCACCATTTCAAATGGCTATAGCGTTCTCTACCATATCTCAAAGTAGGAAAGCAGTCCCTTATAAGAAATCCTTGGGGATGGGGCACCTGGGTGGCGCAGTCGGTTAAGCGTCCGACTTCAGCCAGGTCACGATCTCGCGGTCCGTGAGTTCGAGCCCCGCGTCAGGCTCTGGGCTGATGTCTCGGAGCCTGGAGCCTGTTTCCGATTCTGTGTCTCCCTCTCTCTCTGCCCCTCCCCTGCTCATGCTCTGTCTCTCTCTGTCCCAAAAATAAATAAACGTTGAAAAAAAAAAATTTTAAGAAATCCTTGGGGAGCCTGGGTGGCTCAGTCGGTTGAGCGTCTGACTTCAGCTCAGGTCATGATCGCACAGCTCGTGAGTTCAAGCCCCGCATCTGGCTCTGTGCTGACAGCTCAGAGCCTGGAGCCTTCTTCAGATTCTGTGTGTCTCTCTCTCTCTCTCTGCCCCTCCCCGGCTCACACTCTGTCTCTCTCTCAAAAATAAATAAACAAAAAAAAAAAAAAAAAAAAGAAATCCTATATTGCCATTATATATCTTTTCCTCGTTTCCCTGTGGAACAATGTCAACTTTGTCCAGGAGGAGAGTGAGAAGCCACTGACTAGAGGGACCCAGGTGGGGAGCTAGCGAGGCCTGAGGAAGGCAGTAGCAGGGATGTGGGGAGGAGACAGAATCCTCAAGAATCTGGGATCCTGCCGGTTCCTGATTACATGAGTAAACACACTGGGCATTTAAGCAATTTTATTTTATTTTATTCTATTCTATTCTATTCTATTCTATTCTATTCTATTCTATTCTATTTTAAAGAGAAAGAGAGAAAGGTGGTGGGCAGAGAGAGAGGGAGAAAGCAGGCTGTATACCCTGTGCAGAGCCCAAATTGGGGCTCGATCCTATGACCCTGAAATCATGACCTGAGCCGAAGTCGATCAGAAGCTCACCCGATGGAGCCACCCAGGTGCCCCCCATTTAAGCAGTTTTAAAGGAGAAAATTTCATCCCAGAAATTGGGATTTGCTAAATTCCAGTGGCCGACCCTGCGTTGTTATAGTGGGCCCCCTCCGAGGCCTGAGAGCCAGAAACACAGCTCTGAAGCCACCGGCATCTTCCTTCACACAGCTCACCAGTTTTCACATATAAAATTTGTCGCCTGCAAGCCAGTGACTCTTTAAAAACAGAATCTCTTGGGGTGCCTGGGTGGCTCCGTCAGTTAAGCATCAGACTCGTAGTTTTGGCTCAGGTCATGATCTCAAGGTTCATGAGTTCAAGCCCTGCACTGGGCTGTGCACTGACCGTGCGGAGCCTGCTTGGGATTCTCTCTCTCTCTCTCTCTCTGCCCCTCCCCTGCGCATGCTCTCTCTCAAAATCTTTAAAAAAATTAACAAAACAAAACAGGAACTCTTTATTCTTTGGTTATTGTGTTCGCTGTGAATTTGGGGGAACATTGAAAAAGCTAGAAGTGCTCCCGCTGCATCTGTTTGGGTCATTTACATACGTGCTTCTTGGTGTTTTCGACACAGGTTAAAGGCCCTTTCAGGAGCACCTCCATCGTGTTGAATGATTTGAAACCCTTAAGAGAATACTGTTTACAAGTCAAAGCGCAACTGGTTTGTGAAGAAGGGAACATCTCTAGACCCGGACACTTAAGCAACGTATCTTGCTACAAAACAGCGATGGATGGTAACATACCTTCTTAGGTCCTTTCTGACCTGGGCAAAGAATCCTCCCCAAGGAGTGAAACCAGGGGTGGCTTGTTAGGCCAAGGGTCAAGGGTGGTAGGGGTGGGGAGACCCGGAGAGAAGGGGCAAGACGCGAACCCGAAAGTGTAGGCAACACAGGTTCATGCTGAGATCTACCGTAATAACAGCACCAGACAGCTAACGCTGCTTTATTTTAGGATTGCCTTTCCTGGCTAGTCATCTAAGCATGTGAGGCTGGGCGGGGGAGGGGCAGCATTGGCCCGGTTTTACTAGGAAACGACCTCTCTCTAAGCGGTTGGCAGGTGAGAAATTACCGACGTTTGTACCACGGGTGGGACGGGCCTCTTGTTTACTTCCGCGTCATCTTTTCAGCCGCCACAAAACTCCAGCAAATCATCGTGATTGCTGTGGGACTCTTTCTGTTCCTGTCGATGCTGGCGGGGGCCTGTTTCTTCCTGGTCCTGAAATACAGAGGCCTGGTGAAATACTGGTTTCACTCTCCACCGAGCATCCCGTTACAAATAGAAGAGGTACGTGCGCACACATCCAGGGGGTGACATGTCGGCGCTCCACGGCCCCCTGGTAACACTTAAGAGGTCAGCGGCGGACAAAGCCACGGGCACAGAGATTTGAATTAAAAGTGGTGCAGGGTTATTTGTACGCCCATGTTCCCGGCATGATTCGCCACAGCCAAATGGGGGAGGCAACCTAAGCTCCCGTCGGTGGAGGAGCAGATAAACGAAATGTGGTATGTCCGTCCAATGGAATATTATGCAGCCGTAAAAAGGAAGGCGATTCTGCCGCATGCTGCAACGTGGGTGAACCCCGAGGATGGTACGCTAGGTGAAATAGACCGGTCACAAAAAAGACAAACACTGTTTGATTCCACTTAACATGAGGTACTTAGAGGACTCCGATTCAGGGAGACTGAAAGCAGAGTGGTCGTGGCCAGGGTCTGGGTGGGGAGGGGAAAGTGGGGAGTTAGTGTTTAACAGGTGCAGAGTTTTCATTTTGCAAAGGAAAAACAAGCCCTGGACATAGTGGCGAGGGTCGTGCAACAGGGTGAATGTATTTTATACCAGTGAGCTGTATTCATAAAAAAATAGCTAAGATGTAAATCCTATGTTACATGTATTTTACCACAATTTAAAACCATTTTTTTTTTTTTTTAATGGCATGAGGTTGGTGGCAAAGGTGGTCTGGCCCAGCGTGGCCAAGGGTTGCCTGTAGCAGCACACCAGACCTGTGCCTTTTGGAGAAAGCCCCCAAGAGGCCTGGAAGAGGGTAGAGAGGCAGTGAAGACAGGGATCGAGAGCACAGGCCGTGGGGCAGATGTGCGCACTTGGAAGGAGTCTAGAGAAAAAGCACCCGGGGCTGTGCAGACAGAACTTTGCGCACCAAGAGCTCACTGGATGTCACTAGTGTTTTGAAAGGCCTGAGGAAGAAGAGTGGACTGGTTCTCGTGAGAGGTCGATTTCATGCACAGCCCGACCACCCACCCCCACCTCCGAGGCTCCGCAAGGGGGCCGAGCCCTCCAAGAACACTAGGGGGACATGCTTAGGGGCAGAAGCAAGCTGATGGAAGACTATTTAAAGATATTTGCTTCTGGAGGTTTCTTCGTAGGAAACTTGGGGTCAAGGTACTGGAAACAGAAGCTTACTGTGTCACATCTAGAAGGAATAGGTATCAGATAAGGTCCAAGTGTGTAGAGAAACAGCAGGGCTTCTAGAAGGAGCTGCAGTGCCTTGTTGGCCTTCATCTGTCACGAGGTATTTAAAGTACACAGACATGGTACGAACTACATGTTATGTTCCCTACTAGACCCTCCATACAGATGCTGCATGATTCCACTTACTTGAGGCATCTAGAATACTCCACCTCATAGAAGCTGGAATAGAACGGTGGTTGCCAGGGGCTGGGAGGGGGGGTGGGGGTGGGGACAGGGAGTCGCTGTTCGGTGTGCAGAGTTCCAGTCAGGCAAGTGAGTTCTGGAGATCTGTACATCATCCTGCCTGTAATTAGTACCGTATTATACACTTAAAGATTTGTCAAGAGGGCAGAACTCATCTTGAGTGTTGTTATAACACCCCCCCCCACACACACACACCCAGCATTTTCCCCTGGTTAATAGTTTCACAAAATAACAGCTCTCAGTGGGCCTCAGACTCTTCCCTGCATTCGTGTGTCTCTCGCAGCCGAGCAAACAGCACCACCCCGTGTGAAGTTGTCCCTTTGGGGCGTGGATCCCAGAGAGGCTTTCAGTTTACTTTCCTGGGAAAGTGTGAAAAACCTCTGTCAAAGGGCACTGACGTTCCACGAGAAGAACGAGCCAGGTGTCACTTATATTTGGGGGGGGGGGGTCTCACAAGTGCGCGTGATGCGTTGACGTTCCTCTCGGCTGACGGATGTTCTGGTGTCTCTGTCGCTCAGCAGTAAGGCCAAGGCTCAGCCTAGAACAGAGGCGGGAGGGAGGGGGGCAAGTGGGCCGCCATGAAACAGCTCTGTGCCTCGAGGCCCCCGCCGCCTCACCCCTGCCCGGGAGGCCGCACTGACCGTCCTGCGGCACGCCTGGCTTCTTGGCTGTGAGCTGGAGGTGACCGGCAGGGGCGGGGGCTGAGGGAAAACACTGGCGCATTTCCCCCCTTTTCCCCACCGCCTCCTCCTTCGAGGGGAAGTTAAATTCCAGAGACATTTCAGGGAGAACCGTCCCCAAGCGTGCACTGAGTGCAGCGAGTCTGAGCTTGCCTTTCCCGAGCTATGGCATGACCTCGGTGGGCCCACACATTCGCGTTCGGGTTAGCAGTGGCGTGAGGGGTGGGGGGTGCTCTCATTTTAGAAGCTGTTTCAGAATAGGAAGTCCTACCTGGGGTAGATAGGACTGCGCCAAGTAAATGTGAAGTCGAAAGTCCGGTGTTTCGAACTGACAAACTAATTACAGTGCTGGTTTTCAACCTTTTCAAGTATTTAAAGGACCCGGCTCAGCCTATCTTGGAGGCCCTGGACAAGGACAGCTCGCCAAAGGATGATGCCTGGGACTCTGTGTCCATTGTTTCATTTCCAGAGAAGGAGCAAGAAGATGTTCTCCAGAGTATTTTGCACCAAAGCCCCGGTCCAGTCCAGCAGCCTGTGGGATGAGGGCTCTGAGCGGACGAAGCAGCTGATGTTCGAGTCGTGACTTCACAGAGCCCAGCACTCCATATTCCCGTCCCGCCAAGGCCGCCGGTGCCTGGGAAGATGCTATGGGTCTCGTAGGGGAGACAAGTTTTTTTTTTTTTCTAGAGTTTTCTAATCATACAAGTTTCTAGAATGATTCTACAGAGATAGCCCAGAATAATTAAGGTTTCTCTTAAACACTAAAAGGACACATAATTGTTAGCAAAATGGCTCTGGTACGCCTCTGAGGTTTCGTTCGTCGGCAGCGAGGACGCCGGGTCCTCTCCTTGACTCGGGCGGGTGGGCTGCAGCCCCTGGGGCAGGTCATGTAACCTGTCCCAGGCTGTCCCAATGAGGGACATCGAGTAACCCTTCGCCATAGCCAATCTCCTGACTTAAAATGTGATTAGTCCTGTAAATATTTTCCTGGTAATTTAAGCCTTTTTTTTTTTTTTTTTCAAGCTAGGAATAAAAGACTTTAACTTTTTCAAAGTAAAAGTGAAGTTTCTGCTTTCCATTTCACCTTCTTTATTTTGGCCTATTTTCTGCAAAGTTTCAACTTTTTAAAAAATTACTATAGGGGCGCCTGGGTGGCTCGGTCCGTTGAGCGTCCGACTTCAGCTCAGATCATGATCTCACGGCTCATGAGTTCGAGCCTTGCGTCAGGCTCTGTGCTGACAGCTCGGAGCCTGGAGGCTGCTTCGGATTCTGTGTCTCCCTCTCTCTCCACCCTTCCCCCACTTGTGCTCTCTCTCTCTCTCTCTCTCTCTCAAAAATAAATAAACATTCCAAAAAAAATTACTATATCTAAACTTTTGTTTTCTTAATTAATACCCGGTAGAGCTACTGAGGCCTCATGGTCACTCAGCGAGAACTGTCTACGTGTGTCACATGATTCCTTAGGAGCGTATAAAGGGCACTTTCAGAAGCCGCATAAGCATTTCACTCGTGATGAGTCGTATATTGACCAAGGCCCGTAGGTAGTAAAGAGAATTTGCTAATGGACGACAGTGATACCCACCGGGCACGCATGTCTTCCGATTATGTAAGTATTGATGGGCTCTTTTGTTCAAGGGATGTGGATTAAAAATCCATTTATATGACTCATCGCACTTAGGAAATGGATGTGTAGCTTCACACCCCATCCCCCAACACACACACAAAGTGGTAAGTTGCCGTAACATCTGCCTTACCCAGAAACCCTCCTGGCGGCCCAACCTCGCTGGGAAGAAGAGACACTGACTGTAGGAATATGAAGCTTCTAGCACTAATTGATGGGACCACCTTCCCTCTCTCATTTGGGGCCTGTGCCACTGGGGAGGGATTGGCTCTCAGGCCAAAGCACCGTGTCCTTTGCTGCCCCGAGTGACGGGAGAGAAAAGGACATCCATCCACGGGCCCCACGCCACTCAAGTCCTCCTGGGAGAGATCCACGTTACCTGTTAGGGACGGGTCTGTAAGAAGATGGAGACTATGAACACCTACCTGGGATCATTTAGGGGCTCTGATAGAGGGCTTTCTCTGCTGGACCGTGGGGGAAGCCCTGGGAGGGGAGGAGGACGTAGCAGAAAGCAGGCCAGGGTTCGAGCCCAGCAGAAAGGGGGACAGATCAATTCCGCTGGAAAATAAGTTCATAAACGCCACCCTGTGTAAAAGGGAGTTAGTGACAGCTGGTCAGGGGCCAGCAGGCTGGCTGTGGGGACCAGATTCTGCTAAGGCTGAACTGGCCTCAGGGCAGAATCGGTGGAGCGTCCTGAAGCAGGAGTTGGCTGTGGTTCAGGCCCAGAGAGGCCCTTCTTGGTCGAAGACAGCGGCTTATGTTAGTGACGGACTCAGAGCCCAAACCCAGAGGCAGCACTACGTCCGGGTGCCTCTCTGGAGCCAGGCTCTCCGACGCCATCGCATACTAGGGGACAGGATGCCGATGACACCAAACTGGCTTCCCCAGGACTCCAAACGTGCTGCTGCTCTTTTCCATCCAAACTCACTAAGCGTCGCGAGGAGGCATGGGGCTGGCGAGAACGGACGAGAGTTATTGGAGTAAGATTCTCCGTTTTCATGTCTCTTCCAAAAAACAAAAACAAAAACAAAAAAAAAACCACACCTGGTTCTACTTTGTAAAATAAATGGCCCATCAGTGGAATTAATACTTACACTAACTTGGCACTTTAATGTCTAGTCAAGCTGAGTACATAACCGTAAAACGTTTGAGTCAGAAGCGTTCTCGTAAATCATTTTTAACAGGGCAGACATGCACCAAGCCCACCCTGCCCGTCCCCCCCATCTCCGTGTGGTCTGTATGCTAAGAATAGTCCCTACATCTTCAAACGGCTGGAGAGGGGGCGCCTGGGGGGCTCAGTCGGTTAAGCATCTGGCTTGATTTCAGCTCAGGTCATGATCTCACAGTCTGTGGAATCGAGCCCCGCCTCAGGAGCCCTGCTTGGGATTCTCTCTAACCCCCTCTCCCTCTGCCCCTCCCCTGCTCGTGCTCGCTCTGTCTCTCTCTCTCTCAAAATAAATGGCTGGAAAAAATCAAAAGAATAGTATTTTATCACACATGAAAAGTATATGAAATTTAAATTTCAGTGTCCATAAATAAACTTTCATTGGAATCCAGTGATCCTCCTTCATTCATGTGCCCTCGCTGGCTACTTGTGCACTACATGGCCGAACTGAGTAGTCGCAACAGAGGCTGAATACTTACAAAGCCTAAAATATTTACTGCTCAGCCCTTTCCCGAGAGGGTTCGATGACCCTTGATCTATACAACGAAGGGCTTGTTGGGCAGGAGAAAACAAGCCATTCCCATTATAGAAGCATATACCAAGTCCCTGCAAGATCCCCTTTGACACTGAGATTATCTTACTCAGCGGTCATAGGAGGAGAGGTGTATAATTCTTGCGTGTATTCCGTAAAGCACGTTATGCACTATGTACCCAGGAAGGCTGGAGGCAGAGGGTAGGAGTATGCAGACCAATGGAGGAGAACGGGCCCTATACCAAGAATAGGGCTCCCAGAGATGATGGATTAGTTGGATCAAGGCCACCTGTGGCCTATAGGGTACATTTGTGTGAGTTAGACACCCAGCTTTCGAGACATTTTGCTTTCAAGTGCCATGAATTTTCTAAGTAAACCACGGATCTCCTGTTGCTGCGCTGTGAATAGCGCCCCCTGGGGGTCCCACCGTGCTCAGCCCTGCAGATGGCTGTTAGGAGGCCCTTGTTATTCTGGATGGTGTTGAGGCCCACCGGGTGGGGAGCCACAGGGCATGGGGGTGGGGCAGGAGTTGGAGGCAGGGGAGGGCAGAGACTTTCTCTGTATCTGCAGGACACGGGTGGATGCACTGGACAAATGGCTACTGCCTTGTCACCCAGAAATCGCCAGGGCAGAGCACAGATCAGTTCTAGCTGGTTCTTGGCACATCTGCCTTTATGACCTTTATTTCACCCGCAACCACTTGTTTCCACTGATAGTGGGGTTTTTTTTTTTAATGTTTATTTATTTATTTTGACAGAGAGGGACCATCAACAGGGGAGGGGCACAGAGAGAAGGAGAGAGGGAGAATCCCAAGCAGGCTCCGTGCCGTCAGCACGTGGAGTCCAACGCAGGGCTCGGTCGCACGAACCGCGAGATCATGACCTGAGCCGAAATCAAGAGTGGGACGCCTAAGTGACCGAGCCACCCAGGCGCCCTGCTAGTTTTGCCCTAAACTTTCAGCAACTGGAAAACAACTACCTATCTCTTCAAGGTACCCCAGGGTCCTCCCCAAATCAATTTGCTGTATGCCACAAAGCCTGTATTTCAGATGAGAACGTCTAAAACTGTCTACGCTGTCTGGTGGGGGTGAGAATCCGCCCAGGCATTCCCCCAGGATGCAGTCAGACCCTGCTTTTCAGTGCTGCTCACAGACCTTAGGAAGCCAGTGCTGTCTGATGGGAACGCAGTGAAAGTGACTCCTTCTTCCTCGCTGCCAGCTATGGTGACGGAAGACAGCTGGCTGGCCCCGGAGGGCATGACCTGGGCCCTTGCAGCAGCTTGTGGCTAGGGAGGGGGCTCCCGTCAGTGCTGGCTGCTCGATAACTTGCCTGTAAGTCTGAAGTGAGTTCAATAAATTAATCTCTAAATTCGCAACGCTCGGAATGGAGGTAAATACACGTCACATCATCCGGAACCCCTTCTTGGCGCCCTTCCCAAATCCAGGACTGGTGCTCTCTGCGTGACCCGTGAGGGTCTGGAAGGCTTGCCCTGTCCTGCCACACCTACTTGTCGAAATTTAAAATATCTGGAAGAGGCATGGATTATCATCTGAAAGCCCTGTGTAAAATGACATAAGCCGTGTTAAAACTGCGATAAAAAATAAGCACGGGCAGGCTCGAAACAAAACAAAAACCAGCGGACTCCAGACTGTTTTTCTCTCAGCTGGCACGCCACCCAGTGCCAAGAGGCCAAAAAGCCACCGAACGAGTAAGGAAACAACCTTCAGGCAAAGCCATCTGGGAGAGATAAGGGCGTGCACTATTAAACCCCAGCTCCAAACCCAGAGATCTCTAGTAACAAAGCCACTGGAAATACTCTCCCTCCTATCTCCGTCCTCACCATTGTTATACTCCATGTCCGGCTGACCACAGGCTCTTCCCAAGGCCACCACATCCACACCTGAGCTTCCCTCTCCTTTCATTGATTTCCGGCGTTCGGTCTCTTCTTCTAAAGCCACCATTGCAGCAGTTTCTCCAAGTTTTATTTCTCAGTCTTCTAAGAGGCAAATTTGCAAGTCTCAAGTATGGAAAACACCATAGAATTGAGACCTCCCTCCTAAAAACCTACAATGCACATTTTATAAGAAGCTCTTGGGGCACCTGGGTGGCTCAGTCGGCTAAGTGTCCGATTTCAGCTCAGGTCATGATCTCACAGTCCGTGGGTTCGAGCCCCGCGTCGGGCTCTGCGCTGACAGCTCAAAGCCTGGAGCCTGCTTGTCGTTCTGTGTCTCCTTCTCTCTCTACCCTTCCCCTGCTCGTGCTCTGTCTCTCTGCCTCTCAAAAATAAATAAATGTTACAAGCAGCTCTTAAGAAGACTTTACAGAGGGGCGCCGCCTGGCTGGCTCAGCCGGAACAGCATGCAACTCTTGATCTCAGGGTTGTGAGTTTGGGTCCCACAAGGGGCGTAGAGATTACTTAAATAAATAAAACTTAAAAAAAAAAAAAAAACTGTATTGAGCTTGGGTGGCTTGGTCGGGTAAATGTCCGACTCCTGGTTTCAACTCAGGTCATGATCTCATGGTTCATGAGCTCAGGCCCAGCATCAGGCTCTGTGCTGACAGTGCAGAGCTCTCTCTCGCTCTCTCTGCCCCCCTTCTGCTCACATGCGCGTGCCCTCTCTCAAAATAAACATTAAAAATTGTTTTTAAAAAGCTTTACAGGGGCGCCTGGGTGGCGCAGCCGGTTAAGCGTCCGACTTCGGCCAGGTCACGATCTCGCGGTCCGGGAGTTCGAGCCCCGCGTCAGGCTCTGGGCTGATGGCTCAGAGCCTGGAGCCTGTTTCCAATTCTGTGTCTCCCTCTCTCTCTGCCCCTCCCCCGTTCATGCTCTGTCTCTCTCTGTCCCAAAAATGGATGGACGTTGAAAAAAAAAAAAAATTTAAAAAGCTTTACAGAAAATAAAATGTTTTAACCTAGTTCAGCCCAAGGATTCCTGAGCTTCTTTGACCAGTGTTGTTGGGGATGCTGGCCGAGGGAAGAGCAGGGCCTCGAACTCAGGAGGAAAGGGCTTGAGCCGTGACCCCAATCCGAAGGCAAGTTACTTAACACCTCCAGATAAACGTTCCTACCTCCAAACGGAGAATGAAGGACAACATGAGGCACATAGAACATTTGCAGGGGCAGGTGAGTCACTGAAAAGATGTGAGAGCATCTCTGCCCTGGAGAGCAGGCCCTGGGCTCTGGGAGGCTCCTCTCTCCCTCCCCTGTCCTTGGAATGTGGGTTCCACTGGTCTTTCCCTCTCAGAGCCTGCTCCAAGGACACGACCTGGAGATGGTGATGGAGTGTTAAGAACACCTACACGGTACATGTGCTGACCCCGCTTGGGGCCTTTTTATCAACTTTTAAGATTTGGTGTTGGGGCAGGTGCAGGGATGCATTCATCTGGCTGCCGCCCAAGGAGCAAGTTCTCCTTGCTTATTAAACAGGCCACCTACCAGCCTGGCTGGCTGTCCTCTGTGATCTGTTTGGGTAAGGCTGGTTTCACAGTACACCCGAAACAGCATTCTCAGTGCACTTCTGCTATCCATGTGGAGCAGAAAATTGACCTTAAGAAACAGGGCCCTGGGGCGCCTGGGTGGCTCAGTCAGTTGAGCATCCGACTTTGGCTCGGGTCATGATCTCACGGTTCACAAGCTCAAGCCCGGAGTTGGGCTCTGTGCTGTCAGCTTGGAGCCTGGAACCTGCTTCAGCTTCTGTGTCTCCTTCTCTCTCTGCCGCTGCCCTGTTCGTGCTCTCTCTCAAAAGTAAGTAACATTACAAATAAATTTTTAAAAAAAGAAAAAGAAACAGGGCCCTAACACGGGAAGCCGGCGGCAGAGCACGGAGTGGGGGCAGAAATGGGCCACGAGAGGGATGGAGGGAAAATAAACCGTGTTAAAGGAAAACGAGGGCAACAGGAGCCCTTCGGCCACAGTCCATGTCCATCTATTTGTGAGTCGGACTACTTGCCACAACACGATTTGTCTGTCTCGCCCACTGAGAGCACTCGCAGGCCATTTGCACAGACGCTTGGAGCGGCCAGCAAGAGTCGTCTGACCTGCACCATCCGGGCCGAGATGCACCGAGAACTCTGCCTCTCTTGTTTCAGCTCTCCGGCTGCGCATCAGGTCTACTTAGTGTCATGTGTCTCCCGCCCCAGGGTTTGGCTGGTGATCCCCCCGTGTAAAATGGCCCCAAACGCGGTGCACAAGCGTGGTCTTGTGTTCCTGGGCGTGAGCAGGCTGGGATGGGCCTCACGGAGAGAACACCAGGGTGAGAGAAGCTTCCTTTGGGCATGAGTGATAGTGCAGTTTTGAGTTCAAGGTTAATGAATCAATGATATTAAATGTTTTTCAACAGAGACCCACATCAAGCAAAATTATGTTATTGAGCAAAATGTGGCAGGGGCTAACCTAACCCTGGATTTCCTGGGGCGGGGGGGGGGGGGGCAATGATTCGCTAATTCAGTGTTGGGGAGACTTCACAGGACCCACCTACCTTGAATAATGAGAATTGTATTTGAAAAACTTGTAAGGGGGCGCCTGGGTGGCGCAGTCGGTTAAGCGTCCGACTTCAGCCAGGTCACGATCTCGCCGTCCGTGAGTTCGAGCCCCGCGTCAGGCTCTGGGCTGATGGCTCAGAGCCTGGAGCCTGTTTCCGATTCTGTCTCCCTCTCTCTCTGCCCCTCCCCCGTTCATGCTCTGTCTCTCTCTGTCCCAAAAATAAATAAACGTTGAAAAAAAAAATTTTTTTTTAAAAATAAAAAAAGAAAAACTTGTAAGTTTAAGGTGGGGGTGGGGAGGGAAAAGAAGGGTGGGAGAAAATATTTGGGGCCTGTTCATCATGAAATTGAGGGGCAGGGACAGTAAGTAAAGGCTGTCTTCAGATATCAAAGAAAATATAAAGGAGTTCATTTTTAATAAAACTCAACTATCACAAAGGCTGTTTTTAGGAAAATGGCAATGGGATGCGAAAGCCAAAATCGCCACAACTCCCCCTAGGTGAAGATCTACTCCAGGTTTAAAACTGCAGACCCTGGAGGGGCGCCTGGGTGGTGCAGTCGGTTGAGCGTCCGACTTCAGCCAGGTCACGATCTCGCGGTCCGTGAGTTCGAGCCCCGCGTCGGGCTCTGGGCTGATGGCTCAGAGCCTGGAGCCTGTTTCCGATTCTGTGTCTCCCTCTCTCTCTGCCCCTCCCCCATTCATGCTCTGTCTCTCTCTGTCCCAAAAATAAATAAACGTTGAAAAAAAAATTTTTTTTTAAAAATAAAAAATAAAAAAAACTGCAGACCCTGGGGCACCTGGGTGGCTCAGTTGGTTAATCGTCTGACTTCGGCTCAGATCACGATCTCACGGTTCGAGGGTTCGAGCCCCACATCAGGCTCTGCTGACAGCTCGGAGGCTGGACCCTCCGAGGCTGGACAGCTTCGGATTCTGTGTCTCCCTCTCTGCCCCTCCTCTGCTCTTGCACTCTCTCTCTCTCTCTCTCTCTCCCTCTTGCTCAAAAAATAAAATAAGCATTAAAATAAATAAATAAATAAATAAATAAATAAATAAATAAAATTGCAGACCCTGATTTTCTTTGGTGATTCTGCAGAAAAGCGCTGAGCCTATCAATCACTTCAGGCCTTTCCTTTGTTTTCAACCAAAGAAAAGAGAAAAATAATCACCAAAGTAGCTCAAGGGAGCGCCTGGCTGGCTCACTTGGTAGAGACTCTTCATCTCGGCATTGTGAGTTTGAGCCCCGTGTTGGGCGTACAGATTACTAAAACTTTTTTTTTAAGTAACTCAAATAATCTCTACTTCAAGTACTTTCTACTTCAACAGTGAAGAGAGTGTGCCAAACTGCACAGCTGCTAACAACAAAATGTGATAACCTGTTTAGAGCAGAATAAAATTAGCATGTTTCTCCCTTAGGATTTAACAGGGTGTTACTTGAGATGGTCTGAAAGTAGCCCCAAACTTTAATAAGCTTTAAACGGAATCCAAATGAGAGTGTGATGACAAGAGAGAACAGGAAAAATTGGGATAACTTCGTAAGACTGGCAGAAGACAGTATTTCATGAATTGAATCTAAAATGGAACCATGAAAAAACATGCTCCTGAGTTGGCGTTCTGATTGACAACCCCTCCATCATGGAAAAATGTTGAGAACCTGAGTTCAATGCATCCATGTCAAACCCCTGGGTGGGGTTCTTGCTCAAGCAGCCAATGTTACATGGCTTGATAACATCAATCTTTCAGTCTTCAAACCTGCTACTTCATTATGTTGATACATGTCGAAATGTACATAATGGAAGAATTTAGCCTGTATTTTTTCATCAGTGGCAACAACAAAAGGAATATAAGGATCTTAGAAAGAGTGTAATAAGATAGAATGTTCTGGTAACACTGGTCTAGACACAAACACCAAAAAGATTCAGATTCAACAGCCATTGAACCTGTTTGATAGGTTTTTTAATTTTTTATGTTTGGGAGAAAGAGAGACAAAAGAGAGAGAGCATGGGCGTGGGAAGGGTAAAGGGAGAATCCCAAGCAGGCCCCACGCTCAGCCCAACACAGGCTGGATCTCACCGAACTATGAGATCATGACCTGAGCTGAAATCAACAGTCAGACACTTAACCCACTGAGCCACCCGGGTAGCCCCAGGGAGAGCTTTGTATTAAGAGAGTCACATGTATTTTTAAATGATTTTGAAGGACTCTACCTTTTCTAACTCACAATATCTGTAAGAGTGGATACTAACATGATCATCCCACCCTTTTTTTTAAAGTGAGTGAACAAATAGAGGAAAATTAAATGATTTGCTCACAACTACAAAACAACTTCATGGCAGAATCAAGAATAAAGACAACAGGAGCGCCTAGGTGGCTCAGTCAGTTGAGCGTCCAGCTTCGGCTCAGGTCATGATCTCTCGGCGTGTGGGTTTGAGCCCCGCGTCAGGCTCTGTGCTGACAGCTCGGAGCCTGGAGCCTGCTTCGGATTCTGGGTCTCCCTCTCTCTCTGCTCCTCCCCTGCTCGCACTCTCTCTCTCAAAAATAAATCAACATTAACACAATAAAGAAAGCTGCCACTGTTTTCCAGTGATTTTCCAGCACGCTGTTCGTTAGCCTTCACGCTAGCATGTTACAAACGATGAGTATCACGTATTTCTCTTTATGTTCTAAAGAGAAATGGCTTCTTTGACTGGATCCACTTGAATAACTGGAAAAGGACCAAGCCAATTTTTATGGTTCGTTTTCTCCAACTGATTTAACAAGATTGGAATGGGTGAGAAGTAGTATTTATTGCTACAAGTTACAAGAGGGTGGAAACAAATAGTCTTACAATTTGTTGGAAGCAAGACAAAGTTTACTGACATTTGGAGGAAAAGACAGCAACACGGGAGGAAATAACTAAACAAGAAGGTATCTAGACAAAGGCACAGCATTCCACAACCGCTTCATACTCTGTGCACAGGCCAGCCCTCTCAGAGAGGAGGGAGGTTAAACAAAATAAGGCTTACGTTAGGAGCTGATATTAATACCGTTACTATTATTCTGTCTTACGACAAAAGGTGCTATAAAATCCCTCTGGAGGAAGAAAAGTGCCACACAAAGCCTGTATTAACAAAGAAAAGCAAAAAAGCAATTAAGACCCAGCTATCCCTTTGACACCCCTCAGAGGAATACCCGCGGTGCAAAAGCAGCGTTTCAAACTCCGCAAAAGGAGGCTTCGACTGGAACGTGGACTTTGAGGTTAAAGATACATTTTGCAGGAAGAGTTGAGAGCTAGCACAAAGAGACCCTTGCAGTCGGTAACTAAGTGGAGGAAAGGCCTAATTTTTCACTAGGTCGTAATCATTCTCTTTGGGAAGAAGTGCTTTATCTTGAGACGAATGATTCCGGTTTTTGTGATATGGTTCATGCTTTTAAACTGCAGTTGGGTCACGCTTGATGCTGAATTTTGTAATGTCGGATAATAACAGCCTGCCAAGAGAGAACCCCATTAGATCATTGGAGCTGTTTTTACAAGAAGCATGTCGCTGGGCTCCCTTACGGCCTTTTCCCATCGGCCGTATGACACTGAGCTCGTCTGATCATGTATTATCCTTTCTCAGATAAAGTCATGTTACAGGCATTGTTTTTTGAAAGAGGATTTCAAACTAGTCCTTCAGGCATTTAAAAAATCTTCATATAAAAGTCCACTTCTTTAATACAGAAGAACAAACATTTTTCCTTTAAAAAAAAATCTCATTTTTAAGCCAAAATAACTTACAACTTGCTGAAATACCCTTTTGAACGGTTCAGTGCTTATTTCAGATACATGGAGCTGTATTTTCTGCACGTCTTCAGAAATTCAAGATACTGAAACAAAACAGTTAACTCTAAGATGACATGACGATACAACGCTGGCTCAGTGACTAGGTCAAGGTCTAAGTCTTCAGGGATTAAAAAAAAAAAAAACTGATACCATCCCAGCTATATGGTTTTATATTATGTACATATTAACAATCTATTCAGTGATTTAAAAAAAAGACAGAAATTTCATAAAACTATTTCAAAATTCAGAGCATAAAAGTATAGAGAAACAAAACATGTAATATGTAATATACAGTCTATCCCATTTGGCAATGTGTAAATTATGTCGAGAGAGAAAAACTTATCTACAAATAGAACAGAAACAAAGGAAATCTGATCTAAGAAGGGCTCTCAGGTCCACAGCTCTTCAGTTCTTCCAAATTTGTAGATCAGAGTGCTAGAAAGATATTAAAATAAATCATGAGGAAAAAACACAGGGAATGAGCAACAGTGGATTCATTTTCTAAATATGCTTTGACAGGTACCTCACTCGTTCCTCTGTTATCAATTTCTAAAAATAAAGACTGCAGGGGTGCCTGCGTCGCTCAGTAGTTCAAGCGTCTGACTGCTGATTTCAGCTCAGGTCATGACCCCAGGGTCGTGGGATCGAGCCCCACCTTGAGTTCCAGGCTTGGCATGGAGCCTATTTGGGATTCTCTCCCCCTCTCTCTCTCTCTCTCTCTCTCTCTCTCTCTCTGTCTCTCCCTCTCTCTGCCTCTCTCCCACTTGCATGTGCATGCTCACTCTCTCTCAAAATAAATCAACTTAAAAAAAATAAAAATAAAAATAAAGACTGCAATGGTGCTGGGTCTGAATGTGTTTGTTTTGTACAGCAGTTTGTTGACCTTGATGGCGAAGCTTGATCACACTTTATTAAAGCCTGGAAAGTTATTGGATAGGAAACTTGTAAGGCAAAGAGGCATTTCTTACAGTAGCAGGCATTAGGGCCCCTTTATATTGCTAGGATTCTACCACACCTGAGCTACAGTAACTGAAGAATCCTGAAACAGGCCATGCTGTAATTCTTCGTTCATTTAACATATAATTACTGTACCCTGAGGACTGGCTAGGCAGCAGGCTCTTGGCTAAGTGCCAGGAACGTATGAGTCAAAGCAAGGCAAAGCAATAATAGAGCTGAGAGCCTGAGGGAGATAATCAAATTCCGACAGAAAAAAAAAAAAAATGCTGTAAAGGCGAGGAACCTGATACCAAGAGAGTGAATTATAAGGAGCTGACCGTTTTAGAGCGGTCAAGGTCTTCCTGAAAAAGTGGAGAGTGAGCTGAGATTTAAATGAAGAGTGGGAATGGCCTGAGCGAAGTACAGGGGAAAAAGGGAGAGGAGCAGACAGTGGGGACACTCTGGGACTATAAGGTGAGTTGTGGGCACGCTGGATGTATTGGATTTGAAGTGTCAGCCACCCAAGAGGGGAGGAGTAGGAATCTGAACACACGGTTCAGGCGTGGAGACAGCCATCTGTGACTCATCGGAATATACGCAATAACTGGAGTCCTGAGCATGAAGGAGCTCACCTAGAAAGACAAGAGGCGTGGAATGGAGCCTTAAGAAACCTCAAAAGTCAGTGGCCAGTGGGTGGAGGGCCAACGGCAAAAGGAGGCAGAGGAAGGGTAGCCAGCCACGTAAGAGCTGTACTCCGGCACTTAGAAAGACCCAGCACATGGGAAAACTGGACAGCGACATGCAGAAGAATGAACCTGGGCCACTTTCTTATACCAGACATAAAAATAAACTCAAAATGGATGAAAAACCTAAATGTAAGACAGGAAGCCATCAAAAAAAAATCCTCGAGGAGAAAGCAGGCAAAAACCTCTTTGATCTTGGCCGCAGCAACTTCTTACTCAACACGTCTCCGGAGGCAAGGGAAACAAAAGCAAACATAAACTACTGGGATCCCATCAAAATAAAAAGCTTCTGCACAACGAAGGAAACTATCAGCAAAACTAAAAGGCAACCGACAGGAGAAGATATTTGCAAATGACACATCAGATAAAGCGTTAGTATCCAAAATCTATAAAGAACTTATCAAACTCAACACCCAAAAAACAAATAATCCAGTGAAGAAATGGGCAAAAGACACGAATAGACACTTCTCCAAGGAAGACATCCAGATGGCCAAGCAACACATGAAAAAACACTCAACGTCACTCATCATCAGGGAAATACAAATCAAAACCACGATAAGATACCACCTCACACCTGTCAGAATGGCTAACATGAACAACTCAGGCAACAGATGTTGGCAAGGATGCGGAGAAAGAGGATCTCTTTTGCATTGTTGGTGGCAATGCAAGCTGGTGCAGCCACTCTGGGAAACAGGATGGAGGTTTCTCAAAAAACTAAAAATAGAACTACCCTACGACCCAGCAATTGCACTTCTAGGTATTTATCCATGGGATACAGGTGTGCTGTGTCAAAGGGACACATGCACCCCCATGTTTATAGCAGCACTATCAACAATAGCCAAAGTATGGAAAGAGCCCACATGTCCATCGAGGGATGAATGGATAAAGAAAATGTGGTACATATATATACAACGGAGTATACTCAGCAATCAAAAAGAATGAAATCTTGCCATTTGCAACTCCGTGGATGGAACTGGAGGGTATTACGCTAAGTGAAACTAGTCAGTCAGAGAAAGACAAAAATCATAGGACTTCACTCATATGACGACTTTAAGAGACAAAACAGATGAACCTAAGGGAAGGGAAACAAAAAGAATATAAAAACAGGGAGGCAGACAAAACAGAAGAGACTCATAAATATGAAGAACAAACTGAGGGTTACCAGAGGGGGTGTGGGAGGGGGGATGGGCTAAATGGGGGAGGGGCACTAAGGAATCTACTCCTGAAATCACTGTTGCACTAGATACTAACTAATTTGGATGTAAATTTAAAAAAGAAAGAAAGAAAGAAAGAAAGAAAGAAAGAAAGACCCAGCACAGAGGAAGCACACGGCTGGCTGATTACCTTGTTGCCAGGCTCTGAGCAGAACGCATAGCTGATGCAGTAGCCACAGCCCGCGTGAGCCCAGGCCTTTACACGGGCAAGGTTTCTGTTCGCCCGAAACTGCCCTTTCATGTGCCACAAAGGGCTGAATCTGAATTTAAATTTGATCTCTAAACACTGCCTTGAGATGTCTCCATGAAAACTTAATTGTATCCCCAGAAGGTTGCTGGTCACGTGCCAAGAAACACAGCACAAGAGAGCAGAAACTGTCAAAACATCTTTCAAAATCATGAAGGTCCAGGCCACAGCGCGGTAAGAGAGCAGAGGACGGCGATCTCCCTAAACGGAGGAAATGGGGCTGAGAGTTCAGGGAGGCCAAAGAGGTCAAAGAGCTAGAGTTTGTGAGGCAGAGCACAGACAGCTGAAGAGACAGGGAGCTGCGGAGAGGCACAGGAAGCTCCCCTGGAGTCTTCTGCTGAGTACTGATCAGTAGACGAACGTGAGCAAACGACCCAAGAGAAGGGAAAGAACAACCCCCAGAGCTGTCACAGGGCTGGGAAGACGTTCCAATCTCCTAAGCAGAGTGGACAGCCTCACGATACACGGAGCATGAAATGCATCGCCTTAGTGAGGGGACAAATCAGTCCTAGACTGGGGCTGCTCTCGTTCTGCCCACCAAAGCTTACAAAAGCAAGACTCCAAAGGGTCAAACTGTTTCCACGTGACCTAACTGCACCCAGGACAAAGCTCAAAAATATTTAAAGGGATGCCAAAATATCCAGCCCCCCACCAGCTGTATGCGAAGAAGCAAACAGGAGGAAAGAGACCCAAAATGAAGTAGAAATAATCAAGAGGAACAGACTCAGAACTGACACAAGGAGATGACCATTGAAATAAGATATAAACAGGGGCGCCTGGGTGGCTCAGCTCAGTGGGTTGAGCGTCTGACTTCGGCTCAGGTCATGATCTCACGGTTCGTGAGTTCGAGCCCCACATCGGGCTCTGTGCTGACAGCTCAGAGCCTGGAGCCTGCTTTGGTTTCTGTGTCTCCCTCTGTCTCTGCCTCTCTCTCTCTGAAAAATAAACATTAAACAAATTAAAAAAAAAGAAATAGAAATAAACATACTTCGTATGTTAAAGGAGGTGAAGGAGAGCATGAGCATGTGAAGAAGAAATCCGGAAAATCAAGCTAATGGAGACGACAAACACATGTCTGAGACGAAAGATCCACTGGATGGATGGGAGGAGGAGACACTGCAGAAGAGATCAGTGAACTTCAAGATGTAACAACAGAAAGTAACCCAAATGAAACACAGAAAGAAAACAAAAACAAAAACAAAAACCCCTAAGCATTAGTGAGTGTGGGACGACTTGAGCAGCCCAACATACACGTGCCTGGAATCCAAAGAGAATGGGATGGACAGAAAAAAATCTCTGAAGAAACCATGGCTGAATGCAAATTTGATGAACATGAAACCCACAGATCCAAGAAACTCCATGAACTCCAACAGAATAAATACGAAGAAAACGACATCACAGCACAGCATAATCAGATTCCTTAAAAACAGTGACAGAAACAAAGTCCTTCAAGGCTCAGATCTTCATGATTTTGGCAGGTGGGGGGGGGGATAAATTTATAAATGATGCCTAAAATACCTATCTTACCTTAAGAGACATTTGTTCTGAAATGCACAGGATCTGAGCTTCATTTTAGGGTTTTTTTTTAGAAGAGTGCCCCTAAAAAATACTTTTAATATTGTTTTATTTTTATATTTACTTTTAGTTATTTTAAAAACTTAATAAAAAAAAATCCAATCTCCTGACCAGGTTTTGTATATGACATGCATGATATGTATTAATTCTGATTTCTTGCTGTTTTTCTAAGTTTATTTCTTTTGAGAGAGTGAGCGAGCACGCAAGCACGAGTGGGGAGGGGCAGAGAGAGGGAGAGAGAGAACTCCAGTGCAGAGCCTGACACAGGGCTCGATCTCAGGAACCATGAGATCATGACCTGAGCCAAAATCAGGAGTAAGATGCTTGACTGAGCCACCTAGGTGCCCCTGTTTTTCTTTTTTTAATAACGATTCTTGATACGTTTTTTTTTTAACAGGCTGTGGAAGCAGTAGTCTGGGTTCAAATCCCGGCTCTGCAATTACTAGCTGGGTGTCCAGTAAGCTCTTAGCCTTATTTCCTCATCCATAAAACAGGAACACCAGCTGGTCCGTAAGTATTAAGTATTTAAGACACTTAAGTGGGAATTACAAAAGCAACATATATAAATCATCCACCTGAGCTCTCTGCTCATAGCAGGACCCCAATTAAATGGTTTTATGTAGGCCCTTAGACAACAGTGGAATTGTCACCTTTTAAAAGTTCTATACACTGTAATTGATTCAAGGGATTATATGTGTTCCATTCTGTATGTTGCTCTTAAAATGACGTGACATTTCTGTCAATGTTTTAGGTGTGATCAAGAAATCAGGCAACTTACCTAAAAAATATAAGTGCATTTTGAAAAAACACAGCTAGTCCTGGATAAACATCCGTATCTGCACATTCAAAGTAAAACGGGTTAGGAGATTACAAAAGGCGAACGGCAGTAACAAAGCATCTGTGCCGTTCATAATGACGTACTCTGAACAGTATAAAATACAGCTCTCATTCATCAACTCCCAGAAACCTATAATGAAACTGAAGTAGGAGAATGCCAATCTCAGTCTCCCAAAACAAAGGATTGTTCTCACTGTGGATAACGGACCGTGAACTTAATAGGTTTTCTCTTTCACCCAAAGTTAACTGCCATGGTTTGAGCTTCACCACAAGTGCCGGGGAAGCAGCAGCTTGTCCCTTTACTTTCCAAGGTCAATACCGTGCTCTCCCCTAGCTGCGGGTTTGCTTCCCACGGTCAGCTGTCGTCCAGAAGCAGATGGTCCTCCCTCTGACTTATCATCAGGTCAACAGTCGCCTAACACTAGGTCACAATGTCTATGTCATTCCCCTCCTTTCATCTTGTCACATAGACATTTTATCATCTCCCATTGTCACAAGAACAAGAAGGGGGACTAGTACAGGAGGTTTTAAGAGAGAAACTACATTCACATAACCTGTTACAATATACTGTTATAACTGTTCCATTTTATTATTAGTTACTGTGGTTAATCTCTTACTGTGTCTAATTTATAAATTTTATCATAGGTACTTAAATATAGGAAAATCATAGTATATTCAGGGTTCAGTCTTATCCACAGTTTCAGGGGGTCTTGGAACCTGACCCCTGTGGATAAGGTGGGAGACTAGAAATACCAAACGCTAGAAAGATACACACTAAATTCTTGATGATCTTGTACACTTATTTTCTTTCATGAATTCAGGAGTTTTATTGTGCAAATATGACAGATACAAAATGCTATAAAAATTACAAAAAGATATAAAAACATTATAATTCATCATTCTGTTTTTTCACCGGATCTCCTCTGGAGGAAACAGCTACTATCTTCAAAGGAAGAGAAAAAAAATTGGAAATTACTTGAAGTTTTGTGGATTTTTAACTTTCATGAAACTGTAACTCCTGATTAAAAATATGAGAATTGATGGAAAAACCTTCAATTTTTAGCTTTCAATATCATAGCAAAAAATACAGCAGCATGGTCAAGAGCTCCAAGTCTGAGCCAGATCCCTGGATGTGAATCCTGACTCTACCAGCGACTAAATGTATGACCATGGGCGAACTAGTTACCTTTGATATGCCTTAATTTCCTCATCTGTAAAATGGGCATTTTAACAGCACCTACCCCACAGAGTGTGAGAAATGTGTGACCATGTATAGTGCTTAGAACAGTGCCTGGCCCAGAAAGTGCTGTATAAATGTTAGCAGCTATTATGATTAGTAACAGTTCAAGAAAAGCTGTATGGCAAAAGATCTGAAACATGGGTTAGAAATGCTCTCTGAAGTAAAAGCATATTCAGTTTATAAACAGAAAAGTACATATAATGCACACTGCCGTAGAAATAGAAAGATAAGATCCATAACTGAGAAATTTCTCAATGTGCACTAGTTATCTTTTTAAAACTTTTTTTAAACGTTTATTTATTATTGAGAGAGAGAAACGGAGCACGAGAGGGAGAAGGACAGAGAGAGGGAGACACAGAATCTGAAGCAGGCTCCAAATTGTCAGCACAGTGCCCGACATGGGGCTCAAACTCACGAGCCGTGAGATCGTGACCTGAGCAGAGGTTGGACACCCAACCGACTGAGCCACGCCTCAATGTGTACTAGTCCTTTAAAAATTAAGATTGAATTGGGCCACCTGGGTGACAGTCAGTTAAAGCACCCGACTTTGGCTCAGGTCATGATCCCGTGGTTCGAGAGTTTGAGCCCCACGTCGGGTTCTGTGCTGACAGCTCGGAGCCTAGAGCCTGCTTCAGATTCTGTGTGTGTGTGTGTCTCTCTCTCTCTGCCCCTCCCTGGCTCATGATCTGTCTCTCTGTCTCAAAAATAATAAATAGACATTAAAAAAATAATAAAATAAAAACTAAGATACGATCAACAAGGGCACAACCTTTACAAACTTAGTACTTCCCGAAACACCTTCCAGAAGTTATGATTTTTGCATGTCTTCACAGTAGAAACTGTCAAGTTTCACCTGTTGCTTGAAGGAACTAAGTAGACTTTCCAAGGAAATCACTAATATCACTTAGAGTCAGGGATAAAGTGAACTTAAAACACACTTCCCTATATGATTCCATTTATATGACACAGGCAAATCTACAAATACAGAAAAAGTAGACGAGGGGTTGCGGGGCTGGTGGAGAAGGTAGTGGGGAGTGACTGCTAATGGGTGAGGGGCTTCTTTTTGGAGTGATAAAAATGTTCTAAAATTGAATTATGTGATGATAGCACAATTCTATACTAAAAACACTGAAACATACTTTAAGTGGGTAAATTACTTGATATGCAAATTATACCTCAATAAAGCTGTTTTTAAAAAAGTGCTTTCCTTCACATGAGATTCATACTAGAACTGCGTACTCCATTAGTATTTTTAATTAACTAAAATAACACCTTTTAGATATATTTCATGAGTGGTATTATTTAAACATCAATTAACCACTATTCTCTTGTACTGACCTATTTTGTGCCAAGTGAAAGACAAAGATTTCCAAAGATCAAACTATGAGACTTAAGGGGTCCTATCAAGAGTATTAAAAGTTGGCTGTGGGTAAGGACAAGGAGATGTGACAGTTCAGCAGAGCAATAGATTCCAGAGGGACAGGGATCAGAAGATCAGACGATACATTAAGTGTTACGTGTTACCTGAAACAGATTCTCGTCTTTGGAGTGAAGGGAGAGAGCCAGTGAAACAGGTTGTTCTGATGCTTCTAGAAGCCCATGCTGAAACTGGGTCCTGCCTTTCAACTCTACCCTAAAGGAAAGCTGTGGTGCCAGGAGTAGCCAGAAAACAGAACACCTGGGTGCAGCGAGCATGAATGTTTCTTCATAAAGACCACACGCAGGTTTTCAGGCTCGCCCCTAAAACACTCCGTTGTACCTATGACTGAAACATTGCGGCTGATACTGGGGTTCACACCCCTTATCTGAAATACTTGAGACAAGGTATGTTTTGGAATTCAAATTTTTTCACATTTAAGAATGGTAACATGGGGCATAAATATCACATAGTCCCCGGCTCTGTTTGGACCAGTATCCACAATCAAATAGAACCACATTCCCGCAAGAAAACGTCTGAATACTTATTCAATGGAATAAAACCATAAGGAGCCCCCTGTCAACTTAGGTCGGGTTTTGCTGCCAAGGTCATAAAAAGCCTTGACTTTCAGCACTCTGTGGATTTTAGAATTGTGTATAAGGGACTGCGGACCTGTACAGGTTTCGCACTTTACCCAACAACTTCTGTATCTTCACACAGTCATATCTTCAAGCTAAGTGAATAGTTACACTAAATTTTACTCCAGGTAGAGTTAACAGACTAAGCCAAACATAAAAGACATATCTGGGGGCGCCTGGGTGGCTCAGTCGGTTGAGCGTCTGACTTCGGCTCAGGTCACGATCTCACAGTTCGTGGTTTCGAGCCCCGCATCAGGCTCGGGGCTGACTGCTTGCTCAGAGCCTGGAGCCTGCTTTGGATTCTGTGTCTCCTTGTCTCTCTGCCCCTTCCTGACTCACGCTTTGTCTCACTCTGTCTCTCAACAATAAATAAATGTAAAAAAAGAAATTAAAAAAATAAAAAAGACCTGTCTGAATCTCTATGAAATAAAGGAGGAAGAAATACTTACTTTGGGTAACATATGCACCAAAAAGAATCCACATGGAAGCAATAAGTGACCCAAACATCAACATGAAACCAATGAACAGCCAAACACGAGCACCTGCATGAAGAACAGGCTTTATGATTTCGCTCATTTCTGCAGCTCCATCCTAAGAATGCATAACACTGGAAATACTGTTAACCTAACGTATATTGTGCACATCAAAGGCAGTCACATATTTGCATACACCTGCTGTAACAATTAACTGAATGACGATTTAAAAAAAACCAAAAAACTGAAAGGGGTTAAGCCACACCCGGAAAGAGAAAAAAGGAACATTATCTTTCTACTGGCTAGAGAAACTAACAGCCTGGCAAACTAAACTAGGTGAACTTCTACGTAATTATATGACTAAATTGATTAACTGATTAATTAAACCCCCAAGCCATCATTAGCTGTCCAGGAAGAGTAACCTGGAATCCAAGAGCCATTGATTTTAAATAATAACGTTTTATTTGTGTGAACATTTATTCAGTAAACATGACTAAAATAGTACTTCTGGCAGTAACTTTAACTTTGGTAAGGATTTAAATAACACAAGCTTTTTTTCCAAGTGAATTAAAAACCTTCTATATAATCATAACTAGTCCTATATAAAGAGACTGTTCTTTTCTGCTAATAAATCCCTCTTCTGCCAACATACATTAACGACTCGAAGGGCCTTTACCTGTTCTTCCTAAACAGCCACTTTCATAGCTGTCACCTCTCACCTGAGCATTGGACACAGCATTTATCCTGGAACAACACAAAATCACCTAATAAGCTTTCATGCTGCTAGTATATTCACAGATATTTACATTCATTTAGAAGAGAAACATTTCCTACTTAAAGTCACTACCTGAATAACCGAACATATCTTTTAACTTCATGAATATCCTAGCGGAGAGAAATGTTACATGCCTCGTATTTACCTAAACTACACCCAGAAGGCAGACTTAATTTTTAGAGATTACTATCATTTGTCTCCAGAGATTACGAAAGAGGGGCCAATTTTCTGATTTCTTTGACTATTTAAATTTATACATGAATGACTCAGTGTGAGTTATAGTTTAAGGGTCTCATTATAATCAAGAGTTGAGTTTCTGTGCTAAAAGTCAAGTGATGTTCTCTGAACTATTTCTCAAACTCAGACATTTGGTCTATCTGTAATTAGTAGGCCCACTTTATTCAGCTTCTCTTGACATTTTTGTTAGAGTAAGGTGTGTTTATAGTAGAAATGTAGCCTTTTCTTAGCATCTTTACCGGATGTAAGTATTTCCATCTTCAGCAACTTTTATAACTCTTCACAGTATAAGGAAATTATATAATCTTAACATAGTTTTTAAAATTAATAAAAGACATCCATGGAAAGTTTCCAAACTCTTTCATGAAGTGAGATTTAACAGATAAACCCACAAATGATTTAATAAAAAAGAAAAGCCATAGAGCAGTCTCATTGGAGGCCAATCCTGCCCTTCCCCCAGCTACTGGCAAACACAGGTAAGCAACACATTAAAAAAAAATTATACTCCATGTTAAAAGTTGCACATGTTACAATATTCAAGAACGATCCACTATGAAAAAATCTAGAAATGTAACATTTTTTATTACATCTAAGATGCCACTCATCTTTTAAGATGCACGATTATTTTTTTTCACCACCAAGAGAAAGAAGATTACCAACTGTAATTATAAGATACCACTGACTATAAGAAGCACCCTGATATTCAGATACTCAAATATAAAAAATATTCTTGGTACTGATAAGTACTAATTGACCAGCTTAACAACATTTTAAGGAGAAAAATCACGCTGTAACCTTTATGGGTGCTAAAATGATAGTGATTAAATCCAACACTCATTCTTGACAAAAAATCTTAATACAATGGGGAAAAAATATATATCTTTATGTTAAAGATGGATTCGTCGCCATCGATTAAATTAAAAGGTTATCCCAGACAGCAGTAAACTATAAGGAAAAAACGTTTTTAGGAAAATGATCCTGAATTGAGAATTACCTTCATACTTACATGAAGAAAGCCAATGTGGAAAACACGCCACATGTGTGAAAGGCGTGGTTCAACTGCTCTGGCTTCGGGTACACCACAGCAGCGTCAATCATTATCCACCAACCTGTAAAAAACTTGCAAAAGAGTCCAAGGCATTAGATTAACGCTAATCCTTTGGCTTGGCACGACACTTGCTCTTTAACATTCCTGTATTCCTACAGACCATACAATATTTCTAGATTGAGCTCTGGATGTTGAAGTAGAAAAAATAAGAATCGCTTGTTTACTTACTCTTGGTAGCATATGAGGTGAAGTTACCTAATCAAATCTGTGTAAGATTCTGAAGTTCTCTCAGTGCAAGATAAAGCAAAAAATTGTTACATGGGACGAATTATCCGCTTCTTTCATCCCCCATAATTCTGTGCACGGAAGCTCTCTTAACTAACCTCTAGCTAACCAGATCCTGATTACCTGACATGTCTCATTCTCTCTAGAAAGCATTCCTTTTTAATATGCCCGCGCTCTTTTGCTTCCACAAATGAGCTGTGTGCTTACCAAGGGTCAGTTATCATGTCTCCAGAACTATTTAAGCCTCTATCGTTTTAACCAATCATGTAATCTCATTAAATACTGTGTAACTGACTGAACAGGAAGGAGTAGGTCAAATGTGATGTTTCTATGTAAGCAACGCTGAAAAGACTTAGAGAAGTTGCTAAAGAATTCCACAGACAAATTACTTGCAGGGAACACGACCATAAAGTGCAAGCAAAGACTTAGAAGCATCACGGTTATCTTTACTTCCTGCTCTGGGTTATTATTTTTTTTTTCTATTGGACTTCAGGTGTAGAACCGTATACTGGAAGAGATAAATTTTTAAAAATGTAGTCAACACTGAAATTTGCTTCAGAAATTCGGCGAGGGCAGGGCGTGATTGATGGAATGCTGAAGCAAGACCAGTGGGGATAGTCTTTGAAGCTGGATGGTTAAGTACGTGGGTTGAGCAGGGCTCTTTTACTATTCTCCCTATTCTTGTTTACCGTACATGCTCAATGTTTTTTATAATAAAAAGTTGAGGGGCACCTGGGTGGCTCAGTCGGTTAAGCATCCGACTTCGGCTCAGGTCACGATCTCATGGTTCGTGGGTTCGAGCCCCGCGTCGGGCTCTGTGCTGACAGCTCGGAGCCTGGAGCCTGCTTTGGGCTTTGGATTCTGTGTCCCCCTCTCTCTCTGCCCTTCCCCTGCTCGTGTTCACCCTCCCCCTGTCTCTCTCTCTCAAAAATAAATAAACCTTAAAAAAAAATTTTTTTTAAGTTGAGAAAGAAAAACTGTTGGAAGAAAATTGGGCAAGAGTTTCTTCCACAAATTTCTTCCTCTCACTCTCCGTCGGTGCTGCAGCTGGGGACAAGGAGCTGGTGCCCCCTCCCTAGAGCACTGCAGGGCTTCTGGCTAGGCCCCAGGTCCTTACTGCTGTCTACACATCCTGAACCTCAGTGAGTCACGACACTATTTGGTTATCAAATTCTCCGAGCCTGAAGAGCTTAAAGGACGTATACATCTTGTATCATTAACTTAAAAATGCTACTGCCTACAATAATTGTATTATCACTTGAAGAAAAGGTACCAAGTTTAACAAATTTATAAAATCAAATGAACCCAGGGCCTACCATGTTTTGTTCAGTAATATCTAGAACTCGAATTAATTATTGATACAAAATAATAGTGATATAAATAGTTCTGAAAGGGTATTCAGGGCCCAAAGGAAGCGACATTAATTTTCAGGGCAAAAAATGAAGCAGAAATGTCACCAACCACGCTTTTTCACTTACCAGTACACCCGCCACCACAGAAGCCACGGCATTTCTTCTCTCACTCCAGTCAATACATTCACATTCTGGCCAACGGAAGTTATCTAGGAAGCCTGCCATGTTCACCCCGTAAGCATAGATTTTTCATTAAACTCTGTATTCTACAAATAAAAAGACAAAAAAAAAAAAAATCAATCGAAGAAAATGTTTTTAGGTAGTGAAACATCTTTTCCTTTCTTAAAGCTTTGAACACAAATTTGCTTTCTGTCCAAACCTACGGTTACAAAAAAAAAAATTAAATACTTCAATGAATACCTATGGTCATATACGGAGGACTGTGTTGGGACACAAGGGGGAGCCTACTATTTACGAAATGAGTCCGATGGTTTTGAAACACATCTGCCAAGTTCTCTGACGCTTCCACTTCACTGAGAAGTGAATCTATGTCCCTCCCCTTGAGTTTGGGCCACCAATAAAAACGGGTGGACCAACAGAGTAGAGGAAGTGATACTGGGTCGCTTCTGCCATACAGCTTCTAGGAGTAGATAATAAAAGGCAGCGAGTGCAGTTTGTAGCTCATTTTCTAGAACACTAACACCAGAGTTCTGAGTTGCCATGTAAAGTGTCCAAGGTCACGATGCTGTGAGGAGAGCGTGTATAGGGATTCAGGTCCACAGCTCCCAGACACCAGCTGGCATCGACTGCCAGGTGTGTGAGCAGGCACTTCTGGGTGACTCACGTTCTGGCTACTGCATTACTCCCAGACTTTACGCTTTACGAAGCCCCAGGTATACGGTGCAGACACACCATCCTGGCTCTGCCCTTTGCCAATTCCTGACCCACAGAAACCATAAGCAGAATAAAATGGCTACTTTAAACTACTAAGTTTTGGAGTTGTCAAGAATGCAGCAATCGATAACTGGAAGGAGACAAATCATGTGCATAAAGAACTATAAGGGTACATACAACATGTTGTGAGAATTTTCAAGAAGAGTACGTTTAGATGAGGTGATCCAGGAACACCTTAAATTCCAAAAAGGGGAAAAAACCCACAACTATTTGAAAGTACTGAAGAGTGCTGAAAAGCGGGCAGAAACTGGAGGCAATTTAACCCAGGAAAGAAAACATGGTAAGACCCACTTTTTTTAACGTTTATTTATTTTTGAGACAGAGAGAGACAGAGCATGAACAGGGGAGGGGCAGAGAGAGAGGGAGACACAGAATCTGAAACAGGCTCCAGGCTCTGAGCTGTCAGCACAGAGCCCGACGAGGGGCTCGAACTCACGGACCGTGAGATCATGACCTGAGCCGAAGTCGGACGCTCAACCGACCAAGCCACCCAGGCGCCCCGGTAAGACCCACTTTTATGCAGCTTTTCCCCCTGAAGAACCCCTAGTCCCCCCACTCCCACCCCAGTGATCTCTGTGGTACGTCATGGCTAAAACCTGAGCAAAAAATGCCACAGTCTTTTTGGCTTGAGGTATCAGAGGATGGAGGTTAGGATTATTAGAGCAGCTGGGAACTGAAAGAGGAAATCTTAGAAAGGGGCGAGTCACAGGAAGAAGCCCCAAACACTTTAATATAAACTTTCTTTAAATACCTGGCTAATCCCCAAACAGCACATGCATGAAGGAAACTCCAAGAAACTCAGCAGAAAAAAATAGCTGTAAGGCTAAACGAACTAAACAGAGGGGCGCCTGGGTGGCTCAGTCAGTTAAGCGGCCGACTTCGGCTCAGGTCATGATCTCGAGGTCCGTGAGTTCAAGCCCCGCGTCGGGCTCTGTGCTGACAGCTCAGAGCCTGGAGCCTGTTTCAGATTCTGTGTCGCCCTCTCTCTGACCCTCCCTTGTTCATGCTCTGTCTCTCCCTGTCTGAAAAATAAATAAAACGTGAAAAAAAAATTAAAAAAAAAAAAAAGAACTAAACAGAGAGTTTCCATGCTCCCCCACTGCATGGTATTTTAGAGTTTGAGTTCCACCAAATTAGAGATTAGTAAACACTTTGGGATTACTCTCTAAGTGTAAAACCAAGTGTCTGCAATTTCAGGGTGATCAGCCAGTATTTTAACTGCCCAACAGAACAAGAAGTGACACTCCAGATGAAGATAACTGAATTGAGAGAGTCTATAATGTATCATTCACAATGTCCAATATGTAGTTTAAAAAAAAAAAATTACTAGACAGTCACACAAGCCAGGAAAAATGTGATCTGTTTTCAAGAAGGAAAAAAAAAAGCAATGAATAGAAATAGACCCCAAAATGACTCAAGTATTGAAATTAGCAGACAAGGACTTTTTTTTTTTTAATGTTTTACTTTATTTATTTTGAGAGGAGGGGAAGGGTGGAGCGAGAAGGAAAAGCATCTTAATTAGGCTCCATGCTTAGCGCGGAGCCCCACATGGGGCTCAGTCTCACAACTGTGAGAACAGGACCTGAGCTGAAAACAAGAGTCGGATGCTTAAGCGACTGGGCCACCCAGGCACCCCATCAAAGACTTTAAAGCTGCCGATATAAACACATTCAAAGACTTAAAGGAGCATGGTGTAAATTAACTAAACTGATGGAGATTTCAGTGGAGAAAGAGATACTTTTTAATGTAAATTCTAGAACCGAACATTTTAATAGCTGAAAATTTAAATTCACTAAATGGGCTTAATAGATTAGAGACAGAAAAAAAAAGGTGGTAAACTTGAAGAAAGATCAAAAGAAATTATCCAACCTAAAGAACATGGAATTTTTTTTTTCTAAACTGAGGGGAAAACAATGAACAGAGCCTCAACGAACTGAGGAACACTAGTAGTGGACCCAATATATATGTTTAATGGGGTCCCAGAAAAAGATAGAATGAGGAAGACAAGAATATTTGAAGAAATAATGGCTGAGAACTTCCCAAATTTGGTGAAAAATATTAACTTATAAATCCAGAAATCTCACCAAACTCCAAGGAGTTTAAACATGGAAAACATCACGATCAAACTGCTGAAAATCAGAAATAAAAAGAATACTTGGGGGTGCGTGGGTGACTCAGTCGGTTTCTTTATTTCAGCTCAGGTGATGATCTCACTGTTGTGAGATCAAGCCCTGTGTTGGGCTCCACGCTCAGTGTGGAGCTTGCTTAAGAGTCTCTCTCCTTCTTTCTCTGCTCCATCCCTACTCATGTGCTCTCTCTCTCTCTCTCTCTCTCTCTCTCAAAATAAATAAACTTGAAAAAAAATAGCCAAGAAGTAGCAATCCAACATGCATCAGCTGATGGATACACACATAAAATGTGGCATTATCATACACTGGATACAAATTCAGCAATAAGAAGGAACGAAGCACTGATAAGTGCTACAACATGAAGGAACCTCAAAAACATTATGCTAAGTAAAAGACATAAGACCACATATTGTATAATTCCATGTCTATGAAATGTCCAGATGAAGCAAATTTATAGACAGGAAGTAAATTTGTGGTTGCCTAGTGACAGTGGGGGGAGTGGAATAGGGAGTCATTGCTAATGGGCACAAGGTTCTAAAATTAGACTGTGGTCAGAAGATGGTAGGGGAAGGGAAGAGAGAGGCAGACCAAGAAACAGACTCTTAACTACAGAGAATAAACTGGTAGTTACCAAAGGGGAGGCTGCTAGGGGGATGGGGGAAATGGGTGATGGGGATTAAGGAGGGCACCTGTGATGAGAACTGGGTGTTGTATGGAAGTCTTGAATCACTAAATTATACACTTGAAATTAACATTACGCTGTATGTCAACTAACTGGAACTTAAATAAAAACTTAAGGAAATAAAACTATGGTGATGACTACACAACTCTGTAAATATACTAAAAATAACTGAATTGTACACTTAAACTAGCAGAATGTTATCACATGTATATTTCAATAAAGTAAAAATGAGGATAAAATAAAAATATTTTCAGGTAAACAAAAACATAATTCATCACCAGATCTGCGCTAAAAATAATGCTAAAGGAAATTCTTCAGGCTGAAGGGAAACGACATCAGATGAATCTCAGATGTACAGGAGCAATGAAGAATACCAGAAATGATCTATATGTAGGTGAATACAAAAGACTATCTTTTCTTCTTTGACCTAAAAGATAACTATGTGAAGCCAAAATTATAACATTGTCTATACAGCATTTCATAAAGATGAACTTGTATCTAAACAGTATGTTGGTTATATTTTCAAATAATATGCTTAAATATGGATTCAGGTGAAATACCTCTAAAATTAAAGTAATAGATCCAGTTATTCTGAAAAATAAGTACAAGTAATATAGGAGGTCCAAACACTGGAAACACAAGCTGGGAAGCAATATTTGCAAAACAAATATCTGGCAAGGAACTTGTATCTGTAATACAAAAGGAATGAGACACCAGAAATAAAAAGATAAAATATAGGCAATAAAAAGTACGCAAAAGACTTGAATAAACTTGAAATGGGAAAAAAGACTTAAAATTAATGAATTAATGCAAATTAATGAAATAACATTTCACATCCACCAGGATAGCTAAAATTTATTTATTTATTTTTTTTTTTTTTTTTTAAATTTTTTTTTTCAACATTTATTTATTTTTGGGACAGAGAGAGACAGAGCATGAACGGGGGAGGGTCAGAGAGAGAGGGAGACACAGAATCGGAAACAGGCTCCAGGCTCCGAGCCATCAGCCCAGAGCCTGACGCGGGGCTCGAACTCACGGGCCGCGAGATCGTGACCTGGCTGAAGTCGGACGCTTAACCGACTGCGCCACCCAGGCGCCCCACAGGATAGCTAAAATTTAAACGACTGGCAATACTAAATGTTGGTAAGGTTGTAGAGCAACTGGAGATCCCATACATTTCTGGTGAAGGTTTCTTATCAAGTTAAAAATAAACCTCCCTAGGGGCACCCGGGTGGCTCAGTTGGTTAAGCCTCCGACTTCAGCTCAGGTCATGATCTCACAGTTTGTGAGTTCGAGCTCTGCATCAGGCTCTGTGTTGACAGCTCAGAGCCTGGAGCCTGCTTCGAATTCTGTGTCTCCCTCTCTCTCTGCCCCTCCCCGCTCATGCTCTGTCTCTCTCTGTCTTAAAAATTAAAAACAAAAAACAAAAAACAAAAAAACAAAAAACAAAAACATTAAAAAAAAAACAAAAAAAAAACCTCCCTATAACCCAGCAATTCCATTCCCAAGTATTGGCCAAGGGAAGTAAAAACACATTATCCACACATAAGAAAGACTTATAGAAGGAGGTTTTTAACAGTTTTATTCACAATAGCCCCAAACTGAAACAGCCTAAATGTTCATCAACAAAAGGATGGATAAACAAGTTATGAGCAATCCATACAAAGGAATACTGTTCCGCAATGAAAAAGAATGAACATACAACCAACAGAAAAAACAAACAAACAAACCCTCAAAGACACGATTTAAGTGAAAGTCAGCAGACATAAAATAGTGTATACTGTATGATTCCATTTAAATGTAGCTTAAGAAGAGGCAAAATTAATCACTAGTCCAAGAAATCAGAACAGTGCTTGCCTATAGGGGGTAAGGACTGACTGCAAGGGAGTGATAGAAATGTTCCATATCTTTTTTTTTTTTTTTTAACGTTTATTCATTTTTGAGAGACAGAGTACGAGCTGGGATGGGGCAGAAAGAGAGGGAGACAGACTCCAAAGCAGGCTCCAGGCTCTGAGCTGTCAGCACAGAGCCTGATGTGGGGCTCAAACTCACGACTCGCGAGATCATGACCTGAGCCGAAGCCGGACCCTTAACCGACTGAGCCACCTAGGTGCCCCAGAAATGTACTAGATCGTAATTGGGATAGTGGTTATACAGGTACGTACACTTATCAAAAGTCATTGAAGTGTACACTTTAAGATGTGTGTATTTTACAGTATGTAAATTTTACCCACAAAATGTTTTCAGAAGTTTATCATTCAGATACACTTTAGCTACACTGAAGTCTTGCATTTTATCGCTATTAATGCAAATATGGTAACGAATTGTTATCAAACATTAAACGTTAACTGGTTAATAGGGAAGGTCATCATGAATGTAAGACAATGTCTGAAATGAAAACAAGTCTTATTCCCTACTATCAAATTCATTTCCCATATATTAATCTAATTATAAATAGTTCTATAAGCAGAAAATATATAGCTATTTGCATACAATGGTTTCTGAACTGTCATGATCTCCTCCCATCTGGGGCTTAAATTGGAGGGTCAGGACAAGAGGAACATCGAACAAAGTAATACAAATAATTACTATGGAGGAAATGTGCAGGATCCTAATAGAGAATAAAGGGGAGACTTATTTTGGAAAGGGTCATCAGGGAAAGTCTCTATGAAGAGGTAATCCTTGCTAAGATCTTAGAACATATGAAAATTTAAAAGCTGAGTAAAGTTACTTAGATTAAGGAGAAACAAAAGGGATAGAGCAGGGAGAGGGAACATTATTGTACAAAAGTCCCTACGTCTCTGTGGGGCCAGCAAGGAAGAATTAGCTGGTACCAAAGAGAATCAGGACACAGTAAAGTTAGTGGAGCAAGGTGGCTTGGAATAAGTTTGACGAGTGACAGGTAAGGGCCAGATCACACTGCAGGTTAACGGTCTCCCTGGATTTGGGTTTCACTGAGTCGTAACAGGAAACCAAAAGAAGGACTTTGAGGAGAAAAGGGGCTGAGACACCAAGAGCCCAGTCACTCTGGGAAACGTGTAGGAAAGTGAGGGGAAAGGACTAGTGTATTAAGAATGAACACTCTCAAATGGGAAGAGAGTCTCTCTCTCTCAAAAATAAATAAACATTAACAAGTTATTATAATTAGCGGTGCCTGGGTGGCTCAGTTGGTTAGGCATCCAACTTTGACTCATGTCATGATCTCGTGGTTTGCGGGTTCGAGCTGTGCTGACAGCTCAGAGCCTGGAGCCTGCTTCGGATTCTGTGTCTGCCTCTCTCTCTGCCCTTCCCCCGCTCGTACTCTGTCTCTCTTTCTCAGAAATAAATAAAACATTAAAAAGTTATTATAATTAACACAATGAAGTGCTGATTCTTCTTGCCTGTTGAGAAACCTCTTATACAATGTATTATGTCTGTAACTGTTTTTAATACACTTAAGACTTTTGAGGTCAAGGAAATTATTGGTATGTTCTCCCACAAAACTGACCCCAGTACCAAGTAAACAAAAAGAAAAGATCTGGGGCGCTTGAGTGGCTCCGTTTGTTAAGCATCTCACTCTGTGAGTTCAAGCCCCAGTGTCAGGCTAGCACAAAGCCCGTGTGGAATTCTCTCTCCCTCTTTCTCTGCCCCTTCCCTGCTCACACTCACTCTCCCTCTCTCTCTCAAAAATAAATAAATAAAACTAAAACAAAAAAAACCCAACAACAACAAGATTAGTGAACTGAACTAATGGATTACCGGTCTGACCCATAAGTCTTGCAATACATTAGACAGCAATTATTCCTAATACTAAGAGTGGTAACTCTTTATAAAAGGAAATACAAGTCCTTGTCAGAGGGCATTTTAAGTGATTCAACTGTCAAAATTTAATTTCCAAAAACTCAGCTTAGGAAACCCAAGGACACTTGCAAAAGGAAAGGAGAAAACAACTAGACACTTCAACATACAGACATGGTCTGAGAAATTTCCATACGCATCAACGTCCCAAATAACATCTAATTCAGAAATTTTTCCACTAACCAAATTTTTACACTACCACCTATTTGTTCTTCCATTTCTCCGCTAGCATTAGGTACTGAATGTATAAAAACGATTAAGGCAATCGATACAGAAAACAGTCTAGTTAGGAACAGTGTCAGAACAAATAACTGCATTACAATAGGTCCTGTAATAGACATACACTATGAGCTATAATGCAGAAGTGCTATAAGAGAAATATGAAACAAAGTATTACAGGACAGTACTTGCCAGGAAGAGCTGAGGAAAGTTCGACAGATAAAGAGCAAACTTAACTGGGTTGTGAAGCATGAATAAAAGTTTGGCAGATGAAAAAGAAGGAATAAGATGTGCAAAATTATGAGCTTGTAAACAGGGAAATGACAAGATCATCTCTGTGATTTAGAAAGATAATGCTGGCAGCAGCAGTGTGGACGAGAGAGACTGAAGAGAAATGTGAAAAGAAGGTGGCCCTCACTCTAGACAGGGAGAGAAGGATGCATACCGAAGCCATACTGGTGCAGGCTAAAGAAAGGGTTTTTATTTGAGGACTACTAAAGTGGCATCATCAATAGGCAAGGAGAAGCTAAGATTGTGGCTGGGGGCCGGACGGATGGTGAGACACCATTAGCCAAAACACGAAAGGGAGAAAGGGAGAGAGGAATCTGAGCATAATGTATTTGATAGGACTAAAGGACATTCAGGTGGAGATCACATAGACAGATATACAGAAACTGAAAGAGTGGTTTAAGACAGATGTACAGATTAGAGGCTCACAGTAATGAAGTGGCAACTGAAGTCATGGGGCAGTTAAAGTATCTCAGGGAGAAGATGTGGAGGAGGACTGAGGATTGATTCAACGTTCATCTCTGACTCATGTCCTTTTTTCCCTGAACTACTGTGTGCACGCACTACAGCAGACCTACGGATACAATGGTATTTAAGCGGCACAAAACTCCTCCAGAGCATGTACTGAATATTTACAGAACACCTCCTACAAGCAAGGCACGGTGGGGAAAATAAAGATGAATGAAACTTAGCCCTCATCATCAGGGGATTTACAAACCAGCAGAGAAATCAATTAACATTTTGTTAAATTAAATTATAATTTGTATCATTAAAAAATCTATTGCCAAAAAATCAGGAGATTAACAAAATACACATGTCATTCAAGGTGCTAATTAAGTCTACACAGCCAGAGCAAAAGAAGCTGAGTCGAATGAAACAAACATGAAGTGTGTGTCTTCCCCACCCCGATCAGGACTACTAGCTGTTAGTTACAGGATGTGTATGGGTGCAATGCTCTTTACAGGCCACTCCATTCCAGGCTCAGAAGAACCCTATTCATGGACTATTCTCTTCAATCCTCACAAACGCTCTAAGGCAGTTGCGTTTATTACCTCACACTGGTGAAAAGGTTTACAGAATTGGTTAACTTGCCCGAGGTCACGCAGCTAGCCAGGAGGCAGGCCAGGGTCTCCACTGAAGTTTAGATCTGGCCCCCAAGTCTGCTTACAAGACCATCATGCTGAACTGCTGCGCATCATCAGAGACTTTCACAGTATTTCTGTCATTTCAGATTTCATAAAGAGAAAGTTACTGTTCCGCTGCCTGTAGTGAAGAAAGCAAGAACAAGATAGGAGAGAAATGGACGCAATTTAGAGGAACAATGTGATCATCTGGAAACAGAAGAAAGCGGTCCAATGAGGTCTGCAATGATGATGGTGATTGCTCCTGATTCCAACCTTGCCAAAGGAGTCCAAAGAACAGCTTTTCTTCTTGGGTTGCTCTAAACCTGGTTTCTAGGCACTCACAGTGTGAATATTTTATAGGCCTTAAAATCCAAGAGCATGAATTATTCAGAGATCTAAGCACTTCTGGAAAAGACATTTTACATACTTTACATCAGGGAAGGCTTCTTTGCCTTCTGACTTGTAAATCACATGTAACAAGAATAAAATTTAGCCAGCACCACCAATTTTGGTGAAAGACTTAAATCTAAAATCAAAGTAAAGGATGGGGAGCATTGACTTCTAAAGAGACTTTAATTTCATAACTATATAATAATCTCCCCCAGTAATATCCTTGTTAACTTTTTTTTTTTAATTTTTTTTAACGTTTATTTTTGAGACAGAGAGAGACAGAGCGTGAGCAGGGGAGGGGCAGAGAGAGAGGGAGACACAGAATCTGAAACAGGCTCCAGGCTCTGAGCAGTCAGCACAGAGCCCAACGCGGGGCTCGAACTCACGGACCATGAGATCATGACCTGAGCCGAAGTCGGACGCCCCACCGACCGAGCCACCCAGGCGCCCCTGTTAACTTTTAATTATTCAAAATGTGGGTTATTTGGTGAATCCTCCCCTCCAGTACTTCTCAATGCCGTTGAGTCACAGCCTGAAATATCCAATTACCCGCATGACATCTCCTGGCTGTCTCAAAATCACCTCAAAATCAACAGGTCAGGACCCAAATTCATCATCTCCCCCTCCAAACCTGATCCCCTTCCAGGATTCCCTGCAACGAATGAATGGACCATCCATCCGGTTTTACAAGCCAGAAACCCAGGGGTCATCCCTGCTGCTTCTTTCTTCCCTCTGACATCCAATCCACCACCCGACTAAGCCTCCTTACTTCAGTCCGCCTCCAGCACCGCATGACCCAAGTACTCCCCCCCTCACCTGTTCCACTACGGCGGCCTCCCAACTCACCTAGCCACAGCCACTCCTGCCCCCATCAATACGTCCTCCATACTGCAGCTGCAAGGACTGTTTTTAAAAAGGCACAACTCTCGTATTTCCCTCCTGCTGAAGACCTTTAATTTCCCTCCAGTGTATTACAAGATATAGACAAAACTCTATAGTACAGCCCAGGCCTTACTGGCCCCAGCTTCCTCTCACACTTCTCCTGACTCTTTCCAGGCATCCTGGCTTCTCTTTTGGTATCCCATACTTGCTAAATCACCCCACCGAAAACCCACACACCCTCTGTCTGATACCTCTCCGTTCCCAGCTCACCTAGTTAACTCCTACTCACACCACAGACGTCAGCTTAGTTAGCACTTTTTCACTCAAATATCAGCTTTCACTTCCTCATTCAATGTTTATTTACAGTGCCTGCTACATACCAGGAACCGGACAGTTAATATACATCAAAGAACAAACAAAAAGCACTAGCTATGTGGAGCCTAGTGTGTGAGTGGAAAACAATAAACATCATTTTTTTAAGTGTATTTATTTATTTTGAGAGTGCGAAACAGTGTGAGCAGGGGAGGGGAGGGGAAAAGACAGAGAGAGAGAGAGAGAGAGAGAGAGAGAGAGAGAGAGAGAGAGAGAGAATCCCAAGCACGCTCTATGCTGTCAACGCAAAACCCCACACGGGACTCAATCTCCCAGATCGTGAGATCATGACATGAGCCAAAATCAGGTCAGACGCTCAACCGACTTTGCCACCCAGGTGCCCCTAAACATAATTTTTAAAGTAAATTATATACGATGCTAGAAAGCAGTAATTGCCGTGGGGGGAATAGACGAGCAGAGTAAGGAGCATCGGGAGTGCAGGCGATCATGGGGCCAGCAGAAATGTCAAACTGGTGGTCAAGGCAGACTCCACTGAGAAGGCACCAGCTGAGCAAAGACGAAGGGAGAGAGTCAGCCCTGTGGATGTCTATCAGAGAGAACAGCAGCAGGGGCAAAGGCCCTAAGACAGCGTCTGGGTATTCAAGTAGCACCGCAGGGCCAGTGTGGCTGAGGCAGAGTGAGTGAGAGGGGCGAGGAGGAGAAAACAAGATCAGAGAGGTAGCAGAGAGGCAAGGAAGGATGATTACAAAGCCTCATAGGCCACTGTGAGAACTCTGGTTCCTACTGACCGAAATAGACAGCCATTAGAGTGCTGAGCAGAGTGGCTTAGATTTAGAAAGGATCCCTTAGGCTGTTGTGGGAGAACAGACTGTAAGGGGTAAGAGTGAAAAGACAGACCAGTTCATATGATACTGATTTTCATGACTTCCTAACTCCGCAACCAGATCTAATAATCCCCCTAGTCCTGCACTATTAACCTCATTATTTGATTAATATTTACCTCCCCCTGTAGAGAGCCAGCTCCATGAAAGACAGTCTAAGTCTACTTTGGCTCGCTGTAGCATTCCCAGGGCCTAGCACAGTGCCTGAAATACACTAGGCAAACACTTGTTGAAAGACTGACTCTATTAGAGCTTTCAGAATGTGAAGTGCATACATGTCTCATTGTCCCGTCACAAAAAGAAACAGAGGCAACTTTATACCTAGGTTTATCTAAACTGATGGTCATAAAAAACATCATTTGGGTGAGGGAAATCAGTTCTGCTGTGACAATATTGTCAAACATGTTATTTCTTAAAATCCTCCTCCTTCCTCCCCAAGTGCATATTCTGCCAGAAGTTTCTAAAACCCAGATTGGATCATGCCATTCATTCTAATAGCTGGTGAGATAAATTCCAAAAGGTACAGGGTACTTGCAACTTCTCCCTAACACAGCTTTCTCATCTCCTGCCATCTTGACACTGTACCTCCAGCCACAAAGAAAAGGAAGGGAGAAGAAAGCCAATACTTGTTGAATACCTATTGTTAGGCAAGCCCCTAAATCATATATATATTAATGTTTAGATTTATTTATAGACACAAATATATTCAAATATTTCACATGTCTAACACAGATGTGTATTATATTAGATATACAATATATAATCTATGATCATATATACTACATATGATATACAAATATATATATCTATAATAGATATATGAGTTTAATATATATCTATAATATTACACACACACACACGGGGCGCCTGAGTGGCTCAGTTGGTTAAGCGTCCAACTTCGACTCAGGTCATGATCTTGTGGTTTGTGAGTCTGAGCCCCTAATTGGGTTCTGTGCTGACAGCTCAGAGCCTGGAGCCTGCTTGGGATTCTGTGTCTCCCTCTCTCTCGGCCCCCGCCCGCCCCACACACACACTGTGTCTCTCTCTCCTTCAAAAATAAATAAACATTAAAAAAAAAAAAAAGGTTCAAAGGAATTACTATCTTCCAGCATTAACCATACAGAAGCAGCAAACTGTACAGGCTTTGAGGACCTCAGGGTGATTCAGTCGGTAGAGCATGCAACTCTTGATCTTGGGGTTGTGAGTCCAAGCCCCACAATGGGTATAGGGCTTACTTCAAATTAATTAACTAGTTATTTAAAAAAAAAAAAAAAAAAGTACAGGCTTTGGCGTGAACTCTGGCTTGGGCCCAATCCCATGTCCAGCCTCTTCCCAGCTGTGCCTACTTGGCCAGGTTATGTATCCATTCTACTCTTTAGGGAATAGTTGCTATGTACCAGTGCTGTTTGAGCTTTAAACCTCCTTATAAACCTCCCTACGCTGTGGTTTTCTGGTATGTAAACTGGGGTGACGACAGCACATCCCTAGAAAGGGAGAATTAATCACAGCAACTGTGATTACTTCATACATACCTTCAACAACTCCTTACCAAAAAGAGGGTTCACATACGTTCGATTACTTTGTAACAAACACTGTTCCTGGCAATACCGCTAGGACTCTTGGGTCCTGAGAAACTGTTCCTCCTTCTGGCGGAGACAGCCGCCTGCACACACGCATCTCCATTTTGCTCACTCCTGAGCTCCACTAAAACTACAACAAAGGGAGTTTTTAAAAAGTCATAAACTCCTAATGATAAGGAGAAAGGAAGAGAAAAGAAGCAACAGCAATGAAATCCTCAAATCTGGCAAGCTGCCGGGCAATGGTAACCGACAGCACGCCCCAGAGAGCAGGGTTCCCAAGCCAGCGGTGGGGAAAGCTGAGAAGCAACCCAGGAAAGACACGGGGGAAGCAGTTAGAAGGTTAGGTCCCCAGAGCCTGTCCTTTCTTTCTTGATGGTGCCAAATGCTTCCTCCATATCCTGGCAGAAGCCTAAGGTGTTTCCGCCCCATTGCTTGTGTTCTGGATCTGGGGATGACCGGCAGGACGGAAGTACCAAACACTGGACAGGAGGGACTACTATTCCTCTGCTCTGGCTCAGGAGACTGGCAGCCAGATCTCTTCCTTCCAAATGGGAAGCTGCAGAACTATGCGGAGGAAGAAAAGTTAAAACAAGATCATCATAACCTCAGAGATGAGAGAACATATTGCATCTATCAAATAAGAATAGGATGCTATCATGAGAGACACTCAGAGACTAAAAAATAGCCTTTGGAAATAAAAAACATGATCATGGAAAAAAAATTTAATATTTTTTAATTTATTTTTGAGAGAGAGAAAGAGCACAAGCGGGGATGGGGCAGTGGGGGGAGGGGCACAGAAAATCCAAAGTGAGCTCTGTGCTGACAGCCCTAGCCCTATGCGAGGCTCGAACTCACAAACCATGAGGGCATGACCTGAGCCGAAGTCAGCCGCTCAACTGACTGAGCCACCCAGGCGCCCCTGGAAAACATTTTTTTTTATCCAAATAGAAAGGTTGGGAAATCAGTGTTAAGAAAATCTAAGGATTAGTTGCTATGTGCCAGCACTGTTGAGCTTTAAACCTCCCGAGGCTATGGTTTCTGGTACATAAACTGGGCAGAGAGTAATAAGTAGCTGATGGAAAACAGATAAGAAAATTAGAAGACCTTTACAATGTTCACATCCACATAACGGGTATTTCAGAAGAAAGACTACAAAGCAAATAGAAGGGAGAAAATAACAAAATATTTCATGAGAATTTCCCCAGAAGTTACTGTATATCCAGATTTAAAGGGTCCATCAAATACTCAACTTGATGGATGCAAATAGACCCATACTAATATACATCATTTTAGGAGTGCCTGGGTGGCTCAGTCGGTTGAGTGTCCAATCTGGCTTAGGTCATGATCTCGCGGTTTGTGAGTTCAAGCCCCACATGCTTCATATTCTGTGTCTACCTCTCTCTCTGCTCCTCCACCACTCATGCTCTGACTCTCTCTCAAAAATAAACATTAAAAATTTTTTTTTTAAAGATACATCACTTTACATTTCAAAACAATGTGGTCAATATGGAGATTCTATAAGTTTGGAGACAGAAAAAAAAAGCAGGTCAAATACTAATTATCATGAATCATAATGCTTGGAATTCTCAACAGCAATACTGGAAGCAGAGGGAACTTCAAAATTCTAAAAGAAAATTATTTTCAACTGAAATTCTATTACCTGACAAAGTATCAGTCAAGTATGAGGATAGAATCAAAACATATTCAGACAGGCAAGGTCTCCAAAAAATGTAACTCTTCTTGTCAAGAAGCTACTGGAGTTTGAGCGCCATTAGAGAGAGTAAATCAATAAAAGAAAAAGGACACAAACTTCCAGTTATAAAGCAAGTCAGGAGATGAAAAGTATAGCATAAGGAATAGAGTTGATAAGATTATAAGTTTGTCTGGTGACAGATGGTAACTACACTTATTGTGGCGAGCACTATGTACAGAATTGTTAAACCACTAGGTTGTGCCCCTGAAACTAATGTAACTTGTATGTCAACTATACTTCAATAATAAAAATATTTTTTTTAACGTTTATTTATTTTGAAAGAGAGAGAGAGCAGGGGAAGGGCAGCGAGAGGGTGAGAGAGAATCCCAAGCAGGCTCCACACTGTCAGCACGTAGCCCCATGTAGGGCTCGATCTCATGAACCATGAGATCATGACCTGAGCCAAAATCAAGTCAGATGATGGGGCACCTGGTGGCTCAGTCGGTTAAGCGTCCGACTTCAGTTCGGGTCATGATCTCGTGGTCTGTGGGTTCAAGCCCCACATAGGGCTCTGTGCTTACGGTTCAGAGCCTGGAGCCTGCTTCAGATTCTGTGTCTCCTTCTCTCTCTGCTACTCCCCTGCTCATGCTCTATCTCTCTGTCTCTCAAAAATAAATAAACGTTAAAAAATTTTTTTTAAAGAAGTCAGATGATTAAAAAAAAAAAAAGTCAGACGCTTAACCTACTGAGCCACCCAGGTGCCCCAAAAATAACTTTTAAAAGACAGAATCCAGGATACAGGAAAGATCCAACCCAGGAGACCTAAAGAGGTTCCAGCTGTGCCCCAGACAAGGAGGATAAGCGGGTCAGACTGAAGTAGTGTAACTTGAGACAGACATGTCCCCGGTGCCACACCAGCTGTTTAACCTGAGGACTGAACGCCCCGAAACCTGGCCCAGATTCCTATCTGTACCCAGCTGGGCTTGGTTTGATCTTGACCGTACGGTGACACAGTTCCTGCTCGCCTTCAAAGCCCCGCAGCTGCACCAGCAGAGGCCATTCATGCCCCGGGGCAGAAAGGTTCTGCTTTGAGCCACGCTGTTAACTCTGGGCAAGCCACAGTGAGCTGAACAGCAGAAAATACAGAGCAGCCCATGCCCTCTGCCTGCGCTTCTGCTCTCCTTTCAGACCCCGGAGATATTATACATTCCGTACAGACTGTGGCAATGAAGTGAATATCCCAATAAAATGAGTCCAATGAATTATTGTTTCCCAAGTGCATATGAAAGTTACGTTTACACTATACCGTAGCCTACTAAGTGTGCGATGGCATTATGTCTAGAAAACAAGGTGCATACTTTAATTTGAAAAGACTTCATTGCTAAAGATGCTAACCATCATCTGAGCATTCAGCAAGCTGCAATCACTAATCACAGATCACCATGACACATATAGTAACATAAAGTTTGAAATATTGCAAGAATTACCAAAATGTGACACGGAGGCATGAAGTGAACAAATGCCGTTGGAAAAATGGTGCTGACAGACTTGCTCCACAAAGGGTTGCCACAAACCGGCACTTTGTTTAAAAAAAACAAAACAACAACAAAAAAAGACAGTATCTGCAAAGCACAATAAAACAAGGTGTGCCTTGTATGAGGCCCACACTAGAGACTTCCAGATGCCCTACTGTGTGGTCCATTTCCTAGGACTCACTCATGACACTACTCATTAACTTCCACCGAAAGTCCCCCTATAAACGGTCAGGGAAGCTGAAGTCATTCTCTTCTGCTCATCTTTTCCTGGAAAACCCCATCTATAATAATGACAATATTGTCCTTTCCTTACACACTCAGGTTTGTACTTACAATTGTAAAACAAAATTTTAATCTCAAATTTAGAAAGCTCTAGTATTTTCTAATAAGTCTGTTTGGAATTCATCTACACTCAGGGGAAAAGAACTTCGTTATCACAGTTTACTTAATGAAAAATTCATTGTTAATAAAGACACGGTTTATAGTCCTATAAGGTTTAACTGGAGAATTAATAAGGGGTTATGATTTTTAGAGCCTTGTAGGAAAGAGTAATCCCAAAGGCATTATGATTTCGTTGCTGTGTAGAACATTAACCAATTATATCTAACTTGGCAATTTTGTTCAGACCTTCCTTTCCCTGTGGACTACATATATTCTTTAAATCCTCTCAAAACCAGCTCTTTGTGGCACTCTCTATAACAGTTAAATAAAACTTTGAAACATGCTCACTATTTGCATGAGAATTTTGTTGTAACACTACTCAATCAAAATCAAAAATATTGTTTAGTATGGGTATCTGTGTATATGTCCACTGTGTGTGTGCATTTGTGTCTATGTGTATATTTGTGTGTATATATATGTAAAGCTTATTTTAAAAAATTTTTAATGTTTGTCTTAATTTTTGAAAGAGAGAGAGAGAGAGAGAGAGAGAGCGCGCGCGCGCGCGCGTGAGTGGGGGAAGGGCAGAGACCGAGAGGGAGACACAGAATCTGAAACAGGCTCCAGGCTGTGAGCTGTCAGCACAGAGCCTGATATGGGGCTCGAACTCGAGAACGGCGAGATCATGACCTAGGCCGAAGTCAGATGCTCAATCAACTGAAGCCATCCAAGGCGCCCCGTATGTAAAGTTTATTTTAAAAAGCAAGAGAAAGATTAACAGGTCAGAACAGAGGCTACCTCTGGAAGAAGGAGGCAAACGTTTTGTGTCTTAATCTGATGGTAAATACAATGATCACAGCATTCATACTCTTTTAAAAATATATGTACATATATACCACATGATATATATACGTATAAATCACATATATCATACATATACAAATATATACGTACATATGTATACATACTTTTTGTACACCTGGGATATATTTTGCAACAAAAGGAACTTACTTTATTTATTTTTTTTTAATTTTTTTTGGAATGTTTATTTATTTTTGGAATGTTTATTTATTTTTGAGAGAGAGAGAGACAGAGCATGAGCGAGGGAGGGGCAGAGAGAGGGGAGACACAGAATCGGAAGCAGGCTCCAGTCTCCCAGCTGTCAGCACAGAGCCCGATGCGGGGCTCAAACTCACAAGCCGTGAGATCATGACCTGAGCCAAATCAGACGCTCAACCGACTGAGCCACCCAGGCGCCCCTAAAAGGAACTTATTTTAAAAAAGAACAAGAAATTGTTATGATTGGGTATTCAAGGGGTTACCATAGGATGGAATGTACATAAAATATGTCTGTTCACATTTTCTCTTCCCGAAGGCCTTCTCTATTCATTCCTGCCAAGCCAATCAATTGAATGAACATAACCTTAAAGTCAACACCACTAAGTGGAAACAAAGTTAAAAAATTCACCATTATTTAACCTGGTCCTCAAAATTTTCTTGGCTCGGTCTCTAAATATAAAAGGACACACAGGTTCTAAGAAATGCATTTAAATCAAACAAATTTAGCTACTGCCTTTAAGTTATAAAATCTTTTTAAGTTATAAAAAATATTCCTGGTGAAAAGGGCACTAAAATTATACTGAAGTACAATCATCTGTTTCAATTATCTACCTGAAACTTATCCTACAATGGCAGAAGGATTTTCATGCAGCAAGGCTTTTAATGGCTAAAATCTAGACACAACCAAAATGTCCATCAGTACAGGACCAATAAAATATATTACATGTGAACAATGCATACTATGCAGCATTTTAAAAATGAGGGCCGGCGGTGCCTGGATGGCTCAATAAATTAAGCATTGGACTCCTGACCTGCTCAGGTCAGGATCTCATGGTTTGTGAATTTGAGCCCTGCATCAGGCTCTGCTCCGGATTCTCTCTCTGCCCCTTCCCCACTTGTGCCATGCGCACTCTCTCTCTAAAAATAAATAAAATTTTTAAAAAGAGCCAAGATTAAAAAAATTTTTTTTCTACAGCCTATATTACCATTATCACTTTAAAAGGAGCAAATAAGGATAAACTAATCAGACAGATTCTTTACCCTGGACTCCAGAAGTGAACTCAGAAAAGACCAGCCAGTCAAGGCTGCTGTAATCCCAGTGGACAGAGGATGGGGGTGGGGTGGGGAGGGGAGGGTGTGTCTCCGGAAGAGGAAAACTACATCCTCCTGCTGCTCTCATTAAACCTGCTTTTCCTGCAGCATTAACATTCAAGATAACTTTCGATTTTTATTTTAAGAATGAAGAGTCTTGCAACAGTATTACCGGTAAGAAGGCTTAACGTTTGTTTTACGTTTGAAACCTAAGCCGATCTGAAACACGAGAAGACAAGAGACTAAAGACGATGGAAAGGAAAAGTGTGACCAGCCCGGGAGTAAGAGCCTTGGGAATTGTTAAGAAAGGGGATTTACGGTGCAGATAGATGAAGAGTTTGAGGGAAGAGGTGGGACACTCCGAGAAGAGAAATCAATGTCTTTGAGAGGCATAATGGTGACTACACATTTACTCCAATCGCAGGCTTGACTCCCGCCCCCACACACGCACAAGCTCACAAGGCACTGACAGCAGCAAGGGAACGAGCACAGTCGATCTTAACACTGCTCTGGCTTTAAAAAGGTCATATATTTACATTACAGATTAAGCACTTTCCAGCGATTAACTCGGAACCCAATTAATTGGTTAAAAACCAAAATGGTCTTCCCCAGCCAACTACCATTGCTACAGTGGCGATTCTCTGCTGCTACTTATCTAAAAGGTCGTTCAACACTTTATGATTAATTCTCAAAAGAACGCTGAGCCTCTAACATTTCCTCTTCCCACCGCTGTACCTGACTCTCCTAAGGTCAGAGTCGGGAAAGTCCACACAACACGGACCATATTCTCAGCAATGGTTCTGAGAACGCGAGAGGGACCACAAAGTACCCGAGTCGCCCCCAGACTCCCGGAGCGAGCCGTCCACCGCCTCTCTCCCCTGCCCGTCGCCCTGGGAAGCCGAGAGGCTCGAGATGGGAATCTTCCAGACCTCCCCGACAAGCAATCGACGGCCAGGTAACGCGGCGGTGCGGCCCTCCCCGGTCGAGTGCGGGTCCCCGCGCGTCACCGCCGCGGTCGGCCCGAGGGGAGGCGGGCTGGGCCGGAGACGTTGGCGGAGGCCCCCCGGTCCGCAGGCTGCCCGGGTGTTCCTCCGGCCCGTTCCACCGGGCGGCGCCGGGCGCAGGAGAGGCCGGGCTGGGCGCCGCCGCACCGCGCAGGCCGGGTTGGCCGGGGGCGCCTCCTCACGCGCGGACGGGGGGCACGAGCCCCCAGCGCGTCGCGAGACCGGCCGACCGCACTCACCTGGCTTCGCTGACCCCTACGCCGACCCCAAGCGCTCACGCACAGGAAGAGGCGGCTGTGCCCGGACCCGGCCGGCGTCCGCGGCTCCACCTCGGTCCCGGGGAGCCGGGAGCAGACGGCGGGCGCTAGGCTAGGGGCGCCGGCGGGGCGCGGCGCCGTGCGCACCGCAGCGACCAATCGGCACGCAGCAAGTGGCCGGTCGGGGGCGGGGCGGGGCTCGAGGGGCGGGGCAGAGGCGCCACTGGGCGGGGCGAGGGTACCAGGTCTCCACGACCCCCAGGAGCTGTCGGCTGACTCCACGCCTTAGGGTTCTCGGCCGCTTAAACCTGACTGGTCCTGCTGTGTTCCCGACGGCGGCTGGGGCCCGGCTCCCACCGCTGCGTTTCTGCTAGCCAACTTCAAGCGCAGCATCCGTGAGGTCATGCGCGAGGAGAGCCCAAGACCCAGAGGGCAGGTACTCTCTTTGCATGTAGGCCCAGCGGCGTTGGCCGCGCGAGCTGCCCAGAGTAGGGCACGTGCTCCAGAAAAGGGTTCCACGGAACTGAAGGTCTGTAGGGATGCCCGTTTCTAATCCCCACGCTCAGAAATGGAGGCCTAGAAAAGCGCAGTTACTCGTCTAAGGCCACCAACTAGTACTGTTACACGAGGTAACCTGCACCATACAGCTAGTCTTCTGATTCTGTCCTGATGCTTTTCCAGGGATCCGCCCAGACTCTTGGCTTCCTTGTAGTCAGGTCTCTTCCACCTGTCTCCTTTAAAGACACTACATGTTGTGGTGCTTGGCTGGCTCTGTCAGTAGAGCATGTGACCCTTAATCCTCAGGTTGTGAGTTCAAGCCCTACCTTGGGTGTAGAGCTTACTTAGTCAATAGATAAAAATAAAGACATTGCATCTTGAATTTTTAGCATAACTTCAATAGCTTTTGAAAGTCCCCTCTAAATCTCCTACAGAATACAAAACGCCGTTTAGTTGTGTGACGAAAAGACACTGGATTTCCGGGAATTATCAATGGGAATCTTAAAACGTTTTTACTTGTGGTATGGAGGAAATAAAGGTTTTGCGTCCCAACTTATCGTAGAATGCCATCCTCTTCTATGATGACTCCTATAGATGTTACACATGTAAGAGGAACAATCCCTGCTTTGTGGCGTTTCCCCACTATCCCTCAGGTCCCATTTTCATAGACACTACTTTTCTCTTTTATATTTGTCACTTTGCAAGTAATACATTTATAGTTACATTATCCATCATTCTGATACATGTACTAGGGTCTAGTATTCAATAAATATTTGTTGAGGGACACCTGGGTGGCGCAGTTAGGCGTCCGACTTCGGTTCAGGTCATGATCTCCCTGTTTGTGGGTTGGAGTCCCCCCGACGGGGCTCTGTGCTGACAGCTCAGAGCCTGGAGCCTGCTTCAGATTCTGTGTCTCCCTCTCTCTCTGCCCCACCCCTGCTTGTGTTCTGTCTCTCTCCGTCTCTCAAAAATGAATAAACATTGAAAAAAATTTAATGAAAAATAATAAAAAATTCAAAAATAAATATTTGTTGAATAATTTACTTTTGAAATATATGTAACCTTAAAACTAGTTAACTTATATAACTTAACACAATTTATTAACATATGAGAGTTGCCTTTTTTTAAATAAGGTTTTAGATCTTGCTTCTTTTTTGATTATTAGGATTAGCTTTGGCTGCAAGTAGCAGCCACACAAAATACCAGTGGCTTAAACAAAAATTGGTATTTCTCTCTTATGTTTAAGAAGTCCAGAGTTAGTCTAGTGCTAGTCTGACACATCATGAGACAGATCTAGACTCATTGTTCCAGCAGGAGAGTCACAAATGTATTTATGCTTTCAAATATATGGGCATTTGGAAGGTATATGGTTCCATTCCCAGTATCACCTCATGGTCTAAAAGAGTTGCTGTAGCTCCAGCCATTATGCTTGCATTCCAACCAGCAGAAGAGAAGACAAAGAAGGGAACACCCCCTCTCTTTAGAAGCATTTCCCAAAGGCTGCATATACCATTTCTGCTTTCATCCTGCTGGCAAAAACTTAGTCACTTAGCTACATGAAATGCAAAGGAAGACTGGAAAATGGGGTTTCAGTACTGAGGAAGAATGGATATTGGGGGACAGGTAGGAGTTTTTTCATAGTCTTAATGCTCACACTTTTTGAAGAATTAAGTATTTTAAGATTTCCAGAGAATTTTTAAATGCTTTTTTACAGAATATCTATTAGAAAATTCTTACCTCCATGTTTGAAGGAACATGTTACTGTTGACCTGCCCTTAGGATGTACATACCTTCATTTGCTTTTTCAGAAGTGAGTGGGGACTTACACTAATGCATCTAGCTTCCCTCTCATTCTGTAAACCTCTACTTTACAAAGAGAGTCACATATATATAGTTGTGCTTTCAAAAATACGGGCATTTGAAATATATTGGGATTAAGTTACTGATGTCCACATTTCAGTGTCAGCCTTTCAAATGTACTGATTTGAGTATTTCGTAAAGTTGCAAATCAGCTTCAACAAAACTTCACACCTGCTCTGATTCAAATGGTATTCCATCATGTAGCTACCTAAGTATGTGTTTTCTTAAATTCCCATTACCTAAGAACCTCAGAGAGGCCCTCCTAGATTCTGGAGTCTTTGTGACTTCAGGACCTTTTCAGGTTTGGGCGAGGACAGCTTGTAAAAGACTGTTTCACCTAAAAGTGGACAGGTAGAATCCGGTCCAGTTGGTTCAAGCCTACTAAGAAAAAAGAACAACTCAAGCTGTCCTTGGCACTAGGTTCCACAGATTCTGGTTTGTTCTTATTATCTCAACGCTGTTTCACGAACTTTAATGGAGTGGCATTCACTTCCCATCTTTTGAAAGTACACACTAGATGTGTATTACAGGAACCGAAAGACTAAAGCATAATATGTAAACATATACTTCCTAAAATACTGTCTCTTCCTCCATAAACTTATGGGGCTGTGTAACAAAAAGACTTCACATAAGTCAGTAGAACTGTTGTATTTGGATGAAGGTCTTGAGGCTAAGATCACACTCCTGTGGATCTGAAATGACCTTCTCCTGAAAGGATCAATCATTTGGGAGAAAGACTGATCTTCGGGTGGGAAATGATACCAAAGCTTAGGGGATTATATGACACAGGCAGAAGAGGAAACCTTTCTCTCTGTAGTTTAAACTCTTGACGACAGTGGATACATTTATCAGTTGGCTCCTTCAGTTGCAAGTAACCGGAAAAACAACCTCAAACTGGCTTTTTAGAACACTAAAACAACAATAACAACAACAAAGCAACAGCAACAAAAACTAGTTTTAAACAAAAAAAAAAAAATGGGGACCTAACCTCAGTAGAAATACAGACAGAAATAGATATGGAGAAAATGAGAAGTATGATAGTGTTGCAGATGAGTCAGTCTTTTTTATAAGTGTTGTGTTAGAATAGTCACCGATGTTGGGTGGCTCAGTCGGTTAGGCATCCGACTCTTACTCTCTACTCAGGACATGATCTCTCGGTTCATGGGATCAAGCCCTGTGTCAGGCTCTGTGCTGATGGCATGGAGCCTGCTTGGGATTCTCTCTCTCTCCCTCTCTCTCTGCCCCTCCCCTGCTCTCTCTCTCCTTCTCTCTCAGAATAAATAAATAAACTTAAAAAAAAAATCACCTATGTTACGATCCGGGAAAAGGTGGCAATGAAATATTGCAAGTGGGCTATGTCAAGGATATATTCAGACACCAGTGTTTAAAAGTTGATAGGAAGATAAATTCCTCAATGGGAAACAGAGAACAGATGATGGGTCCGAGAAAGACACAGTAGTACAGTCGTACAAGAAGCCAGAGAGAAGTTAGGTAGGAGACCTCTAGGGACAGTATGTGATAACACAGAAACGCAAAATGTGGCCCCCCAAATTAATCATTTCAACCTGTAATTTTTGCCATATTGATTGATTTTCTTTACACTAGAAGGGTAGCATATATGAACTATTGCTACAATGCTTATTAATGAAATTATGAGATTACAGAGTTTCATGTATGTCTACTCTATTAATTATCGATTACCATGTAGCAAATTATCCTCAAACGTAGCAACTTAAAACATCAAGCATTTATTTATTATTTTACATAATAGCTAAGGATCAGGAATCTGGAAGCAACTTAGCTCAGTTGTTCTGACTCAGGATTCCTCGTGAGCTTAGAGTGAACCTGTCAGTGGTGGCTGCATGTTTCTGAAGGCTTGGCTGAGGCTTTGTTTCCAATAATGCTCACTCACGTGGCTGTTGTCTAGGGGCCTCAGTTCCTGCACACATGTGCCCCTGTGCAAGACCGCCTCAAGTCATGGCAACTGGCTTCACCCAGAGCAAGTGATCTAACAGAAAGTGAGAGAACAGGAAGCTTCTAGCCTCAGAAGTGACATCCTATCACTTCTGTTGTATACTATTGGTCACATAGACCAAATCTGATACAACATGGGAGGTCACTACACAAAAATGTACGTATCAGAAAGTGAGGATCTTCGGGGATCCTGGCTGGCTCAAGCAGGGGAGCGTGTGACTCTTGATCTCAGGGTGGTGAGTTTGAGCCCCAGGTTGAGTTTAGAAATTACTTAAAAATGAAATTTTTAGGGGCGCCTGGGTGGCTCAGTCAGTTAAGTGACCGACTCTTGATTTTGGCTCAGGTCATGATCTCATGGTTCGTGGGATCAAGGCCCATGTCGGGCTCTCTGCTGACGGCACAAAGCCTGCTTGAGAATCTCTCTCTCCCTCTCTCTCTCTCTCTCTCTCCAGTAGTTGTGTTGTGAATGCATTAGTAAATTAGTTGAATTAGTGAAAAAAAAAATAGTGTGTTTTAAATCATGCAAAGGGGTGCCTGGGTGGCTCAGTCAGTTAAGCAACTGACTTCGGCTCAGGTCATGATCTCACAGGTCGTGAGTTCGATTCCCCGTCAGGCTCTGTGCAGACAGCTCAGATCCTGGAGCCTGCTTCCGATTCTGTGTCTCCCTCTCTCTCTCTGCCCCTCCCCCGCTCATACTCTGTCTGTCTGTATCTCTCTCAAAAGTAAATAAATATTTTTTAAATTTTAATAAAATAATCACGCAAAAAACATGCTGTGTTTACACGTAAAATATAATTCTGTTCCAGGCTTAGATTATCATGAACAGATTTTTTTCACCCACATGAATGTCTGGTGAGATATTTGAATGTTGACCAAGACATGGAACAATTCTTTTTGGTCACCCACCCTGCTCACTGCGGACACTCAGCATCCCTGGCTCCCCCTCCTAAATGTTTGTGGTCGGGGTGGGGGGGCTGGTGATGTTTGAAATATTTAACAATTAGGATTGCATGGACTTATCAACCAATCAGAATAGATGCCAGACAGCACAACGTACTGGTCCAAATGGGCTAAATAGAAACTCTGCCAGCAGTGCCTCTGCAACCATGTTGTCATCTGAAGATTCCTCCACAAATTTCCAAAATATCCTCCGGGAGCAGTAATGCCTCCACCGAGTTACTACTGAGGACCTCAGCCTGCACCCAGCATTTCATATTCATCATCTCTAAGGATTACAGCTATCCTTGCAAGTTAGGTCTGATTACATTTGGCCCTTGAGCCATGTGGGGGTTAGGAACACCAACCCCCCACGCAATAAAAAATTTACGTATGTGGGGCGCCTGGGTGGCTCAGTCGGTTGGGCGTCCGACTTCAGCTCGGGTCATGATCTCGCGGTCCTTGAGTTCGAGCCCCGTGTCCGGCTCTGTGCTGACAGCTCAGAGCCTGAAGCCTGTTTCCGATTCTGTGTCTCCCTCTCTCTCTGACCTTCCCCCATTCATGCTCTGTCTCTCTCTGTCTCAAAAAAAAAAAAAAAAAAAAAAAAAAAAAAAAATTCACCTATGACTTTTGACTCCCAAAAACTTAACTGCTAACAGCCTACTGTTGACTGGAAACCTAACTGATGACATAAACAGTCTATTAACATATTATAATGATATATAATGATAACATAATATGTGTTGTATACGTCTTAGACACTGTGTTCTTACAACGAAGGAGAGAAAAACAAATGCTATTAAGAAAATCATAAGGAAGGGGGCGCCTGGGTGGCGCAGTCGGTTAAGCGTCTGACTTCAGCCAGGTCACGATCTCGCGGTCCGTGAGTTCGAGCCCCGCATCAGGCTCTGGGCTGATGGCTCAGAGCCTGGAGCCTGTTTCCGATTCTGTGTCTCCCTCTCTCTCTGCCCCTCCCCCGTTCATGCTCTGTCTCTCTCTGTCCCAAAAATAAATAAATGTTGAAAAAAAATTAAAAAAAAAAAGAAAATCATAAGGAAGAGAAAGTATAACTGGTCTTGAGCAGTTCAGACCCCTGCTATTCAAGGGTCAACTATAAACTCATTTGACAGATGAAAAACAGAAACTCAAGGTCACATAGCTAATGAGTGGCAAAATCTGGGTCCGAATTCAAGTCTCCCTAGCTCCAAAGCCTCACTGCCTCTTTCTTGTGGTATCAGGGGCAGTTAAGGACAAGAATGACAGTCCAGGGGCACCTGGCTGGCTCAGTCAGAACAGGATGCGACTCTTCATCTTGGGGCCATGAGTTCAAGCCCCACGTTGGGTGTAGAGATCACCTAAATAAATAAATGAACTTAAAAATAAAAGAATGACAGTCCCAATAAAACACACTGAATTCAAGACAGTCCCCGGAAACTCCGTGTCTTGAATCTTCACTGCAGACGTTTCACTAATGTGATCTGCTCCAGTATCCTCTCTGCCAACACCTTGGCACGGTGCGGGTAAGAACAGGGATCTGGAATCAGACCAACCATACACAATCTGGGTTCAGATCCCAACCCTTGACACTTTCTAGCTGTGTGACCCAAAGCAAGTTACCTAACCTCTCTGAGCCTCACTAGTTTCCTCATTTCTCAAAAAGCGTTAATAACAGGACCTGTCATAGGATTGTCGTGAAGATTGGTTAGTGCAAGGAAAGCATTCAATAAGTAAGCTATTGTCACTTTCTCTGTACCTCATACCTTATGACGCATTATTACGCCATATCTCATTCCTGATTTGTGGCAACTTCAACTTGCATTTGCTGTCTCTATGCCTCAAGGTCTCTCTCTGTGTAACCTTGCGCTGCTATTTATTTCATCTGCTCAGTATTGATTAGTTCTTATTTCCAGGAGAACATACAACGATCTCACGCAGGCTGAATAAAGCTAGATGTGTTGATTTGGAAAGATCCTCAAGATACATTAATAGACAGCGGAAGAGAAAGATAAGAAGAGCATGTGTAGTGTGTTTACATTTATCTGTTTTTGAGAGACAGGTGGAGAAATGGTGTGTGTATATAAATTATATGTATAAATAAAGGATATTGTGGTAGCAGGATAATGGCTTCCCCAAATAGGTCCTAATTCCCAGAATCTGTGAATATGTTATGTTACTTAATGAAAGGAAATCAAGGTTGCTAATCGACTGACCTTAAAACAGGGAGATTATGTGGGACGATCTGGGTGGGGCCGATGTAAGTCCAAGGGTCCTGGAAGTGGAGGAGGGAGGCAGGAGAGTCAGAGTAGTGTGACTAGGGGGAAGGCTAACCTGCTGTCGCTGGCTATGAAGATAGAGGATGGGGACACAAGCCAAGAATACAGGTGGCTTCTAGAAGTTGGAAAAAGCAAGGAATCAGATTCTCCCCTAGAGCCTCCAGAAGGAATGAAACCCCACCAACACCTTGATGTTAACCCAGTAAGATCCGCTTTGGACTTCTGGCCTCTAGAACTGTAAGACAACAAATTTGTGTTATGTGAGCCACTAATTTTGTAGCCATTTGTTACTACAGCATAAAAACAAACAAACAAAAAACTAGTAGATGTGCAAGAAGTGGTTGATGGCATTTAGATCTGGGAAGTAGGGTTGGGAGGTCTGGATCTGGGGGGTGGGTAGGTCTGGGATAAAGGGGAATTCATTTGTTCATCACCTATCCTTTTGCATTGATTGAATTTTTTACTATATACATGTGAATTTTCAAAATAAAAAAAGCTTTTATTTTTCCAAACAAAGAACCTTATGTTATTGTACTATGAAACACTTTACCAGCCATTGGATGTATTCCTTGCTCTTGGGCCAATTTGGCTTTGGCCCCTGTGGGCAGGCAGGCACCATAAGTGATAAGCTTAAAATAGCCATCACCCAAACTTCTCAAGGTACTCATGTCCGTAAGAGTGGGACCCAAAGGCACGCCCAGGTATTCTTCCTCACTCTGCCAGCTCCCTGACACTCCTGTCCAGAAGGTTATGGAATCACCATGTCTCAAGGCCACTCTGTCTTGGGTGTTGGAGAGAAGAGAAGAGGGGAAAGGCAGGCTCTTTAGGCCTCTTCTTCCCCAGAGGCTCTGGGCAACATGATGTGTGGTGGGACATAGTGGGGACGGACCCCTTACCCACTGCCTAATCACCTGCTGAGTTCTAGAATAAAAGGTTTTGTCTATGTAATTAAAGACCATGTTCTTGGGGCGCTTGGGTGGCTCAGTCTGTTGGGTGTCAGAGCCTGGAACCTGCTTCGGATTCTGTGTCTCTCTCTCTGCCCCTCCCCTGCTCACACTCTGTGTCTCTCTCTCTGCCCCTCCCCTGCTCACACTCTGTGTCTCTCTCTCTCTCAAAAATAAGTAAACATTAAAAAAAAATTTTTTTAAAGACCATGTTTTTTCAATCATTTTTTACAAAACGTGCACTTGCTTTTATCTATTTTTCTCCACTTTGTGGATTCTTGTTTATATAAGGCCATCACTCAGCTTGCTAAGAGTGGCTCTTTATTTAAGAAAAACAAAGAGGCACGCCTGGCTGGCTCAATCATGGAGCGTGCGACTTTTGATCTTGGGGATGTAAGTTCAAGCCCCACGTTGGGTGTAGAGATAACTTAGAAAAATAAAATCTTAGGGGAAAGTGGGTGATGGGCATTGAGGAGGGCACTTGTTGGGGTGACCACTGGGTGTTGTATGGAAACCAATTTGATAATAAATTATATTAAAAAATAATAAATAAAATAAAATCTTTAAAAAAAAAAAGGACACAGTAGCAAATGCCTGGGAATACTAACAAAGTTTTGTGGGGTTTTGCAGAAACTTGCGCACATTAATCAACATTTGCTAGAGATGTGAAAGCATCTAAATTTAAACTCTTAAAACATTGGCTGTCATTTTTATGCTTAATTTAAAACAGTTCTCTCCCTCTTTATGCTTCTGAAGACATTTCTCGAGTATAGAAGAGTAGCAAGCAGCCTACCAAATTCAGAACTGTAGCAGGATTCTTGCGCAGAGGGTTGAGACACTGAGGCTTTTCTTTCCAGGAAGCAACTTTACTCATGCCAGTGCGGCTCAGTTGCGTTCGTACCCAAAGAACTGAGCCCCGAACTCCATGTGACATAGTTTTTTATATGCTTTTTACTTGTCTCCCATATATGGTAACATACAAATATGTAGTCTGATTAAGTGGTGTCTTGTTACAAGGTCATGAGGGATGTTGTCACGTACGTGTATAACCAGGTTGCCTTGAGGTTTTGGGTTTTTAAGGAGGGGACCCTACCACAGAACCACTCTACATTTTCTTACTTTTTTCTTTTTTAAAAAAAGAAAACAGCTTTCACATACGATAAAACTCACTCATTTAAAGCGCACAATTCAGCAGTTCTTAGTATGTTCACAGAGCTGTGCAACCATTACCACAATTTTCGAATGTTTTTATCACCTCCAAAAGAAACCCATAAACATTAGCAGTCACTCCCCATTTCCCCCAGACTCTACAGCCCTAGTACTTTCTGTCTCTATAGCTTTACTTATCCCGGACCTTTCGTATAAATCGAATCATATAATATGTGGTCTTTCTTGACTAACGTCTACATTTTCATTTAGCGCCCTCTGCTAGCTGAAGGCATGTCAGAGAACAGTTCAGTGAATTCAGGAAATTGACTGAAACTAGCAAGATCAACTTTGATATCAATACTCCCCCAAGAGAAGAACAATGGAACATTTTTTTAGCAAACCTTAAAAGTAATAAAAACGTCTGTTTATTATCTTCGTAGCACAACAATGTACATAATTTAATACTTAGAGTGGAGTGCTCATCATGTGTCAGTAACTGCGATGGATTCTTTACATTGAATATCTCAGTGAATTCTCACAAGAAGTGATCATTATGAGTGTTTACACCTGAGTAAGCTGTAGGTCAGGGAGGTTTGGTAATTTGCCCAAGATCACACACCTACAAAGTGGCAGGGCTGAGAGTTTAATGGGAGTCCACGTGCCCCCTGTGCCACAATCCAACGTATAGTTCCTGGGTATCCCAAAGCCATGAGAGTCTCATGATCTCATCTGTATCAGTCACAGTGCTGAGCTGCAAATGGCCCAAGAAAGTGGCTCAAGGTTGTTTTCAGGAACAGTAACTAAAACAACACTGAAGAGCTGACCTGGTGAGGAAAACACCAAAGCTGCTGTGGCCACAACCACGTACTACAAGACAGCCAAGAACTTGACTGTCACTGCTAGTGGCACTGACGTCACTTCTGTGTCTCCCTGGCAGCCACTGCCTTCCTGCACCAGCTCAATGGAACGTCTACAGAGAGCCAGCCTCTTTTGTCCTGTGCATCATTCTGAACTCTGTCTCCCAAGGACAGGTCTTGGCAGGGCCTAGGTCACATGCCCACTTCTGAACATATTTAAGAAAATGAGGGATCTTCTCTCCTGTCAAGGTCAGCTTCGAAGGTCTGACTTCCTGTGCTAGGAACCACATCCTCCCTAGATGAATGGCACATGCCACCATCAATACAGGCCATTCGGAGGGTGAGATGTGCACTTGCTTTTGTCTCATTTCTCCACTTTGTGAATTCTTGCTTATGTAAGGCCACCACTCAACGTGGCAAGAGTGGCTATTTATTGCCCAAAAGTGCAACAGATGTCCACCACATCTTTTAAGCAAATCTCATGGAGAAGCTTGGGGCTCAACTGGGCAAATCATGGGATAAACTGTGGCTAAGTGGAAAAGTTGAGAGGACATGGCCATGGAACCAGGTTCACCCACAGAGGTGAAACCACAAAGACCATAGAGGCCCAGCTATAAATTCTAAAGCTGAGTCACCACTGGATCATGTGCTTCTTGCTAGAAGGTCCTCAAGGTACACCAGGAAGGACCCTCCCTACAACTTTAGGTCTCTCTTACAACAATGTTAAGCTTACTTGATGCGTGTGTCCTGTTGAGACTCTCAGGTAGGATCTGTCATGTTGGGGGGCTGGGGGACAGTGGCCTGTATCAATCATCTAGGGAAGAGGTGGACCTTCTAAGATTCCACATCTCTGAAATTGGTCTTGGCAGGAAAGAAAATCCTTTAGTCCTTAATTTCCTAAATCTAGATTTGGGGGAGTAGAGGCATGCTTAGGGTACTTGAGGGTCCTCTCAGACGTGGGAGAATGGTGCGCAGGGCACTGGGCTCAGAGACAAACTGGGGAGGGCCACAGCCCAGGTTATCCTGTCCTAGGAACTGCCTTCCCTCTGCTTATGTCATCCCAAGCCTTGAGGAAATTTGTATTTTGATGTTCCAGTCTGGTCTCAGCTGGGCAAGAAGTATTATGCAACATCTGTGGGTCTGCCCTTCCGCCAGTGCCCCCTGCCTGCAGCCAGGGTGAGTATGAGTATCTGAGTATCTGAGGGCTACATTCAGGGCTGAGGGGTCCATTTGTCCCCCTTAGCTACTGATTCCTGATCATCCAGATGGTGGACTGGTGGATTCCCTTCCAGGACTCCAATAAATGTATGCCGAGTGAACAAAACATTGTTGAAAAGGAAAAGCAACACTTGTAGGAACAGACAAATCGGCATCACTGGTGCCTGAGAGGTACTGAGGATGTCCCAAATGATGGCTGAGGCCCAGGGATGGGGACCCAAGCAGCTGGCAGCAGAGAAGTATGTCAGAAAGTAGTAGGCCCCAATCATACAAAGTCATGGGGGACTCCCACCTCTGGGAGGACCCCCGCCCTCAAAAGCAGCCACCTGCTGGTGGCTTCATGAGGAAAAGGAGTAGGATTGCACTTGTTCTATCAAGGAAGGAAAACTATAGCCCCGAGACACCAAACTAGCCTCAGGCATACAGAACAAGGGCAAAAACCATTTCACACATCTGGGAGCCAAAAGCCCCTGGGATGCGAGGCTCTATCCTCAGGGTGTTGGGCCAGGGTCCTGGTCCTACAGTCTGAAGAAAGGATCGCTGAAAAGGCTTGGAATCAGGCAGAGTTTGGTTTGTGCCTATTAATGAGTTCAGAATCTCGGTAACTTACTACTACGCCTGAAAAGCTGGCAAAGTTAGAAGGTGAAACACGGACAGAAAAGGCCAAGGCTGCATGATGGAGAGAGAAGTGTCACATTACAATTCAACAGGGGCCCCTGGGTGGCTCCAACGGTTAAGCATGTGACTCTCGATTTCGGCTCAGGTCACGATCTCATGGTTCGTGGGTTTGGGCTCCATGCAAACAGCACGGAGCCTGCTTGCGATTCTCTCTCACTCTCTGCCCCTACCCTTCTCTCTCTCTCAAAATAAATAAATAAAATTAAAAAAAAAAAGATTACAATTCAACAAACTCTGATAAACTGGCCAGGATATTTTTTTCTGGTCTGAATTTTAGTTACTTAAATTAGTGAATCTGTTTTTACACCAGCGAGTTTGCCTTCGTTACAAGAATAATCTCTGTCACAGTTTTTTATTTTTTATTTATTTATTTTGAGAAAGAGAGAGAGAATCCCAAGTAGGTTCTGTACTGTCAGTGCAGACCCTGACACAGGGCTCGATCTTTTGAACCGTGAGATCATGACCTGGGCTGAGATCAAGAGTCCGACGTTCAACTGACTGAGCCACCCAGGTGACCCTCTGTCACAGTTTTTATATCATCAATCAAAAAAGTTAAAAAATAGGGGTGCCTGGGTGTCTCCATCGGCTAAGCGTTCAGCCTCGGCTCAGGTCATGATCTCACGGTTCAAGAGTTTGAGCCCCATGTTGGGATCTGTGTTGACAGCTCAGAGCCTGGAGCCTGCTTCAGATTCTGTGTCTCCCTCTCTCTCTGCTCCTCCCCCGCTCATCCGCTGTTTATCTCTCCCTCAAAAATAATAAAACATTAAACAAAATTTTTTTTTAAAGTTTTAAAAATATTAATTCAGGTACTGAGCCAAAATTACGGTTATTATTGTTTATATAACAATGAACCACTGGATAATCATTAAAATTAACTTTATTAATCTTACTAATATAGACAATATTTATAAAGTGTCCTGTGCTGAAATTGAGGATTTACTAGAGTTTTCCAGTAACTTTACCATCCGTGATCCAATATTGAAAATGGTTTCCTTTCTATAGGTTGCTACAATTCAACTAGGTATCATACATCTAATTCCCATTAATGACATTCACAGAACCAAAGCCTTCTAAAATGTTTTATAACCATAGTTCTTATTATGTAGCTTTCTTTCACACTTTTCACAGTTTTGTTTAGAGTAATGGCATCATTGTAGCAGCCACGTAACTCATTTAATAGTCAAATATTATACCAATTAATTACCCCATCATGTAAGCAGAAAGTCCTGAAATTTCCTTTTGAAGATATAGTTTGACTTAACTATCACATACTTTACAAAATAACTTGCTCTTGGGGCACCTGGGTGGCCCAGTCGGTTGAGCTTCCGGGTTCAGCTCAGGTCATGATCTCATGGTTCGTGACTACGAGCTCTGTGTTGGACTCTGTTCTGACAGCTCAGAGTCTGGAGCCTGCTTCGGATTCTGTGTCCCCCTCTCTCTCCACCCCACCCCTGCTTGTGTTCTGTCTCTCTCTGTCTTTCAAAAATGAATAAACATTAAAAAAATTAAAAAAAATAACTTGTTCTTTCAAGATCAGAGTGGCAAGTGCCATTTTTGAACAACATCCATAATACAACACTCTAAATAAGGAAAAAGATCTGCTCAGTTTGACCACCCTCTGTATCTTTCTAGTTGCCCAGTTCTGTGGCTAAAGCAATTACACAAATCTAAAAAAGGCAGATTTTCTGAAAGTGGACAGAACACAATCTCACGAATGTTAATCTCTTTGTCATTCGTCAAAAGTGCAAACTGGCACAAAATCCAGACATCTTTTTGTGTGTGAAAGGGTTCCGAAGACAGGAAATTGGATCCCTAAATTGAGATTCTCATATGGAAAAAGCCTCTGGGGAATCTGATACATGACAAAGACAGGCTTCAGATAGATCTATGTAAACCTAACATTTCAATCTCTGATTAGAGATGAAGCCAGAGTGAAATCTTAAGTTTCCATTGAGCCCAAGGACTTTTTTTTTTTTTTTTTATTTCCAAAAGGATAGAAAATACACCCAAACTCTTTAAAGTGGCCACTGGAGTTTATTTCTAGAACAGCTATATCAACTATCTTGGCTGATGGATTTCTCTATAGCCAAGGTAACGAAGTTGGGAAGGAAAAAGCACAACCCAGATAGTGTGTGTGTGTGTGTGTGTGTGTGTGTGTGTGTGTGTTATTCAATAACCACAAGGAAGGTCTTTATAAAAAAGGGAGAGTACAGTAACTCCTTTGGGCTAATTTCCTGATCATAACATTTCCATCCACATGAAGAGTATCCCAAAAGTCTTAGAACAGTTTTAAACTTTAATAACCACAAGGTCTAAATGCAGCAAGCTTGCAAAGAACATTCATCATTTGGAGGTTTGCTTGCCTACATTCCATACTTCCATAGTTTTGTGACTTTTTATAATACTTCTTAGGGTTTTTTTTTTCATTGTTGTTAAAGTAGCTGTGAAGATAGCAACAGCAACGGTCTTTAAGTTACTAGAGCTTAAAAGTGCACTAAGACTTTTGGACTACCCTTTGTGATTCCCAGTCTGAGTCCTTGTCCTAATTCGTGTCACCTATGACTGACATTTAAACTCTGAAATGGATTAAACTGTTTTCTTAGGAGTTCTTTTCTTGCAATATCCTCAGAGCAAAGCTGGTTGAACACTTCTCTCGGTTTCTTACAGCTTTCTCACTTATACATCACTAGAGATGTGATTAGTTTTGTGAAAAGTGCAGAGGCATACATTTCTCAAACTCTTGTGTTGTAGCAATAAATCTCATCTCCTATGTATGACATCAGTACAACTGAAAATGATTTGGGGTAGTATTATGGATATTTAAATGGTCAGATTTTAATAAATTTCCACACATTCATCCAGTTAAAAAAGCCTGTCTTGACGCCAGGTATTTTCTCCCCTTCTCCCTGATCAGTGTTGTTTGGGTTTTTATCTGTGACTTCTTTTGTTTTTATAAGGGCTTCATATATTTCCTGGGCTCTGGCAATTTCTTTCTGTGCATCAAAATGGACTTTTTGCCTGCTCAGGAGGGGAACAATTAAATTAAAATCATTAATTCGCTTGTTCAGTTTCCTGATGTTTTCGTGAAACTGCTCACAAACTCGGTTCCACTGTTTCTGTTCAGTTGGTGTCATTGGATTCCCAAGTTTTTTCCTTGACACTAAAATTGCCTCTCTGAGTTGATCGATAGTATCCTTTATTTCCTTTTGCATGAGGATCCATTCTGGTTGGTATCCATTATCTATCAATATTCTGTTCAGGTTGTGAGTCATGGGATCAATATATGAACAGCCAGAAAATTTTTTTAGAGGTTTTCCCTTCCCACTGAGATTGTCAAAGTCTCCTTTGGCCATTGATTCCTGAATGAGATCCTCTACTAAACGCTCAATAGCCTGAGTTATCTTTTGTTCTTTACTCTGTCTTACATCTTTAACAATTACGCTATCAATGAAATACTGGCTTTGTAGTTTCTGCTTCTGATATTCCATCACTTGTTCAGTTGCACGGTCTGCTCTAAATTGCCTATATTGCTTCTCTCGTTGACTGGGACTTCCGAAACCAATACCTTCAAAACTTAAATAATGTCGGTGTTGGGGTGTTTTATATTTGAACTTTTCTTCCTCTTCCTCTGCTTCTTCAACTTTATTCTGTCCGGCATTTGCTTGTGCTACCACATGAGAAAGCACCTTCCTATAAGCTTCTTCGATCTGTATAAATGTTGCTGAATCCGCTGTACTAGAACCACCGTCTGGGTGGTATTGCTTGGCAAGCTTATGAAAAGCTTCCCTGACATCATCTGCAGAGCATCCTTCATCCAGATTCAGCAGCCTGTAATAGTCTCTCATCTTCTTTTTGGATTTCTGAGTTGACATCATTCTGTTTCTAATGACACCAAGATATGGAGGCATTTTCATTCGATTCGGTACCATTGAAGCATTTATCAGATGAGATCTTAAGATGTGAGCCATTATTACACACACTGTGTTCATAATTGTACCCAGAGTTCCTCCTAGCAATGATCTACAAACAGACAACAAGGAGTGAAGAAAGTTGTATTATCAGCAAATCTCATATTTTCAGCAATCAGGAAGAAATTACAGGTACCATGAAGGGCAGTTCTTTCTAATGCTGCTGCCACATTCTTACACCTGCTAGGTTTCTCTTGCGTTAGCAGAGAAATGGAAGTTGAGGATGTTTAGCATTACCATATTGTGATATCATCTGGATTCTACTCACTAACTAATCGCAGAATTTCAGAGCTGGCAAGTTCTTAAGAGATCTAATCCAATCTCCTCATTTTATGGGAAAAGGTAGGCCCAGAAGGTTAAGCAACATAACCAAGTCACACAACTAGGCGTAAGGAAAATGGGTAGGGTTAGGGCACAATAAGAGGCTTGCTTAATTCTCTGTATTCCTGGCAGATTATAAACTTCATCACCTCCACTATGTCTTTAGTGTATCACTGTTTTCATCATCTCAAGGAGTCTTCTCAGAAGACGTACGCACGTGAAACAGCATGGGAAAGCATGTACCTCATCTGACACACAGTTGAATAGAATCAAGTGTCCAAAAGCCTTTAAGCTCTATACCTTATCAAGAAGGAGCTGTTTGCTACATGCTAGAAAACCAAGACGAAAGGTGGGCCCTCCTGACATGTTAGCTGCTATTTTTCACACGCATGGTCTAGCAGAAAAGAAAAACTTATACCTAGACAATAGCAACGAAATGCTGTAAGTGGTTGAATTGGAAGTGGGATGTTGATGTATAAACGCTAAAAGTGAGCTTCTAGGGACCCCAATTTTCTGGACAGTCGGGGTCAACGGCTCGGAGAGTTGGTCGAGACGGTAGCGGCCGATCCAACCGTGGCCATTGCGGGGCAGTGGTCAGTCTTGACGCGGAACACGCCCCGCCCCGCCCCCTACTCACCTTCACAGCGGCGGGGAAGGGGCTTAGCGGCTCCCGCCCCCATGCTGAGCCTCTGCGCATGCGTGCGCGGCCTGCCTTTCGTTCTCGGGTCTCGCTGCGGTCCACGGGCGGCCCTGGACTAGACCATCTGCCGGCTTACACTGAGGGGACCACAGAGGGGACGGAGGGCAGAGTCGTACCTCATGTACGGGGCAGAAGTCCTACTTTAAAAGGGAACCCAGGAATCTCTCCTAAAATGAACTGTACCCTGTAGGACACAGGCAGGACGTTTCGGAAGGCTCCGCCCCGCCCCCGGGTGATCCGCTCCGCCTCCGCGCCCACCTCCAGCGGGAGGTGGTCCGGCCGACTGGGATTGTGGGAGGTGTAGTTCGCCGCTAAGTGCGGCGCGCTCCGTCCTCCGCCGCGCGGGGGCAGCGAAAATGCGGCGGTGGCCTGAACTGTGGAGAGCAGAGTGGTGAGTGGGGGTTGGGACCCTTGAAGGCGCAGTGGTTCGGGGGCGACAGCCCTTGGTAGTTTGCGTTTGAGAAGGGAAGACGTAGTCGTTTCCCTGTTCAGGACCTGAACAGCCTCTTCTGGGTCTGCAGATGGGGCACCAGCGCCGAGTCGTGAAAGTTGTACCCAGCCCAGAAAGATGTAGCTAACCCAGGCTGGAAACCTAGTCTTTGGGGCGACTGGGTGGCTCAGTCGATGAAGCCTAGGACTTTGGCTCAGGTCATGATCTCTCGGTTCGTGGGTTCGAGCCCTGCGGCGGACTCTGTGCTGACAGCTGGGAGCCTGGAGCCTGCTTGGAACACTGTGTCTCCCTCTCTCTCTGCCCCTCCCCCTTGTGCTTGCGCTCTCTTCCCCCCCCCCCCCCTCAAAAATAAATAAACAACAACAACAGAAACCAAACCTAGTCGTTAATTCAGCAAGTCCCTCCTGAGGAGCTCGCTTAGCCAGGTATTGGTAGGTAGGGGATGAGGGGTGAGGACAGTCCAGGGCGAATTCAAAACAGGGGTCTCCTGGCTTTTAAGCTCATCCACTGTCATGAGGATTTCCTGCTCCCCCTCTTGAATGGGGAGGTAATTAAAAAAAAAAAAAAAAAATAAATAGAAAAAGGCAGAAAATTGGAGAGTCAGACCTGGATTGAAAATCCCTTTTCTTCCACTTGCTTTTCTCTGTGTCTGTTTACTAGTAAAATAAAGGTACCAATAAATGGTAAACGTATGTTTAGCACTTCCTTTTTGCCACCTACTGTGCTAAGTGCTTTATGTATAGTCTCTCTCCCTGTTTTTCTTTAAAGTTCTTGTTTATTCATTTAAGTAATCTCTGCACCCAAACATGGGGCTTGAACTCATGACCCAGAGAGTAAGAGTCACCTGCTGTACTGACTGAGCCAACCAGGTGCCCCTATGTATGGTCTCTTTTAATCCTTACACCAGCCCTGAGATAAGTGCAGCTATTTTCCTCATTTTACGTGTGATGAAGTAATAATTGCATCAAACTCACTGAATGTTTGTGAGAATTACACAATGTATGCAAGTCACTTGGCACAATGCCTGGCAAATTAAGCCATGTATTTTATTACGACTATGTCTCCTAAAAGGAGCAGAAACAGGTACTAGCCTCTGTAAGCTTTTGAATTATAGATAATACAATAATTTGCTACCTTTCACGTAGTTGCACTGAAAAATATTTAAATATTGATGCAGAGGGATTTCCGTATAAGCAAACAATGAACATAAAAAGTTCCTGGGGCATTGGGGCACCTGGGTGGCTCAGTCAGTTAAGCGTCCGACTTTGGCTTAGTTCATGATCCCACGGTTCGTGGGTTCGAGCCCCCCGCGTTAGACCCTGTGCTGACAGCTCAGAGCCTGGAGCCTGCTTCGGATTCTGTGTCTCCCTCTCTCTCTGCCCCTCTCCCGCTCATGATCTGTCTCTCAAAAATAAATAAACGTTAAAAAAATTTTTTTAAGAGTTCCTGGGGCGCCTGGGTGTCTCAGTGCGTTAAGCGTCTGACTTAGGCTCAGGTCATGATCTCACTGTTTGTGAGTTCAAGACCCGCATCAGGCTCTGTGCTGACAGCTCAGAGCCTGGAGTCTCCTTCAGAATCTCTGTCTCCCTCTCTCTCTGCCCTTCCCTGCTTGCACTCTTGTCTTCTCTCTCTCTCTCTCTGTCTCTTTCAAAAATGAGTAAACATTAAAAAAAATTTTTTTTAAGTTCCTGTTTCTACAAGTGTTAACTTTCTAGCAACATCTTAAACAGCATAAAAGGGGAAAAAAAGCATAAACACAGCTTTAAAAACTACTCGCATTTGTAGAGTACTTTGCATTTTTCAAAACACTTATCACAAGTCTCATTTTGATGTTTGCATTTTAGAAGTTACTGTACTTTAGCATCAAATAGTTAAGTGACTTTTGTAAGTTACTAGAACCTTAAGTCCATTTCTGTCTTTCAAGAGGGTCAGTTTCATAGTGTGATTCTGTGCTTGTAGAAGGTGAATTGGAGTTGACTGAGTTATCCATTAGGAACACTTTGCAGCTGCAAAATGCAAACTAGCTAACTGACCTGGGGAATTATTTTTCTCATGTATAAGAAATGTGGAGGTAGGCAGTTTTCTGGTATTGGTTCATCTACAAAGAGTTGCCACATTTGCTTTACCATTCTCTCTCTTTCTCCAAATGTATACTTTTTTTCCTAAATCATTTGAAAGCATTGGAAAATTATATAATTCAATACTTTACCGAGGATTGAGCATTTATTTCCTCAAAACAACATTTCCTTACGTTACCATAGCACTGTTATCAATTTGGCAGATTAAATATAGATATGATATTTAATGTAGTTACTATTCCCCTTTCAGCAATTGCCCTCATGATGTCCCTCAGAGCAACACATACACTTTGAAGTCAGCAGGTCAAATGAGTAATAAACCAGAGCTTTCTTATTCAGTTTAGGTATGGGCAGAAAGAATCAACCATTTGAAAATATGGTTCTTTTCCTGTTAAAAAGATGGCTCCCTACTCTGCAGTCAGTATTCCTAGCGATGATAAGGTGTGGTCAAAAGATCAAATTCAGGGGGCGCCTGGGTGGCGCAGTCGGTTAAGCGTCCGGCTTCAGCCAGGTCATGATCTCGCGGTCCGTGAGTTCGAGCCCCACGTCAGGCTCTGGGCTGATGGCTTGGAGCCTGGAGCCTGTTTCTGATTCTGTGTCTCCCTCTCTCTCTGCCCCTCCCCCGTTCATGCTCTGTCTCTCTCTGTCCCAAAAATAAAAAATAAAAAACGTTGAAAAAAAAATTTTTTTAAAGATCAAATTCAGAATCTGATCCAAACACACAAATTGACCAGCTTTTTTTTTCTTTTTAAGATTTTATTTTATTTTACTTACTATTTTTTTTGGTGGGCTCCACCCCCAATATGGGGCTCAAACTCATGACTTCTGAGATCAAAAGTTGCATGCTCTACTGACTGAACCAGCTAGGTGCTGTTTAAAGATTTAATTTTTTAAAAATATTCTCTATACCCAATGTGGGGCTTGAACTCACAACCCTGAGATCAAGAGTCACATGCTCTTCTGAAAGGCTCCCTTGACTGGCATTTTTTTTTAAGTTTATTTGAGAGAGAGAGAGCAGCATGAGGGGGGGTGGGGCGGTGCAGAGAGAGGGGGATAGAGAGAATCCCAAGCAGGCTCCATGCCATCAGCAGATGGAGCCTGACTCAGGGCTCGATCCCATGAACCCATTAAGCAAGTTACCTTGCTTAATTAAACTATAGACTTATTTATTTATAATTTTTTAATGTTTATTTTTGACAGAGAGCAAGAGAACGTGCAAAGGAGGGGCAGAGAGAGGGGGGACAGGGAATCTGAAGCAGGCTCTGCATTGACAGCCCCCCAGTGCACGGCTGGAACCCACGAACCGTGAGGTCATGGTTCCATGAGGTCATGAGGTCATGGCCTGAGCTGAAGTCGGATGTTCAACTGACTGAGCCATGCAGGCGCCCCTAAACTATAGACTTTTAAAAACACGTTCATTGTTAAAAACACATATAACGTTGTTAACCATTTTCAGGTTATATCATGATTAAAATCAACATGCTTGAACCTCTCTCATTTTCCACAAAATACAATTATTATCTCATGTTTGTCAGCTAGGATGTAGTATAATCTTACATAAAGACCGGTTTTATTTATTCATTTATGTAATTATTATCTTTTTTAATGATTACTTTTAAGAGAGAGCACGTGAGAGTGGGGGAGTGGGAGAGAGAGAGGGAGTCAGAGAATCTGAAGCAGGTTCTGTGCTGCTGGCAAAGCCCGATGTGGGGCTTGAACCCATGAACTGTGAGATCATGACCTGAGCCAAAGTCAGATGCTCAACCGACTGAGCCACCCATGCGCCCAAAGGACTGGTTTTAAATGAATGTATGTTGGATTCGATGTCTGTGCATTTCCTCGTTTAGAACATCTTTTTTAGAACATTCTTTCACAATATAGTTGAGCATTTTGAAAACAAATGTCCCTGGGCACCTGGGTGGCTCAGTCGGTGAAGCGTCCGACTTTGGCTCAGGTCATGATCTCCCGGTTTGTGGATTTGAGCCCCACGTTGGGCTCTGTGCTGACAGCTCAGAGCCTGGAGCCTGCTTCCGATTCTGTGTCTTCCTCTCTCTCTGCCCCTCCCCCACTCACGCTCCGTTTTCTCTGTCTCTCAAAAATCAATAAATGTTAAAAAAAAGAATTACATATACAGAGGAGAGCAGACAGCAAGAATTTAGTTGGCACACCAAAACCTAATCATTAATTGTACTGCCAAGTGGGTAGAAAATAGAGTGATATTTTTCAAAGTTATTAAAAACCAAATTTCCTTACATTGTAGTTATATTAAATATTCACTGAGCTCCTGTGGGAGGCGGGGCGCTGCAACAGAGGCCTCTTCTCTCTGTTCTCTCAGATGGGTTTTTTTTTTTCCTTCTCTTTTGTTTGCTGGTTCCATGAGAACTGCAAAGAGGTCGATGTCTTGCCAGTAAGTTGCCATAGTAACCAAAAATCACACTTCCCTCAAGATTGATTTATGGTTCAGTCTGCATCCTAAAACCTCAGGTCCAATGATGTTTGCTGATGGTAACGTCTGGAGCTACAGTTCCTAGAACCACCATGAAGATGCCTTCCTCTCCAGGTGCCATCATTTGTTTTTGTTTTTGTTTTTGTTTTTTAATTTAAGTAGGTTCTGCACTGAATGTGGGGCTTGAACTCATGACCCCAAGATTAAGAGTTGCATGCTCTACCAACCGGGCCAGCCAGGCACCCTTCTGGGGTGCCATCTTTTTTTAAAAAATTTTTTTTTTCAACGTTTATTTATTTTTGGGACAGAGAGAGACAGAGCATGAACAGGGGAGGGGCAGAGAGAGAGGGAGACAAGATTGGAAACAGGCTCCAGGCTCTGAGCCATCAGCCCAGAGCCCGACGCGGGGCTTGAACTCACGGACCGTGAGATCGTGACCTGGCTGAAGTCGGACGCTTAACCGACTGCGCCACCCAGGCGCCCCTGGGGTGCCATCTTAATTCACTTTTAAACTATTTGATTAAGAAAGAGTTTGATGTAGAGTGCCAGCTTTTTTTTTTTTTCTTAGTTTATTTATTTATTTTGAGAGAAGGTAAGCATGCCTGTGTGCGTGTGCTCGTGGGGGAAGGCCAGAGAAAGAGGGAGAGAGAGAGAGAGAGAGAGAGAGAGAGAATCCCAATCAGGCTCTGCATTGTCAGCACAGAGCCTGATGTGGGGCTCGAACCCACAAACCATGAGATCATGACCTGAGCTGAAATCAAGAGTCAGGTGCTTAATCGACTGAGCCACCAGGTGCCCCTAGAGTGTCAGCTTTTAAAGAAAGAAGGCAGTGGGGCAACTTATGTAATGTGACAACACTCTACAGTCTGGGAGGGGGATGCAGTGAGGGAAAGGTACTGTGGGAAAGAGAAGATTCACATTCTTTTGGGTATTTCCTCCTTTTTCCTCTTCCCAGCTAGGAAAACCACTTGTCAGGGTCTCCTGCGTGGGCCACATGCGGGGGCTGTGGCACTTTGCTCATGGTAAACTGCCCTCCACCACCCGGGATTTCTGATTTTCATTTTTGGTGTGGAATTCATGTGATGATTTCTTGTTACTTGAGCCTGAATTATCTGCATTTAGTGCGGATCTACAGCACTCTCCGTTCCTTGGAATTCTGAATATTGCGCATACCTCCCGCTAACCACAGGCCAGGAGTGGGGAAAACAGATGCGCACCTGCTGTCTGGGAACCAGCGTTTGAATTGTTTCTAACCCGTCTTGCATTTACTCAGTGTGTTTCGTGAAATCACTGCTTTACAGCAGAGCTACCATGTGCTTTTCTTGCCCTTCAGAATTTTTTTCCAGCTTTATTGAGGTAGAATTGACAGAGAAAAGTTGTATATTTTTAAGGTGTACAATTTGATACTTTGATATAGGTATATATGGTGACATAATCACCACACTCAAGCCAATTAATCAAGCTAATTAACATATCCATCACCTCACAGAGTTACCTTCTTTTTTTTTTTTTTTTTTTTTGATGAAAACACTTGAGATCTACTCCCCTAGCAAATTTCAGGTATGCAATACAGAATTGTTCACTACAGTCAGTCTAGGTGTTTTGGTAAGTTAAAAAGACCAGTATGTGGAGGGTTTGCCTCCTTTCACTGCTTACCAGTTGTCAAAGATTTGAGCAACAAAACTCTAATAAACACATTAAAACTGTCACACAACACTATTTGCTAGAGAATCATTCAAGATGCTTTATAGAAAGAATAGGTTTTAAAGCAAATCTGATTCCTAAACAGCTTTGTCATGGGATGTAAGGCTGCTTCCATTCAAAAAGCTCACTCTCTGGGATGTCCCTGAGTGACCTTTTCATCTTAGGGCTTGTCCAGAGACATCTCAGGCTCTGGCGAGGTGATGCTGGCTCATTTGGTCCGTGCTGTTCTCAGAAATGAGCATGTAAATCCAGTTTGTTACCCAAACTCATTCTTGATTAAATAAATAACATTTCTTGTATTAAATGAAATTGAAGAATCATATAATTTCTGTTCCTTACTTGACAGCGAGGTTGTGGGGGATATCCACAGTGAGTGAGTGGTTCTGTCCTTCTTCTTAGGAAATACATGTTGAAATATTTATGGATAAAGGGATATGATGTCTGCAAATTACTCTCCAATGACTTAGAAATAAACACATGTACAGGGGCGCCTGGGTGGCGCAGTCGGTTAAGCGTCCGACTTCAGCCAGGTCACGATCTCGCGGTCCGGGAGTTCGAGCCCCGCGTCAGGCTCTGGGCTGATGGCTCGGAGCCTGGAGCCTGTTTCCGATTCTGTGTCTCCCTCTCTCTCTGCCCCTCCCCCGTTCATGCTCTCTCTCTGTCCCCCAAAAAATAAATAAACGTTGAAAAAAAAAAATTTAAAAAGAAATAAACACATGTACAGAGCAAGGGAGAAAGAGAGCAAACAATAAGCCACATGGACTGAAATGTTCGTTGGAGAAAATGGGTAAGGTTTATTTGGAAGGTTTTTGTATTTTTGCAACTGTTCTATTAAGTGTTAGTCATTTTTAATTCTTTAAAAAGAATGTATTTGTGGGGTGCCTGGGTGGCTCAGTCGGTTGAGTGTCTGACTCTTGGTCTCGGCTCAGGTCATGATCTCATGGCCGTGGGATTGAACCCTGCCGTGGCGTCTGTGCTGACGGTGGGGAGCCTGCTTGGAATTCTCTCCCTCTCCCTCTGCGCCTCATTTGTGTGCATGCGCACATGCTTTTGGTCTCTCTCAAATAAATTAAAAAAAAAAAAAAGTAAGTGAGCAATCAGGTCATGGAAAGACGTGGAAGAACCTGAAATGCACATTGTTAAGTGACAAAAGCCAATCTGAAAAGGTTACATATTCTATGATTCCAACTATATAAACCTATAGAAATAGTTTTAAAAGCTCAGCGGATTAAAAAAAACAGGCAAATGACTCGAATAGACATTTCTCCAAAGAAGGTGTACAAGTGGCCAACAGGTCACTTGTATGCAGGGAAGCTCAACACCACTGATCGTTAGGGAAATGCAAATCAAAACCACAGTGAGACAGCATAACACGTCCACGAGGGTGGCTGCTATCAGACAAAACAAAACAGAAAATAACAAGTGATGGTGAAGATGTGGAGAAACAGAAACCCTAGTGAAAATATAAAAAGGTGGAGGCATTTTTGATTGTCACAACTGGGAATTGTTCCTGGCACCTAGTGGTTGGAGGCCGCGGATGCTACTCAGCATTTCACAAGGCAAGGATTATCTGGCAAAGAATTCTCTGGCCCAGAATGTCAATAGTGCTATTTCAGGGGCCCTGCTGTGGACTATCCTTTCTCTCCTTTCTCCTTTCCACTTATTTCTCCCTAGATCTATTACGGTTCAGACAAGGAAGAGCAGGATGTTGGAATAAAAGAGACCATGGAAATCTAATCTTAGCCTTCTGAAAGAGAAAACGGTGACATGCCCAAGGCCACATGGTTTGTGGCAGATTTTTCTGCCAGTCTAAATCTGCAGATGGTCTAAATCTGCAGATTCAATCTGCACAGTTAGTGCAGAACTTTTTCTGTAGCCCTCCCTGTCCAGAGGGCAAACATGATTACGTGCTACAAAAGGGAAAGAAAGTGCTAGAGTATTTGCATGTTGGCTTGGCGTATAGCTTTCTAAAATAACAATCTCAGGGGCACCTGGGTGGCTCAGTCAGTTAAGTGTCCGACTCTCGGTTTCGGCTTAAGTCATGATCTCGCGGTTTCGTGGGTTTGAGCCCCGAGTATGGACTCTGCTGGCAGCAGGGAGCCTGCTGGGGATTTTCTCTCTTTCCCTCTCTCTCTCTGCCCCTCCCCTGCTCATGCTGTCTCTGTGTCTCTCAAAATAAATAAAGTAAAAAAATAAAATAGATAACAATCTTAGTTCCAGGAGGAATTTGTTTCAAAATGTAGTTAGTAGTGCCAGAACTCTGTTAAGTCGTTATTAGATTTTAAGTTAAAATAGGGCCATTGGGGGGTGCCCTCTAATGCAATCTGATTGTTGTCCTTGTAAGAGGAGGAAATCTGGATACACAAAGGGACACCGGGAATGCATGTGTGCAAAGGAAAGACTATGTGAGGACACAGTGAGAAGGCGGCCTCAGAAACCCTGATCTTGAACTTCCAGCCTCCAGAACCTCAAGAGAGTAAAGCCCCAGTCTGTGGCATTTTGTTACGGCAGCCTAAGCTGACTGACATACGGGCCTGTAGGATCCTCATACGTTGGTTCAGTGGACTCCAGGAATTTGTGTTCTCCAAACTGTTTCCTCCCAGATGGAAAACTCTAAAGGCAAGTAGAGGCTTAAGTGCCCTCAGTTCCCTGTTGCTGGATGCCCGTGTCCTGCAGGTTGAGCTTTGGGCCGCTGCGGCCTCTTCCTTACCTCCTCCACCCAGGGCTATCATCCCACCTTGGATGTTGGCATTTTGGCGGGGCACACTTGGGCCCCCAGAACCTCCTGTGCCAGGGAACAGATTTAAGGTGCTGGGCTCTTTGGCTTGCCGAAAGGTGCGTGATGGGGTGGTGGTAGCTATTTCTCTCTACTTGGCCTCTAAGAGAGAAGAGCCAGAAGCTCGATCCCTGCTCCTGGAGACACCCTTCTCCTAGGCTGGAGGTGTCCCTCTCTCCTGGGCCCCCAACTGCACTGTTTGTTCATTTTCAGGCTCCTTTGCGGACCTCTCGCTTGATTGCTAAGGGTGCTAGGGCTGCGGAGCTCTGTGAGTTCTGTGTTTTGATTCCCTAAATTGTCTACACACTCAGTTGCAGGCCTAAGCTTGGTCTCTAAGCTGATGACTAAGGTGTGAAGTCCCACCGGCCTCTGAAGGATAGTCCCTCATTTTGTAAAAGAAAGGCACACCTTGCCGGTGTCCTGAATCTTACTAGGGTGCTGTAAACACCGTCAGGGCACCAAAGGCACACTTGAAAAGGCTGATTTGAGGGAAAAAAAGGAAAAGGCCGGGGTGCCTGGGCGGCTCAGTTGGTTAAGCATCCGACTTCCGCTCAGGTCACAATCTCATGGCTTTGTGGGTTCAAGCCCCCCATCGGGCTCTGTGCTGACAGATTGGAGCCTGGATCCTGCTCCGAATTCTGTATCTCCCTCTCTCTCTCTCTGCCTCTCCCCCACTCATGCTCTGTCTCTCTCTCTCTCTCAAAAATAAACATTAAAAAAAAATAAAGAAAAGGCTGATTTGCTGTGGATGCTAAGAAAGCAAAATAAATCCTTTATAAAACTAGAAGGTTTTCAATACTTGGCTTTCAACAAAAGTGAAGGAGGACTTAATAGCTTTGTCACCTGAATATTTAATTTAAAATAATTTTTGGAGGGGCGCCAGGGTGGCTCAGTGGATTAAATGACTTTGGCTCAGGTCACAATCTCACGGTTCGTGAGTTAGAGCCCTGCGTCAGGCTCTGTGCTGACAGCTCAGGGCCTGGAGCCCGAAGCTTGCTTCAGATTCTGTGTCTCTCTGCCCTTCCCTGACTCGCTCTCTCTCTCTCTCTCTCTCTCTCTCCTTCAAAAATAAACAGTAAAAAAATTAAAAAATGAAATGATTTTAGTGATCTTGTTTTATTTTTGCATTTAACTGAAGCAGTCAAGGGATTGAGTGATATTGCTATAACAAAACTAATTTTTCCTGTAAATGTTTGGAGTTTAGTAGTACAGAAAAATTTTAAATGCAGTCTGGGGGTGCCTGGGTGGCTTAGTCGGTTAAGCGTCTGACTCTGATTTTGGCTAAGGTCATGATCTCACAGTTAGTGGGATCAAACCCTGAGTCAGCTCTGGGCTGACAGCACGGAGCCCGCTTGGGATTCTCTCCCTCCCTCTCTCTCTGCCCCTCCCTTGCTATCACGCATGTGCGCTCGCTCGCTCTCTCTCAAAATAAATAAACTTAAAGAAAATAAAATACAGTTAGACTCTGAGTGTCCACAAATACTTCAATTCATGAAACTTTTTTAAAATTTTTTTAAATGTTTAGTTTTGAGAGAGACAGAGAGAGGTGGGGGAAGGAGCAGAGAGACAGGGAAACAGACGATCCAAAGTGGAGCTCTTTGCTGAGAGCAGACAGCCCGATGCGGGGCTTCAGCTCACAAACCAGGAGATCATGACCTGAGCCGAAGTTGGACGCTTAACTGACCGAGCCACCCAGGTGCCCAGTTCCCGAACCTTTTTAAAAAAATGAAATCGATTGGGAATATTGAAATCTTCATGCCTTTATTGCAATGCTCAGAATACAGGTGGGGCTCAGGAGTTAGCATTTGTAGTAAGTATACTCCCAAGAATTACCAGGTTAACAGATGGGGGATTGAGGATTAGGATTTTGGTTCAGATAGACAGTCTTTAATACGATATCTGTCACAAAGCATGGATGTCTTACCTGATTTCATTGAAGTGACTTCATATTTTGAATGGGAAGTATTTTAAATGTGTGATGTATTTTATAACATCAGATTAAATGTAATCTTGATGTATTTCCAAAACTGAATTAATAAGTTGTATCTTTGTTTTGAGAAACTGTTTTATGGGGATATAATTCATATGCCACACAATTCACCCATTTAAACTGTACATTTCAGTGGCTTAAGATATGCCCATGGAGTCATGCAACCATGTCCACAATCAATTCTAGAACATTCTCATCACCTAACAGAAACCTTGCACCCTTTAGACATCACCCTTAAAGTACGTCTATCCCCACAGCCATGGGCAACTACTAATCTATTCTGTGTCTGTATGGATTTGCCTGTTCTGGACATTCCATCTCAACAGAATTATAAATGTAGTCTTATGTGACTGGATTCTTTCATTTAGCATGCTTTAAAAAAATTTGTTAATGTTTATTTTTGAGAGACAGAGACAGAGTGCGAGTGGGGAAGGAGAGAGAGAGGGAGACACAGAATCCAAAGCAGGCTCCAGGCTCTGAGCTGTCAGCACAGAGCCCGATGCGGGGCTCCAACCCACGAAGCATGAGATCATGACCTGAGCTGGTCAGATGCTTAACTGACTCAGCCACCCAGATGCCCTCACTTAGCATATTTCAAGGTTCATCCATGTTGTAGTATGTATCTTCTTTGTTTCCTTTAATGACGGTAATACCCCATTGTATGGGTAGACCACATTTTCTTTATTGACTCACTAGCTGATGGGACATTCTGATTGTTCCTACTTATGAATTTAAAAATATTAACAGTTGGTTCCGGATAAAGGAAAATGGCCTTGTGTTGTAAATAAAGGCTGATGTGGCTTGTGAAAGAATGGCTATCAGAGACTATCTCTTAAACCGTAGTGGAGGAGGCAAAATCTATGTATTACAGAGATCATTGGTAAAAAGCAGCTCAGGGAGATAAGCCAAGGGGAACCATTGGCGTTAACAGTAACATGGAATACCTGCAGCCACACCTGTCACGTGAACTGAGGAGCTAGACCCTTGTCCCGTGGGGGCTGCTGTGCTTGGGAATCCCTTCGCCCTGTGCAGGGCGACCTCCACCCTGGGAGAGGGAGGCAGTTTCACACTTTCTGACAGCCCAAGGCCATATTCCAGTTCTCCGTGGCCCCTGGCTGTGAGAGCAGGGTGGGCCACCTAACTGTGGCCAGTTGGATGATCCTACCTGGGACTTTAAGCCTGGATGAGTGACCCCGAGGCACAGGCAGGCAGAGTGCATTTTGGTCATAGGGGGCACAGCAGATGGGAGTGCCCACTGGAAGTGGGGCCCGGGGGAACCTGGTGGGACCATGGCAGCAGTGTCCTTGACAAAAATCCTCCTGGGGCAAGAAATAGGCAAGGGAACTGTGATTTAAAAAGAAAAAAAAAAAAAGAACTACCAGCTGTACCAGTTACTAAACTTTGTTGTGATTAAATACTGTTGTACTTGAGTTACTTAAGAAGTTTGTATAGTAGTTAAAAAGTAAAAAATTAGAGAAGAGACCATGAAATTTCTCTCAGAACTTGTAACACCCTTTAGAACATCCTTTGGCTCACTTGTTTTGGCGTACAACTTAAATCCTTTGACTATTACGGACTCACAGTTGGGCACCGCCCATCCCCCTGATCTTGCTACCTGAACACAAGGTGTGACCGAGGGCTGATGTTTTATTCCTCTGTATACAAATAGAAAGAGACATCCATAATACAAATGCCCATATTTATCACAATAAAATATTGACCTGTTTTCACTTTTGCACTGAACTTTTCATAACTTAAATGACCTTTTCTCTACCATTATAAACTAATGGCTACTTATGTACTCATCATGTCCAAATAATACTCAGCTTATCCCAAATAAGACCATAGGACACGCTTTAAGCGGGCTCCCGTGTTCTTTCAGAATCCTCCTTATTTTCAAGTACTTTCTGGTTTCTGGCAACCAGACACAATTTGATTCTTCTGCCAAAATAGGAAATCAATAACCTTACGTGGAATTCACGTTCCTTTTAGTTGAAATTAGTATCAGAGTAAGGGCTAAAAAATTTTATTTCTCAAGTCATAAGCTTACACTGATTTTTCCTTAAAAATTTTTTTTTTTTTTTAGCATTTATTTTTGAGAGTGAGCAAGCGCAAGCTGGGAAGGGGCAGAGAGAGGGAGACCGAGGATCTGAAGCAGGCTCCTTGCTGTCAGCACAGAGCCCAATGTGGGGCTCGATCCCACGAACTGAGATCATGACCTGAGACGAAACCAAGTGTCAGCTGCTCAATGGACTGAGCCACCCAGTGCCCCTACATTGGTTTTTCTAGATTACATGCTGGTGCTATCAGCATGGTACTACTTTTATTACTGTTTGTGATTTTATCCACCAATAACATTTTCTTCTGTATCTTTTAACTTTCTCTAAACTCCATAGGACAATGTTGGGCATATATGTCATAGCTACTTAATAATGTTGAGTGACCTCTCCAAAATAAATGCATCGTTTTTACAGCAAAGGGACCTGTGTGAAGTGAGGAGGCTGAACCTCCAGTTTGATGGCCGTTGCTGACTGCAGTCAGTAAGGGTGACATCACTGGCTGGCTGCCTGGGCCTGGGGAAACCTACTTGTACCAGAGGCAGTGATTAGCATCTGTTGGTGAAGGTGCCACTCCTCTTAACCCCCTACTCTTTTTCTTTTCGTAAGGCTAGGATTTACTTCTGTATAAAAGGACTCTTCAGCCGTTAGATGTTGAGATTAAACTCCAAGGGAAGATTTGAACATGGCCTCCAGGTATCCTTCCTGTAAGGCGCACTCTGGGCAGGCAGAGCTTAGGCCACATCACCTTGAAAGCTGCTCAGTAGTCCAAGGATGGCTGGCTACCTCTGGGCTGGGTGGCCAGTCCTTATTTATTCTGCTACGGGAGAAATGTGGTCCCAAGCTTGGTGTCATGTACATGTGCCTACTAGGTCAGCTCAGACTTCCCAGCTCTAGAATTGCATAGCCAGATGGGAAATGAATGGCTGGAGTGGGAAACACATGCAGTGCCTTTATACTCTTTACTAGTCCGGGTGGAGTGCCTTCCATCTGCCCTCACTGCTCCCAAATAGTACCTACAGTTCCAAAATTCTATGTCCCCATTCTCAATTTTGTGCTTGAGATGTATTTGCTGAAAGAACAGTAAATTACCATAGCTTCTATAACTGGGAGAAGTATAAAATGAATGCTGACCATGGAGTGCCTACTCTGGGCCAAGTGTTTTCGGCATTGCACACGTATTAATTATCAAAACAACCATATGACAGGCATGTGCCTACTTCAGTAGATGGGGAAACAGAGACAGAGAAGATGAGTAACATGTCTAAGTCCTGTTTTGAATCAAGACGCCAACAAAACTCTAACCTTCTAGTATTTACAGAAGTATGGATGTTTGTAACCCATAATTGTGAAGCTAAAATCTGGGTATTACAGAAACTGTCAATAACTAGGATGTTTAATGATATTTCAAAGCACAAAGTACACCATCCCTCAGAAGTGGGAGTTACACACCCATTTTATGACACTACATTATGATCAGGGTAATTAGAGTAGATTAGTCTCAATTCAAACCAGTACAGATATACAATATGGGGAAGAGATATTAACTTAATAGCCTTGTTGATTAACTCTTCAAAAACTAGAGAACATATAACTACAAGAAATGGAGGTGGTATCCGTCAGAAGAGGAAGAGAGACTAAAAGTTTTGGTATCTTGTTTGGCTGAAAGTGAAAGGGATTCTGAATGACCGGCTTGATTATGATCAAGAAGGTCCAGAACAGGTAAACCCTAAAAGACCCCTGGAGATGACACACGTATGCCCCAGACATGCTGCACCAGGCTTGTTTTCAACGAATCTCTGTTCGTTAAAAAAAAAAAGGCCAGAGGCGCGGGTGAGGAATTCTTTCTTAGCAGTTGTTCTTCTGGGCTGAGTCCATGATAACGCAGATAGCCAGACTTCTTTCAGAACTCGCTCTAGCCCCGAATGGGGGAGACTTCACTACTCTGTGACCCAACGAATCTTGCCATTTTCTCCAAGCTGTACAGTTCCACTGGCTACCAGGTGGAGGGCTGCGGGAAATAGTCTGTGCTCTGCTAATTTCACTCTTTCAGACAGAGTTGTAACGGTGTCGCCCCTCTTCACTGGAACAGCTTCTTGTAAGATAATCTGTCCAGCATCTACATCTTCCTGGGGAAGGAAGCAAAAGTTTTGAACATTACTTTCTAGCCGGTACAATTTACATACAGACAGTAATGATGTTTCGGTAGAAGGAGACATACTCACAGCTACAAAGTGCACAGTACACCCAGTGACTGTGACCCCGGCTTCTAGGACTTGCTCATGTGCATTTGAACCCTTAAAAGACGGGAGCAAGGATGGATGGATGTTGAGCATTTTCCCTGGAAATTAATGAAACCACAGTGGTCAGAACTTAAAGATCCTATGTATATTACCAAAGGAATACATGTTTTCCTGTCTAGAATGAGAGGTCAGCAGGAATAGGATTTCTCTGGGATGGGTGTTTCTTTGTGAAAGACAGAAATGAAGGAAAGGGAAATCTAGCTTCTCATCCAAGATGTCTCGGGGGCAGCAAGTTCTTGCCTCTTGCACAACTGAAGATCCACCCAGGGACTCTGAATAGGTGCCTGCAGTGACTGAAAGTCGGATGGGATGGGTCAACTCCGGATCGTAGAGCTCGGGGAAGATTCGGCTTGTTGCTGACACACAGGAGATTCCTGCACAGCATCTGCGTGCTTGACTTCTAACCACGAAGTGGCACGTCCGCCAGCCAGATGCTAGGTTAGTTCTGTGAGCATTATGTCACCAGAGGCACTCCCAATTTTGTATTCTGTCTAACCACATTCACTTAAGAAAACAAACTCTTTGGAGAGAGAATACATTTATTGCCCAAATGTAGGCACAAAAAAGGACAGTTGGACGTAGTCAAAGTGTTAGTGGAAAAGGCAATAACACAAGGTGTGTTTTCCAGAAACAGTGCCTTCCCTGCCATGTCTGGCAGTGGTCTACACTCCCTAAGAATGGACTCTTCATTTTGGGATATAGGGAATCGCTTTCCTTTGCTTCTCAACAAGTAAAAATGTCTCTTCTGAATATTTATTTAGTAGATGAAATATTAGTAATGTGAGTGACCTAAGCTGTATTAGAAAAAGTGATAGTTACAGCAGGCCAAAGAAAACTGATAAAAAGAGCAGGAAAATAAAAAGTCATTGGGTCATTCATTCTTTGAGCACAGGCAAAGGAAATTAAATTATGACCTGTGTTCAAACGGCCCAGTAAATATTTCACAATTGGGATTGTTTGGGAAGCTAACCGCCCTGTAGTTTGTTTTCATTTGATTTCTCAATGTGGTGTCAAATAATTTTTGCTTACCATTCCATTTTCTGACAAAGGGGCCAGATAAAATTCTCATGAATCCTGCAAGACAGACTATGTCTGTGGAGAACTCTTCAAGGACTTGGTCAATTGCAGTGTCAAATTCTACACGACTTTTATATAATTTATGATTGATTACCTGTAATAGAAAAAGATAAGCAAAATCTTTTTAAATGAATTACCAAAAATAATTTAAAACTCAACCTTTACGTGGACCATACTTCACTTCTTTCTGAGGAAGACGTGCCTGATGTAAAGAATTAAGGAATGGGGAGGACGGTGTTGAAAGGCACACACCGTGATCCAGAAAGCCAAAGAACAAGCTGTCCTACAGACGGAAGTCTTGTGGGGGCGGGTTATGAGTTGAAATACAGTCTGGAGGAAAGATACTTTTCAAAGTAACTCACTCTGGTGGGAATTCCGGCTCTTTCTGCTTTATCTAAGCCAGCCACTGCAGCTTTGTTGGAGATAACAACAACGATGTGTGCACAGCTACTTGGCTCCCTAGTATTGTCTATGAGGGCTTGGAGGTTTGATCCTGAAAAAGAGAGAAAAACACAAGCTGACATTTCTTAAAAGAGGTTATGTACCGTTCTGAATAATCAATGGTCAAGATTTCCAAATAAATGTCTCAGAAAAGACTGGCAAAATACATGAGGTTTTTAAATTCCCTTTTGGGATAATGGATCAATAATAGCTTATGGAAGCACAGGCACTCTTAATTTTAGGATATGTAATTGCTCCTGCAAAATAACACCTTATGATCTAGCATAGTAATAAAAATAGTATAACATTTTAAAAACTGATGAGGAATAAGCTGCTTAATTAAGCAAGAAAAAAATCCTCTTTTTTTTTAAGATTTTATTTTTTTTAAATGTTTATTTTTGGGGCGCCTGGGTGGCTCAATTGGTTGAGCGTCCAACTTCGGCTCAGGTCATGATCTCGCAGTCTGTGAGTTCAAGCCCCGCGTCGGGCTCCATGCTGAGAGCTCGGAGCCTGGAGCCTGCTTCAGGTTCTGTGTCTCCCTCCCTCTCTGCCCCTCCCCCGCTCAGGCTCTATCTCTCTCTCTCTGTGAAAAATAAAACATTAAAAAAAAAAAAAAAAAAAAAGTTTATTTTTGAGAGGGAGAATGCACGAGTGAGCGAGGGGCAAAGAGAGGAGACAAAGAATCCGGAGCAGGTTCGGCGCTGCCAGTGCAGAGCCTAACACAGGGCTCGAACTCAGGAACTGTGAGATCATGACCTGAGCCAAAGCTGGACACTTAACCAACTGAGCCACTTAGGCACCCCAAAGATCTTACTTTTTTAAGTAATCTCTAGATCCAGTGTGGGGCTCGAATTTATAACCCAGAGATCAAGAGCTGCATGCTCTACCGACGGAGCCAGCCAGGCACCCAGAAAAATCAAGCCTCTTAAGAAGAAACCACTATGGCCTTTACAACAGTTTCTTTGCGTTACCATCAACTTGGGCCTAAAGTATACTGAAACCTTAAAATGGACTTGGAAAGCAATTACATTTCCGGGAACGTATCCTAAAGAAATAATCAGATATGCACTTAAAAATGCTTATTTGTAAAAATGTTCATAGCAATGCTGCTTATTAAAGTGGGAATAATAAACATGCTATATATCCATCTGAGAGAATACAGTGCTCCTATTACTTCACCCCTCTGTCTACAACAAACATAAATTTCACCTTATTACTATTAAATTAAAAAAATTAAAAAAAAACAAACCCTCAGCAGTTTGCTGGAGGGGTTGTGGGTGGGGAGATGGGCTAAATGAGCAAGGGGCATTAAGGAAGACACTTGTTGGGGTGAGCACTGGGCATTATACACATGAGACAGATCACTGGAATCTACTCCTGAAATCATTACTGTACTATGTGCTAACTTGGATGTAAATTAGAAAATAAATAATAAAAATCATAAAAAACAAGCAAACAAACAAATCTCAGCTGTTGTAACTTTTCAACTACAGAGCTACGGTACAAAAGAAGTTGGATTTTCTATCTTTTCCAGTTCCTTTTTCTTTAATCATCTTCGTGATACCCTCTACTCTTCCTTTAGGTGTCTCAAATGCCTGAGAAAAGTGTAAAGACTGACGATACAGAAAAATAATAGCCCTTAATGACTCCCTGCCCCATTCTACTGAGAGTGTCCTCACGATCTGAAGGTTTTTTTTTGGGGGGGCGGGCAGTAGGAAGGAAGGAGGGCACATCTCACCTGTTCCAGATATTAAGACAGCCACTCTTGCCTTTTTTGGTTGGACAGAGAAATGATTTTTCAGAGTGCCATTCTCCAATACTGATCCATTTGCTTGCATGGTTTCAATCAGATGCTTGACTTTCACACGAGGAGAACCTTCATTTCAAACACACCCAGTAAATAAGAATAGAATAGTGAATTAACAGTAATGGAAAGAAAAGTATTTTATGAAAACTGGAAATACTTTATTCTGAAAATAAGATATGCATGGACTAAAATGAAGAATAGGTTTGTATTACTTAAAGTTACTCACTCATAAAAACTTCCTGAAAGAGAACATGTATTAATTACCTACTTCCAACTAAAAGCTATGGCGTGTCACTGTCTCCTGACCTCAGGGAAGGCATGTAACCCAAGCAAGGCCATTCAAAGATTTGATACAGGATGTTGAGGAAGAGAGGGCCTCTTTCCTAATGCAATGTGAGCTCAAGGATGTGGGCTCAAGAGATCTTTCCGGTATTTGGAGAACTGGCCTGAAAAGGAACCTACACAATAAAGGGATGAAAGGCAGATACGACATCACCAGCAAGTACTGGCGTCTGTCAGCTCATCTGAGTGGCTTTTCTGCCACTCTGTCAATTTCTAGTATGTCTGACAGAGTCCTGTGTATACACGGCACTTGTCAGGGCGCCCGCTTCACTGGCGAGCTGAGCTGAGTCACAAAGCACAGCCTGAGACAAGGTCTCGCATGTGGCACAGGACTTTGGAGATGACCCCAGGAAACCAGAGTGAAGATCTGGGAAGAGTGATCTGGAAAGCCAGCGTAAGAGTGTGTTACTAAACTGGTCGCCACTGGGGGCAACTGGGGCTTGACTTCCCCTGGGACCTCAAAGGCACCGTGAAGACTCTGCCTCAGAACTGCTCCCTTCTTCTGTCCCTCAAGTGGGGATTTCTTCACTCCACTGGTTAAGGGTTGTCTTCTGGGCTATAGTTGTGCATATGTGACCACCACACAAGGTGTCAGCACCCTAGGGCAGGAGGGAAGAGGTGTGTGGTGTTACTAGCTTCTGTCCTGTCGCAGCTGTGTGAACACGGGTGCCATACAAGGGCTGTAATAAAACGTGGGCAGGAGCTCGAGGCAGGGCAGTGGCATTTCAGGTTACATACCTAAGAGCAACTAAAGAAGGAGCGATTTACCTTCAGGACACGCAACCACCTTGCCAATCACCCAGGCTTCTTCGCTGTGCTGCTTGATATCCCTCAGAATCTGCTCTGTCCTATCCTTTGACACCACGAGGACAGCCCCAACCCCACAGTTAAATGTTCTGGCCATCTCTTCCTCAGAGAGGTGTCCTTCTTGCTGTAACCACGAGAAGATCCTGGGGATCCTCCAGGTCTGGGCATCTGAAAACAGGAAAGATATGTTTCATGAACCTATTATCTCACACAACGTATAACGTATGCATATATACAAAGCTGTGAATTTTTGGGGGATCCATCTGTACCTGAGATATCCACAGCATTTTTGCTGACACACTTGGCCAATATTCACAATTAAGTGAATATTGGTTTTGTGCTGCATTAACTATGTTTTTAGGAATCCCCTAATGGATTAATTGTATTCCAGTAAATACAGTAAATTGCAGTAAAGGTTTGTGAACGTTTAGTTGGGTCTTAGCAATGACCAAAATGCCCTAAGTATGATGCAAAACTAGGAGGCTTATGTTACAGATTTAGAGGAATGTGTACACTATTTAAAAGAAGTTATAAAGAAAAAGAAGCTATATAAAAAGTTAAAATCAAACCCCTGTCCTGCTGTATTTACTTTAAAATTTAGACTTAGGTCTGCTACAATACAACAAAAATCTCTAATAAAAGTTTATTTTTATTCTTTTCTTTTATTTGAGAGAGGGAGAGAGGAATATATATATATAGAGAGAGAAAGGGAGACAGCACACGTTTGTCCATGAGCAGGTGAGGGACAGAGAGAGAGAGACAGAATCGCAAGCAGACTCCACACTGTCAGCTCAGAGCCTAATGTAGGGCTCGATCCACCCCCCCTCCCCACCCCCCCGTAGCATTTCATCTACATAAGTCAATTACATGCAAGGATTTTATGCCTTATAAACATGGTTAATAAAGCAAAAAGAGGTAGAAAGGTCAGCCCTATTTTTTCTGAGAAACCCTAACAATTAAGAATTTTCTTCCATAATGTAGTTTTCCTCCAAATGGTTTTCTGAACAAAAAGTTCCTTGTACCAATCTTACCTAAATCCACTCCAAATTTCTCAGGAAGGACTCTGGGGATGTTTTCTAGCAATCCTCCACCAGTAATATGGGCAAAGGCCTTGACATGTCCTGAACGTAGGACAGGTAATAGCGAATGGCTGTAGATTCTCGTTGGAGTCAGAAGTAAGTCCCCTGTGTATTGGAGAGAGAAGACAAAAACTTAGCCTATGAATGTAAAACCAAATCATATATAAAAAACAATTCTGAAATACAGAATGATTTGACCCTGCACAGACACACCAGGTTTTACAATAAGGTCCCAACAGTAAACTCACAGGACAAGGTAATTTATTCCATTCTAATTTACTAAGGAAAGACTAACCCATTAAGTGGTTGCTCAGACATTTCCAAACGGGAGAGTTGAAACCTGAGTGCTTTTACCTAAGGTCTGGTCACCACAGCCATCAGGTGCTGGAGAGGAGTACTGGAGGGAAGATTTTGCTACAATTTTCCTCACAAGGCTAAATCCATTGCTGTGAAGACCAGATGAAGCTATTCCAATAACGACATCCCCTTCGGTGATTCTTTCCAGGTGAGGGAGTTTCTGATCCCGCTCCATGGCACCGACGGCAAAACCGGCCAGGTCATACTCTCCGGGAGGATACATGTCAGGCATTTCTGCAGTTTCACCTCCTGGAGGAAGATACACCAAGAACAAAGAAATCACATAGTATTTATAAACCTGCCTAGGAAGTAGTGACACCAGCTTTTTTTTTTTTTTTTTTACTTGAGAGAGCGAGAGTGTGCACAAACATGAGAGCCAGGGAGAGGGGCAGAGGGAGAGACAGAGAGAGGGAGGAGGGGAGAGAGGGAGGGGGAGAGAGAGGGAGGGAGAGTATCCCAAGCAGGCTCCAGGCTCAGCACTCAGCATATAGCCTGATGCAGGGCTCGATCTTATGACCCTAGGATCATGACCTGAGTCGAAATCAAGAGCTGGACTCAAACGACTGAGCCACCCAGGTGCCCCTCTTTTAAGTTTATTTAAGTAATCTCTATGCCCAACATGGGGCCTGAACTCATGACCCGAAATCAAGAGTCACGTGCTTTTACAAGTGAGCCAGCCAGGTGCCCCCTGCTCTTAATATGAACAATTAAACATGTGGCTATATTTCACAAATGTTCAAAAAAAAGTATGTATTCTATTAGCTGCCTAACAGAATTTTCAACCAAGTACAATTTGAAGGCAAGCCGCTAAATTCCCATGAGGGAGAAGTGTAGCTTCCCAACAGCATGACATTCAAAGGATGAATGCTTGGTTGAATGTCATTCCTATGGCAAGTTTAGAAATGCTTTCACCTGTATTCGATCTTTATAATCACTCTACATTCCAGATGACAGTATAAGCTTAGAGAAGTGACATACTCAGGCCTAAATCCAAATGCCCTGGCCTAGAAAGTACGGTTCACTTTTGTGATCATATATAAAGACAGGGTCTAGGCAGGCAGACTCCAAGTTATAAATGGTTCTTTTTTTTTCTTTTTTATGCATTTTTTTTAATGTTTATTTATTTACTTGGAGAGTGCGTACTTGAGCAAGAGTGGGGGAAGGAGGGAAGGAGGGAAGGAGAGGGAGAAGGAGAAGGGGGTGGACAGAGAGAGAGAGACAGAGAGAATGAATGAATCCCAAGCAGACTCCATGATGTTAGCACAGAGCTCAGTGCAGGGCTCCATCCCATGAACCGTGAGATAATGACCTGGGCCGAAATCAACAATCAGATGCTTAACCTACTGAGCCACCAGGTGCCCCTAAACTGTTCTAAGCAATGGCTGAAGGGGTGCCTGGGTGGCTCAGTTGGTTAAGCATCCGACTTCGGCTCAGGTAATGATCTCACTGCTTGTGAGTTCGAGCCCTGCGTCCAGCTCTGTGCTGACAGCTCAGATCCTGGAGCCTGCTGCAGATTCTCTGTCTCCCTCTCTCTCTGTTCCTCCCCTGCTCCCTCTCTCAAATATAAAATTTAAAAAAACAACAACACTAAAAGACGGTTGAAAAGGCAATTTTGGTTTTTGGGACATATTTTCCACAGAAATGGTAATATAAAGAAGGTAGTTTCACCACTCGGACTACACATTCATTTTGCTTCAAATTCTCATATATATTTAAGTAGTATTTCTGTGTTAGGTACATTTTATTCCTAGTGTCACTTCAGTCAGGAAACATTAAGATTTAGAATGCCAGGAATCATCTCCTTCTGCTGCAGGCCAGTAAGCAGGAAACTGCTAACCCTGTCTGTCCATGAGGCCATTGAGAAAGATGGGGGTGGAGATGCTAAAGATCAGGGAGAAAGGCAAGGCCTGGCTCACAGTCTAGGAGTAGGAGTCTGGGGGACAAACCTTTGAGGAGAAGCTTGAGGGCACCAGGATCTAAGTTTTCTTCTGGTAATGTTATATATATTTTATTTGCTTCATTTTGTAATCTACAGTTTTTCTTCTTATCTATATTGGTACCAATCACGTTTATACACGGGGTAAAATACAGTAAGAAAAAGGACAGGAGATTAATGGATGGTCGGTCATACCAAGGAGAGCACATCCAGCTTTCCCACAGGCTCTGGCAATTCCAGCAACAACAGCTTCAGTTGTATCGAGGTCAAGTTTTCCACAGGAAAAGTAATCAAGGAAGAAGAGGGGCTCTGCCCCTTGGGCCAGAATATCATTTACACACATTGCAACCAAATCTTGGCCAATGGTATCATGTCTATTACACTGCTGGGCAATCTAAAGAAGCACAATAGAAATGTCCACATAAGTGAATAAGCTCCAAATAATACCTTGTCAGTTTATCAGTGGAGGCTAATAAATATTGCTGCTCCGAGCACCCAAAGACAAAATACTAAATTCTGATGAGCTACTTGATCCAAAAGTATCCCATTTAATCCCCTCAAATAAGCTTTTCATCCAGATAGAGCCTCAACAACATTGTGCTCTCAGAAATATATAGATATTTTAGCCATATTTTATGGTTATTTGGTATAGTTCTCTCTAGTGCATATCAAGAGAGGAAAAATATGTATTTGATTTATAGTAAATTCTCTCAACTTTCCCAAAAGGCCTTTAACCACATAGGTGTCTGATTACCTTCAGTTTAGTCCCCACACCATCTGTTCCACAGGCCAGAAGAGGATCTTTGAAACCAGCTGCTTTCAAATCAAAAAGACCAGCAAAACCTCCAAGATCAACATCACAGCCTAATGGGGAAAAAAATTAAATACTTGCTGCATTTCAACAGATTACACATGGATGTACAAACAACTTCTTCATAAGCATGGCTAAGAGCTGCTTTTCCTGAGAATGGGGGAGAGCACCACATGCTCAAAGAATTGATCAAGAAAGTAATTAAATATTAAAGGAGCAGACATATCTTAAGTTTAACATCACGGATAAGAAATGCTTTTCTTTCTTTTAAATGTTTATTTATTTTGGGGCACCTGGGTGGCTCAGTTGGTTAAGTGTCAGACTTCGGCTCAGGTCATGGTCTCACAGATCATGAGTTCGAGTCCTGCATCAGGTTCTCTATTGGTGCGGAGCCCACAATGGATCCTCTGCCCCCTCTCTCTGCCCCTCCCCTGCTTGTGCACTCTTAAAAAACATAATAATAAAAATAAATAAAATATTTGAGAGAGAGTACAAGTAGGGGAGGGGCTATCAGCACAGAGCCCAACTCAGGGGTCAATCTCAGGAACTGTGAGATCATGACCTGAGCCAAAACCAAGAGTTGGATGCTTAACTAACTGAGACACCCAAGCGCCTCAAGAAATGCTTTTCTTAGTATTACAGACAAGAAAGCAGAAAACTGGGTATGACTTACATAGGACAAGACTTACAGGAACCTGGCATTAATTTGGAACATTTTCCTCAGTAAATTACAGATCAATTCTCAATGTCTCTCAAAGTTAATGAATGAACTAGCAAAGTATAGGCTCTGACTTACCTGGTCTGGAGGTAGCTTTTGCTAAAGGTTTAATTTTCTTGACCAGCATATTTCCAGCTGCAATGTCTACCCCAGATTCCTTGTAAGTCAGGCCCCTAAAGAATTAAACAAAACAAAGCACTTCACCTAAATGCCAGGGAAAGTTATTTTAATTTTAAAGTATTATTTAAAACAGAAGATATCCCTAGTGGTTTTCAGCTCTCCGAACATGGTAGGCCCCATCTGCAGATTTTAACGTGTCTAGGGCAGGCCCTGGAAATCGAAATGTGTTTAAATAACTTCCTCAGTTGATTCAGTTGTATCATCACTATTGAGAACTACTTCTCTTATTTCTTCTACAAGTATTCCTCACAGGCAGCTACATATACTAATATTTTGCCACAACATCTCTGTTCAATTTTGGTATGGGAAGGAAAGGAATTCTAAAATGGAGTAAAGAAAGTGAAGATAAGGATTATATGCACTCTCCAAAGAAATCCCTGAATAATGAAACTGGACTCTTACTGCAATAGAGAATTGTGTAAGTTTCCTTTCAGCTGAAGACAGTAAGAAACCAGATAGAAACACACAAGAGAAAAGCAAAACCAGATAATGATACTCAGTGCACCATTCCCTTCTAAATAAGGCCAACACATTGAACCAGTGCATCTAGAAATGAAGTTCATGAACAGCACTGGGAATTCAGTAGCCTTGCCTTACAAAAATGAGTACTTTGATCTACCAGAATGTAGTGATACATGAATAAGTATGTGAAATTTTGTTAGAAACACGGTGTCAGGGTACAAACAGAGTTGATGGCTTTGGCCATTAACTCCAATGAAATTAGCAGTCCAGAGTCATGCTCAAATAGGAAAACAAGTTCTACTGGTTTAAAAAAACCTTTTCTCAGGTAGCAGCTGGCATTATGTCCTCTCATTTTCTTCATCTTTAATAAACTCAGACTAGTATTAAGACCACAGTCCCTTGAAATAAGTCATTTCAATGGAGAATCTAGTTATTTTAAAATGAAAAATAAAACTTTTAGCATGGTATTTTAATGTTCTTAATCCTAAAAAACCTCCAGTATTTAAACTTTAAACATTTGTCTAGAAGTTAATAGTATTAAGTTTAATTAAGTTACTAAAAATTTCTCATTTTGTCCTAAAACCTGTTTATTTCTCACAGATGAACTCAACGAGTTGTAATTACGATATTTAATAAATTGAAACACCCACATTTGCAATTAATAGTTTATTGATCTTACAAAAAAAATAGCTGTATGTACCAACATATAAGGGGTCCAAAAACATATTTCAGTAATAAGTATAAACACAGTAAAAAGTGAGACCGCCAAAATTAACAGTATAATCAAATTAAGTTGCAAAATTACATGGCCAATACTTTCATCTTGAATTCTTGGACAAAACCAGGAACTAAGATAAACATACAACAGTAATGTTTAAATATATGATAACTCAAGGAATGAAAACCTCTTATCCCCATTTTTATTTATGAGTACCTGACAAATGATTATATATATTTAAAATATACAACGTGAAAAAGTTCTTAAACTTTTCAAACACAAAAAGGTACTATGAAGCTTTTTCCATTTCATCTGAATATTGTTTTAACTAGTTTTGACTCCAACTAAATGCAAATAAAAATCAGATCAGTCCCACAGAGAGAAATTATAGAATGACTTAGTACAGGGTTAACAGAAATTCCTACATAGCCATTTACACCAGTTCTGAAGTTGTGCTAGTTCTGAAGCCATCTTATCACCTTGGTAGGAAATTTACCTGGGCTGTTGGAGGTAAGCTACGGCACGAGAGCCAATGTCCTTCCTGTAAATGGCTCCCTCAAATTTTATAGCAGCTAGTCCTTTCTTGGCTTCTTCAAGGGCTGAAATGAGATTTTCCTGGATGGCTGTTACCGAAAGGACTCTACCCCCACTAGTCACCACTTTGCCATCTTTCAGGGCAGTGCCTGCATGGAACACCTCCAGTCCTAAAGCTTGAGCCTCAGGAAAGCCTGTAAGAGAGCATATTTACGTAATAACGGCAATCCATGCGTCTGAAGTAGTTTTTCGTTTTCATAAGGTTTTTAAATAAGATTTTTATTTCACTTAAATGAATCTTCACAGTAATCCCATCAGGAAGGAATAAAGCACCAGAACAACAAATAGACCCTCTCTCTTAAGAACAGCCCGTTCTGCTATTGGGTGACAGGTGTATTATCAGAAACCTGTGTTATCGTAAGCCTCATGTGAGAACTTTTAATAGGGGAGGGAAAAAAGAAAAAAAAAGAACCCAAGTCCTGAAAAGCTTAGGACCTAAACAAAGAGGTGAACCTTAAACAATGTCAGGGTTAGGGGTGCTGACTTCCCTTGACAGTCCAAAATCCATGTATAACTTCTGACTCCTCAAAAACTCTACTAATAGTCTAATGTCCAACAGAAGCCTTACCAATAACATCAACAGTCGATTAATGTGTATTTTGTATGTTACGCATACTGTATGCTACATTCTTATAATAAGGTAAGTCAGAGAAAAGAAAATGTTACCAAGAAAGTCATAAGGGAGAGAAAATGCATTTATGGTATATTGTGTTGTAAAAAAAAAAAAAAATCCACGTGTAAGCAGACTCATGCAGTTCAAACCCATGTTCTTCAAGGGTGAGCTGTACAGTTATTTTCTCCTGATAGGACATTAGAAACTAAAACTTAAAAGATGGAAAAAGGAAAAACAACAACAACAACAAAAACCCTATAAACATCAATGAATAAAATCTTCATTTGATTACATCTTTTACTTTTGGAATTTCTTTTTTATCATAGCCATCTAAGTTGCTTTCTTCTTTAAATAACCTAAGGAGTAACTGTAATGCAAAACATATTCTTAATCTTTTCCCTAATACAACAACTGTAAAATTTTAAGACAAATTTAAATTTGGTTTCAGGCCCTGTCTAAAATCCCTAGCTTAATTTTCTTTTAAACTCTCATATATAATTTTACACCTAATATATTATCTGACCATATTTTCTGTATTCTCAAGTGACCAACATGGGCAGCTTATACAAAGATAACCTCTTAATTAAAAACAAAAAAGAACAAAAAAACCCCCCCACACTCTTATATATTCAGTTTGTCCTTTTTGGTCATTACTTCTCTTAGCATTGCGGTTGGTAACTTGTTAGAAGTCTTCCCTAAATGTTATAACACTAGGGCATTCAGTTCCAAATACCTACTGGTGTTGGGAATACCTAATATTGCTGTGTCAGAAATGACTATTACACTTGTCACCTCAGTCTTGGGAGATTTCACCAATATAAGTGATCTTGAGTCTATCCCTTCTCTTTGTTCATTTTAAAAGGCAATCAATTCCTACCTGCTCAGCTGCCACGTGTGGGACTCACAGGGCAGTGGACTTGTCTGGGCAAGGCAGGAAATGGGGTGTTTGAACCAATGCACTATTGGGGTCCTGAGGGAGGCCAAACTACAGCCTGCCAGGGATCATGGAGGTCTGCCTTGGGGCTTATGGCACTAGAACTTACGTGGCATTTTCAGACACTGTTTTATTTAGTATCATTTAACAAGAGATACCTCATTTCCTATAAAGGGAAACAGAAGAGAAGGCTATTGTTTTGAAACTTTTAATTCTGACATCCCAGTGACTATGGGGTATGCTGCAAATGGAAGAGGGGGTGGGGTCTAGTTGTGATGCCTCTGGGATGTGTCTCACTGATGTAGCTTCTACCAATGTTCCTCTGACTCTCATAAATTCCCTTTATCTTCCTGGCTCTTGGAGGGTGGAAAAGAAAGAAACAGCAAGTGATATTCTAGAAACCTGGCTAGGCCTACTTAGGTCTTCTTGTGAGGAAGAGAAACTGATGGCAATTCTTTAAATACAGTAATTCTGGATATTTGAAACCCACATCCAACACGGTTAAAAATCCCTTCAAGGTTTCTGATGGCCTTATACCTGTAAAAGGCACAGAGCAGAGCACGGGAGGAAGGCCTGCTGTAACACAGGTTACTTGTTGCACTCTAATCCCACCTTTGGTTCCCGGGTATTTACCTGTTATCTCCACACCCTTGGTGTAATCTCCTGGGTAGCCCTTACTTGCCATCACGACAGTTAGGGCGGTGCGGTTTTCCAGCCAGACAGGCAGAGATGTGTGGAGCAGGCCATCAAAGGTAGACTGAATCACTTCATAAAGATCACTTTTAAGCAGCGGGAGGATCACCTGGGAAAACATAAATCAACATGGCAACTGAGAGAAACTTTAGTTCTCTCTAGACATTTTACTCACTGAGATACCAGCAGAACCTGCACATATTTCTTAAAGGTAATTATTTCCAGGCTGATAAAATCCTGAGATTAAGAAACACATGTCGGGGCGCCTGGGTGGCGCAGTCGGTTAAGCGTCCGACTTCAGCCAGGTCACGATCTCGCGGTCCGTGAGTTCGAGCCCCGCGTCAGGCTCTGGGCTGATGGCTCAGAGCCTGGAGCCTGTTTCTGATTCTGTCTCCCTCTCTCTCTGCCCCTCCCCTGTTCATGCTCTGTCTCTCTCTGTCCCAAAAATAAATAAACATTGAAAAAAAAAAAATTTAAAAAAAAAAAAGAAACACATGTCAACAAAGTACCACTTTATATACTGTCTTTAATTATTACTCACTTGGCACTCTGGATCACCAAAACGGCAATTAAACTCCAGAACTTTTGGGCCATCCTTGGTCAGCATTATACCAGCATAGAGGACACCTTCAATGAAAAAGGAAAAAAAACCCAAAAAACTATCATGAAAGCATTGTATCGTGACTGAAAATTAAAGTATGTTTCTAACACTCGAAGTTTTGCACTAACCATGGCAAACTTTACGACAGGGCTCAATTAAAAGGTGGTGAAAAAAGAAAGTGGGGAAGTTTTGTCAAGGTGTAAAGTTGCTCCATGAATAATGCCCACAGTGATATCAGTGTGCTCACCTGTGTATGGCATACCCTCCTGCTGCATGCCATCCACTGTCCTCTGAAGAACTGTATTTTTTATTTTCAGCAGCAAATCCTTCGAAACCTGGGGATCATATAGGAATATTTAAATATAACTGGATATTAAAAAAATGTCTTATAAGCAGTACTATATGGGACAATGAAAACTATCATTTTTTACTACTTCAGATAAGCTGACTACTTTATTTACTTATTTTTAAATATTTATTTTGGGGAGAATGCAAGTGGGGGATGGGCAGAGAGAGGACAGAGGATCCAAAGTGGGCTCTGTGCTGACAGGCTGACAGCAGCGAGCCCTATGTGGGGCTTGAACCCACAAACCTCAAGTTCATGATCTGAGCTGAAGTCAGATGCTCAACCGACTGAATCACCCAGGTGCCCCTAGGCTAAGCACTTTAAATTCATAAGCTTTTAAAATCTTCACATTGACCCTTTAAGTATTTAGCCTTACTTTTATAAAAAGGAAAGAAAACCTCTGAGAGATAAAGCAGAAGCTAGATTATGTATTATTTACTGATCGGGGTCAGCTGCTGTTTTATGACTAAGTATTAAATCATCTTTACTAGTAAACCTATAGAATTCCAAACGTGTACACACTTAAAACTCACTAAAAAGAGTTTCCTAAACCATAATAATAGTAAAAATGAAAAAAGTTCCCCTCCCACCTTGAGGCTCTTTTGTATCCTTCTAGTATATTCTATGCCTATTCCATAAGCCTATAAAATGAAGAATGTGAAAGTTTATAAATTACAAAAATTAGACCTAGACATAGTTCTTTTTTAAAAAAAGATTTTACTTTTTGAAGTTTTAACTAATTTCTATACCCAATGTGGGGCTTGAACTCAAAACCCTGAGACCAAGAGCTGCATGCTTTATTGACTTCGCCAGCCAGGCGCCCCTGAAGATAGCTCTTGTACTAAAATCACTTTTATTGAATAGTACCTTTTTTTTTTTTTTAATTTTTTTTTTCAACGTTTATTTATTTTTGGGACAGAGAGACAGAGCATGAACGGGGGAGGGGCAGAGAGAGAGGCAGACACAGAATCGGAAACAGGCTCCAGGCTCTGAGCCATCAGCCCAGAGCCCGACGCGGGGCTCGAACTCACGGACCGCGAGATCGTGACCTGGCCGAAGTCGGACGCTTAACCGACTGTGCCACCCAGGCGCCCCTGAATAGTACTTTTAATACTTATAAAACATTGGGGTGCTGGGTGGCTCAGTTGGTTGAGTGACCCACTCTTGATTTTGGCTCAGGTCATGATCCCAGGGCTGTGGGATCAAGCCCTACATCGGGCTCCCCACTGAACATGGAGCCTGAATAAGATTCTCTGTCCTTCTGCCTCTCTCCCCCACTTTCTCTTTCTAAAATTAAAAAACAAACAAAAATCTTACAGCTTTAAGTAAATCCTGTTTTATTTTTAATCTTTTAATCAATAAAAGTGTGTATAAGGCACTACATATACTATCAGCACAAACAACTGTGACTAATCATCAGTGAAAAGAATGGGTGAGTTTCTGAAGTGCTAGTTCTACTTAAAAGACACCCAATGCAATTCCTTATAAAAACTGTCCAAAAATTGTTTGGAAACATACTTTATGTACTCATTATGAAGTACAGAAACCATAAAAACAAATTATAGTCTGACATGGTTCTCAGTTCATCTCTCTTTCACACACACAGACACGCACACATTTAATGAGCACTTATGTGCTAGGCCTTGGATAGCCAAAGATGATTAAAAAATAATTCTAGGGTCCCCTGGGTGGCTCAGTCAGTTGAGTGTCCAACTTCGGCTCAGGTCATGATCTCACAGCTCCTGAGTTCAAGCTCCGTGTCGGGCTCTGTCCTGACAGCTCAGAGCTTGGAGCCTGTTTAAGATTCTGTGTCTCCCTCTCTCTCTGTTCCTTCCCTACTTGCACACTCTGTCTCAAAAATAAATAAACATTAAAAAAAATTTTTTTTTTAAAATTCTGTACTATAATTGGCTCTCATGGGTTAAAAACAGGGTGTAGAGAGCAGGAGCTAGAAGGATTTCAAACCACAGTTCTTCAAGGACTTTAGAAAAGGTTTTCACTCATTCGTTTATATTTTTATACAATTTATTGTCAACTTAGCTAACATACAGTGTGCTCTTGGCTTCAGGAGTAGATCCCTGTGATTCATCACTTACATACAACACCCACTGCTCATCCCAACAAGTGCCCTCCTCAATGCCCATCACCCATTTCTACCGCCCTCCCCCTATCCGCATCAACCCTCAGTTTGTTCTGTTTCTTACGGTTTGCCTCCCTCTCTGTTTGTAACTATTTTTCTCCTTCCCTTCCCCCATGGTCTTTGTTTCTGAGTGCAACTAGAAGAGATACTTGTCATTTAATAGGAAATCCAAGTTGCTGGTTAGTAGCATCACGTACAGAAAACAGACAGAAAAACATGGTCCAAGGGCTCTTTGAGAAGACCAAACCATGACTGCTGAACTTGAGCTGGACTTCTGGGAAGTACCTGAGGTGCAGGACAATAGGCTCCCATTCCCCCTGTGTTGGGGCCGTGATCGCCCTCCAGCAATCGTTTATGGTCTTGTGCTGGGGGCATGGGGACCACGGTCCTGCCATCAGTGAAGCACAGACACTGCAGAGAAAACAAAATAGTCCACTTATCTTAAATGGCAAAAAATTAAAAAGAAAAAAAAAAAGGAAAAGAAAAACAACAACTTAATAAGGAGAACTAGATGTACCATAGCTCTAATCAGGAGAAAAAAAAATTTTTTTTTTCAAGTGAGTTGAAACATAAGTAACCCTAAGCTATTTACATCAAGAATCAAAAGATTTTGTATACTCAGTTTCTGAAGGGTCTGTAATTTTTGAGCAAGTTAGGAAAAAAAGGTAAAGCTAATTTCAAAGTGAAATATTTCAACCTTTCCCCCCTTAAATAATAGATGATAAAAACCCAAGTCCTCTACTGATATACTGGGTGTGATTAAGAAAGAATAAATTCTTTTTTCACTTGCATCCAAAATACTAAACATATACAAATTCCTTTGTAGGTGCTGGGTTTATGCTTTCAGATGAAACAACCAGAATAAATAAAATCTTTTTGGGGCTCATAGATCAGGTAATACAACTTCTCATACTCTGTAAGATGTATACACTTACAGATAAATGAATACACTTACAGAAACCTCTTCTCCCTCAAGAAGTTCTTCAATGACAATTGTTTCTCCAGCTGCTCCATAAGCTTTCTCCTTGCAGATGAAAAAAAAGAAAGTTAAGCTTTTAATATTTACTTAATGGACTGTTGTCATTTTTCACAATTTCTATTATGAACCAATTCTAGTATTGTAATTTCCCCTTCCTTTTCTGAAAGCCTCAAAGGAACATATGAATATTTTCTTTTTTGTTTACTTAAGTAATCTCTAAACCTGATGTGTGGCTTGAACTCACAACCCTGAGATCGTGACCCTCAGACCCTCCGGCTGAGCCAGCCAGGCACCCCATACGAATGTTTCCTATTTTGTCAAGTGGCAATGATACAGAGCTAGCACTGGTACAGGTGAAATGAACACATCATTAACACTCTTCTGGGGATCTAAATATATTTTGACAAGGGAGATCAATAACCAAGATGGATCATAAAAGAAAAGTAAGGATATTAATTCAATGCTTCACTTCTCTTAGACCTGGGACATAACAAATACTTGTCTTCATAGATGGCTGAGAATTTGAATGTTCTATAGTCTGAGGATTTTCTACCTTCCATAGCAGACAACAAAGCATGCTACAACTTACTTCCAAAGAATAGCATCATGGTTTAGCCATCAGTGTAGATTTGTAAAAAGCCTTTTATAGAGATGGATTATAATACACAGTATTACAACAAATAACTGATGGGTTTGCTAGACTGTGTCCTTGAGACACAATTCATCACAATAATTCATCACAGTGTGACTTTTCCAGAGAACAACCTACCTGCATGATCTCCTGTACAGCCCTGCAGGCTTCTTCTGTGCTCTTTGCAACAATCACCCCTTTCCCAGCTGCAAGACCACTGGCCTTCACAACCAAAGCAGGGAAGTCTGCACTGTAAAGACAGAGTCATCTTCAACATTCAATAAATCCTTACAAAAGTTTAAAATGCTCTAGGATGTTCTAATGATAAGCTATAGCAACTGAAAAGCAGAAAGAAAAAAAAGTGCTTGTACCGACATCATTTTGATACTTCCTGCCAGGATTTTTTCCCCTATGTATTCCTTTGGAGTCGTGATCATAAGGTACATACAATTTTGCTTTTTTCACTTATCATGAGATCATATAGGCAAGGTCTTTGGAAACTGAAGCAACTGTATAGCACAGGTATGGAATGATCCTTAGGAATAAAGTAGTGAATTGTACTCTCATTCTAGTAGAAGATGTAACTGTGTAAGACCAGTGTTAAGTGTGGATACATAAGTCGTTTCTGAGAGTACACAGAAGAAACTGTTCTTGGTAGTTTCTTCTGTTGGATGGGAGTGGAGATCTACAAGGAGACTTACCCAAAATAAGTAACAAAATTGTTACTTACCCAAGTCATCTGGCTATAAGAAAATAATAACATTCAGTGTCTAAAAACCCTATAGGATGAAAAATAATGAAACTGACTCAACTAAAAGGAAAACATACCAGATAAAAGGGAGAAATGTCAACAAAAGGGCAAAGGCATGTACCTACCATCATTTGTTAATTGCTTTATGTTTTTATTTTATCTCTTTTGAGAGAGACACAGAGAGAGCGAGCAAGCTAGCAAGCAAGTAGGGGAGGGGCAGAGAGACAGGGGGACAGAGGATCTGAGGCAGGCTCTGTGCTGACAGCACAGAGAGGGATGCCTAGCTCAAACTCACTAAGTGTGAGATCATAACCGCAGTCAGACGCTTAGCCAACTGAGCCACCCAGGTGCCCCTAATTGCTTAATATTTTTAACACAACAAAGAACAAGAATGTTTAGTCTTTTTAGATCTCAGTCCAGGTGGCAGAAGGCTAAGTGAAGATTCCTCACTCTAGTTAATTATTTATGAAAAAGCCAATATCCTTTATGTTGTAAGATGCCACTGTGTCAGTTTGGCTGTGAAAGGAGAGCCTGACTGCCGAATCAAATGTTATCTTTTCCCTTAGAAACTCTTCACTTATATTAAAAAAATTCTTCTTTCTGCAAGGCCACAGAGTGTACAACTATACATGCCCAGGGTCCTAACCTACACAGCATGAGTTCCCCACCCACAATTATCTTACTATAAACCTGTGACACAAAAGTGACCTGTGTATCTTCTAGCTACCTCATAATGAAGCTGCAGGCCTCCTCAGGTCTGGTGAAAGCTCTCCACCGTGCGGTCGGGATTCCGTGTCGGTCCATAAACTCTTTGGCAAATCTCTTGCTGGACTCTAACTGAGCTGCTTCTGCTGTGGGACCAAAGCATCGCACTCCTGCAGAGGTCAGGTTCCCAACAATTCCTATTGATGGAAACAGGCAGCCTTAGGTGAACCAAGGTCTCTGTAGGGCCTTCTGACTCTGAAGAATCACGATTAGACTAAGTCTATAGGGATATAAAGCAGGTAAGTAGTGGCAGAAAATAACTAGATTATTCATATTGTCTCCAGGATAGAAACAGAAACTTTAGTACCATGTGATTCAAACCCAGCAAAAATTATTTGCTGGAGTCAAGTGCAGGACTATTAAACGGACACCAGAACAGAGCAGAATATGAACACATAAAATGTTTCCCACAGTTGCAGATTTGATCTTTCATTCATCACATTACTGATACATTAGGGAAAAAAACGTAGAATCCATACATTTCAAGAGGGTGAAAGCTCTTTTTCCAATGTGATACAAGATTAAAAATCCTCATCTTAGATGATCTCTAAGCTCCTGTTGGCAATGCATATATTATATTGATAAATAGAAACAAACTTTACCAGCAGCCAGAGGTGCCTCTGGTCCAACAACTACGAATTCAATGTTCTCATCTTTGCAGAACTGAGCAAGGGCAGTGTGATCACTTATCGAGATGGCTGTGAACAGAAAAACAAACCCATCTCACTTGATAAGACATTAATAGTCATGCCGAAAAACAAGGACTTTATTTTTAGATGCCTATTAACTATTGGTTTTCTTTTACGGATACAGATGATAGTTTCACTGTGAGATATTCAGAACCTACTGCATTAAACTAACCAACATAGCTCAGTCCTCCATCACTACAGCCAGTTAGATGACAATACCAGTAAGCTTCCCAAAGAGCTATTAGAAGTCCTTTGTCACATTGATTGTAAGCAAAAAATGTAACACAGGATATATTCAGAAACTGTCTTTTAATGTCATTTACTGAAGATTTACTGAGACCCACTATATGCTAGATTCTATACTAGTCACTCGGTTAAGATACTAATAGAGTCCCTACACTTAGGATGCTTGTGTGGGAATTTTGGGTAATAAATATGCAAGCAAAAAAAAAAAAAGAAAACAAAAAACCAAGTATGAACAAATCAGGCAAATTTGATGTCAGGTGAATTGGGAGGCTATTCCAGGAAGGGTCTTTGGGCAGAGATGTGTAAGGTACGAACTGAATGATAATTTTAAGACCTACCTTCCTTCTTCAACCCACAAGTCAGGTAAGTTTTCTCAATGGAGTTCTAAATAATTAACAGCAGGATCAACCATATGCAAAGTATGGGTTGATTCCATAAGTACCCTCATGCTTCACTGTATCTGGACCACCATTCTTTTTTGCTTTTGTTTTTTAGATTTATTTTTTTAACATTTATTTGAGAGCAAGTGTGCACACCAATGGGGGAAGGGCAGAGAGAGGGAAAGAGAATCACAAGTAGGCTCTGCACCATCAGCACAGGAGCCTGACAGGGGACTTGATCTCATGAACCACGAGATCATGACCTGAGCTGAAATCAACACCTGGATGTTTAACTGACTGAGCCACCCAGGAGCCCCTGGACTACCATTCTTAAGTTGGCTGAAGTCTTAAACTATGATGTTTGTGATGTGTAGGGGGTAAGTGCAGAAAGAGTAGGGTTCTCAACTTGTGAGCTGCCTGAGTAGGATAAGGATAGAAAACCATGTACTCAGGGTTGGTATCTGCTAACACAACTGGGCTGAGCAGAGCTGACTACATCTGCACAGCAGAGAGTGGCAAGAGAAAAATACCTATCCTGTTGCTACAAGTGGCAGCAGTCTCATGGCAATCTTGAGAGATTTTCATGGGCCAGTCTACAGGACATCAACTGTTATTTACACAGAACGTGCCAGTTCTTCAATAAATACATTAAGATACCTCATCCGCAAAACTAAGAACCAGGGAAGCAGATGTTTCATTTATCATTTTTTATTTTTGGTCCTATGTACACAATTATCTTCTCCCAGTTTGTGGCTTGTTGGGCCTATGTTCTCTCCATAAATATTATGTGCCTTACAGGGTACTAGGCATGATGCATGCAATACAAAAACAAGACAGATGGGTTTCTTGCCCTCATGTAGCTTACAATCTAGAGCTTATGTTCCTGCAGGGAAATGATGATAGGAGATAGACAACAGAAAAGTAAATCTGTACAATGGTTCATGACTGAAAGCATATGAAATGGGGTGGGCACGCTTTACCTAGTTTAGGAAAGACCTCTTTGAGGAGAGAACATATAGACTGAGACCTGAATGACAAGGAGCCAGTCATGCTAGGGGTGGGAACAAATACCAAGTTCAAGGCAGCTCTGTTTGGGAAAATGGCAGAACTGCATGGACAGAAAGCACACTGAAAAAAATACAAAGGACATAAAAGATCAGGCTGGAAAGTGATACAGGAGCCAGACTGCACAGGGCTTTGGAAGTTAGGAGTTTGAGTTCTATTCTAAGGAAGTCACTAAAGAATTGAAGGTAGTGTAAGAACTGAACATTTTTTTTCACTTTTACCAGTGAAAGAGATAAAGGTTGAGGTCTATTATGGACTCAGATTTGCCAAAATTTACTTTTAATAGCACCGCTCAACTTTTCATTTCAAAAAATACACATCAAAACGCCTTTACCCTTAGGCACCTGTGACTTTTTCAATGGATGTATTTTGTAACATTTATAGTAATTTAAGATAAAGAAATGCTACCCTCTGAACAAGATACCTTTTTTTTTTTTAAGTAGGCTTCACACCCGTGCAGAGCCCAATGCGGAGCTTGATCTCACAACCCTGAGATCAAGAGTTGGATGCTTGGGGCGCCTGGGTGGCGCAGTCGGTTAAGCGTCCGACTTCAGCCAGGTCACGATCTCGCGGTCCGGGAGTTCGAGCCCCGCGTCGGGCTCTGGGCTGATGGCTCGGAGCCTGGAGCCTGTTTCCGATTCTGTGTCTCCCTCTCTCTCTGCCCCTCCCTCGTTAATGCTCTGTCTCTCTCTGTCCCAAAAATAAATAAACGTTGAAAAAAAAAAAATTAAAAAAAAAAAAAAAAAAAAAAAAAGAGTTGGATGCTTAACTGACTTGAGCCATCCAGGTGCCCCTGAATAAGATACCTTAAATTTACAACATACAAGTATTTAAATTACCACATACATCTTAAGGTTAAGAAAAGCATTCAAATGTGAATAACTATCGACTCTATAAAGAACAGATGTGGTTGACATTTATCATTTACGATTATTAGCTATTACTCCCGACTTTATTTTTTTTGTATTTAAAAATTTTTTTAAAGTGTATTCATTTTTGAGAGACAAGAGTGTGAGTGGGGGAGGGGCAGAGAAAGAGGGAGACGCAGAATCCAAAGCAGGCTCCAGGCTCTGAGCTGTCAGCACAGAGCCCAACGCAGGGCTTGAACACATGAACTGTGAGATCATGACCTAAGCCCAAGTCAGACGCTTAACTGACTGAGCCACCCAGGCACCCCTAATTACTTGTTTTTTTGAAAAAGAGCACACGTGTATGGGAGAGGGGTAAAGGGAGAAAGCAAGAGAGAATCTTAAGCAGACTCCATGCTCAGGGCGGAGCCCAACACAGGGTTGCATCTCCTAAGTGTGAGATCCTGACCTGAGCAGAAATCAAGTCAGACACTTAACTGACTAAGCCACCCAGGCGACCCTTACTCCCCACTTTTAAAGATGATTACCAGTATTTGAAATCTTTTCCAAGCAGGCAGTGCCTGCATTGCCCGGGGCAACCAACACATGTTTGACACGATTAGACTGTGCAAGTTTCCAGGCCAGTGTATGTTCCCTTCCGCCACCGCCAATTACAAGTACGCGGGCTGCCATTGCTCTGTCTGCAAAGCAGGAATTCCAAAGGAAAATAAAAGCTGCAGAAAGAAAACCACAGTTATTTTATAATGCATAAACTTTAGAAATCACAATTTGTAAATATGATTTAAGTGGTCACTTGTAATCCTACAAATAACATTTTACTCCCCAGATTTATTTATGAAAAATTAGGGATCATAATTTGAGATGACAATATTCATGAGGATTAGGGAGGTATGTATTTATGGAATCTCCACCCCTGATGTGGGGACTGAACTCATGACCCCGAGATCAAGAGCTGCATGCTGTAATGACTGAGCTAGCCAGGCGCCCCGAGGTAGGTATTTTAAAAATGAGGCAGACTGGCCTAGAGCTAGGTTAAGGAATTAAATGGTGACTTCTAACCTGATTTAAAAAAAAAAAAAAAATTCCTATGAATAATCACCTTTCTTTAGGTTTTACTTCACTCTTTTTGAAAATTTTTTAAAAGTTTATTTATTTATTTATTTTTTTAATTTTTTTTTTTTTTCAACGTTTATTTAGTTTTGGGACAGAGAGAGACAGAGCATGAACGGGGGAGGGGCAGAGAGAGAGGGAGACACAGAATCTGAAACAGGCTCCAGGCTCTGAGCCATCAGCCCAGAGCCCGACGCGGGGCTCGAACTCCCAGACCGCGAGATCGTGACCTGGCTGAAGTCGGACGCTTAACTGACTGCGCCACCCAGGCGCCCCTAAAAGTTTATTTTTTGAGTGAGAGAGAGAAAGGCATGTGAGCGGGGGAGGGGCAGAGAGAGACGGACTGAGAGAGAATTCCTAGCAGGGTCCACTGCCAGTGCAGAGCTCCACACAGGGTTTGAACCCACAAACCAGGAGATCATGACCTCAGCCTAATTCAAGAGTCAGAAGCTTAACCAACTGAGCCACCCAGGTGCCCCTACTTTTCCTCTTTTGAAAGATTTGCAATCATTAATCCTTAAACAAGAATCCTAACATTTCAAATTTAAACTTCAAATTTAATATACCTGCTTTTAAATCTTGAGATACCACAGATAAGACTTTAAAGTTATCATAAACTGGAAGAAATATTTAAGATTGGGGCTTGTATAGGGCCAGAGAGTAAATATTTTCATTTTCATCTTTGAGGGTCATAAGATCTCTATGGTAACAGCTCAACTCTGTCACTGTGGCACAAAAGCAGCCATAGACAATACAGAAATGGATGAACATGGTTATGTTCAGTGAAACCTTACATAAATAGGCAGTGGGCTGTAAGTCATAGTTTGCCTATGTTCTGCTCTAAGCGGTAGGAAGCTATCACAGGCTCATAAAGGATAATCATGAGTGTGTTTCGATAAAACCTTATTTATGGACACTGTAATGTGAATATCTTACAGTTTTCAAATGTCTTAAAAATATCATTCTTCCTTTAAATTCTTCCTAATCATGTAACAATTGTGAAAATTGTTCTTATTTGGTGAGCTGTACAAAAACTGGTGGCAGGAAGGATTTGGTACAAGGGCCAGTTTGCTGACTCCTGATTTAAGAAGTTAGTGCAATATGCTAGAAGGTTGGTACAGAAGGCAAATTCAAACTTGAACACGTCTCACCATAGCTCTGGCATTTGACTCTCAGCTGGACGGATCTGAGACGGATCTATCTCAACTCAAGTCAGCAGTGTAATCTTGGCTAAACTCTTACTACCTGTAATTCGATTTCTTTACATCTTAAAAGATGGAAGGAGGAGAACTTGCTTAAGAAGCTGTATTAAGGGTTAACTGAAATAACATTTTCTTTGAAATGACATTTATAAACAGTTAATACAATTTCTGACAGCAGCAATAAATGCGAGCTTGTTATATTTTATTACTTTTACGTAAGTTGATACATTAAGAGATACAAGTACTAACAGGGAGAGAAAAGCCAAAGGAATAAATACTTGTCACACTAGTCTACTAATTTCTAGAAGACGTTTCATTAGGTAGAAGGCAAACTGAAGACAGCAAAAAAGAAAACTGAAATCAGTAACTTCTTGAGTGATGCTAGGATTACACATTTACAGAAAAATCTAGGCTGGTAATACAAAACACTTACAACTTTTGAGCACTTACTTTGTGCCAGATGCTATTCTAAATGCTTTTCACGAGAAATGCTTCACAATCGTAAGAATTCTGAGGTAGCTACTATAACCACCCCACTTTACAGATAAGAAACTGAGGTCCACTTGGGTTAAACAACTTGCTGTATGTCACACATCTAAGAGGAAGTGAAGTCTTGATTCCAAAGTATGCAATTTTGCTTTGGATAGTCTTCACAGTTGAGATGATGATTACTTAAAATTTGAGGAAGAGAAAAGTCGCTATTGTCTCAGACAAAAGCTATTTTTAACAAAAACAGCCTTGCCACGTGTATCAAAACACCTGGGGTAAACAAATTTTTCTGAATTCTAGAGAAAAAAAAAACCCATTTAGTTTGGATGAGAGGCACTAAAGGAAAACTGTCCTAGCTGCCACAGCGGATCACAGAAATTGCATTAGGATCCAGCCTGAAGGAATCCACACCAGGGATGGTTAGGAGGCCTGGGCTGCAAAGTGCTTTGGTTTGGGTTGAGACTGCCCCTTACTAGCTGGGATACCTCGAGGAACTTAACTTTCTTGGGCCTCGGCCATCTAAACGGGTAGCTTAAAACCAGAATAAGAGAGTCAGGTAAACCAACTGAGAAGGACACGGTGAATGATATAAAGCAGAAACCAATTACGAAAGTGGACTAAATCTGCTACAGACCAGGGGTGCATCAAGAAAAAATATGCATCTTAGGCTTATGACCTAAAAAAAGGCATAAAAATACAGACCCATTAAAAAAAAAAAAAAGACCCTGACCTCTTAGAAGGGAGGGAATGTGAAAAATCCAACGTCAACCTCGGTCAAAAGAAGTGAAACGCACATGGCCCACCCACACCCACGGCACTTAAAACCAAGACGAGAATCCCTACAGTCAAATCGGTTCCTACAGTTTCATCCAATTCCTGATAGTAAATTCCCAAACCGAAGCATAGGCGTACTTTACTTAGAACCGGAGAGGGCTCCCGCAACGACACAGGGCGGTCCTGCAGCTCACGCTTACACGCTCACCCGCGCGCTCCGAGCCCGGGCGCCCGCCGTGCGCCGGAAGTCGGCCCAGCGGAATCCGGCGTGTGCCTCTACCCACCCCCCCCGCCCCGCCCCGCGGCCCGCGCCACCCCATTGGTCAGCGCGGCCCGTGGTGGCCTCAGCGAGGTAATCAAGTGTGATTCCCTCTGGCTCTAGTGCGCGGCCTGAGCTTACTCCACAGTAATGCTACCAAGACCTTGCGCGTTTATAATGGATCATTACACTATCGGGGGCCACGTATCGTCTCTATTCATTCCCCCTTAGGAGGCCTCACAGCTCTGAGGGCGGGGGGGGGGGGGGGAGAGTCGCCAAAATGCTAGACCCACGATTAGCTTATTGTGTGTTGCTAACGAGTCAGAGCTGACTAGCTACTGCCGAGAACCTCCTGACACGCTCGACTCCCGACGAGACTAGAATGCACCAGACTTTGAACGGCAGGTCGCCTAAGATCTCTGCCCTACTGCTTTAACAAAAAAAAAAAAAAAAAAAAAAAAAAAAAAAAAAAAAAAAGGCTGAGGACGCCATAAGAGAAAGATGGGGGTAAAAACATGTCCTTCGTATTCACACCACAGTGGGGCGGGCGCAGATTGATGGTTTTCCGGATCCATCTCCCTGCCAAAACACAACTTGGCGCCACCCGGGAACGGCGGAGGCCCCGTATCAAAGCACGTAGCCCTTCTTGCTCCCTTTTGTCATGCTATTTAATCTCGAGTATTTAGTAAACCTCTTAAGCCTCCCCAAACACTGTTGGAGATTGACAACGTAAACTGACACAGCCGCCTCAAGAGACGCTTCTCCTGTAATGGCGCCTGCGTCAGTCACTAACATGGCGGACATAGTCGTGCGCGGCGCAAACGTCAGCACCTCTACCCCAGCCGCTCAGAAACAGCGGAGGAGAACTAGGCCGTGCTCACTGATTGGTCCAGAGGCGGAGCGTGCCAGTCCAGACGCTCCCCCAGAAGCCAATCAGGACGGCGAGAGACGGAATTGGCCGCTGCGCCTCCTCCCGAGGCATGCTGGGAGCCTGGAGGACTAGCGAGGAGGAGTTGAGAGAACGGAGCGGACGCCATGGCGACCAACATCGAGCAGATTTTTAGGTCTTTCGTGGTCAGTAAATTCCGGGAAATTCAACAGGAGCTTTCCAGGTAAACGCTTCCCAGACTCTTCTGCTCCCAAGGGACCGATAGGGCCCCGTGTAGCCTTCCGTGGCACCCTTCTTCAGAGACGCCGTCGTTCCTCGCCTCAGGCCCCGCTACAGCCCCGCCTGGGCCTGGGATCCATTTTCCGGGCCCTCCCCCCCCCCCCCCATCCGCTCCCTCCCTTCCCTGCGAGGAACTTTGTCTTTTCCGAGGTAACCCCAGACTCCCTTTTCTAGAACCGGGTTGTGATGTTCATTTTTCTTTCCCGTTTGGCCATCCCTTACCTTTTAGCTACTCGTAGGCCTGGTTGTCCACCAGGGACGGGCCTAGTTCCTGCCTCAGCTCCTCCTCCGCCGCCGCCGCGTTTCCCCTCCCCCTCTCCGCCTCCGCGGATTTCGCCGGCCGGTGCCTCTGACCGGAAAGGGTCTCTAACGGCCGTTTCTTGAGTAATCTTAAATCCGCTTTATTATTGGCAAGCTTGAGATCACTTTGGGGGTCGGGATCCTTTAATTAGATTATTTGGGCCCTAGGGTCCTGTGGCTTCCACCAGACTGCATGCCTAATGGATTAGAAATTGAAGTGAAAGCTCAAATTAATGTTAGGTACTTTGACACAATATTCGAGGTGAGGACGGGAGAGTATTTTCACTAACAATTTCGGTTGGAAAGTAGGTTTCTGTTGACGTCTAATTTAATTTTTTTGTTGTTGCTGCTTCTGCCCCAGTTGACATATATGATCAACATGCTACTTTTGCCGTTGCGTTAGACCTTGCATAGTTTACCCTTGGTTTCAAAATTTGAATGGGAAGAGATTTCCGAAGAAATAGTTGTTTACTGACGAGGAAAATGGTGTGGGTCATGATGTTACGTGGTTGTCTTAGTTTTGCTTCATGTAACGTAGGTATTCCGAGTTCAAGTGTTTTTGCTCGTTATCTTTTGAAAGTTTAGAGTAATAGCATGAATTTGAAAACGCAGTTGTAAATTAAGTGCTGAAATTAACATAGGTTTATTGGGGCAACGGTATATAGTATCGCTAAGATTATTTTTTTGTAGGATATTTTGTTTAAGTAGGAAATCTATACGCTCACTTATTTCATCGCTGTTTAAAATTGTGTCGTGTGTTAGTGATTTTAGATGATAAGAAAAGACCAGAGGAATATAATTTTCTGAAAATTTTAATAGTTTCAGCGGACAGTTGTGTTTGCTTATTATAATGTCTTGTTTTTATACCTTTTAAAAATCAGTTATTGTATTTGAAAAACAAGTGTTTTATTGTAAAAACTTTAGAAAAAATAAAAACTTAGAAAGTGGGAAAACCGCATAATGTTCTTTATGTTCTTTCATTTTTTTTTCCTGTGTGTACAGATGCACATACATATTTTGTGAATTGTGATCTTGTTTTGTGTTGTGTTTTCACCTGATCGCGAACAAGTTTGTCTTTTGTCCCATTCTCAGTCGTCTTTTGGGACCTTTTTTATGGTTTCATAGAATTCTTTTGTAGGAATGTATTGTTGGATATTTAGATGGTTTGAAATTTTCATCCCTTTTCATTAATTGAGATGAATATTTGATGACTTAAAGATGATTATCTTTTTTTAGTTATACTTTGGTTTTTAAATCCATGGCTTAGTAGTAAGGTGATTGATTATGTGTACGTGCTTAGGAAAAGAGTAAAAGAAGCTCCAGAAAGTCTAAAAAGAATATTAGATAAAGAAACTTATTATTGGGAATATTCAGCTTCTTGTCAAATAAGTAATAAATTATCAGTCTGAGAGCAAAATTTTGATTATTCCAGTGAGCTATATTTGCCATATTTTCCTGCGTATTTTTACAAATATCAATTTGAGTAAGGGGGCTGACGTTTAAGTAAAGTAAGTTATTTATTGTGTATAGATGGTTGTTAAGAAAGTATAAGCTCTGGTTTTGAATACCAGCTTCACCTACTAGTAACTGTGTGAACTTTAGTTTGGTTTCATCTCTGTGGGTCATTGTCCTCATTTGTAAAATCAGAATGACAGTGGTAATCATAGAGTTTTGTTAGGATTAAATGAGTTAGGGAGTGTAGACCCATGACACTAATTAATAGTCAATAAGTGTTAATTATTATGTGACCCATTAAAAAGCCAAGTGTTCTAAATTTAGTTAACTACTGATTTTTTTTTGTTTTTTGACCATGTAGACATTTATCAGGAGTGAAGCATAATTGATCGGTTTTTGTTAGTAGGTAAATTAAATTGAGTGTGTTAAAATTATTTTTCAAAACAACTCTGTTAACTTACACAAAAATAGTAAAAATGACTAGCTAAATGACATGCTTCTCATGTCCAGATTCTTACGACCCTGTGAATTGAAAACATGTTGAGCCATCTATATTAATTTACTGTTAGTGAAATAAAATGTCACTTGTTTCCCATGAGTTTTTTTGAACACCAGAAAATACTTGGATTCTTGACAGTGGATAAAAGCTATATAAATGTATCTTTCTTTTTAAGCTTCATGGCATTTCAGTAATTTTAGTCAGTCTAAACCTGATCTGAGGCTACAGTTTTACCCTTTTTACTTAATGTGTCTGTGGTAACTGTTCCTTGATATTGTTGATGCTGATTGTGATCCATGTACAGGTGTGGTTTTATTGTGGCTCTAGTTTTCTATCATAATGTTAGGTGGTGTATTTTTCTTTGGCTTTGTGATTGTGATCAGTAGGTTTTTTTCCTCTGAGATAAAAATGCAAGTTAACCTGAATCTAAATCAGTTTAGGTTTCTGGGAATATTTTATTATTTATTTTATAAGGAGCTTAGAAACCTCTTTTAAAGATTTTTTCTTAATTTTCACAGTTCTGAAAACTCAGTTATTGTGTAAAAATAAAGATGTACCAACTTTGAGTAGTGTGAAGGAGGCACTGTTGGTGGGGAATATCCTCTGAAAGAAATCCCAAAATGGTGAAATGTATGAACGGTATAAGATTATTTTAATCAACTGAGTTATAAATATTAATGTATTATATAGTGTGGTAAAAGTATTAATGAATTTTGAAAACTTTTCTTGTCAAGTGGAAGGAATGAAGGCCAGCTCAATGGTGAAACAAATACACCTAATGAAGGAAACCAGGCAGGTGATGCAGCTGCCTCTGCCAGGAGCCTACCAAATGAAGAAATAGTTCAGAAGATAGAGGAAGTACTTTCTGGGGTCTTAGATACAGAACTACGATACAAGCCAGGTAAGCTGGGGATAATCAGCTGTCTTAAAAACTAAGGTTTTTAATTAGCTAACAGTATTATTTTTTTATTGCAGGGTATTTAAAAGTGCTTATTAGACTTTACTAAATTTTACTTTACTAAGTTTTATTTACTGAAGACATTGTTTAAATTTTTCTGTGACAATATAGTTGTACTGTAACGTGAGCAAATACTTAATTTGCTTTGCTGGTGGAATATTATAACTGTATTTGATTCGGTCTTGTGCCTCATTGCTGGGATTCTGAAAGCGGTTTTCATTGAACAGTTGTGTAAATGTCAGCTTTCGAAGGGGCAGGAGCCTGGACCAAATCTGTAATGATTTTACAACCCTAGGAGGTTTTAGTTTAAAGCGCAAGGTTAGAGATTGTTTTTGCATCTACTCCTCCTAAAAATGCAATGGATGGAGAGGAGTCATTGCTTTGGTATTTAATGTTTTGGAAATTAAAATAATTGATGTTTAGAAATGAAAGACTTATGATCAAGCACAAAAAGAACTATCTTCATTTAGTTTTAGAAATGGGCGGGTGGTATGGTTTTGTTTCTTATTTGAATTGTTTTTGATATAGGACACGGTAAAAACAGCATAGACTTCAGCTATACTTAGGTTTATGGTTGTAGCAACTTTTTTTTTTGAAGTATAATTTAGCTAACTAGCATGAGGTACGTGATAACTAGTAGAAAGTAATTAATTTTGTTTTAGAATAGGTCTTGTCACAGATTGATTCATTTTCTCTGTAATCTTTTTTGGTTATTTACTTATTTTTTGAGAGAGAGAGAGAGCTAGAGCATGAGTGGGGGAGGGGCAGAGAGAGAGGGAGACATAGAATCCGAAGCAGCCTCCAGACTCTGAGCTGTCAGCAGAGCCCAACGCGGGGCTCGAACCCACGAACTGTGAGATCATGACCTGAGCTGAAGTTGGACGCTAACCAACTGAGCCACCCCGGCGCACCTAAGTTTATTTTTGAGAGAGAGAACGAGCGGGAGCAAGCTAGAGCACGAATAGGAGAGGGGCAGAGAGCAATGGGGAGAGAGAATCCCGAGCAGGCTCCTTGCTGCCAGTGCAGAGCCCAACTTGTGGCTTGATCATAACCTGAGCTGAAATCAAGAGTTGGACATGTAACCAACTGAGCCACCCAGGCCTCCCTCCCCAGGTCTAGATTTCTGATTAGCTTTTCTGCGATGACTAAAATTTATCTAATTGGATATTGGTATTAGAATAAATTTACCTGGTTGTAAAGTAGAGAAGAAGTTATTTTCTATTTCAGAAAAGTGCAGCGGTTTTAAGTTAAATGTAAAGAGGTAGAAGAATTTCTTTTCTAAGTGACTTATTTTTTAAGTAAAAACATTAAGATTATTTTGGCAATTTTAGAGGAGGGTTGGGGGGGAAAGGTGTTTATTAGAATGTAACACGGGTGTGATGAAGTAAAGCTCACGTTTGGTGTTGATGCTTTATGTTAGAATTGTTTAGCCCTTCGTATACTGCATAAAAGCACTCATTAGCATTTGCACGTATTAGCATTTTAACTTACTTTGTCCTCTAACTTTAGTAGACAGTGTCAGTAATTTGGCCAAGTCCATTCATCTAGTGAGTGGTGATTGAGTCAGGATTCAAAAAACAGTAAAAATTGTTTAATGAGTGTATCTTTTATAGCAATTTGAATTTTAACAACTGGTAATACAAAATATTCTTTGGTAAGTGTAGTTTGAAAGTATTTTGCCATGTTTTGAGAGTTGGAGAAAAAAGTTTTTTCAACGTTTATTTATTTTTGGGACAGAGAGAGACAGAGCATGAACGGGGGAGGGGCAGAGAGAGAGGGAGACACAGAATCTGAAACAGGCTCCAGGCTCTGAGCCATCAGCCCAGAGCCTGACGCGGGGCTCGAACTCACAGACCGCCAGATCGTGACCTGGCTGAAGTCGGATGCTTAACTGACTGCGCCACCCAGGCGCCCCAAAAGTTTTAAGCTTAATAAAACACAGTATAAGTCTTAAGTTTTTGTGATAAACTGATAATTTTTAAGTTGCTGATAATTTTAGATTTTAGTTGTAGAAAGAAATATTGGAAAAGTTTGTAGGTAATTGGTATATAGAAAATAGTTTACTTAGTGACTTTATTTAACAAAAAGTATTATATGATGGCATTTTAATATGGAATATGAGTCTCATTTATGTGATATATTTGAGTTTACATTGGGGAATGTTTGACAAATTAAAATCAGTTTCCCTTACTTTCAGACCTGAAAGAGGCCTCCAGAAAAAGTAGATGTGTGTCAGTACAAACAGATCCTACTGATGAAATTCCCACCAAAAAGTCAAAGAAGCATAAAAAGCACAAAAATAAAAAGAAGAAAAAGAAGAAAGAAAAGGAAAAAAAGTATAAGAGACAGCCAGAAGAATCTGAATCAAAGGCAAAATCACATCATGATGGGAACATAGATTTAGAATCGGATTCGTTTTTGAAGTTTGATTCTGAACCTTCCGCGATGGCACTGGAGCATTCTGTAAGAGCGTTTGGCCTTTCTGAGACCAGTGAATCTCCTGCAGTTGTGTTAGAACCTCCTGTGGTATCAATGGAGGTATCAGAGCCACATACCTTAGAAACTCTGAAGCCAGCTACAAAAACTGCGGAACTGTCAGTTGCATCAACATCCGTAATTTCAGTGCAGTCAGAGCAGTCTGTGGCAGTCACGCTGGAACCACCCATGACAAAGATTCTGGATTCCTTTACAATGGCACCAGTGCCCACTACAACAGTCGTGTTAAAGTCATCTGAGCCGGTTGTCACAATGTCTGTGGAATATCAGATGAAGCCTGTGCTGAAATCTTTGGATACCACACCTGCAGAGCAATCAAAGATGCTAGAACCGCCAGTAGCAAAAGGGCTAGAGCCATCGGAAACCCTTGTGGTATCATCCGAGATCACTGCTGAGGTGCACCCTGAGCCGAGTACATCAACAACAGTGGATTTTCCAGAGTCATCTGCAACTGAAGTGCTCAGATTGCCAGAGCAGCCTGTAGAAGTACCGTCGGAGATCGCAGATTCACCCATGACAAGACCACAGGAGTTGCCGGAGTTGCCGGAGTTGCCCAAGACCACAGCGTTGGAGCTGCCGGAGTCGTCGGTGGCCTCAGTGGTGGAGTTGCCGGGGCCACCTGCGACCTCCAAGCCGGAGTTGCAGGGGCCCCCTGTGACTCCATTGCTGGAGTTACCTGGGCCCTCTGCTACCCCGTTGCCAGAGTTGCCAGGCCCCCTTTCTACCCCAGTGTCTGAGTTGCTAGGGCCCCCTGCGACAGCAGTGCCTGAGTTGCCGGGGCCCTCTGTGACATCAGTGCCACAGTTGTCGCAGGAATTGCCAGGGCTTCCGGCACCATCCGTGGGGTTGGAGCCACCACAGGAGGTACCAGAGCCACCTGTGATGGCACAGGAGTTGCCAGGGCTGCCTGCGGTGACAGCAGCAGTAGAGTTGCCAGGGCAGCCTGCGGTAACGGTAGCAATGGAGTTGGCCGAACAACCTGTGACGACGTCAGAGTTGGAGCAGCCTGTGGGGATGACAACGGTGGAACATCCTGGGCAGCCTGAGGTGACGACGGCAGCAGGGTTGCTGGGGCAGCCTGAGGCAGCGATGGTGCTGGAGTTGCCAGGACAGCCAGTGGCAACGACAGCGCTGGAGTTGCCAGGGCAGCCTTCGGTGCCTGGGGTGCCAGAGTTGCCAGGGCTGCCTTCGGCAACTAGGGCGCTGGAGTTGTCAGGGCAGCCTGTGGCAACTGGGGCACTGGAGTTGCCTGGGCAGCTCATGGCAACGGGGGCACTGGAGTTCTCGGGGCAGTCTGGGGCAGCCGGAGCCCTGGAGCTTTTGGGGCAGCCTCTGGCAACAGGGGTGCTGGAGTTGCCAGGGCAGCCTGGGGCGCCAGAGTTGCCTGGGCAGCCTGTGGCAACTGTGGCGCTGGAGATCTCTGTTCAGTCTGTGGTGACAACAACGGAGCTGTCAACGATGACCGTGTCGCAGTCCCTGGAGGTGCCCTCGACGACAGCGCTGGAATCCTATAATACGGTAGCACAGGAGCTGCCTACTACATTAGTGGGGGAGACTTCTGTAACAGTAGGAGTGGATCCCTTGATGGCCCAGGAATCCCATATGTTAGCTTCTAACACCATGGAGACCCATATGTTAGCGTCCAACACCATGGACTCCCAAATGCTAGCATCCAACACCATGGATTCCCAGATGCTAGCGTCCAACACCATGGATTCCCAGATGTTAGCCTCTAGCACCATGGACTCCCAGATGTTAGCAACTAGCTCCATGGACTCCCAGATGTTAGCAACTAGCTCCATGGACTCCCAGATGTTAGCAACCAGCTCCATGGACTCTCAGATGTTAGCAACCAGCTCCATGGACTCCCAGATGTTAGCAACCAGCTCCATGGACTCCCAGATGTTAGCAACCAGTTCCATGGACTCTCAGATGTTAGCAACCAGCTCCATGGATTCCCAGATGTTAGCTACCAGCACTATGGATTCCCAGATGTTAGCGACCAGCACCATGGACTCCCAGATGTTAGCTACTAGCTCTATGGATTCTCAGATGTTAGCATCAGGCACTATGGACTCTCAAATGTTGGCCTCCGGCACCATGGATGCTCAGATGTTAGCATCTGGTACCATGGATGCCCAGATGTTAGCATCTAGTACCCAAGATTCTGCTATGTTGGGTTCAAAATCTCCTGATCCCTACAGGTTAGCTCAGGATCCTTACAGATTAGCTCAGGATCCCTATAGGTTAGGTCATGACCCTTATAGGTTAGGTCATGATGCCTACAGGTTAGGGCAGGACCCGTATAGATTAGGCCATGATCCCTACAGACTAACTCCTGATCCCTATAGGATGTCACCTAGACCCTATAGGATAGCACCCAGGTCCTATAGAATAGCCCCCAGGCCGTACAGGTTAGCACCAAGACCCCTGATGTTAGCATCTAGACGTTCTATGATGATGTCCTATGCTGCAGAACGTTCCATGATGTCATCTTACGAACGCTCTATGATGTCCTATGAGCGGTCTATGATGTCCCCTATGGCTGAGCGCTCTATGATGTCAGCCTATGAGCGCTCTATGATGTCAGCTTATGAGCGTTCTATGATGTCCCCTATGGCTGAGCGCTCTATGATGTCAGCTTATGAACGCTCTATGATGTCAGCTTACGAGCGCTCCATGATGTCCCCAATGGCTGACCGATCTATGATGTCCATGGGTGCCGACCGGTCTATGATGTCGTCCTACTCTGCTGCTGACCGGTCTATGATGTCATCGTACTCTGCAGCTGACCGATCTATGATGTCATCTTACACTGCTGATCGTTCAATGATGTCTATGGCAGCTGATTCTTACACCGATTCTTATACTGATACATATACGGAGGCATATATGGTGCCACCTTTGCCTCCTGAAGAGCCTCCAACAATGCCACCATTGCCACCTGAGGAGCCACCAATGACCCCACCTTTGCCTCCTGAGGAACCACCGGAGGGTCCAGCATTACCTACTGAGCAGTCAGCATTAACAGCTGAAAATACTTGGCCTACAGAGGTACCAGCATTACCTCCTGAAGAGTCTGTATCACTGTCTGAACCTTCTGTGAGTCAAAGTGAGATTTCAGAGCCTTCGACATTGCCTGCTAATTATTCAGTGTCAGCATCAGATCCTTCAGTGTTAGCATCAGAGGCTGCTGTTACTGTTCCAGAACCACCATTAGAGCCAGAGTCTTCGGTTACATCAACACCCATAGAGTCTGCGGTAGTAGCAGAAGAGCATCAAATTGTTCCAGAGAGACCAGTGACTTACATGGTATCTGAAACTCCCATGATGTCAGCTGAACCAACTGTATTAACATCAGAACCTTCAGTTATGTCTGAGACAGCAGAAACTTTTGATTCCATGAAAGCTTCAGGACATGTTGCCTCAGAGGTATCTCAGTCCCTCCTGGAGTCAGCTGCGACTAATCCAGAGCCATCACAGAGTGCTCTAGAGCTGCCAGCCATGGCTGTCTCAGAGCTACCAGCTGTGGCTGTCCCAGAGCCACCAACTGGGACTGTTCCAGAGCCCCCAGCTGTGACTGTCTTGGAGACCCCAGCCATGGCTATCCCGGACCCAACAGCTATGGTGGTCTCTGACTCAACAGCTGTGGCTATTCCAGACCCACCCACAGCTGAGGCTGTCCCAGAGACTGTGGCCTTGGCTGAGTCAGAGAATGTTACCATTTCTGTGCCAGTTGTTTCTGCCCTGGAGCCTAGTGTGCCTGTCCTGGAACCAGCAGTGTCAGTACCTCAGGCTAATGCAGTTGTTTCAGAACCATCTGTTTCAGTGCAAGAATCCACTGTGATAATTTCAGAGCCTGCTATCACTGTCTCAGAACAGACCCAAATAATACCGACTGAGATAGTTGCAGAGTCTACACCAATGATACTGGAGTCTGATGTTATAAAAGGAGTGAATTTACTATCTGGTGATCAAATTCTTACTCCAGAGATTGGCATGCAGGAGATTCCCATGCATTCAGATGAAGAGCCGCATGCTGAAGGACACCTGAAGAATGACCCTTATGAAAGTGATCATGGTACAAATATAGACCTTAACATAAATAATCACTTAGTTGCTAAAGGGATGGAACATGACACAGTGTCTGCTGCCGCCACTGGTGCTGTTGGTGAAATTGGTGAAGGGAATATTTTATCCATCGGTGAGACTAAACAATGCACAGTATTGGATACATGCTCTAGTGTTAGCGAAGCTGATGGAGGAACTCTATCTTCTGCTGGTCCCTTTGCTCTTGAACCTGATGCAGTGGGAACCAGTAAGGGTATTGAATTTGCTACAGCATCTGCTCTCACTTCAGTTAGTAAATATGATGTTGAAGTATCTTTAACCACTCAAGATACTGAACACGACATGATAATTTCCACTAGTCCCAGTGGTGGTAGTGAAGCTGACATAGAGGGACCTTTGCCTGCTAAAGACATTCATCTCGATTTACCATCTAATAACTTTATTAGTAAGGATGCAGAAGGACCATTACCTATAAAAGAGTGTGACCAGACATTAGCAGTTGCTCTCAGCCCTAAAGAAAGTAGTGGAGAAGATAAAGAAGTACCTCTCCCTACTAAAGAGATACTCTCTGATTCAGGATTTTCTGCCAATATTGATGATATTAATGAAGCAGATTTAGTGAGACCATTACTTCCTAAGGACATGGAACGTCTTACAAGCCTTAGAGCTGGTATTGAAGGACCTTTACTTGCAAGTGAGGTTGAACGTGACAAATCTGCTGCCAGTCCAGTCGTAATCAGTATACCAGAAAGAGCTTCAGAGTCCTCTTCAGAGGAAAAAGATGATTATGAGATTTTTGTAAAAGTTAAGGACACACATGAGAAAAGTAAGAAAAACAAGAACCGGGACAAAGGTGAGAAAGAAAAGAAAAGAGACTCCTCATTAAGATCTCGAAGTAAGCGTTCCAAGTCTTCTGAGCATAAATCACGCAAGCGTACCAGTGAATCTCGTTCTAGGGCAAGGAAGAGATCATCCAAATCTAAGTCTCATCGCTCTCAGACACGTTCAAGGTCACGTTCAAGACGCAGGAGGAGGAGCAGCAGGTCAAGGTCAAAGTCCAGAGGAAGGCGATCTGTATCAAAAGAGAAGCGTAAAAGATCTCCAAAGCACAGGTCTAAGTCTAGGGAAAGAAAAAGAAAGAGATCAAGTTCCAGGGATAACCGGAAAACAGTTAGAGCTCGAAGTCGCACCCCAAGTCGTCGGAGTCGGAGTCACACTCCTAGTCGGCGAAGAAGATCTAGATCTGTGGGGAGGAGGAGCTTTAGTATTTCCCCAAGCCGCCGCAGCCGCACCCCAAGCCGCCGCAGTCGCACCCCAAGCCGCCGCAGCCGCACCCCAAGCCGCCGCAGCCGTACCCCAAGCCGCCGCAGCCGCACCCCTAGCCGCCGCAGCCGCACCCCAAGCCGCCGGAGAAGATCAAGGTCTGTGGTAAGGAGACGAAGCTTTAGTATCTCACCAGTAAGATTAAGGAGATCGCGAACACCTTTGAGAAGAAGGTTTAGCAGATCTCCCATTCGTCGTAAACGATCCAGGTCTTCTGAGAGAGGCAGATCACCTAAACGTCTGACGGATTTGAGTAAGTAATTTTAAAATTTATTGGCATTGTAATAGAGGATGATAAAAATCCATTTTTTCTGATCTTTGAGTCAAATGGAATATTTTGGGTTATTGGCTTAGGTAAATATTTCTATCTTTAAATTTCTATATAGGTGGCTCTTGGGCAACATGGGTTTGAACTGGATGGGTCCACTTATACGTGAATTTTTTGATAAAGTATTAGTATTGTAAACGTGTTTTCCTTAATGGTTTTCTTAATGTTTTTTGTAGCAGACAGCATGTAATACATATGCAAAACATATGTTAGCTGTTTATGTTATTAGTAATAAGGCTTCCAGTCAGTGGTGTACTATCCGTAGTTAAGTTTTGGGGGAGTCAAAAGTACATGCCATTTTCAAGTATGACGGTATCAGTGCCTTTAACCCCTCTTGTTCAAGGGTCAACTGTAATTAGATTATGGGTTTTAGAAAACTTAGGGATAAGTAAATTAGTAATTAGAGTTAAAAAGATGTGCTTTGGAGTGTATTAGAACCAAGGTGTTTACATACTTGAATGTTTTTACATACTTGAAGTTTGAACTATTTCCTGTAACAAAATGGAAAGTAGAAGTCTAGTTAAAGATAAGGCTGGTATACGCTGAGCTTGTTTTACTGCATGTATGCCAACATAGATCCTTGAACACAAGCCTGAAATTACAGTGTGTATTTTTTTTTTAAATAAGTTCCATGATTGAAAATGGCAACACAGGGCTGTTAAATGTGTGCAAAGGTAACTCTGGTTGGTATAACGGGTAATGAAAGTGAGTAGGGAATTTTGCACGGTGGGGAGTTCTTTTTTATCTGGGTTGGTGATAATAGCAAAATAAGGTTTTAAGTTTATTAGAGTGACTTTAGTATTTTAATAATCTGCCTTTTAAAATAGAGTGCTCTAGTTCCCTTTGATTTAACAAGTGTGCAGGGATGATTAAAAGTGGATAGATAGTGCATGACTACCTGCAATAATGGATAATTTATCATTATGTCAGTAGATTTGACATTTCCAGGTCAGGGTTGTCTAAAGAAAAAGACCTGAACAGTAAGGGAAAATTCATTCAGTTAAGCAAAAGTTGGGTTGTTGGTTTTTTGTTTGTTTTTTTTTTTAATTTAGAGAGGGAGAGAGAGTGCACCCGCACAAGTGGGAGAGAGAATCTCAAATAGGCTCCATGCTCAGAGCCTGACACTGGGCTCAATCCCATGATGCTGGTATCATGACCTGAGCCAAAATCCAGAGTTGGATGCTTAACCAACCCAGGCGCCCCGAGTTCTTTTTTTTTTTTTTTTAATTTTTATTTACAGAATTACATCTTTGAAGTGATTACAAGTTAGTAGAGGAGATGTGGATAAAATGCATGTATGTCTGTTTTACCAAGTAGTAACCTGCCAGAAAGCAGAATGTGATGATTACTTGTATAGTTAGGACACTTTTGAGCACACTGAAGAGGAGTGTTAAATTCTGGCTTGTTAGAAGAGGTTGAATTTGGGCTTAAAGAGTGATTTAAAATGTCATATTAGAAGGAAAGTAATTTTAAGGGCATGATACTTTTGGAAAACAAAGAGGGCTGTGCAGGTGTATGTGTGTGTCTTAGAGTGTCTGGCAGGGTTCTGTAATTTAGCTATTGTGTGTAGTGTGTGAATGGGAAGCCAAACGTGGACTTAATCGGGGCATTTGCTTAAAAACTGACTTGGAAGAGTGATTTGATCACAACTGTATGTTAGGGCAGAAAATTGATGCCTTTAATTTTGTTAGTGTATAAGATTTTAGATAGAACAAAATGTGTTTATTAGTCTTATGGGAAAACTGCTTATATTTTTCCTCTTCCAGACAAGGCTCAATTACTTGAAATAGCCAAAGCTAATGCAGCTGCCATGTGTGCTAAGGCTGGTGTTCCTTTACCGCCAAACCTAAAGCCTGCACCTCCACCTACAATAGAAGAGAAAGTTGCTAAAAAGTCAGGAGGAGCTACCATAGAAGAACTAACTGAGGTAAGCTAGACAGAATTTGTTTACATTCTTAAGTGGATTATTTCAGTGATGTTGACTCTGGAGCGTGCCAAAACCCGAATTGTGGGCTGAACTGATAATGGCTGGCACCGAGTGGCCAAAACCCGAAATACAGATGTGGCAGCGGCAGAAGCTCTGTTTAGCAGGCCATTATCCGGGATGGCTAAGCTCCGCTAGCTAAAAGTTACTTCCCATTACTTTTGCTTTCCAGTTTTAGAAGCCAAACTGACTGAGGAGTGGGACGGTTCGTTTGAATGGAGGAGGTGTTGAGTGAGCAACACGCAGAAGCTCGCCTACAGTTTCGTTTCCATTCACGACGTGTTCACTGATCGCCACGAGTGTACTGCATATACGCAAAGACACAGACAATCTTCAGAAATGATCTTTTGCCACCGGAGCTTGGAAATTAATGAGAATAGCTGGCCATTGCCTGAAAGGAACTTCTTACGCATCAACATTTCGGGTTTTGGCTGTTTGGTACCAGCCATTGGTGATAATGGCCGGCCATTATCAGTTCTTCCTGCGGTTCGGGTTTTGGCAGTAACATATATTTTAGACACACTTGTTTCTGTTTTTAAGAATTTGATCTTTTCAATTGAGGCTTTTTTTGGCTTTGTTTTGTTAATATTATTTTTATTATTTTTTTTTTTTTTTTGGGAGGACGCTGAAATACTGCTGCTAGGATCCAGAAATACCACACTGTTTCATATATTGAAACTTGTTATTGGCTAGCCTTATGCCAGCCTGCCACTGTTAATATATTCTGTTCCCCTTGGTTACAGGCTTGGTATACTCTGTGTTTTTTGGCCAATTGAGCTTTTTATCCTATTGTAACATTTTCAATTGATAATGGATGTGACAAATTCTGCTTGTATAGACAAGTCCACCCAAATTTACTCTGACCTTTTTATAAAGCCATGTAATGGAGTCTATTCCTTAGCTTCTCAGGAAGGAATTGACTTTGCTTTATGTGTCAGACTTCATCAGTTAACACCCTCTCCATCATGCCTTATTTTCCATTCTTGAGTTTTGTTCCTTTAGAGACTCAACCTACAAAACACTTATGGAGAGACACATGACCATCTAGCCCAATTGTACATGTTTCAAAGTTTTTATTTTGCCATGCATTTGGGGGTTCATATAGTTTCTTAATGTTTCCTCACTTAGATTTATTGAAATATGAATTACAACTTCTTTTTTAATTTAAGGACTTAGTGAAGGCTTCTATTACTTGCTCATCAAATCTAAGCTCCTTCTCTAAAACCTTGTGAACACTTAGTGTTTCCCTGTATGTTTTTAAGCCTCGTTTTCAGCCCTCTTGTTCCTTCTAATACAAGTTTCTCACCTTTTTACCACCATCTAACTATGATGACTCTTTTTTCTTTTCCTGCCAGTCCTTGTTCTTTAACTATGAAAATCTGGCTTAGAACTCTTCAAGGAATAGCCCTTGGTTATCAAATTCTGCCTGATTCTGTTTTCTCTTAAGCTTTTATTCTTTCAGCACTTATGTATTCCATTTGTATTATATCATTTTGCACTTGTTAATTGTGTTGCTCTGTAAAAGCGTTCCTCAATTATTTCATGTGTATGTAATTCTGTTTCTTGAACTAGATTGTAAGCTCCTTGGGAGCAGGGACCATGTCTTCTACTTTTTTTTTTTTTTTTTGTATTCCCTGGACAGTGCCCAGTACAGTGCTCTGCACATAGTAGGTGCTCAATAAATGTTGTTGACTGACTGAACAGCTAGAGTGTGTTTAAATAATAGCCAATAAGCTAAGCTACTTACCTACAACCTGTTTATCTTGTTTTATTTCTGAAAGTTGATTTTATGTGTTTTTTGATTTTTTAAAAAAACTACATGTTCCACATAAAGTGTAAGATTTATCTTTTGTTTTTATTTTTTAAGAAATGCAAACAGATCGCACAGAGTAAAGAAGATGATGATGTAATAGTGAATAAGCCTCATGTTTCGGATGAAGAGGAAGAAGAACCTCCTTTTTATCATCATCCCTTTAAACTCAGTGAACCCAAACCCATTTTTTTCAATCTGAATGTGAGTATTAGTGTTTATGGTTTGATGAAATAGCATAGGGACTATTTAAATAAAACTCAAACGGAATTAAATTGTTTTAATGTTTTATTAAATACCGTGAGAAATAGTGAACAGTTATTTTCAGATTATGTTGAAAAACCTCTTAAGTGTTAATTAAGGAAACACATTATGTTTTAGATTGCTGCAGCAAAACCAACTCCACCAAAAAGCCAGGTAACATTAACAAAAGAGTTTCCTGTGTCATCTGGATCTCAACATCGAAAAAAAGAAGCAGATAGTGTTTATGGAGAGTGGGTTCCTGTAGAGAAGAATGGTGAAGAGAACAAAGATGATGATAATGTTTTCAGCAGCAATTTGCCCTCTGAGGTAAGTAAGAGGAATATTGTGTTTTTTTGTTTTTTGTTTTTAATACCTGAATCTCCCATTTTATTGTTACTTTATATCTGATTTGGCTTCTGTTTCACTCTTCTTAGGGCCGGGTTAAACGGCAGGGCCGGGTTAGACGACAGATGAAACAACCCGCAGCTTCTCATTTGACAGTAACTCGATGCAATTCACTTTGTGGAACCAAGCCACAAAGTGAAAAGCATCGAATTGCAGAGAACAGTGTTATCACATCCCTACCCAACATTGGGCCCTCCTTGCACTTATGGGAAGGTAGCCCAAGGTACAACTATTTAGCTTCCCGTTTTGCTTCGAGGCTCTATAGCTCTAGATTTTGGTGGTAGCAAATTTACTGGGTGGAGGGATTGAGCAGAGAGAGGCAGATCCTCAGGTTCAACACAAGAACTGGATTGGAAAAGGTCACTGTAGGCTGATGTGTGAGCATCTTGGATATATAACATAGCCCATTGCCCTTAAATAATGGTTTCTCTTACTATTTTTTTGGGTTGTCAGATAGCCTTTAATTTTAATCATTTTCCCTTCCCTGTGCTACCTTGGCCCTTTGGAATTCTTGTGTTTAACCTAATGCTCAGCCTTGGTACTCCATTTCCCTTCTCCTTCCCCTCTTTGCTACTATTAAAAGTTGGAGAAGTGGAATTCACACCTTGAAATTTCCATGAGGCTATAGTTGTATCTTGTCAAAATGACGCAGTAATAACACCAAGTGTCAAAACAACCCCATTAAAATGCTGACTGATTAAATAATGTGCTGCTAAATATAGTGCACATGAAAACAGCAAGATTGTATATATATGTAAATATATATATATATATATCTGTATCTTTGTATGTATCTCTGTATCTGTACCTTTGCTGTATCTTTTAATAAACAGTTTACTTTTATTTAACTTGTTGTGCAAAATCACGCTTGGGGGATCTGGGAGGGTGGAGACTTACTAGGGTGGGTGGGAGTTTTAAATGATACTATAGATTAGTTATCACCTCTTGCCCTTGGTTCCAAAGCCCAGATGTTTGTCCAAGGACTGGACTAGATAATCTGATGCCCTTACAACGTGGGACTTCTTCCCCACTTCCTTTTCTTGCAGTTCTGGGATATGTAGGTCAGAGAGACCTGTTCTCTCCACCTCAGGCTCCTTGCATTGGCCATATCGTCTTCCACTAAACACCTCCATTATTACAAATAAATCCTGTTGTTTATAAAATCAGAAAGTGAACAGAACCCAAATCAGAATTCTTTTGATAGTATTTTTTTTCCCCTGAGCTATTCACAGGTGACATTTTTTATTGTGCTTTTTTGATCGGCATTTTAAGAGAGAGCAAGTTCTATACAATGAAGCTGGACACACTAATTAACCAATGCAATTTATGGTCACCAGTGATGATTTGTATTTATGTGGGATTCAGTAGTTGAAGCAAGTTATACTCTCACCAGTGGGGAAGGGATAGCTGATTTAGACAATATTTTAGTGAAACCAGTTCAGTAGCTCAGTTGCTAATCCCCAGATTAGACTACCTGCACATCTCAAGAGGGAAAGATTAACTGACATCTGCAATTGACTTAAATCTTGTAGTAGGCTGAATATAAATCATGGTAAGAGGGCCAGTACAGACTGATTTAGAAATTCTGATACATACGCTTTTAGCAGTTTGCAGATTAAGCATGTAATAGAGTTGGAAAACATACGGAGATTATGTGAGAAAAATTTTTCAGCTGAGTAAAGCCCTGTAAATAATTGAAAAGTTCCAAGGGATTTTCCTGGGAAGTGATCATAAGTATTCTAACCACAGTTGAACATGCAGAAAGTGCTTAGTGAATCCTGATGAGTATTTCTTTTTTATTGAAACTTTATACATGTGTCTGTATATATATGTTTGAAATTCTCAGTACTCTGCCATTTTCAGTCTTAACACTGACCCTGTGATGCCTTAGCCTTATCAGTCATCAAAAGTAGTTGTCAGTTTTAATTAAAAGTTGGGGGGAATTCCAAAGAAATCCCAGGGGGAGAAGTTGGGTATTCAAATTTTATATTAAGCAGTCTTTCATTAAAGCAGAAGAAAAAGGTTGGAAAACTAAATAAATGAAGCGGATTTCTTCTGTGGGAGGATATATACAACTATATGATACCAGAATTCTTTAAGTCAGACTCAAAAAATACACAGGTTAATTTTAAGCAAAAACAATCCCAAAATTTTAGAAGAGAAAAACCATGGTTTCGTTTTGCTTTCAGGTCTCTGTGCTTTTACGTAACAATAGTAGTAAACACCTAGAGGAAGTGGTCACAATATAAAACGTTTAGTCCTAGCTATTTAGCTGTATCTTGCAAATACATGTATTTGTAAGATTACGTTCTACATACCAATGTTTGTGGAATGGTGACATGGGACCGTTGACCCTTTTGATTCCCTGTCTGGGGTTGAAATAAAGGCTTTTATAGAGTAAAAGGAAAGTTCTTTCAAATGGTCACTGTTTTAACTGATTAGTATTTATTTATTTTTTAACCTATCCGTGTTTTTCATTTTAATAAATATAAATGGAGTTTGTGGTTTTTTAGTTTTGAGCATAAAACATTTAGGCAAAGATCACAGATTTGGTCTCAGCTTTGCTGTAATCCTTAACCCCACCAATTGTCTTGCACATGAGTGCTCTTTGACATAAACGTGAGTGGATAGATGTGGATGGATCAACATAAATCCGTATCTTATGGAATATCAGCTCATCAGACTGTGCCTTACTGCCATAGCATCGTCTTCCTACCCAGAAGCCAGCCAGCATCATCCTCAGTAAGGAGTGTCTACAGAACTTTGACCATATTTGTGTGAATTTGATTTATTCTTAAACAGAGAAATCAAAAATGGTGGAAAACTAATATTTAAAAAAAGTGTCCTTGGGGGCATTAATTCTTGCTAATAAAGTTAGAGGCTTATTGGGTAGAAGAAGATTTAAATGTAATCTGATATAACATTTCCTTGGGTTTACTATTAATCATAAATTATCAGAGGTCCAGAGGTAGCTCTCCATTAAGGTCTAGTAATTGCTTACATGTTAAGATGATTCTTGTCTCAGTGTGCTTGGTTTGTTTTATTAAAAAATATTTCCACTTCCCGGTGGAAGTATAGAAGTTCTTCAAGTATAGAAGTTCCAAATTTATACTTTAGGAAAGTTAAGTTCTTGGGGTAAGATGTAAATTTTAATTGAAAATTAAATACATGGGTCCTGGCAGTGCTAGAATGGTTAAATACAGCCTTGCTATTCATTCTTTTTTCCTTAGATTCTCCTGGGTGATTAACATTGAATTTCTTTGAACAACTTAATAGGTCACTTGTTTTTCTTATTCTAGTTTATTCAGATTAAATGTATAGGAGTTACGTTAGAGAATTCCATATGGTGTAATAAAAGATTCGTAATTCACATTTTAAAACCAAACCCATGACAACTGAGGTATTCTGTATTTTGTGTGGCTTTTGTTTTTATAGTTGTCATTTTCTTTTCTATATGAACCTCTTTGTAATTTATTAATTTTTGCTAATAAGTATCTTAAAGTCCTATTTTACATACAGATCAGATGCTTTTTTTTTAATTGTTTTTTTGAATTAAACATTTCCTTTTATACTCTGTTTTAAGATACCAGTAATTGTCTAGGTAGAGAGTAATACAATTCATATTATAGGGCTTATTTTCCCTATCTGACTCCCTCCTAATAATTCTCTTTAGCCCTTTAATTGACTTTCTAAGAAATGCCCCTAAGATACTTGTATTTATGTAAACAGCTGGGTTAACGAAAGGGGTAAGGAAGTTGACTTAGAAGGGTTTTTAAATGAGGAAGATACAGAAAGGACATGATTATAACTTAGGCTGTGAAATGCATGTTACATCATGATTTCATTTCTGACACTTTTGGATTATAGGAGAAGTGATCTGCTGTGTTGCTGTAGTAGAGAAATGAAATAACGTGGACAGGTTTTTAACTATAGGAGAACTGGAATTGGATACTCGAGGTAGATTTCACTTTTTAAAACAAGTCCTAGGGAAAAGGAAACTAAACATTTTCCCCAATTATAATACTTAGAATATTATTATAGTATCATAATTAGACTTCATACATTAGATTAAAAGTTTGTAGTATAACAGTGGAAACAAATGAGGCTTGTTGATGACCACTTAATAATAGCGTTCTATCAAATTTAAGATTTTTTCCTACTTTTTAGAAGGGCTTTTTAACATCATTTCGGTACCTTAAACCTATTCCTCTTTCTGAGCAACACTGAAAGGTGGTTAAGGGTCTGAAGCTCCACTACATAGTATGATCCACTGTATAGTGTTTATGTACACACACATATACCATATAGTCCAGTAGAGTAGTCACTAGCCACTGAAAAATCATTTCCTTAATTGCACTAGCCACATTTTAAGTGCTCATTAGCTGTCACTGTAGAAAATACTACTGACCAGTGTTCTAAAGGGTAGCTGTGATATTTAATGAGAGTTTCAATACTGATATGTGACATTTGGTCTAGTCCTTGAATATTAGTGCTTTGGGGATTATACATTATTACATATCTTGAATTACCTTGAAAACCTGGAAACATGCTTTTTTGATTCAAACATTTGAGGATCCTTAAGAGGTTCAGATAATCCTGGTTCATTTTATTTTGAGTATGTTCTTCACATTTAAAAATATGAATATAAAATGAATAGTAAGATTACTCTCTTGGTAAGCCTGTTGAGTGAATTAAGTTGTAGTCAGGAAAAAAACTGGTTATCATTTTATCTGAAGTAAATTTATTTTAAACATCAAGGTTGCTATATTAAAATTTCTTCCAGAGTGAGATGTGAATGTAACAAAATGTTACTGAGATTTGAATGAAGTTTCATCCTGGGGATAAATGATGAGGCATTTAGATTATCTGCTTAAAGACTTAAAAAATATATGAAGATAGGTCTTCAGATCATAGGTGTGTATTCATTTGTTTTCTAATTGGGAAGAATTTTATTCTAGAGAAGTTGGGAGCTTTTAGAGCCATCTTTACATTTTCATGGCTAAATTTATAGCTGGAAATTGGGGATCAGGTCTTGAAGTAGTCAGTAGATCGATTTTCCACATTATCACCTCTCGGCTTAGACTTTTTCAGAATAAAAACCTGTTATTTATACCTAAACATCCTCAGATTTACAGACTGCTACCCAAAGTAATTTGGACAAGGTTAATGAACAGTACTTGAGGTATATTTGCTGGGCTTTCAAATTGCATCAGTAATCCTACCTGACAGTTTTAGGAAACACATAAGGTAGGCCAAAGGAATGTAAATTTTGGCCTGAAATATTTGGGTTCCCATTTATTTAAAGTCCCAGCAGTTGATCAGAATTATCAAAAAAGTGACAAGTGAAGACCCCTAGAGTTTTTTAGTGTTTAATTGTGACTGCTTAGATTATTTTTTATAGGCCCCAGACATATTCTAATTAGTGTGGATAATTTACTACGTTGACAGTTAAGATCTTTCATGGGATCTGTAAACAGTCTTAACAATTACAGAATGAATTTAGCTTTGCTTTCGTTTTAAGAAGGCAATACATAAGAATCTATGTGGAAGAAAAAATTTAATTTTGCTGGGGGAGTATTATGAGATGACTCAGCAAGATAACGAAGAATGATGGAATAATAAGGGGTTCTGAAGGTAGAAAAAGGGGGACTAGTAATCCTTATGCGTGAGGTAGAATTATTCTCTTATATCCTTATGCGTAAGGTAGAATTATTCTCTTAGAGTCATACACCCTTCTATATAGGTCTTTATTTTATAAGAAGTATTTCATATGTAGTACATAGTTAAATTACAGGTAGCCCTTAGCTTTAAGAAAAATCCTTAGCTGTTAATTTATATTACTGACTTCCTTATATTTGTAATATCCATGCAGTACCTCTAATCATGTTTTGCATATGAATATAGGAAAACCTTTTCATGTCAAATATTTTCCAAAAATGAATTTTCTTGGGTGAAATCACTAGGAAATATTAATGGGTTGTGTTAGAAGAAAAATAAGTAATAAGAATTGATGATGATACAAGTCAACATGAGCTCTTAACATCAGAACAAAGAACATCAAATACTTACTTGATGTGTTTTTCCTTTTATGGTTGAGCCTTCCACAAATCTGATAAATTGGGGATTTGTTCTTTAAGAATTTTTCTGGACATTATGAAACGTTTTAAAAAGTTAAACCATGAAGTCACCTCTGCTTAGCATAACATTTTTACAGGTAGGATACGAGCTTTGAAAAGGAGGACCTAAGATATTTCAGACATATTTAATTTTAAATGTGTTGGTTCATGTTGTTATGTACCCCCCCAGAAATATTTTAATTTGGGTCATTAGTACATATAAACTGAAAACAAAGGATTCGTTTATGTATATAGTAAATACATTCTTTGAAGAAATGGAGTTCTTAAGACCAAACTGTATCTCTGAGCAACTGCAAAGAAGGTGAAAAGATGTGCAGATGAGTAAAAAGACCAACTGACCTGATAGTGGTTTTCTGCTTGCTTACTCAAGAACCTTATTGCTTCTGAACATTATGCTAAAAAGAAATAGGATAAAATGAAAATTGCTCATGAATATAAAATTAATAGTTCCAAAACAGTTGAAAAAAGTACCAGTTTTTGTAAATGACTGTTTTGTTAGTGAAGGCTAGAGAGTTTTAAGTTCTTTGTGCAATTTTCTGTGATCATAATTTGATACAGTAGAAAATACAGTAGAAAATATGAAATTTGAAGTTCAGATGTTGGGTTGAGTTCAGCTGCTGCCTCTGATAGCGTGTAACTTACCTTAAATGATCCTCATCTGCTTTCCAAGTTTCTTTTACTTCTTGGTATCTTTTCTGTACTTTACAAGATTATTAATATGTAAGATTACTGTTTCATTTTTGATATGTAGCAACTAAAGATATGAGCACTTTTTAGAATTTAGGGGGTCTATCATAATTTGAGATAATTATCTATGTTTTCTTTCTTAGCCTGTGGACATCTCTACAGCAATGAGTGAACGGGCACTTGCTCAGAAAAGACTAAGTGAGAATGCATTTGACCTTGAAGCCATGAGCATGTTAAATCGAGCTCAGGAAAGGGTATGTAGCAGTTTTAATGTCTGCTAAATGAGAATTTAACTAATTAGATGGTTGTGACATAAGTAAATTCTGTGGCATGCTGTTGAAATGTAGGTCCTAAAAATCCAAGGAAATAAGTAATTTATTGTAATTAGCTTATTTTAAATGAAAGTGATTTTGGGGCATGGTCATTCACTCAGTAAATGTTTATTGTGTACTGTGTGGCAGGAACTAATGTTTAAGAGAGTTAAAATAGAAAAAAAATCCCTGCTCTTACTGAGTTTGTAATCTGGAATATAAAAGTAGCTATGTGTCCATCATAGCTCTGTGAGATGTAGGTACTATTATGATGTCCCATTTTCCAGCTGAGGAAACTGAGTAAAGAGTGGTTAGTCAGCCTGAAACAACTGTAACACTGCACGTTAGCTACACTGGAATTAAAAAAAAAAAAGTGATTAGGCAGTCTGAGGCCAGAGTCTAGACTTAAATTTTTAACAGTGGACAGCTTTTCCTTTTGTCTTCTACATTCCCGTGGTAGATCTATATAGAAACGACAAATACATGTTCAGACAGATAAATACACTACCTAACAATACCAATGTTTATTAGCAAATATACTTTGAAGGACAACTGATTCTTTAACCATCACAATAAATGCTGGTGATTAATGTAGGGCTCAGTTTTTAAAAAAGGCTGTTTTCTGGGTTTGAATAATTCCCTGCATTTATTACTCCTTAAGCGTGTCTCTTGAATTCTGGATTTCTAATACCACAAAGAAGGTAATTAATTAAAAACTCAGGCGATCATAACATTTATTAGATTGCATTTATATGAGGTACATAAAGCAGAGGGCAGGGATCCTGTGCTGCATGAAACTCTTTTCTGTATTCATGTATCCATGTGATATTTTGGAGAATGAGTATTATCGTTAATGCTTTTCAGTTTTTTAGACGTACATCTCAAATCTTGTTACTAATGGGACCCACTGAATGTTACCAAAGTGCTGCTTTTAAGAAAACATTTTAAATATGTATGCATTCATCAAATTGTTCTAAAAGTTGAATAAGTCTTATTCAGCCTTTTCAAGAACTAAATACAACCATTTCGTTTAGTGAAATAAACCAGTGGGCATTTTTGACTAGACAAGTAATTTTACTCAGTTGATTGAGGCATCTTTTTTTTTTTCTTCAGATTGATGCCTGGGCTCAGCTGAACTCCATTCCTGGCCAATTCACCGGAAGTACAGGAGTACAGGTTCTGACACAAGAACAGTTGGCTAATACTGGTGCCCAAGCCTGGATTAAAAAGGTACACAACATATGCACGTACAAAAGTGTCCAACTACAAAGTTAAGATTTTTTTTAGAAAATGTTTTATTAAAAATGCACGGAGAGGCCAGTAACTATAACCAAAGTTCATGAGTAAATTTGCTATGTGTGCATACTCTAGGATGGACACTGAAGATGGACCTGATTCATGAGACAATGGCAAATGTATAAATAAGGCTCAAGAGCCACTCAGTTTATATCCTGAAGTTATTTGTTATTGCTGCTGCTGGTCTTTTTGGGGGTGGTTTTTTAAAAACTGTGTTTTGAATGCTAACAGTGTATCTCAGGTGCTGTTCAGAATGTTCCACAGTTCCTGTTGGACTACTAATCTGATGATTTCAAAGCAGTGGTTCTCAAATTTTTTCTCATCATGGGATACTTTATTACAGGTTTATTTTTGGTGGATCACTGTCCCCAAGAGCCCTCTTACCACCCAGATTTTCCATTTCTTTGCTCCTCTGTCCTTCTTTCCCCTTCTTTAGTGCCTGTGCCCTCTTGTAAGCTCTCTTGGCCCTTATTTCTCACCCTTCTGGTGATCACCCCGATCCCTGTGGTTGTCAGCTGCTGGTTATAGCAAGTTGGTTGGGAGGCCCCAGTATTAGCACTGCATGTGGTGATCTTGCCATGGGACCGGAAGGCTGGGGAGGATGGTTGGACTGGGGGCGGGGGGGGGGGGGGGGGGGGCGGGACGGTGGGCAGTGCTGAAGGGGTGATGAAGGGGGCGGAGTGGGGATGGAGAATGCTATCTGTGGACCACCATTTAGGCCCTGGTGGCCTCTGGTGATCCACAGGCTCAATTTGAGAACCACTGATCTCCTGAAAAAACAGGATATGTAAGACCTAAATTCAAGGGAGAGGATGGACGCCTCGTGCTGTGAAGATGTAGGTGCTCCTGGTTTCAGATTCCTGCAGTGAGACCTGTGAACTCCACCTACGGCTGCCTCATTGTTGGGGGAGTCTTAGGTGGTTAAGAAGGGCTTTCTAAAGAAATGCCTTCTGATGAAGGGATGTGGCTTGGTTGGATGGGTGATGGGACATTTGTTTCAGGAGTACTGGCAGTATGGCAGTGCTGAAACTGGGAGGCTGCGTGGTCTAAGGATTGGGAAGGTTTCTTTATCCCGCTGTACTCCTGACTGCTTTTGTGATCATGGGCAAGTAATATACTTGGAATTTCAGTCTCCCAAGTGTCATGAGAAGACAAGTTCTTATTACTGCTTCACAGGGCAATAATTAATAACGTGATGGGCACCTATGAAGAATTGCTATGATTGCCAGTGAATGAGCTGAATTTCCGCAAAATGAGATTTTGGTTGCTTTGGATATTTTAATCTCATAACGTTTCAGTTTTGATAGCATTATCTCTGTTGATCCTCTTATTAACAAATTAATATAAAACATGATACATCCTCAATTTACCTGCCATTTTTGGTACATTTAGGTACACTAATATGTGTTTAGTGAGTATATGGCCAGATTCATTAAAAATTTACAACTTTCATGTCATTTACTAGGGGTCGGTGTTGGAAAAAAATGAAAATCTAGTAAAAATATTTTTGAGTTCATTTTGGACCAATTATAGTATTTAAAGTAGAGTGATTTGGATAGTATTTGAAAATGGCCTTCATCTCATTGGGAAGAATTATATACACCTATTTCAATAGTTTTAATTCTTTAATATTATTTAATCTTGAAGCTTGAGTCTCAGTATTTCAGGAAGTTAGACTTGAAGCTTACGTGGGTGTTTAGGCAGATAAAAATTAAGTAGTCTTGTACATTACTAGGTAGGAACTTCTGAATGTGATTCCATTGTAAAATTTTGGTCTTCATTTGTATAATGAAGTACTGATCCATAATGCTTATATAGTTCTAAAAATCATGTTAACATAACTTGCAAAAATGAATCTTCTACTGATTAAAATTGGTTCTTGCAAACTTTCCCTTAAAGTTTTGATTTCTAGTCATGTAGGCAGTTGACATTTTCAATCACATTATTTTAAATGTACATGTAAGGCATTTTGATAAATTATGAGATGTGTTCATGAAAGTTTTTAAATAATAACAAGAAAGCATTGCTTTTAGGAAAACTCCCATTTATATGTTTACAGAAGAATATTTGCTACTGATATCAAGGAAGGAATGAACATTTATAAAAATGTGGAAAAGTCATTAGCTGGAAATTTATCATTTATCTTCACTGTCAATGGTCTCTTTGTTGTGTTTAGAAAACTTTCAATGATCACATAGTTTTTCTTGCCTTGCACTAGCCTAACACCCTCCTTTATGTTAAAAACCACATGGAATGCCAACATAGTCCATATTCATTTTTAGTTTGTTGCAGTGTATTCTTAGATGAAAAAAGATGGGAGTTTTACCATTATTATGTCAGTAAGACATTTTTAAGTGCTTATGGATTTAAAAGAACCTTTATTTTCTGGAATTAAGTGATTTGGACATGACCTGATGACCCGATGAGTATTGTTTACTATTATACTCATTAGATTAAGCAGCTTTTTGGTGAACTATATACACAATGGGGTAAAGAAACATGAAGATAGTAGAGAATGGAAACCGAGTCGGAAGCCTGGGTTATTTGGGGTTTTGTATTATACTCTGCACAGTTGCCCTTTTTTTTAGGAGTGTTGCCTGGAAAAGAGGGGCGGATGAACCTGGAAGTAAGTAAAAGTCATTTTAGGTGTGTAGCAACAAGGCAGTTGATATCCAAGCATCAGCTAACTTTTCTCTATACATCAACACTGCATGGCCTGCACCAAATAAGGAACTGAACCAGGGGTATGTTTTTACCTCCACAGCTGCCTCCTTCCATCAGAGCACCTAGTTGTACTTAATGTCTAGTCACACATCATTGGCATGTTTTTCCCCAGCATATAATTTACAAAGCTGGGGGAAAAAATAATACAGTTTTACTACTGTGTAAAAATAAGATTTTAAAAGTTTAGCATTAACTTATCAATATAGGAAATGATTAATGCATACTCTTCCCAGAGATACCAAATTTTTGACTCCCTCTGTTGATAAGTTAATGACTTTTGCTATATATTTGCTAGAGAACATAAGTCTAAAATTTAAGAACAAGGGGAGAGTAAAGCAGGATTTTGAGATGTTATAAATTAAAAGGAAAATGGCCAATAAAGATCAACAGTAGAATTCATCTGTTCTGTGTACATGGATGTCCTTTAAAATAGAGGCATCACATATTTATTTCTTAATGTGTGAAAATGACTGTTGACCATGCTAATGTATATAGTTGTGCATCTTAAGACATTAAGTGGTTTGCTGCTTTGATGGAAATTATGGTTCAGTGGGTTGGATACAAGAGAGATGACTGTTCACAGAATAACCTGTGAACTTTCACCCCTCTGTATGGAAACTTGTTTCAGGGCCAAATCCTTGTAGCTGTCTTCTTGCCCCGGTCAGTGCCAGCCCTACTATTCACAACACTGCTGCTACCGAGGCCTAGGTATGTAAACGTTTAAGGAGTTTTTTAAAAGTCTTTTAACATCAAGCTAGGATTTAAAAGCATTCAAATTCAGTTTGGTATAATGACAGGGTATTTTATGTGACTGTCCATTTCTTACTGTGTAAATAGAATTTAAAGATTTTTACCTTTTGGTTCATAGGGATTTTCTAAGTAAAATATTTATACTTGCTTTAAGGTAGAGTGGGAAAGAAAACTTGGGATGTTAACAGTATGCTGCTTCAGTGTCCAAACTATTTCTAAATGATTTCTGGGCTTTATTCATTAACTAGGTACACCTGGGACAATTAATATTATTGACTGTTTTAACATTGCCTTCTTTTTATTTTGCAAGCTAAGAAGAGATACCAGTGAACCTAAATAGTGGACGAAAACAGGAGTGTTCTAATTTTTTTTTTTTTTTTTTGGAGGGGGGCAGGAGGGCTACTGTTTTAAACTGCCATTTATTTGCCTTATTTGACTTTCAAAATATTATGTTAATGTGAAAATAATTAGCATCCACACTACAGTATGTATATAAGTATAGAAACTTAAATTTAATTGCTGTATCAGATCTAGAAGTAAAATAAGATTTTTTTTTTTTTTAAATTACACTGCATTTGTAATCAAATTCTAACTCTGAAATGGGGACATTTTACCTTTCTTTCTTTGGATAGGATCAGTTCTTAAGAGCAGCCCCGGTAACTGGAGGAATGGGAGCCGTTTTGATGAGAAAAATGGGCTGGAGAGAAGGAGAAGGATTAGGAAAAAACAAAGAAGGAAATAAGGAACCTATCCTAGTTGATTTTAAGACAGACCGAAAAGGTAACACATTGTTCTGGGAATGTTTATTATACCTTCTTTAATATTTAAGGTTTCGGGGCTCCTGGGTGGGTCAGTCGGTTAAGCATCTGATTCTTGGTTTTAGCTCAGGTCTCACGGTTTGTGAGATCAAGCCCTGTGTTGGGCTCTGTGCTGACATTGTGGAGCCTGCTTGGGATTCTCTTTGCCCCCTCATTTGCCCCTAAAATAAATTTATTTATTGCGAAATAAATAAGTAATATTAAAAAAAACACTTAGGGTTTCATTACCTTCGTAGATTTTTTTTTTTTTTTTTTTTTTAAGTAAGCTCTTTGCCCACTATGGGGCTTGAACTCACGACCCTGAGATCAAGAGTCATATGCTGTACCAACAGAGCCCACCAGCAGCCCCATCTTTAAGTAAATAATAAGTAAATAAATAAATACACACACATAGTAATCTTCTTACATTTTGATATCCTTGATGCTTTACTGGAGCATATATACAGCTGTTTGTTAGGAAACAAAAGTTTAACCCATTCGTGACAGCTTGTATAAATACAGATGAAGTCACTAATTTGGGCTTTTAAAAGGCAGTTGTAGTTAAGATGCTAAATAATAAGGAAGTAGGCATATATCAGTGTGACTGAAATTTTAACTAGCTTTTTTTTTTTTTTTTTTTTTTTTTAACCTTTTATTCATTATTGAGAGACAGAGACGCAAGTGTGAGCCCGGGAGGGGCAGGTGAAGCAGGCTCCTGGCTCTGAGCTGTCAGCACAGAGCCCCATGTGGGGCTCAAACTCACAAGGTCATGACCTGAACCGAAGGCTATGCTTAACTGACTGAGCCACCCAGGCACCCCCTATATTTCATTTTTAGGAAATGGAATCCCCATTTTGCTTTCTCTTGATGGGGAACATACACTTGTTGTTTCTAGGATTTATTTCTTTTTCAAATATTTTATCTTATATAGTCTCCTTATTTCTTACTAGAGTGCTGTTTTGTCTTCACCTTATAAACCCTTTTTTGCATGTCTCTTTTTCTGAGTTTATTTTGAGAGAGTGGGGAAAGGGCAGAGAGGTGGAGAATCCCAAGTAGGCTCTGCACCGTCACCATGCAGCCCGACGTGGGGCCCTAACCCACAAACTGCGAGATCATGACCTGAGCCGAAACCAAGAGTCTGCATATCCCTTTTTAAGCTCCATAATTGAGTTTTCTTGGATTGGGGATGGAGAATAGTAGAGCAGTTGCTGGCAGCAATGTTAGCTCTTCATATTTTCTTGTTCTTGGGGTACCTTGGAGCTTTGCTACTCATGGGGATCTCTCTATATAACTTGCATGCAGTTGCTGAGTATTAAAAATACACTTAGTGCTTATTGAGAACAGCCAGCTGGTACCTTTTAAATTCTTCCCTTGGAATTATGTTTTAAGTAGAATCAAATGGCTCAATGTCAGCTCAATATGATTTCAATAGCTTGGATAAGCCTGATTTTTAAAAACTGTAAAGTTGAACACTAGAATTTTCATTATCTTTGTAATCAGAGAATTGAATTAAGTTGGAGATGATGCAGTTAAATTATTCTTAATTGGAAACGAACTAGCTCTGACCAAACTGTGTCTTATAAAGTGTTTTGCTTCAGAAATTCTACATTCTCATCCACATAGAATACTGTGATGCCACTTTTTTCAAATTGTAGGGAGTTTATTGGTAATAATTCCAAGTAGGCTAGAAATAGCATGAGAATCATCCTGTGCTAATAAGCGTTAATTCAGACTCTAAATTAGAAAAGGACATTGTACTGATTATGTCACATTGACATTGTATTACTTCTACAAGTTGAATAGATTTTTTTGAGTCCTAAAAGGTGGTTTTTTGGAAGAAAATATCTGTGAAGGCATTGCATAATTCCAGGGAACATCATCTTTGGAATTCTGTGACAGGTGTTGGGTTTGGAGAAGCATACTAGCAGAATTAATGAAGAACTAGTTGAAGAATTCCCCCTAGGAGAAATGGAAGTCAGGAAAGCATTGATTTTGGGTAGTGATACAGCTAAATCCCTTTGGAAAGGGAGGTTATACAGTGAGATTATGTTTGTCTTTTGAGAATATCTTCATTTGATAAGTCAGAAAGGGGTTGTTTGCTGGGGGAGAAAAGGGACACGTTCATCTATAGAGACAGCGTCTCTCTTTTAGTTTTTTTGGGGGGGGGTGTGGCCTAAAAGCCTCACCATCTGGGGAACTTAATTAACTGAGCCATCATTTTTTAAGGAATGGGGAACCTTAGATTGCACTTGTAATAGCCTCTAGTTTTTAAACTTAAAAAGAAACAGACCTGTAGTTGTTAACTATGGCACTTAATTTATATACATATTTATATACTAGGTTTTCTGAACATTTGATTTTTGTACAGTTTCTAATACCAAGGTACATGATAAAGATTTATATATTGAAACAGCAAAATAGAAGTCAAATGATATAAAAATCAGGGGTAGTGGGAGTTGAATATTTTATTGAGATTCAGGTTCCTACAGAGGGAATCATTGTGTTTATATAATTTTGAATGATGCTTTGGGATTTATTCAGTGAACATTGGCTTTTTATTTTTTAAAGGTCTTGTTGCAGTAGGAGAAAGAGCACAAAAGAGGTCTGGGAACTTCTCTGCTGCAATGAAAGATCTGTCAGGTGAGCATACATTTAAATTTCCTCTTGTCCCATCCCCAACTTGAATTCATAATCTGTTGCCACAGACAGTAGAAATAATTAACAAGTTATTTTTTTTTTCTCTGCAGGCAAACATCCTGTGTCTGCTTTGATGGAAATCTGTAATAAGAGAAGGTGGCAACCACCAGAATTTCTCTTGGTCCATGATAGTGGCCCTGATCATCGCAAACATTTTCTCTTTAGGGTAAATATGAATTTGTGCATTAATTATATACCCCTACTAATTTGATGACTTAACCTTAGAGGGTGAGGGAAAAGCACTGTATCGTCACAGTATTGATACATTGTGGGTTGGGAGTGAATAGATGTGTGGGTAGAAGTGGTAGGGTTTTTAAATATTTAAGTATACTTTTAATATGACCTGTTAATATCCTATTTTTCAAAAATGTTGGAGGGAAAGATGTGGGCAAAATCTGGTGAAGAATTTGTTGACATTTTCTAGTGGAACATGGGGAATTTAGTGTTAATTTAGTAGCTTTATCAGGGATTTCTCCATCCCCTTTCCCCATGCCCCTTCAATTTGAAGACCTTAATTTGTAGTCCCTTTTCCTAAATGATTTGCTGCTTCTGGGTTGAGATTAATTTGACTTCCATAGTATGGGTTTTATAGTTTTTGTGAATTATTTTTCTAGCATTTAGTGAAAAAATACAAAGCTAATAGATATTAAAGTTTGATGCTGTTCTTATTGTATGTTTTTCTTGAATAGGTATTGAGAAATGGAAGCCCTTACCAGCCCAATTGTATGTTTTTCTTGAATAGGTATTGATAAATGGAAGCGCTTACCAGCCCAGCTTTGCCAGCCCTAATAAGAAGCATGCTAAAGCCACAGCAGCTACTGTGGTTCTTCAAGCAATGGGCCTTGTACCAAAGGACCTCATGGCTAATGCCACTTGCTTCAGGAGTGCCTCACGTAGATAGATTGAGGTTTTATATTAATCATTTCAGATAATTTTACTCTGCATCAAAATGTATTTCCTCTTTAATGTTGTAAATATTTGGCAATTTAAGACATTGTGTAAAAAGCAATCTGTACAAACATCTCCAGGCTTTGATTTTTGTACCATGGAAATTGTATTTAACCATACAGGGTTTTGGTATGTTTATATTGTTTACCTTAGTGATGTATTTGTTTAAGTGGCTAACATCCAAACGATTGTTTGAAGGCATCCGTAATCTTCAGTGTGGAATGTTAAATAACGCTTTTATACTGTATTTTGTACTATGATGTAACCTCCCTTCCTTATGGCTAGGCTGCTGTAACACTTGCCTGTAATCAGTGAAGGGCTGTGCACCTTGTACTAGTTCACAATGGGTTCTGCTGGACAGATACTGGGCCAGTGTTATTGAGGTAATCAAGATCTGTTCCACAGGGCTAATGCCACCATCTCCCCTTAAAATTTTGTAGAGGTTATAAAAAGAAAGTGGTATGTTGTGTGATGATCAGCACTAAGTCCTGCATTCCCATCAAAGCCACTTGGGCCATGAGAAGGGAGTCAAAATGAAGTCCGATTAGAATTCTACTGCAGAGGCCAAGTACATTTAGTATGGCATTGAGTTGTGATATAGTTTTACTTTGATGTGCATTTTGAATTTCAGCTACACCTAGATAGACGTTAAATGATAATTAAAATGCTGTAACCAACTTATCTAATAAAATCGGCACCCAGCCACTATTTTGTTGACTGAGAAAGTTTAAGTTTATGTTAATTTTTAGGGTCTGATAGAATATTTCATGTGTATTACAGTGGTATTCATAATGCTATGTCTCTAAACTTTATTTTCAAAAGCTTAAGGCCCAAATATAAACTTCTCTGGAATAAATGTGGTGTCTTATTTTTTGGGTCATAAAGTGAACACATACTTCTTCACTAAATATTGTCATTTCTTTACCCAGTGCTTTTGATTTCTACGTCGTTTTATTTTAAGGAAATTTGAATTACACACACAACACACACACTCGCACGTGCCACACACACAAATACCTACAAGAACATTAAATACTCCTTTACCATGACAGCTGAGCACACTTTACAATTAACACTATTCTATGTGGAATACAAAATACCCCTCTTTGAATTAACATGCATTAAAAAAAACAAATTTAATATATTTGAAAATAGAGGAATTAGAAATGAGAATGAAGGCAACTAAGGTAGAGACATCAACAATTAGCTATTTGTCTACAAATACGAATTTGTCTACAGAACCTGCATGTAACTGTAGGTATAGGTAAATTGTCAAATATGGTTTTGCCCTGATGCCATCGGTCACAAAATGCCAGTAGATAATTAATACTTAGCTTCAATTTGCCATTTGCAAGGCAACACTGACATTCATAATACTCCGTTTTCTACTCCGTTTATAATTAGGTTGTAAGGGTCTGGAAGTCTCATTCAAGTTTCTGAGGTTTTTTTTAAGAGTTGGGAGTTCTCTTTATACCTGAATTATCTAATCAGAATAGTAAAAACAAAATGTTGATTTAAAGCCTTAATCCTTTTGCTTAATGCACGTAATAAAAATTAAGCTAAAAGGTTGTTTATCAACACTTGAATATTTTAAAGTTCTATTCCTTTAACTTCCAAAATGAACTTTAGAGCCAAAGGTATAAGAATCTTGAATTTCCTTGCTAGAAGGCTTTTTCCTCAAAGATTCCTTTTAGGCTTACTTTGGTGTTCAGGATCTCCAATTATAAACGAAGTCACTCAATTCCACAAGCCGTAAAGATGATTTTCCCAGTGTTGGTATTTGACTAAGTTGGTCCAGAGTCTTAGGGTGCAACCCACAGTTACCAAGCTCCTCCTGAAGTGTCTCCTATGGAAATTTGTATTCAAGTTAGTCAAGAAGCACATCAGTCTTTGGACACTGAGATTTTGCTTATTTTTAAGTATATATATATATATATATATATACTTAAAAATAAGCAAAATATATATATATGAGTATATATATATATATATATATATATGAGTATATATATATATATATATATGAGTATATATATATATATATATATATATGAGTATATATATATATATTTTAGAAATCTCTATACCCACTGTGGGGCTCGAACTCATGACCCTGGCAAAAAGGCACATGCTCTTCAGGCTGAGCCAGCTGGCTGCCCCTTTATTTTTCAGAGGCTCCGCATGCAAAGCGGGGCTTGAACTCCCAACCCTGGCTAGAGTCGCATGCTCTACCAACTGAGTCAGCCAGGCACCCTTGAACACTCAGATTTTTAAAATTACCATGGGAATTTTGACAAACAGATGCCCTAATTCATGTTTATGAGGTAAAGGCAGTTCATTATCAATAGAAATTGATGCTAAAAATTTTCACCTCTAGCAATAGCATCCAGAAATACACAGTTTTGGTCATTTTTAGAAATCTGGCAAAAGAAGCATGAGGCAGTTTTAAAGGCCTTAATTATAACCCGTGAATAAAAACCTTACTATGTCCAAAATTAAAGGCAAATATTGGTTAAATATCCATAGTTGTTTATAATAAAGGTATTTAGCAGTATTACGTTCTGGATCTGAGATAGCCATGAAAATAACTTGCCTTTTCTTTTTGTTTGGAAAGTTCTTTAGTCATTATTGAGTACAACAATCTAAATTCATAAAATTTACCCCTAAAAAAACCAGACCTTATCCCTTCATCTTAGTAACTGTGATTGATAAACAGTACAGTCGAATAACCTGAGATACAAGTTTGGCTCATTGCAAATCATTGATTTCTCCCATCTGAGGAAACTAGCTACAATGAAACATGCTTACAGCTGTCTACTTACCTTATCCAGTATTTTATTCGCTGGCAGGCAGATATTAAATACAGCAGTTGGCTCATGTGTATACAGTCCAGCAGAAAATGACCCATTCTGTGAAGATTTGAGTAGCATGGTCACAGAATGTAGAGAATGAGGCATGATAGGACCTGTAATCTCCAAACTAAATTGATCTTTGTATCCAGAAACAGCTTGTGTCTTCACATTTACACTTCGTGCCTTCAAGAAAATTTAAAGAAAAAATTATGGTCACCATCTCTCAAGCTTTTGTCCCTAAAGATTTGTTCAGTAACTTCATTTGGGTTTCCCTCTTTAACAGTTGTAGACTAAAAGGTACAGCATAGAGGGAATACAGTCAGTCAGTGGTATTATAATAGCATTGTATGGTGACAGTAACTACACTTGTGAGTATAGCACAAAGTAGTTCATATGACATCAAAAGAATGTTATATGAGTAAAAATGTTAATTCTCCATCTAGAGAACATCTCCAAATTAGGACTCAGTCTCAGTATGTTCTACAAAATACAATTTTTCATATGGTATCCTGATTATATATTTTTATTAAAATTTTTAATGGTAGTTGACACCCAATGTCACATTAGTTTCAGGTGTACAACAGGGATTCTACAACTCTATATGCTGTGTTCACAAGTGTAGCTACCATCTGTCACCATATAACACTATTATGCCATTGACTATATGCCCGACACTGTTACCTTTCGTCCCTTTGACTTAATTCATTCTGTAACTGGAAGCACATACTTCCCACTCCCCTTTGCCCCTTTTTACCCTTCCACCCCAATTCAGTGGTATATTTTCAATGCAGAATACTGGACAAAAATAAAAATTCAATTCTGCTATTAACGTTCAATATGTGTTTTATATTTATATGCGTAATTTTTTAAAACAATATGGACACACAACTACTCTTTTTCACTTATTCATGATATAGGTTTTGAGATCTATAATTTAACACAACATGTTTGGCTATGTTCTTTCGCCAGTTAAGAAGTGAGACAAAATGAGATTAAGCAACTTTTCCACGTGGGAAAAAAGGACCACCAAGGTGCTTTTGCTGCCAATCATATTCATTTTCATTCATTCATTCATTTTCATATAATTCAAATAAAACATTTCATATAATTCATATTTGCACATAATTCTTTTGATACACCTTTAGATCAACGAATTTTTTTGCTGGGAGGAAAGCGAAACAATATGCACCATGCAAAATGCTAGGAGTTATTAAAAACAAATCAAGAATTTGTTCTTCAGTTCTTCTTAAAAGGCCAGTTTATGAAAATTAGAATTTTTTCCCCCTTTCATTACCTTAAGCATTTGCATTGTGGCACCTCGGAAAGCTACAGGGGATAAGAGGGTTGGTGGAAGTCCTGCCTGTGGGCCTGAGCTTGCAATTAAACTCTTAGAGTTTATCAAAAAATTCAGCAATGTAAGGGTGTTCATTCCCTTCACCAACACAACAGACTCAGGTCTGTGGTCCATTTGCACTTCATGTTTCTCTTTGCATCTGAAGATGACAGTCAAGGAACTCGCAAATGGAAATCCCATACCAGTGGGAAAAAGTCATCCTGATTCTAAATCACCCGGGACCCTTTCTTCCCACTCGGAACTGGAAATGTTCTTGCTATCCCACTTAGTTGCAATTATAAGGTTATCTGTTTAAATCAAAATTTCTTTGACCCTCTGAATTTGCTAGAAATTTGATACCTAACAAAAACAAATGTGTTCCTTAGTCAAAAATATGTTGTATATAGAATGTTTTCATTTTTAAAAAAATGGTTTAGTAATAATTGTTCATGGTTTACTGATACTTAGGGAGTTTTTTAATGTCATGATAGAGAATTAGTTTAAAAAAAATTTTTTTTAATATTTTAATTTTATTTTTGAGAGAGAGTGAGACAGAGTGCTAGTGGGGGAGGGGCAGAGAGAGAGGGAGACAAAATCTAAATCAGGCTCCAGGTTTTGAGCTGTCAGCACAGAGCCCGACATGGGGCTTGAACTCACAGACTTCGAGATAATGACCTGAGCCAAAGTCAGATGCCGAACCAATTAAGCCACCCAGGTGCCCCACGAATTAGTTTAAATAGCAACTTAAAATATTTTAAGATTTATAGTCAAATAAAACTACCAATCAACATTACATTGATCACTAACTTAATTGAACAAAAATCATTTCTAGTTAACACAACTGAAAGGATACAGCTTGATAGAGAGTATGTCTGGTTTTTTAATTTTGTCTTGCACACCTATCTCTTCCAGCCAGGAAAAACTTTCATCTTCATCATCATCACTGATTACTTGTTCCCTAGGAAATTGTTATAGTTAGAGTTTCCATTTCATAAAGCTGTTTCCTCTACAAAACTATTGCACTGAGTCCGCAAGTCACTGGTTGATATAAAATATTAATCACATACTCTCCATTTCCCAAGCTTGTTCCAGATGTCTTTTTCTTCTGATAGCCATTTTCTTTTATTAACGGCAGAGAAAATTCAATACCTACATGAGTAAATAAAAGAAAAATTTAACTGAGTTTTAATATTGTCTACAAGAACTTAACAAGTGTGCCCTTTTAGAGAGTATAAAATTTGAAGATTTGAGTTTATAAACTTGCTCTATTAAGGGAATAGCTTTCATACTTTCTGGACAGTAGCCCATCTCTCTCTCTCTCTCTCTCTCTCTCTCTCTCTCTCTCTCTCTCTCACACACTCACACACACACACACACACACACACACACACACACACACCCTACCTCCTTGAAACAAAAGGTTGAGGAAACAATACATACTCTCACTACATGTATAGTACTCTTTCCTAAAGTACATTCTACTCGGTTTCTTTTCTTTTTTCTTTTTTTGTGAGAGTCAGTCAGCAGGGGAAGGGCAGAGAGAGAGAGAAAAAGCCTTAAGCAAGCTTCACACTCAGTGCAAAGCCCAATGAGGGACTCGGTCCCATGACCTTGGAATCATGACCTGAGTGAACCCAAATCAAGAGTCAAACGTTTAACTGACTGAGCCACCCAGGCACCCCATACTGTTTCATTTTTTTTTTTAAAAGTGCTGATTGAGCCCACTATATAGATTTCATGAGCATTAATGGTTGACCCAGTTTGAAAATTGTGTTTTTAAAAGGGGGTAGGTAATTTCTGCTATAAAGGAGTTTCTAGAGGAAATTCTATTCAGATGGAAACTTTCCAGTCCAATATGTGTTTATCAGGTCAGAAAAGGGAACACTATTAACTTAAAGCTAAGTAATTTAGGAGACAACTTAAATCACTGCTGGAAAAAAAAATAGAAATAAAGATGTTTCTTAAAAAATATAGGTAAAACTGGTAGAAAACAATTCAACTGGTAAAAAGACAATTTACATTTTAGCTTTTTTTCAATGTTTATTTGTGTGTGTGTGTGTGTGTGAGAGAGAGAGAGAGAGAGAGAGAGACAGAGAGATAGAGAGGATGAACAAGTGGGAGAGGGGCAGAGAGAGAGGGAGGCACAGAATCTGAAGCAGGGTCCAGGCTCTGAGCTGTCAGAGGGCTGGAACCCATGACCCATGGGATCATGACCTGAGATGAAGCTGGATGCTTAACCGACTGAGCCACCCAGGCACCCCTCACATTTTAGCTTTTAAGTGCTTACTATATAGTGTGGTATTCTCATTTTAAACCTATAGTTTTACCTTCATTTTTCATAGCTTCTCTTATTCCTCTAGTTGTCGGAGACACGAGAGCTGTGATTACATCATTTCCTGCTAAGCCTGCTGCACGGAACAGGATAGTAAACTGATAGGTACAAACGTAGAAATATGGGCAAAGTTTTGTCTTCAGCAAATTATATAGAGAAGTGAAGCTCACAGACCTTTGAAGCAAAAAAATTTTCCTTAGGTATTATTACACATTTAGCTTAACATCTAAAATTATTTTTATAGTTCAGTTTGATACTCATTTAATTTAAAACACAACACAAATATTATAGATAATGATTTGAATTTTTGCCACTATGTACATAACTTGGCTTTTATTTATATTTTATTTTTTAAGTAGGCTTCACACCCAGTAATGGAGCCCAACATGAGGCTTGAACTCACAACCTTGAGATCAAGGCCTGAGCAGATATCAACAGTCAGATGCTTAACTGACTGAGCCACCCAGGCACCCGCATAACTTGGCTTTTAAAAGGACTAAAACCGGTCATGGGACTCACTGATGACTTCTAAATACTTTAACAAATAGTGCTGACCGCTTAAACACTAGTCATTTTTTCTTTAAACAAAACTTACTTGGTAACTGGGTGCTGACTTTCTCTGAGCAGCTTCTGCTGAGAAAGGAAGCGGCCACTGACAAGAAGTAATGTAAAAGAACGTTTGCATGTATTTATAGAACACTTACCGCACTTCCACAATTGCATAAAGAATAGAAAAAAAAGTAATTTAAATGCTGGCTATTAACAGTTTAGATAAAATAATTCAGAAGGACACAGAGATCCTTTTACCACTACACATTCCTATATCATAAATAACAGAGAACACTGTTAAAAAGTAAAATTTACTACTGGGTTGCACAAGTTTTTACTAATCTTACCAATCACTCATTAAAATGTGTTGCAAGGTTTCATCATTTGACCAAGGGCTTATCTTTCCAGTCATTTTTCTATCAGCTCCAATGCGAGGGAACAGAGGTAGCCAAGGAAAGGCAGGGTGGAGCCAGTAGATAAGGCTCTGCTGGAAGGCACATCGGAGCTCAGTGGAGAGTTTGGGATCCTAAAATCCAGAGATGATATCGGACAGTTTTTGCCACATTAGAAGTATAAAATTTCATTAAAAAATACTGAACTTGCCACTTATTCTGAGAATATTTACGGTTTCCTATAGGAAAGTATTAATAACTGTTACGGGAGCTAAAATGTAGTTTATTCTTGCCAATGTTTATTGTATGTTGAACCACATCAGAAGGAAGACTTAAACACAGATGGGACTCCCATCTCTCCTGTTTTCTCCTGAGAATAACTATCTCTGTCATCATTAGGGTAGGGTTACAGGTGGGGATATATATTGTATATAAGTAACGCTATGTATAACTCCTCTCCGCACACAACTGTGTTTCAACAGTAGCTAGTGAAAATGGGTAATGCGAAATCATACATCATCCTGATCTATTTATTAAAAAAGAAGTACCAAGACCTCTTTTAGGTAATCGCTTTTAACCTAGTTTGAGTTGATGAGCTGCCTGAAAGCAATGCAATTACATTTCTCTAAAACCATTCTAGAACTCATTAACTTTACTATATTACACAGACTATCAACCAGGTAGTCACAATTAGTGTGTATAAAAAAAAAGAGTATACATTATGTCAGAAAATCAATAGTGTAACCAATCTGCCTTTGCAATCCTACTCAATAGCTTTTCATTTCTTTCCCTTATATTTTTTTTCCTCAAAAGGCCTAGAAAAGAATAGTTTAGTTCAAACAATTCCTGCCTGTAACATTAACTAGTTGTTAGGACAGGTCTCTAAATTTAACAGGCAGTTATTGAATCTGATAGAAAAAACTGTTTGAAAGCACCACTTGGGAAATATAAAATTTCTCACGTCCTTGTGTCTTTAAATGTCGGAAGAAAAACTTACTAGAAGGAAATTTCTGTGACATTTTGCAGAGAAATACATTTTACAATTAATTTGATACTTTAAAACATACTCCTTTTCTTTCAGAATTACCTGTATACTTTGAGGCAAAGTAACTTCTGTTGCCCTACAATGCTGGATGATACCTTGAGCCTCTTCCTGTGCTTTCAAATGATCTGCCCAGGTAAAGGGTTGAGAAGAGGTGAAAAGGAGTCGAGTTTTAATACTCCAGTCCACAGGTAACTCAGTACTTTCTGAGGATGGAATATCAGATTTGGAGAATGATACTTGTGGAGTCTTTTAGAAAACAAAGAACATAAAAATTAGTAGAGTACCGGAAAAAACCTCCTTCAATCTACATATTTTACCAACATGATCACTAAAATGTCAAAATTTTATAAACTATAATAACACTGAAAATATACTACACACTATGAAAAACTCTAGAAAGAGTTAGACTAAGCTGTTGACAGTGCCTTTCTCAGGGAAGTGGGAATTTATACAGGTGGTAGTGGTGAAGGGGTACATTTTACCTTTTAGTTTTACATAGTTCAGTTATAAGAGGCATATACTATTTCCATGATGATGATTTAAAAAAAATCTACTATTGATATTGCTATCAAAGCAGAAATCTTCCCCAAAAAGCACCTTCTAAGCCTCTAAAACTCCGGAAGCAGGGCTAAGCTGCTCCTGCAGGTAACTTAGGTAGGGCTCTTAGAGGCCATAATGTTACCTAAGACCCATTTCTTGATCTCAAAAATTTCTTTCCAAGCTGTTTTGCTGTACTTTCAAGTCAATATTCTCACTTACAATAATTCCTTAAGGTAACATCACAAAAAAACAGGGAAGGGAGAATTATTTCTAATACACTCTGTGAAGACCTTTTATTTACAAGAAAGGGAGACTGGGTCTTGGAGAGCTCTTCTAGCCTGCTCCTATTAGGACAAACTATGCATTTGTTTTTTGTTCTGTTTTTCAACATTTATTCATTTCTGAGATGGAGTGTGAGTGGGGGAGGGGCAGAGAGCGAGGGACGGAGATGCAGAATCCAAAGCTGGCTCCAGGCTCTGGGCTGTCAGCACAGAGCCTGACACAGGGCTCGAGCTCACAGACGGTGAGATCATGACATGAGCTGGACACCCGACAGCCACCCAGGCGCCCCTATGCCTTTGCTGAACTATCACAACAGGAGTACCTGGGGAATGGAATCAAGACTGTGTGTGCTGTGGTGAGGTCGGCAAGGGTCAGCGACCCGCCACAACCTGTGGCGGTCACGTGGGAATCTAGTCTGAAGAGTCAGTTAAGGACTACCTTCAAAAAGCAGCTGCGTGTGGAGTGACCAGCTGGGGCTGTCGCTACCCACAGAGGGACGGTGTCACAAAACTGCTGGAGGTCGAAGGAAATCCTCTATCTACACCAACCTTAGCGTGGTACCATTACAAACAGCATGCCTACATCATCCAAAGGCAATTACGGTGCTGACGCCATCTCCTCCCCTGGTAAGGGTGATCACGCCCTCAGCACTCTGCCAAACGATTTGCCAAGTCAATGCTTCTGAGAGCTACGGGCGTAGATTCTAAGAATACGCATTCTGATGACATTCAAGGACTATTACCTGGAGTAACTCGGCCACGGCTGTTCTTTCGGGGAACTTCTCTTCCCAGAGCAAATCATTTTCTTGATTAGAATCTAAACACTGAGGAGGGAAAAATGGTGCTTTTAAATCGTAAACGATGCTGGGGTTTGCTTTAAAGAGGCGCAGAGCTTCACCCGACCCACGTTCCTCAATAAATGCCAAGTGCGGGCATTCCCATGCCCCCCAATTAATAGGTCGGCGCTTCGCTTGTTTCGTGTCTGAACTTTACTATCAAAATCGAGGGGACAAAAGGCCGGTGATTGGGCTTCTCGTGATTGATGGAGAAACCGCAAAAAGACCCAAAAGGCTTTGGGATAAAAAAAAAAAAAAAAAAAAAAGCCAGGCAATTGGGACCCCAGGAATCCTCAACATTCCTCCATCTCCAGAGTATTTTCGAGCGCGTCAGAAAGGGAGGCTCTGAATCACAGAGGGAAGGAGGGTCCCCAGTGATCGTCCCGTCGAAGTGGCCTTCCACGACGAGTTGTTCCAGGATCTTTCGAGCTGTCTCCCCACCGGTCCCTAACCCCCCCAGGAGGCGGCGGCCCGAACTCGTCCGTCCCGGGCCCGGCCGCGGGGGTGCGCGCTCAGTGCCCTCCGCTTCCCTCAGGACCGGCCGACGCGAGCCGCCCGCGGGGCGCACTTCCCACAGAGCCCGCCTCTCAGAGCAGCCCCTCCCGAGGCTCTGGGCCCCGATACCGCGGCGGCCACCGCTCTCCGCGCCCGTTTCGCCTCGAACCCCAGAACTTGCCCCAATTCAGAGCCGAGTCCACTACGAGGGCCCCTCGACACTCACCGGGTCCTGCGCCTCCTGCTGGCCGCGGGGCGGCCCGTCGGGGGGCTCCGCGGCGGCCGGCGGCCGGTTGTCCAGGCGGGCGAAGGGGTTCCTGCGGGCCGCGGCCGGGCCGCCGCCGCCTCTGCCAGCAGCCGCCGGGAAGGGGCGGAGGAGCAGCCCGGCGGCCAGAGCGGCGCGGCGGGGCACCGGCTCGGGCTGCTCCCTGGGTGAAGCGGCGGCCTCAAGGCTCCGGACCCTTTTCCGTCGGAGCCGCAAAGTCTCGGGAGGCTTCCTGAAACTGGGCGAGTAGCCGGGAACCGAGATGGCCATGACGCGCGGCGCTGAGGAGCCGGCCGGCCTCCCCGTGGGCGCTTCCCGCGCGCGCTGGCCCCGCCCCGACGCAGCCCCGCCCCCAACGCGCATCGAGCGCGTGCGCCGTCGGCTGTCCGAGCGGCCCCGCTCCCGCTCCCGCTCTCCGCTCCGGTCCGGAGTCCCGGCGTCCCGCGTAGGTCCTGGACCCTAGTCTTTTCGAGGGTAGAAGTAGCTGGGAAATACGCGGTCCAGGGCACCGATGTGCACTCCCCTATCCGGCACCGGAACAGCTGACCGCTGTTTAAATCCGAAGCAGGGATGGCGCGAGCTCAGGACTAGGCGCTCGGAGGAAAAAGGAGACGTCACACTTGAGCCGCTGCTTCGATAAGCTTACGGAGGGCAGTGGCGACGTCTAGAGCTGGGGAGAAGGGCCTGCGCCAACATCCCCCTGCCCAAAATAGAGAACCCTGCCAGGAAATCAGCGCGGCCTCCTATCCCCCGGCGCACGCGACGCCACAGCAGCCCCCCCCCCCCCACGGCCCCCCACCCCGCACACACTGCAGCTGCCGCCGGCAAGTTATGGTGATGGTGCCGTTTGATCCCGAGGAAACCCTGAAATAAATGAATACTTGAAAAAATTTTAAAGTGTCTATGGACTAGATCTTTTGAGATTTGAAAATATATTCAAACGATTAAATTACGACAGCAAAGGCTGGCTAAGGAAGGATGGTACTGAGAACGGAGTGGATACAAAATGTTATTTTGACGTACCAAAAGACAACTTTATCAATAGAGTAGCGTGGCTTTTCTCAAAAGTAGTTTCTTCATGGAAAGAATTTTATAATCGAGGCAAATGTATGGAAACGACCAAAACGAATTTCAGAATATTCCCTGTGGATGTTACAGAACTGTCTTGACCGTTTTTGTAATTTTTCAAATACTTCTCAAAAATTTCAAGTAACTTTGAGCATGTTGACTCATAGCAGGAAAACCGAACAACTTGCTTTTAACTTCCTTGACTTTTCTGGACAATTTCCAAGGAAACTGGCTTCGAGTATTGGAAGGGGTTTGTCCGACTGATGTCTGAGAAAAAACAAAATTAAAATTGAACAACTTGCTTTTTTCTTCCTTGATTTTGCTGAACAACTTCCATGGAAACTTTCGCCTCATATAGTGGAATGGGTTCATCCAACTGAGGCCTGAAGAAGAATGAAATTATTAGAAAAGTTAGGTCAAGGTAGAGATGAGTAGAACACATAGGATGCTAGTTGACAACTGCTATAGTTCAACTCTATTGTTTTAAATAATCCAAACAAACTCATCCATTAGTATTTCCAACGGTAAAAGTGGTTAAATTTTGAAGGGGAAAAATGCCTACTTTATCCACTCCCAGATCCAACTTTAAAAACCAAAACTGTACTTTTCCCTCTTCTCGAGCTATTGGTTATTTCACGTTGCTCTCGGAAGGGTGACGAGAAAAGCAAAGGTGGTGTGGTGCCATATGGAACGGCATAAGGAGAAATCACCGGCCACTTCTATCTTAGGGAATACTTATTGGTGCATCACAAGATACACTTGGAGGAATACTAAAGAGCAGCTATTTAAACAAAATAGTAAAACATGGAGGCATTAAAATATGCTGTGAATACTGAAACAGAAGCAGAAATGCTTGCCTTACCTCCTTGACAACAGAAAAATAAACAAGAGTGATTGGTTACTTAGCGTACCTAAAAACACCACTTGACAACTTCTCCATCACATCCTTTAAGATACGTAGCTGGAAAGATCGTTAAGGTGGCAATTAAGAGAGGGAGAACTGAACAAGGGAAGATGTTGGGCAGGTCACCCATTTAAGTTCAGCACTCTCAGAAGTTTGAGAAGCTAAGTTACAGAAATACTGCAGGCTGTGAAGTTTACCTAGAACACAGGGAAATGCGGAACCGACCTGAGAGAAGTGGCGACAGAAGAGGGCCTAAACGTCTAAGGACAAGTGACGAAAGAAGCAAGCCTAATGCCTGGTCCTAAGTAATGACTAATGTTATCTCCAGCCTGGAGAAATAAAATGGTGTCAGCTTTGCCTTTTAGCACTATGTATGATATTTTTAGTTAAAAAACAATTTTAGCACTCACGTCTCTTATGTTAGGTGCACATTTATTTACGAAACTGGCCGCTAATTAGCTCAAAATTTGTGTGCAGAAAAGTTAAACTGTGGTTTGTCGTGAAGGGAGTAAAAAATACTGTAAAATTAAGAAAAAAACATGTAGTCATTCAATTGAAATTATAATATTAGGATTGAGAGTATGTGATTGCTAGTGCTAGCGAATGACACATGCCATATAATCACACAGTTGGAAGGAGGTCTCTGTTAAATCACAAGCAGCAACTGGCTCATGTGTGAACCCGCTGAGGGGTCCCCACAAATGAGGACTAAAGTCTGATTCCGGGACTTTAGAATTCAGGACTTTAGAAAATGTACATTAGAAAGCATGAACACAAACCATTTTATAGATTTTCGTAAAAAGGACCTAAAGAATATTCACATACTACAAATTCTCTACTTCTGTTAAACGAAAATGCCAACAGTAACTCTGAGAGAGTGTGTATAGGGAATTAAGTAACACGGGCAAAGCAGCCAGCCTAGCTACTGACATGGAAGATTCAAAACACGCCATCTAATGGTCCTCTTAACACATGGTATTCTCCATTGTTAACATCCCATGATATTCTTTTTTTCAGTTTATTTTATTTTGAGAGAGAGGGAGAGAGAGTGTACTCAAGAGTGCAGGGGAGGACCAGAGAGGAGAGGGAGAGAATCCCAAGCCGGCTCCATGTTGTCATCGTGGAGCCTGATGTGGGGCTCGAACCCATGAACCATGGGCTCACGGGCATGAACCATGAGATCACGAACTGAGATGAAATCAAGAGTCGCATACTTAACCAACTGAGCCACCCAAGTGCCCCATCGTCCCATGATATTCTTGACAATTACAACATTAGTGGACAATTAAGTTGCTTAAAATTGAAATCTGAAGAATTCTTCTAGAGAGTTAAAAATTCAGTTTATTTTCCAAATTTAATAGAAAAATATTTAATCAGAAATATTTTAAACTCACACATTCACTACATTAAGGGAAATTTCCAGTTTTGAAATGTATTTTGTAGGGGCGCCTAGCTGGCTTAGCTGGTAGAGCAGGTGACTCCTGATCTCGAAGTTGTGGGTTCGAGCCCCATAGTGGGTGTAGAGATTGCTTAAAATCTTAAAAAAAGAGAAAGAAATGTATTTTTTAAAACTCAACATATGCAGGGTACTAATTAAATATTCCTATTTGAAAGCTCTGAATTGTCATTGCTCTTAGAGGAGGTGGGCCTTATAAGTACCATATGTATATACACACATTTAACAAAAGCAAAGTATGATATTCAGTAGAGAGAAACTCATGGCTATGAAAGTGTCTTTCTTCACACACAGATATACCCTATTAGTAATAAGAACTTATATTTTATCCAATATATTAAAATTTTTACCAAGTGCAGCGGCCTTTAAAACAGTTACCTCCGAAGTAAAAGTTTTATTCTTAAGTTCGACCGTGCTCTAAAGAGACTTGGACCATTCTTTTGGAACTGATTTCACATTCTCAAGATAATATTTCATTACTTTCACCAAAACTGGAATGATTTGGCTTCATTCACCAGATTTTTCTCTAAATGAATTCCATAAAAAGAAAAAATCAAACCCATCTTCATTTGACCAAGATTTCCTGGCACTGCTAATCTTACAACACCCCACAAACTCTTTACTGCAGATAGGCATTCTGAAATGTCTTCTCTAATAGCTCCATGATAGCTTAGATTAAGGATGCAGCCTGTCAAGGCGATGTGTAATTTCTGTAATGACAAGTTGAAAATGAAACAAAATTTTGCATGGATCTTATGGTTTCTCTCCCATTCAACTCACAAACCAGCAAGACTGTCTGGGTGATTCCTGTCCCACCACTTTCTAGCTGCATCCTTGGGCATGTATTAACCTTTCTGTGCTTCAGTTTCTTCACCTGTGAGAGAGGGATAATGATAGTATTTACACTTCATAGTGCTGTTTCCATGTTTAAATAAATTAATACCTACAGAGCACTTGGAATATTGTTTGCCATCTCAATGAGAGTTAGCTACTATTATTAATTATCATTATTAAAGAATTTAATGATGAGAGTACATGGTAAATTTCAAGCCAGAAACTCAAGTCAGTAGATAAAAAGGATATAAAGATATTTTCCCTGTTGTACATTTGACAAATTCCAAACTTCATCATTAAGGAAAGCCACCGTCGCTCCCTTGAGGAAAAGGCAATGGCTATCTGGAGGATCCAACTTGGAGAGAATACACAAAGATTGATCATTTACTGTGAGTTTAATAGCAGAAGGATGATTGTTATCTTGAGCCAGAAAAACTTCTATGCAAATTAAATACCCAAAGCACAAATAATCAGCACACAAACTTCAGCAACAATATGTAAACTGTAATGTTTTCTTTTCTAATTCATTGTCCAAAAGGCCATTGTAGAGATGACAGAGTGGTAGCCTGTGTGTACACATTCACAAGTGCATGTGTGAGCACTGAGATTTCTGGCTGCAACTTACCAGTTATCTTCATGAGGATGTCGGAAAATCAGTGAAGATTAATATAGGAGAACTATGGTATTTGCATATCAACCACGATAGTATTTAACTTGAATACTGTTGAGAAATATAATTTTGGTACACAATGTATAAACACACGTATGTAGTAAATTCCAATTTGAATAACTGGGAAGCTGTCATAATTTTATATAGAAAATATTTTGGTACGTATATGTCAACAATGTTGTTACTAAGAAAAAAAACAACAAACAACCTTATTTGAAATACTACTAAAAAATTCAAAAGTCACTATTTCCAAACCACTAGATGAAAGTTGAATGAACTCCTCTCCTACGCACTATTTCTACATTTTGGCTGATATATACCTAAAGTAAAAAAAGAAAGCTACATTTCTTTGGAAACAGGTATAATTCAGAATTTATAATTTCTCTACATCTTGCCTCAAGAGACTTAGGCATTATTCTTTGTTAATTACATCCTTTTAGTGTAATAGTAATGCTTTATTGTTTCTGATAATACCTGCAGGTTTTCTTCTGTTGTTACCCAATGGCCTCCAACACCAAGAAGTGTGATGATATCATGTTTATGTGGTAGTAGTTGTAATTTTACAGCTGGTTCATCATCTTTACTATATAATCTCACTTACAAGGGAGTAGTTTAAAAAAAGAGAGAGAGAGAGAGACAAGAGATATATTTTATAGTAATCTGGCAAAAATTTATTCTTCAAACCAGTCTTCTTCACTTTTTAATGCAGGAATGAGAAAGTTAGCAACAATAACACACAATATATTCAGACACCTTAAAATATACTTTTTGCATTAAAACTGGCCATAGAATTTACTCTAGATTTAATTATAAGTAAAATAACTAAAGAAAAAAAACTTATTTTCATTTGAAAACCAGGCAAGGTAACATAACCTCTTTACTAATAACATTGATAGCTTACTTCTTTGGGAAAAGCTGACTTCTGATTAAGGAGCTCAAGATAGTCATACTTTGACTTAATGATTGGAAATGTATATTTGAAAAGTTAATGAAGCACACATTCACTTCCATTGAAAGATTTTTCTAAGTTAACTTCAAGTCTTGAAAATACTGGTTAAAAACAAACACATTAAGATGGTCACAGACATAGTCATCTAGGATTCTCCTCACAGAAGATAATCTTTTTTTTTTTTTTTTAATTTTTTTTTTTTCAACGTTTATTTATTTTTGGGACAGAGAGAGACAGAGCATGAACGGGGGAGGGGCAGAGAGAGAGGGAGACTCAGAATCGGAAACAGGCTCCAGGCTTTGAGCCATCAGCCCAGAGCCTGACGCGGGGCTCGAACTCACAGACCGCGAGATCGTGACCTGGCTGAAGTCGGACGCTTAACCAACTGCGCCACCCAGGCGCCCCCTCACAGAAGATAATCTTAACAAAGTACGAACAGAATCCCCTGGCAGGCTTGTGAATCCTATCTTTCATGTGCAATGGCACTACCTAAGTGTGTACAGATTAGGTGTTAAATAGATACTACCTAACAAAAGTTCAAGGAATATAAAAATGGAACAAAATTCTGTACTTTTTTCCAAACAGAGATTACAGAAGTCAACCGTCCAATGCAGGGCAGCCAGACACAGCAGAACTGACTAAGCATGTGGCTGAGATCTGAACTAATGTGGATCATCTGGGAACCACTGAGATCATGTGTGTCCATTTCCCGTAGAGACACTTAAACTCCAATGCCTGTATTTTAGAGATAAGCATGTTCTCCCTTCCAGACAGTGTTTACAATGGTAATAAAGAAGCTCCAGTTTAAATAGAAAAGTTAAAAACAGAACATGACATCAATTTAATAAGTATGTTAGTAATTATTCCCTGGTTATATATATTTATTTTGAAATCCATCCATCACACTACAAAAATAACACAGACTACTGATTTAGTAAAGTACCCACCTCCAGCATCTAGGACAATATCTACTCCCAGGCCACCTGTTTCTTCTAAACAGCTTTCAGCAACATGGGCTTTCCCATTAGATACATCGATGACTCGGGCTGTAAAGGTCAGGAAGTCAGGCAATTGTAAGAAAAACAAGTAAATCTCTGTTCTCTGAAATGTGTTGAGTGGTTCAAACAATTACTGGATCCAAACTGTACTTTTTCTCTTCTAAGCCAACAGTGGTAAGATCAATTTAAAGTAAGGGACTCTGCTATTACATTAAAAAAATATATTGAACATTTTGTGGATAATGTGTTCCAAGGCTTGTCTGTTCAACAGAGGACTGTTCCCTATAGCTAAAAGATATATAGCCAGAACAGAGAATCTGTAAACCCCAGAGATACATATATTAAGGCAGAGACTGAAAGATTAATCAATTTCTCAAGTATGTTTAGACTTAATAGAGTTTAAAGCTAAAAAGCCAAATATGTACTTGTGTGATATGGTACTTCTCTATTAGAGGCTGCTTTATCCTTTTTCAGTCATAGAAATCCACTCCCCGCCCCGACTGCCTTCCCCAGTTGTTCCCCAAAATGAAGAAAAATCATGAAGGTTAAGGGAACAAAACATGATTATTTTCAGCATAGTGAAAATTAAACTATTTTTAACTGGTTGCTTTAGAGTATTATATCAATAGAACAAGCCAATGAGCGAATAAAACAAAATCTCAGCTTTGAACTCACAAATGAAGACACAGGTTTATAATTTGTTTTGTATATTTTAGCACCTTTTCCGTAAAAAAGAATTCCTCTTCGAGCTGCTCAGACTGGAGGTGTAGAACAACAGTGATCTAATATGTGGGCGACAGGGGTGAGCGTGAGGAGGACACAAGGAAAAGGGAACTGAGGCAGCCGGGAAGGGCAGGGTTAACCAGTAAGAAATCTTTCTCTTCAACAACACAGTTCATTTTCAAGCTCTTATAGCTTTTTTCTCCAGTCCCTGCCTTAATCTTTCTTCTATGTCTTGGTTACCTCTGCCAGAAGCGTAATGTAACAATGGGAGTAATGTAGGCTTCAGTGGTAGACAAGGGTGGGTTCAAATCCCACTCCAATCCTTTCAGTCATATATCCTTGGACAAGCTAGTTAAATTCACTAGATGCTGCTCCCTGGTTCACGAACACAGGGTTGATGACTTAAGGACATATCATTCACATTAACACTCAATGAACCTTTCCTTCCTGCCTGCCTGCTCTTCACATGTACTCTGCTCATCCTATTTTCTCTTCATCTGTTAGTTTTTCCATTCCTATCTTTTCTCCGCTCCTTGTTCATTTTCTTCAGTCTCTATTTTCTTTTTTCCTTCCATACGCACTGTTGTGCGGTCAGGTTTAATCTTCTCATTTTTTGTTGAGCACATTTTTTAAAAATTCCAGTACAGTTAACATACAATGTTAAATTAGCTTCAGGTGTACAATATAGTGATTCAACAATTCTATATGTTACTTAGCACTCACCACGGTAAGTGTGCTCTCAATCCCCTTCACCTATTTCACCTGTCTCCCCACCCACCACCCCTCTGGTGACCATCAGTTTGTTCTCTAGAGTTGAATCTGTTTCTTAGTTTGTCTCTCTCTCTCTTTTCTCCTTTACACATTTGTTTTGTTTCTTAAATTCCGCCAGTGAAATCATAGGGTATTTGTCTTTCTCTGACTAGCTTATTTCGCTTGGCATTATACTCTCTAGCTCCATCCATGTTATTGCAAATGGCAGGATTTCACTCTTTTTTATGGCAGAGTAATATTCCATTGCAGATAAACCACATTTTCTTTATACATTCATCTACCAATGGACACTTGGGCTGCTTCCGTTACTTAGCTATTGTAAATATTAATGCTGCAATAAACATATGGGTGCATGTATCCTTTTGAATTAGTGCTTTATATTTTTTAGGTAAACACCCAGTAGTGTGGTTACTGAATCACAAGGTATTTCCATTTTTAACTCTTTGAGGAACCTCCATATTGTTTTCCACAGTGGCTGCACCAATTTGCATTCCCTCCAGCAGTGCATTAGGGTTCCTATTTCTCCATATCCTCTCCAACACTTGTAGTTTGTTATTGATTGTAGCCATTCTGATAGGTGTGAGAGGATATCTCATTGTAGTTTTGATTTGCATTTCCCTGATGATGACAGCTGTTGAGCATCTTTTCATGCCTGTTGGCCATCTTTATTTCTTTGGAGAAACATGTATTCATATCTTTAGCCCATTCACAATTGGATTATTTGCTTTCTGAGTGTTGATTTGCATAAGTTCTTTATAAATATTGGATACTAACTCTATCAGAGACGTCACTTGTAAATATCTTCTCCCATTCAGTAGGCTGTCTTTTAGTTTTGCTGATTGTTTCCTTTGCTGTGCAGAAGCTTTTTCTTTTGATGTAGTCCCAATAGTTTATTTTTGTTTTTGTTTCCCTTGCCTCAAGAGACATATCTAGAAAAATGTTGCTATGTCAATGTCGGAGAAATTACTGCCTGTCCTCTTTTCTAGGATTTTTATAGTTTCATGCCTCACATTTAAGTCCCTAGGTTCACTTTTTTAAGAGCTCCCCAGTCTCCACCATGTCCTATTCATTATAAACTACATCTGAGCTGGGTTTTCTGTGTAAGTGGATCATCTTCCTTCCTAGTGTATCACAGAAAACAGACAACTTTAGAGGTATATATCACTGGGTAAAAGAGGCTGAGAAACCTACAAGGTGATACAAACATATATTGATTTATTGAGTAAAACAAAGAGGTATCAGGTACTGTGAAACTGTGTCAAAGTTCAGCTAATTCAAACTTGGGTAAGTTGCTAACAATGGGGCAAAAAAGAAAAAACACTGAGAAATGTAGGTTTAAAAAGAATAAAAATTAAAACTATCACTTAGGTAAACTTGGACTTAGCGCAGATACTAAGTGCATTTTATCAGCGACTTTCATTTGGGAGTTTGTACTTTGTTTTACAAGTACAGCCTTTAAAGCGATATGCCTTTGGGGCGCCTGGGTGGCTTGGTCGGTTAAGCGTCCGACTTCGGCTCAGGTCATGATCTCACGGTCCGTGAGTTCGAGCCCCGCGTCAGGCTCTGTGCTGACAGCTCAGAGCCTGGAGCCTGATTCAGATTCTGTGTCTTCCCCTCTCTCTGCCCCTCCCCTGTTCATGCTCTCTCTCTGTCTCAAAAATAAATAAACGTTAAAAAAAAATTATAATAAAAAAAAAAATAAAGTGATACGCCTTTAAAATTTTCTGTTTAAAAGTCTGTGTTGAGTAATATTACCCACCTAGAGAAGGCCTAAGTCTTTCAAGGCATTGCTTGTCTTCGAGGCTGCCTGCTGTGGAAATCACTTTGGCTCCTCTGTGGTGTGCTAACTGAATAGCTATCATACCAAGTGCCTGTGTGGAAAAAAAATACAAAATAGGTTTATAGATATAAGGCAGAAGCCACAGCTAACTTCTTTTATAGGCTGTTTAATAAAGTAGAATAGTTTGAGTGCTACTTTAGTATAGTTTTTAATGTTATCTGATAAAATAAGGAAAAACAATATGGACAAGGTTGAGGCATTTGGTTGACTCGCTTCTTCACAAGGAGTGGCAGAACAGGTGCATGTACCACCTGCTCTCACCCAGTCTGGCCACTGCATGTAATTTCAAGATGGGGGGCTGCATTCAGACACTTGGCCTCAGAAAGAGAAAAATGGGCTTTTACGGGCCTTGTCAGCACAGTGGTCTAAGCTAATTTCATATTATGTGTGAGTCCAGCTACTTGTCTTTTAAAGATCAAAGCACCTTCAAAAGATCCATCCTTTTGCTGACCTGAGGGGTCAGTTCAGGGAAAAACTATTATCTTGATGCTGGACATCAGGCTGAAGCCAATGACAAAGACCGGTCTGCCTGTTTTGCAAAAGAAAAGCAGGGGAAATAAGAATTTTCATTAACGGCCAGATAGAAAATAAAACTATAACAACTCACCCCAAGTTTTGTAACATTGTGTTTGTAACAGAATCTATTTTTATGTAGTTTTAATGTCTTGAGCTATTCTTTTGGTGGTACATGTAATATGTTGACATTAGCAATATTTTTTACCTTGTGTGATCCATCTGTAAATGCAATCAATACCTTATTAACGTAAGTGTGAGGGATATACAAAATTGGTAGGGAGTTTTAGGGCATTGCTTCAAAGATTTCATGAGCTATTTCAGGCTTTGTGTAATAGGCATAAAAACACAGCTTGTCTTCTTTTTTAATGTACTAGCAGATTCAAAGTAATAAGAAACTAAATATACTTAAGAAGTTTTATCTCCTATTAATAAAGGCTGCCTATTTTAACAAAATGGGAATTTGATAAAGAAATCAATGAATAAGCTGTTGGCAGAGAATTATATCAGCAAGTGGATGGCCTGTTTCCTAAGTTTGCTGGATTTTGATCTTTTTTTTTAATTTACTTATTTTGAGGGAAACAGAGACAGCACAAGTGGGGGAGGGGCAGAGAGAGAGGGAGAGAGAAACCCAAGCAGGCTCCATGCTGTCAGCTTAGGGCCTGATGTGGGGCTCGAACTCATAAAATGTGAGATCATGACCTGAGCTGAAACCGAGAGTCAGACGCTCAACCGACCGAGCCACCCAGGTGCCCCAATTTTGATCTGTTTCTTAACAGAACTATTAGCACCTACACTTGCTCCATCCATTATCAGCACTGATTTTCCAGAAGAGAGATGAGAAAGATAATGCAGAGCTGTATAGGCTCGCACTCCATCCCGAATGGTTCCAGCGGCTTCTGTCCATGTAACTTTTTCTGGCTTGTGAACTGTCAGAAAGAACAAGAGTAAACAATCAGTTTGCAAGTCCCATTAATTTTGCCTCCTGGATCTCTGGATCTCTGTTTCTCTCCATCTCTGGCTCCCACCCTGGTGCTGGCCCAAGCCTCTACTCCTATTATCCTTGCCTACATTTCGGTTTCTCTAGTTCCATTCTCACCCATATATAGTGCACCCTGAGCATAGGAGCTTGTATGTGTGTGCATTTTTTAAACATTATATTCTGAAATAAAACCCATGCAGGGGCGCCTGGGTGGCTCAGTCTGGTTAAGCATCTGACTCTTGATTTAGGCTCAGGTCATGATCTCATGGTTCGTGAGTTTGAGCCCCGTGTCGGGCTCTGCACTGATAGCACGGAGCATGCTTGGGATATTCTCTCTCTCTCCTTCTCTCTGTCCCTCCCCTGCTCAGGTATGCCCTCTCTCTCTCTCTCAAAATAAATAAACATGAAAAAAAAAAAAAGAATTACACATTAAAAAAACCATATGCAATAAAGTACATGAAACATAAGTACAGATGGATGAATAAATACAGAGCAAATATACAAGTAATCACCACCCTAACAGCCCACACCCCAACAGCCTTAGCCTGGTCTCTCTGGCCAGGGGCTGCCACCATTCTAACTTAATTTCTTATTCACCTCCCTAGTTTATGACCCAAGTATGCATTCCTAAACATTGTCATTTAGTTTTGCCTGTTTCTGAACTTTATCTAAACGGAATCATAGCATATGCATTCTTTTCTATCTTGCTTTTCCTCTCAGCATTGTTTTTAAGACATGCCCCTTTGTGTAAACGTGGCTGCAGTGCTTTCATTCTTACGGTGTTTTATGGCATTCCACTACATGAAAACACGTTCATTTGGTGACCCACTTTCCAGTTTGGGGGCATCTGTGTCGTTCTCAGTTGTTGGCAGTTATAAACAATGCTGCTAAGCACGCTCTCATATAAAAGATGGTGTTATGCTGTTGCATGGGTTTTCTCTAGGCTATTACTTGGGAACGGAAATCCCAGGTTACAGGTATACTGCCTTCAACTTTACTGCATACTGGCGAAGTGGCTGTATGAATTTATTTTCCCATAGCTGTGTAAACAGAACTCCTATTACTGTGAACGTCTCTATCAACCCCTCGTATTAGTATACATTCTTACCGATCATGTGGCTGTGTAATGGTTTCTTAATGTGACTTCAACTTGCTTTTCCCTCACTACTGCTAACGCTGAGCACCTTTCTATGTTTCTTGGCCATCTGGAATTCCTTTTGTGAAGTAATTGTTCAAGTGTTTTATCAATTTTTCTGTTATTTTTGTCTTTTCTTATTGATTTATAGGAATTTATTTAATATCTATCTATCTATCTATCTATCTATCTATCTATCTATTCATTAGAGAGAGAGCACATGTGTGAGAGGGGTAGAGGGAGAGAAAGAGAAAACCTCAAGCAGGCCTCATGCTCAGTGTGGAGCCTGATGCAGGGCTTGATCCCATAACCCTGGGATCATGACTTGGGCTGAAATCAAGAGTTGGATGTTTAACCTACCGAGACACCCAGGCGCCCCTAATTTATAGGAATTTAAAAATACATTCTAGATGAATCATTCACTTGTTTATGTGTTATAAATATTATTTTCAACCTTATAACTTCTTTTCAATCTCTTTCATGGTGGCTTTGGAAAACAGAAGTATCAGAATGATCTTTTAAAAACATAAATAACATGCTAACATTGATCTGTTTAAAATTCATCAATGGCTTAACAACACACTCGAAACAAAATGCAAACTCCTAATATAGTTTAAAGAGCTCTATATGATCTGATCATTAAGCTGTTCCTTAATACATTTAATCATTAGGCTCTTATGCTGTACACCAAATGTGATTTAAAAAAAAAAATTGTTTATTTATTTACGGAGAGAGAGTGAGAGAGCGCAGGTGGAGGAGGGGTGCAGGGAGAAAGAGAGAATCCCAAGCAGGCTCCATGCTCAGTGTGTAGCTTGACATAAGGCTCAATCCCACAACCCTGGGATCATGACCTGAGCCGAGATCAAGAGTCAGACGCTCAACCGACTGAGCTACCCGGGTGCCCCCAAATGTGGGCACCTAAGGTCAACTTTATTACACTTCCCTAGTCTTTACTAGCTCTTTCAAATGTTTTTCCTCAAAAGTTGAGATGGTACAGTACAGGACAGTGAGCATTGCATTTACCAAATGGTGCCATCTAGTGGGCAAGTGAGTACCTACACATACACGCTATGCCATCTAGTGGGCAAGTGAGTACTTATGCGTACACGCTGAAAATGTTCAGACAGGCAAGGCATTAAAATAGAGCACCAGATGGTATCACACATGGTACTTTATTCTTTACCAAACTCTTAAAGATACCTATTCTCCCAATTTTCTTGATTATAAAATGCGGTTCAGGGTAATTAATTTGTCTGAGGCCATATAGCTAATAAATGTGAATGCCTGACTCTAAAGTACATCTACTCACACAGTGCATGCTCAAGATACATGAAGTTTATTTTTGTTTCTGGGCAATGTCTTCCATTATAAGAATTAGGGCTACCTATATTTTCATTAAGAAATCAAACATGTAGTCCTTTAAAAAATGCTAACAGTAATAAAACTACGCTTAGATAGCAAAGGGTCTAACATTCCATGGTTACATGTGGTTTAATGTTGAGGTTCTTGCTTTTGTGTTAGGTGATGATCCACAAGTGTTTATTATGTTATAGAAACTGAAAATATAAATAAAAGAGCCACGTAAGGACCATAACAACAGCATATCAAACCCAAGAATTACAATTTCAATTCTATCTTAGGTCTAATAAAATAATGCAGAAAATGTGTACCAAATTTTGAATGAAAAAATTATTCTTTGACATAAATGTCTTAAGAACTGAAAGCACAAAAGAGCTGGAAGAATTACTCAGCTTCTTAACTTTAATATTCTGTAAAATGATTAACAAGACATTTTGGGGACGCTGTTTGGAACCTAATTCTTTGGTTTGGTGATAGAACAGACTTATTTGAAGGTGATTGGGTGCTGAACTTTCATTTAAAAAAATCACTAAAGAATTAGTAGAGACTAAAAGAGTTGTGCTACACTGAATATTTCCTCCTGCAAATCTTCAGGGACTGTACTGAAATTATTTCCTCTTTTGTTGGAGCTGCAACAGGGCTTAGAGGGTATCTAGTTTGGTGAATGTGTCCAGTGTCTTGCCCAAAGACAAGCTGTCACAGTAAGTGGCCATTCTGAAAGTTCCTCTTTCAAAGAAACATTTTACTGTATTTTCTTTCTTAAGGAATATCTGGAATTGTATTCTTTATAGATGTTAACGGATTTCTGGACTATAATATTCCTGATTTGTAGGAAAATAAAAGGTCTTTTGTGTGGGTTGCTTGCCTTGGTTTAAGCTTTATAGCTAGGAAACTAATGTTCCAATTTGCTTTTCTCCTTCTGGTCCATTTTATAATTCTCCAGTGTTCAGCAACAGCTAAAAGAATGGGCCTTATTTTGTTCGTTTTTTCAATACTTAACTTTCTATACCAATTTAATTTAGGGAACTTAGTCAAAACTCAAGCCTGGGAATCCAAATGAAAGGTTTTAGCTGATTCCACAGTTACAAGGTTCTCAAAAGGATAGCTGAAATAAGGCCCAATGACATTCTGGGATCAAAAATAGTACAGTTACCTGTAAAAAAGCTAGTGATGGTCTTCAATTTTCAAATTGCATAGCATCAAAATAGCTATGGATCGAAGACTTTCATGGCATGGTATCTGAAAGTGAGCTGTATCATTCAAAGGAAGACACATACTTGGCTCCATTATCTAGGTCTAATACACATATAAATAAGCATAGGCCCCAGATTTCCAGAAAAATGCCTTTTGAAATTAATTAAAAAAAATTTTTTTTAAATGTTTATTTATTTTTGAGAGAGAGAGAGAGAGAGAGAGCGAGAGCATGAGCAGGGAAAGGGCAGAGACAGAGGGAGACACAGAATCTGAGGCAGGCTCCAGGCTCCAAGCTGTCAGCACAGAGCCCGACACGGGGCTCAAACCCACAAACTGTGAGATCATGACCTGAGCTGAAGTCGGGTGCTTAACTGACTGAGTCACCCAGGCACCCCTGAAATTAATTTTTTTAAAGTACATTCTACCCCCACCATGGGGCTTGAACTCACAACCCTAAGATAAAGAGTCACATGCTCTACTGACTGAGCCACCCCGGAGCCCTTAGATTTTTGTACATTTTTAAGTTCAATTGATAACCAAGAATAAGAAGTTAAAAAAAAAAAAAAATTCTTCACCTGAAACTAACATGACATTGTATGCCAACTATACTTCAATTAAAAAAAGATTCTGATCAGGGATATAATTTCAGAGTCAAGAAAGAAACCACTTTTCAAATCTCTGTCCATGGTAGTGTAAGTGAAACTTAAAGGTCTATATATTGTTTGGTCTGAATATGAATTTTACTGATATTAATATAAGCTAGCAGTGTTCATGTGACCAGCCAACAGTTATTTATTACTCAAGGTAGATGCAAATACAACACAATGTTACTAAACACCACGCATCAAAGACGTAAGACTTACATGGGCTGCAAAAGACTGGCACGTACCCAAGTAATGCTCGTGCACTCTAACAACTTCACAAAGCCCGGGGTCTTCAGAATCTAGTGGCAGAATTCCTGGAAATTAACAGGAGAAACTTAAGGGAAACAATCTCAAAATGAATTCATTACTAATGAGTTGCTGGTATTAGTCTAAATTTTGTTCAATGGAATTTTGAGGAGGATCCCAGTCATTACTAGTGTGGGGAAGGGAGAGACCTCAGAAGTATGGAAGGGAAGTGGATTGTTCATTTTCTGTCATGCATGCTCATCACCTGTACTATCTTTTACTCCCTCTTCTTTCACCTTGGAGTGATGGTAAAGGCAGTGACCAATGTACAGAGCCAAGTCAGAGTCTTGGGGGCATCTGGTTCCTCATTAAAATTGTCCCTGGTGAATAGCTACCTTCCCACAGTTTGGTTCTTTTTTTTTTTTTTTTTTTTTTCAACGTTTATTTATTTTTGGGACAGAGAAAGACAGAGCATGAACAGGGGAGGGGCAGAGAGAGAGGGAGACACAGAATCGGAAACAGGCTCCAGGCTCTGAGCCATCAGCCCAGAGCCTGACGCGGGGCTCAAACTCACGGACCGCGAGATCGTGACCTGGCTGAAGTCGGACGCTTAACCAACTGCGCCACCCAGGCGCCCCTGGTTTGGTTCTTTAAGACACCCCAGTACACTTCCAGTAAAATCCCATTTCCTCTACGCTAGTTTGATTTTATTTTTGGTCTCTTATAAAAACAGTCTTGAGTAACACACTGTCACTGACTTCTTGGACAAATAAGGATATGAAAGACAGAAATAAATACTCCAAGAAACATAGGAGTCAAAGGCAATACCAGAAAAAGCTGATGAAAACCTCTCTACAAATCTGTTTTCTTTTTTTTTTTTTTTTTTAATTTTTTTTTTCAACGTTTATTTATTTTTGGGACAGAGAGAGACAGAGCATGAACGGGGGAGGGGCAGAGAGAGAGGGAGACACAGAATCGGAAGCAGGCTCCAGGCTCTGAGCCATCAGCCCAGAGCCCGATGCGGGGCTCGAACTCACGGACCGCGAGATCGTGACCTGGCTGAAGTCGGACGCTTAACCGACTGCGCCACCCAGGTGCCCTACAAATCTGTTTTCAACAACTTCAAGCAAGCCATAAAGTAAAATATTTTCTCAGTTTAGGTGAATATCTTCCTATCAATATTTTTCCATAGAGAAAGGGTTAATTTTTGAGACTACTATTAAAGTCATATTTTATATGTTTGTGTGACTGTTAGGATAGAATAGTATAAATATATGTATTTGCACAATAGTATTCACTCTGGATTTCTAAAATAGCCAATAAACTAAGTGTTTCCAGTAAAATTTTGGTTTTCCAAGAGTAGAGAGGGAGCATCTCTGCGAAATGCAAGCTGGATATGGAGAGCAGGGCCTCCATATGGCCTGGCAGACAGCAGTCTTCAAGCAGGTGACCTGTGACTGCATTTCTCAGAGTCTGCAGTCTAGCCACAGACTGGGGTCCTGTCAAGAAAGGACGGTACCGAGGGAGGGGAGGGTGGGTGATGGGTATTGAGGAGGGTGCCTTTTGGGATGAGCACTGGGTGTTGTATGGAAACCAATTTGGCAATAAATTTCATATATTGAAAAAAAAAAAAAAAAAAAAAAGGACGGTACCAACCACAGTAACAACTATGGTCATCTTTCCATCTACAATATTGTTCAATAGTCAAATATTAGGAAGTATTAACGTGAATGGAACTAGAGGGTAAGGAATCTACTCCTGAAATCATTATTGCACTACATGCTAACTAACTTGGATGTACATTAAAAAATTAAATTAAATTAAAAAAAAAGAGAAAGTTTTAAATATTCTGTTATTGAGAGTGAATTCTCAATTTTCATCATTGATGGATATCTGCAAGCAAATTCCAAAAAGTCAGGATATATGTATTCTTCCATACAAAGCAGGGGACACAATAAACATTAATAACTGTCTCGGAAAAAGAAGAGATCACAGTAAAATAGATTGGACTTGAAATAGGGCTATAAATTGTAACTTACCAACGACTTCATCATCTGGTTGAAAGAATGATACCTTGTTTCCAACTAAAGAGGGGAGAAAATCAACAATTCGTATTGTGAGGTTATTAAATACTACTCAATTACTTAGCTATTGAAACAAATCCAGGGGTTTATATTAAAAAAAAGTCACTGACTCCGAGGAAAGGCCAAGAACTTCTAGGGCATTTTGATGGTCTATAAATACTGTAGAACAGAGTACTTCAAATCTGGATTCTCCACATAATTCTCCATAAAATCTGGGTCATGTGGCTGTTGACACCACAGAGAAGGATGTCTCTCTCTTTAGCTAAGGATGAAGGAAAATAATTGACTCCACAACTCTTATGAGGATTATACTGCTTTCCACCCCTCCTGTGGCTGGCCCAATCTTCTATCATTATTTTAGTTGCAGAACCTCAGACACACAATGGCAGATTCTGGTAAGAGTCATGCATAAAATTACTTTGATTTGGAATTACAATAAAAATAAATTCACACTGGTGCCAAGAGATTTCTTGGAACTACACAGAAATGATAGTTACATTTTCTCTGCACATGTAGAGAAAAACCCTCTACAGTTAATTCTTCTTTTTGTTTTGTTTTTTTTTAAAGGACAACAACCTTGGCCTCTTCTTTTATTATTATTTTTTTAATTTATTAATCTGAGAGGGGCGGGGAGACAGAGCACATGTGTGAGCTCACGAATGGAGGAGGGGCAGAGAAGGAGGCAGAGAGAGGAATCCCAAGCAGGCTCTGCACTGTCAGCACACTGCTCAATGTGGGGCTCGAACCCACAAACTGTGAGATCATGCCCTGAGCTGAAACCAAGAGTTGGACACTTAACTGAATGAGCCACCCAGGCGCCTCTCAGTCAATTCTTTAGAATATTTTTGTTCAAATAGTTACAAGAAGAAAGGAGAGGAAACCCCAAACATCACTGAATGCCTACTTGTAGTAGGCATTCAGCCCATGAGGTAGGCATTATTAGTCCTCGTTACCAGACACCGAAACTGAGGTAGTTCAAGGAAGGAAGATGGAAGCTGGAAATCTGGAAGTGGCCTCTGTGGCTGGACAGCAGCAAGATAGTTCCAGAAATCATCTGTTGGTGCTCCACGAGATACCCTAAGTTTGATATTCCTACTTTTAAGTCCTCTTTTCACAGTTTGCTCTTTCTTTGGATCCCTCCTGCACCAACATCCCTCAGTATTTGCGGCTTCTGATGCACTGTACTTTCCTTTCCCTTCCCTTCCCTTTCCCTTTCCCATCTGCTGCTGTGCAGTCTTCCTGGGATCACTCTGATCTTTTTCAATTGGCTTCCTTCACACTCCTTTCAGTTGTCCCCCAAAGAGTGGCTATGGCTCTTCTCCATTTCTACTCTCTCCCTGAGTGAGCTCAACAATTCTGATTTCAAATACAACTGATATGTGGACAACTGTCAAATATATACAATCCTAGCACAGAACTCTTTGCTTTTAATTTTTTTTAAGTTTATTTATTGAGAGAGAGAAAGAGAGAGAGAGAGAGAGAGAGAGAGCGCACAAACCAGGGAGGGGCAGAGAAAGGGAGAGACAGAATGCCAAGCAGGCTCCACGCCATCAGTGCAGAGCCCAACGTGGGGTTCGAACTCTTGAACCATGAGATCGTGACCTGAGCCGAGATCAAGAGTCAGATGCTTACTGACTGTGCCACCCAGGCGCCCTTCCTATCTTTGACTTTAAACTCATATATTGCTTACTAGACCTTTCCAGTCAGATGTCATTTATGTACCTTGAACTCAACAAGCATACATCTAAACTTACCATCTTCCTCCAAATCAGATCCTATTCTCTTCTCAATTAGTGGCACCAATTCATACCTTAACCAGAATTGGGTAAATCACTCCTGGCTCTTAAACCTGTTTTTATTTCCCTGTTGCAGTTAATTATTCAGTCCTGCTGACTTTATTTCCTCAGTATTTCGTGAACACATACCTCTGCCACCACTGTCTAGTCTAGTTTATGGACTTTGTCATCTGTTGCCTGTTAGTCTATGCCTCAACCAGTCCTCTTGCCTACAGCCTCAAAAGTACCCTTCATATGGCCACAGCAATAATCTCCCTAAAACCCAATCTGACATATGAAGCTCATTATGGCTCTAGCCCTTGTCTACCTTCCTGCTTCATATTTTGGGGGGAAGGAATCAGTGTTCATATCATTAAAATATTTTGTTATCTTTAATTCTGCTGTTTTTAAAGGAGAATTTTAACACAATGTTTCTCTGCTGCCAAGTATGTTGCCTCCGACTCCTGCCCAGAACTTTGCTTTTGCTCTAGCAATACCAAACTCTACAGAGTCTTACAATGCATCACATGATTTCTTGCTTCTGTCTTCGTTCATGATATCCTCTGTGTTGAGTATGATTCTCCTCCTTACTGTCTGGTTAACTTACCCAAGAAGCCTTCCCTGTTTCTTCTGGCAGGGTTGGGTATCTCTCTTCTGAGCGTTCATAATAATCTGCTCATATGTATGTATCTGTCTTTCCCCTAGATAGTAAATTCTTTGACAGCAGGGGACTTTGTCTTATTTAATATCCGAAGCGCTTAGCAAATGCTTACTAAATGTCAGATGAATAAATGAATGAATTAAATGACTCATCATGTTCTAGCTGTTAAAATTTTTCCTTTTACTTTCCTACATTCTGAGCAGAAGAAAGAAGAAATTGTATTTTAGCTATATCTGAAGAAAACATTGAGGAAGAGTCAAATATATTATAGATTAAAATCACAGGTAAAACTCAAATAGTCGAACCCACAGTATATACTCATTCATTCATTCACATATGCAGAAAGAGCAAACATATTGACTGATCATGAACTACCAATTAGCAATGAATATGAAACATAGATCTATTTAGAAACAAATTATCTCAGGGCATCTGGGTGGCTCAGTTGGTTAAGTATCTAACTCTTGATTCGGCTCAGGTCATGATCTCACAGCTTGTGGGATCAAGTCCTGCGTCAGGCTCTGTGCTGACCGTGTGGAGCCAGCTTGGGATTCTCTCTCTCCCTCTCTCTCTGCTTCTCTCCTGCCTGCACGTGTATACATGTGCATGTGTACTCTCCCTTTCTCTCAAAATAAATAAACATTAAAAACAAGGATCTCAAATACTTAGGCTTACTGTCTTGCATGTTAAGACCACTATTTACTCATTATTTATTAAATAAAACTTAGAAACAATTTTTTTTTTTTAATTTAAGGCAACCATAAAATCTTACTGGTTATTTCTCCCAAGAACCCATTTTTGTATGAGCAAACTGCTTAACTTTTAAATGCTCAATTTTAGGCAAACATAACAAATTGAATGTGAATACAGCTTCTATTATAAATTTGGCCCAAAGCCCACTTACACAGGCAATTTATGGTTTGTAAATATCATAAAAAGAACAATGTTGATCATTCTATTCCATATGATTACTCATGGATTTAAACACATAATCCCTAAATATTTACTAAACTCTAATAAGCTCTTCAATTATAAAACACCAATTAAGTTCCATTTTTCTTTTTAATTAAAAAAGGGAAACATTTCTGTATAATTAAATTTCACATTTGAGGAAGTATATGTAATTTTCTGTACTGGTAAACCAATTAGCTACCATTTAATTCTTTCATCTTAGAAAATAAATAGATATTTATATCTATAAACTTACCATCTAACACAATTCCAGCAATTTCTCTCCCAACAGGAAAGAACTCTTTCTCCATCTTCATTTCTGCTAGAAGCTAAATCATGACAAAGACTGTTTACTGTTAAGAATAAATCCTGGCCTTTTCTCATATATGAGGAACGCAAGAGCAAAAATCAAACCACAGAAAAAACAAATAGGATTTAATTTTTGGAGTTAAGACAAAACAAGTAACTTCACAGAATAAGATTCTCTCTACAGTAGGAAAACAAAGAGTTTGCTGAGAAATTAGTTGATATGGAGAATTGAGGTATGTGTGTTATTCAAATCACCATTAACACTCTTTGTTTAGCATTTTTATGTTGCCAACAAAAATTATGGCCCAAACTCTTCTTGGTTGACTAAATACTTTTTATCAGTCACTTCATTCTGGTGGGGCGAAGGGAATTTGGAGAGGGCCTTTTTGAATAGAGGGGATGTAGGCAATGAGAACAGAAGGTTCTCTGTTCCCACGTCCTTAGAAATCATATGAGCTTCTCACAAGTCCTAGGTAAGGGGCAGATGGGAAAGGTGATGGATATACAGAAGGGCAACTGCCATATAATTTCAGATTTGAGTTTCTTTTTTTAAAGGATAAATTCTTTTTTATTTTATTTATTTATTTATTTATTTTAATATTTATTTATTTTTGAGAGAGACAGAGACAGAATGTGAGTGGGTTAGGGGCAGAGAGAGAGGGAGACACAGAATCCAAAGCAGGTTCCAGGCTCCAAGCTGTCAGCACAGAGCCCGACGCGGGGCTCGAACTCACGGGCTGTGAGATCATGACCTGAGCCGAAGTCAGATGCTCAACTGACTGAGCCACCCAGGTGCCCCAAGGATAAATTCTTTTTCAAGAGGTTAGTATTTTGTTAGATTCTGAACAAATTAAGTACTTGACTTTTAAAGTGGCAGAGTGTACATAAACCTGTAGTTTAAGTTCCTGCCACTTATAACGTTATAATAATATGAGAGATGCTAGACAGATTTAAAGAGATCATAGGATTTTAGGAACAGCAAGAAAAATACATTGATATAATTCTCTTGCATATTTCTTTGTTTTTATTTTTTTAAAGTAGGCTTCATGCTTTGCGTGGAGCCCATTGCAGCACTTGAACTCATGACCCTGAGATAAAGACCTGAGCTGAGATCAAGAATTGACTGAGCCACCTAGGCACCCTTCTTTTATTTAAAAATTTTTTAGATTTCTGGTGTATACCTAATTGCCAGAAAAGTCTTTTGTTCAGTGTGCAACTTTATGCTTTTCCTAAGATTTTCCTATGACATTCTCCTGGAAATACTGGATGTTCTACAGTATTTCTTTTGTGTGGACATGTCATTTCATGTGGCCATGTTACATCTTCATTATGGACGTAACAACTACCTCCTGTGCCCTTTACTCGCCACAAGTATTTTCTTGCATTACCACAGTTTCCATAACCATTCCATAAAGGTTAATAGTTGGACAATATTTCATTAAACTGATTTTACTCTAATGGACCATTTCTTTCTGCTAGATAATTTTCCTAGACTGGGATTTCAATGAATTTTTCATAGTTTTAAAAAGAACACCTTGGGGGGTACCTGGGTGGCTCAGTTAGTTAAGAGTCCAACTCTTGATCTTGGCTCAGGTCATGATCTCACAGTTTGAGGGTTCGAGCCCTGTGTCAGGCTGTGCTGACAGTACAGAGCCTGCTTGGGACTCTCTCTCTCTCTGCTCCTTCCCTACCTGCACTCTCTCTCTCTCGCTCTCAAAATAAATATATAAACTTAAAAAAAAAATAAAAAGCACACCTTGGAAGGAGTACCCGCACTTCTGGTGAAAGGATTTCAAGGTTATCTTACTAATTCACTTCTCAAGTCATGCTCATGTTGCCCAATGGAAACCTATGACTTTGCTCTGTAATTTTCCTAAATGTGACTTAATCGCAGAAAACTTTTAGATTTCTAGAGATTATGATGGCATTATAATCCAGTTAGTTAAGGGTCCAATAAAACTACAGTATTAATCTTTACAAAACTGAGTAAATGGACCTGCTTTACCATGGCACATTTAACCACACTTTATTTACTATTTGAAGACTTTTCAAGTACTTCGTGTCAATAATGGAAGACTACTGTGGGGTGGTATGAGGGTGGGATATGTATGTATGAGCAAGAGGGAAAGACAAAGAAAAATGACAAGAAGAATGTGAACTCTATCTAAAGACATTAACTAGAAATATCTACAGAATAGTTAATAAATCACCGATGAGATTCCTAGTTTTATTTTTAGTATATTTATAAAAATAATTTCTTCCTTGATTAATAGGCTATAGTAATTATAAATTTTCAGCCTTCCACAGTGTAGTTTATAAAATATTTCATATAATAATATAAAATGTAGGATAATAATATAGTTATTAGATAATAATATAGAATAATATAGTTAGATAATAATATAGTTAGATACTAATATAATGTAATAATAATATAATATAATAATAATATAATATAATAATAATATAGTTAGATAATAATATAAAAACACACAAATTCACATTATATATCCTCTCTAGCTGTTTTAGTGTTCTAAGGATGTTAATTTCTTGGCACTCAGAAGTCAGTTATCATGATTTATTTGTACACTAAATATACCAGGACACTCTCATTTGACTTTTGGTCAAAATAAAAGCATCGTACCTTTGTATTTATCTGGCTCAGGGCACAAGCTTTAACCTGAAGTTTCACATAGTTATCCTCTGTAATAGGAAGATTTTCCTAGAACCAAATGATAATATTCTTTTGAGAACATGCCTTTATGTTGTGAAAACTGCCATACATAATTGAACAAAACTAAACACACCCCACCCCAAATCTTATAGCTAATTTAACTGAAAAAGCCATAAGCAATTATCAAATAATACAGAATGCAAAAAGTAGAAAGGGAATTTGGGGATAAAATGTTTAAAAAGCTGTAGGGTAGTTATTTTGAAAATGAATGGATACCAACATGGGTATATGTGTAGGCAGTAAATTTTTAGGGTAACAAAGTAGAGCAAATACCATACTTTTTTTGAATCTAAATAATCTCAAAGCATCAAATCTTTGCATGTACAGGGATATCCTTATAAACATGACATATAACCTTCACTGATTTTGGAATTTTCTTAATGCTATAAATGAAGTTGTTTAGTGTCACTTGTGTATCTTATTTAACTTACCTTATTTATATCTGTCTTGGACATTTCAGCATGCCACATGGGATTTTGGGGTCAAAGCACAAACTTAAAGGCATTTAATTATCCCCTTATTCCACAGCTAGATATACCTTTACGGCAAAGAATCGTTCACACTCAGGCACTCAATATCATCCACCTATTATATTATTTATTACATATATTATCACTTCTGCCAAATAACCATATCCCGGCAACAATAATTAAAATACTTCCCTCAACTCCTGATATTCCCCCAAATTAGATCAAAAGCTGGGTAGGAATATCTACTTGTGTAGCCCCTCCTATAACCTATCAAAGAGATCAGTGTTTTATCTGACATGGACATGATACTCTGGGAGTGTCTCTTTGTAAGTTTCAGATTTGATAGTATTTGGTGATATTATGAAGATATTCAATAATATCAATGAATATGTGGATTTTACTAATGACTATATGAACCTGTACATGATTCTTCCCAAGAGCCAATCAAACCTCTGAGAGCTTCATCCTGACTCAATGGCAGAAACCCAGCTGTTTGAGATTTAGACTCCTGACTTAACTTTAATTTTGGAGTTAATGAAAGATAACAGAAAAACTGGATTATGTTCATGATCTAGAAATTCTTATTACTACCATGAAATGAATATAGCACTTAGTTTTGGGCCCTAAGTTGACAGTGGAATGATTCTGGCTTGCCACAAACCTTTCAATCACCAACACATGAAAATTCTACTACCTGTTCTTGGTCAAAAATGAGAGACAATTTAAAGTTTAGCGAATTAAATTTGCAAACCCCAGAAACTAGTGTGGAAAACAATGCTTCCCCCCCCCTTTCATTTTACAACATGAGAGAAATATTTTCTGAAATATGGCTACAATCTGAATACTCACTTTACTGTGGGATTCTGAATATGCTGGGTTAATTCTGCAACATATAAGACTATCAAGATTACTCTGTTTTCCTAATTATACGTTATACCACCACCCTGAGGAACTAAAAACTCCTTTGCAACTCTTTAAAAAAATATATTTATACCATAATATGGACCATCATTTTCACCTAAGACTAAAGCACTTTGTAAATTTCATTAAAGTAATTTTATCTCACTTAGTTCCACTTAAAATAATAACAGGTCATTTAAAACTGATTCTATTACATATAGGAAATAATCAAACCATTTTTCTTACCCTTTCTTGAAATACAAATGTTATTTCTTCATTTGTAGAACTCTTTTGAAAATATAAGCCTTTCATAGTCCCCTAAAAAAAAAAACAACCATATATATTTATACATAAATATGAAATGAAGTATCTCCCAGACCAAATGAAAGCAAAAATTGAAAAATAATGCTGGCTGGAGTGCCAGGGTGGCTCAGTTGGTTAAAGCATCCAACTCTTGATGTCAGCTCAGGTCACAATCTCATGGTTTGTGAGATCAAGCTCTGTGTTGGGCTCTGTGCTGATAGCGCAGCCTGCTGGGGATTCTCTCTCTGCCTCTTTCTTTCTCTCTCCCTCTCAAAATAAATAAACAAATAAACAAATAAACATTAAAAAAAAAAAAGAAAAATAATCCTGGCAAAGGATAAATGTAGTTTTCAAACAATTTAGATAATAATTCCTGAAAGTGATTAAATAAGAGAATATGTAACAATCTCTGGGTACATGTCTTACTAAGAATGTAGTTCAACCTTTCACACAAAGGTGAAGTGCTTGATTTTACTTTGCTATTCAGTAAAAATTATTAGACGCAGTTAAAAAAATTTTTTACAAGGGCCACAGAGCTCAATTTTAATTACCAAAGGTGGTATTTAAAGGGCTGTCGAAGTCTTAAAAAAAAAGACCATTAAAAAGCAAAAAGTGAAGTGAAGACACTTATTAAAACCGTATCCCTGATTCTTCTGTATCAGTTTATAAACCACTTAGTGGAAGTTCTAAAACTATATTCTGTGAACTTATGGAAGCATCTCTAAGGATTCCACAACTGTTTAATTTTCATAACATAGTTGACTCTCAAATGAGTTAACTGCACAGGTCCACTTACATGTGTATTTTTTTTTTACAATATAGTCCTGTAAATGTTTTTTCTCTTCTTTATGACTTTAATAACATTTTCTTTTCTGTAGCTTACTTTATTATAAGAATACAGAATATAGGGGCGCCTGGGTGGCGCAGTTGGTTAAGTGTCCGACTTCAGCCAGGTCACGATCTCGCGGTCCGTGAGTTCGAGCCCCACGTCAGGCTCTGGGCTGATGGCTCAGAGCCTGGAGGCTGCTTCCGATTCTGTGTCTCCCTCTCTCTCTGCCCCCCCCCCCCGTTCATGCTCTGTCTCTCTCTGTCCCAAAAATAAATAAACGTTGAAAAAAAAAAAAAAAGAATACAGAATATAATATATATATAACATACAAAATATGAGTTGATTGTTATCAGTAAGGCTTTCAGTCAACAGTAGGCTATTAGTAGTTAAGTTTTTGGGAGTCAAAACTTACACGTGGATTTTCAGCTGCTCGGAGGGTTGGTTCCCCTAACCCCAGTCTTGTTCAGGGGCCAATTGTAATTGTATGGCAAGACTATTTCTTTATTTTATTTTATTTTACTTTAGAGAGAGAGAGTGCTTATGAGCGAGGGAGAGGGACCGAGGGAAGGAGAGAGAGAATCCTAAGCAGGCTCCATGCTCAGGGTGGAGCCTGACACAGGGCTCAATCCGGTGACCCTGGGATTATGATCGGAGCCAAAATCAAGAGTCAGATGCACAACTGACTGGGCCATGCAAGTGCCCCAAGACTATTTCTTAATGTAAATTTTATAGAAGTATAAAATATACACAGCAAAGTTCACAGATCCTAAATGAAGAGCTTACTGAATTTTACAAAGTGAATATGGCCATGTCACAGCAAGAAAACATAACATTACTAGAACTCCAGAAGCTCCCTTGTTCCCTTTCTAGCCACCACCTTCCCCTAAGGATACTCAACATCCCAAGTTTCAGTAGCACAGATTACTTTTGTCTGTTTTTGACTCTCTAGAAGTGAAATCATACTCCTTCATGTCTGGTTTTTCTCTCAATATTATGTTTGTGAGCATCATCCATGTTGTTTCCTATAGTTGTAGTTCATTCATCATCCTTGTTATACTATATTCTATTGTATGAATAAATTACTATTTCTCCATTCCACTCCAGACAGACATTTGATTGTTTCCAGTTTGGGCCTTTAACAAACTATCCTGTTAAGAACATTCTTGAACATACTTTCTGGTGAAAGTACTATTATTGCATTTAATTTATGGATGAGAAAAAGGAGTCTTCCAGAAGTGAAGGTACACACCTAGGGTGTCATAGCACCAGCTGGGCCAGGGCTGGGCCAGACCAGGTACTACCCACTCCAAAGTCATTTCTCTTGACCATTACAGTTAATGGTTTTTCTATTGAGCTGCTAACCTTAGATATGTCACTTAAAACTAGAATCCTATACCCTTTAGTTCAGGACTGACTGATAATTATTAAGTACTTGTTAGAACTGGCTATATAATTTGCAGGGCTCATTGCAAAATGAAAGAGCAGGGAACCTTCTCTAGAAATTATTAAAATTTCAAGACAGTGATAGCAGAGAATTAAACCAAGCACAGGTTCCTTCTGAGAGCAAAGTCCAGTGTAACTGCATAGGTCCCAAACCACGAAGCCAACCCTGTATGTTGAGTCTTAGTGGATCTAATGGATCCATAGAAAGGGTCTTTACTGAGTAGTTTGGCAATGGTTGCTGCTTTTTAGAATGTGATAATCAAATGCTGGAGCTAACAGACATGAATACACATTCAAGACATAGAAACTGTGTATATAGCGCGGCACCTGGGTAGCTCAGTTGGTTAAGTGACAAGTCCTCATTTCGGCTCAGGTCATGATTTTACGGTTCCTGGGATTCAGCCCTGAGTGAGGCTCTCTGCTGACAACACGGAGCCTGCTTAGAAACTTCTGTCTCCCTCCCAGGCTCGCATGCTCTCTTGCCGCTGCTCGCTCTCTCTTTCTCTCTCTCTCTCTCTCTCTCTCACAAAATAAATAAACTTCAAAAAAAAAAAAAACACTATATATGTAGCATGTATCAATAAAGTATAGAAAAAATAGGCCGAGCGAGGTCTGATGTTAATTCAGTTCTAACCCTTTGATTGCAGGTGTGTGTATGTACAATGTTAAAGAAACCTTTTCTGCCTAGCTTTCAAGGCTGCCTAAAATGCATACTCTCTGTCCCTAATCTACTTTACTCCCCCATTTCTCTAACACACACTCTCTTTCTGAGCTAGTCAGTGACTCCACGCCATCTGGTCACCCTTGTCTCAGGGCTTCCAGGCATTGCTTGTTCTCGGAGACTGTGCTGAACTTACTCTACAGATTCTGCGAACTGAATGAAACTCAAGTCCTACTCCTTCTCTGAAATCACTCCCAGTAACATTTAATCTACCCCATCTGTTCTATGCTTCCAGATTTTGTTACGTACTGACAAACAAAACCTTGCTTTTATTTGCTTACTAACTAGTAGGTTTCCCAGCGATAGCTTGGGAGAATCAATATCTATTATTATTAAATAAAGAAAGAAATCACTGCTTCTACTCAATTGGGAGCTACTAGTATTTCCCTTTTGAGGAGCGGAACAATTACGTAACAACACTTTGATTTCAAAGCATCTCCTGTTGTAATTTTGGAAGCCACTGTTTCCCCTGCCCATGGTAACTTTTTTGTTTTTAAGTTTATTTACTACTTTTAGTAACCTCTACACCTAAAGTGGGGCTTGAACTCATAACCTGGAGATCAAGAGTCGCATGCTCCTCCAGCTGAGCCAGCCAGCGCCCCTGCCTACTGCATCTTAAAACAGGACATGTTTCCCAGATCAAGTCACATGGACCTCACACTGCATACACCCCAATTTCAAAGACCCTGGGAGATAACTACTTGCTTGTATTCCTAGTTTCCCCTAAAGCAATGCCAATATTTTTAATCAGATCATCCTAATTGGTTCTTCCAGACTTAGTCGGTCCAATAAAAAACCACGTGGGAACAAAAAGACCCTCAAAGTTACAAAGTGAAGGAAAAAAAGTGTTTTTAGAAAACTGGTCAGAAGAAAATTGAGGAAATGCTATTTATTTGTTTTGCAGACCACAAGAATGAATACTGAGTTCTTAAACTAAGAAAATGGTATTATGGGTGGTATAGTTTCTTAGGCACTGGTCTAGACTAAATGCAACACTTAGTCCACTATTAAATGTTTACTGAATGTAAAGATATGTGTACACAGAAAATAAAATCAATATTTTATAAAATAAAAATATAAAATAAAGAATATAATACTTATCATGCCATTTCCAAGAATGAGTGTCATATAACTTCAAAATATGTTCTACAGTAAACTTTGTGAAAAAGTGCTACAGAAAACTCTTAAATGAAAGTAAATCTGTTTAAAAACATAGGCTGATATGCCCTATAAGAAGCATAAAGATTTTATATTTTTCCAGGTATGTCAGATTTTATTTTATTTTTATAAGCTTATTTATTTATTTTGAATAATGCGAGTGGGGGGAAGGGCAGAGAGAGAGAGAGAGAGAGAGAGAGAGAGAGAGAAAGAGAATCCGAAGCAGGCTCTGCACCGTCAGCCTAGAGCTCGCAGCAGGGCTCAAACCCATGAGCTGTGAGATCATGACTCAAGTGGAAACCGGGACGTTTAACCAATTGGACCTAGGTGCCCCAAGGTATGTCAAATTTTAAACATATTTGGCATAAGTCCACAAACTGAGAATTATGTTTTTAATACTTTAAATTTTTATAATGGTCACGTAATACCTATTAAAAAATCTGGAGAAACAAAAATTAAGTCAGAGATCAAGATTAAGTCTTGATCTCAAGACTGTGAGTTTGAGTCCCATGCTGGGTGTAGAGATTACTTAAAAATAAAATCTTGAAAAAAGATACCTATTTTAAATAATTTATTCAAGAAGAAACACTTGAATATAACACTTCAAAAAAAGCAATTAAGAAATACTGATCTTGGGGCGCCTGGGTGGTGCAGTTGGTTAAGCGTCCGACCTCAGCTCAGGTCATGATCTCACGGTTTCTGAGTTCGAGCTCAGAGCCTGGAGCCTGCTTCAGATTTTGTCTCCCTCCCGACCCCCCCCCCCCACCCCTCACTCACTCATGTGCTCTCTCTCTCTCTCTCTGTCATAAATAAATAAACATTAAAACAAATTAAAAGAAAAATACTGATCTTTAAAGGGATTTCTAGAAAATCAATGGGAAGAAATTTCAAATGATTTCATCTCAGTTATAACAGCAACATGAACTCCATTTGCTCTTCTGCAACACTAAACCCTCAAGGAGCTCATCTTTAATAATTGTAAATAACTGTAAATAAAACCTCTACACTTTCAAATCCAGTGTTCTGAGAGTTTCAGATCTACTTCAAATTCAATAGGCATAAAACCGAAGCTTTCCCCAAAACAAGATTTTGTGGTACCAATCTTAAGTCATCAAGGATATTTTGGACTCTATCATAATTCCTTCCTCTGTATTAAGTTATTGACCATAAGGTTTCCTTTTCCTTTATGACGTCCCGGCTCACCTGTTTACTTTCGGTTTTGTTGGGTGTTACCACAAGGGATGTGCTAACATCTCAATGCCTTGGGCCACTGCCTAGTGGCTTCATTTCTTCCCTCATCCAATCCATCTGTTACTCTATGGAAAATGTAATTCCTGAAAGTCCAAACTCATATGTGCTCAAATTTCTATTAGTCTCTAACACCAACTTTGCAACATTGGCAGCCACTTGGGGTCAGGATTCAGTTATAATATTTCTAACCCACCTGCTTTTTAAGAATATCAAGGATATACTGACTGTCAAGCAGCTAAACTACAGAAAAAACGTGAAGTCTACTCTAAAATATGGCCCCATATATTTATCATCATGCCAGGACTGGTACACAGCATTATCATACTAGCTGCCTCAATTGTAATGGGTAACTCTTTAGTTATATTGAAGAGGTGACTTAATATTAAGTTTTAACAGGGGCGCCTGCGTGGCTCAATCGGTTAAGTGTCCAACTTCAGCTCAGGTCTTGATCTCACAGTTTTTGAATTCGAGCCGTGCATTGGGTTGTCTGCTGTCAGCACAGAGCCTGCTTCAGATCCCCTGTCCCCCTCGCTCTCTGCCCCTCCCTCGCTCACGCTTTCTCTCTCTCTCTCTCAAAAATAAACATTAAAAAAAAAAAGAGTGACTCCAGAAAAATGCCTTCTTTAAAAAAAAAATAAGTTTTAACAATGTTCTTACTCTTCTGTGGGAATTTGCATACATATCCACATATCAGATAAAGAAATGTCAGACCACATGCCCAAATACTTGGTTAATAAATATGGTTAGCATCATCAGGGGCGCCTGAATGGCTCAGTCGGCTAAACACCCAACTTTGGCTCAGGTCATGATCTCACAGTTCTTGGGTTCAAGCTCTGCATCAGGCTCTGTGCTGCCAGCTCGGAGCCTGGAACCATGCTTTGGATTCTGTGTCCTCTGTGTTCTCTCTCTGCCCTCACCCACTTATACTCTGTCTCTGTCTCTCTCTCAAAAATAAACATTAAAAAATTAAAAAATATATATGCTCAGCATAAGCAAAGTAACTAGTTGGAGGTTTTGTTCAAATGTCATTACTTTTCAGGTTGTGCAGAAAGGTAGTCCTAACTAGATAAAACCAGCTCTGGTTTTTAAAGAAGGAGGTAAACGGGTGGTTGTAATAATTAGAGGACTTCTCTGCATTTAGACAACAGGCTCTGGGAATCTGTATAACCTAAGGACACTGCAGAAACAATTAGCACACAGGTGTTTTGCTGCACACAACTGCACTAGCTGCATACAACTGACCAGAGGGGAACACAAGGGGCTGTCATAGGACTCCCACCTGGCTAAACCCTGAAAAGTTTTTCAAGTTAATAACGTGTTATAAGAACTTTCTACTTTCACATTTCAGATAATCTAATTTAAAACAGGAAAATTCATGAAGTTGCATGGTTCCTATCACTGGAAGGATTTATACAGAGGCTAGACACACATTTACAGTGGCTTCACAAACAAGATTCAAGCATCAGTTGAAGAGAATGGGAGATATGATGACCATATTAAAGCGACAGCCTCTTCTGATTGTGGCAATGGTGTGATGTGATGAATGACCTTTTCCCCTTTATGCTAGCTCAATCATGTGACACTGGGACAATGTAGGTGGTGGGTACTGAGGGAGATAAGCGATTGATGGATGGATCCTTTCTAAACCTCTACCACACTCTCCCTTCTCCAATTGATTTAAACAATCTTCCTTTTAACTAACATTACTGCTGTTTGTAAATGCTTCTTTAATTTTCCAATCCACCATAGGATCTTTAAGAAACCATTTCTTGCTTCAGAAGCAAAATAACTGTAATTTTGACTAAATATGTACTAATAAATCCAACATAAAGAGAAAATAATTCACAAGATGTATATTTCTTACAACATATAAAAATAGAAATAAATATTTAGCAAAAGATCATATTTTAGTATGTGTATTTTTGCTTTTCTAATCATAAATCTCCTTAGTTCAGCGTAGTACTGTTTGGTGGGCCTAGAAAAATCATAATGTTGTCTTTGAAATATTCAATGTGAAGGTCACAGGAGCAAGAATACATTCATTTTTAAGAATAATAAAAACAACAAAAAGACTTAACCACAAACAAAACCAACAAACACGGTGATTCCACAGTGAAACATTCTAAGAATTTCTAAGCTTTCCCACCCTCTTTCTTCAGAGAGGCACACAAATGAATCAAGAGCCATTACTGCCCGGATATACTACTGGGGGAAGTTATATCTTTTATTACTATTTACAATATAGGAGACGGCCCAGTCGGTAGAGCATGCAACTCTTGATCTTGGGGTCCTAAGTTCAAGCCCCGTGTTGAGCTAGAGCTTACTTAAAAAAAAATGGAGAGTCGTAAAACTACCAAAATATTTCACTGCAACTGACGGACAAATTGAACTTGTATGAGGGAACCCTCTCTGTTTGAAATCTGAACACTTCATCTGCCATAAAGTGGAAAATAAAAATTATATACTGCAAGGGCCGACAGGATTTATAAGTCAAAACTGACCTGAATTTGAATCCTGGTTCTCCTACTTACTAGCTGTATGACTGCAGGCTAATATTTTAACCTTCTGGGCCTTAGATTCCGTTACCTACAAAATAGAGATAATAGTAATTACCTCCAAGGGTTGCTGTAAGGATTAAATACACACAAAGAACTCAATACAACACCTGGCACAAAATAACCCTGCAAAAAGTGTTGGCTATTTTTACTATTTCTGCATATTGGGCATAGAAGCTCTAAAGTTGTTCTGAGGCCCATCTCACAGAGCAGCAGAGGGTTTGGGCACATGCAATCCTTTGATCTTTAACAGATTTAAAAAAAAAAATTCTTTTTTTAATGTTTACTTTTGAGAGAGAGAGAGAGAGAGAGAGAGAATGAGCAGAAGAGGGGCAGAGAGAAAGAGAGGGAGACACAGACTCCGAAGCAGGCTCCAGGCTCTGAGCTGTCAGCACAGAGCCCGACACGGGGCTGGGAGGGACCCAGGGCTTGAACTCATGAACCGTGAGATTATGGCCCATGGCCTGAGCCGAAGTTGGACGCTTAACCGACTGAGCCATCTAGGCGCCCCATGACACTTTCTAATTTCTGCAGTGGGCAACCAACCATACACCATCTAGACTTGCGCTCTCCAGTAACAGCAGTCACTAGTCACAGGTGGCTAAGGAAAATCTGAACTATGTCTAGTCAGAACTAAGATGCCTTGTCAGTGTAAAATACACATTGGATTTCAAAGACCATATTAAAAAAAAAAAAAAAAAAAAGAATTGGGGCACCTGGCTGGCTCAGTCAGTAGAGCATGGGACTCTGGGCGGTTGTGAGTTCAAGCCCGCATTCGGGGTAGAGCATACTTTAAGTAAAATAATTTATAATATTTCACGTTTAAAGTATTTGATTAGGTGTTGAGATGATAAATTTTGGACTTAAATGAAACATAGTGTTAAAATTAATCACACGCGTTTCTGTTCATGTTTTTTAATGTGGCTACCAAAAGAGTCAAAATTAAGTGCCTCGCATTATAGTTGTTATCAGGCTGAGCTGATGCATAGCCTCGCTACTCGCGACGTGGACTAGCAGCACCCGGGGAAGCTTGTTAGAAATGCAGACTCCCCGGCCCTGCCCAGACCTACAGAGTCAGCATCTGCGCGTCAACATGGTACTGAGATGATTCTTACACGTCGCTCCAGAGTTTTTCGCTGTTTGTCTTAAGAGGGCATATCTGGCCGTATAATCACATGAATGCGAATATCCTCGCTTTAGGTAATTGCTCATCGAAAAAGGAAAGTGAAGGAGGAAAAAGTGGTGGCAGAGAAACTGTATGGGCGAAAGGAAAACTCAAATTATAGGAACAAAAAGAAAGCAGAGGGCAAAAATTCAATCTGGGGGATTCAGTGGAAGGGAACTGCCACACTTTTGCTTCCATAAAGGTAGAGGGAGATGCAAACTGAGATAAAACCTACAATCAAAACCTGTAAAGACCAGGAAATCGCGTCAAGTCTTTCCCGCCCCTCAGCCGCCTCAGCTAAGCTAGGCCTGGGCCCGAGGGGGTCTAGGGTTGGGGTGCAACGCGAACCACCATTCAGCCCAGGGTTGCACAGTTCCGCAAGGCGTCCAACGCCCAAAGCCCCGCTTCCCAAGACACAGAAACCGGATCCGGGGGCTCACCTGCCTCCGAGCCGCCCCAACCGCCTGCAACTTCGCCACCGCCACCGCCACCGCCCGCCACCTTGGAGTCCTTTTGCAGAGAGCCCGCCCCTGCTGGCCCAGGCGCTGCTCCCATTGGGCAGGTCGCTCGTCAGTCGTGAACCGTAGGCTGTGGAGAACGCTATAGCAACCGAACTCGGAACTACACCTCCCAGAATGCTCTGCTTGAAGGAGAAGCGTCACACCAGGGGCGAAATACATGGACGAAATTGTAGTCTCCCGGATAGGTTCCGTTTTATGCAAATTTATGTTAAAGACCACACCCTTCCTCATTCCAACCATTTGCCCTACCACCTTCCTTGGAGTGTGGCCCGCCTCCTTTTCGCCTCCTTGTTCTCTCCTTTAAAATCTTTTGTAACTAATTTAGTTGACTGCGTCCTAACTATTGCCTCGCACGACAACGGACAGATGCAACAAAACCTTGGAACAAAACCTCCATAACTCCGGTCAGGGAAATCCCAGACCAGAAGCCTCTGGTTACACCTTCTGGGAAGAGGGCAGGGAGAATAGGGAGTCCTATTCCCCGCCTCCTTTGCGCTTGATGATTGGTTTATTTGGCTGTCATTCCGTCTTCTTCCATTTTTTTTTTTTTTTTTTACCGCCCGCCGTTCCCGTTCTCGCGGTGGGCGGGGGTAGCGGTAGGGGGCGGTAAGGAGGTGCGGACCCCTTCTTCCGATTGGCCGACTGTTCGTTCCCACCCATCTGTGGGCGGAGATGGAGGGGTGGAAGGGGGCGGGAGAGGCAACGGAGGGAGATGAGGAGATACGTGGGAGCGAGGGAGCAAGGGAGGGAGAGAAGGAGGTAGAGAAGAGCGGAGGAGAGGGGAGGGAGCGCAGCTTGGTTGCTCCGTAGTACGGCGGCTCGCGAGGGAGAATCCCTAGCGGGCTCCGGGACGCACGGAGAGGCGGGCGGGCAGGCGGGCGGGGATGGTGTGTTGGGCTGAGGCTCCTGCGTCCCTCTCCGCCGCAAGTGAGCTGCACTGATTTGTCCCTGGGGCGGCAGCGCGGACCCGCCTGGAGATGAGGTGAGGAGCTGGCTGGACTGGGAGGCAGCGGGGGCGGGGGCGGGGGTCTGCGCAGGGGTCGGCGCGATGGCCGCCCGGGGCGCCTGTCCCTCGGGCCGGCGCGCGTCCCTCGGGCCGCCCTTCAGCCTTTGCCGCGCGCCCGGGAGGCGCGGCACCCGCCGCCCCTGCGCCTCGTCCTTCCCCAGCCTCCCGGGGGCGGCGGCGGGGCGGCCGGCTGGCCCGCGTCGGGAGGCCGGGACGCCGCGGCGGGCCAAGGGGGTGGCGGCCGCTGGACGGGCTTCGGGTTGAATGAGCATCCGCAGTCCCGGCCGGCCGAACGGGGTCCCCTCCCTCCCCAGGGGGCGTGGAGCGGTCGGCCCTTCCAGGGCTGACCTCGCTGCCCTCCGCCGCCTGAGCGTGGCGGGCCGGCCAAGCCTCGCCTCCCCGCCAGCCTCCCGGGGATCCGGAGCTCGCGGGGAGCGGCATCGCGCCGCCCGCCTCTCCCTCGGGCCTCGAGTCCCCGGCTCATCTCTTTTTCTGTGTCGTGTGCCTGCGAAATCCCTGTCAGTGAAGGGCGGTCAATGCCGTTTGGCCCTAAGTCGTCCTGCCTCGGCTGACTGATGGTATTTAACAGAAAGCGGCTCTCCTTTCGGTGGTAGCGCGTCCCCGGTGTCTGCCGCCTCTCCTTCCCTTCTTTACGCACAGACGCGGTTTTATGGTGTGGACCCGAGGCACAATTGCGGTCTCTTCTTGCTTGAACGAGGAAATGTAATCAGAATTCCCAGGAAAAGGAAACCAGCGAGGAATGGCTTGCACCTTCCTTTACTTCTGTTTGCCTTTGGATTAGAAAACAACTTCGCAGATAACATTTCCTATGGGCATCTTTTGTTGTGATTCATACCAAAGAAGGCTTTGCTTTTGAAGAAATACATTAGCGTCTTTTTCTGTTGGGTGGGAGGCTACGGAGATTTTTGATAGCCTCTTAATATGAAAGTTTCCTTTAGAACTTTGTCATCATCCGTGATATTCTGAAGGCAGCACCAGCCTGGAATTTTAAATATATGCGCACTCCGGCAGATGCGTTTCTTTGTGCTTATCTCCTGGCATCCTACACTTGTTGTGTCCGTGGTCAAACGTGCAAGTAATAAAAGCAAGTACAATAAAAAGAACAGATAATAAAAACACTGTACGAACAAATGCGTCTGGAAAATCTCAATTCCGTTAACGGAGAGGCAGTGTTCCTAATCCCTTTGAATGGATGAAGAACGGGCTCAGAGATCTCATGGATTATGTAGTGGACAGGATCTGAGGTTAGGAACTGGGGCCAGGACCCAGCAGGCCAGCTGGTTTGTGAAGTGCTACTCTTAACCTCTAAAATGGGAGGAATGTATTTGTCCTGGATACCTTTATTTTTAGATTACTTAAGGTGCAGAGGCTTAATCACCCCCCAACCCCTTTAGGGTTAGGATTTCTACCTGTCTGTCTCGGAGACCAAAATGCTGTTTTTGTTTAAACATTTTTTTTTTCTAGTTTACTTGAAATTTTATGTTGCACTGATAGGTGTTTGCTTATAACCAAAAATGTACGTATTTGTAATGTTGAAGAGAATTCTTTCTGTAGGAGGTTGGTAAAGAACCCAGGAATTTTCAAGTAATCTAAATTGGAAATGAGGCACACTAATCTAGTGATTGCATTAAAACTATTTAAAACTACTTTCAGTAGCTCCAGTAAGGAGCATTTCTGATAGAACTTTTTTAAAAAGGTATTTCTTTATCTAAGAATGTATCTGTGGAAATTGCTGAGACACGGGGCACCTTCACAAAACTCTATTATTATTATTCTGCCTGAGTAAGAGGAAATGAACAAATTTTTGATGTACTTTGGAACCCTGTGGATTGTTCAGATACTAAGCATTGTGAAATAGGGCATAAAATGAGTGGTAGCAAGTTAGTTTCCTGAAATGTTTGTCCCTCTTAGCATTTTTTTTTTTTTGCACTTGACTAGAAATTTCTTTTTTCCTAATTCTTGATTCTATTGGTAGAATTCAAGTTCTTCTTTTCACCAAATGCCTAGATTGAGGCAAATTCAAATCTGCCATAAGACGTTGAGGAGATGTTGGTAAATTCCTCCATTCTTCTCATCTTTTTAATTTGCTAGATTTGTGAATTATACAGAATTAGTTACACGAGGGTTGGGTTTATGTTAGTTCAAATCCCACTGCCATTACAGCTATTCTCTTCTGAATGGCTCCACTTACTACTAGTGGGTTTCTCAGAGTCCGGATCTCAGATCGCATAGATCAGCATTAAGTGAGGTTCTTGTTAAAAATGCAGGTTTTTCTGTTATCTCACCTCGGAATCAGACTCCTGGAGTGAAGCCCTGGAATCAGTTTTTTGAACAAGTTCTCCAGGAATTTCTCCCGCAATAGTAAAGTTGGAGAACAGCTGGCATTATGTTTCCATCTTGATGAGCACCTCCTAAGGCCATGTCCTGAAGTGGATAGCAATTTTTTTTAAGTAACAGCGTAAGGTTTTTTTTTTTTTTTTAATGTTTATTTAGTTTGAGAGAGAGAACGCGTGAAAGGGAGCATGTGGAGGAGGGACAGAGAGAAGGAGAAAGAGAATCCCAAACAAGCTCCCTGCTGTCAGTGCAGTGCTCCATTCGGGGGCTTGAGATAATGACTTGAGCTGAAATCAAGAGTCTGATTTAACCTGCTGAGCCACCCAGCAACCCCTAAAAGAGGAAGTTTTATATCTTTGGCTGCAAATAAAAAACGGACTACGACCTTCAGATACGTAATGCACCTGTGTATAATATACCTTTCAGAAGAGCAGAGGCTTGGTCATCATTGTTATCTCCATTAAAATAGTGCCTGGAAGGGGCGCCTGGGTCAGTTAAACGTTGGACTTTGGCTCAGGTCATGGACTCACGGTTTATGAGTTCAAGGGCTCTGTGCTTACAGTTCAGAGCTTAGAGCCTGTTTCAGATTCTGTGTCTCCCTCTCTCTCTCCGTCCCTCCCCCACTAGTGCGCACGCTCTCTTTCCCTAGTAAACAAATAAACATTAAAAAATAAAATCTTTCTTTGTAAAATTGGTCTTATTACTTAGTGGTCAGTGGTCACTGACCATTTTATAAATTAGGAACCTCATTTACTATGCCCAGTCATTTCTGTAAGTTTGGTTGGCACTGGAAGTAGAGAACCTTTCCCAAGCAGAGAACGCTCCAGGTGGTTAAGCTGGAAAGAAGGCTCCTATCAAAATATCTGCTTAGAGACTCAAAATGTAAATTTAAGTCACAGTGTGGTGGTAAATTACTATGTTATCAGTATCTCAAAATACCATTTGACACGCTATCAGCCCAACATAATGCTGTGAAAACTGGTTTACAAAAAATACAGAAAATTGGTATGTTTTCCAATTTCATTTTCATCCTAATAAGATAGGACCTTCACTCCTTTCTTTCAGAATCCATTGTAGGACCCCATAAATAACAGCTTCTATTATGTAGTTGAGGGTGCTGAATAGGAGTAAAATTGCTTTTTAAATTCTTTTTAATTAAAAAAAAATTTTTTTTAATGTTTATATATTTTTGAGACAGAGAGAGACAGAGCATGAACGGGGGAGGGTCAGAGAGAGGGAGACACAGAATCTGAAGCAGGCTCTGGGCTCTGAGCTGTCCACACAGCCCGATGTGGGGCTTGAACTCACAAACCGCGAGATCAGGACCTGAGCCGAAGTCGGACGCTTAACCGACCGAGCCACCCAGGCGCCCCAAAATTCTTTTTAATTTTTTTAATGTTTATTTTTGAGAGAGAAAGAGGCAGGGTGAGTGGGGGAGGGGCAGAGAGAGAGGGAGGCACAGAATCCAAAGCAGGCTCCAGGCTCCAGGCTGTCAGCACAGAGTCCTATGCAGGGCTCGAACCCATGAATAGCCAAAGTCAGACTCTCAACCGACTAAGCCACGTACGAGCCCCTAGGAGTAAAATTTCTATAGAAAATTGGGTTTGACTATGTAGTCTACGACTTTATTCTAATCCCTTAACTTTTCAATGCTACAGTGTTTTCAGTTGAATGGAAATAATAATAGTAGGTTGACTTTAAATACTTCAAAGTGCTTTCATAAGTTCTTGAGATATGTTCACTTAATAAATGGTAATTAGGATAATGAGAAGAATTGGAATATATAAAATTATATAAAACTCAAAAGCTAATCCATTTAATTTTTGTGCTACTGCACTTAATGGTAGTAAGTAGAAATCCATTGCTTGAAAAAGAAGTCTCTTGCTAATTTCTTGGTACTAAATATGTATAATTTTTAAGTTGGAAAAATAACCATTAAAAGTGTTTAATAGGGGTGCCTGGGTGATTCAGTTGGTTAATCATCCGGCTTCGGCTCAGGTCATGATCTCACAGCTTGTGAGTTCGAGCCCTGCGTCAGGCTCTGTGCTGACAGCTCAGAGCCTGGAGCCTGCTTCAGATTCTGTGTCTCCCTCTCTTTCTGCCTCTTCCCCGCTCACACTGTATCTCTGTCTCTTTCAAAAAATAAATAAACATTATAATTTTTTAAAAAGTGTCTAATAAACCATCACATATTATGTAAATATATATATATATATATATATATTTGTTCTAAATAAAGATAAACCTTGTCATCACTTTTAGCTTAATTGTACATTTCAGAACCAAACTGCTAATCCATGAATAGCCCTTGTATTTTAAAGAATTGCATCGGAGTACCTGGATGGCTCAGTCAGTTAAGCATCCAACTTTGGCTCAGGTCATGATCTCGTAACCTGAGTTTGAGTCCCTCCTCTGGCTGTGTGCTGAGAGCTCAGAGCCTGAAGTCTGCTTCAGATTCTATGTCTCCCTGTCTCTCTGTTCCTCCCTTGCTTGCTCTGTCTCTCTCTCAAAAATAAATAAAGATTAAAAAAAAAATCGCATCTTTATGGTAGAAAAAATTGAAATACAGAGAAGTAAAAAGAAAACTATAAAATACTCATAAGTCCACTAACTCAGTAAGTATCCCTCCAAACCCTCTCTTTGTGTGCATGTGGCTTTTTATATACAGTTTTTGGTAACAAATATAGGATCTTGCTAAACATATGATTATTTTGTAACTTGGTTTTTTTAGTTTGTTTTTTTTGTTTTGATTTTTGCTTAACATAACACCTTACCATGAATCTTTCTGTGTCAATATTGACAGTTATAACAGTTTAATAACTGAATAAGATCCCATTTTATATGTGATAATTTAACCAGTTAATTTTTATTAGACATCAGTTTGTTTCCTTCCCCCTCCCCCCCCCCCCCCCCCCCGGTTATCAATAACTCTATAGTTATTGTACTCCTACATACATCTCTGTATACTCTTGAGACATTTTTTTCCCTTTGGATAAGTTTCTAGAAGCGAAGTTGCAGGATCAAAGTATAGTACATGCTGGTTTGTAAGGTTTTATTGATACATATTGCCATTTAGGAAAGTTGTAGCAATTTACATTCTTTTTTTTTTTTTTTTTAAATATTTATGTATTTTGAGAAAGAGCTGAAGCAGGGGTAGGGGCAGACAGAGAGAAAGAGAAAGAGAATCCCAAGTGGGCTCTACACTGTCAGCACATAACTGGACGTGGGGCTCAGTCTCACGAACTGTGAGATCATGACCTGAGCCAAAATCAAGAGTCTGACGTTTAAACGACTGAGCCACCCAGGTACCCCAGCAGTTTACATTCTTGTAGTGGGGGATGAGAGTCCTGTGTTCTCTCCTACTTCCTTTTTTGTAGAGTGACTTAACCAATAACAAACGTAGTGAATTATTATTTTTAGGAAGAATGGCATGTTAATGTAACCTGTTCAGGAGTGGGATCTGGAAAGTCTGAAAATTCATACACCCATGATAGTGATAGTTAACATTTAGCAAGTCCTTTTGCATCATTTTATAAACACTCACTCAATCTTTGCAAATCTAACTCAGTCTTTACAAAACTGCCCTTTTTTAGATGAATACGCCTTGGAAACTAAGGTACCAGTAGTTAAGGAACTTAAAGAGCCAGTAAGTGGCTGCCCAGATGTGTTGATGCCAGAGCCCAAACTCTCAGCCACAGTGCTGGATTGCCTGTTCCCTGGACGTGATTTCTAGGCCTTGGGGTATTTTTTACATTCCTGATTTCTATTCTGGAATAACCTAGAGATTCCCTGATATGTATTAGTTTATGGATCAGGCGGGGTACAAATTGGAATCCCTCTCAAGATTGAGAAGTCAGTAGTATATATTAGCTCACCAACAAGCCTCGTCTACTGTCTAACATTCACCTCTCAGCAGCTTGTTAGTCTTTCCTCTGTAGTGGTTTTCCTGAAGTGCCCCTGCGTGGAAAGCTGGAGTAGAATCACAGAGGAGACTAGTGAAATTTGAAAAAGCAGTTCACTTGTAATGTGGCCTTGCCTTGGAAACATGATTGCATCCAGGTGTACAATCAGGGAGACAGCAGAGCGTCTGTCCAAACATTTCGATGTTGGCCAGTTTGGAGATTTGAAGCAGCCTGTTGGAAGTTCACTTCAGGAATGTGAAGGCCTCACTGTGGAGGGATGTCACGGATCCATTGGGAGATCGTTAAAAAACAAAACAAAACAAAAAACCCTCATAAACATGATGGTAGAATATCATTAACATTTTGTTGCTAAGGTTTGTAGCCTTCTAACAAGGTGAATTTGAAACAGGTTAAACTATTTAAATTCATCAGTGCTCTTTTGACCTTTTCCTAGTAGAATTAATAATTGGCAACTTATCTTACTAGCTTATTGGCCCAGAGAGAGCATTGGTGAAATCGCTCTGGCTTTAGGTCTCTTGGCCTGAGTTTGCCTGTGCTGAGGTAGGACTGCCACGGGCTCAGTGTTAAGTTGGTCACTGACACCCATTCTCACTATTGTGTAGTGTGGGGTTCCACCAAGGTTGTGCGGGAACGGTGCTCAGGTACATTTCACTCTACGAGGAGTGTGTACTGAGGGATGTGTTGGAGTTTGGGATTCAGCTGAATAGGACTGTGAAAATAACAAGGTCATAGCAGTTGGTCAGTTTTGTTTTTTTTTTTTTTAATCCTTGGTGGTTAAAATTAAACGCCCTGTCCTTCATACAGGAGGGCAGTGCTTTTGATCCTCTTGCTTTAATGCGTATTTTGCCTTGTTTCTCTGTCTGTGATGGTTTTGGTCATCCTTGGTCTGCAAGTGTTCTGGTGAGCGGTGGCATGGATTTGCAAGACATGGATACAGCTCATGGAAGTGAATGCAGCCACCTGGCTTTTAGTGCCATGCTCCGACCAACCTACTTCAGGAGGATGCTGGCTCTTGTGATAAAAGCATAGGAAACAAGATGCCAGTGGATCCCCTTGTTTTTTCTGTGTGTGTGTGTGTGTGTGTGTGTGTGTGTGTGTGTGTGTGGAGGGCTCATTACTTTTCTCCCAGGCAAATTTCCCGAGCAGTTACATTGTTCTGACAAGGGCCCTGTTTTGTATCATAAGCCGTTGTATAAACACACAACACCTTCCTGAACACCGTTCCTGTGCATTATCTATGATAAAAGTCTGTTCGTTGTGGATTCAATGTTTTATAAAAATCAATTTCTGCTGCAAACTTAAGATAATAGATTTTGAAAACAAGTAATCTTTCAGTTTCTGGAATTGTTTAGACCCCACTGCTGTATTCGGGCACAATTGAGATTTTACATTTTGGTTACTGACCTATAAAAGCCGTAGAGCTAGTATGAGACAAACTTTCAAAAATTGACAAATCAGTGCCATTCCTGGTATATCAAGTTTCTGTGAGTAAAGATCCCCCTCTTTTTTTCTCCCGTCTCCTTTGCTTATGATAATTACTATTAAACAAAGTCAGAAAATGATAATACACTTATAATAGGTAGTATTTTCACATACCTTCAAATATAGTCATTATAATTGTCTTAAAATTCTTTAAATGATTACAGAAATTGAGGAGGAACAGAACGTGTTAGAGAGGTTACTAGGATGTAAGCTTCAGGAAGGCAGGGAGTTTTGTCTGTGTTGTTCTCTGCTTTATCCCCAGGACCTAGAACAGTGCATGAGCACTCAGCAGTTGGCTGTCAGCATGCTGAATAGATTAGTGTTTGAGGACCTGATTGTCTGGAGGCCAGAGTCACCCAAGTGCGGTGAGCACAGGAGAGACAGGTGAGGAAGAAAGGGGACGGCTGGTTTGGATTTTATTCAATCAGTGGAAGTAGGAAACGAATGTAAGTTTTAAGCAGGGGAGTCCCATGCTTTGCTTTTGTTTAAAAGGATCACTCTGGGGGCACTTGGATGGCTCAGTCGGTTGGGCATACGACTTCGGCTCAGGTCATGATCTCACAGTTCGTGGGTTCGAGCCCTGCATTGGGCTGTGTGCTGACAGCTCAGAGCCTGGAGCCTGCTTCGGATTCTGTCTGTCTGTCTGTCTCTCTCTCTCTCTCTGCCCCTCCCCCACTCATGCTCTGTCTCTCTCTGTCTCTTGGAAATAAATAAATGTTAAAAAAAAAATTAAAAGATCACTCTGGATGTCATGTGGGGAATGCCTTGCAGGAGAGCAAGAGAAATGTTGAATTGACTCTACCTTCCATCATCTGTGAATGTTGACATTCTTCCTAGCCTTGTGGTTTTTCTTTAGGGTGAAGATACTCTGGATAGGGTGAGAAGCATGGTGATTTGCATAAACTTTTTAGTGTTCTCGTTAAACTGCTGCCATCATTGATCAAATCAAATAAAACAATGTAAAGTAAAGATCAGGAATAATTTAACTTTTTAATCATTAAGTTAATTGGTATTATAAATACAGATTTCTTTTTTTAACGTTTATTTCTGAGAGAGAGAGCGCGCGCGCGCGCGCGCGCGCGCACACACACACACACACACACACACACACACACACACACGAGCGCAAGCGCATGCGCATGCGCAAGCAGGGGAGGGGCAGAGAGAGAGAGGGAGACACAGAATCTGAAGCAGGCTCCAAGCTCAGAGCTGTCAGCACAGAGCCTGATGCAGGGCTCAAACTCATGAACTGCATGACCATGACCTGAGCTGAAGTCAGACACTCAACCAACTGAGCCACCCAGGCACCCCTAAATACAGATTTCTGGTAGAGATTTTCTGTTTACATTTTTTGGTGAAAGAAACTTCAAATATAGGGAACTGAATCCTTAAAATAGGTGTTTTACGGCTTGAGTGTCTATAGCTCTTTGCTTTGAGGAAGGTCTCATTTGTAAACCGCTGCTATTGTCTGTCCAAGCTGGTGTTTTAATTAGTATCAAAGGGAGGGAAATACTGCAGTAATTGTAACCTTACATTACTTCCTTAGTTCAATTAGTTTTAAACCACAGCCATTATCTGTTATCTTTAGTTGTTTTGGTCTCATTAGATGAAGTAATATTGCAGTTGTGTTGTGATTCGGTATTTTAAAAAATAACGTTTTTTTTTTTTTTTCCTTCACTCCAAAAGCAATACATGTGTATTGAAGAAAACTTTTGAAAAGAAAAAGAAAAACAAAAGTGGGCCTTTTCTCACTATCCAGCGATGACTATTCATACGCTGTGAGGGGTCAACCTGCTCAGATTTCTCAGGAAGTTCGGTGTGTGAGCTTCTCAGTCTGGGAGGCATGACAGCGTGTTAGGGATCAGGGCACTGAAGAGGGTCCAGGGATGGGGCAACCCAGGGTCTGTCAGACTACTCATTCGTGGCCCTGGGAGGATGCATGTTGCTGTTACTATACCTTCTAGTTCTTCAAGAGAGGCTGGAAATCCAGAAGTACGGCTTTAATATGAAATCTCCCAATTTTTATGTGGGCCACAATTTTTATAAACACACTGGGGTTCAAGCAAAGCAGACCTACTAAGGGCTGACTTCAGTCATTGTTGCCTTACAAGTTTATAATCTCCGTACATACAGTTGTGTAGCCCGTTTTTCACTTAATATATTGGAATATATTCCAGGCCTCAGCAGCTTGCTGCTACTACCCCCCAGTGTGTTCCCCTGGCAGTGTGGACCTATTTTGTGTTCCCTCACCACGATTGGGTAAAACCGTTTTTTAAAAATCGAAGTTTTATTTAACTTGCATTTTCCTACTACTATGAGTGAGTGTGAACATTTATCGAATGCGTATTGGCCCTTCTACAGATTTCCTTGATCACCAGCCACCTTGCTAGAACTCTGTGCTCCAGGGGTGTTTTGGTCATTTATCCCATATTTCTCAACATTTATCAACATAACATCATATACAGTCAGTACCACATTAGTCCTGCTAATTGGGCCTAATGGCAGGCATTATCCCCCAAACCTGAGCACACCTGTGACCCATTTGAAAGTACAGTAGTTGCTGAGTTTGTTCGGTGAACGTGGGCCATGTGCCCTGTGTCCTGGCATTGCTCTAGATGTCCAGCCTTGAACCAAGACAGAATCTCAGCTCTTTAAGATCTTACGGGTCTTAAATTTTTCATTTCTCTTGGGTTTTTCACCTAGACCGATATTTATAAAAGACAATTTTTACTTCTAGAATGTGTAATTTATTTTTAGCTTGTATTACTGAGGTGAACTCCCCAAGTTCTAATCTCTTAAATTCAATTTAATTCTCTCAAGCTCTTTTAAACTCTAGACTCCTAGCAAAAGTCTAAAATGCACCTTATTTTGGTGATGAAAAAACTAAGTACTGGGACTCTGTGGTGGGAGTTTCTGTAGTGTCTGACCCAACACGAATCCCTTATCTGTCCTTTAACCAAACATCCACTTCCTACCAACTTCTTTGTCCCCACAGATGGTGGGGAGGATTGAACGAGGTCTGGGAACCTGACCCAGGCTAGCCCAACCAGTGTTCCTTTCTTGGAAATTTGCAAATGGCCCCAAAAGAGAGGCGTTTGAGCTTCACATGCTCATGGCCACAAGGTTAAAACACTTGGGAGTCAAAGGCAGTTATGTTCTGTTGTCTGGGGAGAGAGAATGGTGGTTTGTAGATGGAGAGAATAAAGCACGTATCTGGAGAGACGCAGAAAGAGAGAAGAACGCTGCCTGAGTCTGATAGCTTTAAACCTTTTCTTCATTGCTTTCTGGGGCTGGCTGCATTCCTGTTTCTGAGTTCTGTGAAATACTCCTATACTCTCAATATCCCCTCTTCTTTCTCCTTTTGCAGAAGCCTAAGCCAGATGAGGTGGGTTACTGTTCATGTCATCAAGGATCCTTCTCATTCTCAGCACTGTATTCATTTTATAATACTATCTTGTCTCTTATGTTTCTTCTGAGAAAGTTGTGAATTTTTCATTATTTTTTAACCATATAACAATAACATGGGAAATTAAGGATTGCAGGAAACACAGAAGTACACAATTTAATTCAGGTAATCATGATTTTATTGGAAAGGTCATTTTGCAAATGTGGACGCCTCTTCTCACCTCTTTTAAAACCAGTTCAGGGGCACCTGGGTGGCTCAGTCGGTTAAGCATAATCTCTCGGTTTGTGAGTTCGAGCCCTGCGTCAGGCTCTGTGCTGATAGCTCAGAGACTGGAGCCCAGTTCAGGTTCTGTGTCTCCCTCTCCCTCTGCCCCTCCCTTGATCACACTGTGTCTCTCTCTGTCAAAATAAATAAACACTTAAAAAAAAATTAAAAAAAAAAAAAAAGCACACAAGAAAAACCAGTTCAGATCTTTAGCAGAGGGACAACAGGAAGGAAGAGATTTGGAATGTACTTCCAAATGTCCTAGAATTTCAGTGGTGCTATTTCCCTTCACATACAAACAGCATTTTGGCCTCTTGCAAAAAATGATACTAGAGGTATTCACAATGGGAAGTATTGTTGTGTGTTCACGTAGGGGCTGAGTTTGATACCTGTTCAGGTGTGTTCCGGTCAAACCACTGAAACAAGACTCTTGACTTTAATATCTAAATACCAAGAAAATGAATCACAGCTTGATTTACCTGGAAGTAGGCTTATCATAGATGAGCTTTCTGTCTCATGGTGATGTCACAAAAACTCAGTGCCAAGTTTAAGTAGTTCACTATTCTAAGAAGTTGGGTGGGGAGGGAAAAAAGAAAAGTGATAGAAAGGGAAGAAGAGGGTTGTAGTAGAGAAGGAAGACAAAATCCAGTGCTACAGTTTTCCTTATTTATAACTGTATTTGCGGATCTTTTTTATTTGCACGTGGAAGAAGCACAAACTGTCTTAAGAAAAAAAGAAAAATCTATTGACTCACACACCTGTCAAGTCCAAAGGTTCTGATTGGCCTGGCTTGATCACATGCCCGAAGCAGTCCTCATGGCCAAGTGAATGTGGAGCTCTCATTGGCTGTCCTGGGCTTTTGGGTCCATCAGTTGTTGAGACTGGCACCTAAACTCCTGGAATTAACCGAAGGAGGGAAAATGGGTCAACTGGGAGAAGAAGAGTGTTGGGCAGGAAAACACATGCCCAACCCTCTCATCATAAATGATGATCGTATGGAAGGGGACTGGTGGTAACCCCTTTTTTTCTTAAATGACAGTCCCCCCCCCCTTTTTTTTAAGTTTGTTTATTTTTCTTGAGGGAGAGAGGGAATGAGAATCCCAAGCAGGCTCTGTGCTGTCAGCCCAGAACCCGACGCTAACTAACTACCTTGACTAATCTCACTAACCATGAATGAGATCATGACTTGAGTCTGAATCAAGAGTTGGATGCTGGGGGGCACCTGGATGGCTTGGTCGGTTATGCGTCCGACTTCAGCCCAGGTCATGATCTCACGGTCTGTGAGTTCAAGCCCCGCGTCGGGCTCTGTGCTGACAGCTCAGAGCCTGGAGCCTGTTTCAGATTCTGTGTCTCCCTCTCTCTCTGCCCCTCCCCTGTTCATGCTCTGTCTCTCTCTGTCTCAAAAAATAAATAAACGTTAAAAAAAAAAAAAAAAGTTGAATGCTTAACCAACTGAGTCACTCAGGTGCCCCTTGGCTACTTCTGTAATTGCAGATTTTCTCAGAGTTTTTCAGTGCCTAAGGTGTGTTGGCATTCTCTCTGGGCTCATACTTGGAGGCTTTTTAACTTACGCTTATCTGGAACTACTGGAAAAATATATAATGGAAAAGTTGGAGCTAGAAAGTGGTATCCTTTCTTCACCCGTCTGCTTTTAAAATTTTTTTTATTAGACTTCAGGAAAGATAGCAACTTGACCTGTTTCAGAACGGGATGGGCCTATTTTTGAGATTTCTTGTTCTAAGAGACTGATTACAGTAGGTGGCAAGAGCTTATGATACCTTGAAAAATATGTTGCTCATATTTTTAAAATGCTATAGCGTGATTTATTTCACATGCTCTGATTACAATACTTGCATCCAGAAACTGTAGTTCCTGGGGTCCTCCTTCTCTTTATCTCAAGTTCCTTTCCTCTTAGTTTTGTGACCTTCTGTACGCACCTGGGAACTCAGAGCGTGGCATTTCAGCTGTGTCCTGGCCCAGTGGTCCTTGCATCATCCCTATCCTGCAGACCTGCATTGCTAGACTGATGCAGCTGTGTTCCGTTTCCTGTGTTCGTGCTGGCAAAAGTCAGCTGAAGAGAAGCGTAGGAACTCGTGGACTTCCTTCTCCACTTAGCTGCGACCTGCAAAGTATTCTTTCTCAGCTTTCTCTCCATTCCTCACCACATTTGCCCTTTTCCTCAAGCTTCCCGGGAGGCATCTGAACCTTCACTTTCAGCAGTAATGCTGCCTCCTGTTTGGGCCTGCCGCCCACTTCCCAAGTAGCTTTTGTAAATCTGTCTTACTCACCCTTGCTCTCTACTTCTTGCGATCGATTAGAGGGAGAAGGAAGAGGTGGGTGTCTCCTTCCCTCCTCCCCCCGGGTTCTAGATGCTGTTCTTTCCTGTTTCCTCTGAGACTTTGCGCCATTCTCTCATGCTTGCTCCCTTCAGCCTTGCCACAGCTAGATCTCGCTTGACTGTCGTGTGCCAGGTGCTGGGGTAGGAGCCTGGACTACCCCAGTAGAGACAGCTCCCTGTCCTCAATCTATTTATATTTTACTGGGACAGACAGAAATACAGAAAAAAACCCCACCCCACATAGATAGCTGATTTCCAGCTGTTGTATGTGCCATGATGAAAGCGTTCAGGAGGACCTAATCTAGTTTTAGAGTCTGGGGAAGATGAGGCATGCACTTGAGGTGTGAGCTATGCACAGGAGTCAATCAGGGAAGGGGAGGAAGTTGTTTCCCAGGCTGAGGAACCCGCATGTGAGCAGGGCCCGTACCATGAAGGAGCACCGCACACTTGAGAGGAAGGCCACCGTGGCTGCTATTAGGGAACTGGGGGAGGAGGTGAGACCAGTGTAGCTGCTAATAGGACACTGGGGGAGGAGGTGAGACCAGCCGGTGCGGGGCCTCATAGGCATGTAAAAAAGGCTTGGTGTCAACCCAGAAGCTCTGATCTGAATTAGGCTTGTTCTCTGACTTGTGTGCATTCCTCTGGCTCCTCCGCCCCTTCCATCACCTCCTGCTCCGCTTCTTCCCATTGGTGCTGTACTCCCTCTGTTTCTTGGAGGAGTAGTTTTATGCTGGGTCTCTTTGCTCCTGTTACTTGTAGCGGGGTTCTGCCTCTGCCCCTCCATTGTTGATTCCCATACACAGATTTCCGTCCATTTGTTTCTTGACCTTTCTGTGACTTTCGACACATTTCTTCTTCTTCTTCGTCTTTTTTTTTTCTTCTTAATTTTATTTAAGTAATCTCTACATCCAGTGTGAGGCTTGAACTCCCAAACCAGAGATCAAGAGTCCCGTGCTCTTCAGACTGAGCCAGCCAGGCGCCCCTTGGCCCGTTTCTTCTTGAAAAACACTGTTCTACTTTGGCTTTCTCTGCCTTATACTCTGTGTTTTTCTTCTCCCTTACATCTAGGACTTCTTAGTCTCTTTTGAGGGCTCTTTACCTTGTATGTTGCTGTCTCTAGAGCTGTTACATCTACCCTCTTTTGACCCTCCACTGTCTTCCGGGACAGTCATCTCCCCTGTTGGAGTTTTAGCCACCATGAATAAATCCTGTTATCTGTGTATACCTGGAGTTCTGCCTCCTGAGTTCTAACCCTTTGCCTACAGCAATTATTTATTGAGTACCTACTAAACATCAATAACCATGTTAGATGCTCTGTGGTATAATAAAAAAAAAAGTGTAGTTGGTCTTTCTCCCTGGTTCCAGACACAGAGCTCTGGAAACCTTTGGAATTTCCTGAGTGGTGGGAGTGTCTTTGTTATTCAAAATTAGCCTCTTTAGATTTTACCTGAGTTTATGCTAATGAAGTGACTTTTAGCCCCTTACCCCCCAACAAGGGAGAGGGACTGGAAATTGAGTTTAATCACGTGGGCAGTGATTTAATTAGTCATGTCTCATAAAGCCCTTTATAAATATGCCAGGATGGTGAGGTTTGGTGAACATTTAGATGTGTAGATGGGTAGGCACAATATTCCACAGAGGAGGAGAGGGCATGGATGCTCTTCAACTCCCCTCCGCCATACTTTGCCCTGAGTCTCTTCCATTTAGTTGTCCCAGAGTTGTATCCTTCATAATAAAACTAATCATAAGTGTGATGAAGTTTTGGGGTGGTGGTGGGGTGGTCCAGAGCTGACGGCCAAGAAAGAATTCTTGAAGACGTCTTTGGTGCAAAAAGGTGATTTTATTAAAGCACGGGGACAGAACCCATGGACAGGAAGAGCTGCACTGGGGTCCTGACGGGTAGCTCATTATATATTCTCAGGATGGGAGCGGGTCAGGGATAGAGTAAGTCTCTAAGGTAGTTTGGAAGCAAGGTTTCCAGCACCTTGAGGGGGCTAGCTGTTGCTAGGGAAACACCATTTATTACCGTTTAATAAAACCGCAGTCATGAGACCCTTCAGATACATATCGGGGGGTGGGGCATAAGCTTGTGGAGTATGAGCGCCAGCATATATCTTGGGGGAAGTGAGATAAGGGAAGTAGACTTACAGGATCCTCAGATCCTCGAGGTTGGGATAATGTTAAGCTAAGATTCTCTTTTGCCCCCTAGCAAAGTGTCACCATCCAGGCTGCTGAGCTCCCAGAGGGCGGTCACTCTGCCCTTGTCAAGGACTTGTCCACGGGCTATAGGCAGTAAGGGAATTTAATTTTTCATTTGCCTTAGTTTCCCCCACATCACCATGGCAAGCACTTAAACCCCTTCCCTTTGTTCTTGGGGGGACAGGAGTGTCTGAGGAATATCACACATATTCCACCCCGGGGGGAGGGGGCAGTGCTGTTAGTCTGTATTTTGCCCTCAGCTAGCTCCACACTCCCTCATCAGGTATAGTGCTTTCCTAAGATTGGTGAGTAGTTCTAACAAATTACTGAACCTGGGGGAGGGTGGCGGTTGTGGGAACCCCCAAATTTGTAGTCTTCCTGCAGAAGTGCTGGTACTTTAGGGGCTACTTAAGACTTGTGGCTGGTGTCTGAAACGGGACTGAGCCCTTTACCTGTGGGATCTGTACTAATTCCAGGTAGATAGAGTCAGAATCGAATTTTAGGACACTCAGTTGAAATCAGAGAGCTGTTGTTAGAACTGATCACCTGGCTGTGGAGCATCTCAATCTCTCTGTATGGAAGAGACGCAGTACCTGTCTATAAACCAGATAGGTGGACAGATGGTTGCAATGTATCCATGCAAGCTGGCAGCCTGGACCTTTTCTCTCTGATTCTGAAGTTGGTTGCTACATTCTGTCGATTCTTCTGCCCCTGGAACATCTTTTGGTTTCATCTCTTTCTCTCTGTGTCCATCGCTGTTGTCTTAGCCCCGATTTCATCATTTTTCATGTTACCACTTGGCTGTTACTGACCGGTCGGGCTTCTAGTTATTGGGGACCTCACGGAGCTTTATGTGGGTTGTGTTTTTATTTTTTTTAAATTTTTTTTTTCAAAGTTTATTTATTTTTGGGACAGAGAGAGACAGAGCATGAACGGGGGAGGGGCAGAGAGAGAGAGGGAGACACAGAATCAGAAACAGGCTCCAGGCTCCAAGCCATCAGCCCAGAGCCTGACGCGGGGCTCGAACTCCCGGACCGCGAGATCGTGACCTGGCTGAAGTCGGACGCTTAACCGACTGCGCCACCCAGGCGCCCCGTGGGTTGTGTTTTTAAATGTATCACTGTTTGCCAGATTAGAAATTAAAATTGAGAAATGTACAAAGTATTTTATTAATGTATTGAAAATACCTGTAATAAACCCACCGCGTGCTTACATAAATAACAGATCTTTTATGAAAACTGTTTTACAAAAGAAAAAAATAATTTAGTGAGAAGAGAGCATCGTTTTACATTTTTGCAAACCTCTTTTAAAGTCTGGCTTAATAGGAGACAGCTGGCTTTTCATATCTGCTCCTGCAGTCAGTTGGTTGCGAAATGTTGTTTTGGTTGAAGTAGTTGAAAGAAATCTGGCCTTACACAGATATGTAGTTGGAAAAGCCAGGAGCCTTTTGATGGCATTTTCAGAAAATTGTGGTTATTCTTTGATACCATACCAAAATTTGACACTGCTAGTTTCTTACGGTTAGTGGCAATGCGGAATCTGAAATTATGTTAGTGAACTTTTCATACTCCGTTACAAAAACATCTATAGTCCATCCTGCTGTTTGGATGACATTTCACACCTTTGTGATTTTGTAACATCATGTGTTGGTCATTCAGAAAATATTAATTCACTGATTTATGTAGATCTTGCAAATGTTGATATGTTTCATTGAATGATACTACTTTAACATCCCATTTGTTAGTATTACCACCCATCTTATTGGAAAAATTTCTCAATGTTAAGAAGTCTAACTCAAAATGACAGATACTAGTTTTCCAAATTCAAAATTTTTGCTCAAAAGCTTAACTTTTATCATTAGCCAAGTTACTGTCCGTTTTTCTTGAAGCAATAGGCTCATTTCATTTTTGAGAAACCACCTGCCAAATACTTAAGTCTGAATAAGCATAGTTTTTCTGTTGTTTTGCTAAGTAAAAATTGTGTTCCATGAAAAAAGTGCCTAATTCAGCTTGCAACTCATTTGCACAACTGTGTTTTCTTAAGACATCGGTCGGAGTCTGTGTGCCATAGGGATGCTTTATGATTACTTCCCTTTTATTTTTTATTTATTTTTTATTTATTTATTTTTTATTTTTTCTTAATGTTTTTATTTATTTTTGAGACAGAGAGAGACAGAGCATGAGCAGGGAAGGGGCAGAGAGAGAGGGAGACACAGAATCGGAAGCAGGCTCCAGGCTCTGAGCCATCAGCACAGAGCCCAATTATGGGGCTCGAACTCACAGACTGTGAGATCATGACCTGAGCCGAAGTCGGACGCTCAACCGACTGAGCCACCCAGGTGCCCCTGATTACTTCTCTTTTAGTCATACAAATAATAAACACATTTATTCCAGGGTTGAGATTTAGTAGTTATCATTCCTAATGACTTATCGAGGACCTTCTGAAGCAAAACTGATTTTTTTTTGAGATAGAGAACACGAGTTGGGGGGAGGGGCAGAGAGAGAGGGAGCGAGAACCCCAAGCAGGCTCCACAGGTCAGCGCAGAGCCCGATATGGGGCTTGAACTCATGAACCGTGAGTGAGATCATGACCTGAACCAAAGTTGGATGCTTAAATGACTGAGCCACCCAGGCGCCCCCTGATTTTATTTAACGTGTGTGTGGCAGTGAGGAATACATAACCACCAGTACAGTTTGGTGCCACTGCTAAGGTGGCAGCAGTTTACCCAGCCTTGTATTTGTGTCACTGCAAGTATAAACACAATGAAAATAATGTCTGGGCACCATTATGGTCATAGTTTTGGCCTTTTGGACCCTTTGAAATGGTCTTGGGAACTCCAGAGACCCAGGAACCACCTTGAGAATTCCTACCTTATAAAATTTAAACATTTTTGCCCAGTTTATTTTTTTATTATTTTTTAAAAACGTAAAAAAAAAATTTTTTTATGTTTATTTTTTGACAGAGTAAGCCAGGGAGGGGCAGAGAGAAAGGGAGAGAGAGAGAATCCCAAGCAGGCTTCACATTGCCAGCACAGAGCCCTACATGGGGTTCCGTCTCATGAACCGTGAGATCATGACCCAAGCCGAAATCAGGAGTCAGATGCTTAAACAACTGAGCCACCCAGATGCCCCAAGAGGAAAGCACTTTACATTCCTCTTGTGGACTTAAATGTATTCATGTTAGTGTATTGCATGTTGAACCTTCATACCTCTAATTAAATAAAACATGTCAGCAAATAGGTGGTAGGATATATATAGAGAGAGCCTCCAGCAGAGCCTTCTGCTGTGTCAGATGTAAGATTATACTTAGGTCTGGCCCAAAGAATAAACTAATTTTCCTTTATAAGTATACAAATGGTACCTGTTTTCCTAATCAGGAGTCTCTCCTGGTATCATCTAGATTTTGGGTTATATGCAGTTGAGTTCATCAGATAAGTGACCTGTAGGTAAGTAATCAGAGTTGCTCTTAGCTTTTATAGAATTTGCTTTAGAATGGCTTCTGGTATTATCTGACTCACACCCATGACTTCACACATACACAGGAATGTTTACTGAGTACCTGTCATGTCTCATGTGTTTGGCAAGAAGCTTTCCCTATGTCCTGTCTAAAATTGGTTTTCTGTAAAGCTGTGAGATAGATGGTAAATACCCTTATGTTACAGATGAGAAAACAACCTCAATTTGCTATCATTTGTCATAATGAAAACATTCCAAAGGACACATTGGGTAGCTGAACTTAAATAAAAAATTCTTGAATTACCACAAAAGTAGATAGGAGTATTACAACATTATGAAATGAAATTTGGTATAAATGAGCATTTATCATGATTTCAGGGCTTTAGTCTACCTTTTAATTCTAAAAGGAGCAGGAATTGTCTGTAAAGGATTTTTTATTTTTAAAAATTTTTTTTCAACGTTTTTTTATTTATTTTTGGGACAGAGAGAGACAGAGCATGAACGGGGGAGGGGCAGAGAGAGAGGGAGACACAGAATCGGAAACAGGCTCCAGGCTCCGAGCCGTCAGCCCAGAGCCTGACGCGGGGCTCGAACTCACGGACCGCGAGATCGTGACCTGGCTGAAGTCGGACGCTTAACCGACTGCGCCACCCAGGCGCCCCGACTGCTTATATTTTAGAGCTCTATGCTGAAATCGGCATGCGTGAGTTATCAAGGCGCCCCTGTAAAGGATTTTTTAAATGCAACCTAAAGTTCTTTCACATTCTGAGGGCCCATAACTCTAGGCAGGTATAGCAATGCTGGATTCATTAGGCGGTCATGCGTGTAATTATTCCTCAGAAAATGAAATCTATAAACTCTGGCATTGTGCTTATATTGGTTTTGTTATGAAATACGTTACCTTTTAGATTTCTTCTCAAGTTTGAGATTTAGTTTACAAAACCACTAACTGGTGTATAATTATATTGGAAATTTGAATTAGAAGGGCCTTTAGGCCCTGGCTTTGCTGGTAACTGTAACCTCTTATAATTGCTGTCAAGATGTGATCTAGACACCCTTGGAAATAGACAGTTGAGTCACAGTATCCTGAATAGTCTTTTGTCAGATTCAAAAATGTTAGAAAAGATCTAAATTGGAGTGATAAAATGGCATTCACCCATCTGGTTTTGGGTTTACTTCTTTGTGACATTTCTAAACCTGATTTTTTTTTTTTTTTAAGTTTTATTTTTTTTTGAGAGAGATGGAGAGAGAACACACTCGAACAGGGGAGGAACCTACTCACCGTGAGATCATGAACTGAGCCGAAATCAAGAGTCAGCCACTCAACCGACTGAGCCACCCAGGTGCCCCCCTAACTCTGATTAAGAGGCAAGTTCTAGGAGTACCTGGGTGGCTCGGTCGATTGAGCATCTGACTCTTGATTTCAGCTCAGGTCATGATCCGCCAGGGTCATGGGATGGAGCCCCAGTCAGGCTTTGCGCTGAGTGTGGAGCTTGCTTAAGATTCTCTCTCTCCTTCTCTGCCCCTCTCCCCCATGCTCGTGAGTGCTCGCTCTCTTCCTCTGTGTGTCTCTCTTTTTTTTTTTTAATGTTTATTTATTTTTGAGAGAGAGAGAGAGAGCAGGGGAGGGGCAGAGAGAGAGGGAGACAGAATCCCAGGCAGGCTCCATGCTGTCAGCACAGAGCCTGACGTGGGGCTTGAACCCATGAACCATGAGATCATGACCTGAGCCGAAACCAAGAGTTGGACGCTTAACCAACTGAGCCACCCAGGCGCCCCTCTGTATCTCTCTTAAAAAAAAAAAAAAAAAAAAAAAAAAAGATTTGTACAGACAGTGGAGAGCTGGAACTTGAAAGTAACATATCAAAATGTAGCTACTAACATTTTAAGTCCTGAGTTATGTAACTGTGCAAGATTTATTGTTATTTCATGATTGTACAGCAAAGGGATTAAAAGCACAAATTTTGAAGCAAAATTGCTCAGCTGTTGAGTGCATAACCATAAGCTAGCTATTTCACTTTGCTGTACCTCTGTTTCCTCATCTGTATAATGGGGTTGATTATAGTTCTTACCTTGTATGGTTGATGTGAGGATGTTAAAGCATCTAGCACAGTGCTTCACTAAATAGTAAGTGCTTATTATGAGAAATGACTATTATCATCACCATCTGTATTTTGTTGTCATCTGTGATCCAATCCTGGATTTGGAATTTAAAACAAAAATGAAGGTGTTATATAGTCTGTTTGCCAGTTGATTCTGTGACCATTTTTAATTTCTCAGTTGTTCTTTTTGTCATGTGGAAGGTTGGTATTGGTTTTAAGCTTGGTAGAGAGAGGAGGATCAGATCCGTGGTTGATTTAAAGTGCTTTCATGTACTGGTAAAACATAATTAGGCGTAAGAATTTTTAACAATCCAACAACAAAAAGAACCCAGTTTTTAAAATGGGCAAAAGACATGAATAGGCATTTCTCCAAAGAAGATCTACAAATAGCAAACAACGCTTTTAGTTGTTAGAGAAATAGAAATCAAAACTGAGATGCCATTTCACACCCATTAGGATGGCTATCATAAAAGAAAAAAAAAAAAACGAAAATGACAAGTGTTGGCAAGAACGTGGAGAAACTGGAAGCCTTATACGTTAGTGGTAGGAATGTAAAATGGCACTGCTGTAACAGAACAGTTTTGTAGTTTCTTAATAAGCTAAATATAGAGATACAGAGTTATCATATGGCCGTAGCAATTCTATCCCTAGGTATATATCCCAAAGGATTGAAAACAGGTGTTGAGACAAAAACTTACAGATCCTCATTCATTTTCTTTTGGGATGATGATAATATTCTGGAATTCATTGTTGGTTATGGCTGCACAATGCTGTGAATATATTAAATGTCATTGAATTATACATTTCGTAGTGGTTAAAATGGTAATTTTTATTATATGTGTTCACTATTTATTTATTTATTCATTTATTTACTTATTTTAAGTAAGGTCAGTGCCCAACATGGGGCTTGAACTCATGACCCTGAGATGAGGAGTCACATGCTCTCCCCACTGAGCCAGCCAGGCACCCCTGTGTTCACAATTTTTAAAATGGAAAGAAATTAGACATAACATTTAGTCTACCATAGTGGCAATTTTGTCAAAATATTTTCTTAAACTATTTTTCTGTAATTTTAGGATAGGATCATTTGCAGTTCATATATAGTTCAATGAAATGTATCGTAATTTTTCTTACGTAGATCTAGAAAAGGTGGAAGATGAAAGCCATGAGAATTTTGATACTCATTCTTTCCTTAGTGCAGAGGTTCTCAGAGTGTGGTCTGGAGCCTCTGGGGACTCATTGAGACAATATAAAACAGTCTGCAAGTTCAGATTATTTTTATAATGATAGTGGTTATTTCCTCTTTTTATTCTCATTCTCTGTAGGTGCACAGCCTGGTTTTCTAGTGGCTGTATGATGTTTGAGGACATCATCTCTTTGATGGCTAATGGTTTATGTGCTTGTATATGTCTGTTTCTTATAAGTTTCTAAGGTAAATTCTTTGGGATCCTCAATTTTTAAAGAGTATAAAAGAGTCCTGAAGCCAGAAATGTAGAGAACCCATGTCTTAGTGAACATATTATATGCTAATAATAAAAAATTATGTATGCAGTGCTTGTGTTATGCAGTTTTGGAAATACAGGGAGAATAAATTGTCAGTCAAATGATTTTTTGTGGTTGTTTTATGTCTTTATTCCTCAGAGATGATTAGATTCGGAACCAAGGTGTTCTTTTTGAGACACTGTAAGTCTCTAGTTTAGGAAAAGGATCTCAGTTACTGAGAAAGTTTATGGTTGTGAATTTGAACAACTTTTACAATAGGAGTGATACCAGATACGGTGATTAATTTTACCATACTCAGTTCCCCCAGACTTTTGTAATCTGTGATGCATTTGAAGTACAATAACAACTAATGTTTACTGAACACTTACTGTGTTTTCCCATGTAATGATTCATCTTCTCCTCCCAACAACTCTGCAGAATAGGTACTGTTATAATGGTTAGTTAACTTGCCCATGATCCCACAACCAGAAAGTGGCAGATCTGGTATTAGGGCCCATGCAGTCTGACTGGAGTCTGTGCTGTGAACCACTGTGCCATTTGCTATCTCTGCCTACGCGTGCTGTATAAATACTAGCTCTCTGGGAGTATATATAGGAAGTTCCCATTCAGAGGGCTCATACTTCAACCTCTTTGTTGTACAGTTGACTCATGAACAACGAGGGGGTTAGGGGTGCTAACCCTTAGACGGTCAAAAATCCAGATATACTTTTTCACTCCCTCAAAACTTAACTGGAAATAGCCTACTGTTGACTGGAATCCTTACTGATAACATAAACAGACTAGTGACACATACTTTGTGTGCTATGTGTATTATACACTGTATTCTTAAAGTAAGAGAGAGGAAAGAAAATGCTACTGGGAGAATCACAAAGAGGAGAAAATACATTTATAGTCTATATGGTACGGGAAAAAATCTGCATATAAGTGGACCCATGCGGTTGAACCCAGTTCATGGGTCAGTTGTACTGCATGGCAGTGGTGGCAGAATTGGGAGGCGTCCTGGGCCTGGTGCCTAAGCCAAGGGCACCAGCAAAGAGCTGGAGGTAGTTGGAGGAGAGACGGGAGCTGTGAGTGCCAGACTCATGCCCAGGGTGCTTCTGGTCCAGACTTTTAATTGGATGTTTCTTTTCTTAGAGATTGGCTCTGCTTATGGCCTCTAAGAGGATATCTCCTCTTTTCTATCTTTGGAACAAGATAGATTTTCACAGTTTTCTCCTAGTCTCTGTCTTTGAGGCAAGCACTTATTCCATTTGAACTTTTCTGACGGTTTTTACTAAAAACTAGAAATGAGAAAATTGAAATGGGGAGGGTGTTCAAAGATACCCTTTTAGGAAAGTAACTCAGAACTAAATAAGCACAAATGTGGTACCGATGGGGGGTCTTTGGAATTCAAATAATCAAGGTACTTCTGTAAGAGGGTAACTTGGCCTTGGTGTGGGCCCCTCCAGGCTCATCCTCTATGGAGCTAGGCTGGGTGCTTTTTTTTTTTTTTTTTTTTTTTTTTTTTAATGTTTATTTATTTTTGAGAGAGAGAGAGAGAGAGAGAGAGAAAGAGCACATGAGCGGGGGAGGAGCAGAGAGAGAAGGAGACACAGAATCCGAAGCAGGCTCCAGGCTTTGAGCTGTCAGCACTGAGCCCGCGCAGGGCTTGAACTCACAGACTGCGAGATCATGACCTGAGCTGAAGTCAGACGACGTTCAGCTGAGTCACCCAGGCGCCCCTAGGCTGGGTGCTTTGCTCGGAGAAGTAAGCCAGCCTCTGGCCTTGAGCTAGAAGGGGGGAATGTCAACCAGAACCTGCCTTAGGAGTAGAGGATGTGCCCTCCTACCTCCCGTTTTGCTTCCGCTTGTCAGTCTTACTGCCACAGATCCCTTTCTAGCACCAAGAGCCATACTGGCCTGAAGTAGGAAGCAGGGATGGGGTCTGGGGATATTCCCCGCAGTTAGTGTGAAGGGGAGGCTCCATTAGTGTTAAAATTAGGCGTTACAGTACTTTCTCTTTCCAGTTGTACTTCCCTTGAAAGATTTTCTTTGCTCTGTGGCCATATCCGTTACTCTGTCCTGAACTCCTGAGGGGGGGGGGCGGCACAGAGGGGAGCTCGGCTGTACAGGTGGCAGGCCCGGAGCCTCCCAACGGAGTAGAGGGAGCCAGAGCCTATGCTGGAGTCCAGCAGAAATGCTTGCAGGTGGCCCCTCCTTGCTGCTTCTTGGAACACCTCTGATTTAAAAGGTTTTTGAAGCTGAATCTTTAAAAATAATTCTGTGCAGAATCCTAAAGATGCTGACTGCTGGGGCCCGGGCACTGGGAGGAAGGAGAGCAGGTGTTCCCTCTCACGGCTCCTTTCCGTCATTGGTGGCCACGGGGCGCGATCCAGTTGTGTTCATGACTACTGTCCCAACATTCTGGTTCGTTTGTGTATATCAAAAGAAGGGAGAGAAGAAGTACATTCAGCTTTTATTATATACCTGCATGAAGAAGGGCTGTTTGTGCCAGTATTTTCATTTAAGCATTCATGTTTGTGGATTTATTTTGTACTTTTCAATTTTTTTTAATTACACAAAATAACATGTTTCTGGTATTATAGTCTGAGTGGCTTCATATTTACTCAGCTGCCCGAGTCAGAAGCTTATACCTCATCCTGAATTCCTTAACCCCCTTGTAATTATGGACTATTGATCTGGCTTAGTTCTCAAAGATCCCTCACTCCACTCCTGCACCAACCTTGGACCTGGTCTCTCTCCAGCCAGTTTTGCCCTCTTTTCATATCTTTTTCCACTGAAGCCCCAGTTTTCAAGCTTTCTCATATTAGGAGCCCTTCATTCAACTGAGGAGCTCCAAGTAGCTTTTGTTTATGTAGGTTCTGTTTATTGATATTTATTATAATAACATAAAAACTGAGAAATTACTCATTTTTAAACTTTTTGTTCATTAATTCATTTAAAACAAATAAACCTATTACAAGTTTGGAGAAAGGCATCACAGTTAATTACACGACTTTGCTGGAACTGTGAACAACTTTTGACAAAACTCAAAACAGTGTTCTCTTGAATTATACTCCCAGCAAATTGAATGTATAGTAGAACCTTGCACAGTCTTGTGTGGTTATCTGTAAGATGGAATTTGGTTTTAGGCTCAGATAATTATAAATGGATTTTCTCCCCTATGTGAATGTCCAGAGACATTTGGAAGTTACATGGGATAATTCCTCGTATGAGACTGTTCTGAGCAGCCTGTTAAATGCCAGTGGTGCCTCCCAGTGAATGTGACAACCAAAAATACTAGGTTTTCCAATATCCATTGTGGAATTGCACACACCCATTGAGAACCACTGATTAATGGAATCTTGACTGGGTTTTAAAAAATTTTTCTTTAATGTGGGATGATCATTTTAAAAATAAATTACATTATAAAAGAACATCAAAAAGGAAGGACAAGTGCCTGTAATCCCACCACCCAGTATAACCAATATTAATATTTTGTTCCATATTTGTGTTGCCTTTTTTTGATTCTTCTATAGATAATTTTTCCCATTCAAAAAATGGGACCATTTAGGGATGCCTGGGTAGCTCAGTTGGTTAAGTGTCCAACTTCCGCTCAGGTCATGATCTCACGTTTGTGGGTTCAAGCCCCGCATTGAGCTATGTGCTGACAGCGCAGAGCCTGGAGCCTGCTTCGGATTCTGTGACTCCCTCTCTCTCCCTCCCTCTCCCTCCGCTCCCCTGATCGTGTTCTCTCTCTCTCTCTCTCTCTCTCTCTCTCTCCTCTTTCCTCTCTCCTCTCTCCTCTCTCAAAAATAAATAAATATTAAAGAAAATGAGATCATTTATAAATTTTTTTTTTTTTTACTTGGCTTGATGCTACCTGATTTTACCTAATTCATATGCCTCTTTGAAAATCATAACATCATTTTTATTCTTGAATTGATCGTAAAATTAGCATAATCTCATGTAAGGTGCAGGGGTACCTGGGTGGCTCATTCGGTTAAGCCTCTGACTTCAGCTCAGGTCATGATCTCAGGATTCACGAGTTTGAGCCCCACGTTGGGCTCTCTGTTGTCAGCACTGAGCCTGCTTCGGATCCTCTATTCCGCTCTCTCTCTGCCCCTCCTCTGCTTGTGCTGTCTCTCAAAAATAGAGAAGTATTTTATAAAAAGAAATAAAATCATAACATTTTTATTATTGATTTGATTGTAAAATTAGCACAATCTCATGTAAGGTGCAAATAATGCATACTCATGTCTCCTTTTAAGAGTAAAAGTGGTGTTCACGTTGGGACAAGGGTGGAGGGATCAGAGCAAAGCCTGGATTTGTACGGAGTTGGGTGGCATTGAACAAGTGACTTACCTCTCAAACTCCACCCAGTTTTCTTGTCTCTAACAAGTATTAGAGATAATGCATGTTTTAAAGTTCCCGCCCTAGGGGTGCCTGGGTGGCTCAATCAGTTAAGCTCTGACTTTGGCTCAGGTCATGATCTCACAGTCTATGGGGTTGAGCCCTGCATCGGGCTCTGTGCTGACAGCTCAGAGCCTGGAGCCTGCTTCAGATTCTATGTCTCCCTTTCTCTCTGCCCCTACCCTGGTTGCACTCTGTCTCTCTCTGTCTCTCAAAAATAAACATTTAAATGAATGAATGAGTGAATGAATGAATGAATAAAATAAAGTTCCTGCCCCAGGATAGAGGGAGATCCCTGTCTGGCCCCTTGCTGATACAAGTGGAATGCAGGCTTCTGGAGGGCAGGGTGGACGTCTTACATACCTTTTTTTTTGGTCTCTAGCACTAGCTCAGTACTTGATTCATCAATCCATCGAACAAATGCATGTGGCAAAAGTTTGTTACTCTGTCTGACCGTGAATAAACCTTGTTTTCTTTCTATCATGCTTATACCTCCATCACAGGTAAACGACTATATTAATTATCATGTCAAATCTCAATAAATCTTGCCCCAAATGGGGTCATTCATTAGTTCAGGATAAAGATGTTTCTGAAGTTTTAGGCACACCTGATTGTTGCATTAATCTAGCTATGGCTTGAACATATTATTACTCAGTATTCTGGCTAATTGATTGTGCAGCCCTACCATTGACACGTGTAATTAAATGAGCTTGCATTTAGCATGTTCCTGAAGCCAGTTGTGTTTACCTCAGAGGCTGTCGGCTTGAAACCATGTCTTTAGGACTCATTGGTCCCTTTAAGACATCTTCACAGGTATGCTTTTCTTTCATTGTGGATCTTTTTTTCTTTCAAAATTTTATTTGCAGCTGTTAAGATAGGAGATTTAACTGTTCAGTCCCCTTGAATGTTTTAATTTTGTTACTGTTGGAATTCTGAAAAATTTAATCTGAAAAATGATTGGACTGTTTTTAGGAGAGTTTCTGGATTCAGAAAGGCCCAAAGCATAGAGGCTGAAATAGTGGTTCTTAGCCTTTCGCATGCATCAGAATCACCTGAAAGACTTGATAAAAAGTCAGGTTGGTGCCCACCTGGTTTCTTATTCACCATGTCAGAGCAGGGCCCAAGAATTTGCATTCTAACCAGCTCATTCTATATCCCAGTAGAGCAGGTCAGGGACCAGACTCTGGCAACCACTGGGCTAAAGTGTTATTGAAGTCACCTAAGGTGACAATATGGAGGGAGATGATGGAGCCCAGTGTGTTTCAGGAAAGTCCCTTTGTGTTCCCCGAAGATAATAGAATAATAAAGAAAAACTAGTTTTGGAACAGGAAGAGAAGGCAAACATGGGCATAAATCCTTGAAAATACTGTGTGATAGTTGGTATGGTTAAAATCAAGATAGCACAAGAGGGTTGGGAATAACAATTTTTAAAAGTTTATTTTACCTTTTAAAAAGTAAGTAATGAAATGCATGTTCACAAGGGAAAGTATATAAATACAGAAAATTTTCTATTCTAGAAGAGAAGAGAAAATTCCTCATTATAATTTTGTCACTTGAAGATGTCTTGTTATTTTTTTTTTATAATTTCCATTCAGTAAGTCTTTTATGCACAAGATCTTTTATGCATATTCTCTTTTTATTTTGTCCCCTCAAATGAAGTTTTAATTATCCAACAATATATGCTCATTATAATGAAAGAAAAAAGATCATAAAGAACACTTAATCTTTCCAGACAGACACACTGCTTTTAGCTTCCTGAAATTTTATCATTAGAGATCTTCCTATGAAGATACCTATTGTTAAATATTAACCCGACCATATGGTTTTACTACTTAAATTTTTTCTGCAATATCTTTTCGTGTCATTAATTTTTTTAATGTTTATTTTTTTGAGAGAGAGAGAGAGAGAGAGAGAGAGAGAGAGAGAGAGCGCGTGGGGGAGGGGCAGAGAGAGAGAGAGAGGGAGACACAGAATTCGAAGCAGGCTCCAGGCTCTGAGCTGTCAGCACAGAGGCCGGCATGGGGCTCGAACCCACAAGCTGCGAGACCATGACCTGAGCTGAAGTCAGATGCCCAGCTGACTGAGCCACCCAGGTGCCCTTCTTTTCATGTCATTAGATGTGATTCTGAAGCAACCTTTTTAGGTACAGAGTATCCTGATCTGATAAACATAATTTATACCTAAATCTTTTCAAACAGCCCCTGAAACCCTTCACCCTTAGGATGGAGTCCCTGAAGTGCAATTGGCAGGTCAAAGAGCGTATAAAATCTAAGGCTCCTGATATAATTTACCAAATTGTCTTCAGAAAGGGCTTAGTAATTACTGCCCGGGCTCCAAGTCTACGTCATTGCCGTTTTAATGTTTGCCAGTTTGATAGGTGAAATACAGTATCTCCTTGTTTTAATTCTGTTCTTTTGAGGATAAGAAGCTTAGCACTTTTTTTCATATGTTAATTGCTCGTTTATATTTCTTCTCTTTTGAATTTCTGCTCTTGTCCTTGTCACATTTTCTTCTGGAGTTAATATTTTTTATTAATTTATGTGAGCTCCTTACTTAGGGATTTTAATTCCTAATGTCGAATGCTTCAGATATTTATGACCAATTTTTTATTTGCTTTGAAAACTTGTGGTATGGTTCTTTTATAGAAGTGTTTAGTTACCTCCCCCGCCCCGCCCAGTCCATCATTATTTTCCATTTTTAAGGATTTTTTTCCCCGTGATGTTAAACTAGAAAATTCTCTCCACGATTTGATAAAATGTTAACCCTTATTTTCTCTTAGCACACTTTTCATAGTTTCGTTTTTTCACTGAAATCTTTAAACCATATGTAATTTATTCTAGTGTGAGCAGGTGTGATTTACATTTTTTTTCATTTTAACTGTTAGGTGATATGTTTTCTTAATATTTAATTATTCTGATCACACTATGAAAACAGGCAAATTTAGATAGAAAGTTGGAGATAAGCATTAAGTTTTTATTTTTTTAATGTTTATTTTAAGAGAGAGAATACACGCGTACATGAGAGCACAAGCAGGGGAGGGGCAGAGGGAGAGAGAGAGAATCCCAAGCAGCCTTCTTTTTTTTTTTTTTTTTTCCAACGTTTATTTTTATTTTTGGGACAGAGAGAGACAGAGCATGAGCGGGGGAGGGGCAGAGAGAGAGGGAGACACAGAATCGGAAACAGGCTCCAGGCTCTGAGCCATCGGCCCAGAGCCCGACGCGGGGCTCGAACTCACGGACCGCGAGATCGTGACCTGGCTGAAGTCGGACGCTTAGCCGACTGCGCCACCCAGGCGCCCCCCAAGCAGCCTTCTTGCAGAGCCCTATATGGGGCTCGATCCCATGAACTCTTGAGATCATGACCTGAGCTGAAATCAAGAGTCAGACACTTAATCGACTGAGCCCCTCAGGTGCCCCAATAAGCATTGTTTTCACGCTGCTTTGAAAACCACTGGGGATTCTGAGAAGGCTTTGAAGGGTTTGACATGGGAATATACAAGTAGGAGAGCAGGGAAGAGCTGGGCAAGTATGGGCATTTGTAGTTCCAACTTCTCCCAAGAACTACAGACTTATATGGTCAGCGGGGCACCTGCTAGGCAGATCTTCTTGGGTAGCTAATAATAGGCTGTTTAAAATTAACATGGTCAAAACAGAATTCTTTTTTTTTTTTTTTAAGATTTTTTTTTAAAGTTTATTTATTTTGATAAAGCAGGGGAGGGTTGCAGAGAGAGAAGGCGAGAGAGAATCCCAAGCAGGCTGTGCACTGTCAGCACGGACAGAGGCTGATGTGGGGCTCAACCTCATAAACCACGAGATCATGACCTGAGCTGAAATCAAGAATTCAACACTTAACTGACTGACCCACCCAGGCGCCCCTAAAGATTTTATTTTTAAGTCATCTCTGCATCCAACATGGGGCTCAAACCTACAACCCTGAGATCAAATAGTTGCATGCTCTACTGACTGAGCCAGATTGGCTCTTCAAAACAGAATTCTTAATGCTATCCCTACCCTAATCTGCATAACTGAGACCTTCTCATCTTAGTAAATGGTGCCATTTCCCACCCAAGTGTGCAGCAGGAAAGTGTCATAGCTATCCTTGTTCCCTCTCTCCTGCCCACCTTGAATCTAATCCATTCTTAGTTCTGTAGGCTTTCTGTCCAAATATATCCTGAATCCGACCAGCCCTCATCATTTCCACTGTTAAAACATTAGTTCTGACCACCACTGTCTCACCTGAGTGTCTGCCAAGCCCTCCTTGCTGATTTTCTTGATTCCTGTTTAGCTGGAATCTATTCCACACAGTAGTTTCTACAGCATAGATCAGGTCATGTTATTCTCCTGCTTAAAACCTTTCAAAGACTTCCCACACTTCAAATCCAAACCTCACTTTTAAGACATCGTTGTGGTCTGGCCTCTCTTGCCTCTCCAGTTTCCTCTTTCTTTTTTTTATTTTTTTAAAATTTTTTTTTTTTCAACGTTTATTTATTTTTGGGACAGAGAGACAGAGCATGAACGGGGGAGGGGCAGAGAGAGAGGGAGACACAGAATCGGAAACAGGCTCCAGGCTCCGAGCCATCAGCCCAGAGCCCGACGCGGGGCTCGAACTCCCGGACCGCGAGATCGTGACCTGGCTGAAGTCGGATGCTTAACCGACTGCGCCACCCAGGCGCCCCTCCAGTTTCCTCTTTCTACACTGTCCTCGTTTACTTTATACAAGCTCACCTGGCCTCCTTCTATTCCTTGAGCAGCAGCTTTTCTTTCTTTGGATCTTTGCATTGGTCAAACCTTCTCTAGAACTACCCAGAAAATACCCCAGTGTCTTCTTAGAGAGTCTTTCCTTGACTACCCAGGCTCATGAAGAAACCCCAGACACCACCTCCGGTCATCACTTACCTTGTTACCCTACCTCAGTTTCTTTGGAGTGGTTCTCTGTATGTGAAATGATCATATTTATTTGTTGACTTATTTATCAGCTATCTCCTCATTCTGGAATATAAGCTCCCTAAGAGCATGGACTCTGTTTTGTTCCCTCCTCAATTCCCTTAGCCCCATGCCCGGCTCATGGTACTGGTGGTGGGTACTGTGTAACCATTTGTGGCGCTGCTCCCATCCTGTGGCCCCTACCCACACTTAGCCAGAGCAGCTCAGCTTTTATATTTCAAGTTTATATGAGGTTTTGTGTACAGAAAGTTTTCTTGCTTAACAGAAGTTTGAAGATAATTTCCTTAGGAGATAGGAATTTAAGGATATATGAGAAAGAAAAGATTTTAATTTGACATTTACCAGAGTATTCCATTTACTTCCTAAATGTACTGGTATGTCATTCCTGACTTTTTAACCTGAAGGGGTAAGCCTGAGAACAGCATACTGATTTTAAACATTTCTTACCCAAGAGTACTTTTTCTTTACATACCGAATTGCATACCATAGATGGTATTTATCCTATAATTAAGAAGATTATGAGATTGTATCCTCTTATGTTTACCCTTTTTAATGAGTGCCTCCTGAATCCCAAGCCAAAGCATGTATATAGCTTTATTGTGTAAATATTTGTGTTCTAGGTGTGTTATTTGTATAAATGTATATTCCCCTTGATTTGTATGTGTGTGTGTAGTATTTGTGTTTTCTTTTTCCCCATTAAGTTGTAAACACTCTATTTTATGACTTTTTTTTAGGTTTATTTATTTTGAGAAAGAGAGAGAGTGAGAGAGAGAGAGAGAGAGAGAGAGAGAGAGAGAGAACATGAGTGGAGGAGGGGCAGAGAGAGAGGGAGAGAGAGGACCCCAAGCAGGCTCCAGGCTGTCAGCACGGAGCCCAACATGGAGCCTGACACAGAACCTGAACTCATGAACTGTGAGATCTACCTGAGCTGAAATCAAGAGTCAGATGCTTAACAGACTGAGCCACCCAGGCGCCCCTCTAGTTTATGACTTCTGTGCTTCCTTTTTAACTTCTCACTGCATTAGTATTCTGTTCTGTACCAGGTTGCTGCTCCCTCAAATGAGTTGGTTTTTGTGACACTTGTCTTGTGACAGTTTTATGTATTTTAGTTTTTGGCTACTGTGTGAATTAGGAATTTGTCTTAGTTGTATTTTAAGTTTTATTACTTTCTACATTTTAACCAGTAAATACAAAGAGATTGCCTTTTGTTTTTGCTTTATGTGTTTTCATGTTATTGGGAGCATGCAGTTTTACAACTGTTGTTTTCATTGTGGGTTATGAATCTTATGAAAATAAAATTTCTTTTTTTTATCACATACAGCTTTTTCCTTGAAATTGTGCTTTATTAATTTAGTGACTCTTCCTTGCTTTTTGTGTTTTTTGATAGATCTTTACTCATACTTTAATCTCTTTTATTTTAGGTACATTCTGGCTAACTTGGCCTGCTCTCCACAGCAGCCTGTTGTTTGATAGATATAATATTCTTTTGCATTTTATTGTTTCTAAAGCAGGTATCTTTTAGTTTAAAAAATCACTTAACAGTTAATTTTTAAAGATTGACGTATAATTGACATAATATTATACTAGTTTCAGGTATACAACATAATGATTTATACAGTTAATTTATTTCAAAGGAAAGTGGTAGATTTCATTCCTCTGGACATTTCTTGTTACTTTGGGTCCTGTGGGATATTTTTGTTGGCACCGTTTTTTGAAGTTTTTATCAAGGAAGGGAATTTCATATATGTCTCAGGGTTGAGTGAGAGAGTGGCTACATGTCCCTGAGTGCAGCATGTTGACCTGCGCAGACTTCTGGAGAGAAGAGGAAACAAAACAAAACAAGCAGTGGGCGAAGCAGTAATGAAAGGTATAGGCCAGGAGCGCCTGGGTGGCTCAGTGGCTTAATCGTCCAACTTTTGGTTTCACCTCAAGTCATGATGTCACAGTTCTGGGATTAAGCCCCATGTGGGGTTTCATGCTGACAGCGTGGAACCTGCTTGGGATTCATTCTGTCTCTCTCTGCCCCTCCCCGACTCTCACAATAAAGAAATAAACTTAAAGTTTAAAGAATAAAATAAAAGGTGTAGGTCTGAAAAATAAGGGACCAAGGTGATTATCAGACTAGATAATCAGCTCCTGGAGAATCAAGCTCATTTCCTTTTTTTTTTTTTTTTCCCTTCTTTCCATTTTGTGTTTGCTCAGAGATCACTTGTTTATATCTTGGAGTTTGCAGTCTTTTGAATGTTCTGAAAGTCAACTTGATAATAAATTGATTATAGTCCTATCATCTTTTTATGACTGATACACTAGAGAGAAGTTTAAAGTGAGTCATTCAAGAACTTCACCCCTGCTTGAACCTATGTGTTCGGGTGCCTGCTTTATCCGAGGTTGAAGCATTTTTAGTTGGCAACTGATTTTTTGTAAGCAAGTCATTGAACAAGTTCACCATTCCTTGTTCTTTTGAAGCATTAATCATCTTCCCTCTGAGCTCTGGAAAGGTGACTGAATCTTGAGCCATTTGGCCCTTCACTGTGCAGGAAATCCACCCTGCTGAGGTGAATGCATGAAATACTTGTGTCAGTATAGATCTGAGAACTGGTTTGTCTCCTGTAATGCACAGATTGAATTCCTTGTCTGTTACTATAGGGTACCTTTTGTGTCCATTTATAAAGAGCTGTGATCAGAGCTGTAAAAGTTACCATATAGATGACGTGGTTAACCTATTAAACTCTTGCTATTAAACTCCTGCTATTAAACTCCTGCTGCTTAATGTAATTTTCAAATATTTTGAAATACCAAATGTAGCCTCTGATCAGAGAGCTCAGGGACCAGTTTTTGAGTTGTGATGAATTTCTCTGTTTTCATTTTTTATAGTGGCTATCCATTTTAGAAACATTCACTCTGCCAAATAGGTTAGCAGTGTGTGCAGAAGGACAGCTTAAATAATGTGCATGTTTGCTGTTGAAGCAGATGCCTCTAAGTAAAGCTACCGGATCAAAGAGGAGAAAGAGTCCCATGTAATATCTGTTAGAGACTGTGAGCCCTTCGAGATATTCTTTGTTTCCCATTCTAGGATTTAATTTTCTCTGTCCTAATAAAAGCTTTTGATTAATTCTGTGTTAGTAGAAATGCTGATAATGTGTAGTAGAATGTGAAGAAATGTGATTCAGTAATAACTTTTGAGTTTCCGTGTGACTGCTTATCTAATCTAACATGTATCTCCTTTAAGAAAAGTGTCTGTGGTTAAGGTCAACTCACAGGTCAGACATTAATCTTGATTGTCAAGTGTTTGCAATCACTTATGGAGACTAAAGAGATCTTGATGGCACTCATCTGAGTACTGATTCTGTTGAATAGAAGACAGGGCCTTGGTCTCTTTTGTGTTGCAGTTCTTATGAGGACCTGAAAGAATGAAAATTTCCAAAGATGGAATAGCATGATTTATGAGAGTATTTATTAAAATACAGGTAATATGTTAAAAATTAGCTTTATTTAGTTTAATCTAAGGTTAGCTCTTAGAAACTGATAAAATGGATAGTTTAAAATTTGCTAAGCTTTAAAGTCTGGATTTGTGGGTAGTTTCTCTAGAGTATCGCATAATTCCCTTTGATTATTTCAGAAAGAGTGTTGTCAGGATGAAATAAAAACCAGTCATTCTTTCAAACCAGGCTTAATTGGAATGGCATATAAAGGGGAAAAATATCAATCTAGAGACAGGTGATTTCTTAATTCAGCTTTTTACTCTGGTATGAACAACCGAAAACCCACAGGGTCATTTTGATTGTTTTATAACTATAAAGAAGTTTTTACATGGTAGTTATGTTCTATTCCTCTTGAATTCTTGGTTAAGTAACTCCTGAGCTGTTGGCTTATAAAAATAGGCTAATTGAGAGATACTTTCAAAAACTAACTTTCTTTTCTTTCTCTAGTTAACCTTTTATTATGAAAAATTCCAACACCTACAAAAGTGAGGGGAGTATAAACCCCATGAACCATATCCATTACCCAGCTTTCGTAACTGTTAACTCTTGGCCAATCTTGTTCCAGCTATCCCTCCAGGCCCCACTCCAGATTATTTTGAAGCAAATTCTAGACATCATATCATTCCATTAAAGTGAGTTGCTTTTGATAGTGACAGGAGAAGTCATTTTCCCTGTTGGCATTAACACCGATGCCAGGGGCTGAATAGAATTTATAAGAAAATAGACTTAGCATTGAAGAGTTTACCTTTTAAGAAAGGTGCTCATATTTTCACTGGCTATTTTCTTCAAGTTTCTCTTGTCTTTCAACCTGGGGTGTGTTTGCAAAGTTCTTAAGTTCTTATCTGTTTGGAAATTCCCATAGCAAGTTCAGGTTTTGTCATCCCGTGCTGTTTTGGCTGTGCCTTATCTAAGTAGTATTGAGGGAAGAAAGAATTATTTCACTAAGAGTTGGCGTTGAGAGGAGTTAGATATATTCAGTGTATTAAGGAGGTGCCCCTTAATGTTGTAATAATATACTGGCTTTTAAAGGTACATCACCATACTAGCTCTTAAAAAGCACAAATAAAACGCTTAAAAGTGATCTTTTGTCCTTGCCATCAGCGGGACAATTGAATTCCTTTTTTGAGGCAAAATAAAATTTTCTTTCAAGTACCTGAGATCTACAAGTATTAGTTGACTCATCTTTTGTTGTTAAACCTATTCATTTCCCAGGCCAGTGTGTCTTTTTGTGTATGTTGACCTTGCACTTTAAACTGAATTCCTTTCCTTTGAATGAGGCATAAAGCTGTCAGTTCATGTTGGTTAGTGTGAAAATAGAATTTTTACTTTTTCGGTGATTTCTAAATCTCAAGTGGTGTTAATAGTAGTTTCTCAATTTACTCCTAAAAACAAAAGTAGATTCAACATCTTAAATAGAATTTTCAAAGTGTTTTCCTTCTACAACTAAAGCCAATTTTGCCTTAACTATTGAATTTTAGAGTTGAGTTCTTGAACATAGGTAACTGTGGGGTTCACGTTTCTATTTTATATTGTTAACAGTGACAGGGTACTTGGTAATTTGGCTGTATTGGATGCTGCAAGTACTGGACTGAGCTAGATCAGGAATCTAATTTGCAGAGTGATTAAATATGCCTCTACTTGTCTTCAGTGGCCAAACAGAAGTAATTATATTTACATTTTACCGATTTCACAGAGATGTTGTTAGAAGTACTATAATTAGGTTTTTTTTTTTTTAATTTGCAAAAATATTTGAACTGCTTCACAGGTGCTATATAAAAGCAAGGTGTCATTAACATCTCATTTTTCTTGGTTTGTGCTTTTCACACTAGAAACATATTACCGTTTCTCTTTTTGAGTACAAGTTCTGATACATGTTTTGAAATGTGTTCTCTTAATGTTTTTAGCAGCTGGGATAGTATAAAAGCATTCTCGTGTCCTATTTTTAGTACACAGTGATGAGTCTGGATAGATGGCTAAGTTAATGGCAAGGCAATTGAACTGTGCTAAGTGCTCGCCTGCGTATCTCTCTGGCCTCTCCACTTTCAGGGTAGAGTTACTGTTTACAGTGACACGTTTCGCTCTCTCTGACTGGGAAGTCTGAATCCATCTGCCTGTTGCCTGGCTACCTTGAACTCAGTTTTTGTCTTCTTTCCCTCTATTCTGTACCTTAAATTTCAGGATGGATGGTCTCATTGGTTAACTGCTGCAGGGAAGCAGAGTGCTAATAAAATCAGGATGAGATTCTTCACATACGGGGCATGCTCCGAGAGTCCTAGAACTAGTGAGTGAGCAGATCAGAGACGAGACTGCAGTTTTCCTGGACCCCCATAGTGTGTTTATGGGGAAAGTTGTTCTCTTTATCTGGTGTGGGTTGTTTTGTTTGTCAAGGGCTAATATGGTTGATTTTTCAACACCACTTGGACATGCTTCACGTATATTTCACAGACTATTCACTTCATTTTAGTCCTAACCATAGCTGGTCCAGTCTTCTACTTAATTAAGTTTAAAGAGTTTTAACCTCAGTAGTTAAACAACTTAGGCACTGCTTTGCTTTTCCGTAGGAGATGCTCTGTGATATATTTAGGTTTCCATGTTTCTAATTTGTAGAATTTGGAGTAGGAGTGGTAGTTTTTCAGGGAACAGGACTGATTCTCACAGGGTGGTCTCCTTTGTTACATCATTTTGTCGACCAACTCAAAGGGTTAGTATCAGTTTCAACTGGAAATGAATTAACTTTTAAGAAAAAAGAGGTACTCCTGGGTGGCTCATTCCTTTAAGTGTCTCTTGTTTCGTCTCCGGTCATGATCTCATGGTTCTTGAGGTAGAGCCCCACATTGGGCTCTGAGTTGATGGTGTGGAGCCTACTTGGGATTCCCTCTTGTGCTCTCTCTCTCTCTCTCTCTGCCCCTCACCTGCTCACCCATAGGCACACTCTCTCAAAATAAATAAACTTCAAAAAAAAAAAAAAAAGAACAGGGTTTCTGGGTGGCTTAGTTGGTTGGTTAAGGGTCCAACTCTTGGTTTCACCTCAGGTTATCATCTTTTGGTTCAGTTCAGGAGACTGAGGCCTGTGTTGGACTCCACACTGGCAGCAAGGAGCCTGCTTGGGATTCTCTCTCTCTCTCTCTCTCTCTCTCACTCTCACTCTCACTCTCACTCTCACTCTCACTCTCACTCTCACTTTCTCCTTCCCTCCCTGCCCTCCCTTACATGTGTGCTTTCTCTCTCAAAATAAAATAAAACAGCTGAGATGGCTTCTTTTAGGACAGTCTTCAGATACGTAGACAAGGACAGTCAGTGGATTGTGAATGTTATTCAGTGGCCACTCATTATATCATACGACTTGAATTGGAATCCTGTGGCCACCTTGCTTTTAAAATGTTCTTAAAAACAGCATGGGGGAGGGGAAGGGAAAAAAAAAAGAGAGAGCGAGAGAGGGAGGGAGCCAAGCCATAAGAGACTCTTAGAAACTGAGAATAAACTGAGGGTTGATGGGGGGGTGGGAGGGCGGGGAGGGTGGGTGATGGGCATGGAGGAGGGCACCTGTTGGGATGAGCACTGGGTGTTGTATGGAAACCAATTTGACAATACATTTCATATTAAAAAAAAAAAAAGCAGTGATAACCTGCTTTGGTACTGAGTAAATAAACAGGGAAGCCTCTGATGTTCAAGTGAACTTGTTTGATTTTAAGGCCAAATAAATGAAGACTGTTTCTAAGAAAGACTTATGCTGTGTGCAGATAAAGAAGAACTCCTAAGTATTTTTATTGTTGCCTCCAAAATTGCACATAATCTAGAAGAAGATTTATCCCAAAAAAAAAAAAAAGCCACCTTGTGTATGTTAAGATATTCAAGTAAAATAAAGTCATCAGTGTTCTAATTCATAGCTTTTTTTCCCTTGAAAAGGCATATGTTTAAGCACCTGCTTCATTAGTTGGGACTGTATTTTTCATATTTCTGTCAGAACTCCAGATAACTGACTTGAAAATACATGACTAATACAATACCGTGAAGTTTAGGAAACTAGTAGTTCATTTCTGTTGAATTCCTTGAAACATCATTTGGAGTTAAAAATTCTTACGTTGGGGCATGGGGTTTTGTGTGTATGTTTTTGCTTTGGTATCTGTTACCTTGGAGAATAAGAATTGGTTCCCAAATCTTTGTAGTACTACACTGTAGCAGGAATCTCAGTGGGAAAAGACTCCTTTTTCGGTTCTCACTCTGTGCAGGTGCCCACTGAAGATGGAAGGGTAATCACGTGGAATTCTCAGTATTTACTTCATTCATTCATTCAGTAGACATTGTTTGTATGCCTTTTATGGGCCAAACCATGTAACAGATGTAAGAAACAGGATGTAAGCTTGATCCTGTAAGCTTTCTGAGTCAGCTGCTTTCTGAGAAAAAGTAGTTTACAGTGGATCTGGTTTTAAGCTAAGAGCATGCACAAGAAACCAGAGGAGATTCACTTAACCCATTTGAGGGTCCAAAGAAGACATGTGGCCCAAATTCAGAATGACAGGAAGAGTTAGCCAGGGCAAGAAGGGAGGACAGAGAGAGAGCATGGGCAGAAATCTGCAAATGGTAGGTAAATTCAGTTCTTGTTGTAAGACTAGTTCACTAGTAAATAGTTACAATCTGTAGTAGTCATATAATAAATAAAATACTTATGGTTGCCTAATGTAGAGGTATTGATTTTGGGTATCTTTCCTTGATGTATTTCTACACACTGTCTAGGCTCACTGTTTTCCTTTTTAATTTTGTACTTGTTATGGTCAGTGACTACATTCTCTTGCCATATGTAATGTGTGTCTGTTTGGGTCTCCCCAAGTGCAACTTCTTTGTTGCCTCAGAGGGGCAAATTGGAAAAAATAAATTGGTAAAGGTAAATCTGGTCTTGACACATTCCTATTAAATCTTTAAGTAGCTCTCCTTTCCAGGAAGAAGTGCTAGTAGGACATGGTCTGGTCCCAGCTCCCTCCCTCCTAAACCCTTGTCCACGGGATGGCTTCCTTCCCAAGTGTTCACACTCAACCTAGACAGTGGTTCTGCAAACTTATCTTTATTCTCCAAAGCCTGTGTGCTAACTGGTGACCTTTCTACCATGTTCAGTTCATCAGTTTCTCTTCTCTGCTGCCTTTGTACCCTGGCCTGCTGTCTGTGGTATGAAGTCCACTCTGCCAGAATTATTTGTTTACTCTCTGCTCCTGCTCTAAATTTGAGCTCTTTGATGCAGGACCTGTATCCTTCTGTCTTTGAATTTGTATGTTTATCACAGTAACTGTCATGTAATAAATAGTCATCATTTTACTTCAGCTGAGCAATGGTAATGTTTAAACATATAGTCATTGTTACATTTACTGTCTGATAATTGTGACTGAAGAAAAGTGCATTAAGGCACTGTTTCAAACTTTTTACTTACTAAAACTCACTTAATTCTCATTAAAGAAAAAGGTTATTCTCACACTCATTAAAATTGTGAGGAAGAGTTGATTCAAGACTGTTGTAATAGAGGAGAGAGATTGGGTTCAATTCTGAACACAGGGACAAGTGGGGGTTTATAGCCAAGGAGCGGGGTGAAGAGGGTCAGTAGAGGGAAAATTACTATGAAGAGCCATCAGGGCAGGGATTCTTGCTAAAGGCAGGCCAAGACTCATCCATCAAAGGTTCGGTGATGAGGAACTCGATCACGTATCAAGTGTGATCAAATATCAAGGGTAGCGGGGTTCTCAGGAAACTAGCTTAGCAGGATTCTTGCTAAAATTGAGCTAGATTGACTGAAGACCAGATGGGGCCAAAGCCAAGGCCTACTTGAGAGGAGGGCTTAAAGGAACTTGATTAAGGTGGGGTCAGGGAGAGTCTTTGTTATTATGAATCTTACAGTTAGGTACTATTATTACCAGCATTTTATAGATAAGGAATCTAGAACTTAGAGATAGTCTAAGCAACTCAACAAGGCTCAGAGGCAGTAAGTTCCAGAGCCGGATGCTTACTGGATGCTTTCCATCTGATGACTTTAAACTGTTGATTATCTTCTGCCTTGCCTGGTGACGATGACTCAGTGAAATTTTGCTAACCTACTGTGAGAGTCCACAGAAGTTTACTTTTATTTTAGAATAATTTGTGGTCTCACTGCTGCCAATGCTGTTGCAAAGCGCATGCTTTCCTTGGAGCAACACAGGCCTCTTGTAACAGAGGACGTTCAAGTGTTAGCACCTTTATTAGAATTTCACATAGATGGGGTGGCTGTATAGATTTCTAGTTTCTATTCTCTTCAGCAGAGTAACATTTTTCAGTTCGATTTCTGGATCTTGCCTGTTGAAATATAGCCACAAAGGAAGAAAATATAAAAATTAGGATTAAAAAAATTTTTTGTCCGTTTATTTATTTTTGAGAGAGAGCGCACACATGAGGGGTGGGGCAGAGAGAGAGGGAGAGAGAAAGAATCCCAAACAGGCTGTGCACTTCCAGCACAGAGCGTGACGCGGGGCTTGAACTGAGGAACTGTGAGATCATGACCTGATCCAAAACCAAGAGTCAGGCACTTCCCCACCTGAGCCACGCATGCGCCCTCAAAATTGGGATTTTAGATGTTCTGAACATAAAAGGTGATTTTAAACATTAATCAGTAATGTGTTTCTATGCAAAGCTCTTTTAAAAATCGGTGAGCCAGTGAGCTTTCTGAGTCAGCTGCCTTATAAATGGTAGTAAGTGACACATGACCATTTTTGTGTGATTTCACTCAGTTTTCTAAGAAAATTAAAAATCAAATAACTTGTATAGCTGCTGTTCTCTTTAGCATCTGCAGTCTGAATTAAGAGGAAGTTTCCTCAGATGGCCAGGCAATTTGAAGGCCGCCTTCCACTACTGGGATCCCTTCCCCTGCATGGCATCTCTTGTATTCTCTTACCCCTTTTATATTCCTGCCATCCAGGATCATTTAGACCTTGGGGGCATTTTGTACTTTCATATGGTAGTTTGTCCCTGCCATCATGCCTTTCTTCAGCCTAGAATGCTGTGATCTCTGTATGGATACACAGCTCCTAATTTAAATCACACTCTGCTAGTTATTCTGCAGAGTGACTTCTTACAGTTTCAGTCCTGTTGGTAGTTGTTTTTCTCCCCCCTCTGAGCTTTCACAGTCCTCTGCAAGACTACAGTGTGTTATCTCATTTGATACAATATGTATGAAAGTAGTAGCTGTGAATCATTATACCATTTTAGATGTTAGAGTATTTATAACTCCTTATCCAACTTGTAATTTTGGGGTATATTTTCTTCTATCAGAGCATTTTTTATTTAAAGTTCATTTATTTATTTTGAGAGAGAGAGAGTGTTTGTGCAAGCGGGGGAAGGACAGAGAGAGAGGGAGAAAGAGAGAATCCCAAGCAGGCCCCACGCTGTCAGTGCAGAGCCCAATGTGGGGCTTGAACCAATGAACCATGAGATCATGACCTAAGCTGAAATCAGGAGTCATATGCTTAACCGACTGAGCCACCTAGGCGCCCTTGCCAGAGCATTTTTTAAAAAGAAAAACGTGGTGGACATAATACCATGTATAAAATTCTAAATTTTTTTTTGATAAGCATTTTTAATTGTTTTAATGGTCACATATTTCATGGTATAGATACAATATCATAATTTACCTATATTTTCTACCTATGCTGTTAATAATGTTCCTATACTATCAAACATTTAAGTTTATTTCAGTTTTTAATTGTTCAGAATAAAGTCACAGTGAACACCTTTTGGACATATAGCTTTGCATTTTGGATTATTTTCTTAGGGCAGGAATCGAATTATTAGGTACATGAGTTAAGAACATTTTTCCCTCCTCTTTTTTTTTTTTTTTTTTTTAGTTTATTGATTTATTTTGAGAGAGCCATAGAGAGCGTGAGCAAGGGAGGGGGGCAGAAAGAGAGGGAGAATCCCAAGCAGGCTTTTGGTCAGTATGTAGAGCCTGACAGGGGGGCTTGAACTCTGGAAACTGTGACATCATGACCTGAGCCCAAATCCAGAGTCAGAAGCTCAACCAGCTGAGCTGCCCAGGGGTCCCTTTTCCCCATTCTTGATACATTTCTTGTCCCATTGCTTTTGAAAGGAGTTGTAATAGTTCACCCTCCCACCAGCAGTGTGAGAGGGCTCTCTTTGCTCTGTGGTTATTAACATTGGAAATCTGAATTAATAAACTTATTTATTTTGAGGCTTTACTTCATTCCTTTGTGATAAGTTTTGAAGCTGGGTTGACCTTAAGTAAATTGGCTCAAATTCTCAAGTAAAATTTCCCTTAGACAAAACCTCCGTAAGATCCATTTAAAAGTTGGGATGTCAAGAAAATAAAACCTTTGTCAGAGAGGGAATGAAAGGTTAGTTTTATAATGTCCACATCTAGATGAATGTTATTCAGTGAAATACATATTGAATGAATTAACTTTTCTTCCCTTCAGTAACAACAGTTATCTTTTCAAAAATCTTTTGAATGTTATTTGGAATTATAAGGCTTAATAGCTCTACTGGGTTTCACAACATTGAAGTTAAATGCAGTCAACATTAAGTGTGCAAACGTGCCTAAAATGTAATTCTAGATAAACTGAATTGTAATCCACATTTTGAGTATAAAATTGGCTTCTCCCACATTTTTCATATTATAAATAGAAGTGAGCCTTTTTAAGGAGAATATGAAACTGAGGAAGTCTGGGATTTTCTTCTTTGTAGTCCTATTCCAGATCACAATGTATTTGTGATTCTTTTTAACAGAGACTTCCAAACTTCCTTTCTGTACTGCAGTGATACAGCTGGATCTACTTAAAGTAATTAGTGAAATCTTCAGTAAATGATGACCACGATTCTTTTCAGCTTTTCTCAGGCTTAAATACATTTCAGTGTATCTCAGTCAAGTGGAGTGAAATTAAAGATTTGAATCGTGTATCTCTTGCTTTCTACAGCGGTCTGGTTTTCTGTTAGCTACAGTCTATTTAGTGGTTTAGTGATGCTAATGTTATTGAACGGTTTTTAGTCCTAAAACTTCCTAGTGATGATAAATCTTACCCTGCATAGAAGTCCCCTGGGTCACCAGGGCGCAGTTGGTTTTATTAATGACTGCATTGTCCTTTGCTCTCATTCATGACACTCAGTGACTTTTCATTGATGTTGCAGTACAGTTTTTTCCCTTGGACTTCGCCCATTCTTTACACATTGGTAAATAAGCTTCAGCTGTAGCAGGAGGCAGCTAGCATCTATGTGTGGATCAGATTATCAATATGTACCTATGCAGATTTCCCTTATCTCCTGATTGGGCAAGCACTTAACTGTCCTTAGCGAAAACTCTAAGGGATTAAAACACATCTCCATTGAGTTTTCCACTTGGTGGCATCGGGAGTTCGTTATGTTGGACTGGAGGGTCTAACTGATATTGCTATCCATTGTGGCACTACATCTGTGAAGATGTCCAAGATGTGAAATGTTTGCTGGGTTCTCAGTTATTCTCATCAAGGCTTATATGTAGCCAATTCAGTTTTGATGAATACATTCAAATGTAGAGCATTTTATAAATACTAGCACCTGGCTATTTGTTTGTTGTTGTTTTTTTAAACACAGAATGCATATGTTTCATTTCTTCTTTTACTGTGATCTATAAACCCATATTTAATTTATCCCCTTGCAGCTGGTGCACTATTTTTGTTGAAGCAGGCTTAAAAATCTGGCAGGAGGCCTTCCTGCTTTCTTGCTCTTTTCAGTGTTGCAATGTTATTTTGCACAATTGGCGCTTTCTGGGTGGTTTCTTGACTTTTTTTCTAAAGCTGAAGCCTTTCTCTAAAACTTGCCTCTGCCTAGCCTCCCACTCTTCCCACAGGTGAACTGATAATCCTAAGGCTTGGCTGCTGCTGTGTTTAGAGGTGTACAAGTTAATTAGTTCTTGTGCCGCAGCGTGGAAATTTATTTTCAGGTTTTCCTATAAGGGTTTCATGTGCCTTGTAATGTACGGAAGTTGAAGTTTTCATTTGGAAGAAAACTTTAGATCGTCTCTTATTTAGTGACAGTATACATCCACATTATGCAGATGACAACATTTTGTTCTTTTACCTGGTTCATTACATTTTTTTTCATGTGACAAAAGAAATGTTTATAATTACCTGTTAAATTTCCTTTTTGGGGGTCATTAATTTCTATTTGAGAGAATACTGAAAAGTATGTGAGTTGAAAATAGGTTAAATTTACATAATCTTATTTATGGCTGATAGTCTTGTAATTCCATATGTTTTATATTTAACGTAAAAGTTTGGTCTGACATGCTCTTCTCCCACTTAGTGTTTCTTAAAATTATTGTTTGTTGTTTGGTTTTACATTACATGCTTTTTCCAGGGAATTACTTTCTCAACTTCTAGTACCTTGAAAAAAAAATTTTTTTTTTCCTAATGATCCTCTTGAAACTAGAACCTTCTCGAATAAATGAAGACCCTCATTTGTTTTATTGAAGCCTTTTGAGTGGTTATTCTATCTGCAGTTATAGTGCTCTAGACTCTGATTTCTTTAACAAGTTAGACAAACCGTGGTTAATGACTTACTTTTCAGAGGTTAGTTTGCAGTTAGCTGGTGGTCTAAAGTGGAAATAAGCTTCAAAGAGGGGTTGGTTATCTCTTAAATTCCTTTATCTCTTAAATTCCTTTTCCCAGTCTTTCTGTTTGCTGCCCTTCATTTTTTTTTTTTTTTTAACTTTGTAGCTGTCTTGGTTTTATTGCTCCCAGATGAATTCTTTTCTATTGCCAATATTAAAGTAAGGGTGATTTAGAAGAATTGGGGTTAAAATCTGTTTATTGAAGTTCTGGAGGCTAGATGGTGGGGCATTTTTCTTTGTGGAAAGTAAGCAGAAATAAATGGACAAATAGTCTGAAATGCCAGTGAGTGTTGCCAAGTAATGTGCTGACAGCTGGGCCTGACAGTGATTCCTCACCACTAGGCATTCCTGACCTGTCCCCTTCTCACCTCTGTCCCCTGCCACCACCCCCTCTCCCAGCAACAAAAATCTGGGAGGAATGCCTGTTCCCGTTTTAGGGAACTACTTGGATATTCACGACAGTTTTTCAGACAGAATGTCCACAGTGTCTCTTTGAACTTAGTAATAAGGTCCTCCTTTTTATCAGGTTCTTTACCCTTCGTGCAGTTTTAAAATCTGACTCATAAACAGGCTGCCCATCCCTTATGGGTCATCTTGCTCAGCTTGAAACAGCAGCACAGGCAGAAGCCCCATTTGAGGCCCATGACTTGAGACATGACAATTTGGCATTGATCAGGTTGGCTATATGTTTGGGATTTGTCAGTTCCTTTGTCCATTTATTGTTTGGCTTTCAGTACCTTTTCTCTGTGTTTCAAAAGGGCTTTGTGTACATCCTGCCTTTCTGTGTAATCTTACAGGGCGGCTTCGGCTTTGTGTTCATCTCCTGCTCAAACATTTTTCACAGGAGTGGGGTTTGTTGTAAGACTCGCTATAGAACACGGGTGTAGGCTCTTCTAGTTTCTATTCATTGCAGACTTTTTTTTTTTATACATATATAAGAGAAAGATTTCCTTTGATTTTTTTTTCTTTCTTTGAGGTTTTCTAATTTTGCATTTTTGCAGATGTAAAAGGCTCCAAAAGGAAAAGAAGTGGGGACAGTAGTTTTTAGTGATTCCTTTTAATTTTTATTATAGACCAGGGGTAAAGTGTGGGTAGAAAAATACCTAAAACCAGATTCTTCACAACTCTCAAATATTGGATAGTACCATGATATGAGTAGAGTATAAATTGTATATATATTTATGTTCCTGAGGATATTTTTATATACTGTAAAGATGTTTAAAGTATGTATTTTTTATTATCTCACATATTGACATTTTTCTCCTTTCTTTTCAATACTTCCTTGATGCCAAATTTCTAGAAATTTAACATTTCTATCCTGTATCTTCCTATTCCTGTAGTCCTTGAACCTAAAACTACTTTTTGAGTAACTTTCTTTTTTTTAATTTAAATTTTAATTTTTTAAAGTAAATCTCTACAACCATCGTGGGGCTCGAACACACAACCCTGAGATCAAGAGGAAGATGCTCCATCGACTGAGCCAGCCAGGTGCCCATCCCCTTTTGAACAACTTTCAAACAAGATTTAAAAAATACTTCTTTATAAGAAATGAATTTAAAGTTCACTACCTGCCATGAAAATCTGTTTCAAGTAAATTAGCCTGAATGTGGGGAGTGGACTCCCTGAACTGAATGTAGACAATAGACCCGTGAAAACACAAGCTCAAAATTTTAAATATGAGAAAGAATAGATCTTTTGTTTCTTTACCTCTCTGGCCTCTGATACCTTCCAGCTAGCTTGCCTTTCTGTCACTGGAAGCACACATGAAGCTGTCTACAATCCAGGACTGCTGGAGTATTGTAAATTTAAGGAGAATAGGAGGGGTGAGCCTGATTCACTTAAAAACGTTTCATGATATAAAATACCTTCCCTACCAAGAGTACATTTAAAAAAATTTTTTTTTAATGTTTATTTATTTTTGAGAGAGAGAGAGAGAGACAGAGTGCGAGCAGGGGAGAGTCAGAGAGAGAGGGAGACACGGAATCCGAAGCAGCCTCCAGGCTCTGAGCTGTCAGCACAGAGCCCAGTGCAGGGCTAGAACTCATGAACTGCGAGGTCATGACCTGAGCTGAAGTCGGACGATTAACCGACTGAGCCACCCAAGCGCCCCAAGAGTACATTTTAAAATACTGAGACGAGGTGTCTTTTGGTTATGAATCCAGTAACCTGGGTCATTGGAGTGTTTGCAGAACCACTCAGGCCTTTGCCTCACCCCTCCCATAACCTTTCCTTATTTATGTAAGAGGATTATAAGATTTTTGTGATGGCATGGTCAGTAATTAAGTGAAAAACTGATAATGTATGTTCATAATCTCCTTTTCCTCTTTAGGCCATTAAATCCTAAATTAGCCCTGTTTTGGTATATTAGAAATTTGCTGATTATTTGAATTACATAATTGTGAAGATTCCTGTTTCTGTGAATGAGTATATATTTTAATTACCTCATTTCATCTCACATACTTGTTTTCATTTATGCCTTTTCCCCCTTTAATTTAAAAAAGCCCTAGAACATTGTCCAAAAAAAGCCAAAAAACAAAAACAAACCTTAGAACATTTCCAAACCTTCAGGAAATCTAAAAGAATCATATGACATACCTGTTTTTAAAGATGTTTCAGATACTCAAATTATTTAATATAGAGTTTAACAGTTTAAATTTTGCCAACAATTTAGGGTTTAGAAATTTTATTTCTCAAAAAAATTTATTTCTCATGTTAAATTTAGCCTTTTTTAAACTGCTACATTTAGCATTTATTAGTACATTATTTTGTCTTTTGAAATCATTTCATATTTTCTGAATAATCTCCCTTTATGATAATAAAATGGAAATCAAATAACAAACCTCTTTCAACATAATTTTCATTTTCATGTGGAATGATATTTAATAAATACTACTTTAAGAATGGTCTTCCTATTTTATAAATACACGTTTATAGAGGTCTTCTACTTTAAAATATCAACATTTGGGATTTTAATGTAGATACCGAAATTAAGGATGAGTATTTATTCCTTTAGCTCTCATTAATTAGCTTACCTTTCTGAAGCTGAGATGAAGAAAGGTTACAGACTTCGCTCAGACACATTCTAGCCATCTGCTTAATGGGTTAGGGGCAGAGAGAGAGGGAGACACAGAAGCAGAAGCAGCCTCCAGGCTCTGAGCTGTCAGCACAGAGCCCGACGCGGGGCTGGAACTCATGAGCTGTGAGATCGTGACCTGAGCCCAAGTCGGACGCTCAACCGACTGAGCCACCCAGGCGCCACCCCTCATCCGAGCTTTTAAAAACTGCTATTTAGGGGCGCCTGGGTGGCGCAGTCGGTTAAGCGTCCGACTTCAGCCAGGTCACGATCTCACGGTCCGTGAGTTCGAGCCCCGCGTCAGGCTCTGGGCTGATGGCTCAGAGCCTGGAGCCTGTTTCCGATTCTGTGTCTCCCTCTCTCTCTGCCCCTCCCCCGTTCATGCTCTGTCTCTCTCTGTCCCAAAAATAAAAAAATTAAAAAAAAACAAAAAAAAAAACAAAAAAAAAACAAACTGCTATTTACTAGGGCTCCTGGGTGGCTCAGCCAGTTAAGCATCTGACTTAGGCTTTGGCTCAGGTCATGATCTCATGGTTCATGAGTTCCAGTCCGGCATCGGGCTCTGTGCTGACAGCTCAGAGCCTGGAGCCTGGTTCAGATTCTGTGTCTCCCTCTCTCTCTGCCCTTCCTCTACTCACGCTATGTCTCTCAAAAATAAATAAACGTTAAAAAAATTTTTTTTAACTACTGTTTACCTATTTCTTGATTGCTCAGTAGTCTGTGTGTCTGTCTTTCTTTCTTTCTTTCTTTCTTTCTTTCTTTCTTCTTTCTTTCCTTCTTTCTTTCTTTTTTAAATTTTATTTGAGAGAAAGAGAGAGCAAGCAGGGGAGAGGGGCAGAGGGAGAGACAGAGAATTTCAAGCGGGCACCACACCCAGTGCAGAGTCTGACAGGGGGCTCCATCCCACATCCTTGGGATCATGACCTGAGTTGAAATCAAGAGTCAGATGCTCAACCGACTGAGCCATTCAGTCGCCCCAGTTTTTCTATCTTTTATGTGTAAGTATAGGAGTGTTTGCCTCACTCTGAAGATTACTAATTCTGGCAGCATGTTTATGAAATGCTTTAAAATAACTTGGGGAAAGCATGTATTACAATGGAAAGTGTGAAAAGAAGGAAGCAATTGTATAAATATAGGGAAAAGACTAAAAGGAAATATACGAAGCTGTTAATTAAAGTAGGAGGGTACAGGCCATATTTGTCTACATAGTGACCACCCTCTCTGCCTCTAAGAACTCCAGATGCTTGAAGCACCGCCTTACCTAGCACTGTCTTGGGGAGCCCTCCAGACCAACATTCCTGAGTGTGTCTCCTTCCCTGACAGCAGGGCCGGCCACTTTAGACAGAAACATGCCCTTCCTTCTCTGCTTTGCTCTAAGTAAGTACTTGGCTTTTCTGTTTGTTCAATAACTCGTTGAAATCCTATCATGTGATTAGAACTTCTGCCTTCACTCACTTTTTTTGTTTTTGTTTTTGTTCTTTCTCTCTTTCTTTCTTTCTGTCTTTGTCTTTCTTTCTGTCTGTCTTTTCCCCTGGGATTTTGGGTATATATATATATATATATATATATATATATATATATATATGTGTGTGTGTGTATACACACACACACACATATATATATATACACATACATATATATATGCATATATATATGCTTCTGTGTGATAAATGTTTACACTTCGGGGAGCTTTGCTTTTTTATACAAGAAGGAAAAAGCTCTTTGGTCTTATACGGCAAAATTCTGTCAAACTTCTTTCTCCTGCTCAGTTTCCTCTGTGGTCTGCTAGGATACTTTAAAAAAACAAACACGTGGTTTCCCTTTCTGCGTCCTTTTTGTATTCTAATGCTTTTATTGCTTGGAACCGTATCCCCTCACTCCCCACCTCCCAGCTCCACCCTGTTTCGTTTACCAGGCTAACTACTTCATGGTTGTTCCAACAAGTTCATAATCCTGAAAGTATGAGGTTATGATCATGTGCCCTGAAACCAAACCCTGACCTCCTCTTTATCATTTAATAATTGTATAAACTGTTGCCTTAGTTTCTATATCTGTAAGATGGGATAGCAATGACATTTAACCCATAGGGCTGTTAGTTCATAAGATTAAGTTGGCTAATACAGATCAGATGTATTAGTAAGCATTTAACAAAATTTTAGTTATTATGTGTTGTTTACATCTCGCTCTGTATACATATACACTTTCTCTCTCACACACACACGCACATACACACACACACACACACACACACAGATTTTTGATGTGTATTTTCCATCCCCTATTTAATTGTAAATTCTTTCCCCCTCCAGCTTTATTGAAGTACTGTGTATTTTGGGTACACAATGTGATGATTTAATATTCATATACATTGCGAGTGCTTACCACAGTTGAGCTAATTAATGCATCCATACTTCATGTAGTTAACTCTGTGTGTGTGTGTGTGTGTGTGTGTGTGTGTGTGTGTGTGTAGTGAGAGCACTTAAGATCTATTCTCTTAGCAGATTTCAAGTATAGAATACAGTATTATTAACTACAGTCACTATACATTCGATCCCCAGAACTTAACTCATTTTATAACTGAAATTTTTTTAAGTTTATTTATTTTGAAAGAGAGAGAGAGAGAAAGAGAGAGAGAGAGTGAGAGAGAGAAAGAGTGGGGGAGAGGCAGAGAGAGAGGGAGAGAGAATCCCAAGCAGGCCCTGTGCTGTCAGTGCAGAACCAACCTCATGGCTTGATCTCACAAACTGAGATCGTGACCTGAGCCAAAATGGAGAGTCGGATGTTTAATCCACTAAGCCACCCAGGCTCGCCTCTATAACTGAAATTTTGTCTCCTTCAACAAGCTTCTTCTCCTTCCCTCTGCCTGCTAGCTCCTGGCAATCACCATTTTACTTTCTGGTTCCATTAGTTTGGCTTTTTTAGATTCCACATGTAAGTGAGATCATACAGTACTTGTCTTTCCATGTCTGGATTATTTCACTTTGTAAAATGTCCTCCAGGCTCATTCATGTTACAAATAGCAGGATTTCTTCCTTTTTTTTTTAATGGTCGAATACATATATATGTATGTATACCACATTTTCTTTATCTGTGTATCCACTGACATTATCTTGGTTATTGTGAACAATGCTACAGTAAATATGAGGATTCATACATCTCTTCGAGATATTGATTTCATCCTTGGACATAGATTCAGGAGTGGGATTGCTGGATTATAATAGTAATTCTATTTTTGTTTTTTTTGAGGAGCCTCCATACTGTTTGCCATAGCAGGTGTACAAATTTACATCCCTCCCGACAGGGCACAAATGTTCCCTTTTCTCCATGTCCTTGCTAGCTAGCATTTGTTCTCTCTTCTCCTTTTGGTAATACCTGTCCTACCTCATTGTGGTTTTGTTTTGCATTTTCCTAGTGATGAGTGATATTGAGCATCTTTTCATATGTCTGTTAGCCTTCTGTAGATCTTTTGAAAAATGCCTATTCAGGTCCTTTGCCCATTTGTTGTTTTTAACATACAATGTCGTATTAGTTTCAGATATACAGTGCATTAATTCAACAACTTTACATCACTCAGTGCTTTCCACAATGAGTGTGGTCACCATCTGTCATCATACAGTGTTATTACAGTATTGTTAACTGTATTCCCTATGCTATACTTTTCATCTTTGTGACGTATTTATTTTATAACTGGAAGTTTGTGTCTCTTAAGCCCCTTTATCTATTTCACCCAACCCTTCCACCTTCCCTCTGGCAACCACCAATTTATTCTCTATTTAAGAGTCTGTGTGTTTGTTCCTTTGTTTTTTTTTAGATTCCACGTATTGGGGAAATCATAAGGTATTTATCCTTCTCTGTCTGACTTAGTTCACTTGTCATAATGTCTTCAAGATCCATCCATGTTATCACAAATAGCAAGATCTCATTCTTTTTTGTGGTTGAGTAATATTCCTGTGTGTGTGTGTGCACACCACATCTTTATCCATTCATCTATTGATGAACACTTGGGTTGCTTCCATATCTGGGTTATTATTATAATGCTACAGTAAATATAGGGGTGCATCTATCTTTTGAAATTCGTGTTTTCAGTTTCTTTGGGTAAATACCCAATGGTGGAATTACTGGATCGTATGGTATTTCTATTTTTTTTTATGAAGACTTTTCTTTTTCTTTTGTTTTAACGTTTGAGGGAGAGAGTGTAAGTGGGGAAGGGGCAGAGAGAGAACCCCAAGCAGGCCCCAGGCTGACAGCAGAGATCCCGATGCGGGGCTTGATACCCCAAACCATGAGATCATGACCTGAACCGAAATCAAGAGTCAGATGATCAATCGATGGAGCCACCCAGGTGCCCTGGTATTTCTATTTTTAATTTTTTGCAGCACCTCCTTACTGTTTTCCGTAGTGGCTGCACCAATTTATATTCCCACCAGCAGTAGAGAAGTTTCTTTTTTTCTCCACGTCCCCACCAACACTTGTTAATTGTCTTTTTGATTCTAGCCATTTTGACAAGTATAAAGTTACATCTCATATTTTTTTTAAATTTGCATTTCTCTGATGATTAGTGATGCTGAACATCTTTTCATGTATCTGTTGGCCATCTGTATGTCTTTGAGAAAATGTCAGTTCTGGTCCTCTCCCCATTTTTTATTTTTATGTTTATTTATTTTGAGAGAGAGAACATGAGCAGAGGAGGGGCAGAGAGAGAGGGAGAGAAAGAATCCAAAAACAGGCTCTGCATTGCCAATGCAGAGCCTGATGTGGGGCTCAAGCTCCTGAACTGTGAGATCGTGGCCTGAGTGGAAATCAAGAGTTGGACACTTAACCGACTGAGCCACCCAGGCGCCCCTGCCCATTTTTTTAAATCAGATTTTTCTTGGTGTTGAGTTGTAGAAGTTTGTATTTGGATATTAACCGCTTATTGGATATGTCATTTGCAAATATCTTCTCCCATTCAGTAGGTTGCCTTTTCATTTTGTTGATGGTTTCCTTCGCTTTGCAGAAGCTTTTTATTTTGGTGTAGTCCCAACAGTTATTTTTGCTTTTGTTTCCCTTGCCTGAGGAGATAGATCTAGGAAAAAAGTTGCTAAGGCTGACGTCAAAGAGATTACGTCCTATGTTTTTTTTCTAGGAGTTTTATGGTTTCAGGTCCTCCATGTAGGCCTTTAATCCATTTTATTTTTGTGGATGGTGTGAGAAGGTCTTTTGCATTAGCTATCCAGTTTTCCCAGCACCATTTATTGAAGAGACTGTCTTTTCACTATTGTATATTCTTGCTTCCTTTATTGTAGATTAATTGACCATATAAGCGTGAGGTTATTTCTGGGCTCTCCATTCTGCTCAGTTGATCTTTGTGTCTGTTTTTGTGTCACTGCTATACTTTCTTGATTACTACAGCTTTGCAGTATATCTTGAACTCTGGGATTGTGATACTCCAGTTTTGTTCTTCTTTCTCAAGATCGCTTTGGCTATTTGGGGTCTCTTGCGGTTCCATACAAATTGTAGTATTACTTGTTCTAGTTCTGTGAAAAATGCTGTTGATGTTTTGATGGGGGTTGCATTGAATCTGTAGATTGCTTAATTTTTTAACTGAGTTATTTTTTTGCTATTGAGTTGTATGAGTTGATTGTAAACTTCTTAATAGCAAGGATTGTGGTAAAAATTCCTCACCTTATCCGACTCTATAATTTTAGCATAATGTGTAGACCATTATTTCTCATTCTGGAGTAGAGCTTCATGGTGTCATTTGAATGAGATAAGAATTCATAAATCAGCTGTTTTAAAACAATCTTAAAATGCTTCAATGAGGAGATGAAAATTACTGATACAAGCCTGTCGTTTTTGTTTTGGATCAGTACAGCTTTATGTTGTCCATGGGAATAAAAAGTTTTCCTGAGTAAATGAATAAGGCTTTGGAGAGAGGGAATCTTTGAAAGGCATAAAGGCTTATTTTCAAGTAAGATCTAAATAGAAATGATTATCTGATCCTAAATGAGAAGAATATGAAAATATTAAGTATACAAGTGCTCAGACATGAGAATAAAAAAAAAAACCTTCTTTTTCAATTACCTTAACATTTGAAAATTTATTATAAATTTGTCATAAATCTAAAAGATTGATATTCTGGAAATTTGAATAGAAAAGTCTTAATACAATATCTAGCCAAATGCTGTTAACTTTAGAGATGGAGGGACTGAAATTTACATCTCACATATCATTCTAAATTTGTTTCAACTATAGAATTTATTTTGATAGCTACAGTAGTGAATGCAGTTTTAATCTTTTTCTGAAAAGCCTTTATAATTTGCCTCTAGGGGTATATATATTCTTCTCACACAAACCAAATGCTGATTGTGTGAGGCTTCATATCTACTGTTCCATTACATATGAATTTAGTTTATATACTTACAAATACTTTGATTTCTTTTCACTTAGTGTACATTAGGATATGTGCAGAATTTGATTTGTGTTTCCAGAGTTGGGCCAACTTTTAATTGGTGGCATTTTAAAGAATGTCTGGTTTTTATTCTATACTTTCTAGACTTTTTTCCCATTTCAGTGGAATTGAATATCAGAATATAGCTGTTATGTGCATTTATTATTTGGTCACAAAGGCATTTGGAAAACCACTGGTCTTTGTGTATTTAGTAAAGGGCATTTGTTCCAAAACACACTGGACATATTGAAATTAAGATCAATACTTTGTATTTTCTAGTAAGGCATTTTGGTTTCATTCAACATAGACTATGTCCCATCCGACCCTACTTCTGTAAAAAAACAAAACAAAACAAAAAAAAAAAACAAAAAAAAAATAAATTTTCTGTCGTCTTTACTAAATAATGTTTTTAAGGATTCATTATCACAATCTGAGAACTGCTGCTTATATTAAACATTCTTGCTCAGAAGCCTTATTGTTCATCATTTGTTATGTCTCTTCAATTAAGTTTTTAAGTTGAGCTCAAAGTTGCCTTTTTTTGTTGTTTTCTAATGATCAAATACTTGTTGGGAGTTACTGGGAATAAGTACTTTTCTCAGATGATGTTCCAACACAGATAATTCCAATTTGTATTGAACTGCTAGGATTGCACAACTCTTGATTTTATTCATAGAGTTTTTTGGTGTGTTGTGGCTTATGACTTTTCCCCAACTTTATCAAGATATAATTGAACTACAATAAACTGGATATGTTTAAAGTATACTATTTGATCAGTTTTGATATATGCATATACCTATGAAACCATCACCTTTCCCCAAAGTTTCCTTGTCTCTTTCTATTTTTGTAATATGTCCCTTCCTCTGTATCTCCCATCTCCTGGAAACTACTGATTGGTTTTTTGCCACTATAGATTAGTTTATATTTTCTAGAATTTTAACAAAAATGGAGTCAGTGTGTACATATATAGACATGGCTTCTTTCACTGAGCATAATAATTTTGACATTCATGCATGTTGTGGCTTGTGGCACCAGTTGGTTCTTAAAAAAAAAATTTTTTTTAATGTTTATTCATTTTTGAGAGACAGAGACAGAGCACTAGCGGGAGAGGGGCAGAGAGAGAGGGAGGCACAGAATCTGAAGCAGGCTCCAGGCTGAGCTGTCAGCACAGAGCCTGACGTGGGGCTCGAACTCACGAACTGTGAGATCATGACCTGAGCCGAAGTTGGACACCCAACCAACTGAGCCACCCAGGCACTCCTCAGTTGGTTCCTTTTTATTGCTAAGTAGTATTACATTTTATTGCTAAGCAGTACAAGAGATAAATCACTCTTTATCCCTTCATCATTCGATTGATATTTGGGTTACTAGCTTTGGCTCTTAAAAATAAAGTTGAGGGGTACCTGGCTGGCTCAGTCGGTTAAGCATCACACTTCAGCTCAGGTCGTGATCTCAAGGTTTATGAGTTCCAGCCCTGTTGTTGGGTTCTGTGCTGACAGCTCAGAGCCTAGAGCCTGCTTTGGATTCTGTGCCTCCCTCTCTCTCTGCCCCTCCCCCACTCATGCTCTCTCTCTCTCTCTCTCTCTCTCTCTCTCTCTCTCAAAAATAAAAATAAACATTTAAAAAAAAGTTGATATGATTGTTTACACATTTTCGTGTAGGCATAAACATTTATTTCCTTTTCTTTTTTGTTTTTAATTTATTTATTTTGAGAGAGAGAGCATGAGCTGGGGAGGGGCAGAGAGAGAGGGAGAGAGAGAGAGAATCCCAAGAAGACTCTGCACTGTCAGCACAGAGCCCAATTCGGGGCTCGAACCCATGAACTGAGAGGTCATGACATGAGCTGAGGTCAAGAGTCGGATGCCTAACCTACTGATCCACCCAGACACCCCAAATTTTCATTTCTTTTAGCTAAATACCTAGAAGTGCTTTTCAAAGTGGTCATCCCATCTTACGTTCCTGTCAGCAGCACTTCAGAATCCTTGGTATGATCAGTCTTTCGTGTTTGCCATTCCAGTGGAAATATAGTGGCATATCATTGCAGCTTAATTTCCCTAATGTCTCATGATGTTGAGCTTCTTTCCATGTGTTTATTTGCCATTTATTGAAGTTATTTGGTGAAGTGTCTGTTACATTTCTTTTGACCATTTCCTCACTGAGGTTTTTGTTGTTTTGTTTTTTTTTTAATGTTTATTTTTGAGAGAGAGACAGGAGAGAGGAAGTAAGGGAGTGTGCACAAGTCGGGGAGGGGCAGAGGGGTAGGGAGACAGGATCTGAAGCAGGTTCTACGCTGACAGCAGAGAGCCCAATGCCGGGCTCGAACTCAGAAACCGTGAGATCATGACCTGAACTGAAGTCAGATGCTTAATCAACCAACTAAGCCACCCAGGCACCCGTCTTACTATTTCTTTTAAGTACAAAAGATGCTTATTTGGGAAGAGCAGAGGAATTACAGTTCAGGATAAGCAAGCTATGGTGAGCCATAGGCAAATCCATCTTATTTTTGAAAAAAAAATTTTAATGTTTATTTATTTTTGAGAGACAGAACGTGAGTGGGGGAGGAACAGAGAGGAAGACACAGAATCCACAGTTCAGGCCCTAGGCTCTGAACTGTCGGCACAGAGCCCAACGTGGGGCTTGAACTTATGAACCATGAGATCATGACTTGAGCTGAAGTCAACTAACTGACTGAGCCACCCAGGTGCTCCTGTCTTATAAGTTTATTTATTTATTTTGACAGGGGGAGGAGCAGAGAGAGAGGGAGAGTGAGAATCCCAAGAAGGCTCACACTGTTGGCATAGAGCCTGATATGGGGTTTGATCCCAGGAACAGTGAGATCATGACCTGAGCTGAAATCAACAGTTGGTTGCTTAACCTACTGAGCCACCCAGACGCCCCTCCCCTCCCCCATCTTATTTTATTTTTAAGAAAGTTGTAAGAGTTCCATATTATTCTGAATACAGTTCCTTTGTCTGATGATTGTGTTGCAAACGTTTTTTTGTTTATAGCTTTCGTTTTTTGTTTTCTTAATGGTACTTTTGAAGAGTTAATTTTTTTGATGAAGCCCAGCCCTTCTTCTTTTTTGTAAATAAATCATGCTTATTTGTATTCTAAGAAATCATTGTCTAGTCAAGGGTCATGAAGGTATTCTCCCATCTTTTAGAATTTTAATGTTAAACTATATGGTTTTAAATTGGTCCAAATTTAAATTTTTTAATTTTGCTCCATTTGAGTTAATTTTTGTGTATAATATGAAGTTAGGGTCAATGTTCTTTTTCTTTTTTTCTATATGAATATCCAGTTGATACACTGTTTGTTTGTTTGTTTGTTTGTTGAAAAGTCTTTTTTTTTTCCCTCCAGTGGTTTGCCTTTGTTACTTTACTAAAAGTGAATTCACCAAATGTGTAAATCTATTTCTGAACTCTTGTTTTCTGTTCCATTGATCTGGTATGTCTCTCTTTGCACCAGTTCCAAAGGTCTTGATTACTGTTGCTTCATAGTAAATCTTGAAATCAGGTAGGATAAGTACTCTAATTTTGTTATTTTTTAAAACTGCTCTGGTTATTCTAGGTCCTTTGCATTTCCATGTAAATTTAATATTAGCTTGTTAGTTTCTACTAAAAAGCCTGCTGCAGTTTGATTGGAAATGCATTGAATATACAGATCCATTTGGAGAGAACTGCAACTTTAACAATATTAAATCTTCTAATCCAGGAACTTAGTATATGTCTCCATTTATGTAGGTCTTCTTTAATTTTTCCCCCTAATATTTTGTAGTGTGTTCAATGTAGAGGCCTTGGATGTCTTTTGTTTGTTTTGTTTTGTTTTTTAAGTAAGTTCAATGCCCTAAAGGAGGGCTTGAATTCATGACCCTGAGATCAAGAGTACCATCCTCTACCAACTGAGCCAGCCAGGCACCCCTGATGTCTTTTGTTAAATTTATACCTAGCACTTATACATTTTTTGGCACTGCTGTAAATGGGATTGTTTGTCTAATTTCAGTTTCCAATTATTTGCTTCTAGTATATGAGAAATCAGTTGATTTTTAGAACGTTATTAACTTAACCTTTTATCCTGTAATTTTGCTAAGTCACTTTGCAAAATAAGAATCTAGTAAATTCACTTATTACCGTATTTAGTAGCTTCCTTGGAGTTTTCTGCAAGTAGGGAGAGTTTCATTTTATTCTTTTCCAATCTTTATGGCTATTATTTTTCAGTTTTTCTTACCTTATTTCAGTGGCTAGAACCTTCAGAACAATGTTGAATAGGAGTGGTAAAAGCAGATATCCCTGCCTTCCTATTTTCATGGGGAGAAATTCAGTCTTAAACCATTAACTGTATTAGCTGTAGGTTTTCATAGATGCCCTCTATCTGTGGAAGTTTCTTATTAATTCTAATTTTCTGGGAGTTTTAATCATTATTGGGTGTTGATTTTTTGTCAAAAGCTTTTTTTCCCCACATTTACTGAAATGATCATATTGGGGTTTTTTTTGTTTGTTTGTTTTGCTTTATTCATTTAATGTGGTAAATTACATTAACTGATTATCAAATGGTAAGCAAATCTTGCATTTCTGTGATAAACCCTATTTGGTCATGTTTTATTAACCTTTTTATGTATTATTAAGATGAAGCTTTTATTGTGAAGGATTTTGGCATCTGTATTCTTTAGGATCTTGATATGTAATTTGGGGGGATAATATCTGTCAGGTGTTAGCATTATGATGGCTTCAAAAACATGAGTTGGGCACTGATCCCTTTATTGTTTGAAAAAGTTTGTAACGTTTTTGTATTTTCTTTTCCTTGAATGTTTGATAGAATTCACCAGTGAAACCATTTGAGAATGCAGTTTTCTTTTTTGGGAAGAAAAAGTAAGATCAGTTCCTTTAATAAGTATAGTAATATTTGGATACTCTGTTTCTCCTTGTATCAATTTTAGTAAGTTTTTTCCAAGAAATTTGTTCATCCACATTGTCACATTGTTGGCATAAAGTTGTTTTTAATATTTCTTATTCTTTTTTTTTTTTTTAATTTTTTTTTTCAACGTTTATTTATTTTTGGGACAGAGAGAGACAGAGCATGAACGGGGGAGGGGCAGAGAGAGAGGGAGACACAGAATCGGAAACAGGCTCCAGGCTCCGAGCCATCAGCCCAGAGCCTGACGCGGGGCTCGAACTCACGGACCGCGAGATCGTGACCTGGCTGAAGTCGGACGCTTAACCGACTGCGCCACCCAGGCGCCCCGAGTATTTCTTATTCTTTTAATGTTTGTAGGATTGATGGTAATGACCCTTAGTTCATTTCTGATCTGATTTGTGTTCTCCCTCTCTTTTAATCAGTGTCAGTAAGGGTTTGTCCCCCCTCCCCCCAGGAACCAGATTTTGGTTTCATTAATTTTCTCTATCGTAGGTCTTTTCAAAAATTTCTTTTATATCTGCTAGTGTCTTTATTATTCCCTTCCTTCTATTTGTCGTTTACATTGCTCCCCCCCCCCATTCTCTTCTTTAGTGTTTAGACCATTAACATTTAATGTAATCATAGGTATTTTAAAATTACATCTGCTATTTTATTATTTGTTTTGTTTATCCTGTTTTTTGTTCTTCTGTTCTTCTTTTCCTGACTTTTTTGAATTGAGTAATTTTTAGCGTTCTATTTTCATTTGTCTATTGCCTTTCTGGCTATATTTCTTTGGTATGTTTGTGTTTTTATTTTTCTAAGTAGTTACTCTAGGGATTAAATATATTTAACTTTCATAGTCTGCTTACAGGTAATATTTTATTACTTGAAATAAAATGTAGAAGGCTTGCAGCCATCTAAGTCCCTTACTCTTACCCAACAGACCTTTATGTTAAGGTTGTCCTATGTATTATTACATTTATACATGTTGATAGCCCTACTGCACAGTGTGACAATATTTGCTTTCAGCACTCTACGTATCTTCAGGAGTTTTATAGGAAAAATATAATTTTATATATTTATCCATATATTTATCATTTCTGTTTCTGTTCCTTTATTCTTGAAAATCTAAGTTTCTCTCTAAAATTTCCATTTGCTTCTTTTTCAACTAATTTTTTCTTCTCTGCTGATCTTGTGTATTTCAAGTCATTTCATTTGTGTTTACTTTTACCTCATGGAACACAGGTGATAATAGCTCCTCTAAAGTCTTTGTGATAATTTCAGTCTCTCTATCATTTGGGATCTGGGATCTGTTTATTACAGTCTTTCCTTTCTTTGAGAATTTGCAAGATTTTCCTAGTTGCATGTATGTCCAGTAAGTTTGGATTACCTCGTGGAGATTGTGAATTTCATGTCAGGTTCCGGGTGCTGCAGTGACCCTCTGCACAGTGCTGGTGTTGGTTGTAGCAGGTCTTCTTCCTGATTAGGTTCCAAGTACAAGTTCTGCCTGCTGCTGCCTGCTCACAGAGGTCCCATTGTTAGGTCAGTTTTCAATACTTTTGCTGTGCTACTTTTGTTCCGTCCTGCAGCTCAGAGGTGAGCCTGAGTCTTGTGGGAGTTCATTTACAGAATTAAGGGATCCTCACACTCTCCTGTCCACACAGGCCTTTTTTATTAGTTCCTTTGGCCAGACTGGGTTTCTACCAGAGTTTTACCTTTTGCTCCTCTGCCTCACTGCATAACTCCATGACTGGGCCAACTCTTGGGGCAGAGCTGCTAGGGAAAAGTGAACAAAAGTTGGGAGGACTTCTGACTGTCTTCTGAAATCTGCCTATTTTTCTTTACTTCTTACTGTCCTTAGGTATTTGTTTTTTAAAACTTTTGCCCAGTTTTTAAAAGTGTTTTTTTTTTTTTAAGTTTATATATTTTTGAGAGAGAAAGAGCAGGGGAGGAGCAGAGAGAGAGGGGGAGAGAGAGAATCCCAGGCAGGCTCCACACCATCAATGTCAGCATGGAGCCTGACACGGGGCTCGAACCCATGAGGTGTGAGATCATGACCTGAGCCAAAACCAAGAGTTGGACACTTAACTGAGCCACCCAGGTGCCCAGTTTTTAGTTTTAAGTGGGACAGAGGCTCTAGTGGGCTTATACCACTGTAGCCAAACTAGAAATCTGGTTTGTGGCACTTAGAAATCTTGCGGTATTTTTAAAAAATTATTTTCTTTTTTCAAATTATTGTAATACATACGACAAATATATGTAAAAGTAGGAACAACAGTTTGAACCAAGATGTTATCACCCTGATCTGCCTGTGTGGCATAGAACTGAAAAGGAGGTGGGATTGGAAGGTTTGATCTGGTTGCTTCATTGCGTGTTACTACTTTGTCTGGGGTTCCCTAGGAGCTGAGGAGAACCTCGCTGTAAATAGCATTTGAAGTGCCTGTGGCTAAAAGAAATGTGTGTGGGAATATTCCAGTGTCATTCTTAAACCAGCATTTGGATGTTTGTGTTAGTAATAAGTCTGGAAGGTACATCTTCTTCACACCTCAAAGCGATTTAGTTTTTATTAGGTCCATTCCTTACCAGGACCTGGCTTAAGTTGAGTGACAGTCAAGGAACAAGACTTGGATTGGGGAGGGAAGAGACAGAAGGGCTTTAGTTTGCAAGTGTAGGGCGCAGGCTGAGGTTGCAACCCTTTCCATTGTTACTTACGGATTTAAGATGACGAGGAAGCAGACAGGGGTTAGAAGGGCCAGAAGATAAATTTTGTCTGACGCTGCTAATAATGAAGTGAAGGCTTTTGGGGAAGAGGTTCACAGAGCGGGGCAGAGGGAGGAAGTGGGGGATGATTTCCTGAATTCTAGGAAGGACAGTAAACAGCACATACTTAGTTTTGAGAGAGAGAGAGACACGGAGGGAGTGCATGAGCAGGGGAAGAGCAGGGAGAGAATCTTAAGCAGGCTTCATGCTTAGTGCAGAGCCTGATGCAGGGCTCAGTCTCATTAAGGTGAGAATCATGTCCTGAGCTGGAATCAAGAGTCGAATGCTTAACCAACCAAGCCACCCAGATGCCCCACTTTTTTTTCTTTTTAAAGTTCTTTTTTTTTTTTTTAATTTCAGCAAATACTCTTTGCAAGGAGCCACTGATCATTAAAATATACTTTGGGGCACCTGGGTGGCTCAGTCAGTTGAGCGTTCACCTTTGGCTCAGGTCATGATCTCATGGTTTGTGAGTTTGAGCCCCACATGGGGCTCGCTGCTGTCAACACAGAGCCTGCTTCAGATCCTCCCATCTCCCTCTCTCTCTCTGCTTCTCCCCTGCTCACTGAACTCTATCAAAAATAAATAAACTTTAAAAAAAATTTTTTTAAATATACATAGATACTTTGGACCATAGGAGTTGTTATACTCTGTGACTCTCAAAATAGCTGTGAAACACTTAAAGTAAGGCGTATAATTATATCTAGGTGAAAATGGTCACTACTTTTGTTACCATAGTTTAGTATTGGTTATGCTAATTTCATAACCTGTGGAATTGTTTTAGTAAAAGGAATTATTTGTTTCTTGAAGGTTAGTTCAAACTCACCCCTAAAATTATTTTTTCTTGGGACCTTTTTCATGTTATACCTTTACATTTCAAGTTAGTTCTATGCTCTCTTAAAGTATTATGTCCTTTTAAAAGATCAGTTTGGAAATTACAGTGAAGTAGAAATCTAACCATTGTCTCTAGATTCTCTGTTGCATAGAATTGTGTATAATGTTTCCTTAAGCAAAAATTCTAAAGAAAATGTGAGCAAATTGGACCTAGTTATGTAGTAAAAGAGTAACATGCATATCTGAGTTGGGTTTATTACATAAATTCTAGGATAATTTGTGTTAGGAAATATATCACTATAATTTAGTATGCTAATTAAAGAAGAAATACATGGTCATCTTATTAAATACTCTAAAAAAGCCTCTGAAAAAAATTAGCAGGCTTTTCTAATGAAAGTTTAAGTCAAATAAAAATGATAGAAAACTGCCTAAACATGGCAAAAGCTATTTACCAAAACACAATAGCAGATATAACTATTTATAACCTATTTCATTGGTTATGAAATATCAATACTTATTAAACACCAAAACCATCACCATGAAAGCCAGGGGCAGTATCAAAATTCCTGCCTTTCCACCTATTACATAGCGTAGCTTTACTGGTTTGGGCAAATAATGCAAGCTTAAATTCTTTATTCTCAGAGGATATAGATCTAGAAAACCTGAGAGACTCATCTGAGTGCCTTAGCACCAATAAGAAAATGTGGTAAAGTGGCTGGGTTCCAAGAAGATAGATAAACCAGTAACTTTTCTTTATTTTGCAATAAATAGTAAAGAATGGAAGTAAACCAGAACAGAATGTTTTTTCATGTTCTATATATGAAATATTTGCATTACTATGCTTTTAAAAAATGAGAGCTTACTGCTTTTGCAAAGCTCAACAAAAAGATGTATGATTTGTCAATTTTAAGAGCATTATGAAGATTAAGTGAGATGAAACATTAAAAAATTTTGGAAGATCATCAAGCTCACCTCTGTAGTGTATTGAGCGAGAAATTGTGGAAGAAGAGAATAGCAGCTAATTTCTTTTTTTTTTTTTTAAGGTTTATTTATTTATTATGAGAGAGAGAGTGCACATGCATGCAAGAGAGAGAGGGAGAGAGAGAATCCAAAGCAGGCTCCACGCTCAGGGTGGAGCCCAGCAAGGGTCTCAGATCTCAGGATCCCCAATAGCAAGATCACAACCTGAGCTGACATCGAGTCGGAGGCTCAACCTACTGAGCCACCCAGGTGCCGTAAAGGGAATTGGCAGTGAGAAGTGGCCTGCCTCAAAACGGGATCCACAGACCCCCACTTAAATATGGTGGCTTGACCACATGTATCTTTTCTTCTTCCATCACATCTGCAGTGATCGCAAAGGAAGCACAGCAGTTGTTAACACATAGGGAGAAAGATAATAGTAGAGAAGATAGTGAACAAAAGATCTGAAGAATTTTTTGGAAACCGAGTGAATAGAGTGGTAACCGAGTTCAGAGGAAGGTACAACCTAGTGCCTACCGAAGGGCGGCAGAGATGAGGGACAAATCAGCAGTCCCAGGAGTGTCTTGACAGGATTCAGAGTGTTTGGTGGCTGCCAAAGGCAGAGGTCAGTTTTGTAGCTGAAACGGAAGTTCTTGAAAAGTCTATGTCCAGATCTTTTGGAATGTCTTCTGCATCCCCAGCAAACATGATTTCTTCAGTCCCATTTTTCCTGGGGAGATGGGTCAAGCACTAGAACCAGAGATGCTTCTGACCAGAAGAGTAAAGGTCGGGGCTGAAAATATAGGGAGTAGGTCTTAGTGTGCATCCGGAAGTATAGCCCTTCACTTACTCCTGCCTTTTCTACTCCTCCCCAAAAGCCAGCACCCTCCCATACACTTCTTTCTGGCAAAACTGAGCAGCTTGAATGAAGAGACCTCTGCGTACTGACATTGGAGGTCTCTGAGTGAAATGTGACTGTCATCTACAGCAGTCCATCAATCAAGAGAACTGGCATCCATGCTGATTTTTTTTAGTACCTCAGTCTTAAATGTGAGGAAGCAGCCAGGGATCACCAGATAGATGAGGAAAGCCTCAAAAGTGACAGAGACCCAAAACAGTCGGCCAACAAACAGAAAAAGGAATCATATGATGTAAGAAACAGAAGAACATGAAAGAGCAAAATACTTCCTTCCCACCCAAAAAATCTGGAGAGTAAAAGGTGTTGTGTCCGTTAAAAAAATGACAGAGTACTAGGAATAAAGAGTTAAGAACAAGAAAAAGCTTTTGGAAGTTTAAAAATATGATATTTGGGGGGAAAATCCATGGACAGATTAAAATAGGAAATTGAAGAGTATTAGGACAAGGGACTGTAATTGTAAATATCTAAAAGTAACTAAATTTTTTAATGTATGAATATTTAGTACTCATTTTTTAACTGTATGCCTCTGCCATGTTGAAAAAGCAAATACTAATTTTGGATTATTTTAGTTGGGGAAGAAGACGAGGTTCACCTTGGCTATTCATAAACAGATAACACCTGATGGGGATTTTGGAGCATTGGGTTTGTGATTGGTATTTTGGACAGACATTGACATAGGATACATTGTTTATGGCCTTTCTCAAAATCTCTCAGTAGTGATTGCAGACTGTGTTTTTCATGGGTGGAACGCAGGCTGTGGAGTTCGCTATCCCTGCTCCAATCCAACTTAGTCACCAGATGTGTGGTATTGCTTGAATCACTTCATCTCTCTAATTCTCATTTTCCTCATCTGTAATAAGGGGATGGTAATACCTGTCTGTCTTACTGATATCATAGGGCCGTGATGATGAAGAGTTTTAAGAGCTATAAATCACCCAGAACAGTGTGCAGCTTGTATTAAGTGCTCATTAAAAGAAGCTGCTGTTACAACCATCAAGCGGATGGACTAGTATATGTAGATAGTTAAGTAAAGGCGTACATTTAAAGAGTAACAAGTAAAACCTCAGTGATATAATAGGCTGTTCTGAGCGAACGGTATCACTCACCAGACTGAAAGCTTCACATTCCCCAGTGCCCGCCATTGTAGCTGGCACTAAGAAGCTGCAGAGAATGAATGAATGAACCCCTTAATTGTAACTTTCATTTTCATATGGAACAGCACTAGTATCAGTTTCTGATCATTAAAGACTGCATGTCAGTGTGTTTATAAGTGTATAGAAATGAAGTTTTCATAAACTTAAATGTTGCATTTCAATTACAGGCGTCAATTAGCAAGGTAAAAGTAACAGAACCATGGCTCAGTTTCCAACACCTTTTGGAGGTAAGTTCTCCGAGATTTTCCTTTTTTAATGTATTCCAGATTTTATATATATATATATAACTTATTATATATAATTTATTATATATTATATATATTTTTGTATATGTGTATGTATATAATATATACATATATTAAATATATATATATATTTATTTTACTTTCGAGAGAGAGAGAGCACAAGTCGGGGAGAGGGGCAGAGGAGGGAGAGAGAGAGAATCTTAAGCAGGCTCCACATTCATTCAGCATGGAGCCCAACATGGGGCTCGATCTCACAACTCTGAGATCATGACCTGAGCGGAAATCAAGAGTTGGATGCTCAACTGACTGAAGCACCCAGGCTCCCCAAGACCCTATTTTTAATGTTGTTTCATCTGGATTCTTTGGAAGCAACTCTCAGGCTTCATATCATTTCATTCACAAATATTTTAGTGTTTCTAAAAGATAAGAATATTCTTAAAGACGTAATGACAACACCATTATCACACCTATAAAATTCACAGTAATTCCTTTATATCTTCAACTATCAAGTCAGTGTTAAAATTTTCCTGATGGTCTTCAGACCCTTTTTTGCTCTGGTTTGTCGGTTCAAATAAGGATGCAGACACTGGTCTCAGTTCACGTGTCTCCTGAGCCTCCTCACTGTTTTCTCTTTGCATTGTACTTGTTGAGGTGACTGGGTCATTTATTCTGTACTTTTCCTAAAGCCTGGATTTGCAGCAGGACAATTTTTGTTTGTTTTACTTTATCTGCTTGAAACATAGCAGCGTGCATAAAAATTTTGTTTCAGGTAATTTTTCCTAATATTATGATTAAAGTGTTAAATATTGGCTTTATTTACTGGCCAAATTTTATTTACTTATTTATTTTTAAAGAGAGGGTGCCATTTTAATGGCTGACTCTTGGCAGCTGTCTAATCCAGTCATCATAAAGAGAGTATAGCACAAATCACCACCTCTCTGATCACATCTGTAAAAGTCCCTATGGAATTCTAGATTATGCAAACTTTTCAAAACCATTAGCATTATTGTTTCAATTTTGTCCCTCTTCCTCATTACTGGGCAGGTTTGTGTTTTGTGTTTTTTCTTTCTCCTTTTTTTTCTTTTTTTTTTTTTTTAGAGCACGAAAGAGAGGTAAAGAGAGAATCTTAAGCAGGCTCCGGGCTCAGCACAGAGCCTGATGCAGGGCTCAATCTCATGAACCCCGAGATCATGACCTGAGCTGAAATCAAGAGTTGGATGCTTAACCAACTAGGCCACTCAGGCACCCCAACTTTTCCTTTTGTTCCTAATTCCACGGATGAATTTCAAGAGGGCAGTAGAAGTTGTAGGATTAGAAGGCCTCTGAGTGAAGGGATCATATCTGTTTCAGTTACTACAGTGTCTCTGATGTCTGACACTGGGCCCTGCACATAGGAGGCAGTCAGTAAATATGTTTCCCACGGCTGAATGAATCCCACCCTTCCTGTCACTGTCCCACCAGACCCCGTAGAGAGGAGAGGTGCAGTGTTCAGACATTTTGCATTTGTGCTAGCCACATTCACATTTTATTGCCTGTTCCCAGCTTTTTGGAAAGTATCTGAACTTTGGAAGGTCATCAGTCTATAGATAACCTGAAATTATTTTGATCACATTGAGGAGACCTAGGACTAAAAGTGAGGAAGATCTCAGAAATGACAGAAATGAGGGGGCATGTGGTCAGTCTCAGAGCTGAAACTGAAAGGGAACCAAAGCCCAGTCTCTTTGGTTTGCAATTTTTTTTTTTTCCAGGATACCCGTTTTTAAACACATCTTTGTTGAGGTATAATTTGTATACCATAAAATTCACCGATTTTAACTGTACAATTCAGTGACTTTTAGTAAATTTGCAGAGTTGTATGTCATCAGTACAATCCAGTATTTCAATATTTTTGTCGCTCCAGAAAGATTTTCATGGAATCACATGGGATATGAAATGTGAAGCTCCGGTTCTTTCATAACGTTCACGTGTGGCATTTGAATCACCTGAGAATGTAGTTTTCACCTGGTTCATTGCTTGAGTTTATATAAATAAATGATTATTAACTTATGTCTTTAAATAGTCCTGCTAACTATAAGATTATAGGGCAAGTTTTTTAAAAAAGAATTTGTGCTGGTATCTTTCTTATTTTGGCCTGTTTTACTCTTAATTTTCTAACTTTATATGCGTAACACCCAAGGACAAACAGATACTAATCAATCAAATAATTGATAACATAGTGACAGAATCTGAAAGTACTAGGGAAATAGTGTGTGTGAGCACTTTGTTATTCTTTTCTCATTGAATAATTTCTTTTTCTTTTCTTTGGGTTTAGGCAGCCTGGATATCTGGGCCATAACTGTAGAGGAAAGAGCAAAGCACGATCAACAGTTTCATAGTTTAAAGCCAATATCCGGATTTATTACTGGTAAGTGGAAACAGCATTTTTACATTTTTACTTATTAGCAGTGCATATACCTGTGGAAAATCTATTATGCGAAGCTGAGGTGGGCACATATGGCCAAGGGGACATTTGCCTTAGCCTTGAGCCTGTATTTTTTCAGTTGCATTTCCTATAATGCATTCAAGCCTCTTTGCATTCCTTAATGGATGTCAAGCCACTTGTTTTGGGCATATCGCTGATGGGAATTGGTGAGAATCAATGTACCACATTCTTTAAGTAATAAAGCAATGGGCTGTGGTCCTTAAATTAAAATGCTTGTTTAATTTTGATCTTGAACTGGTTTGGGAAATGTAAATAAATGAACAGATTCTGAATATTAAAAAAAAAAAAAAAAAAAAAAGCCAACGACAGAATTCTCTCATTGCTGTATCCTTAAAGTTCTTTTTGTACCTTGCCTTATCTATTATCTTTTCTGTTTGGTTACTCTTTAGGAGTTAGCTTTAGAAAAAAAATGGGATCTAGACTTCCTGGGGAGTTGTTTTTATGTGTGTGTATATCACCATTATCTTTAAATTATTAATTGTTAATCACTGATGTGAATCTTGTAATCATTGTTACTTTTTCTCCATAAATGTATCAGGTGTACTGACGGTTTGAAGTACAGATATTAGGAATGGCAGAGAACCTAAAAAGTAGAAGTGTGGGGTCATCAGTTTCTTGAGGATTCCTAAATAGATGTGCTTTGTCATATGTCCTATGCTTTGTCATAACTGTTCCCGTCTTACTAAATAGCAGACTAATTAGAGTGGACAATCTACCCCTGCTAACGTGTTAAGTTCTAAGTTCTAAAGTCAGTGCTGATGGGTTCATTTTACTGCTGCTTATAGGCTTTGGCTTTTATCCTATATTTAATTCAGTATTTGCAGAATTGCCAGCCTCTTTATTATTTTTGCAGTTTTGCTCTAAGAAGATACCGGTCAGCTGTTGTTTGTTTCCTGAAACTGTTTTCATTTAATTTACAGGTGATCAAGCTAGAAACTTTTTTTTTCAATCTGGGTTACCTCAGCCTGTTTTAGCACAGATATGGTAAGTTGGAACTTAGCATAAGCAAAAGGTAAAATAAAATATTCCAGTAATAGGATTTCTTAAGATACAGAAGGTGAACATAAATCTCTGATCTGAAATACTCTACTCCTTCTTAACCAGAGAATACTTCTGAAAAGTAGCTTTCTAAGGTGGGACTTTAAAAGACAAAGTGGTGACATTTGCAAGATAACACTGTCAAAAAGTTGAATTCCCAGTGGAGAAATCTACACTTCGGTATTTTCTCATTAATTTGTTTTAGCCTTATTTACATCACCCATGCTCATCTGAAAGTCCCACATTTCTCGCTTTATAATGTAATGGTTCTGTATCTTTCATTGACTAAAAGGTAAGGAAAATATTTGAGGGTTAGTAGCGAAACCACCAGCGGAATAGTGAAATATTACAGTGTTGTACAAAGTGAATGCTTAGTAAATATTGTTGAATTCCTGGATTAACTATCACAAATAAGCATTCATTCTTTTGAACCCACAGGAAAGAAAGGGCCAGTAAAAAAAAAAGTGGGAAATATAATTGTGGATTTTAAGTTTACGACTTTGGTCATGTCACGCTGAGTTGTGTTGCCAAGAGGTCACATTTTCCCACACAGTGCGGCTTTTGCAGTTAATACTTCATTTCCAGGGTTTATTAGTGTTGGGGGGTCAGTTTGCTGTGCAGTAGAAAGAGCACGGGATTTGTAGTCACACTCCTGAGTTTGAATCCCAGCTGTACGGTGTTCTATCCTTATGATTTAGAGCATGTATTTATCCTCTCTGACCTGTTTTCTCATCTAGAAAAAGGGAAGATATATTTTCCTTAAAGGGTTGTTGAGAACATTAGCAGAGAAACCGTGTATAAAGGACTTAGCATAGGACCTGGTGTGTAATAGGCCCTCAAAACAAAACCCAAAAAGGTACCTGCTGTCGTTGTCAGGGATTGGGTATTCCACAGAACTAAATTGCCCAGCTAATTACTTGTCCCCTTAAATGATCGGCCTTTCTTATAATATGGAAATTAATAAAGACTGACTTAGTTCCTTGTTGCCTTCAAGCAGAGTCTACAGAATGTAGGCAGTTTAATTAAAGTATCATCAGTATGAAAAGCACTTACTGTGTTCAGAATAGCGAAACTCTCATGGGAAATCTACATACACATATACATACATATATACGCATATATACATACATACATACATATACACACACACACATTTGTATATGGCTATATTTGAATTGAAACTAAATGATACCAGATTCCTGTGCTTTTTTTGGTGTCTGCTTTCTTTTCTCTTTCCTGGTTGTCAGCATATCGGCTGCCAGACTGTCTCTTCCAATTGGTGAGCCTCTTCCTCTGATGCCCTTCTAGCTCTTCTGATGTACTTTGAGCTGGGAAAATCAGATAACCAAGGTTTTTGGAATTACTTTTAAAATGAAGTAAAAGGTTTGCAAGGGGTGGGAGAGTGGTGGGGAGAGCAAGAACTTATGCTTATGTGAGCACAGGGGCACTGCCCTGGCAGTTGAGTGCCCGAGTTTAAATTCAAGAGACATGTGACATCTGTGTTAACTGTAAGAAGCTTTCATTTGCTTTGTGTTCTGGTAGATGATTGTATTTCACATCGTCAGTCAAGATGACTCACTAGAACTTTCCTTTCCCAGATATAGCTTCCTCCATTGAATTCTGCTTTTGTGCTGTATTCCCAATTTATGAACATTCATTCAAGAAGCAGGGTTCTTTTTGTTTTTTTTTTTAAGTTTATTTATTTCTTTGGAGAGAGAGAGCACAAGCAGGGGAGGGACAGAGAGAAGGAGAGACAGAATCCCAAGCAGGCTCCATGCCATCAACACAGAGCCCAGTGTGGGGCTTGAACCCACAAACTGTGAGATCATGGCCTGTGCTGAGATCAAGAGTCAGATGCTTAACCGACTGCGCCCCAAGAAGCAGTTTTACAGTGCGTTATGCTGCAAGAAAATGACACCTTACATTTATCAACAGTGGAAAATATTTATGGAATGTCTACTATGGGTCCGTGACTATTATAGGTGCTTGGAGTACATCAGTGAACAGAATAGACAAAATCCATGCTTCCATAGAAATTGCAGTCTGGTGGAAGGATATATAGTTAATAGCAGTATAAAAATTGCCATGTAGAAATGACTATAACGGGGCAAAATAAAGTATTATCTAGTAAATTTCATTTTTTTTGTGCAATTGTGTTAGTGTCAGCTTTCCAAACTGTTTTTAGCTAAGCATATTAAAGTCATTTTTCCAACTTACTATTTTTATAGTGAAAATTTGTATTAACAACAAAAGTGATGAATTGGCAGCCTTGGCTTGAGTCAAAACTGTTCTTTGTTTTTAATTTTTTCTGACATTTCATTAAATAAATTTGTGATGGCATGTTTTCCTTTTATCAAGAATTGTTATTAGGGGGTGAGGGAAGCATGCCTCTAAGTAAGTATCTTTTCCCCAAAGAAATGTCTTTGAGTAATCATAAATTTCATGAACCACAGCTGTCCTGCTAAGATGACAGAATAGCGTAGTGCAAAGTAGGAGTAAGATCTTTCAGCCCTACCACTGACACTTATTTGGTAACCCTGAACAATACTTGACCTCTTCAGGGTAGGTAGGTAGGTATGTATGTATGTATGTATGTATGTATGTATGTATTTTTAAAGTTTATTTATTCTGAGAGAGAGAGAGAGTTGAGAGAGGGGCAGAGAGAGAGAATCCCAAGCAGGCCCTGCACTGTCAGCAAGGAGCCCGATGGGAGGCTTCAGCTCACGCCGTGAGATCATGACCTGAGCCAAAGTCAGACACTTAACTACCTGAGACACCCAGGTGCCCCCAGAGTTAGGTTTTTAAATGTATAAGCAATAACAGTTGATCTAATGGAATAGTTTTCACTTTCCATCTGTCATGCTATTCTTGTGCTCTCTTGTGGGTTTTGTGGTGGGGTGCCGGGGAAGGTCCGTGCCCCTTTTGGTGGAAAGAGGAGTAGGTTTGAGTCTGAAGGTTTGAGCAGTCCCTTTGTGAGTCATGGGGGGGAAGAAGAAAATTTTGGATTGAGAGTTTGGAATTATAATAGTAGCTATCTCTCTGGGACTTACTTTCTTTGCTGTGGACTTCAGTTCGAATACGTGAATGATGTGGATTGCTGGGGAATGTGTGTTATAAACCTGTATAGGTTTTGTTTCAGGTAGAAACTATATTCCAGTTAACTAGTTTGTGAACTTTTAAAACTGTAACCTACTGACCCTTTGGGGCAACTTACCTATCCAGCCCAATCTCCAATTAACCATCCAGGGAAACCTGAATTCTCAGAGGATAGAGTCAAGCTGGTATGTGTAGTGCCAAAGATGAGACAGCTTCCTAGAAATTGTCTTACTAATAAGGAGCTGGAAGGGATCTGGCAAATATCCTGTATCCTTTTGGCAACTCCAGATGTTTATAGTTTCAACCTTGGCCTCGTGTGGAGAGGGAGGAGAAGAAAGCAGAGGGGAATGGACAGGAGCCTGGATGGTCCAAGAAATAAAAAGAGTTTGAATGAAGAAGGGTTTGACATCAGAAGCAGTAGAGGCCACAGAAATGGGGATTAGAGGCTCCTAAGGAGAGAAATGAGGCGCAGGAAGGCCCACCGGGAAGCGGGCCCAGAGAGAGAAGGCAGGAACCTGGGACCTAAAGGCAAATGTTAGAACGGCTTTGTCTCTGCAGCGAGGGGCTTGGGGGCAGGGCCAACAGTTGTATAACGTGCAGTGTCTTAGGATACTTCTGTGCCTCTGTCAGAAGGGCCTTCCGGCCCCCAGAAAGATCAGTTTGCCCAACTTGTTTACCAAAAACTGAAAAAGTCATCCTGAATTCCCATTCCCTCCCCTGCATCCCTTCTCTCTCCACCCTCCGTTCATGGCACTGAGCGTCTGTCCAGCTCCTGGGAGCCCCTCGTGATTCCTCTCTTTTCCTCGCCCTACACGTTCCGTCCATCGGCGCAGCCTTTTGGCTCCATTTACAGACCTTATCCCCAGTCTGGCCATTTCTTTCCGTTGCCATTGCTGTTGTCCTAATTTGTCTTCTCACTTGGGCTCACTGGCCAGCATTTTGACTTAGAGTCTCTTTCAAACTTGCCCCTTTAGATTTCATTCTTCATACAGTGCCCACACTATCTCTGTGAAAAGTCAATCTATTTTAAATTCCCCATTGAGAAGAAAATCTAAAGTCCTATCAAGGCTCCTATCAAGATGCTTTTTTCATCCTCTTTAATTTTCCACTTCTCTCTTCCTCAATTTTTGTATTCCAGTTTCACTGACCTTTCTGTTTAAACGGGCCAGGCTTCTTCTTGACTTCTGGGTCATTGCACTTGGTATATCCTCTTCCTGTAATATAGTTCCTCCGGATCCTTACATAGCGAGCTGGCTGATTACCCTTCAAGTTTCGGTTCATATGTCACCTCATCTGAAGTAGTTCCCTCTGCCCACCTGTTCCTACCCACCATCTTCTCCCTCCCACTACCTTGTTTTAATTTTTTAACAGCAGTTACCGTCATGGGGTATCATTTGATTAGTTCTCTTGTTTAGTGTCTGCTTGCCCTAAAATATTAGCCCTGTGAGGGCAGGAACCTTCTCTGTCTCTTTCACAATTGTGACACCAATTCCTAGAAAGGGCCTGGGCCTTCCTAGGTACCTCTCTTCAAAAATTATTTGTTGGATGAATAAAAAAAAAAAACAAATGAATGAATCGATGAATCAATGAATGAATGAGTAGGCTGGATTGATCTACACTGTGAGAGAGGAGCATTCTGTGAGAAGCCTTCATGAGTGCAGTGGGTCCCCAAGGGCCACAGGCTTTCACCTCCATGCAGTGAATGAGGTGAGCGAGGAGAGGTGGTCTTATCCTTTAATCCTGGAAAACAAAGAAAGTACTTTCACAACTGCCACACTCATGTCCACTACAAACACAGTCCTTGGAATCCAGGAGTGAGTGCTTCATGGTCCCTGCTGTTTAGACCCTGAGGACTACGTTACTCCTCCTATGTGGGTATGTGACTTACTTAAAATACTCTTGGGTTTATCTGTTTTTGTTCTTCTTCAGTTTATGGATCTCCTTTCTTTGTGGACTTTAATTTTATTTCTGAGTCTGTGCTATTCCTTCATCCCTGGGCTCACCTGTTTTGTTAGTTTCTTATCATCCTTCCTTTATTTCTGTTGGGAAAAAAGCAGGTTTATAATATATCTATATTTAGTGTGCATATCTATATTTAAATTATGTTCTCTTCCTTCTTACTTTCAGGATTACCACCTGTAAATGTTCTTTTGTTCTTTGCTTTTCTCACTTAACAACACATCCTGGAAATCACTCATATCATTCTATAGATCTCTCTCTCTCTGTCTCTCCCCCCCCCCTCTCTCTCTCTCTCTCTCTCTCTCTCTCTCTCTCTTTCTCTACAGTTACATAGTACTCCTTTCTAGAAGATATACTGTAATATATTCAACCGGTCTCCTGTGTGTATGCATTTCAGTTATTTCCAATAATGTAGCAATGATGAATGAGCTGAAGCATGTATATTTTTATATTGCTGGAGGTGTGTATCTTCAGGGTCAAATCCTAGGTGTGGGTTTGCTGGGTCAAAGAGTAAACGCCTAGGTAATTCTGGAGATGTTGCCAGATTTCCCTTCATTTGGACTTTTAACACTTTTTCTCACCAGCGTGTTACACACGCTTTCATGTCGCTTTCCCTGAAGATTTCAGCAGACCGTGGTCCTCTCTCATCTCAACCCCGCTTGTTGCTATGTATGGGTTTTAATGTCAGGCTAAACATTGTATTTGAAGATCACTTTGTTGTTATTTTTAAAAAAAAATTTTTTTTAACATTTATTCATGAGACAGAGTGTGAGTGGGGGAGGGGCAGAGAGAAAGGGAGACAGAATCCAAAGCAGGCTTCAGGCTCTGAGCTGTCAGCATAGAGTCCAACGCGGGGCTCAAACTCATGAACCGCAAGATCATGACCTGAGCTGAAGTCCGATGCTTAAGCGACTGAGCCACCCAGGTGCCCCAAGACCACTTTGTTTTTGAGTCGTATACAATAATTGTTTGACTTATGCCTGTTTTTTGCTTGTGTATTTTTTCACTTTGGAAGTTTTATGAATTTAATTTTAGGATTCTTCATCTTTTGGGGGGATTATTAGAAATGACTGAACTATAGGGGCGCCTGGGTGGCGCAGTTGGTTAAGCGTCCGACTTCAGCCAGGTCACGATCTCGCGGTCCGTGAGTTGGAGCCCCGCGTCGGGCTCTGGGCTGATGGCTCAGAGCCTGGAGCCTGTTTCCGATTCTGTGTCTCCCTCTCTCTCTGCCCCTCCCCCGTTCATGCTCTGTCTCTCTCTGTCCCAAAAATAAATAAACCTTAAAAAAAAAAATTTTTTTTAAGAGAAATGACTGAACTATAAATGGAGGTGAAAGCGGATGGCTGAGCTGAAGTCCTTTTTTTTTTTTTTTCCCAGAGAGACCTTGAGAAATAGAATTTCAGCTCTTCTAATGTTCCAGCTTTTTCACTGGTAGAGGGGAAGGAAGAGAGAGATGAGCTTTGTAGGAGTAACTAATGTATTTGCGTAAAGTCCTTTGGCATTTTACTACCAGTGGGTCCCAACAGTTATGTTTTGTTAGTTGAGCAAAAAAGGTTTTAAGAAAGATGACACAAAACTCTCAAAAAGATGTAGGATTGTGGTGGGTGGCTTAAAGTCAAGCACCTGGAACTGGAAGATTACACGTCTTCCCTCCTCTCCCACTGAGGTATTTTAGTGGAAGGTTTTCAGAAACATGAAATTCTAATTAAACCCTGAAAAGTTCTAGAAAGTCTCTTCTCCCTCAGCTAGTCATTATCCCACATTGGATATTTATTTCTCACTAGAAAATGTGCTTTGGGGGTGCCTGGGTGGCTTAGTCAGTTAGGCGTCTGACTTCAGGCTCAGGTCATGATCTCACGGTTCATGGGTTTAAGCCCCACATCAGGCTCTGTGCTGACAGTGCAGAGCCTGCTTTGGATCTTCTGTCCCTCCCCCCCACCCCACCCCTCCCCTGCTCACTCTCTTTCAAAAATAAAGAAACATTGAAAAAGAAAGAAAGAAAATGTGTTTTGGGGGGCAGTGGTGTTGGGAATTGAGAGTGAGAATCCATCTGCTTGATTTTTTTTTTTAAGTATGCATGTTGATGTTGATTGTTAGCAAGTTTTTTTTCCCCTGAAAACCATTTGCTGAGTATCTTTTTAGAAAGCCTTAGCAAAAGAAGGAAAGTTCACCCTAACTTCCTGTATAAAACCTTAAAATAGTTACAAATAAAACAAACCAGAGACCAGGCTCAATTTTGAATATGGATGCAAAAATCAAAACAAAATCGTAGCAAATAGAATTCCACAATGTACTAAAACCATGACTGACTTGAGTTTATGCCAGCAGCGTAAGTTTGGTTCAGAATCAAGACATTTTCTCAGCATTATTATAGCAAAAGGAAGTATGATCAGATCAGCAGATGCTGAATAGGCATTTGATTTAAAAAAAAAAAAAGCACACAGTTCTTATATGTCGAAAGGAAGCTCCGTTAATATGTCAGGCTACTTTCTAAAGATCACTACCAAATATTCTTCTAAACAGTGAAGCATTGCAGCCATTTCATTGAAACCTAGAGCTTCACAGGATGCCCACACATTCAATGATGTCTTAGAGGCAGTAAGACCAATTAAAAAAAAAGGAAGTATATAAATACTGGAAATGAAAGTTAGCACTCTTTTTTGCCAGTTATATGATTATATACTTAACAAAACTAAGAGATTTCAGTGTAAAGACGTAGTGTTTATAGAAGTTTGGTAAGATAGCTGAATATAGCATACATGATTAGTAGAAGCAAAATTTTTCTCTATCCTTGAAATAAACCCCTAAATATGGAAATGGGGGAAATGTTCCATTTAAAATAATGATAGAAATGATAAAACTCCTAAGAATACATTTAATAAAGTTATTATTTACAAGAAGAAAGTGATACAATCTTTAAAAAAAATTTTTTTTTTTTAACATTTATTTATTTTTGAGAGAGAGACAGAGTGCAAGCAAGCAGGGGAGGAGCAGAGAGAGAGGGAGACAGAATCTGAAGCGGGCTCCAGGCTCTGAGCTGTCAGCACAGAGCCTGACCTGGGGCTCAAACCTGGGAGCGGTGAGATCATGACCTGAGCTGAAGTCAGACGCTTAACTGACTAATCCACCCAGGCACCCCAAGAAAAGTGATATAATCTTATTAAAGGAAATATTTGTGGAGTTGAACAAACTCTAGGACATACTAGTGTCCTTGTTGGGCTAATGTCGTTACAGCTTGGTGCCCTGTAGGGTTGTTTGCAGAACAGATAAATGATCTTAAAATTCATAGGGGAAAGAAAACCAAACACCTGTGAATAGCCAAACAAAGTTTAAGAAGAGAAAAGTCTCGTCAGCACCAGACCGTACCACAGAGCCAGTGTGATCAGATCACTGTTGTATTGACCCGGGAATTGTTCATAGTAGATTATCCAGAAATAGGTATCACTTCGTATGAACATTTCTTTTACAGCAAAAATATTTTTTAGTTTCATGAGAAGAGGCTGGGTTAGTTAATAAACTTGTATCATATTAATTTCAAGCATATAACTCAGTGACTTGACATTTTATATACCTTATAAAATGATCACCATGGTAAGTATAGTCACCATCTGTCACCATACAGAGTTATTACAGTACTATTGACTGTATTTCCTATGCTGTACTGTACATCCCCCATGACTTATTTATTTTATAGCTGGAAGTTTGTACCTCTTAATGCCCTTCACCTATTTTATCCATCCTCCCACCCATCTCCGTCTACCCCCCTGGCAACCTGTATTCTCTGAATTTATGAGTCTGTTTCTGTTTTGTTTGTTCATTTGTTTTGTTTTTTGGATTCCACATATAAGTGAAATCGCATAGTATAAAAATGTAGGATTTCCCACGGTAAAGATATTATACACAAATGAACAGAGTAATAATAAGTTAAAAAAATCAGATAAAGTGAATGTAATATGAATATGTATGTGTAATATACAGCAAGCTCTTACAAATTGAGAAGAAAAACATATGTAGTCCATCAGAAAGCTTAGCAAAGGATGTGAATAACTGATTTATGTACGAATCCAGATGAGAAAGAAACATGCAAAATAACTCTCAAGCTTACTGTCAGTGAGTGAAATTCAGACCCCACTGGTTTGCTGAAGGGGATCACTGGCGACAGGAAGATTGGGGTGTGCTCCTAGCTGAGGCAGAAAGGTGGTTTCTGTAGCCCATCTCCCACTTTGTGACTTTTTCTTATTTTCTCAAAGAATAGTGTCAACTCTTACAGCTTTTAACATTTTTAGAGATTTTTAAAAAATGTTTTTTTTTTTTTTAATTTTTTTATGTTTATTTATTTTTGAGAGAGAGACCAGAGCATGAATAGGGGAGGGGTCAGACAGAGAGGGAGACACAGAATCCAAAGCAGGCTCCAGGATCTGAGCTGTCAGCACAGAGCCCGACATGGGGCTCAAACTCACGAACTATGAGATCATGATCTGAGCTGAAGTCAGATGCTTAACTGACTGAGCCACCCAGGTCCCCCAAAAATGTTTATTTATCTTTGAGAGACAGAGGGCACAATCAGGGAAGGAGCAGAGAGAGAGGGGGGAGCAGAGGATCCAAAGTGGGCTCCACACTGACAGCAGAGAATCCAATGCAGAGCTCGAAACCACGAACCATGAGATCATGACCTGAGCCAAAGTCAGACACTTAACCTACTGAGCCACCCATGTGCCCCCAACATGTTTAGAGATTTTTCATCTTTGTTGTATGTCATGCTTTTTATTGTGTTTCATGTTTGCTTCCTTGAGTTAACTTCAGTAACATGGGATTCTTTTCTATGAAACTTAATTTTCTTTTTGAGACATTACTAGATGTGGCTCATTTAAGATCGCTAGTCATGGCATTTTAACTGGAGTCGCTGGTCTTATGTTTTGCTGTCGCCAATAAAATTTTTCTTAAGATAGGTTTTAAAAAATAAATCACCCTAACACTTTTAATATCTAGACTAAAGGAAATGAAATTTGGGTGAACATTTTTCATGCAGAAGAGGATAAATTGTGAATATGCACAGTTGTGGTTTGCATAGTTTCCGGTGGCTATGAGTTTCCTTTTCTTTTGCTTACTCTTCTTTGAGAGAACATACATTAAAGCTCATTGCGCCGAAACTAATGTGACATTGTCAACTCTACTTCATTAAAAAAAGAAAAGAAAAGAAAGCACTGACAGCTTGGAAACTGCTTGGGATTCTCTTTCTCTCCTTCTCTCTCTGCCCCTCCCCCACTTGCGCGCGCGCGCTCTCTCTCTCTTTCTCTCTCTCGCTTTCAAAAATAAATACACTTAAAAAAAAGTTGAAGAGAGGTGCTCAGTTGGTTGAGCATCCGACTTCGGCTCAGGTCATGATCTCACAGCTCGTGGGTTCGAGCCCCACATCAGGCTCTGTCAGTACAGAGCCCGGATCCTGCTTCAGATTCCGTGTTTCCCTCTCTTCTGCTCCTCCCCCGCTTGCACTCCGTGTCTCTCTCAAAAATAAATAAGCCTTAAAAAAATTAAAGAAAGAAAGAAAAAATAAAAACCTGAGTAGGAAAATGCTCGTTGCAAGTTATACTTGACCACCTGTGTCTGAGTACCATTTGTAAATAATGAATATGTTCGGGAACTCAATTAATTTTCACAGCTTTAAAGGTATAGTAGAACTATAGTGTACCACACCATGTCATGTCCCCATGGTAGGGTTCGTCGAGGGGTTGGTGCTATCTAGTCAAGAATCTATAGAAGTAAACTCTCTTTTCCTACTCCTCCACCCCAACATCTTTTTAGGGGAAACGCAGGGCTTGAATGCAGGACCTTGAGATGAAGAGTCGCATACACCAACTGAGCCAGCAAGCCCCTTCCACTAACATCTGTATTATGACATAATTCACACAGTAAAATTCCCCCCTTTTAAATGTATAATTCACTGGTTTTTAGTGTGTCGACAGAGTCGTGAACCATCGCCACTCTGATTTTGGAACATTTTCACTACCTCAGAAAGAATCCCATTAGATATCCAAAGTGCATATCCTGGCGTTCACACTGAACATTACCTCATGTATCACATAAGTAAAGAATAACACAATAAAAACTGTTCTTACTTTCATACAAAACCTTGTCAGTATTCCCAGGTGGCTTCCTATAGCTTGGTAAACAAGTTTTGGTTTGGTTTGGCGTGCTTTGTTTTCTTCTGTTTTTTGTTCTCCCCGGGACTAAGGGAGCCGACTGTTTTGTTGTGTGGGTGGGAGTGGTGGTTATGGGAAGGTTCTTTTATGGTCAGAATCATTCCAAGCCCTTGGTGTTGGTTTGCAGGGCGCTAGCTGATATGAACAATGACGGGCGAATGGATCAAGTGGAGTTTTCCATAGCTATGAAACTTATCAAACTGAAACTACAAGGGTACCAACTCCCTTCCACACTTCCCCCTGTCATGAAACAGCAGCCGGTCGCTATTTCTAGTGCACCAGCCTTTGGTAAGTCTGAAAAGGACTTGGTTCCTATATTTCATTGTATATTTTAAAAATAAATATTTCCCTTTTTTCCCCTTTTCAGTTTGTAGCCTTGTGAAATTCTAGGAGGCTATTCTGTCTGAAAAGTGATGGTCCTGTGCAGGCAGATGGTGCTGGAAGAGAAGAAGCATGTTCACATTCACACCCTAGGATGTGTTAAAGAACAGAAGTTCAGCTGAGTAAATTTGAAGACATCATGGGCTTTATTAAGTGGTTCATGTGTGGGGCAGCACTCATGTAGCAAGTAGAGGGGAAGGAAGGAGGGTGGGGCAAGACAGTTGTTGGCACAAGAAAAGAAAAGATTGTATCTGGCAAGATCACTTTCCCTTGAGTCGAAGGCCAGGGGGTCTTATCAGGTCAATTATCTCATTCATCTTCCTTTGGGTGATGGACAGGGCCCATGGGACAGATGACCTCATTGATTCTGATCAGAAGATTCTGGACTGATGGGTTAAGACTACGTTTCTGGGGCAGTTTCAGTCTGCCATTAGGTTGGGTTTTAAGCCCCAGATTTGGTGACTTGGCCTAAGTGACACCATTTGGGTCTTGTGGTTTTCTTTCTAACAGATGCTAGTAATCAAAATGAAAGCAAAGCTACAGAATGTCAAGGTAAAAAGAATAAACTTGCAGTCTGCTATCGCATCTTCTGCCTTTTTATTGCTCTTCATTCTTGACCCTTCACAATGCCACATGCTTCCTGTTGGCTTTCTGTTTCCATAACATTTTGATTTTCCCCTGTGCATAAACAGCTCCCTTGGATTATGGTATCTAGCAGTGTGTTTTTAAATTCATGGTATTGAGACAATTGGCCACATTTAGAACAAAATGAAGCAGGAAACAAATAAACATTATGTCAGTTAAAAACACAATTCCATAAAACGATACCCTTTAGCCATATATTTTTCTTTCTTTTTTTTTTTAATTTTTTTTAACGTTTATTCATTTTTGAGAGACAGGGAGAGACAGAGCATGAGCAGGGGAGGGGCAGAGAGAAAGGGAGACACAGAATCTGAAGCAGCTCCAGGCTCCGAGCTGTGAGCACAGAGCCGGACGCGGGGCTCAAACCCACGAGCTGTGAGATCATGACCTGAGCCGAAGTCGGACGCTCAACCGACTGAGCCACCCAGGCGCCCCTATATATTTTTCTTAAAACCGAATCAGTAATTAGTTGACTAAGATCACCAACAGTCCTGATTTCTTCTCTGTTCTCACCTTAGACTTTAATTTATTTACATTGATTTAAAGATTGCAGTAATCAGATCTAAAATCTGACTCATGAGAAAGTTCTTAGTTTAAACAAAACACAAAAATTGTGGCTAGGGTTTCCCTTTCTTCCTCCTGATATATCTGATAGCAGGCGATAGGTGAAATAGGTTTGGGAGGGAGCAATCAATAGTAAGGCAGGTTGTCTCTGATACAGTTAATGATAAGCTGAGATAAATAAATGTTGTGGCTTTGCTTAATAGATTTGCCATTAAAAACACCTCTGAGCGTTGCCTTTCTCTTGAGGTTTAGCCACAAGACTGGTGGCTATAAGGCAAAAGGTGCAGGTCAAGCAAACAGGATAGCGATCCAAGGGAAGAAGGGAAAACTCAGGAAATCACACAGGAGCAAAGGCTAGGAAGAGCAGGGGTGAAGAGTATGGTCAGCTCATAGTGCCCGGGGTCCTTGGTCTTGTCCATTGTGTTCCCAGTCCTGATCCCTTAGTTAGCTGGCTTCTTTCAGTGGAAGTGGCTCTGAATCTCATGAAGGTCCCTGTAGCCAATGCTTGGTCAGGACCCATGGGTTAAAACAGCTAAAAGGTGTTTGGTTGTCTTTTGGCCTCCCTTCTGGGGCTGCAAGAAGAAACCTCAGAGGGGAGGAAGAGTCAAATAACCAGAGGCATCCCATTTCCTCTTTTTCCCTCAAACCCGGGGTCAGTAATTCTTCCTCTAACATTTAATATGTCTTCTCTTGTTCCATTCTGCAGCAGGACTTTCAACTCTAGAGACATTGCTGATTTATTCCCACAAGGTTGCGGCCTCTCTGCCCAGGCGGTTTTACCGTCACCTAAGTAACCTGTCACTGCCTCTGAGGGCACCTGGGATCTCTGAGCTGCCATTCCCCAGTCCTGAGCTCTTCCCCTAGGCTTCCCCACTGCCTTTCCTTCCCTCCTTCCCATCACACCAGCATCCTCGGGAAATTAGTGTCAAGAAAGGAATCACCAGGGAATATCAGAACATGAGAGAAGTTAAAAGTACATTGTGCCCTAACCAGGTTTGCCCAGGTTAACTCAAAGATCTGACCTTTGCTAGTCTTTCTAGTTCCACCTCTCAGCTTGACCCCAGGTAATTTTTTTTTTTTTTTAATAGTTCTTACATGGCTACTTTTGAGAAGAAAATAATTTGTTACTACTATCATTATTTTCTAATTAATATTAAAAATTATCTGACCATGCATTTCCTACCACTTACATATTATACTTTCGCGTGTATTTTATTTGGTCACAACAATAACCCTAAAATACACAGAAATTATTAGGCCTGGTATGAGAGAATTAAGATTCTACGAAGGTGAACAGTTTGCTTAAGAACATATTTCTAGAAAGGGAGGTAGAACCTGTCCAAACATACAGTTTTTCCCTATTTACCTTCCCACTGTCATTATCACCAAACCATATGGGTGGCATGGAACGTAACTGTTCCTGGGTTCATTGTCTGCGTGGGTGCTAAGACACATGTTAACATGTGGAACTGAGGCCAACTAGGGGTTGATCAACTCCCCTATGTGAAGGAGAGGAAATGGGGTACAGTGATACTGTGACTTGCTTAAGGACAGCCAGCTATATTCCAGGAAATTCTGTGAGTGTTCCTGGTATCTTCCCTCAGTGTGTTTGCACACAGCAGAATTCTTCTTTGACTCTGAATCCAACTGTTTCAGGGAGGGGTTATTTGTCTTTTGCTTGTTTATTTGCCAGATCCCATGGTTTTATTAGATCAAACCATTATTTTTAAACCCCAACTGTGTGTCCCTAGTTGCTAGGAACATGTTGGTGAACAAGATATCATGGCTCCTGCTGCTTTGAAGCTTCTCATGAAGCTGGAGAATTTGAAGCTTCTCATGAAGCTGGAGAAAGCAAGCATATGGGTGAATTATTTCAGGGCAAGATAAAAGCAATCAGTTCTGTACAACAGGGTAATAGGATAGAGATGCTGACGGGACAGGTTGAGCAGGGCAGAATTCTCTGAAAAGAGATGACTTTGAGCTGAATTAGAGATGAGAGCCATGTGAAGGAAGACCTAGGAGAGAACGTTCCAAGCAAAAGGAATAGCAGTTGCAAAGGTCCTAAGGCAAAAATGAAGCTGTTTATGTGCAAGAAACAGAAATGAGAGCACTGTAGCTGAGGTATTGGTGGGCCTTCAGGTCAGGGAGGTAAGGCAAGAGCCAGATGGTTTAGGGCCTAATAAAACCACTAATGAGTGAGAATCTTTTTTTCTTTCTTTTTTAAAAGTTTAGTTATTTTGAAAGAGAGAGCGAGCACAAGCTGGGGAGGGACAGAGAGAGGGGGAGACAGAATCCCAAGTAGGTTCCATGCTATTAGCATAGAGCCCCATGCTCACAAACTGTGAGATCATGAACTGAGCCACCAACTGCGCCACCCAGGCTCCCCTATAATTTTTTTTTTTCCTAAATGCAGTGAAAAGCTACAGAGAGCTTATGGGTAAGAGAGTACATGGTTGGTAGACATTTAATTTTTTTTTATAACATTTATTTTTGAGAGACAGAGCATGAGCAGGGGAGGGGCAGAGAGAGGGGGAGACACAGAATCTGAAGCAGGCTCTGAGCTCTGAGCTGTCAGCATAGAGCCTGACGCAGGGCTTGAACTCACAAACCACCAGATCATGACCTGAGCTGAAGTCAGACGCTCAACCGACTGAGCCACCCAGGCACCCCGTGGTCGACAGACATTTAGAAAAAATAATCTGTGTTTTCTGAAGACTGGACTGCAAGGGGACAAGAGTAGAATCAGGGAAGTCAGTAAGGGGGTTTTTGCCATGGGCAAGAGGTAGTGGGGATTTAGATCTGGGTGTTAATAATCAATGTGGAAGAAAAATAAATCAAATCTTGGTAATGTTAAGTGTGAGGGGCCTAGTGCATTTGCAAGGAGGCAGATGAATCCATGGGTCTGGAACTCAGAAGAAGGATCTATCAGCTCTGGGAGAATTTGAGTATGGATGGCATTGAAATCCCTGGCATTGGATAAAATACCCTAGAATGTGCAACTAGAGTAGGCAGGAGACCTGGGAGCAGGCCTTGCTGTGCTGTGACATTTAAGGGTGTAGTAAAAGGGAAGAAGCCAGGAGTGAAATAGGAGAAGGTTGTTGTCCCATTAGCCAAGAAAGCGTTTTTCAAGGAGGCAGAGCTCCCTTGTTGGATTTGCTTCTGAGAGATTGAGTAATAGGACAGAAAAATGATTGGATTTTACAAGATGGATTTGTATATGACCTTGAAAAGCAGTTTCATTGGAGTGGTAGAGACTCAAGCCTGATTGAAGGCTTGGAAAAGGGGAGAGTGCTACTGGAAAGGAGAGAGAAAGCTGGAGGAGCATGTCAGCTGAAGGCTGGTGTGTTTAGGATGAGGAGTGCTCCTGCATTTTTAGAGAAGTGAGGGAAAACCCAGTGGTTGAGGAGAGATGGGAAAATTTCAGGAATTAAAATTTAGCAGAGTCCAGAGAAATGATATCTAAAACACAGCCTCCAGTAGATGGATTTCTTTAGAAATATTTAGAAAATGTTCATTCAGAAAAGGTAGTCAACTGGTAAAAGGATGTTAGTCTTTGTAGTGGTTATTTAAAAGCTGGCGGAATAAGGCTTCCTCATGGGACAAGTCCCTACCCTGAGGAGAAATGACTGGGAGTCGAATCCAAATTGAGCAGGGCGGCAACACAGACACGAAAGAAGGAGAAGGTCCAGACCAACGTGGAGGTGGAGGACAGAGGCTGGAAATCCCAGGAAGCAAGGCTCACATAAAAATGAGCCACAGGCAGTATCAGGCAAGGTCAAATCCCACACAAAGTTATTATTAGGAAAAGGAGAATAAAGAGCTGAATAACAGCTCTGTGGACAATGAGGGCATCCCAGGAACCTACAATTTCAAAACAAGCTGAAAAATACTAAGAAAATGACACAAGTCGTGAAAGACCAACACAATCAGAATTTAAAATTTTTTTTTTCAACATTTTTATTTATTTTTGGGACAGAGAGAGACAGAGCATGAACGGGGGAGGGGCAGAGAGAGAGGGAGACACAGAATCGGAAACAGGCTCCAGGCTCCGAGCCATCAGCCCAGAGCCTGACGCGGGGCTCGAACTCCCGGACCGTGAGATCGTGACCTGGCTGAAGTCGGACGCTTAACCGACTGCGCCACCCAGGCGCCCCCACAATCAGAATTTTAAAGCCTCGGAAATAAGGCGACAGAACTCAGAAAAGAATGAGAAATAAAAGAAAAAGTCATTTCAGAACTGAAGACAAACCAGAAGCAGCACAAGAGATGCTATCAGAAGAGAAACAAGGTAAAAAGAGGAAGATTTCAAACATTAAGAAGAAATGCACAAGATATAAAAAGGATTTGAGAAAAAGTGACCGATATTGAAGGCAAAGGAAAGTGAATGTATGGTAGTTGGGAGTACCTGAAGAAGGAAACCAAAGCAAGGAAAGAGAACAAATGGTAAAGACTAGTTTAAGACAACTTGCTGGAAATAAAAGATTTGACACTTTATTGGAAAGAAGATATCGTATGCTTGAGAATGTCAACCTGGAGAAACCAACACGAAGATAAATTCTACAAAAACAAAAAATTATTTGGGTATACAGCAAAAGAAAGCACATGACTTACAAGAGGAAGAAAATTAGAATGTCTTCAGACTTCTCTATAGCAGTGCTTGATGCCAGAAAAAAACGGAGTAATGTATTTAGGATTATGGAGGAAAGACAAAGCCAAGAATTTTGCGTCCAGAAAAACCATGCCACCAAATTTTCCAACTCTCCAGACACTAACTTATTTTTTTATGATTAATTCTGGTGGTAACTACTGGAATTAGAGTCAGATTCTAAGGGTTGAAGGGCCCAGTCCCACAAGGCTGCCCTCACTTCAGACTTGAGTCACAAGCCCTCAGTCGCTAGGGTACCCATACTTCTGTCTGACTTGACTACAAAGTCAGAGGCTCCCACACACCCTTCTTCCCCTTTCTGAATTTGCTAGAACAGCTCACAAAACTCAGAGAAACATTTACTTAGGTTTACTAGTTTGTTATAAAGTATATGACAAAGGATACATACAGATGAACAGGCAGATGAAGGGGTGTATAAGGGCGAGGCCCAGAAGGGTCCTGTGTGTAAGTGCTTCTGTCCTGACGGAGTTGGGGTGTGCCACCCTCCCAGCATGTGGATGTGTTTACCAGCCTGCAAGCTCTCCAAACCCTGTAATGTAGGAGTTTCTATGGAGGCCTCATTGCTATGGTGTGATTGATGACATCCTTGGCCATTGACTAGCTCAATCTCCAGCCCCTGTACCCTCCCCTGAGGTCTGTGTGGACGTGGGGAGGGGTGGGATGGGATTGAAAGTTGCAACCCTCTAACCATGCCTTGGTCTTTCCTGTGATCAGCTCCCATCCGGTAGGTATTCTGGGGGCCCCCAGCCACCAGTCATCTTATTTAAATACAAAAAGACTTCTGTCACTCCAGAGATTCCAGGGGTCTTAGAAGCTCTTGTGTCCAGGGACCAAGACCTAATACTGTGTAACAAAAGATGTTCCTATCAGTCAGGAAATCACAAGGGTTTTAGGAGCTCTGCCAGGAACCAGGGACAGACCAGATATATGTATCTTCTTATGACACAATATCACAAGTTCAGACAGAGAAAAAAGAAAGGAAACATTGATCATTTCTTCATTCTTTGGTTAGAATCCTCTAACCAAGAGAAACTCCCCCATGAAAATGTTTGGTTACTCTGAGGTTGAATATGTAAAGGAAAGGCAGGAGGATAAATGTTTGATTTCTTTTCCTCCTTTATACTAGTTTTCAAAATAAATTGATTACCTATGGTGACCAATTAGGATTTTTTTCAATATAATTATGAATTCATAAATTTAATTCCCTCTGTGGCTTTCATTCCATTGCAGTTATTATTCTTATTGACCCTCAACTTTGGCCAGTAGATGCCTTTTCAAGTTGGATCTTGTGCCCTTAGGATGTGATTGATTCTTGACATAATTTTTGGTACTCTCCAAAACAATTAATGTGAATTTATATTTTTTTTTCTGAATTTCCATTTTAAATGAAAATATGTTAGAGCTGGAAAGCAAGTTTCTTCTTCAAACACTCCTGGATTAATTGTCATTGAACGTGGAAAGGTGGTTCCATGTGACTTTTGCTGGGATTTCTTCTTCCTAGGAATAGGAGGCATCGCCAGCATGCCGCCACTCACAGCTGTTGCTCCGGTGCCAATGGGATCCATTCCAGTTGTGGGAATGTCTCCACCTCTAGTATCTTCTGTTCCTACAGCAGCAGTGCCTCCCCTGGCTAACGGGGCTCCCCCTGTTATACAACCTCTACCCGCATTTGCTCATCCTGGTATGTGACCTGCTGAATCCACAGACTGACTTTTTACAACTTGTGTTTTACTCTTTGCTCTTGTTAAATCTTCTGTCATCACTCTCTGATTACATTTGAATGGCATTTTATTCCAGAGGAAGAGATCTCCCTTTTTTTAAAATTTAATATCTCACTTTTTCCCAACACTGAATAGGATGTGTTAGGCTAGAGAGAGGTAACGGAGAATGAAATTATGGAGCTCTGGTACCATTATGGACAAAGGTGAACTCAACAGCTAAAACCAAGAGCATAATTTCCTTTCAAGGGCTTGACAGGAGCGACTCAAGTTCGATCAGTAGTAGTTGAACATTTTCTCTTCCCTTACTACTTTTTTTTTTTTTTTTTTTTGAGGAGGTGGAGTGAATCAGGAGGAAGGGGGAAGGAAGTTGATTAAATGGCTAAACACATTAAAGACGGAGTATTACCTGCTTCCTTCATTGATAGAAAGGATTAAAAAGTTCCTGCTGTAGTTAATTTCATTTGAGACTTTATTTGAAGTCTTTTTCCCTTTAGTGAAAAGAAAGCATAAATTGTAGATGTGGTCTACACATCTAATGAATTCTTATCCGGGGGTAAAGTATTTTTTTAAAAAAGTACTTGGGATATGTCTGTGTAATTTCAGTAGCGATGATGGCCTGGATTTTAGCCATGGGTAATGATTATGTTTGAATGGTTACTTCTCTGCCCAGTTCCCTGGATTTATTCCATCTGTCAAGATCTGTCTGTAAGTTATAGCTAAAGAATCTAAAGGCAGCACTTTTTTTTTTCTTTTTTTAAGATTTTCTTGTCCCATGTAGTTTACCTTTCATATGTGGCCATGGCTACAGACGTGATGGCGGCTGTAAAAGTTGTTGCAGTTACTTTTCAAGTAGCGTCTGTGAATGCATGTGCTCGGTCTTGTTTTCTTTTGGGCTTAATAGCAAATGTTGCAAGACAATAGGCCAGGAGGTGGGGAATGTGGCTGAGACTCAGCGTATTTTCCTGGCACCCAGCTAACCAGCCCTAATGGGAATCAGACACAAAGGCTGACCCTCCCTAGCATCCCATGTTATCTGGCCGCGACTGCAAGGCTGGGACCTTTTGTTTCTTTCATCTGGACCTAATACTTCTGCTCCTTTAGCACAGTTAAGAAAATGCCATCCTATGTATTTAAGCTGTTGCTTCTTTAACTATGGGAACAGATCCCGTAAGATGTGATACAGGGGCATCTGGGTGGCTAAGTCGGTTAAGCGGCCAACTCTTGGTTTTGGCTCATGATTTCACAGTTTGTGGGTTCAAGCCCTGCGTTGGGCTCTGCACTAGCATTGAGGAGCCTGCTTGGGATTTTCTCTCTGCCCCTCCCCTGCTTGTGTGCTCTCTCCTCTCTCTCTCTCTCTCTCTCTCTCTCTCTCTCTAAATAAATAAATAAATAAACAAACAAACAAACAAACATGTGATATGAAACTTTTAACAAAGAGTTATGGATTGTAAGCATTACTACTTAGCAAAGTGATTTTCAGTAGGAATGAGTAAATCTAGAAAAATTTTTGGCAAGGGGCAGGGAGTGAGGAGGAAGTCACTCTTTTTGAGTCCAGGGTAGTAAGGGAGGAATAATTTCTGCCTCAGATTTGGTGAGTATATATTTTAATTTTCACTAATAGGAAAATGTTTCTTTTCTTTGTAGGATTAAAATTATTCACCATTTATTTATTTTTACAGCAGCCACATTGCCAAAGAGCTCTTCCTTCAGTAGATCTGGTCCAGGGTCACAATTAAACACTAAATTACAGAAGGCACAGTCATTTGATGTGGCTAGGTAAGTGTGCTTGTTTCTAAACGGGCATTGGATTAAAGCCATTATCTGATTAACATCTAAAACTGAAAGTGAATTAACTATGTTCTTTATTGTCTTTTATTTTGTAGGATGCCAATAATTAGTTCTGGATAATGTTACTAGGTTTTATCACTTACATGTTGTAGAGATGACAAATAAAGAACATGACATTTCCTTTAAAAACCTTGGGTGTTCTTTTTTTAATAACAAAAACAAACAGCTACTAGTTTTACTAATGTTTAAAAATAATAAAATAGAACTCCAGGTAGGAGGGGGAAATTAACTCTTTTCTATTAACCCTTTACATATTTATAGAAAATTTTATATGAAGATTAGAGCCACAGTTGGCCTTATCTTTTATTCTATCTCAGATAATCTCATGGAATTTGCCCAAGATAACATAGCTCCTAAATGATAGAGCCCGGAGTTTAACTGAGTTCTTTCTGATTTTAAGGCATGAGTTCTTACCTGAAAGTTTGCTCTGAAAATCAGTTAATGGTGGTACACAGATACTTGTCTTCCGCTCGTTAAGGTTTTATTCCTAAGACTCAGGAACATTGCTGAACATCTACTTGCCAAACACCTTGTTAATCCCATTCCGTGCCCCCAACCACCTGCAGTAGATACTGGCTCAGAATTGTGAATTAGGAAATAAACCCAAAGAAGCCATCATCCTCACTTACAGTTTACATTTTACCACAAGGTAGAACTGAGATTTAAACTCAGGTGATCCAACACTGAATTCCCTATTTCTTAGTCTTTCTCCTATGCATGCTGAAGTTTTGAGTTTTCTGTGACTCTCCACAAGGGATTTTGAAATCTGCCTTAAAATTGATGTGTGACTGGGGCACCTGGGTGGTCGGTTCAGTTGGTTAAGCATCCCATGACTCTTGATTTTGCCTCAGGGCATGATCTCACGACTTGTGGGTTCAAGGCCCCCGACCCCCCACCCAGGCTCTGCCCTGATAGTGTGGAGCCTACTTGGGCTTTTCTCTCTCTCTGCCCCTCCCTCTCTCTCTCAATATAAATAAACAAACTTAAAAAGAAAACATTAAAAAATTGATTTGTGCCATAAGAATGAATAAGTAATCAGTATTAGCAAACAGTAATGTTATTAAGGCAACTGGTTGTGGGGGGGTCAGATTGGTAGTCATCTTTTCAGTAATTTCAATTTCCAGCAAATTTTTAGAACGTGGCATCTAATTTTTGGTTACCTGCTAATGAGTTTTTAGTCCCTTTAAGTTTTCAGGGAAGTCTCGGCATAAAACTATGACTTGGTAAGTGTAATCTGGGGCAGCTTCTGTGTGCAACACCCTATATTCCTGGGGTGCAGGAGAAAGATAATTAGCTTTTGACAAATAGGCAAGAGTTGGAATCAGCATAAATTAGTTAGTTTAAAATGAGAGGGCTGTTGCAGAAGTACTCACAGCAGAATCGACCTTGGTAAGTGTTTTTTATTAAGAAATTTATAATAGTTGAAAACGTGATTGTAATTAGGTACTCTTAAAGTGCTTGGGAGCCGTTTCCAATGCATTATGAAGTATATGTTGTTAAGTATAAGTGCATAGGTAACACATGTAAATGATGACTGAGAGGTTCAATTTATGATTAAAACTTTGCTTTTACATATGAGGAATAGATATCTTTGTTGAAATGAAAGGAAATTGCAAATGGGGTATTGGTTACAATCTGTTCTGGAAGTGAAATGCCATTGAGAGCTTAGCCATTGTGTTTAAATTGCCCTATTTAGACACCAGGCTCTTAACAAGCCATAGGTACCAATGTGATACTTAACGCGGGAACAACTCTGAGGACCTCGTCATTAAGGAGGTGTAGACCCAGTTGACTCCTGGCAGGGGTTTTCTTGGGCAGGACCTCTTCACTAAGGAGGTGTAGACCCAGTTGACTCCTGGCAGGGGTTTTCTTGGGTCAGGCTTGCTGCACATTGGCAAGAAAAGGTCAGCACTTGATTGCACTTAAAGAAAGCAAAGCCCCTTCCATTACCGCCCCACTGATTTGCCGTGACCCTGGAAATGTTCTGTTCTCTCTGGGCAACTCTCCATTTGTGGGAATTTAAACTTCCCAGAATGAAATGATTTCCCTTCATTAAGAACTATATCCTGTCTTTTGCTGAATAGAAAGTTACACATGTTAAAGAATTAATACCTTTAAAGGCAGCTACCTGTTTGCTAGCAGCATTGCTTTTTGAGCTGAAAGAGAACAGTTCTAGAAGTTAGGAAAAGCCTGGACATTTTTGTATCATTTTAGATCCAAAGAGTTCTTTCCGTATTTTGTAGAGGCTTCCAGTTATTAAATTGTGTGTATAACTTGGAACAGCCACTTACTCTATTGTGTTTACCCTTGAGTCTGGAAAAATAATGAGCATGTCTGTTTTGAGAGAAATGTTTACAACCTTAAAATATGGAAATACTCATTACAGAAAATTCAGAAGTAATGATTAGAAAGCTAATAAAATGTTAAAGCTGGTTTTCTCGGGAAGTTCGTAGTTTACTGGTGTTAAAAGAATGTAAATATGTTCTTCACTGTTCATCCTTTTACCCCCCCTTCCTCTTCCCCACAGTGCCCCTCCCGCGGCAGAATGGGCTGTCCCTCAGTCATCCAGACTGAAATACAGACAGTTATTCAATAGTCATGACAAAACTATGAGTGGACACTTAACAGGTATTTGCAAATGAGAATTAATTTTGTGAAATATGATTTTTATTCCAAATCCAAATTGCTTCCAGATGTTGGGCCAAAGATATTTTCCAAATGCCTTTCTCTATTTGCTTTTTTCTAAACAAGGTTTTCATTGTCCTTCTTATGTTAAGTTCTCATCTACTGATAATGCCACAGTGCCTAAGGCTTTGACCCCGTTGCTTCTTGGTAAATGGAACATAGACCAAGGATCTTTCTGCACAGTGGATCCCACCAGTACTCAAGTCAAAGCACTCTCGCACAGAAGCACTGCTGTAAACCAAAACTGGTTCAGGTTCTGAAGTTCAACTTAGTAGATGAACTTGAAACTGTCTACTCAAAGAGTCAGCATTCAAGGCAGTATGCAGGGTGGAAGTAAGTGGCTGGTGAGTTTGGCACCTGGCTCTGCCACTAACTAGCTGGAGGTCACTTTTTCCTATTTAGATCTCATTCCTTGTACAAGGGGCCAGAGTTAAGTTATATGAACTCCGTGGGTTTAAAGATAAAAAAAAGATTCTGTTATTTACATCAGAAGGATAGAAAGGATTTTAGGATACTCTCCAGAAGCCTCCAGGCTCCAAGCTGTTGGCACAGAACCTGACACAGGGCTCGAACCCACAGACCATGAGATCATGACCTGAGTCGAAGTCAGAAGCTTAATCAACTGAGCCACCCAGGGGTCCCTCCAGAAACGTTTCTAATGAGAGTTAAACACTTAAAATTGATTAGAGAATTATAAAGAAAATTGTAATTTTAATAAAGGAAAATAGAGACATCTGATACAAACTTTGAGAAAGAAAAAAATGTGACTGTCCTCTAACAAATACAGAAGGAAGGCGAGAGAGTTAATTTGCCTGAAGTAGAGACGCACTGGTATATAACACAAAATTTAAAGTTCTGATTCTATCTTACTATATTACAATTGCAATTTTTACTTCGAAAAGAAAAATTCATCTGTTAAAAAATTTCAGGGTTCAGTGAGATTTGGAAGGGTCTGATCTAATCTTGAGCCTTATCCCTCATAAAGTGTCTCACAGTTTTCTCAAATAAGGATATATTTATATCTGTGGGGGGGGGGGTGCAAATTGTAGTTAAACACAAATATTCTAAATGCCACGCTCACTCTCTGCTAAAACAGTACCTGTCATTTTTATACATGGCATGAGAAACCAGTCCAGCTCATCCAAGCACTGAAGGAATATTCAATAGTGATAGTTTTAAGTATAATGCAACGTGGTTTATTTCACGCCAGTGCTCCAAACAGACCCAGAACTGCATTGTCCGTAAATCTGAAAACAATTTTTCAAGGCATTGTTGGTGTATGTTGTGAATGAGTTAGGTAGTATTCAGATGTGACATTGATGTGGAAATTCTTTCTTGGGAGGATTTGCATTTTATGACTGAAGTGCGGTGTCTTCATTCCAAAGATGACGACCCAGTCACTCGAATATTTAGAACTTTTAATATCTGAGACAAACAGTAAAATTTGAAATATACGAGGAAGAGCAGATTTGTGTTAATGTTCATCTACATACTTACTACTGTCTTGTCCTGGAAAGAATTCATATTTATTTATTTATTTATTTATTTATTTATTTATTAAACAGTAAAATTTGAAATATACGGGGAAGAGCAGATTTGTGTTAATGTTCATCTACATACTTACTACTGTCTTATCCTGGAAAGAACTCTTATTTATTTATTTATTTATTTATTTATTTATTATTTAAACGTTTATTTATTTTTGAGACAGAGAGAGACAGAGCATGAATGGGGGAGGGTCAGAGAGAGGGAGACACAGAATCCGAAACAGGCTCCAGGCTCCAGCTGTCAGCACAGAGCCTGACGCGGGGCCCGAACCCACGGACCCCGAGATCATGATCTGAGGCTGAAGTTGGACGTTTAACCGACTGAGCCACCCAGGCGCCCCTGTCCTGGAAAGAATTTAAAATGGGAATTTTATCTTCAAGCTAGATCTTTGTATAGTCGTGTAAAATAGATTTATTACAGTAAACTTAAAAATAATAAGCGAAAGAAATTTGTTTTCCCTTTATGAGGAATCAATATAGGCTGTGTTTTAGACTAAATAAAACTGGATGGAAGCAGACCCGGTTTGTTGTGATGGGTGAAATACAAAGATAATTGTCATGATCACAGCTATGAAAATGATTTGAGTCCTGAACCCCAAAGCAGTTACTCGTTCAGTTTAAGGATAAGAAGACTATCAAGAAACTTGAGAAGAGGTCCCTGATCATAGAGGCCCAAATGAAATATATAATTTAATATTCTTAATCTCATGTTTTTCTTCTCTAGTAGTTTTGTTTTGTGTGTGTGGATTCTTGTTTTGAAGGAGTTAAAAAGCAATTTTACAACTTTCATGTAATTAGAATTTTTAAATCTAATGCAGTAGTTCTCAGCCTTGCAGTTGTGACATCCTAATGTTATGAACACCAGTTAAAGTATAGGATTTGTGGAAAATTTATGTTTTAATATTAATTAGAGTAGGATGTAGGTCATCCTTAGACCGTGACTTCCACCCGCTTGCATTCACCTGTGTTTTGGAGTGGAGTGGAATTATAGTTAGCACTCCCAGGAATTGTGCGTAACCTGCAGCTTAGCAGATCTGTGCTGTAGCCTGTGTTAATATACTGTTGTTAATGCCCATTGTTAATATACTGTTGTTGGTGGTTAGAGGGATTGCTGATTGCTGCTGTGTTTTATTTTCACATACTTCTTTTGGATCCTACCAATTTCTTTTCTTTTTTTTTTTTTAAGTGTTTATTTATTTTTGAGAGAGAGATTGACAGAGTGTGAGCAGGGGAAGGGCAGAGAGAGAGAGACAGAATCTGAAGCAGGCTCCAGGCTCTGAGCTGTCAGCGCAGAGCCTGATGCAGGGCTCGAACTCACAAACCGCGAGATCATGACCTGAGCTGAAGTCGGATGCTCAACCAACTGAGCCACCCAGGTGCCCCATGGATGCTACCAATTTCTGGCTACATCTGTAAGAGTATGTTGTGGGCATAAGAATGCCATTGATTGGTCCTAAGCAGAAGAAAGTGAGGCTGTCTGAGCTCATGATAGGAGCTTGTCCACCATGGGAAGTGAAGCTAATCTAGCAGTGGCACAATTTACCCCCCTGGGCTGATTTAGCTGATACACCTGCTGAGGTGGACACCCCCTTGTTCCTTCATAACTGGATGTGTATGCTATTACACGCTCTTAAAAGAGACAATCTTATAAAATAGAGAGGGCCCATTCTATAATTAAGTTTCTATATGTAGCTGTAGAATTCTGACAACTTCATCAATGCTAGCCTTCTCCTCAAAGAGGAATTTTCTTATCTTGCATTCTGAACCAATGAACGTGCTACTTGGTTGTTCCTATATTAATCACAAAAGCTAAAGTCTTAGTCATTGTTTGTGATAAATTAACTTCATTTAATTATCTGGGGCACCTGGGTGGCTCAGTCATTTAAACTTCGTTTCATTTCTCTGTCCTTTCCATGCATGCTTCCCTATGCAAACATGGATGCCCATGTAGGGTTTAGGAACTTGGGATTTCTGTTTATCCCCATAATGTTTCCATATAAGCCAGTACTACAAAACTGGTATCTTTTTATGGATGTAGGCTTCCACAGGATAGTTCTCTGTACTCAGAGTTCAATTTTATGCTGTTCTGTTATGATAAGAGGCCATCTTGGGTGTTGGTGGTCTATTTTGATGCTTCATAACCTTGTCTTAGGACATATAGAGTCAAGTATGAGAATCACAAAAGACAATTGTGGCCTTCTAGTATGGTATTTAACAAACTTTTTCTGTAAAGAGCAAAATCATAAACATGTTAGGCTTGCATTTTAGTCTGTCACAACTACTCAACTTTGCCATTGTAGTACAAAAGTAGCCATATTGCCATGCTTAAGTGAATGGGCATGGCAGTGTTTCAATAAAATTTTATTTACAAAAACAGATGGTGGACCAGATTTGGCCTGTGGGCTGTGGTTTACCAATCCCTGTTCTAGATCATTTCCCTCACTTCAGAGAGGAAGGAACTTCCTCTTAGAGAGTGAAAGTACTTTTGTTAATGTCATATGTCATTAGGGAGTAGGAAGAGTCAGGACTGGCATCCAAATCTCCTGATATCCGTCCAGGTCCAGGACCAGTTCTTTTTTTTTGGTTTATTATTCCATTTTTAAAATATAATTTATTGTCAGGTTGGCTAGCAGACAGTGTATACAGTGTGCTCTTGGTTTGGGGAGTAGATTCCTATGATTCATCGCTTACATACAACACCCATGCTCATCCCAAGTGCCCTCCTCAATGCCCATCACCCATTTTCCTCTCTTCCCCTCCCCACCTCCATCAACCCTCAGTATTGGGAGTAGGTGAAATACTAACTTACTTTTATATAGTTCTGAAGTGGAGAGGATTGTTACAAGCATAAATTAAAGCATTCACTAAAGTTTTGCAAATTTCATGTTCCAGCATGCTAAGTACAATATTAAAGACTAAACAAAATGATCAGTGTACTTTCCTCATATCCCACAGAACTTTTTAGAGCTTTCACATTAATTCAGTAAAGATTGCTTCTTAGATTGTATTCTTAGATACTCTCAGTACACGTGCACACACACATACACAAGCACGCGCGCACACACACACACACTCATCCAGCAGGAATGTGTACATCTGTTTTGCCAAAACTTAGAATGCTCACTATTCTAAAAAACAAGTGAAAAAAAGCCCCAAACTGAAAACTACCTGAATGCCCATCAACAGAATGATACATAGATTATTACATATTCACAAAATGATACACCACACAGCAGTTAGGGTTAATGTTCTGCAACGTTGAGTAAAATAGGCCAGACTTAACAAGGTCACACTTTAACTGTACTGTTAGAAGTTAGGCCTCACTTGGTCGAAGGGATGATTAGAAGGCGGCTGGAGAGGGCTTCTGGGGTGCTGTTTCATAATTGGGTATGGTTTACTTGGCCGTTTTGAATTTGGAAAATTAAGCTGTAAACCTGTGCACATGTAAAAATACATATGTATATGTTCATGTGTGCTTTTCTGCCTATATTTTATATGTAAATAAAAGAATATTGTCTGTAATATTAACTACCATTAAGTAAGCACTTTCTACGCGCTAGCATTATGCTAAGTTCCGTGTTATAGTTTCTTATTTGATGAAGCACGGTCTTGTAAATCTGAAAAGGACCTCTGAAATGAGAAAATTTGGTCCATGGGGCGCCTGGGTGGCTCAGTTGGTTACGCATCTGACTTGGGTTCAGATCATGACCTCACAGTTTGTGAGCTCGAGCTCACTGGGCTCTCTCCTGTCAGCACAGTGATCTCTGTCTCCCTCTCTCTCTGCCCCTCCCCCATTCTCAAAAATAAATAAATAAACATTTAAAAAAAAAAAAAAAAGAAAGCAAACTCAGTCCAATTAGTAAGGAAACTGCCTGCCGGTCCCAAGTCACATGGCAAGTTCTCGGGCACTTTGTGTGCTGACACATTGGGGTGATTCTCAGAGGTCTCTAACCACTATTGCTTGCTGTGTAAAAACACATCCATTTTTGTGGGTTTGATGAGGTGCCAATTTGAAAAATGAAATAGCTAAAAGCAAAAATCCATACACAGCAATCTTGCCAATATAATGGTTTAGAATTCCTTGGTCCGTTGTTGGTTGCCCTGGGACCACACCTTGTGAGTCAGTGATAGTAGAAGACATATTTGTCTCTCTCTCCCTAACACTGGTTTATTTTAACACTCAGAATTTCCCACTGTAGACTTCATCTGATATCTAAGGCTAGTTTCATGCCAGAGGTGCAGATATTTACAAGTATTTTAAGAAATGAGAACTGATTTTGAGAGCAGAGTTGGAATTCCGGGAATTCTTTATTGCTAACATCAGAAATGGTTGTGATATTAGACTTGAGCAAGTCACTTTTTTTTTTTTTTTTTAAGACTGTGTAATAAAATGGTTACAAGAGTTGTTCTCTCTAAGGTCCCTTCCTTCTCTAAGATTCTCTGAATCTTCTCTAAATGTGTCTGATAGTAGTCATGGTGGAGACAGCAGGCGGTGGGAGAAGATACTGAATTTAGAGGCCTTAAGTTTTGTAAATAAAAGCCTGCTACAAATAGAGATGGTAGTCTGGACAAAAGGGCAGGTTATATTTTGAAACTAATCTTTTACATACTCTTTTTTCATTAAGCATTGATTTAACAAGAATTTATTGAGTATGTTCCAGATGCTGTGCTGTGCTTTGTGTTTTTTCCCCTTTTCATTGGTGCTTAATTTCCTTTTGAAAAAGCCCCTTGGGTAATAGCAAATATTGTTCAAAGCACTGTGATTGCAAGAGATTGCAGAGTGCTTAAGTGCACAACACTGGTCTTCCTGGACAGTGAAGATTTGCTGATTCATCTTTATATTTTTTTTTCCCCCCCGGATTCTGTTTAGGTCCCCAAGCAAGAACTATTCTTATGCAATCAAGTTTACCACAGGCTCAGCTGGCTTCAATTTGGTAAGGAATGAAAAGTTCCTTGGTTTGTATAAAGTGGCTTACATTGGTATGGCTTAATGGGTCTTCAGATGGATACGATTATTTTATAGATGGGGACATAGGGATTGTGCTTAATTTTCCAATCAGCTGTGATGATTACCTCTCTTTTCCCCCTTTTTCATTTTGAAAAATACAAAAGCAGAGAGATTAATGAATGCTCAAGAACTCCTAACACAGTTTAAGTAAGTCTCAACTTGTGTCTGCCCTGGTTCTCCCCTCCTCCTTCCTGGTTATTTTAAGTCAGATCTCAGTGATTATATCATTTTCATCTGCAGATATTTCAGCCTGTATCTCCAAAAGGGATTTTTTTTTAAGAGGACCATAATATCAGTAGTCGAATAAAAAATTTTCAGTAGTAATTCTTATTAAGTTAATCAGGTAGTGTTCAAATTCCTTAGGTTGACTTGTGTTTTTTTTGTAGTTGATTGGTTCAAACCAGATGTAAATAAATCTATATTTTGCATCAACTCATTGACACGTTTAAGTGTTCTAAAAACTTCCCTTTGTTCTCCACCCTCACCCCCCAAAAGAAAAACCCGGATATTTTGTCCTATAGTTTCTCCAGTCTAACTTCTGATGGTTGCATCCTTGTGTTAATTTATTCCTGTGAGTAGATTGGTCATTGGGTCTAGAGCAAGGTTTCTCCACTTAACACTGTTGGCCATTTGGGCCCCATACTTTTTTGTTGTCGGGGGCTGTTCTGTGTATTATAGGTTGTTCAGTAGCCTCTCTGGTCTCTACCTACTAGATGCCAGTAACATGACCCCCATCCCCAGGTGTGACAAAGATGTCTCCATATACTGACAAGTGTCCCTGGGATACAAAATCATCCCACTCATGAGAACCACTCATCAAATTCAAGTTTGATTTTTTTTTTTTTTTTTTTTTTTTTTTTTTTGCAAGACTACATGAGAGAGATTACTGTGTACTTCCACTGGGGGGAGGAGGGAGGGCACATAAATGTCTCTGGCTATTTTGTAATGATTTTTAATAGCTTGAGTTGCTTTAATTGCTTACATGCGAGGTTCATGATTTTGCCGTAGGGCCCATTGATATGGTTGCTTCATAAGTGGTCACGCTCTAGTGCTAGTCCCTTCACCCATCCTGGTTCCTTCTGCTCTGTGTTAAAGGATCTTCCTTTTGCAATCGAATAATAATAGACCAGTTAATAAACACAATAGACCAGTTAATATGACACATCCAGATCTCTTTAAGTCTGGGTATGTGCCAGTATCCTAGGGCCCTCTGAAATACAAACTTGAGATCTAACATTTATGGAGGTTGACTGGCAGTTTATTAGGTATGTTTGTGACACTGGAATATATTGAAATGCTTAAGTTTCTCACTTATAACCTGCTCTCTCTGAAAAAAATACTTGAGACTTATCCTGCTAGAGTGTTATTATATTCCCTTTCTATACAACAAAAAGGTATTTTAATTAAATGTTTACAGCGATTATTTAGGCAAGTAGCGGGGGGAAAAAGAACTCCACTGCCTTCTAATTGAATTTACCCAGGAGTGGCTGGTGATGGGGCATGGGAAGGAGGAGAGGATAAGAAAGACCTGGCAGGAGCCTGGCATCTGGAAATTACAAAGCTAGAGGGACAGAAAAGAGATCAGTGGCTGCCAGGGGCTGTGGGCAAGGCAAGGGGGTGACTGAGAGACTTGGGGGAATTTTGGGTGGTGATGGAACTATTGCGTGTGGTGTGATACACAACTGACTGAATTCAGTTACACAACTGAATCTGTCAAAACTTGCAGAACTGTGCTCTAGAAAGGGCGAATGTCACTGCATGGACATTATACCTTAAAACTGAAAACCAAAACGGCGTATGCCACCTAAGGAAGTTTTAGACTTAAGAGGAGTTTCTTGATTTATGGCCTCAGCAGAGCCGGTTTCCCAATGCAGTATCTGTCCTGTTCTCATTCTGGTGAACAGCTTTGTTGTCTGGCATCCTCTTTTGGTGTTGTTAAGTGAAATCACATTCTTGGACTTGCTGGAAAAATCTGTTCACTGTCATTAACTATTAGGGCATGTTGATTATGGGGAATGGTGGCCATTGATCTTGAGATTAAGGAGCAGCAAACACCTTGATTCTGAGGCAGAAGGCCATAAGGATCCACCCTTGTAGGTCTAGGTCAACCACAGGCCAACTAACCTAAATGGGTGGAACCTGGCCTGCATCTGTTTTTAGAAGGTTTTCCGCTCATTTATTTATGGATCGTCCACGGCTGCTTTCCTGCTGCAAGGGCAGAATTCAGTGTGATAGAGACCGTGTCTTGGAAAGCTTAAATGTTTACTATCTGACCTGATAGTTTGCCGAGCATAGTGTTTAAAGACACATAAAATGTGGGTATGATGCATTTTAAATGGGCTGGCAGGAATTGAGAAAAGCATAATTATAATCATAGTTAACATTTGCTGAATGCCATCCCAACTGTATGGATTGTCTCATTTTTATCTTTCCAACAGTATTATGAAATAGGCACTATTTTTATAAACCGACAAGGCATAGAGAGACTCAATTGGCCTAGAGTCAGAATAAGAAAACAGAACATTTCAATCACTCATGAATAGTAACAAGCATGCATTTTCGTGAAGTTAGAAAATAATTAACTTTTTTGAATAGGAATCTTTCTGACATTGATCAAGATGGAAAACTCACAGCAGAAGAATTTATCCTGGCTATGCACTTGATTGATGTAGCGATGTCTGGCCAACCACTGCCACCTGTCCTGCCTCCAGAGTACATTCCGCCTTCCTTTAGGTAAAGAACATTTGGCTCTTATAAGAAACTGTGTGTTTGGTATGTGAATTTCAAACTGGGCTTTGTTGGCTACGTGCATCTTTTGCTCATTTTTATTCCTGGTAAGTAAATGAAATATCCATGAAGTGAAGAAAATCTTATCTAGGCCCTGTGTTAATCTTGGACCTGTTCTTTTCTTTAAAGTATTTATAGTATATTAGTAAAATACCAAAAGAGGGATGATTTTTGTACCAATCTATATAGTCAAAGTTCAGCAAAAATGTTAGCAGTTAAAGTACAACTAAAATAACTTGTATGTAGACAACAAGGCAGGGAGGGATGCCTGGGTGGCTCAGTCAGTTAAGCATCCAACTCTTGATTTTGGCGCAGGTCATGATCTCATGGTTGTGGGATTGAGTCCCACATGAGGCTCCCTGCTGAGCATGGAGCTGGCTTGGACTTCTCTCTCTCTCCCTCTCTCTCTGCCCCTCCCTCCCCCCCAAAAAACAAAAAATAAGAGAAAAGAAGGCAGGGAAATTCTGCCTGTGAATTCTATCCATTGGATAGGCAACAAAATACTGGCAATGTAGAAATGATAGTCAGGAAGCTAAATAAAGAAAATTATCCTAGTCTGAAACACAGTTTCAGTAGAGATATCAAGAGTAGACCAAGGTCCAGTTTGGAGAGATCTGCGGTGACTGGTATCCTCTACCTACACACGCCACACACACCTCCCCTCCCAGACAGCGATGTCTTTAGGCTTTAGTTTAAAAGACAAACATGAAATCTTACAAGCACAAAGAACAGAAAACACACACACACACACAAATAAGACTTTCTGGGAAAGCCGAGGGGAAGGAATCCCCACAAAAAGAAAAGAAACGGTGCTGTTGCTGTGAGCGCATACATGGAGTGAGCTGAGAAAATTGACTGTAGGAAGAAATGGTAGTTGGGCGGTTTGTAAGGTCTGACAGTTGCAAAAATCACCACAAGAGACACAAGGCTGGAAGCTGATTTAAAAAAAAAAAAAAAAAACGCGTTAAAACAAAAAGGTAGGTTGGTTTCAAAGAGCAAGGTTAATGGTTTAAGGTGAAACAAATCAGGCAACTAAGTGATTTGTTTTAGGGACTGTAAAGTGTAGAGATTTCATGTGTTTATTATGAGATAAAATGGAAGAAAAGATTTTGTAAGGGGAAAAGAGAGGCTTCCATTCAGCTGAGCTGCTAATCTTCCTTGATGGATTTCATGTTCCATAAAAGGGTAATGGTAACAACAGTGAACTCTTGATTGTGGACCCAGGCACCGTTCTAGACACACGATGCCTAGACTGAATTAATAATAATAACAATAATTAAAGATTAGACACTCGATGATTATTCACTAATTCAGTCCTTCGCAATTGCCCTGATTTAGGTGATAATTCTAAATATCCAAATAAGCTTGGCACTTAGCCTCTGGTAGCATTCATGTACTCGTTTTTAAAAACCTCTTTGTAAACAGGACCAGATCTTTTATCTTTTCCTCACGATACGTGAGATTTTCTCCATGATGTGGCATCATCTTTAAAAACTCTTTTCCACTGTTGGCTCGGTGCTACCTAGACGGCTTTGTGTGAATCCATTTTTTTTTTTTTTTTTGCTTTGTTTCCCCAATTGCAGACGAGTTCGATCTGGCAGTGGTATATCTGTCATCAGCTCAACGGCAGTAGATCAGAGGTTACCAGAGGAACCAGTTTTAGAAGATGAGCAACAACAGCTAGAGAAGAAATTGCCCGGTAAGGCAGTCTTTCCATCTCAGTACATCATATTAGAGGTTTTCCGTCTCTAAGGCAAAGACGGGGGTAAAAAGAAATGTAGCTTCTGCCATTCTTGCTGTATTCCCTTAACTGACCTTAGAAAGGAGACACTTTTAACATGTTTTGGATTTGACTATAGGTAGAGAAATAAGAACATTACGGACTTGGCTACTTTTAAACTGAAATCTGATTATTTACCAGCAACCAAAAATTTTATAGCTGTTATTTATAGAACACTCGAAGTTGGTAAACCTTTACAGTGCTTGCTTAGTACCACCAGAGCCGAAATAGGATGTAAAACTGCCTCTTGTTATTTTCTCACGCTGTTATAAGAAAATTGGAAACTCCTTAATAACAGGAAGCTATTTTAAATTTAGTAAGAACCTATTTTAAAACACCTTCGGGGCGCCTGGGTGGCGCAGTCGGTTAAGCGTCCGACTTCAGCCAGGTCACGATCTCGCGGTCCGTGAGTTCGAGCCCCGCGTCAGGCTCTGGGCTGATGGCTCAGAGCCTGGAGCCTGTTTCCGATTCTGTGTCTCCCTCTCTCTCTACCCCTCCCCCGTTCATGCTCTGTCTCTCTTTGTCCCCCAAAAAATAAACATTGAAAAAAAAAAAAAAAACATCTACATTGGAGCGCCTTGGTGGCTCAGTTGAGTCTCCAACTCTTGATTGTGGCTCAGGTCACGATCCCAGGGTCCTGGGACTGAGCCCCGCATCAGGCTCTGTGCTGAGTGTGGAGCTTGCTTAAGATTCTCTCCCCACCCCCCGCCCCCTGCCTCTTTCTCCTGCTTGCACTCTCTCTCAAATTAAAAAAAATATATGCAAATAAATAAAATTTAAAAATCCTCATTTATAATAATAAGCTCATCACACTATTAAAATATTCTAGAGCGGCTATGAATTATTGATAATGAGATGATAATTGATACTAAGAGGCAAATGAAGTTTATAGAGTCTCTCTATATTAATTTTCATATTTTATTATATTTGTCAGTGTCATTTAGCTGCATTTAAAGTGCTCAGTGGTTAACTAGCCTGCTCAGGACACTAGCTCTCCCGATTTCCTCTTTAAATTAAATTTTTTTTTCTGTTTACTGATAAACTTCGTATTGATAATGTTCTTTGTGTGAAGCTATGTATGGAGTACAGTGAAGAATTTAAACGTTAACAGGTGTGGTCCGTACCATCAAGAAGGTTATAATAGAATTGAGGATTTAGGGCATCCATATAAATAATCACCAAAGCAGTACCTAAGTGTGGTAAAGTCCTGAAGACAGTAGCATAGATGCACAGCACAGCTTACTTACGCGGGTTGGCATAGACTGGGAAAGGCGTGCGGTAGAAATCTCTGTGCAGGAGGTCTCAGTCACGTTGAGACTGAAGACGAATAGGGTCATTACAAGTGGGAAGGAAGAACATTTCGGGTTGGTAATAATGGGAATGAAGTCTCAAAGGCAAATAAGGACAGGAATCCTTTGAATATGGAATTTTCTTTTCCTGTCGGTAGTTAGACATTCATTTAGAGTTCTGAACAGGAAGTGACATCATTGGTTTTTTGTTCATGCATTCATTCTTTGAGTAGCCATTTATTATGTGCCTCCTCTGTAGCAGAAACAGGGCCAGGTATTGGAACTAAGATGTGTAGGGACCTTTAGGGTTTTTTTTTAAATTGGGGTAAAATTCACATAACAGAAATTTGATCATTAAAAAATATACAGTTCAGTGGCTGTCTTAGGGTGGGCTGCCATAATAAAGTATAGTAGCCTAGGTGGCTTAAATAGCAGAAGTGAATTAATTTCTCACAGTTCTGGAGGCCAGGAAGTCCAACATTAGGATGCCATCCAATTCAGTTCCTGGTCAGGCTGTCTTTGTGGCGTGCAGATGGCGATCTTCTTTTTGTGCCCTCATATCACTTTTCCTTGGTGTGTGCACATGGGAAGGGAGAAATCTCTTTTTCTCTCTTCCTCTCTTCCTCTGTTAAAGCCATTAATCCCACCCTCAGGACCTTATCTTAACCCTGATTAAATAACATCACATTAGGGCTTAGACTTCAGCATAGGAAGTCTGCAGGTTATTCAGTCCATGACAGTGTTGTTCAGTATACTCACAGTGTTGTGCAGCCATCAGCTCTGTCTAGTGCTGAGATGTTTTCATCACCCCAAAAGAAAACTCCATACGCAGTGATTCCTGATTCCCCCTCTCCCCCAGCCCTGGCAGTCAGCAGTCTGCTTTCTGCCTCTTGGGGTTTACCTGTCTGGGACATTTCATATAAATGGTCTTGTACAGGGAGTGGCCTTTCACTTATCAAGATAGTTTTGATTCATGCATGTTGTAGCATGTATCATTATTACTTCCTTCCTTTCTGTGATTGAGCGGACTTTCAATTTTAAGGTAGCAAAGTAAAACGGATATACCTCCTCCGCAGTCAGTAAAGGAGCAAGAAGGACAAGAAAACCAAAACACACTTAACCGTGTCTGGTCTCTAATCCACAACTGTAATGTCTGAGGAATGTCTGTCTAAAGCAGCAAAGGCCAAACAGGAATGTGGGAAGAAGCCAAGGAAGGGTGCCCACAGTTACAGATCTCAAGACCAAGTATCAAGTGACAGTTCTGAAAATAGGGCACAATGGGAATGGCGTGCTACACAGGCAGGCCTTGAGAGCTTCTCCTGTCTGGGGTCAGTTCCAAGGAGGAGCATGTGAGGCAAACACAAAATTGAATGGACACTGCTGAAGACATAGGAAGGGGCATGAAAACATGAAGGGACATTGGGAATTTATTTTTAAAGGAAATGGAAATGGTTATAAACAGAATGATAGCAAGGATTAGAGAAAAAAATGATTGCCTGGGAAATAAGGCTAAAATTCCTAATTGGTGTTCCCAAAGAAGGAGACTGAATGATGGATTAGAAAAAATTATTTACTGAATGTGATCTGCATAGTGATTAGGGTACATCTTGTTCTTCATTATGAAATGTAGAATACTCACCTACCTACCTCTGCCTTCAGAAATCGTCTTGTTAGAACAGAAGACACACAAGCACAGTTATAAGCTGAGGAGAGAGAGGTAGGGAGGGATAGATTCATGGTACAGGACAGTTAGGGGGTCAATTGCTCAATCAAGGTGATGGAGAAGGAAAAGCATAAACAGGGAAGGAAAGGAGGTTGGTGGTGATACAGAATTGCAGTTTTAGAAAGATTATTCCACAGGCGGTGTTCAGTGTTTTGAATGCCATGACGTGGTATTTGTCATGGAGGGGAGAGTATGTTAGCAAAGAACTTAGGATTTTTTTTTAATTGAGATAAAATTGGTATATAGTACTGTATTAGTTTCAGGTGTACAGCATAATTCAGTGTTTGCATAGACTACAACGTGATCATTACGGTAAGTCCAGTTACCATCCATCACCATACAGTTGACCCCCTTCACTCTTTTCTCCCACCCCCAAACTCCCTTTCTCTTTGGTAACCCCCCATTCTCTTTCTATATCTGTGAGTTTTGTTTTGTTTTTATTCCATATATAAGTGAAATCAGATGATATATGTCTGTTTGACTTGTTTTACTTAGCATAATACCCTCAAGGTCCATCCGTGTTGTTGCAAATGATTTCCTTCTTTTTTATGGCTGAATAATAATGCATTTTCTTTATCCAGTCATCCACCGAGAGACACTTAGGTTGTTTGCATGTCTTGGCTATTGTAAACAATGCTGTAATGACATGGGGGTACAGATATCTTTTTGAATAATTTTGTTTTCGGGGCGCCTGGGTGGCGCAGTCGGTTAAGCGTCCGACTTCAGCCAGGTCACGATCTTGCGGTCCGTGAGTTCGAGCCCCGCGTCAGGCTCTGGGCTGATGGCTCAGAGCCTGGAGCCTGTTTCCGATTCTGTGTCTCCCTCTCTCTCTGCCCCTCCCCCGTTCATGCTCTGTCTCTCTCTGTCCCAAAAATAAAAAAACGTTGAATAATTTTGTTTTCTTGGGTAAATGTCCAGAAGTGGAATTGGTGGGTCATCTGGCAGTTTTGTTTTATTTTGTTTTGTTATGTTTTTGAGGGACCTCTATACTGGTCTTCTGTAGTGGCTACACCAATTTACATTCCTCCCGACAGTGTGTGAGGGTTCCCTATTCTCCACAACCTCTCCAACACTTGTTATTCCTTGTCTTTTTGATAATAGTCATTTTGACAGGTGTGAGATGACATCTCATGTGGTTTTGATTCGCATTTCTGTGATGATTAATGATGATGAGCATCTCCTCATGTGCCTGTTGACCATCTGTACAACTTCTTTGCAAAAATGTCTACTACTCAGATCTTCTGCTCTATTTTTTAATCAGATTGTTTTATGTTGCGTTGTATGAGTTTTTTATATATTTTAGATACTAGCCCATTATCAGATACGTGATTTGCGTATCTGAAGATCAGATATCTTCTCTCATTGCAAAGGTTGTCCTTTTATTTTGTTGATAGTCTCCTTCACTGTGCAGAAGCTTTGTAGTTTGATATAATCCCATTTGTTTGTTTTTTCTTTCATTATTCTTGCCTTTGGAATCAGTTCCAGAAAGCAGTGTTCCATGAGTCATGTCAGTGAGCCTAGTCAGTGATGTTTCTGATAGGAGTTTCATGGTTTTAGGCCTGCATTCAAGTCTTTAATCTGTTTTGAGCTAATTTTTACAGATGGTGTAAGAAGAGAGTGTGTTGTAGACTCTAGGTCTGGAGTTCTCTCTTGTCCAGCAAGAGAGCGGGACTCAGGGTTGAAAATGTGAGAGAGGCTAATACCCAGGAGGAGACAAGAGCCCTGAGTAAGGGTCCTTGCTCCCTTTTTTATTAGGATCAGAATGCTTACAAGTGTGATGGGCATGGACAGACTGTCAGTGAAACCGTGAACTTTAACTCATGGGCTCATGGGCATGGAGAAGAGGGGGTTTTGGAGATACTCTGTGTTAGGGGTTTGGGTCAATACAAGACAAGATTCTGGTGCAGGGTGGAAAGTTGTTTATAGCAAACATGAGGCCCCACCTCTGTTTACCTAAACTAGCCAAGGTGACAAGAAAGACTGAGCATGCTACCTCAGGGTCAACAAGACATCTTTCTTTTGCTAATTAGCTCCACTCTGGGCAACTGGCCCTGCTGTGGTCTATAGCTCTATTTACGTGTTTACCTAATTGGTCCTTCCTTCTTGTGAAAGCAGCTTTCTGCTATTGTCCTATACCTTTGCCTTTTACTGGGGACCTTTGCCCCCTTTACCTAATCTTATTTACCTACTCTTGTTTACCCAAACTTGGGTGTGTTCATCCTATGGCTTTCTAATTCTTTATGCCTTGTTAACCCATCAGTGCAGGCTCAGGGAATTCCTAAGCTTGTTCCCTGCAAGAGTGGTCCAGTTTCATTCTTTTGCATGTGGCAGTTTTCTAGCACCATTTATTGAGGAGACTTTTCTTTCTCCATTGTGTATTTTTATTTGTTGTAAATGAGTTGACCATATAAGTGTGGGTTTGTTCCTGGGCTCTATTCTGTTCCATTCATCTGTGCCTGTTTTTATGCCAATAATACTGCTTTGATTACTATAGCCTTGTAGTATAGTTTGAAATCAGGGAGCACGATACCTCCATCTTTGTTCTTCTTTCTCTCAAGTCTGCTTTGGCTATTCAGGGTCTTTTGTGGTTCCATATAAATTTTAGAATTATTCTAGTTCTGTGAAAAATGCTATTGGAATTTTGATAGGAACTGCATTGAATTTGAAGGTTGCTTTGTGTAATATGGACATTTTAACAATATTAATTTTTCCAATCCAATTCTGATCATGGAATACTTTTCCACTGAATTATGTCTTTTGTTTCTTGCATCAGTGTCTTAAAGTTTTCAGTGTATGAGTCTTTCACCTTCTTGGTTAAATTTATTCCTAGGACTGAGTCTCTCTCTCTCTCTCTCTCAAAATAAAGAAACATTAAATTTAAAAAATTTTTTTTAATTTTTTTTAATGTTTTATTCAATTTTTGAGGGGGGGGAGAGAGACAGAGACAGAGACAGAGAGTGAGTGGGGGAGGGGCAGAGAGAGAGGGAGACACAGAATCCGAAGCAGGCTCCAGGCTCTAAGCTGTCAGCACAGAGCCCGATGCGGGGCTCAAACCCACGAACTGTGAGATTGTGACCTGAGCCGAAGTCGGACGCTTAACCGACTGAGCCACCCAGGCGCCCCCCCCCCCCCAAAATTGTTTTTTAAAAAGGGGCACCTGGGTGGCTCAGTTGGTTGAGCGTCCGTCATGACTTCGGCTCACGTCGTGATATCACACTTGTGAGTTCTAGCCCCACGTATGGCTCTGTGCTGACAGCTCAGAGCCTGGAGCCTGCTTCAGATTCTGTGTCTCCCTCTCTCTCTGCCCCTCCCCTTCTTGTGCTCTCTCTCTCTCTCTCTCTCTCTTCTATCTCAAAATAAATAAACATTAAATTAAAAAAATTTTTTTTAATTTATTCCTAGGTATTCTTTTTGATGCCATCATGAATGGGATTGTTTTCTTAATTTCTCCTACTATTGGCTAATTATTAGTACTGTATAGAAATGCAGCTAATTTCTGTATATTGCTTTTGTATTCTGCAGTTTACTGAATCAAGTTCTTGGTTTTAAAAGGTATTTAGTGTCCTCGTGGTCACAGGCAGGCACAGGCAGGAAGGGCACAGGCAGGAAGGAAACTTGGGGAGTTCTGGTTTGCATTTATACTACAGATTTCAAATGTGCCACCGAATGTTTCCTTTGAAAATAGTGTTGAAAATCATGACTTTTCATAGTTTCTCTGCTTCTCGTTTTAAAGTAACATTTGAGGATAAAAAGCGTGAGAATTTTGAGCGTGGCAACCTGGAACTGGAGAAGCGGAGGCAGGCTCTCCTGGAACAGCAGCGCAAAGAGCAGGAGCGCCTGGCCCAGCTCGAGCGTGCGGAGCAGGAGAGGAAAGAGCGGGAGCGCCAGGAGCAGGAGCGCAAGAGACAACTGGAGCTGGAGAAGCAACTGGAAAAGCAGCGGGAACTAGAACGGCAGAGAGAGGAGGAGAGGAGGAAGGAAATCGAGAGACGGGAGGTAAGCAGCCACGGAGCCACCCCCACAGTTAGCGCCTGTGGCTTGCTCCCCTTCTCTCTTAATTGGTCAGGTGGCAGGTTGACACAGTCTCCTTCCTTTTACAGTTGCGAACTTTTAGTATGTTCACCAAGCTGTGTGACCCTGACCTCTGCCTGATTCCAGAGCACGTTCCTCACCCCAAGAAGAACTCTCTTCCCCATTAAGCAGTTACTCCCCCCCCGCCTCTCCCTGCCCTTAACAGCCACTCATTTATTTGTTTTCTGTGTCCACAGGTTGGCCTGTTGTGGACATTTCACAAGTGGGATCATATACCATGTGCCCTTCTGTGTCTGGCTTCCACTTAGCTTGTTTTCAAGTCCCAAGTTGTAGCGTGAATCAATACTTTATTCCTTTTTATGACCGGATAATACTCCAGTACACGGATGTACCACATTATATTTATCCATTCATGAGTTGATGGACGTTTGAGTTGTTTTCAACTTTTTTGACTATTATGAATAATGCTGCTAAGAACATTCACACTCAAGGGGCGCCTGGGTGGCTCAGTCGGTTAAGCGCCCGACTCTTGCTTTCAGTTCCGGTCACCATCTCGTGGTTCATGAGATTGAGCCCCCCCTTCGAGTGCTGTGCTGACAGTACGGAGCCTGCTTGGGGTTGCCTCTCTCTCTCTCTCTCCCTCCCTCCCCCTACCCCATTTACATTTGTGCGCTCTCAAAATAAATAAAAACTAAAATATATACATATATTTATAACTGTATGTCTATATACACATATATATATAAAAATATTTACACTCAAGCTTTTGATAATTCAGTCTCTTAACAAAAACCCCTGATATTTGTTGAGAATTTTTCAGACTTTCTTCTCTGCATTTAAAAATGTATGTAGCAATATAAAAGGTTATATATGGTTGGAGAGGTTGGGGATTTAGTGCAATTTTTTTTAAAGCCCTGTAATGATCTCATACTAATTATATTGTCTGTGCCCTTTTTTTTCCACTTTAAAAAAACGTGTGTGGGAAATCTTCAATATATTGGATGAAAGGCCTCATCAATTTGGTGCCATACTGGATAAGGGCTAAGCCAGTCTTTTGTCCGAATTTCCAGTTAAGCACATTGCTACTGAGGCAATGCCATGATTCTTTTGTGTGAATGAAATCTATTTTATAGATGGGAGATTTTCCTTTATAAAAACACAAAACACAATACTTTGGTTTCATCTCCTTTTATTGCTTCAGAAAATTTAGGGCAGTAAGCCTCTGTTCAGGCAGAGACACACAGATACCAACAGGGTTTTAATTTCCAGAATGGACAGCCAAAGGACTCCATGCCTTCCTTTCCTCTGTGTTTTGTTTTTTTTTTTTTCCAAGACACTTTAGAGTATTTATTAAGAACTATTTAATAGGCATTTACCAGGTACCAGGCATTGATAGTCCCTAGAGATATACTGAAGGATAGTATTCCACCTGTCCTCTGGCCTGTAAAAGGGTAGTTGGAGTAAGTAGCAATTAGAGTAAAGAGTGCCAGGTGCTCTTTACCCAGCAGCCATCAGAGTCAGCTCTGAGGAGGGCTGACGTTGCCACAGAAATTACAGAAGCTTCTGTGGTAAAAGAAGATGAATGATTAGGGGGCGGGAGGGCAACAAATGTTAAGACTTGAGGTAAATAATTTCTTTTTGGGTAGAAGAAAGTTTTGTTTTGGGGGGATATTTCTTGTTTTTTTCTTTTTGTTCTAGGGGTTTGGATTTTGATTTTACTAGATTTTACTAGATTTTTCCTTATCCTCCATGAGTCAGTAAATAAGGAAGAAAGGTTTTTTTTTTTTATCGCTTCAAGCACTCTTGAAGGCACAAACAGTCAAATTGCAACGATGACATGAATCCTGTCCTCATCTTATCTAATAGCCTTTCTAAATATTCTTTTTTTTTTCATAGAAGGAATACTACATTTGTATAAATTTTGTGTTGCTATTTTGTAATAGAATTTCTTGCAGTGTGTAACATTTTATCCCTGAAAGAAAAGACTTCCTAGATGTTATGTTTATTAAGAGACGTTGTATAATGTAAGAACTAAAAAATTAATAAGCTGTCTGTTTGTAAATGTCACAGGCTGCAAAACGAGAACTCGAAAGGCAACGACAACTTGAATGGGAACGGAATCGAAGACAAGAACTACTCAATCAAAGAAACAAAGAGCAAGAAGACATAGTTGTGCTGAAAGCAAAGAAAAAGACTCTGGAATTTGAATTAGAAGCTCTAGTGAGTGAAGTTTGATTATGCTTTGGGAATACAGTTGACCCTGCGCAGTCAGAACTCTGTAACTCCTGACTCCCCTAACACATAACTACTAGTAGCCTACTGTTGACTGGAAGCCTTACTGATAACACAAATAGTTGATTAACACATATTTCATATGTTATATTTATCGTATACTGCATTCTTTTAATAAAGTAAGCTAGAGGAAAGAAAATGTTGAGAAAATCATAAAGAGGAGAAAATGCATTTACAGTACTGTACTGTTATTTAAAAACATTTTTTTTAACTTTATTTATTTTGAGAGAGACAGCGCAGTGAGGGAAGGACAGAGACAGCGGGAGATAGAGAATCCCAAGCAGGCTCTGCATTGTCATCTTGGAGCCCGATGTGGGGCTCAAACTCATGAAACCATGAGATCATGACCTGAGCCCAAACCAAGAGTAGGACGCTTTACCGACTGAGCCACCCAGGTACCCCAGTACTGTACTGTTATTTATCGAAAAAAACCCGTGTGTATGTGGACCCCTGGAGTTCACCCTCGTGTTGTTCAAGGGTCAGCTGTACAGTAACACTGAACCATTAAAAATGGTAATAATAATAATAATTTTTCATGTGTTAAAGAATGATAAAAAGCATCAACTAGAAGGAAAACTTCAAGATATCAGATGTCGATTGACCACCCAAAGGCAAGAAATCGAGAGTACGAACAAATCCAGAGAGTTGAGGATTGCAGAAATCACCCATCTACAGCAACAGTTACAGGTAAGAAAACACATCCCTTAACAGCTTTTTGGCTTTCCCTGCTTTTCCTCTGATTCATTTCACTCATTTATTCCTACAAGCACCCAGCCTCCATGAGGTACTGGGCTCTGGGAAGCAAATACGAAGTTGACAAAGCCCTGGTCTGAAAAGGAGGCTGTCAAGGAAACAAACTCAACATGCTTGCTTAGCATTGCTGCGTGCCAGGCCAGACGCTCTCAGAGGCGCTGAGGGTCCAGCAGTGAGCGGAGATGAGAGCCCCCCCTTCACGGAGTTTACCTTCTATCTTCAGGGCAGGACACCGACAAAAGAAGTCAAGTGTGTACTCTTAGAGTATGAGAGTGAGTGGGAAACAGAGTCCTGGAGAGAAGGAGGGCAGTTATTTATTATTTTTTTTGTAAGATTTTATTTTTGGGGTACCTGGATTAGCTTAGTTGGTTTGAGTGTCCGACTCTTGATTTTGGCTCAGGTCATGATCCCAAGGTTGTGGGATCAAGCCCTCATCAGGCTCTTTACTAAGCATGGAACCTGCTTAAGATTCTCTTTCTCTCTCTCCCTCTCTCCTTCCCCCCTCCACCCCTCTCCCCCACTCACACTCTCTCAATAAAAATACAATAATACAGTACAACAAAAATTATTTTATTTTATTTTATTTCAAGTAATCGCTACACCCGAGGTGGGGCTTGAACTCAAAACCCCAGGATCAAGAGTCGTACATTCCACCAACTGAGCCAGCCAGACACCTGCAAGGGCAGTTTTTTAAATTAGGTGGTCAGAACAGGCTTCCCTGTAAGGGTCCATTTGAGCAAAGACTTGAAAGAGAGAAGCGGTTAAGCTGTGTGGCTTTCTGGCAGAACGAGCTGTAGGCATGGAGACAGCAGTGTGAGAGCTGTGAGGCTATAGCCCGTGTTTGGGATGTGCTTACAGCAAGGAGGCCGCTGTGGTTGGAGCAGGCAGGGACTGGTCACCTGGGACATGTAGTTCACTCATGAGACTTTGACTTTACCGTGATCATCACAATAAGGGAGTGCGGCTCAGTATTTTAACGGGAGTATGAGAGAGAATTATACTGAATAGTTGGGGACATAATGGAATGCTATCAGCAGTTCTCCTTCCGTTTATTAGGTATCCAGAGTTGACCACCAAGTTGCATCATATCACCTGGTTTGGTTTCACTTGTTGAACTGGGGGCAGGGGATGTCAAATTCATGTAGATGCTGCTCTGCTTGTCATCATGAAAGATGATCATTTTTGAGGTTTGTGACTTTCCTCAGCCTGATGATTTGAGATTTATCCATACTTGTGAGCAGATCAGTAGGTTGTTCGTTTTCATCCCTAAGTAGTATTTCCTGTTGATTGACATTTGGGTTCTTTCCAGTTTGGAACTTTTATGCATAAAACTGCAATGGGTATTTATTTGCAAGTCTTGATGTGGAAATATGTTTTATTTCTCTTATTTGTGTATTAACTTTTAGGAATGGAATTACCGTGTGATATAAATACAGGCTAACCCTACGGGAGACCGTCAGACTGTTTCCAGGGTGGTTGTACCATTTTTCTTTCTACATTTTACACTTTACATGTGTGAGTGCTTCAGTAGTTTCTCATCCTGGCCAACACTTGCTTTGTCATTATTTGTAATGAATATTTCTGATGGATGTGTCACAGTATCTCATGTGGCTTTAATTTGCATATCCCTGAAAGCTAGTGGTGTTGGGCCTCACTTCATACGTGTATTGGTATGTATCTTCTTGTGTGTGTCTTTTGTGAACAGATCTTTTGCCCATTTTTTGTTGGGTTATTTACCTTACTGTGGAACTGTAAAGAGTTCTTTATATATTTTTGTATCAAGTCCTTTGTCAGATATTTTTACCTTTCCTATAGCTTCCATTTTTGTAATGGTGTTTTTTGAGAAGTTTTAAGTTGTCGGGAAGTTCAGTTTATTAATTTTTTCTTTTATGGTTTACGTTTTTTTGTGTTCTAAGAAATCTTTGGCCATCCCAAGGTTGCAGACATTTTCTCTTAACGTTTTCTTCCAGGATTTTTACATTTTTCTCTTTTATGTTTAAATCCGTAATCCATTTCACATAGATTTTTATGAAAGTGTAAAGTAAGGGGTGAGGTTCATCTTTTTTTTTTCCCATACCAATACCCAATTGTTGTAGCAACATTTATAGAAAACACTGTCCTTTTCCCTTATTGAATTACCTTGGTTGTTGAAAATCAATTAATGTGAAATCTTCAGTAGTATTCTTTTTTCAAATTATTTTGGCTATTTTACATCCTTTACATTTCCACGTAAGTGTTAGAATTTGCTTGTCAGTTTTTACAAAAGATACTTAGAATTTTGATTGGTGTTTTCATTGAATTTATAGATCAATTTGGGAAGAATTGACATCTTAACAATATTGATTCTTATGCTATATTTCTCGATTTTATTCAGGTTATATTATAGTTTTCAATGTATACGTTTTGTGTATATTTTACAAAGTTTATCCCTGTTTTGTGGTTTTTTGACTCTGTTGTATATTGCATATTTTTACTTCAGTTTCCAATTGATGCCAGTATATAGAGACAGAATTTTTACGTGTCAACCTTATATCTACAATATTGCTTAACTCATTTTTGGCTTCCTTAGAGTTGCTATGTATAAAATATATGGTCTGTGAATAGACAGCTTTATTGCTTCCTTTCTAACCTATGTACTTTTTATTTCTTCATCTTAACTGCACTGATCACAGCCTCTAGTACTATGTTAAATAGAAGTGGTGAGAGTCTCCATCTTAAGGGGAAAGCATTCAATTTCTGACTATTAAGTATGATGTTAACTATAGGTGTTTTTGTTAGATTCCCTTTATCAAGTTGAGGGACTTCTTCCTGTTCCTTTTTTGCTGAGAGTTTTAGTCATGAATGGGTGTTGAATTGGCTCATAACTTTTTTTTTCTGCATCTACTGAGATGTTCACATGTTTTTTTCTCCTTTATTTTGTTCATATGGTGATTTATGTTGATTAAAATTTGAATGTTAAACCAACCTTCTATTCCTGAGATAAAACCATATTTGGTCATGGTGTATTGTCATTTAAAAAAATATTTAACTTGATTCGATTTGCTATTATTATCTTTCACTTAAGTTCATGAAAGATATTGGTTTATAGTTTTCTTGTAATATCCTTACCTAGTTTTGTTATCAGGGTAATAAATGAGAAAATAGTTGGAGAGTATTCTTTCCTCTATTTTCTAAAAAAGTTTGTGTTGAAATGGTGTCTTTTCTTTAAGTTTTTCATTCATCAGTGAAATAAATCATCTGGGCCTGGAGTCTTTTTGTTTGTTTGTTTGTTTCTTTATTTCTTTTCTTTCTTTCTTTCTTTTTTTTTTTTTTTTGACTTTTATTTTAGAAAGAGAGAGCTGGGGAGGGGGCAGAGGGAGAGAGAATCTCAGGCAGGCTCCACACTCAGCAAAGAGCCCAACTTGGGACTCTATCCCAGGACCCTGGGATCATGACCTCAGCCAAAATCAAGAGTTGAACACTCAACTGACTGAGCCACCCAGGCGCCCCTTGTGGTAGGACTTTTAATACAAAATGTATTTAATAAATATAGGTAGGACTTAATAAATATTGTGGTAGGACTTTTGCAAAATGTATTTAATAAATATAGGGGTATTTACATTTTCTGTTTCATCTATGAGTCTAATGATTTGTATCTTTTAGTGATTTTTTTCGTTTCATCCAAGTTGTCAAATTTATTTGTATAAAGTTGTTTTATAATATTCTCTTATTCTTTGCAAGTCTGTAGTATCTATAGTGATGTCACTTCTTTCGTTCCTGATCATGGGAATTTGTATCTTCTCTACCCCTTCCGATTTTTCCTTTTTCCCTTTCTTTCCTTTCTCATCCTCCTCTTCTCCATAAATCTAACTAGAAGTTTATTGGTTTCATTGATTTTTTTGAAATAAGCTTTTGGTTGTGTTGATTTTTCTTTATGGTTTATCTGTTTTCTGTTTCATTTACTTATACTCTATTATTTCCTTCCACCTACTTATTTTGGCTATAATTTCCTTTTTTCTAGCTTCATAAAAAGGAAGCTTAGATTACTGAACTTGAACCTTTTTTCATTTTTGATATAAACATTTTAAGGTATAAATTTCCTTCTAAGCATTATCATAGCCATATTTCACAAATTTTTAATGTGTTTTCATATTCATTCATTTCAAAAGCCTTTTTATTTCCTTGGTAATTTTTTCTTTATTTAGGATTATGCTGTTTAGTTTCCAGATATTTGGATTGTTTCCCATATATTGTACTGATTTCTGATTTATTTATATTATAAACTGTGAGCATAGTATGTATAATTTCAATTCTTTTTAATCTTTTTGAGTTTACTGTGACTTATTTTATGACTCAGCATATGATCTATGTTGGTGATTATTTTATGTGCACTTGTAAAGAATGTGCACTCTGTTGTAGTTGGGTGGAGTGTCCCATAAACGTCAATCAGAGCAAATTGATTCATGGTGTTTTTTGTGTTTTCTCTGTCCTTACTGATTTTGTGACGTCTTCCAGCTGTTGCAAGAAGGGTGTTGAAAGCTCTAGCATTATAAATATTTCCATTTTCTTCCCAGTTCTGTCAGTTATTTTTTCATGTACTATGAAGTCCTAATTGATTTGAGATATTAGGATATGACATACAATGTAAATAGTATCAGATGTTCACTCTTAGAAGTTGTTTGAACATATTAAAAAATGCATGTACCTTTTAAAAGTATATACTTCTATATGGTAACTTTATATATATATATATCTTTCATTAATTGTGAGAAGTTTCATAAAATATTCTTTTGGAAAATTTAGGAGTGAAGGCCATGTGTTTATTATCTCACCGAATGCTCTGTGACCAAACACATTTTTATTATTGAAGTTTGACACTTAGTATGTTCACTTATTGATAATAAAATACAAATCAGGTTTCCTGAAAAAGTAGTGAAGTGGAAAATAACACATGGTTTGAAGTAGGCCATGTATATCACAGGTTATGAGATGTTGGTTCCCTTTCCTTACCGGAAATTAGCAAATATTTGCTATGTAGCTGAGTCAGGTGGCCCTTCATATTAGTTTGACTTATTTCAGAAACTTAGGTTGGCATTTAAAAGTGATGTTGAGGGGCGCCTGGGTGGCTCAGCCGGTTAAGCGTCCGACTTCAGCTCAGGTCATGATCTCGCAGTCCGTGAGTTCGAGCCCCGCGTCGGGCTCTGTGCTGACAGCTCAGAACCTGGAACCTGCTTCGGATTCTGTGTCTCCCTCTCTCTCTGACCCTCCCCTGTTTATGCTCTGTCTCTCTCTGTCTCAAAAATAAATAAACATTAAAAAAAAAATTTTTTTAATAAAAATAAAAGTGATGTTGATATAAGTAAAATAGTCTCTGATCTGAGCTAGGCTTTATCTTGATGCATCATTGTTTATCTTGGTTCAGGAAAGAAACTTTGGGATTGGGTAAAGTAAAGGGCCTTTCCTCAGTTGAGGGAGGAGAATAGGAGAAGCTCAGTTGGCTGGCCCTTTCTGGGGAAACAGTCTGAATTGTATATTCTTTTTTGTCCAGATTTGGGGAAAGGGATATGGATTATTCATATGAGAAGATGCTTCCAGATCCTCTCTGTTGAGCTAAATCTCTCTACTATTCAGACTTGGAGCACACAGAAATTTATTGTATATAAGCCAGTCTGTATCTAAGGATGATTGTTCCAAAAAGACTGCTCCTTAGCCTGTGATGAAGATTTTCAATTAAGGCATTTTTATTTTTTGATACCAAAATTCAATGCAAAGAGATTTTATTTTCAAATTTTTATTTAAATTCCAGTTAGTTAACATATAGTGTAATGTTAGTTTCAGATGTAGAATTTAGTGATTCATCACTTACAACACCCAGTGCTCAAGGTAAAAATGAACATCAACTATTTGTTATTCTGTGCTGGAAAGGCTGTCACTTACTGAAATGTGTAGAAACGACATAGGATAATTTCAGTTGAAAAGCAACTCCAGTGCCTAATGGGTCATCCACGAAAACTCAAATAGCCTTTGAGTGGGTTAGCTTTTTTCTTATATCAGTTAAAAAAATAGTTGGTTCAAGACTTTCGTGTACCTGTTTAAAATTGTAGGTCCATCCTCAGTGGTTGGAAAACATATATGGCAGCCAAGATTCTGTTGTTAGGAATCTCATTTTGATGTCTGTTTCCATCTTCAGGTGTATGGTAAACCTCACTTCAGCCCTGTGAAATATCCAAGTTCAGAATAGAGTCGTTCCTGTTCAAACCACTGAGTCAGTGTACAAACAAGGTCCCTATATTTACATTTGATCCCAGTGCAAGGGAGAGATCATTCCTTTCAGTTTTCTCTGCTGAGTTGTACTTAGAGTACTTTTTTTCAAGCTTATAAATAGATGGTAAGTCAACAAAAATTTAAGAAATGTCAAGAGAGCCATAACTGTCTTAGCTTTATTTCAGTGAAAAGCATTTGGCAAATAGTTAATTGCTTGGCAAGAAAGCAGGCGCTGCCCTGACTGATTAGATGCAGTTTCAACATACAGGATTTGGGGATGAGATTAGATGAATCTTTGAGGGATGAGAAAACAGAGTTCTGTCTGCTTGGCCAGAACGTAGGTTTCGTAGGTTTCCTTGTCATTTCATTGTTGTTTTCCTCCTTCTCTCCTAGGAGGCTCAGCAAATGCTTGGAAGACTTATTCCAGAGAAACAGATACTCAATGACCAATTAAAACAAGTTCAGCAAAACAGTTTACACAGTAGGTGTTTTCTTTTTCAAATTGGCCTTTATCCTTTCCTAATGGTAAGAATTTCCTCCAGTGTAATGAGACCATTTAAAACGCATTTTCCTCACTGCCAGTTTGCTTTTCTTACCTTGCCATGTTTTTCTAAAATAGGAGATTCACTTCTGACACTCAAAAGAGCGTTAGAAGCAAAAGAAGTGGCTCGTCAGCAGCTCCGAGACCAACTGGATGAAGTTGAGAAAGAAACCAGGTCGAAACTACAGGAGATTGATATTTTCAATAATCAGCTGAAGGTAACTATCCATTGTGTTCCTACATCTACGTCCTACCCTTTAATTTTTCTAACTGGCCAGATGATTAGTTGATATTTAGTCCCAGGTAGAAAAATTTATTATGCTGGTTTGTCCGCCTTCCTGAAAGCCTTCATACTTACCCTGCAATCTGAATTGCACTTGTCTCTTTAACATATAAAGATGAATTTGGGTTTGTTAAATGAAAGCTGAGGGAGGGGCCCCCACATGACACCTGTCTTCAACCTGAATTACGTTTTTATACATCTCCATCCTTTTGTCTGTTGCTCACTACATCAAGTCGGAGTCCAGAAGCTAGGCTCCAAAAGAGTCTGTCTTTTGTTCTTTGAAGACGACTAGAAAGGGATTGTTTTCCCTTTGAAAACTACGAATTGTTCTGCCACTTTTTACCTTCAAGATTGTCCTTGAATGGGAGTCTTTATTTTGTTACTTCACATTTTAAAGTGTTATTATTTAATGGAGTAATGGCTTTTGCCCCTGTGGCAGAAGTGGTAGATGGTTTTGTCACGTTTACATCATAGAACTTAGGAAAATGCCAAAGCGCTTAAGGAATGTAAAAGTGGTTATGACAGCCTCCTTGTGATTGGTGCCTTTGATTTAACTTCAGCTTTATCATCTTAAGACTGTTAACTTTTACAAGAAAACCAGAGTGCAAAGCGGTTAATTTCCTACCAACAATGAGCATATACTGTAGATTTAAGTAAATACTGGAATTTTTAGTCAATTATATTCTCATAATAAATGGACCATACTTTTCATTTTCATTTCCCATCTCAAAATCCTTTACACTTAATTCTGATTTTGCTTTTGGCACTAGGAAAAAGGAAAATTCCTTTATTATTAAAAAGAGGGAAAAAACCCAGGAAGACTATTTAAGATTTTAGTTGGCCTTTGGAATGAGATTCTAAGCCATATTGTTCAGACATCTGAGTCTGAGGTATTTGCGTCTCCCCCTCACCCCCGCCTCCCCAGAGTAATAGGTAATGAACTTTTCTCAACCAACTGAGTGTTTTTCTTTGCTTTGATTCTTACACAGAATATGTACTTGTGTGTGGGGGTCTATATGTATGTTCCATACTTGTACGTATATCACTCTATGTGATATATAAGTACTGGGGGTAGAGCTGTAAGTTCTCCCTCTCTAGAATAAGCCCAATGAAAATGCTCACATTAACTCTCACTGTAACTTGTCACTATTTCAAGCAAAAAGAATATGATTACAGTGCTTTTTAATAGTCTCTTAGAATATAAACTGTTAAATGTTCAGGTATCTTCTGAACCCCAGGCAGTAGTCCAGATTTCTGCCTTGATCTTAGGATTCCTTTCTCTAGAAATTGGACTCCCAAAACAAAGTTCATGTATTAGAGGATGACCCTGCAGTGGATGATTTTTTCCCAAATGCCAAGTCTATTTATGGATCATTTTGGCCGTTGAATTGCTGTTGCCATCACTGAGTCCCTGTTACTGTGTTTGATTGATGCTGCCTTTACTGTTAGAGTTGCTGATACAAAGTCTAAGTTTAGCCCTTTATCCCATTTTATTCCTTTTCCCAAATATATTCATTTTTAAATAAGACTATTTCTTTCTGTCTTCATTTTTATTTTGGTTTTCCATTATTAACTTTAGTGTAGAGAGTAAAAAAATTACAGGCCAGTATAGCTTCACTGTGTTTTATTTAACAACTGATTTGGAGAACTCGACAAATATGTTTTATTGCCTTACGGTTATTATTTCTAGTATTCCTCTCATGCCTGGTGAAACCACAACAGAAACAGTTAAATCGAACAATCAAAAGGTTTATAATTTGATTGAGACAACTCCAGAGGCAGATTTAAGACTTCGTCTCTTGAGTATCTCCTGCCTACTTTTCTTTGTTGTAGTCACATTGGAAAATATGAAGCATTTTTTCCCTGACTTTAGAGCATGTATTCTTTTTTTTTTTTTTTTTTTTTTTAATTTTTTTTTTCGACGTTTATTTATTTTTGGGACAGAGAGAGACAGAGCATGAACGGGGGAGGGGCAGAGAGAGAGGGAGACACAGAATCAGAAACAGGCTCCAGGCTCTGAGCCATCAGCCCAGAGCCCGACGCGGGGCTCGAACTCCCAGACCGCGAGATCGTGACCTGGCTGAAGTCGGACGCTTAACCGACTGCGCCACCCAGGCGCCCCAAGCATGTATTCTTTAGTAACTATAACTCTTGTATGATGAGATGGACCAGGAGAGCCAGCATTCGGACCCCTGGGGTTTCCTCAATGCCTCTCTTAATACAGTGGTGCCTTTACAGCATTCACACTAATGATGCAAAAATTACTTTGGTCTCGCTGGGAGTGAAACCTTGGCGATTGTCCAGTCATCTCACACACCTTATCTAGTTGGTGTGAACTCGCTATATCTGAAACCTCCTCCTCCCAAAAGGAAACCAGCTGGAAAGTGAAGAAGAGAAATGAGGACTTAGCGGTTTTATTTCATATTCATGTAGATTGTTCCCCTAGGAGAAGAGTGTAATTCACTCATTATCAGCTAGTGTAGTGACACTGGAGAGGTCCCTCACAGCATGCAGCATTTTAACATTAGGAGACAGAACATTAAACCTGTATTCAATGGCTGGCTCCATGAATGAGGATTCTATTTAACAAAAACCAATTTCCATATTTCTTTGGTAAACAACTACTTGTAATAAGTCATCTGCTTCTTTTGGTGCACACTCAAAGTTCTGTCTAGTCCCATAGTTACAAGGTCAAGTAGGGAATCACAGCACCCTGCTTTAGCCCAGATTCTGGGTTAAAGACAGTGACCAGGACGTCTTAAATGTATTTAGGTTCTTGAATGTAGAAGAGTTTGGAGAGTAAGTATGTTTTATCATTTTCTCCTTTTGTTTTTTGTTTTTTGTTTTTAAACATACAATCTGACTTTGTCCTTTCTACCAGGTGGCTAGTTCAGATGCATTCTTCTTTTAAGAGTCTCTCCTTTCTCTTTACCTCAGGAAGAATTACACTCCTGCTTGCTCACCCAAGACCTGTTAACTAGTGATGGAAATTCTCAAGCCATTCATTAAAGAGGAAAAGAATTACTTTTGCAGTCAGGTTAACAGGTGTATGTTTCATATAGGTAGCAACGTATTGAGAATATAAAGCATATTTACAATTACAGTCGTGTTTTAAACAGCTCCAGATTCGGGGATATGAAGCATTTCCCTCTGGAAGTCTCCAGAGTCTTCTTACCTGATCTCATAGAAATTGAGGGCTCATTCTTTCCTTTCAGGAAGGGTTATTTTTCCATATATTTTAATAGACATTTACCTAATAGAGGTGATATTTATGTGTTCCACAAATAATCCCAGGGCATAACTGTCTTTCTTTTTCTAATTTGTCACCCCAAACCAAGAATTACTTGAAAAAAGAAGCATAAGAATCTTAATATAGCAAATAATACTTTGCTTTTTTAAGGCCAAAGGAAAGAGCTGGGTGGGGGGTGGGTAGAAATGATAGCACACTGAGATAATGACTCTGTGCTAGAAATCCCCTGATTGGCAGCCTTTATATTTATGCTGCCTTTTATATGGAGAGTAAATTTTAGCTTTTTGATGATCAAATGAAATACTTGACCAGTGATTCAATCATGAATAGTTGATGTTGCTAGCGGGAATTAATACTTCTTAAAGTAATTTTAATTCAGTGGATCAAATTTGTTTTACCATACTTTTCTGCTTTTTTTTTTTTTCAACGTTTATTTATTATTTTTGGGACAGAGAGAGACAGAGCATGAACGGGGGAGGGGCAGAGAGAGAGGGAGACACAGAATCGGAAACAGGCTCCAGGCTCTGAGCCATCAGCCCAGAGCCTGACGCGGGGCTCGAACTCGCAGACCGCGAGATCGTGACCTGGCTGAAGTCGGACGCTTAACCGACTGCGCCACCCAGGCGCCCCACTTTTCTGCTTTTAAAATGTACTCCGTATGCAACAATTATTTTCTCACGCTAAGAAATCAGTAGGCCTCTCATATTTGTGTTCTTGAAACATCAGTTTAAAATTATTATCTATGACTTTCTCTTTTTACTTCATTTTACTGGAAAGTCAAAGGTCTCAACATATTTGGAAGAATCCAGGTGCCTCAAGGGCACATAGAGACATTCTGATCATTGTTTTTCTTATATGCAACGCCTTGCCCGTAGGTATAAAATTATTGTTCTAGCAAGGGTCAAGTAACATTACCGATAGGGACTTTTCAGATAGAAGCACTTGACTTCCTCTTGCCCTTGGCATTGTTCATAGTTACTGTAACAGTTTTCCTTAGTGCTGACAGCCCAGTATTCCATATTTTCATGTCATAACTATGAGACAGGGCAGTAACATAATGTATATAGCCTTTAGCTTTCAAGGCTTCAAGTGTATGGCAAATAAGAGAATCCAACACTCAGGCTAGACGTTGTGTTTCACGCTGAGAGGTTCGAGTCCTTGTTGGTTCTCGTCTAGACACTGGATGCTGGACAAGTCCTAACATGAGTGACATTTCCACTGGAGCATTTCCTTTTTCCCGTCAGTGGCAATGGAGGAGGCAGTGTTGCAGTGCCTGGAAGTTTTCCTGAGCTGCGTCATCCACCCAGACTCTTTTCTAAAGGTCTCTGTGCCCTACTCGGGCAATGCTCCTCCTCCTTAGACTGATCGTGAGGAACCATCTCTATCTCTGTGCTTCTGTCTCCCCCACGTAGATGAGTGCTCGGTGTCTAAGACACGGCTTACCATGAAGTGCTACACGTTCTTTGTAAAATTAGTGATTAGTTATTATAAATCGTGGAGGATGAGTGAATCTTTCCTCTTGACAGACTGTGTGTGTGACGGTGGAAGCTCTGAACTATAAGCAGGTTAAGGTACTGTGTACTGTAGTCTTGTCTTTATGACAAGTATTTTAGATCATTGAATTTGCCGCTTGGGTGCACAACGTTGAAAGACAACACTCAATCATGATTTGGGTCTATGTGCCTGTTTCCATCATATGGGAGACAGTATTATAGTCAGTAATACTATTCTAAAAGTGGACATTTTATTTCTTAGCAAAATTGATTATTTAGGACTAATTCAGAATTCAGAATTACATTTTGTAATATACTTGGGAAATCAGGCTTCTGAAACTACTCAAGAGGCCATTAAAGGTATAAATTCTGCCCATATGACACCTGTCCTAGAAGTTGCTCCTAAGAACTGAATTGATGTGGAAATGAGAATGCCACTTATAGTAAATAAGGTTTTTGGCTTAACTGAGGCTTTTATGCTCTTGGTTTCAGACACTTGCTTTCATGGCAGGCTCATTCATTATGAAGGCGGTGAAAGGCAAAATGTTTAGCAGCCAGGGGAAAAAAGACAAGAGCTGGAGAACGAACTGCAGAACAGAATGAAAAGTCAGGAAAAAAAAATGCACATGAAGGGAAACAATGAAGGAAAGAAAAAGATCCAGAAAGAGGAAATACAGAGACAGCAAGAGAAATGAATATAAATTCAAATAAAATACCAACCTTGCCTTCTCATATTAGTAGAACAATGTTTGGCTGTTTCATAGTTTACTACCTTACCTTATTCAAGATTAAATATTATTTTTACCTGTATGATCCTTTTGAAAAGACCTGTTCTGCACAGAAGTAATAAAACTCTCTCTCATCTAATGTACTTGTGTTTCTGGCAACTTTATGTAGAGTCCCTGAATATGGAAAAATGATTACAACATGCCAAAGACTCAAAATAGTGAACAGGTAGTGTATATACCAGATCCTGTGCCGTACCCATAGGTTTGGTTGGTTGGTTGGTTGGTTGAGGTTTTTTTATAGTGTGGGTTTTTCTTCTGCGGTTTTAAAAACATTTAACAAAAGGTGATTTGGGAAAGAGAAAAAAAGCAGAATTCAATCTTCGGGAAAAACATATCTTTTTAAAAAAATTCTCGTTTAGCCAGTCTTTGACCGTTTTATCCTTTAGAATAACATTTATTTATTTATTTGTTTGTTTGTTTCTTTTTGAGAAAGAGAGGGAGAGGCGCAAGCAGGGGAGGGGCAGAGAGAGAGTGGGGACAGAGGTTCTGAAGCAGGGAGCTGACAGCAGGGAACCCAGTGAGGGGCTTAAGATCACCACCTGAGCCGAAATAGAAGTTGGACACTCAACCGACTGAGCTACCCAGGCGCCCCTAGAATAACATGCATTTAAAACAAAGGGATATTGCTTTATTAAATTAAGCTGAGACATTTTGGGAAAACTTGGATTTTCAGAACAAAATGGAAGACGTGGGTGAAGATCCTTAATTAGCTGTAACTACAGAGAGGGCAGGATTTTCCAGCTCTTCTCCCCTCTTCTGTCCACCTGTCTCCTCACCCCTTCACACACGCACACACCCGGCCCCTGTGCATTCCTCTTTGGCTCTCCTGTAGCACTTATGATAGGTTGACTATCAGTTGTGCCACAAGGAACCAAGATTTCTGTTTGGCTGAACAGTGACCTCAGATTCAGAATAATACTTAAATGTGTCTTTAAACATTAATATAGCCCTTCTGAGAATTTAAATAACCGACTGATGTGTTTTTTAGTATTCCTCCCATTTTAATGCATCAAGAGTGAATACATTTTATAATTTCGTGATGAATGGAGTAATAGTGTACTTTGATTTGGGTACAGCGTCTGTGTTTTGAAATACTTACTTTTCTGGTTTCTCCACACAGGTACAATTTCCCCTGTCCTAACTGGGTTTGTTGATAGGCTTTCTTTTTTTTCTTTTTCTTCCTCTTTTTCTTTTTTCTTTTTTCTTTTTTCTTTTTCTTTTTCTTTTTCTTTTTCTTTTTCTTTTTCTTTTTCTTTTTCTTCTTCTTCTTTCTCTTTTTCTTTTTTTCTTTTTCTTTTCTTTTCTTCTTGTTGATTTACTTTCTTTAATGCCCTTCAGTTTCACAACCACGTAATTAACATAAGTTACTGTATTTTAAAACTCAGAAGGCTTTTTAAAAATTCTGACATTCTGTGCTACAATAAAGTGACATTTGTTTATATGAAAGCACTTCTACTGTTGACACTCCGTATGTTGTAGGTTGAGACAAAACAAACACCTGAAAATGTTTGATGCTGGCATCTAGATCAATTTCCTGCGAGGTCAATTTCATATTAATAGAACGAAGATTTTTCTAAACATAAGAGATGCGTCGTAAACAGTTCTGTTTGGATTTAAAATGTTGAGTTCATGAATTTCAAGTAGTTAAGGTGTGTTTGTTTTGTCTCACTTTGCCATGAGACAGCCTGAGGAAAAAGCCAGAAGCAGAGTAATCCTTCAGAAAAGTTAAATGACCAAATTAGCAGTAAATTTCCATTAACTACTAGCCTTTTCAGGCCTCCACTGCTACTTAATTCTTCTGTCTCTTCACAAGCATTTCAGTAAAGTAATGTTTATGAAAAGGAATCCCATACAAGTTGTTCAGGTGGATACTTGCCTCTATTTCAATTAATACCACTTCATGTAATGCACCTGTTTTTGAGTGTCTGTAAGTACAAATGAAGGAGAAACAGTCACAGTTTTTAAAGCAAGTGATTCTGTGCCCCTTTCATAACAGAACAACTGTCGTTAGTAGACTTGAAAGGGAGCCGTGTTTCTCAGGATCTTCTTGAGTATTCAATTTGTCAAGCATATTGCTTTTGAAATACTTTGGCTGTATGCCATAGGGTGTCCAAAGATGTTTTATGGTACAAATATCTTAATTCTTGAGGGGAAATAAGTGATTTTTTCCCCCTGAGTTGAAGAAAGTTAAAAGCAAGCTTATTTTCTATCTATCCTTGCTGATACATAACAGAATCTTTATTTGCCAGTAATCTTCTTGTTGTGGTTCATAATCTGTGTTTGATCAAAGACCCCTTTCAGAATCAATGAAAGCTATGAGCTTTCTCTATAAGAAAAATGCCCATAGCCCAGTTTGCATGCTATTTTATAGTGTTCCCAGAGCCAAAGCTTGTTCATAAACCCTGGTGAAGAAACTTTGTTACGTCTGAGAATTCTATGGATGTTACTGGTGATAAAAATCTTACCATTTTAATTTATATACACTACGTATCTTATAGTTTTCTTTTTCTTTTTTTAAAATGTTTATTTCTGAGAGAGAGAGTGCATGCACGAGTGGGGGAGAGGCAGAGAGAGTCCCAAGCAGGCTCTGCACTGTCAGCACAGAGTCTGACACAGGGCTTGATCCCACGAACCATGAGATCATGACCTGAGCTGAAATCAAGAGTCGGGTTGTTCAACCGACTGAGCCACCCAGGAACCCCCCATAGTTTTATTTTTCTTATATATTTGTAACACATAGCTACAACTTCTTCAGTGCATGTTTAATTATTTCTTCTTTATTAAGAAAGCCATTATACTATATTAGATAATATCAAGTTACTATGCCCTATACCTATGTAAAACATCTCATACCCTTGAATAGACTTACAGAAGAAAAATCAATAAAGTTGTATACTCAATACCATATTGCTAGATGAATACCCAGCTAATAAAATGTGACTGTAGGGTTATTGATTTTAGGAAAAAATAATTTTAGTAAGAGCCACAAGTGAGAGAATGAATTTTGATTTTCAGTAATCCCTCATTTGTTCTTTTTAAATCTTAGTTATAATATAGAGAAGTAACTGTGACAGTTAATGGGATTTGCAGGGTCACTTTGATGAGGTTGACCACCAGGAAAAGGTGGTACAATAACTGTGATTACACTTGAGTTTCTTACATAGAACTATTGAAAGGGAATAACAGAACAGTGCAACCCTCTGTCTCCCAGGTGAAGGGACTCTGCTCCACAAGGCCCTTGTCATGCACAGAAAGGCAAGTCATTAACTCCTCTTCCATTCATATTCCTTCATCCTATAGATTGCCTTCCTAGAAGTTCAACTTAAAAAAGTTGCCAGGGTTCCTGGATGGCTCAGTCAGTTAAGCATCCGACTTCAGCTCAGGGCATTATGTTGCGGTTTGTGAGTTCGGCGGTTTGTGAGTTCGAGCCCTGCCATCGGGCTCTGTGCTGACAGCTCAGAGCCTAGAGCCTGCTTCAGATTCTGTGTCTCCCTCTCTCTCTGCCCCTCCCCTGCTAGTACTCTGTCTTTCTCTCTCTCTCAAAAATAAACATTAAAAAAATTAAGATTAAAAAAAGTTACCACGCTTAGGAATCATGAATTTTCTGCTTCGTCTTGGTTCATGGCATCTTAATCTCCCAAGTCCAAGGAAAGAGGGGAAGACCCGAAATACCTTCCTGTTGGAAGCATCTTGATTTTCTTACTGTGGTGTACACAGCAGTGTTTGAAGAAGATGAAGGAGACAATAGAAAACTCTTGGCAGTCCTCAAATCTGGATCCCGAGATGCCACAGCCTTGTTATCTTATTTGACATCTGCTATTGTACAGCTCCTGCAAGCTCTTTTTCCTTGGAGGTCCTTGAAACCTGCAACTTACTTATACGGCTCAGAGATAGGTTCAGCCCATCCTGCGATGCTGCTATACTCAAAAACAACTTTGCTTTGAAAATTCTAAAATACCTTCCTTCATGTATATTTGAAACATCCAAAAATTGTTTTGTGTAGATTCTTTAAATTCATTTCCTCTTGGTTTTTATTTTATTGTGCCCACTTTACTTCCATCTATCTTTACTTTGTATCTGGTAATGACCTGAGCCCATCTCGGTAATGACCGAGAATTGGATGCTCAACCAACTGAGCCACCCAGGCATCCCTATTCCTTTGTATTTAATTTCATTTCAGTTGTTTTGCTTACTAATTACACCTTTTTGGTTTATTCCTGTAGTAAAAAATAAAGCCCCAAATAAGGGACACTGAAATAGATAAGGAATAATTTTATATGTGATCAACAGTGTCTAAGAATTTAACAGATTTTGAAGCAAAAAGAATACCTAAGGGTCATCCACTCTGATTCAGCTGTTGGCCCATGTCAGGGACCTGGGATTAGAATCCAAGTTTCTGTTTCTCCAGTTCAGTACTTTTTGATTATTGTCTATTGCCATTAATTATTCTTTCTGAACCTATTTAAGAACGTTACACAATTGAATTCGACATTTTAAAATAAAAACAATTTTTTTTTCAGTCACTTTTTACCCTTCCTTCTAAAGGGTCTCAGCTATTGGGCTAATAATAGAGTAGTAGGCCGTTGCTATCTGCACAGGGCCGAACTTTTGGGTCCCTCTCTTAGGACATTGAGAGATTGATTTAATATCACCCATTGCAGTTTTCCTTTTCACATAGAGATACTAACTTGAGCCAAGGATACAGATTACTCTAACAGTAGGAAGTGGACTGTTTTTTCCATTTGTCTCTAAAATATCAAACCCAAGTCACGTGCCCAAGGCCGCTGCCATAGAGGATATGGTTCACCAGTTTGTGCCTCACCAAGTTGCTTCTTTCTGTCACCTCCTGCCTAGATATTCCCAGTTGCATCTGCTGGACTCCACACTGAAGTCCCTTCCTTCATCCCCATCTTTCCAGTGCCCCCAGCACTGTACCCCCTCAGAACCGACTCCCCCTCACCTCCTGATCTGCAAAAACTTTTTCTTGTATCTCACTGATCTCTTTTAGGACCTCTCAAAGTCACTTTTGATTTGTAAAACACTTGTCCATGCGTTCTAACGTTATTCTGAGGACAGTCTAGCTAGCAGGAAAAGTTTAGCGTAACCCTTAGGACTTTTCTCTAGGAATAAATCCATTTAAACACTGATCTTCTACAGTGCTCTGCCTTCAATCAGTCTCTGAATGAATCTAAAGGTAGGAATTTAAGGCAGGAAGAAACCTACCCATTTGGACTTAACCAGTGACCAAGATGAAGAAGACCAGGCAGACCTTAGTTAGTTCTTGTATCTCACCAAAAAGTCCCTGGGGCTCCCCCCTTGGGGGACTAGCCCTAGTTACCCAGACCAAGAAGTCAACTGGAAATGTACCCTTGGCCCTACAGGGCACTGACTTATCTGATTTATTATTGACACAAGCAAGAAGAGTCTCAGTGACAGAATCTATTAGTGACCACTGGGTTCCTATGGAATTGAGGGTTCCCCCTCAACAGGCATTTCTTTATTCTTCACACTTCTGGGTGTTTTACCTTCTGACTTGAGTACTTTAAGTGTCATAAAATGCATTGTATTTTCAGTAGTCTGCTAAGGAAATCCCTGTTGTTCCTGGGGGCTGATGTCAAATGAGGAGGTCAGGTCCAAGGTGGTGATAGTCACATTATTGCATTTATTTGCAACCTGACTGATGGGTTAGCCTGGGCCAGTTGGTAACTTCACACTTGGACTTAGCAAGAGAAGATGCTTTGGAAGGGTGTGATTTGAAGGAAAACAGACCCTGGTGGGGACAGTCAAGGTTGTGGAGCAGAGGGACGTCCATTTGTTCTAAGATAGCATAGCATAGAAGGTGAGGTTTTAATAGAAGTGGCATGTGAAGAGGTGTGTGTATTTTTCAAGCCAGTAGAGGTTGGTGTTGATTTATTATCAGAAAGTACCTCAAAGAATTTACTAACGATGATCACCATACCTTAAAACAGGTTGGGTCCATTTCTATTGCCAAGGGTGTTTGTTTGTTTGTTTGTTTGTTTGTTTAATGTTTATTTATTTTGAGAGAGAGCTCACACATGCCTAAGCAGGGGAGGGGCTGAGAGAGAATCCCAAGCAGGCTCTGCAGCGTCAGCACAAAGCCCGATGTGGGGCTCGATCCCACAAACCATAAGATCATGACCCGATCTCCTTCACAGACTGAGCTACCCAATCGCCCCTCTACTGCCGAGTCTTGAACAATGTAGCTTCTCTAATACCCTTCACTAGCAAGTTCCTTCTAAAGCATGTAATGGAAAATGGTGTAATGTCTTATGACTCACTAGAATATAAACTAGAACAGCTTTTGGAGATACTCATGTCAAAATGTAGAGTGATTTCACTTTTCCAAATTAGCGCTTTTTTTTTTTTTTTAAATCTGAGATGTTAGTCTCCTGAATGTCTAGACTTCCCCACTATGAAATGTTGCATGCTAATAAATGGTGGAAATGCCGGTCACCTCATGTCATTACATGAACTGTTTCCTGGTTGTTTGCAGGAACTGAGAGAAATACATAATAAGCAACAACTCCAGAAACAAAAGTCCATAGAGGCCGAACGTCTGAAACAGAAAGAACAGGAGCGAAAGATCATAGAATTAGAAAAACAAAAAGAAGAAGCCCAAAGGTAAGTCTTCTCGTGGATAGCGTGGCCATCGGGAAGAAACGTTGAGTATTTATTCTTCTTTGCGGGGCTTTTGCAAGTATTTACTGACTTTGAAAGAGCCTTCAGTCTTTAGTGTGTGTGTGTGTGTGTGTGTGTGCGCGCGCGCGCGCGCGCGCACACACACACATGCACAAGCACAAATACGTGTACATATAAATCTTTGCATATATAAGTACCCCCTGAAGTTTTGGTGAGTTTCCAGAGCTCTCCCAAGCTACTACTATGTAGATAAATGGAATTATACAAGGAAATGAGGACACTTGGTATGCTCATTTGCATGCCAATGACCAAAGTACGTTTCCAGTTCACAGCCTTTTTATAACAGTGGCTGTCCTGAGCGCTGGGTTTGAAATCAAAGCCCCTGAGTGGTCGCCACGCAGGCTTTGTCCAGCAGGACTGACCGCGTGCTACTCTGACTTCTTTCTTCTTTTCTTCAACTGCAAATTAAACTTGAGTACCAAAGGAGAAAATTTGCTGCTGCTGCTGAAGATACAGACACATTTTTTTGTTTGTTTTTGTTTGAATATTTGTGTTTGTGGTTTGTTATTATTACTTGTAACTTTCTATAGTAAGTTGTAGAAACATATTTGTTCACTTGCAGGGTGTCTGATTTTGTTACTGGATATTTGCATCTTAAATTTCAATTAATTTTTGACTCTAAGAAACAAAAATGACCGAGTATTTCAATGACACAGTATACGTTGTAAAAATTGGTTATCGAAATTAGAATAAAAAGATGAAGAAACATACGTTAGGCAAGTCATTGACCTTAGTGAGCTGAGCTCAGTTTAACTACCCAGAGGGTGCACACTTTGTTGTGGGTGACTATAGTTCAGTTAACCCTTGAACAACAAGGAGGTTAGGGGCGCAGACCCCTGCTCAGTTGGAAATCTGAGTATAACTTTTGACTCTGCCCAAAACTTAGCTACTAGTAGCCTACTGTTGATTGGAAGGAAGCCTATAACTAACACATATTTTGTTGTGTTGTATATATGATATACTATGTTCTTACAATAAGGTAAGCTAGACAAATAAAATGTTAAAATCATAAGAAAGAGAAAATACATTTACGGCACTGTAGTGTGAAATATCCCCATTTAAGTGGACCCACATAGTTTACCAGGGGATAGGCGGGTAGGGTCTCTAACCAGTTTAGAGGATTGTTTTATGGTTTTCTTGGGGCTTGATTCAAGGATTCATTTCTTGGACGTGCTGATTAACTCTAACTCCATCCTTTTCTTAGCTTCAAAGTTGATAAGACGCTTTGATTATTCACATTAAACTGCACTAAACTTTCATATTTCTGCAGAGGAGAAATCAATGCAAAATATCATAATGCAAAAAGGGCAGATTTTCTGCTTACAATCATATAAATAAAACCAAAAATTAAGTTCAGAAGTTACATGATGTCTTTTATTAGTAGAAAATATTAAGTACATTTTTATTGTGGTTTTGTTGTTGCTATGAATGACAACAGTTTTTTTTGTGCGTGCTTAAAAGATGTTTTGAAAAATTTAAGTAAAATGTTAGAGATTGAAGCTAAGAATTTTACTGCACCAAATTTTCACATTCATACAGCGTAGAAATAAATATAATATTTTTTAAATGGAGAATACAAGTTTTATTTGCTTGTATTATGTTCTTTTGGCAGTGTCCTATTTCCAGGAGATGACCTTTGTACTTTGGCCATGTCACAGGACAGTGGTTCAGTGTGTGGAGCCTAGAACCAGGCTGCCTGGGATTGAGCCCCAGGCAGGTGTGGCCGTGTGGCTTCAGACAAGCCACTTATGTGTAAAATGGAGACAATATTGGACCTCCCCACCTGGTGTGAAGACTAATGGAGTTAATGTAGGAGGAGGACTAGTTATTACTATCATCATATTGTTTAGTTTGGCACATGAGTTTCATTTAAAGTGTTTTCTGATTTCATAGACTGTATGGGGTGAGAGAAAAGCCACCCCTAGTTGTCTCCTGTGGGTTTCAGGATGAGGTCTTCTTATATGTCAGGGCCTAGATTTAATTACACTTTTCGCATCAGCTGTTTTGACAAACAGAAGGTTAGTTGTCAAATTGAGGAAGATGCACAGAGACCATTCAGTAATGGGTGGCCTCTGCCTCGAGGCTTCCAACTCATCTGTTGCTTTCAGCTTCAGTTTTTGGGGGACCTACATGCGTGTTCATCTGGGTGTGCTCCCTCATCACGGATGTTTGTTCCTGTGCGTGTTAGGGGTTTGGGCGGTGAAAGACCAGTCTTCTCATCGAGAAGTATCTTTGTTATTCTTCTAACTACTTCACAAAATACATCAGAAATCTTCTTTCTGTGTTTTTCTGAGTCGTGTGGTTTCACTGCACTCAGAATCAGAGCCCTGAGAGCCTTTGTTTCATGGACTCAGACTGCCCCATCTGAGGAACAGTATCCCCTCCGTGTTCAGCATTCCATTGACTAGACGGAGCTTTTTTTGTGAAGAGACCACAGCAGTGGTAAACTGGAATTGCTTCCTCGCGGTAATCAAGCTTTTTGTTGACAGACGAGCTCAGGAGAGGGACAAGCTGTGGACTGAGCACACGCAGCCGGACAGTGAGCAGCAGCGGCCAAGGAAGATTCACGATGAAGAGAAACTCCGAAGGGAGGAGAGTGTCAAGAAGAAGGACGGCGAGGAGAAGGCCAAACCAGACACACAGGACAAGATGAGTCGGCTTTTCCATCAGCATCAAGAACCCGCCAAGCCAGCTGTCCAGGCACCCTGGTCCACCACAGGTATTAGGGGCCAAAAGTCATTCTGGCAAATGAGTTTTCTCTCCCAGATCTTCCTGAGAAATTTCCCTGTCTAACGGGCCCTGTCTTGGCTCCTTCCGTAGAGGTGAGAATGCCAGTGTCCTCTTCTCGGACCGTGCAGGTGTTCATTCTCTAGGATCACGAGATGCCTGTTTAATCTTCCACCACCGTGCCAACCTTTGGTCCCTGTTACACTGGCGTCCAGAGTCTTTTGTAGACAAAAGTGGCATGAGTTTTCCTTTCCGAGCCCCGTGCATAAACCTGTGTTCCAAATTTGGAAAGAACCTGTTGCTTCTCCACTTGGCTATTTTCTCTGGGAATTTCTGAGCTGTTTCAGCCCCAGGAAATGACACCTTTCCCCCCTTGCCTACAGGGATCTGTCTTCAGTCTGCACTGCATAAAGCCGTGTCCTTTACCTTTTGAAAACTGTGACTTTTGTTTTGCCCTTTGATCATAAGTTGCCTCTTTAAATTCTGGTAAATGAAAGACTTTGAAATCGCTAGAAAACATGAACTCTTACATGAGATGCAACCTAGAGTGTCTTTTCGAGATTCTTGTGTGGCTGTATAATATTGTACAGCTTTGCAGAATAATACTCAGCTGAAGAAAGCGATTGCTTTTTCCTTTGCATGGTAAATTATATTGATTTCGTTTGATTATCAGTGTGCTTTTTATTGATATACAGAAAGAAAAGAAAGCAGCACACTGTTCCGTAGGGTTTGCTTCCTGTTTACTGTGGGCAGGAATGGGAGTGGGGTTCAGAACTGGGTCTCACACCCTCCCTGCCTGCAGTTTGGGAGAAATGATGGCAAGCTTATTTATGTTTTAATGCTTTCTTTGATATGAAAATAATTTCACCAGTACTCGATCTTAGGCAATTAGTTTTAAGTTCCTTATCTTGCCTCCTAGTATAAAATGAGGATGGAGGCCCCTGGGTGGCTCAATCAGTTAAGCGTCCGACTTCAGCTCAGGTCATGATCTGGCAGTTCATGAGTTCAAGCCCCACATCGGGCTCTGTGCTGACAGCTCGGAGCCTGGAGCCTGCTTCCGATTCTGTGTCTCCCTCTCTCTCTGCCCCTCCCCCGTTCGTGCTCTGTCTCTCTCTGTCCCAAAAATAAATAAACGTTGAAAAAAAAAAATTAAAAAAAAAAAAATTTTTTTTAATGAGGATTTCTTTTTTTTTTGTAACTTTTTAAAAAGTTTATTTATTTTGAGAAACAGAGCTTGTAAGCGGGGAGGGGCAGAGAGTGAGGGAGAGAGAGAGGATCCCAAGCAGGCTCCACACTGCCAGAACAGAACCCGATGTGGGGCTCGAACCCGCGCACTATGAGATCATGACCTGAGCCAAAATCAAGAGTTGGACGCTTAACCAACTGAGCCACCCAGGCGCCCCTAAAATGAGGATCTCTATTTCCTTTGGTCAGTGAGATACCCTGCACATCATCCAGCTGAAGACTGCATGAAGATAATACCTTCCCTTCACTGCTTTTCAGAGAAAATAGATGTGTGTCTAAATACTTGCAGCTCTAGGGTATAAAGTTCTGAGGGCTGTGGTTAGGTATTGTTAAGTTTTAGCCAGAAGCCAAAATGTCTTCTGCTTGCATGCGTTTTTGAAAACTTCTACTTGAAATCTAAATTATTTTCATACAAGTTCTGTCTTTTGGCTCACTTCCCCTCCCCTGGGAAATGTAGAGGAAGACTTACTTCACCAGGGATTATCAATAATAATTGTTCTTGGTGAAATCGGCACTTGCATTTTATATGATTGCTTTAGGGACCTAAAACATCGACATTTCCGTGTCTCTTAGTATGGAGAGTTGTGCTGCTTTACTTTCTGCCAAAGGAGTTTTCTTCTTGGCTGATTCAGTTCGGGGGTCACATTCTAGCTGCTGCATTGTACTCGGCACCCTGGGTGGAGAAGAGGGGGATTGATGCTTTACAGATGTGCACTGCTGGAGCCTGAGCCGGGAGGCTGTTCTACAGGGACCTAACACGGCCTCACTGCGTTTGGCGTTGGGATGGCCTTTGTTCAGGGAGTGTCGGCCAGTGGACTCTGATGGGTTTGAGTTGCTGACATCAGATTTGGCTCTCCTTAGGCACTAAGTATGTGCTTCAGAAATTTCTTGAATAGATGGAACTTGTTCAGATGGTAAGGGCCGCAGTAGAGCAGAGGTCATTCGTTTGGCTTGTTGTCATGCATATGTGTTCCGTGTAATGTTTTATTTTTGTTCCCTTCTCCCCACTGTTTTGGAAATAGAAAAAGGCCCACTTACAATTTCCGCACAGGAGAATGTAAAGGTGGTGTATTACCGAGCGCTCTATCCTTTTGAATCCAGAAGTCATGATGAGATCACGATCCAGCCCGGAGATATAGTAATGGTAAGAAAGACTCCCGTCAAAGTGTGATTTCTGTCAATGATTAGCACCTGTCCTCCTCCTGCACTTTATTTGACAGCGTGAAATTGTCACCGAGTATGAAATCCAGTAATCCAGCATCTGGACTTTTGAAGTATGGGCTCAGTCTTCCTTTCCTATCAGAATGAAAGATGGTATTTAGAAATGTATCCTAACATCGCTTTAAAATAGAGGTGTTAGAGAAAATGGGTTGTTATCACAGCCTTGGCATGTTTTTAAATCTATAAAGGTCTGGTAATTTCAGAGTTTAGATTACCACTTACATATTATGAATAGTCCTTAAGACATAGTTTTCAGTGCAAAATGCTTTATCATCATTTTCGTAATTGCCAATGATAACTTCTATATTTTCGGATCAGTGCATCTTTTTTCCCCTTTGTGTGATCGTTGAATTGTGTGAAGAGCCATGAATTACATACAGTGAATCTGCCTTCTTATTCTGCAAATGAGCAGATAAAAGAGTTTGGAATTTTGCTTTGTCAAAGTTTATTTTCTTTAATTATGGTAATAGTTAAATATAATCTTATGAGTGTAACTCAAACTATGGTAACCAGTTTAAGAAGGAATGAAGCAATGTGGTTGACCGAAATCACTTTCTAAAGAGAACAGTAGTTCCTGCACCTAGTTAATAACTTAAGAATAAGAGTCTTAGAAATGGTCATACTTTACATCACTTACTGTTGGGGATTTTTTGTTTGTTTAAAGATGGGGATGGTTCCGAATTTTAAAAGAACTATGAAAGTCAAAGATTGACATAAGCATGCTTCTCATACTGGTATTACATGTCTTTGGACTAAAAATGTTGTAGAGGTCATTGCACCCTTACTTACGTGTTCCTCTCGCACGTATACATCAGATCTCTGGGTGGAGAAAACACAATCTTTAGTGAACCAAAATATGTAGAAAGAACAGTGTGTTTGGTATTCAGAGATATCAATCATTTCTCCCTTTTTTTCTGATAGTTTTTTTCTCTACCTGTCAAGGGCTAGAAATAAGAGAATCAAGACCAAATATCCAGATTCTTCACAAGTCAGAATCTCCGTAACAATCACAAACCCTCTTCAAATATAGTCCAGCCTCCATTCATCAAACTATTTGAATGCCTGGGCGCCAGCCTTACTCACTCTTTGCAGAAAGAGCCTCTCTTTCTCTTTGGCGGAGGCACCGCACTCATACACATGAACGGTGATTCAAGGCCGCCCCGTCACCACTGACTCTTTCCTGTGCTGTGTTTGCTAGGCCTGAAGCAGCTTTATTCATACAGCCTCGTCTTTGAACTATTGTGGCTTTTAAAGCATTTGAATTGTTAAAATATATAAAATATGACACCAGGAATCTAAAACTTGTGAGAGTACAAGGTGACATCAGATAGGGCCTCATAACAAAGCATGTTTTTTTGTTTTTTTACACTGGAAAAAAAAAAAAGAGCCTGATGTTTTGAAACTGGATTTTGTTGCAACACCAGGTACAGAAAAGTAGTGTTCTCTTGTTGAGATAAGGAAGTGTTACAAAATGTTACAATGAAGAAGTGTTACAGATGATCTATACTGAGAAAATATTGGTATTCTTTGGAAACATAGTCTTGTTACAATGATACTTTTCCTCAAATTGGCTAGTTAACCACCCTCTTGACTAGATGAATAGAGTTTAGATATACTGTAAAAATAAAACATTTCATTAAACATATTTTGCCTTGCTTTCAAACCTTTGCTTTCCTGGTGGAGGTTAAAGGGGAATGGGTAAGTCTATGTAACTGTCAGGAAGTCTACATCTCATTAAGTGTTTTCTTCTTTTAAGTCGCTTTGATTCTGTGTAAGTACACATACCTTTGGGTGTTATCGTGGAAGTAGAAACATGTTTTGAGTTTGTACAGTAGGTTGTGCTTAAAAAAGAAAACAGAGAAAAAAGAGGTATAAAGGTATGTGTACCAGATTTCTCTGTGCTAGATTCCATTTAAGGACTAACTTGAAGGCTGTGTATTTGGCAATTATAAGGTCAAGTCTCTGTCTCAGAGTACAGACAAAAATTAAGTTCCAGGTAGTTTAAGCTTAGAAGATAAAATTCTTAATTTTTTTAAAGGAGAATATTGGAATAATTTCCCGGCAAAGAAATACCTTTTTGAGCTAAAACCAGAAGCCATAAATGATAAAAATGGACAGATTTGACAATGTAAAATAATTTATACTTGTATATTGCAAAATACATCCATAATAAAGACTCCAAAAAGTTAATATGAAAGAAACCCACAAATTATAAAAGTTGTCCAAGGATATGAGGAGATAGTAAAAAGAAGAAAAGCAAATGATTTTAAAAATATATAAAAAGAGGCTTTATCTCATTGGTGATCAGGAAATGCAGGTTAAGAAAAAAAACAGCATTTTTCATTTCTCAACTGAGCAAATTTAAAAGTTTGGTAATATCCCGCTTTGTCAAAAGTGTAGGAAAGTAGTTGTAATATACACTGTCAGCACGATTGTATGAATTGGCTAAGCTATTTGAGAAGCAATTCGACAATGCCTATTCAAATTTCAAATTCTTATTCCCCTTGACCCAGAAATTCTGTTATTCTCCCTCTGTTAGACTGTTTTTTGGCATTTGCACAAATATGTGTGCATGTGGATCTTCACTGCAGCATTGTTGGTAAAAGCAAAAAAGGAACATCCCAGTATAGCAAGGGAGTAGTTTGAATAAATTATGATATAGCTAAACAGTATGATCAAGATGTTTTTAAAAAATCGTATAGATCTACATATACAGATAAGCTCACCAGTAAAAAAAAAAAAAAAGCAGAAATAATATGCACAGTGTAATTGCATTTTGGTTAAATAAAAAATATTGTGTGTGTGGGTGTACATGTGAATGTTTTTGTGTATGTAGTTCAAGTCCTGAAATACAGACATGAAACCATTAACATTGGTTCCTGCTGGGCAGTAAAGAGGGGTTTTCATGTTTAATTTTTTGTACTTTTGTATTATTTTCATATTTACAAATGTATCAACATTTGTAATTTTTAAATGAAACACTGAAGTTAATCCAACTTTGACAAGTATAACAGAGAATGTCCACCCAGTACTGGAATGGTGTTTGCTTTATCTATCTCAGACATCCCAAATATACAAGGAAATGTGGAATGTGTACTGCTAGGCATAATTTACTGGCTTGCTGAAGGGACAGCAGCAGTGTCTTCATTTTATAGCACACAATGTAACATGACACCCCAAATGACACTCAACTAGATTATCTTCCTGAGGTTAACAGTCAGTGCAAAAACTACAGAAATTGACATGGGATAGTAACAGATTTTTTATTCCCTACAGTTTGAGGTCAAGAAACATGGTCATGAAAATATGTAGTAGAACATTACTATCAATCTCTTAGTTGAATAATCAGGAGTTCACTTATTTTTGTGGGCGCAGTAATCATAAGATTCTCAGATTTCTCAAACTTCCTTAAAAAATAGCTGACTATACTGGTTAGATTAAAAAAACCTAACATATCCTTTTTTTAGCATAGGCAGTCTTGGAGGGAGCTCTAAAAAGTATTTTGTTCTTGAAAAAACTTGGTGTCCAGTTTTCTCCAAAAAAAATTTTTCATGGTTAACAAAAATTAAAGTGCTGTCTTATATATCATCCTATTCTAAATATTGTTCATAATATAAAGAAATACAAGAGGATGTCTGCCATTGATGTTTCAAATCTTTTTAGAAAGGTAGGAAGAAACACATGAAAAAGCCAATGCCTGATGAAGTTCTCAGGGAATTCTTTCTAACTCTGCTAGGAACTTAAGAGGAAAGGAATCAGAATGAACCGATATGCTCAGGGAAGAACTTCTTAATGGAAGCTTCTTAAATGAGTTTGACCTTGATAGCTAGGGCTTAGATACTGTGAACATTGATATGGCCTATCTCTGATCCGAAGGTCCCAGTATTTGGAGGATGACTAAATCACATTTGACATCCATAATGCATTGGAATAGCATAAGAAATTAGAAGACCTTTCTTTGCTCACTGCCATTTTGTTGAAGTTTGTCTTAAGAGCACAGGCTGATCACCTAACTCAGCAGGTCCAGGTGGTGTAGGACTGAGTACATCAGAACGGCTCAGGAGTTTTAAAAAAATAACCCATTCCAGGGCTCACCCCCAGAGACTCTGGGAACTTTATTCCAAATACAGGATTCAAAATCTTCTCCAAGTGGTTCGTTCTGTTAGGCAGTCACTAACAGGAACCACTGATCTAACCTAATGCCTTTTTCCTGTCAAGACTAATCCTAAATCATTTCTGGAAAATACCGTCTTAGAAATAGCTTTAAAAAAAAAAAAAAAAGACACTCTTCAGTGGTTGTCAGCCCTCAACCAGTTCAGTTCATTCTGAAAATTGTTTATCTTCTTACACTCACTGTTTTTCTTTTTTTTTTTTTCTCTTGATGGAGATTTTTTTTTTTTTTTTAATATAGTCAATACCTTTCCTTTCCTGCCTTCCTTCGATTTCCGAGGGTGGCTTGTTTAGTAACAATTGGTCATAGTATCCTTACTTTTTTGAGGACCCAGTACATTACGATTCCAGCAGTGGCCCACATGTGGCCCACTGCCTGTTTTGTAATAAAGTTTTATTGGAACACAGACTTAGTCATTTGTGTATTGCCTACAGCTGCTTTTGTGCTGCAAGGGCAGGGTTAAATAGTTACAACAGAGGAAGAATTTCCTGGATTAGAGCTTTAAAAACTATTTTAATATTCTAACCCAAAAGTTTGGGGGGAAACGTTCTGTTTCCAGGCTGGCAAATGCATGAAACACGTGCTGCCCTCCATACTCCTTACCACATCCCAGACAGCCACACTGGCTGGTCTAAGTCTGTACACAGTTTAAGTCTCTTTGCCGTCCTTGTTCTGTGTCATTGTGAGGGGAGAGGGAATTCCTATTTCCCTTCTTTGTGACAAGGTAAGAGGTTTTAGAAATATTTGGGCTACCAAATGAATTTAGCAGACATGAAGCATAGAAGCCTTGAGAGAAGAGATGTAATGGTATCGGGCTTCAGCCATGTGTCCTTGACCCTAACAGCTGCTGTGAGCATTTGACTGTTGCATCCAAGCCCTACAGCATACAGTGTATGTTAACATTTTGTATGCTAGATCTGTGACATTCCAGATGGGTGTGAACTATCTGGGGTTTGCGTTTCCCACTTTGATAAGGTTCTACTAGATTGACTGCAAATGCTTTGAGGTGTTGCAGTGGGGCTGGTTAAGTGAAATTGTATTAAGACCAACACTGTTAAGATTTCAGAACCCCCTGACTTTTAGCTACCAATGAATGAATTTACTTTATATATGTTAAAGTCCACATTATAGCCAGCCATGTCACAAAGTTTGTGTGCCTAACTGTTCTCGTTCTATTCTAATCTTATGTACTGTCTTTCCACAACTGGATTGGCATTTGGGCTAAAGTTTCCCAAATCCAGGAGGAACTGTTTCTCCCTTTCCTATGAAACCTTTGTGCTTTTTCTAAGTGGTTAATTTAATGTTAAGAGTGAATTTTTATTATATCCTCTGAATCTTAAAATTAAGTCATTCATTAAAATTAATGGATTCCTATTAGAACAAATCAGGCTAATTGAGACTATTGTTTGGTCAAAGTTGACCAGTGAATTTCCTTGGTTAAAAGGGAACAGCTGATTTCACTACTACCCTGAATGATGGAGAAACTCTTGTTTGACCAGATAAGAGGCTGATGTGGCATCTTCTCCCCTTCTTAAGTATATGAAACTCCTTTCAGCAGTGAAGTGTACTTTCTGTAGTGTGCTTTCTGTTCTTATCAGGAGAAGGGGGCTGGGTGCGATCAGCTAACTAGGGTACAAGCTAGACCTGCCCACAGGGCAGGACATTTCGTTGGGGCTTCAGATCCAGTTCTAGATGTCAACACCAAAAGTCTTGTTAACCAGGTAAGACCCTGTGTCTCGAAGGAATGACAGTAAATTATAGGACATAATCGAGTAAAGCAGCTGACATTTGAGGAGGTCCTACCTGGACAGACCAGTCGAAGTTTCCGACAGGCCATGGTCAAGGATTGAACTCCAGCCCCTAGAGGATTACTGCTGGCAAGAAAGCAAACCCTACAGGTCCCAGGCAGGTTCCTAGAGCAGAGAACGCCCCATACCGATAACTGGAGAGTGTTACCTAAAGTGAGGGTAAGGACCAGGACAAAAGCCCAAATGAGAGAACTCCAGTACAGAGTCAGAGCTGGACAACAGGAAAGATGGCTTTTAAAAATCTATCATTAAGCACTTGTCATATGCCAGGCAGGGTTTTAACTATTCAACAATCCTCATAGCCACCCTAGTAAGACGGGTACTATTATTATCCCCATTTCAGACAAACAAGCTGAGGCACTAGGAGACGAAGGTTGCCCAGTCCCAGTTAATAAATCGTAGAACTAGTATTTAAAGGGGGGCAGTCTAGTTGCAGTGCCCTACTCCTGATCATGATGACACCTTGCTGTCTTGAGGCTAAGTGACTGTGTCAGGCTCAAGTTAGTGAGTTAGGCTCACCTTTGGTCCTAGAACGAGTGGAGGGGGATGGGAGCTTGACTGTTGAACTTGCTGAGGAGTTGGGGAGCCCCTGGCACCATCTGGCCTAGAAACGGCTGTTTCCAGTGCAAAGCTGTGGCAATATTGAAATGTGTCATAATCACTAATAAATATAAATGAAGAAAGAAAGGCATTTCTAGTCATTTGAGTTTAGCACAAAATCCAAGTGGAAGAAAATGTCATCTTAAATCCTCGTCTAGGGAAAGAGTGGGGCTGCCCAGAAAAAGGAACGTAAGGACAAAACAGTGTGGGGGAGTTGAATGAAAAGTGACTAATGTGTTCACATCTGATGTAAGTGTTAGCAAGAATATCAGAACTATAAAGCAAAAAATAAAACCTCTGAAGCAGTGTGGCTGTTTATCTCGGGGAACTCCTTTTTGGAGAATTCGCAGTTTTAAAAATTGCTTTTGCCCCTGACATTAAGGGTTCCCTGAGGTGGAGCAGAGTACAAGGATCATCCACCTACTGAATATTTTGTAAATCAGATGTATAGCTAAGTAGTAAGCCCTATCTACTTTTTCCACCCCACCCCAAGCAGTTTTAAAATTCAAGTATGCTAACAAACATTACGCTTACTCTGCACCGAATACAGATAGTAGATGTTTGGTTCCGTAATTTGGGACTTGATTTATTTTTATTTTTTATTTTTATTTTTTTTACTGTATATTTGAATGAACTAGAAAACTGGTATTTTTGCCCATATTTGCAAAGTCATTGTTAACTCATTTCTGTGACCTCTAAAGAACAACATTAATGTCTGATGCAGTGTTCAGTGTTTTACCTCCTCAGGCAGTAATATTAAGAAATAAAAATAAGAGGAGGTCTCTGATAGGCCTTTATTTGATATAGTAATGAAATTAGTTTTCTAATAGTGAATGTAATTTTCCTCCAAAGTCATTCTCATGTGGCTCATAAAATTGTGGGGGTAACTCATAAAGATTGGTAGAACCATTCTGGTGGTTTTGAATGATCTTTTTAAATCTGAATTAAAATGCAAACACTAAAAGCACTTGATGTAATAAATAGCCTCTGTGAGAGTTTTAAACAGCAGCTTTCTGTATTCTCATGTGCACTTTTAGGACATTAAAGTTAAATTTATATAAAGAAAACTATGGGACCTTATTAATAAAATTCAGTGTTGCTGTGACTAACCACTTTCTGGATTTTCTCATCGTGTGTCTACGGAGCTTTTAAATGGCTTAAGGTCAGCTTTGGTTCCCAAGGAAACTAAGACTGTGTTTGTATCGTTCTTATCTGTGTGCTGAACAAACACTCCTTAGTTATTAGAGATATTTAAAGGTTGTTTTTTTTTTTTAAATTTATTATTATTTTTTTAATTTGAGAGAGTGGGAGGAGGGGGGGTGGAGAGAGAGAGAAAGAGAGAGAGAGAGAGAGAGAGAGAGAATGAATCCCAGGCAGGCTCCATACTCAGCACGGAGCCTGACTTGGGACCCGAACCCATGACCCTGGAGTCATGACCTGAGCCAAAATCAAGAGTCAGACACTCAAACGACTGAGCCACCCAGGCGCCCCATTAGAGATTTTTAGAATACTGATTACTGTTGATTACATCCTTTGCTTTCCATTTTAAATAATAAACCCTAGTTAAATTATTTTTTAATAACTGCATGACTTCCTGAGTGATGAATGCTATCAGATCACTTTCCAATTCCAGGGAACTTTAAAAATTTAAACTATGAGCCTGAGGACTTTAGTCACTTTATCTTAACCACCATTGCTAGAAAAAGAAACAAAAAAGCTTTAAAAAAGCACAAAGAAAGAACTTCAATTACAACACGTACTGTTTTTTTAGAGTTAATGTTTAGAGACCGTTTTTCCAGACACCGAGACTAGCATAGGGTGAAGAAATGTCTGTGCAGCGTGCGACAGGGTCAGAGGCTTGGGGCTTTGTCCTGGTGGAGAGCGTGGTGTCTTTCCGGGGGTTGATTTAGCTCCACTTGTGTTAAACTTTGTGACTTTCCTGCAGGTGGATGAAAGCCAAACTGGAGAACCGGGCTGGCTTGGAGGAGAATTAAAAGGAAAGACAGGATGGTTCCCTGCAAACTATGCAGAGAAAATCCCAGAAAACGAGGTTCCTGCTCCAGTCAAACCTGGGCCCGACACGACCTCTGCCCCTGCACCCAAACTGGCCGTGCGTGAGACCCCCGCTCCTGTGTCTGTGACCGCTCCAGAGCCCTCCACGACCCCCAACAACTGGGCTGATTTCAGCTCCACGTATGTATAGACACACTGTTCCTGAGGACTTTTGAACTCTTCACTTAGTAATCTTTTTAAAGTATTCTTAGAGCTTTGGGCTGTACCTCTGTGTAAAGGAGCAGGCTGATTTTCGTTACCTCTCTCCCTGACCACTCTACTGGCAAATTGTGGATTATGCTGTCTGAACTCAATTTAATTATTCCATTGCTCAGCAGTGGTATGCCCTGGGACAAAATAAAGCCTGTTATCTCGTTGCGTTCAGTAATTTGTATCTTTCATTCTTGTAGAAGAAACGGAGAAATACCATTTCCTAATAATCTGTTTGACATCCAGGGCAGTCGGCAAATAGAGTCATTTCCTGCATGTAAACAGCACTTTTTTGCTGGTCAGAAACAGAAATTGAATTCAGTCGTGTGGTTCTGAATAAGATAGAAAGCTGTTTCCTTTAAAGCTTCCCTCTGTCATCAGTCTTGTGCACACGTACCTGTGAGCAAAGATATGTGTGCTCTTGGCCATTGTGAGTGCCACGCCCTTGGGCATCAGGAAATAGCATTAAAAACTGTGTAAGCAGAGGTTTGAAATGATAGAGGAAGCTGCTGTCCACACTTGTAGTTACAGGACCATGATCTACACATACAGTTGTCTAAAAATATTTTCTGCAAGCATCCAAGTAAGAGTGATAAGTAATTTCACTCTTGTAATTTCTTTTTCAAGCCTAATCATCTTTCAGGAAAAACAAATGGAAGGTAAGGAGTCAAGTCCTGCTAGAGACAGGTCAGATGGCTCACACAGAGCAGAGAAAGGAACATGGTGACCAACAGCAGAGGAAGTGGAAGGAAGGATGTAAGACAAAGCAAGTTTTTCCTGCTCCGATTTTCATGTAAAGGGTTGAAGGTGCTAAGAAAGGTCCTCCCTGTCTAGTTTCTGCTTCGAAGTAGCCTTCCTTTAGCATGGTTCCAAGTTGAAACTCTCCATTCCTCTCTTGATCTCGTTAAAAAGTTCGGACTTTTTAAAACTGAAGCTTAGGCTAACGTAAAAGATAAATACCGTGTTTTCCAGGATTTTGTTCTGCTGTGATCCAGTCATTGTGACAGTCTTCCTTGATAAACGTGTGCTGTGCGGTTCTCCAGCTGTCATTAGGGGGCATCTTATTTTCTAAACCCAGAATCAGGATGTGCAGTCCAACAAAGGAATTATTTTGATTTTCAAACGTGTTTATGTCTTACAAAGATGTAAAAAGTAAATTACATGTGGATCTGCAGTCACACAGATGCACATAGTTAACATTAAAAAATTCACAAAATCAAAGCTGCCCCTGAGACCCAGCACAACTGGTCACTGTCAGGGTTCCACCTGCAGTTACCCTGGTGGCTCGACATAGGCCTGGTGCTTGCAGCGGGATGGACAGGACAGACAAACGGAGTTAAGCACCAGCTGCCAGACTGGCATGTGTTCGCATGTGGTGTGTAACTTCTTTTTTGCTGATTGCACTGTTGTTGCTACAAATGACCGTGATGGTTGTGTGAGGATGCTTCTCTGGTGCTTTAGAGTTGCAAAGAGACGCTATCCGTATTTCATGTGACCCTCACCACTAACCAAAGTGACAGAATGTTGTTCCCATTTTATCAATGAGAAGTGAAGATTCAGAGAAACTATCATAATTTGCCGGAGGTTCATCGCTAGTGAAGCTCAGATTCAAACCCAAGTCTAAGGCTCTTTCCTCCCCATCATGTTCTTGAACCTTTTTTTTTCTTAAGAATATTTATTTATTCAATTGTTTATTTTAGAGAGAGTGCGTGAGTGAGCGAGGTACAGAGAGTGAGACTGAAAGCATCCCACAAGGTGCAGAGAGAGAGAGAGAGAGAGAGAGAGGGAGAGAGTGCGGAGCCCAGATTGGGGCTCGAGCTCACCCAAAGCAGGACTCAAACTCACGAACCGTGAGATCATAACCCAAGCGCAAGTCAGATGCTTAACTGACTAAGCCACCCAGGCACCCCTATTTATTTTTTATGTGTTTGCTTATTTTTGAGAGAGGGTGAGAATGTAGGGGAGCAGGTGAGGGGCAGAGAGAGAGGGGGAGAGAGGATCTGAAGCAGCCTGTGTGCCGACGGCCGAGACAGCCCGATGCCAGGCTCGAACTCATACACTCTGAGATCGTCACCTGAGCCAAAGTCTGACACTTAGCCGACTCGGCCACCCAGGTGCCCCAGATGTTTCTGAACTTTAGAAAGCCCCATAAATGTACTGGGTCTGCGTCTGCCTCTGCTGCAGGTGAAAAGCTGGCACCTCAGGAAGTACTTGCTTCTCACGGAGGCCTACTTTTCCTTCCAGGTGGCCCACCAGCACGAATGAGAAGCCAGAAACCGACAACTGGGATGCGTGGGCAGCCCAGCCCTCACTCACCGTCCCAAGTGCAGGCCAGCTACGGCAGAGGTCAGCCTTCACTCCAGCCACGGCCACGGGCTCGTCTCCATCCCCTGTGTTAGGCCAGGTGAGAGCAGTCAGTGGGTGTGCGTGTGTATACATGCTGTATACAGTGGCGGCACATTTGGCAAGTGCTTATTGGCCGGGTTGTTTGTATGCACTTGGGGCAGTTGGCAGTGCGGGATTCGGTTCACATTTTCCCGACAGCATCGAGGGGCCTGAAGAGTTTAGAGGAGGGTGATCTCCCGCACAGGTTGACCAGGGAAGCTTCACTAGGGAAGTGGCATTTGAGTGGCATCTTACAACGGGTCAATTTTAGTAGGAAGTGGAGCAGGCCGGCCTAGCAGCCAGCAGAGTCTGTGAGGAGACGCTTTAAAGTAGGAGAGGAGAGTGTTTGGCGAAAAGCACGGACCAGTCAATTTGGGGAGACCACTGAGTATCAGAAAACACATTGACTGACTATAAGTCAATGGGAAGCTCTTAAATGCTCAGCTAAGAAAGTGTTTCTGAAAGGATAAAGTAGTAGTTCTGAATATTGCTACCCAATACAATAAAGCAGTATTTTACTTACTACGATAAAGCTAAAGCAATGAAATGTCTATAAATAACCAAACCAAACAGAGCAAAGGGCCATCTGGCAGGCAGTCAGGGGTCAGGCACAGTTTCTGACGTGAGAACAGCAGGTTTGTGGGGAGGTTCGAGCCGAGGGCGTCGAGCTGTCAGCAGCCAAGGACGGAGACACGCCCCCGTTGGAGCCAAAGGAAAGGAACGCGGTCCAGATCGAGAAAAGGATTTGGCCTCAAAGACACGCAAGGAGGGCACAGAGAGAGGTTTTTAGTTGGCGGGAGGAGTTGGGTTTTAGGCATGTTAAGTTGAAGATGAAAATGGGGCACCAGGTGGTCCCGTCTGACAGGCAGTTGGAACATAGGTCGGCTCCGAGGAAATGCGAGATCGTCAAAAAAGGGAGAACAGAGCAAGTAAATGGAAAATACGCGGAACGTGTGTGTTCTCCGATCTGGGAGAGGAGCAGGAGCCCGCGGCTGGACACACTCCTTCCCTGTGCTTCTGTCCCGGCTCTGCTGTTTGCAGAAAGGGGGGTGGTGAGGATCAGGGCAGAGAGCGTTCCACGAGAGGAGTGTACTTGTGGCCTGGGAAGGAGTAGGGTAAACCAGTGGCACAGGGCTGGGGGAGGGGAGGGGGAGCAAGTAGGAGCTCTGTGGCAGGGAGGGAGGGCACCGAGGAGAGAGGGAAGCACTAGAGACGAGCGCCAGGAACGAAATGGTGTGGGATGGAAATGACATTCAAGCTGCAGAAGGAAGGCGGGATCCTTCTTCTGGGAGAGGAAGGGGGAGGAGAGGCCAGAGAGAGAGAAAGGAGAGAAAGGAGGTCAGGTGGCAGCATCCTTGGGAGGGGACCCTGAGGGCCAGCAGAGTGCACACAGTTGCAAGTGAGCAAAGAGCAAAGGTTTGCTTGGCTGGATGGAACCTGAATCTGTAACTGGTCGTCTCTGCACTTTGTCTCCACTTCCTGCAACGATGCTTACTTCACAGTTTGGGATCAGAAAGCGATAGTAATAGAAGCTGCTACTATTGCAATTATTACTGTCACAGCAACACTAGGGATACATTTATTAAACTCTCTTAAGCCAAAGTGTCTCTGTTTTATAATGTGGAAACTGAGGCCTAGGGAGATTAAGCAGTTGTCCCAAGTCACAAAATTGGTAAGTGACATGCTTGGGGTTCCAGCCGGACCGAGTCCATGCTGTGTTCGGCCCCAGGCTGGTTATTAGGACATTTCCACGTGGGAAAGTTGACAAGGCAGCGACAGGGAAGACGTTTCAGGAGGAGAGTCTATGAAATTCCAGGGAGGGCCCATCCAGCCAAAATGGCTGACCCTGGGGTCTCTCCTTGGCCCAGAAATGACTGGAGGCTGGAGGGATTCAGCAGCAAAGAGAGCCGCGGGCTGCCAGGCCGTTAGGGGCGGGGGCGGGGGGGCTCCTGCGAGCCCCAGAGAGGAGAATGGGAGGTGGAGAACATATGGGCTTTGAAGGAGTGCACAGTTGAGATGGAAAGAGGTAGGGATGTCATCAGTTTAAGATCATGAGGACCCAGGAAGACGAGGATATAGAAGTCGTAAACATGGACACCCGGGCTGTTCGACCTGGCATAAATACTCTGTACGTAATCCCAATGCAGTGTTGAGAGGAAAGTGTCCTCTAGAGGCAAGTACAGGCTGGTTCTGAATGAACTGTCTTTGGGCGTTGTCCTTATTTCTGTCCATTTTCATCGATGATTGAATGTCGACGTCTTTTTTTTTTTTTTTTTTGTATTATCTTACGATATCGTGATGGTTTTATGTTACAGTTTTTAAAAAGATAATAAATGCCTCACCCTGCCTTTCCAGCCTCACCTCCTCCTCCACCCCTCCATGAAACTAGGCCGCACGCACCCCGGAATGGTGCTCCACTTCCTGGACCCTTGGCCGTGTACCACCTCGAGGCCTCTGCCCGTGCTGTGCCCTCGGCCCAGAGCGCTCTTCCTCCGAAGCCCTAGCCCGCAAAATCCTTGTCGTCCTGCAGGGCCCGACTCCAGTGCTGCCTCCTCTGTGAAATGTTCCCTGTTGCCTTCAGGCACAAGCCATTCCTCTTTTCTCTCTGTTCCCACAGCGAATAGCTGGAGCCTCTTTGTAGTCGATTTCATTCTGACAGGTGGTACACGTCCCTGTGTGTATCTCTCTCTCTTTCCCGTTAATTGTGACGTCTTTGCTAATAATACCATACTGACCTTTTAGTGTAGTGCTTTACGGTTAATAAAGTCTTTTACCCTAAATTATTTTGAGGAGGCAGAGGTGGCACTTTATTCATCTTTGTAACCCCACGTGGCCTTTGCGTGTAGATGTTTGTGATGGATTACCGTCGATCTATGCCAGCCAAACCGCTGTGTCTCTAAAAAGGAGCTAAAACAAGCACAGTCCAACGCAGGGCGTCTTTTCCTGTGCCCACCCAGACGAAGATATCAGCTAATTATCCTTTGAGACTCTGTAAGATTTCTGCTCCAGTATTGATTAATCTTTCACCAAACATTGGAAATGGGGGAGGGGGGCCCTGGGCAACTTGGGGGGTTAAAATAGAACCAAATGTAAAAGGCACAGAGTCAGGTGCCACAAAACAAATACGACCTCGTGGCTTGTTCAGTTAGGGGGCTCTGGATGGCCACACAATGGCTTGGGGATAGGTTGGCAGGTTTTTGCCTCTCCTTTTGAAACTGAGTGATCACTAAGAGACGGTGAAGCATCCAGCCCCCATGCAGCACTGAAGCAGGGTCCTTTGTGGCTGTGTGTGTGCTGTGCCCATGTACACCTCCTGGAAAGGAGTGTTCGTGCCAGTGTTCATGTGCCCTGAATTGCTAACAGATCGCAGAGTAATGAGAGGTCCTTTATGTATTTCCACACAAGGGTGAGAAGGTGGAGGGGCTACAAGCGCAAGCCCTGTATCCTTGGAGAGCCAAAAAAGACAACCACTTAAATTTTAACAAAAATGATGTCATCACCGTCCTGGAACAGCAAGACATGTGGTGGTTTGGAGAAGTTCAAGGTCAGAAGGGTTGGTTCCCCAAGTCTTACGTGAAACTCATTTCAGGGCCCATAAGGAAATCTACAAGGTATTTGTGTGTTTATCTGCTTCTATTAGATGAAAACAATGTTAGGCATTAAGTTACTGCTTGCATTAGTTAAGATTCACAGAAAGGGCTGCGGGATTATTTTGTCTTCTGGGTCTTTTAACTGCAAAAGTTAAGAGTACGCAGCCACAGAAGGCAGCCTCTTGACAGATAAATGTCAGTTTTTTCTTCCCTTGTGGAAGCCTGTATGTCTCGTTTTTCATTGACTTCTGTAAGAGGGAATTCTACGCCAAGACCTTGAACATTCTTGCGGATTTGTTGGCAGATAATGCCTCTCTTCATGCTTAGTACCCAGTCCTGGGCCAGGTACACATGAATACCCACAGGCCCAAAGCATTTGGGGAAACAGTGGAAAGAATGAACTATCTTTTTTTTTTTTTTTTTTTTTTTTTTTTTTCAACGTTTTTATTTATTTTTGGGACAGAGAGAGACAGAGCATGAACGGGGGAGGGGCAGAGAGAGAGGGAGACACAGAATCGGAAACAGGCTCCAGGCTCTGAGCCATCAGCCCAGAGCCTGACGCGGGGCTCGAACTCCCGGACCGCGAGATCGTGACCTGGCTGAAGTCGGACGCTTAACCGACTGCGCCACCCAGGCGCCCCTGAACTATCTTTTTTTGTTAGGAACCTTATGGCATGGACCCTTTAACATAAAGAGTGTTTAATTATTGCATTCATGTAGGTGTTCAAAGCAAATTATGCGCTTTAAGAAGATTTTAAAAAATAGCAAAAATATTGGACAAGCATCTATCATTCAGGCTTTGAAATAGACCAGTATACCCTGACTGTGCACCCAGCCTTGCAAGTGCTGAAACACAAGAATGTGAGCCTAGAATCATGCCTTGTGCACCTTGTGTATTTTAACTTAGCCCAAGAACAACTGTCTCAGCTGTAGATTGCTCAAAGTTTAAACGTTAAACAGCTTAAAAAGAAAAATAAAAAGGAAAATCAATGTCATTTGTATGATTTTCTTTGAAGATAAAAATTAAACTCCTTTCTCCCCCAACCTCTTTCAGCATCGATTCTGGTTCTTCAGAAAGTCCCGCTAGTCTAAAGAGAGTAGCGTCTCCAGCAGCCAAGCCAGCCGTTTCGGGAGAAGGTGAGAACCTGAGTCCAATTATGTTGTTTAGAAGGGTCGAGGGGATCACATAATATAAACTGTAAATGTTTGAAAGAGACTGGATTTCACTTTAAAATAGATCGCATTAATTTATGTTCAGTGTATTCAACTCCGAGGTAAAATGAAAGGTGAAGATCTTTACAAAAGCAAAGGACTTTCAAAATAGTATCAGATATATTAGTCATAAAAACTGAATCTTCTAATTCTATTTGATTCTGAGCCCTTTGACTTTTGAAAGAGGCCCATCAGCATGACTAGGGATCAAGTTTTGTGAGCATCTCTGTCGCTGAATTGTGGTCATTGCTGCCCTCGATATAGTCTGTTCCTCCCTGACTCGTAGATAAATGTTTTGTTTTAAAACTGTAACTACACAGTCAAGGAAAGCTGTCTGTCACAGCAACCTCAAAGCCATCTTCTACTACCTCAAATGAAAGCGAGAAGTTCAATTTTTCTGTTCCTTGTAAATATCCACACCAGATGATTTAGGCCTAAAAAATTCATCTTGAGTGCTTATTACACTATTAATTAGTTGCTTTATTTCCTGGTCTTTACCCCATGAAATAATTCTAAGGATTGTATATGCCGATATATGGGATGGATTTTAAAATGCACAAAACCCACATGATCCAGGCTCTAATGGTAAAAGTCTTACGTCTTTTCTACATTCAGTGTAGCCATTATCGTAGTCTTCATTGAAGAATGCTGCCCACGCTTCACACGCTTTCCACCACAAGTCGGAACAGTGTTGGTAGCTAGCAGATGTCTGCCCAGTTGTGTACTAATTTTTCATGGGTTCCTCGAAGAAGTTATATGAAGATAGAGTGTTCTCTCTAGTTTGTTTGCCATCATGAGATTGTTGCATTCCTTAGAAAGCTTGCCTTGTGAAAAAGAGTTATTAAAACAATTTTTTCAGTGGAGGCAGCAAGGAATAAGGTTTAGTGGTATTTCAGACTCACGGTAACACGATTACTTTTTCAAAGGGAATTTTCGAAGCAAAAATGTTTATAAGTTTCTAGGTATAGCGGTAAAACCTCATTACTACTGAATAAATCCAACAGTTTGTTACGTCCATTTGTTGCTATCTCCACCAAAACAATCATTGGCGTAGTTCTATCCGTATACATTCTTATCAGTCATCTTAACGAGTTTTTTATCCGCTGTGAGCAGAACAAGGCAAAAAAAAGCTCTTTTTTAAACATAGCATGTACATCAGTATTGTATAAAGCAAATCATGATTCCACCCAAATTCAGTGTGTTATATCTAGTTAAGTCTCATCAGAAGGCCAAAGTTGATACCCTGGCTCTTCACCTAGTAGCCATGTAACTTTGGTCCTGCCTCCACTTCCTCATCTGTAAAGTGGGCGTAAGGACTGCCCCTTCAAGTAGGAAACCATTACAGGATAAGGAGATCATTTGTGGAAAGCGTTTAGGAGAAAGGTCAGTAGGTATCTGCTACTGTTACTTCCTGTTTGCTTCAGTCTCTGGATGGTCAACACAGAGTCAGTCCCTTAATGCAGCAAGCATGCTTATGTCCGAGCAGTGTTGATGAATGCTGATTTGTTTTGAAACCTGTGCAGAGGCCTCATCCCTTGAGGCCCCACCATATAGGTCACAGGTGAGCCAACACATTGTTTAAAGTTGAGTAACAGAAGAGAAATTCTAATCTTAGGTGACAATGACTACATCCCTTGTGAGGTGACTTAGGTGCATTAGGAAATGCTAGGAGAGACTGAGGGCATTCAGGAGCCATGCGGGAGCAGTTGGCATTTGAAGTTCTGAGAAAAGCTATTTACATATAATAACGGGCCCCTTATTAATACTGAACTAAAGGTAATCCCATTTCAAGTAAACCATAAACCAGGTTAGATTGTCCATTGGCACAGCTCTTAGAATATACTGGCATGGGAACGGCCAGTGCCCTGTGTTAAAACGTCTCTAGAGGAGGGTCTGAGGGCCACTGTGTGGCCACCGTCCTGGCTCCCAGCTCTCACGGAGCCCTGTGGGAGCCTCAGATTCCTGGGTACATAGCAGGGCAAGCAATGCCACAGTCTTTGCAGTCTCCTTGGTATCCCGTAGTGCAGCAGCAAGTTCAGCCAGAGTTCATGCTTCTGAAGTTTCTTAAACATTTTGCAAGTTACTTCAAAATGCGGATCTGTTTTTGAGCAAGTGACTTTTCAGTGCAAGAATCACTGGGGAAAGTCTGGATTTGCCAGGGATCCTATCTTACGTGGCCAGACACGAGCAAAGGAGCAAGGAACAGAGAAAAATGAAAAGGGAAAGGTCAGAATATTGAGAAACTAGAAAAAGGAATATGTTAGTGAGAAAAAGAATGTCCTTAGCAAAACTGCCAGACTTTGATTTCCGTGTGTGGGAAATCATTTTTCCACGTTTTCACTGTGGAGGTGGGTGTTAGCAGCACTGGAGGACTAAAGACAGAAAGTCTTCTGTTCTCCCTCGCACATTTGGATGACCTTGTGTCTGCCGTGGGGTCCGTGCTCGCCAGCAGTCGCAGGTCAGCACTGCTGAATTTGAGGCCGCCCTTGGAGGGCTCTCCCACGTTGTAGAGCTGCCCACGTTAGCACACGCATTAGGGTGTTTGTGGTTTTTTGTGTTTGTTATAGCTTTCATTAGTACCTCCCGCAGAGGCCCTTATAATTAGCCAAAAGGATTCCTCCATACTGAATTTCTGCCTAGTAATTAACAGTAGGCTGTGAATGTAAGGGCTCCACGTGAAGGTTTAGTGAGAAACCTGCATCATCCATCATAAAAATGAACTTTCTGGGTAAAAGGTGATTAAAAAAAAAAAAGCCTTTAAAAACATACACAAAAGGCCTAGGATACGATGAAGAAAAAGTAGAAGCGAGAAACTTAGGTCCGTCTTTCTATAAATCTTACTCTGTTCCTAGTGTAGTGTCTAGAATGTTGCACCTAGTGATCTTTCGGAGAGTGTGATTCGGTTTCTAAGCCTTAGTAAAACCAACTGTTTGTCCTCCAAAAAGAAAAATTTCCTCTGGAATGCACACCCTTCACATTCAAGGGGGTAAAGAACATTGACTCTTATTTTTTTAAGACTTGAATAATAAAATGCAAGAAACTGAGATTTATTTTCAGCTCGTTCAGAAAGGCTTGCCTGTTTTCTGGGATTGAGTAGACATTACTTTCACTGTCAGTCCGCTACCTGTTTATGCACTTGAATGACAAGTAGGTGCCCATTTTTAACTAAATAGTATACATCTTTTCTTTTGTGTTTTAACAGCTTCCTCCCATCTGTGTGTATGGCACAAAAGGGCATAAGTTTTCACTCGGGCACTTGAATAATGAAAAGAACTGTGTCTAATTTACATGCAGGATATACTGTATCTAAAAATTTTCCAAAATTGTGACTTGATACCCTCAAAATGGAAGTACAGACATTTGATGTGTGTACAAGATCCTGTGTGCTGGTGCATCTAAACCAGCACTCAGCACAACACGGGTACTCAGTAAATGTTAGTTAAAAGTAAACGTAAAAACCATTTTCACTTAAAATCATGACATCAAATGGTAGCTCACTCTTGGTACTCAGTGTCGGTAAACATGCGGTCGGCTCTTTGGTTCCCGTGGCTGGGTCTTCCCAGGAATTGTCTCCCTGTCTACAGTTAACTGAATTTTTATGTGTAACTTGGGAATTTAGAGCCCAGGGTGTTCTGCAACTCTGTTTTATCTGTGACTAGCCTTTCTCTTGAATGGATCTTACCCTAACTTCCTTATTCATAAACTTGCATTTGCAAAGCTGTCTGGGATTTCTGTAAACAATCAAGCTCTCTCCGTATCTCAATATTTCTCCCCACCAGAATTTATTGCCATGTACACTTACGAGAGTTCTGAGCAAGGCGATTTAACCTTTCAGCAAGGGGATGTGATTTTGGTTACCAAGAAAGATGGTGACTGGTGGACAGGAACAGTGGGCGACAAGTCTGGAGTCTTCCCTTCTAACTATGTGAGGCTTAAAGATTCAGAGGTAAACCCACATTCACTGTTTCCTCCCCTTTTCGGTGCGGTGATTCTCTTTGCAGGGAGTCACGATATTGGACGGTGGAACACTTTGATGGGTTTTGCTAAAGTTCTGGGACGTTGACAGCAAATACAGTGACCTGTAATTGTTTCAACTTGTCATTTGGTGCTGCAGGGTTCCCACAAGCAGAAGAACCCCCTGGGACTAAGTGGAGATTGCATATAAGGAGGCTGGTCTGCGTCACCTGGGTTAATGTTCAGTATTCATCTCTGTTCCTACATGTGACTGACTTAGGATTTGGAGTAAACATTCTTTTTTTTTTTTTTTTTTTTTTTTTTTTAAATTTTTTTTTCAACGTTTATTTATTTTTGGGACAGAGAGAGACAGAGCATGAACAGGGGAGGGGCAGAGAGAGAGGGAGACACAGAATGGGAAGCAGGCTCCAGGCTCTGAGCCATCAGCCCAGAGCCTGACGCGGGGCTCGAACTCACGGACCGCGAGATCGCGACCTGGCTGAAGTCGGATGCTTAACCGACTGCGCCACCCAGGCGCCCCTGGAGTAAACATTCTTGATCAGGTCTTCACGAGCACTGATCTGGGGTACCCGAAGGAAAACAACACAGCAGTATTTTGCCCATGTCAACAAAAGAATGTGGGTGATACTGGCCCTAGAACATTGGGCAGTAGAGAGTTTCCAAAATTTATATTTTGCCTACACATTAGGGAGACACAAGATCTAAGAGATCGATACACTTTTGGCTAAGCCTTAAGGTCTCAGACCCATTGATCAGGGCCTGAATATGTTCTAAATGCTGTTGTCCTTATAAATCAGAAATGGCTCCCATTGTTGTTACATGGGGCCCTAAAAATTCAGTTGCATAACAAGTGGTCTTGAAGTGGTGCGAGTTTAACGGAATGGGGTGGGCCTCCAGAGTACTGGAAGCCTAGCTTTGTAGGGGCCGATGTCAAGTTAGTGGAGAATTTCAGGGTAAACCACTGTACTCATTTAACAGAGAGCCATTGCACATAAATAAACCAACAAGAACTGGCTTTCCCCCACCCCACCCCCACACCTCCTTTCTCAGGTGTAAGCCAGTGGAGAGAGTTCCTCTCTCATTTGAATGCCAGTCTCAGGGTGTAAAATTGGGCTTGGTCCACAGGCCCCGTGTGTGCAACTGCTTTGGAAGCCAGGAGCCTGGCCCCACACTGCAGCCTGTTCATGGGCCTTCTTCCCTGCAGTTCCCAGGAGCACTTTGTATTTTGCTCGAGTTTTGTTTTTTCAGGGAGTGTCATTTTTGCTGTTTGGGGTTTTTTGTTTTTGTTTTGTTTTTTTTTTTGCTGTGGTCTTGAAAGCAGCTTATTGAAACACCCAGGAGGGGTTTGCAGGCATTTGCCTACCCCTGGAGAATATGGCAGAAGCCAGGTAGACAGTACTTCTGTCCAAGAGGACAGCCAGCGAATTGTCCTCCTCAGACCTGGAGAGGGGAGAATTAGGCTTTTCTCCAGGCTTCCAGTTGGATCCAGTAAGAATCCTACAGATGGTATTTCAGGGGTACAGGGGAAAAAGTACAACTAAACTCAGTTTCTGTTACTAGGCATGAAGACTTTTCAAGTGACTACCTGTTGGTTCAATTAATAAACAAAAGCCATTACTTATATTTTACTTTAATAAATTATAGTCTTCTATTAAAAAAAACATCTGAAATCAATAAGTGAAAGAAAAAAAAACTGACATTTTTAAAGGTAAGCTGAGTCGTAAGGTGCTTTTTAACCACAGTCTTAAATTATGAGCCACAGAAGAACTAACAGCGCTAAAGATTTTGGACAAACATTGAGTGAGCTACATTATTTCATAATGATGAAAACATCGAAAAAGTCAGCTCTTTCATTTTCCTTGGACACGGAGTTCAGTGTATAAGGAAAATTTCCTGCTAAAACCAGACCCAGCCTCAGATACCAGAATTGCCCTCTGGGCATGGGAGTGTCTGTCCTATCCTGGCTTTTCCCTTCTCTGTAAGGGAAGGGCTGGGGCACATGGCCTGGGGCGGCTTTTCTCCTGCATTCTTGAGGGGCGCCAGGACAGAACCTGATCTCCTGAGTTGTCTTAGCTTCTGTGCGGCTGTCATGTTAAACAAGGAGCGCACTGGGGCTCCCGTGGCTGGCTCAGTGGATAGAGCAAGTGGCTCTTGATCTTGGGGTCGTGAGTTCAAGCCCCATGGGTGGAGAGCCTACTTTAAAAAAAAGTGGGGGAGCACACTCAAGCTACTTGGACTCTATCATTGGGTGTTGCCAATTGCATTATTCCTTTTATGGACTATGGAGAGCGTATTACAAGCCTGTACTGGGAAAGTAACTGGTCATTTGGAATCTTATGTCATTAATGTTCCTTTATTTTGATACGCAGCGTATAAAAATAGGAAAGGAGATTGGTATTATACATCTTGATAATACAGAAATCATAATCAGTGTGAAACTTGTAACTCAAACTTTCCCCGGTAAATGGTTATTAAATTTCAATGACCCAAATAAAGAGACTATGATACGTTAGATAAATGACATGTTTTTATTCTTACAGTAACTGTCATTTACTTTATTAAGCCTTTTGTTTTGTTTTGTTTTGTTTTGTTTTGTTTTGTTTTGATTGGAAAACTTAATTTACTGGCAGATAGGGACTCGAGGACGAAAATCAATTCAGAATAAAGCACTTTGTAATGACAGATTACAGTCTGGCCCCTGTTCTGACTCGAGGTCTCTGTTGGCTTGTTCAGCTGGTTTAAAATTCCATGAGTATCCATAAAGGAATTCAACCCCAGAGCACTTTTGGAACAATTAGTAGTTGCAAAAAAAAAAAAAAAAGTATGGTCTGTTTCTATGGATTGTACATCCAGCATTGATAGAGGAATTTCAGTGTTAAGCAGTGTAAGATTTGAGCGGAAGGGATACACAGGAAAGGGGCTGCCTCTTTGGATAAAGGTGTCAGTGGGATGGGGGAAGGTGTGTTTGAATTGCCACTGTACTGTTTCCGTTGTTAAAAAAAGAAACCTCTAAAAAATGTGGCTAAATATTAATATTTTATGTAGCAAATCTGGATTTCGGGCTCCTAGATGTTCGCAGCCCGTATAGTTTTTTGTGTGTGAAATATTGAATAACCATTTGAATATAAGCAGGAGCTCAGTGTTTAGGACACAGACTAACAGTCTTCCTCGCCTGGCACCCCCTGTTTGGTTTGACCCAGGGACAGTATGCTATATACAGACAGAACTTGAGCCCGCTGGGATCCTACAGTGCCACATACTTTGCTCCCTTTTCCCTAAAGAAGAGGGTAAAAGCTGTGTGTTTTAAAGTACTTATTTTGTCCCATGGTTTCCTGGTACCCATCTGATGTCAGGAGATACAGTGCTGCTGTGTTTCCCAAGAATGAACAGGGGGCTTTAGGGGCTCGAGCGGGCTTGTGTCATCGTTGATCGTTTTTTAAGTTGCATGACCAAAACTCTGCAGTATGCAAATGAGACCTTTTGCTCTGTTTTAAGGGCTCTGGAACTGCTGGGAAAACAGGGAGTTTAGGAAAAAAACCTGGTAAGTTACAAACCCTGATGCTTCTTTTTCAATGTTTTGAATGTAATTGACAGTTACTCCTGAATCTTTGTTCATTAGAGGCCAGAAGCCTAAAAAGAAAGACAGAAGGACCTTTCCAAGGAGTGGTTGGGGTAGATCCTTTTCTTGAAATCCGTTAATAACGTATACACGGTTATGCAGTATGGCTATTGCTTCACACCTGGGGAGCAGGGACATTGCTAGACAGAACGTTCTTGGGTTGTGAAGAAGTAAGCCAGGCAATGTGGTGGGAAGTTGTAATTCATGGAGCTGTACGATTTGGGCTCAGCCGCTGCTTCATCACCCTCTTGGTAGGTCCAGAACACTCTTTTCCTCTCCTGACAGCACAATCCGTCCCACGACGTTAGTGGAGAAGAGTCAAAGAGCTGCAAAGCGCAGGTCCCTTTAATTTGGAAGCCCACGGGTTGCTTTGCCTCAGGTACACATTGAAGGCACAAAATTCTAGCCATCCCTCCGAATCCAGGACTTTAGTTTATGTAAACAAACTCACATGTGCTACAAAGAGCACCGTGAAAGAAACAGATGTGAAATAACACGGTTTGTATGGCACGCCTTCCTCACTTAGGTCATCTGGGCGTTTTTGCCGTGAGGTTCTGTAGGAAATGGTGGGTTGAAGAGTTCCTGCCAGGCTGAGGGGATCTGGTGCTTCTTCGTGTCGTGGTCCGCCCCAGACAGGTTTACCCGGAAAAGTGGGCTCTCAAGTTGTCGTAGGATTTTAGTCAGACTCCAGATACTGGAACACCTGAGTCAAATCTGTGTTTTAACTGTGAGTGTTTTACCTTTTGGATTGCCGTTCCAAAGGGTCCAGATGGGCTTAACGTTATCCTAAAACCAACGAGCTGCTCAGGGACACGAAAGACAGAAAAGAATGCTGGGGCAGATTGCTGGCTGTGCCTGCCAGGTCCTTTGAGGAGCGGGAAACTCTGAGGCCAAATAGGACACTAATTGGGACTCTCTCCAAACCAGAAACTCTTGGAATCTAGAGCTAGTCCTTGGTGAGTTACAGGAGAATTCTTACCCCAGCACAGATTTCCCAGGGAGGGCTGGGGCCAAGGTGTGTAAGCTGGCCTCCGTCCTGCTTCCCCTGATCTCCCTGAAGCATCTGGCAGGGCCAGACCTGCCCCCTGACAGCCTGGCGCTCCTAGCATGGTGGCCGGAGGCTGGTGGCAGAACAGGGTCATGGGGGGCTTGTTGCTACTGTGCCTTTTAGAGAAGGGGGAAATACCTGTCAGACCTCTTGCCTTTCTTTCTGTCGTCTTTCTTTACCTCATTCCTTCTTTTTGTCAAGATCTGTTTTGACGGGGAGAGAGCACGGAGGAATAGAACAGTTTGTTCCTCACTGCTTCGAGAAGTTCCGAAAGCAGTCACTGTGGATACGCCAGAATTTAGTCAGAGAAGGATTTTGTCTTTTCGTACTCGACCTCCTGTGCCAGTAGAAATGTACTCTTCAGAGCCTGGTCTGTGGTGCTGCTGGAATTTTCCCCATGAGATTTTTAACATTCAGGGAAAGTACAGAACTGTTTACGTTTTGTTTTTTTTTTTTTTCCGTGCTGAACTGTTTATTCATAAAATTCCCCTCTTAACGCCAGATCCTTTTTTTTTTAACTCGAAATAAAAAGAAATAAACGCGCATTGACATGATTCCTACCTGATATTCAGGGATCACCCTCAAAATGTGAGCCACAAAGAAAATGGTCACGTGGGTGGGGCTGAGCTTCTAAAGCCACAACATGTAAATCAGCTAGTGCCACGCTCCCAAAAGTTTCTGGAGAAAATAGGATTTCTCTGTTTACTTATTTGGCCGGTGGGAAAGCTCCACGTGAGTTCCTTCATTCACTTAACAACCCTCGAGTGAACTGTGTGCTACGGGGTGGAAGGCGGGCTGGGGAGGAAGGAGGCCCAGCTGCTGGCGACAGGGCATTCGCAGTAATTGCGGGCGGGGCTGGGACAGAAGGTGCCAGAATTGGGCACAGGAGTGGGGTTCGCGGAGGGAAGTTGGTCAGTGAGTTCTGAGAGATGATGAGGAAGTCCTACAGCAGCACCAAAAGGCCACCCGAGTCCTGGATTGCTGCCTTTGGATTGGAGGTCATGGAATGGGGGGGGTGACTGAGTGGGCCATCTTCATTTAGTAGAAAGCCAGCCCAGTGCAGTGGCTTTGATGACGTTAATCTGTGAACCCGGGAGGTGGCTATGTCTTCCTAGGAGCTCTTCTTCTGACCATAACGCTGCGCTGCGCTGTTTGGTCTTGTTTTCCAGAAATCGCACAGGTGATTGCCTGCTACACTGCCACGGGTCCCGAGCAGCTCACCCTGGCCCCTGGTCAGCTGATTTTGATCCGAAAAAAGAACCCAGGTGGATGGTGGGAAGGAGAGCTGCAAGTTAGTGTCTTTTCCTTGTGTTTAAAATCCTCCGTCCAAAGCTGAATATGCAAAATCTCAAAGGGATACGATTTCATCGCAAAGGACAGCTAACCCCGCACTGCCTCGTCCTGCGTGTGGATATCGGGAGAGTGCACACCATCGGAACCTATGTGTTTGTTTTCTGAGCTTCGGACAGCCAGTGGCAGAGTTGTGAGAGCTAAGGATTCATTGAAAGACTTATCCAAATTTGTTTTCACCCCTGAGTTCAGATAGTGAGGGTTGGTAGCATGAGAAGTCATGATGAGGGACGCCTACAGTGACATCTCAAGTGTCACGGCATTATAGAAGCAGAGCTCATCATCGGTAGCAGTATAAGGTGTGATACGAAAGCCACATCTGTACAACACAACGTTTTTAGACCCGTGTGTGTGTGCGTGTGCCTGTGTCTTCAATTCACCGTTTTGTCAAGGCCAAGGAGGGCAAGGTCTGTATATTGTGGTGAGCTGTGCCTATGGGGCAGCAAGTTAAGAAATCAAGTGCCAGCAGAGTGCAGGGTGAGCCAGAGGACTAGAGAAACGTGTCTTGGGTGGAATGAAAAGCTTGCCTGGAGTAGAGCCAGAGGTTAAACTCGTCTCGGGCAGCTGGCTGGTGGGCAGCCATAAAACCCGTCCAGCAGGGCTGACCACACTGACCTTACAGGCTCAGGAATCTGACCTTGACCCCTGGGGTCTCGGGACCCACTCCTCTTTGTACTGTTGTGCTGGTGTCGCCTCAGGCTGCCCCCAGGTGCTCCTCTTCCCTTCTCAGCCGCTCCCCTATTCATCTTCCCAACCATCAGCGACATCTCCGTTCCAGCCCCATTTCATTTGGTGGTTTGCTCTCTTGAAAACAGGTGACTCCCCTAGACTCTCTTAGCCTCACTGAGAGTAACGGGCCCCATGCGTGGTTGTCTCCCAGCCCTCCCCCAACCCGCCAGAGCTGGCCATATCCCACCTCCCCCGGAAGTTTTGTGGCCATCCCGCCAGCAGCAACCTCTTCTTCCCCTGAATGATGGTGGGGTCCCGATGCCCGCACCACTCTTGGTATTTAATACTGATGTTGATGTCATTACTTAGCTTTTCACACACATTTCTCCCGTCTGCATGTAGGTTATCAGCTTTCTGAAAGCGGCAACCATAGTTTTTCATCCTCACATTCCTGGCACCTTGCTCAGAAGAGAGTTTTGAACCGTTCTGGCAATCCACAGTAAAGTGGGTGAATTGCCGTGCATGGAGGGCTTCTGGCACTTTCACTGGATACACACATGAAGAAATTGCCAGTGAGCTCTGTGTTCCGTCCTTGTGAAGCCGCAGGGGCATGGCAGAGTCGTTGCAAGCCATGTGGCGGGTACTGGACAGATGAACACGTGGGGGCTTGCAAATGAGAGGCTGCCGTCGTGGGCGGATTCCCTGTAAAAATAAAAGCTTTAGCCCTTCAGCCAAGGGCATGAAGTCTGTCAGAGCACAAGGAAAGGGAAATTTGATCTGCGTTCTACAAGTAACCCAGATGTATCCCTCTTAATAAGTTGGCAGGTGGGAGGGCAGAGTTAAGGTAGAGGAAGCTTTCTTATCTCTTAGCTTCATTTTCTTATTTTGGGAATAGGTAATATATTCACATGGCTGAAAATTCAAAAGTGAGGGGCGCCCGGCCGGCTCAGTCAGTGGAGCGTGTGACTCCTGATCTCGGGGTTGTGGGTTTGAGCCCCAAGGTAGGCGTAGAGATTACTTAAAAATAAAATGTTGAAAAAGTAATAAAAAATAAGTAAAATGCAGCAGTGAGCAAAAGGGGATGCAAAGTGTCTCCTGCCCACCCCATCCTCAAACGCAACCGCTCTTTTTTTTTTTTTAATGTTTATTTATTTTTGAGAGAGAGCGTGAGCAGGGGAGAGGCAGAGAGAGGGAGACACAGAATGCGAAGCAGGCGCCAGGTTCTGAGCTGTCAGCACAGAGTCCGATGCGGGGCTCGAACCCACGGACTATGAGATCATGATCTGAGTTGAAGTCGGGCACTTAACTGACTGAGCCGCCCACGTGCTCCAAAAGCAACTGCTTTTACCAGAGTCTTGCTTCTAGAGATACAGCGTGTGTGTGCATGCACGTGTGCACACGGGTAAACCAGTTTGAGTTCTCTGTTGCCATTGGTGTAGTTGCGTGGTCATAGCACTGCTCAAGATTCTCAGCTAGACTCTTCCATCTCACAGAGTGAGTCAAAAATTGCAAGTCTCAGCTCACCACCTTTATTATCCGTTCCCCCATGTCATAGGCTATCCCTTTCCGACAACACCCAGCATGTAAACACTCAGTAAACGGGTCTTGTGTTGAATCAGATGGAAGCGAAGGAGAAAAGAATGGCACTGGAAATGGCTGTAGCCGTCATGGAGGCCTGATGGTCTTTGAAAACAATGTCAAGTTGAGACTCTTTATGTCCTGTAAATATTACAGTACGTTACCTTGTATCATCCAGAAGAATGAGGCGTGAGGGTAAATAGGGACTTACCACTAACTAGCTTATAACGCCAAAACTCACTTAACTTTTCTGGGCCTCACTTTCTTTATCTGCGAAATGGGAGAAATAATAGGATTCTCCCTTCCGGCATTGTGCAGATACATACATGTAACCTGCTCAGTGCAGGACGTGACTCATCAAAAGCACCAGTAAGTGTGGCCTGCTGTGATTAGTAGTATTTTATGATGGTTACTACTTTCATTCCTGTGAAATCCGTATGTCATGTTGGCATTTGCCATAATCTCTACATTACCTGAAATTAACACATCAGAGCCGGCGCTGCCCGAGCAAGGGTTCTAGCTAGGACATACCACATCACACGGAATTGTGATCCGCACAGCCCAGCCCGTGCAGAAACACTCCAGGCTTTGCTGACCAATGACTGCCACGATTTGAATTTCAGCTACGGGGTTTTCGTTGCATAATCTAGTAAGTAAGTGAGAGATTCTACTGTGTTAATGCCACTTGGTTTGCAGTTTTCTATACACTGTACAAGTGCTCTGTTGCATAGCAAAAACTTCATCACGAAGGATCATGAGCCTCTTAAACATTTTGATGTAATTATTTTCTTACTAGGCACGTGGGAAAAAGCGCCAGATAGGCTGGTTCCCTGCTAATTATGTAAAACTTTTAAGCCCCGGGACGAGCAAAATCACTCCAACGGAGCCACCGAAGCCGAAGGCGTTACCGGCAGGTAGGTGGTTTACGATCTCTATTTGGAAGACGGCCTGCAGGTCACGTTGGTCTTTCCAGTCGGTTTTCGCCCGAAGTATCTTAGACTGTTTCTCACATCTGCTGTAAGCACTTCCTGTGCTTGCCGGGACTGATACCCAACTAATGTGATCTGGAATATGTTTTTCAAAAGGACCAAGTATCTAAGCAGCTTTGCTGTTCTGGGTACAACAGGGCCCTTGTTGGAACCCTCTTCCTAAAGCAGCCATGAATGCTGCGGCATTAAAGCCAGATTTTTCTCTTGATTTCCTTCCAGCTATTTAATTTGGGATTTGGGCGAGGGGGTGAGGGGACAAAAGGGAGCTCCTAAACATAAATGGCTGGGGTCTAAATAGGTCAGGAGATAGAGCTGGAGGCCACGGGGTTCTGTTGGTTGCAATATGCTGTTCACTGAAGACTAAAATAACTCCCCTGTGACATTTCCTGTGAACAGAGGGGCTTCGCTTACTGGGCAGGATGTTGCACACACTCTCCTAAAGGACTCAAAAGAACAGAGGGCACTGAGGCTGAGCCGGTTGGCTATTTTCTGCCCGAAGAGACCAAATTAGATGCTTTGGTAATATTTGAGGCGGGTGAGGTCAGGGGAGCAGGATTCTGCCTTAGGTCTTTAAAGCTACCAGTTCTTGGGTGGCATTTGTGGAAAATGCAGAATTTTCGTTCGTGTCCTTGCCATACATCCCGGTGAAATCCGATTCACACTTGGCAGCCTTTGCAAGAAACGAAAGGATTGGCAAACCGGGACTGTGCCTAGCCCCAGCTGGGCCTCTCTGCCTGAGCTGTGGCCTCGTGTGGGCGGAGGGGTGTGGTGCCAGCTGGATCCCCCCACCCTCCCCACCTTGGGGGGAGGCCTGGCAGTGTCCCTGTCATCAGGTTGGTTGAAACCCACAGAAAGGATTTGCTGACGTGAGTCAGTTAGCTGGAGAATTTGAAAAACCTACACCCATATACAGGTTGGTTAAGAAAGATTAATTAGGGGCACGACCTCACCGTATGGTCTTATCTAAAGTGTGATAATGCCAGGAAACGAAGGCAGTTTAACCGCCCATAGGTTCGAGGGAAAAAGAGACAAGAGAAACTATTCTCGAATGTGGAAATTTCTCCTCTGAGACAAAAGTTTGAGACACAAAGAGCAGAATAAAACACGGATTTTTACTGTTCAGGAAGATTTGGGTTTGTGGGGAGATCAGATGATAATTACCTTCCACCTTAAAAAGACAAAAGAAGAAGCAAGAAAGGAAGCAGAGAACTGTAGCAAAGTCCCCGGGATGCACGGGATGCACGGCTGACCCGGCTTCCAGAGTCAGCATTTTTAAGGAGTTCCCCTCCGCTCAAATAGAAATGATTCCATGAGCGTTCAGTCATCAGTGTAAATTTTCTGCTGACAAGTCCACATGAGAAAGAGGAAGGGTTTATATAAACTAAAGATTCCATGTGAAATTTTGCTGTCGTCTTGGTTTTTAACCCATCTTCCTCTGCTGCCCTCGCTCTGCCCTGTCCCGAAAGAACAGCACTAACACGTGGGCATATCTGATGACCCCCAGTGGCCCCTTCCGTGTGCCTCTCGGCCGGGCAGCTCTCACCTGGCCCTGTGTCTTCCGCAGTGTGCCAGGTGATCGGCATGTACGACTACATCGCCCAGAACGACGATGAACTGGCCTTCAACAAGGGCCAGATCATCAACGTCCTCAACAAGGAGGACCCCGACTGGTGGAAAGGAGAAGTCAATGGACAAGTGGGGCTCTTCCCCTCCAACTACGTGAAGCTGACCACAGACATGGACCCAAGCCAGCAATGTAAGTGCCTGAGCGGCTCCGTTGTCTCTCCTGTCTGGTTCCTTACGGTTAAAACATGCAGCATTGCTCTGATTCTGCCGAGCTTTGTTTGCAGAACGTAAAGCTAGACCATTGCTGCATTCGCAACAGTCTCTTTGAAGACCTTCTGTAATGCAAGACTTTTATCTTGTGGGGTTGTTTTCTTTTCTTTTTTTTTTTTTCATTCCTTCTGTAGCATGTCCCCTCCCTCCCCTCCCCCCTTTTTCCTTTTTTTTTTTTTTTTTTTTTGATCATTTTGGCACCATGCTGTTGACATGCCTGACTCATTTTCCTAGCTTGAATTTTGCTCATTGTTTTGTTTTGCTTATGTGTTGTTTTCCTCCTTTTTCTAGGAATCATATGTTGTCCATCCCCCCCTCAGGCTTGAAAGTCCTCAAAGAGACCCACTATCCCATATCACTGCCCAGAGGGATGATGGGAGATGCAGCCTTGATCATGTGACTTCCAGCATGATCACCTACTGCCTTCTGAGTAGAAGAACTCACTGCAGAGCAGTTTACCTCATTTTACCTTAGTTGCACGTGATGACAATGTCGAGTTATGACTTGCAGAGATAGAAGCAAACCTTACAAAATTACACAGGGTAGTGGGTCCTTTTGTGGCTTTCCTAGTGACTCGAATTGACTTCCCCCCCACCTTTGCACAGGTGCTTTCGATAGTTTTAAAAGTGTTCTTAAAAATATCTTTTAGCCTTTTAATAAAAATCAATAAATTACTCCTTTGCCATTTTGGTTTTGCAAAAAGACCCACTATCAAGGAATTCTGCGTGTGCTATGGAAAAAAAAAAAAATGTTCCAAATGTCCATAAATCTGAGACTTGATGTATTTTCTTTGTTCATTTTGTCCAGTGTTACCAACGACATTGTGTAGTTTGGGTTTCCCCCGCCCCCTGCTGTGGAAGCAGAGGAATTCAGTGTATCTGTTTTAAAGCCGTGTGGAACGACCCCAATTAAACGGAAGGTGTTTGGCGCTTGTTCGTGTGTATCAGATGTACCCTGCCGAGCATGTAATAATACATCCTGTACATAAGAACTTAGTTCTTCCCATGGCGAAAGCTACCACCTTGTACGATGCTCTAATCATATTGCATTAATCTGATTTTGCACAGTGACCTTGTAGCCACAGGAGAAAGCACCTGTGTTTTTTTGTTCGGTCTCAGATTTATCTGGTTGAGTTGGTGTTTTCTGTTTGGGGTTTTTAATCTTGCGTGTTTTCATGCCGTAAAATCAGTAGACGACGCCGCTGAGGTTGTCACGATCAACAGTATCTACAATCTCTCCTTAGTCTCTGTTACATGAAGTTTTTATTCCAGTTACTTTTCACGGAATGACCGATTTTGAACACGTAATTTTCTTGACAAGAAAGAATGTATAGAAGTCTCCCTGCAATTAATTTCCAATGTTTACATTTTTTTTTAACTAGACTGTGGGATTTCTGCAGATTAATATGAAACGGAGCTCATGGTCCGTGTATGTGTTAGATGTGTTGTAGCTGAAGCCATGTGGTGTCTTTTAAACACTAGTTGGAAGCTCTCAATAAAAATGCCCGCTGCTGACAGCACAGGACACCGGGTGGGGGGAGCCTCAGCACAGTCTCGCGGTTCCACTAATGCCTTTGTAACCTGAAGTCACCTTCTGTTTTCACGCCTCCCTCGGGGGCGTCTGTGCAGAGCCCCTCCCGCGCTCACACAGCGCGGAGAATGGGGGCTGCTTCCCCTTGTTCCCTTGCGCTCCAGTATTTTCATGGATATGAATGTAAGATATATAAATACATAAACCTGCGGCTTTAACAACTGTAATACCACCTTTTGGATTAGTTACGTGTATAGATAATTAAATTCTTCATACAAAAGTTAGACGGAAATGTCTCTGTGTTTTGATGTTGGAACCTGGCAGTGGTGACGGGGATCCAGACAGACTAGATGGCAGCCGGGGCCAGCTGCCCACGTGTCCATGGGGACGCTTGGGCTTTGAGATACAGACGCCATCCGCTCCTCGCGGAGTCTTCTTTGACCCCCCCCCCCCCGCCCCCACCTTGCTATCCACTCCTCCCTGATCAAGGAGTAGAGGATGGCCCCTTACAAGACGGGTTTTGAAGACTAGAACTACCGCGCAGCTGAGCGGTTAACTGTCTCTTCGGGCTTTTGGTGCACGTCCTTGATACATTGACAGGTGTGTGACTGGACTCAGGGTACAAAACATTTCTCTGAAAGATGTATCATAATAAGTGTCTGATGAACATCCAGAGAACCTGTGGGTGGAGATGGAAACTTTCACGGCTTCCATACTGCTCCCCGCCATCCGTTTCTGCCTCGCACACGCCAGTCTTGTCGCCTTTGCAGAAATAAACCAGTGTATGTGTTGAAGAAGCTTTGCTCTGCTGACCATGCACTTGCTTCCGATCATGAACTTCACTTAGCGACCCTCCTCTGCCCTTCATTTGAACAATGGTTTCTATTTGGGGGGGGGGAGGGATCCATCACGTGTCCAGCATCCTACAGGACTCCGGGGAGAGTGTGCTGCTCAGTCACTACTGGAGACAGGGTCCCTGTCCTCATGGAGTCTGTGTTCTAATGGGAAGAACCAGCAGAAAACCAAACTACCGCAGTACATGTAAATATATGTGGGCTGTGTGTGATAAGGTGATAAGTCCTGTGCTGGAAGTATGGTTGCAAGGCACCACTGAGCAGGACGTCCAGTTGGGGCGGGCAGGGCGGCAGCAGGGAGAGGGTCAGAGAACCCTCCCAGCAGGAAGTGATATTTAACCTGAGACCTGAAAGAACTAGGGGCCAGATGAAGCCGGAAAGAGAAGTGGCTGTTCTAGGCACAGATGTCAGGACGTGCAAAGGCCAGGAGGTGGGTGGAGAGATCTCTGTCCCCAACCTCCTCCCTGCCCCCCACTTGTGGAGCAAGGATCAAGACAGCAAGCCCCATCTCTTGCCCAGGAGCCCTTCCCCCATATAAGCCAATGTTTCTTCTCCAGCCTTGAGTTTGGTTGAAGTGACACATTGTCAAGGTGGGTACTGCTGTGCACTCTGTAACTCTCTCTACAATCCCCTCTCTATAGATCATTCCTCCAGGCTTCCTTCTGGTCTGTGAACGGACACAGGTTGTTCCCCAGGACATGCTCTTTCCCCCTCGAACCATTTGGTTTGCATTTGATTATAGAGTGTCCATCTGATCCACTTCTTCTCAACCAGGGGGAATGCTACCGGCATCTAGTGGGTGCAGACCAGGGATGCTGTGAACTGCACTGCAGGGCACAGGACCACCCCCACCACGGAGAATTATCTGGACTCAGATGTCACCAGTACCAAGGTTGAGAAACCCCAGTCCCACCCACTGGCCACCGTGGTTAATGTTCACCTGGTTGTTCACGGCTAACATAGGTGCCTTGCTGGTAGTCGCTGCTTTTGTTCCGTAACTACTGTTGAGTAAACTTAATCACGTAATAAGTTCATGCTCTGTATCTGTGGCGTCAAAAGTGTCCCAGAATCTTGGTTCTATATTTTAGACTTGATCATACTCTTCTTGGCTATTCCCCATTGTATGCAGTTTGGTACTAAAGTACTTTTAGTCCTGTTCTCAGAAAATCTGCTTAACAGGAAGTTGAATAAAGGAGAGAAAAAGCATCTTTTAATTAAGTTAGCAAAGTGATGCTAGGTATCTCCTTTGGCCCCAGAGTTTAAAGATGTCAGATTTTTTTTTTTTTAGTGGTGTAACAAAAACAGCTGGTCATTAAATCATTTAATTTCATAATTGGTGCCGATTTGTCATGTGAATGTATCTGCAACTGATCTGTGGGTACAGTGCCATATGGACAAGACGTGTCCAAATGAGATCACCCTCCTTTTGCAGTTTTGAGTTGCCTTCCTAAGGCCAGCTGCCTCTCTGCACTGCAGAGCAGGGCCCAGAGAGCTGCAGAGCGGGAACAGAGTGGCGGCCAGCGGGCCAGAGCCTGGACTGCCTCTGCGTAAAAAGGGTGTCCTGGAGAAGCGGATGTAAAGGAAGGATTCTTCCCTTTGTAAAGTAAAAAATATTATACCATTACACATATGGCAGAAACTGGTGTCTGCCCTGTTTCTGGAAGGGAACTGGGCAGATCCAGACTCCCATAAGCAGATGGCAACTGGGCTCTCTCTCTATGCCTTCTTTGATCCCATCCGAAGAAAACCCTGGTAATACCAGCTTAAGAAAACCCTCTCAGTAGTAGGTTAAAACATGGAATCACCAATATTCCCACCTCTCACCTATAAAACCGCAATTTCTGTTGCTCAATATGCTATATGCCCACCTTGGCATATAGTAGGTTAAGTACTCAGAAATGTCTGTTTGAACGAGTGGGTTGAGCAATTAATACACGAGGAAGAGGCACTGGGGGTTCCGTTCCAGGCACACCACATCACCCCCCCAAGAGGATACCGAGGTACATTTGCAGGCCCCTTTGCTTTAGCTGTGAGTTTCCCAGCAGCAACTGTGTTCTTGGGAGGGGCTGCTCCTGGGGTCTGTCGCTCATCTGGTCTGTGAAGGAGGCCAAGGACCAGAGATGCCAGGGTGTGGCAACCTTCCTCTGGGCCAGGTCTACCCCTGGCACGGGGTCGGGGAGGCAGCCACCCAGATCACAGTTGGGGAACGGGCCCAACAAATCACAGCCCTGCTTCCTGGCAAATTGAAAATTCCTGAGAGTGAATATTCATTTTTTTCTTCTAGCAAAAGTATACGTTAATCCTATTCATTCCTTTTAGTTCCAAAACACCCAAGAGAATTTTTATGAAAAACTACATTGACTGCCAGTGGTCCCAAAATGCACAGGAAAAAAAAAAAAAAAAAAAAAAAACAACCCAAGTCTTCAAAATGTCTGATATTTTGGATCTGGTGGGATAGGGGAACACAATGAGGTCAAAGATCACGATAACTGTATGTGAATATTTCACTATTTCACTTCGGCCAGAATTCTCTTGGGCTTTTCTTTAAGAAAATTCCACACACAAAAAGCCAGGTTTCCAGAATGTTTCCTGGTGGGTAGTTATTCCATCTCAAAGGGTTCCATTGCCACTCGGGGGAAAGTTGTTTTTTGTTTGTTTGTTTGTTTGTTTTTTACTATCTTTTAAAGTTTATTTTGAGAGAAAGAGAGTGCATGGGAAGGACAGAGAGAGGGATAGAGAATCCCAAGCAGGCTCTGCACTGTCAGTGTGGAGCCCAGTATGGAGCTCAAGCTAACTGTGAGATCATGACCTGAGCCGAAATCAAGAGTCAGATGCTTAACTGACTGTGCCAACCAGGCGCCCCAAGGAAGTTCTTTAAAAACTCCCTGGACATTTTAATTTTTATTATTTTTTAAATGTTTATTTATTTTGAGAGAGAAAGATCACAAACAGGGGAGGAGCAGGGAGAGAGAGAGAGGGAGAGAGAAAATCCCAAGAAGGATCTACACTGTCAGGGCTTGGGGCTCCATCTCAAGAGCCGGGAGACCGTGAACCTGGCTTGAAATCAAGAGCCCCATGTTTAACTGAGCCACCCAGACGCCCCTCCCCGGTCATTTTTAAATGATAGGATTTGATTCACAAAAAAATTAAAAGGTTTTGTTTGTCAAAAGTGAAAATCAGCTACAAAATTATACCAGGGCAACTTGCTGTTAAACACACACTACCTCTCAGAAACTACCAGGTTATTGTTTTACGTTGTCAACAGGCTGTGTGTGTGTGTGTGTGTGTGTGTGTGTGTGTGCGTGCGCTCGCGCACGCCTCCGTCTTTAGCTTGGTAATATTGGGTGGGGTGGTGAAAACAGACACATCACGCTATGGAAGATTCTGGCTGAGGCCAACCGCTGCGGTTCCCACATCTGCCCCGCACCTGAGGTCAGGGTGATGTTGCAAGCCTCGAAAGAGGAAGTGTCCCCTTGACTCTGCCCGTCGTTTTTTAAAGTTGGGCAGATCCTCCTCTTCGTGCAGTTGCTCCCGAGTGACCTACAAGGGGCAAAAGCACTTTAACGTTTTTTCATCAAGGAGCCTGTTTTCACTCCGTTGAACGACTTGATTCCCCTGGTTTCTTCCCCTTCTCCGTCCTGTGCTGCCCCCTCCCTTCTTGGTCCCCTGTCACACACACTCGAGCTCAACGGGTCCACCCGCCACACTCCAGGCCCCACCAGGAAAGTGGGGGGAGGTCTAGGGGCGGGAGGGGTGGGCGCACGCGCGCATGTGCATGCAGAGAGATGCCACCCGCCTACCCACCCCCATCCCTCCCCCCCTTCCCCCTTCCCCCCGCTCCCCGATCGGTCCACGGAATCCAGATCAGGGAGAGCCAGCCGTGCGCACTAACCCTGCGCTGTGAGCTGAGAGCATGTCGTTCTCAGAGGCCCCTCCCCCTCTCCCTGGCTAGACCTTTGACCTTGTGCCACGCGAGAACAGCAGCACCTCGGCACCAGCCGCCTCCCATAACCACGACTGTCTGTGTGGAAAGGTGGAGGCCATTCCGTGTGTGGTTCACTCATAGCTGGGGGGGTGGAGGAGCTATTGCCCGATGCCAGCACCTTGTGGCACCTTCTCAGTGCTCAGGCTCAGGACGCAGCCGCCTCCTCAACCCTTCTAGTCCTGCTCACCCCCACTGCAGGATCTTCCAAAGACACAGGCTTGCCAGAGACGCCCGTGCTCAGTGCCACCCCGAGAACGGTTGCCTTAGCGTCTCCATTTCCGTGGCTGGCCTCTGCCAGAAAAACATGGCGCCAAAGATACTCACACGGCCTGTCTACAAGTTCAGGGTAATATTTCATTCCATTTCTCTTAAAGTTTTGGAGTATTTTATTTTCCTGTAGGCAGATAGTGGCGATGGAGGAGTCCGACGTAACGGTACCCTGGGCTTTTATAGAGGCCAGGAAGGGATACAGGGTGGTGGTTCGGGACATGGGTTCAAATCCCAGCTCTCCCACTTCCTAATTGTGTGATTGTGGCCAAGTGACTTAACCCCTTTGTGCTATAGTTTCCTCATTTACATATGGAGGGATAATAATTGTACCCAGCAGGTAGTAAGCCCCCCCCACAGACAATAGCCTTCTTGTCATTCTTACAGGAGAGAAAAGGCATTTGCACCTGGTCCTGGGCGTGAAGGAATCCATTTAACTGGCTTCCTCCTTTCTTGCAATAAACCGAGACAGAAGGTTGTGTGCATTTTAAGACTTTACAGAAAGCAGTGCTTTTGTAGATAAGGGATTTTGCAGAGAAAAGATTGGACAGCTTCCTTAAAACCTTCAGCCATCTCATTCATTTGTGCACAAATCGGGGTCCCCTTTTCTCCAGTAGTGGGAGGCCCACCTGTGTTGGAGTAAGCACCTTCCTCATGCTCCCTCAATGTGCGGTGACACCCAGCCCCGTCAGCGGACGCTTGGCAAATGGGAGAAGTTGCCCTGTGTTTCAACGCGGCTGGCGTCAGGGAGGCCGACAGAGCAAATGGAATGTGCGAGGCTTCTAAATGTCACGTCCGTGGACCCGGTTGGCAGGCCCATGCAGCGCCCCACAATAAACCTGTCACACATGCATTGAGTCACTGGATCCCTTATTTCTCATCTCTGCATTCTGTGGCCTTGTGTTCTCTCGCCAGCAAAGAAAGACTGGAATGTTTGGCCCCCAGACGTGCCAGAAGCTCGTTCTTTTTGTTCTTTGTGTTTTGTTTTTAAGCAACCGTACAGCTTGGATAAGGGGCATGTGTCACAAGGGTGGGGGGCACCCCAAAGCGCCGTCTCCAGCACACTTAAAGACTGGGAGATGAGTTCTCTCCTGCCCCGTCGCGGACACCCGGACATGCCTCTCAGCATCCACGGCTTTGGGTCTGGGATGCGTCTGGTCTGTTTGCCAAGCCTCCGGCAGAGTTTGAACCCTATGATCTGTCCCAGCAGAGAAGTGGAAGCCAGGATGACCCTCTCCTCTGTGGGGCATTACCTTGTCCTTCTGAGGCCGCTGTGGGAAGACCCCCACATCTGAGTCCTCAGTACGACCCTCCAGTGTCACGGGCTCCCTCGTGGTAGGAGCCCTCACCCCATCCTCAAGGGGCAGAAGTAATCTGCCAGTCCTCTCCCCTCCCTCCCCTGCCCCTCCCCTCCACCCTGCTGTGTCAACAGCTCCTGGGAGACCAGGAGGGGTCCAGCCTGCCTGCATTTCCTGGCAAGCACCTCCTCTCCTGCACTCCCGGAGAGGAGAGTCGTGGCCAAGGAACACGAGGCCAGGTGACAGGGCTGTGCTCAGTGAGACACAGACCGGGCACCTCTTCTCATGGAGCTTGTAGGAGCCAGAGGAAAACACCAGCTCACAAATAAGTCATTTCAGCTGCTGCTGGATGAAATGGGCCAGGATGTGACTGACGGCCAGGGCTATCGCAGATGGGATGGCCCAGGAAGGCCTCTGTGGAGAGGTGGAGGTCTGACTGCAGAGGAGTTGGCAGGCAAAGGTCAGGGAGAAACATGTTTCAAGCCTGAGGGATAGCAAGCGCAAAGGCCCTGAGGGTGACCAAGTTTCTCCAGTCCTTGCATGAAGACCATAGCCTTCTTTTTTTTTTTTTAAGTTTATTTCTTTATTTTGAGGGGGGAGGGGGGAAGGTTGGGGCAGAGAGAGAGAGAATCCCACGCCATTAGCACGGAGCCCGATGCAAGGCTTGAACCCACAAACCGTGAGATCATGACCTGAGCCAAAACCAAGAGTCAGTCGCTTAACCGACTGAGCCATCCAGGCGCCCCAGGACCATCAGCCTTTTAACCCGTCCCTGCTCCAATCTCACTGTTTTCCAGCCTCTTCTCCACCCCGTGGGCAGAGAGCTATTTTAAAAATGGAAGTTGCAATCTGCTAACAATCATCCAGGGCTTCCCAGTGATAATGGCCCAAATCTCGCAGTTGGGCCTCAAGGCCCTGCCTGATCTGCTCCCTTCTCCAGCCTATCCGGCCGGACCCCTCTCTTCCCTTCTCCTCATTGAGAGCTCCTTGTGCTTCGTCTTCAGCGTAGCTCAGTCGTCGCTTCTCAGGGAAGCCTTCCCTGATTGGCGCCTTCCTTTCTGAGTTGCTGGTGGAACCCATAGACGGCTGCCGTCATCCAAACACCTTCCAGGTTTCTAACACCAAAAGGTGTGGCAGGTGCAGGGGACATGGGCCTCCAGCTTGCAGGAGGGGACCCTGACGCTTGAAGAGGGGAAGCCCTGGGCTGAGCCCCTTCCAGAGCTAGTTGCTACCGTCCCGATCTCACATTCTCTCTGCCCCCTTTTGAGTTAACCGTGAGGACCCTCCACAGCGGTCCAGGCTTCTGTTGCTGCAGTGGGTTTCCAAGACGCCCTCTTGAAAACCCTCTCCTCTGACCTCCAAACCACTTGATGGAAATGCCCACCTGCATCACTGGTCCGCGCATGCTGGGTGTGAACTGGGGAGGAAATGAGCAGTGTGGACAGCGTGGACACGGGGCCTTTCCCCACCTAGAGATCCCATCACTCAACCTGCCAGAGTGTCATCGGTCTGGGATCCGTGGACACCCGTTGTCCGGCCCCACCCGTGCTTGTCTCGTCCTACCCGACCCGCACCTCCCTGCTATCACCACAGTCTCCTCCCCGCCTTACAGCCCGTCCCCCTCCCCGCCCCGCCTCCCTGTCTTCTCCACCTTGGTCCTCCCATCTTCCCCCTCCTCCTCTCCTTGCTGCCCAGCCCAGCTCCACCGACTCGCCGTGACTCAGCTCTTTGCTGAGCTGCTAGTAACTCATCATACGTGAAGATGAGTGGATTTTAAGACTCGCACAGACACGCAGATACTCATCTCCCGCCCAAGACTGTGAGCTCCCTGGGGGGCAAGGCCGGATCCCACAAAGACCCACACAGGTACAGCACTTACAAGTAGCGGTGGTACCTCCTCCCCTTGTACGATTGATTGTTGTGCGACGCCCCATCTCCCCGGTAGCTTATGAACCAGAGGACAGCGCCTACCTTGCACCCTTGCATGTCGTGACCGCCCATGGCGGTCGTTCAGGAGCCCTGTGTGGACGGTCTCACTCCTTCCTCCCCATCTAGGCTGCAAGGAAAGGACACATCGGTGCTCAGTCTCTGCGCTGCATGTGACCTCGAACCCTGCACAAAGCTGTGTGTTTGGGAAGCCACCATGGCTTAAAAGATAAATTCACGTGAGAAGACCCTGGGACTGGAAATGAGCTTAGTAGTCAAAAGAATTGTCATTCATCATTCTTATAACCGCCCTAACTACCATATATTTATGCGTGTATTTGGTTTTCTGTCTCCCCCACTAGAATGGAAGCTCCATGAAAGCAGGGACCTGAGCGCAGCTATGCAGTTGCTGGAAATGAGCAGGAAATGTCCCGGGCTCAGGTTGTCTCTTGTGTCCCACCGGGGTCAGTTTGCCAAGTTAGGAGAGACCGCAGGGGACCGGGCTATGCTTAGACCCTCGAGAAGAAAGTTCCACTGGGACGAGGAGGATGCCTGCCCCGCTGGACCGCCAGAGCTGGGTCCCGGGACCGGCCAGCCAAGGGTCACTGTCAGAGGAGACACAGCCGCCTTGACCCAGCCTGGCTACCGCCGGCCCAACAGCCTCGGGCGCCATGGACCAGACCATCCTCACAGCCAGGTCTCTCGGGAACGCGTGGGGAGAGAAACGGGGACCGGCCACCCTCGGGCCCACTCTTTGGTTTTCTTGTGGGTCTCCGTCTCCCAAGACAACAAGAGCGGAGGGCTTATTCCTGATAGCAGAAGTCACCGTGCACCTGTGGACTCCGCTGTCCCATCGATTCAAGGAGGCCGATGAGCAGAGTGACCTTTTTGAGCTCTAGGCCTAGCATTGGGGGTCAGGTGGCGGCAGTGTGACCTCCAGGGACACAGCGTCAGAGGCTTGTCTGAGCTCCAGGCCATGGACGGAGGGACGGCATTCTGGGTTACAACCATAGTTCCCTTTGGACAAGCCGCTTGAGGGACCCACCTGGGTCTGGAATCGGTTCAACAATTGTGACGCTCTTGTGCTGCATGAGCCTGGACAGATCTAGGTTCTGAATTTTGCTCCGTTTCCGCACCAGGTGTCTTGATTTCGGGGCTCCCTCTGATGGAGTGGTCCTCACTCTGGGCTGCACGTGGGAGCCTCCTGGAAGCTTCCACATGTTACAGAGGCCCGGGGGGGACCCCGGCCAGGTGGATTTGATTGGTCCGGGCTACCACAGGGACGTCGGGCCTTCTAAATCTCCTTAGGTGATTCCAAACATGCCGCCATTCTCAGGGGCCACAGCCCTCACCCAGCCTCCGTGAAGCTGCCACCGCGATCCTTCCGAAACACGGCCCGGACCTTTCCCAGCTCTGCAACCAAGACAAAAATGTAGACGTCTCACTCTGCTGTTCAAACTCCTTGACTGTACCTCCCCCCCCCCCTCACCCGGGGCGAACTGTGTCCCCCTCCCCCACCAGATTGAAACGTTGAAGCCCTTCCCCCCAGTACCTCAGAGTATGACTGTTTCTGGAGCTGGGACCTTAAAGAGGTCATTAAGTTAAGATGAGGCCATTAGGGTGGACCCTACCTCCAATGTGAAGAGGACATTTGGACGCAAAGAGTCACCAGCAGTGATTTTGTAACAGAAGAAAGGCCATGTGAGGATGCAGGGACAAGATGGCCACCTGCCCGCTAAGGAGAGAGACCTTAGAAGAAATCAGACCTGCTGGTACCTTGATCTTGGACTTGCTGCCTCCGGCGCTGTGAGACTCCATTTCTCACGTGTGAGCCCCGTGGTCTGTGGGACGTGGTTACAGCAGCGTTAGCTGACTAACACATCACCTTCCCAGCAAGGCAGGAGGCATGGTGGTTCAGAACAGTAACTCCGGGGTAGGACCCCCCCCTGCCATTGATTAACTGAGGCTTTGGCAAGTCACTTAACTTCTCTGTGCCTCAGTTTCCCTGTCTGTTCAAGGGGAGAATAGGCGTAGTAGCTGCCACACAGGATTGTCGGTGAGGACTCTGTGAGTTCACGTACATGCAGCGCCTGGAACCGTGTGGCTCATGCGAGCACGCGGTGTTGACTTTCTTTACTCCCTGTTACCCCAGCATCTGCTTTCTCTCTATTCCCCTTTTCTCCGACCGCTTCCTCTGCTTGGATCCCTCGCTATTTCCCCACCCGAAACTGCCATGTGCCTGATGGAGTCCAAGCCAAATCCCCGCTTCTCTGGAAGATATTCCCAGGTCCCTCTAGTCAAACCTACTGCCTCTCATTCCAATAAACATGTGTCTGTGCTTCTAACACCCCAGCCTGCTTTGTGTCCCCGAAGGACTTACTTGCGGCCGCTGCTGAGGGTCCCTGAGATACCGCAGGGTGGTGGGCATTGAAAGCAGAGGTTCAGCAAGAAAGGAAAGCAAAGGTGGTAACATCAGTGGGGCCAGGAATGAGCGAACGAGTGCACACCGTGGGATGCTCGAGGCCGCCCCAGGGATCCCGGCATCCGTTATAAAGCCATGAACGCCATGCCTTTAGTTAAAAGTGACCTATGGCAAATTAAGAGAGAACGTAGCCCTGAGAGTAATTTGATTTTTGCAAATTCTCAATAGTCATTAAACTGCCTGGCCCCCCATGTAGACTGGATCCCCCTTCTTAGAAGAATTGTTATTCTTCTGGAAGCCACCTTGACCCTTTGAAGCTACGGGGTTAATGCTGAGTGTGGCTGAATGGAAGCCCCCAGAGGGACCCAGCCGAATGGGTCTAGCGAGTTCCCCCAGACAGGCCGGAGAGGGCTGCCTGGGTTCAGTTGGACATAAGGCATCGGGGGGGGTCTTTGGTGCCATCAGGTGACATTCTCCCTCTCCCCACTACAGGTCCCCATGCCCACCCAGCTCCTCTAAACCCCCATGAGAATCCAGTCTTAAGGACTTCAACGCTGAGGTCTCAGGGACGGGCAGCTTGCAGTGAAGCCCTTTGTGAGTTTCCTGTGCTTTGGCCAGAACCACAGTCTAGATGGGATGCCCGAGCCTCTGGTAGACCAGGGCTCCCCAAGGACAAGGACCCAGCCCGCCTCATTCACCGCCAAGTCCCAGCTCCAAGCACAGCGGCACAGGGGGAGCGCACAAGTTCACAGCTTGGAGAATGGGATTGTGGGGGGAGGGGGGAGGGGGGAGTGCTCTGGCCGGAGAACCTTCTTTATGTCGCATCCATTGCAGCCTTTCCTATGTGACAAGCCATCCCACATGTGCCATTCTGTCCAGGAGGTTGAAGGCAACGCAATCAGACTCATTTTCCCAGAAAAATCCAGCGTAGCCCGGCAGGGGCCACGAGAGCCACGAGGCCCCTGTTCCCTCCATTGAGGCCCGCCCTGGAGAAGGCTTCGGTGTAGACAGGAGCTCCAGCTCCAACAGGTATCCTGGTGGGCGAGGCCATTTAGCCGGAGAATTTGGGCAGAATGTCCCCCACAGACACTGGTATATCCTTTCTCTTAAAGGTGAAAAACCATTGCCTGAGTTTCCATATTGTGGGATTCCTCGCCTGGCCCCTCTGGCATTATGCCTTCTGTGATGTCATGTACTGCCCACCTTATTGCCTTCCCGCTTCCCGCCTTATCTCCCATAGTGTCCCTGCACCTACTTGGCATACTGGCCCCACACCCCCAACATAATGGCCCCATCCTCCCTGATGCAGAACCACCCCTCCCCCCCCAAACACACACACACACACAAGTAGGACCTCCTCGCAGAGCCTTCCTCCCTCGGGACAAGGAGCATGTACTTCTGAGCCTTGCAGACTCTACTATCCTCGCAGACCTGCAGGAACATTCTCCGCTGCTTGCTATTTCAAATTTAATTTCCATGTTCGCGTCTCCCTCCCAGCTGTGAGTTTCCTTGAGGACAAGGGCATTATCTTGCTCATTCCTGTGTCTCTTGGGCTTCGTAGGAACTTAATAAATATTTATTGACCATCGTAGAGTATATTTTGGCCCTTTCATAACAGGAACGAGGCCTGTTTATTTGGTTTGTCCAGTGGCCGGCTTGCTGTGGGGGCTGGTCTGGTTTTTAAAATCATGGACCTTGTTGAGAACGGAAGGAAAAGGGTTGGGAATGAGAGGGGCGATGCCCTGGTTGTACCCTAAGTCCTTCTGTATGCTTTGAACTGTTTACATCGAGCGTGTGTTCATGTACTACTGTTGTAATAAAGCAATTTATTTAGATTATGCTGTTCCTATGAACGTTGTCCCATTGAGGTGACAAGATGACCTTTTTGGGTAAGATTTTCCCACGTTCTCTCCAGTGCCCCAGACTCAACTACTCTCAAAGGGGTCTCACGGCTACTCTCCACTTTGTGAATTTCTAACTATGCAAAATTACAAGGGACAGCACATAGATTGGGAATTTTATGTGGGCTGTAATTAGGGATCGGTTTTAAGTGCCCAGAGTCGCTTGCAATATTATTTCAGCTGCGAGTGGATTATAGTTAGTTTTAAGAATCCCTTCATCACACCGAGATGTCCGTGAAAAGTTATTTGCTCTGCTTTATTCTCTCATTTTTCCCCGGGAAAGGGAGCCAGAAAATCATGTTTATCCTGGTTCCCAAAGGAGAGAAGAACCACGTCCCTCCACCCTTAAAGAAAACTCTCTTATTTGCAATGTCTTTTCCATTTACCCCGCTCTGAATAATGGAGTTTTTAAACTCGTTTGTTTTTCTAAATATTAAATTTTCAAAGGAAGGATATTTTTTAGCTCAAAGTACCTATTTCCAGCCTGTAATGGTCTTCTTGGTCTGGCATCCAGCAGCAAGAACTTTTAAAACAGCATCGTGTGGGTCGGTTCAGTAGCTAAAAAGACCATTCAAAGCCAACGCTGTCGGCATACAATGCTGAGACGAATCTCCCCACAAAATCTTTGCTTTCTGTTGTACGCTGGGGCCTGGAGAGGCCATCTGAGCCAGCCCCCTGCCTCCAGGCAGGCTGGTAGGTGGACGGCGTGGGGTGGAATTTGTGGCGGCAAGCAGCCCAGAGTCACACGGCACCTGTCAGCTGGGTCAGCTCTGACATGGGTCCTCTGGGTGGATGGACGGGAATGCTGGAGCTGCCCGGAGCAGGAGGCCGTGCAACCTCCTCGTGCCCCCCCCCTTCCATGTGCAACAGACTCCCAATTCACCCCAAACTGGCCCCGGCACCAGGGATTCTTGGACTAATAGCCTAAGTCCACTCTAGACCTTTTGCTGTTGTTCGGGCTCCGGGCTTCTTCAAAGCCGTACCACGTAGGGGAGCCAGGGGGCTCAGTCGGTTAAGAGTCGGGACCTTGACTTCAGCTCAGGTCATGATCACACGGCTCGTGAGTTCGAGCCCCGCGTGAGGCTTTGTACTGACAACGCGGAGCCTGCTTGGGATTCTCTCTCTCCCCTCCTCTCTCTGCCCCTCCCCGACTTGCGTGCTCGCTCTCTCTCTCTCAAAATAAATAAACTTAAAACAGCAACAACAACAACCATACCATGTAAAACTTGAAGACTCAGAACTTCTGAAATCCAAAGCAAGCCATTTCCTGTTAATGTTTCCTCCCGGGTCCTTGTTTCCGACTCCTCAGTCGTTCTAAGCAAATCTGCGGGTCACTTGCACCATCCTTGCTTCAGAGCTGTCAACCTGGCCGGGCTTTCAGTTTCCAGTAATGTCAGTGTTTCTCAGTGGGGGGGCTGTTGACATTCGGGGAAGGCAATTCCCTGTCCTGTGTATATTGCAGGGCATCTTAACAGCCCTGGGCCAGCCCCACCCAATCCCAGCCGGCACCTCCAGTCATTATGACGACCAAAAATGCTTTCTCAGCCCCGGGGGCTGGGGGGCCGCACAAGCCTCAGCTTGGTGGGGGTTAGTATCCCTTCGGCCTGTGGGAACTAATACCACCCCCAGCCGAGAACTGTATGCTCTGGAGGCAGACATTTCTCCTCTTTCATTGTGAATCCTCAGCACCCAGCAGTTGGTGGCAGACTCATGACAGGACGTCGGTAAACATGTGTCCAGTGAATGAATGAATGAATGAATGAGATCCACGAACAAGCTTCAAGAGGGCCTGTGAACCCTATAAAACTGTGTGCAAAATATGTGTGTGTGTGTGTGTGTGTGTGTGTGTGTGTGTGTGTTGTACATGTGAGTTTTCTGGGGCCAGAGTTCATAGCATCCATCATGTTCTCCAAGGGAAATTGTGACTGAAAGGGATGTTCAGAGGATGGGGGCAACCAGTGTCCCCCTGATGTCCTAGCCCGATGTTTGTATCCCTGCAAACACCAGTGCACGGTGTGGGATGCGTCTAACAACTGCAGCTCTAAACCATATCCTAATATCCCCACAGCGAGGAAGGTCCTGGGCACCTGGGTGGCTCGGGTTAAGCATCTGAATTCGGCTCAGGTCACGATCTCACGGTTCGTGGGTTCGAGCCCTGCGTCGGGCTCTGGGCTGACGGCTCGGAGCCCGGAGCTTGCTTCGGATGCCATGTCTCCCTCTCTCTCTGCCCCACCAATGCCCGCGTTCTGTCTCTCTCGCTCAAAAGTAAACACACATTAAAAAAAAATTTTTTTTAAAGAAAGGAATGTCCTGAAAATTCTAGGGGAGACCCTGCTCCGTGAGAGTTCCAACAAGTCCCTGTAATGCAAGGGCTGCGTTCTGCTCTGTAATAAGAACAAGCCTTCCTCTCTCCTGGGCTCTTTGACTCATTGACAGGACAGTTTGGTGAGAATAGGTGACAAGTGAGATGTTTCCTCCCAAACTGAAGAGTGTTTCCCAGGTGGCTTTCTTAATGAAAGCCCAAGGACTTGGTGGCGTCACTCCACCACCCAAAAGCCGAAGCTCCCGCAGGGGCTCGGCAGAGGCGGGCAGAACTGAACAGAGCGAGCCATCAGGACTTGCTTCCTTCCTGAGAGCTCGCTGAGGGAGCAGTTGTTCTAATGAAGCACAGCCAACGCCCCAACCCGCAAAGAACAGCTGGACCAAGCTGGTGGCTGAGTGGAGGGCCCAAGTTCCAGATTCATCTGCAGACCTGCATGGTGGTTTGTGCCCAGCTCACGGATCTGTGGATTTATAGTTTGGCCACATTGCAGTGGCTTTGAATGAGGTCATGGGGATGGGCATGGAGAATATTAACATAAGGATGGCTCGTCCCTGCTGCTTTCCCAGCTCCCATCTGCCTGCCCATCCCCAAATTGTCCTGTTCCAGGAAGAGAATCTAAAGCATTCTAGAAAGGGCATTTGGCCAGGGGAGGGTACAAGACTGAGGACTAGAAGGACCCAGATGTGGAGCTCAGCTCTGGCACAGGAAAACGTTTGCTAAGAAGTCAGTGATATCATTCACCTCAGAGGGATCATCCTATTTGCGGAATCTTCCAGCATATAGACTAGGTCATGAGCCCCAGTCTAGGGGGAAGACTTTCTGGGGGGAAGATGGAAACTCTGAGGAATTCCTAATAGTCCAGAGCAAGCGTCTCAAACTTTAATTTGCCTTTAAAAAAATCACCTGGAGAGCTTGTTAAATCAGATTCCTGGGCTCCAAATCCAGGTAGTCTATTCCGCAGGGGCCTGGTAATTTGCATTTCTAACAAGTTCCCTGGTGTGGCTCATGCTGCTGGTCCCGGGACCACACTTTGAGAACCACGGGGGGCTGGCAGGTGGTTCATATTGTGCTCCATCGCGCCCCCTTGTGGGGGGAGATGGTATGAGAAAAAGCAACGGAATGGGACCCCTGCCCGCATTCCCGCCTACATCCAGGACACCTTTCAGTCTATTTTACAAATCTGGTTGTGTGTGTGTGTGTGTGTGTGTGTGTGTGTGTGTGATAAATGAAGAACCCCTCATAAAAAGGAGAGGAGAGACCACGGGCCTGGAACAGGTGGGCCCAGGCCTGTATGAAGGACACCCCCCAAGAAAGGGGGCTTCCCACCCTCCACCCCCCCCCGTTCCAGCGTGCCGTGTCATGAGGCAGCCTCCGCTGATAAGCGGAGAACGTTCAAAGCCAACAAAACCCTAAATAGCCAACCAGGTGAGCAGAGGCAAGGGCAGGCACCAGCTTCCGTGTGTGTCCCATCTCAGGTCAACCCGAGCCCGTTCCCTCGGGCACCTGGGGCCCCGGATGTGCCCAGCTGTCTGCAGCCGGGGCAGTTTCCCTGTCTGTCTTCGGGCTTAATGCCTCTACAGGCACACGGCAGCAGCCTGGCTCATGGACTTTACCTGGCACTGTCTGAACGCTCTCCACACCTCTCTGCCCTGTGCCCAGGCCCAGCAGGAGCCTCAGCACAGCCACCTGAGCCTCCGAGAGCCAACCTCAGGACAAGCTGATGCCCTCCTGTAGCTGGGACCCAACAACAGTAGCCGTCCGGGGTAGAGCCCAGGTTCTGGCGTCAAAGCGTCAGGCTCGAGTCTCGGCCACTGCAAAGCTAAGAGATTTGGGGTGAGGCAACCCGTCAGAAGCTCCGCTTCCTTGTCTGTGAAATGGTGACGCTTCCGGAGCCTCTGTGGGCTTTGAGCACACCTGTCAGCGTAGAGCTCCTTGTGGAGCACCTGGCGTGGGGTGAGCCCTCAGGAAATACCGGCCAATTACTCCTTAGTCTTCTCTGGACATTATCGTGTCAGCAGTTTGGACGAAGGAGTGAGCTGCCTGGGTCAGTTCACTAGGCTGCCGCAACAAAGGCCACACGTGGGGTGGCTCAAAACAACAGAAATTTATTTTCTCACAGTTTTGGAGGAAAGTCCAAAAGCAAAGTGTTGGCAGAGACATGTCCCTCTGGAGGCCTTGGGGGAGATTTTTTCCGTGCCTTCCTCTTCGCTTCCGATGGCGGCTGGCAATCCTTGGCGTTCCTTGGCTTGCACCTGCCTCTGTCTTTGCCTCTGTCGTCCCATGACCTTCTTTCTGACCGTCTCTGTATGTCTTCCTGTAAGGACGCCAGTCACATGGGATTAGAACCCACCCTAATTGAGTATGACTTCATCTCAATTTGACTCTATCTCCAGAAGCCCGATTTCTGGTCACAGTCACAGTCACAGGAACCAAGGTCATAGGTATAGGTCACAGGAACCAAGGGTTCTGAGGAACAGGAACCAAGTCACAGGAACCTAAGGTCACAGCCACAGGAACCAAGAGTTAGAACTGGAATGTGGGGGCGTCTGGGTGGCTCAGTCGGTTGAGCGTCCGATTTCGGCTCAGGTCATGATCTCGCGGTTTGTGGGTTCAAGCCCTGTATCGGGCTCTGTGCTAATGGCTCAGAGCCTGGAGCCTGCTTCGGATTCTGTGTCTCCTTCTCTCTCTGCCCCTCTCCTGCCCGTGCTCTCTCTCTCTCTCTCTCTCTCTCTCAAAAATAAACATTAAAAACATTATATATATATATATAAAAAAATAACTTGAATGTGTATTAGTAGGGAACGTGATCGAACCCGTAACACTGCCCAACTCCAGTGAGGCCACAGGGACCAGCAGGCACGAGGCCCCAGGTTCTTCTCTGTGTGGCTGTATGAGCTTCCCTAGACTTGCACTAAAATGTCCCAATGGTTGTGTCTTCCAGGGTGTTCAGACTTACACCTCTTGGATATGCTGACCCCCACTGAAAGAAAGCGGCAAGGATACATCCATGAGCTCATTGTGACAGAGGAGAACTATGTGAATGACCTCCAGCTGGTCACAGAGGTAATGGCAGCTATGGGTGCCGGTGGGGGCTGGGGATACTGGCAGAGGTTGGGGAGAAGGGGGGCCTCTGTTAAGGAGGGCTGCACCCTGATTCTCAGCCTGAGAGGTTTTCTGATGTGTGGGGAGCATCTGGATGGTAAATCACACAGGAGATTTCTACCCAAGAGAAGATGGTCGAACTCTTATCCGTGGCCCTCTGAGTCATCCCCGTAGAGGGATCACTCATGTCAGGGGATGAATGAGTCCGTGAGGAGGTGTGTGGAAGGTGACACGTGGGCTGGGGACTGGGAGTCTAGACTCTCCTCGGAGAAGTGGGTGCTTAGCCACCAACTAGTTAATGCCATAGAGCAGGCCATGTGGTCTCCCGGGCCTCAGGGTTGGCATCTGAAAATGGCAGCCATCCAGCCAATTATCTCGAGTCATTCCTGGTGGTACATATTACCTCTGAGGAAAATCTGTTGCTGAGAATGAAGATGTTTCTTCCCAGGTCCCCGTGCACTGCCCTGTCCCAGAGAATGCCCCGTTTTGTCTCTCCTCCTGGGTGGCTGTTGAAAGGCCTGGGCCACTTGGTCCAGAAGGATGAGGAGAGGCAGAGTTGGGAACCCCTGCTTTTCAAGAAGACTTTTGTTTTTGCGCACGGGAAGTTGCCATGTTAGCAACAGGGGTTTGCAGAGCTGAATGGCAGGATCACTCTACAGTTTGAAAAACATTGTAATAGTTTTGAAACTCCTGCTCCCCCGCTGCCCCTCACCTAACAGTTGTGCAACTATCTCCTTGGACAGCCTTAACCAGGAACGTCACCACCCGCTGCCCAGTGTTGAATGGGTACAGGAGGCGGGATGGGTTACTGGTCCAGGAGGCACATTCATGCATAGGAAGTCATGGTGCATACTTAGGAAAAGTGCGCCTTCCTCAAGACACTTGACTGTCACTAAATATGCAATCTAGGATGTCTAGGATGTGAATGTCACCCCCTTAGATGTGGCACTTTTGTGCAGTGGTCTGGTACATGCTGGGTTCAATGTCAGCTCAAGGACTCATGAAGAATAGGGCTCCCAGGGAACAGCCTGAGCCCAGCCACATTTATTTCAAAGATGGGACAGGCTGTCCCATCTCTAAAGACCTTTCAGAAGAACGCCTTGCCTCCAGTAGGAGACGATGACCTCTTTGCAGGCAGGGGCTCGCCACGTGGGGCTGGGCGGAGAGCTGTGATTTACCCTGAGTCACCCAACCACGCAGAGCTTGGATCCTGGGCAGGCTCATTTCTTTCCCGGAGCCGCAGCCGGCCCCTGTACCAGCCCGGCCCAGGCCAAGGGCCCAACGGCAGAAGACATCACCCAGGCTGCTGGTTAGAGTCCCTGCTTCCTTGGGCGGCTCCCCTCCGGGTGCCCGAGGCTTGTCTATGCAACAGACGCTGTATGTGAGCCTGAAAGAGCCGCCCACACCACGTGCATCCTGAAGCCCCCCACTTTTCCCGCCATGCCCACCCCCCACTGTGGGCAGGTAAGAGTGTTTCGACAGGCCTCCGGGCTTTATCCTGGTGGAGTTAAGGCCCGTCCTCTAGAGTTCAGCCACCCTTCCCTGTAAAACAGTGCAGAGACCTGATGGGGAACCACCACCCCCCCCCCCCCCCCCCCGCCCCGCAAACGCTCGGGTAGAGTGGGGGAGGGGCGTCTGCTGCAGAAGCTGCGGGAAGCTTCTGGGCCTCCCCACAAAGCTGCAGACGGCCCGGTCCTCTCCATGCTCTGCACAGACCTGCGTGCGTGTGTTTCAGGTGTAACGCTAACGGTTTGCTTTCTGAACTGCTTCGTTTTCTGCACCTGTAGATCTTTCAGAAACCCCTGATGGAGTCTGAGCTGCTGACAGAGAAAGAGGGTGCTATGATTTTTGTTAACTGGAAGGAGCTGATTATGTGTAATATCAAACTACTGAAGTAAGCCTCTCTCCCCTAACCCCGGCCTTGCTTCGTGCCCTCGGCTCTCACACACTAGCACCTCCGCGTGGCTTTGTCCGTGTGTCCCCCGTGCATGCCGCCCCGTGTTTCTTTCTGCCTCTTTTGCTCATTTCCACCCATAAGCACCATGATTCCTTTTCGCCCCCCCCCCCCCCCCACCACCATGCTTCCCACACACACACCGCCAGTTTGTCATCGCACAGAGTAAATTGCCCACTTCCTGCTTTCACTGTGGGTCTAGAGTTTCCAGAGCGAGGCCGGTCCTGGCTGCCGATCGCTGACCGGCTCCCTCCCGGGGCGTGGGGTGGCTCCCCACATGCCTGCCCGCAGGTCCGGGTCCCGTGGGCGAATACTGTTCTCTTGGGACATTCTTGGCTCCTGGGGGCGGAGAACGGTGGGTACCATTTGCTGCCCGTGGTCAGCATTTCCTCAGGTTAACTCTCTGAGAAGCTAGCCTGGAACCCCTTACATTTTATTCCCATTTTGGTTTTTCAGAGGCAGCTTCAGGGCCAGGGAGGAAGCGCTGGGTCAAGAGACCTGTCAAGGTCTTGACCAAGTCAAGAGACCTGGGTTTGGAGCCCAACTCACTGCCCAGCCTCTTTGAGCCTCGGTTTCCCCATCTGTAAACTGAGGGGGTTGGATTATGTCATCACAAAGGTCCCTTCTAAAAAGACCCCACCCCACCCCACCCCACCCCGAGGGGCCTGGGTGGCTCAGTCAGTTGAGTGACGTCGGCTCAGGTCACAGTCTCGCAGTTTGTGAGTTTGAGTCCCACATCAGGCTCCCTGCTGTCCACAGGAATCCCCCTTTGGATGCTCTGTCCCCCCCTCCCTGCCCCTCCTCCTGTCTCTGCTCTCTCTCTCTTTCTCAAAAATAAATAAAAATTTAAGATAATAATAATAAAAGAATACCCCAAATCTGTGCCCCGCGGGCCGTACTTTGGAACAACACTTGCTAAGAACACAGAGTAGGCCTGTGGTGATCCAGCGGGCTCGGGGGGGGGGGGGCGGGAAGGGCCGCCCCCCACGGGGGCCCCAGGTTGAAGCGCAGCCCCGGGAACCTGGAATCCATTCCCAATCTTCATGTTCCCATAACTGGGAAGCGGCTATTTCCTAAATGTGATCCCTCATTCTTGCAAAGTAATTCCACGCCCCTCCCCCCCCCCACTTTCTTGAGTGTGTGTTTGGGAGTGGTGGGGGGATGGGGAGAGAAGTGGGCAGAAATAAAAACATGACATGTGCTCTCTCTGTGCTCTGGAAAACAAATAATCAGAGATGACCCCCAGGGGTGCTTTGAGAAAGTGTTTCCATTATCCTCCTTGAGGAGGATGCTGTAGAAGTTTCTGAATGTAGATACGGGTCGGATGCTTAGGCCTACATCTTGTTCTTGCTCTACTGGCTGTGTCTTTGGGCAAGTCGCTTACATTCTCTTGGCCTCGGTGTCCTCATCTGTAAAATGGAGATAATAATGGTACCTACCACGTAGGGTGGCTGTTAGGGAGTCTTTAGATGAAAGTGCCTGCCTGTCTTCAGTGTTGGGCTCAGCCCCCTTGCCTTGGAGCCAATGGGGCTAGTTAACCCCTGAACCTACAGGAGCTGAGCCTGAAGGGTTGGAGACAAGTTGTTTCAAAATAGCCACAAGTTTTCTGTTGAAAATATACCTACAAGTAATTTTTATTTAAGTTTACTTATTTATTTTAGACAGAGAGAGACAGAGAACAAGCCGGGGGTGGGGGGGGGCAGAGAGAAAGGGTGAGAGAACCCCAAGCAGGGTCCACGCAGAGCCTGATGTGGGGCTCGAACTCATGAACCATGAGATCCTGACCTGAGCCAAATTCAAGAGTTGGATGCTCACCCGACTGAGCCGCCCAGGCGCCCTTGAAAATATACCTGCAAGTTAAAACCTCTTTCCTTGGGCAGCAATCAGTGGGCGGTGGGGAGGTGGGAGATGCATCTCACGTCCCCAAGGGCCCTTGCCCCCCATGTCACCCTCCCTCCTGTCCTGTCAGGGAAACAGCAGCCCCTTCCTTGAGCTCTGTCACGGCCATCCCCTTCCTCCCGTTAGCGCTGACGTGCTCCCCAGCCCCGGAGGTGGGAATCGAGAGTGCTTACAGCTGGGAAAGCCAGGCTCAGAGAGGTCCAGTGACTTGAAGTCACACAGAAGGCAAGCCTGTGTCCCAGGCTGCTCTGTGGATGACCTACTGGAGGTTCCACCCCATCCTGCAACCGATGGAAAGAACGTGGAGCCAGGAGGTGAATGTCCTAAGTTTGTGCCTGGCCCCCAGCGCCTTCTAATTTGTTCTGGGCAGTTTCCTTGGGCAGACCCCTCTCGGACCCCTTGTCTTGGGACCTGTCAACTTGTAGGCGTGGTGCCTGCCTGGTCGGGCATGCAGGGTTATCCTGAGGAGCGAGGAGGTGAGCCATACCCCTGGCACACTGTCAATCATGTCAAACATGCCTGCACAGCACCGTCTTCCTGCCCTCACAGTGTCCCTGTGCTCTGTCCCCTTCCTCCGATGACCCGATCAGTTAGCTTGGGTGAACTAATGTTTTTATATCCTAGATAAAATATTTAATAGGAGCCTTCTGGGGATCTGATTTCTTTCTTTTTTTTCCCCCCTTTTCTATGTCACTCTGAAAAATTTTAAACAGAAAAATGAAAAGAAGTATAAGGTGAACGCCCGTATTGTGGATTGTACAGTGAACATCTTGCTACATTCCTTTGCTGCATAGACTTGATTTCTCCTGCAAAAGATTAACCCCAATGATGGGGGGATTTGGGGGCCCCTGCAGGCTAGAAGAGGAAGGCTTTTTTGGACAAAGAGACTGTAAGGCAGCAATCCCTGCAAGGCCACATATCTGCCACTCCCGATCCAAGGGCCAGCGACTCCTTGAACTTGGGGTGGGAGGGGGAAGGACATGGGATTTAGGAGGCAGATAAATAAGAAACAAATACAATGAAAATAAAGGGGTGCTAACTGGGACATAGGACTTCCTACTAATGATGCCTCTGGTTGGGGGTCAGAGCGGATGGTTTGTTCTCTTGCTGGTGAGTGGAGAGCTGTGAAATTTGCTTTTAAGAAACAGAGTAGGACGGAAAGAGCTAGAACGTTTTTATGTTAAGAGTGGGCACAGGCCCCTGAGTATAGCTGTCAGAAGTGATAGAAGGGACGCAGAAGTGACATAGGGCTGTGCAAACCAGGTGTTAGGGACTGTTTTTTGTGTATTTTTTAAAATGTTGTAAAGTTTATTTCTTTTGAGAGAGACAGAGAGAGTGCGAGTGGGGGACAGGTAGAGACAGAGAGAGGGAGAGAGAATCCCAAGCAGGCTCCGCCTGGAGGGAGGGAACTTGGGGCTGGGGGCGAGGCCTGGAGGAGAGGCCGGAAGCGGAGACAGGGAGAGAAGTAGAGGACTGTGGAAGGAGAGAAGTGGAGAGAAACCTGGCCGGAGGGCAGGAGCTGCTTCCGGAGGAAGGACGGGGCCTGTGCAGAGCAGCTCGGGAGTGGAGGCGGGTCTGGACGCTGTGTCTATTGTCTCACACTCAGTGCTCAGGGACCTGGAGCTCCGGGGTCACAGGTCACACCTCCTGGGTTCAAGGGCTGCTCCCGTCAGTATTAGCTGTGTGAGTTTGGTCAGGTCTCTCGGTTTCCCTAGGCCTCAGGTGTGCCAACAGCCAATAGGGAGAGTTAGCAGTACACATGAGAGTGTTTGTTTGATACGTAAAGGACGTATTAATGAATGCAAGCTCTGTTGACCATGTGCTTGCTCTGCGGACCTCAGAGGGTCGGGAGTGCTAATTCATCCAGCAAACACCGAGTGCTCTTTGAAATGTCCATTAGCTGATTGCTTATCAGCCGTTCACGGCCTCCACCCGGTAAACCTTTAGATGAGATTACAAACCAGCTCACCAAAGGGCAGAGCTGTGGCAGTTGAGTCACGTGACCTGGGAGCCTGGTGATCCTCTGTTCAAACCCATTCAGGCCCAGTCCTGCCTGTGCGGTAGAACATCCCAGAAGGAGACCCACGAGTGAACCTAACAGGTGCCTGGTCCATAGTAGGAGCCTGGTTTTAGGCCTGGCCTCTAGGTGGACAACTCGAGTCTGCAAGTGTGGGGTTCCAGAACCCAGGCGTTGGTTTAACCTCTTCACGACAATGCCCATCTTTCTTCTTTTCTCCTTTCCTTGTCTTCTCCATTATTATTTTTTTTAAGGGGGTGGGGGAGGGGGTGGTACTTTTATTCTCTTAGAGAAAGATTCTTTTGCTCCTCCTCATAGGAAATGATGGAGTGATGGAATTTCTTCCACTGTCCATCCATAACCAGTTTGTAACATGGTTATTCAGGGCTCTGGTCCCCCAGAACTGGAGGTGACATCATCCCCAATGAGCAATTTGAGGAAATTTCTACACGTTGGGAGATATTCCATACCAACCCCCTCAATGAGCAATGGCCATTTGCCTATTCTGAGGGTATCAGGCTGCCACCCCTCCCCCCAAGCTGCCAGTGTTGACGGCCATCTCTCCCTACAAGGGCATCTGCAGAGAGAGAATTACTAATTGTTCAGACCACATAATTTATTTTCCCTAAAATTTCTCTCCCTGACTTGTTTGCCCAGTCCAAGGATTATTCCTTTAGCCAAAAATGTAGGAGAAAGAAAGTAATGTGATGTGAAGTTTTTAAAGCCTAATGCTAATATTGCAAAGCTTCCTTGGAATTCTATAGCTTTATCCTTACCTCAGGGCTTCTCTAACATGACCATGAAAGCAGCCAAAGGTTATGTGAAAATCATATATTGTACCATTCTGTTTCATCCATCCATCCATCCATCCATCCACCCATTCACCCATCCATCCATCCATCCATCCATCATCATTGGGGTAGGCAGAACACATTCATGCCTCATGTTGTGGTCCTGCCGTCAGGGTGCATTGCTATCCTTGCTGGCTAGAAGCCCAGTGATATGTCCTCTAGAGGCTGGTGTTAGGAGTTCTCATATTGGAGTTGGAAGGTTGGGATGCACAGTCCTGGCTATCATGGCCCTGAACACTCAGGCTGCAGCTGGACCCCAGAACAAACCTTTCCCAGTCCCATCAGTCTCTCCTCAGCCTCCAGGATGTGAATTGTGTGGGTTCATTGGTCCATTCTCATATAAACAGGCTTCTCTTTTCAGAACCCCGTAATCCAGTCAATTTCAAATTAGCCACAGCAATGAAGCAGTGAATGACACAGATAGTCCAGACAATCATTTGTACCTGGCTTTGGTGACATAATGGGATTATTTTTCTGTGGCAGTTGATTTTTACCATCTTAATTATGTTATGTTCAGTCTGAAAATGAGCCTTCATGTCCCTTGGCAACAGTAGCCTCCCTTGGGTGGCACTGGTCCGGAATCAGACTCAGTGCTGGGGCCACAGTGGCCTGGGACTTTGACCACAGATCGTCTATGAAGTGAGACATCAACACTGAGATCCTGTCTGAGTTACTAAATAACTGATTCCGTATTTCTCCATGAGAAAAATACTATTTTTCATGCTGACTCGTTCAGCAAAGATTTCTTTGAAAAGTTTTTATTCCTAAGAACCAGCCAACAGCCATCATGCCAGAGAAAAATGGCCCGGTGATACCTCTCTGTAGCACTAGACTCATTTCTTTTCTGTTCCTTGTCTCCCCAGTAGATCCTTTAGTGGCCCTGGGTCTGTGCCCCTCACACACATTCTGTTTCTGTACAACCTAGAAGGGCACCATGTCACCGTTGGCTGAGGGTAAAGGCAGGGGGCTCACTTCTCACGTTCCCGTGCAGAGCGCTGAGAGTCCGCAAGAAGATGTCTGGGGAGAAGATGCCTGTGAAGATGGTCGGCGACATCCTGACCGCCCAGCTGCCGCACATGCAGCCCTACATCCGCTTCTGCAGCTGTCAGCTCAATGGGGCTGCCCTGATCCAGCAGAAGACGGACGAGGCCCCGGACTTCAAGGAGTTTGTCAAAGTGAGGAGCCCAGGCTGAGCCGAGCCCCGGCCCCTGAGTGGTTGTCGCAGGACGGCTGGGGGTGCGAGGAGCGAAGTCAAGCCTGCAAGCTCATTCCTGCTAAAAGCCAACAGGACTCAGGTCTTGGCTGAGCAACAGGGGTGATGTGGGCTGACAGGTGTGGCTGTGACCCAAGGGGCGGACGTGGAGAGGAGGGGCCAGCCCTGCGCCCGGCAGCTCTGATCTGTGGTCCAGGAGTGTTAGTGGTGTTGTTTGGATGCAGGTTTTAATCTTCTGTCTCATTTGTCAGGCCCAGCACGGCTGGCGCCCCTCAGGGTTCCTATTCTGTTTGGCCTGAGCACCCCAGTTCTTTGCTGCAGAGGGAATGGCCAGGAATCCCAGTGGACCCTTTGTTCCTTTTCCAGTTTGTTCTTGTTGATGGCCTCAAACCCTAAGAAGCCTGTGGGGGTGACTGTGGGATGCAGGACGTCTACCTTGGGGATAAGGGGATCTCGAGAGCCATGTGTCCACCAAGGGACGTCTGGGGAGGTGGGCCCCGTGCTGCTGGAGGCCCCAGGCCCTGGGACTTGGCATTGACTGGGGTAGGTCCCTGCTGGCCCCACTGGCCCACTCAAACAGCCCCCACGTCTCCCAGAGAAAAAACCATAGGAAGAGAATCAAATAATTTCTGCTAAACAGTTACATTTTAGGGAATAGACCAGTAACACTAATGGTAGGCTTATCTTTGTACCTTGTGCATTTGGGGGCAGACCATTCCCTCTGGCCCAATAATCGTGTTTGTGGAATCATCACTGTGAGGTACAAGGGTGTTCCCTCCTTGACCATTGCATCATGTGATGCTTGTTCTTTCTTGTTCCCCCGGTGTTTCTCAACATGAAATGCTTTGATTTGCTATCCAGTGAATCGGGACATTCTAAAGTCATTCAAAGGGGAGAAATTTCGGTAAGAAGTGGGCCCAGGGTGGTCTAGAGACTGGAGAGCAGATGCTCGGCCACCTGGGGTTTCAGCCAAGGGCCAGTCCTCCCTGGGCACAAGGCAAGATGAATTCATCACTGGATGCACTTGAACTTGAGGGAAATGCTGACACCACCCAGGGCAGGGGGCTTACTTCCGTTCCCTGATCACCTCCCCTCACCCCATCCCTGAGGGGGTTTGACGTGCCCTTGCCAGGTGTGAGGTGTTCCTGCAGTGATGATGTCCACGTCTGGAGCGGATTCAGACACTGACAGTTGGGGCCCAGGTCACGGCAGCCGCCTGTTTCTAAGGCTTTGTTAAACCTGACCAATGCCTTTGAAAGCTGAGTCACCATGTTATCCCTGTGACTTATGGATGGGATCATCTTTTGGGGGTAAAAGGACTCTTTCCCCCAGTTGAGTTGAAAAAAGGGACAGGTGGTCTAGGGTGGGGACAACTTTCAGGACTTGAGATTGCAGTCCTCACCCCTCATGTCTCAGCTCCACTGTCCTTGCCTGCCTGGGGCTCCCACAGGGATGTGCAGGCTGCATCTGAATCAGACAATGAGATTCAGCCCTTGTGCCATCTCTGGGACTTAAGGGGAATTTTTATTCTAATTCTACAGTCTTGTGTCTCTTCTTATTCCTGGGACTGTTATAAAGCTCTGGCAGATATCCAGAAGAAATATTCTCTGTAAAGTCAGAATCTCATCTCTGTAAGGGAGGAATTGTATGTCCCAGGGAGGGTGTACTGACTCTGGAGACCAGGAGTTAACCCTGGTGGCTGAGTCACATCTACTGGTGTCCAGTGTCCATCTGGAACGTGTCTCATCTTGGACCAGGATAATGAGTCAGGCCCTTCCAACTCCAGGCTCCTCAGTTCTGGTCCAGATAAATGAGACAACGTGATGGGTGGGGAGTCCTCAATAACATCAGTGTTGATGTCACTGACTCGGTTTTGCAGATTTCTTAAGTGCATTTAAAACATCTCTCATTTCAGAGACTGGCAATGGACCCTCGATGTAAAGGGATGCCACTCTCTAGTTTTATACTGAAGCCTATGCAACGGGTAACAAGATACCCACTGATCATTAAAAATGTAAGTAGCCATCTCACCTTTTCGAGCAGAAGAATGCTTGCTCAGCATTTCAGGGATCCGGGGTCACGGGCAAGTTCCCCAGCCAACGCACCTGGTATCTGTTGTTATCAAATCATACACCAATGGGATGTTGGAAGCATCTGCTTGGTAACTCAGAAAGAAAAGCTGTTTATTGTGAAAAGAGCTAATGATATACAGTCTTCAGCTGTGATACCAAGTGGCTTTTACCCTATAAGTTGGAAAAAGGGAGCTCAGTTCTTGGTTCTTTTCCTAATCGAGGTGTAATGCCTTCGTGCCTCGATTTTCCCACCAAGAAAAAGAAAGAAACGTAATGCCGACCACCCATCCTCAGAAAGCCATTGTGAAGCCACCTCACAATGTCTCCATCTCCAATATGAGGGAGCAGACTCCGACATCCTCTGAGCCTGTGATTATATAACCACAGGGGGGCTAGCTCCTGGAGACGGGCTTTAGATTTGGTTCCGTTTAGTGGAGACTTTAGACGCCCAGATCTGGGCACTGGTGTGCTCATTGCGATTGGGGTGTTATTGCCATTTGAGTCTCTCAGTGGTAGAGTCAGGGAATATATGTATGTATTATATTCATACACACATACTGACATATATGTAAGTGTACACACATACATTTATATTTATGTCTAGATCAATCCATGTATCTAAAAATGCATATTAAAACCTATGAGTTGACACTGATACCTCCTGTTCTAATCTTTAGCCACCGAATTTATTCTAACCTTCCCCCTTTCTATACTTATAACTTTTCTATGAGAAACCTGCCTCGCATTATCCTCAGTATGTTTAGTAATTGTCTCAAGCTCTTTATAGTAACACATCTCCCTCCGGTCTCCTCAGTTCAACCCCAGCTTGAGGCCACAAAATACACTCTGGCCACCTTGGCTGAATTAAATGATTAGATTGGAAGCAGCCTTCGACCTACTATCTCCTCTCTTCCAACTTGACTGTTACTATTTAACTAGCTCAGTACTTCTGTTTACTTCCCCCAATATTTAATTGCACATTGGAGTTGGAAACAGCCTTTTCAAATAGGTGTTTTAGATCTAGCCAGTGAGGAAAGGGGGACAAAAAGAAAAGAACTGAGAGTCATACATATTAAAGAGGAAAGAACAAATTATAGTTATTTGCAGAAACGTGCTTGCTGCCCTTTCAAGGACCTGAGAATGAACTGAAAAATAGTGGAGCTAAGAAGAGATTTTTAAAAGGTAGCCAGTTATAATACATATGAAAAACCGTCAAAGTACTAAGATGAACTGTTTTTTATGAGACTGAGGTGGAGAAATTCTTAGCATGGCACTAAGAAAAGAAAGGTAAAGGATTTAGAGTTGTAGCAACTTAAAAAAATATTTTAGTCTGGATGTTCATTAAGTAGAGCAAATAAATTGTGATAGATCTGTACTACGAAAATATTTTTAAAAATAGAGACTTCTTTGAATTAGCATGGAATGACATCCAGAAAATGCTATTAAGTTAAAAAAAAAAGGGGGGGGAGGGGGGCACCTGGGTGACCGACTCTTGATTTCAACTCAGACCTTCGTCTCAGGGTTGTGAGTTCAAGCTCCGCATTGGGCTCCACACTGGGCATTAAGCCTACTTAAAACAAAACAAAGCAAACCAAAACAACACCTTTCATGAGTAATCCTACCGTGTGGTTCATTTTGCAAAACAGAGGACAAGCTCTATGTGTGATTATTAAATATGTGCAGAGCATCCAAAAGTAGTTAAAGGGATGCCCTTCAGTCTGTTATCTCTTGGGTAGGATAGTGAAAGGCAACTTTCACGTTCGCTCTGTGTACTTCTGTATTGTTTGAATCTTGCAAATCAAGAATGTGTCAATATATTATTTGTAACAATATTTTTCTTAAAAATTTTCTGTGTGACAAAATATAATGAACAACATCAAAAGACAAATGACAGATGGAACCTGGGTAAATATATTTCAGACTGTATGTAAGTGGGTGCTGAAATATACGTAGATGACCTACCTGTATCTCTGTATTTATCTATGTGTCTACCTATCCTCTAAGTAAGGCAACTTACAGCTCAAAAGGAAAAAGATAAATACTCCAGCGGGAAAATAGGTAAAATATACAGCTAGATATTTCTGGGAGGCAGTGCAGAATAGCAGTAAGGAACACAGTCAGGAGACAGGCTGCTTGGGTTTGAATCTCAGTCTCCACTGCTGTATACCCTTGGGTTAAGTTACTTAACCTCTTTGGGCGTCGGATGCCTTATCTGTACATTAGGAACACTAATACTACCTACTGCAAAGAGTTGTGAGAATTAACCAAGTTAGTATATGTAAATGTACCAAATTTAAATTAACTAGTAATAAAAGAGATGCATGGCCACACAAGAAAATACCTTGCTTTGGGCTTGCCAGATAGGCATATATTGAAAAGATTGTAGGTCAACAGTGTTGACAAAAATGCTGCTTGAAGGTAAAGTCGTTCAGGCTCTTGGAAGGTGTTGGACAGATCAAACTGCACATTCTCTTTGGCTCAACACTTCCACCTCTAGGAATTTGTCCTAAAAAAAATAATCAGAGAAACATTTAAAAATTAGGAACAACATGAATTTTTATGGGAAGGGAACTATTTAAATGACTTGTAGTTCATCCTTACAACGATGCATCATAGAATCCTTAAAAATGATAGCATAGGTCCACAGGATATGGACATCAAATGATATTGTGTACTGCTATTAAGTGGGGGGAAAAACAGTGTGCAAAATGGCACAGTGTGGTATGGTAGCATGATTTAATTTTTACTTTCTAAAAAGTTGTGTGTGTGTGTCTGTGTGTGTGGGGGGGGTGTGTATGTGTAGGCAGAGCATTTAACTAATATACAGACAGAAGTTCTCTCCAGATGGGGAGATTATGGGTGATTTTTTAGGTTCTTTTTTTTTTATTTCAAAAAAAATTAAAAAAAAATTTTTTTAATGTTTATTTACTTTTGAGAGACAGAGCATTAGCGGGGGAGGGGCATAGAGAGAGGGGGACACAGAATCCGAAGCAGGCTCCAGCCCCGAGCTGTCAGCACAGAGCCTGACGCGGGGCTCGAACTCACGAACTGAGATCATGACCTGAGCCGAAGTTGGACACTTAACCGACTGAGCCATCCAAGCGCCCCTTAAAAATTTTTTTTTTACATTTATTTATTTTTGAGAGAGAGAGAGACAGAGCACAAGTGGGTGGGGGGGAACAGAGAGAGAGAAGGAGACACAGACTTCAAAGCACGCTGCAGGCTCAGAGCTTTCAGCACAGAGCCCGACTTGGGGCTTGAACTCATAAACTGTGAGATCATGACCTGAACCAAAGTCAGACGCTTAACCAACGGAGCCAACCGGGCACCCCAAGTTCTTTATAACTTGCTGAATTTTCTGAATTCTGAATATTGTACAATATTACAGAAAAATCAATAAGGCCATTTCCATTTTGAAACAAAACAAAGCAAACTGTTAGAATTAATAAGTAAGTTCAGTGAAGTTGCAGGATACAAAATCAATACACAAAAATCTGTTGCATTTCTATACACTAATAATGAACTATTGGAAAGAGAAATTAAAGAAACAGTCCCATTTACAATTTCATCGACAAGAATAAAACACCTATGAATAAATTGAACCAAGGAGTTGAAAGATCTGTGTATTGAAAGCCGTAAGACATTAGTGAAAGAAATTATAGAAGACACAAATAAATGGAAAGATATTCCATGCTCATGGATTAGAAGAATTAATGTAGTTAAAATATCCATTCTGCCCCAAACAGCATACAGATTCAATGAAAGCCCATTCAAAATTCCAACATTTTTCACAGAAATAGAACAATTCTAAAACTTGGAGCCATAAAAGACCCAAATAGCCAAAGCAATCTGGAGGAAGAAAAACAAAGCTGGAGTCATCACACTCCCTGATCGCAAACTATATTACAAAGCTATAATAATTAAAAAAAAACAGTATGGTACTGGCATTAAAAACAGATACATAGATCAGTGGAACAGAATAGAGAACCCAGAAATAATCCCATGCATATATGGTCAATTAGTTTACAATAAAGGAGCCAAGAATATATAATAGAGAAAGGACAGTCTCCTTAATAAATGGTGTGTGTGTGGGGGGGGGGGGATGCACCTGGGTGGCTAGGTCAGTTAAGTGTCTGATTTTGGCTCAGGTCATGATCTCAACAGTTCGCGAGTTTGAGCCCCACATCAGGCTCTCTGCTGTCAGTACAGAGCCCGTTTCAGATCCTCTGTCCACCCCACTTTCTCTGCCCCTCCCCTGTGCACAGCCTTCCAAAAAATAAACATTATTAAAAAATTAAATCAATCAATCAATCATGTTGGGAGAACTGGATAGCCACATGCAAAAGAATGAAACTGGACCAATGTCTTACACCGTACACAAAAATTAACTCAAAATGGATTAAAGACTCGGATGTAAGAGCCCAAACCATAAAACTCCCAGAAAAAAACAGGTGGCAATCTCCTTGACAATGCAAATAGGTCTTGGCAATGATTTTTAAAAATCTGACGCCAAAAGCAAAAGTAAACAAATGGGACAACAGGAAACGGAAAAGCTTCTGCACAACAAAGGAAACTGTCAACGAAATGAAAGGGCAACCTACTGAATGGGAGAAAATATTTGCACATCAAAAATCTGATAAGGGGCTAGCATCCAAAGTATATAAAGAACTCATACGACTCATATAATAGCAAAAAACAAAACAAAACAAAACAAAAAAAAAACAAAAAAACCTCCCACAAACAATCCGATTTATTTTTTTTTATTTAAAAAAAATTTTTTTTTTCAACGTTTATTTATTTTTGGGACAGAGAGAGACAGAGCATGAACGGGGGAGGGGCAGAGAGAGAGGGAGACACAGAATCGGAAACAGGCTCCAGGCTCTGAGCCATCAGCCCAGAGCCCGACGCGGGGCTCAAACTCACGGACCACGAGATTGTGACCTGGCTGAAGTCAGACGCTTAACCGACTGCGCCACCCAGGCGCCCCTGAACAATCCGATTTAAAAATGGGCAGAGGATCTGAATAGGCATTTTCCCAAATACAACATATAGATGGTCAACAGGTACCTGAACAGATGCTGAACATAATGAATCATCAAGGAAATGCAAATAAAAATCATCTCACACGTGTTGGAATGACGATTATAAAGAAATAGCAAGGGTTGATAAGGATGTGGAGAAAAAGGAACTCTTACCCACTGTTGGTAGGAATGTAAATTGGTGCAGCCACTATGGAAAATAGTAAGGAGGTCCCTTGGAAAATTAAAAATAGAACTACCACACAATCCAGGCATTCTCCTTCTCAGTATTTACCTGAAGAAAACAAGAACAGTAATTTGTAAAGATAAATGCACCCCTATGTTCACTGCAGCATTATTTATAAGACATGGAAACAACCAACTTGTCCACTGATGGATGAATAGATATATAAATTATGATGTAATATATTATGTGTAATATGTATAATATAATTTATATAATGGAATATTATTTAGCCATTAAAAAGAGTGACATCTTGCCATTTGCAGCAACGCGGACCTCGAGGGCATTATGCTAAGTGAAATAACTCAGACACAGAAAGACAAATACCATATGATCTTTCTTATATTTGGAATCTGAAAAAAATTAATTAAAAAAACCTCCCAAGCTCACAGTACAGACGACAGATTGGTGGCGGCCGGAGGCAGGGGTAGGCGGTGGCATAAATGGGTAACCTGTTTTTGTTTTTTTGTTTTGTTTTGTTTTTAGTTCAAATAAATTGAAGAAGAAAAAAAAGGAAAGCAAAACGAAACAAAAACAAAGACAAATGAATTCACACAAGCCAGCTGTGTGGGCTCCCAGTCTAGCACTGTAATCCTCAGACTGGGCTGCACGTTAGAATCACCTAGAGAGCTCTAGAAAATTCCTATGCCGGAGTCCCACGCCCCCAGGGATATGGTCAGGGATGACAACAGGAGTTTCCAAAGGGATCCTGACCCCAGCCGGGATTTGGCCTGGAGGGTGGGGCCCTTGTTGGAGATGATCAGTGGCCACGCAGGACCCAGAATGTGCATTTTTCTCAAGTTAGGGGCTTACCTAGGACTTTAAGCCGAAGTGTACCTTTGAGATGAGATATTATTCGAGGTTAGGTCCATTTGAATTATTTGTGTTTGGACAAAGCCTCGGTAGGTACACCCGATGATAATCGTTCCCTTTTACTGAGCACCTTCCAAGGGCCAGGCACTTTGCAAAGTACTTTACTGTATCAAATCACTGAGTCCTCCAATCTTATAAAGGAGGTGCTGTTAAAGTTTTTTTTTTTTTTTTTTTTTTTTTTTTTTTTTTCAACGTTTATTTATTTTTTGGGAGAGAGGGAGACAGAGCATGAATGGGCGAGGGGCAGAGAGAGAGGGAGACACAGAATCGGAAACAGGCTCCAGGCTCTGAGCCATCAGCCCAGAGCCAGACGCGGGGCTCGAACTCACGGACCGCGAGATCGTGACCTGGCTGAAGTCGGACGCTTAACCGACTGTGCCACCCAGGCGCCCCTGTTAAAGTTTTTTTTAATGTTCATTTATTTCTGAGACAGAGAGAGACAGAGCATGAGTCTGGGAGGGGCAGAGAGAGAGGGAGACACAGAATCGGAAGCAGGCTCCAGGCTCCGAGCTGTCAGCACAGAGCCCGACGCGGGGCTCGAACTCACGGACTGTGAGATCATGACCTGAGCCGAAGTCGGTCGCTTAACCAACTGAGCCACCCAGGCGCCCCCAAAGGAGGTGCTGTTAGCATCCCTACGTTCCATATGAGGAAATTGTGGTTCAGAACATTTACGGGACTGACCCATAGCATGCCTGGTCAATTGCAGAGCAGATTTTAATGCAGGAGGTGGAGCCCTAGGACTGGCAGTCTTAACCGCTGGCCTCGAGGGTTCTACCCAGAAAAAGGCACATTTGCTCAGATGTACCCCTTTGCACGCTGGTCCAGAGGTGCGCAGGTTGCTGCAGCTGTGCACGGACCCAGGAAAAGAGCCATTTTCCAGGGAGAAATCCACGTGGGGTGTATAATGCGCTCGCTGCAGCCACTGCCCCTCCTCATACCAAAGTATGAATAATGTGGGCGCCCCCTGCCTCCCGAGGGGCCCTGGCCAACAAGGAGTGGCCGTCACGCTCACGTCATTGCTGCAGTTGGGTGCTCAGAGCTGCGGTTTCTCATGTGAGCACCCATCAGGAAAGGTCCAGGCCCTCCTGTGCTGGGCCCCCCAGCACAGGGGACCCCGGGTCCACCTGCACCGCCTGAGGCTGCCGTCTTCTGTCCTCCCGTGTAGATCCTGGAAAACACTCCTGAAAACCACCCTGACCACAGCCACTTGAAGCACGCCCTGGAGAAAGCGGAGGAGCTGTGCTCCCAGGTGAACGAAGGGGTGCGGGAGAAGGAGAACTCCGACCGGCTGGAGTGGATCCAAGGCCACGTGCAGTGTGAAGGCCTGTCCGAGGTAGCTGCCTTCGGGGCTGGGACCCGGGCCTCCCTCCCGCTGAGCCTCAGCGGCGAGAAAGATCGTGAACCGTCCTCTCCAGGCTACAGCCTGTTCTGTCTCCAGCTGCCTCTCCCCCGCTCCTGAACCTGTCCCGCTGACTTTTTAATTTCTGTATTGCTTTCTTCTCCATTTTCGACAGTCCTGTTTGTGTTGTCGGATCTGCTGGTTCCTCTCTTGTGTCTTGTCCTTGCACGCGTGGCCATGCTCTGCATTTTTTTTCCCCCAACACATTTTAAACATATTCCTGCATATCTCACAGCAGAGAAGCGTAGTATCGACAGTTACGGATCTCGTTCCCTTCTGCTGTTTCTGCTAGCTGTCACCGCGCATGCCTGCTTCTCTGTACGTACTGTGATTTTCGATCGTGAGCTCAGTGTCCCTTGGAGCTTTATCTGTGGGACCTTGGAGCTCTGAAGTTGCATTCCTCCTGAGAGAATTGCTACCAGGATCACCCTAAATTTCACGTAGAGGGGTTTTTGGATCACACTAGCGTGTGAATTGTAGTTGTGAATGGGTGGGGAGTTGCCCTGTGGCTGCAGATTCTCAGGGGCATTTTTTTTTCATTCCACTTACACCAAGGTCAAAAACAAGCAAGTCTTCTTGTTCATCTCTGCTGCGCTTGAGTTCACTCGTGGCCTTTCCTCTGTGGCCCTCTTTTGGTGGAGCTCTCCTGTTAGATCCCTCAGCTCAGTGAGCCCTGGAAACATCGCTTGTTTCCTGCGGCCCATATGGCTTTTGAAGTGGACGCTGAAGGTCACCAGATTCAAGGGAGGCTGTCAGGCTGAAGCTGGCTTTGGGGTTTATCTTCTGGGGTTCACATTTTCATTTTTTTCGGCCTCTGCACATTGTTTTAAGATTGTTTTTGTTTTACATTTTTATCATTTTGCTTGCATTTCAAAAGTGAATTTTTATATTCTACTCAGTTTTTTAAAATTTTCACTGGATAGGTCAGTGTAGCCCATCAATACTGGAGCAACAGAAGTCTCGCTTCTAGTATTTAATTATTTCTTGTCCCCTACCTTTCCCTTAGTTTCATTTATTCTTGCTGCCCTCCCCCCCCCCTTTCTTTGCCTCTGCATGCATGTGCGTGCACGCACACACACACACATGCCTGCACACACGCCATTCACTAGGGTTTACCAAAATGCCCAGGCAGAATGTATCCCCCACACCCCCCTCTTCCTGTGGCTTCCTCCTTCTTACAATGCTTCAAAGGCAGGCACTACCCGAGGAAGTCATCACCGCTGGTTCCTTCCCTGCCTCACTTCCTTGTTGGCCTTCAGCACAGGTGTGGGATAAGCCAGCCTGTGGGAGCAGCCCTGTGGAAATCCAGGTGACAAGTGTAGACTCCCATTTTGGAATTTTGTGTCGATAATCAATCCAGGGGCATTCATCCAGTTGGTTGGCTCACTTATGCTTTCATCCATTCATTCATTCAATAAACATTTCTTGAGCACCTGCCCATGTGCCATTGCCTTAGTGTACTAAACACTAAGGACATGAAAATCACAAAGATGTCACCTCTCCCCTCTCTAGGGTTCTGCGGTTCTGGATGAAGTGGAGGGACGAAACCAATGTTGACGATAAAGTATGGGTGGCAAGGCAGAGCCAGCTGCAGGTGCTGTGGGAACACATGATGAAGAGGAAGGGACAGTCATAGGGGGATTCAGGGAAGCATTGGAGAAGGAGACACTGGGCTGGGTGTTGAAGGATGAAGATGTCTATCCAGGTAGGAAACCAGGGGGAGGGCATCTTAGCGGAGGGACGTCCTGAGCCGGGCATCTGTAGGGCGACTGGCGATACGGCTTTATGGCAAGTTGAAGGCAGGGTGATAATGGCCTGTGTGTCATTCAGAGGAGCTTTAACTTGATCCTGCAGACGGTGGATCTGAACAGCACCCGAATCTGCCAGGCAGAAGTGCCAACATGGCGACACGCACTTTGGAAAGGGGCCCTTCCTTGCATCTCATGGCTGCCATCGGGTGGACTCAGTGAAGCCTGCCTGGGTCTTCATCTTAAATCATGCAGCATAAAATAAGCTCTTGTCATTTGAGTTTCGTGGCTTCTGTGTCCTCTTTGAAACAGACTGTTGTCCTTCCTTATCGGCCGGTCTTACCTAGCTATTATACAGCAGCTTCCGTCTGTCTGTACAATCATGGAAAGGGGGCACGTTGGCTTCCGTTTCCTGGCCCAGATCTGGGCTCAGACCTATGATTAACTTTCGCATAAATGCTGTCTTTGCCACTCTTGTCTTAAGACAGAGAAACGTAGGGGTGGCCTGGGTGGCTTAGTCAGTGAAGCATCCGACTTTGGCTCAGGTCATGATCTCATGGTTCATGGGTTCCAGCCCCGCTTGGGCCCTGTGGTGACAGCTCAGAGCCTGGAGCCTGTTTCAGATTCTGCGTCTTCCTCTCTCTCTGCCTCTCCCTGCTTGCACTCTCTCTCTCTCTTTCAAAAGTAAATAAACATTTAAAAAACTTCTTTTAAAAGATAGAGAAATGTAAATATCATTCCCAATTCATTTATATTCAGTGTTAGCCTGGCCAATTGGAGGCCCCAAACTTGGAGTATGAATAAATGACATCACCTTTATGTGATCCAGGCTGCCTTCTCTGGATTCATTGTCTGTCCCCAAGTGCCTTGGACTCTCTTGGCAAGCCAGAAGGGCTGGGTTGATCTCCAGCCTCCTGTTCATAGTGCAAAGGGGTAAAAACTAGGCCCTAAAGGCTCCCATTTGGGTGTCATCTTCAGTCTTTTGGGCTCCCTCAGAGCCCCGGTGGCAGATTAGAGACACTTCTCCCTCTTTGTACCCAAGAGTGAGTGGAGTGGTCACTCTTCCTTGATGCCTATAGATCTCCAGTCACAGAGGCACTGCTGATTCTGTCTCCCGTGATGGAGGGAGATGAGTGGCCACCAACATCTCTCGGGGGACACATGGTGTGAACCCTGTCATTTCTTCAGAAATACTGTCCTCAGGGAGACCTCTAGGGCTCATAGTTCTGGAGAGCATTGGCCTTGAAGGCTGCTAGTAGAGCATCCCCTGGGGCCCAAGTGTGGACAGGTGGGGGCCGTGAGAGTCTGACCCTTGCCTGGATCATACTGCTGCCTGGGCACAGCTGTGCTTTTCCCTCTTTCAGTCTCTCACCCTGCGCCAAAAAAAAAAGGGGATCCTAGTGAGGTCATTTTTCTGCCTCGGTCTCCCTCTGCCCCTTTATTTTTTTATTTTTTTTTTTTTAATTTTTTTAACGTTTTATTTTTATTTTTGAGACAGAGAGAGACAGAGCATGAACAGGGGAGGGCCAGAGAGAGAGGGAGACACAGAATCGGAAGCAGGCTCCAGGCTCTGAGCCGTCAACCCAGAGCCCGACGCGGGGCTCGAACTCACGGACCGCGAGATCCTGACCTGAGCTGAAGTCGGACGCTTAACCGACTGAGCCACCCAGGCGCCCCTCCTCTGCCCCTTTAGAAACTGCTCACGTGAGATGAGAGAGCCCAGAGGGATGATAGAGCCATGTTTTAGCGGCACTCGGAGCCATCTCCAAGGTTTGGCGAAGTGGCAGTGAGAGTGTCCCCTTCACACTTTCTGGACTAGTGAGTTGGTGGAGATTTAATGTGAGCCAACACCGTGTCTGCTCTGCTTGGCTTTGAGGCATCGCTCAGCGCCCTTGAGTTTTGCACTCACGTGCGTGCGAGGGGCCTGGACTCTAGCTGACCTTGGAAAGTAGCATGTGGTCTGTAGAATTGTGCAGGGAGTGGGTGTTGCTTTCCCCAAGCGCAAGGGACCTTTTGAACCCGTGTGGGGTCATCACTGGAGCTGGCTGATGCCCCCTCTGGAGACACAGCCCATACTCATTGAGGTGGGAGAGGGCCAAGAATTTTCTTCCTGTTTCCCATTTCCCAGTAAATAAAAGGGGGGCACCGACACCCTCAGACATTAGTAGACCCCTCGGGAGAAAGCAGTCAGAAGTATATTCAAGACTCATCTGGACACTCGGAATCCCCAGAACTGTGTCTTTGACTGCCTTTGACTCCTTGGCCCTGAAAGGCACTGCCTGAAGTCTGCAAGGCAGTCTTTGATTGAAGCCTAAGACACAGGCCCGTGGGGGCCCAGCCTCCGATTCTGACGGAGCCTGCGCTTTCAGACGCAGAAACACAAAAATCAAAAAATGACCTCCCTTCACCGTGTCCTCTTTGGGCTTTGTTTTCCTTTCTCAGCAACTTGTGTTCAATTCAGTGACCAACTGCTTGGGGCCACGCAAGTTTCTGCACAGTGGGAAACTCTACAAGGCCAAGAGCAACAAGGAGCTGTATGGCTTCCTCTTCAACGACTTCCTCCTGCTGACCCAAATCATAAAGCCCTTGGGCTCATCTGGCACGGACAAAGTCTTCAGTCCCAAATCGAACCTGCAGTACAAAATGTACAAAACAGTAAGTGTGGTTCTAGATTGTGGTTCTAGATTGCGATTCTAGATTGCAATATCAGGGTTGGTGTTGGCGGGGAAAGGAGAAAGTTTCCAAAAGGAGGCAGAGTATGAGCAGGGTTTGGGGGGGGGGCGGGTTGTGGCGTAGAGGAGAAGACGAGGGATGAGCCAGGGTTTAGGATAACTAAAGAAGTGCAGTTCCAACATTATGAGAAGAGGAACAGCATTCGACTCGATTGACAAGACATCTATCTATGAGCTTCCAAATGGCCACTGTGGTTCCTCAGACATGAGGAGTGCCCCCTATGCTGGTGGGGCTCGCGGTCTAGTGTGACGCAGGAGGCAGGCATGGGACAGCTCAGAAGTTGAGCACTGGTGCCCACCTTCCAAGCATTCCCAGACCCCTCCCCAAACTTCTCAGGATCACTTGAAACATCTGTGCCCCTCACCTTTTCCAGCAAAAGCCAATCTAAACAGTCCCTCTGCTGTTTATTTGGTCTGCTCCTATGTACATAGCTGTGTTTGTGTGTCTTTGTGTCACGGGATACCGTTTTCCTAAATTTGTCTGTGTGGGGGCGTTTTTGCGGAAGAATTTTCTCTGAAGCAGCAGTTAGGGGATTGTGGGGTGATGGTGATCGTGGGGCAAAGAACAATGTACTTATGTAGATTGTCACTAGCAACTTTGTATGAAAATCTTTGGAGGGGATTGGCTGGAGGTTAAGTTGTTGAAGACTGTTTGCTGGTTGGGATATGCAATGGCCAAAACAGACCGGTCAGCTTGTATTGTGAAGGGCTTAAAAAATACCAGCAAAATGGAGGAGGCAAAAATTCTATTTATAGTTTGCAATACATGAAAGTTGATATTAATGCAAAATCATGATTCCAGTAGAGTTTACTGGAAAACACACACACACACACACACTCAGTTTAGTTTATTAGAACATGTGCACATAAGCTCACGCACACTGATAGTTCATTGAAACACACAGAGTCCCGTCTGGTTGTTTAATGCCTGTGCACTCTCTTTCAGCCTATTTTCCTGAATGAGGTTCTAGTAAAATTACCCACTGACCCTTCTGGAGATGAGCCCATCTTCCACATCTCCCACATTGACCGAGTCTACACCCTCCGAGCCGAAAGCATAAATGAAAGGTAAGACCTGCCACCTGCCTGGCACTGGGCACCTGGGTTCCACCAGGCTGGACATATGTAGAACATTTAATTAATCAGCAGGTCCCAACATTTGTTCAGTTGCAATACCACAACCTCTGGCTGGAGGGGTCTTCATACTTTTCTCCAGAGCCGCTCAAAAGTTTAACACGTGGCGTGACTTTTTCAAAATAAAATGAATTGAAACTGATTTTGCTTGCGAATTTTTTTAGAGGAAATTTCCATCTTTCTTTGAGATCAGTGGAGCATCTCAGGTTTCCCAAGGTTTTCCAGGTGGCAGAAACCAATAGGAAGGTGATCTGGGGATTAATAGGACCACCCAAGCCCGACCCTGTCCTCAGCTGGGCTCGCTTACGCAGACATTCTGGATCTGAGAGCAGTGGGTTGTTCTGTTATTTTGCTTCAATCGTGTATTCAAGGCTCTGCCCTACAGCCAAATGAAATAGATCATTTCTGAAGGGCGAACTTGACCCAAGGCCAACCGACATTCCAAAGGGCATTTGTGCCAAACAAGAAAACTGGCCAAAGCTATCATACATATGGGTCTCCGAGAAATGAAGGAGAAAGCGTCATGCCAACTACTTTGCTCGGAGTGTGTTTGCTTTTCCCTAGAAAGTGGTTCCCTGTCTGGGAAATGGTTTTGTTCTTCCCTTGGATGGTTTAATAAGAGAGATCCTTCTGGCCTTCTTTGGTTAGGCAAACATGGGGTGCTTTTTAAAAGAATTAATTAATTAATTTTATTCATTTTTTTTTTTTAATTTACATCCAAGTTAGTTAGCATATAGTGCAATAATGATTTCAGGAGTAGGATCTAGTGATTCAGTCCCTATATGAAACACCCAGTGTTCATCCCAAGTGCCGCCCTTAATGCCCCTTGCCCATGTAGCCCATCCCTCCACCTGCAACCCCTCCAGCCTCCCTCAGCTTGTTCTCTGTATTTAAGAGTGTCATATGTCTTGTCCCCCTCCCTGTTTTTATATTATTTTTGCCCCCCTTCCCCTGTGTGCATCTGTTTTGTAATGGGATGCTTGTCAACGAGGGAGGAGAGAGTTGCATGCCAACATCTCCGGGTCAGCATTTCTCTTCCACAGGGGCACCAAGGCCAAGGCAGGTCTCGAGCATATCAACAAAAATGCCACTCCTCCCTCCTTATTCATGGTAGGAATAATTATTAGCATCATTTGACAGAACAGCAGACTTTCTTTCCCAAGCCTTTGTTGTTCAGATGAAATGAACAAAGCAGGTAGGGTCCTGGAGACTGAATTCGAATGGACCTGAGACCTTTTTCCTGAGTTCTGTTTGGCACCTTTCTGTCTTTTTATTTCCAAGGACTGCCTGGGTGCAGAAAATCAAAGCTGCTTCAGAACTCTATATAGAGACTGAGAAAAAGAAGCGGGAGAAGGCGTACCTGGGTATGCATTGCTCAGTGGCATGGACTGTTTCCTGCCGAGCTGGGGCAGAGAAGTTTGGGCTCAGAATCCTTAAAGCTGGAAGATGAGTCTGGAGGCGGAGGGAGGCTGAGAAGGGACGGGAGTGGGGGAGGGGAGAGTGGGGTACAGGATGAAGGGTGGAGCATCTACCCTGGTGGAACAAGCCAGCCAGAGTCTGAGGGGAGAAGGGGGGGGGGCAGCTACATAAAACTGGTCTGAGGCAAACAGGGATGGAGAAGGCACCAAATGTTTCAGTGAAGCATCTTGTGTTGTTCTTCCCGCTGTCGTAGTCCGTTCCCAAAGGGCAACAGGTATTGGAAGGTTGATGGTGAACGTTGTTGAAGGCATTGAGCTGAAACCCTGTCGGTCACATGGTAAGGACCTCAAATTCCCTCTAGCATGGGTTGTTGGTAGAAGCCTTTTCTCCCTTCCCCCCCCAGCCAGACTTAAGTCAAATGTGCTGTTTCCATAACCCTAAATCTTCCTTCCAGAATTGGCTTTCCTAACACTTGTTAAAATCTAGAGGTTTTTGTTTTTGTTTTTGTTTTTTTCAATTTAATCCTTCCCACCATTTTGCTTTTCAGAGAGATCCGGGTGGTTGCCATTTCATAGTAGATGTGATACAGTCTAAGGCTATAGCAAAGAGACGGGAAAGGCTTAATTTTAAAGTCCATTTATCTAATTATTTAAGTGTTATCAATATTTACGTATTATAACTTAACTGTGATGCTGGATTGTGGGAGCTTTTGCCCAGATGCTCCATTTTATGGCACTTACCGAGTGTGGCAATGGGAGGGGGGTGGCAATGGGAGGGACATGGAGGGAAACTGCTGCCCATCGTGGCTGTGACCCTGCCATGCCGTGCCCAGAGCCCTGCAGCCAGGTAGGAGTCTAGCAGACTGTGTCCACTCTAGGAAAGAGTAACCCGTACTGTGAGGTGACCATGGGCTCCCAGTGTCACATCACCAAGACGATCCAGGACACTCTGAATCCCAAATGGAATTCCAACTGCCAGTTCTTCATCAAAGACCTGGAGCAGGAGGTCCTCTGCATCACCGTGTTTGAGAGGGACCAGTTCTCTCCAGACGGTGAGTAGAGAGCGGCCTCGCGAGGTGCCCTTCCTCCTCTGTCATCCAGCTTCCAGGGGTAAATGTTTTCTACCTGGGGCCTTGGTGCCCAGGATTTTTTTTGACCTCCCCCCAGAAGGTGAGGTTGGCGCAAGGCAAGACTCAGCCTCCCCTAGGAAGTGGCCTTCACCGATGCTGGGACATCTCAGAGAAGGTGAACAAAGCACGCTTGGTCTAGAGTGGCCCAGCTGCCCTAGATAGAGAACACGGTCCCATGCTTCCCTACAGCACGCGACTTCAAAAAAGACTGTACCCCAGAGTCTCAGCCTAGTCCTTTAGTTCCTGGCCCAAAGCCACGGTGATAATGGATAAACGTAGCCCGTTGAGCAAGAAAAGTGTCAGCCCACGACAGGCGTGGCAAGAAGCAATCAGTGCACTTTGGGTGACATGTCTGGTTAATCAAAAGGATGGAACTGTGGAACTGGGTTGGATGAATCGTTCCTTCAACCCGCTTCCTGCTTCTGCTTTGAGCCTGGAAAAGAAGGCACCTGGCCAATGACTCCAAGAAATTCTCTCTCTTTCCTCAACTGATAAAAACCAGAGAGTAAGTCTGAAGATGGCAGGCTCAATTATATCCAAAGAGTATAGGGAAGTGATAGGAGTGAGGGGCTTCTGCTAGCTTGGCTTTTGCCTTTTAATACTTTTATATGAATCATCTCATTGTGAGTTAGGTACCTTTGGTTACGGTCTGAAGACAGGCACATAGCTGGCTAAATGTTAGAGAATGCCCAGAACAACTCTCAAGGCTAAGCTCTCGACTACCGTGTTTCATTGCCAGTTTTTATTCTGACAAGTGAAAGTTTAAGACTGGTCATTTTAAATAGTGAAATAACAGGACACAGTGACAACTCCACTAGGGTATACATTGAAAATCCTAGTGTTGTTCTTATATAAGAGATTATCCCCACGAAATGAGCATAGGGCAAAATAAATTTGCATCTGTCCACCAGAAAAAAACTCTCACATCTTTTTTTTTAAATTATTTTTTAAAGCTTTTTTTGTTTGTTTGTTTTTTCTTTCCAGTAATCTCTACATCCAACATGGGGCTCAACTCATGACTCAAGATCAAGTGTCACAGGCTCTTCTGACTGAGCCAAGTGGAATCTTGAAAGGCTGTTTCCTGTACAGGAGTGCCTGGATAACAGTATATTCCACTAAATAATTCTTGAATGAATAAATGAAGGAATTATGGTCTGGAGGCCCATTTAACACCATTGTGCAATTGCCTAATTTGAAAAGAATTTTCAAGTATAGGGACACCTGGCTGGCTCAGTCTGCAGAGTGTGCAACTCTTGGTCTCAGGGTTATGAGTTCAAGCCCCACATTGGATGTGGAGTCTACTTAAAAAAAAAAAATAAAAATTTTTAAAAAGGAGAGGGTCAGCTCAGATCTTGATCTCAGGGTTATGAGTTCAAGCCCCACATTGGATGTGGAGCCTACTTAAAAAAATAAATAAAAATTTTAAAAAGGGGGCAGGGGTGCCTGGCTGGCTCAGTCAGCTAAGCATCCGACCCTTGATCTCAGCTCAGGTCTTGATCTCAGGGTCGTGAGTTCAAGCCCTGCACTAGCTCTGCACCAGGCGTAATGCCTACTTAAAAAATAAAATTAAAAAACACAAATATATTCACATCTGTTCTTCTACTGGTGCTCAATATTTGATGAAAAGTGGTGTTGAGATAGTTTTGGGAGCGCTGTTGAAAGCATGCAGCCCCAGGCTGTGTGTGGCCTCCTCTCCCACACCTTGCATTTGCTCTCTGGCACATGCAAGGGGCATTTTAAGGACCAGCCCTAGCTCACCATCTTTGCTTTTTCTGAAAAGGATGTGACATCACGAAGTGTCCTCTTGTGACAAACCCTGGGAGATATTACTTTTCAATCTTTGTGCAGCTGATATGGCATCCAATGTTGCATTGCCTCCCGGGACGCTTCTAGGCCTTTGGAGGTCCCCAGGTGTGGGGACTGTCATCATCTATGTTTTTACTTCCTTCTAGACTCACCTTCGTCCCCACCCTGGTGTCCTTTTTTTTTTTTTTCTTTCCCTCCATTTAAAACTTATGCTCTGTCATTGTGGTTCATGGATTCCTATAAACTGACCTAATTCCCTTTTGGAAGAAGGGAGGGTATAACAAGTCGCTGAAAAATTCCCAGTGTGCCAAATACATGCCTTGAAGTTAAGGAATTCTCTCTCTGAGCAGGGTGTTCTTTCTCCTTTCAGATTTTTTGGGTCGGACAGAGATCCGTGTGGCCGACATCAAGAAGGACCAGGGTTCCAAAGGCCCAGTTACAAAGTGTCTCCTGCTACATGAAGTCCCCACAGGGGAGATTGTGGTCCGCTTAGACCTGCAGCTGTTTGATGAGCCATAGGGAGCAGGCCCTGGTTTGCTGGTAGACTTCCTCCAGCCCAAGGCAGCAGGTGCGATCTGGACATGGGGTTGCTTTTCTAAGACCACCATTGGATGTTCAGCCACAGGGCAACGGGACAGTGAAGACAGGCCCCTCAAAACTTTTAGGAATAATTCTCGACAATCCTTCCCCCGCCCCCAAACAAGTTCCCATTTTATGAAGCAGAACTGTCTTCCTTCGTCCTCACTGCAGGCCTCATCATGGCTTCTAGGGTCTTTGAAATCCCATAGCCCCCAGCTAGATTTGGTTGGGAGTCTGGCCCATCCCTGGGCCCAAGGCTTGGGTCTGGTCACTGTAAAATAGATTTATAAATGCAATGTCTGTATTTTTGGAGAACTCATGTAACCTTCCACCAGTCCCCAGATAGGCCCCTGGGCCCATGATGCCTAGTCCTTCGTGTGTTTTAGAAGTAACTATGAAGGTCTTGCCATTGCTTCAGAATCTTATTCCCCCACCGGGACCTTATTTGAAATGCTGCTCTGGATATGATCAGTCGGGGAGGTGGTCTCCAAATCAGACAGTGGGCTAGCTCTTTGAAGAGCTGGTCCATGGAAGATTCTAGCAGGTGCATTGTTAGAGCCCTTCCAGTGCCCTCCAGGTCTTTTATTGATAGATGTCAATGAAAACTATCACTAGCTACCTTCAGGTGACCCAGTTTTGATTTCCAGCATGCTTGGAAGATGGTTAAGGAAGCTTGTTATCTACAAAGTTATACTTTGTTGGATTAGATCACCACAGGTCACCTGAAAGGCTACTTTACAATGTCATTGGGCCCTGGTTGCCAGCCCGGTTGGAAAATTCTCTTTGGTTTGGAGGTCCTGTGATGTTTCATGACAAGAGTAATCGCTGGTGACCAGCTCTGAGCCTGCTTTTGCTTGAATGTGCCGGATCCTGATTGTCATGGGAAATCCTAGCAGCTGTCTTTGGTGTGTTCCCAAGAAAGAAACATCCCCAAGACGTGAAAAAGAAAAGTCATGATCCGGAAGTGGGATGGAAAGATGTAAAGGAACTCCATTACATGCTGGGGGGAAGGCCCTAGGAGGATACACGCCTCACAAATCTGGGGAGGAAGACCCAAGACTCGTTCCCATATTCTTCCATACGCAACCAACCTCTCAGTAATGGAAACCCATGTGCTTGTTGCCAGAGTCAGGAACGTATGACCATGTGCCAAGCTGTTTGGTTTGAGTTCTTTGATTTTTTTTTCCCCCCTTAATAGCCAGGAGATAGGCTGGTTAACTAGATAATAACTCGATTTGCTAATGAAAAGTGTGGGCCGTATTTTGTTCGCATGTTAATGTTCTCCTAATCCCAGTTTGTTGTGGTCATGACATGTTCTTTGCATGTTCTCTTGGTACTGGAGTCCAGCTTTCCTGTATTAGACAGTGTTCTCTTCGATTGTAGGTCCTAATTTAACTAGGGTTGTAGAAGTGCTTTGTAAGTGGTAGCATTAACATAGTGGCCGAGTCTCCACTTTGCTGGGAACTGAATGCACAGTGTCATAATTTCCCATAAGAGCTCTGTCATATTTCCAGCAATTTTTAAAAGGTGTGTGTTAGAAAGGGCGACAAAGTTTACATTTCATACTTTTGAGAAACACTTTATTATTTATTTATTGAAGATAGTGTAGAATTTTGTATGGCGAACAAACAGACATGAGTCTTTTTTAAAACAGACACACCCTTTAGTTAGAAACTTTCAACTGAACAAGAATCTTAGTAGCCCTTTTAGGCCTGCCGGTCACCCACTCACGGCATCACCCACTCGCAGCGTCCCATCATCGGAGTTAATGTGGCACGAAAGAGCACTATGTGAGTCTTTCTCCCAAGTGACTACGTTGAGCATCCCTGAGCTGCCTCCTCCAGGACAGCAATTCTGGATTGGCGTCTTTGCATTCACTGGTGTAATTCGTACTGTGACCGATCTTACTCGTGGATGACGTAGTCTGGCCCTGAGATCCAGCTATGACTCAGGAGTCATGCTGGGGTGGGGGAGGAGATAGAGAAACGTGGACGGTGCATGGTGTCTCTTTGACCTCTCTTGACGATGACTTTACAGTGTCACTGGGCCCTGGTTGCCAGCCCGGTTGGAAAATTCTCTTTGGCTTGGAGGTCCTGTGATGTTTCATGGCAAGAGTAATCACTGGTGACCAGCTCTGAGCCTGTTTTTGCTGCCGTTTTCTGGCCTTTTGGCTGCCTGGGCTAAATTTCATAGAGAAGAAATGTCTCTTTCCAATAAGCAATCCGTTTCCTAGCGCTTTGCTTCTAAATGCAGGGTTTCTGTAGGCCACTATAGCCTGGCATTCTGATCCCAGCCCTCCACATGCCCTTGTAAGTTTCCCATCTACTCTGAGCCACACTGACTTCCTCTAGCCCAGCAAGGGGCTTTTCTGCTCTCAGGCTGTGTGCTGAGAACGGGAGCCCTTGGACTGGGGTTTTATGTAGACTAGCTCTCCTGAATGGACAACCCGTATCCTAATCCCTCTGGGCAGGGTTTCTCTGGCTGGTACTGTCTCCCCTGGCAGGCAGGCAGGCAGGCTGGCAGGATCATCTCCTGGAAACAGGTCTGCTGTAACCAGGAGAGCCTGGAGGGTGTTCATTCACATCCTGGGCTTGCCTGACCCCGAAAGGGGGAGTCTCCTAGGCTAGGGTCACCAAGGATGCTTGAGAAACTGGAGCCAGATTTCCTTGTTTGACTGCTTGGATGACATGTCCCTGTCCTCTGATGGCAGGAAAGAGAACGGCGCTCCAAAGAACATTAGTGTTAAAGGGGACTTTTTTTTCTTCTTTGCTTTTTTGAAGAGCTTGAGCATGACCTACGTATGTGAAGGTAACCGATTTCATGTGGTTGAATAGTACTGAATTTAACTGAAAAAAGAAAATCCCATCAGAAAGTGGGTAAATTGATCACTTGCATCTTGATGACCTGGTACCCACCCCCCCACCCCCACCCCTGTGACTTCCGGGGTGGGAATGAAGTCAGGGGGTTAGATGCTAGAGCCACCAGGGAAGGATGATTGGAGGTCTGCTGTCCAAGACCAGGCAGGTGAGCTGTCCCTTCAGGAGCTGGCTGGTGCAATCACAAGCCACTGACCATGCAGAGTGGGAGCATTCTTGAATCCGGTGGGGTTGGAGAATGAGGGGAAATGGATGAGTGCTTCTGGTTTTATTAGAAAGGTGGAGATTTAGGAGTATAATTTAGAGTTTGCCAATACTTTGTATGAGGAGAAAAAGACTTCTCCATCTCTACTCCAAATAGCCTTTTCTGGTTGGTTGGACTTTTTGATTTGTCAGAAGAAAATTTGTATTTGTGTGTAACAATGTTAAAACTTTCCGTTGGAAACAGCTAGTGGGTTTTAATTGTATTTCATGTGCTCCCTTCCCTTCCCTTCCCTTCTCTTCCCTTTCCTATCTTTTCCTTTCCTTTCCTTTCCTTCCCTTCCCTTTTTCCTTCCCTTTTTCCTTCCCTTTCCTTCCCTTTCCTTCCCTTTCCTCTCCTCTCCTTTCCTCTCCTTTCTTTTCCTCCTCTTTCCTTTCCTTTTATTCTGACTGCCTTCTCCTTTGAGGTTGGAGATGAGCTTTACAGCAGACACGAGCACTTTGAAACGGACACTGGCAGACTTCAGAGGTGGTGGGGTCTTTTCAGACTCGAGGTGAACGTGAGGTTAGCAAAGGGTCTGCTCACTCCAGAGGGACTTGCTCTACGCATAGAGAGCCTCTGGTGCCAGAAGGTGAGGTTGAGGGAAACAGTCGGTCCTGGCTGTTTCTCCTTTGCTTTCTGGTATAGGAGGCCGAGTTCCTACCAGGTGAAAAGCATAATGGGTAGCACCAGAAACCGGTGACAAGGTGAAGCCTCGGAGGCTGTGGTCTGAGCTGCCCTATGAGGCATTCGGCGAAAGTAACACCTCCTTCTGTTTGTGCCCTGAGGTGTCGAAATGCCTGCAGGCCTTCCCCTTTCTGCTGGGAATAGCCCAGGTCAGCAGCCAAGACTCTCCTGGCAGTGCCCTGAGCTGTGTTCTGTGGGGGCCGCTTAGTATGGTGCAAATCAAGTTGGCATGTCTAGCGTGCTTGGAAAACAGCCGTTTATTTGAGCTGAAGGGAAGGAAAGTTCTAGAACTCCCATTTCCTCACCCCACGCTGTATCAGATCCAGGATGTGTTTGTAGGTCATCACGCTCAACTGAGGTACATCACCTGATATCCGTGGGAGCCAGAATCTATTCCTGATAAGCACGTGAAGGATAGAAACATCTAACAGCTCTCTCTATCTTGGGAGCATGAAAACCCAGATGCCAACATGTTGGAGTCTTATCTCTGGGCTGTGATCTCTTAGTAACTCAGTCAGGAAGGCTAATAGTGTGTTGTTCATTCTGGGAGTCCCCACCCTGCACTAGGCCACTGTCTTAGGGACTGGGAGATACAAAGGAAACACCTGCCTCTGTGGCTTTCATGGCCTAATTGTAGATCTGACTTTGAGTTATTTAAATACCACCCAATGCTTGTAAAAGCTCATCTCCACCTCTAAATAATTATATCAGTGACAGGCAGATCAGTTCCTCCATTAAGAGAAACCCTCATTGCTCTGGCCCTGGAGAACCAGATAACACATACGTAATAGAGTAAGTTTTTGGACACTGTATGTGGTTGTGGTATTTCAGGGTAAATTTGCCCCTACTGTATGTCAGGGTTTGTGTGAATTTTTTTTTTTTTAATGTTTATTTTTGAGAGAGAGACAGAGAGAGAGACAGGGCGTGGGAGAGGAGCAGAGAGAGAGAGAGACAGAGACTCCCAAGCAGGCTCTGTGCTGTCAGCACAGAGCCAGACGGCGGGGGGGAGGGGGGGGGGCTTGAACCCACCAACCGTGAGATCATGACCTGAGCTGAAATCAAGAGTCGGATGCTTCAACCAACTGAGCCACCCAAGCGCCCCTGTGTGAATTGTTTTTAAGTGGATTCTGTTCTATTTTCTATAGCAGCCTGTATTGTTAATATCATCTGAATAGTGCGACTATTTTAGTATTCAAAGCCCACCAGGTAAAACTGCGTTCAGAAGTGGGCTCATTTGGTCAGTCTTGAAAACCATTGAGCGCTTCTCTGATATTTCCTGAGAATTAAGCAGTCACCCGGGTTTCTTTTTGTGCAGTGGTAGGAATAGAGACCTTTCGTCTACAACACCGGTTTTGTGCTTTTGTCATTTAAAAGAATAACATTCCTGCGCGGCTGGGTTTCTAAAACTCTGTTCCTCTGCTCTTATACTCAAATCTCTTATTTCCTCCCGCGTCTCCGACTGAAAAGAGCGGGGGGCCTAGGACAGAGGGGGATTCAGGAACCAGAGAGAGGGGGTTGCGGTGTGGTTGAGGAATCAGCGGCTGCCTTCCTACCCGCCGTGGCCGCCAGGGGGCGATCTCCCGTTGGAAACCTGCGGTCCGCGGGCGGCTCCGGGGGCGCTGGTTCCACCTCCTGCGGCCCCCGCGGTTGCATGTATGGTGTTGTGAGAGAGCGTGGGGAGGCTGTGTGTGTAGTCTGGGGTGTGTAAATCTGTAGCGTGTGTATGTGCGAGTATGAGTGTAGTGTGTGAACGCGTGTGGTGTATGTGTGTGAGAGGATGCGTGTGAGCCTGACAGTGTGTGTGGCGTGTGTGATACGTGCGCTGCGCCTGCGTGCGGTGCGCACGTGATGCGTGTGTGGTGTGTGTGTGTTTGCGTGTGCGCCCAGAGAAACGAAGCCAAGTGGATTGAACAGAGGAGCGGGCTGGCCTGACCCCACCGTGGTCGCGCTCAGGAGCCGCTACAAAATGAAGATCGGGGCCCCTTGTTGAAAATTACTAAGAAGTTTGAGGTGGTGGCGGCAGAGGATTGAACCAAGCACGTGGCCCCGTGTGACTGTGCGGGTCACGCGCTCGCGAAGCCGGCCCTGGACACGCTGTGTTGTCGCTTGGTTCTTGAGGCAGGTGGGGCTTCACCTCCTGTCTTCTCACTTTGTAAAGTCTCCCTGGCAGGTGGAGGCGGGGAGAGCTGAGCTGAAAATACTTTTCAAAGCGTCTGCTCTTGTTTCGTAGCAGCACAAACGGTCCAGACTAATCAGAGGGTACGAGACCCAAACCCCTCGGTGACAGATGTGCCCCACGGCCAGAGAGGGAGTCATCTGTTCTTCTCTTAGCTCCCCGTCCAGGGCGTGCCCCAGGCGCCCAGGCCTTCAGGCCTTTAACCCACTAATTTGAAATAAGACCGTTCCCTTTGGTCTTTAGTCAGCCTCGGGGGGCTATTCTGCCCTTTCCCGGTAGGACAGGGAGGCCTTTTGAGCCTCTGCCTTCAGAGGACCATCCAGAGGAACAGGAGAAGCAAGGAGGCTGGGGGAGGTGGGCGCGCCCCTTCCCCGGGGTCTGCACGCGGCTTGGTCCACGGCCACTCCCTGGAGAGAGAGCTGAGGAGTCTCCAGGCGTCTGGGGGCACCTGCCTCTGGGACGTGGGGCCTACCCAGCTCAGCTCTCCCTGTAGGATCCCACGGATGGCTTTGGAGGAGGGTGAGCTCAGGAGAGAGGAAAGAGCCCCGTGTGTGAGTAGCCTCAAGTTTTAGAAGTCCGCGGCTCTGCCAGGCAGGTGAGCTTGCTCGCTGTTGCTTTCTCTCGCAAAGCAACTTCTTGTTCCTTTTTCTTGCGCTGGGCTGGACGCTCCACAACATTTGCAGTTCTGCTTCCTCTTGGCCAATCAGTCTCATTCCTACACACACAGAGCAATAATCCTTTCTGTTTCCCGATTCTGCCCGGAATCCCAAAGCTTGCTAAGTAAAAATATTGACGGAAAGTTGCACAGACGTTGCGCATTCATCTTGTGTGGGTATGACTGCGTCGCTTTGAATGAAGTAGCAAATTATAGCTTTGTTGCGACACGTAATGCAACCTTCCAAACTACTGAAAGTTAATTCCGGAGTAATTAACATTGTGTCCGCGTTAATTTTCATAAATGAACGTTTTGATGCGCATTTTACCAATCAACATCCTTAGGATGTCATCTGCTAAATAGTCACTGTGTCAGAAAGTAGATATTCTGGCAAGATCTTTGGTGATGATATTTATTTTTACACATGCATCGAAAACATGCATTGCCAATAGCCCAAGTGTCTTTGAACTGTGAAGCCAGCTTTAGATGTTGTCTGCTGAAACCCAGCTAGCTGAAGTCTATACCCTCCTGGCCCCCTTCCACCTTCCGTAGCCCTGCGTAGATTGAGAAGTTGGCAATCATATAATTCATGTTGTATTGCCTTAGCTACATTAGCTTTGTACCCTCACGTCTATAGGTGGTCAACATATGTGTAAATACATGTATATAGATGAGAAATCTACCACAAAAAATGTCCTGTGTATGATAATCAGCTCTTGGCACCTGGTTTTCTGCGTTTGATACAGTTTCCAGCTAAGAAAAATGCAGAATTCCAATCCATAAAGTGAAAAAGTTATGCTCTTTTAAAAGGTTTGTCATGAAATCTCTGCTGTGTGTTTATGGGAATGTCCGTGACTAACTGTATATATGGTATGTAAGAGGCTATGCTGGTAAATGTTGCATAAACTAACATAGATTCTGTAGTCAAAATATTTAACTTGTTATTATAAAATGTGATTCGTCATTGAGAGATTATTTTTCTGTATGTATAATGAGAGTATTTTAGGAATCTAATTTAAGTGCATAAAAGTATAGAAAAAAAAAATTAAAAACCTATTCCAGGAGTAGAAAATACTTAATCAGATTACTTGGGTTCAGCCCAACTAAATTGCTTATATTAAAAAGAAAATCCGAGTTGCATATGTTAGAAATTCAAAGAAGTCATTTTGGGGGCAGAGAATATGGTTAGTTTAAATGAAACGGGTGGTATGAAGAAATGAAACATATCCTGTAGCCGTGACCTCGGGTGGGACCTTGGCGTTTCATTAAAAAACTGACTTGAACAGGTAACATTCTGGAAGGTGGTTGTGTCAGGAAGGAGGAGAGTACCGAGAGCCTGTTTCCCACCAGATCCATGTGCCACAGAGGCTTCCATGAGTTCTGGCAGATTGATCAGGAATTCAGGCCTGAACCAAACATCCTTCTAGAGAGTTCAGAACATGGGAAGGACTCCCTACCCCCCCCCCCCCCCCCCCCGCCCCCGACTTCCAGGTCACCCTTTGCAGTTCTCTTCCTGGATAGATTGGGCACATCCCTTTGATGTTTGCCTTTTCAGTGAAATTTCCCCGGGGCGTCTTCACCACCTTTGCCTGTTGCATAGCTGGCTGGGTTGAAGAGTGAAATTTGGAGTTTCTGGGCACACAAAACAGGCAGGGCAGAGCAGTCTCCTGAGATGCCGGTGTCCCTAATGGAGATCCCAGGGGCAAGATGTCTTCCTCATCTTCCCCTTCCCAGAAAAGAGGCAGTAGCCCAAGATGCTTCTAGGGCACAGACTTGCCACCAGAAACGTCCCTGCAGGCCACCGAGGAGAAGATACAACACAAAAGCCCGTGAAACTCGATGTCTAAACCCCTGAGAGATACAGTTGGAAGTCATTTCAGGAGGTGACAAGCTGGAGGGGCCAGCTTCCCCTAACAGACTGGGAGTGATGCCACAAAGCAAATAGTTCCTGGTAAGACAGGGCACTGCATGGGGGTCGCGGCCGTGGAGAGTGTAGGGCCGATGGCTTGCAGGGACTCGTGGGGAGTGTGAGCGCCGGGTTTTCAACATTTCTTTCAACGGTTAGCTATGTGCTTCTTGCCGCTAACCAGCAGTGGAAGTTCCTTTTTGATAAGCCTGAGATCGGTGAACATTGGAGTCCAAGTGATTCCTGGGACTTCCAGGGTGGGAAGCTGTGATTTCTGGGAGCTTCCTGGAATCTGTTGAGGCATACGAGGAGTCTGCAAATCACCTTGAGGAGCTGTCCTGGTGGATGTAACTGACTTTCTTCCCAAAGATGGGGCCGTTCAGAGATCTCCTTGTTCAAGCTCAACCTGGGGGCAGGGGGCTGGGCATCTCAGGCCAGTTCGTCAGAACTGGACCAGCTCTGGTCCATCCGCCCAGCATAGGTGCGCCGTGCCCTCTTGGCTGGGGTAGCAACGGGGCTGAGTGGGAATGAGCCAGTCAACTGCTCCTCTGGCCGTAGTTGTTCAGAAAACTTTGGGGACAGGAAAAGCCAGAGCCTGGGGGTCCGACCCAGCATTGCCTGCAGGCCACTCCAGCTAGCCTTCACCTGTTTGGAAAAGAATGTATCAGTCTGACACGAGTCCCTCGTGACAAACGGGTCCCACTGCTGGTGGCATGTTGCTCCCCTCACAACCCTTCCCCGGGGGTGAGACTCAGCCACCCCTCACCCCCGCCATGGATGTCCTGTTGACTGTAATATACTTCTGTTGCCAAATAATGGTACTGGTTAATTTTCCATAAAAGGGAGACTATATTGTCTGATATGTAATGTCAATGGAGCTCTAAACATTATTAGACTCTATTATAAATCGTAGAATTACGTATTCGTCCAAGGTTTGATGAAGCAGGGCCAAGACATTAGGTTGCTTTTTTTGTTTGTTTAAAAGAAGCTGAGGTTAGTTCTCCTGGTCGAGTGTTCCTTTTGGCACCTTATTATGTATGAAACGTTACATTTTACTGATTCAGATTATGGTAACTCATTTTGTTTTTCTTAACCCAGTAGCGACACCAGTACAGATGGCTATTCCTGTGTATCTTGACCCTAAAAAGAACAATCTCTTCAAAACAGCTCTTTGTTCATTTTGACCTGTACGGTTTCAATTCACATGGTTCATGAATAAAACGAGAAAGCCAACCCTGTTCCGGTGGATTGTTTCGGGTTCTTTCTGCCCCACCTCCCTTCTGAGCAGGCAGGAAACAGAGAGCCCGGCCAATGGCTCCCCTTCCTGTGTGCTTCCTTCTCCCACGGGGAAGGCTGGAGTTGGGGAAGGACAACTAAGCGGACCAAACCCACCACCCTTCCCACGCTTTCTGCACACGAATGGTGGTTCCAGGTAGAAATGCATCTCCCGGTACCGACTCCTTCCGAGAACTTGAGCAGTTCTGAGCGGTGGCAGCAGAAATGCCAGGGGTGCTGCGGGGTGAGCACACAGCTCAGCTTGTCTTACCAGGACGTTCGGAGGATTGCGCTGGCTTTCCGCGAAGTTTCCGACGCGGACAACGCTGCGTGTTCACAACCCTGAGTCGTAACCCTGGGCGCCGTTGGCAGACCCAACACTGAATTATACGGTTACCTGAATTTTAGGCGATGATTTATGGCATTTTCTTCTGATCTGGTTTTAAGGCAAAATTCCTATTTCATCACTGATTTCTCTGAATGTGAGCCAGTGTTAAAGTTCTGAGGTCGTGGGGCCTGGGTGACCCGGTTAAGCATCTCACTTCAGCTCAGGTCATGATTTTGTGGTTTGTGAGTTCAAGTCCTGTATCAGACTCCGTGCACACAGCTCAGAGCCCGGAGCCTGCTTTGGATTCTGTGTCATCCTCTCTCTGCCCCGCCCCCCCCCCAAACTAAACATTAAAGTTCTTAGGTTGGCTTGAACTCCAGTTGAATTGTTATAGGACCTTAAAAAACATTTTCACAATAAAATAGCATGCCTTTGCCCTATTTTTAAATCAGTAGGTCCCATTTTTGGTAAACATAAAAACCCTGTGCTTTTCTTGGTTATTATTTGAAGTTTCAAAAATTAAAATCATTATAAACCAAGAAAATCGTGCTTTTCCAAACTACAACTCATTGTCTCTGCGATCGCTACGGTCCTGTTGCACAGCTCAGAGAGTGGAAGGAATTGCTGATATAAAGCATGTTGAGTAGGTACCTCTTGAACCAAATTTAGTAGGAAATATTTTATTCTAGAATATTTGTTTTTTCCTAATTATAGAAGTAATATTTGTTAATGCAGAAAATTCAGCAAGCTCAGAAAAATACAAAGGAAATAAAATCAATTAGTGGAGATATTCTTCCACACAAAAATAAATGTTAACATTTTGATGCTCATTATTCCTGTATTTTCTTGCTCTGTGTGCATGTGTGTGTGTGTGTGTGTTAGATGTTCTTACATTAATAGCTAATACACACCAAGCACTTCCCTTGTACAAGGCAATGTTCAATTACATCATTTACAGAAAACTTTTCACTTTTGTTAATTGCTTTCTTTTAAATCAGCTATATATTTATCCACAACTTGACTTTTTTTTAAGTGTGTTTACTTAGAAAGAGCGTGAGTGGGAGAGGGACAGAGTCCCAAGCAGGCTCCATGTTGTCAGCACACAGCCTGACATGGAGCTTGATCTTATGAACCATGAGATCACGACCTGAGCCCAAATCAAGAGTTGGACGCTTAACTGAGCGACCCCCCCGGGGTACCCCTCTCCCAAAGATATTTTGTCCATCAGTCGTCCGGTGTCTTAGAAGCTTGTGGTTTTACGGTGATTCACGCATGTGGGATGCCGTCTGGTGCGGTGTCGGGCTGGCTGTAGGCACGAGGCAAGCTAGGATGAAGGCAGACAGGGCTCAGGGACGTGATCCAACAGCCGGTAGAGCACGTGACACTGAGCAAACGCTAGGGCCCCTCAATCTCTCTCCTCAGGCGGTATCTCTGCTCCACCTGTATCACAGAGTTGTTGTAAAGCGTCAAGATACACGAAGTGGCCTCAAAAGCAGCATCCTATTTGGGAGGGGGGTATGTCAGGGTCAGCGTATTTTACTAGGGGAGGCCTTCCTGGAGGACCAAAGGAGCAGGAGTCATCCTAATGGCCTATTAGGGACCGGGAGTGCTGGACAAACCCTGAGGACAGATTTCTGCAGGCAGTACCGGAGGGACTTTGCCACGTGACCATAACGTGTCAGGTGGGTGCTGCGTTTCAGCAATCCTTGGGGTCACACGACCCGGAGAAGTGGCAGGCCACGGAGCCAGTAATCAATGTTTATGGCCACCCTTCCGCCTCCGCCTCCCCGCACTGGCTCGTGCTCTTTGCTTCCCTGTTGCGGCCCCTCTGGAAGTGAGCATGATCGCTTCCGTCTACGGGGGACGAAAGCCAGGCGTGGAGGAGCCGGGGCGCCCCACCCGTGGGAAGCAGCAGAGCAGGCTCGCCCCCACACCCCCTGGGGGGCTCCAGGGCACATTCCCAGCTGCCAGTCTACCGTCCCAGGGTGTAGAGCAGCCGGAGTCGACATCACGAACTTCCTCGTAGATGGCGTCACGTCCCTTTACTTACAGAACTTTCTGGTGGTATGGGCGTAGTATCGCTGTGCCTGGCCTGTGCCGGGTACTCCCAAGGTTCCAGTCCGTCGGGATGTACTTCACAACCCGAAGTGCAGTGGCCACGCACAGAGCGGGAGTCTCGGAGAAATGCCTTCGGGCCACCCTTTCAGATCCGCTGATTATCAGAGAAGTGGAAGGGTTATTGCCTTTTGTCTGGGCCCAGCCTGTGGGAAAGGGACTCCGCTGCCCGTCTGCTGGTTGGCTGGAAAGGTCCTGGGAGAATCAGCAGGACCAACGGGCAGTTCAGCCAGAGCGGTGCCTTCAGAGAGCGGCGCGGCCACCGCCGGCACAGCTGCCTTCGGCGGGGAGAACGTCCCGACTTCCTATCCGGGCCGAAGCTCCTGGCCAGTCCTGGGTTGTGAGGACATTCACAGGGGTCGGGACAGCTATCCTGCTGCCCTCTGCTGAGTGCGCAGCTCTGATCCAGACCTCTGCCCCCAGGGGGAGGGAGGGAATGAATCCTTGTTAGATTAATGGTGTTCTTCTAGTAGATTCCAGAATGAAGACCGCTTTTTAGCCAGAATCTGAGAGACTTTATACAGAGCGTCACTGCCTTTATATTTACTAGAAGATGAAGGGCAGGACTGTTAAGACGGGTCACTTTGGGTTTAAAACAAGATGCACAGGACTTAAGAACTTGTTAGAATGGTCAGATGGCACAAGCTGGCCCTGTCTGCAGTACCTTAAACACACGCACTCACCTGGCTGACGGTGGACCTCAGGGCACAGCAACAGGCGTGGGTCCACGTGCCGCGGAAGCTGTTAAGAAGCATGAAGCAGGACGGTGAGGGGCAGCGGCCAATGTCTTGACCAGCACAGGTCCTGGGGGCTGGGGGGCCCGCTTTCAGGATCTGTGACTGGACATGGGCACCGACAACTAAAACTCCGGGGCGGTAACTGGCCTGGTTGTTGGCATCAACTCCGCCCGCAGGGTCAGCCCCTCCCCGGGCTCTGAGCCCAGAGGCCAAGGTCATGAGGTAAGACACATTAAGGACTTAATGGTGCCTGCAATAAAGGCCTCAATAAATGTTAACAGTTCTTCCTAATGACACAAGCTTCCATAAATTCCTAAGAGTAATCTACACAAACTAAAATCTCCAACCAACGGGGCTTTTAACCTTTTAGCTGGGCGGATTCTGAAAGAAAGATAGAAAATAAGGCTCTCTGTATTTCCACTTCAAAAAAGATAGTAAACAGTGCATGTTCTGTTCAGGAAGCATTTTATTGTTGTTACAAGTTTAGGGATTTTCATGGACAGAAAATCAACACTTTCAGAAAATCTCCCGCATGGCCCTGCTCAGCTTCTGAATCTTGGTTTTCGCAGACATATCAGCATATTTCTCTCCAATACGGACAATCATTCCACCCATGATGGACGGATCAATCTAGGAAAGAAAATAGGTTGGAAGTGTGGAAAAGCATTGATATTTCATTGATCGAACAGAAAGATGAAAAAGTACTTTGAAAAGTCTACATGCTGTACAAATGTAAGATGTTATCATTATGTCTAGAAAAAAGAAGTCAGATTGTGAATGGAATCCACAATCATTTAAATTGAGAACATAAAATTTCTACTAGAAACAATTTAGTATTTGGTGAGATTTAATTTTACAGTTTCTACAGCCACTCAACAGTGTCAAAGAACCTGAGGAAACACACCATACATAATTAAAAACCTACCTTAACCTCCAATTTCAATACTTGGCCTTTACTTAGGAAGCTCTTCAGGACTGTTTTTAATTCAGCAAGAGTGGGTTCATCTAAAGGCTAAAAAAAGGACAAAACCATCCTTTAATTAAGTAGATAAAGCAGAACAGAACTTTCCACATAAAAGCTCAGGAAGAAAATACCCCTGGCACACATCAGCAGGACAGGCCTTGTGAATTCCTGTGTGGTCTCTGGGCCCTTCCAGGAGCCGCACTGCAAGTTACTCACACCGCTGGTGTGCCGGGAACATGCCGATGTCCCGTCCCACAAGAACACCTCGGCGAGCTCACTAGGCGGGTCACTGATGCCCATAAATGCCACTCCCTCCCCGTCTCTGCTCCCTGGTATCAGCGGTACGACTTAGACACGACTGGGGAGGAACTCCCCCCAATACTGAAGTTAATGCTGCCTGATGACACAGGCCTCTCCTGTGCAGCCCTGTGGGCATGGCAGGAGGCCACTATGTCCTTGGATGGAGAGCTGCAATCTGACCCGGTTCTAGCATCTCTAAGACCTCTGGTTCCCAGGAGCTTCTAGAAGCATGCTGCACTCCGAGCCTCACGGGGAACGCCTGGGGGCGCACGGCTCTGCGCTGGACTCTGACAGAGCCAGCACTCAGACGCCAGCCTGTGTTCTCTCTGCCTCAACTCCTACTCCTGGTGAGGGGAGGGTGAGAAAGGCTGAAGGAGCGGCCTCTTGTCACAAATCCTCTCTCTCCACCCCCACACCTAAGGGTCCACAAGCTAGCAGATAAGGCTTTCCATCTTCGCAAAGATCTAACAACGCCTCTTGGGGGAGCTGGTGTGAAAGTCTGCTGGTGTTTAATCAAGACATCATTCGCCAGGCCTCCAAGGTTACAGAGCTCCGAAGTACGTGCACACCTCCCACTCAGAGGCTTAGCGGGTGCCAGGCACCGGTCTGTGCTGGCATTTCACACCCACCACCCCCTTTAATTGGGACAACTCTGGGCGGCCAGAGGCTCTTATTCCCATTTCCCGTAGGAGAGAACAGGTTCAGAGTGGTTAAGGTCCCAGTTGCTGCAATATTTGAAATCAGTCTATTTCTACAGACTGTGCCCTTAGTCACTAATCAAGGAATAATTTTTGTTTTTGAACAGTGGAAACTTATTTACCCGGGAGTTTCAACATCAAACACTGCTGCACTAGCAACAGTTGGTTCTAAAAAACTTTTACAAAAATATGCACCCTTTAAAAAAATAATGTCCTTGGGGCGCCTGGGTGGCTCAGTCAGTTAAACGTTTGACCTCAGCTCAGGTCATGATCTCGTGGTTTGTGGGTTCGAGACCTGCATTGGGCTCTGTGCTCACACCTCAGAGCCTGGAGCCTGCTTCGGATTCTGTATCTTCCTCTCTCTCTGCCCCTCCCCTGCTCACGCTCGGTCTCTCTCTCAAAAATAAACATTAAAAAAAAAATTGTTTTTAATTAAAAGTAAAAAATAAATTAAAAAATCATGTCCTTGTACTCACTGAATGACATAATTTATACCAGTGCTCAGCCACGGGGATGGTATGACCTGCCTGGTGAAGCCTCATCTGGGCCCTGCTGTCACCGAGAACTGGGGCAGGCCCAGTGGGCCCGGGCAGATGCCTGAGCTGTAAGGATTCGCAGTCAGTTGTGCACTTTCGTGGCACCCACTATGAACTACAAACGTGCAAATACATGATCTGGGGTAAAATGTCTCTCTGAAGCCGTGCTCTTTTGGAGAGTGAGAGTATCTTTGAAATACCAGAAATATTAACCTAGATGAGGTCAGGTGCTGCGTATTCCAAGCAAATCCGCCGTCCTCTACTGAGAAGTAAAGCCCCTCAAGGCTGATTTCCTATGCGGTCTGAACTACAGTAGGGAGAAAATCAACATCAACAAAAGGAATTCTGGGGAGGTGGCGCAGCTTAAGGTACATGCTCTTGTGAGAGAGAGGGCCATGTTCAAACCCTGATTCCCTATTTTGTCACTTTGGGCAAATGACTTAATTTCCCTGGGTTCACTCATCTGTAAAATAAGGATAATTCTACCTCACATACAATGCTGCCATTAAATAATACATTACGAAGTACTCGGCATATAGGTCTATTATTACAGCCACGTCAGCAACTCCACAAGGGCCTGCCCTTCCCACCCTTCCCATTCGCTGCCACCAAAGGTTAGACAGTCCAGTTTCAGGAGGCTACTTACCAAGGGATTTGTGAAATAACTCCAACTTGTGAGGGAACATAAACCACTACTTCCTAACACATTTGAGTCCAGTCTCGTCCTTCCGAACAGTCAGCGGGTAGGGAGGCACTAACGGGACACACACCGGCCCCTCCAAAGCACAGGTTCATGGCAGCTCGTGTAAGAAGTGAAGCAAACCCCCTAAGTGACCAATCACCTTTCCCGATTTCTGGATTTTAGCCTGTTTTTTTTCTTTTCATTATGCAAAACGCGATGCACGGATGTCAAAGCAAATACAGCAGCAACAAGCTGTCACTTACGGATGCAGTGGTCACTGTGCAAGGAACTTCTCCACGGTGGACACTCATCATGGTCGAAAAGGCAGAAACGACTCCAGGGGTGTTGTTCAAGCGACCATTTTCAGCAAGCAAATCTGGGAAAGTGAAGGTGTCTCAGTAACGTCAAAATCACTCAAACAGGTTATTCATTAGACACTTTTCCAAAGAAGACATCCAGATGGACAACAGACACATGAAACGATGCTCAACATCACTCATCATCAGGGAAATACAAGTCAAAGCCACACTGAGATACCACCTCATGCCAGTCAGAGTGGCTAAGATGAACAAATCAGGAGACTATAGATGCTGGAGAGGATGTGGAGAAAGGGGAACCCTCTTGCACTGTTGGTGGGAATGCAAACTGGTGCAGCCACTCTGGAAAAGTGTGGAGGTTCCTCAAAAAAATTAAAAATAGATCTACCCTATGACCCAGCAATAGCACTGCTAGGAATTTACCCAAGGGATACAGGAGTACTGATGCATAGGGGCACTTGTACCCCAATGTTGACAGCAGCACTTTCAACAATAGCCAATTAGGGAAAGAGCCTAAATGTCCATCAACTGATGAGTGGATAAAGAAGATATGGTATATATATGCAATGAAATACTACTTGGCAACAAGAAGGCATAAAATCCTGCCATTTACAGCAACATGGATGGAACTGGAGGGTATTATGCTGAGTGAGATAAGTCAGTCAGAGAAAGGTATGTTTTCACTCATATGTTGATCTTGAGAAACTTAACAGAAGACCATGGGGGAAGAGAAGGGGAAAATAGAAACAGTTACAAATAGAGAGGGAGGGAGGCAAACCATAAGAGACTCTTAAATACCGAGAACAAACTGAAGGTTGATGGGGGGTGGGGGAGAGGGGAAAGTGGGTGATGGGCATTGAGGAGGGCACTTGTTGGGATGAGCACTGGGTGTTGTATGTAAGCCAAACTGACAACAAATTATATTTGTATGTTAGTATACTATTGTAACAAAACAAAACAAAACAAGAACCCCTAGGTTATTCATGAGGTATTATATTCACCTCAAAAGCAAACTTAGATTTGTGGCCTTAGAATGCTATATTCAATGTCCTTTAAGAATGTGAATGGGGGCGCCTGGGTGGCGCAGTCGGTTGAGCGTCCGACTTCAGCCAGGTCACGATCTCACCGTCCATGAGTTCGAGCCCCGCGTCAGGCTCTGGGCTGATGGCTCGGAGCCTGGAGCCTGTTTCCGATTCTGTGTCTCCCTCTCTCTCTGCCCCTCCCCCGTTCATGCTCTGTCTCTCTCTGTCCCAAAAATAAATAAAAAAATTAAAAAAAAAAAAAAAAAAAAAAAGAATGTGAATGAAGAAGATGGTGCTTGGTATTTAAAAAGTATATTCAATGTTTAAAAAAAACCCACCACCGACAAGCATTTAAAATAGCCAGGTGTGTGGGGAGGCCCTACAGATCTCCAACCGATTTCCTGACCGTGGCCTGCAACCTGATTTTCATATTTCAGGTTAGATTCCAATGTCTGGCTACAAATCCCCAAATTAACATATTATCTATATTCAAAGATGATGCCATGAATACATGTTCTTTGGAACACGTATTCTGGGTTGGCCATGGGACTTGAAAAGCAAGCCTAATGTACCAAACAATGCAAATGTCTTTGAGGACAGAGATACAGCCACCGGTTACACACCGTTTCCTTGCTATGAATCCTATCTGTCTTCTCCACGGGTTGAAAAGTAGTGACTGCAATTACTTTGTTACACGGTCATATCCTTTAGACAGTGCTCTTCAAACTTTAACTCACAAACAATTCACTTGGGGAGCTAGTTAAATGCGGTAGGTTGATTTATTAGGTTGGCTAACTCCTTAGATCGCGGCCAAAAGGCAGGTAGGTGATGCTGACGTTCCTGGTCCACGGATCACACTTCCAGTGGCAAGATTTTCAGTAGAAAAGATCTAATACTTACTGATCAGGTTGCATGTGAGGGGAGAGAACCTCTCTTTTGCTGTCATGTCGTTTAGGCTTTTCACTTTCACGGAACGCTTCACATAGGGATTCATAATGGAAGCAGCCATTTTGGGTTCCTTCAAGATTTGCTGAAAGTACCAAAAAAATAATTTCTTCAACTCTTTAGCGCATGAACGATCCTCGCCACCACAACATATTTTGTTATGAATCATGTATTTCATTAAATTAGCACTCTCAAAGCATGTATGAAGAAAAGTTTACAATCAAATAATTTTCTCTGCCTTTGAGAATACACCATACCTTGGTTTTACACAAGATATAATGGTACTTCTTGGAAAAATTTAAAGATACTTTATGAAGTCTCTTAAATTTATTTTTGCTTTTCAAGAGAGATTACAGAAAAACTAAGCAGCCGAGATTCAACGAACTGCATATGTTAATGTATTTACTATGGGTAATACTCAGCTGGAAAGGTGCTCTAACAGCAAAGGAAGTCTCCCTGTCATTCCCCTGGAGGGGGGCCTCTCTGTGTCAGAGCGATCCTGATTCTGTCCTGCCTCTTACGGAGCCCCGTGAGAGAGCTCTGTGTTTCCAGAGCAGCCTCAATCAGCCTGGGAGGCAGAGAGGACGAACAGTGGGAGTGCAGCTACCAGGAGAGGGACCACGCGTCTCCACTTTGTTAATTCATAAATGTCTGTCCTCAGCGACCCAGGGTAGCTTCCGGCACCTTGCTCCCCTTAGTATCAGGCCAGGGTTCTAACAAAACAATGGCTGTTTCCGTTTGGGCATCTTTCAGTTAAATACCTGTCAGCCTTTCACTCACTGCTAGCACCTTCTCCCAGGCTCTTGGCCAGAATCTGCTCTAATCCAGGCTACCTGTAATACACCACCTAATGCTAAAACTTCGACTTGACTGGCTCCATAGAAACAATTTTCCATAAAAATCGAGAACTTACGCAAATTAAAAGCTGGCATTTGGGTAATCCGGTTTTTCGTGTTTCCCATCTTTCTCTGTTGTATCATCCGATGGGCAGTTAGTGGCACCTGTGTAGCACCACTTTCCTCTCAGTGCCAAAAAATTGCTAATTTTCATTTACAAAGAGTCTTAAGGTAAGTGCCCCCTTTCTACGTCTCCACATCTTAACTGATTTCCAGGTTATAGTCAAACCCCATTCTTAACACCCACAATCTAGGTCACTCCATTGTGAATACCACTGTTCGGTTTTAAATGGGCATATATGGGGCGCCTGGGTGGCTCAGTTGGTTAAGCATCTGACTTTGGCTCAGGTCATGATCTCACGGTTTGTGGGTTCAAGCCCTGTGTCGGGCTCTGCGCTGACAGCTCGGAGCCTGGAACCTGCTTCAGATTCTCTCTCTCTCTGCCCTTCCCCCACTTGTGTTCTGTCCCTTTCTCTCTCTCAAAAATAAACATTAAAAAAATAAAATTAAAAAAAAATAAACAAAATGGCCATAAATGACAAGTAGCAGGCAATAATTATCACCTCCAAAAATGCCTGTGTGTGATCCTGTCTGCTCTTGGTACCCCTCTCCCAAGTGTCTCCAACAGTAAGGCTGTTGACTCTGTGGGTTGGTCACACCAACTCAGACAGTAAGCATCATCTGTAGAGCTAACTGGACAGAGAAAGGAATATGGAACGAACATTACTGTCTGCTAGGACAAAAATTCCAAAAAAAAAAAAAAAGCTTGAGATGAAAAATGAACAGAATAAATATTATCCTATATGACTAGCCTCATCAGGGTTTTTTCTTCTGAACAGTATGATAAAAAAAAATCTTCAGAAATAAGATTAAAAATAGAAGTTCTTAAAACATAAAACTAAAAAAGTGCAAAACTTTCTCTAGAGAGAGTATACGCTAGACTGTGTCTCCCTCTCCCCCCCCCTTTTTTTAAGTTTATTTATTTGATCTGAGAGAGAGGGAGAGAACAAGCGGAGGAGGGGCAGAGAGAGGGGGAGAGGATGTGAGGCGGGCTCTGTGCCTTCGAGCTCAGAAACGTGAGATTATGACCTGAGCTGAAGTCAGAGGCTTAACTGACTGAGCCACCCAGGCGCCCCTCCGTCTCCTCCTTTAATGCAGAGCTTCTTGTCGGAGGTGGCAGCTATAAAGCAAGAGAAGGGGAAGCAACAAAGTGGACAGAAACGTGTTAACTACAAAATTCGGTTAAAATTACAACAGATTTTCCCAAGTTACACTGGTACACTTCTGTTAATTCAATTAATTCACTCTTCTTTCCAGGCTAAAAAAACAAAGTGTAAAAATAAACTGTCCCTTGTAGCTTCCCCATCTGTCAGTTCTGTACCGGAGCTCCATACACCTTTGCTGATTTTGTTGCCCAGAGTGCTCTGCTCGGTTATTTCCCTCTCGCATCTTGGGGATAAAATAAAAAACTGAAAATGAGGAAAGGCTCCATAAAGAAAGTTCCCAGCAAAGCAAGTCATAATACATTCTAAAGACTATTTTAGAACTGCCTGAAATACAAGCATAGATTTTCAAAGGTGACCTCTATTTCTTCTTAGCCTCAAATCCTGGTTCCTAATATTAATAATATCCTTGTTCGTATCTGCCTGTACCTATTATACAATAGGTTCAGAATAACAATACCCAGTACTATTCCTATCGACATGATTACAGAAAACAGGTTTTTTTTCTTTTTTCTTTTTGTAGTTCATTTTCACTTAGAATATACCTCATTAGGGAAACATGGCCAAATAACTAAAGGAAAAAACCTATGATAGAAACTTAGTAAGCAATAAACAGAAAAGCTACTTACCGCTACTCTCAACAATTCCTTTTCTACTTGTTCCAGCTTATTCTGTTTAGATGCAGCAGAATAAAGAGCAGTGGCATAGCGACCTTCGATACCATGTATCTGAACAGGTGGCTTTAAAAAAAGGATGGGGTGGGGGAGGAAGAGAAAAGGAAAATCACTTCAGATATCATTCTGCCAATAGCAGGATTAAATACGTATATTAAAATACACTGTTTGGAGCACACAACAAGTTTAAATACCAAATATGGGATCAGAAAGCTATCCTGAATGGCAATTCTCAAACAAATCAGGGATGTTTCCTCGGCTAGGTCACTTAATCTTCCAATTTTTGAGCTTCCGATTTTTCATCTTAAAATGTGGTGCTTAGGAAATATGGTACCTAGAGTCCCTTCCAGCAGTAACTATAAATCAATTATTACATGGATTCTGAAATGAGCTTATGCTTCCTTTGAACTCAGTAACTAATCAGTTCCACATAGTGGAGGTTTTAAACACTGATAGAAGACAGTTTTGCACATGTTAAGAGCCAAGAAAACATTTAATGGTGACACTATAAATTTCCCCTATAGCGTCTCCCCATCAATGTTCAGTTTACTGGAGCTCTTTAGCAGCTTACTGAATGCCTGATGCTTGAATTATTTTTCACAAAAAACTGTAGGCTTTTTCCTACGCGCTGCCATCAATATATGACTACATATGCTTAGCAGTTCTGTATGGTTGCAGTGCAAGAGCTCAGGTGTGAAGAAAGATTTAGTTCCAGTCCAGCTCTGAGACCAGACTCGAGTTCTCCCAGTCTGTTTCCTCCTTTGCAAACAAAAGACCAGCTATTTCCCATCACTGTTACGGGATTTTAAGAAAGTCCCACAAAGGTTAAGCATGGGCCTGCTGCACACCAGGCATTCAACTTATTCCATTCCCTATCCCCACGCACACATCACATTTTGGGATCTACAAATCAGGCAGAAAGGTTTAGGTAGTACTTATACAAAAGTCCATGCCCTAACCGCGCACTTTCGTTTACTTTACGATTAGTAACAAAAGTTGACTTACCCTCACGAGCTTGGCAAATGGCCTGACCACAGAGGTACTAAAGCATCGCACCTTTAAAACAATAAGAAGACATTTTAAGTGATTAGTTTCTTAGTATCATCACGGAGATTACACGAGCTGCTCTTTATTCCCAAGGAGTAAATTTCACCACTGAGCATCATCCATAGCCGCCTGGGAAACTGCTTTCCCACCAACTTCCTCGTTTGCTAGGAACAGGCTGAGGCTAGCACACCAGTATGAGAGAGAAAACACAAGTTCTGATGAAATACGTGTTCCAAGAAACCCCAAATTTCTGGCATTTGTTACCACCCCTGAGGAAGGATTTTAATAAAAAGTGAGAGGATTCCAGTCATGATCTGCAAGAGATGTACCTTCTTAGAATCCAAATGCTATCGGAAAAGAAAGATTAATCCCCTTAGTACTGCAGCAGTCTGATGTGAGAACGGACCCTAGTTCTGAGAAATGGTATCTAGTCTATCAAGGAACAGAGTTGGAACTCGTTGCTTAAAAAGCATCTGCAAGGGCACAGCTCACCTTCAAGTAATTTCAGTTCTGAACTGTTCCATAACACAAGTGGTTGTAGGGATTAAAAGCCCTTTTCACTTATGAAAAACTTACCTAAGCTGTAAGGTGTCACGATGTGTAAAGCATAGTGTTGCTATGTGGTATAAAGACCACGAATTTTCTTTCCAACTCCATCTTCTGTATGACCGTGTGGGTTCGAATCTCAGCTCTACCTACCCCTTCCTGGCTGAGCAGCCAAGGACGAGTCATTTAAACTTTTCGGTCTCATTTCCTTTATAAAAATGTGAAATGTGTTTTATAAATACTCCTTAGCATTACTAGAGACCCCTGACAGGTTTGACCACAACGACAAGGTTAAATGACTTGGGGGTGGGCTGTATCCTTTCCTCGGAGTCCAGGGGAGCCTTCCCCCGCCCCTTTCCCGTGCGCCTCAAACTAGCTGCTCCCGAGGTTGTGCTCGGGGACGCCAAGGTCAGGCACGCGTCCCCCTGCACCGCCAGTCCCGCGGACGTCCAGGGAGGTAGGGCCGCCCGAGCGCTTTGCGTCGCTCCCACTCGCAGGGCCCTACTCGCCTCGCTGAATGGCGGCCACGCTTCCCCAGCTGTGGTCTCGCTCTGTGGCTCTTAGGGCTCTGCTACGTGTCACTTTAGAAGGGATCCTCTCGCTAGTTTTCAGGACCTCCCTTCTCTCACCTGCCGGGAGAGCCCGGACACTGCGGAGGAAGCCATCTTCTCCGGGTGGCTGTAGGTCAAAGCCGAGGCGGCGAGAGAGACGCAAGGGCGCACGCGTGCGTCAGCGTAGCCGCTCGGGCCGCTGGGAAATGTAGTCGTAGGTCACCAGGCCGCATGCGCCGAGGTCGCGGTCAGTCTGGGAGTTGTGGTCTTTAGAAGGGGTTGTTAAGGGCTGGACTTCGAGAGCTAGTGGCCTCGGACAGCACCTTAACATAAAACGCTTGAATTACTGGATCGTCCTTACAGTAGGGTGGATTTCTTTTCCCTAGATTTTAAATTTCCTTTTAGATAAATCGGTGGCATATGTTCTATTTCACATTCATTACTAGCATCATTAGCATCGTTTACCCCTTCTTTCTACCGCAACAAAGGGTGTATCAAGTGCAGTTCCTTGCTCTGTATAAAAACAAAGGAGCCTTACAGCTCCCGCTGAGGATTCAACCTGCCCAGTGTCTGGGCCATGGCTGCCTCTCTACCTCCACACCCCCTTCCCCTCATCTCACCTGAGCGCAGCACTGCCTTTGGTTTGTGAGAGCATGTGAGATTCTAGTGCCTAAATTCTTGATTCCCGGGTAGAGCGGAGTGATTATCTGAGATTATCTGGGGTTTGAGCAAGTGTGACATCGAAACCGAAAACCCAACCCTAGCGTTGGCCAGGTTCTCTGCATTCATAAACAAACCCGAATTTCAACCCATTTCAGCCTAAATGGAGCTTACTTTGTTTTTCTCTTCTGCACACAAGAGAATTGGCCCGACAGAGCACGCGCGGGTCAGAGTTCCCTGGTTGCAACAAAGGGGTCCTGTGGTCAACTGAAAAAATTTTATTTTCCTGTTCAGATTTATTATAGGAACACAGATTAATTTGTTAACATATCCTTCTAGAGGGCGGTTTTCTCATCATTACAAAAACTTGTAAAAATGCAGAGAAGTGCAAGGAATGTAATTGCTGTCTTTTCAATCACTCAGAGGCAGCTGTTGTCAATATTTGGGTGTGTTATCTCCCAGCATTTTTTCAGTATTATAATGGATATTATAATAGTGCCGGCCTTATAGATTACCAGGAAAAAGAAAGAAATTATACGTATGTAAAGTATTTAAAACAACTGCCTGACAGAGTGGCACTCAATAATGTTAGTTCTTTATTTTGTATTGTTTTATTATATATATGGGTTGACACCTCATATATTATTTAGTTTATTGCCTTTTTCCTTAATACAAGAGAAAAAAGGATACTAAATTAGATATGGTCTGTGGTTACATGCTCACGATATAAGAATATTTCAAAGTTATGTAATTTTCATGAGCGTATTAATGGCTGCAGAATAACCCATCAAGTGGATTCTGTATCTTACTTATTCAATGATTTTTGAACATAATTCAGATGATTTCCAGGTGTGTTTTTTTTTTTCATTTTAAACAATACTGCATCTCCTGAGCATCTTAAATGCAAACCTTTTTTTTTTTTCTTTTCATACTTAGAATAACATCCAAAGAGATTTCCAGAACTGGCACAACTTGGTGAGAGGGTATGAGCCCTTTAAAAGTTCTTGGTGCTTGAGGCCAGGCTGCTTTTCAAAAGTTTTATCCTATTTACACTTTCACTGGCAGAGCCTAAAAACCCATGTTTCACTTCACTATGCAAACCATTTTCAGAGGCTGTTTTCAAATTAGCTTAATGGAAAGTATATTCATTATGCAATGAACGTAAATTTTATTGAGTACCTATTATGTGCAGGCAGCTCTTTTAGGCCCTGAAGATACAGTATGCTACATGACAAAGTGCTTGCTTTTGTAGACCTTACATTCTATGCGATTTCAAACCACAAACCCATGTTTCCTAATGTGTGGGTGTTATTAGATGTAATACAAATCAAAAGTTCCGGGGCCAAATGCACTTGGGAAATTCTAGACTCTATTGTGTTGATAATTATAACTAAACTGTATGATTGCATAACAGCAGGGAGGTGCTCTTTATTTTCCTTGTATTTGCCTCCAACGCACTCGAGCCCCTTGGACGTGGCTATGATGGTAGTTTGGGATTATTTGAGTCTTAGGATTTATTTAATGGTTACGCATACATGGTTTCATTTTTAGGTTGGGTCTCAGGACAACTCTAAGATGTAGGTAGTCTGGTACTCTCCCACTTGGTAGGTGCAGAAACTTTCTCAGACCCTGTTTAGGGAATGACAGTTCTGGGTCTCAGGATGTATTCCTGAGCATGGGATTTTGATGACGGTGTATCCTGTTTACATCTTGGGGACGTGGACTATCGGAGAACCACAGAAGAAGCCCTGAAGCCTGATGCCTCTGCACCTCTGCAGTCAAACCTCCCTTCTACTTGTTCTTGGATTGGTAGGCATCTGCTGGAGTCTCACCACAGGCAAAACACTGCAGTGACAGGCCAAGGCCCCAGATGCAGACCCTCACGAGCAATCAGCTGGCAACCGATTCCCAGTGGCCATGCTTTGTGCTACGCAAGAATAGAAAATTTGGAAAGAAAAAAAAATTTTTTTGTTGTTGTTCCATGGAAGGGAAAAGACTTAGCGCGATGCTTTCATGGTACCTTCCTATTGTGCAACCTTAAATTGTTTAAAAATGGGTTATTTTAGGCAAAGCCAACAGAGTCAAAGGGACTTGCCCAAGGGTATAGGCCCGGGCTAACGTGGTGGCAGAACCCAAACATCAAATCGCCACTTTTTAATTTTATGCTGACTTTCACTTCAAAATAAATAATTTTCACTGTGCTGTTTTCTCTACAAAGGCACCAGATGGTGGCCTGGAACACAGCGGCATGGTGTCATGAGACCCTCAACTGCGTGTTTTAAAAAATGAAGTGACTTTCCCCTTGACCCAGAAATTCAGAAATTTGGGTGAGGGGTCATGTGCAAAAAGTCCACTTTACACTTAAACAAATATTTCAAATTTTTGTTTAAATTTTAATTAGTTAACATGTCATGTAATATTACTTTCAGGAGTAGAATTTAGCGATTCATCACTTACATACAGCACCCAGTACTGACCCCAACAAGTGCCCTCTTTAATACCCATCATCCCTTTAGCCCATTCCCCCACTCCCCTCCCTCCCTTCCCCTCCAGCATCCCTCAGTTTTTTCTCTATGGTTAGGAGTCTCTTATGGTTTGCCTTCCTCTCTCTTTTTTTTCCTTTCCTCTATGTTCATCTGTTTTGTTTTACTTTAAAACAAAACAAAACAGAACAAAAGAAGGAAACAAATGTCTTAGCATAGAAGAATGGCTTTAAGAGTGGAACATTATGGGGGCACCTGGGTGGCTTAGTTCATTGAGCATCCAGCTTCAGCTCAGGTCCGTGGGTTCGAGCCCCACGTCCGGCTCTGTGCTGACAGCTCTGGGCCTGGAGCCTGCTTTGGATTCTGTGTCTCCCTCTCTCTCTTTCCCTCCCTCGCTCATGCTCTGTCTCTCTCCATCTCTGCAAAATAAATAAACATTAAATTTTTTTTTAACTTAAAAAAGAGTGGAGCATTGTGCAGCCATCACAATGAGATTTTCAAAAAGTATTTAACAACCTAGAAAACGACTTAGTGAGGCTGAGGAAAAAAGTACAAAATACATTTTGTATTTTCTGTAATGAGCATGTGTCACTGCCATACTCAGAAAAAAAGAAAAGAGATGCCAAGATCTTGTCACTTACGTCTGTGCCCCATAAAGGAGAGATGCTCCTATTCTAGTGTCTGATAATACTTAGCTTCTGACACGAAGGGCGATGGCTTGAAGCTGGCACGTTGCATGAAGGACCAGGCTCCAAAGTTGGACCGGAGCACGTCCAAGGTTTCTTTCCAAGATCAGCTTCTGCATCGACTCCATCAGTCTCAGGACATGTTCTCTGGCTTTGCAGAAGACATAGTGAGGATTGTATTGGTGGGGTTTGGGGGTGATGGTGGGGGGTTCGGAGCTGACGGGCGAGAAAGAATCCTTGAAGACGTCTTTGGTGCAAAGACGTGATTTTATTAAAGCACGGGGACCGACCCGTGGGCAGGAAGAGCTGCCCCGGGATCGTGATGGGTAACTGATTATCTACCCTCAGGTTGGGAGGGGGTCAGGGGTAGAGTAAGTCTCTAAGGAATTTTGGAAGCAAGGTTTCCAGGACTTTGAGGGGCTAGCCGCTGTTAGGAAAACCCCATTTGTTACCATTTAGGAAAACCTCAGTCATGAGACCCTTCAGATGTATATCAGGGGGCCGTAAGCTTGGAGTATGATTGCCAGCATATATCTTGGGGGAGTTGAGATAAAAGAAGTTGCCAAGGGAAGTTTTATATGTTGAAGTAGACTTACAGGATCCTGGGGGGGACCGGATAACGTGAAGCCAAAATTCTCTTTTGCCCCCAGCAGAGTGTCATCCTCGAGGCAGCTGAGCTCCTAGAGGGAGGTCACTCTGCCTGTTTCAAGGACTTGTCGCTGGGCTGTATAGGCAGTAAGGGAATTTAATTTTTCATCTGCCTTAGTTTCCCCACATCACGTGGCAAGCACTTAAACCCCTTTCCCTTGTTCTTGGGGAGCCAGGAGTGTCACACAGATCCCTCCTGGTGGGGGACGGTGGAGCTGTCAGCCTGTACTTTGCCCCACGCTCCCTCATCAGTATCTTCAGGGCGAAGGATGCCCTGAAGGGTAAGGTTTTCCCTACACATTTTGTTACATTGAAAGGACTTGGGAAGTATTTGCATTATTCCCGTATTTATTTATCTCGGAGTAATTCTCCACCAATTTTCTCTTTCTTTCTGTTCTTTTCCTCTGGGGAGTTTATTTTGAGAAGGGTGCATGGATCTCTTACAGCCGACCAGAGCCACTCACTTCCACAGGCCCACAGGCCGGCAGCCGGCTTTATAACTTCGTATGTAGTTTACCTGTCCATTTAAACCTAAGACCAGGCAAATGACTATGGCACCTTTCTACACAGGTCTATGGCATTTCCCCATTATAGGGGGCTTTAGAGAGGTCCTAGCAATCAGCAGGGAGCCCCCAGGACTGGAACACATCAGGCTTTGAGCAAGAAAACGTGTTGAGGAAAATGGACAATGGGATTCCTGCTACTGTGACCATATGGCTTTAAACTGTTTATCTTTAGGATTTGGTGCATCTGCTACAGAGGAAAAGAGCAAATAACACACACACACACACACACACACACACACACACACAGCTTGGCGGCTTTTTTGAGTCTTTGGAGAAAGCTGTGTGAGGAGGGTCTGCGGCACTGATCATCAGGATCTGAAGGCAACAGAGGGAGGTCAGGCTCTGGACAGGCCGGTCTCCCATCCTGGGCCCGGGCCTCTTCCTTTCTCTTCCTTCTCCTCCTGGTCTGAGGGTCATGCCACCTTGAAACGGTCACCAACTCAGCATTCAAGGTCACTGCTCTGGCTTAGCCTCTTCCAGGTTGCCGAAGAATCATCCCAACACTAGGGGGAGCCATCTCCTCACGTTGCAGTGCAGCCTCTGGCCTCGGAATCCATTTCTTTCTAGAGCTTTCCCTGTTCAAACCTCAGGGTCCGTGCTTAGCGGCAGGCAAGACTCTCAGAAGCATTGCGACAAACAAAGCCATCCCCGAGACATGCTCTCACGCAGGCTGCACGTGTGTCGGGGCTCAGACAGGTAGTTTCTTGCTCCCATCACACAGCCTCAGCGTGAAGGTGTCTTAGAACCCACGGAAACTCGCCCTTCGAATGTTCCTTCAACTCCTCACTGGGCCCCCTCAGCCCTCACACTTCCTGCAGCAACAATCTGCTCTCAGGATACATTGGTAAACAAGAAAGCATTGAACACTGTTTACTTAAAAAAAAAAAAAAAGAGTATGTATATGTGGTGCAAATAAAAATGTGAGAACAGGAGAGGCTTTGTAGGATTTTGGTGTGAAACAGGAAATTATATATGGCAAAAAAAAAAAAAAAGGGAAATTATACCTTTTTTTTCTTTGCACAATTATTTAGTTGTAGTAAAAGCGAAAGTAAAAGTCAGGGCAAGGAAGGCACACAGACGGGAGGGGACATGCTCCTAGACCGTGGGATCGTGTGTGTCACAGTGGGATTCTGAAATGCCCAGGGGACAGATGTGATCTTCCTGGATCCCACAGTGGGGTGTACTGCCCAAGAAAGTGTTGATAACACTTGGGGACAGAGTAGTCATTTGCTGTTTTTATCAGCGAGGAGGCCCACAGAGAGGCTTCGAGGTTCCTGGTAAGTCAGGCTGGGGCTCTGTGTGGGGCGAGGCTGTTGGGTACAAGGAAGGTGGACGACACTAGTGAGCCCAGTGGCCACAGCCGATCCCGCGGGGGAGACAGGCTGGGAACTGCATCGTCGAGGGGATTTGAGAATGAAGGAAGCTTTCCCTAGCCCGGCCGCAGTTTCTGTAGCGAATGAATTAGTGTGACCTTGCAGATGTCCCCGTGACCCAGAAGTGGTGAGGGATACGGAAGATTTTCATTTGGCTAACCGAGGACTTCCCCGGGGTGGGGAGTGGAGAGGGGGCTGGTGACATATTTCTGGGGATTTTCATCCTGGGCAGAGGATTGCGAGGATGGATAAAGGGACCATCTATTTTGAGTTTTTAGGCAGTTATTAGTGGGCTGGTCTTTGGAGACTAACAACAAGACTCCAGGAAAACAGAGCAGTTCGGACCATCTGTATTGTATGGCTTAACACGGGAGAGAGGACCATCCCCTAATTCATTCATTCACTCAAGCATTGTTTCATTTCACAAACATTCCCTGTGTGCTAGAGATCGTGACAGATGCTGTAGGGAACGAGGGATCCTGCTGATCCCGATCCAAGACTGATCCTGCTCTCAAGGGACTGTTGCCAATTCCCTTTGAATCAGTTTTTAACTCTTAAAAATCACCTTTCCTTGGTTATATCCCTGAAGAAACTGGCATGGGTGTTTGTCTAAAAATCAGAAGAACTTGGGGCACTGGGTGGCTCAGTCAGTTAAGCGTCCGACGTCGACTCAGGTCATGATCTGACGGTCCATGGGTTCGAGCCCACATCAGTCTCCATGCTGACAGCTCAGAGCCTGGAGGCTGCTTCGGATTCTGTGCTTCCCTCTCTCTCTCTCTCCCCCTCCCCCACTCGTGGTCTGTCTCTCTTTCTCTCTCAAAAATAAGTAAACATTAAAAAAATAAACACAAAATCCAAAGAACTAAATTGCACATAATTTTATAAACTCTGGGCTTTCTTTAATCTTTGAGGCTTGAAATGTATAGGAGTTCCTTCTACACCCGAGCCCCAAAGAGGCCGCAAGCTCCTCCTGTCATATCTTGGCAACTAATTGAAGCAATGAAAGGGAAAGAAATGATAAAAATAAATCATTCCAGTTGGCAGAGCATCGCCGTGTGGTTCCAAGTGACTGTTCATCAGAAATGGAGTCGGCACCATCTTGGTGGCACTGGGTCACATCGGTCCCCTTGTGACAATGACAGTAGTCACTGTTCTCTCCTCTTGTGATCTATGACAGTGCTATGCACCATGGAATCAACAGAGTTTATGTAATCCAGGTCTGCTGACATTCTTGAGGCATGGAAATTTTCCTTATTTGTTTTAACTCTAAAAGTTTCCTGAGAACGTTCTAGAAGTAGACTTTTGTGAGTAGTAGCCATCAATCCTGGCTACTGATTGAAATCAATTGTGGAACTTAAAAAAAATACATATGTCCACTGAAGACATGAATTAAAATCTACACGTACATTTTATTTAATTTTAATTTTATTTTTTTATTGTATTTTTTAAATTTTTTAATGTTTATTTTTAAGGGAGAGAGAGAGAGAGAGAGAGAGAGAGAGAGTGAGTGGGGGAAGGGCAGACAGAGAGGGAGACAGAATCCAAAGCAGGCTCCAGGCTCTGAGCTGTCAGCACAGAGCCCAACGCGGGGCTTGAACTCACGGACTGCGAGATCGTGACCTGAGCCGAAGTCGGACGCTCAACCGACTGAGCCACCCGCTCAGGTGCCCCATTAATTTTATTTTTTAAATGTTTATTTGTTTATTTTGAGAGAGGGAGAGAGAGCAGGGGAGGGACAGAGAGGGAATGCCAAGCAGGTTCCATGCTGTGAGCCCAGAGCCCCAATCGAGGCTCGATCTCATGAACTGTGAGATCATGATCTGAGCCGAAATCAAGAGTCAGACGCTTACCCCACTGAGCCACCTAGGTGCTCCCTCTTTTTTTATACATTTTATTTCTTAAAAAAAAATTTTTAATGCTTATTTATTTTTGAGAGACAGAGAGAGACAGAACACAAGCAGGGAAGGGGCAGAGAGAGAGGGAGACACAGAATCTGAAGCAGGCTCCAGGCTCTGGGCTGTCAGTACAGAACCCCTTGAACCCTTGAACTGTGAGATCATGGCCTGAGCCAAAGTCAGACACTCAACCGACTGAGCCACCCAGGCACCCTCGTACATTTTATTGTTAATCAATTCCTGAGCTTGAATGTTCAGTGACTGGACAGGGAGGAAATAAATCATAGTATATCTGTGATGGAATACTATGCTACCATCTAAAATTATGGTGAGGAAAAATTTCCTGAGTTGAGAAAATATTAATAATGCATTGTTGACTTAAAAAAAATCAGGCTCAAAAGAGTGTTTTGGGGTGCACAATAGGATGATATTAAACAATCCTGTGTTTCCATGCATCATATAGAAGACCAGAGGAGCTACACAAACATGTTGGGGGTGGTGACCTCTCGGTGGTGAGTTTTGCTTGTCTTTTCCTTTGCTTTTCTGTGTTTTCTAAGTGCCACGCATGAGGCATTTATTGCTTTTACACTGAGGAAAAATTCTCTCAATAAATGTTAATGGTTTCCCCTTCAGAAACATGATGAAGAAAGGCAAAGAAATTAGATGCATGGGACTGCTCCATCCATCCATCCATCCATCCATTTTTTTTTTTGTTTATTTATTTTTTGAAAGAGAGAGAGAGAGAGAGAGAGAGCAGAGGAGGGGGAGAGAGAGAGGGAGAGAGAGAATCCCAAGCAGGCTCTGAGCTGTCAGCACAGAGCCGGATGCAGGGCTCCGACAGGCATACGGTGAAATCATGACCTGAGCTGAAGTTAGACGCTTAACCGACTGAGCCACCCGGTCACCCCCATCCATTTATTTTTTCATGATTTTTATTTCGTCTTTAAGTTTTTTTCATTCGTTGTTTTCCTTACTTTTATTTCATCTTTTTTTCTATTTCTTAAGGCAAACGTGTTAAGCACGGATAGGGTTAAGCACTTGGACTGTAGAGGCAAGGCCAGTGCTGTGGCGCTTACCCTCCAGCAGGCCCAAAAGGCTGTGAGGACCTCGTTCAAACGCAGGGTCCCTCCCTAGAGCCTTCTGGGAAAGTAGTTCTGGGTGGGGCCTGGGAATTTCCTATTTTAAACAACTTGTCCGTGTATTTCCGACACGGGCGGTCCAGGACCAGGCTTTATGAACCTATGAGAAATGGGCACTTGGGCTTAAATAGCTTCAAGTCTAAAGCTGATGAAAAATGTTAGAATGCGGGGTGCCTAGAGGCTCAGTAGGTCGAGCCTCTGACCTCAGCTCAGGTCATGATCTCAGTTAGCGAGTTCAAGCCCCACATCCGGCTCGCTGCTATCAGCGAAGAGCCTGCTTCAGATCCTCTGTCCGCCTCTCTCTCTGCCCCTCCCCTGCTCACCCGCGCTCTCTCTCAAAACTAAATAAACATTAAAAAAAACAAAGAGAGAGAGAGAGAGAGAGAAAATGTCAGAATGTGAAAGCCCGGTTTGTTGGTTCCGTCGGGGAATTCAACTTCATTTCCCCCAGGATGCCCCTGGACCCACACTCCTTAGCCACACTGTCTTATTTTAGAATGCAACAGTTTAACTGGGATGACAATCAAAATATACCTGGTCAGGCTGCCAGCCTCCTGGGAGGACAGTCGACGTGGCAAACACCTTCCTTCCTTAAGGACAGTCAGAGAGCAACAGCACAAAGAGTGTTAGTAATCCTAATAGCAGAACCATGTTATAAGTGGCTAGTGCATGGCAGAAGGCTCATCTAAGCCCATTTAATCCAAAACCCATAGGTTACCTATAGATAAAATCATCCCTGTTCTACAGAAGAGGAGACTGAGGTTTAGACAGGTTAATTAACGGGCGCAAGATCACATGGCCGGTCAGTCGGCTTGTCCCCAAGAGGCCGTGGGCTCAACTACTATATTACCCAGCCCCAAACTCTACCAGTGGCCACTCCGCTACTTCCTGATGTGAAGCTGCCTCCAGAGCTCAAGAATATCGACCACCCAGGCAGCTGGTGCTAGGTGGCCCCAGCTGAATGTTTCCTGGTGTGAAATTATTATTTAACTTCAACCTTCTAAAACTGTGCCCTTCATGCTTCCAGCTGGTACAAAGTTAAAAACACTTGATAAAATGCATAAAACACAGCCAGCAGCGTATTTCCAAATCACGTTGTAAGCCAGGCAGCATTCGCCCGAAACACATCCATGGGGGCAAAGTAGTTAAGAGAACTCCCCCGTAGAGTCTGCGGATGGGGGTGTCCGTTGAGGCAGGGAAAGCTGGGGCTTCGGGGAGGCCTGGGCCCTGCAGCTGGGCCTTACGGGGACAGGGTGGGGAGGGCTTCAGCAGATGCAGGGAAATTTCCTACCTTTTCAATCTCAGTAAACTGGAGATCAAAACAAAACCTATCGTGTACCCTATCCCCAGACATGATTTTTCATTCTTTTTGGTAGTAGTATGATGTGCCATTATTATGATTTCAATGTTTCATTTTATTGAGATATAATTCACATACCATACACTTGAATTTTTTTTTTTTTATTAATTTGAGAGAGAGAGAGAGAGAGAGAGAGAGAGAGGTGTGAGAATCTCAAGCAGGGTCCATGCTCAGCATGGAGCACAAAGTGCTGGGATCATGATCTGAGCTGAAATCAAGAGTCCGAAGCTCAATTGACTAAGCCACCCACGTGCCCTTCCCATACCCTTTTGAAATGTACATTTCAGTGGTTATTACATTCACGAGGTTATGCAACTCTTACCACTGTCTAATTCAAGAACATTTCATCAGGCCCACAAGAAATGCCCATTGGCAGTTACTCCCCATGCTCTCCTCCCCCCAGCAGCTGGAAACTTGTGATGATTTTTAATGCTTAGATCTTTTCTCTTTTCGATTAGATTCTAAGAGACCTTGGAACCCCTCTTCTTGGCACAAAACAAGTGCGTAGTAAATGTTTTTCCTTGGTGATAAAGCCCTCAAATTCTCTCCTGTCTATTCCTTTTCTGATCGGTATGATAATTTTGAAATCATGTTAATGGACCACAAGAAGAAAACATACAGCTGAATTCTATTTTTTTCCTGTCTCTCTGCCCCCGCCCCCTTATAGGAAGGCCTGAACTCAGAGGTCTCATGTCAACGGGATAAATGTTTTATTGGCCTTATTTTTAATTCTGTTTGATTTAGGAAAGGACAAGGACATCTCGGGTCTTACACTGTAACACGAATATTGACAGGTCAGTGATATTTCATGTTTTTCCTGCTCATAAAAATACAGTGAGGAAATTAACAGCCTGGACTGTGGGAAAAGAAGAAATGCCAAAATGCTGATATGCCTGGGTCTGAACTGGTTGTTTACAGAGTGAAAAGCAGGTCACACATAGGCTGAGACGCGACTTCCGTCATGCCTGGGAATCTACAAACTCATTTCTCTCTCATTGGCAGAACATGAAAGCTAAAGATTATCCCCTAATCCTGTGGCATTTTTTAATCCATGGAATGGGCTTTGCTGCTCAAAAATTTTCACTTAAAGTCACACACTCTTTGGAGATACAATCATTTTGTTTACCCCTGGTAGTATCAGTGGAAAAAGTTGTCGGAATGAATGTCTACAATAGTTAGTGTGGATGAAAATGGTTTTGCCACAGTCCGTCTCAAATTTGTTTTTCAGTTCAGATACTGGAAGTTCTTGTGAGAGCTTTTCCTTTGAAAAACAAGGGCATGACCTTTAATGTACTGGGGAAAAGCGGAGAAAACCCGGATGTCCATCACTGGGTGAACCGACAAAATGTGGTATATCCATACAATGGAATATTATTCAGCCATAAAAAGGAAGTGCTGATACATGCAACCACATGGATAGACATTGACATCGTCTGAGTGACAGAAGCCAGATACAAAAGGCCACAGGTTATATGACTCCATTTACATGGAATATCTGCAAAAAGGCAAATCCATAGAGACAGAAAGTAGGGTGGCGGTTGCCAAGGGCTGGGGGGGTGGGGCGGGGAGTGACTGCTAATGGGTATGGGATATCTTTTTTGAGGTAATGAAAATGTTCTGGAATTAGACAGTGGTGATGTTTGTACAACTTTGTGAATATGATAAAAACTGCTGAATTGTGTGTGTGTGTGTGTGTGTGTGTGTATGTATATTTACAAGTTTTTAATTTTTTTTTAACATTCATTTATTTTTGAGACAGAGAGAGACAGAGCATGAACGGGGGAGGGTCAGAGAGAGAGGGAGACACAGAACCGGAAGCAGGCTCCAGGCTCTGAGCCATCAGCCCAGAGCAGGACGCGGGGCTCGAACCCACGGACCGCGAGATCATGACCTGAGCTGAAGTCGGACGCTTAACCAACTGAGCCACCCAGGCGCCCCTACAAGTTTTTAAAAGTAGTCTCCATGCCCAATGCAGGGCTTGAACTCACAACGCTGAGATCAAGCGTCACATGCTCTACCAACTGAGCCAGGCACGCGTCCCTGAATTGTATACTTTAAAAGGGTGAATTTCACAGTATGTTACGTTATACCTCATTTAAAAAAGGTGGAAAGAAAATATTTGCTGCAAAGCCTCCCTGGGGTTAAAAATAAGAGTAAGGGCGAGATGGGGGGGGGGAGAATCTGACCTTATTTTGTTGGTGCCTACGATGACTTAGCATCACACTCCGAGGGGCACCTGCTAGAATAAAACCATTCCTGTCCTTGCCCCTGCAACATGGATCATTCTCACCTAGATCATGGAACTAAAGAATTTTGACAGCTGGGAAGGACTTTAGAGATTCTAGCTCATTCTCCCAGTTGTCCAGTGAGGATACTAGTCATAGGCAGTAGAAATGGCAGGTTCAAAGTTCCTCATTAGTGGCTGAGCTGGACCTAAAACTTAGCATTCTTTCCATTTGATATATATTGTAGTTGTTTTCCTCCCTCTCCTCAGCCTCTCCTGACTCACATACAATTATGCATTCTACAGACCTTAATCTTTTTGAAACACAGATCTTAGGTCACCTCGTTCCTAAAAAACAAAACAACAACAAAAACCTTCAGTGGCTCCCCATTGCCCTTCATCTTCTATCTGCCACTTGGCTCCCATGGTTCCCTAAGTGGACTATCCTTGCTGGCCCAACACACACTGTGCTTTTCAATATCACACATTTGTTCAATTTCACATTTTGTTGCTAAGCTTTGTATATTTTTATGTCTTCATCCTCAGCTAGACCCCAAATTTCTTCAAGACCGGGATCAGGTTTTGTATATCTTTGACCTCTGAGAATGGGGCATAATGCCATTCCTTGAACTTGTAAATCAGTTGGTTCCATTCAAGACTCTTCGTCTTTGCCTGGGTAAATCCAAGCAAGGAATATCCTAGAGGAGGTCTAGTGACAGGTGGCTTTTTTTGTGCCACATTTCTTTTGTTGGAGGACAAAGACTGCGTTTATTTTTTTTGGATGTAATCCGAACAAAAAGATTCTAGAAACTTCTCATGAGATTAGACTTAGTTTCAAAACGGCAAAACACACGGACTTAAAAAAAAAAAAAAAAAAAAAAAGAACCAAACGTTATTTTTGAAATAACCTTTTTATTTGCTACAGAAGCAATTTGTGCTCCTTGTAGAGGATTTGGAAAATTCTGAGAAAGTTCCAGGAACATAAAGAAGAAAATAAAAAGCGCACATGATCCTAGCCACTAGGGAATATCTATTGATACCCTTTGATTCGCATAGCCATTTTTCTATGTACGCCACAGATATTGTTTCTGAAAATGAGATCCCATTCCGCATGCTGTTTTGTAACCTGCTTTTAAATTAAATGAAAAATGAAACTTTAATAGTATTGCATTAAGTGGGAAGAATTTTGTTGCTGTCAACTCAAATGATTCATGCTGATGACATAGAGAAAAAGCGACTCAATATTTGTTTTGCTTCTTTGCTTTTCTTGGTGCAGGAAAGGGTACAGCAGGCAGAGAAGGGACAGTTCTGAGAACCAAGAAGTCCGTGCCTTTCTAGCTACCGTCTTACTGGAGGGGGTGGGGGGCGGGGAGCTGCTTTGCTTCTTTGGGCCCGTGTCTTCCCACCAGTTCTGTGAGGGAACTGTGTTCATTAAGATCCTCTCCTAGCTCTTGGCTTTTGTGAGCTTGAAGTTTCTCCCTGTCCCTTCTTTGTGCTTGGGTATTTCAGAGCCCTGTGTGTGCTTAGAAGGCAGGGAATGTGACTGTGTTTTTCCCTGATTTATGCCAGCACAGTGCCTGGCAAAGAACTGTCGCTCAATAAATATTTATTAATGGATGAACGAATGAGACTGTCATGAATGATGTCTTTTGTCATGAGCATCATTAGACCACGTGGCCTGCTTTTGGAAGCACCAAATCGGAATTCTCTATTTAAGTTCTCCGAACTGGGATAATAATATAAGTAAGTGATACCGCATATCGATTGCTCTCATTTGGGTCTCTCTGGGGCCCCATTACGAAGATATTACCAGTTCCATTCCGCAGGTAAATGGATGGCCATGTTCTGCTGGCCTTCTAATTCCAGGTCTCAGGTCCTTTCTGCTACACCACACTGTCTTTCAGGCACCCCATTTTCTCTCCGGTTGGGAGAGTTAACTGAACAAGCATTTGGGCAAACTTAAAGCAGAAGTTCTCAAACTTTAGCGTTCTGAAGAATTGCCCGGGGCCTAGCGATCCACATTGAAATAATCATTTGGGGTGATTTTGAGGCAGGTGGTCTGAAAGAACACACTTTGAGGAACACTAGCTTAAAATATTTCAGATTCAGGGCTCCTGGGTGGCTCAGTCGGTTGAGCTTCTGACTTCGGCTCAAGTCACGATCCCACGGTTCCTGAGTTCGAGCCCTGTGTCGGGCTCTGTGCTGACAGCTCAGAGCCTGGATCTTGCTTCGGATTCTGTGTCTCCCTCTCTCTCTGCCCTTCCTCCATTCACGCTCTGTCTCTCTATGTCTCTGAAAAATGAATAAATGTTGAAAAAAAATATTTCAGATTCAGTATTTTGTTAAGCAGAGGCGGTGGCCATGATAAGGTCATTAGGATCTTCATCAAGCATCAGCTTGCCCAAGCTTTGGTTTCCAAGGAGACTGGGGAATAACAATACAATAGTTCGTGTTCGTTATGGACCTACTGTGCCAGGAGCTTTTCTAAACGCTTTACATATATTCTCTTCTTTAATTCTCTTAAGAGCCCTGCGGGGTATGTCCTATTATTGCCTCCATTGTAGAAGGAAACTGAGGCTCAGACAAGGACATTTGGCTTATCTACGATCAGGTGAAGTTGATAATGGGATTAACTACTCAATTCCTACTACTGCCGGGATCAGGAAACCTAATTCTTAATTATTTGTATAACAGCCAGGGGAAACTGGTGAGTGTCATTGGCTGATAGGGAGAGTAATTCATATTTTGGCTTACACACTCATGTCCTTTCCCTGACGTGGATTGCTCTTGGCAATTGTGGAACTGGAAAACAGAACAAAACGAAACAGTGAAACAAGTGATATTCACGTCACGGTCCCTTCTTCCCCTGGGTAGGCCCAGCCCTAGAACCGGTCCCTTCCATATTCTGGAAATGATGTTGCTTTTACCTCAAAACCGAACTGCTCTTTGGGGGATATTTGAACGTTAACTACTGACCAGACATTTGATGATAGTGGGGAATTGTTGTTGTTGTTGTTGTTGTTGTTGTTTTAGGTATGATACTGATACTGTGGTAATGTTGACTGCTTATATTTTAGAGCTCTATGCTGAAATCGGCATGCGTGAGACATCAAGAAGTTTTGGATTTGCTTCAGAATAATCCAGTTTGGGAAAGGTGGTAGGTAAAACAAGATTGGTTTTAGGAGGTTAATTGTTGACACTGGCTGTGAACACATAAGTGTTTATTACACGATTGCCTCTGGTTTTGTATGTTTAAACACTTTCCTAATAAAGAGTAAAAAGTAATTACCTGTCTCACGTCCCTTTCACTCTGCAAGTGGATTTAATAAGTTTCGCTAAAGCACTCGAGGTTAATAATGGATTAATATGTGGTTGCTGCAAGAGAACATTTACCTTTTTAACAAGCATCTGCGATGTCTTAATCCAAAGAAGCAAATGTTTTGGAAATTTCAAGCATTATCCTCGCCTAACAGGGGATGTGTTTAGTGTCAGCTCAAACTTTCTCCTTCCCCCCGTTTACCTGTGTGTGGAATCGGGCCTGATCCCTGACTTCGAGGACACTCTTCGTAACCTCTCCCTTTTCTTTTTTAACAACGCTTTCTAATGACTTTATACTGCCTAACGTTCAAAATGTCTTCAGTTGTCACTCCTAGAGCCTTGTGAGCGGACAGCGGGTATTGTTAAGCCTGTGAACAAATAGGGGTTCCAGGAGCTTAATTGGATGTAGTTAGTGGACTGGCTAATTCACTGTTGTATCCGTCTCTCCTATGAACAGGCGGCGTGCCTGGAACACCTACTATACATTCAATGTGGTGCTGGGTTGACAATGTACAGAGATGCATTCAAGGGTGCCTGGCTTTGAGGCGCTCACTAATTTTAGGAGAGAAAACAGTGTGCTAAGTGAATAAAGCTAAGAGGTTGAGGACTTCATGGAGAGGGTGAGACTTCTGCTGGGCCACGCAAAATAAGCCCGAGTTCATCACCCACCCAATTAACATCGGCATCGGGGAATTAACTGGTTAACCCAAACCCAGGAACCTTGCCATCTGCCTGGCCCAACACGCGTTCTGTGTTGTTGGTGTTGGACTTCTCGCTCTCTCTCTCTTTTTTATTTTTTCATCTGAAATCTCCATTTTCCTTGCCGTTTGTAACTCCTGCAGGATTTTTCTTAAAGCCTTCCCATGGCACCGTTATCTACACCGCACAAAATGAAGCAGACCTCTTTCCTGGGGACGCAGGGAGCCGCGGGGTGCTGGAAAGGAATGGGTGGAAGGCAGAATGACGGCCTGGACATCATCCCTTCTAGGATATAGCCCAGGGGCGTTCCCATTCTTCTGTGACACACATGCCTGCATCCTCAGGCTCCAGGCGACCGACCGTCGGTGTGGACAGCCTCACTCATGGTTACCTGTCCGGGCAGCCATTACTCACCTCTTCCCACACACCCCCACCCTGGCACACAAAGCCACAGAGTGACAAAACAATTAAAAAAAAAAAAAAAAAAAACCTCCCCCCCAACCCCATTCTAAAATGTCAAGCGTTTCGGTTTTGAGAAAAAAAGAAAGCTGAAGAAAGCATGACTCATGACAGGGCTGACAAACAACTATCCGGAGGTATGCTAGTGAGTCACGCCGTGGAGATCTGCCTTTATGTTGTGGAAAGGGCCCGGGATGGAAAGAACATCATGGGACCAGCCAGTAAAATTCCACTACGCTCTGAAGCCCATTTGGAGGTGATTTCAAAACACTGGGCTTTTTCCGGCCCCGACCTGATGGGAGGCTCTGGGTACCCTCAGGTATGTCGATCTATACAGCAAGTCGGGAGGCGTGATTATTAATAACTGGAACAAAATCGTTATTATCTTGCCATGCCCGATGCCATGCTGAACGAGCCCTGCTTGCTTCTGCGAGCCAGCCAGACTGCTGGATTTTCTTGAAGGGTATTGGGTTGCTAAGCAACAGCGCTGGCAGCATCCATCATGCCCAGCAATGTCAGCACCCGAGTGTGGCCCTGCAGAGCACGCTTGCACCCCTCCCCCAGCCTCCCCTTGCATCCCTCCCTCCTCCCCCCCCCCCCCACCACTCCCCGTGAAAACGTTAATTTGCATCTCGGGGGCAGGAGCCGTGCCAGGTGATTCTGGGTCTAAAACACCACGGGGCAGCACATGAAGCACAAATATTGTTTTTGGTGGCAGAACGGGGCATGTGACGTCGTTGAAAATACAGGCTCATTTGTGTACCCACCTCATATAAGGAGTGTAGGCATAATTTAAAAGCCTGCACGTCAAATACCGTGGCGGGTTCTGCCTTTAAATCATTTTCCCTCTCTGCCCATACAGCATCTTATTTATACCCTGTTCAGTCCATATCTATCTCCCTCCCTTTGTTCCGTGGTCTCCTGGGTGATGGAGTTATTGTTTGTGTGTAGGGCTCTGTGGACAAAAGAGAGCCGATTTCTAGATGGGAGATGGCCCTGTGCTTAACGGTTGGAGGCCGCTGTTGGCAAGGCCTGTCACTATGACAGTTTTGCTCTGGAACTGCCCATTTTCTGGGCAGGGTCCCCATGTGGGCACCATCTATCTGTGCCTTTTTCTTCCTTTTGAGGGGTGCCAGGCCGCGTAAACTCGTAAAGTGCTGGAGGCAGAGTCGTAGACAAGAAAGAGTATCCGCTTTGGATCCTCTCAGATAGACCTAGATCCAAATCCTTTCTCCTCCCCAACCAGCTCTGGCATCTTGGCAAGTGACTCTCCCTATTTCTGAAAAGGAAGTTAATGAAAACCACCTCACCGGGTTGTTGGGGGAGGGCCTAGTGTGAAAATGCATCAATACGCCTGGCCCACAGTGTTTATTAAATGGCAGATATTACAAGGATTGAGTGAATCACACATGATTCCCAGTTGGAAGGGCGTTTAAGGCGTCATCTGGCTCAGCCCCGTAAGAAATTCTAATTCCCCCACATCTTCCGGTGGATAAGCGGGGCAAGCCGCTCGTGGATTGCCAAAGGCTACGCCAAGTTGACCCTTGGTGATAGGGTTGGGTTATAAGATCTCAGACTCCTGGTCCAGTGGTCTTCCTTCTGGGCCCATTACGATACCTACTGCCTTCCTTAAAGTTATCTTGAGGCCTTACGGTGGACTGATGGTTCTCCTTATAACTTGTTCAAGTCTGACTGGCAGGAACTTTTGACTAACTGTAGGGTTTTGGTGGTGATCAAAACATAGAATTTGACCGGAGGCCTGGAGAAGATGAAAAAAGTGCCCGAGGAGCCCATGAGGATGACTTTACTGGGTTTTCCTCTGACAACTCTACCGTGCTTTACGTTACCTCTGCTCTAAAGCCATGAAACAAGACCTTTCTATCTCCTCAGTTATTACGAAAAATGCCATTTTATACATTTAAAGTATCCCTCCTCTCCTCAAAAATCCGTACCATTCTTTCTTAGAGAAACCACGTTCCCTGAAGGAAAGCGGAGGCCTTCCTGGTCTGGTGTTCCCAGTGAAGGAAGAGCCAAGCAGGCAGCCCTCAGCTCGAGCCCAAGGAAGCCATGTTGGTCTAGCTGGGCGTGCAACTCCTTTTTAGGAGCCTAGAAAGAGGAACAAGGGATTGGTCTAGGTTTGCTCCAGGTCAAAGCTGGGGGGGGGGGGGAAAGACAATGAGCAAAGTAAATTTTGAAGGAGACAGACCAGTGCACTTGGGAGAGAGACCCAAGCTACAAGGAGTGGAAGGGATACATCGGTGGCCAAGAAAAGGATATGAGTAAGGAGGGGGGTCTCTGTGAATCTCTCTGACTCCTAGCCCCACTGAAGTGTCCTGGGGCACCAAACCAGGAAGAGGTGGGAAACATTCCTCCAAAGGCAGGATGTGGTATACACTAACTAGAGGTGATTCGATGTCCAGGGTCAGTGACAAAATACTCATATCTAGAAAACTGGGTCAAGGACATGGGCCAGACTTACCTTTGCTTTATCACTCAGCTGTGTCACTTCAAGCAAGTCATAATGCCTGGGAACTTCAGTTTCCTTATCAGAAAAATGGGGATAAGAATATATGCTTTAAGGTTGATTTGAGAATAAATGAGATAATCTACATAAAGCACTATGTACAATTCCTGACATGCAGAATAGCCCAGAATGCGTAACTCTTTTTGTTGTTATGGCCTGAGGGTCTCCCAGGAAGAGAAGCACTCACACTTGTTCTTCAGTCACAGGTTAGAAAAGCCCCAATTCTACCCCAAAACGTGAAAGCCTTTTCACTCAAGCATAGTGAAGTGGTCTGCAGAAAACTCACAAGCATGGCCTTGGGGCCCAGTCCAGCTCCCTGGAAAAAACTGCTATTTTCCCAGCCTGCCAACAACAATTTCCTTCTTTTGGGTGGCCCTGAGCACAGTGCTGGGTCCTCAGGGGCTATTTGAAAATTAGGACTCGAAAAGTACAAGCTGCACCCCATGATTACACTGGTTGTTCCATCAGAGAGGTGTGACTTTGAGGGGGAGCTCACATGAGATCCTGGGACTGAGCCAAAGGCGGGTGTGACTTTCCCAGACTCAACCTCTTGACAAATAAAATAAGGAAATACATAATAAGAGAATGCTAATTAAAAGAAAGTTAGTGTGGCCATAACAGTATCAGGCAAAAATAGTCTTTAATTATTAAAGCACTATTAGAGCATATTAGGAGGGTGCCTGGCTGGCTCACTCAGTAGAGCATGTGACTCGCCATCTGAGAGGGTTGTGAGTTCAAACCCCACGTTGGGCACGAAGACTACTTAAAAAAATTAAAAGCCGGGAAGTGGGTGCAACACAACAACAACAAAACAATGCAGTGTTAGGGAGAAAAAAGTATGTAGTCACTACATATGATGAAAGGAACAGTTCATCAAGATACGTTCACCTGGATTGCACCTAACAAGATTGCCTTAAAAAAATCTATATCAAACACTTGCATAATAACGGGAAATATTGGCAAATATTTTTCCACATTTATAGTGAGAGATTGAATGTAACTTCCGTAGTAATTGATAAAACAGGAAGACAGAAAATTAGTAAGGGCGTAGATTTGAACACAATGCATGGTCTTGAACAACAAGCATACATGTAATTCCTCACTCAACAATAGAACATATACATTAAAAAAAAATTTTTTTTTTTCAACGTTTATTTATTTTTGGGACAGAGAGAGACAGAGCATGAACGGGAGAGGGGCAGAGAGAGAGGGAGACACAGAATCGGAAACAGGCTCCAGGCTCTGAGCCATCAGCCCAGAGCCTGACGCGGGGCTCGAACTCACGGACCGCGAGATCGTGACCTGGCTGAAGTCGGACGCTTAACCGACTGCGCCACCCAGGCGCCCCAGAACATATACATTTTTTAAGCAAATATGGAAAATATATAGAAGTTGACTATATACCAGATATTTATGGTGTGAGGCCACTTTATGTAAAGTTTAAAAACTATAAAACTCTACTGTATAATGTTTGTGGATGTTATACATATTAAAGTCGTAAAACGCATGGAAGCAATAACTCGCAAATTCAGGCTGTGAGCTTTTCTGGACATGGAAGGAAGGAAAGGGGATGAGACAAGGACTTATTAGAGACCTTAACAGTATCTGAAGTGTTTTTTTTTAAATTTTTTTTTTCAACGTTTATTTATTTTTGGGAGAGAGAGAGACAGAGCATGAACGGGGGAGGGGCAGAGAGAGAGGGAGACACAGAATCGGAAACAGGCTCCAGGCTCTGAGCCATCAGCCCAGAGCCCGACGCGGGGCTCGAACTCACGGACCGCGAGATCGTGACCTGGCTGAAGTCAGACGCTTAACTGACTGCGCCACCCAGGCGCCCCTGAAGTGTTTTTAAAAAATAACTTAAACAAAAGAAAAGATCAGCTCCTGGTCCTGGTCCAGATGGAGTTTACCATCTAAGCCTACCTCTCCTGCATAATTACACCTGAAACTTCGGCCAAGGAGCGACTACCTGAGGACTCTGAAAAATAATGGCAGGCAGACTGAGGAGGGGAGTCAAAACTTGAAGAATGATCCATTCAGGGGTGAGTTTCTCATCCCCCCCTCCTTTTATGTGCCAACTTTTATCTGAGGGAAACCTCATTGTCGACCTAAAACTCTGACAGAAACCATATCTTCTGGCTAGAAGACTGAGGAAAGGGTTCCCAGGAACGAGCAAGTAGCAGAAATTCTGGAGAAGAGAGAGCTGGAGAAGGGGACCTTCCAATTCTGTGTGTGAACCAACACCGATCCTGGACTTGGCCGAGAGTCACATATGCCAAGGACATACCTAAGTGCAGTACTACAAAGGCTATGACAACTGACTTGACCTTGCATCCCCACAAACAGAAGACAAGACAGCACTTGTGATCTGAACCCAATTGAGTTGATTGTCTGCTAAAACAAAACAAAACAAAATACAACAAAACAAAGTCAACATTCTGTAGAGTTTTTTTTTTAATAGTATTTAGAGTCTTACAGCACAATGTTCTAAATGTACAGGATGCAAAGCAAACCTACTTGACATGAAAAGAACCAGGAAAATGTGACCATTTTTCAAGGGAAAAGACAATCGATGATGTGAATGTTGAGATGGCCCAGATGTTGGAATTATCAAATACTTTAAGGCAGCTGATAGAATCATGGCCATAAAATAAAGGTAAACACCCCCAAATGGAAAGCTAGAATTGGTCAGCAGAGAAATAGAAACTATCAAAACAAGAACACAATGGAAATTTTAGAAAGGAAAATGATAATATCTGAAATGAAAAAGCTCATTGAATGAGTTTAATGGGAGAATGGAGTCAGTGAACTTGAAGACAGATCAATAAAATGACCCAAACTGAGGGAGAGAAAAGTAATTTGGGGGAAAAAAAATAACACAGTCTCCGGGGACTGTGGGACAACATCAAAAGGTCTAACATCCTGTTGTTAGAGCACCAGATGGAGAGAGGACAGAGATAGAAACAAAGTATTTGAAGTATTTAATTAATCACTGAAACATCTCAGATTTGGTGAGAAACACATATTTGTAGTTCAAGAAGCTCTGCAAACCTCAAACAGGATAAACTAGAGGGGAATCACACCTAAACACATCTAATCAAACCGTTGAAAAACAAATATAGTGGGAAAATGTTGAAAGCAGCCAGAGATAAGTAACACATTAGACATAAGGGAACAATGACTCACATGACTGAGGATTTCTCACCAGAAACCATGGAGGCCAGAAGACAGTAGAATAACATCTTCAAAGTGCTTAAAGAAAAGAACTGTTAAACCAGAATTTCTATATCTAGGGAAAATATTCTTTAGGAATTATGGTAAAAGAAAGACATTCTCAGATTAAGAAAAAGTAAGAGAATTCTTTGCCATCAGACCTTCTCTAAAATAAATACTAAAGGGAGTCCTATAGACTTAACATAAGTGATACCAGAGGGAAGCTTGGAACTTCAGGAACCAAGGAAGAGCAACAGAAATGGTGAATATCTGGGTAAGTGTAATAGGCTGTTTTTCTCCTCCTAAGTTCTTTAAATATGCTGTCGAGCAAAAATTATAGCATTAGTGGGGTCCTTAATTTATTTAGGAATAATACATATAATAATTATAATAGAAAGGGGGAGAGAAGTAATATGTATATGTTTGTAAGGTGTCTACATTTTCCTATGAAGTGGTAAAATAGTAACTTGAAGTAGACTGTGAAAAGTTAGGAATGTATATTCTAGTCTCTACAACAGCTGCTAAAAAATTTAATATAAAGAGATGTAGCTTAAAAAGCCAACAGATAAATTAAAGTGGCATACTAAAAAATTCAAGTAATCTAAAAGAAGACAGGAAAGAGGGAAGAGAACCAAAAACGGAGGGGACAAATGAAAAACAAATACTATAATGATGGCCCTGAACCCAACCATACTGATAACTACAGTTGATGTAAATGATCTAAACATACCAATTAAAAAAACAGAGATTGTCAGATTGTATAAAAATACCCAGAGAGAAGCTGCCTACAAAAAAACCCAGTTTAAATACAATGACATAGGTTCAAAATAAGAAAAAGATATAAAACAAATATGATAACATGATAGAATCAGATGGTAGGTACTTGTGAGTTAATTATATTACTTGCTATTATACTCTATATGTCTGATGTATTTATAATAATAATAAAAGGAAGTTGGAACAATACACTTTCTCTCTTTTACCTCAGATAAATTTATGAAGGATCTGAAGATGTCTGGCCCCCATCTGAGTGTCCCATCTTGTTCCTTCTAGTTACCTGTATAGGTAGACCAGTGTAGGAGCCACGAGCCTAGGATCTGGAATCAGGCAGCCAAACTTCAAATTCCACTTCCTACCTGCTGAGCATGGACAAAGAACCTAACTCCTTTAAGTCTCAGAAGGCTTCAGTTGTAAGATAGATAAAACATTACCTAACTGTAAGAATTTATTTTGAGGAATAAAGATAATATTGTACCAAAGTACTTGGCATAATGCTTGGTACATAGGAATTATTCAGTAAATATTAGTCATTATTAGCCACAATGATTTACCTGGTGTTCATTTTATCTCCTTGCCTTTTCTTACTACCAAAGTGCAGCTTGCCGCCTATTAATGAGTGATAAAATCAATTGAGTTGATTATGACAAGCATTTTTTAAAAAACTGGAATAAAATGATACAGAATAGAATGAGATGGGGGCGCCTGGATGGCTCAGTTGGTTATGCGTCTGACTTTGGCTCAGGTCATGATCTCACGGTTCGTGAGCTTGAGCCCCGTGTGGGGCTCTGTGCTGGCAGCTCAGAGCCTGGAGCCTGTTTCAGATTCTGTCTCTCTCTCTCTCTCTCTGCCCCTCCCCTGTTCATGAGCTGTCTCTCTCTCTCTCTCAAAAATAAATAAACATTAAAAAACTAGGGGCGCCTGGGTGGCGCAGTCGGTTAAGCGTCCGACTTCAGCCAGGTCACGATCTCGCGGTCCGTGAGTTCGAGCCCCGCGTCGGGCTCTGGGCTGATGGCTCGGAGCCTGGAGCCTGTTTCCGATTCTGTGTCTCCCTCTCTCTCTGTCCCTCCCCCGTTCATGCTCTGTCTCTCTCTGTCCCAAAAATAAATAAACGTTGAAAAAAAAAATTTTTTTTTAAAAAAAACTAAAGAAAAAAATAGTAGAATGAGATGGAATGTTATGGAACCAAATGGAACATAATAGAATAGAATTTTAAAAAGTGAATCGTGTGTAGTTGGGGAAAGAATTGTTTCAGTGTATGGGTATAAAGTGTAGTTCTTACTGTGGGTTTTGGCGTGAAGAGACCTGGGAAACACTCGTTCCCATGATTCCTTTGGCCTGGGATAGGGAGCTCCTTGCTCCTCTCCAGTGGATTTTCAAGGCCCTACTTAAGACCCACATTTTTTTGAGAAATTTTCACGTGATTCTCATTGTTATTGGCTGCCAGTTCCAACTAGGATCAAACCTGTCTTCACTGAGCAATAGTTTCAGAAATGTCGCACAACAGTTCTAAAGACACAGAGTAAACCTCTGGCCTTGTGTTCCAGATTTCGCAGCTAGGTTTCTAACTTGCTTTGACTCCAGTAACAGGAATTATAGACCCCTAGGGTCCAACATGGGTGTAGGAGTCTCTCAGGACACTAGCATAGTTACCACAGAGTTAATGCTTAGTCGGCTCCTCCAACTGGCTCCCACGGTGCCCATATGAAGGGTGGCCCTTGCCTTGCTTCCCTAGAACAAGCCCCAGGACATCCATCCATTCCGGTTTTTTTAACCATTCAATACACATACCAGTCATTCTCATTCTTTGCTAGCATGGAATTAGTGCATACTGAATTATGGCCCCAAGAGAAAAATAGGGTTAGGTTCCTGGGAGGCTCTGGTCACAGCATTTTTGTCAACCCGATATGTAGCTTTGTTTTAGGTGTATTTCTGTTTAAAGAGATTATATTGAATCTATGTTGTTGATTTATTAACACTGACCTCGCAGCCAACAGAATAACACCTGCCTGAAGGAAGCTGCACTAACGCGTGTATTTTCTCCATAAGGCACATCCCAGTCTTCTTGCACTTAGGGACACAAGACAGCACTTCAGCACAGTGCTTGGGGCCATTTTAAACAGTGAAATCAACAACAGAAATCTCAAAATGTGAAAAATGTGGACGGCATAGACCAGGAAAAGTGTCAAAGCTGAAACCAGAAAATGTCGTCTCGTTCAGCCTCACGTGGGAACGTGTGCATAGGAGATTTAAATTCACCCCTGCTTTGCGCACATCCCTGAATGCCTAGAAAAGCACTTGGGGGTTGCAAATGAATTTTATCAAGTAAGAGAATTGGCAAATATGAAATCTGTGGAAAATGACAGTCAACTGGATATCACGTGTCAGTTGGCCAAGGACTAGGGTTGTTAAGCAAAGGCAGACATGGCCTTTGCCCTTGTGGAACCCATGGACCAGTGTGGGAGACAAATCACAAGTCCACAACAGGCGAGTACATCTATCACTTCAAGCTGTGGAAAGGGCCGTAAGGGAGATATTGGGGTTCACGGATAAGAAAGAGAGAAACGTGTGTGGTGGGGAGAGACCTCTCTGAAACCAGAAATGTAAGAAGGAGCCCACCATGTGATTAGAACAGTATGGAGAATGTTCCAGGCTGTGGGAACTGTACCTGGAAAGGCCCTGAGACGGGAAAAAACTTGGAGTCTCAGGTTTCAAGTATTCAGTCTGTCAGCGTGTCCTTTTGGTTCTACCTTACTAATATACCCAGAATCGATCCCTTGTCCCCACCTCCCTATACCACCCTCCCTCAAGGAACCAAAGGAAGCCAGTGTGGCCACAGCACAGAACACAAGGGGATGGTAGCCTGAGATGCTGGCAGGCGCCCCATCATGCGGGACTCTGTAGGTTCTGGAAAAGAGCTTGACTGCAGTGGAAATGTTATGGGAAGCCACGTATATGTGGGTTTTAAGCCAGGGAGTGATGAGATGTGATTTATGTTCTAATACCAGGTACTCCTGAAGAGAGGAAGCATCAGGAAGGAGTAAGGGAAGAAGTGAGTTCTGTAACCCTGAGCCTGGGGTGGTGGTGATGGAGACGAAAAGACATGGGTTGGTCTGGGAGGCGGAATCACAGGACCTGCTGATGGCTGAGAGGTGGCAGGTAAGCCTTCGGGGAGAGGCCCTGGGGTCCTACAAGCTCTGCCCCTTGGGCTCAGCAATTCCTGTCACTTGTCCTGGGCCAAGCCATCTCATTTCCTCATCCTTGTTCTTCCAGGCCTGGCCCTTGCAGCTCCCTACATTCTGAGCCCACTTTCTGATGGCTGACTTTGAATTCCTTTTGGGTTACTGGCTTGCCTCTTTTCCTGCTCTTGTCACATGCCCTCCAGTACTGGTAGAAGCTTCTGTGTGTGTCTTACCTGTCCTGGTGGACTGAAGCACTTGGAGGGTCCTTGCCTCTTATGTTCTACCTCACCTCTGAAGACACCCAAGCTGGTATCTCCCACTTGGACCCACCCCCTGACCCCAAGATTCGTATTTTCTTTTTTTTTTTAATTTTTTTTTCAACGTTTTTTAATTTATTTTTGGGACAGAGAGAGACAGAGCATGAACGGGGGAGGGGCAGAGAGAGAGGGAGACACAGAATCGGAAACAGGCTCCAGGCTCTGAGCCATCAGCCCAGAGCCCGACACGGGGCTCGAACTCACGGGCCGCGAGATCGTGACCTGGCTGAAGTCGGACGCTTAACCGACTGCGCCACCCAGGCGCCCCCCAAGATTCGTATTTTCAATTGTCCACTTAGTACTTCTGTTGGAAAAATTAACAGGCATCTCAGATGTAACTTGCCCAAGACTGGACAAGCCCCCAATTCTCCCTTCCCACCGTCTCGCCTCTCAGTTGATGGCGACTTTAATCTCATTATTCGGACCCTAGGATGTAAGTGTTGAAGCTCTGGGATAAGGCAGAGACCCCAAAGCCCCGAGGTCATCCCAGGAAGGTGTCCCCAAATCTGTACACACAGCAGGCCAGGCCCAGAGTATAGAAGTGCAAAATAGTCCCGTGTTTGGCCACAGATTCTAGAGAGCTGTGAAGTCCTGAGGAAATCCATTTTGAGTAATATCTTTTATATAAAAGAAGAGGAAAATGAAAGCAGTTCATCATACAACATAGGTAATAGAGTCAATAATACTATAATAATTTGTACGTGACGGATTACGTTTATCATGGTGAACATTGTATGGTGTATGTAATTGTTGAATCACTATGTTGTACACCCGAAATTAATATAATATTATATGTCAAGTATACTTCATTTAAAAAATAGAAGTGGTTAATCACAGGATGAGTTTTGGTAGACAAAGATGACAATTCAGGTGGAAGCACAAATTTAAAACTTAAGAGTACGCAGCTGACATCGCAGGGGGTTGGGGCTGGTGGATTATGTCAGAAGTTACTGTTTGCACCCTCTGGAGCTTACAAGCTAAAAACAGGGGCCAGGCCCTGGGTAGGAAATAGTTGGGGGCGCTTTGGTGGCTCAGTTGGTTAAACGTCCGACTTCGGTTCAAGTCATGATCTCAGGGATCGTGGGTTCTAGCCCTGCATCCGGCCCTGTGCTGATCGTTCAGAGCCTGGACCCTGCTTCAGATTCTGTGTCTCCCTCTCTCTCTGCCCCTCCCCCAACCCTCAAAAATAAATAAACATTAAAAAATTAAAAAAAAAAGAAATACATGAAAGAACGATGCTATAGGAACCCGATAAAAAAGATGGCCATTCCACCTATTTGACCTTGGCATTTGTCTTTGTGGTTTCACTGAAAAATGGTACAGTGTGTGTGTGTGTGTGTGTGTGTGTGTGCGCCTGAAATTTTTAGAATTTGTAAAACTCTATATTAAAATTATAAATTTAAGAAATATATATACATAAAAATATAACAATATAAGAATAATAGTACATATGTATCCACCATATATTTTATATATAGGATAAAAATAAATAAAAGTAATAATAAATATATAATGTAAGAAGATAACACATAAAATAAGAAAGAAATAAAAATAATCGAGTATTCAAATTCTATCATGAGCTTGCTTTTAGCACCCACCCCACATTCTCTATTGTATTAGGACACTTCAGTTGACAAGTAAAAGAAACTGAGCCCAGCCCAACTTAGGACACGGATGGATCTGATTTTTTTTACTGTTTGCTTCTATCATTAGAAAAGTCAGGGGGGGCGCCTGGGTGGCTCCGAGGGTTAAGTGTCCCACTCTTGATCTCGGCTCGGGTCATGATCTCACAGTTGGTGAATTCAAGCCCTGCATTGGGCTCGGTGCTGACAGTGCAGAGCCTGCTTGGGATTCTCTCTCCCTCTCTCTCGGCCCCTGCCCCTCTTGCACACGCTCTGTCCCTCTCAAACTAAATAAACTTAAAAAAAAAAAAGAAAAGGAAAAGAAAGAAAAGTCAGGGAGTGGGCTCAGGAATGAACGGGCGGGGAACGGCTCCGCCTCTCCTCTGTCCCCGCGGGTCGGCTCGCCCAGGCATCACTCGTTCCGGCTCTGGCCGCAGATCCATTGTCAACCTGCCAAAGGAGGGAGCTGCCTCACTCCCAGGCTTGATGCCCAGACGGGCAGAGGGAGCTTCTCTTTCTCCTAACAGCATCGTGTCAAAGTCATGGGTGAGCTCGGTGGCCCTGCCTGGTCACATGCCCCTCAGCCCTCCAGGTTGGCAGGAGTGATGGGTACCGTGACTGGCCAGGCCTGTGCCACCGTCACCTCCTCCTTAGAGGGCCAGGTGCCATGACTCAGCCCCCCCAGAACCTCATCGGCTGGGGGAGAAGCAGCTCCTCAAAGGAGCAGGGAGCGCAGACAACACTCGCCCATAATCTTGGCTTTTTCCCTCCTGCCAACAAGAGACATTTTCTCCCTGAGACTGATACAAAGCACCAGTTTATAAAGAATGTTTTATAAAGCCCTTTCTCCGAGCTGTTTCCATGTTCTGGGTGTTTTGTGTTCCAGTCGGAAGACTTGAGAGAAGAAAAATTCCCCAGTCTGAGGATCAACCTATTTCTCATTCTGGGAGCATTTGATAAAACATGGGCTCTAACATCAAACTACAAAGCTTCTGCACAGGAAAGGAAGCCATCAACAAAACGAGAAGACAGCCGACTGAATGGGAGAATATATTTGCAAATTATGTATCTGATAAGGTGCTAACATCCAAAATACAGAAAGGACTCATACAACTCAACTGCAAAAAGCAATCTGATTAAAAAATGGCCAGAGGTTATGTGCTGTGAGGCAGGTGTCAGATGAAACTATGGTGGTAATCATTTTGCAATATATAATTTTATCAGATAACCCATAGTACACTTTAAATTGCACAGCGTTAGATGTCAATTGCATCTGAGTAAAGCTGGGGGCGGCAAAAAAGGGAGGAAAAAAAAATGGCCAGAGGATCTCAAGACACATTTTTCCGTAGAAGACATCCAGCCGGCTAACAGGTACACAAAAGGCGCTAACCATCACTCATCGTCAGGGAAATGCACATCAAAACCACAGTGAGGTATCACCTCACACCTGTCAGAATGGCTATTTATCAAAAAGACAAGAAATAACAAGACCTTGTGAGGCTGTGGAGAAAAGGGAACCCTCGTGCACTGTTGGTGGGAATGTTAATTGGTACAGCCACTATGGAAACTAGTATGGAGGTTCCTCATAAAATTAAAAATCGAACTACCATATGATGCAACAATTCTACTTCCGGGTTTTTATCCAAAGAAAATGAAAACGCTAATCCAAAAAGATATGTGTACCCCCATGTTCATTGCAGTGTTATTTACAATAGCCAACATGTGGAAGCAACCTGAGTGTCTATTGACAGATGAATGAGTAATGAAACGTGGCGTATGTTTATATACAACGGAATGTGATTCAGCCATAAAAGAGAAGGAGGTCTTGCCATTTGCGACAATATGGATGGGACCTTGAGGATATTACCTTAAGTGAAATAAGTCAGACAGAGAAAAACAAATATTGTATGATTTCACTTACGTGTGGAATCTAAGAAGCAAAACACACAAAAACTCAAGTTCGTAGATACAGAGAACAGACTAGTGACGTCAGAAGCGAAGGGTGGAGGGACGGTGAATTGGGTAAAGGGGGTCAAAAGGTACACACTTCCAATCATAAAATAAGTAAGTCACAGGGATGTAATGTACAGCATGGGGACTGCCATTAATAATACTATATTGCATATTTGAAAGTTGCTAAGAGAGTGGGTCTTAAAAGTTCTCATCACAAGAAAAAGAATTTATGACTATGCATGGGTGATCGATGTTAACTAGACTCACTATGGTGATCATTTCACGACAATATATATAAACGTCGTATCATTATGTTGTATGCCTGAAACTAATATAATATTATATGTCAATTATACCTCAATTAAAGACCAACCCAAACCAAACGAAAACCAACCAACCAAAAAAAAAGACCCGTGGGCTCTCCAGAGAAACCTGGATTTAAATCCTGCCTTTGCTGCAAGGGTGTAGGCATTTGGGAACATTACTTAGGTTCTGTTGGCCTCACTATTCTCATCTATAAAATGGGGATAAAATTGTACCCCTTGGTTTTGGGCTAAGAATTAGAGTAGGTAACATGTATTATGAAGCAACACAGGGTCTCGGCAGGGGTTCTTTTATTTACCTTCCCCTTCAGATACCAACTGTGTGATTCCTGACCCTTTGAGAAGCCTTGGAAAAGCAAAATGTGATAGTCTTCAGGGACATTCTAGGCACGCTATAATTTGCCACGTTCATTCTACTGAAATAATCCATTCAAGTCTTTTTTTTTTTTTACCACTGAAGAGTAGGTTCCTTGAAACCTGGATCGTGTTATCCATTTTTTATGTCCCCAGTGTCAAACTCAGTGCCTGCCACACAGTAGGAATTCGATCAATGTGGAGCGGCTGAGCCACCAGGAAGAGCTTTTGAGCGTGGCTGATCAATGGTGCCTTTAGAAAAGCCAAGAGATGTGTGGGTTACCTGCACACGGAGCAAATGTTCCAGGATTTTCTGGACTTGTTTAATTTTTTTTTTTTTTAACGTTTATTCATTTTTGAGAGACAGAGAGAGACAGAGCATGAGCGGGGAAGGGGCAGAGAGAGGGAGACACAGAACCCGAAGCAGGCTCCAGGGCTCCGAGCTGTCAGCACAGAGCCCGACGCGGGGCTCGATCTCACAAACCGCGAGATCATGACCTGAGCCGAAGTCGGACGCTCAACCGACTGAGCCACCCGGGCGCCCCTAATGTTTATGTGAACATAGCATCTTCCTAGCTGGAGGCAGCATAGGGAAGAAGAGGTGGCTACACTGCCCGGGCTTGAATCCTTACTCTAGTACCTACTTGCTTGTGAAAACGTGGGACAAGTTTCTTGAAATATTTGTGCCTTGGTTACCTCATGTTTGAAATGGGACCCCAGTGATACCAAGCACATAGGGCTGTTAAGAGAATTATATGAGATAATGGGGGAACCCCCCCCCCCGCCAAACACAGCCATTATATACCGTGTGCCCCACATTACTTATGCTAGAATAAAAGTCACTGCCTGTAAGTATCAGAACATGATGTAGGCTATGGGAAGGGGCCTGATCTGAGGCCAGAGGGCTTGCTCAGGAGTCATTGTGTTTGTAGGAGTACAGGCTTAGCGGCTGTAACAAAGATGTTCCCAAGCACCAAGGCAGAAGGTGGAAGTTGATCTCGTTCCCATGCAACAGGGCAGAGGTCAGCAGTTCAGGGCTGCCAGGTCAGTTCTGCAGCCTCAGTAAGGGCTTTCTATCTCTCTGTCTGGGGCACTGCTTCAGTTCTTGTCCTCTCCTTTCAGCCTTTCACTTCCATTAACATTACTCAGTCCTGTGACCATATCTGCCTCAAAGGAGGCTGGGAAATGTAGTCTTGAGCAAGGCAGCCATGTTGGCAGCTAAATTGTTACAGGACAGCAGGGTAGAAGAACAGAAATTGGGGGGACAAGGGGCAGCCTGCCCTGGCCACTCAGGACCTCCTAAAAAAATACAACAGTGGCAGTTACCTCTCAAAAGGGCTCTTTGCTGGATTCCTGCAGCAGCCGTGCATTGTATGAAGCCAACTCCCCACGAACCAGAGGGGAGTGTAGGAAATGATTCAGGCTCCCTGGCTGACTCAGACACTGAGCATCCTGGAGAGAAAAGTAGCCACACACCCATTTGGGGCTTTGGGTTTAGTTTATAATAATAATAATGACTTTGGCATAGAAAACTTCCTGAGGGTTAATGAATGACTGGCTGGATTAATAGCCCAAATCGCTGCCTGAAGTCTATCGAGTCCTTCCAGCTTCATATTAATCTACAGGAAATTCTTTGTACACCCAGCTATTACGGCTTCAATCTCACAAAATAAAAATGAATGGATGCTTCTCTGGGACTTGGAAAAAAAAAAAAAAAACCTGGCCACCATTGTGTGTGGCCACTATGCTATTATTATTTTCTTTCAGGCACATTTCCTGCATTTTCTTTGGTTCTCTTTCTGGCTTCAATTTGCTGCAGTGGGCAGCGGCCACGCCAGCAGCTGGCCGTTTCGATTAGCTTTAATCCCCCTTGCTATTTATAGTGCCCTCAGCAAACGTCATCGCACATGTGATTCCCTATTTAAATGTGTCTTCCCAGCTAGACTGGGAGCTCCATGAGGTCAGAGACAACCAGTAGACTCTGAGCTCTGCAGAGCCTGGCCACAGTGCCGCTCGGTAACCATTTGTTGAATTCAACCCAATGGAATAGCTGCTGAATCTTAAGTAGGTTACCATCAGTCCAGTGGATTCTTCAAAGCAAACCTGGGGATCTCTGCATTTAGCTGGGTTTAAGGGAGTGTGTACTTTTAGCTCATCAAAATTCGATCAGCGTTTCCCAAGAGAACATCTTGAAACAGAAAGGCAAGGATGGAGAAGATGATGTCTAATGCCATCAAACTGTCACCTGTGAGAAGAAACCAGGGGTGTGCTAAAGTAACAGGTGACTTCTCCTGCTTGTAGGGACTCCCACTGCTTCCCTGGACTGAGAGTTCTCTGCCAGGGGATGTCAGTGATGAAATAAGCATGTTTCCCTCAGCAAAGTCCCCTGGTTTGGGGAATTAGACTTTATGGATGGCTCCAGATTTCCTCTGCCATGTTATTTAAACTCCTACCTTCTTGTCTGTGGGGCATACGGCCGGTTTCTGGGAGGACTTGCCAAGTGAAAGGTGTGAGCCCTGAGCAGAGATCTCACAAGAATGTCTTGTCACTGAGGCTCAATGAGCTGAGCGTTGTGGCTGCATCGGCAGGACCCTGTCTTGGTGGAGGATGGCCACCTGTGCCATCAATAATCTTTTACTTTGATTTCTCACTGGCACCCCAAGGTGGGCTTCCGACAGCCCTCCTCAACCCCCTCCTTAACACAAGCCAGGCGAGTCCCAGCTACAGAGAATCCCTGGCATCTTTGGTGGCTTTCAAACCAGGGGTAAAGATTGAGTTAAAGAGACAGGAAGCCTGACACAGTGAGGGAGGTTAGGTAGGAATAGAATTAAGGGCTTAGAAAATGCTTGTTTCCTTCTGTTGTAGTTATAAGAGCTGATAAGGGGACTTCAGGGTTTTGGGGTGGGGGAGCCGTGGAAAAGAATGAGAGAGTTTAATCAACTAGAGGGACCTTCCCAACTTACATTTCCCAGTGCTTGTGGCATGAGAACTTCGCTTAAGGTAAAGGTGCCCAAAACGAAAAGAAAAGCTCCCCAACATGAAGCTTTGACATGCCCTCATCTTCTGACTGGGGGTCTTTGCTTTTATTTTTCTCTTTTCAACCCAGGATACCAAATGTGTTGCGACCCCTCAAATAATACAAAGGCATCGCGTCCAAGCAGGATGCATCTAACCAGACACGCATTTATATGTCAACATGTAGATTATTAAAGCAAGGCAAGGTCAACATTTCTGTGTTAAAGGGAATAGGGTCTAGTGGAGTTTTCATATATAAAAACAACACTGCATAGTTACAGACTTTCACGATAAATTGTTTTCTCAGGAGATGATAAAGGGACAGATGCTCATAACTCTTCCATCAAGAGCTTTAAGAAAGTAAGAAAAAACGGGGTGCCTGGGTGGCTCAGTGGGTTGAGCGTCCAACTTTGGCTCAGGCCATGATCTCATGGCTCATTGGTTTGAGCCCTACGTCGGGCTCTGTGCTGACAGCTCAGAGCCCGGAGCCTGCTTTGGATTCTGTGTCTCCTTCTCTCTCTGCTCTCCCCCGCTCCCCCACCTCACTCTGTCTCTCTCCCTCTCTCCCTCTCTCTCAAAAATAAACAAACACTAAAAAATTTAAAAAAAGAAAGTAAGAAAAGCTTCCGTCACCCCTTCAAGCCATAACGACCCATCAGATTTTGTAACCAGGAGCACTTGAGTCATCCCTTAACCTCTCTGAGCCTCAGATTCTTTGTTAAATGAAACAAGATCCCTTCCTAGTCTACCTTTCTAGGGTTTTCAGAGGAGCTAAAAATGAAAGGGAGAATTCAACACATGCCTGGCGAACAGGTCTCAAGAATGAGCTCTAGACAGGTGAGCAACGTCTCTTAATGACGTGCCGGCCTTCAGGTCTCCTTTTAGGAAAGGCATCCCCTGAACTTCAAGACCAGAGCCCTGGATTGTAAAGCCCTGGATTACATCTACTCCATTCACATTCTGTTAATTAGCAGGGCTCCCGAGGGACACTCCCCTTGTCTTCTTTCGCACCTTTCCGTAAGTCCGGCGCTCTAGGTGAGCAGGTGGGCACAACCAGATCGGCATTCTGTCCTGCGGTGCAAAGACCACAACGTGACCAGAGAAAACAAAGCACAAAATTGCCTTTAACGACATCTTCAAAAATGACCTGTCTTAGCCCGAGTTTTATTTGGTGCTTCTCAGTTTTCCAATGGAGAGTTTGAGGAAGGGATCCAATTCAATGGTCCGTCTCTTTCTCGCACTTCCCTCTCCTTCGATGAATTTCAAATGGGGAATGATCACATCCCGAACGGTGGCAGTCTCGGAAGCCATGTGGTGTAACAGAAACCATGTGAGGTTTAGAAAAGGCCGGGGTGTGCATGCCAGCTCCACTCACCTGCCGAGTGGCATGCAGCCAGTCAGAGAAAACCTCTGTGCTCGATTTATCAGCTTCCTGTTGCCGCCGGAATATATTACCACAGACTCGTCTTGAAACAATACACAATACACATTTATTCTCTTATAATTCTAGAGGTCTGAAATCAACTTCACTGGGCCCAAATCATGGCAAGGCGGTGATTCCTCTGGGGACTGTAGGGTGAGTCTGTTTCCTTGGTTTTTCCAGCTTGCACGGCTGCATTCTTTCTATTTCTTGGTTCTTGGCCCCTTCCTCTGTCTTCAAAGCCAGCGGCATAGCGTCTTGCTTCAGTGGTCATGTTGCCTTCCTTCCCTCTGCCTCCCTCTTGTAAGAACATTTGTGATTGAATTTAGAGCCCATCCACATATTTCAGAGCAAGGATTCGTTTCAAGATCTTTAATCACATCTGCAAAGTCTGTTTGCCATGCTCCAGGGATTAGGGCATGGGCATCTTTGGGGGCCATTATTCTGCCTACCATATCCATCTATTTAGTAAAGATAGTAATCCCTATGCTAAAGGACACAATAATTGGAAAAAGTAATATTTGCGATTGTGCACAGAGTGGAAGCCAATAAATGTCACTGAGTCTGGAAAAGGGAGGAGTTGACCTCCCATTGGTAGGTTTCTACCCCCGATGGACCCAATGAAGAATGACAGAGCCAGAACTGACATGGTCTGGGGCATGCTGAGGGTCGTGGCTGTAGGTGCCAGTGGCCCTGGACATAGGATCACTTCAGGACAGACTCAGAGGAAAGCGGACAGTGCTTTAATAAGGGGCTCGGACGCTCATAACCAGGGAAGACCAGGCTTTGTGACCTCCCTTGGAGCATGATATGGATTTGCGTCTCCCAAGTGGGAAGTTTATTATTTTACTGCTTCAAGATCTGATAGTGTCTGGTTACCCCACTCATAATGCTAGGACGTGGCCGGCCAAACTCCCCCATCAAGAGTCTTTTTTTTTTTTTTTAATGTTTATTTATTTTTGAGAGAGAGAGAGAGAGAGAGAGAGAGAGAGAGAGAAGCAAAGCGCGAACAGGGGAGGGGCAGAGAGAGAAGGAGACACAGAATCTGAAGCAGGCTCCAGGCTCTGAGCTGTCAGCACAGAGCCCGACGCGGGGCTCAAACCCACAGACCGAAGATCATGACCTGAGCCAGATGCTTAACCAACTGAGCCACCCAGGCGCCCCCGCCCCTCCCCCTGATCAAGAGTCTTAATGCATTTGGGGCCCAAGCTGCAGCCAGAGCTGCGAATATCATCTTCCTTTTGCTCGAGCTGGATGATCATCAGGCAATTGTGATGTTACACAGGAAGAGAAGACACACAGACATCTTTTGTTTTCTAGAAGGCGGTATGGTTATGTGCCCAGTGGGCTGTTAATCTTTCCTTAATCCCTTTTCCCCACAAGGTTTTATCATTCTGGAAAATGAGATTAACCCCCAGCATCCCTGGGGCAGGGGGTGGGGGCCAGTGTGTGCAGTCACTTCCCTGGAACCATCATCACCCATCACTCTGGCCTCTGGGAGAGAGCTACCGGTGCTCGGGGGTGAAGGTGGGCTCCCGGCAGAAGAAGCCAGGAGAAGGGCAAGGCCAGAGAAGGGCTCTCCCGAGAAATGCTGCAGGCCCTCAAGGTCCAGCTGTGAGATGAGGAATGCACCTGTGAATTCACACCGCAGGACCACGACTTATGCCTTGCAGTCACTGTTAAAGAGTAATATGAAGCAACCGTCACAGTCTACCTCTCCTTGCCTTTCCAGGTGCTTTCTGAGACTTCCCTCTGAGTTGCCTAGTAATTCGGGGGGGGGGGGGGGAGGGCGTGTGTGTGACTGAGATGTAACATAAGAGGGCTTACTCTCTACTCTGCAGGAACGGGGCCCAGAGAGCTTGAGTGACTTCTCGGGTGCACAGCACAGGTGGCCAGCCTGCATCCAGGGCTCTCTGTTCATGACACCAGGAACCAGGAACTTGCCAGCTTCTGACCCTCTCTTATGAGTTCATTCATTCTGAAGACAGTTTTTTTCTGTTCCTCAGAACCATCCGGTTGAGGTAATTTGGTGACCAGCCACCCCAGTTTGCTCAGGACTGAGTGGTTTCCTGGGCTGGGGATTTCCAGTTCTAAAACTGGGGATGCCCTAGGCAAATTACGATGAGTTGATCACCCTACGTAAGGCCTTCCATTGACACACAGTCACCTGTCCAGAGGGGACTTCGTTAGGGGTTGGGGGCGTGAGGGGGAGGCATGGTTGTTTCTGGGCTTCTCCAGTGTCCCATCAATGCCCATTTGGGCAAATAGAGCCCCTGTAAGTTAAAACAAATTTTTTCTTAATGTTTATTTATTATTGAGACAGAGAGAGACAGAGACAGAGCATGAGTGGGGGAGGGGTAGAAAGAGACAGAATCGGAAGCAGGCTCCGGGCTCTGAGCTATCAGAACAGAGCCCGACAGGGGGTTCGAACCCTCGAACTGTGTGATCATGGCCTGAGCTGGAGTCAGACGCTCAACTGACTGAACCACCCAGGCACCCGAGTCCCTGTAAGTTTTTAAAACAGAGGGAATAAAAGGCAGGGGGTTGGGAGGGGGAAACTGAGAAGCCAAATAGAGGCCATTAAACAACTCAGAGATTAGTAATGACGGGCCCTGTGAGCACCTCCTGGCTGCCAGGACAAAGGACCCAGAGACAGAGGTCATCGGCAAAAAACTGGAGCCATGGAAGACCTGGCCACTGGTGGAGGCAGTGCTGCTGAACAGACAGAAGGAAATGCATAGGCTTGTGCCTATCTCTCGCCCTCTGGTCTCCTGCCGGGAGTTTCTCCTCTTCTTTGGAAGGCCCGGGGGTGGGGACTGGAAGCTAACACCTGGCTCACCAGCTGGGCTGGAGAGCTTTCTAGTGTCCCGGTTTCCTGACCTGGGAAGAGAGAGGACTTCTTCACATGTCGGTTTCACTGCTGACACACGAGTTCGGAATCAATCCCCCGTGACAATCAGCACTTCGATCAAAGAAGCTCAGAATCATCAGACACTTAAGCTGAAAGGCATCTCCAAGATCATCCACTCGGAAGGGGACCAGAAGCCCGGACTGCTGACGGATGGATGGTGGTGCCAGTGTCGGGACCAGAATGGGTCCTTCTGGGGGCGCCTGGGTGGTGCGGTTGGTTAAGCATCTGACTCTTGATTTGGGTTCAGGTCATGATCTCACGGTAGCGAGATTGAGCCCCTCGTCGGGCTGAGTGCCAAAGGATTCATGGCTGTCCCTGCAAGTGCTTGTTGCAAGAGAAAGAAAGCTTTTTCAGGAAAACAAATATGGCTGGATGTTCTGATTCCGCCTTTATCCGGAATGACGGCAGGACAGAACACCGAAAAATTCAGTGCTTTGATTTCATGGGATGGTGGGATTGGGAGTTTAAATACAAATTTAAACACCATTTGTCTATTTTGCTGTCCAATAACATTACGTTGCTTTAACAAACTGTGTATAGATATAATACACATGATATGTGGGTTCATTCGACAAATATTTGCTGTGTTCCTACCATTCAGTCATTCCGTAAATGTTTATTTGATGCTTAATATTGAGCGAGGCAGGCACGGCTGGCTTTCTCTCCAAGCTTGCCATCTGTGTCCCAGGAACTGGAGTCGGGCACGGCATCTCCCTCTGCCTTCGTCCTCTCCCCACCCCCTTCTTTGATTCCCAAGCCCCACCAGTCTGAGAGGTACGAGCTATGCTGCGAACAGTGATGACGGTGACCTCTTCTGCTTTTTCCTGTCCATACTCTTGCATAATCTCCAACCCCTTTGCAAAGCTCACCTCCAGTTGTTTATTTATTCACTGCAACAAGTGGAACTTATTTTATTCCTCCTTAGCTGAATTTAATTCCCATTTTTTAATGCTGATTTATTTAGAGAGAGAGACCACGCGAGCAGGTGAGGGGCAGAGAGAGAGGGAGAGAGACACTCCCATGCAGGCTCCTTGCTGTCAGTGCAGAGTCAGATGCTGGGCTCAATCCCACAAATCGTGAGATCATGACCTGAGCAGAGATCAAGAGTTGGACCCTCAACCGATTGAGCCACTCAGGCATCCCTTAACTCCGATTTTGAATCCCCACCTTTCCATGTTATTTTAGGGTTCCCATGTTTCCCCTGGGGTTATACATGCTCCAGGGGCTTTGATGTGCCAAGATATGTGGGGGGGGGGGCATCCGATTCTTGCTGATATCCATGGAGATTCTGTGGTTGATGGTCCACATGGGTTGCTAAGCATCTCTCTCCTGCTGGGCGCTCTGTGCAGTCCATCAGTGTGTGTTTCCTGTCCACATTCAGGTGCACAGGATCCCGCTACTGCTTCTGCTCCATGGTGGGGGCCAAAGGCACCTTCACCCAGCAGTTTTTCCTCCTCTGGGGTCTGGGTTCCCGCTGGGTGCTATCCATTTGTAACCGATCTATGTTTCTCTCCAAAACACACGCAGCTGCTCCCCTCCCCCTGCAGCTGCCACTCTGTGCCCTGCCTTCGTCATCTCCCACTTTCATGAATGCACACACTTCTTTTCCCCCCTTTTGGGTGGAGTTTTCTTCACTGATTACTGGGAGATTAGGTGATTAGGAACAATGTTGAATAAACAGATCCCCGAGGTTTCCCACCCTGGGGCACAGTGGACGGTGTCACAAGAGCGTCACCCTTGTTGCAAACCAGCACCTGCAACTGCAGATGTCCCCGTGACTTTTGGTTTTTGGCTCAGATCTGGAAACCCAGTTTGCCTTCACCGCACTTTACCAGAATATATTCCTCCTCTCCTGGTCCGTTTCCGCGTGGACCTCGCTGGTTCAGCTCCGGCTGCCCTGGAGGATGGCTTCTTGCATGATCTCCTTGAGATCTGCCCAAGGCTCCTCCAAGTCCATTGTTCATGTGTGAGGGAGCCTGGGCTTAGGTGGCTCCAAATTCTCTTCTGACGTGATGAAAATCCAGACACTTTTCACGTGAAGATATTCATCTTTCTTCAATTCTCATTCCTTCTTGCACCTCTTCCGTCTGGGGTTATTCTACTTTTGCTTGTTGATACCGATCTGCCGGTGGTGAATGCTCTTGCTTTTTGTTTGTTTTCATGTCCCCAAATATCCATACTTCACTGTCATTTTTGAAGGACATTGTCCATAGATAGAGGATCTATGGTTTTCTTTCGGCAGATTGAGCATTACACAAATGTCTGGCTTCCATTGTGGCTTTGGAGAAGTCAGTTGACTGAGTCTACAGCTTCTTTAAAAGCACTTTCTTTATTTCTCAGACTTTCTTTCCCTCCTTCCCTCCCTCCCCGCTTCCCTCCCTCCTTTCCTAGCTCCCTTCCTCCCTCTTTTGTTTTCTTCCTTCCTTCTTTTCTTTCTTTTCTTTCTTTCTTTCTTTCTTTCTTTCTTTCTTTCTTTCTTTCTCTCTTTCTTTCTCTTTCTTTCTTTCTTTCTTTCTTTCTTTCTTTCTTTCTTTCTCTTCCTACCCTCCCTCCCTCTCTGCTTTCCTTCCTTCCTTCCTTTTTTCTGAAAATAAGGATTTCTTTTTCATTGTCTTGCTTGGTTGGGATTAATTGGTCTTCTTGATTCTATGGATTCTTGAGTGTCTCTCATCAGTTCTGGAAAATTATACATCATTATATATTCAATATTTTTTCTGTGACTTTCTGTTTTTTTATGCCTTCTGATACTTCAATTAAATGTATGTTAGGTTTATTCACTGTATATTCTATGACCCTCTCTTCTGTCTTTTTAATCTTTTTGTCTCCCCATACTAAAACCTTGATAACTTCTTCTGCTTTAGTTTCAGCATACAAACTCTCCTCAGCTATGTCTAACGCGCGGTCAAACTACCCACTGGGTCTTTAATTTTAACTAATGCATTTTTCACATCTAGACGTGCTTCTGAGCTCTTTTTAATATCAATTGTGACCCTTTCAATAAATTTCCTTGCAGAAATTTTCAAGCTTTTTGATTATTTCTTTGAATATCGTAGACAGAATTGTTTTGGTCTATATCTAGTAATTCAAATATCTAAAATCTTTGTGGGTATTTCTTTTGTTTCTTGGCTCACACTCATGATATCGTGTTTTCTTGTATGTCTGGTTGTATCTAAATAGTGCCAGCTCTAGTTATCTCTGGGCATGCCCAGAGAGCACACCACATGGGTTCATGAACATGGCCTTTCCACAGTGATCCACTCGGGTCTTCTTCTCCTGTCCTGATAGCCTTTAGTCACACTCAAGGAATTGCCTCTGTTATCTACAGAACTGTGTGAAATCATCTCATTTGTGTGTTTGTTGTGCCAAAACACTAAGGAGTCCTCAGAAGGCCAGAATGAGTCTGGATCCTCTGAGGCTCTCAGAAAACTGAGGTCATCTCAGTGGTGGTGGTGGCGATGGGCCCCTAAGCTGCTTCGACCAGTGTTTTATATTTGGGATGAAAACAATTCCTTTTATTTTCACTTGTAGTTCGGGTGGCTTTATCCCATTGGGATAAAGTCTGGTCACAAGGAGCAGAGTAGACTGTAAATATAAAGTTTTCTATTTTATATACATGTAAATATGTTTATATTTTATAATATAAAACACCTTTGATGATAGGAGTGATTTATTTTTTGGAGGGGGGTGGCCAAGCTTGTTGGCCTAACTCTCTCTTTGTTTCAGGCACTCACCTGAGCTGCTTGGTCCACGCAAATTAGCTTGTGGGGGCTTACGTCGTTCTCTGCCAGATGTACTCAGACATACAAGGACGGGGGAGAGCCACAGCTTGTCTTTCTAAATCACCAGGAACCTGCTACACACACACACACACACACACACACACACACACACTCACCTATTTTTGGCCTACGTGCCTTTAGGCTCTTTTTCAGGAAAGCACATGAATTCTCTCGAGTCCCCAGGTTTCACTTGGTAACTTTCCTACAGCACCCTCCGAAAGTCCCTGGTGCCCTCGTGTCAACCCCCGAGCATGGGGTGCCCAGGCCTGGCTTCTCTGCTTCCTGCTTCACTTCAGTGGCTCCTGAGTCAGCTTGTGGGGAAGGGCTCCGAGTCACCCACGGCACCCTTCCCAACCCTGGGCGCTTTATGTCCCAAGCCCGGGAACTGCTCCCAGAAAAGTTTCATTCTCTGTGCCCTTCCCTTGAGACCCGGGCTCGGCCTTCCTGAAGATGGAGATTATCCATTTTATCGACAGGATGGGACTCCATCATTCTAATATCATCTGAATGCCTGAGGGATTACATCTTACGCCCTTGTGAGAAACACAGCCTCTTGTCATGATGTTGCTGTGAATAATGCAGTTTTGAGTTGAAGTTCCGTATTCCAAGAACCAGTAAATTTCCTTAGTCTTCTGTATTCCCTCCCCTCCCCTGTTAAATTTGGGTTTAGCAAGTCATGAATCATTGTGGTTTTACTCCTGGGTAGAATGGACTATTTTTTTTTTTTTCGCCGTTATTTCATTACCAACCGATGAAAGAATTAAAAAGGAATCTGATTAATTAACAGCTTGACGTGGACTTAAAATCTCAAAAAGCTTGAAGACAGGATGAACTATTCAAATTTGCTAGAATGCTCAAGTAGGAAGGGACCTGTGGGACACCAGCCTGGTCCTTTTATAGGACCAGAAAAAAATATCTGAGGCCCAGAGAGGGAAAGTGGTTTGCCTGAGGTCACACAGCAGGCAATTGGTGGACTGGTGCTAGAGTCCAGGTGTCCTGACCCCAGACCAGCAGCCTCACTCATGGTCGGAGAAAATGGAAGAACAGCTTGTGTTTCTTTTCTTTTCCCTTTTCTTTTCTTTTTCTTTCTTTTCTTTTTTTTTTTTTCCATTTATTTATTTTGGAGAGGCAGAGAGAGACAGAACACAAGCAGGGGTGGGGCAGAGAGAGGGAAACACAGAATCTGAAGCAGGCTCCCCCGATGCGGGACTGAAACTCACAAGCTGACAGATCATGACCTGAGCCGAAGTCGGACACAACGGACTGAGCCACCCAGGCGCCCCTGTGTTTCCATTTTTGTATCTACCAGGACAAAGATCTTTACTCTGCGAACATCTGGCATTGCTGCATGCCGGTTGTTTCGTATTTCGTAATTATTTCCGCTAAGAACTCACAGGATCTTGCATATAGGATTCCATTATTTGCCATCTCAGTCTTTGAGGCATCTGAAGGGATCCCATCATCCAGGGAGGAAATGGGATGTATTGGGCAGAAAGTAGGTGACTCAAGGCTCCTGGGGACGCTGCCCTCATCTTCTGGTGCATTGCAAGGCTCACATTCGTTCTTTCAAGTCATTCCACAGACACCGTATTTACTGGGCACCTACTATGTGCCAAGAGTTGGAGATAGAGTGGTGAGCGAAGCTGGAAAAGCCCCTGACTTCACAAAGGGGAGAGAAACAATAGGCAAGCAAACAATAGCACTTGTAATAGAACCGGCACGTGTGGGAAGAGCCACAGAGAAAAATAAAATGAAAGAGGTTGCTATTTTAGAAAGGGTAGTTAGGGGAGGTCTCCCTCCGCAGAGGTCTGTGGCAGTTGGTGGGTAAGCCCTGAGCACATCTGGAGGAAGAACATTCCAGGTAGAAGGACCCGTGTCAGCTGGAAGGCCGGAAGCATTAGAGCGGAGGGAGGAGGGGGGCAGGGCGGTAGGGAATGAGGTCAGAGGTGGGGTTGGGCCAGATCAAGTCGGTGAGCAGAGAACGCGGGAGAGGCTGGATTTGAAACACGAATAACATAAAACTTACCATCTTAACCGTTAAAAAATTTTTTTAAAATGTGTATTTATTTTTGAAACACAGAGAGAAACAGAGCATGAGAAGGGGAGGGGCAGAGAGTGAAGGAGACACAGAATCAGAAGCAGCCTCCAGGCTCTGAGCTGTCAGCACAGAGCCCCGTGTGGGGCTTGAACCCATGAAGCACAAGATCATGACCTGAGCCGAAGTCAAATGCTTAACCGATTGAGCCACCCACGGGCCCCAGTTCAGTAGGACATTCACATTGTTGTGCAACCATCTCCATAACTCTTTTTAACTTACAAAAGTAGAACTCTGTCCCCATGAAACAGCACCTCCCTACCCACCTCCCCCAACCCCAGCCCCTGGGGACCAGCATTCTGCTTTCCTTCTCCACGGATTTGACCCCTCTAGAGTCACGTACCTCAGATGTGTGAAATCATTCTGTATTTTCCTTTGGTGTCTGGCTTCCCCCCCCGCCCCCACACTTAGCATAAAATCCTCAAGCTCTATCTATGTTGTAGCATGTTTCCAAATTTCCTTCCTTCTTAAGGCTGAGTAACGTTTCACCGTATGTGTTCGCCACATTTCGCTTATCCCTTTATCTGTTGAGGGACACTTAGATCGTTACTTCCATCTCTCGGCTAGAATGAAAAACACTCCTATGAACATGGCGTGCAAATATCTCTTTGAGATCCTGCTTTAAGTCTTTTCGGTATGTACCCAGAAGTAGAGTTGCTGGATCATACATTAATTCTTTAAAAAAAAATTTTTTTGAGGGGCGCCTGGGTGGCGCAGTCGGTTGAGCGTCCGACTTCAGCCAGGTCACGATCTCGCGGTCCCTGAGTTCGAGCCCCGCGTCAGGCTCTGGGCTGATGGCTCGGAGCCTGGAGCCTGTTTCCGATTCTGTGTCTCCCTCTCTCTCTGCCCCTCCCCCGTTCATGCTCTGTCTCTCTCTGTCCCAAAAATAAATAAAAACGTTGAAAAAAAAATTAAAAAAAATTTTTTTTTTTTGAGAAACCACCGTACTGCTTTCCATCGTTGCTGCAACAGTTTGCATTCCCCGCCAGCCATGCGCCAGGGTTCCAATGACCTCACATGCTTTCCAGCCCTTGTCATTTCCTGATTTGTGTGGTTAGTAGCCATCCTGAGTTTTGGGTGTGAGGTGGTTTCTCATGTGGCTTCGATTTGCAGGTGTTGGATTTTATTCTAAGAACGGGAGGGAGCATTCAGAGGATTGGGGTGGGGGTGGGGTCTCGGAAAGATCCCATTGGTTGCCCTTGTGGAGAATAGATGGTGAGAGATGCCGAGATGCATTGGGAGGGGCTGGTCACTTGGATGAGAGTGAGAGCAGAGGAGGTAGGGAGTTGTCAGGTCTGGCTGTATTTTGAAGGTAGAGTTGACAGGTTTTGAAAATGGATTGGATGTGAAGTTTGAGAGGAGTCTAGGATGACTACAGAGTTTTGGCCTGATAATGGTGACTCCATTAACTGAGATGGGGACCAGTGGAAGGGGATTGGTTTCACCTAGGGAAGGGAAATCAAAACTTGTATTCAAAGTATGTCATGGGGCACCTGGGTGGCGCAGTCGGTTAAGCATCCGACTTCAGCCAGGTCACGATCTCCCGGTCCTTGAGTTCGAGCCCCGCGTCAGGCTCTGGGCTGATGGCTCGGAGCCTGGAGCCTGTTTCCGATTCTGTGTCTCCCTCTCTCTCTGCCCCTCCCCCGTTCATGCTCTCTCTCTGTCCCAAAAAAAATAAAATAAAACGTTGAAAAAAAAAAATTAAAAAAAAAAAATTCAAAGTATGTCACATTTGTAAAGCTACACGTTGGAGATTCAAGTGGACGTAGGTTGAGGTATCTGAAGTTCAGAGGGAGAGAAGGCTAGGCTGGAGATGAGGATTCAGGGGTCCTTTTGTGTACTCAGTGCGTTCAGCCGTGGGGACCCAGTGAGGTTGCCGAGGGACAGGGTAGCAAACTATGGCCCCTGGGCCAAATCTAGCCTTCTGCTTGGTTTTGTACCTAGTTTTCATTTTGGGGCAGAAAAAGAATAGTTTTTCATATTTTTGAATGTTGGAATTTCTTTTATGTTTATTTATTTTTGAGAGAAAGATAGAGACAGAGCATGAGCGGGGGAGGGGCAGAAAGAGAGGGAGACACAGAATCCGAAGCAGGCTCCAGGCTCCCAGCTGTCGGCGCAGAGCCCCATGTGGGGCTCGAACCCACAAACGGTGAGATCATGACCTGACCGAGCCGAAGTCAGACACTTAACGGACTGAGCCACCCAGATGCCGGTGGAAAATGTATTTCAAAGAATGTTTTGGGAGCTCCTGAGTGGCTCAGTGGGTTAAACATCCAACTCTTGATTTCGGCTCAGGTCATGATCTCACGGTTTGGTTCGTGAGTTCAAACCCCGTGTCAGGCTCTGCACTGACAGTGTGGAGTGTGCTTGGGATTCTCTCTCTCCCTCTCTCTTTCTCTGTCCCTGCCCCCCCCCCCAAAATAGATAAATAAACACTTAAAAAATAATGTTTTGTGATATGCAAATGCATGAAAATGCATGCAAATGATATGAACATTCAAATGTCCGTGTCCACAAATAAGGTTTTTTTTTTTTTAAATGTTTTTTTTTTTTTAATTTTTTTTTTTTCAACGTTTATTTATTTTTGGGACAGAGAGAGATACAGCATGAACGGGGGAGGGGCAGAGAGAGAGGGAGACACAGAATCAGAAACAGGCTCCAGGCTCTGAGCCATCAGCCCAGAGCCCGACGCGGGGCTCGAACTCCCGGACCGCGAGATCGTGACCTGACTGAAGTCGGACGCTTAACCGACTGCGCCACCCAGGCACCCCCACAAATAAGGTTTTATAAGAACCCAGCTGTGCTCATTCTTTTACTTATTGTCTCTGGCTGCTTTCCTGTCCTAAGCAGTGAGGAAGGGAGGGAAGAGAGAGAAGAGGTGCCAGGATTGAGGCCTGGGCAGGGCCTGTCGAAGATGGTGCCCGCTCCGTGAGCAACCAGGTACAGGGACCCAGGAGACCGGCTTGCCTCCCGTCCCCAGGCCAGCTTAGCACCTTGTGGATGGTGAAGTCACGGGGACCCATGGCAGGCACATCCATTAGATGGAGCCGTGTAAACCAGCGGACGTTCAATCATATTTTCCTTAACCGTGTTAATTTCCTGGGGCTGCTATAACAAATGACTACTGACTGGGGGTCAAACAATGGCTATTTATCTGCCCATGCCTTCTTCCTGTGTCTAAATTTCCCTCCTCTTCTAAGGACACCAGTCCCTGGACGAGGGCCCACCCTAATCCAGTATGACCCCATTCTAACTTGATGGCATTTGCACAGACCCTGTTTCCAAATCACCTGTCACATTCACGGCTTCAGGGGTTAGGACTCGAATGTGTTTTTAGGGGAGACAAAATTCTGTCCACACACTGGCACACCCAGATATCACCTGGTTCAATCTAAGAGCGCTTAGGCCCTTGAGTTGTTTTTGGTTTTGTTTTTATAATTTTTTAAAAATAGGTATTTTTTTTTTAATTTTTTTTTTCAACATTTATTTATTTTTGGGACAGAGAGAGACAGAGCATGAACGGGGGAGGGGCAGAGAGAGAGGGAGACACAGAATCGGAAACAAGCTCCAGGCTCTGAGCCATCAGCCCAGAGCCTGACGTGGGGCTCGAACTCCCGGACCGCGAGATCGTGACCTGGCTGAAGTCGGACGCTTAACCGACTGCGCCACCCAGGCGCCCCTAAAAATATGTATTTTTGAGAGAGACAGCGAGAGCGAGTGGGGGAGGGGCAGAGAGAGAGCGAGACATAGGATCTGAAGCGGGCTCTGCGTTGGACACTTAAGCAACTGAGTCACCCAGGTGCCCCGAGGTTTTTTTTGAGAGGACACATCCAAGTGACTATGCTTAGGGAAAGAAAAAAGAAAAAAATCCCCAGTATTGGTTTTAAGACCCTGAGCTGTACTTTCTTTCCTAGCACTCCCCCACTGCCTGTGGGCGTGCCGGCTCCCGCCCCATGGGCAGATTTGGAGATAGAGAAACACCAGTTCCTCTGACGTCACCACTGAGCTCAGGCAACTGGGCTGTGAGCTTGGGCAGAGGTTCTCTGCCCGGGATTTGGAGGCACGGGGACTGACATGCCACGTCAGGAGGCTGTGCGACCTTTGACAAGTCAGCGCCCCTTGACCCTCTGAGTCAGTTTCTTCTCCCATAGGAGGGAAGGGTCATGGTCCCATCTCTCACAGGGTGCACGCGCGCAGACGCAGAGAACCCCCGGGGACTTGTACCTGGCAAGCTAAGGGATTTTACTGGATTGTGATTCGGTGGGAGCTCCTGGGCGCTGTCCTGCTTTGGCACCGGTCTCTCCAGAGTGGAGCCTGAAAACGTGATGCTGTTTCCCGGCGAGGCAAGTCTGACATCACATCATGACTCACCGCTTGAAACGTGCCATTTAATCTGTTGTGGATCAAATTTTGTGAATTTGGAAAGTGACTGGATAACTTTTCTTCGTGTCTCTCTCTCCTTTTTTTTTTTTTTTTCTGTTCCCGGTTGTGGTGAAATACACGCAACATGAACTTCATTGCTGTGAGCGTTTCAAAGTGGATAATTCAGGGGCATGAAGTACACGCTGAACGTGGACTTAATTTTTCAGAATTTGTTATCACCCCTAACAGAAGAAGTGCGACACCCATCAAGCAGCAGTCACTCACCACTGCTATCACCCACAGCCTCGGGCCACCACAGATCTTTCTGTCTCTATGGATTTGTGGGTTCTGAACATTACACATAAATGGAATCCTACCCCATGTGGCTTCTTCCACTTTGCGTAATGATTTCAAGGTTCGCTCATATCATATCGCCTATCAGTCCTTCCCTCCTCTTTATGGCCAAACAATATTCCATTGTGTGGATCCGCCACATTGTATTTATCTATTCACTTGTTGATAGACCTGTGGGTTCTTTCCACCTTTTGGCTGTTGTGAACGGTGCTTCCATGAACAATCCCGTGTAAATTTTTGTTCAAACACCTGCTTTCGTTTCTTTTGGGTATAAACCCCGTGGTGGAATTGCCGGGTTCAACTCTGGGTCGAACTTGATGAACTGCCAAACCATTTTCCACAGCCGCTGCACCTGTTTGCAGCCCCAGCAGCAGCGTGGGAGGCTTTCGCTTTCTCCCGAACAATGATGTTGCACTTGGTTTATTAGATGCAATAACCCCTCCTGGGTCAGGTCTGGGGTGGCCTGGGCCAGCCGGCTGCTTGCTCTCTGTCGTTTTTGCTGTGGCCAGAGACCCTGGGAGCAGGCAGCAGCCCACCCACTCTGATTCCCTCAGAGTGGATCGCTCCGGTGGGTCACTCACGGCCACTTATTCAGGAAGGTCTTCCAGAACCATAGGGCTGACCCTGGCAGTGAGGACACTGGGTGCAGCTGTCCAGACCCTCTGGGGCAGTCACGGGAGCAGAGGATGACAGTGGTGACAGTCCCCATGTTTCCTGGACTTTGACCTGAATCAAGTGTCCTTTTCCACTGCCTCCTGCCTGGCTCTGCTGGCTGAGAAGTCAAGTTGAGGAGTCAGTTGGGGCTCTGTTTGCTCCCACACACATCTTCTGGCGATTCTGTACTCTGCTGTGATGGGCCTGCTGGTCCCTCTGGGTTGGATTTTCTCTTGTCCTGGACACCCTCCTCCCTGTCCCCCACCCCAACCCCCCGCCACCCTGCTCTAGCTGTGCACGGTGCACTCTTACAGCCCTTTGGTTTTTGTTTTTGTTTTAAAACAAAATTTTTTTAAGCTTATTCATTTATTTTGAGAGAGAGAGAGAGAGAGAGAGCACGAGCAGGGGAGGGACAGAGAGAGAGGCAGACAGAGAATCCCAAGCAGGCTGCACACTGGTCAGTGCGGAGCCGGAGGCGGGGCTTGAACTCATGAACTGCGAGATCATGACCTGAGCCAAAATCGAGGGTCGGATGCTTAACCCAGTGAGCAACCCAGGTGCCCCATAGCTCTTTGGTTTTTAAGGAACATTCCACCGTACCTTAGAAAAGAAGAGGCATCCCAGTTTATAGTCAGACAATCGGCCGTGAGTTCATAACTTACATGTTACCCGCAGTAACTCATTTATATGCAAACAACTGGATCGAATTATCTAAGTAAATATATCATTTATTCTCAGTGTTCTAGAGTTCTGGGGAGAATGTGAAGTCAAAGGATCCCTCAGTCTGCTGGTTGACCTTGGGCCCTCAGCGGCATTTCCTCTCCTCTTGCCCAGTTGAACTGCACTTCTAGATGTAGTTATGAGGAAGTTGGTGAGAATTTGTACCTGGATGCCTCCTTAACATGGCAGCGTTTTTCTCCCCGGGGAAGAGTGGAGCACCCCCCCCCCCCCCCAATCACAGTTGCCTTGGAGACAAAACAGCCCCCTGCCCTTCCTGGTGGGATGTCCTTTGAGAACACCATCCATTCTGGAAGTGGAGGCCTGGCCCACAGCACCTTTAGGGCTGGGGGCCTGCCTCAGGGGGAGGCTGAGGAGACAGTGACGCATGACAAGCATCATCTGGGACTGGGGAATGTGGCGGGAGCGTGTTTCTGGTGCCCGGATGCATTCTGCTTTGGGTTTGTCGTTCTTCATGAGCTATTTCAGGAAATGATGTTTTCAAAAACAAAGTTGTCCCTGGCCCAGCGGCACCGGGTCATTCCATGCAAACAGTCCCCATGGGCCGAGGGAAGGCCCAAAATATGCAGGTGCATGAACGATACCACTTGGCACGTGAGGCTGCATAATGTTTGCGGGCCTTTGCCTAGAAGTTCTGGTGCGAGCGTGGCTGTCTGCTCAGGAAGCAGCCCCCAGGCCTGGCTTTTGGCCTTTGCGTCGCCGCTAGGGTCTGTGCTGAGCTCAAGATTCCGAAGGCAAAGGACACATTGCTAGTGCCACTCGGATCCCCCAAATGTGTGCATGTCATTTTTGTGTCAATTCTGTTTCCATCTCCGAGGCCCTGTTCTGGGCTCGGCAGGGACTCCACACAGTATTTTTTATTTAAAGAAATTAATCTGGGGAAGGGAAGCGGCATAAATAGAGGAAGAGTCAGTGTAATACTCGGTTTTTACTTTTTGTGCGTGTGGTCTAGTCTCGCCAGCTTTCGTTCTCAGCCAACGAAAACGATAGATGCCTGTTTTTTGCTGTGTGGTGCAGAACTGAACTGCTTGCTAAGGAAATGTCAGCTCACCTCAACCTCAAGGTTGACATTCGGCATTGGGGTTCAGGGGCAGGAGGGAGAGGCAAAGGGAATGGAGGGGAACTTCGGAAGGACTGACATTTTTTTCCTTCTCTCTCCTTAGTTCTCTGCTCTAGGCCAACGGGAAGGCAAATAAAAGGAGTCTGCCTTGATGGGCCCTGGGGGCAGGGCCGGTAGGGCCACGTGACTTGAAGGGAAACCTCTGGTCTCTGCGTTGGCCCGGGGCCACGCCCCCTCCGCTGCTCCCGATCCTGCCACTGACACATACAGCATGTCCTCTCCGCATGTCACACACATGCACACATCCCATACACAAACCACACACACACACACACACACACACACACACACACTGTCACACACACACCCCCCACATACCCTGTGGGGTTGTGCAGGGAGTTCTTCAGAAGAGCTCACATTCCTGGAAGAACAGACTGGATATGTGTTTCCCAGGGTTCCCCTCACGCAGTCACCAGTTACATTTCTGGCAAACACGGTGAACCCTGGAGCAGGATTTACAAGCTGCATCAGTTTGCTAGGGCTCTGTAACAAACTGAGTGGCTGAAACAACAGAAGTTGATCGTCTCAGCTCCAGGGGCCAGAGATCTGAGGTCAGGGCGTCAGCAGGTAGGTTCCTTCTGAGGCTGTGAGGGAGCGTCTGCTCCTGGCCTCTCCTCTGGCTTCTGGTGGTTTGCCAGCCATCCTTGGAGTCCCTTGGCTTGTAGACGCAGCACCCCAGTCTCTGCCCTCGTCGTCACATGCCTTGCTCCCAGTGTGCATGTCTGTGTCCAAACTTCCCCTTTTTATGAGGATACAAGTCATATTGGATTAGGGCCCGCCCTACCCGAGGGTGACTTCATCCTAACCAACTACATCCGCAATGACCCTATTTCCAAACAAGGCCACATTCTGAGGTCCTGGGGGTTAGAAACTCCAGCACATGAAGTTGGGGGGGACACCATTCAGTCTGGAACAGCAGGCTTACGGGTGCTTACCTGCTGAGTAGGGCTCACTGCTCTCTGGGGCTTTGGACTCTAGAATCAAGACTTAGGGCTTTTGGACTACATGCCTTGGGGACCAAACAAAATGCCTAGGATTTTGAGCAGGTTAGATGCTCATCATTATGAGCAATGCAAAGACAAGCAAAAACCTGTGTGTCCCTGGGTCCTCAAGAAATGTATAGCCTGGTCATAACCAAACTTGACAATCGCCCAAGGCATCGTAGCTGGCAGAGCTTTGCTATGCTTATTATCCGTTCAAAGCCTCACAACTAACAACCTTGAGAGGCAGGTCTGGCAAGAGCTCTTATCCCTACATCCAATAAGAAGTAACTTGTGCAAATATCATGCTATTAGTTGGAATCAGAAGTTGCATTGTCAGAAGATGCTGTGCTTGGCTCTCTGAGGAGGTGGGGCCAGACTTATGGGGGTGAAGGTGCTCATGGGGTTCACTTTTGGGGGACCCAGAAAGACTTCATGAAGGATGTGGCATCTGAGAAAGGCCTTAGCTAAAACCTGAGGGAGAATTAGAAGGTTTCGAATTGTAGGTGACGATTATGTGCAAAGGGCTGTTAACTAGAAGGGTCTCTGAGCCCAGGGTGCACCCAAGCTGCACAGCCCTTGGGTGACATGGTTTCCTCACCAGATCTGTATCACCCGTCACCACAGTCTGAATGTTTGTGCTGCCCCCACATTCATATGTTCAAATGCTATTGGCCAATTTGACGGCATTGGGAGGTGGGGCCTTAGCCAGGTGATTAGGTCACGAGGATGGGGCCTTCATGAATGGGATTAGTGCCCTTACACGAGAGACCCCCGTGAGCTCCCTTGCCCTTTCCACTGAGAAGTCTGCAGCCCACCAGAGAGCCCTCACCTGACCATGCTCACACCCTGATCTTGGCCTCCATCCTCCATAACTGTGAGAAAAAAGCTTCTCTTGGTCTGTTGTTGATGAGCCACCCAGTCTGGTATTTTGTCACGCTAGCCCAGATGGATTAAGACACCCATTGTCACCTGTGTCCTACTCATTTTCTCCAGCTCCACGCCATCTGTTCAAAAATAGAAACGCTTACAGCTTTCTCTCCACTGGGGCTCAAGTCCAGCCCCTGAGACCAGGAGAACCAATCGTCTACACCCTCCTCCCTCAACAAAATTCTCCCCACAGCCTTGGCACGTATCGATTAACGCAACTTCCATCTCCAATGGAAGAGCTCGGTGCTGCTCCCCATTGCTTCCCCACACCTCATCTCGTCTGCTTCTGAGAAGAGCTTCCTTCTGGGTGGGGCAGATCCTGCCATCTCGTCTGCTTCTGAGAAGAGCTTCCTTCTGGGTGGGGCAGATCCTGCTGTTGCCATTACAGAGTGGTGGCAAGGAGCCCGTGTGACTTGCCCACGGCCCCACAGTTGGCAAGCCTGAGTGAGACTGAGCTTTCCTGCATTCAAGCTCGGGTCTCACTTCCCTGTGTGGTGTGGCCTCTGGGCGGAGGTAACTTCTCGAGAGATTATGCATCCGATGTCCTTGCAGAAGAACCCTCCATGGAGGCCTCTGGATTTGCAGAATGACAGGGAGAGGGCTGGCTCTGCAAAGAACATGGGAATTTCCAGGAGGATAGGGATCTGCATTTCTCCCAGGAGTGATTTCTCCGGGGGAGAAGGTGGTGCCTGCTGTTTAACCCCGGATGAGACGGTTGTGTCTTGTATTTAAAACCGAGAAGGGGCGCCTGGCCGGCTCAGTCGGTTAAGCGTCCGACTTCGGCTCAGGTCCTGATCTCGTGGATCGTGAGTTCGGGTCCCGCATCGGGCTCTCCGCCCAGGGCAGAGCTTGCTTCGGATCCTCTGTCTCCCTGTCTCTCTGCCTCTCCCCTCCACCCCACCTCAAAAGATAAATAAACATAAAAAAACACAAACCAAGAAGAACGATAAGGCTTGTGGAAATAAGCAATTGCCTGAGCTGAGGATTAGTCATGGAGTCATTTGTCGACTCTCCCCCGGACCGTTCCTTAAACAGGTTTATTGTTTCTCCTGTTTAAAGCAAAGCCCTTTTGGCATCACTTCTTTCCATGTAGGCACGGGCTCAGGTGGCAGGCAGATGCTTCAGGTGGCCGAGGGGCCGGCGTGATGACACGTGGGCGTGTCTGCCACATGACCAAGTGATCTGTGAGGAGCTGGGGACACACAGGCTGGCCAGCCAAGCAGGCTGAGAAGAGGTGCGGCCCTTCTCTCTGACACCTCCCTTGTGGCAGCAGCCAGCTTGGACTTTGGAGCATCACCCGGACCAGACGCTAGGTCCAAGCGCCTGGAGTGTCGGACCCTGGGGAGCTGAAGGGCCTTGCTGACCCAGGCTGCGCACCAGGTGTTGTCCATACACTGAGGTGCCTCCCAAGTTTCTCAAGGGCAAGTTTCAAGTACATGTGAGTGTTGTGATGAACGGAAAAACTAATTTTGATGTTTTATTAGTAAATCTTCATCCAATAGATCCTCACGTACCGTATGCTAACATTTAACGTATGCAGAAGAACCTGAGGATAAATGAAGTGATTTGACCCTGTGGGGGGCTAAATTGCGTTCCCTCTCCAAATCCACATGGGAAAGCCCTAACCCCCAGTAGCTCAGAATGTGACCGTATTTGGAGACAGGGCCCTTAAAGAGGTGATTCTGTTAAAAATTAAGGCTGTAGTAGGCTTGATTCGACCCAACTGGTGTCCTCACCAGAAGAGGTGATTAGAACACAGAGAGAGACACGAAGAATATGAGGACAAGGCCAGAAGATGGCCAACCATCAGCCAAGGAGAGAGGCCTCAGAAGACTATGTTGACACCTTGATCTTGGGCCTCCAACCTCCACAACTGTGAGAAGATAAATGTCCATTGTTTAAGCTCCTGAGTCCGTGGTATTTTGTTACGGCCGCCCAACAGGGCTTACAGATATTCAAAGGGATTGTCCTACTTGGAAAGGTTGTTGAGCACTATTTCTGCTTTGGGCCATGTGTGGAGTTCAGGAGGCCCGTGTGGAGGCTGGAGAAGCTCACTGGTTGGTCAGCTTCGCTCCACCCCCAGGTATCCATGTGACAGACCTGGGCATTTACGCTCTGTGTTGAGAGGCTTGCTCCTAGCTGGCGTATCCATTGGGCTTTTGTGGCAAGCCAAGCTCACAAAGATAAACAGAAGGCTTCAGACAGGACAGAAGGAAGTGAAGACTGTAGCCAGAACCCCAGCCAAACACCGCGCACCCAGTCTGGACACGGGTCCTGCTGGCTCTGCCCTCCTTGTGGATGTCTCAGTGGCTGCTGCTGGATGGCTTCTTGTGGGGCCTGCTTCTCACCATCGCTGCCTCTGAGTCAGACCCTGGATGGACTGAGCCCAGGCCACGTGCTTGAGCCCTCACAGAAAGATTGGCCAGGAAAAGGAAGTAGTCAGCATTTTCAAATTCGGCACTGGAACATTCTAGATGGCTCCCACGAGATCCGTCTGTAAGATGGAGCATTCCCCACATGCAGGGATGCTGGGCAGCCAAGATAATCACAAATGGCCTCTAAAATTGGGAAGTCTGTGTGTGTGTGTGTGTGTGTGTGCCCGTGAGTACCTACAGACCCGGGCTGGAAATGACCTCAGAGGAGCAGGTAGCTAAGAGATTGAATTTAGGAGTCACACAGATGGGTCTGAGTATCAGCAACCTTATTTGTTAACTCTCGATCCTAACAATACACGACCTGCTTGAGCTTCAGGTTTCTCATCTATAAAACGTGGGTGATAATGTCGACCTTATAAAATGATAGGCATCAGTAGTGGTAGTAGAAATATCATGATAGTCATGTGACAAATCTATCCTCGACTCCGAGCCTAACTGCAAGGTCTGATTAGACTGACCTTGCAGTTTTTCACCTGTCTCCCTGCCCACAGGTGGTCAGGTCATCTTTTTCACCTGTGTCCTGACAGACGCCCTCAGAATGCAGGTGCCTTAAAGAGGACGAACCTGAGCTCCAAGTGTAAGCTTTTTATTGCTGTTTTATCCTATGTCATGATGGCCCTCTAGGGCTTGTTGGCTGTCCCCCAAGTCCTTTATGGCCCTAACCTTCAGAAAAAGAAGTAGAAGGAGGAGGAAACGAAAAGCTAAGATAAAATAAAACAATCGGGTTTCCCACTGGAATTTGCAAGGAGGTGGAGTTTACGAGCGGGAGGGCTGGTGGGGTGGTTCAGTGGCTGGGTTTTTATTAGCCACCAGGCCAGTTATGAGGGGGTCACTGGAGTTTGTTGACATGAAATCATTACAGGGTGGACAGTGAGGCACAGACTAACCCAATGTGTGTGGAACCCTTTCAAAGGGGGTTTTTTAACCACAGTGCCTCGATACCTTTTATAGAAAGATATTGCTGCTGATAGTGATCCCGGGGCCACGTAACCATCAAGGAAATACTGGATCCTGGTCAATAGATTTTTACCATGAAGTGCATTTCATTGTGTTCTAATTCTTGGAAACTGACAGACGGATGAGTGATGTAAACGGCAACTCTCTATCAACCCCAATGTTGAACGGAACAGAATACTCTGTTCTTCCACCTACTCAAATGGCTACCTGATTAATAGTAATAACTAATAGTTACCCATAACATTTGTACAGAAGACTCCTTTTTTTTTTTTTTTTTTACCTAGGGTAAAAATAAGTACAGAGTCAATTTCTGGATTGCATCACATTGGGAAGCATTTACCTAAGCTCCAGACTGGTATATTTGTGCCAAAATTCCTAATCAAGATAGGGTGATGTGATGAATAGATATTTATAGAAGGCGGCTTTCATTCTGGCACCGACCTTGGGCTTCTTGAGCAGCAGGCCAAAGGATGATCAGGTCATATCTACTTTTGGGCAGGAAGCTCCTGAAATGATTGATTTACCCAGATGTGGGGTTGCTGCTTCTTCCTCTTGCTTCTTGTGTTATGTTTGACTTAGTCATGCCATGGACATGTGGAAGTAGGGGGAGAAGACAGTCTTTTGGGGACTGGAGAGAGCTGGGCAGAGAAGGTGGATTTAGAGCAATAAAGCTTGAAAGACTGATCCGCATAGCCAACAGATATCCATTGAGCATCTGCTACGGGATATACAACAGGGCACAGAATGGACACCACCCCCGCCCTCGTGGTAGGTATGTGGTTTTCAGGTGACTCCAGGCCACAAGAAGGAAAGCTGAGAAAGACGGAGGAGAGACTGAGTTGTGTCAAGTGGGCTTTTCTCATTTGTACATTTATTTAATTCGTCCAGCATATACTGATCACCCACCCCGGGCGGGTTTTGTGCAAGACACTGGGGATACAGACATGACCAACCGCCCTCTCCAGCACCTGGGGAGTTGGAAGGAGGTGTGGATATTCCAGGACAATATGTCTGAGTTCTGGCAGAGGCAGGCTTAGAGGAAGAAGATGCACACCCTGCTAGAGAAGGTACAGGACAATTCCTGGAAAGGGGAGATGGTAGAGGTCTCCATCTTGAAAGCTGAACGAGAACATGCCAGATGGCACAGGGAGGACAGGAGGATTCCAGGAAGAGGGAAAGGAAGCCATGAATGGGGGAGGGGGCCCAAGTAGAAAGCTCTTAGGTGGGGGAGGGCAGATGGTGGAGAGCCTTGATGGGAAACCCGGTTTTAATTTACATCTGAGACATGACAGGGGCCACAGCCAGGTTCAGGGAGCGACTCAGTGAAAATTACATATGAGGTTGATGACGCCTATGTGCTTGTTCGCGATCAGGTCCTTAAACAGGGAATGCCTGTTAGCAAAATAATTAAGGTCCTTAAGAGGCAGGACCGTAATTTGTTGGATTTTTGAAGACTTAGTGGTTGGAGAACAATAGTTTAATGAAAATATTGACTGAGTTTAGGACTGCCAAGAAATTCGAGAGTCTACACCTCACTAATAAAAGTGAAACGAAAATACATTCTTTTTTGAAGAAAACTAACACTAAGGCAGTGATGACTATAATTAATCAGAAATCCTTTGTCCACAGACCATTCTGGCTGACAGCAAGAGATTAAACATTGCCCTAATTGGGAAGGAAATTATTAATGGCTGCTACTTACTTGTCGTGATTTATTGCCAGTGTCTGGGGAGGAGCTGGGGCTGGGGGGAGACACAGAGAGGTGCAGGTGCAATGGCTTTGACGAGCATCAGTGACACCCCGCCTTTCTCCTTTCTCTTCTCCCATTGCCTTTTCCAAAGTGGACTGGAGAAACTGGACTCCACACCCAGGTGAGCTGAGGCAGGAGCAGGGAGCTGTGGGAGATGGGACAAGAAGAGCAGTTCAAATTCTTTAGGTGAATTCTGTGTGTGTTGGTATGGTTTTACTCCCGTTTTAGCTTTTTACACCTTTTGACTGAGTGAGCGTGGAGCCCGGAAGCCTCTGTGGGATATCGCCTCAGAGCCTTGGTTCTAGCCTCAGCAGGCATCAGAATCCCTCAAACAAGAGCTTGAAAATTGCACCTCCCTGGCCCCATGCCACCCCCTGTCCTGGGCATTCTGTTTACCCACATGCGGAGGGGAAATACAAAATCTGTATTTTGTAAAGTTCCACGGGAGGTTCGGATGGCTCACCTGGGTTGAGGCGTTGACTTGGGGGCTCATTTGTGTTCTCTGGGCTTCTATTTTATTTATTTATTTTTTACATGTTTATTTTTGAGAGAGAGAGAGAGAGAGCGCTGGAGCACGCGCACACCGGGTAAGGTCAGAGAGAGAGGGAGACAGAGGATCCCAAGCGGCTTTGTGCTGACAGCAGAGACCCTGATGTGGGGCTTGAACTCACAAACTGTGAGATTGTGAGCTGAACCAAAGTCCAACCCTTAACCGACTGTCCAACACTTAACCGACGGAGCTACCCAGGTGCCCCTAGGGTTCTACTTTAAAGATTTTTTAATTTTATATTTTGTAAAGTTTTTAAAAAAATGTTTAGTTTTGAGAGAGAGAGAGAGAGAGAGAGATGCAATGTGGGTGAGGGGCAGAGAGAGAGGGGGACAGAGGATAGGAAGCGGGCTCTGCACTGACAGCAGACGGCCCGACGTGGGGCTTGAACTCACGCACTGTGAAATCATGACGTGGAGCCGAAGTTTGACAGAGACTGAGCCAACCAGGCACCCCTGGGGTTCTATCTTAAATTGTAAATAGCCCTGGGAAGGTGGAGTTTCTCTGGACTTTTCATGGCTTTGAGTGAACTGCTTTGAATAGGCTGCCTTTCCAGACATGCAGTACAATTGGCGTGCCTTCGTGGTGCGGGGTGTGGGAGTTCAGGGGAAGGCTCTGAACGAATGTTGTAGAAGGGGGTTGGAGCATGGCCTCATTGGATGCCTTGAGGCAGTTAAGAAGGGTACAAGGTAGAGAAGACCTGGGTGTTAAGAGAGGCTTCCAGGAGAGAGAAGAGAAGGCACGAACGCCTCCAGCTTCTGCGGCTTTGCTGTGCAGGACCACGCCCTGGCGTGGAGCTCGCTTATCTCCAGCCTCTCCCCTTCCCTGTGGTGGGTGGGGCAGACCAGCCTGCTGAGGAAATACCTAGAAATGACCTATGGGGCAACTGTTAAGACTGGTACTTTTCCACTCCATATGTTGATGTGTGCTTCTAAGATCCCCAATATGTACTCCTGCATAGTCTTGAGGAGTGCTGGGCCTCCCCAGAGGGACGTTCAAGCTCGGGCCGCATCCCATAATGGTGGTTCTTTGACTCTGTAGAGGTCACCACAGAAGGGTTTCTTTGTCATTTGCCATCGCCATTTCTCCTCAGTCTAGTGTCTGCCCCTCTTGGGCGATTTCTGATGGTGGGATATGTTTTCCACTGGGGCCTACGCTTACCACCTGCCTCCCAGTTTTCCCGTCGCCTTCAGAAGCTAGTTATTTTTACAAAGGAGCACTCCCCCCTCCAACCCAATCTTAAATACAGTTTTGGAACAAGGAGCCTGCCTCCTCTAAGGTAACGGCCGCTCTCCTGTACCAGCTGCTGTCGCTTCCTTCACATGAGCGGACATGTGTTTCCTCTCCTGGTTCCTCTTTATTTCCCTGCCCTTCCCCCTCTGTGGGGATGAGGGCAGGCGGGGCTCCTCGCACCAGGTGCTGCGTATCTGATCAGTGCCCTAGAACCGACTGGCAGAAGATTCTGGCCGGGTCTTCCTACAAAGTCTCCACCAGCATCTGGAGGTTTGGGCTGCAAGACAAAGGCTGGTTCCCCATCCATCAGCTTTCTCGATGTCTTCTCTTCCTGGGGTCAGACTGGTATGTATTGCTTCCGTTTGGGCCAATTCCGCACGTAGCCTGTGCCAGGGGTCCGGAGGGAGACAAAAGGAAAAGGGACTCCCACTTCAGGAAGAGATTTAAACAAGATAAAATTTTCTCTTTCTCACGGAATTATCTGAGAATAAGCAGTCTAACGGCCCTTAGCGTCAGGGACGGAACCCAAGATGTGGCCTACACGAAGCCGGAGGTTTGGCCCTGCTGCAACACCGTCCCCTCAGCGAGCACCATTGGCTGCTGTCTCGGCCTCGGTTTAAAGCTCTGTTGGCTCACCCCGACCTGAGTCCTAGGTATTTTGTGCCTGCTCCTTCTCTAGACTGGGATGTCCTTGAAAGAGGCCACCGCAACCCTCTGCTTTCCTTCTGGCCCCTTCCCCCATCCATCCCCAGCAGAAGCCGTTGTGAACCTCGGAAAGCCTAAGCGACATTACTCACGATTCACATTACTCCCCTGCTCTGTGCCCTCCCATGGCTTTGCCTGAGGCCTCGAGTAAAATCCATACTTGTCACCGTAGGGCCCCTAATGACTCCCAACATCATTCCTCCCTACTTTCCCCTCCCCTCACTCACCACTCTCCGGCCACGTTGGCCTCTCCCATCCCGCCAAGCTCACTCTGCCTTGGCTGTTCTTCTCCTTAACACGCTCTTCCCTGGACCTCCATGTGGCCGGCTGCTCCTTGCTATTCATTCCACGGTCCCAACGTTACCTCTTCTGGAAAGCCTTCCAGACCACCTTTCTAAGTGGACTTCCCCATCCCAGCATAATTCTGTGCCCTGTTACCCTGTTTGAATGTCTTCATAGCATTTAGGATTATTAGAATGATCTGTTTGATTTGTTTTCCTGTTTGCCTTCTGTCCGTTCGTTACCCACCCCCACCTCCCACCCACTAGACTGTAAACTCTATAAGACACTCTATGATTGAGTCACCTTGTGTCTCCAGTACCTGGAACTCCAGCGTGCAGGGATGGGAGGCACTTGGCTATGAACCAGGTGAATCCTGAATGTTTCACAGCACTAAGCTCCGTTTGCTCATTTAACAAAGCTTTCGAAATGATTCTTATTTCAACCAAAATGTGAATACAGTTTTGGGTCTTCTCCAGAGAAACTAATTCACGGAGCAGCCTTACAAAAACATGACACATTTGACAGAAATAGCTGGACCCCAGATTGCACGTGTAGGGGCGCAGGCGGGGTCCTGGGCTATGGGAATGTTTGCCAGTCCAATTTAAGGTGTGCGTAAAAAGTGCAGAATAAGCTTTTGCTTGTACCCCCTGTACCAACGTCCTCTCTGGTGCCTAGTGGCAAGCTGGCAAGAAGCAGCCTGTGAGGGCATGGGGCAGAAAAGCGTCAGTCCTGGATTTCTGCCTTGCTCCAGCCTCCTAACACCCATGAGGAGATAGCAGCTCTCAGCACCTGGCCCAGGCTCTCCATGAAATCCTGGCATGGCAGCCAGATGTGGGATGCCAGGCCGCCACACAGGGAGGCGAGAGAGCTTCAGTGAAGGAGACCGGTGCCGACAGAGGGGAAGAGAAGCACGCCAGGGAACAGCTGGAGCGCGGGACGGAGGCAGCGGGGAACAGACCTGCGTCTCCATCAAGGTTTCAAGCCATCCTCTGACATCGCTCGTCAGGGATTTTACCGCTCTCCCAGGTCTGTGTGATTCACCGCGATCCAGCTGGCAAGGTGAAGGGGCAAGGGGGTGTTTCCCCCATATTACATCTTCACCAGGCTCACAAGGTGGTCCCGGGGCTCCTCTGGGTGGTCTTGGGCGGGTAGAGGTTAGCATCCAAGTCCCGAGTCAGACTGAGTCTACTTTCAGAGCGCGTTTTCCACCGATGGTGTACATTTCCATTAAAAAGCCCTAAGTGAGCATTGAAACAGAGCCATGATGAAGGTTATTCGCCCAGACACAAACTCCTAAGATATATTTTGTGTGCTGGGGAAGGAGCGGCCCCCAAAGGCTGAACAAAGGCGACTCAGGAGCTCAGCATGTAGGTGGTTTTTGTGGTTTTGGCTTCACCGAAAGTTCCAGAGACGGGGAGGTTTGGCGATGACTGTGAGGGCATCTGGTGTGGATCACTCTTTTGGTCCAGTTGAATTGAATCCACCAAGCAGGAGCCATGTACCTGCGCCGTGCCAAGCACCGTGTTAGGTGTTGTTGGTGGACAGGAGGCCTGTCAAAGTCTGTCCTCCTGGACCTTATTATTCGGTGCGGGATGCAAACAAGAGTTGCCCTGGTAGCGATGTGATCACAGAGGGCGGCAGCTGCCTCTTTGTCGTCCAGACCCAGAGATTTAGAGTCCCGAGGCCCAGTTCAAGTTCCCAACCCACCAACCTCTAGCTGTTGAACTTTGGGCCACTTACTTAATATTTTTAAGCCTTAGCTTGCTCGGCTATAATATTAGGAAATGACATCTGCCCTGTCCACGTCATGGGTCGTTAGGAGGGCCTGATGAGATAATTTACCTGCAAGTCTTTTTGAGCTCATAAGGAGACCTTTGAATTGTTATTGGGACGACCAAGAACTTGGTTTCGGAAGATTTCAACGCTATTCTCTCACTGTTCACTGTTATGTTATTAACGCTACTTATTATTAATGAGATGTGAAAATCTGAAAAAGCTATCAATATGCATTGTCCAGGATAGGAGCCACTGGCCACACGTGGCCTTGGAGCACCTGAAATAAGGCGAGTCTGAATGTGAACTTGGTTAAAAAAAAAAAAGAGAGAGAGAAAAGAATGTAAGCTATCTCATAATTTTTTATATTGATTACATGTTCACACCATAATATTTTGGACATATTGGGTTAAACTAAATAGGTGATTAGAATTAATTTAATTCCTTTTGTAGTGCAGCTACTAGAAAGTTTTAAATGACATACATGGCTCCCATTATATTTTCACAGGACGTGCAGCTATCGAGGCTCTCTTTGGAAACTTTGTTCTGCCCACAAGTACTCACGGACATTCACGTGCTTTCAGAGGTGGTGTAGACGCCCTTAGAGTCCCATTTGTGACTATTTTAAAGGTCGCTTTTTATTTGCACCGAAAATACGTATAAGAACTGTTTCTGTGAAATTAGGTCACAGTCAGCGAGAGCCAAGAGACTTACATTCCTCTGTGCAGGAAACAGTTTCATCATCAGTGCCATCAAAGACGCTGCATGGAAGGTCAGCTCTGGACTGTGTGTAGAGCGCTCCGATCGAGATCGTTAGATCTCTGCAGATAGGCGGCTAACGCGTCACTACAAATGTGGGCAAAAGGAGGACACCCTAAAGTTTCACGAATGAAGAGATTTTCTGAGGAGCAAGCCAACGGCCACGCTTCCCTCCCATCCCCGGATCTGTCCCCGCCCACCGCAAAAAGGCCAAAGGAAAAGGAAGAGCCATCCCTTTGCTGTGCCTCTCTCGCTGAGTTCCCCTTCGCATTCTCTGAGGAATTATCTATGCCTATTTTATCAGTGGAGAAAAGGAGGCTCAGAACGGCCCAGAAACTTGCCAGCCGTCACGTGGGTAGAAGCAAACTGAGAAGCAAATGCTTTCCAGAGTTGGGCCGCGTCTGGGAGGTACTGCCTTTAAACATGGAGTCGACTGCGACCTAACGAGACCCAAGGAGCCTGCTGGCTGGCCTGGTCCCCAAGCAGAAGCAGATCGCCGCCCAACTTCTACGTGTGGGACGACCCGTGGCAACATAAAGGGCAAACACACAAGGAAGTCTTTCTTTCTGAGAATGTTTCCACTGCAGTTAGGTTAGAAAATGATCCGGGGAAGATATAAACTAGCTCTTTCATTTAGCAAAATAAAATGCCTCTCCACTTGGTAATCTGGGTGGTGGAAGTCCCAGCCAGAGTCTTGGTTTTTAAAGGTTTTGTTTAATTTGCCACCCCCACACCTCTCCTCTCACCGCCTCGCATCAGGCTGGACAAGAAGAAAGGGGACAGTGGCCTGGCAGATGCCTCCGTGTGGTATGTCCTTGCAGAATAGCTTCAGCAGCACTTTATATCAAATAACCAGGGGAAAAAAGGGAAGTGGAGGTGATGGGAGGTGTCTGCATTTCCTGGGGTTTTGTTCCAGTTTTAATGAATAAGGATAATGCATAGAGCGTCTCCATTTCCAGAGCTGTGTTTTTTTCCTTAAACACTGCCGCTCTTCATGGGGAAGGAATGAGACATTCCTGACACATGATTTGGCAGGTCTCAATCATAAATGATCCAATATTGGCTTTCAGAATCCCGTTCCAGATTTGGCCCAGACTCCAAACCCTGTCCAGGCACCAGCTAGATGAGTACCTCTGGGCCTGGGCGGGGTGCCAGCCACACTTTGAATAACATTTGTGGGATCTCCCCAGGGGTTCTGGTGAGGAAGGCAGTGATTTGTTGTCCGGATGGCTTTTCCCTCCTTGGAAAAGAGCACACGAAATGAAAGTGCATGAAGGACATCAGGTGTCCCCACAGGAGTTTCATAATAGCAAAGACACGGAGGAGCCACCATGCAGGGACCAAGTGAGGAACGTTTTGGCCCCGCCCTAAGGGACTTGCCCTCAATCAGCTAATCCCACTATGGTACGGCTGGTGGCACCTGTCAAGTTAAAAAGTGAAATCTACCAAACTTATTTGTCTTTGGGGGTGGGGCTGTGCCTTTTCCTGAGTGGTGCCCCGTCTGGCATTTCTCAAAACGTGATCTAGAGACTCTTCTGCATTAGAATCGAGGGGATCTAGTTCAATGGCAGATTTTTGGTCTCCTAATCACCTACCAAGTATGTGTGAACTAGAGCCAAGAATTTGCTTCACAGCAACCTGCCAGGCAATCCTGATACACCCCAAAGTTGTGAGCCATTGGCTGTAAAAAATCCTTCACATATTTTTAATCCATCGCAGCACCTCGTGGCGGTGGAGAGTAAGACTGGCTTCGTTTTGCTGATGGCCATGTGAATTTGTTTCACTGCGTGTCTATTTACTGTAGGGAAAGTTTGAACTGCTGAAGACAGGGGCTACTTTAAGCCTTTGCTCTTGCCGATTGATACATGTGTCTTGTCCTTTTGCAGTTATGGTTATCATCTGCCCACCAACAGTATTTCTAAGAAGCTGCTTCTCTGTGTCTTCTGGGAAGAATGTATCCTTCCATAAATGTGATTGCAGCCTGTTGATAAAAGCAAAAGAAAAATAATAAAACCCACTTTGTTGAACTTCTCATTTTTCCGAGGCCAACAATTTTTAAGTGATAAAAAAGCAGTTTAGTGAAACTGTTTAAAATCTTCCATGAATATATATGTACTTGTGTATTCATATACTGATTCCTGTGTGTTTGATCACTCAAGAGTTGCCCGGTCCTCAATGATAATGCTTTCTGGAATTTACACTGTGCATAAATCTGGACTGATGTCTGTTGCTGAAAGGACACTGATATTAGATCAGTGTAGCAAGGAGTCGGAGTACTGATCATTTTTGGATAAATTTGGGTGGATCCAAATTGCTTTATTTTAGGATCAAGTGAAGTTTTTAGTTTTAAACTTCCTAGTTTAAAACTATCTGGGTAACTTAGGCAAAATCTATTACATTGGACAGCAGTAAAAGCAAACCCACTCCCAAAGTAACAAGTGGACCTTAAACCAAATAGTTCTTAGTTACTATAAAACCACCCTAGCTCTCTAAATGCCCTAAGCCACTGCATCTAGGGACCACATGGAGTCAGTTAGACCAGATGCAGATGCCAATATTAATTGACAGCCACAATATCTTTCTTTTTATGAACATTGGCATCATTTAGCCATCAAGGAAGCTCTCTTTGTAGTTCGTCTAGTTAACCTAGAGATACCAGGATGACCCATGACACATCATAGTGAGCAAAGGTCATTGCTTCTTTCACTGTGTGGGCATGGAGAGCCTTCAAAGTGTGTAGCCAAAAAATTTGTTTTAGAGGAGATTCATATAATGATTTTGCTGGTGCTGTCGGGCCTGAAGGTCATATGAAGTTCAGCTGAGCTTCTCTGGATCATTCTCTCCGGTCCCCTTAAGACTTCCCTACTCGGTCATAGAAATAGGGATCCACCTTGCTCAGCAACTTGCTCCTAATAAACACTAACTGTTATGATATAAAATAAGGAGAAAATATGCAAAGCGCTTTCAAAGCATACGTGTGTGAGTGTGAGGGGATGCATGTGTGTGTCCTTTTCTTGATCTGGATGGGAATGAAAACAACTCAGGTCTTAAGACATTGCAGAGTTTAATCCAGAAATCAAAATCCACTCAAAGTATCTTAAATAGAGGATATTTAATAGAGGAAATTGGTTAAGCAGCTGATGAAATCTCCAAGAAGCCAAACAGAGGGCAGCGAAGGAATCCAGAAGTCAGCAACAGTGGGAAGCCACTAATTCCTTAGACTGGGGAGTCGGAGGGAGGAGGGGTGTGACCAGAGCTGAGAGTCTGGTCACCCAACAACCCTAGTGGGCATGGCTGGTGGGCACTGGGAGCCGGGCAGGAGATGCAGTCCTCGCTGAGATGCCCCGTGAGGCAGAGAGAGAAGGGGAGAGATACTCTGATTTCTCCCTTCTTCCCACTCTTCAATCTCCTGCCAATGCTGCCCCTTTGCTAAACTCGCCTGGAACCCTGGAAAACACAATCTGCAGGGGTCAGTTTCTCTGTGATCAGTGCAAGGCAAGGAGGAAGGATGGGTTTCACCCACACACTGCCTCATTAGAAATAGGACTGACTCCTTGCTGTCAAATCTGGAACTCATGGAGGTATGGGAATTCTGGCTGATTGCCTTGACCACCTACTGTAGGGCATGTTTTCACCTGAACTCTATAGTTGCTTGAGTGTGATAAGCCATGATCATCAAAACACAGATAAGGCAGGGCGCCTGGGTGGCTCAGTCGGTTAAGCATCCGACTTCAGCTCCGGTCATGATCTCGTGGTCCATGAGTTCGAGCCCCACATCAGGCTCTGTGCTGACAGCTCAGAGCCTGGAGCCTGTTTCAGATTCTGTGTCTCCCTCTCTCTCTGACCCTCCCCCGTTCATGCTGTCTCTCCCTGTCTCAAAAATAAATAAACATTAAAAAAAATTAAAAAAAAAAACACAGATAAGGCAAGTGTAGACCTTTATTAGAAACCCTTGTGCTTGGCCATCTACCTGCTGTGACTGCCTGGGGCAGTGTAGGGATTCTGATAGAGGTTAGAAATGGAACTAGAAGCCCTTTGAAAGCCACGAAGAAGGGAACAATACCTTCCAGAATTCCTCCTCTGGAATGGTCTTGTGAAACTAGATGGACACTCTTTATTAAGCTATCCTGGTTCCTTCTAAGGAAAAATCCATGCATTTGAATAGTTGTGCTATCCTATACCATGCAGCTAATAGATTGATTCAATATGGCCACGAGAATATAAACATCATTATTAGAATAACAATCCACGAATAAAATGCATCCTTAATGGGAAGACCATTCATGTCGAGAACTGTAAGTAGCTTTGTTGTGCTTTCCATTTTCTATATGGCTCCCCACGTCTGCCTACATACAATAATCAATCTGGAATCCCACCTACTTAATGGCATGATTTGGCCTTCTCAAAACATAAGCTTTATGTTTTAAAGTAGTTTTAGATTTACAGAGAAATTGTAAAGATTGGACAGAGAGGTCCCATATACCCCACACCCACTTCTGTCTCTTATTAACATCTTTTGTTAATATGATACATTTGTTACAATTAATAAACCAATATGGATAGACTATTAATAATTAAAGCCTATACTTTATTAAGATTTTCTGGATTTTTTTTCTGATGTCTTTTTTTTCACTTCCAGGATTCAATCCAGGATACCACATTTAGTCATTGTGTCTCCCTAGGCTCTTCTTGGCTGTGACAGTTTCTCAAACTTCCTTGGTTTTTGATGACCTTGACAGTTTTGAGAATACTTGTCAGTTATTTTGTAGAATGCTCCTCAATTGGAATTTACCTGATGTTTTTCTCTCACGATTAGACTGGGACCGTGGGCTTTGGGGAGGAAGAACACAAAGGCGAAGTGTCATTTTTACCAAGTCGTATCCAGGGCACGTAGCATTGACTTGACTTATCTTGTTGGTGTTGACCTCAATCACCTGGCTGGGAGAGTATTTGTCAGATTTCACCGTAAAGTTATTTTTTTCCCCTCTCTCTCCATGTTGTCCTCTCTGGAAGGAAGTCACTATGTAAAGCCCACTCTTAAGGAGTAGGAAGTTATGCCCTACAGCCTTGAGAGTTGGAATATCTACACAATTGATAGGAGATTCTTCTGCTTTGGCGATTTGTCTGTTCTTTCTATTTATTCAATCAGTTATTAATATCACTACGAGCTCATGGATATTGATTTTATTTTTTGGATTATAATCCAATAATACTTTATTTTGTTGTTCAAATTGCTCTAGTTTTAATCAATGGAAACTTTTCCCATTGGATCCTGTGTCCCTTTGACAAACCCCCCTTCATTGTGAGGTGGTTTTTCTTCTTTTCTGGGGGAGCGCTTCCTTAGTTTCTGGCACTACAATATGTCTCAGGTTCATCTTGTATATTTTCTGCTCCAGTCCTAGAATCAGCCATTTCTCCGAGGATCACTGGATCCTTATATTGGAGTACAGTTTAAGAAACCAAGAGCTAGGTGCTAGATATGCTCAGTTTGACTGGTTTTCATCCATCCGCCCTTTTCCTAAACGTACGCTTTTTTCCCAGTGCCAACTTTGGACAAGACTGGATCAGATGAGACAAATGAAATACAAATAATTCTATTAATCCGTGGTCCAAGAGAGATGCTGCCTAAGGGGTATGAATAGAGCTCCATGGTAACTTGAAGGTAGAAGGAGACTTCCAACTGGAGATATGTATCACAAACGTCTTTGTTTTTGATTCTAGACTTTATCTCCTGTCTTGTAGGTCCATATCTTAGTAGCTCTGCTCATATCTACCCTTCTATATGAGGGTCTGTAATATTAGCCTGACCTGAGTTTGAATTCTGGCTCTGCCACTTATTAGCTGTATGACCTGGAGTGAGTGTCTCAACTGCACTGAACCTCAACCTCAGTTTCTTCATCTGCAAATTGGGGATGGTGATGCTAACAGGAAGAGGCCTTCGGGAAGACTAAGGAGAAGACAGGCGGCACAGTCAGGCCTAGAAAATGCTGGCAAACAAAATAGTAATGACAGCTAGTGTCTTTCCTAGGGTAACATTGCCTTGGAATAGCAGCTGGTTCCTAGGCCAGAGGTGCAGAAGAGGCTGTATTTAATGTAACTTGTAAAGGGTAGAACCAAAGAAGGAACTGTGGAATGGCCTGGCTCTGGGGGTAATAGTCAGGCATGTCCTGCAGATGACATTGCTTTTGCGAAGTAAACCATAAACAATCAGGGTCTTGGGGCCACCTGGTGTTTGGTAGCTCAGCACAAGCTCTAGCATGAGGAGGCATCTGCTGCTGCAAAAACAAAAACAAAAACAAACCAAAAAAAAAAAAAACAACCCAACATGAGTCATGCTCATCAAAATGCATTAGCACAGCCTCTGACAACAACATCTGCCTGGTGTTCCAGAAGGGATCTTCATGCTAGGCTTCCCCACTATAGAGCTGCTCCCTTAGACAGTGACAATGCACCTAACAAATGGTTTTCTGTTCTGTTCTCCTATAGGAATTAAACTAAACCCCTTCAGAGAGGCTTGAGATCTTTTAAAAGCAGAGGAAACATAGATGTCATGAACTTTCCCATGGGTTAGGTGCCTCTCAGAAGTCCTAAAACAGAGCCTAATGTGAAGGTTGTAGTTGTCCCGTTTGGCAGGGTTTTTTCTGATGCCCAAGGTGGGTGTGGCCGTCCCATTTGACAGTTTTCTTCCACGTGAGAAGCAGTGATGCTCAAGGTGTGGTCCCTGGACCAACAGCAGCAGCAACAGCATCCAGAAACTTGTTAGAAACACAAATTCTTGGGTCCCATCCCAGATCTACTGAATCGGAAACTCTGGAGGTGAGCCCTGCCTCCCTCCTTTGCCCATTACAATCTATGTTTTAACAAGCTCTCCAAGTGATTCAGATGCCAACTAAAGTTTAAGAACTATTGATCAAAAGGAGGCGGAACTTTTCAAAACTTTCCACTTTCAACCTACAGGTATTCTGAACTCCAAGCAACTTAAGAGACTGAGTGTCTCTGTGTATGGCATTAATTAGGTGCAGATCAAATATTTATTGGATGAACGAGCTATAAACTACCGACATTGACAGGACCAAGTGCTGGCCAGAATGTGGAGCGATAGAAACTCTCATTTATTGCTGGTTGCAATGCAAAATGGTACGGCAATTTTGGAAGTCAGTTTGACAGTTTCTTATAAAACTAATATACTCTTAGCATACAACCCAGCAATTGTGCTCCTTGGCGTTTCCCCAAAGAAGTTGAAAACTTATGTTCATATAATAACCTGCACACGGGTGTTTATAGCAGCTTTATTCATAATTGCCAAAAAGTAGAAGCAAGCAAGATATCCTTCAGTAGTTGAATGGATAAGCAAACTGTGGTGCATATAGACAGTAGAATATATTCAGTGATAAAAAGAAATGAGCTATTAAGCCATGAAAAGACAGAAAAAACTTAAGTGCATATTGCTAAGTCAAGAAAGTCAATCTGAGAAGGCTACATACTGACTCCAACTGTGTGACATTCTGAAAAAGGCAAAACTATGGAGACAGCAAAATGGTTGTCAAGGGTTTGGGGGAGGGGGGAGGAGTCAGATGGAACACAGGGGATTTTTAGGGCAGTTAAACTACTCTGTATGATACTATAATGGTGGATATATGTCATTATACATTGTTCAAACCCATAGAATGTACTACACAAAGAATGAATCCTAATGTAAAGTATGGACTTCAGTTAATAATAATGTGTAAATATTGGCTCATCAATCATAACAAATGTACCACCCCAATGCGAGATGCTACCACCCAGCCTTATTAACCCACCCATTGGGGTCAGCCCACTAGGTACATATGTAAACTGATTTAACAGTATCTTGTTTCCTTGGAAGTGTAAGCTCTTCTGTCCCTTCTTGAAAGAAGAGGGGTCTTCTTTCCCAGAAGAAAGAGGAAGAAGAGGGGTCTTTCTAGCTCCTACATGCAGTGGTGCAAAGACCTCTGGATGGAATTGTTACTGTCCCTTTTGTGAAATTCCAGATCCTTGGGGAATGACTTGGGAAGTTGGTGGATGCATTTTGATAGTTGGATTGTTTTGGCAGATGAAAGTCTTGGATGCTGCTCCTCGTGGAGCGACTCAGCTGTCCTGAAGAAGTTTGGTGTTTCCCTTAAGACGATGAGGAGAAGCGTGTCTGTGACCTAACCACACTTCACATGCGTAGAAACCTTCCAAGAATATTAACCATGTGGCTCTTCTAATCTTTTTTCCCCCTGTTCAACAGATATCGATTGAATGTCACAAGTGTGGCTGCCTAGCTCTGATCCCCAACATCTATGATAATCGAGATATTCATTCTTCAGTTCCTTAGGTTTTCCAATGAGGAGATGGCTCGGTGAGATTCTGACTGTACCTGCTATGTTACAAAGATCTATTCACAGTAGGGCAGGCACACGGGGGGCGCTGACAGAGGAACATGGGCACAGGCAGTGGTGCCTCCCCCAGGTGCATGTATTCATGCCACTTTCTACAAGTGTACCGCAATGCCCATTCCCATCTCACAGAGCTTGCGGAAATTTACAGCCAGGCTGACGGTCCGACCGCCCGATGTGCGCTCCAGGTAAAGCTGGTTAATGACGACCTAGAGCAGGTGCATGACTCAAAGCTTTCAAAGCTTTACTTCTTTTATCAGCAGTCCTGATTTTAAAAACAACAAAGCCCGTCAACCCCATTCCTACCCAAATCTCCTCGCAAACTTGGCCTCATGGGAATCCAAACCTTTTAAACAAGACTTTGAAGCATCTCGACACAAGACCGCTAGCTCAGGCCGCCCGGACCTGCCTGGCCAACGACTCGGAAACCTGGCTCTTCTGATCTTTTTTTTTTTTTTTGTAATTTTTTTTTCAACGTTTATTTATTTTTGGGACAGAGAGAGACAGAGCATGAACGGGGGAGGGGCAGAGAGAGAGGGAGACACAGAATCAGAAACAGGCTCCAGGCTCCGAGCCATCAGCCCAGAGCCTGACGCGGGGCTCGAACTCCCAGACCGCAAGATCGTGACCTGGCTGAAGTCGGACGCCTAACCGACTGCGCCACCCAGGCGCCCCTCTTCTGATCTTCAAGAACGCATACTGCCTTAGCAGTTTTGGCAAAGAGGTTCGCTAGAGAAACAGTGGAAAGTGCGGCATCATTTTATTTATTTATTTATTTATTTATTTATTTTTAGGATTGAAATGGATCCAGCCCAAATTCTATATGTTTAGCCCGAGTTGATCCTATGGTAGTTCTGGCTAATGAGATGAACTTAGATGTGGTGAGGTGGGGCTTCCAGGAAAGCTCTTTAAAAGGTGGAGTCAGGGGAATAAATTAGCATGTACCTTGGTCCTCTGTCCTTCCCTGTTTTCTGCTTGGAATGCCGATACAATGCTGGAGGTAGCGTTGATATCTTGTAGCCACGAGGTAACAACGAACCAAGGATAGGAAAGCAGAAAGACAGAAGAAACCACAGTTCTAGATGGTGTGGTGCAGTTATCTACCAGTCGTGAACTTCTTACCACTGGATTTTTCACACTAGAAAAAAAAACCCACTTAATTTGTTTAAGTTGATATTTTGGGAGTTTCTGTTACTTGCAGTCAAATGAGACATCTAACTGAATCACGGATATTTTCAGTCTCTCCCAGTGGTAGAGGTTTGGCAGCCCTAGTGATATTTTCTGCTCAGTGACCTTGGATATACTGCCTTACAAACTTTGGACACAACGATAGTTCCTACCGATGTATTGTTTTAAGGATTACTTGAAATAATACGTTTTAGCACAGTGCCTGGTACATATTAAGAACCGAAAACATGGTGGTACAAAACTAGATTGCCTCTCACTACAGACACAGGGCTCATGGTCATGTGCAAGAACTTTTGAAAACAGAGTGGGATATGGCAATGTTGTGCCTTGGACGCTTTGAATATTATATTATACTCCTGGATTTCACTGTCACATCAAAGTCAAGGTCACTTCTGGCACCTAGGTGGCTCAGTCGGTTAAGCATCTGGCTTCGGCTTGTGAGTTTGAGCCTCGCGTCAGTCTCTGTGCGGACGGCTCAGAGTCTAGAGCCTGCTTCGGATTCTCTCTCTGCCCCTCCCCCATTCTCTCCCAACTCTCTCTCTCAAATATAAAGAAACATTTAAAAAAAAAAAAAGTCATGGCCACCTGATACCAAGTGAATCTGCCCAGGCCTAACCACAGACCATTATTCAGTGCCTTGGCCCCCTTGTAGGGGATGATGCCCACAGGTCACTCTAGGGAAACTACTCCCACCCAACATACAGCCCCTCACAGAGCCAGACAGTTATATGGACAGAATAGGCTATGATTCGTGCCCTGGAGGCCATCCCCTTGGACTCTGGCGATTGCACCAGAAGTAGACAAACAACCTGAAAGGACTCATTCCGTAGGCTGGCCAGAGGCCTAGCAAGGATCCTACTGGGAAAACTCTTCCCAGGAGGGGCAGTGGCTGGAGAAACACACCAGCCTGCTGGCTGGTCACCCCCCATAAGGGACCTCAGCACCGCCTGGCAAGCTGATTCTGTGTCGCAGATCCCTACAGTCTCCCACCCTTGGAGATGACCGTTCTGAATGTTCTTATCTCTCCTCAGAACTTCCTCCCCTTCTTGTTATCATCTGCAGATAGTGCTTCTGATTTGAGTGGGGGAAAAAAAAGGACTGTATCATTCTCTCGGAACTGAATCTGTATCCTTTGCTCTGTCTTCCTTCCTGTTACCAGGGGTGAACCGCACCTGCTCCTGGCAGAGGCCCGCCCTCAGCTGGGTACTGGGGACCCTGCCCTCTTGCCAGTCTGGAACATCGCTCGAGAACACCACTTCTCCTACTCACCTGTGTCATAACATCCCACTGTCCCTCTCTTCTGGATCATTCTCTGTGCAGGCATGCTTGGATCGCCTCATTTTTAGAACAGCAGCAGCAACAACCCCCTTCCTTGAGCCTGAGTCCGAGTCCCCTCCACCTACCACTTCGCTTCTGTGCTTCTCTTCCCTCCCTGTCCACATGGTTCCCACCCCCTTGCCTCCTGTCCATCTTGAATTCACTCCAGTCAGGCTTCTGTCCCCACCATTCCATGGAAACTGCTCTTATCACCTGATGACCTCTTTGTTGCCAAATCCAATGGCCAATTCCCAGTTCTCAGCTTATCCAAACGGTTAACAGCATCTTGCACAAATGACCCCTCCCTTTTTGGAAAACTGTCTTTACTTGGTCGCTTCATTGTGGGAAATAGACAGTAACAAATGCTTTTTAAATATGACTTGAGCTCGGTTTTGGCAAGGGCTTTGTTTCATTGACAGCCGTATCCCCAGCACTTAGGACGGTGCCTGTCACATATGAGGTGCACAGTATGTATTTGTTGAGTGGCTAGATTAAGATCAGGGGGCCAGCAAAGTAACAGCTCACAGGACAATTCCAGCCCACTGCCTGTCTTTTGTAAATAAAGTTTTATTGGAACACAGCCACTTTCATGCATTTACAAATTGTCTAAGGCTGCTTTAATGCTATGACAGCAGAGTTGAGTAATCGTGACAGAGATCGTATGGCTGGCAAAGCCAAAAGTATTTACTACGTGGTATAGAAAAAGCTTTCTGACCCCTGATTTAGACACTTATTTTGACTTCTACTATGTGCTGTGTGTTTAAGACCCTGACCACAAATGATCAAAGAGAGAAAGTCCATAGAGAGAGAACATAGCAACGTTTCTCGCCCGTAAGTATTATCAGGGTTTGCCTGCGGTCGAGGCTGAGGATTCTCCATGGTAAATAATGAAGTGGTGGTGGCTGGCGGTGGGGGGCGGGGGGGGGGGGGAATGGAGGAGCTGAAAGTCAAGGAAAAAAGAAAATTAACCATTATTAATAAGAAAAACAGGGGCGCCTGGGTGGCGCAGTCGGGTAAGCGTCCGACTTCAGCCAGGTCACGATCTCGCGGTCCGGGAGTTCGAGCCCCGCGTCGGGCTCTGGGCTGATGGCTCAGAGCCTGGAGCCTGTTTCCGATTCTGTGTCTCCCTCTCTCTCTGCCCCTCCCCCGTTCATGCTCTGTCTCTCCCTGTCCCAAAAATAAATAAACATTGAAAAAAAAAAATAAGAAAAACATTTCCTGAGCAATTATTTTACACCATGCACTTTGAATATTTTATTTCACTAACTCATAGAATCCCGTGAGGCAGGCACTGCTGTGTCCTTTTTACAGATGGGGAAACTGATGCACATACAAGTTCAGGATCTTGCTGAAGGTCACACAGAGCTATGAAGTATCAGAAGGGGGTTGTCGATGCCAGGAGCTGGGATAGACCCCGGCCCATGTAGCAGCAATGATAACTGCAAACACATACTTACGACATTCAGGCCCTGTTCTCAGTCCAACCCATCAACTGGGGAAACTAAGGCAGGAGAAGACTGACTAGCCCAAGGCCCCATCACCCTGGTGAAGGGCAGGGCTGGACTTGACCCGGTAGTCCGGCTCTAGTCTCTGAATCTCACCACTTTACCATAATGCATAGTTGGCCCTCAATGAATAGTTACTGAGCTAATGGATTTGCCCCGGATCTCCTGAATCCCAGCCTGGTTCCTTTGCCGCTGTCCTACAGCATCCCCACTTTTGAGGGCCGTGCAGCAATCTGCTTAGGGTAGGGCTGGCAAAGAGGCAGAACCGTGGCCATCTACCTCATTTCCGCAGAAATTACTAGAATGTCTCAGGATTTACTCATCCTCTGTCTACATTTTTATCTCTCTTGGGACACTGCCCACTCCCTGGGGAAACGATGTTAATAACTGATGATAACATCTGTCTTCAGACTTGTGAATCATTTGCAGAAATGCTTGTCAAGAGAGCACTGAACCTTCTAGTTTCAAGGAGTTTTTTGTTTTTGTTTTTGTTTTCGTTTTTTTTTTTTTTTTTTTTTTTTCACAAAAGTCATTGACATAGATTTCTCACTTAAACCTGCCTAAAGGTTTGAATTGCGCAGCAAAACATGTTCCCCAACTAACTGGTGGGTGAAGCATGCCTCTCCAATGGGAGGTGAAGGTTTTTCCCCATTTGGAAGTTACTTACCCTGAAAAATAGGATTGGATGTATTTCTTTCAAAATCAGATGAAACCATTATTCGTTTTATGCACACTTGGCCATCTCTCAAGGCTAGGACAGGGCATTCTCTGTCTTTGAAGGCACGTTTTTAAATTTTCTGGTTGCAGGGAAAGAAAAAAGTGGCATCTTATTCTCTGTCTTCATCATTTCAGGCTCCCACGACCAGGTACTACAGTTTGGGTGACTTAAATGACAACAAAAATTATTTCTCAGTCCTGGAGCCTGGGAATTCCAAGAGTCAGGTGCTGGCTGATTCTGTTTCTGGTGAGAACTCTCTTCCTGGCTTGTGGACGGCTGCCTTCTTGCTCGACCTTCACGTGGCTTTTCAAGTTCAAATTCCTTGGTGCCCTTGGAGAAAGAGACCTCTCTCTCCTCCTCTTCTTAGAAGACCACTGATCCTTATCATAGTAGGATCCCACCCTTATGACTTAATTTATTTTGCCTCCTAAAAGCCCTGTCTCCAAATATACTTACACTGGAGGGGTAGGGCTTCCACATATAAATTGGGGAATGGGCAAAATCCGGTCCATGGTACTCTCTCCCCATCCCTGAGCACTGTGCTATGTGAGCTGACACCATGAAAGTTTGCCAGCGGACTTTGTGAATACTGTTTAATCTGGGTTTTAGCCCAGGTTGAACACGCTTCCACACGGGAATACCCTGAACTGCGTCCTTTAGCATCAAGTCTTTGCACATACGGGGAAACGTTCATTGTGTGTTGTGCAACCGTTAGTCATTTTTCTGACTCTATACTAAGCAGTTTGTATCTCTAAGCATTTTATCTTTTAATCTGCTCAACACATTGTGATGGATGAGGCAGGACTATTATTACTCCCATCCTACAGAGGAGAGAACTCGGGGTAGAGAAGTTGAGTAATTTGGCCAAAGCATACTGGACTAGGAAATGACTCGGCCTGGATTTGAACCCAGCGCGCAAATCTGCGGCATTCTGCCCTCGCCCCTGCTCCCCCATTCCCGAGGTGAGGACACCTACACTTCCAGAGACTTTGTCCACAATTACCAGGAATGATGGTTCAGTATAACCCTTGAGATTAATCTCTAGCCAAGGTCAGTAATTCACTTTGGTCTACTTCTTTCTTTCACACAGATTTATCTTACTTGCATGTTTTCGGTTAGTCACACTTGAGGCAAAGGGATACTTTCCTGAAGAGCCACTCATAACTTAAAACATTTTGCTTTTATTAGATGTTTTAATAGTATCTGGAAAAAAAAAACCCTCCTGAAAAGAAACAGCGGGGTATCGTAATGGTTTCTCCTTCTCTAATTTATTTTATCTTAATGGCTGTCTTCCCTCATCTATGTTGAGTTCATCCTCAGACAACTTTATGGCTTTTTTTTTTCCTGAAAACTTCCCTCACTTTTCAGAAACCCAAAGGAAGAATGATCACAGAAAATGTTTTTCTTTTCTCTCAGCTCTGTTTGCAAGTAATATGTTTTCGTCGTGATGAAAGTCATTTTTTTCAAAGGCGTCCAGCTGTTGAAGCGATCTGCATCGGATGTGGGAGAGGAATTGAAGGGTTAACAATTTTCCTCCTTGAGAGGGAACAGGAGTGGAACATAAGCAGCAGGAACCTTCCACAAGGGCAGGGGTGAAGGTGAGAACATGTGAGCCGTTCAGTTCTCCCTAGTTACTAGAATTAGGGCACTTGTCTCTGTTCTTCCCTAAATGATTACACTTACAGAAGAATTTTCCAGCTTTCCTGACAGAACCGTATTCCCCCTAGAAAGATGAGTGTTTATCCGTCTCACTATCTATTCAACTGCAAGGAAGTACTTCAGGGCGGAAATAAGCCCTTCAATGACAAAGCCCCTTCAGTGACAAAGCGGCTCATTTCAAAGCATCCTGGCTCACTCTTGTGTGTGCCTACTCATCCTGGGAACCATTTCTCAAACAGTTAACTCTCCCCCACTCCCCACGGCTCTCAAGAATGAGAGGGAGCAAGGAAACCACCAGTACAAAGTCACATGGCAACGACAACCGTTTGGCCTGTTTCGAGGTGCTTGGGCAGAAAGAAGCACAAGAAAACAAAAGGGAAGGGTATGTGAACTTGTAACCCTCATCCCCACATGCCACTGGGTTGGTGGGTGGCATGAGCAAGCGTTCAAGTTCCCCGAAGTGGGCGTTTTTTCTTGGGGCCAAGTGACAAAGAACCAAAGAGGGTAAGAACTTGTGAGCAGCAAGTGGAAAACTACCAAGAACTGTCCCACCCCGCCTGCAACTCACGTCACCACGTGGAAGGGAGGGAAGCTTGCGTTCACTTCCCCACTAGGTGATCCTTCAGTCCTTGGAGACTCAATCACGGCTCTTTGGGGCCCACCCGCCTGCCCTTCTCCCAGTGTAGAGTTTTGGTTAAATGGTAATTTTTTTTTTTTTTTTTTTTGCCCAATCCCCTTCTCTGTTCTTTGTGTCCAAATGGAGTGACACTTTATCAGTGGGGTGGCAGGCCATGAATAGAGGATATGAATTATTGCTAATTGACTCCTGCCTGCAATTCCGCCTGCAGCTTTTATGAACCCCACATGTTTTAATTAACACATCAAAAAGGCAACGTCAGCTCCAAAGTGCCAGAGAAGAGAGTACTTCGATTGATCCCCGCTCTGTGGTTGTCCAAATGGATCTGCTTAATGTGTACTTGGAGAAGGACAGTAAACATTCTGGAAAACAGTGTGAGAATGGGGCATACCAGGCAGTGGCTACGTAAAGGAATCCTAGAGGGTTTTACCTTTGGGTTTATGTGTTGGCTTTAGCCATTTGGCGAGAGTTTTCTCGGGAGATGGGAGTATGGGAACCCAGGGAGGAGCAGAGATCTTTTCATGATAAAAATTGAATGTACTTGGGCTGAGGATGGTTAATGCACTTGAACTAGTGGCTCGTGTTTTCACAGAACATGATTCAAGAATGCAGTGGTTTTGGTTTTGGTTTTGGTTTTTCTGGAAAGCCCATTGGTTCTAGAGATGTAAGAGGTCAGATTGAACTGGAGTTTCCTCTGATTGTGGCATCTTGGGCAAGAAACTTAATCTTTCCGAGTTTCTGCTAAAAGGGGACAGAGACAATGATAACTGCCTGTCTGAGGTGAGACGGCAGGGGAGAGACCACTCTGTCAAATGCGACATGACTATAAATACTATATAAATTCTTCACGTGACTTGTAAATGATGTGACTGTCAATTCATTTATTGGCTCAAGACACATGTAATGAACATCCACAAGAAGCTGGTGAGATACAATATATACAGACTCATTCCCTGCCCCCACACTTTGCAGCTGATACTCCCAAATCGACTGGAAAATATAGCATGTTAAGTGCTGTGATGGAGCTAGAGACTGCATGGAAGCTCATAAAAATGGCACTTAACCTGGACTTGGAAAATTTCCAGAAGGCTTACTGGAGGAAGCAAGGTACGTGCAGAGCTTAAATGTCGTCTTCTCAGCGAGGACTCTCATGCCCACCTTATTGAAAAACCTAACCGCCACCCTCTCGTACACCCTATCCCCAGAGCCTGCTGAATTTTTTTACAGCACGTATCACCATCTGACACACTCTACATGTTTGCTTGTTTATGCTTTGTGTCTGCTTCCCTCAACCATAAATTTAGATTCTTTTCTCTTTTTTTTCCTACTCTATCCTCAGTGCCTGAAATAGTTCATGGCACATGGTAGGTACTCGGTAGCTATTTACCGAATGAACAGGAAACATTAAGTGTGATGTGGGCAGCCGAAAGGGCAGGAGAGAATATTCCAGGCGAGGAATAAGCATAAACAAAGACCAGGGGGCAAAGTAGATGGTTTTGCAGTCTTTGTCCACTCAGGTTGCCATAATAGAATATCATAGGCTGGGTGGCACGCAAAAAACAGACATTTATTTTTCACGGTTCTGGTGGCTGGAAGTCCAAGGTCAAGGTGCTAGCACTTTTGGTGAATGGTGAGTACAGCTTCCTGGTTCAAGGCTGGCTGTCTTCTTTTGGTGCCCTCACATGGCAGCAAGGCAGGGAGCTCTCTGGGGTCCCTTTTATAAGGTCACCAATCCCATTCATGAGGGCTCCAGCTTCATGACCTAATCACCTCCTAAAGACCTCATAGCCAAACACCATCACACTGGGGATGAGGTATAAACATATGACTTTGGTGTTGGGAGGGACACAAACATTCAGTCTGTGGCATTTGTATCAGCCAGAGTACACACATATGAGAGTATAATATGGAGAGATGAGTCTAGGGGTAGGGAGAGCCGGATCATGGAGGGCCTTATAAGGCAACTTAAAGAGTTTGGAATTTATTCTGAAGGTGATAAGGACAATCAAAGTATTTAATGTGAAAGTGTTGATAAGAGCCGAGGACAGGGAGACTATGAGAAATCTCTTACAGAACCGTTGCCGTGTGGGGAGAGGTATTTGGGAGATAGACTCGACAGGCCTCGATGGCAGTGGGGAGTGATAGAGGGGGAAGGCTCAGTGATCAGGAATGGAGGCCCATTCAGGAGACTGCGTGCATGGTGGAGCCGCTTGGATGAAAATGATGGATTTTTGGTGTGGGACCTTCAACCGAACATGTTTTGGCTTTGTGAGCTTTTGTACATGTGGGTCAGTCTGCAAGTGGTCATTGGAGCCACAGGATTGGTTGGGATTTTCCAGGTAAGTTAGAAAAGGAAGGGGCCTATGGAAAGTCCTGAGAGACACCAATGTCAGAAGGGTAGACAGAGGAAGAGAAGACCAAGAAGGAACGTGAGAAACAGATTTAAGGGAGGTCCAAGGAAGACCAGGAATAGATGATGTCTCAAGGAGAGAAGAAACAGGGCCAGGTCAAGTTAGATATGAAAATGCTGTGGGTTTGAATTGTGCCCCCCCCCCCCCCGCAAATATCTTGAGGACTTAACCCCCTGTGAATTGACCTTATTTGGAAGTAGAGTCTTTGTAGATGTAGTCAGGTTAAGATGCCGTCCTACTAGATTTTAGGGTGGGCCCTAATCCAATGGCTAGTGTCCTTCTAAGAAAAGGGAAATTTGTGTGCCAAGAAACACAAGGAAGCCTATATGGATACAGAGACAGAGATTGGAGTGATGCAGCTACTAGCCAAGCACCAAAAAGTGCTGGCAACTACCAAAAGCTAGAAGAGACAAGGAAGGATCTTTCTCCAGAGCCTTCGGAAGAGCATGGCCCTGCTGACGCTTTGATTTTGGACTTCTGGCCTCCAGAGCTGTGAGAGATTAAATTCCTGTTGTTTTAAGACACCCGTTATTTGTGGCAATTTGTTACAGCAGCCCTACAAAACTGATACAAGAAGGGGATGTGCCCACTGGATTTAGTGACAAGGCCGTCATAAGAAATTGTAGTGACAGAGATCAGGTTGGGTATAACAATGATGAGGCCCCAGGCTGCAGGGGGCAGTGGAGCTAGTGACAGGAGGGAGTGGAGGCTGAGCATAGGCAACTCTTTCAAAAAATCTGGTATGGCAGGAAGGGAAAAAAGAGGGCAGTGGCTACAAGTTGTTCAGGAGATTTTATTTTTAATATGAGAATGTGATCATGTTTAAGTGCTGATGGAAGTAGCCAGTAGTGAGGAAAATCGTTTCTGAAACTACAGGAAAGGGAAGATTTTGTTAGAGCAGGGTCTCTAAAAGGGGGAGGTAGGGGATCCAGGATGGAGGGCCAGTGAGCTCAGGGAAGACATGGGTGGGGCTGGAGGTTTGGCTGCAGGAAGCCAAGTGAATCTGGTAGGCAGCCCCCTACAGGCCAGAGTGCAGGGCCATCCTGAGGGTGGGCAGGCAGGGCCAATGGGAGGTTTGAGAAGTGAGAACAAGGCTGGCAACAGTCCGTGGGCAGACCCAGAGGACTGATGAGGGACACAGGGAATTCTTAGGTACCATAAAGAGTCCAGCTGGAAGTGGAGTCTAGCAGAGGTTGTGATTGCTTCTCCCACTCATCCCCTTTTCCTTGCTGAGTCCCTATGTCAGGAACCCATCACTCAGGGAAGATACCCCCTCTCTCCTTCTGCTGGATATTACTAAGTCTGCAGGAAGGTCAGGATAGTTCCTATAATGAACCAGTCCAAGACTTCAGTGGCCTAGCCTCATATACCTTTACATCTTGTTTAGCAAGTCAGAGCCTCTCCTCAAGTGCAGACCCAGGGATCCAGGTTCCTTCCCACTTGTGATGCTGCCACATCTATTCCTTGGAGAAGGGGAAGCAAGAGGGTGGGCAATTGCACAAACTCAGTCCTTTGGTCCATATCCCATTGGCCAGAATCTAGTCATATGCCCTCAACTAACAACATGGGAAACTGGGAAATGTAGTCTTTCTGTGTACCCAGGTAGAAGAATGCAACTGGTCCTCACATAGCAAGTCTCTGCCCCAGTGTGTGATGCCTGGAATTATGGCAGCCATGCTACAACCATGAGGGCCATTAGTCTGACATGTTGAGGATAAAAGGGAAGAAGAGGTAAGGAATTTAGATGCTTGATGACATCATGAAGAGGCCAATTGAACCAGCCTGGGGCTGTGCCTTCTCTAGATATTTTTCTAAATGAGAGATAATAAATGTTTCCTATTATCAAACATTTTTGAATTGGTGATATGCATTTTTTGTTACTGGTAACCAAAAACTCCCCATTCAGAAATCATGAATTTAATTACGTTATTTAAACAGGTGATTACCCTTAGGTGATTATAATTCATTTTAGGCAAGGAGGTGGAACACAAACTGGTCTAGGTTTCAGGAAAGTCACCTTATTTGATCCTTTTTTTCTTTTCTTTTCTTTTCTTTTCTTTCTTTCTTTCTTTTTTTTTTTTTTTTTTTTTTTTTTGCAGCCCCATTGGGAAATGAGAATCAACATACTTTTTTTGTCTCAGATTTAGAGTAGGGTTGAGTAGTTGCATGGAATTCACATTCTGTAAGAAACAATCAGGAATGTAACTATGCTGATTGGCATTTAAGCAGTCTATCATTGACGTAAGGATGTGGGCTTCCTCTCTAAGAGGCTTCGTTCCCTCATTTATCAAATATTTATGTATGACCTACTATGTGTGATTGATCCTCTGTGCTAGAACGGTCTAATAATCACAAGTGATATTTCTTTTATTTATTTTCATGCCCTTGTTACCTAGCAAACACAATTTGATAAGTGGAAGGCACATAAATAAATATTTGTTGAATAAAATTTGATCTCATTTTCCTGGTAGAGTTGAAAACACGTGGGTTTCCACTTCAGGCCATGCTGGAATGGAATCTTGACTTTGATCTAATTGGGTGACCTTGGGAAAGTTACTTAATCCAGCAGAGCCTCAGATGCCTATTTAGTGGGGATAAAAACCCACGAGGGAGAATAGTGAAGTCTGGTTTATTGCCTGGCACAGAATAGGCACATTGTAAATAGCCATTCTCTCCTTCTTCTTCCTTCTTCTGGTATGATCAAGCCACTCTCTATGTTCCAATTGATAAATATTTTAGAAACAAGTTTTATGGTAAACAGAATTAAGAAGATAAATCCACTGCCAGAAAATTATGTAAAGCACTTGCAAATTATTTTTTGCATTAGTTTCTATTTTGTAGGATCTGTGACAGGGTTTTCTGCTATTAGTACAGTAACAGAGAGCCAACAACCCTGTATTTTAACGCCACGTGCCCAGAGCATCTCCCAAGCACACAAATGCAAAGAAAAGTATCTTCTCTCCATTTTTCAGGGGTATTTCTCTTTTTTTCGCTGAGTTAAAGGGTAGCTTAAATTCTGAGCTCAATGTAACATTACAGGCTTTGACCAACTGTTCTTTATTTGTTTGCTACTTCCGTCATGGTTGACCTGGGAGACAATTTTATGACAAGTTTAGACAGGAAAAAATTTGTCCCTGTTGGTGCTTGCTGTGTAGGCAGAGCAGAGTGGAGCTTGTACTTACTTGGTTGGAACTGAAAAGTGCTGCACGCGGTCAGATGCCCTGAGTTTGAGTCTCTGCTCTGTGACTTAGGTGCAATGTGGCATTGGCATTTCATTTGCCCTGGCCTCGCTCAGTTTCCCCTTCCGCAAAACTGGGATTTTAGACCAGATAATTCTGGAGGTTCCTTGAGCTCTAAATCCTGGGCTAGTGGTTTCTTTGCTGTTCCTCGCTCCTCTTCTTGATTTCTTATTTCAATATTCACTTCTTAAATAATTCAAAAGAAGAACAAAGGCAATCAGTGCTCTATTATTTTTCCGTAGGAAAAAAAAGAAAAAGCCTAGATGTTCAATAAGAAAGAAAAGGCTAAGTGAATTCTTTGGTGAAAACTTAACCAACTCAGTGAACTATTATCATCCAATGATCAAAAGCTATGCTTATTGAAGTCTCTCTAGCAAAACGGGAACATGTTCTTGTATGATGTTAAATGAAAAAAGGCAGAAGATAAATGATCCCTCTGCTATGAGAACAACAATGTGAAAGGAATCTGTACAAATTCTAGAAGGGAGTGCAAAAAGTGAAAGCAGTTGATATGTAAAAAATAAGGTTACTTTCTCACTTCCTGTGAGAGGAAGGAAGGGTTCAACATATTTTCGGTTTTCCATTGGGTGTCTTGACTTACAAATTTTTCTAAAGTCGACTAATGGCTTTGGGTGTCACATATGCTTAGAAGGAGCTGGAGGGTGGCTGACCCTCCTCCTCTGTGTCCCAGCTCTTTCCATGACAGGGAGCTTGTCCTGGGGATAATGAGGGAGGAAATGTGTTCCCTACTTAGACCAGGCTTTGTTTCTCTGTCCCTGTCCACCTTCTTTGTTTTTGTTCCTTTTTGTTATCTACTTTCCCTCAATACTACTTTCTTTTGAAGAACAATTTAGATACAATTAAATGCACAGATCTAAAGTATACAGTTCCATGCATTTTGATAAATGTATACATCTGTGTAATCAACTCTCCAGTCAAGATATAGAACATTTTCATCACCTCAGAAAGTTCTCTGTGTCCATATCTCCTTGTCTCCCATTGACCATTGTTCTGATATCTATTGACATAAGTTAGTTTTGTCTGTTCTGGAACTTCATGAAATGGAATCATACAGATGTCCTTTCTCTCTCTCTCTCTCTCTCTCTCTCTCTCTCTCTCTCTGTCTTGTTTCTTTTACCCAACAGATGTTTTTCAAGATTCATCCATGTTGTGTATATCGGCATCTCATCCCTTTTTGTTTCTAGGTGGTATAGCCCTGTGATAGACTGAGTAATGGCCTCCAACATATCCATGTCTTAATCTCTGAAACCTATGAATCTTACTTTATGTTGCAGAAGAGACTTTGTCATTGTGATTAAGCTAAGGATCTTGAGATGGGAGGATTAGCTTGGATGATCCAAGTGGATCCTAGATGTAATCACTGGAAAAGGGACAAGGAGAGAGATTTAACTACAGAGGAGGAGAAGGCAACATGATAGAGGCATAGATCAAAGTGGTGCCAAGGAATCATGAGCCAAGGGTCATGAGCCAAGGAATACAGGAGGCCACCAGAAACTGACAAAGGCAAGGAAACAGATTCCCTCCTGGAGCCTCTAGGAGGAACCAGCCCTACCCACATCTTGACTTTAGCCCAGGAGAACTGATTTTAGCCTTTTGCCCTCCAGAACGGTAAAAGGATAAATGTGTGCTGTTTTAAGCCACTACATTTGTGGTAGTTTGTTATACTGACACTAGGCAACTCATGTAATTCCATCATATGGATATACCACCATTTGTTTATCCATTTACCTCTTGGTGAATTTGGGTTGTTTGTTGTTTGAGACTATTCTGGAAAAAGCTGCTAGGAAAATTCTTATATAAACCCTTGTGTGGACATATGTTTTTATTTATCTTGGGTAAATATACCTAGGCATGGAATTTCTGGGGCATAGAGTAGCTGTGTGTTTAACTATATAAGAAACTTCCAGTTTTCTCAAGTGATTTGTACCATTTTACACCAATAAACCATGAGACCTTGTCTTCTTAAAACAAACAAACAAGAAGGCTAAAGTCATTCACCCTAAATGGTAAGGGATTGGTGGGTGCAATTCATGGGTCCCTTTTGGATGGTTCCAGACCCTGATTGTATTTCCAGAGTCCTCACAATGAGCTCTAATTCAGATTTATGCCTGCATGTTTTTCTTTATTGTCTTTACTTGGAAAAGAAATAGTTCACCTGCCTAATTGCCCCCATTTTCTCTTCCATCTGTCCCTGTGCTCCCCATTAGCACACACTGTACTTTCTCTGTGGGTGGGAGTCACAACCCAGAGGCCTGGACAACCCAGGGAGCAGGAGCCAGCAAGTCTAGACCTCAGGGTCCTGAGAGGGACACAGGAAACAAGAACGCAGTATGCCGAATGCCTTTCCCATTGGGGCAGTCAACCATATTATTCTTCAGTTAATGGACTTTTCTTACTCCTGTAAGTAGAAAAACACTGGTAGCCCAGATGCCGCCCACTCCAGTAGTTGATAAAACACTCAAAGAAAAGGGATCAGGGAAGGGGAAGGTAAAAGGGAAAACCCTGCTGGGTCTGTTGCCATGTTTTATCTGGGGACACAGTGGCGGGGCTGGGGGGCTATTTTGTTATTTTGTTCTTTGTTTTTTTAACCTAAGGAAAATGTGCCAGGCCCACTGCCAACCCTGATCCTTCTAGATTCCAGAAGCCTTCTGACGTTTAGCTCAAGAACAAAGAGGTGGTTGTTCTCCAGATATGGTCTTGATGAGCCAAATTTTGACACTTGAAAGAGGATCTGGAATTTGGGGGTCAGTTGGTTTATCCCCCACGATCTTCATACTTGTTCCGATCATGGATCTTTAAAAACTGGTTCGTCAGCTTGCCAAAACTCTTCTCTTGTCTCTTCTCATTTGTAATACCCACATAGTGATACCTGCATAGCACATAAACTTCCAAACACACACCTTCCACGTGAGCCCATGTTGTGTTCTAGCATATCGTTGGAATTGCTGAATTTATATCTGCATAAATCTTGGTCTGCTGGCCATACTGAAAATGTTGAGAACTCAAGATCTTGGCTATCATTTGTGACCCTTTGAGGGCCAAGGAGGGTCTTGTATATAATATCAGTAGGGTGGACCCATCCCAAACATTAGTCCTGGAGCTCAGAGATGGTCCCTTGGCAGGGACTGGTTATGATGCCAGGCTCAGCTAGATGTTGACCTGGGAGCCCTCTTTGCATATGGTGGTACAAGCCCTCTCCCTACCATGCAATTGTAATACCTCTGGGATGTGAGATCAGCATATGATATGGACATGAATTTGCACAGAAGCAGAGGTCCCATGGGAAGTGTGGTGCACAGCTTTGCCAAGGAAGGTATTTGGACAGGCCCCCAGTCTTAACGCCAAGGGAGAGGTGGAACCACTCAGCAAACTCACTTTGGTGTGGAAAATGCTACACGGGGTTTTGATGAGACTTTCCTCCCAGAGCATCTTCTATATCGGACTCATAACGTCAGCCATTTGTTGTGCCAGACGTAACAATACATGCTCGACCTACATCATCTCTTTACCTTCTCACCCTACCTGGAAGTTAGGTACAGAAACAGTTGAGCGACTCCTTCCAGCTACCTTCATTTCACCATCTCCTTCCAAGCTAGGCATGCTGAGAACATGCACCCTGTGGTCCTGGAATGTGAGAGCAGTGTGGATTATGGGTACATGCTTGTCCTCTTCAGGTTGAATGGAATCATATACTCTTGCTGAGTCCTCATGTCCTCATCTGTAAACTGGAGGATGCCATTCTCACCTCTTCCCAGTGTGGTGGTGAGGGGCAAAGGAGACTTTGTGAATGACAAAGTCACCTGTTGAGGCCATACCTGTAAGTGATTATTGTTCTTGGTGGGGGAGGGAAGGCTCATTTAGGCAACATGAGGGAGTACAGATCTTCCTTGACTTAAAATGAGGTTTCATCCTGATACACACATCGTACGTTGAAATCCTAAGTTGAAAATACATTTAATACATCCAACCTACCAAACATTTTAGCTTAGCCTGGCTACCTTACATGTACCCAGAATACTTACATTAGCCTGAAGTTGGCAAAAACATCTAACACAAAGCCTATTTTATAACAGAGTGTTGACTACCTCATGCAATTTACTGACTACTTGCACCCAAAGTGAAAAAGTGGTTGTCAGTGTATCAGTTGATGACCCTTGGGATTGTGATCATGTGGCTGCTGTTGGCCAGCGTCATGACAGATGATGGGCCTGCATATTCCTAGTCTGGAAAAAAGAGGATAATTCAAAATTTGACATATGACGTCTACTGAATGCATTTTGCTTTTGTGCCATCATAAAGTCAAAAAATCGGTAAGTCAAAACATCTAACTCTGAGACTGTCTGGACTTGTCTTTGGCAGAAAATGGCACCCAATGAGATTAGCACCTGGAAATCAGGATAGTACCCGGAGGGGAGGTTAGTACTCAGGGAGGATGGTGTACTGGCCAAGTACTGAGAAGGTCCTTACTCAGAGAGGGGGATGATACCCAAGGGGAGGTGGGACCCAGAGGGGAGATTTTGGGCCTTGGAGATGCTCCTCACCTGATTTAGCCTATAAAGGGGCCTGATGGCCAAGGTCAGATGAGATGCAAAGAGACTGCTTGTGCATTTCTTTATTTCTTTTTGTATCGAAATAAGGAGCAACAGCACGTCCTAAACCTTTAGTGCTCTGCCCACAGTTAGGTGTTTTAGAACGTCCATTTGTCCACAATGGTTTTAGATTTCTGCCCAAGGAACACTAGTTAAAGTCAACATTACTGTGATCAAGCTGATCTCATATTTCTCCTGCCTGGAAATACCTACAATTCCTTAAAACAATGTTTCAATTTACCACAAGTCCGGTGGCATTTTAAAGTGAAATAAAAAACCCACCCTCCTTTTCCTGTCTCCCACTCCTAGTGTTTTGGAGACAGCAGCACACACACGGACTTTCAATCAAGGGGAGGCTGTTTGTCGTTTATTCTGTGCACCTCTATCTTTGCTGAAGCGAAGTGCTGTGATAAACCTACAGACACTGGTGACTCAGGTTGGACCATGGGAAGGAAGTGGGCGAGTCCTAGTTGAATGACTTTGCCGTGTGCTTTCATATCCACCCGACGTGTTCCGGAGCTTGAGTGAGAAGGATCATTAAGTCAGTTTGGGTTAGGAGCTCTTCATTCACCTCGTAAGCTCCGTGACCTGCCTTCCCTCCATTGTGCCTGCATTTGCACCTGTGGTCAGGTGCAATCTCAATTTGGCAGGTGCATCTCAATCTGTTAAATTAGTGAACTGCTTTCATGCTGGTTGCCACATAACCACTACCTGGACACTTCCCAACCTCCCCAAGGACCTGTGTCTAATTGGTAGACGCCTGTTATTGCATGGATTGTTTAATAGCTGTCACTTCCGCTTATAGGGCAATTAAAATAAATTCCCACCCACATAGGTGGTGGAAGGTGCCATGCCTTCCCTTGTCCGCAAAAGTCTCTGTGGTTTGTTCAGGATGAAAAGATTTTTGTTTAGGTGATTGAGAAAACCAAATTTAGAGAAGACACTCCATCCTCATGATGCAAGGATCTGAATTTATGTCTGCTGCTTTTTTCTTTTTTTGGTACCAAAAAAGTCACGGGAATAATTCAACCAGATAAAACAGCAGACATGTGGCCTGAAATAAGATGAAGTTTGCACAACAAGGCAGATGCCATCTGGCCTGGTAGCAATTCAATGAAGGTGGATTCATTCTCTTTAATGTCAGAACTACCTGGGGTTGTTGCCTATGTGTAGAATCTTGGGGAACGTTGGAGGCAAAATTGAGAAAGCAATTCTAATTGAGATTTGAATCCTGTACTGCAGTTGATCACCATAAGGCACGCCCAGCCTATAAATCTGTCCTTAATTTTCATATATTTATCCCTCCCATTCCCTGGTAATATGCAATCGTTGTAAAAACAATTAGAATACTCGAAAGTACATATTTTCCCCCATTCCAGCTACTGCCAACCCTTCCCTTCTCCCCACAAAGAGTCTCAATGTTTTTTTTTAAACTTTTTTTATTTATTTGAGAGAAAAAGAGAGAGAGCGAGTGGGGGAGGAGCAGAGATTGAGATGGGGAGAGAGAGAATCCCAAGCAGGCTCCATGCTGTGAGCATAGAGCCCAATGCGGGGCTTGATCTCACGAACCATGAGATCATGACCCGAGCCAAAATCAAGAGTCGGATCCTTAACTGACTGAGCCACCCAGGTGCCCCTCTCTTAATGGTTTGATGTGTACCTTTCCTAACCTTTCTTTTTTTTTTTTTTTTTCTTAACGTTTACTTATTTTTGAGAGACAGAGACAGAGTGTGTGCAGGAGATGGGCAGAGAGAGAGAGGGAGTCACAGAACTGGAAGCAGGCTCCAGGCTCTGAGCTGTCAGCACGGAGCCCAACGCAGGGCTGGAACTCATGAGCGGTGAGATCATGACCTGAGCTGAAGTCAGACGCTTAACCAACTGAGCCACCCAGGCGCCCCTCTAATACCTGCATACAAACATGTATTTTTAATGTTTAGCATATCAAGCATACTATCTATAACCCACTTCTTTCCCACTTAATTTAGTGGTTGGAAGGGCATGCTCCCCAGATCCTGTCTTAGGATTTCCCCACTCATTTCCCCAGCTGTCAGGAAATTGATCTGTGACAGATCACAGCCTAGGCTTTGCCCTTGATCAAAATGACACCTTCTCCCAGGCGGCAGCTCCCATCCAGGGGTCCATCGGTGCAGGGTACAGAGGCTCAGCCTTTACTCTGAAAAGCCTTCCCAGCTTCAGAGTTTCATTTGGGATCAGCTAGGGCCCCTGTTCGAAACACATCTCAGTTCAACTTCTTCTGTCCCCTCCTACTTCGTTCATTCCTACACAGGTGTTGTACCTGAGGGCATTTCCCAGTAAAACTCCAGCCTTCAAACCTCCATCCAAGCTGAGAGCTCTGAGGGACAATGCTTCATCTTTCCAATATCTGTAGAGTATTCTATTCAGATCTAACAAATAGGTTTAGTCTCATTCTGTTTCATCATGGTTTATATTTTCTGTTCATTATTCTTATGGCTTGCTTCTAATTTTTAATATATTTTATTTTACTAGCTTAATACATGTTTTTTGTACTTTTTTTCCTTCTAGACAAACACTGTCTGACAGAAATGTAATGAGAGCCACATATGTAATTTAAAATTTTCTAGCAGCCACAGAGGCATGATGCTGGGGGTCATCTAAGAATTCTGACAACCACACACATTAAAAAGGTAAAAGAAAAAAGTGAAATTAATTTTAATAAAAATGTTATTTAATACAAGATAGCTGAAATGTTATCATATCAATATATTCAAAGTAAAAATTATTAGAAAATGTTTAAATTTTTTGTTGTTGTATTGTCTTTGAATTCCACTATGTATTTTACAGGTACAACACATCTCAATTTGCAGTAGCCATATTTCAAAGGCTCAACAACCACATGTAGCTAGCACACTTCTAGAGGTTTGAAAATCTCCATCAAAATTATATTCTAGGACATTAGTAAAAATGAAGGACCTCCAAAAATTCCCTCTTCCAGAAACGCCACAAGAACCTTGGCAAATAATTTCAGAATTGACTTTTTCAGAACTCTGGAAATTAACCAAAGCCTTGCAGCAATCTGCAGAGCATCTATTCAAGAAAAATAGCTGAATCCTGGTAAGAACAATGAGCTTTGTGTCACTTTAACTTGCCCTCTTTCCATATCCCCTCCCCAGCACTGCCGCAGCCCGGAAATCCAAGAGCCTGCAGTCACAGTGAAAATGGGCAGCCTGGTCGCCCCTGGGGAGTGGGGGGTACAGAATGGGGCTGGAGCTCCTTGAAAGCCCCATGCTTAGAGAATTGTCATTATTTGACCTGTCTGATGGTTCCTTGGAAGACCCCATTTGCAAAGCTGTCTTTATTTGATCTGACTCTGAGCTCATCTAGCACAAACAGCCTCTTCCCCAGGGGTGTGTGTTGAAAAGAATCAGAGGCAATTATTGAACATCACAGCTCCTTGAGGTGGCAGAAAACAGTTGGGACAAACAATAGGCTAACCAAAGGGCTTAAAAGGAAAAGCCGAAGAATGGATGTCCATAGGGGGCTTTGAAAATCTCCGAAGTATCCCTGGGAACTCAGAAGACCATGCAAATGTGTAGGACTCTGAGCCTGCACAGGGCTGTTATGTGTGTTTAGGAAAGACCTGAGAAGTCCCTAGCTCTCCCCACTAGTTAGGATGGAGTTGTAGGTATTTGGCTAAATGTCTTGGCAAGGACTGGGAGCCTTATTGGTTCCAGTCATCTAAGGAAGTCTCTGTTGCATCATTAACAGACCACTAAGTTAACTGATCAGGGACTTCAGTGGCCTCATACAGTAAAGAATATACATTTTACAGAATCAGTGCAGAAAATTCAATAAACAAACAAACACAAAACAAACAGGAAGCGTGGGATGAGATTTGATTTCCAGAGTTGCTACATTATATTATTCAAAATGTCCAGTCTTCAACAAAAAATTATGAGACATGAAAAGAAAGTAGGTCCCATACACAACAAGAAAAGAGTCACTAGAAACAGTCTCTGAGGAGACACAAATTGAACTTCTTATACAACGTAAATCAGCTTTGTTAAGTATGTTTAAAAAGATGCGACTAAAGGGAACCATGACAAAAGAAAGAAATGGGAAAAAAGTCATATATATAAAATCTTCAGGAATTCACAAAAAAGAAAAAATCAGTATAAAAAAAATCAGTTGCATTCCTACACACTAGCAATGGAAAATCCAAAAATGAAATCAAGAAAAATAATCCCAGGTATAATAGCACCCACAAAATACTTAAGAATAAATTTAACAAAAAAAGCACAAGGCTTGCATGCCGAAAACTGTAAAACCTCAGTAGAAGAACCCACAGAAGACCTACACAAATGGGAAGGCATCCTGCGTTCTGGATCAGAGAAAGGCAATATCACCTACATTGATTTTCAGGTTCACCACAATCCCTGTCAAAATTCCAGCTGCTGCTCTTTGCAGAAGTTGACAAGTTGATCCTAAAATGCATATAGAAATACAAGGGATGAGTGAAAGCCAAAGCAATTCTGAAAAAAAAAAAAAAGAAAGAAAGAAAAGAAAAGAAGAAAGTTTGAGGATTCACATTTTCCGATTTCAAAACTTAAAGCTGCGTAATCAAGATGGTGTGGTGCTGGCATAAGGATAGACTAGATAATGGAACAGAACTGAAAATCCAAGGATAAACCCGTACATTTAGGGACATGCATTTATTTGCAACAAGACTGTGAAGACAATTCAATGGGGAAAAGTAATCTTTTTAACAAATGGTGCTGGGACAACTGGGTGTCCACATGTGTAAAAAATGAAAGTGGACGCTTTAGCTGACACCAGTTTTAAAATTTAACTCAAAATGGATCAAAGACCTAAATGTAAGAGCTAAAACTATAAAGCTCTTAGAAGAAAACATAGGTATGAAAGACTATCATACTGCATATTTCTAGTCCAGGAAAAGATTAAAATTAGAAATCTGAGGTTATGGTTTCTATTGGACACATATCACTTTCATACCGTTGTAAAGCCCAAAACTCATAAATCAAATCATTGTAAGTTGGGGACCATTTATACCCTGTCAGGAAAGTGAAAAGAGCCACAGAAGAGGAGAAAATGTTTGTAGATAATTTATTTGATAACGATATGGTATACAGAATATATAAAGAACTATCGTAATTCATCAATAAAAAGACAACCCAATTTAAAAATGGGCAAAGAATTGAACAGACATTTCCCCAATGAATATATGCAAATGGGTAACAAGCACATGAAAATATGCTCAATACCATTAGTCACTAGGGAAATGCAAATCAAAGCCACAATGAAATACCTTACACTCACTAGGATGGCTATAATCAGAGACAGATAGTAATAGGTGTTGACAGGGATGTGGAAAAACTGACCCCTCATACATTACTGATAGGAATGTAAAATAAATCGTGCAGTTGCTCTGGAAAAAAGTTTGACAGTTTCTCAAAAAGTTAAACACAGCGTTTCCATATGACCCAGAGATTTCTCTCCCAGGTACATACCCAAGAAATGATAACATATGTTCACACAAAAACTTGTACGTGAATGTTCATAGCAGCATTATTAAGTTTCCAGAAAAGTGAAAACAGCACAAATTCTATCAATTGATGAGCTGAGAAACAAAATGTGGTATATCCATATAATGGACTATTACTCACCCATTAAATGGAGTGAAGTAGTGATTTGAGGTACCACATGGATAAACCTTAACAACATCATGCTAAATGAAAGAGGTCAGGTATCAAAGGCCACAAATTGTTTGATTCCATTAGTATGAAATGTCCAGAGCAGGCAAATCTGTAGAGATAGAAAGCACAATTGTGGTTGCCGGGGGCTCAGGTTGGGGGAGGGAGAAATGGGGCATGATTGTTAATGGAAACGAAGGTTCTTTTTGTGGAAATTGTTGCTCAACATTATGAATATGCTAGAATATAATGAACACTTTAAAAAGGTGAATTTTATGCTGCTTTGTAAATTATGTCTCAATCTAAAAAAGAAAAGTAATTTTTAAAAAAGAGATGCAAGAAAAAAATTCATTCTATTAGATAGTCTGACATTTTCAACAAATGTATTTTAACCTACATTTATCAATCAAGAATTAAATAGCATTTATAACTCCTCTTCCTTTCTATTATCTCCACAACCTGAGAAATTTGCTTCACTCTTGCTCTCCCTACTCAACTCTGTACATCCTAGATTTTGTTGTTGATGACGATAATGGAAATCATATAATTATTGCTTGTTGAGTCCTGAGTGCTAAGTGCCAAGTACCATATTTGTTTTATATGCGTCGTCTCATTTTTCCCAAGCTCTTAACTACTACCTCGAAGCGCCCCTCAGACTGTTTAGGGATTTTTTTTTAAACATTGTTTTCCTCCAACGTTTTGTAACATTATTTTAAATCTCCTTCACAAAATTTTAGATTAAATGATATAAGAACACTATAATTATTTTTTGCATTGGTTTCTTTTTTTAACATTTATTTATTTCTTTATTGCTTCTTTATTTTAATATAATTTATTGTCAAATTGGCTAACATACAGTGTGTAAAGTGTGCTCTTGGTTTTTGGGGTAGATTCCCATAGTCGATCGCTTATATACAACACCCAGGGCTCATCCCAACAAGTGCCCTCCTCAATGCCCATCACGCATTTTTCCCTCTCCCCCACCCCCTAATCCACCCTCAGTTTGTTCTCTTTATTTAAGAGTCTCTTATGATTAGCCTCCCCCCTCTCTATTTGTAACTATTTTTTCCCCTTCCCCTCCCCCATGGTCTTCTGTTAAGTTTCTCAAAATCCACAGGAGGGAAAACGTATGCTATCTTTCTCTGACTGACTTATTTCATTCAGCATAATACCTTCCAGTTCCATCTACGTTGCTGCGAATGGCATAACATTTATTTATTTTTTGACAGAGACAGAGTGTGAGTGGGGGAGGGGCAGTGAGAGAGAGGGAGACACAGAATCTGAAGCAGGCTCCAAGCTGTCAGCACAGAGCCCGATGTGGAGCTGGAACCCACAAACCATGAGATGTGACCTGAGCCAAAGTCGGATGCTTAACCGACTGAGCCACCCAGGTGCCCCTGCATTGGTTTCTTTAAGCTACTTTCCTTCTGTGGCTTCTATGACACCACATACTCCCAGTATTCTCTTATCTCTAGAAGACTCCCTCTCATTCTCTTTTGCTTGATTCTCCTCTTTTTCCTGGCTTCTACATAGTGGAGTATGCCGACATGGAGTCCTCAGACCTCTTCTGTCCTCACTTACCGCATACTTTGGGTGATCTCATCTGGTCCCATGTCTTTATACACCATCTTTCACAGATAATTCTCACATTTGTACCTCCAATCTTGACCTCTAACCTCCACTCGCCAATTTGACATCTCCCCCCTTGGATGTCCAGTAGGGATGTCAAAAACTAACATGTCCGAAACAAAACTCTTTGTTCTCTCCCCAGATTTGGTCTTCCTCAGGTATTCTCCACCTCTGTGAATGGCACCCTATTAACCCTCTTACTCAGGTCAAACATGCCCAGATCAAACTGGAACATCCGCTTTCTCTCATACTCCTCACATTCAATCTCCTAGGAAGTTCTGTTGGTTCTATCTTCAAAGCAAATCTCCAGTTCCTCTACTAATATCATTCTGGTCCAAAGCAACATCACATCTCTCCTGGGTTATCACAGTAGATTCTTAACTGTCCTGATTCTTTCCCTTTGCCTTTCTACAATCTTGCCTCCAAACCAAAGAAAGAGTGATTTTTCCCCCCTATTGTTTATCATCACATTAGAATATAATCCAAAGTCCTTTCCATTGTATACAGACCTTAGGATATCTGGTTTCTTGGTACCTCCGCCCTTCCACGTCCCACTATTCTCCTTACGTTCACTTGACTCCAGCCACACCTGCCTCCTATTGTTTCTTGAGTTTTCCAAGACTACATCTGCCTTTTCGGTGCTTGGAACACTTCCCCTCCACATCCTCACGGCAGCCTTCCTCACCTCATTTGGTCTTTGATCCGGTGTCTCCTCAGAGATGCCATCTCTGACCACCATCATCAATAATAGCAGCCTTACTCTTTATTCTACATTGTTTTTCTTCATAGCACATGGATGTGTGTTGACTTTGTGCTCACAAGAGTGCAGGTATGATAAGGATAGGTCCTTTGTTTTATTCACACCTATATCTTTAGCACCTAGAATAACTTAATAGATGGTTTTATTGTTTATCATCAAAGTAAAAAAGATGAGTAAGAGCGGTGGCTGTGTAGTCAGTCTCACGGGTCCAAAGGTCAGCTTTGCCAAAAGGCTGCACAACCTTGGGCAAACTATTTGTATGTCTTGTTTTCTTCATCTATATAGTGGAGCTAATAAGAAGTCATACCCACGGTTATCGTGGGAAAATTAAATAAGATATAATCAGAAAGATTATGGGGTGACATGTAATTTGAATCTTTGTATGTCCAAACCTGTCTTCTTTTTCTGATCATACAAGAATCCTAGTTTGGCTGGGAACGGAGTTCTAGAATTCCCTCTGCATTCCGTCAGTGTGGTTTCTCTCTTCCAGCCTTTGAAAACTGCAGATGAGAATTTCAACGTGAGTCTTCCATCAGTAGTCTTCTGTTTTTGTTTGGAAGGGTGTAGGATTTTTATCTTCAGCTTTGTGACAACAGAGACGGAACTGGAGAATGCTATGCTAAGTGAAATAAGCCAGACACGGAAAGACAAATACTGTATGATCTCACTTACAGGTGGAATTTTTTAGAAGTTGAATTCGCAGAGAGACTAGAATGGTGGTTGACAGGAGCTGGGAGGTGGGGAAAATGGGAGATGTTGGCCAAGGGGTACACAATTTCGGTTGTAAGCACCAAAAACGGGTGAACAGGAAAAGTTAACTGTGTGAGGTAGTGGATGGATGTGTTAATTAGCTTGATTGAGGTCATCACTTCACGATGTGTACACATATCAAATCATCATGTTTTATACGTTAAATATATGGGGAAATACATTCTTCTTTATTATTTGGGGAATAAATATGGGGAAAATAATGGGGAAAATATGGGGAAATATGGGGAAAATTGGGGAAATAATGGGGAAAATATGGGGAAATATGGAGGGAAATAAATATGGGGAAAATAAATCTCAGGGTTAGTTGACTGTTTTCTTTAATATTCCTGCTACATGTGTTTGGTGGGTTCCTTTGATATAAAAATCCAACTCTTTAGGGGAGGGGTTTTAAAAACTATTTAATGGATTATGGTTCTCCTCCCAAGTGAATTATTGCCCACTGGAACTCATTTAAGTGGCTGACTCTCTTAGATTTCTACCCATATTTCATATCCTAGTCTTAAAATGTCCATTTCCTGGTTTTCATTTTTTTTAGTGGTGCAAACACTGAGTTTGTTTTTGCTATTCAGCACCCCCAGTAAGGTTATTCTGATGTACGTTTCTTTTTTAACTTCCAAATATCTTCTCTATTTTTATAGTAGTTTGCCTCATGGATCTCAATTCTTCACAAGTATCAAGGAATGCTATAGACTAAACGTGCATGTCACCCCACAATTCATATGTTGAAACCTAACCCCCCCATGTGATTGTATTGCAGGTGGGGCCTTTTAGATCACGAGGGTGGAGCTCCGGTGAATGGGATTAACGTTCTTGTAAGAGAGACCCCAGAGAACTTCCTTGGCCTTTTTACCATGTGACAATCGGGCAAGAAGTCAGCTTTTTGTGAACCAGGGAGAGTGCCTTCCTTAGGCACTGAATCTGTGGGCACCCTGATCTTGAACTTCCCAAGAGTTGTAAGAAATAATTCCTGTTGCACTCAATCTACAGTACTTTAGTTATGGCAGCCTGAACAGGTTAAGAACAGACTAAAATCTCTTACAAAGTTCCCTCAAGTTTTTGTAGTTTTCCCAATGTCTTCATGGTTTTCCTTCTCTGATGATTCTCCAAATGGGTTTACCTGTCCCATCGTACTAGACTAATGCACTGTGGAATTGTGTAGTGACTCCCAAAGTTGTCTTTCCATTTAATCCACATTGTATCATATCTGGATAAGATTAATCAGAGTGTGTAATAAACAGGGCTTTTTTTAGCTCCAGTTAGAAGTAGTTTTCTTCCCCATTCTAGTTTTATTTTGTTTACTTGCTTCTTGACATTTAAAAAAATACATTGTAACTTCATTGTTTAACTTTCACACGTAAGCTTATTAAGTTCAGACTTTACGTTTTGTGGGAATAGAGACAGTGGAGGCTGGTGTAAAAGGGTGATGCTCTTTTCCTACTGAAGAGTTGGCATATGAACAGTTTTAGTTGTGCTTTTATTTTTCCTATCCTTAGTATGTTATTCTACTGTTTTATCGGTCAAGCAGTGAGACTGTGAGATTGTGATTTTTTGGCAATATTTCTGTATTATTTTTTGTGATATTTCTGTAGTATTGCGTTTCTAGGACCATAGGATGAGTCTCTCAGTCTGTATTCTTCTTTAACGGAGCCCTTCTGTGTAATTATCACCATCTGACTGCTATGGGAAATTTGAAAATGTCTTTGTTCTTACCTTCTGAACAGACAGTTTGATTAGAGGGCACAACACAATAAAACAGAAAAAGTGTATGATTAGGACGGAATTGGAGATAAAAATAGAGATTAGAGATAAAAATATATCGATGTCCTGAGGAGAAAGAAATGAGTGCAGGATGAGATAGTCATCAAATTCTACGTGAAACTTGGGTGGAGTCTTAATGGATGAGCATCATTTGAAAAGGCAGGGAAGTGAAGTCTGGCTTTCCAGATGAGAGGAACAACGGAGGAATGGTGTTTGTGTGACAGTACAGATCCAGGCTTGATTATAGTATATGGTATATATAGATAGTGTATATATATATAGATTATAGTATATAGCATATAATATAGTATTATCTACATTAAAGTAGACCAAAGAGGCAAACATTAAAAGAGGAACTTCGCTGCAGATCCCATCGGCCTCAAAAAGATAAGAGGTTTTTCATAAGAGGGGAGTTTGAAAAGACTGTGTGTAAAAAAGGAAGCAGGAAGTTCCTAGAAAATTTCCACATATCAAAATAGACTCGAGAAAAACATATTACCTGAATAGCTATTAGAGAAATTTAATTATTATTTAAAACCTCCTCTCAAGGAAAACTCTCGTCGCTGAAGTCTTCAATGGTGAATTTGCACAAACATTTATTTTTTTTAAATTTTTTTTAACGTTTATTTATTTTTGAGACAGAGAGAGACAGAGCATGAACGGGGGAGGGTCAGAGAGAGAGAAAGACACAGAATCTGAAACAGGTTCCAGGCTCTGAGCTGTCAGCACAGAGCCTGACGCGGGGCTCGAACTCACGGACCTTGAGATCGTGACCTGAGCCGAAGTCGGCCGCTTAACCGACTGAGCCACCCAGGCGCCCCGCACAAACATTTAGAGAATAACACCAATCTTACACAAATGGTCTCAGAAACTAGAAGAAGACAAAATAATCTAACAGTCATTATATGAGGAAAGCATAACCTTGATGCCAAAACTTGAAAAGGAAGGAAAATTCAGGTCAATCTTACTACAGAATCCACAAGCAAAAGTCCCAAACAAACACCGGCCAACCAAATTCAGCATTAAGTAGAGGATAATTTCATGATGGAATTAAATCAGCTCCAAGAATAACATTTGAAAATCAATAGAAGCTACCACAAGAACCAATAAAGCTGTGATTATCCCAGAGATGAAGAAAAATCTTTTGAGACATTTTATCATCCTTTTATTGTTTTATTATTATTATTTTTAATGTTTATTCATTTTTTTGATAGACAGAGCATGAGTGGGGGAGGGGCAGAGAGAGAGAGGGAGACACAGAATCCGAAGCAGGCTCCAAGCTCTAAGCTGTCAGTACAGAGCCCGATGTGGGGCTCAAGCTCACGAACCGTGAGATCATAACCTGAGCTGGAGTCGGATGCTTAACCGACTGAGCCACCCAGGGTCCCCTTTATTATCCTTTTAAAATACACTTATCATGGGGCGCCTGGGTGGCGCAGTCGGTTAAGCGTCCGACTTCAGCCAGGTCACGATCTCGCGGTCCATGAGTTAGAGCCCCGCGTTGGGCTCTGGGCTGATGGCTCAGAGCCTGGAGCCTGTTTCCGATTCTGCGTCTCCCTCTCTCTCTGCCCCTCCCCCGTTCATGCCCTGTCTCTCTCTGTCCCAAAAATAAATAAACGTTGAAAAAAAAATTTAAAATATACTTATCATGATGAACACCGAGTAGCGTGTGCAATTGTTGAATCACTGTATTATGCACCTGAAGCTAATATAACACTCTACCTTAACTGTACTGGGATTAAAATAAAAAGCTTAATACAATATTATCATCCATACAAAAGTATTCTTAGAAAATTGGGCATAGAGGAGAACTTCCTCAATCTCGTGAAACTTACCTTGAATAAAAAACAAAAGCTATAGCAAACATCTTACTCACTGGTGAAATGTTGAAAGATTTCACTCTGAAAGTGGGGAAAAAGGCAAAAATGACCACTTTTATTCCTATTCAACATTGTACTGGAGGTCCTACCCAATGAAGAAAAGCCAGACATGGAAATGAAAGATATATTAATCAGAAAGAAAAATATACAACTCTCATTATATATAGATTATATCAGAGTATGTGTAAAATATCCAAAAGAACCTACAGGTATAGAAATGCAAAGGACCAAGAAGAGTAAAGCACTTTTTGAAATTCTCATTAAAAAATGTTTAATTCCAGGGTAATTAACATACAGTGATATATTAGCCTGAGGTGTAAAATATGGTAATGCAACAATTCCATACAGCACTCAGTGCTCATCAAGATAGGTGTGCTCTTTAATCCCCTTTATCTATCTCACCCACCCCCGACTCCCCTCCCCTCTGGTAACCGTCACTTTGTTCTCTATAGTTAAGAGTCAGTTTCTTGGGGCGCGTGGGTGGCGCAGTCGGTTAAGCGTCCGACTTCAGCCAGGTCACGATCTCGCGGTCCGTGAGTTCGAGCCCCGCGTCGGGCTCTGGGCTGATGGCTCGGAGCCTGGAGCCTGTTTCCGATTCTGTGTCTCCCTCTCTCTCTGCCCCTCCCCCGTTCATGCTCTGTCTCTGTCTGTCCCAAAAATAAATAAACGTTGAAAAAAAAAATTAAAAAAAAAAAAAGAGTCAGTTTCTTGGGGCGCCTGGGTGGTTCAGCTGGTTAAGTGTCCAACTCTTGACTTCAGCTCAGGTCATGGTCTCACAGTTTGAGAATGAGCCCCATGTCAGGCTCTGTGCTGACAGCACAGAGGCTGCTTGGGATTCTCTCTCTCTCTCTCTCTCTCTCTCTCAGTGCCTCTCTCTCTCTCAAAATAAATAAACACACATTTTTTAAAAAACAAAAGTTAAAAAAAAGTCTGTTTCTTGGTTTGTTTCTTTTGTTTCTTATGTTCGTTTATTTTGTTTCTTACATTCCACATATGAGTGAAATCATGTAACGTTTGTCTTTCTCTGACTAGCTTATTTTGCTTATCATTACACTCTTTAGACCCATCTATGTTGTTGCAAATGGTAACATTTTTTATGGCTAAATAATAGTCCATTGTGTATATTTACCACATCTTCTTTATCCATTCATCCACCAGTGGGCACTTGGTCAACTTCCATAATTTGGTTATGGTAAATAATGCTGCAATAAACATCGGGTTGCATATATCCTTTTGAATTTGTGTTTTCAAATTCTTTGGGTAAATACCCAGTAGTGCAATTACTGGATCATATTTTTAATTTTTTGAGGAACTACCATACTGTCTTCCACGGTGGCTGCACAAGTTTACATTTCCACCAACAGTGCACTAGGGTTCCCCTTTCTCCACGTCCTCGCTAACACCTGTCGTTTCTTATGTTTTTGATTTTAGCCGTTCTGACAGGTGTGAAGTAATATCTCATTGTGGTTTTGATTTGCATTTTTCCCTAATGATGAGTGATGTTGAGCATCTTTTTGTGTGTCTGTTGGCCATCTGGATCTCTTCTTTGGAGAAATATCTATTCATGTCTTCTGCCAATTTTCTATTGTTTTTTTTTTTTTTTTTTTTTTTTTTTGGTGTGGAGTTGTATAAGTTCTGTATGTATTTTGGATACTAACCCTTTATCAGATGTGTCATTTGCAAGTATCTTCTCCCATTCAGTGGGTTGTCTTTAGTTTTGTTGACCATTTCCTTGCCTTGCAGAGCTCTTTATTTTGTAGTCCCAATAGTTTATTTTTGCTTTTTTGTTTTCCTTGCCTCAAGAGACGTCTAGAAAACTGTTGTTACAGCCAATGTCAGAGACGTTACTGCCTGTGCTGTCTTCTAGGATTTTTATTGTTTCAGATCTCACATTTAGGTCCTTAATCTATTTTGAGTTTGTGTATGGTATAAGAAAGTGGTCCATTTTCATTCTTTTGCGTGTTGCTGCCCAGTTTTCCCAGCACCATTTGTTGAAGAGACTGTCTTTTTCACATTGTGTATTCTTGCCTCCTTTGTCAAAGATTAATTGACCATATAATTGTGGGTTTATTTCTGGATTTCCTATCCTATTCCATTGATCTATGTGTCTATTTTTGTACCAGTACCATATTGTTTTGATTACCACAGCTTTGTAATATAAATTGAAATCTGGAATTGTGATATATCTCCACTTTTGTTTTGCCTTTTCAAGATTGTTTTGGCTATTCGGGTCTTTTGTGGTTCCATACAAATTTTGGAATTGTTTGTTCTAATTCTGTGATAAATGCTTTTGATATTTTTATAGGGATTGAATGAAATCTGTAGGTTGTTTTGGATAATATGGACATTTTAACAACATTTATTCTCTTAGCAAAGCACTCATAAGAAGAATACTAACACTGAAGGATTTGCTCTATTGGATAGTGAGTCATTATAGAACCAAGTAACTAAATACAAAAAAGAATGATTAAATACACCAAGATACAGGTAAATTATGGCATGTTGAGATGCTAAGTAACAGTTTTAAAAAACAAAATAGAGTTTTACATAGTGACAGTGGGGAGTTTTTGAAGACATATTATTACCTCTGAGAAAACTAAACAATTTGCAGGTTTCAGGATGATACACACAATATAGTACATTCATATCAAAACAAGACAGTACCATATACTTTTAGATATATGGTCATATATACATACACATAAGAAATAATTTCAGAAGTATCCAAACCTAAAAATGGTGGTTGCCTATAGGGAGAGGGTTGAGTGCTGTTGGGAGAAGCTATAGGTATGATTTTGTATAACTAAAACAAACCAAAAAGAAGGGAGGGAGGGAGGAAGGGAAAAAGGGAGGATGGGAGGAAGGAAGGAAGGAAGGAAGGATGGGAAGGAGGGAAGGATGGAGAGAGGACCAAGCTGAGAATTTTGAGTCAAGCCACTCAAGATCTTGATGGAGGTGGTCTAGAACGGCTTCATATGGAATATTTTCTAGACATTTTTTCCTACTTCCACTGTTCTTCTAAGTCTCAAGAATTAGCTCCTTCCTTCCTTCCCCACTAGAAGGAAGTTCCCACTAGAATACAAGCTCCATGAGGAGAGGGGTTTTGTCTGACTTTTTCACTGCCGTATCTCTAGTGTTAACATGATGTCTGGCACATAGTAGGCACCAAGCAAAAACTAGTTCGATGGGCACTGAATAGATGTACTTAATGCTACTCTCTCAATAGCTTATTCAATGTTGCATCCAAAGTGACCAAGATGGTTACCTGTACTTATTATGAATTATATAAATTTATATATCATATTAAATATGATACTAACTCAACAACAAGAATGATGTGTTACTTTTATATGGTATATTTGCCAAATGCTGACTATGTACCACACATTGCTGAGCCTGGGTGATAAAAAATATTCTTATCTTAAGGAGCAGGTGTGTGTGTGTGTGTGTGTGTGTGTGTGTGGGAAAGAGAATACAGGCCAGTGAATTATGTCACCACACTGCATAGTAAATACAATCACAGAGGTAAACACAGGTGCTGGGGCATAGAGAAAGGGCAGATCAATCCGGAGGAGTTGGGGTGGGGTGTTAGGGAAAGCTTTCGAGGAGCTGAGAGAGCACAAGTGAGTTAGGAAGAACACATTTATCCAAAGAAACGGAGAAGCCTATACAAGTCTGGGAAGCAACTCATCAAAGGCAGGGACGTGCAAGGTCATGGGTAGGACTACATGGTAAAAGGCAGGGATGCATTGAGAGATTAAACTGGATATGTATGGAAGAGCCATTCACAGGTGACCTTGAATTTCACTGAATATTATATCGCTATGTTTGTTCTCTTTCTCAATGCATACCTACTGCCGGCACGGTGCCCGTCAGATAGTAGGACCTCAGTAAGTATCTGCCGAATGAGTAAATGAATCAAAGGATCTGGAATGTTACCTTGTAGCATCCCTTGCTCCAGGAGCCAGTTAGACTTTGAAATAGAGAAGTGACCTGATTAGATGGACATTTGAGAAGGAGCACTCTGGGAGCCACAGAGTGAAAGAAGGAAGACTTGGGTCAGTGAGGAGTGATCCCAGGAGTCACTTGGAGGACCCCGGAGGGAGGTGGGTCAGAAGGAAGGGGTGGATTTGAAAACTACTTGGCGACTGATTGGATGGGAGGGAAGAAGTAAGGGCACGCCTGGGAGGGTTGCCTTTCTGGCCTAAGACCTGGCTGTTTCGTGGTACCACTCACAGGACGAGGGGCTGGGGCAGGTGCAACCCAAAGGGGGAGATGCTGGGTTCACCTGGACTCCTGCATCTGAACTGCATTTGGAATTCCAGACTGGAATGTGGGCCTGGAGCCCAGCAGAAAGGTCTGGGCCGGGGGAAGATACAGATGCCAGCGGGGTCTGGGCCGTGGAACCCAACCGCACAAGGAGAGAGCTCAGGGAGGGAGGTGCGGTCGTCCTGATGGCATGGGAAAGGAAGAAGCGGAGAGGTGCCCCAAAGCCTGCTAGATGCTAGCAGGTGGTGCTGGAACCAGAATTATGGTTTGAAGGAACCAAATTCAAACATACAAGGACCTTGCCACTGGACATAATTGAAACATGAAAGAATGTCCAGTAAGACTGTACATCGAAAGGATACAATCCAGGATGGCTTGAGGTGGGGGGAATGGGCTGAGGCAGGCAGCCTGGAACCAAGCAGGGAGCAGGTGCTGGAACTCTCTTTTTATATGATGCTCTAAGTGAGGTGGGGGCGAGGTGGCTTCCAGGAGCCATCGGGGTGGGGTGCATTCTGTCCTTCAGTAACTTTCCATGCCACCTGCCAGGTGATTAGAGCTTCTCCTTTAAATGTTACACCCCTAGGATTGTGGCCTTCACCTGTCCTTCTCCTGTAATTCACTGCTATATAGCACTCGAGCAATCAGCTGCTCAGGGTGGTGCAGCTCTGGGGAGGCCTGGGAACACGACATCCGCACACGGGCAATTACACATCGACTTATTACTCACATTCTTTGGCACAGATTTTCACATAAATCAGGCGTTTCCAGTCATCCCCAGGTCCTCTTCCTAGAACCTCTGACCTCTCGCCCGAGCCCTGGGGAAGCCACGTTGCAGTTTCTGGGGTACTGAGAGCAGAGGGTCCTTGCTCTTTGGACCTCAGTTTCCCCTGCTTCCGATTCTAATCTGCTCCACACTGCCGGCACGCCCTTTGGAAAAAACAGTGGCAATAGACCTAAGGAGCCATAAATGATTCAAGGTGTCCTACTTTGGGATGCCAACCAAAGGAAGCATTCCTAACTGCAGAAAAATCCGACGCAGAAGGATTTCATCTTGGAATTAGCTATAAGAACGAAGAGCGAAAAAGTGTGAACCAGAATGTCCAAAAGGGGATGATTGAGTGGACAACAGCATTTCCTTGGGTAGAATATAATGTAACAGTGTTTAATACTAGTTACAAAGGTCAGTTAAGAGCATGGAAATGAGGGGCGCCTGGGTGGCTCAGTCGGTTAAGCGTCCGACTTCGGCTCAGGTCATGACCTCGCAGTTTGTGGGTTCGAGCCCCACGTTGGGTTCTGTGCTGACAGCTCAGAGTCTGACGCTCCCCCATTTGTGCTCTGTCTCTCTGTCTATCAAAAATAAATAAAATGCAAAAAAAAAAATAAAAATAAAATAAAAAGAACATGGAAATGCTAACGATTACGTACCAAGAAGAAAATAGAACACAGAAATATATATACAGCATGATTAAAACTATGTAAATAAAAACACACACATAGGAAGTTTAGAAACAAACCTCTAAAATGTCAACAGTGGCTGGGTTTGCACTGTGGGATTTGGGGAATTTTTGTTCCTGTTTCCCAAATTTTCTGTAATGAGATTTTATTGATCTTGCAATGGGAAAATGCATATAATAAAAATAGCTTTTTAAAACCCTGAAACCTAATTTGACAGCGACCTTGTTTCCTCAGGTTTTCAAGGACAAGACTGCCCTGGTCCTCCCTCTGCCCCTCTCTGTCCTCTGTGGCCTGGGCTCTATCTGCTGAGCTGGGGAAGTTCACGGAAGCAGGCTGGGGCTTTCTGGCAGGCCCTCCACTGGGAATCAGACCCTCTCCCTGCTCATTTCCACAGCCTGCCCTTGACACTGGTCATGAAGGCGTTGAGGTGGGCTCACAAGTGTAGGCGCTCAGCCTCCTGCGGGCCCCTCTGGCTGAGTGCCCCACCCTGGCATGCCAAGAGTGAACTTGCAGGCCGTGGGGAAATAACACCATCAAAGACAGGGGGAAATTGCCAGACAGCTGGCCCAGGGAGGCATATGAGCCATGACAGGGTGACCATCCTGAAAGAGTTCAGGGGCCAGTCTCTGGCACCTGCGAGGTCTTCCAACAAGAGCAGAGGGAGGAAAGGGAGGGGGTGGGGGGTGGCGTACGGGACTTCGGCTGCAGGAACAGGACAGCCGGCATGGGTTATAGCTGACTCTCCACAGGATAGATTCGTAGGAAGAAAAACTCCAGTGGTGTTGCAATATTATTGTTCTGCCCAGCTGTGGATCCAGGAGTAGAAAATGCCACGTTTTCCCACCCCACACTAGGATGGAAAGGCCAGCATCCTTATCCTAAGGTTCAAGCTGTCTTCAAATACTCCCTAGAATGTTTACGTTTCGGGATCCCTGGGGAGAATGAGGCTGAAAAGGCAAGGGGCGTGGGGGCAGAAATGGGAGACGCCCATGTCCCAAATGGACCCCCTGGCCCCAGGTCTAAGGCTCCTCAAGCCCTCCAGCTCAGACCCTTTTCCCTCTATTCTCCCTCCCTAGGGACTCAACCTAGCCAAAGACTTCAGCTCCTACCCATACAGGGACTCATAGGTTGATATTCGCATTTCACCCTCTAGACAAAATCCTTACCTTGTCCTGCTAACAAATATTTGTTGGGTACTCTCTATGTGTCAGCCTCTATACCAGGGGCCAGGATCCAAGAGCAATTTGACCACATCCCTGCTCTCGGGAGCTTGCATTCTGCTGATGGTTCAAAGGCACCTCAAACCCATCATGTGCCGAAGGTGACACTTAGAGAGCCGGGCACAGTTGCAGACACTTTATGTGTACAGGCACACCTTGTAGATATCGTGGTTTCGGTTCCAGACCATCAAAATAAAGTGAATATTGCAATAAAGCAAGTCAATGGATTTTTTGGTTTTCCAGCGCACACAAAAGTTATGTTTATACTACACTGGGGTCTCTTAAGTAAGCAATAGCATTGTGTCTTAAAAAAAACGATGTATATACCTTCCTTAAAAATACTTTCATTTAGAAAATGCTAACCATCATCTTAGGTTTCAGCAAGATGTAATCAGCGAGCCCATCACTGTAACAAATACCATGAGAAAGTTGGAAATATGGTGAAATTACCAAAATGTGACACAGAGACAGGAAGTGAGCAATTGCCGTTGGAAAAATGGTGCCAACAGACTCGCTCGATGCCAGGTTGCCACAAACCTTCAATTTGTAAGAAACGCAATATGTGCAGAGCACAATAAAGTGAAGCACAATAAAATGAGATACGCCTGTATAAATATGTTTTATCTTCACAACAGCCCTGTGACCTAAAGCTATTACTTTCCTCGTTTTCAGACGTGAAAACCGATAGAGAGGTTAAGGGACTCGCCTGATGTTGCAGTGCTGCTGAGTGTGGGGCTGGGCTGGGGCTTGGCAGCCTGATTCTCAGTGCCCCACTCTCACTCCAAACATCCTGGCTTTTGCCCCAAACAAGAATTGTGACTTCCTTCTCACGCTGTCTCCCTAAATGTCATCAGTATCTATCCAATGACATAAAACAAAAGCCCAGGCATGCTGTTGACCCCCTCCTCACGCTCACCCTCCACATCCATCCGATCACCAAGCCTTGCCGATTACACTTTTGAAGTTGTTCTTCCAGAGGCAGAAAGGTCACCATGGTGCTTTTGGTCACCATTGCATCCCCAGTCCTCAGCACATATAATGACCACTCCACAGTGAGTGAATCAATGAACTCACACTCATGTTGGCCTGGGGGGATGCAATCCTCTACCTCTGGATGCATCTCTTTGGTCTGGATGGAGAATGAGCATTCCCGAAGCAAGTCATGACTGAGATGGAATAGCTTGTTAGGTTTGGTAGATGGGAGCCAAAGCAGTTGATTTAGATAAACAAATAAACAAGCAAAGACATAAATGCAAAGATTCCAGCACCTGAGGTGGAGAGCACATTCACACAACCTGCTTCTGTTTCCTGTCTCTGCCATCAGAATACATGGCAAACTAGTTATTGAATACTTCCCACGTGGCAGATTTCCCCATGTTTTCCACATACAGCATGAAACCCTTGCCACAACCCTATGCCTCAGGTATGATTATGTTACAGATGGGGAAACTAAGGCTCTGAGCATTCAGTTACTTGGTCAAGGTCACACAGCCATGAAGCAGCAGGACCTGGGTTTGGATCCAGGCAGTCTGGCTTGGGCTCCATATCCTTAGCCACCAAACTCTACTCTCCCCAAGCAGCCATATTTGGTGAGACCTGCCCTGTCTGCAGCTTCCGAGGATGGCTCTTTCCTGAGGACTAAGTGTTTGCATTTCATGGCTACACTGTTGTGGATTCAAGATGGGTTTCATATGAAAGATGAGTGTCAGTGTTGTTGGTCACTTGAACTCAGCATGTTTGTCCTCAGGACATTCTGGCTATGGGCTAGCCATCTTCCAAGTGGGCACGGAGAACCAGAGAGCACTTGTGTCCAGAGAGACAAGATGGGGTGGGGAGAAGGGGGAGGCAGGGTCAGATGGTTCATGAGCAGAGCAGAGACAGATACATGTAGTCCCAGAGAAACCAAAAATGTCACATCTGGCTCCTCAGGAGCCCCAGATCCTATCCCAGAATCTAGGATATAGTCTGGAATCCTGCAATAAATCCCTGTTTTTGCCTGTTCACTGCCACGATTACAAAATGGTGGTCAATGAGATAGGCAAAAATATAAAATATAGAGTATTGCAGAAAGCATTCAAATAACCCTAATCTTACAGCTGCAATCTGCCATGTGTATGTATGGGTGTGAGTCTGTATGGGGTATGTCTACTCAAATCAAGTGATAAGAAGTTGAAAGAAGATGCAATTAAAATAGGTTGAAGGAGAAACTTGAAAGCCACCCAGAAAACACAGAAGACCGTGTTATGAAATTAGATTCTGGGTTAAAGGTGTGGGCACTGAGCTTCCTTTTGACAGGACAAAGTCAAACTCCAGTATCCCAACTGGTATATACACTTCTCAGGTAGAGTCATTCTGGACGTACCAAGCACCCACATCCAGGTCCTGCCTTCACTTCTCTACCAAGAACTTGAATCCGTAACTACTTCAAAATCCTGAATCTTCCACTACTAGATTCAGATGGCCTACGGCAGCAAATCTTCTTCTCTTGGTTGGGTAAGTGAATTTGTAACCTGAAGAAAATGCACAGATCAGTATAGATGGTGAGCTGAACTAGAACCAGAGTATTGCTACATTTTCTGTTTTAACATCTTGGAATTTGGAATGCATTCTGCAATCTGTGGCATCAATTATAAATGGTGACATTATTACAAATCGAAGACATCTTAGATCCCATGAAATATGGCATCCCTTTCGTGGTAACAGCAGAAACAAGTGTTTAATCATCATTATAATCTATGTGTTACTTAAAGAACTCGAAACATTGAAGAAAATCTAACATATGAGAAAACTGAGCTTTTGGACTTGCAATTTGAATTTGAAACATTTAAGAAATTATAACTAATTGAGTTTATAGGAAGTCTTTGAATGTTGTATTATTGGGGAACAATCTAACCCCAAAGTACAATTGCTCAGAGATGATAGAAGTTTGTTCACTCTCATGTAACAGTCAAGTAGTAAGGGGTCCAAAGCTGTAAGCCAAGCAGCTTTGCTGTGTGAGGTCTGGGGAATGGATTCCTTTTCTCCTTTGGCTCTGCCATTGCCTGTGTTATCTTCATCAGCATGGTTGATGTTTGCTCACCACCACATCCCAGGGAAGTGGGAAAGAGGTGGGTCCACAGCAAGTGTCTTAAGGGAGATGATCTAGTTGTAGCATATATCATATCTACTTGCATCCCATTGGTCCAAACTTAGTCACATGGCCACGGCTGTCTGCAAAATGTAGTCTATTGTTGGGTGGACATATGTCCAGCTAAAGCTCAGAGGTTTTAACTAAAGGCAAAGAGGGGAGCATTAATACTAGAAAACATTTGATAGTCATCCACCGTGAATCTTAAGAAACTCCATTCACTAGGTTTATGAAATTTTAATAATTACTTAAAGGCCTAGAAAAATTGTGCTTGTTAGTTTTATAAGTTTGCCACATCAGATGTTTGAAGTGTTTTAGAAAACCTTATATTTTAATTTTAAATGCACTTAAAATGTTTCAGAGAATTAAATCATAAGCTTATAAATAGGGTTAATTACTTAGGACAACTTACTACTTAAATTTAGTTAATTCAACATTAATCAGAGAAAAAATGAAAGTGATTAATATTATTTCTATATAAAAATTACTAGACATAAATAAGGGTAGGAGTTGTGAATTAAACATAAAGCCTTTGGAAGAACCTAGGTTTTAAAATGTTACAACTTTTCTGATTGGCCTCTTTTACTTAGTAATATGCATTCAAATTTCTTTCATGTCTTTTCATGCCTTGATAGCTCATTTCTTTTCATTGCTGAATAATATTCCAGTCTTTGGATACACTATACTTTCTTTATCCACTCACCTGCTGAAGAACATCTTGGTTGTGCCCAAGGTTTGGCCATTATGAGTAAAACTGCTATGAACATCCACATGCAGGTATATGTGTGTGGACATAAGTCTTTAACTCCTCTGGGTAAATACCAAAGAGCATGATTGCTGGATCATACAGTACAAGTATGTTGAGTTGTGTAAGAAATTGCCAAACTGTCCTTCAAAATGACTGTACCATTTTGCATTCCTATAGCACTAAATGAGAGTTCCGGTTGTTCTAAATCCTCACCAGCATTGTGTGCTGTCAGTGTTCTGGATTTTGACCATTCTAATAAATGTGTAGCATTACCTCATTGTTGTTTCAATTTGCATTTCCCTGATGATGTATGATGTGGAAAATCTTTTCATATGCTTATTTGCCATGTGTATATCTTCTTTGGTGAGGTATCTGTTAAAATCTTTACCCTCACCCACCCCCCCCCTTTTTTTTTTTTGGTATCACCAAGTTTACCCAATATTGATAGAATACAAATTATATGAGACACACTGATTTTAGTATTACAGAATTTAACCTTTTTATAAGCTATCTTATACTGTTACTCTTTGCTTATCTGTTCTAAGCTATGATATGTTGCACCAACAGATCCCCTTTCCCCATAGCTTTTTACTATGTTCTTAAATAGATGACTTCTCTCCCTCAGACAAGGTGAAAAAAATTCCCATCCAGAAAAAAATGTTAACCCAAATTCTGAGTTTTGACATAAGATAACACCAGAAATAGGTTATGGGCAACTCATAATCTTTTACCTGAATAGTACTACATGAAGTTACAGTGTTGACCAAAAGAAGATACAGTTTTCTCATTAAACCTTTGGTTTAATGGGTCTTGAAATTCAGTGACAGATTTTTGATCAAGTTGTTTCCATTAAAAAGTACTCATTAAAAAAAAAAAAAACTAATAACTGAAAACTGCCACATTTACACACAAAACAAATGGTCCGCAGAACATTTTCCTTTCCTTCTGAAGGTTTTACGATGCATTGTTATCATTAACCAGTCTTTTACTATTAAAATTAAATGGATGGGGCGCCTGGGTGGCGCAGTCGGTTAAGCGTCCGACTTCAGCCAGGTCACGATCTCGCGGCCCGTGAGTTCGAGCCCCGCATCGGGCTCTGGGCTGATGGCTCGGAGCCTGGAGCCTGTTTCCGATTCTGTGTCTCCCTCTCTCTCTGCTCCTCCCCCGTTCATGCTCTGTCTCTCTCTGTCCCAAAAATAAATAAAAAACGTTGAAAAAAATTTAAAAATAAATAAATAAAATTAAATGGCTAATTGACATAAAGGGTTCTGAGACCATTCTTTCACCACTGATTAAGACTGGGGTGGCAGGTATTGAGAATAATATTCATTCAGGCCTCTGAGCTTTCTGGGCAGACGTGGTGACCTTGCCAGTTCCAGCTGCCTTCTTGTCCACTGCTTTGATGACACTCACAGCAACCGTCTGTCTCCTGTCAGGAACAGCAAAATGGCCCCAAAGAGGCTAACCAGAGAAGCTCCCAACACACTAGGCTTGCCAGCAACCATATCAACGATGCCAGCATCACCAGATTTCAAGGACATGGAGCCATCTTCCAGCCTTTTTCCAGAACAACGATCAATCTTCTCCTTCAGCACAGCAAACTTGTAGGCAACGTGAGCCGTGTGACCATCCAGCACAGGTGCGTATCTAGAAATGATTTGGCCTGGATGGTTCAGGATAATCACCTGAGCCGTGAAGACAGCTGCTTCCATTGGTGGGTCATTTTTACTGACTCCAGCTACATTGCCATGACAAACATCTCTGGCAGATACGTTCTGGGCGTTGAAACCCACAATGTTCCCAGGAAGAGCCTCACTCAAAGCTTCGTGGTACATTTCAACAGGCTTTACTTCAGTTGTAATATTGACTGGATCCAAGGTGACCACCATGCCGGGTTTAAGAGCACCAGTTTCCACTTGGCCCACATGGACAGTACCAATACCACCAATTTTGTATATATCCTAGAGAGGCAGATGCAAGGGCTTGTCAGATGAATTGATGGCAGAATGCAGTCCAGAACTTCAAGCAGTGTGGTTCCACTGGCAGTGTCATCTTTACGGGTGACTTACCATCCCTTGAACCAAGGCATGTTAGCACATGACTCCAGCACATTGTCACCATTCCAACCAGAAGCTGACACAAATGCTACTGTGTTGGGTTTGTAGCCAACTAAAAAAAAATTTTTTTTAACATCTATTTATTTTTGAGAGACAGAGCATGGATCGGGGAAGGACAGAGAGAGAGAAGGAGACACAGAATCTGAAGCAGGCTGCAGGCTCTGAGCAAGCTGTCAGCACAGAGCCCGATGCGGGGCTTGAACCCACAAACCGTGAGATCGTGACCTGAGCAGAAGTCGGACGCTCAACCGACTGAGCCGCCCGGGCGCCCCCGCCAGTTATATTAATGTAGGTGCTGACTTCCTTAATGATTTCCTCGTATCTCTTCTGGCTATAGGGTGGCTCAGCGGAATCCACTTCGCTAACATCAACAATTAGTTGTTTCACACCTATGTGTAAGCCAGAAGGGCATACTCACAGGTTTGCCCTTTCTTGGAGACACCTGCTTCAAATTCACCAACACCAGCAGCATCAGGACAGCACAGTCAGCCTGAGATGTGCCTATAATCACATTTTTTATACATGTATTTTATAAAGTCTCTGTGTGCTGAGACACCAGTGATGCACACATAATACTTGCTGGTCTCGAATTTCCACAGGGAGCTATGAACGGTGATACCACGTTCATGTTCAGCTTTCAGTTTCTCCAAGACCCAGACATACGTGAAGGAGCCCTTTCCCATCTCAGCAGCCTCCATCTCAAACTTTTCAAGAGTTCTTTTGTCAGTCCCACCACATTTGTAGATCAGATGACTGGCAGTGGCAGCCTTAAATCCACGTGTCCAATGACAATGACGTTGATATGAGTCTTTTCCTTTCCCACTTTGGTTCAGGTTTAGTGGTGGTTTTCACGACACCTGTGTTCTTGCGAAAAAGATTTTGGCCTATTTTTAAATCAGGTTGTTCTTTCTTTCATGGATTGTGCTTTTCGGGTTGTAACTACAAAGGCTACATCCTGTATTATTCCACTTATATTACATTCTGGAAAAGGCACAATCATGAAGGTAGTTAAAAGACCAGTGATTGCCAAAACTTAGCGAGGACAGAAGGATGAATAAGTAGAGAACAAAAGATGTTTAGGGAAGTGAAAATACTCTGTACGATACTGTAACAGGTAATAACTGTCATTATACATTTGTCCAAACCCACAGAATATACAACCCCAGGAGTGAACTATATCCATGAAAACTACGGACTTGGGGTGATGATGTGTCAATCTGGGTTCATCAACGGTAACAAACGTACTACTCTGGTGTGGGACTTTGATAATGGGGGAGGCCATGCAAATGTGGGGGTAGGAGGGTTTATGGGCAACCTCACTACCTTCTGCTTAATTTTGCTGTGAACCTGAAACTACTCTAAAAAATAAAGTATTTTAAAAAATAATACACCTTTGACAACTTGAGTAATAGTTAAAACAAGTAACTAGAGGTGACCCTCCGTACATCAAAGCCTTCTTCAGGTATTAAATATCTCGAGTGATATGCTTAAGAGCCTTTGGATGGGTTTCGGTTACAACCAAAACAGTCTTGAGGCCGACATAGTTTCTTCCCCAGCCGCATTGCATCATGCTGCTAACTTGAGTGTCACCGACCTCATAGCTACATTTTTAAACTTCATTTCGCTCATGACAATCCTCCACGTATGAATGGGTGGAGGATATGCCTGTTGAGATGCCTGTCTAGCCTTCCCTTCGCTGGAAACTACTTTTCCCTGCCTGTAACCCTCTAAACCTACAGGGCTCAGAGGTAGCTGCTGGCTGTCATAAAGATAAGATTTGACCTATTCTTTTTTTAAAAAATTAAAAAAAATATTTATTTTAGAGAAAGCAGGGGAGGGGGCAGAGAGAGAGAGAGAGAGAGAGAGAATTACAAGCAGGTTCCATTCTCAGTGCAGGGCCCCAGGCAGGGCTTGATCCCACAACCCAGGCATCATGACCTGAGCCTAATTCAAGAGCCGGATGCCTAACTCACTGAGCTACTTAGGAGCCTCTTGGCCTACTCTTTAGACCTGGCTGATTGGCCCAAGGTGGACCACTAACCCAACCAAGGCTAATAAACATGGCAATTGAAGGACAGCCTCAGATATCTCTGGGTGGGTTGAGGGATTACATGTAGACCAAGAAGCTAGGAATAGCCATTGTCTACTGTGCAGACTGGAGAGCGGAGAAAAAGGGTCTTTTAAGACAAAGAAGAATAAAGCTTCTGGGCAGAAGGACAGAAATAAAAGATGGAGAGCATTTTAATTATAGTCTGTTCCAGAGGCCCAGTCAGCTGCACATTGCCTTGAGTACTGTGATACATCTGGTGCGCTTATAATAATTCATCCCTCCCTTCTAAACAAACTACAGTCAGTTTGTATTACTTGTAAGCAAAAGAGTACTATCTAATATGTGTGAACACATATTAAACTCATTGTGTGAAGCAAATTTGTGGGTTTTGTTTTCAAAAGAAATAGCTGTTTGATTGTCTCAGTTGGAGGAACTTTACAGTGTAGACCTGACCTTTGGGTTATAAGTACACGGACTAGTCCAAGGCATGTGTGCTGGTAAATCCATGAATCCAATTTACCTAAAGCTCAATTCTTAGCATAACTCTAGCCTGATAGCCACTTGCAAAATACCCAACATTGAATATAAGAAAGTTACAGCCAATAAGCTACTTGTGACTTGTGTAGCATCTCCTTATACTTGGGAGTGTTTTATTGGAAGATATCTAAATTGCATTGTATGGTCTATGGTAGAAACTGCTAGTTTACCATCCTCTTTCAGCTAAACCTACATTTCCCAGACCTTCTTAGAAGGCAAGGCAGGGGCGCCTGGGTGGCTCAGTCGGTTGGGCGGCCGACTTCGGCCCAGGTCATGATCTCACGGTCCGTGAGTTCGAGCCCCGCGTCGGGCTCTGTGCTGACAGCTCAGAGCCTGGAGCCCATTTCAGACTCTGTGTCTCCCTCTCTCTGACCCTCCCCTGTTCATGCTCTGTCTCTCCCTGTCTCAAAAATAAATAAAATGTTTTAAAAAAATTTTTTTTTAAAAAGAAGGCAAGGCAAAGCTCTAGGATTAAGTTCCAACTCATGGAAGATAAGTAGAGGTGATGGCTTCTGGAACATTCCTTAAAAGGAATGCCGCAAGACTTTTCTTCTCCCTTTCTTTCCTGTTTCTGGAATGTGAACATGGTGCTAGATGCAGGAATGGCCATGCTAGACCGCAAGATGAAGCCATGTGTTATAAATGAATATAAATGGGTATAAATGGATAGTAACAAGCTGGAAAAAGCCTGGATCCCCAGCCCTACTTAAATTTAGATCTTTCCATGTAATAAACCATCTTATATAAGTCAATGTTACTTTGGTATTTATTTCAGTCGTTGAACCAATACCCCAACTATAACATAGCCTTTGCATGGAAAACCAAAAACGAATGACTGTTTCCTACAAGAGGAATTGTAGCCATCACTCAACAAATGTTTATCAAGTCACCAAGGTCTGAATGTGAACAGCTGAGCACCCTTGGAAAAACTGTTCAGGCTGGTGAAGCAATCCAGCCCATGTGAGTTGATGCGTGCCCAATGGAACACAGGGCATACAGCCCAGGGAAAGAAAGGTTCAGGATAGGCCAGAGAGCTGTCTTCGGACATAAGAAGAATTCATGTGAAAGAGGGGACAGACTTGTTCTGTATGGACCTAAGGGGGTGAACTAAGGCCAACAGGTTTATGCAGGGCCTGAAGTGCTAAGATGTAAAGAGTTCTACGTTGACCCAGTTGTTGGCGTCAAGTAACATAAACAGACTCTACAGTCTTAGGCAAAAGTGAAATTTATAGGAATAATATTTGGGGGAATCTCAGAATTGACCAGAGACTAGAGAACTGGTTAGGAACCAAGAGAACTTTGGAGTGCTGGTTAGCAAGAAGTATAACCATTGAGAAGGAAGGGTCTGGTGAGCATGACGAGTGACCTCTATTCCTCATGTCACTGAGTCATTTACTCAGGACTCAAAATCATGAGAGAGAGTCTGATGGTTGTACATGGATCACCTTCCATTTGCTGGCTGAACTTGGTGGAATAGGGGAAAATCTGTCCCTGTTGACCCTGGCATGGAAGTTAGGCACCACCTCCAAGAGGAACCCAGATAGGATCGAACAAATATCCAGTGCTACCTCTTGGACGCTTTCAAAGCCAATGAATCTGTGACCAGTGTCTCAGGATTGGGAGGGACTAGTCCATTCAGACAAGTTATCTCCTTTCCACCTTCCTCATATGTGCTCATACGCTCTTTGCTGAATGATTCTGACAACGAAAAGCTCTCTTCCTTCTTGTTGTTAAGATGAAATATAGGCTGAGAGTTTAGACTCTCTACCTGGTACTCAAGACCCTCCAACTCTGGTCTCACTTTTGTAGAGCTAAGTCCTGTGACACCTTTCCTCCTGTCAGACTTATTCACTCAATGTCACCATTTTCTGACCCCACCAAAGCATCTTGTGTTTATTCTCTTTTCTCCTCCCATCTATCCAAATGTTATCCATTCTTCACATTCCAGCTCAAATCCCACATCCTACATGAAACATTCCCAAGCCATCCCAGCCCGAAGTCATGTGTCTTTGGAAATTTTTGCCTCGACTCTTCATTAGGCAGTTAATCACTCCCCTTTTATTTATTTTTTATTTTATTTTATTTTATTTATTTATTTTTTCAACGTTTATTTATTTTTGGGACAGAGAGAGACAGAGCATGAACGGGGGAGAGGCAGAGAGAGAGGGAGACACAGAATCGGAAACAGGCTTCAGGCTCTGAGCCATCAGCCCAGAGCCCGACGTAGGGCTCGAACTCCCGGACCGCGAGATCGTGACCTGGCTGAAGTCGGATGCCCAACCGACTGCGCCACCCAGGCGCCCCTATCACTCCCCTTTTAGATGTTTTCTATTTCTTAGAATTGACACTTAAACCCCGTTAGACAATTTAGTTTTAAACATACTTATAGCTTCTCTCTCTGCGTAGATTACAATTTCTTAAAGACATGGAGTATTTCTTACCCTTCTTTGCATGTCCTGTAAAACTTAAAATTCTTTCCATATGGACCTATTTTTTTTTTTTTCTTAATTGACGGGAATGCCAGAGGTGAGTGTGGTCTTCACCTCTTATTCAGGAATTTGGGGAAGGGGAAGCAGGGTAAGAAGAGAGTAGAGATATATCAGAACAATGATCTAGAATGGCTTTCCTGAGTATAATAATGATGTGAATGATTTAGATTTTTGTAGGTTTTTTGAGGTTTAATTGATACATAATAAATCACACATATTTGAAGTATATAATTTGGTAAGTTTTGACCTAGGTATACATGCACGATAATATTGCTCTAATCAAGACAATAAAAATATCCATCATCCCTAAACATTTCCTCATTCACCTTTATAATCCCTCTTCTTCACTTCTGCCTCAAGCAGCCACTGATTTGTTTTGTGCCACTGTAGTTTGGGCACAAACTACATCACTTGGTATGGGTTCTTTTGCGGGGGAGGGGTCTGGCTTCTTTCATTTGGCCTAACTGAGGTCCGTCCAGGTTGCTGAACGTGTGACTAGCTCTCTTCTTTTTACTGCTGAGTTGTATGAAAAGATGGCTGCGTTCAGGCTAGTCGAGCAAAGGTTGGCGTGAGCCCCAGCGTGCCAAGGAGGGTTGTGAGCAGAGCACAGGGCTCAAGCTGAAATGTCATGAACCAGATGATACTGTCAAGGAAGACTTAATTGTCAGTGTCATAACCAGAAGAATTAACCACCTCCCAGAAGCAGAAAGGAATCTATTTGAACATGGATCAGTATATATTGCACTTAATGCTGCTGTCTGTGGTCTAATAGCAAATAGTCTTTTTTGACACATCTTCAATGTGATACAGGCTCATACAGCTGCTGGCTTACCAATGGCAGTGATCCCATTTTTGACTGCACATGCACCTTACAAAGGTTTTGTAAATCTACCTTTGAATACAGGTGATTTGAATTGTGAAACCTGTACCATAACACAGGGTGGACTGGTTGGTCTTGTTCTTGGTGGTCTATACCCTGTTTTCTTGGCTATACCTGTGAATGGTGGCCAGTTACGAGTCAGCCTTGCTACCAGAAAAAGGAAACATCTTAACTGGCTGGACTAGAATTTCTCAGCCTGCCTTTAGAAAGATGTTATTTCCCATTTTGCTCCAGACCGTGTTTGCAGCATACCTTGGATCTAGACAATATAAATTAGTTATAAAGGCTCTTCAGGTACCTGAACCTGGCCTAGAAATCTAGTGATTGTTAAACAACTTTTTCCACAAAAATAAAATTGTAATGTATGGATAAATGTCTAATGTATGAATAGAAAAAAAAAGAAATTAGGATGATAACAGTACTCACCCATGGAAGTTTATATATATATAAATATATATATTACATATATTATATATATTACATATATATATAATATATATATAAATATATATATTACATATATATACATATACATATATGTATATGTATATGTATATAATATATATATAAATATATATTACATATATATTACATACATATATTACATATATATATTTATATATATATAAAAGTCAACTTATATAAAAGTTGGCTTTTATATAATTTCCCACATAAACTAATCATAATTAGTTAGGTATTACTTAATCCATTCAACGGATAAAGAACCTAAGACATAAAGAGATGAAAATGACTTGGCCAGGGGGTGCCTGGGTAGCTCAGTAGGTTAAGCACCCAACTCTTGATTTCAGCTCAGATCACGCTCCCAGGGTTTGTGGGGTTCGAGCCCTGCCTGCATCAGACTCCGCATGGACAGTGCTGAGTCTGTTTGGGATTCTCTCTCTGCCCCTCCCCCACTTGTGAGCGTGTGAGCATGCTCTCTTTCTCTCAAAATAAGTAAACTTAAAAAAAGAGTTTAAAAAAGAAAATAACTTGGCCAGGGCCCTGTAAAGATAAAGGTTACACTTAGGTCTTCTGACTCTCAACCCATGGAAGCTCCAGTCTTTTTATAATGTAAACTCAGAAGGCAGATCCTATCACTTCCGCTGTATACAATTCCTCAGGGTTTTTAAATGTGGATCACAGTCAAGGACAGGGAATTATATAAAGTGTAATACCAGTAGGCAGAGATCATAGGAGACCATCCTAAAGGCCACTTACCGTAGGCCCCTTCTCTTTGCCACGTGGCAGTGACACAAGTCTGGTTGGTTGGGGTTGTGATCAGAAGCTTCTGAAATATGGAATGAGGTGCCAAAGAGATGTTCCCAAGCCAATGACCTAATGGGAGACTTTGCCCTTCCCTCATGGAGAGAAAGTGAGATCTTAGTTCCTTTGTCTGTCATTGCACACTGGCAGCACCTTTTAAGTAGAAAGCACAGTCTGTGGATAGGCCCACGGAAAGAAGGGAGGTGGGGTGCCTGGGTGGCTGTCTTAAGCTTTTGACTCTTGGTTTGTGAGTTTAAGCCCTGCATCATCGGGCTCTGTGCTGACAGTGCGGAGCCTGCTTGGGATTTCTCTCTCCCTCTCTCTCTGCCCCCCCGCCCCTGCTCATGCTTGCTCTCTCTGTCTCTCTCAAGGAGGGTAGGGAAGGAAGAAAGAGAGAAAGAAAGAAAGAAAGAAAGAAAGAAAGAAAGAAAGAAGATACTAGAGTTGGGCCAAGCAGTTTTCTTCTGCCTTCAAGATGATGCCAGAAACATGTTCATATGGAGTAGGCATTTATTTATTTATTTATTTATATTCACTTATTCTCCAATATTTACTCAGCATCTATCACATATCAGTCCCTCCGGTTGGCACTGCGGGCACAAGAGTTTCTTTTTTGAGAATTTACGTATTAATTGTTAAGGCCACAGGGTAATGAAGAGATAGACACGCTGTTAGATCGGGCTCTCTAAGAAGCAGACACCAAGACGGGATTAGACAGGTAAGAGATTTCTTGGAGGAAATGCCTGTGAAGGACAAAGGGAGGGAAGCAGAGAAGGCTGGGGGAAGACATTGCAGGTCTGACATCTGTGCAGGAAAGGGGGAAAGCCAGAGGGGAGAGGACTGTCGTACAATTCCAAGAAGGGTTTGTTCAGGTCACTGCGAAGTCTTTGAGCCCAAGTCACCTATCAGAGGAGTACTGTGTATAAGAGAAATGAACCTGGGAGCAGCCGGAGGGACATGTGGCCTCAGAACTAATAGAGCAATGGATCCAGAGGGACAGCAGCTGGGGATCTCAGCTGTATCTTTTCGCTTCTGTCCTGTGCATGCCGTAACACGGTGTGGTTCATGTGATGATGGAGTAAGCATAGGTGCTAAAAAGAACACAGATGAGGGGCACCTGATCCAGACTTTCAAGTTTAGAGTAGCATTCCACTCTGCACATGTACCTATATGCACCCGTCTATGCGGACAAGATGTTCCCAGCGTTATTATTGGTTAAAGCCACCCACGAAGGAAACAACCATGTCTGCCATCCCAACGGATACACAGCGGTTTAGCTGGACAATAGAGTAGCTTCAGCGATGAAAATAAATGAGCCACAACTACACTCCGTAACTTGGGGAAGGGCCTGGAGTGTGTTCCAGGCAGAAGACAAAGGACGACAGAAGGGGAAGTGTGCACAGGGCTCAGGGGTTGCGAATACCAAGGAGTGACACTGAGGAGTGGCGAGAGGGATGGAGGTAGGCGTGTGTAGGTCGGGGTGGGGGGGGTGGGGGGGCTACTGCAGAAGGAAGGGCCTTGTAACCAGCTCCCTGTTGAGAGTTTGGACTTTACCTTCAGTGCAAAGGAAAAGCCACTGAAGTATTTAAGCTGCGGAGAAACTGGATCAGATGTACGTTTTCAGAAAGATCCTACGGCCTCAGTGTGGGGATATACCTCACAGTACCCAGATGGGTGGCAGTGAGGTGGGCAAAGAAAGGGTTCCTGGTTCTAGAGTGTTGCCTGTGGCGCTTGTCCAGGGCTTGCAGCTGTTGGCCTCCAGCTGGAGTCAAATTTAATAGCACCAATTCCCAGGCCTGAAGGTGATCTTCCTGTCAGACCAAAGGCCCTCTTTTCTGCATGTAGAGCCTTTGCCGTTTCTTAATCACCGAATCATTAACAATAGGAGGAGATTCTCCTATCTGGCTGCTCTCTACTGTCAACCAGGCATATTATGGATTGAAGATAAAGTGTCATCCTTGGTCCCAAAGGCCCTCTCATTTAGATGCTGAACATTTTGGGGGCAGAGGAAGAAAGAAAAAAAAAAAAAGAATTTGTAAATAACTGATCACTGCAAAAGCTAACCCCTTAGGAATTCCCTTTCAGGAATCATTTAATGATAGCACTATATGTAATGATTCTTTAATTACTAAAATGACTTGTTCCATTTGCTATATTATAGAGGAGCACTGGGTTAACATGGTTGTTTAATATTTTCTTAGTAATTATGTATTTAGTATTAAGTTGTGGACTTCTTTATTCAAGTTGGGAGCTAAATTCCCAAGATATTTCCTGCGTATTCTCTTCAGGTCTTGGTAACCCTAGGCTGAAAGTTCAAGATGATTTATTGTAGGAGGTATCATCGGATAGCTCCCAACTACCTTGTAATTTTAATTGCGCGTAGGATTTTTTTTCCTTTTGGCAGCATAGATAGCTGCTGTTATTGTTGCCATTAAGTTTGTTTTTTTTTTAATATGGGCAATTTGAAAAAAAAATAGAGATTATCTAATACTAAAATGTTACATCCTGACTTGGTAGGCTCTAAAGTATAAAATCTTCCTGATAGCTGCTTTTGAGGGGTTTGACTTCCTCCCAGACAATGTCTCCATTGCAAAAGATCATTTCCTTCCCAAATATATTGTCTTTTGGAATCCCCTCTGCCTCCCACATGCTCATACCCACCTGTCATCTGCCTCAGTAAAAGGAAAGTCCAAAGAAGTTCGGAACAGATCAAGGACACAATTCTGTTTTGACCCTGAGTCAATGGGAGGGCTGCGTTAATAACTCTTGGATATAATTTAATGCCGATGGGCTTTGCTCCTTTTATCAAATCTGTGCAAGCCTTTCTTCTTATAATTAGGGCATTCGCCCCCACACGAATCAACAGAACCCTAGCAACACAGACGAGATGATCCTCACAGAGGGCTGGACTTTGAGATGATACTTGTATATTGATCTTCTTACCAGGAAGTGTTGACTAGCGGTGTCATGACACCCAATTTTCAACATTCCTTGGGTGGCCAGATCATTCAGGTGGTGGATCCTCACAGGCTTTAGGACTATCGCTTTCTTTCTTTGGGTTAAAGCCCTGAATAGGGAGACTATTTAGAGCAATGAAAGATACCCTGTCAGTTTTTCAGAAGATTATAATCTCGCTGTGAAGATTTATGAAGCTAAGACACCCTGAGAAAAAAATGCTAATACGTTGAATTGTCATAGAAGTTTCATGAATTAGGAGCTGAGGAAATACCACATGTAGGCGGGACCAGAACCAAGGAAAGTCAGTCCAGAATGTCTATTGAAGAGAAACCTGGGATCCATTGTTGCCTCACCAGCTGCCGGGCAAGTATCCAATCAGTCACCAACTCCTACAGATTCTATCCCCTCACACCCCTTCCCTCAACTTCTGCCAGTCCCCATCCCCTCTTCGGCCTGTGCCACGCCCTCTGAGCTTGACACAGCCCCTGCACTTGCCCCTTTGAATCCGTTAGGGTCTGATTACCTTCTGCCTGTTCATGCCCAGCCTTAAAACTGCTCTTTGCTGAGCAGGCCTGGCTTGCACATGTCTTGGGCCTCACCCTGAGCGACGGCCCCCTAGTTTATTTTGCTGGGTGCTCCCGCTCGCTTTATACAGCGCCTCCCCTGGGGAAGCCTCGTCCCCTGAAGACCCCTTCAGATGCTTCCTTGTCTCCCTGCACGTCTTCAGCTCACAGCCTTTGTTCCTTTTACTGAATCTAAACTCCTTCCAGGTGCGTTCCGGATTTTGCACTTGCGGAGCAAGAACATAGAGCTGTTTCACACCTCCGACATTATTGACATTTAACATTAACGTCCCCCAACGTCGGCTGTTGAAGACGTTGTAACAACGTCAGAAGAAAAACTAAGCTCTTCCCTAAGTGAAGATGCAGCAAGGATTTTGTTTTTTTAAAGTTCAAAAATATAGTATTTTTTCCTAAAAAAGATCTCACTTTTTTTTTTTTTTTTTTGCAAGGGAGGGGAGGCAGAGGAGAAAGTGAGGAAACATTCCATTGAGGCAACCTTTGCTTCACTTTTTTTTTTCTTATAAAGTGGAGCCCAAATCTGAGCCATCTCCCCCACCTAAAAACTTTCTTGATCAAAATTAGAAAAATGATTAGGAAATTAGTGGATCAAAAGAGCTCCAAAAATGCCTGACCTAACAACATATGTACGTTGCGCAAAGTGTTTCACGCCGGAGGGCACTCTGCCAATGTCATGTGGGAGATGACCCTATAACAGTCTACAAGGGTGGGTGACGGTGTGTGCAAGGGGGTTTGGAACTACCAGAGTTCAGGAGCGCCTGGGTGGCTCAGTCTGTTGGGCGACCCACTTGGGCTCAGGTCATGATCTTGTGCCTTGTGAGTTCGAGCCCCGCATGGGGCTCTGTGCTGACAGCTCAGAACCTGGAGCCTGCTTTGGATCCTGTGTCTCCCTCTCTCTGCTCCTCCCCCTCCTTGTTTGCTTTCTGTCTCTCAAAAATAAACATTTGTTTCTTTTTAAAGAAACGCCAGTGAGTTCACTAGTAAGACATTAAACACAAAATAAGTTTGAAATGTGGCTTGGGTCTGGGCCATCAGCTGAGGAACAAAGACGCTGAGCCGTCAGGCAGAGAAATGGCGGCGTCCTTTCCTCAGGGAGAAGATGATAGGCTGAGGAGAGTGATGACTGACAGCTTAAAATATGACTTGGCTGGACTGTGGGATCATTTTCTCCATTAATTGAACACATGCACATTTCTTCACTTTTTGAGAGTTGTCTTTAGGTGAAGGAGGCCTGTCTTTGACATATCTTTGAGAATTAACGACCTTGTGTGAGCTCAAGGTAAAGCCTTACTATACAGTAATATAAAATAAGAAGGTAAAAAAAAAAAATGATTAAACTGCCCCAGGGCATATGCTGAAGTTACTTTGTAGAAATAGGGTTGGATTTCAACTTCTGTCCTTATTTCTTCTTTTCTATTGTCTCTCATAAAGCCTTACTTGAAGATGAATCAAGATGTCTGGTTAACCAAACCTTAAATCCATACCATATAAAATGTTTGGGAGACGCTATGTGGCGGAATAATTTTTTTCTTGTATAACTGAAGTTTTGGATTCTTTCACTAATTTCACTCACCTCATTGCCCCTTTCTCCCAGCTCCTGGCTATGAGAACCTCTGCTTCTACGAGTTCGACTATTTCAGATGCCTCATGTAAGTGATACGTAGCATTTGCCTTTTTGGGTCCGTATTTGTGCTTCAGTTTCACCCGCGTTATCTCAAATGGCAAGATTTCCTTCTTTTTTAAGTCTGACTACTATTCCATTGTACCCCATTTTCTTTATCTGCTCACAGACATTTAGGTTACTTTGATGGCTCAGTTAATGCGAATAATGCTGCTATGAACATAGGAGTACAGGTATCTCTTCAAGGTCTGATTTCAATTCCTTTATTTATTAAAAAATTTTTTTTAATGTTTATTTATTTTTGAGAGACAGAGAGCACAAATGGGGGGAGGGACAGAGAGAGAGGGAGACAGAATTTGAAGCAGGTTCCAGGCTCTGAGGTGTCAGTACAGAGCCCAACGCAGGGCTCGAATCCACGGACTGGACTGTGAGATCATGACCTGAGCCAAAGTTGGACATTCACCCGACTGAGCCACCCAGGCGGCTCTCCATTCCTTTATATACGAAACCAGAAGAGGGATTGCTGGATCATATGGGAGTTCTGTCTTTGATTTCTTGAGGAGTCTCCATACTGTTTTCCATAGTGGCTGCACCAATTTATATCCCCACCAACAACGTAGAAGGGTTTCCTTTTTTCCACATTCTCGCCAACACCTGATAACTCCTGACACCATTCTAACAGGTGTGAGGTGCTAGGTCATTGTAGTTTTGATCTGCATTTCCCAGATGATTAGTGATATTGAGTACATTTTCACATACCTGGTGGTCCTCCTTTCTTCGTCCATTTTTAAACCAGGTAATTATTTTTGTTTGTTGCTGTTTTTGTTATTGACTTGTATGAGCTCCTTATATGTTTTGGATATTAACCCCTTATCAGACATATAGTTTGCAAATGTTTTCTCCCAATCTGTAGGTTGCCTTATCATTCTGTTGATTATTTCCTTCGCTGTGCAGAAGCTTTACAATATCATGTAGTCCCATTTGTCTATTTTGCATGTGTTGCCCGTGCTCTTGGTGTCATGCAAAATATCATTACCAGGGCCAACATCAAGAAGTTTTTTTCAAGGAGTTTTATGGTTGCAGGTCTCATATTTAAGACTTTAGTCTATCTTGAGTTGATTTTTGAGTGTGGTGTAAGATAAGGGTCTGATTTCATTCTTTTGCATGTAGATATCCAATTTTCCCAAAGCCATATATTAAAAAGACTGTCTTGGGGCGCCTGGATGGCTCAGTCAGTTAAGTGTCCGACTTCGGATTACAGCTCAGGTCATGATCTCACGGGTTCATGGGATCGAGTCTCGTGTTGGGCTCTGTGCTGACAGAGTGGAGCCTGCTTGGGATTCTCTCATTCTCTCTCTCTCTCTCTGCCTGTCCCCCTCTCATGCTCTCTGTCTCAAGATAAATAAACTTAAAAATAAAATAAAATAAAAAGACTGTCTTTTTTCCATTGTGTATTCTTAGGTCCTTGTCAAAATCAGATGACCATTGGTTGACCATACATGTGTGTTTATTTCTGGGTTCTCTATTGTTTGGTCTATATGTCTGTTTTTATGCCAGTACCCTACTGTTTTAATTACTATAGCTTTGTAACATAGTTTGAAATTAGGATGTATGATGCCTTCCACCTTTGTTCTTCTTGTTCAGATTTGCTTTCACTATTCTCTTGTGGTTCCATATGAATTTAAAATTTTTTTCCCCATTTCTCTAAAAATTGTCATTGGGCTTTGCTAGGGATTGCACTAAATCTGTAAATCACTTTGGGTAGTCTGGGCTTTTTAACATTACTTCTTCTAATCCATGAACATGGATATCTTTTCATCTGTGACTGCTTCAATTTCTTTCATCAGTGTTTTATAGTTTTAGCGTACAGATTTTTTATCTTTTTGGTTAAGCTTATTCCTAAGTACCAGAGTAATTTTAATACATTAACTACTACAGTGATATTTTATAACTCTAAATGCTGCCTTACATACATAGTACAAAACTCAAAGAATCTTTTGGTGAATTTAAATTTGTACTTATAACAGGAAGACACTAAATTTGCATCAGCTTTCCTTGGGATTTTATCATTTTATAATGAACCCATGAGCATTCTGGTGCTGTGCTTTAAAAAAGAAGAAGTTGAAGGGGGCAAATCAGGGCAGCTTGCCCTTCCTCTTCTTCTCAGAAGAAATGGAGTGAGCCTGTGGGCAGCCACCAGATCGGGAAGGCTGGGGATGCTGTGTTGAGGCATTATGTAATCAGGCTAATTTCCTTATGCCAATTGACCCTCCTCACTCATCCCTGGGTATTAGCTAGGAAAAACTATGGAGCTTCCAAGAGGAAATACTGAAAGTTGAAGTCAACTGGTGGTAGTGCCCTGGCCTTTGGCTTGGCATATTACTTTGGGGTCTGTGTTTTCTCATGCCCAAAATGGGATATGTGGCTGATAACAGGAGGGACACCTGAAGTAGGGACCATCTTGGAACACCTGTATCTCACTTCTAGAGGTTCAAAAATTCTTTGCTTTCTTCTGTAATTTATTTATAATATTCTTTTTTTTTTTTTTTTTTAACCAACAGTGAAATTAGTCAGCGCTAACCAGGTAATTTGTATTAATGCCTGTGTAGTTTTTCTTTGGAAGAATACAGATTGTGGAGAAGCGCAAGAATAGAAAATGTTAAAACCCAAATATCACAGAGTAGGCGTGTTCAAATCATCTTTATCTTTGGTGGGAGCTGGGAGGTAAGCTACGGGAAATACTAAGGTCTCTGGATAAAGTGACAAAGGGACTCTAAGTTTACATGGGAATACCTGGTAAATAATATTATTATTAGCACCTTAGTCTGTGTGGTAGGAGACAGGCAGAGGCTGGACTAAGTATGGGCCCAGCCTTCCTATGTGGATCCAAATTTTCTCTATTACTGTTTGACCTGGGCCTAGTTACATAACCTTTGCGTGCCTGTATCTTTGAATCCCTAAAGTGGGAGTTAATAATAGTACGTGCCTCATAAAGCAAGAATTTTTGGAGAGGCATGTAAAAACCTTAGCGTGGTGCCTGACACACAGTAAGTGCTCAGTAAGTTTTACCTCGTATCATTAAAGCACTTTGAAGGCAAACATTTCACCTACAGGCCCTTTTAATGGGACAAGCATGGGCAGGGGTGACAATGGCCGCACGCTCAGTCTCTAAGGAGTGGCGCTGGAGAAAACGCACTTTATACAATGCCTGCCAGGGAAAGTACAGCCAATGGTTGGAGGGAAAGGTGAGCCCTGCGTGCCTGTTTTGGGGGTAAAGGGAATGCACCACGAGACTCTCCTCCCTCCAGAGCACGCTCAGGCTCCCAGACGGTTACTAAACGGCTTTCCAAGTTCTCAGCTGGTCCTCTAAATGAACACTGAGCAAACATTTAAAGAATATCGGTTTGAGCCAAAGTATTAGTCTGCCCTTGGCAACAACACGTGGGTCAGACCGGGCTCACACAACAACAGATGCCTGTGTCGCGCCTCACTTTGTCTGTGCAGGCATCGTTGTCAGCGGTTTACGTGCATCAGCTCACTCAAAGGCATCGCGGTTCTGGGAAGTAGGTGCCCTTCACATCCCCTTTCCGCAGCAGCCTGCCAAGGTCAGGCTGCCGGCGAGGAATGGGCCTGACCCGACCCCGCGCGCAGCGGCTCACGGTCTGCGCCTTGCGCCCACCTCGCAGGGGAAGGGACCCGGGAATCCGCGCCTGCAGCCGTGTGAGGTCGGGTGTGGGCAGGGGGCGCGAGGGGCAGGGTGCACCAAGCATTCCCTGCGCGCAGAACCGTAGTCCTTGGCCGGAACGTTCTGGAACTCCCCTGCGCAACCAGAGGCGGGGAGAGCCCAGGTCCAGCCGCGACCCCGCCCGGAGCAGCGTGGACGCCTAAAAGGTCCCCCGCGCCGAGAAGTCGCGGGAGAGGGGCGCGCGCACGGACGAGACCGCACTGTTTAGCGCACGCGCACACGAGGGCGCACGCTCGCCCGCCGCCCAGGATGAGACGGAAGGCATGGAAAGTTCCAGCTGGTTCGAGAACCGTAGGTAGCTGGAACGGCGGCGGCAGGGTCGGAGGCGGAGTGCGGCCCGTAATGGCCCGTACTCGCGGAGCCGCCCCCACGCGGGGGCTACGGGGCCGGGGGTGTCCCGGCGGGGATGGCGAGCCTAAGGGGGAAAGAGACTGTCGAGGGGGCGCGGCGCGGCCGCCTTAAGGAGGGGGCGGGGCGGGCGTGCGAGGGGGGGCGGGGCGCGCCGAGGGGGCGTGGCGGGCCGTCTGCGCAGCTGCCAGAGCCTTAAAGCCCGGGCTCGCGCGGCCGGAGCGTGCTTTCGCCGCCCGGGAGCCTTCCGGCCCAGCAGTCCGTCAGGCCCCCGCGGTTCCCTCCCCTCCTGCGTCCCGTGAACCGGCTCGGTCCGGAGCCGCGCGCGGAGCGTTCGGGCATGCCCCGCTACGAGCTGGCTTTGATCCTGAAAGCCATGCAGCGGGTAAGTGACCTTCCCCCCCCCCCCCCCCAGAGCCCGCCTTCCCGCGCGGGCGCCTCCCCCACCCCCAGCCGCTAGGCCGTCGCCCCCCGCCCTCCCCGCGCGGCCGGGGGGAGGCCGGGGCCGCGGGCGGGCTGCGGGCGGCGGGCGTCCGCGCTGAGGGGGCGCGCGTGGGCCGGCCGGCGCGGCGAGGCCCCGTGCGCGCGGGAGGCGGGGGTGTGCCCGCGCGGGAGCGCGGCCGCGGGAGGGTGTGCCTCGCACGCGGCCGGCCGGCGGGGCGGGCGGGGGGCGGGGCGGCCGCGGGAGTCCCTGGAAGGTCCGCGGGAGGACACGCGCGAGCGTCCGGCCCCGCTCCCGTCGTCGCGAAGCTGCCTCGTCGCCGGTCCCGCCGCCGCCGCCGCCGCCGCCCGCTCCGCCGCCCGCCTCCACACTAGCGCCCGCCGGCCGCCCCGGAGCCGTCCGCGCTCAATAAAACGTCCTCCACAGCGTGTTTGTGCAGTTATCTGGACCACGGGCGTTTGTAACCGGTCTCACGTTAAACAAATCTTTGACTTTTCTTTTTCTGACTTCAGCGAAAATCCTGCTCCGGGTGCCCTTAGCCCGGTTTCATTCATCCAAGTTGTGGCCTTTTTTGCGCCTTCCGGAAGAAATTTTTTCTCCCCCTGCTTTTGATTGCTCTTGAGGTAGGGAATTTCAGGTCTGGAGGGATGCTAAGCGAACCTGCAGCCCGTTCATTGCAAGTGATGGTGTGGCCGAGGACAGGGCCCCGCGGCCGGAAGGCAGCTCTTCGTCCTCTGTGCTGGGTCAGGTACTCCACCGGCCTTCGCCGAAATCCCCATTCTTCCCGTGAATTCGGTAACGTAGAGTGTGGTGTGTGCCCCCCACCCCCACCCCCAAGCCCAGGTATAATAAAAAAAAAAATAATAATAAAACCTGTACCACGTCTGAACTTGGGAAGCAGAGCTGTCTACAGCTAGATAATCACGCTCTGGGTCAATTTTGAGGAGTAGCTATTCAATGAAGTGTGGTTCAACTTATTTAAGGCTGGGATCATGGTCCAACCTCTGTAGAAAAACTGGCAGTCAGGGAGCGGTAGGAAGTTGTTACAGTCTTGGCACACTATAAAGTGGGAGAGGACACCAGTGCCTCTTGATCAGGTCCGGAGAGTCTGGTCAGGCATGCCGTTGTGTCCCCAACTTCGTTCTATCAGAATTTGGAAGAAGATAGGATTGTGTTGTTGAACCTCTGGAGTATCTCCCCCCGACCCCGGGTCTTCTGTCTCCATGCTGAGACATTATGCCTAAAGAGACGAGGAACGAGGGATGACAAAAAGCACATTTTTTAAAAGGAAACGTTTTTAATTATGTAGAAATTGGTTAGGCCCTGCCCTTTAATCTGTGCTTCTGAGGCCATACCATAGAGCTTGGGAAACGTGTTTTATTGACATTTATTTTACCTCGTTTTGGGACCAAACAGGTGATCGCTAAAGAGTCCGAGTATAGACCTAATGTTTGTTCATTCCATAAACCTTTGAAATGAAAACGCTGCACTTTGTCTTTAGCATAGCTGCCAAGTACATTGGGTAGTTCACATGGCTCCAAGTAGATTAGTTAAACGTTTTGCCTTTGCCATGTTCTATGTATTTTTTTGTGTTCTGTTTTTTGTATGCTCCTGTATGTGGCGCAAACATTTTTTACTTTAGTGCTAGTTTGGGGAAAATAATTCAATAGTTTCTTTGAAATTCAAGGGGGTGGGGCGACCCACTAGCAGATAATCAAGGTGAGCTCCTCCCTGGAGGAGGAGGCCTCCGTGGCCTCTGATAGGACATTGTAACAGTGGTGAAGTTGTATTGAATTCCTTGACCTGAATAAAAGTAAGATTAAACAACAGCAAAAACACCTTTCCCCCCCCCCATAAAACTAGTTTTGGAGGAGGTTGTGAATGTGTAACAAACAGACTTCTGGTTTTGAACAGTTTTGTTTTCAGTTTAGGAATTGGATTCTAAAATAGCATCGATGCTTGGGAAAATGAATGAAAAAGTGAACGTTAGGTATGTAATGCAAAATGCCATTTGTGAGCTTGAACACCTTTGGCAGGCCTGGGAAACCTCCGTTCCAGTCTGTGGCAGTTTGTTTCTGCTGCAGGAAGCCTCTTGTAACTTCTCAATTCCAAGTTGCATGTTTTTCATATTTTTAGATTCTGAAACCCCCTCTAATGGTGATGGTTTATCCCCCCCCCCCCCCCCCCCCCCCGCCCCGGTCTCCCACAACCAACCATTTATGTGTGTCTTGGAATTGAGGAAATGGGTTTATGTTGACAGTTCTTAACAGGAGACATGGAAGTTGAGACTGTGTTTTTTCCAGCGTTTTGTTTTTTGGATTCCCAGAGAGGTCTTCCTCTTTGTTTCTTTTTTGTGGTACTCTGGAAGCCTGAAGAGCATTCCTAGTCTCTTTGGAGTATGTTACTCTCCCCTCCCCTATTTTATTTCTTTTGACTCCTAGCTGGGCTCCTTAAAAATGAGCAAACAAGAACTTTTAAAATTAAAACACACGATACCATGTTGAGGGTCAGCATCTCGTGGAGCGGAGACCCAGTGCACTGTAGTACAGTCACTTGTGGGAGTTTCCGTTGACAGATTTCAGGGTGTAGCATACAGCACGAGTCCTTATTCAGCTATACAATTTTGTGTTGATCAGTCCCTTAGAATGTCCAGTGCTGTGTTCTTTCTCAGTTTGCAACTGGAAGTTAAAGGAGTCTGTTTTTGTTGCATTTCCCAGTTTATACATTCATGAATGTAGTCAGTTACCAGTCCTTCCAAGACCAAATTTACTTGGAAGGTGCCATTTAGCTTGAAGTTTGTTTTAATGTGTGTATATAAAAAAAAGCGGTCATATTTTTGTTTCTCCCTGACTTTTAATTTAGCATGAAAAGTAGGTGAAAGTGTGGCTAAATTCTGAAATTAGAAATGGTAAAGTAATGGATGTTGTGAAACCAGGCCTTTAAAGGTGATGACTAAAGCCATTTGAAAAGATGGTTCGTTGCTTAGATCATTCTTAGATTATATTTATAGAAGGGTTTCCAGAATAAAAAGATTGGAATCTTGATATACCTATATCAGGTAGCATCGGAGTTTTCTGACGACTGAGAAACTACCTACCTGTGAGATGGAGAGTTCGTTCTTCACCTCCACCTTGTCCTCGTGCAGTGGGAACACTCAAGTAGAGAGAGGAGGGGTGATGCATTTCGGGTGAGGTCTGACACTGACTCCTGAGGACCTTTCTCTGGCGAGTTTGAGAAAATGGCTGATGTCCTTTCATTTCACCTTGAAATTAGATTTTAAAGATTGGTATTTAATTTCAGTTAGGCGGAAGCCAGCTGCCAATATGTGAATGATAAAGCCACGTGCTGTGTAAGAAAAGCCTAGGAAAAGCTGTGTAAATTGTATAAAATTTTTACTTTGAAGAATTTTGAGATGAAAAAATCTATGCAGAACATTTATATTCTGTGGTTGCTTTGCTTAGGAAGTTGTTTTTTTTTTTAAGTTTAGGAACATTTTAATTGTCATGTGTTAGTATGTTTCTCAGAGTTGGCATGTTTAAAGTTGTGAAAACCCTGAGCAAATATCTTTTCCTGAAGTTTTCCCATGGCTACTCAGGAATTTTTACATGAAGAATTAAAGATTAGTGGTTTAAATAATAACTAGTTTAATTGCTAAATGAATGCACATGTGTACAACAGAATATATCTTGTATATACTTTTCTAATAGGAATAAAATAGCAGAGAGCTACTTTGGAAATCTTGAGTTCTTTTCCATTAAAACAGATTTCACTGGTCATTTTATGTTTAATACTCTCATTTTAAATTTCATTGGAAAGCAGATTATATTTTAAATTTTAAAATCAGTCATTGAAATAGTTCTTTGCGAAGAGTTTTATGTTGTAATCTGAGTTTAACTTACAACCTGGGTTTTACAAGTTTAGAAATAGAAGTGTAGTGATATTCCAATCCTTGAATATTTCTACAATTTCTGTAATTCCTATAGAAAGCAGTAGGCTTTCTGATTGTGCGGTGAAGAGTCTTCTATTTTTCTTTACTAAAGCCTTTTTGATGAGAAAAACTGGCAACAGTTTTGTGTTTGTTCTAGAGTTGTTTCCACCACAGAATCCTCTGAAAGTAATATCTACAGAATGTTTGCATTTGAGATCCCTTTTGGAGACATAAAGTGCTAATGATAATGAATTCAAGTGTGGGACTGGCCAAACCTAGGTCATTGCAGCTTGGCTTGTTGGCAACATTTGATGATGAGGAAGTAGTGACATTTCTGCTCTCAGGTGGTGGCAGACAAAAGTTCAAAAGGAAACCTCTTTGTTCTAGCTGTCAGCTGGAGAAGTTAGTCTTTTTCTTTTGGGCCCTCCTTGAACAGCTTAGCTTGTATCTTTAATAATCACCCTTTGTGTTTTGTCTGCTTGAAACCAGACAACTGAAAATAGTTCTCCAGTAATGAAAGACTTGAGCCTTGTGGGCAATGTTATACTCTCATTTGGTATTAAAGTTTTCTTGGGTTACAGCTCATTGCCGCAGCAAGTGATTGAAGAAGGAGTCCTGTTCCTGCCCCTGAGCTACAGCTAAGGTACAAGGAGTGGCTTGGGGGTAAGGAATCCTTCCTCACCAGATGTGGTTTGTATTTGTTAAGACTGCTTGTCGGAAGTTGACATTTCTGCACTAATTTTTATTTTCTTAATTGTTACTCATGACCCGCACATTCGTTACTCATGTTTATAGGTTTTTAAAAATCTGGGAATTTATGTGCAGACTGCTATTGAATCTTCTCACCTTTAGATCACAAAATCACTTTAAAGGAAACAAAGAGTTTGAAAGCAATGAGGGACAAATTCTAAGGTAATAATTTTCATTCAGTTGCCTTTGCTGTATTTGTAGTACAAGCGTAATTTTTCTGTTCCTTATAAAGAATACCTCTTCTTAGTGAAAGGCAATGTTCTTACCCAACAGGGATGTCAACACATGTTCTCTCTTAGTGGAACCAAATTTAAGGAAATCAACCAAATTTAAGGAATGTCTGGTAAGGTATTAATATATTTAAAGGAAAAACTGCCCTTAGGAGTTTGGAAAAGGACAGTTAATCCAATTCTCTTATCTTTGTTCTATGCTACAGCAGGGTGTCCGCAAACTGTGGCTCACAGGCCAGTTTAGCTGCCGCCTGTATTGTATGGTTTGTGAGCGTGGAAAGAATTTTACATTTTTAAGTAGTTGGGGAAAAAAATCAAAAGAAGGATAACTTAGGATGTGAAAATTTTATGAAATTCAAATTTCAGTGTCCATAAATGTAGGTGTATTGGAACATAACCCTGTTTATTTTTTTATATTTGTTCTCACCCTTTACAGAAGAAGTTTGCTGACCCTTGGTTTAGAGTATACAAACAAAATTTCCTAGGTTCAGTATTAGCTTTACGGTGCTGTTTTCTGACATTTCTGCATCAATGCCTTCCATTTTCCTCCTCATATTTATACCTTTTACTTTCATATGGATGATTTGCCTTTTTTTGGTAACAAGCCCAGAACCCTGGCGTTTTGTGCTCTTCTGTGTGCTGGTTATATAGCCTCCTGGATGTCCCCTTGGCACTGCAAACTCAATATGGTTCAGACTTGAGTCGCCTACCCTAAAAACTGGTCTAACTTACTCTGTGGCTTCTCTGTCTTCTGTCACCTGTGGCTGAGCAAATGCAACTCCTTATATTCTTGCAGTCCCAATCCCATGTAGTGTCTTCTCTGCTCAGGTTGAACCACTAATATTTCTATCTTGATTCTTGCAGTTTCTTAGCTGGTCTCTAACACACTGCTGAGGGGAGGATAATTAATGCCTGTAGTAAATATGTTTCTTGGAGTACAAAAATAGTTCTTGAGATGCTGTAAGACAGTCAAATTCAGATTCAGTTGAGATTCATTTTTAACTAGGAGATAATACAAAGCATTGTATAGTGGTGGCTTTCTGACTACTTCATTGTCTTTCTGTAATAGTTGATTGTGTCAACACTTGCCAAATTCCAGCACACCTCTCTTTTTCAGAGACATTCAGAATGAAGTCTGGCATCTAAGGCCACCTGTGATAGAATGCCCAACTTTTTTGTTTTTAGACTTCATATCAATTTCTTTCATTCCCCTTTCCATATATTAAGTACACAGACCTGTTGTAGATCTCCATAAATACCATTACATTTCATTTTCTTTGGTGCCTGTGTCATCCTGCTTTTCTTGGAATGCCCTCCCTTTCCATATTACCCATGATATACATGAAAACTTGCCTCAAATTCATTTTCACTCTGTTAGTACATTAAAAAAATATTGAGAGCCTGCACTGTTGGGGGAGTATAGACTGTAATTTTTCCTTTGGATTTGCATGGTGTTTTCCTGTGTCTTATCACACGGATCACTTTCTACTGCATATTGTAGTTAATTGGTGAATGTTTATCTTCTTTGCTAGATTACAAATTCTTGAGAGTCCAGCCTGTTTCATTTCTATCCTCTCCGCTCCTCTGCACTGCACATGTCTGTGTTCACTTAGCTACCTTATGGGATTCCTACTCTCATCTCTGGAACAGTTTTGGGTGATAGCATGCTGACCTCTTGTGTTAGTGAATTGCTTTCAAGTCAGCGCACTTGGCTTGCACTGGGCAAGATATATGCCTACCAGAAGTGGTGTTCGTTTTCCAGACTATTTGATGGCAGGTAATCTTGTTTTTATAATAATTAAATATCATGTAAACTGATAAAATGAGTGCAAAACTTTTTTTTTCCCTGAAAACCAAGTTGGATTCTTTGGAAAGACTTGATAAAGGTGAGTTCCTAAAATAATGGCTGTACAATTAGATATGGCCGTAGTAACTAAAAGTTTGGGAGGAAGAACATTAGTCCCAAAGGATTCTGTGTGCTTTCCACTTTAATGAAACTGAAAATGGAAATTGTAGATGATGCATTAATAGGTGTGGTTTAGATCAAGCAGAAGGAACTTCAATCAGCAAGGCGCTCCTCCTCATCGATCCCATTCTCCAAGTGCTTTGACCCCATATTAAGATTGGCAAATGAATGTACATTTATGTGTTAAACTTAAATAAAATGTTTAAGGTACGTATGTATGATATTTTGACTTCCTGCTTTAGCGTTAATCCCCCCCTTTTTTTTTTTAACCTGTTACGTTTGGATATGATTGGGATATGAAAGCTTCTGCTTCAGTAAGTGTTCTGATTTTTGTTTTCTAAATGATTAGAAGAACATAAGACCCTCAATGAAGATACTGGTTGTATTATGTCGAAATAAACAAAGAACTGGCACGGGGATACTAGAAAGAGCTAGAGACAGATCGACCTGGTTTTGGTTCCTGGCACCTATCTCCTAGGGATCTTAACCTTTCTGGATCTTCATTTCCTCGCTGTAAAATGGGAGTAATCTCTAAGTTGGAGAGTCTGAAGATAAAGTGGTAACATGACCTTGGAGGTAATAGGTGTTCAGTATGTCACTGAAGTAGCTTTGTGATATCAGGCAAGTTACTGAACTTTTATTATGTAGTTTTTCATTTTGGCCGCTTTATTGATGAGAAGACTCCAAAAGGTAAATTTTTTTATATGTAAGTTGTTTTATCAGAATCTGACAGTTAGTCAGACCTGGAATATGGTAGTCGCTCAGTAAGTATTTGAATTTATAACATGAGTCATACTGCATAATAGCTTGCATACTAATTAAGCAAGGGCAAGCTTTTGATTCTAGGAGATGTAGCGTGTGAGTATGAGGGTTCCCACGAACTCCACCAGCTTAGAACAATCTGTCAGACTGATGTCCATCGTTTATATTAACAACTGCTGGCTTTTGCCAGGCACTGTGCACTGGGACTCCTCATAACGAGCTACACTATTTGCATCTGGTCTTTGTGTTATCATTCCCATCCAACTTTATTATAACTAGTGCTTAGTAAGACTTAGTATTTTAGGTGAGAAGTTGGGAAAAGTGACAAATAAGGAAAATCTAAACAGAAGAATTCCTTTGGGTACGCTCTTAATTATTAAGGTGACTTGAGGCAAGTGTAGGGGGAAACAGTATTTTGATTTATTCAGTGAGTATTCGATTGCTAATGTGACCAAATTGCTAAAGCTGTAAGGGTGAACTCTTTGGTACGAAAAACAGATGGAGCAGATAGATGATAGCCCAGTTGATTTCTCACACTCCATGGTATTTTCAGTTAGTATTCTATTTTTCATTTCTGATGCAGCATTGTATTATAAAACTAAATATTTCATTTTAATTGGTGATTTTAAGAGATTTGTTCCATTCCTGTTGGTACAGATTTTACTTTTATGAAAGAATTGAAACTATTTTACAGCACGTGTTGCTGGAATGTATATATTTATTTTATTAATACGCTTTTATTTATTTTTTTTAGTAATTGTTTTGTAAGCCAGGAATACTCGTGATCTAACGAGTCCAAGATAAGATCTTCTACAAGAGAATGTGCATTTTTTTTGATGTTTACTTAACTGTCAATCTTTTAAATCCAACTTCATTTCAGACTTAATTTGTGACTTTGTACCTGATTATTTTATTTTGCTGAAGTTGCATAATGGGATTGGGGATGGTATGAGGTATTGGGCACCATTTGAAGCACACTTGAGAAATGTGTATATGTGAGTCTATAACGGAAGAAACCAGACTGTGACCAAGAGGAATAGCAATGCTGGTAACTTAAGTCCTTTTCATTCTGTTTGGGAGCCGGCAATGTGAATGTAAATGTATTCGTGAGTTAATAAAAGCTACTTAACAAAGTTGCCTGAGGAATAGCCAGGATGTGTGTTGGATTCTTTTAACTATTGTGTTTTAAAACCGGGTAAGTATGAACTGTCGTCCTCGGTTTAGATTATATTTTGTCCTAGTTCGGAGTGTCTCAACTCAAGACTGCAAAGGGTTGGGAGGGCCTGTGGCAAAATGGAAGGGCTGCTGGGTGGAGGAGATTGTGTGTCCTGGTAGGGAAGGTGCTTATTAACCAAGTCTGTTGCCTGGGAACGTGGGTCTGGTTTTGCCAGCTTGTCCTTTTCTGCCCTAGTGTTCGCAGCCAGAAATCCAGATTTTATAGAAAATTTGATGTTTAAGATGTTGGCAATTAACTCAAAAATATTTAAACACGATGAACCAAATGAAATCTATCTGTTGGTCAGATATGCTACCATCTTAGAATTTATGATTGAGATCATTGGCTTTAGACATTTTTTTAAAGGTGTCCCTGATGGTCTTTAGACTTCTTTTAGAATTTAGGTTTCAGAAATTGCTGCTCACATGTTGATAAACTCACTTTTTAACTGGTCATTGGTTTACGATAGGACTAACAGTTAATTACTATAAATGGCAAACATGTTTAATTCTTAAAAGTAGTATTGGTTTCTAGTTGGGGCTACTGTGTTAGGTATGCCCATTTAGGCTAAAGTGTACGTATAGACTTCAGAGACTTGCACAAGAACTGCAGTATGACTTAATGTAAATTGTCAGAAATTAGTATTTTTAGTACTACACTTTTTTTTTGTATTTTGTATTTTAAGCATGCATTAGTGCAGTTTGGTTTATACCTATTGTACTAAGCTGTTTGGGGTTTGCAGTGCTATTTTGAGCAGACAGCTTTTCGAGAAAATGGAATTTTTTGAAGTTTGCATTAGCTTATATGACCCATGAGCCTTGGAATATAATATTACCCTGAAAAAATGTAGGTGCTCTTCCATTCAGTTTAAAACAAGGGGATGATATAGCGTTTTTTTATTGTATTAAAAAAATTTTTTTTTATTTTTGAGGGAGCAGAGAGCGCGAGTGGGCAAGCATAAGTGGGTGAGGGGCAGAGAGAGAGAGGGAGACACAGAATCCAAAGCAGGGTCCACGCTCTGAGCTGTCAGCACAGAGCCTGACGTGGGGCTGGAACTCAAGAACCGTGAGGTCACCACCTCAGCTGAAGTCGGATGCTGAACTGACTGAGCTACCCAGGCGCCCCTAGTATTTTTATTTTTTTAATGTGTATTTATTCTTGAGACAGAGACAGAGCATGAACAGGGGAGGGGCAGAGAGAGAGGGAGACATAGAATCCGAAACAGGCTCCAGGCTTTGAGCTGTCCACACAGAGCCCAGTGCGGGGCTTGGAACCCATGAACTGTGAGATCATGACCTGAGCCGAAGTCGGACACCCAACCAACTGAGCCACCCAGGAGCCCCAGCTAGTATTTTTATTTTTGACCAGGCTTCATGTTTCTGTAGATTGGAAGCCAAATTATTATCTTGACTGACATTTTTTGTCTTTGTTACTTCCCCACTCTCACTTCATATACATAATAGCAAATTAAGAATCTCAGGTCCATCTCAGGTTCTTTCCTGCCTTTCTAGTCCTGCTTCTCCCCTTCCCCTCCCCCCCCCCCCCCAATTCATTTTTACCATGATTGCAGTGTCCTGGTTAAGGCAATCCCTACCCACTTTGGGGGACATTTCAGGAGTGGTTGGTGTGGGTGAGAGCTTAAAAACAATTGCAAGTGAAGAGTGCGGATTTAACAAAACCTTAATCTGAACCTCCTCAACCTGGAGCCCTCAGTGCTTGAAAACTGGCTTCGGTTGCTTCTGCCCCAGAATCCAGAAGTGCTGGTGTTGTCTTCATTTGGACTTCAGTTTTTAAATGTTCTTTGTTGACACCCACCCTTACTGTTAAAATGCTGGAGTTTTCGTCAAGAAATCCAAGTGCAGCTATCATATAGCCAGACTGCTGTGGAGTAGTCCAGTGTGGGAACATTCTCAGGGTGGTGATCAAGACCTTAGCTGCACTTGGATTTCAGGTCCTGAGAAGGTCCTTGACTTGGAACCCATGTGTAGCCTTTGCTTTAGTTAGATGGGTACATTATGAATATAAAATACCGTTCAGTTCTGGTTTTGATTCAGTGTTAAGGTGAGTGTTGGTGAATGAAAGGCTAAATTTGAGAGTAGGGTCTATACCAGGTGTATGTTACATATAGAAAAGATGTACTTTTAAAAAAATCGGTTGAACCTGTTAAGTAAATGCATGATCCAGTGATACGTTGTTTTGATTCTCATTCTTTTGCTGGTATGCTATTTGCCTTCTGTTTTGTTAGCATACTTCACACAGTTGCTTTCTCATACACAGTAATTGCGGTTTTGAAAACCTTAGACACCACATTTCCATTAGGATGAGCTTAAGTCCGTAGTAGCTGTAGTAGCAGTGTCGGTCTCAGGAACCATTCTCGTATGGGCTAAGGGCCAGGAGTGCTTGCCAGGTCAGTTTAAGAAAACCAAGGTGAAGAAAAAGTCCTCCTGATAAAGTTTTTTAAATTAAATATTTTATCTGATTAGGCTGAAATAATTGGAAGCTGTAACTTAAGCATCTTCAAATTTCTGACATTCATGGAAAGCAGTTGTGATCCTATTTTTCCGGATTTTTTAGACCAGTCTCCTTTCCTATCTTTGAAATACAAGGGGAAAATCTAGCTGCATTCGTAGTCTGTAACACCATACCCCAGTTTTATGTTCACTTTTTACATTCAATTCGAGCCATGATTTCTACCAATCCTTCCAAATAGAAGTAAAGTTATCCTGTTTTGTGGTCTTACTTTTTACTTCTTGAAAATCTTATATTCCCCAACCTTTGAAGAAAATTAGAAAGTTTAAAAGTTTTCCAACCAAATGTGTCTGCTTGAGGAAACATCCCAGTTTCAGGATCTTCTATTTATGCCTTGGCCTCCTGGGAGAATTAGAATCTGGTCTACAAGAAGGCTTGTGTTTATATTTTCTGGCCCTTGTTACATGGAAAAAGAAAATTTTGGCATGTGTTCCTTCTAGGAATCTTTTTTCCAGGAATATAAGACATCAAGTTGGATGAGCGCAGAAAACATGAAGGTGAACCACAGAGTTGACATGGTGGATGTTCTCCTTCTGAACCTTCTGTTTGATACTCCTAGTCCTTAGTGGGTAGTTCAAGCAGGGTGTGTGTGTGTGTGTATTTTCTCCTTCAGTACTCGGCCATCTTAAGGGCGAGGTGGTGTGATCTCCATTTTCCAAGTGAAAAACCTGAAGCAGAAAGGTGCCCAGGGTCACACAGCTCAGTGAGTGGCTGGGCCAGCATCTCACGAGCAGTCTCAACCTAGAAGCAAGCTCTGCTTTTCATCACTGTATCTGTAAAAGGAGTTTACAACATCATGGTGGTACAGTTAAAGTCCCTTTAGATTGAAAGAAGTAGTTCACATCTATTTTGAGTGCCTGCAGAGAGGACTGGCAGTACCATGTTTTGGGGGAATATAGTGGTAAACTGGAAGACAAAGTTCCAGCGTTCTTGGAGCTTACGTTCTAGTAAGGGAGACAAACCAGCAGATGCTAGAGAAAGCGTGATGAGAGACAAATGTGGCAAATTGCATTTTTGTTAGAGTGCTCAGGCAAGGCGGAAACTTAAGTGAGGAGTCTTAAGTACACTGCTGCCGGTAACTGGGGGCAGAAGAGATGAACAAGTGCAGATATGTCGGAGTTCTGTGTTAGCTTTGCATTCAGTTCAGCAGGCTTTTGTTTTGTCAGTTGCCTTCAAACCTTTCCTGAAAGAATTGACAGTGCATAACAATTGTTTATTGCTTATTTTTTGTCCACAGGGCCTTTTCATTTAGCAATCTAGACGTTGCCTTAAGGTACATCTTTTTCCCCATTTTATAGAAGTGAAAATTAAGATCCAGAATTGAGCACACATAAAAGGACATAGTGTAGTGAATCTCCATACTATGCCCATCACCCAGCTTCAGCAACCAATCAGCGCTTACCAATCTTGCTTCATCTACACTCTGCCCCTTTGGTTTTGTTTTCGGAAGTATTTTATCTTATTTTAACTTTATCTTAAAATTTTAAATCTTCGGAAGAGTTACAAGACCAGGGATGCTTGGGTGGCTCAGTCAGTTAAGCGTCTTGACTCGATTTTGGCTCAGGTTGATCTCACGGTTTGTGAGATTGAGCCCTGCTTTGGGCTCTGCACTGACAGGGCGGAACGTGCTTGGGATTCTTTCTCTGCTCCCCACTGCCCCCCACCCCCCAATGAATAAACATTAAAAAAAAAAAAAAGACCAGTTCAGTTAACACCTGCAGGCTTTTCACCTAGATCACTGGTTGTTAGAATTTGCCATATTTGCCTTTTTGTTTTAATCTGCACTGTTGGAGAGATGCAGACATCTTGACGTGGCCCTTTTTTTTTCTTAAGGAATAAGGGCTTTACTTCCTAACTACAACATAACCATTGCACAATTCTGACATTGCTGCTGTATTATAAAATGTTCAATACACGTTCACATTTATTCCATTAATATCTTTTAACTTTTTAATCCAGTATTTAATCGAGAATCAATCAAGGATTTAGTTGTTTAGTCTCCTTGATCTAGAACAATTCTCTGGTCCTTGTCGTTAATGGCAGTAGCACTTTGAAGAGTCCAGGCCCACTGGTCTTCAGAATCCCTCAATTTGGATTTGTCTAGTTGGTTTTCTCATGACTAGAGATAGGTTAAACGTTGTTGGCATAATTATTAAAGAGGGATGTCAGTGTATTGTATCAAGAGGCATGTCAGTTTGTCTCACTATTGATGTTAAGCATTCAGTTGGTGTAGGTGATAGCCATTAGATTGCCCTAATGTAAATGTATCTTCCTTTTGTAGTCCGTGACCTCTAGGGTGACAAACTTGAGACTGAGTATTCTCTTCAGTCTTCCACTGGGGTTAGCATCTGTTGATGATTCTGAATCATTTGTTGCTGGACTACGTTAAAGCAAAGTACAGATATAAGATTTCACCTGTAAGTGTTTCGTATGCATCCAAAAGTTAAGGGCTTTAAAGAAAAACAAAAGCCAACCACAGTGCTTTTATGACATCAAGTGAATTCCATAACAGCTCCATGTTCAAATTCTCCGAATTGTCTCAAATGTTTTTCCCCAGTTGGTTTGCTTGAATCTGAGTCCAAACAAGGTCCACAGGCTACATTTACCAGATGGCCTGTTGAGTCTTTTACTCTAACAGATTCTCCACCCTTCTTTTCTGAATTTGATAATTTCCTGGTGTTTTATGTGTTCATCTATTCCGGGTATTTTCGGTAAACTGGCAGGTAGAAAATTGATTGTTTCGTTTTGCAAGAGGACATAAGTATTCTGGGTGTGGCATTATATGTCTGCCTTTTAGAGAAGATTGATTCTTGATACTGTCAGCCTCATCCATCCAGTTTAAAGTTCCCCATCAACCTTTCACCTAAGGATTCTAGCATCCATTGTAACCATTGCATAGGATTTATATAGTTGCTTTCTCATGATTAGAGATAAGGTTAGACTTTGATTCATTAGGGACTATAAAGGGTGACTGTCTAATTGCATTTTTCCTTTTGTATCAGTGAGGTTTTTTTCTGACTTGTGTTTATTCCTGTTATGTGTATCATCCTAGGGAACGTTATAAAAGGATACATTCTTCATCTTCATTTCGCTGAGGATGTTCTTGGACTTCCTTCATGATACGTCCTCAGTTTTCTCATCTGTAGATTGAGGATAATTATCATGCCTTCCTCTTGGGGTTTTTGTGAAGATTGGATGAGCTGGTACATGTAGTGTAGAAATGGTGCCTGGCACTAGTGTTGGTAAGTGTAGTTAACAAAGTAACTCTCAGTTCTTTGGAAACATTTGAACCGTCAGGTGTAATGAAGGGGCGGGGAAGGGAGAGAGTCTTCACAAGCTGACGTTAGCGAGAGGCTTGGGCTTGTATCGAGTGGGCTAAAGGAAGGTGCTGCTTGCCCACACTGACGTGCCTTTTGCTTGGAAATGACTGCAGTACAAGAAGCACTTGGATATCGCTGCGCACAACGAGGTGGATGTTGCTAATACCTGGAGCACGTTCTGAAGTGGAGTGAGCACAGTGAAGTATGTAGACCACTCTTACGGTGGGCAGGTAGGATGAGATCGTGTCTCCGGACACAGATTTTTACTACCTCATGGCCCATTGAGATTTTCCCCCCAATTGAGATTTTTATCTGAGCAAAAGGCTTCTTGCCTAGTTGGATGTGCCTGGTCATTCCACACACCTTCCAAACTTTGTGATAGCTGATGTTTTTGTTACGGGAGGAAATGCTATACTCCCTTTTGGCCTTTTAATAATCTGCCATCATTTATTGCCTGAAAAGACCCACCATTGATGATTGTGTAGGATATTGAAAGTATCGGGTATCTCGGTTGGGTACTTGATCATTAATATTTGATTCTTTTACTTAACAAACACTTGGCCTGCCTGCTGTGTGCCAGACTGTTCTAGACATAGATTGCATCACTGAACAGCACAGACAAGAATCTCTACCCTGATGGAGTTTACATTCTGGTAGTGAGGAGACAGCAAACATAAACAAGTTTACAGTACGTTAGAAGGTATCGAGTGCTGTGGAAAGAAATAAAGCAGGATAGGGTGCCTGGCTAGCTTAGTCAGTAGAGCATCAGACTCTTGGTCTGAGGGTCGTGAGTTCAAGCCCCACGGTGGGTCTAGAAATTACTTTTAAAAATAAATAAAGCAGGATGAGAGACTGAGATGGCTAGGGCAGTTACTTTTGAGCAAAGATGTGAATGAGAAAAAAGCAAGTTTTGTGAAAATCTGGGAGTGCTGAGTGTACCCTGCAGAGGGAACAGCAAATGTCAGGGCCCATAGGTGTGTTTGGTGCATTGTGAATAAAGGGGTGACTGCTTCCTGTGTTTGTTGATACCGTGCGGTGGGCCAAGGGCCAAAATTTGGAGGTAGGTGAAGAGGTGAGGGCATTTCGTTAACTAGACGAGATTAAATGGTGAATCGGATCAGAGTTCTAGCATTTGAAATTGTAAGTGGATTGATTTTAGATACATTTTTTTGAGGTAGACCCAACAGACCAGTGGACTGATTGTGTGTGGCTTGAGAGAGACCGTGCAGCAGCAGTCAGTCAAGGATGACTGTTACTGACATCATAGGACTTGGGGCAGTAGTGAGGATGGGTTCCCATTCCTTGAGATGGGGAGGACTGACAGGAAGACGGGTCTAAGGGATATGAGCCAAGTTATTCACACTCCCAGACAAGGATAGGTGGTCTCCAAACTTCAGTCAGAACTGTGCCCCACAGATTTTACTACGAGAACTCTTTCGTCCGAGGGACGATCAGGTATTGCCAGTTCTTTTAACCTAATGTCTTAAGGATGGAGGATTTAGCAGGTGAAGGACGCCTGGCTTGGGTAGTAGATTGATAGAGCCCACGGTAACAAAGTCAGGTGGAGAAGGGACTAGATTTAATTTTTTATTCTCTGGTGAAAGGACTGATTAACAGTGCAGAGAGAATGAAGGCAGAAGCCTTGGCTTTGGATGGTGAGAAGGAGGATGAGCCCTGGTCTTACAGCTGACTCCATCTGCTCTAATTGTTTACTTACCTCAGTTTCTCCTTACATGTATCCATTTATATGTGATCGTACATAAATACTTCAGTTGAATTTTTATCCTGTGTTGTTGTTGTCCATTTTGTAAACATTTGTTGTATGTACATATATACATCTCAGGTATTTTCTCTGCAAGCACAGATTTTTAAACATGGTTGATATGGAATGATCTTTTATTAATTGATACGGTTTATGTTTCTTCCTATGAGTAAAGAAATGTTCTTGTCATTAAAGTTGGTATTGCCTAGTGATGACAAGGGCGGAAACTATTTAGACAAATGAATGTGAGTGCAGATCTTGATGTAAATACAAATAATAACTGATAATAAGTGGGGCGAGTTATGCTACTTTTTGGATTCAGGTTTCTCATCTGTGAAACGGTCATTAATAACTACTTGTCCCGTGATTGTTGTAAGGAGCACAGTCATGCACACAGCACTCTGGGTACAGTGTCTATATAAGGTGTTAGGACTTAGGTCAGTTAGTGTCATTTATCACTCACTTGTCTTTGACCGTCACCTCTTACAAGCAAACATAGGCGCTGCTGCTGTCTTATTTCGTATTCTCATTTCTCTCAAGAAGATTATTGGAGTTTGTTCCATATACGTGATGTGGTATCACCCACATAAACGTTGAGATTGGTGGTAATTTGAAAGTTGTCCCCATTCCCGAAAGGTTTTCATTCTCTTGAGACTTTTAAACCAACAACGACAACAACAACAGTACAAAACATTGTGAGCCAGACTTCTGTACTGATAGAACCAGGTTACAATGAGTGTATCTTGGGGAATGTGTGTATATGGATAAAATGATAAATCTGGTAGTTTATGGTTTTTCTTAGGTGAATAAGATTTTATTTGAAGAAATGGTTTACTTACATGGGAAACCGTCCTCCTAAACCCCTTCTCTCCCCCATACTTGGCTAAAAGTGGAGCTGTTCCCATCGGTAGGGGGTTGCTCGAGTGGGGCTCAGATCCCTGCCCACTCTGCCTCTCCTTCCACCCCTGTGATGATACACTGGGACTAGAAATCCCTAGAATACACTTGAAATGCCATTTGAATTCAGAATTTCATGCATTTCTTATGTACTTTTAAAAATTTGAATAGGTAAGGTTGTAGGTATAATAGAAATGTTTTGCGGAGAGATTTTAAGGGCAAACTCCTGACATGTTTTAGGGACTGTTCTATCATATGATTACATGTAGTGTTATCTTTAGCTCCACTTGTAATTTGAAATTGGCTGGAATTCATATCAGTTGTATTAGGAACACTTCTTTCGCTTTTCAAGTGTCACTGATAAACTGCTACCAATACTCATTTCTACGTTTTTAGAATAAGTGTGGGTTGAAGAAGGTCCTGTATGAGTACTCACATACTCTGTACCACGCACCATTAGTCTACTGTGCTAGTGGAGTTTGCTTTACTGAACCTTGAGTCAAGGTGACAAAAGTGAGAATGAGTTATGAAAAGTCCCTAAGAATTTTGTATAAATTTAGTTTGTGTTTTACTTGAAGTGACGTAAATAGGAACTAATTATTCATGATATGGTTGAGAGCCTCTTTGAAATATTTGTGGGAGAACTGCATATTTAATATATTACTTTACCTAGTTCTTTTCTTTGTAAATAACTTTTGTGAAGAACCTAATATGCCTGTATTATAGTTGACAATTTAAAAGGAGTTGATACCATTTTTAGTCCACACAAGTTATAGAAGGTAAAGAGACACTTACTGAGTGCCTGTTTGTTGTAGCGTCAATATTCTGTTCTTTCTGTGTTAATTATTCCTTATCAAATCATTAGGAGCTAGTTGGTGATTTGATTTTACAGAGGAGACACTTGAGGCTGATAGAGATTACTTGCCTCCATCCTGCATTTAGGAAGAAACAGCTTGGGCTCCAGCCCTTCAGTTTGTCTGCTTTCTTGATTACGCCGCTTATATACATGTTAGTTTTCAGAAGTGTCTGTGTTCTATAACCCTGAAATTACTAGCTGTTACAGTGAGCATTTTTCCTTGGATCAGAATGTAAGCAAGACCCGGCAAGAGTACTATTAGTAGTGCTGGACTGGCCTGTTCAGGTGGTCCTTTGTGTGGTTTTTAAAGTGACTCCAAAGCTAAAATGATTGTTGTTTGGTCACTTTTAGTGTCACTGTATTCTACCCTTTGTTAGTCCCTTTGCTTCATTGAATTTGTTATGATGTGGAGCCCTGATAGCTTTAGGATGTTTTTCTTGTTCTCTGTTGGTGACTTTATTTCTAGAGTGACTATATGTCCTGGATTTTATAGATTGTCCCAGAATAATTTCCTAGTTTGGAAGATAAATTACCTGGTCACCCTAGATACTAGGAAAGAGATGTTGGATTTGCTTATTATAATAATTATATTTTTATTCTATTACCTAATGGGAGGTTAATAGCTGATTTGATTTAATTTGGTGTTACCTGTTTTCCCTTTTTAGTTCAAACACAGCAAATATTTAGGTATGCTTCTCTATTTAGATTAATTCTTCGGTTGTAATTTAATTCATCTAAACAGTACCAAAATTGTATTCTAATTTTGTGCAAAACTGTCACCAAAACACTTTCTGAGAAAGAAGCTCTTTCCTCTGTGGGGGCTTCTGCTCTGTTTTACACTGACTCCCCTTGTGTTTTGAGATTTGGCTAAATTCATTATACTGCCCATCACCACTAGGGGACCACTTTATACATTCTACAAATAATACTCCTATGATAGAAATACTTGTTTCCTTAAAAATTTACTACCAGAGAACCAACCCATATATTTATCATTCATGTACCTCTTTTATTACTTGTCTCACTAGATGGGATTTACCTGAACCAAGTAGCAGCTTTGTTCTAATAATATAAAAACATAAAAAGCTTCTTTTTGGCTGATGAAAAAATTTCTGCATGTATATTTTTTCTGAAAATAAAGGAATTCTGGTTAGTGTTCATTGTGTTTTTGTCATAGAAATATTTACTTCAAAGGAAAGAGAAAAATACGAAGAACTTATATTGTATATTCTATTTGGAACCATTTTTAAGGAATGCACAGTTTATTTCCTAACAGAGTAAAGTTCAAGGCTGTGACCATCTGTATTCATGACTGGACTGTAAAATTTAGCTGCATTGCATTATAGTATTTTATATCGTTCTACAAACTAAGTTGACCTATTTTTGGTTTTGTTTGTTTTTCCTTTTCCAGTCTACCGGGTACTGGTCTCTGGATGTTTTTTGTTTAAATTGGAAAAATCTTAAGCCTGCCCACAGACTGGTATGGTATCCAGTGAGATGGGGACTTGTTGGCAATGGCTTTTGAATGGTCCGAGGAGGCATAGGCAGACAGAGTTGAGCTAGGGTTTGGCCATTCTCTGCTACCTCTCCTGTGGGCAGAACATCTTTTCTCTAGCTTACTTGCTGTTGTAGAGAAGTTAGGGGTTAGACCAGGGTGAACATTTCATTCATCAGGGAGCAGAATGTGGTTCGGATATCTGACTTGCATAGATTGTATTTGACAAGAAGAACAAGGATACTGATATTAGCAGTGCTTACTAGTGATTTAGTGATTGTTCTGTTTCTGAGCACTTGGTTCTCTGAGCAAATAAGCTACTGGTAGGGGCTGCTACAGCATGTACTCTCCCCTCCCCTCCCAGCAAAACCCCTGGATGTTTTGTTTGTCCCTTCTTGGGGGAAACAACATGGTTGGTTGGTCAGCTACCGCCACTGAGAAGAGCAACACCTGAAAGGGCTGTTCTGATTTGTGAGTTAGGCTTTTCTGTGTAAGTTGAAACAGGCGGCTTAGTAGTTGAATGGTGGGGAGAGCTTTGTTGAAGGCAGGATTTCATAGCTACCAGCAACTATTTTCTTTGTAATTAAGGACCTGCCCCTTATACTGAAACCTTAAAGGTGCCCCCCGCCCTTTTAGAGAGAGAGCCTGCGTGAGCATGAGAGAGGGGTGGAGGGAGGTGGCGGGGTGGTGTGTGTGTGGAGAGAATCTTACTGACCTTGGGATCATGACCTGAGCCAAAATCAAGAGTCAGACGCTTAACCGACTGAGCCACCGAGGCGCCCCTAAAGGTGCTCTTTTAAATAGTTAATGCTTATTAGTCATCTGATTATATTTTACAAAAAATTTAGGTCATTCTTCTTACATAATGTCCAAGGGTTCCTTTAGAAAGTTTTGGAGGTCACAGAACTAATGACCAGCTTCAAGATTTGGCAAGTATGAAGTGATACAAATCCCAACTGTTAGTGTATTTTATGCTTTTGTATGTGGGAGTTTTATTCAGTCATTATTGACACTGGCTTTTAGGAGGAAGGATTTTAATCAGTTTTCTAAGTATAATTATTATAGTGCTTCACGCTTAAAAAGGCATAAAGATGGGTTTAAGTAAGACATGTCTGTCTAGGCAGCATTATGAATAAGGCCTAATAACCTAACTTGGTAGAACATTTCTGTTTAGGCATTGATGCCAGCTCCTTTCCTTGCCAGTGAGAGGTGTGTTTTTAAAAGTTTTTAAAGGGGCGCCTGGGTGGCTCAGTCAGTTAGGTGTCCGACTTCAGCTCGGGTCATGATCTCACGGTTCATGAGTTCGAGCCCCACGTTGGGCTCTGTGCTGACAGCTCAGAGCCTGGAGCCTGCTTTGGATTCTGTGTCTCCCTCTCTCTCTGCTCCTCCCCCTGCCCATGCGCGCATGCGCGCTCTCTCTCTCACAAAAATAAACATTAAAAGGAAAAAAATTTTTAATATTGTGGTCTGTTTTGAATAGTTTTGGAAAGAAGTGGCTTTAGTATCATTAATAGGGTTTAAGTTTACTATTGATTTTTAAAGGAAGTTGCCTAGATTCATCAAAAAGCAACCTACTTTGTTGAGTATAGGAAAACATTTCACTTTGCGGTTGCTTTATCACAAAAGGAGAAATCACATTAGAAGTTGATGTGTGGAAGGCATTAGGTTGAATAACAAATTGTTCTTTATATTGATCTTTCAGCTACAGTTATAATTAACTTTGTAGATTTAGAATTTGTCTCTTTTTCCAGGAGAAAAACCGTCAGAGTCATGAACTTGATTTTAGGTGGATTTAAATGTCTGTTTCCCAGAGTGATTTTTTTTTCTTAATCCAGGACTGAAAAGTTATCTGATTGACTTAATTGAAGATAATATATTATCTAATGGTTGATAAATGTTTGTTTTATTGAGGTTTGGAAGATAAAATAATACTTTATTTTTTGGACTTTCAGAAATTTTTTCTTCCCCTCTCTACTCTCCTAGCTTTCTATACCCTTTAACAAGAAAGCATTATTAAAAGGAAAAAAAGTACTGAACAAAATCAAACCTTATGTCTGTGTGCCTTTATCCTCTCAGATTCTCTTGGAAATAATGCCTGATGAAAAAGAAGGCAAGGAAATTACCTTTTTGAACATTTTTCAAAAATCTTCTGATGTCCTCCTTTTAGCTAGCAAAAATAATAAAATTTTAGGGTTTTTAAGTTGTATGTTCCTAATTTTTTTGCGTGGAATGTTTTGTTTTCCTTTAGGGCAGGAGTCCTCTCACAATTTCTACATTGCTGTATAACTACCACAGATAGACATTTGTGGGGATTTAGGAAAATTTTATTATAATAAATTTGCATAGACTAAGTGATACTTAATTTGGGGGTAGATGATAACATCCAGTAAACTCTACCTGCCTGTTCCATCCTGGACCGTAACTGGCTATAAGAAGTGCATTGTTCAGGATTTATAGCATTTGAAGATTTATTCTGGTGCCCTTATGAATAATTAGTGTTTTTCTCCCTTGCTCCTTTAAGGTGCTTTAATTAAGATCTTGGTGTCTCTTCCAGTCTGAGACGATCACAGTAAGACAAGAAAAGGCAATGTCATGGTAGGCAGTTCTTAGTTGCTAGAGAAGTTAGGCCACTTAGTTATCAGGTTGATGAATTTTTGTTCTTAGTTCAAAATGATAAATATTCTCATGACTTTTAAGTATCAGATGTGCTAGTATAGTTCTTTCCTCTGGAACTGAAGTATATTTTAAAAGTTTTTCTTTTTATAAAGAATGTCTTGTTGCGCCGTTTTGCTAGACTGAAAGTTTCCTCATCACTTGGTGAGACCCTCCTCTAATTCAATCTTTGTCTTTTGTCTTTGCTGCCTTGCAGGGTTGGTACAGTAGGCTTCACTAACTTAGCTGCAACTCAGAATTTCTCCTCCAGCACCTGAGTAAATGCTGATGGTCTTGTGGAGAGTGGATTAAGAGTACGAGCTAAGTTCTCAATCCCAATTAAGAAGCGGAGGAAAATTTAAACTGTCTCCTTCAAAGTTTATCACAACCACCACCATCAAGACAGCAAACCAAAGGACAAAGACTTTGACCTGCTGTGTTGCTCTGTGTAGTCCAGTTCACGTATGGTTTACAGACTTGGCTGGGGTTACTAATGAGTAAATAAAAAGTTGGACACTTCCTGTCGTTGGACACTTATTCACAAAGTTACCAAAATGAGGGCTGTACTGGAGACAGCAGACATTGCCATAGTGGCCCTGTATTTTATCCTGGTCATGTGCATTGGTTTTTTTGCCATGTGGAAATCTAATAGAAGCACCGTGAGTGGATACTTCCTGGCGGGGCGCTCTATGACCTGGGTAGCAATTGGTGCCTCTCTGTTTGTGAGCAATATTGGGAGTGAGCACTTCATTGGGCTGGCAGGATCTGGAGCTGCAAGTGGATTTGCAGTGGGCGCATGGGAATTCAATGCCTTACTGCTTTTGCAACTTCTGGGATGGGTTTTCATCCCGATTTACATCCGGTCAGGGGTATACACCATGCCTGAATACTTGTCCAAGCGATTTGGTGGCCATAGGATTCAGGTCTATTTCGCAGCCTTGTCTCTGATTCTTTATATCTTCACCAAGCTCTCAGTGGATCTGTATTCGGGTGCCCTCTTTATCCAGGAGTCTTTGGGTTGGAACCTCTATGTGTCTGTCATCCTGCTCATTGGCATGACTGCTTTGCTGACTGTCACCGGAGGCCTTGTTGCAGTGATCTACACAGACACTCTACAGGCTCTGCTTATGATCGTTGGGGCACTCACACTTATGATTATTAGCATGATGGAGATTGGCGGGTTTGAGGAAGTTAAGAGAAGGTACATGTTGGCCTCGCCCAATGTTACTTCCATCTTGTTGACATACAACCTTTCCAACACAAATTCTTGTAATGTCCACCCTAAGAAAGATGCACTGAAAATGTTACGGAATCCGACAGATGAAGATGTTCCTTGGCCTGGATTCGTTCTTGGGCAGACCCCAGCTTCAGTATGGTACTGGTGTGCTGACCAAGTCATCGTGCAGAGAGTCTTAGCAGCTAAAAACATTGCTCATGCCAAAGGCTCTACTCTTATGGCTGGCTTTTTGAAGCTTCTGCCAATGTTTATCATAGTTGTCCCAGGAATGATTTCCAGGATACTGTTTGCTGATGATATAGCTTGCATCAACCCAGAGCACTGCATGCAAGTATGTGGAAGCAGAGCTGGGTGCTCTAATATTGCTTACCCACGCCTGGTGATGAAGCTGGTTCCTGTGGGCCTCCGGGGCTTAATGATGGCAGTGATGATTGCGGCTTTGATGAGCGACTTGGACTCTATCTTTAACAGTGCCAGTACCATATTCACCCTCGATGTGTATAAACTCATCCGCAGGAGCGCAAGCTCCCGAGAACTAATGATTGTGGGGAGGATATTTGTGGCTTTTATGGTGGTGATCAGCATTGCATGGGTGCCAATCATCGTGGAGATGCAAGGAGGCCAGATGTACCTTTACATTCAGGAGGTAGCAGATTACCTGACACCCCCAGTTGCGGCCCTATTCCTTCTGGCAATTTTCTGGAAGCGCTGCAATGAACAAGGGGCTTTCTATGGTGGAATGGCTGGCTTTGTTCTTGGAGCAGTCCGTTTGACACTGGCCTTTGCGTACCGTGCCCCAGAATGTGACCAACCTGATAACAGGCCAGGCTTCATCAAAGACATCCATTACATGTATGTGGCCACAGCATTGTTTTGGGTCACAGGACTTATTACTGTCATTGTTAGCCTTCTCACACCACCTCCCACAAAGGAACAGATTCGTACCACCACCTTTTGGTCTAAGAAGAGCTTGGTGGTGAAGGAGAGCTGCTCCCCGAAAGATGAACCATACAAAATGCAAGAGAAGAGCATTCTGAGATGCAATGAGAATAGTGAGGCCATCAACCACATCATTCCCAATGGGAAATCCGAAGATAGCATCAAGGGCCTTCAGCCTGAAGATGTTAATCTTTTGGTGACCTGCAGAGAAGAAGGCAATCCAGTGGCTTCATTAGGTCATTCAGAGGCAGAAACACCAGTAGATGCTTATTCCAATGGGCAAGCAGCTCTCATGGGTGAGAAAGAGAGAAAGAAAGAAACAGAGGATGGAGGCCGGTACTGGAAGTTCATAGATTGGTTCTGTGGCTTTAAAAGTAAGAGCCTCAGCAAGAGGAGTCTCAGAGACCTGATGGAGGAGGAGGCTGTTTGTTTACAAATGTTGGAAGAGCCTCCACAAGTTAAACTAATACTAAATATTGGACTTTTTGCTGTGTGTTCACTTGGAATTTTCATGTTTGTTTATTTTTCCTTATGAACTTTTAAGGATATGATGAGACACTAACTTAAGAAAATACTGGTCTTTGGAAAGAAAAAAAAAAAAGAAAACATGTAACTGTTGCATCTCTCAGGCATTGTTTACGCTGTAGGTTTTAGCCAAATTTTACTTAGCAGAAAATCATCTATTTGCAAGACTTTATTTTCCCAGAGATGGATGAAAGCAAATTTTCAACCTAAATGAAGTAAAACTTGTTTAACAGACTGAATTGTGCAAATGTGGTTTAAAATTTTCCATACCAAAGTAAGGAGAGACCAATTATTCTCATAGAACATGTAGAGCAGAATATATGCTATTACAAATAAGGTATACTGTCTGCACTGCCAAATCTTGGTAGGCCTTCTTAACCTGAAGTAGAAGACTTGCTCATTTCAAAGTTTTTTCTGTCTTTGTAATCCCTACTACCATTTAAAACTGAATTTGTAGACATTGTATAATCAGTTGTGTACTGAAAACCTAACTCATGTTCTTGTGGGGTACTTGTGTCAGGACAAGTTAGTTCATTTACCAGGCTCATTTTGCTAGCATGAGCCTATGGATTCTGAATGCCAAAAGAAAGGAAGAAGAATGTTTTCCTGTAGCTGTTCTTGTACCACCAATATATGGAATGTTGAGCAAAAGTTGTTCCAGTTCCTTTTTTTTTCTTTTTTTCCTGCTTTGACTGAAGTTTAAGTGAACCATACTCAAATGACCGTCAAGTCTATCTTGATACATTTATGTCATGACTGTATTGTCAGATGATTAGGGGAGAAAATGAAGTAAACATTGCTGATGATCCCCAGATTTATTGACCAAGTTCAGGTTGTTTATACAGTTTGGGAATTAGCAGTCCTCAAGCAGTGTTTGGTCAGCTTATGCTAAACAGGTGACTACTCGTACTCCACTAATTCTCTAGCTTTGTTCTTTGTTCTTGTCATTTGGTAACATTTTTTATTAGCCACATATCTTTCCAAGTGGATTCAGTCAGAAGATATGTCCAGAAATTTGAAAAAAAAAAAAAAAAATTGTCACTGCCTTTGTGCTGGGTTGCCTGCCCCATGATATATTGAAGTTGAGCTTTTGGAGGGAAAATTTAATTCTGAGATCATACTGTGTCCTTGAGAAGTTCCCCCTGCCCCCCGATTTACTTTTTTTCGAAAGACTCGCCATCTGTACACAGCCTCTACATTTTTGTTTAAAAAGTTATATTGACCTAGAGCATGAGGAGGTTTCAATGCAAACTGGGCATCAGTAACAGAAAAGTCAGAGTGCATGCTTTGCCATTGGTAGATTGTCAGTATTGTCTTTCTGTGGAACAGCATGTTAAAGAGGTGTCAAGAATAAGAACTTCTGGGCTTAATAGTATGTCTTGTGGAGGATATTGTAGGACTTGTGTAAATTATAGGACCCTCGATCTTCACATGGCATGGCACTCCGTTGTAACCTTCATGGATGGGAATCTTTTTCACAGTCTGATTCCCCTTCGTGAGGGCAGGGTACAAAAGATGTTGGAGGAAAGCTCTATAGATCATGTAGTTACGTGTCTGTGTGCTCAACATGGTCCTTTTTCCTTTGTGACATATGAAGGAAACTAATTGTGTATCTACTTTCTTTGACTTTCCTGTAATCTCTGATACTTTTTAAATTGCATGATTTTATTAAGCTTGTATTCTTTAGGCAAAAGTATTACTTTTTTAGATACTTTTGTAGATTTTGAATCAAAACTCAGTCCTAATAACTTTCAATTTTTTGTATTCTGTAAACTAGTTTCATTATGATGGACTTGATTAGTCCAAAGTTGATTTTAGAAATTATCAGGTAGCATAATGTCTTCCCATCTCCAGGAGGCTTTCTGATGGACTGAGTCTGTAGATGAAAAAGTAATTTATGTATGAATAGCATGGTTTCTGAGAGCTTAGAGTGCCTTGTAGAATTTTTTTTCCCAATTTCATTCTTAAGATTTAGAAGTTGGGGGCCAAATCAATAGGGACCATCCTTTTCTTGTATGGAGGAGGCTGTGGCTGTGACATATCTAAGGTTACAAAAAGTCTGTTGGGGAGAACAGAGAACCATGTATCCAAAGCTGGACTCATGGTTAGTCCTTTTCTCAAAGGAACTATTTTCCTTTGAGACAACCTTTTTGGTATTTGGGAAAATAATAGGACCTTAGATTTTTCAAATTGGCTTTTAAGTCATAGGGATTAAAATTTTCTTTGAACACATTGCTGTGTAACTCTCCACAAAGAGGATTGACACCTTGGCTGGGCAGCCTTCTTAACCCTTCTTTTTTACGGCATAAATTAACAGGTGGTGTTTATGTAGGTTTTTTCCTCTTTGTTTAATGTTGAGTCCTAATAGTTTGGAGTATTAGGATCCCCCTATTTTCTCTTTGCTGCTGTCTTAGTACGATACGTGAAATACATCATCTTGTGTCTATTTGTGTGTATATAGCAGTAGGTCAAGTTTAGAGTACTAATGTCTGTAAATAAGGAATGACTATTAGCATATCCATTAGGATGTTTATTCTTGTCAGTATAAACATCACTGTGTTGAGACTGAAGTCCCTGAAGCTTGCCCTTCGTATTGCTTTCCAGTAATAGATAATGTGCTTGAATAAGTATGTGGATTGCCGATTGCAACTTCATTCAGGGGACCATTGTTCAGTCTAGATTTCATTAGAATGATTGTTCATGGAATGATACATGGTCTGTTTTAAGCTAGCAAAATGTTCATACTTTACACTAAATGGGTCCTAAATGATGACATTTGCTCTGTAGACATATGTATATATTTTTATATTGGCTCAAGCTAAGGTTCAGAATTGAGTAAGAGTGATATTGACTAGAATAGTTACCTAAGAGTCCAAATGAAAAGTGAGAACACTGGTCTTCAAAAAGTAGAGACAAATATTGTCTTATCTGTTCTTAATGGTATCCCCAGTTCTTAGATTTTTGTCTTTCCACACAATCTCAGTCTTAAGATCTAATGAGAAGAGCTTATTATTCAGGCATGCAGAATAATTATTGGCTCCAAAAATAACTATATCCTTTTGCCCCGAGATAGTATGTGGCTTTAGAAATAGCTGAGCCGAGCTTTTTCTGCAGCCATTCTTTTCCTGGTGAGGTTATCACTCACATCTTTAGGTTAGAGAAGCATCAAGCAATAGTGGTGGTACTGTGTCCTTTAGCCTAAATTCAGCAGATCTGCTCTCCCAAGGCTTCCGTTTCCCTTGGCTCAAAGGATCCATTGTCTTTTTGTACAAAGAGGCTGGCCAGGGTCATAGTTCTTAGCATGTCAAGTAATTAGCAGAGACCTATCATATGTGAAACTTCACATTTTAAGAATTGATTGGGAGGTTGTCACTCAGTTCTGTAACCTGAGGCTAATTGGGAGTGGGGGACTGAAGTCTTGTCCAGGGCGCTTAGAGTCTATAAGTGTCTCCGTTTCTCAGTCCGCTGTTTTCTTCCCTATACTTACAGGGTGAGTGGATCTTCTCCTCTGTCTTCGAATATCATTTAGTGTAGCCTGTGGGCTATTCTCATTCTTTACCGTCCTGAAGACTGGCCATATTATTAGACCCGTCAATGTTCCCACTTGGCAGTATTTGGCTTACTTACTTTGCTTATACTTTTTACTCTGCTCTGTCATTTTCATCTGAGGTATGATGGCTGGAAAGGACCATGTGGGTATGGAGTAGTTACACCTTACCATTCCCCAGGTTTAGATTGAGAGATGTACATAGACCATTCCTGTTACATTATGTGACCACGGAGACATGCCAGGACAATTGTTCTAAGAAGTCAGAAAAACTATAAATGAGATGCTGAGAAGAAATACCTGGGTGATAAAAACACAAACTTAACAAATTAGGTAACAGACAAACATTAGGTTAAAATGTGCAGACGTAGAATTCTATTCAGTGAATTCCAGAACTTGAAGCATCTTGGCTATCAGCTTATTTAAGCCTTTCCTCATATAGATTCGTATATCAACGAATAAGATCCAGCCTGTTAAAAACCCTGGTTTGATGTTAAATATTGTGAAGTAGGAGTTTTTAAGCCTATTTGAGGTTAAATGACTGATATTTGATAGTGACGCTTTAGTAGAAAAAAATGCTTTTAGGCTTGTATTCATAAGATTTCTCATTAGCAAAATGTTACATTGCATAAGTCATTCTGATGTTAGCTTGAACAGACTTTACAAATAGGGTATACTCCTATTTGTGTGTATACTCACCTACCATTCAGAGAGACTGGTCTTTCCCTTTGTCTTCCCTCACATGCTTTAATTTTTCACCTATTCTTTCTTTTAACATTTCTCAGATTCCTGTTTTGATCTCTTATCAGCTTAATTCACTTTCAGGTTTATTGCTGTGATGTGCAAAAGTGCTGCTTTGCCCCAGTTTTGAATACTTGGATCCAAATAATGATTCATTAAGTATAGTCGTGTTTAAATACACGAAATTTCTATAAGCTTAAACTGTTAATTCTCCAGAATGATCTTCTCAGGCTAATGTTCACTAGTGTTCACTAATAAATGCCCTAATAATCCATCAGTATTTTATTCTGAAAACTCTTTTCTTCAAAAATTAGGGAGACAACAATAGTTAAACTTCATACCGATCCCTTTGAAATGGTGGTATCACAATGCAGAGAGGAATGGAGTTTGTTTTGATGCCAAAAAGCCTTGTTCTTTCAGTACTTTAAAGGTGAAAAGTTGGAACTAGTCAGTTGGCATATAGAGAAACCCTTTTGTACTAGTAAGGTGTGAAGCTGGATTATATAAGAAGTGATCTTTTGATTACTACATTCGGTTAGCTTATTAACTCAGGGCGGCAAACCCCTTTTCCTCCATTAAGGTCACTTCTCTTCATTTGGTATCCTTTTTATCAGACTCTCTCCTCTGTTGGAAGACTTGGTATTCAGCTACTCTGACTCCTAGAATTGGATTTAGCTAAGGTTCAAACTATATAATAGGCTTTGCCAGTGCTGAGTCCCACACCATCATTCACATAGTCATATAAATGTTTTTATTTAAACTTCTCTCTCCAATGCCGGGAATAAGGCTTTCAACTACTGATTCACCTTTAAAGGAATGTTATGAGAATGGATATAATTTATGTTTCTGTTTCCATCTCAAATCCTTTAGAAAAGATAGGACTTTGGCTTAAGCACTCTTGTTTCTCTGGTAACTAACAGCCTTAACCATTGATATATTGCCTTTTATTCAGAAATAGACGAGAAAGATTTGATGTATTTGTATCGTTACTCATTTCATGTACTTTACTTTTAAGGGGAGGACCATAATTGGAAGCTGTTGGTTTAAACCAAATAACCTTACTTTATGTAATAATTTTTCAGTGTGGTTTGGTTACCTGGATTCATACTATGTGTGAAGAGAGGGATGCTAGAACAAATAAGCAAATGAAGAGCAAGTCAAGACAAAAAGCACAGCGGTCTCAGATTTTTCTTAGTGTAGGAGCAATGGCTTTACTCGCAGAAAAGCACTAGATCATAATTGTTGCCCATGATCCTAAAGCCCCTCCAATCCTTTCCTACCCCTGCCCCCAGTTAAAAATAGTTTACAGTCCGTGAACTCTATCGATAGGGGAAATACATATTTCAGTGATTTCCGTAACAGCACAAGTTGACAGTAGATAACCACAACCTTATTGGAGACTTCTATTTATCTTGGTAAATTCACCTTGTACCCCAGTGCTGCTGGAGGAAGGAGTGTTTACTTTGTTTATCGCCTTTGGACAAACTAGTCTGGATAATTTTTCAGTATTTAATTGTAGCCTAGACTTCTGTAAGTGGAATTTTCCTTAATAACTCGCTTTTTGGTAATAATAGTTGGAAACTGAAATTAAGCTTATTGCTATTATTGAAATCCCAAATTGGCAAAGGCCAGTATATAGGGTATTTCATAATATAATCAGCTTCTGAAATTTCTGTTTTGATTAGTGCCTTCTGGTTGCCAATATTGACTCTGCTAGTTTACACATTTCCCTTTCTTGATAGAATATATTTATTTGTTACAATTCCTCTTTTTAAATTTTGTTATAACTAGTCAAGGAAATACAAAAAATGCATTTATATTTACATACTTTATATGCAGCGTTTGTTTAGGTTCAAGGAAACCAAGTAGCTCTAATTCCTGTTGCAGTTTAAATGTTATTTATTCATCTGTATTTGTTTTGTATCCTTCATTAAAACTATAAAGTTACTTATTCTGTGAGTATATTTTAACTATTGTGTTTCCAGTGTAGGTTTAATAGGCATATCTGAGAACATACATGTGGCAACAGTTTCACATTCCATGTTAGATAAAGAGCTTAAAGTAGAGGTCCGTAGAAAGCACAAATCCTGTTCACGCAGGTGTGTATCTCCACACGCAGAAAGCACAAGACTCACAGTGTTTCTCAGTGTCCCGCAAGTGCCAGTCATAAAGCCCACCAGGCGTCTGTCTTGGGAGTTATGGAGGACCACCGTTTTGAAAGCCCTAGACAATGAGGTCATCTAAATTGTGGTCCTACATGAGAAGGGATTCAAATGTAATAATCTGAATAAGTTTGTACTGCTGTGGTAGAGGGAGAGAAGGCCAATGTCAAGAATGTTGCAATTATACTTGGGGTTACAAATGAAAATGGGGTTTATGGGTTCTTTCCTATAATCTGGAACTAACTGGGACAGACTTTTAAGCTTTTGGTGGGTGGGACAGTTTGATAAACTTCTGCTTTAAGTTGTAGACCCATTTGAGTTGGTTTTTTATCTTAAGTCTTGAGGAAGTTTTACCTGCCATCAGTAGGTTCCTGAAAACATGGAGAAATTTCACATTTTGACAGGGCAAATACTTGTCTTTCATCTTTGTGTAGGTTTGTAAGAGGTAAACTTATCTTTATTTTTTCGTGTGCTTTACTGCACTTCATTTTAATAGAGCGGAATTTGGTCCAAGTATTCTGAGCATCAAACTAAGTCTGAGACAGCTCTGCCAAACGAGCTACTTTGCTTTTCACAGTGGTTGTAAGAGTCTAAAGGATTCTTTTACCTGTACCATTCCCCCCGCTTCATGACCAGATGAGGTGAAATCTGTGGGTGCAGCAGAAGAAAATGTGTTTTTCTTGCACTCGGTTTTGCCCTTGTTTTCTTTACCTGCATAGTCCCAGTCTATCAAGAATGCATCAATAATCCCTGTCTTGAATTTTGCCCATATGTCAAAAGCTGTAACTCTCAGAATGGGAGACAAGTGACTACCTTTGTTCCCGCTCTCCTCTATTTTGTGTATTTATCTTCTTAGGGAAAGACTTGGTCAACTCGGATAATACATGGAATGAAGATTAAAGCTGGTGTAGACTGGTATCACATGTTTTAGAGGGGTTAACCAGAGCGCCTGAAGGGAGAGATTCATTCCCCCTCCAGCAAAAAGCAGTCAGGTGTGTTCCCTCAGTATTAGAATGTAAAACCTCAGGCTTGGGGTGGGGGTGTGTGTGGTGAGGGCAGAGGGGTGCCAGAAATACAGGAAAAAAAAGAGGCTTGAGGAGTATCTTTGGCTTAGCGATGTGTGATAAGGCAAAACAGTTATAATCTGTTAATCCTATATAGTATGCGTCTGTACCTTTAAATGTTTTTAAATTTAAAATCATTTGCAAGAACTTCATGCTTTTGAAGATTCCTTTGGCAGAATTTCTTTCATTTAAAATTCCATGGAAAGTTGCTTTAATTATTCGTCTAGGTGAAAGTAGTCCTAGCAGTGTAAATATGTATAATTAGAATTTTCTAATTTCACTTTGAGATCTCTAACTTTTGAGTGGCAAAAACAGATCAACAAGTCTTTTGCTCATGGACTTTTCTGTGGCGTTGTTAAAATGCAAAAGCTTTATTTTTGTTAATAATGACATGTTACGTTAGTGTCAGATGATGATACGGCATCTGTTCCCTGCCTTTCCCCACCGGTACTGCTTTGGTTTATAGATTGCCAGCAGAGTTGAGAAATGGAGCAGGGATCTACCCATTCTTTGCTTGGACATCCCATTTTCTGTTGCCCAGACCTGTGTTGGCAATCATGTATGAACTATGTTATGCTTCTCAGTACTTATTATTTTTTTTTGATAAGGTGGATATCAAAAATAGTTGCTGTGCAAAAGTTAGTAGTCTTCTTCAAGAAGAAAACCGATTCCTTTTCTAATATCCTGTGAAATTGCTTCATTCATTTCTTTATTTTTAAGCCAAATGTCAGCAGAGTACTGCTGCTTTTATCTAGTACTTTTGATATGTAAGTATTGCATTTTAAAAAGATGTCTACATTGAAAGCTGTTTTTCCCAGTGTCCTCCCTATTATACTCTGTTCATATTTTCTGTAAGAGACCAGTCTGTGCACTGGGGGTGTGTATTGTGTAAATGTACCATTTCGTCAGTTATGCATTGTAGACCAAATGTGATTATAAATGAAGCTGTTGAGTCATTGGTGAGTTTTTTGAATTGTAAACTGATTTCCAGTGACCGTTTGTTGTCCACAGGTTTTTTTGTTTGTTTTGTTTTGTTTTGTTTTGTTTTGTCTTCAGGTTTGATCGGGGTCCATCTTCACATTGTACAATGTTTTAGTTGCGAGCAGAAAGTAGAATTTGGTATAAACCAGGTTATTTCTGTATTGAAAGGAATACCATTGAAATTGTAGATTTAGGATTGTTAACCATACATGACAAGTCTAACTTGACTATTATTCTAACCTACTGTATACAATCTGATTTTTAAAATTGTAGACATGTATGATCTTGGTTTAATGTGTTTTTAAAAGTGTTATTGTTGAAAAAATGGAAAAACAATGAAGCAAATCTGCTAAAGAGCTGTCAGTTTTCATTACTGACTCTGTAAAATACACTGTTCTTTGTGTACTGTGTGTTATTTTGCCAGCTGCTGCATTAGCCTTCAAAAGTATTTGGAAACTTCAGATGAACTACATTTCTTGAAAAGTATATTCCTTTCTGTGGTATCTTGTCCTGTAACTGAAGTATAGTAATTATTTTATGGAAATGTTATTAGCACTTCTGTACCAACTTTGAATAAAAGGAAAAATTTACATTTCTGTGACTGAGTATTTTCAGTATGAACACATCTGCCCTCAAAACTTGACGAGGTTCTGTGTCTAGAGTTGAAGAGGTTGTACCTCAGTGCCTTTTCTCTTGGCTCACCACAGGTTTTCCCTGCCAGTTAATGCTGTTCTTTACCAGTGTAAACCAGGGCTTACAGATGTTGATTCAGAATTGAGTGACATGGCAATCACCGAGTAAATAAAAATTCTCTTAGTTTACTACTTCTATTTCGAAATAACTTCAGATCACAGGAAAGTTGTGAGAACAGTATGAAGAACTCCGGGATCATTTTCATCCAGATTCACCAGTAGTACACATTTTTGCCACATTTGCTTTGTCATTCTTTTATCATACACACTTTTCTGAACCATTTGAGTGTTAAGTTGCAGACATTCCCCTCTACTCCTTCAGTAGTTGTAGTATATTTGAGACCAGGACAGTCATCTAATCAGAATGTAATTATCAATATCTGGAACATGACAGTGATGCAGTATTTTAATCTGACGTCTTTATTCAAATGTTGCTGTTCCAATAATGTCCTTTTGTAGCATTTTTTTTTTTTAAGTTTAGAAGCCAGTCCGTTGTATTTAGCTTTTATGTCTCTCTCCTTTAACTAGTAATTCCTCAGTTTTCCTTTGTCTTCCATGGTATTGATAGTTTTGAAATTTAGAGGCCATTTGTGAATGCCCCTCATTTCCTCGTGGTTAGATTCACACTATGCATTTTTGGCAGGAGTATGACATAAGTGAAGCAATGATAATGTCCTCAAAGCTTCATGTTGGGAGGTACGTGATGTTGTTCCCTTAATGTTGACATTAACTTTGATGCTTGGTTAAGACGGTGTCTGTCAGGTTTCTCCACTGTCAACTTACTGTTTTTCCTTTAGCCAATAAATAATTTGTGGGAAAATAGTAAGAGATTACGTAAATAACTTACTCCTCATCAAGCTTGAACCCCTGAATTCAGTGTCCATAGGTAATTTTTGCCTGAGCAAAGTTACTACAATGATGATGCAAAACAGTGATTTTTTTTTTGTCAGTTTTGTTGTTGTTTGCTATACTCAAATGAAGAGCTTCGTCCTCTTCCCATTTATTTGTATGAACTCATTTAGTGGGTTATACTCCATTACTGTCATCATTTTGCTCAAATGTTTCCAGATTTAGCCATTGATACTCTCTTCAGGCTAGTTTCTGTGTCCTTGATGCCCATTTGTATCATTTTTTCAGTGCTTCCTGATTTCCCAACACAGCAAGGGGTTGCAGGCTTATCTTGTACTTTCCTTTCCCCATTGGGACCGGCATTTAGTTAGGGAATGGAATTTAGAAATCAAGGTCTGGGTGTGCCCATTCTTTACAGGGGTGAACATGGCCTTTCTTCTGGGCCCTTTTCAGTATACAGAAGTAGGGTATTCATATACATCTGATGCCTCCTAATTCTACACCAGCGCTAGAAGGTTCTCTTAGCTTTCCCCATTACTCCCTTTTCCAGCTGCAAGAAATCAGGTAATATTGACACATTAACTCATTTTTCAATCTTACAACTCTTTAGAATTAAAGTTTTTGCAGGTGTATAGATGTTTTTAAGAGTTTTGCTGAATATGGAATTGTAGATTGGGAAGTATTTTTCTTCAGTTTTTGTAAGCATAAGACTTTTTTTTTTTTCCCTAGCTTCTAGTCTCAGTGTTCTGAAATTTCATCATTACATGCCTTGAAAGTTTTTCTTCCATTGTGCTGGCCCTCGGTGGGCTCTTTTCAGTTTGGCAACCGAGTGTCTTTTATTTCTAGGATGATTACTCTCTGTTTTCTCCTTTTTGGAAAAAAGGAGTTTTTTCAACTTTGAATTTTGTTCAACTCTTTGGATCGTGTGGACTGGTCCAGTTTCATACAGTCTTTTGTTTTTTAATTTTCTTAATTGTCTTTGTCTTTTTGCTCTTTCTAAGGGTGTTTCTAACTTTATCTTCCAACCCTTCTGTTGAAAAGATTTCTCAGATATTTACTTTATCAGTGCTGCTTTGTTCCCCGAATCTTCCTTTTTTCTAGTCTCTTGTTTCATGGTTGCTGTATCTTTTCATCTCTGAAGATAGTGTTTTCTCTTCCTGCAGTGTTTGTTTACTTCAGTTTTTTCTGTGTTGAGCTCTCATGTTAAAGGCTTTTCTCAAATGTATGCAGTCTTTGGTTTAACAGAACGGACTTCTGAATGCGTGGGTGGAGCTTGTCTGCTTCATTGTCTGGCCTTCGTGGCCTGGCTGTTTGTTGCATGACTCCTGTGGTATCTTTTGAACAGGTCAGATTGCCCAAAGAATAGTCTTAAGAGTTTTTGACTGAAGGACGAAAGGCTTTGGGCCATTATTCTGGGAGCTAAGTGGGGAAAGAGCCCAGGGGTCTCATCATTCAGTATGCATTTTTTTCCTCAGTCTCTTTTTGGTGTGGTGCCCCCACTTAGAGCTGTGCGTGTGTCTCGTAGTCCAGAGGTTTCTCTCTGTTTTGTCCACTCCAGAGAATAAACCTCCAGACACGCATCTAAGGATCCAGTTTCTCCTTACGCTTTTGACAGACTTTATTTTAGCCTCTTACTTCACCCCCACTTTCACAGGCATACCCCGTGTTGCCAGTTGTTAAGTACGGTTGATTCTTGGTTTTCCCCATTGCTGCTTTCTTTCATATATTTTCTTTCTTCTCCGGATTGAATTGCTATGTTTCCGTCTCGTCTTCCTCATTCTTTCAGAGTTGTACCTTAAAAACACACACACACACACACACACACACACACACACACACACACACACTAAAAAGCTCTTTACTGTAGTTCTAGTAGGTTTTTCAGAAGGAGCATAATTAGATGCTTGTGTTGCAACTTCCAACTTACTGGGAAGTTTTGGTATCTGCTCTTTGCTTAGTATTTGAAAGTTGACATTTCTGAGTCTATAGCCCATTTCAGTCCTTCCCAAAAAGAACATGTTGACAACCAGAAGCACAGTTGGAGTTTTAAAATTCTGTTGGTCTCTGAAAGCGCGGAGCTAATGATGGTTCACATTTCAAAAGGGGCCTTAGGAATTGTGTGTTTGATTCTTCTGTACGATGCACGAAGCCCACCTACGAAAACACATTTTGTGTGTGGAGTTTAACATACATACTCCGTCCCATGAAAATTAACTGGTATACAGCACAGTGAGTATGGTTGCTACTTGTTATTTGTGGCAGTTACTTTCTGTAAAGTGGCGTCTAACGCTGAATTCGTGAATACAAGTCATTGCCCCTTGAGGAGATGCAGGGTTGGGTTCCTATGAGCCTCCGGCTGGTCACATTTTAATTAACTGACCGATACATAACCTCATTTTATGTGTGTTTCTGATAAAGACATTATATTTAATACATTTGATTCATAATCATTGAGCTCAAAGCCAACAGCATCCTAACCCATGCCACGAATGAAGTTTACCTAATGCATTTTTCCCGTAAGGCACATCGCATCCTTCTTACACCGAGGAACATTTAAGACAGCATGTCACTACACTCAGGGGACCATTTTAAATAGCATTGACAAAAAGCACCAGAATGCAGGAAAACATGGCACTACGTGGACTGCTGAAAAGACACCTGCTTATTACCATGGGAGACCTGAAGCAAGAAGGCAGAGCCTCGGTTGTTGGGCCTCAGCCGGGAATGTGCATGTCAGGTGGCACATTTTCCACCAGTGTCCACATGCGCGTGTCTGCAGATGACTGCAGAAGTTGGTGGGAGTGTCCACCTGGGCGGCACAAATAGGTTTTCACTAGTAGACGAATTGGCACGTATGGATTCCGCACGTAATGAGGATCCACTGTACCTGCGAAGCAAACACCCGTGTAACCACCACCCGCAAGAACTAGAACTTTGTCAGCGGCTCTCCCAGAAGGTGCACTTCAGTTACGGGAAGTTCTGATTTTAAAGGGGTTTCTTACCTCCAGTCTGCCTCTTTAATTTGCAAGCTCAAGTTCTGCCTCTGAAGTGTTACCTTTTTTCCCTTTGAGTATTTGAAGACAAATATTCAAGATAAAGGTACTCTTAAGTCTCAAAATCCAGCTTTATCTTTTTCATTCTCTTGGGTGTGCAAGAGAGTCTTTACCTGTCTTTTTTTTTTTTTTCCAGACAACTTTGAGGCACTTTGACGTCCCTTTTTATATGTTTAAATCCGCAAATACAGTCTCCAGGGTACACACTACTGACGTTAGACTGTAGGGGTGGGAAGTAAACACGACAGTGAAGACTACCATTCCCTTGGTTTCACTGTCCTTCCGGTTGTGATAGGAAATTTCATTGTCACACCCTCTGGAAGACACTGTACAATGCCATTGTCTCTACTTGGTATGTAGAGACAGCACGACCTGCTGACTCGGTTTCCAGAAGTTGTCCTAGCTTTTCAGAGTCCTGAAGTTGGATGCGTAATATTTCCTGTACACTCTAGGAGTAGAATGTCCATGATTCTTGATTATGTGCCAAGAATCCTTAGAAGTCTGGAAGCACCTTTATGAGTCTGGCTGTGTCTTTGTTTTGTATCAGTCTCTTACCTGTTTATTCCTTCTTCCTTGACTGTGCATCTGTTTTTGACTAACAGGATGTGCTTTAGCTTTATTATGCATATCTGTCTTTTGAAAACAAATGGTGCTGTTTTCCTCTTTGCAGTTGAATATCTTATTTCTCCTTGAATTTTCTGACTTGGCTTAGCATTTTCTTTCTCTTCAGTGAATTAAAGTGCAGTTAGCAACTTCCATCCCTTCATTTTTCCATTTATTCTTTGACTTATGCATTCATCAACTACTTAGCAAACACATTCTGTGTGCCAGTTGCGTTGCATCTCCAGCAAGTAGTAAAGATGAATAGATGCAACCTTGAAGAAGCTTAGTTAAGGAAGGGGATGGTACTCGACGTAATTGTACTTGCAAGATGTGGGTGGAATGGGAGCGGTCCGTGTAGGATCGCAGAGGAGAAGCACACTTCTAGGAAGTAACTGAATCTGGAAGGATGTTTTCATTCCTTTAATTCCACTGTGCCTTTATACCCTGCTCCTCCTGCTCTTCAGAGTAGTGCAATCCCTCAAATGCCTTCCTCTCACCTCCTAAGTTAAGCACCCCTGCAGTGGCCTGGTTGGTGGACACAGTTGGTCTGTAGGGTAATGCAGATCTGACTCTTGCCAAGGCCCAAGTTTCTCCATCAGTGCATATTTAAAAAAAATACTTCTCTTAACCCAGTCGACGAACACATTTTTTGCTAAACTCATACACTGATGTTTAGAAGATTCACAGGATATAAAATAGGATTCTTTCTTTAATAACCCTGTTGTCTCTAGTCACTAAATCTTTTGCGGGTTCTTACCTCCCTTGGTCTCCCTGTCATTCCAGTGCTGTCCTCCTACTCCCTGCAGAGGCCGAACTGTAAGATGAACGCAGGGAACTGAATTGTGCGTGAAGGAGAGCAGTCCACAAGACCGGTAGCTCAGTGATGTATACCTGATTCCTGCTCTCACTATCCGTTTCATGAGCTTTGGCATTTCATTTACTTGCTGCCATAGTAACCAGGATTCCTGCCAGTCTTCCTCTTTCCCATCTTTTATTCATCTGTACAGGCATCTGGAGTGGGGATGGGGAAGATAGAAGTGGAAATCTCCCAGTAAAAGGGTGTGGATTTCAGAATGTCCTCAGAATAGCAAAGATGGACATCTTAATTTTGGCATTGTTTCCAGCTGTTGAAGTACTATTAACCACAAGTAGTCACCTATTGGGGTTGTTATTTCTCTATTTCATGTCAGGGAGAGCTCTGTTATTGTGAAAAAAGAAGTGGAGTTTTTATGTTTATTAAATTAGAGTTGTAGGAGATCATTGCTGAAAATCCTTGATAAACTACAGTTCGGCCAGAACCACTCATTTTTTGGCTGATGAGAAGCCAGCCAACTTCATACTAGAATGTGGTTCTCAGCTTTGTCTGTACCTGGAGAGTTTCAAAAATGCTAGTGCCTAGGATTCTTAAATTCCTAGGCCAATTGAATCAAAATATCTGAGGTGAGACATAAGCGTCTCATTTTTTAAAGTTCCTAGGTTAGGGGTGCCTGGATGACTCAGTTGATTGAGCATCTGACTCTTGATTTTGGCTCAGGTCGTGATCCCAGGGTCATGGGATTGAGCCCCGCATCGGGCTCCGTGCTGGGTGTGGAGCCTGCTTGAGATAATTCTCTTCTCTGCCCCTCTCCCTCTGTCGCTCGTTCTCTCTCTCACAAAAAAAAAACAAAAAAAAAACCAAAACAACAAAGTTCCTCAGATGATTCCACTGTGCTCTAGAGGATGCGTTGGTGATTCTGCCCTTTTCTTTTGATATACCCAAATCATGAAAGGAACTGCTGGTTGTATACAATTGAACCTCCAAATTTGGCCTGAAATGGCATCTATTTGATTGATATTCTTTGACTTGAGACCTGGGAAACAAGTGGATTAATTAAGGAACAAAACTGCATTATAGTCGAACTACACAGATTTACTGTTAACCTGGGCCCGTAAGTAACTGACAAGTCATAAATTCATACAGAGTTGGATCTCATGTAATCATGACTTTCTTCTTGTTCTGTGAGGTCTTGAAATTCATTCATTTATAATCTTTTGACACCAAAGCTGGTATTGGTGACTCACTGTGGGCTAGCTGCAGGGTCCCTTAGTAAGTCCAGTTTATGATTTAGAGGCAGTCTTGCCAACCTTGCAGCTGAAGTTACTGATCATCCTACTAACTACCTTTGCATTTGCAAACTCAGCCATGCTATGAAGTGTGACTGCTTTATTATTTTCAGTTTGTTATTGGCACACATTAATCTGTGCTGGACTCAGCAGTTATTGGACTCTTGCTCCTCTGATTTTTTTTTTTCTTCCATTCTTCCCTGGGTTCTTTTTATTTTTGTCACATGCCCCAAAGAATAAATTTTTATGTTTGATTTCCCAGGTCTCAAGAATCTCAGTCCTGGTGCATGGCCATAGAATATGGTCAAGTTCCTCTTTTCTCATCACCTTGATTTCTTCTTCTTCTTCTTCTTTTTAATGTTTATTTTGAGAGAGAGTGAGAGCATGTATGCACATGGTGGGAAGGACAGAGAGAGAGAGAGAGAGAGAGAGAGAGAGAGAGAGAGAGAGAATCCTAAGTAGGCTCCACACTGTTAGCGCAGAGCCTTATTTGGGTCTTAATCCCATGAACCATGAGATCATGACATGAGTCGAAACTAAGAGTAGGATGCTTAACCCACCACTCATTACCTTGATATCATTGACCACTGTGTTCTCAGGGCCAGACTTGGTCTTGTCCTGTCACATGTCCTTAGTCGGCTCTGATTTTAGGACCAGTGATCTCTAGGCTCCTGACTTCTAGATTTCTGGTTTTTCTCTGATTGTCAAGAATCTGAGCAGCCAATGTCAGCGTAGCTCATGATTTTAGAAGTACAGCTTGCAAGACTCTCTCAGTAACCACTGAAAGCTAATGTATCAATACCGCTCTGATTAGTATTAAAAATATATATGGATGTGGAGTCTGTGAATGAGTTCTAAATGTTTGAGGCTTAGGTTTAGGACTTCAGTACAAAATTTGCAAATTATGGCATCCATAGTAAGATAGCAAGCAAGCCTCTGGCATAGACTTAGGGGAAGAAATCCTCTTTAAATCAAAACAAAACTGAATTTTCCCCAAAAGCAGTTTGTTTCTAAAACAACTTTTTATTGCTCACTGTAAAAAGTCAGGTAATAAAGCAACATGAAAAGAAAACACAACAGAATATTCCTGTCATCTTACTACCTAGGGAAAAGTAGTAACATTTTGTTGTATATTCATCCAGACTTTCTTCCAATGTATGTGTACATAAGTACTTTTTTCTTTTAGAAAGAAATATGGATTGACCCTACCGGCTGATTTTTAGTTTTGTTAAAATATTTTTGTGTCTTACGTAAGGATCAACGTCCTTTTTTTAAATGGCTGTGTTACTATTCAGTGAAAATAATTTATTGAACCAGTGGTCTGTGATGGACAACTACATTTCTATTTATGCACTATCCTAATAACTTTATGGTGAAGTTTTTCCGAGCTAAGTCCTTGTGCATGGGTATGGCAGTTTTCTCAGAGTAAATTCTTAGAAGTGGCTGTAGTATTGAAGGTATACACATTTGAGACTAATCTAGATTGCCATTTGCCCTCCAGAAAGTTTACATTTTTACCAGCAGTATAAGTGAGTGTTTGAACAGAACTCTTAATGTGCTAAGCAAAAAATTGCTTAGAATGGACAAAAGTGATGGCTTCTGCATGTGCCAAACACAGTGCCCATGTTGATTCTATCCAAAAATAAATGCCATCTGACTCTTTCTGTCCTTCTTTCCTGCTGTTAGTCCAGACCTGCTCTGAGAGCACCCTAACGGACCCTCTCTCCACCTCTAGGAGAGGTGTTCGGCTGCCCTGGACCAGTTGCAGTCCGCTGTCTCTAACCCAGCAGTCAGAAGTAGCAGCTCCTTTGGAGTTCTTGTCACATTGATGCTTTTTGATTCAGTCTTGTTTAGGTTTAACTTCTGTTTTAATTAGTTTACTTACATGTGTCTGTCTTCATGTCTGTATCACAAACTTTGAAAGGGCTGGGACTTCGTGTTTCACATCCTCGTGGCTACCCTTTTGGAGGTGGATTTCACAGTAAGCAACCTAGAAATACTTGGCTTGAAGAGGCCTTTGAGAGGAATGTTTCCAGATTAATATTAGGTGGAGCCTTAAGAAATGGTCACTAGCTGACTATACTTAATCTCCCCCAATGGCAATCTCAACCTGTATTTCTGAACTCACAGAATTTGGTATGCTTGTTCAGTTTTCTTTCCTTTTCCAGATGTCAGGAATATGCTTCCTCTTTTATAATTGATTTGTGTCATTAAAATTATTTTAAAGTTGTTCCCCAATAAAGATTTCTAGGTGGTCTCCTCTTACAACTGTTTCTCGTAAAGATGATCGTGTAAATTAAATCTCGTATTCATGGGTTCTTTTCACTTGTTATACATTTTAGCAGCTCTTAGGGCTCGTAACTTTGTTAAATGATCACTTGATATGTCTGAACTGTGAATGTACAGTTTTTAATCTAAAATTGTTTTTAATATTTGAGGTACTTTTCTTTTTGCAGAGCGCATGATAGTTGCTTACAAAAAGGGTTTCACTGAATTCTAATTATTTGTTATTTTCCTAGTACACTTTATAGATGCTGGTTCTCTTACTGTCTCCTGTCCTCTCCCCCACTTTTGAAAGCCTGTTAAGTCTTTCTTCAGTAGCTCGTCCATATTTGTTACAAATGGTCTTTTAAATAAGATTCGTAGGCAAAGTAGTAGAGCAGTGCAGTTCTACTTCTAGAAGCATTTTCTGTCTTTGACCTTTGAAAAGCCTTTGAAAGTTACTATGCTGGTCACTTACCCACAAGTTATACAGTGTACATATTATGTAATCACGTTTGGGCATGTATTTATGAAGTTTTATTTTTTTAGTTTTCTGTACTTCTCTTTACTGAATCTTAGGCTGATTTTTAAAATTGCTTCTGTGCTTAATAATTTTTAATCTTTAAAGACTGCAACTCTTGATTCAGATTGTGGGGAAACAGGGGTTCTCTGATCATAAAAATATTTCATGAAACAGTTCCCATGGAATCATTTTCAGAGTTGGGCTTTGTAGATGTTGTTAGGCAGTGCTGGCACTTTACACATTTTGTTCTAGATGGTTGTCCATTCTGTTCTTCTGAGGTCTGCTAGTGACAGAAACCTCCTTTAAATCCTGTTCTACTGTTGAAAGGTGCTCACAGATTTTCTTTTTTCAAATTGCTGTGAGAATCTCAGTGCAGAATTTCCAGGGACATTCTCTCTGAAAATGCAGGTTTCCAGGGAATTTTTTTTAAGGACATAAATTCCAGAATTAAGATGTGGCAGAGAACGAGAAAGGCTTTCACTCTTGCATTTTCACAGGTGTTGACAGTTTTCTGGCCTGGCTCCGCCTTCCTTAAATCCTACCTGCTCCTGGGAGTTGCACACCTCTTTGTTATGTGAGAAAGGTGAGGGGTACGTGGGTGCTGCACGCCGTTAGATGTTGTGTATTCTGTGTGATTTTTATTTCCTGGTGGACTGTGAGGCTGTTGTAGCGATAGCTGAGTGCATCTGAGGGCCACTGGCTTCAAAAACTTAATGGTTGGCAGAGAGTCTAATTGACAAGATAATTTTGTTCACAAGCTACTCTTAACTAGGACGAACATATGTTTAATTAGATAAAATGTTGGTATTGACCAATGGTGGTGGTAGAGTACTCCCATGAATTCTTAGCTTAAGTCACCTTACTGAATGGAGATTTTATTTTGTGGGCAAGTAGAGATGTCCTTCCTTTTATTTTTCCCATTTGTTTGCTCTCATCTGTATTGTAGAAACTTCGACCGTTAGAATCTCTAGAACTGGGGTTTTCAAAATGTAGCCTAAGGAGCCTGGGCTTCCTAGGGACCCTCTCAGGGAATCGTTACAAAAGCAGTAGAAGCAGTAGTGGGTAAAAGCTGTTGCCTTAATATAAATCCAGGCAACAGCACCAAACCTGACTAGTAGTCATTGTATTCTTCACCACCATGCAGTTATAGTTTTTTTTAATGTTTCTTTATTTTTGAGAGAGACAGAGAGACAGAGCATGAGCAGGGGAGGGGCAAAGAGAGGGAGACACAGCATCTGAAGTAGGTTCCAGGCTCCAAGCTGTCAGCACAGAGCCTGATGCGGGGCTCAAACCCACGAACGGCGAGATCATGACCTGAGCCGAAGCTGGACACTTAACTGACTAAGCCACCCACTGGTGCCCCCCAGTTGTAGTTTTTTTAAAAACCCACTTTCACTTCACAGTGTCCTTCAGGATGATGAGTGGTGCCAGAATAGTATTGGAATTTAATCTTGGCTGGGGCTTTAGAGGTTAGCAAGACCAGCTTCCCACCTAATGCAAAGATTGATTCAGTGGTCATCCTCTACCTGTGCACTTCTAGTGATGAGAGGGTCATGCCAGCCCATTCCACTTTCATACAGCTGTAATTTCAGAAATGTGTTGTTTACACGTTGAGGCTCTCTTTCTCTAGAATTTTTACCCTCTGATTTCAGAGATTTTTATAGATTACCACAAGTGAAACCTCAGTGATCAAAATATGACATACCTATGTTTTTTCAGAGTAGCCCTGCAAATATATGAAGTTCGCTGTTAGATTTTCCCTGAGTCGTCTTTTGTAGCCTGAATACCGGTAGTTTTAGTAGTTAATAATAATGAGACCAAAATTGGTAATTTTGTCTAGTGTGATTTTTTTTTAAATTTATTTTTTTACTTTTTTTTAATGTTTATTTATTTTTGAGAGAGAGAGAGCGTGCGAGCAGGGGAGAGACAGAGAGAGGGAGTCACGGAATCCGAAGCAGGCTCCAGGCTCCGAGCTGTCCGCACAGAGCCTGATGTGGGCCTCAAACTCATGAGCTGTGAGATCGTGACCTGAGCTGAAGTAAGAAGCTTAACCAACTGAGCCACCAGGCGCCCCCACAGTGTGAATTTTTTAAAGTATTGTTTAGTGTAAATTTTTTTAGTACTTTATCTTTTCAGCAAATAATTAGAGCAATCCAAGTTTAATTTATATTTGTATATATATTTGAACTTGGTCTCTGAAATACATGACTATTTAGTTTCACTTCCATTAGATGAGTTCTGGATTCTTTAAGACTACAATATTAGTATTAACATTTTGGCATTACATGAAATAAATAGAAAAACACTATTGTCATTTTGCTTCAATATTGCAATTACTAACCGATGGTGAGCTACATTGAAAAGTGGCTTCAATTGGGGCGCCTGGGTGGCACAGTCGGTTAAGCGTCCGACTTCAGCCAGGTCACGATCTCGCGGTCTGTGAGTTCGAGCCCCGCGTCGGGCTCTGGGCTGATGGCTCAGAGCCTGGAGCCTGTTTCCGACTCTGTGTCTCCCTCTCTCTCTGCCCCTCGCCCGTTCATGCTCTGTCTCTCTCTGTCGCAAAAATAAATAAAAATGTTGAAAAAAAATTTAAAAAAAAAAAAAAAGAAAGAAAAGTGGCTTCAAATTGTAGTATAGATTGCAGGAAGCTTGGGGTTCCTCAAGAAAAAAAGGGAGAAAGCAAGTAAGGGAGGTAGAATTGATACATTAATTTACTTATTTAAACACTATTTCTAGTGCCTGCTCCCTGATATGTGGACTGGTTTAGACTTTGGGAATACAGCTGAGTCCATGATGGACTACGGTCCTTGCTCTCTTGCAACTTACATTCTAGAGATGAAAGAATATTTACGGATTGCCACAAGTGCTGTATAGAGATAAACGGGAACGACACAGAGTAAGGCAGGGGGCACTTTTGGATGATGAGGACATCAGGATGAGCACAGAAGAAAAGAGGGGGAGACTTTTTTTTGTATGCCCCTAGGATATTTTGAGAATTAAAATATAAAAGTTGCTTGTGCAAAGGTTGTAGAGGCAGAAAATTTGTTGGGAACCATTGATTTTGCACAGGAGAAAACTGAGGCACAAGTTTAAAAATGGGCAGATTTTAACAATTCACCCAGGGTTGTAACTCATTTGTGAATGAGCTGGGACCGGAATCCAGTTTTCCTAGTTCCCATTCACATTCATTCATTGTTTCTTTTCCATAGTTTTTTTCAACTGAATGTTTTTAGCCCCTCAGTCTGTGCCTTGCCAAAATTGTGTTTCATTGCCATATGGTGGATTGAAGGAGAGTTTTAAGGAGTTGCTTTCAGATGGGGTGGGAGAAGCCCATGAGAAGCACACACAACCTTTCTTAGAATAGTTGAAATTCAGTGGTTCAGAGACCTTGTGAATGAGAATTATGACACTAAGATCATTTACTTCCTGTAGACCATATGTTCTTACAGATTGAAAATTGTGCTGGATTGGATTAAGGAGAACTTTGGGTTTCTTTTGAAGCCTAAGAATTTTATTTTAATAGAGCTGTAGGTTTCACCAGATGAGGAAAGCTGCAGTTGGCACTCTGGGTTGATTAGGAAGTTAGGAGCTTGGAGGTTGGAATGGTGAATATTGTAGAGTCACTTCTGTGAATCCTGTGGGGTGATTTGAACGGCCAGGCTAATGTTGTTCAGTTAGGTTGGTGCCACGTCTGTCTACCTGATGACCCATCCCATGGGGAATTCTCTGTCTGCATACCTCTGGGCCAGGCTCATGGTTTTCATTTGTGGCGCATCTTAGGGTTAGTGGATTGAGGCCTTGCTGGCATCTGTCAATCCATTACAGTGTAGAGCAGAGGTTGGCCAGGGAGTAAATAATTTAAGCTTTGCAGGCCATGCAGTCTCAGATGTAATTAGAGATCTGCCTTTAGCATAAAAGCAGCATGGACACTATTTAAATGTATGAGCTGCTCTGTTCCAATAAAACTTTATTTGCAGGAACAGGTACTGAGGCAGATGGCTCACAGGCCCTCGTTTGCTTGACCCCTGCTATATATAGAGTGATGAGGTAAGGGATATGGGACGAGTGGAGCTCCCCTAATAAACCAGAATTATTTTTGCTTCTTCATCTTTCTTTTAAAACTTTTGAAATTACCTATGAAATTACCATGAAGTGAATGTGGCTATTCCAGCAGTTTACAATTTGACTTGACATACCTAAGTCAAACAAAATAGGTTTTGATATTTTCCTGAGTTACATTCTTTTTAAGTAGCTTTACTCTATTTTTGGATAGAAGAAAATTTTTTTATTTCAGAGGAGGGTGCTCCATGTTTCATACTGTAAACATTGCAGTTGGAATTTAAACAAGACAAGAGTTATTGAGATATATTCTTTTTTAATCAGGCAAAACTGAAATTAAAATTTATGATTTGGGTAGCTAATCAGAAGACTGCAATCCATCAATTTTTTTTTTTTTAACCTTACCCATTTCTTTATTTGGAAGGACTGTTTGTCTGCCAATTATCATAAGTTAATTGGTGCAATACCAGGTCAAGAAATGGCGTTGTTAATGAAATGAATTATTACCCTGCTGTTAGTAATGAGGCTTCTGCAGAAATACGGAAATGTCTGTGAACTCATGAAATGTGAGAAGAATTTAGTCTACGTGTTGATTAGAATTGTATAAAAATATGTTTGTGTACAATCATAAGGAGAGATTGCCATAGATTTTTCACCTAGTTAGTGTTCCTATGAAGGAATTTGGGCTCCTATTTTTATTGTTTGCAGGAAATTTCTGTTTTATCATAAAGTTAAATACATAAATATAATTTTCAGCAGGAATTAAAAAAAAAAACCCAGTGGGCTACAATGTGAAATGAAAGTAAAAATTTTGTTGGTAAACCTTAAACTAATACTTAGCGCATTCACAGCATTTTAACAGAATTCGTCCGAAAGGAAAATTGATAGGAATGGTGGATTTTCTTTGGTTCCTAAAGTGCTCACTTAAAATGATTCTGCATTATATTCTTTTCATTTGATCTGAAATGAGCCACTGGAAGGTAGCCTTTTCTGAAGTTCATTCCTGCACTTCGCGATCCCTTTACCTTCATCCCTTCAGTTAATGTCTTTGAGGAGAAGTGTCCCTTTTCCTTGCCGAGGTGTCCTCGGCCACCCTCTGCCCGCCCCCCGATTTTACTTCGCCGGCGTTCCTTCCCTTGCATCAGGCTCATCCACTTACTCGCGGCCATGGCATCTCAGAGTCCTGGCATCCCTCAGAGGCCCCGTTTCCAAATCTGTAAACCTTTTGTCTTTTTTATTCGGGGAACATTAACTGCGTAACAGTATGTAGTACGTACCAGGCCAGTGCTGGGCTTGCAGCAATTACACAATCATACTGGCCACTGCCACTGCCACCGTTGTCGTTGAAAACAGCGTACGTTCCATCCCCTCCACTTGCTTCGTTCCCCTTTACTAACTTGCTCATGTGTTCTGCCCCCTAAGACACTCTGCTCAGACTTGATGCCCCTCAGGCCCTGGCTCTGTTTCTCTCTCTTCCTTGCTGTCACACCTGTACCGCGGAAACTTGCCATCCAGCTTCTAGCCCCATCCCGCAGTGTGACCGTGCAGCCGGCACATGCTGGCCTTGCCTTCATTTGCGTCCTCTACCCTCTTGTTCTGGAGTCTGCCTCTTTGCTTTTAGTTTCTCTGACCAGGTGGGCCTGATTGTCCTCATACTGTCTGACTACCTTTTCCGTTTGCTTTTCTGACTTCAAGTTCCCTGGTCAGCCCCCAGATGGTTGTGTTCCCCAAGGTTCTGTTGGTTGATCTCTTTGCCCCCTCCCCCACCCTCTCTCCTCGTCTCCGCTATTCCTAGGGCTTCAGACAGCCCTCCTGTGCGGATGATTATTAAATGGGTAATTCTAACCCTCCCTGTTGTTTTGAGCTTAAGTTAACATTTTGAGAGGTCAACTTTGAGGAGCTGTAGGCATCTCAAACTCAGCATGTCTTAAACCGAATCCATCTTTTCTTGTCCCCAACCAGCTCCTCCAGATTTTCCGTTAGGTGTTAGCAACAGTACCGTTTTCCCAGCCACCGTATTTTGGCACCCCTCTTTTGCCACATCTCTGCCTCATTCTCCACATTACATTAGCTACATCTCAGGTTTACCCTGTAGAGTATCTTTGCTTCCAGAATTCTTTTGTGTATACATATGTAAAGAGAGAGATCTGGAAAGAAATTCACCAGAATGTTTAAAGTTTTTTTTTAATCTCTGGGTGGTGAGATTTTACATTGTTTGAATTTTGTTTTTCTAACAGGTGTTTAGTATTTGTATGCTTGTATCCAGCCTGTCACCTCCCAGCCCTCCCGGGTCCTGGTCTTCATCCAGTGGAACTCCTAGTTATTTCCTCAGTGCGCTCGGACTTCTTTGCCTTTGCTCCTTCACTCAGCACCGGTTTCATTTGTTCTTTGCATCTCCCGTTGTCATTTTTCAGGGCTCCTCGCAAATGAGCTTTTCTTTAATGCAGTCGTTCTCACAACTGAATGTGCCTTCTTTCAGGAGCTCTCCAGCCCCTGTGTCACGTCCTGTGTTCTGCCCTCGTGTCTTCTTACCTGGGTTTTTTCTGTTAATCCCTTTATTAGATTGTAAGCTCCACGAGAGCAGAGATTGGCTCTTAATCATCCTTTTCCCCCCTTTTGGTTATAATCTGCCTGTTTTTCTTTGGGGACGACCCTTTTCCCCCTGGCTATGGTTCTGGTGGGACGGCCAATCAGAGTGTCCTGCCAAGAGGATGGGACGCTCTTCCCCTGGAATTTAGATTTTCAGTCATGGGATACGAGGACTGACCATGATTGGCGTGGATTCATCCTGGCCAAGGTGCTCTGAAGAAGCCATTTATTAGTTCCTGCCTCCCAGATCCCTGGAGCTGCTCTGGTTCCCGAACTCTCCGAGGCCTGGTTCTTCAGCTTTTCCTTCGTTATCTGTGAGCTATCTCCTATCCTTACACTAAATGTCTCTCTCTTTAAATTTTAAGTTAGCAAGACAATTTCTGTTGCTTTTTTCCCTGCCAGTAGAGCTGTTATGATTGGAACTGACCAGACTTTATCATTCTACTTCTTCTATTGATTCTGATATGTTTTTTTTCTTTTCTTTAAAAATGAAAACAAAAAAACAGCCAGAGACCGCTGCTGCTTTGAAACGTACAATAGAAGCCCTGATGGACAGAGGGGCGGTAGTGAGGAGCTTGGAAAATCTGGGTGACCGAGCACTGCCTTATAAGATTTCTGCCCACAGTCAGCGGCACAGTAGAGGAGGGTAAGTGTCTACATGCATCTTGAAAAATATCTTTGATAGGCTGTAAAGAATACTGGTTAGTTCATCTTAGAAATTATTATAATTCCTCCGTAGATCGCCTTTGTGCCAGGTGGTGTGCGGGTCCACACTCCAGCCATGTTGTGTGTCAAATGGGGCTGGGGTAAAGCTGGCCCGTAATAAACCATAATCAGAGTACAAAAGCAAGTCATGCTGGGAGCAACAGGTATATAAGCTTTTGATTGTGGGAAACTTTTCTTGTCAACCTAAGCACGGTTTTCTGTTGACATTTCTTAAGTTTTGCCTTTAAAACACCTCAGTGAGCAATGTGCTGGGCACACACTCAGTGCATCCTTTGTAAATATGTGGCTTGCGGGTAAGAAGCAGAAGGGTACTCCTTCTGACCAGTGCCTAACCCACAATAGAGAAATGGTTGTTTATGTACTCCAGACAATAATCACAATTTTCTGTTACGAAATTTTTTCTCATAGCAGCTTCCTCAAACATGTCAAAGGTCTGACTCTGTAGTAATAACTATCCTTGTAGAAATTCTTTGATACCAGTTTGCTTGGTGAGTTGGTTCGAAGCCTCTCTGAGCCCTGATGGTGTTATTTTTACACTTGTGATTTCTGGTGCGGATGAGGAATTAATTTTCTCATATTGTTGAGTTTCCCAAAAGTAGTGATAGAGAAGATGGGAATCGGTTTTCATTGTCGTGGAAAAGTGCGGGAGTTGAAGACTTGATTCTCCCTCTGATACTTGCCAGCCGTGTGGCCTTGAGCGAGTCTTTAGCTTCTCTGGTTCTTGCTTCCTTGGATACTTGAACTCAGGTGGTCGTTCTCCCATCCACGTTGTCGTGGGGATCGAGTCATGCCATCTCTGGATGTCTCTGTGGACAGCACGGAGTGTTATCCACGTAGAGCTGGTGGGCCCGCGCAAGCGCCGCGCACGGGAGAGGCCTGCGTGCAGTCACGCTGCACGCTGAGGCTTTCCTGCCGCCTTTAAACCTGCTGCCAGGGTGTAGCACGTCCTGCGGATTTCATCTTTGGATCGCTTCACCTTGTTTTGTGCTAGTGTTCGGCTTCTCGAGAACACCTCTGAAGAGCGCCTGAGGTGTTGCTAGGCAACATGAAATGCACAGTGGCGATTTTCCTCTCCCACAATCATAACAGTGAGGGATGGAGATTGTGTATGTAACATTTTTTTTTAACCACAAAGGGGCTTCATTTTAACAGCAAGGCCGTGAATCATTTTGCCTTTTGCTTAGAGAGGAACATATAAAATTGAGCTAAGAATGACTAGTCAGGTTCTCTGATGGAAGGCACTGAGCAGGGACAGAAGCCTGTTCCCTCATTCAGGTGCTCTCGGGGATGGACGCTAGGATTGTTTTCTTCTGCCCCTTTCCCAAGTAGCGGATTTGACTTTGTTGAGGGTTGGTGTGACCAGCATTGTAGATTTTGCACTTCTCGCAAGTACTTGGGTGGCGCTGACGCCTCTGTCCGAGGACCACACTTTGAGATCCGCCTTCTGTGTGCGGTGCTGGGGTTGGGTGCTGCTGTTCCTCTTTTCTGGACGGAATAAGTTCAGACCCTGGAAGAACTTCCCTGGAACTAAGCCAGAACTGCTGACGATGTCTAGCCCTACGTTCCGGATTCCTGACGAGGTGCACGTGCCCCACCAAGGACTCGGTGGCATCTCTTGGTTCATTTACATTTAGCAGTTTTATTTTTGGTTCTTGTACTTCCAGACTCCTCAGCGAAGGAGGAGCAGCATTCTTAAAGTGTAATGTATGTGTGTGCTCTATGTAGACACAGAACCTCCCAGTTGGGGAGGTTCATGTTTTAAGCTTGTTTTCCTGGGATTAATCAATGTGTGGTATGTGTTTGTTTAAGGTGATGTTTCCCAAAGTGTGGTCTCTGAAATACTAGATATGCTCCACCAAAAAATGGTGTGTGTGTGCGTGCGTGTGTGTGTGTGAGAGAGAGAGAGAGAGAGCATTTAGATGTGGTCTGATCCCTTCTAGAGCTGTGTAGCATACATCAGTGTACTGATGGTGAGAGGCCCTTCAGTTAGATCCCTTCATTTGTCACCTTTATTTGACCATTATCTTTTATTTTGTAACACTCATTAATACCCTTCACAGTGATTTTTGGTAAGAGAGGAGATGAGGGGCTAATATATTTTGGAGTTACCTGGATAAAGATTTAAATCGAGTGGTGTGTCAGATGTCGGCAGCGTGGAGCTTGAGGGTGGTCTGATGTCCTGTTGACTTCAGCCGGTCCTCCCCTAGGGTCACCACCCCTAGTGATGTTTGTACCAGGCATTTCGTTCATCTGCTAACTTCTGTGTGTGCACTGCACGTAGCCACATAAAGTGTTACAAACATGTATTTAGTGGATTATGTGTCAGGATTAGGTACCAGGTGCTGGGAAGGCTCACTTTTTTGAGGTGATTAAGAAGAAACAGTGGACTTGTTTGTTACGAATTCAGCATTCAAAAGTTTTTTTTTTTAATAATGTTTTTTTAAAACATTTTTTTTAATGTTTATTTTTTTTTTCAACGTTTTTTGTTTTTTTTTTTTAATTTTATTTTTGGGACAGAGAGAGACAGAGCATGAACGGACGAGGGGCAGAGAGAGAGAGACACAGAATCGGAAACAGGCTCCAGGCTCTGAGCCATCAGCCCAGAGCCTGACGCGGGGCTCGAACTCACGGACCGCGAGATCGTGACCTGGCTGAAGTCGGACGCTTAACCGACTGCGCCACCCAGGCGCCCCTTTAATGTTTATTTTTGAGAAAGAGACAGAGCATGAGCAGGGGGGAAGGACAGACAGAGAGGGAGACACAGAATCTGAAGCAGGCTCCAGGCTCTGTGCCGTCAGCACAGAGCCTGACGCGGGGTCTGCATTCACGAACCATGAGATCATAACCTGAGCCAAAGTCGGATGCTCGACTGACTGAGCCACCCAGGTGCCCCAGTTTTTGTTTTTGTTTTTGTTTTTTTTAACTTTATTTATTGTTGAGAGAGAGAGCAGGTATGAGTGGGGGAGGGGCAGAGAGAGGGGGAGACAGAGAATCCCAAGCAGGCTCCGAGCCGTCAGCACAGAGCCGGAAGAGGGGCTCGAACCCATGAACTGTGAGATCATGACCTGAGCTGAAATCAAGAGTAGGATGCTTCACTGACTGAACCATCCAGGCGCCCCTAGCATTCAAAAGCTTTTAACTCTTTGAACAACCCTGGAGGCCATGGCACATATCAATTTTTGGTGAGGCACTGATTTGAATCCTGAGGTTGGTATGTGAGAGCTAGTTTTTTAGCAGGCTAATGAGTGAGCCTAGATGCCCTCCAAGAATCCACATCACATTGTGGTGCTGTTGGTATTTTGTGTTTGTTGCTTTTGCATTTTATGGGAGGAAATATATGTGCTGGTGGTATTCCTAGGTCTTAGGATGGTTCTTGTGGTTGTTGTGGTTCCTGGTCACAAAGAGTTGTCAGTCTAGTTCGGGACTTGCCAGCATATTGCTGACCTAGGCACCGGCTACAGACTGCTGTATACCACTGCTACACACGTGCCACCTCGGCCCAAAAGAAGGATGTGTGGGTAGAAGAGTGCGTAGGTAGGGGAGATACCGCTGCCTCAGGGTTATCTGGGGAGTCTCCCCAGAGAAGGAGACAGTGCCTGGTGTTCATTATTATACCAGTGTATGCCAGAAAGAAAGTACAGATGTACAGACGTGTGGATGTACGGATTCCACGTACTAGTTAAGTTGTCCCCCAGGTGACGTGACTTAGACAAGGAAGGAGCTAGCCAGATGCTCTGTTGCTCTTTGGGCCAGGTTGGGGTGGTTGGGAAGTTTGGGTCTTCTGGACCAGCTTTCCAGATAGATAGAGGCTTCTGGCCTCACCACCTGTTGTGTCCAGGCAGTGTCTAGAAACAATTGGAGCAGGACTCAGAGTTGTGGAAGGCATGGGGGGTGGCAGGTCTTACAAGTCTTGAGATTTATTCTCAGCTCTGGATTTGCTTTGGTCTCCTGGGGGCCGCTAGATTTTCTCTGCTTTGTACCTTCAGATGTTCACCTTGGTACCTTCATCAACTCAGAAAGGGCAGGTGGGTGTTGTAAAAGATTCTTAACTGCATTCCTCAGAGTCTAAATGGGGACGATGTCACATATGCAGAGGGGAGCGGTGGGAGTAGATGTTCCTTTAGACCCTTGCTAAAAAGGACAGGCATTTTCTGAGCCCTGGTGTCTGTCACTCTCGGCCAGAACCACTCCAGTGTCAGACTCCAGGACTGCACATACTAGTTGAAGGCTCTCTTTCCACTAGATGGGGCTGGACGGAGACGGAGCAGGCTTTCTGGTGGAGGAGAGAGAACTGTAGAAGAGACTGTGGTCCATATTTCAGTGTGCTTGTTTTTAAGAGGGTGCCCCCGGTTGGCTCTGACCATTTCTACCAGGTCTGATTTTACTGCGTTGAGATAGGACTTATTCCAGAAGGCGTGTGTAAAGACACTCTGAAGTAGCGAAGGAGATTTTTCTTGCCTGTTTCTTCCCTTCTTTCTCCATTCTCATTTGCATTAAAATGTGAATAAGTGCTTATAAGGTCTGCTGGCCTACATATAAGATGCCCTTCTATTTACGGGTAAGCAGAATGATAAAAATAACCGGCACTATGGTGAATCAGTGGAATTTTACTGACTCGCTCCCCAAATGTGTCTGCAGCTTACTCCAAGAGAGCTGGCACCCTCTCTAGAGGAGATTGATTCTTCTCTGTAGTTTTCCTGTTAGCTAACATTTCCATGTTCTCGTGCTTTCCTGCCAGCATTAAGTCCAGGCCAGCATCCTGACCCCATTCTTGTGTGAAGGTGCTCCACAACTGGGTTTCAAGGCAGGGCTGCTGTGGCCTTGGAGGTTTCTTTTTTAGTGGCAGCGCCCCAAGATTTGTAAGGATTCTGCTGTAGGTTTAGTGGTTTTAAAAATGTATGAGACCCAACAGCTATAAAAGGAAATAGGGCTTTTCCACGCAGAGTGTTCCTTGGTTTTAAGGTGAAGAATTCACTGTCTCAGCGAAGCCTGAAGCCAGCAAGGTTTAGCTGATACAGTCTAGAAACTGGCATTCAGATGATCTGTTTCCTATTCTCAAAAAGGCTCGAAGATGCTCCATGGTTTCAAATCCCTCCCATCCCCCTTCTCCACCCCCCACCCACCGTGAGCCACTCAGCGCTTCGGTGGAAATTTCCACTTGTCTGCCAGGGGGAAGGGGAGGCTGTGAGTGTGTGACTGTGTCTGAGAGAAACAGAGACAAAGAACATAACTCAAATTCAAGCTTGTGCTTTTACGGTAAACTTGTAAATAACAGGGTTAAAACAAAAGTGAAATAAAAAACAAATACGACCTTTAAACGTAGGAGCGTTGCCAGAAGACGCCTATCTTCCCTCAACAACCTGGGGCAGGGAGGGGGCTGGTGACAGCTTGGGCACAAGGTGACTGAGGGAGACAAGGGGTAGGACCCCAGAGAGGAGGGGGGAAAGGATAGTGAGAAGAGATGCTGCTGCTGCCTCCCCTCCGCGCCCCATGAAGACGCTGCTGTGGTTGGAGTGTTCCCAGTGGCATCGTTTTCCAGTATCGGGCTCAGTCTGTCCTGGGGAACCCATTTCTCTGCATCTTCTCAGATCTCTGGGGTTTTCAGTCACAGTAGCGGAGGGATTTGTAGTGTTGAGACTGTCTTAAGAAATACCGAGGAAGGTGAATTACCACCTTGAATATGGGGGCAGGTTCTATCCATGAAATAGTTCCCTCCAGCTTTTGAACACTGGAACCTGCAGTGAGAATTGCATTTGTGTATTGAACCTCTTTCTGTCCTTTCTCTCCTCGCCTGGTGTCAGTCACCGCTTCAGTTGTGCTTCTGCAGAGTTGGTGCTGCATAGAAGGTCAGTGCTTTTCTGTAGGAAAGAGAGATGCCTGAGTAAAGCTGATTTCTGCCTTGTAGGTGAAGTGATTCATTAGAACCACACGTGGGAAAACCCCCACTTAAATGTAAACACTGCTGGGCTTCGTGTTTCAGGCAGTGGCGACGCTTCCATCAGCCCTGGCCGCCTGGTGCGCAGAACCAGCTCGCCGGTGCCACCGAGCAGCACAGGGTTGAAGGTGCTGGGAGTGTATAATGTAATTAGACTTCAGATCACTAAGCTGGGTTCTCCAAAATGATCTGTCCATTCGCTGACTTAAACATTGTTTGGGGAATGGAGGGCTAACTGAAGAACTATTTTTCCTTCTTGGAATGCCAGCTTTTGGGGATGTCTAGGCAGTGGCAGTTGTAGTCCTACTTCTCTGCTCTTTTCAAGCTCAAATCGTGAGGATGGCGGTAAGAGAGAGTCCACATGTGTCGTGACTTTGGTCTTGTATTTTGGTTCTGGCTTGCTTGGTTAGGGGAAGAAGGAAAAATTGGTATTTAATTGTGGTTATTGAATCCTCTTGATCCTCCCCTCCCCGAGGGCCAGGCTGAAGGGGAGGGCAGGGCCTCTCGGATTCCTCTGGAGACACTGAGACATTCCTCTTTTGGCTCCCTTGCCTTGAACAGCAACTTATCTGGGTTTCAGAATGGTTTCTCCCGGGTAGCCTTTGGGATGTAAGGAGTGGGTATCAGGGGAGTTCAAGGTCATTTTTTTTTTTTAGCCTAACTCCCACTTTTTCAGTTCTGTTACGGACCTGTGTGGTCACAGGAAAGGGATCCTTGCAGGCATCAGGAGCTGCCCAACCCCCTATTCTAAGTAGGCTGTTTCTAGGCTTCACTTTGTTTGTGTGCAAAACTGGAAATGCAGGGCTGCGCTTGGTACTCTCTCCTGCCCCTGTCATTCCTCGGGTCATCCTTCTGTAGTAAGAAAAGCCCAGCCGCCAGGAGGCGGATGTCCATGACCACCTCATCATCGCCACAGTCTCCTCCAGAACTGGCAGACCGGTGTAAATAGTGGGAGCCCAGGTTTCTGCCAGCCCAGTAGCCCTGTGACCTCTCTCCCTGCCTGGACTACATGTTCTGGGTGGTCCAGGCCATTATGTTCCTCCTTTTTAGCCTCCCTCTGAGGTGTGCCCACAGCAGATGTTCACTGACCAGTTCAGTTTGTCCACTTACATGAACAAAGAATATATACTGGCAACAACCAGGAATTGGTCATAGTCTTTTCTGTGTGGGGAAGCCATAACGGACCATTGACCCGTGGGCTTGGGCCACTGAGGTAGATGGAGATTGAGTTTGTCCTGGACTTATGCCTGGTTCCCTCATGGTGGGGTGAGACCACTTAATGCCCTAGGAAGGGAGCAGGGGAGGTAGGGAGGTTCAGCTTTCACCCAGGACTGGTGAACACAGTAACATCTGCCCCTCTCTGAGCCACTTCCCCTCTTTTCCGTTTTGGTGGTGTTTCATGTTTGTGGAAATTTCCACGGTGTAATAAGGAGCATGGGAGTAGAAGCAGTCTTTGCCCACACGAACCCTAGGCACAGACCAGCAGGGTGATGAGCATGAAATGACTGTCACAGCTGTGGTGGTGGGCACAAACGCATTTGCATTTTGGCCAGTTCTCTTGTTTAGGTTTGGTTGCTAGAGGAGTGTCAGGACTGGTAGGGGGAAGGCAGAGTAGGTAAAAGGTAAAGGCTGTAAGCGTTTTTATAGTAACAGCGATCTTCCAGAAGCCAAGTTGCAGCCCGGTCTTAGGACTTCCAGGCTTTTCTAGCACTTCTCCTTATCCTTGAGAAACCTCCAGAATTCTGGCTGCAGGAACCAAGAGAGGTGGTTGATAGAGTGAGGAACTATGGGGCCTGAAGTCTGGAACTTGCTTTTTACCCTGTGACCTGGAGCAGATCAGTTCCCCAGTTCCCTCATAAGTGACATGAAGGGGTTGAACTGCATTGTCTTCATGGTCCCCTCCAGCACTTACGTTCTGTGATTCTGTAACCCATTGGTCCCAGAGCAGTGTGTGGCTTCTTGTATCCTGGAGTCAAAAGATCTGCTCTGTTAGAAACCTGGCTGTGGCCACTCAGTAGCTGAGTGACCTTGAGCTAGTGACTTAATCATTCTGAAACTCAAAGGAGGCCATCTCTAGGAGGCCCACTTTGAAAACTGCTAAAGCAGTAGTGTTGCTAAGAGAGGGCTCCTGGACCAGAATAACACCCAGAGGAACTTCCTCTTGCGTTTTCTGAATGGGCCACGTGAGGTGGAGCTTCTACTTCCTGCTTATCCTCTTCCTCAGAAGCTATCTGAAAGATGTGAAAGCACTTTGAAAATTATAAAGTTCTATGTAAGACCCTTTCCTTTTAATTTCTGGAATAGGAGGTTTCTGATAATATCTGGCATCTAGCTTCCTTCTATCCTTGGGTATTTTTATCCTTATCACAAAATGATATCCAGAAGCTTTGGATGTCTTAGGATTATTTGGTGAGTGCGAGTGTATGGAGAATGTTGTTCAGGAAGACTGCACGAGAGTTGAGCTGTGGGCAGTTGAGTTGGTCGTTGGCAACTGTACACCCGCTTTCTTTTAGAAACATGTTTAGTAGACACTGAGGCTAGCCCACAAAAATGCCTCTGGTACACTTGAATGGAAAATGGAAGAAAACATTGGTTGCTGAAGCCCAGATGCGGTATTTGAATAACTTGAATACTGGACTGTAAAGAAAGCCAGGCTTAACTCTAGAGCAGGAGATGTCTGTGGACCTTCTGGAGGTAGTGGGCACTTGGAATACTTCAAGGGCTGCCAGTAGTGATTGCCTGGGTTATTGAGTGCCCAGAGCATGTCCAGCCCTTGCTTTAGCACGTTCTTCCATATTACCCTATGTGTGATATGTGGCATTTCACCAGCACACTGCGTCAGGCTTTCAGCACAGGGCTTTAAGTGTAATAAAGCAAAAGAGGAAGACTAGTCTAGGGAAACTAGATGAAAAGCAAGGGAAGAGGAAGGAACTGTAGAATTAAGTATGGTGGGAATGTTGGCAAACAGAGGGTGAGGTCCTAAGTTGTCTGTGGTAGTTTGGAGGGACATTTTGATGAATACAGAATGAAAGAACAAATGAATGAAATAGGAAGAAAGAAATGCTGGGGCAGTGTTGAGTGAGAGAGTTCCCTGCCCTGCCCACCAGGCCACCATAGTTACTGGGGCTTGGGGGAGTTGGATAAAGGGCTGGGGATTGGCAAAGAGAAGGTAATTTATGACTGATCACAGTAACTTTTTAGGTTCTATATTAGAGCCTTACTCAAGGTAAGTAATCAATAATTAAATATCGAACAAATGAGCAGTTCTTAAGTTTGATGATTTGCAAACCTCGTGCCTTCCATGTGGTGCAGAAATAAACCAGTGGAATTACACCTTGGAGAATTTGGCCAGGTTGGTGTGTGATTTTCATGGTAAGTACAAATGGTAATATCATCAGTGAGCAGAGGTAAAAGTCACTTCCTAGAAGTTTGCCTGATGATAGAGGACTTTACACCATTTTTATTTCATTTCTTTTTTTTTTCTTTTTTGATTTTTTTTTAACGTTTTATTTTATGTTTTGAGAGACAGAGCACAAGCAAGGGAAGGGCAGAGAGAGAGGGAGACACAGAATCCAAAGCAGGTTCCAGGATGTGAGCTGTCAGCACAGAGCCCAATGGGGTGGGGGGTGGGGGGCCTCAAAACCATGAACGTGAGATCATGACCTGAGCCAAAATCAGATGCTCGACTTACTGAGCCACCCAGGCGCTCCTGTTTCATTTCTTGAGAAATTCTGGGCGGCTTCATTATCTGTAATTGCTCCCTCATCGCTGCCACCCATATCAAATCATTCACCAAGTCCTGCCCTTTCAGCTTTCTATGTACCATGATTAAATCAACAGCCTTACAGAGATATAATTGACAACACAGTAAACTACATGCTTTTATTAATACATATTACATAATGTATTCACATATGTATCATATGTATATGTACCCACAATATATGTTTGACATATGTATATATACCCATGAAATCACTACAAGCAAGACAATAAGCAGACTGGTCACCCCAGAAGTTCCCTCCTGCATCTTGTGATCCTTCCCTCCACTTGTTTCCCATCTATGACAACCATTGGTTCCCATCTATGACAACCATTGGTCTGCTTTCTTTCACTATAGATTAGTTTCTGTTTTCTAGAATCTTACTTAGATACGATCAGACAGCATGTACCCCCCCCCCCGCCTTTTTTTTTTAACCATAGTTTCTTTCAATCAGCCAAATTATTCTGAGATTCATCAATAGTGTGTATCAATAGCTTATTCCTTTTTATAGCTGAGTACTAGTCCATCGTATACCATAGTTTGTTTATTGGTTTACATGTTGTTGGATATTTTCTGTTTCCAGTTTGGGATTGTAAGTGTTGCTGCTGTGAGCACTCCTGTACAAATTGTTGTAAGGACTAATGTTTTAATTTTCTTGGATAAACACCTGGGAGTAGAATGGCTTGATCATAATGCCAAGTGTGTATGTTTAACTTTTAAGAAAATGTCAAAAAAGTTGTATCATTTTGCAATCCCACCAGCAGTGTGTGAGAATGCCAGTTCCTGTCTTTCCTCACCAACACTTGGTATTGTTCAGTCTTCTTAATTTTAGCTTATATAGTAGGTATCTCTTTGTGGTTTTAATTTGCATTTCTCTAATGACTAGTCCTATTAAGCATCTTTCTCATGTGCTTTTTTGCCAGAATATATCTTTGGTGAAAAGGCCATTCACATTTTATGCCCCATTAAAAAAAATTTTTTTAATTAAATTTTGAGAGTTCTTTATATTCTAGAAGCAAGTCCTTTATCAGACATGGGATTTGCAAATCCCAGCCTGTCACTTGTCTTTTTTATTAGCCGTATCTTTGGGGTTTTTTTGTTTTTTTTTTGTTTTTTCCTTTCCAATTCCTTTAATTTACTTAGAGGAGTAGTCTGAGTCTGTCCCATAACATCCGTCCAGTAAGTCCACAGAACAAAACAGAGAAACACAAAAACAGACAAACAGAGGGGCCCTAGAAAGTCTTCCAACTCCATGGAAGCAAAACTGAAAGCTAGTTTAGACCTTTGAGGGGATTCCACGTCCCTCCAAAACCGATGAGGGGATTCCACGTCCCTCCAGAAGGGAGGATCGGAACGTCTTCCGAAACTCCTGGCCCGTGGTCCTCCAGTGCGTCCACTTAGACCGCGTCGGGCACTACCAGAACTCCAGAAACGAGCTCACACGGAAAAGACAGAACGAACAGACACTAACCGTGGTCAGTCAGGCTCTCCAGGTCGGGGGGGTCCCTCGGGGGTCTTGGGGATCCCGGGTCGAGCCCCCAAATGTTATGCCCAGAATTCGTGATCCCCAAAGACCGCCAGGGAGCCGAGTCTGATGCAAAAGCAAAAGAGCCTTTATTCGAGCTAGCTCGAGCTCAATCCCCTACCTGCACCGACGCAGCGGTGGGATACCGGGGAGAGAGCTATTAGCCGTATCTTTGAAAGAGCAATTTTTTATTTTGATGAAGTCTAGTTTATCACATTTTTCTTTATGGATTTTGCTTTTAGTGTCATGTCTAAAGAATCTTTGCTTAACTCAAGGCCACAGAGGTTTTCTCTTGTGTTTTCTTCCAGTTTTATAGTTTTGTGTTTTATATTTCAGGTCCGTGTCCCATTTGAGTTAATTTTTGTATATGATACAAGTATGGATTGAAGTTCCTTTTTTGCATACATATATAGAATTGTTGGCCACCATTTGTTGAAAAGACACTTTACTGAATTGCCTTTGGTCAAAAATCAGCTGTGCGTATATGGATCTGTTTCTGGACTCTGTTCTACTGATCTGTTTGTGTATCTTTATACAAATACCATAGTGCCTTGATTACCATAGTTTTATAATGAGTCTTGAAATCAGTGTTAGTTCTTCAACTTTATTCTTTATCAGAGTTGTTTTGGCTGTTCTAGATCCTTTGAATATCTCTGTGTACCTTAAAATCAGTTCATCAATATCTAATAAAAGTGTCTTTTAGGGATTTTGATTGGGATCCTTTTGAATTTATTCATCAGTTTTAGAGAATTGACATCTACATAAACCTCCATTTAGGTGGGTTTTCTTTAATTTCTTTCAGTAATGTTTTATGGTTTTTGGTGTAGAGGTCTTGCATACCTTTTGTCAGATTTATCCTTAAGTACTTCATATTTCATTTCAAGGTGTTATTATTTGTTGCTAATACATAGAAATATAGTTGACTTTTGTATACTGATCTTGTATCTTGCAACCTTGCTAAACTCACATATTCTAGTATCTTTTTTATAAATTTCTTTAGATTCTCTTGTATACACAGTCATTTCATGTGTAAATATAGACAAGTTTACTACTTATCAATCTGGATACCTTTTCTTTTTTTTCTTGCCTTGTTGCACTGGCAAGAGTCTCTAGTAAAATATTGAATAGAAATGGTGAGAACAGACACCCTTGTTTATTCCCAGTCTCAGGAAAAAAGATTCAGACTTCCACCAGTTGATATGATGTTAGTTAGTTCTAGGTTTTGCAGAGATGCCTTTTGTAAGGTTGAAGAAGTTCCTTTGTAGTCTTACTTTGCGGAGGGTTTATCAGAAATGGATATGAAATTTTGTTAAATGCTGCCGCTTTTTTTTTTTTTTTGCAATAATATGGAATGATCATGTGATTTTTCTTTTTTAGTTTGCTAATAGGATTTACATTGATTTAAAATGTTAAACCAGTCTTGCTTTCTGTGATAAACTCTGCCTGATCATGATACATTATTCTTTTCATATATTTTAGTAGTCAATTTGCTAAAATTTTTTTTCATTTATGTTCATGAGAGATATTGATCAGTTTTTTCTTTTCTTGTAATGTCTTTGCCTTGTTTTGCCATAAGGGTAATGCTGGCTTCATAGAACACATTGAGAAGTGTTTTCTTATTTTCTGGACCAGTTTTGTGCCAAAACTGGCACAAAATTTCCCCCTCAGACGTTTGGTGGAATTCATTGGTGAAACCATGTGGGTCTTTGGTTTTCTTTGTGGAAACGCTTATAACTACAAATTTAATTTCTTTAATAGATATAGGGCTATCCAGGTTATCTATTTCTTTTGGAGTGAGTTTTGGTAGTTTGTATTTTTTCAAGGAATTTCATCTAAGTTGTCAAATTTATTGCAAAATTTGTTTATAATAATAGTCTGTCACATCCGGTTATCATTTCACCTCTCCCATTCCTGAATATTAGTAATTTGTCTCTTTATTTTTTTTCTACTGATCAGTCTGACTAGAGATGTATCAATTTTACTGATCTCGGTGAACTAGTATTTATTTGGTTTTGTTGATGTTTTCTTGTTTTTCTGTTTTCTGCTTCAGAGATTTCTGCTCTGATCTTTATTTTTTCTTCCTTCCTTTCTTCCTTCCTTCCTTCCTTCCTTCCTTCCTTCCTTCCTTCCTTCATTTTCTTCTCTTCTCTCTTCTCTTCTCTTTTTTTTTTTTTTTTTTTTTTGTCTTAGTTTGTGCTTAATTTGCTCTTCTTTTTCTGTTTTTTTTTAAGGTAGAAATTTTGAGGCTTTTCCTCTTTTCTTGCATAAGTGTTTAGTGCTATAAATTTCCTGCTTTAGTGGCATTCTGATATGTTGCTTTCATTTTCATTCAATTCACATTTCCTTTTGACTTCTTATTTGACCTGTAGGCTATTTAGATGTATGTTTAGTTTTCAAGTATGTGGAGAGTTTCCCGAGTTTTTTCTGTGTGATTCAAGTCCCTTTAGATTTATTGAGACTTGTTTTATGGCCCAGAATATGGTTGACCTTGGTAAATGTGCTGTTAGCAGTTGAGAACAATGTGTATTCTGCTCTTTTTGTTTGGAGGGTCTATAAAGATCAGACCTAGTTGGTTGATAGTGGTGCTCATTTTTGTATATCCTTGCTGGTTTTCTGTATACTAGTTTTATTGATTACTGAGAGGAATATTAAAAGTCACCAACTCTAGTTGTGGATTTCTCTTGTCAGTTCTGTTAGTTTTCTTCCTGTATGAGGAAATTCTGTTGTTTGATACATACACATTTAGGATTGCTGTGTCTTCTTGGTGAACTGATTGTTACATACTATCTTTTTCTATCCCTCGTAATTTTCTTTGCTCTGAGATCTACTTTAATATTATTGTACCCACTGGAGCTTTCTTTTGATTAGTGTTTTTGCATAGTATATGTTTTTCTTCCATTCCACTTTGAATAATTATTTACTTGAAAAACTTTCCCACTAGGCTTGGCTGAGGGTGAACGATCACCTGGCAAGTTGTTTTGTGAGTTTGAACCCTCTTTGTATGGAATGACACAAAACGTCATCCTTTTTCCTGTAACTTCCTTCCTTGTTGAATTTGTCCATTTTCAGTTTGGTCTCTCCTGCTTTCCGTGAGAAATCCACCTTTCATGCTCACATGACACTACCGCTGTCAGATATTTACTGTGGACCTGTTGTGTGTTAGTCTCTGTTCAGGGTGCTGGGGAGAGATTAACAAAGTCCTTCTTACGGCAACTACGTTTTGGTGGAGTGAGATAGACAGTAAACAACTATATGCTGTATTGGTGGTGATAAGCTCTGTGGGAAAAAATAGAGAGTAAGAGAGAGTAATGAGGCTTGGTACGTGGAGCAAGGAGGATGTTGCATTAGGAGAAGTGATCAAAGAGGTCCTCTCTACAAGGTGACATTTGGACAGAGACATGACCGAGGTGAGGGGTGAGCTATGGGGAACTCGAGCGAAGAACATTTCTGGCAGAAGGAACAGTGAGAATGAAGACCTAGGATGGGAATATGTTCGGGGAGGAGAGTGGGCTGGAACAAAGTAAGTGATGTCAAAGGTCGCCTTAGCCAGATGGAACACTGCAGAATTCTGAATGACTGCACTGAAAACTGGCCTTTTGCAGCACTGTGGTTCAAACCAAACGGTACAAGGGAGGCTTAAACTTTTAGAACTGAGCGGAGGGCGTGGGCAGGGAGAAGAAGGAAGGGCTGCTGCTGCTTTTGTGACACCAACCAGCTGAGCCGATCCAGTCGTTGATGTGGTGAAGCCAGTGAGCTGTAGGAGATGCCCTTCTGCGTTATTCTGCTGTGAGTGGAGGAACGTTAAATTCTTTCTCTTACTCAGGATTCACAGAATTTTCTTTCTGGTCTTTGTCAGCTCTTGAACATGGAGGGTAGTCTTAGACAAGTCCCAGGCCTTTCAGAATGTTTTTCCTTATTTGTGAAGGGTGGCTGGTGGTCTGCACTCTCCCTGGTGCACTGAGTTACTTGTGTAACCCTTTGGAAAACTATAAGGCCTTCCCTAATAAGATGTTTTCTCAAAAATAGTTTGCAAAATCCAGCCTTGTTAAATAGTAAATTCTGTTCTTAAACCCATCATTTTACCATATTGTCTCTATTTCCCTCTCTATGTAAAGTCACGGCCCTTTTTGCTACCACAGAGTTTGGATTCGGATTTTCCTGAGAGTGTTAATGAGAAGAGCCATAGGAAGGGTGGGGGGTGGGCAAACACTTCTGTTTAGCTGGTCAGCTGGTACTTTCTATTTTGACAAAGGTGTGTATGTGTTTTTGTGTAGTTGATCTTTATCTGGGCAGGAGTAGAAAACATTGTCCAAAATAGTGGAAGTGTTATATTTCAGAATGCAGGAATTCACACATTTTTATTTTATTGCAGGTATTTCTTGGTGGATTTTTATGCACCAACAACCGCTGTGGAAAGCATAATGGAACATTTGTCTCGAGACATTGATGTGATTAGACCGAATGTTGTAAAACACCCTCTGACCCAGGAAGTAAAAGCGTGTGAAGGGATTGTCCCAGTCCCACTTGAAGAAAAACTATATTCCACGAAGAAGAGGAAGTGAGAAGATTTACCAGATTATAGCTTTATATTTAATTCTATCACTTTTGAGTACCATGGATTAATAATTTACAGACTTGACCCTTCTATAAGAGTGTGTTACAGGTGCCATTTGATTTTTCGAAGGTGTTTTTTAGCTCTTGATCTCCCTTGCCCTAAGAGGTTGGGGAAGGGCTCGGCTTAGAGCCACTTTGTAATCTGTGGTACCAGCACGTTGTTCTTGACTTCATTTCATTCGTGTGATTTTTTTGTTGGTGAGGACTTTGCCCTACAACAACGCTAACACCATTTTGAAGAGCAAAGCTTCTGAAAACTGCCTCAGACTGCAAGCTCGTTATTCAGGCTAGTCAACCATGCAAAATAAAAATTTAAGACCACTGCATTTATATGAGTAACTTTTGACCAGAATAATAAACATAATTTCAGAAAAACTCGGGGAGGTCTTTTGTCTCTTCACCTGCCCCAGCACAGTGAACCGCCGGAGGCCCTGAGCGCCGTCCGCCCAGAAGCCCCGGATTGCCCGCGGTGCGTGGGAGGGTTACCTGGTTACCAGCCCAAGGGCAGAGACTGGGAGAAGTCAGGGGCGAGGGTGGGGCAGGGATGTGTGTGTCCCTCCACTACCGGGCATTCTATAAAATCAGTGACTTTTTCTTTTATCTCACAGTTAACTTGACCATAGGTGGGTGTTGCTGTCTGTAGGGGGACGTGAAGTGCTGTGGCTTGAGCTCTCGCGCTGCTTCCTCTCATTCTTCTACCCTCCCCCCGCCCCCGCCCACACCTGCCTCCTCTCCTCTCCCCCTACCCTGACCAGTTGGAAGCCGGTGGGGTTGCCCAAAGAGCTGGCTGGCACCAGTGCCTGTGGCCAGTGGCACTCTGAGCTCTTAACTTAGGGAGACTGCCAAGGAGCTACATCTCTTTTTTTCTGTTTTTTATTTGATACTTAACGGACCTGCTTTTTAAAACCACATCTTGAAATAAAAAGACAAGTTTTGTATTGAGCGTTTTTTTGTTTTGGCAGGGGAGAGGTTGGTTGTAGGATGTTGTTACGCTTTTGAGACTAAGAACCAACCGGTCTTTGCTTGAACTGAGTGCAATTAAGGTTACCATATTTAGCAAATAGAAATGCAGGGTGCCCAGTTAAATTGGAATTGCAGATAAACAACGAATCTTTTTTTCCTCGTAAGCATGCCCCAATGTTGCATGGAACATACTTAGAGCAAAAAGCGATGTGCCGTTTGTTTGAAATTCAGATTTACCTGGGTGTTCTGTATTTTACGTGGCAGGCAACGTTGCTATGACGCCTGCCCAGAGACGGGGTGTGCTCTGCCTCGCCGAGCTTTGGGGAGCGGAAGCCGGCCTCGGGCAGCCTGGCTTTGCAGCTGGTGGCGTCGCACCGAGGCGAGTTTGAAGAGCATCAGGAGCTAACAGAAGAGAACGCAGCTGGCATGCTCGTTTGCCTCCAACTCTGATTCCCTCAGCCCGCCAGAAAACCCATCTAGAAACTAAAATTTCATCCCTGGTCAGTTCCAGATCATCTGTTCTGTGAGCCTTAAGTCACACTGCAGTCTTAGAATCAGTAAGTGCCACCGGCCTTTAGCAAGAAACAAATTCTCCTTTAAGGAAAGTCCATCTGCGGGCTCTGTCCGAGGCCTAGCAAGCGGAGGACCCGGTGTCTCTGGCAGCCGGATGGCTTCTGTGGCGGGTGAGGAGGCGGCTTCTTCCCGGAACGGTCACTGGCGTCTCCTCCTCGGTCTCCTCAGATCCCGTGAACCGGGAGAAATTAACCAGCCTGTCCACCTTCCCAAAGGGGTGCCCTGCACAGGGTGTCCGTAGTGACAGAGCTTCTGTGCGTTAATTGTTGGGGGGAGCGCCAGCTCCTGAGTACAATCTCTGGTCGTTGTAGCTTGTACAGTCAGATCATGTTAAAGCAGGAAGGGGCCCAGAGATTAGGCCTCTGCCTCTTTTAAATCACGAGACGGAGACACAGATGTGCAAGCCCGGTGTCCCCAAGAATCAGGAGGAGCCCAGCTGCTAACTAAGCCCGGGCTTCCTCCCTCTGTAACGCTGCCCGTCTCTGCCTTGTCCCTTTGCTTAATTCTTTCTTTGTCTTCAGTTGATGTATAATTGACCCACTACAGTATTATATTAGTTTCAGGTAGCCAACGTAGTGTTTTGGTATTTTTATACATTACAGATGTACAAAATGATTGCTCAGAGAGGCCTGGTTACTCTGTCACCATATGGAGTTATTACTGTATTGTTGACTGTATTCCCCATGCTGTAAATGACATCCCCATGACTGATTGTATAACTGGAAGGCTGTACTTCTTCATCCCCTTCCCCTATTTTGCCCACCCCCCTCCCACCCTTCCTCCCTTCTGGCAACCAGCAGCGCTCTGTATTTATGAGTCTGTTTCTGTTTTGTTTGTTTTATTCTTTGGAGTCCGCAAAGAAGTGAAATCGTTCAGTGATGGTCTTTCCCTGTGTGAGTTACTTCACTTAGCATAATACCCTCTAGGCCCATCCAGGTTGTTGCAGATGGCGAGATTTCACCCTTTTCCTTAAGAGCTCAGACAGCACCGAGCTTCAACTTCCTCACTGTAAAATAAGTCTCTTTGAAGAGCAGTAGTTCGGCAAAGAGCGTCATTAAAAACTGTAGCCTGGAAATAAAAGGGATAAAGTGGAGGTTATCTGGGAAAATATGCTACTTCCTGTTTCATTAGGAATTTCCTGAAAGTTTGGGCTTTCAGCCAGGGCGCGTGAGAGCACTAACTCTTCTTCCGAATGGCTTGCAAGTGTGTGTACTTTCGCTCAGGTGCCGTCCGACGCCTTTTCGCTTCTCCTAAAGTTCAGTATGTGCACACTGCGTGCCATATTTGGGGCCACACACGTCTTCTCTAGAACCTCATCTTAGTCCTTTCGGCAGCGTTACAAGGAAGCATTGTCATCCCTGGTGTTTGGATGAGGAAACAGGCTCAGAGCGATTTGACCTTGACCCTACAACTACCAACTGACAGCTGGAATCTTGAACTGGGGACCCTGAGGCCATCCAGTCTTTTCCCTTCAGTCACAGCGAACTTGTCTTTATTCTCTCCGGTTAAACTAGGCACCTGGATGTCTGGGGCGAATGATGACTGCTCAGATGAGTAGTAGTGGTCCTCATGGCCTGAGAGTGGTGCTGGCACATTGTTTTCCTGCGCTTGCTAGTCCCTGGGAAGTTGATTGACGTTCTTGAGCATTCCAGGTCATGCCAGTGTTCAGAATCCTGTAGCACAGTTTAGAGAGAGGAAGGAGGCTGGCTAAGTAGGGCAGCCATGCAGTGTGCCACTTGCCCTCCTTGGAAGCTCCAGAATGAAGGCACAGTCTCTCCTCTCTGAGCTGCTGATTCACAGCTAGACCGTCAGCCACTAAGGGGCCCTTGTCCCCTTGCAAAATACCTGGTGTCTGAGCAGGGCCTGTGTGGGGGTCCTTTCCAGGCTGCGTGTTTGCCATCAGAGCCAAGAGTGTCTGGTCCTCCTGCCTAGGTTGGCGGTGGTGTGCTCCTTCAGGGGGTGATTAGGAGCAGGGTTCTGGAAGTAAAGCAGTCAAAAGACAGCCCCTGTCCTCATGGGCTCCTAGCAGAGAAGGCAGGAAAGTGAGTGTGGCGCCCAGCATGGGGAGGGCTGCAGAAGTGACAGGCTGAGGTCTGGGGGGTGAGCCAGCCCTGTGCATGCAGCCGCCCTGGGACCCTGAGCTAGAGAGCAGAGCGGCCCCTGTGGAGGGGAAGAGAGGTCCCTGACAAAGAATCCCATCAGATCTGGGGGACCCACAGGGATAAATTTGGAGGACTGGAGTCTGCCAAAATGCACTGAGCCTCAGAAGCACAGGAGGCCAGGGCTGAAGGTTGAAGCAGTGATTCCAGAGCGTTCCCTTTGGGCTCACTTCTTGAAATGATGCATCTTCCTCAGTTTTGTTACCTTGACTATACTTGTGGTTCACTTTGGACAGGAACAAGCTTCTGGAAGTACTTTTTCACATGGGTTGGGCTCAGGAGACAGGTAGAGAGTGCGATGGAGGCTGTGGGCCCAAGAAGCTAGTTTCAGATGTGTCTCAGAAACTGCTTCCTGGAGACGTTTGTAAGTGATGGAGGTATTCAGCAGGCATCTTGAGTCGGATGACTAGGTCCTGTACTATGGAATGTCAAGGAAGGACCGTTAAGCACAGGTGAGCCCCTTAGATTTTTGCTGAAAGGTAACATTTTTCTTGATTGAGATGAAATATTTGTTTGAAGGATTAGGAGGATTGAAAGCATGAGCTGTGCTTCCCTCCTTGTAGTCGAGTCCAGAAGAGTCATGGTCTACCCCACACAGCCAGGGGATGCATGACAGCACATCTGAGGGACACTTTCAGCAAGTGCTCATGTTAACAGTAATCTTTTATGCTCCCTTAACATTCTACAGATGGGGCACCCAAGGCTCAGAGAAAATAAGTGACTCGTCCAAGGCGGCAACGGGAGGATTTGGATTGGGATTTGAAAGTCCAGTTTTGGCTCACTGCATCCTTCTGGAGGTGGACACCAGCAATCCTTGCTGAATCAGCCATGCTCCGGGGGGCTGGTTCCAGGATTTGATGCCCTGGTCCCTTCCTACCCCACACCTAGACCAAGGACCCAGGCTTTATCATTTTAAGAGGGGAGAGGGTGGATCTGGGACTTCTTGGGAGTGTTTTTATCTCAGGTCTTCGAAGAGAAGTCATGAGAATGACAGAATAAAAACGTTAGCATGCCCTGGAGACCAGGCCTCCTTTCTGCACATTTTTTTTCTCTGTAATTTCCCGTAGTTTTTCTTTTCTTTTCTTTTCTTTTTTTCCCCTCCATACTCCAGGGGTATGTGTATGAAGCGCACACATGGCAGGTGGTGCCCTGGGCAGGATACAAAGATGAGTGGGCAATGACCCTGACCTCAAAGTCATAGACAGGGGAGGTGGAAATACTCCGCTATCTGAAAACAGGCCATAATAAAAATGGTAATTAAGATTTAAACTAAGTGCAATGGAAAACACAGAACTGGATTCATTAGCACTTGGAGCTGGGGAGGAGGGTGCGGTTTCCAGCAGAGATCGTGTTTCAGCAGGCATAGGGACTAGTGTGGAGCATGGGGCGGGGGGGGGGGGGGGGTAGCAGATGGGAGGTGGCAAAACTATAGTGTTTTCAGTACACCTGGGGGCCAGGCAGGTATGGTCTGGCACACGACAGGTTGGGAATTCAGGGAGGGTCCAAGTCCCTGACTGCTGGTGAGAAGGCATTTCGTGATTGAAGTTTTCTTGAACTGAAAGGATCATTTTGAAGAGCCAGGAACGCGCAGTATGCATACTAATTCCCTATAAAATGTGCGTCCTAATTGACCAATGCTCTACCCTACCCACATATTTGTAAGAAAGAAACTATTATATAAACTCATCATGGAGAAGTACGAAGGGGGTTGGGGCGAGGTTGTCAGATGTCCACCAGCAGGTGGACAGTGCACTGGACCGTGTGCTTGCCCAGTGACCCCCAGCTGAACTGGGTGTGCCCTGAAATGTTGTGTGTGGGAGCACTGTGAGAGTATACAGCATCCTCTCCTTTTGTGGTCTGGGCTGTTGCCATTTGTTGTTCAGAGGGCTCGGTGATAGATGACTGCACCTGAGCTTGACCTGGAATGCCACCTGCCAGGACCTGCCCTGTCTCCTGGCAGGCCAGGATCGTGTTGATGGTGGGAAGATCCCAGAGCAATTTGTGGGATTCTTGGTCACCTTGAAAAAAGTGTTAGGAGCATAGAACTTTGGGTCAGAGACCTCCTCAATGGCCCTGCGTTGCCACCCTCCAGCCACAGGATCTCACACACTTTCTTGTCTTCCCTCAGTCTCAGGCTTCAGAGTCTTTGAAAAAGTGTGGCCAGTGAACCAGCCGGTCTTAAAGAGCCTTCCAAGTCTGCAAGGCCCTGGATCAGGTCCCACTGCCTGGTTTGCTGAAGGGTTATTCCATTAGTGATTCGGGAACCTGGTAGGGAGAGGGGGAGGGCTTAAAATAATTTCTCGGGGGCTTCTTTGCACACTTCTCTTCATCTTCTGATAAGCATAGCTGTTGTTTTCATGCCTTGCCAGTGGGTTCTGTGGGGCTATTACTCGAAACAGAATAGGCTCTGTACCCGACCACAAGAAAACAGCAAAGGGAGCCCCAGAGGCCAGCACGAGCATTTGCTGGGCTCAAATTGCCAACATACTTTTTGCTTTGAGAACACAGCTTTAAGGCACATGGACTTAAAACCAAACACAGGCACAAGGCACTCTTATTCCACAGGAGGAAAACAGTGTGGTGGCCAAGAAGTTTCTGGGCGGTGGCAAAGTCTTGTTTTTGGAGCGGCACACCACGACCCTAAAAATCAACCCCTAAGTCTGTAGTGACAGCAGCAAGACCTAGATGACCCTGTGCAGTCCCAGATCCCCCAAGCCCGGTGGGGCAATTAACAAAAGATTCCTGAAACCAGATGGAGTCTCCACAATGTTCGAGAACATTTGGGTTGCTGCAAGTGTTGTCTGGTACTGTGGAATTGGTGTCTGTGTGTTGTATCTGCATCTTTTCCCCCAGAGCAAGCTAAGCTGTGCGTCCTCTGGGGAAGGAAATTGGATTTCATCCCATTTCCCAGAGAAGGTTTGCCTGAGATGCTTCCATCGTGAGTGGAAAAGACAAGGATGCATTGTTCGGTGGACAATGCCAGAAGTAAGGAATATGCAAAACGGACCTGATCTCTCCATTCCAAGTCAGTAGGAGACCATTGTTTCCATAAAGCTCCTATTGAGCTAATGACTATAAAGTTCGTTGTCCAAATGAATCCCAAAATGTGAGTACCTCTTTGTGGAGGACTAGATACTGCTTTTTTTTTTTTATAGATGTCAAACCCTGTTAACTGTCAGTTCTCATTATTTGAAGAATCTGTATTTGTCAATTTGCCTACTTGCAAACGTTTATTTGTACCCCCTCCCCCAAATCAATACAGTATTTTCACAGTCATTCACAGATGGGGAGGCAAAAATTTGAGCCTCCTGTCGAGTCCTTTTCCAGATGAGGTTGTACAAAGTGACCTTCTGCCTTGTTTCAGCTCTCCTACTGTGAACAAGTGTCTTTGTTGTGATCTATTCAGTTTGCATCAGTGTTGTTTGCATCAGTGTGCTTTTTGTTGGTGATCTTACTGTTTAAAATGGCCCCAAGCATAGTGCTGAAGTGCCGTCCGGTGTTCCTAAGCAGAGAAGGCTGTGCTGTGCCTTACAGAGAAAATACATGTGTTAGATTGGCTTCCCTGAGGCACGAGTTACTGGGTTGTTGGCCTCGTTCAATGTTAATGAATCAGTATAAATTAAATAAGGTGTCTTTAAAAAGAAACATATATCACCAAGACTGTATATTGACAGGTTGACATAAACACAGTCAGAGGCTCACAGGAACCTCTCCTAGGAGCATTGGGTTAGTATTCTCCAAACGAGTATTTGCAGCCCCAACTTTATAGGACATACTCTCTCAAATAACAAGAATCAGCTCCTCCTTGACTCTGGTGTGTGTAATTTGTTTTTCTGCTGAGGACTTCTTTGACAGATTTCTATAATTCTCTGATTTTTGTCTGCGTTAGGGTGATTTTTATTCCCACCGTTGTTCTTAAGATTGCACGTCTGGTTGTCTTCTGCCGTCCTGCCTCCTCTCATCCACACTTACTTTCGTTATCTAGAGTACCGTCCACTAGAGAGCTAGCTCTCTGTCTATACAAGCCAGGCCCCTTCTCTTAAGACGTACCTTGGCAGAAGCGTTTGGTGACGTGGCCAGAAAGAGCCAGACCGGAAGAGAAGAGCCTGGACACGGTGCTCCATGTAAATCCTAGCCATAGAAGCAGGCAGATTCTGTGGGCTTTAATTAAGGCCCTGGAAAGGGGTAATTAGATAAGTAGTGTAGCAACCCCCCACCCCCACCCCCTGCAAGGCTCCCAGGGTATTGCGACGCTTTTCGTAGCATCCTCCAAGTCAAATGCATTTTAATGACCTTGAAAACAAGAGCAAAACTTTGGTCACAAGGCAAAATCACAAGGAATTTTAAAGGCGTTGATTTTATAGTTAATAGTTATAAACAATGCTTTGGAAGCTTATTCCTCTTCCATATACTTCTTACCAGATCTAAATACAGCATCTAAATATGGCATAAGATATTTAATGTGATTCAGTCAAATATTGAGGAAATTTCTGTTTCGTCATTACTCTCATCCCTCCTCATCATAATGAAATGGTTGGGTTAAATCTCTATTCTGGTCAAATGTGATGGCATTACAAAGACTGCCCTCACCTACGGCACTGTTCGTACTCTGCTTTCTTTCTTCAAACTCGTATGTGTATTGATAAACTAGAAACATTCTCCTTTAAAAAAAAATTCAAACATACATAAAAGTACACAGAAGATACCGTAACAAACTTGAGGCACTTACCACTTAGATTAGACTGATACTGTATTTTTGCTGTATTTCAGGTCTTTTAATTTTTTTTTTTCAACGTTTATTTATTTTGGGGACAGAGAGAGACAGAGCATGAACGGGCGAGGGGCAGAGAGAGAGGGAGACACAGAATCGGAAACAGGCTCCAGGCTCTGAGCCATCAGCCCAGAGCCTGACTCGGGGCTCAAACCCACGGGCCACAAGATCGTGACCTGGCTGAAGTCGGACGCTTAACCGACTGCGCCACCCAGGCGCCCCTATTTCAGGTCTTTCAAAGACATAAAATGTTAGACCTAGTTGAAGTCCTTTTTTTATCTCGCCTGTTCTTCCAGGAGGTTACCGTCACGTCAAAGTCAGTGCGCATTATTTATCTTATTTATATGTATGTCCCACTCCATATACATTGGGTTACAATTTATAATACTGCTTTGTGGATTGTTTTTTTTTTTAAGTGTCCTTCACCCCCAGCGCAGAGGCCAACATGGGACTTGAACTCATGATCCTAAGACTCCAGCACTTAACCAACTGAGCCACCCAGGCACCCCACTGCTTTGTGGATTTTGAATGAGCTAAATGGATTCGTGGTGGAGGCTTCAGCAATGTGCTTTTTTATTTTTCATTCAACACTATCATTTTGAGATCTGTTTTGTAGATCTAGTTCGTTCATTGATCTCCACTGTCCTAAAGGGTTCTGTGTGTGACTGCATCACACTTTGGCCACGTCTTAATGGGCACGTCCAAGTTCACAGTGTTTCAAGCAATGCTGCCGTTCACTTCCTGGGGATGACTCCTGGAGCATGTGTGTATTTCACTAGACACCGAATTGCTGGCTCATCAGGCATTTTCATTTTCGCTTTTACTAGTTATTGACAAATTTCTCTCAAAGTCATCATGCCAACTTACACACCCAATGGCAAGTTTTGAGAGTTCCTGTTTTCAGACACCTCCCAATACATGGGCGTATATTAAAAAGAAAAAAAAAAGTCCCCAGACTTCGCCAGTCTAATGAGCGTCAAGAGCTGTCTCTTTTTTAAACGTACATTTTCTCTATTATCAATAGGCATGAGCTTATTTTTGTGGTAATGGTCATTTTGGTGTTTTTCTGTTAGTTGTCTTTTTATATTCTCTGCTAATTTCCTTCCTGAGTTGTCATTTTTCTGACCTAAGAAAACAGAATAGCAAAGCTTTCTATACAAGTGTAGTTCAAGACGGTCTAAGACCACCACCTTGGTCTTGCCCTGCCACTGGCAGGAGTGAAGAGGGGGCCCCAGATTCCATGTGTTTCTGGCAACGCCCCCTTTCATTTTTGCCTCCCCACCCCACTCGACATCCTCTCAATGTGTGCGTGTGCATGCACACACACACACGCACATGCACACACACATAGAGTCTGGCTCTGCTGTCTCCCTTGAGAACTTCTGGACCAATATAGCGATGCCCTTTATTCTTGTTTATGAGAGTCACCACGAGAAGGCCAACATTTCCATCCAGGTCATCCCTCACCCTTGGCAACCCAATCCCCATTTTTCTCAGTCAGTCCATCTTTTGACCCATCTCCCTCTCTAATCCTGAAACCTGTTTCCTGTGCCTCTGGAACTCACAGGCATCGGCCACCTCTCCAATCCCCTCAATCTCTTCTAAAATGGTTCCTTCCTCTTGTTGCCCCAACTGAAATTGGGATTGCCCTTGGAATTGCTGGATTGTATGGTAGATCTGTTTTTATTTTTTTGAGAAACGTCCGTGTAGTTTTCCTTAGTGGTTGGGCCAGTTTCCATCAATAAAGATGGAAGATATATAAGGATTTCCTTTTCACCATATCCTCAGCAGCACCTGTTGTCTCTTGTCTTCTTGATGATAACCATTCTAACAGGTGTGAGTTGAGCGCTCATTGTGGTTTTGATTTGCATTTCTCTGCTGGTTAGCAATGTTGAGCATCTTTTCTTGTACCTCTTGGCCATTTTAATGTCTTTGGAGAAATGTCTATTTAGTTCTTCTGCCCATTTTTTAATCAAGTTGTTTATTTTTTGTGTTACTGAGTTGACTGAGTTCTTTATATATTCTGGATATTGACCCCTTATCTGATAAATGGTTTGCAAAAATTGTCTCCTATCCTGTGATTGTCTTTTTTTTTTAAATTGTTTCTTTTTCTGTGCCAAAGCTTTTGAATTTGATGTAGTCCATTTGTTGATTTTTTTTCTTTTGTTGTTTGCGCTTTGGGCATCATGTCCCCAAAATTTATTGCCAAGATCAATATTGATGTTTCTTCCCTATATTTTTTTCAAGGAGTTTGATGGTATCAGGTTTTGTGTTTAAGTCTTTGATCCATTTCAAGTTAATTTTTGTGAATGGTGTGAGGTAGGGGTCCAATTTCATTGTCCTGCATGTGTTTCTCCAGGAGAACACGTTTCTGCTGACTGGTCTCTTCAAGAGACCACGTGTGGGCCTTGGGTGCTTGCTGGCACAGCGGTGCTTCCCCAGTCCCTTGACTCCCATCCTTCCCAGGCAAATCTTTCCTTCCTTCCCTTCCCCTCCATCTTCTAGTACCTTTTTGCCCCCATTTCCCTCTCAGCTGATGGATGATCTGCTCCCTATTTTGCTGAAAAAATTAAGGCAATCAGAAAAGTTCCACAAATGCTCAGACCACACCTACTGTACTCCTTGTGTCTGTAGCCGCATCCCACCTTCCCTCCTGGAGGGTACTGCCCACATTCATGAAAGAAATGAAAGAAGAGCACCTATTGTGTTGAGGTACTTTTCTCCTCGCCTCCTTGGCTAGCTCCTGTCTAGCTCACATCACTTGGGTCAAAGTCCCCAAGCCCACTGCCTGCTTGGTTCTCATGTCACTCTCCTGCCAGCCCAGCCGCAGTTGCTGAAAATGCCACCTTCACTCAGTTTCTAGGGCATCACGGCTCTGCTCTTCCTGCCAGTGTCTATTGTGGGCTCCTGGGCTGCTTCGTTTTCACTTCCCTGCCTCCTAGTGTTGGGGCACTCCAGACTGCCCCTCCTCTTGTCTACTCTCACATCCACTCTTCTGGTTTTGCATATACATATAACTTAAGACCCCTCGTTTTTGTCTCTAGCGTGGATTTCTGTCCTGGGCACCACCAGGTATCTCCAGTGGCCTAGACGCCATCTTCCCTGAAAGCCTGATGGGTACCCCTCAGACTTCACACATCAACACTGAGCTCCTCCTTCTCACCCCTCCCCCCGCCCAAGCACAGTCTTCTGAGTCTTTCTCGCCTTCTACTGTCTGGAGCCCAAAATCTTAGAATCATCCTGGACTCCTCACTCACTTCCCTTCACACCCCCCATCCTGTCCCCTCAGCAGATCCTGTTTTCTCACCTTCAAAATGTACCTGGAATCCAACTGATGCTCACCTCCTGCACTGCCACCACCAAGGTTCAAGCCACATCATCTAGACCACAAGAACCTCCTGGGTTAGTTTCCTCGGGCTCTCATAATAAAGTACCACCAACTCGGGGACTTAAAACAGGTGTCAGCGAGGCTGTGTTCCTTCCCAAGGCTCTCGAGCAAGATCCTTGTCTCTTCCAGCTTTGGGGGGGTGAGGGTGGGGAGGGAGGTCCTGACATTTCCTTTGCAATCTCTGCTTCTGCCTTCACATGGCTTCTCCGTGTCTCTCTCTCCTCTCCTCTCCTCTCCTCTCCTCTCCTCTCCTCTCCTCTCCTCTCCTCTCCTCTCCTCTCCTCCCCTCCCCTCCCCTCCCCTCCCCTCCCCTCCCCTTCCCTCCCCTCTCCTTAGATTATCGGGTTTCGATTTAGAGTCCACGTTAAGTCCAGGGTGATTTCACCTCACCTCAAGATCCTTAACTAATTACATCTGCAAAGACTCTGTTTCCAAACAACGTCACATTCTGAGGTCCTAGGGGGACATGCATTTTGGGGACACTATGCAACCCACTCTGTCTTTTCACAAGGCTCCCTGCTTTGCTTTTGGCATCCTCTGGTCTGGCCCAGCAGCTTGAGCACATCAGTCCTCTGCTGAAACTCTGTGAAGGCTCCTGTTCTGCCCAGAGTAAAGGCCAAAGTCCTAATGGCCTATGGAACCTGGCTCAATCTGGTCACCCAATTACCTCCCATCTTCTCTCCCGCCCCAGCCCCTCCCCTGACGGTGGCTCCCCACACCTTTGGTTCGGGCAGTGCCCTCTACCTGAACGCTTCCTTGAAACTTCGTGTTTAACAGACACACATCTAACATTTATTGTATGTGAGGCCCACACCCCTGCTTTGTCACTTCCTTACCCTGCTATATTTTTTACCACTGCACTTTATTTTGCCTATAATGGTGCCTGACGCATTGCAGCTGGATGAACGAAGAGGAATTTTCCAAGATGAAATGGTGTATCTGAAATTAAAGTGTCCTGGGCTGTGAAACCTCTGGTTCTAAGAGAGCCGGCTCCAGTAGCCCTGCCATACATCCTAGGTGGAGAATTGATTGGTCAAAAACTGGGTGAAGATTAGTAAGGGAAAGTACAGCAAAAATACCTGTAGGTGTAAAACACAAACTACCAAGGCTGAGTTGCCAGGAGGTAGCAAAAGCCATTAAAAAAAAAAAAAAAAAAAAAGGCCTGCATCCCATGGCCCAGAAGTTCCACTTGTAGGCATTTACCTTGAATCACGATGGCACACAGAGCTAAGGTACCAGGATGTTCACCAAATTATTCTTTAATAAAACCAAAAAGCTGAAAATTACCAAAATGTTCTATAGTTGACTATTGAAATAAATTGAGTATGGATTTACTATGTTACCATTAAAAATCAATAAAAAATTTGATTTTTATTGATTTTTATTTTCTCAATAGCATGAGAAAATATGACCTATCATTGGGAGTGAAATGAAATTTAAACAGCGCCTAATGGCATTTTAGATACATAAACTTAATGTGGAAATAAAATAGATTTGCATCAAAACAAGAACTTTACAAAGACAGTAAAATACATATAGATGGGTCAGATTAGTCGTGTCAATGGGAGTTCATAAAATATACTAGAAAATCAGTGATTGGATGTTGGCATAATCTTGAACACAGAAATGTCATTAGGTTGGCACCAATTTGGAAGAGAACCATCTAAGCATGAGGGGCATCGCAAGGGACCGACCGGGTAGACACCAAGCAAGCTTGATGAGGACGAAAACCACTCCTGCAGCTGCAGTGATGTTAGCTGGTGCTCACCTTAGGGCCTTTCTGTAGGCCTGATAGACCCACTGTGGAGGCCCGGAAAGGTCCCTGGAGTAAACCTGAGTAGACGCAGAAGACAGAACAAAGGAGAGGTGGGCTCGAGTAAATATCTCCACTTCGCCTTTCTGACTTGCCAGTGTGTTCTCCCACCTATGGGGCTGCTTTCTCTCTGGTTAAATGAATCAGCGTTGATAGATTCATTTTATTTTGTCTCCTTAACTGATCTGACCTGCTGCTTGGGCTGCTTCTGAGACCAGGAGCTGCTTTTGTGTTGAATTCGGCTGTAGCAATGGTGACAGTCTAAGGCGGTGACCCAGCAGCCGGAGGGTGAGAGGCAGCACTGAGCAGGGAGGCAGTGTGGGACCCCCACATCGTAACTGGGCAAAAAAAAAAAAAAAAAAAGTTGAAGAACACTGCAATACAGTCTGATAGCTTCTTAAAAATGTATATATCAGGAAAAAACCCCAAAATGTTAGGCACCAACATATGAGCAGTAGTTGTCTCTGAGAAGTGCGATGATGGATCATTTTTTCCTTTTTTTGTTGACTATAGTTGCTTATTTTTTTAAACAATGACCGTGTGGTGAAGAACATAGTACAAATATTTCCAATAACAACGAAGAGACCGAGCACACCTGAAACTAATATAACACCGTATGTTAATGGTATTTCTGTTATAAAAATTAAAAAAAAAAAAAGCCTAAAAGCTAAAGCATTATACTGGAAAAAAGGAAGAAAAAAGAGAAGAAAGAAGGAAGGAAAGATTGAAAGGAGGGAGGAAGGGAGGAAAGAAAGAGGGAAAGAAGGAAAGAAAGAAAAGAAAAGACAAGAAAAGAAAAAGAGAAAAAGAGGGGCGGGAAGGAAGAGAGGACAGAGCAAGCAAAACGACCTAACGGATTATCATAGCAAATGTGTGTGAGGGAAGCCAGGCTTTTGTTTGGAGAAAGCTCATGTGGTGCGGAAGACAGCAGACCTGGCTTGTGAAGTCATCATCCCTGGGGGCTTTGTTAATGCTCTCCCTGGCCTTAGGAGAGACCCATGAGGGCTCAGCCAAGCACAACTAATAGTAGAATTAAGAAAATAGCCTTTCGGATTATTTAGCCTAAAAGAAATTATGGTTTAAAAATTGTCTTAAGGAAAGAGGTTTTAGATGAAAACACTGATCAATTGCAAACCATTTGCGCAGAGGATCGAAGAAGAAGAAATGGCCTTAAGTTGATTAAGAGAGGTTGAAGAAGAGATCCTTGCCAGGGAGGCTGATGAGAGCCTGGCATGGGCTGATAGTGGGCTTGCTCAGTCCTGGGAGGACTGAATATAAGAAACACCATCTGTCCTAGAAGATCCAGGGAGACTTTCCAGAAGGTTCCTTGAAGTTCCAATCCTATGATGTCTCGATGAAGGTATAAACTCACCTAACCCATTCCTGAATGACCTATCATGGAACTTGAAGTGTCTGTATTCTTGGCCAGGACTGGTCTTGGGAGAGGTGGTGGCCATCTGTGTGATGGGAAGGCTGGCTGCCAAAATACCATTCCTACCGCTGAGTCATGCTGTCTGAAATTCTACCAGGTGACAATCATTCTTTGGTCATCAAGAGCGCAATGGAGTGTGAGCGATGCCCTTATGGTTTTCTTTTTTCTTTCTTTTCTCAAGTTCAGGAGGGAATAAGTATAGAGATTTTGAGAGAACTCGTTTAGAATTTTCTCTCTTTAGGGATTGTTAAGAAAAGCGATCCAAACTTTAGACGTAAGGCAAAGGGCCATGTCCTCTCAATGTCAGACTGAGGCACTGTTTGACAGGCTAACCCAGGGATTATTTAATTCTCGAGGAGAATATACCTGTGTTTGACTTTACTATTTACTGGTTGATAAGTCCAGACACAGTAAAGTTACATGTTAACTTGTCGATTTCTGTTGCTTAGAAAAAATAACCACAAAGGTTATGGTTTTATTACCATGTAGAGCATTAACCAGTTTTGTACCTAACGAAGCAGTGATTCTAACAGTCTCTTTTGTGTATAAAGGCTAGTAGATTCTGGGACACCTGAGGGGCTCAGTTGTTTGAGCGTCTGACTTTCACTCAGGTCATGATGTCACAGTTTGTGAGTTCGATACCCACATTGGGCTCACTGCTGTCGGCACAGAGCTTGCCTTGGATCCTCTGCCCTCTCTCTCTCTGCCCCTCCCCTGCTCATGCTCTGTCTCTCAAAAAATAAAAGAATTTTTTAAAAATAATTAAGGCCAGTAGATTCTGCAAATGCTCTTTGAACCATCATTCCTGTCCTACTGGTTTGCTCGTTAGTTAAATATGTTATGGACACATGTTCATTTTATATTTGTATGCAAGTCATGAGTTGAACTTTTTGAAAATTATACTTTGACAGGAAGGAGATGAGGTCACATTAGGACAATAGCTTTAAAGAGCATGACATTGATTCTCATCTGTATAGATGTTTATATGATCATTCTTTGAAAGAAGATTCATTACTTCTCATGTAATAATTGATGATTAAGCTAGCCCCTTGATGAGCAAGAGGTGATTGGATTTTTTTCAAACCTAACAGAGGTGTTGGGTTTTTTTGTTTTTTGGTTGGTTGTTTGCTTTGTTTTCCTTTGGGGTTGGTTGTGGGTGAAGCCCACGCTACCAGAATGGAAAGGAAGGGATTCTGAGTGATAGAACGATTAGGATCCTGATGGGTGTACATGTCACATTGAAGAGCAAAATTTCAGAGGCAGAGTGATTTGGGGGAAGCCAAGGCTATGGCACCATCGTGGGAGAAGGTGGCTAAAGCTCACTGGTGTACAGGAGTTAAGGCAGAGAGCAGCTTCCGAGAACCAAAGGAGCCACGTGTGGGGATGTTGAACCCCTCCCTCGTGGTGACAGACTAGTGGTGGCAACAGGGCTACCTTGCCTGATGATGTCTGATGAGCAAAGGAGTCGACATTTGAGACCATTCCTGGGATGAGAGGCACGAGTGGAGAAGTTGGCCATGAGAGACCCAATCATTAAAATTATTTGGGTGACATATGGGCATCTATATGAGGTTGCTGCCTGTCCTGCCCCAAGACACAGAGACACAGGTAAGCCTCAGATGCCAGCCTCTATGGTGTTGACATCTCATTCCAAGCCTTTCTCAGAAAACAGCCTCCTCTGTCTCGTGAGGGTCCACAGATGGGGAAAGCTGAGGCTATCTTCCCGCGCCACAGAAAGCTACACACAGCCTGGAAGCCTTTGGACCTGCAGGGCTATATGTCACTCTTGGTTAGCGGTCTGCAGATTCTTTTTTAAAAGAAAATTTTTTTAATGTTTATTGATTTTTGAGAGAGAGACAGAGTGCGAGTGGGGGAGGGACAGAGAGAGAAAGACACAGAATCCGAAGCAGGCTCCAGGCTCTGAGCTATCAGCACAGAACCTGATGCTGGGCTCGAACTCATGAGCTGTTTAAACTGTACGCGAAAGAAGCCTCAGTGTTGTATATTGGCTCAGCTCCCTACTCTCTGTTGGGCATAATTTGCCACTTTACTCAGGACTACTAAAAAAAGTGATGACGCTTTTAAGATGCCAGGATCCTGGGAAGAAAATATAAAAAGGAAAAGAACAATGTATAATAGACCCTACTGGTTATTCCTTCTGGATATATTCTTGTCCTCGAGGTAAAAAATAAGAAATTCTCTTCCATCTTTTTTTTAAGTTTATTTAATTTTTTTTGAGAGAGAGGATTAGAGCACCAGGGTCAGGGCGGGGGGCGGGGGAGCACACAGAGGGAGAGAGAGAATCCCAAGCAGGCTCCACATTGCGAGTGCTGACCCCGATGTGGGGCTCAAACTCCCCACCTGTGAGATCATGACCTGAGTCGAAATCAAGAGTCGGACGCTCAACCAACTGAGCCACTGTAGGCGCTCCTAGCAGTCTGCAGATTGTTAAACTTACTCCCTACCTCCTCCCCTGGGGCTGCTATTCTGCTCCGGTTCGAGGTTCAAATGCCACCTCACGCTGCTGACCCCTGGGTGCTGGTCCAAACTAGGGAGTGTTGGGGCCCCCACTCATGAGGTCAGAGCCCCACGTAGCCATCTCCCAAACAAAACCAACACCACACTTCTGTGCACTCATTGTGTGGGGCTGTTCCACTCCATGGGTCTTTCAGCTGCAAATTCCAGTTTTCTCTCTGTCGTGTTTTTGAACCTGTTTGCTTTTGATTGTGGTTTGATTTTGAAAGGGAAGAGTCACACACAATCTAGCTCCCTGTTTCCTTTCTCAGATGGAGTAATAAAGCTTATTTGTAGTGGAATTGTTTTTTTCCATTATGGCAGATTTAGTTTTATTACTCTACTGCCTTGTTCTTTGAATTGCACAGGGGAAGCAATGCATAAAAGAATATTCCGTTGGTTTCCCCCCCTCCCACCCACCTTTTGTAGTCGATTGTGGAAAAGAGGATGTAGCATCCTATTAGTCATTCTGTACCACGGTGATTTTTTTTTTTGCCTGTGACCAACAGAATTACATTTTACACTCGAAAGAACTCTCCGAATGAACCCTTTCAATTCAACCTATGTGGGCATAAGATTCAAAGTATGGCCAACCCCATGCATCACATCCCAAGTCCATTTCGTCCATGGTTGGTGATTCCATGAATGCAATATGCTGCAGAGCACGATGGTGTGGGCTTCTGATGAGAAGTTGGAGCACGCTGTTTATTTTGTTCTTCGGTCTTTCTATCGAAACCACTTGAAAACATCACTTAACTAGGTAATTTGGGACAGCCTTCGGTTTACAGCCACCTTGGCTCCTTGGCTCATTTCTCTATCACTCTCGTCTTTGCCTTCTTAGGCCAGGAAAAAGGACAAGGAAAATCTCTCTCTTTGGCACCAAGGAGGTTCCTTAATTGTTCGAATATGCTTACAAAAGGTATGGTTGTATTTCACATGCAGGGTTTTGTTTTTTTTTTTACGTGTTCTAAATTCTTTGGTTTGAATCCACATTTTTTACCATTTTTCAGTATGTGTTCTAACCTTGTTTTCTATCATGTTGGACCAAGTAGGCACTTTAATGAGACGCTTCTGCCTCTTTGTTTCTAGGAGAGAAAATGGAATCAGAGAGGAGGATGTTTGCCATGACTGAAATCCCCACAAATGGGAAGAAAGACTGATCAAACCCTATTGCTTCTGTCTCAATTTGTACAAATGAAAGGGAAGCAGGTTTTTACCAATTTGTGACGGTCTCCAGGAAAGACGTGAGGGTGCTGAATATCCCAATTTTCTGTTGTCCAGTGGCCCATCAGTTGCTTTAAAAAGCATCCTACTGATAAGGAGAAACCAGAACCCTCATACACTGCTTGGGGGAAGGTAAAATGGTGCATCTGCTGTGGAAAACAGTGTGGCAGTTCATCCTCAAAAAGTTAGACAGAGAATTACCATGTAACCCAGCAGCCCCGCTCCTATGTATGTATATGCCCAGGAAAATTGAGAAACATTTGTCCACATGGAATTTGTACACAAATGTCCATAGTAGCATTATTCATAATAGTCAAAAAGTAGAAGCAACCCAAATGTCCGTTAGCTGATAAATGGATAAACAGCATGGTCTACTCATACAGTGGAATATTATTTGGCTGCAAAAAAGAATTCTAGCAAGATATTTAAATCAAAAATAAAAATAAATCTTTGGGGCAATTTCTTCAAATCAAGGAAGGCTTTATATCTAAACATGTAATAGTAATAATAATGCTCATTTGTTTATTATAGTTATCATTCTACATATCTCGTTTGATTCTCATGATAACCCTCAAAAGTAGTTGTGATCATTCCTGTTTTCAGACAAGCAAACAGAAGTTCAAAGAGATACGATACTTTCTGAAGTCTTCTAGTTGTCCTGTTCCCAAAGCCTGGCCTTCTCATGGTTTCTGAAATGTGTGATGCCCTTGGCCTCAGGCTGACAGAGGAAGTTGGGGGTAGTGGTGGAAAGAACCAGCTGCAGTGTGGTTTTGTGTTTTCCGACAACTATTTCTTGGGGTGAAGAAGCAGGCTGCCCATCACATGCAGTGGTCTTAGTTCTTAATAGTAGAGTTCTAGTTGGTAATTAGATAAAAGATTCAGGCACCAGGAGGTAGTTTTGCACCTGTACCCCAATAGTAAATGGGAGGGCAGTACTGAATTCAGGGCTAAGAGGAGACATTACAATCTATTCAGTCATTCCAACTACTCAGGGGTAATTCTTTGCCCGTCTGTGGCGTGGTCTAGGTTTGAAGCAAGCTTCTTGGGTCCACGGGTAGAGTTCTTCTAGTTGAGATTCAGGAGCCCGGTCGCCCCGGGCAGGTCCTGGTTTCGTGCCCGTGGCTCCTTTCAGCTCCCAGCCTCTCCCAGCCCCACAGCCTGAGCTCCTCTGCCAGTACAGACCCCGGTCCTAGCCCCAATGTCCCAGACCCGTGCGACGCTGCCAGGCTTTGCACGGTTATTGGCACTTTAGCAGTACTCACGTGCTTTGTGCCTGCTGCCTTTTTTTCTGGTCTCTGGTTTTTGAGCTCAGCTCTGTAATAAAATTCCGTTGTTGTATTTTATTCAGTATTTCCATTCATTGGGAGCAGGACATCCTTTCTCATCATCTGGGTCTTCCACATTGATCAGAATGTCTACATTTTTTCCGTTTCTTTTGTGGCCTAAGTGTTATGGACTGAATGTTTGCGTCCTCCCAAATACGTCTGTTGGAGCCCTCATCCCCGATGCGGTGGCGTGAGGAGGTAGGGCGTTGGGCGGGGATCAGGGTAGAGCCCTCTTCTCATCTCCTTGGCCCTATTTAAAAGCTGTTGGTCTTAAATTCCACTTTATCCGATCTTCATATTGCCTCCACTGTCATTTTGTTTACTCGTGCCTGATCTAGTTTCCCATCTCTTTCTTTTTGAGCTTTCTTTGTGATTTCATTTGGCTGTTTCCCATAAATAGCACATAACAAACAGTTCTTTAAAACTCTATTTTCAATTATGTGTCATTCAATGGAGGAATTTAATCGAGTCCTATTTATTGAGATGCCTGATATCTTTGGTCTTTTTTTTTTCTTTTTCGTTTTTTTCACTATGTTTTACATTTTCTTCTTGTTTTTTTCTCCTACCCCTCCTCCCTTCCCTCTCCTTTGTGGGTTTTTTTTTTTGTTTTTTTTTTTTAATTCTTCCTACACATCTTGTCCCCATCCTCACTGGTAATTGGAAGTTCACCTGTGTATCTCTTTAAAAATTTTTTTAAATTTTTTTTTTCAACGTTTATTTTTTTTTTTGGGACAGAGAGAGACAGAACATGAACGGGGGAGGGGCAGAGAGAGAGGGAGACACAGAATCAGAAGCAGGCTCCAGGCTCTGAGCCATCAGCCCAGAGCCCGATGCGGGGCTCGAACTCATGGACCGCGAGATCATGGCCTGGCTGAAGTCGGACGCTTAACCGATTGCGCCACCCAGGCGCCCTAAAAATTTTTTTAATGTTTCTTATGTATTTTGAGAGAGAGAGAAAGAGAACACAAGCAGGGGGAGGGGCAGATAGGGAGGGAGAGAGAGAATCCCAAGCAGGCTCTGTGCTGTCAGCTCAGAGCTCAACGTGGAGCTTGATCTGACAAACCATAAGATCATGACCCGAGCCAAAATCAATAGTCAGACACTTAACTGACTGAGCCACGTAGGTGCCCCTTAATTGATTTTTTTTTAAATCCAGAGTACTCCTAGGTCTTTTCTCCAAATGGGACATGGGCAAGTACACTTAGGTAAGTCCCCAGGTGTCTTTCCTTGGCCTCCCATATGCATGATATTGGCTAGGCAGAGGGGTCTTGGATCAGAGCCTTATCTCTCAAAAGCCTTAAGCCTGGCTCCACTGCCTCAGTGTTCCAGGTGTTCCCAGTGAAGAATGTGGTGCCGTTTATAAATAATTTGCAGTGTAAATCTGGTGCCTCTGTAAATAATTTGTCTTCATTCTCTGGTAGCTAGGATTAGGGAATTCTCCAGATTATGTCCAGATGTGATTCTTTTTTTTTTTTTTTTTGCTCTTCAAATTATTGTTAATTAATCTTGCTTGGTACTTGAGTTTACTTCTGGCCCCAAAATTGTTCTGTATTCAAGTAAGGAGTATTCTGCTTTTTTTTTTTTTCAAGTGTGCTTCTCCATGTCATTTTTCTCGAGCTCCTAATATTCAATAGCCAGTATTCTCCAGTATACAAATTCTTTTTTTTTTTTTTTTTAGTGTTTGTTTATTTTTGAGAGGGTGGGGAGGGGCAGAGAGAGGGAGACATATGATCCAAAGAAGGCTGTGCTATGAGCACAGAGCCCGATGCGGGGCTCAAACTTCACAACCGTGAGATCACGACCTGAGCTGAAATCAAGAGTCTGCCACTTAACCGACTGAGCCACCCAGGCACCGCCCCCCTCCCCAGAATGCATTATTCTTGAATCTGTACTCCCTAGCTCTTCTGTTTTATTAATGCTTTTCATTTCATTGAATTTTTGAGCTATGCTCTGAGATCAATCAGGTCATTGGTCATGCAGAACCAATGTTCCGCATCATCATGAGGAAGTTCAGGACTGAGGGATGAATGTACATTGTTAGCACGCTGTGCTTTTTGTGCTAGCTACTTGGAGATAGTTTACACCTGGAAAGAAACAGGGTCCCCAAACCCCTTGATGGGGGAGCTACTTCAGGAAGGGGGAAACTTCAGATTCCCAGGCTGACCCCAGATCACATCTCAGTCTGACACATCCCAGGATGAATCCAGTTTCTAGAGGAAGTAGCAGTGCTGATGGTTTTTGAAGTTGAGTTTGTCCTTTGACCCAATTGGTTATTTCCTGTAATCATGTCTTTTTTCCCCTTTGTACCCTGTTTATAGCCCCACACTCTTGCTCTTATCACCCTGACATGGGTCCTGGGTGTTGTTACCATTTGTCCCTGGGTCAGCTTCCTTCTGAGCCTGTGAGTTCCATTTACCTTCCTGCCACTATAACAGAGTACCACAGCCTGGGGTGCTTAAACAGTGGAAATTTATGTCTCAGTTCTGGAGGCTGGAAGTCCAAGATCAAGGTGTCATCAGGTTTGGTTTCTTTTGACAGCTCTCTCCTTGGCTTGGAAGATGGCCGTCTTTTGGTTGTGTCCCCACATGGTATTTCTTTGGTGTGTACACATTCCTCATGTGTCTGTGTGTCCAAATTTTCTCTTCTTCTAAGGACACCCATCAGATTGGCTTAGGGCCCACCCTAATGATCTCATTTAACTTTAATTAACTTTTTAAAGGCCTTGTTTTCAAGTATAGTCACATTCTGAGCTACTGGAGATTAAGGCTTCAACATATGAATTTGGGGGACATGATTCAGTCCATAACACACCACTAGAGCTTAGTGCAGGGTTTGTCGATAGTAGATTGACAGATAAAGGTTAGTTGAATGTCTGGATGAAAGCTCCCCAATTTGTTCTTTAATCATGTTGATTTTCAAGCAAGTTGTGTTGCGTGGGATGGTGCCGTATGCTCTTTAAAGATAAATTAAATGAACTGTCTCTTTATTGTCTTCTTTATCCTTAGCCAGTCGTATTTTGTATAAGGAACTCTATGGTAGTATGAATACTTCCCCGACCCCCGCTCCAAAATAGCCTTCTATTGCATGGTAAGGAAATAAATTCTATGCCTTAGGGCAGGTCCAATCCATAGTCTCTGTGGCATAGTCACTGGATTTCTCGCAACAGGCCTATGTGTGTTTGTCTGTGGGGATTTGAATCTGTGTTATTACATGCCGGATTTACCTGCCTTGGGAATTTAGTTCTTTTTTATTTCTTAGCACACTTTCTCTGTTTCATCATATTTATTTCAGTGCTCTGCCCCAAGCTCTGGCAAATTTGAATTTTTCAGAAAGCACAGAGAAATGCATTATACTGATTATGTCAGTTATTTGTGGTTATTCTTCTAGTTTATAATAATGAAAAGATGGAATTAAAGTTTTTCCTTTGGCTATTTTATTCTTTTGCATTCTTCATTTTTATATTTTGATTTCAGTCTTCTTATTGAATTTTTGCTATTTCTTGGAAATAGCAATTTAAAATAGCTATCCAATGGTATATGTATCCACAACAGAGTGTGTTGCCAAGCATACAAAATGAATGGGTTCCTTATTCAAATGTTAAATGCCTACATACAGATTCTATGTATAGAACTGAGATCAAGATCTGGAATTGGATTCTACAATGGATATCATCAGGATGACAGCTTCCAGTGTACCTAGGATTTCATTGAATTGAATAGTCCACCAATGCTGTCTGATAAAACAATGCGATTCTCTTCTGTGCATGGTCTCAAGAGCCAAGAGAAGTTCATGTCTTGGCCACTCTGAACTGCTTGCCATGACCCACACTTTCCACACTGGTTCTTTTCTGGCTCATGAGCACAACTTTCCATCTGCTGAGAACACTCTTCCTCTCCTGCCCACTGGGAAGCCATCCCTGATCCCAAACTAGCCTAGGTGCTCTCTACAGGCTTCCAAAGATCCTAGCTGCTTCTCCTGAGCATGTGTATGCTGATTTGCAAGTGACTTTTCATATGCCTGCCCTCCGTTTTGGCTAAAGGTCCTTTCTGTGCCATGGATGTCTTTGGAACCTAATGAGGCCTGTGAATCATATCTTAGAATCGTTTTTTAAATGTATAAAATAAGACACATTGGGTTCTGATTCAGGGCAAGATGGACTAAGCACATTCCACTCTGTCTCCAAGCAAATGCTGCTGTAGGAGTTGGCAGAATGGTGAAAAAGACAGAATCTGAAGTACCCCTGAACTGGTATTGAGATACCATTTTTCCTTTCCAGAGCCACATAGCCTGGATTCAGCACAGCCCAAAACCCAGAAGTAGGCACTGGTGCCAATAGAGAGTGCCCCAGGAGAAGTCCTACAGAGAGCAGAAAGGAGGTCTCCTAATATTTAGAAGGAGTCGAGAAATCCCCTATAGAGTTTTGTTTTTTCTTCTCTCCATTCGCTTGAGACTCAGCCCCCCAAACAATCCATGGTGTCAGAGGCAGAAGAAGTCTCAGAAGCCTAAAACTGAAGGCAGGAGAGTCTCCCTTCTGATCAGAGGAACTGTGGTCCCAAGAATGAGGGGCAGACTCCCAGTGCTTTTTTCTCTGTGTTCTCTCACCACTTGTCGCTGGGTGCAGATACAGTTTATGGGAAGTACTTAGAGGGACAGGCTAAGTAAAGCCCTAGATTTCTGGCCAGAGGACCAAAAAGTTGAGCCCCTGGGAACTGGAAAGTACCAGACAGAGGGAAGAGCTAGAGAAAGCAACCTCATGAAGTTGTCTATGAACTTCTGGGCTTATCCCTCAGATTCACAAGAATAGACCTAAATAGCACACCATTGTTTTTGGGAACTGAACTACAAAATACACTATCCCAGGTTTCAGACTGGTCACCTACTACTGTGCCCAGGGACAGATCTGAAGTCATGGAAAACAGAACTTATATTAGAACTACAACCCATAGAAAACTGGTTGGAGTTTGTGACCTGAATTGAACCTGGTAGATTCTCTGTTAAAAAAAATATATATATATCAACATTTTCCATAGGATTTGGTCACAATCTAGAGTCTTAGAGTCTTGTAAAATTATCATCAAATATCCAGGAACCAGTTAAAAATTACTCAGTGCGTATGAAGAATTGGGAGAATCTCAGCTGGTATGGGAAAAGATGGTCAACAGAAGCCAATGCATAGATGACACAGAATTTAAAGCAGCTGTTATAAAAATACTCCAACGTATAAGAGCAAACATTCTTAAAATGAATTAAAAGATAAAATCACAAAAAGAAATGTAAGATATGAAGAAGAACCAAAAGGAGACTTTAGAATGGAAAAATACCATAGCTGAAATAAAAATCTCACTGGATGGGCTCATCAGGAGAATGAGGATGACAGAGGAAAGAGTCAGCAAATTTCAATATAGATCAATAAGAATTATAAAATATGAACAATACAGAGAATGAAACATTTAAAATAAAAAAGAACAGAGTTTCATCAACCTGTGGGAAAACACCAAAACATTTGTCTTTTCATAGGAGTCCTAGGAAGAAAAGATGTGGTGCACAGAAAATGTTTGAAGGAACAATGGCTGAAAACTTGCCAAATTTGGAGAAAGACATAAACCTACACACTCAAGAAGTCTAGGAAACCCATTCTCTTGTTGCTAGCACTGCCATAAACATTTGTACCTGTGCCCCTATATCAGCACTCCTATATCCAAATGAGATAAATCAAAGAAATCCATGCCCAGACACATCATTATCAAACTGCTGAAAAGTAAAGAAAAAATATATTTAAAGCAGCCAGAGAAAAACTACACATTAGTTATAGGGGAACTTGATTTAAATAGCCACAGATTTTTCCAGAAAGAAATGGAACATTTTTGAAGAACATTTTAAAAGAATTGTCAACCCATAATTCTAAGTCCCATAAAAATTTCCCTTCAGGAATGAAGATGAAATAAAGACATTCTCAGATGAAGGGAAACTAAGAGATTTTAGTGTAACCAACTCTATTACTAAAGGAAATTCTTCAGACAGATGGTAAATGACACCAGAAGGAAAGTTGAAACAACCAAAATGAAGGAAAAACAAAAGAAATGGTAAATACATGGGTAAATATAATAGACTGTTCTTTGCCTCTTAAGTTCTTTAAGATATGTTTTGGTTTAAAACAAAAATTAAAACATTGTCTCGAGATTTTCAGTGTATGTTGAGGTAACAAATACAACAACCCAGCATGAGGAAGGGAGGGTAAGGGAATGTATGTGGTGTTAATATATCACTTGAAGTTGTAAATACTGATTCTATATAGACTATGAAAAGTTAAATATGTATATTTTAATCCCTAGAACAAACACTTAAACATTACACAAAGAGATACTTAGTAAAAATGCGATAGATAAATAGGAAACTAAAAAATGTTTAAACTAAGAGACTGAGAAAAGAGAAAACCTAGACACTGAAAATAGACAAATAGAAAACAATAGTAGACTTAAAGCCAAAAATATCAGTAATTACATTAAATGTAAATAGATTAAACACAGTAATTAAAACACAGGTGGTCAGAACAGATTTTTTTAAATGACTCCGTTAGTGGGCTGCCTGGGTGGCTCAGTTGGTTAAGCATCTGACACTCAATTTCAGCTCAGGTCATGATCTCACCATCGTGAGATCAAGCCCCACAATGGGCTCCACACTGAGCATGGAGTCGTCTTCTTCTTCTTCTTCTTCTTCTTCTTCTTTTTCTTCTTTTTTGTTTTTTAAATTTTTTTGAGGTTTATTTATTTTTGAGAGAGAGAGACAGACAGACAGAGTGCAAGGGGGGAGGGGCAGAGAGAGGCAGACACAGAATCGGAAGCAGTGAGCATGGAGTCTTCTTAAGAGTCTCTCTCTCCCACTCCCTTTGCTCCTCCCCCCTTCAAAATAAAGACTCAATTATATATTGTTTATAGGAAACTCACCTCAACATCCAGATGGCCAACAGACATAGGAAAAGATGCTTAACATTGCTCATCATCAGGGAAATACAAATCAAAACCACGTTGAGGTATCACCTCACACCAGTCAGAGTGGCTAAAATTAACAACTCAGGAGACAACAGATGTTGGCGAGGATGTGGAGAAAAGGGAACCCTCTTGCACTGTTGGTGGGAATGCAATCTGGTGCAGCCACTCTGGAAAACAGTGTGGAGGTTTCTCAAAAAATTAAAAATAGAATTACCCTATGACCCAGCAATAGCACTACTAGGAATTTATCCAAAGGATACAGGAGTGCTGATTCATAGGGGCACATGTACCCCAATGTTTTTAGCAGCGCTATCAACAATAGCCAAATTATGGAAAGAGCCCAAATGTCCATCAACTGATGAATAGATAAAGAAGATATGGTATATGTATACAATGAAATACTACTTGGCAATGAGAAATAATGAAATCTTGCCATTTGCAACGACATGGATGGAACTGGAGGGTATTATGCTAAGTGAAATAAGTCAGAGAAAGATATCCTATGTTTTCACTCATATGTGGATCTTGGGAAACTTAACAGAAGACCATGGGGGAAGGGAAAGAGAAAAAAATAGTTTCAAACAGAGAGGGAAGCAAACCATAAGAGACTCTTAAATACAGAGAACAAATTGTATTGGGTTGATGGTGGCGGTGGGGGGGGGGGTGGTGGTGGTGGTGAGGCAGGACGGCGGGGAATATGGGTGATGGGCATTGAAGAGGGCACTTGTTGGGATGAGCACTGAGTGTTGTATGTAAGTGATGAATCATGGGAATTTACTCTCAAAGCCAAGAGCACACTGTATACACTGTATGTTAGCTAACTTGACAATAAATTATATTTAGAAAAAACTTCAAATATAATAATCTAGATAGTGTAAAAGTAAAAGATGGGAAATATATAACACTAATCAGAAGAAAGCTGGAGTGGCTGCAGTAATACCAGACAAAGCAGACTTCAGAGCAAAGAATAAAAAGGGTAAAAAGGGACAATACATAATGATAAAAGGATTAACTTATCAAGAAAACACATAATCCTAATTTGTAGATACCAAATAAAAGAGCTTGAAAATACCTGAAGCAAAAACTCACAACTGAAATAAGAAATAGATACGTCCACAATAACAGCTGGAGACTTCAATGTTCCTCTCTTGGTAATCAGTAGAACTAGCAGACAGAAAGCCAACAAGGGTACATACTGTAAGTTACTGGTTTGAAATGACATTTATAGAACACTATACCCCAAAGCAACACAATACATATTCTTCTCAAGTATACTTGGAACCGTCACCAAGATAAATCACATCCCTGGGCATTCTAAAAATTTTTAACAAATTTAGAGAATTGAAATCATGCGAGGTATGTTCTCTGACTATAATGAAATTAGATTGGAAATCAATAACAGGATGATAGCAGGAAAAATTCCAGACCCTTGGAAATTAAACAGTACACTTCTAAATAGTCCTTGAGTCCAAAAGGAAGTCTCTGGGAAATTAGAAAATATTTTGAATTGAAATGAATTTGAAAATATGTATCCCAACTTGTGGAATGCAGGTAAAGCAGGGCTTAGAGGGAAGTTTATACAATTAAAATGCTCATATTAGAAATGAGAAAACTATTGGGGCACCTGTGTGGCTCAGTTGGTTAAGCAGCTGACTTCGGCTCAGGTCATGATCTCGTGGTTCATGGGTTCGAGCCCTGCATCGAGCTCTGTGCTGACAGCTCAGAGCCTGGAGCCTGCTTTGGGTTCTGTGTCTCCTTCCCTCTGTCCTTTCCCCACTCATGCTATCTCTCTGTCTCAAAAATAAATAAACATTAAAAAAATTTTTTTAAATGAGAAAGCTATCAAACCAATAATCTAAGTGTTATCTTAACAGCCAAATCCAAAACAAGCAAAACAAATGGAATGATAGAAATAAGAACACAACTTAATCAAATTGAGAACAATTTCAAAACCAATAAGAGAAAATCAATGAAACCAAAATTTGGTTCTTTGAGATCAATAAAACTGATAGATCTCTAATGAGATTTGGAGAGAGAGAGAGAGAACACAAATGCTCAATATCAAGGATGAAAAAGGAGTTATCACTATAGACTCTGTTCACAAATTCAACTGTTTAGATAAAATGGAAAAATTCTGCAAGAAACACAAACTACCAACATTTACCCAAGATGAAATATAGATAAGCTGAGTAGCCCTTTAACTTTTAAAAAATGATTTGTAATTAGAAACCTTCTGTTTCTGAAATCTTCAGGCTCAGATGGTTCTAGCAAATTCTACCAAATATTGCCAGTGACGGTTCACTAGCAAATTCTACTAAATATTTAAAGAAGAATACAACATATTCTACATAGCCTCTTCCAGAACATAGAATAAGAGGTAACACTTCTCAAATAATTTTATAAGGCCAGCATTACCCTGATACCAAAACAAGACAAAGATGGCTCAGTAAAAGAGAAGTACAGAGCACTATCCCTCATGAACACAGATGCAAAAATGCTCAACAAACTATTGGCAAATATCCAGCATACATAAGCACACGAAGAGATGTTCAACATCATTAACCACTAAAGAAATACAAGTTAAACTCCGATGAGCTATAACTACATGCCCAGAATGACAAAACAGAATGGTGCAAAATAAAAAATCCTGACAATGCCAAGTGCTCATGGCAGTGCAAAGTAACTGGCACTCTCCTACATTCCCAGGGGCAATGCCACATTGCACAGCCACTCTGGAAAACCACTTGGTGGTTTCTTATAGAGCCAAGCAAAGATTTGACCTATGATCCAGCAATCCTACTCCTGGATGTTTACCTAAGTGAACTGAGAATGTACGTTCACACAAAAATCTGTACCTGAATGCTTACAGCAGCTCTGTTCATGATCCTCAATATCTGGAAGCAATCCAAATGTCTTTCAATGAGTGAATCTGTAAATAAACTGTGGCACATCCGTACAGTGGAATACTACTCAATCTAGCAAGAAAAAGGATGAACTCTTGACGCACGTAACAACTTGGATGAATCTCAGAGGTGTTTTGCTGAGAGAAAGTAGCCAATTTTGAAGGTTCTATGTACTGTATAATTCCATGTATGTGAATTTTTGAGAAAACAAAACCATAATGACAGAGACAAGTCGGTCTTTTCCAGGGGTGAGAGGTTAGTTAAGACAATGTTTTTTCTCCCCACCCAAATTCACGAACCACTCAGGGAGAGGGTCTGTGGGCCCCAGGTCAAGAACCCAGCCTATGCTGTATATTGCTTGGAAATTGTCTTTTTTGTTTATTCTTCTATGTCCTGCACCCAATACAGCAGACTGGCATATGGCAGACACTCAGTTATCTGGAAAATAAAAGAATAAATGGATGAACGAGCCAACAAAAGAGCAAATATATAACAGCGTGTTTAGAGACTCTAGAGACTTTAAGAAAAAGGGACCCATTCTCTTTAGCCTAACATGTGATCACTGTTCATAATTATGAACTGGATTGTCTCTAACACCTCTCCTAACTGGGCTTTTCTAGTTGGGCCACTGGCCAGTTTTGTCTTGTGGTGTACCTGCACTATTTCTGAGCATCTCTTTGTTTCCAACCTGTAGAGGGGACACAATTAAATCCTTTCTCAGAATTATACAGCTCTTGTCACCAAAGATGGTTGACAACTGTCCAAAAGGTACACTTTGCAATTAGCGTACATACAGTGCTGAAACAATAGTGAGATTCTGTCAATGGGCATCATTCAGGTTTCGCGACGAGACCAGGTTGAGGAGCAGAACTGGGCGAGCGCAACAGGGCACTTCACGTGAGAGGTCACCAATGGGAAATTGATGGGGACCCAAAAGACTGAAGTTGGTGTTAGAGCCAGAGAGCCCTCCTCACCCCCAGCCAGTAGTAAGGGCTGGGAGAGAACTCAGTCACCAGAGGGTTCTAGAAAATTGCACGAACCTAATGCATTGCTACACTTGAATGACCCCGTCATGTACCAGCAATCTCCTTGGTGGTCCCTGGGAAGGCTGTTCCAGACCTGAATAAAAGATCGGATAAAACTAATACCTTATTTCATTAAGTCAAGTCTAAGATGCCCTTGGATGTAGAGTTCCACCATCATTTTGTGCACCAATAAGAAAGGAAAAACACTGCCAGCAGGCTGGCAGGTACCTTTAACAACAGTCCTCAGTGATGTATGAATCAATCGCAGCAGAGTTTTGGTTTTTTTTTTGAAATTAATCTTCATCTCTTCTGAGAAATTCAGCAATAAAACAAATATCCCGGTGATAGTGATAGAAAGTGACACAGCTTGCCTGTCTTTGTTGGTATCTTCCTTTCTGAGATTTCTAAGGCACGTGGTTGTTCCTTTGCAAGAAAACATGGCTTTAACGATCATTCCTCTGTGACAAATATTCGTTACTAAAATCACATGTACATCCTACTGTTTGGCTTCTCTTCCTTTCTGAGTACAAAATAGCGTGTCGCTTCAATGCTGAATCGCGGTGAAATTTCCTTTGAGAACATTTCTGGGTGGCAGTTAAGCTCTCGAGTTAAACTAACAGAGGCACAGACCGCGCCATCGAAGTGAGGACAGGGTGAGCAGCCACGACCGAGTGGACGCACAAACGGAGACAAAGGCAGCAACGTCGCAACCGCTGCCACTGAGGCCAATCGATGGCTTTTGAAAGGCACTGTTGACGGACGCATCTGGATTCCAGAGAGGTGAAACTGTGAAGAAGTGTACACTTTCGAATTGGTGGGATGCAATGATTCTGTCAGATTCCGCGATTTGGGAGAGAGTGCCGCATCCAAGACCTGTTTCTTGAACGTCCTCCGTTTGCCGGGTAATGTTCTAGGGCCCATGGTGGGAAGCCAACGAGGTGATCTCCTGGACCCCGTGGAGCTCACACTGAGTAGGGAGAATACGCAATAAGTGAATACCCAGAACAGTAATCACAGCGTTTTAAGTGCCGTGAAGGAAACAGACCGGGCTGAGAGAGCTTCGTGGTGAGGGGGGCTCAGGGTGTGTGTCGGGTACTTGTGATGAGTCCTTCAAATCTTGCTGATTTCCAACTGAGTTGATGTTTGGGTTTTGGTCTCTGACAGTCACTGACGGCCTGCAGGGCGGCCGCCTGCCAAGGTTTGCCGCCGACTGGGGTTTCCTGGGATGTGGGAGTGGCAGTCCCAGCCACACCGATGTGGGCACAGTTGGTCGCCCTCCAACAGGGCTCTAACTCAGCTCCCTTTTGGTTTAATATTCGCGTTACTGTCTCCATGCCTAGTGAAGTTTCATTGAAACTTGACAACCGTGACTTCCATTTCCACCTCTTCTATTTTCATTTCAAAAAAGGTTAATTTGATAAATATGACTACAATCTTGTAATTACCGAACGCACTCAGTCATTCGACAGCACTGATGAAGTTCTTACCTCAGATGCCGTGGGGGCTGCAGGGACGGGGCGACGTGGCCGCCAGAGGTGACAGCGCCTGGGTTCAGATGCTGGAAGAGGATGGGGTGGGCTGGGGGTGGGGGGGACACCGGGGTCTCCAGGATTTAGAGGCAGGTGTCGGATGATGCAGAGGCGAGGGGGGCAGGGGAGGCTGCCCCCTGTTTGTGATTTTATTTTACTTGAGATAAATAATACAAACCAAAGGCTTCAGAGAACAGCCATCTTCTTTGCCTTTGAAATGAGTCGAGGGCAAACACAGAACCATTCTTTTCCATTAAGGATCGTTTCTGTAAAATGGTGTGGCTTTCGGCTTCTTAATGAAATGACTTGCTGGCCTCTGGACAGCAAATGCTTTCACGACTATTCAAACTGTATACTTTTCTCTCTTTGAAACAATGAAACACGTACCCTTGGCTTTCCCTTCAAGCAAGGGCTCCCCACATGAAGAAGCCCTGTTCACGTCTGTGTGCCAATATGGTGGGGTGGTTGTCAGTGACCCCACGGTCCTTAGTACTTATTAGTGTTTGCCAGCCCTCGGTGAGCTTCGTGTTGGATCTCTGCCTTCGGCTCAGGATTGATGTGTGAGAACTCACACATCCACTGCAATATTCCATAACTCTCCTGTGATTTCTTTTCTTTCCCCTTTCCCTTGTCCACTTCATATCCCCTCATATCTCCTGAGCACCTAGTTCCTTCTTTAATGACTCCTTGCACTGAACGCCGTGATCAGTCTTAGAAGCATTATAATCTGAAGAAAGCAATCAACTCTCCAACAATAAATGGTGGTTTACTATTTTTTTTTTAAAGATGGAAATTGTCATATGGAAATGGGGGCATCGATGCCTTAACCTATTCCAAAACTTTATTTATCTCATATCCGGCCAGGAAATAGAATGTAGGTGTGAGAGAGAGAGTGTGTGTGCCGGCTCACGTGTGCACAGGTGCATGTCTTTGAAGCAGCATGAAACCAAAAAGTCTTATCAATTAAAGTTAAGTAAAATTTGTAATCAATTTTTAAAGTAGGTATGTTTTACGGCCTGGTGTTATTTGAAAGCTGAACAGCTGATGTCAAAAATAGACTTCCCATTCTTTCCAAAGTGTGGCAAAAATAACCACATGCCTTTCTTGGCCTCCCGACTCTCACCCCAGAGGGTTTTCTTGTATAGGAACCAACAATGCCTTGGATGGAAACTCTGGATAGGCTAGTCATTATTTTAAGATTTAGGAGATTGCAGATTCTTGGCAGACCTTGGTTGTTTTTCTAGAGCAGTAGGCAAGTAGTTGGACAAAAAGCAAGGAGCCGATCCATGTTGCTGGCTTTGGGTTCTTCGTGAACAAATGAGACAAGGTGAGTAGCTGCCCTGCTCATCCCCCTCTGTCCCAGGAGGAAAGGTTCTGGCGGCCGCGGTCCTGGTGTGGATCTGGGTTTTCTGGAAAACATCGGGACCTTTCCCCCTTTGCCTTTAGGCTTGCCCGCCACTGGAGGAAGACCCAGACGATGGCTGCCCGGTGCCGGCACAGCCCATCGAGGGGTTAGAAATAGTAGCATTGCTTGTGGAGGGCGAACAATCACTGTATTGTCAGATTTTTTTTTTTTTCTTACTTTTCATCCAAACGCCGGGCTGCTTGGTAGCACAGTTGGAGATACTGTGTGAAGGAGCCTTAGCTCATGGCAACGTTTCCTCCGTTCGCTTTCTGCTGCTTCTTGCATTGGAAAATTCCATCCTTTCACACTGGGATTATATGTCACCACTGCTGAAATGATAGACAGAGTTCACTTAATTTGCTGCAAGCGTGAGAGACAGCCAGAGAAAATGGGAGAGCATAGCATTCCCTTGTATAAAGGGAGGATTGAACAAGGTCAGTGAACCAAAGAACCAGCAGGTCACAAACCCTCAGGGGGTCATGAAAATCTTCCCTGGTTTCTGCGTTTTGAGAGCAAAATTGATGCCTATTTAGATTGTTCAAAAATCTTTTTTAACGTATTTAAGATTGGCCATTATAATTGAGCTGGGAGAAGTATTTGAGGGCTCATTCTTCTTGTTTCTGTACTTTAGCATATTTGTGAACATTTTAATGAAAGAAAGCTTTTTTTAGAAAGTATTTAAATACTTCTATCTCTCATCCCAGAATGATTCCAGAGCCCCTCAGTGGGTACCATGCACGCATTCATGGCAGGGAGGGGTGGCGTCACTGGGCATGCTCGTGAGTTGGCCTCAGTCCGTTTAACTGAGCTGAACCCCCAAAACTTCTAACCCGTTGTACAGTTTCAAATAGCATTTATTCCTAGCCATATGTTCTTTGGTCCGTATCCTGAATGGATCATTTGTTAAAGACTAGAAGCGTTAGCAACGCAGCTCCTGAAACTTGTGTTATTAATTCAGTAAATTGCCTGATGGTAATCTTCTCTTCATCTGAAGATGATCTTTTTCTCATCAAAATCTATCCCTCCGAAGATGCCCCTGGACTTCCGAAACTAAGTGTTACAGGGAGAGGAAAAAAAAAAAGAGAGAGAGAGAGACAGTGACAATTATGTCTAATTTTAGTTTTCATTTATAAAGAAGCAACGATTGTTTATAAATAGCAGCAAGTTGATTTTCTAAGCTCAAAATATAGGAATTTCAGACAGGAGGTCACGAAAGTAGTTTTTCATGCCCCAACTCCTAGTTAATTAATTTCAACCCGTATTTTACTGTGAGCACCACACGGCCAACACAAAATAACTCTTTTACGGACTTCCTCCCTGTATCTGATGACCTTGCAATTGTTATCATGAAATTTATTGTTTCATCACTGTTTCCGAGTGACTTTTGGGCACAGAAATGGTAGACTCTTCTAGAAATAGGGCAGGGGCGCATCTTTTAAGGTTTATGGGTTTTAGACACACGCCCCCGAAATTCTGTGTTAATCCTCCCGTTCAATTAAACTTTTAAAATATATTGAATATAAAGATTATACTAGTATGAGATTTATCATATATGCGGATAAAATAGAAAAGATTTTTTTTTGCTCCCGGTCTCTTTTTATAATGCATCGTATTGGACATCTTGTGTGTGTGTGTCTCTCATCTTCTGGACCACCTTTGATGCCAGCCATTATTGGAGCAACCACCTCTGTGCAGGTGGACCAGTGCCTTGTTTCAGCCATACCATATGCCTCTGTCTGGCATCCGTATCCTGATAGACATGCCCGCGCGAGCTAGAAGTTGCAAGGGAGTCAACACCCCATGAGACAAGCCTCCAAAGGGACTGGGAGTCCGTGGGTTAGCGCTTTCCTTTTTCTTCCCTTGGACTGAAAATTCTCATGTGCATCCTCTGTGGCTTCTTAGAGCATCGTCACGGGAGACGAGATGGATCACGAGGCCACCTTCTCTCCTTCCTTCCTTGCTTCACTGCCTCCTGTCCTTGACTCCTGTTTGCTGGGATCGCTCTCCAGAATAAGCCCTTGTCACGGGCTCTGCTTCCTCTGAGGAATCCAGGCTAGACGCTAGAGTCATGCACCAGAACTAAGACATGGATATGGATTGCTAAGGGATTGGTTGGGTGTATCTCTATGAGTGGGGCTCAAAGAGAAGTTTGGGAACCGCCGGATCAGATGCCTCTGGGGATCACAGCACGTAAGATGAGAATTGTCAGGTCCTTGTCCAGCTCTAACAGGTTTGTGGCTATCTGAATCTTCCGTGATGAACGCTAGAAGATCCCCAAGCTTTGTCAAGCCTGCTCAACACCTGTGAGTACACATGACATCCAGGGGAAGCAGAGCGCAAAACAAAGCACTCTTCACAAACATTCAGAAATCCCACAGCCCTGGGAGCCCTCTGCACAATTTCTGGATCTGGTTATGAAACCGTGAGTGGTGCTGGCCTCTTCCAAGGAAATTGCTGACCTGACTCTGGGGCATGGCCTCTGCCTTCAAGTAAAGGCGGAGGAGACCCAGGGGGGCCTCTTTGCTTTTGTCATGATCCATCTCAGGGAAGGGTGGCCTTTGCCTCAGCCAGGTTATTGACGGGATGCTCAGGATTCTGAAAAGCTAGTTACCTCCCCGTAGCCTTTCTCTACCTGTAGTATCTAGGCCAGCGGCTCTCAACGTGTGATCCCTGGACAAGATCATTTCTTCTGAAGGCAAATTTTCCACTGGGGGGAGGTTAGAAATGCCAATTCTTGGGTCCCTCCCCAGATCTTCAGCAGCCTTCCAGGTGATTCTGATGCTGGCTTAAGTTTGAGAACCACTTCCCTAACCTTTTCCCTTCTCAGCCAGGCTTATGTGCTTTGGGGGCCTTCAATGTGGATTTCACACTCCTGCCCAGAGAATGAGCTCCAGAAACAAAAGATGCCTTGATTAGTGAGGAGGAGAAAAGAGGCTAGAACCGTGTAGGCAGCCACCCAGCTTCTAAGCAGATCATATTCTGGACTTTGGAAGTCAGCTGTTTGGAATGTGAGCTGTTTTCCTAGGAATGGTAGAAAGGTTCCCACGCCAGCACACAGGGCATATTTAATCCTGAATCTAGCTGAAATACTGCTGCGTCACAATGAAAAAGAGCAGATCACAACGCTCCCGTAGTATTAGCAACCACTCAAGGCAGAGTAATAAAGTGATAAACGAAACACAGAGATGGTATTTTATTTATGCTAATATTGCTGGGTTAAGGAAAGGTGGATTTGGAGGCAGAGGAAGAGGTTCGTGGGGATTTGTCCTGACTATGAAGGAGTTGCTGGCCTTTCTCTTCAGTATGTCATGATACTAATTCCTTTAGTTCAAGATTTCTTAAATGTGGTTCTGGACTGTTCCCTTTTTGTGAAGATAAGTTTCGTCCTAGGAGGGATGTAAAGAATTCTAGGAAAGTTGGCAAGCGTTGAAAAGGAGAGCGGAAAGAGTTCGGGGATTAAAGAGAATGTGGGTGCGTTTTCTGTTAACACGACCATCAACAGAGACAGAAGTAACTTGAGTCGTGCGCAGTGAGAGATGGACGGGTCGGGATTCTCCCCTGACAACAGAGGAAAGAAAGCAGACAAAAACTGCCCTCGCGGTTGGTCAGCCGATTTTCATTTTGATAAATATTTATGAATATACAGTTTTATGTGAACAAAAGCGGCGTGGTTTGGGAGCTGCTGTTCTGGAAACCTTCTCTCTCATTGTATTGCCTTTCAATCACATTTCATGTCACTTGCCCCCTCTCCTGCCACAGATGGGCAACTGACCAGAGGCCTTGACTGTGTCCACTCGTATGGCATAAGAGGATGATCTGGACCACTCTGATGTCCCCTTTTGTCCTTGTAGGCATTTGCAGTAAGGAATGCCCAGAGCATTTGTTCAGGCAACGGTGGGAAGAGGTACATGGCCAGCTTCGATCACTTTACATGTTTTCAAATCAAGTGCTCCTAGCTGGGCTTTCTGTGGTGGCTAAAATGCTTTCTTCCTGGATTCACTATGCAGTTATTAACCGTTCTATTTTTGTATCATATGAATTATCATCACTGATGGCTGAATGGCTGGATTTAGAGAAACGTGGTAGCCCTAATGGAATTAATTAATTGAATAATATTGCCTGAAAAATGGCTCTGTATACCAAAGAGGGCTCGAGACTTAATTACTGATGTCATTTATCTCTCTATTTGCACCCCAACAATAAGTGACTCGTTTCTCATTAACATTGGGTCATTTTCCAAAAGGAAGAAAAGAGGCCAAAATAGCAGGAAGGGGAAGAAAAAAAAATCGATGTCTTTGTTCCCCACCTCATTATCCTGATAAATCATAACAGACTCTGTTAATTAGATGGGCAGCCTTAACTGGCTGACTCCTGTCCAACAATTACCTCAGAAAGAAGCACCACTGGGAACATTGCCTTCCCTTGGGAGGAGATGAAAGGAAATCTGTAACAAAAAAAGGGATCGTTTCCCCAGCCACGCTGGGGGGATCACAGTTGTCAAGGCGAATTTCTAGACCGAAGGACGGGAGCTGTTTCGGGCACGGTGCTGTGCATTACGGCGACGAAGGGTATCTGACACTGCCCTCCTAATCTAAGGCTTAGGTAATGGTGCTCGGTGCTTCCAACTCCCCCGGGGAGACTGGAGCCTAATTAAACAGGGGAACAGGTGTAAGAGGCCCAAGTTGATCTGGCCAAATTAATTGCGGACATTGGGCTTGCATTTGGTAACTGGAAACAGTGAATTAACCATCACCGGAATATAGCTAATCCCTTGGTCTCGCTGCGCCTGTGTATACAACAGACTGGACTTGCTGGGAACACAAACACAGAGGGATTTGAAGGGAAGGTACGACGCATCCTTGCACGGGAAAGCCTGGGCAGTGAGCCTAGCCACAGAGGGTGGCCATACATCCCGGACTGCCTGCCCTGGACGGTGCTGGTTTATGCCTGGTGTTCCCGCAAAAATTATGAACCGTGTCCCCTTTCATTCTCAAAAAAAAAAAAAAAAGTCCCTGCTTGGGCAGTAACTTAAATGGTTACTGTGTTTCAATGTCAGTTTGGGGCTACTTTCTTTTTTTCTTTGCCAGAATAGTGGTATTATAGGTTGAATGATGTTCCCGGCAAAAGTGTCCAAGTCCTAACCCTCAATACTTGTGAAAGTGAGCTTATTTAGAAATTAGGGTCTTTGCAGAACTGCGAACAAGGACATTTCTGTTGTGTTAAGCCACCCATTGGTGGCATTTTGTTATGGCAGCCCTAGCAGACTAATTCAAGCGGGTGCTGGTTTCCAAGTGTCTGAAAACATTCCCATTGGCCCTAGTTTGTACAGTTTACAGGAGTGAGCCGTGTTGGTGGCAAAGTCGGCTTCAAAGCCGGTGTGAGAAGTCAGCCAGTGAGCCGACACTGATTTGTCCGTGCCGGGTGCTGGGGGCAGAGCGAGGGAGACAGACGTGGTTCCTGGTCTCCAGGAGCCAGCAGTTTGATGGGAAGGGAGGCAGTGCAGATGACCTTGTACTTCATCGGTTAGGTATGAATATGTATCGACTCTGCAGAGAAGGAAGCATATCCCTGGGCTGGAAGGAAAATGTCTCCTCCAGAAAGGGACATCTGAGCTGACCTGATAAGCAAGGGTTACCTGGATCAAAAGAAATGGGGGATACAGGGAGCATGTGTGAAGGCTCTAGGGCAAGAGGGAGAAGAAAGTGTATAGTGTAACCCAGAGAAATCCAACTGCAGGAGCAGAGACTGAAACTGGACAGGGCTGAGTTCCAAATGAAGCCCCAGTTCTTCGTCTCAGCCTCCATCACCTCATTAATCAGAGGTTTAAAGACACAGAACTTTCAGGGCGCCCCGGTGGCTCAGTCGGTTAAGTGTCTAACTCTTGATTTCGGCTTAGGTCATGATCTCACGGTTTCATGAGTTGGAGCCCTGCGTTGGGCTCTGCTCTGGCAGCATGGAGTCTGGTTGAGATTCTCTCTCCCTCTCTCTGTCCCCTTCCTCTGCTCATGCTGTCTCTATCTCTCTCAGATAAATAAATAAAACTTAAAAAGAAAAAAAAAGACACAGAACTTTCCAGATCCCGAGCTAGTGGCTGGGGGATTCCAGTGCTGGAGACTGAGAAGTAAACTGCCAATCAAGCAGTTGATGGCCCAGGGCTAGAAGAAGAAGTGGGAGCCACCAGAGAGAACAAAGCCACCACTCTTGTCAGGAGAATTCCTCTGAGGTGAATCTTGAGGAAAAGCCATATGCAGTGGCCATAGGAAGAGATGGGAGAAACAAAAATGTTAATCCCTAGCTCAGAAGAAGGGGAGCCTTTGGTCCCTGAGCTCTTTGGCCAGTAGTTTTCAAGTGACTGGACTTGTTGAGGTCACATGTCCTGTCCAGAAGCACTAATTCTCTCTAAGTGTCTAATGCGAATCTCTTTCCCTGAAGTAGAATTTGTGTTGCTGCTTGTTTAGGTTTCATCTAGGGACATACATGGCAGGACATTTCAGAACCTTCTACAGAAAGCTTTTGTGATGGCCTCTTGCCCTTGAGGTGCCATGCCCACATCTTTGGGCCTTGGTTCCCAGGACCTACCAAGATGGATGCCATCTTGGATTTAGGTTTCTATCTCCTTGGCCAGAGTCCGAGGAAATAATGAAATCAACGGACTCAGTCCATACTGTGCATATGGTTTTGAACTTTAGCTTTGGGGGTTCTTAGATGCAACCCAGTCAAAAGGGCTGTTAACAGTGCCATTTGCAAGATGGATTTCTAGGTCGGATGTTTGTCTTCTTGAATTGACTTCAATTATCTGTCTCTGGTGGGCCCAGGACAAAACGTTTTGGTAAGGCAAAACTGGGCTCTGATTTTGTAGGCATTGCATTTATTATGTAAGCATACAGGTCTGCGTTTCAAAATGAAAAATAACAATAACAATTAAAGTTTCTCTAGGCCTCTTGTGTCCAAACCACTCTTGCAAAACCACCTTTGGATGAGCTTTAAGTGTCAGCAAATCAGAAACATGTGGATTTAATTTCCTTTGAAATACACCAGGGGAACAAGGGGCAACAGGGCTTGGCAACCAGCTTCTTAGGGTTTGCCAAACCCCAAATATCTCACACTCTGTAAGAACTGTCCTGCTGGCCCCCAGCAGTCTTATCTGGCCAGTCCAGCCACCGCATTTTTTGCTGTACCAATGAGGTTTTCTCTAACCATTAGGCTGTTCTCTTGGTCCATTTTAGCTGCCAGAAGGACGCCGTTAACACCACCCACATGCTCAACAGAACTTTGGAAGAGAGACCAGACTGCAATGAGGTGTCAGCTTGGCTCCAGTCTTATCTGGACGAACAGGCCATCTTTGCAGCCATTACTGTGTCTTTAAAACCCAAACCAACTGTGAGAGAGGTTTTTCCAACTTGACTTCTAGATGGGAAAATATTTTGCTTTTATGGTGGTTGATGGTATCAGGCCCCAAATATATTAGGTTTCACGACCATCCAACACTCATGCATATAATGTGAAACAGGTCCATACCCTGCAGAGACCACAGCCACCCCACCATTAGGCTCCAAAGGAAATATGGGCCCACAGATCTCCTGGGGAGATAGAGAAGAAGTTTCCTTAAAGGAAAAGAACCACACGGTCCGATGGTTGTGTCGCCTCTCTGAAGCCCCCAGCACCTGGTCTACTCTGACTGAAGAGTAAGGACGTACCACTAGTGTCTTCCTCTGGTCCATTATTTTTCTTTCTTGATAGTAACGCTTCCTTTTTCCCTCCTTTATTTTCTATGATCGGTGTCTCTTTTGCCTCAAATAACAACATACATTAAATGCAAAGGGCAAACTGAACCTTAAAAAGGTATTCTTTCACATCCACAACAACTAATGCATTGGTGCCCATTCTTTTGTTATCTCCATCCTCCCGAGGAGGCAACTGAGGCAGCCCCAGAGAGAAAGAGTAACCTACACACCCCACAAACAGTAAGTAAATAGCTGGGCCTTGACCTTGGGCCACTGGCCCCCAGAAATGATGTTCTTTCCAGTACAGAATGCTGCCTCCCACTCCATTGTGATGGTTCATTTTATGTGTCAATATCACTGGCCCACGAGGTGCCCAGATATGTGGTCAAACATTATTCTGAGTATTTAATTGGGGTGTTTGGGGATGAGATTAACATTTAAACTGGTAGACTGGGTGAACCTATCACCATTCCCTAGTGTGTGTGGACCTCATCCAATCACTTGAAAGCCTGAATAGAACAAAAAACATGGACTCTCTTTTGAGTAAGAGATTATTTCTCCTGCCTGACCTATTGAGCTGGAACACTGGCTTTCTCCTGCTTGCACTTGAACTGAAATATCAGCTCTTCGGGGTGTTGAGCCCACTGGCCTTGGTTAGAACTTCACAACTGGCTTCCCTGGTTCTCAGACCTCTGGAGTTGGGCTGCGGATATACCATCGGCTCCCCCTGGGTGTCCAGCTTGCCAACTCACCCTGCAGATCTGGGGACTTGTCAGCTCTTGTGGTAGCATGAGCCAGTTCCTTATAATACCTCTATCTCTGTCTGTCTATCTCACTATCTCTACTTACCCTATTGGTTCTGTTTCCCTGGAGAACCCTAGTACTAGCATTCCTTATTTAATCTACCTGGCAATCCTGTGACGTTGATGGATCATTGCTGTTTGCCAGGTTAGGAAAAACCTAGAACATGTTCATTTTATACATGCACATATACCTGCACGCATACATGCACACACATAGGCACACCTGAGCTCAGGACTAAGAGCAGACTCCAGACCCCCTTGTTTCTTACTCAGCCCTCCTTCCGCAAGGCATCTACAGAGCAGCCACAGATGGCAATGTTAGGTTACTTTGAAAGAGTCCTTTATCTCCACACGTTCTCTCAGAAGAATCCCTCTCTGAGAATCAGGTGACAGAGGAGCCACTGCTATTTGTTTGTTCTTTAAATTCCTTATTGTAAATTCCAGTGACAAGAAAAAACAGTGCAGTAAGGAAGGACTCAAGCTTGCAAGTTCCCACGTGGAAGCAGTGACTATAGGGAATGGATCCTGGAGGGTAGAATTACCCTCTGAACAACTGCGTGCTGAGCGGGTCAAGGAGATCTGGCTAGCAGAATTTTTGTGCAAGCAAGGGCAAAAATCTTATGATCTTTGTTAGCGCGGGTCAACTCCAAGGCCGTTCAGTGTGTCAAGGCTATTGACACTTAACCTAGGTGATTACTTTTCAGGGCTTCCTCTTTTATAAAGCCACCTCAGCCCCGGGGTTAACGTCTTCTACCCCAACCCCAGCCTCTTGCCTTTACAATGTCTGCGGTGGCTGTCCAGGGCCACAGTGAAGCTATTAAAAACTGAAGGGATGTCCTGACTGTCCACTGAAAGCCAAGGGAGATTGGTGAAGTCCTGCTCACGCTTTCATCTTTAACTCCTCTTACCAAGTGGTCAGAAGCTCAGGAGGCGGTGGCGTGGCTTTTGTTTTGTTTTTTTAATGTATATTTATTTATTTTTGAGGGGTGGGGACAGAGAGAAAGAGAGAGAGAATTCCAAGCAGGTTCCCCGCTGTCAGCACAGAGCCTGACGTGGGGCTTGATCTCACGAACCACAAGATCCTGACTTGAGCTGAAATCAAGACTCGGATGCTTAACCCACTGAGCCACCCACGCGCCTCGTGGTGACTTTGGCTTTCTACTGCTGTGTCTAAGCAGGAGAGGGGAATTCTAGCCTGGGCTTCAGCAGCTGCCCTGCAGCATCCTCTCAACCTCCCAGCCTGTTTTCTGTTGAAATGTCTGCAGGAAGTGGGTGAGGGGACTGGTGCATCCACTTGAGGCATGCAACTCCCCCCCCCCCCAACCCAGGCACACCTCCCTGTGTCTCCGCAGCAGCAGGGAGGCTGGGGGCAGAGGAGGTTGGCCAGGAGGAAAGGGCTGGGGCTGATCCTGCAAAGATGTGGTAGCAGGCGGGGCCTGGTGCTTGTAAGCAGGGAGCTTTGGTTATAATTGATGAAATCCAGCAAGTTCCCACCTGGGGACAGCAGGCACAGGGATGGGATCCTTGGGCTGAGCAAGTGGATGGGTTCAGTTTGGCCAAGGCAGGCGGGGGGTGGGGGAGTGTTGGAGAATGGCAAACTCTCATGCTTTCACTGAAAACCTTCGCTGTCTCTCTCAACCCCCTAGGCCTAGAACAATACTGTTTTCAAAAGGTCTGGTTTGGGCTTCATACCGTGCACGAGTTGCTGTGAACGGCAAAGAAAAAATTTAAAAAAGAGCATTTTCCATTTAAAAAACGAGCCTCAAATTCACTAGTTCTTCCTGAAGCCAGCCAAAAGCTCCTGACTTCCACTGGCTTCTCTCGAATGGATAATGGGTAGTTTTTCATACTTTGAAAAGCACTGCTTTTTTCTCTCCGGTCGAGTAAGCTCTTGCAAGTGGGGTTAAACAAGAAACGCCATTTCTCATGGAAATGGCTTTATTTCCATTATACCCACACAGGCTTGTTTTCAGAGCGGCTCAGACATGCTGGACAATGTCCTCTGAATTGAGGAGGGAAATGGAGATGGTTGAAACATTCGCTTTGAGGGAAGAAGCCAAGCAAAGAGATCTATTCATTCGCATTGACCTTGGAGATAGATATCAAGTAATGCTGCAGTTCAGGCCTAATTATTTGCTGAGGAGCAAGCGGGTCTCCTGTTCCGCGTTTCGTAGCTGTGGTCCTGCCCCGTGGGGAGCCTCGGTATCGGATGCCACTCCCACGCAGGCCGGGTGCTTTTGATGGGTCCTGCCACTGCCTGGTCACGTTCCATCTCTGCAGACCTGTCCCTAGCAGCCAGCCAGCCCGGTGGCACTGGTAATGCCCCAGAATAATATATACCTGTCCGTATGATACTGGTGGCTTTCTCTGAAATATTTCCAGCTTGCAAAGGGATCCGATTGCACATGAGATTTACTTAAGTAGCCTTTACAAATATTGATTCAAATTGCAATCTCCTAAAAAAAAAAAAAAAAAAAAAAAAAAAAAAAGGTAGAGTCTAGCCCCACCGAATAGCATTTCAAAATATCTTCTCAGGTGGGTGCTTCTAAGGTACGGCCAGGACTGGATCTCCTGAACCAGAGGAAGGAAAGCTGTCTCTTGGCCATGTTTTCCAAGGACTTCTGGGTCCCTGTCTCCGCAGGTGGTGCTGGCTGTTTGGGGGGTGTGGGCTGAGGGCCAGCAGAGCACGCTCGTGTTCCTGGGTTTGGGGACTGTTGCATCCTTGTGGGCCCTGTTGGTAGGAAAACGGGTGTTGCACGGGCTTAGCGCACCTGGCTGTTGGACACACACACATACACACACACACACACACACACACACACACACTCAGACCCTTTTCCCAGGTTGAGAGGCCCTCACACTGGTCACCTGGCCGGGCCTGCAGGGTATCCAGTAACCATGGGAGCTACAGTCCCATGACCTCCACGTCTAATCTGTACTCACCTGTATTCTGCTTTCCCATTGATTAAAAAGATACCTAATTTCTGCCAGTGGTGTTAGAAACGTTTTCTTCTTAGGAACCCTTGGGGACTTTCTAAGCCGTATCAATGCCGCGCCCCCTAGTTGTGTGTAGGCCACAGCCCTACCCAATCAGGACAGAAACGTTCACAGGAGACAGACTTTAAGTGTAAGGGCAGAGACAGGCCAGAAGGAAAAGGATGGGAAAGATGTCCTGTGCCAGCTCAAAGCATCAAGAGCTGGTGTGGTGACCTTAAGATCAGACAAAGTAGGCTTTGAGATCAGGAGTTATCACAGAGGGAATCCCCCAAACCCCACAAGGTGGTCCCCCTTCTCCCTACCCTCCCGCTGTCTTGGCACCCGGCCCTCAGACCCTGCGGTTCAGCTGTGTCCGTGGGAACGGGAATCTGGGTAGGGGTGCATGGAGGCCGCCTCTCTGGGCATGACTCTGGGGTCCTACTGCCTCCCCCCTTTTCTCCCTTCTCCTCCCATCTTCCAGGCCCTTGGCATAATCTCATCCAGGGATTTAGCGTTTACAAAAGCAGGAATCCTTTCAGCTGGCCCAAATCCCTAAGGCAAGAAAGTGTGAAGCTTGGCTGCCCGGTGGAAATTGCTGTGGGTGGGGAATAAGGGAGCCAATCCCGAATTAGTACTTTCGCAGTTGATCCTGCCATAACGCCCTGCCACTTTTCCCAGGGGCTCCCAGGCCGCTCCAGTCTCTTGGTTCTCTTGTCTGGACAATAGCTGCAGACGTGCTTGACTTTCTTGTCTTCTCCCCTCCAGACCCCCGACTTTAACCTGTGTAAAGCAACCCTTATTCTCCGCAGGGGCCTCTCAGCTCTCTCAGAAACCGTGTGTTGAATTGAGCATCACTAAGTCTTATTCCCTGTGCAAGAACACGTGGACGAGAGATTTGGCTCTCGGGCCAAATCCTCACCGGGGATGTTTGCTGGTCTGACCCTGCTCTGTGTGCCGAGGTCCCCTTCAGGAAGAGGGCAGTTCTCACCACAGATCCTGGTGTATTCTGTCTCATCGTGAAATTGCACCGGTAGGGTGCCTAGGAGCTCACGTCTCAAAGTAGGTCTGTGCAGGGGCGCCTGGGTGGCTCAGTCGGTTAAGCGTCCGACTTCGGCTCAGGTCATGACCTCACGGTTCGTGGGTTCAAGCCCCAGTTCTGGCTCTGTGCTGACACCTCGGAGCCTGGAGCCTGCTTCAGATCCTGTGTCTCCCCCTCTCTCTGCCCCCCCCCTTTCTGGTGCTCTGTCTCTCTCTCTCTTTTAAAAATAAACATTAAAATTGAACAAAAACACACCTTTTGGGATGAGCACTGGGTGTTGTATGGAAACCAATTTGACAATAAATTTCATATATTGAAAAAAAATGAAATAAAATAAAATTGAACAAAAACGAAGTAGGTCTGTGCATGCAGCACCTTCGGCATTTGGGAGCTTAGAAATGCAGGTTCTCAGCTGACCCCAGACCTGTGGCCTCAGAATAAGTAACAAAGAGTAAAAATAAAAGAGATTACGCCAATATTTTTGTTAGAGAGACACTCTTCTGTTTGATACTGCTGGTGGGAATTAGTAAATTAGTCCACTGACACAGCTAGCTGTGGAACAATTTCCTTTCTATGATCTTCAGTTAAAATTTAGGTTGCGGGCCCCCGGGTGGTTCAGCGGGTTGAGCATCCAATTCTTGATTTTGGCTCAGGCCGTCATCTCACCCTTTGTGAGAACGAGCCCCACGTCAGGCTCTGTGCTGAGCATGGAGTGTGCTTGAGCAGGTGCCCCCTCCCTGTCTCTCTCACTCTCCCCTGTTCTCTCTCTCAAATAAAAAAAAAAAATTATGTTCTGACCTATGACCTCTGCCCCCCTCCCACCCCTTTATTCTGCCTGGAACGCCGGTAGGGTGTTGGAGATCCGTGACTCACAAAAACTGATGGTGGCACCGCCTCCTTCCGGACTTTTCATTATATTGAGAAAAAAATCCTCACTGAAGTCACCGTGTCTCAGGAGTGTGATCTTTGCTTTCGAACACAACTCCTACCTCCCAAGCAACCTAAGCGTCCACAAATGGAAGCCTGATTAACACATTATCATTTACCCACACAATGAAATGCTAAGAGGCATGTAACAGATTGTGTAAAACTTTAGCTTCAGATTATTTCTAGTAGTGGGTACCTCCGTTTATTAGTACTCAGTCTTTCAGAGAATCCTAGTATATGGAATTGTTCCGAGTAGATAATCCTGAGTGAGCCGAGGATAGGAACTCATAATCTTCTTCCCCTCACATAATCTGCCCTCCTCTCTTGGGGATCTTGAAACACCCTCAGTGGTCTCGAGAATTCCGTAGAACTACCGAGCACGGTTTGAAAACGATGGTTGTAGTTTTCTCTTTGCCCACTTGACAGATATCCTCGTGAGATCTTGTCAAGCAAAGCAAACGGTTTACTAATCAAATTATGGTATGATCCAGTTTTATATTAAGAAGATAAAAGATATCTTACAGTGATAGATCGATTACTAATTCTCCAGGCGTCACCAGTTTTTAGAAAGAATGAAGTCACATGCGTCATGATTACTCAAATCCCCCTAGCTGGTGGCCCTCTTTCTCGAAAAGGTAGCTCCTTCCTGTTCAGCGTCCCCCAGTTATCTCTGAGGAGCCTTAGGGGTGTTCCCCACCTGTGAGGATCACAACTTTCTGTCTGGCGCCTTGGTTTCCATCACCTGCAGAAGCGCATGGGGACAGTCCCGCTTTTGCTGCTGGTGCCTCGGGGGGGTCTGCTCTAGATGCCCATCTCCCACCCACTTTGCTGCAAATGTCTGCCTTAGTCACATGCTGGGTGGGGTCATGCCGCAAAGAATAAGGAAGATGAACCGGGGCTGTTCCACGGGACTGAGCTATGGCTCAGGGGCCGGCTGGGAACCAGAGGCCATGTCAGCAGTCATGCTGACCGCCTCATTTTCTAGCTGACCCCTTGCCTCCAAGTATTTAGCACCTCCCAGTTCTCCCTGCCCCCAGATGAGCTCAAGGGGGGGACCCCGTGTTCATCAGCCTGAGCTGGTTCCCTGTGTGTGTGTGTGTGTGTGTGTGTGCATGTGTACACGTGAGTATTATTAAAGCAATGGAAATAGGAATTAAAAATGTTAATAGTAGTAATTTCTGAATGGCAAGATTGGGGTGCCTAAATGTTCTAATTTTTTTTCTTGCTTACTTGTGTTTTTAAAATTTCTACAATAAACATGTGTTACTTGTATTAACAAAATTAAGATGCACTTGAAATCAGCCATGACTGTAATCACTGAATACACTCAACATAATTGCCTAGTACGTTTCACTGTGAGTTTCCTGCCATCCAAGGCAGAGTATTTTACCTATGTCAATGTTAGAAGGGTGGAGGGAGGCGTGGAGAAGGGAGGGAAGCAGGGTAGTGGGAGGGGGAGATACACCACAGGCATAAAAATCATGTAGCTTTGTGGTTTCAAATTATTTCTAGTAGAAGACACCGCCCCTTTTTTATATGCAATTTTCCATAAAATCTCAGTATCTATATATACTGTTAATAGTTTGCCCTGAATCCGTATCTTTTTTTCCCCCAGCTTTCTGGGACATAATTCAAATATAACACTGAATAAGTTTAAGATGTACAGGATATTGATTTGTACACTTGTTACCTCTGTCTCTCTCTTTGAATAGATAGATCTGAAGACACCACATTCTAGCAAAGCCCCAACATCCCACACTTCTGGGGGTGGTGAGCTACTCTTTCCCCGAGGGCCAGTTCCCTGGGCTCCCTGCCCTGCAGCCCTGCAGCCAGGGGGAGCTGGGCTTTGGGGACACAGGCTGACAAAGCAGGAGTGTACCCGAGGCCAACGCTTCATTTGGGGTGCCCCTGGAGTTTACCCTGATGCGTGGCTAGGGAGCGGGTGGGGTGTCTCCAGTTACCAGGAGGGAAGGGGGACCTTTAGGACGATGGTTATTACGGAAGCCGAGTCAGGTCACCATGGGAAACCATAAAACGTCCTGGGTCCCATTAAATGCAGCCCTCCTTTTTGCTGCCAAAGGCTGTGGACTCCAGGATGATTCGCACAAAGGTTCCTCTTCCGATGGGGCTTTCAACTCAGGTGGGAACAAGACGAGGGGTTCAAGGGTGCCTGCACGGTGGGTCTCCACTGACTTTAGTTCATTAGTGGTTTTCCTCTACGGGAGTCACCAGGCACAGTGGATCCTGCTTTGAGCGCTGGACTTTCCAAGTGCCCTGCTGCAGGGGACAAAAATCCGAAGCAGGCTCCAGGCTCTGAGCTGTCAGCACAGAGCCCGACGCGGGGCTCGAACCACGAACCGTGAGATCATGACCTGAGCCGAAGTCGGATGCTTAACTGGCTGAGCCACCCAGGCGCCCCCACCCAAGGTTTTTTATTCATCATGTACCTTTTGCTTAATTACACCAGCTAACATTTTTGAGCTCATACTCTGTTTCCAGCACGTGCACTACTTTGCTTATTTCTGACAGCAGCCCCAGGCAGGTCTTGCAATAAACCCAATTGTTGAGTTGAGAAAATTGACTCCCACCAAGAGCCTTAAGCCCGGGGTCCCGCGGGTGGAAGGTCAAGAGCCAGCAACCCAGGCTGCCCGGCTCCCAGTCTGAGTGATGAGTCGCAATGCCAGTGTCGTGGTTGTGTCCTCCGAGGAACCTGCATCAAAATTTTTAAAAATTCCAATCCTACTCTTCAGCAGTTTTGGTGGCTTTGACCATCCCTCAAGGCCCTTCTGCCTACAGGACAGACCATTATGGAGCTCCCTGGGGCCAGAGCTTAGATCCACATCACACAGCCCCCTGTTCTCACCAACACATGACCCAACATTAACATGGAAGGCATCAAAGAATAAGGTGTTTCACTTGCTCGGACATTTCTGCATAGAGGTCACATCCAATGTGATTGTCTTATTAAGTCCCGGTATATGTTTTCCATTGAAGTGAAATTCGTCGAACATAAAATTAACCACTTGAAAACGAACCTTTCGGGGGCACGTGGTACATTCACAATGTTGTGCAATGGCCATCTCCATTTCTTTCCAGAACGTTTTCATCACTCCCAAGAGAAAACCCGTACTCAGTTAAGCAAGTTACACCCTAGCCCTCCCTCCTCCAGCCCCTGGCAACCACCAACGACTTCCTGTCTCTGTGGATTCACCTATATGGGATATGCCACCGAAACGGAATCACGCAGCATGTGGCCTTGGTGCCTGTCTTCCTTCCCTTTAGCAGCATGTTTTCAAGGGTCATCCATATTGTAGGATGTACCAGTGCTGGGCTCGTTTCTATGGCACAGTAATATTCCATTGCCTGCATGCCTACATGTTGTTTATGCATTCACCCGTCGGTGGATGCTTGGGGTTATTTCACCTTTCGGCTATTGTGAAGAGTGCTGCTGTGCACATTTGTGTACAAGTATCTGTGTGCAGTACTTGTTTTCCATTCCTGTTGGTGTATACCTGGGAGGGGCATAGCTGGGTCATAGGGGTAATGTTTTAATTTAACTATTGGTGCCACCTTATGTTTATTTTTTTTTTAAGTGTCTTTATGTTGTGAGAGAGAACGAATGCAGGAGAGGGGCAGAGAGAGAGAGAGAGAGGGAGAGAGAGAATCCCAAGCAGGCTCTGCGCTGTCAGGCAGAGCCGGACATGGGGCTTGAATTCACCAACTGCAAGATCATGACCTGAGCCGAAATCAAGAGTCGGATGCTCAAACAACTGAGCCCCCTCAGGTGCCCCTATTAGTGCCATTTTAAAAGCAAGGAGTCCGAGGCTGAAGGAGATTATGAGTTGTCCAAGGTCATGTGATTAGAAATGACAGAACCAGCACTAGGACCCAGGAGCCCACACTGCTGTCATTCTGAGGACAGACCTGCAGACTGCAGGGGTCATCATTCATTCACTCACCAAACATTCATCTAGAGCCAGAGCGAGGCTTTGTGGCAGATTTAACAATAAGTCCCAGAAAGGAGCCTCCTAACGCCTGAAACTTCAGGCGCAAACACAAGGGGAGTATTTTTCATCGTAAATCAACGTGACCAGCTCACGCATAGACACCATTAAGCCAACAATCTATTTGAGCACAGGGAGGTTCTCGCACACCTTGCTGCATCTTTTAATGTCACTGTGGGGCGTTCGTGCTGATTCTCCGGCCCACCTGAAAGGTCCGCTCTCTCCATTTCTAATGGTCTTTCACTGTCTGCGTTTCTGGATTGCCCCTGGGAATGGGCCACTGCGTGCTCCAAAGGGTTAAATACCGGGGGCCGGAAGAGAGACTTTAAAGGGAAGGGGGGTGGAGGGTGGGGAGGCGGCAGGATTGAGCATTGGGAATCTTATTTTCCTGTGGTTTCTAGGGGAATTTTTACTATGAAGAGGCAAATTCTAATGTCAACCCCCGACTGTTCCCGGCTCACTGGAGCATTTTCTGTGTAGATAGGTGACATCCAAAGGCTTCAGCTGAGCTGGCTTTGATAACAGGCTTGGGCTCCTCCTGGCTCCCATCCTCCCTGGCCTCGCGTCCCTGGCCCCGCTGGCCTGATTAATCAGAACCCTGCCAAGCCCACTGAGGAGGGCTCCCTGGCTAATCTAATCTGCGTCCCCGCGCGGGACAGACACCCCCGCTCGGCCAATGAGAGGCGATTGTGCAAGCTCGGCCGGGCGGTGGAAAATTCCATGCGCCGGCGGCTGCGGCGGCCCCTGGTGGCGTCGCGCGCTCCGCATTCCGCAGCCGTCCCCGAGCCGGTCCCCCAGCCGCTCCGCCAGGCTTCCAGGCGCTTTTCCCCGCGTCACCGTTCGAGAACCTAGCATTTTCTTGCTCCCCCCACCTCTCTGCGAGAAAAGCTTTCAGCAAAGCCAAGACAAGCTGTGTGTGTGTATGTGTGTGTGTGTGTGTGTGTGTGTGTGTGTTGGGGGGGGGGGGGGTTACGTGTGTGTGATGGAGACAGAAAGCACCGTCCTCAGCCCCCATCTCTAAGCCCCGTCTGGAATCGTCCCCCAAGTTCCTCGGCCCGGCTTTGCAACTCAGTACGTGCGGAGAATGAATGAACGGGGCACCTTTCTAGATCTACCCGCCCAAGGACTACGGTGACCTTTCAGAGGTGGCCTGTGGGTCCTAGAGAGCGAAAGATTAGGAGTTAGCAAAGGTACAAAATTGCTAGCGAGGGGGAGTGGGGGAGGGGAGATCCAGAGCTGTGCCCGAACCTCACGCAATAGTATCAGCGCCATAACCCGGGGACGCACAGAAAATTCCAGGGCCACAAAGGAGGGACCTCTTGCTCAGTCCGCCAGGGCGGGGGAGGAGGGGATGCAGAGGCGGTACACAAGGATAGGAGTTAGCCAGACAGCGAAGGGGGAGGCGCCGGGGAGCCGGTGTTCCCGCCGCGGAGGAGGGGAGGCTGCTGGGCCGGCCGCTGCCCTTCCATGAAGCTGGGCTGTGTCACCGGATCCCTATCTTTCCTAACTCCGCGGGCATTATTGCAATAAATCCACCTTCCGCAGGGGGATCCAGGCTTGTTTCTGCCCCTTGCCATGTGAAAGAACCTAGTGAACAGAGTCCAAAAATGAGAATGCCATCTTGCCCAAGAGCCAGTTCTGCCAAACGACCATCACGATGGCTTCTTCGGGGGATTGAGAGGTGGGGGAGGGGGACAATGGGCCCTGAGCTATCTGGGAGGAAGGAAAGAGAAGGAAAGGGGAAGATGCAGGGTTTTCTTCTTAAAGGAGAGTATGAAGCTTCAGGAAGAACCAAGAAACAGAAGGAAGGGGCCATCTCCGGTCCCAAACCCCGAGGTGGGTGAACAAAGCCAAGCACAGGGAGACAGAAAAGCGGGATGCCCCAGTTCTGCTAGGAGCCAGTAAGGACCTGGAAAAGCGAACTTTCCTGGGTCTTAGTTTTCACCTCTGTGAAAGCATGGCGAAAACAATTCCTGTACCTAAAAGAAAAATGAGATTTCTCTGAAACGGTTTGTAAAGAAATATATGGACGTGGGGTTTTTTTTTGCCCACACGTGCAAACGATAAGGTATGTCTTTTCGGTTGAATTAACTTTGACGAAGAGCCGCTGCTGAATTAATGGATCAGTACATAAATTAACGTATTCAGTAAATATTTACTGAGCACCTAATATGTTCCAGGCATTGTTCTGTGCCTGGGGAGACAGCACTGAACCCAAACAGCAACCACTGCTCTTGGGAAGCTCAGATTGGCACGGGGAAGACAGGGCATAAAACAGATGACCCTATAGGGTATTTGAAAGTGGCTAGCCGGAAAGAGGGGCAGGGGAATGGGAGGCAGGGGAGTGATTTTGAATAGGGTGAGTAGGGAAGGGCTCATTGACAAGGTCATCTTTGAGCAGAAACCTAACAAAGAGGAGAGGGAGTAAGCCCTGTGGGTTTCTGGGGGAAGAACTTTCCAGATGGGGGAATGCGGGGGAGAGGGAGTGCCAGCAAGTGCCACGGACCTGAGGTGGGACTGTGGCTCTCCCAGCTGGAGGAACCAGAAGGCAGACACTTGTCCCTGGAAGGAGAGTGGATGATGGGGATGGGGCCAGGGTTCTGGACAGCCAGAGGGGGTCACTGCTGAAGATCCCTCTTGGGTTTTCACTGCCTGTAACGCAACTCCATTTCAAGCTTGGAGACTGGCAAGCGACCAGCAAGCATTTATTGAAAGCCTTGCTGTGTTTGAGCTCCTGCGGCAAGGGGAAGTGGGGGGGGGGGTGGGGTGCGGTACAGGCTCTGGAAAACACAAGGAAGTATGACACAGACCCTTGCTCTGAGCACCCCCCCCTCCCCAATAGTCTGGTCCAGAATAAAGCTGAGCTGCAAAAAACAATTGGCGACCATTACAAACCAAGTTTCTAACACGTGTTGAATGCTGCAGATGGGCCCTGAAAGGAGGAAGAAACTGGGAGCTTTGGGAACCCCAGAGGTACCCTGGGATTGTGACAGGATCATAGGAGGTGCTCAGTGACCCTTTGTGGACCAAGGCAGAGAGAGCCTGGTGGCTAATTGTCTCCTCTCGGGTTGGGGTGGCCTGTAGCCTCTGGCAGCCGCTCACTTGCACACGGGCCAGTGTTGCCAGACCACCGCTGGGGCGGCTGTGAATGGCCCTCTAGCCACACGGTGCTAAAAGGCCTCGAGAAGAAGGAAATGACCATGCTGGTGGCTGGATGGAATGTTTCCCCAGGGGAAATCACAAAAATGAATCAGGTGTCCAGGCCTCAGCCTCTCTCCTTTACCGGCCAGTCCAAGGTCCTGGGGCCAGCGCCTGGGGGAGGCTGCTTCCTCTGATAGGTCAGTCTCCTTTCCAGGTCTCTGACTCCTCTTTGCTTTTGTAATCCTGTCTGAGGCCTCTCACCAGGCAAGGAGGGTGATTAGGGACAGAGAAGTTCGATGAAGTTGGTTCAGAAAAGCCCACAATGCTGTGCCACTCGGAACCCTTTGCAGAACTGGCCAGCTGGCCCAGGGCAGCTCTAGAATGCAGCAGTGGTGGCCCCTCGGAGGCCCCCTGGGCACCTGCCTCCTCCCCTGGGGGCCAAGGGCTCCATTCTGAAATCATAGGACGCATCAAGGCGGAGTCTCCCAGCCTGGGGCTTCCAGCTCTAGAATCACCCTTGATCTCCCTGGACAGGCCTGAGCAAGTCCTAAAACCTTCAGGGACTCAGCTACTTTGTGAAACCAATTTGGCCACACCTTCCTCCACTCAGCCCAGCGGGAGCCATGCTGCTCTGGGGACAAGAAAGAGAGAGAAGGGGGGAGGGTGGGGCATTGTCCTATGCTTCCTTCTCATAGCTAAATGTTTATTGATTTAACATTTTGAATAAGTAATATATTATAGGGTTCAAAAAAAACCCAACAGTTATAAAACATTGCACAGTGGAAAGTACCCTTTCCTATCAGCTCAGTTCTTATCCCTTCTCTCAAAAAGGTAGCCACTGTTATTAATTTATCTCTAGATCTCTTCCTTCCTTCCTTCCTTCCTTCCTTCCTTCCTTTTTCTTTCTTTTCTTTTCTTTTCTTTTCTTTCTTCCTTCCTTCCTTCCTTTCTTTCTTTCTTTCTTTCCTTCTTTCTTTTCTTTCTTCCTTCCTTCTTTCTTTCTTTCTTTCTTTTCTTTCTTCTTTCTTTTCTTTCTTTCTTTCTTTCTTTTGCACATACAAGCAAATTGAATATATATTCCTTCCCCACTTCCAATTCTTTCTATTAGCTCCATTGTATAGAACCTGCTGTTTTGTGCCTTGTTCTTCTCTGTGAACTGTGTGTTAGAGATCTTTCCATCATGACACATAAAGCATGTCGTTTTTCTTCTTTATTGATGCTCACTTACTATGCAGAATGTTCCTAAACAATCTCCTATATATGGGCATTTAAGTTGTTTGAAATCTTTTGCTTTCAAACAGTGCCGCCATGGATAACTTGGTGATTCATGTAGCACACAGTTTATGCAGAAGGTAAATTCGTAGAAGTAAAGTGGCTGAGTCAAAGGGCAAATGCATCTCTAATGTGGACAGATGTTGCCGAATTACCCACGGCAGGGGGTATGCCAATGTCTCCTCATAGTAACAACGCAGGAGAGAGAGCTCCTGTGTCTCTAGAGCTCACCAACAGAGTTTATTTTCAAACTCTTGGATTTGGGCCATTTCTGATCAATTTTTTAAAAAATCAGTATGGTTTCCATGTGTGTAATTCTTGTTATGATTGACACGGAGCATATTTTCATATGTTTAGGAACCAAGTGTATTTCCTGCAAATTGTTCATGTACATGCCCACTTTCCTATTGGTTTTTTGGTCTCTGTCTCATCAATCTGTAGGAGCACTTCATGCACTGGGGCAGTAAACCCTCTGTGATATGAGTTACACACATTTCTCATTTTGTCATCTATTTATTGACTTTGCTTTGGGCGTTTTTAAAAATTTGTTTGCTTTCTGCCATGTGGAAGTTTTTTATTTTCATGCAGTTGAAATTGAAATAGTCAACCATTCGTTTTGTGGCTTCTAGATACTTAAAAATTTTTTTTTGTTTTTTGAGAGAGAGAGAGTGAGAGCAGGGGAGAGAGGCAGAGAGAGAGAGAGAGAGAGAGAGAGAGAGAGAGAGACTTCAGCAGGCTTCATGTCCAGTGCAAAGCCCTTCACGGGACTCCATCCCATGACCCTGGGATTATGTCCTGAGCTGAAATCATAAGTCAGACACTTAACCAACTGAGCCACCTAGGTGTCCCTTTTAAAATTTTTGTTGTGTGACTTCTAGATTTTTGAGTCAGAGTGGCAAGACTTTGCTCATCTCCCATTTTTGTTTTAGTTTTTTTTTTTTATGTTTTTGAACTTTTATATTTAAATCTTTAGTACAGTTGGAATTTGAAGTCTATATACAAAATGTTTGTTATCAACACACATTATTGACTGGGCCATCTTTCTCCCGTGTACTTGAGATGTCACCTTTATCTTAAAATTTCTGTATATATTTGGATGTTTTTCAGAATTTTCAATTCTTGCCAGACGTCAGTCTGATTAATCAGATGCTACTATTACAATGTCTTAATTATTGAAGGTTTTAAATATATCTTAATATATGATATAACTATTCCTTCTCACTTATTTTCTCCATCAAAATTACCTGGATTATTCTTGTTTATTTTTCTGTGTGAAAGAATCAATCACCTTGTATAGATAGAAATTTCTTTTTATATTTTTATTGGGATAATATTTATCAATAAACACGTACAAGTTGAGGGAAACTGACCTAAGGCAAAAAGTCATCTTATCTAAGGACACTGTATGTCTTTTACTTTATTCGAGCTTTTTACTTTTCTTTTTCTCTCTCTCTTTGTTCACTTATGAGTGTTCAAAAGATTATGTAGGCCTTGCACATATCTTAAGCTTACTTTATCATTTTTATTGTAAATGAGGTATTTTCTTACATTACATTGCCTTACATTGCACATACTTAAGCTTATTTAACACTTTTATTGTGAGGTATTTCCTTATATCACATTGCCTAACAGAGTTGTTTGTATAAACAAAAGCTATTGATTTCTGTATTTTAATTTTGCATCTCCTGCTACCCTACTGTCCTACCATACCCTCTTAGTGATTGTAGTAATTTTCATTCATTTCTCTTGGGGTTTCAAAGGATAAAACCAGTCCCCTGCAAATAGTGATAGTTTTCTCTTCTTTGGTTCAATTTTTATACTTTCAATTCTGTTCTTTGTCTAGTTGTTTCAGCTAGTACTTCTAGTACAAAATTAATTAATAGTGTGATAGTGAGCAAAGACTCATCTGATTCCTGATTTACGGGTAAAAGCTAGTATTTCATGATTCAGTGTGCTTTTGGTTTTGAGGTTCAGATATACATTTTGAAGGTACCTATTGATTCCTACGTTACTGCCTTTGAAAAATAAGAAAGAATCAGTTGTTAAATTTTGTCAAATTGCATTTGAACATGTATGAAGGTGACTATGTAATTTTGTCCTTAGAATTAGGTGGATTTCCTCCTACTGAATGAGCCCCATTTGGTCATGCTGTGCGTTATTATCTTCACTTGCTGGTGAATTCTGTTTGATGGTGTGTTGGTTAACTTTTTTTACTGATAGTGAAAGTGCACAAAACTTAGGTGTAGAAGTAGGTGAATTTGTGCCTGGGTATGTGTATGTGTGTATATATGTGTATATGCAATATATACATGAGAATCTGCACATAAAAAGTATAAAAAGCTAATAGATGAGAAAGATGGAATAGAAAAAATACACGATTAATCCTCAAAAAGGCAGAAAATGAGGAACAAAGGAATAGAACAGATGGAACAAATGAAAAACAAATAGCAACATGGTAGGATTTAATGTGACTATGTTGGTAATTACTTGAAATGTAAATGTAAAACACTCCAATTAAAAGAATAAAGCAGTCAGACTAAATAAAAAGCGTTGAGACCTGGGTGTATACTATTTACAGTGAGCGCACATCAAATATAAGGGCAAGGTTAGAGGATGAAAAAGGTTAGACCCCTCAATACTAGCAAAGAAGAAATTTGGTTGGCTGACTCAGTAACAGACTAACTACACTTTTTTTTTTTTAATTTTTTTTTTCAACGTTTATTTATTTTTGGGACAGAGAGAGACAGAGCATGAGCGGGGGAGGGGCAGAGAGAGAGGGAGACACAGAATCGGAAACAGGCTCCAGGCTCTGAGCCATCAGCCCAGAGCCCGACGCCGGGCTCAAACTCCCGGACGGCGAGATCGTGACCTGGCTGAAGTCGGACGCTTAACCGACCGCGCCACCCAGGCGCCCCCAGACTAACTACACTTTAAGGCAAGAACTATTACCAGAAAGAAAAGGAGATGTTTTGTTATGATAAAAAGGTCAATTCAATAAGAAAACCCAAGAAGCTAGAATTTGTGTGTTCTCGATAACACGATTTCAGAATAGAAATGAACAGAAGAAATACATCAACAACCAGAGCTAAGAATTAATCATGTATTTTCCTATTCCATTTTCTTATGCATTAGCTTTTTACTTTCAGTTTTTATTTATTTATTCATTTAAGTAATCTCTTTCCCCCTGTGGGGCTTGAACTCGTGACCCCCAGATCAAGAGTCTCATGTTCTTCCAACAGAGCCAGCCAGGCGCCCTGTTATCCATTAGCTTTTTAATTATATTTTCTCAGGGGGTGATTGCCCTAAAGATTTCATCATGCATCTCTGACTCATTACCTTTGACTCTTAAAGGTATTAAGGTCAAAGGTATTGGGATATTGTATAATTTTACCTCTACATATGTTATAAAGCTCACAAGACATCCTTATTATTACTTTGGCTTCGAACAGAAAATATTCTTTTCTCTTTTCCCATGTATTTATTGTTTCCACTGTGCTTTGTTCCTTCCTGAAGTTCTGTGCTTCCATCTGGGAACATTTTTCCTTTACTCAAAAAAATGTCCGTTAGTATTTCATGTAGTGCTTCTCCACAGGGATGGATTATTTCAGGTTTGTTTTTTTTTTAATGTCTCAAAAATTTTTTGTTTTGTCTTCCTATCTGAAGGACTCTTGCTGGATACCGAATCCTAGTTTGATGGTTGTTTTTTCTTTTTTTCTTCTGGTGCTTTAAATATATCATTCCATTGTCGTGTGGCTTTCACAGTTTCTGTTGAAAAAGTCAATCATCAGTTTTACTGTTGTTCATTGAAGGTCATGTGCATTTTTTTCCCCCAGATGCCTTTATCATTTTCTCTTTGTCATTGATCTTCATTGTTTAGCTTAGATGTGTCTTGACACATTTTGCTTTTTATTTATCTTCCTTGGGGTTCACTGAAACTCTGGATCAGTGAGTTGACATCTTTCATCAATATTAGAAAATCTTGGCCATTGTGCCTTCAAATATTGTTTCTGCCCTTATTTCTAGCGTCTCTTGACTCCAATTATACATATATTAGATCTTTAGACTGTGCCTCATGTATCACTTGTGCTCTATTCTATTCTTTCTGTTCATTTTTCTCTCTCTGCTTCCTATCAGATTTTTCTGTTGATCTACTTTTGAGTTTACCAATCCTGTCTTCTGCTATATACAGTCTTCTTTTGAAAATAAGTTTTTCATTTTAGCTATTGTATTTTTGGCTGTAGAGTGTCCACCTGATTATCTTCATGGATTCCAATTATTTCCTTTAACACATTTATCATATTATTTTAGAAGCATAGAGGCTGCAGATGATATCTTCTGCCAATGAGAGTTGCCTTTTCCTTCTGTTAAGCTCATGAGGCAAAGAGAAGATTGCTGTAGTCTAATCAGGGACTGAGTCAGGCCGGGACTGGATTCCATTTTGGTAAGATGCATTCCACCTCTGGTTTGCCCTAAAAGTCCTGCCTTTTGGAGGTTTGAGCTAAGCAGCCACTCCAGAAGTTAAAATTTGGCAAATGTTTTGAGAGAAAGACTGGTCACGTTTCTGGCAGGCCTTTCCATCTTATGGGACTGAGTTTCCTAAGCACCTACAAGACTTGCAGGATATTTCTTCTCTCTGCCTTTCTAGCCCAGCTCCCAGCCTTCTGGGTCCCCCCCCCCCCGCCCCCACTCTTCTCCAGCCTTAGAACTTAGCAAATGTCTCATGAGGAAAATTAGCATTGTGTTTTGGACTCTTTTAATTTCCAATCCATTACACTAACCCAAAGTTCTGCTGCCTTCTCTTTTTGGGTAATCCGTTTGAGCCAAGCTGACATTACCCCATATCCAGCTGGTGAGTTTCAGCTCATGTACGATGAACTCTTACCCCTCTGGACTTTTCTGTTTATCTAGTCTTTGTTTTCATGGTTCTCAACTGTCTTGAAAATACAATTATTTCAATTTATCCAGTCATCGCTACTGCTGTTACAGAAAGAAGGCTCATCTTCCTGACCCGTTGTATTCTACCTGGAAGCCCAAGTACCCTGTTTGTCAATGTTTTATTTAGTCTTTGTTGTTGCCATTGCTTGTTTGTTTCTTGCTTCAGTATCCGTAAGTGAAAGATAATGTATGAGTCTTTTTTGTGAGCAGTCCCTGTCAGGTTTTGGTATTATGCTTATTTCATGAGGAACATTTGAAAACTTTTCTCTTAAAACTGCCCTGGCACAGATTCAATAGCTTTGGAATCACTACTCTCTAATGGAGAATCATCTTGATCTGGATCCACATTCAGCGCGGAGCCTGATTTGGGGCTTGATCCCATGACCCTGGGGTCATGACTTGAACTGAACCCAAGAGTCAGACACTCGACCTATTGAGCCACCCTGGTCTGGAACTTTTGTTGCAGAGCGGCAGGGAGAAACTGTGGGACAAATTCTTTGCTGTTCTGCAGGTACTAGTTTATTTGATTTTCTATCTCTTCTGGAGTCAGTTTTTTTTTTTTTAAATGTTTATTTATTTTTGTGAGAGAGAAAGAGAGATAGAGAGAGAGAGGGAGACACAGAGTCTGAGCTATCAGCACAGAACCTGACGTGGGGCTTGAACTCAGGAACTGGGAGATCATGACCTGAGGCAAAGTCAGTTGCTTAACTGACTGAGCTACCCAGACACCCTCTTCCAGAGTTAGGTTTAACAAATTATTTTTGCCTTTCACAGCACTGTCAAATATAAATATCAATATAATACAAGTCACACATACCATTTGAAGTTTTGTGGTAGCCATATTTAAAAAGTGAAAAAAGTTAGGTAAAATTATTTAAAAAATTTTTATTTAACCAAATATATCCCAAATATCGTCATTATCAATATTATCAACATGTGAGCAATTAAAATTATTAATGAAATATATATATATATTTTTTGCTTCACAAGTCTTCAAAATCCAGCGTGAGTTTTTTGGTTTTTTTTTTTTTTCAACGTTTATTTATTTATTTTGGGACAGAGAGAGACAGAGCATGAACGGGGGGAAGGGCAGAGAGAGAAGGAGACACAGAATCGGAAACAGGCTCCAGGCTCTGAGCCATCAGCCCAGAGCCCGACGCGGGGCTTGAACTCACAGACCTCGAGATCGTGACCTGGCTGAAGTCAGACGCTCAACCGACTGCGCCACCCAGGCGCCCCAGCCAGCGTGAGTTTTATACTTATAATGTGTCTAGGCTTAGACCAACCACATTTTTTTTTTTTTTTTTTAAGATTTTGATTTTAAGTAATCTCTACACCCAGCCTAGGACTCGACCTGTTGAGATCAAGAGTCACGTGCTCTACCAGCTGAACCAGCCAGGCCCCTAGACTGGCCACATTTTAATTGCTCAGTTGCTACATGTGGCCAGTTGCTGCTCTTTTCGAGAGCTCAATTCTAGAACACTGTCCTTTTCATCCCTGTTTTCAAATGTATTTGAAAAATTATTTTTATAACACTGGACAAACTGCTTTTAGATGATTTGTTTCACTCCCATGGTTTTTCCAGTTGTTGGATCCATTTAGTCTCATTTTATATATTTGCCCTGTCTACATTCCTCTTGATTTCATTAGCTATAAATTTGGATATTTTACTATTTTGTTTTTCAAGAAGACCCAGCTTTTGAATTTGTTAACTAGTTCTATAGTCTTTTGTTTTATAATCATTACATTTTAACTTTATCTTTATTAATTTATCCCTTTAGCTATCCTATCCTTCAGTTTGATTGTTTTTTTCTTTTTTAAATTTTCTTTTAATGTTTATTTTGGAGAGAGAGAGACAGACGGACAGACAGAACATGAGTGGGGGAGAGGCAGAGAGAGCGGGAGACACAGAATCCAAAGCAGGCTCCAGGCCCTGAGCCATCAGCACAGAGCCCGACGCAGGGCTCGAACTCACAGACTGTGAGATCGTGACCTGAGCCAAAGTCAAGCACTCAACCTGCTGAGCCACCCAGGAGCCCCTGATTGCTTTTTCCAGCTTATTTATCATGTTATTTTTATTTTTTCTGTTTACTAATGAAACGGTGCAAGGCATATGCATTTTCATTCCATTCTGCTTTAGCTGTATTGCTGTGAGCCCTCACACGGTCATGTCTTCCTTGTTACCATCTTCTTTTGTTCTGTGCTATCAGTTCGTACTTTTTTCCTGTGACTCCACAGTTGTTTGAAAGAGTGTTTAAAATTTTCCAGTAAGTAAGGGCTTTTTGTCTTCGGATTTTTGACAATTTCTACATTGTCATTAAAGAATGTTTTCTGTTCTGTTTTTATCTTTTGGAAATTTTGAGGTTTGTTCTGCGGTCTCTTGAAAAGGAGATGTTCTCTATTTCTCTAATTTATTAGGTGATTTGGTTCTCCCTTAGCCTTGTTAGTTTTTTTTTTTTCCCACTTGCCTCGTACAGCTTTGAAGATTGGTTTTTCTCTTTGTCTTTGGTATTCTATAGTTTCACTATGAGGCATGTAGGGATGGATTTTTTTTAATTATCATTCTCAGGTCTTAGTGTACTTCTTTTACTGAGAGTTCATATCTTCCTTCGATAATGATGATCTAAGCCTTTATGTCTTTGAAAATTGCTCAATCCTTTCTTTTCTGTGTTGGAACTCCTCTTAGATATATGCTGGGTTTTCCCATTCAAATGTTCACGTGTCTCAATTTCTCTGTCACATTTTCCATCTCTTTATTTTTCTGAGGCATGTTGGGTAATTTCCTCTCGTCTTTCGGTTCATGAATACTCTCCGCATCTGTGGCAAATCTACTACATCAATTCCATTTTCCTGTAGGAAGTTTATTTGTTTTCTTTTTCAAGCTTCTATTTGGTCCTTTGGCAATATCCCCGTTCTATTTCCATTCTGTGCTTATGGTTTATGTTTTTCCCATTATATGTATTTTTTAACATGTTAGATATCTCTTTTATATTGTCCTATTATCTTTGGTTGTTGATACGCAGCTTTCCCCCCATCTGTTGCGTCTGTGATTTTCCCTCATGGCAATTCATTTCCTCATTCAGTTTGCTATCTCTGTTTATCTTCAGTGTGGCTCATATTTTTATGATAAGTCCCAGTTCCCTGGGTTTGGGGGGTTCCCTGTCTAGAGGACAGTTTTCGTGTTTCTTCCAGCAGGAAGGACTCTTATGGATTTCTCTAGTACCGAACTACTCTTGACATTGATGTTGTGCTAGATAGATATTGTGAAAGTATACTTGTCAACGGTGCCAGCCTGGGTGTCTGATTTATAGTATTTTTCCCTCTTTCTTCCCCAAAGTCCAAGTAGATGACAAGCCTCCTTGTCACTTCTCAGACGGGTGGGTAGAATGTTTCTAATCCTTGGTCTCACTTCATGTCCGGGAGTTGAATTCTGCGAAACCCAGTCCTGTGTTTTAGATCAGCTCTTCCTCTGCATGAATAATTGAATCTGCACCTCTCGGCTGGTATCAAGTCCTGGTTTCCAGAAATTTCTCACCTTGAGTTTCCTCTATCACTTCAGCTGTTCTTGCCCCAGAGCCTAACTATGGATAAAACCTTTTCTTATTAAGTTTCATCTGGAAATTTTTGTCCATTTAAAGCAGGAGTGAGGGATTTACCAAGATAGTGACCAGAATTCCACAAATAAAATTTGAAGTGAAAACTAGTTTTTACAGTAAGTCAAAGACAACTCAGTGGTGGAATAAAATTCTAAATTTTCTTGAATTTTTAAGATAGTCTGCACACTAGAGACATTTTGCTCGAGGCAAAGATTTGGGCCAATTTCCTTCATCCTTTGAGGTTACGTGTTTGTTCTGTTTTGTCATCAGGGGTACTTCTGTGGAAAAGTTTGAGAAGCGTTGCCCTGAGATGACCTTGACTGCTAAAATGGAAATCACTCTGTGGGCAAGTCCCTGACATGCAAATTAACACCCAAGCTAGAGAGCACTTGCCTGGCTCAATGGTCTGTATCTATTGTTTTTCCTAGGCCTGCCCTAAAATGTCAGGAAGCAGATCTTTAAAAATTATTATTACTCATGAAGAAAAGCGAAAACAGTACAAAAGGCTATAAAGTGGAAAGAAAAAAGCCTTAACCGATCACACCGCCCTCTCCCTCCAATTCCCAAAAGACCCCATTACCTACAGCTTCTCGTGGACCTTTCCAGAAATGTGATGTGCACACAGATTTTTTTTCTTTTTAGCACAAATGGGATCATAGTATACTTGCTGTGTAGATTTAGTTATTTTTTTATTTTTTTATTTAAAAAAAATTTTTTTAAACATTTATTTATTTTTGAGACAGAGAGAGACAGAGCATGAACGGGGGAGGGTCAGAGAGAGAGGGAAACACAGAATCTGAAGCAGGCTCCAGACTCTGAGCTGTCAGCACAGAGCCCGACGCGGGGCTCGAACTCAGACCGCGAGATCGTGACCTGAGCTGAAATTGGCCACTTAACCGACTGAGCCACCCAGGCGCCCCTAGATTTAATTTTTTTTTTTTATTGCTACCTTTTGGCTGTGTTTTCCTAGGAGCACATGTAACTTTGCCTCCTGTTTTCGGCAGCTGTAGTGGATTTCCCACACGTTAATGACCCTCTGTTCATAGACGGTGGGTTTCTATCCCCTATGTTTGCTATTTCCGACAACCATTCAGGGAGTGTACTTGTGCAGACATCTTTTTGCAAGTGTGTGAGCAGAACCGGAGAGGAAATATGGGCCAGAGTTGTGTGCGTTTAAGGCTTTGATGGACAGGATTGGACTGCTGTCCCAAAGTGCAGTGGCAATTTGTACTGTCACCACCAGTGGGAGGACTGCCTGGCGAGCAGGACTTTCAGGAGCTTCCAGATCTGTACCCTCTGCTTAGCATCCCCAGAGAGTGCACGGATGTTGCCCCCAGTCAAAGACAGAAAATCTGGTTTTTGATACCAAGATCAGGTGCTTCTTGTTTTTGAAGAATGTGGTTGCTTGAGGGGCTTTGGGGATTCCCAATATGGAGGTCAGACCTGGGTCAGAGGCTGGGAAGGTGGAATAAAGGACATTGAATGAAGAGTTCTTATACACTGAATTCCTCCTTTTTAAAAATTTTTATTTTAATTTTATTTTAAGTAGGCTTCATGCGCAGCGTGGAGCCCAGCGTGGGACTTGAACTCACAGCCCTGAGATCAAGACCTGAACTGAGATCAGGAGCCAGACACTTAACCGACTGAGCCACCCAGGCACCCCGACACCGAACTGCTTCTTAACTGCATTATTGTTTTTGGAATTTTTTTGTTTTTGTTTTTGTTTTTGTTTTTGTTTTAACGTTTATTTATTTTTGAGTGAAAGGGGCGGGGGCAGAGAGAGAAGGAGACACAGAATCTGAAGCAGGCTCCAGGCTCTGAGCTGTCAGCACAGAGCCCGACGCGGGGCTCGAACTCACAGACCGTGAGATCATGACCTGAGCTGAAGTCAGACACTTAGCCGACTGAGCCACCCAGCCGCCCCCCATTATTGTTTTTGATAAGGAATACCTTTTCACTATAAAGAAAGTGGAAAACGTGAAAACACACAAAGGAGTTAATAAAGCTACTCATCTGTGGGCGGCTGAATAATGCTGTTTATTTAAAGAATTATTTAATCTTTTAAATAATTAAGTAAAACCGCTCGGTGTGTGCAGTCGTTGGCACACAGAGTCGTCAATGAAAATAATTGCAGTAACAAGACAGACTGTATTTGGGGGTATGGCCCTTTGTTCTCGGAAATCAGTTGTTAAACGTTTTAAATATCCCTTCCGTGTACGCTGAAGTTGGAACGTAAAGATAATGCAAAGTTGTACCACGCAAATGGTTACCAAAACGTACACTGACCTTAGTGATACGCAACCCTCTCATTTAACTTAACTCTGATGAAATTTTTTTTTTTTCTTTATTGGTGGGTGACTGCATAGTATGGAAGGGGTGTGTTATCATCCATTTGGCTAATCCAGGTACCGCTCGATGATTCGGTAATTTCCAGCACTGCAATGTCAAAAGAAAGCAATACCATACTGAATATTCATGAGTGTTCAGCACGGCCTTGCACATTTCTTTGGTTATTTCCTCAGGATACGTTCTGGAATGCAGAATCGGTGGTTCAGAGGTTATGTACGTGGTTAAGTCTTTTTGCTCTATTTTGCCAAACCGACCTCTAGAAAGACTGCCTGAATTTATATTGCTGCTAGCAGTGCATAGGAGCAGAAATCCTATTTTCCTTGCCACTGTGTGGTATTCCTTTGCCGTTTTATGAAGTAAAAAACAAACAAAACAGCAGAAGAAAAGAAACAAACCCATCTCAGTTTTTAACTTTACGTTTTTATTACCTGTGAGCAGTTGCGTTTTTATATGGTGCAAGTTTTATCTTTTATGTGCGCATCCATTTAAGACAAATTGATCTGCAAGAGTTCATAGTAAAATAAGAGTAATCAGACTTTTGTCACATATACCGCAAATATTCTCAGTTTTCCGGGGGAATTCCTTGACTGTTTTTGGAGAAGGAGACTTGACATAGAGTCAGGTCTGTCTCTTCCGTCTCTATCCCGGGAGGCAGCTCCAGGTCAACAGCCGTCTTTCAGCAGATGATCCGGAGGGCCAGAGGGGGAGAAATGCTGGCGGGGTGCTGGGGACCAGGCTCCGTTAGCAGAGCCGGGTCCTGGACAACTGTCATTCCGTAGGATCTCGAGGAAATGGGCGTTCTGGGCAAGGCTTGCCTTACCACTGCCTGCCTTGCCTGTCAAGTGTCTTGCTGTGATCCCCCTGAAATCTGGTGATCAGGGAGGGAGGCTGCCGAGAACGCCCTGGGGCCTGGAGCCTATTGTCTCCTCCATTCCAAGCCGCTGGGATATTGAGGCTCCTTCTTTGTCCTTGGTGGTTGCAGGGCCAGCAGGCTGCCTTGGCATGGTTTGTCAAATGTTTCCCCGGACCTAAATGTCGCTTTGGGCACTGGGACCTTGGATGTTGTCCTCATTCGAAACCCATTCATCTTTAGTCAGCAGTCCTGGAGTGGCATGGAATGCAAGGGCAGCTGTTTTCTTGGTGGGGGCCATTATTAGAATGCCTGGAATTCCTGCCGCCGTCCTGACACCAGACAGAGAATGGAGCCCACACCGAAAGCGGAGAGCGGGAGAGAACTGGGTCCTGGGCGGCATTCTTGAACGACTTATTCAACTGGCCCTGGAGCTCCCTACGGGGAATATTTATGATATAAAATAACACATTCCTATATTGATTATGCTGGTTCCAGTCAGGGTTTCTGTTATTTGCGGCCAGAGCCTCCCAGCCGGATGGAGTAGTTAAAATGCCAAAACCCCATAAAGCCTACAGCTCCTTAGCGTGTCCCAGGGGCAGTATCTGAGAACGCACAGTGGCATCGTTCGTGTGCAAATCTTCTCTGAGATGAAATTTCCTTTACCCACTCTTCTGGGAGGTGCTCCCACCTCTGCTGGGGTTCTCATTCCAGCCTCCCGGCTCCCACTTTTCTGGGAAAGTCCAGAAAACCCTCCCGACCTGTGCACGTCTCCCCTTCAGGCTCCTGTGTGTGAAGAAGGACGAATCACCGCGCTTTTGTCAGGCACAGCTCACTACTGGGGGCTGGCTCACTAGTAGAGGGGTGACTCATTAGTGGGGGAATGGCTAGTTAGTTGAGGGGGTCACTCACTAGTGGGAGAGTCACTCCTGAGTGGGAGGGATGGCTCACAAGTTGGGGGACGGCTGACTAGTGGGAGGGGGCAGCTCACTCGTGGAAGGGCAAAGGAGATTTCCAGCTGGAGAAGACTTGGAGAAGACCAGGCACATCGAGCGTATTTGGTTGGCAACATGGATTGTTCTCTCGGAGCCCATCTCTTTCCTTCTCTATGCCTTGTCATCCTTGGAAATTGGCCTCATCCTCAAGTTTCAAGATGGCAACATCAACCTGAGAAATAGCATCCTGGGGAATGTGACTTTCTCTCCCATTCCTGCCTCACTGTACCCCCACCTGCAGGTTCTGTTCATTACTTACTGGCCATCACTGTGTTGCAGGGAGGGTGTCCTGAGGAAATCACTGGCCACTGAGAATGGAGGGCTCCTTCCGACCCGAGGCCCTGGCCTGGCCTCACAGCTACGTGGGAGTGAGGCAGATATCTGAACACTATAGGCGTTCTTTTCAGAGGGAGGATGGGGATAATAGATACTGTGACAGGCCAGGGTGCCATCTATAAATATGATTTGCAGAGTTTCACCATGTTCCAAGACTTGGTCTACAATATTTCTAACACCCACCTCAACCCCATGAGGTTGTAGCATTACCTTATTTTACAGAGGCGTAGACTATGCTTGGAGGTTAAGATCTTTTTTTTTTTTTTTTTTTTTGATATTATTAAACAACTCTCTTCTAAAATACTGTGGTAATAGAGTTTGCAAGTGGGTGGCTTAGGGATATAATTTCCCAGGTGGTGAGTGGCGTTCAGCCAAGTGCAGTGTGATGCCCTCCCCCCTTTTCCATCAGGCCGGGAGCTCCTCAGGAGCAGGCTCTCCCCTGGATGCTCCTTGCCACGAACCGTCGAAAACCACCATCGGCCAAGACAGGCCTGTTCATAATAACGGGAAGGCTTGCCAGGTACAGGACAGAATTACACCCGAGAACAAGTCAGGCGCAAACCTTTCTAGATTGACATGTCTTTCCGCCCCCACTCCAGCCCACTCAGGGCCACCCAACAAATGATGCCCTGGGGCCTTGGCATGCAATTAAAAGTGAAGAAATGCTTAATCAAATCATGCCACTTGAAGTGAGTTGGCCTGGAATGGAAACGCTGTGTGGCACTAGCCACAGTGGAAATTTACCAGGCCCAAATAGACACCAAATACTCCCAGGTTGTTTTGAAATAGATACCGTTGTGTTCTACAAAGTTCGGAGATCCGTTTGCAAATATTTAAAAACCTTTCCATTAATAACGATTGCTTTAGGAGATCACACACAGACATATACACAGGCGCACACACACACACACACACACACACCTCACTCCCCCTGCCCCCAAGGCTTCTACTATGTGCATGGGAAAAGCAGAAACCCACAGGGGGTGCTCCAGGCACCCCAAGTGTCTGTTCACCCTGGTTGAGACTCATGAATCCTATCATTCGTTGAGACAGCTCTCATTAAAAAAAAAAAAAAAGTTTATTTATATTTTCCCCCCTCAAGAATGTCATGACTAACTTTCCATTCATTATCAAAATATTCTTTTGCCACTAATTTCCCTTCTTGGTTAAAATAAACAAAGAAGCAAACCCTGTTGGCATTGCATCTAGGATGCACTCTGCTGTAAACAAGAGAAAATTTTCTTAACGGATCTTGAAGAGCCCTCCCGTGAGAATTTCCTCTATCAGCTTCATTTGGCATGGAGGGCAGGCGGCCACGATGGAGTGCAGGGGGTAAGGGGAGGCTGTCTTGAACATGCCAGGACCAAAGTATCTCATCCCTCAAGGCTTGGCTCCAATTTCTCAGGCCAGGTGCCCACCCCTCCCTGCTCTCCATGCCCTCATCAAGGGTGCAGAGCTGTGTTACCTAGACCTTGGCACTGGCTACTGTGTAAACTTGGGCGATGAGTTCACCTTTCTGCACCTCAGTTTCCTTACCCATAAAATGAAGCGGTAGGATTCATTGTTAATTTTTAAAATATTTCTTATTTTATATTTGAGAGAGAGAGAGTGAGCAAGCAGGAGAGGGGCAGAGAGAGATGGAGACAGAATCTGAAGCAGGCTCCGGGCTCTGAGCTGTCAGCACAGAGCCTGATGTGGGGCTCAAACTCATGAGCCGTGAGATCATGACCTGAGCTGAAGTCAGATACTTAACCGACTGAGCCACCCAGGTGCCCCAGAAGCTGTAGGATCTTAGGATCTGTAAGGCCCCTCCAGCAATGAGATTCTAGGATTCTAATCCAGCAATATCTACATGAAAAAAAGGGGGGTATTTTTGACCAAAAAAAAAAAAATCTTAGTTTTTAGGATTCAGGAACATGCAGTGAAAGCTCCTATATGAAATCAAAACATTTTTTTAGGTTTATTTATTTTGAGAGAGAGACAGAGAGCAAGTAGGGTAGGGGCAGAGAGAGGAGAGAGAGACAATCCCAAGCAGGCTCCACACTGTCAGCACAGAGCCCAATGTGGGGCTCGAACTCATGAACCATGAGATCCTGACCTGAGCCGAAATCGAGAGTCAGACACCTAACTGACTGAGCCACCCAGGTGCCCCAAAACATTTTCTGTTCAAAAGGCAGAACACAAGAAAAGTCCAAAAACTAACTCACCCAAGGCTTCTTTTCTAACAACACAGCTGAAAACCTCCTCCAATGCCCCAAAATATACCCTGCAAATGAAGGAAGAGAAAGGGGGCGCAGAGCATCCCTTCTTAACTGCCCTGAGCCAGGGGAGAGTTCTCATCCTTTAGCTTCACTTCTATTCCATGTCCTGATCTGAAGGACTGTCTGCCTCCTAGAGGCAGCCTCTAGGCAAGCGTCCTAGAGAAACTTTGAGGAGTCCAGGGGTGAAGGTGGCTCTCTTGACCAAAGAGTAAAGCAGAGGTCTGGGGAGGGACTCACCTGAAAGTAAATCAAAACAAAACACTGAGTCCTTCTGTGATAGATGTGGCTACTGGTAGATGAGACACTGCTCAACATCCTTTGCAGGCCCTCTGGCGTGGTCTCCTGGTCTTGTTCTACATGGAAGGGAAGGTGGGGAGAGAGAGGGACCGCTGTTAGGAAAGGCGTGACTTTTCAGGATGGGTCAAAAGGGGATGTTGTTGTCCCCGCTGGGGAAATTCCCCTCTTGGGGAATGGCAACAGTGATGTGACCAAGCTTTCCAGAGACCCCTGAGGTCCAGCTATGGGATTAGGTCTTGCAGCCACAGCAGTGGGGGAAGGACCCCTAAGAGGAGTCAGGAAGGGAAGCCAGAGAACTGGGAAAGGAAAGTGGTGTGGAGGAGCCAGTGGGTGAGTCTATTTGAGGAAGGAGGGAGTGCCAGTGAGGCTGAGAGGTCAAGGAAGAAGAGGTGCAGCATGGCCACTCTGGGCATTTGGAAATGGGAAGGGACTTGAGGGGACGGATGCTGGGATTTCTGTACTACTACCAGGCGGGAGCTATCATGGCCATCCGCCTACACCAGGATGGTGTAGGGAAATAAAGATGATACTGACAATGCTCTAACAGCCATGCCTCAGTCATGGTTTCCAGTTCAGCCGAGAAGATGGATGCTTGTGCCAGTTTCAAGGGAAATAAGAACAGTGAGGATGATACAGTGTTGTCTTCTCTAAATCCAAATTCATTTAACCTAAGAGACTTTTCTCTATTTTGAGATTATGTCTTCTCCAATTTTGGTATTAAAAATGTCCTTTCTTTTGTGAAGTGATGGCAATAGGTGGTAGTTTTTGTTGTTGTTGTTGTTTTTTTAATGTCCTTATTTGACAAAATAAAGAATTGGCAAATCTAGCTGGTGCCTACGGCCAGTTCTGCTAGTTTTCTCTGAGTATTGGTTTTCCCTTTCTTACATGCCAAGAGAAATTTAAGGGGCATGCGACCACCCAGAATAAAGCCTACAGCTCCCGGTTTTCCTTGGGGCTAGGTGTGGCCAGCTGTTGACGTTATGGCTAATGAGATGTTTGTAGAAGTGATGCCTCCAACTTCTGGGTAGTATCTTTAAAGAAGGGGCCTGTCTGCTCTCTGCTACTTTTCCTCCTCCTGAAAGCTGGAATATAGGCATGGAGTTATCTGGGACTATGAAGATGAATGCAATGCGTTGGGAGTGGCAGAGGAACCAGACAGATGGAGCCCCAAACCATAGCGTTACTGTATCAGCCCAGGATGCTTATATAATGTGAGAGAAATGGGCACTTATATTTCACGTCTCTGCAGATAAAATGAGTCGACATTTACATGATATTTGCAGTGTTGAAAATAGATGAGATTATCCAGGAATAGAGAGTAGAGGGAGGAATAAGAGGGCCTAGAATGGAGCCTTAAAGAAGTTCAATATATAGTAGTTATATAGAGGGGGAAGGACCCCTAAGGGGAGTCAGGAGGGGAAGCCAGAGAACTAAGAAAGGAAAGTGGTGTGGAGGAGCCAGTGGGTGAGTCTATTTGAGGAAGGAGGGAGTTCCAGTGAGGCTGAGAGGTCAAGGAAGAAGAGGTGCAACATGGCCACTCTGTTTAAAATGGAAGTAATTGGTGGCCTTATCAAAGGCTGTTTCATTGAATTGGTGGGATGAAATCCAAGGGGAGGGAGGGAGGGGGAAATGAGAGGGTGATAGAGAGACAACACACTCAGAAAGTGTGGCCATGAAAGGAAGAGCAAGAGGGTAGGGGCTGGAGGGAGATGAGGAGACTTCTCTCCTCTCCTTCCCTCTCCCCTTCTCTCCTCCCCTCCCTTCTCAGCTTTTCTTTTTCTCCCTTTTTTCCCTTTTTTTTTTTTTTTTTTTTTAGAAAATCTGCAGAATGCAGGGCATTTACCCACTGATGGGAAGGTTCCAGAACAAAGAAGAGATGGAAGAAACAGGTTAGCGAGAAGGTAATTGCTGCAAACAGCTCTCGGGAAGATGGGAGGCAAGGAAGACAAAGAGCATCTGTGAAGGAACTGGCCCTCGGCAGGAGGATGGAGAGTTGGTTGCAAATTCAGGAATGCATGTTGGACAATTGGTTCTCTTTTCTCAGTGCAATAGAATGCAAGGTGGTCCATGCAGCTGTGGGATTTGCCTCCAGCGGTGCTCTGCTGGCCTGGGGGCAGGTGTGGGGAAGATGGATGTTCATTCAGGGTTGGAATTTTGCTAGGTGAGTGGGATGTGAGGACAGAGGAGGAAGAGAATGTCTAGTATTTGGAAGAGTGAGAGAATGGAAGCTGAAGAGACTGAAAACCGTGGATAAGGAACACCTGGAGGAACACCTGGACTTCACTGGTCCAACATCCACAATGGAGTTGAGTAACAGATGTAGTGGGGATATGGAATTGAGGGGAAAGTTAGGATAGAAGGCTGCAGTCAGAGAGTGAGAGCACTTGGGGTCGAGATTCTGAGGAAGAGGAGCCCATAGTGTCAGTCAGGCCCAGATAGGCATGGGAGTGGGGGCTGAGAAGGAGGCAGGAAGAAGTTGCTGGAGATCAGAGGACAAGGAGCCAAGAGGCCAAGATCATGGCTGGGCCAGCCATAAGGATTCTAAAGCAGCGACATGAATGGGGGTGGAGAAAGTTGTGAACCATTTGCTAATTGTTGGTTGGATGAGGAAAGGCACCAAGCAAAGTGCAGAAATGACTTAGACTAGGGCAAGGATAAGACCTGAATGACCTTAGCCTCAGTTGAGCGGCTAATTTGCAAACCCAGGAAAGAAGTGTTCTGGAAGTGACAATGCAGAGCCAGCTCAAAGTGGCGCCAACTCCTAGACCCAATGTCAAGAGCATAAGAGTAAACAGTTTCCATTTGGGAAGCCTTCAACAGAAGCAGTATCTCTGGGTCAGCCATCATCAGCCAGCTTAGTCACCTTAGCACCTCCTGGGAAGCTTTTAAAATGCAGATTCCAGGGCCCCACCCAGGCTAATTAAATCTATATATTTAGGGAAAGTGCCTGGGCACAGATCTGGCTTCCTAGGCTTGAGTCCTACTGGTCCCTGTGTTCAGTAGGGCCCCATTCTTAGTTTAAGGCAATCTTGATATTCTTAATCATTTTTGAACGGGGTGCCCTGCAAATTTGGGTAATTAGGCCTGTCTGGGTAGCAGTATCCTTTAAGAAATCTTCTCAAACGAGGGGCACCTGGCTGGCTCAGTTGGTAGAGCATTCAATTCTTGATCTTGGGGTTATAAGTTCAAGCCCCATGTTGGATGTAGAGATTACTTAAAAATAAAATTTTAAAAAAGAAAAGAAAAGAAAGAAATCCCCTCAAGGGATTCTGATGCGTGGGTAGGGTTGAGAGTCACCAAGTTAAGCCAAGAGTTGAAGAAATGGCTGAGGGTATAGGGTGGGAGGAAGATGGCGGAGGGTATGGGGAGGATGGCACGTTTGCACAGAGATTTCTACTCTAGGTCTATGTTTGGTTCCTTGGAGAAGGAGGAGTGCTGGAGCCTAACAACTTTGCCATGGCCTGAAAGGGAGGCACACTGGTGGGGTGTGGGGCTGGAGAGTCTTTGCTCTGTAGTCTTCTGGAGAGTGCATGGGCAGCCCAGGGGCAGTGGAGAGAAGAGACTACATAGAGTTGGGGACAGGGGTGAACAAAGCTCAGCACGTCGCTCTGGGCCGAGGCACTGAATGACTTTGTGGGGTAGTGGGCACTGGGATGGGTACAAGAGTCCAGAGTTCCTCAAAGCTGAGAGACTCAAGATGTTTGGCTGGAGGTCTAGGCTTGGAAGCTACCGTCCCATAGATAGAACATGGAGCAATGCTAGTCTCCCATTTTGAGCACTCGCAATGCTCAGGGAACCTTACCAGAGACGTGGCATGTCCATGAGAATCTTGTTTTCCCTGGGGAGTCTGAGAGGAAGTGAGCAGAGCTATGTAAACCGAGACAGGGCTCTGGGAAGAGGCGGCTCCCCAGAGAAACGAGCCACAAACACAGGCGCCACAGGGTCACTTGTCAATGAAATGTTGGTTGTTTTTCTAAACTACGAGAGATAAGAGGTGGTGAAATCTTCCCTCAGCTTCAGCCCTTTAGTATAAATATTTCTTTCAAAATCAGCCCAGACAAGGCTGGGCCTGAAGGAGAAGGCAGGTACATAAGGCCTGCGGGCCCATCTCTGGGAGCTGCCGTGTCAGGGCCGACCATGGAAGCACCAGGTGGAACCAGGTGCATCTGAGGCTCATGAGACCCCCTCCTGAGGGCAAAGAAGCTGCCTGAGGAAAGCCTCATCTCAAGCCTTTAGCAATGGTCAGGGGAGCAGCAGATACCATCGTCACTCTCTCACACTCAAACATGGCCAAGCAACAGGAGAGGTTGGCAAAGGTCGCCTGATTCAGGCTACCTCCAGATTTGGCAGAGCAAATCTAAGCACTTGCTACTTCAGGAACAGCTGAGGCATGAAGGAGCCTCTCATCTGGGTACATTTTTGTCCACCCTGGCCTCACAGGAGCCTGCCCCTCCTGCTCGCTGGCCTCCAGCCTCTTGTGGTCCAGGTGGATCGACTGGCTGAGCTTCGGAGGCCCATACTTGCTCAGGGATGTTCTTCTCGGGACACTTGCATGGCTCAGTTGGTTGAGTATCCGCTTAGGTCATGATCTCATGGTTCGTGGGTTCAAGCCTGCATCCAAGTTAGTGCTGACATTAATCCTCTACTTGGGATTCTCACTCTCCTTCTCTCTCTCTCTCTGCCCCTCCCCTACTTGTGCTCTCTCTTCTCTTTCAAAAATAAGTAAAGAAACTTAAAAAAAAAGAAGAATGTCTCCTCACTGACCCTGAAATACATTAAAAGGTCACTTTTGGGACGCCTGGGTGGCTCAGTCGGTTAAGCATCCGATCCTTGGTTTCAGCGGAGGTCATGATCTCACAGGTTCATGAGTTCCAGCCCCGTGTATCCGGCTCTGCCCTGGTGGTGCAGAGCCTGCTTGGGATTCCATCCCTCTCTGCCCCTCCCGAACTCACGCTGTGTCTGGATCTCTCAAAATAAATAAACACAACTTAAAAAAAAAAGGGAGATCACTTTCATTTGCCCCTTTCTGATATTTGAGGATTTTTCCCCTTCACGGCAACAGGGAAGCCATCTTGCCAAGTTCGCTTCCCAGTGGAAAGCTTCGTGACTTTACAAAAGTTGAGAACTGGCCCCTTCTTCTTTCCATCCGCACGCGGGTCAGTGTGGCTGTGTGGCACGTCTGTGCACATGGGGAAGTCCTCTCCAGCTCTGGCCACAGTGTGTCTCTCCCTGGGAGTCGGTGTTGGCCCTCTTGCCAAGGAAGCCGAGTCCTTTCCCTGATCCGGGGAACCAGACCACTCATCCCTGGGGCATTTCCTGGTTCCGGACACCTCTGATGTCTGCACAACATCTGCTTCTGGCTGGAGGATCAGTTGTCGGGGCACCAGCACCTCTGTTTTGGGTATCGTCCCATGTCTATCTACAGCCCTTGCCCTAAATCAGTGGTTTCTAAACTTTTCTGATTACGTGCCCATTTAGTAAGAGGTTGGTGGGGGGTACATACTGCCCATCTGTTTACTTATACACTGCACATTATATAAATTATAAAAGAAACATAAAGTTGAGGTTAAAAGGAGGAACGTGATGACATAAACAATGTTTTTGAGTGTTGTTAATTGTGGTGGCTTCTGATTACTGCTAGTCACTACCTCGAGGCCTAGGAATCTAGATTTGAGGTTCATTGTTAACAAAAAGGGATATAACTACCTATTAGAAGTAGTTTTCATGTTAATTCGGAATGATTTCTGGCCAGATCTGATCAGCTTCTCAAGTTTTAATCGTGCTGTGGGTGTGGGGGCCCACTTATAAGGGACGAGTCAACTATACTTAACATTATTTCCAGGCAAGACTTTTGGTAGTAATCCTAAGTCTACCCATTCATCTTGTGGGAACTGATCACATCACGATGAGATGATCTGATCTATAAATCCTCTTATCTGGGTGCAGGCTGAGCGTTCTTGGTCTTGTCGCTCTGCCCGAAAGCTGGCTCCTCCCTCAAGAGGCCTCAGATCCTGCCTGTGAGGGACTAAGTCAGAGACCTATGAGCACCTTTGTGTTAAATATTGGAATATTAGCTTGCTGGAGCTGCTGTAACAAAGTGCCACAAATTGAGTGGTTTGAGCAACAGAAGTTGATTATGTCACAATTCTGGAGGTTGGAAGTTTGAAACTAAGGTACCATGATGGTTGGTTCTTCCTGGAGGCTGTGCAGGAGAGTCTGTTCCTGGCCTCTTTCTTAGCTTCTGGTGGTTTCTGGCAATGGTTGGTGTTGGTTGGCTTGTAGACTCATCACCCTGATCTGTCTTCGTCTTCACATCACCGTGTGTGTGTGTGTGTGTGTGTGTGTGTGTGTGTCCAAATTTCTCCTTTCTGTAAGGGCACCAGTCTTACTGGATTAAGGCCTACCTTAATAACTTTATTTTAACTGATTAGCTCTGTAAAGACCCTCTCTCCAAATAAGGTCACATTCTGAGGTGCTCGGGGTTATCTTTTTTGGGAGCAACATCATTCAACCCATAACAATTAGCAAAGCTCATTGTTTTCTGACTTTTAGGTAAAAATAAATAGAAGTTCTAATGGCTTCTTGTGGCAGATCCCGGTGGATAATGGCCTGGTGCACCCGTGGGGTGTGTGTACTTTTCTATGGAGACCACTGCCTCATTAGTTCAGTCCCTCCTCCTCTTTTCCCTGTGATCATTCACCCCCGGTTCTCATTAAGGGCAAGGAGGGTGTGAGTATGTGGAAGACCAAGCCTTGAAGAGCTCCGTTTGGAATTCCATAGAAGATTGGTTTCATGGGGGACTTCTGGCATCAGGATGGCCAGCAAGCCTCCTCTCTCCTCTTCCAAACCTTAGAAATAATAAGAAAGACAGTTTTAAGTGAAGGCATAACTTTGTTCAAAAGCAAGAAGGGAGAAAACAGTTAAGTGGTTTTTCAAAAAGTTACGCATAGAATTACCATAGGACCCAGCTATTCCACTCCTAGGTGTGCACACCCCCAAAGATTTTAGAAGGTTTTCAAACAAAAACTTGTACATGAATATTTATAACGGCACTATTCACAGTAGCCAAAAGGTAGAAGCCACCTAAATGTCCATCAGCTGGTGAATGGATAAACAGAATGCGGTCTAGCCAGACGATGGATGATTACGACACCTAACAAAGGGTGAAGTACAGATACACCTTATATCACAGATGAACCTTGAAAACGTGATGCTAGGTGAAAGAGGCCAGATACAAAAGGTCGCATATTGTACGATTCCATTTATATGAAATGTCTGGAATAGGTCAATCCGTAGAGGCAGAAAGCAGATTAGTGGTTGCTAGGGGCTGGCGGCAGGTGTTGTTGGGAGGAATGGAGAGCGGCCGCTTAATGGAAGTGATTTTCTCTTATGGCGATGAACGTGTTTTGCAACTAGATAGAGGTGATGGTTGCAAAACGTTGGGAGTCACTGAATGGTGGACTTGAAAATGGTTAATTTTATGTTATGCGAACTTACCTCAATTTAAAAAATTAAAAGCAAGAAGAGGAAGTCTTGGGGGAATCTTTAACCCTAAATGGCTTAATGAGGCGCTGTGGGCACCCTCTGGCTCCGAGTGAGCAGCCCCGGGAGGGAGCACTGGGTGGTACCTTCCAGTGTAATGACAATCCTGCGATCAATCTGGACAGACTCCACCAAGCTGTCCGTGGGAAAAGCCTAGCAACAACGTGGAATTTTTTTTTTTTTTTTTTAATCAAATGGCTCGGTGCTGTCTGCTCTTCCGAGCTCTAGGGCAGTGTCAATGCATTAGCAACCATGACTTACACGACCCCTTCATGTCTTCCCTATCTTACTCCCAAACCTTAAAATCCTGTGTTTTAAGTTCCTCCTGATTTCTTGGGAATGCAGTTCATTGACTTGGAATGACTATAATCTCCGGTGGAGAATAACATGCTTACTGGCTAAATAGCTCCTTCTCAAAAGAGCTGCAAAAGCAGATTATGTGCAAATTCAGAGAATGCTTTTTGGTGCCAAGCCCTGGTTGGATTTGAAAGGTCCTGTCAAGTTTCAGATTCACAGCTTGACATTTACATGGTTATTTATGCCACTTATTAACTGTGGTGTATTAGTAGCAATCTAATTATGACTGCCCTCTTCGTTTGTCTTGTGAACAGCAAGAGAAGATTGCTTTGAGACAAGAGTTCACCCTGGGATGTACTTATTGAACACATCTGGGGAAGGATGGGGCCAAAAGGGCTGATGGCTTTGGCATGAGCTCCTTTTGGTCTGTGACGTTCTTGAAGCTTTTGCCCCAAGAACCCTGGTTGCTGGGCATTGCTGCTACTCTGGGTCCAGGAAGAGGCAGAAAGATGTGCTCTTGGGACCTGAGAGGCTGCCCCAAGCGCAAAGTCTTGAATAACCTTTGTTTCTAGGAGATTCTGAGGCACACAAATGGAAGCCCTGCCTTTCTTTAAGGTGGTTCAGAAAGCCAGCCTGAGTAGGGAATTGCGAGGAGCCAAAATCCTGCTTTTTGAGAATTTTGTTCTAATTTTTTGCATTCTGACATAAGAAAGATCAGGAGCCGTGATTCCCAGCTTGGTCCCTGCTTTGCAAGGAGAACCTGCGCTATTCTGAGGGGCCTGGCCTCTCCAGCTCAGACCTGGAATGACAATGAACCCATATTCTGAGGCTTTTGGTTATAACATTCACCTTCCCTCCACCTTCCCCACCCTGTGGGGGCTGTAGGGTGAGATGGGTCCTGAAGGGTGGGGGGCACTCAGCAGGGTGAGGGAGAGCACAGAGCAGCACAAGAGAAGATCTACAGTTTCTTGGCTCAGAAGGAACGTCACTGGGTTCCTCTGGCTCCAGGTGAGACAGACTGAATCCTGACACTTCACAGGATAACTAGAGAGACTAAGGAAAGCACATCGGAAAATAAACAAATAAAGTAACTCATAGGGACGTAGGGCCATATAAAGTTTCTAGCCTTGACACCAAAAGCATGATCCATAAAAAGAAAAATTGGCAATTTTACCTCCTCAAAGTTAAAACGTTTGCCTCACTGAGCTGCAAGCCTCTCCTTAAAGATGCACAACTTCCGGGGCGCCTGGGTGGCGCAGTCGGTTAAGCGTCCGACTTCAGCCAGGTCACGATCTCGCGGTCCGTGAGTTCGAGCCCCGCGTCAGGCTCTGGGCTGATGGCTTGGAGCCTGGAGCCTGTTTCCGATTCTGTGTCTCCCTCTCTCTCTGCCCCTCCCCCGTTCATGCTCTGTCTCTCTCTGTCCCAAAAATAAATAAAAAACGTTGAAAAAAAATTAAAAAAAAAACAAAAGATGCACAACTTCCTGTTACTGGTGACTGGGAATGGCTTAGTCTCACACCCGTGTGGTCACGCTGTTGGTGACACAGCCCTTCCAGGCCTTCAGAGCAGCTCCGTGCTTTAGGGAAGGGAAAGTTGGAATCCACTCACATTTGGCCACCTTCTTGGAAAGAGCCCCCCATCCTGCTGATAGCCATTTTTATGAAATCGAATTAGGTTGCTCAGTGACACTTCCCCCTTCCCCAAATCATCTTTGCATCTTGCTTTCCATGAGTTCGGATGCCATTTGCCACACCCCTGATGCTTTGCCACTGGGTGAGGGTTGAGTCTGGGCTGCTTGGAGCAAGGACCACCTACTTATCTAGAGTCTCTGCAACTTCAGATGTGTGCAGCCGTTGGCTGCCAGGCAGAGGAGTTTCTAAAAGGAAGAAACAGGCAAGACAAAAGTCAAGCGAATGCCCACACAAACACCTGAAACCGAGTTTTGACAAAGGAGCAAAAGCAGTTCAGTGGAGGATAGACTGTTCATCAAATGGTGCTGGAGTGTTTGAGGTCCACAGGCAGGAAAACCAAAAAACCCCCAAGCCCCCAGACCTCCACCTAAACCTTACACGTTAGTACTCGTTGTTATTATTACTCATGATCACATCATGACTCATTTATATTTACACAAAAATTAACTCAAAATGGACACGGGCTTACATTTACAATGTAGAAAATAAAACTTCTAGGAAAGAAATAGAAAATCATAGAGACCTAGGACTAGACAGAGAGGTTTTTCTTTTAATTAAGAAAATTGTTTTAATGTTTATTTATTTTTGAGAGAGAGAGAGACAGAGCATGAGCAGAGGAGGGGCAGAGAGAGAGGGAGACGGAATCCAAAGCAGGCTCCAGGCTCCGAGCTGTCAGCACAGAGCCTGAAATGGGGCTTGAACCCACAAGCTGTGAGGTCACCTGAGCTGAAGTTGGACACTTAACGCCCTGAGGTCCTTTTCTTTTAAGTTTATTTATTTATTTTGAGAGAGAGCATGCATGAACAGGGGAGGGGCAGAGAGAGAGCGAGAGAGAGGATCCCAAACAGGCTCCGTGCTGTCAGCGCAGAGCTTGACGTGGGGCCTGATCCCATAAACTGCAAGACCATGACCTGAGCTGAAATCAAGAGACAGATGCTCAACTGACCAAGCCACCCAGGGGCTCTTAGTTGAAGAGTGTTTAGACTTGACATCAAAAGCATAATCCCTCAAAGGAAAAGTTAATAAAATCCTCAAAATGGAAACTTCTGCCCTGTGAGGAGAATGGAACGACAAGCCTGGCAGAAAATGTTTGCAAAACACATTAGCCAATAAAGGACTTGTATCCAGAATATATAAAGAACTCCCGAAACTCAATAGTCAAAAACCCCCAAAGAATCCAGTTAGAAAATGGGCAAAGACACAAACAGATGTTTCTCTGAAGAAGATATGCAGAAAGCAAATAAACACAGGAAAAGATGCTCAACGTCATTAGCCATTAGGGAAATGCAAATTAAAACCACAATGAGATATCACTATCACCTACCAGAATGGCTAAAATCAAAACCACTGATAACACCAACTGCTGGCAAAGATGGGGAGAAACCAGATCACTCACACATTGCTGATGGGAATATGAATGGCATAGCCACTCTGCAAAAGTCTGACAGTTTCTTACAAAATTAAACATGTACTCACCATATGACCCAGCAATCATGCTCTTGGACATTGTCCCGGAGAAATGAAAACTTATGTTCACAACAAAACCTCTACAGAAATGTTCGTTGCGGCTCTATTTGTAATGGCTTCAAACTGGAAGCAACCCAAAAGTCTTTCAATGGGTGAATGGTTAAATAAACTGGTACATCCATATCTCTGTCAATTTCCTGCTGGTGATATTATACTATAGTATAATTATACTATAGTTATGCAAGATGATGTTATCATTTAAGAAACTGGGTGAAGGGGTCTTCTTGAATTACTTCTTACAACTGCATCTGAATCTACAATTATCTTAAAATAAAAAGTTTTTTTTAAGAAAGTAATATTGAAAAAGTCAAGTGGATGAGGCGCACCAGGACTAGGCTTTTCGAAGCCCTCATAAGGCAGACCGCAGAAGATCTGGGAGCTGAGGAAGAGGAACCTTTGCTTGAAAAGTGCAATGAATAATAGCACTGTCTCTTACACGGTCCACCAGTTTGGCTCCTTGGCATTTACTCAAACGAGTTAAAAACTTATGTCCATACAAAAACCTGCACACGAATGTTTATAACAGCTTTTTCATAAACGCTAACACTTGGAGATAGCCACGATGTCCTTCAGTAGGTGAATGGACGCATAAACTGTGACATGTCCATAAAACGAAATATTATTCAACACTACAAAGAAAAGAGCCATCAGGCCACACAAAGACACGGAGGAATCTTAAATGCATGTTATTAGATTCAAAATACCAATCTTTAAAAGGCTCCATACTGTATGGTTGCTGGAAAAGGCAAAACTGTGGACACTGGAAAAAGATCAGTGGTTGCCACGGGTTAGAGAGAAGGGAGAGGAGGATAAATGGGCAAACCACAGAGGATTTTCAGGGCAGTGAAACTGCTCCATATGGTACTGTAATTGTGGATACATGTCATTATACATTTGTCCAAACTCAGAATACACGCCACCAAAAGTGAACTCTAATGTAAACCATGGATTCTGAGTGATAATCATGTGTCAATATAGGTTCATTGATTGTAACAAAATGTTAAAAAATCTAAAAAAAAATAAAGCCTAGTAAAAAATAATAGCAGGGGCACCTGGGTGGCTCAGTCGTTTAAGCATTGGGCTTTGGCTCAGGTAATGATCTCACAGTTTGTGGGTTCGAGCCCCACGTCAGGCTCTGTGCTGACAGCTCAGAGCCGGGAGCCTGCTTTAGATTCTGTGTCCCCACCCCCTCTCTGCCCCTCCCCTGCTTGAGCTCTGTCTCTCTCTCCCTCTCAGAAATAAATAAGCATTAAAATAAAAAAAATAATAACAGCACTGCCTTTATTAACATCCTCACACAATTCAAGGTGCTTCTAGAAACATTTTCTCCTTTTAAGGACCATCCTTAAGATCATGCTCTGTAGTAGATGGAAGGTGGAGGGTGTAAATGATAGCAAATGCTGTGTAGAGCACACCAGCAAGGGACCAGGAGGTGCTCATGTGATCAGGGACACATCTGTCCCCCTAAGGGCAGGGATGGGTGAGGAGAAGTCTCCCTGGGGCTCTCTGGTAGGGTGAGTGGGTGGCAGGGGTTCTTGAGGCTCCAGTACAGGCAAACTAGATGGGGGCAGGGAAGAGAAGTGTGCAGTCCAAGAGAGGGAGGACCAGAGCAGAGAAGTGATAGGTGTCTACTGGGACTCTCTTTCTGACACTGGATGCCATGCTAGGGTGTCAGTGGGACTCTGCTGTATACACAGGACAAGGAAAGGAGAGGCGAAAGCAGAAAACTGAGCCAGGAGTGGGGTTGGTCCAAACTCAAAACGGAAGGGGTAGGAGTCAGAAATCTGGGATGGACCCAGTAATTAACCCAAAGGGTTGATTTACTCTGGGGACTTCATATATAGCCAGGGAATGATAGAGAACAAGGTGGGAGGGCGTTTTTCACGGTGTCATGACTTCTAGAGAGGTATACCTGCTGATTTCCCTTATGCATGTCTTCTTAAATGATCTCTTTTCTAAGCACTTGTTTGGGGCATGGGGTCCGGTACACAGGCATGCCTGCTGTTCATCCTGGCAGAGAAAGCTGTCTCCCTCTTGTGGTCCCTTGGGGGAAACCACTCCACGCACCTGGCACCTTTGGAGCTGGAAGGGCCAAGGGGGTACTTTCCAATCAAGAGGTACAGGCGAGTGGGAAATGGAGCCCCAGCATGGCCCTTGGCTAATTGAAGCCAAAATAGGTGCACAGGAGGGTTGTGAAAATCAAGGGTAGTGAAGGAGAAGAAAATGGAACAACTGGCAGAAGATTCCAGATTCCTGACTAGGCGCTGTTGCCTTGGCAACAGGAGAAGCAACACGTTTGGAAGGAGAAGCGCTTTTGTTCTCCAAGTCCTCCTTTTGTGGGCAGCCTCAGCCCCCTGCCCCGTCCGAGATGCCCAGGAGCACCCTCCTTCTGTGCAGCAGGGCGGCAGATACTCATGCTTCTGTGATCATCATGGTGTGCCTTTCTGGGGACAGTCACAAAGATTTGAAAAAGCAAGGCCATCCCAAAGACCTGTGGTTATGTAGCCCCTTCTGATCTTGGATCTCGGTGATGTCCATTGAACTGAGGTCTACTGAGCGAAGGTGTTGACTTGGGGTCATGTGGCACACGTGGCCAGGGGCCCAGCCCTCCTGCCTCCTGGGGGCAGCCTGGTCCACTGCCAGCCTCATCCTGACCAATCAGTGAAATGCAAATCAGAGGTTAAAGAAGGAAGGAAAGTGCTGATGCCTGGGCAGGGGGAGATGAGGAGATTTGCCTAACAGCCCTGTTTGAGGCTTGAAGGAGTCAGATGCCCTAGGAAGTAAGTCTCCTCACCTCCAGGGCTGAAGGGCTGCCCCTCTCGGTGGCCTACTAGGTTTGGGTGGCCTTCAGTCGCCACGAGGTAATGGCCCGGGGACTGCCTTTCTTCCCCACTGACAGTGGACTCCTGAAGGGCACATGGGGTCTCCCTCCCTGGGCTCTCTCTGGCAAAACACAACTGTGCGGGGCTGGCTCGGCTTTGCGACCCTCACTGTGATGTGCTGCAACCCAAGAGGACCGTGAACTTAATTAGAACCAGACACTGTCACCTGTCTCCATCCTTGCTGCCTGTAATCCCAAACCAAGATGTGTTCAAAATCCCTGCTTGGTTTATTAAATTTCTTATTTCATTTAGTTTTTAACCTTTTATTTTGAAAAGTTTCAAGCTTGCAGAAAGGTGGTAAGGATAGCACAGCGTACATCTGTCTGCCCTTGACCTACAGTTAAGGTCAAGGCATCACCACGTGCACTTTCAGCTCTATCCTTATGTAGACATATTATCACCATTAGTTACTGAACCATTTGAGAATAAGTTGCAGACACCATGATCCTTCATCCCTGAGTGCTAAGAATAATCACAGTATATTTATGACCTCAGAAAATTTAACACTGATACAATACTAAATGTAATATACAGTCCAAATTCAAGTTCCACCAATGCCCCCCAAAATGCCCTTTGTAGTAATTTTTGTTTTCTGATCCCAATTAAAACCTTAAAAAAATTTTTTGTGTTTGTTTATTTGTGTTTGTTTATTATTTGTGTTTGTTTATTTGTTTATCAGACAGACAGAGCCCAATGAGAGGCTCGAACCCATGAACGTGAGAGCGTGACCTGAGCCGAGGTCAGACACTTAACTGATTGAGCCACCCAGGCGCCCCCCCACCCCACAAGTAAAAACCTTCTGTCCTTAGTGTCAGCAGTTGTTGAAAAGCTGGATCTGGCTACACACACACACACACACACACACACACACTTAAGGTTCACTGCCAAGCATGAAGGATCTTAATGTATTTATTCCTTTATTTTTTGTTGACCAGCTGCCTCTCCCCATGGTGGGGTCTTCTAACCAGGCTCATTCCTCCAGCTGCTGGGAAAGGGGCCCAGGGGGCTGTCCTGTCTCACTGGCACACTGGGCTTGGGGTGAGGAGGCAGAGAGGACGGGCTCAAGCAGACCACGAGGTCCACCAGTCTTCCTGCAGGGGTGCATTGCTCATTATCAGTGGGCAGCAGTGGGCTTTTGCTTCGGGCCCAGCACCACCCTCCTAGAGAACAGACGGACAGAGTTGAGGAGGACCCCCCGGGGCCAGCCGCTCAGCCTCTCTCCTCTGACCGAGAGGACAAACGAGTTCAGAGAAGTGGCCCGGGCCAAGCTCACTTAGCCAGCGCCCGGAATGGAGACCAAACTGATATTTTTTCAGGCCATCCAGCTGTTTTACAGACACCCAGGTCTGGAGAACAGGGAATGCAAGGACAAAAGGGAGAATGTATTCCTTGGAGAGACAAGAAGCAAGGGCAGTGAACCTGCTTCTGAAGAGACGAAGAGGCAAAGCTCCAGACGTGCAGCCACTGGCGGACTGGGCGTCAGGTTCATCACCCCTGAGGACGTGGATCCACATGGAGGTGTTTCCCAGTGCTTGGTGCTCTCAGTGGGCGCCATGGCCAGCGAGGGCCTGGAGGCTGTTCATGCGCCCTTGTCTGTCCCAGCTCGTAAGTGCTCTTGGTTTGGATGCTCTACTTTTCTTGGCTTTCTCAATAGGACTGGAGCCTGCTGGGAGGAATTTGCCATAATCTGCTATTCTTGCTTTCGAAGCCACCAAGGGACGCAGACAGGAGACATATGCTCAGTGTGAACGAGACATCACAGCTAAAATCATTTTTCTGGTCGCAACCAATTGGATTTTACAGGACTAAGTAATTAGACAAAAAGTCATAAGCTAACAAACTCCGAACTTGCTGCCAAGAACCCCTCTGCTTCAGAGTCTGAGGTTGGAATCAGTGGCCTGATTTATGGGGATCCTGTCCACTAAGAATGCAGAACCCTGTGCCAGAGTTGTGGGGCGTCATTCCTCCTGAAGACGGCCCGGAGTGGAGACTGTCCAGGCCGCATCTGTTTTCAGATGAGGAGAGACACACAGAAAGCACACTATTGTATCCCTGCCACTTTCATGGCTCGTGACGGCCCGAGCAAAACATTGATGGCCAAGCGTTAATGTGCGGTGCATGCAACTGGGCCTTCCTGGGAAAATCTTTTTCTTTTTGAAAAAATACCATATTCAGAAGGTTGTGACTGCTAAGCGGGAAGTTTGAGCAAGATGATCAGTCCCTACCCCCTTTCCAGAACAGATCTTCTGTTTTTATCTCCAACAAGAAATAGCACGAGTAGACTATACACATATATTGGGAGTTCACGGTGTGCCAGAAACTGTTCTAAGTTCTTTATTGTTTTCTTCAATCATCAGTACAGTCCTGTGGGATAGGTCCCATTTCACAGATGAAGAAACTGAGCCTCAGAGAGGGTGAGAAACCTGGATAAGGTTACACATACTTAGGTGGCACAATCAAGATTCGAACCCAGATAGTCTGGCTCCAGAGTGTACCCTTAACCACTATTCTTTATTTTTCCTTAACATCATTTTAAGTCAGACTGAATGTTTGTGTCTCCCTCTCCCCCAAATTCATGTGTTGATATCTGATGCCCAGTGTGACGGGGTTAGGAAGTAGGGCTTTGGGAAGTGATTAGGGCATAAGAGTGGAGCCCCCAGGCATGGGATTAGTGCCCTTATAAAAGAGATCTCTGAGGGACACCTGGGTGGCTCAGTCGGTTGAGTGTCTGACTTCGGCCCAGGTCATGATCCTGTGCTTTGTGGGTTCGAGTCCCACGTCGGGCTCTGTGCTGACAGCTCAGAGCCTGGAACCTGCTTCAGATTCTGTGTCTCCCTCTCTCTATGTCCTTCCCCCACTCTGTCTCTCTGTATCCCCAAAATAAATAAACATTAAAAAAAATTATTTAAAAAAAAAAGAGAGATCCCCGAGAGTCCCCTTGCCTCTTTAACCAATGTTAGGATACAGGAAGAAGACGTCTATGAACCAGGAAGCAGGCTCTCACCAAATACCACATCTGCTGGTACACTGATCTTGGACTTCCCAGCCTCCAGAACTTTGAACAATGAATTGTTGTTTGTAAGTCCTCCTGTCTGTGTCATGTTTGTTATAGCAGCCTGAATGGACTTAAGACATTGTTAGAGGTGAGCCTGAGCTGGGGTTTTCTAGGTGAGTCTTCTTGTATGTAGATCTGATGTGACCTTTCCAACTTCTCAAGCCATTGTGGAGCATTCTGGAGGTAGGACTAGATCTGCAGTGCACTGACCTTGGTAGATAGCATGGCTTCTGGCTGGGGTGTCAGTACCACCTTATGGAGCGAATGTGGGAAAGAAGGAGGGTGCTAGGCTGCCTCCAAGATGTCCCTCATGATCCCTGCCTCTGGTAATCTCCTCTCTTTCAGCGTGTGCTGGATGTATTGACTGACTTCTAACAAATAGAATAGGGCAGAAGTGATGGGATGCCACTGTGGAGATTAAGTTGTAAAAAGATTGCATCTTCCATCTTGGGGGCTCACACTTTCTTGGATCACTCATCCTTGGGGAATCTAGCTCTCTTGTATGGTAGCTCTGTGGAGAGGTTCACATGGCAAGAGTGAAGTCTTTCAACAACCAAATAAGTGTGCCTCAAAATGGATTCCCCCCACCCCCTACTCCAGTCAAGCTTTTGGATAAAACCACAGCCCTGGTTGACAGCTCGGCTGAAACCCCATGAAGGATCTTGAGCCAGAAGCACTCAGCTAAGCCACATCTGGATTCCTGACCAACACAAATTGTAAAATGATAAACATTTGTTGTTTCCAGCTGCTAAGTTTCGGGATAACTTGTTACACAGCAATAGATAACTAGTACAAGGAGCATCTGGTACTCATCTCCCTCAGATGTTGCCTGAGGAGCTCTGATACAAAAGCCTTGGCCAATCTGCAGGTTTTCATCAGCCCTCATTGGTGTGCCCTGGGTGTGCCCTGAATGTGCAGGTGTTGCCTGGTGTCCGAGGGCTGGCAGGAAGGAAAGCTTGTGTTTGGACTAACCAGTGGGGAATGGACAACTTGCCTGGCCGTGCCGAGCATGGGGGAAGAGACAGATCATCCAGGCTCATAGGAACCACAGCCACCCCAATAAGATTTATTACACGCTCTTCCCACGCTTCTACCCTGATTCTCTCACCAAAACTTGAGTCAGTCAGAGAGCGTTATAGTCTACACAACACTTCCATGTACATTCTCTCTTTGGGTTTTTATAATTGTTCTAAGAAGCAGATAAATAACCCTTGCACCAACTCAAAATCTGCATTAACCTGGAAGTATTTTTGACTTTGTCTTCACTTTTCTTTTTGCTAAATCATAATGACAAACTTGAGAAGTATCCAATCATCCTTTCCCCATTCTCAACAATGGGGCATTGTTCTCTCAGGTTTTGCCTGTAGCTTTGAGACTAATTGCTGTAAAGCCCAAGAAGTCACTTTGAAGTGATCATTTCAGTGGATCCAAGACATGATTATAGGATAGTGAGTTACTTGTTCTCTTTCAAAGGCAAGCCAATTTGGCTTCATTTCTGGTTAACTCCTGCTTCCTTTGATGTCACCTATGTAAAAGAGTGTTACTAAAAACAATCAAAGCATATTTGTACTCCATCTTAAATACTGTTTGATGTATTTTTCATTATCTGGCTGAGAGTGTATGTTTGTTTCGGGTAAATGTAGATCTAATTTTCCTTTCAATATAAACCTGATAACTCTAATGAGTTGACTCTTGTATTTCTCACTTGATCTAGCTTTTCTTGCATAAACCAGCCAGAAAAGAAATAGTTTGATTATATAGAGATGTGTTTTCTTCTGGGATAGCATCTTTAAGGAAACTATCCTGTTCTAGGGGCGCCTGGGTGGCTCAGTTGGTGAAGCATCCGACTTTGGCTTGGGTCAAGATTTCACAGTTTGTGGGTCAGAGCCCCATGTGGGGCTTGCTGCTGTCAGCAAGGAGCCTGCTTCTGATCCTCTGAACCTCCCCTGCTTGTGCTCTCTCTCTCTCTCCCTCTCTAAATAAGTTTAAAAAACATTAAAAAAAAAAAAAAAAGAAAGAAAACTATCCTGTTTGCAACAGGGATCACTATGTGCTGGATGGAATATCCCCATTTGGGAAGAAGGATCTCATACAGAAAGAGGTGTGAGTCACTTGTGGTCAGGGAATTACACGTGTGGGGGAATGCACGTGTGTCTGGGAGACTGCACAGATACTGGCAATGGGTGAACCCAAGAATCTACTCCATGATGTCACTGACACCCCTGCTCAGGACGGGCAGATTCTAGGGCACATCTCTTGCAGTTCAATGCTGGGAAGGTATGGAGGCATTTATGCTCGGGCGCATGGGCTTGAAGAGGGACAAAGCTCTCTTCTGTTTACTCTCAGGGTGGGCTGGGAGACTCATAAAAGCAGTAAGTGCCCACACCTAGCCCAGTGGTTCTTAGCCCTGGCCACACATTAGAATCATCAGGGAAGCTTTGAAAAATACATCCAGAACTCATCCACTTGAGATTCTCATTCAGTTAGTCCTTGGTGAAGCCATATCTTTTTTTTCAAATTGAAATTCAATGACGCACAAATGCTTCATACCTCTGCTGTACCCAGTGTGTGAAAACACCCATTCCATCAAACATCAAACAACCACACTTGGGGCATTTGTTTTTTTTCATGCTCATGAGAGACAGTTATTTCAACCCTTTCTCCTAAATTCTATGTAGTAGCTTGAGTTGTGCTCCCCAGAAAGATATGTCTATGTCCCAGATCCTTTGAGTGTGATCTCATTTGGAGAAAGGATATAACTAAGTACATGAGTACTTAGCTCATGAGATGAGCTTGAGATGAGATCTTTCTGGATTACCCATTGGCTTTAAATCCAATGACAAATGTCTGTGTAAGAGTAAGAAGAGGAGAAGACACAGACATAGAGAAGAGGGGATGGCCATGGGAGATGGAGACAGAGGTTGGAGTGATGGCCACAAGCCAAAGAATGTGGCCACCAGAAGCTGGAAGAGGCAAGGAAAGAGTCTCTCCTAGTGCCTCTGGAGGAAGCACAGCCTTGCTGACACCTTGATTTCAGACGTTTACCCTTCACAACCATGAAAGAATAAATTTCTGTTATTTTGAGTCACCAAGTTTATGGCAGTTTTGTTATATGGCAGTCACTATGTATGTCCTATTTCCTATTTTCTTTATTCACCCTTTCTTTGGCTCTTTCCAGGTGTCTCTTGACTGTTTTACAGATAAGGTTTACACTCTTCCTGATTTCTCTCCATCTTCTCTTGACTGAGGCCTCCTGGCACCACAGCAGCAGCAGCCCAATGTGGACCTGTGGCTGTGGGACCCTCCGAGATTCTAGCTGTTTTCTTGCTCATTTTGACCATTCTTCTTGGAGTGGTGCACATTTTCCCTTCACATAGTTATCTCTCTACCTGTGCCCATAGATAATGTCTCCTTCACCTGTTTTCCCCAGGGTCTTTATAGTACTACATTGATGCATTGGGGTGTAGAGAGACTCAAAGGCAGTGGGGATAGAGAATAAGGAGAGGGAGAACCCGAGGATATGAGGCTAGGGCCAGGAAAAGTTTTATGGGCCAAATGCATGATTTGAAGCGCTTGGAAAACTATTTGCAAAAAGGATCTTGTGCATTGTTTTAGCAGAAGGGCACAGGTACATTGGGACATCAGAGTCTGAGAATGTTCTAGGTCTTCAGAGTCTGGGAATGCTTTAGGTCTTCTTTCTTTGGTCAGTCCTTCTATTGTTTTATGGAGAGAAGTAGCTCCTCCTTCAAAGAGCTACTCCTACTAAAGTGGGCAGAAGCAGAAGGGAGTGGGAGCAGCTGTGTTCCAATGTAGTCCCCCTAAGTGTTTACTGGCTTTGAGTGAAGGTTCACATTTATCTAGTGTCTTGCCTGGGATGCCTGGCCGGTACCTGTAGGTGATGACATGAAGGAGAAGAGGGACACTCAGCAGGGTCTTGTGAAGTGCCAAGGATGGTGGAAGAAGGGTAACCCAGGCAGATCCAAGTATCAGAGCTAGGGGACCCAGGGCAGAAAGCAGGAAGTCTGTAGAAGCTATGACGGTCAAGAAAAACTGCAGAGGTCACAGAACAGTGAGTCAGTTCCTGGTTCCAGGTGGTGCTGGAGGGAAAGCTTGGCTTTGCTGATGCAGTTTCTTTCTTTTTTAAGTAACCCTGGAATTTTATTTTAATAAACTTTTAATTTTGGAACAAATCTTATTTTGAGGTATGTAGAAATATTGTTGAGGTAGCACAGAGAGCTCCTGTATACTCCACACCCAGTTTCCCCTAACACTGACATCTGATTTGAGTATGGTACATTTGTCACAATGAATGAACTAACACTGATGCACTATTTTAAACCGAAACACATATTTTGTTCAAATTTCCTCAGTTTTCCCCCTACTGTCCCTTTTATGTTCTAGGATCCCATCTAGGATCCTACATTTACATTTGCTGTATCTCTTTAGGCTCCTCTTGGTTGTGACAGTTTCTCAGACCTTATTTGTCTTTCATCAAAGACAAATTCTGACAGTTCTGAGGAGTCTTGCTCAAGTATTTTGTAGAGTGTCCTTCAGTTGGGATTTGTCTAACGTTTTTCTCATGATTACACTGGGGCTATGGGTTTTGGGGAGGAAGACCACAGAGGTAAAAGGTCTCATTGCATCATATCAAAGGTACACTGCTATCAACATGACTTATCACTGCTGATATTAACTTGGATCATCTGGCTAAGGTATTCTTTGTTATATTTCTACACCATAAGGTTACTTTTTGTTTCCCTTTCCATACTGTCCTCTTTGGAAAGAATTTGCTGTCCACAGCCCACACTTAAAGAGTGAGGAGTTATGCTTTCTCATCTTGAGGTTGTACCCTATGCTAGAGAAATTATTCCAAATTCCTCTTCACAAAAGACTTGCCTCTTCTCCCCCATTTATTTATTTAGTCGATCTTTTATTTATAATAGAATGGGTTCATTGATATTTACTTTATACATTGAGTTATGACCCAAATACCGCGTTTTAAATTTTGTTGCTCAAACCGTTCCTGGTTTGGCCATTGAGAACTCTTCCAGTTTGCTCCTGGGTCCATTTCACATAACCCCCACGATGTGAGTTGTGTTTTGTTTTGGTTTTGAATACTTCCTTACTTTCTGGCATTACAAAATGATACAGGATCATCTTGTATATTTCCTGCGCCAGTCTTAGAATCAGCATTTCTCCAAGGAGCCATGGTCCCTTTCACTGGAGAATGTTATTATAAACCAAGATCTGGATGGCCATTGCTTCTAGGCTTCTCAGCTGATACAGTAAGGAGAATATTTGTGTATTCTAACTTGTGTCTGTACATATATCTATAAATATTTATACACATAACCATCAGTATCTATTTTAAGCTAAATATGAGTTCATACTGATGTCTCCAACTCTACTCCATTGCTGCATGGATTATTCTAGCCTCCTCTTATTCCTTATCTGTAACCTTCCCTGCCCCCAACAGTGACAAACCCAGCTCTGTCCTCCTGCCATCCATTTACTTAATTGTCCAATTCCAATATACATATATAGTGGTTTCAAAGTTGTTAACTCGTACCTTCATGTGACATAACTTTACACATAGAATGCAGTGCTGTGCCTGTGTACATTCCTCTGGCCTTTAATCTTTCAGATTCTACCCATTTCCAAAGTGACTTATGTCAACACTTTATTCCCCTACATTTTACATTTTTTAATGTTTATTTATTTAGAAAGAGAAAGCACATGCATGCGAGTGGGGGGGAGGGATAGAGTGGAGGAGGGACAGGAGGAGAGTGGAGAGAGAGAGACAGAGACAGAGAATGAATCCCAAGCAGGCTCCACACTGTCAGCAAAGACCTGACACAGGTCTCTATCTCATGAATCATGAGATCGTGACCTGAACTGAGATCATGACCTGAGCCAAAATCAAGAGTTGGACACTTAACCAACTGAGCCACCCAAGAGTCCCTACATTCTGCAATTTTATTGGGGATCTCCTGACCTCCCAAATAATATTTTATTCCAGCTTATATAGAAAAATACTGGAGAAGACTTACACTTGAACCAGCCTATGTGGCTTAGAGTAATGGAATACTGGGGTGCCAGGGGGGCTCAGTTGGTTAAGCTTCCAACTTCAGCTCAGGTCATGATCTTGTGGTTCCTGAGTTCAAGCCCCTTGTGAGTTTGAGCCCCTCACCGGGCTCTCTGCTGTCAGCACAGAGCCTGCTTGGGATCCTCTGCTCCCCCTTTTTCTGCCCCTCCCCTGCTCTCTCTCTCAAAAATAAAATAAACGTTACAAAATAGGATAACGGGATACTTTGATCATCAGGGTCCATGTCAGTTGCTTACTCCTATGCCAAGTGATGCTATCAGGATGCTGGTGTTGTCTATCTATCTGTAAGTACATGATTTTTATGGAAAAGGAGAAGTTCCCCAAGGGAAATGGGGGGGGGGGTGGCGTTAGACAGATAAAAACCACAGATGTCCACAACATTCTACTCCTTACTCCCACAGCACACACACAGATCCTTCTCATATTTATAGTTTAAAATATGCCTCCTTCTAGCAAAATTTGTATATCTTTTTTACCTAAGGGAAAGTCAAGCTAAAGCCCACACAATTACCATATCCAGCTGCAAATCTAGGACTCTGGGTGAGGCATCATTCTTCCTTCCTTCCTTCCTTCCTTCCTTCCTCCCTCCCTCCCCCCTTTCTTTCTTCCTTTCTTTTTCTTTCTCTTTCTTTCTTTCTTTCTTCTCTCCCTCTCTCTCTCTTTTCTCTCTCTCTTTTTGAGTGTAGCTTCTCGTGGTCAGGCAAATACCCAGAAGTACTTGGATTTTTAAAAAGAAGGAAAAACAGGGTAATACTTAACAAAAGATATCAATCTTTAATGGAAGACTAGCAAGGGAGATTTTCTTAGGAAGCATTCATACATTCGTAATTCTCTTCACAAATACTGTACAGCTACTCTACTACTCTGTTCCTGTGTTAGGACTGGTGGAAAAGGCAGACAATGAAGGATACAGAATCATGTGTTTTGGGGACATCTGTTCTTACTCTCAGCATCGTTTAATGTATGTCCTTATTTTGTCTATACACAGAGTTCCCTTACCAGTGCTAACTGAAATTCAAATAAGTATCTTTTATTTTTCATGACAGTTTCAATTAGTAATCACTTTGCATTTGTCAAGACTTTTGTGTGTTCTTCTTTAACTCCATTAATCTTAGCTGAATTTCAAAGCATTGAAATTAAATTGTATCAAATTGTTTACTTTGAAACCCTTTTAAAAATGTCAATGGACTGGGAATATTAATTGGCACAGAGCGTCTGTGAAGGCAGAATTAGATACAACATGTGACCATTGCTGATATGATAAAACCAAAGTTGACATTAATAAAAGAATTGTAATAATTTACCATCTGTTTGATCATCCAATGCTTCTTAGCATACTGTAAAATACTACAGAAAGAAGAAAGCTATTATCAGTTCATGCAAGGTAATAATACTGTGTTTGCAAACAGAGCCTCTTAGTAGTTGAGTCTTTATTGCTTCCATTCCTTTAAGGATTCTGGTATTTAACACACACACACACACACACAGTTTCCAACTTCCCCAAGTGGTAGAATGTTTTAACCATTTAATGAATTAATGCTTTTAATATAAAAATCCAAGTTCAATATAATTGTCTCACTCACAACATAAATACAAGATTGATAAAAAGAGAGAGGCATTACACGTTATGTGGACCAATATTAGGACAAACGTTTAAAATCAGGTGGATAAAGGGGGCCCGGGTGGCTCTGTCTCTCAAAAATGAGTAAACATTTAAAAAAATCAGGTGGATAAACATTGTCCTCTCTCAATTCTATCATTGAATTACTATTACTGTACATATAAGCTTACTTGGAGATAATGTCAGAAATTTCCATTTAAGACCCTTTATGGATATGAGACTTGCCCTCTCTGCCTTTTGGGCTTCCTGGCCTCCCTGTGATAGACAAACTCTCATAAGTAGCCCATTTTAAGGCTCAATCTTTTTATGCCTCTACTAGAAAATTTTCAGTAACATTATTCCTTAGGCTTACACCTATGGTCTTCCATAATTTGGCTATCACCTGTCCATTTAACCTTATTTCTCATCAATCATCCCCTTTCTCCTCCTATTCTTTCTTTTAGCTAGAAAATCCTTTCCCAGTTTTGACTAGCAGTTCCTGAGGGCAGTGACCCCATCTTGTTTATGGCCAAGATCATGGTGGTTATAATCTCTTTCTTTAAAAAAAACCTTTTTAAATGTTTATTCATTTTTTGAGAGAGAGACAGTGAGAGTGAGTGAGCACGGAGGAAGGGCTGAGAGAGAGACACACAGAATCCGAAGCAGGCTCCAGGCTCCGAGTTGTCAGAACAGAGCTGCATGCAGGGCTCAAACTCAGGAACCGCACTGAGATACCACCTCACGCCGGTCAGAGTGGCTAAAATGAACAAATCAGAAGACAATAGATGCTGGCGAGGATATGGAGAAACGGGAACCCTCTTGCACTGTTGGTGGGAATGCAAACTGGTGCAGCTCTGGAAAACAGTGTGGAGGTTCCTCAAAAAATTAAAAATAGATCAACTCTATGACCCAGCAATAGCCTGCTAGGAATTTACCCCAGGGATACAGGAGTGCTGATTCTAGGGGCACATGTACCCCAATGTTTACAGCAGAACTTTCAACAATAGCCAAACTATGGAAAGAGCCTAAATGTCCATCAACTGACGAATGGATAAAGAAGATATGGTTTATATATACAATGGGATACTACTTGGCCATGAGAAAGAATGAAATCTGGCCATTTGCAGCAATGTGGATGGAACTGGAGGGTATCATGCTAAGTGAAATAAGTCAGGCAGAGAAAGACAGATACCGTATGTTTTCACTCATATGTGGATCTTGAGAAACTTAACAGAAGACCATGGGGGAGGGGAAGGGGGGAAAAAGTTACAGAGAGGGAGGGAGGCAAACCATAAGAGACTCTTGAGGACTGAGAGCAAACTGAGGGCTGATGGGGGGTGGGGAAGAGGGGAAAGTGGGTGATGGGCATGGAGGAAGACACTTGTTGGGATGAACACTGGGTTTTGTATGGAAATCAATTTGGCAATAAATTATACTTAAAAAGGGGGGGACGCCTGGGTGGCTCAGTCAGTTGAGCATCCCACTTCCGCTCAGGTCATGATCTCACAGCTCATGAGTTCGAGCCCCACATCGGGCTGTGTGCTGACAGCTCAGAGCCTGGAGCCTGCTTCAGATTCTGTGTCTCCCTCTCTCTCTGCCCCTAACCCACTCGCATTCTGCCTCTGTCTCTCTCAAAAATAAATAAACATTAAAAAAAAAAAAAAAAAGGAACCATGAGATCATGACCTGAGCCAAAGTCAGACACTTAACTGACTGAACCACCCAGGCGCCCCTGTTATAATCTCTTTCAAAGATACTTGCCAAAGAATGAATATGTACTTACTTAAATTCTACCCAATTTTTCTATACTCAGCTTGAATGATACCACTTCTAAGAAAACTCTGATTCCTTCATTTGGAATTAACTTAAAGCACTGTGATTTATAACTCCTTTTGTTATAGCACTTTCTACATACATATATTCTTTGCTGATGCTCTGTACTTATTCATCTTTGAAAACATAAGAGAGGGGCACCTGGGTGGCTCAGTCAGTTAAGCATCCGACTTCAGCTCAGGTCATGATCTCACAGTTCGTAGGTTCCAGCCCTGCATCTGGCTCTGTGCTGACAGCTCGGAGACTGGAGCCTGCTTCAGATTCTGTGACTCCCTCTCTCTCTCCCCCTCCTTGTGTTGTCTCTCAAAAATTGAATAAACGTTTAAAAAAAAAAGAAAACATAAGCTAATAGGGAGAGGAACCTAGAAAATAAATAAGTAAATAAATAAATAACCAGCTGATTTGATGTCTTTACCACACATTTGCTTCTTCTCCTTTCACAGGTGACAACTAATCTTTTCCTACCAAAATTTGCTCTCTGTGCTTGTATTCTCTCTTGGTTTTTTCTTCTTCTTCTTCTTCTCTCCTCTAACATAAATTTATCAATCTCCTTCTTTGCAGGATCATTTTCATCAGCACAAACATGTTCTTATATTTGTCTTCTTAAAAAACAATCCCTATTGATGCTACATCCTTTTCTAATCACCACCACATTCTCTCTGCTCCCTTTTATAGCAAAATGTTTTCAATAGTCCACGGTACCTATCTCTATTTCTTCATCATTTGTTCTTCATTCATTTCTTGTAGATTGGGTTTACAACCCCACAACTTTGCCATGGCTGTTCCTATCAAGGTCATTAGACTGATCTCCATATTGTTAAATTCTATGGTCATTTTCAGCTCTCAGAGGCATTTAACATAATTGATGACTCTTCTTATTGAAATATTCTTTATGTTGGCTTTCATGACATCATGCTCAACCATATTTATTTCCACTTTTTTGACTGCTTACTGATAATGGAGATAAAATAAATCATAAAATAGTCTCAGTGAATAAAAAGAATGAAATAAAAGAGGGAAAAAGAATAAAGAATAGACAGGACAACCAAAAAGGAAAATGGTAAATGAAAATTCTACCACGTAGATAATTACATTAAATATAAATGGTCTAAACACCCTAACTAAAAGTCAGAGATTGTCAGACTGGATAAATGAAAGACTGCACCATGTGCTTCCTACAACAACTCGTTCTTTTTTTTAATTAATTAATTAACTAACTAATTAATTAAATTTAAATCCAAGTTAGTTAACATATAGTGTAATAATGACTTCAGGAATAGAATTTAATGATTCATCACTTACATATAACACCCAGCGCTCATCCCAACAAATGCCCTCCTTAATGACCCTTGCCCATTTAGCCCATACCTCCACCCAACACTCCCCTAGCAACCCTCAGTTTTTTCTCTGTATTTAAAAATCTCTTATGGTTTGTCTCCTTCTCTGTTTTTACAGTATTTTCAACAAACTCTCCTTATGCACAAAGACACAAATAGGTTACGATTAAAGGATGGTTAAATATACACCATGCTAGCATGTATCCATTGAAAGCCAAATTGGCTACATTAACATCAGACAAAGTAGACTTTGGAATAAGGAATATCACCAGGGATAAGGAAGGAGAGTTCATAATGATAAAGTGATCAATTTATCAAGAAGGAATAATCATTCTAAATGTATACCCATCAATTATCAAGCTTTAAAATACACAAAGCAAAGACTCAACACGACTGAAAGGACAAACAGACAAATCCACAATTATAGTTTAAGACAACACTCCTTTCTCTATAATTGATAGGGGAAGAAAATCAATAAGCATATAGAACTTGAGCAATATATCAACAATGTGATATGATTAACACTTATTTTGAAACGCTCCATGACAAAAACAGAATACTCATTTTTAAAATTTTCACATGGAACATTCATTAATATAGGTCATATGTGGAGTCATAAAATGAGTCTCAATAATTTAAAAGAAATGAAGTCATATGGAATTTGTTCTTCTATAATGGAATTAAATTAGAAATCTATGACAGAGATCTCCCATGGAGAGCATGCAGAGAAAGTGGAGACATGGTCCAAGGCTAAAACTTGGGGAAATACCATAGGAGGAGCTCTTGAAGGAAACTAGTGAGTAAAGGTCAGAGTAGAATAAAGATAACCAAGAAAGAGGAGTCATAGAGGCCAAAAGAACAAAGAAATACAAGGAACCACAATGTTAAATGAAGAAGTATCCAATATGAGTGTTGAAACAAATCCACTGCACTTGGAGACATGGGGATTAGTGGTGTCCTCAGGAAGAGAACAGTTAATGAGAAATGGGAAGTAAAGGCAGTATCTATCCCTTTTTCAGGCAAAACCGCCTTACCTCTTGGGAAAGCTAAAAGAATAAAAAAACAATGCAGCGACTGGAGGGAGAGTTAGGGTCAAAAGAGGGGATTTTTTTTTTAGTTTGTTAATTTGTGGTTTTAAAGATAAGGGAGATTTGAACATGTTTGCAGACTGAAGGTTAAGAGCTGTTAGTAAAGGAGATGGGAAGGAATGGATTTATGACCATAGGTGGGGGAGTCATCTTGAATACAGACATGAGAAGTAACAGTGTGTTACTGGGGAGTGAAAATGTAGATCAATTTGTAGGTGGGGCTGAAAATTGCTATACATAGGACTACATTGATTTAACTTTTACCTTTTTGTTGATGACTCGCAAACTTTATCCCTAGCCCTAAATGTTGATCTCCAGATCCAACTTCTAAGTGTTCTCTGGTCTTGTTCACTTAGAGAGACCACCACTTTGCATTTACATGTATGAAAACAAACTTGTATTCTGCCTAACAAGTTCCCTTTCTGTTTCCCCTCTTCCCTTTGTCCCCTCTTGGCTCAGGTAATCGAAACCTCAAGTCAACCTATTATGTGGCATGTCCTAGACTTACGTCAGATGAAAAGTTGAGTTCCACTTCTTAAAAGCTACAGGGCATGGGGTGGGCTGTTGATGCATATGGGGTGGGTGTGGGTGATGGATCATAAAACCAGATAGGTTTTAAAAACAAAGATGAGAGATGGGTTTTGAGATGACAAATCAAAGCCAGCCAGGCTATCCCCAATATCACCAATTCACAGAGGTGAGTCAGGAGAAAGAATCTAGGTAGAAAGACAGCAAGATGAAATTTTGTGAGATTAGAGATCAGAGGTTTTGAGGGTGGGAAGCTCTGAACTGGTGAAATGCTAGATATAAATCCTTACGGTGTTCCTTTGAACTTGAACATGCACATGGAAAAAGTCATTAAAAGCACCAAGCTGGCATAGACTCCCCAAGTTTATAGGTTGAAGGACCCATTATTCTTCTACACCCCAGCCTTGGAATGTGGACTTTCCCTTGATTGTTCCTTCTTTTTCCCTCATCCCCATTCTACCATGATTTATTTTTGAGTGCTAGATATTTTTCCTCTACAATGTTTCTGTACTCTGGCCCCCAAAGCATGAATCTCCTTTTTTTTTTTCCTTTTCTTCTCACCAGTCACTGTCTAGATTGCTTACACCTTTTGTTTCTAGTCAGTGTGGAAATGTTAATAAAAAAAAAAAAAAAAAGGTTTTCTCATAGTTTTCCTACTCTTGGCAGACAGACTATACCTGGCTAGAGGCCAGTAGTAGCAACGTGCATGAATATGAAAAATATATATATATAATAATGAGGAAAAACACGATCCAACCCTTGGAAAATAACTCCCCTGAAAGTCTAGGTTTATGTTCTGGGCCAAGATGTCGATTGTTGTTTATTTGCTCTGAGCCAGACATGGTGGCTACAAGCTGCTTGGCTCTCCAAAGGTCTCACAAGGCATTATAGCCCTGCAAAGGCCCCCTTCAGAGTAGATTTAATTAGGGCAAACGATATTAATGTTCTTGCCTGGAGACTGCTACAGTCCAGTTGCGTGATGGTGAGTCTGGGAGTTATCCATGCTGGGCCATCACCCCACTCTTTTGTCCCCATCAGTAACTTTGAATTTCATAAATGTTTGGATGTGTAAGCCCTCAGAAAAGTATCCTCTTTCCTCATTTACCTCGACCACGTGGGATCACTTGTGGTTTGGGGCCAATGTATTAATAGCACTATAAATACAGCTCACAAACCATTCATCACCTTTCTCTTTGACATCGCCTTTTTCAAGGACAAAAACCTCCATTTTGTGGTAGGCGTTGCTCCTTTTTACCTGCAAGAGTCTGGAAACAGGGTCTTTTCAAAATTCAGTTCCAATGTGTGGCTACATTTACTCCAGCCTTGGCCCAATGGCAGCACGGTATCTGTTACAAATAGTTAAGTTACCAGTCACATAAACCAGCCACTATTCCTAGTCTCTCTGCTCACAGAATTAAACTGTTCATGTATCCTCATGTCCTCACATTCAAGAAGCATAAAAACCTATCAGCATCTATTGAAAATGGCTCTTCCTGGGCCCTAGTGTAATGGAATAGGAGTCCCAACCATTGTGTAAGGAAGGGAAAGAATTGTGGCATGAGAGTTGGGTGGCAAGTGCTGTCACTGAGGGTCATGAGTGGTAGAGGACGGTGGCAACATGGCCTGCCACTCAGGCCATCCAGGAATGCTGGCCAAACCCCAGAGACAGAGCTGGCTAGGGAGAGCAGCATGGAAGGCAGTTTAGAGGTCTACCAGAGAAAGCCCTCCATTTCACCAAAAGATCCAGATGACCCTTGGTGGGGGACACATCCTGGTTTAATCTGGGGAAGGATAGAGGCTAGAAGTAGTTTTCTATTTGCTACCCAAATAGAAAACTAGGTGTGACTCAGGTAGAAGACACAGTTCTGGGTCTCAAACTCCTCTCCTGAGGTTTCCTCAATAGTGGTTCTCAATAGGGGAATGGTGCCACCTCCTTGAAAAGAGCATTTGGAAATGCGAGGGGGCCATTTTAGTTAGTCACCATGCTGTGGATGTTGACATGAGGAACCGAGAGCAGGAAGGCAAAATGTCAGCAAGGCTTGGGACAGGGTCACCCAACAAAGAATCATCCTGCTGGGATGTCTCCCTATGAGAAACACACATGTCCTTCCCAGGAGGCTCCCACCAAGTCTGGGCAGACTCTGTGTTTTGGAGTTTAAATATGGTGTCCTGCCCTTGTCTTTGCCTGTCAGAGCGCAGAGCTCTGAGCTCCTCCTTTCAGGGGCTGGCACTGCCCAACACTAGATACAAACAAAAAGTGCCTGTGCAGGTCAGCAGCTCCTACAGCTGACAGTGACACCCAGCCTTCATTATCACCACGGCAAAGAATATTTGTAGTAGAGATTGCTCCTCTGAGAGGAGAACTGAGTTTCATGGCAGGATTCATGATGAGAATGACTTTAGAGGGATGGGTGGGAAGCAGTTTTAATTGACCACCTGTAGCTCTCAGGAAACAAAGATATCCCCAGAAATATGAGTTCATTCAGCTTTTAGAAGGTTCAAGAGGTTTGCACTACCCGGTTTTTCTTTCCCAGGAACTAACCCAGATGTCAGTTGGTCATTTACTTGAACCGGAGCAATGGTATTTTGACAATGGCTAGAACCAAGCTTAGAAATAGAGGTAGCAAGAGTGTGGCTTCCCTTTTGAGTTTTCTTTTTCTCTTCCTTCTCTAAAGGTAAGAGCAGAGCCTGCCAGTAGTTTGCTAATTGTCTTCAAGTGAAAAGACTGTTTAATTCAGAAGAGATTTTAGACTCCCAGGGGCATGACGCCCATCATTTCACAATGGAGAATTATTTTGTGGTATTTATTTTATGATTCCTGACCCTTGTTCTAAATCTTGCTGGTGTGTTTTCATTTAAAATGTATTAACTGAAACTTGGCATCGTGACTTGGCTCTATTAAGCTCTACAACAGCTTAATCCAGATTTTATTATACTGGGACTTGAGTATATGAACTATAATATGGGGGAAGCTTGAGGATAAATAAAGTAATTTTGATACTTACTATGCATTTAACTCTTTTGATGCTCTCTTGGCAATTAACTGGCGTATTTGTGGTTGGTTTTCAACGTTCTCAAAATGTTGCTACAGTAACTGTTAAGTCTCCCTGAGACTGGGGTTCATGGGATGTGGGGTAAATGGCAGCCTCAGTTGAAAGTTCTAGGTCCTGTGGTTATCATACGTTAGGCTTATCTAGTGGATGTGGACCCCGACTAGGCAGCCTTAACCTCCCCTCTGAGCTCCAGGATACTCACATTTGACCACCTCCTTACCAGCTTTCCTTCGACCTCTTGCGAGTTCTTCAACCTCAATGCTTTCAAGTGGACCTCCAGAGCTTCCTCTCAAACCTGCTCCTTGACTGTACACCCCTTCTGGAAAAGGAGCCACCATTTACTCAGTTGCCCCTGCAACTCTCTCTCCTCTACTACAAACTTCTAGGTTACATCTGCAGTCCATCCACTTCTCTCCATCTCCACTGCCCATCCCAGATCCAGCACCAGTGGTTCTCACTTGGAGTATTCATTTAGCTTCCTACCTGTCTCCCCAGGACTATTTGTGACTATGATCATCTGTAGCCTTCTCTCCTGCAGCCAGAGTGATCTCCTCTAAGTAGAAAACAAAGCTCTTTACAGCCCTGCCCCAAACCCTTCAATGGCTTCCCAGTGCACGTAGCTCAGAATTTAAGTCTTTCACATGTCCTCAAGACCCTGTGTAATCTGACTCCTGTTTACCTCCCAGCTTCCTCTCACTCTGTTTCCACCTTTTATTGGGTGTTGGCCTCCCCAGTCTTTCCCCTAAACCAGCTCCTGGCTGGGGTCCCCTTATCAGTGCAATGACTTCCTTGAAGAGGCCTTTTTGATCCCCTCCCAATCTAACTAAAGCCCCTATTGTATTCTCTCATAGCACCGGTACTACTCCTTCAGGACACTTATCACAGTGTGTACTTTTATATTTATTGTTGTATTCTAGATTTGGTACCTGTTCCTCCCATTAAGCTTCAAGTCCCATTAGGGGTAGGGCATTGTCTACTTTGTTCACCACCATAAATCCAGTGACCAGACCAGTGTCTGATATGTAGTATGTGCTTACTAAATATTGGCTGAGTCCATACATTCTGACTTCAGGTACTTGATGATCACCTTCATCAGCAAAAATTTACTGAGTTTCTGCTATATTCTTTCTAGAAGGGGAGGAACATAAAATCTAAAACAATTTAAGAACCATTCAAAAGATTTTTAAATCAAGTGGAAATCCATATTTTCTTAGTCTAGAATTCCCAAAGGACTTTTGGAGCAAAATCTAGTGAGTAACCATGTAAAGAACTCATGAAATGGAGACAGGTTGGGGAAGAATGACCTGTGACCAGGGATTTCAGAGAACTGAGCACAGGCCCTAATGGAAAAGAAATCCACAGAGAATGTGTGTGGTAGCCACCTAGCTAGGTCTTCTCACTGGGTCTTGTTCTGAGTCCTCCTGTTAATCCATCAAAGTCTGTGTGTGTTTTATCTCCTTTTCCAGGAGATAAAATAAAACGTGCTTAATTGTTCCTAGCTATATTGCATTTAATTTATTTGCTTTCAAGTTTTCACGTGAGCCTAGAGAGTTTGTATGTGAAAGAAATCTTTACTAAGTTTGAAAATAATTTGTAGAAAATTAGAAGAAAAAAAGGCAAAGGTGGGTGAAGGCCATTTGCTTCAATGCCTCCGGCACATTCTGAAGGAAGTCTGAAAGGTCACATTTTAAGGCCATTTTCCTCTGTTTTTTATAAGAACAAATATGATACTATGAATTTAGGATGGTAGGTTTATAAACCACTAAGGAGGGAAAAGCACATATTCCAAAGAGATGTGCAAAGTCTTTTATCAGTAATGGGCTGTTTAGGTTAAAGACATGCTTATGGAGAATCTAGGTAGGCCCCTGGAGGCCAAACTCCGAGCTTAATCCACCAAAGATCCAGCTAGGAAAAATGGAAGGAAACTTCTCCAAGGCTTGCCCTAGTTGGATGGCAGCTCTCCACCAGCTTCTCAAGCACCTCTTCATTGCACTGTGCTTCTGAAAATGGAAGGGGAATTTTCTTAAGAGGTCTTCTAGTTTGGCTCCCTGGCTTCAACAAGGGAGCTAAGAATAATAAACACCTTGTACACTTGGAGTCAAAGAAGCTAAGTGACCTTGTCCAAGGTCACACAGCTAGTAAACAGCAGAGCTGGTGCTAGAACCCAGGCCAGGGTGGGCCAGAACCATGCTTTTAACTCCTACCCCATATCTTGCCTTCCCAGTTCACATCTGTGTAAATCCGTCGTTCTCAATGTTTTGGTGTTGCCGTGTCCAATGCTCCAGTGTCATGATTCCCCCTATTTCTCCTTTTTTCTAACTACTCCCTACCTCCTTCTTCCAATCTGTCTACAGGGCAATATGAAATAAAAATGTAGTAATTTTCTTTTTAGAGAATGTTCTAACCCCTTGGTCCTCTGCCCCACCTCCTTTGCCCATCATAACAAGGTTTAGAAACTAAAGCATTGACTGAAACTTCACAACTGCTCACCATGCAGAAAATGATTCCCTTTCATTTATTGTGCAAAAATATGCCCGAAATGTGGAACATAATCTTCCCCATTCCCAGAGATATTGTCCTGGGCTTCTGTTAGCAACATTATTTTCTTTGGAGCCTTATGCACCTATACAGAAGGTTCTAATTATGCTTTAGCATCTCTCAGTGAGAAAGATCTAGTGCAGTAAGTTGGTCTCATTTCAAGTAAAGATCATCTGCAAAAATCGTATTCTATTTTTAAGTCATACAATCTTATTATATTTTAAATGATTTTATAATTTGTCTGACATTCTTTCAAGTAGGCTGTAGAAAAATTTATATGCAAACACACATATGCAAATCTGAATACATTGAGAGCAAGCATGTAAGACATAAGGTACTAGGGTTAAAACCACAGAACTAGGACCTGAAATAATATTTCCTCTTGTACTTCTTGTACTTGCACTAGCAATAAAAGAATATGTACCATTTTCCCACCCAAACAAAAAGTAATGTTACTTAGGGAGCTGCAAATAACGTGAAATGTGATCGTGCCTGTGATCCGCCAAAGGGACTCTTCTACTTTCAGGGTAGAAGGGTGAGAATTCTCAGTTACCCCTCCATCAGCTGCATGCTGTCTGGGGGAGCATGAAGAACATCTGATGTCTCGCCATTAGCTCTCTTTTTGGTGTTGTTCTGTGCATTTTCCTCAAAGGGAGTCACCACTTTACTGTCTCCTATAGCCCTGGAGTCCATGCAGCTACCTCCCTCTCCTGTGAGTTCAAATGGGTAGATTCATGAATGGTACAGATGGAGAAATAGATTAACTTTAGAAAGGATGCTGGCACTGATACTCTTGGGACTGAACTGCTTCCAAGACAGAAATAATCTTTGTGCTTTCAAAATTAGGAACTCTGATGCAATTTTACTCTCCTTGTCAAATGGCTGGATGTGGTATAGTAACCGTGGTGGGGGGTGGTGGTGGGGATGGGAACAGCCAGTCAGGTGGCTTTGATATGAATAGCTTGAAAATGAGGCAAATTATTGTGCCAGGATTTTCTACTAAGCTAGCATAAGATTTTTTTTTCTTGGAGATTGAAACATTGGTAATTGATTGGATTCTGTCTATGAAATTGTCTACAAAAGGCTGTTTCTTCCTTCCTCCCTCCCTTCCTTCCTTCCTTCCTTCCTTTCTTCCTTCCTTCTTTTCTTCCTCCCTCCCTTCCTTCCTTCCTTCCTTCCTTTCTTCCTTCCTTCTTTTCTTCCTCCCTTCCTTCCTTCCTTCCTTTCTTCCTTCCTTCCTTCCTTCCTTCCTTTCTTCCTCCCTTCCTTCCTTCCTCCCTTCCTTCCTTCCTTCCTTCCCTTCTTTCCTTCTTTCTTAAATACTTACTGCATATATGCTAACCGATATGGGGCAAAGAGAAATAAGGAATGATCCCTACCTTCATTGCCTAATGAGGGAGATGAATCTAGACTCAGATACCAGCTCTAATGTTTGATGGTGTGTGCTGTGATTTTCCCCCTGGGGACAGGAGGGAGAGTCCTTGACCAAACCTGGAACTCCTTCCATCCTCCCAACTCTTTACCCACTGCTTCATCTTATGGTGTGTGTTTCTGTTTGAAATTATTTGTTATTGTTGCATTTCTTCCCACTAGAACACCAACCTTATGAGGGCAGGGATTTAGTTTTATTCATCAGCTTATCCCCAGTGTCTGGAAAAGAGCTCATTGACAGTAGGTTCTAAACAAAGATGTGTTATGAGCACAGGGCTGTATATTGCAGAGAAGGGGGAGATTGCCTGCAGCAAAGAATGGTGGTAAGGGTCAAAGGGAGGAAGCCTTGCTGGAGAACAGGGCACAAACTATAGTGTCTCACCGGGTAGAGGAAGTGAAGCAAACATACCCCTGGAAGAGGGGACAAAGTGGACAAAGGATCATATGAGTGAAAAAAACTTCAAATGGGAAGGTTAGGTCAGTGAAGCCATGTGTCAGGTGTGTGGGCAAGGGGCAAGAGAGGAAACTTTATGGAGAAAAGATTGGGCTGGACTGTGAAAGTGTCTAGCACAAAGTGAAAAATAATATGAATTCACCAAGTTATTGGAAGGGTAACCAAATCTTTTCTGTAGCTATTTAGGATATAGAAATAAATAAACTGTGTGTGTATGTGTTTGTGTGTGTGTGTGTGTGTGTGTGTGTGTATTCACCAAGCATTTCACACATAGTAAATAACTAGCAAAATTAATTTATTTGTATGGCATGCCAAGGGATTTATCCTACAGTTATTAAAGTCCTCCTACCCCCAGGTATTTAACAAGGGGAGGGGCATGTTGAGATGGGTGTTTTGGAAAGCTCCAGAGAATGCGTGGAGGTTGGATCAGGCAAGAACCTGTACCAGGGAGGCCAGGTTAGAGACTGTGGAAGTCAGAGGTGATAATGACCAAATTAAGACCAAGGCAGTTTGCAGAGAGGGGAAGATTTCTATTCAAAGGCTATTTAGCAGTAAAGGAATAGATCCTTGTATCCAATTCAATGTGGAGAGTAAAGAAGAAAGCAAGTGAGGATGACATTAAAATGACTTCGTTGCATTTATTATTATCTGATATGATAAAACATATATGGGGTTTTTTTTTTTTTGCTTGTTTGTTTTGTGGACTGTGTCACCCACTAGAAAGTGAGCTGCTTAAGGACTCTTCCAATATTGCTCTCTATCACATTTCCATAGCCTAAAACCACGCCTGGCCACAGAAAATACTCAATTAGTATTTGCAAATGAATTATTGCATGAGTGGGAATGCTCTTTGCCATAGATTAGGTAAGGAAGGCAGGAAAAATGTCACGTTTGGATGAAGAGGTAAGAAATAAGGCACAAAGGTAAGGATCCAGGCAGAGCTGCCCAAAGTTCTCTTGAACTGATGAGAAAAGTCAAGACTGCAAAAAGTCACAAATGCTGGAATCATTTTGGAGTTGTTAATGTGCTGGTGATGAATGGGATCATTAGGGAAGATAAGAAGGGGCACAGATCAAGAATAAAAACCAGAGGCATACTACTATGTTAAAGGAGTTGGGGAAAGACATGGAACCAAGACAAGAGATGGGAAGGCATGTGGGAAGTGTCAAAGGAAAGCCCCAACAGTATGTTGCTTTAGAACCATGGCAGGAGTGGGGCACCTGGGTGGCTCATTCGGTTAAGGGTCCAACTCTTGGTTTCTGCTCAGGTCATGGTCTCATGAGATTTATGAGGTTTATGAGATCAAGCCCTGCATTGGGCTCTGCATTGACAGTGCTGAGCCTGCTTGGGATTCTCTCTTCCTCTCTGCCTCTCTCTCTCTCTATCTCTAAAAATAAATAAATAAGCTTTAGAATCATGGCAGGAGAAAGTTGCAAGAAGGCCAGCGTCAACAGACAAACCCACCAGCACAGTAGTTCTATGGTTCAAATTTCAGTGGAGAGAGGGGTTGGTGTGCCAGGGCAGTGTGCTAGAGCTGGCTTGCAAGAGCCAATTGTTGACTTTGGGGGAATGTTGTGAGTTATTATTAAAATTAAAAAATTATCTTTTGTAAGCTTACCATTAAATACATTAAAATCGAAGATAGTAAAGGTTCCAAATGCTTCGCTTCCTAATTATTTTATCACATTTTACTCTTGTCTATGCTCTTGAGGTTATGTATGTCCGTTGAATCTGTGTGGTCTAAGTAGTACCTAGTAGCATGCCAGTGACTGTCACTTCTCAGCTCTGCATCCAGTTATGTCACGTTGGTCGGGTGAAGCTGGCCTTCGTAGGAGTATTTACACCGCGGCAACTGGCTAAGGCTGTATATCAGGACTCTTCTCCCCAGAGCGCTGGTTGTTAAACATTTACCATTTACAGTGACCCACCACTGCTTGAATGGGGGGAGAAAAGGATCCAGTGTGAGTTTCATTTAGACTGGGGAAGATGGGGGTAAGAAGCCATTGGAGATGGTGGTGGAGATGCCTGAGACAGATGGCACTTCCATGAGGCAAGACCGAGTGGGTGGTGGACTGGGTCCCTGAGCTCTGGTACAGGGAAGGCCTATTATCCACTGACGTGGCGTAAGTGCCACTTAAATGCATAACAAAATAACGTGACTTTTTCAACCATATCCTGTTGATATGACTGTTAGGTCCTCCTCATTGATTCGACGTCCCTTTATAGAATTCACCTTTGAGCATTTAAAAGTTTGCTTTAAGTGTCCTGCCATACTGTCATCCCAGTGAGACAAACCATCAGCCTGTTTATCTAGTATAAACTCTGTTCCTTGGCAAACTGCTCGACAGGCAGGTACTTTGTGTGACAGGCTGCTTCAATCTGGCCAATTCCAATGGAATAGCTGGAGATCTCACTCAAACGCCGTCATTAAATAGGTGAAGTAAATACCTAGAACGAATTGCCCGGGGGAACTTAGTATTTCTCGGTATTTCTAAGCCCTGCGTTTGTTTTCGATAAACACGCAAAGCTCACACTCTCTAAAATTATTACTTGAGGTTCAAATTAAACCATAATCCCCACCACCACCACAAAAACAATGAAACGAAACACCCACTGTTCCACTGTTTGTAAACTACATGTGCCTCTTCCTTCCCCCCCCCCCCCACCTCACCCCGTCTTCTCATATTGCCTCTCCCCTGGGAGGGGACTATGCCATCTTCCGGGTGAGGGCTCGAGGATTTAGTACCCCGAACAATGAGGCCAAACAGGCCCATCTAAAAGGCAAGGTGAAATAAAGGCTCCAGGAGCTGAACCCCTACATCACTGGTTATTTAACCTCATACATCCTGCTATAGCTGCATGCAACTTCACCTTTTTCTCTGTGCACTAGTCTATTTCTCCTCTTTCCCACTTAGAATGCTTTTGCATGATACTTCCCAGATTTCATAACCATCTCTATAATTGTCCTTCCTGGTGACCATTTACAATCCCATTATATTAATAGAACGCAGTCTGCCTAAACCGTTGCCTCACAGTTGGGCACTTGGGCTGTTTCCAATTATTCGTTTTAATATAGGGCAGGACTTGAAACATCTTTCTACACATGTGTTTGTTTCCTTGGAGTTGTTCCTGGGGACATTTTTCCCCAAGAGGCTCCACCAGGTCAAAGAGTAGAATAATTTTTATGACTTGTCACTTATTGCAAAACTGCTCTTGAAGACTTCTTTTTTTTTTTTCAATTTTATAGTGCCACCAGCAAAGTTTAGTGTGCCTGCTTCCTCAAAGCCCTGCCAATAAACAATTTTGTTGTTTTTATTCATTTCTCCTGTTGTTCCGGTTACAGCACAACTCCATGTAGCCAAGGAGATGGAAATCAGAAAATAATCTTCCCCTAATCAAAGCCTGCTGTAGTTATAGGTGGGAGGTTTTGACGTATATCCTAAAGAGTTAAGAAAGATTTTTATCATTCAAGCACAAAAATGAAAAGAAAGGTGGGGACACAGGCGGCCCTTTTAAGGGGTTAGAGGCCAAAGAGAGAACGAATAGATAAGACAACACCAAAGGGAAAATGATGAGGCACATTGTAGAACAAATGAGGAGGGAAATATCCCTGCTTACTATTTTCAGCACTTTCCGAAGCAAAAGAATTGCTAGAATTACTACATTTGGGGAATAAACCTGTAGCGTAAGCTTTGTGTTTGTTATTGCTGTTAAATATGTTAAATTCAACACAATATGTGGGATGTTATCTTTTCTCTCTACTTGGCCTGAGATCTGTTTTCTCTCTCAGTAGCCATCATCCAAAATAAGAACGATGAAAATGCTATGAAATTGGCTTTTGCATTTTTAAGAGGGCTCATTATTGACCGAGCAGTCCCTACAGGCTGCATGTAGATATCTCTGGCACTCATAACAAGCAATGGACATACACAGCACGTTCCTTTAAGAAGACTGTATTTATACTTTATTGGTTTTGGACATTTAAAACCGATTGCCTCTGAAGGGACATGACTTGTGTCTTTAGTTTTACGGAGAATCTTCTCAAAGGAAGCAACTAGATTCAATGCAGCCATCAGATTATTTCACAAATTGCAATTTCATTTCCCTATGAGAGAAAAATGTCTCTAAAGGCTGCATGTGCTGTGCTCTACCTCCAGTTGCTTATTAAAGTTTGAACTTCTATAATCTCAGCTCTTTCATTGTTGTTGACTACGGAGAAGTTATCCGTTATTTTTAGAACTTGTTTAGCACAGTGAGATTTCCTAATACACATTTACACTTGGCTGACTGGGATCCTCCATTTTGAAATAAAGAGCCTGCGTCTACAAAAGCAATGTGAGGTGCCATATTGGGGCATATTCCAGATGACCAAGCCAAGAGAACAGCTTCTGCCTGAAAGAGAGGAATTTATTCTCTTGGTGGGATGGAATTAAATTTTATTGCTGTTTTCCTTTCTTTCTGAGAACTTATTTTTCTCTGTTTTAGCTTACTCAACATCCCTAATGCGTTTGATACAAACTTCCCTGTTGGAAACTTCCCCATCCTGGTATCTCTGACCTTTTTCTCTGGTTCTCCTATTCTCCAGTGACTTCATATCTGGAATCTTCTGTGGCTCTTCTTCCTCCTTCGCTTACCTTCCAAATGACAGCGTGCACCAACACTCAGGCCTTCTTTTCTGTACGTATAAGACTCCTAAGTTGGCATTTTCTAGCACATTCCTTCTCCCCAAGCTCCAGCCCCATATCTCCTTACAGTTGTCCACAGGACATTTCTACCACCGCATGCCCCCTGATGTGCCTTGTATCTCACAGATGCAAGAAATCGCCTTCCTTTCCAGTATGCTCAGGAGAGCTCGTCCTCCCAGCTTTAATTCGTCTCAATCACCCAGACCTACCTCAAACATCTTTGGCCCTTTGGGATAACCCAAACCCAGACACCAAGCTGTGCTTGGATTTACCTCAAAATTTCTCTCACATTAGTCTCCCCTTCTTTGTTCGATTTGCTGTCCTTACTTCCAGCTCTGATTACTTTCACGGTCTCTGAGATGAACACCCCAATACCCATCTCTTCCCACATCCTTCTTTCCTGTCCATCCCTCTCAGATTTCTTCAAGCAACATGGCCGCTGCTCCCTTGCCTGAGTATCCTCAGTGCCTCTCTATGTCCTACTACACTCAGTCTAGACCTCATTCTGTATCTTTCCCAGTCTTTATAATCTGGTTCCCAGAAACAAATTTTCTTTCCCTCTAACCTCCAACACTAACCATTCCCATGGGACTGATGTCTTCGTTTTATCTACGTGCAACAGTATGCTGGAACTGTCTGGTACTGGCTCACAAGAGCTGGTGTGAAATTGTCAGGGAGTTTTTGAGCCAGTTAAACACAGCTAAAGGAAATTGTAGTCATTAAAAGGAAATCATATAAACTTAAACAAATTATGTTTAAAAAGTTAATAAATCCTTAAAACTCATAACTTCCTAATTATTTTAATATTATCTGTGCTCTTGAGATTATTTATGTTGTATGTGCAAATGCTGTATGACAGTGAGAGTGAGCTGATGCACACCTCTTCCCAACTCTGCATTCAGTAATGTCACACTACTAGCTGAGAATCAGCCATGTTTGGGGTATTTATACCACGGAAATTGGTAAATGCCACCAATAATGGTTGGTTTCTTTTTCCAAGAGAAAGATGTTGAACATTACCAGCGTTCCACTGTGCTCATCCCTTGTATATTTCTCTGTCTGGGATGTCCTTCTTTTTTCCTCTTAATTTAGCAGGTCTTCCCTTTTTTCCCACAATACAAAATCTTTACTGATCCCTAAACGCCCAGTTAAATCTCTCCTTATCAATCACACTTCCCTGACAATAATCGCTTTCATTGACCTATTTGCCACCCAAACCCTGCATTCTTTTTTTTTTTTTCTAAGATTTTATTTTTAAGTAGTCTCTACACCCAATGTGGGGCTTGAACTCACAACTCTGAGATCGAGAGTCACATGCTCTACCAACTGAGCCAGCCAGGCACCCCTAAACACTGCATTCTTTATGTCCTGAACCAAACAACCTAGCGCTTAATTGTATGGCTTCCATTAATTTCCATTAATTTGGTTTAATTAGACGATTCAACCATTTGCAATGTCAATGTGTTCCTTTAGAGCTTCGTATGTGCCATACCCTGTGTTGGTTTCCTTTCTGTCCTGGCTCATTCATTGCTAGTTCATGCCTTTGCCTCTACTCATAGTTTCATACACCTTGGAAGTCATCAACCACTTTACTTCAACATTACTTTTGGGTCCAACACAAAGCGGAGCCCTTAACAGGGACTCAAAATAGATCTATAAGTTGGTACAACACTCTATAAGTATTAGATGTTCAAGGATGATGAGTATTGCTGAATTTCGGGGCGGGGCAGGGGGTGGGAATGCCTTGGTTCAAGTTGCTCGAAACTTTTGTTTCAAGTGCTGAAAGTTTCAGTCCCAAATCTAGTATCAATGAAGGGGGAGATTATGAGGTGTTTAGGAGGCTTGCATTCAGGACCATGTGGCCATGGTCACACCGTTGTTCAGTCTTGTACCCAGGTAATATTATTTGTCCTGCTTACCTACTTACTTGGTTGCTGTGAGGACCAAAAGAGAAAAGTATGTAAAAAGGTGCTTTGCAGAGTGTTCCTCTAATGTACAGACTGAGAACCCTTACGGCCCCCACCCACCCTTTACCATATTCATGCCATGTTCCTTCCTCCAGCCATCTATAAACAAGAAGAAAAGGACTAATCTGTATCTTCCTTATTGCACACCATTTCCTCCCCTTTCTTTCCTAAGATAAAGAAACAGAAAGAGACTCTTAAAAACTGAGAACAAACTGAGGGTTGATGGGGGGTGGGAGGGAGGGGAGGGTGGGTGATGGGTATCGAGTAGGGCATCTTTTGGGATGAGCACTGGGTGTTGTATGGAAACCAATTTGACAATATTTCAAAAAAAAAAAAAAAAAGAAGCAGAGATGCCAGGATTGATGTCCAAAATGAGTTTCAAAAAAGCAGGAGCGGGGCGCCTGGGTGGCGCAGTCGGTTAAGCGTCCGACTTCAGCCAGGTCACGATCTCGCGGTCCGGGAGTTCGAGCCCCGCGTCAGGCTCTGGGCTGATGGCTCAGAGCCTGGAGCCTGTTTCCGATTCTGTGTCTCCCTCTCTCTCTGCCCCTCCCCCGTTCATGCTCTGTCTCTCTCTGTACCAAAAATAAATAAACGTTGAAAAAAAAAATTTAAAAAAAAAAGAAAAAGCAGGAGCATGAGCACACTGTAGTTACCAGTACTGAGTAGTCATAGCACCGTCTCCAAAAGCTCTGGTTGTGTCATGACATGTTCCTCCATAAATGCCTACATACATCCACATAGATAAGCTTATTTTTGAAGCTTTCAACCATCCTGTGAAGTGAATAAGAGTAGGATGATGATGATGATTGATTGATGATACCTATTTTATGGGCCTCCCAAAGTCACATGGCCACTCAGTGGCCGAGCCAGGATCAGAAACCAGGTTTCCCATTTCAGAGTCTAGCATGACTTTATGAACACCCACTGTCTCAGTTGTTCAGCAGCGCCACTCAACTTTCTGCCTTTTTATAATTTCTGCCCAACACCTCTTTGTGACACAAGGGGAGGAACCTACCCTGGAGGTCAAGGGGGATGTTTTGAAGCGTTCCACTGAAGCAAATAACTTTGAGCATCTCAACCTCTTGGTGCCCCAGAAGCTGATGCCATCTGTCAAGGCAATGGTTGTGCAGCTCATTGTCCCCACTTCACAAGACTTTGAGAGGATACAAGGAGATGCTAGATGTCATAGTGCTTTGAGAATCAAGTTGCTGCATGAATCAGGACATCATCAAATGTAACAATAGTTCTGACTCTTTAAAGCAGCTCCTGGAGAAGCTGGTGAATGAAAGCCATCCCCATGCCAGCATTGGTGCTCTTTCTCTTTGGTTTTCCCTGACTTTTCCTACTGTATCCTCCATACGGAAGGCACTGAAGAAGACTTGCAGTTTTCTTTCTTCACAGAGTCTCCAAGAGTTGTGGCAGTTAGTCTGGAAACTGTTCCATCTCTTGGCAAAAAAAAAAAATCAGCCATCAGTTGGTTACTTCGTAAAACTACTAAGCCCAGCCTCATCCATCTGTCCTTCTCTCCCTCTTTCTGACATCAAAAAGACACCAACTTGTCCCTCAAGTTCCTGTCAGACTCAGCAAGGCCCGTTCTCTCATGGAGTCGTAGGATGGCTGCAGTCCTTCACTAGATGGTTTGAGAATAGGAAGCAGGGGTGAGTAAATGTTCAGTGGAGACATGAGGCAAAATAGGCTTTGGGTTTCTGGTAGGCCCATTCTTATCCACTGAAGTATTTGCATTTCTCTTCTGAGAAAAAGAGAAAATCAGGCTGAAGGCAAGCATTTGATTGAGTCCAGTACTAGATTTATGAAATGGGGATAGGTTTTGTGTGGGGGGGGGGGGGAGGGGGGATGGGTGTGGGTGTGGTGGTGGGGGTGTTGTTTTTGCAAACTACTAATGTTCTTTTACCTTTTGCATTTTTGTGGGCAGAAAATCCTCCTAGTTCTCCTTCCGCTGTTTGAGCTATTCGTTCCCCCAGGGGGAGATTGGGAAAGAGTCAAGCCTGCCCTGTCAGGGTGCAAAGAGAAAGAAGTTTCTGACATCCAAAATAAGATTTTGCAGCAAAACAATAGTTTTGAAAACCAGACTTTGTAGAAAGGAAGATGACTTTCAAAATTCTTTAACATACCAGGAACCAAGTCTGGAGGGCTCATATCCTGAAAACTTTTCCATAATTATGGAAGAGACAGACTTTAGCCAGTGACAACTAGGCCTTGGAGCTTGCTGTTCCAGGGTGGGAGAAAGATACGATAGACAGGAAGGGAGGGCTTGAACCAACCCTACCTGGGCCTGGCATTGTGGGTACAGAAAAGAAATGAGAAGGAAAAAGACTGGGTCAAGTATCAAGGATCTTGCTCAAACACTGTTGTCTTACGAGGCTACCAGAAATACCCAGATAGGCATGGGCAGCCCCAAACCTCAAAGCTCATGGCATGTTTCCCTGGGTATATGATAGGGAAGCTTCTGACCTCTGGGAGAAAGCCTGATCTTGACCATTTCCAAAATGGCAGGGGAGGACTGGTAGCAGGCTAACAGTTAAAGGGTTAGAGGGGAGGGGCGCCTGGGTGGCTCAGTCGGTTAAGCGGCCGACTTCAGCTCAGGTCATGATCTCACGGTCTGTTAGTTCAAGCCCCACGTCGGGCTCTGTGCTGACAGCTCGGAGCCTGGAGCCTGCTTCGGATTCTGCGTCTCCCTCTCTCTCTGACCCTCCCCCGTTCGTGCTCTGTCTCTCTCTGTCCCAAAAATAAATAAACGTTAAAAAAAAATTTAAAAGAAAAAAAAAAGGGTTAGAGGGGAGGCAAGAGACCAAACCCCAGTCCTAATATACCGTTACAATTACAACCCCAGAGTTGGGGGTGATGGGAGCCCTGCTGCATAAGCTGAGAGAAACACAATTTAGGACTCTGGGAGGAGACTGTTTCACAGGATTCCCCTGCACCAGCCTGGAGAAGACATAAGCTGGGTGGGTCAGAAGAAAACCAGAGATTGGTCCTCCCCAGCTGTCTTCACCTCCAGCATGGAATGGACAGCAGATGGGCCTGGATATCCTTGAAGGGGAAGACAGAAGCCAGACAAAAAATCTGACCGGGGAGATTCAGGCTCCCTTTCCAGTAGGGAGGTTCAGAGATGTCTTACTTTGTCTCTTCAAAGTCACAAAATCCTTACATTTCCTGCAAACGCTTAGCTGCCATATTGGAAAGTAGCGGAGCAAACAGGGGAGGAAATCTGAACTGTCCTAAAGAGACTGTTAAGATCAGCCTTACAGGGAATTGAACTTTGAATAAACTGACTGAATGTTTACATTGAAAGGAGACCGTTTAAATTGGAGAAGTCTGAACTATTGTTAATGGCCAGTCTTGGTTGCCTCCACTGCCCAGCAGGGTGGGGGGCTCATGAGGAATAGCAGATGAAGTTATAGAGAAAATAAAGGATTGTTTCTTTGAGCCTCTGAGTTGTAATGTGAGCAAATTTATGCCCTCAATATATTTGCATTCTCTGTCCCCTCTCTAAGACCAGCAAGCATTTCTGACAGAGATCCCAGCCTCCTGCAAATTTCTCTGAAATATGGCAACTGCCTGTCTGACGGCTCATAGTTGGTATTGTCTTGGGCTAAGGTGAATAAATTGTCTGATTACTGTTTTGTATTTGAGGCTTCCATTTTCTCCTAGCTGGCAAAGTTTAGCTAGAGTGCCTGAACTTCTACTATTAGAGTCACGTGTTCCCTCAGGGTGGATGAGAGGGGGAACTTTCCACTCAGCTTCATTGCGATCCCCCCTTAGCTCATAAATGAAGAAAGCCTCATGAGTATGCCCTTCTGCCCATCCCTTTTACCATCTTCCTGATGTGTTTGGTTAGGACTCGGAGGAGTTGAGAATCAACCCTTTACTAGCTGAAGACTTGAAGATCCAGGGGATCTATGCTTCCTTTACTTCCTGTTTCTTGGGCTTCTTTTCCTGCTAGGCACTTCCTGTTTCCCCTTGGCACTTCCTCTGGGCAGGTCTGCCATTCTCTTTTGTCCTACTCTACACAGATGGGTGGGTGGTTACAATAAGAGCCTCTCTTGGGCATGGACATCTCTTTTCTGAGGTTGGAAGGAGGATTAACCAGGGCCAAATTCTCCAGTTGTCAGGAGCATATCAGGAGTTTGATGGTCTCTGGTTTAGGGTATGGCCCTAAAATTATATGAGGGAGGTCGGTTATTCTCTATCCCAGCGTCTTGTTTATTTCATTCATTGCAATTATCATGAGATGTAACTTCATTATTTGTTTGTTTACTTAAACTCTATGAGGGAGGGTCCCTGTATGCCCTGTTCATTGTTATATCCCTAGTACATGGAGCAGTGCCAAGAATACAACTGGTGCTCAACAAATATTATTGAAACAATGTGTTGAAAGACAGAAGGACTGACACAGGTGTTAGGAAGTGCGGGGGGAGGTGGTGGTGGTAAAGACATAAGATAGAGGAAGAGAAAAAAGCTGAGGCAGCACCCTGATTTGTAGCTTGACTTGGCTAGAGACCTCATCTACAGTAGGGCAAGTTCCCTCTCTAAGCCCCAGTGAAAAGAGAAGAATTCTATTTTTTTAAGTTTATTTATTTTGAGAGAGAGAGAGAGCATGAGCAGGGGAGGAGCAGAGAGAGAGAGAGAGAGAGAGAGAGAGAGAGAGAGAATTCTAAGCAGTCTCCACACCATTAGTGCAGAGCCTGAAGCAGGGCTCAAACTCACCACTGTGAGATCACGACCTGAGCTGAAGTCAGACACTTAACCAACTGAGCCACCCAGATGCCCTAAGAGAAGAATTCTATTACAGTATGATAATGATACTATGATACGCATGATAGATAAGAAAAACGGATATAAAGTAAATACTTGATGTTGTATCCGTGATGTGTTTATTACAACTGATGGACCTACATTGACAACAGGTGTGATTTTTGCTGCACTATTTGTACCAACCATTTGGGTCAGGCCAACCTGCCAAGGAACTACTGGCCAAAGGGGCTGATGGGCAGGAAGGACCATGCAGGCAAAGTCACTTCACTCAAGATGCTGTGAATCCCAGATGGAGGTATGCGAGCTTTGAGTTTGGCTGCGTAGTGCCACTGTGAGATGCCCACCTCGAGGAGATGACCTGGCATCTTTCTTCAATGGAGCTGCCATATTAGAAGGCTCTGGGACTCCTCTCTGCTTCCAATGCTGACAGTTGAGTGACAGCAGAGAGGCAAGCCACAGGAAGGCAGTGGCCCATCTTGTTCCCCTACACCAGCGGTGTCTGGAGTTGGGGTCGAGGGTCAGAGAGTCTTCTAGTTGCGGTTCGATGTATGGGGTTTCCATGCAAGATTCTGTTTGAAGAAGGTTTCCATAGTGAAAACAATTTTAGAGTTTTAAAACCACAAACTTACATAACCTCTAAGATTTTCTTCCGTCTGTGACACGGTATCACTTTACAATCCTATAGAACTCCAGTGCGCCAGCAGTCTCGGACAGGGTAGCTTCTCTGAAAAGCACTCTAATGCTATTTATGGCTTGCAGCAGCCATTTTACCCTCTAAACTCCTAAAGAGTATTCTTACTGAATGACCTTTCTGTTCCCCCAAAGCTGTGTGCTTGGTGCTGGGGAGACCATGACCTTGGGGCTAGCTAAGGAGTAAAATAGCCTGTCCATCTGCTTGCCCTCCCAGGCCTTGGCTAGGCTTCCAGGAAAGGCCCAGGGTTATTTCTCAGAGTGACTGCTTACCAAAAACTCTGCCAGCAGCTGGAAATTCTCTATAGTGTAGTGTAGTGTGTATTATAGAATACTATAGTATACTATAGAATACTATAGAATACTATCGTATACTATAGAATGCTATAGAATAGTATAGTATGCTATAGAATACTATAGAATAGTGTAGTATAGAATAGCTTAGCATAGTATAGAATACTATAGTATACTATAGAATACTATAGAATAGTATAGTATCAAATAGCTTAGCATAGTATAGAATACCATAGTATAGTATAGAATAGTATAGTATAGTATAGAATACTGTAGTAAAGAATAATATAGAATAGAATAGAATAGAATAGAATAGAATAGAATAGGGTCGTGTAGTATAGTATAGTATAGTATAGTATACAGGTGAGGAAAAACTGAGTCTTGGATTAGTTGAAAGCTTGGATGGCCTCCCAAGAATGCTGGGGTAGAACAATCTGGATTTAGTCCTTAGGCCTGGGATTAAAGGTACAGTTTGTTATCATTCCAGGATTTATGGTGGAACAGTACCTACCTCCATGGGATATCGCCATGGATGTAAAGCATAAAGAGTCACAGGTTATTTTAATGTCAAATTTTGATCTTTTTTTTTTCTGGTAAAATGGAAGTCCCTTTCAGATTATGTACACTTACACATATAAAACTTTCAGAACAATGCCTGCCCCATAGCCTAATAAATGCTAATAACATATTCTCCAGCCTTAAGGTGTTTTTTGCCTGGGTTGATGAGGTGTAGTTGTAGGCAGAATTCAGTGTTCAGGTTGGCTTCAAATGATTTCCAGGTATAGGAATTGAAAAGCCTTAAGTATTTCCTCCATAGCCAGCTTATGTCTTCCTGGCCTAATAAATGGGAATCTCGATAAATATTTTACTGTATTGATTCATTTAGATGGAGTGGGAGTCACTAAGCAGTGGAATAAGTTTCAAACGCAGTCCTCAAGCAAATATTTTAGAAAGGGCCCCTTGCCCTTAATTCATGTCAAAATATATTCAGAAACCCTCCCACCCTGTGTCTTGCCAAAACTCAAAGGCTGCCTTGGAGATATTTACGCCCCTTGGGAGAATCTGCCAGTGTGCAGTTGTCTTTACTGGGTAGTGAGAATACCGCAGCCCCTCCGTGTCGCCAGCTCTGGTTCAGACAGACGGGCCTGTCTTCTGCCTCCGGGACTCCTGGGTCTCAGCCAGATCCTGGGGTGAGCTGAGGAGCGCGGGCAGGGTGGGGGGGACTGCTTGGGACTGCAAGATGAATGGTTTCATCAGTTTGACAGGGGAGGAGGGAGATGGGCTTTGGGGCTTGCAAAACATCACATCTTGGCAAAAATGCTTTGAAAAACAGGAGATTCCTGGAAAGCAATAATGCTGACAGCGGAGAGCGAGTCCCGGGCCTGCCAGAAAGTGGAGCGGAGCTTTGGTTTAGATGCCGAAGAGGTGCTGAGTCTGAGAACAGGCTGGCCTCTCCTGCTGTCTGCGGGCCTGTTTCGGCCACAGGCACTGCTGTCAGCTCCCCGTTTTTCTGGAAATTGTACGGTCCACGCAGCATCCTCATATCTGCATTTGGAAAAACTTGCCTCTGCGTCAGTCAGAACGGGGCTCGCCCTGGGCACGGCTGGTTGGCATCTAAATCTGGTCCCCGCGTCAGGCTGTGCCCTCCACCTCCGGGGCCTCCCTCCTGCCTGCGATCAACCTGGTCTTTTCCCTTCCGGGCTCAGCTCAGGTGCCACGTTCTCCCCAGGTCTTCCTCATCCGGGCCCCTGGCCTTCCCCTCCTCTTTTTTTCCTTTTGGAGTGGATTTCCTGAAATGTTTCGGCTCATCGGTCGTGAGGATCAAAACAGTTCTCTTCAAACAGCTGTATGAAGCCTCCAGGAGGCTCTGGCTGGTGCCTCGGCCCCTCTCCATGTGGGTCCCCCCCATTGGCCTCCTCTATCCTGTGCGATTACAGGCCCTCAGGGCCAGCCTGTATCTGCTGCTCGGATCCCCCGCAGACACAGGAGCAGCGCTGGCACTAACACGATGTCTGTTGCCTGAGGTGTGTGAATTCTTGGGGAAAAGAATCTTCTCTGAAGGCTGGGGGGCCACCATTATAAGCCGGAGTAGCTGATCTGCATTCCCAGTGAAAGGCACCTGGTGACCTCCCATGACCAAGGCGGATGGGTGACCACATAGGTGAGGATAGGGATCTATCAGTTCCTAATTTCAGACACTTCCTTTGAATGAACTTTCTACCAGAACTGTGACCCAGAAGCAGCTGACTTCTCTTGTCCCCAGCCCTGCAGTTTGCAAGGAATGTAATAGGGGATGGCCTGGCCAATCGGCAAGGAACGGGGGGTGGGGAGGGGGTGCCTCCTGTGCTATGTGACTGTCACAGACTGAACTGTGTCCCCTCCAAAAGTCCTAACTGTCCATACCTCAGAGTGTACTGGAGATGAGCCCTTTAAAGAGGTGATTAAGGTAAGGAGGTCATATGGGTGGGCCCTGATCCCATCTGCCTGGGGTCCTTAAATGAGATTAGCACACAGATCCACAAAGGAAAGGCCATGTGAAGAAACCAGAAGACAGCTGCCTACAAGTCATGGAGAGAGGCCTCGGAAGACCCAAACCCTGTCAACACCTTGATCTTGGGCTTCCGGCCTCCGGAACTGTGAGAGAGTATATTTCTGTTGCTGTCTTCAGTACTTTGTCACCGCAGTCCTAGTGGGCTAAGACGGTGACATACGCATGTGTCAACATGAACAGTCCTGACCTGTCTTCAACAATCACATCCTGAAAGGTCTGTAAACAACACAACGGCAGTTCGCCTCAAACTTGCGCTCTTCCTGGCCTCTCAGGGGCTGTGATGCTAGGGGGAGAATTCCAGAACGAAAACCTACAACCTGAGTGTTTATGATCTGGTGTGGGGACCAAGGTAAATGCACCCTTGTTCTATGTGCCAGACTCTGCCTGGGGACGAAGATCAGAGACCAGAGGAGGCTTGGACCAGGTGCTGGGGATGTGGAGTCACTTTGTCCTTAAGATGAGCTGGTTGGGGCACCTCGGTGGCTCGATCGGTTAAGCGTTTGACTTTGGCTCAGGTCATGATCTCATGGTTTGTGAGTTTGAGCCCCGCATCGCGCTCTGTGCTGAGAGCCTGGAGCCTGCTTCGGATTCTGTATCTCCCTCTCTCTCTGTCCCTCCCCCATTCTCTCTCTCTGTCTCTATCTCTCTCAAATAAGCATGAAGAAGAAGAAGAAGAAGAAAAGGATGAGCTGGATTTGGTCGATGGTAGAGAAAGGGTGTCTGGGAGGCCACAAAACCCTGTGTGGCTCCAGGAGTCCCCGGACACAGACAGGAAAACCTTGGGCAGCCCCAGAGTGAAGCAGGCCTGGGGACTGATCGCTGGGGTAGATTTCCCAAGGCTTCTGCTGAGAGCTTCCTGAAGCTGAGAACTGGACATTGTGACTCCATTCATGAGGTCCGGGGGGAGGCACTGAGTCTCACTGATGTTTCTTTCCTCGCCTGTGGCCTCTGTAGGAGCTCAGCCTGGAGCTCACCCCAGAGTGAACAGTTTGTGGCCCTAAGCACATCACTGACAGTTTCAAAGATCGCTGATGCAAAGATTGAGGCAATTTATTTTAATTGGAAACCTCTAGATGCATTTCCGGCGCTGATATTCCCCAGATGACCCCGTTGGTGGACTGGAAGCTAAACAAGAAAATGTGTGTATTTCAGAAAACCTGATGATTTGAGTTTTCAGACAAGCCCCCTCCCCGAGTTCTGCATGTGTTAATGTGCAGATGAAAGGCCCCGGGTGACTTGGATCTACAGAAACTGTCAATTCTAAAAGGCCTTCTTTTGGTCTTAAAAGGTGTCCTTGAAATTACTCCCAGGTTTTGGCCCCAACTGACTTTGCAGTCAAATATAATTGGCGGAGTTTAGAGCACAGCTGTGTGGATTTTGAAGCTGCCTTTGAGAGTTCCCTGCTGGCGAGTGATCTCAATGGCGACACGTATAGAGATACCAGCCAGAGTACAAGAGGAAGGGAAATGGGGTGCCTTTTGGAAGACGGTGTCACAAGAGAGCCCGGGCAGCACAGGAGCCTGGAGCTGGTTCCACGCAGCCAGGCCAGATCTGCAGGGCTCGGATTGTTCTCCTCTCCCCCGGCCCCACACCTTCCAGCACCTTCGACGAGCACCTGTCTCTGCAGATGGCTGGTGGGCTAGAGGTGTCTGTGGCCATGAGCGGAGAAAGCTAAGTGCCAGGCGGCCATAGATTTTCAATGCCACGCAGAGACCTGCTGGTGGCACGTTATTCCGCACGCTGGCTTTGATGCCCTGTCAGCACCTCGGCGTCAAAGTCATCAAACTTGGACACATATTCTCTTCCCCCAGGTGGCTTTTTCTCCTGCGTTCCTTGTTTCCGTCAATAATGCCACCAGCTCCCTGGCCACGTGCTCAGAAATGCTGGGCTCCTCTTGCATGTGTCCCGAGTCATTGAACCGCTGTCCTGTTCCAGATCCCACCCTCCCACTCCGTCTCCTCCCTTCTAGCTCACTCCCTGCTGCCTCTCTGTTGGGGACTCTCCAGCCTTCTAACTGGTTTCCTCACCTCTCATTTCTCCTCCGAGTCTACCAGTTCTCAATTTCCATATGCGTTCAAATCTTGGAGGTCTTTAAGGTACTGATTCCTGGGCCCCTTCCTTAGAGAATGGGATTGTGGTTGTGGGACGTGGCCTGAGGATCTGACATGTATTCTGACCTGTTCCTGACGGATTCTGATCTAGTTGGCAGGGGGCCACATTTTGAGAAGTTCTGCTTTTACCTTTTGGGCCCTGGTGGTCAGGGAAGTCTTCCTGTGGCCTGTCATGAGGCCACTCCTCAGCTCAAAACTACCTAAGGCCCCCATTGGCTCAAGCACAACCTTCTGGGGCAGGCTTTCAGAGCCTCCTGTGTATCCACCCCCAAAAGATGTCTGGCTTCATTTCCCACTCTCCCCATGAACTGTGTCATCTAGCTCAGTGGATTTCAAACTTTTTAAGAGACAGAATCAATTAGGGGCACCTGGGTGGCTCAGTTGGTTGAGGGACCAACTCTTGATTTCAGCTCAGGTGGTGATCCCGGAGTTGTGGGATCAAGCCCCACGTGAAGCCCCACGTCAAGCCCCACGTCAAGCTCCATGCTGAAAGCGGAGCCTGCTTGGGATGCTCTCTTTCTGTCCATCTGCCCCTCTTCCCCACTCACGCTCACTCTCTTACTTTCTCTCTCCAAAAAAAAGAGAGAGAGAGAGAGAGAATCAATTAAAATAACTATGTAATTAGTGCAGAGTCAATGTTCAATATGAAATTCTAATTCTAACCTACAAGTGGAAAAGGGACCAAAGATTTTTTTTTTTTAATTATAGAGGCCACATATGTAAAATTAGGAAAATTCAATTATTTACTGTGTTTTGGGAAGAGAATCGTACTGGAATTCTTCAAATTTATGTGAGTAGTACTTGGGCCTCATCCTTAGGGTAGTGCGAATCTGGGGTGTAGAGTTTGGGGCCTAACTAACCCAGGCTATTTGTTTTTGTGTCTCGTGTCAACCAAGAATGTGGCGGTGAGCCAGGTGGCAGTGCAGGGCTTTGGAAAGACACTTCAAACTATTCCTTCTGCCCCCAACACTCAGGTTATGATGGGCCTCAGGCCTACGGCGGACCATTTAGTAGATGACAGTGGTTAACACAGAAGCAGTTCATGGCTCCAAATTATCCTCTCAGCTTCCATTCTCTCTCAGATTCAATCTGTTCTTCATAAAATCTAGAATTAACTTCTGAATCAAGAATCTTATTGAAACACTTCCCTGCAATAGTCTTCCTTTGACTCTCCACTACCCACTGGTTTTGGGGTAGGGTCCACCCCCTAGGTGAGGCCCTTTATGGCTTCCTCACTGACCATTTCCCTCAAAAATATCCTAAGTGCTACAGCCACGCAGAACTGTTTGTTCTCAACTTTGGATGCCTTCATGCCTCAGAACATCCTTTTTTCCTTCTGCGTGGAGGGTTCTTTCTTTTTCTTCTTTGCAACTATCTTCTTTTTCTTTAGCACTCAACTGAAATATAACCACCTATGAGAAGCCTTTTCAATTTCCTTCAGAGAAAGTAACATGCTTTTTCCCCTTGGCTTCTATGCTACTCCCTGTGTACCCCCACCACAGAGTTCTGTAAATAAATATTTGTGTTAATATTGCTTTCTCCCATAAGTTAATACCTCCTCGGTATTCAGGACTTGGCCCAAATGTCATTTCTTCAAATACCTAGGTCCAAGTAAGGCTGCATTTTTTGCTAAGCTCTTTCATAGACCTGAATATTTCCTTCAGGGTCCATATCTCTGTAACTTTATGTTCATGAGTGAGATTACCTGTCTAGTACCTCTCTCCCCTCTGGACTACAAGCATCAAGAGGGCAGATACTGGATTTGTCACTGAATCCTCAGTAGGTATCACAGTATGGTTGGCACATAGTAGGAGCTCAATAAATAGTCTTTAATGAAAGAATGAATGGTTGAAGAGCTCCTCCTCTGGGTACCAAGGGAATTAGCAAATCCCTTCTTCTGGAGCTACCTTCCTCATTAGATGGAGTCCTTTTGGTTATAGTTTTTTAAAATAAGTTTAATCATAAAGGGTTTATTGGAAGGTTCCTTGGCATGTCGTGTGATTCAGGGAGGAGTTGAAAAGTCAACCCAAAGAAGATGGGAACTAGGCTGCCCTACTGATGTCAACCCCAGAAGTTACTAGGCCTTTCCTGCAGAATATTGATATTAATGTGGTTAGTTCCCATCTCCTGGTGTCTGTTACCCTCATTCAAATTCCAAATTCCCAGAATAAAGAAGTTGATTGGCCCATTTAGGTGAGGGATGGGTCCTCTTCCCCAGTCAGCTCTGCAAGTTCATGCGGTATAAACAGGGTGGCCAGTACCCCATTTCTGGAGTTCCCAGAGAAAAGAGGTTTCCCATGAGCAAAAGACAGAGTTACTGAAACAGGTGTTCACTTTGGTCTTCTGATTCATCTCTAATATTGTTTCTTCTCTCCTTCTCCTCACTCCCTTACGTGATGTATATTGGCGGTAGCAGAGTCCCTAGGGTACAGAACTGGAAGAAATGACCATGACGGAATGAAGGGGAGGAATGAACATCAGTTGGAGTTTGGGGACACTCTGAACAGTGCACCTTGAGCATTACTTTCTGTGTCCGTTAAGATAATGGTAGCTCTTATAAAACCGATACCAAGAATGTACTAGGGCTTAAACACCATAGAAACTTCTTTCTTGCTCTCCTACAATCCCACATACATTCCTGATCTGTTGGTACCTCTTTTCCAAGAAGTGACTCAGGGACCCAAGCTCCTTCCATGTTGTGGTTTGTCCATATTCAGTTTACAGAAGCTTGCCAAGGCCACTGCATATGTCGTGTCAGTGGAGTGAGAAGCGTGAGGAGGATTGGACCTGGAAATGATACCCAACACTCCGGCTCACGTCCATGGACTAGAACTTTGTCACGTGCCACAACTAATTCCAAGGGAGGCTGGGGACTGGAGTGAGTCTGTGAGCCCCTGAAGAAAAGGAATTCAGTTTGAGAAGCTCCTAGTCCATCTGCTAACTGTTATCTGGACATGACTTTGTTTTTTTTCTCCTGGAGAGTGGATGAGTGTGCCTTTGTGCCTCTGTGTTCTGTAGCGTGCTACCCAGGGTCATATCAGGATGCACAGGAAGACTGGTATGTGTCGGTGTTTGGCAGTTAAGGTGTGGAACTTCTGGGGACTTGTCCAGCTACATGGTGATTCCCCTCTTTCTAGAAATTGTCCCCTTAATCTATAAGATTGGTCCCCATTTGTCTTGCTGATACTACATGACCATAATTGGTTGGCATAGGATTAGACACCTGACTGGCCAATCAAAGCCTCTCATTTGGGAATTTGAAATTAAATCAGAGCCTCAATCTTGGAGGTTGGCTGTGGAGTCATCTTCATAGCGACCTCTTGGGTGAAGACCCTCAACCCCCTGTAGGGAAGGCCCTGAACGGGCTGGGCCCTGGCTTTCCCATGGCAAACTGCTCATGGCTCCCTTGGCTGGAGGGATCTCTACCATCAAAACTTTTTTTTATGTCTGAGTAATTCAAATTGGTGGCTACTTCTCGCAACCAAAACAATTTTAATCAGTAAAGAAATTTAATTTTTATCTTGGACAAGTCACTTTAACAGCCATGGATTTCTCCGGGTGCCTAGGTGGCTCAGTCAGTTGAGTGTCCAACTCTTGGTTTTGGCTCAGGTCATGAGCTCATGGTTCGTAGGTTCAAACCCCATGTGGGGCTCAGTGCTGGCAGCATGGAGCCTGCTTGGGATTCTCTCTCTCCCTCTCTTTCTGCCCCTCCCCTGCTCACTCTCTCTGTCTCTCTCTCAAAATAAATAAATTATCTTTAAAAAAAAAAAAACAGCCACAGATTTCTCATTTGTAAGTTGAAGATAATTTTTATCTGCCCTGCCTATCCAGACTTTTTTTTAACATTAATTAATTAATTAATTAATTTTGAGAGAGCGAGGGACCACAAGCAGGGGAGGGGCAGAGAGAAGGAGAATCAGAATCCTAAGCAGCTTCTGCATCATCAGCACAGAGCCTGATGCGCCGCTTGAACTCATGAACCATGAGATTATGACCTGAGCCAAGACCAAGAGTTGGATGCTCAACTGACTGAGCCACCCAGGAGCCCCTCTCAGGACTTTTAAATGGAATAAACTGAAAACCCATACAAATATAAGTGGGGCTATTTGTCTATAGCAGGCAGAGTTTTAAGAGCGTTTTTCCATGTACGAAATAGAAGGTTTTCTTTCTTTTTTGACCTTACTTTAATTGCTTTATGGTCAATTTCTCTCACATGCAGGAAATCACCATAGTTAGAGGTTTACTTTTCTTTTCTTTTACTAGATATTTAATACTTTGATTATTTCTGACACTGAAATTACCCATGCTTTGCCTTTGCCAAACCAAAACCAATTTTTGCATTATTATTGCTGTTTGGAGCTGTATTAAAAAATGCTGTTTGAGAGTCTGAATTGGACAGTTATTCTCAACCCATCACACCCAATACCCTCTTTTTATGCTACCTCTCATACTCCTGTACTTTTCCAGAATGAAATTATATTAGTTTGTATAACAAATGAACTGGGGGGCTGCCATAACAAGGTATCATAGACCTCACAGCTTAAATATCAGAAAGTTTTGTCTCATAGTCCTGAAGACAGGAAGTCAAAGACCAAGACGTCAACAGGGTTGATTCCTTCTAAGGGCCTTGAGGGAAGGGTCTGTTCCAGGCCCTCTTCCTGCACGTATAGCTGGCCATCTTCTCCCTGTGTCTCTTTATATTGTCTTCCTTCTATGCATGCCTGTGTCCAAATTTCCCCTTTCAATAAGGGCACCAGTCATATTGGATTAGAACCCACCCTGATGACCTAATTATATAATTTGATTCTTTCCATAAAGACCTTATTTCCAAATAAATTTGTATTCTGAGGTTCTGGAGGTTAGAACTTCAACATGGGAATTTGGATGCTTGTAGGGGGAGGTGACACAATTCAGCCCATAACAGAAATGAATCTAATCTCTGTACATGCATTGTATTATATATATATATTTTTTAAATGTTTATTTTTGAGAGAGAGAGAGAGCACAAGAGAGGGAGGGGCAGAGAGAGAGGGAGACAGAGGATCCAAAGCAAGCTCCATGCTGTCAGCACAGAGCCTGATGCAGGGCTCAAACCCACAAACCATGAGATCATGACCCAAGCCAAAGTCAGATGCTTCACCAACGGAGCCACCCAGACACCCTGCATACATGCATTATATTTTCAATGGTCAACATAGGGGTGCCTGGGTGGCTCAGTTGGTAAGCATCCAACTCTTGGTTTTGGCTCAGGTCATGATCTCACGGTCATGGAATTGAGCCCTGTGTCAGGCTCCACACTGAGGATGGAGCCTGCTTGGGATTCTCTCTCTCCTCTCACGCTGCCCCTCCCCTGCTCACACACTCTCTTTCTAAATAAATAAATAAACATGAAAAAAATTAAATGATCAATATAATGCTCTGACTTAAAAAGATGTGGGAAGTAATTTATAGCAAGATAGTATGTTTCCACAGATAAATGCTCAGGCAGGAGTAAGGTAGAAAATGTAATGCTCAAGTCAGATTCTTGGGTGTCTGCACAGCCTTTCTATGAAAGCAGCAGATAAGAATGCAGCCTGCCGCAGGTGAGCTGTGCTGGCAACTCAAATACCATGGGGCACTGTCATTGGTGACATGGTGTCCCAGATAGTGACTGACTCTTTACAAAGTACAGTCTTCCCTCAATTTATATGGGAGTCTCATTCCAGGGAATTCAGCATATTTAGAACCTTGCAAGAAATACTTTGTGTTTTTTTTTTTTTTTTATCTATGGGAAGCTCTGGTGGAACATTTGGAAGTTGGCAGGATGTGGGATAACTCTTTACTGCAGGGGACTGTCCCAGGCATTGCAGAATGTTGAGTATTCTTGGCTTCCACCAAATAAATATCAGTGGGACACCCCTGGTCATTGAGACGAAAGTACCATACAAAGTTTTACAATAGTTGACACACTGAGAACCGTGGGAGGAGAGAGAACTTCAAATAGCCCAAGGAGAGTTACTGCCAAGGTGAGGGATGAGAGGCAATGGGGTGCACCATGTGCCATGCTGAAGGGACCATGTCTGTTTCCTACCAGACACTGGCATCCCTGATCAAGAGGGGCAGGACAGAAAACATCAACCAGTGCTCTCCTATCTGTGATCTTGTGTGCCTGATTGCAACTTAGAAGTCCCAACTCTTCTTTATTACAGTAGTATGTTCAGGGCCCAGCCTAGTGCTTGGCACATAGCAGGCACCCAATGTTTTCTGGGTATTGTTGAATGGCATTCTTTTTTTTTTTAAGTTTATTTATTTAGTGTGTGTGTGTGTGTGTGTGTGTGTAAGAGAGAGAGAGAAAGAGGGAGCGAGGGAGGAGCAGAGAGAGAGGGAGAGAGGGAATCCCAAGCAGGCCCCGAGCTGTCAGCACAGAACCTGACATGGGGTTCAATCTCAGGAACTGTGAGATCATGATCTGAGCCGAGATCAAGAGTCGGACGCTTAACCAACTGAGCCACCCGGATGCCCCTGAATGCAATTCTTAAAGTAGAGTTGGATGAGTCGATGTGAGAAAATTCACATATGTATTTTATGTTTGTTCATTTACATATGCATTCGAACAGTTGTTGAACTATGAGTTGACATGGTGTTAATTCCTGGAAAAACCCACCAGCAAGAGACAGTCCCTGATTTTAGTGTGTGCAGTCTAATGAGGGAGAGAGACCCATATGCAGGTCCATTCCAATATGGCGCCCGTCAAGTGTTACATATGGTGGGAACCTGAAAAGAGGGGTACTCCACCCAGGATGGGGTGAGGGGTGGGATAAGGGAATTCTGGTAATTATCAGGGGTGACTGAGGGTGCCCCAGGGAGTGATGTGCTGCTGGGCTACTACTTTCTTTCTCAGTAGGGACAGAAGATAGTGGGGAAATAGAAAGGGAACCCCAGTTTTGCAGATAGAAGATAAGTCATGGGATAAGGAGCCAGAGATGCCACTTATGCCCCATTACAAGTCCTGGTCCCCCCCAAACTTCACCCCACACCTGGAATTCTCAGAGCCTCTTCACTCCAGTTACACCCCCTTTCCTCTTCTTTTGTCACTCTTCCTAACTCTGTTTTCTGGTGTAAGCTCTGCCTTGAGCAGAAGATGACAAATATATTCAAGGGTGGTGGATTCTGGGGGCTCAGTCTGGCCTAGACTTTGAAGAAACCAATCCTTCTGGAAGTAGCAACAGGCTCCTGGCCCCCCAGAACAATCCCCCAGGCCCATCTTTCTGGAGCTCCTACCTATAAAGGTGCTGTTACAATGTCCTCTACCTCTGCTGCCCATCCCCCTCCCATCTGTCCTCTCCTAACTTGTCCATGCTCCCAGCTGGGTTCACCATCATGGTGTTTTCATCCATGTCCAACCTTCTGAGAAGCAGCTCTGGATTCTGGCTAAAATATGGGGATGGAGACATGCTTAAATGAACTCCTAATGGCAACAAGAAGAATTGAATTAAACAAAAAAGCTTCTGAGTGGGGTCCAGAGCCTCAATAAAACATCTTTGTGCTGGAGTTCGGAAGAAGACTTTGATGAAGGAATGATGAAGGGAACAAATGGGAAAAACGTGGTCCCTGCTCACCCTCTGTGAGTCTGAAGGCAGCGGAAACACTTCCAGGCATCATTTCTAGCCAAGGAAAGAGGCTAAGCAGTTTTCTGGAGCCAAAGACTGCCAGGAGTAATAAGAAAACCCTTTAAGTGAGCTTTCTCCATCTGTTTAGTTTCTCATGCTGAAAAAAGAAGAAAAAATATAAATAAATGATTCAGAGAAATGTCATATGCAATTACCTCCACCAGGGAAAAATAAACAAGACTTCACTTCATTAGGAAGATTCTCACATGGAAGATTCTGGTGGTCTTCCACATGATGAGCTTCCAAAGTTTGGTTGCTCAGACTCAACTTCCGCCCAAACTTGACTCCAGCAGCCAGGGTGATCTAGTGCACTGGACATCTCCCTGTCTGCTCAATCAAATTGTCCAGAGATGAAATCCAGTTGAAGGGAGTATCTGGGTAGACTGGAAGATGAGGGGTCAATAAGGCCCTGGCCTGTCAAATATGTTGGTAGGATGGTGGGAGCTTACTCTGTGAGCACCCACACCAGCCTTCCATTGTTTTTACCACCAGTTGTCTAACCAACTGCCAATGGTGCTAACCAAGGGCTTCCTTGGGATCACTGAGAGCAAATTACAGCATGGCCCTACTTGGCAAACACAGGAATGTGCCATGCCCTTGGGGCTGACTCTGCCCAACAACATCAGAACAGGAGAAAGTCAATTTGGACCTTTAACTTTAAAATTGATTTAACTTTAAAATAGCAAGAGTGTTTGCTCTTAGCCTGCAGCTAGCCTTGTAAGTCTCCAGCAGGGCCAGGGAAGCTGGTCATTCAACAATGCTCATAAAAGCAATGTCCTTCTAAAATTCTCTCTGCAGAGCACTGAGCCCAGGGTCTTATGTGCTCGGATCTTCAGTGAACAAGATTCATAGAAGGTGAGTGGTAAGTAGGAACTGCTTCTGTACAGAGATCTCTGTCCCTACTGACATCTGAGCAGATGACCACACCCCCAGGTTTTCAGAAAAAACCAAGGCCACGTACACCAGCAACCTCAACTTTTCTGTTCCATGTATGTTGGTTTCTTGAAAGCTTTCCCTCCTTCTCCCCCCACCCCAACCCATTCTCTTTTATCTCAGAGAAAGCAAGAAGGGTGTATATCTTCATCTCTCGGCACATGAGACCCTAACCTCCGTCTTGGTCACATCTACTCCTTTCTCATTTGGAATCTTTCTCCAATAATTTATTTTACTTCTTAAATTTCTCCTTCTCTGCTGCCTTCTTCATGTTTGTCTACAAATGTCTTTGGCTTTCCTTCACACCTTAAATTTGGCTTGTCTAAAAATGCGGTTATTCTGTACTTCACAAAACCCACCCATCCTCCCAGTGGGAGACCGTTCTCCCAAGCAGCTGAGACCAAACTTTGGAGTGCTTTTTGATTCATCTGCCTTCCTTGTGTAACTCTTGCAGTCAGTCCTTCTTTTCCATTATCACTGCAACAAACCCAGTTCAGACCCTTACTGTGTCACATCGGGCATAGAAATAACAATGGCTGTTTCTTAAGGGTTTGCTTTCTGCCGTGCACCATGCTGCCTGCTTTATATGCATGAGCTTCCTCTTCACACCAATGTTATGAAGCACCTGCTATTATCCACTTTTTTCAAGTGGGCAAACTGAGGCTTAAGTAACTTACCCAGGGTCAGTATAGCTGACAAATGGAAGAGTCGGACTTCACAGGCAGGTCTGCTGGCCCCACAGCTTGAGTTCTGAACTGTGACGCTAGGCTCACAATTGTGGTTGATTCTTCAAAGGTCTCACAAACACACAGGGCTTCCTGTGCTTCCTCTAGGCTACCTTCTTCCTTGTTACCAGAGTGATCTCCCGAATGTGCCACTGGGAATGCGTCTTCCCCTGCTCACAATTTCTCACTGGCTCTTCACTGCCTGCAGGATAAAGTCCAAACCCCTTAGCTTGATACTCAAAGTCCCAGCCCCACCTGGAGGCTTATACCTGCCCTATTCTTTCCTTGTAGCTCTTTTTACTTCCATCTTCTCTTGGCTCCAAAGTCCAGTGCAAATGTGACCTCCTCCATGGAACGTTTTCTGGCCACACTAACTGGAGCGGTTATTCTCTTTGCTTAAACTCACCTTGTGCTTTATTTGGGCCCCTTTCATGGTGCTCGTGATCTAGACTAATTCACAGTACCATGATTTGCATACTGCTTTATTATATTCTTGAGGTCAGGGATATGTCTGGGTTTTTAAAAAAAAATTTTTTTTTAATATATTTGTTTATTTTGAGAGGGAGAGAGACAATGCATGCATGTCGGGGAGGAGCAGAGAGAGGGAGAGACAGAATTCCAAGCAGGCTCCGGGCTGTCAGTGCAGAGCCAGATGTAGGGCTCAAACCCACGAACCGTGAGATCATGACCTGAGCCGAGATCAAGAGTCAGAGGCTTAACTGACTGAGCCACTCAGGCACCCCATATGTCTGTCTATTTTGGCAACGCTTACAACATCTGTCCAAATGTCTCACACAAAGGGAAGGTATTACTTAAGGTAACACTGGCTGCTGTGATAGCTACCCCGCAAATATTGGTGGCTTGACACAATGAACATTTATTTCTGAATCTTGTAAAGTTCAGTTGACGATGGGGGGTGGGAATGGCGCCGTGCTCCACATGGTCATTCGGGGGGAAAGAGACCCCTCCATCTTCAACATGTGGCTTCCAACTTTGCTCTGGGCATTGACAGCCAGGCGGCAGATGTAGTAACAGAGAATAAAGGGAGAAAGATGGCAGGTGTCGGGGGTAGGGGACGGGTTGCATGGCCCGGGCCTGGAAGTGACACATTCCATTGGCTGAAACTCAGTCTCGTGGCCATAGAAGCCATAAGGAAGATAGGAGATTAGGCATTGTGTGCTAGGAAGGAGAAGAAATGGGGTGGGACGGTAGCTATCCAGGTTATATTTGTGAAATGAATAATTAATACGTTGCTATGTATGTATCAGGGAAGTGGGTTAAGAATGATGGTCTCTAAAGCCCGACACACACACTCCAGCGTGCACAAGGTGATCTGTTGGGACAAGGAGAAGGATATTAGAGCATCTTTTTAAAGATCTAAAATAATAAGAAGGAACTTCAGCATCGCTGACATTCGGCCTGTGAAATGACGCTGGTGCCTCCATTTGGTCCTGGTGTCGGATCTTCCCGTGTCCCATCCAACGTGCGAGAGTCATCTTGAGGGGAGAGTAGACTTCCCCTGTATGCGCAGGCTAACAGCAGCCCCTGCATTCATTCATTCATTTTAGCCCAGGGAGGTCTGACAAATGCAAATCATGTGAGCTAAGTCAAGTGGCTCTATGGCTTATATTATCTTGTTTTTAACGAAACCAGTCCTCACAAAGTGAACAAGTGGCTTTAAACGTACTTCCAGATTAATCGCCGGGTGCAGATAATACTGGTGATAAAAGCAGTGGTGAACCATTAGAAAAATGTCAAGGTTGACCCTCCGATGCAAGCCCTTTGGCGGCCACAGTATGAGGGAAAACATTGATAATCTAATCAGTTCTGGCAATGAGTGACCCCCTCCTCCGCAAATTTGAAAGGCCCACAAACACTGCTTGAAATAGGAATTACGTCATCTACCATTAACAATGAAATCCAAGCTAAATGGATATTGTAACCGGGGTATCAGCTAAGGCTCGTACGAAGCCAAAACTATGTGTGAAACATTTAAAAACTTATTATCTGGAATATCAAGTAGAGGTCTACAATTTGTTTTTAATGTTCAGAACGATTTACTTAATCCATTGCTTTGCAAACATCACAATAAGTTTAATGGTAAACATTTGGAAGCCCCTAAAGCCTTATTTAAGTTTCTTATTGAATGGTCACTTTCTTATTCAGTAGTAAATGGGGGAAAAAAGCCACATACTATGGAGGAAACACTTGTGACTCCCGTTGTGGGGACAACGGCGGAACAATAATGCCCGGAACACAAACCGGCAAGCAAATGAAACTGTGTTCCTTTGTCGGCACACACACTTGGAAGGTGCCTTGAAAACATCGCTGAAGATTTAACGAAATAAGTACCAGGAGAAATTAGACAGTGTGGGAGGCTTACTCTGCAGTTGGGTTGAAGTACAGATGCTTCTAACATGTCTCAGCCTCCAGAATTCCCCAATTCTACTCAGTAATGAAATACATCCAGGACGACTTTCTCCGTGAACGTCTAGAGAAAGGTGGCCTGGAGAAGATATTTTTAATGCGAAGCGACTTCTGTAACCAGAACAATGTTGTAGGAGACAACAGCATCAGTGTCACGCTTGATGAGGCAGCTCATTTGACCCGCATGTAAAAGGAATCCCAAGGGAGCCCTACGGAGACAGATCCAAAGGTGATTTTCATTTACGACTTCCTTCACAGGCAGGCGAGCCCTACGAAGGGGTTGTTGCTGCCTTGAAGGAAGAGTTTTAGAGGATGGCACTGATGAAGCTAATTTTCAAAACAAAATATAGCAGTTAAACACACACACACACACACACACACACACACACAGGAGCGCCTGGGTGGCTCAGTCAGTTAAGTGTCTGACTTCAGCTCAGGTCATGATCTCATGGGTTGTGAGTTCAAGCCCCACCTCGGGCTCTGCACTGACAGTGTGGAGCCTGTTTGGGATTCTCTCTCTGCCCCTCTGCCACTCACTCTCACTCTCTCTCTCTCTCTCAAAACAAATAGATAAAAACTTTAAAAAGCACAGAAAAAGGCTTTAAAATACGAGAGACAAGGGGCGCCTGTGGGTGGCTCAGTGGGTTGAGCATCCGACTTCCACTCAGGTCATGATCTTGAGGTTCATGAGTTTGAGCCCTGCGTGGGGCTCTGTGCTGACAGCTCAGAGCCTGGATCTTGCTTTGGATTCTGTGTCTCCCTCTCTCTCTGCCCCTCCCCCCCGCTCATGCTCACTCTCACGTGCTCTCTCTCTCTCTCTCTCAAAAAAAAAAAAAAAACATTAAAAAATTAAAAAATAAAGAAATAAAATATGTGAGGTTCTTCGGACCATTCTGTAATGGAAGGAGGAGCATTACGAACATGTTTTGTATTGCACAGAGGTTACTGGTTATCTTTCATAAAATAACTTAGAAGTATTTGTACAACTTAGAGAGGAGGCATCCGGTTGCTTTGACCATAAGATTAGTGTTGCAAATTCAGGCGGTTTTCTGCAGCCTGTGGCTCTCGGTGGTTTGCTATCTGGCAGAGATTTCTGAAGCAATAAATCAACATAATCTCTAAAGGTAAAGATGATACTCTACCTTCGAGTAAGAAAGTTACCGACTCTCCAGAGTAAATCACGCCGTGGAGAAAGCAGTTTGAAAACAGATGTTTGGAAATATTCCAGGACTGTGTAGTATTGTTGTTGAAAATGATGTGCTCACTATAAAAACTCCTGTCTGCACATTTTTTAATAATGGAAACTTTTTTCCAACCTGTTCCAAAATCTTCCAGAGGTAGTATTTCAGTGAGCTTTTAACCTGTTGGTTTAAAATATCAAAAAGCCAACGCCTTCTGTTGAGACTGCAGGAAAATTCTATTACGTCAGTTAAAAGAAAACGAGTGCCATTTCAAGAAAGACGTCATGGTCGGGGGGAAGGAGGAAACAGTGAGCATCTTGACACAGTAAAGTACGAACAGACACACACACCTTCCATTTGGTTCTCTCAGATTGGAGCAGTAACTTTTTTTAGCCATGCCAGCCAGTAAAACCGTGCCTCTAGAGACGGGCTTTGTTGGCGTGCCTGGGCGGCTCAGCCAGCTGAGCACCAACTCTGGCTCAGGTCATGATCTCATGGTTCGTGAGTTCGAGCCCCACATCGGGCTCTGTGCTGACAGTACAGAGTCTGCTTTGGATCCTGTATCCCCCTCTCTTTCAGCCCCTCTCCCGCTTCCTCTGTTTCTCTCTCTCAAAAATAAATAAAACTTTTTTAAAAAACAGGCTTTGTTGTTTCACAAAGTATAAAGCTAAGTCTTTCAAAACTGATGAAGTATATTACTCACCTCTCTCTCATTAAAGATATATTTTTAAGTGTCCTTCACTGTTGGTCCATATTCTGTGAGAGACGAGGGGGCAGTGCTTCATTCAGTTTCTAAAAGTCTTCTAAACATGTGACCGTGACTCTTCCTGACATCACTCATCAGGTGACACAGGGTCACGAGCAATAGCAAAGTTTCTGAGTGATTGGAGGAATTCGAATGATGATTGGGGTTCAAATAGAGATAAGAAGGTGTCATTTAAAAGAAGCCACCCATTGGGCAAAAAAACTCACTAAAGGGTAAAAAAAAAAAAGAAATTGCACATCCACTGGACCTTTAAAATGGTCAATTACATGCTTTGTTGAATGAATGGATTTGTATCTTGGCAAAAATAAAGACCTGGGCCCAGACTGAGGTACACCAATGGAGCAAGGGAATTTCTTTCCATGTTTTCCATTTTTTACTGCTTTGTCTCATGCTTAGTCATGTGTGTGTGTTTTAGTTCTGTATGTCAAGTCTCTCTTGTCCAATGTAGTCATGAAGGGTACTAGGAGGGTAATATGATATTAGGATAACTCAATGAATTGTAGAATGTTCGATCTCAGGCAAAATTAGAAATTACCTAGCCCTGATGAGTGCTTTCCAAGATTAAATCCTTACAAGTTCTCGAAAAAATGAAAACTAAAGACAATGTTCATGTGTGAGCAAAAAAATAAAATAAAATAAAATAAAATATAGAATAAAAACATAAAGCCATCCATTGGAACTCGAGTGTATTGTGTTAAGTGAAATAAGTCCCTCAGAGAAAGACAGATATCATATGATTACATTCATATGTGGAATTTGAGAAACCCAACAGATGCACATAGGCAAAGGGAAGGAAAAATAAGATAAAAACAGAGGCAGGCAAACCATAAGAGACTCTTAAATACAGAGAAGAAACTGAGAGTTGCTAGAGGGGTGGTGGAGGGGGGGATGGGCTAGATGAACGATGGGCATTAAAGAGGGTACTTTTTAGGATGTGCACTGGGTGTTACATGTAAGTGATGAATCACTGGGTTCTACTCCTGAAGCCAAGACCACACTGTATGTTATCTAACTTGAGTTAAAAAAAAAAAAAAAAAAAAAAGCCATCCACTGTTTTACCTGTGCTGAATTAGCATTTGAATAATGCCTGGATTGGTAGATGAGGTGGTTAAGGGGAAAAACTCAGCAATGCCTCCTTCACCCAGTCAACATTGTTTTTAATGCTTATTTATTTTTGAGAGAGAAAGAGAGAGAGAGGAAGGGACAAAGAGAGAGAGAGACCGAGACGGAATCCAAAGCAGGTTCCAGGCTCTGAGTTGTCAGCGCAGAGCTCCACACGGGGCTCAAACTCACGAACCCTGAGATCATGACCTGAGCCAAAGTCTGTTGCTTAACTAACTGAGCCACTCAGGGGTCCCCACCCATTCAACATTTATTGGTTCTCCGCCACCTAAGCAGACACTGCAGGTACAAAGACAGCTAAGTCAAGGGCCTGCCCTCAAAGAACACAGAGCCCAGGTTCCACAGGTGACTGAACTTGACAGTTATGCCACCATGCTGGCGACTGTCTTGTCTCCTCCCCATTCCCCGCCCCGGCCCCGCCTGCCTTTTCTCAGTGAAGATTCTTTGAGAAAATGGCATAACTCCATCTCTCTTCCAGTTCCTGCTGTTGTATTCTTGGTTTCCTGAGAAGAGCTAGAGAAAGTTCTGTCTTTCTAGATCTGGAAACTTTGCCCTAACTCATTGAGGATCTTCTAATACTTCAGTTAGTCCCATATGCTTTCAACCTGCATCTTTTTTTTTTTTAATTTTTTTTTTCAACGTTTATTTGTTTTTGGGACAGAGAGAGACAGAGCATGAACGGGGGAGGAGCAGAGAGAGAGGGAGACACAGAATCGGAAACAGGCTCCAGGCTCTGAGCCATCAGCCCAGAGCCCAACGCGGGGCTGGAACTCACTGACCGCGAGATCGTGACCTGGCTGAAGTCGGACGCTTAACCGACTGCGCCACCCAGGCGCCCCCCTGCATCTTTTTATAATCTGGGGATATGTATTTCCTGGCTCTTTTGTCATTTTGCTCACAGTTCCTTATTAAAATCCCAGCCTGAAGCTGTTGACGGCTCCCTCTTATCTTTCTCTGGTAGGAAAATAGGGTGACACATTCAACTGACATTAAGGGGCATGATAATACACAACTGTGATTTATGAGCAATGACTGTGTTCTTGGTAGCGAGCTGAGCACTCTTACACACATTATTTAGTTTTTTTTAAGGTTTATTCCTTTTCCAGAGACAGAGACAGAGTGTCAGCAGGGGAAGAGCAGAGAGAGGGAGACACAGAATCCTAAACAGGCTCCAGGCTCTGAGCTGTCAGCACAGAGCCCAACGTGGGGCCCAAACTCACAGACGGTGAGATCATGACCTGAGCTGAATCGGAAGCTCAACCGACTGAGCCACCCGGGTGCCCCTATATACATTATTAAATTTAATCTTCACTTTGACCTTTGGACCTCACTGGGAAAACTTCAGCTCAGAGAGTTCTCTTCTGGCCCAAAATTACGCAGCTGGAAAGTCATAGCTTATGTCTGTGGGACTCCAAAACCCACAGTCTAACCACAATACTACCCCATCTTTCCTCTTCAATGACACACCAGTCTTAACATGTAACACTTACATTAGCTAAATCAGCCAACAAATACTGTCATTGAGAGGTGCTTCCAGAATTCCCTCCCATCCAACTGATGGGTCTCAGTTTTGCAATTCAAATGTTCAGGAAAATAGGCTTCAGTTTTACGAACTCTGCCCTTGACATTACTGTTAGATCCCAAGGGGCTGTGCCCCCCTCTCCATCTACTTGTTCCCATTTCCCTGTATACCCTTTGCTCTGGCCACACCAATCTATTTTCATTGCTGAGTTGGGCCATGCCACTCCTTGATGTCCAGGCTCTACAGTGGCAGAACTTGCTGTCTCTAGCACACTCCATTTTCTTCCTTGCCTGTTTCTTGAACCCTTTTCATCCTCAAGACCTAGCTCAAGGGCCCTGTCCTCTCTGAGAATGTCCCAGAGACCGATTCCATCCAGTTGTCGGTAGAGTGGCCCATCCTTCTCTGTGACCCCACATCTCTGTTAGAACACCCTGCCCATCACCCTGCTATACAGAGACAGGCTGTGCCTGTTCAGAGTTTCATTCCCAGTGCCTACCTAGCACGGTATCTGGCCCTGACAGGTAATCAGTTAGTGTCATTTGAACGAATGAATGGAAAGTACGAAATGGGGGCAGGGATGGAAGAATCTGGGAAGTCTCCTGGCCACGTCTGTGGCTGGAATGGCTATGTTTCCAGAACTTTGCACAAACACTCAAGTATAATTCAGCCAGCCAGGGTAAGTGGCGTGGCTTGGAAGAAGGAGAAGAAGAGGAGAGAGATCTTCCCCAAGCATCCGCCCAGTGTTGAGACCCCCCACAACTTGGCCTGGTCCACTAAGCTCAACCCAAAGCCAGGAATTCCAGAAAACATCCTAGTCCTCTCTATGTGGCTTCAGCCCAAAACAACAAGACGGTTGTTTTTAGGATCTGGGACAGTGGGAAAAAATACAGGGGAAAAGTGAGCCGATCACACACCTAAAAGTAACGGTTGCCTGGGGCAGAATGGCAAGCTCATTGCTCGTAAAGCAAAATACTGTGGGCAAGAACCACAACGGTGGGGCGCCTGGGTGGCTCAGCTGGTTAAACGTCCGACTTCGGCTCAGGTCATGATCTCACAGTTCGTGGGTTCGAGACCTGTGTTCAGCTCGGTGCTGACAGCTCAGAGCCTGGAGCCTGCTTGGGATTCTAAGTCTACCTCTCTCTCTGCCCCGCCCCCTCTCACATGCATGCTCTCTCTCTCTCTCTTTCTCTCTCTTTCAAAAATAAACATTAAAAAAAAAAAAAAACCAAGAAGTGCAGAAAGCAGGGAGTATTAGGTTCCTATTGCTGCTGTAACAAATTATCACAAACTCAGTGGCTTAACACAACATCAATGTATTGCCTTACAGTTCTGGAGTTCAAAACTCCAGAATCAGTTTCACTAGGCTAAATGTAAGGTGTTGGTAGGGCTGCATTTCTTCTGGAGGCACCAGGGGAGAATCTGTTTCCTTCCCTTTTCCAGCTTGCAAGGGCTGCCCACATTCCTAGGTTCATGGCCTCTTCTCCATCTTCAAATTGTATCAGTCCTTTTCTACTTCTACCCTTATATATTCTCTCTCTCATTCTGATCCTTCTGCCTTTCTCTTATTAGGACCCCTTTGATTATATTGGGCCCACTGGTATTATCTTGGAGAATCTCCCCATTTTAGGATCATTAATGTAATCCCATCTGCAAATTCTCTTTACCATGTAGGTAACATTTTTGTTCCCATAGTTTCCTGGGATTAGGATGTGGACATCATCAAGGGACCATTATTTCGCCAATCATGGGGGTAGGTTCAGGAGTTTGTGTTCTAGTTCCCCAAATAACTTTTTTAACTTTTTTTTTTTTTTAACAAAAGTAAAAACAGACTACCAAAATGAATACAGCCCTCCATATAAAAGAAAACAAATCAGGGGCGCCTGGGTGGCTCAGTTGGTTAAACCTCTGACTCTTGGTTTCAGCTCAGGTCATGATCTCACAGCTTCCCATGTTCGAGCCCCACTCTGTGCTCACAGTGCGTAGCCTGCTTGGGATTCTCTCTCCCTCTTTCTCTGCCTGTCCCCTACTTGTGGTGTCTCTGTCTCTCTCACAGTAAATAAACTTTAAAAAAAAATTTAAAAACAAAAGAAAACATATCAGTTAAATATTTATTTTGGTTTACTTCTGAACAAAGCAGAGAAAAATTCACTTAATGTATAAATAATAAAACTAACATTGGTTGAACTGCAACTTTTCCATTGACTAGCTGTGACCTTGGGTGAGTTATTTAATTTTTCTAATCCTAGATTTTCTACTGAAACAGAAATACCAATACCTACTTTCCCCGTTAAAAAATGAGAGGTTTTATGACCATACAAAACATAAAAAATAATCCCATTCCTTCAACCCTACTATGTCTTAATTCCACTAATAAAAAATATAAAAATGCATATCCATTTGACTCAAAAGTCAGAGAGGCATACAAAAACGTAGAGGGCCTAGCCAACTTCATGACTTGGCCAGAACTACAGCAGATATACTCAGTGAGATTGAACACAAAATAGGAGCATTCTCAAGAACGTTTCCTGATATTTTGGGGCACCTGGGTGGCTCAGTCAGTTAAGTGTATGACTTTGACTCAGGTCATGATCTCACAGTTTGTGAATTCAAGCCCCACGTCAGGCTGTGTACTGTCATTGCAGAGCCTGGAGCCTGCTTTGGATTCTGTGACTCCCTCTCTCTCTGCCCCTACTCACGCTTATGCTCTCTCTCGCTCTCTCTCTCTCTGTCTCTGTCTCTCTGTCTGTCTCTCAAAAATAAACATTAAAAAAATTTAATAAAAAATAAAAAATTTATTTCCAGCTTTATTGAGATATAGTGGACATATAACATCATGTAAATTTAAGGTGCACAATGAGTCGACTTGATATACTGCAAATAATTACCACCACAGCATTAATACTTCCATCATGGCACATAATTAGCATTGCATTTTTGTGGTGAGGACATTTAAGACCTACTCTTTTAGCAACTTTCAAGTATGTAATTATTAACTATAATCACCATGCTCTACATTCAAGTTCCAGAACTCAGACATACTCTAACGATATAGGTTTGTGCACTCTGGCCAACATCTCCCCATTTCCCCCACCTCCAGCCCCAGGTACCAACCATTCCACTCTGTTTCTGCAGGTTTGCCTCTTTTAAATTCTACATATAAGTGAGATCATACAGTATTTGTCTTTCTCTGTCTAACTTATCTCACTTAACATGACTTAGGAGTCGGTGGCTATCCACAGAGAAGACTCACGCGAACCTAGGGAGCTGGGAATGGTGAGCGTAGGTTTGCCGGCTGGAGAGATCATGGTGGGCACGACCATATTCTGACCAAGGTTGTGAAGCACCTGGTGGAGCACGGAACTCATAGATATTTCCATTGGGGTTTGGTGGTCTCAGAAAAAGCAAATACGTCGAGGGAGGATGCCTGGGAAAGCCCATTGGCTGGTAGCCTACTGATATCCTGACATGGTATCTCACGGAGATGCTTAAGCCCAGGACATTCCTTGCATTGTTGTTCCGATTCTTCTCTGGATCCACATTTCACATGGAGCCTATCTTCTGTGGCCTGTTACCGAGCATCTTGGTCCCCAGGGGAGACATCCGCCAACGGCAGAGGGGTGGCATTGTGGAGGAGGGTGGGCCCAGCCGTGGGCAGGCGAGAACACACATCCCCGCGTGGGCTCTGAACATTTGTCCTCCCCCTCCTGTCATCTCCTGTCACTTCGTGCCTCTCCCTTGGAGAACAGTGCTTTGTACATAGTGATTAGTCATTGTTAAATAACTGAAAGACTTCTGGAAAAATTAGGATTTTAAAGTAATTCAGTGGAAAAATAATAAATAAACCCAATGGTTATTATTCTTTAAAGAGATAGTATGAATAAAACTCAGACTGTCGGGGCGCCTGGGTGGCGCAGTCGGTTGAGCGTCCGACTTCAGCCAGGTCACGATCTCGCGGTCCGTGAGTTCGAGCCCCGCGTCGGGCTCTGGGCTGATGGCTCAGAGCCTGGAGCCTGTTTCCGATTCTGTGTCTCCCTCTCTCTCTGCCCCTCCCCCGTTCATGCTCTGTCTCTCTCTGTCCCAAAAATAAATAAACGTTGAAAAAAAAAAATTAAAAAAAAAAAAACTCAGACTGTCAAACACTAAACATTCAGAGGAGGCCTTTCCATAAAAAGAGGGGGGTGACAGGGCAGAGACAGTCGCTTATCTCCCCTGTTCACGTTCCTCTAACTCAGCCTTGACTGAGCCTTATTATCACCCAGAGAATGTTTAAAAAATACCAATGCCAGGGACGCTTCCCAGACCAATTCAGTTGGAATCTCTGGGCATGAGCCAGGGCATTGAGATTTTATTTGAAAGCTCACTGGAATCATCTAATGCCTGGTCAGTGGTGAGAACACAGATGCTTGTATTCCAGCCTCCCAGGGAATGAGCTTCCAGAATTGGATTCCCAGTCCCCAGGGGGCCACATCTCCATGATGTTTACTGCTTGGTCTAGCCCACCAGGCAGATACCCGGTCTGCCCCTGTTTCTTACCCATCAGGTCTTGTGTATCAGTGCTTGAGGAACAGCCTAGAAGACTCCATATCCATGCCCAGGATGGTCAGCAGAGAGAACAGACTCCTGGTGGAGTTGTTAAAGGAGGTACCTCATTTCCCAGGGACAGGTCACCTGGCCACTGGCCTTTCCTGGCATCAGTGATCCTTGGGAACCAGTCCCCACGTCTGCCTGATCAGAAGGAGTTTGTACCAGGAGGCTTCTTACTCACCTAATGCTTTTCTCTTCATCCTGTTTCCCGCACTGACCATTTCCCAACCCTGTCCCAGTGAGCTCTCACCCTGCATGACCCCTATACCTCTTGCAGCTGTCCTGAGCTCTGCCTTAGACAAAAAGACTCAGATTCAGATCAGCTTTCTGGATTCAGGGTTCTTCACTTCCTGGACCCGAGTTTAACTCCTTGTGTGGAGTCCTCTGACCCTGGGGGTCTGCCTGTCTTCCAGTTCTAGTTCTCTACAACCCTCTCATTCTCCCTGCTGCCCAAACCTTGCTCATGACAATTATTTCTCTCAATTGCCTCATGCAAGGTTTCTGCGGGGAACCAAATCTGGTCCCCATAAATGTGCGGTGAGCTTTAAACAAATATTCACAGTGGCATTACAATACCAGCCACCAGATACAGCTCCAAGGGAATGGGTGGAAACTCAGAATGGATGAGAATGTGGTTTCTAGCATCAGTCTTTTAAGTGCATAAGTATCTTGGTGAGTGGTAAAAGAACCCCAGTTATTTATTTTACTTCTCCCTCAGCTCAAGTTGAAGACTTTTTGCCTATAAACCATGAAGATGTAAATTACTGTGGCCATTTTGTGGGCTTCCCTATTGTAAAAACCACTTGTTTTCCTGGTGGTTCCACATTATGTTATTTTGAAATTTTAGGTGAGAAACTCGATAAACTCCCAGGATTCTTTTTTAGGCAAGTGGTATTTTGCCAAGCTTGGGAACATCAGTCAGTCCCTACATTTGAGCAAACTATAGAGGGCCAATCTTGAGTGCATCTCAACGTCCACCCCTACATGTTCTTGTTGCCAGCAGCTAGAAGCTGCAGGGAGTCTGGACACCGTGTGGGGAAGGGTTTTCAAGGGAACCGGGCCTGGGAGCAAACCTTAGATTCTTGCCCCTCAAAATGTGGTCTGAGGACCAGTCGCATCAGATTCACCTGCGAAACTGTTAGAAACGCAGAATCTCAGGCTCCACCCAGATCCATTCAGATCCAATCCGCAGGTTAACCAGATCCCCGGGTGGCTTGTGTGCACATGTACGGCTTGAGAAGCAGTGTTCTCAGCCTTTTCCTGGCCCCTTCTTCCTCTCCCCTGGATTTTACTATCCCCTGCCAAAGAAGCATTTGGTCCCAGTTGCCCCCTTCACCTAAAAGCTAAGAAGACGGTAGTGATTTGATGTCACCTGGGTTTCAGGTTGTGGCCTTGTCTGCTGGGGGAGGTATCTGTGCTGAGACACCGTAAAGCGGGTGGGTGCAGGTTGGGCAGGCTTTCAGTAGGTTTGCCTGGGAAGTATGTCCTTCAGCCGAGGTCATTGTCATCACGGGTGAATAAAGAAGATGTCAGCCTTCCCCTTCCAGCACCCCACATTTGTGAGAACTGTGGCATGAATCCTCTGTCCCCTGCTTGCCCCCATCCCATGCACCCACAATGCAGAGGAACCGGGTCAAAGTTTCTTAACTCATCAAGGCTCAGTTCCTTCTTCCCCTGTTGGTGTAGCCGGCATTACCCAAACCCTTCTTATCCCAGAATTGTTTACAACAAAACTGACTGTTCACAAAACTTGTTTCTCCACCCACTTGAATGGCTTGATATTTCCTTACTTCACTCCTTGGTAGTTCCTCTTCCAGGAGAAAGACGGTGGTGGACAGGGTGGGGAAGGGATAAAGGAAAGGTAAGTAAGACTTAGTTTGGGCTTATTTGAGAGGTTCAGATAAGTCAGCAAAACAGTCCCCTGCACCCCAAGTGGCCCTTGTTCTTATATAGTTTGCACAATCAAGAATACCATACATGACATGGACAAAGCTTTGGGAGTTCTTCAGATTTTCTCCATGCCCACTTTACCAGTGATCAAATGAGGCAGGCACAATGGTTCTCACCTGAATGAGGGAGGGGATTTTTTTTAATGCCAATGCCCAGTCTCCTTGCAGACCTGTTAGGTGGGATCTTTGGGGGTAAGGGCAGGCAATGATATTTCTTTTACAAGCTCCACAGATAATTCTAGGAGATGGCCAGGGCTGAGAACCTCTGGGCTAGTACAATAGTCAAGAGCAGTGGTTCTTAAACTTCAGTGTGCATCAGAATCGTTCAGAAGACTGTGGGCTCAAGACGTTTGCACTTTTTCTATATGGTTTTGACAACCTCTGCACCCATAACATAGGGTGTAATGTAATCACATTTTATGAGCCCCAAATCAGGACATGTGGTCATACAAGTATGGATGACTGTGGGCAGGATGTTTGACTTCAGTTTCATCATTAAGATTCTGGGCCTTCCATCACTGTAACCACAATACCAGATAACAAAGACTTCTTATTCCTCATCAATCACTTAGGAATGCTCTGTTAACCTTAATCCTTGGAATCATTATTTTTAAGGAACTTCCAATTTTTTATTAAAAAGTAAAACATATTAAGTGTGGAAAATATAGATGTGAAAGAGAAGTAAGCAAAATAAAATCATCCATCCATTAAAAAAAAAAAGACATTTCCGCTTTTAACAAATTCCCAGGTGATGCTGGGGCTGCTGGCCCTTGTTCTGAGACCAAGTTTGAGAACTATTGCTCAAGAGATCTAAGAGGAAATCTTAGTCATACTGCCAATTCACCATAAATATGAATAATCATTATGCCTTCTCTTTGCCTTGATGTTCTGCAACAGGGGTAGGCAAACATCTTCAGGTAAGGGCCATTTAATAAATATTTCTAGCCTTGTGGGCCATACAGTCTCTGTTGTAACTACTCAACTCTGCCACTATAGCACAAAAGTAGCCATAAATGATATGGAAACAAATGGCGTGGCTGTGTTCCCTTAAAATTGTATGTAGGTGGCAGGGAGGATTTGGTCCATGGGCCAAACTGCTGACCCTTGGTCCACAGTTTTACTGCCAAGATATCTAAGTGAGGATTTTTTTTTAAGTAGTCTTTACACCCAGCACAGAGTCCAGTGTGGGGCTTGAACTCAAGACCCTGAGATCAAGACCTCAGCTGAGATCGAGTGGGGCACTTAACCAACTAAGCCACCCAGTTGCCCCTAAGTGAGGATTTTTTTAAATTATCTGATTTGGTGTTCTTTAGGCCTTCTGAATCTGAAGGTTGCTGTCTTTCATTGGTTCTGTGAAATTCATGGTTATTACCTTTTAAAATCCTGCTTTTTCCACATCATTCCTGTTACCTATTCATGCAACTCTCACCTGGTAAAGTTAGATCTTCCCCCTTCGTCCTATTCCTCGTAACCACTTTTATATTTTTTACCTGTTTCTCTGTGCTGTATCCACACTGACTTTCCATTTCTGACAGTACTTTTTGGCTCCTTATCAAACCTGCCTGATGTATTTTGATGCCTATGAATCCTCACCTTACATTCAATCCCCTTATTTCTTTCTTTAAGTATTTTTACATAAACTGATGTCACATTCTCTGCTGGTATTTCCAGTAGCTGCAGTCTTTGCAGGTCTGATTCTATGGTTTATGATTTCTCTTGATTTTCATTAATGGTGGCTTACCTTTTCATGAGTTTGGTGGATTTTGATCCTGAGCTCATATTTCTTAAAATCTTTCCTGTGATGATTCTTTGAGGCGTTACCTTTGCTTCTTTCAGGGGCACGGGGGTAGTCCCAATGTGTTATCGCGTGAAATAAATTGCTGGCTTTAGAGCTAGCCAAGCGGTATGAATTTTGGCTCGCTATTAGAAATTCTTGGGAGACATTTTTCTTTCCTCCTGCAACCAAAGGGCCCCTCAGAGGGGCAGGTTCTTTTGCCCTGGTTCAGTTCTTCAGCATATTGTTCTTTAGTGGTCCTGGCTTTATGTGAGGGGTCTCCCAGTCCCCTCCTCACCCCGCCTGTCCCTGGTACCTGCATGACCCATTAAAGCCTGGGCTAGGTCACCAAGAAATGGCCATGCCCCCACAGGTAATGACTGCCTCCAGCATTAGTTCTCCTCTCTGGATTCATGCTTTCTCAAGATTTCTGATCTCTTAGGAATGCCTTGTTCTGATGCTGGTTCAGCCGTGCTTTAAATATATATATATATATATATTTTTTTTTTTTTTTAATTAATATCATCTCTAGCATTTTAAGCAGGCTGTTTAGTGGTGGTGTCACTGTATTACCAGAGACATCAGAGACAACTTCCTCATCTCTAAATGGAGAAACGAACAGAACCAGGACTCGATACACTTTTTTTAAATGAATGAATCAGTGATTTTTATATTGCTCTCTGCATTCTTAGAGTTATACTGTCATCAGGCTACTGTGCAAGCTGCTAACAGACTAATGAAGTGTTTCTCAGATTAGACCAAGTTAATAATATGAATCTATTTCATAAAAATTTTTTGAAAGGTACCGTATGGAGTTTGTGGACTCATCATTTGTGGGGTTGAGTTTCCCTGTGTGATTCAGAAGGCCCACGTCAGATTGCAACTTGTCCTTTTGCTGAGGCATCAATATGAACCGACTACGCCATGGGGTTTGTACTGGGGACAAATCTTTCGGCTTCATGAATGTGCCTAGATTATCCTCCCACCCACTGACAGCCTCGTCCTAGGGCAGCGTATTGACCTCCTCTCCTTGACTAACACTACAGAGTAAGTCTTTTGAATTCTAAAGCAACAAGAAGTCATTTTTGTGTATGTGAAGAGTGGCCACCAAGTAGAAGCTCGAAGCTTTGTAAAAGTTGGGAGGCAGTTAGATTGTGGTGTGCAAGGATGTGCAGGAAGCACTTAACTCCCGATGGAAATGTGATTCGGGAAGACGCCAGGAGCCTGGACAAATTTTCCACATTCTTGAGTTGGGGAATTCTGGAAGAAGCAAGCGTGCCATCCCATGAGGATTTCCAGTGCCTACTGCATATTAATAAATAGTTTTGTGGAAAACAAAGTCAAGCAGAAATGCTAAGTTTAAAAAGAGCCCGTACACTTTGGCATTTCCTTACACACGATCCAGCAACCAAGCTTCCTGGTGTTTACCCAAATGAGTTGAAAACTTCTGTCCACCGCACACAAACCTGCACGTGAGTGTTTATAGCAACTTTATTCAGAATTGCCAAAACTTGGAAATAACTAAGATGTCCTTCAGTCGGGGATTGGAGAAACTATGGTCCATGGGACAATGGAATATTATTCAGCCATAAAAAGAAATGAGCTATCAAGCCATGAAAAGACAGGGAGGAGACTTAAATTCAGCAAATTATTATGTGAAAGAAGCCCATCTGAAAAGGCTATGGACTGTACAATTCTAACCATATGACATTCTGGAGAAGCATAACTAGGGAGACTGGAAAAAAAATCAGGGGATGCCAGGGCTTGGATCAGGGAGAGAGATGAATGGGTAGAGCACAGAAGATTCTTGGGGCAGCGAAACTACTCTGTGTGATATTCTAATGGTGGATACCTGTGATGTACATTTGTCAAAACTCATAGAATGCGTAACACCAAGAGTGAACCCTAATGTAAATTATGGGCCTTGAGTGATAATGATGTGTCCCCGTTGGTTCATTGATTCTAACAAATGTGCCACTCTGGTGTCAGATTTGATAACGGGAGAGGCTGTGCATATGTAGGGACAAGGGCTATATGAAAATTCTCTGAACTTTCTGCTCAGTTTTGCTGCGAATGTAAAACGTCTCTTAAAAACAAAGCTTATCAATTAAAAAAAAAAAAATGAGACCACAAGCCTGGGACACCGCTTCTGTGAAGGATGAGGGGGAACAAGAAGAGAACTCAGGCCATATGGCATTTCCTGCCTCCCCAAGAATGGCCAGGGTGCCTTTCTGGGAAAGCTGATGCGTTGGACAGAAATCTGCACCCCTGGGAGCGTCAGAGTGAGCAGGGAGAGGCTGGCCGGGAAGCTGGAAGATCCCACCTCTGGCCTCTCTTGAGTCTTAGTGAAAAGCAGGACCCACACACAGGCACACACTAGCACGTGCAAGAACAAATGCACAGAAGGAGACAGATCGGCAGGCATGCATTGATGCACACATGCCCGGCATACACTTGCACGATTATGTGCGTGTGCACAGTCGGAGCTCACATCTATTATAGATACACACACAGACAGACGACTGAGGCAGCTTGCCATTCTGGAATACAAGCAGTAGCTGCTGATAAACATGTTCTCTTGAGAGCCTGGGGAGTTAATTGTTCTAACACATGTCCCCTGGGAATGGAACAGCCTTCCAGAACAATCAGCCCTCCCTCCTCCATCAGTCAGCTGCAAGCGGTCGGAATCTGTCTGTATCTGAAACTCCCTGTATGGGTTCTGGCAAGTGCCCACGTGTGTTCATCTCAGGCTGCCTGCAGGCAGCTTTCCCACCCACGCATCCGCAATGCCCAACGCAGGTCATAATTTAGCGCTGTCGGCCGATGACACTCACTTCCCCCATGTGACACTGCAGGGCTTTCGGGGCAAGAACGTGCTGCCTGCAGCTGCCCGGGAGGGTCAGTGACAGGCGCGGTGAAGGAATTGAGTCATGGGCCAGAGGAGTGTTGGTTCCCTTCCGGCCCCAACAGCTTCACCCTTCTAACTTGGAGCCTGACTCTCCGTGTTGCATAAGCTGCCTGAAGAGATCAGCAGTAGTTTGGGACACTTCTGCCTCGAGGCTGCACATGGGAGAAAATCTCCTAAGTGGAAACAGCCCCATTTGCACATTGGCAGATGGAATCCAACTGAATGTGGAAAAAAGCTCAACACGGGGCTCAAACCAAACAAAAAAAATTAACCAAAATAACACCTTTTAAGTTTAACAAGGACTTAAAAACTATTTTGAAAAACTTCTGGTACTAATAGACAATTTTCAAAACTTAATTTAAAGACTCTTCCCTTGAGTTAAGAAGCAGGAAGCCTTTCAGGACTTCCATTCTTTTAAAAATTCTCTACTTCTGAACACAACCGGATTATTTTCTTATAAAATTACTCTCCTGAACTGTTTTGCAACTGTGGTAGACAGGATAATGGCCCCCCGAGGATGTTCCCTTGAACCTGTGAGTGAGTTACCATACACGGCAAAAAAGGGACTGTGCAGATGGGATTACGGTAAGGTTTTTGAGATCACCCTGGATTATGCAGGCAGGTCGAGTGAGTTAGAAAGGTCCTCCCAAGAGGGAGGCTGGAGGGTCAGAATCTGAAAAGGAGATGTGAAGGCAGAATCAAAGGCTAGAGTGGTGACTATAATGACAGAGGAAGAAGCATTAAGCCAACGGACCCAGGTGGCCTCTAGACACTTGAAAAGGGCACGAGAGTGAGTTCTCTTCTGTGGCCTCCAGAAGCGTGGAGCACGGCCTGGCCAACACCCCCATTTCAGGATTTCTTACTTCCCCCGCGGGAAGACGCTAAATTTGTTTTAAGCTACTAAGTTTGTTTTAATTTGTTTTTGCAGCAGCAAGAAACTAATACAACCTATTGCGAGCGATCAGATCACGCCTGCTAGCTTGAGAGAGGAATGACTTGACAAACTGATGGCTCCGCGTGAATCTTCATACAGTTTCCCCGACCGCCGTCCCCCCTGTTCGGGTGAGCTCATAGTAGAATTGTTTGCGGATTTTTCACGTACTTATGCTAAGTGAAAAATACATGGTGAGAGGCTTAAATCCATCTAATTACTGACGTCTTCATACATCTTTGTTGGGGATTATCCTACAGTATTAGTGTTCTAGGACTGCTGATACGAAGTGCCACAGACTGGGAGCTTGAACAACAGAAATCTATTTTCTCACAGGTCTAGAGGCCGGAAGCCCAAGAGAAAGGTATCTTCTGAGACCTTCCTGCTTGTCTTGCGGGCGGCCTCCTTCTTGCCGTGTCCTCGCATGGCCTTTCCTCTGTACCTGCACGTGTCTGTGTCCAAATTTCCTCTTCTTGTAAGGACACCAGTAATATTGGATGAGGACCCGTCCTAAAATTACCAAAAACAATTTGAACTTAATTACCTTTTAAGTTTATTTATTTTGAGAGAGAGAGAGAGAGCGAGAGAGAGAGAGCAGCATGATCAGGGGAGGAGCAGAGAGAGAGGAGCACAAGAATCCCAAGCAGGCTCTGCACTGTGAGCGCAAAGCCCGTCACGGGGCTCCATCTCGAGAACTGTGAGATCATGACCTGAGCTGAAATCAAGAGTCTGACACTTAACTCGCTGAGCCACCCAGCAGCCCCTAACTTAATTACCTTTTCACAGGCCCGATTCCTGGTCATTTCCCTAGGTACCGGGGGTTCGGGCTCCAACATATGAATCGTGGGGGAGACACATTCCAACCCATAACCTCTATACTAGCTACAGGTGGGAGAGAGTCTGTGCCAGCCAAACAGATCAGACTGTGTAGACCACTGAAGTGACACATCAAGACTATTCACCATAATTCCACATTATTTCTGCTTTGGTACACTCAAGTGTATTATGATATGAGTCCATTGGAACTGTCTCGCTTTGTCACCTTCTGGCCCACGAGAATATGTTGCAGAGACCGTTAAACTAAGATGAGGACAGGCCAGCTCTGGAATGGCAGAAACAATCCTAGGAAGATCTTATGGGATTGGGCAGTTGGGGGGTGGAGGGGAGGGAGGGCTGTATAAATGCAATTAAATCGCTACTTCACACCATACACTGTACACATACATCACCGGATGGATTATAGACCTAAATGTGAAAAAACACACTTCAAAAACTAATAAAGAAAATAAAGGACAACGCCTACATGATCTTAGAGTAGAGGAAACCTAAAAAAAAAAAAAAAAAATGTATAAAGTCCCAACAATAAAGAAAAAGATAGATTTAACTATGTCAAATTTTAAAATTCTGTACAGAAAAAGCATGTAGCCTTCTATTGGCCAAAGATTAAAAACAGACTAGGAGACACATTTAATAGGCTAGGAATGAACATACAAAAACACAAAATAAAAAAAGTAGAAAAAAATGAACCAGTTGTCTGAAAAGGAGATGTGAAGGGCTGACAAATAAGGAAACAAACAAAAACGATGTTCAAGCCCAGAGAAGGCAAAGAAACAACACAAAAGGAGACCACTTTCCATTCATTGTATTCGTAAAATTTAAGGGGCGGGCCATCTCAACTGTTGGCGAGGTCGTAGGAGAAATAAATAAATTGTTGCTGGAAATGTGAATTGGTAAAAGCGCCGAGGAGAAAAGTTTGGTGGCAGCTAGGAAAACGTGTTTACCCGGTGTGCTAGAAATCGTGCTTTGGGATACACACTAGACAGCCTCCTGCATAGTATCATAAGCATCTTGCACACAACAGTGTCAGTGCGGCATGTTTTTGTAATGGCAGGGACAAAAAGCAAGTGACTGAAACATCTCCCAATACAGGAATACAGAAAATGTGGTATTCTCTATGATGAGATACCAGACAGCAATTAAAAATAATAAATAAAATTGGTCTATATCGTCCCTAGTAGATGTTACAAACAGAAGGTAGAGTGTAACAGCAAGATGCAGATTGCTGGGATTTATACTTGTATGCGCTAAAAACCAAACTATACGGTGTGTGTGCACGCGTGTGTGTTTTAACAGATGCGCATCTATCTAACAATAAAACTTTTTAAAGTGATACAAGAACATTTTTGTCTCTAGAGGGATGTCAAGAAGAATAGGTGGGGAGGTACTGGTTTGGGGACATTGGTTAATATCGCTCCTTGGCTCACTCCTCCCCTTTCCTCCCTCCCTCCCTCCCTCCCTCCTTCCTTCCCTTCCTTCCTTCCTTTCTTCCTTCTTTTTCTCTTCCAAAAAATTGATAAGAAGCAAACAAGACAAAAAAGCTAACATCTGTTCATTCTGAATTGTGGAAATATGGAAGTCTAAGTTACTCCTTTATTTTGCTGTAACTTTTAAATCTCGGAAAGCAGAAGCCAAACCAAACAAAAAAGCCCTGGTATTTATATAAATACAATCATGAGCTATAAAACTCTACTAAAAGAAGTAAAGGAAGACTTGAACAAAAGAAGACGAGTATTCTCGTGAGTATGCTGTGTTCTACAGAGCGGGCTAACTTCCACTCTCCAACCGACTCCTCAAAGTTGGGAGGTCCCAGGGGTCTTTGAATTGGAAAGACCCGTAGTGATCATTTGGTGCCAAAGCCCCTTTTCACTTCCCTCATGAATGGTGTCCAGTCTCTTGAAATAATGTGTTAAGGGTGTCTTCTTCCAGTGCCAGTGGCCAGCCCTACTGTTCTGAAGCAAGTGGTTCCATTCATTTGTCAGCAGCTCAAACCATTAAGGAAAGTGCTTTCTAACTTTGAGAAGAAATCTGTTCCTGTAGACTCCGCCCCTTGGTTCCATTTCTTCCTTCTGGAGCAACAGAGCTGAAACCCAGTGCTCCTTTGACAGGAATGTCCTTCAAAATGTGAAGACAGCTATCCTGCGTTTACGAGTTTTTATACGTAAAAATATAAAGAGCTCTTTACGCAAACGGAAACGTGAGCATCACCTGGAGACGTCACCATAAAACTCCAACAGGCTGTGAAACGGAGTTTTGAAAATTCTCTTTCATAATGTGGAAGAAACTAACGTGACAACACGGAGAGCTCGGCCTCTCTCAGGTAGTGAATTTTTCTCTGGGCTTGGAGGCAAAGGACTCCCCACCTCCACCCCAACCCCGGGAGGGAGAAGTACATAATTGATGAGCAATCCTTATCAGACTTGAAAGGACAAAGATACAAAGGGGAACCGGATGCCTGGCTACAAACTGATACCTCAACAGACATAAGAGGAAGCTACATAATCTCCTTGTTAAGGACATTGTATATTTTATAAGAGAATAGCAATGCCTTGCCAATTTCAGTGCCAATGTGGGCTGACAAAGGGATCCGAATACTGACTTAGGAAAGTTTCTCTTAAAGGTAAAGGCCTCTGGAGACACAGACCCTACTGTATTGGTGTTTATTGGTTGGCTTCTTTTTCACCAGCTTGAAAAGCGACCAATGGACAAGAAAGGCTGTTGGCATTCCAGTTTGAGAGGTTATTGGTTGATGCTGTTTAAGTTACCTGAGATGTTATGTATCACTGTGGGTAAGAGGAAAGGGGAAGGGAGGAAAGGAAGGTCAGGTTCCCACTGTTAGAAATGGAACAGGGATTCCAACTCAACCTCCTGGAACTCAAATGTTCTTCACTTTGTTGTGTTCTAAACCTCACCCCTCTCAGGTTGTGAAAGCATCCATATCACTCATAAAAATATTTAATGGCTTGTATCAACCAGTCAAAACGGACTATGGGTGCTATGCCTTATGGGTACATCCTGGCTGGATATCCACAGGTCTACAGCTCTAACCAATCAGGAACAGAGAAGCCCTTTCCAAGGTGATACAGCAGATAAAGCAGTATTGCTTTAAGAAAGGTAATTGGGTTGTGCTCGTCTTATAAAATAGTTTTATTTCACATTAGATCTCTCTGAAATTATATTTTAGATATTATGCCACTTCTTTTTACAACTTCTCTTTAGAAACCACTTCAATTTGTCTTCGAATGCAGAAGAAAATAAAGGAGGAAGGGTAAGGGAAGGGGTGGCTTAATTTTTCTAAATTGCAAAGTGACTGACAAAACTTGATCCTTCTCAAAGGTCTGTGCGTGGCCCGAATGGAGAGAGGGGGTCTAAGCCTCCTTTAACGCTCTCTCCATAGCTCTGCCCCCGGCCCCCATAGTTCCCTCTTTGGAGAATGTTGTCTTCTTAAAACCCCACTCCCCAGCCCCCACCTGTTGCCATCTGATCTCAGAGCCATTTCCTGCTCACAGTCTTGCTTTCCCCCTTACCAGACTCTGTCTGCCCCTCCTTTCAGCTGTAAGTCTGTTTTCTAAACCTGACATCGAACAAGCAGGTAAATAAATCTTCGGATAGTATTTCCCAGGCAGCGTCCCTAACGTTGGGGGTGTTGTGACCACCTACGATGGAAAATGATTATTTCAACCTCTCCCTTACCACCCCTCCCCCCGCCCCCAATTGCGGTTATGTTTATTTGTTTTTGACTAGAGTGAATTAAAATCAGTTTTGTGTGGAAGATTTCACAACAGTCGTTGACATTTTTGGAGAGACAATGGAGAAAGATTGAAGACCAATGGAAACCTAACGGCCATGCAGCATCTCATGAGTTTGTGGGGCTTTTCCCCTTAGTTGTGCAAATTCAGTCCAGTGGGATATAGAAATAAGTGCTGCAGGAAAGCATTTTTCTGTTTGCCAAAAAGCAGTGGCGTTGAACGGCTTGAGAGACCACAAAATCACATTTCTCTACTCAGCACTGGGAAAAATTGTAATATGAAAGCATATTACCGATTCACATCACCTGGGTCCACTACAGCCAGAGGAAAAGAGATTCCAACCCAGCCGCTAATATGCAATGGATTATCTTGCTGTGAGTGTTTTTCTGGGTCTTGCTGTTGTCTTTTGATTCAACCACATAATTGCCTAAAGTAAGCAGTGGAGAGTGCCTGGCTCCTTAGTTCTGGGTTGCTGCCCCTGGACTCGCATCGTTTAGATTAAGGAAGAGATGAAGGCAAGCAGGAAGGTTCTGGGTTGTGATTGCTGTGGACATGAACTTTAGCTTCAGTCCCCACTCTGCCCCCAGCATTTCAGGTGCAGGAGGTCTGGCTGGTTTCTCAAAAATTTCCCTGGTCTGATGCCACTTGAGAAGCTTGCTCTCCAAAACTCAACCTCAATAATTATAAAAACTTATTGGAAATGTTTTCAATATTTTCAAGCTGAAAATATGCCTATATATTTTAAACAACCCCAAAGGGATCGAGAATGGGAGAATGTCAGGGCTGGGTGAGAGGCAGCCTCACGCCGAAGGCCCAGGTGGGAATGTGCCAATGTTAAGTTATTGGATGAGATTTCTGAGCAAGAATCAAATATTTGAGTCCTCCAGCATTTGTGGAAATTATTTTAGCAGGGAACAGCGGTGGCACCAAGACAATGATTTGTTTTCTCAAAGTCCAATTTGAGAAACCGTATGGCTCCATGTTTCACTTCTAATTAAAATTGTAATCCCTAAGATATTCTACCTGAGCTATGAGGAGCCAAGGGATAGAGCTCCGATTGTTTTGAATGGCAGGGGGTCTTGAAGACCCAGAGAATTGCCCAGTGATAGATCAGTGATCTCCAGCCTCAAATGACTTCCACATATATAAATTGCAAGCCAGAAGGAGACACTAAGGAGAAGAACAGAAGGGTTTGTTTGGAGTGTACCACAAATAATTATAAGTTATGGGAACAGAGAAGAAAATAAGGCATGTTGATTAGAAACACCAGGATGAATTGGCATTGATTTCGCCGTACAATAGAAAATTTGTTTCAAATTTTCTTCCAACAGATGCATAGCATGGTGAGTGGGGAATTAAATTTTATTCCAGGTTCAAATTTAAGTTTGGAAATGAAATTTGGGAAGGTATGCCTTATTTCACAGAGACAAAGCAACTTTCTGAATACTCTTACATAAGGTAGCCAATAGAGGGCTGATGTGCTTTTCTAGATCTATAGGCTCAGAAAAATTGCTCTCTTGCTTTTGAGTATACGTTTAGCCTTTTTTGTTCACCGACGGACGCACTCTAATATTCTTCTCTGTGAATCTGTGCGTGTTCTGTTATAGCCTGGTTCTGACAGCAGTCTCCTAAAGATAAAAAGGACCCAGGAGTTTCAATAAAGCCCTTGCTGCTTATATGGCTATAGAATATTAAATCATACATTCTGCTCGGTTACGTTGCAGCTGTTAATTTTCCTTCAGGTCCTTAATAACTGGAATAAATACAGTAGTCACATACTTTATTTCTCTTTTTAAGCCAAGAGTTGGTTGGCATCATCAATTCTGTACCGGTTCCTTAAAGTGTGAGTTGACAGTTTGTGGCACTTTTTTTCCCCAGAGGTACAGGCCCACGTTGTCTCTTGACCAGGGAGCCCTGTCACTCAGCTGGCTATGGGTGCAGGGGCAGAGCTGGCCCGAGGCAGAACCGACAGGTGGGCATGGCCTCTGGGCTCAATCATAGGTGTTCCCCCAGCTTCTTAAGAGGAGACTGTGCCCTGAGCATGTCCTCACCCCGGGCTCCACTGGCCCTCTCCTGGAGCCACTATTTAGAAGGCCACTCATACCTCACTCCATTGGCCTTCCTCTGCCCCAATCTCCAGCCCAGAATCATGTTCAGTGTCCCTGCGTCCCTGCCCCCAAGCATCAAAAGGTCCCTGTTCGTGGGTCCCCTCGGAAAGGCCTACGTGGCTGATGAGCAACACCAGAGAGCCCCCAGAACACTGCCCACAGTGGCTCCTCCTACCCCTGGGGCTCCCCTGGGCCACATTCTCAGCACATGCCTGGGCCCCACAGAGAAGACGGGGGGACCCGCTTGGAAGGTAAGCACCAAAGAGGATCGTAGTTGGGCTTCCGGATGGCCATAATCCACACTCAACAAAGGGCTGGGATACCTTGGGAGACCCCCCCCCCCTCCTCTTTTCCTCCTTCCTTCCCTTCAGAGAAGAAGACCTCTTCTCCTGATCAAGGATGACCTCAGCCTGCCTTGCCGTCCTCTGCTCTAGAAGCCTGGTCCTCCCTGGTGTCCTGCCCAGGGTCGTCGTCATCATCTTCCCCCTGCCCTCAGCACCATCCCTTTTCTAAGCAGCATCCTCTGTTACCTTCCCCCCCCCCACTCCACGGCAAAGCTGAAAACTTGTGTTTATGGGGTAAATAGAAGCGCCACCACTTAAAGAAGGGGCTGGGGCTCTCACGAGGAGATAAGGGGAAACATGGAAGAAGTGACATCAGCCAGCAGCTCTGAAGGGTTCTTAACGTGTTTGGAATTTGCCGCCAAGATTAAAAAAGAAACGATTTCAGATAAAACTCAAGACTTTTGCAGGCTGCTCCTGAAAACCAGAAGGCCTGGAAATGCCAGACCAATAGATCCACATGTCGACAGGCACCAGCTGTTCCTTTCCAGAAGGCCTTGCGCCAGGCAGACGCAACAGACGTCACCTCCTGCCCTCTTCCGTAATGTGGCCCTGCCACTCTGCCACCAAGAGACAGCGCCTAATTGCTCTCCCCCTGAATCTCACTGGCCTTGGTGATTTGCTCGAAACCAGGCGAATGTAGTGGGTCCGCTGAAGAGACACCACAAGATTTCTGAAGCTGGGAGAGCTGGCGATCCGCTAGAGAGGGGAGCCACTTCCATGGTCAGCGTGCAGACATAATGCTTTGTAATTTCATTTCCAAAAATATTACCGGCTGCCTAATCCTGATGGACAGACACCCACTCTGGTCCCTGTTTGTAGAGCTGGAGGTTCTTACGCTGAACTTAGCAGTGGTGGAGAGAAGACAGCTCTTGCTGAACTCTTTTCACTCTGTCTTCCGATCTGATGGAGCCACCCCCAGCCCCTCTCACCTTTCTCTCCGGAAACATCCCAACCGTGTGACCATGTGACCAAAACCCCCCTGAAGTTCCTCAACATCCAGGAAAGCCACATTCCGGAAGACTGAGAGCCAGGCAGAGACAAAGACCCTTTGTCGATGAAGCACTTACTGACATATTTCTGAGAGATTAATTGGCATCAGAATACAAAGAGGAGCGGGGTGAAAAACGCCCTCTATAAAAGACGTATTTAAAAACGTGATCGCAGGGGCGCCTGGGTGGCGCAGTCGGTTAAGCGTCCGACTTCAGCCAGGTCGCGATCTCGCGGTCCGGGAGTTCGAGCCCCGCGTCGGGCTCTGGGCTGATGGCTCAGAGCCTGGAGCCTGTTTCCGATGCTGTGTCTCCCTCTCTCTCTGCTCCTCCCCCGTTCATGCTCTGTCTCTCTCTCTGTCCCAAAAATAAATAAACGTTGAAAAAAAATAATAAAAAAATAAAAACGTGATTGCAAACATAGTTCACATTCATTGCAGAAAACTCAGGAAACACAGAGAAGCACAAAGAAGCAAATGAAAACCACCTCTACCCTCACGCCATCCTTCTCCTTTATTTTTTTATTCTTATACATGGAACAAATAATGTTGCAAAGATCAGGTCCCATTGTAACCCCCTGTCCTGTGTAATATTATACACATTTCCTCGTGGCAATAAATGTGCACCTACAGTATAATTTTATGGATAATTTTACACATGGTATTCTATTGTGTGAATGTATCATAATTTAGATAATCATCTCCTATTGTCTGGCATTTGTTTCCAATTTTCTCCTAGTTATGAACATCCATCCTTGCCCACGTATCTTTTCACATGCCTGGGATTATTTCCCGGCTAAACGTCTAGAAATGGGATCGCTGTGTCACAGCTACAACAATTTTCTCAAGGCTTTTGTTACTTATTGTCACATTGTCCTCTAGCGTCATATCCTCACCAACAGGGTATAGGCATGCACATTTCACCAAACCCACGCTAACCGGACAACACGTCCTCATGGTTTGGTCAATCGACAGCTGTAGCACTTTGCATTTAACAATAATATGCCAGTAGCCGAGGACAAAACCCGGAAAACGGTGGAGAGAACAGAAGAAATCTCTGAGGATGCAGGGTGGCTCTTTTACAGAGGAGGAAAGTGAGACCCAGAGAAGTAGGTGATTTGCCCAAAGTTATACGGGGAATCAGTGCATGGGTCATCGACACTGGACTGGAGCGTAGTCACTGGCCTGTAGCACCATGACCAATTCTGGTCACAGTGTCAGATCGACGAGCTGACAGTTGTCCTAAGCTTACCTGATTCCCTTCGTCCCCTTCCATTTTGAAGCGTTATATTCAGTCAGCTGCTCTATGACCTTCAAACTGGACCAAGTCCGCCTCATGTTTGCTTTTCAATATGTATGCTGAGTCCAGTCAAACTTCCTGACAAGGAGGCTTGTATTGGGATCAAAAAAGGGCTAAATGGTCTGTCCCCCGAAGAACGGGGCAGGCGACGGTGTCCCCAGTTCAAGGTACATGACTAGGTGCACCCAGAGGCGGCTGGTAAGGCCGAGGGAAGCGTTGTGCGGGTGGCCTCCGTGCCCTGAGAGCCCACTGCCTCACTTCTCACAGCCAACTTGGGGGGACCGTGGCTCATCCCTGGCTCTTCAGGCATCAGCTCCTTGGATGCTCCCCTGCTGCGACCCAGTTCACGGATCTCTTCCTTCCCCTGACTTCTGTGACATCACCTATCTCTTTGGGGTTTTGGCCTACTTTTCTGTGTCTATTTCAGTGTCTCTGCGTTTCCTTCTAGTCTTAAACGTGTGGCACAAATCTCAGATCACAAACTCAGAGACGTTCATTATTTTAATTTTCAAAATAACCACCTTTACATTCTATTTCGGGCTCTTAGTTTGCCACATAGTGGAAACCGAAATGTCTGTGAACTCGGGGTCACCTCAGATCTTTCTGCTGCCCTGTTCTCCCCTTTCCCCCCGGGATTCTTATGCCGGGAGGTGGTGGGGGTGAGGGTCTGGCATCCGGTTACCACTCATCATCCTCCACACACACTGGCACAGCCCGAGGCTTCTGTCACTCCTGTCAGGTCCCTGTCCTCGGCAATGTATGTCACCGCAGTGTCCTCCTGGGGCCCCTGAGTTCTGGCTCTCTCTCTCTATTACTTCTTACTCTGGGGCACACGGGGATCATCCAGCTACTCTCAACCCTGATGTGGATTCAGGGAAACTGACAAGGGACTGGGCCATTTGCCCCATTGACATGCCGCCCAGCTTTTGCTTCTCCAGCCCTCAGGCTTGGCACGGAGGCACCTCCTCCCTCCAGGCTTGCCCCCTTTCAGGAATGCTCACGGGGTGTGATTCTTCCTCAAGTAGAGTAGCCCCTCCCTCACTGACTCCCCATGCCTCTTACCCCATTCCACAGCCCACCGCCACCTTGGCTGGGTCAGGTTTTTAAAATCCTGCCTTTGGAATGTTCCAATTGATAGACTAGAAGAAGGACCTAGTGAGCAGGAAGGAATGTCTGATACTAAAAACACCACCTCCGACACATCATGTTGTCATCGCACTACCTGTGGATCTACTCTCAACCCTTGATGGGGACTTGACACCCTGTCATCCCTTCCTAGATGGCCCTCAGTGGGCTCTGGTCGGCTCGTATCACTTCCGCAGAGCTCCATTCTCAGCAGTTACCCTGGGGCAATGGGGCCACCGTGCTGCAGTGTGGCCGGAACAGAATCGCTTCTACCTCTGTTACTACCTTGTTCACCCGCCTCGAGTAAGAAGACATCTCCCACCTCCACCCTCCGCCCTTGATTCCCTAAGGTCTATCTCACCAGCCTGCCACCTCTTTCACGGAACTTTCCCAACGACTCAGTCACACCATGGTGGCTTCCTTCTCAAGTCTAATAAGAAGATTTATTGTCACTCACATCTCACGGAACACATGGCGTATGGTTTTGTGCGAGGCCGACTAGATCATGACCTTGTAAGGGGGCAGAGACTCTGCGTCTTTCTCTTGTATTCCCAGGACCTAGCACATGCTGGACACACAGTAGATATTCATAGGACATCTTCTTAATAGATGAATTCTGTTAAGGTTTGAGCCTCCTCAAAAGAAGTTGTACCTTATACCTTTAGAGAACCCCAGAGCCTAAAAAGTCCACCGTGCTCAATGAGTCTCTGCACGATAGTGAGGGTGAAATAGAGAAAGGGCACAAAGGTCATCCTAGAATTGAGGAAGTATTTTTACGGAAGTCCTGGAAGTAACAATAAAACGTTCTCATCACTAAATACTCAAGCTGGCCGCATCTGAATCCTCTATATTAACTCCTTCCTTGACAGAAAATGTTATTTTGTTTATTGGGGTACCTGTAGCGTAATACAATGTAATAACAACCATTGCACACATGTCTAAAAACAAACAACCGAATAGCAAACATGTAGTGACTACCTACTATGTGGTCTAGCACTGGGCTTGGAGAAATGGAAAATGGAAAAGAAATGAAGATTGTTTCTGGAGAAGTTCTGGTCTCCCTGAGGTTACAGTCTAGTCGGGGAGTCAAGGCATACATACCCCCAAATAATAGTAGGGCAAGAACTAGGCCTCACATCAGAGACCAAAAAGAGGGTCTAGCAGTAAAGAATTAGGATGAGAAATCCCCGTAGGAATCAATCGATGCATCACAGCCATGAAGGGACTTGGTTTGGACCTTACATGACAACGTCCATGGTAACATGAGAGTGGCCCTGTCAACGTCCAATGGCTTTGACCATAAAAAGCAACACTCAATACTACGTGTGCTTAATCTAATGCATGATTTATTAATCCCATAAGCCTATTAAATATTGTTCCTGTAAAAATCCAAACACCATTTACCCACCCAATAACATAAAACTTAGGAATTTCCAAATTAAAAAAGTCCCTGACATTTAAACATTGACTACGAACTTCTTTAATCAAATTTGCCTTATCATCCAATTAAAATCACAATTCTACCATATCGGGTTCTTTTACACACTTCAAAAAACGTGTATGTTATTATCATGGTGATAATGACACTTTGTTACAATTAAAACAGTAATAAAAGTGCTAGTATCATGGAGCTATTTCTTTATTATTTTCCTACTCGTTTTTATTTCTACCCATTCCCGAGATTTCAGTGACTATACAAGATAGCAATTTCTATAGCTTCCTAAGGCGATGATAACTTATCGGAACCAAAGTCAAAATATCCTCTCAGACCTGTGAAGCCAGCAGATTCTAGGTTCTATACCAGCTGACTCTTGTTGGGATTTAGAGTCTGGTTACAAGACCCAAGGAAACTCCATTCTGAATTTGCAAGCTGGGTTCCTTTGTACAATTGAGTTTTGACTTCTCCGTTTGCAGGATCTCTCTCTTCACCATGTTGCTTCCACCCTCCACCCTCTTCCACCCCTGTTTTCTGCCCTGAGGGCCTGACCTGTATGGGCTCATGGATGGGATGGAGGAGATTCCCCCTTCTGGTCGAGTCCAGCTAGGAGGGTGCTCAACCTAAGATCAGAGGCTAGCAGTGGGATGGCGCCTAGTCTGAATTCCCTGGCCCCTTGCTCTAAGGTGGTCTTGGCAGGCTATGTCCCTCGCAGCTCTTCCCAAGGTGGCCTGTTCCATGTTCCGTGTTCTGGGGACCACTGCCTCCCTTGTCTGGTCAGATGGATGGAAAAGCCAAGACAGTGTCAACGCTGCAGTCTTGCACCAGCCCTCAGGGTCCCGTTCAGCCAGCCCACCATTTCGTAATTATCTCCTCCTTGAATGATCATATCTTGCCAAGCCACTTATTTCCTGCTGGGGTCCTGGCTGTGGCCTTGGTGGGGGTGGTGCTTGGATACTCTATCCAATACCCCCCTCAGGGGGGTAACTGCCTAGCTAGCCAAAGGCAGGGACAGGAAGCGCGTCTCAGAGGAAATACACTGACTGTGCAAGATGGCAGCCAGGTTGGTTAATACAGAGCAGACGGCTGATTCGGGAACCGGCCCACCATGGACACCCCCAGCAGTAGGGAAACAGGATCTCCCAGCAGGGAAAGACATCCGAGATGACAAGCTTGTTCAGGGACCAAGATGATCCTCAAGGCGGGAACTACACCTTCCAGGATTATTGTGGACAACTAGCAATAAAAACATTCGTCAAACCTCTGCCAAAGGAAGTCCTTAAACACAAATTCTTAAACACCAGGCTGTTGCTACAGCTGGATTCTCAGCAGAGCCTAGTCCTTCCTTTATTAAATTGGCATCATTACCCTTGTTGCCTGACTTCGAATGCTCGCTCAGATGAGCCGGAGATTTGCGAGGTCGTATCTGCATGATCACACGGGAGACCGGGGGCAATTATGTGGATAATTCAAGCAAGAGCCTGGCTTTGCTTAAGTTCCATAATCACCTGAAAAGCCTGTTTTTCAGAGTATCTCCAACGGCACATTCAGACAAAAACAATTTTGTTTTCTGGATGACTGCCTCAGTCTTTTGGCCCTGTGACTTTAGCCCCAGTGGAAAAGTGATATTCATCATGCTCTGGTCCTGAGCCTGTGGAATCAATAAACAAGGCGTCGCGATCGGGACCAGTAACTGGTCCAACTGTGCACAGCAGAAAAAAAAAAGGGGGGGGGGACCTCCAGAGCTGTCCACTCTCCTTTAGCACAGCCCCTCTACCCTGCTCCCCGCTCTGTGGACAGAATTCAGGCAAGGCCTAGCAAGCCAGCCTGGGGCCGGGCCCTGCCCCTCCCTCATTGCTTTTCTGGAGTAATGGTCATCACTGCAGAGATTAAGTCTTCCTTGGGCCTCATTTAAATAGCACAGGAACCTCCTCCGCACACATCAAACTAATGAAAAGCTTGAGTCAGTGTTGGCGCGAGGCGATCGGCTACTTTGTGCACACAAATAGCTTGGTGGCTATTATTTGCGCTGTTAGCATGGTCAGGACAGGTGGGTGATATGATTTGGAGGATATAAGGAAGTACCCATGCACCAAGGTGCCTGGAAATCTACAGTTAGAGACGTATTTCTTTAGCTCTTCCAGTGTTCTCTACGGTTAAGAGCTTCCTACTAGGGGTGCTTGGCTGGCTCAGCTGGTTAAACATCTGACTTCAGCTCAGGTCATGATCTCACGGTTCTTGAGTCCAAGCCCCGCATCAGGCTCACCACTGTCAGCGAAAGGTCTGCCTCGGGTCCTCTGCCCCCTCTTCTCCCTGCCCCTCCCCCACTCATGCACACATGTGCTCGCTGTCTCTCTGTCTCAAAAATAAACATGAAAACAATTTTTTAGGGCCACCTGGCTGGCTCAGTCCAACTTGGGCTCAGGTCATGATCTCACGATTTGTGTGGTTTGAGCCCCGCCTCGGGCTCCGTGCTGACTTCTCCAAGCCTGAAGCCTGCTTTGGACTCTGTGTCTCCCTCTCTCTCTGCTCCTCCCCTGTTTACATTCGCGCGCACGCGCGCGCGCTCAAAAATAAAAATAAACAGTAAAAAAATTTTTTTTAGATTTTTAACAAGAGCTTCCTTCTAAAATATTATCTCTAAGAGGAGGGATGTGTCCTTAGGACCGCTAGTGCAAATAACGACAGCAAATGATTATTCAGTGTTCAGACTATGCTGTTTCATCTTCACAGTCTCCCTGTGAGGGAGGTGCTGTTGTCATTCCGCATTTTACAGATGTGGAGTCCAAGGCGCAGAGAGGTCCAGTAATTTGTCCCAAACCACACAGCGAGTAAGTGGAGGAGCCAGGATTGAAACTGGGCAGCCCACTGGAAGTCTACGGCATAACTGCTCCTCTTTTCTGCATCTTGGGGACAAAATTGGGTTCCCCTTCCGTGGTGGCAACTCAGCAGGCAAAGTGCATGCAGCTGAGCTGGTCTGGAGAGGGTGGAGAAAGTACGGATGGAACAGAATCCAGGACGGAGAGTAAGGGGCCAGGGGCCGCAGCCGCCAATGTCAAGGTCCTCCCCAGACTGCTGGGCTCCCTGGAGGAAGACAGCCCTTCTGGTCCAGGGTTGCCTTGGGTTGAGGAGTCTTGCTTTGCCCCAGGGCCATGCAGTTGAGTGGACACACAATAGCAAGAGGGAGACAGATACAGATGTGAGGCAGGACATGCTCAGCGGAGTCAAACTCCTTGTGACTGAGTTCTGGCTCCTACTACTTTTTAAAAGAGTGATCCCTGGGCATGCAGCTTTCCTAAGTCCAAGTGGAAGGAAGAGACGTCAGATATGGAGAGAAGTAGTTGCCAAAGACGGACAGCCATGGCTGGCATAAATGGAGACAACTCTCTTTTCACGAGCACAGCTGTCTCTACAATCCTGAGGCTGAGGTTATCCGTCAGTAGTGAGGAGAGTGTCTTGTAAAAGCTGAAAAACATTAATTAGACAGGATACGGTACATTTACCTCTGCTGTTACAGTTGTTTGTCCTGCCCATCTCATTTAGACAAAGAGATCTAAACTAGCTCCGCGGTGAGCTAACTTTTCAAGGCCAAAGTGTTTATAGAAAGATTGGTCCAAAAGCCACGCAGAGCATCTGTGGCTCTCGGACACTGAGGGCTAAGAGGGTCTTTTGAGTTAGAGAAATTAAGCTAGAGAAGTGGTATGTGGCCAGGATCCGAGCCAATGTTGGTTGGGAGAACTTTGGGGGAGATTCTAATTTATCAGGTTGGAAGTTGCATTTCAGAGGTGGTCAAAGTCCAGTATTTTCAAAGACAAGCAAGCTAAATGTAGATCAATGGCCAGGACTGTTGGGGAAGGATGTAACCCATCATTACATGTGGTCACAGTGTCCCCGGAAACCCTCCTACCTAACAGAAGTCTCAGTGTATAAGCCTTGCTACTCCAGCATATCACACAGCACAGGTATGAGAGAAGACAGAATTCCCAATAGTTAAAAAATAGTATTTCTTTGGGGAAAGGAAACAGATTGTATCAGGGCAAAATCACACCTGACTAATTTCCTAGAGTTTGACCTAAAAGTGAATAGCTTTGTGGATACAATTCGTATAGACCTTCAACACAACTTTGTCTTGCCAATGGTTACTATGGAATACTGACTTTCTGTGAAATTGGTGAGGATGTAAATTACAGTCATGAAGAAGGGATTGGTTTCAGGGTGACAAACACCAGGAATTGGGCCCCCTGGAAATGGACAACATGGTGGCTCAGAGGAGGAGATCCCCAGGCTTGCCAACAACACGAAATCCTTTTGTGCCTAAATCATCAAAGCGATAGAGAGAGATTTCAGGAATGACGGAGAGTAAGGGGCCAGGGGCCCATAAGTAACATACAAGCACCGATTAGTCCCTCAATAACAATTTGAACATTCATAATTATTTAGCGAGCGCCTGTCTCCGACCCCTGCTCCCCATGCCTTGTCACCTGCAATCTGAACCCTTGCAAGAGTCCTACAAGACAGATATTTCTATTTATAGAATGAGAAAGGAAAGCTTGGAGACAGCTCCAGGGTCTTTGTCTTCTGACAGGGTATTAAATTGCTAGGGCTCCATACAAAATACTATAGACCGGCTGGCTTAAAACTTCAGAAATTTATTGCACACAGTTCTGGAGGCTAGAAGTCCAAGATCAAGGTGCCCGCAGGGCTGGTTTCCTCGGAGACCTCTCTCCTTGGCTTGGAGACAGACGGGCATCTTCTCGCTGTGTCCCCACGTGGTCTCCCTTGGTGCACGTGCACCCTTGGTGTCTCTTGGGTGTGTCCAAATTTCCTCTTCTTACAAGGAAACCAGTCAGATAGGATCAGGGCCCACCCGAAAGGCCCCATTTTAGCTTTATCACCTCTTTAAAGGCCCCATCTCCAAATACATCCTGAGATACTGGGGGTTGGGGTTCTAATACACGAATTCGGGAGGGACACAATGTAGCCCAAAGCAGACAGCAACTAGGGTGAACTATGGGGAACCATGGGATTGGAGAGTGGAAGATATATTTTCATTAATGGCAGACCGTGGAGGGCGGGGTGTGGGGGGGGGTGGTCAGAGGGTGAGGGATAGCTCCCCAAAATAAGCTGTGAGGAGAGAGAGCACCTCTCCTCCCCTCCTTCCTACACGCCCTCCCTTCCATCTCACGTGGAGCCTGGAGTCTCTTCCACAGGTCAAAAACACCACGTTGCTGTATTCATTTTCTTCACCCTAGGGTCTAAAAGACAGAGTTGTAATAAGAGACCCGGCCACCCCCACCCCACCGCAGGGCCAAATCAGAGCGCTGGACAGCTGCTCCAAACACAACATCATTCCATAGCACATAGTTGAGGTGGGGTGTGTGGAACGGGGCTAAAGTTACTTGAATTCTTTTCGAGGCTGACATCTTTGCAACCCGAGGCACAAAAAGCCCTCTCTCTGCATTCAATTTGTAGCAAAGTAAACAATTTGTAGCAAGTAAACAGGGTGCTCATTGTGTTGGTGTTCTGCGGCCTGAGCTCCAAAGAGGCCTTTTGTTTTAAAGGATATTTTAAAATTCTTCATTAGCTGTAAAAAGTTATTTTAAAAACCTTTTCCCAGACACCCCCATACCTCTCCTAAGGAAAAAAAAAAAAATCAAAAAACAAAAAACAACCCACCTACATTTATGAATAACAGGGAATGGTCCTCTGTGGCCCTGACTTCTAGTCCGGTCAAGTCCACGGGGTTTGTGGGGCGCTTTGAGGTGCAGGCGGGCTGTGAGGGAAGAGGAGGAGGCGTGATGACAGGGACAGCGTCCGCGGGAACAGTCGAGCTCCTGCCGTGTCCGATATTGCTTGGGAATGATTTGGAGGAGGACGCAGGGTGGTGGTGGCTTTGCACAAACCCAGGGGGCGTCGTTCGCCCTGGCAAAGCTGAGTCATTTGTCTCACCTGCAGGGTGACTGGAACCCTGCAGGGGAGTAAAATCGAGGTACACCGGGGCCCAGCCCGAGTACTATCACACCGTCAGTACGATCCCAAGTGCCCCCACGGGTACCGTGAGAGTGACCCCTTGTGGCCAGTCCCCCAGGCCCGGTGGACCCCGTGCTCAGCCTTTCCGGAGGTGGCGACAGGCTGCTCCACAGGGGCGCTGCAGCACCTCCTATCGGGTCCCCCCATCTCCATAAACAGGCCTCACTACCTCACAAGAAGCTTCCAGCGGCCCACGGCCCGTGGGCCAGTCCAGATCGAAGGGAGATCCAAGTCACCTAAGTCATGTCCCGCCTTGCACAGGGGCCATGCTAATCTTCCCTGTGCTTTTCCAATTTCAGTATATGTGTCGCCAAAGGGAGCAGTCGTGTCCCTCCTTGTGGAGACAAGGGAACCGAGACCGAGAGAGAGAGGCCAGTGTCCAAGGCCCCACAGGAAGTGAAGGGAAGAGCTGGGTGAGTGTCCCTCCCTCCTCCCTCCGCCAAAGCTTCCTCACTGTGACCCCTGCCTTCTCTGCTGTCAGCTAATTCCTCAGTTTCCACGGTGAGAACAGGGACCCTCTGTCCAAAGGCATTCGCTCCCATTACAATATAAATAGGTTAATACCCTGTTTCAGACCCATTCTTAGGAGCAGATTTGGCAGGTGAGAAGGTGAGACCCTAAGCTGTTCTGGGTGGTGTGCCCCTCCCCCTGCCAGGAAGACAGGCAAGAAGCAGGGGGAGGGCAGAGAGGGGCCCAAGACAAGTTTGCACACTACACAATATTGCCTCCATCTGGCCTCGCTTGGATGGTCTGAATGATTTTGATATTATCCAGAAGACTGAGGATGCTGACCAAAGACTTCTCCAGATGCTCAGAAGTTGTACTTCCAAGCATAATTCTTGGCTCTCCGAGAACCACAAGTAATTGATGGCACCCCCCGCCTTTTCCACATCCTATTCTTTCCAGCTCCCGAACAGATAGATTTTCTTGTTTGTAGACTCATTCATTCCAGGCTTTGCGGTAATCTCAGAGTTGACAAACGCAAAGGCAGTGTGGTCGCATTCATCTGCGGTCACCTGGTCCTCATTAGGGCCATCGGAGGAGGCCAGGGACTGGTTTTGTGATTAGCGATTCCTCCTCCACGCGGGCCTGAGAGCTCTCAGCAGCCTTTTGTTGTTTGCATGGAGGCCTTGGAGAGCTCTGCCAGGCTCGGCTCAACATTTTCCACATGACTGATGGCATTCAAAGCTTTGCAATCCCAACAGGCAAATTTCTCGACTGGCTTTGTTTCTCGTTGGTTCAGGTTGGAATAAGAAGGCTCTTTCTGCCAGGAATGTCAGTGTGTGGTTGAGAAGTTGGCATTTTTCTATAAGGAGGCAGGGAAGCCAGTTGGTAAGTGCCTGGGTGCCCGGGTGCCCGGGTGCCTCGTGCCAACAGTCAGAAAGGTTATTTCAGTATTTCTCGTTCTTAGTGGGGCAGAGATGGCGTGTCCTAGGGACACGGTGGGCCCACAGAGGGGGTCTTCCTGGGGGGGCTCATGCCGTCGTGAGCCAAGCTGTCGCAAAGCTCTGCTTCGTGTGTTTTCCTAAGGCCACGAGGGGGCTGGGTTTGGGGCGGGGTGGAGGGCGCTCTGGATTTGTCTTCCATTTCTGCAGCTGTGAGAATGGCTTGGCCTCTGCCAAAGCCTTTTGTTCCATTTTTCTCTTGCTTCATCGGGACATTTCCGGAACCAAATATATTCAACTAGTCCTCAGCTTCAGGAGGTAATTGAATATCCAAATGCTGATCCTTCCATTGTCCAATGACCAGAACCAGCTGAAACACCCAATTTTGCAAAGCATTAAGCTCCAGTCTTTTCCCTCATTATCTCTTCCAATTATCACGTCTTCACATCTTTTTCTTATTGAGGTGCGTGAGGCCCACATGAATTCTGAGAATTCTTCTATTAAATTCCATTCTTCGGGCATACAAATCTCTTCCTCTTAGGGTGTTTTGTCCCACTGTACTTTGACATGGATTCCAAAGTCTGCATCCCACCGAAGACAGACTATTGTAATTATTATTTTGAAACGGACACATTTCTCAGCTCTTGGATCTGGGCCTGAAGATAAACACGGGTACTCAGGGGCCTTGAAACCCACACTCTCAGCGTGCTGATCCTTGTAGGCCTGTTAGATCAGTGCCAGACTAAACATAAAGCTGGCGCTCCCTCCCCAGGCCAACACTTTGGGGCTTTTGTCAACTGGGCAGGAGTGCAAATCCTTGAAGATTCTCTCCATGGAAAGCTTATTTCTTTATGTCCTTTGGCTCGGACCTTGGCTGGGGTTGGCCACGTGGCCTTGAGCTGCCCTGGGATGCCTTGACATGTCCTCATTTGGGCCTCTGGGGTCTTTGCCCTAACTAACTAAGATGCATATCTCAGGGGGCGGGAAGGAGGGGTGACCGTGCTCTTGTTTCTTGGCCTCTGGAATTGAGAAGAAGCTTTGGGGTAAGGAAGGGTCCCAAGCTCCAGGCCGTGCCCAGTTCCTGACCCGACAGGTGGAAGGGGAATCAGAGAGGTAGGTTGTGGAGGGGTGATGGCAAACAAGCGGGGAGTGTGAGTTTATTGCCTTGTGCTAAAGGTGCATCTGATGTTACTCGGAGTCACTGAGCACCTGGGAAGCTGCACCCCTTTACCTAGTCTGGTACCTCCAGAGAGGCAAACGCATTAGCTCCGCAGACACACTGGTGATTGGAAACCCGACTGTGTCCGATATGGTGATATTCCTGCCTCACTGAGTATCATTTACAACCCTCCTGAGCTGCCCCTGGCAGATCCTGGCAGTGCGGGTCAGTGCCCTGGGTGGTGGCCCTCCACGGTCCTTCTGATAGAGACTACCTCTCTAGTCCTCCCCGATGCTCCTCCTGCTGACTTCCCTTAAAGTTCCTATATCCCCATCTCACTCTCCTGACCAGAGAAGACGTGGGGAGAACCTTCCTCTTCAGGGAGTCTCCTCTCTTGGGTTCTTAATCTCCTCTCTTGTCCCCCCTGGGTGACAACTGCTTCCTGGTGGCCTGTCTCTGGGGACTGTTTTCCATTGCCTTTCGAATATAGAATGTGTTCCTGAAATCAGGGAATCCCAACACACATTGTGACTGGGATGATGTGGAAGGCAGGTGCAAGGAGAAAGGAAAGGAGCTGGGATGGTTGGGGGAAGGCCAAGTCACCCATCTTGTCTCAGAAGAACCTCGGCGAGGTTCCATGCCATCCTGAGGTTGTCATGGAAACCACAGGGCTATAGAGTCAGACCACCTTCCTTTGACAGGTCGGGGGGGTGGCGGTCCCAGTCAGGCTGATGGGGGAAATGTGCATGATGTTTTGTGATGTCACCATTCACCCAGACGATCAGCCAAGAGCAAAGGCCCAGAGGCCTCACCTTACGCTCCAAGCATAGGAACCATGCTCATTCACCTTTGCATGTCAGTGTCAAGCACAGTTTCAGGCTCAAAGTAAAGACCCAAGAAGTGCTTGATGGTCTGAAGGAGCTCGAGCTGCCCAGGACCCAGATGTGAGAGGCCGAACCAGAGAAACGGGACAATTAGGCACTGGGTCCAGGGGCATGCCTGTCTTTAGACATTGGGTCAAGAGGGCCCCTAGAAAAATGAGAATCACTAGAATCCCATTCATATATTTTTCTTTGTCAATTTTGAAATAGGGAGTACTCATATTTATTAGTGAAACACCGTGAAGATGTAGCAAGAAACAGCTCTACCTCCCTTCGTAACCCTTCCTCCTCTCTCATCTTGGTAAGCAGTTTTCTTTGCTCTTGGAATTCTAAGATTTCACCAAGTTACATCTAGGTGTGTGTCTTTACAAAAAAAAAAATAATAATAATAACCCTGTCTGGGACTTGGCCCTTTCCATCTACAGCCTTAAATCTTGTATCAGACCATGGAGATTTTCTTCCGTTATTTGCTTAAATATTACTTCTCCTCCATCTGTTCTTCTCTTTCCCCCTCCATCTCTCCTTCTGACGCTCCTATTCTCTGAACGTCCTATCTCCTGTTTTGTCCCTCTAAATCCCTTGCTATTTCCTCCTGTTTTCCAAATCTTTGTGTTTTCATATTACGAGCTCCTTCTTCCACTCGGTCCCGTGGACCTTGAGCTCACTGAGAAGCAGTGATTGTCCTCCTTCCAGTTATTTCCCACGTTTTAAAAATAAAACATAGGGGCCCCTGGGTGGCTCAGTCAGTTGTGTGTCTGACTTTGGCTCGGGTCATGATCTCGCAGTTCGTGAGTTCGAGCTCCGTGTTGGGCTCTGTGCTGACAGCTCAGAGCCTGGAGCCTGCTTCAGATTCTCTGTTTCCCTCTCTCTCTCTGCCCTTCCTCTGCTTTCTCTCTCTCTCTCTCTCTCTCTCTCTCTCTCTCTCTCTCTCAAAAACAAAATAATTTTCTTTTAGTTCCAGGAAGTCCTTTTCTTAGACTCTGTGTCCTCTTGAGAATTCTCACTACCTATTCATTCAAACCCCTTTGGTCTGTCCTGCTCCAGCAGGCACCTCTTGGGCTGAAGGCTGCATCTTTCTCCCCCTTATCCCAGATCCATAAGTGTTCCTGATTTTGTAGTCTACCAGCAGGCAGATCAAGGTGAACACATTCCTCAAGCAGTGGCAAAACCAGCAGGCAATGGAAGATTCAGCAGTTTCTGCTCTCAGGAGTCAGCAGTAAACCAACTGGTCAACCACTTCTCTGTAGATCTGAGCAGGTGTCCTCTCTTTGAGCTCCTGGGATCAAGTTCCCATCTTATTTTTTTTTTTAATTTTTTTTAACGTTTATTTATTTTTGAGACAGGGAGAGACAGAGCATGAACGGGGGAGGGTCAGAGAGAGAGGGAGACACAGAATCCGAAACAGGCTCCAGGCTCTGAGCTGTCAGCACAGAGCCCGACGCGGGGCTCGAACTCACGGACCGTGAGATCATGACCTGAGCCGAAGTCGGACGCTCAACTGACTGAGCCACCCAGGCGCCCCTCAAGTTCCCATCTTAAAGAAGATGGAGGGTTGGCAATTATGAGCACAGGTGGGAGAATTAGCTTCAAAGAGGAGGGAAATATTCCTTCTTCTGACCTACAAGACTGGCAGAGAAAGAATATGAGTATAGACCCTATACCTTTGTCATTTTGTGGGCACTAAGTTATGGGAGTTCATGGTCAATGATGGAGATGGGCTTGGGTAGCCATTTGAATGCTTCCTCTGATTCAAAAAGAAATAGCCCCTGAGCTATTGCCTTCAACCTCCCAAGGCGTCTATTTGTCATGGTCAAGTCAGGCAGTTTGTGGCTTGAGTATCCCTTCCATGTCTTACACTGTTAGGCGCTCTGAGGAGTGAAAGAGAGTCAGAAGGTAGAGTTCCCACCCCAACATGCTTCCCTGTCCTTCAAGGACCTATTTGGTTGCCATGTTCTGATGGACCACCAGGTCTTTGGGTCTTCAGGAGGAGATTCCCAAGGGGGCAGCTCTTCTACACAAACTTGGTGGTGCAGGGTGGCTCGGCAGGAAGGCACGAGGCTATAGCTTTCCTGAGCAGTCCTTGGTTTCCCTGTCGGTGGTGAAGATAAGACTCAGGAGGAGCCCAGTTCTGGTTGGGGTAAGGTGGGATCCCTGAGAGGAAGGCCCAGGGGAAGTCACAGCCAGACCTCAAAGGGGAGTCCATGTCACCAGGAGCGGGTACCTCTGATGGAGCCAAGAAGACTGACCACATGACCACAGTCTTTGGCTGCCATTTCCAGTCTGCTGAGGCTCAGCCAGCAGACAAGGGATATGGCCCAGGCGTCCCGAGGAGGCAGAAGTCACCACACCAAGAATGCTGAGATGTCCCCTCTGCCTTGAGGTTGTAAAACCGCCACCACATCATACTCTCAGAGGCCATGACCACCTTGGGGTCAGGAAAGAGAAATCATGGAGACTTAGAACTTGGGTTTACTTATTTATTTTCTAAAAAGACGGAGCATAAGTGGGAGGACTTTTTAGGTTTAGGATCTAGATAATAAAGCAGATGAGATTAGAGATTAAGTTTTTCCCTTAACTGGCAGGCAGTGAAGATGAAAAGGAAGACAAATAAGTTTTAGACAACATAATGGAACTGGTCTTATTCCCCACACATCCAGGTTATATAGGGAATTTGGAAACACACACACACACACACACACACACACACACACGCTCACACACTTTCATGTCTTGTGATTCTTTTTTTCTGACCCCATTGGTTAGAAGATGACCTAAAATTTGTAGGAGAAACCATAAAAAGACAAACAACCCCACTAAAAAAATGAGTAAAGGACTTGGATAGACATTTCTCCAAAGAAGATCTACAAATGGCCACAAAGCTCATGAAAAGATGCTCAATATCATTAGTTACCAGAGAAATGAAAATCAAACCCACAATGAGAAACCATTTCACACCCACTAGGATGGCCAGATCTTTAAGAAAGGGAAAATAGCAAGTGTTGTTTAGACTATGGGCAAACTAGAACCCACATACACTGCTGATGGGAGAGCCACTGTGGAAACCAGTGTGTGATTTCCCAATACATTAAACATAGAATTGCCATCTGACCCAACCCATTCTGCTTCTGGGTGTATGCCCCCAAAACTGCAAACAGGGTTTCAAACAAACACTTGATCACAAGTACTCATAGCATTTTTCACAATATTTTTCACAACATTTTTCACAATAGCCAAAATTTGAAAGAACCCAAATGCTCATCAAGAGATGACTAGATCAACAAAATATGGTCTATCCATACCATGGGATGTTCTTTAACCATAAAAAGGAATGAAGTAGTGATACGTGTTACAACATGGATGAACCTGGAAAACAATGCTAAGTGGAAGAAACCAGACAGACAACCACATATTGTATGATTCTGTTTATTTGAAGTGTCCAGAATTGGCAAATCCATTGACCCAGCAAGCAGATTAGTGGTTGTTAGAGGCCGTTAGGGAGGGAGAAAAGCAGAGGGGCTGCTCAGTGGGTACAGGGCTTCCATTTGGGGTTATGGAAAGTTCTGGAACTGGATCATGGTGATGATTGCACATTATAAAGATACTTAATGCCACTGAATTGACAACACTTCAAAATAGTAAAATTTGTGTTATGTGTATTTTACCACAACTTTTAAAGATCCTTAGGAGAGGGGCATCTGGATGGCTCCGTCAGTTAAGCCTCCCAACTTTGGCTCAAGTCATGATCTCACGGTTTGTACGCTTGAGCCCCGCATCGGGCTTTGCGCTGACAATGTGGAGCCTGCCTGGGATTCTCTCTCTCTCTCCCTCTCTCTCCGCCCCTCCCCCATTGTTCTCTCTCTCTCTCTCTCTCTCTCTCTCAAAAATAAATAAATAAACTTAAAATGAGATCCATAAGATGAAATATCTTGGCTGGAATATTTACCCCATGTTAATAAAGCTTGTATCCTTTGGATGCTTGCTGCATGTTAGGGTTTTGTGTGGGCCCTCTCGTTGGGTCCTCATAGCAATCCTAGGAGCTGGTGTCATTATTCCCATTTGCAGGGGAAGGACACAAGCTTACAGAGCTAAAGTGACTGACCAAATCCCAAGGAACGTGACTCAGGATCCCAGCGGTGAGGTGAGAAAGAGCGAGGGGCTGCGAAGTTCTCCGATCTCCTGAGGGCATCGGGTAAGAGTTCGGGACGCACACCAACTTGCGATAGTAGAGGAAGATGCTCCCCATATCATCGGGCTGAGGCGCGGGAGGCACTGTCGTAATCACTTAAAGGTTTGGTCTCTGACGAATGGCAAAACAGGGATGGGAAGGGGCATCTAGGAGGAGACACCTTCCCAAAGCCTGTTGGAAGGAAGCCCAAAGTCACAAGGGACAATCGTCCATGAAGGAGGAACTGGTGTTCCCTGGATTGTGACTTAGGGGCCTCCTCCAGGGAGAATGTGGGCCCGACTCGAGAGATGCCACTTTTTCAGGGTTTCCCCAGCCCTGGAGGCTGGAGTCCTCTCTCACCAGTGCTGCACATCAGTTCCTACAAAAAAGGGCCCAAGAAGGCCTGCTGAAAAAGAGCAGTGGGGTGACACATGGTGGGCGGGGGGGGGGGGGGGGGCACCGTGCATGAGCAGCTGTCTCCTAAAGGCCTTTAGGATGGCGGCCAGCTCTGTCCCTGCTACAAACTGGTGGCAAAAAGTCCAGTCGAAGGACAAGCTTCAAGTGTGGGTGTGATGAGCAGAAAGGGTGTGCTCTTGGCATTGGCTACCCCACCGCTGGGCCGCCGTGCCTGGGTCCCCAGTGAAATCCCATAAGGTGCTCCCCTCCCCGAGGATCACTGGTCAGAGCCAGCTCTTTGGAGAGCAGTGATAAGGATTCTCTGTTTGGGCAGTAATTGGCATCAAAGCCACAGTCTGTCATAGGACATCGCTTGACTCCTGTCCTTGCGAAAAAAACTTTCTGATGAGATTATCGCTTGGGCTTCTTCTGAGTTACTAAAATAGAAGTGGCAAATACTTTCAATCTCTCATGCCAACTCCTATTAATTGTAATGGCTTCCCGGGGTGAAGTGTGGAGAAGGATTCTGAGCTCACGTCTAAGACTCAGGAGAAAAGATAACCACTCTTGATTAGTGATGTCTGCAACGGGCAGATAACAGGTACCGGAGTGGAGGTGGCTGGTTCCTATACTGTGGGCATCGCTGCTCTTGAATGATGACGGCTCGGCCGTGGGCTGGGATGAACACCCTCGCTGTCATCGGTATTCACGGAAAGAAGTCCAAGGGCATTCATGCCCTAGAAAATCTCTGGAGGTGATGATCACTCTCTTCCATCCTGGGGGTGGAAAATAAACCTTCCGGAAAGACTCCTTTCTTCTCCATTATTTTGCGCTCCCGAGAAGGGCAGCGGGTCAAGGGCTATTTCCTCCGCTTCCCCCAAGGAGCGAACCGATTGTTGGCCGGAGGGGCCTCTTTCTCCAAGGCTGTTCTGGAACTCTTATTTGCCCAGGGCAGCTGCAGCCACACAGTTTGTTTCTCGTCATGGAAAGCTGAAGCTTCTCAGAGCCCAAGCTAAATACTGGCTGCGGCAGAACATCCAGTTTTTTTCATGAGCCCCCGGTGAATTGAAACCCAGAAGCCAGAGGCACACCTGCCAATTATTACAGTTAATTTCGTGCAGGCTTGACTCAGGAACCAAGACAGAGAGTTCTGTTTGCTGCTGGGGGTGCGCAGGGCGGGCGGCAGCGGCCGTGGCCATGGGCTGTGAATACCCCCTGTGTGTGCCCAAGCTGGTCCTGGCAGCCACGGTGGCCTCCCTCGCACCGGGAGTCTGGCATCCAAGTGGGACTTCAGTGGGGCCTCCTCCCCTTGACTCTGCATCTGCGATCAGAGATGGTAACTGTCAAGCACTTTTCTTCCTCCTGCTGTATACCCCAGCCACCCACCTTCCCCTTAAGAACTCAGCGAAGAACACTTCTGTTTATTTTTTTCCGACGAGAAGGAGAAAGAGACACTCAGCTTGAAACCGTGGGGCTTTTCTGTTGCCTTTTCTCCCCTGACGCGTTGCCTCCTGAGATCCTGTCGATTTGGCCAGAAAACAGTCACCCTTTGTGCCCTAGAAGCTCCTTGGGTGGTGGGCCACCGGTCAAGTTCTAGCTTGGTCTTGCCTGCCTCGGGGGGGGGGGGGGGGCTTGATTCTGACTGCTCAAGGCTCTCCTAAGTTTCCCCAGGCCTCCTTTGTCTGATCAACTGATTCCTCCGTTCATTGGTTCATTGGTTTCTAGTGAGGCAGGTAACTGGGCTGGGCGTTGGGAAGACCGTGGAGAAGAAGCCAGACTCACGGTTCTCCAGGCTCGAGCGAGAAAGTAGACGGTAAGTTATAATTACACAGTAATTGAGGACTGTCATAGTAATGCTGGGAGGGGATACACAGGGAGCTGTGGCCAGAGTCCTAGGGATAGAATCAAGCGCTGTTCCTCAAGAGGGGGGTGAGTGCACGTAAGACATTATATATAGCAGCACCTGGTGTGTGGTGCAAACATATAAGAAAGGGACTTAATCTAGACTGGGGGAAGGTGCCATCAAGGACATGGTCCCCAACTTCCTTGGCATCTGAGGGGAGACCAGAAGGGCGAGTGGGATGAGTCAGAGGGTGGATCTAGGCAAGCGGGACCGCAGGTCTCAGGAGAAGAAAGAGCGTGTGAAGGGCGCCGGGCTCCTTCCAAAGCTGAGAAGACTAGAGAGGCTGGAGCAGGAAGAGCCGCGGGGAGCCCGGCTCGGGTGACCACATGCAGCCCGGAAGCCACGTGGATGGAAGCCTCCTTCTTTGGGGCTCAGGGAGTCCGTGGGGGTGATTAGCAGCAGGCGTGGCACCCCCATTCCTGCTCTCGTCCCATGGCCCTGGATGTTGTCTTCCTGTTCCTCAGAAAGACCAGTCATTGGCCAACTTGATGGCCCACGTTGGACACTATGCTGGGGCCAAGGCTGGTGTAAAGATGGTGATAAGCGGCGGGTGGACCCAGCCGTGGGTGACCTCAGTGTCCAGCCGTCACCTCTTCCAGCTAGGCAGGGGCCCCGGGGGCATGTCTGGAGGGGAAATTTGCATTGCTTCCAGAAGAACAAGCCTGCCAGTCGTAAAGAGTGTGTGTGTGGGGGGGGGGGGGGGCAGAGCGGCGAAGGGCATGGTCCGCGGAGGGAATGTTTCACCGAGCTGCACATCCACTGACCCTACAACATTCCGGCCTCTTTAGTGACCCGGGCACTGGAACCGCATGTCGGCATGAAACCTCTCCTGGTGGTGCAGGAGCGGGGGCTTCATTCCAAACATTGTGCTGGGAAAAGACATAGCCGGGAGGGGACAGGGTTGGGCTGGTCCCTCTCGGATGAAAACCTCCATCCTCTGTGACGGACAGCGACAAAGGATGCTGGGTCATGACTTCTCTGGCTCTCCCATGCAACTTAGATGTGCCCTCCCGGGGAGATTTCTCCGCCAGAAAACTGATCTACTAAACCTTATACCTGCCGGGGTCCAAGGGGCCCCTGTGCCCCGTGCTCCCCTCTGGCCTTGGCTGCAGCAAATGTCGCCTCACTGTGGCCCAGCTCCCCGAGCCACCTTAATCACACGGTATAAGCATCTATTTTAGTTACATAAACAGAGTTGTCTACATTTGGATCCCGGGGCTGGCTGCAGGAATTTGTAAACAGCATGCTGTACGCGTCTCGAAGCAACTTGCCAGGACGCACTCTTTCCCACTGCCTGTTGTCCAGTTTTCCCTTTTATAGAGAGTCTGGCTGGGAAAGAGAGACAGAACTTATTTGGGAATAGAGGACAATCTCTCCGGCAAATTCCTTTCTCCCACTCTTTCAACCACTACCTCCTTTTCTGAAATTTTGAGGTCTGGTGCAAAATTAAGACTGCTCTTGAGTTCTGGGTTCCTCCTCAATGCTAGCTTCTCAAAAATAGAAATCTAAACTCCACGGAAAACAAACTTGGGGAGAGTTGACTCCCAGAAGGGTAACCAGGAATTTTGAATTCGAGGCGGGTTCTAAAAACTACTAGATACTGCTGTCCCTATCATAGCCAAGACCCCGTATGACATCGTGATGTCCCTCTTCAGCTCCAAGCAGGGGCTCGTAAGGTTCCAAACTAATGACATTCTTGGAACCGCAAAGAGGCAGTAGCCTCGAGGGGGAGAGGGGCATTCCTTTTTTTTTTTTTTTTTTTCAATTTTCATTTAATCACTATTAATGAAGCATCTATTTGGATTAGATGCTACATCCGGCACGGGGAGCCTTAGAAGGTACACGACACAAACCCTTGGCATCAAAACCCAGCAAAGGTGGAATTTCAGGACTCATTTTGATAGACCCGGGATGGCAGAGGGAGTTGAGGTTGACTTAGTATGCATCTGCCGAATGAATGAATGAGTGAGTGAATGAATGAATAATGGGTCTGTGCTGGAGAAGGAAGCCCTCTACAGTGACTGAAGTCAAATCTTCATCTGAAATCCAACGCAAGGTAACTTTTGCCCAAACTTAAAGCTAGGGTCACAAACTGTCCCGCCTTGCCTGGGATCGAGACGATTCCCAGGGTGCAGAATGCAAAAGAATTCCCAGACAAACTTGGTACAAGTTGGGCCGCTGGTTGTAACTTCAGAGAAAAGAGAACTAGGTGGTAACCACAACCACAGATCTGTTTTAACTTCATCTCCGCAGAGAACTGCAAAGCAAATTCATGGCTTCTTATCATTCAAAAGGCAGGAAGGGTCTGGAACAGTTACCTGCTTCTCAAGAACATCCATGTATGGAGAAGTTGAAGTTAGAGTACCCAGCAAGTTTCAACAGTTGACGTGCAGTGAAAAGGTTCTATACTCTACCTAGACGTCGCATTTCTTTGCTTTTTGCTGTCAAGGGCAACCCTTTTAGAAACGCGAGCAGATGTTAATATTTAATGATTTGATTTCTAAGAAAGCACGGGATGTCTGCTATTTAAAAAGAAAAAAAGAGTTTAATGTGCCAGTAATGCTATAGTTGAGCCGGAGGCATGCACCGTGACAGGATGGTTTGAGAAATCAGCGGAAAGCTTCTGTGAAAAGTCTGGCTGGTCCGCGCCGCGGGAAAAGCTCAGCGTTGGCGCCACCTGGTGTCCGCTTTGCGAGTTTTGGGTATAAAACCCCGGGAGAGGCACACTGCTCGGTTAATGCTCAGAAAATGACAGGAAGGGCCACTGTGGTCACCCCAAACAGTCTTGTATGTATGTTGTACCAGGCGCAGCTGTGTAAAACAACAACCTATACCTTGGTCCTTTATTCTAAAACCTTTGAGTCCGAGATCATGACTTTCCCAGCCATTGTTCCTTATCTGTCAGATGGGGCTCACTGTTACCAGCCTTGCAGATGGGGGTAAAGACCAGAGGCATGGGACACAGAGTGCCTCGCACACGGCCTGGCACACAGTACGTTCTCAATAAATGAATAGCTCAGCCAGCAGCAATGGGTGTCGACGTGATTGCTGGGCAGGAGGCCGGGTGAGCCTGGGAAAGTTGGCCATGCGCTGTGACTTCAGATTGTGTTTGAACTTTGGTGCTGTTAGCAATTTCCTGAGAGAAGACAATGCACTGAGTGCAGTGTGAGAATTGGACAATGCAGCTGGAGCGTGGTTTCTTCAATGGCAACAAAACACGAGGTCAAATTTCCCGGGCAAGACGTGCCCCCGAGGCTTGCATAAGGCTCTCAGGTCCTGCCCCACCTTTGACAAGTTTCCAGAGATGTCACAGAGCAGAGACAGCCCTGCCCGCCACTGGGAAACAGGGCAGGTAGTGACAAAAACGGAAGGATTGGACTAAGGGGGAAGGGATGGTCAGGTCCCTCCTCAGCATCTGGTTCCTTCCTGTGTGGAATCAATGGGCTGGACTGCATCATCTTTAAAGCCTCGTATAGCACGAATCTTCTAGAGTCCTAGGGGTTCCCACCCATGAATCCAAAACACAGAGGTTTGCTGGCTGGCGAGGAGACGGAGCAACTAGAATTTCCGCGCGTCGCAGGTCAGCACGTAAAACGGCACAGCCTCCCCGGAAACTAATTTGGCAGTTTCTTATCAAACTAAACACACATCTGCGATCTGACCCAGCAAGTGCACTCTCGAATGCTTACCCCAGAGAAATGAACATGTGACATTCACACCCAAATCTGTCTGTCAATGTTCATAACAGCTCTGTTCACAATTGCAAGAAACTGAAAACAACTCAAATACCCTTCAGAAGATGAGTGGTTGAACATCTGTTTACTGGAGTATTATTCAGCCGCTAGCACTGACATACACATGCACGGATCTCACGGCATCATGCTGAGTGGGCAAAGAGCCAGTCTCAAAAGGTTATAAACTGTATGGTCCCAGTGTAGAGCATTCTAGAAGTGACAGATTCATAAAGAAGGCAACCAGGGAATAGGGATAGGAGTAGGGGTGTGGGTAGGTGAGGAGTAGGGGTGTAGGGGGGTGAACGTAAAGGGAGGCATGTAAAAGTTAGTTCCTCGATGGTGATGGGGCAGTTCTCCCCCCTCATTGTGGTGCCGGTTCCATGAATCTATAGGTCAGGTGAAGTTGCATCAAATTATACACACGCACAGATGAGTCCAGGTAAAAACAGTGAAAATCTGAATTCAGTCTGTGGGCTAGATAACAACACCATATCAGTGTCAGTTTCCTGTTTTTGTTTTTGTTTTTGTTTTTATATTTATTTTTGAGAGAGAGAGAGAGAGAGAGTGCGCGGGCAGGGAAGGGGCAGAGAGAGGGAGAGAGAGAATCCCAGGCAGGCTCCGGGCTGTCGGCACAGAGACCAACGCGGGACCCCAGTTCACAAACCGTGAGATCGTCACCGGAGCCGAAGTCAGACGCTCAACCGACTGAGGCACCCAGGCGCCCCAGGTTTCCTGGTTTTGGTAATATATTATAGTCATGCACGATGTCACCACTGGAGGAAGCTGGGTGAAGGGTATGTGGGACTCAACATTTTTGCAACTTCCTCTTGAGTCTATCGTGATTTCGAAATAAAAATTAAAAAGAAATACATAGACTGGTTGCATGTAAGCGAGGAATCACTAAATTCCACTGCCGACACCATCATTACACTATGTGTTAACGAACTTGAATTTAAGTCAAATCAAATAAAAAAGAATGGTTGTATCCATCACCCTCTAAAATAAAAATCAAAAAAGAAATAAACCCAGAGCCTTGCTAAGGGCTCTTGGCAGTTAGGGCCCGCAGGGAAGAGGGCTCCTCCCACCCAGGCTGTTTTTATCAGCTGCGCACAACTGAACACCTTTGGACTTAGTGGCTTTATGAGTCACGTACGCTTGAATAGTGCTGTGGGGACACAGTGTGGCTGTTTTGAACACCGCAGCCTCTGGTTTAGATTTTGTTTCTCTAGCCCTAGCAGAGGGGAACCTATTATAAACACCCTGTCTATCAAGCTTCAAAGACCGTAAAATAGAAAGCAGTCGTCAGGGGGGCGCCCCGGTGGCTCAGTCGGTTAAGCGTCCGACCTCGGCTCAGGTCATGATCTCTCGGTCCAGGAGTTCGAGCCCCGCGCTGGGCTCTGTGCTGACGGCTCAGAGCCTGGAGCCTGTTTCGGATTCTGTGCCTCCTCTCTGTGCCTCGTTCATACTCTGTCTCTCTCTGTCTCAAGAATAAATAAAAACGTTTAAAAAAAAGTTAGAAAGAAAGAAAGTCATCAGGAATTCTCCAGAGCTGGACAGCAGGTGCCCCTGAGCCCTCCCTTTCCTGGATGCGTGGTAAAGCTGTGCTTTCTGCTTGAGGTTGCTAATCAGAAGCAGAAACTTCCATTTTTAATTTTATTCTGTCGTGGTAAGAACATTCTGCCTGAGATCTACCCTATCACTGATCTTTAAGTGCACAATACAGCATTGTTGACTCCAGGTACAATGTGAGACAGCAGATCCCTGGACATTTTTCATCTTGCTCGGCTGAAACTTCATGCCTGTCGGGTAGTAACTCCCCATTTCTACCTCCCTCCCGTGCCCGGCAACCACCTTTCCGCTCTCTGATCTTCTGAATTGACTCTTTTAGGCATTTCATAGAAGTGGAAACAGGCAGCGTTTGGTTTTTCTGTGACTGGCTTATTTCACTCAGCGTAACGTCCTCAAGCTTGATCCGTGTTGTCACGTAACACAGAATCTTTCTCTTCTTAAAGGGCTGGCCAATATTCCATTGTGTGTGTGTGTGTCGAGCACGTTTTCTTCATCCGTTTATCTCTTGATGGACTCACAGGCTGTTTGTGCATCTTGGCTATTTTAAACAGTGCTGCAATGAACGTGGGAAAGCAGGTCTCTCTCTGAGATCCTGATTTCAATCCTTTGGGATGAGTCTCCAGAACTGGGATTGCTGGATCATATGGCAGTTCTAGTTTTAAATTTTTAGAAGACCGTTACGTGTAACAACTGTACCAGGCTGCCTTTCCACCATCAGTGTGCAAGGGTTCCAGTCCCTCCACATCTTGGCCAACGTGTGTCTTTTGATGTTCTGATAGTGGCCATCCTGACAGGTCTGAGGCGAAGCAAGTTCTTGAAGCTACCACCCTTTGGAACCCACCAAAGCCCTGGGGATGGTTTTCCCCGACAGGCAAGGAATCGTGGGTTTGTTCTAAATGGGCAAGGAGACATTTCTTGGAAGAGACTTATTAAGGGAACAGTGCTTGGGTTTAACACATGTCCCCCACTGAGGCCGACCCTGAGTGTGTCAGGAGGGCAGGAGAGCTGGGAGTCTGTGGGGTGGTTGTTCCCAAGGGAGTGTCTCTTCTTGTTCGGCAGACTCTCCAGCCCCTGGCTTCTGTCTTGGAATTAGACACAGAAGCTCCAGGGAAAACGCACTCAACCCAGTGCCCACGTGAAGGGCTTGGGAATGAGGAGAGACGTTGCCAGTGACCCATCTGGAAAGAATTTTGTTGGGCGCACAAACAGGACCTGGGTTCTCAGCAAACATAGGCCTGATTCTTGGCAAAACCAAAAAGAAGACCCCTTCCTCTGTCTCTTTCTCCACATCGGTCTGTTTTCCCCTACAAGGGCCCACGGGCCTTCCACAGCTCCTGGGAGCGAAGCCCCCATGGCTGTCCCTCGAACTCCAGGCCTCCCCTCTCACCTTTCCATCCAGTTTTAATTCCCACAAACCCTCATGCTGAGGCTTCTTCTTTGCTTGGCTTCTCTTCCTCATTGAACATCATCTTTGTGTAGTAACTCTAGTATAATGGTATAAAGTGTCGTTCCACTCCAGATTAATGCCCTAGGTAAAAATGCCACGGGCGATTCTGGGGTGACATATAATTCTCATACGTTCCATGCTTCCTTCATTTCCCCTAAGAGAAATTGCAGACAATGCCCTGCCATTGGGCCCCTGACATCTGCCTCTGTGTCTTTGGCTCTGTGTGCTTTGCTGAAGTTCAATCCTGCCAAGGAAAGTAGAGCACGAAGAAGCTGAGGGGTCCTCTGGCTTTCCATTGCGAAGTAGGCCCCCTGTTTCTTGGTGGCCAGATTCTCACCCCCAGAAGCACAAAGCCAGCAAAGTTGGGGGGAGCACCTTGGGTGAAGGCGCCATCTGAAAAGGATACACTTTAACAAAGCCCAGTTTGCTCTTTCCAAAGAAGCATCTCAAAAGCATCCTGTCTCCTTCGTTGCTAAACAAAAGAAGCCCCAACACGTTTGGGAAGTGAAGTTCTTGGTGAAGCCATAAATGTTGGAAATGGTCAAGCTTGTGTTTGACTTAAAGAAGGGGGAACATTTGAGAAACTCCTCAGTCAAACTGAGTCACTGCTCCAGAACCATTGTCATCTCCTTGAGAATCTGAAGCTGGGCACAGAGAAATCAGTTGCTCTGTATGCAGCTGCACAAAAGTACCGGTGGTTTCTCAGCACAGCCAGCCCCAACTTTTCACAAAACCCTTATGTTCGTGCTAAAACCATCAAAGGAAGTTTCCTGTTTTATGTCCCATTTGGGAACTTCAAGGATCGTGAATGCTTTTGAAATGATGCAAAGTTTCTATTCCAGGTAGCTTTCTGATGGGAAGCATAATCTTGGTACCTTGCAAATCGATGGGGTTGTTTGTTTCATCAGCGCCGGAATCTAGAATTGCCGTCTTTCCCGGGAGTTTGGGAAACGTTGAGAGCTTCTGTTCAGCCAGACTCAGAAAAAAGCAATACAGACCAAGTGCTTGCTGTCGTGGAGCTCAAGTTCTATTAGCGACAAGAAAAGTAAACAGCCAGCAACAAAACAGGGTGGCTTCAGAATTCAAAGATGCCATGAACAAAGGATGCAGGCTGTGCACAGACTCCATGCCCACTCTGAGTGGTGTCCTCCTTTTCTGTACTGCCCGACCTATGCTACAGTATGTGGGAGCCTTGCACAACTCAGACAATAAGTAATGCTACGTGGAAAATAAAACAGGGTGAGTGGTGACTAGGGTGGGTGTCAGTATTACAGATTGGGACGGCAGGAGAAAACCTGTCTGAGAAGATGTCATTTGAAGTGAAGAGGTGAGCTGTGTTAAGATCTGCAGGAAGAACATTCCAGGCAGAGAGAACAGCCGATGCAAAGGTGCTATGGCAGGCTGAGTAATGCCCCCTCAAAGACATCTACACCCTAATCCCCGGAACCTGTGAATATGTTACCCTACGCGGTAAAGGGGACTCTGCAGTTGTCATTGACTTGGTGGTCCTGAGATGAGAAAATTATCCTGGATTGCCCGGGTAGGCCGAATACGATAACGAAGTCCTTAGAAGAGGAAGGCAGGAGGGTCAATCAGAGGGAAGAAGATGTGATGGTGGAAGCAGAGGTTGGCATGATATGAGGAAGGGCCACCACCCCTGCCACGGAATTAGGTCAGCCTCTAGAGGAAACGAGTTCTCCCTTCAGAGTCTCCAGAAGGAAGCACTCTACCTTCACTTTGGACTTCTGACTTCCAGAGCTTTAAGATAATAAACTTGTGTTGTTTTAAGTCACTAAGTTTGTGGTAATTGACTATACCCATAGTGTGAAACTAATACAGATGCTATAGCAGAAATAAGAAGAAGAGGGAAGCCAGGATCAAACAGCGAGAGGAAGAAGAGGTCAGAGAGGGGACCAGGCATTCTGGACTTTATTCTGAAGATGATGGGAAACCAGTAGGAAGGTTTATACAGAGAACAGCATGTTCTGATTCATGTTTCTAAAAGATCACCCTGCTCACTCCTGGGGAAGTGGATGAATGGGGACAATGAGTGGAAAGCTGAAGACAGTGGCCAAGACATGACACTGTTCAGCCTTGAGCCACGGCTGACTTGGGATGTGTTTTGAGGTGTCAAATTAAAACACAAAACCACTAGAGAAGAAACAAACAAAGCTGAGTTTTTGCTTTCCCGGCGTAGGAAACAAGTTTAAAGAACTTGTCTGTGCAGAAATGGGAAGACGTAGGCTCAGGGCAACAGGGAGAAAGTACAACCAAAAAGGGCAAGATGCTGAGAACAGGTGTCTGGTTGGCTTAGGAAATGGATGGTGATTCTGCTTTGCATTTGGCCCTTATGCCAGTTAACAGCACAAAAGTCCCAGCATGTTTTCTCAAAGAGGTCGGGATGGGTTGCTAAGGTTCTGGTGGGTTCAGTGTCACTGAGTAGGCAAATTCATACATCCAGGCTCAAGAGCGTTCTTTGATGGGAGGCAGTCAACAGTATTTGCTAATGGATTGGATGTGGGAGTGTTGGTTGACAATTCTCCTTGGAGCTTCTCTGGTATAACCTGAAACCAATCCCTCTACTCAGAGGGCAAGGAGAGAACAAAGAAAGAGGTGGCTCCAGGTTGGTAGGTGCCAGTTTTAAAGTTCCAGAGGGAACATATGAGCCTTCCTTAGGTGTCATCAAGGTGAGTAGATCGCTGCACCTACTTGCCAGATCTTAAAAGTTTATAAAGAGGCCTTAATTGGGTCTAGACACATGTACTGTGCAGGTGTTCTCAACACCCCATCACTATCTCAAGGCCATGTCTTTGGAGCAGCCCCTGGGAACAGGAAAGGAGAGCAGAACCCACATTCCAAGGACAGGGTGGGGAACAAGGAGCCCCCAAGTGCCCCAGTCCAGCTCACCGGTCAGTTGGTGGTCATACCTTTTCCATGACCTTTCCCAACAGGGCGGTGAGGAGAAGAAAGGAATCAACACCAATTCTTAGCATTTGGGCTTAAGAAACTGATGGACCATTGGGAGGAGCAGACTTGGTGAAAGAATTACAAGTTCTGTTTGGACCTTGAGGTTGAGATTCCCATTAGACATCCATGTGGAAATGTCAAGCAAGCATTTGGATATTTGAGTCTGAAGTTCAGAGGAGTGGACTGGTCAGGGGACATAAATTTACAAGCGAACTACACAAACATGGAAGTTTAAGAAATCAACTTTATTGTGGTATAGCTTACACAAAATTATATGGACATTTTAAAAAATGTTTATGTGTTTATTTTGAGAGCAAGAGAGAGTGTGAGTCGGGGAGGGGCAGAGAGAGGCAAAAAGAGGGCTCAGCACGGAGCCCAACACGCGACTTGAACTTGCGAGCCTTGAGATCATGACCTGAGCCATGATCAAGAGTCAGATGTTTAACTCACTGAACCACCCAGGGGCTTCTACATGTACCCATTTTAAGGGTACAGTTCAATGAATTTTGGCAAATGTGTATACCCTGTAACTACCACCAAAATCAACATATTGAACAATCCAGTTACCCCATAAAGCTCTCTCTATATCTTTTGCAGTCAGTCTTCCTCTTACCTGGCCCCAGGAAACAACTGATCTGCTTTCTATGACTATAGATTACTTTTTCCCTTTCTAGAATTTCTAGAAACGGAATCATACAGTACAGCTTTTTTTGTGTCTGACTTCCTTTGTTCAGGTAACGTTTTCGAGATTTATCCATGTTGTTGCATGCATCACTGGTTTGTTCCTTTTTATTGTTGAACAATTTTCTGTTGTATAGATATGCCACAATTTGTTTACCTATTTATCTATTGAGGGATATCTGGGTTATTCCCAGTTTTTAGCTATTATGAGTAAAGCTGCTATGAACAGTCACTTGTCTTTGTGTGGACATACCTTTTTTCATTTATCTTGGATAAATACATAGAAATGGGATTGTTAAACCCATGTGGTAACTTCCTAAGAAAGTGGCAAACTATTTCCAAGTGGTTGGACCATTTTATGTACCCACCAGCAATGTATGAAAGTTCCAGTTACTCCACATTCTCATCAACACTTGGTGTTGTCGGTTCTTTAAAAAGGACTCTAGCCGTTCTAAATTAACAACACAGGAAACAACAGATGTTGGTGAAGATGCAGAGAAAGGGGAATATTTTTACACTATTGGTGGGAATGCAAACTGGTTCAGCCACTCTGGAAAGCAGTATGCAGTTTCCTCAAAAAGTTAAAAACAGAACTACCCTATAACCCAGCAATTGCACTACCCAAAGGATACAAAAATACAGATTCAAAGGGGAACATGCACCCCAGTGTTTATAGCAGCATTGTCAACAATAACCAAACTATGGAAAGAGCCCAAATGTCTGTCAACTGATGAATGGATAAAGCTGTGTTTTATATACGGAATGGAATATTACTCAGTCGTCAAAAAGAACGAAATCTTGCCATTTGCAATCACATGGATGGAACTTAGTATCATGCTAAGGGAAATAGGTCAGTCAGAGAAAGACAAACACCATATGATTTCACTCACGTGTGGAATTTAAGAAAAAAAAAAACAGATGAACATATAGGAAGAACAAGAGAGAGGGAAGCAAACCATTAAAGACTCTTAACTCCAGAGAACAAACTGAGGGTTGCTGGGGGGGGGGGAAGGGGGTGGAGGATGGGTTAAATGAGTGATGGGTCTTAAGGAAGGCACTTGTTATGATGATCACTGGGTGTTTGTATGCAAGTGATGAATCACTGAATTCTACTTCTGAAACCAACATTTCACTACATGTTAACTAACTAGAATCTAAATAAAAAATTGAAACAAAAAAAGGGACGCTAGCCATTCTAGTAGGTGTGTAGAGGCATCTCACTGTGGTTGTAAATTAATTTCCCTAATGAGTAATGATGTTGAGCCATTGAGGGGTATAGAAAGAGACTCAAAGATAGCAAAAATGAAAACAATGAAATCATAATTTATTCCTTGAAAACCAAAACTTGTATAGGAGAGAGTCAATTATAGCTCATTACTTGGGTCCTCAGAGAACAATATTTCTGTTACCACAGAAGTGCAGAATCTGAAGTTGGATTTACCCCTAAATTATGGTGTACTGGGAGGGTGTGGAAAAGGGGAAAGGATATAGACTTAGACTTACCTACCATAACAGGAGGTCAGTAGATAAAGCCTGTGCAGGATATCTCCTAGCAGGATTGCCTTGAGGCAGACAGGCACTAACTGATTTGAAATTCTCCAAAGACAATTACCCAACTTTCTGCATTCCCCATTACTTGTCTTTAGCAGTTGTGTTCCACTTAAGGAAGCCTTTTGGTTTGTATCATAGTGGTGCCCTAAAAACAGTACTAGTAGCTTGGAAAGCAGGCTCAATTCTGAACCAAGTCTTCCATCGTTCTTACCTTTTGAAGGAGTTTGGGGTTTGTTAGTGCTGGATGTGCAACTGAATGCCATCCAATTTTAAATCCAAAGGCAACCTCAACTCCCTGGGCTTTAAAAAACATATGCCATATGTAGGCAGAGGAGCTCTGTAAAGGTGTGGGTTGCAATTTGACTCTCAAAGAGAACATTTGCTTTTATGTACCTTGCTTTCTGGCAGATACCGTTTTACTCTCCTGTTGGGGACAATACAGAGTGAATTTATTAAGAGTCTTTTGCAGAAGCCAAGGTGGCTGAAGCCTGTCAGGGGGAGGCATGAAACATCTCTTCCTATTTTCTTCTTCAGCCTACAGCTGATACTTGGGTCATATTTACACTCCACTTCTGCATCTATTTTGTCAGGACCACATCTCATTCCAGTTGTGTGGATTGTGTACCAGGCCCTGAGTAAGAGCTATCTGAAAATAAACCACTAAGGAGCTGCTCTTCACATAGTGCTAGAATGTTCTTTTCCTTGGTGAGGCGCAGTTAAGCTCTGCTTCTCACTGCCATGTCCTCTTGCTTATTTCTCTTAAAACTAACAGTAAAAGCTAATACATTAAACATTTCCTATCTTACTATGTATCAGGTTCTGTCCTTGGCGCTTTACACTCATGATCTCATTTAATTTCTATGACAACCCAGTGAGGCAGGAACTTTTATTCTCTCCATTTGACAGATGAAGAATCCAGAGATCAGGAACGCTAAGTAATTTTCTCACTTGGTTTCTCAGCCTCCAAAGCCAAGCTCTCAGCCTCTATGATGTCTTGCCTTCCGGTTCTGCCTCAAATTATGGAAGTGTAGACTTGCACGCTGTTTTGATTCCCCTCGCCTTTGCACTAGGAGAGTTCAAGACACAAGTGGCCAAGGCTGGTTTAGGAGTGAGCGAGAGATTGGTCTCTGTTCCTTGTTGCCACCAGCAGGTGGCACAGTTGCCCTGGTGGAATTTCCCGGGGAGCCATTTGAAAGGCGTCCGTTTCTATGGAGACACTTTCAGCCCAAAAGAACCATCAAACCATTTTTTTCTAGTTGAGGTTGCCTAATCGTGTTCGTTGAAGACAGTCTAGGTAGACAAACGGTGTTGTGAGAAGCTGGTGAACAGTAACAGAGATCTTTATATTTCTTTAGATCACACCTACTATGTTAACTACTACAATTTGTGGATAATTCTATATCCTAGCCATCTTCCTCTTGCCACCCAGTGCCTTTCAAGCCACATTGCTCAGAGCACCGTTTGATGAGAAGATTCAGTTGTAAAACAAAGCTAATCTTACTTCGCACAGCCATGTGACAGAGTAATGGGCAACCTCATGACCTTCAAGTGATTTCAGCGGTGTATCACTACCACATCCGCCATTCAGGGTTAGATTCTAATCCTGGCTCTGCTTCTATGTCATCCTGAGATGACCTTGACCTCTCTGTGCCTGGATTCCTTAGCTGTAAATCTCAGAGTACCATTACAGTGGGTTGTGACAATGATTGCATGAGACTCCTACAATTAAAGCATTTGAGAAGGGCCTGGCACATGGTAACTCTCAGAAGGTGTTAGCTCTTGCCAAGCCCCACTCTGTCCAATTTCAAGGATAAAGAAGGATCTTTTGATAAGTAGAGAGTGTTTAGTTCTTTTGAAGTCTTTACATACTTTACTGGACTTGCTTCTGTGTCCTTGGTATTATACCTTTATTGTGGCCAGCTTCCAATCTACAAGATAACGATGTTGCTCTAAAGTCACTTGAAAACTGTCTCCAGGAGGGGTATTTAAACAAAATGAGGTTCATGAGGAGGTGGTCAGGATAGGGGCGCTTGTCTGGAAGCATACTGGCCTTCCGCTCCAACCATACCCACCCAAAGCTCGCCATGTTCGTGTCACCTCTCTGGGATGCTCTCCCTGGGCACAAGTCCCGTGGGGAACAGTGCGGTCCACGAAGCCTTTTCCTGAGGACGGTGGCTCACTGTGCCCAGGCAGTGTCCTGGGTGGAGCTGTCATCCAGCGGCCCGAGGGAGAGACCTGTACTGCCCCTACCCAATGGCAGATTCCAAGCAGGCACACCCCATCAGGCACCAAGGTCACTTCCCAACTGCCGGTCGGTATTTAACTTTCCACATGAGATTAGATTAAACATTTGGGTTCATAAACGCCTAGATTGCAGATTGCAGCTAACAAAGGCTTGGTCAGCCGCGAGCTGAAAGTGCCGGGCAGGCTGAGATTTGTGCATGGTCCCCGAGAACTTGCCAACACCAGCCAGGAAGTCCAGAGCCGCCTGGCTTTGTAGTAGGGGGTTTCCTACCGCTCAAGCACTGCCTAGGTAAGCTTCTATTGCAAATTCTTTATTGTTTCCGAAATTAAATAACAAAGCAATCTATTTCTTTTTTCAAGAAATTTATAAAAGGAGCTATTTGCCTGTTATAAGATGGCCTTTCCTTCCTTCTTTGTTCTCTGTCTCTCTGTTCTTCTCTTCCTTCTTCCTCTCCTCCTCCTCCTTCTTCTTTTTCTCACCCTCCTCCTCACTCTTCTTCTCCTTGGTATTGTTTTCCTTCCTCATGTCTTCATAATTGGAGGAGAACTTTGAAAGCGTTTTTATGGAATGTTCACGGTAAATGCAAGTAATCATATCTTTTTCTATTCTTGGTATAAAAGTGAAAGACTTGCCTGCCTTTCCAGGCCCCCGTGATGCTAATGAGCCACCATCTTTTAAGAAAAGATGAACTTTTAAGAGAAGAGAACTTCAGGTTTGGGGATCAAAGGGGTGTTACTTTCCTCACAGTGTCCAGACTGTCCTTGTTGTGAATTACACACCCCTCTGACAAGCGCAGCTGGCGTTAGGGGGTCCTTATGTGTCCTGAAGATAGGGCACAACTAATTGGTGTGTGTGAGCAGAAACCACGGTCTTAGTCTCATTTCTTGTACCCAGCTGAGCTGCCCAGTCAGAGCTGATTGAAATGGGGCGTTGTTGGAATGTGCGACCTCTGCTAGGGCACAGTGGGTCCTGGGCGCTAGCTAGCCTGCGTGATTTGGGTTTCGAGTGCCAGCACAGTGGTCGACATGCAAGCCCTGTGACCCTGGACAGATGATCTAAGCTCCGTGGGCTATCGTTACTGCACCTGCCAAATGAGCAGGCCAGCCTAAATAATCTCTAGGGGCCCATCCTGGCTTTTGAGCAAGGACTACTTATTGAAAATGGCCAAAAATATAGGTCCGCATATGTTAGGTTGAACCACATGAAATCGCCAATATTGACCGGATTTCACCAATAGAAATGGCACTTTCATATGATCGAACAGAACATAAATAACAGTCCTCTCATTGCTAAATACCTATTATAGTATTCTACTTAGAGGAGGGGTAATATGTATACCAAATACGCTCAATGTCTATCAGTTAGGTAGTTGTTCTGGGTATCATAAGTTTAAACCTATTTGAACGTTCTAGCTCCATGTCCATCAAGAAAATTGCTTTCACCTACTGATTGGCTTTCCCCTCGGTTAGGGAAGAGACAATGGATTGTTCAGCCATGTCTCTGCAACAGTGTTCAAAATGCGCATCCCCCTTGGACCCAATTTTGTCAGCCTGGCTGGGGACCAGGTACTTTATCTATCTGGGCCCTTTTCACTCTAAGATTAAGTCTTATCAAGAAGCACCTCCTGATGTGTTCTCTGCCACAAGCCTTTGTCCATGTCAGCAGACTGAACAAATAATCAGTAGTATTGGCTCCAGCAGGCTGGAGAACGCTGCCGTGCTCACGCCTCAAACCCAAACAGCTCCAGTGGAACCCAGCACTGACATCCCTCAGCTCAAAGATATTTTGCTGCAGAGGTACTTGGTTGGGCTTTAGGGAGTTCCCGGAGATCGAATGTAGAGTATGTGCACATGTATACTTTTGGGGAGAAGAATAAAGTCAAATCCCTTCCTTTCCTGGAAGTAAGTTGAGAATCACCCTTTCTAGCAGTTTCTAGTGGGAATCCACAGTACACTAGAGAGGAGCATTCATTCATTCACCAAACATTTAGTAAAGATCTATGATGCACCAGCCACCATGTAGGGCCCTGGGATTCAAAGATGAACAGAATGGGGGCACCTGGGTGGCTCCGTCAGTTGGGCGTCCACCTCTTGGTTTCAGCTCAGGTCATGATCTCATGGGTTCGTGAGGTCGAGCCCCACGTCAACGTGAAGCCTGCTTGGGATTCTCTCTCTCCCTCTCTCTCTGCACCCTCTGCTCAAAATGAAGAAATAAACTTAAAAAAAAAGCAAAGGTGACTAAAATGACTGAGCCTTGCCCTTCAGCAGCTCAAGCTGTCATGTAATTATGATCCAAATCACTTAAGCATCCCTGCAAAATGGAGGTAATTATCTCAGTGTCATAGACAGTGCTCACATGCACGAGCACACAATAAATGGGTAATGGAAAACAAGCAGACGGACACGTGACAGTTTGCAGAAGCAGCACAGAAAGGGATCTCCAACTCAGAGATCTGGGGAAGAGCTTGCGGGTGAGGTGGCCACTGATGGGGTTTTCTCAACTACAAGAGCATACTGCCGTTTTTTTTTTTTTTTTTTTACATTTATTCATTTTGGAGAGACAGAGACAGAGCACAAGTGGGGGAGGGGCAGAGAGAGGGAGACACTGAATCCGAAGCAGGCTCCAGGCTCTGAGCTGTCAGCACAGAGCCTCACGCGGGGCCCGAACTCACAAACTGTGAGATCATGACCTGAGCCGAAGTCGGACGCTTAACTGACTGAGCCACCCAGGTGCCCCAGCATACCGCCATTTTTACAGGTGAGTCTGGAGATACTCAGCTCCTCCGTCTTAGAGAAATTGTATTTCTTTCTTCCTCTGCAGGGCGACTCAGGGATGATCGTTCAGAAGACCAAGGTTACTTCAGTGACCTCTCCCCTGTCCTTTGGGCTCCATTTCCCCTTCCCCTCAATACTTACTTAAAGTGCCCCATTCCCAGTTTACCTGTGGAATCTCGAGGCTTCCCTTGAGGCACCCTGTCCTGGATGGCTTTGCTAAGAAAGCACCAAAACATAGGTCTCCTGTGTCCCCATTCTCTCAGAGGCCTGAAAACACAGGGGACTAACTATTAAGCCCTCTTATGAGTCAGGGGCTGGTCTAGATTTTTCACAGGTGGTGCACCATAGCTCTGATGGAAACATTCGCAAAACGATATTGACAGTGAGCATGCCCTACCCTACCGCATTTCCCATTTAAGACCTCGGGGCGCCTGGGCGGCTCAGTCGGTTAAGCATCAGACTTCAGCTCAGGTCACGATCTCACAGTTTGTGGGTTCAAGCCCTGCGTGGGGCTGTGTGCCGACAGCTCAGAGCCTGGACCCTGCTTCAGATCCTCTGTCCCTGTCTCTCCTCCCCCCTCCCCCCCCACTCATGCTCTGTTTTGCTCTCTCTCTCAAAAATAGGTAAACATTAACAATTTTTTTTGAATATTTATTAAAAGAAAAAAACTAAGACCTTTATGTCCTCCACTCAGAGGCGTTCACTGGTGGAATTTCCAGGCACAGCAGCACAGTCCACAAAGGAGATAAACGGGAGGCAGGGTGGACGGAGGAGCTCAGAGCACTTGGGAACTTGAAATGCTACCACCTCTCTGGGGGAAACTCAGATACAAGGCAAGGCCTTGGGTGCTCAGAGCATACTAGAGTTCCTCCAAAAACAGGGCTGTCCAAAAAGCAAAAATAACTGGAATAATTCCAATCTTAATTTTTTTTCTTAATGTTTATTTATTTATTTTTGAGAGAGAGAGAGAGAGCGCACACAAGTGGGGGAGAGACAGAGAGAGAGAGGGAGGGAGGCACAGAACCTGAAGTAGGCTCCAGGTTCCGAGCCATCAGCACAGAGCCCAACGCGGGGCTCGAACCCGTGAAGTGTGAGATCGTGACCTCAGCCGACGTGAGGCACTCAACTGACTGAGCCACCCAGGCACCTCAGTAATAATTCCAATCTTGATAGCACCTTAGAAAGAACCCTGCAGGGGACTGACTTCTCTGCCTGGAAGAGGGTTCCCCTTCCCCTTGCTGGTTGTCTGCTGCCCTGGGTTTGCTCAGCACCCTCCCCGATACCCAATTGCCCCCATCATTCATCTCTGTGACTTCCACACCCCTCCACCAGCCCTTCACTTTGTACACGTAGCTCTTCTGGTTCTTCTTTACCTGTCTCTATCTTCTCTCCATTCTTCAATTTGGCTTTGCAAAAGAAAACTGAATTCTCTCTAGAAGGTGCAGTAGGGGGACTATATAAGCTGGAAAAATCACAGTTCTCTTTATTGGATGAAGATGCCGAGAAAAGTTGGCAGAGGGGCGCCTGGGGGCCTCAGTCGGTCCGACTTCGGCTCAGGTCATGAGCTCATGGCTCCGTGAGTTCGAACCCCGCATGGGGCTCTGTGCCGACAGCTCCGATTCCGGAGCCTGCTTCGGATTCTGTGTCTCCCTCTCTCTCTGCTGCTCCCCCCACCTCTCTCTCTCTCAAAATGAATACACATAAACCTCCCACCAGAGGAGCAGATCTTGTCTCTGTAAGGGTCAGGGGGCCTGTGGCGACATCTTGGGTAAGATTAAAACCAGCCTAGCTGCACTCTCTCACAGTGAGTTATCAGTTAATTCTCACTAAGCAAAATGTTGGGAAAGCATCAGACAAAGACCTGGAGCTCCACTCGGGCCCCTCCCTCAGGTAGGGAGGTCTGCAACATCTCACCTTATAAGAGGAAAGGAAAGACATGTTGAAGACAGTGGGCGTTGTTTCCGGAAGGGCCTTTGGCAAACCCACTGCTTGGGCTCTTACTGCCTGGGTGAACCTCTGGGTAGGTCCTGGCTAGTCACCAATTCACCTCCTGTCTACATTCCACCCAGTTCTGCTCCCCTCCCCTCCCCCCCGCATTCTCCATCCCCGAACCACGTTCAGCTCTCCGAGTCCCTTCTTACTGTGTCCATACCGCTCACTTGCCTTTGGGATTCTCGTGGCTGTTTGTCTGAAGGGCTCCTGCCACACCAAGCTTCCACAGGCAGAAACCTCACCCTCACCCTCTCTGCCCTTCCGACGCCCCGCCTGCGCCTGGCACATTAACTTATTCATTGAGCATCCACTGGGTGCCTTCGATGTGTCAGGCTCTGTGGTGACGTTCGCTACACTAAGGTAGGCAAAGGCGACTACGAGCCCTGTGTCACAGAGGTGGCAGTTGAGCAGGAAAGGCGACACCGTGAGCCAATGGTCACACACGAACACCAGCGGCACACGCACAGTCAGCACAGATGGTGAAGAAGGCTTTGGGAAAAAAATAAAAATAAAAAGATGCTATTGGAGAAAAGTGGTGGTGGTAGGGGGTGATTTAGAGCGGGGCCAGGGGGTTTTCTCAGAAGTGACAGTTAAGCTGGGGCCAAAAGGCTAAGGAGGTAGCAGAGGGAAGAGAAAGGAAAAGTTATTCCAGGTTGAGGGAAGAGAATGTGCAAATGGCCCGACGCGGGAGAACGTTTATTGACTTGGAGGTACGAACGACCGGTCACCATGAGGGTGGAGTGACTGGGGAGGTGGTTGGGGGCCAGCTCAGGCCAAGCCAGGTAAACCCCACTAGGGAACTGGGGTTTTATGTCAAGTGGGACAGGAAGGTATTGAGTCATATTAAAAGCAAGGGGATATGATCTCGTTTTTTCTTTCTTTAAAATGTTTGTTTCTTCATTATTTATTTATTTATTTAGAGAAGGAGAGGCAGAGAGAGAGAGGTAGAGAGAGAATCCCAAGCAGGCCCCACGCTGTCAGCGCAAGAGCCCGACAGGGGCTTGAACCCATGAACCATGAGATCACGGCCTAAGCAGAAATCAAGAGCTGGACGCTTAACCGACTGAGCACCCCCCCCCCCCAGGTGCTCCTGATCCCACTTCCTTCTTAAAAAGAGCATCGTGGCTTCGGTGCAGGGCAGGGAGGGACAGATATGCCCCAGGACACTGTTCGGGGGGGGGGGGGGGGTTGCACCGCATGGTGTCATCCGGGTGAGAGGTGTTGGTGGCTGGACAGCGCCAGTGAGGATGCAGAGGAGAGCCGGACTTGGGGCATACGAATGATCTCTCAGGTCATCGCGTTGTGTCACTTACCTAAGACGTTTCTTTCAAACGTGGACGGACACGCTCAGCCCTGGGGCATACTTGGAAAAAGCCCACAGCAGAGACAAAGGGGTGGAGCAGACTGCAAGGTCAATGCCCCTTGCAATCCTCTGCCCCATAATTCTCTGCACACACGGATCAGACATGAGTCCTTGCTTCATTCAGCTGATGTCTGTTGAACGCCTGTTATGAACGACGCATTACGCTAGGCATCGTGAGGCGACTGGTCTTTTTAAACATTCTTTTTTTTTTTTTAACGTTTATTTATTTTTGAGAGAAAGAGAGACAGAGCATGAACGGGGGAGGGTCAGAGACAGAGGGAGACACAGAATTTGAAACAGGCTCCAGGCTCTGAGCGGTCAGCACAGAGCCCGACGCGGGGCTCGAACTCACAGACTGTGAGATCATGAACTGAGCCGAAGTCGGACGCTTAACCGACTGAGCCACCCAGGTGCCCCGCGACTGGTCTTTTTAAAAACAAAGTAGGGTGAGGTGCTTGACGAGAATTTGGAACGTGAACAAAGTATAAAGCGTGGGGGGGGGGATGTTAAGTATACTACCCACTGTTAACATCACTGTTAACATTTTGATGTCGTCATTTCCAGTCTTTTTTCCATTTTCATTTGTATGTTTATACTTATTTACATATGTAAATTGGGGTACTATATACAGTTTTATGTCCTCCAGCCAGCTTTTTAAAAAGTGTTTATTTTGGGGCGCCTGGGTGGCTCAGTCGGTTAAGTGTCCGACTTCGGCTCAGGTCATGATCTCACGGTCCGTGAGTTCGAGCCCCGCGTCGGGCTCTGTGCTGACCGCTCAGAGCCTGGAGCCTGTTTCAGATTCTGTGTCTCCCTCTCTCTCTGATCCTCCCCTGTTCATGCTCTGTCTCTCTCTGTCTCAAAAATAAATAAACGCTAAAAAAAAAAAAAAATTTTTAAAAGTGTTTATTTTGAGAGAGAGAGAGAGAGAGAGAGAGAGAGATACAAAGCGAGCAGGGGAAAGGCAGACAGAGAGAATCTCAAACAGGTTCTACACCGCCAGCACGGAGCCCGACGCGGGGCTTGAACTCCTGAACCGTGAGATCATGACCTGAGCGGAAATTAAGAGTTAGACACTTAACCGACTGAGCCACCCAGGCGCCCTCCCATCAGACTTCTGTTGGAAGGTGTCACGCATGCAAAAAATAAACTGCATCTGCAAAGCTTAAAGAATAATTTTCAAAAAACATGCACTCAATCAATCACCAGCCAGGTAAAGAAGAAATTATATTACCTCCCCCTTTGTATTCACCCCTCCTTATCCCTTAAAGTAGGCAAATGCAGAAAGAATCAGTGTTCTTAACCTTGGCCATCTGTTTCATTATTTAAATTGCAGCAGGGGGGCGCCTGGGTGGCGCAGTCGGTTAAGCGTCCGACTTCAGCCAGGTCAGGATCTCGCGGTCGGGGAGTTCGAGCCCCGCGTCAGGCTCTGGGCTGATGGCTCAGAGCCTGGAGCCTGTTTCCGACTCTGTGTCTCCCTCTCTCTCTGCCCCTCCCCCGTTCATGCTCTGTCTCTCTCTGTCCCAAAAATAAATAAAAAATGTTGAAAAAAAATTTTTTTAATTGCAGCAGGAGGGAGACATGCCGGCCCTGTCCAATCTGACGCAGACGCTGGAAGATGTCTTCAGAAGGATTTTTGTTACTTATATGGACAACTGGCGCAGGAACACGACAGCTGAGCAAGAGGCCCTGCAAGCCAAGCTTGATGCTGAGAACTTCTACTATGTCATCTTGTACCTCATGGTGATGATCGGCATGTTCTCCTTCATCATTGTCGCCATCCTGGTGAGCACGGTGAAATCCAAGCGACGAGAGCACTCCAACGACCCCTACCACCAGTACATCGTGGAAGATTGGCAAGAGAAGTACAAGAGTCAAATTTTAAATCTAGAAGAATCAAAGAGCACCATCCACGAGAACCTCGGGGCAGCGGGGTTCAACATGGCTCCTTGATGAGGAGGAAAGGCGTCAAGCCAACAGCGGATACCTGGATGTGAAGAGACACCTGTGCCGTGGAGCAAATCCAAGTTGCCACTGCTGAGACGACACTAAGCTCCTTGCTCTCTGTTGAGAATTTTCACGGAGATGCTGTGGCAACTCAACTAAGACGACAATGGTAATCTCAGTGTGATTTAGACTTGCTCATCAGAGCCGTGTTTTATGCTGAAGATCCCTTTTACTTTCCGTGCACCATAAATGTCACTTTAGTCAATGTCAAATTTGACACATTTTGTCGAGTGAGTGGAAATAAAGTCAAATTTGAAGGACAGCGCCTGTGTGCTAGCGGCGAGGGCGCGGGGGAGGCGGGGGAGGCAGGTACCAACAAGTCACTGAACTGTCTTCCTCATGAAACAGTATTTTGTATGTGATGAATTCGCTCTATAAATAACCCAGATGTATTGCGCAGAGGCTGTGGTTCAAAAAGGTGTCACCTGCTCACTGGCTTGACATCAGAGCGTTTATTTATTCATTCATGAATGTCAAGTCTGAAGTGATGAAGGAACAGAATCACCAGGTGACTTTATGTATATTGTTTTCCCGGCATCTGGCTTACTGGGAAGTCTGTCAACAGAACAAACATTTCACGAGGGCAAATCGCCCACAACAGAGAAGTAGCATCTTTAAGAAGTGCCCAGTGCAACAGAAACATATTTTTAAATTAACATTTAAAGTTTTATGGAAAACTAACCCTTTAAAGTTCTTGTTATTATAGAAAAGGATAATTAAAAGTTGTAACAGCACTTTATAAATAGCATATTCTTTTCAGTCACTTGATTTTCTTCCATTTACAATGATTTTCATGTGTGTTTCAAGAGACTAACGGTACAGAAGGTATCTGAATTACTGATGTCTGTTGAAAAGCTAGACAGTTCACTCCATCTAGACATTGCATTAGAGATGCAATCCACACATTAGGTGACTTCATCTACTAATTAAGCCAAGCGATACTTAACACCTATCTATCTACTCAGGCCACTGGCGTAGACCCCAGGAGTGTAGAGATGATTGAGACTCCCAGAGCTGGAGTGACCCGCTCATTAGAGCGAGTCAGGTACGTAAACTTCATGATGACAACTTGACAGGTTATAAAGGAGGTCAACACAGAGTGGGCAGAGCTAGAGCAGGGACAGGATGGGGACCTAACTCGGGTTAAGGTGTATTCTCTCAGAGTAGCCGAGAGGAGGAAGTCAAAGCCAAGACGGGTGTATGGGGTTATTGCTTCGTACCTCCCAGCTTCCCTCTCTTCTTCCCTATCTCCCCATCTTCTCAGCCAAGGCACAGCAATTGTCAGTAGGGCCTCAAGTCTCAGGACTCTAGGGGCACCTGGGTGGCTCAGTCGGTTAAGCGTCCAGCTCTTGATTTTGGCTCAGGTCATGATGTCAAGGTTCGTGAGTTCAAGCCCCACGTTGGGCTTCCCACTGACAGTATGGAGCCTGCTTGGGATTCTCTGTCTCCCTCTCTCTGCCCCTCCCCTGCTCATGCACACTCACTCTCTCTCGTTCTCTCTCTTTCAAGGTAAAATAAATGAACATTAAAAAACAACAAATAGGGGCGCCTGGGGGGCTCAGTTGGTTAAGCGTCCCACGTCAGCTCAGGTCACGATCTCGTGGTTCGTGAGTTCGAGCCCCGCATTGGGCTCAGTGCTGACAGCTCAGAGCCTGGAACCTGCTTCAGATTCTGCGTCTCCCCGTCTCTCTGCCCCTCCTCTGCTCTCTCTCTCTCTCTCTCTTTCTCTCAAAAATAAACATTTAAAATAATGAATAAATAAATAAATAAATAAAATAGAGAGATGATAAGTAAATCAAATCTTAAAAAGCAAAAAGTCTCAGGGTTCCAAGACAAAATTCAAAAAAAGAATCCCTTCTTCAAGGCTTGTAGGATGTCTTCTGTTGCCTACAAGGATTATATCTCCAGAGGGAGGTGTCTACGAGATATTTGTTCCTTAGAAACAAATGTGCAATTATGCTAACATAAGCATTACAACGGTATCATGAAAATCCACTGATACTCCCATGTGACCAGAGTGGCCTCCTTCCTCAAATCATTAATCCAGAAACGCTATTGCACACAGAACGTTCATCCCGGTGTGCCCAGAGAAGCAGCCCCAGGCTACCAAATCCTGGCCTTGGGTCGGGATCCAGACAGAGACCCAAGGTTTCTACCAGGTGACAAAGACCATCTCCTTCACTAACCTCTGGTCAGTCTCTTCCGAGCCATCAAGCAGGTCTCGGCCTTGGCCTGTAAATACTGTAGAGACTTGGTACAAGTGATTTCGTCCCCCTCTTCACCCTAAGAGACTTGAACAAACACTAGCACAGCTTCTAACAGCTCAAGGCCTCACCCCTAAGAGGACCCCAGCTCCATTTAGAGTGTCTGCCTGAGAAAACTCAACAGGCTGCTGGGAAAATTCACTGCTGGTTCCAGCCCAAACCTGGAGATTGGCAGATCAGCTCCCTGAATCCCCTCTGAGAGCAGTTAGAAAACGTGGAATTAGAAATCTTTTCTCTCCTGCTTTGAGATACAAATCTTTCACCAGCCAGCACTGCCTCGTCTCTTTGAAACGCCAACACTCAAGGAGGGAACCCAGTGGCTACCTTGCTCTAACGTGCACCACTCTCTCTGGTCATAAAGACAGAAGCTTCTCTTTCAGGTAAGTCAAGTCAGACCCACTAATGCCCTGGTTTTTGTAAATTTCCACTTCCCCGATTCTGCTCAACTGACCCCACTCCCCCACTCTCCCCCTAAGGTGCCCAGGTCCCACTCCATAAATCCAAGTTGACTTTGGTTCATACTGGACCCTCTGTTGCAATAGTTACTGAAGGAAGTCTATCCTTCATGTGTCTGGCTTCATCTTTGACACAGGAAACCAAATTGAGGGAATTTAGATTTCTGGAAGAAAGTGCATTTTATTATCATCACTGAAAGGACAGCTGGTGACATAGATGGCTATCGGCCAGCTTTCCTTTGGGGGGATGGGCGAAATGCCCAATCTTCAGAAGCATGTTGGGTAGAGAGCTGTTGGAACAACTTGCCTGTTTGCCACTTCGACATTAATCCCCCAAATCCTAGGCTTTCCACTTTCAACTCGGCAACTAAAGATGCCCCTTCAAACAACTTGTTTTTCTTTTCTACCCCATTCGCTGTTAGAGCTCCAGCTGCTTGGATTCCTGGCTCCATTTATGACCTGAGCGCCTCTTAACTTCTTCCAAGAGTTCAGAAGTGGTTTGAAAACGAGCCCATGGGAGTTGCTGCCCCTACGGTCTACATCCAGACTACTGAGAGTCAGGGTCCCAGCTCCGGCACTTGCGGGCTTTAAGACCCTGGACAAATTAATCTCTCTGTGCGTCCCTTTCCTCATCTGCGAATTAGTTGTATGATGTCCGGTTATCGGCTCGTTACGAGACTTCAGCGAGACAAGAAGCCTCACCGTGCTCAGAACAAAGCTAGTTTTGTTACTTTCTATAGGAAAACTTCGCTGGTCAGCCGAACCAAACCCTCCACCCCTCACTCTGTCCTCGTCCTCTGCAGGCCTAACACCTTGTGCGTCATCACCACAAAATGTCATAATGGGATTTGCAGTCAGACCTCCTCCTGGGTTGGAATCTAAATTCTGTCCCTGCAGTTCGCGGGTGTTGTTCTTGCGCCAGCCGCTTACTCTCCCCTTGCTCGTCTCCTTAATCCACAGAAGGGTGAGCCGAGCACGGAGAAAGAGCTCCGTGCACCTTCCCTGGGGTCACCCTTGCATTTATTTGGGGTCCGGCTTGCGCGCTCCCGCGGGGCCGGGGCTGAGCGTGCCCGAGCGCGTACTTCGCGTCTGGTGAACGAAGGAAGCTGGGACCCCGGTACCCGGGCTACCGCTCTCCCAAAGGAAAATGCACGCATTTTGTCAGAGATGAACGCTATATTTGGAAACCTCTGGGGACCCAAGGATCCTCAGTCGCAGACAGCAGCGGGTAGTATCCAGAGGAAGGGGGACGCCCAGCCCTGCGGCCGTCGACCTCCCCCAGCTCCGGTGAGGTCACAACGGGAACGCGCCGGGTTCCGGAGCACCGTGTCCGGCCGTGCCAATCGTGACCCCTGACCCCTGCGCAGCCCCCAGCAGTCCGGTGCGGAGCGTCCCACTGCGCCTGCGTACCGGGCGTACGCCCGCGAATGCGGCCCGGGTCCATTGCGCCGGCGCGCGGAGCGGTGCATGTCGGGACGTGTAGTCTCCCCGCCGCCTTGAGCGAGGGACCGTTCCCGTGCAGGCCCCGGCGCAGGAGCCTCCGCGGCCTGGAGCTGTAAGTGGGTGACACCCGGCCAGCGGGATCCTGACCCGAAGCCCGACAGCTTTTGGGGGGCGCTGGGGAGTCCGGTGGTCGGCCCCGCGTTTGCTGTTCTGTCAGGGATGCCCGCCAGCCGGCCCCCCTGCCGCGCGGCGCCGGCTTCCCGGGTGGGGACCGGGAGGGTGACGGCCGCCGCGGCCCCACCCGCGGAGCGCCCCGGCCTGGCTCGGTCGTCCCGGCGCCGCGTTATCCGCGGATCCGGCGCCGGGGGCGCTGTGTGTAGGCTGGCACGAGGTCCGGACGGGGTCCCCAGAGTTGTTCTGGACGGAGGGTTTGGACGGATGAGCGAATATTCCGGACACCCTGTTATGTGGATGGGTGGGGGAAGCAACGGCCGCCGTTGGCCCTCATCCCCGGGTCTCAGCGGGTTGGGTGTTACTCCCCAAGGTCGGTTATGGAGGAGCCGAGATCCAGCCTCTCTGGCCCTGGGAACCGCAGGTGACCCGGTAGTGGGGCTCAGAGGTCGACGGAGTGATGCCAGGGTTCACCGGCAGCTCCCTCCTCCTCGCACCACCCAACTTCTAATGATTGGGTGAAGAGCTGGGGTGAAAAGGGCAGAGACCGGGAATGCGAACATGTTCCGAAACGTTCTGACACGGCCTAATTAGCGGCCGGAATGAGCGTAGATAGCAGGAGACTGACCACCCTGGAGTTTGTTAGGTGTGCCAAGAAGAAAACGTAGATTCTGGACAGTATTTTGTCCAGATGGCTTTCATTGTCCTAACCTGAATAAACGGAGAGCTTTTCTGGTTTTTAGGATAAATCTGGCAAAGGAAAAAAAAAAAAATGATAGAAGCAAAGGCTTCTATCTGAGCCACTGTTGTTTTTCAGATTTAAGTTAGCTTGAATGGTGCATAGTTCCGGGGGAAGTCTAAAACCTCCTGCCCTTCACAGTCTTTATGCCTCAACAGTGTGCACGCCTTGTTGGCTTCTGCAGTTCAGCCCTCAGATACCAGCTGCCTTCTGTGGCTAATATTGCATCAGACGTACATATGGCAGTGGAGCTAATAGCCTGCGGATATTTTTAGCTGTCTCAGTTCTCATTTGCTGAAGTCCTGCCAGGTGCTACGAAAGTTAGAGTTAGAGCATGCGATGGAAGGGAGAAGAGGAAAGTTCTCATTTGGAGGCAGCAGGTAGGAAGGAGCTGGATTGATCAGCCCTCTTGTCTCCCACCCGCTCACTGCATCACTCCCACTACTTTTTTTTTGCAGGTTGACTTTAAATATGTTTCCTTCTAAAGAGCTGGAATTTCATCACCCTAGGTATGAAGCCGAGGCAACTGCCAGTAAATTTTCATAGTCAGATTGTGTGATATCCGAGAAAATGGGGACTTCACGAATTCCAGAGTTGCAGAGTTGTTCCTTGGATTCCGATTTTTAAAATGAGAACATTTTGGTTCAGAGAGGTTAATGGCTTGCGCCGGGTCACATGCCTGCCATTGGTGCCACCAAGAATAGAGTCCAGCTCTCCAGTTCTCTTGGTCCCTGCTATCTTGGGTTGATTGCATTTTGCCCTGGTTGCCTCTTGTTTATGGTTCTTAAGCTTGGCATGTCCATTAGCAGAAGGAGAGATATTTATCATAACACTAATGGTTGATATTTATTGAAATGTGTTCCATGGACTGAGCATTGTGCTTAGTGTTTATAATCCAATCTCTGAAGAATTTACAAATGAGAGATGCGGGGCTCAGAGAGGCCAAGTGAGTTGTCCAAGGTCACACCAGTAGTAAATGTAATATTTGGTTGCCAGAGGGCCAGACCATTGGGTGTTCTTTTTTTAAGTCAACACTCTTTTTTTTTTTTTTTTAATTAATTTCCTTAAATGATCCCCACACCCAGTGTGAGGCTCTAACTCACAATTCCGAGATCAAGAGTCACATGCTTTACCAACTGAGCCAGCCAGGCACCCCATGGGGTGTTCTTTTTCATTTCCTCTCATAAGCTTTTTGGACCTATTTGTTGCCCTTGACCTTGGGAATCAATATCTTACATTAATCCATTAATGCATCTTACATTAATCCATTAATTCTTACATTAATTCTTGTAATTAATTACATTAATATGACCGCAGAAAATAAAGAACAGCCAAACTTACCTACTGTATTTGTACACAACTCCGTTAGAGCAAGAGCTGTAAAAATAAAATTTACATAACCTTAAACATTGTTCAATTACAACATGGCTAAGCCCTGAGATTATCAGAGATTACTGAAAGTGAAAATTCTAGCAACAGGTCATAGGAACGTGTTTCTCCAGTGCAAGTCAGAATCTCCTGCTACTTGAGGACAAACAGGCCATTTATCCATGAAGAAAACGAGCACCTTCAATCACGTCATCCCATTTAAAGAGATTTATGGTGTACGTTCCTATCATGAACTTATCTGGCTTTGAAAGAAGTCATGGGGAAAACTCGGTTGTCTTGTGCCAACCACCAGCCTGTTTTCCAGATACTATGACCTTGAATCGATGAGGTATGAATTTTCTATACTTACATGCTTTTGTAAGTAAAAGTTTTAATAAAACACTTTCCCCGAAGTTCGTTTTAGTATCCCCATTCTAAAGGCCTGACCTTTTCTTGTGCCTTTTCTCCATTCTAAGTACATTTAAAGGCAAGCATCCCCATGATTTTTGAATTTGCAAAGCTTTCTGCCTATATCAGGGTAAGACTCTGGAGCCACATTGGATGGGTTCAAATCCCAGTCCCTGTGCGACCCTGGACGCGTTACATAAACTTTGTTGCCTCATCTCTGACCCGGAACAATAAATCTCTCTCCGGGGCTCGTGTGAAAACTAAATGAGTTTGCACAGCACGGGCACAGTGACGTGAAGCTCTGAGTATACTGTAAGTTGCCAAATTTCAGAAAAAAGTCAGGGCCCTAGAGCCCACCTGGTTGACGCCCCCTTTCTTCATTTACAGATGGGACCAAGGCCCCGGGAGGGAAGTCACTTACCAGAGTGCGTGGGTTCTTCATCCAGAACTCAAGTCTTCTGACTCTTGGGGTACGTGCCGTAGCATAAGAATAATGACATACAAGGCCTTGGAGCACATCCCCTGACCTGTCATTTCCTGCTGCTTCCTCACATTTTAGATGAGATTCTAGATAGGAATTACTTCCTGAGGACAGTTTTTTTCCGTATCATTTACTCCCCTCCAGATATTTTTTTAAAAACCAAGATGAGCTTAACACTCAGAGGACTTGAAAAAAGAGAGGCACTCATCCGCCGGCCAGCTCTTTGCTCAGGACAGGAGGTGGGTGGAGAAGACTTGGGAGCTCTTCTGTCCACAGATGCGTGGCGGTGGGGGGAGCACCTGTCCCCTCAGGCACAACACTGCCACCGCTGCTCGGGGCTGTGCCCCCAGCCCCGGCAAAAAACAGCCACGGAGACCTTTCTGCTCACCAAGAGCCAAGCCCGTCTTCCTCCCTGAGCCGGGCCATCTGCTTTCCACCAGGCTCTGGGTCCCCTGCTATGGGCCCCCCCGAACCCTCCTCTCGGTGGGGCTTGCTATCTTTGCTCATGTGCCCTTTCTCTCCATCAAAGGGAAGGCTTCCTAAGGTGGACTGATCTGGAAAACCCAAAGTGACCTGTTTCTTCTCTCCCCCCCAGAACAGCAAGACCTGACCTCCCAGTTCCTCTCTCCATGTGCTTGTCTGAGCAGGCCCACGTCGACCAGGAGTGACTTCGCAATTGGCCCAGCATGAACTGGAAGGTGAGTATGCTTTGAATTTATACGTTGTGGCTTGGTTTTTTCTTTCTCCTCATTGTAAAAAGTGAGAGTAGGGGGCACGAGGGTGGCTCAGGTGGTTAAGCATCCGATTTCAGCTCAGGTCATGATGTTGCAGCTCGTGAGTTTGAACCCCGTGTTGGGCTCTGTGCTGACAGCTCGGAGCCTGGAGCCTGCTTCAGATTCTGTGTCTCCCTCTCTCTGCCCCTCCCCCGCTCATGCGCTCGCTCTCTCTCTCTCTCCCCCCAAAAATAAACATTAAAAAAAAAACTTTTTTTTTTTTAAATTGAGAGTAACAGTGCTGTAGAGGTGGGTTGATTAAAAAGAAAAAATGAATTAAAGCAGGAATCATAATACTATTTAATATTTAATTTTAAGTTAAAACATATAAAAGTTCATTTAATCACCAGACTTTTGGAGGGGGGTTAGGCCCTTTCTTTGAGCGGGGGTACACTGACTTCAGATCTGCCTCACTTTTCTTGCAAAAACCATGCCTGTAAAGTTTTACCTACAGTTTCACATTTTGGTTTCTTTCAAGTGGGTTAATATGTTATGAAACAACCTTCATACAAAATCTTTCCAGATTTTTATGTCGTCTTCCCTAATCTTTTACATTTGTGTTGCCAACAGCACTGTTTTTGTTTTTTTTCAACTCAAACTCAAAAATGCATTGAAAGCGTTTGATTTACTTCTCATGGAAACAAGGTTTTTCTTTATACAATATAGCCATATTTCACTAAGTGTTGTGTTTAGAAAAATTACCTACGATAACATCAAGTACAACTTCAACTAGTTGGGGAATAAACATAGCTGTCCTCTGCAGAACAGATTCAGCAGATGAGAGCACAGGGCCAAGGGCAGGATCCTGCTGGGCATTCAGCGGGCTGCGGGCAGCAGCCAGCAGGTTTTACAGAGGGAAGGAGAATCATCGCACCAAATCCCCAAAGTGGGTGGGGTGTGGTAGCTGTTGGTTTAGAGACCAGCCACTAAAATAGATCATATTGTAGATTCTTTGAAAGTATGATACCTGGCAAAAACCGTGTTGTCTTCACCGTCTAGAGATGGCTACTGTTAACAATTTTGGTGTGTTTTCTTCCAGTGTTTTGTCCATAGTTGTAAGTGTAGCGTGTGTATTTTCAAACTTAGGATCTCACTGTGTATTTTTGCAGTTATGAGCATTTGCTTGTTCAAAACATCCACCAGCTTTCCATTGCAAGGCTCCCTGGGAAGGTGTGGAAGCAGGACCGGGGCGCGGGGGCGGGGCTAGGAGATAGAGAACCCCTCTGCTTCCCCAGCTCTTTGGGGCAAAGGTTTGAGGGGGACCATGCAGAAGGACGGACCATGGGGACTTTTCTCCAGGACAAACCTGGTTGAATTTAAGGGGCAGAGTGAGGACTTCTTGAGGGGGTTGAAAATGTTGGAGCGTTTGTTTAGCAAATATTGGGATTCCAGAACTCACCGTGGAAAGGCTGAGAAGGAAAGACGAGGCAGCAAGAGATACAAGGGGAAGAAGCAGAAAACGGCGTGGGGTGGGATTTAGGGAAGGGCCTGTCCTCTCTGTGGTGGCCACAGTCAGCGGGGACAAGAGGCAGTAACTGTTACTGAAGGCTTGCTGAGGACTTGTTAAAACACAGACGGTGTTAAAACACACACCCGCCAAAGTTCCTGATCACTTAGTCTGGGGCTACCACTGGTCTAAGGCAGGGCGCAGAGGACGTTTTTAATCGTAGAATGATGGACAGCCCACTTGACCACCCAGGCCAATCCTGCTGGTGACAGAAGGCGTTCTTTCTTATGTCAGGGACAGAATCTGCCCAAACCTTTCCAACTTCGAGCAGACACATAGCTCTGTGGCTGCCTGGGAACCACCTCATGTTTAAGAGGGGGCCCTTCCCTGTACTGTCGGGAAGAAGTGGCCTCTCTTTGCACCCTGACTGCATGAGGCCCTGGAAGGCAGCAGGATTAGGTAGCCCACGGTACATCCTGTCGGCTTCCCTTTCTGGCTCAGGGGGCCTGTGGCATCAGTGACAGTCAATACTGCGCATTAGCGACAGTATTTGCTAATTATTCAAAAAATGAGCCACTCTCATTACACAAGATTTGGGGATTTATTTTAAAAAATTGGTATGGGGCGCCTGGGTGGCTCAGTCGGTTAAGCGTCCGACTTCGGCTCAGGTCGTGATCTCTGAGTACGTGAGCTCGAGCCTCGCGTTGGGCCCGCTGCTCTCCGTGCAGAACTTGCTTGGGATTCTCACCCTCTCCTCTCTTGCTGCCCCTCTCCCACTCCTACTTTCTCTCTCTCTCTCAAAATAAATAAATAGACCTAAAAAATTTTTAAAAATTGGCATAGATCTCGCCCACTCCCACAATATTTTATTCACTTACCCCCTTGAAGGTTGGTTGGTTTTGAGACCGAGACAGGGAGAGCCTGGGCGGCTCAGTTGGTTAAAGAGGCTGACTCTTGATTTTGACTCAGGTTACGATCTCATGGTTCGTGAGATCGAGCCCTGCGTTGGGCTCTTCATGGAGTGTGGAGTCTGCTTGGGGTTCTCTCTCCCTCTCTCTCTCTGACCATCCCCCTCCCTCAAAATAAACTCTAAAAAAGTTAAATAAAATGAGGGGTTTGTTAGAAAGAAATCAAAGGCAGACATTTAGCACAACTGAAGCTCAGTCCCCCAGACGGGCAGGAGTGCAGCCCTGAAACCCTTTGCTTTAAGCCTGGAGAAGGGGAGCCCCTGACCTCTGCTGCCGCCTCTCTGCCCCCCTTCCCGGTCCTGAAACCCCTGCCTCGCGCTGCCTCCTCTCCACTACCTTTAGAAAGAAAGTAAGTACCCACACCACTTGCCTCTGTCCATTTGTTGATGCATTCCCAATTCAGTGTATTTTCTAACTTCCCGTTGAGCTCTACGTTTCCCGTCACTGGTAAAGCCGTTTGATGTTCAGATCACAGGGAACCGTGGGCTGTGATGTGGGCTCCGTCATAGTAGGACTCCACGGGCTCAGCCGTGGAGATGGGGAGAACTGGAGGGGTGACTTTCCCATGTGGATTAGTGCTCTGTTGGCCTAGATCAACCCCATGAACATAAAAGGGGGTTTCCGCCTCTGAACTGCTTGATTTTTGCCGCCAAGGAGGTAAAATAAAAGCACATTTAACGCTTTTTTTCTTTCATAGCTGGTTTGTAAGCGTGGCGTCCAGCCTCATCTTGACTGAGAACCTTCAAGAAAATACAGGAATTAGAGGGCTCCTGGGGGCAGGTAGCGGAGGTTAGCTCTCAGTCTGAGTGAGGAAGATCCGCGTTCCAAGCTGCTTATATTTGTCACGATGAAAACTTTCACTTTTGCAAGGTTTTCAGTTTTTTCCACTGTTGCTCGAGTGGTCTTTCTCAGTGCGTATGTTGTATTTATTCTTTGCTGTGAAAATGACTTTGTGCTTGGAAACTGTTACCCAGCTGCTCAGTGTTCTTGGGTTCTGACTGTTCTGGTTAACTTAAAACAATTGAAATATTTGGATTCCTCCTTTGGATGTCTGTTCTCTTCCCGCTGTACCACCTTTGCCGTCGTCCTCAAATATCCGTGAGTAGCCTGTTAAATAATTTCAGAGGTAGTGATTCCAGTCGGCTTTAGTAAATTCAGTAGCCCAGACATCGTTTGTTTGTATAATTTAATAGTAAAATTGGTGAGCGTGGGGAGCGGATGATGCATCTTACAGTGTAGTGATAAAGAGAGTTCGGGTTTTGGAGCGGTCTGAGCTCGGTCAGACCCTCACCATTCCAGACTTTACACTTTCTCAGCCATAAAATTAGGACAGTCTGTCTGCCTCCCGGGGACAGGAGCCAGGAGCCCGCCTGCTATGGGAGGAACCGCTAGGGGAGGCTTGTAGTGCCCAGTGAGCTCCCTGTAGGCCTCACTGACGCCACGACATCTAAGCGTGAAATCTATATCTAGGTCTAAGCGTAAAGAATTGTAATAAAATTGTGCGAGCACGTATGTACGTAATTTATGATTTCATTAAGTCCGTTTCCTTGAAACTCGGGAAGCAGGGGAAAGAAGACCGGCATCGAGGTTAGAACGTTTCATTCTGACTCTGGCCTCATCGTGAATCGGCTGTGTGACGCAGGCCTCTCCCCGACCATGAGCTTCACTCTCCTTGTTTGTAAGGCACACGAGTGGTAGACTTAAGTCGTGCTTAAAATCCCTCCCAGCCCTCCCGCTCTGTGAGCCTATTGTTCCCGGCTAGCTAAAGTTTTCACGGACTCATTCTGTTAGAAGGAGAGACAAATGTGCTTCCTGTAGTAGAATCTAGTAGGACCTCCTTATATGGGAATTGCGTATAATAAGTTATGTTCGGCAGTTTACTGATTTCACTGGAATAAATCCTCCCTAATTAATCCTCTAGAATAAGTGATCACTCAACTAAAGCACACCTTTATTCGGGAAGGAAGTTTTACTCAACGCGAAAAGCTCACAATTATCATTCAGGTCACGCTAACCGTGTTTATGAAACAAGTATAGTATTTCCCTTGAGATACTGTTGCTCTATGTGCACTAACATCATAACGTACCTACTAGTACAGACAGTAATTCAAATCCATCGTTATTCCCCGGACGCCATTGTGGCCCATGGGTCAGAATTTACCCTCTAACCGGAAACTATGGGAACAGTTAATGAGTAGCTCAGTTTTCATGTTTTGAATTTTACTGTATTTTTATATTTATTGAAGCGCCGACGCTGATGAGTAGCTACAACCAAGAGGAAATCGTAGCCTCCTAGGATCGGAGAATCTAGAGACGGGGTCTGGCCCACCTCCCTTGAGGAGGCAGAAGCTTAGAAGTCAAGTGCCTGACCCAGGTCTCGTGGTCAGTCGGTGGCAGAGCAGAGCTATAGCCCAGGCCCCCCTGCGCGCCCCCCCCCCCCCCCCCCCCCGCCCAGCTCCGGCTGCTTTCACTGGACCACAGTGCCTCCTGGGCAGCAGGGTCCGGGGTGACCGGCCCAGGGCCTGGTCCAGTCATGGGAGACCACAGTTACGTCTGCGGCCCGTGGGTGGTTCGCGCACGAAGCCAGCAGCAAGGGGGCGGTGGAGGGCGGAGGGAAAACTAGACCGCATCTGTCCTGGTCGCCTGCGTAGCCCCAGCAGCTGGCCTAGTGCCTGTTACGTGATAGGTGTGCGGTAAGGGTTTGCTAAACGAGGGAATGTAACAGAAACGTTCCTTCTCAATCATAGTACATCTAGAATGCTTGCTTTCTTCTTTAAGGTCCTTGAACACGTGCCCTTGCTGCTGTATATCTTGGCAGCAAAAACCTTAATTCTCTGCCTGGCATTTGCTGGAGTCAAAATCTACCAACGGAAAAGATTAGAAGCAAAACTGGAAGCTGAGAAAAAGAAGCAGTCAGAGAAGAAAGATAACTAGAGGGAAAAATCAAAGGTATGGGGACTTTGCTCGTGCAAAATTTACAGCGGGCCGGGGTGGGCCGAGGCACAGACGTGGGGGTCAGAGAACCCCTCCTCCCTCCAGGCTGAAGGCCGCGTGAGACCCACCTGCCGTCTGATGGGGGGCATCTGTGGGAGGGGAGGTGTGCAGATCCCGGCCCCCTGCACCCTGGGGGCAGATGAGCTAGGTTGTGCCCGCCTCTGCTCGAAGCCTGGGCGCTGCTCCCTTATCCGGGCAGTGGGGCTGAGCAGGTGTTGGGTCGCAGAACTCTTGAGAGTTTCCTGAGAGCCGTGGACCTTCTCCCAGCAGAAGCACGCATAGTAGAAACACCTACAGTTGCCCATCAAATTGCAGACGGGGGCGGGGAGGAGGTGGGGTCACAGGTCTGTGGAGACCCACGCCCATACCTAAGATGAACAAACCCTGCTCGATCTTCAGGAGAAAGCCTGACTCCCAGGAATGGCATAGAAATCCCTTCCCGATGTGTTCTTGCCCCTCCAGTGCTCACTCCCCACACTTCTGCAGGCCACTCCTGGACCGTGAGAGACTTTCTGGCCCCTTGGCCTTGGCTTGTTAGTCCCAGAGGTCCTTCCCAACAACCTCTTCCCGTAAGCGTGAAGTCTTACTCGTCGCGGTAGCCCTGGGCCTGTGACAGCACCCAAAAGGTGCCCAGAGCACATCTGTTGAGTTAAGGCACCAGGAAGTAGTTCTGAAACCCCCACCACAGAGTGAACAGACGATGATCAGCACCTCCCTTAGTTCTGGTGTGTGATCTGATTTCTTCCATTTATCAGGTTGAATTCTGTGCTGCTCTGAAAATTTGAGGATTCAACTACGGTGGCAGGCGTTTCTAGATCAGCGGTCCCCAAACTTGGCTACTGATCAGAATTGTTGAAAGTGCAGATTTCCAGGCCCCAACCCCCGAGAGATTCCATTACGTGGGTGTAGACATCTGTTCTTTTTGAAAAACCATTAAGGGATTCTTCTTTCTTTTTTTTCTTTCTTAACATACGTAGGTGTATTTTTTATTTAAATTTTAGTTAGTTAACATGCACTGGGGGATTCTTAACACAGCCCTTTCAGCAACATGTCGCTCTAGGAGCCACTGGGCCAGCGATCTCCTAACCCCCCTCCACCCGGAGATCCCATGCGTCCGTAAATAGGAATTCCCATAGAGGATTTTTAAAAACCTTTTTTAATGTTGATTTATTTATTTTGAGGGAGAGAGAGAGAGCAGGAGAGGGGCAGAGAAAAGGAGGGAGAGAGAGACTCCCAAGCAGGCTCCGAGCTGTCAGCACAGAGCCTAACACGGGGCTCGATCCCACAAACTGTGAAATCATGACCTGAGCAAAAGTCAGCCTCGGATGCTTAACCAGTTGTGCCGCCCAGGTGCCTCCCGTAGAGGATCTTTAGGCCTGTGGAGGTGTAGGGGCGCCTGGGTGGCTCTGTCGGTTAAGGGTCAGCCTTCAGCTCAGGTCACAATCTCGCACTCCGTGAGTTCAAGCCCTGCATCGGGCTCTGTGCTGACAGCTCGGAGCCTGGAGCCTGCTTCGGATTCTGGGTCTCCCTCTCTCTCTGCCCCACCCCCGCCCTCTCTCTCTCTCTCTCTCTCTCTCTCTCTTACTATAAATAAATAAATGTTAAAAGAAAAAAGTTTGGACCTGTGGAGGTTAATGGCACACGACTAGTAATCGTAGCAACACTTACTGAATGTCTGTTGTGTGGCTAGCATTTTGCTCAGCATTTCTCAGCTGGCCGGTTTATCGCTTCAGCTGATAGCTCTGCGGGGCCTGTTCAGACTGAGAAAGGGCTGGCCCTCTGCCTCATGAAGAGCAGAGTCAGGATTGAACCCAGGTCAGCCGGGCCTCACCCCGGCTGCATCACCTTCCCGAGTGCAGGGACGTGCACTGAGAGACTGTGAAGCACAGCAGCTCTCCGGTCCTCACCCCGGGCCCAGAATCCCCTCCTCTGTCATTGCCCCCCACGCCGTCCCTGGCCAGAACCTTGGTTTTTTTGGAAATGGTGTTTTACTGGCTGAAACCCAGGAGTGGGCACTGGGGTGAGGAAAGAGGGAGCATTGCGAAACTAAAACCATCAAGGGAGGGCAGTTCTCTTGGAAATGTGTGGTAGGTTGAATTTCTGTCTCAGGCAGAGTCTAATTTTTTTTTTTTTATGTTTTATTTATTTTTGAGAGCAAGAGAGACAGAGCACGAGCAGGGGGAGGGGCAGAGAGAGAGGGAGACCCAGAATCCGAAGCAGGCTCCAGGCTCCGAGCTGTCAGCACGGAGCCCGACGCGGGACTCGAACTCACAGACCGTGAGACCTGAGCCGACTGAGCCACCCCGGCGCCCCCAGAGCCCTCATTTTGCGTTAGACCAAGAAGAAGAAGGAAAGATGGGATGTGGGGCCACGAGCACCTCCCTCCCACCGGCACCCGCAGAGGCCTCGGGGCTCAGGGGCTGCCGCGAGACTGACGCTTCATTTTCCTGCCAGCCTCGAACCTGCTTTTAAACCAGGGCAGAAAACCGGAATGTTGAAAATAACATTCTTTTAATAGATAAACTTGCGGTGGTTTCTCTTTGTTACGTTGAACCTGCTGAGCGCCAGGGTCGGCGCTGAGCCGGTCAAACCTCCGTCAGTGTTCAATCAGACATTTCATACCCACCCTTTTCGTCTTCCTTTCTAGAGTTTGCGATTTAAATGTCAGCCTGAGTGGACCCCAGCTGAGAAGGAGGCGGAGACCCTTACCGAATGGGGTGTCGGAGGATAGACTCCCAACCTATAGGTTTAACTTAAAATTGTATGAATTTTTTTATGCCCTTGAAAGAACCAGTATTTTGTTTACTGAAATAAAATACCTTTGTAAAAACGTTGTCTCTGTCTCTGGAATAAGCCAGAGCATTTCTGTCTCACGCAGACACACACCGCCCCCCACCCCCACCCCCCACCCCCCGCCCGGCGTTGTGAGGGGAGGGAGTTTTGCCAACCTGCACCCCTCCCAGCCTTTCTTGGGATCGCAGGTGCTCTTGACCCAGGACCGGGCGGAGGGAGAAGTGGCGTCTGCTCCGGGGGTGGGAGCCTTGGCCACGCGCCCTCCCCGGCTCTCCGGCCCTCTGCTGTGCTGCCCTCCCGCACGCTGCCCTGCTCCGGCCCGTCTCCGGCCGTGTTTCCATTGTTGGGGTGGAGGGAGGCCGCACCCCACTTGCCCAAGCCACGTTGGCGCCTCTGCTGACCCAGGAGGGTCCTCGTGGGGAGGGCTGCAGGGTGAGACCCATCGGCCACACTGGGCGGGAGGCTAGGAAGAACTCGCGTCCCCGAGTCCTGCTGTGACAGAGTTAGAAGAGCGGGGTGTACTCGGTCCTCTCCCCCCTCACCCCCACCCCCACCCCCACCCCCACCCCGTGTGCTTGTTGGGATTTGCGATAAGAGACGAAGGGGAGGGATGAGCCGGGGAGACTTTCAGGTTTGAGAGAAGCGATACTAAGATTTTTCGACTCAGCACCTCACGGACGGAGATCTCTGCAGAAAGATTCACAACGTCTCACTTCCCTCGATTAGAGAGCGGATCAGGGATGAGAAAGCAGTAACCACAGCTGTACATCTGGGGGAAGGTTTGGTCCCGTTGCTGGTGGCCACGTGGAACATTGGCATGAGTGTGTAATGGACCCTTGAGCCACGGAGGTTGGAACCACAGGGCTCCACTTGTAAGTGGGTTTTTTCCATAAATACAGTGCCGTCAATGTATTTTGCTTCTGGTTTTAACGGGTTTTTTTCCCTAGCTTGCTTGAAGAACACATTATATTTTTCCTTCCCTTCCCCTATGGTCTTCTGTTAAGTTTCTCGGATTGCACATGTGAGTGGAATCATACGATATTTGTCTTTCTCTGACTGACTTATTTCACTTAGCAGAATACCCTCCAGTGAAAATTAAGCTACAGAGAGGGAGGCAAACCATAAGAGACTCTTACACACAGAGAACACGCTGAGGGTTGATGGGGGTGGGGGGGGGGCGGGGAAAATGGGAGACGGGCATTAAGGAGGGCACTTGTTGGGATGAGCACTGGGTGTCGTATGTAAGAGATGAATCCTAGGAATCTACTCCCGAAGCCAAGACTGCACTGTATACACTGTATATCAGCTAACTTGACAATAATTCAAAAATAAAATTGGAAGACACCATTTTTAAAATGCATGGTCAGAAATGACAGGTAACCATTTGCAGAATAAGAGCTGATATGAAAGATGAAGAGAAAAGAACCCATTGTATAATACATACACAACAGACGTGTTAATCAACTGTTTACGTCCATCAGTAAGACTTTTTGGTCAATGATAGGCTATTAAGTTTTACGAAGAATACAGGTGAATTTTTGACTACGTAGGAGATTGGCATCCTTAACCCCTGCATTCAAGGAGCAACTGTGTATTAATGGGTGTCCAGCCCACTCTGGCCCAGATTGACAGAACTTCGAATTTTAAACCAGAGGGGTAAAAGGAATTCTATCGTTCTTAAATTTTACTGTGGTTACTGGATGCTCTTAGCCACAATTTAGGAAGCAGAATTGACATAGGATCAAATTCTAGGTACAGAATTGATTCTGACCCAACAAGCTACAGATCCCCAGAGTCCATGTGGCCTGGGTCTCGTGGAGCATGAACAGACCCAGAACAGAAGTGGAATGCCCTAGGATTTCTGCGCCCTGGTCCCCACGTTCCCCGAGTTCCTCAGGTGGGGTCCAGAACCGACCCTGGGCCACGGCCAACCCTCCTGCCTTTGTCACGGTGCCCTCTCCAGCCTGGCAGGCGACCCACCCACCCTGGCCTGGGAACTCTGTCTCTGCTTCCTTCCCTCTCTGCAGGTCTAGGGCATCCCTGGCTTCCAGCACACGGGGTACCTCTGGGTACCTTTACTCCCACCTGCACCCCCTGCTGCCTGCCTCGTCAATCCTAGGAGAGGAGCTGTAACCTTTTCCTGGAGAGTCAGTCTGCCCAACCAGATGATCCACGTTTATTTTAAACAGGTGCTTTCCTAGGGGACTGAAAACTGGGGAATTTGTGGAACATGGGGTTATCTTGGAAAATTTGGTAGAGGGTGACCTAAGGATTGAACTGCTTAAACCATTAACCACACACGAAGTCGGTAGATGTATTGTTTGAGTTTAAATAATTGGCGGGATGCAGGCTATGCGTGGATGAATGTAGGTGGACAGAGAGATCGGTGCAGCCCACAACCAGGACCCCAGCCGGTCTGCCGCGATCCAGCAGCTCTCCGACCTTAACCGTGAGTGGATCCACAAGAAGACCACCCCCGGGCAGCCAGAAGAGGTTTCTGAGAGCGAAAACTGAAACCTATTCTCTCCCCCCAGGGGAGCTCCGGGACCCCTTACACAGATCCCATTTAATCTTATTAGACTTGTCCTAACCCCTCTCTATTGGTTTCAAGCTGATAACATATCGGAAGCAGAAATGAAAAGGCTGTTAGCAGGAGAAATGCCTCGGCACGAAACAGGTGGTCTTTGTGAAGTGGACCGAGCCTGAGAAGTCACTGTACCATCACCTAGTGCCAGACGACACAGTGGCCGACGGCCCCACACCGGGACCACCGCACGTTACGACTTTATGTTCACAAGGATGACCTTAGTCACTAAGAAAAGGTTCAACTACTTTGCTTATCGAGGCAGAGAGGCAGAGACATATGTGATGTATTTCAGGAACTGAATAGTTCAAACGAAAATATCTTGAGTGTGTTAAAAAGCATTACCTCTTCCCCGAAAAGTATCCAAATTCTCATCTCTGGGGAAACATAGCTGCCTAAATGATTCAGTCTCGACGATCACTCTCTCTCTCTCTTTAATATTTATTTTTGAGACAGCACAAGCGGGGGGAGGGCAGAGGGGGACAGAGGATGCAAAGCGGGCTCTGCACTGACAGCAACGAGCCGGATGCGGGGCTCGAACTCAGGAACCGGGAAATCACGACCTGAGACGAACTGGGACGCTCTGCTGACTTCATCGGACCCGCGGTGCCCTAGTCCTGATGGTTTCTAGATGCCTGGGCCTTGATAGCAGGGCGTCTCGCCTGACTTGATCACGTGGATGTTCCTCGACATCGCCTCTTGGGCGCCAGTCCCCGGTCGCCCCTGTGTGGGAGCGAAGCCGGGAGATAATGGAGAGAGTCTGGAGGGAAACAAGAATGCAGGATGGGTTCTCCAACGTGAGCACACATGAGAGGCAGTTTCAAATGCAGATTCCTGGGGCGCCTGGGGGGCTCAGTCAGTTAAGCGTTCGACCTCGGCTCAGGTCATGATCTCAGGTTCGTGGGTTCGAGCCCTGCATTGGGCTCTGTGCTGACAGCTCAGAACCTGGAGGCTGCTTCCAATTCTGCGTCTCCCTCTCTCTCTGCCCCTCCCCGACTCACACTCCATCTTTCTCTCTCTCTCTCAAAAATAAATAAGCATTTAAAAAATAAGAATAATTAAATTAAATTAAAAATAAAATCTTTAAAAAATATATTAGAGGGGCGCCTGGGTGGCTCAGTCGGTTAAGCTTCCAACTCTTGGTTTTGGCTCAGGTCATGATCTCACGGTTTCATGAGTTCGAGCCCCGCATCGGGCTCTGCAGAGCCCGATGCGGGGCTCCAACCCACGAACTGTGAGATCATGACCTGAGCCGAAGTCGGACACTTAACTGACTGAACCACCCAAGCGCCCCAAAAACATTTCTGAACATGTTAGTTACAAACAACTGGCTAGTTTTCAAATAATTGGCTCAATATTTTCCTTGTGTTTCCAGATGTTTGGGACTCTCTCTCATGTAGTGATTGTACTTTTTCCAGATTCACAGCTTGCCCCATTGAATTAAAGCCGGAGGTAGCTCATCTGAAAACATAGCGAGCTGAGACCTTGAAAACTGTAGAATTGTCCTGTGATCCCCAACTTTGCAGCAGGCTGAATACCTCCCGGGAGGGGCGAGGAACCTCGGTAGCCTCGGGGGAAGGCAGGATTGACGGAAAAGTTTTTCTGAAAGGGGGAAGCTTGAGCTCCATCAGGGCTGAAGGAGACAGAGGAAGGGGGACCGGCTGTGCGAGGAAGCAGGGAGGGCCCGAGGAGGGGGGTCATCTGGGGACCAGGCACTGAAGGCCTCGGAAGCCAGGGCGGTGGCCTCAGTTTCCCCTCCGGCTTGGCACAAGGCCTTCTGCTCCCAACGTGGGAGGGGTGCTGCGTGCAGCGGGGAGAGCCCCCTGTGTCTTGCCCGTGAGGGGCCAGACTCCACAATCCCTTCTCCCTCTGCCTTCTCCCCTCGGACGGAGGCACCCTCCTCCCTGTTCCCCCGTGGCCTCTGTGGTGTCTCCCTGCTTTGGGGGCTCCAGCGGCTCAGCTGAGCTGGGAGAGGGGGCTGAGCTGCCAGCCGTCCGAGTAGCTGATCGAGGCAACAGGCTCCAAGTGGAACAGTTAAGCCTTTAACCACTTACTCTGAGGGTACCAGATGGAACCAGCAAGAGTCTAAAGCGAGGAGGAAGGGCCGGCCTGCCCCGTTCTGTTCCCCACCCCGGTGCACCTGCCAGGGGTCAGGTGGATCCGCCCAGACGGAGAGCTGCTCCCTAAACAAAGGCTCTGGTGGTTTCAGGCCCCCCCCCCCCCGGGGTGTGGGTGGGAGGCCAGAGGGAAGGTCCTGGAGTGGAGAAGTCAGAGCGGGGCAAAGTGTCCCCAAGCCTTCCCCTTCCCTGCGAGGAGCCTGGAGACCCCACCGGGGGAGTCCAGAATGAAGGCGCCAGGCTGGGGGTGCAGATGTGTGACCTGTCAGTGCTCCCCCCACCGCCCCCCGCCTCCCGCCTCTGGAATGCTGATGCAGTGGCTTGTTCAGAAGCCGTTTGGGACAATGAGGATGGAACCATGTTAGGACAGTGGAAGGACTCTGGGTTCTTGATGACCGTGGATCCATCGTATTAGCCCTGAGCTGCCACCTTGGCACTTCTCGATTTTTCTGTGGTGGAGGTGGGGTACCTTCTTTTAAAAAAATTTGTTTTGTGTTTATTTATTTTTTGAGAGAGAGAGAGAGAGAGAGAATGCCTGAGCAAGGGAGGAGCAGAGAGAGAGAGAGAGAGAGAGACAGGGAGAGAGAGAATCCCAAGCAGGCTCCATGCTGCCAGCACAGAGCCCAGAGCAGAGCTCGATCCCATGAACCGGGAGATCATGACCTGAGCCAAAATCAAGAGCCAGACACTTAACTGAGCCACCCAGGAGCTCCCCGGGGTGCCTTCTCTGTTAAATCTCTGTGGGTCAGGTCTCCACTACTCACAGCATGACCTAATCCTAACCAACCCACGAAGCCTGCTAGAGACGGGCACGAAGGTCACTTGAGAAGACGTGGATCCTGCCTGACCTTCCTGTCACTACAGGTGTCCGTGCCCCCAAGGGTATCAGTTACCGCCTGGACTTGTCTTCATGGGCAGATGAGCTTAAGGATCACTGCCCTGCCTATATATAGGGTGACCATCTAAACTGAGGTCAAGTACGTGAAAATGGTTTGTATGTCTAAAACGATCACACATAGAAGGAGTCTGCACCTCCTGGATAGGCCTTGGACCTTCCTCAAGTGGACAAGGCAGGATCCACTGGGCTCCAGCTCCATTTGCCTATTTGCTTGTGGGCTCATTTTAGGACGGACCGTTCCAACACACCACCTCCTTGGGAGTCACCATGGTCCATGGAGACAGAGCGGGGATGTGCTTGTGGGTGACGGTGAGGGCCAAAGAGGAAGGGATACCTCACCAGCCAACCTCTTAGCCAGACAGCAGCTCCACTGACCTCACGAAGTCTCTTCCAGAGGACTCGTCCACACACGCAGGGTTGCTGTGCCTCGTTACCTTAACTGTTTGTTTCATTCAGGCGTAGCACGTGATTGGTCTCGAAGAGTCCTGGCTATGCTCACCATCCTCCCTGTCCTCCCCATCAGAAGAAACCTCTTATTACCATCAGCTGCCTAACCTATCACAGATGGTCTTAAAAGAAATGCCAGAGAACAAAGTGCCTTTGATCAAAGTATCTTCAGATGCGTCTACTCTCATTATGCCCTGGTGATGAAAAGCAGCAGGAATTTTCCCCGAAGAGTGAAAAGGAAATGAGGTCAGCAACATCCGGTCTAACCGTGGGCATCCTTGCTGGCCCGCAGCTTGGACTATAATAACAGGAGCTTCAGTTTATGGGGCACTCAGGAGGAGCCAGACATGGCTTGCGCTAAGAGTTTTAAAGCCCTCAACCCTAATTTACTAATGAGTTAACTGAGCCTCAGGGAAGTGAAGTAACTTGTCCAAAGTCCCCCGGTTCATAAGCTGGAAACTTGAGATTCCACCTAGGTCTATCCGACTCCCAAAGCCCAGCGTACTTTCCATGACTTTCTGCTGGAAGTTTCCACGCTTAGTATTATGCAGCATTTCTTAATTATGCATCCAGGATTATGTAACTAAGTTGCACATTAAAGGGGGTCCTTTTGATCTCTCTGGTTATACTGACGTCTCTTTCCCCTAAGTGCCTTCCTAATGATGAAACCAGGTCTCAAGGGAAGAGGACCCCAAACTCATCTTATTAGATCATTGTGGTATTCAAACAAAAATAGCGTCTGTTGGTTTATCTTGTTTGAGAACCTTAAAAGTCTTCCATTTTTCCCCTCTCACTGCAAAATAATGTGTTTTTGCAAGGCATTCTGCCTCTTGCTCAATTTTGTGTTGAAATATCTGTTTGTTGTGGGTGTCCACTTGGAGGCGGCTGCTTTGTCAGCTGGTGTCGCCTGGTGTCGCCATGTTGTGGGAGGGAAAAAAACGCCAAATACTCTGGGAACAAAGCCAAATATGGTGGTTGGGCTTTAGACTCTGACTTCAAAACATCTCCGTCTCCTCACCTGTAAAGTGGGGAAATGGTAGAACCTACCTGATGGGGTCATTATGGGATTAAATGAATGCCCAGTAGTAGAGAGGCAGTGTGAATAATGGCTGTGCGCATGATCTTTGGATTTGAATTTTAAAAATTTTTTTATGTTTATTTTTGAGAGAAAGAGAGAGAGAGCACGAGCAGGGCAGTTGGCAGAGAGAGAGGGAGACACAGAATCCGAAGAAGGTTCCAGGCTCCGAGCTGTCAGCACGGACCCTGACGCGGGGCTTGAACACAGGACCCATGAGATCATGACCTGAGCTGAGGTCGGATGCTTAACCGACTGAGCCACCCAGGTGCCCGTGAACTCTTCATTTAAACCTTCACTCCTCCACCCCAGAGCAAGTTACATGATCTCTTGATTCTTGGAGGATTCTTGGATTAACGGGTTCCACAGACTCCTGTTCACTTCACCTGTTCACCCACCAACTCCTAGCTGAATCAATCCCTGGTACAGCTTTCCAGGTGCTTCATGGAACCACCAACTTACCTTGGAGCATCTGGATGGGTTTTCACCTCCTTGGAACCTCCTTGTCTCTCACTCAACCTCCGACACCTTTTTTTTGAGCAACGGGAAGCAAAAAGCCTGTTTAGCCACTGTCTGGACCACATCTCCTACCGATGGCAAACTGGTTCCCTGTAGATTATTTTGGTGGCTCAAGCTGGTTGGCACACTATTTCAACCTTTTTGTGACCACACACTTGGTTCTTTTTCTTTCTGACCTAAAAGTTTCGACCACACAACCTTTAGCTCTGACCACCCCTGCTCCCCATCAAGCTCCTTTGGGCTGAGTTAGTTGTAATCCTCCCACTGACCAGCCCTCAAGATGGCCTTAACAAGATGGGAGTCGAGATCCCTAATTCACCAACAAGCTTTAATGGAACCTCCAGTAAACCTACAGCACTTGGCCAACACCCTTAGAAACCTCAGTCCTCACAGCAGCCCTGTGAGGTCATTGTTGAAGTATCTTTGGCTGCAGTGGTCCCGAGTCGAGCCCAGCAGAGTTGGTAAAGACTGCCCGTAGCATGGTCCCAACCGCTTGTTAGAGGAATCACCCTTAAGAAAATTTACCAAGATAGTAGTTTTCCCATCTCCGCACTTTGTTGGTTAGTGTTTTCCATTTGCTTGGGTTTATCCTTTCGATCCCTTTGCTAATTAAATCTCTGACAAGTATGTACTGGTAAGAATAGACACTGTCAATGTACTGAAAGCAAAACTCCTTTCTGTTATTGATGATAAACCATTTCAAAGAAGACCAGGCTGAGTCTAAAGGGTTTAGGTAATTGTAAAGGGAAGGCAGAGAGAGTAGTTCGTGGCCACGGGACTTGGCTACCTCCGGGCAACACACAAGGCTCTTTAGGTTAATGACCGATGGGGCATGGATCTGGGCCTCTGGCTCTTTGTCTTCCTCTGGCTTCTTCTTGTCTTGCTGCCTTCTCTCTTTGACCACAATGGCGCACTTCCCGTAGGCCTTCCTCGCCACATCACAGAACTCAGAGAAGAGGCTGTCTTCCTGTTTGATGCATACCTCATCTCTAAGGAACGTCCGGTACTTCCAAGGCACCCATCCTTGACTACCACCAGCATGCACGATACACCAAGTTGGAGTCTGCGTGAAACACCCGTCACCGAAATCTTCTCCGGCGACAAGACTCTCGGCAATATTGGTTTCTCCAAAATATATGGTCTTAAATCCATCATTTTGCAGTGTTTTCAGCGTTTTCAAATATTGGAGGCATCGCTTCCTCTTGATGTTATCGAATGGATTTCTGGTAATGATGTTTCTTAAAAGAGGGTTTGCAAAGTGAGGCATGGTGTCTTCTCAAGTGTTTTTAAACGCCTGCATGTCTCCATCGGTGCAGCTTTGCCAAGAGTGACATGATGACCTCACAAAGGGCTTTCTTACAGCGAGGCCAGTCACACAGATACACTGTGGATTTCAAAGCACCACGAAACACATACTGAGAACAATTTTCTTCTGGCTTATATGATATGGGAATGGGAAGGGCGAACCACGAAAAAATGTTTCTTTGACATCGCTTCTGCCATGGTCTGGGGCAGAGATTGGCAATCGTAGGAGTTCGCTAGAGCTGCTGTAACAACACACCAAAGACTGGCCGGCTTAACCAACAAAGTTACTTTCTCATGTTCCCGGAGGCTGGAGGTCCAAGATCAAAGTGTCAGCAGGTTTGGTTTCCGCTGAGGTCTCTCTCCGGGGCTGGTAGATGGCCACTGTCTCACTGTGTCCTCACATGGCCTTTCTTCTGCGTGCGTGCATGTCTCTGGCCTAATTTCTTTATGATCTTTATGATTTCTTTATGTTGGATTAGGACCCACCCATATGACCTCATTTTACTTTAATCACCTCTTTAAAGACCCTCTTTCCAAACATAGTCACATTCTGAGGTACTGGGGATGGTTAGGGCTTTGACACATAATTTGCGGGATGGAGGGACACAATCCTAACCACGACAGTCCTTTAACGGTGATGAGCCAAATTTATGACGCCTTTCCGATGGGTTCATGAGGACAAAGAGGAATATTTACATTCATTCATCCATTCCAAATGTATTTATTGAGCACCTACTAAGCACCGGGCATTGTGTCAGGAGCCAGGGGTACAGCTATGACACGTCCAGTGAGACCTGCCCATGTGTGTGGGTTAAGTCTGCATATGCATGGAGTTCACAGGTGAAAGAGGAAGGTCTGGCAAATAGTACAAAAGAGTCAGTCTGCAAGCCTATCTTTCATTGGCTGCTGGTTCTTGAGTGAATTCAGTAACCCATCTGGAAAGCACTTTTAATTTTATACACTCAAGGCAAAAGGACACTTTGCTTTAAATTCTAGCGGCCTCTTCAACTGCCTTTGTGTTTTCTTGTTCCCTTCCTTAGAGCTAAAGATGTTTCCTAAATGTGCAAAATAGATTCCCTCAAATGACAATGTGGACGAGATGGTTGGTCAGGTCCTTCACTCAGTTGTTGAACAGATGAGTGTTTCTCTTCCACCAGGGTTTTCTTGGGACTCAAGCTTAGGCAACCCTAGACAGTAAGATTATGCCAGCCTAGTAAAGTTGACACGAAGCGTGTGCTCTCTGGACAGCCTCTCAGAAACCAGGATCAGGGAGTTTGGGTTGGTAATGAGCCTGTGACCATTTTCTCTTTGGATTTTTCCAAAAAAAAAAAGTGGGGACTGTTTTTCAGACCAAATTTGATAGGAATGCCAAATATGTGGAACAGGAATGTGGCTGCTGTGGCTGAAATAATGGTGGTCCCAGAGTCACCCTGTTCAGCCACCCTCTCTCTCCCCTGTCCCAAGGTACCTTGTGCCCTGGAACAGCAGTGTGAGAGCACTATATAAAGCAATGAGGTCGATTCCAAGACAATTCTTTGCTTTTTTCATCCAGTGTTTGGTTATGGATATGAGAAACACGCTCAGAAGTATAGAAGAGAATGTATCATATGTTATCTTCTGTGTAAATATATATATATATGAGTAAATGATAAATAGATATGCACATTTACTTGTATTTTCAAGTAGGAAAAACAGAGGATGAACCAAATACAAATTAAAACTGCTTACCTATTGGGGCGCCTGGGTGGCGCAGTCGGTTAAGCGTCTGACTTCAGCCAGGTCACGATCTCGCGGTCCGTGAGTTCGAGCCCCGCGTCGGGCTCTGGGCTGATGGCTCGGAGCCTGGAGCCTGTTTCCGATGCTGTGTCTCCCTCTCTCTCTGCCCCTCCCCCATTCATGCTCTGTCTCTCTCTGTCCCCAAAATAAATAAACGTTGAAAAAAAAAAACTAAAAAAAATAAATAAGTAAAATTGCTTATCTATAAGTGGAGGGATAGAACAGGAGGGACATAAAAGCAAGAAACATTGGCTTTTTCGAAAGTATCTTGTTTTATAATTTTAACCAGAAAATGTAGACATTTTACATTTTTTACAAACAAAAGGAAAAAAAGAAAAAGAAAACAAAGGATCTCAAAAATATGCAAATAAAGCTGAAACTAATGAACCTAACTGCTTCTCCTGTCAGTAACAGCAGCAACAACAAAATCACTAATCCCAGCAGCAATGTACACTTCTCTCTAAATATGAGACTATAATCTGACATGGGTTCATCTGTTGTGTTTCCTAAATTTCACATCTGAGTGAAATCATATGGTATTTGTCTTTCTCTGACTGACTTATTTCACTTAGCATAATACATTCTAGTTCCATCCATGTTGTTGCAACGATTAGAGGAATTGGAGGTCCTTTCGTTCTAGGGGAAAGAAATGTACAAGATGAGTTTGCGACATCTTGTCCAGCCTAAAAGCAAGGAAACCATCAGAGACTACTAGGTTCTGTGGGAAGAACCCAAGAGTCAATTTGAAAGGTTCCCATGGGCTAAAATGGAAGAGTTTGAACATCAACCATTGAAGAAATAAATGATGACTCCAAGAAATTGAAGCAGAACGAATGTATTAAAATCTCTGAGTTCAAAACAGCAACAACAAATCAAACACACCATTAAAAAAATACTCAAAAAACCTGCTAGTTGTCCGGAGGTGGCATTGGAGGGCCCCATAGCACTATTTCGCCTATTAATAAATGGAAGAATCAAGCACTTTTCTTGACTTTTCTTGTGTTGATTCCATTCCAGAGCGGGAAAGGCCAGGATGGTGAGCCCAAGCAGATGTCACTCCAAGGTGGCGGGTGTGAATGTGGCCCCGCTGGGCAGGCAATGGAAGTAAAGTAAATCTGAGCACTGGGGTTGTGTGCAGGGGCTCTGGTACTGGATAAACCTAGGATTAAATCTTAGCTCCACCCTCAGTAGCCTCAGCTTCTCTCTGTAAGATGGGGAGAACACCTATCTCAGAGTATTGAATCAAGGACGTAGGAGGTAGCAAACAATCTACTGGCATGGAGCTTTATAAAGGGCTGCTTGTTATTGTTGAGACAGACTGGCTGAGAAGACAGACCATAAGAGAGCTTGGCAGTGACTGATGAGAAAAGAAAAAAGTCATGGAGGGAAGTCAAGGAGAAGGAAAGGAAGGAACAGTTAAAAAAAAAAAAAAATCAAGGCTGAGGACCAATATTGAAATGAACTAGATTGTCTACCCTGTTGCAAAAAAGGAAAATATTCCCTTCTTCTCTTCCTTCCCTCCCTTCCACCTTCCTTCCTTCCTTCCTTCCTCCCTTCCTTCCTTCCTGATTCTCTTTTTTTCTCTCAACTTCATCAATAAATCTTGAATGCTTCCAGGTTCCAGGCAGTATAATCTTGGAAAGACTGGAGTCTCCTGAGGTCCCCTCAAGGAAGGCGCCATCTTGTGGGAGAAAAGAGTCAACAAAGAGTCTCAGTAAAAGGAGATGGGCCTTGGTTGGGGAGGAAAATTCTAGAAATGGGGCCTCATGGGAAGGAGACCTTTCAAGGAGGAGATGGAACAAGCCAGTTGTGGAAACCTGGGGATGGCAGTGGTGAAGAGCTTGTATTTCAGCCGAGATAAATCCTTTAAGGGGTTCCTGACCTCTTTCCTCAAGGCTTGACATGGGGAGTGTCACAGAGTTGCTGAGGAAGGGGTAAGTTACAAAGGAGCCCAGAGAATGTGCGGCCAATGGCGGTTCTAGAGGGGACTGCTGCCAGCGAATTCGAAGGTTTCTCTGTCGAGGGGGACGACTGGATTAAAGAAAGACACAAAGATGTCTTTGCAAAACAGAGGAGGGGTGGAGGGACCAATGGCTATTTAGGAGGCACACCCTTTGTTTATACCTCCTCTGGACACTTCCTGCTTGCTAAGCAGTCTCTTAATTAAATCTCTATCCCTACTTGGGAGATGAGAGTACTTCCTGGTATTTCAGGAAATGGGAAGCTCTAGAGGGTTGGGAAGGGGGTTGACTGTGAAAGAAGGGGAGGATCTGTTAACCTGTCAGAATCAAAATTTAAAAAATGTTTTTCTCATTACCTTCTTTAAAAATTTTTATTTAAATCCAAGTTAGTGTAATAATGGTTTCAGGAATAGAATTTAGCGATTCATCACTTACATGTAACACCCAGTGCTCATCCCAACAAGTGCCCTCCTTAATGCCCATCAACTATTTAACCCATTCCCCCACCAACACCTCTCCAGCAACCCTCAGTTTCTATCCTGTAGAGTTTCTTATTGCCTCCTTTTCTGTTTTTATCTTATTTTTCCTTCCCTTCCCCTGTGTTCATCTGTTGTGTTTCTTAAATTTCACATATGAGTGAAATTATATATTTGTCTTTCTCTGACTGACTTATTCCACTTAGCATAATACATTCTAGTTCCATCCATGTTGTTGCAAATGGCAAGATTTCATTCTTTTTGATTGCCAAGTAATATATTCCAATACACACACACTCACACACACACACACACACACACCATATCTTCTTCATCCATTCATCAGTCAATGGACATTTGAGCTCTTCCATACTTTGGCTATTGTCCATAGTGCTGCTATAAACATTGGGGATCATGTGCCCCTTCAAAACCGCACTCCTGTAAATACCTAGTAATGCAATTGCTGGGTTATAAAGTAGCTTTATTTTTAATTTTTGGAGGAACCTCCATACTGTTTTTCAGAGTGGCTGCACCAGTTTGCATTCCCACCAGTAATGCAAAACTGTTCCCCTTTCTCCACATCCTCACCAACATCTGTTGTTTCTTGCGTTGTTAATTTTAGCCATCCGAACAGGTGTGAGCTGGTATCTCATTGTAATTTTGATTTGTCTTTCCCTGATGATGAGTGATGTTGAGCATCTTTTCATGTGTCTGTTAGCCATCTGGGTATCTTCTTTGGAAAAGTGTCTGTTCCATTGATCTATGTGTCTGTTTTTGTGCCAGTACCATACGGTCTTGATGGTTACAGCTTTGTGATACAGCTTGAAATCTGGAGTTGTGATGCCTCCGGCTTTGGCTTTCTTTTTTAACATTACTTTGGCTATTCAGGGTCTTTTCTGGTTCCATACAAAGCTTGGAATTATTTGTTCTCGCCCTGTGAAGAACGCTGGTGTTATTTTCATAGGGATTGTGTGGAATGTATAGATTGCCGGGGGGTAGTGTTGACATTTTAACAATATTTGTTCTTCTGATCCATCAGCATGGAAAGTTTTTCCACTTCTTTGTGTCTTCTTCAATTTCTCTCATAAGCTTTCTATAGTGTTCAGCGTACAGATCTTTTATTTCTTTGGTTAGGTTTATTCCTAGGTACTTTATGGCTTTCAGTGCCATTGTAAATGGGATCCATTCCTTGATTTCTCTTTCTGCTCCTTCATTGTTGGTGTATAAGAATGCAACTGATTTCTGTACATTGATTTTATGTCCCGCGACTGCTGAATTCATGTATCAGTTCTTGAAGTTTTTTGATGGAATCTTTTGGGTTTTCCACATAGTCGTAGAAAGAGTATCATGTCATCTGAGAAGAATGAAAGTTTGACTTCTTCCTTGCCAGTTTGGATGCCTTTTACTTCTTTTTGTTGTCCGATTGCTGAGGCTAGGACTTCCAACCCTATATTGCACAACAGTGGTGAGAGTGGACATCCCTGTCGTGTTCCTAACCTCAGGGGGAAAGCTCTCAGATTTTCCCCATTGAGGATGATATTAGTTGTGGGTCTTTCTTATATGGCCTTTATGATCCTGAGGTATGTTTCTACTATACCTCCTTTCTTGAGGGTCTTTAGCAACAAATGATGCTGTACTTTGTCAAATGCTTTTTCTGCCTCTATTGAGAGGATCATGTGGTTCTTTTCTTTTATTAATGTGATGTATCACATTGATTGATTTGCAGATATTGGACCTAACTCCACAGCCCAGGAATAAATACCACTTGATTACGATGAATAATTCTTTTAACATTTTGTTGGATTCGGTTTGCTAGTATCTTGAAAATCTTTGCATCCATGTTCATCAGGAAGATTGGTCTGTACTTCTCCTCTTTGGTGGGGTCTTTGTCTGGTTTTGAAATCTCATTACCCTTTAAGTTAGAAACACAAAGCTTAGGTGTTGTAGATAATTATTTTTATTAATCCATACCACTTCACTCACCGGAAGGAATGCTGTTGGAATTGTTTTGTGTCATCCAGGCACAGGTTTCACCTGGATTTAAGAGTGTAGATACAGATCCTTAAAAAGATGTTTGATTTTTTTTAATGAGTTACGTACTATAGTCTTTAACTTGCTTTTGTAAACCTAACAATAAATCACAGATGTTTTTCCATGTTAATACTGGAAAACCTCCTTCTTTTTAATGGTTACATTGTATTCCATTGTTTGGATGTGACACACACTATTTGATGAATGCCCAACTTTGCGGTTAGATTGTTTCCAATAATTGTTTCATCGTTTGCTATCCCAAATAATGTTATGATGAACATCTCCTGGTAGTTATGAAGGTATAATGTAGATATACACATCTGTAGAGGGGTGGGAAGAGGAGGGGTCAAAAGCTATGCATGGTTTCAATATTGGTAGATATTGCCAAATCATCCACTAAAAAGTTTGTGCCATTTTGTACTTCACAGATTGTTACCACCACTTGATATTAGTGATCTGTAATCTCTGACGATCTGATAGGGAAACATGGCACTTCACTGTTTTAACATCATGAATTATAAGCAAATCTGGCAAAATATAATTAGAAAACAATGACAAGAGGAATTTGCTAGACAACGCACACATTTAGATGCCCTTGGGGGTTAATTTCAGAGAGGGCATGGTGGCGGGCGGGGGGCGGGGGGGGGGGCGGGGGGCTGTGTTTGGAGGAAGCCAGCCCAAGGACGAGTCATGGCATCCTGAGAGGCCAGACCCAGGTGGCTCCCAGTGGGCTGACCGCCAGGCCTTGGAGATGACTGAGGACGGGGTTCTGGAGTCTGAGAGTGATCGATCAACAGAGGGACGAAATGACAACCCACGGCAGCCCTTGCAGAGACACCTTCGGCACCCCACCCTCACCCGCTTAGGGGGAGGCCTAGCCAGCCTCTGGGCAGGGCCAGGAAGTAGCCTGCGCTGGCAGCCAGGAGTGGCCTGGACTCAAGCAAATCATTGCCCCACACACAGCCAGAGAAACTCCGAGAACCTTTCACTTTTCCTCCTTCCCTTAATTCTGGACCTTCTCTGCTTCCCCTCCTTGGCTGAGACCTGGGAGAGAGAACATGGCCTCTCTAGGGTCACCTCCCACTTTGGAGATTTTGGAGGGTGACGGAAGGACCACCAGGGTCCACCAGGATGAATCTGTGCCCACGATGACTTCTAAGCAACAATATAATACCCTCCCAGGAGAGGAGGTAGAACCCTGCCAGCCCCAGAAGCACCCCCACACTTCTTCCCAATCACAGACTTCTCCCTCAGTCCTAAGAATAACTACCCTCTGCTTTTCTAGAAAACATTTCTGTAGTTCTTTCTTCTCTACTGGGTAACCAGGTGCCTTTTAAAGGCACGTTTGTGTATTTAAATCAATGACACTGGACTCAGGCATTGTTGGGGCTCCTTTCCCATTCCCAAGGCCAAGGCCAGAGCAGTGGCAGGGCACTGAGGACACCCTTCCATGCTGCTCACTACGGGCACCCCAAGAGGTGCCCAGATCCAGTTCTTGTGGGCGCCTCACCTGGGCCCTGGGGGGTCTCGCTGGGGCTAAGAGCCTCTAGGTGTGCCCCAAAGCCACCCTCCGGGAGGCCCAGTCACTTTCAGAGGGACCCAGAACAAGTAAGTCGAGGACCCCCCAGAACCCCAACCGAAGAGCTTCTGTCCAAAGCTGTGCTTAGGGATGGCTCTGCCCCATTCTCTCCCCTCGGTGGCCCTGCCCTTCCCCCCTCTGCAGGACATGTAGCGCAGTCACCCCATGCACAGGGGGAGGACCTGCCCTCAGGCTTTTGGCCTGGCACCTTGAACCTCCCGGGCGACACAGAGCCTGGCACCCCTCCCCCCACAACAGGAAAAAGAGCTGAGCACGAACCCAGCTTCACAACTCACAACTGAACTTGCCACCGTACGTGTGTGAGCACGTGTGTGTCCAACCTCTGCATCCTCCCCAAACTTGCCGCTGGGAAAATACTCCCAGCGAAACACGTCTGTCACGTGAGGTCACAAAGCCCCTGCTAGGTCAGCGATCGGTCGTGATGATGACATTTGTGAGCGCTTAGTGCTGGCAATGGCCCAGCTCCTCTGCACACAGCGCCCTGCTCAAGCCTCACTGCACCCATGGAGCTGGAAGGACTCTTGTTCCATTTTCAGGACAAGTTGTTTAGGAAGAGAGGGCAAAGGGGCCCCTTCTCCTTGCCTTGCCAACCGAGAGAAGAATCCGTGGTTGCCTCTTTTTCTGCAAAATGGATTCTTAAAAAACAAACCAGGGGCGCCTGGGTGGCTCAGTGGGTTAAGTGTCTGCCTTCAGCTCGGGTCATGATCTCACGGTTTATGAGTTCAAGCCCTGCATTGGGCCCTGTGCTGATGGCTCAGAGCCTGGCGCCTGTTTGGATCCTGTGTCTCCATCTCTCTCTGCCCCTTCCCTGCTCACTCGTGTGTGTGTGTGTGTGTGTGTGTGTGTGTGTGTTCTCTTTCTTTCTCTCTCTGAAAAGTAAATAAACATTAAAAAATTTTTTTTGAAAACACAAAAAACCAAAAACACCTTCTAATGTACTTTATAGAGCTGAGGAGAGCTGACCGGGACCAAGGGGGCTTCTCCTATTCCTTGACCTTCTCCAAAGCTTCTTTTCCTCACATGTAACATGAAAAGATTGGGCGAGGCAAAGGCTGCATTTCATTTGCCCTAAAATTTGCCCTTGTGGAACAAGAAAGATGTGTGTGAGTGTGGATGGATGTAAGTGTGTGTGTGTGTGTGGCCTGCTCTGTGTGTGTGTGAGTGTATGTGGGTTTTAAACACCTGGGACCCAACGGAAGACACCTGTCTCCAGGTGTGCTTCCTGGTTCTCTGCTCAGAGTGACAGTGCTCATGGAGAATGCCTTCCTCAGGCCTGGCCCAGAGTGGCACTCCTCCCTAGGCACTCCTCCCATGGCCCTCTTCCTGCATTATTCCCAGCTCCCACTGCTGAGAAAGAGCCGGAACCATTAGTCAGGGTAACTACTGAGGCAAACTCCCATCTCTGGCTTCTCCGAGGGCCCTCACCTGGCAGACGAGAACAATCCCACAGAGTTTCAAACTCCTTCTGGGGTCTGCCTGGTGCTCAATGGGGTGCGTGGAGGAATTATCTGGGGGAGCTTACAGAGTTGTCTATGTCGGCCCCCAAGCTGATGGAATTGGTCTAGGGTGAGGCCCGGGCATCATCAAGATTTTTCAAGTATCTGCATGATTTTCAAGTGAAACCAAGGTGAGAATCCCTATCTTAGAACAAGTTTTAATGAGGCCCTGGGGTGGGGGTCGGGGGGAACCTATGGGGTGCAGAACAGTAGAGCTGGCCGGGCTAATTTTGAAAGGAACATAGACATATGTTTATATAGCATATAAACAGAAAACCATTTTTATCACTTTTTAATATAGAAATGTTTGTTTTCTATAAATGCAGAAGAGAAAAAGTAGGAGATGGGTTTGGGCTTCTCCTTTCTCCCTCTAGTGGCCTAAGGAATCCCATGGAACATGGTGTCTTAGTCCGTTCCAGCTGCTGTGACAAGTTACCAGAGACTGGAGGCCTTAAACAGAAAACATTTATTTCTCATGGCTCTGGAGGCTGGCAAGTTAAAGGTCAAGGTGCCAGGAGATACCACGTCTGTTGACAGGCCCACCCTTGGTTTGCAGATGACCGTGTTCTCGTTATATCCCCACATGGGGGAGAGTGGAGAGAGGCAAGCTTCTCCTGTCTTCTTATGAGGGCACTAATCCCATCACACGGCCTCCGTCCTCATGACCCCGTCGTCCTTCCCAAGGCTCCACCTCCTCACACGATCACAATGGGGTTTAGGATTTCAACATGAACTTTGGAGGGCACCTTCAGGCCATAGCACCTGCTTTGAGAACTCCACGTCTGCATCAAGTCCATGGTATCTGTTAGTACTGTTCCCTGGACTTGGGCTCTTGGCCTTCCAGACACATGGTAGGTAAGAGACCGCTTCCCCACCACCTTGTGGTTGGAAGCAGCCATTGGTTGATTCTCGCCAATGAGTGACGGATGGAAGTAATGAATATCTCTCCAGGCTGGAGCATTTAATCGTCTAGGTGAGACCCTCCAGAGCTCATTCCTTCAACACGAGACCGGCAATGTTTCAGAGAGGGACGGTGCCAGAAACCCGGGTCTCAGAGTAAGGGACGTAATAACACGGAACAGAGTGAGACAGAAATAAACCTCAACCAAACTAGTAGCCTTCCCACTCCTTACCTTGAATGAAAATGAAAGTGGATTGTGGACAAAGACTTAGTAGAAACATCACATGGACTTCTGAATCCGATAAACCTCGCTTTGGACTTCTTGCCAGGTGAGTGACATAGACAGGTTTTTTCCACGTCTCTGAGCCTCAGTTCCCTAAGAGTACCCCCCTTATGGAGTTTATGAGGAGACCGTCTGGGCTGGTGTATGTCAGAGCACCTAGCATTTGGTCGTGTTCATGTAATGTTAGTTTTCTTCTCTTCCTATTGTGCCTTTAACGGGTACATGGTTGTACACCCTGCTTGTATTTTCCCTACCCCCCTTTTTAAAAAACTTTTTTTATTTTTATAATTTTTTTAATGTTTATTTATTCTTGAGAGAGAGAGAGAGAGGGCAGGGGAGGGGCAGAGAGAGAGGGAGACACAGAAGCAGGCTCCAGACTCTGAGCTGTCAGCACAGACTTGACTTGAACAGACAGACTTGAACGGGGCTCAGACTCATGAACTGCGAGATCATGACCTGAGCCGAAGTCAGATGCCTAACCCACCGAGCCACGCAGGTGCCCCTCCCTACCTGCCTTTTTGACAGTACTGTGAGTTTGGTTCATGTGTTCGGCCATCTATCTCCCAAGAAGCTCCAGACTTTTCTGGAGGAAGCCACGCCAACTCCTGCTCCAGACTCAAGGCAATCTGCACATTCTGCTCCCCACCGATCGCGTGGTTTGGGATGTGCTGTGACTTAAGCAGCGCCCCCCCCCCCCAATAAATCTCAGGATTCTTGCTCGGACTTCTGCACCCTTGACTTCAAGAGACCGCTAACCTTGCTTTCTTGCATCTCTCTTTCCCGAAGAACAGATCTGTCCTCTGTCCTTTGTGCAAAAAGCCTCACCAACACCTGTTCAAACACATCCAGCCCCGGCGGGAGACGCAGCCTGGGCTCCTGCTGGGACCCCCACTTGTTTTCTGCTAATTAAACTTCCTGATATAACTGTACTAAATGGGTTTGCAAGGCAGGGGGTGTGGGATAAAGGGCCCTGCCTGGTTTAGAGAGGCGGCCGCTTCCCCCCCTCCCCCGCCCACCCCCAACCTTTGGACTAATAAAGGGACACGCGTGAATGTGCTTGTCTGGGCTTTGGTGACAGCTTGGGGCAGAAGGCTCGAGATAATCAGGGTTACTAACAACAGCAGGGAGAACCTGACTTGGGGGCAGACAGCTCAGCATCTGCCTGGCAAATACTAATTACAATAATAATACTCTCTATAGAACTTCAGGCTTTGTGTGCATGGGAGAGCAACCAGAAATCTACGACATCAAAACCATACGGCCTAATTTAACATTTACGACTTTTATTGAAGACTCATCAACATAATCCTGCTTGTTGGTTTCACTTCATTAAATTTTCCAGTGTGTCAGACTATATGGCTGTATAGCCAGTGCTGACGGTGGATGACATAAATCTCTTTTTCTGCCCTGACTTGAGGTTTATTGATCAATTTTTCCGTTGTGTTGCAACATAATCGTCCCAAATTACCAACACTTCGCCATGCTTTTCTTACAAAGAGTGTGCAAACTGTGGAAGACTTGTCTTCTGTCATGCACCGATGTGGTCATCTCACCAGGTCTTGGAGGAGGAGTCTAATTTGGGGGGGAAGAGGGGGTCCATATGCCACGAAGAAACCTAAGAGAGACCATGATGCCTTCTGAAAGTGATCCGCACAGAATCTGTCCCTCTGGAGGGGCATTTCTTACATGTCAGGTCTGCGATGGTGACCCTTCTCCTGGAGCCCTCCTTTGCATCATCCTCCCCTGCCCCCCACTTTCTCTGGCCGGGGTTACCTGCCCCTTCTCTGCTCCCAAAGATCCCAGTTTACCTCCAGCTTTGCTCATATTGGTTTGCCCTGTGTGGTCCCTTGACACTCTGCCTTCTCCAGGAGACTGTTTCTCTGTCTTGCTGGTCCCAGCACAGTGCCTGGGCCTTTGCATGCCTGCCAGATAAGCAACATGTATTTGGTCTGTGCCTCATACCTAGCACAAAGCTTCAAAAACCAGTGCAAGGTCCTGAGTGGGAACATTTTATTATTCATAACAAGCCCCTTTCGGCTGTACCTGAGTCTATGCTAATAAGGTGACCTTGGTGGGCCCTGAGACAGCAGGATGGGTGCTGGCTGCCATAGGAACCAACGGTGTGATTAGGAGGTTGGAACTTTCGGTCCCACACCCAACCTCCAAGGAGGGGAGAAGGGCTGGACTGGTTTAATCAATGCTGCCTACCTAATGAAGCCTGCATAACATCCCCTAAAAATGGGATTCAGAAAGCTTTTGAGTTGCTGAACACATGGAGATGCCTGGGAAGGTGGTGCCGCTCAGAGAGCTTGGAAGCTTCACACCCTTTCCCCCTATCCCCCGACCCGTGGAGCTCTTCCATCTGGAACTCCCCGAGTTGTATCCTTGAGAGTAAACTGGAAATCTAGTCAGTAAAATCTTTTCCTGAGTTCTGTTCAAGCCGAGTGAGAAGTAAGGGAGATGATTCGTTTTCAGAAATACTAGATAAAAGCTGTGCTAATTAACAGTGGGTTCCCCCATAATGGAGTCCCAAACCCTTAGACACTTCACTTCCTGGTTCTTCTTCCCCTCTCCGTTTCACGGGCTTATTTTCATGGGCTTTGCAATGAGCATGTGCCAAAGAACCAAGGGAGGAGGGACTGAAAGTCTCTGTGTCCCTCAGGGAACGTACATTTGTTCCAATCAGACTACTTTTTGCCTTACAGGGGCACAGGCAACTTCCGGGTAAGGCTGTCACCTCTGTAGTGCTCAGCTAATGAGGAACCAGGGGAGGGACTTACCTCTGTAGTGCTCAGCCAATGAAGAACCAGGGGAGGGACTCCCACGCTAGGAGATAAATTGTCTGCTGTAACTGCCCGGAGTGTGCCTGTTCGTCAGACACCTGCTCTTGCGAGAACGTTGGTTAAAGCCTCGCTTCACTGTGCTCCAAGTCTCCGTGTCCCTCCTTTGATTGAGTCCTTGGGCTTATTTCTCACACTGTTCAAGAAAATTACTGAACTTAAGGAGGGTGTTAAGGGAACCCCTGATTTAGAGCCAGTTGGTCACACAGGTGACAATTAGGAACTTGAGACCGGCATCTGGAGTGGGGGCATCCTGTGGGACTGACCTTTCAGCCTGTGGGGTCTGTACTAACTCTGGACAGTTAGTGTCAGAATGGAATTGAATTGTAGGACACACAACTAGGGGCTGGAGAACTGGAGAACTGGTTGTTGGTGTGGAGATCCCACACATTTGGTGTCACAAGAGAGCAACACAGAGCTCGGGGCCCCTAAAGTGTGTCTGGAGAATCACATGACCTCAGGACAAGATTTACGTGCACTGCGCTGATGTAAAGTGCTACTTTGATAAGGCTGCTTCGGAAAGATGAGGTTGGGGGGGTGGGCACCTGGGTGGCTTGGTGGGTTAAGCGTCCAACTTCAGCTCAGGTCGTGATCTCACAGTTTGTGGGTTCAAGCCCCGCGTCAGGCTCTATGCTGACAGCTCAGACCGTGGAGCCTGCTTCGGATTCTGCGTCTCCCTCTCTCTCTGCCCCTCCCCCACTCGCGCTCTGTCTCTGTCTCTCAAAAATATATAAACATTAAAAAAAGAAAAGAAAAGAAAAATGAGGTTGAGAGCAGAAAAGAGAGGGAGGGAAAGAAAAAGTGGGTTATAGGCTGTTATCTGGGAAGCATCCTCAATACAAGTAAATATGTGGTTTGTTTTCCTTCCTGACCTCTGAGCGCTTGCCACCACCCTTTTTATAGTTAATCATGTGCTGTCCGATGGCACCTCTTGCTTAACGTATGTATTGGGCTAAAGTAAACCTTGTGTCTTTTACAGCCTCCGGGCTGTGAGCCTCCAAAACCAAAGCAGTCTTAGGCTTTATGTAGCAAAGTGTGTGCACAATGCAGGTATTGGGTACACACGAATTTATTGGTTGATTTAACTCGAGTTATAGTAAACGCAGAACAAGTGAAAGGCTCACGATCCTGCGGGCTCTGTCTCTTGCTCTCTGTGACTGATGTTTCGTTGTAATGGATCACGCCCCACACTGAGCATTAGTCTCTCACCAGGCTCAGTGAAAGAAGTGGCCCATTATCTACGCTGCAGATTATATTAAAAGCTTCCCGTAACCTCAGGGTCCAGAAGCCTGTTAGACTTCGTTTCGTCCGCCACTGCTCAAGCTTGCTTGGCCGCGAACGTTCATTCTTTAACCTAGACCTTGTGTCATTCTGGAAGCAATCAGGAGACAGAAGCCACACGATGAGGTATGGATGTTTAAGGTACAGAATTCCTGGGGCGCCTGGGTGGCGCAGTCGGTTAAGCGTCCGACTTCAGCCAGGTCACGATCTCGCGGTCCGTGAGTTCGAGCCCCGCGTCAGGCTCTGGGCTGATGGCTCAGAGCCTGGAGCCTGTTTCCGATTCTGTGTCTCCCTCTCTCTCTGCCCCTCCCCCGTTCATGCTCTGTCTCTCTCTGTCCCAAAAATAAATAAACATTGAAAAAAAAATTTAAAAAAAAAAAAAAAAAAAAAAAAAAAAAAAAAGGTACAGAATTCCTAACTGAAACAGAGGAGATGCTAAAAAGATGTAAAGAGAACTCTAAAACTCTAAAGAGAACTCTAAAGTTGCACCGGGACTAAAGAAGAGTGCCCAGGGAAGGACAAACTTGGAGGAGGGTCCCCTTCTCGAGGCTGGGGTTCAGACCTTGATGGAGGAATGAGGCCACTGGATAGAGAAGTTCCCAGGGCTGCCTGGGCCTGGGCTGGGCTACGATCTCCGAGCAACAGGAAGTGATACCCCAGACTTCGGAGAGCCAAGGCTGCTGGGCAGGCACAGGGGAGCCCGGCACCACCATCTGTGTGAGGCCCAGAGGGTTGTTTCCAGTGGCCTTTCTGATGCAGACACCATGGTGCTCCATAGCCCAGGCCAGACCCTACCTGCCAGTGAGCGGGCTCCTGTGAACTCTGAGCTCCCTCTAGCACAAAGGACTCACCTGTACCCTGTGCTAAGAGACTTGACCAAACTGGCTTTCACCCACACTAGGCTGTGTCCAGAAAGGTGACCCCAGCCCCATGCTGAGTCTTTGCTCAAGAAAACACAGTGCCGCAAGACAACAAAATACGCATTGTCCCCACAGTGTGCACCTTGTGCACAACCCAGCTTGCCAAAGCGTTTTCAGTAATCCTCCACCTACCCTCTTCTGGAATCTTCCACGTCTACACAGCTCCAGTCCTTTTTTGTTCCTTATCTGCTCTCACCTTTGTCTCAGTTGGAGTGGAGCTCAGTCTATACTGGAGTCTCCCTCCCCTAGGGCAGTCATCTGAATACAATCTGTCCTGCCACCCTGAGTAAGTGTCCAATTCTTCTTTCCCTTTGACGCTATGTCTTAGACTATCATAACGACAGCCGATAGAATGGGGGCTTAGGCAACCGATGTTCATTTCTCATGGTTCTGAAGACTGGGAGTCCAAGATCAAGATGCTGGCACATTCCGTGTCTGGTGAAGGCTCTTCCCGGTTTGCCACCTTATTGCTTCACCCAGCAGAAAGGGAGAGCTCTGGTGTCTCTCTTCAGATAGGGCCCCTAATCCCATCATGGGGGCCCCAGCCTCATGACCTCATCTAAAACCAGTACCTTCCAAAGATCTCACCTCTAAATACCATTACGATGGAGATGAGGGGCTTAGCCTATAAATTGGGGGGACACAAATGTTCAGTCCCTAGAACACTATCAACGCCCTTACATGCCGTCCCCTATCTTTGGCTGGCTATTATCATAGCTTCCATCACAGGTGACTCTGCACCCGCCTGCCAGTGAGCGGGTCCCTACACCCCAATCCTTTCCGTGTGCCTGTCCACCAGCGTTGGCCCTCCTGTGCCCTGGGAAATTGCTTCCTACTGCCCAGAGACTGTGGCCCAGCTCAAGCCCAGGCAACCCAACAAACGTTTCCACCTTCCAGTGGCTACAACCAGGGCTTTGCCAACGGGTCCTGAACCCCAGGTTTGGGGAGGGGACCCCCTTCCAAGTCTGTCTTTCCTGGACACTCTCCCTCAGCGCTAAGGTATGTTTTAGAGTTCTTTCTATATTTTAATACTGTCTTCCCATAATTGGATCATTCTTTATGTGAAATTAAGTGTTGGGGTGCTTGTGCGGCTCAGTCGGTTGGGTGTCTGACTTCGGCCCAGGTCATGATCTCGAGGGTCGTGAGTTCGGGCCCCGCATCGGGGCTGACAGCTCAGAGGCTGGAACCTGTTTTGGATTCTGTATCTCCCTCTCTCTCTGCCCCTCCCCCGCTCACACTCTGCCTCTGTCTCTCTCAAAAATAAGTAAGCATAAAAAAAAAGTTTTTAAGTATTTATTTATTTATTCGGAGAAAGAGAGAGACAGAACAAGCAGGGGAGGGGCAGAGAGAGAGGAGACAGAATCCCAAGCAGGCTATGCACTGTCAGCGTAGAGCCTGATACAAGGGCTCAAACTCACAGTGAGGTCATGACCTGAGCCAAAATCAAGAGCCAGACACTTAACGGACTGAGCCACCCAGGCACACAGGCACCAAGGTGCCCCTAGTATTGATATTTTTTAAAAGCACATCTTTAGGAGGCTGGGCCAGGGGAGAAGGTTTTCTGGAAGAAATATATGAGCTGGTTTGAAGGCAGACAAATGAATGGGACATATTGGCAGAAAGGAAGCCACCAGGGCCAAAGCTGGACACTTGCCCAGCCCCCGCAGTTGCTATAAAGACCCAAGTGAGATCGAAAGATAAATGGACTTTCTAAACACACAGAGATTGTAAACAGTAATAATCCAAATTCCTTTGCTTGCTGGAACTACAGTAAAATCTTGGTTGGCGAGCACAATTCATTCTGGAAACAGGCTTGTCATCCAAAGCACTTGTATATCCAAGGGAATTCCAAGAACCATTGGCTCGGTTGTGATCATGTGATCACTCGGCATCACATACTACTCATATTGTAAGATATCACTTGTTTATCAAGTTAAAATCTATCAGAAATGCTTGCTCGTCTTGCGGAACACTCACAGAACAAGTTGCTTGCAGTCCAAGGTTTTACTGGTACTTCGTTCCTTGAGAACAACGAATGGGCTTCTTCAAATTCCATGCTCACTCTCTTTTGTCTGGAGACTGGACATTCCCACCAGAAGAAAGTGGCGGGTGAAAATTGTTAGGACCTATTGTTCCCAGTGAAAAAGCTCTCGTTATAAGGAACTGAACTGACCCACTAGTGTATGCATCCTTCATTCATTCAGCAAATATTTATTGTGTGTTTTGCAAGGACCCGGTAATGTCACAGTTATTCTTGTCTTTATTCTTAAGTTCTTATTGTCCTTCTGTTAAAATAATATTCTCCTGGGTCCGCGGAGGAAGCAGACTACAGACCAAAAGTTGCACTATTATGTGAGAAGTGCTCTAACAGAGGGACCTAGCTTTCAGGAGCCTCCTTCAAGCACCCACCTCCACCCTTCCCTCTCTCTCTCTCGCACCCACCCTACAGCGATTTGGTTGAATCGGATACCAGCCTCCCCAAGACTTCAGTTAGTTCTTGACCGTTCAAGCTGAAACTAACCCGGAACTAACATTAGAACACAGCACTTTGGGGGCGCCTGGGTGGCTCGGTGGGTTAAGCATCCAACTAGGTTTCAGCTCAGATCGTGATCTTGCAGTTTGTGAGTTCGAGCCCCGCATCAGGCTCTGTGCTGACAGCGTGGCGCCTGCTTGGGATTCTCTAGCTCCCCTCCCTCTCTGACCCTCCCCTGCTCACCGCTCAGTCTCTCTCATATTTAAATAAATGTGAAAAACGAAAACACACAGCACTTTGGCCCCAACATCCCATATCTGCTAGCTGCTTCAGTTCACCTGCACCAGACCAGACACATCGCTGCTCCCCTTCGCTGTTTCCCAGATCACTCACTTCAAGCATTTATTTATTTGTTTGTATAGATTTTATTTTTTTTAAAAGTAATCTCTACACCCAGTGTGGGGCTTCGGCCCCAAGATAAACCCCCAGATCAAGGTTTCACACACTCCGTCCACCAAGTGAGCATCCAGGCGCCCCCTCGCTTCAAGCCTTTATTTCATGAGTTTCCTAACACTGTAGATAAGGGCGGGGGCGGGGGGCCGGGTGCTGGCGGGTAAGTCACCCCAAGGACATTTCTCAAGGTATCCTGCCATCCTGCTGGGTCCCTAACCTACTCCCGCCTCTTTTTCTTTTCCCTTTCTCCTGAGAAGCGACTTCTTCTCCTTATCTCCCGTAGAATAGTACCACCCACGTTCCTGAGCCCCTGGGGTCTCCCTTCCCGCACCAAACACTTGGCAAACAAACGTGGTTCCCAACCTTGGAGAGATTCTGTTAAATACAAATTTCTCGTTGACTCGTCCAAGTGTTTGCCAAGTGTTGCAGCCCCTGGGGGAGCCGCCAACTCTGCCTTAGGTCAAGAAGGTTTCACAGGAGGGGATACCTGAGCAACGCTCTTTTCATTGGCAATTTCTCCATAGATTTTATGGCCCTCAGCCACATGAGGGAGCACATGACTCAGCCTCAGCCAATCAGAACTCAATCCCTTGAGCCCACCCTCAGTGATTGGTCTAAGGAGTAGGCACCTGCCGCACCTGACCCAATGCAATAGTCCCCTCTGCCGTTTGAAATGTGAGCGGGGTCCAGAGAGGCAGCACGGAAGGTGAGTCATCTTCTGGGAAGACCCTGGAAAAAAGGTTCTCCGACTGGGGCATGTGAGTGAGGGCTTCAAACAGACTAATGTCTCTCCCTCCTGAGGCCTGGATAAACTGCTATCCTTTTTGATTCTGGGAGCTGCCTCAGTTGCCTTCCCACAGATCCCTCTTTGGGGGGGGGGGAGGGCATGAGTTAGCTAGAGTGGGTTTCTATTGTTGCCAAGAGAAGAACTCTAACTGAAGAATGACTTGACGTTCTTCTGCCCTAGTAGAAATCTAGACTATCAGATTCAGTTATGAGAATCAGAGCCACCAGCCACTCTAGGAAGAGCTAACACATGTTTAGTCTTTAATCTGTTTTTAAATCCTCTTTTAAAATGTCGTGGTGGGGCGCCTGGGTGGCTCAGTCGGTTAAGCGTCCGACTTCGGCTCAGGTCACAATCTCATGGTCCGTGAGTTCAAGCCCCGCGTCAGGCTCTGGGCTGATGGCTCGGAGCCTGGAGCCTGTTTCCGATTCTGTGTCTCCCTCTCTCTCTGCCCCTCCCCCATTCATGCTCTGTCTCTCTGTCCCCAAAATAAATAAACATTAAAAAAAATTTTTTTAAATAAATAAAAAAATAAATAAATAAAAATGTCATGGCAATTATATCATGCCAGACAAATGAAAACAAAGCTGAGCCGATAAGAATTTTAGTTAGGATAGATGTGTTCCAAACACCCGTGAAAGCTCTGATAACCTACCTGGATTTGATTTCGTACAAATCGTGGTACCGTCACCCACAAGTCCCCAGAAGAGCCATTCCTGGAAACTATTAACCCAGATACATTCTGCATTGATTTTAAGTAGTTTCCATTTCAGAGGAAGGCCTTTATCTGACCCGATCTCCTAATCTGGAGTAACTTACTATAGGGACAAAGAAAGAAAAAGTGTCTGGAATGTCGGGAATCAGCTTACTCTATTTCTGTCTCCACCAGAGTTGGTGGAATGTACAAAATCTCTTCCCCACTTGCTGGACTGAACACTCACACCGCAGTGCTGGCACCTTTCCCACTGGTCCACCTACGTGTGGTTGGCCAAGATAGTGGTTGATTACTCCGACCCTGAGCATTTTAGATTTAAGGGATTTTGCATAAAACATTCATAATAATTGGGGCGCCTGGGTGGCTCGGTCGGTTAAGCGTCCAACTTCCGCCCAGGTCATGATCTCACGGTTCGTGAGTTCGAGCCCCGCATCGGGCTCTGTGCTGACAGCTCGGAGCCTGGAGCCTGCTTCGGATTCTGTGTCTCCCTCTCTCTCTGCACCTCCCCAGCTCATGCTCGCATTCTGTCTCTGTCAAAAATAAATAAAAAATTTTTTAAAAATCTCAAAAATATGCATAATAATTGCTTCCCACCAATCTTGCTTAAAATAGAGACTATACAGATGTAGTTTTCATCCAAGAACACATCTCCCATGCAAATTCCCAGACCAGCTCCCCAGAAAGCAGGTGAATTTGGATCAAGCAACAGTCAGGTGGCCTGAGAAAATGTTCTTGGACCTCATGTAACTATGTTTGGATGTCACTGGGAAGATGGTAGCTTTTGCTTCTTAGGAAATACGTTAGGAACCGGTCCCTGACCACACGTCTAACATGATAAGCCCTCCTTGGGGTTTCCATGGAGGTTTATCGACAAAGTCAAGGGTTGGGAACTAAATGGAACAGAATCTCATTGAATGCTCCTTGAGAGGTCAACCAGTGCAAAATCCTACAAGTGACCATTGATTGCCCTGTCCTAAGAAGCATGCTAAATCTATGTTTTCCCTAAAATACAAAAATCCTAGAAATATAAAAACCTTGGTGAAAGGAGTGATCCCAACTTACCATATCACTTTGCTCCTCTTTTCAAATTCTCCTTCAAGGCCCACTTCCCTCAGGATATTATTTATCCAGTGGTATCATATAGGATATTTTTGGTTGAGGGGGTCACAAAGCTTTATAAAGGAAATTTCTTGGCTCACAAACTAAAACAGCCCCGTGGCGATGCAGGCTTTGAGTACAGTCTGGTTGGGACTCTAGTCTCTGTGATTTTCTTAGTTCTCTATGTTCGTTTTTGCCCTCAAATTGGCTTTTCTGATATTGGCAAAATGGCTTCAGCGATTGCAGGCTCAGATCTGCAGTTAATGCCATCCTGAGCAAGACAGAACTTTTGGGTCCCAGAATCCCCCTTTAAAATCTATCCAGTCATTCTGATTGGGTAAGCTTACTTAGGTCATGAGTTCACCTAATCAGTGAAGCCAGGACATGGAAAGCACTGATTGGATCAACCTAGGTCTCTTATTTCAGGCCTTGAACTGGGAGTAGTTTCAGCTTCCTTAGTGCCCCATGAATCTCCAAATGCACATTAGGAGCAGTTGGGTTAAGGAAGGGGGAAACGCATGCTGGGGAAGCAACCAACAGGAGAAGACTGTATCTTCAAATCCACCGAAGTTCTGACCTTGACTCCCATTTTAATGCATTCCATGCTCGTAGTCACTATGGATTATATATCTTTTTGTCTATATTTCTTAATCCTGTTTTATCCTGCCCTATAAGCATCTCAAACGTATGGATGATGCCCGGCCCTAACTATATAAACGAGCCAACACTTTTGTTGGATAACCTGTGAGGTGATGATGTGGAAAATATTCTAAAAAAGAAAAACATTTGGAAGTCTATATCCCCCTCTAAAAACAAAAGCTTGGGGTTTAATTCTGACCTTTATGAAATTGTGGGGCTGACTGCAGACCACTGTCTGCAGACAGGGAGAAAAGAATTCATTTGTAGTCCAGGGAATGTCTCCAAGAGCTGAATTGTATAAACTTCACAGACATTGGTACAAAATATAATTTATCACTCTGCCTGCTGAAAGCCACTTGCAGAAGTTTCGCTAATCACGGTCTCTCTAAATTAATCCGTCATCTAGGCAAGGTCTTATTTCTTTTTAGGCAGAGACAAGTCTGTAAGTAACAGGTATTTATGAAAACATTTGAGTAAATCATGTGATGTCTAAAACAACAAAACCCAAAAGTAACTGTTTTGTCTACATGGAAAATTTGAATCTGATGGACTTGACCCAGCTTTCAGGTCATCAACTCTTACGCAGATGGATCCTCTTAATAGAAGGTAATGTAGCCATTGTTTACGGACTAATTGCCAGCGAACTGGTTGTTTCCTTCTCCACAAGAGTATAACCACCACCATCCCCCGTAACATCAACCGCCACCAACACCATCGTCACCACCATCAACATCAACCACTACCAACAACACCAACTGGCATCAACCATCACGACCGTCACCACCAACACCAATGCCACCATCAGCATCAACCACCATCGCCACTATGAACACAAGGCTTATATTTTACATATGTACTTTACTTGGAAAAGTATGCTCATATGCGTGATGCCATTAGCTCTTACCCGCTTTGTAAGATTGGCAAAACAGACATCGTCATTCTCATTTTATCTGTGTGGGAGCTAAGTTCCAGAGAGGCGAGGTGGTGTGTTGAAGGACGCCAAAGTGGTCAAGAATCAAACCCAGACTAGAGTTTGATGCCTCCACCTCCAAAACGAATGCTTTTTTTCAGTGGATCACACACCCTCAGTGAAAATGAAGGACTTCTGACTAACGTCGGCTATTAACAACCTTGGTTCTATATTCTAGTGAGAACCTCTAGAACGAATGGCTCTTTGAAACCATCTATCCCACTGCCATGTGTTCCAGGTAAGAGCCACAAGTCACTCAAAGTTCATGTGATCCTCTGGAAGTTTAACTTTAATCCAGGGTGCTTGACTCCAAATTCAGCCTTCTTTCCATGACAAGAGTCCACCTTCACGTACACCCTCGGGAATCTCCTAGATTCTCTGAGGACACTAGATGCTCCATGTCCTTCTCTGGGACACAGGCTCTTCCAGTGATGGGTATGACTGGAGCCACTGCCTCTGCTGTCTCGTCTCCAAGTGCCAGAAAGCCTGAGAAGGAAACAGGACGCTGGCTTTTGGCCATGCTCCCATCGGCGTAAGTGCCCCAGTAATGTTCTTCTAGCTCCACTCAAGGACTTGACCCCTCTATCAAGGTTCCAGGTAGACTCAAGGCTTCTCCCCCTTGCATGAAACTTGGGCCTCTTCTGTGGAGGTCTGTTCGCCTTGACTTTCAAGGGATCCCTTGGATTTCAGTTTGGCACCCACTATTTTTACATTTTGGTTCCAGGCTGGCCTGGTTGGACTGCAGGACAGCTCTGTTGCTAAAGGTCAGTGCAGAGCATTTGGCCACCTTGCTTTGGAGATGTTTCTTTTTGAGTTCGGAGGTCAAATTTGAGTAGTAGATATCTTCCAAGGATTTATCATTCTTTCTGAGGATGTTGCTGGCCAATCGGAAGAGGAAAATCACTCCGTAGATGCCAATGATGGTGAGAATGTACCAGGCAGCGCTGGTCCCATCTGGAAGTTTCAGGGCCCTGGTGGAGTTGGTGCCATTCTTCCCCTCCATGTGGTCCCTCAGCAGGTAGCCTAGGCCAGTGCTGGCCTGGGTCGGGTGGGGGGCTCCCTGAGGAGTCCACTTGATTACTGAGAAACAGAGAGATCCAGATGAGACCCAGAATCCTGGCCTGAGGGCTGCCTGGCCAAGCCTATGAGAGTGTGATCCTCACATCAGTGGGAAACATGGGGCTGCCTACAGGGGCTCTCTCTGTTGAATGGGCAGGAGCCTGACAACATATATATCAATATATTTTTAAAAATCAAAAGGGTTCGAAAACACCAAGTTCTTAAATGGGAGATGCAACATTGTACAGATATCGATTGCCCCTAAAGTAATCTATGCAGCTAACATAATTGCAGTAAAAATATCAGTAGAATTTCTTTGCGAAATAGACAAACTATGAATATTGAAAACATCAGCTCTCAAGACTAATTGGGAAACATCTGAGAGCGCCCAATCCTAACCGCTAGACCACCAGGGAGGGAAACATCTGAAAACAATGAGTGGTGAGTGGAAATTAGCCTAGCCAGAAATTTAAAAGGAGCCAGCCAGAAAAATAATTTACTTTTTTTTTGCATTGAATGAGTGCTTTATTTGCCCACAGCCCAGCTGCCATGGCTTAACTGGGCTTTGCAAAGGGCATGGGGGCTCTTCAGAACCAGGTGCAAGTCTCCCTAAAAAGTCCCCCCCGGGGGCGCCTGGGTGGCGCAGTCGGTTGAGCGTCCGACTTCAGCCAGGTCACGATCTCGCGGTCCGGGAGTTCGAGCCCCACGTCGGGCTCTGGGCTGATGGTTCAGAGCCTGGAGCCTGTTTCCGATTCTGTGTCTCCCTCTCTCTCTGCCCCTCCCCCGTTCATGCTCTGTCTCTCTCTGTCCCAAAAATAAATAATAAAAAAAAAAAAAACGTTGAAACAAAAAACAGTCCAGATCAAAGATTTTAACATAAAAAAAGAAACAATTTAAAGTACTAGAAAAATCAAGGCAGATTTTGTTCCTTTGGTATTGCGGTGTGGGATATCCCTTTCTAAGTACAACGTGAAAATTCAGAAGGAAAAAAAAAGCAGGGAGAAAATGTTAAATTCAACTACATAGGAAACTTTAAAGTTATGGCATACTATAAAATCCAAAGACAAATGGAAAACTAGAGGAAAACTGCAATTTTATCATGAAATTTCTTAAATTAAAAAAAATGGGGGGGGGGGCACCTGGGTGGCTCAGTCTGTTAAGTGACCATCTTCAGCTCAGGTCATGATCTCCCAGTTTGTGAGTTCAAGCCCCGCATCAGGCTCTCTGCTGTCAGCACAGAGCCTGGTTCAGATCCTCTGTCTCCCTTTCTCTCTGCCCCTCCCCCCACTCACTCGCTCTTTCTCAAAAAATAAAATAAACATTTAAAAAGTACTTTTTTTTATGGGGCGCCTGGGTGGCTCAGTCAGTTAAGCATCCGACTTGGGCTCAGGTCATGATCCCACAGCTTGTGAGTTCGAGCCCCGCGTCAGGCTCTGTGCTGACAGCTGGGAGCCTGGAGCCTGCTTCGAATTCTGTGTCTCCCCTTCTCTCTGCCCTTCCCCCACTTGCACTTCCTCTCTCTCTGTCTCTCAACAATAAATAAATATTTTTCAAAATTAAAAAAAAATACTTTTTTAGAGAGAGAGAGCAGGGGAGTAGCAGAGGGAGAGAAAGAGAGAAAATCTTAAGCAGGTTCCATGCTCCGTGCAGAGCCTGATGCAGGGCTCAATCCCACGACCCTAGGATTATGACTTGAGCCGAAATCAAGAGTCAGACGCTCCCAAATGAGCCCCCCCAACCAAAGGTGCCCCATCACTAAATTTCTTAATAGCCTTCAATCTTATTAGAAAAGTCCAAAGCCTCAGTTGAAAAACATGCATAGGGGCGTGGGCAATGAGGTGATGGAAAATCAAGGGGATCTGGAACATAAAAAAAGTCTTCTCAGTCTTCCTCATAATAAGGTAAATGCAAATGAAAACCACATCAAGGTAACATTTTCTGATCTATAAAGTTTGAAAACGAATGTTTCAGAATATACTTTCAGGCATTTGCTCAATGCTGGAAAGAGTGGAAATTCATACAACCGATACGGAAGGCACAGTCAGGATATCTATCGACATTACAAATGCACTTACCTTTGACCAAGCAGCTGTCCCTGTAGGAATTTATCCTAAGATATGCTGGAAAACGTCCACAATAATGATGTTTAAACATTGCTTGTGATGATCAATGCTTAGGAACAGCCTGAATAACGTCAATTGGGGGATAGTTTAACACCTTTTGGAAAGTCCATCATGTGGAATACGACGGAGCCATAAAAAGTAATAGAGTTTTTTTTGGGGGGGGTACTAAATATTAATATATGAAAAAGTAAGCTGGGGCATCTGGGTAGCTCAGTCGGTTGAGCGTCTGACTCCGGCTCAGGTCATGATCTCACAGAAGGGCGAGTTCGAGCCCCGCGTCCGGCTCTGTGCTGACGGCTCAGAGCCTGGAGCCTGCTTCGGATTCTGAGTCTCCTCTCTCTCTGCCCCTCCCCTGCTCATGCTCTGTCTCTCTCTGTCTCAAAAAATAAATATAAACATTAAAAAAAAATTTAGAAAAAGTAAGCTGACCATGTTGCAGTATATAATCATATGCATAAAAGAGGGGAGGATATTTTATTTGCTTGAAGCTCATATACGCATAAAATATCCCTGGGAGAATACACAAGAAATTGGTACCTGTGGAGGCACTTGGGGAAGAGTATGAGGGATGAGATGTACTTCTCATGAGTGCCCTCTGGTACATTTTGTACCATGTGTATTTATCTTCAAAAAGAAGTTAATTTAAAAAGGAAAGGGTACAAGTGGGCACTTCTCCGGTTTCCGTGGTGAGGTGCCCCTGGGTAATGACACCGTGTGCCCTTCCAAGACCAGAAGATTAAAATCTTAATTGCTGTTTAATTCAAAACTGTTTTCTCTCCTAGGAGAGCCAGTACAAATGGAATGAAAGCCACAGAAGTAGGACATAAAAAAGTGAGACATTTTCTAATTGAACTTGACCAGCTCAAATCCCCATTTCTCGCCCTGTGTGAACACAGACGTATTCAGATGGGTCATAGGATAAATCCCACAGACACATTATGAGCTCAGAACTCTACTGTGAGTTGTTAGAGAAGGATGTGATGTGTTCAAATACATAGAAAGTACACCCAACCAAGAACTACGGGACATTAAATTATTTTAAAAGTAGTCCATTTCCACATGAAGGAAACTCACAGCCTTCATTATTGCAGTCCACTGTTCTTCACTTTTCTTTTAAAAAAATAATAAAGGGCGTCCGGGTAGCTCAGTCGGTTGAACCTCCGACTTTGCCTCGGGTCATGATCTCACGGGTCATGATCTCACGGTTCATGAGTTCAAGTCCCGCGTCGGGCTCCGTGCTGACAGCTCAGAGCCTGGAGCCTGCTTCCGATTCTGTGTCTCCCTCTCTCTCTCTCTCTCTCTCTCTCTCTCTCTGCCCCTCCCCCACTCACACTCTGTCTCTGTCTCTCAAAAATAAATACGTGTTAAAAAAAATAAAAAATAAATAAAAATAAATAAGAATGAGCTGGTTGTATCTTAATGGATAAGCACATCCTGTAAAAAGGCAAACCTTTCTATCTGTGCCATCTGGCACTTCTAATTTCATGCTGTGAAATAGAGCGGTCATTCTAGAACAGCCCCTCCGTGCACTGAAGCAGAATACTCACATTCCACGAGGTGGTCTGTTCCTTGACTCCTGGGGAGGCGAGTTTAAGCAGCGGCCGTGGAAAGAGAAGACAGAATGAGAACTCTTCCCTGCAAGATCCAACTGACGTCTGGCCGCACGGAGTTTCCTGAGCAGGGAGTAACATGATACCTGGAGAATTTTGGGGCAATACCAAATAGAAACTTAGCAGAGAAGAGCGGGACTCATTTTCTCTCCTTTAGTTAATCAAGAGATCGAAATCTGTCTCCTGTTGGCTCAGAACACAAAGTACTTCCTGGCTTAAGCTTGTTGAGAAGGCCTAACGCAACGGAGTGTTTAAAAACAATGCTGGTACCAAGGAGTCTCCAGCTCTCCCTGAGGCTGGCTCACCAGCTTATAGCCTGGATGGTTCCTGAATTCCCCTGTTCTGCACCTGTCGCAGGTGTGGCAGACGGTCAGGTGTGGCAGTGGCCTGTTGTCACCGGGTCAGGAAACTCCATGGTCAAGAGTCACCAGCTTCCTCTTGGACTGTCTCCCGGATGAGGAAACCCAGACAGGAAGACACAGGCATGGGGGTGGGGGGTGGGGGGACATAGCTGAGGGACCTGGGTTCCCCCTCAGGGATCAGTGGGCAGTGGGATGACAGGTCGAGCTGTGAAGAGTGGTGCTTCCTTTTCCCACACCCGTGAGTCACAGCCCACACTGGAATCGGAGTAAATTTAACCAGAAAGTGCTAGAACAATGAGTCTGGGAGGAAAAAAGAAAAAAAAGCAGGGAGCTTTGGTAGGGTCTGTGCAGCCACTGTTCCCAGCCCTACTCCTGAATCCTCGCTAATAAGATCAGCACCTGCCAAACATGTAAGGGTTGTTGGGTTTAAAAAAAATTTTTTTTAACGTTTATTTATTTTTGAGACAGGGAGAGACAGAGCATGAACGGGGGAGGGTCAGAGAGAGGGAGACACAGAATCTGAAACAGGCTCCAGGCTCTGAGCTGTCAGCACAGAGCCCGACGCGGGGCTCGAACTCACGGACCGTGAGATCATGACCTGCGCTGAAGTCGGACACTCAACCGACTGAGCCACCCAGGCACCCCAAGGGTTGTTGGCTTTTAAGATGTCATTTGGTCAAACTTCCATCAGGAGGCGACGAGATAAGCAAATTATAAAACAGACCACAAGGTCCGGCAATTCCACTCTTGGGTCTGTATCTAGGAGAGATGGGAACAAACACCTGGACAAAAACTTGCGTTTGGATGTTCACAGCAGGATTACTCGTAATAGCTAACAAGTGGCAGCGGTCCAAATGTCTATCCACTGATGATTGGGCAGTAAAATGCGGTCTATCCATACGATGGAATATTATTTGACAGTGAAAAGGAGCGAAGTACGGACACGTGTTGCCACGTGGATGGACCTTGAAAACATTACAAATGGAAGGCTCCAGTTACAAAGAACAATACATTGTATGGTTCCACGTGCATGAAATGTCCAGAACAGACTGATCTATAAAGACAGAAAGTAGACTAGTGGTTGCCATGGGCTGGGGTGGGGGTTGTGGGGTGATAACTATGGGGTAAAGGGTTTCTTTTAGGGATGATAAAGGGTGCTAAATTAATTGTGGTGCTGGTTGCACAACTCTTCTGCGAATATACTAAAAGCTACTGAATTGTACGCTGTAAGTGGGTGACCTTTGTGGGATCCGAATTCTATTTCAATAACGTAACACAGGTATAAGACAACGGAATACTCTGCGGCTGTGACAAAGAAATGCGGAGGCTGTTTGTGTACTGATGTGTAAAGTTCCCCAACGTGTACTATGGAATGAAAAGAGCAAAGAAGAGGGTATTGTCACCCTTTCTAAAAAAGTAGGGAAATCATATAGATCTAGTTGGCTTCTTTTGGCATCAGAAAGCTTTAAGGATGGCTGGAGACGGTAAGAACGGGAGTTATTTGGAGAAGAAGACAATTGGGTAGATGGAGAACAGGAGTGGGGGTAGAATTCTCCCTGTATTTTTTTTTACGTATATAAAGAAATTTAACCGTCTCTGTGTGCTCCCTATTCAGTAACACACACATCCATTACTTAGATGGAAATCTTTGTCACCATTCTATTTGGGCTCCTGTGGTCTCTCTGTAGGGGGACAGCTGGACCGTGGTTCTTCCCGTTGTGCCACGCAGACAGGGATTTCCCACACCGACCAGAAGGGGTCCCTGGATGACAAAAGGCAAAGGGCGGATCAGGGTCAGAAGCCAGGACGCTGGTCCCAGCTGTGCGCTCGCCCTGTGATCCTGGCAATTCCTTTCCCACCGTGATTAACAGTTGCCTCACCTGTAAGGTGGGGGAGCAGTGGGATCCGGTCCCGTCTGGTTCCATACAGGAAGGAAGCCTGGGGAGGCAGGGGAAGGGGAGGCGTGGGGAGGAGCCACTTCTGTGGAGGTGTCTGAATGGGAGGGCTGTCAAGGCCAGCCGCCTCAGGGCAGGGAGGGCGGGCCTCGGCGGCTGGCGCCTCCGGAGTTGGAGGCTTCAAGGAGTATGTCATCTGGTGAGGTCAGAAGGTTTCCGCATTCAGCTCAGCAGGATGATGGCACAGGATGCGGGGCTCACTAAGCTCCAGAAAAATGGGGGAGGCCAAAAAAGGGGGCCTGTGGTCTCATCCACACTCTACAAGGGGTACTAGCTAAGGTTAGGGCATAGCTCTGTACTGGGTGCTCTCGGCCCGCTTTCTGCCTCTCTAATCCCGTGAGGCAGGAGTGTCATTCCCCCTTAAGGAGGGGGTGATGCTCTTTCAGGCTCGGAGAAGTGACTTGCCCAGTGTCGCACAGCTCACAGGCGCCAGGGGTGCGATGTCTGAAGCCAAAGGCGTTCTTGTTCCACACCCTGAATGTCATTTTTGAGCTGGACCCAGAGCCCCACGAATCCTCCCAACCGCTTGCCCTGCAGGTTGTCATTGCTGAGGCATATCCATGACCTTGAAACCCTTCCCGTTGGCCAAAGTGGAACCGTGATGTTAAAAGTCAGGACAGTGGATCTCCTCCAGCTGAAGGTAAGTAACTAAAGGTGGAAGGAGGAGGACCCTAGGGTGCTGGTCATAATCTGTTCCATGGATTTGACCAGTTTGGGGCTCTTCATAGCATCATACACTTGGGCCACATTCACTTTTCTGCATGCATGTTACATTTCGATGTGAACCTCACCCTGTGTCTTTAACACAGAAAGCCTTGAGAGACTATGGGAAAATAAAGTGGAAGGCTTATACAGAAAATTCAAACGCTATTTTAAAAATCTTTTTTCCATGTCTATTCATTTTTGAGAGACAGAGAGAGACACAGCATGCGTGGGGAAGGGGCAGAGAGAGAGGGGGGGACTCAGAATCCGAAACAGGCTCCAGGTTCCGAGCTGACAGCACAGAGCCCGACGCGGGGCTCGAACTCACGAACCATGAGATCACGACCCGAGCCAAAGTTGGACTCAACCAACTGAGCCACCCAGGTGCCCCTACAAATGCTAATTTAAAAAAAGAATTCTACACTCTGTCATGGCCGTGGCCACATGGCATCATCTAATGAAAGTGCTCTGTGCCTGGGGTTGAAGAGGTGGTCAAGATCATGGTCACAGGGGCTGGGCAGCTGCCTGCCTTAGTATGCAGTGTGTGGATGACGCTAACTCTGTCATTCCCGAATGCTTACATAACAGTGAAATGGAACAAGTTGTACCACCACGAGGGCCAAGAATTTTCTTGCTATTTGTGTATGTCTCTTTAGACCTTCTGGTTCAGTCTAGACAAAATGCAATCAAACAAAGCCATTCACCTGGTAAATATTTGTCTGAGCTAAAGTTCTGGGAGAAAGGACCCCAACACCTTCTGGTTCCTTTGACATTAGAGACCAAATTCTCCCAGATAGCCGTGGCTTATTTCCTTCCTTCCTTCCTTCCTTCCTTCCTTCCTTCCTTTCTTCCTTCCTTCCTCCCTCCCTTCCTTCTTTCCTTCCCTCTTTCACTGCCTCCCTCTTTCTTTTCCTCCCTTTCTTTATCTCTTTTTCTTTCTTTCTTTCTTTCTTTCTTCTTTCTTTTCTTTCCATCCATCCATTAGTCATTTCTTTCTTTCTCTCCATCCCTCCCTCTTCTTTTCTTTCTCTACTGAAGAACCAGTCAGCTTAGAAGATGTCTAAGTTGGAAGCAAAGGTAGCAATAGTGTGGATTTGATTAGCCAGAAAAAGAAGAAGAAGAAGAAGAAAAAGGATAGAAACAAGTGCCTTTACATTTCAGGATGTCAGAACTGGCATTTTTAAAAAATGTCAATAAACAAATGCTCATAATCACATTTGGCATTCTTTCTAAGGAGTATTTTCTAGGGGAGGGAGACTTCACCAACCAATTCTGACTCCTTGCAGTGCAAGAGGACATTAAAAATGACAATTCAGGAGTCCTGTGGAGAACAACCCAACTTCCTCCCTGCCCTGCCCCAGACAAAGGGCACTGGCAAGCTCTTCTGGCCGGGAGCACAGATTCCAGATGTTTCCCGCCTTGCAGGGGGTACAAACTTCCAGAGGACATTTAAAAGATGTTTTGCATGTTTTAAAAATCTTTAACCTATATGTCATTCTTGCCTTTCCTTTTTTTTTTTTAAGTTTTTTTTATTTTTGCTTATTTTTGAGAGAGAGAGAGAGAGAGAGAGAGAGAGAGAAAGGGGCAAAGAAAGAGGGAAAGAGAATGCCAAGCGGGATCCGCACTGTCAGCGCAGAGCCTAGCCCTGGACTTGATCTGATGAACCAGCTGTGAGATCATATGACCTAAGCGGAAACCAAGAGTGGGACGCTTAACCAACTGAGCACCCTGACCCAAGCACCCTGCCTTTCCTTTGTAACGCCATTCATTGTCTTCTCCACCGTTGAAGGACATTTCATGTCACCTCGCGTCTCCACGGAGGTGCCGAGGAAGGCTCCCAGCCCTTGGAATCGGAGGTGCCAGGTTCTAGCTGGGACTTCCCCACGTGCCCACTGCGGGACTGTGGCCAAGTCACTTCACCACCCCAAACCTCAACTTTTAAACAAAGGGTAATAAATTGTGGTGACGTTAACTATTTCATAAATCCCAGGGGCAAATACAGCCACACCTCGTGTCTTCTCCCACTGAACTCTCTGGGCCCTCGGTGCCTGGTTAGCAGGAAGTCCTACATTTATCACCCTCCTAAGGCCTCCGGGTTGACCGGGACTCGCTGGGATTTCGTCCAGAGGGGGTGGGGAGGGCAGCCCAAGGCAGAGGGCCGCCTGAGTCATCCAACGCTGCTGTTGCCTCCAGGGGCCACACGGGGCCGCCATTGAGCACTGCCTCCGCGAGAGGTGGCAAGAGTGAGCCCACGAGACAGAGCCCGAGCCCTGCACGCTTGGCCTGTTGCTCTCACGGCCACCGCAGAACAGACCAGTGAGACTGCCCCCTCCCCAAGGGAGGTCGGACAGCACAGCCAACCAGGCTCAGGAGTGCAAGCCGACGAACGGGGCAGAAACCAACCCAGCTGCCATTTCCCGCCGCAGTTCTGCCCCCTGCAGGCCTGAGCTGGAAGAGCAGGGGAGCCTCAACCCTAAAGATTGAGTTCAGAATTTTGACTGTGACCCGAGACGGCACGTGTGAATTATCGAATGAAGTCCCCTTTCCCCCACCTGACATGACGATGCGGGCCGGGAAGGATCGAACCCCACATGACAGAGCCCACAGAGCAAAACTAAAGAAATGGTGGGAACACAGATAAAGCGTTATTGTTACCTCAAATGAGTCTTCTCTGTCTTAATGATGCTACTACCCCCGGGACGCTCTGGGGTGCAGAGCCAAAGCTAGACCAGAGTTAGAGAAAGGGAGACTTTCCAGGTTCAAGTAGGCAAGACAGAGGCAGGGTAGAGCTGGTCTAAGGGGCTGGATCCGAGGGGGCAGGTCCATTTCTGGCTTCGGCTTCTGCCTCTCTTTGCACCTTGGCCTCGTTCCCTCCTGCAGCAGAGGAGTTTTCTCCATGTCCTGTAAACACAGAAGACAACTTTTTTCAAGGCCCACGGAATTTTCACATGCATAAAATACCTGCCTCGCAGTGTACCTGTAAAGGGCAACTTAGAACATTTCGAAAGGAGAAATATTCTCTACTACCAATTATTAAAATAGAGATCGGTTTTTAAATTGAAAAACAACAACAACAACAACAACAACAACAACACATAAGGCTTGTTATGTGGAAATCACAGCCTAAAGCATTCTTGGGTCAAAAAGAAAATCGAAACTTCAAGTAAAATATTATCTAGAAAATGAATTCAAAACAGTACATAGTTAAACCTAAGTACTAAAACTGGTCTTATTAACAAGAAAACAATAATAAAAATAGATTTACTAAGAAATGAGGAAAGGACAATCTTCTCAACAAAGGGCACTGGGACAACTGGATGTTCCTTTGCAAAACTAAACAAACACACACACAAACTGAGACCCTTACCTCACACCACGTAAAACATTGACTCAAAATGGATCATTTGGTACAATCTCAGTGTAAAACCTAAAACTATAAACCTTACAGACAAACACATAAAAGAACATCATGACACTGGATTAAGAAAAGATTTCTTGGGGCACCTGGGTGGCTCAGTCGGTTAGGCATCCGACTTCGGCTCAGGTCACGATCTCGCGGTCTGTGAGTTCAAGCCCCGCGTTGGGCTCTGTGCTGACGGCTCAGAGCCTGGAGCCTGCTTTGGATTTTGTGCCTCCCTCTCTCTCTGACCTTCCCCCGTTCATGCTCTCTCTCTGTCTCAAAAATAAATGAACATCAAAAAAAAATTTTTTTTTTAAAAGAAAGAAAAGATTTCTTAGATGTAACATCAATGGCACAATTCATAAAAGAAAAACAAAAAACCCTGATAAATCGGTCTTCATAAAAATGGGAAACTTGATCTTCAAAAGACCCTATGAAGAAAATGCAAAGAAAAGCCACACAGACGGGGAGCTAATATTTGCAAATCAGATATCTGATAAAGGACTTGCCTCTAGAATAGACGAAAAAGTCTTATGATTTAATAATAAGAGCACGAACAACTCAATTTGAAGTAGAAAAAGGATTTGAACAGACATTTCGCCAAAGAAGATACACAAACAGCTAATAAGCACATGAAAAGATCCTCAACATCATTAGTTACTAAGGGAATACAAATGAAGACCCAATGACCTATCGCTACACATCCATTAAAATGGCTCTAATTTAAAAAGTGCCCATGATGTTGAATGATGTTGAATGTTGGCTGTGGAGAAACAGGACCTCTCCTACATTGCTGGTTAGAATGTTGAAAGGTACAGCCCTCTGGAAACAGTTCAGTAGTGTTTGTCAAGGTTAAACCTATGCATATCATATAACTTAGCAATTTCACTCCTGGGTATCTACTGAGAAAAAAAAATATATATATATATATATATGTATATGTCCACACAAAAACTTGTACGTAAATATTCATATCAACACCATTCATAATAGCCCCAAATTGGAATCGGTCAAAATGTTCATCAACTGGTCCGTGGAAACACAAAGTGCTATGTCCTTGCAGAGGACTACCATGCAGCATAAACATGGATGAACTTCATAAGGATTATGCCGAGTGAAAGAAGCCAGACACAGTGAAAGAAGCCAGAAGGCAACATATCGTATGACTCTATTTATGTGAAATTCCTGGGAAAGGCAAAAAAAAAAAAGAAGACAGAAGCAAATTGGTGGTCGCACGGGGCCAGAGGAGGGAGAAGGAACTGACACAAACAGGAGGGGGAAATTTGGGGGCGGAGGGAAATGCTCGCAAACTGGCAATGGGTAGATTTTAACGATATGTAACTTGTATCTCAATCAAGCTGCTTTAAATGTTAAATTCAGTACCTAATTCCAGATGTTTCGATAAGAATAACAACATAAGCCCAAAGAAGGCTGGGAGAAAAAATATTAAACAGGAGAAGAGCAGAATTTAGAAGCTAGAAAAACAATAACGCTGAGAGTTGGTTCCTTAAAGAATAAATAAATAAATAAATAAATAAATAAATACGATGAGAAACAATTAGTTACCCTAATAAGGAAATAGAGGAGGGGCACCTGGGTGGCTCAGTCAGTTAAGAGTCCAATTCTTGATCTCAGCTCCGGTCTTGATCTCAGGGTTGTGAGTTCAAGCTCCGCATTGGGCTCCATGATGCTGGGCATGAAGCCTACTTAAAAAAAAAAAAAAAGTAAAAATAAAGCAGAAAGAACAAACATACCAAATAAGGATAGTTGAGGGAATAACCAGAGATATAGAGGAAATCTAAGAAGTAATGTCTTAATTCTTTCGCTCATTTCTGTGCAAATAAGTCTGAAAGCCTTGCCCAAATGAACAACTTTCTAGGAAAATATAAATAATCAAAACTGGGGCGCCTGGGTGGCGCAGTCGGTTAAGCGTCCGACTTCAGCCAGGTCACGATTCCGCGGTCCGTGGGTTCGGGCCCCGCGTCAGGCTCTGGGCTGATGGCTCGGAGCCTGGAGCCTGTTTCCGATTCTGTGTCTCCCTGTCTCTCTGCCCCTCTCCCGTTCATGCTCTGTCTCTGTCCCAAAAATAAATAAACGTTGAAAAAAAAATTAAAAAAAAATAATAATAATCAAAACTGACCCCAAAGGAGATTTTTTTAAGTCTTTTCTTAAATGTTTATTTATTTTTTGAGAGAGAGAGACAGTGAGAGCAGGGGAGGGGCAGAGAGAGAGGGAGACACAGGATCTGAGCTGTCAGCACAGAGCCCGAAGAGGGACGGGGCTCAAACTCACGGACCCCGAGATCATGACCAGAGCCAAAGTCGGACACTTAACCGACTGAGCCACCCCGGCGCCCTCCAAAAGAGATTTTTTTTAATCAGAAAATATCAGTTACCATAGAAGATGCTGAAAAATTTGCTATAGAGGCATCCACCCAGAGAAGCATCTGGTTCAGACAGTTTCACAAGTGAATCCTGCTAAACCTTTATTGATTAGAAAATGCTGCTTTTAAACTGCCATAGAGCATGGAGAAAGAACACAGCTTCCAAATTTTTCTGATGAAGCTAGGAGAGCGATGATAACTTAACCTGATAAAACCCCCGTAGTGAAAGGAAACCACAGACCAACTTCACTTATGGATATAGATGTGAATATTCTAAATCCAATACTAGCCAACAGATCCAACAGTGCATGAAAAGAATAAATTCCACAAACAAATGCAGTTATGCCAATCACAGAAGAGTTGTTCAATATCAGGAAATCTATGGATGTGATTTACCACATGAACAAGTCTGAAGAAAAAAATGTGTTCATCTTCACAGATAATAGGTGTTTGTTAAATTCCAATTTCGTCCTGATTTTTAAAATCTTGGTAAATAAAAAGATAACCAATTCTGTAAAATGCCAAATTTAGAACATCTCAAGTCGGGGTGCCTGGGTGGCTCAGTTGGTTGGGCGTCCGACTTCGGCTCAGGTCATGATCTCACGGTTTGTGAGTTCGAGCCCCGCGTAGGGCTCTGTGCTGACAGCTCGGAGCCTGGAGCCTGCTTCGGATTCTGTGTCTCCCTCTCTCTCTGCCGCGAACCCACTTGCATTCTGTCTCTGTCTCTCTCAAAAATAAATAAACATTAAAAAAATTTTCTTTAAAGATCTCAAGTCAGAAACGAGTGCTTAATGGTAAAACATGAGAAGCACTCTATAATGGGGAACAGGACACAATCACCCATTATCACCACTGCCATTTAACGTTGTACTGTAGGAATCATCTGACTCAATTAGACAAGAGGCACAAAAACTGGAAAGGAGGAAGCAAAAATTATCATTGCCTGTATGGTTGGAAAAATGAAGAGAATCTATTGCAAAACTGTTAGCAATGGTAGGACAGTCCAGTAAGTTGAATGGGTACAAAATAAATACTAAAAAGCAAGTCAATATCCAAGGATCTGTATTAACAGCAATCACTTTGTAAATATAATTAAAGAAAAGATTCCAGTTACAATAAGAACCAAGAAGATAAAACACCCAAGAGTGCATTAAATGTGTAAGATTCATCCACAAAGAAAATCTAAAAACCAGAGACAAAAAAAAAGATTCGACTAAACGCAAATATTTCCTACCCTTTGATAGAAAGACTGTCTTGTGGAAAGACGGCCGTCCTTTCCAAATAAATCTGTGCGTTTAGTATGATCCTAATGAAAACACCAATGGAGGGTTTTGTTTTTCCTTGTTGTTCTCGTTTTGTTTTGTATTTCCGAGCTTTACTGAATGTCATATAATCCAAGCCCACACGCCATTTGTTCATGATCTTATTCTTCGCCTTTCCTTTCCAAGAACGTGTTTTTATGCTTTTCAGACCCATCTTTTTTTCTCTCAGTACCAGGGAACAGAATTCCAGGTTTTAGGCTTGAAAAACCACAACGAAACTGCAGCAAAAGTGAAGGGTGGAAATGGTCCTTTTCCCCCTGCTGCTGCAAAAAACAGACAGCATCTTGCATCATAAACATCCATCCTTGAGACGTTATCCCAACAAATAGGCAAGTCACTTGCTTTTTCAAGGTTGCTGCTCTGCCCTGAGAAAAGTAACCTCAACTTCCCCCCAAGGCTCTAATTCCCATTGGCCATCTTACTTAAGTTGGCTCCGACAGAAGTATTTTAAGTGGTGCCTCTGTTTTTCCAAAGGTATAAGCGTTTGTGAAGTTTTCTGGCTTCTCTCTTCCTTCACAAGGAGGCACAAGGTAAATAAATCTGTTAGGTTTCTTATTTCAACAAAGACTTTGAGAGCCTTACCTCATTCAAATTAACATAGACAAATTGAGTCTAAAATTCATGTGGAAAATGGAACATACAAGAATAGCTGAGAAAATTCCGAGGAAAGAAAATAATGAAATATCCCTGTGAGATGGTAAAATGTATTATAAAGTCACAGAAATTAAGAGTGCGCGGTCCTAGCATGCGAGCAGACAGATCAATGGAACAGAATGAGGTCCAAAAAGAGACTCAGAAACATTCAGGAAAATAATATTAAATGAAAAGGATGTTTCAAATTAATGTAGAAGAGATGGTTTATCTCATAAATGCATGGGACAATTGTGTAGACATCTGGGGAAGAGTAAATTTGGATCTCTGCTTTAATACTTACACCAAAATAAATTCCAGATGGAGCTGTTATAATTTTTAAAAATACAGTCGTGGGGCGCCTGGGTGGCTCAGTCGGTTAAGCGGCCGACTTCAGCTCAGGTCACGATCTCGCAGTCCGTGAGTTCGAGCCCCGCGTCGGGCTCTGTGCTGACAGCTCAGAGCCTGGAGCCTGTTTCAGATTCTGTGTCTCCCTCTCTCTGACCCTCCCCTGTTCATGCTCTGTCTCTCCCTGTCTCAAAAATAAATAAAACGTTAAAAAAAATTTAAAAGAAAGTAATATTAAAAAAAAAATACAGTCGTAAAAGTGCTAGCACAAACATGGGGGGGGTTATTTTTATAATTCCAGATTGTGGCAGTCTTTCGGACACAAAAGTCAGAAATTGCAAAAAAAACAAGACCGATAAAACCGACCACAGAAGAATTAAAATTTTCTTTGGGGCCCAAACAAAATACTCTTAACAGAGGCAAGAGATAAATGATAAGCCAGGGGAAGCATTTGCAGCTCATATGATAGAGTGTCAAATATTTTAATATTCAAAGGCTTTTAGCGTTAAGAGACAGGTCAGCAACTCAACAGAAAGGGCCGAAAGACGTAAACAAGTAGCCACAAAGAAAAAGAAGTACAAATGGCTTTTAACCAGATAAAAAGAGGCTTATTCTCACTAATAATGATGTGAATGCAAATTGAAATTATAAAGAGATCTCATTTACTACAATAGATGAATAAAGATCTCCCGTAAATTGGATTTATCCACAGTGCCTTTACCACAGTTTAAAAGGTAATCAGGGGGCGCCAGGGTGGCTCCGTCGGTTAAGCATCTGACTTCAGCTCTGGTCATGATCTCCCAATTTATGGGTTCGAGCCCATGTCAGACTCTGTGCTGACAGCTCAGAGCCTGGAGCCCGCTTTGGATTCTGTGTCTCCTTCTCTCTCTGCCCCTCCCTGCCTCGCGCTCTGTCTCTTTCTCTCTCAAAAGTAAATATTGAAAAAAAAATTTTTTTTTAAAGCAGTCAGAATGGTGCCTGACACATAGTGACAGCTCATAGAAGTCAGTTACCGGCATCATTAGAGGATAACTGGCCTGATTAAAATTGTATAATATGCATCCCCCTGGCTGCTCAGTCACCTTCTAGGAGTTTTGGGGACTTAGGTCTGAGCGGATTTCCAGGGCATATATACAAGTCTAGTCATCACCTCATGTGACAGCAGAAGATTGGAAGCCATCTAAATGTCCATCAAGAGAGGTCTGTTTCAAGACAGTGTGGAAATCCACCCAATGGGATCCTGTTCAAGCATTCAAAGGGAGGGGGTAGATATCTGTGCACTGATGAGGAACACTCTTCAATATATTGCTAATAGGAAAAAAAATAAATAAATAAGCACGATGCAGATTGGCGTCTCTTGTATGCCATTTGTACACAAAAGCTGGTTATTCTCATATGTATATAGTAGATCTCCGAAAGGAGACCGAAGAATCCCTTTATTGCTTCCGAGAAGTATCCTTTTTGATGGTTTGTTTGTTTATTGCTTTTTACCATGTGTCAATTACCTATTAAAAAGACAAATCGATTGTTTTAAGAACGAAGTTTGCAGCGAACATATTAGCTCCTGGCTGGCAATCAGCCGTTTCCATGCCAGCAGGTCCGAAATTCTTGCTTTCAAACATTTTAAATCGAATCCTCTAAAGTTCCTTCTCCGCCCTGATTTCCATCTCCTTGTAGAAATGTTCCCCTGCCTCACAATAGAATCAAAGGAAGTGTGGAAACTGTACCCGGATTGCCCTGACGTTAACCAAAAAAGCCCCCCCCCTGGGGGGGGGGGGAGGCCCCAGGAGGCTGAGACTCCTGGTTTCTTGCTGGGCAGGGATATGTAATAGCCAGGGGTGTTCTGCCCCTGTGTGGCCAATGTCGGCTATGACAACCAGAAGATGTGCCCCTGATGGTTCCCTGGGTGTCCAGCCCAGGGGTTTTCAATAGAGGGTGCTGGTTAAGACAGCCATGTTTCTGTGCGTGTGTTTTAGCCAAATATTTATTTGTTTGTCCATTTATTTATCTTAAATTTTGGTGAATGTACAGCGCAGTATTGGTTTTAGGAGTAGAATTCAGTGATTCGTCACTGAATAGATACAACACCCATCACAATTAGTGCCCTCCTTGGTACCCACCTCCCCCGCCCACCTCCCTCCATCAAGCCTCAATTTATTCTCTGTCATTCGGAGTCTCTTGTGGTTTGTTTCCCTCTCTTCTCTTCCCTCCCTCACCCCTCTCCCACATGATCATCTATTTTGTTTCGTAAGTTCCACGTACGACTAAAATCACATGGTATTTGTCTCTGATTGACTTCTTTCCCTTAGCATAATACATTCTAGCTGCACCCACATCATTGCAAATGGCAAGAGTTCATCCTTTTTGATGGCCGAGTAATACTCCATTGTATATATAGACCATCTCTTCTGTATCCGTTCATCCCTCGATGGACACGTGGGCTCTTTCCATACTTTGGCTATTGTCGGTAGTGCTGCTACAAACATTGGGGTAGCACAATAGATACGTGGATTTTGCAAATACACAGAAGCACTCAAAAAATTGTAAAGTGCATAATTCCGGGCCTAATCGTAGTTACTAACTTTTTTTTTTTTAATCCAAATTCTGGTAGTCTATGCTTAACAGACAGAACTCCTATGAAGATCCGTGGGGGGGGCGTTCTGCCGGGACCTGTCTCAGTGTGACTTCAGAGTGCCCACGGTCTCTCTCCTGTGACTCACGTAGCTGCATGCTCCAGAATGTGCATCCACAGGGCCACATGTTTACCAAGCGTGGCCACACATTAAAATATTCAAGATGGCTCTAGAATGGGGGCCAGTACATTTTTTTTTCTTTAAAGAGCCAGATAGTCAATATTTTTGGATTTGTGAACCATGTGATGTCTGTCACAAGGACTCAGCTCCGTTTCTATAGCACCAGCGCAGCCTCAGATAATGTGCAAATGAATGTGGCTATTTCCAATAAAAGTTTATTTCCAAAAACACGTGGCAGGCCAGATTTGGCCTGCAGGCCATCGTTGGCCAAACTCTGATCTAGAGTGTTCGTCCACGTCTTCAAAATCCAACGATATTCTACTTTGTTGGCAGTGTGAAATTTGGGTTTAAAAAGCAGGGGTGGTTTTTAAGCCACCCCTGGAGGGGTGCCTGGGTGACTCAGTTGGTTAAGTGTCCAACTTGGGCTCAGGTGATGATCTCACAGCTTGTGAGTTCAAGCCCTGCCATCAGGCTTTATGCTGACAGCTCGGAGCCTGGAGCCTGCTTTGGATTCTGTGTCTCCCTCTCTCTCTGCTCCTCCTGTCTCTCTTTCTCACTCTCTCTGTCTGTCAAAACCAAATAAACATTAGAAATTTTTTTATAAAAAGCAGCCTGGAAAACTGGGTTCTTTCCTATGGGTCTCCGGGCTTTTCCTGAAAGCAGGCATATTCTCCATTCTTTAGGCTACTTTTGCTGCCGAGTCGCCTCAGAGCCCCCTCCGTCCCCCTGGGGGAAGCCTTCCTGACCCATGGGGAGGGGGTGCGGGCAGTGAACCCACCCTGCTAACCCCCTGCATTCCCTCCCACCACAGCGTACCTTGGAAACTGTAAGTCCACACTCGGTGATGGGTGTGCAAGGTACACAGGAAATGAGAGTCAACGCTGGTCACGCGACGCAAGTCCATAGGGTCCTTTGAGCCAGCTGGAGAAAGGCACCCCTTCTGTCAGTAGCCACAGCCCCACTCAAGAGCGCTGAACTTGGCTGAAGGAGCAGGGGCTGGGTGCCACCTTCACTTGGCCCCGTAGCCCAGCGTCCGACTCAGTGCACACCCTGCCTGGACATCCCAACCGTGGGGCAAGGCCCAAAATTATGAGCTTCCCTGACCCCGGGTGCCGTTGGAGGCTGTCAGTGGTCTCCTCGCAGGTTCCTCTCCCCACTCGGCTCCTGTGGAGAAGGTCCCCCGGCCAAACACCCCTCCTCGTCACACAGAAGCTCAGGGCCTGCTGACCCCTGAGCACGGGGTTCCAGTTCCCGCCCGGCTCATGGAATTCTCCAGGCAAGCCCGTCACACCCTCCCGTGGGACCCGGGCCACCTCACCCTCTTGCTGCTATAGAGCCCGCCTCTCACAGCCCTGTGTGTTCACTCTGGTCCTGTGACCCTCGTGGGGCCCCTGCGTGGCCTGCAGCGTCCCCCTCCCTCTGACTGCGAGTGAATGAGGCGGAGAGGCTGCTTGTTGGTCTCGTCTGTCCAGTGTCGTCCTCCCCCGCCATCCCTGGGGCAGGAACCCCTCCCTCACCACTGGGGTTGCAGGGGATGGAGGTGATCAACACCAGAGGCGCTCTGAGGTGACCCAGGTGTGCAGTGCTTTCTCCACGCGAAGCACAGTGGTCACAGGCCTGGAACTGAAAGGGGCTTAGACACCATTTTCCAAAGGATGATTAAGAGTTCGTTCTGGAAATGGGGAGGGGGATTGAGCAGATTCCAGCACAACAGAAGGGAGAAGGGGTCCTAGCGACTTCCCAAGACGTCTGAGCCCTCAGGGCCCCCTGCTCTGAGAAGGTGCCTCAGGAGACACATCCTGGAAACTGCTTCTCTTTCCAGGCTTTCTTTTTTTTTTTTAATTTTTTTTTAGTGCTTCTTATTTTTGAAAGAGACAGAGAGCAAGCAGGGGGAAAGGCAGAGAGAGAGAGGGAGACACAGAACCTGAAGCAGGCTCCAGGCCCCGGGCTGTCGGCACAGAGCCCCACGTCGGGGCTCGAACTCACCAACTGGGAGATCGTGACCGGAACCGAAGTTGAACGCTTAACCGACTGAGCCACCCAGGGGCCCCCTTCCAGGCTTTCTTCTTCGTGTTTCATAATGGTGCCCACGGTGAGCCCCGTCTCGCGGAACTGGACAAGCGAATGGAGGTTCAGCCTGCCCAGAGGGTCTACAGCGGGTTCCAAGCACCTCACCCAGCCCCAAGCAAACGCCACCTGGCCCCCCGCGTGCTCAGGGCTCCCCGTGCATTGAGAATTATCCTCAACGTGACGGCCAGGGGGGCAGCCGCGCCCGCAGTGCCTTCACTGGCCACGTCTGGCCGACAGCGCCCAGTATTTTCAGAGGTCTTGATCACTGGCTCCAGCTTTGCTGACCTCATGCAGAGGCACCCGGGGGAACCTGAGGGACCAGTTGTTCCCAATCTCCAGACTCCGGTTTGTATTTAGATTTGTTTCATGCGTCCAGCCAGTCGGCTTCCTTAAGGAATTTACCACCCCTTAATCGATCCATTCACAGCCTTCTGTGCATTTCTTTTGTCTGCAAGTCCTTAGAGCCTTGGGTTATCTCCCTCCGTCTGATTTAGTATTTACCTCTCCTTTGTGCCCACAGGGAAGTCATCTACTGATGTGGATTTAAGATAGGGTGTCGCCTGGGGAGCCACACGCACTGCGCACTGCGTTAGCCGGACTCAGTCCAGCCTTGCCTGGGAATTCGAAGGTTATGGAATCCACAGCAGTTTTGTCTGCCTGTCGGCTTATTTCTGACTCTTGTTAGAGTGGGGCAGCGTCCTGAGGGGAGACTGAAGTTCAGCGCTGGTGCAAAGGCAAGATTTCAAACCATATTCTCATATTTTGCAGCTTGCCTTCCTTTTGACTTGTTTGCCTTTTTTTTAAAAAAACCTTGGCTGATAGGCTGGGTCATGTTTTGTCTTTCTGAGCAGACCTCTGGGTACACAGTGCAGATGGTATTTGGATCCCCTCCCCTTTTTTTTAATGTTTATTTTTTGAGAGAGAGAGAGAGCAGGGGAGGGGCCGAGAGAGAGGGAGACACACAATTTGAAGGAGGCTCTAGGCTCCCAGCTGTCAGCACAGAGCCCGACAAGGGGCTTGAACCCATAAACTGTGACATCATGACCTGAGCCAAAGTGGGACGCTTAACCGACTGAGCCCCACCCCAGGCGTCCCTTTATTTTTTTAAAATTTTTTTAATGTTTATTTTTTGAGAGAGAGAGTGTGAGCGGGAGAGGGGCAGAGAATGAAGGAGACACAGAATCAGAAGCAGTGGATCCTTTTTGAGTGTAAATTGTCTGATGTTTCTAAATGATATACTATTTTTAAAAGTGCTCCAGAAGAATAAAATCAGTAAATTCACGGTCCCCACCTTCCCCACCGCGGCGATTATCTTTCCCACCTCAAGGCCTCTAGGAGCCCTTGGCCTGGTAAAGCAGCTGGAGGAGGGACACAGAGCTCCTGCCGGCTTCCTCCTCTAAGCAACCAATGACCTTGGGTGTGTCCTTGAACCTCCCTGAGGTCTAGTTGACCTTCTTGGAGCTAACTCTTCAAGGGACCACAGTCCAATGAATTGCACACGGCCTGTCAACACTGGAGAAGTTTTAAAGCTATTCGCCCAGCCAGGCCAGGTGGCTCCAGAAGAGACTAGGTGGAAATGGCATTCCTCGTTTGGCCCCTTCCCCACCCCACCCCCACCCTCCCCACCCCACCCCCATCCATGGTCAGCCCTGTCTTGTAAAAGGCTCAGAAGCCTGATTTGTCTGCACATGGAGTGGGGCCACCTCCGCAGTCTGGATCCCCACAACCAGCTCCAAGAGGCTGAGAGCAACATCGGAGTTGTAAAGTACGGTGACAGAGTGACACAGAGACAGAGTGACAGAGTGAGGGCCTGACATCTGAATGGGAGAGTCTGATAAATGGATGCCCCCATGGCGCCAGAGGGAGACAGCCGGGGGCAGGGGCTCACCACGGGGCTGGGACTACAGGTTCAGTGGCCGGTGATTCCAGGGATTCCGCCTCCTTCTCACGCCAGGTCCAGGCCACCAGCCTTTCAGAAGCAGGCGCCCCTCCCGGACCCTGCTTTCTATCAAGTGTGGCCTGGGGCTGCTGGCAGCTATTTTTTCTCTTTAAAGCGGACGTTGTAAATCAGTGGTCTTTGGGTAGAATTCAACTCAAGGTCATTTTCTGTTTGGCTTACACATTTTTTTTTTTTTTTAAGTGGAATTAGGTGCCAATATTTAAAAATCAAGAGATTCCACATAAACGTCCACCTCTCCAGCTTCTCCTAAAACCCCACAAGGCCATCAAGACTGCGTCCGCACTCCCGGATGGCTGGCTTGCCCCCTTTGCTTTCTATCTGCAGGCATCAGGGGTTCACGGCGGAGCTTAACTATCCGCAGGCAATCGTACTTCCTCAGTCCCGAGCCCCTGGGGCTGCCTCATCAGAGCCCCCCCAAGAACCCACATCCACTTCCTACAGTGTCATAATGAACTTAAGAAAACACACACTACAGATCATGATGAAAGACTAGGGTTTTTTGAAGTTTATTTATTTATTTAGAGCGAGAATCCCAAGCAGGCTCTGTGCTGTCAGTGCAGAGGCATATGTAGGGCTTTGGTGGACGCTTCACCAACGGAGCCATCCAGGCACCCCGAAAGACTGATTTTTAAAAAGAAATTGTTAATTCCTTTAAGGCATGTTGTCCTAGCCAGGGAACACATACAATATTGCATATAAAGTACTGGGATTTCATTTCTTTCTTTCTTAAATTTTTTTTAATGTTTATTTATTTTTTGAGAGAGAGAGAGACAGTGAGGGCAGGGGAGGGGCAGAGAAAGAGGGAGACGCAGAATCCGAAGCAGGCTCCAGGCTCTGAGCTGTCAGCACAGAGTCCAACGTGGGGCTTGAACTCATAGACCGCAGGATTATGACCGGAGCCAAAGTTGGACGCTTAGCTGCCTGAGCCACCCAGGTGCTCCTGGGATCCCATTTCTAAAGAGCTCAGAACAGTAACCGACATGGCAAGTGCTCTATGCATGTTAACAAACATGGGGAAGGAGTGGGGGGCGGAGAAGAGAGGGAAACAAACCATAAGAGACTCTTAACGATGGAGAACAAACTATGGGTTGCTGGAGGGAAACGGGTGGGGGATGGGCTGGCTGGAGGATGGGGACTAAGAAGGACACTTGTGATGAGCACTGGGTGTTGTATGGAAGTGATGAGCCACTGAGTTCTACTCCTGAAACCAATCTTGCACCGTATGTTAGCTAAAATTTAAATGTAACAAAAAAGGGGGGAAATATGATAATAAGCCTTTGAAAATGTGTGGCTTATAAAAGGTTTGAGGGGTGTGGAAGAGGGTGCTGAACGCCGGGTCCCTTGAGGCCCGGGAACACTAAGGATCATGGGATCTCCCCCTGCCTTAAAAGTCACAGGAATCCCAGTTGGGGCGGGGGGGGGGGGTCAGTGGACTGGTGCTAAGCACCAGCTGTGTGCCTGGGGTTCCAGTTGCTACGCCGGCTCTGATCACATCGCGGGTCAGAGTGCCCTCTGGGTCCCCCTCCAAAGGTGCACCCCCGGCCTGCCTGCCTTCCCTGCGGGCAATCTGGGTCTGTCGGAAGCTGGTAACCCACGCAGGGTTCATTAGGTGCCCCCAGTTGTGAGAGGGCCTCCAGAAGCCCATGAGCCCCTGCGATGTTGGGCAAAATGCGTCCACGTGCATTTTTCGGGAATGGGGTGACAGGGAGTCACAGCTTTCATTAGGCTTTCAAAGGATTCTGTCCCAAAGAGCCACTCACATCGCGGAGACTCTAGGAGTCCACGCCAGGGTTCTGGTCAGAGATGTCCTAACCCCTGCCTCCAAGCTCGCGTGGAAGCATCACGGTCTATCCCACCAAGCAAGGGCGGCAGTGGACGGGGCCCCATTTGTCCACTGAGGACGGCCAACAATGCTGATGTGTTGCTTCTAACGTACACTGTGTGCAGGTTTCCACCGATGATGTTTTATTTCAACAGTCCACCCTTTTCCAGGAGTGGGCGAGCATTCAGCGCGTCGCAGCGTGCTATGGCGACCGCTGGAGACGCAGGCTGAAACCAAGGCAGTCGTTCTCTGGGATTCTCGAAGGTCAGGTAACGCCAAGGGGGCTTTCTTCTGCTGCCCTGAGCAATGAATGGCCCCGGCACCATCCGCCTCCACCGCAATCCCTTTCCCACTCTCTCATCTGTGAGGGAAGATTCCCAGAGAATCTTCTGTCCTGTCAGGAGGCGAGGAGAAGAAAGCTGCTGTCTGGGGGTGGGGGAAAAGGCACTGCCCGAGTTCCCGTGGCTGCCCTGACGGAGCCCAAATGAAACCTAACAAACTCCTGGTCCCACAGGTCTGGAGGCCAGACGTCTGAAATCATGGTGCATGTGGGGCCAAGCTTCCATGAAACCAGTAGGGGAGAGCCCCTCCTGGCCTCTCCCAGTCTGGTGTTGGCCGTCAATCCCCGGCACTCCTTGGCTCCCCGCTGATACTCAGTCTCTGCCTGTCTTGACGAGGCTTCTCCCCACGTGGCCGTGACCTAATTGCCCACATCTTCTAAGAACATCAGTCATATCGGATGTCGGCCCACCCCAGGGACCTCATCTTAACCTGGTGGCATCTGCAAAGACCCTGTTTCCAAGTCAGGTCACATTCACAGGTACCAGGGTTAGGATTTGAACACGTCTTTTGAGGGGGGGACACAATTCAACCTCAAAAGGCCCCGCCGCCTTGACCCCAGGTGCTGCCACTTGCCCAAGCCCACACCTTCTCCTGGGTTCTGGGGTTGGCGGATGTGTCTCTCCCTCCGGCCGTGATAACTGAGCACCTTCCCCTTGGTACACATTCAGAAGTGGAAATTTTTTCTCCGGCATCTCAGTCCTGGAGGACGTGAGCTCCTCTGAGATGGGGATAGGAGAGTAGGAAGTGTCCGCGTTGGGGGAGGGGGAGAGCGTCTCTGTGTGTACGTGTGTGCCTCCGTGGGTGTGAGTGTGTGTGTGTGTGTGTGTGTTTGGGGGGGGTATGTGTGAAGGGTGGGGTAAGGGAGATGCAGGAGGAGGAAGGAGGAGGAGGCCAGAGCCTCCCTGGTGAAGGCAGAGGATAAGGGCAGAGTGGTTTTGTCCTAACAAGGGCAGGCGGCCAGCTTGTGACAAATACGGGAATATTACGCCTTTGGTCTCAGCCCCATAAAATAGGATATTAGTTAGGATATTGGCTCTGTTACTTTAACAGGAACCAAAATAGCAGTGGCCCAAGGAAGGCCAGAGTTAGTTTCTCTTTCCTATAATGACTGAGCTGGCGGTGGGTGACCAGGAAGGTAGAGAGACACTGCCCCGTGACGTTGCCCAGCGACCCAGACTCTTACTGCTCTGTCACCTGCGAGGATGCTGTCCTTTTCTTTAAAAAAAAAAAAATTTTTTTTTAATGCTTATTTTAGAGAGACAGACAGAGTGAGCAGGGGAGGAGCAGAGAGGGAGGGAGACACAGTATCCGAAGCAGGTTCAAGGCTCTGAGCTGTCGGCACAGAGCCCGACGCGGGGCTTGAGCCAGCGAACAGTGAGATCGTGAGCTGAGCTGAAGCTGGATGCTTAACCGACTGAGCCACCCAGGCGCCCAATGGTGTCCTTCTGGACAGAGTCAAAGCTGGTTCACTACCTCTTCCACGTCCCAGCCACTGGGAAGAGGGGGAGGGGAGTGGACGACACACCCCTTCCTTTTCTAGAACCGCTCCCACTTCTACTGGCCAGAACTTCATCCCGTGACCTTGCTCGCTGCAAGGGAGTCTGGGAAGTATCTCAGAGGCCATGATCTTAGGGATTCTGCTAAAACTAACAAGGCAGGGTCAGGCACTGGGGAATAGCTGGAGGTCCCCTACAGAAGGAATGTGATTTTAGAGAAATGGTGTTACGAATCCACCCTTTACAACAGCAAAAAAAAAAAAAACAAAAAAAAAACAAAAAACCCAATTACATCCTTCCGATAAAGAATATAAAAGGTACATGATTAGAAAGATCAAATGGGATCTGTCCAGGTTTAGCCAACTGCGGGGTCATGACAGAGGTTTTATCTCGGGAAGGTGTGCGTTGGGCCGCTCTACGGCCAGCTGGTTTTCAATGACGTAACATGCCTTGTAGCTCTCCAGAACCCGGGCCTGGAGGTACGCCTTGTCCTCCTCCTGCCAGGTGTCGGACTCGATGTACACGTTGAACGGGTCGTGGGAGTGCTCCAGCTTCTTGGAGCGGATGTAACTCAGCATGATGCCCAGGGTGAAGAAGCCAAAGAAGCCGAGCACCATGAGGATATAGAGTGCCTCCAGCTGGCTGTCGTCACCGCCAGGCGACCTGCGGGCCAGGCCTGACGTGTTGCCGCCCTGGTGAGCCGTCCCCTGCCACAGCGCGTTCAGAAAGGGCGTCGTGGCCGTGGTGTTGGACAGAATCATGCTGGGCTTCGAGTTTCCCCTGCGGGAGCTCCGACTTCCCGAGAAAACTTTCTAAGAGAAAAGCGCAGTGTGAAATCAGCAAGCGTGTGCCGGCCCGAACCCACACACGCGCGCGCGGTTTTCGAAATCTCAGGGGGGACGGGCGCCCCAACGTACCCCTCAGTCCATGGCATGTGCCTCCTTGAATCTGCACACACCCCTCTCTCGCTTGATCAGTTGGTCACTTGATTCCGTCTTATTTCCACTCACCACCCCCACCCCCCTCCGAGGCGACCACCGGCGGGGGGGTTCCTCCACTCTACACGTTGCGTAGTGTGTGTGTATTTGAGGTTATGTGCTGTGGACCGAATTGTGTCTCCCAGTTCACGTGTGGAAGCCCTAACCCCCAACCGTGACTGCACCAGGCGACGGGGTCTGCAGGAGGTAATCAAGGTTAAATGAGGTCATACGGGTGGGGCCCTAACCTGATAGGACTATAGCCTTATAATAAGAGAGAGAAATCTCTCTCGAACCACGTGAGGACCCTGGGAGAAGGCAGCTGGCTACAAGCTAGGAAGAGAGCTCACACAAGGAACCAAACCCTTCCGGAACCTCGACCTTGGACTTACAGCCTCCCAAGCTGTGGGAAAATGTGTGTCTGCAGTTTCAGCCCCCCGTCTGTGGGATTTTGTTACGGCAGCCCAGGCGAAGACATACAGACGTGCTATTGGGGTACATAGCTGCCCCTCCTTCGTCTTCCTCTCCCCACCGTGACTTTATGGCCACTCAGGTGGTGAGGCGTGTCTGCACTCCTTTACTTCCGACGGTTGCACGGTACCCATGGCCCACACCTACTTCTTTTCTCTGCCTGCTCCCCCAGAACTGGATGCTGCTGTGGCCTCTAACTGCATAAGCAAAGGGGAAACAAACAAATACCCTTGTCCTCCTATGGACCTGGAAAAAGCCCACATTTCGTGTATCTGGCGCCTGGTGGTTCGTGCTAGTCAGACTGCTGTGCTCTCAGACGTCCTAGGAGGGTAACGGGCAAGGGGTGGTCTGTTCCAGCATGGAACAGCATGTGGATGGAAAGCCTGACCTAGAACTCCCCTCTCGGGGGCCCCCTCCCTGCCCGCTGCCCTCTGCCGAGTGACTGGCACCGGCCACGCAGAAAGGGACAGTATCCCCATCATTTTCATCTGGATGTCACTATCCCCGCAAACCCGTGTAACAGGCCTGGGGCTTGTGAAAGCTTTTGCCAAGTAGCTCTGGGATTCTGTCGGGGGTTCACACGTTCAGACACTGCACCTTACGGTCACTGGTAAACTGAACGGGTTTCATTCGTACACGGTTTCTGGTCAGAAACACTGTGGAAAGAGAAATTCCAATGTACAAGGTAGGGGATGGGGGTGGGGGGCTCCGCCTCTCCCACCTACGAGGGGGACTGCGATATCACATATCGTCTTGCTTAGGACACTGGTCAACCTAGGATTGGCTTAATTTCAAAACTTCTGAGCCCGGCCCTAGGGGACGATGCCTCACCTAGCGGCATCTAGGCCCCTCTCCCTCCACCGATGCCTGGCCTGTCGGTGCGCCCCAGAATTCTTTAGTTGGCCCTCCTTTCTTCTCACTCTGCCCACCCCCTGTGTGGTTACACCTGCCCCTTCGGGTTCACCCGTGTGGCCATGACCCCAGCTGCCCTTCTGGGCACCAGAGCTGGGTGTCCAACGACCTGCCAGGGATTTATTTACCCTCGGCCATCCCCACGGCCCTCCACCTCCCTCACGCCTCCTGCTCCGTGCCTCAGTGAGCCGAGTGGCCGTGTACCCACCCCAGAACCTGTCGTTCCGGCTCAAAGGCCCCCCTGAGCTCCTTCTGACCTTCGGGCCGAAACACTCCATTTTCAGCATCCGTACACATCATCACCTCTTTGGACATATCCAGCCTAGGCATCCTCCTTCTTGGCCCATGAAGCTCCGAAGTGATGCCTGGTGATGCTTCTTAGTCCAGCTCAACCTTCTCTGATGCATGCCATGCCCTTGAAGGCTGTGTGCTCCCTGCTGATTGACCCATGGTCACCATCTCTGTCCCCCACCTTGTCCCCTGCAGCCTCCTGGCCTGGTGCCTGGCACACAGCAGCTTGGGAGCTGTCCATGAACTTCTTAATACCTCTTGACAGGTGGGCCCTGATTCTTCGCAACCGTAACCTGCGTATCTGATTAACGAATGCCCCTGAGCTGCCTTCAGACCGTTAGCTAAGTCCCTTTGGTCCCACGGGCTCAAGGAGCATGAGTGCCAGAGGAGAAAGTGATCAGACGTTGGAATTACGCCTCCACTCCGGGTTTGGATTCTGGCCCTGCTGCTATCTGGCCACACGACCCTGGCCAGGTTCCTTAGGCCTGCTCCGTCTTTTTCCCTTTGGGACCAGGGAGAAACATCACTGACATTTGCAGCTGTGGGATCACTAACCCAGTAAGTAGAGGGGCACACAGCCGAGTGCGCTCAGGGTCCCGGGTGTGAGTGCCTTGGTTTTTTCCTGCTCTTTCAGAAATAGCAGCCCAGGGATTTGGAGGTCGGGGGTTTTAGGTCTGGCTCTTCCATGGCCGACCATGGTGGCTCCCTTTACTTTGTGGAGAAGACGCTCATGAATAAGGCGCAAACGTGTTTATGGGCTCTCCTGACACCTCTGGGGCTTTTGAGTCTGTGCCCTGAGATCTGGGAGGGGGTAAGCAGGCTCCAGAGACTCCCAGCCTCTGATTCTTATCCCAAGCCAGCATTTCCCCCCATTCTAGCCACGGCAGGAGACAGGAATCATTTGGTAACATTTTTTTTTTTTTCTTCGAAGCTTAGACCCAGAGCTGCTGGTCTGCTGAAAATCACTCAAGACAAGAGGCTCTGGGCAGCTAAGATTTCCAAACAAGATGTCCAACATTTTCCTTTTAAATGACCTCAAACCACTTATGAATGCATAGAACCCTGCCCCGGGAAGGTACACAGGCCTTGAGCTGATGCAATTTTTTTTTCTAAAAACACGGAATGACCACAGTTGGCAAGGAATCCCGCTGCTAATTACTGTTAGAGCATCCCTACTGCTTCACGACCACGCGAGATTGGAATCATGGTAGACAACCAGCAGAAGTTAAGTGGTTTAGAACTCATAGTTCCACGCAGCAAGTCAACCTCAGAGCAACTTTTGGAACTAATTCATATGGGTGGGATTACGGAGAAGACCCATTGCTTAAAACCAGACAGACTTTTCCGTGGCTGGAGAAAGCAACAGAAACAACTGCTTGGAAAGCCCACCAGGCCTTACTCCAAAGTAGGGGTGCTCAAACTTTAACATGCTTTAGAATCACCTTCTTGGGGGGCGCCTGGGTGGCGCAGTCGGTTAAGCATCCGACTTCAGCCAGGTCACAATCTCGCGGTCCGTGAGTTCAAGCCCCGCGTCGGGCTCTGGGCTGATGGCTCGGAGCCTGGAGCCTGCTTCCGATTCTGTGTCTCCCTCTCTCTCTGCCCCTCCCCCGTTCATGCTCTGTCTCTCTCTGTCCCAAAAATAAATAAACGTTGAAAAAAAAAATTAAAAAAAAAAAAAAAAAGAATCACCTTCTTGGGGTGCCTGGGTGGCTCAGTCAGTTGAGTGTCCGACTTCGGCTCAGGTCACGATCTCACGGTTCGTGAGTTTGAGCCCCACATCGGGCTCTGCGCTGACAGCTCAGCCCTCTTTGGATCCTCTGTCTTCCTCTCTCTGTCCCTCCCCCACTTGTGCACACACTCTCTCTCTCTCAAAAATAAAATAAACATTTAAAAGATGTTAAAAAAAAAAATCACCTGAAAACGCAGAGTGCTGGGCTCCACTCCCAGAGTTTCTGAATCCAGAAGGGTGGGGGTGGAGCCTGAGAATTCGCATTTCCAAATTCACAGGTGCTGCTCATGCCGTGGTCTGGGGACTCCCCCTCCCCCCCACTTGGTAACCTATTGGAATCACCTGGAGAGCTTTAAAAAAAAAAATACTGATGGACACCCCCGCCCCCTCCAAAGACTGTGATGTCCTTATTTGTGCTTCCTTGCTGGCATCAGGGCTTTCAAAAACTTCCTAGGTGACCCTAATTTGTAGCCAAGCATGAGACCCACTGGGCTATGGGACCTTAGGAAATTGACCAATCATTTGTACTGCAAGGTGCCAGGAAGAGTTTTATAAGAAGAGAAACCATGATTTCATACAATAATTTTCAAATCCCGTTTGGTTTTTAAATTTTCTTTTCTTTTTTTTTTTTTTTTGGTCTCCTATGTCCCTGATGTAATGTGAACAGAAGTTGCAGAGAGAAATTCTCAAGCCTTCCGTTTACCCCAGCTGCCTCCCACCTGACTCACACTGGCACCTTCAATTACGCTGAGCCTGTCGCAGCCTTGTGCCAGGCCAGGAAAGTCAAGTTCATTAACTGCCTTTCAAATAATGACTCTGAATTTTTAAAGGGAAATCTTTTTCTTACTTTACACGTAATTTAATGTATTGCTTTTGCGAAATGCCCTCGGTGCCCCCAAGGCCTGCATGCTGGGTCACGCGGCCTTCTGTGTAATGAGTCTCAAAATGAGTTTGGCAATGTCCTCTTCATAGTCAGCATGGTGTAAATGAACTCAATCTGCATGTCAGCTGGGGGTTTATGTCCCATTCTCCAAGTTCGCTTCTATTATCATGCCAAAGCACTGCCCAGTGGCCACTGTTTCACGTTACTGGACTCAAATGGATTTGAAGAACTAAGCCAGCAATCTTAACGCACAGGGAACTAGGCTCCATAGAGTTCAACTGACCTGCCCAAGGTCACGTCTCTTATCAAAAATGCATCTAAAATTTAATCTCGTGGCCCTGAACTCACATTTTATTAGTACAGAAACAGGAGTTCTCAGGACTTTGCAGAGAACAGAGAGATTCTGTATTTAAGGTCAAAGGAGCTGAGGACTTGGGCACTTTTATCAGGTAAAACCAGGGCTACCCAAATGAGGACAGGCTCGTGACCTAAATATGCCATCAGGACACCCCCTCCCCTCCTGGGGTGAACCACAGCTGTTTGTAGCTTGCACGGTGTCAAGGGGGCTGGGGGAGGGGGCAGAAGCAGCAGGAACCAGGGAGGTCCAATTCCAAACACAGCCAGTTTTATGCCCAGCCCATGCTGGACATTCTCCCCCATTCTCTTTTTATTTATTTTTTTAAGTTTATTTATTTTGAGAGAGAGAGAGAGAGAGAGAGAGAGAGAGCACACTAGTGGGTGAGGGGCAGTGAGAGAGGATCCCAAGCAGGTTCTGTGCGGTCAGCACAGAGTCAGACATGAGGCTCGAACTCACGATCTGAGCTGAAATCACCAGTTGGATGCTTAACCGACTAAGCCTCCCAAGCGCCCCCACGCTGGACATTCTCGAATTGGCCTTCCTGGGCCCAGAAAGAGGGGGTTTCTAGAAGTGTATGCCTCAGCCTGGGTTTGAGCATCCTCATGCAGCAGGGACACCGCTCCCAATCAAGGTTAGTGCATTTTTTTCTTCTTCAAAGTTTAGACCCAGAGCTGCTGATCTGCTGGAAATCACTCAGGATACGGGGTTCTGGGCAGCTGAGCTGAGCTGAAAGCTGCCAGTAGAGACCACCTGGGTCTCCACGAGCCTGGGATCCTGGGAGACTCCCAGCTGCACCCAGAGGAGAAGGGGGCAGTGAGTGACGTCACGCCGGCCTGGAGCATATCACCCCTTTTGCATTTCCCTCACAGGTCCTGCCTATGTCTCCCGGCTGCACTGATAACACAGCCTGGAAGCTTTCAGAACAGATTTCCTAGCATTGCCACATTTCATTCTCTCTTAAGCGTTTACTGAGCAACCAAGGCTTCTGTGGCCGACTCCAGCCACACTTGCTGAGAGGGATAGATGCTGGGGGGAGTAGGGAGTGTCTGAGTGAGAGCTCGAAGATCTGAGTTCCAGCCCTGACTCAGTCCTAGATAAAACACAGGGTTCCCCCGGGCCCTTCCTTTACTTATGGGGGTAGAGCAAGGAGAACATTCCTATGGTCTTAACAGCATTCCTTCAGCATTTCCTCAAAGCGCATCCAGTCTTGAAATCCTCACTGGCCTTCACTTGTATCAGGAAGCAGAATGAGGGTAAAACTGATTATGGATTAACCTAATTTTGATGCATATGATCTTACTGATTCCAGAACTCGCAAGCATGCTTTCCCTGGAAGCAACTATCAATTATTTTCATCTTTATCTCAACACTGTCTCCAAATTCCGGAGATATATTTATATATTATCTCAGGGGAGCAGAAAAGAAGCCAACAGGGGCCCCCAGACCCTTCCAGGATGGGAATATGAACTAGTGAGCTGGTGAGAGGGACCCAGCCCGACATAATATGGGGAAAGGGACGAGCATTTCGGTGTGGAGAATGGACGGTAGGAGTCCCAGACTCTGGAGGGCTGCTGAAGTCAGAAGGAAGGCAGGTGGATTATCACCTTCAGCAAATTAAAAAAAAAAAAAAATCAGAGGCCTCAGTATTCTTATCTGAAAACTGGACACAATGGAATCTCCCCTGACTACACCACAGGATTCTGTGAGATATGGAACAAACCCACAACTTTCCTACCTCTAACTTCTGCTGCTCTGTCGGCAAGAGGTCCGTGACCGCCATATTTGCTTGTCAAAATTCTACTGGCCCTCCAAATGCCTCCTCCTATGCCAACCTGGGTGTCAACACCCCATTCAGATGTCCCCTCCTTTAACCACATGGCGCCTTGTCTCTATGACTCATATGCTAATTGGTATTGTAGCAATTTGTACATTTGTCTGGGCATTTCCTTCCAGAAGCTCAGGAAGGTCAGAGACTATCTTGCTCACCTTGTCCCCACTCCAGCACCCAGAATGGCTCAATAAGAGATTGCTGGATTAAATCCGAATGCAAAGTATTAGGTTCGTTACAACCACAATGTGATTGCGAGTGCAAATAACCAACAGGGAATAATACACTCTTGAAAGAAATTGGGTGGGTAGCCAAATGAAAACCTCTTTCAATACAGCATGCTTTTTTTCAGTATGTTTTTTTTTTTTAATTTTTTTTTTCAACGTTTATTTATTTTTGGGACAGAGAGAGACAGAGCATGAACGGGGGGGGGGCAGAGAGAGAGGGAGACACAGAGTCGGAAACAGGCTCCAGGCTCTGAGCCATCAGCCCAGAGCCTGACGCGGGGCTCGAACTCACGGACCGCGAGATCGTGACCTGGCTGAAGTCGGACGCTTAACCGACTGCGCCACCCAGGCGCCCCTCAGTATGTTTTTATATAATACAATGTAAGCTATTTTTATTTATATTTATATCATTAGTATTATTTATTTTGTATATTAAAATTTATACTACTAACATAGCTACATGTCTACACGTCTACAACCTGCCTTACTCCTAAAAAGGTTTAAGGCAGTCAGTAATTGTTGACAGTGTGGCAGAATTTTTATCCCTTCCCCCCCCACTCCTGGTAACCCTTTACCGTGTTTTCCTCCTCTTTTTTTCCATAATACTTAAAACCTGCTAATACAACATCATTTTCTTATTTATTATGTCCATTGCTTGTTGTTTGTCTTCTCCGCCAAAGCCTACGCATTGGACAAGGGCGATTGCGCGTGATCTTCCGCATGTATCTCAAGGACTAGAACAGTACCTGGCATATGGTAGGAGCAGAATAAATATTCATAGGACGCAGGCATGCATGCATGAATGCATGAATGAATAAATGTTCCACTCAACTACCAGAAAGCCCTGAGCCACCAGCTCTACCTTCAGAGACTTAAGATGAGAAGACTGAGTCCCTCTGATGTCCTCACGATGTACTTTATTTTCAAAACAATCCACTTGCTAAGAACCTGTCAAAAGCGAGACATCCCGGGGCCATTCTCGAAAGGTAGATTGCCTTCCTTGGACCCATCCTTAGCTCACCTGTGGCGAGTATATGAAATAGATGACAGAAAGCAGGTTTTTTGCCACCACCTTAGATACCCACAGATCAGAGTCAAGGTGCTTTCTGGCAACTCAGCACATATGAATTTAAACAATTGTGTGACCACAGCAAAGTTCCCCACCAGCCTGAACACAAATGGCCCTGGTGGCTACTGGCCAGAACCTTCATTAATGGAACCAGAAGCTCCTTCTTAACCTAAATGTGAACTCGAAATAAACAGCTTACATATAGCAGTTTAAAAAATCCAGGTGGGAGGGGGCACTTGGGTGGCTCAGTCAGTTAAGCATCCAACTTCAGCTCAGGTCGTGATCTCACCCTTGGAGAGTTCGAGCCCTGCTTCGGGCGGGCTCTGTGCTGACAGCTCAGACCCTAGAGCCTGCTTGGGATTCTGTTGTCTCCCTCGCTCCCTCCCCAATTTACAATCTCTCTCTCTCTCTCAAGATAAGTAAACATTAATTTTTTTTTTTAATCCAGGTGGGGACAATGTAACAGACGATAGATCCAAGACACCACCGCAGGCAGCTTGTTTCCAGAAGTTCCACATTTTCCCCAATTACTACAATCAAGATCAGATACCAACAATGATTGCCCCATGCCTTTTCCCCAGGGAGAGGCCAAGGCCCAAGACCCTTCCTGGTCAAAAAAAATTCTAACGTTCCCTCCGAGGCTGGGTGTATATGTCAGTATTGCCCGAGCTGGATGGAGGTCTTGGAAAGAGTGGGGACTGGGATCTTGGGCGGCTTTAGTTCTCTTTGGATGCTTTTAGGCATTTGCCGAGTTTTCTACAAGAGTGGCTGAGATTTAATAAAAACGGGGAAGTGTGGTCGTTGTGGCGGGTGAGATCGTTTTCTGTGCGTGCGCCTCTAAGTGAAGCCGGCAGAGCCGAGAGCGGAGAGGGGGCGCGGGCCGCGCGCCGCAGTACGCGGGTCGCGGCGCCTCCTGCCCTGCGGCTGAGACCGGGGCCCTGGAGCCCCCGTCCGGGTCGCCCGATTGCGGCGCCGGCGCGCGGGGCGAGGAGCCGGGAGGCGGGAGAGTGGACTTACCGGGTCTGGCGCGTCTAGGCGGCCGGGTGAGCAGCGGGTCCGCCGGCCGCGCGCAGGACACCGACAGCCGAGCCCGAGGCGGCGCCCTCCGGGGCCAAGTGCACCGCGCTGGCGGGCGGGGCCTCCCGGAGCCGGCGGGCGCCCCGCCCCGTGCCCGCGCGTCCCCGCCCCGGCCCCCGGCCGACCCCAGGCCAGACCCCGGCCCCCTCGGCCCTCCGCAGCCTGCGATCCCCTTGGATGGCGCCGGTGGGCTCAGCGCCGGCAGAAGGTCGCTATTACTACAATTGCCAGCCGGCCAGCCAGCTCTACCTTCCTGCAGGAGTTTGAGGTTGGCAGGCGAGAAGGGGCTAAGGCCAAGAGAAGGGCATTCCGGGAGTCCTCCCCCCCCCCCCAGCCCACCCCCACCCCCACCGCCGCCACCACCCTGGGCCCAGCGCCACATCCCTTCCAACAGCTCCAAACAGTAACTTAAAGACGCTCCAAGCCCCGCAGACTCCTTTTCACCGCATCCCGCACCCCAGCTGTGGCCGCGCATCTCTTAGGCAGATGTATCGAGCACCTACTGACGGGGTGTCCGGCCCCGAGCTGGAGGGGCAGCTGTGGAGCAGACAGGTGCGGTCCCCGCCCGCGGGAGTCGGTCGCCAGAGCCACCCACGCTTTGGCGCTCGCTCTCCAAAGTCCTGGGGGAGGTGGGATCGGCCACGTGGGGCAAACCGCACACCCGCCGAGTGACCTGCCAGCAACTTCCCAGCAGCTGCTCAAGTTTGGGAGGCGGGAATGAGACTGGGCTAGTCCCAGTCCTGCTAAAGCTCTGGGCGGGGGGGGGGGGGGGGGCGGGTAGGGTAAGGTCCTGGCTCAAGGTCTGCAGGCAGGTAACAGAGAAAGAAGGTTCCTGACCTAGAGCCAGAAGACGCTCCCTCTAATTGGTCTTCCTCTTTCCCTCTCCTTCTTAGGCCTTGGCCCCGGTCCTCTCCCGGGGAGGAAGCTCGGGGAAGGGTCCACCCCATGTGACAGACACTCCAGGGCTCAGCTCAGCTGGCCAAGGCCAAGCAGGCACCTCCAGGCTCCAGGGGCACCACTACGAACCCTCATCAGACACTCTGGAAAGCCCTAAAATGTCCTTAGCCTCGATGTGTAATTGTACTGTGTGAAATCTGTTCTGTGGGGAGGGATAATGGATGAAGCTTAGAAAAGCTTTATGCATAGAAAGGTTCTTTGAGTTTTACTTGCAGTAACTAGAATCTGAAGGTCTCAAAATATAAAAGTGGTTAAAGATGGGGCGCCTGGGTGGCTCATTCGGTTAGTGGGATTTCGGCCCAGGCCATGATCTCGTGGTCTGTGAATTAAAGCCCCAGTGGGGCTCAGTGCTGACAGCTCAGAGCCTGGAGCCTGCTTCAGATTCTGTGTCTCCCTCTCTCTCTGCCCCTTCCCTGCTCACACTCCTGTCTCTCTCTCAAAAATGAAAAAATGTTAAAAAAATTTTTTTTTTTTTTTAAAAAGTGGTTAAAGAGGCGCCTGGGTGGCTCGGTCAGTTGAGCACTGGACTTCGGGTCAGATCATGATCTCACCCTTAGTGAGTTTGAGCCCTGCACAGGGCCCTGTGCTGACAGCTCAGAGCCTGGAGCCTGCTTCCTGATTCTGTGTCTCCCTCTCTCTCTGTCCCTCCCTGACTTACAATCTGTCTGTCTCTCTCTCTCTCGAAATAAGTAAACAATGAACAAAAATTTTTTTAATAAAATAATAAAAAAAGTGGTTCAGGATGGCACCTATGGGTATGATTCTCCATACCGGAATATTACATGCGGTCATCAAGGCAATGTTTACAAATAGTTGGTAACAACACGAGGGATCCTTCGATCGTAATGTTAAATGAGAAGTAACGAGGCTCTAAATTGCACACACAGGATGCTATGCGTTATTTGAAGGCTGAAAAAACACACCGCAATGTCAATATTGTCTGTAAATGGTGGGCTTATGTGGGATCTATTTTCTTATTTACACTATTCTGTGTTTTCCTTTTGGGGGGGGCAATAACTCTTTATTCTTTAATATTTAGGGGAAAAAAATACATACACTGTATCTGGAAAGTCCCTAGGTTCACCCTGCTCGAGGTCAGGCTGTATGCAGGTGGTCTCTTTTTGCCCGCCTGTCCAAAAAGGGACTCCACTAGGGGGGAAATGGGTTATGGGTCGAAGCAAAAATGTTTATCTGCCAAATTTATGTAGAACCCCCTTCAGTGTCAACTCACGGGCCAGGTAACTGTGCGTGGCGTGCCCCCCACCAGCTGTGACGTTACTGTCTCCCCGGACGGTGGGACAATGCCTGCCGCCTGTCACCCCGTTATTGTGGAGACACTGTGTATGGCAGCGTTTGCAAAAGGTGATACGTACGGGAGTGGTGGCCTTCATACCTCTCTTCCTGGTTCTCCGCGAACCACATGTGATGGATTGTTGGATCATGACGATACTATTTTTGTCGTTTATTTTTGATGATGCATTATGATTGCAGACGAGAAAAACGGCACTCTGTGACTTGAAATGGTTTCTTCTTTTCTCTTTCTCTTCCCTCTTTCGCCCTCTTAGTCTCACCTTTGCCCAAGGAGCAGGTGCGACTGAACTTAAAATAATCATAACAATAGAGCTACAGCCCATCAAGCCCTTGGGTCATTTCTCCCTCTCTCCTCTTTCTCTCTCTGGCTCCCCCACCTTCTGTGCTCTTCTTGGTCCCTTCGTTGGGAACTGGGTCTTGGGAAAGGGGTGGCAAACGTAGCCCCCTTGTCTTCTGAGTGGCTTTGTCTTCCTCTTCTGTGAGTTCTCTCCTCGATGCAGGTGGCATCGGAAGTCAGAGCTCCGGCCACTCATTCGTTTCATTCTTTTTTTTAGGGAAATCTCGTATCTTAATTTGCAATGTGGATGTCATGCGTCTGTTTCTAACCTTGCTCTGGGGAGGGAAAGGCTCTGCCCTCCGAAGGGACTGATCTTCAGTGTAACCCACCCGGGGTGTTTCATGGACCGTGGACCAAGATCTGTGGACAGTTCGTTGCTGTTCCCTCCGGCTGCCCTTCGGTCGGCGTCCAGATGTCCCTGGATTAGCCTGAGGACATGCCCTGCCCCGTGACCCCTCCTTCTTCTTGCCTGTCCTCCCCTCTCCCCCATGGCTTTACCATCCCACGGGAAACTCTCATTTCTCAGTGAGAAACACAGCTGTGAGGCAAACAACCTTTCTTGAGTAACAACAGAGCATATCCTGGGCGCAGTCACATGCTCCGTTACGACATTTGCCACGGGAAGGACAAAGAGGAGGAAGGACACGGAAGTCCTCATTCTGCCCTGCTGGTGACAGATGAGGAGGTGTCGAGTGATGGAAGAGGAGAGGCTCACCCCGCCTGCCCCCTGGGGCGCCGCCCCCCACCGCCCTCCGCAGCTCCCTCGGCACCGCACGCAGGTGGCCTGGCACACGTGTCCGTGTCTTCTCTGACGGCCACACAGTGCCCTCATCCCTTCTGCCTCATTTCCTCGGCCAGAATCTCCCCATCTGATCCACTTGGTTGTAGGAGGCCTGCCTCAGTTTCCTCCCAGGGCTCCTCTTTGGCTGGGCGTCCTGCACACAAGGGGCATCCTTTCCAAATGCTGAGGTCTCCTGGCATTCTCCTAAACCCTCCTAGAGGATTGCTCTTGTTCTGATGAAAAGAAACCCCCCTCAAGCTGTGTATAAGCCATTCCAGCTCCGTGAGCTCGCTTCCCACTGCTCTGCCGCACCCCCACCCCCAAGCTTCCAGACCAGCAAACGAGGCACCTCCGTTCTCTGCGCACAGCCCGCATTTCCCGCCTCCAGGTGGATGATCGTCCTCCAACGTGGGCCCAGGACATCTTTAAACCCCAGATCTCCAGCAAAGGTCTAGCCCAAGGGGCCAGGGGCCAGCTCTGTGCCTCCTGGCATAGGGTCAATTTGTTTGCTTAGGCTTTGAGTTTGTTTCCAAGATTAAAAAATCGAGCTCTCTCCTACTAAGCACTGAGATGTCTGGCTTCCTCTACACAACTCAATAGATCTTAGAAACTTTATGCTCGCCTTTGGCAGGGTGACAAGTGACAGGAGCGTCATTTTCCACAAAAAAAACACGCTAGAGAATTTGCCACACGCCCTACCATTGCACAATCCGCAGGACCCACTGACTCTGCCTGTCTGTAGGGATTGCGTCTGTCACTCCTGTTCTAGGCCTTTCCCTTCCGGGACAAAGCCCCCTCACCTGGCTGTTCCTTCCCTTTGCGTTCCTGGGAACTCAGGTCCTGCCTTGCTTTGGCCTTGCTAATTTGTTGTGTGGCAGGTGCCAAGTTGGAGACGGAGGTTTTGTTTATCCTTTTAGAGCAGCGCTTCCTAATTTTTCAGGAATCTTCTCGGGAATCTATGGCTTTCCTCCCATCCCTCCAAACACACGCATGTGCAACACTTTGCTTACAGCTCAGGAGACTTAGGGCCCCCTGGTGTGGTAGGTTCGCGGCTGCCGTATGAGGAGCCACAGGGCAAGGACTCTCTTTTCCGTGGATCAAACTCGACTCCGTGGTACTGATTCTGTGGGTCTCCCCTGTACGCCGCATGTGGCTGGACTGCTGGACAGCAAGACTGTCCACAAAAACAGTCATTTCAGCTGCCTCTGCTCAGGTCCTGGGAGCACCAGTCCTCATTCTTGGCATCCCGGAGTCGCCTAAGGAAGATGATGTACCAGTTACAGACCCACCGACTCAGGCCTCACAGCTGCCCTTGCCTTTCCCAGCCTTCACCTTGCTATGAAAAGAGCACAGATCCAATGAAGAAAGCTTTTCTAAAAGAAGTAACAGCGTGGTTCACCACCCCACCACCCCACCCCCTTTCTGTCCCGGAATAACGATATGCTGATAGGAACATGGATAATTACACTCTGGAATGCTATTCATTGCTAGGAAAGAACACTGAATCTACACATAAGGCGCTTGACATTTGAATACAAACATTGCCCTTATAAGGTTTCTTTTAAAACCCTATTGATCCAGTTTACGCAGGATTTATAGGTATAATCCTTTTAAATGCCGTGGCTTCAGAATCACAGAGGTGGCACCATGCCGAGTGCCAGAGTCAGCCAAAGAACAAGGCAACTGCGGGAATGAGATTAGCATCTCTTCAGTTCCTTGTATGTCTGATACTATTTTGCCGTTCCTCCAATTCCTGATTACACAGAAGCCCCGCTGTGGCCCACGTCCCTGGAAAGCAAGGACACTGGCAAGCCGGACCCGAGAACCAGCGCAGGCAGCCTTTCTGGGAATGTGTGCGAAGGTCACTTTTTAGAGATGGGACTGTCCACAGCCATTGTCGCGATTTCGGTGCTGTTGCGACCAGGACCTTCTGCCTGGAAGTCTGGATTAAGGCCGGAGGCCGTGAGCGGGGATTGAAGCGATAGGCGAAGAAATCAGAGGGGGTATCTGGCATGACCCGGAGGAGGAGAGGAAATGTATTCAGAGGGAATCTTTAGAAAAGCAAATTCCAGGGGCGCCTCCAGCTAATCGGCCGACTTCGGCTCACATCACGATCTCACGGTTCGCGAGTTCGAGCCCCGCGTCGGGCTCTGTGCTGACAGTGCGGAGCTTGCTTGGGATTCTCTCTCTCCCTCTCTCTGCCCCTCCCCCACTTGCTCTCTCTCTCTCTCTCTCTATCTCTCGAAATAAATAAATAAACTTAAAAAAAAAGCAAATTCCAAAATACCTTCAACTGTGAAATATGTAAACAGTGAAAAGATTTTGATGACAACCTTGATCTTCGAATCCTTATTCTAAGGAATATCTAGTCTGAACGCAGACTCCCTCCCTTACCATTTGTCTCAATAAATGAATCTTCTCTTTTGATAACTGCTCAGTTTATTTATTTATTTATTTGTCATGCTTATCTGCTTTTGAGAGAGAGAGAGAGAGAGAGAGAGAGTTGGGGAGGGGCAGAGAGAGAGGGAGATGCAGAATCCGAAGCAGGCTCCAGGCTCGGAACTGTCAGCACCGAGCCTGACGTGGGGCTCGAACTTGTGAACCTCGAGATCGTGACCTGAGCCGAAGTCAGAAGCTCGACCCACTGAGTCACCCAGGCGCCCCAGATGACTGGTCAGTTTAATTCAGTATTTACCGAGCTCTTCCTAGATGGGCGGTGTGGAGGACCCCCAATCAAAGGTATGTCCAACTTCATCCACCTTGCAGAGTAGAGCTGAGAGGCCACTCTGTTCTCTTCACCAGCCTCCTCCTGCCCCTCCTCAACACACACCAAGTCTTTCTGGCAGAAGTGCGGTCTCTCCCTGCTGGGGACTGCTGTGCCAACTTTGCCCTTATGTTTTATTTATTTATTTATTTATTTATCTATTTTGAGAGAGACAGAGAGAATTCAAGAGTGTGCGTGCAAGTTGGGGAGGAGCAGAGAGAGGCTCGAAGGCAGGCCCTACACTGTCAGCGTGGAGTCCATGGCGGGGTTTGAGCCCACGAACCAAGAGACCATGACCTGAGCCAAAACCAAAAGTTGGACACTTAACCAACTGAGCCACCCAGGCGCCCCTGTCGTTGTTGTTTTTAAGCCCAGTCAGTTCCAATAGCACACGGTGTCACCTTTGACCATGGCCCTCTGTCCCCCAAAGCTCTCAGAACTACTCTTTTCTCATTTCTGAACCCCCCACCCCCCCCCCCCGCCCCCACCCCCACCAAAAGACCAGCACATATCAGCTTTTGCCAGGAATCGAACAAGAGTTTCCAGGCTGATCTCCTAGCCCAGGAGACCCTCTTCCTCTATCCTTGAGAGGTCCATTTTACCACGCTTCCTTTTCTAGCTCCTGTGACAGTGATTGACCATCACATCTGCCCTCCTTGTCAGCTGCCCCAAAGGACAAGCTCTACCAACTGATTTGCCGTCAGTCCCCTGCTGTAACCAGCAAGGAACGTAACAAGTGGACAGGGATTCATGGATATTTCTTGAGGAAATAGCTGGTTACCTGTCCACGATTTGGGGGACACCCCTTTCGGGACCAGCCGTAGACCAGACTGTATCACCCGGTGGTCCTGAGCATGACAGAATCTCCGTGAACATCTGCTGAGTCAAGTTGAATTTCATGGAATGTCAGAGTGTGGAAATTTGGACTAGAAAAGCAAGTAGGAGGAATAAGTGTGAATGGCAGTATCTAAATTAAAATCCGTGTTGTGCCAGTAGATCAGACCTTTTCGACAGGGATTTTGCTCGTTTGGAAATCACAAAATGCCCAAGGCATCAGAAGCGCTGACCACTGGGCAAGGGAACTGTCGATAACAAATGCCACGATTATTTAGTGTTCCATCTCCCGTGGCAGCGAGTGACCTGAGACTAAAATGAGAGGGGCGCCTGGGTGGCGCAGTTAAGCGTCGGACTTCAGCCAGGTCACGATCTCGCGGTACGTGAGTTCGAGCCCCGCGTCAGGCTCTGGGCTGATGGCTCGGAGCCTGGATCCTGTTTCGGATTCTGTGTCTCCCTCTCTCTCTGCCCCTCCCCCGTTCATGCTCTCTCTCTGTCCCAAAAATAAATAAACGTTGAAAAAAAAATTTTTAAAAAAAATGAGAGAGAACTCGGAGCCCGGGGGGGGGGGGGGGGGGCGGGTCCTGCCTCTACAGCTAACCGGCCGGTCACTAGAGCTGAGCCGAGGCACCCGAACTCTCCCTTTCTTGTTTTGCTCATTTGCGACTCCGGTGGTAAGAAGTCTTGCTCTATTTGACTTGGCTTGGTGTGCTGAGTAAAATAGCTTCTTTCCATCCCTGTGCAACAAGGCAGGGAATTTAAAATAAGAAAGATAGGGGAGGAGTGTTCTGGACAAGACGGCTCAATGAGTCCGTGCTTTGATCCATCGTTCAGCTCTGAGCACAGCCATGGCAGATAAGGTGCAAAAATAGAAAGCTAAAAAGGGACGCCTGGCTCACAGAGGCAGGGAAAAACTGCCGGAAGCCTCTGACCCACGGGGCTCTTTGGCTAAAATCAGCAGGGGGTTTAGCTCCTCTGGGCAAACCCAACAGGCAAACGCCCAAGATGGCCAGACAGGCACCAAGTTACTTGAAGTCAGGAGCTGGGTGGGAGCCCCGAAAGAAAGAAATGGTGGAAAGAAACCATTGCCTGGAGACTCAGGTTCTAGAAGGATGAGGGTCTAAGAATGCGGGGCTGGAGACCCAACCCCTCCCCCCCACCGGAAACTGAGCCTGGTCACATAGTGGCCTCAAGACTGCATGGATGTCCCCAGGATCACTATGGGACAGAACCCCCAAAGTCCCCTTATCAAATCTGCTCCAGGATGACATTCCAGAGTCAGGGTGGAAGTTATGACAACATGCTGGCCAGGGAAGGGCTGGCTGGGTGAGGGGGAGGCAGATAGAAACGAAAATAAAGTACAAAAAGAAGCCCCCCAAAACCCCAAAACCCCATTCAAAAGGAGCCTAAAAATAAGAATTCTAAAACATGTGGAAACATCTATTATTAAGGACAAGTCAAAAGTCCTTAACTCATTTTATGAAGCAGGAACACTGATACTAAACCGCTTGAGGACAGGACAAAAATGGAAAATCACCCGTCAGCATCAACCCTGAAAATGATTGCAGGGAGGCCAGGTAAAAATATTAGCAAACTGAATTCAACAAGTCTTTTTTTTTTTTTTTTAATGTTTTTAAAATGTTTATTGATTTTTGACAGACAGAGACAGAGTGTGAGTGGGGTAGAGGCAGAGAGAGGGAGAGAGAGAGACAGAATCCGAAGCAGGCTCCAGGCTCCGAGCTCTCCGCACAGAGCCCGACGCGGGGTTTGAACCCACGAACCGCGAGATCATGACCTGAGCCGAAGTCAGAGGCTTAACCGACTGAGCCACCCAGGTGCCCCCGAATTCAGCAATTCTTAAATCAACACTATATCATAACAAAGGTAGGTTCATTCTGGGAATGCCAGGTTGGTTTAACATGGTCTAATATAAGAAAATCGATGTATAGAAGTAACATATTAGTAGTATTAATATTGACATTAATATTAATGATGTAATGATTAATTTAGTTTATTTTTTAAATATTTAGTTTTGAGGGCGGGGAGAGACAGACAGAGAATCCCAAACAGCCTCCGGGCTGACAGCAGAGAGCCCGATGTGGAGCTTGAACTCACGCACCATGAGATCATGACCTGAGGTGAAGTTGGACACTTAACCGACTGAGCTACCCAGGTGCCCCATGTAATGATTAATTTTATATTACAACTTGGCTGGGCCACACAGTGCCCAGGTATTTGGTCAAACATTATTCTGGGTATTTCTGTGAGTGTGTTTTGCAATGAGATTATCATTAACATCTATAGACTGAGTAAAGCAAATTATACTCCTCAATGTGGGTGGGCCTTACCCAATCAGTGGAAGACCTGATTAGAACAAAAGTCTGACTCTCGGGGCGCCTGGGTGGCGCAGTCGGTTAAGCGTCCGACTTCAGCCAGGTCACGATCTCGCGGTCCGGGAGTTCGAGCCCCGCGTCGGGCTCTGGGCTGATGGCTCGGAGACTGGAGCCTGTTTCCGATTCTGTGTCTCCCTCTCTCTCTGCCCCTCCCCCGTTCATGCTCTGTCTCTCTCTGTCCCAAAAATAAATAAACGTTGAAAAAAAAATTTAAAAAAAAAAAAAAAGTCTGACTCTCAAGTAAGAGCGAATTCTCCTGCCTGAAAGCCTTTGAAATAGGACATAGGCTCTTCCTGGTTCTACAGCAGCCTACGGCCCCTCAGACTAAAATTGGGACAGCAGCTCTGTAGATTTTCTATTTGTCAGGTGATCCAATTCCTTAAAATAAATTTTTTGTAATCTATTGGTCCTGTTTCTCTGGAGAACTTCAACCTATGCATATGTTATTAGCATTAAATTTACTTAAGTGATTAATTTTACAGGGGAAAAACCACATGAGCATTCCTTTCTTTCTTTCTTTCTTTCTTTATTTCTTTCTTTTTAATGCTTATTCATTATTTTTTGAGAGAGAGACAGAGAGACAGAGTGCGAGCAGGGAGGGACAGAGTGAGAGGGAGACACAGAATCCGAAGCAGTTCCAGGCTCTGAGCTGCCAGCATAGAGCCCGATGCGGGGCTGGAACCCATGAACCATGAGATCATGACCTGAGCCGAAGTCAGACACTTAACCCACTGAGCCACCCAGGCACCCCTGAGCATTCGTTTCTTTTAGTTAACATCTGTGTATTGAGCACATATTATGTGCGGGCATTGTTTATTTATTTTGAGAGAGAGAGAGCACAGGAGCGGGGAGGGGCAGACAGAGAAGGAGACAGAGAATCCCAAACAGCCTCCAAGCAGCCGGTGCAGAGCCTGCCTTGGGGCTCGGACTCACGAATGTGAGATCAAGACGTGAGCTGAAATCAAGAGTCGGATGCTTAACCGACTGAGCCACCCAGGCACCCCTGCAGGCACTGTCTTAAGACGTTGGGAGAGAGGGATCAACAAAGCAGACAAAAATCTCTTTTCTGATGGGGTTTATGTTTAATGTGGTGGGGGGAGGTGTAGACGGAGCAGCGGTCAATAAATAACATTCATAATATGTTAAAAATGTAGAAGTGTTGGGGCACCTGGTGGCTCAGTCAATTAAATATCTTGGTTTCAGCTCAGGTGAAGATCTCACGTCATGGGATTGAGCCCCACGTTGGGCTCTGCACTGTCAGTGCAGAGCCTTCTTGGGGTTCTCTCTCTCCCTCCCTCTCTCTGCCCCTCCTCTGCTCTCCCTGTCTGTCTCAAAATAAATACATAAACACGAAAAAAAAAAATGCAGAAGTGCTACGGAAGAAAAAAAAAAAAGCAGAGAAAAGGGATAGGGAGTGTTGGCCAGGAGTTAGGGGAGGTTGTAATTAAAAAAAAATTTTTTTAATGTTCATTTGTTTTTAAAGGAAAGAGAGACAGAGCATGAGCGGGGAAGGGTCAGAGAGAGGGAGACACAGAATCTGAACCCAGCTCCAGGCTCTGGGCTGTCAGCACAGAGCCTGACGTGGGGCTGGAACTCACAAACCTCGGGATCATGACCTGAGCCGAAGTCGGTGGCTTAACCGACTGAGCCCCCCAGGTGACCCATGAGGGAGGTTGTAATTTTCAACAAGAGGGCGGGGGAAATCCTCACGGAAAATGTGCGATTTGAGTAAAGGTCTTAAGGAAGCAAGGAGCAAGTCATGCAAGCACCTGGGAGGAGGCAGAGGGAGCAGCCAATGCCAGGACCCCCGGATGGGACCTCACACTAGAGGAGGAAGAAATTCATCACCGTGGCAGGAGAGAGGGAACAGGAAGTGGGGGGAGAAAAAGGGAAGTCCTCGAGAGGTGGCGGAAAGGCCTTGTAGGTACTTGTAGAAGATGGGAACATTGGATGGTGTTCAACAGGGGAATGATACGCTTTGATATTCAATGTGCTCGCAGTGGTTACCGTGTTGAGAATTGGCTGAAGACACTGAAGAAGGGAGACTAGTCAGGAGGCCAAACAGCGACGGGGGTGGCTCCGACCAAGAGAGTATCACAGGAAACGGTGTAAAGGGGTCAGAGCCTGGATTAAATTCCTATGTATCTAAAAGCATGTTTCCTGACGTGTAATTTACATTCAATAAAATGTATCTCTTTGGGGCGCCTGGGTGGCTCCGCGAGTTAAGCGTCTGACTTTGGCTCAGGTCATGATCTCACAGTTGGTGAGTTTGAATCCCGCATCGGCTCCCTGCTGTCAGCACAGAGCCCCCTCTGGATCCTCTGTACCCCCCTCTCTCTGCCTCTCCCCGCCTTGTCCTCTCTCTGTCTCTCTCAAAAATGAATAAGTAAACTTAAAAAAAAAAATGATCTCCTTGAGATATGACATGTGAGGAGTTTTGACAAATGTACAGTCACATAGTCACAATCATAATAAAGGTACGGAGTCTTTCCTTCCCCTCAAAAAATTCCAATGTGCCCCTCTGTAACTATCTGTTGTCCTAACCCTCGTTCCCAGCAACCCTTGATCTGATTTCTGTCCACAGAGTTTCGCCTGTTCCAGAATCTCACACAAATGGAATCGTACAGCATGTAGTCTTTGATATTTGTCTTCTTTCACTTGGCATAAGGATTTAGAGATTCATATGTGTTGCTTTGGGTTCCAGTAGTCTGTTCCTTATATTGCTGGTCAGTTGTGGATGTGCCACAGTATTTTTCTGTCATTAGTTCACAGACGCTAACGTTACATTACTTTCAGGGCTACTTTAGGGTTCTTTTCTTCTCCTCCTCCTCCTCCTCCTTTTTCTTCTTCAAATTTTTATTTAAATTCTAGTTGGGGAACGTAGAGCGTAATATTAGTTTCAGGAGTAGAACTTGGCGATTCCACTCCAGGGCTCTTATAAATAAAATTGCTAAAACCACCCACTTACAGGTCTCTGTTTTCAGTTTTATCAGGTTAATACTTAAAAAAATAGTTGGAGTTGCATGTTTATTTATTTTTTAACGTGTATTTATTTTTGAGAGGGGGGGGGGCCAGAGGATCCGAAGCCAGCTCTGTGTCGACCGCAGAGAGCAGAGAGCCCAATGTGGGGCTCAAACTCACGAAGCACGAGATCATGACCTGAGCCAGAGTTGGATGCCCAACCCTGAGCCCCCCAGGCGCCCCAGTATGTTTAAGTTTATAAGCATTTTTTCAAACGGATTACACCAAGTGACACTCCTCTTGGCGGCATATGAACGTCTTGGTTGCTCCCTATCCTTGCCAACGTTGGCAGGTGAAGTTTTTGACGTTGTGTATCTTTTCATATGTCAAGTGGCCATCTGTATCTCTGGATGGGAATCTTTATCAGATAGGTATTTTGAAAATACTTTCCCCAGTGTGAGAGGTGCCCCAGCCTTTCGTTTTATTGACAGTGCTTTAAAAAAAAAATTATAGGGGCGCCTGGGTGGCTCAGTCGTTTAAGCGTCCGACTTCGGTTCAGGTCATGATCTCGTGGTCCGTGGGTTCAAGCCCCGCATCGGGCTCTGTGCTGATGGCTCAGAGCCTGGAGCCTGTTTCAGATTCTGTGTCTCCCTCTTTCTCTGACCCTCCCCTGTTCATGCTCTCTCTCTGTCTCAAAAATAAATAAATGTTTTAAAAAAAAAAATTATAAGGGGCACCTAAGTGGCTCAGTCAGTTGAGCGTCCCACTTTGGTTCAGGTCATGATCTGGAGGTTCATGGGTTAGAGCCCCGTACTGGGCTCGCTGCTGTCAGCTCAGAGCCCTCTTCAGATCCTCTGAGCACCCCCCAGCCCCTCCCCTGCTTGCACCCTCTCAAAAATAAATACACATTTAAAAAATAATAACAAAATTTTAAAAATTAAAAAATGATGAAATCTAAATTATTAAATTTAATTTTTGATGCTTTTTTTTATCTTAGCTAAGTGTCTAACCCGAGATTGCTATGACTTTGTTCTATGTTTTCTTTTAGAAATTTTTATAGTTTTAGATGTATAGTTGATGATCCGAGTTGAAATTTTTTTTTTTAATTTTTTTTTAACGTTTATTTATTTTTGAGACAGAGAGAGACAGAGTATGAACGGGGGAGGGTCAGAGAGAGGGAGACACAGAATCCAAAACAGGCTCCAGGCTCTGAGCTGTCAGCCCAGAGCCCGACGTGGGGCTCGAACTCACGGACCGTGAGATCATGACCTGAGCCGAAGTCGGACGCTTAACCGACCGAGCCACCCAGGTGCCCCGAGTTGAAATTTTTATAAAGGGGAAAGAAGAGGTTGAAGATTCTGCTTTTGCATGGCAATATCCAGTTTTTTCAGTAAGATTTGTTGAAAAGACTGACCTTCCTCCACTGAATTACTTGGGCTTAGAATACTACAACCAGATTAACTACCATTCAGGAATAAAGCAAAATAAACAGATTTTAAGAATTTCAAAGATAAAGAGAATTCACATTTACTAAAAGTGCACGTTAATAATGCACAATTATACATAGTATGTCTTCTGTAACATTAATAGATGTATGTACATGCCTAATATTCATGGGGGAGATCAATAATGCACGATTATACATAGGGCTTGAAAAATACACCTTACTTTTGATTTCAAAAAAGGTATAAATTGGGGCGCCTGGGTGGCTCAGTCGGTTGAGTGTCCGACTTCGGCTCAGGTCATGATCTTGCAGTTTGTGAGTTAAAGCCCTGCATCGGGCTCTGTGCTGATGGCTTGGAGCCTGCAGCCTGCTTCGGATTCTGTGTCTTCCTCTCTCTGCCCCTTCCCTGCTCATGCTCTGTCTCTCTCTGTCTCTCAAAGATGAATAAACGTTTAAAATTTTTTTTCAAAGCTATAAATTAATGATAAATATATAGTCAATGAACATTTATATATCTGGAAACTAAAAATTAATTCATGTGTACTTAACACATTGGTTAAAGCAGAAAACATTATAAAAATACAAAGATCTCAAAAGACATAGGAAATATTACATATGAAATCCTCTGGGTTCAAAAGTGGTTCTTAGAGGTAAATTTATAGCATTAAATACGTTTTTAAAAAGAAACAATGATAGAAAACACATTTAACCCCAAAAGCAAAAGAACTGTAAGATAAACTAAAGGAAACGGAATAAATTAAATTTTCAACTAAGAACATAAATTAAAAAAAAAGAAGACAGGAAAATAGAATAGACAGACCAAATGAAAAGCCCTTCAAGAAATACAATTTGAATATTTGGATGAAATATACTTTTTTTTTTTTTTTGAGAAAAAAACCCATAAATTTCCAAAGTTAATTCACGAGTAAACAGAAGTTCAGAAGAAAGCTAGAGTCTATAAAAAGGATCACATCAGTGGCTGGATTTACTAGCAGATTAGGCACAGCCAAAGAAAAGATTAACGAATTAGAAAAGTCAGTTTAAAACACATAGAGTGACGCACAAGAGGAAAAAATTGTGGGAAATACAAAAAACAAGGAGCAAGAAAAAGGATCAACAGAGTGCAGCTGCCGTCCTAGAAATACAGAAGCAAGTGAATGGAGCAGAGGCGATATTCGGAGACACGGGGGATCGAGAAAGTTCCGAAACCGGTTTTTTAAAATCAACACGTGGGTTTCTCAGAATTGGGCTTGGAGTTCATAGATCAGCAAGGGGAGGAAAGCCAGAATTATCCATGTGGTAATGGATTTGAGTTGGCGATGCCAGTATGAACTCATGGTTAGCTTAATACGCGTAGAGATGGTTACATATGCGAGTGTTTGTAGGTCAGCACATGTACAGAGCATAGTCTAAACATGCATACTTTCTGCTTTGTCCTCGGAGGGCTCCACAAGAGAGGACATCTGGGTAACAGCAAGCACACCTCAGCACCTAGACCCTAATATTATTCTCTGGCAAAGGAACAGGGCTCTTTGGAGAAATGGCTGTTTCTAGAACTGGGGCAGGAAATGTATGAGCCGAGCCCGGAGGACCTGGTATTCCCGGAAGGTAAGGAAATGCTCAAAACCGAACATCGAGGGGGGTCAAAAGACCACAGGAGCCAACTGAGAGGGTTCGCGATGGTCAAAGCTGAACTTCTGAGCTGCAAAATCATCAAGTAAATATCCACAAGGCCATACTGATATAAATAAAAGGACTGAATAAATTGATAAATGAGGAAGACACCAATCTCCCACGCAGAAGGATTCCAAAGAATTCATGTAGTTACGGTGCCTCCGAGGAGAGGGAGTCAAACTCCCCATCCTGTGAGTGACTTCCTCCCAAACTGCACGGTATAGAAAGGGAGGGAGAAAAACTAACTTTCCACTGGAGACACATGACAAACGCAGCCTCGGCCGGGTGAACGGGGCCACCAACAGTCGTAAATCATGTTGACCAGGACGTACGCTTGCCACGATGTGGTGAAAATAGCGCTTGACCTCTGTGGTCTTCCTCCCCGGCATATCACAAGAGAAACATCAGACGAATCCCAGGAGTGGGTGGGTGGGCACCCCACAGAGCACCTGACCAGTCCTTCTCAAAACTCTCAAGGGCAACCCAAGAGGGAATGTCTGAGAAGCTCCCACAGCCATGAAGGGCCTAGGGCCTAAAGCCACGTGACAACTAAATGCAATGTGGGATCCGAGAACAACAACAACAACAAAAGAACATTTGGTGAAGACTAAGAAACTCAAAATAAATTGTGAATTTACGTTAACGGTGTATCAGTATGGGTTCATTAATTGCAGCAAATGCACCAAACAAATACACAAAAACACAAAATACCAATACAAATACAAAGACACAAAAACAAATGCAAAAGGCTGATAGCAGGGGGAGCTGAATGGGAGGTATATGGGAACTCTGTGTTCTATCTTCTCAACTTTTCTGAAAATCTAAAACTCTCTTAAAAAGTAAAGTCTGTTAAAAAGAAACAAAGTTAAGGGGCGCCTGGGTGGCTCAGTCGGTTAAACGTCCAACTTCGGCTCAGGTCATGATCTCGCGGTCCGTGAGTTCGAGCCCCGTGTCAGGCTCCGTGCTGACAGCTCGGAGCCTGGAGCCTGCTTCAGATGCTGTGTTTACCTCTCTCTCTGTTCCTCCCCTGCTCACACTCTGTGTCTCTCTCTCTCTCTCTCTCAAAAATAAAGATTTTTTAAAAATTAAAAAAGAAAAAATGTTTAGGGTGGTTCAGTGGGTTGAGCATCCAACTCTTGACTTCATCTCAGATCGCAGGGTTCCTGGGCTGCTTGTATAGCCTGCTTGGGATTCTTTCTCTCCCTCTCTCTCTCTGTCCTGCCCACCCCCCACCGGCTCAAGTTCACTTGAGCATATGCGCGCTCTCTCTCTCTCAAAATACATGAATAAACATTGAAAAAAATTTAAATGAACAAACTACTAACCCACAAGAAAAGACAGATGAATCTCTCTCACAGGAAGTTGAGCAAAAGAAGCCAGACAAGCCTACAACTTCTAGGATTTCTTGCATATAGGATTCTTAGGCTGGAGACTACGGCATGAGAAGTTAGGAAGTTTTTCTTCGGGAAGTTCGGCAGATGGTGACCAGATGATGTCACGTGAGGGGCTTCGGGAGTGTAATTAACATCTTCTTTCTTGCTCTAGTTGGTGGTTCCGCGGATATGTTCACTTTACAAAAATTAATTGAACGGACGCTCATTACTTGTGTGTTAATAAACCTGAATGGTAGGAAAGAAGGAAGAATGCACAAAGAATGAATCAGAATGTGTATCCACATGGATAAATGTTAAAAAATGTTGAATTTTAAAAAGTAATTTGCCAAATAATACCGAAAAATATCTATTTCTAAATTGATTTTTTTAACGTTTATTTATTTTTGAGACAGAGAGACAGAGCATGAGCGGAGAGCGGAGGAGGGGGCAAGAAAGAGAGAAAGAGAGAGAGAGAGAGAGGGAGACACAGAATCCGAAGCAGGCTCCAGGCTCTGAGCTGTCAGCACCGAGCCCGACACAGGGCTCGAACTCACGCACCGTGAGATCATGACCTGGGCCAAAGTTGGACACTCAACCGACTGAGCCACCCCGGCGCCCCCCTGTTTTTAAAATTTACCATTGGTAAAACAGACTGTACCTTTGTTCCATGACAGGGAGGGGTCTGTAAAAAGACCTCGGAAGGCCGGAAGAGCTGTAAGACAAAAGAAAAAGGCCAACGAGTGGGGCTGGATGAGAAATGGTTTATTCACAGGATTTACAGACAGCGGTATGTCCTGGATGGCCGCCAGTCAACTAGATCTCCCCCACCCCACCTCGTTTAAGCCCAGCCTTTATAACCCTACAGGCTGGGAGTATAGCTGAGGGACCACCTAAGAGGAGAATGTCTGAAAATAGATGCGTGTCATTGTCCTATCTCCAGGGCAGATCAAGGACGTTATGCCCTGAGGGTGCACTTAAAGGTGCCCTTAAACAAAAGGAGAGAATGTGGGGGAGGTGCTATGCTTAAGACTGTTTCAAAGAATCACAGACCAGGGTCAGCCCAGCAGGTTTGGCCAAGATGACATGAGTCTGGTTCCCACCGTCTTGCTTACTGACTTAGAAAATTTAGTCTAAATACCTAGAAATGATAGAAGATAGGATTCAGTAGGCAGAGAGGGAAAGATTAGGACCTGAGGTCCCTGGGTGGGGAAAAACACCTATTTTGGAACAATCCTGGGGGGAAGGGGAGGAAGAGGGCTGACCAGAACCTTCTAAAACAAGGACCCTTGCCTATAGTCCTCGGGCATCCGCTTTCCGATGTCCCCTCTCTGTAAAGAGAGTTTTCCTACTATTCTTCCTTTCTGATCTTATACTCTAACAGGCTTTTGCCTGCTGCTCATTTTGTGTCCGCCTCTTTATTCTTCTAAGCGTTGAGACCATGAATCCCAAGAATTGTGGTAAAAAAAAAAAAAAAAAACCCTGCAACAGAAAGACACATGAGATTGTAAATACCAAGTTCCTGATTGCAGTAACCCCTGCAGAGGGAGGAAGGCAAATAGAATCTAGGAAGCGGCGATAGAGGGTCTCATTTCTACCGATCATATTTTAAATTTATTTATTTATTTTGAGAGAGGGAGAGAGAGAGTGGGGGGGAGGGGCAGAGAGAGTGGGAGAGAGAATCCCAAGCAGGCTCCACACTGAGCATAGAGCCCGATATGGGGCTCTATCTCACAAACCCGAGATCGCTACTTGAGCTGAAATCAAGAGTTGGATGCTTAAGTGACTGAGCCACTCAGGTGCCCCTGTACTATTTTATATATATATATAAAACATGAAGCACAAATTGCAAAATATTAAGTTACAATACAGTTGGGTTCAGCTACATGGGTAATGATGATATTATTCTCTATTCTTTTTCTAGTTTTGAAATATGTACAGATTTGTGTATGTATATATCTCAATAACATGTAACAGCCTAGGAGAATTAAGAAGCATTTTATGATCAACACTTGGCCTCCATGTTGCCGAGGATGAATGGATCCATAGATCCTTTGCAATACAGAAGCCGTTAGCCTCTTTTTTTTTTTTTTATCAGGAGGACTTGCAACTCAAAGACTAATGACCTCTGCATTTCACCAGCCCCTTGTTAACATCATATCTTTCATGAAATGTAATTTCAAAGTTTCCTGGAAGATAAATTTCACCTGCTGATAAGGCTTTTTAGAACCACTGGGAACAGGCAGATATTAGAGGTCAATGAGAAACCAACCCCGTTGCTCATTCATTCTCTCCAGAGCATGAACTGAGCACCCACACGGTCTATGTGAGATATTATGGGGCTTGAACGATGCTGGTTTCAGAGGAGAGACAGAAGTAAACAGCTCTGAGAAACATTTCGGGGCAGAGCTGTTAGAAGTCCCTGAATGGCTCTGAATAATGTGGTTGAGCCCAAGAGGTTGGGAGAGCCATCAAGGACAGCAAGAGTTGACTTGAGTGAGCATGTGGAGGCTGGCGCCATTAACTGCGATGGGGAAGTTGGGGGGAAATTTTAAGAAGTGTGTCTTTTGAACACGCGAGGTTTGGGATGCCCTCCAAAGTCCACCTCTAGATGTGGGCAGTTGTAGGTTGAATATGAAGCTCATTGGGGAGTCGGGCTAGGGACACATACGTGGGTGTCGTGATGGTCCTCGATGCCAAGGGACTTGCTGAGACCCCCCCCCCCCCCCCCCTTGGAGAAGAGAGGTCTGAGGATCTAGTCCTGGCCAGTGGCCCAACAGCAGAGCAGCCAGCCAGTGGGGAAAGGAGGGTCATTCCCCTGGACCACTGGGGCTCTTCGAGCAGCGACCTGGGACTACCGTCCCAGGCAGCATAAGGGAAACACAGGTCAAAAGGAAGAGGATTTTCCCTGAGCCCAAAGGGAAAGAAAACTCCCTCCCTCCCTTTTCTTAGGGTGTTTCCTTTAGAATCTTTGCTGTCTCTTTGAGACGCATGAAAGTCTCTCAAAAAATGAAGTAAGCCCCTTACCAGTTTTGCTTCTCAGGAATGTCTCTCTTGGGGGCCTTGGAGCCACCTCTTTGAAACACGAACACTGAGGTGGCCGGTGGCCGGTGTGCCGGTTTCTCTGGGAGCTTAGCCCAGGTGCCCGGCTTCAAGTCGTAACTTCCTACTTATCCAAAAGGTAGGATAACATTAGTGTTCCCTAAAATTCGCTGCTTTGGGGCACCTGGGTGGCTCAGTCGTTTGAGCAGGTGACTCTTGATTTCAGCTCAGGTCATGATCTCACCGTTGTGATGATGGGCTAGGTGCATAAGGCAGGCTGACGTCGTGACACCCTTCCACCCCCGGGTGGGATCTGTGTAACATTCCTCAGGCACTCTTGGCTGCCCATGAACAAAGGAAAGGACAGAAAACAAATGGTTAAACTGATAGAGTCTCCGTCAATTTACAAACATCTTGGTAAATTACAAGAAAAAGGCAAACTCATCAATAGCTTCATCTCCAGGAACTCCCTAGGGTCTTAATGTTAATGCTTTGCTAGAGGGAAAAATAACCTTAGCTTGACAATAGCTAGGCCTCCAGTCATCTGTGAGCCTCCTTGGTATATGGTACGCCCTTTAAGAAAGTTCCTCTTGACTGTATCTCCCCCAGCTCCATAGTATATAACCAGTCACGCTTCATAACCCCAGTGTAGCTCTTTCTGCCCACGGGTCCTGCCCCTGTGCTCTAAAAAAAATCACCTTTCCTGTACCAAAGACATCTCAAAAATACTTTCTTGGCCATTGGCTCCGGATTCCCATCACACCAAAACCTCATCAGTGAGATTGAGCTCCAAGTTGGGCTCAGCACTGGGCTCTGAACTGGGGATGGAGCCAGCTTAAGATTCTCTCTCTCTCTCTCTCTCTCTCTCTCAATGAGAGAGAGAGAGAGAGAGAATATTAGGTGCTTCAACAGCCTGCCAACTTCTGCTCTGGGGTGGATGACGGAGGTGAGCCTTTGGGGGACATCCCTCCAGAGTCAGCCACCCTGGACCCAAAGCCTCAGGACCTGTTCTGGCCCATCACTGCTGTCCCCAGCTTCAGCAAAGGGGGGGTCCAGCACGCGTAAGGAGCTGCACTGCTGTGGAAGTTGGGCGGTCCAAGAAACACAAAGGAGCTGATCAGAGGAAGGCTGTCCCCAGTCTCACGGAAGGGGAATTACGTACGAGTCACAGCAGAGAGTAGGACGGGGCAAGTCACGGCTATCCGTGTGATAAGTTACTGCTCAGAGAGAAAACGGAGAAAGGGCTCCCACGTTCTTCAACTCAGAAGCAGTCTGCTCCAGGCAGAGGATGACAGCAGTTCTCCAGGTAGAACTTGTACTAGAAGTAAACACTCAATGGTCTGAGAAGGAAAGTGAGATCATCTTACTGGTTTCGGGGCCTACGAACAGCATCTCTGGCCCCTGAGGGCAGGATGGGGCGGGTGACCTCTGGGTCCAACAGGCATGGTTGGTAAGCTTATGGGAATATTACAGAAGCGTGGGGGTGTGTAAGGCTTGGTAAAAGCTTTAAGTAGTCAGGCCAGTGCCAGTGTCCCAGGGACAAACCCAGACATGAGAACCCGCCGTGAACTGTGATCTCATCTTTGGCAGGTCCCCACTCTGCAGCTTGAGTGTCCAGAGCTTCTGCAGACGAAAGGCAGCCTCGGTTAGCCTTTAGTCAAGAGGTTAACACACCTCTGCTACATTCGGGGCTCCAGGAACGATGGGCTCCATACCAACCCCACACTTCTGTAAGCCCTGGAGGATCACTAGATGTCAAGGTGGGCTTTGAACTTGGTGTCATCACCAACCATGGGTGTGGACCTGGAAGTCTCAAGCCTCAAGAGTAGGAATGCTGATGCCTGGGAACTGGGGACATAGGAGACAAACACTCTACTTCTACGTGTATTTACTGTTTGGGCCAACCATCTCAGATGCCCTTCCTTTTTTGATCTTTGTGCCAGAGTCCTTCTCATGAGAATCAACATTAGCATCGCCTTAGCCGAAGGAGCCTCTCTTGGGTCGAAAGGCCAAACCCTTCCCCTCGCATTCAATCCTGGCTGGATTGTAAGGACTTTTGCCTTATCTCTCTCTCTCCAGCGTTTCGCCCTGTTTTGGGCACCTAGTTGGTACCCAATAACTGTTCAGAGGTGAATGAATGAATTCAACAGGTGAAGAAGAAGCTGGCCTAAGGCTGGTTTGCTTATTTGAGAAACTCACTGAGCTTGTTAGTTTCTCATCTCTTTCCACCAACCAGGAATAGAGACCAAAACCCAGATTAGTCTTTTCATGCCAGGACGTGTCCTGTCCTTTATATGGTGTACTCTTAACCTTGGAGTCCTGACTTTTAGTCACTCCTAATACCCTAATACTCTGGTGCTTACCTGGATGGAGCTCACCTTGTGCTCTGATTGGGGAAGCCCATCCTCACCCAACCCCAACCTTCCACACTCCCTCACCTGACTCCGCCTGACAACTCGGCCCACTGGCCCCTCCATCCGTTGGCAAGAGTGCACTGTTGACTGTTCTCTACTGACACGTTAAGTGCAAACTGATGCTCAGGGCACCGCCTAAGACTGGAATTCAACCAAGGCTGCTAATGGCACACGACCAGAGATCATGATATTCCTTATTAAGCCACAACAGTTTCCCTTCTTCTAGAATTTCCGAGCTCCCATACGAATCTCATCATGGCTTACCACCAGGTGTGGGTGAATTTCTCATCTTCCTGAGCCTCCCCCTTCCTTCGAAGACCATCTGTTTTTACCTTAAGGGAAATGAATCTTTAGGAAAAGTGGGCTGTTCGGGGGTCCAGAATTTCAACATATGGCACCAAACCCTTTCCTTCCCGCTGAATTTTTGGAGGAGCTCCTCACCTTGTGAATTTGTAACACTCCAAAGCAGTGAACCCATATAAACACATGTAAATGCAAAGGGCCATCCACTAGTAGGCCCCTGCTGTATACCGGTTACGCAGAGGGAAGAAGATAGAGAACTCTTCATCCAAGCAGCTGCTGTGAGAAGCCTTGGCTTTGTCGGGCAAGCCCACTGTGGCAGACCCTGAGCCGTGTTGACTGGCACTGGGACTTTGGGGGGTGGGGGGGAGTGAAAAGTCTGGATCTGAGTGGCTGTTTGGGTTGGGTGGGATTCAGGAGGGCAGAAGAGGAGGCGGCAGGGGGAGGGAGAATGGGATGGTAGAATGTTCTGCAAGATGAAACCCCGCCTCTCGAGCCAAAATGAGTGACCCCTCATGCACAGGAAAGGATGCTTCACATCCCTTGCCCCAGGGAAAAGGAAACGCACACAACAGTGAGATGTCACTGCATACCCACTGGGTGACCAGACTGAAAAAGTCAGGTCACACTAAGCATCGGTGAGGAGGTGGAGAAAATCCAAGCCCTCATACACTCCTGGTGGGCGTGCAAAATGGTTCAGCTGCTTTGGGAGACAGTCAGGCCAGTCCTCAAATGATTAAACATAGGGTTACCATATGACCCACCAATTCTGCTCCTACGCACAGACCCAAGAGTAACAAAAGTGTGTCCACACACTTTTATGCAAGTATTCGTAGCAGCATGGTTCATAATAGCCGAAAAGTGGCAACAGCCAAATGCCCCTCAACTAATTAATGGATAAACAAAATGTGCCAAAGTATACAACAGAGTATTATTCCATCATACAAAGGAACGAAGTGCTGATACGTGATACAACGTGGATGAACCACGTAACTGTTCATGATGCGTGACAGGAACCAGTCACGAAAAGATCACACGTTCTAGGATTCCATTCGCACGAAAGCCCGGGACGGGGAAATCTACAGGAACAGGAAGTAGATTCATGGTTGCTTACGACTAGGTTGGGGGTGGGGTTTGGGGCGGGGGGTTGGAGGAAGGTTGGGGGATAATAGCTAAAGGGTTCGGAGGTTTTTTTGAGGTGACAAAAATCCTCTAAAACAGACGGTGGTGTGCTGGTTGCACACGTGTGTGAATACACCCAACGCCCTGAACTGTACACGTTAAACGGGTGAATCGTGTGCAATTACGTGTCAACAAAACCATTTACGAAGAAACAAAGCGAAATGAAACCGAAAGTCTTCTTCCGGTCTTGTGGAAATTAACGAGGGAGGCACACTTTGCCACCGGGCAGGTGTGGCAGAAAGGGAGGCAGAGGCTGGTGGGAAAAGTGCAAACAGGCGCCACGCGAGGCCTTGGGCCCCCCCAAGCTGGCGAGTGCGCCTTGCTCTTACCCTGGCAGGATGCTTGGACATCGGGGTCGCACACAGACGTTCTCCAAGCGACACCACAATCCTCCGGAGCGATGTGCAGTGTCTTCCTGTTCGTGCTCTGACCGTGCGTCCTGAGGGTCGCGGAGCATCACCGTGCAGACTTCTCCATCCCTCACTTCGCCTGAAAAAGGTGCAATCAAGTGGGTGCCAAAACTCTCACTGGCTAATCCATCTCTGGAGGGCTCCGACAAGATCCCCAAGAAGGACCCGGCTTGGGGTGTCTGTTCCAGTCACTGCCACCTGTCAGGACGTGCAATTCCCACTTCCAAGTTGCTGGAAATTCCCAAGTATATGGAGTTGCTTCGTGAGACAGGACAGAGGAGTCTGGGGATGGGGGCGGGGCGGGGTGTTCGTTAGAGTATTTTAAAAAAAAAAGAAAAAGATGTTGCTAGGATGCCTGGGTGGCTCAGTCGGTGGAGCATCTGACTCTTGATTTTGGCTCAGATCATGATCCCAGGGCGGCGGGATCAAGTCCCAAGTCAGGTGCTGTGCCGCACAACATGCTTGGGATTCTCTCTCTGCCCCTCTCCCCTGCTTGTGCGCTCTAAGGAAAAAAAAAAAAAAAAAGACATTGCTTGGCAATGATTTCAACATATAATCTTTGTCAGTTGAGTTGTGTAAGCACTTGGATGTCAAATGGCTTACATCGGGGGATTATTTGGTTCTCAGTCCCTATAGGAAAGTGCTCAGGAATGAACTGTTAATTGTGCATTCAGAAGCAAGAGGCTGCAGCTGTTGCATATTGCAGGTCAAGGTCAGTAGCTCAGCAACGTCCCCTCTGTCCCAGCTCTTTTAAGCTGGGCCCTGCAGATCCCACCGGGACAACTTTTCGGACACCTGCAGGGTGCCTCGACTAATCATGTCTTTGAAATGTTTTCTCATCACTCAGTGATGTCCTACTTCAGCTCAAGTCCACTGGCCAGATAGACGGGGCAGATACGGACACAATATGGGCACAGCCAGAGGCTGTGGAGATGAGAACCAGCGCCCCCGGCCCCCGGAGCACCTGGTTTTCCGTGTTGGATGCATGGTCTCTGTTAAGAAAACACCTCCTGTAAGATATTTTTGTCATCTGCTTTGCCTGAGGTCCCACCAGCCACACGGACACAGCCTGCTCAATAGTGTTGGGGGAGGCTCTGTATCTTTATGGAAGAAAAAAGAATCAAGTTGGTTGGTAAGCAGTTCAGCCAACAAGTATCTATTGAATGACTGTTTCTCTCCAAGCTTCCTGTGGGGTGCTAGCAAATCAGAGACAAATAAATTGAAACACTTGGCAAACCGGCTGGGGGTTGGAAGGGGAGCCAGCCACCAGTTCGGGGTGGTTGGATCTGAGCTGGGGACACATCAGATTGCAGGAGCCCAGAGCAGGGACACAGAGAGTAGTTGAGCGCGACTTGAGGACATCAGACAAGCGTCCCCAAAGGAAAAGACGCTTGAGAAGGGTCCTGGAGAATGACTAGAAGCTGGAAAATCAGAGAAACCATTGCAGGTGAAGACACAGAGGGAGGGGAGGCAGGACCAGAGCAGTATGGGTGCCCCATGGTGCCTGCTGGCCAGAAAGAATTCCCAGGGTAGAGGAAGGTGTGTCAGGAGATTGAGGTTGGTCTGGGCATGAAGGTGAAGGGGAGTATGAAGATCACACATATGTGTTAGAAAGCTCACTCTGGGGGCGCCTGGGTGGCTCAGCCAGTTGAGCGTCTGGCTTTGGCTCAGGTCACGATCTCACAGTTCGTGAGTTCGAGCCCCGCCTCGGGCTCTGGGCTGACAGCTCAGAGCCTGGAGCCTGCTTCGGACCCTGTGTCTCCCTCTCTCTCTGCTCCTCCCCCGCTCATGCTCTGTCTTTCTCTCTCTCTCCTTCAAAAATAAATAAAAACATTAAAAACATTAAAAAAAAAAAAAAAGAAAGCTCACTCTGGCAGGAATGTGAGAGCGGATGGGGGAGGCTTTGCTGAAAATGAATGAGAACTGAGGGGGCCCTGAATGAATGAAGCGGGGACAAGGAGACAGGACACCTCCCAGCGCCCTGCCTTGAGTCACTAGGGGCAGGGGTCCCCATCAGAGATGTGGAAACATGGAGAATATCCAATTGTGGGGTCCCTGGGAGAGGGCTGGGGGCAGTGTCATGGAGAACAAGGGGCTGGGCCCCCCGGGCACGTTAAGACTTCCCTCCGAAGTCAGAGAAGCTCATCTCTAATGGTGACAGAAACAAACACACATCTGCGTGTCAGCCTTGAATATCTTTCTTAAATGAGGGCCTAGGGGTGGAGTATCCCAGGACTTCCCTTGCCCCCAAGAAGATCTAAGCCAGGATGGTGAGGAAGCTCTGAGCAGGTCATAATTGGTTTAATGCAATGCCTTGCTTCAGACTCCACTGCATCAGTGACAAACCAGATAAAGGGCTACTATCCAAAATCTGTGAAGAACTTCTCGAACTCAACACCCCAAAACCAAATAATCCAGTGAAGAAACGGGCAAAAGACGTGAATAGACACTTTTCCCGATGGCCGGCAGGCACATGAAAAGATGCTCAACATCACTCGTCATCAGGGAAAGACAAACCAGAATCACAAAGAGATACCCTCTCACACTAGTCAGAATAAATGCCGAAAACTAACAGCTCAGGAAACGACAGATGTTGGCAAGGATGAGGCGAAAGGGGAGCCCTTTTGCTCTGTTGGGAGGAAGGCAAGCTGGTGCAGCCTGTCTGGGAAACAGTATGGAGGCTCCTCAACAAATTAAAAATAGAACTCTCCTACGACCCAGCAATTGCACCACTAGGTATTTATCCAGAGGATAAAAAGTGCTGATTCAAAGGGGCATATGCTCCCCGATGTTTATAGCAGCACTGTCGACAATAGCCAAAGTACGGAAAGAGCCTAAATGTCCATCGATGGATGAATGGACAAAGAAGATGTGGTGTATAGGTCCAATGGAATATTACTTGGCAACGAAAAAGAACGAAATCTTGCCATTTGCAACAATGTGGATGGAACTAGAGTGTATTATGCTAAGCAAAATAAGTCAGAGAAAGATACCATATATGAGTTTGCTCGTATGTAGAATTTACGAAACAAAACAGATGAACATAGGGGAAGAGAAGGAAAAAATAAGAAAAACAGAGAGAGAGGCAAACCATAAGAGACTCCTAAATACAGAGAATAAATTGAGGGCTGCTGGACGGGAGGTAGGCGGGGGGATGGGCTAACTGGGTGATGGGTAGTAAGAAAGGCACTTGTTGGGGATGAGCACTGGGTGTTCTACATACGAGACGAATCGCCGAAGTTCTGCTCCTGAAACCAATAGTACACTGTGTGTTAACTAACTTTTAGTTACTTTTAGTAACTAACTTTTAGTTACTAGTGATTAGTTAACTAACTAATAGTACACTGTGCGTTAACTAACTCTTTATTTTATTTAAAAAAATAAACTGGGGCTCTGGGGTGACTCAGTCGGCTAAGCATCCGACTCTTGATCTAGGCTCAGGTCATGATCTCACGGTTCGTGGTTTCGAGCCTGAAGTCGGACTTTGCAGAGCCTGCTTGGGATTCTGTCTCTCCCTCTCCCTGCCCCTCCCCTGCTCGTGCTCTCTCTCTCTCTCTCAAAATAAATAAACCACCTTAAAAAAAGCAATTAATTAAAACAAAGCAAAACGAAACCTCCATTGCATCATGAACCAGAAAGGAGGCAGGAGGGCTCACCGGTGACTTAGCAGTCTTGGCATGCGTCTGAAAAAATTTAAAGACACCCACTCTCTTAGATATCGTTACAAATAGGGACTATGCATGATGACACCACGACCTGGAGTTGTACGTCATCTTTCTTTGGAGTCTAAGACAGTACCTCAGGTCTAAGTCAGCTAATCTGTCCCACTCACGCTTTCGGCGTTTCTGGAAGAACATCTATGAAGGAAGTCTCTCGGAAGCTTTCAGAGTGACCAAGCTGACATTTTGACAGAATATGTTTTTTAAAGCATGGACGAGGCGAAGAGTGAGGGAGCAGCCAATAGACAGCTTCATTTAAAAAAAAAACCCAAATCCATGGAAGTAAATATAAATGGTAAGAAATGCAATACAACGAGAGATCTTTCTTCCCTTTTTATGAACCTGTTAAGCATATTCACCCTAGTGTTCCCACACACAGAGAGACTGGGGTCATTTTCTTCACCACGGCACTTGTTTGAAGTGTTGATGCTTTGCTAATGGAGCGGATTTAGTTAAGACAAGATTTAAACCAGGGTGTTAATTATCTGTTGGAGTAACAAATCACCCCAAAAGTGGCTTCAACAACCGTATTCTGTCACACTACCCCCCCCCTTACGCTGTGGACCAACTAGCTTCAGCTGCCATTTTCTCCACCTCGCGAGGTGGGCTGGGGCTACAGCTTCTGGGAGCTCTATTTTGCCAGAACACTCCATGGTGGCTTCTTTGCTTGCATGGCCGAGAACTTGGTGGTCCTTCCTGTGGCCTTCCCCCCCCCCCCGGAAGGAGGGGTCTCATGCCCCAGGGCCTCTCTGTGTGGACTCGCTCCACAGGAAGCAGTTGGACTCTACACAGCAGCTGGCTGCCAAGGCGACACGAGGGGAAGCTGCCAGGCCCTCGTAAGCCCCTTCGGCACGAGGGTGGTGTCCCTGTCACCACGTTCTCTTGGTGAAACTGAGGCTTAGGGCCCACTCAGACTCAGTGTGGGAGCGCATGTCGCCAGAACAAGTGAGCTGGCAGATGTGAGTCCTTGGCGGCCATCTTTGCACACAGGCCGCCACAACCCCCAGTGCTGGAGAGGCTGTGTGGTCTGGTGGTTAGAGCATCAGCTCTGGAGTCAAACAAGGGATGAAATTTTGCTTCATCCACGTCCTGCCCATAGTAGGAAATATGACAATGCTGTGTAAGACATAAAAAAAGGAATCAGTATCCTGTGCTGCCCTGACCCCGGGTGCCGTTGGAGGCTGTCAGTGGTCTCCTCGCAGGTTCCTCTCCCCACTCGGCTCCTGTGGAGAAGGTCCCCCGGCCAAACACCCCTCCTCGTCACACAGAAGCTCAGGGCCTGCTGACCCCTGAGCGCGGGGTTCCAGTTCCCGCCCGGCTCGTGGAATTCTCCAGGCAAGCCCGTCACACCCTCCCGTGGGACCCGGGCCACCTCACCCTCTTGCTGCTATAGAGCCCGCCTCTCACAGCCCTGTGTGTTCACTCTGGTCCTGAGTGTGACCCTCGTGGGGCCCCTGCGTGGCCTGCAGCGTCCCCCTCCCTCTGACTGCGAGTGAATGAGGCGGAGAGGCTGCTTGTTGGTCTCGTCTGTCCAGTGTCGTCCTCCCCCGCCATCCCCGGGGCAGGAACCCCTCCCTCACCACTGGGGTGGGGACGGCAAGGTGATTAAAACAGATGACCCAAGCCAGGGTAGGGATGCTTCTGGAAAGGGGCCCGGAGCTAAGGAATGCACCCAGTCCGGGGAAGCAGAAAAAGGGAAAGAAACAGATTCTCCCCAGAGCCTCCGGAAGGAACACCGACACCTTGATTTTAGACTTCTGACTTCCAGGACTGTAAGCCCATAAATCTGCCTTGTCCCAGGGCACAAAGCGTGTGATAATTTGTTACCAGCTGCAACAGAAAATGCTGTTTACCTTTTCCACAGCATTGCTCGCCCGAGATTGCTTGTTTAGATCTTACCGTCCAGTTCCTCTGACCAAGCTCTGTGAGACTGGGCACCATGTGCGTCCCCCTTATCCCTTCTCCAGCTCCTCCAATAGTGCCTGGCACATCTGGATGCTCAATAAATACCTTCCGAAGGAGCATTCAATGCCAAGTTGCACCACTGCAATGGCCCGAGTCCCGTATTCTCCGCGCGTCTATTCTCCCAGTAGCTCAAACAATCACGGGAAGCCCGATTTTGAAAATCACCGCAACTTTATTTTGCACATTTCACAAAGATGCTTTATACTCAGAGTACTGAACCCTTTAAACAACAAACGACAATGAAGGGCACTCGGGTGGCTCAGTCGGTTAAGGCCTCCGACTCCTGGCTTTAGCTCAGGTCACAATCTCACGGTTCGCGAGTTCAAGCCTCGCGTCGGCCTCTGTGCTGATGGTGTGGACCCTGCTTGGGATTTTTCTGTCTCTGTCTCTCTCTGCTCCTCCATGGCTTGCTCTCCCTCAAAAAATAAAAAAAATAAGCAAAACCAGAAATGAAACCTACCACGCATGCATAGCTGTATCTTTTCGCAGAAGTGCTTAGGAAAGAGCTTACTAAAATATTTTTGTAAACGTATTCGTTACAAAAGAGGCCAGAGAAGCACGCGTTTGGCTCAGTCAGTTGAGCATCCAACTCTTGATTTTTGGCTCAGGTCACGATCCCAGGGTCATGGGATCGAGCCCTACACCGGGCTCCATGCTGAGCATGGAACCCGCTTGAAATTCTGTCTCTTTCCCTCTGTCCCTCTCCTTCACGCTCTCTCCCTTCCTCCCCCCCCCCCCCAAAAAAAAAGAGAGAGGCAAGAAATCAATGTTTAAATAGTCATGGCCTGGGGCGTCTGGGTGGCTCAGTTAAGTGTCCAACTTCAGCTCAGGTTATGATCTCACGGTTCATGAGTTCGAGCCCCACCTCGGGCTCTGCGCTGACAGCTCAGAGTCTGGAGCCCGCTTCGGATTCTATGTCTCTCTCTGTCTGCCCCTCCTCTGTGCACTCTCTCTCTCCCTCTTTCTCAAAAATAAATAAATGTTAAAAAAAAAGTTAAATTGTGGCATGCAGTACAAGGATAGTTTGAGGACGGCTCAGGTCTGTTTGGGGTTGATGGCTCCCAAGAGCCCAATGGCCTCCCAAGAGGGGTGCTGGCCTTCTGGCCACGTGAGCCTGGCCTCAATGAAGAGGTCACACGCCCCCTCTGAGGTGACACCTTACACCCTACTGCTGCACAACTAATTACCAACAACACAGAAGTCTAAAACAAGACACATTGATCACCTCGCAGTTTCTGTGGGTCGGGCGTCCCGGTGTGGGTTGGCTGGGGCCTCTGCTTAGGGTCTCTCCCTAGGTGAGACCACCATGAAATCAAGGTGCTAAGCAGAGCCAGGGTCTTACCTGTGCTCAGGGCCCTTTTCCACACTCATGCAGTTGTTAGCAGAATTCATTTCCTTTCAGTTTTAGGACCAAGGTCTTCTTTTTCTTACTGGCTGCTGGCCAGGGACAGCTCCCAGCTTCTAGAGGCTGCCCTGGGTCCTTGTCACCTGGTCCTCCTCTCACAACCGGGCAGCCCACCTCTTCCTGCTAGCTGGAGAGCCTTGCTGCGGCGTCTTTTCAACTTTAAGGGCTCCCCTGATTAGGCCAGGCCCACCCAGGACAATTTTCCTTTTGATTAACCCAGTCAGTGAGTAGGGCACTGAGTTCTATATGCAAAATCCCTTTTGCCACATAAAGTAATACAATCATGGGGGGTGATATCCCCTCAGGTCCTGTTCACGGGGAGCAGGGTTGGGAATCTTGGGGGCCATTTTGACCATGCTGCCCTAACCACACCCCCTCGATCCCCACACAGCTTCACTGTCCAACCCTGGGACACACGCCTCAGCCCAATTAAGCCCAGGGAACTCTCTGGTGGCTGGGGATAAAGGGACTAGCTCTTCAGACCAGGGACACCCCGCTGTGGACCTCTCTTACCTCCCCCCACGACCGGCCCACGTCCCTCTCTCTGCCTCCCCTTCCGGAGCCCCCCTGAGAACTTCCGGTTCCTCTTCCTGCTCTCTGAATGTGTGCGGCTCAGTTCGGGCAGCAGGGGGCGCTGCTGGCTTGGCCGGCGGGCAGGCACCGGAGGCTGCAGCTCAGGGGCGTCCCCCAGGCCCAGGCTCAGCTTCCTAGATCCTCAGCCTTCTCCCAGTCATCTGTCCTCGATCCTCGGGACCCTGGCACTGGGAGGGGGCAGGCAGCGCGTATGCCTGAGGCCTCCTCTCTCCCAGCCCGTGTCTCTGCCAGGGATCTGTCCGTGTGGCCTTGTAGAGCTCCCCACCCAACCCACCCAGACCCTTGCTTCAAGTGACTTGGGTTCTCTGCTGCAAGCACCCAAGCCTGAGCATTAGGAGTGGGAATGTCCCCCAAACTTGAGCCCTTAGGGCCATCTGTCGGTCACTTGCTTCTGCCTCACTGAAAACCGCTATCCTCGTTCGGAGCATCCCAGGAGTGACTCCCAGGCAAGATTCAAATGACCTGCTCCCTGGGGAGGAAACTTTATTTCCAGAAAGCGCTCTGAATTTTTTTGGTGATTCAGGATTTCCAAAGCTGGCTCGGTGGTCCACCTGCTGCCTCGCCCACCTGGCATCACCAGGCTGGGGCAATAGGGGTCATCTCACGCCCTGGGGGTCTGACACCATCCATCCGTGGGGAACTTTCCTCCCCTGGAAGAAACTCAGTATTTCTAGTATTCGGGGCCCACGGTGAAGGCCTGGAATTTGCCATCCATGCCTCTGTCAGCATTTTGCTGGGAACTGCACGGAAGCATTATCTTTGGCAAACTTGAACATGAGGGAGTGTTCGGATGTTGGTGTAGCTGGACGGGGTCGCGCCAGGGAGAGAGAGTAGGTGAGGAGCTGTCAGAGCCAGGTAAGGATTTTAAATTGCATTATACATATATATGTATGTATGTATTTTTAAAGTTTATTTATTTACTTTAAGAGAGAGAGAGAGTGCGAGGCAGAGGAGGGGCAGAGAGAAAGGGAGAGAGAATCCCAAGCGGGCCCCATTCTGTCAGTTCAGAGCCCGATGCGGGGCTTGAACTCAGGCACCACGAGACGATGACCTGAGTCGAAGAGTCAGGTGCTTAACTGACTGAGCCACGCAGGCGCCCCTAAATTGCATTCTAAGTCAGAGGGGGTATTAGCTTCCTACTGTTGCTCCAGCAGATTACCACACACCTGATGGCTTAATCCACATTCATTCTCTTTCGGTTCTTTCTGGAGGCCAGAGAGCAAAATGAGTTTCACAGGGCGGAAGTCAAGGTGTTGGCAAAGCTGACCTCCCTCTGGATGTTCGAAGGGAGCCTCCTTTTCCTTGCCTGTTCCAGCTTCGGGGGTCGTGTTCCTTACATCCCTGGGCTCAGGGCCCCTCCATCCTCAAAGCCAGGAGCGTAGCATCTCAGTCTCTTCTGTAGTCAACTCTCTTTGCTTCCTTCTTATAAGGACCCTCGTGGTTGCATTTAGGCCCTACCCTGTTAATCCAGGATAATCTCATCGCAAGGTGGGGAGCGCGAAAGAGGACAGAGTGACCCCAGGATTTCCAGGCTGAGCTGGGTGAAGGGTATCACCAGTCCCGGGGACAAGGAACAGTGGAGGAGGGACAGGCCTAATGGTCCTGCGTAGAAATAAAGACATTAAAAAAAAAAAAAAAAAAAGAGTTTGGATCTGGGCACATTTTGCCTGAATGAATGAAAAAAAAACAAAACAACCAAACCAATAAGCCCAAGATGAAATGACGTCTGGTTCAGGAACTCACCTTCTGAGATTGGCAGGCAGCTCAGTTCACCTGTTTACTTTCTCTTTCCATGTGATCTCCTATTTTCCCAAAGGTAAACGGTGCCTTGAGCTTCCTAGGTACTCGGCTTCCGTAGTGCCCAGTATCAGCAAAGGAGCTGGTGGCAAACCCAGATTGGGGGGTGTTGGGGGTGAAGGCGGTGAATGCATTTGCCCTCATCACATTTGTTTCCTCGATAGCATTCCCCGTGATTGTGTTTGTCGGGTGTAATGCGTTCATAGAAACGAGCTATATTGTGCCATCTGCAATTTAATCTATGTGATGTTCTCCATTCTTGGTTATTCAACATGAGTGTGGTGTTTTTTTTTTTTTTAGATTTTTGAATGTTTATTTATTTTTGAGAGAGAGACCGGGCGCAAGCAGGGAAGGGGCAGAGAGAGAGAGACACAGAATCCAAAGGCAGGTTCCAGGCTCCGTGCTGTCAGCACACAGCCCGATGCGGGGCTCGAACTCACGAACCGTGAGATCATGACCTGAGCCAAAGTCGGACGCCTAACCGACTGAGCCACCCAGGCGCCCCTCAATATAAGTGTATTTTAACAAAATTCTCCATACTCACTTGCTAGTACCTCTGCAAACAGTTGCTTTTTCACAAAACACTTGCTATAAAGACCAACTGGAACTATTCACTGTGTAAAAATTGTGAATTTAACTCAATTAAAAGAGGATATTTGGCAACTGAGCCCATAATAAAACCACATGAAGAATGTGCCAGAATTTGTAAAGCAGAAACATGCGTGTGTGGTACAAGCCATTATTTGTAATGGTTATGGGTGATCCTATGTAACTTTAAAAAATTATTTCTACATCATTTGTGGTGCTTAAACTTTTTTTTTTTTTTTATCTCTGTAAGCAAAAGATTGATGATGCACATTTTGTGTAATTTGCAAGAAAAATGTTTTGGAAGCTTCAAAAATAAAACTGACCTAGCAGGAAAGTGGGGTTTTTGTTTGTGTCTTTTTCCAGTGGTTTATTTCCAATGGTTCATCACTGCAAATGTATTTCCTGGTCCCATATGTCACTGTGGCCCGAGGTCTCATGAGAGTCTGGGTTGGCATTAAAGACACTCTATAAAGTCCATTTCATTTACCACTGATTCTATGTATGTAATTATTGAGTTAGCAATGTGTTCGTTCTGAACATGTAAAAAGAATTAGTCCTGTACGTTAAACTTTAAGAAAATAAATATGACTTAAAAATCAACTTGGACATACCAAGTTCTTCTAGAAAAGCTCATTCGAATGTTTATACTCTAATTTGGGATGCTGCTTTGCTTTGCTGTATAATATTGTTTAAAAATATTAAAGCATTTTAGGGGTGCCTGGGTGGCTCAGTCACGTTGGGCATCTGGCTTTTGACTTTGGCTTGGGTCATGATCTCACAGTTCATGGGATTGAGTCCCACATCAGGCTCTTCACTGACTGTGCAGAGCCTGCTTGGGATTCTCTCTCTCTTTCTCTCTGCCCCTCCCCCCTCAAAATAACTAAACAAACATTAAAAAAAGCACTATACACTTGGGAAATATTTCTACTAGGATGTGGAGAACGAAGACTTTCCCTCAATTGTTGTCCACAGAACAGGTTTTGGAATTTTTTTCTCCCTTTATCCTGATTTTTAAAATTCAAGTCAACTTTATTGAGGTGTACTTTATATATAATAAAATGCACCCAGTGTTAAGTATGTAGTTTGGTGAGTTTTGGGCAAATGCACACTTGTTGCTGCTTTTATTGCACGTGTTGCTCAGTCAAGGCACGGAGCATTTCCATCCTCTGGCACGTTCTTTCCTGCCCTTCTCAGTCACTCACTCTTTAGCTAACCACTCTGAGAAGAAAAATTTAAAAACAAAACTTTTCTTTTCTCATCTATTGCCCTATCCCAACACAATTATGTCTCTTTTTCTCCCTCTTTCATTCTTGTTGTTCTAGCAGCCTGGCAATTTGTATTAAAACACCGAGCTGCTTAATGCTCTATTGACTAGGGAGAGGAGAACATGCCCCATTATTTTCCTATTCTTTCTCAATGACCTCTTACTCCTCTGCATCTGAAATCCCCATCCATCCATCCATCCATCCACCCACTCATCCATTCACTCATCTATCCATGCATCTATCAATCCATCCATCCATCCATCCTTCCTTCCTTCCATCCATCCATCCGTCCATCCATCCACTCATCCATTCACTCATCTATCCATGCATCCATCTATCCATGCATCCATCCCTCCATCAATCCTTCCGTCCATCCATCTGTCCATCCATCCATCTCTCCATCCCTCCATCCTTCCGTCCATCCGTCTGTCCATCCACTCATCCATTCACTCATCTATCCATGCATCCATCAATCCATGCATCCATCCATCCATCCATCCATCCTTCCATCCACCTATCCATCCACTCACCCATTCACGCATCTATCCATGCATCCATCTATCCATGCATCCATCCATCCATGCATCCATCCATCCTTCCATCCATCCATCTCTTCATCCTTCTGTCCATCCATCTGTCCATCCACTCATCCATTCACTCATCTATCCATGCATCCATCAATCCATGCATCCATCCTTCCATCCATCCATCCACTCATCCACTCACTCATCTATCCATGCATCCACGCATGCATGCATGCACGCACCCATCCATGCACGCATGCATCCATGCACGCATGCATGCACCCATCCATGCATGCATGCATCACCCATCCATCCATCCTTCCATCCATCCATCCTTCCATCCATGCATCCATGCATCCATCCATCCATCCAACTTGTGTTGAATGTCTATTCTGAGGCACAGACTACCAGAAATCCTGCCTCCACTTGACTTAGGTTCTAACAAGGAAGACAAACAATTTAATTCTTATGCTAAGAAGTCAATACATATTACAAAGGGGAAGTATGGCACATAATGGGAGACTCAGCAGTAGCAGCTGGAAATGATTCTCAGGGGGAAGGAGACATCAGTGATGCAACTGTAGGACAACTATCAGTGAGTCAGTTAATCATTTCAGCAATATTTATTGGTCGCCATTGGCCAGGCACAGCGGTAGCTGCTAGTGATTCAGAGAGAGGTGACTAGGACAGACATGGGCCTGCTCTCGTGGGGGGGTCACATCATTACGGAGTTAGCCTGGGCTGCGCTGGGGCAATGGGATAATGGTCTAGGCACAGGGAACGTGGGGGATGGTGCATAGGAAAGAGATAATATGGTGAGTTAGACACACTGAAAATTCCATGAGACCAGAGCTTAAATGTCAGCCAGTAGGGGGTTCCTGATGACACCGAAGGACAGAACGGTGAGCAGCGGCTACGGCAGCCGGTCAGCTCTCATTCGCTGTGTCAAACGGTCATTGTATCCCTAACCAGAATCTGGAAAAAGAAATGTTGAATGTAGACACCACATCTCAATCACTTTCACATAATTTCCTTGTGCCGTTCATAAACACAGCCACGATTAAAATGACCTTTCACGCACAGCAGAGAGGCGGCCCTGAAGAAAATGAGGTATGTGAGAATAAAATCCATCTACCTGATTGCCATGTAGCTTTGGTGAGTCACAAGAGTGAGAATTTCAGATGTGAATTAGAGATTGCCAAGAGGGGTGGCATTACTTGAAGAGAAAAAACATCCCCTACATGCCTTTAAGGAATCAGAAGACCAGAGAATTAGGGGAGAAAGAATGTATTTCTTACATATATTCTAACTTCTTCCCAAATAATTTTCAGGTTATTTATAGTCTCCCTCTGAACTGACCTTTCGGTGACTGTTACTTGATAGGCACTTAATATATTGAGGCAAATATTCCACAGAGTTCTGCAAACCTATGACAATACATTTAGAGCACGACATGCCCCAGCTGCTGATTCATTTTTTGGCCATAACATGTCCATATACTGTAGTTAATCCTTTGCAATTTAATATTTGATAAGATCTATTTCCTTTGTAGTGAATTCTGTACATGTCACTGAAAATTAAAGTTCTCCGAAAACCCCCATCACCTGTGGGCACTGATTTCACACTCCATTCTGGAAATATAAAATCTTAAACGCTTGCTGACTGCAAATCAATGTTCATAATCCAAATATTAATAGCCACATGAAATGTTAATACTTCTCCATCGATTACCACCCTTCACTTGGATTTAGCATACATTTCACGGAGGCTGGGTTTCTTTTCTTGGGTGACCCTAGGCTGGTTACTGCCAGATCAGAAATATATCCTATCGGGGCACCTGGGGGGCTCTCAGTCAGTTGAGTGACTGACTCTTGATTTCTGCTCAGGTCATGGTCTCACGTGGTTCATGGGTTGGAGCTCCGTGTCAGGCTCTGTGCTGGCAGAGCAGAGCTTGCTTGGGATTCTCTCTCTCTCTCCCTCTTTCTCTCTGCCCCTTCCCTGCTTGCTCTCTCTCTCAAAATAAATAAAAATAAACTTTTTTTTTTTTAATGTTTACTTATTGAGAGACAGACAGAGCACGAGCGGGGGAGGGGCAGATAGGGAGGAAGGCACAGAATCCAAAGCAGGCTCCATCCAGGCTCTGAGCTGTCAGCACAGAGCCCGAGGCAGGGCTTGAACCCACGAACTGTGAGATCATGACCTGAGCCAAAGCCGGCCGGTCAGCCAACTGGGCCAACCAGGTGCCCTATAAAAATAAACTTAAAAAAAAAAAAAAAAAGGAAATATGTTCCATCAAAATCTATCTAAGGAACACAGTCAACCAGTGGCAAAGGGCGTGTTCTGCACGGTTCCGCCTGTTTTGTGTCCGTTGCTTTGCATTTCACGGAGCCCTCTGAGGAGCAGGGCCAAAGAGATGTCTGAGTCTTGAGCACGCTTGTGACCGGGGGCCCTTCATGGCCATCAGCCTGGTAACCAGCAATCGCATGCACTGTGGGTTTCAGAAGCTCAGCTGAGGCTGCCACAGAACTGCTCACCTGACATCACCGTCCTGAGTGAAGATGTTCGTTGACTTGTGATTTCTACTCTAGGCTTTGTCGGCTCTGTGGGCAGCGGGACCGTCTGCTTACATTTTCCCAGGTGGGCAAAGGGGACCGATGGGAAATCTGAGTTCACTGACTAATGTTAACACTTCTCCATCCATCACGACCCGTCCCTTGGATTTAGCATACCTTTCGTGGGGGGCCGGGTTTCTTTCCTCGGATGACCCTTAAGCCGGTTACCCCCAGATCAGAAATACGTCCTATCAAAATCTAGTTAAGAGACACATTCAATCAGTGGTGAAGGGTGACAACTGACAACACGATTTGATTTTATTCCAGGGTTATTTATGAAATAGGATCCTGGGCTGGCACACTGGGCTTACTGGGTTCCCAGCTACTCAACAGGACGATGAATGGCAGCCCCCTCCCTCACGAGGCGGTCACTTAGTGAATCTGCTCGATAATCAGATTTGACCACCCGACTGAAAAATGGATTTTCCAACATGTTTAAACGTCAAACATCGACGGGTTGAAAATATGTAAATTCTCCTGGACACGACCGGAGGAGCTATTCTTAGAGAAAAAAAACACAAGAGCATGTGAGCGTTCACGGAAAAGTGCCCAACGTTAACCTTGATCAAGATTAATGTCGTCTGCTAGAGTTCAGCCAATAAACCCTGGATTGTCTGGGCCTCTGTGGGCATGCACAGAAAGCACACCGCCACGTGTCATAAGGGCTCCGGGGGAAAGGCTGCTTGGGATTCAGACGGAAGGCTCAGAGACAGACTTCCGGAACATTAACTGGCCTTTGTTCAGTGTCTTGCCTGGGCTTCTAGCAGGAAAGACAGCTCCTCCTATGAACGATCAGAAACGTTGTTGCTTATTGGAGCTGGTGGTTTTGCTGGGGAACAGGGTTTTCCTCGTCTCCCTCCACAAAGCAAATACCCAGACTCCCGATTTCGGTTTTCTCCATTTTCCGCTTTACTAGGTGATATACAGTTAGTGCGGTTAACCCTCCACGAACCACAGGAAAGCATCACAAGGTTCTCAATGGCAGCTGATGAAGGAAGGAGCCCTTTGGAGACGGCAAGGTTCACAGGGTTCACAGACCGATCGTCAGAAATAAAAGGGCACAGAGATCAAGCTTTCCGTAAAGAGGATATTGTGTTGATTTATTATAGACTGCAGTTAAAAAAAATATTTTGAGGTTAGCCTCTCCAGTTTAAAAGCACTTAGCCAGGAACACTTGAACAGCTAGGCAATGGTCTCTCCCTCACGGCCCCCCAACACCTCACCAAGGACTGTAAACAGGGTTTTGAGAACATCCCGTCAATTTCTTGATACGGACAACCTAATGCATTTGCTTCTTAAAGAAAACCACCTTCCAAATCTCCAAAGCATGCACTGTCACTGGGCGTTAGGGATTTCCAAAGGACAAATTTCGTTAGGGTGTTGTAAGGCCAAAATAGAATACCTATTTACCAGACACACACATGACGACCAGAAAAAAATTACAGACGTTAACCTAGTGTAACAATTCCATCAGGAATCAATGGGGGAAAAGGCACTGCGTCCCTAGCATTCCACCACATATTTACTATCCACTTGACATGCTTTGAATTCAAGTCCTGTCCGACATTTAACAGCGTTTTCTACAACATACAAGTCACAGGTAGGGTAATATTCTAACACTACGATTCCACGGCCGTGTTTTTCACCCGAGTGTACAAATGGGAATGAAAATATGCTATCGGCTTTATTTACAGGTTTACCTCGACGTTTTAGTGGCGTTAAAAAAACAAAAATCAACTATCTCCACCAACGGTTCCCCCAGGAAGGTATTTCGGCTACGATTCATGTGTACAAACCACCACGGAAAAGAAATAAATGGAACCGATGTCTGACCCCAAACACCTAACCTAAAATTTCTCACCCACTAAATGCTGGCAGTGACACTGCTGTTCTCTGCACTTTACGAAGTGAAACTCTACGTGGGAATTTCAGATCGACTTCTTTTGCCAAAGCACAGGGGCTATGTTGCAACGGATAGGATGCTCAATGAACGTATTCCAGGTGCATTCCACGTGTGAGTGCTGTCGCAGAGAATCAGGAGTCTGGAAAGGCGATCGGTTGTTCAAGCTTTCCCATCTTCCCAAAAGATGTTAACACAACAATGGCGTAACTATACACAAACAGAGGTTAGTTCTGAAAATCCGTAATATACATGCACAAACATTAGAACGTGACGGGGAGAAAAATGAAACACTACAATTCCCACACTGCACTGTTGTTTCCACAGCCTTTCTGCACCGGACGCTTTGTGGCTTCGCGGTGCCTTTTCCTACCAGTAGAGAGAGTCTGCCCCGTGGGCTGGTTGGAAACAGAGGGTTCTCCCCACACCCGGGGATCAAGCCGCCCTCGACAAAAGACAGAACCTACCAGAAAAGAACAAGTACAAAACACGATCGGTTATCGGTTTTCTCGAGACGTGCCCAAATGTCCTCGTGCGATCACCTTAAACTTCAGGGATTGGCCCAGGACATTCCCGGAAGCCATGAACATTGACGGATGCCCAGCATTAGAACCAGAGGACAAAGCCTTGATTCTCTTCTGAGCAACGCGAACTGGAATTTCTGCCGCAGCGATCACGGCTGCCACCTCCCCAGTCGTGAGCGGCCACTTGCACAGAAAAAGATTCCTCTCCGTGAGTGTGATTCGGAATACTTCTCCCTCCGGGCGCCAGTTCAGCTTAAGTGGAGAGGCGTATACTCTGGCCTTCTGGTCTGGATAATTTTTGGTTTGGGTCTCTTCATTCTTTCCGTCTCCTCCTCCTCCTCGTTCTCCTGATCGCTCTCACAGACGTGGACCACCACGCTGGGGGTGGTGTCGGTCGCTGCGTGCAATTCATACTTTTCCCCTGGGGAAAGAAGAGAAATGCAGGGTAACTCGGGCAAGGACCGGAGAGCCAAGAAACAAGAGCAAACAGAAGAGCATGTGTGGGTCTGCTCGGCCTGGCTTCTGCGGACGTTCAACGGGGACCGAGGGACACAGCCAGATATGCTCTGGATTGGTATTTCTTTGGTGGCTCTAGCGGGGAAAAAAAAAAAAATTACACACACACACACACACACACACACACACACACACACAGAGTCACCGTTATATATTATTCTGCTTTCAGTCAAACACTGAATCCAGGCATATGAAAGCAATGGAAGGAGTATATTTTTTAATGACACTTAACGTGTCCACCAGGCCTCCTAAAATACCCAGATGGCTTCCCCATTGTGGTGCGATGTGTTCGGGGAGACAGTGCGCGAATAAAACGCGTTAGGAAAGGACATCGAGAGCTTCCGTCTTTTTTAAGTTTATTTATTTATTTTGAGACAGAGAGAGAGAGAGAGAGAGAGAGAGAACTCATGAACTGTGAGATCATAATCCAAGCAGAAATCAAGAGTCGGGGGGCACCTGGGTGGCTCAGGGGGTTGAGCGTCAGACTTCAGCTCAGGTCATGATCTCACGATCCGTGAGTTTGAGCCCTGCGTCGGGCTCTGTGCTGACAGCTCGGAGCCTGGAGAACTGCTTCCGATTCCGCGTCTCCCTCTCTCTCTGCCCCTCCCCTGCTTGCACTCTGTCTCTCCCTCCCTCTCAAAAATAAGTAAACATTACGAAAAAAAAAGAAAAGAAATCAAGAGTTGGATGGTTAACCAACTGAGCCACCCAGGCACCCCATGAGCCTCCCTCTTGAGGCTCCCACTGAGGCGGTTCGCACTGGAGACAGGCCACAAGGGGGGCCCACATGTGGCCTCTGATTCCCTCCACTCAGGACCTGGAGCCCATTCGAAGGCACGTCCCCTCGCATTCCTGTGACCTTCCACGGCCTCCTCTGAGAAATGGGATAATTATGGCACTGACCTCACAGAGCTGCTCAGGTAAGTACAAGCTAAGTGCTTGGGACCTGCTGCACGGTCCACAGGCCCGTTAAGTGTCACCTAGTTTTACTAATGTTGACAAATAGGGCGCGGATCCTGACTGGTCGGAAGCAGGGAGTAGTAGAAATGTTACGATTTAAGCAGGTGGTGGTGGGGGGTTGCTTCGGCTGGCTCTGCCCCCTCGGGGTGCAGAGGTGGGTTTTCCTTCAAGTTCTGTGTGCTCTTCCCCAGCCCAATTCCAGACCTTCCCGCCTCCCGCTGCTTTGGGGACGCCTCTGAACACAGAAGTCACTTTTCCTCATAAGAAAGGGACTTGCCGGTTCTCTATCTGGAACGTTCATGGCAATTGAATCTGAAAAGGTGAGCGCGCCTCAGCTCTGTCAGGGAGGGAATTGAGGTGGACGGTCACAAGATCACGGCTGTCCGGTCAGGGTCCTTATCTACCTGCCCATCAGCCAGGGTCCAGAAGGCCTCAGTGTAGGGCCACATTTGCAAACTCTTTGCAATCTTGCTGGCGGCAAAGCACGGCCCAGTTTGAGATCTCCCCAGTTTGAGATCTCGTTCCGGCTCACTGTCACGTAAACTAAGGGCGAATGGATTGGATTATGTCTTTTCTGAAAGGGCTTCTCAAATCAGAAAGGAGGGGTAGGTTCTGGAGTGGGAAGGACTGCCTTCAGCAGCACTCCTTGCCCTTGGAGGAGTCTGTCCCCTCTCCCAGCTGGAGGACCCGTTTCTTCTCTTGTCTAGCGTCCCGGCAGACTCCAGCCCTCAGCTCGGCTAAGGCACCTCAGCCAGGAGCTCGCGCTTCCTTGGACTGGCCAGGTCCACCTTGACCTTGACACCACCATCGGCAGTGAGTAATGGGATTCTAGCTTTCTCCCACGGAGGCGATTTCCGCTGGGGGCAGTGTGTTCAGAAATGTAATCTTTTCAACACGAAACTGCTGATGGTCCATGAAATAAAACCCTCAATCCAAAGGAGTATCATCAGGTTTCTGGTCCAGAAGAAATGGTCTCAGTATTTGTTTGCTCTGTGGATAGGGCAGGAGCTCAAACTGCTTCACCCCAAGACGTCCTCACGAACCTGCCCGCTCACCCCAAACCCGGCAGGTAGGACAGGAACCACCAACATCGGATTGTTTCCAAAAATCATGTGTTGGGCGCAGCCTATGGGCCAGGCACGTTTTGAAGTGCTTTCTACACAACGGTCTCACCTACGGCTCACAGCTCCGCTGGGTAATACCCACTGTATGGAGAAGAAGACTGAGGCCAGAGCACCTGTTATCTCCCCGAACACTCACACGTTCGTCCCATCGGAGGACTGAAGACTCTTCTTTCTCAGCTGGGGAGCACCCCAATGGGGCCAAGAGGGGGCGTGCATGACTGGGGCCCTTTCTTCACTACACCCTACGGTTCCCTTGAACATTCAAAGGAGCAGCTGAGAATCAGACCAACCACCTTGACTAAAGATGAAATTTCTAACGTGTAGGGTGGTTTGTTTTCCCTTTCCAAGTCTAATTGCTCATCCTGGAGCGACAGGGCCTGGGGCTGGTGCTCAGTGGGTGACGGGAAGGATTCCCGTGATACTGGCAACGAGGGGTCATGGTGCTTGGTACCCATGACCCGCTAAGGAATGAGGCCAGAGGCAGGCAGGTGTGCGTGTCCCCAGCAACTTGAGTTACAGTCGCAGATGAAAGCGACTAGAAACCATTCACAAAACACGCGGGGGGCCACGGTGGGGGGAGGCGCTCCCTGAGGCAGGTGAGCATCTCCGTCTGGGCCCGTGAACGCCACCTCTGCCCATCTGTCTCCCTGCTCCCACCCAAGAGCACAGCTTACCTGGCCCTAGCTTGGAGATAGCGTATAACAGATCGTAATTTATGACAGGAGTAGCGTCTTCCACTTGTTTCCAGCCAACGGGCGGCGAGGCAGGAGGAGAGATCAGAAACTGCTTGTCCGGATTCGGGGGGGCCAGGTGGGAACTTCCTATGTGTAACGTCTGCGGAGAGAAAGAAATACAGGCGCGTGGTTTCTGGAGGAAAAGAACCCAAGCGAGGCGACGGCGCTCAGTGACAGCTTGTGGAGGACAGGCGCAAAAGGACAAGCCTACGTCTGGGCGGCAGAACGCATGCGGTTCCGGAGGGGGCTCGTGACCCAGTCCGTATGGAGAAGGCAAAGGGGTGATGGCACAAACATGGTTAGAGCGCCCTCCCGGGACTGGGACCCACAGGCACAGGGATTGCCAGGAATCACCACGGACCGAGACTGGTGGAAAAGGAGTAGCGTCGTAGTAGAAATGGACAAAACAAAGCACTGTTGCTGACGTCACAGGGATCTCAGCCATTTCTTCTAGCTCCTCAGGTCGCAAAGGCAGAACAGAGGCTCCAAGAGGCTAAGCGACAGCCCTAAGATGATACAGCCTCTGGGAGGGCAAAGTGGGGCTGGGGTCCCAGGGCCCCCGCCCACCCGGTGGTACCCCACAATTCCCTTTCTCTGCGGTTCCAACTCAGATGCCAAAAGCAAAGAAGGAAAAAAAAGATCCACCTTCCAGGAGATTAAAAAAAAAAAAAATACTATCTTGAGAATGCGAACTGGTGCAGCCCCTCTGGAAAACAGCATGGAGGTTCTTCAAAAAATTCAAACTAGAACTACCCTACGACCCAGCAATTGCACTACGAGGCATTTATCCAAGGGATATAGGTGTGCTGTTTCGAAGGGACACATGCACCCCCATGTTTATAGCAGCACTATCGACAATAGCCAAAGTATGGAGAGAGCCCGAATGTCATTCATCAACTGATGAATGGATGAAGAAGATGTGGTATGTATGTATATACGTATCAGCAATCAAAAAGAATGAAATCTTGCCATTTGCAACAACGTGGATGGAACTAGAGGGTATAATGCTAAGTGAAATTAGTTAAAGACAGACGAGTATCATAAGACTTCATATGTGGAATTTAAGATACAAAAGAGATGAACATAGGGGAGGGGAAGCAAAAATAATATAAAAATAGGGAGGGGGACAAAACATAAGAGACTCCAACTGAGGGTTGCTGGAGGGGTTGTGGCTGGGGGGATGGGCTAAATGGACAGGGGGCATCGAGGAGGACACTTGTTGGGATGAGCACTGGGTGTTGTGCGTAGGGGATGAAACACTGGATTCTACTCCTGAAATCATTATTGCACTATATGCTAATGAACTGGGATGTAAACCTAAAAAAATTAAATTAAATTAAAAAAAACCTAAAAAATAATAGCATGAAACGATAACCCATGGTTCTAGTCTGGGCTTAGAAGTCCTGTCCGTGCGGTTAGAGGGCTGCCCAGAAAGATGTTACATCAAAATCTTACCAGTTTGGGTTTTATTTCTATTTTAATCTCCCACTCCCCCGCCCCCCCTGCCAAATTTTCACACTGAGCGTGCATTTACTTTAATAATCAGAAAAAGTGGAAGGACAAAGTCATTCTACAGAGCCAAGGTCGAAAACCCGTGCTTTGCGCCGCCACCAGGGGGCAGGGCACCCTAGCTCTAATTTATACTTGAAGGGCCTGCAAGGTGGCCTCCTCCCAGGGTCAGGAAGTGTCTCCACAGGTTCCACTCCTCTACTGGCCTGGGGAGCTCAGAGCCCCCGTGGGGACGAGCCGTAACCAGAAAGCTGCACCTGAGAAGCTCCTTCCCCTTCCACGGCCAACCTGTTCGGACCCCAGATGCAACAGCATATAGAACTTTGTGAGCTGCCTTGAAAATGGGTCACCTTATCATTGAAGGTCTGGGGGGTGGGGGAGAACCAGAAGGGTGGTGAGCAAGAGAAACAGCAAACCCATTCACAGCCCTTCGAGCGCGACCCGGGGCTGGGACTCCTGCCACCAGGAGGCTTTCTTAGCGTTTGCTACCTGTCTGGTTAACTATTTTTTTTTTTTTTTTTTTCCTTTCCAGCCAGGCCTGGCAGCCTTGTGCCGACGCGGCTGCCCGCACTTGGCAGATGGCTGGTTCTCCACCGAGGGAGGCTCGGTGCTGCCGAGAACCTGCACAGAGTGAAGCCCCACTCAGGTCTGCTCTTGGTCTGAAACAAGTCAGTAGCCCTAACCCTTGAGCCAGTTCCTGGAAACATGCTGCACAAACCTTAGAGTGTTAGACTAGCCACGCCCACAGCCTTGTACTCTTAACTACCACCCTCCTGAATGAGCAGGAAAGGTTCTCCCAGCGCTACTCATCCCAAGGTCAAGGGCCATTTTGGAGATCGCTTGCTTTTAAACACATGTTGATGTTTGATTTTTTTCTTTTCTCTTTCTTTCTTTCTTTCTTTCTTTCTTTCTTTCTTTCTTTCTCTTTCTCTTTCTTTCTCTTTCTCTCTTTTTCTTTCTTTTCTTTCTCTTTTTCTTTCTTTTCTTTCTTTCTCTTTCTCCCTCTTTTTCTTTCTTTCTTTTTCTCTTTCTTCTTTCTTCCTTTCTTTTTCTTTCTCTCTCTCTCCTTCCTTCCTTCCTTCCTTCCTTCCTTCCTTCCTTCCTTCCTCTCTCTTTCTCTCCCTCCCTCCCTTTCTTTTTTATTTTGAGAGAGCGAGAGAGAGAGAGCGCATGCAAGCGGGAGAGGAACAGAGAGAGAGAGAATCCCAAGCAGGCTCCACGTTCAGTGCAGAATCCAACACGGGGCTCGATCTCAAAACTGTGAGATCATGACCTGAGCTGAAATCAAGAGTCCGGCACTCAACTGACTGAGCCACCCGGGCACCCCATGTTGATGTTTTCTTAAATAGGCGGGACATTCAAAATTTAGAGTATGAATTTTGCCTTCCTCAAAATGAATTCTTAAGAGTTTTAAATCAACCCAGCTGGGCACGTTGACCAGAAAGGCTGTCCACGATACACTGCTAAGTAAAAAAGAAGGCTGTAGTAATTCCATTTTTTTTTTTTGTGCAAGCAAATTAACTCATACTCATGCACTTGTATGTTTGTATATGTGAAGGGGAAAGTGTGTGAGGATTCACACTAGATTTTCAAAGGTGGTTATGTTAGCCAATGGCTTTGAAGGGGGAGTGGAGAAATGTATCTACCTAATTAACTTTAGGGACTTTTGTACTGTACTTGGATTGTTTCAGTTAATCTGCGTTGCTTTTGTCATTTAAATGACAAAATAAACATGCTTAAAAAAAGGGTGAGAGGGGCGCCTGGGTGGCTCCCTCGGTGGGGCAGCCGACTTGGGCTCAGGTCAAGATCTCATGGTCAGTGAGTTCAAGCCCCGCGTCGGGCTCTGTGCTGACAGCTCGGAGCCTGGAGCCTGTTTCGGATTCTGTGTCTCCCTCTCGCTGACCCTCCCCTGTTCATACTCTGTCTCTCTCTGTCTCAAAAATAAATAAAACGTTAAAAAAATTAAAAAAAAAAAAAAAAGGGTGGAGATGTAACAATGTTCCCTGCAGGGTTATCTGTGATAGTGAAACACTGGAAAACAAGATAAACGTCTGAGAGTAAAGACTGCTTAAATAGGTCTGAAGTATCTATATGGTAGAATCTAATGTACCTGGAAATGATCTTATTAAACACATTTTAATGTTGCGGTAGAATGATCACGAATGATACACGGTGAAAAAGGAAGGGTACAGAATAGGATCTACTTAAAAAAAAAATTTTTTTTAATGTTTATTTTCGAGGAGAGAGAGTGTGAGCAGAGGAAGGGCAGAGAGAGGAAGACAGGGAATCTGAAGCAGGTTCCAGGCTCTAGGCTGTCAGCACAGAGCCCGACGCGGGGCCCAAACCCACGAACTGTGAGATCATGACCTGAGTTGAAGTCGGATGCTTAACTGTCTGAGCCACCCAGGCGCCTGCAGGATATACTTTTAATTCCAACATTGCAATTGAAATGTGTATGCATAAAAAAAAAATCAATGTATAACATAATCAATGTCTGAGCTACTTTTAAAAAGGGTGAGAGGGAGAAGCAGGTGTATCACTGCATTCAACTCACCTGGGCAAAATATAATTTCATTTCCTTTCCAAGAAATTCAGTCTTATGCAGCTGGAGTCTGGCGTCCGCCGCAGATAAGGGGTTGCTGAAGTTTATTCTGACCCGTTTGAAGCTCTTAAAATACTGAAAGGTGATATCCTTGTCGTATGTCCTAAAGAGGGATTCAAATTTGGCCTGAAAAGTAATAACAAAAATAAAAGGAGTTAAAATATACCCGCATAGGAGTCCTGAGGACTACATCGCATTTCCACTTGAGGAAGGGAATTAGTGTCATTTCGAGAACACCCAACTTCTTTCTTAGACAAGAAAAGCCAGCCTTACCCCTTCAAGGAAGATTTGCTTTTGGCCCCTTTAAAATTCTAATACAGGTGATTTTCTAAGAAAGTTAGAATGTAGGTTTTCTTAAATTCATTCAATCAGCAAAACAATTACCAGTCGCAGAAACATTCTTTTGAAAGTAGGAAAGGAGGACATTCCAAGGATGTCCAGCTTGGTAATTTGTCACCCCCCCCCCCCAACAATTCCTTATGTCCAACAACCTTCCCAGGCCTAGTGAACTCCCACCCCCACTGCTCAACACAGGGGGTGGCTGTGTATATCAGATGTTTCTTTAGGGTTTAAAAACACTGGAACTCATTTGAAAAAAAAAAAACACTGGGGGGGGGGCACCTGGGTGGCTCAGTCGGTTAAGCATTGGACTTCAGCTCAGGTCATGATCTCCTGGTCTGTGGGTTTGAGCCCCGAGTCAGGCTCTGTGCTGGCAGCTCAGAATCTGGAGCCTGCTTCTGATTCTGTGTCTCCCTCTCTCTCTGCTCCTCCCCTGCTTGCTCTCTGTCTCTCTCTGTCTCTGTCTCTCTCTCTCAAATAATAAACATTAAAAAAATTTTTCTTTTTAATTTTATTGCATTGGGAAACAGTGAAGTTAATAAGAAACCCTGCATTTCTCAGTGTAAAGGAAGAGGTTTAAAAAGAAATCTCCCTATTATTTTCCCACTGAGTCTGTTACTTTTTAACTCTCTAAAATAATACTGGTTTAAAAATTAATGTACTGCCAATGGACCCATTTCTTTCCTTTCAAAAAAAAAATGTTTACTTATTTAAATTCAAGCTAGTTAACATACAGCGTAGTATTGGTTTCAGGAGTAGAACCCCCACCCAGTGCTCGTCCCAACAAGTGACCTCCTTTATGCCCAGCACCCATTTGGCCCATCCCCCGCCCTGCTCCCCTCCAGCAAACCCTCAGTTTGTTCTCTGCAGTTAAGAGTCTCTTACGGTTTGCCTCCCACAAATGGATCCATTTCTGCATGCGGGCTACAATGTATGTATATTTCTAGCTCTAGTGTTACAACGCCTAGTGAAAATTACAAAACAGCATGAGTTCTTAGGATGGAAATGCCCAAGTCCAAGGGTGTTAGGCTTAGATTCAGGAAGGAGCTCACCAGCTTTCCGGGAGAAGCTGTGTGGAGAGGCCCCTGCTGGGCTGGGTCCTGGGGTGGTGGCTTTTGCGGGAGGGTGTGGGGCGAGATTGGAGACCACAGCGAGGTCTCAAGGCTCCAACCAGAGACGGAGTTGATAGTCAAAACTTCCAGAAAGATTCTATGGACGTTGAGGCGTCCTACCCTCCGAGCCTTTTCTTCTAGACTGAACAGGAAGGACAGGTGGTGGGAAGTCTGCGCAAGGCAGAAAGGGGCGGCTGAGGGTCCCATTGGGGGAGGGGCGCGCCTTCTACAAAGGGGACCGAGGTCGAGGAGGAGGCGGGCGGGGCGCACCGAGTACCTTGGAAACCTGCGGAAAGCAGTTTCTGCAGAGGGGGCGCCTTACAAGAGAACATTTTCAAGAATATTCAGTGCTAGAGAGAGGCAAGGGCATGGGACCTCCAGGCGCAAGAGGCTTCACGGGCAGGACAGGACTTGTGTTTCAGCGTGGGGGCGGGGGCGGTCAGCCCGTGCGCACCAGGCAGGTTGTTCCAAGGGTGGGGGTGGTAACAACTCACCAACTTTCTCTCTCTGAATCCCGTGGCTTTGCTTTCGTTTATGAAAACCTCTGAGGGGTTTTGCAGAGGCAAAGAATGAGAAAAATGTTACACAGCAGATGCTTCCCAGAGGATTTCATCTGGCTGCTGGCGGACTTTTCCCCCACCTCTCTCCAGCGGGAGCTCAGGCAAGTTTCTGGCGCACGGTGTGTGCATATATATTTGGAATTTTGCATGACCTCATCAATAGGCATTGTGACCCACTGTTTAGTTTTGGAGTTATGATTCAGAATTTAGGGGAGATGACTTTGAGGAATATTTTTAGAATACAAGTCAGGGCTCAGGACCAGACCACAAGAGAAAGCACAGAGTCTGTTAAATCCACATCACTATGACGCGATTCTCCTAAAAAAATAATCTTATTTGTTCTGACAGCTGGGATCTAGCTCTTATAGTTGCTGGACGCTGTCCCTCTTTGATTGAATAAAGAATGATTTTACTCACATAAGGCTAATATGAAATACGTAGCTTTTGTGGGATTTTCACACATAGAATGTGCTGCTATCTCGTTCAGAAACCACAGTCCTAGCCGTCAAGCAACATACACACTCGTGCAGTTCAATTTGATTAAAGAAAAAAAAAAAAAAAATCCTTCACATGTCCCAATATGGCATGGGCTCTAAAGCCTATAGCACCAATAGCATTCCCCAAACACAACACACAGAACTCACTCATATACAATATTGTTAAAGATCAATTAGACAGCTGGGTAGCTACTGATGGAAATCTTACATCTTAATCGAATGAAGAAGAAAAGCATGGTGATTACAATGACTAATTCTACTAATTACCACCAATGAGAGCTGCTTCCCCACACTTAAACTTAAGATATTTATCCAGTTTTATTGTTTGCTATGGCTGCATTTTCCCTAGCTAAAGGAAGCTGAAAACTTGAGGACAGGCCCTTGTAATTACCACAGACATACAAATATCTTTGCGATATTTATTTCCCAAGATAAAATTACACTGTTCTGATCTCTAGATGTCAAAGTGAAACGCTCTGTTCACGGCCAGAAAAAGCTTCCCTCTAAAAGGTTGCTTACAACCTACACAGAATGAAAAATACAAACCATGTTAAAACTTTGCATTACTGATTGGTCAAGGGACCTGGATGTTTTCAAATACTGAGAGTTTTAAACATTCCTTCACAGTTAATCCCTCGGGCAACAGCTTTGTTTCATAAAGCACCAAATATTTTGGACTTATTTCAAAACCCCCAAACCCGCAAGACAGCCACATCACACCCCCGCAAATATTTCAGCTGCTATTTCCAATTAACACAGTGCTTTGAAACCTCTCAAAAATCACATTATATTAGAAGCCTTACCCTGGTTTCACTTTCGCTGAAGATATCACTGTTTGCCACACAGGCAATCAGGGAGCTAAAGCTGTAGTTGAAGTTTCTAAAGTGCATCTTGCTTTCTTAGAGCGAAAGCACTAGCGACTCAGGCAGTCAAGCCCCAAGTGACGGTCCCTTGCAAGAGGCTGGAGGTTGTCTCTCCAGCAGGCCCTTATAAAGCACCGAAGTCCAGCCCCCTGGGGAAAAAAAAAAGCACAGCTTCTAGAGCATCCTGTTTGGACAGCAAATTCCTGAGTCAAGTCCTGCATGCTTTTAGGCAGACAGAGACAGAGTGTAAGTTTCTACTGGAAAGAGGTGACGTCAACACCTTAGTCATTTTCCCTATGCTAATTAACTTTGCTTGGGGAGGATGGAAAAAACAGCCAAGGTTTGCCTTGCAGCTGCTTTATCAACTCCTCTTGCAACATAGTTTCCACTGGTAGTAATTCCATTCAGCCACTCAGACACCATGCTCCTCAGCTGAATGGGACCACCCTTCTTAAGATGGAAAATGTTACAGAAGAAAAATGAGGAAGGTCTCAGCAGTAAACAGTAATTAGCCTCTGGGGGAGTTTTGAGCCTTTGGGAAACCTGGAAACTCAAGCCTTGGCTAGTTGTTTGATCCCTGTAATTCCCTGAAAACCTCAATCCAAGTTTTATGTTGGGGTATTAGAGAAAACGTTTTGAAATCTTTCTTGGTCAATGAACTCTGTTTTTAAAGAAAAAAAAAAAAGTGGAATTCATTTTGAAATATGGCGCTTTTTTTCCACCCTAATTGAACTTTACTGGATGAATGTCCCCATTCTCACTTGTATTCCACAGTGGGAATGTGAGAAGAGCTCCTCAAGCAATCCTGGGATTCTTCACTGGAAAATTTTACTATTGTAATCTGGAAACTAGGAAGATGCAACACTTTGATCATTTTCTGGGAGCTACTGGATTCAGAAAAAGATACAAACACATTTTAGAGAATCTAGCTTCTGGAGTTGAGAAGAGAAAACACTGAGATCAGCTGTCCTGTTTTGAGACACATAGACTAAAAGTTGCGTTTTTCTTCTCATAGAAAAGGAAGAAGAAATGAAAGGAATGCATGCTACAGTTGGAGAGCGTACCTGAAAACGGGCCCCTTTTCAGGTGAAATATCTGCCCCTTCTTTCCAAAGCTGCAACTCTGAGGTGCTAAGCACGTTTCCAGTTTCGATCCCTGTGGCAGCCTGGGTCCTCGGTCCTTCCCAGTCTCCCCAGTTGCATTATCACCTAAAAGCACTCAAGTTACTTCTAAAAGCATTGTCTAGTCTAGCGGCACACAGAGACACCTCCTAAGCTTCCAGAAGTTAACTAGAACTCTGCCATTCACATGTAAGAATTACCTTCAGAGAACCATTAAAGTTAGCCAATAATGTTACAGTCTCCAATAATGGAGCAAAACGAAACCGGAGCATTTATCCCTCCAAAGGAGGAAAAGTCAAGTCTTGGATGAATGAGCATTGCTTAATTTCAATGCGCACTGCCTTACTGCCAACTGTAGAGTTATGTAAGAAACCAGTTATGGTGTTCGCTTTGCCAAATTACCCATAACTCCCAACCCGAAAAGATCTAAATGCATATATTCTAAAACAGTTCGGAACCCTGTGAATAGTACGGGTCTGCCTCAAACCGCACGGGGATGCGGTCGCATGAGATGGTGCTTGGCGATGGGTAGCGTGTGTTTGGGCGTGCCGTATTTTCAGTGCTGTCGGCAGCCCGTCCCTGACACACGCACGTTGTGGCGGTGGTAGTGTGGGTATGGGAGGCGGTGGGGGGGGGGGGGAGGGGGAGGCGCTAAGGGGAAAGAAAGGGAGGGGGAGGTAGGACACAGAAGCCTCCTCCAGAGAGGCTGGGGAGGGCTCTGAGGTGCACCGCCCCTCCCCCCTGCTCCGCCAAGTCCACGTCCACCCCATGGCCCCCCTCCACCCCCCCACCCCCCCACCCCCCGCTTTTTCTCTTTCTCCTGGAGTCCACCTTAGCAAATAGAGTTAAACTGCGGTCAGAGGAGAAAGAAGAGGCAAATTTCTGCTCTGAGAAATAAATGATAAATGATCGCTCTTTCACCAGGCTGCCCCAAAAGCCTAATGTGTGATTCCGTACCTGCCTTTGACTTGCTTTTAAGGTCCATTTGAATCAAATTGTGATCCTGAGTGCTCCCATTTTTACACCCAGAAGAGGAGCTCAAAACAGTGACCAACTGTAGGGGGGCTGAAAAGAATGCTTTTCGGCAAAACTCCTTGGGTCACAAAGTGACCAGGGCCTTGGACCAGAGAGGGGCACCTACGGTCCCCCAGCACCGGCTTCCTCAGCTACTGTGTGAGAGGCATGGAGCAGACACGGGTTTTCGAAGTACGTCACTGAGTGGCAAGGCTCCTTCATGGCGCTCCAGCCCTGGCTGCAGGGACGTTATAAAGGGATAGGACACCTGTCTCGTCCCGGTACCCGGAGGTAACACTGCTTTAAACGCATCTCAGTTTCCCTTCATCTGCTAATCTGACAGTTCTCATCAGGAATGCCCACTCTGGCTCAGTCGGTTAAGCGTCCAACTTCGGCTCAGGTCATGATCTTACGGTTCGTGAGTTCGAGCCCTGCGTCCGGCTCTGTGCTGACAGCTGAGAGCCGGATCCTAGTTCAGATTCTGTTTTTCCCTCTCTCTCTGCCCCTCCCCATGCTCTCTCTCTCTCTCTCTCTCAAGAATAAACATTAAAAAAATTTTTGTTTTTAGGAATGTCCACTCTTCAGCTGCGTGTCTATTATACGGGAACTTGGATTTCTAAATGTCCTATGCAAAAGCATTACATTGTAAACAGTGCCTGTCCTCATGGAGGATAAAAATTGTTCCAAAGCAAGTATTAAAAAAAAGTAGACGTTCCTACATGTGTATCCCTTGTCATTTGGGAGACAAGTGCATTCCTGATTCTTGTTTGCTAGTCGGATAGAAGTGATTTGAAGAAAGCAGTGCCTAATGTCTCATTAGAGCTCTTGAGAAGCATACCAAAAATTGCACTTAAATTAGTAAAACTGACACCAGAAGTTGAAGAAGAAATGAAATGCTTTAGTCAACTGAAAGCTTTAGATGTTTTGCATTTCTTCCATTCGTGCCATAAAAATCCTAAATTCATCTAACTTGCAGTAAGAGCATATTTTCACTAAGAAGTTTTCTATTTTCAGGGAGGAAAAACTGAGGTTTAGGGTGAATTCCACCATTTCCATTACAGCATTCCCGGAGCAGAGTTAGGATGACCTCAGCGCGTCCTTATAAACCCCAAGGAGTTTGCACCTTTGCCAAGAATGTGCCACCACCAGGGAAACGGTTCTACAAAACGACCAGAAAGGGAAACTGAGTGTGGACCTTGATGTGCAAACCAAAGCAGAGCAAAGAACAGGGCAATTCACAAAAGATGGGGGGGGGGGGCGGAGGGCGGGGCGGGGGAGGACATACCTGACTGAGGTAAAAGGTACCCGTTTCAAGAGCCTTCATCTTGAACGCTAATGCAACTCAGGGCTTAGGCGAGTTTTTAGCTTCTGAGATAATGGAATTGTTTTATTGTTGCTTCGTATTTGGAGCCCTTGCTGCCTCCGACGTGGAGCTCTGTTCCTCCACCCTCGGTTACTGTACAATGGAGAGACCTAGGACCTCACGCTTACTCATCTTTACCGTTTTCCCAGTCTGATCGATGGTATTAACCGAGGGGAGTGTTCCTGTCCTCAGCTTGTAACCCTGGTTAATACCCAATTCAGCGGTGGAGCGGGATCGAACAACGTGATGCTGGCAGAGCGCTGAGCAGGGCGCCTGAAACACTACCGGGGGTGGTTGTGTGTGAGCCGCGTCTCTGTTTCCTACTTCACCTGTCGTGATACTGAGGTTGACAAGGGCACAGTTTATTTAGGGGAGCCAGGACTCACCCTGGTCTATCAACGGCAGATTCCAGGCTGGTTCCAGGGAACCACAGCACCGTGCTCCCCTGGCAGCTGCACCTTCTGGTGTCAGAGCTCATGTCCCCACCTCTGTTCTCTCAGTTGCTCTGGCTGGACTGTCTAGGGCATCTTGGATGCCTTCCTCTTCTAGGTGCCCTGCCCGCAGGTCCGGGGAGAGGTCTGTGGATTCTCTGTACCACCCTCCACTTTGCACTCCCCGCACAGCACTTCAGGCAGCTTCTGCGACTGCAGAAGGCCTCACGGTGGCCGATTTCTTATGGCTCCAGGATAGCACATAATTCCCACAACAGGTAACTTCTCGAAGCCGAGCTTGATCACGTTTCTCTCCCGTGGGAAAAACTTCAGCGACTTCCCATTGTTCCTTAGGTTGAAGATGACGACTTTTACTAAGTATTCATGCATGCATCCACCCATCCACCTATCCATCCATCTGTCCATCCATCCATCCATCCATCCACCCATCAACCCACCCATCCCATCCATCCACCCATCCATTCTTTCACCCAAGCAGTTTTTTAGGTTTTGGGGATTCACGGGTGAACAAAACAGACAAAACCCTCTGCTTTCACGGAGCTGACATTCTAAATGGGAAGAGAAGGAAAAGAAAAGAAACAAGATAATTGGGTAAAGTACACAGTGAGTTTAGACAGTGGTAAGTGCTGGGGGAAAGGCACAGAGAGGGGACAGGAAGAGCTGGGGAAAGATGCTGAAAGAGAGACTGGTCAGAGAAGGCATCCCTGAGAAGGTGACATGTCGATGCATCAGATCTGAAGGAAGTGGGAGACTGAACTGTGGGATGCTGGGGAACAGCATTCTGGGCCTGGGAACAGAATACACCAAGGCGCCCAGCCAAGAGAATCTTGGCACATTCAAGGCCCTGCAGGGGAGAAGGGTGGAGAAAGCGGTTGGGAACAAGGCCATGGGAGCCTTTGAGCCCTGAGAGAACTCTGGCTTAAATTCTGATTGAGGTGGCAGCCATGAGGGGGTTTTGAGCAGGACTTGACTTCCATACAACAGAACCACTCCAGTATCTTAGTTCAGAATAGAGCAAACGGCAGGGTGGAAGCAAGATGCCCAGTGAGGCTTGAGGCCTTTCCCGGCCACGGAGCCCTCAGCTGTGCCTGTTTTCCTCACTGCCCTCAGCCAGCTACTCTCTTGTCTCCCTCCTCTGCCCATCAGACCCCTATATATCCTTTAAAGCCCATCACAAACACTGCTTCTCTAGGAGACGCCCTTCCGTTAACCCAGTGACCCTCTGGGCTCTCCTCTTAGTTACATTCTTATCTGGCAAATCTCCCTGACTGCAGTGAAAGCCACATGGGGGCAACAGCACTCATTCTGTGCTTCCTGGAGATGCTGGTAAATGTTTGTGACATTCAGAGACTGCCCCAGGGAGGGCCCATCTGAGTCCCACAAAGAGCCAGAATTCACCAGGCATCAAAGGGCCATGGCCCTTGGTGTTCCTGACTGAAGGGTGTCCCTGTGTCTTTGGTTTAAGCAAAGGCCATGCCACTCCTTTTTGTCACAGGACGTCGTGTAGCATCGGTAAAGGCACATGTGTGCTCAGAGGGTGCCAGTCCCATTCCAGGACATACCTTCTCCGTCCCTGCTGTGTGGGAGCCCGCAGGTCACCCAGGCGGGGGTGGGGTGGGGTGGGGGGGCACTGAGCCATCAAGTCCAGACTTGGGGGCCCCAACCCTGGGACGCTCCTGGAGGCCTATGATTCTTCGGGGTCTCTGGCAGCCGTCCTGAAAATCTTCTGCATGTGGGAAGAACATATTCAGCTTACTATATTTTCACTTCTTTTAATGCCACTGATGTCTTTTTAAAATGCCTATTTTTAGGGTATGTTTTATAAGGTGCCCAGTGTAGAGTTGAAATCGTGTAGAATTTATGAACAAAAATGCTTTCACTGGCAGATGTACTAAAAACTCTTTTACCAATGAGATTCATGATCAAAACCCACGGAGACCATTTGTCTATGCGGCAGTGTGATTAAATCCCCATTTTTCTTTGAGCTTCGCCCTAACGATCCAGGAGAAGAAAGAGAGCAGGAAAAATATTCTTCTTCTTGATCTTGGAAGGAATCTCCATTCTCGTTCTCTGTCAGGAGGAATCAGGGAATGAGCTCGGGGAGGAGGCCAGATTTGGGCTCAGGAATTTATTGCTTTTAGCACTACTTTATTACTGGTAAGATCGGCTGCGTCACAGGGAGGGGCCTCCATTTCAAAGCAAACGTAAAACAAAGCAGGTGACCTTTCTGCTGATGGGCTCCAGGGTTCTAACCAGAACCCCCTAAAAAAACAGGCAGGTTGGGGTTCTTCCACGACAGAGGGTGACGCCTGCCGTAAGAATTCCAAATCTGCAATAAGAGAACCGTCTTAAGTGAAGATCACTTCTATGTTTAATAAGCACTAATCCTCTGGATCTGCAGGGTAATGCAGAAGAAATGATACTAATACTAAGCTTCAGCCTGGCACATTTCTGATAATTTGAAAAATAGAAGAGTCTGACGGATCTGCTACTTTGCACGGATTAGTACAAGAGAGTATCCACATAATTAGTATTTCTGGGAGAACACAGAGCTTTCAAGGACTTAAATGTATAATATGGGTGGCGTATTGAAGCCAGTGTCAAAAAGGATCGATGTATTTTTTTTTTAATGTTTATTTATTTTTGAGACAGAGAGAGACAGAGCATGAATGGGGGACGGTCAGAGAGAGAGGGAGGCGCAGAATCTGAAGCAGGCTCCAGGCTCCGAGCTGTCAGCACAGAGCCTGACGCGGGGCTCGAACTCACGGACCGTGAGATCATGACCTGAGCCGAAGTCGGACGCTTAACCGACTGAGCCACCCAGGCGCCCCAGGATCGATGTATTTTAGCAGAAGGGCAGGCATACTCTGTTAAAGGTTATGGTAGAGTGTTAAAAAAAAATGCAATCATCAAAAAAAAAAAAAAAAAAAAGAAGAAGAAGAAATAAAATGAAATAATCAGTTGATTAGGAAAAACTAGGGATGAGAAGCATGTTCGAATTTATACCTTAAAAAGGAGGTCAGGGCTCAGGCAAGATTTCATCTCGGTTGTTAAACTCCACGTGAGCTCAAAATCCCATTAACTTTTGCTTCCTTATTACCTCAATCTTTCCTTAGTACAGAAAGGTTAAACAACCCTCTGTGACTTTTTGGAAACGCACGGCTTAGGAGGCCGAAGACGGAGAAAACAGCCATAGGCAAATCGGAACTATGCTTAATGAGCGGCCTGGAGACCAGCGGACGTGGATTAAGGGAGGTAACGTTTATTCAGAGGTGACTGTGGCCAAAGCCACCCTAATTAATCATCCCTTATTTGCTCTCTTTTGTCGAGTCCTTTCCCGACCCACCTCGCTTTAATTACTGATTTTAATTTCTGCCTTGATGCCTTCCTCGGCTGGGGCACAATTTTGTGGCAGCAAAAACCCCCGGGCAGGAAGTGTATGGGAGCAGGCTAGCGACCATCTGCCCCTGTGCTTACCACTCATGCGGCTGGTTATCTCTCATTCCAGCCCTGCATTGATTCATTCCCATCAACTAAACCAACCCCCCTTTTAAGTTCATTTATTTATGTATTTAGAGAGAGAGAGCAGGGGAGGAGCAGAGAGACAGAGACAGAGAGACAGAGAGAGAGAGAGAGAGAGAGAGAGAGAGAGAGAGAATCCCAAGCACGCTCCACGATGTCAGCACAGAGCCCAACTCGAGGCTCAAACTCACAAACCGTGAGATCACGACCTGAGCCGAAATCAAGAGTCGGACGCTCAACTGACTGAGCCACCCAGGCGCCCCATAAACCCCCTTTCCATTCAAAGTATGAGCTCTACTTTTTAGTGTGAACGCTGACGGAAGAACCCGGATCCTTTCGTTGCAAATTCCATGCTCATCCGGAAGAACTGACCCAACCAGATGTGGGCAGGACGTGGGCCGCCGGGAGGCAGAAGCCACGTGTCATTCTAGTAGGTTCTCCCGAGGAACCTGGCACAGTGCTGGGGTCACGCGACAGCCTATCGATACCCGGTGAGTGTCTGGTTAAACAAGCAGAAGATGAAAAAGTGAGAAGGTTGTGCAAGAGAGAGGAAAGAGGGGAGCAAAATCAAAATCCGTAAAACCAGATAGAAAACACAGTTTTCAAAACCTTTGCTCTGCAGAGTTTGTATCCACACCCAATTTAAAAACTCAGGAGTCAGCTCAGAAATTGGTCCTTGCCAAATGCGGGAGAAGAGAAAACTGTGTCATGAGTGCTTTCCTACTATTTCCATTACCGCCCCCAGGCCCTGTTTTCCTGTCTGTAGCCGAGAAGTTTCTAACAAGGCCCCAGCTTAGGTTGCCTTTTTATGCTTTCGTTGCCTTCTTTCCTGATTAAAGTCTGAAAATAAGTTGCACGAGGAAGTATATCCTGTCTTCGTAAGAATGGCACAATGATTTAAAATACGCTAACGTATATTTAAAAGGAAATATACTGGGGCTCCTGGGTGGCTCAGTCGGTTAAGCGTCCGACTTCAGCTCAGGTTATGATCTCACAGTCCGTGAGTTCGAGCCCCACGTCGGGCTCTGTGCTGACAGCTTGGAGCCTGAAGCCTGCTTTGGATTCTGTGTCTCCCTCTCTCTGTTCCTCCCCCACTCTCTCTCTCTCAAAAATAAAGATTAAAAAAATTAAAAAAAAAAAAGAAATATACTAAAGTATATTTAAAAAGAAAAAGATAAACTATCAACACAGAACAAAGGAGACTCCACTGCAACTTGGATATTAATACGCACCATCAAAAAAGAGAATGGTTGCACCAGGCTTGTTGTTAAGGAAATTTGGGCATTCCTGTCAAGTGACTAGAACTTGGGCACACATCCTTACTCCGTAGCGTCTGGGATGGAAGAGCTGTCCCCTTAGGTCTAGAATTGCCAGCTCCCCAACACTTAAAAAAGTTAGTTGTCAATATTGAAAAACTGGGAAGTTTCACATAGAAATAGAATTTAAAAAAATTTTTAGGGGCGCCTGGGTGGCGCAGTCGGTTAAGCGTCCGACTTCAGCCAGGTCACGATCTCGCGGTCCCTGAGTTCGAGCCCCGCGTTGGGCTCTGGGCTGATGGCTCAGAGCCTGGAGCCTGTTTCCGATTCTGTGTCTCCCTCTCTCTCTGCCCCTCCCCCGTTCATGCTCTGTCTCTCTCTGTCCCAAAAATAAATAAACGTTGAAAAAAAAAATTTTTTTTTTTAATTAAAAAAAAAATTTTTTTTTAATGTTTTTTTTGGGGGGGGGGAGTAGGGGAGGGGCAGAGAGAGAGGGAGACACAGAATCCGAAGCAGGCTCCAGGCTCTGAGCTGTCAGCACAGGGCCCGACGTGGGGCTCAAACTCACGAATCACGAGATCACGACCTGAGCCGACGTCGGACCCTTAACCGGCTGAGACACCTACGTGGCCCTAGAAATAGAATTTCTGGCTTCTTTGTGGGGGAGGGGGGGGAAGGGAAGATGTGTCCACTCAGGGCCCAGTGACCCATATGGTGATGGCTGAACTGGTGGCTAAACCCTGTGCTCTCCAGATATCATTGTCCCCATCACTCCAGACCCCAAAGGCATTTGAGCTTTTGGCCTCTGGCTTAATTTAGGAAGTCATCAAAAATAGCTTAGTCCCTTGCTGTGAGCCAGACACTGAGAGATAGGGATACACACGAAAGCACTCACCCATCCACCCCCCTGGCTCAGTGTTTTATGTCACATAATCTACTTCAAATAATGCATTTATTTGTTAAGAAAATGTTTTAAATATTTATTTTTGAGAGAGAGAGAGAGCAAGCTCCAGCGGGGGAGGGGCAGAGAGAGAGGGAGACACAGAATCTGAAGCAGGTTCCGGGCTCTGAGCTGTCAGCACAGAGCCCGACGTGGGGCTAGAACCCGGGAGCCGTTGCGATCATGACCTGAGCCGAAGTTGGACGCTTAACAAACTGAGCCACCCAGGGGCCCCTCAAATAATACATTTAGAGAGCATGTCCATTATGCCTCACAAGGCAATTCTTCATCTTTTTCCTTCTGGCCCATTCACTGGCACAACACATTTTCATAAGTGACTTCCTGGGCATTTGCTGAACGTTCTCTCCCACCTCTGAAATTATACAGTAATGTAAGCGACTGGTGGAGACATTATTATAGGGATTACGTAGATTCTGCTCAAACAACTACAAACCACAGTTGGTTTCTTTAGAAATTGTTAGGAAGACGTTGGGTCATACCAGAGACGCAGCCAGCATGGCTAAGAATCAGAACCTTAACCCACTTACAGATTTCTGCAGAACTCGTTTGTGATTGATGGAGGCAGAAAGGTTCTGTCATGAATGGCCTTAGAAGACAGGGTTAGAGATGATCCGAAAGTAGACAGAGTTCCAGGTATTTTCAGAGTGAGGCTTTTAAGACAGTTCTTTTTTTTAAAAAAAAAAATTTTTTTTTCAACGTTTATTTATTTTTGGGACAGAGAGAGACAGAGCATGAACGGGGGAGGGGCAGAGAGAGAGGGAGACACAGAATCGGAAACAGGCTCCAGGCTCCGAGCCATCAGCCCAGAGCCTGATGCGGGGCTCGAACTCAGGGACCTCGAGATCGTGACCTGGCTGAAGTCGGATGCTTAACCGACTGCGCCACCCAGGCGCCCCTAAGACAGTTCTTTAACAGACCATTTAAACTGCCTTTGTAAAAATCTAGGATCCAGTTTAATCGAACTTCTTATGTTGAAATAAGTCTTAGGAAGATGGTGCCTGACTTCATCCTTTATGTTATTTTATTTTTAATGTTTATTTGTTTATTTTGAGAGAGGGAGAGGAAGCATGAGCAGGGGAGGGGCAGAGAGAGAGGGAGAAAGAGAATCCTAAGCGGGCTCCACACTGTCAGCACGGAGCCCAACGGTGGGGGGGGGGGGCCCAATCTCACAAACCGTGAGATCACGACCTGAGCTGAGGTCAGGAGTTGGACGCTCAACGTGCTGAACCATCCAGGTGCCCCCTGACTTCATCCTTTAAAGAAACGTCCCCCAAGAGTCTGAAGATGGAATACAGGGTCATCAACCGCTGGGGGGTGGGGTGGGGGTTCTGGGGACGACGCGACCCTCACTGGAGCAGAAGAAGGGCTTGTGCTGATGCCCCCACATTGGTCAGCTCCGGAATGGTAGCGACCTTGAGAAGGGGTGGGGAACTTAGAGAGATGGGTGGCTCTGCTCAGCTGATATAATCCCCCAAAGGGACAACTGCCAAGGGCAGCTGGGTGGCAAATCCTCTATTCCTGAAGGGTCCTGGAGCGTGTCACTGTGTTCGCCAACCAACCAACCGAAGAGGGAAACAAAGGCAAGAAAAACATAGTTTAAGTTAAATGTCCTTACAGCTTGCAGCCCACTGGTAGACGTCTGAAACATGGAAAGCGTCACCTTCCTCAAGGACCTCATGGCTGCCTTAGTGCCTTAACGTGTGTGTTTTATTAAAGACTAAAAGTAACCTTATCTTAACAGCGCCAGCCCCTCAAGGTCCTGAAAAGCCTTGCTTCCAAATTCCCTAGAAACTTACTGTCTCTCTATCCCTTCTCCCTCCACAAACTCAAAAGTATTTAATCAGTCCCTCCTCACAATCCTGGCACAGCTCTTTCTGCCCGGGGGTCCTGTCCCCATGCTGTAATGAAATGCCTTTTTGCACCAAAAACGTCTCAAGAATTCTTCTCTTCTTCCTCCTCCCCTTCTTCTCCTTCTTTTTGAAGTTTATTTATTTTGAGAGAGAGAGAGAATGAGAGAGAGAACAAGGGAGGGGCAAAGAGAGAGGAAGAGAAGGAGAATCCCAAGCAGGTTCCACGCTGCCAGCACGGGGCTCAAACTCACAAACCATGAGATCATGACCTGAGCCAAAATCGAGAGTCAGACGCTTAACCGACTGAGCCACCCAGACGCCTCTCGAGAATTCTCTCTTAGCCATTCGCTCACGAACCCCATTTTATAATTTCATCACAACCAACCACCAAGCGTTCCCAAGATCAAGGAACCAACAAGTTCCAAGGTCAAAGATTTGTACACTAAGTTAATCATCTGAACTATCCCACAAGTAGGACAGACTTTAAACTGGACTCCATGAAGATACTACTGATTTTACTGCAGATCATTAGGTCATTGATCCATGTTAAGGAACTTGAAAAAAATACAGTTAAAAAAAAAAAAAAGGTAGTAAACTCAACAGTTTCAGAATCTCAGTATTTACCATGTCAGTTGAAGCCCCGACAATTTTACTCCTACGAATTTATTCTATAGAAAGTACAGAGCTGTGGGCAAAGGTTTAGATGCAAACATATACCCTGCAATCCTGCTTGTGCAAATAACATACCCAAACCAACCAGTGACCGGCTAATGTGCTGAATCCATTCCACAGGCTACAGAGCCCTTCACACTAAGGAGGTGAAAACTAACGACATAAAAAAAAGATGTTCACAACTTACTGTTAAGAGAAAAGAAAAGCAGGTTACAAAGCGACGTTTATTGCTGGGATCCATTGTGGCGAAAAGAAAAAATGTGCATGTTAGTTACGATTGCAGGGTTTTCCTTTTGCGCCTATTTGGACTAACTAGTATTACTGTTTGGGCTTACAGTGAACATTTATTACTTTTGTAATAACACGAAGGCTTCTCTGTCTGCCCTCCCTTCACTTTCTCTTATGTATCAATGGTCACAGAAACCGCGGTTAACAGATAACACTCTTGCAAAGTTAGACGGTTAGGGGGAGAGGAAATTTACCCCCCTATTTCTCGCACAGCGGTGTGTGGCTTGTGGCTTTCATTTCTTTGCCCTGTGAATGTTTGTTACCCACACTTTCCAAACCTGGTGCTCTTAACTCGTTAATATTTTGGGGGTGCCAACTGTTGAGAGAATCCCCTTTCTTACTTACCTAAATACTTTTCAAAAAGAGGGATTTCACCAGAAAACACTGCTTTTGTGTTTTCTTCGATAACCTCCTTGGCCAGCCATTTTTATCCGGTGAAGTGACCAACCACTTAGTTGTGTTGACTGGGACATTCTCACCGGAGTCCGGGCCACCGCGAGCCAGGAGACGGTCACGTGACTGTCCTGCTCCCTGGTGTTGAGCTGCGCATTAGCATGACCAGATCTTAAGCAGCACACTCAACTCAGCAGGCTCTAGGGGGTGGCTGGCAGAGAGTTATCTGCTGGGTTTTGGAAAATCTCCTATCCGGGCTTTGCAAATGACCTCCAGCACGATGCCTTCTCTGAGCAGAGCCGTCAGATTCTTTCTTGTCACTCCCATGTCCCCACATCTACCCCTTCCTCATCTGTGTTTTCTCCACTCTTCTTGCTGACCCAGAATCACATTCGGAGCTCTTTCTTTCTCCTTGGGACGGCCCTGCCCTCTGCATCTCCCTTCTAACGAGACTGGAATGTTACTTAATGAGCTTCCCCCCCCCCCCCCCCCATTACAGTGTTAATGATGACAGCTGTTCAAGTATAAGAGCTCTCAGAGAATTTGTATTTAATCAGCATATTATGGAGATCAAAGTCTCGTCCCCAAAGGAATGACTGCATTGCTAAGAGGAAAATTCCAGACAGCAAATCGGTTACAGGGGGGAAAGTCCCCTAGACAGGTGAGCTTTTCTGAGGCAGGGTTCTACCTACTTGGAGATATTTTGAGCACCTATATTGAGTAGGTTCTTATGTGAGCTGTTTGGGATATAGAGCAGATGTTCGAGCATGAAGAAAAATGATTCATTTGTGTATTCATTCAACTATCATTTGTTAATCTCCAGCCTTGTATGACCTTGAGCAGAGAACCCAGGTGCCCACGTTTGGACTTCTGAGTACAGACCTGTCAGCTAATAGATGCGTGTTGCGTTAAGCCACTGAATCTGCGGTAACTGATTATGCAGTTACAGAACATAGTTAATGAATCAGGATCTGGGTTTTTGTAAGTCCTCTAAGTGATAGGATACACACTCAAGTTGGAACACCTCTGGTGTACATAAAGGGCCCACACAGCAGAGCTCGGCGGACAGCTCTGAAAAAGTTTTTAAGAGTACAAAAGAGGGGCGCCTGGGTGGCTCAGGCGGTTAAGCATCTGACTTCAGCTCAGGTCATGATCTCGAGGTTCGTGAGGTCCAGTCCTGTGTTCAGCTCTGTGCTGACAGCTCAGAGCCTGGAGCCCGCTTCAGATTGTGTGTCTCCCTCTCTCTCTTCCTCTCCCCTGCTCGCGCTCTCTCGCGCTCAAAAATAAAGACACATTTTTAAAAATTTTTAAAAAAAGAGCACAAAAGAAAAAAAAATCTCTCGACTTGCCCTTCAGGTATCAGATCAGACTGACTGCTGGACGTTCTGTAAATGCCAGACAAGGGGGCCATGCAAAATTCCCTTTCCCCCCATTCAACCTAAGGGTCAAGGGCAGCTAGAGCTAATACTGATAAAGTAGCTGCAGAAGAAAAGTTCTAACGGAAGCGGGACCGGGAAGGTGGACCGTGTCCCATATTCTGAGAGGCTGAGAGGGAGGCTGACCTGAGTCTCTGAAACTATGAAGGTAGGACCTACTTCACAGGGTGGTTGTGGGGCCCTAAGAGGACCCCACCCGGGGTCAGCACAGGGCCTGGCTCGTGGTGGCTTTGCAGTCGGGGGGAACTGTGAGCGCACTCCCCTTTCTCCCTTCCTCCGGTCCATCCTTCTGCACACCACTCATTTCTTCCAGTTTTTTCTGACTCTTTTCCGATTAGTGTTACCACGGTTTCTCTTTCTCCACCTGTTTATTTTTAATCTCCATGTGTCTTCACATCTAAAGTGTCTTTCTTATTGACAGCATCTGGTGGGGTCTTGTTTTTTCATCCCCTCCGACAATCCCTGTCATTAACTGGTACCTTTAGACCCCTGGTGTTCAAAGCGATTGCTCATTTAGTTGGATTCATAGCTACCATTTTGGTTACAATTTCTGGCTCTTTCTAAAATCCCTGCCTGTTTCTTTTCCCCATCCTTCTTTCCATCTCTCTAGTTTGTTCTTCCACCCCCCCCCCCCTTTCACTGCCAGGAGGGCGCCTTCACCTGGGGCTGCCTCGGGAGTGACATGGAGGATACCATCTTGAGGGTACCGTCTTGAGGGTACCGTCTTGTGGATGGCCACGGGCACCTTTACGTAAGCTTAGGGCAGCTCTGTTTATAGGAGTGGATGTCTGGAAATCCTCGCCCAGTTCTCTGCATGCTACTGGACAGCAGTAGAGCAATAGGACCTGGCATACAAGGAGGAAGACGTGCCTTGGGAACATTCTAGAAGGTGAGTCTTGGAAAATGCACCACCACAGCCTCTTTGAGACATTCCTAACTTGGGATATTACAAAACAGCCTGTCTCTCTCTTCCTGCCAGCACTGCTGGGGCCTCCGTTCACTCTCAGGAGAAAATCCAGCATCCAGACCATGAGTGGCCCCTGGGACCTCTCGGCGCAGGTCCTGCCTTGCCCTTGCCACAGCCCAGGTCCAGCCACACGGACCTGGTTCATCACTGCTCCCCAGGCTTCTAAGGCTCAGGGCTTTCATCCAAGCTTCTTCCTCTGCCTGGATCACCTCCTGCATCTCCTCCTAGCCAAGTCCCGCTTGAATAATAATTTAAATATCATCTCTGGGGGCACAAAAGTTGCCCCTGGGCCCCCAGATGTGGCAAACTCTTCTGTTAAGCATTCCTATTCTTTCCTGGCACCTATGATGACTACAATTGGTTGTGGGTTTATCTTTTCAACATCTGTCTTCCCTGCTGTGCACTCCCCAAGAGTTGGAAAATGACCGTCCAACCATGTTTTCAATGACTTGAAAACGTGACCTAGAGCACGGAGTTAGCAATTTACACGTGCCGTTGGGGGTACAGGACTCCAGCACACTGTGCTGAATTCTGCAGTAGATTTATGCCGGTGATCTGCACCACGGTTGTTCCTTTTGCCATAACAACTTATACGGAGGGTGGGATCTAAGCACAGTGTGTCAAAGTCAAGGGTTAGAATTTGCTACAGGAATAGTATACCTATTGAACTCTCTGTTTAAATTATATAGCTAGGCTATCTTGCCACATTGAAAATGAATTCAGAAGAGGTCCTAAAAAATTAAAATTAGGAATATGTGTGGATATATGTTTAATTTTTTAAAATTTTTATTTATTTTTGAGAGAGAGAGAGAGAGAGCACAAGCAGGGGAGGAGCAGAGAGAGAGGGAGACACAGGATCCGAAGCAGGCTCCAGGCTCTGTCAGCACAGAGCCCGATGTGGGGCTCAAACCCACGAACCGTGGGGTCACGACCTGAGCCGAAGTTGGACGTCCAATTGACTGAGCCACCCAGGTGCTCCAATGTGCGTATATATGTTTAGATGTTTAATGTACATTTGCATCGCATGATGGGAATATAAGTGAAAGGCAGAATGGTTGCTAAAGAGTTAAAACACAGGGCTGACCCCGAAGAGTCAAAGCAACGTTGAGAAAGAAGAACAAAGCTGGAGGCACCATGTTTTCTGATTTCAAACTATACTACAAAACAGTGGTAATCAAAACAGTATGGTACTGGCACCCAAACAGGTGCATAGCTCAATGGAACAGAATGGAGGAGCTCAGAGGTAAACCCATGGCATATGGTCAATTAATGGATGACAGAGGAGGCCAGAATATATAATGGGGAAAAGACAGTCTCTTCAATAAATGGTGCTGGGAAAACTGGAGAGCTACATGCAAAAGAATGAAACTGGACCGCTTTCTTATATACAAAAATAATTCAAAATGGGTTAAAGACTTCCATGTAAGACCTGAAACCATAGAACTCCTAGAAGGAAACACAGGCAGTAAGCTCTTGGACATCAACCTTAGTAATATATATTTTTAAATGTATTTTCTTTTTTAAACATTTATTTATGTACGTATGTATTTTAAGTAGGCTTCATGTCTAATGAGGAGCCCAACGCAGGGCTTTGGGCCACACTCACAACCCTGAGATCCAGACCTGAGGTCAAGAGCTGGACACTCAACCTACTGAACCACCCAGGCGCCCTGATGGAGGCATTTATATGTGACTTTATTGACAAAGCTGAATAGAATTCTCCGGCCCGCTGTCACTGGTGTCACAGCCACTGGGATCTCCTCTCCTGAACCTTGTGCCTGAAGTCAGGGACAGGCTGGACTGGCCTTGGTTCAGCAGCCCCATATACTTCTCAGTGGGATGTGATCCCTCAGAGAAACGAGATCAGAAAGCAAAAGCACAGCAAAGTTACAAAAGCAGCACCCCCACCCCCACCCCAGCCTTGTTTCAAGGTCATCTCAAGCTTGCCTCTTGCTCATGTGGGAGATAACAGCATTGCACCAGCCGGTCAGCGTGTGTTCCCCACGCTTCCAGAACCAGCAAGAGGACGGTCTGAACACTGCCTGGCATTTGCTAACAAAAGCTTGTACTGGTGGAGTACTTGCGTGTTGGTCCCCCACAGAAAAATGACGTGAGCCATAACCAAGAAAGTCGTTCTAGAAATGAGGAAGTAGATCTCAGGCTCCTTGTGGTTTCTCGTGAAAACTGCAGCAATGTGGGGCAGGGGTAAAAGGAAACCCTGATGGCACAAAAACAGACACTCAGATCAGTGGAACAGAACAGAAAACAGACCCACAAACATAAGGCCAACTAATCTCTGACAAAGCAGGAAAGAATATCCAATGGAATAAAGACAGTCTCTTCAGCAGGTGGTGCTGGGAAAACTGGACAGCGACAGGCAGAAAAATGAACCTGGACCACTTTCTTACACCAGACACAAAAATAAACTCAAAATGGATGAAAGACCTCAATGTAAGACAGGAAGCCATCAAAATCCTCAAGGAGAAAGCAGGCAAAAAACCTCTTTGATCTTGGCCGCAGCAATTTCTTACTCAACACGTCTCCAGAGGTAAGGGAAACAAAAGCAAAAATGAACTACTGGGACCTCATCAAAATAAGAAGCTTCTGCACAGCGAAGGAAACAATCAGCAAAACTAAAAGGCAACCGACAGAATGGGAGAAGATATTTGCACATGACATAGCAGATAAAGGGTTAGTATCCAAAATCTATAAAGAACTTATCAAACTCAACACCCAAAAGAACAAATAATCCAGTGAAGAAATGGGCGAAATACATGAATAGACACTTCTCCAAGGAAGGCATCCAGATGGCCAACCGACACATGAAAAAATGCTCAACATCACTCATCATCAGGGAAAGACAAATCAAAACCACAAGGAGATACCACCTGACACCTGTCAGAATGGCTAACATGAACAACTCGGGCAACAACAGATGTTGGCAAGGGATGCGGAGAAAGAGGATCTCTTTTGCACTTCTGATGGGAATGCAAGTTGGTGCAGCCACCTTAGAAGGAGGTTCCTCAAAAAATTAAAAATAGAACTACCCTACTACGACCCAGCAATTGCTCTATGAGGTATTTATCCAAGGGGTACGGGTGCGCTGTTTCAAAGGGGCACATGCACCCCCATGTTTATAGCAGCACTATCAACAGTAGCCAAAGTATGGAAAGAGCCCAAATATCCATCGATGGATGAATGGATAAAGAAGATGTGGTATATATATACAATGGAGTATTACTCGGCAATCAAAAAGGATGAAATCTTGCCATTTGCAACTACGTGGATAGAACTGGAGGGTATTACGCTAAGCGAAACTAGTCAGTCAGAGAAAGGCAAATATCATACGACTTCACTCATATGAGGACTTCAAGAGACAAAACAGATGAACATAAGTGAAGGGAAGCAAACACAATATAAAAACAGGGAGGGGGACAAAACAGAAGAGGCTCTTAAATATGGGGAACAAACAGAGGGTTGCTGGAGGGGTTGTGGGAGGGGGGATGGGCTAAATGGGGAAGGGGCATTAAGGAATCTACTCCTGAAATCATTGTTGCACTAGATGCTAACTAATTTGGATGTAAATTAAAAAAATAAAATGAAAAAAATAGTAATAAAAAAAAAAGGGAAACCTTGAAAAACAATGACGACAACAACAACAACAACCAGATGTGTGTGCTCAGTTTGCTCTTGTGTAGAAGAGGGAGATGAGGGGCGCCTGGGTGGCGCAGTCGGTTAAGCGTCCAACTTCAGCCAGGTCACGATCTCGCGGTCCGTAAGTTCGAGCCCCGCCTCAGGCTCTGGGCTGATGGCTCGGAGCCTGGAGCCTGTTTCCGATTCTGTGTCTCCCTCTCTCTCTCTGCCCCTCCCCCGTTCATGCTCTGTCTCTCTCTGTCCCAAAAATAAATAAAACACGTTGAAAAAAAAAAATTAAAAAAAAAAAAAAAAAAAAAAAGAAGAGGGAGATGAGCCTGATGGGGAAGATGCTTTATACCCCAATTTTTCTGAGCCTAGAATTTCTCCCAATGCTTCCCAGTACTTACACTAACCATGTTTGGGATGAATTCATGTTTCCTTGCGTGGCCCTGTGCTTTGCATTCTAGAATGTTTATCACTATGAGGGGTTCCACCCCCCCACCCCCGCCAAGTACCAGCAGCTCACCCGCCATTGCTGCGATCCCGATGGATGTCTCCCATGGTTTTTCTTTTTTTTTTTTTTTTTTAATTTTTTTTTCAACATTTATTTATTTTTGGGACAGAGAGAGACAGAGCATGAACGGGGGAGGGGCAGAGAGAGAGGGAGACACAGAATCGGAAGCTGGCTCCAGGCTCTGAGCCATCAGCCCAGAGCCTGACGCGGGGCTCGAACTCACGGACCACGAGATCGTGACCTGGCTGAAGTCGGACGCCTAACCGACTGTGCCACCCAGGCGCCCCTCCCATGGTTTTTCAAGTGCCCCTGGGAAGACAACTCTGGGATCCAAGATGGAGCTGGTTTGTTCTAACACGCTAAGACTAGCCCCAGCATGCCAACGCATTCCTACGTTCTGTTAATTTCTTTTCAAAAGGCAAGGGTGGCCTCTCTTCATACAGGGCTCCTTTAAAACATGTCATTTCAAATGGGTCCAAAGAAGATATCATCTGCATTGAGAAACACAGGCAGAAATGTTGAAAAGATTTCAGTCGACCCTGAATAAAATGAAATCCTTCGGAGATATAACATGCTCTTTGATATCGGAAGGATACCAAAAGAAAGAGATTTACAGAAATAAAATGGCTAATAGCAAAGGGTCTCTGACTCAGAAAATGGTTAGCAGTCACATGAGGCAAAAGTTCATTTTTTTCTATAACCCCCCCCCCCCCACAGACCCAAAATTCCGCCTAATAGCAATCTCTGCATCCAAACATTTACCCGTACAGTCACTAACCTTTGGCCCTAAGAACTTTCCGGATTTATTAGATGTTGGCTTTAAGAAGAAATGACCTAAAAATACTGACTCTATGTTACTTGCTCGTGGTTTCTTATCATTAATTCCCCCCCCCCCCCTTTTTTTTAAATGTGGACATTAAAACACTTTCTTTGTTTCAAACTAAATAGCTTTTAACTTAAAGTCACTAGCCGGTATAAGGGAGCATTGAGTTACTCGAAAAATCCCAGTATGGTCAGCAAGGCATGTAACTACCACATTCTTATTTCAGAAGCTGATGTGAAAAACGTACCATCAATGTTCACAGGAAAGAACAATCACCGTAGCTTCAAAGCCAAGCCGTCTTCGTGGTTTGCAAATAAACACAGCATTCTCAAATACTAACAGGCAAATAAGTTATGACAGCTCTCAGAGCAGAAAATAGAAGTCAGAGCGCATGGCGACTTCCACTGTGCCAGGAACCAAAGAATAGGAGGAAGTAGCTAAGAACAGCAGCGGGGTTTTCCCTGAGATGTAGACTTTACAAGAAGGGTTCAATTCCATTTGAGATATGGAAAGACAGAGTGGTTTTTTCCCATGAAAAGGGGAAACAGGAAAAGGTAGAAGTTGCTTGACCCATTACTATGTCGTGTCTGGAAAATGAAAACGATGGGGAAAATGATTAGTCGTGAGTGCGTGACTTATTAAAAGGGACCTGCGTGAACGCTTCCCAGAAGCTCTGCTTTGGGGTCCACACTCTTGAAGGCTCTACGTGGTCAACAAACATAGTGGGTTCCCGGGGTGGTGTTTTCTTTGAACCCAAAGGGTCACAGAAAGATTCCCACCAGGCCGCAGCCACGCCGCCTCCAGAATCAAGGGGGCGGTGGAGTCCCCAAGGGCCCAGGAGTGTCAGGAGCTTGAACCCAGGCGAGGGGGAGCCCCCAGCACACCCAAGAGAAAGGGGCATTTCCGGTGGAGCCAAGAGGAGAGCTTTCAGGGGCAACCAGGCGGGCAGTCAGGCCTGCTGCTCTGTGCACACCACACATCCCCCTCTCTGCTCACCCTTTACCCACTCCTGCCACATGGGCAAAGAGCCCCTAGGAGACGGAGAATCTGGAAAAAATAGTCCCGACAGGAAAAGCAAAAAGACCAAGAAAATGAGATAAATTAAGTGCCTTGCCCACTGCAGTGGATTCAACTGTGTCCTCCCCAAATTCGTATGTTGAAGCTCAGACTCCCATTGTGGTGGTCTTAGGAGGTGGGGCCTTTGGGACCTAATTAGACGTCTAGACGAGGTCATGAGGATGGGGCCCCCAAGATGGGATTGGTGTCCTCACAAGGAGAGAAAAGGAGGCCAGGCCTCACTCTCTCTGCCACGTGAGGACACAGCAAGAAGGCAGTCATCTTCGGGATGCCTGGGTGGCTCAGTCGGTTGAGCACTGAACTTCAGCTCAGGTCATGATCTTGGCAGTTCGTGAGTTTGAACCCCGCGTCGGGCTCTGTGCTGACAGCTCAGAGCCTGGAGCCTGCTTCGGATTCTGTGTCTGCCTCTCTCTCTGCCCTCCCTCGTTCACGCTCTGTCTCTCTGTCTCTCTCAAAAATAAATAAAGCTTAAAAACATTTAAATTGGGAAGGTAGAGTTTTCAAAAGGGTACACACGATTAAAAAAATGTCAAGTCAGTTCATGCTCGGGATTTTAAATTCTCTGCAATATCGAAATTTTCCAAATATGAGTATGCTACTTTTAAAAACAGCCTTATTTGAGATGTAATTTAAAAATGATTATACTACCTTGAAAATCTCTGCCTTTAAGTATATCGTTATAAACCGGTATTTTGCTTAACATTGTAAGAAATAACTGTTATAACTGAAAAATACTGTTCACGATAATTTCAAAAGCGATTTTTTTTTTTTACAGTCTATTTTATTTATTTTGAGAGAGACAGAGACAGTGCGAGTGGGGGAGGGGCAGGGAGAGAGGGAGAGACAGAGAATCCCCAGCAGTCTCTGCACTGGCAGCACAGAGTCCCCTGCGGGGCTCAAACCCACGAAACCGTGAGATCATGACCTGAGCCGAAACCAAGAGCTGGACCCTTAACCGAATGAGCCACCCAGGCACCCCTCAAAAGCGATTATTAACCTCTGTATCTATCCATGAATCTGGTCTGTCTGGTTCAAAATGTGCCGGCCAGAAGAACGTTGAATTCTGTTCGAATGCCGCCTACATAACACGTTATTTCTCCTAAGTTACATTGCAAATCCAAGTAACAGGGTATTAAGCAATTACAGAGAAATGCACGCTTTTCCCGTCTGCACTTATTTTGTGTTTCTTTCTTATTTTGTGTAGTTTGGATGATTTTGCTAAATTGCACTGCCAGCTGGCTTGTTGCTGTCCATCACCCAGAAGGAGTTGGGAGATTTCGTTTGCTGCATGCTGAGATGTGACCAAGCAGTCATGTCTGAAGTTCTCTTTCGTCTGCCTTCTGTTCCTCCTGCTCTCTGCGGTCTCCATCCTCCGTGAAGAGAGGAGGCTGCCTGTCCCTGGCCAGTGACTGAGGTGCTCTGCTGGGCACGCTGTGGGGGGCTCAGGGCACTCTGACCCATGCTGGCAGTGACCCTGGAAGGCACTGGGCAGAAGAAGACAGCCAGCCAGGGGCCGTGGTTGTGGCAGCCTGCATGCAAGAAGATGAAATCTGCCACGAAGGCACTTTCTAAGAGAGCCTGTGACTTTCTGGAATGTTGTTGTTAGTTCTTTAGAGCGGTGTTCACTTTCTAGCCCGGTGGCGGTTCAGGTGATATTCTAATTTGCTTTCGAGTTGCGAAATGGGTCTGCTAGATGATTCGCCGTGGTTGTTCAAAACCGGCATTAGTGGTGGCTGCCTAACCAAAAGACACCCAAGTGACAATTTATGGAGGTAAGCTTGGAAGGTTAATACTCACAGCCAGGGTGGTGCTGGCACCCGAGTCCAGGTTAACACGGAGCTGCACGATACCTGCCTTGTTTCCACCGTCCACAAAGCAAATAGGGTTTAACTCCACTGGTGGCATCTACCCCAGCAGAGCCTCCCTAAAGGACTGCACTGGGAGCCCAAGGGAGGGGGACTGGCAGGAGGGCCACAGGCTCCGTGGCTGACCTTCTGAAATGCTGCCATGTGCGGGTTGCCGTTGTCATTCATTCGTTCATCCGCTCATTCATCCACTCATCGACCATCTACTACAGGCCCGGCATGGGCTATGCCAGGTGCTGGGGCCCAGAACAGACTCCACCAGGGTTCCTTGAGGTGCCGATCGGCCCGCAGACTGAGCCCAGGAGCTACTGAACGCAGAATCCGTGTGTCATCCTGATGCCCCTCCCCCAGGTGCTCCTGCCGGTGGTGGGCAGCGTGGGGAGGAGCAAGTCAGAACAGAGCAAGCACAACCAAGACTCCTCCTAAGTGGCCAAGGTCCACCCTGTTCTCTGCAAAACACCTGGGCGTATTTCTACAGAAATCTTCTCATCTCCAGTGGGCTACACTATCGCTTCGAGAATTATGTTGCTGTCGCTGCAGTTCTTTTTAAGAAAAAAAATTTTTTTAACGTTTATTTATTTTTGAGACAGAGCATGAACGGGGGAGGGGCAGAGAGAGAGGGAGACACAGAATCGGAAGCAGGCTCCAGGCTCCGAGCCATCAGCCCAGAGCCGGACGCGGGGCTCGAACTCACGGACCTTGAGATCGTGACCTGAGCCGAGGTCGGACGCTTAACCGACTGAGCCACCCAGGCGCCCCTGTTGTTGTGATTCTTAACTTCTGTGCTAGGATTCCAGACCTGCACCCACAGTGGAAAGACCGCTGGGGGAAAGCCGCCTTCTCCGAGCCAGGGAGAGAGAGGCCTCAGAAAAAAACCCATCCCTGCTGACACCTTGAACTTGGACTGCCAGCCTCCGGAACCGTGAGAGCATAAATGTCTGCCGTTTAAGTCCCCCTCCCCACCCCACAGGAGCCTATGGTTTGTCTTAACATCTTCAGGGAGAACTTTCTGGAAGAAAACGATCAGCTAGGAATGTAACGACAGCCCCAGTCCACCACTGGAATGCACACCCAGCTGTCTCTGGAGAAGTTTGGTGGTGTGGGCAGAGCTTTATGGAGCATCTGATGGGATTTGCCTCCTGTCATCATCCAGCACCACGCTGTCAGTCTGTCCCTCATGGATGCAAAACCACACAACTCTGATGTTGATAACGTAAGACCAGCAATTCTGATAGTGATTAAACTCACCTTTTCAAATGCCACGTTCTTGGCAGCCATTTGGAATGGGGACTTTGTTTTTTCCCCCTAAACAAAGACCCAAAGAAAACAGTGGAAAGGCTTTCAGAGGCACCCATTACACTCAGGGAAACCATCAAGGATATACACATGCCAGTGGTGACTATTTTTACTCCTACATTCTGAACACTGTTTCTTTCCAAACAGAGTTTATGAAAGGTCAGCCCGGCTGCCTTCTAACCGGAAAAGTCACAGAAATGTGCCCGTCCAGAAAATATCTACACCAGTTTCTTCCTTGGAAAAAATAATGACAAATCCTGAATCATATTTCCTAGGATCTTAAAATAATGATGTCGATTTGCCGGTTTATTTGCAAATTCCACGGTACTAAAATAACCAGTTAAAGATTTAACCTACTTCCACTGGGGCAATTAGGGGGAAAAGGCAGCGGAAATCAGCCCTGTCACTTTGGCTTAAGGATTCTTCAGGCTGGTCCAAACGCATATTCTGATGACGGGTGGTTCTTAAGCACAGCAACAGCTCAAATTTCTGGGCTGGGATACTCCCCTTGTGAATATTCTTTCTTGATTCTTTCTTTAAGTCAGCCTTAAGGAATTCATAAATCTCTTAGACCTTCCTTCCCAGAACATCTAGCATCGCCCCCTTGGTCCGTGAAGTTGAAGTCCCCTACTGTCTTTCTGAACTTTGTGAGCCCTTTCCCTGCATGTCAGAGGATAAAGACGAGGGCTACGTAACACATTTTTAGAATGGAGGCTTAAGTGTAGGTCCTGTGGGTCCCATGAGGAGACCTGGATGACCAATAGTTGTAGAAATCGTCCTCATACTAAGGAAGCATTTAGTCAGTGGAGAAAGGGAGGGAATTGCCAGAACCCTCCAAGGCCCTGGCAGAATTTGGGGCACACAGTCACGTACTCAGAGGATGAAATGGAGTTTGAGATGCTAGGTGGGAAGGTCAGCAGGGGACTCATGCCATGGGCCTCTGAGGGCTCCTCCGTCCCGGGGTGTTTCCTGGTCCTGCCGGGGGTAGTGTTATTGGGACGTAAAGAGACGTGAGGTCACGGACACACAAGGGTTCTGCACACACTGGCACAGGGTAGCAAGGTTTGGCTCCCTGCTAACTTTGCAGACACAGCTCATTTATACAGCAAGTGGCCAGGACGGCCTGGATTCTCACGGGGTGGCCCTGAGCCAGCAGCACTGGCATCACCTGTGAGCTTGTGAGAAAGGCAGAACGGCCGGGCCCCGCCTGAGATCTACCGAAGCACAGTCTGCGTTTTAACAAGACGCCCAGGTCACCTATGCACGCTGTGTGGCAGCTTATAGACAAGAGATGTCGAGTTTGCACGGTTCTGGAGGTTGGAAAGCCCAAGGTCAAGACACTAGCTGATCTGTGTCTGGTGGGGTGCCCTTCCTGGTTCGCAGAAGGCTAGCTCGTGCTGTGTCGTCACACGGTAGAAGGGGAGAGGGAGTTCTCTGGGGTCTCTCTGGTAAGGGCACTAATTTCATCCGTGGGGGCTCTGCCCTCATAACTTAATCACCCCCAAAGGCCCTGCCTCCGGTACCATCACCTTGGGAGGCTAGGATTTCAACACTTGAGTCTCCAGTGTGGGGGGACCCAAACATTCCATCCATGGCACACAGTAAGGTGTGAGAGGCACTGGTCCAGGGTTGGGGGGCGGGGAGGAAGATTTGCCAGTTACCATCTGATCGCTAAGTGCTACCATGGGACAAGCACATTCAACTGTCCTCGGATAACTTGTGGACCAATAATTCTCCAGGGGAATCTTGCCAGATTGCCACAAATGGCAAACAAGGCAAACCTGGTTTACAGGATTCTTCCAGAGAAATGTTTACCGGGTTGCCAAGGACATCAGAGTCAACTAGAATTTCGTCGATGTTGAATGAGGAGTGTGAATGCTCACAGATAGGTTCCACTCTTATTGAATTCTCCCATTAGATACACTGGTAAATAAATAAATAAATATATATATATATATTTAAAGGCGTCTGGGTGGCTCAGTCAGTACAGCGTCCGACTCTTGATTTCAGCTCAGGTCGTGATCCCAGGGTCCAGGATCGAGCCCTGCACTGGGCTCCATGCTGAGCATGAAGGCTGCTTAAGATTCTCTCTCTCTCCCTCTGCCCCTCTCTCTACATATATATATATATATATATATAATATATATATATAATTATCTATCTATCTACATATATGTATCTATATACATATCTATCTATCTACATATATATATAATATATATATTATATATATAATTATCTATTTACATATATATATAAATATATATGTAGATAGATAATAATTATCTATTATATATAATAGATTATATTATATATACAATCTATTATATATAATGGATTATAATATATATGTAGATAGATAGATAACATATATATATTAGATATATTAGATATAATATATAATATATATTATATATATCTTAGATAATATATATAATATATATAAGATATGCATATATATAATATATATATTTCCCAAGCTATAATGATTGAATGCCATGCGTACTTATCAAGCAGTCAAGCATAGGAGGCAGGAAAGAGGTGATGTGATTACGTGACTCGTATTCCAGAAAAAACAACAACCTTATTTCCCTCCCCATACAGTTTTAATAGGTGACTATATATGTTCAGCATTTTCCTCTAGTGATAAGTTTTCCAGACCTTACATGACTCAAACTTTCAATCCGCTGCATTTCCATAAGTTTTTCTCTCCTTAACAGGACGACAGGAGACTGGAACACGCTGCCTTATTCTGAATTTCCGAGTGCCCTTGTCCACACGCACAACGCAGGGAGGAGGGCCTCTGTTGTAGACCACAAAGGGCATGGTTGTGTAAGCCTGCAAGACCTGAGGTTCCAGAGAAAGTATTAGAAAACGAAAGAAAGAGACGGATTCCTCCCTCTGTAATGTGACTCTGTGAAGGTCAACTGCTTTCTCAACTTGACAGGGCTGTGGGGGTGAATGTCCTTGTCTCCACTGGAGTGGGGATGGGTGGAAATCCATTCAAGCTGACTGTAGGGACAGCCAACTACTGGAAGGAATACAGCACTTTCCAGTTTTATCTCGAAAAATATGATTAAAAAAAAAAAAGACTCCAGGTGCCTTGGAGCCTTATGCCACATGACTTACAGCACATAAAATCATGGCAAGTCGCACCACTTCCTGATAGCACACGGCTCATGCTGGCCACTGAAGCCCTTCTTCTGACTAATTCATTCCATGCTGTAGTTTTCCACGTCTGACTCATAACCATATCCTACTTCTCTCATTTCCTGAAGTGATTCGGATGAAGGTTATTCCACATAAAAAGTGGAATGATCTATAAAACCCAGAAACCTATGCAGAATTTTGAAGTCTTGACTGTAGGTCCTGAATAAGCTTTTGGCCATAAATTCATAAGATGGGCCCATGTTTCTGGGTTCTAAAGGGCATCATATACTCCAGTAGATGAGCCTGGAGCACGATGCTGGGCTCATGAGCAAAACTCACTGAATTCCGCTCCAGAATCAGATCTACTTGTAACGGAACAAAGAAGCTATAAAGCAAAAATCTTTTCAGAACCAAAGGGAGGTCTGCATTTAGGAAGGATGATTAGGATACAAAGAGGAGTAGACGCAGTAGAGATGCACCTCTCTATGAGAAGGCGCACCATTAGGCTTTACTTAAAGGGGTATTCCAATATTTAACCACCGACTTCTTTTTTTTACAATATTACCAAAAGGAATATGGAGTATTTTAAATTGCCTTGACTTGCTTGTGCTTTAAGGGGGATAAATGATTTAAAATCACTGTGTTCTCTTAAAAAAAAATTCTGGGGGGGGGGCCTGGGTGGCTCAGTTGGTTAAATGTCTGACTCTTGATCTTGGCTCAGGTGATGATCTCACTCACGGTTTGTGAGATGGAGCCCTGAGTCAGGCTCTGTGCTGACAGTGTGGAATCTGCTTGAGATTTTCTCTTTTCCTCTCTCTCTCTCTCTCTCTCTCTCTCTCTCTCTCTCTGCCCTCCTCCCCCACTCATGCTCTCTCTCGCTCTCTCTCCAACAAATAAACATTAAAAAAAAAATCTTGGGGACGCCCGGATGGCTCAGTTGGTGGACAGTCCTACTTTGGCTCAGGTCATGATCTCACGGTCTGTGAGTTCAAGTCCCGCATTGGGCTCTGTGCTGACAGCTCAGAGCCCAGAGCCTGCTTCAGATTCTGTGTCTCCCTCTCTCTCTGCCCCTCCCCTGCTCACACTCTGTCTCTGTCTCTGTCTCTGTCTCTCTCTCTCAATAATAAATAAACACTGAAACAAACAAAAAGAAAGTACTTTAGTCTTTTTTTTTTTTTTTTTTTAAAGAAAAGAGTCCTTATCTCTTTGAGATGCATCCAGTTGAAGTGATACGATACCTGGAAGCGTGTTTAAAAAAAAAAAAAATTTTTTTTTTTCAACGTTTATTTATTTTTGGGACAGAGAGAGACAGAGCATGAACGAGGGAGGGGCAGAGAGAGAGGGAGACACAGAATCGGAAACAGGCTCCAGGCTCCGAGCCATCAGCCCAGAGCCCGACGTGGGGCTCGAACTCACGGACCGCGAGATCGTGACCTGGCTGAAGTCGGACGCTTAACCGACTGCGCCACCCAGGCGCCCCGTGGAAGCGTGTTTAAAATTACCCCATGGAGTGAGGATGGGAAGGGGGGTTCCATGTGTTGACGATTGTTGAAACTGGGTGATGAGTTGAGCGCATGGGACACATTGGCTCATCTTCTCTACTTTCGCACACATTTGAAAAACTACATAGACGAAAAATTCTTTTTAAAGAGTTCGAAGGCAAATAAAAAAAAAAGGTAAAGAGCTGGTAAGTGACTTAAAACAAAGTCAGCACTCCGTACAAATTCTACACAGACGTGCGTAAGATGGTTTTCGTAATAAAATGTGTAAATTCACACGAGGTGAAAATACGTAATTTAATTTTTAACAGTTTTTCAAGAGAGTGAGGTCTCTGATGAAAAATTTCATCCTTTGACGCTAAAAGTACACAACAGAATTCTCTTGGATTTGGCTTCCTTTTGCAATTACTGGCGATACAGTCAGCAGGGAAAATATTGAGAACACGTTTCAAAATGCTGGAAAACAGGAGCAGAGAAACACCTCAGCTCGCCTTTTGGAGGAGGACCAAGTAATATGGACCTTTTTGTTGCCTGCTGTGTAACAGACCTGTGTCAGGTCAGTCACGTGACCTGAGTGGTCTCAGGACCACGTTCAGAAGGATGCTTTTACTGCACCGCTGATGAGACATTTGGATACTTTGTGATAGTTTCCTTTTTAAAAATGTTTATTTATTTGTTTTGAGAGAGAGGGAGAGAAGGAGAGAGAGAGAGAATTCCAAGTAAGTTCTGCACTGTTAGTGCAGAGCCTGATGCTGGGCTTGATTTCACCAACCGTGAGACCGTGATCTGAGCCGAAATCAAGAGTCGGACACTTTTCCAACTGAGCCCCCCAGGCGCCCCCACTTTATGGTACTCTAATTTGAAGCTGTGAAGCCCACACCAGAGTCATCGAAAGGCAATGCCCATTCGCCCAGACCCTTGGTGCGCACACGGCTCGTTCCTGGCGCCCGTTTGGGATGCAGCAGCCCCTGACTTGTGCAACAATCCGACCAGGTGTGGCTTATTTCACCCATGGATGTCTTTTTTTCACCCATGGAAAGGCTGACGCAGATCATGTGAAGGTTCAAGTCAAGGGAGTGACTCAAGAGGAAGGCCAGAAATAAAACCCAACCCAAACACCGCGAAATCCCGGCGTCCCACTTCAACCATCACAACGCACTCTTCCCAGGCCAGGGGGTGCAGGGGGAAGCCGCGAGGCTGAAGGACGTATTAACATGCATGTTAGCCAGTACAGGTGGTGGGTCTTCAAGTTTCCAGATAATTCTAAAAAATAACGAACACTAACACAACGTTAGCATTTAACAGTACCTAAAAGATGAGGAAGGTGGTGTCCATTGGTCACCGGCAGTGACGTTGGAAGACTTAGCAAATAATGACGGTGACAATGGCGAAGGCGATGGCAACAGTAGCCATCGTGAACTTGACAGCCCCCTGTCTCCCGGGTTCCAAGGCAGGTACTCTGCAGACACCGACCTACTCGGTGAGAGAGGCACCGTTCCTCTCTCATGGATGAGGGACTAAGGCTGCGCCTCGTGCTGAATTCTCTCGGATGTTTGACTCAGAATCAGAATCTGAAGAAAGGCGACAATGAAATTGTACCCAGGCTAACACAAATTCTTAAAATAGTGAAGAACGATCTATCATAGCCAGTGGAAAACCATGTTGACAGTTCAAGCTGTCAAGGAGGTGCCTGTGGTCTCATGTACTACTGGTGGAAAAGAAGCACAGTTCTTTTCTTTTCTTTTTTTATTTTTAGAGAGAGAAAGAATCTGAAGCAGGCTCCGTGCTCAGCACGGAGCTGGGTGTGGGGCTCGGTCCCACAACCCTAAGACCATGACCTGAGCTGAAATCGAGAGTCGGATGCTTAACTGACTGAGCCACCCAGGCGCCCCCAGACGGTCCATTTTACACACTGATCTCAAAATGATTAAATATTAGGCTTTCGACAATTGTTATATATGCCCTTCTCTACAGAAAACTTGGCTGTCTAAAAATTTTTGAATAGCAGAGGTTTTACTCTGGCTTTCCAAAGAGGCATGGCATCTTAGAAGGGATGCTGGTCCAGGAGGTGGGTTTGGTTTCTAGCCCCAGCTTTGGCAAAAACAAGCTGAGCTGCACTGGGCAGAACATTCCAGCTCCCCGGATCACGGTCTCATGTGTTGCAAAGTCAATGAATGGTAAAGGATCCTTCGGCCCCAGCGCTCTGAATCCAGAGCATCTAAAAGGACAATGGCAGAGATGGCAAAGGTCACAATCCTGAATAATATGATTCAGCTTATATAATGGAACCAAGTGCGGGAAAGCAGGCAGAGATAGTAACACTCAAGTGTATTAAAATCTATGCTAATGGGGCGCTATAAAAACTTTTTACCTGGACACTAAAAACAGGCTTCCAAGTAATCATAATAATAAAAAAAAAAAACCCATAAATTGCTGTCAACCCAGCTGCATGAAACTCCCATCGGAGTCACTGGAAATTGTGAGAAGGCATAGATGAATAAATGTAGCCTACTTATTCCAGGAATCGTTGGAAAATTCAGAACGAGGCCAGGATTGGGAAAAAAATAAAAGAAACTTGTCTGACAAATTAAGTAGCGTCAGGAAGTTTCATACAGGCTGTTTGATTCACACAGCACAGGATTCTTTCTGTAAGAACTTTCATTAAAGCCTGTTTGTTCTGGATAAAGACCGATACGCTCACAAATGAGTTCAGACAAGCACAAGCTCCGTGAGGAATCCTATTATGTAGGTGTTTCTGTAAATTTCACAGGCAAAGCAAGAAGATAAAGGGCTTGTTTGTGAGGTGCACAAATGTCCTGCTGGTAAAGGTCTAATCAGCCTAATGCTTTAAATGCCTCGCTCTCAAATGTCCCCTTGTTCCATCGGATTAAGTCCTTCCAAATACACGGAACTGGGTCCCACAGAAGGTCCTGATGTTCCTCTGGGAACGTGGCTCAGGTATTTCCAGTTTATTACGCCGGCTCTGACATAATGATTCTAAGTGACACTCAAACTATGCTTTGCAGTCTACAAGATCTTTTCAAACGCATGAACTCATTTGAGTTTCCCGAAACCCGTGGAGAGGACGAAGGGAAGGCATTCTTATCTCTACCTTCGCAGAAATGAGAGGCTCGGGGAGCTCAGATTACCCGCCCAAGGTCGTGCAGCGCACAACTGGCGGAGTCTACATGCACTTGCGTGCCCTCTCACTGTGACCCAAGACGGCTGTACCCAAATACGCCTTCCTGTAAATCCCCGAGATAGTACCGAAAAAGGGACGACGGTTTGGGTACGTGGACCCGCCCTCAGATTACAGTGGTGAGTCAGCAAACACTACTTAACAGGAACTTTGGTGAGCTCATTTAGGTCTCGGGCTCTGACCCGACATAGGGATAGGATCGCTAAAAAAAAATTCCCCCCGAATGTATCTTTTAATGCAAGAAGTCAGATGCTAGGTATTTTTGAGCACTCTGATACAAACCTAGAATCTGCTTAAGTGAGGAATAGAGGTTGCACGATTTATGACTAACAAGCAAGCATAAGGCTTTAGTCTGAGCGTGTGGCTGACCGAAGGCATATATTGGCACAGACCCAGGCCTCCACGAAGGTGCTAGTGAGGAAGAACACACATAGGAAAGGATGCAAGTACCTGTGAGATGGCGAATTTTATTTTATTTTTTAAAGTTGATTTATTTATTTTGAGAGAGAGCACACAGGAGGGGCAGAAAGAAAGGGAGAGAGACAGAATCCCAAGCAGTCTCCACGCTGTCAGTGCAGAGCCCTATGTGGGGCTCGAACTCAGAAACTGGGAGATCGTGGCCTGAGCGGAAATCAAGAGTCGGGCCGCCTAACCGACTGAGCCACCCAGGTGCCCTGAAGGCAAATGTTAAAACTCCTTCTGCGAACTGTTCCACCTAAAGATACCAACCTCGACATCCGTAAGAATTTAAAAGCAGGATCTTCCTTTATCATTTCCCCATATTCTACACTTAGAACAAACAGGGAATAGAGAATATGAGGGAAAAATGAGGAAGAAGAACAGAAGCGAACGATGAATATCCAGACTGATCTTCAGCTCAAGGTTGTTGACTTTTGTGGGACCTCCATTTACTGGAAAACCTCGTTATAAGAGAATTGCTGTAAAGTTGTAAATGATGAAAGCAGGGTTTTATAATGGAAACTATTTTGCAATTCTCTAATAATTTTAATACTTAATATAATAGCTTAAGATGTACCAGAAGAACATTTGGTTGAAGTGGCAACAACAACAACAAAATAGTGTGTTAAAAATCGGAACTATTGACACGATTTCACAAAGACATCAGAAGAACGTTACGTCTGTTGGGGAAACGCTGTGAGTGCCTGGGGGGGACGTCAATGGAGAATCAGTGGCGAAATAAAAGAATAAATAGGAGTAATGTCCGGCAAAGCAGTATATACCCCACTTTTCGAAAGTTCGCGTTCTGGCCCTCTGCTTTTACCAAAGACCTATGTAGTACCTGCTTTCTCTTAACCACAAGAAATTGAACAGGACTTTCACTTCTATGAAAGAAGGCAAAAAGCTACGAGAGCGTTCAGTGTTGGTTTTGCAGCAAGTCACATAGAGGCGGCGCGCGCCCTGAGCGACCAGAGTGACGCCCCCAAAGCGCCTTCCCCAGGAACTACACCCAGTATCTTCGCGATTAGTCCCTGGAGCACTGAACTTGCGTCTCGGAGCACCTGTGCTCTATCTTGATTGATATTGCGCATCCTTTATTTAGCAAGATACGTCCTAAGAAAAGAAAGTCCAAAGACAGTGGAGTTTTGGGGGTGTCTGGAAACGCTCGAAAGTTTTCCATACAAATGCTAATTGCTTCTTTGCTTTACGCCACTTCAGCTTACGAAAGTTTTCACAGGGACACGCCACACGCCACGTTCAGAGAGTGGGGGAACCTGTCCTTACAAACTAATGCTGTGTTGAGATCGCGATCAGTGTAAATACAGGATAAAAGTTCCCAATCTCTGCCCTTTTCTCCAGCACCAAGAAACTCTTCTTGACACGTGGGTTATTTTAAAACTTTTATTTTTAGTACAAAGAAAAATAATCCCCCAAGTATATCTGTAAGCCTGGTTGGACTGTTTGCAATGTCAGAAATAGTGATCTGCCCTCACACCCTGTTTATTTTAAATAGCGTTCGAATGCTCCGTAGGTGAACAAAAATACATTTGAATAGTTTTATCTTCCTCCAAGAGTGAAAAAAGATTGTCGTTGGTTTCACTTGGCTGGTTGAACGCTTGAAAGCACAATGGCAAAGGGCAAGCACTTTCTGGAGAATGGTTACCTCTTTCTGGATTATTTCACATGGAAATTAGTTACCTGAGTAATCTGTTTACGAAAGGAAGAGAAGCTAATACACAGTGTCAATGCCAAGAAAATCTGAATTCTAATGCCGAAATATCGTCAATAATGGCCCCATGTGGGGGAGGGGGGGCACAATAGTCCTACTGTTCTGAAGAGTTGACCCATTTTCCACAGGCACTGAGGATTCGGGTTCTGGGCTCCTGAAAAGGCCCAAGATGCTATCTTTTCCAATTCAGGAATCTGCCCAGAAAATTCCAGGCTGCGCTGCACTCAAGTACATCTTCTCTAACGTGAGCACGTTAGCTGAAGTGGAGCACTCCCAGATCAGCCGCATATTTTCTGGGAGGTCACGCAGAAGAAGCACTTCAAGGAAATCTGACAGAACGCTCGGTGAATTCCATAATGAAAGCACATAAAAACAATCATCTTCCCCCGGTGTCCCTCAGGGGTAATTTCTTAAGGTTCCATTTTGGCTAAGAATCAATAAAGGCTTCATGCAGCACTGATGTACCTTCTTATACTCCTGGAAAATCAAATTACTCTCTATTTTCTAATTTCCTCCAAGGGTTTGCTTTATTATGTCATCACTGATTGCATACCTACTACGTGCCACGCATTCCTAAGAAAGTGTCTTTCTCACGGGGGGCAGACCCACAGTGGCAGACGGAGTCACGGGACAAATGCCCTGGGGAGGCACCTGCAAAGGGCCACAGGACCATACAGGGGGAAGACTGGGGGAGGGAGGGCTGGTCTCGCCTACCTGAAACGTCTAGCACGCTCACAAAAGCACGCTTTTACACAACTTAACACAACCGGATTGTCCATTAAAAAACATGTTTTTTTAATGTTTGTTTATTTTTGAGAGAGAGAGCGCAAGTGGGGGATGGGGAGAGAGAGGAGGCACAGAATCTGAAGCAGGCTCCAGGCTCTGGGCTGTCAGCACAGAGCCCGACATGGGGCTCGAACTCACGAACCGTGAGATCATGACCTGAGCTGAAGTCAGAGGCTTAACCGACTGAGCCACCACGCGCCCCCTGGACTGTCCACTTGAAAATGGTTGGGGCGCCTGGGTGGCTCAGTCGGTTAAGCCCCTGACTCTTGATCTCGGCTCAGGTCATGATCTCACAGTTCGTGAGACGGAGAGGGGGCTCTGTGCTGACGGCTCGGAGCCCGCTTGGGATTCTTTACCTCTCCCCCTCCCTCTGCCCCTCCACTGCTAGCTCTCTCTCTTTCTCAAAACTAAATAACTAAACCTTAAAATAAAAATTAAAACAAAAATGGTTAAGAACGGTAAATTTTGTCATATGTATTCTGTCGCAATTTAAAAAAAAAAAAAAAAAAGGACACACAGTGTCCGTCTAGTGCCGGGGAGACATCAGACAGATCCAGGCTGAAGGACGTTCTGCAAAACGATGGGCTGCAGCTTTCAAAAGTGTCCAGGTCGGGGCGCCTGGGTGGCTCAGTCGGTTGAGCATCCGACTTCAGCTCAGGTCACGATCTCACGGTCCGTGAGTTCGAGCCCCGCGTCGGGCTCTGGGCTGGTGGCTCAGAGCCTGGAGCCTGCTTCCGATTCTGTGTCTCCCTCTCTCTCTGACCCTCCCCCATTCATGCTCTGTCTCTCTCTGTCTCAAATATAAATAAACATTAAAAAAAAAAAATTTAAAAAGCGTCCAGGTCATGAGAATGCACGAGAAAGACTGGGGCACGGCTCTGGGCTGAAGGAGACTGGAGACAAGACGCCCACTGCAATGTTCAAGCCTCAGCTGGATCCTTTCATTACAGCGGACATCCCTGAGACAAATGGGGCGCTGTCAGGGGAATCTCACGGTGGCATGGCAGTGACGCATCAGCCCTAACGTCCTGATCCTGAGAGTTTCATTGTGATTATGTAGAAGCACAGCCGGGTCGTGAGGAGATATCCCACGGTATTCGGGCACCAGGTGGGTAACCACTTTCCGGCAGCTCAGAAAAAAAAAGTTATCTGTGTTGAACTTGTAACTTTTCTAGAGGGGCGTCGGGGTGGCTCAGTCGGTTGAGCGTCCGACTTCGGCTCAGGTCATGATCTCACGGTCCAGGAGTTCGAGCCCCGCGTCGGGGCTCTGTGCTGGCAGCTCATAGCCTGGAGCCTGTTTGGGATTCTGTGTCTCGCTCTTTCTCTGACCCTCCCCCGTTCATGCTCTGTCTCAAAAATAAACATTAAAAAAAAAAAAACTTTTCTAGAGTAATAACAACCCTCACAATGGTAAGTGCCCCCCAAAAAAAGCCCCACAGAAGAACTATGCCATCAAGCTGGGCAGAGGCTAAACCCAGCATTGTCTCAGGGTGGTGGGGGGCTCTGGGCTGCCCAGGGTCGCATCCCAGCCTCACTGTGTGCGCTACGAACTCACCACCTTGGGCAAGGTATGGAAGCTCTCTCTGTGTGCTCTGGTTTTCTCATCTGTAAATATGACACATAATCAAAGACCCCGGTGATGGCGTATCCGGATCAACCCTGCCAGCAGTGCGCCTAGGCGTATCTTACGCGGTGAACTGGCTGTCTGTTATCACTCCTCTCCCCCCTTTGCCAGACACACCAACGAGGGACATCTTTCGAAAACAAAGCTTTTATCTTCATTTCTGCTCACCTCACTTGGCGTCATCATCATCACGTATTGATTACGGGTCCGTTGTTTTCAGGGCAAAGGAATGTTGGGAGACACGCCCTGACCTTTGTAGAGCGAGCATCTAAAGTGGAAAGCCAATCCGTTTGACATTAGCTATTACAAACCTAAGAACCCACCATACACTGTAGCTTAAAACTTATTTTGAGGCCGATGGTGGCACAATATTTCTGAGTTAAAATTCAGGATTTACTGATGTTGACACTGAAAAGTGGTTCAACCTTTCTGGAAGACAAGTCTGCAATATGCAACAATGTTTATAAAGGGTCCATAAGCTGGGACTCTCTAATTCCATTTGGGGGAATTAATTCCTATGTTTAAAAAAAAAAAAAAAGAGGTTGTAGAAAAGTGTTTCAATTCAGTGCCGTTTGTGATAGAAAAGTATCTGGGGGGAAATGCAACAAAATGCAGAGTTCTCCGTAAGAGCAAACAGCTACCGTTTGCCGAGGGCCAGCGCGGAGGCTGGTTTACGGGGAGCCCCAGGCAGGGAGGCATGGAAAGGCAGGAACCTTCCAGAGCTGCATAGGGCTCAGCAGCTGAAGCACATGGGGTGGCAGCGGTCACAGCGGAGGAGATAAATAAGAAATGAAGCCGGAGAGGCAAGAGGGGGCCAGAGGCGAAGGAAGGAGACCAATTTGTGACTCGAGCAGACACTCAGGCACCTCAGAGAGCTTGAACGGGGAACAGAGGGGAGAGGGGAGAATAGTGTGCAAGCTGGGACAGCCACCAGGTGACTGGGTGGCCGGTGAGAAGGCTCAGACCCAGGAAGGGGTTCTGGGGGTACATGTGAGAAAAGGGCCAGTGAGTAAAAGCAGAATATAAACACAGTTGAGGGCTATGACGCCGTAAAATGTGTGCTTGCTAACCAGAAAAGATTTGAAAGCAGATTAAAAATAAAGCAAATTGACTATGATGTGCATTGATTTTTTTTCCTGAAAATTTAATGAAAACCTCATAATCATAAATACACGTATTTTAAATCCCGGCTTTTGACCTCTACTTGTCATTCAGCATAAGGCTGCCCAAGTGCGTCTGTGACAGGGGCCGGTCTGCAATGAGGTCAGAAGAGAACCAAGGGAAGGCGTTTAGAAACTTTTAAAAGCAATTTATCAGGAAAATTGTGTGTCTGTTGCATCTAAGAATAAGACGTTGAGGCTTGCGTGTTGTAGGTCTTTCTGTTCCACGCCATTCTTCTAGCAATGTATTTTTATCATGTTGCGTTTAGTTGGCAAGGGGTTGAAAACTGCAACAAATCTGGTCAAAGTCACAGGCAGTTTGGGAAGCGTGGCCCGCCATCCCGGAGGAGCGGGTCGCGCAGAGCCACCCGCTCAGGGAGGCTTCGAGGCCCCGCCTCCCAGCCCATCCCCAGCCCCCCCAAACCTGGGTGCTGCTCCATTTCCGGGGCGGACACTTGTGTTCCCAGCACCCGGCCAGGGACACAGAGCGAGGGCTACCCCCTCACGTTTCAATGGCACGTCATTGTTTAAGGCCATTTCCTGCGTATCGTCTCAGGGACCTGCACCCCGTCTCTTGCACCCAAGGCTGGCTGCTACCCTCTCTCGGGAACACCTTCGACTCCCTGCCTGAACTGCCGCCTTTCTGGATCATACTAGACAGTGCCACGGTGGAAACGGGGATGCCTTGGGCCGAAGAGAAGAGGCAAGTATCTCAGAGCTGTGTAAGGATGCAGCGGGCTGCCCACGAACACAGGAAGCTTCCCTTGCCCCAGCAGAGGCCCGGCGACCGTGAACATGGATGGGCACGGGCCTGGCCACGCAGACCCGCACATGTGGCTTCAGGACCCGGAAAGCCTCTTCCCCACCCCGGGTCTCCCAATCCTGCACGGAGAACCCCACACCTGCTCCATATCACAGCTTGGGTTGAGAACGAGCTGCCTTTCTTGAACAAACGGAGGCCCGCATACCAGGCACCTAAACGGTTAAAAGCCTTCATCAGTCAAAAGTTTCAAATAAAATATGTTCTGTCTTCCTAACTTGGAAAAAAAAAAGGTTACTGTAGTGTACTGAATGTGCCCCCTTCTGCCATCTGTTGAAGTGCTCATGTCAATGTGATGGTATCTGGGCGAGGGCCTTTGGGAGGTAAAGAGGACCGTGGCGGGGCTGTCATGAATGGGTTGGTGTTTTTACTAGAGGTCCTAGAGCTCGCTCACTCTTTCTGCCACGTGAGGATACGAGGAGAGGTTGGCCCTCTGCCAGCCAGAGGGGGGCTCTCTCTAAACCCCAACCACGCTCGCACCCCGATCTCCGACTTCCAGCTTCCAGGGCTGTGAGAAATAGGTTTCTGTGATTTAGAAGCCATCCGGTCTGTGGGACTTTGTTAAAGCAGCTCCAGCTGACGGTCATAGTGACCTGCGAGGCCAGGCACCAATTTCGGATTCTCAGACTCCCCGGGGTCCCTAACTGGGATGTGCCAAGAAGAGAGAACTAACCCCTTCTTTTCCTAACACCGCCTGCACCCCATACCCTGGGGTCATACTCCATGGGGCCCTGCTCACTCCAGACCGGCACCCAAGTTGACACGTTGAAGCTATGCCCACAACCCCAAGACGATTGTTGCTCAGCCGTCCTGTGGCCTAGAGGGGCTTCGTCCACGGACCTGGGTAGGAGACCCACTGAGACCTTGGCAGTGGATCTGGGTCATCTAGCGAGGGAGGTGCGGGGTCCTGGGTATCCACATTGTGGCGGAAATGGAGAGGTATAGGGCCTGGATGGTGTGCCCCTTTGGGAACTGGGGACGTGGCCAGAGGAGGGTTCCACTGGGGAAGCCCACTGCCGGGGTCCACCATGGGAGGCTGACTACAAGCCACACGCCGCCACGTTCCCCGCCCCAAACCCCCAAAACATGGCTCCTCTGTCCTCCAGCTTCTCTGAGGCACAACTAAACCGTCCTTGCTTTTTCTTCCCCGCCCCTTTTTCTTTCTCCCTTCTCAGCGTGCGCACACGCACAGGCCGACTTCTGCACACGCGCACAGCCAGGGCGCCCATGCACATAAGCGCACGACAGTAGGTAGGTGCGAAATGTAGGTGGCAAACCAATCACTTGCTCCCCCGGTCGGAGGGAGCACGGCACACTCCCAAGACACACAGGCCCTCACCTGGAGCGGGGGCCAGGATCGTGGTTAGCGCCCTCACTTCAGAGTTGTTTGACCGGACGGCTTTAAACTAAAAATCTGACCCACGGTGTTGCTTTGACTTCCACCCACCCCCAAGCCCCCAAACGCCATGATGATTCCGAGTGTTTCTGCATTTGAAGCTCCGTGTGGGCGCAACCCACATGCTTTCGAGCAAGAGAGGCAGAGATCGTTTCCACTAAAAAGAAACTTGGAATACTTAAAAGATTGGGAATACAAGCTCTAAGAGGCATCACTCTGTTACAAAAAGGTAACCCAAGTACTCAGAATAACCTCAAATCAACGTTGAAACAAAACTTCAAGGGCACCTGGGTGGCTCTGTCAGTTCAGCGTCTGACTCTTGGTTTCCACTCAGGGCATGACCTCGCCATTCCTGAGATCAAGCCCAGAGTCCCAGCATGGGGCTCTACAATGACAGCGTGGAGTCTGGTTGGGATTCTCTCTCTCTCCCGCTCTCTGCCCCTCCTGCTCTCTCTCTCTCTCTCAAATAAATTAACTTAAAAAAAAAAAATTAAAACTTCAGCCTAGTTACTGGCAGGAAAAATGCTTGGGAAAATCTCTGTAAGGTTTAACGTACAACCAACTGAAGAAGTCTCTAGCAAGTCTGGGCTTCATTAGAATTTCCTACTTGCGGCTCCTGCTGTAATGAAATAGTAACCTAAGAAGAAACGCGGGGAGGAATCACGTGCTTCTCTTTTTCCATTTCTATTCCAGAGTTCTGTCTGCTACGTGGACAGCAGATAATCAGAGTGAAAGAGATATTGTTGTCCTGTGTCTCATGCATTTGGTCGGTTCTCACAGTCAGGACCAAATTCCACCCCATGGATGACTGCATAGGAGGGCTAAGCTCTGAGAGCAGGGGAGGTGTTGGCGGACCCGTGTGGCACCGCACTTAACGCAGCTTCCAGGGGGACGTGAGCCTTCCACTCAAGACCTGGGCTCCGGCTTTGAAAGCCCACCACAGTCCCATCAAGAGGCAGTTCAACACGCACGCTGAAAGCTGACTTCCGGCTTCAGCACTCCAGCTGGCTACTCGTGCTTTGGCCAATGCTTCCTGGGCCCCTTCAAGTCAGGATTCCATCTGGAAGTCCGCACGCTTTTTTTCTGCACTCGCTTTAGGCAGCAGAAAGGGCAAACCGAAGACACTCCTTATTGGATGCAGCTCTTCCCCCCCCCCCCCCCCCCAAAGCCATCAACAGACCTTGCTAATTGAATTAGATTGGCTGTTAAGAGCTTGACCTCGAATGTGTTTTAACCTTTCGGTTAACTGTGAGAATTCAGTGTTCCAAGTTCGCAATGACAACGAGGCCGTAATTGAGTCTAAACAGTGTGTCTGCTGGTGAGAGATGGCAGGGTGCCAGGGAGCAGAAGTGCATTGGGGCCACCTTAGTTCCCTGACATTTCCAGTAGACGGGCTCCTCAGAAGGGTCTCCTGATACCAACGCGGGAATCCCAAGTGGATCGTATGTTAAGGGTGAGGGGCTGTCAGTGGAAGGGAGCTTTGTTGCTCTAAGCTTCTGTGCTCAGGGACAAGTGGGGCAGAACCAGCTGAACGGGACGCATTTGGACCTGCCTTTTCACGGGCAGGTGGCCAAGTGCCTTTCAAGGACTAAATGGTAGGCTCACAGGGAGAGTCTTTGGAATAAAACTTAGTTTTGAAGTTGGAGAAACTGCTGTGTAGGAATCACCATAAATCCTGAAAGACCGATCCTCCAATAAGAGTCCGTTTCCTTCCAGGAATTTAAAACAATTTAATCCAATCACTAACTAACGGATGCTGCCTTTAGTCTGTGTGATTCTTTACAAGTTAGCCTATCTTAGATTAGAGGCCATTTTTAAAAAAAGTTTATTTGTGTGTGTGTGTGTGTGTAAAAGAGAGAGAGAGAGAGAGAGAGAGAGAGAACCAGTGGGGGAGGGGCAGAGAGACAGGAGGACAGAGGATCTGAAGCAGGCTCTGAGATGTCAGCACAGAGCCCGATGTGGGGTTCGAACTCACAGTGAGGATGGGTGGGGCGTGTGAGGGGGGTGGGGATGATTGGATAAAAGGGAAGGGAGGGGGAGGACAGGGGAGGGAAAGGAAAGCAATGAACAATTTAAGCATGTCCTGTGTGCCAGCAACTGTGTGTAGGTGTTCATGTGTATTATCCTTTTAAATTTCTCCTCTTAGGGAAATGTATAAAATGGTTGAATTATTGGGGCACCTGGGTGGCTCAGTCGGTTAAGCGTCTGACTTTGGCTCAGGTCATGATTTCATGGTCCGTGGGTTCGAGCCCCATGTCGGGCTCTGTGCTGACAGCTCAGAGTCTGGAGAACTGCTTCAGATTCTGTGTCTCCCTCTCTCTCTGCCCCTCCCCAGCTCACACTCTGTCCCTCTCTGTCTCCTAAAAAATAAAACGTTAAACAAAATTAAAGAAAAAACAACAAAAAACCCGATTAAGTGTATTCTATAGAACTTAAACTTACATTTACCTCTCAAAAAGAGGTATTGGGTCAAAACGTGAATGTACTTTTAATTAATGAAACTAAATCTCCCTAATAATGTCAACCAATTCATTTAAAATTAAAACAATACAGCTAATACAGATAAAAAACGTAAATGACTTCACAATTAGTCACTAAGACTAATTTGGTAAATTACAACAAACTGATTTTACTTGCTTGCCAATCAAAGACCTAATTTAATTATCAGTAACATAATAGGTGACCAAGAAAGGGCAGAGAATGGTCATCCCAGTGCCAGAAGAGCCTGTTTATGAAGCTAGGGAAACACAGTGCCCGGTGGTTCCCAGGATGTAGGCTGGGAAACCTGCAGAGTTCACCTGCACTGTCTGAAGGGCTCGCATGTGTCTCTGGGACTAGAACACAAGCAGTTAAGTCCCTTATGAGATCCTGGGAGATTTGGTAAGAGCCTAAGGCAAAAAAAAAAAAAAAAAAAAAAAAAAGCCTTGGATTAAAACTCTCCCGAGACAGCTCCTTTCATTCCCGTGAGGAGCTAGAATGTCAAAATCTGGATTCATCCACAGCTCTTTTCTGTCCGGGGTTTGCTGTCTCTTGCTGGCGGGAGAACACAGAGAAGAGAAAGCAGGAAGTGCAGCTCTGACCCCACCTGCCCTCGTCTGGATTCCGTGTCCTCGATTATAAAATAAGGGGAACTTGGGGCGCCTGGGTGGCTCAGTCGGTTGAGCTTCTGACTTCGGCTCAGGTCATGATCTCGCGGTTTGTGAGTTCGAGCCCCACGTCGGGCTCTGTGCTGACAGCTCGGAGCCTGGAACCTGCTTCAGATTCTGTGTCTCCCTCTCTCTCTCTGCCTCTCCCCTGCTCATGCTCTCTCTCTGTCTCTCAATAATAAATTAATGTTAAAAAATTTTTTTTAAATAAAATAAGGGGAACTCCTAGGAGTCTGTGGATGTGATGGGGAACTCCATGGGGGGGGGTTCCAAGGCAGACCGCTACTGCACAACGAGGCAACTCCTCTTTGCTCTGCTTACGTGTTGGGTTCAGTGAGAGAGTTCGTTTGAAAAACGAATCTTGATTTCATTAAAAACAACAACAAAACCCAAAAATGAGACCATTTCAAAACCACTTGGCTGGATCTCTAAGGTTTCTTCCAGCTTCAACAATTCTGAAGTCAATGAAAGTGAGTGAATTTGACTTATCTGGTCTCCGTTCCTAGATCCAAGCCAACGTCACCTAGAATTTATGGTACAAGATGCAATTACTTTGGATTTACGATGCTGATCCAAGGATAATGTCTGAAAACAGACTTGAGGTATATGGAAAGATTTTAGCAGACTGCCTCGAATTTGGGGGACCAAAAGCTTCCAACTTCTTCCTTTTTGCCTCCTTTTTGCTTCTGGGACAAAGGCTGGCATCGTGATGGTGACTGAGGGAGCAGGGAAGGACACAGAGAGAACATTGAATCACGGACTTGGATAAAGTCAAGATTAGGTAGCTAATCTCTCGTATTCACATCGCTGATGACAATATTTTGCCTTGGTTGAGATCCCTCATCAATGTCCGGCCACCATGCTGGCCTTGCTCAATTTCCAACTCACTCCTGCTCACAGGTTCTGATTATTGGACATAAAGCCAGGCCAACCAATCCCACTACAAAGACATCCTATACAACTTCAGGTGCATCTTCAAGGCTTCCGGGGCAAACTTCCATTCACCACTGTTGCCTCAGCAGGTGTTTCGTACCTTTTTCTACCCCTGAGACTTTAGCCCCCGTCAATGACCTGGACCTCCACTTTTTAAGACTATCAAAGCCGAGAAACTTGAATTAACTTCTCCCGTTGTACGACACCATTTTTCTGTATTCTCACTCATTCTTGGCTCCTTCTCTATCTTGCCAATAAGAACCATCGCTCCTGCCTCCTGTGAGGCCTTACTGTATCCCATAATAACTTCTACTGGTAATTTTCATTATTGCTGTTAACAACATACGTTGCCTCCCTAGTTGGTAGAACACTGTCAAATTTATCTGTGCCACAAAAACACATACAGATAGAAAATGTAAGAGATAGAGAGTACCAATTTAGGAGGCCTGACATGCAATTCCAGGGTTCCAGAAAGAGGAGAAATAAATGAAGGGGAAGAGATTAAGAATGCTTAAAAAAAAAAAAATTGGGGCGCCTGCGTGGCGCAGTCGGTTAAGCGTCCGACTTCAGCCAGGTCACGATCTCGCGGTCCGTGAGTTCGAGCCCCGTGTCAGGCTCTGGGCTGATGGCTCGGAGCCTGGAGCCTGTTTCTGATTCTGTGTCTCCCTCTCTCTCTGCCCCAACCCCGTTCATGCTCTGTCTCTCTCTGTCCCAAAAATAAATAAACGTTAAAAAAAAAAAAAAAATTCCTCGGGCCTAAAGGAAATGATTGTTGAGATGGAAATAAATTGGCAAATGAAGACCACCATGAACAAAGATTCACATGTAAACCTATCTGCAAAGCATTTCAGAACATAAATGATGAAGAAAAATGCTTTAAGAGAAAAACAAATAAGTTCCCTACAAAGGTGTGTGAGTCAGACTGACCTCAGCCTTTACATCAGCCAAACTCGTCCCTAGAGGACAATGAGCTTCCCGAAAAGTTCTGGGAGAGAACAGTATTCACTAGACAATTCTACATGCAGAGAAAAACTAGCAATCAAGTGGGAAGGTGCCTAACTATTTTTTTGAGATATTTCAAGAAGTCACATCATTTACTTTTCATTCTCTCTTGGGTGTTGGGGAGAGTTAAGGTGAATGTAGTCCGGCCAGATGAAGGCATGAGCCACAGAAGACAACGACAGGGGATCTCGGGAACGCTCAGGGAGGAGTGAAGAAAAGTGCCCAGGTGGCAGGAAAGCCTCAGATCTTGAGAAGAGCCAGGCCAGAATGCAAAAATGTGAATAACAGAAAGTTTCCCATAATTGAGAAGACACAAAGACTTCGGACTATGATAAAGCCTCTCTCTCTCTCTCTGTCTCTGTCTCTCTCTCTCTCTGTCTCTCTCTCTGTCTCTCTCTCTCTCTCACACACACACACACACACACACACACACACACACACACACACAGAAATTAAGAAAAATAAAAATACTACCCAAGTAAGTCGGGTCCAAGAATCACAGGATTTTAAACTGGCAGATTTTTGAGTGTTATAAAAGGAGAGTCCATTTCCCTTTGATGTTAGATACTTTCTCTTCCAGTGCCTCGTGGGTCATGAAGTTGGACTTAGAAGGAAACGAATCCGAACCAACTGGTTGGCCCAGTGCTGAAGAACATTTTCAGAGTTATAATAGCATAAACCCTGCTTACGGATGTTCCGGTTTTAGAATCAACTTATGAACAAAACATGGACAACGGTCACAGGCACAGCATGTAAACATTAATCACCTGAATATAAAAGCAGGGCCCCTAGAAGGTGGAACTGGACAGATGGGAGGAAATCGCGAAGAGACGAGAGGGAAAGGGAAGTGGACACTGTCAGCTGTAAAATTTGAGGGCCTCTCCTAAAACTAGTCGCCTTCCATCAGGTGAGTTTTTAAGCAACCCTTCCATCATGGGTCACTTTTTACCCAAACTGGTCCTGGGGCTTTGCAGAGAGGTGGTCAGAAGGCGCCTCTCCCTGCAGCAGCTACCTGGCCCCTCCCCCACAACTATGGCCCACCCTCAGCAGGGGCGAGGTACTCCTCAGGAAAACACCAGCTCTCCACCTCGTCCCTGCCCCGCCGGGAACCACCACACTCAACTTGCTAACGACAGCATTTCCTTCTTCCCTCCTCCTCTTCCTAACCCCTCTCTCTCCCTCTCCTGATCATGCAGCTTCTTGTAGACGCCCGGCGTCATGGCGGAGGTGATCTTACTCCTGAGGGGAGCCCATTTTAAGGAAGTCCAGACAGAGCCTGAGAAATCTCTGCCTGGAGGGTGACAAAGCAGAAGGTGTGAAGTAAAAGTGTTTTGTTAGAGGCAGAGCGGGGCGCCTGGGTGGCTCAGTCGGTTAAGCATCCGCCTCTTGATTTTCCCTCGGGTCACGACCTCCCAGTTCCTGAGATCGAGCCCCACGTCGGGCTCTGGGCCGACAGCGCCGAGCCGGCTGGGGCTTCTGGTTCTTTCTCTCAGCCCCTCCCCCACGTGCGCGTGGCTCTCTCTCAAAATAAATAAATACACATTTAAAAAAAAAAAGAAGTGAAAATAAAAGGCATTTCACACGGGAAGGGCAGCGACGAGGCCTTACTCAGCAGGATTCCGCTAATTGGAAGGACCCGCGCAAAAAAATCCCGAGACACGGGAGAGTGGACGAGGAGGCAGCTCGCCGGGCGAGCCTCAAACACCTCGTTTTCGTTTCCTCCTCCCGACAGCCCTTCGAGGCGGGTGTCGGTTCCCTGACCAGGAAACGAACTCAAAACAAAGTGAGGTGGTCCAACCCAGGCCTGCGCGGCCAGAGCTCGGGTTCCTTTCGTCACACGCTCCGGGGACGGTCAGCTCTCGGTCGCTCTGGGCGCGCGAGCGGGCCAGGGGTCCGGTGAAGCCTCCCAGATGCCGCAGCCCAGATGTGGGGGCTGGAGGAGGGGGGAGTTCAGCAGGAGGGAGAGCTTGAGGGAGATCTGGCCTGGGGTCCAGGAGCTCAACAACGGAGCTGACCCGAGACGGTCCCAGGCCGCTGCCCGGTGACACAATTCGGTGATTTCAGAACTGGCCTCCTAGTTCTTCCTTCGGTTTCCCAACACGGACGCGGGGGTTTCGCGCTTTGCCGGATCGGCACAGTAAGGGAGTCGGGGAGCCCTCCAGGATCACGCCTGCCCCACTCGCGCCCCTGGGGGGCCGTGCCCTCTCCCCGACCCGTTCCTTCCCGCAAGGAGATCGGAGGCCTCTGTGAGGATCCGGCTCTGGACAGCTTCCAAGGGAGCCTGTGACAAGGAGAAGAGAGCCTCCGGGACACCATCCAACTCAGACCCGAGCGAACCGGGGCGGGGGGCGCCTCTGAGGAGTTCCAAGCCTGGCGGGGTCCTCCTGTTCCTTTAATAAAGCCACCTACAGGGGCGCCTGGGTGGCTCAGTCGGTTGAGCGTCCGACTTCAGCTCAGGTCACGATCTCGAGGTCTGTGAGTTTGAGCCCCGCGTCGGGCTCTGGGCTGATGGCTCGGAGCCTGGAGCCTGTTTCCGATTCTGTGTCTCCCTCTCTCTCTGCCCCTCCCCCACTCATGCTCTGTCTCTCTCTGTCTCAAAAATAAATAAAACGTGAAAAAAAAATTAGATAATAAAAAAATAAAGCCACCTACGAATGCCTCCTGTCCCTCTCCACTCGGCCTTTCTCTTTAAGGAAGGATGCTGAATTTTACTACAAATAAAACCCAAACCAGCCAGGAACTAGAGCCTTCGGAAGAAAGAAATTGTAGTAGGTTGAAAGAGTGAGCCACTGGCACTGGAGAAGTCTGCACATTTGGGTGAACACATAACGATGTCTTCAAGTATAAACTGGGCAGATTTCCAGGGGGTCTAATGGCTTGCTTGGCAGGGAATCTATTGCAGTCGAATGAATATCATAACACAAAGGCATGGGTGGGAGAAGACGCAAAGACACCCAGCGACTTATGCTATCCCCTTGGGCTCAATCACGACTTGGCTTTTAAGCGTATGGCCAACTCATGCATGCATGCGTTCATGCGTTCACTCATGAAACACTTACTAACAACACATCACAAGGCGAGCAGAGAACGTGTGTTAGGAACGAGCAGGGCAGTACCAAGACAGGCTTTTCACTGGAGAAGATCAGAGGTTAGCTGGGAAGAGTCCGCCTCTCTGTCTTACAATCAACAGGCCGCACAAAGAGGATTTGGAGGGCAGCGAAAATACTGTGTGTGACGCTGTAACGGTGGATGCATACAGTCGTACATTTGTCCAGACCCCCAGAACGTACAACACGACACCAAGAGGGAGCCCTACCGTAAGCTGTGGACTCTGGGTGATGATGATGTGTCCGTGCAGGGCCATCAACCGTAGCAAAGGCACCCTCTGGTACAGGCTGTGGATAATGGGGAGGTTGTGGATAATGGGGGAGGTTGTGCATGGCGGGGGCGGGAGGGGGGAGTGGAGCAGGGCCATATGGAAAATCTGCATCGTCCGTACAATTTTGCTGTGAACATAAAACTAGTCTACAACATGAAGTCTCTTGATTTTTATTCTATTATTATTTTTTAAAGTTTATTTCTTTGAGAGAGACAGAGACAGCACGAATGGGGGAGGGGCAGAGAGAGAGGGAGAGAGAGAGAATCCCAAGCAGGCTCCGCGCTGCCAGCACAGAACCCTACGCAGGGCTGGAACTCACGAAACCGCGAGACGGTGACCTGAGTGTGTGACAAGAGTTGGATGCTTAACGGAATGAGCCACCTGGGTGCCCCTATTTTATTTTACTTTAAAGTTTATTTTGAGAAAGAGAGTGAGCATGTGTAAAATCAGGTGGGTGCAGAGAGAGACTCCCAAGCAGGCTCCACACTCACCACAGAGCCCAACACAGAGCTCGATCTCACAATCCATGAGATCATGGCCCCCGCGCTGAAATCAGGAGTCGAACACTGAACCGACTGAGCCACCCAGGTGCCCCTCTAAAACATGAAGTCTCTTAAAAAACAAACAAAAAAAAACAAACAAAAAAAAACAACAATCTTAAGAGGCTACCAGAAGGACCAAAGGGGGCCAACTGGATGCAGAAGCAGGGAGAGGCATCCCAGGCAGACCCACCACCAGCTTCATCGTACAGCTGTCTGCATCCTGGGGACCCCACTGGGCCCACACCCCTGCCTTAAACGAGCCATGCTAGGGAAAGGCAGGGGAGGAACAGAGACGTAAGCAGGAGCCAAACAAAAGGCCTGTTTGCCAAGTAAGGATCTTGAACTTCAACTTCTAGACTGTGGATAAGTGTGAAGGAGTTCTTCATAGCAGGACAGTGAGATGCTTAAACAGATCTTCAGAAGGATCTCTCAGGGAGCAGGCTAGAGGTAGATCGGGGGTCACAGGAGCGGACGGCAAAGTCAGGTATGAGGCTGTTGCAGTCACCTAGGCAAGGGACGGTCTCAGAGACTGAACTGAGGCAGTTCTAGTGAGGACGGGGAAGTGGAAACGGGAGGGACGCATGGTTAGATGTGAAATCTACAGAACTTTTGGCTGAATCAAGGATGGTGAGAGAGAAGGTATCAACAACGCTCTCCCCTGTTTCTGACCGGAACAGCTCAGTGGTTGGGAGAAAACAAAGGAGAGGTGGACAAGTTTAGGAGCAGGGCCGGCGGCCCAGGTTTGGACACACACAGCTTGCGAGGTTTGTCCGAACGGAAGTCCCGCTGGGACTGCGGCTCACCATGTCGGGAGTCCATAGAGAGGTCTGGATGTCAGTCTGTAGACTACTGACAGGGGCTGAAGAGGAGGAAGAGGCCAAGCTAGCTAAGGTCAGAGTCCAGGGGCCCACCAGCCGACATGTGATAATTCAAAAATGGGAAAGGGCAAGATGTGTGCTGTGGAAAACATAAGATCTTTGTATTGTCCTTGACCCTTATATTTCTCTACTTACCTCCGGATTTTTACCCCCAGAATATATAATTTGGGTAAGCGAATGAGGACCTCATGCTGGACCTCCATGTTAAATGCATACGAATGATGGGCCCAATCTGGAAAGAAGAATACTGCACTGAAAAACTCCAGGAAGGGGTGGTGTGGAGGAAAGACATCCGGATTACCTTGCAGGAGGAAATTTAGAAATGTATTTTATCAAAGATCAGGAGGTCTCCTGCTGTGAGTAGCAATCAGCCAGACCCCCTAGAAATCTGCGACAGGCCACACTACCTATTCTTTTTTTTTTTTTAACGTTTATTCATTTTTTGATAGAGACCCAGCATGAGCAGGGGAGGGGCAGAGAGAGAGGGAGACACAGAATCCGAAGCAGGCTCCAGGCTCTGAGCTGGGTCAGCACAGAGCCCGATGCGGGGCTCGAACCCACGGGCCGTGAGATGATGACCTGAGCCGAAGTCGGACGCTCAACCGACTGAGCCCCAACCACACTACATATTCTTATCATCTCTCCACTGAGCCAAGAAAGTAAGAAGATAACCAGTGTGCATCCAAAGCCTACTAGACAATCATTTTTATAAATGGGCCATTTGGCTGAAGCCATTGACAGTGGAAATGCTTTGTCACAGACAACTGAACTGCTTGTCTAAGGCTCGATTCCCATGCAGCTTGCCGTCACGGGGCAGCAGGTGGATTGGACACACCAGCTCTATTCTGGGGCCAACCCTGACATCTGCTCCCGTTCTGGCGGCCCCTCTCTGGGCCCTGGGGCGATGGGTCCGCCCAGAGAGGGAGAGGACACTTTGTAGACAGTCTTCCCTACAGGTAACCCTTCCTAAGGGTTAGAGAAGAATCTCTGGAACTTAGTGGGTCCTCTGGGAGGTCCATCTTGGCCGGAGCGACACTGCAGGGGCATCGGTCACACTACAGAATGTTCCAGGTGGTCTGTGTGGCTGTGCACACAGCGTCTCGGCCACCAGCCTCTCCTGGCCTGGGAAGAGCAGGGCTGGGTTACCAGTCCCAACTCAACACTTGTGAGTCCCTGTGACCCCTGGGGCAAGGTCACCCAGCACTTAGGCACCTCACGTGAGGAACAACAAAACCAAGCAGACCAAAAAAAAAAAAAAAAAAAAGAACCCAGGAAATGAAAAAAGGATCTGTATTTAGCGATTCTGGAAGGTGGGTCCCTGAGAGATGTTTAGGCCGGCTGTTTAGGAATTGCTTGGGAAGGTGATTCAACTTGCAGTGCTGAAGGCCAAGTCCAGATCACTGGCCCTGGGCCTGGAGCAAGGATGGGGGCCTCTGAATTTCTCATGAGCTCAGGACCCATTCAATAATCATGACCCCAAACCTAACACAGTATAGCTGCATTCCTCAGACGTTACTTACACTTGCTGATGGATAACACTCTTTTGCTTTACAGAAAACAGAATAACATGAATTAGTCAAGGGTCCTAAAATAGACCCATCTCTCAGTTCCCCGGAATGAATTCTCTAAAACGGAAACAGAGTGTCAGCTACGTCCCTGGGCTCAGGGGAGGGCGGTGGTGGGTTGGCCAGGTTCAGGGCCACGAGCTCCGACTCCATCGGGGCCGCTGGTTTTCAGTAATGACCGTGAGCTGAAGGATTTTTGTTTGGTTTGGTTGTTTTTTTTTTTTCTTTGAAATTGCCTGTCCGTTCTATCAAACAGAAATGACCACCACCGATCTTTCCCCCCGTGGAAGAATTCATATGGGATTTGCTACCAGTCTGACTCCTTTCAAGTGACAGCAGGCGTCAGGGAACAGAGAGGAGAAGGTCACATTGCATTCCTTTCAGACCCAAAGTGTCCGCACTGCCCTCACTTCAACGGCTCAAAATAAAAAAGCGAACTTGGCCACAGGTTCCCAAGGAGAGGGGAGGAGGCCCCGTTCATCTTGCTTTTGCAGGTAAGGTGAGTCCGGCTTTAGGACACGAAGAGCCGCCTTATCTCCCCTCAAGCGTGCTGGAAACGGAAGCCGGTCTGCGCAGCCCGGTCGGCACTTGCAGCTTCCTTGAGCTGAACGTGCTGGCGCTCAGGCCTGATAGCGAGTGGGGTCAGCACGAATGGAAAGAATGACAGTGTGTCCCTCCATCTTCCTGAGACTCCGGCTGATATGGAAACCGGCTGGCGCAGGCAGCAGTGGAAAGTATGAATCCGTTCTTGCCGGGGGTTGAATGACTGAAGAATAATCAGATCGGGGCTCATGTTCAAATATCACCGTGGCTCACTTGACAGGCTATTATCCAGTCACGTCCTCTGGGCTGCAGGGATTGTATGCTGTAACCCGATGCAGCTGAAAGGCAGCGCTTGCAAAAACAGGCGCGGGACACTGGACAGACTCCCGGGAACCAGCGTGGGGAGGGGACATGGGTGTGGGGATTGCCCTGGGGGCTCTGGATGCTTTTCTTTGGCCCCTCACCTCTGACCCTGGGGTCCAAAGAGGCATGCAGTATTCACCCCACTTTATGGATGAGGGAATCCAACCCCAGAGAGGTTAACCAACTTGCCCGAGGTTGCACAGAGCAGGGATCCAAAGCCCAGGCGCTGTGAGTCTGAGACCCCCGAGACCTTAGAGGCTTCCTCCTTCCTTGGCTCCCGTCCATTGATGACATATGTATAAAAGCTGGCTGGTTGCCAGTCAAGAGAAAGCATAGAAAGTCACCCCAGGGGATGTTTGTAAACAAGACCGGCGAGGAGGAGGGAGAGGAAGGAGACTTTTAGGCCAAAAGACTTCAAAAATGTCTTTTGACAAGCACTAGAAAAATCCTGAAAACCGAAAACACTGAGCAGTGAGTCGGAGTTCTAGGCCCTTCTAGGGATGGGCCCAGGGGCCTCAGGGGAGTCTTAGGCTCTGTGGGAAAGATCAATATTGGAAATCACTTCAAGCTGGAGAGTTTAAATAGCCAACGGCCTTCCTTGTGATTTTGTTTTCAAAGACTACCTCACAGTTCAAAGATACCAGTTCTAACGTCTCAACAGGCAAATGAAGATGCTGTTTCTAGGATCTTGACTGCCCTACTCAGGAAGCTCCAGGACCGGGCACAGGAAGGAAGGCTAGAAGGAGAGTCTTGTTAAAAAACAGAACAAGGGTGCCCAAGATGCCCAGTCGGTTAAGCGCCCCACTCTTGGTTTCGCTCAGGTCATGATCTTTCGGTCTGTGGGTTCCAGCACCGCGTCAGGCTCTGTGCTGACAGTGGGAGCCTGCCTGGGATTCTCTCTCTCTCTCTCTCTCTCTCTCTCTGCCCCTTATTGCCTGTCTCTCTCTGTCTCTCTCTCAAAATAAATAAAGAAACTTAAAAAAAAAATTGAAAAAACTGAACAGAACAGGGGTGCCTGACTGGCTCAGCCGGAAGAACATGCAGCTCTTGGTCTCAGGGTTGTGAGTTTGAGCCCCATGTTGGGTGTAGACATAAACAAATTTTAAAAAAAATGTTTTTTAAGTTTATTTATTTATTTTTGAGAGAGAGAGAGAGAGAGAGAGGGAGGGAGGGAGGGAAGGAAGGAGGGAAGGAAGGAGAGAGAAAGAGAGAGACAGAATGCCGGGAAGGGGCAGAGAGAAAGTAAGAGAAAGAATCCCAAGCAGACTCCATGCTGCCAGCGCAGACCCTGATGCAGGGCTCGAACTCACAGAACCCTGAGATCATGACCTGAGCCGAAGTTGGATGCTTAACCGACTGAGCCACCCAGGCGCCCCACACACAAACAAACTTAAAACAAACAAACAGAACGAAGATGAACATCTCCGAGAGTCAAAAAATGAGTTGATGGTGCCCCTTAATGATCTTTCGAATCTGAGAAAGTATTACTCACACCCTCTCTTTCTTCTTATTTGAAAAGTTTCCTCAAATGGGAGAAGAGGAGGAAGAGGAAGGGGAAGTTCCCACTCTTGGCTCTCCGTGTACTAAATTCTGACCTTGGAGATGAAGAAGCCCAAAGAAAAACAAGCAGTCATCCCCAGAGGTCAGTGCCATTACTAAGGACAAAGAAATCACTAAGAATGAAAAGCCTCCATTGTTTGCAGCCCTAAAAAGTATGAAACACAATCAGGATACCCAGCGTGACAGTTTCAGTGGTGGAGTATTCATGGGAAAAAAAAAAAATCTAAAAATAAAAAGTCGGGAAGATGGGCAAGTGGCCTGGTGCCCACCGAGAGTGCACCCAGCAAGGGCGCCTCCCAGGGGACCTGCCACATTCTTGCAAAGCAGGTGCCTTCCTATTTAGGTCACAGAATCAGGGAGTGACCTGGGGGCTCTGATTTTGTTATCAAAAGGCCAACAGGGCTGCTCTCTTCCAAGCCAGATGAGGCATTTACTCTAGCACCTGGGCTGGATGGAGTTTGGTGCCATTTTAAAGAATGTCTGTGAGACTGTGATTTATAAGAAATAGATATTTCGTCTTCATCTCAGTGTCCGTGTGGGTCAGGGAACTCCTAAAACCCTTGCAATTTGCTAAGCGTTGGAGGGCAGAAAGGTGTCTTTGTTATGTTAATGAGGTGAGTTTTAGACCACTTCTCAGAATGGGGGCGGGGGGAGGCGGTGGGACTGGTTGAAGTTGCTGGGTGAGCCCACTGGGTGACTGGAGGGCTGGAAGTTTCAGTCCCACCCCTTGACCTAGGGAGGGCAGGGGGTCTGGAGGCCAAGAATTTCATCCATCATGCTCCTGTAATGAAGCCTCCGTAAGAACCCCAAAGGACCGTGTTCAGATAGCTTCTGGGTTGGGGGACACATAGAGATTAACAAAAGGGTGTGCCCAGAGATAGGGAAGCTCCGTGCCCTTTCCCCACACCTTGTCCTGTGCCTCCCTTCCGTCTGGCCGCTCCTGACTTATAGCCTCTAATAACACACCAGTAGTCTAGTACGTCATATGCTCCCCTGAGTTCTGTGAGCCGCTCTAGTGAATGAATCAGACCCAAGGCGAGGGCCGTGGGAGCCTCCGACTTATAGCTGGGTGGTCGGGAACACAGGTGGCAGCCTGGACTTGGGGCTGGCACCTGAAGTGTACGGGTCTGGGGCTGGGGGGCAGTCTGGTAGGGCTGAGCCCTGAACCTGTGAGATCGACGCCACCTCCAAGTAGATGGTGTCAGAATGGAGTCGGATCGTTGGACACCCAGCTGGTGTCTGAGAACTGGTGTGGGGGGGAAATTCCTCCCCACCCAGACACGTCGGAATTGGGTCCAGGGTCACTAGTTTCAGAGAACAGCCTGATACTTGTTCTAGAACAATAGTGCTAAGAAATTCCTACAGATAGTCTCCACCCCCTCCCCCCGGGTTTATTGGTTGACTGATAAAAAACATACTGATTAATAATCTTATATATTTAAGATGAATAAATCTATCTATCTATCTATCTATCTAGTCAAAGGAGTCCTACAATCAAGCTCATTTACGTAACAATGGTTAACCTCTGGGGCGCTTGAGTGGTTCAGTTGGTCAAGGGACTCTTGATTTCCACTCAGGTCAGTTCCCAGGACCCTGGGATAGAGCCCTGCATGGGATTCTGTGCTGAGTGTGGAGCCGGCTTGGGATTCTCTCTTTCTCCCTCTGCCCCCTCCCCTTCTGGCTTTCTCTCTCTCTCTCTGAAAAAAACAAAAAACATTACTTACCCCCTTTTGTGTGTGTGTGTGTGTGTGTGTGTGTGTGTGTGTGGTGAGAACACTTAAGATCGACTCTCTTAGCAAATTTCAAGTATACAATACAGTGTTATTAACTATAGTCACCTGCTGTATATTAGATCCCTAGACCTTATTCCTCTTATAACCAAAAACGTACCCTTGACCAACATGTCCCCATTTTGCCCACACCCCCTAGCCCCTGATAACCAATAGATTACTCTAGTAGTGTCATAGGTTAAATTGCACCTGCCTCCCTAAATTCACATGTTGAGGTTCTAACCCTCAGGACCTCAGAATGTGACTCTATTTGGAGAGAGGGCCTTTAAAAGGTAATTAAGTTAAAATGAGGCTCTTAGAGTGAGTCCTAATCCAGTCTGACTGGTGTCCTCTTATGAAGAGATTAGAAAGGGTGCATGGCTGGCTCAGTTTGTAGAGCACGTGACTTTTGATGTGAGGTCATAAGTTCAGGCCCCATGTTGGGCAGAGAGCTTCTTTAAAAAAAAATGGGGACGCCTTGGTGGCTCCGTTGGTTAAGGGTCCGACTCTTGATCTCTGCTCAGGTCTTGACTTCAGGGTCTTGAGCTCAAGCCCCGCAATGGGCTCCACACTGGGTGTGAAGCCTACTTAGAAAAAAAGTGGGGGGTGGCGCCTGGGTGGCTCAGTCGGTTGAGTGTCTGACTTCAGCTCAGGTCATGATCTCACGGTCCGTGAGTTCGAGCCTCGCGTCAGGCTCTGTGCTGACAGCTCGGAGCCTGGAGCCTGCTTCGGATTCTGTGTCTCCCTCTCTCTCTCTGCCCCTCCCCCGCTCGTGCTTTGTCTCTCTCTCTCAAAAAATAAACGTTAAGAAAAATAAAAAAAAAAAGATTAGGATTCATAAAGGGACATCAGACATATGCATACAGGGGAAAGACTACACCCGGACACACAAGAAGGTGGCCATCCGCAAGCCAGTGAGAAAGAAAGAACTCAGGAGAAACCAAACCTGCCACCATCTTGACCTTAGACTTCAACCTCGAAAACTGCTGGAAAATAAATGTATCTTGTTGTTAAGGACACCCAGTCTGTGGCACTTTGATAAGGCAGCTCTCGTAAACTAACAAACACAAAGAGCCTCTATTTTGCTTTGCATCTCAACAGGTTGATAAACATAACCCTGATTTACAGAGATCCCATGACCAGACCAGGTAACAGAGACCTGAAGGCTGACTATTAAGACAACAAACTACACACACACACACAAGCAAAGTTCATACGGATTATGAAGTCTAACGAGGAGTTACCAGTTTACTCCCAAATACCTTAGGATGACTTTTCTTTGAACCTTCTGCTGAAGAACATGCCTCCTCCTTCCCCCCTCCTGCCCACCCAACCACCCACCTGAGGACAGGGCTGGCCAAAGGCAGCTTGCTAGAACCATCTGGAGTGCCCCAGCCTGCTGGCTGACATCATGCGACAATTTGTTGACTTTACCTTTTGCCCGTATTCTAGAGGCAGAAAAATCTCACACCTTATTTCAAGTAATCTCTGTTAATATCCTTCCCTAGCCTTCAGAAGGTATTAAGAATCCAAAGGGAGGGCACTTGGGGCACTCAGTCATTAAGCATCTGACTTCGGCTCAGGTCATGGTCTCAGGGTTCGTGAGTTCAAGCCCCACGTCAGGTGAGCTTGAGCCCTGCTTCGGGTGAGCCCAGCTTCTCTCTCCCTCTCTCTGTCTCTCTCTCTCTGCCCCTCCTGTGATTCTCTCTCTCTGCCCCTCGCTCACTTGTGCCCTCTCTTTCTCTCAAAAAAAAAAAAAAAAAAAAAAAGAACCTGAAGGGAAATCAGAAATTCAGTTAGCTAGAAATAACCAAAATGTCTCATTTGGAGTGAATTCACCAAACAACTTCAAAGCAAAATAATAATGAAAAACAAGACTTCCAACACCAAAGTATCTCTTTCCAAATGCTGCCACCAAATCTAAGAAAACAGACATCACCAAGGTTAAAAAAATTTTTCCTTTGTAAAAATAAAGCTTCGTAATTATAGTTTGTTCTTGTGAATGACTCCTCAAATACAACCTTCTTGCAAAAGGGTTTCTTTTACCAGCCTACTCGTCTTCCATTGCTGACGGCAGTGGAAAATTACATTCCCCTATGAAATATAACCTTGTTGATATTAACACCTACTGAGGTTTGCATCAAATTGCTAGGTGAGATGGTATAATTAGGAACAGGTCGGGGGAAAATTACAAAGGATGCAGAGGACATCAGTCCTCTTTATGAAAAGATCATAAGTTGCTTTTAACTTTGGGTCAGGTGCTTACAAATTAGAAGGAGTTCATAGGCTAGGCTTCTTCAAACTCTGCAGAAGCATGCACCTGCTTGCCTGGTGCCAGGGTCTTGTTGAAAATAAACCTGTATGTTTTCCATGTCTGACTTTTCACCAGAGGATTCATGAGAGCATCATGAATCCAAAGGACAAAATCAAATGCACACTGACCACTAGTCCCCACAGCTGCATGTAAATGTGTGGCATTAGGAACTAAAAACGAGAATTTTATGTTATCAGAGGGTCATGCTTCGATATGCATTTAACAGATACTAATTCTGTATGCTGAAAGGGCAATGCTCCAAGATTTGACCTCAACTGTGTACTTGGATTATTATAATAATAATTTAAAAACCATTCTTGTTTAAGATGAATTTTATCTTTTTCTAGAAAAATGACTAGCAGAATTTCAAAAGAGTTGAATGATTTCTAAAGATTATATAAGATTTCAACATTACTCTTAATTCATTTTGGTGATTATTAAAACATTAACAGTTGCAAGAGGTCTTTTAAGAACCTTACTGACACACATACGCAAAAAGCAAATTTACATGTTTTTCCAGAATAATACATTAGCTACAGAAGCAGCACATGCTAAGATAGTATTTCTACTCTCTAATTCATATCAGACCTTAATAAGTCAAGGATGCATGTTGTAATCTCTACAACAACCACTATGAGAACACTAAAAGAATAGTAAAGGAATGAATAATGGACAAATTAGGGGAGGGAATGAAATAATGAAACAAAATAATTTAAAAAATGATGTCTTCTTTTGCATCATTTTTTAAGGTTATTTTATTGTTATATATATGGGGGGAGGGGGGGTGGGAAGGAAAGAGTGAACATGTAAAAGTGGAGAGAAAGGAGAAAAACATCCCAATCACAGTTTTATTTTAACTGTGTTTCAATTTTAACACACTTCTCTTGGCATCACGAATACAAACTCAGTAAGGCAACAGATGATATGAACAACACAAATGACAAATTTAACCCAATTGACTATAAGTTGTTATTCGGTGCATCCAACAAGCTACAAAATACACATTCTTTTCAGGGTGCCTGGCTGGCTCAGTCGGAAGAGCACGTGACTCTTGATCTTGGAGTTGTGAGTTCCAGCCCCACACTGGGTGTAGAGGTTACTTAAAAACAAAATCATTAAAAAAAAAAATACACGTGCTTTTCTTTTTTTTTTTTTTAATTTTTTTTTTCAACGTTTTATTTATTTTTGGGACAGAGAGAGACAGAGCATGAACGGGGGAGGGGCAGAGAGAGAGGGAGACACAGAATCGGAAACAGGCTCCAGGCTCTGAGCCATCAGCCCAGAGCCCGACGCGGGGCTCGAACTCCGGGACCGCGAGATCGTGACCTGGCTGAAGTCGGACGCTCAACCGACTGCGCCACCCAGGCGCCCCTACACGTGCTTTTCAAGTATACATGAAACTGGCCCTTAGTGGAGTTATGAAGCAAATCTGAAAAAATGTCAAGGGACTGAGACAGAGTGTTCTCTGATCACATAGAATTATGCTGGGAATCAATGACATAAAAGTTAAGTAGAATATTCCCAAATATTTGTAAATGAAGCAATGCACTTATAAAGAATCCATGGGTCAAAGAAGAAACTACAATGGACATCATAATATATCTTCAAGTGAAAGGTAAAAGATATGACACACCAAAACTTGGAAGATGCAACAGAAGTAACATCGTAGAGGGAAACTTACAGCCTTATATGCACATATTGAAAAAGAAGAAAGACTAAAAATCAATGATTTACTTATTAATCTCAAAAAGCAAGAAAACAGAACACAAGTATAACCCAAAGAAAAGAAGGGAGAGGGGAAGATTGAAAAAAAATTGAAATAGAAAATTAATATACAATAGAAAAAAAATGAACAGTCAAGGGTTGGCTCTTTGAAAACATTAATAAATTCAATAAACCTTTGACAGGACACATGAAGCACAAGTTGTCACTGTCAGAGTTGAAAACAGGAGACATCACTATAGGTCCTACAGATACTTAAAAGCCTATAAAAATGCAATACAATTTTTATGAAAATATTTTTGAGATTTCAAATAAAATGGACAAAGTCCAAGAAAATTGCAACTTAACAAAACAGACAAGAGAAAATCAATTAGTTTTATCTCTGTGAAAGAAGCTGAATCTTTAATTTTAAAACCTTCTCAGAATAAGACTCCAGGCCCTCACAGAAGATCCATGAAGTCTTCCAACCATTTAAGTAAGAAATAACATCAATTTTACATAAAATCTTCAATAGACACAAAAAGGGGAACTCTTCTCACCTGTTTTATGATTTTAGCATAACTTTGATCCTAAAACCTGACAAGGATATCATAAGAAAAAAATTACTGACCCATGTCTTTCAGGAACCTAGACATAAAATTCCAAAACAAAAGAGTAATAAAGCAAAGCTGGACTTGTAAAAAAGGAACACTGTACCACAATCAAGGAAATATGAAGGTATGTATGTCAAAAGACATGTAGGAGAATGTTATAGAGGGATTATTATGATACCCCAACTGGAAAACATCCAAATGGCATCAATAACAGAATAATAAATAAATAAATTGTGATATATTCATAGATAGAAACAACAATGAAAATGAACTATTACTACAGGTGTGATGGTTAATTTTACGTGTCAACTGGGTCATGGTGTCCACATATGTGGTCAAACGTTATTCTGAAAGCTTCTGCAAGTGTGTTTTTGGAAGTGATGAATATTTAAATTGGTGAACTTTGAGTAAGCAGATTGCTCTCCCTAATGTGGCGGGCCTCATCCAATTAGTTGAAGGCCTGAGTAGAACAAAAAAGACTGACCTCTTCCAAGCAAGAGTCAGTTCTGCAACAGAAGGCTTTGAGACTTGAGCTGCAACACCGGGTCTCTCTCTAGTCTCCAGCCAGACTTTCTTTGGACTCGAATTGCAACATCACCTCACCCTTGGGTCCGCAGCCTGCTGGCCCACCCTGCGGATTTTGGGCTTGCCAGCCTCCACAATCATGTGAGCCAATTCCTTAATGTAAATCTCTCTCTATAAATATACACATCCTATTGGTTCTGTTTCTCTGGAGCACTCTAATACCACATGCAACAGAATGCTGAACAAAAAACCGAGATACAAATAATTAAAAACATGTTTCCATTTAAGTTAAAAACAAACAAAACTAATCTAAGATAGTCTATATATGCATATTATTAATACACATTATATAGTTATACATTTATACTTAATATACATTATATAATATATAGGAAAGGGGATTAGTTTTGTGCCTCTGTGTATCTCTCTCTGTATATGTCTCTCTCACTTAGTTCTGTTTCTTTGCAGAACCCCAACTAATATAGAAGTCCAGCAAACACTTTTCAGTACTTACCCATTTCCCCTTTCCTCCCTATTTTCTGCTCACACTGGTTTCCTGTGTGAACACTCTTTCTGCCAGAGGCCTGTGCGCAGGCCCCCACCTCTTCCTGGACTTTAACTGGCTCTTTGCAGCCCTGAGACCCCAGTTTAAATGTCATCTCCTCAAAAAGATCTTCAGGGGGCCCCACTAGGTGCCTCCCATTTTTGCTTATCAGGCCCTCATTTGGTTTATTCATGGTTTATTTATTAATCCCAATCTATCACCAATATACTTAAAAAAAAAAAACAAACCTGTCTCTCCCATGAAAAATGCACATTCCAGGAGGGCAAAGACATTGCTATGTTTTCTCCCGGGTCTACGGACATTGCCAGGAGCGTTCGATAAATATTTGTTGGATAAGCAAGTGAATGAATAAAGGAATGTCTAATGAGCACACCTCTCAGAGTATTAACTTCAGCATTCTGATCTGGAAGGGAATAAGAACTAGAAACCTCAGAAAAAATGTTCTGAATCCCCTTTCTAAATTGGATCTCTTCAACGTTATCCTGAAACATCTCCCTACATTGACAAAGCCCCTCCATCCCAGCCATGGCCAGCATCTGGTAGCCTACAGGGCTCCACCATTCCAGGACCCTGTATTTCAGCCCATATCCCCTCTTAACACAGAGCCAGGACTAAGGGCTGATCCATCACAAGCGTGACGGTCCCTGTGTGCAAGGCCACAGAAGGAAATTTACAAAAAGATGAGAAGACATGCTTCCTCTACTTGAGAAGCCAGGAGCCTCAAGGATAAGTCAAACTATGCCCCTATTGTAAGATAAAGTGTATCTAGCCAATCAAAGCATCAGGATGACCGGATCTGGATGGCCTAGAAAATTCTGGGCACAATAATATTCTCTGTCTTGACCTGAGGGGCAATGATGAAGATTCTTTCTTTAGTAAAAACCCATCCAGCTGTACCTTTATAATCTGTGTACAGGTGATGCCTGTACAGCGTTCAGAGAAGAAACCCGCCAGGACCCACATAAGGGACTTCCTTACAAAGGGTGTGGACTCAAGTGGGAACTCGGGTCCAGTCCTCGCTTCCAGAATGCTACCCAGCCGACGCCAGTATAAATCTTTGTCAGGAAGGATTCATCCCTTCATTTGATAAATATTGGCTTGGGTGCGTCCTGTGTGCCAGGGAGAGCTCTGGAACTGGAGATACATAACAATGAACACAAATACCGCCCCCCCCGCATGCGGTTCACAGTCTGGAAAGCAGAGTTGGACAATAAATAATAAATAAAACACACGGTGTGTCACATGGGGGAGAAGCGGCCTGGAGGATGACGGAGTAGCACGTGGGACCGAGAGTGCAGGGGAGGGGGTACACCTGAAATAAGATGGCCAGGGACCGTCTCCCTGGGAAGGTGACATCTGAGCCAGGACCCAAAAGAGGTGAGGAAGCCAGCGATGGCCTTCTGGGCACCAACTGTTCCAGGAGGAGGGAAGAGCAAGCAGAGAGGCCTGGGGTGGGACCTCGGAGCGCGAGGTGTTCACTGAACACGTGCGGGGGGACGCGGGCACAGGGGCTGGCACACAGCTACCGCAGGGACGCCCCGAAGTCCAGGGGCCCTTGGACGGCGTACGTAAAGGGGACAGAAATGAAAGGTGAGCTTCAAACACAGCTAGTTCAAGACTAAACGGCGCTTAAGTCTTTCAAGCTACCACTGAACTCCAGTTTGATTAACTGATCTATTTGAAGGATTCAAGGTTCCCACAAGCGGGATCCTATGACCGTCAGGCTGATACCAGAATGGCCATCATTTTACACGTGTGTGCAGAACGGGCCATCATGGGGGCGCCCGACTGGCTCAGTTGGTTGAGCCCACGACTCCTGATTTCGGCTAAGGTCATAATCTCATGGTTGGTGAGATCAAACCCCGCACTGGGCTCTGAGCTCATAGCACAGTCTGCTTGGAATTCTCTCTCTCTCTCTCTCTCTCTCTCTCAAAATAAATAAATAAATACATACATACATAAATACATAAACAAAGAAACAAACAAACTTAAAAAAAAAAGAATAAGCCATCATGGAATTCTACCCATGCCCCCAATACCAACCCCCCTTACAATAAACGTGGCCACGTACCGAGCTAGAGAAGGATCTGGATCCCAGCTGTGAGGTGTCATCACAGGTAATGCATAAGTGCTCCCACCCCCTTACACCCTGTCAGACCCCACCGTCGTTTTAAAAATTTTTATTTAAGCAAAAAGTTTTCAATGTTTATTTTTGAGAGAGAGACAGAGGGTGAGCGGGGGGAAGGGCAGAGAGAGAGAGGGAGACACAAAATCTGAAGCAGCTCCAGGCTCTAAGCTGTCAGAGCCCGATGTGGGGCTCGAACTCATAAACCACGAGATCATGACCTGAGCTGGTCAGACGCTCGACTGACTGAGCCACCCAGGTGCCCCCCCAGATCCCCCTGTCTTTACAGAGTCTTCCTCCGTTTGGGTTTACGGAGATGAGAGAAAAATGATGGGGAACCAGAAAACCTGAGAAACTGCCCCAATTCACCCACACGTCTGAACTTGCATTCTGGAGGGATGTTCTGCTTACAGGGTTGGGGGTGGGGGGGCTCCTAGCCTCGCAAGCGCTCCTGGGTGTCAGGACCCCCTCTAGCAGTCAGCCCTGCTTCATTATTTCAGGATGGTAGTGCCCGAACCCATGCCCAAACCCTGTTAAAACTGTCCTCTGATTGGCTAAGAAAAGATGTGATAAAGCCCAAGGATCAGCATTTAGGCTGCCGTTTTTCGGAATAAAATGCCGCCAGGAGGTGGTTACCTTCAAGCAGGGGGGGATGTCCCGCCTTCCCGGCACTAGGGGCAGTCTGTTCCCTCACACACCCACACAAACCCCTGACCTCCTTTTCCACCCAAGCCACCTTTCTGGGGCCACCCAGGTGCCTGTCATTGTTCTATACCGAGGCCTCAAAGTCTGTTAAGAATAGAACCATTTATCAAGGGCCCACGTTGATTTATGAAGCCTTGAAAAGCGAACAGAAACCAATCATCTGTTCCTTGTGTTTTCTGATTCCGTGGGAAAATAAAACAAACAAAAAAACAACCGCACATTTCTTGGCTGGGGCCATCTGTCCCCGACCAGATTTTCCTATGTAACTTCTACGTACTCTAGCGATTAATACGGAGATGCCAATCTCCAATAACAGGAAAGCCTCGATGGCTGGACTTAAGTGGAGCTCCGGGAGGACATGGGAATGGACTGTAACGCTGTTTCTCCTAAGTGTGCGGGGACATAAAGACCCGGAGGATGGGCGCTGGGCCTTGAGCAGTCACGAGGGCTTCAATACACAGAAGACCCGTGCCCACGGGCTCTGCACCAACACTGAGCGGAATCACGAATAAACCTCGGTGGCCTTCGTTCTAAAATGAGATCGAGCTTCCCTCACCTACATTACACCAGGACTTGACCCAGCCTGCACACGGTAGGACTTCGTATGACGCTTTCAGTCTTGCTGAGTTACGGAGATGGTCTCCAATGCCAGCCTGGTCGTGGACAGGGGCAGAATAGTGAAGCGCCAACGTCTTTGGGTGAAAAATGCTCAGACACTGGCAATGCCACGTGTTTCGACCTGATACTAATAATTAGCTCTCGGCCCCCCGGCCACGAGCCTGCAGAGTGCCTACGACCGACTGCCAGACAAGGCACAGCGTACTTTCACCATATGCCAGCTCACCCTCCCTCGGCCGATCCTCTAAGTGCGTCGTCACAGATTATACAATAAGTCAAACGGTTAGGAATAAGATTTGGTTTATGACACGGGTGAGCAGTCACCCCGAATCACGGGCTTCCCTTAGAGCTGTGTCAAAGGGATCCTAACTGAGCGAGCGTGTCCGCTCTGTTTTGCGCATACTAAGCATGGGAAGTGCTCCTGGATGATGAGCCTGCTCGGCCTCTCTCTTAGGCGAGGGAGGGGGCTTGAGGCAGCCGGAATAGAAACGGCCGTGCCAGCTTTATAGGCGAGTCCCCAAGAGATGGAAGCATGGAGTCCCAATGGGCCACAGGGTCGGGGTGAGGAGCCCCCTGGCTGCTGAGCCAAGCACAGAGAAAGGACACGCACAGCTTCCGGAACAGCAGGTAGGTTTAGTAAAACGTCTAGAAGACAGAAGAAAATTGTTGTGGGCATTCTCTTTGTGAAAGTTCTGGGCTAGTTCCTGGCTTCCTGGGTCCCCCTTCCCACCAAATACGTGTGAGCTGCCTGCTGTCATTCCCTGGACAGACACTGATGGAGTGCTCCTGCACACCAGGTCTCAGGTCGGGGTACAGGGCGACCACCAGGGAGAGTCCTGCCCTCAAGCAGCAGGTGTACAGACTACAGGAGGGGCTCATGCTCTGGGCAACCACGGCCCCAGGCATGCTTATAATTCTGTCGCCCGTGTAGGAAAAAACTGCTAGCTGACACTTATTTTTTGTTCTGAGGCTGGAGGGCTGGGCGATGGGTGACATCTGCATTCTTAAGCTCTTATTTAGCACGACAGGCAAGTGATTATTTTCAGAATCGTGGCAAAACAGGAAAGGTACTGAAATGTTATGTATCGAGTGATGAGATTGGAGGACCCTGACCCTTGAGTCGGAAACTAGATCTACCTAAACCCGACAGTCCGATCACTGAATCAGGCAAAGGATACAAACCGTCCAGAGGAAACAGAACCAGTAAACAAGCACGTGGGGAGACAGAACGATTTTGCAGTCAGAGACGCAGCTGGAAGAGACTGTTTCATGAAGATGAGCAGAGAGGTGCCCTTGAATGGGAGCCTTGAGCCCCTGAGAGTCTGTCAGGTACATTTGACCTGACGGGTGTAACGTGAGGGCAGGGGCTGAGACAAAGTCCAGGGGCTCGGATGGCAATGATGGTTGGGCAGCCGGGTGCCCGGGGAGCAGCAGTGTTCGGATCTGGGCCCACAGGCATCGCTTCTGAATCCCAGGCCGGCTACCGGCCTTCACAGGAACTTTCCAGGCCACACATAACGACAGTGTGTACCTCACAGGGATGCTGGAATCAAACTAAATGGGGGACCAGAATGAAGAGGCAGCAGGGGGCAGTGGTCAAGGACTCTGGGCTCTGGGATAGAACAGCCTGGGCTCAAATCCTGCCCCGCCCCCAACTTAGCTGTGCAACACGGAGCCGGCGACTTCACCTCTGGGGGCCTCAGTCCATCCATAAAATGGAGACGAGAACAGCTTTTCTGTGTGTGTGTGTCAGGATGTGTCCATATTTCGAAGCACGTTCAATAGTGCCTGGCACAGAACAAAGGCTCTAGAAGCATTTACTTGGCCACAACACACAGAGGAGCCAGCTGCTGTGTGGACTGGCACATAGTAGGTGCTGAGCAGGTGGCGGGGGGGGGGGCGGGGGGGGGAGTCACCACAGCCCTTCTCTGGATGTGCTGGCGGCGGGGGCGGGGACAGGAAAAGAGAGTCACCAAAGCCGGAGGACAATGACTTAGTTTTTAAGCTCTAAGGAAGTACACCAAGACCTTTCAAGGTCTTGCCTGACCATGGGGGAAAAAAAAAAAAACAAAAAAGAGCACCTGGGGCAAAAGACTAGAATCCTAGTGATTTTGTGTTCTGCTCAAGCCGAGTTTGACCTTTTCGCAAATTACTGACTCGGCCCGGAGTGAACACAAGCTGTCTATTCGCCACAAGTTCCAGCGTCTGGGAACGGTCCTGGGAACGGTCCGAAGGCCAGGCTCTGCAGGTGGTCCCTGCCATCTCAGCCACTGCGGAAACCGGGAGAAACAGAACCCCTGGGCTTTGCTTGCTCCCGGGAGGCGGGTCCTTTTCCTACCTGGCAGCTGACTTCCCAGCTGGCAAACAGGTTCAGACATGCAAACTCCTTCACCGGCCCCTGGGATAGCATCACTCCCCAGACCAACGCGCTGCCCGGACGGGCCCGTGAGCCAGCGTCCTGACAGCTCCAGTGGGGTCGCTGGTGCTGGACAAGCCGCCCCAAGGGCCCTGGGACCCTGCTGTCAGAAAGCAGCTGTCCCTCTGCCCCGCTGAGACATGCGTGTGATCGGGCCAGGAAAGGGGACTCCCTGGGGGCCACTGGTGCAGCCATCCGCACGTACCCAGGCAGTGCTCTCAATACGCCTGCACGGAGGACTCTCACCGAGGGGCAGAGGCGGACAGAGCCTAGAGGTCACCTGCCCTCGGGGCAGGGAGAGTGTCCCCTGTGTGGAGAGCCAACATTTGTGGAGGGCATACTGGGGAGCCGGGCCCTCTGAGCACCTTCCAGCTACGGACTCGTGGAATGTTCACGGCGGCCCTACCCATGAGGTGGCCATTACCATCTTCCAGGCCAGTGAGCCGAGGCACAGAGAAGGTGAGCACAGAGAGGGTGAGCAAGTTGCCCAGAGTCACACGACGAGGGAGTGGCAGGGCAAGCGCTCCGCACCGTCACCACTAAGCTCCGACCAACGACCTCCGGGTGTGAGCGCCGGGTCTTCCTCTCGGCCAGAAAGAGTGAGGAGTCCCTCATGGGGTGAGGTCACTCCTGCTTCATGTGAATGAGTGGCCGGCAGGAAGGGAAAGTCCAGGAGAATGCCAGCTGTGGCCCAAAGTGACCGCCTAGGAAATCTCCACGGGGAGAGGCGGAGGGTCGGCTCAAGTAGGAAAATTCCAAGTGACTTGTGAGCACCACTGTGGTTTCTTGGCACCGGGAGACCCACCCTGGGCTGGAGCCCTGGCCTGAGGGTCTTCCTTTTTCTTTTTTTTTCAATGTTTATTTATTCTTGGGACAGAGAGAGACAGAGCATGAACGGGGGAGGAGCAGAGAGAGAGGGAGACACAGAATCGGAAGCAGGCTCCAGGCTCTGAGCCCAGAGCCCGACGCGGGGCTCGAACTCACGGACTGCGAGATCGCGAGATCGTGACCTGAGCTGAAGTCAGACGCTTAACCGACTGAGCCACCCAGGCGCCACCCCCCCCCCCCCCCCGCCCCGAGGGCCTTCCTAAAGGCTCTCCTTTCTTTATTCTCTCCCCCCACACCCCAACTCAGCAGACGCGAATTGCTTTTCCGGTTTGGATCAGTCACAGCGGTAGAAGCCACACGCTGCTGTGTTGCTGGAAGTGCGCATGTTCACAGTCTTGAAGGAAGAAGACTAGAAAATACATGTGGACCCAGAGGGCACAGTTACAAGCATCTCCTGAGGATGCCAGAACACAGTGCCAAGGGCTGCCTTCAACCCCACCTGCCGAGAGGCCAGGCGCAGGGCCCGGATGGGCTCTTGGATGGGCTCCAGCACCGCACCACCCGAACCCCAAGGGAATGGTGCAGAGCAGAGCAGGGAAACTCAGCTGAAACTCACCAACCGCGCAAGCCTCAGGGTCAACCCACCCGGTGAAGAAGTCAGCGGGGTCTGGCACGTTCACCGACCGCTTGTTGGTCGGCACACCCCACGACGTGGTTGTCACTTCAAGAAGGGAAACAGGAAGTGAGGAGGAAGGTGGGGGTCAGGCCTAGTGGGAAAAGCTTGAGACGAGAACGAGGCGCCTGCCTGGGCGTCTCTTTGCCATTAGCCATGAACTTGGCGCGCGAGACTGCTTGCAATCTCAACCGCTCTGAGCGCACCGAGGGGCCACCAGGTGGTTTCCAGAGCTCGCGTCCTATCCTCTCACGATAAGAAGGCGGAATTGTGCTGCCCGGTTCTGTGGCCACAAGCCGTGTGTGGCTATTTCAGTTAAAGTTACTTACACTGAAAATAAGAAATTCCGTTTCTCAGCAGCACCAGCCACATTTTGAGCGCTCAATAGCATGTGACAATTTAAAGTAATCTAAGTGAAATAAAATGAAAAATTCAGCTCCTCAATCGTATCCACCACATTTCTTAGGCTCAGTGGCTCAGTGGCTCTTGCCCTGGGCAGCACAGATAAAGAACCTTTCCATCAACACAGAGTTGGTGGGTTGGGCAGTGTCGAGACTGGGCAGAGACATATGGTTTATAGAACATCCTTCCAGTCACTTCTTTATTTTTTTATTTATTTATTTTTTTCAATGTTTATTTATTTTTGGGACAGAGAGAGACAGAGCATGAACGGGGGAGGGGCAGAGAGAGAGGGAGACACAGAATCGGAAACAGGCTCCAGGCTCTGAGCCATCAGCCCAGAGCCCGACGCGGGGCTCGAACTCACGGACCGCGAGATCGTGACCTGGCTGAAGTCGGACGCTTAACCGACTGCGCCACCCAGGCGCCCCCATCCAGTCACTTCTTTAAAGGAGGATCAAGTCTACTTAAAAGCAACAAGAGAACTTGGGGCACCTGGATGGCTCAGTCACTTAAGCATCCAACTCTTGATTTCGGCTCAGGTTATGATCTCATGGTTTGTGGGTGCAAGCCCCGCGTTGGGCTCTGGGCCAACAGTGCAGAGCCTGCTTGGGATTCTCTCTCTCTGCCTCTCCTCTGCTCTCTCTCTCTTTCTCAAAAACGAAAAAATAAACATTGAAACAAACAAACAAACAAACAAAGCAAGAAGAGAGCTGGATGTGTCTGTTGTGCACAAGCAGGTTTAGACCAGGAAAGGACCGTATTCATCAAAGTTACTTGCAGGTGAGTTAAACTACCATACCGCCATCCCAAGGTTATGGTCAATGGTAAGATACGAGCACACTCCCCTTAAAAGTTCGGTACAAGATAAAGATGCCATCTGACACCACTATAATCATTGTTAGAGTGCCATGTGGCTAAGAAATTAAGCCACAAGTTTGTAAAGCATGTGTCAAATTATCACTAGTTTCAGAGGATATGACTTTACAGCTGGAAAATACAAAAGAATCAACTGAACCCGTTAGAAACAGTAAGAGGCTTAGTGTGGTGATTAGTTACAAAGTTAAACCATAGAAACAACACTTTTCTTTATATGACAGTAGAAGTCAGTAGAATAGTAAAAGAGAGCTCGCATTTTAATACATTTCCTACGTTTGCATAAAAAATATTTACACCCAAGAATCTGAAACATGAATACAAACTACAAACAACAGACAGGATCTACATGAAGAAAATGTCAAATCTCTATTGGTGGCAAAAAGGTGGCCCAAATAGGTAGAACATTATAGAAACGTAAGATTCCCGATGCGAATATTCACTTAAATAACTGTAAGCCCAAAGCAATCTCACTCCAAATCCTAACAGGTTTGCTTGTTGCACTTCTTATTCCATTCTCTGTAGGGGGTGGAGGAGAGTTTGAACGTGACAGAATGAATGATTCTGAAGTTTACGAAGAATAAGCAAATGAGGGGCACCTGGGTGGCTCAGCTGGTTGAGCAAAATGGCAAGTTTTGACCGAGCTACGTAAATCAAGTGAGATACTGTCATTTAAAAGGTGCTGAGGGGCGCCTGGGTGGCTCGGTCAGTTAAGTGTCCGACTTTGGCTCAGGTCACGATCTCGCCATTCCTGACTTCGAGCCCCGCACTGGGCTCTCTGCTGTCAGCACAGAACCTGCTTGGGATCCTCTGTGCCACCCCCGCCCCCCCCCCCCCCCCCACCGCTTCTCACCCACTTGTGTGCGCGCGTTCTCTCTCTCTCTCTCAAAAATAATAAACATTTAAAAACCAAAACAAAATAAAATAATAAGAGTCCATTGTTTTATAAAAAATGCTGAGTTTGAGGAGTCTGGGTGGCTCAGTCAACTGAGCATCGGACTCTTTTTTTTTTTTTTATGTTTATTTATTTTTGAGAGAGAAAGAGAGAGAGACAGAGCATGAGCAGGGGAGGGGCAGAGAGCGGGAGACCCAGAATCTGAGGCATTCAGCACTGGGCTGTCAGCACAGAACCCGACGTGGGACTTGAATTCACAAACCGTGAGATCATGACCTGAGCCGGAGTCGGACGTTTAACAGACTGAGCCACCCAGGTGCCCCTTGAGCACTGGACTCTTGATTTCGGCTCAGGTCACGATCCCAGGGTCGTGGGATCGAGCCCCACGTCAGGTTCCACGCTGAGCATGGAGCCCCCTTGAGAGTCTCTCTCCCCTCTCCCCTGCTTGCACACACACACTCTCTCAAAAATAAAAATTAAGAAAAAAAAAATGAAACTGGCTGGAAAATTAAACTCTGAGAGAGAAGAATGGGGGAGAATTAGACCCCATAACTGTTAAAGAAGGCTAACATGTTAGGCCACGCCACTAAAATAGCATGAAATAGGTTCAGAAATGGGAAAAAAGATTAACACCCTGATTAATACCAACGTGTATTTCAAATCTGTGGGATTTGGAATGCACAAGTAACAGGCAAAAATAAAACCAGAAATCTGCCTTACTCCTTATACCAAAATACCCAATGAATTAATGGCAAACATCAGAATATATATATATATATATATATATATATAAGCCCAGGAATATATACAAAAAATATATACAAATATATACAAAGCCCAGGAAAGGACTTTGTAGGTATGAGACAAACCCAGAAGACTGGAAGGCAAAAAAAAGTTCCACATCTGAACTACAAATAAAAAGAGTAAACATTTCTGTGGGATAAAAACCACATACATTCAAATGGCAAACTGGGGGAAATGTCTGCAATATACGTGATAAAATACCAATTTCTTTAATATACAGGAGATTCTTACAAATTCTTAAGTCCACAAACTTACCAGAAAAGTAGCAAAAAGATATGAACAATCAACTCACAGGAACAACTACAACAACAACAACAACAACAACAACAACCCAACAAGAGTTCGAGAAGCATAAAAGATGATCAACCCTGTTCCTACTTTAGGAAAAACCGGTTCAAACAAAGAGATACTATTTTTCACCTCGGGACGACGATCTTGGCAGTGATCTACAATGCTTTAGAATCCCTTTTGTTGGCAAGAATGTGGGGAAAGAGGAAGTTTGACGCAGTGTAGGGGTTAATATACAGGAGTGTAAACATTTTCGAGAGCAAGCTGGCAGCATCTATTGAGACGCAAAATCACTAAACCCTCTGACTCAGAAATTCCACTTCTAGAAATGTAATACACACATTTGCACAAGTAAACAAAGATATATGTATAAAGAGCTGCTTGCAAGAATGTTTATATAGGGGGAAAAACCCACGAACAACCTAAATGTCTATCAGTAGGAATTGTGGTTAAATGTTATATATATGTTTTTTAATGTTATATTCTTATATTGAAATGCCAGCGAGCCATCAAAAGAAATGCAGTCTATTGGAAAGATAGCCACAGTATTTTAAAAAGGCAAGTAGCAAAAGAGCGTATAGTATGACATTGCATGAATATATATACATGGTATATATCTAAGTGCATTTATCTCTTTACACCACATACACATTGATGCATGCATAGAACATGCATGAAACAGTATACATAAAACTTAACAGAGGCTATCTTTAAGAAACAGGTTGCGAGAAGAGGATGGGGAATTTTCAGTAAGTGCTTTAATTTCTTTTTATGGCCAAGTATTAGTTCTATAATGAAGTATTCTTCAGATCAAATAGCAACCTAGACGAATGAAAAAACCCACGGTTGGTACTCAGAAATGCGTTATGAGTTGTGCTCTTCAGAAAGTTCTCCCTAATGCCATTAGATACTGTGACACCAGCACGCTGTGGACCTAGCGCAATGGTGCGTAAACTCTTTGCTAAAGCCAGCTTAGAATGGCAGTGCTCTCTGGCAAGAAGGTTAAGGGGTGAGTTATCCTGGGCCCAAAGCACAGAGAACTGGCTCTAAGAAGTATGAGCCCAGATCATACAGTGCTAAAGTCCAACCTTCAGTCCCTACTGGTGCCACCCTATGATGTAATCATCTGGAATTACTGTAACCGGGGACAGACTGCGGGGTGACAGGCTGCTGTGGGGCTAACCATAAAGCTTTTAAAGATTGGTTCATTTAATTAAAAGCACAGCAGGCCGCTGAGTACTAAGCAGACAGCATGCATCTCATTAAGGAAGGTCATCTTTCCTGGCACGAAGTAATGGAAACCAGGGCAGCATTCAGAGATAAGATCACAAGTTGATTTTGCCCTCTTAGGGACAAGATTTGGCAGAGAATGACCAGCCACCTTCTATCAAGGGTGCTAGAGTCTGGCTGGTGCAGTAAGTGGAGATTTAGCAGATGACAGTGAATTTCTGAAAAGATGTGTCTCCTAAAAGGCATTCTAAGAACAGTGAAAGAGAAAAGAGGGAGAGAAAAAGAAAGGATATAAGGAAAGAAGAGAGGGAGGGCAAGAGAGAGTGAAAGACTCCCTAGCAAACATGGTATTTACTTTTCAATTACAGAATTTTTTTAAAAAATTGTGCTGGAAAGGGGCGTCTGGGTGGCTTAGTCGGTTAAGCATCCGACTTCGGCTTAGTCACGATCTCAACGGTTCGTGAGTTCGAGCCCCTTGTTGGGCTCTGTACTGACAGCTCAAAGCCTGGAGCCTGCTTTGGAATCTGTCACTCCGAATTCGGACATTTATTGATAAATGTCTAAAAATAATTTTTTTAAATAATAAAAATAAGAATAAAAATTGTGCTGGGAAGTCTAGGATTTTTTTTTTTAACGTTTATTTAGTTTTAAGAGCAGAGAGAGACAGAGAGTGAGCAGGGGAGGGGCAGAGAGAGAGGGAGACACAGAATCCCAAGCAGGCTCCAGGCTCTGAGCTGTCAGCACAGAGGCCGACGCGGGGCTCGAACCCACAAACCGCGAGATCATGACCTGGGCCGAAGTCAGACACTTAACTGACTGAACTCCCTAGACGCCCCTAGGATTTCTCATCATCAGCATTAATGATTTTATGCTTTAGGGCTCATGGATTTTTACATCCATTGTCTTGAGATTTGTTTTTACAGTGTTTCAGGGTTTTTTTTGTTGCTGTTGTTTACTTATTTATTTTGAGAGAGAGAGAAGGGGAGAGGGAGAGAGAGAGGGAGACTGAGAATCCCAAGCAGGCTCCACATTGTCAGCACAGAGACGCACATGGGGCTCGATCCCACAAACTGTGAGATCATGACCTGAGCCGAGATCAAGAGTCAGAGGCTTCATCGACTGGGCCACCCAGGCGCCCCACAGCGTTTTGTTTCTTAAGTTGTTTTCAACTTTGTAGCAGAGTTCATTTCATGTTAAAGCATACTTGATCTAAGCTTTTACAAGTGATGACAGGCCATGCTAGACTTCTGGTGTGACACATCCTGCTACAATGTTCCTAATGTTGAGCAGCACCTCAGCCAGTTAATCTCATACACATGCTCCCATGTGTGGGAACCTCCTGGGAAAATAAGGCTTAGTATTTAATGGACTTAAAAGAGCAATACTTTCATTTTTATGTGTTTTACTTCTACCGCCATACTTAATATTTATTAAGTGCCTACTGTGTGGCAGGCACTGTCCTAGGCACAGGATAAACAGTAGTGAGCGACTCAGACACCACAGTATTTAAATTTTAAGACTAGTTTTAATAAAATTGCTAGCATGTACTAAACACTTAGTTTGAGCCTGGTGTTATTCTTAGCTCTTTATTTTGTGACAATTAATCAAGGGAAACCTTGCCAAAATGGGAGGCCAGAAGGGGAAGTGCTAACACCTTACCTCCCATTAAATGGAGGGAGGGAGGAACCTTGCACAAGGATACTACTTGATCACAGCCAATAGGAGGAAGAAAGGGTTTCTCCTGCCCCAGCAACAGCTCAGCCAATGAGAAGCCACAATACTTGAATTCCCTGTTTAGGCCAATGGCTTTTTTGTTTACACAGCCCTCCCAACCTCCCCTTTCTTTATGAAAGAACATTCTTCTCCTTTGTTCTCCAGGCTTGGCTGTGGTTTAGCCTTAGTTTGCTTCTCTGGAATTGCAATTCTGTTATTCCTGAATTAACGCATTTTTGTTGGTAAAATAACTAACAGCTTTATTTAATTTATTTCATTTACATTATTTTATTTTTAATTTTATTATTTTTAGTTACCTGGACACCACTGTTTTTTTTTTTTTTTTTTAATTGAAGTACGCTTGACATATAATATGGAGTTTTATTTTTAAGGTTAACAATTTATATTTATCCTTATTTAGGGAAGGAAGAATTCTTCCTCTACCCTTTAAAGTCTTCCAGCCGGACCAAAAATTACTTTGACCTGAGACAGATTAACAGGAGAAGTTTTATTATGTGTGCATGGAGACCCAATAGTGAAATTGAGACCCAGAGAAATGACCAAGGCATATAGTTTTCATACTTTTTAGACAAAGAAACAATACATCTGTAAGGAATTGACAGGACAAAGAAAAACTTAACTTTTGGGAGCTTCAATTAGTAAGGAATTCTTTTTTTTTTTATTTTTGAGAGAGAAAGGGAGAGAGTGCGAGCAGGGGAGGGGCAGAGAGAGAGGGAGACAGAATCGGAAGCAGGCTCCAGGCCCTGAGCTGTCAGCACAGAGCCCAACATGGGGCTCGAACCCACAAACCCATGAGATCACGACCTGAGCTGAAGTCGGATGCTCAACCGACTGAGCCACCCAGTCGCCTCTAATTAGTAAGGAATTCTAATCAGAATTTGGACTAGGGTCATAAGTTAGTAAAAAGTAACAGGGTTATTTGTACAGCTTTCTCAGCCCCGAATTTCTCTCTGATGATAAGGATGTCTCTTCTCTTTACCTCCTAGTACAGGGAGGGTACCTTCCGCATGGGAGGATCATATCTTGCCTTCACGGGGGCAGAGGGCGGTCTGAGTGTCTTCTTGCACAGGCCGTCTCTTAAGTAACCTTTTTTAAAAACAGTCAATATGCCAAAGTGGCACATTTTGGGGTGGCCTGCCCTTATTCCCTATATTCACAACCCCGGGAGGTAGGTACTTTGATTACCCATTTTAAAAACAAAGAGACCAGGGATGCCTGGGTGGCTCAGTTGGTTAAGCGTTCTTCAACTCTTGATCTCAGCTCAGGTCTGGATCTCAGGGTCATGAGTTCAAGGCCCGCACCGGGCTCTGGGCTGGGAGTGAGGCCTACTTAAAGACACCAAAGCACAAAAAAGTCACTCGCCCAAGGTGGGTCACACAGCCAGTTGCTGGCAGAGCTGGGATTTGAACTCAGGCTGACTTGGCTTTGGGACCCACCCTCCTATTCCCAACATCATAACACCTTTAAGCATTCAGGACTCTAAAGCAAGGTAGGCATGTGCCCGTAACAAATGGCACTTAAGGATCTTCCAGGCGCACACGCCTGCACCTTTCCACTTTCAGCGGAGCCGTAAGAGTGAAGATTAATACCAAGCAGCAAAGGAACCTGCCACCAGGTGATCCTGCCAGTGTGGCCCCTGTGCTATCTAGTAGAGAAAACGAAGGAGGAAAAGGAAATAAATGAAAAGGGAATGAGTTAACAAACAAATGGCAACCCAACACGAATCATCATCCAGTAATATAATCATGGCCGTTAAAGTGGGGTCGTTGATAAAGACAAAAATACTTTTGGAGTATCTTGTGCCTTCAGATACTAGCACAGACACTGCTGTGCTGTATTTAACACCTCACCGCATCCAGGAAAGGTGAACGCACCCCCCCCCCCCCAGCAAATGCAGGGAGTCATCCCCCCCATACAATGTCTCTCCCTCCCACCCCACCTCACGCACGCCACCGTCTCAGGCGGGCTCACCACGTGGAGGACCAGGTCATTTTCCCCAGCTTGCTCTACAGAACTGAAAGGCTCCAAACGGGGAGGCTACAAAGTATTCTGCCGATGAGCAGTTATTTCCCAGTACGTGTCAGGAATAAATATTTGACAAAACAGAGCAAATTAGGGTCAAAGTGTTAGTCCCCTGCAAATCTATTGACCATTTCAAAGAAATACACCACTTCAGGATTGATTTTAAAAATAAAAACAGTCTGGAAATCCTGTGTCGGGATCAACAGGGGGCTGAGTTTGAAGGCTACGTTCACCCCAGGACAGGGGCTCCCATGTGAGAGAACACTTCCCGCTGCACAGGTCTGGAGACGGATCTGCCAGCACAAGCTTTACTTTTGTAAGTAGTCTATGTGGTAACCTAAAATCGGAAGCCAGCTCAGAAAATTCCCATTATCTCTGAAATGGGGTCCGATTCATCTGAATGAGTTCCCTTTGTATTTCTTTATGCTGATAACTCGAATGTTTATTTTGAGACAGAGAGAGAGAGAGCACGTGTGCAAGAACATACATGTGGGGGAGGTCCAGAGAGAGAGGGAGAGAGAGAATCCCAAGCAGGCTCTACACTGTCAGCAAGGAGCCTGATGCAGGCCTCGATCCCACAAACCCTGAGATCGTGACCTGAGCTGAAATCAAGAGTCAGACGCTCAACCGACTGAGCCACCCGGGTGCCCCTTTGTTGATGATTGTTTTAACTATTATTTTTTTTTTTAAGTGTATTTATTTATTTATTTTGAGAGAGACAGAGAGTGCAGGAGGGGTAGAGAGAGTGAGGGAGAGAGAGAATCCCAAGCAGGCTCCACACTGTCAGCACAGAGCCCTACGCAGGGCTCGATCCCACAAACCGTGAGATCATGAACTGAGCTGAGACCAAGAGTCCGACACTTAACCGACTGAGCCACCCAGGTGCCCCTCCGCTGATAATTGGAGTCATAGTCCCGACAAACCTCAAACCGGAGCCTGAGGCAGAGGAAGTGCCAAACTCGAACCAGGCATGGCTGGAGTAGGAGGACCACATGCCCCTGTGCTTCCTGTTCCCACCGAAGGCCCGGCATGGCCCAGCGGCAGGGAAGGGGCCACTCGGGAGGTGGCTCTCACTCCCTTGCTCTTCTGTGGGCAGGGGAGGCGGTCCCTCCGCGGCAAAGTTTCAACTACACACTAATCTTTAAATAGCTTCTTTTGCGGTACAGGCCGTGACTTCTTCCTGCTGAAAATGCACTTTCTGTCCTGATGCCTGAATTAAAGTCTAAGTCAACAGACAGGCTCCATCGCAGAACATACGCGAAGTTACTTCCCCCTGGTGGCCAGTGCGGGTGTTTTGAACAGCATGGGACTGGCTCAGGGGCAAAGCTCTCTGCCTCTCGGGCCAGGAGGGGCCCGGGATACCCTGCTCTGTGGCAGCCCCCTAACGGTGGCACTGGGACAGTTTTGCCTGTCCTGGCTGACTTGTCTCTAGCTGTCCTCATCATTCCTGCGCTCTGGGTTCTTTGGGTGGGGCGGGGGTGGGAGAGGGGAGGACGTTACTTCCGGGGAATTACACGGGCAGTACAAAAGGCGGAGGGTAGGGGGAAGGAAACCTGTTCTAGTTCCAGCCAATGTCCCGGGAGCACCCCTGAGGAGACGTCATCCCCTGAGCCTTGATTCCTCCTGAGAGAAAAGCAGGGTGTGGGCTGAGGGGCCCTTCCTGCCCTGGTTCTGCGAGAGTGCCCACGGTCAGAGGCCCAATTGCCGCGGATTCTATGTGCTGAGTAGTTTTGCAAAGGGGGAAGAAGCCTTCTTCTACAAAAGAGGCAAAGATAGTATTTTTCTTAGAAGGTTGTAAGAAGGATTAAATGATGTGCTGGGTACCCCGGGGGGGCTCAGTCGGTTAAGCGCCTCACTTGGGCTCAGGACATGATCTCATGGTTTGTGAGCTCGAGCCCCGTGTCGGGCTCTGCACTGACAGTGTGGAGCCTTCTTGGGATCCATTCTCTCTATCTCTCTCTCAAAATAAATAAACTTAAAAAAAATAAATGATGTGCATAAAATATTTGGAACAAACGGTGCTTCATAAACAGGGTGCTTGCTTTTCATTAATCGTACAACTACTAAGTTTGTACTTTATCATCCAAACTTAAGAGTCAAAGGGGTACGACTGATAACTTTCCCGGGACGACGGGCATAAATCAGACGTGCAAATGGGACATATTGTCACCTGTCAATAAGTAATAGCCATCAGGAGATTTGGAAAAGTCCCAAGTAAGCAAGAGACTGTAAGAACAAACATTTCACGTAAGTGGTCCGGCCCTGTGAGGCTCTCTCTGGCAGACCCTCCAATGCTGAATGGACAGAATCAATGCTGCGGTCAGTTAAACGCTCTCTGACACAGGTTTCTTTCACATCAGCCCCATGTAAATTTCTAAGTGACTGAAATTCACATCCTCTGCAGCTACAAACCCGCAGACAGGCCTCTCACTGACCAGTGTAGGACTCGGGCATGGGTGTGAAGGAAGCAGAATATGTCACCCCCCCCCCCCCCAAGTATCCCTCTTTGACATGAAAGTTATTTTGAGCTGAAGGCAATAAAGTTCTATCTCCTCCCTCTTTTTCTGCCTAAAGGCAGCATGTAAAGTCTCCTTTTACTGGAGACAACTCCAGACTCTTTATCAGCCCAGAGAAGACACCAGAGGAACCTTACTCCTCCCACATCTTTACCTTTCCACAGTCGGCTGCCCTTGGAAGCCTGAAATGGCTTTTCTCCGCCCTGTCGTTCCTCTGCAAGTATGTCGTTCTTTGTTCAAGAGGATTGATAAGCCGAGTTCCATTTCGCTGAGGCTTCTCCCTTGTGACATGCACGGCACCCAGTAATAACGGTCTGTTTTTTCTCTTATTAATCGGTCTTTTTGTTAAAGAGCCACAGCTGAAAACCCAGGATGAGTAGAGGTCAGGTTCTGCCTCCCCTACAGGTGGGAGAGCCGGATGGAAGAGAACTACATTCACACTAGAGAAGTTCCCTTCTTGAGCAACTTCCTGCTTGGAAAAGTCTGATTTTAACATGTGGGCGTGCTGGGGAGCAAAGGGCAAATGGGCCTTGTTCTAACCATGTGCCACGGATGTAAGAGTGTAAAGCCACCCATATCGTTTCGAGAGCCAGAAATGGCCTCACAGACATTATCCAATTCAACCTGCTCACTTTATAGAGGAAGCGACCAAGGTTTGGTTAAATAACTTGCCCAACGACATGTGGTTTTTTATGGATCTACTAAGTGCTTTGGTTACGTTGACCAACTGACCATAATACACAGGAATCAAAAGTTAATTATGCGTCTTTGCTGCTAACCTGTGAGCCCCATGAAGGTGGGGATGGTTGGTGTCTGTCACTCACCAAAGGCTGTCTAGGGCTGTGCCCCCTCATGCTGATGTCACCATGACCATGGGGTGGGGATGACTGTCTTCATTCTGCAACCAAGGAGGCAGGGCCTTGGGGCAGGTGGGAGACTCACCTGGGGTCCCAGGACTGGTCCTGAAACCAGCACAGGGCTCAGAATAGGCATCCAGTAAACGTTTGTTGAATGAATGGATGAACAAATGAATGAACGAACAGACGAACGAATGAATGAATGAATGAATGAATGAATGAATGAATGAATGAAGTGATGGAGCCAAGGTTCAAATCCAGGTCTTTCTGGCTCCAGCACCCAGGCCCTGCCTTCTGCTTGAACACAAGAACATCACTATGGCTGTCACTGATATACCAAGAGCACTCGGATACACCGTTAAGTATAAATAAATGGCTGAAGGAGTAACAGAGCTGTAACTCATCTGAACCTCCGTTTTCCTGTGGATAAAAATACTTTCTTCACCGAGCAGCCCTGGGGTTTCAGTAAGATGTGAAAGACATGAAACATTCAAGTGCAGAGCTGTACTCTGTAAGATGACGAGGGCCCAAGCTCTGGAGGTTGCCAAAGCGAGGCTTGAATCAGAGGACCAGCACTTCCTGGCTATGCGACCTAGGACAGGCTACTTGGCCTCTGCTGGCCTCGGTCTCCACATCTGTGCAATGGGGATGTTATTGTACCTATTGCGCAGAGTTCTTATAAGAAGATGAAAAGAAATATGTTACACATAAAAAACTTCACCGTAAGGAATGGGAACTACTTTATCATCTTTAAAATAAAGCAGAGAGGCGCCTGGGTGGCTCAGTCACTTAAGCATCGGACTCCTGATCAGTTAAGCCCCCTGCCCCTTGCGTGTGATTTCGGCTCAGGTCATGATCTTATAGTTCGTGGGTTTGAGCCCTGTGTTGGGTTCTGCGCTGACCACGTGGAGCCTGCATGGGATGGGATTCTCTCTCTCCCCCCGCCCCTCCCCAGCTCCCACACACACACACACACACACACACACACACACACTCTCTCTCTCTCTCTCTCTCTCTCTCTCTCTCTCTCAGAAATAAACTTAGTAAATAAATAAAATAAAGCAGGAAGTTTAACAAAAACATATAAAGGGGGTAAGGAAAACATGCTACTGTTACGTTGCGTGAAAACAAATCCAAACTCGGCTATCTGAACTAACCGACACTTTCATTTTTTTAAATCTGAATTCAGGCCAGCCTCAAATACTTGTTCCTATGGCGTCGGTTAGGACTAACACAGGAGTTTCACCCCACACCTGCTGAAATTAGCACCGAAAGGAAAAATACTGTCCTGACCCTTCCCAACGTCAATGGGTCCAGTTTCCCGAGCTCTCCTTTCAGAAACGGAGTGGCTAACAGCTTTTGATACTGTAGAAACCTAATAACCTAGCTATAATCCTATCAATGGGGTATTTTATGTTCAGTGGTGCCACCTAAAACTGTGGAGAAAAGAACTTTTATAGGGTTGAAGCTTAAAAAAAAAAAAACAACAACCAGATTAGAAAAAACCTTCATAAGCACTTGAGGGTTAGCTGCTCCAAGAAGTCAGAAGAGTTTACAAAGAAAACAGTGTCCTAACAGATGAGCTCCTGCAGCAGGCAGCCTGAGATGGCCCAGGGACCTCCACCTCCCGGGAGTCCCACCCTGGTGGGCGCCCCCTGCCCCTGGCACGGCCTCACTTCTCACCCACAGAGCAGAGCAAAAGTGGTGGGGTTCCTTCCGCTCTGAGGTTAGGACTCCCGATCCCCCGCCTGTCACGTGCCCTTCCTCGCCCACTCGAGGGAAGCCAGCTGCCAGGCCGGGAGGTGCCCTGCGGAGACGCCCACGTGGCAAGGAGCCCGGGGAGGCCTCTGGCCAACAGCCACCAAGGAGGTGAGGCCCTCAGCCCAGGAGCCCCCCAGAAAGGCAATCCTGCGGCCAACCACGTGAGGGAGGCTGGAAGCAGACACTCCTTCTGCGGGGCCTTCGGAGGAGGCCGACCTGGAGGGAGAGGCGCCAAGCAAAGCCGTCCCTGGAATCCTGACCCTCAGAAACCGTGGGATAATGAAATGTATTGTTTTCAAGCGCTATGTCTTGGGGCGCCTGGGCGGCTCGGTGGGTGAAGCGTCGGACTCTTGCTTTCGGCTCAGGTCAAGATCACGGTTCGTGGGTTTGAGCCTCACGTCGGGCTCGGTGCTGACACCGAGGAGCCTGTTTGGGCTTCCCTCTCTCTCCCTCTCTCTGCCCCTCCCCAACTCTCTCTAAAGAAACTACCATGTTTTGAGTTGGTTTGTCGCACAGCTGTAGATAACTGATATACCAACGCAGGTGGTTATGTTTACTCCGTCCTAGTCAGTGATGAGCATTTTATGTACATCGTAACACGTACTGTCACCACCCCACTTTACAGGTGGGGAAACTAAGGCACGGTGGGAGAAACAGCATCCTCAGACTCCCACTGTGGACCCGCGTGGTGAAGGTTTGCTTCAGACCCATGCCCTCTGCTAGCAGGCGGCACTGTCTCTTCTCGCGCACACTTCAGTGGGGAGGGGAGCATATTAAGCCCCATCAAATCTTTTGACATTAAAAAAACATAAGTAGGGGCGCCTGGGTGGCTCAGTCGGTTGAGCGGTGAGCGTCCGACTTCAGCTCAGGTCATGATCTCGCGGTTCGTGGGTTCGAGCCCCGCGTCGGGCTCTGTGCTGACGGCTCGGAGCCTGGAGCCCGCTTCGGATTCTGCGTCTCCCTCTCTCTCTGCCCCTCCCCCGCTCACGCTCTCTCTCAAAAATAAATAAACGTTAAAAAAGAAAAGACAAGAAAAGACAAGACAAGACAAGACAAGAAAAGAAAAAAGTTCGTTGTCACAACCGAATTGTATTTCAAATGACTGGCACTCGCCCCCCCAGTCCTTGAAAGGGGTCCTGACGATCAGCACCGAAAATGCAGGCCGTGGGGGCCTATCTCCGCTGCCACCCTCAATGCGCACACTGATGTGCGACACTGCTGTGTGTGCACAGCTGGCTGCTGCCCCCCAGGAGTGATGCAGTCACACAGCCCGGCAAACGGGTCCCCTCAGGCGGCAGGGATGACAAGCGTGGACTGGACTGTCTGAGGACCTTTTTCAAAAGTCAAGAGGCGACGAACGCAACCTGAAATATGGACACAGGAATCAGACTCCAGCAGCTTCTGCTTTAGCTACTCTGTTCTCTCACAAGGCCGGTTTGTGTTTTGTTCCCTTTTGGGACTGTCTTAGGGCCCGGAAAGTCCCGGCTGCAGGGCAGTGACAGCGGATGCTACCGCTGCTGAGTGCCCAGTGGTAGGGGACAGAGCTGAAAGCGACCCACACGCTTGCTCCCATGACGAGTGACGGGGAGGGACCCAAGGAACCTCACGGATATAAAAAATCATTTGATTTATGTAAGATTCAGAAATTCTAAAATTAGGGATATAGTGAATAAATTCTAAAATAAACTTTGCACGGATGAAACACACGGTTGGGGTTTTTGTGGGCTTTTTTTGTTTTTTGTTTTTTTAACATAGAACATGCTGAACATGTCCAAAGGAATTAAACCATACCATATTGGTTTACCATCTCTCTACTCTTTGGGGGTGGGTGTCGGGGCCGTTTTATACATGGTTCAAGTTTAAGAAACCACATGCCTATGACACTCGGGTGAGGCTAAAAATGGCCTGAGAATGCCTGGATTTGACACTGCAGAGGAAGCCGACTGCCACTGTCCAGCTGGAATGTCACATCTCACGACACGCTGCCACAGACTGACTTGTAACAGGAAGAGGCAGAAACACGGCCAAGGGCCCACAGTCTTGGGAGCAGAAGTCAGCCCCCAAGTAGCATCAGCCATGCTACCCCGGACACGGACACTAAAACCATCTCCATCATCCAATTCCTATTGAATGGTATCCTGTCTACAAAAATCGGTTCTGGGAAGACAAGTCCAGCATGTGACATCTGGAGACTGAGCAGCCGCGGAAAGGGAGGCGCACGGAGGCGAAGGGAGGCAACCCCAGGTTAAAGCACACGCCCTGATCCCGCGTGTCACCTCCCAAAGGCTACGGCTCGAGGGCAGACAGCCAATCACCCTGCTTTCCAGCTACGAGGTCAAACACCACTCAGAGAAGGGAGGCGTCAGACCACAAGCCTGACTTCTAGTTTAGACATGAGCCAATCGAGGCACAGATCTGGCTCAAAATGGAACCCAGCGGCCAATTACTCAAGGATCTTTTCATGGCCCAACAACGCCTCCGGTCAGGCAAAACCCCTGCCAGGTAGGACAACGGTCCCCAATCTGGACTCCCCATTAGAATCACCTGGGGGAGCTTCCTGGGCAATTCTTTCTAGGCGGTTCCCAGTCCCTGAGACTGCAGCTGGTCAGGGCGGCCCGGGTCTGGATGATTTTAGAGCTCCCCAGGGACTCTCGTGTATGTAGCTAAGGTGCGATCAGTCGTCACTGATAGAGACAAATCAAAGCCACCACTCAAACTCCTTTTAGGGCTCTCGGAATATTTCCTGTTATTAAAAGAAAGTCATGTCTGTATCACAAATCTTAAGTGGGCATCTGTTTTAAGGAAGGTGAGTTTATTCACTAGAGAAGAGTCATTTTTTTGATGATTAATATGTTCTGACTTAGCCTTTGGGCAAAGCGTTAGCAACCTAATACATGGGGGTGCCTGGGTGGCTCAGGTGGTCAGGCATCCGACTTTGGCTCAGGTCAGGATCTCCTGATTCACGAGTACAAGCCTCGCTTCGGGCTGTATGCTGCTGTCAGCACAGAGCCCGCTTCGGATCCTCTGTTTCCCCACACCCCCTCCTCGGCCCCTCCCCCCCTCAAAAATCAATAAACATTAAAAAGAATCAAATACGCATTCATCTTTCAGACAACAGATAAAGCGGTATTCTTTCCTATTACCGTATGGAACTATATTTGCTGCTGGGAAACTCACAGAGCATTTTTTGAGAACTCCTCTAAGTTTCTAGTTAGCTTTTATTCTAGGGAACCAGTGGACCACTGCCGACAAGCCAAAGCACCTGTAATTCCTGGTTCAAAGTGCTGCTTTGCTTTCTCAGTAAAGCAAAAACAGTCTTGCAAAAAGAGGACGGTAATGGGATATGCTACATTAATATTTGTACAACAGGAATTAATTTTATTTTAATAAAAGTCTTCATTCATTTGTAATGGTGCAAATCTCTAGTAATATTACTTGAAATTAATGACCATACAGCTTCAGTTAGGTGTTAGATAAGCATTTAATGAACACGTTCATTATAAATTATTTACAGCATCGATGATGACCCAGCTAATAGAAACAAATTTCACCTATCAGACCTAACTGTTAGGGCTAGAAAATGACCTCGGATATACATTCCCACATGAATTGGTGCCTCAGGTCGATTTCTTTCTTTCGGGACTAAGAGAATAATACGAGCCTGGGTGAACAGTCTGACACAGCCCTTTTCCTTCCCACCATCTGCCATGGTCTGGGTGTTTGTGGTCCCCCCAATTTTGCATGCCGACATCTTAACCCCTGAAGGTGATGGTATTAGCAGATGAGGACTTTAGGGGGTATTTAGGTCAAGGATGGAGCCCTCTGGCTGGGACCAGTGTCCTTATGAAAGAGCCCCCCGCCCCAGCTCCCCATCTGCCTGCCATGGCTTCAGGACACAGCGAGAAGTCTGCATTCCAGAAGAGGGCTGTCACCCGTGCTGGCCTCTGGAATGGTGAGGAATAAATGTCTGTTGTTTATTTATTTAATTTTTTATGTTTATTTTATTTTTGAGAGAGAGAGAGAGAGAGAAAGAGAGAGAGACAGGCTGCGAACGGGGGAGGGGCAGAGAAAGAAGGAGACACAGAATCTGAAGAGGCTCCAGGCTGAGTTGTCAGCACAGAGGGCGACGCGGGGCTCGAACTCCTGAACTGCGAGATCGTAACCTGAGCTGAAGTCGGACGCTTAACTGACTGAGCCACCCGGGCCCCCCATGTCTGTTACTTATAAGCCACTCAGTCTGTGGCATTTTGTTCTAGCGTCCCCTAACAAGCTAAGCCACCATCACTCATCCAGGTGGCCTTCTAAGAGGCTGTTGAATGAGAGGGGACCACCAGACACCCTACCCCCTGCTGGCCCTGCGACTTCTGTCAGCAATGCAGTTAGCGGCATGCCCACTAGGGGTCAGACCACACTGACCTGATGGAGAAGGACATTTTCATTACACCACCTTTGGGTGATCTGGCCCGATGGGAGAGAGAAAAGCCTTTAAACTAATAAGGCTGTCAGAAGCCACACCTTCCCACCTAGAGGGATGGTTTTAGCTAAAGGAGAAATCTCTTTTTACTGGAAGGCTCACCAAAGGCCACACGGGGATTTCTGCTCTCGCCGCCTCAGTTGGCAGAACTATTTGCCCTCCGAGCCTCTGACTAGCCCAGTGAATTTTGTGTCTTCGCCAATTGTTTGACATCTTACAGGACCCTATGGATGCACAACCAAAGCTCATAAAGCTCCTCCACCCCCATTCTGACAGACTCAAATGGAGGCTCTGTCCTTTGGTCCATCTCCAACACCCCATCAGAGTCCAAACACTTCCAAAGCTCCCTGGGACAAGGAAAGGCAAGAGCCGCCTAGGGGGTCTCCTTGCTTCCTCTCTTGACCCCCCACTCTCCTTGTCCAAGAGACCTTCTCCGCTCAGCTTGGCTGTTAGAATAACATCTGAATCCCTCCCATGGCCACCAAGGCTCCTCATGGAACCATTCCCCCCGCTGTGTCGAACCTCAGTCTCCCCCTACCATCTCCCACTCGGCCACGAGGGCCCCTTTGCGCCTTCTGAATTCAGTCAGTTCACCACCGCCTTGGAACTTCTGCATTGGCTGTTCCCTCTGCCTGGAGGCCAGCCACGCGAAATCTGCACCGGGAGCTTCCTCCTGCCAGCCCAGTCCGAGCTGTGCAGAGACACCTTCCAGGGCCACTCCATCTAAAGTGGCCCCATGCTGACTCCTCTCTGCACGTCCTCTTTGCCTGCATCGTCCCCAGGGCCCTTCTCTGCCCTCTCTCCCCTTCTCCGGGCTCTGGAAGGCTGAGCCCACCTATGGGACTGTATTGTTCGGGGCCCCCCTGCCTCCCGGCTGCCAGCTGGCTTCAGCCAAGGAGATCAGAAAGCCGGGGCAAGCGGGGGTATTTCCTCCCTGCCAGTCCCTGCCACAGCATCTCAATTCCATCCCTTCACATCTGCCTCTCCTGCTGGGCCGCTGCTCTCCCCAGGCTCCAGCAATGCCACTTCCTCCCCTCGATACCCACCCCCCCTCAGTGGCCTCTCTTAGTCCTGCTGCGATTAATCAGTTCTTTACTAAAACCCCTTCAACCACCACAGTGCTCCCGTGAGGACTGATTCTGACTCAGCCCCCATCCTCCCCTGGGTGGCTCTCTAGCCTATAATCCTGTTACTTTCTCCATTGCACTTCATACTATCTGAAATGACCTTGTTCCCTTATACTCCTCTGTTACCTAACCCCCCCTTCAACCACTAGAACATCAGCAGGAAGCTCACTGTGTTCGCCCCTCTACTCACTGGGCCCCAAACAGTGCCTGGAACGTAGTAAGCATTCGATAAACCGCAAAGGAATAAATGAAGGAACAAATGGTAGCCCAGTGCCTGTTCAAAATATCCCCTCCTTAGTAAGCCCTTCGCCGATCATCATTACTAAAACATCAATCTCCCTCCCCTCCCAGACCTCCACTCCTTCCTCCCCTATCTCCTCCTTCCTACTTTTTCCTATAGCACTGTCACCTCGTGACATATTTAATATTTGTTCACTGTCTGTTGCCGCCCACAAAAAGGTCAGCCCCGAAAGGCAGACTTGCTGTTCCATTCACTTGCTGTGCCCTCAGAGCCCAGAATAGCGCCTGGCCCAAGCAGAGTTGCCAACACTTGTTATAAACGAATAGCTAGCAAAGCGGACCAGATTTCATACAAAGCAATCTCAGGAATGCCCCCCACACTTACTGGGAAAACTGGAAAACTACGAATTGCTAGACACCCAAGCAAATAAACGCAGTCTTACATGACCTGACCTGGCTCCATCAGAAGAGCAGCCTCGGACCCCCGGGAAAGAGACCTGAAATGCTAGTTAGACCCTGGCCATGGGAACAGAAAAGGTTTTAGAGTAAGACGAGCGGGACCCCGCACTTACGACAACTGTTGCTTTAGAAAGCATGCACAGGAAGTTGCCTAAGCACACAGCCCTTGTAAATCCTTTCTGAAAATGGATGGGCACATAAATTACAAATAAATGGGACTCCAGCACACCATTCTGGGTTCCACAGCGGCGCACCTCTTGGCAACAGCCTCCTACTACAAGTTCATAGACAGTATACGCAGACCCAGAGCCAAGCATGGAAAGCATCGCTTTTTTTGACAGCTGCTCTCCTCCTGAGGCATATCTCTTAAAGACAGGCTTTATTCTGCAACGCCTGCGTTGTCCAAATCCTATTCTGCACACTAATTGTAGATTGGAAATAAATTCCTCCTCCCTGCCACCACCATTGATTACTCATACCTGCCCCCTCACCCTCCTAAATTTCTAAACTGGGTGGATTAAAAAAAAAAATCAACTCCCCATGTATAGCGTGTCCCAATGGTGGCAAGTCGCCCCTTCAGAGAGCAAGATTCCCGACTGTTCTAAAGGCCTAGAGAATGGGTCCCTTCCCCTCAACACCATTCGACCGAAACTGGCCAGCCACAGGATAATGAGCAACCACAGATCCTCACCCAAACATTGGTTTTTCTTCCAAGAGTGCAGATTGAGAATGCAGAGACGCTGTCCTATTTATGAACAGTGAGTCACGTCGCCGCTCCACGTCTGTTTCCTCCTCCCGATGAATGAGGGGAGCCCCTTCCCCAAAGCAGTAAGTGCCGCCGGGCTACCTTACATGCCCCGGGGGTGGCCCCGCGAGCTCCCGGACACGCCGGGTGCTAATTCATCCCGAGATTGTCTCTTACTTCACTCCCCCCAACCCCTACTCTCCCCACCCGAGTGGACACCCGGGGGCAGGAGCTTGTCTGCAAGGTGGTGACCGGCCACCGTCAAAGGCGAGGCGCTGAAAGCCCCCCTGCGGGTTGCGCGCGCGGCCCGGCAGGTGCTCAGGGACCCGGACCCTCCGGGAGCGCGCCCCCGCCCCACCGGGCCGTGAGTGGACCGCGGCAGGGCGGCCGGGGGCATCGCCACGTCCCCGAGGGTCGCCTCCCGGCCCCGCCGGTGGCCCGGGCTGGAGAGGCTGCCCCGGGCCGGCCGGGACCTGGGCGCCGCGACCCGCGCCGCCTCCTCCGGGCAACAAGTGTCCGCCCTCCACCCGACGGCCCGCCCGGCCCGGCCCTCACCCGGCACAGGCCGTCCACGAACACGCGCGGGTCCAGGTGGCAGGCGATGGTGGCGCTGGGCAGGTCCTGCAGGTCCACCTCTTCCATCTCGCAGTCGATGAAGCTCCAGTCGCCGCCGCCCTCGTCGGCCTCGGCCGCCCCCGAGAACTGCGCGAAGGGCCGCAGCGTCACCCCCGGCTGCGCTCGCGCCTCGGCCGCCTCGGCCGCCGCCCGGAGCCGGGGCCCGGCCACGGCGTCCTCCATCCCCGCGCCCGAGCCCGCGCGCTCCCGTCGGCTGAGCCGGGCTCGTGCGCGCGCCCCTCGCGCTCTCCCGCGCGCCGACTCGGCGGTTAACCCCCTCGGGCTCTCGTCTCAGCCGGCGGCGGTCACCACGGCTCCCCCGGACGCGGCCTCCGCGCGCCGGCCCCGCCCAGCCCCGGGGGCGGAGCTCGGGAAGGACACAGCCGCGGGGCCCTTTAAGACCGGCCCCCCGCTGGGTGATTGTATCCCGCCCTCCCAGGAGAGAAAGCCAATAAAGGAACGGGATTCTCCTCACGTGATCCTCATTCGGCCGCCCTCACCCCGAAGCCTTACGGTGGCCATGCTGGTTAGGGGCACGGGCCTCATCAACCAGTGCCGCTTCGCAGCCAGCTGGTGTCACCTGAAAGGCGCAAGGCTGCGTCTTGGGCGCCGGGATGGTAGCTGGAGAGGCAGCGCTTCTCTGGTTGCCAGGCGGTGACGCTTTGAGGCACAAAGGCCAACTTTGGGGGATTTAAGCGAGATTCAGTTGTGGCTGTGGCTCCGTGGGCATTGGCAAGTGGTTAGGTGCTTACCGTATATTATCACATATAGTCGCAGGAAGGATTGAACTAGACCATGACGACAATACCTTACTGTTATATTTCAGCTTATTAGTCATAATATCATTGTTCAAAGTTTAGGTAATCAGAAGTAAATTTTTGAGTTACCCCTTTGTGCTATGCACAAGAGGGGATAATGAAAGAAGCAAAACATTGCGCCCTACCTTTGGGGAGTTTATAGAGGGAAAGCACGAATTCTCAAATAAGCCTCTCTTTTTCCCCCTGCAAAATAGGTAGATTTTTTTTCACCGTGAAAGACCACGTGGTACAGTCAAAACTTGGGTCTGAATATCAGCTTTGCTGTTAATTACTTGGACGAGTAACCTGAATTCTAGTTTCCTCATATATGGTAAGAATCCAGTAAGGGCCCAATACTTGGTAACTCTGTTCAAGTGTAGAGTTCTTGGGAAGGTGTGAAATCAGACCGGGTTGCCATTGTGACAATCTTACGGACGTTTTGTGGTCAGGAGGAGCTTAAATCCAGGTGGAGTAAGTAATAGGCATGCAGAGATAATTCATAAAATACAATGTGATACGGGATTCGAGAAATCTAGGAACCATCCTGTACTGCTGGTGGGAATGTAAAATGGTGCAGCCACTTTGGAAAGACAGCTTGCAAGTTCCTCAGAAAGTTCAACACAGATACTGCAGGACTCAGCAATTCCTTTCCTAGGTATAAACCCAGCAGAAATGAAAACATGTCCACACAAAACCAACATCCAAAGGTTCGTAGCATCATTATTAAAAATAGCCCCAAAGTGGAAATAACCCCAAATAGTCATTCATCAACAGATTGAATGGGTAAGGGAGACGGATAGCCATGTAATGGAATATTACTTAACCACAAAAAGGGATGAAGTTCTGATACATACTACAACATGATGAACCTTGAAAACATTATGCTAAGTGAAAGAAGCCAGTCGCAAAAAGCCGCATGCTGTATGATTCCGTTTATATGAAATGTGCAAGAGAGGCAAATCCATAGAGACCGAAAGGAAATGACTGGTGGTCAGGGGCTGGGGGAGGAGAGAAGACACAGCAAGTGCTACAGGGTATTTTTTGCGGGGGGATGCGTGAAGAAAATGCTATAAAACTGGAATGTGGTGATGTCTGCACAGCTTCGTGAATATGCTAAAAGCCAGTGAATTGTATTTTCAAGAGTGGGTTTTATGGTATTTGAATTATATCTCCATAAAGCTAAAATTTACAGAAAAGAGGATGTGATAAAGACCACAAGGGGTTAGATGGATCGTGGCAGAGTGGGTGACATTGCAGAGTCGAAAACTGTGTAAACTTGGCCAGACATTCTGAAAAGGATGACAAAGGGGATGAGGCACCAGTTTTGGAAAAACAACACCCAGCCAAACGGTTGCTGGGTGGGTCCAAGTTGTCATCACCCTTAGGACAGGATGCTGTCCTTTGAATCCTGGCTTAACCCTAAACCACTTAGAGCAGGCAGAGGGGGCCTGCGGACAATGCAATGCCTAGGAGGGGAAAGCACGCTAAGAAAAAGAAACCTGAAATGTACCCAGAGCGGGCCAGGTGCTGAGCTAAGAGAGAAAAGCAGGAGTTCAACCTCAGGCAAGTGAGAAAGACCAAGTTACCTGTAATTGACTTTGGAAAGGAGTCAGTCATTTCTAAGACTCAACAGACAAAGTCACATATTCCTTCAGTGACTTTGGATTCCCACCACCGTATCTCCCTCTCCAAGCAGCAAAGTAAAGGTGGCGACATTTTCTCCTGGTGGTCTATGCGATTCCAATAATAATACCGATTTCATTTAGGCAGCTTTTAATTAATGGGTGGACCCATAAACCAGCTGACATAATCCCCACAAACAGGTATTATTACTTCCGGTTCTTAGAACTGAGGCTCGGAGGGATTGAATGACCTTCCCGGGAGCAAACAGGCAGCAAATGGCAAAGCAGAACAGAGGGCCGGCTCTCACCCCGCGCCACCTCCGCCCCTTGGGACTCTAGGACACAGAAAAAGGGGAAGGAACCAAAGAAAAGCAGTGGGGAGAAGGAGAGGAGAGGGAAAAGAGAGCAGAGGAAAAGGAGAGGAGAAGAAATGAAGCGATGGGAGAGGTAGGAACTTGAGAGCAAAGGTAGAAGGTGCTTGTGATTCAAATTGGGAGGCAGGGTGACAATCCTAAGGGCACACTCTCAGATACTCCGGGCCAGCCCTGGCCGTGATGCTTGAGAGATAGACAGACTCTCTTGATGAAGGGCATTAAGATCACACCTTCCGCATCTAGCTGCATGCGCGGGGTTCCTGCCCTATTGCAGGCAGCACACTTCGTAATAAAATGTCAGATTCTTTCTTCCACTTAGAAAATAAGCTTTTAGGGGCGCCTGGGTGGCTCAGTGCGTTAAGCGTCGGACTTCAGCTCAGGTCATGATATCGCGGTTCCTGAGTTCGAGCCCCGCGTCCGCCTCTGTGCCGACAGCTCAGAGCCTGGAGCCTGCTTCGGATTCTGTGTCTCCCTCTCCCTCTGCCCCTCCCCTGCTCATGCTCTGTCTCTGTCTCTGTCTCTCTGTCAAAAATAAACATAAAAAATAATTAAATGAAAAAAGAAAATAAACTTTGACAGTAACTGCCATCTTGGTCATGCCTTACAAATTTCAAAAAGGCAGACTCCTGTGTCTTCTGCTTTCGCTGACACCAATGCTAATGATCAGTGGCCTCTCCCAAGGAGGCAAAAACCAGGGAAAGTGTGCTGTCCACAGCACAGGCGGAAACTAAGCAAAACACACTGCTTCAGTCTGCAGACATTTTTAGGGGTGAAGTCAATCAAACCCGGGGGCAATCTCTTAAGCGCTGGCCTACCATCCCACATGTACAAAATTCCAAAAGTGTGCCTGGGAACTGTTACCTGTCCCTCTTTTTCTAACTGTGGCAACGGAATCGAACACCTAGCCCTGCTCCCTGGTGGGGCATCTGATAGAGAGCCTTGCCTTCTCCCTGGCTCGCGGGAGCAGATCTGATCCAGATCCTCGGATACCCCGAAGGGAAAGGAAGCAACGAGCGTGAAGAGCTGCTCTCGGAGATTCTTTTTTCAAATGAGGGAGGGGACAAAAATTCTCATCAATATATCCTACCGTTTCCTGTTCGTTCCCGTCCCCTAACCCTTCCTTCGTGTCAGCCATTGTCATCACCGACTATAAAGAAGACGCCCTCAGAAAGCCATGTTTGGTTATTTTCGTTCTTAGCATCTGTCTCTTACAGTTAACGCAGCCCAGTTCTGCAAACATCCCTGTGCGCGGAGATGACAGCCTATTCTTTGCCAGGTGGGAAAATTTCACTGTGTGACACTTTTGATTGCTTTCTATTCTGTTCTGGAAATGAGAGGGGGCTGTGTGCAGTAGGCTCCCGCTGAATGCCTCTTAAATGCACCAGTGGCATTTCTGCACACTCTTGAGACATTACGGACATTTAAACATTTTATTTAAGAGAGAAGGCAAATAGCTGACTTTCTGAGTGTTTGCTGTCACAAAGAATGAACTCTTCCAAAGAGTGCTCAGAGGAGTAAATCCCTTAAATAACTCATTCGAAAATTTCTGTTTTGTTACCCCCCCCCCCCCCCATAAAACAGATAAAAATATATGCTGCTTCGTTGTTGTTTTGTTTTTGTTTTTTGGGGAAAGGAACGTTTTGCCCTGATCAAGCCTAATCAAGTTTCATTCTAAAATCCACCTTTTTTTTTTTTTTAATGCTTATTTATTTTTGAAAGAGAGCGAGATAGATTGCGAGCAGGGAAGAGACAGAGAGAGAGGGAGACACAGAATCTGAAGCAGGCTGTGAGCTGTCAGCACAGAGATCGACATGAGGCTTGAACCCACGAACTGTGAGGTCATGACCTGAACCCAAGTCGGACGCTTAACGGACTGAGCCACCCAGGCGCCCCTTAAAATCTACTCTTAAAATCCCTATTATCTTCAAAAAAAAATCCCTATTGTTTTTTATGATCTTCTGATGCTTCTTAAACCAGAAAGCTAGAGTTATAAACTAGGTTTTAAGAGAGATATCGGAATTTGGTTCCTTTGCCGTTCCAGGTTTAGAAAATTCCCTGGTTTCCACATCATTCTAACTTCTCTTTTCAGGGTAGCTGACACCTGTGTGTGTGTGTGTGTGTGTGTGTGTGTGTGTGTGTGTGTGTTTAATTTTTTATGTGTATTTATTTTTGAGAGAGAGACAGAGCACACGTGGGGTGGGGGGGGGGGGGGGGAGAGACAGAGAATCCGAAGCAGGCTCCAGGCTCTGAGCTGTTAGCACAGAGCCCAACGCGGGGCTCGAACTCATAAACCATGAGATCATCATCTGAGCCAAAGTCAGATGCTTAACCGTGTGGTTTTACTTGAGTCGGGATTCTTCTGGTTGCAAGTAACTGAGACATCCGGGGCCAGTTTAAACAGGAGAGAATTTGAACTAAGGATATAGGTGCCTTGTGGTAGCTAAGGGCAGCCATGCAGGCAAGCTTCAGGAAGGTCCTAGAAACCGGACTTCAATGGCTATCCAGAAGCCAGGCTGTCACTTTGGGCCATCTTGAGGCCATCAGGGATCGAGGATGGGTGCAGAGGAAGAGGGGTATCCACTTCTGGAACTGGCAGCCCCGTATTTGCAGTGTGCACTCATTTTTCAAAATGTCTTCCTTTGCATTGAGCTCAAATCACGAGTCCTGTCATAGTATCACACAATCTCCTGAGTGGCTTCACAAGCTAGGGACGTGTGGTCTATGTTTCGTTTCTGTCCCTTCTATCACTGTGGCCTTGGGGGAATCACTCGCCCTCTCCCACTCTCCAAATCCTCCTGTGTAGAAAGGTGATGTAAACAGCTTCCTGACAGAAGTCTTGGGGAGCTAGTCTTGGGGAACTATTCAACAGGCTACGGCAGCTGCTGCCTCAGGACCATTGCACTTGCTCCTCTGCCCGGCATGCTCTCTCCTAGAAGTGAGCATGGCACTCTCTCCCTTCCTCAGGGTTTTACTCATGGTCTTTCCTGGCTGACCTAGCTGAAATCCTCCCCCCCCACCCCCACACACACACATCCAATCCCTCTTCCCTGCTTTATTTTTTGCTCCTTAGTATTTATCATCACACATCTACGTTTTATATTTATTTATGACCCACATGTAAATGTTGCGTAAGCACTAAGCTATTATTTAATACACCAGGCACTGCTGGGCTATCAGAGGCAAATAAGGCTCCTATGCTATAGGGTAAAATCAAAGAAGGAACCCATCACCACGGTTAAAAAGCCATCTGCCCGGCACAGAGGAGAGGCTCAGAATGGACGATTATAATTACACTCCTGGTCTTGGGTCTCCCACTTGAAGACCCCCTTCTCTCTTCTGTGTTAAAGTCTTTTCACAGTAGGATGACAGGATGATCCCCCCTGGCAAGCTTCTAGGGAATGAACATGGGGGGTGGGGGGTGGCGTTCTGCACCAGTTAGGGAAGGTCACTGAAAAGATATAATTGCCCACTGACTTGTGAGCTGGCCCCAGGTACTCAGAGGTTCCTCATTTCCTCCCCTCTCCTTGGAATGTGGGTTCCCCTTGCCTTTCTTGCTCTCAGAGACTGCTCCAAGGACACGGCCTTGAGATGGTGATGCGGTGTTGAGGACACCTATGCAGTACACATGACTGAAGCTGGTTAAGGCCTTTTTACCGGCTTCTAAGATTTGGTGGGCAGGTGCGGGGATCCATTTTTCTTGCTGCCACCCAAGACAAGCCTCGTGTCTAAATTCCGTTGCCTATTAAACCTGCCACCTACCAGCCTGGAGTGGCCCGCGTCTTTCTTTGGTCTCTCCCCTCCCTCTGCATATGGGGGTGGGTTTCAGATCACGCCTGGGAAGCTCCCAAGAAGATTGCCAAGCAACAGGGTCTACAGACCAGTGAACACTTCTCTTCAGATTGAAGGATGGATGAGACATTAATGGCTAGTCGCCCCTCACCCTTCAGTCTACCGACAGCCTGTCCTTGGAAGGCGCCTGCGTGCACTCCGCTAGCCTGTTCTGAGATCTAGCTGAAGTCACTGTCATCATTCCAACAGGAGAGATTTTAGGGAGTGAGGTAGGACATCACTGGTACCTCTCCCAGGGCCTTTCCTCAGGGGTGGTTTTTTTTTTTTAATGTTTATTTATTTTTGAGACAGAGAGAGACAGAGCATGAATGGGGGAGGGTCAGAGAGAGAGGGAGACACAGAATCTGACACAGGCTCCAGGCTCTGAGCTGTCAGCAGAGAGCCCGACGCAGGGCTTGAACTCACGGACCGTGAGATCATGACCTGAGCCGAAGTCAGACACTTAACCGACTGAGCCACCCAGGCGCCCCTCAGGGGTGGTTTTTTAACTGTGGTGATGGGTTCCTTCTTTGATTTTACCCTATAGCGTAGGAGCCTTATTTGCCTCTGATAGCCCAGCAGTGCCTGGTGTATTAAATAATAGCTTAGTGCTTACGCAACATTTACATGTGGGTCATAAATAAATATAAAACGTAGATGTGTGATGATAAATACTAAGGAGCAAAAAATAAAGCAGGGAAGAGGGATTGGATGTGTGTGTGTGTGTGGGGGGGAAGGATTTCAGCTAGGTCAGCCAGGAAAGACCATGAGTAAAACCCTGAGGAAGGGAGAGAGTGCCATGCTCACTTCTAGGAGAGAGCATGCCGGGCAGAGGAGCAAGTGCAATGGTCCTGAGGCAGCAGCTGCCATAGCCTGTTGAAGGAATAGTTCAAAGACCAGTGTGGCTGGAGCAGGTGATCAGGGCGGTGAGTAGTGCTGAGGTCAGAGAGATGATAGAGTCAGGTCATACAGGGCTTTGTAGGGCACACTGAGGTCTTTGGTTTTTACCCTCATTGCGACAAGAGCCAGTGGAGGGTTTGAACAGAGACCGACTAACATGAGCTGACTTTCTTATGGCTGTCAGGAAGGCTCACTCAGGAGCTGTGCCCATGGGACACTGTGTGGGAAACCAGTCTGAAGTCTGTTACAATAACCCAACAAAGTGGTAAGATGCTCTCTTTATTTTGAAGGTTTAGCCAACAGAATTGCCTTCGTGTATTCGCTTCTTATCAATACTATGACAGAATAGCAAAAACTTAGTGGCTGAACAGCACACAAAAAATTAACTTATAGCTCTGGAGGTCAGAAGTCTAGAATGGGTCAGCAGAGCTGTGTTCTTTTTGTAGGTTCCAGAAGAAAATTCACTTCCTTGTCTTCTTTCAGGTTCTAGAAGCATCTGCATTCCTTGGCTCATGGTCCCACATCTCTCCAACCTCCACTTCCACCATTGCCTCTCTCTCTCTCTGACTCTGACCCTTCTGCCTCTCTCTTATAAAGACCCTTATGATTACAACTGGACCCACCCAAATAATCCAGGAGAATCTCCCCATCTCTAAGATTAACGTCAGGGGGCTGACCTTAATCACACCCGCGAAGTCCTTTTTTTGCCTGTACGGTAACGTATTAACAGGTTCCAGGTTGTAGCAGGTGGAAATCTCTGGGGGGGGGGGACCATTATTGTATCTACTATACTTAAAGAAAGAGAGGGGTCAAGGTTGACTCTGAGTCTTGGGCCAACACAGTCGCAGAGAAGGAGTCACCTCTTACCTAGTTAAAGACTCCGAGAGGAGCAACTTTGGGAGGGGGTGTTATCAGGAGCTCACAGTGGGGCTGCTCAGTCTGGAGAGACGACTTAGACCACAAGTGGAGCCATCCAGGGGGCAGTTGGGTGGAGAATCTGGAGTTTAGGGGAGAAGGTTGGAGGCACACATGTAGGAGATGATGCTCTCGATGGAACGTAAAGGCGTGAGGCTGTCGAGGTCCCCTTCCGAGTGAGGAGAGGGGCCTGAGCTCAGACATCGGTCATCAGTGATGCTTGCAGAGGTGGGCTGAGAGGCCAGGGAACCCCGGGGCAGGTGGGGGCATCCTGGAAACCAGAGACGGAAGGGCTTCACCGAGGACAGAGGGGTCTTCTGCGCCCCGTGCTGCCAGAAAGTCAGCTCTGAGGAGGATTGGGAACGGAGTCGTGGATGTCACGCTTTGGAAGGCGATGCTGGCCTTGGCGAGAAAAATTTTGGAGGAACGACAGGAGATAAATGCCCAGCGGGAGGAATAATCCGATCCAATGGGTCGCAGCAACTCTTTCAAGCAGCTGTGCTATAGAGGCGGGCAGAGGAGTGGGACGGGGGATTTCTGGAGCCATCTCTGCGGGGATGGGAGGGGCGGGCACCTGGTACCGGAGTGAGGAGCGGTCCGGCCGGAAGAATGGAGCCCACTTATTGCCACAGGCAGCAGGTAGCAAGCGGGGCACGGGTGCTAGTGAGTGGGGGCGCTGTGACGGTGTGGTGGAGGCGGAAGAAATTCTCTGCGGCGTCCACACTTGCTGCAAGAGCCAGACTGGCAGGTGTCACGAGGGTGCTCAAGGCACCCTGAAGGGACAGCGGGAGCTCCAGGTGGCACGGGGGTGACACAGCCCCGCATACCTTTGCTCTCAGAATCTGGCCGTTACTGCAGATCCCACATGGCATCCAGAGTTTAAGGCAAGAGAAGAAAACAAGAAGCCGTCTTCCAGGAATGCAGGGGAGTCAGTACAGTAGGGGAGGGTAGGATGATTACATAGGCACACAAATGTGGCATGAGTGTAATACGTGCATATAATATGTAAATGTGTGATTATAATACATGCATATGCATTAGTAGATGTAAACAAATATATCTGTATACAATATGTGTAACATAACATACCACAAAAAAAGTTACTATCAATAATATCGGGGGCGCCTGGGTGGCTCGGTCGGATAAGCGTCCGACCTCAGCTCACGTCACGATCTCCCAGTTCGTGGGTTCAAGCCCCAAGTTGGACTCTGTGCCGACAGCTCGGAGCCTGGAGCCTGCTTCGGATTCTGTGTCTCCCTCTCTCGCTGCCCCTCCCCACTCGTGTTCTGTCTCTCAAAAATAAGTAAATGTTAAAAAAATGTTTTTAAGTGATATCTAATATGTACTATATGTAATATGGTAGGTGAATACATGTTCATCCATCATCTATGAATATAGAAATATATGCAGATATGTATGTAATAACATTAATAAACTATGCTATATACAATGAAAAAACATTTATTTGTAAATTATCTCCCTCACTCTATTCATAATGTATGTGATGCTTATTATAAAGCATACATAGAATTAGAAATACTAAAAGTGTAAGAAAAGAGAAATAAATACAAATTTTTAAATGTTTCTTAAAAAAAGGTTTTTTTCATGTTTATTTATTTTTGAGACAGAGAGAGACAGAGCATGAATGGGGGAGGGTCAGAGAGAGAGGGAGACACAGAATCTGAAACAGGCTCCAGGCTCTGAGCTGTCAGCACAGAGCCCGACGCGGGGCTCAAACTCGCGGAGTGTGAGATCGTGACCTGAGCCGAAGCCAGATGCTTAACCGACTGAGGCACCCTGGCGCCCCTAAATGTTTATTTTTTTTTAAGTAAGCTCTACACCCAGGCGCCCCCAAATGTTTATTTTTTTTAAGTAAGCTCTACACCCAGCGTGGGGCTTGAACTCCTGACCCTGGAATCAACAGTCGCACCCTCCACCAGCCGACGCAGCCAGGAGCCTCATGTTGATTATGTTTTTACCCTCATCTTTTCCAGCTTGGAAGATCCAAAAGTCAAAGTCTTTATCAACCATCAAAAATCTTTTGTTTTCTCAAAATTCTTCTGTAACTCTCGACTACTTATTAACGATGTCTTACTGTGAGTGATGTGATTACCCAGGCTTCATCCTTTCGGGAAATCCTGATGGGCCACTTGGTGGGTGTTATGTACTCACTCTGCTTACTAAATCAGGATATTCATTTCCCAATCCCAAACATGCGAGCGTTTGTTACTATTTATTATTGTGATGCAGTTAGTAAATTTCCATGCTCCTTGGTGTCCGTGTGTTGTTCTTGCAAATTAGTTGGAAGTTACTCATTTTTATATGTTTCACAAATGGGTTTTTAAATGCACAGAATCCCTTGGAAGCTTTTTAACAGGGTGGGAAATGGAGTTTCCAAGTCTTAAAGTGTGAGCTAGGAGAGGTTTGATAGATGTCGCTGTTTGTTGGCAATAAAATCACTAATGATAGAAAGTTTTCTTTCAAAGTGTTTTCAAAGTGTTCTCCCCGTAGTACACGTTTCTGGCAGAAAGTGGTTACTTTCTCATTCACTGGTAAATGTTGTCTTGACCCTGAAGGGCCAGGTTAAGTCAATCTATTGGAACTACTGACCAAGCGCAAATTTCACAAGTTGGCTGGCAGTTGGTCACACCCGGAGTGAAGTGACAGCTCCGTCCCTTTCTTTCTGTCCACCTCTGCTCGCTTCCTTAGAAATAGCTTCATACTGCTGCTGTTTATCAGGCATCTTTGTAAGGCACTTGTCTGTTTTCATGAGGATTAGTTTGGTTAAAAGCTAGGTAACATAATCTGCAAATTCTCTAATGGGAAATTTGGGATCTACAGTAACGGCCAGATTCTGAAAGCAAAGAAGGTGTGTGGGGCTGTGTCACCCCCCCATGTCACCTGGAGCTCCCGCTGTCCCTTCAGGGTGCCTTGAGCATCCTTGTGACGCCTGCCAGTCTGGCTCTTGCAGCATGAGGAGACACCAGGATAAACCCACATGGCAAAGCAGCAGGGCATAATGTCTTCCTTCCTTCCTTCCTTCCTTCCTTCCTTCCTTCCTTCCTTCTTTCCTTCCTTCCTTCCTCCCTCCTTCCCTCCCTCCCTCCCCTCCCTCCCTCCTTTCTTCCTCCCTTTTTCTTTTCTTTTAAAGATAGAAACCAATATAAATAAGAGTCCCCGTGTTTTTTTACTTATCCATTGAGTGACCTTGACCTAGTAGGGCAAATACACAGAATGGATAAAACTCTTATCAGGGACAGCTCTTTCCACCTGAACTGTCTCAGTCTGTCTGACCTGGGACTGATTTCTGGCTGTGGGGCACACCGGACTTTACTGAGCTCTGTCCCTTCCACCTTCCCAGACCATTACTGGGGTCCAAAACACAGGCTAATTTTCAAAGACCACTTCAGATCAAAAGGCCAAAATGAAAGTCATCATCTTTCCCACCAAAGCTCACTCACTCTGTTCTGTTTCAATTTGCACTCTGCAATCTGCTCTGCCACCAGGAAAGCGGGAGTTCTGTAAACTGCTCTCTCTCACTTACATTCCCGTCCTCCCCTCCCCCCCCCCCCCCCCCCCCCCACCATTTGCCACTCCGGATGGCCAGTCACCACATCCTGTCCAGGCCACCGCTTCTGCGGAATCACACTGGCTCAGTTTACCCCATTGTCTTTTTCCCTACCTCCAGTCTCTTAGTTCAGGACCACAGCATTTCTTATGTGGATCGCCTAAGCTGGGTAGCTTAGAGCCAAGGACTTGGGAGCCTTCTCTGTTCCTGGATGAGTCAATCGCTGGGAACTTCCAAGGATCAGGCATCCAAATAAGGATCATCAAATTCCCTCCCTCTTCTCCCCTGCCTCAGAGGAGATCTGGTGTCCCTATGCCATCCCCTATAAGTTACTCTCTTTATCACCTTTATCAAATACAGTGATTGAACTGCATTACAACACTTCATGGTCTTTCTTCCCCATTGTATCGCAAGCAACAGGAAGAGTGGGGGTTCTCCTTGGATGCTGTGTGATGCCAGGCACACAGGTATTCAATACTCCGTAATTCTAGCACCTTCCTGTGAGTATCTGTGAATCCCAACCCTAAGCACTGAGTGACTGCCGTAGGAATGAATGGATGATCGGCAATATCCCTCCACCAAACAGAACGGCACATTTTATCAGACTGCTTCTTAGAGTTTCCATCAATTTGCAAGCTGGGGGACACGAACCAAAGTACACGAAGATGTGTATGATTCGTGCACTGACGCCGTTCGGTGAGGAAGCAGACACTGTAGCCCTCAGACAGTCTGGCTCAATCCAGGAGCTCATTTTTTTAATGCATCCTGTAGAATAAACTATTCCACAGTAACAGTCGCAGTGGATGTATTGCAGACAATCTCTTCACCTCCCCCCCCCCCCAGTTTAGGGGGCAGCTAAACATCCTAAAGGGGTCTGTTTCCAATCAGTTTCCTCCAACTTCCTTTCATTTGCCAGTGCTTGCGTGGTTTTTTGTGGAACAAACATTTTTTTTTAAATTGAAGGGTAATTAACATACAGGGTTGTATCAGTTTTGGGTATACAATATAACAATGCAACAGTTCTGTACATTACTCTGCTCATTAGGAGCTTGAGGAAACTCCCTGGTAATCCCCCTTCCCAGGGCACCCCCAGGTGACCCCTGACCTGCCCCCTGCCCCTTAATCTTCAAGGGCTTCCTTGTTCTGTCTTCTCTTTACATACCTTCCCCATTGTTTTTTGGGTTTTTTTTTAGTAATTTTTTAAATGTTTATTTATTTATTCTTTTGAGAGACAGAGAGAGACAGAGCATGAGCAGGGGGCCGGGGGCAGAGAGAGGGAGACACCAAATCCAAAGCAATCTCCAGGCTCTGAGCTGTCAGCACAGAGCCCGAGGCGGGGCTCGAACTCACAGACTGTGAGATCATGGCCTGAGCCAAAGTTGGATGCTTAACCAACTGAGCCACCCAGGTGCCCCCATACCTTCCCTGTTCTTAAATTATTGCTTTATTACCTGATATCTCTCCAGAGTTTTAATTCAAGTAAAAACGTTTGTTGGAAGAGGGGGCACCTGGGTGGCTCAGATGGTTAAGTGGCCGACTCTTGATCTCGGCTTAGGTCGTGCTTTGACGGTTCGTGTGTTCAAGCCCTGAGTTTGGCTCTGCACCGACAAGGCAGAGCCTGCTTGGAATTCTCTCTCCCTCTCTCTCTATTCCACTCGTGCTCTCTGTCTCTCTCAAAAAATAAATAAATAAACTTAAGAAAAAGCTCATTGGTCTGCTGGGTGACCTCTGTGGCCTCCCAAACAATTTTACTTTGATGATTTATCATGCTTGCCCTCTGATGTCTAGTGAGCCTGACTTCCTTCAGGAAGGAGGATTAGGTGGACAGCATTCATTTTCTTTGCTGTTAAATGACGCATTTTCTGAAGGTCTCTCACCCCGTGGGGATGCTGAGTGGCAGTTCTGTGCGAAGAGGGGCAGGGGTTCTGGGTGAGGTGACTGTTGGCCTGTGATGCAGGGTGGAGCCAGCTATCGGCCCGTGGACCTCCAAACTGCCAGAGGGAGAGGCCTTCACTTGTGATGCCAATACTAACGAGTCAAGATTTTGCTTCCCTCGGAGAGTTTGTTCCATTTACTTGAAGAAGCATCTGGGTTTTTGCTGTATTCTGTTCGCTGCGTGTGCGCGCCTGTGCACGTGTGTGTGTGCAATTGTATGGGTGTGTAGGCGCATGTACGTGTTTGCATGTGTGTGTGCATATGTATGCATGTGTATTTATGAGCACATGTACTTGTGTGTATGGGTGTAACATGCATGTTGTACATGGGTACGTGTCTGCGCGTGCTAGGCATGTGTGTGTTCGTATAGGTTGCGTGTGCATATGCGTGCGTGTATGCATATCTGAGCAGGTGTATCTGCACACGTGCATGAGTGTGTGTCATATGTACGTGTGCGTGTGTGTGCATGCACGTGTGCATGCATACCCATGTGTGCATGTGCGTGTGTCCATGCCCGTGTGCATTGACTGGGAAGGCTGTTCCCTATACAGAGGCTTCAAGTAATCCCTGCTTCCACCCCAATCCTCTGGGAATCCTGGCCCTGGGGCCTCTCTCCGTTCTCAGGGCTACAAGGCTCCTTAGAGATTCTAAACTCCCTCCAAGGCCACATTTGTTGTTTGGGTTTGTTACTTTTCCTAAACTGGCTGGAGGAGGGGCAGGCCGAGCCCCGGGGTGTGGGCATACCCAGGGAGTCTCCTGTCTCTCACCCCCAACTACTCTTCAGGGCCCATCGGGGTGTTTCTGGGTCCCCTGTGGGACCAAGGCCCTCTCTCTGAAAACTGGAGGCACCATTGCCATTTTGTTTTATGTAAAAAAGTGTTTTCTTCTATTAAAACCACTTCATCCGAGAGTTTGAATTTAGCTTTAGCCAGGAGAGTCAGAAGCTAATTTTGCTCTGAATGTGGACTCCCACTTAGCATGTAAAAGGCAGATCCATTGACTGAGGTCAATAGAAGGCAGACTGAGTGAGTGGGGTGTGTGTGTGTGTGTGTGTGTGTGTGTGTGTGTGTTGGGGGTTTGCTTTTACACGGTGGAAGCTCCCTTTCTTAGACTTCCTGGGACACTTCTTTCCTGTTTCAGGAAGAATCCAGAGTTATGCTAGAAAACAGCAAGGGCCCCAATGTCATAGATGTGTTGAAATGAAAATGTTCCAACCAGCCCTTTCCACCAGCCAAACTTCTTGATAAAAATCACCTAATAACACTCAGTCTCACTGTACAATCCTCCAATTGTGCCCCTTAATATTTACATGAGTTGAAAACTTATGTCCACACAAAAACCTGCACAGGAGTGTTTACAGCAGTTTTACTCATAATTACTCCAAAATTGGAAGCCAATAAGATGTCCCGGAGCAGGTGAATGGCTTAACAAACTTGGGGCATGTAGATAATGGACTATTACTCAGGGCTAAGAAGAAACGAGCTTTCCAGCCACAAAAGATCGGGAGGGATCTTAAAAGCATATTGCTAAGGGAAAGAAGCCACTCTGAAAAGCCTACATGCTGTGTAATTCCAAAGACGTGACATTCTGGAAAAGGCAAAACCAGGGAGACATGAAAAGACCAGTGGTTGCCAGGGTCTGGGTGGGAATGTTGGGGAAGGATGAACAGGGGTCACACAGGGGATGTTTTGGGCCATGAAAACACTGTCTGACATTATTATTATTTAAAAAAAATTTTTTTTGATGTGTATTTATTTTTGAGAGAGACAGAGACAGAGCATGAGCAGGGGAGGGGAAGAGATACAGGGAGACGCAGAATCTGAAGCAGGCTCCAGGCCCTGAGCTGTCAGCACAGAGCCCGATGAGGGGCCCGAACTCATGAGCTGTGAGATCATGACCTGAGCCGAAGTCGGACGCTCAGCCGACTGAGCACCCAGGCGCCCCCTGTCTGACATTATAATGAGGCGTATGTGCCATTATCCATTTGTCCAAACCCATAGAATATACAACACCAAGCATGAAGCCTAATGGGAGCTACAGACTTTAGTTTACGATAGGATGGTAACAGAGACGCGCCTCACTAGGGCAAGATGTTACCAATAGGGGAAGCTGCGTCTGGAGAAGGGAAAGATGAGAACTCCCCGCACTTCGCGCTCAATTTTTCCTGTAATCTTAAAACTTTGTTTTTTATTTTACTCTTTATTTATTTTTATAATTCTTATTTTTTCAGACGCGTCTAATAAGACGGCCACGGAACACCTGATGGAAACCAAAGAAAGTCAGGGAAACTTGCCGGAACAAACTAGTTGCAAATGGTCCCTCTCCAGGGCAGCATTGGTGAAAACGTGTCAAAATTATGATTCGGTTTTAGAGTGGCTCGTTGTAGAGGGGTGCCCCCCCCCTCCTCTCCCCCCAGCTACTTAAATATGGAGAGAGGGAAGCGCTCCCTCTGCTGAAGCCTTTCTCAGCAGGTGCAGGGGAAGGGCGAGCAAGCCGTGGAAACACTACCCCCTAGTGGTGGAAGGCAGACTTTCAAAAGCGCGGCTTTGCACGGTTCATTTTCTGTGATATTATCCCTGCGCCCACATTTCTTTACAAAAGCCGGGGGAAAGAAGGTTTGGGGAAGGAGGGAGGTCGGTGGGAGGGATAAGGAGGGCCTGGCTGTCCACGTGGCCACGTACCTAACATTGTCCATCTGATAGACCCACCACGCTCCGCGAGCGTTGAGGGTTGAGAGGAGGGGAACCCAGAAGGCCACTCAACAGGTGGAAGAGGGATTCAAAAGGCACTGAAGGCTCTGTTTGCTTACAAGCATCCCTGCCACGTAATCCTGCTCGTACACACTGCTTGTTGTTGATTCCTGCTGTATACAACAGGCCAAAGCGCAGAGATACCCTCGTTCACTGAGTCTCTAGTGGCGGCCTATTCTGGGCCAGGCGTTCTTGTGGGTGCTTGGGAGGAATGGGAGGTCCGGAAGACTGCCCGTGTCGGCTGGAAGTATGAGCAGCTTTCTAGCTCTTTCCTGGGTGCGAAGAGATAGACGCCCTGACTGGGAAAGGGGAGCAGGAATGGACACCTGGGGGTGTGTCTCTGGAGCTGGAGGAGAGGGAGCTTAGGGCTCTTGGTCAAGAGGGTATGTTTAAACTTTTAAAATATTTATTTCGTTTTGAGAGAGAGAGGAGAGAGAGAACAAGGGGTGGGCAGGCAGAGAGAGAGAGAGAGACCCAGAATCCGAAGTAGGCTCCAGGCTCCGAGCTGTCAGCACAGAGCCCGCTGCGGGGCTCAAACCCATGCCTCGTTGAGATCACGACCTGAGCTCAAGTTGGACTTAACCGACTGAGCCACCCGGCTGCCCCTGGGTATATTTAGAGAGACAATTGCCAGGTGCATGGGAGACCCACAGGGCAAGAGGCAGGGTGGAGGGGAGAATGAGTTGGCCCGTTTCTGGCTCTGCTTCAGGCCTGCGGGGACCAGCCGATTCACAGCTTCCAGTAAAACACTTAGCTGGCTGAGCTGCTGGTTGTAGGAGGCTTTGCCTCCATGGAGGAAAATCCCTATTGCAAGGGGCTCCAGGCAGAGTTTCAGCCCGGAAGCTCTTTCCCAGATTAGCCTGTGTATGCATTTCCTAGGGCTGTGGAAGTGAAGCACCAGGCACTGGGAGGCTTAAAACAAAAGCAAGGTACTTTCTCCCAGTTCTGGGGGCCCAGAGTCTGAAATCGAGGTGCCGGCAGCGTCCTGCTGGCTCTGACGCTCCGGGGGACGAGCCTTCCTCGCCTCTTCCAGCTTTTGGTGGCTCCTGCTGCCCCCCTTGGCTCCCGGGTGCCTCTGCCTCTGTTGTCACATGGCATCTCTGACTCTAAATTCCCCTCTCCTGTAAGGACACCAGTCACTGGATTCCAGGCGCCCCCCTGCCCCAACCCAATGTGACCGGATATTGAGTTGATTGCCTCTGCCATTTGCAACTACGTGGAAGGAACTAGAAGGTATCATGCCAAGCAAAATCAGTCGGTCAGGGAAAGACAAATAGCATATGACTTCACTCCTATGAGGACTTTAAGGGGCAAAACCGATGAACATAAGGGAAGGGAAGCAAAAATAACATAAAAACAGGGAGGGGGACAAAACAGAAGAGACTCAAATATGGGGAACAAACAGAGGGTTGCTGGAGGGGTTGTGGGAGGGGGGATGGGCTAAATGGGGAAGGGGCATTAAGGAATCTACTCCTGAAATCATTGTTTCACTAGATGCTAACTAATTTGGATGTAAATTTAAAAAAAATTTTTTTAATGTTTATTTATTATTGAGAGACAGAGAGTAGGACAGTCCTCAGCACGGAGCCCGACATGGGGCTCGAACCCACAAACTGCGAGATCATGAACTGGGCCGAAGTCACACGCCCAACCGACTGAGCCACCCAGGCACCTCTAACTTGGATGTAAATTAAAAAAATAAATTAAATGAAAAATAAAAAAAAATTAAAAAATAAAACCTAAAATAAAATCACTAAAATAAATGTTTGGTAGAAAAGAAACAAACAAAACTCGGGGCGCCTGGGTGGCGCAGTCGGTTAAGCGTCCGACTTCAGCTCAGGTCACGCTCTCGCGGTCCGTGAGTTCGAGCCCCGCGTCAGGCTCTGGGCTGATGGCTCGGAGCCTGGAGCCTGCTTCCGATTCTGTGTCTCCCTCTCTCTCTGCCCCTCCCCCGTTCATGCTCTGTCTCTCTCTGTCCCAAAAATAAATAAAAAACGTTGAAAAAAAAATTAAAAAAAAAAAAAAGAAACAAACAAAACTCAAAAACCACCTTTTTGCACCAAAGACGTCTTCAAGAATTCTTGCTTGGCCGTCAGCTCCGGACCCCACGAGCCCCACTGTCACCCAAAAAAACCTCATCAGAAAACACAGTGGTTTTTGGTGTTGGTGTTTCCGGCCCTTTGGTGTGCTGTGACTTTGGGCTCTTCTGAGTTAAGGGGAATCTCTGGTGGGATGTTTCTCTGTCCCAGCAGACGGCCGGGTGTTGGAAGCCTGCTTTTCTGCAGCCTGTTCCACCGCTACCCTGAAACCCGGCTGATAATCGGAACGGTTCTTCTAAAACGGAAAACCGCAAGTGGTGTCGTTCTGTTCCCAAATGCCGGGTGCGGTCCTCCAGGAGGAGAGGGACTGCCCTCCCACCCCAGAGAGGCTCCTTAACTGCCGGTGATGAATTTGAACGTGTTCTCCCCGCTGGATGGCGAGTAGGTATTGATGGTGGTCGTATCACTTCTGGGGGTTCCCACATTGGGATTTTTTTTTAAAGTTTATTTATTTTGAGAGAGAGAGAATCCCAAGCAGGCTCCGCGCTGTCCGTGCACAGTCCAACGCAGGGCTCAAACCCACAAACTACCAGATCATGACCTGAGCCCAAATCAAGAGTCCGGCGTTTAACTGACTGAACCACCCGGCGCCCTTGGGATTTTTTCATCATGATCTTGAAACAAAAGATTTCTACCTAGGGGCGCCTGGGTGGCTCAGTCAGTCGAGCCTCTGACTTTGGCTCAGGTTATGATCTTGAGGTTCGTGAGTTCGAGCACCGCGTCGGGCTCTGTGTGGATGGCTCGGAGCCTGGAGCCTGCTTTGGATTCTGTGTCTCCTTCTCTCTCCGCCCCTCCTCTGCTCATGCTCTCTCTTTCTCTTTCTCTCTTTCCCTCTCTCAAAAATAAATAAACATTAAGAAAAAAAAAAGATTTGTAGCTAAAACCAGGTCATGCCCATTAGCCTACCCCACTTTGCTGCTTCCTTTTCTCCATAAGGCTTAGCATCGTATGCAGTAGATTTTTAATTTATAACATTATCAAGATTTTCAATTACTTTGTTTTGGTCTAGGCTCCTACATTAGTTTCTGATGGCTGCTGTAAAAAATTCACCACAAACGCGGCGGCTTAAACCAACACAGATTTACTGTCCTGCATTTCTAGCCGTTGGCACCACGGTGGGTGTTACCGGTCTTAACCAAAACTGAGGGGTTGGCAGGGCTGTGTTCCTTTCCAGAGGAAAGATTTTCTTGCCTTCCCAGCTTCTAGAAGCTGTCTGCAGGCTTGTGACCCCTTTCGATCTTGGGAGCCACCACCAACCTTTGCTTCCATCATTCCATCTCCTTCTGCTACCCCTCCCCCACTTTCCATCTTTTAGGAACACGCGCCTTGACATTGGCCTACCTGGAGAGTCCCATATCATCTTCTTATTTTTTTTCTAAATGCTTATTTATTTTTGAGAGAGAGAGAGAGAGAGGTATGTGTGAGCTCCTGCAATTGGGGGAGGGGCAGAGAGAGGGGGACAGAGGATCGGAAGCCGGCTCCATGCTGGACGCGGGGCTCCAACCCGTGAACTGCAAGATCATGACCTGAGCCAAAGTTGGATGCTCCATTGACTGAGCCACCCAGGCGCCCCCATCTTCTTGAAGTCCGTTGATTCGTGGCTTTAATTTCATTTGCAACCTTAATTCCCCTTCGTGATATGACATATTCATGGATTCCAGGAATTAGGGCGTGAACATCTTGGGGGGGGGGGCGCTATTCTGCAGGAATAACAGGAATTTTGGTCTATAGTCTTGTTAAAATACAAATGTGATAATGTCATTTCCCTATTTGTCCTCCTTCACTATCTCCCCTGGCCCCCCTATGGGGTCAGGCACCTTGATCTGCCTGCGCCCCCCCCATAACGGGCCCTGAAGACAAGGAAATGATCCCAGGAAACACTGGGGGGAGTGGGGAAATGAGGCGGGGAAGGAGTCTACACTGGATGCATCAGTGAGCGGGTGATTGTGGTCGGCTCGACCGCTCCTTGGAGCATACCTCTCAGGTGCCCACCCATGGGTGTGGAAGCTGGGGAGTGAGTCTTCCGACTGCCAGTGGAGACAATTGCTGGAGATGTCGACTCCCCAGCACTCGGGGCTGAGAAGTCTTCAGAGGGTGTCACAGGTGCTTGCGGAAGGACATCGATGCCTTGGAGCGTGGCGGGGGAGGGGGAGGTTGGTGGGGTGCCTGCTGACTTGGGGTGCCTGGCGGATCTGAAGGTGCCTACTTCTTTTTAAAAAATTGTTTTAATGTTTATATATTTTTAAGAGAGAGAGAGAGAGAGAGAGAGCACAAGCAGGGGGGGAGGAGAGAGAGAGGGAGACACAGAATCCAAAGCAGGCTCCAGGCTCCTAGCTGAGCTGTCCGCACAGAGCCCGACGCGGGGCTCGAACTGATGATCGTGACATGAGTCACAGTCAGACGCTCAGCCCGCTGAGCCACCCAGGTGCCCCAAAGGCAAAGCTTCTGTCACTGGAAACTCCAGGGCTGGGCCGCTTCCTGATTTCAGAGCTTCGAGCTGGTTAAAAGTGGCAGCTCCCCTCCCTCTCTCTCTGCCCTTCCCCTGCACTCTCTCTCTCTCTCTCTCTCTCAAAAAATAAATAAACTAGGGGCACCTGGGTGGCGCAGTCGGTTAAGCGTCCGACTTCAGCCAGGTCACGATCTCGAGGTCCGTGAGTTCAAGCCCCGCGTCGGGCTCTGGGCTGATGGCTCAGAGCCTGGAGCCTGCTTCCGATTCTGTGTCTCCCTCTCTCTCTGCCCCTCCCCCGTTCATGCCCTGTCTCTCTCTGTCCCAAAAATAAATAAACGTTGAAAAAAAAAATAAATTAAAAAAAAAAATAAACTAAAAAAAATTTTTTTTAAAAAAAGAGGCACCTGGGTGGCTCAGTCGTTTGAGCATCCAACTCTTGATTTCAGCTCAGGTCATGATCTTCAGATTTGTGAGTTCGAGTCCCGCGTCGGGCTCTGTGCTGATGGTGCAGCGCCTGCTTGGAATTCTCTCTCTCCCTCTCTCTGTGCCCCTCCTCTTCTGTCTCTCTTTCTCTCAAAAATTAAATAAACTAAGAAGAAACAAAAAGTGGCACCTCCCCTGGTGGGTTAGTTCTGAAGTGTTGTTCTGGGAGTCCTTCCCGGAGGCCCCAGCTGCAGCCTGCTTTCCTGAAGATTTTGTAAGCACGTAAATCCGTTCCGAAATCCATTTCCTCCTAGAATAGCTAGACCGGCTCCTGGAACCGCAAGCGGACCCTGCCTGAAACAGATGGCGGCTGTCACACCCGCGGCACAGGTGACACCCGAGAAGATGAACAGCTCCCCGAGGCTGTAGAGGTCAAGCGTCTCCACGGGGGTGGAGTGTCTTCACCCGGTGAAGACGGGGCGAGACGGTGGGGGGGTGTGTCTGCAAAGTGGGGCGGTTCCCGCAGACACAGTGGCCTGAGGGTAACGACAGGAAGGCGACTCTGAGCCGAGAACAGCACGGGATGAGACGACTTCAGGGGATAAACAACCACAAGGGCACCTGAGCAAGCGCCTTGGTAGGAGTTGAATGAGAGCTTCGCGGTGTTACAGGTGCAAGGATGACGCTGGGGGCCAGGCAGAGGCTTCGGGTTTCAGCGAGCAGCCTGGTGACATCGGCTCTGGGTTTCAGGTGGGATATTGACGCAAAGCTGGTTTTGTGTGTTTCCGAAATTCCCGGGGGCTGGTGGACAGGGATGTTGCGACTCTGGTGCAATCTGGTGACCGGTGGCCCTCTTTCAGAGATGCACGGCTTAGAAATTTCCAGAGTCCCGCAGTTGTGTTGGAGAGCACCAACCCAGCCCTAGAGTTTGCAAAGAGCTCACAGTGCTCAACCCACAGGTTCAAGGACACAGAGTATGGATTTTTTTTTTTTCAGTTTACTTATTTAATTTTAAGAGAGGCAGAGACAGAGCGTGAGCAGGGGAGGGGCAGAGAGAGAGAGGGAGACACAGAATCCGAAGCAGGCTCCAGGCTCTGAGCTGTCAGCACAGAGCCCGACGCGGGGCTCGAACCCACAAACTGTGAGATCGTGACCCGAGCCGAAGTCAGATGCTTAACCGGCTGAGACACCCAGGTGCCCCCAGAGTTTAGACTTTTTTAGTGAAGTTTGCACACTCTACTCTGGTAAAGCAAACGTCCTAAGCCCCATCGGAATCAGGTGGAAGATAAATATATAGATAAATACATGCATGTGTACTTACTCCGAGATCCGTGATAGCATAAGACGGACTAGTGCTCTTTCTAGCTTGTGGACAAGTGTGTGGCTGTAAGACCTGAGGTGGCCCCTACCAGAGCCATCAGACGCCCTGGAAGAAAGAGCCAGGTGAGCCTGGCCCCCTTCTCCTCCCACACTGACCCGAGCATGCGGGACAGCAGCCCAAAGCTTGTGCCCTCTGCTCAGGGGCTGCCAGACCCATCCCTTCACTCCTCAGATTCCTTGGAAAACATCCTGGGACACGTATTAAAAGATCTGGTAGTCAGGGGCGCCTGGGAGGCTCAGTCGGTTAAGCGTCCCACTTCAGCTCGGGTCACGATCTCGCGGTTCGTGAGTTCGAGCCCCGCGTCGGGCTCTGTGCTGACAGCTCGGAGCCTGGAGCCTGCTTCGGATTCTGTGTCCCCCTCTCTCTCTGCCCCTCCCCTGCTCACGCACTGTCTCTCTCTGTCTCTGTCTCTTTCTCTCAAATATAAATAAACATTTTGGGGGCGCCTGGGTGGCTCGGTCGGTTAAGTTAGAAATATTTGAACAATGTGACCGAGCAGGAGATGGAGGGAAAAAGCGGGGACAAGGTCAGAAAGTGGCAAGTACGAGCGTCCCAGCACCCAGGGCTTTGCGGCCAACGCTGTGTCGTCAGACGTCTCTCTCACAACCCATGATAAACGCTTCTCTGTCCCGAGTCCATGTTCAACACGCAAGCTACTGACTACTAACTGGAGTCCCAAATGGCTACACGGCAGACAGGAGTGCCTTGGCTGGTAGCCCAGAGTGCCCCAGGACCGTGTGATAAGAGTCCGTTGCTGGATCACCGTTAGGGATGACGGCTCGCAACAGAGCACAGTCTGCCCACATGGGCGGAGCTCTTGATGGGAACCCAAAGCCATCAGCTACCTGTCTGCTCGGTCACCTGCATGGCGATGCCACTCAGGGAAGGCTTCCTTCCCCCGAATCACAGACTTGAGTCCCACGTGCCCTCACAATGTCCAAGCGTCTCAAAACCTTGGCCTGAACCGGGACTGAATCCAAAGACCCGCAAAATTGAGCTTCGTATTGAAGCCAACGAGTCAAAAAAATCTGTCTCGGTGGTAAATCCTGGGAATCCACGGCGGTCACCACAGCCACAGCATGTGGCAAGACGCTGGCCTTGGATCTTTCTCTGTTCTCACTCCCTCACCTCCCCCCGCCCTTAATGGCTGCCATGCACGTGAATGCAGGGTCCTTGGCAAACTGGAAGGGGTTCTCAAACCTACTGCCTCCCGGATGGATCCTCAGCTGGGGGGAGAGGGAGAGCCTCAGGGGCGAGACCTGTCTGGTGCTGGCAGATAGAGAGCACAGGCCTTTCACCCCCATTCTGGGCCGAGACTTGCAGTGGGCGTGGGGGGCGGGCAGGGGGTTAAAGGAGTCTCAGGGAAAGCACCAGTAATGGAAGAAGAAGGCTGAGAAGCATTGGTGGGTTGGCCAACGGGAGGCCTGAGGCTGAGGACTTTGGGATTTGTTCTGCAGGCAGAGAGGAGCTGAACGACATCCCTGCCCGGGCAGGGCTGAGTGCGATCCATCCATCTGTGAACCAGTGTTTTGCTGTGATGGTTTTAAGGAGACTGGGTCACCACTTTCTCCCTACCTTATCCCCCAGCTACGTCTTAAATTCTTTTTGTTGTGAAATACATACTAGATATAAGAGTATAAAATATATACATACGAGTTCATGAGTAATAGAATAAATATCTGTGTATTTACTACCCACATTAAGAAACAGATCTTTCTAGAAACTTAGAGGCTCCAGTGTGCCCTCCCTGCTCACATTCCCTTCTTCGTCCCAGAGTTAATCACTGTCAGATGGCATAGAGAAGGGGTCGGGGGCTAGACAATATGGTGGAAGGCAGGGGCAAGTGTAGATGAAGAACTTCCCAGAAAAAAACGGAAAACAAAAAACTAGAGCTTTCCTTTTGGGCTCTTAAACAAGCTTTTATTTTTATTATCTATTTTGAGAGAGAGAGAGAGAACAAGTAGGGGAGGGGCAGAGAGAGAAGGAGAGACAGAATCCCAAGCAGGCTCCACGCTGTCAGTGCAGAGCCTGATGCAGGGCTCAAACTCGTGAACCTTGAGATCACGACCTGGGCCGAAAGCAAGAGTCAGATGCTTAACTGACTGAGCCACCCAGGTGGCCCTCCTTTTGGGCTTCTTTGGCCGCTGGGACTGCAGTATAGCTGCATGGACCCCACCTGGAGTCCATGGACACACTCACTTGATGGGGGTGAAGGGTGTTGGAGGTATGTTCCATGCCTGCCTCACCTGGGGCAGTGGAGAAGAGCCGCCAATGGTGAGATATGAATGAGTTCAAGACGTCAGGAGGAACAGAAATACTAGGTCCCTGTGTCAGGACACAGTTGGCCATAGGTAGCAGAAGACCCAACTCAGACTGGCTCAAACAAGTGACTTATTTACTGACTCACTTAACTGTAAGTCTTGGGGCAGGTCAGACTTCAACTCCATGTCGATGGCTCTCTTGGTTCTGCCCTTTAATGAGATGGGAACAGTGCCCAAGGCCTCACCTCCATGCAGGACAAAATCCTAAGGAAGAGGAGAGCATTTCCTTCTCTGGTTTTCTCTAAAAAGCAACATTTTTTCTCCACAGAACCACTCCTCCCCAACTTCCTTTCACGCCCATCACCCAATGGGTCCATTGCTGAACTAATCTCTGGTGGAAGGTAACACCTGTTGGTTGAATCAGGTTTGAGTTCTAGAATCCAGCCTGACTGGGGGTGGGCTGGGGGTTGGGGGGAGATGGGACGACCTCGGCCAGTTTAGATTAAAGACACTCAGACCTGGAGTGGGGACCACAATAACCGAAGGAATGACTGAAATATTTACTGAAATTTACTGAAATATCTGTTTGCACACCACACTTCCCTCCAGATGCATGGTAAGGGGTTCAGATAGATTTTAGGCTGCAAATGTTATAGTGAAAGAATTGTACATATATTCATTTATTTCATCCTCCCAGCCTATTGCCATTTAGGGTCTTATAAAATGCCCCAAGTGAACAAACCTGGATAATAAGACACCATCAGTGCCTTTACAACTTTTCCTCTGAAGAGCTCCCTGGATGGTTCAATAATACTCAAAAGAAAGCGGCACGTCACCACGATATAAATAACTAGATGGCTGCCCTTGGGACCAGAACCTGGAGGTGATGGTCAGAGTAGACGACCACCGAGGGACTCAGGGCTTTAGGATCAGCCTAGGAAAAGAGGAACCTTTCAGGGAACCCTAGAACTCCTTACACGCAAGTCCCACCCTAGGGCGAGGACCAGGGATCTACTGTGAAAATTAATGAAGGCAAACTGCACTGCAGTGGAGTTGTGACGCCAGCAGGGGGAGCTCTCCGGCCCTCCCACGTGTGTTTAACTGACTCCAACCGGAAGAGAGGTGCCTGGTTGCCAGGATACTACTTTATCACACTAGTGGGGAGGAAGGAAGGTTTTCTCCTCCCGCCCCGGCAACAGCCCGGCCAATGAGAGGCAGTTACAATTCAGCCAATGAGAAGCCACTACACTTCAAACTCCCCAGTTTGCTCCAATGGACTTTTTGCTGAGAACGGCCCGTCTAGAGTCCCTTTTCCTTTATAAAACAGCGGCCCTCTCTCTTGTGCTGTGGGCTTGCTATGCCTTTGCAGTACATTGCCTGCCCTGAATTGTGATTCTTTGGTATTCCTGAATCAACCCCCTTTTTTGGGGGGGAGGGGAGGGAGGGCTGGGAAAATAACCGACAGTTTTTATTTTTATGTTTAACATTATTCATACATGGGTGTTTTTTTCTTCTCTGCATCTTGCTTTTTTTGGTTAATGCTAGATCTTGGAAGTCACCCCAGAGTCGCACAGGGAACTATTCCTCATTCACTTCTACATTCCATTGTGTACCTGCAACTGAGTTTATTCAACCAGTTTCTAATTTATTCAGCCATTCCCTTTTGATGAACATTTGGGTTTTTTCCTGTCCTTTGCTATTAAAAACAGTGTTTCTGTGAATAGCCTCGTGCATATGTCTCCTTTGCATTTTGCTAGTATATCTTTGGGAGAGATTTCTAGAAGTGGGGTTGCTGGGTCAAAGGGCAAATGCATAGATAAATTTGCTAGATAATGTCGATTCTCCTCTTTGAGTCACAAGTTTTTATGTCTCTCTCTCTCTTATGTGAAACCAGAAGCCTTATGTTTAACTTACTGGTGCAGTGTCCTAATGAGTCAAGAAAAAAAAAATCTCTTATTTTTCCCCACTGCCTGCCTACTTTACTTTCACACAGAACACTTCACTTCTGACACTTCTGGTCACCGAATCTGTGAGGCTTTTCCCCACACCAGGCAATTCTGCAACACCAGTGTCCTACAATTTAACCCAGTTCTGACACTGTCTACGTGGAGATAGCATCCGACCCCACAGGTGACGGGCTCAGTCCCATGAGATTGCTCCGCATTCCAGATGGCAATTGTAAATCCAGGTTGTCACCTGTGCTTCTGACCCGTGGACTATAAATCAGAGGTTCCCACAGTCCCCTCCTTAGGTTTGATTAATTTGCTGGAGTGGCTCAGGGAAAACAGTTTACTTATGTATATCAGTAAGCAAAGGCTATGATCAGGGATACAGATGAACGTCCAGACAGGAGAGATGCACGGGGCAAGGAATGTTGGGAGGGGAAGAACTCCCATGCTCCCTCCAGATGTGTTATATGTTCACCAACCCAGAAGCTCTCTGAACCCCCCCCCCCCCCCCCCTCCTTGGGAGTTTTATGGAGGCTTCCTCCAGGAGATGTGGTCAGTCATTAACTCCATTTTCAGCCCTTCTCCTTTCTCAAGAGAATGGGGGGGCAGGTTGAAACTTGCAAGCTCGCAATCATGGCTTGTTCTGTCTGGTGACCAGCCCTCATCCAGGAGCCCAGGCAGGAGCCCACCCAGAGTCACCTCGCGAGAACAAAAGACACTCTGATTACCCAGGAAATTGCAAGTGTTTCAGGAGCCCTGTGTCAGGAACTGGGGTCCAAGACCAAACATTAGAACAAAAGATGCTCCTCATGCCCTTATCACTTAGGGAATTACAAAGGTTTTAGGAGCTTTGGGAACGGGGGGCAGAGGCCAACATATATTTTTTCTAATTTTGTAAGTAATTTTTTTAAATACAATTTTTGTAGGGGCGCCTGGGTGGCTCAGTCGGTTGGACACCCGACTTCGACTCCCGTCACGATCTCACAGTTCGTGAGTTCGAGCCCCGCATCGGGCTCTGTGCTGACAGCTCGGAGCCTGGAGCCTGCTTCGGATTCTGTGTCTCCTCCTCTCTCTGCCCCTCCCCCGCTCACGCTCTGTCTCTCTCTGTCCCTCAATAATAAAGAAATGTTAAAAAAAATTAAAAAAAATAATTTTTTAAAATAATCTCACATCCACTCAAAAGAAAAACATGCTGACAGACTAAAATTTTGGCTCCCTCTACAAGGTCTATTCAATGCGTCCATAAAACGATCTTTATTGGTGCATGCAAACAAATCCATTTGACTACTTAATTACCAGGCACTTACAAAGGTGCCCTCACGCCATATTTCCTCTGTTAATGGCTGGCTGCTTCAACGTCATTAAATCTATTGCACTTTGAAATTATTTCCATGGAAAAAAAAATCATGCCGTCCCTAGGGGGAAGACTTGTGGCACTAGAGTGTCCCTTGATGACGGTATATGCCACTCAAGTCCTATAGATAAGGGAAGGTCCCTCCTGCACAGGACGTTGAATATCTTTCTGCTTTGAGTCCCCTCTTTACTTACTCCCACAGATCCAGCGAAGACTCTGGATCCCCTTTGCCTCATATCACCTCCAAAGAGAGCTGGCTGAAGGCCAGCCCCTGGAAATGCGGGGAGGGCTTTGATTCCATTTATCTGGGCACAGTGGAGTTGTGCCAGCCCGCCTGATACAGACAGGTGCGTCATAAATTCCAGGGGCTGACCCCACGACTGGGGAGTTTGGGCCCAATGATCCAGGGCTTTTGGTAGCAAGTTCCTGGAGGTTGGTTACCTGCCAAAAACCCCGTTACAGGTGAGCATGTCCTGAAAGGAGGGCTTACACATCTCGGATATATGAGCTGCTCTCCTAATGAGCCAGCCGGCCTTTTAGAAGACTTCTGAAGGGTTAGTAGCCGCAGTGCAAGAAAATAGGATTCTGACCTCTCAGAGCCTATGGATACCAGGGAGGGATCAGGTGGTGGGTTCATTCAAAAGCTTCCCTGTAGAATAAATGCATTGCACAGGTGAGCCCTGGAACAAAACAAGGTGCACTGAAACCAGATCACTGCTGGCTTCAGGAAAGATTAAAGGGAAGGCTGAGCCTTTTTAAAGGAATAGGGTGAACATCAGCCGTGTTAATTTCACAGGAAGGGGATACCAGCCAGTACGGTGTTGTGATAACGATGCCACCAGTTTATTAGGAAGAAAGGTCATCAGAAAAATCCGGAGTTTACAAATAAAGTTCAGAAGGGAAAGAAATTTGGAAATCGGAATTGCTAACTTCTCTCTCAAAAAAGTAATCATTATTTTTGTATTGGCAATTTTTAAATTTTAGTCTTAAAAATTTTTTAATATAGGGGCGCCTGGGTGGCTCAGTCGGTTAAGCGTCCAACTCTTGATTTTGGCTTAGGTCGTGATTTCATTGTTGAGGGGTTCGAGCCCCGGGTCGGGCTCTGCACTGACAGTGTGGAGCCTGCTTGGGATTCTCTGTCTCCCTCTGTCTCTGCCCCTCCCTCTCTCTCTCAAAAATAAATAAACTTTGGGGGCTCCTGGGTGGCTCAGTTGGTCAAGCGTCCAACTTCAGGTCAGGTCATGATCTCATGGTTCATGAGTTCGAGTGCTGCGTCGGGCTTTGTGCGGACAGCTTGGAGCCTGGAGCCTGTTTTGGATTCTGTGTCTCCCTCTCTCTCTGCCCCTACTCCGCTCATGCTCTGTCTCTCTCTCAAAAATAAACATTAAAAAAATTTCTTTAATAAAAAATAAACTTCAAAAATCAATTAACGAATTTTAATATAATAAATTGAATTCCCAGATTCAAACGTCAAAGCCATACTAAAAAGGTATTTGCAGAGATGACACATCCCACCCTCACCCACTTCGCTGGAAGGTGTATTGTTATTTTCTCTGTGTGGAGCCATCAGGAAACCGGCCCTGCAGTCAGTACCTGCTGCCTCTTTGGGAACGTGGGAAAGGGGAGAGAAAGTCTTGATGAACACAACACTTCTCTCCAGCTCTGGCCAGGAGGCGGCACCTTTAATCCAGGCCACTTTCCACCGGAGGGGACTGAGGGGTCACCCTCCTTGCTGGGAAGGGTGGAGCCCCCCCCTCCCCCCGGCAAAAGGGAGTGAGGCCCCAGGATTGTGCTAGAAATGGACCAGGCTTACTGTTGAAAATCTAAATCATCTGCACAATTATTTCAAGTCTCCATTTGCCAGAAGCTGAGAAAGTTCCCCAAGAGAAGGAGTTGAATTTTGGGAGGGTAGGAAACCTTTGGTCTAAAAACACTTTTTAAGCATTGCTATACACAGAACAGTCCCCAAGATCCATTCCTCCTCAAATCACCCCAATCCAGAGCTCAGGCTAGCCAAAAGTCTATAGTCAATGCCAACAGGTTTTGACTGAGCACCCCATTAGCCAAAAAAAATTTTTTTTTGAATGTATACTTCCAATATCCCAAGATATGTAAATATATTAATTAATAATTTGTAACTGTACATTTATGTATATAAATATTTTATTCATAAATTTCATATATTTGTAAAAGAATGTTATATATACTATATAACATATGTAAAAATATGTACTGAAGAGTGCTGATATTAAAAAATATCTCAGGGTGCCTGGGTGGCTCAGTCAGTTAAGTATCCAACTTTGGCTCGGGTCATGATCTTATAGTTCATGGGTTTGAGCCCCGTGTCGGGCTCTGTGCTAACAGCTCGGAGCCTGGAGCCTGCTTTGGATTCTGTGTCTCCCTGTCTCCCTCTGCCCCTCCCCTACTTGTGCTCTGTCTCTCTGTCTCTAAAATAAATAAACACTAAATTTTTTTTAAAATTTTTTTTTTCAACATTTATTTATTTTTGGGACAGAGAGAGACAGAGCATGAACGGGGGAGGGGCAGAGAGAGAGGGAGACAATGGAATCGGAAACAGGCTCCAGGCTCTGAGCCATCAGCCCAGAGCCCGACGCGGGGCTCGAACTCCCGGACCGCGAGATCGTGACCTGGCTGAAGTCGGACGCTTAACCGACTGCGCCACCCAGGCGCCCCTAAATTTTTTTTAAATAAATACATAAATATTAAAAAATAAAAAATATATGTCTCAATATGTGCCTGTATTTACTTCCTTCATCCTTGAGGTGTGGACACCTCACTCCCTTGGGGACCACTGTCTCACTCTCCCCAGATCTCAGAAGTGAGTTCTAGATTGGCTGAAAGTTCACCTTCCTAGACATTCCTTCATCTCATGTTCCAGACTTACAAGGAGGAGAAGGAGGGGGAAGGAGATGAATTCCTACCGAGTGTCTGTGATGGACCAGCACGCGATCAACTCATTTTGTCCTGCCTGCATTTGTCAGGCCAGGCACCTGGGGCTCCGCGGTGGGTGACCTGCCATGCAGCACCCACAGGCAGGAACAGATGGGACCCTGGGCCTCGCCTGCCCCAGGAGCTCAGGGAGCTGTAGAATGGACTTGGGGGCCAGCGCGGGGTCATGCTGATTTATTTTCTTTTGTTTATTTTTTCCGCTTGGAATAACTTTTAGAGAATTGTTGTATTTCTTTTACTTTTTGAATTTAGCCTCTCGGGAGGGTAATGTCCCTCCTTCTCTGTCCCATGAGAAACTTGTTCCGAATTGTGGACAAGTTGCTTTCTTCGGGTCATCTGTGTAGAGCAGGGATTCTCAAAGTGGGCGCTTTTGGCATTTGGGGTCAGATCATTCTTTGTGCGGGGGCTATGCTGTGCCTTATACCATGTATCCCTGGTCTCTATTCATTACGTAGCAGTATTACCACCCTCCCCCCACCCCCCAAGCTCTGACCACCAAAAATGCCTCCAGATTTTGCCAAACGTCCGCTGGGGGACAAAATTGCGCCTGTTGGGAGCCAGTGGTGGAAAGTCACAGCCTTATAGTTGGGTGGGCCCTTTTCGGGCACCTCCTACTCTCACACCCTTTGACGTTGAATCCAGAAGATGTTAGGGCCCTAGACTTCCAGGTTGGGCCCTGCACTACCCAGCAAGCAGTTACGTTAGCTCTGCAGAGAGTGGACCCTATCCCGGGGCACGGCCACATCCTGCCAACCTGTCTCGCCCTTGTGGACAGACCTCTGGGACGCCACAATGCTCTTTGGATAAAAGCCACACTTCCTGGTGGAACTTACGGGGCTCTTCAATGCCTGACCCTTGCCTGCTTCTGGAGGGCTCTCTGCCCTTCTCCTGGCCAGCCGCCCACCTCAGCCCATCCACACTCAGCCCCGTCCTCACTGAGATGACTTTTTCCCCCCGGTGTACTTCTTGCTCTGGGTTTTCCCACGCTCACTCCTCTGCCTGGAATGCTATCTCTTACCTTTTTTTGACCAGCTAAACTTCTACGCATCCTTCAGGTGTGTGCCCTCGACCTGACCAAGCCTCGCTCCATACCTACCCAGCCCGAGGTCAAGGTTGGACACCCCTCCTGCACGGTCCTAACAGGACATTTACTCCCTCTGTGTTGTACTTGCTTGGCTGATTGTCTGAGGCCCTCCAGGAGGGTGGCTCCATCCGGGCGTGGGCTGGGTGGCCTTGGCACGCCGTGTCCCCAGCTCCAGCAGGGACACCAGCGGGTCTCAGGGCATAGCTCAGGGCTAAATACACGCACACACCATACAGTGCCTGGCACTAGGCACATACTTCTCAAATATTAGGAAGAGTTAAGTTCATAGGGTTAAGTTCACAGACTCCGGAGCCAGGCTGTCTAGGTCCGTTGCTGGGCTCAGCTGCTTTGCAACCGGGTGCCCTTGGGCAAATTGCTTACCCTCTCTGTTCCAATCTCTTCATCTTTAGCGTGGAGTGGTAATAACGTATGTCCCTGGAAGAACCACATGGATTACTGTAGGATATGTGCTTAAAACGGTGCCTGGTATTCAGCCAGTATGATGTGAGTTTGCTGTCAGTGCCTCCTAATACTTGATAGAACTTACCCACACTACGAGGATAAGAGTTTTGGTTTGAGGGGGACGGTAGGTGGTTGGGATGAAGAGGGAAAGAGACAGCGTGGGCTGAGAGTCCCCATGTTGGTGAAGAGAAAACCAAGAGTGTGGACTTCCTGAGAATAACCTTAGGACCTTGGAGAAGAGTGCAGGAGAATGTGCGAGATTCTAGAAACTCATTCGTTTCATGAGAATTTGTGGTAGGTTAATTCTGGGTCCAGGAAAGGAGAATAGAATGCCCCTTCTTCCTTCCTCCCTTACTTGGCCCTTTTCCCCAGCACTCACATGAAGAAGCTTCTGTGGACACCTATCCTCCATTTGTCACATCGTTTTCATGGGACAAGTGCATTTCACGTTCCTACCTTCCGGCTGGTCAACACATCCACTAGAAAAGAGGAGGCTGCCAGTTATATAAAACCAGGACGACGACGACGGGTCGTTTCTTGTTCTCAAGCGTTTGGATACAATGGAAGAATTTAAACCTGCCTTGGGGACATTTCTAACTCTGATTTATGCCCACTGGATGGAAATTGAAAACCTGAATTCTCCATCTAAGTCTTCGGTTTGCATTCACGGGTCTGGAGTCATAGAAAAATAAGTTGATGTGGTGTCGAGTCTGAGTTTTCAAGTCTAGAAGGGAAATGACTTTGAACTTCAGAACAAGGTTAGCACGACTGGAGGAGAAGCCAAGAACGGGAATGTTTTCTTGACTCCTGAGCCTGCGCTCATAGCTCACACCGACCTTTACTGATTATTTAAGTTCATGTAGTTTGAATGCAGTAGAAATAACAGGGTTATTCGTCAGCTGCTGAGTTCATTTGGCTGTTTAAACAGTTAAATCAAGCAGGCGGGTAGGCAGACACACAGCAAACATGTGCCTGACATTGGCACCAGGTGCCCTTGGGCGAGACAAGCGTTAACAGTGGCCGCATGTGGGAGTTAGCACGTCACCCGTGGACTCCAGGCTCTGCCGCTTACCAGGGATATTTGACGCCTCTGAATCTCAACCTGCTCATCTTTAAAATGGGGTAGGGACACCTGGGTGGCTCAGTTGGCTAGGGGTCTGACTCTTGATTTCGGCTCAGCTCATGACCTCACAGCTGTGAGGGTTCCGGTTCGAGCCCCGAGTCGGGCTCTGTGCTGACAGCTTGAAGCCTGCTTGGGATTCTCTCTCTCTCTCTCTCTCTCTCTCTCTCTCTCTCTCTTCCCCTCCCCCACTCGTGCTTGCTCTCTCTATAAATAAACAAATAAATAAATAAACTTAAAAAATTTTTTTTAAAGTGGGGGTAGTAATTTCAGTTACCTCATAGAGTTCTGAAAGGTTGTAACTAGACAGTCCCCTCGAACTGTGTGCCCAGCATTAATGTGACTGCCTCTGTTTTGGAGCTCGTGAGCAGATAGAAGGAGAGAGAACTGATTAGCAGAAGCCTGTTGCTGGGTCTTTTGGGGATGAGTGTGAGGAAGCTAAGGGGGAGAATTCAGGACGGGGTGGAAAGAGAGAGTAGTGGATCTGTTACAAATAGCAGGGGTGAAACTTTCTGGGGCCAGGAATGACCTAGAGCCCTTACGAATGTATATGGCATTTTTTGGGCATTTTTGTCCTGTGTGGCTCTATTGTAACCAACTCCCCAACCCAGTGCCCATTATTAGCCCTGATTCTTTCTTTCTTTCTTTCTTTCTTTCTTTCTTTCTTTCTTTCAAGAGAGACAAACAGAAAGAGAGGCTCTCAAGCATGTTCCGTGCTCAGCAAGGAGCCCGATGCTGGGCTCTATCACATGACCCTGGGATCGTGGTGGTCTGAGCTAAAATAAAGAGTCAGACGCTTAACCGACAGAGCCACCCAAGGGTCTCTAGCCTGATTCTTTTTTTTTTTTATGTGTATTTATTTTTGAGACAGAAAGAGACAGTATATGAGCAAGGTGTGGGCAAAGAGAGGAGACAGAAGATCCAAAGTGGGTTCTGAGCTGAGCACGGAACCTGATGCAGGGCTCGAACTCTTGAACTTGCAAGATCATGACCTGAGCCGAAGTCGGACGCTTAACCCCCTGAGCCACCCAGGCACCCTTGTAATTTACACCTGTAGTCCCAGCATAATTACTTTCACTTTTAAAAGTTTATTTATTTATTTATTTATTTAGAAGGAGGGACAGGGAGAGAGGGGAGAGAGAGAATCCCAAGCGGGCTCTGCACTGTCAGCAAAGAGCCCAACCCAAGACTTGAACTCACAAACCATGAGATCATGATCTGAGCCGAGATCAAGACTCAGATGCTCCACTGACTGAGCCACCCAGGGGCCCCCCGTTACCTTCACTTTTAAAAGTGTACAAGTTCGGGCTGTAAATTACATCCTAACTATGCCCACTGCCTTCTGTGAGGTGGTGTTTTGGAAGACGGAGGAAAAGAGGTGGGAGTGAGGAGAGGAGACCAGCAGATGGGGCCAGGCTGGGGGTGGGAGCTCCGGGCCAGAGGGGACCAGAGGAACCAGCGACAGAGCGAGGGACGGGAGGTACGTGGAGCTGTCCTCCGTGCTCAGGATGGGGCTGTCAGCCACTTACATCTTTAGGTGGAGCTGGATGATGGGGGGTTTTCAGGCAACTAGGGATGGTTCGTATTTATAGCATTTTACAGGTAAATTTACCTACATTGAAATACAAAAATCCTATCCGCCCCCAGAAATCCCCTTGCCCCTGTGCCAGCGATGCCCCCACTCCCTGCCCCCAGCCAACCACTGATGTGTTTTCTGTCTGCTTGGTTCGGCTTGCAAATACTGTCCCATGAATGGACCGATGCATTATGTAGCTTTTTGAGTCTGGTTTCTTCTGTTTTTCATAACGCATTTGAGGTTCATCCGTGTTGTGCATGTCAATAGCTGGACCTTTTCGTTATCGAGAAGTATTCCTTTGTATGGATGTGACGCAGTTTATTTACCCGTTTCTCAGTTCGAGGACCTGACGTTGTGTTCATTAACTGTATGATGTTGACAAATCAATATACCTGTGCAACTGGTATCGTAAGATACACGTGTAGGTTTCATTTAAAGTACCAATGAGAAACCAAAAAGAGGTTCAAGGGTTCTTGACCTCTTCTGAACTATGGATCTGTTTGCTTGTCTGGTGAGCTCATCTCTGAATGCTTTCAGTGCCCAAGGAAAAATGCGGAGGATCTCCAAGGAAGCCAATTATACTGAAATACAATTATCAAAAAAATAAGAGGAACCATCTGATTAGGAAGAAATTTAAGAAGTAATTAAGTAATAATATATTTATTTCGTTGTGAACCCACGTCATAAAATCCAGACGCAGGCTTGATAACTATTGAAATTTCAAAGTAGCGATGAATGGAATGGAAATGATACTTTAAGATAATTCACACCTGGAATGAGATACAAATATATCTCTGATTTGTACTGGGGACAAAGCCACGGGTACAATTATTGCAATGGTCATTTGTTCTTTATATCCATAATTAAAAGTAATGTTAAATTTGAGTTTTGTGACTATAAAAATATGATTTTTCCCCAGGAAGCTTCTGAATTCTATCCATGTGTCCTTTGGGGACTTTGATTATGGTGCCTTGTTGTAATTAGAATATTCAGCTCGCTTTCTTGCTATAACCCTAAAAGGGGGGGTGGGGATCAACTTATTTTTGCTGACTTCCATATTCACTGAGACAGAGCCTGGGTCTTTCTCTCTGCTGACTCATAGCTGTTGATTAACGCGTAATGCAGCTATTTCAGGCAGGTCCCGAGTCCCGAGTCGCTTCTGTGACTTCAGAAACTGCTCAGCGTACAGCAATGTAACAATAACGCCTTCAAATTTCATGAAAGAAAACTTGAACAAAGCCCCCAAAGTCCTGGGAAATTGAAACATCTCCTTATCTCGACTTAGGAGACCTGCCACCTGAATTTATAGCAATATACACACACTTAAAGCAAAAGCAAAAAAGTTAAAAAATTAAAAAAAAAACCCAAAATACAAAACAAGCAAAACAAACAACACCCCCCCCCCCAAAAAAAAAAATCAAATGAAGTTTAGCTAGGGGTAGAAAAATACAACTCGTAACCTGTATTTTGGGAGCTCTGAGTTTCTACTGAAACATGAGCCAGTATGATTCTGGGAAAATTCACCTTCCTGGTTTAAAGACAGGGTTACAAAACAGCTTTCAAGTTTTGTGTATATCGAATGCTCCTGAACTCACCCAACAGGATTTTTTTTCAGACGTAATGCATACGAGTGCACCAGAGACATGCAGACTGGTAACGCCTTAAACCACTTAGATTTATAAGGAAGAATCGTTATATCCAAAAAATACAAAATCTGCTCCAAAGATTTGCTTTGAAATACGTTCACCCTTTTTTCTCACTCTTCCAACCAAACATTCTAGAACTGCCCCCTACCACCAAGTGCCATGTGTCAGCATCGCTTCCCCACCCATCATGTTCCTTATTCACTTCTTCACTATCGACATCCATATGGCCAAAACGTACCTTCCTTTTATGGTCCCAGGTGGGTTACCTTCGGGGAACTGTCAAAGATGCTCTACCTGAAAAATAGTTTCTCACTGGCTCTTGGCTGCCTTAGCATTTTCAAGGGTGCAAAGCTTTTATTTCCCCAATAGAGGTAGGAACTTAAAGTGGAGATCTTTGGAATGGCCTAGAAGAACGTGAGACATTCCTGCAGAATGAATGGAATAGACACCAGGGCTTCTTCCAGTCTGACTGAATGGATAAATCCTTTCTGGAGACAGGGCCTAGGGACCTTTCATACTGACACACTCCCTCCGGCATCCCTGTCACTCTGATGCACAGCTGGGGTTAGACACCGAGGCCTCGGAGCACTGAAGGTCCGAGGTAGATGCCTTACCTTTGTATGTCCATAGTTCCTGGGTTTTTGTTCAACAGACTTCTTGTTTGGTCCCAAATAACCTCATAAGAGGAGGGCAGGGATCGCTCCCTCATGGTAAGGTTGGGAAACTTGTCCAAAGACACCCTAGAAACCAGGTACAAGTAAAAGAGGGAGGAGGAAGGTCTGGATCTGCCCTTGGTTTATTTCGAAATTTTGTTTAAAGGTGATCTTGTATATTAATAAATGCCATTAGTTTCGTCTGTGAAATCAGGGACTTAAATACGAAAAGTGGTTTTATAAAAGCTGGCGTCCATTGGCAAATGTCGTCAGGAGCCTTCCAGAAGGAATCTTCCAGTTGGATGGTAAGGGTGTAATTTTTTTTTTCTTTTTTCTTCTTTTTTCTTGGTGAGAAAGTTGCCATCCCTGTCTCAGCAGAGGAAGGGCTGGTTTTAGACCTGGACTATCTTGATTTGGGGGCTATTTACAAGTGTAAGTGGGGTTGCAAATAAAGGGGAAAAAAAAGTTTTACCAGGTATTTGAATCCTCAAATAATGACGATTGACTATACTTTGTACACATTGACACAAAACATCCCTGGTAGGTTATGGACTGAAGCCATGGAAGAGGAGAGACCAAGGCACGTAGGGGTGAAGTAATTTGCCCCAAGTCATATAGCTAGTAAGAAAGAAGCCAGGACCATATATCTGGTAACAGTGCTCCCCAGAAACCCACCAGCTGCTTTTGGACGTGTGGAGAGTGTCAGGTGCAATGGAGACCTCCATACCACTTGGTGTGTTTCTTTTTATTTTATTTTATTTTATTTTATTTTATTTTATTTATTTATTTATTTTTTATTTTTGGGACAGAGAGAGACAGAGCATGAACAGGGGAGGGGCAGAGAGAGAGGGAGACACAGAATCGGAAACAGGCTCCAGGTTCTGAGCCATCAGCCCAGAGCCCGACGCGGGGCTCGAACTCATGGACCGAGAGATCGTGACCTGGCTGAAGTCGGACGCTTAACCGACTGTGCCACCCAGGCGCCCCCCAGTTGGTGTGTTTCAAATTCCTCTGTCAAGAACACCTTTGGCCTTGGGATCTTTCCAGAATATCTTGCTGTTTTGAGGGCAACAGTGCAGGGTCTGAGGAAGGCACTTGTGCCTCTCATCATTGCTCCTGGTGGGGCAGTTGTTTACAAGCTAAAAGGCAGTAAAGACCTCAGATTCTAGGACAACAATTGGCCCTGTTTTTGAGAAGAAATAAGTAAACAAGAGAAGAGAGAGCACAGTTTAGCGGCAGTGATTGGAAGGCTGGCAGGGGGAGGAGTGGGATTTGGGCATCAGGCTTCCTGCTGCGTCTGCAGGATGGAGGCTGTGGCCCAAAGCCAGCCACCTGTACAGAGAGGGAGGTAGGTTCCCAAAATAGAGTTCTACAGAAAAGCGGAGCACAACTCATTTGTAGTGCAATCTACAAAAGCTGGACTCGTAGAAACAGAGGGTACATTGGTGTTTGCCGGGGGCTGGGGATGGGGACATGGGAGATATTGATCAAACGGTGCAGACTTCCAGGGAAAGGATGAGCGAGTTCTGGGGAACCAATGTACAGCCAGGTGATTACAGGTAACGATACTGAAACATACTAGATACCCTCTTTTTTTAATATATAATTTTTTAAAATTTATTTATTTATTTTGAGAGATAGAGCAGGAGAGGGGCAGAGAAAGAGAGAATCCCAAGCAGGCTCTGCACGGCCAGCACAGAGCCCGATGTGGGGACTCAAATTCCTGAACCGTGAGGTCATGACCTGAGCTGAAATCAGGGGTCGGATGCTTAACCGACTGAGTCACCCCGGTGCTCCTGAAATATACTTGAAAATATACTTGAAGGGTACTTGAAAGTTGCTAAGAGAGTAGATCTTAAGTGTTCTCACCACACCAAAAGATCGCAATCTTAGGTGAGGCGATTAAGTGACCTTATTGTGGTAATCAGTTCGCAATACCCGTGTGTTATCAACTCATCTTGGATATCTCCAACCTTACACAATGTTATATGTCAATTATATCTCATTAAAGCTGGGGAAAAAAGTAGAGCATGAAATCTTATTTCGCGATTGTCAGGGATGATGATTATGATTTTATGTTTATAGAAAGCCTGAAAGGGATCACACTATCCTCAGGGGAAAAATCGTGTTCAAATTTCCACAACTCATGATTCAGTCTAGTTCAGTTCCATGTCACTTCGCTCTGTGGCATCCCCCATTTCTACTCCAGGACAGTGACCCCATCCCAGGGTTGTTGAGATCACTCAGTGATTTAAAATAATATATTGGGGATAAAGACTGCTCTGTGTAGCAGCAAGATGTGTAACATTCTATTTCTAAGAGGGAACTAGACAGAACAATCTTTAAGGTCCTTTCAAGTGTTAATATTCCTTTTTTTTTTAAAGACTTTTAAAAATGTTTTTATTTATTTTTGAGACAGAGAGAGACAGAGCATGAGCAGGGGAGGGGCAGAGAGAGAGGGAGACACAGAATCCGAAGCAGGCTCCAGGCTCCGAGCTGTCAGCACAGAGCCCGACACGGGGCTCAAACCCACGAACTGTGAGATCATGACCTGAGCTGAAGTCTGGCGCTTAAACTGACTGAGCCACCCAGGCACCCCTTAAACTTGTAATTGATACATAATGCTTTATTTGTAAGATGGATAATTATACTATATAATAAGTAGTTATATATAATTTATTTATATTAAATCACTGTACCTGACATATTGACATATGGGTTTTGTCCAGTAATACTGTGCCATTTCATAAATGAATACGATAAAATATTACCAAATATCTCTCTCTATTTTTTTTTCCCCAACACACACACAACTATCAGTCTGTTTTTGAGATTTTGGCTCATTATTCTGTACTATGTGCTGGGTATATAGGGATCTTTCTTTCCTCCCTTCCTCCCCCCCTTCCCTCCCTCTTCCCCCTTCCCTACCCTGGGTTCCTCTTTCCTTTCTTTCAATCAAATAAGTCATTTTCTTGGTTCATTTGAAACAAGAAAGTAAACCTTATCGCTTAACTAAAACTTAAAAGTATAAGCATTCTTTGCTTTTAATTTACCGTTTAGTTTCCACAAAGACTGTTTCAGCCTTCCTGTTTTGCTGTTTCTAATGGGTTCTGAATCAAGACACCGGAAAATAGGTTAGGTTGAATTTAGAATAGAGTCATGGGTTTGGAATGAGAGCTCAGTTGCTCATCTTTGGGGAAAGCATTCACACTTTAAGAGGCAAACTCAGTTATATTGTTGTTGGCTTGGGGAGACCTTTTCTGCTCACTTCCTGATTCTGAGCTTTGTTCAGCTCTGGCTAGTGATTTCTAAATACGTGAGGTGTTAGATCATAGGTTACAGAATTCCAGTGCTGAAGGAACCCTATAATCATCTGATCCAAGGTCTTCATTCAGGGTGATGTCCCATCAAGTGAAAGGGACTTCCCAAGGTCACTGAGTTCACTACTTACCTGATCAAACACATACATCTTTGGGGAGAATGTGCCAACAGAGCCGAGGCTCTCGCCCCGGTAGACCCTCTTTCACAACCTTTATCTCTTTCTGGTCCAATCAGATTAAACTCAACCAAATTAAAAAAGGAAAGCTCAAATATTGTAAGATTTGGGAGTGTAAAAGTCGTGAGTTAAATGATTTCATTCTCAGTGTGCTGAATAAATAAACAAAAATACATTTCAAACATTTGACTCCAAGTTTTTAGGAAACATGATTCAAAACATGAGCAACAAAAATATTTTTACAAAGCAGGGCCTTGGCATATTTGAGTTTCTAGAGTGTGGTTAAAGATCTTAAAAAAAATGTGTAATCAAAGTTATTGAGGAGGTGTGGCATGAAATACCAGCCATGAACCGGCATGAACATCAGAACGTTTATAGTTTAGTAAGGATTTTCCACTCTGCAGAATTACACAGCAGGGTGGGACCCTTGTTCCATTTATGTTTATTTCTCCAATACTAGCTGAGTCTGTGTCACAAGGAAGGTCCTCAGAGAGAGTTTGTGGTGTGGTGGATGAATGAATGAGTGATGGGTGGATGATGGATAGAGGGATGGATGGATGGGTTGGATGATGGGTGGATGGACTGGATGATGGATGGATGGGTTGGATGATGGGTGGATGGACTGGATGATGGATGGATGGGTTGGATGATGGGTGGATGGACTGGATGATGGATGGATGGGTTGGATGATGGGTGGATGGACTGGATGATGGATGGATGGGTTGGATGATGGGTGGATGGACTGGATGATGGATGGATGGGTTGGATGATGGGTGGATGGACTGGATGATGGGTGGATGGACTGGATGATGGGTGGATGGACTGGATGATGGATGGATGGGTTGGATGATGGGTGGATGGACTGGATGATGGATGGATGGGTTGGATGATGGGTGGATGGACTGGATGATGGATGGATGGGTTGGATGATGGGTGGATGGACTGGATGATGGATGGATGGGTTGGATGATGGGTGGATGGACTGGATGATGGGTGGATGGACTGGATGATGGGTGGATGGACTGGATGATGGATGGATGGGTTGGATGATGGGTGGATGGACTGGATGATGGGTGGATGGACTGGATGATGGGTGGATGGACTGGATGATGGATGGATGGGTTGGATGATGGGTGGATGGACTGGATGATGGGTGGATGGACTGGATGATGGGTGGATGGACTGGATGATGGATGGATGGGTTGGATGATGGGTGGATGGACTGGATGATGGGTGGATGGACTGGATGATGGGTGGATGGACTGGATGATGGATGGATGGGTTGGATGATGGGTGGATGGACTGGATGATGGATGGATGGGTTGGATGATGGGTGGATGGACTGGATGATGGATGGATGGGTTGGATGATGGGTGGATGGACTGGATGATGGGTGGATGGACTGGATGATGGGTGGATGGACTGGATGATGGATGGATGGGTTGGATGATGGGTGGATGGACTGGATGATGGATGGATGGGTTGGATGATGGGTGGATGGGTAGGTCTTCTCAATTCTGTGAGTAGAATGGAAATGGTTTCTTTAAAGGGCAATTTCATGACTATGTTATAAAGGGATGATTAACTTAATTTTGTGATATGGTGCTCACTTTTTCCTGAACCATAGTTACAAGTAAAATGATAAAAACAAAAGGTTGCCAAGTCTCACAATGGCCAGCTTGTGCTTCTCGTAGCCGCTTAGAGCTCACCCAGCTCCCAGGAGATGAGAGGTATTTTTCTGGGTATGTGGGGACACGGCGTACTCTAGTATCATCTGTTTTCATTCTGACAGATAACTTTTCTCCCCCCAGTATTTCCTATAAGGAATAGACGTTTAGGATATTGGATTTTCTAAACCTTTGTGTCAACAGATGCCGGGGAATCAGCCATGGAAGCTGATTTTTTGGCAAGTATCAAGGGATTAATATTTTAGATGAATGTCCTATGTTATAGAAGAGTGAGATCCATTCCAGTATCTGGACAGTGAAAACTAATAGGACTGACCATTGGATCACCACCTGAAAGCAAACCATTACCACTTGGTGATTGTGCAGAAACATCCACGTTTACAAAATACTTTACAGATGATCTCTTCAGAGGAGCCCAGTGCAGTAGGGTTATCACCAAGAAGTGGCTTGTGCACTATAACATGGCCAGTAAGCAGCCGAATTAGGAGTTGAGCCTAGGCTTGTAGATGCAAATCTCGTAATCTGTCTGTCATTTCAAAAAGTTTCTCATCTGGATTCACTAGGAATCTGCAGGACATGTTTTAAGGAATTACCATCCCTCCCCCCCAACACAACACAACAACCCTTCATCTACTATTCCAAGCTCCTAGTAGATTCAATATATCAGATGAAGGCATTTTCTATGGAACACCCTGTAATTGGGGGGGGGGGGTGCTGGAGGGAGACTGGTCTTCCTTTCAGGCAATAATTCACATTATGGGCTGGTTAATTCTTGGTGGTGGGGGGCTGTGCATGGGAGGAGGTTCGGCGACATCCCTGGCCTCTACTCACTAGATGCCAGCAGCAGCCCCTAATCATGACACCAAAAAATGTGTCCAGACATTGCCAGATGTCCCACGAGGGGCAATATTGTCATACGTGTGTGAAGCCCAGTGCTCACGCCCACCTCCATCCATCTCTGTAGATTTTTGGGTTCTGAAGGACTGGAGGGAGGAGAGAAAAAACTTGGGAGTTTAGTTTTTTTAAGTTTATTTATTTTGAGAAAGAGAGAAAGAGAGAGAGAGAGAGAGAGAGAGAGGCAGAGAAAGGGAGAGAGAGAATGCCAAGCAGGCCCCGTACTGTCAGTGCAGAGCTTGACGTGTGGCTGAAACCCAGGAACTGTGAGATCGTGACCTGAGCCAAAATCGAGAATTGGACGCTTAACTAACCGAGCCACCCAGGTGCCCCAAAACTTGAAGTTTAAAGAAAGTCGAGTTTCTACAACATGTAGAGAGCAAATACAGAAGATTGGACCGTTTGAGAACCATATCAAAATGTTTAGGAAAAAAACTTTACAGATAGAAGGGGAAAGTTTAAAATTGGCTCTCAGTCTTGAGTTTTGGTATTGGTTTTGTCTTCAGCCGGATTGTGACTGATGCTCCTGGGGTCAGAGGTGAAGAATGGGAGAATAAGACCCTGGACCTACCGTCTTCAGGAGCCCAAGGGCCAGTGTGGCATGGGACGGAGGTCCACACCCTTCCACCCCTTCCCTTGTCCCCGGACTGACCACGGCACACCTGAAGCCTGCAACATGACTTCGTCTTTCCCTTCCAGATTGTAGGCTACCTTTCCAGAAGGGCGTTCGGCAAGTGGTTTGTAATCAAACCCTCCTCCTTCCACTCCCCTTCCTCCTCTCCTTCCTCAAAAATCTCTTCCCTCATCCAACAGGAATTTGTTCCAAATCTAGCTTGTTTTGAGAACAGTGCAAGATCATGTGGAAAGAAAACAGAAAAAGCTCTCACTAGCTAGGCGAGTTCCTGGTAGGGTGACCATATGAGTCATTGTCCCAACTGAGGCACTTTTGAGAGTGACAGGGGGTGGCTTGTGATTATGTTCCTGAGACAACAGGATGACTCAGGACTGTCACGGGCTAAGTGGGACGGAGTGTCATGGCTTTTCCAACACTTCAATGCGCGGTTCTGTCAAGATGGGTCCTCTGGGACAATACTAACCATGAGGTCACAATGCCGACGATAACAAGTGCCGTGCTGGGTAGGATACGTACATTCTCTGACTTACAACGGCCATGGTCCTACTAGAACTTCCGTTCTAGAGGAAAAACTTAGTGAAGATCGCAGAGTTAATATGAGATAAAGTGGGATTTGAATCAGGCAACAGTGTGCCCCGAGAACCCATTCATTTCACCATGGCATTATTCGTGTTGGTTTGCGTGATGTGCTTATTGACTTGCAAGAAGGAATATCAGTGTTTCAACCTCTGCCTTCCGATTTAGGTCTATTCTTCAGCAATAGCCTTCTTTTGAACTGAAATACACCTTTACAGTTAACGGGGCAAAGCCAGGAAAATGAGAGCAGGTTGGGGGCCATTCTTGGGCAAGAAAGACCAGCTCTTGGACGAGAAATCAGTGCAGGAAGGACTTGGGTTCAGGCATAGCATATCCCATGATCTGAATGTTATACATACATCGAAATCCCTGGTTCTGAAAGGACCAGACGCTCGCTAAAGAGATCTCCATGGAAACGAGTCTCTCTGTTCCGGAAAAACTGCAAAACAACAAATCCTTTAGTTGTTTGTTTATGGGACACCTGGGGGGCTCAGTCAGTTAAGCTTCTGACTCTTGATTTCAGCTCAGGTCATGATCTCACAGTTTGTGAGTTCGAGCCCCACGTCGCTCTCTGTGCTGACAGCGCAGTGCCTGCTTGGGATTCTTTGTCTCTTTCTCTCTGCCCCTCCCCTGCTCTCTCTCTCTCTCAAAAATAAATAAATAAAACAATAAAAAAAATTGTTTAGGGGCGCCTGGGTGGCGCAGTCAGTTAAGCGTCCGACTTCAGCCAGGTCACGATCTTGCAGTCCGTGAGTTCGAGCCCCGCATCAGGCTCTGGGCTGATGGCTCAGAGCCTGGAGCCTGTTTCGGATTCCGTGTCTCCCTCTCTCTCTGCCCCTCCCCCGTTCATGCTCTGTCTCTCTCTGTCCCCCCCCCCCCCAAAAAATAATAAAATAAATAAATAAACGTTGAAAAAAAATTGTTTATTTATAAGCCCTTGAGTTTTTCCTTGGTAATCCCTGAGCTGTGCTGTTTCATGAGTCCTCGTAATACATGGTAAGAAAGCTTTGTAGTTACTAGTAATTTCTAAAAGCCACTTGATTACCAGTCCTTTGCCTCTTGTCTCCCAGCCTTGACTCTGTCACTTCTGTTTAACCCTCCTTGGTATTTAAATAGCTAATCTGGTGCTGGTTGCCGAGTTAACAATGTGCAAACCTCTAAAGCAACTTCACCTCGACCTTCACGATTCTGTTTATTTGGTGTTTCCTTTTGTGTTTCTGTTCATGAGCTGACTTGGCCTTTGCTAATGATTAAAAGTATTCGCTGAAGTATTCGCCAAAGCCAGTAGATAAGAATTTCTGCAAACAGTGTGTCTTGTGACATTAGCTTGTCCCCTGAAGTACAAAACCAACTGAGAAAAGTAGTTTTGAAAACAGGTTCGCGATGACACGTATGTATTTGAAAGCTTGCATGTATTCGCCCGCTCAGGATTTATTGAGTTTCTAGTAGGCGCCCAGTTTTGTTCTAGGCAGTGACAAACAAAACCTTTGGCTTCATGGGACCACCATCCTAGCGGGGGGTGGGGGAGGAGTGGGGGGGAGACAGACAATAAGGAAGTAAAACACATTGTATGTCATATGGAGACAACTGTTATGGGGGAAAAATAAGGCAGAAAAGGCTGACAGTGAGTAGGGATTGTGATTTAGTTATTCTTTTTTTTTTTTAAATTTATTTTGAGACAGAGAGAGAGGAGGAGGAGGAGGGGCAGAGAGAGGGGAAGAAAGAATGCTAAGCAGGCCCCAGACTGTCAGCACGCAGCCTGACATGGGGCTCGAACCCACAAACCATGAGATCATGACTTGAGCCGAAACCAAGAATCAGACGCTTAACTGGCTGAGCCACCCAGGCGCCCAGGAATTGTGTTCTAAAATAGGGTGTTTATCCACGTTTACTGCAGCATTTCTCACAACAGTCAAGATATAGAAACATCTTCAATATCCTTTGGTGGATGAATGGATAAAAAAAATGTGGTATATGCACACAATGGAATATTATTTGGTTTTTAAACCGAAGGGAAACCTGCCATTTGTGACAGGGACGAATCTAGATGGCATTCTGGTAAGTGAAATAAGCCACATGCAGAAAAAACAAATACTGCACGATCTCACTTATATGTGGAATCTAAATAGTCAAGTTCATCTAAACAGAGTAGAATAGCGGTTAGCAAAGGCTGGGGGAGGGGAAAAGAGGGAGGTGTGGGTCAAGGGTACAAAGTTTCAGTGATGCAGGATGAATACTGGAGATCTAATGTACCACATGCGACTATAGTTAACGATATGGTTTTGTATATTGCTAAGAGGGCAGATCTTAAGTGTTAGCACCACACACACACACACACACACACACACACACACACACATATAGGGTGCTTAGAGAAAAGAGCTTATGAAAAAACCTAAACAAGGCAAGGGATGAGCTACAAGGATATAGGGAGCATCATAGGGAGCATCCGGAATGCCTAGCAAATTCTGGCAACAGCAGGAAGCCAGTGAGGACAGAAAGAGACTGGGACGCCTGATTTTATAGGAGCCATACTTGATGTGTAGGGACTTGACTTTCTCTTGGTGTGAGACAGGAAGGCTTTGAAAGATTTCAAGCATACGAGGTGACTGGTGGACTCATGATTTCGATGGGAGCCATCTGATTGTGCGGTAGAGAACAGACTGATGAAAAGCAAGGGTAAACCAGGGGACCAGCTGGGAGGTAATGGTGGGTTGGCCCAGTGGGGTAGCAGTTGGGGGTAGAGAGGAGAGTTTGGATTCTGGATATGTGTCATTTATTTATTTTTTAAAATGTTTATTATTTTGAGAGAGAGAGAGAGCATGCGAGCAGGGGAGAGGCAAAGAGAGGGAGAGAGAGGGTCTCAAGCAGGCTCTGCACTGTCAGCTCAGAGCCAGATGCGGGGCTCGAACTCACGAACCACAAGATCACGATCTGAGCCGAAATCAAGAGTTGGATGCTCAACCGACTGAGCCACCCAGGCGCACCCTGGATATGTTTTAAAAAGTGGACAATAGAATTTATTGGCAGGTTGGATGGGGGGTGTGAGAGAAAGGAGTTAAGGTTTTCAGTATGTGCACACACGAGTGTAAAGTCTATATAAAGCTGAACACTATCCGAAAGTGTCTGGCTTAACTGCTTACTTATTTTTGCTCTAGCCCAAAGCCCCACGATGGAAGGCATACAGTTCGCTCATTGCTGTGTGCCTAGAGTCTAGAACAGCCTCTCTTTCTCAGCACAGAGCCCTACGTGGGGCTCGAACTCACGGACTGAGAGATCATGACCTGAGCCGAAGTCAGATGTTTAACCGACTGAGCCAACCAGGCGCCCCGAAGAAAGTGTTTATTGGGAGTAATGGGATTTCAGAAAAATTGTAAAGAGTTCTGTTATTTTCTGTCTTCTCTATTTTCAGCTTTGAGTCTGTATTCATGTAAAAATAATGCATTTGCTGAATTATAGAAAATAAAAGAACTTTGCAGAATTATGTGATAAAAACATTTAAAAATTGTTAAGACTATTATTAAAAAGTGAAAGCTTCCACATTCTACAGAAGGCAAGCTGTTATTTTTTTAAATTACATTTTTTTAAATGTTTATTTATTTTTGAGACAGAGAGAGACAGAGCATGAATGGGGGAGGGTCAGAGAGAGAGGGAGACACAGAATCGGAAGCAGGCTCCAGGCTCTGAGCTGTCAGCACAGAGCCCGACACGGGGCTCGAGCTCACAGACCGTGAGATCATGACCTCAGCCAAAGTGGGAAGCTCAACCGACTGAGCCACCCAGGTGCCCCGGCAAGGTGTTATTTTGAAAGCCAATGTCAGTGTGAGTCAACGAATCCAAACACTATAAAAAATTAAATCCTAATCCTATAGAATAAAATGACCTTGTTTGAGATGTAGGGTCCGTTGCGAGGACAGAATAGACTTTATGAATGCTGTTTCTCTACAAGGACACTCCTGGGGACCAGCTCTCAGCCAGCCAGTCAACTGTACTGAGTTCCCATTAATCATCTCTAGGCTTGATTCAAAAGGAGGTTTTTAAGAGATGCCAACCTTCCTATAATCAGGACTTCTGTTTTCTGGAACACACCAGGGCTCACAGGGTTTGCGTCAAGGGACCGCAGTCCTGTGCTCACGGGGTTTGCGTCAAGGGACTGCAGTCCTGTGCCGTGTTTGCTGTTAGGGGCTGACTGTGCTGGCTTTTCTCCTTCCTTAAGCAATGAGGCTAATGGCTATCTCCCGGCCTTGTGAGTGTAGCGGGATTCCTTTCTCTAGGTGATGGGAGCTTTTGCAGAGCATGGCCTGTGTCTGACATGTCTGTCTAGCTCTCACGTGTGAGTGTGGGGCTTTGAGTAGATGTGCCGTGCTTTGTGGTGATGAAGCTTCCGGTCCCTTCCTTTCTGGATAGGGCACAACCTTGGAGAAAGGTGGCATGAATCTGGGTGACACTGGGCTCCTGTCTTGTCACCTGTCAGTGGGTATTGGAGACATCCCGGTAATTAGCCAAATGTGTGACTCCAAGCCCTACCAAAGATCCCCTCTGGTCTTTTAGTGATAACAGAGCCCTCTGTAGACGTGACAGACTAACGTGTCTCAGGACAGTGTCAAAGCCATTAAGAGCCCTATGACTCAAATCAGTCTTGAGTTGGGCTCCCTGCTTCACCGCACTTAGACTGGGCCATCCCAGGCCATCACGGGCCATCCTGGGCAACAGCCTCCTCTCTGTAACCCACATGATTTAGCCTAGCTCATAGTGAACTTACTACGTAATTCTCCTCCTAACTTCCTTTTCTTCGGGAGAAGGTGTCCAGTTTGTGATTCCAGGAAGTTCCTCACCCAGGGAATGCCACAGCTCCCAACCTTCGAATCTTGTATTTTCACCCCAACACCCACAGCTCCCCAAACCCTAACACATAACTCAGGCTAAAGCGCTGGCCAGGGGCTTGGAAAATCTAGGAGCATCTGCAAGATAGACTCTTAGAGAGTCTTTCAGGGACCAGAGAGGTAAAGGATCTAGCCTTTCCACACTGCAAGGATGCTGTACGTGTCATACCTGAGACGGGGGGCTCCCTCATGCACAACAGAGCCCATCTCTGATCAAAGTGCCTCGACGGACTCTTCCTTCTCTATAGGGGCCTCTGGAACTTCTCAGGAGGGTCCTGCAAAATTGGAAAGGTGTCTCCCTGTCTTCTTGCTTTCTGGGTTTGCCACCTTTGTTCGGGGACACTGAGGCGGAAGATGGGCATCTGCATTGGATATCAGCTGAGGAACTTAACCCTGGGCTCCCTGGGGGAGAGTGGAGATTGGGTATTCGGGTGCCCAGCGTGTGGTGTTGGGGTTGTGTGTGATTTAAATGGCTCTGGAACTTGATGCTGTTACAGAAAACACCCAAGCTGCCAGGAGAACTGGGATCTTTTCACTGAAATTCACAAGGGCCATGGGAAAGGCTGTCATTGGCCAGGCTCCCAGGCCACCTGAACACGGGGAGAGGATGGGGTGCAAGCCCCGCCCAAGCCCCAGGGGGACGGAGTTGGCACCGATGACTACTGGTCAGTCCCTGGACGGCGGGCCAGGCATTTCAAAGGGTGTGGGAGCTAAGAGGCCCTCCCCAGCCGCGCTCTCTATCTCGGTGGCCCGCGTCTCCAGCGAAGCCGGGTAGGAATTGGGAGTCTGGGTGGGAAGCAGACTTGAATCTGGAGAAACAGTTGCGGTGGAGGAAGAGAACAGAAAGCTTAAATCCGGGACGAGGGGCGCAGTGTCTTGAGGTCGAGCCCTTTTTGCGCCACCCGAGCCCAGAGCGAGGCGTCCCTTTGGAAGGGGTGCAGCGGCCCCTCCGGCACCGACCTCCTCGCCCAGGGCCCCTTGCCCCATCAGCAGTGTCAAGGAAGGGTCCCCAGCGGAGGACAGGGATCTGCGGCCATGGCCGAGGCAGCGGAGCTAGAGGGAGGGCCCCCAGGCCCCCAGGGGCCGCCCGAGGCCCCAGCGCCTGTGGCGGAGAGACCCGGTGAGCCGGGGGCCGCGGGCCGGGAGGCGGAGCGGGAGGAGGCCAGCGAGGGCGCCGCGGAGGCGCCGAGGGGCGAGGGGGCGGGCGCAGCCGCGACGGCCGCGGTGAACCGGGCAGAAAGCCCCGACCGGGACGGAGGGCGCGCGGGCGAGCGGGAGCCCGGCGCGGACAGTGGCCAGGCGGCCGAGACGCGGGGCGCGAGGGCGGCGCAGGGGGAGGCGGAGGCCGAGGAGGGCGCCTCGGGGTGCGCCGACGGCCCCCAGGGAGAGGAGGGGGCGAGCGGCGGGGAGCAGGTGGAGGACGCGAGCCCCGGGCGCGGCGCGCAGGGTGAGGCCGCGACGGAGGTTCAGGCGGAGCCCGGGGAGCCCGAGGACCCCGGGGCGGAGGAGAAAGCGGAGCGAGGGCCGGGGGAACCGGGAGGCAGCGCGCCGGGGGCGCAGGGGCCCGGCATGGACGCAGCGGGGCAGGCGGGAGGGGCGCACGGGACCCAGGGTGAACCCCGGGACGGAGGGGACCGCAGCCCCCAGCCCCAGGCCGAAGCCACGGAGGCCGCGGCGGCGGAGATTGGCGGGTGCGGCCCCGGGGAGCTGGCAGGGGAGCCTCGGGATGCAGCGGCGGGGCTTGCCGACGAGGCGGGGGCCCCGGGGACAGCGGAGTCGGAGGAAGCGGCCCCCGGGGACGCGAGGGCGGAAGCCGTCGAGGAAGGGGACCAGGGTGGACCCCAGGAGGAGATGGAGGAGGCAGAGGAGGAGAGGCGAGAGCGCAGCCCGGAGGGGGCGGGCGAGGAGGAGCCCCCCGACAGCAGCAGCGCGCATCCAGAGGCGGCCGCGCCAACCGGGGCCGCGGAGCCGGAGGCCGAGCTCAGCAACCACCTGGCGGAGGAGAGCAGCGTCGAGGGCGCGGACGAGACCGCGCGGGTGAACGGCCGCGGGGAGGACGGCGAGGCGTCCGAAGAGGGGGCCCCGAGACAGGAGCACGACATCACCCTCTTCGTGAAGGTAAGTTGAGCTTTCCCCAACTCTTAGCACGCCCCCTCCCATTTTTGGTCTTGGTCTTCCAGGGGTCCCCAGTGTCAAGAGGGTCACTTCCATTCCTAGGAGGGAGGCAGGACATCCTGGGTGTTTTGGGAGAGTTTTAAGGAGCGTTTTAGCGAGACACGATGGTTTGGAAACGAAGAGGTTGGGTGGAGGCAGTCGGGGGAAGTGGGGGGATGCAGGGCCAGCACCCCACTGTCCTTTGCTCTGAAAATCCAAACTGGCCCTTCTCCTCCGGAGGTTATTGAAGAATTAACTTGAAGAAGAAAAAAAGCGACACACCCTACTGATGTTCAGAGCAATTGATGCCAAAGAAAGCTTAATACTTGAAGAGGGGGGAAAATGCAAACAGGTTGTAATGCGAGAAGTATCCCCAGGACTCCGATTTCAGAGGCCCAGGGCTGGCCAGGGTTTTCAGCCCCCCAAAAAGTATCCCTCTTTGGTGGGTAGAATCGATGAGGTCTATTTGGAAGGAAAGCAGAAATTTATGTAAGTATTAGGGTGTTTATTGAGCATTTTAACATTTATTCTGGACGTCTACAAGATGCTGGTGGCTTGAACGCAATCTGCCTTTATGTCGTATTTCAAATTTACTTCAAATGGGAGGAGAACAGTGAATTTGTTAGGGACTCTGTAGGGCACGACTGAGTACGTTTTGAGGTTTGAGTTTAAACAGGCATTTCTACAAGGCATCAAAAATGAGAGGCGAGGTCCAGTGGTAGCCACCCCCCACCCCCTGCCCCCCGCCCCCCACATGGGGATCTTGGTTAAAAAAGCCCGTTCTGAAGACCTGTGGCCAGACCAGGAAAGCAGCAGATAATAAGGCCAAGAATGTGCGTTGCATGTTGAATCATAATCCTTCCAGAATACTTTCAGGCTTATAGAAGCCAGTTAGGACCTAAAGCTCCTTGCGGGGAATGTAAGCAAATTCTAATAAGCAAAAGGAGAAATGTTTCCAAAGTGATTAACATCAGAATTTCAAGAATTGTTTGGGTGGCAAGGGGGTTAGGGAGGAGAGGGCATGTATTTCTTCACTAGTGGGAAAGGGCTGTTACAGAGCTTTTTTGAAAACCCTGGGGCCTTTTAAGATTATGCGTTGGGATAGAACCTAAGGGCACAGCCCCTCCAAAGGGCCTCTGGGAGCTAGAAGTTTGTAGGGAAGGGGAAGGAGAAGGAGGGGGAAGGGGGAGGGGAAGAGCCAAATGCCCTGCCTGTGGTGTGTGCCCCAAATCTGCTCTTGATCTGAAAAATTCCCATTGCTCTGGTCTCATGGCCACCTGATTCCGGCACATCTTTCCAGCCTCTTGTTACAGTTCGGAAATACAGTAACACCTTCCTACCTTGTCCCGCTTCCATTCTCCACTGTCTCCAACCCAGGCCCTTGGTGACAGCCAGTGAGCTACACGTTGTTTCAACGTGTAAAATTCTTCAGTTGTTTTTTGCAGAATTTCAGATAAGTCCACACCCCTTAGCCCGGCCACAAGGTCAGTCCCTCATGATGTTATTCTTGCCTCTTTGGTGTTGTCTGGATGTCTCCACCCGCCCCCCCGCCCCCCGCCCCCCTTTGTTACCGATGGTACCACTATGGCAGCCATATTGAACGAGTCACCTTTCCTTGAGCGAAACACATTCTTTCCTGCCCGGAGATTTTGCAGGTGCTGTACCTTCTGCCTGAATCAAGTTTTTTCCATCTCGACTCTCTCCCTGCCCCCTGCGGGGTGTCTGGATTCATCATGGGGAACCATCTCCTCTGGGGAGCCTTTTCCAACCCCAGTCTGGGTTGGGGGTCCCTCTATTGAAAGTCCACTCACGTCCTGTGTGTTTCACCTCTCCCCTTGACTGTGTGAAATTCATCTTCTCCCCTCCATGTGGAGCACAGGTCTGGAACACGATGAAGATTTGAAGGGGTGTCTGTGTGCACGGCAGCCACGGTTACCATGGTAATCAATAGCATGGACCCACAGCCGGGGGATCAAATCCTGGCTCTGCTGCTCTCTTGCAGTGTGACCTTGGGCAAGCTACTTAACTTGTCTAAGCCTTTACTGCTTATGGATAAAGTGGGGATAATAATAGTACCTACCGGTGAGGTTGTTCAAGAATTAGATTATGTAAAGCACTGAGAAGAGTACCATGGCTTGAGATAAGCATGCTGCGAACCTGTGTTCTTATTGTTATATCTGCTTAGCTTCCACAAACTTCTATTGCTTTTGCACAGAAATGGTCCCCTGCCCATTTCATCCCTGCCCTCCTTTTTTTCTTTAAAGGAAAAATCTCTCTAGATACCTAATTACCTCCATTCTCTGGGGATAGGAAATGTTATGGGAAGTAAAAATGCATTTTTCTTCTCAGATCCTGCTCGGGAGGCAAGGGGCTTTTTTTTTTTCCTTTTAATATATATTTGTTTATTTTTTTGAGAGAGAGTGAGCGCGAGAGCAGGGGAGGGGCAGAGCCCCATATGGGCTATCCGGACTGTTTTATTCTGACATGATCATCTTGGTGATCATTTGTGCCCCCCCCCTTTTTTTTTCTTAAAGAAACAGATCTCCAGGGGAGCCTGAGTGGCTTAGTTGGCTTAGTTGGCTAAGCGTGCAACTTTTTTTTTTTTTTCAACGTTTATTTATTTTTTGGGACAGAGAGAGACAGAGCATGAACGGGGGAGGGGCAGAGAGAGAGGGAGACACAGAATCGGAAACAGGCTCCAGGCTCTGAGCCATCAGCCCAGAGCCTGACTCGGGGCTCGAACTCGCGGACCGCGAGATCGTGACCTGGCTGAAGTCGGACGCTTAACCGACTGCGCCACCCAGGCGCCCCAGATTTGTTTTTTAAGGGAGAGTACTGCAAACATTTCAAACATCTCCTGATGGCCTGGCAAATACCGTTTTCATTAATTGGCCCATATTTTATTTGTGATTTTTAACTTTTGCTTTTCCCTCTGTTTTTTAAAATACATATATTGGTTGCAAACATACCACAAAGTAATGACATATGACCCAGTAACATGTGCTAATAAAATCTGCTTCTACTTTTAACCACCTGGTGGTTTATAATCTCCATCTTTGTGAAAATTCTCATCCTACTACTTTGCCATTTTGTTTTATTCCGTAAGTACGCAAGAATGTATTCTTGTAAAAGAGCCAAAAGCGTATAGAACAGGCCCAGGAAAGCTTCCTTGAATTATTGTATGGGAAATTAATTTCTGATCATGCTAATTCTTTTATTTATTTATTTTTTTACAAAGAAGTGTTAATTATTTGTCATCAAATTATAAGGTAACCCTGCAGTGTATTTAGTAAGAAAGAGTCATTTCTTCTTCACTCATAACAAAGGGTAACAACATAATAACATACCAACATAACAATAACAAACGACAAACAAAATACTGACAACAAAGGATAAAGTAGGGACTTCACCAGCTGTGGGGACTTAGTCGCTAAGGAAGTCTTGCTTACAGATTTGGGGCTTCTAATCCAGCGTGCGTACTTTGAGGCAGGGTCTAGGCGTAGGACAATCTGAGTTATAGATTTTCTGGCAAATGTCACATGACTTAAAAAACCTCAGTGTGACCAATGAGTAATCCTGGGCCAGAGTCTAGGAATTTCTGAAATTAGGTTTTTGGACACGCATCCGGCTTCAGCTCAGGTCACGATCTCACAGTCTGGTGGGTGAGTTCGAGCCCCGCGTCGGGCTCTGTGCTGACGGCTGGGAGCCCGGAGCCTGCTTCGGATTCTGTGTCTCCCTCTCTCTCTGCTCCTCCCCCATTCGTGCTCTGTCTCTGTCTCTCAAAAATGAATAAACGTTACAAAAATTAAAAAAAAAAAGAAAGAAAGAAAGACGTGACCTTTGAAGAGGCATTGACGTTGAGAACTGCCCCCCAACGTAAGTAAATAAATGAATGGAGGCAGCCAAGCAGGGCCACACCACGTCGCCACAGCAGGAGAGGAGGGGTAGGTATGTGTCCAGAGCAGCAGCTGACTGGCTCCTGGTAGACCAGTTGGCTGCAGCAATCTAGGCACCTTCCTCCAGGAGAGAACATGTCAAGACCTGTCCTGCGGGGCTTGGTCACCGAGGAGCTCGAGAGGGAGGTGGTATTTTCATCATCGTGTGTGGGCTGTGACCACGCGCCCTGGAGGGAAATGGGCAAAGGTGCACTCCTAGGATTTTACGTCTCCCTGCAGAATGACGTTTTTGTCCCTTGTGTTCTGAGCGTCTGATACAACTTGCCTGCAAATACATTTATGAAGTCAGTGGAGGTAGTTGGGGTGGAAACCGAGGTGGGATGCGGTGTTATGCTAACGTCTGATACACCTGCGCACACATGTGCACACGGGGTTGGGGGGGGGTGGTGGTCCCTCTCCCCACGCTGGCAGGGCAGTGGGGTCATTGGAAGCTCTCAGTCGGTGCCTTTTGGGAATGGTAGGTAAATGCCGAGGTGGATGCTGGTGGCATCAGTCCAAGGTGACCCAACTAGGCCACTCAGATATCTTGCGGATATCTGTCTGTACCTGTAGATACCTTCAGAAACAGACACCTGAAGATCGGCAAGATACCTTCAGAAACACCACACCGGGTCCTTTCGGCATGTGAATTTACTCTTTAGTTTCCCATACGCAGAAAAGTCAAAACCCAGCCTTTGAAGGAACGTAGAAAGTACAAAGCTCTTGAGCCATGGTTTCGGTTCAAGTAGGTCACAGTGCTGTCGATGCCTCACTTAACCTAGAGCATGTGGATTTATCACCTACTGTGTGCCAGACACTGTGCTACAGTTTGGGGACCCAACGTCAGGCAAGACCGACAGGGTCCCTGCCCTCACGGAGTTTACCGTCTAGCCCAGAGGACAGACCCCGAGCACTGAATGCTGGCGATAGCAGGGACTACACTGATGTGCTCAGTTTTGTCCTCCCGCCCCCCAAGCACAGGGACTGGCACACAGTAGGCGCCCAGTTAATGCTGGCAGGAAGGGGAAGAGGCAGCGAAGATGAGGAGGAGGCTGTAGGAGTATATAGTGGGAAGACCCACAGATACAGTGGTAGTCACTAAGGTGTTTGTCGATTTGATGTATTTGGGGAGACACAGAGAGTGGGACCCTCCGATGATCCCTAGTGCAAGTTCTTGAAGATTTTTGAAAACAGGCTGCCTTTGCTCTCGCCACTCTGTGAGCTCCTGCGACGTTCAGCAAAGGAGGGTTTTCTCCGAGAGTTGGGGAGGTGGATATTGAAATCTCCTAGACTCCTTTTCCATCAATTTTTTTCTACTTTTTTTTTTCTGACAGAGTGCTGATTCATGAACTGGGTTTTGTATTTGGGCATAGTTGGGGGTAGAGGGAGATCCTCTGTCCGCAGTATAGACATCACCGTGTTTTCTGGCACACCATTCTCCTTCCCGTAGGGAGATGGTATCCAATTCCATGTTCAGCTGGATTCTGCAAAGCCTAAAATATTTACTCTCCGGCCCTTTAAGAGAAGGTTTGCTGACCCATAGTTAAACCCCCTTTGATTTGTGACCTGGGACTAGATACATGGCCTCTGGCACAAAATTGGAGTTTTATTTAGCAAGGAAGAAGAGGAATGGCTGTTGAGTAAAGAATCAGCAGTGTCTATCACAGTGAAAAATTTAAGACGCTGAATATCTTATACTTATTTTTGGAAATGTTATTTTTCTACGAGGCCCCTAATCTTGGTTTAAGTGAGGTTGAAATAAAACAGAGATTATAAGTATAAAAAGATACTATGAGGGGCACCTGTGTGGCTCGGTCAGATTAGCGTCTGACTTTGGCTCAGGTCGTGATCTCCTGGTTTGTAAGTTCAGGCCCCACATGGGGCTCACTGCTGTCAGTGCAACGCCTGCTTTGGATCCTCTGTCTCCCTCTCTCTGCCCCTCCCCTGCTTTTGCTCTGTCAAAAATAAATAAACATTAAAAAAAGATACAATGAAATACAATACAATAAAAAGTAAGTCTTTTTCCACCCCTGAGGTCCAGCTTCTCAGTTTTTCTTCTTGGAGACAGTCGCTGAATCTCTTTCCAGGGGTATTCTGTGCATATTGAAGCTGGCATGTAAATATCCTCACTGCATTAGTTACCTATCACCGTGTAATAAATTCATTACTCTGAGACTTAGCACCTAAAACAGCAAACATTTGTTATTCACGGCTTCTCTGTGTTAGGAATTTGGGGTCTTCTTCGTCGGGTAGTTCTAGCTTATGAGATTGCTAGATGTGACGTTGGCAGGGCTGTGGTCTCATCTGAAGGATCGGTTGGGGCAGGGGAGGATCTACTTTCAATGTGGCTGAGTCACATGACTGTTGGCAAGCGGTTCGAATCCTCACCACTTGGGGCTTTCTTCATGGGCTGCTCTCATGTTGGCACAACATGGCATCTGGCTTTTCTTAGAGCAGGGATCCAAGAGAGAAGAAGCCACAATGCCTTTTATGACCAAGTCTCAGAAGTCGCACACTGTGGTTTCTGTCTTATTTGTTTTATTTTTTTAGATGTTTAATGTTTATTTATTTTTGCGAGAGAGAGAGAGGGAGACCACGCATGTGCACAGAGGGGCAGAGAGAGTGGGAGTGCAGGAGGGGCAGAGAGAGGGGGAGACAGAGGATCTGAAGCAGGCTCTGTGCTGACAGCAGAGAGCCCGTCATGGAGGTCGAACTCACGAACTGTTGAGATCATGTCCTGAGCCAAAGTTGGATGCCTAACTGACTGAGCCACCCAGACATCCCTCACAGACGTATTTTTTAAAAAGTACCACACCCAATTTTGTTTTCATAAAAAGTAGTACACTGGAAATACATTGGGTTACATCTTGCTTTCTTTACTTAATGGTATATTTTAGATATCATTCCCTGTTGTACCTGTAGCTTGATTAAATTCTGATTGAGCTAAAAATTTAACTCTGATCGAGTTAAAAATTTCATAGTTTTCTAGTGATAGATGTACTCTGTGGTCAGTCTCCCATGGGTGGATATTTAGATAGTTTCCTTTTTTTTTTTTTTAACAGAGAGAAAGCATGAGCTGGGGAGGGGCAGAGGGAGACAGGAACTGAAGGGGGCTCCATGCTGATGGCAGAGAGCCCAATGTGGGGCTTGAACTCACGAGCAGTGAGATCATGACCTGAGCAGATGTCCAACACTTAGCCTACTGAGCCACCCAGGTGCCCCAGTAGTTTCTTCTTTTGGATGTTAAACCACCCTGTAATGAATATCCCTCTGTGCATATGTAATCACATATGGAAGCTCACTTCTTTAAAAAATTTTTTTTAATGTTTATTTATTTTTGACAGAGAGAGAGGGACAGAGCATGAGCGGGGGAGGGACAGAGAGAGAGGGAGGCACAGAATCAGAAGCAGGCTCTAGGCTCTGAGCTGTCAGCACAGAGCCCGACATGGGGCTCGAACTCACAGATCGCGAGATGAAGACCTGAGCCGAGGTCGGACGCTCAACTGACTGAGCCACCCAGGTGCCCCAGAAACTCACTTCTTAGATCATATCTCTTTTGGCGTATGTGTGGTTGAGTATACTTTTATATTTAACAACTATTGACATCTTTTTTTCTGTGAGCAGCTCGCTTTTGTCCTTTGCCCATTTTTCAAATGAATGTTTGACCTTATTTTTCCTAATTTTTGTATTAAGGACGTTAGACCATTGTCTGTCATGTGGGCTGCATATATTTTTATTGGACCGTTTTGACTATTTGTACTGGAGTAATTTTTCCTTTCAGTCTTAGTAACTTGTTGGAATTGATGCGCAGGAAAACAAAGCATAGGCTGTGACAGCACTCTTAAACTCTCCAACTTCAGGGGCGCCTGGGTGTCTCAGTTGATGAAGTGTCTGACTCTTGATTTCAGCTGAGGTCGTGATCTCACAGTTTGTGGGATGGAGCCCCATGTCGGAGCCTGCTTGGGATTCTCTGTCTCTCTGCTTTTCTGCCCCTCCCTCACTCTCTCTTTCTCGCTCTCAAAAATAAACATTAAAAATAAAATGACATCCCCAATTTAATTTACTGTAATCTTTTTTTTTTAAATGTCTGTTTATTTGTGAGAGAGACAGAGTGCGAGTGGGGGAGGGAAGAGAGCGAGGGAGACACAGAATCCGAAGCAGGCTCCAGGCTCCGAGCTGTCAGCACAGAGCCCGATGCGGGGCTCGAACTCATGAACCACGAGATCATAACCTGAGCTGAAGTTGGCCGCTTAACCGACTGAGTCACCCAGGCGCCCCTTAATTTACTGGAATCCTCAAATCCTCTGTTTTACTTTATATTCTATAACTTCTTAAGTCCTGAGGGATTAGGTATTTCAATTCTTGCCTCTCTCCCTTTCTTTTTAATTAGCACGTTACACTTTATCAAGCACATGCCCTTTGAGAATTAAGTTCTTTCTTACATGGTACGAATTCCCGTTCAAAACAAAATTTCGAATATCTAAGATAGCGGGATCATTTCATGCCACACGGCTACATCACTCTGATGTTGGCATGCCACCTACTGGAATGTATTTGAGTCCCACAAATAAAAACCATCGTGAAAAGTAATCGTCTGTGATGCAGTGATATCAAAATATCATTTCTGAGGTTGTCTCCTCGCTAGATGTTCTATTTCTGCCTCCATCTGTCCAAAGAATTGACCGAAATTTAGAGAGTGATGGCATAGCCTATTTGTAGAGATCCAGTGAATTGTGAAAGACTGCTCAGAGCTTATGTTTAATTAGTGGGAGGGGGAACTGAAACACTCAGATATCAAAGATCATTTGGGGAGATACTTTTGAAGCTTTGGGGGAGGGGGTAGCTCTATGGAGAACAGTTGATATATACTTATTCACACAGCAAGGGAAGTCAGATCTTGTATGTTTGTGTAAGAAATCATCAGATTAAAAATATTCTCTAATTCTAGATTTTTATTGGGTTTATGAGCTCTACCCCAACTCCCTGGTTCTCCTCCCTTGGGTGCTTGGTTGGCCACATGAAAGTTGAGTGTTTTGCTGTGGGGAGAGGTAAAAGGTGCCTTTCAGTCTTCTAAACTCCAGAGTGGTGTTTTGGACTCAAGTGGCTATTTAAAGCAAATATTGATTGAGTGCCCGCCAAGTAGCAGACCCTGTGTTTGGGGCCGGGGTACAACAGTGACACACAGTGATGAACACAGCCCCTGCTTTTCTAGAGCTTTCAGCCTAGAGAGTGATCCAGAAGCAATGGCTAGAGTGAGGAAGGGGAGTGTGTGTGTGTGTGGGGGGGGGGGGGGGGTTTGCTGGAACAGATGGGAGAAATAGGGTAGCAGGCTGGGCAGTGATCTCTAAAGGGGAGGATTTGGCCTCTAGACCTCAGACAGCCTGGGCTCTGCCCTTCTGCTGCAGTCTCTTGCGTTGGGAAGACTGTGCTGTGTGCAATAGACGGGTAAGTGGATGATGGTAATGTACACGCGTGGCTACCGCATCAGGTACAAAGAATTGGGTGGTCAGTTTGCAGAGTGTAAATTGGGTCATCTTGTACATTCTCAGTTAGCCATGAATGCCTCACGCGTCACTTGGCACTCGCAGACATCGGCTTGTGTCTGAGCACAGTAATCGAACAGCTGTTCAAGCTGGGTGCATGTTGCAAATCATCTTTGGCTTTCTATTTGTATGGCAGGAGACTATAGGACGCGGTACAGTGAAAGAACAAAACGGGGGAGATAGACGGAGGTCACTCGGTGGTGTTCAGCTGGTGGGGGGTGCTGATCTGAGGGGTCCAAGGCAGCTTCGCACACGTGTCCACTGTCCGGGCAGCGTGGCCGGAAGGCGGGGCTCAGCCGAGATTGTCAAATGGAGCGCCTGCAGGTGGTCCCTCCAGCTGGTGGCCTCCAGACACAGAGTGGACGAGGCAGCAGGTGCACAGCCTTTTATACCAAAAGCCACATAGCATCGCTCCCACCATATCCTACTGGTGACCAGGTGGTCCCCAGGGGGCTGGCCAGATTCAGACCCGGCTTCTCGGTGGGAGGAGGGCGGAAGAATTTGCAGCCATCTTTAGCCGATCGCGCAGTCACGTGATTTCACGTGACATCAGAGGGTGCCGAAATGCTCAGATCGTTTATTTATAGATCCAGTTCTTTACTCACTTGAACTAGGAAAGTGTCAGCGGTGCCTAAAAGCAACGGAGTTATTTATTTATTTATTTGTTTATTTATATTCAGCGATGGACAGAGCAACCTGTCTGCACGATTTACTACAGCAAATGTCACTGCCATGTAATTACCGTAATTACAACACACGGACGAGGCGGGCCTCGAGCTGAGATCTGGGCCACTCCACGTGTCCTTTCTACAGTCCTTTCTTTGTCATCTCTACGAAGCAGCCATTCACGCTTAGGAAGGAGAAGGGTACCATGCCAATTAAATAGAGACTTGCCCCCACACCCCCTTTTGCTTCTGAGCGTGTGAGTCCCACGCGGTCCTGGAGTAGCAAGAGGCTTGGGTCCCCTTTCAGAAGCTGTGCTATCCTGCCTTTGGTCCAGCAAGACTCAACCCCCAAGACGGCGTGGCCAGCTGCAGGGAGAGGAGAAAATCTGGACCCATTCTGCCCAAGGTGTTATCTTTTATTTTTTTTTTTTTTAATGTTTATTTTTTTTTAATGTTTATTTTATTTTTAAGAGAGAGAGACAGAGAGCTAGTGAGGGAGGGGAGGGGGGAGCAGAGGACCTCAAGCAGGCTCTGCACTGACAGCAGACAGCCTGATGTGGGGCTCGAACTCATGAACCATGGGATGATGGCCTGACCCTAAGTCCGGTGCTCAAGTGACTGAGCCACCCAAGTGCCCCCAAGGCTTTATCTGTGTGTTTTTCTAACCTTCCTGGGGCCTTAAGATGCTGTGGTCCAGGAGGAAGAGCCTCATTATGTACCCCCAGCATCACCCCTTGGGTGCCCCAGGCCCACCTCTAACCATGGTGGGTGGAGGGAAAGACAAATTGGGGCGGGAAGTCGCTGTTCTCTTCCCTGAGTGGGGGCACACGAGGGGACTGATGGGGCCCTTAGGACAACAGCCAGAGGCATGTCTAAGACACTGCACATCACAGACATCACATGCTTGGAAGCCCGCATAGAATAAAAGTGCTGTTGGTCTGGAGATACAGGGACATGGGGCTTTCTTCCTAAATGAGGGAAATTAATACCTTTTTGGTGCCTTTGGTGTCAGGGAGGCGGTGAGTTCGAAGAATCTTGGACTGACTTAATCCCTACCCCCAACTTTGTTCCCTTTGTTTGAGCCCCGGGCTGGCTGCCTTCGACGCTATTCCCATAAAAGGTCAGACTGGATGAAGTTTTGGGTTGCAGCTCAATGGTTTCTTTGTGTCGTTTAACTTTACAGAGAATTTAATGCTTAAGAAAACTCAGAGGTATTAACACATCAGATATGAGAAGGACATTTTTTTGTTAATTGCCACGTTAACCAATATATTATGACCCTGAGTCGTAAGCAGCGGCAATAAAGTGAGATTGTCACTCTCCAGATATTGACATTTGCTGTCGTAAATTCTGCACAGATGTTGCTCTGCCCATCACTGAACATAAAATAAATAACTCCCCTGCTTTTAGGCACTGCCGACATTTTCTTAAGCCAGTTCAAGCGCGTAAAGAACTGGGTCTATAAATAAATGATTTGAGCATTTCCGCACATCGTGCAATCACATCTTCAGGTGGTGGGTTAATGATGGCTGTGAATTCTTTGACCCTCCTTCCACTGAGAAGTGGGGTCTGATTCTCCTCCCTCTGAAGCTGGCCAGACCCTGGTGACTGCCTGGTCACCACTAGAATATGGTGGGAGTGATGCTGTGTGGCTTTCGCTATAAAAGGCTGTGCACCTTCTGCCTTGTTCACTGTCTGTCTTGAGGCCACCAGCTGGAGGGACCACCTGCCGGTGCTCCATTTGACAATCCCGGCTGAGCCCAGCCTTCCGGCCACGCTGCCCGGACAGTAGACACGTTTGAGAAGCTGCCTTGGACCCCTCAGATCGGCCCCTCCACCAGCTCAACACCACTGAGTGACCTTTGTCAATGCCACATGGAAAGGAAGGATCACCTAATCCAGAGCCTTGTCCAGATTCCTGACTTATGAGAGCACGAGAGATTAAAAAAAAAAAAGCAGCACCCTCTGTTAAGTTTGGGGTCATTTGTTCATTGGCGATAAGTAACTGGGATGTGTGGCTTATGTGTCTTCTAAGCTGGTGAAATCTGGTTGGGTCAAACGATAGGACCATGGTGAGAGGTATGGAGGGGTTTAAGGCAGGTCCAGGAGACACAGGAGGTTCCGTGTGGCCACATCTTCTGTCTGCCGCGTGCATTTTTTCCCTGTGCAGTCACTGCAAAGATTGGAATATTCTCATCCATTCAAGAACGCAAGCCACCAGGGTATATAAAAACAGGCTGCATTATTAAGCAGGCTTTCCAGAACAAGATGTTCCTTTGTTGTAATAATTCCTTGTGAGAATTTTACAAGGAAATAAGCTTTTCATGTCCGTGTAAAAGCTTCAGTTGGTATCCGGCCATATTATTAAATAAGGATTAAAAATAGCCCTGGAGTTTTTAAAGCATAATTCGTACACGAGGATAAATAGTAAGTTCCATTCTGTTCGTCCGTGTACTTCTTATGACTTGATTCCACCTACTGTGACAATGAATATGAACACGACTAAGCCTCTGGCCAGAATTTAAAGCTAAGAGCAATTTGATTCAGTGATTAAGTTATGTGGGTCAAGGGTGGCCAGCCACCTGATCCATGCAATAATACATCGATTGTTATGGCTGTTGAAAAGAATAAATACTATACATACCTGGGAGCGTAGTTAGGATTAATAGGCTTTTTGAAAGGTTCAGATCTATGTTTCAAAAAGTTTTAGGACCGAAAACATATTTCTGAGGATCCAGGTATCAACGATGCATTAAGTTGTTCTTAAGTTCTAAGGGTAGGAAGAGTGAGAAGCACATTTCAAAATAGAGCATATCTTTTTTGCATGGGGACCGGAGTGAGAAACTTAATAAACCTAATAGATGAATAAGGTGCGGCCGATGGGCCCATCTCTCCGCTCCACTGGGGACAGACAGCCTAAATCATTGGCTGGATGTGCCAACAAAATCAGTCTTGAGAAGCGTTACCAAGAGGGTAGGCTTGTCTTTATGTAAGAAAAACAAAATACTCAAATTTCCTTTTCTAAAATAGGCTTTGCTGCACTGATGATACATTTTTCCTTTATAGGCTTACAAGAAGTGGGATGCGTGCGATTTGTGTCACAAGATATGCTAGTATAACGAGAAACTCTACCGACAAAGATACGAAAGCGAGGGGCTTAACGGCCTCTCTCTTCATTCCTCCTAAGTGTGGTGAAACAGAGGGTCTATCCGTTTGGTTCCCATTCTGCGAGGACCCTTCCTTCTGCAGTAGAGTTGGTTTGTTGCCGTCCCCACTGGATATCTTGTCGCACCACTAGATGGCGGAAGAGGGAAGGCGAGAGACACGACAGTGGGGCCGAAGGGGTGGTTTCCCGTCCAAGGAGCGTTCCCTCTCTGCCTTGCAGAAAATGTAAAAACCAGAAGCCTTCTGGATGGTCTGTACCTCACAGTAGTCATGGTGACGATACAGCTGGAATTATTGGAATCGCTGGCTTTTTGCCTGCAAGCAGCCGATAGAGCCCTTCCTGCTGACCTTGGCAGTTGCCTTGGCACTGTAATTGGTGGTGATAACAGGAGCCCAGCAGGGCACGGTCCGGCTTTCTGCTCAGCTGCCCACGGGCCCTCTTCCCTCCCAGCTGCAGGTGGCCAGCTCCCCGGCCCCACACTGCCAGGCTCCGTCCTGCACCTAACCAAGAGGTGGGGGTAGGACCCGTGAGGACTCTACTTCGCGGGCACACATTGTAGAGGAAGACGGGAGAGGGCGATGCTGAGCTGAGAAAAGCTTGTGCAGTGGGTGCAGGCAGAAAAATGACCAGACGTCAGCAAATGGCTTGTCTTGTACCTGAGCTTCAAGAAGGCTGGTTTCCCTCGGTTGAAAGGGAGACTGGAAAATAGCGACTCCACCGTTAGAGCAGGGGATATCGGATGCTGTGGCTGCCCTGGCAGAATCTCCCCAAATACAGAAATTGGGAAATGAGCCAAGAATTTAGCGCCTTGGGGACTGGCACTCTCTGTCCCATTTCTATTGGTTTTTCTCATGTTGTCTCTGTCACCCACTTAGGGGGTTTATATATCTTCTAGAAAACTTTATCTTTCATAGGCTCCTCCTTCCCCAATTTTGTGGTTGTTTGGGCATTTCTATAAAAGCTGTTCCATTAGTTCTGGGCCAAGAAAATAATCTCCTGTTGTATCATTGTGTCCGTGGGAAAATCAGTCAATATATCAATTCAACTCACATCATCTTTCCCAGGAATGAAGTTTCCTTATTAAGCATGTCCTTCCCCTAAAAGGTATCAGTGAGTCACATTTCAGTAATGGATTTTTTTTAAACCGGTAGTCCAGATTTTCAGAACCACAAGCCCTATGGCACACCTTATTCTGATGACCTAGGTGAATTAGCTATTCAAGGTTTGTTGAGTATTTTTAAGTTCTTACTTCCTGCACCGACAGCATCTGAATCCAAATGGAAAGAGTTAAAAATCCCCTGAAATTATTCGACGTATTCACCAAGAATACTGTGCGAAGTGGGTTTATGGCTCTGTATTTCTCCAACACCGTCCACTGTAGGCGGGATTTCAGAATGTTCTCGGCACAGTGCGTATCAACACTAGGTCAGGAGTAGAATACAGCAAGCAAAACTCCAGAAGCTGACCCTACTCTGGTTGAGCCTCTCTTCTCGCCCCGATGGCACTGTCCCCTAGAGCTTGAGGATGTGTTGACAAGTCAAAAACACTGGAAGCCTGGATGCTTCTATTCACAGTGTGGTAGTGTGCTAACTAACAGTGTGTTTTGGGGATCCCCGATCCGTGGCTTGACTTCTGAGTTCATTCGTTGGCTCAGCAAGCATCCCAAATGCCCTAAAAGAAAATCTTCTTTTATTGTTTCTTCTACAATTTCATCTTTCGGAATGGGGCTTCGGGTTTTCTGGTTAAGAGCACCCAGTGTTTTGTGCCATTTCTACCCTTGCGCCTTATTTTGTTGAGTAGATCTTTATTGAACAGACTCATGGACAAGACCGTGTTAAACCAAACCCTTTTCAGCTCCCTCTTCTCTTGGCTTTAGTCGGAGCGTCCCTATGACCATGGTTCTGGGCAGTTAGTGTGGTTTGGGACAGAAATGGAATCCAGGGAACCAGAGCAGGGCTGGTTTAGATGATGCCTAAGGGTGGGCTGGACGAGCTGAGGCACCTAACCCACTTAGGGTCCCGTACCTAAGACATAGCCAGTGCCCATCCCTCCCGCCCGCCCTTATTCCCCTGAACGCCCTTCTTTTTGTGTCTGTGTAGATGCCTTTATTTCAGCAACAAGCGAGAGCCCTCACAGAGGCCTGAATGTAGGGCACCGGCTCTTAATCCCATAGGACCTTTCTTTCCCATAACTCGGGGCATTTTTATAAAATTGCCTTCAGTGTGGGGTGGGGTGGGACAGCTGCCTGGTGGTTCAAAGGGAGAGCAAAGGGCTCACTCTGCTGTCCCTCCCTTGCCTGAGGGAGAATTTTTCCCACACTCCCATCTCTAAAGCCCTGTCTTCCTTGCCCCTTCCAAGTGGGAGCAGGGAGAAGGGTCTCAATTTCAAAAACCAAACCTCTACTTTGGTTTCTCACCCCTCTAGTGGTCGTGGTCAGACCGATTGTGGGGAAGAAGTTGTCAATACTCAACACAACCCAACACAGGTGTGTCGCAAGGGGGCTGTCCTCAGAGAAGGCCAGGTTAATTGGTGTTAGCAGAGGTTTTGTTCAAGAGGGATGCTTTTCCTGTGGGGATTGGGAGGTGGGTGCAAAGAAAACCAGGGAGGGCTTGCAAGGTCTTTATGCTTCAAAGCACGTGCCTTGCACATCACCGTCCATTCTGAGTCTTATATGGTATGATCCTTTTCTGGTTCTCGTTTCTGGTTCATTTGCTTCTACGGAAAGTGCTGGATGGAGCAGGGTTCTCATTCGGTGCGTTAAGGGGTGTGAGGTTCTTCCTTTTTTTTGACAACTGTCTCGAGGGGGATTGATGTCGGTGTCCCTCAGAGTTGCTTCGCACCACTCCGCGAGACCCCTGGCACAGACTGGAGCACGAATGGGTCCACAACTGTCGTGCTATGTGGCCTTCTCTGTGGCTCCTGGAGATTTTCCTTTTGGCTTCCTTCCCCTAGGTTTGGTAAAAGCTTTCAGACAGTTCCATTTGTCGACTCTGACATTTCCCTGGTGCTTTTTGCTTTTTGCTTCACCTTCGACACAGCATAAAATGATGCTCCTTGCTTTCCCTCAACCCTCCGAACAGATGCCCACCACCCGTTTGACCAGCCATCCTGCTCCTGGCTCTGCAGTCATGGGGCAAGACAAGTTTCTGCTTCCTTCTTCCTTCAGACGACTGTTCCCTTGTTTCCTGTTTCCTATAAACAGATCATGGAGCTCCCCCTATAAACAGCAGGGGCATCCAGACTGTGGTAGGCTCCCGAGGGACAGACCTGGGGGCTGGAGCAGAGAGAGAGGCCTCTCTGATGCCGCTCAAGCTCGTGGTGGGTGAGGGCAGAACACGCCTGGATATCCAGGTGCCCAGGATGAACCGCTGGTGATTGGTGGCATCCCCCAAATCACAGCCAGATTATCTTCGCCTTCCCTTGTCTTCCTGAAATGGAGGGTGCTGGTCTTTTCCTGTGTCGTTATTTACCTATGGGCACCCTCGTGTGAACTCTTTCCAAGTTATTCTATACCAAAAGTCGTATTTTGTTGCCTCCTCTCCCAGTTCCCAAGCCCTACTTTGCCCCTCCACGTAAACCTGACATACGGCAATTCTATATTGGATTTAGGGTCATAAATGACCATCTTTAGAAAACCCCAGCCTCTCCTCTTGTGTCAGCATGTCTGTCTCCACGGGGCAGATGAAGTGACTCATCACCCTGACATTGGATGACTGCGGCCACAGGATGATTTGCAACAAATTAGGGACACCAGTTTCCCGGCCGCTTACCATAACTGCCCCTTTTGAAAACAGGAGCCTCGGAATGGTTTGTTCCTGGGCCGGTTTGTGGACAACTCTGTGAAGCTGATCTCTGGCTCACTGTCCTTTTTTGAGCGAAAGGGTCAGGGTTAAGGAATCCTGAAATAGTATATGCCCCTCCTTCTCTTTTCCCAGGGGTGAGGGTGGTGAGGGTGGGGATATTTGCCAAAAAAAGCATGTGGCACAGAAATGACTTCCTTATAATAAAGCCAGGGCGTTAGTCTCAGCCTTGGCCAGCCTGTTTGCTGTTTCTCCTTGTCTGGAGAGAAGCTCGTGCCCTTGGCCTTAAGCCACAGGCCTTCCCTGTTGTGTGGGTCAGGCCAGGGCACGGAATACAAGTCTGAGGGACTAGCGATGAGGAAGTGGGGAAAGGCAACGCTTCCAGATAATTCTGTAATGTCTGAAGCCCCCAAATCTCCCCATTTAAATTGCGAACATCTACAAGTCAGTACTGCGTGTCCCTGCTCACTGACAAAGAACTTTAAAATTCGGCACATTTGCTCTCCGTGACCTAGGAACTTGTAAGGAACACACCGGGACTGCAAGGAAATGCAAAATAAAATCTAATCGTTACAATTGGGGTAGTTACCTTCCTGAGCATAGTTCTGGTCACATTTCGTCATTTTAATAAACTCTGTATCTCTGTATGTATATGTATATGTGTGTGTGTGTGTGTGTGTGTGTGTGTGTGTGCATGTGTGTATTTATATATGTGTGTGTGTGTGTGTGTATAAAATGTGTGTATTTTGGACTCTGCCTTTGGTTTTCTTGCTTTTGAAGCTTAGAGCCAACCTTTGCTAATTTATACCTGATGGGATTTGGGGTCCCCCTGTTGATTCTTCTGTCTCCTCTCACCAATGCCAAATGATAGTCTGGTTTGAGCCCAAAGCTTGCGAAGCCTTTGGTTTCTTTCTGTTTAGTCATGCGGGCTTACCTTCAGATCTCAGTGGGACAACAGGGTGGGTCAGGAAAAACGAGCAAGTTGGTGTGGCTCGGGTTTCTTATTAACCACAAAGATATAGGACAGAGTTTACTAAATTTGCACTGAAATAAAAATACCATCCCATTACACCCTGGATCTGGCCTGGGGTCCCATAGCGCCTTAGGCGATGACCTCTCTCCTCTACAAGAAGTCGTGTTTTGGGTGCTGGGAGCTGTTCATTCGTTTCCGATTCTTGCTGAAGTTCGAGACCCATGCGGGGATAACCCGTCATCCCATTAGGGACAACTGCAGGAGAAACTACCCAGTGCCTAGAAATGGCTCCTACGTAGTACCCTTGGTTGCCATTTTTCAGTATACCAGATGTTTTTAAAAAATTATTTAAATATAGTTGACATATATGTTAGTTTCAGGTGTGCAACATAGTGATTCAACAAGTCTGTACGTTATGCGGTGCTCGCCACGGTAAGCGTGGTCACCATCTGTCCCCGTGCCTTATTCCCTACACTGTACTTTTCATCTCTGTGACTTACTTACTTTATAGCTGGAAGTTCGTATCTCTTAATCGCCTTCACCTGTTGCGCCCACGAGCTCTCTGTATTTAAAAGTCTGGTTTTGCTTGTTGGCTTGTTCATTTGTTTCGTTTTTTAGACTCCGCACCTCGGTGAGATCAGGTGGCGTTCGTCTTTCTCTGTCTGACTTATTTCACTCCGCGTGATACCCTCTAGGTGCATCCATGTTGTTGCAGATGGCAAGATCTCATTCTTTTATGGCTGAGTAATATTCCATCATCGTATCCCTAGTGACTTAATTTGAAATTGTGAGTATCCTTCATAACTCTAGCTGTGTAGTATAGCTATAGCTGTAGTAATTAATATGGCTTCTCACAAGTGCCTCCAACCTTTTGGAAGGAGATCTAAGAAGCATAACTTTATAAAGTGACATTTAATAAGACAAGAGTGTTGATCTGGTTTCGCCTCTTGAGCAAACGCTTGTAGGAAGGTGCAGAAAGGGTCACCAAAGTAGACATTTTCCTGTTGTGTATGAGGAAATGGATAGCGTCAATTTGTGGGAAGGTTAGTGGTTGCTGGGGCTAGTGCCCTCCTGGGGAAGAGAAAAGTAACCACCACCACTTGTCTTGACAGTCTGTGGCTTTTTTCTAGACGATTCTCTGAGATTTAGGCTTTTGTGGAAAGCTGGTGTGGGCATCTTGGACCAGGTGAACTCTTCCGGATGTCACAAATCATGCTGCACAGGTGAACCTTCGCCATCTACCTGAAAGAGTAACCACAAAGCTTCTGATTTCTGCCATAATTTGCAATTTTTTTTCCTAATGTTTATTTTATTTTGAGAGAGAGAGAGAGGCAGAGAGAGAGAGCACAATGAGTGGGGGAAGGGCAGAGAGAGAGAGAGAGGGTGAGAGAGCATTCCAAGCAGGCTCCACACCGTCAGCGCAGGGCCTGACGCGAGGCTCGATCTCACGAACCGTGAGGTCACGACCTGAGACAAAACCAAGAGTCGGATGCTTAACAGACGGAGCCACCCAGGCATCTTTGAAATATTAAAAGGAAAGCATCCTAAAATCCTCATTCGTCCTAAACTCTGTCTCACAAGAATTCCCTCCATGACCCTTAAGATACTTCTGATTAATTGGCTAGTTCACCCTGAACAGAAAATTCTACAGAATGCCTAGTCCCCTTCCCTGTCCTGGTCAATAGAGCTTTCATATGTTGGTCATTGAAACCAAGTGGTGTCTCTGAGGCCCTAGACTTTCTTCTCTGTAAATAGTTCTAGGCCTTTGTCTTCCTTAAAACTTATAGACATTCCAAAGAAAAATAAAGACAAAGCAAGTACCTTTTTTGTTTTTCAGGAAGCTACTTGTTTCTAAAGGCTTTTGCAAAAGAGCTACAGAAATCTGAGCAAATTGAGAAAAGCTGGATCAGGAGACTGCTAGAGATAATTAGAATTTTTTTGTTTTTCATTCTTCTCTCCTACCCACTGTATTTCCTCCCTCCTCTCTCCATTGTTCTTCAGTGAGAATCGAGAAATACATTACAAATCATAAATGGTTGTTTTCCTAACATGAGCGAAGCACACACAATTTTGCTGCTGATCTCAAGTCTGGATGCCTTTTTAAAAGCCATACCGTTCAGCTCCCAACTGTGTTTGGGACCTGGCTGTCGCAGTGCCTAGGACAGAAAGACAGTGCCCTCTTTGGTGGTTTTAATGTGGGGTCTAAGAGGGAACTCAAGGGTAGGGAGACCAGTGCATCCTAGTTTATCCAGGGCTTTACTGTTTTTTTTTCTTTTAATAATTTTTAAAATGTTTTATTTATTATTTTTTTGAGGGAGAGAGAGAGAGAGCATAAGCAGGGGAATGGCAGAGAGGGAGAGGGGGAACAGAGGACCTGAAGTGGGCTCCAAGCTCTGCACTGACAGGCTGACAGCGGTGAGCCCGATGTGAGGCTTGAACTCACGAACCACGAGATCACAACCTGAGCTGAAGTTGGATACCCAATCGACTGAGCCACCCAGATGCCCCAGGAGTTTACCGGTTTTAAAATTAAAAAACTCCAGGTAGCCGGAAAACCCTGAGCGTCTGGCAGATCGGGAAGGTTAAGTCCCCTACAGGAGCTAAAAACTAACCTGTGACATTTTCCATCAGCACCTAGTTAGGGATGGATGGTGGGCACGTCTGAATGTGAAGGTGGACAGTCCGAATGTGCCTCTGAAGACCACGAGGGGGCGCCATCAGCCTCCTAAAATTGTTCCACAACAATTTTAGGCTTTTGAAAAGGCAGGTCCTAAAATCCGAGGCGGGGCTCAAACTCATGACCTGAGCTGAAGTCAGCTGCTCAACTGACTGAGCCACCCAGGTGCTCCCAGGGCATGCATTTCTGATAGCCTTAACCCAGCTCCATTTTCTGTCCCGACCACAGTTTGTCCCTTGCATTTCTACTATGCATTTTCTGATTATTATGGATTCCCTTGAACCACCCCCAATGCTTACTGAAAGGAGATGGGGTAAAACTAACAGACAGACCTTTACTCTGAGGAAGGACTTTGCTGGAGCTCCATTTAAACAGAGGCCAGTGTCCAGAGTGGGTAGACAAGGACGAACTCTGGCCAACTCGGGGCGGGGGGTGGGTGGGGGGAGTGGGGAGCTCAGATCCTGCTGTGTGGCCTTGGGCAAGTTACTCTACCTCTCTGAGTCTTAGTTTTCTCACCTGTCCATGGAGATAGTAATGGGACCTACATCTAATAGGCTCGCAGTCAGGCTCTACATCTAACAGGCTCGCATTGAGTTAATCCGAGTCAAGTGTTTCGAACAGTGACTGGTAGAGTGTAACAGTGACGTTGGTTGTTACCAACAGCATCTTTGCTTTGCAACATAGCCACTCTGTTCGTGATGCCACTGGGAAAAGATTTGCAATCTGTGATCGTCTTCCGGACTCAGGTGAGTTGTTTTGAGAAAATGCATTCAATTATGTGTCTTCTTTTGAGATGGAGAGGTGGGACAGAAATTCTCAGGCAACACTTCCTGGCAGTACTGATCTGGCCAGTCTAAATCCCAGGAGACAGACGCTCCAGCGCTCCGGACTCTGTCCCCAGCGGCTTCTGACTTCGGGGAGACTGGGGCGATTTCCCTGCTTGATGGAGGTTCTTACTTTTCCTTCTAATCCCAGGGATTCTATGGAGGATGAGAGAGAAATGGTGGCCTTTGTCGAGAGTGATACAGGGATTTGCAGATGAGGAGATCCTGGTTTCTGGCCCATTTCTGGGCCAGAGGTGGGCTGTTCGGGGGGTGGGTTTGCCCCGCGAACCCCACTGCTGATTTTAAACTGCTTCTCTTTCCCAAAGGTGCCCTAACAGCTGGGAGGGGAAAGCCTGCTCCTAGAGTAGCAGGCTATACAGAACTTGGTGAGTTGGCCAGGCTCGTGGTAGTTCCCGCCTCCTTCCCCCACCCCTGTAGGCCTCAGCCCCTGTTTATCTGTTCACTCTTCCAAGGACCTTATAGTTGCAAGATTTCAAGGTATCAGCTACCTAATCTGAGCGGTTGATTACATCAACCTCTGCTGATGTTCTGCCTAGGGAGGAGCAAAGCCCTGCCTCTAGACAATCTGTGAGGACATTTATAATGTTGTTCCTCCTCCTAAAAAAAAAAAAGGCTCTCATCTGGGCACACAGTATGGTGACCAGCTGTTCCAGCCCGCCTAGGGCTTGGAGGTGGGGGTGGGGGGGGGGTGTGATGGTGCTGAATTTCCAGTTTGAAAATCAGGGCAGTCCTGGGCACACCAGGAGGAGTTTGTGACCCAGAGATCGTCATTTTGGGTGGGTGGGGAAGGGAGCCCCGTGACAGGCAGTCTGGGGGGAGATGCTTGAGGACAGAGGAGGCTGGCCGCGCTGCTGGCCCCGTGGATGGGTGTTCTCGGGGAGAAGGAGTGGTTTCGCTGTCTTTAAAGGAACTGCAGGGGATGAGGAGTTTGCTAGAACTTCGGAGGACAGTGGCCGTTTGCTCCACCATGCGAATTTTTGTGGGTTTTTTTTTAGTGTTTATTTTTGAGAGAGAGAGAGATCGGGGGAGGGACAGGAGAGAGGGGGACAGAGGATCCGAAGCGGGCTCCGTGCTGAAGCAGAGGTGAGTTTTTATGAAGTGCCTTCCACAGGCCTGACTCTGTGCTGTGGACGCTGGCGGGGGCATAGGCAGAACAGGAACAGTGTCACACTTCAAGGGGCCAGGCAACCGCCTGTTGTGCTCAGGAGGCTGACAGGGTCCGCCCGAAGGAATGCAAACCCACAGGAAACAATCCGTAAATAATCTGGTGCTCAGCCGGGCAGCACTGACTCCCCTGGGAGCAGAATTCAGCAGAGGGCAAAAGAAATGCCCAGCAGAGAGTCAGAGAAAGGGAGTCCCTACCTTTGGGGAGGCAGGAGTTGGATGGTAGCCAGGTGGACCAAAGGTATTGTGGGAGGGTGACATGGGATAATTAAGAACACGGCAGTTGGCCAGAGAGAGAACAGCATTTGAGGAGAGTGATTAGCTTGACTGGTATGTTAGACAGTGGAAAGTGCCAGCCTTGAACACAAAACAGCCAGTTATTTCACCAGCAAAATGGGTGTATTCGGGAATGGCAGAGGGATTGCGATTTGGGACATGCAAGTTATGGCAAAACCTTGGGTGAGTCTGGAGAACAAAGGAAAGGAACACTACGTTAAAGAGAAAAAGGAGGGACTTGCGAGGGACTGCTTTGAGCGAAATTCTGTTGGAGAAAAGTGAGAGTTCTGGGTGGTGACGGTTTCTCATTGGCTGAGTTGTGGCAGTTTCTCATTGGCTGAGTTGTGGCAGTTTCTCGTTGGCTGGGCTGTTGCCGGGTCGAGAGAAAATCTTCTCCTGCTGAGTTAGTAAAGCTGGCTTCTTCCTGTGGGAAGGTGCAGGGGATACTTCTTCTATTGGGTCTGCAATGGAATTGGTTGGGCATGAGAACTTTTTTCTTTTTTTTTTTTTTAAGTTTATTTTGAGAGGGACAGAGAGAGAGAGAGAGAGAGAGAGAGAGAGAGAGAGACAGAGAATCCCAAGCAGGCTCCACAGGATCAGTGCAGAGCCTGATTCGGGGCTCGAACTCATGAACCTTGAGGTCATGACCTGAGCCTAAATCAAGAGTTGATGCTTACGGGGCTGAGCCACCCAGGCTCCCTGGCATGAGAACTTTAAGGTTTCTTTTATTCAGGTTCACAAAAGGAGAAGAAAGAAGGAAGGAGGGAAGGGGCAATGGATGATGGAAAGTTTCCGTTTGTCAGGCATTGTTCTCTGTAACATGTAATTAATTCTCACCCAACCTGAAAGAGGTAGGTACTGTTATCCTTACGTTGTAAATGAAGACCGAGCTGTAAGAGGTTGGGTACTTTGCCTTGGTCACACTGCTGGGAGAGCACTGTAATGTGAATTCGCATTTGAACAACATTCCAGCCGAGTGATCTAAGATCTAAGGAAAATGGCATCTTGTCTGGGTGGTTCTGGAGATAGAAAAGATCAGAGGGGCTAGGATCCTTAGGCTGACAGACCAGCGGGAGACTGCTGCAGGAATTTGGGTGGGAGGCTCTGAGACCAAGGCAGGAGTGATTGCAAAGGAGGAGCCATCGCTGTGCTGGGGGACAGACTGATGTTCAGATAAAGGGTAGGAAAGACTGGGTTTCCATCTTCAGGACCGGGAAAGACGTTTGGGACCATTGCCTGGATCCAGTTTGGGAGAATAAGAGAAATCTTTGTTCACCTAATGTTGTCTATGTCTTAGGGCAAGTTACTTAGCCTCTCTGAGCCTCAGTTTCCTCCATCTGAAAAACGGGAGTAGTAAGTAGGCATCTTACAGGAGTTTGAGAGGATTAAATCCGATAATGGCTGTAAATGGTTTAGAACCATATTTAAAATCAGAGCAGGTGTTCAATGAGTATTTGCTCTTACCAGTTTTTTTTGTTGTTGTTGTTGTTTTATTACACCTTTTTTTTTTTAACGTTTATTTATTTTTGAGACAGAGAGAGACAGAGCATGAACGGGGGAGGGTCAGAGAGAGAGAGGGAGGCACAGAATCTGAAACAGGCTCCAGGCTCGGAGCTGTCAGCACAGAGCCCGATGCGGAGCTCGAACTCACGAACCGAGAGATCCTGACCTGAGCCGAAGTGGGACGCTTAACCGACTGAGCCACCCAGGCGCCCCTGCTCTTACCAGTTTTGAAAAAACGTCTGATTTTGGAAGACATTTCCTTCAAAAACATTCTCGTTCGACAAGGAAGTGATAGGCTCATTTGTTTCTCTCCTACTTGGTTGTGATCATTTTTCTTCATTTGATCTGCAGCTCTAGCGTGTGGGACTTCAAATCCTGGTAGGGATTCTTCCACAGTGTGGAATTCACTCTCTCCCGGTGACAGTGGACGAAAGACAGCTGGCAGGGCTCTCGTTTCCTTAGTGCCAACTGCAAAAGTCGGAAAGGAGACCGGCTTTAGCTTTTACAAGCAGAGACCTTTGGTGTCGTTTCTAGAAAAGACTGTTCCCTTGGGCTTGTCGGCCCTGCCGTCGGTCAGGGCGAGCACAGCTCTCCAGATGTTCTTTCCTCTGGACCTTTCCCCAAGAGGTAACTCCCCAAGACATGAGTGCCAGCCCCTTTGCATCCTGGCTGAAGATGTGTTTGCTTTTGCAATTAAGAAAACGACCTCAGTTGTTAATTTTCACTTGGAATACATAGAGGAGGCGTTACTTTTGGAGGGAAAAATATCTGTGGCTTTTTAAGGACTGTACAGTTTGGCATGAAAATCACACTAATTGAGCCTTGTTAAAAAGCTCCCTAACTTCCATAATTGTCTGTTCTGATGCGCCCCAGTTTGGAGGAGTAATAATGCTGATGCTGCAGATGATAATGACAATAATAGCCGCCTTTATTGGTGCCCGGGAGACCCGAGTGTATCACGCCAAGATCCTGCAAGGCATAGGCCTCCTTATCCCCGTTTTTAAAATGGAGAAACTGGGGCGCCTGGGTGGCGCAGTCGGTTAAGCATCCGACTTCAGCCAGGTCACGATCTCGCGGTCCGTGAGTTCAAGCCCCGCGTCGGGCTCTGGGCTGATGGCTCAGAGCCTGGAGCCTGTTTCTGATTCTGTGTCTCCCTCTCTCTCTGCCCCTCGCCCGTTCATGCTCTGTCTCTCTCTGTCCCAAAAATAAATAGACGTTGAAAAAAAAATTAAAAAAAAAAATAAATAAAATGGAGAAACTGAGGCTCAGGGAGAACACATGAACTGCGCAAGGTCACACGGCCAGGGAGTGGGTCACAGCGGCTCTCCCTGGCTCCAAGGTCTGCTGCACTCATTCCCCTTGACCATACTGCCTCAAAATAGAAACTTCCCCTGTCAGGCAAACGGAAAGAACTTTGTTTTTTTTGTCTTTTGTTTTTTGTCTTTTGTTTGTTTTTTTTTTTTGTTTTTTGTCTTCGTTTGTTTGTTTTGTAATTGACAGGAGTAATCAAATCAGAAAGTCTCAGATCTCTTTAAATATTACATTTTAGGTCAAACCATTAGATCGAGAGACTTGGGGAAGACTTTACAGCAGCTCAGGCCCTCCCTCCCTCTCTCCTACCCCCTCCCCCCCTCTCCCCCAACCTCCCTGCCTCCAGCCCCCTTCTATTCTCTTCCCTCCCCTTAGCTGTCCCTCTTCACGGGTAATGTCATAGTGGGAAGAATTGGGAGCTTCTGGAAGGGAAAAGTTCGGAAAAGTTGGCTCAGAAAAAAGTGAGCGGGGAGGGGCTGGGAGGCACTTTCTGAAGCCGACCAGGCTGCAGGTGTATGGGAGCAACTGGACGCAGCGCCCCCCCCCCCCCGCCCCCGCCCCCCGCCCCAGTCATTTTCTAGTGTTTACTGCATGTCAGGAACTCTGTCGGGGAGTGAGGATGGGTCTCTGACTCCACACACCCCCCTTTTCAAGGATTAGAGCGATCCTAGTCCCCCCCTTTCCCCGACTTCCAAATGGGAGCAGGAAAAGACCCAGTGGGATGCCTGATTTGGACCATTTCCCACAAGGCTTTCTCCCTGGGAGGGGACAGTTGCCCCAGCCCAGCCCTCCAAATGGCAGGCCTCGGTGCAGACAGGGTGGGCATAGGCTGGGTGGCACGGGGAGCAGTCACCCACTCCCATGGTTGGCGCTTCTGGCTCTTTCTCTCTGGCGATGCCGTGTCCGGCCTTCCACTGGGGCCAGCTGCCACCAGAGGAGAGTCCCCGCCCATCCCTTCGACCACACTGTTCGTCTCAGAGGGTCAGGTGGCTGCCCACGGCCTCCCACGCACACTCTGCCTTCTGACCCCTGCCTCCTCTGGTCAACTACTGTTTGTGTTCCGCCGAAGTTCCTCCGGAACGCTGGAAACAGGACAGCCCGTCATTACTCATTGCTTTTCTCCAAATCCCTGTGACGGAGCCCCATGAGCTGTTGGCCCCCAAATCCCTCCTGGTTTCCTGCAGGGACTGGCATACCTCCCTGCACACAGGATGCTCATCCTGCCCTCTTTGGTTGAAAGCCGGCCGTCAGAGCAGGGACAATTAGAATATTACTGATTTATTGCCTCTTCCTCTACCTTCTCCCTGTTCGCCCCAAGTGTCTTTCATTACATTTGGGTAGAGTAGGGAAAGTTAAACAGAAGGTGTTTAACGTTTAGGTCCACATAGAATTTTCTAGAAAGAAGGTAGAGTCAGGGGTGGCCGGCTGGCTCAGTCAGTGGAGCATGCGACTCTTGATCTCAGGGTGGTGAGTTTGAGCCCCGTGCTGGGTGTAGAGATTGCTTAAAACGCAAACAAAATCTCAAAAAAAAAAAAAAAAAAAAAAAGGAAGCTAGAGCCAAATAGAGAATCAAGGTGGTGGGTGTGTGGCCTGCTCTAGAGGAAAGGAGAGGGCGGGTGCTGAGGAGCTGCTAACAATACCTTGGAGGGGTGTCACCCCCGTGTCAGGCCCGGACCAGGATGCCAGCAGTCCATTTGGTCCCTTAAAGGCGGTGGCCGGGCAGGAGTCGCTTTAGTGGAAGGTGGGGGTGGGGAGGGTGTCCCTTACATGCAACCCCAATGCAACACCAGAGAGGTCATTTGCTGGAAGCAAAAAGCAGTGGAAGGAAATCTGAAACAAACAAACAAAAATGTCTTCATTCCCCACACATTCTGAACGTGCCCAGGGTACGTGGGAGAGGTTCTAATTTGAAGAGGCCTGAGGTGAGGAGGGATTTTGAGTGTCATCTGGACCCTTCCGCCTCAAGCCCGGAGGGGCTCTGTGCCAGGGAGGCGGGCGCAGGCCAGGACCCGCAGGATTACAGAAATTCTCAAGGCCACAGGAACTTCTCGGCACGTGTCAGCGGCACTAATGTCTTCCTTTCGAGAATTCCCGTCACAGGTGCTCGGGAAAGTCGCGTTTGAAAGACAGATGTGCCATCCTGGGTTGTCCGGGTGCCTGGGGCTTCCCTGGAAACAAGACACTCCAATCTCTCAAGCTGCTTCACCTGATTTTTATCAGAAACGTAGACGTACAAGAATCTCCCCCTGCGGGCCGAGAAACCCTGCTGAGACTTTTTTTTTGCCCCGAGTGTAATTAGCCCGAGAGAATTATCAGCAACGAAAAGTAAAACTTTATACCGTAACACGTGCCAATTACGGTGACCGTCAGTTATTCACTCCTACCGTATGAGGATTTGTCCCATCACCGCGTCTGGTTAATGAACATGGACAAGACGACCCAGTGTTCCTCCCAGTGTTGCTCAATCCCGGGCTGTGAAGATGGCCTATCTCCGCCTTGATTTTGGCTGGCGCATCCCAGCACTGAAGCACGTTAAAGTAATCAAGTCAGGCAGCAAGGCATCTTGGGAACTCCCACCACGTTCCCATGACCCCCTTCATTTACGACAGACCGAGACAGGGAAGTGTTTTCAGAGCTATTTAAGATGAGACGCCCCTGCCTATGTAAATCCTGTGTTGGCAGCTGGCTGATTCTCAGAAACAGCTGGCAGCTTCCAGTTCACTAGCCGTGCTGGCTTGTGACAGTCCTGTTTGGAGGTCACACAGGGGTGGGGTGGGGGGCAGAGTGTACTTGTGGCTTTCCTCACTGCCTTCCAAGCTCTGGGCCCCGTGGCCTGCAGGCCGCTGCCCCCTCCGCCCCCCCACCCCCAGCCACACGTCTCTCTTAGGGTTGTGCAGTTCTAGAAAGGAACCTGTTACCAGGTTTCTGCGTGTGCAGAGCTAGGTGACAAAGGCAGGTTTTTTTTATTTGAGATGTTGGATGTTTTTGGATGTTTTAATTTTATTTGAGAGAGAGAGAGAGAGAGAGAGAGAGAATATGAGTGGGGGAGGGGGAGACAGAGAGGGAGACACAGAAGCAGGCTCCAGGCTCTGAGCCATCAGCCCAGAGCCCGACGCGGGGCTCGAACTCACGGACCGCGAGATCATGACCTGAGCCGGAGTCGGACGCTCAGCCGACTGAGCCACCCAGGCGCCCCAGGTTTTACTTTTAAAGAATGTATTATCGCTTCTGATCCCTTTACTCTTCTTGAAGAAGGAGGTGGCCCAAAGGACAATTTTGGGGGCGGGGGTGGGGGAACGCCGACCTGAGCTGGGGACAATGGAGACATGGAACTAGGCAGAGACCCGGGCGGTGGAATTCTGCCGCGGCAGAAAGCAGCCTGGTGCAGACGGGCCCGTTCCCAGACTCGGAGTTCTTTGTCAAGGTGAGCTGCGTCCACGCACCAGTGACGGCAGAGACGCACGGGCTCAGCAGGGATTTTGCCGCATTCAGGATGAGTTATAACAGGATCTCCGAGGTTAGAGAGACAAGGGAGAGAGAGAAAGGAGACGGTTACCCCACTCCACAGAACTTATCTTAGACTTTACTGTGCTTACTGTAACCACTATAAAAATAAGAGGTTTAGAAGCTGCCAGCGAGTCAGGACTGGCCAAAATATGTGGCTCTGTGTCCTTGTGATTTCATGTCCCCGCCCCCCCCCCCCCCGTTGGCTTGATTCTGCCCAAACCTGCAGTGGTGAAGAAAGAAAGCACCATGATTTAAGAGGTCCTTGCAGCGAGCCGCTGGGGGTTTATGTAACTCAGCTCTGCTCGCTCGTCTGAGGGGCTGGGTTGGCCTTCAAAATGGCCTTGGTGGGGGTGGGGGGGGGGACCCCGAGGCAGGGAAGGCGGTCCAGCAGGGTGCTGTTTCGGGGCCCACCTGCTGGGGACTTGCAATGACCACTCGATGGGGGTGTCCTGACCGGCCACCTCACCACCCCTCCAGCTCCCGAAGCTTCAGGCTCCAGGTGGGGGAGTCCCCAGCCTCTTCTCCCTCATAGGTGGACAGGCCAGCACATGCCCGGAGGGGGAGGGAGAGTGCAGGGGGTGGACAGGTGTGAAGAGAGTGCTTGGAGCTTAGGCGACTCTGAATTCAGTGCTCTGAGTCTGTGGGTGCCGTTTTATGGGCACGATGTCTGCCTTCATGGATCCCTGGCCACCAGCATGACATCATCTTGGGCGAGCTTGTTAGAAATTCATATTTTCCCGGGCCCCAGGCAAGACTTACTGACTCCAACTCTCTGCAATTTTTTTTAATTAATATTTTTACTTAAAAAAAAAAAAACTATTGAAGTAACGCGTGCAGTCAAGTAACCCCATGTTAAGACTCCGCCACGTGAAATCCAAGAGAACGAAATCTTGCTGTTTGCAACAACGCGGAGGGAACTGGAAGGTATTCTGCTCAGTGACATTAGCCAGAGGCAGACAAATATCATATGACTTCATTCATGTGTGGAATTTAAGATACAAAACAGACGAACAGAATGGAAAGGAAGCAAAAATAACATAAAAACAGGGAGGGGGACAAAGCATAAGAGACTCTTAAATGCAGAGAACCAACTGAGGGTTGCTGGAGGGGTTGTGGGTGGAGGGACGGGCCAAATGGGTAAGGAGCATTAAGCAGGGCACTTGTTGGGATGAGCACTGGGTTTTACGTGTAAGGGAGGAATCAGTGGGTTCTACTCCTGAAATCGTTATCACACCATATGCTAACTAACTTGGAGGCAAATTAAAAAAAGAAAAAGAAAACAAGACTCTGCCACTTGGATACACCCGTGTAGCCACCACCGCCTTCAAGATGCAGGACATTTCTGGCCCCGCGAAGTCACCCTCCTATCCCTCCCAGATGAGAGTCCCCTCCGGGGACGGCTGCTCTTCTCACTCCCGTCATCTAGAGAAGCTTGCCTGCGTCTCAGCTCCTTTGAGTCGGCTTTCTTCCTCCCAACACTATATATATGGGATTCATTCACACTGTTGCTTATACTAATAGCTGAATTTTCCCCGTTGTGACGTAGCGTCCTATTGTACGAATATACTACAGCTTCTCTACAACGAATGGATAAGTTGTAGTATACAGATATATTTTAGTATTTCTGTCTTTTATTTTTTTCTGGGCTTTTTAAAAAGTATTTCTGTCTTTTATTTACTTATTAATGTGTATTTCTTTTTGAGAGAGAGAGAGAGAGACAGAGTGTGAGCCGGGGAGGGGCAGAGAGAGAGGGAGACGCAGAATCCGAAACAGGCTCCAGGCTCCAAGCTGTCAGCACAGAGCCTGACGCGGGGCCCGAACTCACGGACTTCGGGACCGTGACCTGAGCCTCGGGCAGACGCTTAACCGACTGCGCCACCCGGGCGCCCTTACTCGTTTTACTCTTGATGGCATCCGGCCTGTTTTCAGGTTCTGGCTGTTCTGCCAAAGCTGCTAAGAACAATTCCTATGAGTGTCTCTCGTGCCCGTCAGCACTCTGCTCCGTTGGGAGTAGAATCACTGGGTCGTCGCTGTTACGCTTACTTAACGTTGGGAGGTTAGTGCCAAACGCTTCTCCAAGGTAGTTGTGCTGTTTGCACTCTGGGCAGCCGTGAATGGCGGGTCGGTTGCTCTGCACCCTTGTCCACACTTGGTGGCGTCAGACCTTTTCATTTTGGCCGTTCCCATTTTGGCCATTTGTGTGGCCCCGTCCCTCCGTGGCTTGGCTTTGCGTCGCTCTGTTGCCTAAACGTGTTAGGAACATTTTCATGTGCTTATGGGCCTGTTCGGGTTTCGTCTTTGGTAACGGGGCCGATCTTTGATTGAAAATTGAGGGTTTCTTCCCCTCTTGATTTCTGGGGCCATGTGGTTATTAGCAACCCCTCCGGGTGACCTAAGCACCCCACCTCTCCGAAGGTCCGGTCTTCTCGCGTCTCTCTTTGCCTTTCTTCAGTCCCCAGGCCAGCAGCTCACTTCCTGCCTCGAATCCTCCGGGGACGCAGGTTGCAGACACAGTGCGGTCTCCTTCACCTTCTCTTAACTGTGCGTGGCAGGGATGGGCCCCTCGGATTGACCGTGGCTGTGTCACCGAGGTCTGGCTGGGTGCAGTGCTTTCGGTCTGGAGATGTGAGGAGTGCGGCGAAGCCACCTCCTTGCCTTTTCCAGCAGGATTTTGTTAGCGCCACGAGCTGGTCAGGGACGTGCGGCCTGGTGGGGAAAGATGGCAGGAGACAGAAGGGTTTGGGGCCTTCCTTTGTTGGCCTTGCTTCTAGCCCTCCGTTTCCCAGGGCTTGGGTAGCCGGGCGTCTCCTCTGTCTTCTCCAACCCCCATGCCTTCCTTCTCGGCCACAAGCCCACGAGGAGGAGGACGTGTGTTCCAGACGTGTCTGCCTGTGTGTGGGAGAGGCGTGTGTGGGTGTGACCTGCTCTGGGTCACCGGGGAGCGGCCGCCCCACCCTCAACACCTTCTCAGTATGAATGCTTCCCATGTTTCTGCCACCCCATGAGCCAGAGGAGGGGACATCAAGGTGTGACAGTGTCCAGGAGGGATGGTGTCTCGGGGGGAGAGTCTGCTGGCGTGTTTCCAAGCTGAGGCATCCTGGAAAGAGCACGTCTTTCCTTTGCACCTTTGGTGACAAGGAGAGTTCCCGCCTGCCTGTCCTTCCCTGTGGGAACCGTGCTGCTCAGAGGCCCAGTGTGGCAGGAAGGGGTGAGCGGCGGGAAGGAAGAAGGAAATGCTCCGTGAAGCCTGTTGGGCTTCACCCCGAGGGGGTGGCCGACTGGCTCAGAGGCTGAGTGAAATGGCCCCGAAAGGGTAGTGGCAGTGGCGCGACCACCAACGCAAGTTTGTAACGGGTTTGTGCCATGCCTTGCGGAATCTGGCCCTCAGAATTGTGAGCCTCGCTCTGATAACGATTTCTTTTCCCGCCTAGGCTGGCTACGATGGCGAGAGTATTGGGAACTGCCCCTTTTCCCAGCGCCTCTTCATGATTCTCTGGCTAAAGGGCGTTATATTCAACGTGACCACAGTGGACCTGAAGAGGTAAGAGGAGGTTTCCACGTTGTTGAGACTGGCCCTGCCACGTCCCCCCCACCCCCGCGCACGTCTTCCCACCCACTCACACCCCACGCCCCCATAACCCCCACACACGCCCCGCACTCACACACTCCTAGAGCCCACAGGCGACCTCGCGGCGTGTCCATCCACGTCGGGGCCCCGAACCGAAGCCCGGGTGTGGGCTCGTCAGTAATTACAGGACCCGCTCAGACATAACCAGGGAGGAGTTGGGGGCACCCTTAAGGAACCTGCTCCCCAAGCTCCTGGTCAGCTGAGCACCTCTCCAAAGCCCGTGTGAGCAGCTCTCCTGTGACCCACGGGGGAGAGAGTTGGCTTTCTTACCTCTGCGCCCAGACAAGAGCCACGCTTTCACTGTCGGTAGGACGTCTTGGGAACCCATGGTCTCCCTTGAACTTCTCAAGGGCTGTTCCTCGTAAACCGGGGAGGACGCGGCTAGGCTTTGGGGGAACGAATTCAAACCTTGGCGACCGTTCACAAAAGCTGCCGCTCCCCTCCCCCTCCCCCCCCCCCCCCCCACCAGGAAACCCGCAGACCTGCAGAACCTAGCCCCCGGAACAAACCCTCCCTTTATGACTTTTGATGGTGAAGTCAAGACGGATGTGAATAAGATCGAGGAGTTCTTAGAGGAGAAATTAGCTCCCCCGAGGTAGGCCTCATAAAACCAGCATTCGCCATCTGATCGTCCCTTTGCCCCTTCGCAGACAAGCCTGAAACTCGTGGCTTCGTGTATTGGGTTTTCTGCGGCCGTGGTACGTCCGTCCCTCCTTAGCCGTGCCGCGGTGTGCCGCAGAACACGCAGCAAGAGCAGAAGCCTTGGGCGACGGCGGCCCGGGTCTCTTTGCTTCGTTTGCACCTGCAGTGGGGCAATTAGGGTTTGGCAGCAGGAAGCGGGGAGGAGGCGGGCCGATGTCGCATGGGTTGGCCACTTCTTAGGTCTGCGGCTGGGAGGGGAAGGAGTGACGTTAGCGTGTGATGTCGCGGGGCGCCGGATCTAGGAGGGAATCTTCTAGCACAGTTGGAGGTGCGGGTGGGCGGCCGTGTCCTGGGAGAACAGCAAAGGCCTTCTCCCCAGACTGTGCAGCTGCCACACCTTGAACACAAAGAGATTAGAAAACCATCCGAGGGGGAAGGTTTTTCACTTTTATATCCGCTCAGAGACAGACATGTTTGTCGCCCCCCCCCCCCCCGTTATCTGTGCTATTCCAATTCTGAATTTTTCAAGGTACCCTAAGCTGGGGACCCAACACCCTGAATCTAACTCTGCAGGAAATGACGTGTTTGCCAAATTCTCGGCATTTATAAAAAACACCAAGAAGGATGCCAATGAGAGTGAGTACTTGCCGTCTTCCTGTTCAATGCTCTCCCCCTGGGGTGCCCCTCGGCCTCTGGCGTGGCTTCTTCTAAGGTCCTGGGAATTCTGACTGATTTCCCTGGGGGTAGGGACCTGTGTCTAGAAATCAGGAAAAAGTACCTTCGACGTAGAATCTGCACGTGCATTTCAAGAGGTCAAATGCTTCCCCTGGAGGTTGGGAGCCCAGAAAACGATAAGTTTAGGGGCAAAGAATCACCGCCAGGAGTTCCCCTGCCGGACCGCGGGAATCCGTTTCAATGAAGCTTCTGCCACTGCTTACCTCATTATGGGCCTCCCATAAAAAGTTTTGAATAAACGGATGAGTTCTAGAAGGAGCAGTGTTGTGTAGACAGCAGAAGTATTTTCCAGGGAGGAGTGAGTCCTTTATTCAGATCTTAGAAGTCCACATCCTTCCCTCCCAATTCCCCAGTGCGGCCCAGCCATGTGTCGGGAGGGAGAGGAGATCAACTCCTCACTTCATGTCGAGAGAAAGGTAACACTAACTCATACGGCTGGCTTATCTTGGTCATTTCTGGCCTTTCTGTTTTAGTTTATGAAAAGAACCTGTTAAAAGCTTTGAAGAAGCTGGATGATTACTTAAATAGCCCTCTGCCTGATGAGATAGATGCCTACAGCACTGAGGATGTTGTCGTTTCTGGAAGGAAGTTCCTGGATGGGGATGAGCTCACGTTAGCCGACTGTAACCTCTTACCCAAGCTCCACATTATAAAGGTTTGACGTTCCTCCTACCGTAGCTGCTGAACACACGGATGGGGCCTTATTTTATTTCGGCCAGACATTGAAACAATCTAAAAGGCAGACTCCTGAATTAAAGAGTCCGTTGGTTTCTGTTTGAGGCGGTCAAATCCCAGACGTCAGATACATGGATATTCTCAGATATGCTTTAGGTAGTCTCAAGAAACTTCTGGGAAGTTGGGCCCCACCCCTCCATCCTCACTGCTTCTCATTTCAAGTCTTGCCCCCACATCCTAAAGAAAAGTTATATGAGAACAACTTGAGGGCAACATTGATTATACCTGGCATTTAATGCTCGAGGTTTGGAGACAATGCATGGAATCTGGGAGCACTGCAGCGTGAATTCAGTTGCTGGTGATAGAAACAGTTCTGTCTGGGGATGGCAGAGATGTGTCTTCTCAGCTTTTAATATCACCCCCCTACAGCTAGGGAGCAGCTCCTTGGCCGGGCCTCTGCTAGATTTGGCATCCTGTCTTGCCAGATAGTTGAACAGGAAATCAGCATTGTGGGTCATATATGTTAGGGTTTAAAGTCTCCCTAGACCAGTGGTTCTCCACCATTAGCAGGCATAAGAATTATTTGGGGAGCTTTCTAGAATTGAAAATCCTCCAGTCCAGCCTCTGGTCTACTAAATCAGAACTTCTAGGGGTGGCCCGGAGATTCCAAAGTAGATGGCCCTACCTCTGGCCTCTGGAGTTATGGTGGTCTCTAAGTAGTGCCCCCAGCCTTCACGTCTCATCAGTTGTTATTATCATTATCACCACTGCAATGTTCTTGACCCTCAGTAGCCTCAGAGGCCCCAGGAAGAAACCCAAGCCTTGTTCTGGGGCATCTTGATGATTAAAATCCCCTCAAGTTCAAACCTGGGTCCTCGGTATAAAGATGGGGGAGATGGGCAAGAGGGGGATACAAGTCAAGGACCCTGTAATTTCATAACTCATGTAGTTGCCAGTTAGAAACTCACAAATGAGGATCACATAATCTGTGGTGCTGATGCTCCTGTAGGCTATACCAGCTGCCCCTGGTTGTCTTGCCTTTCCTTCCTGTATTTTCCTCTTCCTTCCTGATTCCTTTCCCAACTCTTGTCCCATTTCTCTTCCTTCTTCTCTCTTCCTTGTTGGGCTTGAGGGATACCAACTTGAAATCCAAGCCTTGGAGATGTGGCTGAGCCCTCAAGCGCATGTTTTTTTCAATAGCTTTGCCAGGTCCCCGGCATCTAAAATGTAACGAAAGCATCTCAACTCGTCAAAACCTCCTCTGTTTGGGAGCCAGTTTCCAACCAGATATTCACATAGTTGTGTTTTGGTTTAGTCCCTTTAGCGAACGTGTTGTAGTCATTGCCATGACCAGTGTAGCCTCACAGCAGTACGTGGAGGTTGGGGGAAGCAGGAGAGATGCTCCGACCGTCCAGCACTGACTGCCACTTGTTCATCTCCCATGAGGAAAGAGTATTTTAGATTTCGGTAGAACTAAAAGGGGTAAACTTGAGAGTCAAATAAAACAGCCCATGGCTCCAATATGTGACCCGAGAGCCAAATCTTCCAAAGCCATTGGACATCCAAAATACCAAAATAGCTTAATAATCTTTCAGGATGGAATACCTTCTGAAAGGAAATGAGACTCCGTCTAAAAGAATGTATGATAGGGGCGCCTGGGTGGCACAGTCGGTTAAGCGTCCGACTTCAGCTCAGGTCACGATCTCACGGTCGGTGAGTTCGAGCCCCGCGTCGGGCTCTGGGCTGATGGCTCGGAGCCTGGAGCCTGTTTCCGATTCTGTGTCTCCCTCTCTCTCTGCCCCTCCCCCGTTCATGCTCTGTCTCTCTCTGTCCCAAAAATAAATAAACGTTGAAAAAAAAAATTAAAAAACAATGTTTAAAAGAATGTATGATAAAAGATGAGAGACTAAAGGAATTTTTCATCTATTCTCCTTCTTAAAACCCAACACAAGCAATAGGAAAAAACAACAAAGCTTCGTCTTTCATAAAACTGGAATAGGACAGGATACCAGTTCAGAGACTAAGAAACGTTGTCCGGTGTGAGGTGTCACAGGGCTGAGGCAGGTTTCTCTCTATCTTTTTTTTTTTATTTTTTTTTCAACGTTTATTTTTGGGACAGAGAGAGACAGAGCATGAACGGGGGAGGGGCAGAGAGAGAGGGAGACACAGAATCGGAAACAGGCTCCAGGTTCCAAGCCATCAGCCCAGAGCCCGACGCGGGGCTCGAACTCGCGGACCGCGAGATCGTGACCTGGCTGAAGTCGGACGCTTAACCGACTGCGCCACCCAGGCGCCCCAGGTTTCTCTCTATCTTTAGTGAAGTTCAGGTTTCTCTAAAAGTAAATAGTACAGTCTTGAAATGCCCAACCCAGACTTCTTTGAGGACCGGGGCCATGAGAAGAGAAGCAGGAAACAGCCCCACGCAGATCATTTTCCATCCGAGGTCTCCGGGGAGGCAGAGTTGAAGGAGGAACCATGCAGAGGCGTCATCTCTGTGTCCTGCCGTCCATCCCCTAATCTGAAGGAACAGGGAGAGGAGGTGGAAAGAGGGAATGTGCTTTTGGCTGCTGAGCAGAGGAAAGAAACAGTCCTGGAGCCCGTCAAAAGAGGGACTGTAAATTTCCTGAGCTTTATTTTTAGCCGTGGTGACCTCCTGCCTAATCTGAGAGCCTCGGAGTGGAGGGTGTCCTAACTCTAACCTTGACTCTGACCTTGACCCTAACCCTAATTTGTCTGTGGAGCGGCGCATAGAGCAGTGTTTGGTGAGAGAGTGTTTGAGGGTAAACATCCAAATTGGTCTTCCAGCTACCCCGTCTCACTCTCTTTGCCCTCCACAGTATTTTTAAGAAGTGATAACTCCGGGGGCGCCTGGATGGCTCAGTCGGTTGAGCAGCCGACTTCGGCTCAGGTCACGATCTCGAGGTCCGTGAGTTCGAGCCCCGCGTGGGGCTCTGTGCTGGTGGCTTGGAGCCTGGAGCCTGTTTCAGATTCTGCGTCTCCCTCTCTCTCTCTGCCCCTCCCCCGCTCGTGCTCTGTCTTTCTCTCTCTCTCTCAAAAATAAATAAACATAAAAAAAAAAAGAAATGCTAACTCCAGTAGATCTGCCTCATTAAAAGACGATTAATAACCAGAAAGAATCCAAGTGGGACCTCTATGTGGATAGAGATGATCAAGAGGGAGAGGGGAAAAAAGAAAGAGAAGGCACAGAAAAAGGAAAAGGCAGGTGAGAAACACATTTCTGATGAAGCACTGCTCCAGTAGATGAGAATACATTCGAGTCAGATACTTCTCTGTGGCCTCTGACACATGAAAAAGAACATGGATCTTTCGAGAAGAAGCTCAGAGACAGGAACAAGATATCAAAAAATATATATAATATCACAGAGGACATGAAAATCATGAAAAAAACCCCAAACCCTTAAAGACAAAGGAACTAACTTCAGGGGCACCTGGGTGGCTCTGTCAGTGAAGCGTCCGACTTCAGCTCAGGTCATGATCTCGAGGTCTGTGAGTTCGAGCCCCGCGTCAGGCTCTGTGCTGACCGCTCGGAGCCCGGAGTCTGCTTCAGATTCTGTGTCTCCCTCTCTCTCTGCCCCTCCCCTGCTTGCGCTCTGTCTCTCTCTGTCTCTCAAAAATAAATAAATGTTAAAAAAATTAAAAAAATAGCTTCCGAAATAAGGTACATTTAAGCGAGACATAGAACAAGACATTGCAGAAATTCGTCAGGGGTCTGGAGGGTAAGCCCTAGAACAGTTTCCAAAATTGAATGGACAAGCACAGGGATAAAAATGCTCAGCAATTTCCCAGATGTATATAACCAGGAGCCAGAGAACAGGAAAGGGAAAAGAAAAGAAAAGGAAAGGAAAGAAAAGAAAAGAAGAAGGGAAAATTTATTTTGAACTAAAGGATGATCTGAACCTTCAGTTTAAGCAACATGCCATGTTTGGAAAAATATAGTCCAGAATAATCAACACACGATGACATACCTGATAAATTACTGAACTTTAGGGGTCAGATAGGACACTCTGGGTGTCCAGACCATACTAATAATAATAGCAGTAATATTAGTAATAAATAGTAAAGCCGTCTCCAGGGGGAAGAAATCCAGACTTGCCTCTTATGTCTTGATGACCACATTAAAACCAGAAAACAGTGGTTTAATAGTTACAGAGACTTAAAGGAAAGAATGCGTGATGTAAGATTTTCCTATCCAGGTAAATTGTTTTTAGCTGGGCTTCTGGTCTTAACAAATTAAGTACTCCTGGGCTGTTTTTTTTTTTCTTTTTAAAATAAAGCTTCTTTATGATGAATATAGTAATAAAATGATACTGAAAGTAAGAACCCCGGAACAGAGAAGGTGGGTGGTTAAAAGGGTTGGTGATAAACATAGAACCTATTTAAATCCAAAGACGGAACTAAGACCAAACAATGTTATAATAGTTACAGAACAGAATCAGAACATAGTCAACTTGGATGTTTTTACAACCAATGGAAGGGAGATAAGGAAGAAGAAATAGGAAACACTGTAGTTGTACTAATTTCCTTATTTGTCATAATCAGGAGTGAGTAGATATCATCTAAACTTGACAAGTCAAGAAATAGAGAATCTCTGTTATTTAAAGCTATGTAGGGAGAGAGACCGAGGACAAGTCGGGGAGGGGCAGAGAGAGAGGAAGACACAGAATCTGAAGCAGGTTCCAGGCTCTGAGCTGTCAGCATAGAGCCTGATGTGGGGCTTGAACTCGTTAAAAAAAAAAAAAAATTGATAAAGTTATATAGGAAACCACAGGAAGAGTTAAAACAGACCATAAGCTTCGAAGTTACCAGAAAAGGAAACATACACAAACACAGAAATAAACACAGAAAGACAGAAAACAAAGTATTAAATTCAGAAAATGTACCACAAAAAGAAGATCACTTCTATAGGAGGCAGACACTTAAAAAACTTGCTCAGAGGGGCGCCTGGGTGGCTCAGTCGGTTAAGCGTCCGACTTCGGCTCAGGTCATGATCTCACAGTTCGTGAGTTCGAGCCCCGCCTCAGGCTCTGTGCTGACAGCTCGGAGCCTGGATCCTGCGTCTCCTTCTCTCTCTGCCCCTCCCCCACTTGTGCTCTGTCTCTCTCTATCAAAAATAAATGTAAAAAAAATTTTTTTAAAAAAAACTTTCTCAGAAATGTTAAAAATTAGGAGCCCCTGGGTGGCTCAGTCGGTTAAGCCTCTGTGTCCGGGCTTTGGCTCAGGTCGTGATCTCACAGTTCATGAGATGCAGCCCGGCATCAGGCTCTGTGCTGGCAGCGTGGAGCCTGCTCGGGATTCTCTCTCTCCCTCTTTCTGCCCCTCCCCCGTGTGTGTGTGTGTGTGTGTGTGTGTGTGTGTGTGCATGCTCCCTCTCTCTCTTTCAAAATAAGTAAATAAACGTTAAAAAACTGTTAAAATAAAAAAAAATAGGCAAAGATAAACCAGGAGTAATAAATAAAATAATACGTAAAAGGAATTCTTTTTAAAAAGATTTTTTTTAAGTTTATTTATTTTTGACAGAGACAGAACAGGCCTTTGTGGCTCTGGGTTCCTGTTCGGGGATGAATTGCACCGCCTCCCCCACCCCCATTCATATGTTGAAGTCCGAATCCCCAGCATCTCAGGACATAACCTTATTTGGAAATGGTATCTTCGGAGATGTAATTCGTTAAGATGAGGTCATAGTGGAGTAGAGTGGGACCCCTATCCAATAGGACTGGTGTCGCTATAAAAAAAAAAAAAAGGTAATTTGGACACAGAGACACACAGAGGGAGAAACTACCAGAAGCTGGGGAGAGAAGAGACCTTTCCCTAGAACTTCCGGAGGGAATGTGTCCTGTTGACTCCTTGATTTTGGAGTTCTGGCCTCCAGGAGCGTGAGAGAAGAAGCTTCTGTTGTTCTAAGCCACCCAGGTTGTAGTACTTTGTCACAGTGGCCCCAGTTAACTGCTAGCGTCTCCCACAGCATCACCCTCCTTTGTGGCGAATTCCCCAACGGGGCCCCTGGAGCCAGAGGAAGCATCCCCCACTGTTGTGGTTCCCATGATGCTCACTCTCAATTGCCCTGTCCTCACATCCACCGTTTCCGGGAGGACAAGGATTTGTGTCCATTTGTTGACAATGAGGTGCTGTGTTCAGTGACAGAATGATGGAAATCTGCAGAAATAATATGCGCAGATATCTGGGATTTCAGGAGGTGAGGCTCAGCAAGTAGGAAAAAGAGAGCATTTCACGGTGATCCCGGCACAACCTAAAGGGAAGATCTTCACGAATCTTTAGGCACCAAATAACACAGCAAGCCGAACACACAAAGTCAAAACTGCCAGCAACACGAGGAGAAGTCCACCAGAGGAGAGACCGAATTCGTACCAGTGGATCCCAATTCATCTGGGATAAATTGGTGGGCAGGGCTGTGTGGAGTCGCTGTTTTGAGCCCAGTACTTTCATGAGCTTTCCCATCCCCCGTCTGCCCTGTGCAAGGTTGACGTGTAATTTGGGGTAACCTGACTGGCTTTAGGAAGAATGCGTCAGGACTCGAGAAAGAGAATACATCACACACCTCCAAAGAATGGATTGTCTGACCTGATGGCCTACACGAGTGGGTTTTTCCTTTGCTGATTATTTCCTCTTGATTTTCAGATCGTGGCCAAGAGATACAGAGATTTTGAATTTCCTTCTGAAATGACTGGCATCTGGAGATACTTGAACAACGCTTATGCTAGGGACGAGTTCATGAATACGTGTCCAGCCGACCAGGAGATTGAACATGCATATTCAGATGTTGCAAAAAGAATGAAGTGAAGCTGTCTTATTTCTCAGTGGTACGAGGGAGGCTGTGATGACAATGTATTCTTTGTGGGGCGCCTGGGTGGCTCAGTCGGTTGAGCGTCCGACTTCGGCTCAGGTCACGATCTCACGGTTCGCGGGTCGGGCTCCGTGCTGACAGCTCGGAGCTTGGAGCCTGCTTCGGATTCTGTGTCTCCCCCTCTCTCTGCTCCTCCCCCACTCCCTCGCTGTCGGTCTCTCTCTCAAAAATAAACATTTACAAAAATTAAAAAAAAAAGAATGTATTCTTTGTGAGTGGTCTTTTGTTTTCCTTCCAATAGCCATCGTGCCCATATTTTAATAACACCATATCGTAGTGAGATCCACTCGACCCAGATGATACATGGCCTTGTGACTTGTCAACTCACTTGTGTATCTGAATAATACCAGTATCTATTGCGACACATACCAGTTGTCCAGTTGACATTAACTTACTTCTTTGGCATTCGCGGACACTGTAACCCACGATGTTGGGGCATGTGATTTTGAGTTTCCAGTTTCTTTTAAGTTTTTTTTTTTTAACGTTTATTTCTTTTTGAGACAGAGAGAGACAGAGCATGAAGAGGGGAGGGGCAGAGAGAGAGGGAGACACAGAATCTGAAGCAGGCTCCAGGCTCCGAGCTGTCAGCACAGAGCCCGACGTGGGCCTCGAACTCACGGACCGTGAGATCATGACCTGAGCCGAAGTCGGCCGCTTAACCGACCGAGCCACCCAGGCGCCCCTTGAGTTTCCAGTTTCAAAGCAAATTAGATTTGGGTTCAATTCCTCCTTCAACTGTTAAAAAATTGGTCTGTCCCTGATAGTTTTCATAGTCATATACAGCTTGTTTCTCTCCCCCAAAATAGGAGTTTAAGTTTCTTCAGAATGAAAAGATTGTTTTTGTAGTCACACGATGATACATGCCTATTTTAATATTTTAAAACGATGTCAGAGAGTCTAAGGAAGAAAAACCATCGCCTAAAATTTCACTCCACCTAAATAACTGCTAATAACTTGTTGGTGAACCTCTTCCCGTTTGTTAGTCTCTCACAGACACTCGCACGGCATACGACTCCACTCATATGAACTTGGTGACGGGACATGTTAGTAATGCCTTGATGATCATCCATAGAGGACGTAAGACACACAAAAAGGTTCGGCACTGAAGGGCTGCTGGAGGATGCTTGCGAACAGGTTTCACAGGTGGAGAATTGGAGTCCAGAGACCTGCAAGGACCCACAGGGACCAGTGGGGACCCGGAGCCGTGGGGCGTCCCTTCTCTGCCTTGTTTCTGCCCTGGTGATGCCAGCTGCCTCTGGGTTCAGGGCAGGCAGGAGAGGAGAGGGCCAATCATGTGTCTTTTGTTCCAGTTTCCTTTCCGATGCCTTCTCTCGCTCCCCCCACCCCACTCAGGAGACCCCCCGACTCATGAGGTGCAGCTCACAGCTGCACTTTGGAGAATCCTCCCGCCCTGGGATGAAGTGTGGGCCAAACACGCTTCGATTCCTTCCACGGGTCGCCCTGTCTCAGACCCAACACTGGGCTTCTTCGGCAGTGATGCGGTGTGGGGCTGGCCTGGTCGTCGCTTCTCTGCCCTTTACAGTGGCATTTTGACGTCAGGCAGGGAAACTCCAGAAAGGCTTGATTCGTGGTGACTACTCTTGGGCAGTTCTGGTAACTGGTCAAGTTGGGGAGGAAGTGGAAACTATCGGCTCAAAGAGTGCTCTGGTGTACCTGTGGCTTCCCCGCCACCGTCCCCTGCAGCCAGCCTTCCACCTGCCGTGCGTGTGGGCTGGGCTTCCTGGCTCCACCTGAAGGCGAGGAGACAACACGGCAGGTTCTGTACAGATACTCATCAAGAACCCTTTGGGTCTGAGCATTCGCGACCAGACTGTGTTCCTTTGACGTTTATATACATTTTACAGAAATCCCCTTGTCCAGTTGGCTGTAGCATTTGGGTGATGCTGAGTGCTCAATTTTCTTTTTAAGCAAACATTTGTTCTCTGGGCGCTTGGGCATGAAACCAAGATCTTTGATCTTTTTTCGCTTTGCCTGCCTCACTTAGATGTCAAGAAACAAAATGGACAGGGACGGCTTCCTTTAAAACGACGAGAGCAACGTCAAACCAGAGATTTGGTTGGTAATGAAATTAGAAATAATCTGTATTGTGAGCCACAACGGCATTTTAATGGAGACTTACAGAGGTCAGAAAAGACACGTGTGACCCGACCTTGTCCAGGTGGCCACAGCCGAGGTCCTCAGAATGTTCTAGGTTTCACTGTGGTTGTAGGAAAGTGGGTAGTCCCTGGCTAGCACCCACTCCTCTTTCCTACCTCCATGGCCCGTTCACAGGCCCCTAAGAGGCTATTCCTTTGTGGGGAAGGTGAGAAATATTCCAGGGCTGTTCGCTGGCTTAAAGTCTTTATCACAATGTCGGTTCTGAAACAAAATACGCTTGTTTTTCAAAACATACCGTACAGAATGCAGCTAAGGGCACTCAGTGAATGAATCCCCGCTTTGAGGCTTCCTGAGAAGTTTCTTGATGACATCTACTCCCCGTCTCTTCCTCCCCTTCCCCTCCGTAACGGGTTCCCCGATGTACTCCCGGGCGAGTGGACAAGGCCAGTGGCCATCAGAGGCTGGCCGGGGATCACCCACTACTCAGCTAACCTGCTGGGCTCTGTCCCCGGCAAAGCCGTCCTTCCAGTTGGCTAACGCTTGGGAACCTGAGTCAGGCTCCTTTCTGAAGCCCCAACCTTCTGCTACTAAATACTTTACGTACACCTGCTAGGGCCCTGGGAAGCCGTTAAATTTCTGGATTCCCTCAGGGCCCCGGATCATCCTACCAGGAGGAGAGCAATGGTCATTGCTCAGGACATTCCTTGGTTTTGTAAAAGGGTGTTCAAATAGCATTGAGGTTTGTGTTTGCTTGCTTGCTTTTCCCTTATCTGGCATTAAGTGCTAACAAGTTCAACATGGCACTAACCTCTTCCCTGTGAGGAGCTTTGAAGCAGGGGTGATGTTTAAAAAACCCCAAAACCAAGCGGCAGCAGACACAGGGTCCTAAATCTGCCCTCGATACCTCTGACACGTCTGAATGATCATTTGATCTCTCTGGAGTCTTGCTCTTCTTATCTGGAAAATGGGAACGATAGCTCGAGGTCAAGGAGAAATCGGTGTACTTAGAAGTTCTCTGCGAAAGCTCTAATGCAGCTGGCTGCATACGCCTAATTTTTTCCTGTATTTGCTCTTATATGGGTCCTGTCAAAATGGACAGGTTTATAGGACCTTGAACTTTTCTCCAGGAGGGGAAGGCAGTTATGCCCTGACCACCTGCTTCCGGGTAAAAAAGCCCCCTCCCCACCCCCCAACTCCCCATGGGATGGTGGCCACTAACTGCTCAGTTGTCCCCTTTGGTTAAGTCACTGTGGGCTGGTCCAGATACCTTGGGAACCGGATGGACTCCACAGTGGGCTGATGGCTCCATCGGGACCCTTCCCATCTGGTCCCGAGACACAGTTTTCAGTTGTGTGACATGTGCTTGAGGCCCTGAGGCGTGGAAAAGCAGGGAAATCAATGTGAGCGGTGCTCAAGCCACAGCCGGAGGTCCACCCAGGCCCCGTTGTCCTCATTCTCACCACTAGGTGGCGTTTCCTTTCATGCCCGGAAGTGGGCAGGGGGCGGGGGTCTCATCCCACCTCGGGCTCCAGGCAGGTACCAGCTGGGTTGACCCACATCCTCCCCCCCCCTCCCCCCCCCCCCCCCCCCCCGATCTGATGCAGATTCAGCTTCAGGACATCATACCCAGCCCAGCCTTCCTGGGGTCATTCAAGGGCAGCCCACCCGTCAAAGGGGCTTTCCAGGGCCAGAGAAGCAAAGCGTAAAATGCTCCTGATGGTCTCTGCCCAGCTTCCGGAAGGTCCACAACCCAGGTTGGGCTGTATCTTCTGATGCGCTGCAGGATGTCTGTGGTGGGGTTTCTGCTCTCTCCTGTGGCTTTCTGTCCAACCACGGAAAGTGCTCTCGAGGACAAGAGGCTCCTGGTCAAGACTACCTCAAACACAACTCAGCCACTTCCTGTTTGTGAAACCAGATGGGGGTGGGGTGGGCACTGCCTCGTGGGCTTCAGGAGCCAAGGCCCCTCGGGGCCCCTCCTTGGCCTCTTCCTCTCCAAGCCCACGAGCCCGGTGCTCCCTCCTGGAGCCCAACGCCCTGACGGCTCGGAGATGCATGAGGGCTTCATGGAAGGGACAAGTCCCTAGGATCATGAGAAACCTTGCGGCGTGTGAGATTTCCGCTTCCTCTCCTCACCAGCCCTGGCTCTCGGGCCGGAACATCTCCCTGAGCTGCCTTGTGGTCTGCTCACAGCCCTGGGCTTGGAAGGAGGGGGCCGTGGTCGGTGGGGGCAGGCACTGTCTCACCTCCATGCCCGGGCTGTGTCCCCACAAACCTCCTTTCGGTTACTCGCCCGCATCCAAGGATGGAGGGCCTGTGCCTTGGGCTGGGGCCAAGGGCTGGGGCCAAGTCTGACAACCTACTTAGTTGTTCCCCAATCAGTTGCCAAGCACTCAATAAATCCATCCATTGATTTCACCGTAGAACTATATCAAAAAGCAGCCAGGGAGCCTGGACGTGGCTCCCACCGACTGGCCCCCTGTCCTCAGACCTGCCAAGCGACCCGGGGCTCAGCTACCGTGCTGCCTGAGAACGGGAAAACCCCGGTGACCGTTTTGCGACGCAGTGCTCAGCCTCGACCCTCCCCGAGGTGCTCTGCACTGTTTTGCATCCTGGGGTGCTGATTTCTTGGAAGTGCTCCTTAGTAAAGGAAGGCCATCGGACCGCCTGTGGTCAAACCGGAAGGCACCTTCCTTGCAACCGCACAGGAAGTGGACCAGGAAGGATTTTATCCACAGCCTTCTGCTCAGAAGAAATGAAAGAGCCGAAAGGGAGGCAGACCTTGGATTTTTCCGGAAGAGGACTCACAGGAAGAAGAAGGTGGAGGAAGGGGAAGAAGGGAGAGGAGGAAGAGGGAAGGCAGGGAGGGGTGAGGGACTCCCCGCAGGGGTGGAGGTGACTGTGGCTCACGCCACAGGTATGTCAGTACTTTCTGGTGCCTGAGGGGTCTTTCGGGAAGCCCAAGAAGTAGACACAGCTACAAATTGCCTGGTGTTGAGGTTTGTGAACGGCAGGCGTGGGCTCCAGAGGCGCTGGACGGCTTGTGAGCTCTGGGCAGTGCCGGCTGCCAGGCCCTCTCTGGTCACGTGATGTGGCAGAGTTTTTGAAATGTATGCACGCGGTGGTCTTCTTAAACACGTGCACCCACTTTCCCAACGGTGTGGACTGGAGTAAAAGAAGCAAAAGAAAAACAGAAGTTATCTTAACAAGGGTTTCTGCCTCTTGACCTTTCAGTCTGTCCGAGGCTGAGGTGTTGAGGCCTGGTCCTGTCACGGGGCTCCCCCTCCTCGTCATCTTGGGTTCGACCAAGTTCGGAGCCAAGAGGAAGGAGAAAATGGGTTAGGGAGGCATCTAGGGTTGGAAAGGAGATGGGACGGCGGGCCTGGTCTTGCTTCCATCGGATTCTTTCCATTTCTATTTCGTCTTATTTTCTGTATGTATGTCTGTATGCGTGTGTGTGCGTGTGCGTGCGTGTTTCGTGTAGTTCACAAATGAGTCACTAGTCCCGAAAGAATATTCTTTGAAAGAAAACGTTAGGGTCATCTGGCAGTGCTTTGGATGTTGGATGGGCCTCCAATGTATACTTTGGGATTTTTTTGCTAGCTCAGGCAGGGGGAAAGAAGAATTTGTTGTATCGAGTGTGATCCTGGAGTGAGTAGGAAAAAAGATGACAAAGAAGTGAAAAGAAGTGTTTCTTGCTTTTATTTCAGTTTTTTAAATGTATTTTAAAGTTTTATATTTACTGAGAGAGAGAGAGAGACAGAGAAAGAGAGAGGGAGAGAGAGAATCCCAAGCAGGCTCTGTGCCATCAGCCCAGAGCCCAATGCAGGGCTTAAACTCATCAACCATTGACATCGTGACCTGAACCCAAACCGAGAGTCGGATGCATAAGTGACTGAGCCACTCAGGCACCCCACTTCTTGCTTTCAAAAAATGTGTGGTTACAGGGGTGCCTGGGTGGCGCAGTCGGTTAAGCGTCCGACTTCAGCCAGGTCACGATCTCGCGGTCCGTGAGTTCGAGCCCCGCGTCGGGCTCTGGGCTGATGGCTCGGAGCCTGGAGCCTGTTTCTGATTCTGTGTCTCCCTCTCTCTCTGCCCCTCCCCCGTTCATGCTCTGTCTCTCTCTGTCCCCAAAAAAATAAACGTTGAAAAAAAATTTTTAAAATGTGTGGTTACAATGAGAAAAGAGAATGGTGGCCAGAAAGATGCCTAAGAATATGTACAATGGAGACCGATCGGGCAAGTGGGCACTTAGATGTTTACAAGGTTGCTGAGGGGATGTTGCCACAAATGAAATAAGAGAAGTGATAAAGCACATTCATATAGCATTCACGGTTTGCAAAGCCTGCACAAGCGTATGCGGTCCCCTGGGCCCTGGGTGTGCATTGCGACTCAGTGAGGGGACGGCCATCTTGCCTCATGGGCCTGGAGGAGCCTTACTTGCTTCTTTCTCATGAATGGAGGGTGCAGACCACCGCAGAGACCCTGTTCTGTCGACTTCAGGGCCTTGTACCGTCTGGAGGGAGCGGGACATTCCGGTCAGAGAACTGGCAGCTTCCAGTTTGGAGATAGCAGTGAATGGAGGGGAGGGAATGGCTAACCTTTTGCCTGCTCCAAGTGTTCGTCTGAAAAGTAAGCCGTTGGGCTAGATTGGTGGGTTTTCAATCTTGACTTCATGTTAGCATCCTCTGGGTAGCTTTAAAAATGATCGCCGTGCAAGCCACACCTCCGACCAGTCGAATTGGAATCTTTGGGGCTGGGTTTGGACACTGGTGTTTCCAAAATCTTCCCAGGTAATTCTCTTGTGCCTCCGGTGTCTGGATGTTCTTTGAGCTATTTCCAAGCCCAAAGTCTCTAATTTCTGGGTCTGGGTTACGAGTCCCGGTGGGGGTGGGTCAGGGAGGGGAGTGATGGAGGGGTTGCACCTACAGTCTATACTCTCAGGGCAGCTGGTTGAACTAGCCTTGAGCATACATATAACACGACTATACCAACTTGAATAGTGTCCCTCCCGATGCGTGCCCACTCAGAGTCTGAGAGCGTGGCCTTATTTGGAAAGAGGGTCTTGGCAGATGTAATTAGTAAAATTAAGATGAGGCCTTATTGGATTTGGGTGTCTTATTGGATATGGGTGGACCCCAAACCTAATATGACTGGTGCCTTTATAAGAACAGAAGACGCTGAGACGTACAGACACGGAGGGAAGGGGCCACGTAAAGGTGGAGGCAGAGACAGAAGTGGTGTAGCCACCAGCCACGGGCTGCCCAGGCTTGTCTGCAGCCAGCAGAAGCCGGAAGAGGCAAGGAAGGGTCCTCCCCTAGAACTTTCAGAGGGAGCACGTTTCTGCCAACACCTCAATTTCAGACTCCTGGACTCCGGAACAGCCGGGGAATACATTTCTGTCGTCTAAGGCCCCTGACTCCGGGGTACTCTGTTACTGCGGCCCCAGGAAGCTTTACCCAGTGAGGTCTGGATCTTGGAATGACCGGGCCATTTCATCCTTACTTAGTTCCTGGGGCTTCCGGAGCTGACAGCACAGGCAGGGGGTGGCAAGTCGGCCCAGGGGAGCCGGCTTTGCGCTTCCGGAGCAAGGACAGCGAGGTATAGACTGAGCCAGGGTCTGTCTGCTTGAGGGCTGATTTAACCAACGGGCAGCGCTTGGGTCATTTTGTGCTAGAGGAAAGGTGACCGGACGGGAAATGGCTGGGAGCCCTGCGGGCTGGTCCTGCCCCTGCTGCTTCTGACTGGGGTGGGGGCTTGGGAGAGGCAGCCAACCTTCCGGGGCCTCAGTCTCCTCCTCTGTCCAACGCAGGGACCGGATGGTGGGTAATCCCATGAAGTTGCCCACCGATGAGTTGTCAACCCTGAGCCAGCGAGGCCGTTAAACGCCAGTAGCCACGATGCTTGGGGACAGGGCCTCCCGGCACAGACGAGCAGCCCTTGCCCCCGGTCTGGTTCTAAGCTCAGGCCCGTTTAGCTGCCTGCGTTAGTGATTACGGATAGATGTTTTGCTTTCTGGTTAGAGTCACTTGCCCCATTTAGGAATATCTCTGCAGCCTGTGACTACACTAGAGATATCTAGTCACCGGGTCATTTAATATGAAGGATGGTAACCCCCCACAAAGGGGTCTAATGAGCTACTTTTTCTCAGAATTCCTTCTACGGCATCAACCGGACTTTCTCTAACCCAAAGGTGCCAGGTGTAGCGACGTTGGGAGGCCTTCTCAGTCCCCGCTCCCTCATCCATACAGCAGCCTGCTTTGAACCTTCGCCTTGACGGGGAAAAGTGGGCCCAGAAAATTTGGATACGGAGAAGTGGTGGGGAAAACGTCGGGCGCATTTTCTCTCTGCAATTCTAGGGCGATGTACGGGTTTTCTCTGCCACCAGCAGATGACCTCAAACTTAGCAGCTTAACACGGCCCATGGTTGCTGACTCGTGGCAGTCCCAGGGCATGGCAGAGCTGGGCTCTTTGCTGAGGGTCTCCAGGCTGCAGTCAAGGTGTCAGGCAGGCCTGTGATTCTTATCTGAGGCCTGGGGGCCCCTTTCTAAAGTCACTGGTTGTTAGTGGAATTCAGGTCCCTGCAGTTGTGAGACTGAGTCTTTCCGCTTTGAGAGACCATCCATCACTGCCCCCTACGTAGTTCTCTCCTTAATGTGGCCCTTTGCTTCTGCCAGGTCAGCAGAAGAATGTCTCTGCTGCCTGAGAACTCTCTGACTTCTTTTAACTCTGACCTTTATAGTCCCTCACTCATCTGATGAAGTCAGGTCCATGCAGGATAATGTCCTTCAGGAAAGTTGACAGAGCAAGGCCTCTAATAACACATGCAAACTCCCTTCATCTTTGCCATATGATGTAGCCTGCTCAGATGAATGACACTCCACCGGTGTTCACGGGTCCTGTCCGTCCCCCCCGCCCCCCGGCTAAGGGTGGGGGAATTATGCGAGGCGTGCACACTGGGGTCTAGGGATCCTGGGGGCTATCTTAGGATTCTCCCGTCACTGATGACTTGGAGAATCTGTAATGGCCTTTCCAGAAGAAGTCTGCCGCCCAGTACCCAACCCACGGGTTGAGGTCAGCTGAGATGGCATTGTCCACGTCTCAGATGGCCCCAGGCCTCACCAGAGCACCAAACGTCTGCTGCATATGTTCTTGGCAGGCTTCCCTGATATCCTTGTACTCCTAATCCTTAGGCTCAAGCACCCATGGAGGGAGGACGTATGGTGTTCCCATGAAGTCCACTGACTCGCTTTCCAGGTTCCTCTGACAAAGCAGGAATCTGTTGACCTTTAAGTCCTGGCACCAAATGTACCTATTTACCCAGGCTTTTGCCAAAGGGTGGGGAGAGAGGGTGAAGGAAGGATTCTTTGCAGTTGGACAATACTGTGCTTTGTTGTTATTTTGCTCCATGGTGCACAGGTGGCCAAGCGTCCCACGTACAAGGCAGAAGGATTTCTCCTCCTTGGCCTCCCCTGCGTTCAGCCCTGAAGCAAGTTGTGAAGATAAAAATAAGAAACAAAGAGAGGCAGAAAGGGAGAAAGAGGAAAAGACAGAGAGAGGGAGAAAGAGGGATAGAAAGAGAGAGAAAGAGACAGGGAGAGAGAAAGAGGGAAAGAGAGAGAGAAGGAGATAGAGGGAAAGAGGGAGAGAGAAAGAAAGAGAGAGAAAGAAAGAACAAAAGAAAGAAGGAAAGAAAGAAAGAGGAAAAAAGAAGGAAGGAAAGACAGAAAGACAGAAAGAAAGACCCACCACAGTTTCTCCCGTGGTAGAAAAAACAGTCTTTAGAAAGAAACCAATAGTCTGAAAGAAGTTAACATGGACTTCGGGAAAACAAAACAAAGACACCTAACCACCTTCTATTCTCTTTGAGTTTCATTCTGTGCCATTTGTCCATGCCTGTTTGATGGTTGCACCTTGTGATGCAGGGCAGGTTTTTTGTCTGTTTTGCTCGCGGAGACTCCCGGCTTATCTGTCCAAACGGGGCAGTCTTCCAAAGGATGAGACCGGATTTGCTTTCTCTTGCTTGTGATGTAGGGTCCCCAGGAGTCCTAAGCCCCTGGACCTCAATGGAAAGCGAGCTGTCTGCCAGATCAGGAATGCCGAGTGGGGGAGAGGAGGCCAAACCGGACCTCGGAGCCTGTGTGCACAGGAGAGTCAAGAGAGGCCTCCCGGCCCTATGGAAGGTCACCAGAGCAAACGTCAAGCGGCTGGAACGCTGGTCCTCAGGCCCCGGGGTCCTTATTGCCAAGAGAGGAATTTGGTCTATGTAATCTCCATCGTGGTTTTCAGCAGCAAAATGCTCTGATTCTGTTCAGCGTGCAGTCCTTCACGTAGCCCGGTGGCTGTGACACGACTCCCCAGCTTTCGCGGGAGACCACTGCCACATATGTCATAGAATCATGGATATCTCACGCCGGGACGAGCGAGAATGCGGCCGGCTTTCAAGTTGGTGTGTTTGTTTTCCCTAAGAGACCTCGCGAGAGATGTCTGTTACCTCATTCACTAATGTTAAATAAGCTAAAAGCCGTTTCCTGGTAAGAAATGAATATACAGTTTCAGCCACAATGCGTCTTCACAGATGAAACGATATCTATCTTTCTTAAGAAGCACATTTTCCAAGGGCTCTGGGCCTCCCTGAGGATGTGATCTTTAAGGCAGGACGACACGTTCACCTCATCCTCAGGACCAGAGCCCGGAAATACTCTCCGTGAGCACAGGAGGGATTTGATTTCGTTCCGCAAAACCTTCTGGAGAGGGATGATCCCTAGAAATACCTGTGTCTGCAATGGAGGAGGTGGGACATCTCCCCGGGAGACCTTGACCAAGGAAATGCCTCATCTCTCGGAGGCATCTTAGGGCGGCCCTGTCCGGAAGCGGAAAATGGGCTAGGCCATCTAACAAAGCGCCCCAGATTTCAAGGATGTTAGTTTTCGATGAGAGAGCTTCTACTTGATATTTCTGAGAAGTCTGAAGATCCATTTCCATTGTTAAGGAGGAAAAATTTTTTTGTTTATGTATTTATTTTTGAAGAGAGAGAGAGAGAGAGAGAGAGAGGCAGAGAGAGAATCCAAAGCAGGCTCCACGCTGTCAGCAGAGAGCCTGACACGGGGCTCAATCTCACCAACTGTGAGATCATGACCTGAGCTGAAATCAAGAGCTGGACGATTAACCGACCGAGCCACGCGGGCCCCCCAAGGAGGAGAAATTTTGGAAATGCAGTGACGCTCACAGGTAAAATTTGAAGCAACGCCTTGTGGGGCCCCCCACCTTGGCAATGGCCATGTGGGGGCCTGGAAGACAGCCACAGAAGCCCTGTGGCGTTTGCCGGGAGGCTGGGGGCTGGGTTGGCCAGTACCGATTTGCCAGCCCAGGAAACTCTGTCCTTACCCGCTGGAGTCAAAAGAGGTCTTCCCAGTTTGCTCCATGGAGGCCGGCCAGTCCTGGCTCTCTGGCACACTGTGTAACAACTAACAAAGGAAGTTTGCATCTAGAACCCAGAGCCTGATTCACGATTCATGCCCGAGGCTCATTTCTGTGTGGAATATTCCAAGTACTAGCAGGAGAAAGGCAATCCCCAGCTCCCCAGCTCTCCCCTCGGTGCTCCCCATCCCGAGACCCTCCCGGGCTACCGTTCGTACGGATTTGTGCGTGTGTATGGCCAGATCACGTAAATGCAGATGTCAGGTCCACGTCTTCATAGGAGGCGAGGACAAGGAAGCAGAAGTGGATGGAATCAGCAGACGGGGGGAGGGTTTCAGATGGGTGGGAGCAGCAAGATTACTCAACACTTGGGTTTTTGATCAAGGGATCTTAGTAAAGAACAGTATAGCCTTTGTGGGGCAGAAAATAAAAATGCAAAACAGAAGCCAGTAGAGATTTAATAAACAGAGCAATCAATAGGACGCTTTCAGGAGGACTTTGTCGCAATGACTGTTTTAACCCTGCCGAGAAGCGCCGTGGTGCCTGGTCTGTGTTGATCTCCGTTGACACGGTCTCAGGCTGGCCCACGAGTCACTGCCGGAAAAGTTGGGTTAATTTGGGTGATTAACTCTTGCAAGCAGTAGTCCCCGGTATAAACGTTTTCGATGAACTTTCAAGAAGCCGAAAAATGTTTCTCAGGGTCAAATTGCTCCCCCTTTTTAAAATGCTTTCAGAAATGACTCGATGGGGGCGTGTCTGGGTGGCTCAGTAGGTTAAGCGGCCGACTTCGGCGGAGGTCACGATCTCGCGGCTCATGAGTTGGAGCCCCGTGTGGGTCTCTGTGCCGACAGCTCGGAGCCCGGGGCCTGCTTCGGATTCCGCGTCTCCCTCTCTCTCTCTGCCCCTCCCTCACTCGCACTCTATCTCTCTCTCTCTCTCAAAAATAAATAAACATCAGAAAAAATTTAAAGAAAGAAATGACTCGATGTACTCGAGTGAGCAGCATAAATGTGACCAGGGTGGGTGCTGAGATGACCCCACAGTTGTAGCTGTTTCGGTGTAGACGATTTCATGCCATTGCTGGTCAGCCTATCTCCCGATTGGCGGTTTCTTCCTACGCCAGCCCCCCACCTTGTTTAACCAGGACTTCAGATTACTGAGCAAACTGCTGTATGGCCTTGGGCGAGTCCTTTAACTTTGCTGAATCTCAGGTTGCTCATCTGTGAGAGGCTTCTTTTTTTTTTTTTTTTTTTTTTTTTGTAATCCAACTCTTGGAACGTTTGTGAGAGAATACAGGCAATTGCCTGAAAATGTGGAAATCTAGGTAAAAGCAAACATTATTATTCTTTCTGCCTGGTTACGGGGCTGGGCCTCAGAAGGTAGAGCAGCCTGGTGGCCAGGAGCTGGGCCAGGAGTCAAGTCACTTCGTTGGTTGGGAGGCCTTGAACATGTGACTTTTTCTCCCCAAGGCCAATAAAGGTCACACCTGCCTTATTGAGACTACAAGAGGCAATGGAGGTGAAATCATACCGACTTCGTTTAAAAAAACAGTGTAAGGGGAGCTGGGTCACTCCAAAATATTTCTTATGTTAACCACCTTGCTCTGTGCCAGGTGCCCTCTGTCCCTGAAGTCACCCCAAGAAGTCTCCATGACAGGGCACCTGGTGGCTCAGTCGGTTAAGCATCTGACTTTGGCTCAGGTCATGATCTCACGGGTCATGGGTTCGGGCTCCACCCCGGGCTCCGTGCTGACGTCACAGAGCCTGCTTGGGATCCCCTCTCTCCTTCTCTCTCTGCCCCTTCTCCTGCTCTCTCTCTCTCTGTCTCTCAAAATAAATAAACTTTAAGATAAATCAATAACAATTAAATAAAACAAGACTTTTCCTGAAGTCCGTTAAAAAAAAAAAAAGAAGGTTCCGTGACATGCCATCCTGCAAGGAGGTCCCCTCTGGGTCTGGGGTTGCTTTGAAGCCAGAGCAGCCACGTCCAGTCTGATTTACTTCCTCCGGTTGAGAAAACACACGAAGGGCCTTGCGAGGCACAAACCGCGTTTCAGGCTTCCTGCTTTTAGCCGTTTCCATTTTGTCGTCTAGATTGTGACCCACCATTAAGCATGACCACGGATCTTTAGAGAAGCCCATCATCACAGAGCAGTCGGGATTACACGAGATAACTCCTAGGAAAGCACTTTGAAAACTGCAAGCTGCAACACAAACGTTCCTTCTATCAACAGTTACCTGGTCAACCGCTACTTTCTAAATTACTTTAATTGAGAAACTTTTTAAAGTACCAGAGGAGAGATGAACAACGTCTAAGAGAAAATGCTGACGACGAAAGCACGAAAACCCCACTTGAACTTGCTCACTTATGGTTGAGAGCTAAACCACACTCACCTCTCAGGGGTAGTTAGCGGAAAGATGAGCTCTTCAGCAGGCGTATCAGCAGCTCCAGTCCTGAAGGGTGTACTGACTTTACCCGGGAAGCAAGAGTGGCAGGCTCTACGATGGCCAGGGGATGGCTGAGGCTTGGTCCCAGAGGCTGGCATGGCCGGAGGACGGGCAGTGGCTGAAACCCTGGGTATTCTGATTCAACACTAAAGTGAAGAACGGGTATTGCATGAGATGCGTTGAGCATCCATGACCATCATGCCAATGTCCTAATTTTGCATTATCATCTCCTGAAGATAACCATGGGGAACATGATTTTTCGTCAACATCTCTGTAGGTCAATATTTTGCATTGGTCCTTCTCTTTGAGGATATGAAAACAATCTTGGTCATTCTCTAACTTTGAAGGTTCCCCAAGGACTGATATCTCTTCACATACTTTCATGGGTAAAGATCCCATTCTCGATGGAGACCCTCTACTTGGTGATGCCAAAAAACAAAATAGATACCACCTATCTGGGAACATTTTGAGGCATCTTAAGGGCAGGGCAGAACCACTTGGCTATGACATCTGGTTATTCTCTCTTGAGACCTTGGCCATTGAGCCAATATTGGGCTCTGTGGAACCTGCCTCTGCTGCTTCCTAAGGAAATCCATCATCCTTTGGGGCCCAAAGCCCATGAAAGCAACCAAACTCAGATCAGGCTCTAATTCCACACAAGAATCTGACCTGGCTTTCTTCAGGGCTGGCTCTTGCTCCATTGGGCTCCAAGTCTCTGTGCTGGTTGGCCTCAGTTTCCTCCCCTTTCAGCCTTTCAGTGGAACCCAGTGTGACTTCGGACTAAACTCTTGTGAGTCCAAGATTGGAAAGGTGGTCATTGTGTTGACTAGTGCCTTTGTTGCCTGAATTTCATGAAGATCAGAGCATTGTAAGTGACATCGGAAGGGTATGTTAGACCTTTTGTCCTCAGATCATTTTAGAGCTAAAAGTAAGAGCAATCATAGAAGGAAAATTTTGTTTCAGGAAGCCTGGAGAGTTTAAATTACTTGCCCCAGGTCCTTTGTCCATCTATGGTAGAGCTGGGACTAGTGTCCAACCCCCTGAGTCATAGCTGAAGACCATGCGTCCAAGGCAGTGTTTCTCAAAGTGTGATCCTCAGATCACTAGCATACGCATCACTCGGGAACTTGTTAGAAATGCACACTCTTGGGGTGCCTTGAGTCGGTCAAGCATCTGACTCTTGATTTCAGCTCAGGTCATGATCTTATGGTTTGTGGGTTCAAGCCCCATGTCGGGCTCTGCACTGACAGCATGGAGCTTGCTTGGGATCCTCTCTCTCCTTCTCTCTCTGTCCCTCCACTGCGCAATCTCTCTCTCACAAAATAAATAAACTTAAAAGAAAAAAGAAATGCACATTCTGGAGGGCCTTTGAATCAGAAGCTCGATGATCTGTGTGTTGACGTGTCCTCTAGAGAGTTCTGGTGCTTGTGAAAGTTTGAGAAGCACTTTCCATGGTATGACAAGTCAAATCTTTTTGGGGGGGCAGGTGGTGTCAATCCAATACTTTTCATCATGTGTAGAAGAGTTGAGTGCTGAACAGTGATTTTTATCACCCTTTATTTTGTTCATCTATACATTCATTTTGAGTGCCCATTCCCACATCAGGCACCACATGGATCAGAAGGACATATTGGGGGGCACCTGGGTGGCTCAGTTGGTTGAGCATCCGATTCTTGGTTTCAGCTGAGGTCATGATCCCAAGGTTGTGGGATCGAGCCCTGCACTGTGCTCCATGCTGAATGTGGATCCCATTTAAGATTCTCTCTTTCTCTCTCTCTCTGCCCCTCCCCTGCTCACTCTCTCTCTCTCTCTCTCTCTCAAATAAAAAAAAAAAAGAAAGAAGGACATATTGGGTATAAATATTTCCTTCAAGTTGCTGATGGGGAGTCAGGGAATAGCCAAAGTTTTTATATTGGAATGCAAGACAGAATGTGATTGAATCCTTGAATGATACAGACATCCGGGGCAACAACCTGAGTTTGGAAACTTCCTGAGGTGCAGAGGTGAGGTTGGAAATGCTAACGGGGAGACAGACCTAGCAGGCATATGGTGGAGATGGGCCTAATGAGTTCTGGAAACGGTAACAGTAGCCTGAGACCGGTTAGGTGAGAGGAAAGAGCTTGGGCTGGACGTTACATGATCGAGGACCCCAAAGGGGCTGGCCTTAGCGCCTGAGGGGGATGGGCAGTTGGCCTCAGGTGCATTGCTCAGTGATTGACTCTGAAACCTTCCACCTGGTAGGGAGGTATTTTCAGACTCCTCTACAGTACAAGCCTCAAGCAATTTGGCATGACTCAGGTGGTTGGGAAACAATCGTGCTCCCAGGGACGGCCTGACATGTCACTTGAGCAGCCGCCTGCGGCCCAGCTGTTCTTTTTAGGAGGTATGGGCTGATGCTGAACTTGAAAGGGAGTCCAGCAAATGGCAAATGGACACAGAAGGTCGAGTCACGAGCGCTTGCCTCGCCTAGGCCAGTCTTCCCTTCCAAGCGTGAAGCCGACCGCAAAGTCAGATTGGCTTGCAAACATCTGTGCTTTCAAATTGTGGCAGTAAATTCTCTGCGAGCCACTCCGTTCCCCGGCTCGGTGCATATCCCCGCATGGTGCACACCTGCCTGGATATCAAAGCGGCGTTCACAGCGAGGTGCCCCTCGGTCCCTGACGGCTTTCTGGATTGGCCAAGAAAAACGCCTAGTTGAGTAGCCGGCTCCAGGGTATTTCATCGCGTTTTAATTTTGGAAACGTAGCAATTCTTTGGTGACACATATCATAAATCTAGTTATCAGATCGTTTCATCAGAACACTTTATTATCAACCACGCTAAATAATAGAGAATTTATTGCAGTTACAACGACTCTTATTTTTGAAGATAACCCCGGCTAACAGTGATCTAGGACAGTCATTATTTTGTGTCATACACCTACGCTACGAAACAAGCCTTCTTATCGTCATCTTACAAGTGAGCAAACCCAGTCACACAGAGGATGGTGACATCTTCACAGTTCTGCAGTAACTGGCATCTCTCTCTCTCTCTCTCTCTCTCTCTCACACACACACACACACACACAGACACACAGCCCATGCACACACACACACACACACACACACACACACACACACTCATAATCCTGGTGGGATAATGGTATCACATCTTAGAGAGAGGTAGGGATTCAAGCTAACATGGGGCAACTGAGTTCGGACAGGCTGACCAACTTGGGGAAGCCACTTTTAACTCTTACAGCACTGGCTGTCTGTTTGTTGACACGAAGTCCCTTCCCCACAGGTTTGTGGTGAGGGAAAAACTGACAGAATCCGTTGAAAAGTTCTGCTCTACAAACGATCTCCTCCCCCCTCCGCCTCTCTTTTTTTCTGCCCGTCATATCCAGAAGTTAGATTTCTCTGGAAGGCCATGGATGCAGACCTAGCCTCAGGGCCCCCTGATCTAACTCTCTCAGCCCAACTCAGATGGGCTGAGTCTGCTTCTAACCTGTTGGTTTAGTTCAGCAGAATCATCTGTCTGGCCAGGTGACCTCGGTAAGCAGTCGACTGGCCACGGGTTTCCCAAGGACCTTTTGGGACAGCTCAGCGCTCTGACAGGTGGATGCCGGGATCCCCACAAATAAAGATGTCTTATCTTGGGGTCTGTGCGTTTCGTTACTTGAGCACTCTTCCACCCTGGGGAAGTCACATCTTCCTCTGCTTCCCCGGCAGCCCCTGCAGCCAGTGGTTTAGGGCCCCGGGGTGGGGGTGGGGCTCCATACTTTCTCCAGCACCCAGTGTTTCAGGTACCCACTGACTACACCCCCTGACCTCCCATCCCGCCCACTGCCACCCTCACTCGCTGAATTTCAGTGCTTGATGAATGCGTGAAATAGGGCTTCCCGTGAGCTTGTGTCTCTCAAGGGGTTCACGAAAAAGCCTTATGCCTGCAGCAGAAACAAACCCGTGTGCTCCAGCTTTCTAGAATGAGTGAGATGTTGGAAATCCTTCTCCAAATAAAAACGATTCCCAAATGAAGGCCTGTGAAATTAGAAATGTAGCTGTAATGATAGTTTTTGTTTTTGTTTTTGCTTTTTTACTCTTTTATCCTGGTATAATTGATATAACATCAATGTTACCATTAGTAACATTTACTACATTCCCAAGATTGTGCAGCCGTCACTATTATTTATTTCCAGGAGATTTTCATCCCCAAAGGGAGACCCAGGGGACACCTGGGTGGTTCAGTGGGTTGGGCATCTGAGTCTTGATTTCTGCTCAGGTCATGATCCCAGGGTCCTGAGATCAACCCCCGTGTTGGGCACTGTGCTGAATGTGGAGCCTGCTTGAGATTCTCTCTCTTTCTCGCTCTCTCACTGCCCCTCCCCTGCTTGCACTCTTGATCTCTCTAAAAATAGAAAAAAAAAAAAGACAGACCCAGAGGGCAACAGGGTGGCTTAGTCAGTTGAGCATTTGACTCTTGATTGCAGTTCAGCTCATGATCTCATGGTCATGGGATTGAGTCCCTCATCGGGCTCTGCACTGGGCGTTGAGCCTGTTTGGGATTGTCTCTCTCCCTCTGCCTCTCCCTCGCTCTCTCTCTCTAAAACAAAAAAAGAGAGACCCAGTACCCATCAAGCAATCATACTCCATTTCTTCCCCTGCACCACACCCCCCAGCCCCTGGAAACCACTAAACCCACTAATTCCACGGATTGCTTATTTGGGATATTTTCATATTAGGCAGACAAGTCTGCGAATTCAAAAATTGCAACATGCTATGCATTCACATTTATTAAAAATAGAAAAGTCTAGAAGGGCTTCCTTTCTTCCGACCCGGCCCCCATCAGTCCACATCCCCTGTCCTTTTTTCTACGCCTTGGTCGATTCGTATGTGATACAAGTCAATATGCCTATGTTATCGCCTGCTCCCTTTATCCCACAAAAGGTAACATTCCATACACAGTATTACGTACCTTGCTTTTTAGTCACGTAACAAAATGCCCCAGAACTTTATCCGTATCAGCGCACAGAGAGCTTCCCGCTCCTTTGTGCGGCTGCGCGGTGGCTTGGACGGGCCGTGCTTTCTTTAACGCATCCTCTCTTGATGGACAGCTGGGTTTGTTTCCAGTGGTTTCCCCTCACCCCCCAAGCCGCAGTGAATCGTCTTGTACGCGTGTCCTCTTGAAAGTGTCCCTGGGGCACAAATTCTCAGAAGCCGAGTGGCTGGGTCAGAGGGCGTGTGGATTTTAATTTTGTTATCTTTTGCCTAATGAGCCTCCAGCGGGGTCGTGAGGATTCACACTGTCTCTGGAAACCCGGGGAAGCCTCCCAGCCTCCACCACGCTGTGTCCCCAAACGTCAGTAGTATTTTCAGTCCCGGTGTATAGATTTCATTTGAATATCTATTCATATGCTTAAGAAATAGGATGTAAAGAACAGTTATTCTCTTTTTGTCTCCTTTAGATTTTGTTTGTTTTTATTTATTTTTGAGACAGAGAGAGAGCATGAGCAGGGGAAGGGCAGAGAGAGAGGGAGACGCAGAATCGGAAGCAGGCTCCAGGCTCCGAGCTGTCAGCCCAGAGCCCGCTGCGGGGCTCAAACCCACGAACCGTGAGATCGTGACCTGAGCTGAAGTCGGACGCCTAACCGACTGAGCCACCCAGGCGCCCCTCTTTTTGTCACCTTAAAGGAAAGGAACGCTTGCCTGTTTGGCACCTCAGGTGACATCCACCAACGCCTGCAGACCCTTCCTCCACCCGGAAAGAACGGCCTGTGGAAGGTCTCCGCTTCCCTGGGCCAGAGGTCAGCTGAGACCCTCTCTGTTACAAGGATTTGGTATTTTCAGAACAGATTTCTTCTGCGTCCAACCTGAGCGTGCTTCTCGCATTCCCAGGCAGAGGCTGTGAAGTCCAAGCTGTCACTGTTGACTCCGCTCCCCGCCAGGCACCTGCTCTCAGAGCGCCAGGCCAGGGCTCCAGGAGTTCATTACAAAGCATGGGGAGAACGCTAATTATGGAGGTCAAAGCCGTGTGGGGTGCGGAGCCGGGCTCAGGTTGAAAGGGCCCCTTCTCGGCTCTTGCCCATGGCAGTAGAGTGCGTGCGTGTGTCGGGGGCGGTGGCGGGCCACCCCCAGGCTTAAGTTTTGGGGCCCACGTGCCAGCAAAGGGCGAGAATCCCTGCACTCGGGCCCTTTGACTGTTCCTTTAAAAAAAAGTTTTAAACGTGTCTGGACAGAGGGACTTTCAAGTTGCTTTAGGCTTTGGAGAATCCTCTCTCTCTCCTTAATTAGGAGTCAAAGACTCCATTGAAAACTCAGACTTTTTCCGTTTGCGGTCATGGCCTCTGTGTGGCTCTCTGTCGGCTTGGTGGGCACGCAGTGTTTGCTCCCGGTCACCTGCCCCAACTCCTCAATGCCTGGGTACTGGCCTCCCCAGGCACTGCCGGCCAGAGCTGGGAGCGTGCACACTGGTTAGCTGTCATGGTCAGCATCTGACTGTCCTCGAGGGACAGCTGATGGGCAGCGAACTTCCATCCATCATTTCAGACGCGGGGAAATAAACTCAGCCCTTAGGGAGACCAAAGAGACCGAGCATAAGGTGAGTCCTCAGGGGGCCGCGTTCTCTGGTTTACAAACGGTGCAGGTGAGACCCTGCGTTCCTTCCCGCCCCTTGAGCCCCACGTGAGCAACCCTGCCTGCCGTGTGTCTCACTGTGCCTCAATGGTCCTTATTTAAGCATTGAATGAGGAGTGGGCCGGAAGTTTTACACCGGATGGCTGTGAAGCAGGGACACCTCAGCTCCCTGCATGTGCGGCTAAGTGCATCCCCTATGTCCCCTAATCCGGAGAGCATTTCCTGTCCCTCCTCTGGTTCTTATCCCTTAAATTTAATACTCTGAGCTCACTCGGCCATCCTCCCAAAGCTAACCCTGGTCTCCGGTTCCTGGCACAGGGCTCTGGTGACCAGGGAGGTCTTGGGAGACAATTATAGATGGTCAAGTCCCTTCTTGGTCATTTATTTATTAAAAAAAAAAAGTTTATTGGGGCACCTGGGTGACTTGGTTAAGCGTCCGACTTCAGCTCAGGTCATGATCTCACAGTCCGTGAGTTCGAGCCCCGCGTAGGGCTCTGTGCTGACATCTCAGAGCCTGGGGGCTGCTTCAGGTTCTGTGTCTCCTTCTCTCTCTGCCCCTCCCTCGCTCACGCTCTGTCTCTCTTTGTCTCAAAAATTAATAAACATTAAAAAAAATTTTTTTTAAGTTTATTTGTTTTTGAGAGATAGCGTGAGCGGGGCAGAGGCAGAGAGAGAGGGAGACAAAGGATCCAAAGTGGGCTCTTTGCTGACACCAGATAGCCTGATGTGGGGCTCGAACTCACAAACTTCGAGATCATGACCTGAGCTGAAGTTGGAGGCTTAACTGACTGAGCCACCCGGGTGCCCCCAAGTTCCTGCTCGGTCATTTAAAGTCCCGGAGTACCTTAATGTTTCCAAAATTCAGTTACATCACCTGTAAAATCGGCTAGCAATACCAATATCCAACAGCAGTGGGTGAGGACCGAAGGACACATTTGGAAAGTGCCCGGCCCCATAGAAAGCGCTTTTGGCAGCCGTGAAATGTTCTGCCGGCGGTTGGTGATGAACTCATTTGCTGCTCCTCTGGACCCACCACGAATGTGTGCAGAGCCACACTTGCCACGGGCTGTTCCCAGGTGGTGACCGGGCATCACAGGGGTGCTACGACAGGTGCATTCCCGAGGGATGTGGGCTTCCTCTGTCCGACAGCTGTGGCTCGAGGACGTCCCACGGGCTTGCCCAGAACTTCCTTAGAACTGTGCTACAGACAGACTTTGTGCGTCGGCTCCCCCGCCCTCCTTCCCAGGGTCAGACAGGCATCTGCTCTGCTGGCCCTCCCCCTTCTGGATCTTTCTCTTTTTTGCCATCACAGTGGCATCGACTTCCATCTCGGTCCCTGCTTCTTAGAGACCCCACACTAGTATGACACCCAACACATTTTAGTTCCCTCTCCTCTTTGCCAAACATATAGCTCAAAGGCCATTTCCCATCTAGATATCATTTACGGGGATAACGATATGTGTTAATTATTTACTTTAAAATTATTTTCTCTCAACCTGGTGGACATCCCTGTCGGTACCTCGGTGACCGTGAATCCTGGGACTTCTTTGAGCATCAGCATTTGGGGGAGCTGCTTCACACGCAGACAGACAAAAGTCTCAGACAAAAGTCTTCCTCCCTTGCTGACCAGGGACTAGGTATTTTAAAGTGTGTTTTTCCCTACATGAAGACAAACGAGCAATGCTCCCACCTCTGCAAGTGCTGTGCTCCCCAGGACCAGCGTCTGTCTCCACCGAAGGTCTAGAGGGCGTGGGAAGGTCAACCGCAGGCCTGGGAACTTCTGGGTGTGTGCACAGAAGCACCTCTGTCTGTTTCTGGACTCAGCAGGCAGTATTCCTTTCCTCTGACTTTGCCTTATCTGATTTTTTCTAGGAATCTTAGCTTCTTGGTGATGATAGGGGTGAGAGACCCCCCCAACCCTTACTCCATTCACCCCACAAATCAGCCTGGGGATCTTCGGCAGCTCAGAGTAATGAAACCATAAAAACATGGTGTGACAGACCATGGAGGGGTCTTAGCGACCATTAAATTGACCCACCTCATTTGCTAGGTAAGGAAAGAGGCCTAGGGTGCAGCAGAAATTGTCCTTCCTTTGTATTTCCCTTGACTTCCAACCATCCATCCATCCACCCACCCACCTATTCACCTACCAATCCATCCAATCATCTATTCATCCATCAGTCCATGGATCCATCTACCAATCCATCCATCCATCCATCCGTCTGTCCGTCCATCCATCCATCCATCCATCCATCCGTCCGTCTGTCCGTCCATCCATCCATCCATCCATCCATCCATCCGTCTGTCCGTCCATCCATCCATCCATCCGTCTGTCCGTCCATCCATCCATCCATCCATCCATCCATCCGTCTGTCCATCCATCCATCCATCCATCCATCCATCCATCCGTCTCTCCGTCCATCCATCCATCCATCCATCCGTCCGTCCGTCTGTCCATCCATCCATCCATCCATCCATCCATCCGTCTGTCCGTCCATCCATCCATCCATCCATCCGTCTGTCCATCCATCCATCCATCCATCCATCCATCCACATATCAGGGCGAGGCTCTGAGAATTCAAAGAACAATACAATGTGGTGTCTCTCCATGGAGGCTCTCCCAGTCTAGCACTTGCTAGATTTCATTCCTTAAAAAGGCCCAGTTCAACCTTGTCCCTGAAATAGCCCAACTATGTCATCCATCACTCAACCTCTTGCAGTGGAAACCTTTCAAATTCCATCAGCAACACTTTGGCTGTGGGTATGTAGGTCACGAAAAACAAAGTCAGTAACACATGCTTGCCCATTTCTTCCCGGAGGAAGAGACTCTTACGCCCAGAGTCTAGGCCGTGGGGCGCAGGTGCCTCCGGGCTTGGGAGCCTCTCCCAGCAGAGAGAACCCGCTTTTAAAGTTCTGCTTCCTTCCAATCCCCTCCCTTCTCTCACCCCCACCCCATTGCCCCGGTAACTCAGCTTTCTCCACCCCGCCCCCCTCAAGCACGACTGCGTTGGGGCCATCCAGCAATGGGTTCCCTTTATGGCCCTGCTTGTCTCATTGCCCTTCACATCGGAGACCCTTTCTCTCTTTGAGCAAACTCATTACCCTCTGTTAACCCTGCTTGCATAGAAGAGGCTCTGATGTGTGTTGTGAGGGCTCAGGAATGGAGGGAGGAGGGTAGACACTCGAACACACTACACACTCAGATCCTCAGCTGTGAGACGTCTCGTTCTTTCCTTAGAGACCATGAATGACCATGGCTACATCTGTGCTGCTCGTGACGGTGAAGAAGGCAAGGGTCCCTTGGGAGGGTTGGGCCCATCCCTTAGCTCTGCCTTAGACCTGCTTCGTGATCTTAAGAAAGTGCTTCCTCATTCAGGTAGGAGCAAACCCGCTGATCATCAGCTAATATTCACGGCTTGCTTTGTAGACAACTCCTACAGTGCCCGAGCACCCGGGGTTTCCCCTATGGCTGTAAAGCCCGGTGACCAAAGCACGGCCGACGTACCATCTGCCATGGTGATAGGCAGATGCCACGATGCTGCTTCCTACCTCGCGTCTCCTTCTGAGTGAAGAGCTGCTGTGCCTTCTGGTGCATTTGCAGTAGACGTGTGCCAAGCAAGGTGCTGGCTCACGTGGGTGTCCTTGTGCCAGCGGTGGGCGTGCACCAGGGTGCCACGGACCTCGGGGACGTTCTGCAGTGTGCACGTACTTGGGAGTTTGGGTTGGGAGCCAGGCAGAGCAGCAGCCTATCGTCCTGGAGCCCCGAGCCCTACCTGCAGGATCCAGAGACATCTGCAGGCGCCCTGCTCCTACCCCCCACCCCCACATTTTCCCTTTTAATCCCCTCCCCGCCTCCAGAAACATGGTGATCGCTGCCGACCCTCCTCTTGCGATCGTGGCAAGTCACTGATCTCCAGGAGTCGCAGCTTTCAAATCTGAGAAGTGGAGTCATAACCCCATGGACTTCACAGGGTAGGCATGGTGAATACACGAGGCCGTTTTTGTGAAGGTGATTCGCGAGCGGCTTCTCCCGTGTGGGTTCTCCCGAAGGAGCCCTTGATGCTGATACACCGTAGGCGCAGTGTAGACACTTCTGCGTGCCCAGCGTCATCTGGCCCCCTTCGTACCCACGGAAGTGGTGCCGTGTGAACCCTCGGCTTACAGAGGAAGAGACCAGAAAGGAGCTTCTCCCGGAGGTGGTATCGTCACAGTTGGAACCCAGGCTGCGTGGTTCTTGCCCAGCTCTGAACCACGGCTCTGTTGGACCTACTGGATGCAGGACGGAACTTGGGGAAAAGCCCACAGAGCCCCGCCCCGCTGGCTCGTTCCCCAGACAGAACAGCCCGTGTGGGGTTCATCCCGTGGTCACCCTGCCACCCGCTGCAGCCGTGAGGCTGACACATAAGGGACACCCGAGGGCTCTGGCTCCCTGCTCCCTGCACGCTCAGCATGGGCAGCACCCCCCTCCTCCACCCTTGGGATCCCCCCGAGGGCCTCATGTCCAAGTGCGCGACCGAGGAGGCCCCGGGCGTCCCTCCAGCCCTGGGTGTCTGTGACCCACAGTCCGTCACCGGCTGTGTTCGTTTGCTAGGACGGCAATAACAAAGTTGCACGAACGGGGTGTCTTAAAACAACAGCAGTGGATGGCCTCACGGTTCTGGAGGCCAGAGGTCCTAACTCAAGGTGTCACCAAGGCTGGCTCCTCCTTTGGAAGGATCTGTCCCCAGAGAATCTGTCCCGGGCCTCTGTCCTAACTGCTGCTGACGGCCGGCGACCCTGGGCGCTTCTTGGTTTGTGGCAGCGACTCTGTGATCCCTGCCTCTGTCTTCGCGTGGGCTCTGTGTCTCCGACTCGTCATGTGGATGGCTCGAGTGCCACTCTTTTTATAAAGACGTCCTCGTACTGGACGAGGGGCCATCCTACTCCAGCACTACCCCGTCTGTACTAATCACATCGGCAACAGCCCTACTTCCAAATGAGGTCACGCTTGAAATGCTGGGGGTTAGGATGTCAATGTATCTTCTTTGGGGGGGGGAGGTGGGGGACACCACGGACCCATAACATCACTTTTGCATAAAACTGGCCCAACGGGTGAGCATCTTCTGTCTTGTCTGAACTTCCTCGGGCTGGGTTCAGTCAGGTAAGCATCCAGCTCTCGATTTGGGCTCACGTCGTGATCTCGCGGTTCGCAAGATCGAGCCCCACGTCGGGCTCTGCACTGACGGCACGGAACCTACTCGGGATTATCTCCCTTTCCCTCTCTCTCTGCCCCTCCCCTGCTCTCTCTCAAAATAAATATGAAAAAAAAAAATTCACAGATTGCGGGGGTGAGAACTAGAAACCTGTTTTTCCCGGCAGGTACTACAGGTTAAATAGTGTCCCTCAAAAAGACACGTCGCCGTCAGAATGTGAGCCTATTTGCCGGTGTAATTAGGCAAGCTGAGGTCATGCTGGGGTAGAGCGGGCCCCCGATGCAATATGACTGGTGTCCTTAAAAGAAGAGGAGAGACGCACACACGGTAAAGACAGCTGTGTGATGACACAGAGACACGGAGGGAGAAGGCCACGTGGCGACAGGTAGAGATCGCAGAGGTGTGGCTGCGAGCCGAGGAAGGCCAAGGCCAGTCACTCCCAAAAGTTAGGACGAGGCCTCGGAGGATTCTGCGTAGTCTCAGAAGGAACCAGCAGTCTCTCGCCCGCTTCCGGTGTGGGCACCGTGGGGACACCGTGAGGCGTCTTCCTTCCAGGTTCCTGGGCCCGACACGCTCCGGAAGCGGGAAAAGACGAGGAGACACAGACGGCAGTGGGTGGGAAGCACGACCCGTGTGCCAAGCGTTTTATACATGCCGTGCTCTCCCGGGGCCGAGATTCCTAACCTTGCCCCCACTTTGCAGATGGGAAGTGAGGGAATTTGTCAGAAGGTTCCCGGCTGGTAAGCGGCCAGGTGGGGCTTCCCACTGGCGTCTGTGGGTCTGACCTGGACCAGCTCTCCGCGGGGGTTCAGCAAACGCCCCCGAGGTGGGTCCCCGAGAGGCAGAAGCTGCCCTCACCGTTGCCTGCTTGGTGTGGTGCAGAGTTCGGCGGGGGCGGGGGGATCTTCCCCACCCTTCAGGGCAGCTGGGCTCTGCCTGCTGTCCCCTTCTAATGCCCTACAAGTGACACCTTTCTCAAACCTCAGTATCTCCCTGCAAACTTAAAGAGCAGCCCCAACTCAGGGCCACGGGAGCGGCCCCCGGTATGTCCTTCAGTGGACATTGATTACGCTCCGGGCCAGGCAGCATACCCGGGGCTCTGGGACAAGCCAGACAGTCCCAACGTGCCCTGGCCCTCAAGGAGGCGCAGAGGCTATGACTTCTGCATGCTTTCCTAGCAATGCCCCCAACTGGGGCCTTACCGTCCTACGTGGGGCGTCCTACGTGACTGTGAATCGCGTGCAAGGTCTCCTTGCAGTGACCTTGGGCCTAGCAAGACTCCTCGTCAGCATAGGTGTCAGGTCTTACACACTGCAGGGCCTTGGCGCCCTCCCCGTGCCCTGTTTATGGGCCTTAGTTGTTGTACAGTTTCCGGTTGACCTCGGTGGCATTTGCCCCTTTGCCTCTCTCTTGTCTGGTAGCCAAATCCGATTTTTCTCCAGGCCTTATCTCCGGGAAAACTGTAAAAAATGAGCTCAGGTCAGCCAGCGCAGGCCAGGCGTCTTCCCCAAAGCCCTGCTCTGATAGCTTTTGGGATCACTTTGCTTTGTCTTTTTGGGCACAGGAAAGTCGGGTTGGTGCCCGTAGCTCCAGACTGGCAGACTGACCTTGTACACAGATTTCCTAATTTAGTCCTTGCAGCCATCCAATTAGATAAGCACTCTGATGCTTCCCATTTTCCAGATAAACAAAAACAAAAACAAAAACAAAATGGAGGCACAGAGGTGTGATGTAACTTATCCTGACTTTCAGAAATTGGACTCTAAATAACTTATCCAACGTCCCTTAGCCAGTGACTTTCAGAAATTGGACTCTAACCCAGGGGGACTGAGAGTGCGTAATCAAAATTCCACGTGGCGGCTTGAATGAGACACACGCACGTAGGTAGGCCCATACGTGATGGGTAATGTTAGATCGATCGATAGATGATAAGTAGATCGATAGATCGATAGATGATAGGTAGACAGATACTCTCTAGACATTAAAGGCTGGGGACTCCTACCAGAGAAAGATGTTGTTTGTTATGATCGTATTTTCTCCCACATCAGTCTTTCAAAATTACCTTCAACCCACGCACCCAACCTCGTGACGGCCGCCTTCTAGAGGAGGAAATAAATGCCCAGAGAAGTCAAGCTCGTCACTCAGGTTCTATGGCCCAGGGGCCTCCACATGGCCATGCCGCATGCCGACCGGCCCCCCGGGACGCCCTGTGGCCTGGGGCTTCTTGTGCCCGGTGTCAGGGGTGCTGGCGTGGGCGGCAGGGACCAAGCGTCTCCCTTAGAAGTACCCCCGAGGCAGGGAGCCTCAGGACTCCACCTCACGTCTCCAGGACACTAGACTTTGGATGTGACGCCTCACCCCCAGAAGCATGTCCCTTACAACCAATCACCCCCTCTGGTGCCAAATCCCCACGTGCCCTACCCTGGGGCCTGCAGCCGGGGAGGGGGAGGGGCTGGAGCGGGGAGCCCCACCCGGGGAGGCTGGTCTGGGGCTAGACCCACGGGTTCGGGCCTGCCCCCCATCCACCGTGGGGCCGGAGGCTGGTCATCCAACCTCTTCCGCGTCCTCACCTGTAGCACAGCCCGTGTCCCAGAACGTTTCATGCGGAGAATGAGTTTCTGTGTGAAAGATGCTTCAGCGGTGTGTGGATGTGGTTGTGTGCGATGCCCCCGGGGTGCTGGAGGCCGACCTTTGTGCCCCCCCGCCTGGAGGACGACGTCTGCCACCAGGGCAGTTGCTGCGGCTAAGTCAGGCCCCGGGTTTGTCTTGGCTTGACTTGTTTCCATTTTCAATTGAAAATTAAATTTGGATAGACTTCAGCCTGACGAGGTCCGCTCCCTGGGCCTCGGCCAGCCAGCTCTGAGTAACTGCAGACAGGGTGGGGTCACTGGGATTTGGTTATTGGATTTTTTCCCCCCTGCGGTTTCGGGCAGCCTCTCCGCGACAGGCAGCGTCGTCGTCTTAAGACTGGACTTTCCGGGAGAGCGTTCGGGTCACTCCAGGCGTCAGTTGGAAAAGGCTGCTCGTGGACGGGGTCACGGGCCCGAGCTGGGAGCTGCCTCCTTCCGACCTGCAGCCTCCGAGCCCATCGAAGTCTAGGTGACAGCCGGTCCCAATAGCTGTCGCTCCATTGCTGGGCAGTGGGCATTGCTGTTTCCGCGTCAGGCCTGGGCTGTTCCTTTGCGATCATCTCTCTGCTTCCCTGGCCGCTGTCCCTTCGCCAGCCCCCTGACGCCTCACCCACCGGAGCTCTGGGGGAGGCAGAGGGGGCCGCCCCAGCCAGCCATGTCCCTGCTCCAGCCACGCAGCCCGCCGACCCCCACCACAGGGTCTCCCTCCCCGGCTGGGATTCGGTTAGCTGGGCTGGGGCACCCACTCTTGGCTGCTCCCCTGCTGTCCCCAAATGCGCTGACTGTGACGACCCGTCTCTCCACGACCCCCCTGGAACCACTGCAGACCGCTTCCCCTGACAGCAGCCTTGCCCAGACGGGGAATCCTGTGAATCTAAAACTTGAATGAGGGGCGCCTGGCTGGCTCAGTCGGTTAGATGTCTGACTCCTGCTTTCGGCTCAGGTTCGCGGGTTCGAGCCCCGCATCTGGCTCTGTGCTGACAGTCAGTGCGGAGCCTGCTTGGGATTTTTTCCTCTCCCTCTCTCTCTGCCCCTGCCCTGCTCTCTCTCTTTCTCTCTCTGAAAAAAACAACTAAACTAAACTAAAGTAAAAAAAAACTTGAAGGAAGAGAGCTTAGTTTGGGGCGTGCATCGCAGGGTCGTGTGTGTGCGTGAGGGGGCTTTTTATGTGTCTATTTCAACATTTTTGTCTAGGGCAAGAAGTCACTAGATATGCCAACCCCGGGGGCACTAAATCATGAGAACACGGAGGCCAGACAGCCTTTAAGGTGTAGACGGAAGAGTCCCCTTGGGATAATCCAGTTTACCGGTCTTCTAGCGGACGGAGGCGCCACAGTCTCCTGAGGTGACTGGGTTATGAGCAGCGGGGGGCACTCTGCATTTCGTCAGCGATGTAGGGACGACACCCTCTTCTGAGCGCTTTATGAGGCTTTGTACCATGCTGGGCCGCTGGCGTCTGATCGAAACAGCTTCGATAATGCCGCAAAAAGTTGCCAGACGATTTATCCCATTGGCACGAAGCCTAGAATTATAATCAGATCTTGACTTCTTCAAAGGCTTCTCGCTCCGGACTTTCCAAATCGAAAATAAATATTGAGGGCAATTACCCTCCTTTCGTCCTCTGCTGTGCGAAGGGGAGTTTTCATCCCTTAGTTCCAGTAACCTGTCATTTCATTCGGAAGGTATTAGCCCATGGAATATCAACACGGTCCGTCTAGGTTTTGACTGAAAGGAGGGAAGATTTATTATGCCCCGGGTTCATATTTTCCTCTCTTTAAGAAGTCCTGGGCACGCCAGACACTCCTTTTCAGACAAAATCGGCTGTTTTCTTCCCATTACTGGATGCATTGTTTGTGTGCCCCGTTTGCTTGCTATACTCAGAACTCCCTCAAGGGGGCAGCAAACCACAATGCCTGCCGCGTTTCTGGGGCCGCGCCTGGGGTTGCGGAGAGGCCTTGGGACTTGCCTCCAGAGGGGGAATGATTATTGGATTACTGCTCGCCTTCTCAGGAGCTTCTCCGGGCTTGACACGAAAGCACTTCTCCCGGAGTGAAAGCCAGAGCTTCCCCAGTCTCGTTTTTTAGAGAGCTGCAAACATGACCAGACCTATTAATTACTTAATTGAGGTTCTGGGCTTTGAAGATGAAAAGTGTGCTTAAGTGGTGAGTTCTGTTGTTTTCAGACTGGGAAGCTCTTTACTGAGGGGGGTGGGGTGGGGGAGAGGTCTCCTGAGCGTCTCTCCAAGTTATCAGGTCCACTCCGGTGACCCTCTCTGGTGACACGGACCACCCAGTCCTACCGCTGTGCATCGAGGAAGTGTCTCCTAGGTGAACCCCCTTGCAAATACTTCCTCCATCCATCTCGAGCCACACCAGGCTGCCCACAGAGTCCCAGCAAAGGGTCTGGTCGCCCTCAACGTGTGTCCCTTTCACCCTGATCCAGTCACAGGCCCCCCTGTGGTGGCTGAGAATCTGTAGGGGGTGCTGGTCCATTAGGGACCCTGCTTGGCTGCGAGACAGACTGACGCGGATGCCCCGGTGGCTTTGTGGCCCTGCCGGGGGCGGAGAGTACTGGTCACTAAATGAGCAGCGCCTCCAAGCACCAGGCCAGCTCCGCCTGGGGCGAGCAGTGTCTGTACCTGTCTTCGCCCATGGGGATGGGGGAATGGGAGGGGAGATGGGGAGGTCTCCCCACGGGGGGCCCAAAGTCACGGGCAATAAAGGAAGCACTGCAATGTGGCATCGATGCTCTGGTTTACGGAGAACTTTCACATCGACATCATCTCCCGGGAGCCTCTGGAAGGCTCCTGCGAAGAAGCTGAGGCCCGGGTAGGAGACACCCAGAGCAGGCGGAGGGAGGGGCAATGCAGGAGGAAATGCCCCAGGAAGGCTTCTCGACACCTCCAGCGTCCCTCCCTCCCGACCCTCCCCCGCTCCTTCCAGACCGGCATGCTCAGTGGTTAGAAGGCAAGCACCCCACAGCGGCGCCCTAACCTGAGATATTAGCCTTCATGTCACCAGCATTTGAAATTAATTCTGCCACGCGGGGTGCTGGTCACGCTCCGCTGCTCTGCAATTCTTGCCGACGTGTAAGTAGTTTTCCTCTGCCTCTGAACCCAAGCACAAGAGAAATCACTGAGGAAAGTCAAAAGTCTAGACTCCCCGCGAAAGGCTGTGAGGGGAAAGAAATCCCCAAATCCAGGGCGACGCTTCCTCTCCCGCGGGGACAGGTGTCTCCTTCCCCGCGTGGATGTCCCTCGCCCGCAGCCCAGGACCTAACACGGCGGGGCGAGTCGGTTTCATTTCATGTTTTGAGAGGGTGTACCGCCCTCTTAGGTGGAGAATGACGACCTCCAGAGCAAGTCCTTGACCCCTGCCCGCTGAAAGTCCAAAAAGCCCGTGGCCTGTCTGCTGCATAGGCTTCCCCAGAACGTGGGCGTGCGGGTGAGGGCGGGGAGGAAGGAGGAAAACAAAACAGCCGTGTAGTCGGCGACGTCCTCTTGGTTACAAACCACAGAAATGGATTCTGGCTTATCAGTTTAATCAACATGTGATCGAAGAAGGGAGTGTACGGGAAAGAGACGGAGGTTTCACGGGCCCAGGGTGGCGGGCGAAGCCAGCTAGGTTGGCCCTTCCATGCCGGGCTGTCGCAGTCACGGGAGAGGGGTCCTTCAGGTGGCCTGGCCTCAGCTCCTGGTGCCTGGGTCTTGCGGGTCCAACCTCAACCCCTCAGGAGCCCAGATCTGATTAGGTGAATGGGATGGAGGCAGTGGGTCAGAGCATGTATATCTCTGTGTGTGTGTGTGTGTGTGTGTGTGTGATGTTAGACAACCAGTAGCTTCTCCAGGCGAGGGTCACCATTTGCTTCATGTGAACTGAATGTTACATGGGGATTCTCTTCAGCTAAAGCTGAAGCACATTTCTTACAGGAACGGCAACCTTCCTTTAAGGGTTACCAGGTTTTCTGTTAATAGAGAGTTTAAAAATAGAGAAAAATACCGAGAACAAAATTAACTTTGTCTGTAATACCACCATTCGGAGAGAGCAATCATCACATTTGGGTCATATCCATCAGATAGATAGACAGACAGGTAGATAGATGATAGAGATATAGATGATGGATAGGCAGGTATACAGATGATAGATGATGGATATTATACATAAAGTATATACATTTAATAAAAATGTGATTTTAATGAGCACATTGTTTGGTGATCTTTCTCTTCATTTGCTGAATGTCCTTTTTCATTACATTTTTTCCCCATTATTTTTTTTTTTAATTTTTTTTCAATGTTTTTATTTATTTTTGGGACAGAGAGAGACAGAGCATGAACGGTGGAGGGGCAGAGAGAGAGGGAGACACAGAATCGGAAACAGGCTCCAGGCTCTGAGCCATCAGCCCAGAGCCCGACGCGGGGCTCGAACCCAGGGACCGCGAGATCGTGACCTGGCTGAAGTCGGACGCTTAACCGACTGCGCCACCCAGGCGCCCCATTTCCCCATTATTTTTAATGGGTCCTTATAATATTCTGTCAGACACACGTGGCAAAATGTATTTACTCAGTCCCCCCCTGTTGAACAGTTAGGTGCTTCAAATGTTTTTTTGCCGTCATAGGCAATGAAGCGATAAACATCCTTCAATAAGTATTTTTGTACATCTGTGTGGTTATTTCCTTGGGATAAATTTCTTCAAGTGAAGATAACTGATTAAAGGTGGGCCCTTTTAAAGTGTTTGGGTTAGGAGGATCACCTGTCCTTCTGAGATGTCCCCGGAATACTCCAGCACGCTGAGTAAGATGCCCGCGCTGAGTTTATTCATTTCCCAAACACTTTCCTATTTTACGGTGACATCTCATTGCTGTCTCAACTTTTCTTCCAGGTTTTTAAAATACTTTTTTATTTCGGTGTAACATATAAAACACACAGATCTTTTTTTTTAATTTTCAAGTTTATGTGTTTATCTTGAGAGAGAAAGCATGAATGGCAGAGGGCCAGAGAGAAAGGGAGAGAGCGAATCCCAAGCAGGCTCCTCACTGATAGCTGATAGCACGGAGCCCGACGTGAGGCTCGAACTCACAAACCGTGAGGTCATGACCAGTCAAGAGTCAGACGCTTAACCGACTGAGCCACCCAGGCGCCCCAACACACAGATCTTATATGTACAACTCAGTGAATTTGTACGTATAGAGATGCCCATGTGACCACCAGTCTGATCAAGACGTAGAATATTTCCGTTACTCCAGAATGTTCTCTGTGCCCAGATAAGGTCACACTCACAAGTACTAGGGGTTAGGAAGGGGACATAAATTTGGGGGGCTACCATTCATCCCAGTATATTCTCCTCACTGGCTTACTTCCCACAAGTAGCTTACCTGCTGAGGGTAAGCCAGCCCACTTGACCTTCCCTCAGATTACAAGCGTATCGTTGTGTTTTACCTTCTTAGACACCAGGAAGAGGAAGCATTCCATCTTCTCCCCTGTGACACGTCTTGGTCCACAGCTGGCACGGATCCTTGCACAGATTCTTTGTCCACAGCTGGCCTGGACTCTTGCCTGTGTGGTTGGGACATAAACGTAATAAGCTGTGAATCAGCCTCTCTTGCCAGGGGTGCCTTATGAAGAGAGAGCATCTATTTGAGCAAACAGGTATCTTTAATTTGGGGACGGCATTTAGCAAAATGACGCGATGATAACAGGGAATATGTTTACGAGTGTGAGTGTTAAGCTATTTAGACACAAGAACCAGATCGCTAGGTGGTTGCCGAGAAGTTACCGTGTGTTTGAAAAAAGTAATCTGTGTTTTTCCATTCATCCCTTGAATGAATAAGGAAGCTCAGACAGGTGACAGAAGTGACATTGTTTGTCGAGTCTTAATTTGGGTTTGCCTTTGTCCTTTTCAGTTCTTCAACACTCGATTAAAGATGGCTTCTAGGGGTTCAGTTATCTGCGATGTGTAGCACCTACAGCAGGTGTCAGACGTTCCTGCGCACGGTGATATAAAGTCACAACTTGAATCGTTGGAGTACGGTATTTAAAATTTCAGCAGTTTTGAACTTAAAGTTCAAACATCCAAAAAAGAAATTAAGATGGCAAAGCATGCACGCAGACGCACGCACGCACACACACACACACACACACACACACATTCATGCATGAGCACACACAGGCACAGGCACCCACATGCATGCACCCACATACACGCCTGCACACACACACATGCACGCGCACACACGCACACGCAATGCATGCACACGCACAATGCATGCACGCACATACACACATGCACACATGTGCTGCACACATCCTAGGACCTGCTGCAGCCTGAGGGCGGTGCCTGGGCCTGGGAGTTGGGGACCCGCCCCGCCGGGCACTGTCACTGTCACAGTAGAACCCTGTCTCCCATTCTCCAGACCCTGTGCCTCGGCTCCTCCTCCTCTCAGGGCCTGGTGGCCACTCATCCTGTTCCTGCTGGAACCACCCAGGTCCGAGGCTTCCCCACTGGCCCCTCGTCTCTTCTAACTGCCCCTCCCTGCCAGGTCCTCTCCTCTGAAACCAATCCTTCAAATCCTGCCTGCATTCGCCTTTAAACAACCACGTCAGCAGTCGTTACTCAAAAGCCACATAGAGAAATGTGTTTTCGACTATTGTGTAAGTACATGCATATGTACATACTTGTACGCATACATATATATGCACCACCCCCGAAAACCACAAGACAAGAATCATGAAATAATGTTTACCTTTCTTATACGGAACCTTCTCTGACATTTGCTGGTCCATTTCACCCCATCCTGTTTTATTCTATTCCATTCCAGTTGACTTGATCCCGCTTCATTAAAAGCAACGCTTCCGGTGCCCCGATACCTTTATCTCACGTCCCCTTAATGGCTGGTAGCCGCGCTTCCTCTCAGAGGGCAAATCAGAAATCCTTAGCCTTGTTCTCAGGGCGGCTCCTGCCACTTGCCCCCCACTGTCCCTTCAGCCTTTTATTCAGGACTCTGTGTAGGAACCTCTAGGCTGTATTTCCCCAAACCTCTCCACCCGTAGTGGCTCTTGAAGTTCAATGCTCATTTCTGCCTGGCCTGCTTTGTGTCTTTCTCTACCTCCTCCTGCCGGTCCCGTGGACCCAGGTCAATCCTTGCCTCCTCTCTGAAGCACCCCTGACCATGAGCCCCCGCTCTTGTTTCCTGCCCACACATCTGGCATCTAGATCAAGACGGTGAGCTCTGCTTTCATAACCCTTCATTTACGAACAACCCACCGCGTCCGGGCTGGTTTCTCAGTTCAAATAATTGGCCAGGAGAAGGACACTTAGCGCTTCAGCAAGTTACTGGGACCTTGAAAACCCAGCTCTCCCTTCGCCCAAGCCCCTGCCCTGGGGCTGCCCGTGGTGGCGGGGAGGAAATGGGAATGTTTTGGTCACAAGTTGGAACCAGAAGGCACTTTCCTGCTGAGGTTTCATCGCTAGATAGGCGGGTGCACCTGAAAAGGTGTTTGGGGTGCTGTGCTTGGTACATACTTTACGGTTACGTTGGCTTTTATGAGCCAGTCAAACAACCTACCCTCTTCTCAGAATGCTGTTTCTCACAGAACAATGCATTACATTGCATACAAGTCCTACACTTGATCTTAGCCAAAAGGCTGAGAAGCGATGCATTGCACACAAGTCCTGAACCGCTGACCTACCGACAACTCTGGAACTCTCCCTGCCCTGTGGTCAAGCACCTCCTGTACTGCCTGGTCTCACCGCCTTTCCATGTGGACATGTCTTATCTTCCCCACCGGACGCCAAGCCTTGGAGCACAAGCTCTGTGTCCCCAGCCTCCCTCCATTTCCTACGGGGCTGAGCACGGCGGCTCGTGCCCGGTGAGCTCTCTCCATGATCACTCGTCGGGGATATCCCCGGCCGCACCCCACTCCCGGCCTGCTCTGTCGTCATCTTGGTCTGTCCCAGAGGGAGCAGCTCTCTATTGTTTGGAAGATTTTAAGGGATACTAAACAGGCAAGAGAGAACAAAGGGAGAGACGGGGAAGGGAGTGGGGCGGGGGTCGGGGGAAGACCAAGAAAAGGGATGGTCTCCATCCAGGAGGCCCAAGGGACAGGAAGGGACTGGGGGGAGGGGAGGGGGGGTCGCTGGGGATGGGGTGGGGGAGGGTGGGGGCAGGTTATATTCTGCTAGATGAAAGGATTATGGAGATGCTTGCACAACATTGTGGGTACATTTAACACCCCTGACCTGCACGCTTAGAAATGGCTAAGATGGGAAATTTTATGGTGTGTGTTTTGTACCACAATAACAACAAGGAAACAACAAAGACCCCCTCCCCCATTTGATCAGATTCAATGAACAAAGACCCCTAGAACTCTGCATTTTGTGTATGTACTAAATTTGATTCCATGCATTTCTTTTTTTTTTTTAATTTTATTTATTTATTTTGAGAGAGAAAGAGAGAGCATGAGCTGGGGAGGGCCAGAGAGAGAGAGAGAGAGAGAGAGAATCCCAAACAGCCTCTGTGCTGTCAACGCAGAGCCTGACACGAGGCTTGATCTCACAAACTGTGAGAACAGGACCCGAGCCCAAATCAAGAGTCGGTGCTTAACTGACTGAGCCGCCCAGGCACTCCTCCATAGAGTTCTAAAATATAAAATAAATTTCAAGCTTCATACTAGATATGAACCCAAGCTGAACCGCTGAGGAATGAGTGGCTCAGATGTCAGGAGGGCTGTCCCTACTCGTAATTGATGTGGACGATACGTGGGTCCCAGTTTGGTGATAAGGTTTTTCATTTCGCCCCTCAGCCGAGACGGATTTCCAAGCACTACGTATGCCCTGAGAATAATTTGTCGCCAACTCACTTGGGCATTTGGTGGGCATAATAGGTCCTTAAAGATGTCCAGGTCCTGATTTTCAGACCCTGTGACTGTTGTGTTATACATACACATTAAGGTTGCAGATGGGACCACGGTTCCCAATCAGCTGACCTTACGATAAAGACATTATCCTGGATTACACAGCAAACCTGGGTGCAATTACAGGGGTCCTCAAGGGGGAGAGCAGAAGAGTCAGAACGAGGGAGATGTCATCATGAGGGAGACACAACCTGCTAGATTTGAAGAGGGAGAAGGGGCCATGAGCCCCGGAAAGCGTGTGGGCTCCAGAAGCTGGACGAGGCGAGAAAACGGATCCTGTCTCCGAGCCTCTAGAAAGGGACATAGCCCTGCGGATACCTCAATTTTAGCTTAGTTAGACCCATTTCAGGCTTCGACCGCCAGAATATATTTGGATTGTTTTAAGCCACTTAGTCCGTGATATTTGTTACAGCAGTCACAGGAAACAAATACACACGTGAATCTTTGAAAATCTACTTGAAAGGCTCAAAACTCTTTAGTACGTACAGGCACCATGAGTACCTTGCTTTTGGGCAGCCTCTGACTTACGTGTGTGTGTTTCAGAAAAAATACAACCCTGCTGATTGTCTACAGACCAACAGGCTAACCATTGTGTTTTAAAAACAGCTGTTCGTTACGTTCAGTTGAAAAGTTCTAATTATTTTCCAATTAGTTGGGTGTGTATTTGTGTGTACGTGTCACCTCAAAGCCACATTACACAGGAAACTTGAGGGGTGGTCTGAACTACGGAGAGCTGTGGAAAGTCAAAGATCGTCTGGGGAAGTGCAAGTGTAGACAGTCATTTTCCTTATTTGCTGCCTTCCCACATCAATGAAAGCCTTCATCTTCCCCTCGGTGAAGAGCTGGAACTTCCAGAATTGTAATTCTTTGGCTCAGAGAAGCTTAGAACCAAGGTTTCTGACCCCGGCTGCCCGTTAGTACCCAGAAACTTCTAGAAAGCCTGATGGCCAGCCCACACCACGTAAATTGGAACGTTTGAGAATGCCACCAGGTATCGGTACTTTGTGAAGCTCCCCAAGTTCCTCTGGTTCCTCTGCATCAGCCCAGGTTGGGAACTGATGCATTAGGAGGATGTGAGGAGCAGATCCCAGGATCCTGTGGGGACATTGAGGCAGGCTTGCTTCCTGTGGACTGGTTGCATGGACAGAGGCAGAGATGGGGACAGTGAATGGTATGGGGCTGATTGGAAACCTACATGACAAAAGAATGCAGATTCAGGTCGCATGCGGTATACCAAGTATTAATTAAGGATGTAAGAACACTTGTGAGAAGACCTAGATGCCTTGGGAAGGTTTCCAACAACTGCTTCCTCCGCCATGAGCCTCAGACCATGACGGTCTTTGGGACTCAGTACTCAACACAAGGACCGGGTGTTGACGAATGCCTGTTGACAGATAGAGCTCACAGAGGTAGAAGTCCCCCAAGAGGTTCACAGCCGGGGTTGACAACTGCCAGGTGGCTCATGGTTGTCACCGTATCCTCCTCGGTTACGGAAGTCCCTCCAGTCCCCTGGCTTCCCTGCTTTGTATGGTTATGGGAGACAAGACGATGAAAGTCCCCTGTCAGAGAATGATGGTCCGGACCCTCAGATGTCTGTTGAGCAAACAAACAAACGTGGACTTGGAATTGTGTTGTTATCCCACGTCATTTTCTCTGCCCTCAGAAGAAACTAATTGAGTCCAGGCGCCGTTCTTTCTTCCAATGTAATTGTCAAAAGAAATCCAGCTATAAAATGCTATTTTCCTTGTATAAATAAGCGGGAACTTCCTAACCCTGAGCAAGTGGAAAGTTGGAAAGTTTTCTCAGTAAAAATCTGGAGGGACAGGAATCGTTGAAAGAACGAGAATCTCTCAGGTGCCAGTTGCTGATATCGCTCCAATAGTATTAATTTGGATTCTACCAATTTGGAACTTGTAGTGATTCATACTTGTCCCACTAATTCTTCTTGCAAAAAATGTTCAAGATCATTTTTTCCCTGATGGAAACAGCACGGAGTCCAAAGCCTGGAAGCCTGGGGTCAAATCCCAGATTGGCAACTTATTAGTCATGTGATGCTGGAAAAGTAGCGGCCTCTGTAAAACTGAAATAATAATCCGCCGTTTGTTGTGGGCATAGAGGTGATGACACGATAGGCAAACTGTAGAGGGCTTTGCAATTGTTTAGAGTCTGTCTTAGAGTCCAAATCTAGTTCGTTAGTTCTCTCTTAACCTTAAGAGGCATGAGATTCTTTAAGAGGCTTCAACTTCTGGGCTTAGCAATTCTTTAAAAAATTTTTTTAATGTTTATTTATTCTTGAGAGAGAGAGAGAGAGAGAGAGAGAGAGAGAGAGGGAGAGAGAGAGAGAGTGAGCAGGGGAGGGGCAGAGAGAGAGAGAGGGGGAGACACAGAATCTGAAGCAGGCTGCAGGCTTCGAGCCATCAGCACAGAGCCCGACATGGGGCTTGAACTCATGAACCACAAGATCATGACCTGAGCTGAAGTTGGACACTTAACCAACTGAGCCACCCAGGTGCCCTAGGGCTTAGCCATTCTTTATAAATACGTTTATCATTAGAGTGTGTGAGGTAGAGAATTTATAGGCACCACTTTTCTTTGTCAAATAGACCCTTAAAACCTGGGGATAGTGTGTCTTTAAAATGTATTTGATCATCTGGGGCACCTGGGCGGCTTAGTCGGTTAAGTGTCTGACTTTGGCTCAGGTCATGATCTCACGGTTCATGGGTTCGAGCCCCGTGTCAAGGTCTCTGCTGACAGTAAGAGCCCGCTTCAGATCATCTGTCCCTGGCCCCCCGCCTCTGCCCCTTACCTGCTCACACACACACACACACATATACACACACACTCTCTCTCTGTCTCTCAAAGATAAATATTTAAAAATAAAGTGTATTTGATCATCAAAATCACCGAGGGAACACACACACACACACACACACACACACACACACGTGTGTATGTGTGTGTGTGTGTGCACGTTATGTGTAGGTGTGTGTATGTAGGTTTATGTGCGTGTGTATGTGTAAATGTGTGTATGTATAGCCAATGTATATATGTGTACATACATGTACATGCGCATATATATAATATATAGGAGTATTTATGAATCTATGCAATATATAGAAATATAGTATGTGGTATATAAATCTTTAAATATGCCTCTACATTCATATATAGGTATGCATGCACATATACACATTTATATACGTATACAATATACAAGATGTACGTATATACTGTATATAGTAATTGTATGGATGTGTGTATATAGCCATGGATAATATATGTATATATTAGGTTTACATGTATATGCATATGTGTGCCACACTGTCCTATCTTCTGATTCAGTAAATTCTGGGCGAGGCCCAGGGATCTATTTTTAAGTTACACATTAATTCTGATTATCAGCAGTTTAGGGGATGACCCCCCTCACTTTTTACTCATGAAGAAACAGAAGCCCCCAGAGCTGCTGACTTGGCTGAGGTCGCACGGCTGGTTAGAGGCAAAGCCAAAAACAGAACCCTGGTTTCCCGGTTTTCTGAACTGATCTCCTGATCTGGCTCCTTGCGGATGACAATGAACCATACTGTCACTCACTATACTCATAATTGAGCTCTAGAAATACCATGTCTGGCGTATATTTGGCTCGTCTGACTAGATTCCTCCGCCCTTTCTGCACTCAGTGCTTGGATATCACGAGCAGCGAGTGCTGTGCACGGAGGGGCCGCGACCCCACCCCCTCCCCGCTTGCTCTCCTCAGGCCCAGCCCTCTGCATCCCCTTCTGAGCCTCCAGAAGGCAGGGGACCCCCGTCCTGGGGACCGTCTTTCTCCCTGGTGTGTGAGCTTCCCTGGGGAGACTCCATGTCTGGAGCAGGCCCTAGCATTCTAGGCCACTGGGACGGGAGGGCACTGGAAGGTTTTAGGCAGAGGCGTAAAGACCAAATATAGTCTTTACCAAGGTCTGCCTGGCACCAAGTGGAGGACAGACTTACTGGGAACAAGAATGGAGGCGGGACAACTGTAGAAAGATGTTTCAGTACCTTGGCAAGGTATTTTGGTGGACAGCGGGGGTCTGTTAGCTACAGCCATGGGTCAAATCTGGCTGGACACCTGTTAAGCCTGGAGAATGTTCTTTTTTTTTTTTTTAAATTTTTAAAAATGTTTATTTATTTTCGAGAGAGAAGGAGACAGAGCATGAGCAGGGGAGGGGCAGAGAGACAGAGAGAGAGAGAGAGGGAGACGCAGAATCGGAAGCAGGCTCCAGGCTCCGAGCTGTCGGCACAGAGCCCCATGCGGGGCTCGAACTCATGAACCGTGAGATCATGACCTGAGCTGAAGTGGGACGCTTAACCGACTGAGCCACCCAGGCGCCCCAGCCGGTGAATATTCTTGATTGATTCAATGGCAGAGAACACTAGCTCTGAATCTCAGTTAAGAGGAATGTTATTCCCCCACAAAAGAATTCTATTCTTCTCATTTGTTGACTTGCATCTGAAAAAAAAATTGCACTCCGTTGTTAATATCGCTATGTTTTAAATTTCACAACAAAAATGCATGGGAGTATATTTTCTCCTTTGTTATGTAAGTAGCTGCGTGATGTCTTTGATTTTGCCCCTTTGTCCACAACACCTAAGATATTTACTACCTGGCTCTTTCCGGGAAAAGTTTGGTGGCCCCAGAGCCAGGTGTTGGCACTGAGGCAGATAAAACGGATGGACTGGGATACAGTTTGGTGGGAGAGCCCATCGGACTTTGATGTTTAACGCCGGCAGAATATAGACCATGAGGCTGGTGGGTGATGCGACATTGGGTTATCTGATCCCGAAGACCGCTCCTAAGACTGGGAAGAGCCAATGGGCAACAGCCTCTGGGGTCACGAGGTCCCCATCATGGTCGCAAAACAGCCCTGACCGTAGATCACTCTCGGCTGGATCCCTCTGGCTCTTGCCATATCCAGGCTGGGCCTGCAGGTCTCATGTGTGCAAACAGCACTGTTGACCGGGACAAGCAGTGCCTGGTGTGGATCCTGGATGCTCCATGGAACAGCCAGTACACAACGAGGTATGTTTTGATCAATTATTATCATTGTCAAGTTTCCAGCCACCTCCCTACCTCCCAATGACCAACACGTTGGCTCATGGTTGGCACCAAGAATGAGCAGCTTAAAAATTTAATCAGGTTCAGGTAACAGGTAAGGACTGGTTCTCCAGTGAAGGGAAAAACACAGCAAATAGTTTGGATTAAACTATGTGTGCTGTATCTTGCTGGAGCTTGCAGGCCCTTTGGAGGCTCTCAGACGGCTTTTAATTAATTGCTGGAGCCAAGTAGGGCAATCTTGTGAACGAGGCTGCTTTTGCTAATCTGATCCAGCCATGCTCAGGGGGTGGGGGCAGCACTGGCCTTGGGTTTGGGGGATGAGTGGGGCAGGCTGGGGCGTGGGAGGAGCTCAGCCCAGATGGTTGGGACAAAGCTTGGAACAGCCAACCTGCTGGTCAAGGAAACAAACAGGCCTTCCCTTCTAGGCTCAGTTTCCTGGCTTGGCAAGGAGGGATCTGAAATCGAATCCTAGCTCTGCCACTAAGTGTCCCGGGGACCTTGGGCCAATTAACGCCTTTGAACTTCAGTGTATCATGTGTGCAATGAATATAGGATTACAACCTGCAGGATTGTTGTGAGAATCAAATAAGATGACGATGATGCCGTGTAACCCAAGCCCCGGGTCCAGCCCTGCAAGGCCACTGATTAGCTGGGCACGTGAGCAGCCAAAGGCAGTGCTGACCCTGGAGCGGGGAGACGGGAAGAGATCTAGGGTGGGCACATTTCTTGGAGAGCAGAACAAGCTGTAGGTCCCAGGGGCACCTAGGTGCTGGGGGTGGAAGGTTGCCGGTCCCGGGGACCATCTCCCTAACTCCTCCGTAGCAATGGAGGCAGCTCCTGTAGAGGTCGGCAGAACTTGGGCCTGGGGGAGGTGTTCCTGTCTACCTAGCCTGGGCCTCCAGCGGGAACAAGGGGACTTTCTCTTGGCCCTGGTCCCTGTGGGGCCCCATTTTGCTTTCACTCCTCGTGGTGTGGCCCATGCCCTGGTCACAGAGCTTGAGAGTTTCTTCCCCATGCTCCCACAGAGGGCTAAAGGTAGAACACAACTCCTGGGAATCAGGATGGGCTGGAGCTCAGGGAGGGCACATGTTCAGCAGCATCTGCTACACCTCTCTGGCCCATGCTGATGCTTCCAGAATCCATGGTGCTTGGGCTTCCCTCCTGGGCCCCGGTTATGCCTTTGCTTGCTCTTCTCTTTGCCTGGACGCCTCCTCCCTCCCCCTTCTGCTGCAGAAAATCTTCCCTGAGCACACAGGTTAGGGACCAGCACTCCCGAGAGTCACTTCTGTTGGCCTGCCACATTCTGTTGGCCTTGTGCTTTTCTTGACTGCCTCCTCCAACCAGTCCTCGAAGTGCTTGAGGGCAGGCACTGGATCTTAGGCAGCTCCCAGTCTCCAGGATGGGAGTCACCTCCCAATAAATATTTGCTGAGCTGAACTGATTCCTTTCCTTATCATGTAAGAATGGAAGCCAAGAGAGGGATGGTGACCTGCCTAAAGTCACGTGCTACTCAATGGACTCAACCCTATTTCTGGCAAGGTCAGACATAACCTTGATTCGCATCACGTTCTTACAGGATTGAAGTCATGCTGATGACTCAATGAGATCAGATGGGGTTAATCAGAAAACACTCCTTGGCCATCTCAACATGGGGGCTACAGGTAGAGCAGGCAGGGAATCTTTACGAGTCTCAAACTCAAGTGTGCAGAAATGCAACTTTACTTTTTTTGTTGTTTTTCAGTAGATCACACGATCATTACATAAAAGCAAAACAGTATGAAAAGGCTACACCTTAAGATGTCTTGTTCCCATTTTATTGGTTTGTTGTGGATCCTTTTAAAATAGAACCAAAGGTGAAGATACATCCTTATTACTCCCCTTTCTCATAAAATGTAATACGTAGTCCTTTCCTTTACATATCACTATGTAGAGAGTTTCATCATTCTTTTTTTTATAGTCATAGACTATTTCATTATTGATTTAACTGATGGCCACCTGGTTGCTTTCGATTTTTTTAAAGTCTTCGTTTAAACTCCAGTTAGTTAACATAAAGTGTAACATTAGTTTCAAGTGTACGATACAGTGATTCAACTACAGTGAATAACAGCGTGCATATGTCGACTTGCACAGGGGAAGTTGGGTTCATAGAAAAAGTTCTGAGAAGTGGAATCACTGAAATACGGGGTAAATGTTTCTGTAAGTTCTGTGAATATTTCCAAACTCCTCCCCACGAGGTTGTGCCAATTTAGACTTACACTAGCCCTCGAGAGAGTGCCTGCTGGCCACAACCCCAACACTATGTCAACTCAGTCCTTGTTGGAAGCTCCCTTTCTACCTAGTGATAGCACCATGCACTGACTGGTGTCTCCCCAAATTCAAATGTTGACGTCCCAAGCCCCACTGTTACTGCATTTGGAGATAAGAATTTTAGGAGGTATTAAGGTTAAGTGAGGTCTGAAGATTGGGGCTCTGATCCAATAGGATTGGTGGTCTTACAAGAAGAGGAGAGAGACCATGCTTCCCACATGTGCACCAAGAAGAGGTCATGTGAAGACAAAGTAGCCATCCACCAATCACGAAGACAGCCCTCCCTGGAAACCGAACCCTGATGGACCTTGATCTTGGACTTCCGGCCTCTAGAAGTGTAAGAAATGAAAGTCTTTTTTTTAAAAACACCCAGTTTGTGGTATTTTGTTATGGCAGCCTGAGCAGACTAATATGGGTAGAAAAAATTATGTTTACTTCAGGGTAACTTATTCGGTTAGGCGTTTTGTTTTGCTTTGTTTTCGGTTGCTTTGGGAACGTGCTTGGTGAGAGTTTCTGCCTTCCCCTCCTTCCAGGGCAGCATCTGCCCATAATCATGGCATCTTGTCTTTGGCTCCTGCTGAGAGGTCTGTGGTCTTGTCATGGTCTTCTCCAGGCAACCAGTGCATGGGCTATGTCTTTCTCCTCCTCCACTTCCTCCTCCTCTTCCTATTTTTCCTCTTCCTTGGATCTCAGGAGCACATGGTTGGATTAATCACAACTCTTGCTTCATACCGTACCCTCACCATCGCCCACTTTCATTGCACTAGTTACTTCTAATAATGACTAAGACAATTGTGAGATGGTTGTGTCCCCCTAAAGTCTCCAGTTGTCAGCTTGTGACTCTGTTTCTTTCTTGTTCACACTGTGAGGCCCTGTGCACACCCCTCTGAGGAGGCAAGGAAACTTCTGATGCTCTCTGATGCTGTGTCAGATCCTCCCTTCTAGTCCTGCTGCCCTTTCTACCCAACTGCTTTTGGGGTGGAGGCTGGGGAAGCAACTCTGTGAGGCTGCAGGCTCAGCAGTGCTGGTAAATGTCTAACAGTTAGCTCTGGTGCTGGGGAGGGGAAAGGGTGCAGAAAGGTCCACACTTGTAGCTTTGCTGGATGCAAAAGTGTGAAAACTAACTCCATGGCCAATTTCAAGCTGCTAACCTCAACCAGTTCATAAAATTTCTGAAAATTTAACAATTGGCTGCAGGCATGAGTGGGTTCCAAGCTCACCAGAGGATAGGGCACAGGGGCCCTCCTTAGACACCCACAATTTTTGCCCCTTCTGTCCCCTTGCTTAGGCAGCCCTTCTCCAGTCTCTAAGTAAAGGGTCATCTAGTTCTCATGTGTCCTCTTTTCAGCCCAGTATGGTTGACCTGGGCTTGCCATTCTTTGGAGATCACCTTAAAAATGTGACTCTCAGGGCGCCTGGGTGGCTCAGTCGGTTAAGCCGCCGACTTCGGCTCAGGTCATGATCTCGCGGTCCGTGAGTTCGAGCCCCGCGTCGGGCTCTGGGCTGACCGCTCAGAGCCTGGAGCCTGTTTCAGATTCTGTGTCTCCCTCTCTCTGCCCCTCCCCCATTCATGCTCTGTCTCTCTCTGTTTCAAAAATAAATAAACGTTAAAAAAAAATTAAAAAAAATGTGACTCTGATCTCTGTACTCTGCAAGAATAGGGGAAGAGAATTGTGGTGAGGACAAGGCAGTATAGGGGAGAGTTCCTCCACCGAGGAAGCGATTTTGATCTGTTTTGTCTCTGTTGCCTTCCTGGTTGGCATATTGTTGACGTGCAATAACGATTTGTGGAATTTATACGTATCTAAAAATCCTATCGTGCTACTCAGAGAAGTAGAAGACATAGTCTTTGTCCTCATGAAACTTACAGTTGGTATAAGACAAGGAATGAAAAAAGTGACAGATGGCCAGTGCCGGACTATGGTCCAGACGGTGAGTTTTGGTGGTTGTCTGGAGGATGGAGACATTGTGATGGGCCAGGATGCTCCGAGAGCGCTTCATGGGGAAGATAGGATTTGTACCGAGCTTTGAAGGATGCTGTTTCTGAAATAAACCCCTTAACAACTAATTGAAAGCACCTAATTCAACTTGATCTGCCTGTCAGGGGTGTCTCACAGAAAGCCAAAAGAATTCTTCCTGCTTGGCCAAAAGGCATATGCACCACATCGGTAAGAAATAGGTTTGTTTGGTGCACTCTGGAATTTAGCTCCCCCCAAACAATCTGTGGCTCAAATTGGAGAACGGTCATGTCAAGTTGATCACTGAGTAGGGAAACAGGACTTGAAAATGTATGAGGAAGCTCCCTATTCTCTGAGAGCTACCAGTCTAATTAAGAAGATCCTGACATACTCGATTGACAGATACATGAGCAGTGTCAGGGAAACGCAATTTCCGTTATTGTCCATCTCAGCACGGATGGGAAAATTAGGGATGGGAGGTGTGTAGGGAGATCATTATGCAGAGCCTCCCAGGATGTCCCACACAGATATCCTAACTCTGCACAACCCAAACTCAACCCACTACCTTCCTTTTCACAGATGTCCAGTCTTTTGTGTTCCTTATCTCCAGACCCAATGGCACCATTTGCCTGCCTGGGCAAATTAGAAAACGTAACAGTATTCCTAGTTTGCTGTGTGTTGTGTAGTAAGCACTCAGTCCATAGTTTCTTTCCCTCGCTTATTCATTCATTCATTCAATAAATGACAACATGATCTGTAGGGAGACGGTATAGTGTCTAGACCAAAAGCCTGGGCTCCAGAAAGGGATTACCTGGGTTGGAACCCTGACTCTGCCACTTACTAGCTGTGTCACCATGAGCAAGCTGCTTAACTTCTCGAAGGCTCAGGTGCTCTATCTGTAATATGAAAATAATAATGTACCTCTCATATGGTTATTATAAAGACTAAACGAGATAATCCTTGTAGAGTAGTTCATAAGGGCTAAGCACAGAGTTAGCACTCGATACATTTACTGTTTTATGACTGCTACTATTTCCATCATTGTGTTTGGTCTCAGAATTTGGTAGGAGGATGGGTGAATATGACCCTGGCCTTGTACCTTGAGCGGAAAAATTTCATTGCTTTTTTGGAGAGGGCACATCTCCCTTATCAAAAGGGTGTGTGTGGTCCCTTTAATTAAATTATCTGCTACAGGTAGTGTCCACCAGGTAGACCTGAGTCTTAAAGGGGAAATGTGATGCCCTCTTATGTCTCCCCTGTAGACCCACACGCTGAGGGCATCTGTCTCCATCCTTCTCAATGTCTGAATGAGCCCTTGACTCCTACCTTAAATACTTCTGTGTCTGTGGGCTGCCCCCATCCTTGGCTAGGTTGACTTCAGCTGCTTTTTTCTGCCCATCTGGTGCCCCCAGCCTCATTTCCAACAGTGGGATGCCAAAGGATGGTCCAAGACTTGCTCTAGAAACAACCACCTCTTGCTGAAGAGAAAGGATGTAGGCAGGCACAAGGGGGCCAAAGAGGTACTCATGAAACTCGGGTTATAGCTAATTATTGAAGCCCAGGATCTATGGCAAAGGCAGGGAGGACGGTGCCACATAAACCACCTGGAGAACACACAAAGCAGCAGTGATTACATCATACCATCCAGACTTAATCAACTGTGATATTTGAGATGACCAGGCCACGTGGATGTGTTTATCAATAGAACCCAGGTGGGGTGGCTGCTAAGCCAACACATGTTGACCCCGGTGGGAAGAGACTGAAGCATCTGATCAGAGTCTCCAAGGAATAGGTGGCTTTGAGGGAAATTGGGTGGAAGTTCTGAGAAGACAAATAGGGAACAAAGTCCAGGAAATTTGAGATTAAGTAACAGTGTCAGGTCCACTTTTCTTCAGGAGTGAAGCACAGGTCAGCTACATAGCTACTAAGAAGGCTTCCTGTTCCAACCCCACGTCGTCCTCACTTGCTTTCCTTTAACAAGGGGCCACGCCTCCCATAATTCCAGGGATTCTTGAAATGCATATCCCATCGGGAAAAAAAGGCACTATGGTGATTCCTAATCACACTAAGCAGTATAAGTCATTGGCCCAGTGAGGGGTAGAACCAACATGACTGAAGGCCAGTTGCTTTCAGGCATCATGCCGGGCAATTTTTCCATGTCATCTAATTTACTCTTCACACAACCTTATTGGGAGGCAATTTATTTGTCTCACTTTGTAGACGAGGAAAGCAATGCTGAGAACAATGGAGTACCATGTCCAAATTTACACAGTCCATTTTTGATAAGGTATAGATTTTTTCCCTCCCAGGTTTGATCTTACTTCAAAGTCTATGCTCCATCCACCTTTCCACACAGGATGATCTGGCTTTGTAAAGCAATGGGAAAAATGGAATCTGTGTAGTCATGTTCATGAATTCCACTGGGGTGGTTTAAACTGAGCTTTGTTAAATTGGACAATATGGTCCAAATATGGTCCATACTGGACAATATGGTCAATGGTTCAATCATCCTGGATTGTTGTTAGATGTTGGCATTGTGATAGTAGCATTTTGGATGAATCACTGAACTTTTCAATATTTCAGTTTCTTTGTGTAATGGGGATAATAACCATGACCACCTACACACCCAATGCTACCTCTGATGACCGGAGTGAAGAGCAAGTAAGATAGTGGATAAATGCCCTCTTTGGAATTGTGTATATGCCAATTTTTATTTGGTATAACTTGGTTTATTAGGTCTTGGATGTTTATTTATTTATTTATTTATTTTTTTTTTTAAATTTTTTTTCAACGTTTATTTATTTTTGGGACAGAGAGAGACAGAGCATGAACAGGGGAGGGGCAGAGAGAGAGGGAGACACAGAATTGGAAACAGGCTCCAGGCTCCGAGCCATCAGCCCAGAGCCTGACGCGGGGCTCGAACTCCCGGACCGCGAGATCGTGACCTGGCTGAAGTCGGACGCTTAACCGACTGCGCCACCCAGGCACCCCAGGTCTTGGATGTTTAAACGTCAGCTTTCAGTTCTGATAGTCAAATCCATTTAGATGCAGAAAAATGCACAAATTGTAACCAGTGATTGGCTTGATTAATTACTACAAAATGAACATACTTCTAAGTAATTACCGCCTATATCAGAGATAGAACATTATCAGTACCCTAGAAGTCTCTCTGATACTTCCTCCAAATCTTTCTCTTCTTTTCTAGAGGAAGTAATCACTATCCTGACTCTATAACCTTAGATTACTTTTGCCAATTTTGAAGTCTATATATACGGAACCATACAGTATGTACTCTTTGTTTAGCTTCTTTTTTTTATTTAAAAAATTTTTTTTTAACGTTTATTCATTTTTGAGACAGAGAGAGACAGAGCACGAATGGGGGAATGTCAGAGAGAGAGGGAGACACAGAATCCAAAACAGGCTCCAGGCTCCAAGCAGTCAGCACAGAGCCCGACGCGGGGCTCGAACCCACGGACCGCGAGGTCGTGACCTGAGCCAAAGTCGGACGCCCAGCCGACTGAGCCACCCGGGCGCCCCATTTTGTTTAGCTTCTTAACTAAACCTGATGTTTGTGAGAAAGATCTTGTTGCTGTATCCGCGGTTTACTAATTTTCATTTCTGCATAGTATCCCATACATAAGAGGCCACAGTTTATACCATTCTCATAGATTAGTTGATTATTGAATAGTAAGCCAGTTTGAATTCTCGGAACAAACACAACTTGATGTGATGTACTATCTTTTTTTAAAAAAAGTTTATTTATTTGTGTGTGTGTGCGTGTGTGTGAGAGAGAAACAGAGAGAGAGAGAGAGAGAGAGAGAGAGAGAGAGAGAGAACACGAGTGGGGAAGGGGTAGAGAGAGAATGAGAGATTCCCAAGTAAGCTCTGCACTGTTAGCACAGAGTCTGATGCAGGGCTTGAACCCATGAACCATGAGATCATAATCTGAGCCCAAATTGAGAGTCAGATGCTTAACCAATTGAGCCAGGCACCTTAATTATCCTTTTTGATATTGCTGAATTCAGTTTGGTAATATTTTATTCAATTGCTTTTCCTCTATTGCTTATGAATGAGATTGGGCTATCCTTTTCCCGTTTTTGCATTGTTCTTGTCAGGCCTTAGTGCCAAGGTTAACGTTATGCTGCCTTTAGAAAATGTGGAGGAAATGTTTTTTCTTTTATCACCTGAAGAAATTTGTTTACAATTGGTGTTCTTAATTTTAAGAAATTAATTTAAATTTAAATACACTTAAATAAGTTTAAATTTAAGGAAACAATAACACCAATTGTAAACAAACTTTTTATCAGTGAAAGGTATATCCAATTATTTAAACAGACATGAGATCTATTTAGAGTTTCTATTTCTTCTTGTGTCAACTTTAGAAGTATTTTCTAAGAATTTTCCCATTAATTTGTTTCCACATTAATTGGCATTTTGTTCTCAATGTATGTTATTTATTTAATCTCTGCAGTGTATTTTATTGGTGGATTAATCCTTTTATTACAAAATATCATTACCATTGTGACATGTTCCTCTTTATGTTATAGTAACACTCCTTGCCTTTCAGACTATTTTATTTGATATTAACATGGCTATGCACACTTTCTTTTGGTTACCGTTTGCATGAGGGTCTATTTCCATTCTTTTATTTTAAATCTTTGTGTATTCTCATTTAAGGTGTGCCTCCTATGAGCAGCATATTTTTTATCCAGTCTTATAGTCTTTGTATTTAATTGGAATATTTGGTTTTCATATTGAATAGTTTCTGGTATATGTAATTTTAATTTTTTTATGTTTATCTATTTTTGAGAGAGAGAGAGAGACAGTGTGCGAGCAGAAGAAGGGCAGAGAGAGAGGGAGACACAGAATCTGAAGCAGGCTCCAGGCTCTGAGCCGTTAGCACAGAGCCCGATGCAGGGCTAGAACCCACAAACTGGGAGATCGTGACCTTAGCTGAAGTTGGACGCTTAACCAACTGAGCCACCCAGGTGCCCCGATATATGTAATCTGAAATCTACTTTTTGTATTCTGTTTTCTCTTTGTCTCACCTTCTATGATTCCTTTTATCTCGCTTTGTCATGGCATTAAAATATGCCCACAGATTCTTTGATATTTCATCTTTCAAGAGATGCAGCTTTATCTTTCTGTGAATGTGCCCTAGACATACTGACTCAATTTTATCAAACAGAATAGGCAGAAATGACAGTGAATCATTTAAAAGGCTAGATCACAAGAAGAATGCTATTGGGACTCTCAAACATCCACTCACATGTAGTGAAGAACTAAGGTTTCCTGCCAATAGCTTTATAAATGAGTCATCTTAAAAGAAGATTCTGCACTCCCAGTCAAGCCTTCCTATGACTGCAGCGCTGGCTGACATCTCGATGGAAACCTCATGAGAGGCTCTAGCTGAGGCCACCCAGCCAAGCAGCCTTCCAAATTCTAGACCACAGACACGGTGGAATATTATTGTGCTGTTTTAGCTGCTAAGTTTCTTTAGCTGCTAAGTTTTCTTTAAGCTGCTCTATTTCTTACTTTATCTGGAGTAGTTACTTCTTATCATCCCTTTTTTCTGTTAAGCATTTGTTGGTTATATATTCTTTTATTCTGGTTTGTTTTGTGCGGGTCTCACTCTATTGACAGAGGTGCTATTGGCTAGAAATGCCTGGGGGCACTCACCTGGGCCTATGGCGAGTTCCTCATAGACATCTTTTCTTTTGGACTCACTGTTGTGGTGGGACCGGCCTTTGTAATTTTTATTATGATTGCAAGATGACCTCAGGAATAGCCAGTTAGAAACCTTGAGAAAATAGACAAGATTTATTACTCCCAGGTCCGGGGGGGGGGGGTGGGTGGTGGGTGGGGTGCACATGGCACTCCTGGGGCCATCCAGTGAGGACATGGGAAGGGAGAGTGGAGTGGGGGGGGGGGCAGAAGCAGCCCTGGAGTTCTGTTTATTACACTACATGGTTACTCTAGATTACGACACACATGTTTGCCATTGAAATCTACTGTAAGTTAGTAACTTTTTTTTAATCACTCATGGATAATGCAAGGAACACAGGGCATTTTAACTGTATGTCCTCCTGCCTTTGGTGTTGTTATTACTACGTATTTTAATTTTCTCTATATTGTTTAAATCTCACAAGACATTATTAGTGTGTCATACACGCATACTTTACCATTTCCATTCTTAATTCCGTTGTAGGCTTCTACATGGAATCCTTTCTTTTCTACCCAGAGGCCTCTGTTTATAATTGTTCTGTATTGCAGTTCTGTTGGTGACAAATTCAATTTTCATTTGTTTGAAACTGTCTTTGTCTAAAAGTGTTTTCACTGAGTGAGAAGTTCTAAGCTTGCAATTATTTTCTTTCACCACTTGGAAAATGTTACCCCATTATTTCCTGGCTTCTACTGTCTTGTTTAAAAGATATTTGTCAATCTTACGGTTGCTCTTTTGAAAGTGTTTTGTTTTTTTTTTTTTTCTCTCTGACTGATTTTAAGAGTTTTTTCCCTTTGTTTCTGGTTTTCAACAATTTTTTTTAATTTTTTTTTTCAACGTTTATTTATTTTCGGGACAGAGAGAGACAGAGCATGAACGGGGGAGGGGCAGAGAGAGAGGGAGACACAGAATCGGAAACAGGCTCCAGGCTCTGAGCCATCAGCCCAGAGCCCGACGCGGGGCTCGAACCCACGGACCGCGAGATCGTGACCTGGCTGAAGTCGGACTCTTAACCGACTGCGCCACCCAGGCGCCCCTGGTTTTCAACAATTTTACTATGAAGTACTTAGGTGTAGTTTTCTCAGTATTTAAACTGCTTGGTTTTTTTTTTTTTTTTTTAATTTTTTTTTTCCCAACATTTATTTAATTTTGGGACAGAGAGAGACAGAGCATGAACAGGGGAGGGGCAGAGAGAGAGGGAGACACAGAATCGGAAACAGGCTCCAGGCTCTGAGCCATCAGCCCAGAGCCTGACGCGGGGCTTGAACTCACGGACCGCGAGATCATGACCTGGCCGAAGTCGGACGCTTAACCGACTGCGCCACCCAGGCGCCCCAACTGCTTGGTGTTTTTAAAAACACTTTTAAATCTGTGACTTGATGCCATTAGTTGTGGAAATTTATTGTCATCTCTTTGAATATTTTTCTTACCTACTCTCTTTTTCCTCTCCTGGAATTGTGATTACATGTATATCAGACCTTTCACCATGTACCTATGTGTCCTATGCTCTGTTCTGTATGTTCTGCTTTTTTATCTTTAACTCTGTATTTCAGTCTGGTGATTTCTTTTTTTTTTCTTTTTAATGTTTATTTTTGAGAGAGAGAGAGGTGGGGGGGGGGGGAGGGAGAGCCAGAGATAGAGGGAGACACAGAATCCCAAGCAGGTTCCAGGCTCTGAGCTGTCAGCACAGAGCCCGATGTGAGGTTCAAGCCCATGAGGCGTGAAATCATGACCTGAGTCAGGGTCATACACTTAACCGACTGAGCCACCCAGGAGCCCCAAGTCTGGCTATTTCTTTTGACCCGTCTTCTAGTTCATGAATCTTCTCTTCAGCCCTCTCTCCATTTACTATTGAATTCATCGGTTAAGTTCTTAATTTCAATTCAAGTACTTTTCAGTTATAAAGTCCACTTTTTTTTAATAGTTTTGAGTTGTCTACATATAGCCATCTAACTTTCTTGCATTTATTGGTTGCATATATTTTGAAGTCCGTATCTGACAACTCCTATGATTTCTGTGACAACTATCTGTGATTTCTCTTGATATTCAGTTATTTCTTCATGTCTTTTGGTGTGTCAAGTAATTTCTAGTTGAGTAGCTAACATTGTGTATAAAAATTGTTTAGATAATTTGAGCATCTGTTATGCTTTGGAGAGCATTTGGATTTAAAGTAACTAAATCTATGCAGATATTGAGGTGATTAGAGCCTGTGTTTCAGTATTTGTGAAGCTGCACTCCCAGGTATAGCTCTTGGAGCATTTCAATAGAAATCCTGGGTAATTTATCAGCGCCTCTCTCCTGTCTCTTTCTTAAAGGGCCCTGAACCTAATTTTTGTCCCTGTACCTCGAAGCTTAACCAAAAAAAAATTTTTTTTTTTTTTAGTTTTTTAGCAGGCTTGAGAAACAGAAAACGCCTGGAAGGGAAAAGCAAAAGTAATGCCAAATGTCAGACTCATATCACTTCTCACTTCTTTTCTACTTCCCTTGCTTTCTAGGATATTGACCCCTTAGGTCCCTGTTTACCTTGGTTTCATGTCTTCAAACACACACACACACACACACACACACACACACAGTGACGTTTTGTTAGTTGTTCCCTATGGGAGTGTTAATCTGCAACATGCTACTCCCACCATGATTGGAGGCAGGAATCTTTCAAAATCTACTTCTCACATACCAAATGCACAACTCTTCTTAACTTCAAGCCAGGCAGCCTACTATACTTCTGAGAATCAGGTCTTTGAAGACCTAAAGTATGTTTATGATTTCAGAAAATGTATCAATTTAAACTCACTTTCTGGTTTTTAATTTCTTTACCCTCCCATTTTATTCTTGCTCTTATTTGTTCTATCTTAGTCTATGTAAGAAATACGTAAGCTGTCCCAAAGTTCACATTTGAACTTAGTGGAAATTGAAGGCATTGCCAAGAAAACACAAGATACACATGTAGGGACAATGACTGGTAAGCAACGTGACCTGGGCTCCAGGATGTTCACGACTTTGGAGCCATTCTTTAAGTGTAGGCACTACCTAGAGAAACAGTGCCTGGTGAGTTCTTAACTTTTTTCCTACCCTGTGAAATTCTCTTTTGTCAATCTGACCATTTGATTTTGAAGCACAGTTTTGGCATCTTCAGATCGAAACATATGGAAGCTTAGACCTGCACCCTTTAAAATTCAGCTCCATTAAATGGGAGGCACTGAGCTTTTTAATATGTTGGGGACAGAATCGAACCCTCTATTAAGGGCATCTCTTTACACAAACTGTAGGACTCATTGTTAAGAAAAGATGGGAAGAGTCTCCTGGGCTTTTCTGAAAGGACTACCCGTTAAATGGTAAGGTACAGTATGTTTCAGAGTGACAAGCCCAACAGCTGAAAACGACGCTTTGATCTTTATAAGGCTCATAAACAGGGGCAGTGTACTTGCAGACCTATATTTATGTGTTCAAATATTGGAGGAAACTCCAAGCAGAGTCTCAGTACTGCAGGAGTTAGTGGTTTAGACAAAGGGACCAGGGAGAGGGACAATTACATCAAACTTTTTACAGCACGAAGCAAGCTTTCTTCCCTCCTTGCGAACCAATGAGCTGGGATCTTGTTAAGGGCTTGTGTTTTAAGTGAGGCTTGAACCAATCATTACATAGGCATGAGGTATTCACGGAGACAGAAAGAGACAATTGAAACCAAAAGAAAGACTGTTTTGTTTCTGAATTAAATTTGTGGTTATTGTCCCCTTCTTTGACGTTTACTATTTCCTACCCCTCGGTGCCACCCACGTGCACGTATCCCCCTCCTTAGTGTTGAAATCATTAACCACATGTGAAGAGTTAATTTGTGGACAACATGGCTATTTCCTCTGTTTTGCGGAGCAACTAGTGAGGGTTTATAAATAACTTCAGGGGCATCATCAGGGTTTTGAGGATGGTTGCTGTTAAGAACCATCCAAAGGAGGGGCGCCTGGGTGGCGCAGTCGGTTAAGCGTCCGACTTCAGCCAGGTCACGATCTCGCGGTCCGTGAGTTCGAGCCCCGTGTCGGGCTCTGGGCTGATGGCTCAGAGCCTGGAGCCTGTTTCCGATTCTGTGTCTCCCTCTCTCTCTGCCCCTCCCCCGTTCATGCTCTGTCTCTCTCTGTCCCAAAAATAAATAAAAAACGTTGAAAAAAAATTAAAAAAAAAAAAAAGAACCATCCAAAGGAAGTCGAATAAATATGCGATTTTCCCCCGTGGATACTTTCAGTCCTATTAGCATGTTGGGGTTTTTTCTTCCTCTGACCCAAATGATCTGGATATATAAGAATGACAGGCATTGGGGGGGAGGGGTGCCTGGGCAGCTCAGTCAGTTAAGCATCTGACTTTGGCTCAGGTCATAATCTCACGATTCATGAGTTCGAGCCCCACGTCGGGCTCTGTGCTGACAGCTCGGAGCCTGGAGCCTGCTTCGGATTCTGTGTCTCCCTCTCTCTCTGCCCCACCCCCTGCTTGCACTCTGTCTCTCAAAAATGAATAAATTAAAAAAAAAAAAAGTAAAAAAAAAAAGAAAAAAAGACTCACAGGCACTGGAATGGGGGGATCTGAGCTGTGGTTCCAACAGCAGCGATTTACTCCTTTACCTGATTCCTATGGTGACCACGGGTATGTATTTGTCACATGATAGGTTGACTCATGGGATTCCAAAGGGGCCTTGGACAAGAGCGGTTGATCTAACGTTGAGTTTTGAGCTCATTAGCAGTTTAACTGAACCAAGTTCTCTCTATATGATTAGATAAAGATGCATATATTCACCACCTAAGCTAAGAAATAATATAACAATATCCCAGAATCTCTGATCACCTACCTAGTGTAACCAAGTATCCTGAATTTTGTGTTAATGATTCCCCTAATTTTCTCAGAACACCTGTGTATGCCTCCCTTAAAATATTTGGCTCGCTTTTGAGCTTTATATAAATAGAATTGCACCCTGTACATTCTTCTGAGTTTTTAGCCCTGTGACTCATTTTGCTACATGTAATGGTAGTCCATTCATTCATGTAATGGTAGTCCATTCATTCATGTAATGGTAGTCCATTCATTTTCATCTCGGTATACTCTTCCATTGTAAGAATATAATACAGCCTACTTATCCATCTTCTATCGTGGACATTCGAGTTGTTTCTAGTTCTTGCTAGTACAATTAGTGCCACTTTAAGCAGTGGAACGCATCTTTTGGTGCATAGGAGGAGTCTGTCAGGTATTTAAAAAAAATTTTTTTTTAATATTTATTTATTTTTGAGACAGAGAGAGACAGAGCATGAATGGGGGAGGGGCAGAGAGAGAGAGGGAGACACAGAATCGGAAGCAGGCTCCAGGCTCTGAGCCATCAGCCCAGAGCCCGACACGGGGCTCGAACTCACGAACCGTGAGATCGTGACCTGAGCCGAAGTCGGACGCTCAACCGACTGAGCCACCCAGGCGCCCCTGTCAGGTATTTTTCTGGCAGTGGACATTCTGGGACTGAGGGTGAGGCATGTGTTCAGTTCTGTGAGGGTAATGTCAAATTGTTTCCCAAAGTGGTGATGCCAATTTGTACTCCCACCTGCAAAGTAAGAGAGTTTTCACTGTTACTCATTCTCTCCAACATTTTCTGTTGTCTTCCTTTTAATTTTTTGCCAAACATATTCATTATTAATACTAGTTAGATTGAAACGGATACTTTTATTTGTACCTCACAGGTGTGGCAGCTGAGGGTTGGGAATTTCAAGTCCTTGGAGTAGGTATAAGGAGACTAGATTCTGGAAATGTCTATGTGTAGGGAGGAGATCATATCACTCAAAACCAATTTACGGAAAACCAGCCCGTGACTAATCATCCAAAGGCCCGTTCCGTTCAAAATTCACCTTTGTGAAGGGTTTTCATCTGTTTGGGAGCATTTAATGTGAAATAAAATACAAATAAACATAGCTAAACAAAATTAAATTTTATTTATTTATTTTATTTATTTATTTTTAAATTTTTTTTAACGTTTATTTATTTTTGAGACAGAGAGAGACAGAGCATGAATGGGGGAGGGGCAGAGAGAGAGGGAGACACAGAATCGGAAGCAGGCTGCAGGCTCTGAGCCGTCAGCCCAGAGCCCGACGCGGGGCTCGAACTCACGGACCGTGAGATCGTGACCTGAGCTGAAGTCGGACGCTTAACCGACTGAGCCACCTAGGCGCCCCAAATTAAATTTTAAAAAATGGTCAAAATTTGAGAAAAGGATCTTCAAAAAACCTGGCTAATAAGTCCTTTGTTTATTTACAATGAGAAAAAGGACACCCAAATTGAAAAAAAACCCACATTATCCATAAAACGCTGTAAATCTGATGGTTCCTTGTCAAAGCCTTTTTAAAAAAAAATGGCAGACATGCCCTCAGACCATATTCAACAGTTAGACAAGATGGCAGACGAGGATGGGACATGGAAGAAAGGCAAAAACTCTGAAGCTGGATTGAATTTTAAGGAAACTTGACTATCAGGCAAGTGGATCACAGGCAAAGTGGTTTTTGACAACCTGAGCTAAGCACTTTTGGGTCGTTACAAACACTAGGGCAGAGTTAGAGATGAACTCCCAGTGGAGCCACGGGGCTGTTCATCCTGGTAGATTCTGGAGCAACCCTGCTACCTCCTCTCACTTCCTCCTTTCTCTACAGTCCCCGAATACCCGGAAAGGCCCTTAATAAACTGGAAGGAATCAGAGTTTGGGAGAAGAGAAAGCAAGAAAGCACTTCTTCCCCCAGTCAGTGTTTCTGCCCGAGGTGGTCATTTATGTGTGTATGGCACTTAAGATTAAGTTTGTCTGCAGTGACAGAAAACCCCACATATAGGTGGCCTAAGTGAGAGGTAGATGTTTAGTTTTCTTTCATGGGGAGGCATCCAGACATAGGCAGTTCCAGTGGGATGGGGACAAAGACATCGGACCAAACTCTTAATGGCATCCACCCATTGGGGTGTAGCTCTCTTCCATGGACCATCCCCTCCTTATTCTAGGCAGCCGGGTTAGGGAAGAGATGGATAAGTGGGGGCAACATATGCACACCCACTCTTCATTAAGGAGTTTTCTGGGAGCTGCCTCCATTTAGATAACATTGGCCAGAAATGTGTCACATGGGAGGCCAAGCTGTAAGGGAGGTGCAGTCTTTCCTCCAGGCAGTCATGTGACCAAGGGAATCTATTACCGAGGAAAATAGATATTGGGGTAGGCAACTGGCAGGTTTTGGCTTCCTAAAACTCAGGGATGAAAGGAAAGTATTTCAGCTATAGGAATCTGTCATTTTTGCAGGTTTCAATGCGCGGGTCATTCTGTTTGACAATCCAAATCAAGGCACACACGGACTTAGCGAAAGCCTCTCTCCATCCTTGGGGGCTGATTGGCATAGGGAGAAGGTGAAGCCTACAGTTAAGTCTTGCTGTGGGTTTCCCTCCCCGTGGGCAGTTAGGCCAAATGAAGCGACAATTCCTCACCTACCGAATTAAAGAATGAGAACATGGTTGCGGAGTTGGGGGCGGAGTTCAGGGATCCCCCTGCTTTTGCCAAGAGTCAGATCTCGATCACAGAATACTTGTGGGAAAATGGGATGCTGCTTTCTTATTAAGTCATGTATATGGCTGTCAAGCAGAATTCCTAACAAGCAAGGGAGACCCATCTTTTTATTTATTTATTTATTTATTTATTTATTTAATTTTTCAACGTTTATTTATTTTTGGGACAGAGAGAGACAGAGCATGAACGGGGGAGGGGCAGAGAGAGAGGGAGACACAGAATCGGAAACAGGCTCCAGGCTCTGAGCCATCAGCCCAGAGCCCGACGCAGGACTCGAACTCACGGACCGCGAGATCGTGACCTGGCTGAAGTCGGACGCTCAACCGACTGCGCCACCCAGGCGCCCCATCATCTTTTTAAATCTACCATAGCTTCTGTTGCCACCTGGATGGATTCTTCATTGTTGGAAGAATCTTGAAGAGCATGTAATGTATCCTCCTCTTTTCCTGACCCACCAGGAGATGGGGTCTCTGGACAAACTCACTCCTTTCCAGATTTCCGCTTCAGGGAATGCCCACTTCATTCATCGAGTTTCTCAGATCTAAAACCTTGAAGGTCTTCTCAATTCCTTTTTCTCCCACACATCATATTTAATCCATCAGCATAGCCTGTTGGTTCTACTTTTGTGTGCTGCACAAAATCTACCTGGAGCACCCAGCTGAGTAGGTGAATGGGACCTGAAATCCAGTCGTGGTCTAATTGAACTGTGTTCTTTGCTCCAAGGCTGCATCTGTTTGATAGAATCACCCTCGCCAGCCTCTTGATCTTGGACTTCTGGTTTCTAGAATTGTCAGACAACAAATTTCTTTTGTTTCAAGCCATCCAGTTGTGGTATTGTGTTATAGCAATCTTTGGAAATTAATATACCATCATTTTTTAAAGTTGATTTATTTATTTATTTTTGAGAGAGAGAGAGAGAGAGAGAGAGAGAGAGAGAGAATATCCCAAGCAGGCTCGCACTGTCAGCACACAGAGCCCGATGTGGGGCTCCAACTCATGAACCGTCAGATCATGACCTGAGTTGAGACCAGAGTCTGATGCTTAACTGACTGAGCCACCCAGGCGCCCCAATATACCATCTGCTAGACAATATGTTATTGTTGATTTGTTTAGAGTCTGCCTCCCCCAGGAGGAGGGAAAGACTCTGTTATTCACTGCCATAGAAAAGATTTTTGATGAAGGCAGCCATTTTTTAAGGAAGACACTGCAGCTTTTAATTGCCTGCAGAAACTCTCCCACAATCACCAAGGCGAGGAAAGAAAATGGCCTCGTACAACTATTTGTAATAACAAATAATCATACTTTGTATGCACGTAAGACTTTTCATCTTCAAAACACTTTCAAAACATTAATTAATCTTTACAACAGCATCAATGAAATGGAAACGAGGGAGAATTTGAGGTATGCAAAACGTAATTACCAATATTAAAATTTGGCACACAACGAACACCCCTCTTCTGCGGCAGTAAACACATTCCATGACACCTTCTCTCCCTTTGAAAACATGAGCAGGGAACTTAATCCTATAATGTATCATGAAGGAGGCAAGGCTACTCTTGAGAAACCCTAAGGGGAGGGAAGGGTATAGATGCATCAAAGAGAGGGGGCGCATTTGCTTACTTTGGCGTTACCTTAGGATTCTGGGATCTAGGATTCTGAAACCCCACTGAAAGGGGGGATCATGGACATACAGTGTGCCGGTTTTGAACAAAGATATGGGAAATTCTCTTAAGTCACAAGATAAAGTTCAACCAATGATCACAAACCTAAAAGAAAGAAAGAAAGAAAGACAGAAAGAAAGAAAGACAGAAAGAAAGAAAAAGAATTTGAAGGAAAGAAAAAAGAAGGAAGGAAGAAGGAAAGGAAGAAAGAGGCAACTTTTTGGCATCCTGAGCCACATTGGAATACTTTGGTGAGGACCCTCTCAACATCATTTGGAAGGAAAGGGTGGAGGAAAACTTGGCTGTGAACGAAGACAGTGAACCCAAAGTGACTGGGCAACATGGAGCTTCTAGAAACCTGAACTTTTGGATTGTCTAGGCTAGAGGGGGCAGAGACCGGGTGCTCCTACACTTAGCGGGAGGGGAGCTGGTCGTCTTCTCTGGAGCAGATCTCTCTGCTTCACACCAGGGGCCACGTGGCCACAGACGGTGCTGTCCTACGGCTCTCAGCCAAGGACTCCTGCCTCCTGAAGGGAGAGAGAATAAGGCTTCATTTCGTTTTTATTTTCTAATGTTTTTCTTTATTGTTGAGAGAGAGAGTACGAGTTGGGGAGGTGCAGGGCGGGCGTGGGGTGGGGGCAGAGAACCCGAAGCAGGCTCTGTGCTAACAACAGAGATGCCAATGTGGGGCTCGAACTCATGAACTGTGAGATCGTGACCTGAGTCACCCAGGCGCCCCAATTCTTCATTTCTTAAGTGTGGCCTGTGTGTGCTGACTTTTTTCCAAAGAGTTCAGTATGGAAAGGGGGGAATTGAAGGGTAACTTTACAGAGGAGAGCCTGACAAACACTTCTACCGCCCGATCAAGGTCAATGCCAGTAGGCCTCGATCATGTTGATTGTATGTGTCCTTAATAAGATGTGATAAAAAATAGTACGTTACTTCTGTGATCTTCCTCCTCAACACCCACAACCCCCGTCTCATCATGAGAAAAAAAAGTGGCAGAGAAATTCTCATAGTGGGGCAGCCCGCAATATACCTGACTGGTACTCTTTGGAATTACCGAGATCCTCATAAACAAGGGAAGCCTAAGAAAATGTCACAGCCAGGAGGAGCCTAAGGAGACGTGACAATTAAATGTCGTGCGGAATCTTGGAACAGAAAAAGGACAGAGGTGAAAACTAAGGAAATCTGAATAAACTGCGGACCCTAGTTCACAATCACCTATCGGCAGTGGCTCATTAATTGTTGCAAAGGCACTATACCGATGTTTAAGTCTCAGGGGAAATTGTGTGCTGGTGGCAGGGGGCAGGGGGACGGGGGAGATGGAAACTCTCTGAAGTGTCTGCTCACGTTCTCTGTAAATCTAAAACCGTCTTTAAAAATAAAGTTTCTTAAAAATAAGCGAATGATGGGGCGCCTGGGTGGCGCAGTCGGTTAAGCGTCCGACTTCAGCCAGGTCACGATCTCGCGGTCCGGGAGTTCGAGCCCTGCGTCAGGCTCTGGGCTGATGGCTCGGAGCCTGGAGCCTGTTTCCGATTCTGTGTCTCCCTCTCTCTCTGCCCCTCCCCCGTTCGTGCTCTGTCTCTCTCTGTCCCAAAAAAATAAATAAACGTTGAAAAAAAAATTAAAAAAAAAAAAAAAAGAAAAGAAAAAGCAAAAAAAAAAAAAAAAAATAAGCGAATGAAGGTCGGAATGGAGGTGTGGAGGGTTCCGGCCGAAGCTTTCGCCCACATCTCACGGGGTCTGCCCGAGACAGTCATGCAGGGAAGACGCTTTTCACTTGGAGCCTCTCCATGATGGGGAGGATGGAGCAAGTGTGAACGATTTCTTCGGAAGCCCCTTGGGCTCCCCCTTTTCTGGAAACTCTCATGTACTCATTTCTCCCTTCTGCTTTTCAGATGAGCAAGAGGTAGGCATTCTTTGAAGGGAAAGTCACCCATGAGGGTTTACTCAGCTCTTTTGTCATCGACGAATGTCAGCGTTGCTCAGAGCCTCAGTCTAGAAAGCGGTGGAGCCGACGAGTCCTGAACCAGACTTCTGGGGCCCAAATCCCTGCTCCTCCACCGATAGCCATGGAGCGTGGGCGGACTGCTTAACCTCACTGGACTTCAGTGTCCTTGTCTGCAAAATGGGGACAATAGGATCTCCCCCACGGGGCCACTGTAAGAACGGAATAAGCTAGTGTGTGTGCAGTGCTTTAGCAAGAGTCCGGCCTTAGTGAGCACGTCCATGTAATTTGTTAGTTTTAATTCACTCCTCCCCTGGAATGCTTTAAGCACTGCAGAAGGTACAAAACCTCTCTGACCCAAAGGTCTGGTTTAAACCCTGTTCCCGACCGCCGTAATCGAGCATTTCCCTGGCAAGTTTCTGTTTTCTGCCTCCTAGCACGTGGCCCTGACCCCGGAAATCTAATTCTTTTGAAAGAGCATTCTGGAGGGATCTGTCAAAATGTAAAATCGTTTGGAACCCACAGTTCCTTTTTATTTTATATTTTATTTTATTTTATCTTATTTTTCAGTAGTTCTTTTTTAAATGTACAGAAATTCAAGCATGAGGTCATAAGACACGTGCAGAGAGCTGTTGAGGCAGCAAGTCACTGGGGGGACCTTCCAGCCCATCAGTAAAGGAAGGGGCAAACTGACAATTCCAACCATCCCGTTTTCTGTGGTGCCGTCATTAAAAAGAATGAAGCAGATCTAAGTGCGAAGGACACACACTGTATATCAAGTGAAAAGGCTGTGCAGTGTAATGTATCGTAGGATGCCTTTTTGCGTGGATGAGATGAAATATGTGGTGTATAGGGGCACCCGGGGGGCTCAGTCGGTTAAGCGTCCGACTTCAGCTCAGGTCATGATCTCCAGGTTCGTGGGTTCGAGCCCCGCGTCGGGCTCTGTGCGGACAGCTCGGAGCCTGGAGCTTGCTTCGTTCAGATTCTGTGTCTCCCTCTCTCTCTGTCCTTCCCCTGCTGGCACTCTCCCTTCCTCTCTGTTTCTAAAAATAAATACACATTAAAAAAAGATTAAAAAAAATATGTGGTGTATATCATGGGTACAGAAAAAGTCTGCGATGGCAAACATGGACCAGTTAGCAGTAACATCGAGGCATGGATTGGGAAAAGTGGAAGGCATTTTAACTTTTTATTTGATCTTGGTTACGTTTTTACTAATGAGCAGTACTATTCTGCATATTTCCATTTACCCAGCATGTATTACGTACCAACACTTTGTATTGTTTTATTATTTTCAATGTTTATTTATTTTGAGAGAGAGAGAGAGAGAGAGCGCGCATGCAAGCAAGGAGGGGCAGAGAGAGACAGGGAGAGAGAGAGAATCCCAAGCGGGGTCCACACCATCAGTGTGGAGCTGGATGTGGGGCTTGAACTGCCGAACCCGTAAGATCACGACCTGAGCTGAAATCAAGAGTCGGACGCTTAACCGACTGAGCCACCCAGGCGCCCCAACATACCGACAATGTTTTAGTATGTTTCACATGTATTAAGTAATTTAGATCTCCTAACTTCTAGCATCGTTATCTCTATCTTACGGGTGGGAAAGGCTGGGCCCACAGTTTAATCTGTTTCCGAGTGTGAAACAGAACCGGAACTCAGACCCAGGCGGTGTGGTTCCCCAGTACGTGCTCAGCGGCTCCGCTAGGCCCCCCTCTCTGAACACGCCTAACCTGAGCTTCCCACCCATTTCCTGCCTCGGCTCAATGGCCATTATTTCTTGGGATCCCACTTGCTTTGTGTCCTGACATTCTTCATGACCACCCTGCGGGCCATCAAAGACCACGACAAGGCAGTGACAAGAACCGCGAAGGAGTGTTAGATGGTGGTCCGGGGCTGGGAGGTAACTTGGTCACGGAGTCGTGAGACTGAAATACTAGCGTTGCACGGGGTAGGTGGTGAGGGAAGAACTTGAAACAACTCACCACCGCTACTCAGGGCTGACTCGTGTGGTTTCAAGAAATGGAGGCGGATGACGGCGACCGGCCTCTCGAACGTAGGTGCACCTTTCCCACTCTGTGTTGGCAGGTCCCACGTAATTCGTTCAAATCAGTTATTACTTTTATATAGGCATGAGAGCGTGCTTCCTTGCTCCTTCGTGCCCAAAGAAGCTGCGCGGGGGGCCTGGGCTTGGCCTCGGCGCTCAAGGCCTCAGAAGCCAGGGTGTGCTGGCCCCCCGGGGAGGAGAAGGCAGGGACGCCAGCCCGAAGGCCAGCCAGCCCGTGAAGAGCTTGCCGAAGGTGTTGCGCGCGCTGCGGGGCCTTCCTTTGGCTTCCCGGCCCTCCATCTCCGAAACAGACAAAACCAGTGTGATGAGGGTGTATGTACTTGCCAAACTGTTTATTTGCCATTCGCTAAGCGAGGAGATTGGATTTACAGAAGAGACTGTGGTACAAAGAGAGTAACGCTCCCGTGGTCCCCGGGCAGCAGCAGGCCAGCCGCCCTGCACAGGCTGGGCCCGGGGAAGGCTCCCGGCAGAGGGGAGGCGGCCACTCGGACAGGAGCCCACGCACGATGGGGGCCACCCCCCGCCCTACCCCGTCTAGAAACACCTTGGAGAGGGGCTGGTGGGGGTGTTCTCTCATACCGTATCTGGTTTAAAACTCGAGATTGACAGTTTCCTTTTGGGAAGGATGCAACGCGTCAGTACCGGGGAGAAAGAAAGCGCACACACATTTCCAGGAGGCTTTGCGAACAGATCCAGTAACCGCCCGGCAAATAGACACTAGGTGGGTGGGGCCTGTTGGAGTAAGACTGCGTTTCCCATTGTTAGTTTGTCAATAGAGGTGTTTTACTGCCGTTTCAATTTGGAAGTTTATTTTGTTTTCCATTGATTTTTATACATCCAGAATAGCACAAATAACCAACAGTTCTTTTTTTTTCTTTTTCTTTTTTTTTTTTTGCACATTCATTTCCCCCAGAACAAAAAGTGAACTTAAAAAAAAAAAAAAAACTGGAACCATGCTATTAGCTCTTTACAAAAGTGAATAAAAAGTAGCTCATCTTTAAGTCTAAAATAAACAAAGTAGAAAGAAGCATTTTTTTTTGTCTACAGTATTTAGCAAACATAAGAAAAAGTCCTTAGAAACACACACAAAAAAATTGGAAAAAAGTTATTACAGGTATTAACAATATTTTATAATGAAGCTTAAAATCTATTTACATACATAAATACAATTAACTTTGTTGACGCAACTCTTCTGGAAGGAAAAAAAAAATGCCAGTTGATCAGCCTCATCAATACCGATCTGGCTAAAAGGAGGGAGGGAAACTCCAAACAGACAAACAAAAAAACCCCAAACGATCGTATCGTGTAGGTGAACAAAAAGGCATTTGTTCAGATGTAAAAAACGTTTTCTGAGATTATCGTCAAACTGATTTTTCATGTATAAAAGACCCCAAATATGTCATACCCCAGAAAACAAAACCCACCAAAACCAAGAATCACCAGGACGGAATGTCCTAAGGAAGCAGGTATTTCAGGACAGAAATCTGCAAGCATAAATCGCAGGACATTTGAGTGAAACCATTCATTTCCTTTCTAATCAGAGCATTGCTGTTTATCTGCACAGAAACCCGAGGCAGCAGAAAGGCTGTCTATTAACTCACTGATTGTAATTTGCCCAGGAAGGCTTCTGTTGCTGCACTTGGACAGCAAGCAGACCCAAAATGGTTGGCAAGGTCTCTGTTCTGCTGGAAGAAACCCATGGGCAGGAGAAAGGCTGACTCACCATGTTCCTTTATGCAAAGGGAGGAGAAAGGCAGCTCCTCGTGTTCTGGACATTTGGTGCGGAGTTGGGGTGTGTGTGCTGTCTCCTCAGATAAAGCGGGAGAACGGAGGAGGAAAGGGAAGCGAAACAGAGGAAGATGTTACAGGCGCAGGGGAGGAAAGAAATAAAAGTAATGTAAGAAACACAAGTAATAAAAGAAATATAGTGAGAAAAACAAAAAGAATGAAAATGCACGTTCATGTTGAAATTATAAAGGCACGAATGAGCAGTAGAAATGGCTTAATCTTTCTTCTCTTGGACCAATGTTTCCAGATACATCCAGTTATGACATTATTGGCTTAAGGGTCTCCTCGATTACAGGGACACCTTAATGTACCTGAAGGCAACCAAAGCAACTTCTCAGGAGGGGGAAAGGCATTAAGTGTGATGTGAGGCCTATCTCCAGAACAAGTAACATCTGACTTAATTTTTTGGACCAGTTAAGCACTACATTTGCTGGTAAGGGACTGTGAAACTCCGAATGGCCAAACCAGTGGGTCTACAACGAAGCGACAAGCCCTCCTCATACATGCCTTTGAGAGTAAAGATTCAATGTGGAGGATCCTCTGATTCCCCTTCTAGGGCATTAGGCTGGTTTTGAGTTGGAATATCTTCAGGTACCGGAATTGAAGTGAAAAATAGAAATTGTTTTTTCCTTCATTTCCCCCCCAAATTTTGTCAGGTCAGATACGGTCACATGTGCTGAAAAGAACGCTTCAATTCGATTTGGTAAATGGGCTAAAGGTCCCTTTCAGAAATTAAAAAAAAAAAAAACAAAACCAACACTTAAATTTACTGACATTCAAGGGTAATTTTGCTGTAAAAATGTGATACAGAATCAAACATCAAGTTGAGCTGTGGAGAGAGGATTATGTCTAAGCTGAAAATGAATATATTCTGAGTTTCTCCAAGATCTGTTTTAGCTCTTTTCTAGACAAGAATGACCTGACTGACAAAACAAACTGCTTTACTCTTTCTTACCAAAGTGCTACTGCATCTATGTAAAACAAATAATCAATATATATATATATATATAAGAAAACTCAAAAACAAGTTGTTTTAAATAAGACCAGCTGTGTTGCTGCCTGCAGCCAAAGATCTTTCTCATTTGAATCCTTAAATTTATAAAATAAAAATCAAACACTGTTCTGAAGTCCTGCTTTCAAATACTCTTCAGAGTTGACCTGAAATCATTTCAGCTAACGTCAGAGGTACATTAAATAACAACCAGATCATTTTGAGCACACATATGTCAAAATCAGCAGTTAGTATTTAGGAGTTGTACAACAACTGCATTCTGACCGAATTCTCCAATGAAAATAGTGCCATAAAATTTACAGTGACATTGGATACTTTTGAATCGTAGCCACGGGCAGCGGCGGCGCGAATTTCTCCTGTCCCGCTGAGGCACGGAGCAAACTGCACACACACCCCCCCCAAGGCAGGTGAAAGCAACGCGAGGGTGGGCGGTGGACGGGCAGCGTGGGTCGGGAGTCCGGCTCCGGCGGGACAATGCTTTCGCATGCGACTCCACCCGGGCGCACACAGGAAGACTGGCCTGTTCAGGTCTGCCCCTAGGCCCACCCTCTGAAACTTCGGCTGGAGACCTGTGGGCATCAAAGGCCCCCGGTCTGTAGTTTCTTCCCCTCCCAGCCTTGGGGGACAGCCACAAGTTTTGTTCTGCATCAACGAACAGGGACTGTATCAAACACGACTATTTTCTTGGAGCTAAAAAATCTGAACTCTGGATTCGGACGATCTCCTTACTACCCCAGAAGGGAGCAGTTAAGGAACCCATAAATTCATTCACTGGCTTCCCATGTGGATACTTCTCTGCCACACAGCTTACTTTGTTTGGATTTGTTCGGTTATAAAGCATGTCTGACATCATCAAGAGCCCGTGGAGGGAGCAAACTGCTAGGCAGAAAATAAATCCTCTCCAGAGGTGCAATCATTGGCATCTACCTGAACCCTCTGGAACCAGATCTGACCTTCTCTGTTCCAAGGGAGGGAGTCAGATAGGAGACCCTCTGTTGAGCTTGGCAGAAAATTCCATACTTCAGATCCTTTGAGTGGCCCTCAGTATCTAACAAGCCTATTAAAAACATCGCTGCATTAGCTACCAACTCGTTTGATTAACATGAAAGGGAGTTTAATGTAAACAATATTTAGATAACCCGGTCATCTCAATGTCTGTCCTTTTTTTCCAGCCTTCTTCAATGTGACACATTTAACTTTGGCTACTACCAAAACCAAAAATGTAGTACTTGATATTTTTCTTAATATAAGTACATTTAAATAATAAAAAAAAGTATCAACACATAAGTAAGTGTCTAAACATCAAGATACATAAATATCTAGGGATTCCTTGTGGGAATACAGTAGTTGAAAATGACCCAAAGCTGTAGCTGTTTCTCTAAAACAACAACTACACGAAAGTCCAAAAGAAAAGTTAAATAAAACTTACAGAAAAAGGAATCATATTTCTTTCAATTGTCAAAGCAAGAGAGAAGCAAGCTCAAATTTATATATATATATATATATATATATATATATATATATATATATATAAATAAAAACCACCCCAAATGCAAATACGCATTTTGCAATGTATAAGGTGCTGGAAAAGAAAATTAAAACTATGAATTAGATACCAAAACAAGAGGAGCTGCATTCCCCCACCCCTCCCCGCCCCAAACCAAAAATTCCATTCTTTGGAATAGACAACTTGGTTAAAAAGTGAAGTCAAGGGTATAAAATCTTTCTTTTATTCACAGCATCGCTAAATCAGAAGCATTCACAGTTTCCCTCTGGGAATCTTCCTGTTTGCCTTACGACGCGTCCGCGTGGTGGCGGAGCGGACACCCTCGCGGGGGGCGGAGGGGGGGGGCGGAGGGGGGAGGTCGGGTCGGGTTCGGAAAAGGGGAGACGGGCCCACACGACGGCGCTCCGCACGTTTCCGGGGGGCGGGGGGCGGCGCGGCGCGGAGCGGGGCGAGATCCCAGGGCCCCCGGCGCGGGGCGCGCTCCCCGCCCCGGGCCCGGCCTCCCCGCCCAGGCGGGCCGGCTGTCTGCGGCCAAGGCCGGGCCGGGCGCCCCTCCCGCCGGCCGCCGCGGGGGCCTCAGTAGGGCCGCCACACGGCCTCCTCGAGGCGCGCGGCGGGCGCCATGTTGGTGGGCGAGTTGCTGTGGCTGCCCTCGGCCTCCACCACGTCGCTCTGGTTCGGGAGGCTGGGGTTGAGCAGCGCCGAGCCCGTGGACGCGTTGGTGCAGGGCGGCAGGATGCGCGGCGGCGAGCGCTCGCCGCCCACCATGGAGAACTGGTAGGAGCCGGCCGAGGCGCCGTAGTACAGGTGGTAGGAGGGCGAGCTGGCCTGGAAGGGGCCGCCCTGCGCCTGCGACGAGCCGGGGTAGGGCGGCGGCAGGTACGTGTGGTAGCGCGTGGCCGAGCTCATGGCCGACATGCCGATGCCGATGCCCGACGTGACGGGCGTCGGGGAGTAGGTGAAGGCGCCGGGGTAGTGCATGCGAGGGTCTGAGATGGAGGGCAGCGCGGGGAACTGGCGCGGGTCGCCGAAGGCCGTCAGGTCGGGCGCCGCTGCAGGGTGGTGGGGAGAAGAGAAGCGTCAGGCGCTGGTGGGGGAGGCCACGCCCCTCCCGCCCACGGCCACGCCCCTCCCGCCCACGCCCACGTGGTTACCCAGAATGCTGCTGTCCCCGGAGCCCGGGCATGGAGTGGGCATGCTAGTGGGCAGGGAGGTGGGTGGACGGCCGTATAGGACGACGCGTAACGCGAGTTCGTGTGCGATACCACGTTATTGTAAACGATGTAATGTAACATCTAATACGGTAGATACGATACGTATGACTGGATATCGGTGTAGCGGGGTTGACAAGCCCGCCTTCCAGCTGCTACCGATTTTCGCATGGCTCACAAGCTTACTTCTCTACATGGTTGAAAGAAGTGAAAAGAAGACTATTTCCTGACGTGAAGGTCCCGTGAAATTCAAATTTCAGTGGCCACACAGACCATTTCGTTGGAAGGAGCTTTGCTCATTCTTTGATGTATTATCGGGGCTGCTGTGGAGCCACCGCCGCAAAGTTGAGTGGTCGGGACACGGACCGATCGTGGGAGCCAGAAAGCATAAAATACCTACTATCTGGCCCTTTCCGTTAAAAAGTTGGCAGAAAGCGTAAAATACCTACTGTCTAGCCCTTTACGTTAAAAAGTTGACCAGCCCTCTATCATCAGTATATTAATATGCCAATATTAATATAAGTGTAATCTGTGATATGAACATAATAATAACAAGATGTAACTTATAAAATTATGCAATGCTAATGTAATGGATGCATGAGCAGATGAATATTAATAGAATATAGCCTACATAATATGACAGACACTGTGTTATATTAATATATAATAACATAATACATGATACATAATATTTAGGTTGAATCATAGGAAGCTGCTGTTTCGGTAGGCCTCAAACAATTAAAAATTGGCAATTTCTTATGATTTGCTCTGATGCGTGCCATACTAATGACTTGAGAATGAGTGGCAGTGAATATCACCACCGCTCTCTCCCCTACGTCTACCTTTAGACTTGTTCCACATTGGTAGAAAAATACAGCCTCAGTTTCACCTGGTTCGCTTCGTTGGTTCTGTGCTTCACTGCTTTGTTAACACAAGTGGCCGCAGGGCCTTGATGTATATACTCCATTTTTGCACACGTTGAAGTCTTAACCAGGAATGGCAAAGCTTTGTCTATAAAACTCATTTTGTTAGGGTCATGCATTTATGGTTTCAGAAACTGGCTTTGACCTTCCCTGCATCCTTCTGCATTTTGCTCAACCGCAGGCTGCCCTTGGGAACTACTAGGGGGTCTGGATGCCAGGAAGTGCTCCCTGTGTCCTGTAGATCAGTTTCCCAACAGTAGCACTATTGACATGTGGGGCCAGATAGTTATTTGTTGGGGCGGTGGGGGGCTGTCCTGTGCATTGTAGGATGTTTGGCAGCGTCCTTGGCCTCTGCCCACCAAATGTCAGTGGTGCCCCCACACCCCGCATGGCGACAGCTAACGATGTCTGTAGACCCTGCCCAGTGTTCTGGGGGTAGGGTGAGGGGGGCAAAGCCACCATCTCCCCCGCCCCCACTGAGAACCACCACTGTAGATGCAGGATGGTGTCCTGGGGTAACTTCTGTTCTTCAGAAAGTGACATCAGCAAATCCAAAAGAATGAAACGTTTTAAAATTTGTTAGGTTCTGAAACCAACGTATAAAATAACTCCAAGCTCAGGATGGCATGTAGCCTGTGTCCTTTTGTGTTCAGGCCCATAGAGCAACTTAACGGAGCCAAGAGTTTGCTCTGAAAGGAAAGCTACCAGGGTGGATTAATCTGTTTTTGGAAGGCATCCGGGGTTGATCAACTTCCTCATATTTCAAGCCTATTATTCCAGCAGGGAGAGCTAGTGTGCTCCTCTCTCTGCCTGTCTCTCTCTCCCTCTCCCCACCCCCCCCTTCCCCTTCTCCCTTCTCCTCCTTCCCTCTCTCGAATGAACTCCTCTGTAAATTTGGGGTGAATGTGATGAGGAGGTCTATACTCCTCATCAGAGAGGTAATCAAAGTTTATAGAAACAACCGAAGTCTGCAGCCAATCTCTCTGCTAATGAGGAAACCAGGAGTCTGCCTTTCAAACAAACACTGCTGTTAATCTTTTCAAAGCGAGTCAGACATGTGGGCAGGGAAAACGCTGTGAACTGACAGTGGTTCTAGAGCTGCCCTTCCGTGGCCACACTCTCGCTCGTCCTGAAGCCAGGCCGCACCTCATTCCACAGCGTTCGTCCCTGCCCGCTTTCTGGGGCCGTCTGTGAGCAAGCTCTGTGTCACTTGTTTTTGCTCACACGGAGAGCTGTGACAGGAAGCTTGACTCCATTTTTCCAGTGAGATTTCTATAGTCGAGGGAGAAGCATTAGGCAAATGCAATCAATTTGTTGGCATCTGATGCAAGAACTCTGGACACAGGCTAATGACTCTGCCCATTATGCCTCTTGCTCCATTTGCCCTGAGACACAAAGGTGAATCCACTGGAAAAATGAATGAAAGGTCACCCTGTTTCACGGCGATGTCTGGACATGTTCTGCCAGTGTGTTCCAGCTACTACGTGGTAACCTGGTGATGGTACCAAGTTACCGTAATCCCGAGTGAGTCCGCGGTTGGTCACGGATGTAAGTAATGGAATGATGTTACGGTCTCAGCTGTCAGGGGAAAATAGCTCTTTCATTTGTGGGCAGGATATCTGAAAGCTCTTCAATACGGCCCGTGATTCTTCTTCCAATGCCACTCCACCAGAGGCCATCTGTCTGGTCAAGCCATCTTTCCTCACGCATTTTGATAGAAAAAGAGCTGCAGCCCTCTAGATACGTTCCGATTCAAATGGTCTATTCAAATATTTGTTGCCATTTTTACGTCCAGTCTGACATTTCCTACCAAGCCCCACCGCCATGCACCGTTCACCCCACCTGGCTGTAGCTCATGTGTCCCTTCGGCTGGCCCGGTGCCCCCTTATTCAACAGCGTGTGGGGGTGGCGACCCCTAATAGTCACAGGGAGCTCTTAAGAAGTAGGAAATCTAGGGATTAGGAGGTTCAGGTATTTTCGTTGGAAATGTTTCCCCATCGATGGGGCTAAATATTTGCCGTGACAGCTCAAGTGTTCGTTCTGCAGCTTGACATGGATGAAAGCTGTCCCACTCAGGCCCCTCCCACTGCCCCCAAAGGATTAAACAGCCTGAGCAGATAATGGCTGCCTTAAAAGGATCTTTTGCATGACTCAGATTAATGCATGCTGTCTGTCGCCCAGGTTGGCAGCTAAACATTAATTTTTTTTTTTTAAGAAAAAAAAAAAATAAAGGAAAACCTCCAGATGACATCTCTTTTCAGACAAGGTGTGGAGACTGTCTGCAAAGGAAAGAGGGGGAGGCCAGAGGGCAAGGCCCCTTCGCAGAAGGAAGTCCAGGTGGGGCTGGGGGCGGGGAGAGGGGCAGATCTCAGAGCTCTGGGGGCGGGATTAAAAGGAAAAGCAGTCAGAGCAGTGTCAGGTTCTCAAAGCTGGCAGACCGGCAGCCACTTTTCTTTTATGCGTCCCAACCCCCCGCTGCCCCCAGGCATATGACAACACGTTGCAGGCCTGTGCTCCAGGCTTGAATTCCCAGAGGGAGATCTGCCAAGTTGAAGAGCAGCGTCCCATGCCCTGCTCTGCCACCGGGGGAAAGCTCATCTGGAATCCTCTCCGGCCCTCCCTCCAAGACAGTCTTGGGCGCTGAAATGGGACGGGGGTTTTTGTGTACTTCACACCCTCATGCCATGAGACGTCCTTCCTTACTCCTTGGGTAACTGAAGTCCTGGTTATTCAGAAGTGTAACAGCGACACGGGACTTGGGAGGGCACGCTACTCACTCCTTAAAAAAAAAAAAAAGCCACCCTCCCATCGGAACCCTGGTCAGTTGGAGCAGCTGTCTCCCAGGGCTCTAGAAGGTGCGGATCTTGGGTGCTGACCAAGTCAAAAGTCTTATGTAATAAACTCCAAGGGACCCACAGCAGGCACATTTCCAAGGAAAACAGTAATTGTTTCAGATGTAGAGAGCCGAGCAGCGCCACTGAGGAGAATCAATAAAAGTTGACAAGTGCCTTTGGAATCAAACTAGTCCTGAGGGAACAGAACTTCTAAAACAACAAGCTGAGCAGACGTCATAATTCCTAGGCTACTTCCTCAACTCCTCAGCCCCCAGCAGGTGCCCTGAAAATACGGGCATTAATAGTCGAAAATAATGTGGGAAGTGGGCACCCAGGTTGGCTCTCCCATTTCACTACAGAGAATACCCGAAGGCGGTGGTTCTCAGCTAAGGGGGCAGTTTGGGACCTCTGGCTATTTGGCAACATCTGGAGACATCCTTGGTTGTCCTGGTGGGGGATGGGGGGTGGGGGACGGCTGTATCTAGAGGCCAGAGAGGCTGCTAAAGATCCTACAGTGCACAGGACAGCCCTCCACGACCAAGAATTCTCTGGCCCCAGTTGTCAGTGGTGCTGCAGTTGAGAAGCTCTGGGAAGAAGCCAAAGCGTTTGGTATAATCTCGAGTACTCACAACTGTCTGGAAAACACAGTGTTACACAGTGTTTAAAATGGCGGACAAGAGGCCTTGGCCCCTTTGCCTGCCCCTGATCTACTCTAATCGGATCTCAAGGGCTGAAAAGCCAAAACCACTTCCCAACACACGTGAAGTGCGCTTGCGGGCTTCACAAGGCTGAAGTTCTCGGAGCTGTTTTCACAGTCTGGCCCAGCTCCAATTCCAAAGCTCCAAACAGGGAGTTTCTTCCTTTGCTTTTAACAAAGGAATTTTTCTCTCACTCCGATTTCCCTGCCCACGAGCAAAGGTGAGTGCCAAGCCCAAAGGTCTCATAGGTTACATGACTAATATTTAATGAGCTCGTATTAACAACAATTATGCTAACCACGACACCCAAGCTTTCCATTCTGCTCCTCTAGTCTGGTGCGAACATCCCTTCATTCGAAATATCTCACGTGGGGGCGCCTGGGTGGCTCAGTCGGTTCAGCCTTCGGCTCAGGTCATGATCTTTGTGGTCTGTGAGTTCGAGCCCCCGCGTCAGGCTCTATGCTGACAGCTTGGAGCCAGGAGCCTGGAGCCTGCTTCGGCTTCTGTGTCTCCCTCTCTCTGTCCCTCCCCTGCTCATGCTCTCTCTCTCTCTCTCTCTGGTTCTCAAAAATGAATACATGTTAAAAAAAAAAAAAAAGAAATCTCTCACGTGGGGTATAGCACGGGTACCCCAGTGTTGTTCACATGGCCTCTGAAAGCTGGCCACCACCAGATGGACAGTTCCATCAGAGTTCTAGAAGCTGATTACTTTGACCTTGTGTATTATTAACCCTTCAGCTGCTACCTTTGTCTGCCAAGTGTGAGCAAGCCCAAAATGCCCACAGAATCGACTTCTGCCTTCGCATTCATAATCCCCGTCTCAAGGTGTCAGGGAAAATCCGTGCACGGGTGTAGGACTTAGACAACCTTGTCTTTAAAGCACATTTTACCCGCCCCCTCCCAAATGACTGCCAGCCCCTTCAGGCATCTCCAGTCTCTCGAACCTTCCACTCTAGCTCGACTTCAAAGAGTGTGTTTGAGCAGCTTACTTGAGAGTCGACTGGAAATCTCTGCGGAGAGGGTTGTCATGCCGCTGGCCCGTCCAGGCGAGATGGGTGTTGCTGGGTGTACGGAAGGCGAGGCGATTGATCCCAGGTACTGGTAGGACTGGTCATAGGACCACGGTGGGGACGGCTGGATCTGTCTTGTGTCTGCAGAGGATTGGAGAGGTCAGTCATACGTCAGGTGGGGTGGGATTGAAGAAAAGAAACCTTTTAATAAAAAGCTAGTCACCTTTGTTTGTCATACGTCCTGTGGCCTGTTGACCGGTTTGTAGTAAGTCCAAATATTTGCTTTTGTTCGAGAATCTCCCCCCTCCTCCCAAAGTTACTGAATTATTGTTTGTGTGAAATATAGTTTATTCTCGAAGATTTCCCCTGGATGACTGTTCCTTCCAAAGGTTTCACCTGATCACGCTCATAACGACGGGAGAGGTTGAAGATGCTTTCCAGGTAGGTGTTCCCACCCACCTGTTGAACTACCACATGTACTGGCCGCCCAGCTTTACCTCGAGTTACAATTCTCATCCTCCGAAACCTTTTATCAACTCAGGTGATCACCTATCCATCTGTAGTCAGTAAGCAAAAAAGAACATAGAGCTTTGATTTTTTTTTTTTTTTTTTTGGACCTTTGGCAGAAATACTCCAAGGGCTTTTAAATGTCCTCCATTTACGTGAATTCTCTCCCAAGGATGACAGAAAAGAGGGGCTGGCTGGGAAGCTGGTGATGGGGCCTGGGGACTAGTTCACAAGCCCAGCAGTAGTGAGCTAGCCCTACCAACCCAGACCAACAGGTACCAACCCAGACCAACAGCTGTCCTGCATGTTTTCAAGACCTCCAGTTTGCCGTGTTTAAAGGGCAGAATGTTGAGCAAGTATTTTATGGATGGCCAATAAATGAGGCCTGGGATAGAGAAGAGACAAAACTCTGACTTAAGAAGATTTAGGTAAAAAGGACTTTGTAAATTTGACTCCAGCATTCACAGGAGTCTTAGTTTCAAAAGCATCACACTGTTTGCAGATGAAATGGAGGGGAAAAAAAAGGAACAAACCCTCTATTCTTAGGTAACACGTGTAAGCAAATTTAAATGGAACGCTGGCCCGCCAGAGATAGCTTTCCATTTTTTTTTTTTTTTTAGGGCTAAATATTGATTTTCTCTTTGTGTCCCACCTTCTCTGTGGACCACACCAGTCCCCAGGGTCCTCATAGCCCGGGCTGCATGAAGCCGGGAGTCAATCTAGAAAGAGCAGTGTTCCTCAGGAAAATACCAGTCGCAAGCTGTGTATGTGCCAGGACATAAAGAAGTGAGTTATTCCTACTCGTTATAAAACGTCTAGTTCTACTTCCAACGGGGAATTTGCATTTCCAACAGTTTAAGTTTGCTGTTTTTGTTGATCTGTTGGAAGCCGTCAAAGCAGGGGTTTGGAGACCCAGGTCTCCTCCCCCACCTTCCTGCCCGCCCCTTCCCCTTTCCCCCACATGGATCCATTTCTTTCTTTCCTGTAAAATAGCTACATTTTGGGGGCACCCGGGTCACTCAGTCGGTTGAGCGTTCCAGCTCTTGATTTCAGCTCAGGTCATGATCCCCGGGTTGTGGGTTTGAGCCCTGCTTTGGGCTCCGTTCTGAGCATGGAGTCTGTTTGGGATTCTCTCTCTCCCTCCCTCTGCCCCTCTCCCCCGCTCACGTGCACGCGCACTCTCTCTCTCTCTCCAAAAAATAATCACTCAATTCTTTAAGTTTGAAAACTCTGGCGAAATATTTTAACTTAGAATCTCTGAAATCTAATATTAAAGAAAGGCCCTCATGTCATTCTGAATTTGGGGGAATTTGAGCAGAGGGCAAGGAGTAAGAGAGCTGGTCCATTCTAAACTCAGTGCAAATGAATGTTCAACTACAGCCAAAGATCCTGCAATCTTACAGACAACAGTGTTTCCAATAATTGTCAGCAAATAGCAACAGCAGGATGTCCTGTATCCCCCTGTTACTGCAAGCGTTTTCTTCCAAGTGAAGAATAAAGTGTAGACTCAGATATTTTTGTAAGGCATGCATATGTCTTAGATCTACACATTTGCTGCGGGAATATATAGTACTCAAATATTTTAATCATTTAAGAAACAAACAAAAGAGGTTTTATAATTGTCATAAAGCCCTCCGGGGTGTGAATTGCGGTTCAGTAATTCATGCCTTGCTGTGTAGACAGCCCAGCTTCCCCTAACCCCGTGTCTAAAACCACAGTAAGCATAAAGTATTAGGCCATGATTCATGCTCTGTCATGTTTTACTGTAGTGAAAAAGTTGTGCTAGGCTTTTCTAAACTCATAATTAAACCGTGCAAACGTTGCATAATGTTTCACAGCCTTTTAAAAATATGCTTTGGTAAAATGATCTTTATGATTAAAGTCCAAGTTCTCTGATTGTTTTTTTTTTTTTTCACCCAGGGTTTTAGATTCAACATTCTTACTCCACACACAACGTAGCTTTCCAATGTGGAGGAGGGATAACACTAAAAACCCAAAGGACCCCCGTCCGATCACTTTCCATTCATATGACCGTAGTGGATTGGGTTTGGGTTCATTGCCAGCGATGGGCCAGAAGGTGGTGATGGCGAGCTGCTCGTGCCAGGTTTTTGGGTGTTTTCTAATTCTACAGGTATTATTAATAAAAATCCAAAAGCAAAAAATAGAACAGAACACTAGGGCCAACGATATGGTATATGATGAGTTTACCGCTCAGTTACCGTTCTTGCTCTGATGGGGCCGACGTGAACACAAGAAAGCAGAGAAATGGCAGTGCGGTGGGCCAGCACTGGAAGACAGGATATGATCTCCAAGCCCCTTCCAACAGTAACAGCGCAGGATTCTCATTCAAACAGGTCCTACACAGTGTTTCTCTGCTTCACTTGTATGCTAATCAGACTTAGGAAGGAATCAGGTGGACGTGTGGGGTGAAGAATGGTGCTCTTAATAATAAAGGCAGCCATTCTGGGACGAGGAAGTAGGCCGGGAGAAGACGGAAGTGATCCAGAAAAGACCACAGGCCGAGGAAGAGAACCACTGTCGGTCATTCGCCAGAAACTAGGGCGACTTGTTCTTGAAGGGAGGGCCTCCGATAAGTCACGCCATCAAGAAGGACAGAAGTTTTGTTTCGTTTTGAAATTTTAGCGTGTGCCCCACATGTACTAACTTAGCTAGTAGTAGTAGCCTGATGAATAAGACCAAGGTGGCCCCTGCCCCATTGGAACTTCTAGGCTGGTATCAGTGAAGATCCTGAGAGCAGATGATGCTTGGGAAGGTTTCTTGCTATTGCATGAATCGTCATGTTGAGAGTTTTTTTCGTGTTTTCATTCACACTGATTGGTTCGTCCATTCATTCATCCATTTCATAGGCTAATGAAATTATTCACATCCTTATTCGTTCGTGTTGCCCATGAGGATTTTCGCTTTGCTAGGGTCACTGTTCGGGGGACTCGGTAGTGAGTGGACTGTAGTCCTCGCCTTCAGGGAACGACAGCTCGTGAGGGACCTGTGTCCAGGTGAACCGATGGATGGTCTGTCTAATCTGGGCTTGCACACAGCTGTTCCCAGGTCAGAGCTACCCTGATGGTGTTCATTATACACTTCTGTTCCGCCTCAGAGGAACAGGCTAGGGAAAGTGTCTAATTGAAGTCCTAGAATAGATTTCAGCCCGAATTCTGCCTGTACCCTGGGCAGGTCATTTCTTTTCTCTGCTACGTAGTTTTCCCACTTCAAAAAGTCGTGGCGAAGGGTAAGTGAGGTAAGCTATATATAAAAAAGCAAGTAACCCAGTTTGGGGCCATATGAAATGTCCAATTAGTCTGAGTAAGTTTTATGATTATATTATGAAAAAGGAAAATAGGGGTGCCTGGGTGGCTCAGTCGGTTAAGCCTCCGACTTCGCTGAGGTCATGTGAGTTCGAGCCCCATGTTGGGTTCTGTGCTCCCCTCTCTCTCTGCCCCTCCCCTGCTCACGCTGTCTCTCAAAAATAAATAAACATTAAAAAAAAAAAAAAGGGAGGGGCGCCTGGGTGGCTCAGTCGGTCAAGCCTCTGACTCTTGGTTTGGGCTCAGGTCATGATATTGTGGTTGATGAGATCGAGCCCCGTGTCAGGCTCTGCGCTGGCAGCGAGGAGCTTGCTTGGGATTCTTTCTCTTCTCTCTCTGCCCCTCCCCTGCTTGAGCTCTCGCTCTCTGTCCCCCCCTTCTCAAAGAGAAACATTTAAAAAATAAAAAAAAATTGAAAAAGGGGAAGTGAATCCATGCTAAGGGATTCATCTGATACATATTGGTAAGGCCATGCGCACCTGCTCTAGAGCGAGGCTCAGGTAATACCGTGCTGTTCACTGATAACAGGGCTTGCCAGCTGGTCTCCAGCACCAGAGAGGAACTGGGCTTGGACGATTAAGTGGTAAAGGGCAAGAAAACCGGATATTTGAGGTAAGGATAGCGGAGGCAAGGATCCTCTCTTAATCAGTTCATGTTGCCACTAAGAAAACTACCAGAGGGGCGCCTGGGTGGCTCAGTCCGTTAAGCGTCCGACTCTCGGTTTTGGCTCGGGTCATGATTTGACGGTTCGTGGGTTCGAGCCCCGCATCAGGCTCTGCACTCTCAGATCCCTGCACTCCCAATCCCTGCTTGGGATTCTCTCTCTCTCTCTCTCTCTCTCTCTGTCCCTCCGCCCCTCCCCTGCTCGCACGCCCTCGCTCTCTGTTTCTCTCAAAACAAATAAACACTTAAAAAAAACCTACTGGATTAGGAAATTTAAATTTGAGCCTTTCTGCCTCCTATGTTTTTCAGGGTACATAATGTTTTGATGCAGCTGCTCTACTGAGGCCATCTTGTGATGGGTTATTTTCAGCTTTTTGAGCATCATCCCTTCCGTTTGGAATGAGGCCAGAGGAGGGGGATGTTGGGGATCGGTCGGGGCAGAAGCAAGAGCTCAGAGAGCTCCGAGGCATACGCCACTCAGTAAGAAAGCAGGGCGCCGTCGCCTTTTGGTGCAGTGACATCAAAAAGTCGCCAGAGTGAGAAGTGACCCTATCAAATAATTGCTGTCAAGGTGTTCTGCTTCCTGCTGCACCTCCGAAACGTAAAGAGCGTCGGGGGCCACCAGTCCCATCCCTACAAGAAAAAAAAGCTGAACAGACCGGTAATCCATGACTTTTCGTAGTCTATTAGAGAATTGAGACTATAGGGCAAACCGCCAGCCTGAGGTCCTGAGGGGCACGCGACTATAGAAATGCGCACTGAGGGTCTGCGTGCCAGGAACAGAAGCTACTGGGGCCATAAACTGGTAGGAACATTTACATGGTAATTTTGATAAATTGTTGGAGACTGAGTATAGGCACCTGTGAGAATAAGAAACCTCTGGGGGCTGTAGTCTTATGTGTGTGTGTGTGTGTGTGTGCACGTGCACGTGTGTGCATGTGCGTGCGTGGGGGGGCGGGGACACTCTCATGAAGTTGGCCCCACAAACTCCTCCAGGTTTCATGGGATCCAGTATAATAACAGCGGGTCACAGCTTAAAGACACCATTTAGGGAAGTGTTCTTAGGGAAGTCCAAAGACAACAAGGGAGACAAGGACATTAGAGGAATTTGAATCCTCCGGCATCGACAGCTTCAGTAAACATTATACGCAGCCCAACTACTAGCGAGATGCACATAAAATCTCACACCGAAGACCTGTTTACCTCCGTTCCCATGACCCTGATACGTCAGGCCCAGCTTTCAAATTAGACATAACAGGGCATATGCCAAAAGGTAAGAGAAGCAGTCTGAAGAGATACAGTTGGCATCAGAACCAGACTCAGATAGGACACAGAACTTGGGAATTCCCAGACGGGGGATTTAATTATGATTAATATGTTAAGGGCTCTACTGGAAAAAGGAGACCGCATACAAGAACAGGTGGGTGATGTCCTACGGAGATGGAAACTCTCAGATACAGAAGGAAATTCTGGAAATTAAAAACATTGTAACAGAGGTGGGAAATGCCTGTGACAGGTTCATCAATAGACTGGACATGGCTGAGGAAAGAATCAACAAGCTTTAAAATATGTTAAAAACTTCCCAACCTCAAAGGTGTACAGAGAGAAAAGAAAGAAAAACCAATGCAGACAAACAGAAAAAACCCAAACAGAACATCCATGAACTCTGGGACAATTTCAGAAGGTCTGACATATGGAGAGTGGAAATACCAGAAGGAAAACGAATAGAAAACAGTGGAAGAAATAATTGAATTATTAATGCCAATAATTTTTCTTTTCCTTTTTTTAAAATTTATTTTTAATGTTTATTTTTCAGAGAGAGAGACAGAGCTGGGGGGGTGGGGGAGGGGCAGAGAGAGAGGGAGACACAGGATCCGAAGCAGGCTCCAGGCTCTGAGCTGTCAGCACAGAGCCCGATGCGGGGCTCGAACCAACGAACCACAGGATCGTGACCTGAGCCGAAATCAGACACTTAACTGATTGAGTCACCCAGGTGCCCCATAATGGCCAATAATTTTTCAAAATTAATGACGGACATCAAACCATAGATCTGAGAAGCTCAGAGAACACCAAGGAAGAGAAATACCAAACAATCTACAGAAACACCTTACTTAGAGAGCAAGAAGGATAAGAATTACTTCCAAGTTCTCTTCGGAAGCCATACAAGCAAAAAGAGAGGGTAGCAAATATTTAAAAAGTGTGAAGAAAAAAACCCCCAAAAACCACCAGCCTAGAATTCTATACTCCACAAAATTATACCTCGACAGTGAAGGAGAAATAGACATTTTCTGACCTGCAAAAACTGAGGAAACTTATCCAGCGCAACAGCCATGCAAGAAATGTTACAAGAAGCTCTTATAAGAAAAGGAAAGTGGAGGTCAGAAACTGAAATTGACACAGAGCAAGGAAGAGCTTCAGGGAAAGAATAGATGAAGGTAAAATAAAGTCTTACTTTTCCTGTTCTTAGCTGATCCAAAAGATAACTGTCTAAAATGACATTAGTGATATTAGATATTAGAGGGAATACATACTGGATGGTCACAGCAGATGGACAAAGGATATGAGTTGCAGTAATGACAGAGTGGAAGGAATGGTGTAGTGTTATTTAACGGTGGCTTCGATTCATTATACATGTGGTTTGCAAACTCTAGGGCAAACACTAAAAACGGTAAAAAAAACATTTTTTTTAAGTTTATTTATTTTTGAGAAAGAGACAGCACGAGCGGGGCGAGGGGCAGAGAGAGGGAGAGAGAGAGAATCCTAAGTAGGCTCCGTGCTGTCAGCACAGAGCCCGATGAGGGGCTTGAACTCACAACATCATGAGATCGTGACCTGAGCCAAAACCGAGAGTCGGACGCTTAACTGACTGAGCCACCCAGACGCCCCTAAAAACACTTTTCTTAAAAGGTGCAATTGATAGGCTAAGAGAGGATATAAAATGGAGTCATAGAAAGTGCTCCGTTAAGACCAGAGAAGGCAGAAATAGAGGAGAAAAAGAGAACAGGTAAATACATATAGTACAAGCGTGGTACGTATGAATCCAACCATATCAAGAATCACTTTAAATATGAATGTTCTAGGGGCGCCTGGGTGGCGCAGTCGGTTAAGCGTCCGACTTCAGCCAGGTCACAATCTCGCGGTCCGGGAGTTCGAGCCCCGCCTGCGTCAGGCTCTGGGCTGATGGCTCAGAGCCTGGAGCCTGTTTCCGATTCTGTGTCTCCCTCTCTCTCTGCCCCTCCCCCATTCATGCTCTGTCTCTCTCTGTCCCCAAAATAAATAAACGTTGAAAAAAAAAATAAAAAAAAATGAATGTTCTAAACACACCCATTTAAAAGACAGGAACTGTCAGAGTGGATTAATAACAAGGCCCAACTATATGTTGTCAACAAGGAACCTACTTGAAATGTAAAGACTTGGGTTAAAAGTAAAGAGGTGCACAGACGCCATGCTGACAGTAAGCCACAGAAAGGCAGGGTAGCTCTAATAATTTTATACCAAACTGGCTTCAGGAGAAGGAAAAATTTCAGGGATAAAGAGGGGAAATACGTGATGATGAATGAGTCAGATCTCTAAGAAGATGTAACCATCCTTAATGTGTGTGCACCTAACAACAGAGTGTCAAAAAACATGAGGCGAAAAGTGACTTTGAACTACAAGAAACAATAGAAAAATACTCTTCTAGCAACGGATCCATCAAGCAGGCAGAAAATTAAGGCACATTTGACCTGAACAGTACCACCAACAAGCTTGATGCAGTGAACATTTATAGAAGATGCCATTTAACAACAGCAAAAGACACTTTCTTCTCAACCTCACAGGGAACATTCACCCAGAAAGACCACATTCTGGGCCATAAAACACCCTTAACAGATTTACAAGAGCAGAAATCATGCACAGTGTATTCTCAGACCACATGGATTTAAAGCGAAAACGACAACGTCGACAACGGAAAGTTAGCTGGAAGAAGTATTTGGAGCTTCGACAACACACCTCTAAATAACCCACGGGGTAACGACGAAAGTCTCCAGAGAAATTTAAATGCACTTTGAATTAGATGAAAATCCAGCTGATCACAGTTTGCGGGATGCAGCGAAAGCAGCGCTCCGAGGGAAATTTATAGCATCGAACGCATATATTAGAAAAGAAGAAAGATCCAGAATCGATGATCTGAGCTTCCACCTTAGGAAAGTAGAGGAAAAAGAGCACACCAAAGCGAAAGCAAGCGGAAGGAAAGAAATCACAAAACTGAGGGCGGAAATCGATGAAATCGAAAGTGGCAAAGAAAATCAACAAAACCAAAGGCTGTTCTTTGAAAAGGTTAAGACGGCCCACTTTGTCCTCGGTCCTCAGGCCCCCGCCAGGCCACCCAGGAGAGCCTGGCCAGAGAGCCCTCTTGGTTCTGCTCTGACCAGCCACCTCTGGGGTCTTTAACGCCCACCCTCCAAACCCGGATTCCCAGCAGCGCCCCTGAGCCCAGGGCATCTTTTCTCAGCCCCGGGGCCAGGAGGTCGCCAGCTCTGGCGGCTGGTATAGTTAGAGGGCCCTTCCTTCGGCCACCCAGCTGATATCTTTAAAAGTTGCGACCTTTCGGTAACCTTTCAGAGCCATTTAAAAACAGAGACCAGACAGTTATGTATGTCATGGGGCCCCAGCATCTATTTTTAAAAGGGCCAAACCTGCTTGGTGAACATACAAACCCTTGGGGCTGTCCTGGTTTTTTTCCCTAGAGGATTTTTTTTTCTTTTTTTTTCTTTTTTTGCCCTCTTTCTGTTTGGAAGACGGCAAGGTGCTTCCCAGGGTGCTCTTCAGATTCACCTCAGTCATGGGGAGCTGGTGTAATGCCCTCTTGGATGCCTCCAAACGCACAACAGGATATGACTCAGGGCTCAGAGATGTGAGTCAGTTTCCAGGGTGATGTGTCAGGGCGGGCCCGGTGGTGGCTTGCGTTTCCTTGTCTGGGACCCTTGGGAAGGAAGATCGGGGCTCCCCTGCGAACAAAAGGCTGCCCCCCCCACCCCCCAGACACCCTGCACCTCCCTTCAGAACCCTGTGCTACCGGCGTCCGTGGCCCCTGGCGTTGGGTGGTTCTCTGTCCTGAAAGAGGCATTTCCCCGAAGTCCCACTGTCTTCCAGCTGTGTCCTCCCATCCACGAGGCCTGCAGTCAACGCCACACAGCCCAAGAGGGCTGGCGGGCGGGTGGGCCGTCACCTAGAAGTGCGCCCAGGTAGCTGACCCCGGAGTGGCGACTTGTTGCTATCAGCGAAACCCCAAGATGATGTGAGTCAGCTCCCACCAGCTCTGGATCCTGGAAAAAGCGAGGTTGTGAAATAGCTCTGGTATTTGCCAACCGTTGTCTCTGCCGGCTACAGACATCTTGGTTAGTCATGTACAGCTAAGGTGCCTTCATTGTTCCAGCAATTACTCCGGAGGGAGGCATCCAGCACCAAGCCTGGGCAGAGACCTGCCCGGGGATGCTGCGTTTTAAAGGCCTTCAGGGTTTTGAGGGGTCCCGTCCGGATCGGGGACGGCGGGGGGTGGGGGGGGGAGGAGGGCGCGGCAGAAGGGAAGGAGGGAGCCGGAGCCCCGTGGCCACGTCTCCACCGTTCACAGCCTCCGGGACCCATGTTCCGAGCCCCGCCAGGGGGACGGTGGGGAGGCTCCGGGGCTCTGCGGTCAAGGCCACCGGGGTCGGGGTCGGGGCGCCGGGAATCCAGGAGGCCGGCTCTTTGCAGCAGAGCCGCCCCCAGCCCCTCTCCTTCCAAACCTCCGTTTCCTCATCTCTAAACTTGGGGGCAGCCGGCCTCACCTGCCTCACAGGTGTGAGCGTTAATTAATGTTTGTGGAGCCGCTTTGAGAGGCACAGATGAAAGGCGTTCTATAAACGCAAAGTGCCGGTCCTCATTAGAGTTGCCAGACGCTTCCCAGGGGAAACAGCTCAGCCCTCGCCACGAGGCCTCTCCTCTCAACGTCTGGAGAAAGGCTCTGGACTCCGGCACGGTTGTCTCCGAGGAAGGGGTTGGGGGGGGGGCGGCGAATCACCGGCTCCTAGAAAAGACGGCCGTGTGGATGCACACCTGCTCTTCCCCGCCCACACTGTGTCCCCGAGGCAGAGAGAGAGAGAAAGAGAGAGTAGCCTTCGGTTCACACGAGGTTGGAGCCGGGGGGGAGGGGGGGATCACGGTTTCGAGGGGACAGAAGGCACCTTCTAGTCCTCCTCTGTCCTCCCCCGCAGACGGATTACGTCCCCGTACTTTGTTAAGCAAACGTCCCCTGCAGACCCCTCTCCCGGAAAGATTCTCTGCATCTCGGCCCCTGAACACACTTGCCAGGTCCGAACCGATTCTGCGGGTGGGCTGGGTGAACTTCTGTAAGGCCAGCCCATCTGCCATGTTCAGATGAGTCCACGGCCACCCTGTAATTTTCCCTCCATTCTTCCATTTCCCTCTCCTCCAACAAAAATCTCAAAACACGGAGGCTAAGGATGGCTTTCGGTTCCCATCCACTCACTCTCTAGCCCCTTTGCCCTCCTTGTGGCTCCTGGAAAAGGAAGAGCCAGAAATTCCGCGTCAGCGGCTGGGAGATCTCAGGCAGCCTCTAGCTTGCGCTCGAGCCCTGGACATAGAACGAGGACCCTCACTCACAGGGATCAAATGACAGACACCTCGAAGTGGGAAGCTACAAGCGGGAGAGACACAGCATCACCTGGCACAGCCCAGAGCTAAAGAAACGGAACCTTTTGGGGGAACATTCCACGGGGCTGGCGCATGCTCTAAAGAGGACTGTACAGGTTTGAGCTTCGTTGGTCCACGGCACAGGGCGGGAGGCTGTCGAAGCCAAGCCACGATCCAGACTGTCGATGGGAGGCCAGGTGCCGATGAGGGGGAGCCCATAGGACTTGCCAGAGGGACATCGGTGGTCTGACCAAGCAGATTCAGGAGGAGCCGACCCTTGAGCAGATCCTACTAAGTGAGGTGGCCAAGCTTCGCTAGGGTCCTTGTGATGCCTCAGGGTGGTGGCAGGCAAGGAAAAAAAAAGGAGTGATGCTAGGTCTGGGGCCGCGGGGGCTGCAGGGCCACCGGCCCCTCCCCCGTGAGTTGTCAGTATTGGAGAGCACGCTCTTGAGCCCAGCTCAGAACGAGATGTGGCACTCAACGGCTATCGGTCCTGTCATTCTGCGGCCTGGCTTCCTCGGAGACCACTCCATCCAGCTCTGCGGCCCCCGGCCCTCCGTTGTCAGCATGCCGCCCTCCAGCCGACAGCTGGCCTCCGACACATCTCTGGTGGGGGACACAGAGGCAGCACGGGGCAGAGATACCTGGAGGCCGCCCTCGCCACCAGCCCGGTGGTGGCTTTCCCGCGGTGCGTGCTCCCGGCTGCAACCCTAGATTTCACCTCAGCGCTCGTGTGGTTTTGTAGAACCTTACGACTGTTGGGCAGATTTTAGAGGGGCTGAAGCCGTTCAGGCAGCCTCTGTGTCTTCTCCCATGTAGCACAGGCCCTGCTGCGTCCTTACTGGAATTTTAGGCCGGACACTTCTGGTTTTACGCAGCAAACTCTGAAGCATGGCATTCTAATAAAATCAGGAGTCCTAGGGGCGCCTGGGTGGCTCAGTCGGTTAAGCGGCCGACTTCGGCTCAGGTCATGATCTCGCGGTCCGTGAGTTCGAGCCCCACGTCGGGCTCATTGCCGACAGCTCGGAGCCTGGAGCCTGCTTCGGATTCTGTGTCTCCCTCTCTCTCTGACCCTCCCCCGTTCATGCTCTGTCTCTCTCTGTCTCAAAAATAAATAAACGTTAAAGTCAGGAGTCCTGTAGATGGGGAAGCAAGAACGCGACACAATATGATCTAGAGAGTGCTGGCAGGGGGCGGAATGGAGGCTTGATGAGCCTTCCGTCTGTGTGGCCCCCAAACGTTTCCAGGATTTGGGACCCGCGGCCTGGGGCTGTCCCTCAGGGAGTCGAGAGGGCCTGAGGAAGAGCATAGCAAGGGTGTCTGGGAGCCTGAGAGATTAGGGCTGAGCCCGGACTCACCCTTCACTCACCGTGTGCTCGGGCAAGTGACTTAATCCCTTGGAGACTCAGTTTCCCCAGCCATGAGGTGCAAAGTGCCCTCGAGCCCCCTCCCCGGGGAAGACGCGGTTTCACGGTGAGCCCGTGCGAGGCTCCAGCAGGCTGCACACGGCAGGTTACTGAGAGGAAACAGAAGCCCTTTCTCCTGCCGAGCACCAGCCTCCTTCACGGGGAGCACCGCGCCACCTCCCGCCACCCCGCCCTGCCGGCCGCAGCACCGAAATCCAAAAGCCGAGCTTGGCCAATGGAAGGCGCATTGTGCTTTCACCTCCCGAGGTGGGACTCCCGTTGAGGGGCGGCAGCTCTTTGCTAAAGAGCTCCCATTCGGTGCTCCCAGCCTGAAGCAGAGAAGAGTAAGTTTCCCAGGCTGAAGGGCCTGGCCTCCTTCCATAAACTGCTGGCTCGGTGTCTGCTTCAGCCTTCTTCTGTTTTCCTCGCGCTCGCTCCTGTCTGTGCCGTCCCGCCGTGACTTTTCTTCCCCTACCTGCACCTCGCCTCTTGTTTTCCTTTCCCACCCGTCAGGCCCGGCTCCGGGAATTCCCAGCCGGGAGGCCAGCGCCCTGGGAGAGCCGCCCCTCGGCCCCTCGGGCACCTGCCTCCCAGCAGGTGTGGGGCGATTCCCGGCCATCCCTTGGCCTCCAGTGCTCTGAATGGACATAACCATGAACTTCTCCCTCTTGAAGGGCACTGCCAATTCCACTGGGCCTCGGACCCTTCAATTCTCCCACTCTGCCGTGTCGGAAATAACGGCAGGCCAAGCGCACAGATTCTCTTCGCGTAAGAGGGGCGTTCCTTCCCCCCCCTCCCCCGCCCCACCCCCGGCCACCCTTACTGGAGACACAAGACATCCATGATTCACGGACTGCCTGTCTTCCGCTGGTGGTCTCAGAGACACAGCAGGATAGAGCTCAGCATCATCTTTCATTCCTAAAGCTCAACATGCTCCTGACCCCACCAGCTCTGGCTTATTTTTCACAGACCTGTTTTTGGAGTGTTCGCTGCACTTCTTAAGTTCAAGGCTTCTCCATTCATAAAAAATCCCCCCCCCCCCCCAATGGCTCTCTAATGCTGCTCTTTGTTTTTCGGCAACTGCCGAAGTATTGGGCTATTTGCCATCGGAGCGACACAGTGAAGAAGAACAACCCCAAACGGTTTCCTTAAAACGAACAGGTTCCCCCGCTAGTTTCTTTTTTTTTTTCCTAAAGTTCACTTATTTTGAGAGAGACAAAGACAGCGCAAGTGGGGGAGGGGCAGAGGGAGGGAGAGAGAGAGAGAGAGAGAGAGAGAGAGAGAATCTCAAGCAGGCTCCGTGCTGTCACCGCAGAGCCCGACGCTGGGCTCGATCCCACAAACCGTGAGATCACGATCTGAGCCGAAATCAAGAGTTGGATGCTCAACCGACTGAGCCACCCGGCCGCCCCGTCCCATGCTGGTTTTGAGTTCTTCAGAATAACTGGGTTCCTTTGGCTTGTGAGCCAGGGGGACTTGCTATCAATTTCCCCTGCGGTAGCGGACAGCCCCCTCTTTGGTCTGATGCCTCCGCCGCAGCCCTCTCCCCCACCTGGGCGGGAGCTCCGTGCAAGAGGAATTTGTTCACTTAAGTCTGCAGCGGCTCCGCACCCCCCAAAGGACTGACCTTCACGTGAACTAATTGGGACTGCAACAGATTAGTAACACAGGTTGTGGAGGTGCGCTTTTGCTGCATAAAGGAGACCTTTGAAGATAAGAGCTGTGTGCTTTCACAAGCTCATCCCTGGTGCTCTGAACAAAGGACACAAACTAATAAAGTCAGATTCATCTAGGGGCAATCTACACTCGCAGAGGAATATCACCCCAAACGGATTCAGAAAGGCAAATGGAAATCTGCCGGAATTCTTTTAAACTCCCAACACAGATCTCGATTTAAAAAATGACACACACACACAAAAACTCTTGGTAATAAGCAGACCTCTGATGATCTAAAGATCCACAGTTTCATTTATTGACTTAGAGAAAGTAAATGGCATTTCAAATACAACCTTCATACTTTAATAGATGAGGTCACCCTGAGAAAGATGATACTGAGCCCGGCGGTGGGAAACCTCCCTCCAGAGAACGGCTTTGATTTACAAGGTCAAGGAAAGCTTTCTCGGAGAAGCGATAGGTTTTTCAGTGACTTGGGACTAACATGGAAGAATTTAGAAAAAAAAAAAAGTAGAGTTTGAGACAGCAGACTAGGAAACTCTTGCTCAACAAAAGGGATGACCTGCGGAGAGCAGGAGTGAAGAGTCAAAACTGATTTGTTACCAACTATAGACCCCTGAGATCCGCCCCCTTGTTGCAGGCATCGAGGTCCTGTGTAGACGGCGAGATCTTTGTGAGTTTCCCAGACTGGCCTCAACAGGGGCTGTTTCTCCTCCAGGGGACATTGGGCAGTATCTGCAGATATTTCTGGGCGTCACAACTGGGGTGAGGGGTGCTACTGGCACCTAGAGGGTGGGGGGGGGCCAGGGGTACTGCTACACATCCTGCAAGGCACAGCATGCCCCTCCCCCACGGCAGAGACAGATCCGGACCCACGTGTCAATGGTGCCTTAGGAAAACCCAGCCCGGGGTAGGCACGCACCCCAGGCACAGCACAGATGACACCGAGGGGTGTGAGGAGATAAGGGGTGTGGTGGGAACCTTCAGGAGCCCTTGTGGGAACCAGGGTCGCCGGAGGCCATTTGTCTGCCTGCGCGGCATCAGCAGTCACGCCGTGCCCAGGGAGAATTCTGTCCCCACGCCAGGATCTGGGACGACTCTTTCTCACAGTCTCGTGGCCCAGCATCCAGACTCGGAGCTGGCACGCCGCGTCCTGGGTGAGACGCAGGTGTAAACGACCAACGAGATCACTCCCGAGCTGACCGTCGGCTTTGCCACCTGGGAAGGGACAGGCTACTGCTTGCCTTTCCCAAGCTTCCCGGGCATGAGTCACATGGAACTAGATAATGATGCAAATCACTGTCAACATTTCTAAGGTTTCATTCCAACGTCTCATGGAACGATAGTGCAGAAAGCAACCTCAGAGCCTTTCTGAGCCAGCCCCGTTTCAGAGAACACCGAAGCACAGACAGGTCAAGTGGCTCTCTCTGTTCTCCAGGGCAGGCTGGTGACAGGGCAGGGACAGACCTTCTGGCTCTTTGTAGAGTGCTGGTTTTTACTGTGCGATCATTGAAGCCGTTACTGCTCCCCTGGTCTAGTTACCATATACTAAACACACAAAAAAAACCTGGTCTGGACTTCAAAAGGAAGGAAGGAAGGAAGGAAGGAAGGAAGGAAGGAAGGAAGAAATGGGCTGGATGTGATTGCTGAGCACAGAGCCCAGTGGACACAAGGGAGGGGATACCTTTTCCTGCTTACACGTCTGGGATTCTGAGCTCTGTGGGGCTGACTGGGAAGTCCTTACACCATTTCTATCTCCTTTCTACCCCGAAACGAAGCCCAAACACCCCCAAATCTCAAACGGAAGTCGGTGTCTATGGCCGTGAATTCATGAACGACCCAAGTCAAAATCAGGGAGGGAAGGTATCACTTCCCCCCATGGCCCCTGTGTTTTGGGGTGTTCGTGGGGAGGAGGCAGGCTTCCAGAAACCAGGAGGTGACAGCAAGGATCCCACCCTCGCCCTGGTTCTGCCTTTTCTTCTAATGGCCTTAAACCGCCAAGTGACAGCAACGCGCCGATTTTAAACCCTTTTATGGAAAGCGCCATACCCTTTTCTGCTCACATCACTTAAAATAATGAGCTAGCCGCACTTGTATTAGTCTGTCTTTCAAGTGGATTAAATTCACGGTCTCGTTCTCCTCCAGTCTCGCAGGCTTTGGCCTGGCTGTCTGAACCTCCAGATTAGACCAAGGAGCACACGCCAGACAGCAATGAAACGCAATTACCTAGGCAAACTTTTGAAGGATTCGAGCCCTGGGGCACAGGCTGTTTACGAAAGACTAAAAGCACCGTTTGTACTGAGCAGGACCAATTGCCTGCGTCTTTTTGAGTTCTGGATCCTGCCTGCCGCTGGACTCCAGGCAGGATTTCTAGGGGCCAGATAACATCAGGCTTCTGTCCGCACCTCTGCACCTCAGGGTCTCTGCTCTGTTTTTCAACAAGAAAATGCAAGTACCAACAAAAACCTATTCTAACATCTCCTTTTGTGTTCACGGACTCTCTCTCATTGGTTTATTATTATTATTATTATTTTTTTTTCGTATTGTGTACCACCCTGAAAAAAGGGCAGCAAGAAATCATCCTATAGCCACTTGGCTCTGTAACGTCTTTGGATACGAACAACCTTTCCCATAAACAGGAACTTCCCGTCTTTGGGGGGGAAAAAAAAAGAGCAAAACAGCAAACCAGGCTCAACGACACGTCCAAAGTACTTTCCCCTTGACTGGAACAAAAGAGGCTTTCGGAGGAATTGAGGGAAGAGGAGGTGAAGAAAGCGAAAGGGAGGTTGACAGAGAAGGGTGACAAATGGCCTGGCCCCCCCCCCCCCCCACCGGCCCACATTCTGTTATTTTTGCAGATAGGCCTGCGGGCCCGCATACACTAGCTGAAGCCCGTGATTCAGTGGCACAAGGCGGGATGGGGGGAGGGGGCTACTTGGCTTTTCTCATCCACCTCAGGCACAGAATGAAGCCACTGGGCATGGAGGGGGTGGCTGTTTCAGTGCTGGGGGACCTGAGGCTCTGAGGCCCGTCAATGGGTCAGTCGGCGGAGGTGGGGGGGAGAAAAGAGGCTTGGTTCGAGGTGGCCAGGGTGGAGGGCCACCAAGGTCAGGAGTGAACTCGGAAGTATGGGCTCGGAAAGTGCCAGAACCAGGAAGAATCAGGAATGCTTTGAGGGAAGGAGGCGACTCCTGGACGCACCTGAACATGGGGGCTGGGGCAGAAGGCAGGTGTCTGGGAGACAGCAGGGACACAAGAGCGGCTGGCCTGGCGGGGGGTGGGGAGGCAGCAGAAGGAGAGGGCAGCTCACCAGCTTCAGAGAGCAGGGAGCTGTGGAAGGTACGGGGTCAGGGGGTCAAGGAGCACAGACGCTTCCCACCTTCTTCCTTGTAGCAAAAGGGAAAGCGGTGGGCGTGTTGGCACCTGGGCGGGACCACCTGGGCTCCCTCCCTCAGGCCCCCAGCCGGGCTCTGGGAGGCCGAGGAAGAGTCCATCACTGAACCAAGAAGCAAGGCTCCACCCTAGCACGGGTGCTGTGGGAGGAAGGAAATCATTCCGGGAAGAACATTTTAGAATTGAGAGTAAAACCGGTTACCGACCCGTTTTGACCTGCTGTCCCCAGAGCAGGCACAATCTTCCTCAGGGACTGCCGCTCCCCCCTTACCCTGGAGGGCTGGGCTGGGGCCGCGGGGGTCTGGAGGAGGAGGAGAGACGCTTCCTGCCTGCCGGCCTGCAACTTGGAGGCGAGCCTGTCGCTCTCAGCACCATGACTGGAGATGAGGGCGACAGGATGCAGGTGTTCAGGGCTGCGGGGATGCTTGGGAAGCATCTCATCAGTCGGTTTTGATGATCTCAAAGCACAGAGGGAACTCTCGGGTGCTCGCTCCCGGGAGCCCATGACAGCCGGGGCGGCGGCAACGTGTACCCCACTGGGTAACAGTGGAGGGCAAGGCACGGAGATTTGGTGGAGTGCCAGGCCCTGATGGATGGGACCAGGAGTAGAGAAGGGGGGCCGGGTGGATCATCGGAGGGCAGGAAGATGTCCTGGAGGAGATGGGGCAGGCCAGGCTCCCTGAAGGAAGGCAGGACCGGGGAGACGGGGGGTGGGGGGGTGTTGAGAGGCCAGAGGAGGGGGCAGGTGAAGGCAGCAGATCGCAGCGACCTCAGTGCTCCAGCCTCTCCCCGCTCGCTGGGTGCACGTTTGGTCACCTCCGAGCACGGATGGCTCAGGAGGGGAGTGGAAATCTTATGGCCCAGAGCAAGGCACGGCAGGAGAAGGAGCTAAGAAACCAGTGGGTGAAGTGATCTCAGTAGGAGCATCTGTGTCGGGTCCCCCTTGGCCATCAGAGGGCTTGAAAGGCCACATCTGCTTCCTCAGCCACCATCCCCCGCAGGCAATGCGTTCAGACAGAGGGGCCTCAAGGAGGAGGCTGTGCCCACTCTGGCCTCCCCGGAGGCCATGGTCTTAGCAGTGACGCCCCCTCCCACGGCACAGGGTCCTCACGTGTGTTGTCACTCAAGGTCACATACAAGGGGTTCGAACCCAGGCAGGAGGCAGCCGGAAGTTCGCCAGGTTTTCTATCACTCATTGCCGCTTCCCAGGCCTCACTCTGCTTGCTGCCTCTGAAAGAGTCCTGGGGGAAGCTGGCCGACGTGCATATGGAGAAACCGGGGGTGGCTGAGTTCAAAGGGATGTGCTCTAGGAAAAACGGATGGGCCCACTTCGCCCCCAAAGTCTCAGGTCTTAAAACAAGCAGCGTGCACATTTTCCTGCTGTGCCTCTGCGGCTGAAGCTAGCGCCTGAGTCGTTTTTCGGAGGTGAAAGGACAGGGCCCTGACCGTCTCTGGTGGGAGGACGAGCAGAACGGAGTGACCACTGGCACCCAGATGCCTCCCTGCTCAAGTCAGAGCCTTGCGAATCGAGAAGGAAGCGGAGAGATTCACTGAGCTACCCCAGCCCCCAAAGACGGGACAGTTGCACGAGAGGGGTCACTGGGTGCTGGCGTGGGGCCTACGGTGAGGTCTGGCAGGAAAGGGTTGCTTTCTTTAACTCCCGGAAACTCTTCTCTTGACTTTCATCCCACATTGTGCGGTCCTATGCAAAGCAAGTCATTTCAGGGTGGCTTTGACCGAATAATGATCACTCACAGCCATCAGCCTTGAGGGCCGCTGACCTGGGCCCAGAAGAGGTCCTGCCCAGTCGCTGCCTCGGGTCAGGGTCTCTGGAGAGCAGGATTTGCAAAGGGTCCACAGACGTTTAAGTGCTGGTGGCCCACTGGTGTTCTAACAAGGGACAGGAGGGACACAAGCTTGCCAGTTCATCAGTGAGTAACACAGAACTGGGGAAGACTTCCCCTCTGCTTACTGCCCCAGTCACTGAAACGTCAGCAATAGAAGGGAAAAACAAGAAGAGAAAATCCTTCCTGCACAGACCCCTTCGCGTGGAAAAAGCTCAGATTTCAGCTACCCGCCCCCATGCCCCCCGCCCCCTCCCCCGCTTCTCCACGGTGTTGTTCAACCCCCTTGATGACTGGGAATTTATTCTCCAACGGGCCTCAAGCTCCCTGTTTTGCAGTAGGAAATTCTCCTTCATAAGAGGGCTACTGTTGGTATTGTTTGTTTGTTTTTAATTTCCAAAAATAAGGAAAAGTTTATAAAATGGGGGGGGGGAGGTGGGCAGGGAAGAGGGGGACGGAGAGGGCAAGGGAGGCAGCTGACCCCAGCATTTCCCAGTCTCGCCTTGGCTTCTCCCCAGCCCCAAGGTCCCCCCCCCCCCTCTGTTCTGAACGTGAAAAATAAGCAGCCTGAGCCGCCTTGACTGGAGATGTGTCTAACAAGGCCCTCATTGTCTCAGACAGGTGTGAGATTGGACTTGATCTGAGGCCAACACCTCCAGTCCCGGAGCCAGCTCCGTGAGCTGAAAACATGCACCAGCCCTCCAGTAATACCACTGCAGCCAGCCAGAGTCTCAACAATTTAAGGCTTAACACACACAACATAAATCAGTGAAGGATGGACCAGCCGACCGGCAGCTTCTTGGGCGGATGCCTGCAGACTGTCTGCAGATCAGACCCTGCCTGTTTGGGTTATTTGAGACCATTTTTTTTTTTTTTTTTTTTTTTTATAATATAAAGAAGAGAAACTGGGTGGAGCAGTGCGCAGGCACAGTGGTGTTTGCCCTATCTTGTTCCAACAGCCCCTCTTTCACATAAGTGCTGTTTTGCAGGGACTTCTTGGGAAGCTTCACTTTGCTGTGTCCTAATACGAGAATGTGTCCCAGCTGGGGAGGATGGGCGGGAAAGCTGGGCACGTGAGTATAGCAGCTGGCTGTGTGATCTCCGGCAAGTCGCTTAACCTCTCTGGGCTTCCAGTGTCTCCCCTATTGAATGAGGCGGGGGGGGGGGGGGGGGGTGGGGGGGGGGTGGGGTGGGGTGGGGCTGGCCATCTCATTCTCATCCGGCTTTCTAGGATTCACTCATTTCCGTGGTCAGAAGTTCAAAGTCACTGTACGCACTGCCCAAACCGGGGGACATCGTTCCCCTGGCTGGGAAAACTTCCGACACCACTGAATGCTATGTTTCTGAATGGCTCTGTTCTTCTGAGCAACAAAAAGGGCCATTTCCCAGCATTTCCTTTATCGCCCCCTCTTCTGGTCTGTTCTTTAGAAACCTCTGGTTCTCGGACCAGCCCTGAGAACCTCCAGTGCGAGGCCTGGAGCTTAAGCACCCCCCCACCCCGCCCAGGGCTATGGTCATAACTCGTCAAGAGTCAGGCGCTGTGGGAGGCGAAGCCGGGAGGGCCGGTCCACGTGCTTAGTCAGTGCGGGGCCTCAAGTCCCTGCTTCTCTTGATTAACCCTTAACTAAGGTGCACATAGGACAGGTGACCACCAATGCAAGGGAGCCCGGAAGCCACCCTCGAGTCAGCGCCTCTGACAGAGGGACACTTGGTATCTGCCCACGGGATTCCTGTGAAGGCCCTGGGTGGCTCTGGTCTTGCCGCCCGTGACCCTGACTCTGAAATCACGGCGGTGGTCAATCGCGGGGACGCCTGTGTCTGGCCCTAGCTCCCTCGTCCGCGCGGCCTAGATGCAGAAGTTGGCAGCGGTGTCCTGAACTGGGACACGGGACTGTCACTGAGCACCCGTCCCCAGCACCCCCCCAGCACCCCCCCCCCAGCCCCGGCTTTGCCGAGTTCCCACAGCTGTGGCTGCCCGGCCCCGCCCCAAAACCCTCGCACACCTGTCTGCAGGCCTCCTCTTGGCCCGCCAGCCCAAGCCGCCAGCAGGCTTTCAAGGCCCGGGCCTGTGGGCGGAATCGGCCCAGGGAGGTATTTACTTAAAATCACACAGGAAGGTGAAACTAGGTTCAAAGAAATCCTTTTGTAGATGGTTCGTTAAAAATGCCAAAGAGGCTGACCATTCACATTCTCTGAATGTGTCCGATTCATGCAAGTAAGGGCCGGGTCGGGGTTCATCCGCGGCTGCTGCCCACGTGGGCCCTGTGGTCACGGAGTGTCCCGTCGGCCCTTCTGCAGCTGTTTGCTGTCCCCCAGGGAGCTGGGCTGGGGGGCGCTCTGTGGGGCTGAGAAGGACACAGGGTGGCCTGGAGACGGGTACCCTAGCCTTGCCTTTTCGCAGAACCCCTACGCAAGTGTGGAATTGAGCATTTTGCAAACGGAGACACAAAGAAGCACACGATACGGGACCCGACCACGCGGCCTATCGTCTCGTTGAGGAGACCGCACACTTCTAGAAAAGGGCCGAGGAAGGCAGAGCAGGATTACGAGTCCTGACGAGGGTTCCATACCCTATATTCCGTGGCCACCTCCGAGGCGGGCCGGACCAACGGGATGAGCACTGGACCAGGAGTCCCAAGACTTGGAGTTCAGGTCGGCCTCCGACTAGGCCAATCCCTGTGATTCCCTGGGCCTCGGGTGTCTCATGAGTAAAATAAAGGGCACGGAGCAAAGAAGAATAAGGTCCCTTTCAGCTACAACAGTCTGCCGTTCCCACTTGACCTTGTGGAGCAGCAGTTATGGGCTCTCCCGTTGGAGTTCACCCAAGGAAACGGGACAGGACTCGAAGACCCTACTGAAACCACCACAGACAGGGCTCCTGTCCTCCTGCGGAACAAGGAGACACAAAGTGAGTGTCACAGAGTGGCTGTGTGGCTCATCCGAACCGGGCAGGATGGACGGATATGTGACACCCTGGTGATACACCACAGCCACCAGCACGAGGACAATAATAGCGTTAAGAGGAAAGCAAATGACACCAACCACTTGTTTAGTGGGCGCTGTGCTTAAACCCTTGACGAAAATATACCTCAATCCCTGCGGCAAACCCCTGACGTAATAGGAGTAAATACACGCGACGCTCCCTGCGGGCCCGGCATATGAATGGTAACTCATTTGTCCTCACAGCTCGCCGGTGAGTCAGGTGCTAATATTACCGGGCCCATTTTACAGATGGGGAGCAGTGGAACAAAGGACTTCAGCAATTTTTGCAAGATCACATAACTGGGAAGCAGCCAACCTGGGATTGGAATTCCAAAGTCCGTACCCACTATCCGCCATATAGCTTTTAGTGCTAATTTACAGATCCAGATTCTGCTTTCCTGAGAAAGTGCATTCTCGGGGGGGGGGGGGCAGGGGGGCTCCCGTGTTTTTTTCTGAGACTCTTCTGATGATAAGATGGGAGGAACAGCTGTATCTGCCCTGTCTTGACATCTCCAGGCTGCTGTGTCTCTGTCTGAGGGAGCCATGAATGACCAGGGAGAAAGTTTGAAAAATAAAAGAAACTCCTCATAGACCCCCTAATGTATCCACCGCCCCCGCCCCCGACCGCCCCCCTCCCCCAAGGCGTGAAAGAATCAAATGAGGAAATCGGGAAGAGATTCTGGAATAAGACTAACAAGATTTCCTCTCCCGTCCACCTGAATTGGCCATCGGTAATTTTGCACAAATTCAATTTTAAAGTCATGCTTTGTAATTTGTGGAAAATCATATTAAATTAAACAGATCCACGTCTGGGCAATGACTTCTCTCATTTAGCAACATATGGTGCCTCAGAAAGCTCGATCCCACAGCAAAAATATTACCAAAAATAGAAGGAAGGAAGGAAGAAAGAAAGAAAGAAAGAAAGAAAGAAAGAAAGAACGAACGGAAAGGTGGCCTTTTAATCATAAGCAACCAAGTAGAGGTATTCCGGGACATCCCTACTGGTTTCCCTGAGAATGTTCGGCATGACCGGTAATCTCCAGGAGCTGCAGGAGCCAGAATTACAGAATATCAGCGTTGAAGCCCATGTCTGTAATTGCTTATATGAGACGGGGGGGACCCGGGACTGGCGGTAAAGGGAACGGCGGGAACTGATCACGTGGAGGCTGTGTGCCTGTGCGGGCCCACTAGGCGGGACCCTCAGGACTGTGCCCTGCGCCTCACGGGTGACAGGTGGTGGGGATTACATGAACCAATGACAAAACCATGGGCTCCGTTTTGTTATCGCCTTTGGTACACGCGTGAACCAGGCAGCGTCCTCGTCATAATTCACCGCAGTCTGCTCCAGTCACAACCCCAGCATAGACGCCGTCACCAACCTATGCCGCAGGTTCAAATCCGGCGGGGCGGGGTGGGGGAGGGGGGCGACATCACTGCGCGTTTCAAAAACTTGTGCTTTCACCCCGAAGACACCAACCCTCTTGGACCAGCCACAGAATCACGGCCGAGAATTCAGGCAAATGACGGTTCTACAGAGCTGGCAATCTACAACAACATCCGGTTGAAGATGAACAGACCTCGAGAGGGGCGATCTCAATAAACCACTTAACGGGCAGAAATGCCGAGGCGAGCCCTTGAGCTTGTGCTGACTTTTCCAGATATTTTAATAACTTTATCATATAATTTGCCATCTGATCTTACAGAGAGATGGGCTAATGCAGTGTGAGTGGCCACACTGGGCACAAACCCCATGAGACTTAATGAAACAACCACGTTCACTTCCCTTGTGCGACCTGCAACTCCCAAGAGCGCTATCACTGGTCAGGTTATTTCTTCCTCCCTTTTTACCTTGAGAGATTCTTCGACCTCCCCCACCCCCACTCCTGCAGGTCAGCGTCCACATGCGACCTTCCTAAAGACGGTAGGAGTTGTTGGCACAGCGTAAGCTCCCTGGGTCTTGGGTCTGGCCTCGGAGTGACTCAGTTGAACACATAAAGCTGTAAGTAAAGACAGTTCCTCCGTGGGAACCAGCAAGTTATAGATCTGGGAGATTTAAATGTCCCGGATGGGTGAACTGCTCACACCCAGGGTGGTGCCGACGCAGAGGCTTTCTCTAGGGATGCTCTGCCTTTACGACATCACTGGTGGCCACACCCAAAGCCCCACAGCAGAAGGGTCACGGTGCATCGTCCCCCTTCCTCCCAGCGGGACTGGGCTCGCCACCCCAGCAGCCCAAGTCTTGTTCAGCACGATGATCGCACTGACTTATGGAGGCGTAGACTCAGTAATGTCGGCTGGAAGACCAAGATGGTGAGCAGGAATGAGCTCCATGTGTGTTCGTGCTGTGTGTTTTAAAGCTCAGGTTTCACGGCCACGCGACAGCCCTGAGGTGACATGAGACGCGTCGGTCAGTTCTCTCCCACCTCCTCCCCCATCTCGTCCACACTCCCTCCAGGCGGACAAACAGGGGGTTCCATCTAACAGAGAATCCCCTTTACAAAAGGGTAAGAGTCCAACTTCGGCTCAGGTCATGATCACATGGTTCGTGGGTTCGAGCCCCGCGTCCGGCTCTGTGCGGACAGCTCAGAGCCTGGAGCCTGCTTTGGCTTCTGCGTCTCCCTCTCTCTCTCTGTCCCTCCCCTGCTCGCGCTCTGTCTCTCTGGCTCTCAAAAATAAATAAACATTAAAAAAAATAGAAAGGAAAAAAAAATCAACTGGATAAGAAGTCCTCCCCCCCCCCCCCCCCCCGTGGTCAATCCTCAGGCGTGCACAAAAAAAAAAAAAAAAAAAAAAAAACAGAAAATAAGCATGACTGGCCAATGTTTGTTTTTCGGGTGAGTTCTATACCATTTTTGAAATTATTTTGTTTTATTTACTGTGGTTGGTAACTGAATCTCTGGTATCAAAACATAAAATGTTCTGCCAGAAAGAGATTACGGAAGAAAGGTCTGTGGAAAGAAACTGGGTTTGTCAGTGAAGATTTTATTTACAGGTGTTTTGCAATCCGTCCCTTTAATCTCCATAACAATTGGGCTGTTCTGCTTTGGAGGCAGATTATTGTTCAATAATCGGAAAGCTCCAGAGGGGCGAAGGCTACGGACGGACATAAAATGGGAGGATCTGAGACAACTATGTACCAAGGCGGCTCCTGAGGTCTGAGAAGCCCTGGGTATACTTTCCCCCAAAAGGCCTGACAGTGAGGCCCCGAGGGCCAGAGAGGAATAAGGAGAGGTAGAAGTCGTTAGGGTTCCTCAGCATTCTTTAAACCCCATGTGCTTTTAAACAGCCCCTAAAAGAACTGAGTTACAGCAGGGCCCGCCTTGCCGCTCCGCGATGTGAGGAAAAATAACACCCATGAGTGAAACCAGCTCAGTTTGGGGAACCACCCCTTACAAGAAAGCACAGTAGCTCTCTAACCCAGACCCTGGCTTTGCTACCAGAGAGTATGGTTGGTTCCTCCCTGGGTGCAAACTTTGGGCAAACTTGGACACGACTTCGTGGCCGTAGTCAAAGTTTCTTTTTTAAATATACAAATGTGAAAGGCTATCTTCGGGTGATTTGTAAATTTGGGATTATGGGGCATGCAAAGTGAATCGCCAGCCTTTCGAAATGTGTGTCCGGTCAACAACGCCTTGCCATGAAGCCATTTTTCAAAGAAAGGCAGCTTGTCTCAAATGACAGTGATACGCCTAGCTCTGGGGAGGTCCAATTCTTGAGTCCGTCCCAACTGGCTGGCTGTGGTCTTCCTGTCGTCTTCTGAGCCCACGCTTACCACCATCCACAGCGTCATGAGCTGTTGGGGGCGAGGGCAGAGGGCACCCAGGCCTCCGGTCTGCCGGTCTGCGTGGTTCCCACGAGACAGGGCAGAGATCCCCCTGACCTTTCCCTACCTAGCACTGCTGGCCCTCTGGTCCCATCTGCCTACGTGCACTAGAAAATGTTAAGAAATGTCTGACTTCACATAAAAAAAAAAAAAAATCCTATGTTTTCCTGCCTGGGAGATAAAAGTACCATGATACTGAGTTCCAGCAATGACGGGCTGACCTGCTGGCCAGAAGAGATGATGGAGGCATTTAACGTGAGACACTGTGTCCATATGTCCCCTGCCTAAAATATCTGCTCTGGGGGGTGGACGCAGCAAAGTTATTTCTAGACTCCTCTGCGGCCTCCTGTCCTTTCTACTTTGGTGTAATTGCTAGAATGGTGCCCACCGGCCCTTCCCCCTCCCCTTCCCCCGCCCCCCCCTCCCCCCGCCGCCCCCGACCAAAAAAACGTGTGTCCATGTTCTGAGCCACAGACCCGTGAATGTGATCTTATTTGGAGAAACAATCTTTGCAGATGTGATTCAGTGAGAAGAGATGAGCTTCTCCTGGTTTATCTGGGTGGGGCCTAAATCCAGTGACAAGTGTCCTCATAAGAGACAGAAGAGGGGGATGACACAGACAAGGAGGCCGTATGAAGGTGAAAGGGGAGCCCGGAAAGGGGGAGCCAGGAGCCAAGGAACACCCGGAGGCACGGATTTGCGTGCTCGAGAGGGGGGGAGGGGCACAGAGAGAGGGAGACAGGATCCCCAGCAGGCTGTCCACACCGTCGGCACAGAGCCCGATGCGGGGCTTGAACTCACGAACCGTGCAATCACGACCTGAGCCGAAATCAAGAGTGGGATGCTCAACTGACGGAGCCACCCAGGCACCCCTAACGGTTTTAAGTGTTTTCCATGGGCTGAATCTACGGCTCACCGCTTCATGCTTCACGATGGCCCTAGAATCTCCAAGCATAATTACTGCTCTTGTTCTGCAGGTGGAGAAACTGAGGCTTTAAGTGGTTAAGTAACCTGCTAGAGGTCCCAGAGCAATACACGGTAGAGGCCGGGGATAGGCCAAGGTGGTCTGCCTGTTGAACCTTCACTCTTAGCCACTGTGCCCTGTCTTTCTAAGCCGTTAGGTCCTCAGCTCAGCTCTCCCTCTCGCCATTTAATCATCGGTACCACGGAAGTGCTCCAGCTAGAGTTTTATTAAAACCTTGCTCTTCTGAGCAAAAACTCTGTATGTGTGTGTGCACCCACACACCCACATGCCGGCCTGTAGATTACCAGAACGAGGGGACTGTTCAGAACATATCAAATCCTCAGAAGGAATATTTTATCCTTAAGATCAGGCCCTAAAGTGAACCCTTCTTTCTTGTAATTAGAAAAGCATTAGAAGAACATTGCCAACACGCTCTGGAAAACACGGTCCGATCACCTTGAACGACATCCATGAAAACGTTTGGTCTGAAAATGTAGTCCCGCTAAAAATGTGGTTTATGATTACGGGTGCTGACAGCTCACGAGGTCGGCGGCTCCTTTGAAGGGCTGGTTTATTAAGTACTTAGCTGTGCGGTGCTTGTAAATACAGTGCAGGCATTTTGAGCCGTGCCGCTCAAGGGGGTTCTGTGTCGCTAACCATGCCTCGCCATCAACAGAGCGCGAGAGGAACTCAGGCCGTGAATGGAAATCAAGGGTGTCAGACACACGGTAGCCACATTCAACTCAAGCTACAATGGCGAAGGCCTTATGGCCTTTTTCTCAAGGAGAAAACAGACTTAGCTTTCTTCCCGCCCCCCTTTCTCTTTTTCTGCATGTCTACGACGCGATTCATTGATATGAGCTTTTCAAACTTTCCTTAAACCTACAGTTTACATTGCACCAGCCAAGAACATAGGAAACAGTAAACTGGGTTCTCAATTCCTGCCTTGAGAATGCTTTCAGCTCTGTTAACTCTAACCCCTCCGCCTGCTCCTGAGAAGAGAGGACAGGACACAGCAGTGGCACCTGTCGGCTTGCTCACCCACACGTTAACTCTTTTTTTTTTTAATTATTATTATTTTTTTTTTTACATTTATTCATTTTTGAGAGACCGACAGAGACAGAGCACAAGCGGAGGAGGGGCAGAGAGAGAGGGAGACACAGAAGCCGAAGCGGGCTCCAGGCTCCGAGCCGTCAGCCCTGAGCCCGACGCGGGGCTCGAACTCACGGACCGCGAGATCGTGGCCTGAGCCGAAGTCGGACGCTCAGCCGACTGCGCCACCCGGGCGCCCCTCACACGTGAACTCTTCATTCTGCATCCTTTCCACTGTTTTCCTTTTCCCTCCCTCCCTTCCCTCTCGCATGTATTTATTTTTCTGTATTCACGGGGACACCCGATTCAGGCTTGATCTCAATCATGTTCAGATTCTGACGTCGTAAACCTCTAAAGGCTCTCAAGTTCTACCATGCTAGATAAGAGTGAGTTTTAAATCATTCACTTTTCACCTTTACCGCATGGCTTCTAAGTCGATTCCTAGCGCCCTGACTAGTTTGCTTTGTTGTGTAAGCATTAAATGACCATTTGTAGATTTACATGCGCAAACCCCTCTGGCTTTGGACTATATAGCCTCCCACCCCACTCTGATTTTGAACTTCTAGACGAAAAAGGAAGGAGAGAGAGAGAGAGAGCGACAGAGAAGAAGTGAGGAGAAGAAAAGAGAAGTTTGATATTTTACCCCCAAGGCTGGAAAGGGGATTTCTCTCACCTCCTACAGGGAAGTAGAAAGGTTTTTTTTTTCCCTTTTGTCAATGTGGCTGATAAACACTGACATATGTAACCGGATAGCTGAGGAACAAAGTCAATTCATACCTCCAAAAGCTTCACAGACAACCGTAGCCTTTCCAAAGTAACTTTGACTTTTGGGGAAAATCACTCGCAAAACAAAAATCGTTTGGAATCCTAAAAATCAGGAGGTGAATCTGAGATGTCAGGGTCTCCACTCTCTGGCCGTACTCTCAACTCTCGGCGAGAGGCACGCGCATACTCCTCAAGGCTGATCAGAGGTGGCCGGTGTTTGGACGTTCGGAAGGTTCCGGCAACAACGGACCCCAAGAGAGACAGACTCGTACATGCAGGAAGGCCGGGCCTCTGCCCCAGGAAACCAAGAGCAGTTGGGAAGCCCTCCTCGTCCTTCGTTCCCTCACGCTGGAGATTCATGATTCTGAGTTAAGTGTCCTTTTGTCCCCCGCTTGAAAAATCAAGCCCCCCGCTTGATGCCCCCCAAAAAGATAGTTTTTCGAGGTGCCCACCACAGAGTCTGGCCCTACGGTTATCATCATCAGCAACATCTAATGCTAACAGAAGGCACTCAGCACTCCTCCCCTCGCCTCTTTGAGGATCTGGATCTTTTGACCCTGGTCAGCCTTGAGTCTAATGGATCCTTGATCCAACAGAACCTGCCACCCTCGCAACACTGGCTCCAGAGCCAGAAAGATCTGGGTTTGAGTCTAAGTCCGTCACTTCTGCTCTTGGAGAATCTGGGCAATTGTTAGCCTGTGGGGTTTATCCCCTCTGTCTACAACCTGCATCAGGGGATTGCGGTGGGAGCGGAATAATGTGAAGGTCTGACCTGTGCCAAAATACATCCTAACGGGTTAAAGAGCTAAACCTCACGCCAACATGCAGCAGAACTACAAAACTTTGGCCCCTTCCTTTCTCCAGTTTCTTCAGATGTGAGTCTGTCTACCTCTTCCCAGAAAGGTGGGGGTTATGTAGCTGTAAATGTGGTTCATCAGTTCTGGTAAATCAGGAGTCAAATTCTTAAAATGACTTGCTTGGGTCGCCTGGAGCCGTCTCTAAAGGAGTGCGTGTGACCGATTGAGCATCGGCGACTTCATCTTGCTAGAATCGGTCCTGTCCCATGTTTTGAAAGGACACGTGTCCGTTTTCCTTCCCATGACTCTACGAGAATCCTAAACCTCGCCCGTAGCAGTTCGTGATGCTCTCTTGCCTAATCGTGTAGCCGCGACAAAATGGCTTTCTCTTCACTTTTAAGAGCTGGTAAAGTAGGAAGTTGAAATTGACCTCAGCCCTCTTAATAGTTAAAAACCTCACCAAACGAACAGTGGTTTGGTGGGTGGCAGCCTGCCCCCCTTTTCCCTTACCTTGCTTCAGATAATTTGAGGTGTCTGTTTTGGGGGATTCTCAAGCACATCTGACTGCAGATAAACAGAGGCATTATCCCACATCTGTGATTTCCTACGGGCAGAGTTGAAGGGGCAGGCGTAGCTCTCCGGATGAAGTCCCAGCCTCTCTGTCAGCCCACGATCTCTCCAAGCCCCCAGCTGCTGACGTTTCCAGATGCTGAAAACATTCACACATCTGTACGGCACCCTTTTCAACTTCCATGACTACCTTTGGGATATTTTTCTTATAGCGATTGATGCCTTTTCAAAGAGAGCCATAAACACATGCTGAATTTTTACATAAAGCATCTTCTTAAATATAATATGGAGTCTCCAGAGCTAAGCCAGGAAAATAACCATTTTCCTACTTGTCAAGAACAAAATGAAGGTTCTGGCTGAAAGAGACTTTACTATTATCCCTGTTAACTTTCTAATTTCAGGGAAAAAAAAATCCCCAGGGTCTACTCAAACCATGACTAAGGGAAAAAAACATTTCCTTATAGAAAAAAAAAAAGGAAGAAAGAAAAAGTAGTTTTACACGAATATATCTTGGGCGGTTATTTTTAAAAAGTTCCTATAATTTTACAAGTGATGTACTGACCAGCAAATCATATTTTGGAAAGAAAGGGCATTAGCAATATAGTTAACACATTCTTTAGCATAGCAACCAAGCCTCTAGGGCCCTCTAAAAGCAAGTTATTATTACTTACATGTTGCAGAAGTAAAAAGTTTTCAAAAGGAACAATAAAGGGGTGATGCTCTGTGTTAAACCTGATACTCTGCTAAGCATACAGTATTCCAAAGAGCTGAAGAATGCCCGTCCACGGTTGTGTCTCCACCCAAGAGCTGCTGACTGCCGAGGACAAGAATTCAATTACCACCCTCCCCCTCTCCTTTTTGGTAAAAAAAAAAAAAAAAAAAAAAAGAGCGTATCTGACAAGGAGGGAAATCAGATCTGATTCACTCCTCACCAAAACCGTCTGAAACAAAGCTGGCTTCAGGGTGACCATTTCAACTTGCCCCCGCTATGGTTGAATTTTCCATTGCTTTTTAAAAAGTGCTGAATAGTTTTGGTTCCAATATCAGGAGAAAAAGGCAAGTCCCTTCATCAACCTAGTAGTATAAATGGCCCGGCATACGACGAGAGAATAAGAGAATAGAAATCTTCCCTTTGATGTCACAGATGGAGGTCTGCAGGTGACGTAAAGTAATTTCAATGGCCCTCAACACAAGATCAAGAAATCGCCTTGACAGTTTGTTCTATCTGGAAGGCAAGTATCATTTAACCCCTTGCCCATCGCTTTCCATTAATGTGCCATTCGACCCAATTTACCGTCCACGCTTGCATTTTGGCATTAGAAAAGGTTAGTGTGCGTATTTTTGAATGACTGGTCACGATAAAGCACCATAAACCTGATGCTTTCACGGAGGCTATTTCTCAAGACACCTAAGATGAGTCTGTAGATGAGAGACAACCTGCCCGAATCAAGCTCTGGGTTTCTGTTCCGATACAAAGAGGCCACTCTACCCACAGGCCACTTAACAGCTGTGTGCCGAGCATCTGACGGGAAGCTGCCTTTGGGAATTTTCCACTCAAATAAAAGAACCGCCCCCAGAAACATCATTATGAGAGCCTGGGACAGGAGCCGTCGAACTCTGGGCAAGAGAGTCAGCCTACTCTTCGAGGACCCCCCAAGTGCTAGCCCCAAAAGAGGGGTACTGGTCTAGAAACCTTGAAGAACTCACGAGGAGAGCACATCCCGCAATACGACTCACACAGAGAAAGCACCCGGGGAAGCGAATTTTGGCAATCTCGGGGGGCTGGTAGCGTGTCCCTGGCTGGCCACCTGCTCTCTCCCCCAGATGTGTCCCTTATCTCTCCCTTTGAGTCCAACAAGCCTGCTACTTGGAGAAGAGAATCTGACTGTGACCATATCACATACAGCTGTGTGCTGCACAGCACAGAGTAAGGGACTGTATTTCGGAAATTTGACATGGTATCACAGAGCAAATAACCATTGACGTCAGTGGTTTCTACGGTGCAAGTGAACTTTGTGTATTATCTAATTTGGCACAGGGCATTTTATGCAATTACTGTATTTTACAGTGTTTTTGCAGTTGCTAGCTAAACCCCAGGGTATGCGTGTATGGCTGTGTGTATGTGTGTGTGTGTTAATCTGCACTATTTATTGATTGCAAATTTATTTATTGTAAATAATACCTTTGATGTGATGGCAGCCAGACTTTCCTCGTATTTCTTTATATTTTCGTAAAGGACATATATTAGGTACAAGCCCCACCAATGATCTGAGGCCCACAGGAACTTGAAAGCTCCTGACTTTCACCTCGCTTGGGGCGCGTGCGTGTGTACGTGCGTGTGTGTGTTCTAGCCTAATGGGTAGGGAGGAAAACAGCATAGCCAAAGCTAACTCTTGAAAACATCCAAGATATTATCTACGTATAGATAGATATCTCTCCATATCCTAGGCAGCAAAGCCTCCGGATCTGGGGATCTCAGTACAAGGCAGATCTGACTCAGTAGGTCCGGGCTGGGCCAGAGACCCTGCGTGTCTACGAGGCTGCTGGTCCGAGGACCACCCTCAGCTCAAGGAGGAGAAAGAAGCCAGGGCTGGTCTGGGGGAGGGGGTGGGGCCCGAGGGCGAGGCGGGAAGCGGGCTCCCTCCAGGTACTTACCCTGCATCTGACTCTGAGGCTGAGGGTTAAAGGCAGTGGAGTGGTTCAAGGAGGCCCGAGGGTTGGGTGTGGGGGCTGGGTGGTGTGGGCTGACCCTCATGGCTGTTCGCCGCAGCTGCTCCAGCTCACTGAGCCGCTCGGAAAAGGACAAGCTCCCGGGCTTGGTCTGATCATCTAGTTTCTGACGATGTCCTATTGTGGGGAGGGGGTGGGGTGGGGAGGGGGAGAGGGAGGCAAGGAAGGAGGGAGGGAAAAGATCAGAAAATGTATTGTGGATTTCCTGACATCCAGGGTTTTCTTGTCTTTCCCCTCCCTCTCCCCTCGCCCCCAACGTGGCTTCGCTGGAGGTCTGCACACTTGGCTGGGGCGCCCCGGGGGAGATTCGGGGCCCCCGTCATCCCAGGCCACTGGGTGGCCCACCCAGTGTGCGCCCCGTCTCCCTAACCCCGTGCGCCCACCTCCGCTGGGCAGAACGCGGTGGGCGCACCCGCCTTGGTGACCGCGTCAGGTCAAGAGGGAGAGAAGGAGCATCGGTCGTTGGCGCTCGGCCGCACACCGCGGGCCAAGCTGTGGCAGCCAGGAAAGGTGCCTTCCCTGTGGCATCAGAACGGCCGCTCCCTACTGCAAATCCAATCACCACTGTCAGGTTTTAGAGGCAGCAAAGTGGGCCCTGGAGCTCAGCGCACGCCCCTTCCAACAGGAAATGAGGTGTGGCTGCAAACCCACAGTCCTTGGGGAGGTCCGATTTCCTGCTAAATGCAGGGCTCGGGCAGCCCCTCGGCCCCTCTCCTCTCCCTCTCCTCGAAAGCTTTCTACGGGCATTCTTGAGCATTCCTTCCTGAAGCCGACTTCCCCAGGTGCACCCTCTAAGAGGGGGGTGGACCGGAAGGTGTAGCCTGGGCCTCATCGGGTCCAGTATTCCCAGCAGACTGGGCCCACTGGAGCCCAGAGGACGTGCCAGCAGACCGGATGAGCTGGCCCAAGGGCTCAGGAATCCAAGGGGGGGGGGCTCAGTGTCTGTATAGATGGTGAGTGTCCTTGCCTTGTTCCCCATCAAAATCACTGTCACCACGATGCAGTGAGCAGAGGCCATTCACATGGGACAGGCTGGGAGGGTTGGGCCTCCTGTTTCCTTCCTTAATTCCTCCAACAAAACGTCTCTACACTGGAGACGCAGGCCTGTCAAGCAGAACTGAGGCTCGAGATGTACCGATCTAGCCACCGCGGGGCCAGGCGATTCATTCCCCTTTGAAAGACGATGTGCCCTGCTCCTTCCTCACCCCTGTGGTTCGAATAAAGGGTCATTGACCAATTTCACACACCGACCCCCCCCAACCCCCTCCGCCATTGTCAGGCGGCCTCCAAACAACACTGGACCTCGTTGCCATCAACTGGGGCTGCTTCACATGCCCTGACCCAGCCCGCCGTTAGAAAGAGAATTCCAGGAGTCTACTCTCCCCGGCCTGGGGGGCAGTGGGGTGGGAGAAGTGCATTTCAGCCCAGCTCCCGATCGCTACAATTACAAAATTAAATTTTATAACTTGTATTACGGCTCCAAATCTCCGTGGCTTGCCGTTTCTTCCTGCTGCCAGGCCCCTTGGCACAGTGGATGCAGTCTCAAATTCCAGACCAAAAAAAGGACCCACTATACTGCAGTGATTTTTATCATGGACAAGACCTGTTTGGCTCCAAAATGAGGAAAACGACTTAAGCATAATATTTGTGTAGTTCAAACGCAACGCTCCCTCTTTTCATGTGTCACCAAGGCAAATCTGGACTCTGATTCAGCCCCGCAGCCCACAACACTCGACCTGAACACAAACAGCCTGAGTCACACAGGGCCAGCACACATGTGAGAGGCCTCTTACCGGCTGAGTATTTTAAGCACTGGCCTTGTGGGCGAAAGGCCATAGGGCCAGGTCCCGGAACAACTCCTGTCATCCCTTTCTCTCAGAAGTATGAAAATGTCTTTTTCTAGAACATTCTATTTCAGTGGATCATGGTGTAATTCAGTGTCTCTGGATGGATCTTTCCCTGACTCCTCCCTCGTTTTTTTTTTTTAACGTTTATTTATTTTTGAGAGAGAGAGAGAGAGAGAGAGAGCCTGAGCGCACGCACGCAAGTGGGGGAGGGGCAGAGAGAGAGGGAGACACAATCCGAAGCAGGCTCCGGGCTCTGAGCTGTCAGCACGGGGCCCGACGTGGGGCCCGAACCCACAAACCGCGAGATCATGACCTGAGCCGACGTCAGATGCTTAACCGACTGAGCCACCCAGGCACCCTGACTCCTCCCTCCTTTTATATTTGGGACAGATTCGTAGCTTTCCGCTGATCAGACTGAGAAATCTGGTATTCCTACAAGCAAAAGAATTCCAACTCAGAAGCCATTCAAAGCAGTTTTAAATGCCTACCACGACCTAATGGTTGGTATTAGGAGTCAGGGAGAGAAGAGGGCAGGACAAATGATTCTGGGGAGTTCCACTGCCTCAGAAAGAATGCCGGTTGGCGAAATAATGGTGCAGAGGCTTCCAGCAGGTTTTGTACCCGTTTCAAAACTTCACATTCCTTGGGCACCCCGTGGCATTTTTGAAGAACACCGTGTCAAGGACAGAGGGTGATCCAGAAGGATGATGTATACAAGATCATTGTGAGTACACAGCATTTGGCAATTTGGAGTCTACGGTCTGCCTTTGAAGAGCGGCTGTCGGTTGTGTCCGCCTCGGTCCCCAAGGTTGGGGATCACGTGCCACCAAAAACATGGAGCAGGAATAAGTCATTTTAGGTAAGCCGCTACGGTGGCCAGGCACAACGTTGAGATGATTTGTTTGCATTAGTCCCCTCTCATTGCCCTACGTCTAAAAAAACCAAAAGTTTTAACATGTGAGCAATTTCTGTATCAGCTGACACCTGCCCAAATCGTAGTCATTTACAGAGATTAACTGATGACTGCCTGCTTTAGCAGGAATGTTCGGGCATAACTCTCAGAGAAAACAATTCTTCACTCGCAGCCATTTTCTAAGCCCCGAGAGTCGGGAGGCTGAGTTTAATGCCGGAGGAGTGGGGGGGGGGAAGCATTCATTCTGCGCCCTCCCCACGTGTGATCCTGGCGGTAAGTAAGAGCCTTCTTATCTTTGCAGGGAATCTCCCCTCACCAGTCACTTCCTCACCAGGGTGCTAGAGGGTCGTAACACCAAGGCACAGGGGAAATAAAAAGCATTATCATCTGAAAGGTGTGGTTCAGATGCATTTATAAGCTAGATCAAAGGAACACCTAATTCTTCTTTTCTGAAGCCATCAGATTTCACGGGCCAAAGAGGCATATTTTGTATGAAATACAGGAGCTTCCGACATAAACTTTCAAGCCGGGGAAAATGGATGCTTTAGGTCTCCGGTTTCCTGTATCTGCGTGCAATTAAAATGTCAATTTGCCCCCTGAATTTTAAATATGGGAAATGTTCACTAGCAAGCTCCCTTTTCTTCTTTCTTGCTGAGGACTGGGCTTCAGAGGGCAGCAGGGAATTCAACTCTGGATCAAATCTAGTAGAATTACCATGCAGCGCTAAGCATGCACGTTTGGTAGTCTGACTTTTTGAGCCCACTGTAAGTAAGCTGAAAATGTTGACACGGTGGCCCTTAAAATAGTGGCTGCTTTAAGATTTCATACCAGGACATCTCAATGACTCTTGAACAGAGTTGAAAAGGATACTTAATTTTGTTTCTCTCTTACTATTCCCACATTCTGGAAGAAGTATTTGATTAGGATTTTATTATATACATAGTGTCATAAAAAGCCAAAAGAAAAAAAAAAAAGGAATAAAAATAAATTAATCCCATCTGCGAAATTTTACTTCTTCATTCCAGAGATATACGTCCTGGAGCTTTCTGGGATAGCTGCCCACAAGGCATCCCTAAATGTTATGATAGCCATGATGGATAATGAGGCCAGCTTTCAATTTTTCTGCTATAAAAACTAGAGTGAGTAGGTATGCATCTCTCTTCCATAACTGAACTATATTTTTTAAGAAACCACGGTTGAACTGTGGAATATGATATTTTCTCTTTTTAAAATTTTTTTAAAGTAGTCTCCACACCCAGCCTGGAGCCCAACGTGGGGCTTGAACTCACGCCCCTGAGATCAAGACCTGAGCTGAGATCAAGAGTTCCGTGCTTAACCGAGCCACCCAGGCGCCCGAACTATATTCTCCTCTATCACAGAACACAAGTAAGGCTAAATTGTCACATTTTCCTGGAAAATTTTGGCCAGAGAGAATAATTTTATGGCAGCTTGTCAGCCCATGTTTCTGGTATGGGTTTACTACTTTTCTTGATAGGTTCTCAGCAGAAAAAGTAGGAAGGCATAGATTCGAAGCATTGTCATGATGAACGGTTGAACAAAATGTATGCGAAATGATAATACCAAAAAGATATCTATATATGTATAGATACATATATTTGTGTATGTCTATATATGACCTTGTGAGTCTTCTAAAAGCATACAATTCTAAAAGCATACAATACAATTCTTTCGCATTTCAAAAGATGCTTGCTGGTCAATCTGATACTAACAACATGGGTCTGGATATAAAAACCTGGGTATCTCCCCCTTAATTTGCTACAGCTTTAGGCCTATGGAAAAGAAATTGACGTGTGTAGACAACAGCTCATTTTTCCTGGTATAACAGTCTAAACTCTAGATTCCGGGGTTACTAAAGTCTTGAGGACAGGAAAGTAATCATACCGAATGTGAATGTGATCCTTCCTTAAAGCACCTTGCAGGTGATGAAATAAATCTTTCTAATAGCAAAACTATCTGTCTGCTGGCTAATTTAATGCTGGACAGTATTGTCCCATTGTGTGTGTGTATATATATATATATATATATATATATATATGTATGTATATGTATATATATATATATACACACACACATACATGTATGTATATATCGTGATATCAAATATATGATATGTATGTTAGCATATTCTATATTAGGATACATATTATATATTCATGTTTATAGATTGTCCAGTGCCATATAAACTTTGGTAGCCTAACTTCTCCCTCTAATTTCTCCCCATGTTGTCAAACTAGGACATCTCTGCAAAGTTAGAGTACTTCAGAACTGGAGACGTGCCGGAGAAATCGGCTTCGTTTTTTAACCCACGTGTGAGAAGTGAAGTTCAGACCGGTTATGTCATTTATCTAACCTCACACGGCCAATGAGAGAAGGAGGGCGGGTCTGAAAACACACCCACTCCCTTAAACAGCTGCCCACCCACCGCTCCGCAATCTTGCTCCTATCCATACCAATTTCTGTGTGCCCCCCCCCCCCCCGGTGGATCGATAGGAGAGTGAACAGTGTTAGGTAATTGTAGGTCACCGGGCCACCAGAGCACCATAAGGATTTGCACTTTCTGCCTTTACTGTCCCACTTCTGTTCCCAGCTCGTGTGTAGAGCCAGAAGTGTATTGTGACCCCACAGTAGAGAGCTATGTCTCACACACCTGAATGAGCATCCGAGCCGTGGGGCCTTCTGGCTTGGTAGCCCTGGGGTGTGGCCTGAGAATTTAGACGTCTAATAAGGCCCAAGCGATGTGACCCCCCCCCCCCCCCAAAGCTGGTCCAGGGAACATCCTGGGGATTTGAGCGAGACGGGGGGTGACTCCTCCCTTCAACGTGCTTCTAACTTTCCCCGGGCTAGAAATGAACACACCAAATATACTGGAACTGTGTTTAGACTAAGTATCCACGAGCGCCGAGTGACGCGTGACGGCCTTGTTCTGGCGACAGCTACCTGGTGGTCTTTTTCTTAATCTTTCAACTCTTCAGTGTATGCAGGACGGCTGTAAGTGCCAGAGGTCTGCCCTACAGACAGGTGGGTGTAGACCAGTTCCCTCCCGCCATCACTGAGCTGAGTCGGTGACTCACCATGGCTGTGCTCAGGCTGATCTGTAGGGTGAACCCAGAACGTGACTCCTGCTCTGCCGTCTACCGGAACGACTTTGAAGAAGAGCAGGAGAGGGTTAATGAGGAACCTGTTGTTCCTTTCCAGTTGAAGCCTCTGGGTGCCCCCGAGGATGGGGGTGTTAAAGCAGATGCCGTAATCCTTCTCTCCGCCAGAGAAACAACATGGCACCAGGGAAACGTGACCGCCAGTCTGCCTGTTAAGAACCTCTATTATAAATCTTCTTTTCCACCCAACTTTCCTGCGGACAAGAGCAAGTCTCTTCATCACCCAGCCTCCTTATCTGGAAGCCTGGAATTAAAGGACTAAGATGGATGACTCCGAGGGGGCTCTAAAAGCATTCACGGCAATTATATCTCAGCAATTAGCTACTCAACTCGTTCTGGTCGGGCGACTCCAAGCACAGGCTTTCTTGAACAACCTCATATGACGTTAGGACTTTCAAAGGTTTCTTTCTGTCTTTTTGTCAGCCAGACACCTGGCCTGTGGGAGCCAGTCCCGGGCTCAACTGTCTAATTGGCCTTCGGAGCTCAAGCCTGAACCTGGCATTCTACCCGGCACGCACTGCCCTCCCGGGTGCTGGTGGTCAGCAGGTTTGCACGACATATCCCGAGAACTCACTCTCCCCCGGTCTCCTGCTGCTTCGTCAGTGGCCTTTCGGACAGTTACTAGTGACCTAGGACATCACTGTTCTCGGATCTTCTCCTCTCTCTCCTCAAGCCTTCGCCGAGCCTTTCCTGCTACCTTGCTGACTGGGGCATCGCATTCTGGGTCTCGGCCCCTTCCCCCTCATCATCGAAAGGGTGCATCCAGAGGGAGTGGGCCGTCAGACTCCCCTCAAGACCTGCTAGCAAGGAGTCAGCGGCTGCAGCTGGGAAGAGAGCCAGCCTGCTGAACCTTACCCCAGGGTCTCATTTCCCTGCGTCTCCGATGAGATGGGAAATAATGATACTTCTTGGTCCCCTGCCCTTCCCCTGTCATCAGTGGCAAGAGGAATGTAAGGCTGAGATTACTGCTCATTCCTCTACCTGTGTGTCTGTCCACGCCCCCTCTCCCACGTGTCCCGGGCACATGCCCTCCGACCTTCTACAGGTGGAAAATCACACTGAACCCTGGAGAAAAGTCTGTCGGGGTGCTGCTTCTTCCTAGGTAACGTGTTTCGGCTTTCTTAGGGATCCCACAGACACGGGGCTTTTACCCCAGGACAATCACCAATGGGGAGAGCGATGCCTTTGGTTGGGAAAAGCTTCGATTCTCTCGCAGGTGGCAGTAGGTAAGCGGGTGACCACGGGTCTGGTCGTGCGTGGGGCTTCCCTGTCCTGGGTCTTTCCAAACCATGGTCCTGCCTTGGCCCTTCATATGGCATAAAGCTCATGTTTTAGAGGCCAGCCTGGCATTTTGCTATGCCTGCTTTCCAAGGCGAATACCCCTTATTTTGAAACTAGGAGGCAGGCAGTGTGAGGTCTCTGCTCCGCTCCAGCCATACTGGCCACCTTGCTATCACTCCCAAATGTCTGCCTCCGGGCCTTGGCACTTGCTGTTTCTTCTGCCCAGAATACCCCTTTCCCAGATATCTGTGCACCGCATCCCTCCATCCTTCAAGCCTTTGCTCAGATTTCACCTTCTCCCTGAGACATTCCTAAACACCCTAGTTTAAATTGCAAACTCTCCCGGCCCAGTCGACCCCCTTAGCCCTTTAGCTTTGGTTTTCTCCAAGGCACTTATTAACAATTACTTCTGGTCTGCCTGCGCCCACTGGACTGTGAGGTCCACGAGGGTGTGGGGTTTTGCCTCTTTTCTTCAAGCGGGGTCAGAAAACTACTTGTGGAGGAAAAACGTCATAACTGAGCGCATCAAGTTTCATGTGGAAATGTCTCATTAGAAGTCAAATTGTCTGGGTGGCTCAGGCCGTTAAGCATCCGATTCTTGATTTCAGCTCAGATCATGATCTCATGGTGTTTGGGCTGGAGCCCTGCGTCAGGCTCCTTGCTGACAGTGCAGAGCCTGGTTGGGATTCTCTCTCTCTCTCTCTCTCTCTCTCTCTCTCACTCTCTGCCCCTCCCCGTTCACACACACACACACACACACACACACACACACGGTCCGACGGGCGAAGACCCAACTGCTAGAGACGAGTAGAAAAGGAAAGGTATACAAAGCAACAGTACCAGGGAGAGGCAGAGCCAGCTGGGGCCAAAGCCAGATGAAAACTAACAGAGACTCCGGCGGAAGGAAGGCCCACGCGAGGCCTGCCCCCCACCCCCAGCCATGCCCCCCAGATTCGCGGGACAGAAACAAAAACAAAACAGAGCTGCTCCCGTTCCAGCCTCAGAGTAACAGGACAGTGGAGTTCTCAGCGCGCTCGCCAGAGCTCTTTGAGACCCGGACCACCCTGAAAGCAGAGTAGTCAAACTCTGTAGTCGCTGGTCGCCATTGGTTACCTCCTGTTTCTGTCTGGTGACTCAGGACCTAATTGTAGCTTAGGGCGGAGAACCCGTCCGGTTTCTTTTGCTCTTGACCAGAGGTGGCCGTCTGGGGGGACGGGGGGGGGGGGGGGGGGGAGGAGACCCCGCAGAGGGAGGGGTGCAGGCCGCTCACAAGTTCAAGAGCCTCTCTTCTCTATCAGCCTGTAATTCCAAGGCTTATCCACTGTCCTTGATTAAGGGACTGTCTCCAGAAAAGCCCGTTAGGGAGCCATTAAAAAGTAACCTGAGAGCGGTTACTTTTATCCCAGGAGTTCCTAACCCCCCTGGGCGGGCTGTGACTGGAAGGGGACTTTGGAGGGTATGTTTTGGTGGGGGCAGTACTGAGAGGTGAGTTTGGGCTGGGGATGCTGCCTGGAGCTTCTGAGCTGGTTCTGGAGTTCTGGTTCTCAGCAGAACAGGCCCCAGGGCAAGGCCTGCGGACAAGGAGAAGACCATCCCAGGGGTCCGCAGATGGCACCTGCCTCACTGAGTTGCCTGGGCATTCCTGTTGTCCACACAGGCCACCCACCTTCCCTGCGGGGGCCATCCACCTCCCCGCCGCACCCCACTACCCTGTGTGACCCGCAGAGTAAACTGAGGGCCCGTATGAGGTTAGACGGTACCTCGGGAACTGCTGGGTGAATGAATAAACGGATGAAAAAAAAAGAGTGAATAAACTCCCCCTTGGTAGGCTAGACTTATCCTGGGATGTGCACTCAGCCGTGTGTGCGATGCTCTCTACTCCTCTGTACTTCTGAAGAGGGGAAAGTAAATTCCCTCCATTCCTAAAAGTCCTGGGCCCCCGGGGGGGTGGGGGTTCCCAGCAGCAGAGAGGGCAGGGAGCACCTGATTTCCACCTCTCTGGTCATAAATGCCAACTGACCTTGGGGCCGTCCTCATGGAAGCGCGAGATGTGGGGCTGTCAAAGTCTTCTAGAAAATGGCTGAGCAGCCCCTCAGGTGCGTTAAAGAGCCACGGCACCCCGGCCACTCACAATCTCTGAGCCCTGGCTGGTCAGAAAACCAACAGTAACTAGTAGTTGCTTTTTCACGAGCTATTAGCCCCGCCTCATGCCATCCAGAGAAAAAACTTCCAGGTTGTCTGGGGGATGATGACCTCACTGAGGCTTTTATCCAGGCTTTTAAAAGCCTGTGTTGTCAACACACAGCTGAGAAGCGGCGACCGTCTGTAGGGGAGTAAATCTTCTGACAGTTACCTGAATGGGCAAGGGGGTATTTGCCGGGGATTCCCAAAGAGCCGAGACGTGGTGACGAAAACACTAGTCCCACGGCTTGCCAGGTGACGTTGGGAGGGAAAAGCTCAACTTACTCCAACACACAAATGCCCCCCTATTCACCCTGCTGACCACCTCTGAGCCAGTTATGGAAGGAAGGACCAAACGTGGGCAACCTTCTCCCAGCAAATCTTTCCAGATCTGAAAGGAAGAGGCTTTCTCCTCTTCCTCTGTCTTTACCTGGGGACCCGGCCTATGGAAGGCTGGCTCAGTGACCCCGGCTTCCCAGCTCCACTCTGCTCTGAGTGCAATAGGACGCCTGCCTTTTCAACGACTGGTTTTGAACCTTCTCTCCTCTTAACTCCCTGAACAGTCCCTCTCCTGTATGAATACTCCGGGGTGTGAAGGCATCATCTCAGCTCAGAGGGAACGCACTCATAAACTATTGCGAGTTATGGTGAGTCTTTCCATAACCTGTGGGGCGCCCCCCCCCAACTCCTGCTCTGACTTTTCCCCACCCCCAGCTTTTTTTTTTTTAACTACTTCTGCTTCCTTCAGTTTCTTTGCAGCTGCAGCAGAGAGATATAGTAAAGCTACTGTATAGGATTTTGCAAGCAGGGCCTCTGAGAGCTTTCCAAACTCCATACAAGCCGGTTATTCTCTGGCTTGTTTTCTTTGGCTTCAGGTTAGTAACACAGAATGAGTCAAACAGTATTAACTTTCAATAGGGAAGTGGTGTGGTCAACCAAAGCTGTTTGCGGCTAGATGGTGCAGATAGGTAGGGCAGGTAATAAAGAACAGCCCATAATGCTGCAAGGAGGTGAAGGAGGGAGGCAGGCCTCGCTCAGAAACATCTAGCAATTAAGTCAACAGGACTCAAACCATCTTTTCTCGTTGGCTGAGGAATTAACACGAAGGTCTCTGACCGGCCAGCTTCAGGAAGCTGGCCATGCCGGGATTCTGTGGTTTGCACAATTGAGCACTTTGTGGGTATAGGGATGTCTTCCCCACCCCCCCCCCCCCCCCCCGCCTCTTCTTTTCTTAAATGAGGCCAAAGCCATGGGAAATCTAGTTAGGCTGACTTCCCCTACTTGTGGCATGTCATTCTCGAGTGGACCTTTATTCGTTTCTTTCCCCGGCTTGGGGAGTGACAGATGCCCCCTCCCTCCCCCAGCTTCCCAGTCCTGGGCCTCCCCGGGATGGTGGGCTGAGGGCAAGGCCCCGGGCTCTCCTTCTCCAGGCCGGAAGACCATGCCTTGGAAATGTACCTGCTCCTAGCAGACATCAAGTCAGATTCCGAGAAGCCGACAAGGACCTTAAAATCGTCAGATCGTCTCTCTCGCTCTGCAGATAAGGAAAGGGAGTCTCTGGGAGGGGAAAGCGGAGCTTGGTGGAGCCAGCCAGGGCCAGAAGCTGCCTTTCCCAGGCCAGCGGTGTTTCCACTAGGTGGCCGCTCCCTTGCCCAGGGCTCAGGATTCCTTTTACAGTTCAACCGAGCGGCTCCCGAGAAGAGCCCAGCCCTGGAGACTCAAATTTCAGCAGTTTCCAGTTCTTTCTGCCTGCCTATTTATTTTGAGACTGGCTGAATCACCCAAGGAAGAGAACGAGTTTCTCCCAACCTGGTCCTGGCAGCCAGTCCGTGAAGGAACAGGACAGAGAGCCGGCCTCCGGAGCCTTGGAAGAGTCTCACCTCTGAGCTGTTGCAGATTTGACTCGTCCTGGGAAACTGGCACGGAGGCCCAACGGTGTAACATGTCCCCTCCCTGAAATCTAATCCAGAAATCTCAGGCAAGCAGCATATGTAAAAAGCCATGGGGGGGAAAAAAAAAAAAAAAAAAAAAAAAAAAAAAAAAAAAAAAAAAAAGGAACAGGGACTCCACCAGGAACTCTCTTCCCAAGCCTTTCACCGAGAGAAACTAGAATTCCAGAATCGTCGAGGAAAGGTGGCATTTGGTTTCGGAAAAGAAATACATCTTTAAAGTAAATGCGGCTCTTTTAACTGTTAGGGTTGCTGCTTTTAGCTTCCAGTGTTTTTCAAGGGTATGTAGTAGTAGGTAAAGAAAATAGGATATTCTAATGGCAAAAGGCAAAATTCCTAGCAGTACGGATTGGCAGCTGGGCTGATTTGAGCATCTCTATTCCTTTTCTACCCGTTTCTTCCCCTCGGTTCTGAAAGGCCTGATGAAACAAAATCTACCCTCAAAAAAACAATAATTATTTAAGATCCCTGAGATTTTTGTATAGTAGATACAAAACAATAATCAATTTTTCTATTATATTTTTCTATTATTGCACTATAATCTATTAGATTTCTATCACCTAACTGGTAAGACTGTTTACCAAGCATCTTGATATATATTATCTCAGTTCATCTGAAATAGTGCTAGGCAGTAGACAGCTCATATGATTATTCCCATCTCATAGACGACCCCGTGGAAGCTTCTAGACGTTGGCAGGCACACAGCAGCATGAGTGCTAACATTCAGTTAGGAAACAACTAAATTTTGATAAAATCTCTATTTGGAACAGGACCACTTCTCTCCAGGGCAATCCGGTTAACAGGATTTTGCTTCAGTGAGGAATGAATTGTTGAAATCAGTTCAGTATTTGGAATTAATAGTAGATAGGGTGGAAGGTAAAAGAGAAAAAAAGCCCTTATTGAATTGTATGCTGGGGACCCAATCTGCCAGGAGTTTTTAAAAAATAACTTGGCAATGGGGCGCATGGGTGGCTCAGTCAGTTAAGCGTCTGACTTCGGCTCAGATCAGGATCTCACGGCTCGTGGGTTTGAGCCCCACGTCGGGCTCTGTGCTGACAGCTCAGAGCCTGGAGCCTGCTTCGGACTCTGTGTGTCCCTCTCTCTCTGCCCCTCCCCTGCTCACACTCTGTCTCTCTCTATCTCTCTCTGTCTCTCTGTCTCTCTCTCTCTCTCTCTCAAAAAAAAAAAAAAAGAATAAGCATTATAAAAAGAAAATTTAAAAATAAAAACTAACTTGGCAATGGCACATATTTGGTCCCCACTTGGGCAGAATTCCAGTAGTTGCCCGTGGTAAAGGCTAAGGGATGAGGGAAAGGGACCTGTGTCCAGGGCATGTGCTAATATTTAAGGAGCTCCTCTGTGCCAGGCTGTGCTATCATCAATCTGCACAAGACCTCCCTCTCATAGGGATATCACCCTCCTGGTTTTACACCCGAGAGGGCTGAGCTTGGGGAGGCTAATCTGATCATGGAGGAGAGGCGGGGTTGAACGAAGCCGCCAACTCTCTAGTTGCCAACCCCCACTCTAGCCTGCCTCTCAGGCACACTCTTTTCACCTTCACACCCTCCGGCAAGGCAGGTGTCGCTAAGCCCATTCTTCAGATGGGGAAACTGATGTGCCACTGGTCAGTGGCAGGGATGACACCCGAAGCCGGGCTGGTCCGGCTCCAAATGCCTCTCTCACTCCCTCCGGCTCAGAGCTCTCTGCTCCGTTTCTGAAACCCGGGGTTCTGCCCTGTTGGCAATGCTGGAGACAAACAAAAAGATGTGACTGTGTGCAGTTTTCTGTAGCTCTTTAAAGTGAATGAATTGGAAATATCACAAAACCACTTCAAAGCTAAGTAAAAATAAGGTGATCCCGGGAACAAATCCAAAAGGGGCCATAAATGCATACAGTCCTTAAGGATTTACTTATTTCAAAATATTTACATTTTATCTCAAATGACCAGAAGACTGACTTCTAGGCCACGGTGAACAAAAACAAAAACAAAACCGACCAAACACATAGATCAAGTGTTCGACATTTCGGTAAATGAAAGAATACCGAGAGACTTCCCTAACGGTCTCAGCTTTACTGAATACTGGCTTTAATGGAACCTGAGTATATGTAGATCATGGAAGTAACAAACTACTGTACTACCATTAACTTACTTTATAGGGGTCCAGGGAGTTGGCAGATTAATTCAGTCGTGTTCCTTAAAAAAAAAAAAAAAAAAAAAAGAAAAAGAAAAGAAAAGGAAAAAGAAGGCAAAGAGAAAAGAACTTTGCTTTGGGTACCTAAATGATTTGTTTTTAGTTTATCCCTTCTTTATTGTCAACTTTTCATGACAAAAACCCTTGAAGACAGCTCAATTATCAAGGACAGGCACACTGAAAGAACAGAACACGAAAATTGCAAGTGAGCCCAAATGAACTTAAATACAGATCTAGGGCGAGGGGGTGGCTTTTACTTATTTAAGCTGAACTTCTGGGTTTTGCTTTGTTTGGTTTTTTTCTCTGTGGTGATGGAGTTCTAGGAGACCCATTGGATCTAATTCTTACTTGAGGACTTTCTTGGCTACCTAGCTTACAGGAAAAAAACCCAAGCCTTCGGGAAAACTTGAGCAGAGTTTTGTTTGTTTGCTTTCTTTTCTTTTTTCAATGCATGTCTTTATTTACTTATTTTTTTGAGAGAGAGAAAAAGAGTGAGTGAGCAGGGAAGGGGCAGAGAGAAAGGGGGACAGAGGATCCTACGCAGGCTCTGTGCTGACATCAGAGAGCTCGGTGTGGGGCTCGACCTCGTGAACCCTGAGACCCTGACCTGAGCTGAAGTTGGACGCTTCACTGACTGAGCCACACAGGCGTCCCCGTTAGTTTGTTTTCAAAGCGAAAAGCGGAAGTGGCTGGTGTACGAAAAAATTCTAGATCCGTCCCACGGTCAAGAAGCCGATCTGATAATGTGTGCGGCACGGCCAAACCCAGTCCATCCACAGGCACAGGTCCACGTGCCGGCCTTGGCAGTGGCATTCACGGAGCTGGGGCCCACCTGTTGCTGTAGCACCCGAGGTTACCAATGCCCCAGCTCAGGTCCCCTCACAGGGCAACTGGATGCTACCCACGGACCTCGGCTGAGCACCCGGAAAAGTCTCCAAGTCTGTAGGGTGGGAGCACCAGGTCATTGAAATGTGCCACTGAATGTCTTTGGGGGGAAATGAAGAAAAGCCCTACAAACAGATACCAAAATATCAAAAAAAAACCCCGCCAAAAACCAAAACACCAAAACAAGTCTAGAAAGACACGATGGTTTAGGGTGGCTGAGCAGGTTTCCTACGCCTGCAAAGCTTGCCCGTGGCTGGCGGGTCCAGGTACCCCGGGAGGAGAGCTGCCTTCCTCTGGGGCAAGAATTCAGATTCCAGGGGCCTCTGGCGCACTTTGTCAGTTTTCTAGAACAGTACGGAAGAGCCTGTCCTACAGCCCTGTCATGCCTATATTGAAAAGAGCCCACACGTTAGATCTCAGCGCCGACTTGCGATGTTGTTACTCAGACAGGATTTTTCCCCTGGAATTTTTCACAAAGTTCAACATTTGGGAGCAAGAGGGACTTGGGAGCAACATTTTACCCAAGAGGGACTTAGGAACAGTGCCCGGAGTGTTTCAAGGGTCCATAAAAATGCCAGAAAAGAAATTTTGCTGGGTCTAAATACAAAAGGAAAACTGAAAAAAAAAAAAAAATCAAAATTTATAAATGTTTAATTAAATGTCTTAAAAAATGCAGCCTGATGGCGACTGCATGAATTTTTAAACTGAGGATTCTCAATTTTTTTTTTTTTTTTGGCTTAGAGTTTTCTCATAGCCAAAGAACTCTAAGACCAAATGCAAATAATTGCTCTGTCTTCTGAACACTTATTGTGGGCCCTACACGTTCCACAGAGGCTGTCTTATCCAGCCTCCCAGCCATGTGAGGTTAATAAAGCCACTGCCCTTGTTTTATGGAGGCTCAGCCTCCCCTCCCTCCCCGGTATGGTCACCCACACAGTTAGCAAGTGAGGATATGCGGATCTCAGCCCCTGATTGCACTCACCTTGATCATGGCGGTGAAATCGGGGCTGAAGGTAATAAGACAAGTTACTCACAGCCAGATAATTTCAAAAATAAATGACAAAATGGGGCGCCTGGGTGGCTCAGTCGGTTAAGCGTCTGACTTCGGCTCGGGTCATGAGCTCGCAATTCGTGGGTTCGAGCCCCGCGTCGGGCTCTGTGTTGACAGCTTGGAGCCTGGAACCTGCTTTGCATTGTGTGTCTCCCTCTCTCTCTGTCCCTCCCCCGCTCGTGCTCTGTCCCGGTCTCAAAACTAAGTAAACAATAACAATTAAAAAAAAAAATGATGAAAGCTCTTTCAAAAATTTACAGAAGGAAAAAAAACCCACAGTGGTATCCAACATATCACACATGTGGGTGCATGTGGATATGTCTGATGTCACACAGGACGGAGTCTCCTTCCCCCAGGGAAGGGGGCCCAGAGACTCGGCCTCGAAGGGGCCTTGCTTGTGTGGAACTTAGGGCTCTGTTTTTCGGACAATATTTTGTTACCCCTTCCAAGTGGGAGCTAATTTAGAGATTATCTCATCCCATCGCCTGGTTGGTCAGAAGAGGAAAGTGAGGAAGAAAGTACTTGAGATAATTGCTTGAGGTCACATCCACTGGCCTGATGGCGTCATCGTGAAACCCAGGTCCCCCGTTCAGGACCCAGAGACCTTTCTACATGTTTTAAGATTAAGGAATGGCAGCCTAGAGAGAGACAGATTCTTTTTTCTCCTTTTAGCATTTCATATAGTAAATTCTAACAAGGGCTGTGATATATTAGCTTAGATCTTGACCTCACCGGGGTGAAACTCAAGACAGTGCTTCGGTTTACAATGGCCTCGATGGAAAGAGAAATCCAAGGTAATGGTCTAAATTTCACTGCCTGCTTCCTCTCTCCTCTTTCTCCTCCATTAGACTGTGAAGGTGCCCAGATCCTTTCCTGGCATTCTCACAGTACTCACTGGTACTAAAAAATCTTAGTAACCTTGATATAAAATAGAGCTAGTTACCAAGAGGTCATAGGCCTCCCCGGGTCTTGGTGAGCACCGAGGAGGGATTATCCCTGTTTCCAGGGACAGAAGCACACGTCTCCCAGGATCTTCCTCTATTCCCATTTGTCCAAGGGACCCTTTTGGACCTGGGCCTGAATGAAGTCCATCGAAAACTCAAGGGTCAGGGAAATCTTTATATAAAAGTCTTCTTAATCTTGTTTCATCCTACTAAAAATAACAAGCAGAAAGAGGTTCTAAAATTCATTGGAAACACTTAGGCACATTATTAATAATCCTTGAAAACTTGCCATTGCTAAGTCTTGGGGGTTGTTGGGGAACTCAGCACATGAGAATTACAGTACCAGAGAAAGGCACCCCAGAATGTCCATCGTAGCATCGAAATGCCTCTCGGGGGGGGGGGGGATATAAGCCAGTAGCACATTTCCTCTTCTTTGACCCTCAGCCTGTCTCTTGCTTTATATCTGAGTGGGAGGGAAGACAGCATTATTTCCTTTTTCTTTTGTGGAGCCAGATTTCATCTAGAAAAAAAACCTGAGGTCCAAATCTGATATTTGAAAAATCCAGAGGATTGAGTAAATCACTGCTCATTAACTGGAAGAAATGCTTAAGCAGTTCTGAGCAAACAAAGCGACTATAGACGGATAACTGCAATCCTGAGCTCACAGATCTGTAAAACTGCCTGGCCTTCCACTAACCATTTGGTGGCAAATGACACAAATTCTCATCTTTCCAGAGGGCTGCACCCGTATAGCTGGACCTTCCCGGAAGCTCTTTGCCAAAGGTGGGGGGGAGGGGGCACAAGACTGGGACCGTTCAAGTGATCATTTTGTTACATTGAAACAATTCTGTTTTCATGTGTCTTTGTTTTTGAGACAGAGAGAGAGAGAGAAAGAGAGCAGAGCATGAGCGGGCGACAGAAGGAGGCACAGAATCTGAAGCAGGCTGCAGGCTCTGAGCTGGCAGCACAGAGCCCAATGCAGGGCTCGACCTCACGAACTGGGAGAGCCTGACCTGAGCTGAAGTCGAATGCTAAACCGACTGAGCTAGCTACCCAGGCACTCCTCATTTTGGTACCTGATTCATCTTTCCTGCATGCCAACACTGGAGGTCCCTGCTTCACGTCCGTCCCCAAGCAGACCCCGGTGACAGACATGGAACCAACCATCGGTACCTGTGACCACATGGCCGTTCACCGGGTCCCGCCCTGTGCCCCAGGCTGTACTGCATTACAACCTCATCCTAGGGCGGATGCGGGTTCCCTTCCTGTCCAATGACTGCCAAGGCTATGAGGCTCGGCTTTCTTGAAGACGGCTGTATTTGAACCAGAGTCGGATTGATACACTCTCCTAATAAAAAGCTTCTGAAGCAGCAATTTCAATACAATGAAGCGCAAGGAGGGGTTGGCGCAGTTCTTCAAAACAGACCGTGGCGCCTGCGGATGGCCGCGTCTGGGCTGTTTCGTTTCAGTTCTCGCTTACTGACCCTGTGACCTTGAGCGAGGGATGTCTCTTCTCTTTGCTTCCACTTCCTCACCTGTTCTCGCAAAGATGAGATCAGTTGACTTACGGGAAGCCCTTTGAATGGTGTTGGGCAGACAATCAGCACTAAGTGTTAGCTATTATTGTTATTAGGTGTCTTTACGATTAAGAGAAAACAGTAGTTAAGGAAACCCTGTGCCTTAGTCGCAAGAGCAATCCGCAAACACTTCCGCTCATCCCACACTCTTCCAAGGAGACTCCATCTCAAATATGTTTAGGCTCGTTATCGCCACCGTGTACTGGTACCTTCCACGCCTTCCTGTTTTTCCCTCCAGACACACTCTCCACGTTGAAGGATCTTGTTTCTTCTGTCTATTGGAGATCCGCTGCTTACGTTCAAAATCACAGAAGGAAATGTATTTGTGTGATGTGACCTCCACAGAGTCCTCAGCAAAGCAATGGCGCGATGAAGAGTTAGGCCCTTCGGTGGACCTATTTCAACTACGATTCCCTGTTTTAAGAAAGTGAGCCGGCAAGAAGGCTGGTGCCCCAGAAAATGGCATTTTCCGAAGTTTTTCAGGAACGGCTCCACCTAGCTCCCTGTTATTGTGAATTCCAAGCCAGCACAGCAGTTACTGTGAAGGACTCCTTTAACCTGAGGGCAGGTGTTGTCCCAGAGACGGCCAATATTTGTGTTATTAATCTTTTCAATTTTTAATTAGGTTGCTCAATGTTCCAGAAGTTAACAGCTATCTGGCCAGACAGGTAATGGCTTGTGACATCAGAAGGGCTCTCCAGTCCGCAGCCCTGGGATCCCCACCCCCTGCCCGTCGGGTCACGTAGGGTCCCGGCTGCTAACTCTCCTCAATCTCTCCTTAGCAAAATGTCTTCCTCCACGGCCCTGGGCCGCCACACAGATTATTTAGTCAAACAGCTACAGAGAATGTGCTTCGGTATCTCAGTATTATCATATCACAGATCCATGGGCTCGAGCTAGGAGTTTTCATTAGATCCCCTCAAATATAAAAAATCCATCAAAAACAACTCTCGAGTACCGTTTTCCTGAAAAAGCCGGTCGCCCTGTCTCTCCCGCGTAACGTAACGAGAAGACTTTTTCTTTCAATGTGTTAACAAGCCACAAAGTGTGGTTCTGTCTCCGTCCTGGAAATGTACCGTCATTTGCATAACAAGCCACCCAGGACTGTTGCATCTGTGTAGTATCTGCATACTGCTGCTTGCAAGAACCGATCCCCACAGAGAAAATGCCTGCGGACAGTGCTCTTTCTCCATAATAAATTTAATTTTTCATCAACTGGTAATTTCTCTCTTAGTCTGACATGAAAAATAAATCTCACGGAGTGTGGGGAAAAAAAAAAACAAAACCAAGTTTTGACTCCCTAAGTGGCAGGTCAGTTACTGCAAAAGAGCAAAGTAACCATCTGAAGTGAAAACGGTTCTCGGTTCTCTCCGGAATACACTTTTTGCTGCTCCTTCACCACCGAAACGCAGGAAAGTGGGGTGGGAAGGACCAAGTTATCCCTTTGGCCTAGAAAACAGTCAGCTGTGGCATGCTCTCTAATTCATAGTCCTTTTCTCTCTTTCTTTTCTTAACGTTTATTTATTTTGAGAGAGAGAATGCATGAGCCGAGGAGGGAGGGGCAGAGAGAGAGAGGGAGAGAGAATCCCAAGCGGGCTCCACGCTGTCCGCACAGAGCCTGACACGGGGCTTGACCTCACGGACCGTGAGGTCGTGGCCCGAGCCGAAATCAAGAGTGTGACGCTTAACCGACTCAGCCACCCAGGCGCCCTCACTGTTCTTTCCTTAATCACCTGAGTGTCAGGTTGAGTGGGATAAGCTTTCCTTCTGGTTCTTTGCATGAGTGTTTCAAGTTAAAGGCCTCCATGCCTGCAATGAAGCACCACCATTTGCCCCTTTCAGACCGTCTTACAGCTGGGATGAACGCGAGAAGCCCTATGAGCTATCGCCTCATTTAAAACACGAGGGTGAGAAGCCAGCTCAGAGACTTTGGCATAGGTGGTGGACAGATGGCCCAGGGAGATGAAGAGGTGAATGGACAGGTGGACAGGAGAACGGGATGAGGTACCAGGAGCCCCTCATCCTCCTCCTGACTTATTACCAACTACTTTTTCTCAACCAAGGCAAATCATTTCATTTCTCTGGGACCTTCCCTTCTCTCTGAGGCCACGAGGCCCGGAGGCTCTCTCTTCAGCTCCCCCGCTCTTTGATGCCATGAAACGATAGAACTTTTCAAAACGACTGTACTTGTCAATGCCAGGGCCACTTTGCCATAACTACATACTGGAGTATCATTCAGCCTTAATAAGGAAGGAAATGCTGCCATTTGCAACAACATGGATGAACACTGAGGATATCATGCTACGGGAAATAAGTCAGACAGAGAAAGACGAATACGGGATGATCTCACATGTAAAATCTAAAAAAAAAAAAGAGAGAGAGAGAGAGAGAGAAGAACTCATGGAAACAGAGAGCCGATCAGTGGGGGCAGGGGCAGGAGTGCAGGGAAGTAGGCAAAGATGGGGAAGGGGTACAAGCTTCCGGCTGTAAGATGAACGGGTCCTGTGGATGTAACGTACAGCGTGACGACTATGGTTGACAATACTGTGTCGTATAGTTGCAAGTTGCCAGGCAAACAGATCGTAAACGTTCTCAGCATGCACACACGCACGCACACACTATTTGAGGGGATGGATCTGTTAACTCATCTTGCCGTGGTAATCGTTTTGCAATATACACGTACATCGACTCATCATGTTGCAAACCTGAAACTTACACAATGCTATAGGTCAATGACATCTCAATAAAGCTGGGGGGGAGAAAAAAAAAACCAACTCTGTTCACTTTCTCGTTAAAAACAAAATGGCTGCGAGCAGAACTTCATCAAAAAGTAGTTCCCACCTTGAATCGAGATGTTCGCATAACGAGGAAAACAGCATACTAATATTAGCAGTGAGGGGCCCCACCCTTGCTTCCTGGGTGAATAGAAAAGTCAGCATTACTCAAGCCCCTCTGGGAGTCTGTGTGCATTTAATTCTCCTTCTAGAAGACCTTGGTGAAACGCGAGACTGTCTACTTGGGACTGTAACACCTCTCTATAGCGTGCTTAGCACCTCCCATTTAATTTTTCCTAAGACCCCAAATTCCATTTGGCAGGAGAGACGCCATAAAAATGGATGCCTCTGGAGCAAATCCCTTCTGTCTGTTCAAAGAGCCCTTCTCAATCGTGACCGCTTTCTGGAGTTCTAAAACAGCAGGGGAGTCAACTGTATACACAGGCAGGCCCTTACAATAGCATATTTTCCCCTCCGGCTGCCAATTCTTAACAGTCAGAGCGACCATCATTTGTTTTTCTCAAGTTCAGCCACCTGGATGCTTCTTTGAATGTTACAGGAAATACAAGCAGTGGGGCAAAAACCTGCCCTTTTTTCTGCATGAGAGAATAACAGAGGTAGAGGTATATCAAGGGGTCACCTGGTTATAAAGCTTCTTCCTCCAGGCAGGTCACCGTTTGAACGGTCTGAGTCGAAACTACTGTTTCTATTTTTAAAGACAGAGATTCTACAACCACCTGAGTGAGCCTCTCTCACGACTTCGCGACCCCCAGAGTCATTTTCCTGACACCTCACAGCCGCCTGCATGCCCCCTGCCCCCCAACCCTGGGCTTTGCTCGAATCTAAGCCTGCTTCCTCTTTGGTCCTCTACAGAGAGCCAAGGCGCCTGCTGGGTGTTTCTGTTCCGTTATTAATATGACAGGGTCACTATGAGTCTTCAGTTTGCCACGCCTACTTTGGAAACCTACAAAGATGGGTTTGGCTGTCACTGTGTGGTCCTGTGCCTGTGGCCTGGCTGATCAAACACAGGCTGGAATCAGGGGGATGCCACCAAAGTCCCAGAGTTTCCTGAGTCTGGGCATGACCCGACAGATGGTCTCCGTGACTTCAAGAGAAAAAGTGGAGAGGCGGTAACCGAGGTCAGAGATAAAGGGAGTCACACGGAGCAGGCAGGCTGCACCCAGGCGCTCCTCGTGAATGGAATGCCACATCCTGGGGGGCTCTTCCTGGCGGGTGTGGCTTCCCTGTGGGGGTTCTTCCCTCTCTGGGGCACCGAGAAAGCTCAGGCAGCACATGGGATGGTTCTATGGGATCAAGACACTATGAGGCACGACTTGGGGTGAGCACGGGGTGACCTGTAGAGTCACGCCTGGGGGCGGCCTTACAGCCCCATGAGCACCCCCACCACGAGAAAGGCCCCTGGAGGACAGCCCCGCCGAACAGCAGCCGCAGAGGCGGGCAGGGAGCCCCTCCTGCGGATGGACAACGTCTGCCAAGTTCATCCTCTGTGCCAGGCACAAAGCGTTGTCTCTTCCTGTCTTATAAAAGCGGCCCTCACTATTATCTCCATTTTGCAGATGAGGAAACTGAGGTCCGGGGAGGTTCCGTAACTTGCTGAAGGCTTAAGCGCGTGAACCAGAACTCCACTTGTTTCCCCCCACCCCCAACACCCCCAGAACCCAAATTCTTAACCAGTCCGTTTTACGACCTCGCCTCCCCGCGTCTCAACCTCCAGGCATAAGCCCTGTTTTTGAATCTCTCCCACCAGAAGAGACAGTTCTCATTTTCCACCCCGGGGACCTGATACGGTTTGGAGGCATGCAGATGATGGGTAGAACCCAGCCTCCGGCCCGGGGAAGGGTGTGGTTCTGGAAAAGAGTGTTACTCTTGTGTTTACTCAAAGATAGTCATTAAGTCACCGTGAAAACATCTTTCTGCAGACTAAACAACCCCACTGCTTTTTAAAAAAGCTTTCCTCACAGGAGCTATTTCTTTTTCTTTCTTTCTTTCTTTTTTTTTTTTTTTTTTTGGGCCACCCCTGCGGCTGGCCATTCTTCCACTTACTGTTCGTTTCTGATACTGTTGAACTTCACCGTGTATTTGAGGGACTAGTCCTTAGTTTCATGCAGCCCCGAAATGCTTCCAACACACATTTGACTCAGGCTGATTTGCTTCTGCCTTCTAAGAGAATGCTTTAAAAGGAGCCCAGTGCTCAGAGACAAACTTTGACGACTGTCAACGATAAAATTCTCTCTCCCTGCAGGAGCCTCCTATCCCTCTCTGACACAGGTTTTAGCCGCATTTGAGCAACGTCAGTCAAACCCAAGGATTCTGAGATACCGTCCCTGGTGCCTCAGTGTCCCAGCCCAGAGGTTTGCCAGCCCCGAGGGGGGGGCCCACTTACTTCGAGGTTCCCGGGGTCCATCCACTGTGATTTTGATGGCTCTGTGGTACGTGGCAACTTGTGGTGGGTTCGTGAAGACCGTGATTGTCAAAGTGAAGCTCTTCCCTGTTGGAACACAAAAGAGAACACACAAAACAATGAGGTGATGGCCTGGATATATCCGCTGGGTAGTTGACCATTAATTTATGCTTTCCAGCCATCAAACTGGAAAGGTGGCACTTCTTGGGCACGAGTTGGTGGTTTTTCCAACACTCCCTTGAGTTTGGCTTTGCTTAAATTCCAGAATGCACACCTTTGGTATTTGTGTAAGATGTTAACACTTCGCATAGTTACACGGCTTCCGTTTAATCATCAATAAAACAACACAGGATCAAGAGAGATTCAGCTTTGTTTTCTTTCAAGCCAAGACTCCAGGGAACATGGGATCAGATTGGCTGCTATCCACTCCCCCAGAGCTGGTCCCCAAGGAGTGAAAGAAACTGTATCCATCTTTCCTTTTTTTTTTTTTTTTTTTTTCCAATATATGAAGTTTATTGTCAAATTGGTTTCCATACAACACCCAGGGCTTCATCTTTCCTTTTTAACATTGCTTGCCCCTTCAAGGATTGGGAAAGACGGAATACCTGAGTTTGGGAACAGGCTAAATTCAAATTATTCTCTCTGTATTTCAAAGACACTAATTGCTGGTGGACTTTAAATATTATTATTATTTAAAAATTTTTCTTAACGTTTATTCATTTTTTTTTTTGAGAGAGAGAGAGAAAGAGAGAGAGAGAGAGAGTGTGAGCAGGGGAGGGGCAGAGAGAGAGGGACACACAGAGTCCGAAGCAGGCTCCAGGCCCTGAGCTGTCAGCACAGAGCCCGACGCGGGGCTCGAACTCACAAACCGTGAGATCGTGACCTGAGCCGAAGTCGGACGCTTAACTGACTGAGCCACCAGGCACCCCTAAATATTATTTTTAAATGCTAGATGCTATTTGGGTACTCATGGGATTGGCCAGACAAAATTTACAGTCAACAAACTGACTTCACAATATGTAACTGACAGACTGAGATTCGATAAGGACTAGAGACATATACACGCACGGGGATCTCCACCCAAACACTTCACATACATGCATGGCACGCAAGCACCTTTTTATAACATATGTCTACCGCCATGGTTTTAGTAACTTTTAAAAACTATTTTAAAATATATATATAACTCAGAATACAGTGACTAACGTATAAATACATAAATAACTAACAGAACAGAAATATACCAACAACTAATATTAATAATATAAGTATTAATATGCACATATATTGATCATTGAAAACATTTTTTGGCTAGGTGGTTCAAAGGACGAACTCTTGGTTTGAACTTGGGCTAGCTGACCTTTGGCAAGGCCCCAGACCCCTCCGTGCCTCAGTGCCCTTACCTGGAAAATGGGTACATATAACATTTTCTACCTTATAGGGTTTGGAGGAGGTTAAATGAGTTCATAGGAGTAAAATCATTAAAATGTTATCTGGACCATGATATTTGAAGGTGTGCGCACGCGTGTGTGTGTGTGTGTGTGTGTGTGTGCGCGCGCGTGTGTGTGTTGTGCTCGCTTTTATTATTTTCCTTTTCTGTTTCTCAGAGTTCCCCAACAGGATCCTAAGGTTTGACTAAGCATGGTATTTGGACCACCCACATCACTGCAGTGGGGTCTCTATTTAACAGTTTCTCCTCTTAGTCATGTACCATGAAATGAAACCTAGAAGAAATGAAAGGCCCACCCATCCCCCTATCTGTGCCCAACCCACGTAAGACTCAAATTGTCTTCCTCCCCCAAGTTAGAAAGAACAGAGTATCTTCAACTGTCATGCACGTTTTCACACCAAGGAAAGCTACAAAAAAGCTCAATAAAAACACAGGTGACCCTTGAACAACGCAGGTGTTAGGGGCAGCGACCCCTGCCCTGTTGAAAATCCATGTATAACCTTTGACTCCCCAAAAACTACCAATAGCCTACTGCCTATCTGAAGACTCACTGATAACATAAACAGTCGATTAACACGAATTTTGTATTTCAGGTATATTATACACTGTGCTCTTATCATAAAGGAAGCTAGAGAAAAGGAAATATTATTATTCTTCTTCTTATTAATGTTTATTTTTGAGAGGGAGAGAGAACACAGGGGAACAGGGAGGGGCAGAGAGAGGGGGGAACAGAGGATCTGAAGCGGGCTCCGTGCTGACAGCAGAGAGCTTGATGTGGGGCTCGAACCCACGAACCGTGAGATCATGACCTGAGCTGAAGTCAGACGCTTAACCGACTAGGCCACCCCCGCACCCCGAAAAGAAAATATTATTTAGAAAATCGTAAGGAAGAGAAAATAGGTTTACAGCCCTGTACTGTATTTATCAAAAAAAATCTGCATGTACATGAACCTGCATGGTTCAACCCATGTTGTCCAAGGGTCTACTGCGTAATCTTTGGCCACAGCAAGCCAGTGATTCCTAATCGTGAAAAGTCCCCAGTGAACAATCCCCAAGGATCTGCATTCTGTCTACAGTGAAGCCTTCGATAAGAGGAACAATGACAAGTAACCACTGGATGCTGAAACCGGCTTCGTCCGGCCTGGCTTTGCAACCACAGTCATGGCTGACAGGCCAGGCTGCTCTCTAGGGAGGGGTGCTGAGGGGCCTAGAGCACTGGAGGAGCCCAGGAGGCCCGGCCCACAGATTTATCTTCCCATCAGCTTCTCTTCTCTCCTGGAACCCAGAGAGGATCCCTTTTGGGCTTTAGGGATTTGCCATCTTTAGGACATCGTTCAAATGTGGCCAGGCGATACCCCAGATCACTTCTCCCCTTGGCATCTCGCTGAGGTAGGGGCGCGTGCAGGAGGGGCTGCTGGTCAGGCCTGGCGAGGAGGGCACGGCGATGTGGAGGCAGCACCTTGTTCAACTGCCCATCTTGGTCAAGGGAGCAAAGGCAACTATGGCCCAGGTGGCCCGTCCACGTGGTCCTCTGGGCCCTACGGCCATCCACCTTTTGTCAAGAACCTACAAGGTGGGAAGGCGCCTGGGTGGCTCAATCGGATAAGCGCCTGACTTCAGTTCAGGTCTTGATCTCCTGGTTCGTGGGTTCGGGCCCTGCGTCGGGCTCTGTGCTGACAGCTCAGAGCCTGGAGCCTGCTTCAAGTTCTGTGTCCCCTCTCTCTCTCTGCCCCTCCCCTGCTCATACTCTGTGTCTCTCAAAAATAAATAAACATTAAAAAAAAAAAGACCCTACAAGAGGTATGGACCGTATTAAGACTGGATCCCACACCAGCTATTAGGACCTTCTCCCCGATGAGCCCCCCCCCCCCCATCACGTTATTTCTTGCTCACTCTTCTCTCCCCCAGCTGGACTCACGACCACGGGATTTCCACTCTGGGGTCTGTCTTCCTCCAGCCCCCTGGCCAGCCTGTCAAGGCTTCCTTGCTTTGCCCATCCTGCCCCCCCGCTGCTATGTTCCTGGCTTCAAAGTCGGGCTCGTGTTTCAGGCAGCCTCCCCACATCTGCCTCCGAAAGCGGTCTTCGACTTCGATGGGGACTGAACGGGTTTGTGGCTGTGAAAGCCCAAGGACAGGGATGGTGGTCCAAGACCACCGCGCTTTCTCAGAAGAAGGTGGCAAAGGATGAGGTGGCAGCAGGTGGCTTCAGGGTAGAGGGGGATTGAAATGGATTAAAAAAAAAAAAAAAAGACCTTAAGGACACAAGCAGTGAGTAATGACGTGGCCCCAGGGGCCCAGCAGGTCTGGGCGCATGAGGGGCCGGGCTGCTCTTCCTTCCAGAGGCTTAGATACGAGTTCATGTAACAAACGCTGTGACCTCTCTGGATCTCAGTCTCCTGATCTGCAAAACAGGGAGCCCGGGGGTCGTGGGATACCCACAAGGTCACTTTCAACTCACGGTATCTTCTGAGGACGCAGCCCTCCCGGCGCCCATGTTCATGTGCATGTGTGTGCCTACATGTAGCTGTGCCCCCGTGCGCCTCCCCCATCGCCTGTAGTGTCAGCATTTCAGAGTCCGTGAAAACACTGTATTACTTTTCTAGAGCTGCTGTAACAAATTTCCACAAACCGACGGTTGTGGGAGGGGAGGCTTAAAACAACTGAAATTTATCGTCTCATAGTTCTAGAGGCCAGAAATCCAATATCAAGGTGTCGGCAGGGCCGTGCTCTCTCTGAAGGCTCTGGGGCAGAATCCTCCCTTCCTTGTCCCTGCTTCTGGTGCTCGCAGGCAAGCCTGGGCTTTCCTTGGTGTCCAAGTTCATCATTCAGCTTCTGCCTCTGCTGTCACGTGGCCTTTGTTCCCCTGTGTGGCTTCTGTCTCCAAATGCACTTCTCCTTATAAGGACACCAGTCATTGGAGTTAGGGCCCACCCTCGCCCGAGACGTCCTCACCTTACTTGATTACATCTGCAAAACCCCTATATCTAAGTAAGGTTGCCTTCTGAGGTTCCCCGTGAACATGAGTTTTTAGGGAACACTATACGAGCTAGTTCAAACACCGAATGCCGTCAGAGTTCCCGTCTTGACGTTATGACTAACAAGTTCTCTGCAGGCACCTGTATATTTTACCCTCTGAAATGGTCCCACTCCCTTGGTAGCCCTAGTGAATCATCCTATCCCTTTTTTTAAACGTCTATTCATTTTGGAGGGCGGGAGGGGGGAACGCACGCGCCTACGAGTGGGGGAGGGGTAGAGAGAGAGGGAGAGAGAATCCCAAGCAGGCTCCGCACTGTCAGCGCAGAGTCTGACGTGGGGCTTGATGTCACGAACGGTGAGATCACCACCTGAGCCGAAATCAAGAAGTTGGACGCTCACCCGGCTTAGCCACCCAGGTGCCCCATACGATCATCCTAATCTTGACTTCCTAAATGACGACAAAGAATTAGTTTTTATAATATTGGCATTTTCAGATTTGTGTAGAACTTGCAACCTTTCACGCATTTTCCTCTATACTATTGCACCGGGTCCTCGGAATGGTCTCATGAAGTAAACAAGAGAGATTTTATTGTCCCTCGTCGACAGGTAGCAGAGCCAAGGCTCGGGGAAATTCCGTAACTTGCCCCAAGTCACACAGCCTGTATACACAGCAGAACCCAGATCTCTCAGCTTTACACCCACTGTTCTTCACGTTGTCGTCAGGAAATCCCAAAACCCGATTTGCAAACTCAGTGACAGCAGCACTGGGAATCCAGACTCCTGGCATACGTCCCATGCTCTACCATTGCCCCAGAAAGCGAATGTAGCCCCCGTGACTTCACTATACCCACACTGTGCTCGACAGCTAACCGTGAGCCTGGGTTATAGTTCAGAAGCAGCTTCTTACGGGGCTGAATTTGGGCTCCTGGCAGCCGAGCATTTAATGCCACCCCCCCGGGCAACCACAGACTGGCCTGCTTAATCGGGAATGAAATCCAACCAAGGTGAATACTTGTGAAACTGTTGCCCATAATTCTAACTCTATCATTTTATTTACGCCCATCGTTTTATGTGCAGTCACAAGAAATGTGACCGTCGTCCGTCCAGCAAGAGCCACTAGCTGGGGCGTTCTGGCCCCCAGGAACGTGCTGTTCACGACGGTGGGGATATTCCGCTTGCTCCCCTCACAATGGGCTCTTGTTTACGGCTTTGAGCACCAGGACATCTGCTCATGACCTCATAGACGGAGGTAATAAGTGATGACACTTTGTTCACAGGTGTGTGTGACATTTTTCCACTCTGGGAAAACTCTGCCTTCGACTTCCTTGCGTTCTTCCGATCAGACCTGGCACCGAGCTTGATCACTGGCGAGAGTCGGCCAGTGGGCACCCGTGACTGCCGTTCGGAGCCTCGGGACCCCCCACGCGCTGCCCTTCACCACCTCCCGGCCCTTCTTGGCCGGCACCTGCAGTGGTGGTAGCTGCCCCCCCCCCCCCCCCCCCCCCCCCCCCGCCCAAGAGCACACGCGCTGTTAGCCGGATTCCCTCATTAGAATGACCTATGGGCCTGGTATTTGAAGTGCGTGGGTGTGGAGAGCGAAAGAGGCTCAAGTGTTTTTCTCAGCAGACTGTAGCCAGACTGGTAAGTCAGAGGAGAGCAAAGGAGAACGGACCGGCTAAATAACCGCCATCCCCGAAAGTGGCTCTGCAGGATCGAGTGCGGGCCTGGGAGGACGGTGCTGCCGTAGAGAGAGCTGATTCATTCACTCGTGTGGCCCGGAGACGCTCGAAGGTTCCCTGCATCCCTGGCTTTGGTGCCAGGAGACGAGCAGAGGCCTTGGCGCCCCGAGGTGCGCTGCTCTCGGCTCCCGAGGGGGCAGGCGGCAGGCTCGCAGGCGTCCCGTGTGGGGGCCCACGGTGGGGCGAGCGCCCAAGGGGCACACAGAGACCTTCCTTCTCCAGCTCACAGCGACCTAACTCAAACGGCAGCCTCAGCTCTGGCCAGTGGTCGGGTTCCAGGAGGAACCCGTTTAGAAGCTCAAACGCTAGGACCGAATGAGGAGGCAGGAGCTACACGACAGGGGACGCAAGGGTCGCCTTGTGCTCAAAAGCTGCAAAAGATAAGGCACTGAGTATATGATCTGGTGGACGAGGGCACACGCAGAGTGTGGGCCCTGAAGCCAGAAATGCCCGTTTCCGTATCTCTGCCACATGCTAGCCGCCTGACCTTGAGCAAGTCACTTAACCTCTCTGGGGCCTCAGCTTTGTCATCCGTAAAACAGGGGCGACACCAGTCTTTCCATCTCATCGTCTCATTATGCAAGTTCAATGAAGTAACGAATCAGCACGTACTAGTTCAATTATCGTTAAAGACGTGAGCAAGGTGATTCCACGCAGACGGAGGTGTGGGCCATCCGGGGAGGAGGAGCTGGTGACGAGGCACGTCGAGGTCTGATGGGGTAGGTGGGTGCCGGGCAGGGGGCACCCTTGAAGCTCCACCTGTTTTCCTTAGGAGTCCCAGCAAACGGAGGCAGAGCACAGAGGGCAGCAGACAGGACAGCGGCCCGAGCCCCGCGGACACGTCAGGAAAACTGCACGTTCAACTGGAATGTCAAGTTCACTCCTGCCCCGCCAGCTGGCGGTCTTTGTGAGGCCCAACTGTGGCTGGCTGATCCGCCTTATAAACAAGCTGGGCCAAATGCTCCCCGGCGACCATGTGTCGCCCCCCTCGACGCCAGTGTGTGCATCCGAGTGCCAGGACAAAACACTAACTGCTTTATTTAGTCGGGAAGAAGGTCACGGGTGAGTCTTCCCCGACGCTTTCAGGCGGCCCCACGTTTCCAGGCCTCGGGCTGCTGACCTCTGACAGCCACCTGTGGTCTAATAAAGCCGCAGCTGGACGCTGCAGTTCCTTGTGGCCCCAGCACAGACTCCGATTCCTCACCGCATCTGAGAAGTAGTCAAACCTCAGGACTGCTCCCCAAGGGGCCGAGGGCGGGGAGGGGAAGACAGGGCGTAAAGGCCGCTCGAAATCGTTCCTCGCCCACGAGTGGAATAGCAGACGCTGAAGCTGGGGCCCTGTCACATCACGGCAGTGTCCTCCTATGCCAATGGTGTCAGGGGCAGCTCTCTCAGTCCTGTTCCGTTGTGACTGTCCCTCCCTGGGTTTGGTTCGTGGGTATAGCCCATCTTCCTGCATTGGCTCCTCGGCCGCTGGGCTGTGTTTCTGTCACTCTCCTTGGGGTAGGTTTGGACCTGAGACTCATCTTCTCCTTTTTGGGCAGTTTCGCTGGGATGTGAAACTTGCCCTTTGTCACGCAGGGGAAGGCTGTCCGCACAGAGGGCCGTCGGCCGTGGGGGCCGGAAGGGGCAGGGGGCTGCGGGGACACACCGTCATGACATCTTTCACTTGCGTGGGCATCTCTGCGGGAAAACCGGCTGTGCTCATGAACTTTAAACACTTAAGAGCGCAAGTGAAGAACAGTCAAACGAAGGGAAAAAAAATGCAGCTTTAGAAAAGCAAGAAAAGCCCGTGAAGGCTCAGGTTTTGCTCTTTGCAAATTCTGGAAATCCCAACAGATTCTGAAATGTTGCAAGAAGAGTTCTCCTTTCACTGTAGAGATTGTGCCGGGTCTACTTTTCATCAAGGATAACTAAGTATTAAAATTAATGCACCCTCAGATTCCAGGGGAAATCTGAACTGGGGGTATTTTTCACAAAGCACTTTTTTTTTTTTTTTTTGAGAGAGAGCGAGCGAGCGAGCGAGCGGGGGAAGTGGGGCAGAGAGAGAGGGAAAGAGAGTATCCCAAGCAGGTTCCACACCCTGCCGGACGCGGGGTTCCATCTCATGACCATGTGATCATGACCTGAACCGAAATCAAGAGTCTAATGCTCAACCGACTGAGCCACCCAGGTGCCGCACACTAAGCATTTTTAGAAGATGCTTATTTATTTATTTTGAGAGAGAGAGAGAGAGAGAGCGAGCATGCATGCAAGTTGGGGGAGAGCCAGAGAGAGAGAGAGAGAGAGAGAGAATCCCAAGCAGGCTCTCCACCCATCCCAGTGTGGGGCTCGATCTCACAAACCATGAAATCATGACCTGAGCCATAATCAAGAGTCAGACGCTCAACCAGCTGAGCCACCCAGGCGCCCCCTACACACAAAGCATTTTTAATTTACATTTCTTGCGTTTTCCACTGGAACAGCCAAACAGCCAGAGTTCACGCTTTTGCTCTCATCCATTTCCTCATCTGAACACCACTATTTTTGACAGGGGAGCTGTCAAATGATTTACACGAGGATTTCTGGATAGGGTACAAATCCTTCAAGTCACACGGAATTTCCTACTTTCTCTAAATTGAACTGAAATGAAGACGTCCGTGTGTATCCACATGCAGGCAAAGGGCCCTGTGTGTTTGCAGATGTGTTGATCTAAGGTAAGGGTACCTGCATCCACACGGGCAGAATGCGGACGAGGGGGCCCATGCTGCTGGTGCACCCCCCCCCAAAGTCTCCTGACACGGACTTCGAACACAGAACTCAGTTTTCCATAAAAAACAGCATTTGGGGGGGGGGGGAGGGAGGGACGGATTGTTTGAAAAAAAGCATTGTTTTACGTACAGAAAGCCGAAAACGTGCAGAGCATTTTCTCTGGAAATCTCCTCTGGAAGTCGAGGACAGGGGCAGCATTTTATTCGTCTTTGTGTCTTGTTCCGAGGCAATAAAAAAAGGTTTGCTCACGGGATCAGTGAATTATCCCATAAACTTTCGATCTGACAGCTGGTTCTTTACGGCGTCCCATTTCACTTTGAAGGCGTGGCTTTCCTTTTTCATGGCACCGGTGTGAGCTCGGCCTGACCAGGGGCATGGATGGGCAAGCCTTCTTCTTCCTGGAGAATATTTACCCAACCCCAAGGCGCCACGACACTCATGTGACTTTGCAATTCCTTTCCCCGGATTTCACGGTCCCTCCACGATCTTCCCTTTTCTTTTGGTGTCACGGTTCCTGGGCATCTTGGTGGAGGAATCAAGTTGTAATCCTTTTAGCCCAAACACTTCCAAGACCCTGAACTGCGGCCGGGGGAGCCCCTCTGGTTGGTGACCCAAGTCCCCCAGGGGAAATTGAGCCAGAGGCTTACATAGTGGGCAGGTGATCAAAGTAGCCTCGTCCCAGCCCTGACTCTGATAGTGCGATGGCCGGCTGCCTCAAGGATACGGCCCAACCCCTCACGACGCTTCAGCAGAGACCCGGGAGTGGACATTTAGAAGGGAAGGCAGCGCTGGGGTCCTCCATTCTGCCTCCAGCCTTTCAGACCCCACAGCGGCTGCTTCCGGGAAGGCAGGTGGTGTGGCGGCTGAAAGAAGGGAGAAGCTCCAGGCAGGACTGGGGGTGTGGCAGGCAGGGCCCGGCAGGAGCGGACTCTGGGGACAACGACATTCACCAAATAGGATATCTACAAACTGGGTATGCACACGTCCGAGGCTGCCTGCGGGCAGAAATGGCAGTTTGCGGTCTCGAAGGCCCCAAGCCTCCTTTCCCTTTCTAATCTGCAAGCTGCCTATCTTTCTGCACTTCGTATCTGCTGATGTCAAGTCCCTGCCGAAAAGCATGTGGGCGGTTCTCCCTTTCCCTGGGACCAGGCCCAATTCCCAGTGTGGATGGAGGTCCAGGCCTTGAGCCGCTCTCTGGGTCTCATCCTCCTCCAAAGCCCTCCCCAGATGGCCATGGAGCATCTTCTGGCTCCTCCACGGGCAGGTGTTCTTGCCCGCCCTGTTTTCTCTGCTCGGACACTCTTCTTGGTGCCTTCACCTGACATCCTGAAATGTCTCAACGGAGACGGCAGTTTGTCCGGGAAGACAAACTTCACTAGGTTCTGCGCGACTGCTCATCTGCTGGACTGTTGGCCCCTCGCTAGCTCCCAAAGGCTGTGGCTTCTCTTTGGCTGATCTTTGTATCTCCAGTGGGGACCCAGTGCCTGGAACACAGTAGGTGCACAATGCATATCCGATGAATGGATGAATGGATGAATGGGGGAATGAACGAAGTGCCCTCATTAAATGACCTCCGGGCGTGGGGGTGAAGTCTCAGAAAAAAGCAACGGACCCTCTACTTCCGGCACTGGAAGCGTCCGAAGCCTGTGCGAGCCTTACCAATTAAAACCGAGAACACAAGGTCCACCCCATGTCAAAAAATCCAGCCAATGTCTGGAACGATTATACCACTGTTACCGTATTTACTTATGAATGTTTGTGAAACTCCCGCTGTGTCTCAGGCACTCTCGTTTTATGAGGTTCTTAGCAGGATAAAGGAATTCCTCGCATCCAGAAGCAAGAGTGGAAAACAGCCTCCTTCCTAAGTGTCTGATTCAGGGACTCACGTGCTGACCTGCTCTTTTCCCACCTCCCTCCGTGCTTCTCACGGCAGAGGGAAGGACATTCCCCGGGGAAGCGGGATCTCTTCTTCCTGAGTCCTGCCACACCCACATCATCTTGTTCCCATCATCCGGACACCCTTCGAGGCGTGCGTGAGAGGCACAGCCACGCCCACCGTACAGATGGGGAGACCGAGGCCAGCACATCTTAGCGAGCCCCGCAGGCCTCGGACCATGCCGCGCTACCTCCCGTGGACCCACAGAATCACGGCGAACAGACGTGTGGGTTCTAGGTTGCCCTGTAAATCAGAGGCACACTGACTGGGAAGCAATGGCTTCGGTGTAATGCAGAGCCCGTGGATTTGGACAGAACGTGAGGCGAAGTAAGATACTTTGCCAAGCAATAGCCAGATTAATTAATTCTCCATTTATAGATGGCCAAAAGAAAGTGCACGAACGTTCGCTTGCAGTTTCTAAAAATGCTGTGATACAACCTTAAAATGGCTCCCAGTGGAACAGCCAGCATGTCCTTAAGTACAGTCCAAGTCCAAGGCAAGCCGCCGTGGTACTACTATAAAACTCCCCAAACTTGGGTGGAGTCAGCAATTACCGTGCAGGAAGAATGTGACGCTCCTGGGTGCCAGCCTGTGGAGCCCAGCGACAGGACAAAGGGATTATTCTGCTTCATCGTGAAAATGCAGTGTTTATTGTTAAAATACGGTGGGGAATTAAAGGGGCATGTATGAATCCTAAATATTTGCATGCCATTAATGTTTGCACAAAAGACTTGGAATGGCTAAGTTGGGAGAACTTCTTTTCCCATGAAAAACGTGCCTCAAATTACAGCGCATATTTAATTCCGCCTCCGCCACCGCTCATCTGAGATCTCAGGGCCCGCTGCGTATAACTCTTTCGCGACCCGAGACCTCCACGCGGCCGGCGAGCAAGGGGAAGGGTTGATGTCCCTCCTGGAAAACTTGTCCACTTGGATAAACAAAACAGCAGGTCCCCGTGGCTGTCGTTTGTTACGAGCTCACAGAGTTTCCATCATCTGCTCTGCAGAGTTCCTGTCACTGAAGCACATCTACCGAATGCGAGGCAGTGACTCCTGCCGTGTGTCCCTTGTGTCAGGACATCCTCCCTGCACCCACCCCCGCTCCCAAGGACAGAGCCAGAATCAGGCTCAGAAAGGTCAAGTGACTTGCCCACGGATGCACAGCTCCGTGCCAGCGTTCTGCACCCGGGGCGATCCCCTCCCCTCCCGCCCCCGCCCCCAGTGGCACTTGGTGACACGTGCAAACATTTGTGGCTGTCACAGTTGGGAAGGGAGCTGCTACCGGCTACTGGGGCAAGGCCAGGGATACTGCTAACCATCCGACAACACCCAGGGCAGCCCCACAATAATGAAAACTCAGCCCTAGATGCTGATAGTATTGAGGGTGAGACACCTTCCTCAGCCAAGAATCCAGAAAAGTCCGTGCACTAACCACGAGGCTGTGCTTCCCGAAGAGTCCGGGAGCCGTCACTCGCCGGAAGACGTTTAAGGAGACTCCGCTCTGTGCCAGGCACTGAGGATACCACACGGTGCTTTTCTAGAGCAGGCTCAGATCTTTTAGGTTTTTGAAAATTCTTGGGGGTCCACCTCTTGGGAGCGCCAGGCACATCCTCCCGTCTTTTTCGTGGTGCTTGGGTCTCAGTTACCCCCGCAGTGTCCCCGTGCATGCCACAGCTGTTCTTGAGCTCTTTCCCCGGCGACCTTCACTCCAAGCACATGGGCTCGGCACGGCCCCCAGCGCAGATGCTGCCCGTGAACTCCCATTTCGGTAGCCAGCTATCTCTAATTGTTTGACATGCCACAGATCTCCACGCTGAATCTGGGGGATGGTTGCTTAACTGGGGGGAGCCTAAAGGGGAGCGTCCGTGGGGCAGGAAAGGTAAGAGTGGGGGTTTCCACGCAGGGCTAAAGCAAGCCAACGGAAACCAGGGAAAGCACTCCCGGCAAAATTTCTTTGAGAAATTCAGCCTGCAGCCGACGCGACCTTGATGCAGTTAAGAACCCCTTCAGATGTGTTTCAAATCATCTTTCCCTGAATCTCAGGATGGGAAACAAGTGAGAGCAGAACTAATGTTGGGGCAGGTGGGAGAAAGCTCTGGAAGAGACCCACCTGTCTGTCTGTGGTACCTGGGAACCCAGGGCCATCTCAGAGACGGCCAGCAGATTGGGCCCCTTCTCTGCTGCTTTACGTGTTTCCTCCCTTTTTTTTTTTTTTTCTGTCCCAAGGTGTGCAGACCAAGCCCTTTCTGGTGTCTGTCAGTGATGCATGCCAGGACTTTGCTTTCAGCACTTTTCAGTTCAAGGGGACACTGGCCGTTCACACCGATTCATGTTCCCAGAGTGGTGGATCTGTGGTCCCGGACTGCAGCACTGTGCGGGTGGGGGTGCTGAGCACTGAGAAGCCAGCAGGGTACTTTCACTGTTTCCCAGTCCCTACACCTGTGGGACACTCCTGAGGGACCGGCTGCAGTATGGGGATTCTTCCAGGAAGAGCTTCTCCTGCCATGTGGCCCCACACGCAGCCACTCCTGGCCTCCACACGTCCCCCTGCCGCCCGGGGACGTTCATGTTCGGAGATGGGGCCGATGTATGCACCTAGAACACCCGTAGGTTTTCATTTTTAAAATAAGACTTTACTATTCAGTGATGTTTCCGAATTTTATTTGTTTTATTCTCTGTGAGCTTTTGAATGTAAGTTTGTCATGTATTTTGGGGAGAGGCAGAAAGTGTTGGGGGTAGGGGGGTAAGGGAGACATTTTGCCACTTCTCATGAATGAGTGTGATGCTGGATGAGCGTTCTCAGTCTCAGCACTACTGACGTTTCAGACGCGTGACTCCATTGCCAGTGTGTGTGGGGGGGTGGGGGATGGGGTGGCGGGTTAGCCTGTGCACCGCAGGGTGTGGGGCCCCATCCCTGGCTTCCACCCACAAGAGGTTACCAGCACATCCCCGTGCCAGTGGCGACAGCCAAAAATGTCTCCAGATGCTACCGAGTGTCCCACGGGGGTCAAAACCACCCCAGTTGGGAACGACTGAGTGAGCCCATCATCAAAATGGATAAGCAGAAAGACGGATAAAATACCGACTGTGGCCCACCCTGAGGTTTCCAAAGGCATGACGAAGACAGAGCACCTGGAAAGACCCAGCAGTGTAGGCACTGGAGATACACCACTCAAAGGGGCAGCCAGAGCCGTATCATGGCATGAGTTTAGATCCGCTTCTCATTAATTACAAATAAATAGGGCGCCTGGGTGGCTCAGGCGGCTAAGCATCCGACTTCGGCTCAGGTCATGATCTCACGGCTTGCGGGTTCCAGCCCCACGTCGTCGGGCTCGGCGCTGACGGCTCGGAGCCTGGAGCCTGCCTCGGATTCTGTGTCTCCCTCTCTCTCCCTCTCTGCCCCTTCCCTGCTCGCTGTCTGTCTCTCTCTCTCAAAAATAAATAAACATTAAAGAATCAAAAACATTAACAGTAAATAGATACTGACTGTACTCCACACAATAGTTTCAAGTAGAATGAAGGAAAAACAACCGTAAAGACCCAAAACCAGTGCCTTGAGCGAGGTGGAATGTTTCCACCTCCCAACAGGCCCATCCCTCGTCGCCTCGTCTGCCGAGATCTGATAAGCACACAGATCACCAGCTGAGCTCAACGCCCATACTCCTGTGCAGTGCCTTCGAGCGAGCCAAGGAAAGTCTCCTTTGTTTGCATAAGGTGACTCAGTTAGGGCCACACAGCACCCTGAGAATGCCCGCCAGCACTCCCATTAACCAGACCCAGGAGTTTCCTTGGGTCAGGAGGCTGCGGGAGGTGGAACAGTCTACGGCTGACGCCACCCACACATCCTTAATGACGGTCTGAAATCTCGAGGTAAAAGCAGGGATTCATCTAAGTTGAAAAATCAACAGGAAATTTACTTCCATCGTCTTTGAGAAGCACACAGTTTAAGTAGCTTCTAGACGCACGCTTCCACACCAAGGACATCGCAAGACACCCGTTCTGGCTCCAGCAGCTGAGAAAGGCCAAGAGCCTCTCCAAGAAGGATGTGGGGAATCACTTCGTGACTCACGGGTCCTCGACCCCCGGAAACCCTCACTAGAGGAAGTTCTCCGACAACACGTGGAGCTCCTGCGTGGCATCTGTGCCCGACAGAGGCTGGGGACACGCTCGAGTACCAGATGAGCGCGGGGCAAAGCGCATGCCACGGGGAGCTCCGTTCGGAACACAGACCGAACGTACCTCTGCCGAGCGAGGGACTCGCATCAGAACTGCTGCGGTGATGGGGGCCAGGCGTTGCCTGAAGTCCAACTAATGTGTGTATATGAAAATGTTTTTCTTTTTTTGGTTTCTTTATTTTCGAGAGAGAGCGCAAGTGGGGAAGGGGCAGAGAGAGAGGGGACAGAAGATCTGAGGCAGGCTCTGCACCGTCAGCAGTGAGCCCGATGCAGGGCTCAACTCCAGAGCCGTGAGATCGTGACCTCCACCGACTGAGCCACCGACTGGTGCCCCTACAAAAATACACATCTTGAAGAGCCGCGATATGTCCCCCACGCCCCGACAGTGAGTCGGCACATTTGGAAGTATTCACAGGCAACTCATTCAATCTACGCTGCTCACTCATTAATTTTTGGTAATCGCATCCTTTAGCATGCATGTAGTGCCAAAGATAATTTGGCCCAAGAAGGCTTTTCGGTGGGGCTACATGTGCACACGCACGCACACACACGCACGCACTGACTGAAAGCCCAACAGATCCTTCAAAAACACATAACCTCTTCATACTGACAGGACGTGACTGTTTATAAACACCCCCCCGAGTGATCCGAACTCGTTTTATAATCATCAACAGAAAGCAAACAGTCAGACAGTATATTCTCTCTCTTTTCCGACAAGTAATTTTTCTTTTTCAAAAGAAAATAATAACACAGAACATGCTCTTCCCTCACCAATCTTCTCCACCCTCTCTTGCCCCTCGCCAACCGGCACAGAAAGAAAATACAAAACTGATTTATTAGAACCAGAGCAGCGTCGCGGCCGTTGGCCGGACCGCTGTTTATGTCTATAATGCTTGCCGCTGAAACAGGAAGCTCTAAAAATCATTCAACCATTATTTGTCTCGGAGGCGCTTGCTGATTGAGAGTCCCCTGTCCCCACCAAAAAGAACTGCCTTGGCCGAACGCAAGCTGGCTGGCACGGAAGGGGTGGAGGGCCGGTGAAGTCCAGCGTCTGCCCACCAGCTCTGAAATATTGCTCAGGCCATTCACTTCAATTTCAAAAAACCGTCTGACCCTATCAGCAACGTCTGGCACTTTGTAACACCAGCGAGAAAACCATGAAGAGATGAATTCTGAAACTCTATGCTTCAGGCATAAGCAGTTTCCAAGAGGGCTTTTCTCCTTGGTCCCTGCCACGTCTTAACAGGACAAGGACCACCAGTGGTGATAGTGGTGGGGGTGCTGATGGGAGGGCGGGGGAAGGAAGGGAGCAACCGGCTTTAAGAAAGTGTTGCTACCCCTTTTATTGGCAAATGTGAAACAGAATGAGACAGCTGATCTCTAAAGATGGATTCCAGGGGCGCCTGGGTGGCTCAGCGGGGTAAGTGTCCGACTCTTGGCTTCGGCTCAGGTCGTGATCTCACAGGTCGTGAGTCGGAGCCCCGCATCGGGCTCTGCGCTGACGGTGCGGAGCCTGCTTGGGATTCTCTGTCTCTCCCTCTCTCTCTGCCCCTCCCCTGCTCGTGCTCTCTCTCAAAATAAATAAGTAGACTTAAAAAAATTTTAAAAAAGAAAAGATGGATTCTACATCAGATCATGGACACGAGCTTTCGACCTGTCGTCTAAAGGAATTATTTGCTAGGGCTTTGCAGGGCTTGGTGTATCAGAAGTTAAGTCTTTTTTTTTTTTTTTTTTTTAATCCGTATTTGCCCACAGTGAAGTCTGAGAGCAGATTTCAGTGTGTGTACATGTATATATATGCTCATACACATATTCAATATATATATACTAAACATATATATACTAAGTATGAATATAAATATATATAATATATAATTTTTAAATGTAAATCAATAACAACTGAGAAAAAAAGGGGAGAATGGGAGAGTTGATTTGAATACACCTCGTGTCTTTTTTTTATATTTTCTCCAGGAGATCTGATTACCAGCTTATTATCTTGAATGTTACCCATGGAACTCTGGGGTTGTCAGATAAATTTTTCCTACCCCTCATAGAGGACTCTGTGATGCAAAGGAGAATGACTTGGGTGCTATGATAATATTGTGAATCATTCAGACCATTTCTTTTTCCATAAAGATGCATCTCTTTTCGTTCAGGATATCAGGACAGTTTATCCTCTCCTAAAGGTGCCTTCCTGTCACGTCAACCGCAGTCTTTCATTCATCTGAACGCAACCTCCTCATCCTGTTCTCCAAATAATGTAAAACAACTTAAGAATGGAAGTGCCTTACGTAACAAACATTACATAAATACGCAATAACTCAGATAGTGACCGGGTAAATATTCTGCCTGGGAAGACATCCAGAGCAAGAACATAATGAAGGAATTTCATTTTATTTTTTAAAAATTTTTTTTTTCAACGTTTTATTTTTATTTTTGGGACAGAGAGAGACAGAGCATGAACGGGGGAGGGGCAGAGAGCGAGGGAGACACAGAATTGGAAACAGGCTCCAGGCTCCGAGCCATCAGCCCAGAGCCTGACGCGGGGCTCGAACTCACGGACCGCGAGATCGTGACCTGGCTGAAGTCGGACGCCTAACCGACTGCGCCACCCAGGCGCCCCTTTTTTTTTTTTTTTTTTAAATTTGGAATTTCATTTTATAAAAGCATTGGGAAGAGGTAACTGTTTTGAAAGTGGAGACTTAAGTTGCCAGGGAGGTCAACATACACATAAATTCCTCCAAGAAATTAAACCCCATTCTAACAGCCCAGAGAACTGGGGACCTCATGGGGGCTGAGCATGGAATCACACTGCAGGGGTGTGGGGGAGTCCAGGCACTCACTGAGATGAGGCTCTGACAAAACGGGCCCCTTCCCCTTTCGAGGGACAGCACGTGTGCATACCTGATGGCCTTCAAAAGGTTTGGACCAGCAGTTCGAATGGGATCTATTTTCCTAATTATACAAACCAGGTCCTGGCTATAATAAAAACAGGTGTTACCAAAACACACAGGGTGCAAGAAGAATGCCTTGTCTGTTCACTTATTTATATTCCAGTTATCTACTATGTGCAGCCCCGTGCTAGGCTGGCCCTCCAAGGCAAGTTTCAAATTCGCAGATTCTTGGCTTGGGCCGGGGCGGTCCATGGATCCCCAGAAGGTGACCACAAATGAGCCTCAGAGTCCTGAAAAACGAAACTGTGCGGGTGGGGGGGGTGGGGGGGGCGGGGAACTCCGCGTATAAGCGCATATGCGTATTTTTTTTCCCTTGGGAGAAGGCTTCCAAGGGATTTTCAAAACTTTCTGTGATGTTCCCAAAAGATTAAAAATCACACTCTTAGAAATTAGAAGGAAATTTACACTGGATTCTCTTCCCTCGTTTATGATGTGGTTGATGATACGGTCTGGTAGATTTCCTCTTTGGTTCTAAAATGAATTCACTAAAGCCGGTATTCCCTGATTGATTGATTTCTTTCCAACTGACTATGTACTCCAACAGGGACGGAAGCACTCACAGACCTCATTGCTAAAATTTCTTAACTGTCTCTCAGCTGCAGCCACGCTATGCTTTCCTGTAACTACAAATGTCAGTGATCCCTGCCTCAACTGCCCATGTAAACGGATGGAAGCGACTGTTCATTCAGCTCGCCAAAGAGAACCTCTTTTGACCCTGAACTTCAATTTTCCGGAGGTGAGGGATGGTCCCAGAACTTGTGGTTAAGTGAAAGGTTCTGAACAACAACCTGTGTGCTCTGCATAACCTCTCCTCCCCTGGGAGCTGCTAACTCTTCTTCCATTGTAAAGGAAGAGTCCATTTCTATGGAGACACCAAATCGAAGGGAGAAACTCCCAAAAGGGAAGTATACCCCGAACGAGAATTTAAACTGGCAAGGAGCAAAAGGAGGGAAGGGGAAAAAGAAAGACGGTTCAGACTGCTGAAGGCTTCACCAATATTTTTTAGGGGCCAGTGTTGTCAGCAAGGCCTTAAAAGCCGGAAGGGCAGGTTTCCCCAGTTGCACTGAACTTGAGGTTAGACGTTGTGTGATCCTGGATATGAGCCAGCACCCAGACAGATCAGTTTTGTCGAACAGAGAAAAACCCTTCCACGTCCAACCTCTGGTGATTTCTGTGAGGTTTTCCAATCTGCATGGACTGGCAGCTGGTAAAAAGAAAAGGGAGTTTCTTTTTCTACCCTTCGTTTGGAGCTGAGCACCAAGCCCTTTTGAGAATCCATCGGATCTGTGCTGTTTGACAGAACGCGAAACTGGCACAGAAACGTTTGGACGAGCCAATAGCCAGGACCTTCTCGGCCACTGTGGTGTGTTGATGCCAATGACGTGTTTTCAGGCACATTTTCAAAACCAGAAAATGAAACAGTAAATAGCCTGAAGATCGCCTAAGAAAACGTAATGACACTTTTAAAGGACAAGATTCAGTGAGGAAGATTAAGGCTAATTGTCAAAATTAGTAGAATCATCTGCTCTCTTCGTAATGGGAAGCAAATTACAAAAAAAAAAAAAAAAGATCTGGCAGGCTTCGATGTTGACACTTCCACTCGAGAGAGTAAAATCAAGTTGTATTTTATAACTATGGAGAGACATAAGGACACAGAGTCAAATGGGGCCTTTTGACAGCCCGTTTTGTTTTGTAGTACTGACTAAAAAAAAAAAAAACAAAAAAAACAAAAAAAACCACAAGCACACAAATAACTCAAGACCAACAATCTACAGGATAACCATAATTGGGTCAAATGTGTAATTAGGGCTCCTATATTTTGGATTGCCTATTATCTCGCACGGGAAGCGGAGCCCATTCCAAACAGATATTGTCCCTTTATGGCATTTTAATCGATTTTCTTGTTCCAGGTTATCAGAAGACAGCCCGGCCTTGGTTCCAGCTATTTCACTCTCTGGGTTTTATGCAAACTCTAGGGCATTCTGGCACGAATCAGGCAGCCAAGTGCAAACAATCCACACCTTGGGGAAACAGTTCACTGTTCCCCAAGTAAACACAATCACCTATTAGTCACCCACTCAAAACAGAAATGGCCAATGGGGGACAAGAGACCAGCCCTCGATGCCAGAAAAGGAAGCATGCTGCTTTCAAAATCTCATTCTTTATGAGCACCGGCTAACTGCATACTGCCTCAAAGCCGCTACAGCACTGCTTGTGGGGAAATGTCACCGGCATGATCCGTTCAAGTTTCCCACACTTTTATAACCCAAACCCAACACGCAGACCCCCACAGACGCGCACTACGATAACAGGACTTTCTCTGGAAATGCAGTGCCCTGAGACTCAGCCACCGTTCCTGATAATGCACATCCACAAGAATTGAAGTGAGATGGCGAGGGAGGCTGGCAGGCAGGCCCCAGACAATAGATAGGGCCTTTGTGTTTTATTGGCTTCTCACCTACTCGGCCAGCCACTCATCTGAAGCCTTCGAGATGTTTTCTAAACACACATCTCTGAATCATAATGTGAATCCCATTTACTGAAAGGCGGGGACTTTTAATATAACAAGTGAACCCATTTAATGACTTTATGCTTTTATACATTACAGCATCTCTCATGCTTTCCATAAGTGGATATAATTTTCTTTGCATTACCCTATTATTAACATAGTTAGTATTATGAACATATGTATTCAATCATGTTATCTCTTTTTTTTTTTTTTTTTCTTTCTCAACCCAGGATGCTATTTTAAAAATGCTCTGGACGGCTAAGATAGCAAAAATGATTGCCCCCAAAAGCAACACACCTTTACCCCTTCCCCTCTTCGACTAGTCAAACACAGATTTTCTTATATTTTGCAATGCCTTTATAAAGAGTAACGATTACTCTTATGTTTAAACGTCCATTGGTTATACTTTAATCTTTTTTTTAAATACAAGAGTCATCTACTGTTGTTCAGGCCCTTATCGTGACTTTTATTATATTCGAAATAACTTGTATGCATTAGGTTATTCATTACTATATCGTGAAAATGAGATTTTCAAAACAAACTCTCCTTCCTCTTCAATTAAACTTCTAGTACTTACTGCTATTTATAAAATATGACTTCAGTTCCCACAATGCAGAGAAAACACAATATTTGAAAATAATTGGAAACCAGAGGGGTTTACGGGCCAAAATTCCTCTTTCTGCTCTAATACTTCAGTAATGGGCACAGAAAAATAAAACACACAGAACAGTTCCTTTGGGTAATCCAGTCTTTAACACATTAGCACGAAAATGTTAACTGGGTCTGGCCCCTCCCCCAAATAATAAGGCATCCAAATGACACGAAACAAGGAAGGTGGCAAAACGCCATCAAATCTACCAAACCAGAAGGATATCAACACCGTGTCTTCATATTTTGCCATAAAATGGTAAATTTGAAACCACATTTCAGTAACCGTATATTGCATATCCCTTAAAACGATCAGAAGTGCTCATCTGAAACTTGGTCCCTTGTCACAGACAGCTCATGGAATCTAAGTCAAAGGCTTCTATTGTAGAGATTTTTGATAATTACCAAGTTGAGAACACCAGTTGTACGATCTCAGTTTCCATGATGGTGAGTTTTATATTTTTAAATTTTGGTGAGGACCTGAGGGATTTCCTTGAAGTTCACATTTCATGTTTTACATCTTCCAAAGCAGTTTTAAACCGGCTCAATAAAAGAAGGCAACAATGAATCTTGAAAACATATTAAGTTTTAAATAAATATTTTTTAAAAGCTCGATGTAGTGATAAGAACAAGAAAGACTATTTCTAGGGGGGGAACTTCCATCACGGAAACTTCTAGAAGGTTTTGAAATTTGGGTCTGTTGCCATGTAAATACTTGTGTTTCAAGTTCAGTTTTGACGGATACATACCTCGTCCACTCCGACCGACAAACCTGAGGTCATTGAATCTTGCAACTTGGTTTTTCATGGCTGCGGTGGCATTTCTCAGTTCGGCTGAGTAGTTTTCGTCATTGCCTGCCATCACAGTGACCAGAGTACCATCTGGGACATCCCCCAGAGCCACCACCTAAACACCAGCCAAGGGACAAACGCAGACATCAGAAATGTTACAAACGTTGGTGTCTCTGGTGTAGTAATTGCTCTAAAATTAAACGTATATTAAGTGATCCTTTTTAAGTTTGCAAAGGAATAGCAAAATGACAGAAAAGTTATTCATGGGAAGAATTTCTTTGAATTCCATTATGCAGAACTAAATATAAATTTTCAAGTCCTAAAACATTCATCTAATAAAGCCACATCAGGTCACATGGCACAGTTGGAAGGAGACTGAATGCGGCCAAGGCTCTGGAAAGCTGTGCCTTCTCACGAATGCAATCATCTTACTCGCGCACATCTGAGAAACGCAGTATCTTCTTTTTGTGACTATATAACCGAACCCATTTTTCGCTTGTCCAGACCTCCATCGATGGGCCTAACAGGGCCAACTTTGCTTTTAGGTGTTCAAACTTATTTCTGCCAAAATTGAATTCGATCATTACAACGGAATTGTTGACCGTTCTTGAGGGACGCTGTCCCTCTGCAGGTCATCTTTGAGACCCCCTGCTCGCTTCTCTTATTCTGACTGTCACTAGCAGGGAATGAATTCTGGCAGGCAAAGGAAAAAAAAAATCAGAAGTGTATCCTTTATTACTAATTCCAAAATCCACAGACGTCAGAGAAGAGGGGCTCTCCCTGTTATGTGCTGCTCTGAATTCAGGAGTGGAACTAGGTGGCATTTTTATATCTGTGGGTCCCCCAGACGTGTCCACTGCATCCTGATAGCTGACTGAGGTTTTCCCCAAACCCAGCTGACCTTGAAGAGGAGTTCCGCTAACGTAATTGCATAGGAATGGATTTCCTAACAGGGCTGGTGAACAAGACTGGTAGATAAGTATTTCTGATGCTCAGGTAATAAAAAAAGCAGTAATTTCCAAGGTAAAATGCTCTGAAGACAATGGTGTAAAGATGCTTTGTGCAGTAGTATCCCATCATTTGACCCTTCTAGAAACGATTTACTGGGGTTAGACAACTATTACCAGCTAAATTTCCATTGCTTCTATTTTTTTAAAGTGGTCATAGGACTTCCGATGAAAATACCCCAAGTTCTATCGTTTCTGATATTCCTCATGGTACTTTCTCAGTCAGTAGTGCATTTGTGTTAATCATGCCAATCATACAGTCGCTTTCTTCATACTGTGTTTGAGTTGGAACAGCAAAGAATTCTCTAGGGATTATTTCTTCCCTGTGTTTTCTACCTCTTCATTTTTACCCCATTTGGGGGTTAATACCTGTATTTTCGACCCTCTTTTCCTGTCTGCAAAAAAGGCTGCCATAGGCTCCCTGATAGCGAAGCCATGGTTTCTCGAAATGCCCATCTTCGTGGCCTCCCCGTGTCATCCAAGTGACCCTCCATTGCTTTTGTGCCTTGGGATGCTTCAGCTCTTGGGCTCTGAGGAGTCTGGCAGGGAGGACAAGCCATCTCACCACAAGAGACTATGGGACCGGGAGGACCAGCCCACACAGCAGTAGGTAAGCACATTCTTCATCTGTCTTAGCACACTTGCTCTCTCAAACACCGTCTGGGCCTTTTATCTTTCTTTCTAATCCTTTCCATCCCAACGCTGGGCATGTTTTCTACGAAGGAGATTTAAAAACACAGCTATTTATTCCCCAAGCACCCTCTAATTAGATATTTAGTTCCCATTAGAAGCGTGTTTGTTGCCTTTTAATTAAGAGCAGTAATATGACAATTCCCTTTTGTTTCGAAAACATCATTGAACTAAATCTCCCTGATCAGTTATTTACTTATTTTTTTTTTTACCACTTTTTCTATTCCCACAAAACGTGCTTGCTTTATTCTGCTTTTTTCAGTCTCTTAAAAATTTTTCCACTTTTTTTTTTTCTTCACTATTTTCACTTCCCTCTGTAAAATTAGCTCACAGTGTTGAAATGCTCTCCTGGAACACATATTTTTACTTCCTCGTCCCCCTCTCCCTGTGATGACCCGGCTTCTCTATTTTAATCCAACCTTCAGTAAGTATACAAGGACTGTCTACTTAATTACATGGTTTTCAAACTCAATAATTCGCTCTTGGGGCAGAGTCTGTAAAGAGGTGAAGTAAATAAATCTTGTTGCATAGCTTCCCAAACGTATTCTAAATCACCTTCCTCCCCCTGGCTCCTCTCACGATGCTCCACGCCTGTACCTCTCTCATCTTTCCAAGACTATCTTTGTCAGTAATTTGGCAAACTTGTGAGACCTTCATCAAGTGGAAACAAATATAGAGTAAAATGATCATGGTGGCTAAATATGAAAAGGTTGTTGATGTTGGAATTTAAGACCAACAAAATTAGGAGTTTAACTCCTACCCCTGCCTTTCTAAAAAAAAAAAATGCAACAAAAGTCAGAGATATTTGGGTCCTGAAGATCATTTATTTCGTCTTTTATTGATCTCAGAGGGATTTTTTTTTTTCTTTTTGCTTTTGGCAGGAGGAAAGGGGAGAATATTAAATCCGGGGAAATTACAGTAATAACGTATAACATCTAATTGTTAACAAGCCTACTTAGCCTAGATAAAAAAATTAAAAAATTAAAACTAACACGTCTGCTAATTTTATACAGATTGTGTCACTGATAGGCAATAAGGAGAGAATTAAAAAAAAAAAAAATCTAACTTCAAACAGAAAGAAAGAAGGAACTAGAATGAAAAGCTACCAACAATAGGTAAGGAAACACAAACATTTACATTTAACACAGACCAAACAGACAAGAAGGGACTTGCTGGCCAAAGGATATCTCATATTTTGTTTTCCTTCTCTGTTTTTAAAGTATCAGGAAGTTGGGCAAAATATCAGCCCTCCTAGGTACTCTAGTGGATCTCCCCACACCGCTCTTGGCTGGCCTGCTCACACATTCAGACTGGCATTTTAAACAACTCTAATTAGGTTGAAATTACAGTTACAATTCATTTATTTCAAATCCCTTAATTTTCCAGAGTTTCAAAGAAAACTGTGGAGTGGAACCCAGAACTCAGCCAAGATGACATTTAATGCGTGCCCAGGGACTGAAGTCTTGCCGATAGAAACATGACTTCTTTCTTTCTTACAGAAAGCATATGACTATTAGCATCCAAAGCCTCTGAACTTGTTGAAGGCATGTTTATGCCTTCGGACCCTGGTGAGCCAGGGCCTACACAGACTGTAATATTGCAGTATTAAAAAAAAAAAAAAATCCTAAGTCATCTAAATAGCTTTTTTAGGCTGCTTCTGTAAGTAGTGGGTAACACGTAGCAAATTTAAGATTTTCACAGTAGTAAAATATGTATCTTTTCTATGCTAAAAAATAAAGGTGTTCCATGGGAAAAATGAGGGGGGGGGAGTTACATTTTGGGGGTCCAGGACAAGCAAATAGGCATATCTTAATCTATTTTAAGGAAACTTCGTAATCTGAAGTCTCCCTTCCATTTCAAACATTAAAGCAGGGTATGGATTTACACATAGGATTTCGGAAGGCTAGTAACGAATCACTTACATGCTCTTTTCATCAATACCATCAGACTTTATCATTGGTTCACATTTTCTCCTCCATATTACAGGGAAAACAATCATTCTTTACTGATTAACTTCTTAAAGAGATTGTCTGGGGCTTATTTAAAATCCACATTTTAAACTAATAATGTCTACGGAAACTCTCTGGGAGGAAGGTAGGTGGCTACGTGGAGAGTGGAGCCAGGGATACACAGGGAGTCAACTGGGAGGGAGTCACGTTTTGAAGGCTAGCTTGCTTTTCCCCCCTAACCTTTGGGCTCGTTTCCTGGCTGAAAATTCTGTCTGCTCCTTCGGTTGTGCAGGGAGCAGGCTTCCTCCAGGAAGAGGCCTCTCTTGATGGGGACGCAGTGGTGACAGATACTACTCAAGTGGCTACATTTCTGCAACGTCCTTCCCTTTCCCCTATCTGTCCTCAAGACCCACTTGAACTTTTTTCAAGAGAACTCTACATGGGTCATTTAGGAGTCTACCAACGATCACTCAGTAAAACAAATGAGATTGAAAAAAAAAAAAGTGAATCGTCAAAAGTCATTTTGAAAAAGAAATCTCTTTGGTTACTAAGATTTCTGCGAAAAAGAATTCCCGGGTGGCTCATCAAAGCAAGTTCTAGGATTTTCTTTTCAGGCTTTTAGAAGAAAAAAAAATATATATCCAGATATATATCTCATACGTTATATATACATACATATATACATATACATATACATATACATATACATATGTATATATATACATATTTAGAGTAGCTTGAGAAACTATATCACTTCATCCCCTGAAGATTATTAATCACTTAGTGTTTTGATATATTTGGGCGTTGGTTCCCTGGCGGAGGAGGGGACATCCAGAAGAGATTCTGATTTCACCTCAAAGGAAGACACAGGGCTCTGACAACCCACTCCCTTGGTAGGTCAGGGGTATTGGGTTTAAATGACCCTTTGGCTGAGTATCAGCCTGTCTCCTCCCTCAGCTCTTATCTGAAAAGTGGCCCCGGGGCCGAGCCCTGTCAAGTCCCCAGTCACAGAAGGGACTCAGTCCTGTTCTGTGGCTAAAGGAGCTTGTTTCTGTAAAGAGATTAGAATGATTGAAAAACTGAAATGGACTCCCAGCCCAACTCTACAGAGATGCAAGACAGCAAGGAAAGAGTCCTGTGGCTTTTCCACCTCATCCTCACTCCCTCCCCCTCCAAAACTTCTGCTCTCAGAAAACAGAGGCAATTCTATAGACAGAGCCAATTACGCATTTTGTTTGGTCTTAGAAATCATAATGTTAAGTTTAGAAGGTGTATAAAGCTTAAAAATAAAGAACTCCGACAGTACTGTATAAAAAACTGAACACTATCCATTGTAACTAGATCAAGATCCAGTAGAGGCCTGGAACTCTTAAAAAGCTTATATTAAATTAATCTCCCTGAAAGGGCACAATCTGATCTTTACAGCTCCCTCCCCACCCCCCACCTGCCTTTCTTAGTCCTCAAAATGAACAGGAAATGACTACGGATTGTACTAAAATGTTGGTTGCCCCTTCTTAAACCCACCCAAGACAGAATAATAGAATCCCCACCGCCAAAATTAAATTTCTACTGTTTGCGGTCAGGGCTGGGGCGGGGTGGGGGGGGGGGGGGCAGTGGCGTTTAAAGACGGCGGGTGTTGTTGATAATATCCCGGTTCAAGGGCAAGGTTTTTTAAAGGCCGCTCAAAGCTAGGGCGAGATCAGGGCTGGAAGTGAACGAAGACCTCTCGGGCTGTTCAGCAGAATTTGCGGGGTCTACGCCACCCCCTCCCCAGACAGAAATGCGAGCGGATTAGACCCCGGCTGGCTCGCAGAGAAGACAGCCTTGCCACCTTTCGAGGCCCCGGGCTTAATCTAGGTGAGCCGGAGATAAGGTTCAGGAGGGTTCCAGGAAAAGAAACAGGATTCGCTACTTGCGGCTTGTGGCAGGCGCAGACTAGAAGCTGCAAAAAGTCTTCAGAGAACTTTTGCAAACTTAACTACGCCCTCCGCGGACTTTGGACATGCTAATTTCGATGGGACTGTTGAAGAGCCAGTGGGGGTAGGAAGCCCTGACAGTTTTCCTTGTCAGTTTATTTTCACTGACCCTAAAGTATAAAAGTATCTTTACTTCCTGATGCCTCCATCGGAGCGAGGCAGAATGGCTTGGGTGTCAAGCCAGGGCTGGGGGTGGGGGTGGGGGGGTTGGGTGGGGGAGAAGCACGGGAGCAGACGGGCTGGCCAGGGCTGGGTTATAACTTTTTCTGCTTTTCTACTTTGTAGCAAAGCTAAGGACCTCTGTCAGGGAGGTCCCGACCGGCCCTCAGTGGACGTCCTTGGGGGGCATCCAGATCTTTTTCAGTCCACCCTGGAGGCAGCCCCTGCGGGTCCCCCAGCACACACACACACACCGAGGATCGCCAGGGCAACCCAGCATCCCCGGTGTCCCGAGAGCAGGAGGATGGACCAGGGGCCGCGGGGGGCAGCGCCGGCCCCTTTCTAGAACCCGGCCCCGCCCGCCTGGCCGCTGCCCTCCGGGATCGCCCCCGGCCTCGGCCGGCCTCCGCCTGTCCCCCCGCCACCCGCTCGCGGCCCGGGCCGAGTACCTTGAAAGCGATGGGCAGGGTCTTGTTGCAGCGCCAGTGCGTGGGCAACACGGAGCAGAGGAAGTTGGGGCTGTCGGTGCGCACCAGCTCGCCGGGGTGGTCGGCCAGCACCTCCACCATGCTGCGGTCGCCGCTCCTCAGCTTGCCGGCCAGGGCGGCGCCGGCGTCCGGGGCGCCCAGCGGCAGCGCCTCGCTCATCTTGCCCGGGCTCAGCGCGGTGGAAGGCGGCGTGAAGCGGCGGCTCGTGCTGGCATCTACGGGGATACGCATCACAACAAGCCGATTGAGTTAGGACCCTGCAAACAGCTCCTACCAGACGGCGACAGGGGCGCGGATCTTCGGCGAGCAGCTCCAGGGAGACCAACATACAAGTTCAGGGGCCTTTATTGCTGCGGGTGGGGGGAGGGGGACTGGGGGAGGCGGGAGACCAAGTTACTAACAGTCCAGGAGGGGGAAAGTTCTATTATGCCGGCCAGCCTCAGACCCGGCAGGGCTCCTAGCAACCGACCGGTTAGTGCTTTAAAAATTGGGCGACTAGAATCCAGAGTCAAATGCCAAGGGAGACTATCTTCTGAGTCTTGCTTTGAGAGTTTAACTTCAGTCTTTGGCTGTTAAAGAAAGTTCCCGGAGGCAAAATTCCCATACGCTTTCTAAAACATTTATACGGAGAGCGAAAAGACCAGCAAATACATAATTTGGAAGTTCCAGTAGGTAATCGCCTGTCAGTTTTTTGTTTTTTTTTTTTTTTTACTTGTTTGCTTTTGCGGGTGAGTTTTGTCTAAAGTCCTAATACGACACAAAATATACGAGTGTCTTCCATATACAGAGCCACTCTCACATGCAAAACTGGCTTCGGTCCTCAAAAGCAAGAGCTGCGACTTCCAAAGGTCATGCTACTAATGTATGTGCACGTATATATAAATATATACATATGCTCTACTTCATAAAATATTTACAATTCAATCTGTAGAGAATTTAAACACAACAGAAATCCATTAATGTTCGCTGCTGATTTTTTTTTTTAAGTAGCCTTGAAAATAAGCTTCAGTAGTTGAAGAAGGGCTGGGCTGGAAATACTTGTCATGTTCTCTTAATAATTTCTGGCAAAATGCTCAGTTCAGAGAATTCAGCTTTTCAAAAAAGAGCTAGTCTTAAAAAAAAAAAAAAAAAAAAGAAAAAAAGTTCCAAGTCGATGACAGTCAGGGTACAGCTCTCCACATCTGAGAACTCGGGTTTGGGGATGTTGGTTAAGTTTGTGGCTGATCCTGTGGTTGGTGGGAGTTGAGCAGCAGCCGAGTCACACGCACGCAGACACGCACTCTTCCCGAAGCCAGCCACTGTCTACATCGACTCGGTGAGTCAGCCCGACTTGGGCAGTAGCGAGACGATCTTCCTCCAACGTCGCCTCAGCGCCGGCTGGTTAAATGCCCGGACGCGCCTATACCTACGATCACCGCGTAACCGCAGCAGGTGGAGCGGGCCTTGAGAGGAGGCTCCGCAGCGCAGATCGAAACAGACGCGGTGGTTCGAATTACACACGCAGTCACACTCCCACGCACACTCCCACGCACATGCAACTTCACGGCTCGCCTCGAAGCCCAGCACACTTTCTCCTGCAGTTGTCACAGGAAACAACCGGGGAAAAGTTCACAGGCAGGAAAGAAGTTGAAACATCCAGCCAAGAAACCAGTTCATTCAAAAGTAAGAGAGAAAGAAAAAAAAAAAAATCGTAGCTCCAACGCAGGTCAAGGAGAAGCAGCAAAGGTTGACTTTCTTCTGGCGTCCCCAGGAGGCCCGGGAAGAGGTGCCTGCCGGCGCAGGGCCGGGCAGCGTGGTGCCCTGGCTGGGTCCGGCCGCGGGGCGCCCGTCCCGCCTAGCGCCCGCTGGCTCTATGAATGAGAGTGCCTGGAAATGAACGTGCTTTTACTGTAAGCCCGGCCCGAGGAATTCCATTCCCTCAGCTCGTTTGCATAGGGGCGGCCGCCGGCCAATCACAGGCCTTTCCGGTATCAGCCAGGGCGCGGCTCGCGGCCGCGGGCTCCTGGAATTGGCCCGCGCGCCCCCGCCGCTGCCGCGCGCTACTGTACGCAGCCTGGGTGGAGAGTCCCAGGCTGCCGCGGCCTCCCCGCGCACCCCGCGCACTCGCATCCACGCACACACACACACACACACACTCACACATTCGCCCGAGGCCCCGCCCTGGTGCGGACCGCGGCCCTGCGTCTCTGCGCCCGTGCAGCGTCGCGCTGCCACCGGCCCGGGGCTGCAGTGCGCAGCGGCGCCACAGGCGGCCGCGGTCTGGCGACCAGGGAGGTGGAGAAAGAGGAGGCCGGCCGGCCCTGGGAGGGCTCGGGCCGCGCGCCGCGCCCGGAACGGCCCGGGCACGGAGACCAGCTGGAGGGAGGCGCCCCCCGCGCCTTGGAGATGAAGCGGCCGCCGCGAGGCTCCCGGGATCGGTACCGGAGCCCCGGGGCGGCCCCGGGCCCTGAGCGGCCACCCAGGGCCGAGCCTCTGCTTCCCCGGCGTGGGTGGGATTCGGCCGCGAGGGGGGCCGGAGGGCCGAGGGCCCGGCCGAAGAGCGGCTCCGCGGGGCCCCATGGTCGGGTGGGCAGCTGCAGCGAAGTGACGCTGATTCATTTAACGAGGCCAGACGACTCTCGGTCTCCCCAACATGGTTTTGTGTTTTTAGTTTTCTCTCTTGGTTTGCTTTCTCTAATTGGTGTTTTTCACCGCGTCCGGGCTGCGGCTTAATTACGCAGCGCGCCTCAGTCTGAGTGCGCGGTGCGGCCAGCAAAGGAGTGTCCCGATCAGGAAAGACCCCAAAGAACAAGCGACGGGAAAGAAAGTTGAAGGCATCCGCTGGGCTGGCACCCCGTCCTCGGAGCGTCGGCTCCCCCGCAGGCGGCACGAAAGCCCACCGCTGGGCCTAGGTCGCCCTAGCCCCGCACCCACCTCCGGCTCCCCGGAAACGGCGCTGGCTCCTTTCCCCGCCCCCGCGAGCCGGAGCGGCCTGGGGTGCCGAACCCACCCCGGCTTTGCGCGCCGGCGGGAACTTCCCTTGCGCCCGTCCCCGCGGCGCCGCGGGCATTTTCGCGGAGCTTAGAGGGGGCCCCGCCCCACCCCGGCGCCCGAGGCCCGTCCCTCCCCTCCCCCGCCCCGCAGCCACGGGGCTCCCTGGCACCCCGCGGCACTCACCCCCCGCCGCGGGGGAGGGCGCCCACCCCGCCCCCAACACGGAGCCCTCAACTTCGACTCCCGGGAGCTGGGGTCCCTCACCCGCCCTCCCCCTCGTCCCCCCCCGCGGGGCCCCTCCCTCCAGCCGTCTCCTTCCCCGCTGCGGGCGCGCGGCTACAGTGCCGGGGACCGCCGCCGCCGCGCGGGACTCTCCTCGGGCTCTGCCGCTGGGGCCTAACGGAGGCGTCGGCCAGGGCGGGCCCGCCGCGGAGGCCCTTCCCGGGGGCCCGGGCGGCTTCCCTCGCCCCAGGACCCGAGAGGCCGCACGGGCTGCGCCGAGCGGCGAGGAGGCGGGGGCCGGCCCCGCGGGAGGCGCTGAGGGCCGCGGACCCGGGGCGGACGCCAGGGGGCAGCAGCCGTCCTCTCTGCCGCCCGGGGCGTCGGGAACGCCCCCGAGGGCGCGGGACTCCGCCGGCCCTCCTCTGGGCCTTTGGGTCGCTCTCGTCAGAACTCCAGTTTGGGGAGAAACGACTGGAAACGGCCGCCGGAGCCAGCCCCAGCGGCCGCGTTGCGCCCCTACTATCCCGGCAGCCGAGCTGGCGGTGCAGGAACCCTCTGGTGGGAGTCGGGGGGGTCCCGGCTGTCCCGACAGGCCCGCATCAGGGTCTCTTCCCGAAACCCGTTTGGGCGCACACCGCGGTCGGTCCTCCCGCCACCCCGGTGCTCCCGGCGTCCCGGGCGCCGTCGCCCGGCCAGCGGCTCCGGCTCCCGCCTGCCTTTCCGAGCCTCTCCCCAGGTGGGCCGTCCCCTCGCTCCTCTCCCGGGACGCCCGGGACCTCCCAGCAAACTACCTGCAGTTTGTTTTAATGGGTCTGAGGTCTCAGCAAACTCCTTTGTGTTTTTCCTAAATGATTTTGAAGAGGCCCCATTTCAGGCATAAAGACCCCCAAAAGTCCTCTCTCCACCTTGGCCCAGCGGTTCCAAACATTGCGCCGTTGCCAAGCCTCCCCGTCTGCCGCCCCCCCCCCCCCCCCCCCCCCGGCCCCGGCCCCGGCTCCGCCGCCGCCTCCGGCTCTAGAGGCGAGTTGGGGCGAGTGAAACCCCTTTGCCGCCGCTCAAATACAACGCTCTAAGTGCCCACCGAGCGCTCCCGGGAACAGCCGCCAAGTGCATCCTTAGGGACCCCCGCGGACGCAGGGCGGGGAGGCTCAGGAGTGCGGCAGAGGCGAAAATGGGCTCTGACTCGGGGGATGTAGCGGATTGGGGTAATTTCGCCGCGCGGAAAGGTCAGAGAAGAACGCTCCTCTGGGGCTCCGGCGGTTTGAAACCCTAAACCCTGCGAGGGGGCTGCGGGTCTGACTCTCCGCGGCAGCCTCTCCGGCGGGGTCAAGTTCCCTTCCTTAGAAAAGAGGTACTGGGATAGATGCGCCAAGGTGAGCCCTTCAACGGCAGCACCTTGGGCGCTGCTCGGCTAAGAGTTTCAACCAGTGCATCTCGAACTTGAACGTCGACGAGGATGATAAAAGCGAGAAAAGCTTTTGCTGATTTATTCTAAATCCGGCCGCCGGGCATTTCGGGTTCCCGGGACCCGCGCTGGCTATATATGCGCTGTGCGGTGCGCACTTGAAAACGAGAAATAAAACCCTGCACTGCACCTTCCTTATCGAGGAACTAAAGCAGGCAGCATGAGGCTCAGCTAAGGTGTACCTCGAATCCCTTAGTCTGAAGGACTTTTTACAGAGCTTATAAAGTTCATTAACATCGCACGCGAAATGAAGAATTCCTTCCCACCCAAAGCGCTCATTTTAGCGGCAATACAGAGTTTCCCTTCCTCTGCCTAAGAAAGGAAAGGAGACATTACCGCATTCACTCCTGGAACAATACTAAAATTTAACTCTTGTCATAATACAAAATAAAAAATACAACGAAGCGACGTGTTGGGTGGATGCTGTAGGACAGATTTTTTCCAAATTTGCTGCGTGGGGGAAATTCCAATAATGTCCCTAACAGGAATGAAATGTAAGTTTTCAGAGGGATTTTTAAAAGTAGTATTTGGTTAGTTGGAATAAAAATAACAATTTCATTGGGAAAAAAACAATGGCTCATTGACGTTTGTCTTCAGCGTTAGGTCAGTATATAACTGTAAGTGGTCTCAGAAAATATCTAAATATCTTACATTTTTTCTGTTTTAAAACCCTCTCAAAAATAAAATATGCCTGTAGGTAGGATTAGAGGCTCAACCGGTCTCTTAAATCAACATTCCCCTCTGTGGGTAACATCTTTTTAAAATTACATTTCTAAAAGTGTATTTCTAGAAAAAAAACCTTTCTATTTCAGTGACCACTTCAGTGAATTAAAACCAGGGCACGTATTTTGCTAGTGGTTCTGGAGCAAGCTGGTGCAGTTGGTATAATGTCATAGGGATGGAGAACATTTTTATGAAGAGTAACATGTTCATATCCGTGCAGGCGAATAACCTGCCATACACACAATCCAGTTTTCGACATTACAATTTGATTAAACATTTCCCCCCTTCTGGAGTGGCTCTGAGATTATTATACTTTTGAAATCCAATTCCTTTGGGGACAGGAGTCTTTCCTTCTGCCACTATATCCTTCCCTCATAGGAATGTTTCCATAGGATGCATGGTTGATGTGTGATCTGTTCACTCCAGCATCATCACTGTGTAGCTCACAGGTAGCAAGCAGAAAGTTTTTAAGTTAATTTTTTTTTTTTTGTAATTTAGGATGCTTAGTAAACATTTTACCCTCGTAAAAATTTTGCATTGCCACTGCTGTAACAAAGGCAATAAACTAGGTTATAACAAGCTCTATTTTTTTTTCAGAGTCATGCAGAGTCGTTTAATAAAAGCAGAATGCACCTGTGGTAAACTACGCTGTAGAACCGAGGGTGTCATTATAGTTTCATTGGAATGTTTTATAGGGTTTGATATTTACAATATGAAGAGCAGCTTTTAAGTATTTGTGAATCAGCAAAAAAAAAAAGCCTTAATTATTTGGCTAATTTATGTCATACGTTGTAGAGATGCATAGATAAAAAATCATATGAATGTGCATATTTTATAAAAAAATAGAATTTGGGATCCAACATACCGTGAACATCTCTAGATGGATTCATTCCGTGTACACATTCTGAAAGAACAGAAAGTGGGAAAATAAAAACAATTGGGTAAATGTACTGACAGCAAACACTAAATTCACTGATAGTTGATAAATTTCATTCTAATTGCAATAATTACAAGCATTAAAACTAAATTTCCACCCCCCCTCTTTTTTTTTTTTTTTTTGTTGTTGTTCGCTGATTGCCCCTCACTCTTTTTAGCACTGGGGAATTTTATAGCATATTGTCCAATTTGGGCACAAAAGTAGCTTTGAAACAGTAAACCAGCAAGTAAAAAAATGAACTGTTACATATGCACATAATTTTATGTGACTTCAACCAATGTTTTCCATTGATAGCTAGTAGTGAATCTTTCTCACAGAATCACCTTTTTAAACCTCGCTATGTGAGGCCAATGTGATTTATTTATGAACATTAGAAATACATCTGGAGGAAGTAGACGTGAATCAGAATTCAAGGTGAACTCAAGACCAAACCCTTACTTCATACCAAAACACTTGCAAATTGGTATTACAGCAGAGGTGAAATGCAAGAGGTAAAAATACGAGTTTTCTTTAAAGCAATGAAGATAAACAATTTTGAATACCTCCTCTGAAAGAAACAAACTGATAAACATTATCATAATTTACTTCCAATGGGACAGGTTGCAAATATTTCCTCCTTGCTTGCTCTACTCTCCTTCTCTTTACTAATTTATCCTGATTTATCTTTCAGAGTATTTATCCTGAAACCTCTCATTCTTGACATAACAGATGATAGCAATTTTCACTGAAAATATCTGTCATACGATCACATCCAAATATGTGTCACTATATTGCTGCTGCGTGTCCAGTTATAGGTAAACCCATTAAGCAAAGTCATCTGAAGCTTCTTTTCCTTGAATATCTACAGTAATGTTCTGCTTTTGACATTGTTGGAACAGCCTTGTATATTGAAAATGCTCAGCACTGAATGCTTAACACGGAGGATACGCCATTTTTCAGAGCCTTCGGATTTGAGCATTTGCAATGTCACAGACCGACTTTCAACCTTACTCCACAATATTAATGTAATACATCTTAAAAACACTTTAAAACTAAGAAAGGAGGTAATTATTTCAGATTTCGAGACGCTGTTTAAATAGGCAGGAGAACAAGATTTACAGCTCCTTAGTCTTATGTATATATACATATACATATATATATATATATATATATTTTTTTTTTTTTTTGCCAAAGCAAAAAGAACAACTAGAATAATAAGGGGTTCTGAAGGACTACCCTATAATGAAAGATTAAAGCAATTGAATAGGTATAGTTTCCACGGAGCATCCTCAAAAAACAAATCACTGAGAGATTGTGGTTTGCATGTATATAAAATGACTCTGTAAAGAGTTTTTTTTATAAATAGAGCAGGGAAAAAAATCATTTGCGCTTATGAATGATAAATTAAGAAATTTCAAATGTACCCTGAAGTTCGTAAGTTTACTTTTAATAGGCATGGGGGAGGGGGGATCCACAACAGTAATACTGACCAGACAGCTGGATTTATACGGAAGAGACCCAGCAAACCCTACCACCCTGGACATTCTCTCCTGAGACCCTGAGAAGCTCCCCCAGGTCAGAGGCTGGGGAATAGAAGAAGCAAAATAGAAACACAAGTGTTCCAGTTACACAGCTAATATTTCCGGGATTCTGGGAGAAAACCCAAGATCTTTTTTTAACCTAAAAACAAAGGCAAGAGTGAGTGAATTTTGGAAGGTGTGCATGTCATCTGTTGGGAACCGTCCTTAGTTTGTCCTGTGTCAGTAGCCTTGAGGACACAGTGCTCATGCCATTTAGCCTTAAGCCCGGAGAGGGTGGCTCGTCTGCAGGAGAGGTAGCCCCTGTGGAGGTTGGCAGTCATTTGCCCAGAGGGTTGTGAAACGTGCTAGAACCTAAACCGCAAGAGAGGATAGGTCTTGGGGGTTCATGGCAGCAAGAGCTCAATTTGGCCAACTTATCCACCAGCGCGCTCTCTCTCTCTCTCTCTCTCCCTCCCTCTCCTTGAAACTACTAAGTGCCAGGTAATGACCAAAATGCTTGTATATTCCTCGCTTCATTTAATCTTTGCCAGGATGCCATTACCAACCCTATTTTACAGACGGGGAGCCTCACACTTGGAGAGTTTAGGAAACCTGACAAAGTCACTCCACTCTATGTACACACACACACACACACATGACACAGACTCATGTCCACCTATGGGTCTGAGCTATGTTTCTTTTTGATCACAACTATGTGTTTTTATGGGTATCTTTTGGAGAGCTCTGAAAAACTAAACTCTGAGCTCATCTTTCAATTTACCTTCTCCTGTCTCATTGTCTCCATGAGAAACTATCCCCGAAATTCTTTACATTGCAAATCTCGAATACTTAGGAGTCACAGCCCGAGGTTATTTCTGGCCATCTGTAGACTTTGAGGAGCAGGTCAAGGTCCCTTTAGCTTTTCAATTCTTAATAAATGTTAAATGGCTTTCTAGCCCTCGGCCTCCACTCATTCAAAATGGCATTTTGAGGACTTTCCCAGGTATGAAGTATTTGATTTCCTCCCTTCAGCGTATCTGTAAAGCTTTCTATGTGCCAGGCAGGGTGCTGGGCTGGTTGATAGCAAAGGACAAATAGAGGAGAGCGACAGAGCATCATGGCTGTTGCTGAGTGTCATGGAGTGTCATGGCTCCAGGAAGATGGCGGGAGGAGACACAGGAAAACGAGGGGGCATACCACCTGGCGGGGGTGGTACTTGGGTTGGCTCTCGGAGGTTGGGTAGATTTTTACCAGATGGTTGGCAGGGCTGGAGGAAGGTTTCAGGAAGGTGGGAGGGGACAGGGGAGAAGGCGCTCCTGGCAGAAGGATCAGCATGAGAAAGATGTGAATTTCTGAAACAGACCCACACGTCACTTCTGGTGTCATTGGAGGGTAGGTTTGGGGTGAGGGCGCTCACAGAGGACACAATGCTGGCAGACATGAACACAGGTCGTAGGCGGCTTATAAACCTGCAGAAATTTGCATTTCAACCGGAGGCCACTGGGTTCTATGGGAGCCTTGAAGTCTGGGGAACATCGTGATTAACATCTGTTTGAGGGAAGTAAATGTGTCAGAGGTGGTGGGTGAGTAGGAGGGGGTAGAGATGAGGAAGGGGGAGCTACTGCAGCTGTCGCACAAGGAATTGTGAACATCTGCATTAAGGTGGGGACAATGGAGATGGAAGAGATGGCCGCAGAGGGGAGGAGAGGAGTCTCTCCTGCTTCCGGCCCAGGTGCCATTACTGGCGGGAGGGAAGACCAGAAGAGGAAGGGTTTGGAGGTCGACCCGAGGATCTGGCTTTGGAGGTACAGAACAGAGCTGTAGGTGCTGGTGGAGAAAACAGCAGTTGAGGGCAGAGGTCTAGGGTACAGGTAACGAGTGCAGAATCGTCACACATCTGTGGTGGTTTCACATCTTGCCGAGACAGTGTCCGGGGAGAAGGGAGTGCTGACAGAATCTGAGATTGTCAACATCTAAAGGGTTGATTAGAAAAAGATGGACCTGGACCGACCAAGGGGATTGAGCCAGGTAGAGAAAGAGGGGAATAGGGTGTTTGAAACAAAAGAAGATGGGAGTTTTGAGAGGAAAGGCATGAGTCTCAAAGGCCAAGGTCAAGGAGGGGCCAATGAGGATGAGGACTGAGACAATGACGTTGGATTTTCCCTAGAGGATCCGTGGTAACTTTTGCTAGAAGACATTCAGTGGAGCAGAGGAGGGGGCAGTGAGTGCATGGAGGGAGGGGGGAGCTAGGTGCCTGTTGGAGGAGGGAGGGGAAAAGGGGGGTGGCAGGGAAAGGGAGAGCCCAAAGTTGAGATGTGTGCGTGCGCGCGCGCAGGTGTGTTGAAGACATGAGAGAAGATTAACATCTATCGTGTGCATTTTACTGACGATCAGACCCATCAGCTCCCGCGCCAACCCAGCTCTTCTCGCTCTTTTCACCCTCCGGTCTCCAGAGTGGGATCCACGGACTTGCCTTTGACCTCATCCGGTCTGCTGCCAAGTCCTCTTTTTGGTTTCTTCGTTGTAATTGACCCTCCTTTTTCTATCCCTATTGCCATCATTCTGGTTCAAGTTCTCATGACTTCTCACCAGATCTCCTGCAAAGGTCTCCCACAAAGGGGCTTCTATTAATTTCATGTAGTACTTCCAGATTACTCTCCCATACCACTGCTCTGCAGACGTGGTCACAGAACACATGCCCTACGCACCCCAGCTTCAGAGCGAGCTCTTCTGCGCTCTCCTGCAGGACTAAGGACTACCCTTCATTCCCATCTTGGAGTGGGCTCAGATCCCTGTGCCTCGGGTGAAATTTTCCCTCAAGGGCCAAATATACTCTTCCTCATGGTGTCCGTGTCCTCTGGGTGACCCTTGGACTATATTTTACTTTATGTTATAGCTATTTGAGTGTATCGAGGGTGGGGTGCGTAAGAGCCAAGTAATGGGACCAACTCTTCCCTGGCTTCTGGTTTCTATGCGGAGTGACATTCTTCGTTGTAAAACTCTTGGCCTCTTGCCCCAACCTCGTTCATCCTCCACCATAAAAGACTGAATTGCTTGCTTAGTAGCTCTGGGAATAGAAACCAGGCACAGGAGGCAGAACCCTAAAACGGACCCTCAAGACTTCCCACCCGAATCTGGAGGACAGCGAATATGAGGAAATGTCACGCCCTGGCCATGTGACGTGGCACAGCGAATTTTTCTGATGTGACTGATGTTACCAATCCGTTGGCTTCGAGTCAACCAAAAGGGCAATTATTCTGGAGGCCTGATCTAATCACATGAGATCTTTAAAAGCAGAGTTTTCTCAGGCTGGGGCGGAAAAGAGGTAGAGAGAGGGATCCGATGTGCCTGCATCGTCGGCTGGATGATGGAGGGAGCCATGTGCACAACGGAGAGCAGTCTCTGTAGGTGACCCCTGGCTGACGGCCAGCATGGAAGCAGGACCCCATCTCGCAGTCCTTAAGGAACCGCATTCTGCCGGCAACCTGCAGAAGCTTCGAAGAACATTTTCCCCTAAAGCCTCCAGATGAGAGTCGGCCGGTCCAACACTGGTTGGTTTTTGGCCTCGTGAGTCCCTAAGCTGGGAACGTGGTTGAGCCCAACTGGACTTCTGACCTACAGAACTCTGAGCTAATAAGTAGGTGTGGTAATTTGGTAGTGTGGCAGCAATAGAAAATTATTACTCTGAGCGTGCCTTTCCCTTCCCTTTTGTTTGGGATAACACTGCCTGTGTGCTAATGAGTAAGTGTCTATTTATGGGGTTCAATGGCAAGAAGCCATGTCCTGAGCTATGTTCTCTCACAGTCCTTGGTGATAAAGCTGATATTTTTTTCCTTTTTAATTAATTAATTTTTAGTTTTATTATTTTTTAAATGATTTCTTTTAAAAAAAATTTTTTTTAACATTTTATTTATTGTCGAGACAGAGAGAGACAGAGCATGAACGGGGGAGGGGCAGAGAGAGAGGGAGACACAGAATCGGAAGCAGGCTCCAGGCTCTGAGCCATCAGCCCAGAGCCCGACATGGGGCTCGAACTCACGGACCGCGAGATCGTGACCTGAGCTGAAGTCGGACGCTTAACCGACTGAGCCACCCAGGCGCCCCTTTAATTTTATTTTTTTAAATTTACATCCAAATTAGCGTATAGTGCAACAATGATTTCAGGAGTAGATTCCTTAGTGCCCCTCCCCCATTTAGCCCATCCCCCCTCGCACACCTCCCTCCAGTAACCCTCTGTTTGTTCTCCATATTTAGGAGTCTCTTATGTAAAGCTGATATCTTAATCCCTGTCTGCTTGGCTACTTTGCCTCACAGTTGGTTCTGGATCACTGGGGAGCAAGGTTATCTTTCATTGGGCCCTCTTAATGTCCCCTGTATAATTGTCTTATTGTCTCCTGATTCGCCCTCACCCCCACGTAAACACATCGCCTCTAGATTTTGAACACCTTGCTGGTGAGGCTGTCCTCCTCCTTTGTGAATCCCTAGACAGTACTGCAGAAACTGAATATGTTTCTGAAGCCCCTGGGGATCTGGTTAAGTGCAGATTCTGATTCAACAGGTTTGGGGGGCGCCTGAGATCCTGCATTTCCAACAGGTTCTCAGTGCTGCTGCCTTTTCATGGACCACACTCAGGGAACGCGAGAGCACCGGCTCAGTATCCAGCGAGTTGTGCCCAGCACACGCTAGACTGCGGTGTCTGAAAGGTTTTCTTAAACAACATTGCCAAATGCAAATTGACATCAAAGCTATTTCTGATTGGGTTTTTTAAACTCTTGTGATGGACTGAATGTTTGTGCCCCGCCCACCCCGCCGCCCCACCAAATTCATATGATGAAGCCCTAACCCCCAGTGTGATGGTATTAAGAGGCACAGCCTGTGGGTGGCAGTTAGGTTTAAATGAAGCCATGTGGGCGGGGTTTTCATCACGGGATTAGCGCTCTTCGGAGAAGGGATCAGAGAGCTTTCTCTCTACTTCTCTCTCTCCCCCTGCCATGTGAGCACACAGTGAGAAGTCAGCCATCTGCAAGCCAGGGAGACAGCTCTCACCAGAACGTGGCCGTGACAGGCACCCCGATCTTGGACTTCCAGCCCCAGAACTGTGAGAAGTAAATTTCCATTGTTGAAGCCACTCAGTCTATGATTTTGTGATGGCAGCTCACTACGGCAACAGAAGTTACCTTTTATCAGTGCACCCTCTAGCACACCGTACAGCAAGTGCTTTACACGTGCTCTTCCCCTTAACCCTCTGGTAACAAGCGGTTCATATTTCTTCCCTTCACTTCACCGCTGCAGAAACTGAGATTTAGTAACTGGCCCACTTTCCACCCAAGCAGTTTGCCTCGGGAGCGCCCAGCTAGAACCAGCCAGCTCAACTACACTGCAAGATGGTTCATATCATTATACTGTCCCCTGTCAAAATTTCTTTCCTAGACCCTGACGAGGTTCATTTAAACTACCTGGGCATTCTTCCTCATTCTGGGACAACACCGCCCAACGGAAATGTAATGTTAGCCATAGACACGATTTAAAACTTTCTAGTGGCCGCATTAAACGAGTAAAGAGAGATGGGTGAAAGTGCTTTGATGATATATTTCATTTCACTCACTGTATCTCAGACATTTGCATTTCAACATGTCATCAATATAAAAATTATTGATAGTTTACATTCTTTTTTTTTTTTTTGCAGCCAGTCCTTCAAAGTCCTGTGTGTATAGCAAGCCTCAATTCACCGCAGTCACGTTTCAAGTCCTTAAGGGTCACCTGTGGCTAGTGGTTACTGTTTTGGACAGTGCGCCTCCAGAGTGACCGCTCAAGACACAACTCCGTCTGCACAGCAATGTTGCTACTATTCTGCCGGCGCTCTAGCAGGCCCTGTTTTTAACTTTGCTGTCAGGGAAGGCCCTTAAGTGACGCATCTTTCCTGACTCACGTTCTCCCTCTGAGCTTTCCTGAAGCAAAGTTCAGAATTTTTATTACAGTATCACCCGATAGACTAACAGGCAGAAAGATACACACACACGCACACGCGAGCGCGCACACCCATACAGAGCCAGCAACTGAACTGCGAAAGCCTACCAACCGCTGTCAATGCCTTGAGGCACGTCTTCACAGCCACGGACGAGCCACGAGCCAACCTCATGCAGTTTTCGTTTCCACGTAATGTTTAGCAGCCACTGATGGCTCAGCCTATACAACAGCGCGGGGGGGTTCCTAAGAGCCCTGAAAAGATATTACCAAAGCATCCCTTGTTTCTCTCTCTTTTTTTTTTTTTTTAATTTTTTTTTTTTTCAACGTTTATTTATTTTTGGGACAGAGAGAGACAGAGCATGAATGGGGGAGGGGCAGAGAGAGAGGGAGACACAGAATCGGAAACAGGCTCCAGGCTCTGAGCCATCAGCCCAGAGCCCGACGCGGGGCTCGAACTCACGGACCGCGAGATCGTGACCTGGCTGAAGTCGGATGCTTAACCAACTGCGCCACCCACGCGCCCCTGTTTCTCTCTTTTACAGGATTCATTTTCTATGAATTTCATGTGAGCAATGGGGATTAGAAAAACAAGTTCTATTTTTCAGGGCTCGATTTCAAGACCGTGAGATCATGACCAGAGCTGAAATCAAGAGTTGGACGCTTAACCGACTAAGCCACCCAGGTGCCCTAAGGAGTTCTATTTTTAATAGGTCGTGATTTTAAAATAGAATTGTAAAGTAGCCAAATGATACTCATTCTCAAATAGCAATTCTTACAAACAGGTTTATTTTGAAATATAGCATATTTCCCTCCCAAATCACTCAAGATGTCAATTTGGTAACAATCTTCTGGTTAAAATACAGTAAGAGTTCAAATCGATGAGGCAGCTCCTGGTCCAAGTTAGGGAGTGGATCTGCCTCTCTTCCAGTGCTCAGAAAAAATAACAAAGGGGAAGATATGGGACCAGGTCTATTACCGAAACGACTGGCCCTACCTCACTGTTTTGAGTCCTCAGAGGCTGCTGGGAATCTCTGAAGGTCCCAGTTATCTCTTTAGGGCAAACGTACCTGGTTTCCACCCCTCAGTCTGGTGGGGTGAGTGCAGAGGTCAAGAGGCTGATGGGTGAAGACTAGAGAGGATGTGGATTTTCTCCACGGTTTCTTTGGCTCCATTGGCCATGGACAGAAGGTGGTTTCCTGGGACAGGCTGAGAAACCACTCTGGGTGCATGAAACTGGTCTCCTCTTTGAATGGCATCCCTTATCCCAGCGCTATGGGAAAGTACCCAAGTATCAAGAAGCACCTCAAAAATCTACTGAACAGGGAAGCGAATTTATGTGCTTTCCCATGATTCTGAGTCCCCCAAGTGGGGACGGTTACAGGAGTAAACTTTTCTGGTGGATGACAGGAGTCTATAAAAACAGCTTATAACTTCTACGTCTGCTTTACTTTAGGTTAAATTTTAGTCCATGCATTTAAAACCATCCCGCCATGATGAGCTAAAACACAATTTTTCTAAGTTGGGTAAAAAAAGAAACGAATGAACGTAGGAATGAACGCACAGAAGCCTTTTTCCTTGTTTCCCACATCATTTCGCGATGAACTCTCCTCCCAGAGGGGAACAGTTTATTTTATTCTTTGTGTTTATAATTTACCTTTCCTCTCTCACTTGGGGAATTATGAAATGGGAAGGTATGTTTTTCTTCCCCCTCCCCGTGCAACATTTACGTCTAAAAATAAGTAGGTGAGTCGATTTAACCCGTTCTTGAACTGTTAGACATAGGAAGGAGGGTTGGGGGTGAACTGTAGGTCAGTTTGATAAAATGAACCCAATGACCCCTTTCGAGCTGGTAGAGCGGTGGGCAGGCCCACGTGATGTTAAATGTGGACCATGGTGGGTAAAGGGGCGGGCAAGGAGATACATATATCTTCAAGTGATGGGATGATGGCTGGGTAACTGTTCACTCCCTCCCAACAGCAGAAGTTTTGACGTTGTTGATGGCATGATTGAATGAATGACCGGGTTGTTCGTGCAACCAACAACTCCTCCCCCCCCCCCCCCCCCCATATGGTTGATGCAGGAGGACCCAACTCATCTCTCACTGGTAGAGGCACACCGGGAAGGAAGGGGGCTTCAGCCTCCTCCTGCTACTAGCCACTTAGACATTTACACGGACCCAGCTTCAGTTTTCTCTCCTACAAAATGAGAGATTTGGACAAGGGGGCTTTTCAGCACCATCAACACTTACATATAAATGCCACCTGGAATTGTGAGAAATTGACCTGATCTGGTGCTGACCTAGGTCAGCACACGGCTGGAGTGAACTCGGGTTTTGAGTGGGGAGGGGAAAAGAAAGAAAAAGGGGAACCCAGAATCAACTTCGCAGTGTTTTCTTATCTGTGGTTCCCCAGAGACTGCGGAGAAATTGGCTCAGAATTGTAGCAGAAATTATTAGAGAGGGACCGCAGAAGTTTGAGACGAATCTTGATTGTCCGATCTGCCACCTGTCCTGGACATGGGAATCTGCTCAAGAATCAGAGTAAGCAGTGTAGTTCTCTGCGAGGAATTGCTGAGAAATCTACATCGATCAATTAAATAATAAATTGCCAAATGTTGGTCTTAGAGTGTGCTCCAGGCACTCAGATAAGAAGGCGAATCCTCGCATATTAACCCTGCGATCTGCAGACTTGGAAAACAGAATTATATATGAAACAGCGGGCTAACATTATCATTACTCTGCTTTGTTGTGGGGTCATGGAATTATCACACTCCACCAAAGCTTTAAAATACCACACAGTAGCATGAAATAAAAAATAGCTAAAAAAAAAAAGCAGCCATAGAAGTGATTATTCTATTCTCTAATTACATAATTACATTTTCTGTTTTATACAAATCCTAAGATCTGCATTGTAATAGTTACATATTTTCAGATTACATTAAGATTATACGATTATGTTCTAGTAATAATCACATTTTTATGCAGAGTATACCATACACATGATGAAAGGGAATATTAAAAGCTTTTGTGGAGACTTCCTATGAAACATCATTGTTTATTTCTTAACCAAAAAGTGTTAGTTAGGTAAGATTTAAACTTTTTGATGTGACTGCTTTGTGCTTGCTTAGAAAAATGTCATCATAAATCTATGTTTCAAAAAAGCACATTTTTCTACTTTTTTTTTTTTTTTTTGCAATGAATAAATGGTACTAATTCTGTACAGGTCATCTGTTCTTGAAAGGTAGGAAGGAAGGCAAAAATAATTTTTAACAAAATTAAACAAAAATATCTGAAAAATAAACATCTGTTAGCTAGTTTCCAATTTATACTTGTATGTACAACAAAAGCAATATAAAGAGATCATCCAAAAATTGTTAAAAATGATTAAGCATACAAACAACACTCGAAGGCTTTTTAGCACACATTTTTGCAGAGAAGGTAGTTCTTTAAAAATGGTAATAACGAAGGAACAGAGGATTACTCCACCGTGAAGGCAAATGAGTCCCCAAATGAAGTCAAGTTTATTTCCAGTTAAACTGACCAATGAATGCACCGCTCTTTAGTGACCATAAAGCACCTCCATTTTTTTCTTGCTTCTCTAGGTCCCTTCATTCAAATGCATATGAAGCCATTCCTCCCGGAGGACAATTTCGAAAGCATTATTGGTTAATACAGCATTCTAGGGTAAGTTTTGAAAAAGGGCATGCAGAAAGTATTTCTATAAATGTGGGCCTAAAGAATTTTCAAAAAGCATTTAATTAGAAGATGTTCTGTACGTGTCAAGGTCTCCATTCAGGGGGCATCTTCGTGTTGAGAGAAACATATGCCGGATCTAGTGGATTTCCTTACCACTTCTAAAGTAGAAACTGTCTGTTTAGCCCAGAACGCTTTCAGTGGACACACTGTATAATGAAACGCACTTCTATCGGGAGGAAAGAAGCTTTTCCCAAACATGTCAGTAGGGGCTCCGCTGTTTGTCTACACAAACCACGCTGAGTGGTCAGAGTCTGGAGCCGGGTCTGGGGTGAGCTGAATGAAGGACAGATACTGTCCAGGAACTGCCTGGTGGGCCCCGTCTAAGAGACGCGGGCAGACCCCTTTTCCCGAGTCCCACCGTTCTGGAGATCATTATTTAACATGAACCTGAAGTGCAAGATGTAGATTTCTTCCCCCTCACTAACCAAGCCCACGAGAGATTTCATTTCTCGTCTTTTTGCCTCAGGCACGTGGAGGCTGGCAATTTTCATCTCGTTCCTGAAATGATTTCCACATCCTCCCCCCTTCCCAATTAGACTGGAAATTTATTAAGACCTCTGGTTAACCCCTTGAACGCTAGGAATGAGAAGGAAATAAAGTTACATGGCAACTTAGTTTTCACTTTTGTGTATGTTTCCTTCTTTCTTCCTTTTTCTTTTTCTTCTGATCACAATAAAGGAAGGTTTGATTAATCATACTCTCCCCGAAAGGCATTTCTTTAGCGAGAACATGACACTGCGTTAAAGGTAAAGCAGCGGAAGAAAAAATTTCCTTAATGAGAATGTTATTCTGTCACTAGTCATCTTTATATTTAAAAGTGTTCTGGAATTCTTGGGGCGCCCGGGTGGGACAGTTGGTTAAGTGTCTGACTTCAGCTTAGGTCATGATCTCACGGTCCGTGAGTTTGAGCCCCGCGTCGGGCTCTGTGCTGACAGCTCGGAGCCTGGAGCCTGCTTTGGATTCTGTGTCTGCCTCTCTCCCACTCATGCTGTCTCTGTCTCTCAAAAATAAATAAATGTTTAAAAAAATTAAAAAAAGTAAAAGTTCTGGAGTTCTTACGAGTAAAATGAGTTAAATTAGAGACAAAGGCAGATACAACCTAGGACGTTATACTAAAGCAGCAAATGCATGGTGGAGAATGACTACCACACACGTGGAATGTTCTCTTGGCTTTTACTAAGCTCCAAGTATCTGGAACTAAAAAGGAAAAGTGGATTGAGTATCTAGAAACTGCTAGATCACCTGAAGCTTATCGAGTGGGTCTGCGATCCCACCCCTGACCCTCCAGTTAAAAAAAAAAACAAAAAACTTCTATTAAAAAATATCTTCTCACTGGTCTTTAAGATTTTGGCACGTTGAATTCCAAAGTACACATACCCCAAATAACTCCTCAGCAGCTACCTGTGAACAAGAATCTGTCAGCTGGAAGTCTGTGTATGTTGCTTTGAACAGAAGGAAGAAAGACACTTGTGACTCGTGTTAGAAGTCAGCATTCCTGAGAAAAGCCAAGTTCCCCTCTGAGACAAAAGTTCGGATCTTTAAAAATAAATGTGAGCCTTTTCTATTTTTTGAAAAGACGCAACTAACATACAAGCATAGATCCGATAGACTTAGTAGGTCAAGGAAATAATTCAGCATGTCGGGAGCCGACTGGATAGCGTGCCACTCACGAACGCGTTGGACTTGGGCTATGCTAGGTTTTAACACGTTTGGGGATCCGTGGACCTGAAGTCGAGAGGCTAGGTGGTTTGACCTCTGGAGACCCATCAAATGATCTTAGTCTATGTGAACAGAGACGGCCATGGAATTGACTCATCAAAAGTGAAAGCCTTAGTGACGCTAATATGGTTATTATATATATATATAATATATATATATGTATATGTATATACGGCAAATGTCAGTGGGCAAATAATAGAGAGTCTCTAACAACGCGTGAGCCACTTCTGAGTTATAGGCCTTGTGGTAAGGGCTTCCCTGGCATTATCACCTTTAATCCTCTTAATAATCCTATTATGTTTGCGACTATTATCCTCTTAGGCTTAAAGGGTTAAGCAGTGTGGCCTCGTAGGGATGGAGTACAGAAAGTAAGAATTTGAGCAGGTGCGTAGGAAATCAATCTTTGAATTGCGTGCTGTGCTGTGGAAACAACGTGGTTCTTCGTACTTCTCATGCGAGAAGTTTCATAGACAATGACTTTCCGAAGAAAGGACAGCCTTTGCTTCCGACAGTCAGCCCCTGCCCAGTTCAAGGGGCATTTGCAAACAGGCCCACTCGAGATGCCTGAGCTGCTTTAGAAACACTGAACCCAGATAGGTGGATAAATATTTCAACAACTTTTCCAGAATGTACTTAAGGAGCAGAGCCCATCTCAATTTGGGTTTGAGCCCATGGCCTTATAGTTTAAATATAAAATGCATTAAAGCCCTTTATTTAGAGAGCCATATGCCATTTTTAGGGAGCAGCCCCAGTTATCCTTCTGACTTTATTGGGAGTACAGTGCAAACAGGTGTCTCCATATTGTCATTAGTATTCATTATTTATTAGGACTTGATGGTGTATTCAGAGCCGGGAGGGTCATGAGTTGCCTAGGGTGGAAGGCTTGACTCTAAGGACTGTGCCTCCTTATTATACAGACTTGGGGGCTTTCTACAGAGCGAGAAACCCACAACAAGAGAACCCAACTTGGTACTCACCTGTGGGTTCAGAACTCAGGGGGGTACATCTTATTTTCTGACTTGGGAAAAAGCAGGTCACTGTCATGTAAAAAGTTTCTGAAAAGTGACTGCTAAACCATATATTGTGGCCCCGAATTAGTTGTGAACTAAAAATAATAATAATAATGATTCTTGTTACAATAAAAAGAAAAGAGAGGAAAGGGAAAAAAATAGAAGAGAATAAATGGAAAATAGAGAGCTTTGCAAATAGTGAGAAAAAGTATCGCTTCCTGAAGCCCCTCTTTTGACCGCTAGACCCATTTCCTGCGTCGTGCATACGATTTTCTTCTTACTGTTGCTCAGCCATTCAAAAAAAATTTGAAAGCCTCTGGCCTGAAATGTCTTTTTTTATCTTAGTACTCATTTTGTTAGGTGACCCAGTGTGTGACTCTCTGTGACTCTCAGCAGGGCTCCTAACCTTCCCGTGCCTCAGTTTCCTCACTGGCCTTGGCGTCCTGCCATTTTCAAAGTTCTCAAGAAGACCACGTGAAATCATAACGGCTGATGTACCTTGCAAAGCCAAGCACGGTCATCAAAGGCAAAAGGATTATTACAAAACAAACCAGGGGAAAATGTTTTGAAGGCCACCCCTTCGTAGACTAGCATCCAATCATTTCAAGAGGTGAAAACAGCCTTAGCAAACACCCTGTATACTCCATTCATGATGGAATGGAAAAATGAGTGATTTCTCCAAGGTCTCAAAATAGTGGTGGATCTGGGACCCCCTGACCTGTGAATTAGAATCTTTCCCCAAAACCTGCCGCCATTTCAACAGCCATGTTGTTACTTCTTGATTTAAAAAAAAAAAAAAAAAAGGAGGGTCTTGTGAAATTTTATTTACAGAAAATTTACTACTCACGAAAAGTTAAATTGATTTCTTCCTTTTCAAAGTGGTTTCCTGATTGCAATCACATAAATTAAACTCCAGCCCTGAAGACGTTGTGGGGACAGAGTAATAAATCTTCCATGAAGAGATACGGGGAATCCTTTGAAAGTCTCAAGAATAATGCAGTAAAATGTAAGCAGTAAATATTACTGATCTTCTGCTGGAGACGTCGATTGGGAAAGGCTTTTTAATTTTTTTGTGTAATGTTTATTTATTTTTGAGAGAGAGAGAGAGAGAGAGACAGAGCACAAGTGGGGGAGAGGCAGAGAGAGAGGGAGACAGAATCCGAAGCAGGCTCCAGGCTCCGAGCTGTCAGCATAGAGCCTATCGGGGCAGGGGGGCTCGAACTCACAGACCGTGAGATCATGACCTGAGCCAAAGTCAGACGCTTAACCCACTGAGCCACCCTGGTGCCCCAATCGGGAAAGGATTTCTATACTCTGTTGGAAAGGTAGAAGGAAGAATGTCTCTTCCCTCTCTTTAATAGTCTAACCTGAAAGTCAAGGGGGAACCAAAAAATGTCACCAAAGTGTCATCTTTGCTTCTCCAGGGGGAAAAGTGGGCTGGAACATAGACTTCGCTGATAGGGCGAGGCCGTTGCTCAACGCTATGTTGTAACACTATTTTAACTGTCACCGAGGGCTGGGATGGCAAATGTTGCATCAACTTCTCTGCAAGGTGTTTCCTGGGCTTTGCAGACAGGATGGTTCTGGGGAGGTGCAATCTCTATTCTTGTGGAGGCCAGATAAAGCCTTACGCTCAGGGCCACTATCTTTGAGCGCCAAAGCTGTAGATAACAGGGTTTCACACCCAATGCCCAAGTGCTGCTTTCCTAATTGGTAGGTCTTTCTTGCTAAAGTCTTTTGTGTGTGTTTTATCAGAGACATTTTATCATCTTTCTCCAAACGTCCTTTGTCAAGGTAGGCCTTTGAACTTCTTTTGCGTATACATTGAATGTGACCAATGATTCAGGGGATGTAAAAAGCTTATCTATAATTCTAAACAAAGAGGAACAGAGTCATTGATCTTTCTGCCGTGATAGATCTTCTTGGGGCTTGCGTGTGTGTGTGTGTGTGTGTGTGTGTGTGTATGTGCATGCCCGCGTATGTGCACACACGTGCACGCATGTGGGTTGGGGGACACACATATATAACAAGAACTATAATCGTGTTATTTATGTTTAAGGCGTTCTGCAACAGATTATCCCATGCAAATACTTTGTGCTTTTTGTTCTCCCACAAATTAGACCCCCACATGCTAAGGGGCAGCTTGTCTTAGATTGGAGAAAGTGCCCACCGAGGGCGGGCCTGACATCACACCCAGCCAGCTCTGTGTTCCCTTCCTGGTGCAGCTTGTGGGCCGAAGACAGCCAGAGTCCTCGTCAGACCCTTGCTTTGCTCTCATTCGGTATGGGACTTTCTGGAACTGAGCACTAACCCTTGCAGGACGAATTAATGCTTGCTCATATTATTTATATCCCCTCTCTGTGGAAAACAGATGGAATCCATTTGGATCACATCAGATAGGTTTATAAGTTCACCCCTCCCCTTTTCATTTTTTGCACATCTCATGTCAAGGTCCAGCCCGCAACTGTGAAAATCAGACTAGAAAGGAGGAGAGACCAGGACAGATGCGGGAGGTGGCGTCCCTCCCTCTTGGCACGGAGGCAGCTTCCTAATGCCACTCACGTGCTGTGGCACGCCCGTCCTTACAGGGACCGCATCAAATCTCTTAAAAAGAAAAACAGGAGAAAAAATAGGTGATGTTCTGTTTGACGTCCCGCACGTCTCCAGAAGGAGGTGTGAGCTCTGCCGCAGGGTCAGGAGGGCTCCCCCCTGGGTGGGGTCCCGGGGTCCTCTGGCTCCAGCCTGGCCATCCTCCAGGAGAGGAGACGAGTTGACTCCATAGCGGGAAAGTATAAAAGAGCAGCTAAGGACCGGCAAGATTCAAACTTGATCTTTAGGACGGTGGGTCTTCTCCCCAGGATTCCACTGGCTCACGCCACACCTTTCTCTTTTTCTTCACCCTTCCCTTCCTCTTTGCTTGAACCTTTGACCCACCGGGCTGTGAATGGGCAATCATGCGGGGTTCTGTGGTTGCCAGGAATACCCACAGGCCAGCGCAGACGCTGAAACAGGGCGACAGCTTCAGTTTTAAACAAATCAAGACTTCCGTCACCCGGCCCCGCGATCGACTTCCACAAACCAGCTCCGGGGCCAGCCTCACGCGTGGCCTAGCCCTCTCTTCCCCACGGGCGCTTGGATTTCCCACTCACTCTCTGCCTGCCATCCTGGGAAACCAGCGCTGGTATCTGTGCGCCTGAGTCATGGCTTGTGGCTCCCCGATGTCTGGCTGTGCTCCCTTGCTTTCGCCCCACTGGCTGGAGGGCTCAAAGCTCTCCCCGGTCTCATTTTTCTCCTTTTTTGTAATTTCCTGATCGAATCATCAATGACGGAGATAATTTTCAAAACTTTTTTTCTTTTTTCTTTCTGGCGGGGAATTCATTCAGGCTGCTGGGAACTCAGAACAAATGAACTGTCTTTCTGAAGTCAAGAACCGCATAATGAAAGCTAAAGGCAAAGGCAAACGTCTCTCGCACCCTTTGTCCTCTGTCTCACTAGCCCCGGACAGGAGAGTCAAGCTCCCTTTTCCCCACCGGCCCCCAGTAGTGGTTCTGAGTGCACAGGACAGAGCCCTCTGGGCTCTGGACAGAATGGGAACCCATCCCCCACCCGGACTGGTCCCGGGCCCTAGGGGGTTGGGGACGGCTTGTTCCTGACAACCAGTAGGGAATCCTAGTGCTCAGGCCAGCGCTTCATTTCAATATTGCAAGAAACCTCAATACAAGACCTAGGAGGAGAACGCGGAACGCTTCGTTGGACTTTCCGGGCGCAAGAGGAACTCGCAGACTTGGGTGGGGGAAAAGGGACGCTTCCTGATCCGACTCACAAAGCTTCTCCTGTGGTGGTACAGGACCCAGGGAGATAAAGAGTAGGTGCTCAGTAAATGCCTGCCATACAGAAGTTGGTAAAAATCGGCACCAAAAATACACTTTGGGGATATACTGTAGGAAATAAAGATGATGCTGACCATAGTAGCAACCAGGGTTCCCGAAAGCAGACAGCTTGCATCCAGTGGCTCGGGGGGGAGGTGGGCGGGGGGCGGTTCTTGTTCTTGATCAGATCTGTGAGGCACAGAGAGAGGGGGAGCTCTGCCAGGGTCATGCACCTGACAGTCACGTTTGGACCCGTGCTCTCTCTGACGGGGGAGGGGCCTGCAGTCTGCCTGGTGTTGGACTTTTCGGCAGGGAGAAAGGGCAGGAGCCCCCTGGCCAGCTTCATTGCAGTCACACAGGCAGAGATCGTGGTTCTCCTCTAACCAGACTCCGTGAGGGCTTTCCAGGAAGCTCAGAATTCCAGGCTCTGGGCGAGCGGGCCCAGCCACCACTTTCACCTCACAGAGCACCTGTGTCCCGCAGCCTCCGTCCTGTGCTTCAGATACGCCAAGCGCTTCCTGCCTCAGGACCTTTTCACGCGCCTTCCCTCTGCCCGGATCACTTGGCCCCTGGGTGTTTTCCCAAGCCCGCCCACGTGTCCTCTGCTAAAGCGACAGCTACAGTAACCCCACTCCCGACCTCTGCACCGCCACCCATATCAGCTCCCACACATTGGTTTATTCTCATCATTGCATTTGTCTTATTTAACCTCTGTGTTCACTTGTTTATTGCCTGCCTCCACGCTTCAAGGGAATGGGTGCAGCGAGGGAGAAACTGTCCCGTTCGTTGCTGGAGAGCCCCCAGTATTAAGAAAAGTGCTCGCAACTGGGTAGATCTTCAAGAAATACTTTCTATGAATGGATGAATGAATGAATGAATGAATGATGGACTGGAGCTGCCGCCTCTCCAGCCTGGTGTACCCTGAGTCAGCCCAGATCTCAGAGGAAGGAGATAACTGCTTCCGGGTGTTAGATAATGGGGGGAAAAACACCTCCCCTTTGCAACTTGCTTTTTAAATCACTGGATTCCTGTAAGTCTAGAAGCCTGGGGAACCTCCTGCCTCTTTTGTGGCTCTTGGTGCCTCCAGGCCTTTGGAAATTGATGGTCAATAACCTAAGAAAGCACCTCAGGGTTTGGGAAGCAGTGAGAACCACAACCCCACCCTTGAAGGAGTTTTCTTCCTCACACAGGGTTCTGATGCTTCGGTGATGCAAATATATGGATTTTCTCAGAAGGTAAACGTTTCTGGCCAGATCAAAACCAAAGAAACACAGCAAGGGAGACTCCTTGGCCCCTGTGCCCCTGCCTGCTGTCTCACTTAGCAAGTGCAGACCTCTGTTTCCACAGCTTTCTTAGTCTTTGGGGTGCAGGCTAAGTGGAACGGAGAGGGATCCTGTCTCCATTTGGGGAATCCACATCTGATGTGTATCTGAAACTTCAGGTCAGTCTTGAGTTGGCCCCAGATATATAAGACATATACGAGTGAGTGTGACTGGGTCTGAGCTAAGTTTTCCCAGTCAATGGCAACAGGGGACAGAAGTCCCTGGCCTCCCACCCATGGGGGCCACCCCCGGCCCAGTGAAGGCTGCAGGCAGGTATAGAATTGGCAGGTGCAAGGAGGGAGCAGTGGGCTTTGCCTGAGTCTTTTTCTGGGATGAGCAGGGCTCCGGAGAAGGAAGGAAACTGTAGGGCTCTGACTCAGGACTGCCCATCTGCCATCTGCAAACGGAGCCGTGCGGAGGGGGGCACATTTTCTGCAGCCATCATCTGAACAGGTAGGTGTACACGTTAGAGAACCCAGGACACAGAGTGTCACTGCTGGGGCAGCATTCAGAGGCACCGACAAGCTCGGACTGTTTCTAGGCACTATGTCTCTTAAGCCATGTCTCATTTTTGCTCTCTCTCTCTCTCTCTCTCTCTCTCTCTCTTTGTGGCCCCTTCATCTTTGCTCTCCTTTCAACTGGGCTTCAGGGCAGGATGCATGATTTGGTACCCATGACACAGGGCTTCAGTTTGGGGTGGGGGTGGGGGCCTTACATCGGATTCTTTAATAATTCACACGGCGGCATCGTAGGGATACTCTTAACTGCTTCTTAAAAGTAATTAATTGATTTTCTGACATCTCAGTTAACAATGTCTTATACTGACACAATGTTGTGTTTTGGGCTTTAGATTGGCCCCGAGGACTGAATGGATTGAATTCACCCCAGAGTTTCACTTCAGAGACTCTGAAAATACGCCTCTGAAGAGGAAGGGCTTTTTTACATGGAGTGTTGTCTAAAAATCTAAACCATATGTCTTTTCTGGGCCTGTCAATGGGGGTAAAATATAGGTTCGAGGGTGTGTAGCCGCTCAGACGTCGAACATTCAAGAGGCATGAAATAACCTAACGGTTACTCAATCGGCTCAGCACTCTGGAGGAAAAGTCACCCCAGCTCTGTCGAGAGAGTTGTCTCAGCCGGTGTGTGGTGGGAAGAACTCCATCGAAACGTGGCTTGCTGAGGGCTCTTGAAAGAGGCAGACCAGCTCTGTACGCAGAGTGGTCGTCTCCAGGCAGCTTGTCTTCTGGTAGCTGACTTTGCAAGATCCGTTCACTGCGGCCTGTGATGGAAGAACTCTCCACAGGGGGGATGCCCATCGGCGAGGCAGACTTTATTAATGGGGACATGAAGACGCACACTAGTTAAGTGGCTTGCCCTAGGTCATGCAGTGAGTCAGTGAAGTGCTGGAAACAAGGACTCGCTGACATCGTGGCCTCTGCAGGGATTCGTGTGACAAACCTCTGCAGTGAATACGGCGTAGTCTTAAATGTATTTACCTGCCAGGAAGCCGCCATGTTTATTTGAGCACCTAGTGTGCCCACTGGATAGAATTCCTCAGAGTAAACGTTCAGGGGAGCCGTATTTCTTCCCCGTTCCGGATGCTGCCTGTCTCAGGGACCACGGGGAGGCATTGCTTCTGACCTCTCTCTCCCTCTCGCTTGGTGCGCTGGTGAGTCTGGGAGAAGGATGTGGTGGCCGGGGAACTTGGCCCCCTTCTCTCCCTCCTCCTGAGGGTCAGTGGCTCCAGGAGGCACAGATTCTGGCCTGTGCTTTTGTGTGGTGTGTTTGAGGCCCAGCACTGGTTCGGCGGAGCCTGAGGCAGGTGGGGAAGTGTGTCTACTTTTGGAGTTCAGTGTTAGGAAGCCTGTGGTTACTGGGGCACGACTGAGCCCCGTTCTGCAATCTGGCTTCAAGAACAATAGAGCTGGCCTCTTGATCTGCATATGTCCCCCTCTTTTTTGTCTTTTTCTTACTTGTTGCCGAATTCAGAAAGGCTGTCATTTATTGAACCTGCTTCAATCTCCAGCATCGGCAAAGAGACCTGAGCGTAAAGCTGGGACACGGGGTGACAGGAGAGCAAACCCACTTGAACTTGATACACAGGGAGCTGAGCCTGGCTTCCTGGCTGTGTTACTTCCCTTGGGCTGCTCAGTTCATCTGTTTCCTGAATTATAGAGTGGGGATCATTTCTCCTTTCCAGCTCTGTTATGAGGATTAGATGAGATATCCCGTAAGACACTTCATAGACTATGTTTAGCCTATCTGTGGCCAATAAAGGGGACCTGAAGCCTTTCCTACTGCAAAGCACCAGAAGAAAGACAAATAAAAGTACTTAAATACCTTAAAACATTACCATAGTTTCGCTGTTTTACTTTTCACTAATTTGAGAACATCTTATGTTCTAACACTTCTCGGGAGAAAAATGTAGTGGAAAAATGGAAGACCGCATGAGGAAAAGGGAATGAACCCTTTAAGATGAAGAAAGGATCTAGAAACACCTCAGAGGTAAAGTCCAAACTCATCACCGATCTGGTCTTGCTGAGACTGGTACTTGACATTCTTTTGGCAATTATTTGTTACCATTCCTTCCTCCTTCCTCAGCCCAACCCAGGTAGGCATAAAGACTCCTGTTCATAGCACCTGCTTTGAATGCACAGATTGGTTGTCAGGGTGGCAGTAAGGGGATCGGCATGGTAAAATCGTGGAGGAACCATTGCATGCAAGCACGGAATGTTCTTATCGATATGCACATGACTATTTTGACTGTGTCTATTACCATGGTTGCTGTTTCTTGGCAAAGCAGAAGGTGTTGTCAGACTAGAGAAATAACTACCAGAGATCAATATTGCTTGGGTAACTCACTTTAGAATCGTCTTCAACTTTTAACACTTGCAAATTCCATTTTTCTAGGTCAGTGTTATTTTGCTGACACGGGGAACAAATGCTCACGTTATAAAAACACGAAGAAAAGTATCCTCAGGGGCCCAGAGTGTTGAATATCAACAGCCTCTTCACATGCGTAATCTTGGGAAGTTAAATGCTTTTACCCAGAGATGTAGGTTACGTTCTTTACTTTTTTAAAAGTATGGTGACAAGAGGTCCAAGAGATTCAATAATGCATATTTTGAAAGTTGTTTAGGTAAAGAATAGGCGAGGTTTTGTAAGGGGACTAGGGAAAGCAACATGAATTATTTACTGTGTCTCTAGAGATGGAAGAAAGTCTCAGGATTTTGCTGAAGTCACTGATTGATTTTCTGACACAAGTGACATGAAACTCAAGTGGCCCGTTGGTATTGCACACCAGACATGTAACCCTCTGCTAAAGGCAGAGCTTCATTTCAGGGGCCAGAAGTTTGTGTCTTCGGGCTGGGATCGGGGGAAGGCGGTAATTTTTTGCTGCTTTATAATGAATACATCCTATAAAGTGCTTCAAGCAATCAACACCACACGAATTCCAGATTCGATTGATGTAATGCAAACACTTCCCACGTGCAACGACCCATCCCGGACATTCCCGGAGGGTAAGAGCCTATGAAGGCATGGCCCCACACCCTTAACAAATGCCCAGCTTGGTAGGGGAGGCAGATTAGTCACCCAATGCTGACAATTTGATGTGGAACGCAATGAACGTGGTTAAGGGAGGTGTAAACCAACAGTTAGGGGAGCATGGGAGAGGGGAAGGATGAGCTCCGTCTGGGAGAGTTGGGGAGCTTGGGGGAAGTGGTGACGAGGAGGCTGAATCTGGAAGGAGTGGAGGATGGGAAGAGAACTTAAGGAAGAAGGAAAGCCAGGATATGTCACGGAACGGTGCACGCAGGATGCTGCTGTCACACACACTGGCACAGGGGGGAGAGGGTGTGGGAAGGCTACCAGGACGCAGGGATGCCAACCTCGGTAAGGGGCAGTATTTACTGAGCACTTACTGTGGGCCACCAGGCCCTGAATCTTGTGTCCATGTTAATCTAACTGAATACTCACACCAAATCTTTGAGAAAATCACCATGATTGTTCTAATTTTAGGAATAAAATAACATGTTTATATTGGGTCAGTAACGTACACAATGCCACTCAGATAGCCAGTGGTAGAGCTGGGACCCAGACTCAGGACTCTGGACCGTGAAGCCCCCTGCTCTGAATGCGTGCCATTTCCCGTACGATACCATCATAGAACTAAGTTCGTCACTCAGGGGTTGGGAGACCTCTTTCCCAAAGGCAGGTGAGCATCATAGGGGCATTATAATCCTAAGCACAGCCATGCTTCAAGGACCGTGTCAGAGATCGTGAAAAGGATGAGTTTGAATGGGTTGGCGTTAGAAGCCCACAGACCCATTAGAAGATCCAGCAGTCACCTTGGTGAGGAGACCATGGCCTCCAGGAAAGAAGAGGCAGATGGAGAAGGCGAGGTGGGAGAGAAGATTCAGAACGTTGGAACTGGACACTGGAGTGGGACCCAGAGACAGATGTCTGGGATTTTAGTCCGAGTGACTGGGAGACCCGTATTACCAATCCTTACGTGCCCTTCAGTTTAGCTAAAAGAATTAGAACTCTCTATTGGCACTGTGCATTGCAATTCTAGTCATTCGGCAGTGAAACACGTTGGATGGAGTCGTAACACTAAATCAAACCAAAGACATCTCTCCTGGGTGCGAAATGTACTGAAATGGTGGCATCCCTTGATATCTGTTTCTTTCTTGGCAGAAATATTCCAAAGAAGACAGATAGATGCAAAGGTGGGCAGACACAAAGAGGAAAGGAGAGATTTCGCCTGGAGTGTTTAGCCCTCCTGTTAATGCTGAAATGAACGTGGAGCCCGGCGGGTAAGAAAGGCAAGCCGATTATCATCGCCGCAACTTGGAATCAATCTGTAAGACGGCTCAACTGGACCCCAGACACACAGCCAGAAGAATAAGAGATGGTTATAAAGGCCTTGGCGTTTGCCCAAGTTATGATGCTATGTCAAGGTCAGGTTGATGTGCAAACAATCTGAGTTTTTCCCTTGAGGGTGCTCATGAGATGGGAAATACAGAGTGATGACGACAACTTTCACCTTGAAAAACTCAACATCGGTGTATGACAACCATCCTTTCTGGCCCAGGAGTTGAAAACAATCTGGCTGATCACCAGCATCTCCAGAGGAACATCCGAGAAGTGGTTATCCCTAGTCGCAGGGAGGACATGGAAGGATCTCTGTTTACTGGATTATTTTTACAATTTGCTTATTTTATATATTGTGCTCTCTTACCGATGGCCTGATCATATTCTTTGTTGAAGAAATATCATGGCTTTATTTATTGATTTTTTTTTAATTTTTAAATTTTTATTAGAGAGAGAGAGCATGAGTGGGGGAGAGGGGCAGAGAGAGGGAGAGAGAGAAGGAGAAGAGAAAGAGAGAGAGAGAGAGAGAAAGAGAGAATCTTAAGCATGCTCAGCATGTAGCCAGACACGGGGCTTGATCCCACAACCCTGAGATCATGACCTGAACCCAAATCAACCGTCAGATGCTCAACTGACTGAACCACCCAGGCGCCCCTCCAGAGCACACGCTCTTAATCAGTCTCTTGAACTGCCCGCTCTTTATGTGAATTTGCAAGTTCAGCCTTTGAAAAGTGATGACCGAGGAGCAAAGGGACCTCTAATCTAGTGACCAGGAAGGACCCAGACAAGTAAACTCATTTAATATTGTATTTGTCATCTACGTCCTTTTGCGGGAGACCAGATCAGGAACCTGCACAGTTTTTTTTTTGACTCCTTGAGTCACTGACCTACTGCACTGTTTTACTAGCTTTGCTTGTAAGCCCTCATTGTACCTGCGTCTCACCAGGCAGCGCTGGCCTGTCCTTTGCTTCAGTGGGTCTGGTGGCCTGCCCTCACCCCTTACAGGCTTTTTCATTGCCACATTGCTGGCATACACCCAGCACAGCCAGACTCTTCCGGGGGAAAAACGATTTACCAAGTTAGCGCGGAGATAAAAATACTTCCTCCTTCGATTGGGTGGTCTCCCTATAGAACTGAAACAAAATTAGAGCCAGGAAGTGGCAGGTATTTTGGAAACTGATACTTGATAATTGAGTATTATTAGACTTAGTGTTTTGGCCCTAAATGAGCTTTGTTGACCTTTAGGAAAGACTATTGCAGATGAACCTTTTTAGATGGGAATCGAATTGTAAAGAGAACGTGTACATGCTGTATTAGTGTTATATTTTGGGAACATACTTGAGAAACAGAGTTAAGCATTTGCTCATTGAACACGTTGTTATGAGCTGGTGCACCTGGCCAGGCACTGTTTTAGGAACTTGAATGAGACCAGTGACCAAAACAGCAAAAGCCCCTTTTCTGGGGAAGCTGACCTGGGTTCGGGCTCAGATGGAAAAAGCTAAATGAATTCAAGTTCTATGTTTGACTTGTGGACCAAGGAAATGACCACTGTCAAAGGCAAAAATGTTCTTCATCTTTGAAAACTTGCCTTCACACCATTCTACCAATTTTGAGGATACCCCAGCTCTCTTCCTCCCAGGATATAATTTAGTATCTTATCTATGGCCTCATTCCTAGCCTTTTTAAGCAAATGTCTGCTACTTTTTGTGTTTTCTTAGTCCACAATGAAAGCTTTCCCCGAGACCCCAGGCTTCCCTCCTTCTAATGTAAATTGTGATAAATGGATGGTGAGTGACCCCGGGTTCTGGCCAAAGAGATGAACCAAGAATGAAAGCACTTGGACCTAAATCATGTTGTTGGTCCAAAATCTGTCTTAATTGTATCATCATCAAGAAAGGGCCATGGTCCAAAGGAAATAAAAACCAGATATTGAAGACATTTGCATTCCTATGTCCACTGTAGCATGATTTATAATAGCTAACATATGGAAACAATCTAAGTGTCAATGGATGAATGGATAAAGATGTGGCCTATCTATCTATCTATCTATCGGAATATTATTCAGCCACGAAAAAGAAGGAAACCCTGCCATTTGCAACAACGTGGATGGACTTTGAAGACATTATACTAAGTGAAATAAGACAAACAAGAAGACAATTACTGCATGTATAATTTATACGTAAAATGGAAAAACAAGCCAAATTCATAGAAACAGAGAGTTGAAAAGTGGTTGCCACAGGGTGGGGGTTGCAGGGAAACAGGGAGAGTCTGTAAAATGGTACAAACTTTCATTTGGAAGATAAATAAGGTCTGAAGATTAACAACAACACAAAGACTGAAAGTACCACCTGCTAGGGGAAAAACTTTCAACTGGAAACACGTGAAGAAATTCTCAATTTCGGACCGAATCGAACAGTCAGCAAAAAGTCTCACAAGCATGTCCCACTTCGTTACAATTATTTAAGCTGTATCAACTTACACTCCTGGGCATACCGGAAAATAGCTTTTGGGGTAAATCTCTGGAGAAGTCTTAACTCTTTGCAGAAGTGAAGGCCCTATCCAGCTCCTCACCTAAAACCTACAGTGAAACACCTGAGACCTTGGGCTCTTCCTAATACCCCTGATGCTTGGAGGTGGGCTAGGAGAGTTACATAATGTTCACACGGGCACACGCTTGCTAAAAAAGCCTTTTCATAATAAAGGCCAGGAGCTGTTTAAATATTCTCCCCCCCCCCCCGCCATGTGTTAATGTGGTAAAATATACATGACACAACATTTACCACCTTAACCATTTTTAAGTATACACAGGTCTGTGAGATTTTAATACAGTCAACTCCTCCTGCAACTGTCACCACCATTCATCTCCAAAACTTTCAATCTTCCCAGATTGAAACTCTTCCCCCAGACAACACTAACTCCACACCTCCTTCCCCAGCCACCATTTTAAGTTCTGTGTACGGGTCTGACTACTCTAGGACCTCATGGAGGTGAAATTACGCGATATTTGTCCTTTTCTGACGGGCTTTTTTTCACTCAGCATAATGTCTTCAAGGTCCACACATGTTGTGGCACGTATCAGAATTCCTTTCCTTTTGAAGGACGTATGATACACAGTTGTACGCATGTGTCACACTTTGTTTATCCAGTCATCTGCCGACGGACACTTGGGTCGTTTCCACCTTTTGGCGATTGTGAATAATGCTGCTATAAACACGAGTGGACAAATGTGACCAGTTTTATTCACTATCTTGATACAAGTGGATTTTTTAAAAAAATGTGACAGGCTTCACTAAGGGCAAACCCTTTTGAAAATGTGTGGCAAGGTGAGATTTTTGTACCTGATTTTCCTTGACTACCTTTCACTCTTCCAATCGATTCCTTCGTTTGTTCAACAGAGAGGTGCCAGCTGTGCGCTGAGCACTCTTCTAGGTTTTGGGGATTCCAGCGTCGGTCCCTGCTTTTCAAGGAGACAGGTCTATAAATGAGGGGTTCTAGCCTTGTGTTCTGTGGGTCTTCTGTAAGGTGTGATCTGGTTAGAAAGGAAGGGAGACCAGCTGTCTTTACCATTCCTGGGTGGCTAAGGGAGGTTTTGAGCAGTAATGATTCCAGAGCTAAAGGAGGAACCCGTAAGATGTGCCGTCCCTGGGCTAGGTACTTAACATAGGTTGTCTTGTGCAATGCTCTCCATAGTTTTATGAGGTGGGTGCTTTACTGTCCCTACATTACTGATAGGGAATCAGGGCTCAGAGAGACTGAGTAATTTGTCCAAGGTCTCACACCTAGTAAGCAGCACCCCACTTGGTAGCTCTTTTAACTATTCCATTGTCCCGGTGTTTGGAACAGGAACCGACAAGGTAAAGGTAGAGGAGGGGTGCAGGGCATCCCAGGAAGAGGAAGCAGGGAGCTGGACACACGGACTGAGGAAGAAGCAAGGAGGAATTCAGAGCGCTGTCACCCTCTCCAAGTGGTTTCAAAAGAGGGTCACTGCACTTGTCTGCTGGACACCCCCAGTGTTTAGGCCTGGAAATGAGCCCTTGTCTCCCATCTGTTCCCCATCGTCCTTTTAGTAAGATGGCACCAGGGGCATCCAGAGATGGGGACACTAGGAAACCACAGGATATGTTCTGCCAACTTTGGGTCCCTGTGGCTCAGAAGATTTTGGCATAAACAGATGGAAAGCATCAACATCTTTTTTGCTGCATAAGTATGTATCTACCATTGATTTAATGCTTATTGTAAGCCGGACACTGGTCTAAGCGCTTCACGTGGATGAACATTCTAACTTTTCGCAACAACCCTTAGATGTAGGTTCTATGACCATTCTATGTTATTTACGTGTTCATTTCTAAGGACGCTCTATGCCCAACATGGGGCTAGAACTCACAACCCTGACATCAAGAGTCACATGCTCTACCAGCTGATCCAGCTGGGCGTCCCATGATCATTCTATTTTATAGAGGAGGAAAATGAATCCCAGGGAAGATAAGAATTTGTTTATGGTAACATAGCTGGGAATTGGCAGGGTTATGATTTGAAGTCTATGGAGGTCCAAAAAATTGTAGATGGTCATTATCAATGTTCTACTGTGAGTCAGTCCCTAAATGTCACCTTTGTCTCAGTGTGATTGAGTGAGGTTCTTGTTCCATAGTCTCTGGGACCTCTTACCCTTGGCCGTTAGGACAGGTGGCTTAGAGCTCAGCGTGCTCAGAAAGAAAAGTAAAGACTATCAAGGACCCAGGAGCTGTTAATTCCCTTTCATCTTGTGCAACAGTAAAGATGAAATGTCTATATTTAAATTGTGTTCTTTCATAGGTGGCTGTCACTGTCCGTTAGCTTTGTGGTTTCCATTTCTTTCCAGTTCACAACTGGACTCCTGAGGAAGCCGAGTGGGGAGGAGCTGAGTCCTGCTTGTCCTGTGTCAGTCACATACATTTTTAGTTGTGAGGTCGTGAAAACCGGTGACACATTTCTAAAGAGTCAGAATTTGATCTCAAGATGAAATTCTAATTATAGTTGCTACCAAAAAACCAAACAAAACCCCCAAAATAAAACCCAGCCCCCACAACCTAGTTGTTAAATTTATAAACCTAGATGTCCTGTGGGAATTCAAAGTACTGATGTGCAAGACTGAACTTGGGGCTGGCCTGATTCCTGCTGTGTTTCCTACATTTCCTTATTTAAATGAACAGCAATTCTGTCACCCGTCGCTCAAGGGAGAAATCTCAACTATTTCTTTCCCAACAATGCAACCCTGTCAAAGTGGGAAAAAAATCTCTTCCTCATGGTTGGTTTGTGTCTGTCACCTTCTTCCTGCCACCAGTATTTCTTCTGCCCTGCGCATATCGTCTCTAGACTTTGCTTGGGCCATTCCTTGCCTCTGGATTCGACGGCACCTTTCCATCTTCCATGCCGCCGCTAAGCCATGTCTCTCAAATTCACATCTAAACCTATCTCCCTGCTTGAAATCTCTCTATAGTCCCCCCCACCTGGAGGCCCTGCTCACCGGGGCCTCCATCCATGCCTCCTGCTTTTTCCGTCTTGAATCTGATGCTCCTGGTGTATCGACTCTTTTTGTTCCCCCAGCATGTCAGGTCATTTCATAAGAAGGGCCTTCGCTCGTGGTGATTCCCCCATGATGTGTCTTGTCCTTTCCCCTCAGTCTTCAGCTCATCCACAGATCCTGACCCTTTGCACCACCCCAGTTAGGCTCATTTCTTCATCTCCTTTCAAATGAGTTCAATTACTTTCCAGTAAATGTTTGGTGACCATTTGCAGTGCGGGGCTCTCTGCTACGTATCGGGAATATGGAGAGGAGTGGGACACGGTTCTTGTCCTCAAGGCAGACCCGGCCAATGGTCAGTATCTACCAGGTGTCGTGGTGGCACGGGGTGGGTGGGGATCTTGTGGGTAAGAGCCAGATGGAGAAGTACCTTGTTTATTATGCTCAGGAGTTTAAATTTTGTTCCTTTTCCTGGATTGCCCACTTCCCCCAACCACCTTTCCTGCCAAGATCAATCCAAGTGCAATGAAATTTATAAGCTGTTCACAAACTATCTCATCCTTCTAGAATAATTCTGTACATTTTGATAGCACTGATAGTTGAATTATATATCTGAAAACTTAATTATACACATCTTTTATTGTTCTCTAACTGGATAATATGCTTTTTTTTTTTTGCTTCCCCAATATTATGAGTTGAATTCTGTCCCCCCAAGAGATGTGTTGAAGTCTTACCCCCTGGTATCTGTGAATGTGACCTTATTGGAAATAGGGCAAGTGGGGTTACAATGAAGTTAAGATGAAGTCGTTAGTGTGGGTCTTAATCCAATATGGCTGGTGTCCTTAGGAGAAATGGGGAATGCTATAGAAAGACACAGGGGTAGTGAGAAACAACATGATGCGAGAGGCAGAGATGGCAGTGATGCACCTGCAAATTAAGGCATGCCAAGGATTTCCAGCAGCCATCAGAAACTAAGAAGAGGCAAGGAAGGATTCCCGTGCTTTACAGGAGGGAGCACGGCCCTGCCGCCATCTTGATTTTGGACTTCCAGCCTCTAGAGAATGTCAGACAGTACATTTCTGTTGCTTTAAGCTGCATAGTTTCTGGTACTTCGTTATGGCAGCCCCAGGAAACGAATAAATCCCACTCATTGTAAGTTCCTTAGACACCAAAATAGATGGAGTATTTTAGCACTATTACAGTACATCTCAGAAAGGTGTTCCAGAGATATTTACTGATTGATCGCAAATTAGGTACACGAAGCGGGGATGGGAGTTTACAGTAGTCAGAAGGGCACAGACTCATCTGTGTTCCCCAAATGCCAGTGCCGCAGTGGATTTTACTTGTGCATCTCATTTGCTGTGGAGAAGCTACGTTTCTCTGCCACTCAGCTATCCTCTTTTCTGGTCATTAAAAGCAAAAATTAGGGCAGAACATGTAAACAATTGTTAACAGAAGTTATTTCTAGAGGGTGATACTTTGAGTAATTGTGATCAACTTTTTGCTTGGTTGTTTCTCTTTTTCCAGTTTTAATAAAATGCACATGTATTCCTTTAATAATAAAAACACCTATTTTTAATTTTTATTTTTAAAAAAGATATGGTTTTTTGAAAAGGCGAGTGTTCCGTGTGTCCAATATTAAGAGACAACCCATATTTCTTCCTGATTGATTAAATCTGTCAGCATTTTGATCCACGGCAAAAACAAACTTGGGTTTTTCTAAAGCTCTTTGGGGTTTCTCATAAAGCAGGCTTTTTAACCAATGTTTTGAACATATCAGGTTAAGGTATGTGAAACAGCCTTTCCAAGTGGGATTTAATGTAATGCAATAAGAAGTGAAGATTTAACAGAGGATTTCTTTCCTAAGCATGGGAAGAATCAGGTAGTTGTTCATCATTCTTTGAATGAGAGCATTTAGCTTTTACCATCAGCCAGACAGAAAAAACGGATGTTCTCCGAAGACATCGGCACCTTACGCAGAAAATCAAAGCTACTCAAAAGAAAAACACAAGGCTAGTGAGAAATGCAGACCCTGTCTGTAAAGGTGGTTCAGCAGCACTGGAGATGTTTCTCTCACTGTATCTCTTTCCCTCAGATGTCCTAGGGCTTTCGCTTGGCCTGAAGTGCCGTCACATGGTCAGCTACTGTAGCAAACATTTAGTTGCTCACCAAGAGGGGGTAAAAAAGTGTGACCTAAGCATTTCAGAAAGCTTGACTCCTACTTTATGAGAGCAGGGAGAAAATTCAGAAGAAAGGGAGCTCGTTAAAGAACAGAATTTACAGGATGCCAACATGAGAAAAGAACTCAGTCTTGGGACACACTACTAAAGAATGAATGCTAAGAGTTTGGGCTTCGGCTTTGTTTTCTCTTGCCATGTTCCATGTAACATAGAAGGCATGAATACCAAGCCACATATGTGGTTTCCTTGGGTACATGAGTGTGGGGTAACTGGATACTCCTTCGTTAATTAGTTTCTCATTTGGTGACTCTTATCCATGATGCAATTGGTTTTCCATAGATGATGCTTTGTTTGGGATAAAAGATGGCAGATGCCACAGACGATCCCTCCTCCGTGTCTTGGGAAGATGGGGCAACTCATTTCTCCTAGGCTTTTCCTTTGACTATAGATAACTTGCTTGTAAATTTGGACTCTGAATTCAGTAAGGTTCCCTTGCCTTGAGTTGGCCATTTAGTTTTTGACACCAATGGTAATTTACAAGAGTGTAGTACCATACCAAGGATATTAAGGGTGCTATTAGAATAGATTAAACATGGTACCCGACATATAGTAGGTACTTGAAATATGAAAGGCCTTGCCTTGGGGACACAATCAAACTGTATATTGCATTATTGATATTTAGGGTTTGAATCCATCCATAGTTAATGGATAGACTGGCCAGCTGGCCCTAGTAATGTCTCTTCTAGAACAGCGATTCTCAGCTTTTCTTGTAAATTATGACTGCTCGGAGAGCTTTTAAAAATCATAATGCCCAGGCTACTTCTCATACCAAATTAAATCAGAACCTTTGGAGGTAGGACGCAAGCACTGGTACTTATTAAAAAGTTCCCAGACAATTCCAATAAGTAGCCAAGTTTGAGAACCATTTACTACCTTAGAGCTCTAATATCCATAAGTAGCCATTAATCTTATGTGGTGATTTAAATTAAAATTAATATAATTTAAATAAAGTCCTTCAGCAGCAATAGCCAAATTTCAAGTGCTCAATAGCCACATGTGACTAGTGGCTGCCATACCAAACAGTGTGGAATTATAGAACATTCCTGTCATTGCAGAAGTTCCCACTGGTCACCATTACCATACAATATGGAGCCCTAGATTTATGTCTAGTTCTTTAATCTGAACAAATAATGAATGGCCACACTGTCAGCAAGAATTTTAAATAAAATGTTCCTGGGCATTGCCATACTTTATCTTGACAACCATCTCTGAAAGGGTCAAGTTACAACTAGAGAGCTAATTAAAATTATTTAGAATTCTCTGACCAAAGCTACATCCTTCTTGGGAGAAAAAAAAAAAATATTTGATGTACTGGCCCAAACAATAGTGTGCTTTCTGGCGCCCATGGTTACGGTTGGTGCCCATGGGAGTTGCTGAGCCCATTAGAACAGAGAATCTCATCAGAATGTACCGGTGGGTTCTGGGGCTCAAAAAGGCCTCTACAGCCTTGCAAGTTGATTTCTCTAGCTCTCCTTAGGATTTCGCTTTGTGAACAAAACCTCTTTAGAAGTATAGAGGACTCTCTGCCCTGCATTCCTTGCAGCTGTGAGGAAGCATCTAGGTGTGTGTCCCTTATCCCAACTCTGTGCATTAGTTAGGGGTCTTATTAAGCTGCCTAAGTTCATCATAATGTACTTATTTAGGGGTTTGATCATAAAATGCTCCTTATAGCAACACTACAGGGTGACCACTTTCAGGGAAAACACAAGGTGGAACCCAGTGGTTTACTTGGAAATAGCATGGCTTTGATAATATGACTCCACTTAAACTCATAGAAAAGATTTATTTCCGGAAATACTTTTCAGTAGGGAGGAGTATGGGGACCACAGACCAAGAGGTCATCCACACAGGATGCTGATCTCTCTGCTTCTTAAGACACATTCTGAAATATATATATATGTATATATGGAGCTTCCGTGACCTTCATGTTTCCCAGGGTGCCCACACGAGTCTCCCCATGGAAAGACATTTGCCTGATCACATGACTACCAATGGAGAGACTGGTGCCGGTTTTGGTAAAATACCAATGGGGAAAGAGTTTTTGTATTATTCATCTGAGAAAAACAAGTGACATGATCACAGACATTGGTTCTTAAGAGATGAAGCCCAGAACCACCTTGAGAACTGGCCTTAATACTCTTTACCCAAGTCACCCTCCTGTTGTACTTTTCTATGGCTTTCACCAAACACACACACACACACACACACACACACACACACACACACGTTCTTTAGAGCTCTGGACAGTGCTACCTAGGCGTTCTTTAAACTGATGTCATCCTGGAAAATTCTGAAACTTTTCTAACATTTAAGTTTTCATATAACCCCTTTTAAGTAATGATCACCATAGCAGATACAAAGAAGCATCAGATGCAATTTTTTGTTCTTTCAGGATACGTGATGCCTCACATTGGGGTAGTTACTCAGTTCAAAAGTCATACCCATTTCTTTCTTGATTTTTAGAAAGAAGATGATAGGTTTTCTCCCCAAGCCTGTCATGAACGAACCTGCCAGAATTCATGTTTACTCTCCTAAGAGTTAGCCGTGCGGACTCAGTGGCAGTGACCAAAGCTGGCTGGGAATCGGTGAGGAAAGCCCCATTTTTGTCATCCACTTGTTGTTTGGGTTGGAATCAGATGGGTTTTGTTGTTTAGCAAAAGGATTATCTAATTTATCTCTGAGTTTTTCCATGTGATTCTTGGAGCCCAGCCTCCTGATGAATGTATAAAAGGAATTTGAAGTGATTTGTGGTAGGTGTCCTTACACACCTGTGCCTCCAGGTGACTCAGTCTTTTAAAATTCCTCCAATAATATTATTATTTTTCTAAGAGTCTGGAAGGTAGCATCTTCCAGATCAATCAAAAGGGATTGTTTACATTCGAAAACAAGTTAATCAACATTCAACATGTCCCTCCCCCCCCGCCTTTTTTTTTTTTTTCTACAACTAACAACGGCAATTGAATAGTTTGAACCCAGTTAGATTCTGGTTTGTTTATTTGTTTGTTTTTCTGACAAGGGACTAGAGGAGGGATGGCCAAATGAGGTTCATCTGGAATCCCAATCCCGAATGGTTGGTATTGGCTGAAGGAGGGGTTCTGAGGCCATGACGGGACAAAGCAGGAAGGAGAGCTGTGATCATTCGCGGATGTTTTCAACGGGCAAGGGGGAAAGATGTAGCTACATACATACCAGACATTTCTGATCTCTGGACTAGAGGATTAAGCGTTTGGAGAGGATAGTGTGAGATAAAGCAGCACGGGAAGGTTGGCTCCATGTTGAAATTTGTACCTATTCCTTGGGCAGTGGAAAGTCATGGAAAACTGTTGACCATGATAGAAGCTACGATCAGATCTGAACTTTTAGGAAACCAAGCTGGACATAGGTGTAAGATGAAGTGAAGTGGGGCAGGGTAACTAATGAACTAGAAGTCCAAATAAGGGACAAGGACAAGGTAGATGTGAGAAAATTAGAATTGCCCAGGAGCCAGTGATAACCATGAGATTTCCATTTAGGATAATCGGTTTATAGAAAGCTTCATTATTTTTTCAATCTACTCCCAAACAGCATGCTTAATATGCCACAGACATTATAAAAATGGTTAATGAATGAGATATGTGTCAATGAATGGATGAGTGAGTGAATTAAAGTTAGGAGAAGGAGGTAGTTTGGAGGAAAAGGGGACAATTTTTATTTTAGACATTGAGTTTGGGGTGTCAGTAGAACCTCTTTAGAGGAGAAGACCCCAGGCCTCTCCAAATCAACCATTGTACCATTGACAGATTGTAGAATCTTCCCTCTCAACAACTGCTTTCTACACAGCACTTATCCTGCAGATGATCCAAGATGCTTCTCTAGGAAACCATGCACCTGTCTCATACAATTACCATTTATTGAAGCCTCCATTCTATGGTATTATTTGTGATACAATAAGTGATTTGACCTTTGCAACTTTTTAATAGGGAGGAGAGTATTATTTTCCCATTCTACAGAGGCAGAAAACGAGCTCTGGAGAGGTTCAAACACTTGCCAAGGTCCACACTGATGGTTACTAACTCAAGTAGCAAAGCTGGGATTTACACCCAACCTCCCCTCCCTTTTAATTCTCTAACTGTTCCATTTCTGCACGCTACCTCTCACTACTAGGAGACGCATTCTAGAAAATGCCCAACTCAGGCTGCTGATGTCATGTTAAGGAATCATGCCTAGTGGATCCTGCATCACCCTCTACGTTTTCTATTCTTTCCCGCTTACTCCCCAGTTTCCCTCATCCGTGCCTAACTGACCACCTAGCCCCTCTTTCTTACTCACCATACCCAACCGTGTTCCCAGCGCACGTGTGCCCTCTTTTCTGTTCTCACTTTCTACTTCTGTTTCTCTCACAGGTGCATGTGTGAACATGTGCATAAAGGTCACGGGCATTTGGAGTGGTTCAAGGAATTTTGTGGAAGAAAATGTGGGACAACCATGGCCGTATTGTGGTACATGTTCAGGCAAAGTTGCTGGATATAACCAGGGATTGTAAGGCAAATGCACAGCGCACAACTCTTTGTCTTGGAAAATGAGTGATTGGGACCATCCTAATGGCCCAACTGTTTAGCACGAAACAGCTTTTCGTCAGCCTGCGTACTCAACTGCCTTCTACAGGACTCAGTGCATGGGTGTCGTGAGATGTACGTTTGTTACTTGCTACAAACAACCCTGTAGGCAGGAATCGGTATTTCCAAATATCCACGTAACTGGGTCAAATGACATCCAGAGGTAGGCTGTGATGCTCTGATGCTCTTTATATCCGCTTTTCATGGAACCTAACATTTTAAGTCACTAATAATGACCCTGACATTTGACATTGTGTGTGAGTGGTGAGTCGTTATCTGTCCTTCACCAAGTTGTGATGCACCTTTTTTTCTTGAGACTTTTGGCAAGTTCAAGTCGCTAAGATTTATGACCAGGCAAAGGGACGGATGCTGTTGTCTTACTATGTTCAGTGTAACTGAGGTGCAGGCAGAAAATGGTCAAGACCTATGTTCCATCCCGGACCTTCTTGGTTCTTTGCCACAGAGCTTCTCTTGGCTCTGGGTCTGGGTGGCTTTGGCAGCGGCCACCGTCACAAAGCCGTGCTTTGCTGCTATTGCCACCACAGGCCAAAGAATTCCCATACGCGATGCCCACCGACAAGGGAAGTTGGCCGCGTCTGTGCCCTCCTGGGACTAGACTTCCCGATGCTCTGCTTCCCCAGTGTGTGCACGCAGTGCCAGGTGTCACCCTTCAAGTGCAAGGGGATTAATACCCCGTTGGGTGGATTTTTGATCGATGGGAGATAGTAGATAGGAAGGATCCAGCAGCAAGTGATCCACCTTCATTCCAAGACACAGCAGTTCCCTTCAGCCTTTCTGGATGTTCCGAAAGGCCAAGCACCGAGCTAGGTCTCTTGTAAGCTCTGAGCCAGATCAGTAATGCACCCTCTTGGATTTGCTTCCCCCTCCCATGACTCTTTTTCTTTCGTTTTCATTTCCTTTCATTTCCATGCACACCCTGTGGTACCACCCCAGCAGAGTTTCAGCACGTAAGCTCCTGGCTCGCTTTCTATTCTCTAGGGATGTGAGGCTAAGACACTTGTTTGTCCTTTCTACTAGACTTGAGTTCCTGGAAGGCATACGTCAAGGTCATCTTTCTGTTGATAGTGCCTAGATCTTTCGCCCATGTTTGCTGAATGAAAATGTCTGGCAGGCCAGCCAAAGGGAGCTTCACCAAGGAGACCACAATCTCTCAGTTCAGCTTGGCTTTGACTTTCACGGCACGCTCAAATTGCCACCCTCAGGTTGGTCGAGCCTGTTAATATCTTGCCAGACGTTGGAAGGCTTGGCCTGGGAGACACTGGAAAGATGCGCCACCCAGGCGCCCTGGCTTAATGAATTCTTAAAGCAGTGGTTTTTTTTTTTTTTTTTTTTTTTTAAAGGAGTAAAATAAATAAAGAGGATGAGAGAGGAAACCAAAATGCACAACCAATTTCCATAATTAAAAATCTGTGATTGGGGCGCCTGGGTGGCGCAGTCGGTTGAGCGTCCGACTTCAGCCAGGTCACGATCTCGCGGTCCGGGAGTTCGAGCCCCGCGTCGGGCTCTGGGCTGATGGCTCGGAGCCTGGAGCCTGTTTCCGATTCTGTGTCTCCCTCTCTCTCTGCCCCTCCCCCGTTCGTGCTCTGTCTCTCTCTGTCCCAAAAATAAATAAACGTTGGAAAAAAAAATTAAAAAAAAAATCTGTGATTAAAATAACGTGTTACTCATGTGTCAGCTGCTTCTAGTTGATGTGCTCTTGAGGAACATAAAGAGAAATAAGAAAGGGGATCTTGTAGCTGTGAGCTCCACTTCTACTGCCGTGATTCTCCTTTATGGGGTCACGTCATTGGTGATTTCAACCAGAATGGGGTGTACTTACATCTGGGTTTAAAACCCTGATTCCGATGTTCAAACATGATACGACCTTGCGTTAAGTCCTTGGTTCCCTACTTTCTCATTTGTGACGTAGATGACACCTTCACCAACATACACGGTATGAAAGTTTAGGGGAGGTAGCTGAAAGAATGGCCAAATAGGACTTTGAACAGCTTCAACAGCTCTCTGGGTTCAGGGATTTTAGTATTCTGTGGTGATAATGTGATTGATGCTGGTGATAATAATTGAATTATCCCCTCAGTGAATAAGCTTGAGTTTCTTTCGTAAACCGCATAAAGCAGCGTTTCTCAGTCTCAGGACCATTGACATTTGGGGCTGGTTAGTACTGTGAATTACAGGAAAAACAGCAGCATCCTTGGCTTCTACCTATTAGGTCCCAGTAGCACCCTTCACCCGTGGTATACCAAAAAAAAAAGGTCACCAGACGCCGCCAAACGTTCCCTTCCTGGGCAAGATCACTGCCAGTTGAGAGCCATCAAAATACAGCATGTCCGGGACAGCTATAGTTTCCCTCCCCTATATCAACATTTTGAATACGACTTGGAAAGCAAACGGCATACACACCCCCCGAAACGGCGACGGAGGCTGAGGCAGTTGGTGTATACGGCATTGTGTTTGCCACTGTTTATCCCGAACCCATAGCTCTGCTTAGACACGACCACTGCCTTATAGAATTCAGAGTTTACTTTCCGTCCACGCCAAGAAGCAACTTACATGAGGGTTCAGGAAGCTAGGAGACTCCCCTCCCAGAAGCCTCCTTCTGCATCAGAAGGCAGATGTGAGCTCCGCCTGTGAACTGATTTACAACCCAAACCCTATTTGTCCACACACATCACATAAAACCTGAGACTTGGAGACACGAGCTGCCGTGTTCATTTTTCCCCCTCAATTCTTTCGTGATAACCATTTAGACTCCAGCCCCTCTGTATTTTTCCTTTTTTTTTTTTTTTAACAATATAGCACGCTGTCATTTCCAGAAAATGTTTTAAATTAGTATAAAACTTGGCTAAATTTAGCTTTTATAGAAGAAAGAATAAAACATAATTAACTGTTTAAAGAAGAAAACAGAAACCACATGAAGGAATGAGGCTTGCTGGCGAGAAATCTAACGGTAGTGTTTGGTAGCTAACTCATCTCCTGTGCAACAGATGTTCACAAACTCAAATGGAAACAGGATGGCCATCCGCCTGGAAGGCATTGCTGATAAAAAGCTGGTAACCGGGAGCACGTAGGAGCCCCGCACAGGTGCGGCGTCTAGGCAGCCCCACTGCCCAGGGATGGGATCCCAAGAACTCCGGAGCGGCCAGGGGAACAGAAATCTCCGAAGAACGACCCACAGAGCAACACTCGGCAGGATGCCACGTCAGTCTAGTCCGTTGCTAATAATTGCCAGCCCTTGTGGAAAAGCCAGCCCTTGAAGCATTAGTTTCTGGTTTCAGCAGAACAGACGCTATCTTTTGTCATTTCTATATAAATACTTGCGAGTTGAGAGGCACTGTTTTTTTCTCCCGACGCAGACTACTCTTTATGGCTCTTCAGTGGGTAAAGGGGTTAGTTTGATTTAAAAACTAAAAATGATTCTCTGTTTGGCTCCGGGGGAGAAAAAAAAAAGGCATTAAAAAAAAATTCTGCAGAGAACAGAGAGAGACAAAGGGTTCCATTGTACCACGGACCTAGGCGCGTCGTGTCTCTTCCCTCCCGGTGCAGACAGAATGCCTGGCCCCAAAGCATACTAGATTATGCGCAGATGGGTCCAATCTTTGTCACCTAATAAAGACTCATTGAATCAAAGGCCAGATTATCATTTATTCTGCCGGACTAATGCAACATTCTCTCTTTAGTGCAGTCTTTTCTTCATAGTCAAACAGTTATAGTTATTATTATTGTTGTTGTTGCTGTAATATTTTAAAACACAGATGGACCTGGTTGGATACCATTGTAACATGGTGGCCGCCAGCCAAAAAAACTACAACAATCTATTGTTGAGAGCTAGCGCGCCTTGGGTGACTCATAGAGGCTCCGGGGTAATATGTCTGAAATCATCCCAATAACTTAATCGGCGAGTTCTGCTTTTATTCCTCGGTTTCCACATTTTATCTCCCTGGAAGTTAACAAATGAAATTCAGAATAATTGAATTATGGGTTAATAACGCATGAAATAAATTCATGATAAATCGAATCGCCAGCAAGCACCTTGCCAGATGACCTCGTTAGCAGTCACGTTTTATTTGAGGTGGCTCTAAATATGATAAGAATGGTTTTCTTTAGTTGAAAAAAAATCTAAAAAAAAAAAAAAAGGATCAGAAAACATTTTGAGGCTCAGTGTGGGGTTCTGGGATTCATCTTTGACGTCATACCTCGTTCCACAAAGTGATATAGTTTCATAGTGAAAAAATTAGAAGGAAAAGTACTTCTGTTTCCTGGGGACGAGAGTGGAAAGGAGAACCCCCTGATATGTCAGGGGTCCTGCTTTTCACCCACATTTTCCAGGGTTTTCAATGGAAAACGCCAAGTGAGTTTGAGTACCGTTTTCTAAAATTGCTTCCTCTTTTTTCTTTAAATTTTTTTAATGTTTATTTATTTTTGAGACAGAGAGACAGAGCATGAGCAAGGAAGGGGCCCAGAGAGAGGGAAACACAGAATGTGAAGCAGGCTCCAGGCTCTGAGCTGTCAGCACAGAACCCGACGCGGGGCTCGAACTCACGAACTGTGAAATCATGACCTGAGCCGAAGTCGGACGCTTAACCGACTGAGCCACCCAGGCGCCCCTAAAATTGCTTCCTCTCTGACCCATGGCATTCATAGTCAGGCCCCCAGGCTCCGAAGAAATGAGAAATTAACTTTACCACCTCTTTTTTCAATGAAGTTCTCCCCAAAGATGCCAAACCTTTGGATGCAAGGCTTTGAAGGCTTTCATTATGCAGACATCCTTGCATTTCATGCGTGCTGAGTGGTAACTTATGGTTTCTAAAGTTTACATTTGGATTAAGAATAGCAAATAATAAGCTATGTATCATATAATATTCAGAGCAAAAAGATCCAATGTTACCAAGAAGAGATCGAGACACTGAATGCCTACCCATGTTATATTTGATAGTTTTCTAAGTAGTCTAATGCCACTTATGTCTCTGGGAGAACGAAAGGTGTTATATTTTTCTCCCTTCACTGAAGGATAATCAAGATCAAAAGTAAGCAAATCCTCTCTCTCCTTTTTTCCGGTTTTTTATTTTATTTATTTTAATATGAAATTCATTGTCAAATTGGTTTCCATACAACACCCAGTGCTCCTCCCAACAGGTGCCCTCTTCAATGCCCATCACCCACCCTCCCCTCCTTCCCCTCCCCATCAACCCGCAGTTTATTCTCAGTTTTTAAGAGTCTCTTATGGTTTGGCTCCCTCCCTCTCTAACTCTCTCTTTGGCTACACTATTCCAGTTTCTAATTATAACTAAGTTAGTTCTCATTAGTGTGAAAAATTGGAGTGATTGTCTTCTCCTTTATGCTGAGATAGATTCTCTTAGTTGGATCTCGTTCAGGGTCTGATGCAGACAAATTGTGTTTTGCAAGTTTCTCTCCCCTTTCTTCCTGCTCTTCATTGGCTCTTCTTTTTTTCCCTATATGTGGGGAATCTGATCCGCCAAATGCCATATCTGCCAAAATGCTGAACACACATTGTTTACAAGTCAGGGCGGACTCAGCGAGCGGCCCTATAACAACCGGACATCCACGTGCAAAAAAACTCATCTGGACACAGACCTCCCACTCTTCATAACCATTACCTCAAAGTAGATTACAAAGCTACCTGTAAAATGCAAAACTGTAAAACTCCTAGAATATGACATAAGAAACAGCTTAGAGGACCTTGGGTATGATGTGATGTTTTATTTTATTTTATTAAAAAAAATTTTTTTAATGTTTTATTTATTTTTGAGACAGGGAGAGACAGAGCATGGACAGGGGAGGGTCAGAGAGAGGGAGACACAGAATCTGAAACAGGCTCCAGGCTCTGAGCTGTCAGCACAGAGCCCGACTCGGGGCTCGAACTCAAGGACCGAGAGATCATGACCTGAGCCGAAGTCGGCCGCTTAACCGGCTCAGCCACCCAGGCACCCCTGATGTGATGTTTTAGATACAACACCAAAGGTATGATCTATGGAAGAAATAACTGATATGTGAAGCTCTTATTAAAATGAAGATGTAAAGACAATGCCAAGAAAATGAAAAGACAAACTATAGACTAGGAGAAAATATTTGCAAAAAACGCATCTGAGAAAGGACCGTCATCTAAAATACACGAAGAACTTGAAAAACTCTACAGGACACAGATGGATAGCCTGATTAAAATATGGGCCAAAGATCGATCTTAAATGACACCTCACCAAAGAAAATATACAGATGTCAAGTAAGCAGTGGAAAAGATGTTCCACATCGTGTCTCAGCAGGGAAATGTACATTAAAATGACAATGAGCTATCACTATCCACCTGTTAGAAGAGCTAAATTCCTTAACACTGACGACAGCAAATGCTGACAAGGATGTGGAGCAGCCGGAACTTCCGTTCACTGCTGGTGGGCACGCAATATGGTACAGCCACTTTGGAGGACACTTTGGCAGTTTCTTCCAGAACTCAACATACTCTTATCCGATGATCCAGCAGTCACACTCCTTGGTAGTTACCAAAGGAGTTCAAAACTTATGTCCACAAAAAACCTGCACAAGGACGTTTATAGCAGCTTTCTTCATTACTGCCAAGACATAAAAACAACCAAGATACCCTTTGGTAGGATAAATAGACTGTGGTAAATCCAGCGGATGGAATATTATTGAGTGCTGAAAAGAAATGAGCTATCAAGCTATGAGAAGATGTAGAGAGAACTTAAATGCATATTAGTAAGTGATGTGACTCTGAAAAGGCTATATACTGTATTATTTCCATTACATGATATTCTGGAAAAGGCAAAACTATGGAGACAGTATAAAGATCAGCGGTTGCCAGCATTTGGGGGCAGAAGGGAACAATGAATAGGTGGAGTACAGAAGATCTTTAGGGCAGTGAAAATACTCTTTACGATGTCATGTCATATACCTTTGTACAAACCCATAGAATGCAGAACACCAAGAGTGAGCCATGATGTAAACGATGGGCTTTGGGCGATTGTGATGTGTCAGCGTAGGCTCATCAATTGTCACAAATGTGCCACTCTGGTGGAGGATGATGAAAATGTAGGAGGCTATGCATGTGTACTGGCAAGGAAGGGTGCGAGAAATCTCTGTCACTTCCCCTCAATTTTTATGTGAACCTAAAACTGCTCTTAGAAAGTGAAGTCTCAATTAAAAAAGTAATTATGAAAGTAACAGTAATAAAGAAGTATGAAAATCTGTGTAACAAATGGCCTTCCTTTTCTTCGCAACACATTGTTTTTTGTGCTTGATATTACCATTTGTGATCATCCTTCGTTATGTCTTTGCCTACACATAGAGCAGCAAAAAGGACTAACTTCCTTACGATAACTTTTAGTTGGATAGGGTTCTGAGACTATTCTGACAGTAAGATATAATCTTGGTTTTATTGATTACCTGGCAAAGTACTGAGACCATAGGGACGTAAGTCTTCTACGGGTCACCACCATTCTAAGGGAAACTCATATTTATCACTATTTTTTCTAGACTCAGTTTATATAACGGTGCACTTCATGTTATAAAAGTCTTCGCAAAAGTTTTATAGATGAAATTTATAAACAAATTGGATGATTGATCATTGAGCATACTGTGTCTGTATTTGCTACTTTTTAAAGACAAGTAAATGGTCAAGATAACTTTCTCTATCAGAGAATCCTAATGGATCATATGATGGGTTTTCTAGAAAAAAATTGGAAAACAAACTTATCTCAGTGAACAAAAGAGTTCAGGAAAGAAAATGTAATGCTTCCTAGGCTCAACAGATATACTTATTCTAACAGCTGCTTCTGTAGACAATGAAAAGTGAACAAACATTATTATCTCAAGGTAAAAATGGTCACCTCTGTTGTGTCACTGATCGTCAATGGCATCAGTTTGCTTCTATCTTGTCCATCAATGACTTTTTTTCTACTGCTACAGTAACTGAATTCTTCCATTGGAGAAGAACATAATGGTCATGTGTGATATATATTGAGGGTACCCATTCATGACAGAAAACATGTAAGAGAGACTCTGCCCTGGTAAGCCAAAGTACACCTGCCGTGTCAGAATGAGGGAAGAAACAGGGGTTCCTTAGTCTCAGGCTTGAACATCTTAAACAAACATCACCACTCGGGCCTTAGGGTCTAACCTCCCAGGGAGGTATTGAGCACCAAGAATACTACTCCCAAGACAGGGGCAAACTAGAGGCTGCCTAAAATTTTCTACCAAGGGAGCCTACATTCATCTGTAAAAATCGTAGCCTGTGGAAGCATGTAGCAGAGGGAATGCTAGACCCCAGCCAGCTTCTGCAGGGGTGGTTAGGAAAACTCTGGAACATTTCAAATTCTGTGATCTTTGCATCACTTTGCTTCTGTGTTTCTTTTCTTTCTCTCAGACAAGACCATTCAGGTTCGCCAGAGAATTGCGCAATATATAACCAAGTATGCCTCTCCCCTTCATATTTTCTTTCGTTTTTATTTTAAATTTTTTTTTCAACGTTTTTTATTTATTTTTGGGACAGAGAGAGACAGAGCATGAACGGGGGAGGGGCAGAGAGAGAGGGAGACACAGAATCGGAAACAGGCTCCAGGCTCCGAGCCATCAGCCCAGAGTCTGACGCGGGGCTCGAACTCAAGGACCGCGAGATCGTGACCTGGCTGAAGTCGGACGCTTAACCGACTGTGCCACCCAGGCGCCCCTCGTTTTTATTTTAAAGAGAAACCAATAGCCATTACCCATTTAATGATCGGCAGTGAAGAGACAGGAGTGTCTCAACCTTGTAACTTTTCTGGATTCTTTTCAGTGTTCCCCAAAACAAAACCAAACCAAAACCAAAAGAAAAAACAGGTGCTAGATGCTTCCAGGACAGAGTCAACTTCTACTGCTTGTTTTGTATGTCTGATGGGTAGCATGAGTTGAGGAATAATGCCAGAAAGCGGCTGAGGATCTTGTGGGGTGGAAGCTGCCAAAAGATGGAGGAACATTAGTGACTTATAAGATGCATTGATAATGGAAGCCACGGTCCAGAATTCTAGGGCTGCAAGGAAAGGAGTTGCTTATGGTCTATCGAGAGGTAAGTATTTGTTGGTTCTTTCATGTCCCGGTTAAATGTGTTTGATACAGTCATCAAAATCTAGAATTCCTCGGTGCAAGGTCTAAACACACAGACAATAATAAATGGCACTGAAAGGAATCCATAGGATTTTTGAAATCAGTTCTTAGATAGCACAATGACCACGTTCATGTATGTGTATGCACACACACACACACACACACACACACACCCTAACCCAGAGATAGATTAAAAACAGCAGTTTGCATCCCGTCTGTTTCTAAGCCCTGAATCCAAGTTGAGGGGAGAAATGAGGTCTATCACATTTAGTTTTGTTCTAGGGCGTGAGAGTGTGTGAGCTTTTCTGAAGCCTCACCTTCAGTCAAACCCACGTAAGCCTTGAATTGCCCTCCTTTTCAAGGCAAGTAAGATGATGCTTTTCCTGCAACTTTCAGGAGGAAAGGTAGGAACTTTCTGGTGCCTTGAAGAGTGACAATTAGTAGGCGTCTCTGTCACCAGGCTTGGAAACCTTTGATCTGTGCTTCTGGCTCCTTCCAAATACATTCGTGCCTTTCAACTTGAAATTAAAAAACAGAAAATGCAAACCTAGTGTGCCTTCTTGATGAGAGCGATGACCTAGCCCTATTCAAACAGCAGCTCAACGTCTCTCAGCATCAGGGGAATACAAATCAAAACCACAGTGAGATACCACATCACACCTGTCAGAATGGCTAACATGAACATCCTCATGGCGAGGATGAGGAGAAACGGGGACCCCTCTGGCGCTGTTGGTGGGAATGCAAACTGGTGCGGCTGCTCTGGAAAACAGTACGGGGTTTCCTCCAAAAAACTAAAATAGAACTACCTGATGACCCAGAAATTGCACTACAAGGTATTTACCCAATGATACAAAAATACAGATTCAATGGGGCACAAGCACCCTGATGTTTATAGCAGCATTATCAAACAATAGCCAAACTATGGAGAGAGAATCCAAGTGTCCATTGACTGATGGATGGATAAAGAAGATGTGGTATACACACACACACACACACACACACACATACACGCGCGCGCGCGCGCACGTGCACACACACATACACATACACACTGGAATATTACTCAGTCATCAAAAAGAATAAAATCTTGCCATTTGCAATGACGTGGACAGAGCTAGAATGTATCACGCTAAGTGAAATAAGTCAATCAGAGAAAGATAAATACCATATGATTTCACTCACACGTGGAGTTTAAGAAACAAAACAGAAGAACATATGGGAAGGGGAGAAAAAGAAGAGAGGGAAACAAACCACAAAAGACTTTTGATGATAGAGAACAAACTGAGGGTTGACGGAGGGAGATGGGCGGGGTATGGGTTAGGTGGGTGATGGGTACTAAGGCGGGCACTTGTGGTGATCACTAGATGTTGCATGTAGGTGATGAATCGCTAAATTCTAATCCTGAAACCAACATCACTGCTGTAGGTTAGCTACCTAAAATTTAAATAAATAAAAAAAAAAAGAGCAGTACAGATAGCTGGAAATGTCTGATCCTGTTACGGCCATGGAAACTAACTGTGGCTCCCAGGGCTCTGAAGACGTCAAGAGTATGCAATGGTCCTTCTTTGGGTCCCTATATTCTAAATGTCTTAACTGAGAGTCATTCTGCCCCTTTCTTTAATCAACTGATCAATGTACAAACAACCGAAGTATCCTCCTGACAAGTCTCAATCCAGAAATGTGACAATTTCTATGTTCACTCTGGTGTCTAGAAGTCAGTCTGGCTCCCTTTAGCCTCTGGGCCCCCAGGAGGTCCAAGGCAAGAGTGACAGGTTACTCAAGAATGCACTCTCCTGCCTCTAGGGGAGCAGGTATGCTCACGGGGCACTGGTCTACATAAATAAGGTGGGAAAGAAAGATCCCTGAGTTGGGAGTTGAGACCTGCTTTCTCCTCCTGGCTTTGCCACTAACTAGGAGTGAGATAAGGGGCAGTTTCCTCCTTGGGACTCAGTTTCCACACCTTCAGTATGAAGGCTATCTGGAGATATCCATGAATCACGACGGTGTGCCATCACCAGCTACCCTGTTCTCTCTTGGGGCGGTCCTATGGCATGCATTATTTCGTACCCCCACATGGTTCAGAATAAGCGAAGTAAGTCAACTGACATCACTGGCACTCTCTGAGGGTGTGGAGGGTGTATGTGGTGGAAGAAGAGGGAACTGGTAGTTTCCTGCCGATGCGGATCATACTCGAAGCTACCAGGACCAAGTCTCCCTTCCCCTTTCATCCCAGAATTTTGGCTTCTCTCTTCCCGTAGCTCTTCCTGGGGCACTTCCTAAATATTCTACGGGAATAGCTATCTATTTTTCCACGTAGGTTCAGATTCGTATCGAGGTCCACACATCCCGAGAAAGGTATCTGACATTACTACACAGAAGAGTCTGCATGTGACACAAAGTCCTCCCACACTCAGGTCTGAAGGAACACGCTTTCCTTTGTGATTCTTAACATAATCTACCAATCAGTCTTTTCCAAACTCTTGTCTTTTCATGTATGACATGTTAAGACTTTTACGAAAGAACTCTCTTCAATGTCAGCCCAGAGAGTCTGCAGAAAATGTTTCAGCTCTATTTACCCGCATTCTTTTTTGCGCGTCATTTTACTAAAGCCAGATATCTGAAAGATGAACGTACGGGGATTTAATTTCTCAATGGTATGAAAGGCTATTAACGGTTTTATTGATGTTTAGCTATAGATGATGATTTCTTTCTCTCTCTCTCTCTCTCTCTCTCTTTTTTTTGAGGCTAGGAGGATTATTTAATGAGAGACATACGTAACAAGTTAAAGCTTGCTAGCTTACTTCATCTCGGTAACGGAGAAAACTCCTTCAACTGTGGATTTTCTTTCAGAGGGCATTCTGAACCATGCAAAATACGGTCTGATTCCTCAAAGAAAATTAGAAAACAATGAAGAAAAAGTACCTTTAAATTTTATGAGCTCCTCACCCCTGCCCCTCTCCCCGCTAATCTCTGCAACCCAATCCAGGATCGAATGCATGAGATTCAAATACCAGAGATGTTACGGTTGTGGAATATTTAGAAGCCATTCCCTTGAGACACACACCTATGTTGGGGTGGACCACTGTTGTTCCTGGGGATAGAACATGGAACCAGTTCAACGACTAGGCTGGGTGACCTTCCATAGGTTATTTACGCAGCAGGTTCCCAAGATTTACAAGACTGTATCTTTGAACTTGCTCTAATGCACTGGGGGGCAAATTTCCTATTCGTTTACTTATACCTTGATGACGACGTCGGGCAAAAATGTATACAAATGGGGTTGTGTGGATATCTTCACCGCATCGGAGCGCTGCGCAGGCTCCATGGTCACCTGACAATCAGTCTCCAGAGGCCTCAAGGAGTGCCTGGCTTTCTTCACTCTGACCCAAGCTCAGGTAAGTGTCCATTATTGCTCCAAAAGCTACTCTTGATTGTGCTTAATTGATATTTCCATTAGTCTGATGAACACACATAGCATCAAATGCCAGGATTGGCCACAAATTGAGTATGAGGCGTCCTTCGCCTCCGCATGGGAGGGTGAAGAAGGTTTTCAAGGCGGAGGAGGACATGGGGAGGACAATTAGCAGGGTTCACGGACCCTTTCCAGTGCTGAGATGACACCAGATGCCCGTCTGTTGCTTGCGCTCAGTGCATGCTTAAGTCTATGCTTATTCGCGGGGAGAATCAGCAAATCACACTGGTTTTGAACACCAGAGGCTCCATTTAGCAGTGGGACAAGCCCGTGCTGCTGAAATAAAGCAGTGAGGCAGCAAGTGGGCTGGAAGCCTCCAGTCTGGTTGAAGGAAAGTTTCCCTCCCCTCACCCCAGCCAGACAGCCATGTCAGGTGTGAACCCCGAAGTCTTATAAAAGCTCTACCAACTGCCCCAACTGAACTGGGTTCAGAGCCCCAAGTGACCGCGTCAGCTTTTAACCCGCTTTCCTGCCACTTTGGCACATTGTATGTCTCCAAGCAATTGGGATATATGGGAAGCATCTATGGAAAAGGTCCACGGGGGACAATCAGTCATGTCATCAAGATCACTTTCTGCAGCAAACGACCACAAATGTTAGAGTGAAAATAGACTAATTTCAGTCTGACTGTTCTACTGTTCTTGGTTTTATGACCATGTTTTTCACCCCGGGTGGAAAAATACAAAGAACTGCCCTGGAACTAAAAACAGAAAAGAATCTGTTTTGAGGAACATTTTCCCCCTTGACTTCTCTGCTGCATTTACCAGATGTCCCCCATCGCGGGCTCCAACAAGAACCACACAATGGACTTTTCGGCCCATTCCTGCCAGCACCCAACACCTCAAACGCGCATTCGTGAAGTGTAAAAAGCATCTTTAACATCTTCCTGGCAAAGTACTTCACGTGAGTCACCGGCTTTCCACTTGTTCTACCAAAGAGAGACAGAAGGACCAACTAATCAAACTCTATTGCACACACTGCCAAAGAGACAAATGATGACAGAAAGCCAATGTGGTTATGAGGAGAGAACATAGAACCAAATCTCAGTGTTGGTTCAATTATCGGGCCACATGGTCTTCCACGCGGCGTTTATGTTGGCACGTTCTCACTTCTCAAAGCAGGCTCAGAGATTTATAAGACGGTGCCTTTGGGTTTATGCTGATGTCCTTAAGTAAAAGTTACATGTTGACTTACCTGTACATTGACAACTGGGTCTGGTAAAACTGGGGGGAGCAAACGTCCAACCCTCCCAAGTCCATTGTATACACATGCGGTCCTCTTATAGTCACCCAATAGGGATGATTGTGGTAGATGCTGGGGGAGATTTGCCTAAATAGAACAGTTTGCTTATGTAATACCCTTCCTCGTTTCCCCACATCTTTTTTCCTTTCCTTTTTGAAACAAATAGAAAGAAAGGAGGTTTAGGGAATCATTTCGTGTGCTTCCTACGTCCCCAACAGGTTTCTTACCCGTTGAGATTCTCAACCTTACGGAACAAAGAAAATTCCCGAGTCGCACAGCAATCAGGGTAAGATTGTGCGGACTCGGATTGTGCAACAATTCTTTTTTTTTTAAGTTTATTTACCTATTCATTTTGAGAGAGAACGAGTGGGGGAGGGGCAGAGAGAGAATCCCACGCAGCCTCCGCAGAGCCTGACCTGGGGCTCGAACCCCTCAACGGTGAGATCGTGACCTGAGCCCAAATCAAGAGTTGGATGCTTAACCGACTGAGCCAGCCAGGCGCCCCAGGGTAGTGTAACAATTCTTTCTCAAACAGGTCTTCTGAGATTTAGGCGGGGAGAGTATGCTTCTGGATTAGTCAATATCGGGATGCACAGCATGTCAGCACACGAGATACGTGGTTAAATATTATATTGCTTTGGGTGTTGGGCTAATATCAGTGTTTCCTTCGCATGAACGTCATCTGGCAATGTTGATCCTCACAGTCTAAGCGAATGATATGCAGCCAGAAGAGGGGCTGGCATCTCCTCTGAGATCATAAGATAGAGTCTGCACTGGGAATGTTAAAGTTGGAGACGACTGGGTCTGCATTTGTGCGATTAGGGAGTATGCTAACTATCACAACCATGTTATGGCCGTAAAGAAAAAGAGGTACTTTACTTTCAGCAATGCCTGTGTCTAAGGGCGCATTTTGAGAATAAATCTATAACTCGAGCATCTTCTTTGCTAACGTTCATGAATCAGCTGCTAACCAACTAGATGAGCAATGTAATAGGTAGTTTCAGTGTTAACACTTCCACTCCCGGAAGAATTGTTTGGCAGATGGCTTTAGACTTACTCGGGAACTGTTACAACATCAAAGCACGGCTTATGGAGCTTGGCAAATGAGGCATTGTATTTGAGTGTCATCTATTGTTTCCAACATGACTTTCTAAAGGACCTTTTTGATACCAAAGATTAATAGCAAGTGGAGTTAAATAAATCATGTCATTGAGAACAGGAATGCCAATATAGATATTATCAAGACACGTAATTTGGCAAAAAAAATATCTGTTGGGCGTCTGCTCTGTGCCAGCCATGCATTGGCCAACACCTGCTAATCAGTCATGGACACTCATGAGAATACATCGGAGTCTATGTTTTCAGGCGGACTAAAATATAGTTACAGAGAAGGCACCAAAAATAGCATTCTTCGGTTTTTCTTTTCCAAAACCCAACTCCACAATCTCACAGACGTACGCAGGCCCGTTTCTCTGTGATGAAAAACACGCTCGTTCTTGCCCAATGGGTGTGCAATGCACCTTCCCTAGACCTCGTGACCTGCCTCCTTGACAGCGGATTTTCCTTACTCCACGTCTCTGCCGGATCCCCCACAAGAGCACCCCCACCTTCCACCTCCACATTCTTACCATCTCCTCACGTCCCAGCCCAGAAACCTGCTTTTTACTCCCACTGCTCTCCTGAAATTGCTTTCTCAAATGTCAGCGGCGTCAACAGTTGCTGATTCAATTCTTCCCTTCTAGACTTCTCGGCGATGCCCTGGCAACACTCTCGTTGAAATGTTCTCTACCCTCAGTGTCTCCTTGACCCTGTAACAGCCTAAGACTTTTCTTCACCATTCTGACAGTTCTTTCCATCTTCTGTGCTCTCATCTCCAGACAGATGCTCTCTTTAAGGCTTTCATTTAGCTGCCTGTACCATTTCTTGTAGCGCTTGGGTGTTTCTTGGGCTTCAACTGCTGTGTCTATAAAGGTGACTCTCAAAACTCTTCCTCCAGACCTCGCTTCTCCTTAAACTCCAGTCTTAACCTCCCCACTTGTTAGCTGGACAGCTCGTTTCTTGATGAGCTTTGACTTCTTCTCCCTGATAACCTTCCTTTCCAGGCTTTCTGGTTTAAAAAAGAAATTTCTTTTAATGTCTATTTGTTTTTGAGAGAGAGAGAGAGAAAGAGAGAGAGAAAGTTTGAGCAGGGGCAGGGCAGAGAGAGAGGGAGACACAGAATCCGAAGCAGGCTCCAGGCTCCGAGCTGTCAGCACAGAGCCCGACGTGGGGCTCGAACCCACAAACTGCGATATCATGATGTGAACCAAAGTCGGACGCTTAAGTGACTGAGCTTACCCAGGCGCCTCAGGGGCTTTGTGGTTTTGAACATGGCACCCTGTTTTCCCAACCACCCGTGTAATCTTAGATGTGGATTCTCTCTCTCAGTTGGTTGCCAATTCTCTCAGTTCTGTCCTCATTATATCCACTCTCATGTCCCATATCTTGGTTTATCCTGCCACCATCTCCATTCAGCTCCTCACGAATTCCCTCTGTGAGCTGGTCTTCCTAACCCCCATCTCTTCCCGCTTTCCAATGCCTTCACATCTCGCAAAATCTAGGATAATCTTCCCCAAGACATGATACCATGGTGACATTGCTTTCTTCAAAAATGCTCTATTGTGTTTTGACCCCTAAACTCATGTTCTTAGTCTTTGCTCTGCTCTTCCTCAAATATGTAATCATGTCCTTCAGACCCAATGGACTCAGTGATAGGCCCAAATAACACACGACTTTCCCCTTTCTCCCCCATTGTCTGTGCTCATCCAGCTGCTTGGAATACTCTCCTTTACACATCTCTGCCCTTGTCATCCCTCCAGGGCCAGCTGTGTTGTCATATTCCCCCCAAAGCCTTCCCCTTATGGGGATGCCGTGGAAATCAGAATAGGGCTTCGCCTTTCTCCATAGCTTGGTTTGATTCATACACCACAGATACGAAAGTTATAGGGGGTCTTACATCACACAGCAACACGTGGTTGACAAATCATTGCAGGAAGTGGCTGTTGAGAGCAGAGGTTTGTTTACCAAAGGGCCCAGCTCTGAAGTTGAGTGTATAAGAACTTCCCTGGCCAGGGTCATTTGGTGCTGTGCAGACACAAGGCGGAGGTCACAAATGGGCTTGGGCTACGACATCCCAGCTGTCTGCAGACTCTCCCAGTCATCTCGAAGGAACTGGTGAGGCCCATGGGGAACTACAATGTGGGCATCACACACATAGAAGAGAAGAGGTCAACTTCTCAACGGCCCCTCCTCTATGGTCCTCCCTGAACTCTTGCTCTCTCCCTCTTCTGACCACACGTGGTGATACATCTATGCCTCCATTGGCCTGATTACTTCCTGTATTTTAGCCTTGTCATCTCACCAAATAGATTAGGAGATTTTTGACTGGGAGAGTGAATTTGATTTGTTACCATAGTACCTAACATCGTCGTTTGCCCAGAGCTGGGATTTAATCAATGTTGGTTGAAGAAATACCGAAGGATAAAGTTTCAGAGTTTTGGGGCCACCGTCACTGTCTGATGTGTTGATATGTGTCCTATACGAACGTGCCTGTTTCTCAACCTACTGCTCAGATTAATGAGTTTTTATAGGGCCTCTGGATAGGGCAGCTTTCAGAATAAAGACCCCCCCCCCCCCCCACGCACTCTCTCACATGAATGACTAAATAATCTCAAACTGTATTATTTATATAAATCCAAGGGAATATGCTGAAACTGCAGTTATTTCTAGAAGGTGGAAAGACTTGGCATTATAAGCAAGTCGATGTCTTATTTTCGTCATTTTTTTCCCCCCAAATGTGTTCACGAAGACAGGAACCCACAGCTAGTTCCCCGGCAGGGTGAACGTTTTCCACGGAAGCCCTATGTATTGTGGTAACTATTTCTTCTTCTCCACAGAGATCTCTGATTTTTCTCCCTCCATTCCCATCAGAGGCCTGTCCATGCGCTGGAGGGACTTCGCAGTTGTGCCGCCCCTGAACACAGTCACGCTCAAAGCTTTCTCAGAAGTGTTTCCTCCGAGGTCTTCATAAAAATTCTTGTGGAGACTGTGGTACCTTGCTCACATGTAGAAGGTATTTGTCACCCGGGAGTGCATGTGACAGAGAGCGCTGCAGACCTCGGAACCTGGGGCTCTGTGGACATTTCACCTCCTTTCCTAACATCAAAGGCCTCGACGCCAGCATCCAGTCAGGTTTCCATGAGGGTTTTCATCTGTTGCTTCTTCTTCTCAGAGGCTGGTCAGGAGCCCGGTCAGCTCTACCTCCCACCCAGGCATTAACTGAAGACATCCCCTTCTGTTTCACTTTCGAAACGAAGGTTGGTATGTCAGCTGAGATTTAGAATGGCTATCTCTTGTAAAAATTCACTTCTTCATATAAATGGAAAAAGGCACCACAAGAAAAGCCGTGGCAATAATACCTCTTCAATCACGGCCTCAGACAGGGCTGATTTGGGCCTCGTCCGACCTCGTGAGGCCAGCCAGAGGCCAAGTGCACCTGGGCTCCCTCTCCACCCAGACAGACTTTCATTTCATTCATGAGAGCTCTTAGTGTGTCCTACTCCAAAATAGTATGAAAAGTCTCTGCTCTAGATGGCGATAGGCTCTCAGGGGAACATTTCTCCGAGGAGGTTCCAAGGGCCCTGCTTAAATTACCCGAGGCCCAGACTCAAAGCGAAGGGGCCACGGTGCGCAGATTTTCATTTTGGGTGCGGGGACATGAAGAGTACCGAGGTGGCATCGAGGACTCACCGAGGAGCGCTTCTCTGACTGGGGAATGACCGACCACGAGGATGGGGCTATCCAGGTGGCCGGAACATGCGGAGCAGGCGACTTCCAACCTGACCCGATGGTATATAAACAAGCAAACACACAGAACTTCTTGCCTGCTGATGCTCCTTTATTCATATATCACTTCCTGCCCCACGCCCTAGGCAACCACATTGGGTTTGTCTGGAGATTTGGAAGACAGGAGTAAAGAGATATTTGGGATATTTTAGATAAAAGGAACAAATGAACCAAATGACACGCCAAAATCTTTTTTTTTTTTTTTTTGGTCAAACGACCAACATCAGTACAGTGATTAGTTTGAATATTCCCAGTAGCCCACCTTTGTTTGAGGTTCACTGGAAGGTTTTACTAATGGCAGGATTTAAGACCAGTGACCTCTGTCTTCTTGGATACATGCTTTCCAGCTGCCGGACTATCAAGTGCATTTCTATAAGGCATATTGTGAGTTGTTTTTTTTTTTTTAAACATGATTTTCTGTATTATAAACAGAGATCTGACCTTTACCCCAATGAGGCTGGATTGAACGTTTTGTCAGGGAATGGTGAAGGGGACCCTTTGAAAATGTAACCCCCAATGGGAGGAGGAAAAGAAAATTTTGCTCCCCAGGTTGGCCTCCTGGAGGCATGTTCATTTATATATATATATATATACACACACATATATGAATAAATATGAATGCTAATAGATTAATGAATGTTAATATGAATGTTAATAGACTTATTCCTAACAGGCAAAAACTGGAAACAGAATCTATCAACAGGTAAACATATAAACAATTTTTAGTGAAACTGCTAAGATTGGATCCACATGGGAACTGGCCAGTAATAATAAGAAATGAACCTACTAGTACTCATCAATCTGAAAAATCTTTTTTTTTTTCAGAGCAATGTCTTCTGCTTTCATTTATTTATTTATTTATTTAAGTGCCCTCCAAGCCCACCCAATGCAGAGCCCAACACAGAGCTTGAACTCACTACTCTGAGATCAAGACCCGAACCTAGATCAAGAGTTGTACGCTTAACCGACTGAGACACCCCCATATGCTCGTTGATTCAGCGCAAAGCCATGAGGGCAGCCCCAAGCCCAGAGATGACCACGCTAATGAGGAAAGGCCCATAAGACCAGTCTTGAGATTTTTAGCCTGTCACGGTGCTACATGAAATGGGGAGGGGGCACCTCAGTGCCATCAGCCAGCTTTGTTTAGCCAACCAATAGCTAATGCTTATTGGTCATATCCCTTCTGGCAAGTATTGAGCTAGGCCCTGGGGGCACCAAGATGATTAATGGATGAGAATCTACTTCAGGGAGCATATAGTTCCTCCAGGTTAGCCAAGATGGCTGTCCCTCTGAACTAACTGGATATCAGTGACTGACACTGGAGTAGGCGTCCCACTCGCAGACATATAGGATCTTCTTAACTGACATCATAGGATCCCAGAATTTTATAACACTGAGGGACCTTAGAGATTTTTTAGCACGTTGACATAAAATTAAAAGATTATTGTAGTTCCTTATAAACTGTCCAGAGCTGAACAAACATTGTTATCTGTCTAAGGGTCTCGGTTTATGAAGGGGAAATCCGACACAAAGCTAAGTGATCATTCGGGGTCTAATAGCTACATCGTCACACATGTTGGGTAATAGTTACAACTCACATTTTATGTTTGTTTAGGATTCAAAACTTACGTCTTATTTGGTTGACGGAGGGAGGTGGGGGGGTAAGCTAGATGGGGGATGGGTACTAAGTCAGGCACCTGTTGGGATGAGCCCTGGGTGTTGTATGTAAGTGACGAATCACTGGGTTCTGCTCCTGAAACCAATATTGCACGGGATGTTAACTAACTGGAATTGTCATAAAAATTTGAAAAGAAAAAAAAAACCCTGTGTTATAAATAACAGATACAGAGGCGTGATGGGAAGGAAACTGCACTAAGGAAACACTAAAATGCAATTTTGTTCTGCATATCTAAAGTATAACTAATGAGAATAACCTAAAAGCCAAAAAAAAAAAAAAGTCAAGCACTCGCAAGTATGAGCTTAGGTAATAATTATTCGATGGTTTAGTTGCATTTTACAGACTACCTGTGGTAGGCAGGATCCTAAGACACTCCCCTCCTCCCAGGATTTCCCACCCTAATCCCTGCAGGTGTCTCTGCCTTTGTGCTAACTTCCAGCATGGTGGAGGGGAAGCATGAACATCCTGTAGAATCTTAGAGAATGTAATTAAAAGTTCTGTTTATAAATCCTTTATTGACATTTAGGAAATGATTACAGTGCTACATGGTGCTTCATTCTCTAATATGATGTTCCTTAGAGAGGACATCAGCGATTTGTCAACAGCCTCTGGAAATCAAGTGACAAGTTATTTACGTTTTACAGTGTGGCCAAATGCTAGGTACCTCCTCCCAGGTGGGGACTCGTCACCAAATTCGTTCACAGAGGTGGCTCAGAGGCTTTGAAGACAAGCCATAGTCAATTCTACAAGTCAACAAGGAGAATGACAGCAATCCCACCAAGAACAGGGACCCCGACACTCAAACACCAGAAGCTGCGTGGAATTTCTTTCGTGTCTTTCTAGTGAACAAAAGAATTCTTATAAAAAAAAAAGTGTGGAATTGGCCTGTCACCACGCTGGCTGCCTGAGACTATACCTTTGCACCGGTTTGGCACCTCTTGTCCTTAAGTCATAATGTTGGGCATGGACCCTACTCAACGTATGGGATCTGAAGGAATGAATGGATTGTAAGTTTGTAATTGCTTTACGACTACTAAGTGCTCTTATTCATAATTATCTCCTTTAATCACCTAGTCCTCACCTTTCTGGAGGGTTAAAAAATAACGCCCTCATTTTATAGGAAAAGAAACTGACGTTTGGGAAGTTTGATTTGTCCCAGGGGCCACGTTCTCATTTCTTTTTTTCCCCTAATGTTTATTTTTGAGAGATAAAGAGACAGAAAGAGAAGGACAGAGAGTGAGTGGGGGAGGGACAGAGAGAGAGGGAGACACAGAATCGGAAGCTGGCTCCAGGCTCCGGGCTGTCAGCACAGGGCCCGACGCGGGGCTTGAACTTACGGACCGCGAGATCGTGACCTGAGCCGAAGCCGGACGCTCAACCGACTGAGCCACCCGGAGCCCCCTCATTTCTAATCAGACGTTCTGTTTCCTGAACATCCCCAGGTGTTGCTGCCAGAAGGTACTTTACACACGTTCTGTCACCTCATTTGTTCCTCATTAATTAGACCCCCACATGATGATCTTTTTGTCTCCAGTTTTCAGATGAAAGGCTCAATGAAGTTACGTAATTCGATCGAGTCACACAGGCCAGAACCGCTCACACTGGTCCTCAATCCCAGGTCTCTCCTGCTATAACCCAGCTGCCCTTCCAACTAGAGCATAAGGCTATTGCAATTTTCATTTTTTTAAAGTCAGAAAGGCACAAAGCACTGACTCGAGGCAGGATTAAAGCGATCGTATCTCAGTTGAGGAGTCTCTATTTTTTGGCAGTTTAAAAAAATGTGGGCTTTGGAGCGGTATTATGCAGTCCAATTGAATTGAACTCTGTGCAACAGGCTTTGATGATTGCCTATTTTGTACAAGTTCTGTGCGGTACCTGATGTCCATGCTCCTTTCTTCCCTAGAAACAGAGTCCCAATTTTGTTGAGGACAGCAATGTGTTTAGGTAAAAGATGACATTTCCTTTTTTTTTTTAAATTAGGCAGTCATGTGAGTACATTCTCACGTTCTGGTTGGGCCTTCAGGAAAACTCTTTGAAGGGCTCTTTTGTCCTTACCCTTCCCTCTGGTTGGAAAGTGGGCATACTGTCCGGAGCTCTGGTAGCCATCCTGCATCATGAGACATCTTTGAGGATGAAAGTCAAATTGGAGGATGATAGGGAAGAAACACACAGGGAGCCCAGACCCCTGGTGACAAGGTGGGGCGGCCGGGGCAGTCTTGGACTACTTATATCTGGAATTACCATGTGAAAGAAATGAATTTTTATCTTGTTTAAGCCACTACTTGCTTCTGGTCTCTGAGTACAGTGTGTAGCTGGTGGGCTAAAGGAGAGCTGAATAAACTACATTTATGGGCTCCTAGAAAAGGCAAATGCAAAATTCAGTAGAGTATGGTCTGAACATGATCTGATCCAGTAGCAACAAAAACCCAGTGGGGAAGCACGCCCCGCAAAGAAGAAAATAATTGTGCTAGGAGGAGGGTGTCTGGATAGACTTCTTACCCCTTGGATGAAGGGAGATAAGAAATAGAAGAGAAAATTCAGTGAGCAAAAGCCTGGAGACTGAGAAGCCAAGTTGAAGTAATGGCATTGGTGTTTCAGAAATGATCTGATTGCAGTTCAGCAAAGCGTTGACCATCCGTTGTGATGGACCGAAATCTAAACCACATAGGAAAGTGGTTTAGCAAAGTTTGTGTCCTTTGAGATGCGGTCTATTGGCTCATTCAAGTTCTTTTCTTCAAACATATCACTTGGGCAATATTTTGAGCTGTAGAAAGGGTAGTTCACCTTTACACATTTGGCTGTATTTGAGGAGAGATGGTTTTCATAGGATTCACAGTTTTTGGTCTGCATTAAAAAGGTGTCTTTGAGGTGGGAGGAGGAAAGGGGAGGAGAAATCCCGCTTATATGGTTATGGGATGCCGTTACGGACTGCATATTTGTGTTTCCCTGAAATTCATGTGTGGAAGCCCTAACCCCCCATGTGAAATGTAAGGAGATGGGCCATTTGGGAAGTAATTAGGTGTGGATGGGCTCACGAGGGTGGGGTTCCCGTGATGGGATTAGCACCCTTATAAAAAGAGACTAGAAAACTGGTTCTCTCTATCTCTCCCCCACGTGAGCACACAGCAAGAAGGTCCCCGTCTTCAAGCCAGGAAGAAAGTTCTCACTAGAACCTGACCGCACTGGAACTCTCATCTCAGACTTCCAGCCTCCAGAACTGTGAGAAGTAAATGCCTGTTGTTTAACCCATCCCAACCTACCCAGTCTATAGTATTATGATTTTTTTTTTTTTAAGGCAGCCCAAGCTGACTAAGGCAGATGCATTTTATACTTGCTATGTGTGGCAGGGAGATTCCCTGACAATTGCATTCCGGGGGTCATGCTGGAGGGTGGGAGAGAAAAAGGGCAGGATGCAGAAGAATGGAGAAATGAAGTTTCAATCCCAGTGGCTAATGAAACCTGGGGAATTCCAAGAGCCGATGGCAAGTTCCAGATCTCTCCCTTGGGTGTCCACAAAGTGTCCATGTGATCCTACCCTTCCGCAGCCTCCCTCACAGGTAGGCTGTGGCATCTGGCTGACTTATGGTCAATGTGCTGTAGGTAGAAATAACCTAACCCTTTCAGGTTGGGACCCAACGGTGTTCCATGTGACCATCCAGCCCTCTCTCTCCCACTGTGGTAATACTAGATCACGTATTCCACAAGATGTGACTATAGGTAGAAGCAGCCTGGGGCCCCAAGTCACAGCCTGGAGGAGGTCCTTACAGATGACGTGCCCTCAAAGTGTGTCATTGGGAGAGAAAGAGATAAGCTTTGGTTGTTTGAGGATATTGGAACTTGGGAATTATTTGTATTGTCAGTTTGTATTCAGTACTCTGACTCTGATATTATTGCTTGGCAGGGGAAATCAGTGTTACTCCTTCATCAAATAAGTGAGAGGCAGTGCACCTTTGGTTAGGAACACGGGATTTGGAGTTGGCATAAACATAGGCTCAGTTTGATTCCCAGGTAAACTTGGGAAAGTTTCCTGCCCTCATGGGCCCCAGATTTTTACTTACAATATGGGAATACTACTTGTACCTACTTCTTTTTTTTAATTTTTAAAGTTTATTTATTTATTTTTGAGAGAGAGACAGAGAGAATGAGATGGGGAGGGGAAGAGAGGGAGGGAGAGAGAATCTCAAGCAGCTTTGCACTGTCAGCAAGGAGCCTGATGTGGGGCTCAGACTCACAAACCATGAGATCATGACCTGAGCTGAAACCAAGAGTTGGACGCTAAACCAGATCCTGGTATCAGAAATACCTTACAGCACTGTTAAATTGCCAATCATCAGGTACCCACCTAGACTCCACTAAACCCAAATATTTGCAGGGTGAGGGGAGGTTTGGAAGCCTGAATTTTAAACAAGCTTCCCAAGTAGTTCCTATACTTACTGAATTTTGACAATGACTATTCTTAGAGGTTGTGGGGAATATGAACAAATGCACGGCATAGTATCTGGTACATGGTAAGTGCTCAGTAAATGGGAGCAATTATGTTTCATACTGGAAAATATAATGGTATGAGACTCTAATTTACCTAGGGAAGCTGGGAAAAATACATGAAGGATCAAAAGAGAGAAGGCTTTGTTCCTTGTCACACTCATCACTTTGGCCTCCAAGGAAGCTATAAGAGCAGGCATTCTGAACATAACCCGATTTGACTTAAATGGAGGAATGAGGCAAATTGCTGTGATGTGGTGCAAATTCAGCAACAAAATAACAACCTGAAAACAGATGAAGGAGTAGGTCATTTGCCTAGCAGCAAAATCCCTCAAGGCTCCCAGGCTTTAGGAAGGTGAATTTTTAAGCATTCATGGAGATTCGTTAATGAGTATACAAAAAGATTGTTGCATGGCGGCCATCATGCCTGAAGCTCTGTTGAAAAATTATTGACAGCTATATTGCTTATTCCTGTAGTGGTCAGGAAATGAAATGCCTTTGTCTAATCAAGTAATTGCATTAAGGAACTACTGGGAACCTTTGGTTGCTTTTCTGGAACAGGCAAGAAGTCAACTGTACTCCAACCAGGTTAACTGTCAAGAGGAGTTTGGCTCAAATTTCTTTTAGTTCAAACAACATATTTTTTACCTCATACATATGCAAGGCAAGTATAAAAATAAAGTCAATCCATAGTAAAAACAAAGCAGTACGTTTGTAACAAGCCCTGTGTTTCCAAAATGGGGCTCAACAAAAGAGGTATTTTTGTTTTTTCCTTTTGGAGGGGTCTGGGGTATGGGTCTGGACACAGTTTGAAGGCCTGCGATGAGTAATGACAGAACCAAAATGAGAAGGATCTCCAATGACTTATAATAGGCCACTCTGCACCCAGACTTGACTTCAGGGAGGATCACTCTACATCGTGCTACAACCCAGGCAGAGAGAGACATTTTCTAGTTAAGCCGGTTGCCACTGGCAGCATTTTCCTGAAGACACAAAGTCCAAAGAGTTTGTCATTTGAAAGATCCAGTGCGGGAAAATTATGAGCACGCGAAAAACAATAACATAAGTAGACAGAGACGTTGTCAGTTTTGTTGAAGTTGTTATTATGTGATTTCAAGCCTTTGGGTTTTCCAAAGGCTTCTTTTTATGTCTACACCTTCATAAAGATACAGCCACTAAGGGGAAACACAGTTACTAGGGCCCCTTTGTCCACATGATGTCAAATTCTTGGCCAGTCCTAGTTGTCACTGAATTGTTGACAGGGGGTATTGCTTGTACATTACACGCTAGACCCAACGGGCTGAGTTTGTGTGTTCTTACGCCACTGCCTCTCTCACTGACTGTGGTTCCAAGGCCCTGGACACAGAGCAAGGCGGGTCTGCATTGCTAGCACTTGGCCTCACTTTCCCACATTCCTCCTCCTTATTGTCTCCCGTCTACACAGTCACATGCAGGGTATATTTCTACAGGGTATACACCAATCCTCCATGCTTATAAAATTACTTCCATTTGTGAGGTAAACTCGCTCTTTTCCCCTAGCTTTGGATTTTCCTCTTAAGCTTGCTTTGAGGAATGGGCTCAAAAATAAACGCATGCTTTCCACGTGGCAGGAAGCAGGTTCTAGAGTTTGGCATGTGGCCCATCACAGGCACCCATATTGTTCTTGTTTGAAATAATGGTGTCTACGAAAGGATGCCAGGGAAGGTGACACCAGAAAGAAGCCGGCCATCATGCATCTGAGCTTTGTGACATTCTGCTCGCCCTGACCTTTGGCTCAGGGCACCTGCTCAGTGTCTCACAGCATCCAGGTGCCAAACAGGAAGAAAAATGCTGACTTGGCCAATGCGGGTGTTACACGTGTTGGCTAATATTTGCTGCCTGCTTTGAAGATGAAAAGTATCATGGGGCACTAAGTGCAATAATTATTAATTGTAAAGCCTCGCAAAACTCCCTGGAAAATTAGTGACAAATGGGAAGGAAATATAAATGTTTGTGACGGGAATCCAGGAGCCAGGGTGGCTGTGAAATGTCAGGAGTGTCCTCACCTTGGGCCAGCCAGGAGCTCACTCGTCTTTGGAAGGCCAATGCTTCCTGGAGTCAAAGTAGTAATGTTGGAGGCAGGTAAGAGGGAAGGTCCTCTAGAGATCTGTCTTCGTAAGCACCCATGGGACTCTGGGCTGAGCGTGCCTTTTCTCCTCCTCCTTCCTGAGAGGAAGTGTGTCTGCAGCACGGTGCTGTCACATGGGTGCTATGAAAGAGACACCCCATTTGGGCTTTGGGCTGGGCTTCATGCTGTCTTTATTATCTGGAAGTAATAGGGTCATAGACCCTTGGATGGTTCAGATAATCACTTATCAACGGCATGCTTCCTCTGGCCATCTGATCGCATTTACGAACTTGAGCTTTGTCCTCTCAGAATTCTCTAACCTTTTCCGGGTCATCTGGAGCCATCAGGCTGACGGTGTGTCTGGCTAAGGGCACGTGTAGTATGGACAGGTGAGCATATGGCTTCATCTGGGGGATGCTGGGGCAGGGTGTCTGTGTCCTGTTCAACCCTCTGTCGTGGTGCCATCGGGAATTCATCCTGCCACGGGTTATCTGCTTGAGTTTCTCATCAAACGCATCTTCGTGAAGGTTAATGGTGAAATAAAAATCCTCCCAATGTATCTTTTTTGAAAAACAGTGCAGAATTGGAGGCGTTCGTAGGAATCACAATGTATTTACCTAATATTAGATGAGGTGTTTTCTTTTTGTTGTTTTCTTCCTTTTTTATTTGAGAGAGAGAGAGAGAGGGTGCGTGCTTTGGGGAGAAGGTGAGTGGGGTGGAGAGAGAGAGAGAGGGAGAATCTTAAGTGGCTCTATGCTTAGCGTGGAGCCTGACGTGGGGGTTGATACCACAACTCTGGTATCACGACCTGAGCCAAAATCAAGATTTGGACACTCAACCGACCGAACCCACCCAGGCACCCTGATAAGGGATTTTATAATAAACTTTTGTGCAGCTGTCACAGACGTGACATTCGCATTGCGGGAATGGACAGCACCGGGCCCCAGGCCTGACATCTGCTGGCAACCAGCTGCGTGGCTGTGGACAAGCTTTTCCATCTTTCGGAGGCTCTGCTTCAATACCTATAAGATGAAGTGTAGCTGGACCAGTGATGTTAAGTTCCTTTCTGGCTTTGATGACTCGATGTCCTTTGAGCTGGGGCCAGTATGGCACCATCAGGGGAAGGGACAAAAAAAAAAAACAATTATGACTTGCACAGGAGAAACTACTAGCTGTGTGACCCTGGACAAGTTACTTAACGTTTCTGTGCTTTAGTTATCTCAACCTCGAAATGGGGACAGCACCATGTGGATATGGATTCTGAGGCTTCCATAAATTAATATCTGTAAAGCACTGACAGCACACAGTAGATGCTGTGTGGATGCTTATCAATAAATATAAAGAAACTGAGCTATGAATCCCTTAGGTAGCTAGAGAGGGACAGAGTGAGCTGAAGGCTATAAAGACATTCAAAATAAGACCTGAAGAGAGAAGATAGAGAGGACTTCCCAAATGGACTGAGGAGGACACGTGTTTAGAAAAACTAAGGAGGTGAAGGGTCTGGGTTTGAACGACGGGTGGGGGTGGGGGAGTTAATTTCATCACAAACCTGACAGAGAGAGAATAAACTCAGGCCTGGAGGCAGGGCAGAGGAGATATGTCGAGGGCAATGAGTGGCTCGAAGTTTCTATGCAACGCCTCCAGGGGGATGGCCACTCCCAGCCAGGGCCCCATTGGTCATGAGCGGAAGGGCAGTGACCGCAGAGGGCACACTCATGCAGGTGGGCAGCCTACCAACAGTGTGAGGGGATCGCTCTGAACTAGGAGGTTCAACCAAGTGGGCGTAAAGATGGGCCAGCAAGTGAGGTTAGGCCTCGAAGGGGCCGGTGGGTGAGTAAAGGTAATCTAAGATCAACGTCCAAGACACCCAAGACCTACCCAGCCTTGAGCAGCAATGGAATGCCCTTTTGGCCTCAGTCACTACCCTGGAAGGTGGCTGAGTTCTACCAGAGTTTATGTCTCTTGATGGTGTATGATTTTTTTTTTCTTTCAACGTTTATTTATTTTTGGGACAGAGAGAGAAAGAGCATGAACGGGGGAGGGGCAGAGAGAGAGGGAGACACAGAATCGGCAACAGGCTCCAGGCTCTGAGCCATCAGCCCAGAGCCTGACGCGGGGCTCGAACTCCCGGACCGCGAGATCGTGACCTGGCTGAAGTCGGACGCTTAACCGACTGCGCCACCCAGGCGCCCCATGGTGTATGATTTTTTAAGAAAATACTTATTTATTTGTTCTGAGAGCGAGCGAGCGGGCGCACGAGTGGGGGAGGGGCAGAGAGGGGGAGAGAGAATCCCAAGCAGACTACACTGTCAGCAAAGAGCCCGATGCAGGGTTCTAACCCATGACCCATGAGATCATGAACTGAATTGAAATCAAGAGTCAGACACTTAACCTACTGAGCCACCCAGGTGCCCTGACTGTGTATAATTTTTAAGAGCCCCTGGTTGTCGGCCACAACCAGATGAACAGACACGTCTATGGGCACACTGCAGAAGGTGGGAGGAGCAATAATGAGTGGCATATGGATACAGGGGCATCGTAAATGTCTTCAGGTGAGGGATGAAGGGAAGGTGAGGGAAAGGTGGGGAGACGCCCTGCGAAGGTCCTCTATGGTCCAGGAATCACATCATCAGCTAACACTTTTCTGGATTGATGACAACTACAAAGGAAAAACACTCTTATGGCCTAAGAAGCCACGGCAGCCAGGAGAAGCCATTTGTTAACGACAGGATTTTTACCAAGCCTAATATGTTTGAAGAAATAGGATATTCATTTGCTTCCTAAATGTTTTGACCGACCACTTGAAAGAATGATAAATTGTGATGCATAAAGAAAAATCTGTGTAACAACACTTCAGTGATAGACTTCGAAATTGAGTTCTCCTGCTACTCAGAGCCAGGAAATTTCCTTGATGACTGTATTAGCAGGACAGGGGACAATGACTTCAAAGCAAGCCGAGCTGTCTCCTATGTCTTACTAATAATGATATGTAACCCCAGTCAGCCTGCTGTCATAGTTTCTAGAGGGAGCAATGATTTCGTCATGTTGCACAGATAATATTCTTTCCCAAATAAACCTTTCTTGAGAAAAGGCAGGGAACAGCCATATTGGGTGATTCAGGGATGAGCCCTTTTCTCAGTAAATTATGTTTCTGAACCAGGGTACTTCTCCAGGAATGCATTCTTCTGAGCCTCGAAGTTATTTTCCAGTTTAATGGAAGCTCTATTTATGTGTTTTATTAATTTATAGATTCTTGATGTCTGAGAAGTTCATTGCACTTTTTGCTCCCACTAAACATTTAAAAACATTTAGAAAGAGGCCGTGTTTTGCCAAAGGCAAAGGGATGAACACCCTCTAGTGACTTAAGAGTTTGCTTAGGACTCAAAACAGGACGTTCTGTTGGACCATAAGAAATGTCTTTCTCTACTTTTAACGTTCCTGTTAACCCTTCCCTTTTGATAGAATTTGAGAGAAATATCAGCAGATTGCCAGTAAAGAAATGACTTACAGAAATTTGCAATAATGAGTTAGTTTCTCCCCTCTCTTCCTTTCTTAATAGTTGAGATTTCTCAACCACTGTTGCTATTGTTGGTGTTTGTATGCTTGTTTCTTTCCTGCTCCACTTGGTGTTTTGAGGCTATGCTTGGGTTCAAACAATTAAACCAAAGGATATTGACCAAACAACCCAAACCTAGATTTAAGAACCAAATAACTTTCTACTTCCTCATCCACAGACACACACATTCTCACTGCTGCCATTTTGCAAGGTGTGTTGAAGACAGAGAACATGGTGCTTCTTCTGTGCAAAAGATGAGTAATTGATTCACGGTTGTCACTTCCTGACGACCTCAGAGGGCTTGGCGGTGGAGAATTTGAATACGGGTTCTTGTGCTTTGCCAGTCAAAACACATTGCTGACCTTATGTCCTCCTAAGGGAGCCCACGCAAACAGAGGAAAGGAATAAAGGCCATGACAACACCAGCACTTGGCTCTCCATATTTTTGAAAAGCTCCCATGGCAATGCCAATGTGCAGTCAAGGTTAAGGGCCTCGGTCACAGAACATTTAGTGTCTAGGTTAGGCTGTGATCCCCTGAGGGCAGCACCATGCTGTGGGGGTATTCATATTGGCACGCTCGGCTTCTAGGCAGCAAGGAAGAAGCACTCACTAAGCACCCACACGGAAGACACACCTTCCTCCAACCCCAGCACTCTGGAGCATCCATGGCTTTCCAGGACAGCAGCAGTTTTTCAAATTCCCATAGAGCAGAAGCATTGGCCTAAGACTGGGGGAGCTGCTAGGTGAGGACAGACAAGCCTAGAATGGAGCTACAGTCTCTCATCCAGCTTGGCCACAGACTGGCTCAGGATCAGTACTTTCCTGGGCCTCAGTGTCCTCAAATGCGTGAGCTGGTTGCAGTAAGACGGTCTCTGGGGCCCTTTGTACCGCTAAAAACCCATCACTCCATTTGCTAAAATGCCAGGCCCGTCAACCAGAAGGAGGGTTGGAAGGAAAGACCTGAAAGAGGGGAATTTTGACAACCAGGGATGGCCCTTGATTTTCTACCCACCTGATGCGCTGTTCAAGGTCCAGACCACCCCCAAGAAATATTACAGTGAGGCAGATGTGAAAGCCAGACAAGACATGGATTTTGACAGTGGATCAATGGGACATTATTTAGCACAGCTGTTTCTGGTCACGGCGATAGAATAGGGAGACTTGGCACACGGTGGATGCAGAGGGCAGTTTCCTCAGTTGGGGGGGGGTGGCTTTTGAGGGACTTGGCTGGGATTCACTCTCAGCCATGAAGAGCACTGAGGCTGGCCCACCTGACAGAGCTCGTAGGCTCAGAAGCCTGCTTTTTTCAACTTCAAGTAAATAGAACTTATGCATGTGGATGGAAGACTGGGACTGGCGTCCATTCATTCGTGAATTCATTCATGCATTGACTCCAGGTCCTACCCCTGTTCCCACAGAGCAGACCAGAGAAGCTCCAGCATGCTTGGCTTGATGATGACCACAGGGGTAACACAGAGAACAGCCAACTCCCTCAACCAGGTGATCAGAGCTTGTGATTCCAACATGGGCACCATGGAAACTGCCTTCCTCAAGAAGTGAAGACCTACGTAGGAAGGTTGTGTGCTCAATGGCATGAGGGCATTTTAATTCTAACCCAGAATTACAGACACCCTTCTACAGTCTCCTGTTCCTCACGTGCATGTCCCTCACAGCAAGGGGGGAAGAAACCAGTAGGTGAGGAAGAGCAGGGGGGGAGCCAGCCACACTGGTGGTAGTGTCTCAGAGGTCAACCAAGAGTAAGGCAAAGTCGCACAAAAGACAAGAAAGTGGAGGTGGAAATTCAGCTTTCTCATCTGGCATCTGCCACCAACAAGCTTTGTGACCGGTGAGTCATGGCCTTCTCCCGGCTTAAGGTTCCTAATCTATGAATTGAATGCAAAATATGTCAAGTCTCGTCTGGCTTCCTCTGAGGGCATGATGGATGGCTAGCATGGCACCAACACCCAGGGGGCTTTTAGCACACACACACACACACACACACACACACGTCACGTGCTTGCACGCACATGCTCCTGCCCATATGCTTGTGCATATGCTGGCCCACACATCCCACTCACACACTTCCATGCTCAGGCAGCACCCACACCCATCTACTCATGTGCGTGCGCGCACACACTCACACACACACACACACACACACACACACACACACCCCTTTACATGCACTCCGACATATGCCCACACGCTCTCTCGTGCACACAGATCTGAGTATATGCTCCACATTTCATCCATATTCCACACTTCATCTCCAAATTTTCAGAAATCAGGAACAGACTGGTCAGGAAACGAGAATAAAAATCATCTGGAGGGTATTTTTTATGGGCTTCTGATGATCTCGCTGCCTCTGGTTTAGTTCCTTTTTCCACTGCGTAGGGCCAGATACTTTGGTTTTTATGTAGACACCTCTTTCAGGGGGACATGGCATTAAGAGAAAAGAGCTAAAGCAAAGGAAAGTGTAATGAAAGAAAGAGGAGAAAAGCCCTTCCACCCCCATATAGGGAGGGCAGGGGGGTGGAAGGATGTTTGGAGTGTTCTTGCAGAATATTTGTATAAAGAACTTCATGTCCTTGTTTACTTTCTGTGGAGCCCCATTTCCTCCCTTGAATTCCTGGTGGTCATACTCACCAGCTATGGGGCTCTTCAGATGAAAATCTGAGACACAGAAAGCACACACACACTCTAGGGCAGGAGGACCCTGAGGGTCAAGTGCTCCTCCCTGAGATCTAGGGCATTTCCGGATCAAGTATCTCCCTTGCTCCTCACCGCTCTCTGACCTGGCCCCAGAGCTGCAAAGAAAAGCCAGGGAGGACATTTCTGGGGGTCACACCGAGAAGCACCTGGGGGTTACAGTTGAGGAGAACCAGGCAGAAGGCGAGCGGATCCCACCTGTGCACACCAGCAAAGGGATTGGCCGACTACAACCCAGGGCACCATATTGGAACTGTCTCCTCTACTGCATTTCCAATGTCTTCCGGAGAAAGGGGAGTTTTGAGGTCTTGCCTTCAGTTTCAAAATGCTTTCCCATTGCAGACTCCACTTCACCGGCATACTTATGCGAATTAGGCAGAGCCCTGTTATACCGATAAAGAAACTGAGGCTTAAGGTGGTTAATTCGTCCAAGATCACACAGGAAGGAAGTAGGAGAGCTTACACTGGGCTTTGCATCTCCTGAGCCCCAAAGCTAGTCCTTTTACCACTGTATCATGGACAATAAAAGGATAATAAAAATCAGTGACAATAATAATGAGGATGATGATCTGATATTTGTGAAGGGTTTACCAAGTACCGGCTGCCATTTTAAGCGCATTATAGCGATCGGCTTCTTTAATCCCTACATCCCTGTGAGGCGGGCGCCTTCATCATCCTCAGTGAGCAAATGCCAAAACTGGGCCCCAAAGGGTCAAAGTTGCCTGAAGCCACATCCCAGTGAATGGAGAAGTGAACACTTGGGCCTAACCACTCTGCTGACCAGAGGAAGGCCTGGGGTCACCATCCCTTCCCGCGGGGTTCAATGAGCGACATTATACGCATTTTCCCCCTACCCAGACATCCATAGAGGGTTTCACCCCACCAATCAATGGCCGCCCACTTTCTCCCCAAGGATCAGGTCATTGATCTAATGATGAGTTTGCTGCAGAGGGAAATTAATGTCATTTGCCCTTCTATTTATTTTTGCTTTCCCCGCTGAAATTGCTATTATGGTTACATACGCCATGCAAGAATTGTGGTGATGTTGTTTCTAAATTAATTTCCACCTAAGAGTTTTCGATTTTCGCTTTTCACGGTGATGGAGCCTGCGAACACGGCAATTACGGTAAATTGTTCTCGTCACACAAATGAACCGGATGAGGTGAAGCGATGACGGGCCAGGAGCCTGAGCATAAGGGGGCATTTCAGAGAGAGTTATTCAGACAGTTAGCCCGTTTCTTCAGGAATGGGGAAAAATCTTAGGGGTAAAGGTAAAACAACTTCACAGGCATGTTTTTTTAGAATAGTGCTCTGTCTTTCCACTGAGCATTAGACTTGGACTGAGGCATAATTGGCCAACCGTCTCTCGCCAGGCCCCTTAGACTGTGCGCCTTGCAACCCCACAGCCACTGCAACCCCCCCCCCCACCCCAGCCACTGTCATGAATATGTCAGCGTGGGCATACCAGCTGGGGGTGGGGGGCTGACCTCCATCCCAGGAGCCCTGAACGCCGGGTCCCAGTGTTGTTGCAAATCAGACCTTTTTGTAGGCGTGCACGAGGTGTGTCAGAGTCATTTCTGGTGTTAGGTCGAGAAGGTCAAATTTAGAGTTTGAGACAAGAGGAGTCTCCAGGGGTGGGCGAGTGACGCACAGTTACATCAAGTAGAATGACAAGGCATGATGTGACCGTACCAGCTAGGGTGGCTGATGGATGCCTGCACCAGGATCCTCCAAGACCCTCAGCAGAGCCCTAAATGTTACATGGAAGGGCTGCCACGGGAAGACGGACCGCCATGCAACGTTCTCCTGGGGTTCCGGACATTTGTTTCCAAGCAGCTTCCATCCAAGAGACCCACGATCCCCTGTGTCACATGACCACCTGTTTCAGAGAAACAGCTTCTTTTCCATTTCAGGTCAAATCCAGTTTTGAAGCCTCCTAAACTGCAGGTGCTAAGGCTGCACGAGCTGGAGAATCAGCGGACATCGTCCCTCGACACACACTCCCTTTCCCCAGTGCCTTCCAGTCTGAAAAAAAGTACTGATCAGCATTTCTGAGCTGTTGAGTTTCTCTCTCCAGCCCCAGCCCCTGGACTGAGCTCTCTGTAGGCTTCCCTGGGCCCAGAATGTCTTCAGGAGACAGGTTGCAGAGCCACTGAGATCTAGGACTGCGTCCTGACTCGGATGTGTCCAAATAAGCGAGTCGGTTCTAAGCTCTCTGCGGGGCTCTGGTGCCGGCTTGCTGCTTTGGTCTGGTGATTCTTCCAAAGCAGCTCACTCCTCAGCAGAGGCGCTGAGACCTGCCCGGAAGTGTGGGGTGATCCGAAGGGATGCTGGGAAACTTTCGACATCGAGGTCCTAGTTAAAGGGACGCTTTGGTATGGCCCTCCAGAGTTCGAATTTGGGACTCAGAGAGCAGTGGCTTAGGGAACTGTTAGTGACAGACCCCCGGGGGAAGGAGGTGGCTTTGCTGCCATTGACAAGACTGACTCTCCACCTCCCTCATAGAAGCCAAGTCCTGCTTTTTTTTAAAGCTTATTTATTTATTTTGAGAGAGACACAGAGAGAGAGAGAGCATTGAAAAGGCAGAGAGAGAGAGAAAGAGAGCACATTGAAGAGGCAGAGAGAGAGGGAGAGAGAATCACAGGCAGGCTCTGCACCATCAGCACGGAGCCTGATGCGGGGCTTGAACTCATGAACTGTGAGATCATGACCTAGGTTGAAATCGAGTCGGCTGCTTAATGGAATGAGCCACCCAGGTGCACCCCGCTTTTTTTTTTTTTTTTTTGAGAGAGAGAGAGAGGGAGAGAGGGGATGGGCAGAGAGAATCCCAAACAGGCTCCACGCTCAGCACGGAGCCTGATGTGGGACTCGAACCCAGGACCTTGGGATCATGACCTGAGCTGAAATCAGGATTTGGACACTTCACCGACTGGGCCACCCAGGTGCCCCCAAATCCTTTCTCAATCTCACCTTCTCTTCAGGAGGCCTCCCTGTGACTCCTGTTTCAATTCAAGACTAGGAGTGTCTAGAAGGTTCTTCCATCCCGAGTCCAGCTGACAATATTGGAATGGAACTGCAGAGGAGGGCAGACCAAGTGGGACTTGCTCCCAGGCACTCCCTCTGCCAACCCCAGGGGGCCCCCTGGAACATTCCAGCACTGGAGGCCGTCCATGAAGCATCTGACACAGCGAGCAGCTGGCCTGACCTGTGGCAAACTTGAGGGGCTCACCTGAGTGTGCGTGACTGCCCTTTTGTGATTTGAAAAGGTGACGCGGACAGAAAGCTTTGTCATTTCTGAAACTGTGACCCCTACTCGGCGAGTGCTACATGCATTGTCCATCAGAAAACCGTATTTGGGTTTACACCCAGCTCCAACCATTCAGTAACCACGTAGGCAATTGGCCTGGAGGGGTGAAACCAAGCAGGAAAAGTTCTCTCTCCCTACACAGGGAAGCCTAAGTCAGACATTTCATACCACAGTCTCCTGTCTGAGGAGGGGGTCAGTTCTCCTTGATCTCCGGTGCCCTTTGAAGTAGAAACCTCTGTCTGCTTAACGCCCTAAACCAGAGAGACTCCGATGAATTCCTTTTACATTAAACAAATCCAAGTCTGGAAAGGCAGTGATATTTCTAAACAAGTAAACCCAGCCATGATTTAGGCTTTTGCAGAGTTCAAGATGGTTATCCAGGACCGTCGCTAATGGACCAAAAATCAAACATGCATCTAGCAAGGAGCTGACGGAGGTGACGGGAGACCCTCTGACAGGTTTTCCAGCCAGAAACCCACCTCCTCTTTGAATCCATTGTACTCCCAGGGCCGCCTGTCTCCCTCGGGAACTGAGAAACAAAGAGGGAGGGAGACGGGAGTAAAGGGAGGGCGAAAAAGGAAGAAAAGATGAAACGTGGAGAAAGAGCGAAAAGGAAATGAAAAGAACTTTACTGCTCAGTTTCTTCTCTTGCCTGACCCAATTATCAGATTTTGCATTTAAGTTTAAGACAGTAGATCAAACAGTAAGAGGCACTTTGTACTTCTGCCAGGAGACCATATGATATCTCTCAGTGGCTCTCCTGCATGCCAGGAATACGGAGCCCTGCCTCTCAGCCGGGCTTGCATATGGTGCATTGCGCAAAAAAAAATAGGATTCGTAAGTGCCTGCGCTCGGGGGTGATGTGCAGGATTTACAGCACTTGATCAGTTACAGGGAAAAAGGCGAAGCGCAGTCTAATTGTAACTTTCCCCAAATGAGAAGCGAGAGAAGGCCAAAAGTCTCGTGGCAAGCTTACTTTGCCAGACTGATCATCTTCGGGGCTGTTTTGATGCGATCCAGAACTTTCTACGAGGTACGGATCAGATCCGTTCTGGGGACTTGGACATGGCTTGCGGTGGCGGTGTGTGTTCCCCGGCAGACGGGAGGGCCTGGGGAGCAGACGTGAACTTCTTGGAGCCGCTCTGGCTCGCCTCCTGAGAGCGCACGCTTTATCATGCAGGGAGATGGTTCGTGTGGGCCACGCGGGGTATTTAAGCGGTTTTCGTGCCCTTGGACAGGGCTCTGGCTTTGTGCAGCCACATGAAATAGAGGCTTTGGAAAGGTTACTTCTCACTTCCGAGAACTGCGATAAGCACTGAGAAACCATGACTTCCACTCCAGGGCTTGGAGTTTGCAAGGACACGGCCCAGAAGGATGTTCCGCTCTTTGCGGTAACAAGTTTTTGGAAGCCCCGTGGGTGACCTCTACCCCACTGATGACAGTGGAATTAGGTTGGGCACGGCGGCAACTCACTTTGCCAAATTAAATTAGCTAATATCTTTCAGAGGCTTTTCAAATCCAGCCCTTTCTCCGGGAGAAGGCAAGGTGGAAGGCAGAAGAGAGAAATCGGTATTTTGCTCCGATCCTGGATGGCTGGGCGTTTAAAGCCTGGCCTCAGAGGTCACTTCCTCTGTAGACCTTTTCATCTCCCTTCAACCTCGGGGATGGGATCACTTCCTCCTTGGTGCCCACACTAGGCTTCGAAGTTGGCAGAGGTCCTCTTAGCCTTTGCTACAGCTACTCGTTTATGTGTCTTAGTTTTTGTATCTGTGAGCTCGTTAATCTTCACAGGGACCCTACCAGTATTGTGCCCATTTTATAGACTGTTATAAAACCCCAAAGCACACTAATGAGAACCAGGGGCTCACGTAGCAAGAAGTGAGCAACTGGAATCTGGGTGCAGCGTATATACAGGTTCTTTGTGTTTAGTCTTACAACTTTCCTGTATGTTCAACTCATTTCAAAATAACAAATTAAAAAAAAAAAAAGTTCTCAGGAGTTAGGTAATTGTGGATATCAGTACTGGCTTGGCTACTTACTAGTTGTTTGTAAACTAAGGGCTTTACGTGTTTTAGCCCGTTTGATCTTCGTAATCCTATAAAGGGAGGTAGGTATTACATATTTATCTCAACTGTACTCAAGGGTAAACTGAGGCTCAGAGAGGTTGAAGAATATGTCGGAAAAAACCTGTGCTCATTCACAAAGCTTGAACTGACTTATTAACATAGTGTTAACCTCCCTAGAGCTCTGAAGGGATACAATGTTGGGTCAGTTCTTTCACCAAAGAAAATTTTATGGAACATACAGCAGGTTCCAGTCAAGGCTCTGACCTTAAAAGGTGCGGCACGTAACTTGAAATTCCTTAGCTTCTCTTAATTCGTTTCTAGATGATATATCAATAAGAGGAATCCAGGAAGGGCTAAAATTTTGGAATTTGTTGATTTTATCCTTTCCTTATCGTTACAGATTACAGAATAATTCTTTTTACCTTATCATAAGAAAATATCTTAGTATTTTGATCACTTTAACATCTTCCAGGCACATTAAAAATTTTTGTTATATTTCCTTTCTTCTACTCATCACCCACCCATCCAGGCATCCATTTATCATCCATCTACCCAACCATCCACCTATTCATCCATCCATCCATCCATCCATCCATCCATCCACTTATCTTTCTGTCCATCCATCCATGCGTGCATCATCTATCCATCCATCCATCCATCCATCCATCCATCCATCCATCCCCTTATCCTTCGGTCCATCCAACCATGCACACATCATCTATCCATCCACCCATCCATCCATCCATCCATTCTCCATTATGTATGGTATCTGTACATTAACAAAGTCTTTGTGAGAAGGGAAGGTGCATATCTCCTGTTTGCTGAGTTGAAGAAAGAGATTCATGTGTACCCACGCCAGAAGGTAGGAAGCAGTCGGGTCAGTGAAAGGACGATAGAGAAGGTAAATTCCAGCAGTTCAGAGGAGGGAGAAATGATTCTTCTCTGACACCCATGAATTGTAACAATCAAACCTCAAGCACCACATGTTTCACAGAACAAAGCAAACGACATGTTGTGTGGTTTGCCAGCTCCTTGTAAAAGATTTCTGTGGCCTCTCTGGATGGAGCAGTGCTCTGATGTCTCTACTGGAAGAACACTCTCTGGGACAATTTTAATAACCCTTGTAGGCTTATAACTGATCACTTAGAGACCATAATTTTCTAAATACGGTTTAGAAGAATTTCTCCTAAACACAAGAGCAGACCAACATTTAAGTTTATGTGGCATTTTTATATCCAGTACCCAGACCTCTATATAGGTCGTTCCATTCGTATGGCACCTGAATTTTCTCTAGAAAAACTGGAGACTTCACTGCTCACTGCTCCAACTACGAGGTGATTATAAAATATTGAACTAGAGGGCCCCACAGTGACCTCTGGGGCCTGGAATTAATACTTTTCATAAAGGGAAATGCCCATTTGGGTTTCTGCCTCTACATCAATATTCTATAGCACGACATCTTCCAATTTCATAGTAATTAAATAAATAGAAGTTTTTACTAGGCTCTGTGCCAAAGAACCTTTGGAAGTAAAAATGGATTATAATTGCCGATCCCACTTAACCACTTGCTTATGATCTACCGAAAGAAATTTATAGTATGCATTGCCCTAAAAAACAATCAAAAACAATCAAAAGTGAACCCATGTTCCAAAAAACGTGTGAGCAAATGCAATTTTTGTTTTGGGATTGGTGAAATGAGCCATGTGTTACCATCACTAAGGACATTTGCTCTTTGATAGCACTCCATTGTGAATCTCACCATGAAAGAAACGATCCCCCTTGATTGTTCTTTTGTGTAAATGAGGCGCTGCCTGCACGTAGGGTTTGTTTATCATAGACTATCCTGTAGTGGAAAAGTGAGATGTGACTTTCTACTTTAAAAAGTGGTTTGGGATTTTGCAACGATCAGCTCGGCGGGGTGACGAGGATCTCCTTTTCGGTTCGGCGGTGTGCCGCCTTCCCTACGGTCATCATTTGCTAAGCCTGCTCTCTTATGCTGCCCCACATTATCCAGTTGCATAGACAGAACGTGGGAGTCAAAAACCCCGATGCTCCCTTTGACCTTCTTCTTCCTCGCCATCTCGCCTCCTCGACATCATTGACCTACTACCTTTACGTTAGTCACCCCCTGACCCATGCCTTCAGCATGGAGTTTCTTGAACTTCGAGACCAAATTCTGGAGAACCTGGAGAGTTCTACGTGTATATTTTATGGGACCCTCAAAACCCATATACTTCGAACTGAGCCCGTCGCTTGGATGGATTCCCTAGCTCGCGGGAAGGCACCACATTTTAAGTCTTTTTTCCCCTTCTAAGATCTGTCTCCTAGAGAGCCTCTTTAGTTTTCAGTCCTGCCCCTTAACTCCTTAGAAGATACTCCCTCCACCTTGGCTCCTGACATTAGATTGCCCTGGTTGGTCCCTTGATCTCCCTTGTTGCTCAGTAAGCAGGCCTAGATACGTTTGTGTCTGTAGAAGGAGATGAAGGTCAAATTCCTGTAGTTTCCTGGCTTCTGGGCCTGGATTGGACAAGTCACCTCATTTCGACAAGACCTACACAAGTTGCCTCACCAGGAGGTGCGGGGGCTTTTCGGGGACTCAGTGTGGTCACGTGTGGGAAATTTTGTGTGTATGCATCTTACAGTATTCCATAGATAGAAGCTATTTTTAAGAAACTATTTATTTTCGGGGCTCCCGGGTGGCTCTTTTCCTTAAGCGTCCGACTTCGGCTCAGGTCATGATATCTCGGTTCATGGTGCGGCTCACTGGTTTGAGCCCCACATCTGGCTCTGTGCTGGCAGCTCGAAGCCTGGAGCCTGCTTTGGATTCTGTGTCTCCCTCTCTCTCTCTGCCTCTCCCCCGCTCACGCTCTGTCTCTCTCTGTCTGCTAAAAATAAATAAGATGTTTAAAAAACTTTGAAAAAAAAAAAAAAGAATCCACTTAGGTTTAAAAAAAAGAAACTATTTTCTCTTATTGCTAATCTGTAAAATTTTGAATTTATTGATGTCATAAATGTTTTACTATAGATCTGATCCATTTTTCGTGTGTTCATTATGATGATCCTCTTAGAAATCTCAAGAACCTGTTTAATTTGTCAAGGTAACTGCCTTCCTGTGAAGGTGGCTTCCTTTGATGTCATGGAAAATTCAGCTTGGAGTTCCTTCAAATCAGACCCTCTTTCCAAATGTTGTCACCACCCAGGACAAATGGCTTATCTGACACTGCTAGCTTCTAAGGAGGCTTTTAGTCTCTTTCTAAGGAGGGGGAGATTGACCTCATTCTTCTATATATATGAATATAGCCTAGTTTGCCTTTATTATCTAAGTATTTCCAATAAGCGTGAAATTTTGGCCTGGATTATTCTAAGAATTGCTTCAACCCTTCTCTCCTTCCATGCGCAGATAGAGCATTAGGCCATGTCTAGCATCCCACCTCTTTTTTGACCCACTGCTTTCCAGAAATGTTCTGTTTTCGTAAAAGCCAAGTGCAAAGAGATGAACGAATTGACCGTATTTCTGATGGGTACGCCGGATGGTTTTCAGTCCTCTTCATGATCACATGAGCAAGATTTTTCAAACCCTGGGCCTCCCGAGGGCAGCCCAAGGAGTAAGTTCCCCCGGGCCGGCTGGCTGGAGGCGCTGATGAGGCAGAGTCCACGCCAGCTAAAGACTTGCTCATGCTCTGCCAAGAAACCCTCTTGAAAGTAGGACAAGTTTTGCATGAAACCCCATTTTCAAACTGAAACCATGACAAAAAATGGTGGTTCGGTGTGGTTTTTACACAAAACCAGGTGAAGCTTTGTGGTTCAGCCAAGGTTTGACTTGGAGCCAGAGCGAACTCACTGCGCTTGACTGGATCTTGTTTCGTGTTTCGTGCTCCTTTTGGTTCCGTGTCCCAGACCCGAAATCTGGTTCAGATGAGGGGTGCAGAAGGAGAGTGGCATGAAATCTGGTGCAGATGAAGACAGCAGTCACTTTATAAGGGCCATGCCCCTCTCCCGGGTTGCTGTCTGTTCCCGTTTTCTTTCCATATTCCTTCTGGAAAGGATCGTCTGCACACTAAGGAGTTCCCTGAGATTTTCTTTAAAGAAGCAGAATTATTAACGCCGTAAAATTTAGCAAAGCCGATTCGGCTCTTGTTCTCTTTTCTTTTTCTCCTAATAGATCCATTGCCAAATCTGTTTCGTCAGGTCAGCCATCGAAAACTCTTGGAGAAAACATTTTAAGCAACAAGTGATGACGTTACGTAGGCATGGACTTATTCAGCAAGCTTGAAGCACCTACTCTGTGTTGGATACTTTAACCTCTTAAATTCTCACAGCACATCACACTAGTTTACAGACGAAGAAACTAGCCTCGGAGTGATTGGGTAACCCGTCCGGATCCTAAAGGGAAGGTGAGCGAGGGCAATACTAGGTAGACGCAGCCAGAAGTGGTAGATGAAAAGGTTGCTCCCAGGTCTTTTTCTGGCTCCTTCTGTTATACCACGTGGTCTAGAAATCGTACCAAAGTTCTGCCCTTCAAGAGCTTTTAACTTGGAGAAGGAACCAAATCATATAGTCTGTAGGGAAAACCATAGTATGTAGTAGAAAGAGCAAGGTGCCATAAGGCTTGTCCAGGTGGCTAGTTGTAGGAATTCAAAAAAGAGGGGAGATCACTCCAAGCTGAAGCTTACACATGTTATATGTCAATTGTATCTCAGTAAAGTTCAAAACGAATCTTTGTGAAAACTAACATTTGGGCTGCTTAAGAGCAGTTGGGGCGGAGTTGGTAGGCAGGAAGGGAAAATAGTCACGTGGTGAAACAGGGCGGCTAAAAGCCCAGAAATGAGAGTCTTGTTTTTGGAGTGAAGTTTCGGAAGGAGAGCTGAGGAAAATAACTTTGAAAAGAGAGCTTGGGACTCAATCTTGGAGGGTCTTGGTTTTACGACTATTGAGTTGTATTCTACCTGCAGAGGGAAAGCCACTGAATATTTTTGAGTCGGGAATTGCCCAAATCAGGGCAAAACGCAGGCAAAAGCCCGGGATTTAACTCTGAAAGTCGTGTCTCATTGGAAATTCAGATAAGAATTAGAAAAAGTGTAGTAATTGGCCTTCAGAAAAAATCACTGAAGAAAAACTAATCATCTCTATACCATTTGAGCTCAACAATGAGATACACTTGGAATTACAGAATAATATTCACGCTCTTGCTTGAATTTCGAAGTTAGAATTTATTAGCACATATCTTCCACGAATATACTGTCTACTGCCTACTTCCCCAAACTGAAAAATGTCCCCAAATGTATGGGCTTTTTTTTTTTTTTTCATTATCATTCTCTACTTCCTCCAAACTCAGTAGCAAAACCAAATTAAATTTAAATTCTCCTTCATGACAGAAAGGAAATACTAAGGGATAAGATTTTGTCAAGTACAATTGAGTTTGGGAGGGTCACAAGCCATTGTGATATCAGAGATTTTTTTCACCCCCTGAGAACCAATTTTTGTCCCCTTAGGCGTGAGATTCCCCCCCTTGGGAATGCATGAGACAGGCCCAAGCTTGCTTTGGCATCCTATTTTGATAGACACAGTGGAAGCTCGAATGTCTGGTGAAGTCTGTGCCACAGAAAAGGAGGAGAGATAACAACCTCCAAGCCCAATACGCTGACAATTGACAGAAATGCCACCTGGGAGGTTAGATGCAGAGATCACACAGGACACACAGGAACTATCAGGAAAGGCAATCTCATTGGAGCATCACGGTCAGTAACATGTTGGTGGATCGTATTTCCCTCTAGCTACAAGTGCTTCCTGCGCAATAATTTATACTATCATTTTTTACTACGCATTCGGCCAGGCGATGGCCACAGGAAGGCAAGAGAATGCTCCACGAACGCCCCACAAAACCAAACATGCGTAATATTCTTCTGAAGCCTCGAGATGACAGTGTTTCCAACCTACCTCACTCATAAAGGCGATGTTTCTTTATGGGACAGCTGCGAAAATATTCATTTTAACCAACTAGATAGGTGTCGTTTGGAGACCTCAGTTATAATGATTTGAAAAAAAAAAACAACAAACGGTGATAATTTAGAAGATCAGAGTGGTTGAGCGTATAGTTTTTAACAATTTTTTGTTGTTGGGAGTGTCTGTTGTTTGAAGAATATCGGGGGTCTTCACTGGATAAAGAGTGCTCTATGCCCAAGGAAGACTCTTCCAGAAATTCTACCACAAAGCCTTCCTTTCCGTTAATGAGCACGAGGGTGTTGCTTCTAGGTTAGCTTTCGACGGAGCTCAAAACGCAAAGGTTTTGAAATGAACGGGGATGCTGATTTCCAAAGAAAAGGGAAATGAACACCTTTCTTCCCCTTTCACCAAACATATATGACAAATATATGACAAAAAGCCTGGTTTTATTGTGTTGTTGTTTGTAGTTCCCTAGGAGCAAGAGATATTGTCTAACTTGAGGATTCTATTTTTTACTGGAATAATAAGATGTCACCGGGAGAACGTTACTTTATTGGGGAAAAAAATTTTTTTTTTGACTTGTCTACCACAGTGTCACATATTTCGTAGCTGTGTGTTTCCTGGTTAAAAGGCACTAACTTTTTCAACGTTTGCTGCTCATTTTGTGAACCAGATCAGGGTAAGGAAATTGCAATATTTAAGAACAGCTGTAGGCGGTAATTAAGGGATTGTCTGATTTTCTGCCAGTTCTGCTCATAACCTGTGGGCTGCCTTATTATTTAAATCTCTGTATGCATGAAGACTCTGCTTTCGGACACTGAGGCACGTCTTCCTAAGCCACCTGAATACAAAAAGGGCTTTTTAAAGTTTTTTAATGTTTTTTTTTTTTTTTTGAGACAGAGAGAGACAGAGCCTAAGCAGGGGAGGAGCGGAGAGAGAGGGAGACACAGAATCCAAAGCAGGTTCCAGGCTCTGAGCCGTCAGCACAGAGCCTGACACGGGGCTCGAACTCACGGACCGTGAGATCGTGACCTGAGCCCAAGTCGGACGCTCAACCGACTGTGCTGCCCAGGTGCCCCCCCAAAAAGGGATTGTTTTAGGTGAATGTGGGGTCTCCCCTGCCAGAGTTCTTATGCAAAAACAGTATTTATTTCTGGCCCAGTATGTATTCATCCTGGGCCAGATAGGGTCGTCCTGTCTTTCAGGAGACGGACTGTTATCTCTTGTATTGGAGAGAGTAAAGCTCCATGGCGATTGCCACTCTCTCCAGTATGTTCTGAGCACTAAAGGCTCCAGCCTTGCTTGGCCTGACTGGGGACTCTGAAATCTCAAGGATCCTGCATGTATTCCCATGCCCAGGTTCTGGAATAGCACCTGTGACTCACAGCCCATGGAGTGAGAGAAAGATTCTGGGCTTGGCTCTAAACTTTATATGCTATAAAGTGTCTTCAACTTTTTCTATAAGTCACAGTCATTTTTTTTTTCTTTTTTTTGCATAGGTTTGCAGCTCCGAGGTCATTGTAAGCACCTCTATAATCGCCACAAACAATATTTGTTAGGAAAACTCTTCCCATGGGTGCTTCACCAGGTGGTCTACAAAAAGAATTATGTAGGCACACCCATAATTTGGAGGGGTCCATGGTCTCCTTCAGACAGGCCTTGAAAAACAAATGTTAATATAAAAGCAACCAGACTGATACTTAGCCGGTCTGGCTGGGGGTGGCTATATTGGTCATTTTATTGCTGCCTTCCTTCCTGAGTGGCTGTTACCTGCAGTGTATCTGTTGCTCGATAGTTTGATTATCTTCCCCGAAACATATGCATTATCTGGTAAGTCTCTGTCGTATCCGTTTTTAAGCCTCATCTGTTTTTAGGTGCATTTGGCAATAGTTGGATGATGTTCATAGTGATAGAAAAATACCAGCTTTGAAAAGCTGAATTTTCAGTAACACACTCTTCTCTCCTTGGTCCAAAAGCAACATAATCTAGAACAAAGGGTAGGACCAAGAGTCAGAAGCGCTGGCTCTGCACAGCAGAGTGGCCTGTTGAACTCGCCAGACCCTATAACCAGGTTGCTGGCTCCAAGCACAGTTCTGTGTTTTGCTAGTACACGGCCCGGGGCAAAGCTCCACCCTGGAAGATGGGATAAATATAACGTGTACCCCGCAGGGCGCGGATCATCGCAAGGATTAAATGAGTCAATCTACATAAAGAACCTAGAAGAGTGTCTGGCTTGACAGTAAGTGCTTTATAAAGATCTGTTACGTGGCTTTGATCCTGACTTTGTCACCGAGGAGCAGGTGGGGGGCAGACTCTCTAGGTGTCGATCTCGTATGAACAATGGCTGAAACCATTTAGCTTCCTAAATGGTTTTCTTTTCTTTCCAAATAAGGCACCTTGCAAACACCTAAGAGAAGTCACTCAGAGTAGGGGGAAAATGAATCATCAAAACAGGACACTCTGCCGCTCGAATGGAGATGCCGTTCATAATTAAGATCTCCGCTGGGACACAGGGCATCGGCCAGACCAGTATGGGAGATCCACATGGAGCAGGTAATGTCGTGAGTGTCCGTAGACAGGAGATGGGAGATTTTGGCTTTGGAGACATGAGGGGGTGGGGATATTGTCTCAAGTCATAAGAGTGGCATTCGAATGGCACACAGTTGAAACAACAATTGCCGAAAGGCGCCACACGCTTTCGCAACATTGCTCTCCAATTATTCCCAGGGCCACAGCTAGAAGGGGGATCAATATCACTAAAGACACAGATTTGGATAAACATAAGTTATGTGGATTTTTTTTTTTAATCTCTGCTGAGTTTTCTGTTATAAAGCTTCCTTCACTATCCTGAGAGAAGCAGTTTTCCCCATTACTGATGGAAAGTTAAGTCTCCTCATAAGTAGGATTTCCCTTCCAGAAATTCAAAACGAGAAAAAGTAGCAGACCATGCAGTTTTGTGCCAGCGAACAGCTTTTTCCAAAGATTTGAACGGAATAATTTGTTTTTCATGGTTTATAAGTAGCAGATAAAACCTACATGGAAAATCAGACAAGAAGAAATGGAAAATAAGACGCAGAATCTGGAATCGTAACCTTAAAAAGCAATTTGTTTTATTTCAGCCGTGCCCAGAAAGCACTTGAGGTTAACAAGTGAGTATTTCTACTGGAAGAATCGGTTACAATCAGGTCACCAGCTTAGAGAAGACGTAGGCGGAAGTTTAGACACCAAGTCTATCATTTTAAACGTGCTTTGTCAGCAAAACTGTCAGGGACAGACTGTTGACTTAAAGTGATTATGAGAGGGTAAAATATCAAAGAGGAAGATGAAGCGTTTGTGGAAAGGCCCCTCTTAAGATCGGGAGCAGCCGAGGGTCTCCATATGACACGGTTGCGCATTCCTTGGGGAGCAGGTTTTGAGCTCCTTGACTCCTTCCTACATCAGTCTCATGTGGAAAAAAAGAAAACCCAAAAACAAAACAGAAACTAGCTTCCTCTTGAAGTCCTTGCTCTTGGCTACAGAGACCCGGGCCACACATTTAATCTGGTGCAAAGTGTTGTTTAGGATGACAGAGACATGGTAATACTCTTCTGCTTTCCCACTGCAAGCTGGGTGTGAAAATCTGTAACAGTACTATTCGAACTTCTCATTGAACAATCAACAACAAATAAAAACCTAGAGCCCTCGACCCTGGCACCAATGGACAGATTCTGCGTGGGTCATCTTAGCTCACCTGGGAATGGATTATTTTTTTCCTAGAAGTTTATTTGAGTCCGAAAGATTTAATTGTTAATTCAGTGTCTATTATCGTCTTATATAGGTGCTTAATAACGACTAGAGCTGACAAACCTTTGGATCCATATGAGCTGTGGAATTCAGAAGGATATTATTTCCTGCTATGTTAGTAACTGAGTTTTTGCAGTGGGTTTTACTTGGTAGCTCATTTGATCCATTTGGTTTGATCATTTAGATGTTTCAAGCCACCAAATATGGCCTTAAGTTTCACAAATGTTGTGTCTATTTCCTTAGCAACCAAATGGTTCTGAGACCTGTTTTTTTTTTTTTTTTTATCTGTAGGTCATTGCCATCACTACAGGGGGAACGCCCCCCTCAAACTTTTCTTCTTAAATTGGAGCTGTTGCTTGAACAAAAGCCTGAAAGGATGGGTCTTAGAAAAGCTGCTGAACACGCAGCTGTAACATAAGGCTGAAGCGATCCATGTCAACAGTTAGCTGGGTGCATTCATTGGTTTGTGTCTGTGTTGAAGACAGCCTGTAGACGGAAGGCACTTGGTTTTAGCCCTAGACCATTCAGTGCCTTGTTCCATTTCCTTTACCACATGCATGTTAGTGTTTATCTCTTTGAATCATTAGAACTATAAAATGCTGTCCCTTTTCCTATCAAAGATTTGAAAAATATCTTTTGCCACGCGGTAGGTATAGAGAATTCTTTTGGACACAGACTTTTAAATCCAGTCTTCCCATGGAACTACCATTGATATCAGATATTAAGATGAAGACAGTTTACTGTTCATGGAAGTGTAGCTCTCAGGAGGGCCCAAGGTCATCCCAAGGCTCAGTTGTAAAATCAGAAGATACTAGTGTGTGTGTGTGCGTGTGGGTGTGCGCGCGTGCCTGTGTGTGTGCACATGTGAGACAGAGAGAGAGGGAGAGAAGGAGAGAGAGATTGGGTTGGGAAAGGTACCATCCACTGGATGTTTAGCCTCATTGTCACGTTTTTCTTCTTTATGACTAAAAGAATCAAGCTCATGGAAAAAAATTTGATCATGTCTCCATTTTTCAAAATCTGGCGTGAATTCAGAGAAGCTAAGTCATCTGCCAAGAACTTTACAGCCAAGAGGTGGTAGAACCAAGATGCGAAGTCAGGTTGGCCCGTTGCCAAAGTCTAGTACGCTATATGCTGTTTCCCAAGGAACATTCTAAGAACCGAGTTCTTTTCCCGCTTGCAGATGTCAGGTAGGCTGCTCAGGTAGAAGGTGCTAAGTGCAGATATTGTCAACGGCAAGTGAGTGAGGTAGAATTCGGGGGAGATTAAAGCTTTCCTGGACACCCGAATTACATCCTAGGCATAGGTCCTGTCTCTCAATATGGCTTCTAGAAATATTAAGCATCAGAAGCTCTAGTGATGGTGTGAATCATAGGAAGTGCTAAGCTAAAATACTGAATGAGTCATTCTTTCTGGAAACAATGGCATTTATGTCTCTAAAACTCTTGGTGGACTTCTGCAGATGGGGTAGAATAAAAACTATTTAAATTTCACCACTACTACCTACTGCTAAACACTAAAATAAACGTACTGCTATTAATACAAAATAGCTTTCCCTTTTTGAAAAGTTGTTATCAACACGTTGAATTATTTGCTTATCAAAACACTGAATAGCATGCCACACGCCTTCTGGGTGTAAAATAAATGTTAATGACAATAAATATAGTGGTACCCGATCTTTCTACTGTCTGATCTCACTCACACCATCTCTCTCGTGTCCTGGGTCTACAACAAACCTGGTGCTTGGATAGCTGGCAGGTTCTAGAAACTTGGGGGTGGGATAAATAGAACCTAACCAGCAGTTGGATGTGCCATGAAGGGTGGGGGCATCAAAGTCAATTCTGAAGGTTTAGCCCTGGTGATAAGGGAGCCGGTGGTGCCATGACCAGAAATAGGAAAGCTGGAAAGTCTGATAAAAGATGATGGATTCAATATGGGACACATTTCCCTTGAGGTTTCTGGGGGTGATGTCCTGATGGATGTGTTTGTGAACCCGTTGAAAACATGGCCAGACCTATGAGATGGGCTTGCCTGGAGGGCCAGTACTGCCTGTCATGGGCCTATGGCATTCGAGGCAAAAGTGGGGAGATTCCCAAAGGGGAAGAGTTGGACCAGAGGGGGAAGAGTCTAGAACAGAGTCTAGGATACATCTGGGGTAAGGGTGAGGGAAGAGGAGTAGAATTGTGGGAAATTGTGGAAGGAATTGTGGAAAAAAGAGTAATGATACAAGATCTGAAATCACCATAGGGTGAAAAGTAGGGCCAAGGGGTGGGATAATTTCTTTTCTTTTCTTTTCTTTTCTTTTCTTTTCTTTTTTTTTGAAGTTTCATTATTTATTTTAAGAATGAGGGAGAGAGAGTGCGGGAGTGTATGTATATGCACAAGCAGGAGAGGGGCAAAGAGAGAGGGAGACAGAGAATCCCAGACAGGCTCCGCACTGTCAGCACTGAGCCTGCTGTGGGGCTCCAACTCACGAACGATGAGATCATGACCTGAGCTGAAATCGAGAGTCGGACACTTAACCATCTGAGCCACTAGGAGCCCCAGGGGTGGGATAGTTTTCTTTCAAAGGATGAGATGGTCTCATCCTTGTTGGCTCTAGAGTAGCAAATAAGTGAGCTCAATCTCAGTATGTCGTTGTGGACCAGAGTGTCCCACGCGAAGTCAGAAAAGAAGGGAGAGCATTGTTAAGAACCCCAGAATCACACTTCGTTTGCCACATAACTCATCTGTGGAGGAGAACGTCTCACTGGCCCCGACTCTTTTGGAGGAGACATTGTAACCCACTGTTCAGAAGGAAGTGGGGGCAAGGGGAAGAGGAAAAGGAAGATGGCAGCTCTCAGGGATGGCTGAGTGAGCAAGAAAGGCATTTGAAGACAAAAGACAGAGCAGGTGGAGTGGGACCAAGGGACCCAGGGTGGAGGAGAGCAGAGAAGGAAGAGGGGTGGACGAAGAGCTGACATAGCAGTTCCAGAGGAAGCAGGGGTGTTCGAGCGGGGAGCACAATACTTGCTACATCTCTGGAAACTGATGGAGCAAATGCAATATTCCCTAGAAAGACGGCATGTAAGGGTACAGCGAGACCACGTCTCAGGAAGGAAGAAGTGAACAGGTGCTTTCTTCAGTACTCACTACTCTTCTCAGGACTACAGGAGGGAGAGGATTTTCCGAGAGGAGAGGCTGGCTGGAACCCAGGGTCGGGCTGAGAACAGCTCGCAAAGAAGGAGGAGCACGGTAGGGTGTTTCGCGTGGATAAACTGGATATGGGATGCAGGGGTTAGAATAAGACAATGCGTGCCCAAGTGGTTTGGGGGTTCCAACAATGCTTAGGATACTGAGGGTAAAAAGCAGAGAAAGTAAGTTGGAAGGATTGTACGAGGAAGGCGACTTGCGGCCATCGTTACGTGTGACCGAGTAGTGACAGCGAGGGACTTGGAACTCAGCCGAAAGGCAGGGGGGATTGCATGTGAAAACCTTTTATTTCCCCGTGGCCCCATCACAGTGTCGTGCAACGGGGTTGATGGGGAGTTACAGGCTGTCGGTGTGATGGAACCTAGGGTCTGGCTCATTATGGCCGGCCAATTATCAAGGGTGCTGGCTTGAGTGCCGGGGTGGCCAGAGGCATCTGGGGTCACGGCGGAGGCGGCAAGTGCAGTCAGTAGGGGTGAGGATGGTAGGCTGAAAGGAGTAGAAGCTGTGAATGGAGGAACATTCCAGAATGTGAGATGGCGGAGACGGTACCATTTTCACTTGGAGAGCCGGTAGCCCCTGGTGAGGATGAAAACACTTCTAGGCCGACTGTGCTTCACCCCCACCCTGATTCCCTACTGCAAAATTTACATTTCTCTAAACGCATTTAGAGAAAGGTGTCTGGTGGTCCATCTGAGCTACAACCGTTTGACCAGACTCTTTAGGCTGATCATTTACAACCTTGCACGCTGCCCACTGTTTCACCTTCCAGCCTGCCCCACATTAACTTCCAGTGCTCTTTCCATCAAATCACGCCTAGCCGTGTGTCACAGATGGGCACCGTTTGTTTTCTCAACCCTGGAAGTTGGGAGGTCAAGATTCAACATTGTGCACGAAGATTTCGGTGTGGAGGAGGTTCCAAAATCAAGACCAGGAATGACTAATTCCACCAGAGGGGGGCAGGAGGTGATGTGGAGGAAACAGCAAATGAGCCATGGTCCCTGTAGTGTCCCCCGAACGTTCATGTCTACCGGGCATCTCAGAATGTAATCTTACCTAGAAATAAGGTCTTTGTAGATGCGATCAGTTTGAGTCACACAAGATCAGGGTGGGCTCTAAATCTAACGACCGTATCTTCGGAAGAAGAGGAGAAGACACACAGAGACACAGGGAGGGGGTCGTGGGAAGACAGGGACAGAGCCTGGGTATTGCACCCACAATCCAAGGGGCGTCCACGATTGCCAGGAGCCACGAGAAGCAAGGAAAGGTTCTTCCCTAGAGCCTTGGATGGGGGCGTGGCCCTGCAAACACTTCGATTTTGGACTTCGAGCCTCTAGAATTGTGAGACAATACATTTCTGTTGTTTTAAACCACCCTGTTTTCGAGAACTCGTGCCAGCAGCCCTAGGAAACCAACAGAATCCTCAGACCCTGATGACTAAGGTTTTCACTGCCCAGCTGGGAAACTTCTCCCAGGAGGCCACGTTGCCCCTGGAGCCTGTCCCGATGTAACCAGCATGATTTAAAGCCTCGGGAAGCCTTGCCCCAGAAGGCTTCATGCCCAGGTAAGTGTACTTCTTTGGCAGGCCCTTGTCATTACAAGCTTCTGGCTTACATCTTTGTTCCTTTGAACTTCAAGCAATGGCCGCCCCAGGGCCGTTGTTTTGACTACACTGCTGGTTTCTAAACTCCCCACTGTGTGGTTTCCAGGTCAGACAGTCAGGCTTTGTTCTGTGAATCACTGCCCGGAGAGAGTCAATTAAATGTCGCTAGGCTGCCTTGCGGCCTGGCTTCAGTGGCTCAGCGAGAACAGGGGCATTTAGCGAGTTCCTGAGGAAAGCCAGACGTGGGGGGGGGGGGGGGGGCGGGGAGACGGGGCGCTGACATGGGGCAGGGAACACAGATTAGGGAGCTCAAGACTGCGGTGACGGATGAAGGCACCGGGAGCTCAGCTTCCTGGCTTGGGAAGCAGCTGTTGATTCCCGCCACGCTATTTCAGGACCCGAAAGGGAAAGTGAGGGGCTTTGGGAAACCTCTTGGAAGAGGCCTCGCGTCAAAGGGAGAGGAGGCACGTGTGAGCCTCGCCACCCTTCTGCTTCAGGACTGGGAAAGAGTCACAGTGTGCGTCTGGTCGGTGATCTTTCTGGTGGGAGGTTTCCTTTGAAGTCTGACATCACTGAAAAACTTCTCATAAAACCAAAAAGGAAAAAAAAAAAAAAAGAGGATCTCCTGCTGGCTAGGAGGGTACCAAAGAAAATGGAAATGAGAAACAGTTACAGCTCTCGGCAGAAACAGGAACGGGCAGAACCTGAAGTCAGTCGGGGAGAGAGAGGGAAAAGACGAGACAAGATCCCTCCACGGGCCTGTTGAGTGCTGCCTTTGTGGCAGGCTTGCTCCCCGGGGTGGGGGCAAGAGTCCTGTGTGAGACCAGGCATCCCAGACGGAGGAACGGGTCAGCTCCCACCCTGCGCGCACTGGGGTCCCGGGCAAGTCACAGAGACGCTCGGAACCTCGGTCTCTTCTTCCTAGGACGGGGGATTCCTGCCGGCCCTGCCTTCCCTCGCAGGATTGTGTAGGGCTCAGGGGAGACAGTGTGCGAAACCACTCTGTCACTTTCTAAGGACCCTGTAAGTATAGACGAAGAAGGATGGGCCCCCCCGCTGCAGCTGGTTCCAGGACGCCTTCGATATCCTGTTTGCCCGAACCATGTCAGGCGCCGGCTAAGGATCTCCATAGAAGCCCCGCTCCAGGAGCCCCGGTGGGTTAGAACTGTCTCTTCTTTCCCTGCAATACATTCATGACACAGCCAGTAGGGAACAGGGATGGAGAGAGAGAGAGAGAGAGGGAGAGAGAGACTGGCGATGCTCCTTTTCCAGAGCATCATGAGGGCAGTCCCCTGCCCCACCATCTACCCAGGGTGCTCCTTTGGATCATGAGCGGAGCCCAGATGGGCCAGTGTGGTGCAGACCCCAGGGAAGGGGATGCCCGAGGCCTGGCCACCCAGTCTTCAGCCCTGGCCCATGCTTCTCTCTGAGCCACAGCATCACGGAGTACCTTCGAAGACTGTGCTCTGAGCCCCCACTTTTCTTCCTTCAGCGGCAAGGGCCTGTCCTTTCGTCTCTCTCCACCAACTTCTCCTAGATGCTACCTTCTGCCACGAAGCCTGTCCCGAGCCTGCTGCAGCACCTTGCGGGTCCTCCGGGTGCCACGTCCTGTTGCTTCTGTCCACTGCTTGGATCAGCCCTCCCCTGCCCACTCCCTAACTGTAAGGACCCTCCCTAACTGTAAGGACCAGTAGCGGATGATTCAGCTTATTATGATTATTATTCGGGTGGCCTTCTCCTATGCCCTAATCTTATCCAAGATGCAATATCCTGCAAGTGATGGTTAATAGTTGGCGGATTCTGATACACTAGCTAATAGCGGGAAGGGCAGCTTTGAGCCCCTGGGAAGGAGACTAGAGGTGTGTTTATCCAGGCTCCGGGGCTCCCAGGTCCTCAAAAGGGAGCGGTACCAACGGGCGTGGGGTCAAGTAAGTGGGGAGGTCTAGAACACTTGCCTTTGGCGCCTCCAGCTCTCCTTATACTGACCTTCATCACTCTACCTTCTTTGGGGCAGCCTCTTGGTTCATACTAAAGTGTAAACGGCTAATAGTTTACCCTTCCCTGGGGGAGTCGCCTTCTCAGAGCCTACCTAAAGTTGAAGATGAAGTCCTGGGGCTGTCCTAGAGGTCACTGGGGGTGGGGGGGAGAGTAAAGAACTTGTCTAGGATGAGGAATTTTCCAGGCTTCTGAAATCACCCCCTTGGGAAGCTGCCTGGTGTGGTGTGCCCCTCAGTTAAGGTAGTTTCTCTCATTCCAGGCTGCTTAGGACACTGATCCCTTTCTCTCTGGACCCTCCCTACTCAGCCTAACTTGAAAGATACCAGATTCCCCCAAAACAGCTTCAGGGAACAGTATGGAAGTCTGTGGGTGGCAGGCATGCCTGTTGCAGCAGAATTTAAATGTCTTCGTGCTGTAAAACTTGGAATGTCTACTACGGGTTCTTACTGTGCTGTTTGGCTTGCGATAGGCAGCGGGCGAAGGGAACGTCCAGGTTCACGTTCTAACGATGCTGCCTTCCCTTCTGCAGACCGCTGGCGACTCCCCGGGGCCCTGCCTTGCCACATCTATAGAATGGGGAGACGTGGCCCACTGGATAGGCTTCCGGGCATCAAATTACTTACCCTTTCTCTGCTTCAGTTTCCTCATCTGCCAGGGGTTCCTGCTCAGAGGGTGGCAGGAGGAGGAAAGGAAATGACATGCACAGAACACCCAGCTCAGGGGTGAAAGCACAGTAGATGAGTTTTTTTTTTTTTTTTTAATTACAGTTGCTAGGGTCATTTCCTGTTCTGAGCTTCTGTGACTTAGATTTATTTTTCTGTCTATGGACTAACTCGCGCTTCTGAGGTTCTATCCCTTTGCTGTTTTGCTGACCAACTCCCTTCCTGAGAGGTTGCTCTTAATATCACTTTCATTCCGAGAGCCCTGACCATCTGGAGGGACCAGATGGGGCAACATATCAAGGTGGAGCATCAGTGGCGCAGGGGACATAGGAAGGTCCTTTTCTTTCAACCAGAAACTCTACGATGAGTTTGCTTACGATGCAAGTAAGATCTAGACTCTACCAACTATGGAGGGCTTGCAGACAAGGTGACTCCTTCTAGAAGCTTCCCCGGGGAGGAGCAGGAATCTTCAGAATGGGAGAGCTGCGTGGGGGTGACAGTGGGTCACCTGCATGTCTAGGCTTCTTATCAAAGAGAATCAGGAGTGGGTGTTTGTTACGGTTGGGAGAAATCAGCAAATACGATAAGTCTAGTCATCAGGATAGATCAGAAGGATGGGTTTTAGTCAAAAGCTTTCAAGATGGTGAGCCTCATTTTCTAGTGGCTATTGTGTCATGACCAGGGTCACATGTGCACACAGACACATGTCTGGGATGCCTCAATTAATGGACACGACACTGGGACACAGGGAATGGATTTCTGTTGACATTTTCCCTAGAAAAGGACAGCAACTCAGCAACTTTGTCATGGGACGTATCGGCACGGTGTTGCATTTGGGATCAGAATGCCTCACGCAGCTCATGTGTTTGCTCCGAGGGCTGGACAATGCAAGAGAACGCCGAAGCATTCTGACCCACCAGGAGTTTAGGGAACTGTCAATGCCGCAGACTGAAAGAATGTTGTGCCCCTTGGCCCCGAAGTCATGCTATTTCCTAAAGCCCAATGGCATGGTATTTGGAGGTGGGGCCTTCGGGAGTTGATTAGGTCCTGAGGGAGGAGCCCTCCGCAATGGTATTTGTGCCCCTATAAAAGAGACCCCAGAGAGCTCCCTTGCCTCTTCCACCATGTGGGGCTACAATGACAAGACAGCCAGCCATGAGCCAGGAAGAGGGTTCTCCCTAGACATTGACGCTGTCAGCATCTTGATCTTGGACTTCTCAGCTTCCAGAACTATGAGAAATAAATGTCTGGTGTTCGTATGCTGTCCAGTCTATGATATTTCTGTTATAGCAGCCTGAATGGACTAAGACAGCTGAGGGCTAGACGTGACCTTGGAAGCCTCCGTGGGCTACAGGGCTGGTGAAGTCCAGCGTCCTGCCTCCTGTGATTCCACCTCACCTGCTTCTCTCCTTATATCCCAGCTGCACTCTTGTCTTGGGCTTTACCATCCCGACCAAGGGGGGCATTTTCTGAATATGCCAGCTCCCTTCCAGCCCCCAGGCCCTTGAACATGCCCTTGCCTCCATCGGCAGCTCCTTTTCCCTTCTCTTCCTTTGGCTACATTCTAGATAAAGGATAATCGTACCTGCCATCATCCCCTCAGACAGGTTGGGTGTCCCATCCTATGCTTCCTGGCTGGCACTCTGGGTCAGTTCTCTTGTCTGTCACCCCCCCCCCCCCCACCGCCCCCCCGCAGGGTCCTCGATGACAGGGCTGTCCATTGACATCTGTGAAGCATCTATGAGTGCTCACTTGGCTGAGTTTATCTCCCCGGACTACATAGCTCACCAATACCAGTGCCTTTAGCCCAACAGGGCAGTGCTACTACGGTTCTTCGTTTGCAGACGGGGAAGCAGAGGCACAAAGAGGTTATATGACTTGCCTGAGGTCACACAAGTAATAAGTGGTGTGAATGGGGGGGGAGCACCTCTGGTGTCCCGATGGCCTGAACTGGGTTGGGTAGCGTCTCCCAAAATTCATGCCCACGCAGAACCTCGGAGCATGACCTTCTCTACGTAGAGGGTCTTTGCAGGAGTAACGAGATACGACAGGGTCACGCTAGGTCTGTATCCAGCGGCCGGTCTCCTCGTGAGAAAACAGAGATAACGCAGAGGGGAGAAAGACGGCCATGCTCACGGGCAGAGAGACTGTGGTGACGGAGTCAGAAGCCAGGGAATGCCATTGCTGGCAACCAGCAGAAGAGAGGAAGAGGCAAGGGAGGATCCTCCCGTAAACCCTTCAGACGTGGAGTGGCCCTACTTGATTTCAGACTGCTGGCCCCTGGAACTGTGAGAGAAAACAATTTCTGTTGTGTTCAGCTGCCCGGTTGGCGGTCATTTGGTATGGCGGGGCCACAGGAAAGTAATAAACTACCTCGCAGGGAGCGAAGGGAGTGGTTTCTCGGGGGGCTGTGGCATCTACACCCTCTCCCAGGAGCGGGGAGAGGGCCAGCGGGCCTGCTTCCCCTGGAAGTTCTGGCCAAGGATGGGCGCCGTGGAAGATTCCTGCACCGCTTGCATGCTGCACAGGCTTGCCGGTCCCCTCCATGAGATGGGAGGGACATTTTGGGAGGGACACTGTGCTGGGCTTAAGATGGGAGCCTGGGGCACATTCCAGGCGGCTGGACCTCGGGGAGGCCCAAAGCAGCCCCCCAGCGCCTGTATTTTCCTTCTTAGCAGATGGGACCTAGACACGAACAGGAGCCGGGCACTGTTCTGGGCACTGGGGGTGCTCTGGGCGACGAGGTTGACCGCAGTCTCTATCTCCAGGAGATGAGGTTCTGGGGGACCAGGAGTCACCCAGGAAAGAAACACGTGATGATTTCAGAGAGCGGTTAGGGATCTAAAGAAAAACCTCCTTCTCCAAAGATAAGGAGGTTTCACAAAACGCAACAGTATACATAAAAACAAAACACCAAACCGAGAGGCGATGCCCTTGGCCCGTGTCAAGGATCACACACAAATGTTGGCGTGTCGGGCCGGGCAGAGCTGAGACTCAGACGATCCGTGGCCGGCCGGGCTGGGCTTCAGAGGACGGCCTACCTTGTGGCCAGGCTGGCCGTCCAAGTCACTTTCTGCATGGTGGGGCCGGCAATGAAAAGGATGACTGGGCAGGCAGCCTGCCCGGACCTCAGCGGGAGGGAGAGCCGAGACTCCCCTGGGCCGGTTCCCCAGGCCGAGCTGGCAACAGGGCCCGCAGTTCCCCGAAAGGGCCGCTCTCCTGCCCCTCCAGGAAGAGAGTGTGTGGGGGGGGGGCCTTTGGGGAGCACCCGTGAGAGATGCCAAGCACTGGACACGCCTCTTGCCTGGCAGATGCCATCCCCCTCGAGGGTGCTTCTTAGGTGGCTGCTTTGAGAAAGACCCATGGAGCCAACTTCGGGAGCTTTCAAAACTTCCAGGAAGAGCAAGATGCACACTTTCCAAACCTAACACACAAGCCTTAGAAATATCACCCATAAGCATGGATACTTAAAAATTTGTTTAAATGTTTATTTATTTTTGAGAGAGAGGGAGAGAGAGTGTGAGCAGGGCAGGGGCAGAGAGAGAGGGAGACACAGAATCCGAAGCAGGCTCCGGGCTCCGAGCTGTCAGCACAGAGCCCGACGCGGGGCTCGAACTCGCGAACCGTGAGATCATGACCTGAGCCGAAGTCGGACGCTTAACCGACTGAGGCACCCAGGCGCCCCAAACATGGATACTTTTAAATGCACGCAAAGTGACTTAGCTATAGAATAAGACAATTTAAAATACAAAGCACTATCTTTTTTTATTTTTTGAAAAATTAAAAAATGTTTTACTGTTTATTTTTGAGAGAGAGGGAGACAGAGCATGAGCAGGGGAGGGGCAGAGAGAGAGAGAGAGAGAGAGAGAGAGGGAGACACAGACTCAGAAATCAGGTTCCAGGCTCTGAGCTGTCAGCACAGAGCCCGATGCAGGGCTCAAACCCACAAACTGTGAGATCATGACCTGAGCCAAAGTCGGATGCTTAACCGACTAAGCCACCCAGGTGCCCCTAAACGACAAGGCACAATTAATGATGGGTAATAGAAACCATTATTTTAGAATAGAACCATTTTGGAAAGAGAAGCAATTCTGGGGTCAGACAAAACTGTGCATCCGTAACTTTCCACCTGATGTGCCTTCTCTGGTCAAACACCCCCCACTCCGATCCAGGGCAGAGTAGAAGAAGATCTGTCCGCTTGCTTGTTGCTAAACACAGACAGTGACTGAGGAGTGTGGGGGGAAAGACCTGGAATAAATGCAGTGCTCTACCTTTTCCCACACCAGTCACTGAGATTCCTCAGTAACTTCCCTCAAAGCTGATTTTTCTCATCTCCTTTGAATATCTCATGGCTTTGGTGGAAGTCATGTTCCCTCTGAAATGGCTGGTGACACGTGGACAGTCTCAAGAGCCCCTTCAGCACCGGGAGACGCTCCTGTCCCCTTCATGAGTGGAGAAGGACAAAATGAAGGCTGTGATTGTAGGACACAATGGGAAGTTGTCATTTCGACAATCATCCGATCATTTAACGGTTCCAGAGCAACCAGGAGGAGCTAGCTTTCTTCACCATTGCAGTTTAATTTTTTTTTTTTTGAAAAAAAAATTAGAAATGATCTTTGAAGGGACGCCTGGGTGGCTCAGGTGGTAGAACGTCTGACTCTTGATCTCGGGGTGGTGAATTCGAGCCCCACAGTGGGTGTAGAGATTGCTTAAGTAATTAAAACTTAAACAAATAATAACACCAACTAAACTCCGGTTAAAAACAATAACTGAGGGATGTCTAGGTGGCTCAGTCGGTTGAGCATCTGACTCTTGATTTCAGCTCAGGTCATGATCCCAGGATCATGGGATTGAGCCCCACGTCGGGTTCCTTGCTGAGCGTGAGATTCTCTCTCTCTCTTTCTCTCCCTCTGCCCCTCCCCCTCCTCTCTCTCTCTCTCTGTCACTCCTCCTCCTCCTCTCTCTAAAATAATAAAAAAAAAGATAATAATCTTTGAAGAAATGTCATCAACTTGGAGGAAGGATAAGACATTTCCTTGAGCTGTAAACTATTTAAATGAAATGATGAATTGTCTTTTTCCATTGGTGAGGACACAACACAGGTTTTGTATTCTAAGCTTTTGTATACGTATATTGACATTTTTATGCTTGTGGATAAATTAGCCAATGGATGTAGGTTGACCTAAAAACAAAACCAGTCCTGGCGTTTTTTGTTTTGTTTTGTTTTGTTTTGTTTTTGGTATTGATAGGAGATCCCGGGCGTTCATTAACTTATTGCCGCAGACATTTCACGGCGTATGTAAGTCATGTCACATGCTGGCCACCTCAAACCAAAACAGCCCTGTACGTCAGCTATATCTCAATAAAACCAGGAAAAAAAAAAAAAAAAAGAATGGAAGAAAAAACAACCACAGCAAAAAAAAATGGCATGAACTTCCAGCCTCCATACTGACCGGGGAGCCTCTGTCCTCTCACCCTCAGACACCTCAGCCACATTCTGGGGCGGTTAATTTGGTTTCCTGACTGGAATTGCGACACCCTTGCCACAGAGTGTCTTCGAGCTCCAGACAAGCCCGTGAACAGGGTGTCAGGAAGTCCGGGAAAGCATGAGTCAGCTCAGCACTGGCACCCGTGGCCCCCCTGGGCCTCAAAAGGAAACTTGACCAGTAGCCGAAGTCAACAAGGGGCACAGAGCAAGCCGTCCCATGCTCAGAAGGCGGCCTGGGGGAGGCGGGGGGCCAGGGGCTGGCTGGTGGGCACGGCCAGGGAGCCCCGGCCGGCGTGTCCCCGCGGGCCCTGCACACCAAGCTCCACCCTTCCCAGCAAGAGACTTTCCAGCCTTTTCGGCTCTGACCACAAAGGGTGGAATTTAATGGCCTGAGAACTCATTTCGCGTTGGTTTTGGTAAACTCAAAATGACAGAATGAGTAATGCGTTAAAATCATCTTTTTCCCAATCGAAAAATATGTATGACAATTCTGTCTGCGACTTAACTTCTTAGCAATAAAGATTGTAACTTTCTGGGAGATAATTCGAGATCTGAACGTACCAGTGCTAGACTCTGGGCGTTGTCCTGTGTGGCCACGGGACACGGTTCGTAGCAAAGGCCGTTTAGGAAGCAATGTTCTCTTAGTTTCCTTCTCATCTCTTCCTGCCTCTCGGGATACACATATGTGTAGGTACGTCTTTCCGTACTTGGTTTCCTCTCTCCCTCATTCCCACCTTTCAGAAGCCCCTGCTGCACCCTCAATGCAGACATGCTTTTCAGAATTTTGAACACTGAGAATTCCTGGAAGATGCAGGTCTGTTTTCCCACACCTGGACCTTGAACCTGATAGGTCCGCCGCCCGCTCCTAAGCGTGTAGGGCAACGGAACCCCAGACGAGGTAGGGCCGTGCGGCTGTGGACTTGGGCTCCCCACCCAGGAGACGGAAATTCTCCCCAAAGCACTACTCAGAGCACCCCCGGGGGCCCGCCTGACTTAGCCGGGCTCCACATTCACTCCCACTGCTCAGCACAGTTGGGGTGGGGGAAGGGCCCAGATGTGACCCTCTGCCTAGGAGGAGGGTGGGGGGAATTCAACTGTGGGGAAGTGAGAAAGGCCCACGATCCGATGCAGGAGAGGAAAAAGAAGAAGCGAGACCGGGAGAGGTCTCCCTGTAAGTGGGGCTGCAGCCAGAGGCTGGGGGGACCCGCTGAAGAAGGGAAGGTTTCCTCTAGTTCCTGTCTCTGGTCCGTGACCCCTCTTCCTCCACCCTGGACACCAGTTCTATAGGGTCGGCCCAACACACACACTGGAGGTTCTGCACGCGGCTGGGAAGGGGAAGACGAAAACCATAGCCTAAAAGCAGAGTTTCTGAAATAGCGTCGATACCTCTCAAATAGCAGCTTGAAAGAAAACGCCACGCTCTTCCTCTCTGTGCCTCCTCCCCGCTTTACTTCCTAACCCATCTCCTCGCTGCTAAAATCTGTAAGCGGAAAAACTTAGTAGCGTCAAGATCTTCCTTATAGAAAGCATGCTGTAAATTATCTAGAAACTTGGGCATTTCTGCAGGGCTACTCTCCCCTGAGCTTGGCACATTTCTTGGCACCGTGAGGCCAGGAGGCTAAAAACAAAGCAAACCAAAGCAGAGAAAAACCACCCCCAAACCAAAACCAAAACCAAACCGAACCAAACCAAAAAACAAACAACAAACCCCCTCCAAACTAAAACAACAACAAAAAATAAGATTTTAGGTCTTGAACAGTAGGACGAAGATACTATCAAAACATTTTGCGAAACTTAGAGATTTTTTTTCCATATTTTCCACAGGGTTAACCTTGGAGATGAAAATCGACTTTGGAACTTTTGATTTTTTTTTTTTTTTTCCCAAATAAGAATTTCCTTAACCAAACTGAAGAAATTTACTTGGGAGAAGAAAATGACTAACTTGTAGTTTCCACAATGAGAAACACATTCCCATGGCTGTTGGCCACTTTCTGTCACTGTGTGATAGGCTTAAATTGCCCTCATTTATAAAGAGTTAAAAATATGAATGAAATGTTTAAATTTGTTCAAAGAACATCACGGTTTCAACATCCTCCCCCAGAAAGAGAGCAACGATATTAGATGGCAATTGACATAATGATCACTTCTGAGTAGCAACCTGAAGCTTGACTGCTTATATTTAATTTCAAACCAAGAGCCACAATTTCGAAAGAAAGAAAGAAGGAAAGAAAGAAGGAAAGAAGGAAAGAAGGAAATAGCCAGCCTCTATTGCTGCAGCCAGATAGGGCCGCGTAATGGCCGTGAGCCTGTCTCTTCCTGCAGCGTTTCTGGCCTTGAGTCCACAGAGCCCCCGCCAACATCAAAGGAAGCTGTAGGAGATGGTGTGCGGAACACCAGATAGCCCGAGGAAGGGGGGACCCTTCCTTTGCCAAAAAGGAGTTGCTAAAATTAGACGGTGAGGTTGCCTCAGCACTGGAGGGGATCTTGCTGACCGCCTGCCTCCATCGATGATGGAGCCTTCACTGCTTTTGAGACCTTCAAGAGGCAGGGCTTGTGCAATCGGCAGGGGTGTCTTTCTGCTTCGAGATCCTTCCCTCCCCTCTCTCCTTGAGCGCCTGCTGCCGATATTTAAATCAATTTCCTCTTGCTTTGGGGCTCAGTGCAGATGGGGAGCAGCCGGGCGCTGCTCTGTTCCTCCGGGCTTTCTAAGATGGTTTTTATAATCCGAGACCAGCATTTGCCCTCCCCGTTCATCCGGGCTTCATTTTGTCCTTTTCTGTGCATTTGGGATGCATGGGGGATGTGGGTTCTTGGAGGAGGGGTGGAAGGTCAGGGCCGGCCTCACCCTTGGGCTGAGCATGTGGTCACCTGCGAGGCTCCCCCCCCCCCCCCTTACCTCCCTCTCCACCTGCCTTGCCCCGGTGAACGGCATTTGAACACCTGCCGCTCGAGATTTACGCTTTGGGGTGAGCATTGTCCTCCTTCCGTGTTTCTCTTTCAAACCCGGAGTCCCTCAGGAAGGGGTTAAGTCCCTTAAAATTAATATCTTTGCTGCCCTGATTTCCTCTCCAGAAATATGTAGGGAAGCGAGACGGGCTGGAAGAGGGGACGGAGAGGAGAAGCAAGGGGTTTAGGAAAGGAGACCTGAGCGAGGCCACAGAGATCAGCCCCCTTTCCCGGAGACCGTCCCCTGCGGCTTCCTCAGGAGGACCACACGATGTCCAGAGACGACTGCGTGACTTTCAGAGATAACAGGGACAGTTCCTGTGACATCCGCTCCCCTCCCCCGGCAACAGCTGTCCCTCTCCTCAGAGGATCTCTCTATGGCTCTGGGCGCTGGGAGCCGCAGCTTTGCAGGGCGAGGAAGGAGCCAGAACCCCAGGAGCCTGGTCCTCATCTTGTCTGCTTCTTTTTTCTCAAGACCAAAACAAACCACAAAGCCCCTTGCCCCACTGAATATCCACCCACGGAGTACAGTCGAGAAATCTGTGTTCCAAAGCAAAACCCTTCTCTTTGAAGGATCCAGCCTTTCAACGGCCCCACCAACGGGAGGGTTAATCGACCTGACCTGAGGCAGGCATATGGCAGGAAGTAGGTCTCTTATGAGGTTGAGTGGGTGACTTGTGGTGACTGTCAGGCACTGGGGGCCTTGAATTCAGGCCTGTGGGTGAGCAGGGCACAAACAGCTGGGCAGAGTGGCCCTTAATCTCCTGCCAGCTGGACCCAGAGACGGGGCTCGGAGGCTCGAGTGCCCGGGCTGTTCTTGGCAGACGTTCCAGAAATGACTCTGGTGGCGAGAGCCTGTGGCTTCAGGCCTGCCCCAGAATAACACACTGTCAGCATATGTTAACAGGCTGCCTTTTCCCCAGAGATCACAAAATGCATTCCATTTAGTGTCTGTTTTGCAAGTGTTACTATCTGTGTTTTATGGGCAACGAGACCAAAAGACAGCAAGGCCTTTGAGCTCCGCCGGGTGAGTGTGAGTGGTTACGGGCTGTCCTGGGAGGCCCGTGCTTCCTGACTCTCAGGCCAGAGCACCACAGCTTTCCCCCGACCTCTCCAAACTCCTTCCAGAATGATCTTTCTGGCTTGCAGCTCTCAGGGTCTGGTTAGCGTTAAAAGGAACGCGTGTGTTCTGAACTCCCTGGAAGAGAGAGCTGTATTAAACGCACACACACACAATCTAGTGTTCAACACGTGAGGACATAGATGAAAGGGGACGGCCGCTTCAGTGTTGGGTTCTGTGACCACACATGGTGAGGCCTTCCCCCTTACGTTAAGCGTGAGACCGTGCAGATCCTGCTTTCTTCTTTTCACAACGTGGCCGTCCCATTAGACCGAACGGAACGAGGTACCTGCTGGTCTGATGCTAAGTGAAGTTTTCCGAGTTAGTTCAGCTCGCTCTCCCCAGGAGGAACTTCATCTCCACCGGACAGAGAGAGAACATTTTCTCCCCGAGGGTGTCGGAGCCACCCTTGCAATATCTGACGCTAAAACAAATGATTCTTGTTTTTAACCAGTATTTTTTTAGGCTGTTTGTTTTTGAGAGAGAGAAGAGAGAGAGCGGGTGGGGCGGAGAGAGAGATGGAGCGAGAGAGATCCCAAGCAGGCTCCGAGCTCAGCAGAGCCTGGCTCGGGGCTCCATCCACAACCAAGAGAGCATGATGGGAACCGAAGTCAAGAATTGGATGCTTAACCAACTGAGCCACCCAAGGGCCCCCCCCCAAATGAGTCTTTAATTGTAATCCCAGCGAGGGCAGATGATTTTCACGGCTAGAATTAGCAACGTAAGACCTGGAAACATCACCACATGCGAGACTGAAAGATATCTAAGGGAACCTTTTCTAGGATAGACACTCAAGCAGTTCCCAGAAAAGGAAACTTCAAGTCTATACCGATTTTTTTTTTTTTTTCAAATCTCAGGGAGACGGTTCCACGGTTTGTCACTGGGAACTAGTGTTTAACAGACAATCAGCAAACATTTATCACACACCTACTATGTGTAAGGTTCTGTGAGGGCACAAGGACGGTTATTTAACGCCCGGCCCCCAAGTTGACCGTGTTGACGGCCTGCCCCGAGTTGGTTCTCAATCTTTCCACTCGTATACACACGGCAACAACTACTCTCAATATTTGGAAATCCTGCGTTGTCTCTCTCAACTGTCTCTCATGTCTTTGCTTCCTAACTTGAGGGGAGCTGCTGTTGGGACAGTTAGTTGCCAGGTCGCTGCTGAGCCGCTTCTTCCAAGTGCTGGGATGAGCTGAGGATAAGCAAAAAGTAGCCCCTAAATGCATCCAAGTCCAAACTCGTGGTCTTCCCCGCCCCCCCCCCCCCCCCCGATACGTCCCCGCCCACCATACTCTTCCCTGCCTCTATGGAGACTGCGGTTTTCAGATGGCTTGTGCTACAGAACACTCGATTCTTCCACACTTCTTTTATTTTGCACCATCCAGACCGTCATCCAATAATGCTGGTTTCAGCCACTATTATTGTCCCTGCCAGGCGCCCTTATTTCTTACTTCCATTTGCAATGCTTTCCTATTTGTTTTTTTTTTTTTTGAAGCCTTTAAAAAAATTTTTTTTAATGTTTATTTTATTTTTGAAAGAGACAGAGACAGAATGTGAGTGGGTTAGGGGCAGAGAGAGAGAGAGAGAGATACAGAATCCAAAACAGGCTCCAGGCTCCAAGCTGTCGGCACAGAGCCCAACACAGGGCTCGAACCCACGAACTGTGAGATCATGACCTGAGCCGAAGTCGGACGCTCAACCGACTGAGCCACCCAGGCTCCCCAATTGGTTTTAAGCTTTTAAAAAGAGCTTTATTAAGATATAATGCATGTACTACATTTCACTTATTTACAGTGTAAAAATCAGGGCGCCTGGGTGGCTCAGTCGGTTAAGCATCTGACTCGGTTTCAGCTCAGGTCATGATCTCAGAGCCTGTGAGTTTGAGCCCCTCATTGGGCTCTGCACCGATCGTGTGGAGCCTGTTTGGGATTCTCTCTCCCTGTGTCTCTCTCTGCCCCTCCCCTGCTCACACACACTCTCAAAACAAATAAATACACTTCAAAAGCTAAAGTGTAAAAATCGGTGTATTTAAAAACTACATTATTAATTTTTTGAGTGGTAAAATTTCTATATAGTGTAAAATTTCTCATTTTTCACATTTTTCCAGCATACAATCCAGTGGGACTAATTGTGTTCACAACTGTTGTGAATTTATTACTGCCACCTACTACTAACACTGTTTTACTACTCCAAACAAACAGTGAACTAGCAATAGGAGGGAACTTCTTCAACATAATACAGGCCGTCTATGAAAAACCCACAACTAATATACTCAATGCTGAAAACCTGAAAGCTTTTCTCCTAAGGTTAAGACCAAGAAAGACAAGGAAGCCCACTTTTGCCACTGCTCCGTAACACAGCACGGGGAGCTCTGGCCAGAGCGGTCAGGCATGGGAAAGAAATAAAGGGCAGCCAAACTAGTGAGGAAGATGTACAATTCTGTTCACAGACGACATGCTCTTCTGTGTAGACACCCCGAAGTCCACAGAGACCCTGCGAAATCTAATAAACAGATTCAGCCAAGTTGCAGGATAAAGACCGACATACAAACACCAGTGGTATCTCTATACCCTTGCAAGACCCATCCAAAAAGGAAATTAAAAATCAATCCATTTACAATCGTACCGAAAAGCACGAAATACTTGGGGCGCCTGGGTGGCTCAGTCGGTTACGCGTCCGGCTCTGGCTCAGGTCGTGATCTCACAGCTCGTGAGTTCGAGCCCCGCGTCGGGCTCTGTGCCGACCGCTCGGAGCCTGGAGCCTGCTTCGAATTCTGGGTCGCCCTCTCTTTCTCTACCCCTCCTCCACTCATGCCCTGTCTCTCTCTGTCTCAAAAATAAATAGATATTAAAAAAAAGTTTTTTAAAGAACAAAATACTCAGGGATAGATTTAACCAAGGAGGCAAAAGACTTGTACGCTGAAAACTACAAAATATCACTCAAGGAAATTAAAGAGGCCTAGAATGAATGGAAAGACAGGTCACGTGCACGGATTGGAAGGCTTATTGTCACAAAGATGACGGTGCCACCCAGAGCAATCCATAGACTCAATGTAAGTGCTACCAAAATCCCAATGCTGTTTCTTACAGAGACTGAAAACCCCATCTTAAGTTCCTGGTTGGCTTTTGCACGTCCTGGTCCCCCTGCCTGGTGCCCTGGTACCCCAGAGCCGCATGACCCTGTGTCACTTCCTTCAGGTGAGTCTGTCACCACCTCAGTCACATGCTACCTATCACTTTCTCACTGTGGCCCTCCCTCGCCGCCCTTGTGCTTCTGGAACACTTTCATTTGTCTTCTTTTTGTCCCCGGCTGTTCATGTCATCTGCCCACAGAGTCTATTTTACTTATTTATTTTTTGACCCTCCCTCTTCGAACATAAAGTTCATGAGTTGAGGAATTTTTCACTGCTCCCTGCTACATGCCCAGCACTGAGAACATACCAGGCACAGAGTAGGCATTCGAGACAGAGATTTACCGAGTCCAAGGACGACTGTAAGACATATAAGCAAAATGAATACATTTGGTCTATTGGCTTGGTAAGGAAGCAAGGCCAACAGGGATCAACTCCTGGGACCGTTGCCTCTTGCTTTCCTTAACAAAACTCCATCTTACGGTGAAAAACAGTGGTGTGGGAGCAGTGCAGCTCCCTCGCACACTCAGAGAAGTGGCCGGTTCACATGTTTCTTCCTAGTTGAAAATCATGTTCACTTGGGCTGGTTTCAAATCATCAGCTGTCTTTCCAGCATAAGCATACCACTCCCCGAATTCCAGTATCTTCGAAATCTCTTCCCGGCCTCAAAAAGCCATCAGGATGTCTTAATCCGTCCTGATCTTCGATGGCGGGGGACCCGAGTTCGGGGAGATGCAGTTATGGCTACCAGCAGGATGCCAAGCACTTGGCTTTGGCTGGGCGAGAGCAAATCTCGACACCCAGGGAGCAAGCAGCACAGCTGGCAGGGAAATAACGGGAATGTATGCAAGTGAGCGAAGGGGACGGACCGTAACGGGAGACTCCCACAAGTGGGAAACTTAGTACGTGCAGACATAACTACATGCCAAACAAATTTACAATTTCACATGCTTAACTTGCGATTTTCACTCCGATGATGATGAGTGAACAAGAAGGAGAAAAGCTGTCTGTTCACAGATGACTCATCTATGTCTTATTTTAAATGGATCTTGGGAGTGTTTCCCCAAATTACATCACTGAGCTCCTGAATCCATGAAATCTCCAGATGAACAGCACAAAGCCACACTTCATCTGGAGGGTCCAACGTCGTGATAGCCCCTCACCCAGCCTCGATTTCTTCATTTCTACCCTCAGGGGACAGCTACTGCCCTTAGGAAGAGGGGCCCACTGCCTCCCTGAGATCAGAAAGGCGCACTTCCTGCCCGGAGACTGACCGGGCTGATGCCCCCAAGTGAGTCCCGTCATCCCACTCATTGGAACAGTACCTTTAAAATATCCGTGGGGTAAAATCAATGAAAACCAAACACATATGTTTCAGCATTTTTCTTTCAAATACATCATTTTGGTAGAGTATAGATATATACTTTCCAACTTCCTATTTATCTATCTATTCATCGTATTTTCACGATAAGCCATACGTAGATACTCATTAATCCCACCCATATAAGATGGCTTTAAAGTGGAAAACCTTTTTCACTACCAATTGCTGTTGAGAAAATGAAGGGAGGAGTAAACTCTGGTAACTGCCTTCGGGAAATGGGACAGTCTAGAATCTGGCCATACAGAGGTAACATAGAGGCTGTTCATCTTGGCTGAGTCAGCCATGAGCCCTTGGATAGACTTGGGCCCAGGGACTGACTGGATGCCAGTCACACTCATGAAGGCGGCACGCCACAGGATGGCAGAGGGGCTTTGGTTGCATCAGAATTTTGTTGCCTCAAATAATTCCAGAAAACAAGAGGCCCAGAAGCTCCAACTGGGACACGATTTTTGTACGGAATAACAGAAAGCTCAATTTCTCTGCTGTAGCAATTCCTGTCAGCATTTGAATTGCAGGTCTCAGCTTCCTGGCAAATCTCAAAGGGCCATGACTGAAGTCTGCTCCCCGCTCATGTTCCATAGAGAAAAACATGGCGGTTTCCGGGCAAGGACAAGCGTGCATCGTGAATGAATGAAGTCAGTAAAGCTCAGACTCGATCTCAGGAACGGTGGCCCTGTTTTTATCACCCCATCTATTGTAGAATTAATCATTTATTTTTCCCAAAGGGACCTGGGGTCATTTGCAATGGGGCCTTATCTGATCCCGCCTCACTTCTGGTTCATCCTATTGTTTCTGGGTCTGCAGATTTCATCACGTGATGGGATCATATTCGGGGGGAAATAGAAGCATTACGTTTTTCATCTTACAAAGGAGGCTGCTCACAGGTCAGGCCCTCGTTTACTACCTACTTCCTGGAGAGGTGACTGTCTCGTGATCCCAGGCCCGGCTCCCACTTGGGCTTCGACCAAAAACCAGGCCCCCCCCCCCCCCGCCCCCTCAAGAGCACACCTTGGACATGACGCCCGTGTTTTAAATTCATATCACTTTCCCATCACTGAGGGACTTTGATTTGGTCCTTTCTGAGACTGGATTGGGAAATTTATTTTCTGACTTGAACTTCCATGCCTCCGTGTCTTAAGACCATCTCATTCCTGCCTTTCCCCACCGGTAGCATTGACCTCTAAACATGCCGGCACTGCTCAGTTAGTTAAAGAGAAATCACAGGTAGATTTTTTTGACCTCTATACAGAGGTAGAAATCATATTGTCTGTTAGAGTAGGATTTCTTCCTTATGCCAACATGCTCTGTGCATGTGATAGAATGATGGGGAAATAGAGATGAGAGAGACAGGGAGAGAGAGAGTGAAGGAGGGACAGAGGGACAGGGAAGAAGAGAAGGAGAGGCAGGGAAAGAGAGACACAGAGAGAGATGGAGAGAGAGACACACACAGAGAAACAAAAAGAGAGAAAGACAGACACACAATTCCCGCACGCCCACCCCCTGCCATGCACACATGGGGGGAAGGGAGACAGGGACAGAGACAGAGAGGCTGCATATTACTTTTTAAAGGAAGCCCCCTCCCCCACCTGAGCCTGTCTACAGTCCTATAAACACCATTAGGATCCTGTGTGACTCATTTTATATCCCAGGAAATAGTCTCTTCTGTCTTCCAAAGTACCACATTTTCAATTCCAGACTTGAGTCAAATTGGAGTAGACGCCCACCCCCACCAATTATGTAATTAATTTATACTGAGAGACTCTATGTTATACATTCTCTATTTTTAGGCTTAGGAACTGACAGTTTTCCAAACACACATCCTACTTAAAACACAGTCTTCACAATCCCAGCCTGGTCCTTGGCACCTGTTATCCCCTTAAAGGACACTTCCTGTTCTAGCTGCCCCTTTGCTTCCTTCTGGAAGCTCAGCCTCTAGAGGGTGGGACCCTAAAGTATACCATGAGCACTAGCCAGAGGGGCACCTTTCCTCACTACTGTGGATGCTGCACACAGAAGAGACGGGCATTGGCTGGAGCCGGGACCTCCTGCCCACCTCATATCTCTTAAGCTTCCTTTGAATTTCATGCTCATAGCTGGAGTGGAGGGGTGGTGCTCTGATGTGATTTTCCTGCTGTGCCGGCAGGATTGCTCCGTGGCCTTGACATGTTTAGTTACTCCCTGTTCAACTGGAATGCGTGGCAGCCAGCACCCCCGCCCCCAGCCGGAATGCCTAGGATTGTATTTTACTGGCTTGGCCTCTTCACAGCTGGGAAGAGTCTCCCCAGGGGTCTCTGACGCTGAGTAAGTTTTTCACATCATCCTTGGCAGACTGACCCCGATCTGAAGTCATCCTCCAGGACAAGATCGACAAGAAGTCTCATCAATTATAGCCACGAGTTCTTTAAATGTTGAGGAGCTAAACCATCACTTAGCGGACAGGTGCTGTATTTCATAGTTGGGTGCATTGTGTGCGAGAGAGGGGAGACATAGAGGAGATGCACACACACACACACACACACACACACACACACACTGAAGCCTGGAGATTTAAAACTTAAATGCTCTTGGGGCGCTTGGGCGGCTCAGTCGGTTAAGCGTTCGACTTGGGCTCAGGTCACGATCTCACGGTTTGTGGGTTCGAGCCCTGCATCGGGCTCTGTGCTGATGGCTCAGAGCCTGAGGCCTGCTTTGGATTCCGTGTCTCCCTCTCTCTCTGCCCCTCCCTGATTCACACTCTATTTCTCTCTCTCAAAGACAAATAAACATTAAAAAAAATTATAAAAATAAAATAAAAAAATTAAATGTCCTCAATGTTTTTATGGAAAAATCTGTTTTGCCTCCACAAAAGCCTCAAGTAGGCTAACTGAACTCCATAACCTTTCCAGGAAACACAACTAGAAAGATCTGCCCTCTGGTAAGCCACATCACTCTCTCTTGCAAGCCTTCCAAAGCATTCCATGCAACCACCCTTCCTCCAGCAAACATGGAACAAAATTATCTGTATGGCTCAGCTCAGCTAAGACCTGGTAACTGCAGACAACCAGACCTGGGTTTGAGTCCCTGTTCTGCGGGGCGACTTTGGCCAAGTTAGATACCCTTTCTGAGCCTCAGGAGGACAACAGTAATATCAGTGTCATGGGTGTCATATACAAAGGGCTCAGCCCTGCCCTGGGCAAATTCGTATTCAGGACATGTTAGTGACATTGTATTATTAACCTTTCCATGGAGCATGGAGATGGAACAGCGTCAGCAAGTCCTTTGATCCCAGGTCCCAGCCTGGCGCTTTACAAAGGCTGCGGGCAGGGCTTGTACGTGACCCATGGCCTTTCTCCACCAGACCGGAGGCACCGGCATGACAGAAGAGAGAAACAAGAGGCCTTCCAAAGGAACCTCATGTCGGGGAGCACTGTCTGCCGGGACACTCTGGCTATGTCTTCATCCCTCCCACTCTAGGGAGTGCCCCAGGCAGGAGGACAAATTATATGTTCACTCTATGAGTTTCCCTCAGTAGCTTCCAGAGCTGCACCGGCCAATAGTGTAGCCACCAACAAAATGTGCCTACCGCGCCCTTGAAATGTGGCTGGCCTGAACTGAGATGTGCTCTAAGTGTAAAATATACACCAGACCCCAAAGAGTTATGAAAAAATATAAATGATCACATCAATAACTTTTGCACGGAATACATGCTGAAAGGATAACATTTGGCTACCGTGGCTTAATAAAAACATAAGTAAGCTTCGCATTACTTGTTTCTTTTCACTTAATTGATTGTAACGCATCAGAAATTAAACGTGGGGGCTGGCGCCGTATTCTGTTAGACGGCCCCGTTGTTGACTTTGAGTCCTACGGATGGTGCACACGTAACTGTGCGTTGGGCAACTGTGCATTGGGCAGATGCTGTGGCCTACCAGTGGATTGTCTGTCGGGCTTTAGAGGAAAATGCCTTCCCCACAGAACTGCTCTGTCATACCATTGGCTGATTGGGTCTCTACTCCTCAATCCTAGCCTTTGATCCCGAATTCCCTCCAGGCTGCAAACTTTCCTTTGTGCCGTGGTGGCTTGCCATCACATGGACGTCGAAAGGGACCCAGACTCAATGAGTCCAAACACCACCCCTCATTCTCAAAGCAATATCAGCGAGTTCTTAATACAATCCCGAACTGTGTTATGTCCCAGCTTAGAAAATGTTCTTGACCCTCTACATGTCCAAAATCTTTATCCTGGCATTCAAAACCCTGGAGAATCCAGCCCTCCTGTATGGATCCAGCTTTATGCCCTGTGAATTTCACTGCCTCTCTCACCTCCCCTCTCCCCATCACCACCAGACCATGCTATTTAGCACGAACATGCCCAGTGCCTTTTTACCTCTGAGTCTTTAATTGGTATTGCCTCCTCCCCCACGCTATTTTCACTTTTTTATCTGCTTTGGGGGTTCTATGTAGCTCAGGAGTGCAGCTAAAAATCCACATTCTCTGGAAGTTTTTCCAGCCCTCTCCTAGTGGGCAGTGTTCCATCATCCCATATCCAAGAACATTTTGATCACGATACCGTGATAGCACGTTCCAGTTGGTTCCGTGTTAGCATCGTGCAGGTGAGCATTTCCCTTGCCACCGCGAAGGTGGACCTACTTCTCTAGCATTTGGTGGTTCCTTATTCATCTTCTTACCCTCCCTCCTCATAGCAACTAGCCCTAATTTCCAACAATCGTTTGGAAGGTGCTAATCCATGAGGGCAAGTTAAGTCGATGACAAATGCACTCTGGAAGGGTGGCTGTCTGGGCTTGTCGCGGCTCTGCACTGGGAGAATTCTTTGGGGATTGATGAGGAGGAGTGAGACCAAGGTAGCATTTGGAAAGGAAAAGGAAACAATTAGGTCGTGTGCATCTCTGTAAGGAGACTCTCTAATCATGCCACGTCAAAATATTTGTTGAATGCGCATTTCGAGAAAAATTTAATCTGAAGATCAAATTCAGTGGTGGTGAGCCCAGGATGTGCTTCAGACCTGGCTTGTTCTACCATTTATCCCCTCTTTCCCTTCATTATAGATGTGACAGATGCCTAGAGCTGGACTCAGCTCGTCTAACCATGCTGATTACGGAACGATCATTACAGCCATGAATAAGGAAGGCTTCTGGAGAAAGATAAAATTACACTTTTATTAGGACATCAAACAGGACCTTGCATGAAAAGAGCTACTGATCCAAAGGGAAGGAAAATAAAGGGGGAAAGGACCTTGAGGCCCCTAACTGTAATGGAGAGGCTGACGCTGGGCTTTCAGGAGAGCTGGTCGTGTGTGTGTTGAATTACAGGCAATTATCGGTGGTCTCCCTGTTGGCCCTGAAGAATTTAGAACCACGTCAAAGAGAAACATGATCTATCAGAAGGGAAGTTCTGTTGCATCTTTTAACCCTGTGTCAACTCTGAAGCTCTCCGTGATGCGTTTTACCGTTGAGATCTTACAAATAGTTGTTGGTAAGAGTCCTGTGAGGATAACTTTCTCTCTCAGGTCACATGCTTTGATGGGGCCAAACGGGGGCTGTGAAAATACTGAGGGATGTTTAAGACTGAAATAAATTGCGTCAACGTCTTCTCTGCCACCGAGCGGTCTATCCGTAAGGAAGGAAGCAACATTTGTGCACAAACCACTGTGCGTTGTTCACCAAGACGATCTGGAGGTGCAAGACCATGAAGCGTGGTCTGATTCTTCAAAGATAAAAGTGACACTATGGTCAACACGATTTTAGTGTTCATCATACTTCATTATATTTCTGGGATGTGGCGCATTTCCACAGGAGCATACTGGACACCGGAACACTCACCACAGAAAAAGAAGGGAGGCAGAGACAGTTCAAATGCTCCATTGGGCCAGGCCAGCTGGAGAGCCGTGGACATTCCTGCATTTAATGCAGCGTGCCCTGGGCTGATGAGAGCTGGCTCTCCTCATGCTGGTCCCCAGCCCGCATCCATAGCAGGGACGGACGATGCTTGTGGCTCAAATGAAATAAAGGTTACTGAGTGGAAAAAAAAAAATGGAAGTCCAAACACTTCAAGGATGAATCTTTTTGGGTTCTTGTATTCCAGGTTGGATTAAAAGAGCTGACGCTAACTAAATGTGGAACGGAGCCAAATAGCTTAACATGTCCGTGGTTCGTCTCCTCACGTGCAAAATGTGAACAAAGTTTAAAGTTCTATCAGTTTATGTTGCAGCGATGTTAGACAACCCACATCTCTGCATCAATACTCTAGACGAGCGTCTCTTCTGAGTGTTCGCACGGAATTGCATAAAAGGGATGATGTCAAGAATGAGGTCCTACGTTAGAATTCTTCAGGGAAAGCATTTCAGTCTGTGATATACTTTTTGGTGGTATTAAGTTGGATTGTGTTTCATCTCTGGTTTCCAAGCATACGAGAACCATATCGCACGTTTGGAGATTTCAAGCTTTCTTCCCCTGATTATTTCAATAGCAAGGCATTATCACCCCATACACGTCAGGAAAAGTTACAAGAAATACCCAATACCCTAGATTTGGGGGTACTGGTAACCACTGTTAGAAACTTAATCTGTGCATTCATCTCCTTTTCATTATCCTTTCCATCTTTATGTTTACATAAGCAGAGTCCCAAAGCACCAACAACTCACGTACTTAGTACATTTGTATCATACAGATCACATAAACAGCCTGTGTTTATGAGAATGCCTTTATTTGGTGGTGTCCTGGATTTCTTTCTATTCCCAGCTTCTGGAACACTTCTCGGTAGAGAACGATGGCCGATGAGTTTGTTAAATGAATCAACGGGTGGAGGAATGGTGGAGATACTTCACCTTCTCAGACCTCCTCCCGTCCCCGGCAACTTTTCTGCTGAGAATCCTTCTCCGCCCCCAGGTCCGAGTCACTGAGACAGCCACCAGTGACTCATGAGTCGTCACTTGTGATAAAATCGATGTCTGGACTAGACATCGCTTCTCACGGGCAAAGAGTGTGTTCATGTATTGGGATAAGCAGATGTCTCGATGGGCAGAAGTGGAAAAGAAGAGCGTCAAACAACTTGGCATTGGTCAAAGGAAGCAGGGGAATATAGGTGATGTAACTACACTAACCAAAAATGCTAGATGGTGTTTTAGCGCCCTTGATAGTCACCGCCTGGGGGAAAATCCTCTGCTGCTTATCGAAGGGAAGTCTCTCACGTACAAGTGTCATCATTTCCATAGTGAATGGAATGGAGGCAGAGGAGCATTTATTACCATGAAACAGAAAATAATTCTCGCCAACACCCTTGCCATTTGGTTGTAAGGTACGGTGAAATTTTGGGCACCCTCTCGACCCCAACTAGTTTCTTTCCTTGGCTTTTATGTGGGCAAGGTTGTTGTAATTTCTCTGTTCAAATAAAGTCTGTCGAAAGCCACAAAAGGAGATCTGGACCCTAAAGCTTAACGGATTCTGGAAAGCAGCTGGCTTGTAACATGAGTCATTCCAGTCAAGCTTTCTCTTTTGTATGTTTTCATCTGGCCTAAAGAGTGGGTTATTGGATGTCTTCCGGCAGGTGCTATGGGATTAAGGAGGTAGCTGGTCAGAAACAAACTTTGAATTAGGGTTTTTAAAAAATAGTTTACTAAAGTAAATATGATCGTTAGCTTAATCCCCATATCCAACAGAAGGTTCACATTTAATAGCGAGGTTAAAAAAAATTGGTTGGCATGTGCATGTACAGGTCTCTGTGCTTTTGCTCCGAGATTTATATTTTAGCGTTAATGATGAAATTTCCAGTACACTCCCATTTACCAGGATATAAGCATTCCAAAAGCTCAAACATCTACATTAGTTTTCCTTTTTTTGCAATTATGAGAGAAAACCGAGTGGAATATTCATAAACTTACAATGGGAAATTAATTTCTTTTAAAGTTACCTTTACAAGGTATTACAAGGTCTGTGGAGATTCAGAACAGACTCCAATACCTGTAATTTTGGGTCATGATAAAATCAATTTTTGCACGATAATTCTCAAGTATTTATTTTTTTAGTTAGAGAGAGAGCGCATGCGAGCAGTGGAGAGGGGCAGAGAGAGAGAGAGACAGACACACACACACACACACACACACACACACACAGAATCCCAAGTGGCTCCACACTCAGCACAGAGCCCGATGCAGGGCTCAATCCCCTGACCCTGGTGTCATGACCTGAGCTGAAATCACGAGTCGAATGCTCTACTGACTGAGCCACCCAGGCGCACCAACTTTCACGTATTTCTGAGGATGCTTCGGGTTTCCGAATCATTCAAGAAAGAGGAACTTAAATGGCAGATACTTTCAATGATGTCAACTCTCTCTCTTCATACACCTAGTACTCAAATTAAGAAGAGTAGGTAATCCATGTTGCATATATATGACATATACTACTTGAACATGTTATTACCACCATCACAGCACCTAAGTTATCAAAGGGAAAGAGCCCATAAGGAGAATTTGGGAAGGAAATGACACGCACTTGCTGTTAAGGACAGACTAAAGAAGGGGCAAAAGAAAATAACTTTTTGTATCCAGGAATTATAAGACCCCAGATTTCAGGTCTAAAGGTCTAAACTCATGCATCAGCTTCCCCTCACTTAAAGTAAGCATGACCTTGGACCCTAGTAATAATGCCTGCTCTCTCTCACAGGATGGTGAGGAATAAAGGAGGTAGTTTTTGTGAAAACCCTTTGCAAACTCCAAAGTCGAATATAAATCAGAGGTCAGTAGACTTTTTCTGTAAAGAGCAGACAATGAATGTTTTAGGTTTTGTGGATAGATCTCTAGCAAAACTGCTCAACTCTGCTATTGCCCCAAGAAGGAAGTTATAGACAGTGTATAAATAAATGGGCATGACTGTTTCAATAGAATTTTATTTACAAAATCAGGTGGCAGGCCAGAATTGGTCCACGGGCTATAATTTGCCGACCCCTAACGTAAAGAATAGTTTTTGTCATGACGGCACGATAGAAACGTCCACGGTAGAGCATGTTTGCAAATACGTCATCCCAGCGCATGTTAATGCATACATCTACATCATTAATCTGCATTAAAAACAATCTGCCTTTTTTCAAGCCACTGGGGCTTGTCAGTAAATGGAATTGTCAGGACAATTGTCTACAGGTAGAGCTGAATTTTCACACTTGCATTGCAGATGAGAGAGCCGGGCTAAGGCAACACATTTGAGAGTTGGCACTTGCTTGTCACAAAGTCTTACCTAGATAAGACTAATACATTGGCACCTTTAAATATACATATGAACCTAGTTTCTAGTTGGATACCAACTGCTTTGTTCATTCTGTACTTTTTCATAGATCCACAAACGGTAGAGAATGGGAACCACACTAAAAGGCCAACTCTGAGAAGCTAAAATGAGAGGAGAAGGCTATCAGATGTGAGTGTGTTAAAGACATTCTCCCTCAACTTGGAGATAGGTTCTAATCAAAAAAGATAAAACAGAGCGAAGCTAGTGTCCAGGGATGGTGAGGATTGGGGGAAAACAGCCCCTTTTGGGCACAGGGGGTTGACGTGTAAATTGGTGTAGCTGTTCTGGAGGACAGAGTGCCAGTGTCAAAACTCTTAAAAATGTAGCCTCTGAACCAACATTTCCATTTCCAGGAATTTATCCCAAGGAAATAGTCAGAAATGCACCCTGAGATTATGTTCATAGATGTTCAATGCAGCAGTGATCAGGACAGTGGAACAGTGGAAACAATCTAAATTGCCAAAGATTTGGGGCGCCTGGGTGGCTCAGTTGGTTGAGCATCTGATTCTTGATTTGGGCTCAGGTCATGATCTCAGGATCATGGGATTGAGCCCCACGTTGGACTCCAAGCCGAGCATGGAGCCTGCCTGGGATTCTCTCTTTTTCCCCTGCTTGATCTCTCTCTTTCAAGATAAAGAAGATAAACTTGAAAAAAACTGCCAAAGATCTGAGTCTGTTAAATAAGTAGCTGTGTTATATGAAAATCTATGCAAGATGAAACCAACATTTTAAAAGAATTTTTAATAGCATGGAAATGCCCACAGTGTTTTTTAAGGGATAAAAGGTAGTTTATAAAGCAATACTTGACATATGGCGTTGGGGCACCTGGGTGGCTCAGTTGGTTAAGCATCCAGCTGTTGACTTTGGCCTAGGTCATGATCTTACCATTTGTCGGTTTGAGCCCCGCATCGGGCTCTGACAGTGCCTGCTCGGAATTCTCTCTCCCTACCTCCCTCTCTTTCTCCTTCTCTCTCTCTCTCTCCCTCTCAGAATAAATAAACTTAAAATAAGTAAGTAAATAAGTAAATAAATAAATAAGATGTCAACTACAAATATAATTTAAAAATAGGGAAAAAAAGACACCAAAATGTTAACACAGGACAGAGATAATTCTTAAGATTATGAATGAGGCAAACTTCTTTATACTTTCTTGATTTTTTTAAAAAAAGTCTCCAATAAGCCTTTGAAATAAGAAAGAAAAAAGTAAACATTATTTAAAAATCAATACCTTAGTTAACCAGAGTCAGCTGAACTTCAATGAACTGGGTTATTTTTTAAGGGAAAGGGACAGTTTCCTCAGGTATCTGAGAGTCCAGTTTTCACACCAAAGTCTACTATTTCAACCTCCTGCAGGTGCTGAATGATGTGGGGTTAAATCCTGATCAGGGGCTGAACTTGCTCAGGGGAAGCGTGTGGGACATACAGAGTTGAGTGGGAAGCAGAGAACCTTCTTTCCGGTCCAGGATCTGTACTTACCAGCCCTGTAACCTTGGGCACATTTCATAAGTTACTGAGTCTCAGTTTCGATACCTATAAAAGGAGTTAATCATCTCTGCTCAGTATACTTTCAAAGATTTGCCGGGAAGGTCAGGCATGATACGTAGGTAAACATGAAAAAAGGTACAGAATTAAAAAAAAAAAATCACTTCCCTCAACCGTAATAGTATTTTATAATTATTTAGGAAATTGAGCTCAAAGATTTTTGAGATGTGGTGGATAACAAGGTAGAATCAAAAGGAGTTTTCTGGCCAAGTTCAAGTCAACCATAGGATCCAATTTGCTAGCTACTTCTTTTCCTGAGACTTCCACTTAATGGAGGTTTTAGTACGCTGAGGAAAACCAGAAACCAAGACTCCTTTGAAACCCTAGTTGCGGGGCGCCTGGGTGGCACAGTCGGTTAAGCGTCCGACTTCAGCCAGGTCACGATCTCGCAGTCCATGAGTTCGAGCCCCGCGTCAGGCTCTGGGCTGATGGCTCAGAGGCTGGAGCCTGTTTCCGATTCTGTGTCTCCCTCTCTCTCTGCCCCTCCCCCGTTCATGCTCTGTCTCTCTCTGTCCCAAAAATAAATAAACGTTGAAAAAAAAACAAACCCTAGTTGCATTATCTTCAAACTCATCTGCAAAGGTAGATCTGGGGGGAGTCATGTCTGTCCTGTGTCTCCTCCTGTTTGCACCTCAAGATTCTTGACTGACTTCTAGACCCTTCCCTGGGGATACTGAAGACTAGTCAGGTTAGTTTCTTCCTCGCCGGTGGTATGGAAAACCCAGCCCCACCACATGTTAAGGCTGGAGAGCTGGGGGAAACCATGGGCCCAGGAGTCTTTAAGATACACGCTTTTGCTAACAGCAACCCATTGTGGCCCATCAGAGCCTCCCCTGCAACCACGGATTGAGCCCCAGCTCTCCCTGCAGAGGTGAGGAGACGTGCTAGTTGGCTCTCTGTGCGCTGAGGGCCTCTCACAGCCCTTGGGACGCTGCATTGTCATGACTTGTGTGTGTGTGTGTGTGTGTGTGTGTGTGTGTCTCAGCTACACAGGGAAGCGTCCGGTCAGAGCTGGGCCTACCCACCCTGGATTTCCGGAGAGCTTCCCTCAGGGTCTGGGCGACAGACTCATCCTTTGGAAGCCGAGGAAGAGAGGAAGAAGGTATATCCAGCTCGTCACAAGGTTGAGGAAGAAGGAGAGACAACAGCTTATAGAGGAGAGGAAGAGAAGGACTTTGGACCCAAACTGCCCGACACTGTCACCAGCCCTGCCTTCTCCCACAGAGCAGACCCCGGGATCCTGAACCCCTTGGCATTTCGGTTTCTCGCCCAGAAGATGGGGTTGCTGCGGGGACCAAACAAGTTGACGTATGCAAAGTGCTCGGTTCGGGCACCACATTGAAGGGGGTGCTATTGTCCCTGTTCTTGCTAGAGAGAAGCCGAGGGCGGAGAGTCAGGTGTGATGTCTGTTTGGTTGGTTTCTTCTGTTACCGCATTTCTGAGCCGAGAGGGGGAATGACTGATGGACAGTGGACAGTTCCCACACGCAGGCGGGAGGGCTTGGGGCCAGCCAGGAGGTCCGGTGAGCCGGGTGTGGAGGCAGCAGGTCTGCGGGCGAGGAAGACAGGTCTGGCTGCCCAATGAGGGGAGCAGGTGGCCCAGGGGGGGACCAGGAGCAGTTGGAAGAACTGTGGTGGGAATGGATGGGCCACATCCAGGTCAAGTACAAAGAACCTGCAAGCCGCGCCTGGAACCCCACAGGCGGAAAGGCAGAAGGGACGGACTCCTGGACTGGAGCCAAAGAGCGGCCTCCGGGAGGCGGGAGCCCAGGGAAGGCTGCTGGGAGGCGCAGGCCTGGAAAGGACGGGCAGGTGGAACGTGGGACGGCCAAGGTCTGCAGTTTGCAGACCCAGCACGCAAAGGTCCGGATTGGCGAAATCGGAAAACACAACAGACAGGTCTCCAAATCTTCCAACATCCGTCTCTTCCCTGCCTTCCAGGGAAGGTAGAACACAGACCTCAAAAGCCAAACCTTAGTCAAGAACGCTCCGTCTGACCTGTCCCTCCTGAGTAACCTTGACCTCAGTTGTCTCATTCCAAGCTGTTGCCACGTTAGGCCAGGGTCTCACGGCCCCCAAGTGCTTCCTGTTTCCCTCTGTATCAGAAACCGCACCCAGCTGACTGATGGACTCACGCGGGCTCAGACACACAGACACCCGAGGGGCTTTCCCCTCAGGGGAGTCCGAGGGGAGGCTCCACGGCGCAGCCGGCCTCATCACTGCTGCTCAAGCCACTGAAGGACTTCTCTCCTGTTCCTTAAGAGGCAGCCTGAGTGACACATGGGACACCAACGGTGTGAACAGTATTTCTCGTTTTGTTTAACTCATTTGAGTATCCATTTTCAGATTCAAATGAATTGTGATGCCAATCGGGGCACCTGGGTGGCTCGGTTGGTTAAGCGCCCGATTTTGGCTCAGGTCATAATCTCACAGCTCATGAGTTCAAGCCCCGTGTAGGGCTCTGTGCTGACAGCTCAGAGCCGGGAGCCTGCTTCGGATTCTGTCTCCCTCTCTCTCTGCCCCTTCCCCCGCTTACTCTCTGTCTCTCTCTCCTTCAAAAATAAGTAAACATTAACTTTTTTTTTTTTAAAGCCAATCACCTTTGGAAAGAAGGTTTTCTTCCCCACCTCTCTGAGGGTGTTCACTAGAGGTTTATTTCCAAACGAGAAGATCACAAAACAGATCCCTTTCTGTATTATCTGTTCAGCAAATCCCAGTGTGTATGTGCCATGAGGTGGTAATAGGGGTTACTAAAAAAGAATAATGGAGGGTTTGTTGTTAAATAGGTTTGCGGAACAGACTCAAACATAAGTAGAAAGTTACCGTTGCAGCAGACCTTCTCAGAGCCTTTAAGGTGCTAATGAACCTTGTTACACTTCCGGGAGAGGCTAGCTTCACGGGCAGCAGAAACGTGTCTGCCATAAGCATCTCGAGAACCAATGTTCTGGGACTGTTCTTTGGAAAAAGTCTCTTTAGTGAGGGCTCCTCACATCAGAGATGAGGCACGATCCCAAGAAGATAAGGTGACTTAGCCAAGACGTGCAAAGCTGCCTAGCTGCAGAGCTGAGATTAAACGTAGCACCGCTCCGAGGTGTGCTTCCCTGTGCCGTAAAGAGTTCCTCACTGGAAGCAATGCACACCTTTTCAGAGGGACCGCTTCGTTGTGTCTTTTTTAATGTTTATTTATTTGTTTTGAGACAGAGCATGTGAGCGCACATGCGAGAGAAAGAGGGGTAGAGAAGGAGAGAGAGAGAGAGAGACAGAGAGAGAGAGAGAGAGAGAGGATCCCGAGCAGGCTCCGCATAGTCAGCACAGAGCCCGATGCCGGGCTCAATCCCATGAACCGTGAGGTCAGGGCCTGAGCTGAGATCAAGAGTCAGAGGCTTAACCGACTGAGCCACCGGGATTCAAAGGGAGCACCTTTGAATGAGAAACACTGCTGTGTCTGTGCAGGCTGGTCCCAACCTGCCCATTGATTTAGGCTACAAGCGACCTCCTGAGTGGAGGGGGTGAAGGCATAGGACGTTCTGGGCTGCGGCTTCCTTTGGGCGGCCAGTGTGGCCATCGGGACACCCAGTAGGTGCACAGCCAACGAGAGAGGCACAGAAGAAGAACGAGGAGGCTTTGCCATTTTACGACTTGCCCGTGTTCAAGAAAGGGAGCGGCCGCCCCTCCTTCCTCCTCCAGCACGCGGCTCCTTACCTCAGGATGCAGATCTTCAAGGACTTCTGCAGTTGGCATCGGGTGGGGGCTGTCCCATAAACCTAATTCCCACATGTAACCTTATTTTAATAGAAAACTTTATTCATGCTCCAAACAACTGACTCATCAGTGCTCTTGAGGAGAGAAGCTGTTTACAAGGAGCCACAGACGTCCTGCAACGTTGGCTCGGATGGGCCACTCCGGGCAGTAGAAATAAGTGAGGAGGCCGTGGAAGACGAGGCCATACCACGCTGCAGGTTGGGGAGCGATGGGAGCGTCGTTAACCCCACCCAAGGCCTGTCCTAGGCGAAGTCACAGAACAGAAGCCACTCCCGGGGCACCCAGCATCCCGGCCCTGTCTCCTGCCCACTGAAGGGCTCTCTGCAAGTTTCCAGAGCCGCGATGAGGTGACCAGGCTACTCGAGCAGTTCTGAAGCCCACACCGCCATGCATGGACTGCAGCGTTGGAATCAAATGGAACTCACAACAGAGTTAACCTAACACGCACGTGATGATTTCTGTAATTGCTCTTGGGCTGTAGAGTGTGGGGTAAATCAGCCGGTGCCCTGGAGTCAGAAAGCGCGAGGTTTAAGTCTGTGCTGTGTTACTACACGGCTCTTGACCTCGGGTGATCTATTCACACCCCCCCGAACTCGGTTTTGTCATCTCTAAAACGGGAACCACACCTACCCCACAGAGTTCTCGTGAGGTTAATGGCACACGCACGCTTCTCGCTCTAGGACTTGAGATCGACCTCACTAAGGTTGGAAGGCGCAAGTGTTTGTACCAAGAGGACACGGACCGTCTCAGAAAGCAGCCCTAATCCTTCCAGTGTGGTCATCTCAGAGCCCCGTTGCTGGGGCCAGGAGGGTCCAGGCATAAAGGGGCCACGGGGCACTTGGGTGGCTCAGTTGGTTAAGCATCCAACTCTTGATTTTGGCTCAGGTCATGATCTCAGGGTTTGTGGGTTCGAGCCCCGGGTTGGGCTCTGTGCTGCCGGTGCGAGCCCTGCTGGGAATTCTCTCTCTCCCTCGCTCTCTGCCTCTCCCCCACTCTCTCTCTCTCTTGCTCTCTCTCAAAATAAATAAATAAACATTAAAAAAGTAAACAAAGGGGCCAAGACAGGAGCCCTTGGTGACCTCCCAGTGTTTGCCCAAGGGGCCCACACACCCAGGCCTCTTTTGTGGCTTCCCACAGAGGGGATCTAAGTTAGCAGCCTCGTGAGCCTGCTGCGTCCGAATCTCTGAGCCTCAAAGCCCGCGCACCTGTTTCCTGTGTGTGTGTATCCCTGTGGCCTTGGGATGGAGAGGGAGGCCGTGAAGCTCGGAGAGTGCTGAGTGATGGTCAAGAAGGCAGGGGGTGGGAGGGGACAGAGGTTCAAGTGGAAAGAGGGGAGGGGTGGGAAAGAATGATGGAGGTGGTCTCCCAAGAACTAAGCTGGGTTCACTGTGGTTTAGGAGCCCTAAACCAAGCGGGGCACCAAGCCTTCCTTTCCCTGCATCCAGACCTTCCCCACTTGCTTAGGACGAGAAATGTCTTTGGTTAGGGGTGAAGGGTTTCATTCGTCAGTGAAATCAGAGCGCTCGATATGCAAAAGCTCAGGTGTGCTGACGCGTTAGCACAGGATTGAGGGACATGATGCCCAGCGTCGTAGCGGAGCCCTGAGCGAGCAAAGGGACCTGCACGATAGGCAGTAAGACCTAGAAAGCGTCCATTTGTGGGTGGTTAGAAGGCTGCACCTTGCTGAGGGATCAGGCTCACCTCCATCCAAGCCTGAAGCAGAAGGCTGAGCTGGAAAATCTAAGAAGGTACAAGCCAGCAGGCAAAGGTGTAAGAGTATTTGATTGGAAATGAAGACGCCCACGTCTAGTTTTCATGCTGTCCTGTGTGGCTTCGGGCAAGTTACTTCACCCCTCTGGGCCAGAAGGTGCTCAATATTTAAAAGAGGCAGGGAAGTATGTCCTGCTATGACTCGTTCTGGGTCTATACTGGGGGGATTCTCAAGCATGGGGGGGGGGTTCTGTGTTCTCAATCTTTCTCATAGTTTTGTGTTCTCCAATTTACTTTTATCATAACCAGCTTTCGGGAAAGCATCTTTGGCCCCTTTACAGTAAGTATCAATGACCAACAACCCTTTCAGAGGGAGAATCAAAGAGTTTGGCTAAAGAATGGAGGGTTAACGGCGGAACCGTCCACTTGATCTGGGAGGTCCAGTAGCTTCGGGGGCAGCAAGGACCCGCAAGGACTCTGAGATCACACCTAGTGTGATAACCAGCTTCACATGCACACGAAGATTAAGACGCGGACCCTGTCCTTACAAAATTAAGCAGGGAAGCAGCCCAGATCCTGAATCTTTGCTCACCTAGGATGCTGCTTCCCTTCTAAACGAGGCTGCGGGAGCAGACGAGGGCTGGGGAGGACCCCCAAGGCTCAGACCTGGAAGCGCTATATTAAGTCAAATGACTAATACGGACGGTAGAGTATATTGTTATGGGCTGAACTGTGTCCCCTCTTAAATTCATATGTTGGTGTGTCAAGTCCCAGGTCCCCAGAATGTGACCTCATTTGGAGACAGGGTCTTTGCAGAGGTGATCAAGTTAAAGTGAAGTCATTAAGGTGGGCCCTAATCTGGTGTGACCAGTGTCGTCATAAAAAGCGGAAATTTGGATGCAGGCACGTGCAGAGGGAAGGCGGTGTGCAGGCACAGGGAGAAGACAGCCATCTATAAGCCAAGGGCAGAAATCTGGAACAGATGCTTCCCTCAAAGCCCGGGGAAGGAAGCGACTAGGCTGACATCTTGATTTTGAACTTCTGGCTTCTAGAACTGTGAGAGGATACATTTCCATCGTTTGAGTCTCCCAGGCTGTGGCAATTTGCTGTGACCGCCCTAGCAAACTAATACTTCTATCATGAAAAATGTTTTCCCTTGCAGGCTTGATGAGTAACTTGATTATTAGGGTGATCTGACATTTTCCTAATTACGACTCCCTGTGGGGACCAGATAAAGGCACTCCAGACATATGTAGGTCTGTGGGCATACAGTTTGGGGAATGAGTGGTCCCTTTCTTTGGAGAAGGCACCTCATCTTCTAGGCAGGCATATCCTATGCTGTGACTCTAGATTTGGCAAGTGGAGCCTCCGTTGGACTTCAGCCTACATTGTCCCCTTAACAGGTTGTCTTTGTGCAGTGCCCAAACTGCTCAACTGTGCTCAGTGAACCTACACGAGACCAAGTGCCCCTAAGGGACAGGGGCTTATCCTAGTGCTTTGGGGGCTCTAGGACTTAGCCTAGGGCTAGCTTTCCAAGAACTCTTAGCCAACTTTTGCTGTCTGAATAAAGGCAGCCTGATTTGCTCTAGGATTTGAAGGGAAGCAGGACACCTCCAGCTCCCAGTCTCTGTAAGTCTCCACTGCCTTGGGGAAGAAGTCCCTTTACTTGGCTCAGACTGGCCTAGACTAATTAGGACTGGCCCAACAAATCCATCATTATCTTCCAACACCGTATTCCCCTTTTAGTCAAAGTGATCAGCTCATCATACTCGACCATGCCCTCGGCACTTCCTGCCTTGCAGATGCTGTTCCCTTTCCTGGATTATTTTCCACTGCTCTCCTCTCCACGCTTAAATCCTCACTTCGCCTGAGGCCTCTGAAATGGCTCCAGCCACATTGTGACCTGCCAGTCTTTTGAAATGCCACAGCATCTCAGTGTGTACCATTCAGTCCCAAGCGGTTGTAGGATGCGACCTAGCCATTCCGTAGGTGTACGTCTTTTGTCTCCAATGATACTGTAACTAAGGGGGGCAAACCCTACCAATCCTCTTCTGTGTCTATAAGAGGCCCAGGATAAGATTGTCAATCTACAGAGCAAGCTAGCAACAAACTCATGTGGAACACTGACATTCACGAAGTCAGGATGATGCAGTGGGTGGTTTTCAAAGGCCTTAAACGTTTTGGAAAAGTATTGAGATTATGTACAGTTGGGAAAAGCATTCTGGAATTGTAGTAAGTAAATACGGCCAAGTTCCTTGAGGCCCCAGGCCTTGGCGGGTCAGATGGGGCCATACGGCACACCCCCATACTCTAGAAAAAGGAGGACGACCCTATTCTCAGCAGCCCTCCAGGGAGGGGAATTGACCACCTGCCAGACAGCCTCTTGCCTGGTTAATCATAAACCCATAACCTGTGGAAGCCAAGGGCATCACCAGAACAAATTCTTTGGATACACGATTCACCGACTCACTGGGAGGCTCATTGGCTGCTTTCCCGGCACCCAGCACCAGCTTCCTCTTGCGTCCAGAATCCTAGCGGAGAATTCTAGCGGACTGCTATTCAGGAAGATGTCATTTTCATGACAAGCAGAGAAGCGCGAGCAGGTGCTGGGCTGTTTGCACAGTGTCAGGCTTACCAGGGCCTGTCCAGGGCCCTGGGGTTTCCTAATTGCAGATTTTAATTGCTTTAAAGAAAACTTCAATGGAAGTCATGTCCTCCCCACAAATGATTCAATCCTACATAGAGAGCAAATAAAGAACTGAAAAAGTATCATTCTCTAAAGCCTTAAGAATGGTGAGTGGTTTTTAAAGAGAACTAGCAGAAATTTGTCTCTCTCTATAAAGAGCTTTTGTCATTTCCTCCTAGACCTGCCTTCCGGAGAGCCTGGAAATACGCAGGACAATGATATCTTGTGCGTGCGTCATCCCAGATCTTACATTTAACGGCGCAGGGATGGATCCGGGGCTGATAACGGCACCGGGTAGAAAACACGGGGGCTTGGTGTTTGGGTTTGGCTTGCCCTCGTTTAGAAAGCTGGAATGAGCCCTAATTTGCTCCATCAAGAGAGCAAAGCACGCATGGACCGTGGCGCTCGAGGCCGAGGCCGAGAAAGGAAAGGGGAAAGGGAAACTGTGGATGTCACCTGCCAGAGCACCAACTTCTTCCTCTCACCCCACAGTCCGTCTCTGTCTCAGGGTGCAGCCGGGACCGTGGGCTAGGCTGGCGTGTGGGTGCAAATCACGAGTTAAAAAAAAAAAAGTAACCACATACCTTGAGCTTCTGGGTCCCTTAAATCACGCCCTTAAAGTTGTGACTCTTTTTTTTTTTTTCTTGAAATACATTTTTTTTTTTTTTTACAACTTTTGAAAGAGTGTACTTTGCTTCCAAGGAACCTCACAGAAAGTTATGACCCGAGTCTCTGTTGGTGGCCTTTGAGAAGGGTGGCGGGCCCCACTCATTTCTCCTTTGGCTGCTCCCCTCCACAAAACGGGGGTTCGTCCCTGACTCATCAGAAAGCTTCCCTAGATCTGGCTGAGTGAGGGGTCCCCAGGGGAGTCTGATACCTCCCCTTTTTCCCTCCAGGGTGGCGGTGGTAGCTCCTGGGAAGTGACTGCAGGGGAGTTGGGGGCGCATGCAGCCACAGTCTTTGCTCAAGAGAAAGTTCCATGCATGGCAGAGTCCCCTGGGCACTTTGTTCTGTATCGGGGGCTAAGCGGACTTGAATCCTGGAGCCAGATGGTCTGAGTTGGAACTCAAGACCTGGGGCACCAGGCTGTGCGTCAGTTTCCTCATCTGTAAGATGGTGCTAATGACGGTACGTCCCATGGAAGGATTGCTTTGAGGATCGCAGGAGTTCTTATCTGCAAAGTCCTTAGAGCAACGTCTGGCACGTAGCAAGCACAGCCAGCGGTGTAGGAGTGTTTGTGAACTGAGTAACTATAAATAAACGAGATGGTCTTAACTTTCCAGGAACTGATACACCCTTTTCTCTCTTGGGCAAGTTTGGTTTGCTATTTGTGGAATACGGGACAATCACAGAAATTCCGTAGCAACTCGAACGGAGTACTGTGGGTGTTTCGTGTGTTTGTGCGTGTAAACAAGATAGAAACATACCCACCCAAACAGTCCTGCCCTCTCCACTTCAAACTCCAAAGCAACTGACAAATATACCCTAGAATCGAACGGACACGTAAGGGATGGGCCTTTGGCTTGTAGAGGTGGGTTAGAGAATACTCCGAGGGCAGAAGACTACAATGAAATTGTCTCTAGGCTCCACCTGAGTGTGGACCGTGGAAAGGACCCTAGGAACCCTATAGCCAGCCGCAGAGGCTTGCACTGCCTCACCCCTGCCTGAGCCCCGAGATGGGGCTTAGCTGGGGAAGGAACAGGACCTCCGCAAGGCAGGCCGTGACTGGGGCATCATCCAAAGAGAGGGGAGCAGAGGAAAAGGGACTCCTCCCAGGCCCTCCCATTGTAGGTACTTCTCCCCTCACAGGGCAGAGGGGGACAGATAAGAGGAAGCCCGGTGCCATCTTCTCTATGCTTCCGGCAATGGAGAGTTCCCACGTAAGAGGCTGGCGAGGGCTCCAGGATCAGGCAGAAACGGCCCCCAGAACACATCTCACGGAGAGAGATACTTGTTTTTATCCTGCAGCACCATCAAAGTACGTATCATGGGGTGCCTGGGTGGCGCAGTCGGTTAAGCGTCCGACTTCAGCCAGGTCACGATCTTGCGGTCCGTGGGTTCGAGCCCCGCGTCAGGCTCTGTGCCGACGGCTCAGAGCCTGGAGCCTGTTTCCGATTCTGTGTCTCCCTCTCTCTCTGCCCCTCCCCCGTTCATGCTCTGTCTCTCTCTGTCCCAAAAATAAATAAACGTTGGAAAAAAAAATTTCAAAAGTACGTATCACAAGCAGCTTGCTGAGGGGTCATTGTCTATAATCAGACTGGGCACAGGTTAGGGGGTAGCTACGAGGCAATGTAGATCATAGTAACTGTCCTCGAGGGAGCTGCTTGGTGGCTCTGTGGTTTACTAGTGGCATTAAGGAGAGAGATGTGGCTTGCCTTTGAACAGGATAAGCAGAGTTGAAGAGTCTGTGTTGGGTGCGTGTAATCAGGAGATGGCAAGGGATAGAGCGGGGGCTCAGGAGGGGCTCCTTCTTGGCCTTGCCCTTGATGGAGCCTGGTGGTCCTCCAGCTGGCTCCACCCAGGATGGCCTGAAATGTTGCCAGAGGACAGGAATTGGCTCTTAACCTACCCTTAAACCAGCAGGGCCCTGGGGAAGTTCAGAAGCCAGCTGCCCTGCACAAAAAACCTTGAGTTACCTATCACATTTGCAGATTTCAGCACTCACTACTGACCGGTAGAATGGTGATATGGTGTTTCCGCTATTTGGAGACAACAGGCTTAGTAAATAACCCCCAGAGCATAGGTCATGTAAATCACAGTAGAATAATTCGGCAGTGACGGGTTTTGAGTATTTATTGCCTTTATTGTAAAATCATCCGTTGAGACGTAAGTTTATGTAGTTTCGTACTTTTAAATATATTTTTAAAATATTTCCTTATTTTTGAGACAGAGAGAGAGAGAGAGAGAGAGAGAGAGAGACAGGTTGCAAGTGGGGGAGAGGCAGAGAGAGGAGACACAGAATCTGAAGCAGGCTCCAGGCTCCGGGCTGTCAGCACAGAACCCGACGCGGGGCTCGAACCCACAAACCGCGAGGTCATGACCTGAGCTGAAGTCGGATGCTCTACCAACCGAGCCACCCAGGCGTCCCTGTACAGTCTCATTTTGAATGATGGCTGTGTTTAAAGACCAGCTTACAAAAGCCCTGAAAGTTAACTATAGACTCTTTTGAGAGGATGCGAGCACGAAACCCCTGCAACCCGTGTGTCCTTGTTGTAGGAAGACGAGGCCAACCTTCACCCACGAAGGGTCTACCTTCTGTAATTCTCATGTGCAAACGCATCTGGGTACAGATGGGACGGGAGCCTGAGTGTGAGGAAAAGGTGGGGACCATTGCTCAGAAATCGGGTCGTCACTGCTTGGTCCACAGGGGAGGGCTGAGTGCGTATGACCGAGGATGGATGGACACAGTGTGAACGAGGCGAATATCTGCAGGAACCTGAGTGTCCTATAAGTCAGACGGTTTCTTTTGTGCATATACACAACACATATATATATCATGTGGAAACGCTAATCGGGTATTTATATTATATGCCATGTATTATATACTAAATAAAATGTTCTCTTATAGATTATATTAAATATATCAAATAGATTTATATAAAATATATTTTATATATCATATACTTATATTTATCTTAAGTATATATTAATATAGTAAATGTAAATGGATATAAATAAATAAACAAATAAATAACAAATAAATGAACAAATAAATCCTTAATTTGGCATACGGTTGCCCAGCAAAAGAGCATATTTCCCAGCTTCCTTTACAGCCAGGCGTCCCCTCGTGTTTGTTTAGGCTCTGGCCAGTGGCCTTCGAGCAGGAGCGTTGTGGGCGAATTTCAGAGCTGCTGTTAAAGGGAAAGAGTAGGGGCGCCTGGGTGGCTCAGTCGGTTAAGCATCCGACTTCAGCTCAGGTCATGATCTCGCGGTCCGTGAGTTCGAACCCCGTGTCGGGCTCTGGGCTGATGGCTCAGAGCCTGGAGCCTGTTTCCGATTCTGTGTCTCCCTCTCTCTCTGCCCCTCCCCCGTTCATGCTCTGTCTCTCTCTGTCTCAAAAATAAATAAACATTAGAAAAAAATTTTTAAAGGGAAAGAGTAGATATCCTCATTCCGTATTGTCTCCTCTGACTGGCTGGAATGTGGGCACGTTATTGGGGTCTGAAGCAGCCATTTTGGGCCACGAGGGAAGAGGCAGGCATTGCAGAGGGCAGATCATCGGGGTAGAAGGCTCTGTGTTCCTAGTGTTTCTGACAATGCCATACCAACCTACCCAGACTCCACGAGAGAGAGGAGTGCACATTTTTCTTGTTTGAGCCCCAGTAATTTGGAATCTATTGGAGGAGCCAAACCAATATCCTGATATCACACAATGCGTTTATCTGCCCGCCATGAACAATTAGAACATGTCTGAGGTAAAAGTAGACCTCTTAGCCTTCCCCCAAAAGACTTTGCAGAATTTTAATTCACTTTCTGCATCTTATTCTTTTAACTTTTTAGAGAGTGAGGGTCAGGTATATAGTTAAGTTCCTACCCAGTGCACCTGACTTGAAGGTAGCTACCTCAGGCTGGCTGCTCTGTTTGTTTGTGTTTTTCTTTCAAGCAGGTGTTGCTGCAAGTTGAAATTGACGTTTTCAACCCTGCGTATTAGGCTGTGTAGTATTTCAGGGCTTTTGTGTATTAGTTGATGTTTTCAACCCTGTGTATTAGACGTTTAGGCTGGTAATCTTGCCTCTTTCAACCTAGACGTATTTGTAACTTTGCATTATTTTCTAGTAATGCTAAAATTCTCAGCATCCCGGTACTCACAGGGCCGAGCACAGTCTCTGAAATCATCAGTGTCGGGAACGTGAGCAATGGATTTGAGCTTTAGATGCAGCGAGAGCCACTTGAGACCAAGACTAGTGATAGGTAAGGGTAATGAAGCCTGGTAATGCTTGTCTTGGTCAACAATGAAGTGCGATTTCAAAGTCAGGAGGCTGTTGTACTTGTTCAACCCCCAAACGGACGCCAAAAGTCACTTCCAAAGAGCAGCTCTAAAACTGGGAGCTGGTGACCTGCTGCAGATTTGCCCAGGGAACTACCCTGAAGGATACGGCCATGATGGATGTGGAAATTCTGGAGTATGTAAACAAATCAGATTTATTATTTTCCATTCACTATCTTTTTATTCATTTGTTTATAAGAGCGCTTAAATGAGAAAGAAGTTCATTGAGGACATTTCAGTGAGGTCTGCAAGGTCATGAAAATAAATAATCGTGCATCGATTTGAGCAATTGTCTGCCACAGAAGGTTCCTTCTTGAGTGTATTCAAAGCCCTCCATGGCCTGGAGAACCGTGCCCTCCCACAGAGCTTCCCGAGTGTCAGTCCGACAGGCAGCCTACGCTCCCAATAGACCGTGAACTTCACTGTTCATACCTGGCTCGTGCTAGCCTTGGCTCATCCTCTCCTCCTTCCCCAAGAATGAATTATCCTTTGACTTGAGTTTTTGTTTGAGTAAAGACTTCCATCGTCAAGTTGAGCTATTTATTATTAGAGTCTATACCTGGATTAGCCCACATGTATGGGGACTTATATTTATTTGGATCAAGCATAGCAGCTTTAATTGGGAGAACATGGCAAGTCAGCAGGAAGCATGCGTGAGATAAAGACTAAACGGTCACAGAAATGGGAAGATGGGCTTGCAAGGAAGAGTCTGAGGAGTGATTTCCCATGAGGAGCTGCCTGACAGGAGAGTTTACAAATTGGAAGACGTTTCTAGGGGAGGAAATGGGAAAATGATATGACTCTCTGGAAATCCTTACAAATAAGGGCAATTCTTATTCCCCCAGGGTAGTTGGTTATTCATCACGAACACAGGACGATGGAGGGATGCAGATGCTCTGTTTCTACCCTGTGTTTTTGGACAGTGGAACAGAAGCAAATCTGAAACTTCAGGAAGAGAACCTTAAAATGTATGGGTAGCTGGAGCGTCCCCAGCAAAGATCAGGACCCCTGGGATGCCCGGTGGCCTCCCTCTGCTGTGCTCTGAAGCAACCCCAATAGGAGCCATTTTCCGTGATCGGAGAGGGGTGCGTGTGTGTGTGCGCGCGCGCGCGCGCGTGCCCGCATGCACGCGTGGATGGGTGATTGTTCTTTTCACGCAGAGAAGTCTCTATCACCGATTTGAGAAAACAGGATTTTATAGCTTGTGTGAAACTATTTTCAGGTTAATTCTCAATTACACCCTTTGGCTTGGAGGGTCAAGTTGTTTGGTTTCCAGCGAATATTGTGGTTGTACCTGTGGTTACCCACTGACTTCTCATCTGCTTTGCTTATCTGATAACAGGCAAATGGGGAAAGAGCTTTTAATATCCCCCAAAAGGGGAAGATTGGTAATTAGTTATTCACCGCATGGAATCAGGCCAGGTCAGTTTACTCCAAGAAAGAAACCAATCTGGATACTGGGCTTTGGGGTTCCTTTTCCACAAGCTTTTGCTTATCACTGGTCTCCTCTGGATCGCTTTCTGTTATTTCTTTTTTACTTTCTGTTTGTATTTAAAGGCAGGCCAAAGCATTCGACGCTGCGGAAGAGAAAGCAACTTCACCTCCTCCTCAACTGTGCCGTTTTCCTGGCAGGTCTTAAATTTCGACCCACACCGGCCAGCCCCGGGGTCGGCGCATATCCGCTCCCCCGGGAGGTGGGGGGTCGTCGGCCCCATCCCTCCGTCTGCACGGAGCGGCAGCAAGGGCACCCTTGAGAAAAAGCAATGGGTGAAGTTAACCGAAAGAGCGACGCAGAAGGCAACAGCCAGAAACGGCGGAGGGGGGGAACGACAGCAGCGGCGACAGGAAGGGAGGCGGTGGCGCGGGTCCTGGCGCGGCGCGCGCTGCAGCGACGGAACTTCTGCAAAAGCTGCCTGCCCGCGTTATCAGTGGCGCGCAGGCCTGTGGTTTTCTCGCTCTCGCAACCCTGCTTTAACTGCCGGTTTATTTTTCGACAAACAGGATGCCTCCATCTGAGGCTGTCAGCATCCCAGGCTCAGAGAGAGAAAAGAGGTAGTGCAGCCCCACCCTAGAGGCAAGGCGGGGGGGGGGGGGGGGTGTCTGTTTTAAGAGGCTTCCCAGAGAAGAAAGGAGCCTGCAGGTGCAGCCGCTGGGAAAGCGTCGAGGAGGGCGGGTGAGGAGGCAGGAGGGAGTGAAACCCGGGGCCCCCCAGTCTCTACCCTGTAACTGATTACACTGTTGCGCCTTTGCAAGAATCTGGAGCCGGGGAGGCCCAATCGTGGGGGCCAGGCTGCAGATTTAAGGACAAAGCTCTTTGAACGTCAGCTTGCCTGCAAATCGCTGGGAAGCTTTTGTGAAAATACAGGTTGATTCTGCAGGTCTGGGCCGGGGTTGGAGATTCTGAGCTTGTACCAAGTTCCCAGGTGATGTCACTAGCCCCAAGACCACATTTTGACTCAAAGCAAGGCCTTGGGAGAGTCCTGTCTGGCCATTGGCCATAAATTTCTTGTTTGGAGTCTCTGTGGAGGCTACAAGCCACGGGGCCCAGGGTTCCGCAGGAGAGTGAATCCTCATGGAGGCCTTGCACTTCAGCCAAGAGGCGTTTGTTCCTATGGCTGTGCTTTAATGCCCGCCACCTTGCTACTGGAAAAGCGAATTCCTTCCTGCTCCAGAGGGAAGGAAAATGCGAAAGAGTTAAGGGATTTTTAACATCCCAGCTGGGACCACCTGCAGGGATTCAGGAGAGTCTAGGTTAGGTCCTGGGCCCACAGGTGGTGGGGGAGGGGGAGGATGTGACAAATACATAAAAAGCTCACACAAGAAACTCCAAACCAGCCAGGGGCCTCCTGTTGACGAGGTGTGTTCACATCTCAGAATTCCCGCACGTCCACAGCTGTTTCAGAAGCTGTGTAGTTTGGTGCAGCGGGATAGAATCCGGAGCCCACGTCTGAGTGTTCTAGACCCGACTTGATCTCTCGCTAACCCTAGAATCCCATGGCATACGCTTTAAAGTACATATTTTTGAGTCGCAGGTAATAAGCAGTAAGTTCGATCTTGGCTCGGAGAGACCAGACTAGAAAAATCCATGGTATGCGAGAAAAGTCACGAGAAGCCTCACCCTTCTGGAATGAATACGTCCCTGCAGAGCAGGCGCTAGCTGTCAGATGGAGAACTGAATCTGACTACACCCTGAAATTTCATGAAGATTCTATTTTGATTTCATCCAAACCAGTCCAAGCCTTCCTGTTGCTGAGCATCTCTCTAAGTACTAGCAAGGTTACGGGGCTGCGAAGATGCAGATTCTGGGGCCTCTCAGGGTCTCTCATGAGGCCCAAGAATCTGCATTTTAACAAACCCTGCAGTGGGATTCTTAGGTACTGCCAACTTAGGACCCCCTCCACCCCCCCCCCCCCATCGGCAAGTTCAAGTTCGTCCTTCCTTCTGCAACATTCAAAGATCTAGCTTCAATTTTGCTGCTCACTGGTGAGCCAGAGTGGTCTCTTCATGGCCCATGAGCGTCTCCTGAACCAGCTCGACTGGCCGCCTCATTTATGTCATCTCCTTCGTCCTCCCCAGCCCCGGATAAGATGGCCGCTTCTCCTCTGGACCCTCCACAGATCACTTCTGAGTTGAGCAACCAGTCATCTTCCTGGTGTGATGCTTCTCCCGTCTTTGCTGCGCTCTTCAATTATCATTTTGTCCCCTGACTCTTTCTCCTGCTTGGGATTTGCCTTCTTTACCAGACAGTGAGCTCCCTGAAGGCCATTTCATGCCACGTAATCTTTGCATTCCAGGCTATTTTCTAATACACGGTCACGCACATATCAGCCACTCAGTACATTCGCTGATGGGTCATTGCTAACATGTTCTACAGAGTGCGATCAACCAGGCACCCGGTGGGTCTGGGATCAGAAGAGGCCGGGAAGGAAATGGGAAGGAAGTGACATGGTTGAAAACCTGGTTATATAGTCACGAAAGACACAGATGGAGTGGGGAAAGGGGAGGGTGGACGCCCAGCTCATCGGCTTGCTGTGCGAAGTGGGGAAGGAGTTTCTTCTTGTTAAATATAGTTTCCATTGTACTTGAAATCCAGATGATCAAATCTGCGAACCGAAGGATGGGTGTCTATTTTTCAAACACATCCCCTGGTGGTGGTGGCTCTCTTGCGTGGCCTCTCCCCACTGTCCCCTCTGCTCCAACTGACCTCTCTCCTTCTTTTTTGCACAGTTGGTGGTCAGCTCAACAGCTTACTCCAAGTTCAAGTTAGAGGAAATTTCATGTGTTACATGTAAGTAAACAGAATAAAATTATGGGAGTACATCAATGATTTAGCAGAGAGCAGTAAACATACCTCAACTTTAATCCCAACATAGCTAGGATTACTGCTGACGCAGACTTGGCTTTCTTTCCTGGCCTTTCTAAGCTCTGAATTCTTACTGTTATCTCAGAGCCTCCATGTTTTCACTTTCAAACTCAGCTAACAATATTGGCTCATAAGGCATTGGGTGGGCAAGGGGACAATGTATGGAGACTGCCCGAGAGCCTCAGGCACAGAAGGTGCTAGTAACCCATAGAACCCTGTTCCTAAGTTCAATATACTTCCTGGAGGAATGCCTCCTGGTGTTCCAGGCTTCAGGCACCTTCAGTGCCTCTCAACCACAGCCCCATCGTTCTCCTCCAATCCTTAACTTGTCTCTTACGGGAATCTTTTGGCCTCAGGAGGAATCCCTTCCTTCTTGGGTTTCAGGCACATCCCTGTTGGCCGTCTGGTCACTCTGCTCACCTGTGTGGACGTGCCCCCAAACTCTGCTCCTAGGACTCCTGCCTTCTCCTTATCTCCTCTCTCCAGCCTATGATCTGCTGTCTCTATATGCTGTCTCTGGCCTTCTCTCTTTACGCTGGGTTCTCTTGTCTTTTATCTGTCTTCTTCCTTTCCCTCTGATACTCAAAGCCCTTATGATAGTCTTTAGAACATCTGTTTAAGGTGATAGCTTCCTCCTCCACATAATAAAGAGATTAGGATCCTCTTTTGTAATATGAAGGTGCTTAGAATAGATACTGGTCTATGATATTGGTCCTTGGGAATCCCCAGATGACCTCTGCCACCATAATTTCTAAGGCCTTTCAGTTTTTCCATCTACCCTTTGACAGGTACTCACTCCCTGAAGACATGCACACTTGCTTCCCCAATTTCAGGGGGAGGGGTAGCACTTTCCAGAAACCAAAACACCAAGAGGATTGAATAAAGGGCAGAAATACATCTCTACAACCATAACTCTGGTGATCGATAATACGAGGTTGGATTATCAAGCTCGTCATTATTTACATTTGGGGCCTGGTCATTCCCTACTGTAGTGGGCTATCCTGTGCATTGTAAGAAGTGTGATAGCATCTTTTGCCTCAACTGGCTAGATCCCAGTACACTTCTTCCATCCTCCCGCCATTTGTGGCCATTGAAAATGTCTCTAGACATTGTCAGATATGCCCCAGGGACAACACTGCCCCTCACCTCGCACCCGCTCCCTCTAGTTAAGAACCACCAATTTAAGATACTTCATGGTGAAAAGCTTGGTGAAGAAAATGGGAAAAGAAATGGGAAATATATCTGGAAAGAAGTTTCCAATATATGGTCTAAACAAATGAAAAAGGAGACTGAACAAACAGATCCATGGGAAAGGAACCACAAGAACAGATCTTAAGGAAAAGGATGAAAATTACAAATATAAGAAGGCATTTATTTGGACAGAGGATCCACTAAGGAATGTTCCTGAATGGAACACAGAATGAGGGCCAAGCTTGACAGAATCCTTCCTAGCTGCAGATGTGGCTATGGGCAAAGCTGAGTGTATCCATGTGACCTGGGTCCAGGCCTGGCTGAGGGGCATTTAGGTGCAGATGGGCTTTGGAAGAATGGTCGGCATGTTTAGGAACACAAGATATTCCAGTTGTTCAACAAATACTCATGGTTTCCGAACAGAATGGGGAACACGCGTATGCCACGTCACCTGGCCAACATTTCACTGAAGAACATTCCCCCCCTTGATTGAGAGCTATGGAGAAAACGTGCTGCATCCCCAAGACAGTCTCTGTGTCCACTCACCTTCCCAAGACTTTACCGAGAAAGGCAAAACCGAGACCTTAATGACAAATCTGCTGTAAGTTATTTACCGAGCCTTTTCTGGTTTTCCACTAGTTTTCTTTTTTGGACAGGAAAAAAAAAATGGTTTAGCTTTCCAATAAAAAGGCCTTTTTAAACTGGTAACAGAAGAATAGAGGGCATCCCTTCTGTTGTTTTTTGTTTGATGTCTTAGAGGTAACTCAATGGGAAATGGAGTGGACCTCATTATCCATCCTGAGATAAGAGATTCTCTTGGTCATTGACATTTCTTTTTCCACAAAGGTATTCAATTTAAAGCACAAACCAGTCAACTCAGGAACAGAAAAAGCCCCTTCACTATGTGTTTTTCTCACATGTTTCTTGTGTACTTACCCAGCCTCCCACAATGGACACCCACCAGACCTTCCAGCCCAACACCCTTTGGACAGAAGTGGGATCAGCCCCATGCAGCCTGCTTCTCCTTACCCTAATATCCCCCACAGACTCTTTCCTATCCTTAGCTAATCACAAGAGTTAAGGTGGGGAGCCAAGTCTGAGTAGAGGTCTTAATTTCTCACTCCCAGCTGTGGTTGTATGGCTGGAGAGAGACTATCGTGGCCTCTTCTGCCCATACAACTGGGCCTTCTATACCTCAGCAGTAAGCACAAGGCCAGTGGATTTATCCATCTATCTGTTCAGCTGCCTATGCATGCATCCATGAATCCATCCATTCATCCAAAAATTCATCCATGATCCATCTGTCCATCCATCCATCCATCCATCCATCCATCCATCCATCCACCTATTCATCTATCCATTCATCCATCCAACCATCCATCCATCCATCCATCCATCCATCCATCCCTCTGCCCATCCGTCTACTCATTCATCCATCCACTACCCATTCATCCATTCATCCATTCATCCATCCATCCATCCATCCATCCACCCATTCATCTATCCATTCATCCATTCATCCATCCATCCAACCATCCATCCATCCATCCCTCTGCCCATCCGTCTACTCATTCATCCATCCACCACCCATTCATCCAAACATCCATCCATCCATCCATTCACCCATTCATCCACCAATCCATCTGTCCATCCATCCAACATTTGTTTAGTGCCCACACCTTTTCAGGTGCTGTGAGAAAAAGAGAAAAGGATTCATGAGATTATTTCTCAAAGAGCTCAGAGTCTCTGGGAGAATATGTTTAGAAACAGAAAACCTTGAATTACATTTTGGTGAGTACTGCTGTACCTACATGAACTGAATAAATAATAGAACCAGAATGTGCCCTGTTGCAGGAGACCCCAATGGGTACCCTAGAAGTCTTGGCTACCCCTGCATCACTCTGGTAGCCCAATGGCATCAGGGAGCAAACATAGACTGTGTCCATCTATGTCTATGACAGGGGTGTGGGGATGCCTGGTCTTTTTCCTGCAGTGTTTCTAACAGACACACGTCCCACGACTTATAACTCGCACACTGACTTCCCTGCACTGAACAACAGCCCCATGGACTGGCTGGCTAACCCTGCTACCAGAAGTTATGGGAGCAATGACAATTGTGCAGAAGAAATCTTTCCCCAGAGAGGATTTGAAAATAATATGCAGAAAAGTGACATTGAAGATGCTTTGGCACTTCTGAAACTTTTGACTAAATCTTCAATGATCTGTAGGTCCTGGAATCTCTCCCTACCTGGTCTTTTTGACTACTTTTCTCCTAGATATCTAGAGCCTTCATCAAAGACATGCTGCGAGTACCCATATGAAAAAGGAAATAAAATGGGTTGTTCAAAATCAGGATTCAGAACTGCAGCCTCCTGAGCTCCTAATAGTTTTGAAATAGTTAAGAGCTCTATTGCTGTCAAGTATTTCCCTTGATGTCTGTAATGAGAGGCTAAGATCGGTCATTTTTGATCGGTCATGTCAAAGGACATGAGTGCCCAGGTCACACCCTCTCTAGAAGACTGTCTCTTAAGTATGCGTAGTTTAGCGGTTAAGCATTCAGGACCCCAAACCAGACTAGGGTGGTGCCCCACCATGCCACCTCCCAGCCGCGTGCACCTCGATGAGTTTTGTGGCACACTGTGCCCCGGTCCCCCATCTGCAAAACGAGGAGATTAACTGTCCCCCTGTGTAGGTGACAACAATGATGTAAGTGCCTATTTGTGGGCACCTAACACAGGCCTGGCCCTTGGAAAATGCTACATAATAGTGCTTGCTCAATACAACTGGACATTCCCCAATGCTTTCTTGTCACTTCCTATGGGATGACTTCTTCCTGCTGAGCTTTAATCATTGTGTATGTCAACCACAACAGCCTGGATGCATTGTCCCAGGAGTACCTAATTTTCCCTCTCTTGCCCTAGAAAAACTCTTGAAGGTCAGGTTAACAGGTCTGATTTCTTCTAGAAAGTAATCCCAATTTACTAATTCTTTCTTGTTTGTCCTCAGCAGACTGGAATCTTAAGGTACCCTTGATTCTCTGCTCTTAATTACGGACCTATGGCTGCCTGCCCTAATTTCAAGGCCCTTGCTCATGGACCGTCCCTTTTGGTGGACAGCTTGAGCCAGCGCTGGAAGATGGGGACCAGCCAGGTGTGGTGGATACAAACATGTCGGAGAACGTCAGAATCACCACATTTTTTAAATTTCCTGACCCATAAGTAAATGGGAAGCACCAATAATGGTTTGGTCCCTAAGGTTTCTCCAGAGCAGTGGTTCTCAAACAAGGGGTGATTTCATCACTCAGAGGAGATGTGGCGATGACTGGAGACATTTCTTTGTTTGTCCCAGCTTGGGGTGGTGATGCTTCTGGCATCCAGTAGGTGCAGGCCAGGGATGCTGCTAGACGTCTCCCAACACACAGCACAGTTTTAACGAACCATAGTCTGGTCCCCCAAGTCAACAGTGGTGAGGGTGAGAAACTTTGCACAGAATTAACAGAAGGCGAATTCGCAGCCTACACGATGCCTTTCACTCAGAAGTTCAGCACGGAAAGATCTCAAACATCTACCCTCTCATTTCCCAGGTGGGACCTGGGAGCGGAAGATCACGTGCAGGGGTACACACAGCTGGAGCCGAGACCCGCGTCAGCCCAGGGCTCTCTGCCCGCCCCTCCCACCTCCACACTGCGTCCCATGCCTGAGCCACTAGCTGCTGGCCAGTGGCTGAGCCAATGGATCCAGTGGACCTGCTGATCCAATCCATCAGATGTCCCTGTGCGTTCACGTGAGTGCCAACATCAGGGTTCGCTTTGCAGAGTTCGCTTGCCGTGGGTGTATAAAGACGAAAGTGGGAAAATCAAGCAGAGTGGTGTCTCGCAAAAAAAAAAGGCAAATCAGGTGGGCAGTCGAAGCCCCACTACCCCAGGTGAATTCAGCTACAGTTTGCCACGTATTCCGGTATTCCTAACTTAGTTCTCATGGCCACCTAGCAGGTAAGCACCGCCACCACCCGCTGCTCAGAGGACGAGAGGAGGCCCAGAGAAGGTAAGCAGGCGGCTCAAGGCGACAGCGGGAGGAGCCCTCTGACCCGGAGGGCCGTGACCACTGCCCGCCCTGTCCGGGGATACGAGTGGGTAAGCCAGCGACATCCGGGCTGGGCTCTGCCTCCTGCCAGCCCTGTGGCCTGGGCTGTTCCGTGTGCCTTTTTTTTTTTTTTTTAAATTTTTTTTTTCAATGTTTATTTATTTTTGGGACAGAGAGAGACAGAGCATGAACGGGGGAGGGGCAGAGAGAGAGGGAGACACAGAATCGGAAACAGGCTCCAGGCTCTGAGCCATCAGCCCAGAGCCTGACGCGGGCGGGGCTCGAACCCACTGACCGCGAGATCGTGACCTGGCTGAAGTCGGACGCTTAACCGACTGCGCCACCCAGGCGCCCCCCGTGTGCCTTTTTTATTGTTGTCAAATGGGGATTAAGAGCCGTACTTATCTCATAAGGTTTTTATTGAAAGGGATCATGGTGGCAATGTGCCTGCTGCTTCGTAAGCACCGGTGAGTGTTGGTGAATGTTGGTGAATGTCATTAATAAGCAGCCGTGAGACTGAACTGTCATCTGCGGCACAAGCCAGAAGCCTTCCCAGCAGGAGCACAGAGGGCACGTGACTGCACTGAGTCTGGCGGTGGGGGCTCCTCCCTCTCATCCTCCTGGTCCAGAACCTGTCCAGGGCCAGGCAGCAAGGTCCTTCCCTGCCTTCTACTCCTTTGGGCCACGTTACCGAAACGTGGAATGGACAGATGAGGCTGTCATTTCTGTGTGAGTGACAGGATCGAGGCTGGCCTGACGTGGTTGACGTGGGCAGCTAGGGTCTCCGAGGGAGGCCACTGGGGGCCAGGATTCCCCAGGAAGGACCAGAGCCTTCCTGAAGGTCAAGCGGAGATCACGGAGGGAAGACGGCGGGACGGAGAGAGGGAGGGAAGCCGGGCTGGGGCAGGCCAGGCCGGGCCCTGGGGTGCGTGCAGATGGCCCTAAGTAAGCATGCGAGGGTGTTTTCTGAGTCACAAGAATTCCCCACATATAATCTCTAGCGCATGGAGATTTTTTTTTTCCCTGTCATTTGCACACTCTGCATAAGGAAAGCAACTCTTTTGAGGTGATACAGAATCACCTTTCCAGAGGAGCTTTATTAGTTTACTATTATTTTTTATTGTGGAGAATAATTAGCTTGAGCGCCTTTTAATTTGTTCCCATTAAGATGTTTGCATAGCAGCAATTAGAGCCTGGCGGGCTCCCTGCCTCCTCGGTGAGCAGGGGCCTCTCACTGGCTGTGAGCTGGCTTTGTGGGGGGAAATGTAATTAATTCTTGCGGCCTTTGCCACGTGGAGAGCCCAAGGAGAAAGGGAAGGAACTTTCTGTGACTCTGTGGTACTGGCTGTAGACTAATCAGATGGGAAATGCCTTTTTATACTAATAAGGTTAAAGAGAAAACGAAAACCTCAAACCCACCTACTTGAAAACAGGATTTGTAATGATGTCGGAGCACTGGCAACATGGACTTCTGAAATGACAAATGTCTCTGCCGAAGGGTGGAGAGGCTGTTCTCAAAGGCTCACCAACCAGTCAGTGGGTCTCTTGCTGTGCAGCTGGCCCCCCGGTGACGTGGAGGGTCCTGTTTACAGGAGGGGTCGAAGCCACTTCTTGGTGTCACAGCTGAGTCAGCTGTTTCCACGGTAGAATTTTTATCTCGGCCATGGGAATAATTGGATGTGGGCGTTTGCTGGGACCTTCACTGGAATCCTGGCCAGGGTCAGGGTCATGACAGTGCAGGCTTTGGGGGGGCTTCTTGGCTTCCTAAAGGATGAACTCATGTATGAGACCCCTGATTACTGGGCAGATCATTCTGTGGGCTCTTCTGTATGTGGGTCCCGGGACGCGGACCAGGATGCGGCAAGAGAGCCACCTAGGGCGCAAAGTTTAAGGAGGAGCTGTCTCTCAAAGTCGGGCCGGCCTGCAGGGTCAGCCCACCTGTGAGCGAGCACCTCCTGAAGACTTTTTTGCTAAGTGCCTTGCTGTCTCACTGGAGTGCCACCCCTGGCGGACTCCCAGACTGATGGATTAAGACAGATGGCTGGGGAGAAAGACTCAGGGCTGGTTTCTCCCCACCCAAAGTAGCATCCCACCATTGCCTTGGGAACAGGCCATTCAGGCATACAACCTAGTTTGAGCACCAGTGACTTAGAGAAGCGTCTCTCGTGCTCTGCCCTGGAACCACATGAATGTCTCCCTTGGGGGCAGCTCTGATGGGGCGGGACCACCATGAGGGTCAAAGTGAGCCGGGCATCGGTGACGTGGATGGGAGGGACCCACGCCGCCGAATGCATCCAGAGACATGGAAGCAGTCCAGGATAATGGATGGTACCCCGGCTCAAGGCCGCCTGAGGTTCAACCTCTCCTCTCTCCCAGCACACACGGTGTCACCTGCTGTCCAGGGGCCTCGACTCGTCTCTAACTCTGTCGGGTGTCGAACCAAGAGAAGGGCAACCTCCCGACAGGCAGACCGTGGGCTCGGCGGTGAACTCCTCCACTTGCCCCTGGCTCCCTCATTGACATTCAGCCCCACCTCGCGCAGGTTACCTAACCTCTGCGTGCCACGCTTCCCTCGGTGAAAGCTGATTAGCGATGAGAATTCCTGCTCACAGGTTTTCGCGGAGGATGTCATGAGGTGACACAAGCAAGAGCTTGGCACCAGTGCAGTGCTGGTACATAGCTGATGCCCAATAAATACCAGCTTTCCTATGACCAGTTCGGCCTTGTTAAGCTCAGCCCTCTGCCACGAAGCACTAAGATCATTTCTGCGCTGTTACAAGAGAGGTAGAGCCGGTAATTCATCCTCGTCTGTGCCCGGCCACAGGGCCCCTCTCCGGGCTCAGCAGAGGTTTACTCTCCCGCCGTAGCCCCTCGGGGCTACTTTTCACCTATTGGCTCATCCTGTGTCTGTTGCTTCATGTTTTACCTCAAAGCTTGACAACCTTCCAAAGTAGGGATCATTGCCCCCACTTTATAGATGAGAAACCTGGGCCCCGCACGTTCGGGTAGATGGCTCAGATTCACGCAGGTGGTGAGTGCTGGTGATGGGGTAGAAACCAACCCCCTGACCTCAAAGGCCCGGGACCCCCGCACCACCCCTCCAGGCGGATCAAGACCTGGCGATCAAGAGCACTCGGTTCCTTCCGGAGTCAAGCTTATGCTTAAACATCCGCCGAAGAGTCCAAGTGAAGGAATAAAGGTCTGCTTGTAAAAGCGGAGTCCCAGTTAGCAATTTGTAGGCGTCCAGAACTTTTCTGTGTCAAATCGGGGTATTCTTGGAGGAGAAGGGAAAAGCACCACAACTTGCACTTTTAGGTGTATCTTATTTTAATTTCCATTTTTGGGCTGTCTTTTATAATGCGTATACCATAATTATATCAGCACAGGAGGGCAGGCATGTAATTTATAAGTAAATCGCTATGCATAGGTTTTCGGGTACGCTAATTAAGTTTTATTTATGTGTCACATGATCGAGAGAGGTTGGAAGTGACTTTCGACTTTCAGAAGCTCCTGTTCCCCCTAGAAAAGGTTTTGTCCAATTCAGTCCATCATGGGGAGAAATCCCAGTGGGCTGCCTGAGGTGTGTGAGTTTTGAGTGCTGGCCTCCGCGAGTGTGCGAGCGTGTATGAGAGAACGCTCGAGAGAGGAAAAAGCCTTTACTTTTCTTGAGAGAGGCTACTCGAGACCATACGTACTTTGAATCAGGAGTGCGGTGAGGACAGATATCCCTGATGGGGGTTGTAGCCTGGGTTCAGATCTTGTGGGAAGACAGCATTCTCCTACTTCCCAAGGGTCCCTTCGAAAGCTGGAGGCTGGCAGCCTTAGCCAAACCATCTCTCCCCTCTCTGCGTGAGCATGCACGCTTGCAGTTCCTCTGGTTTTTCAGATTTCACCAGAGACTCTCATTAAAACCAACCTGGTTAACCCTAAAATTGCTTAAGTGGGCGGCGGGTGTGCGGTGGGCAGCTTAGCGAAGGCACTGCTGGGTTTACCGGTAAAAGAGAACATGCAAACCACAGGGTGGGTGAGAACATCCAAATCACATCAGGGTAGAGGAGGCCCTTCTCTCTTCCTAACGCGCGCACCTCAGCTGCGGACTCCATATAAATTCTTCTACTTAATGTGTCCCCACAATGAAAGGGATTTAGCCCATAAAGGGCTGTGGCGTCTGACCAAGGAAAAGAGTAATTAAGGAGGATTAGGAGAGGTGTCTGCTAATTACTGAGACTCCCAGGTGGAATCTGCGACCAAAGTCCAGTGTCTACAAAATGCTAGGGGCCAGGGGCCAGGCAGAGCCAATTCCTGGGTCTTACTCAGGTATTGACCAGCTGTGACCCCTTAGAAAAGTGAATGTCTCTGGGGTCCTAGGGAGAGAGATGTCTAGGATCACTCCAGCCACAGTATATATTATATATGTTCCATGTGATGTGCTATTTATTATATATTATATGCATATATTATATATTATACATAGCTGTATTTATATATTTATGTATTATATAGTTATATATTATATATTATACACACAGTTGCATTTATATATTGATGTATTGAATATTATATATTTATATATTGTATATTATATATTATACGTATAGTTGTATTTATAGATTTGTATATAATAGATATTATATATTTATATATTGTATATTATATATTATACATACAGCTGTATTTATATATTGTATATTATATATTATACATACAGCTGTATTTATATATTTATGTATTATATATTATATATTTATATATTGTATATTATACATTATATATACAGTTGTATTTATATATTTATGTATTGTATATTATATATTTATATATTGTATATTATATATTATACATATAGTTGTATTTATAGATTTGTATATAATATATATTATAGATTTATATATTGTATGTTATATATTATACATATAGTTGTATTTATAGATTTATATATTGTATGTTATATATTATACACATAGTTGTATTTATAGATTTGTATATAATATATATTATATATTTATATATTGTATGTTATATATTATACATATAGTTGTATTTATAGATTTATATATTGTATATTATATATTATACATATAGTTGTATTTATAGATTTGTATATAATATATATTATATATTTATATATTGTATGTCATATATTATACATATAGTTGTATTTATAGATTTATATATTGTATATTATATATTATACATACAGCTGTATTTATATATTTATGCATTGCATATTTTATATTTATATATTGTATATTATATATTATACATACAGCTGTATTTATATATTTATGTATTGTATATTATATATTTATATATTGTATATTATATATTATACATATAGTTGTATTTATATATTTATATATTGTATATTATATATTATACATATAGTTGTATTTATATATTTATATATTGTATATTATATATTATACATACAGCTGTATTTATATATTTATGCATTGCATATTATATATTTATATATTGTATATTATGTATTATATATACAGCTGTATTTATATATTTATGTATTGTATATTATATATTATACATACAGTTGTATTGTACATATGTAGTTTCAAATGCCAACTGAATTTATATAGAGCTATATATGTAAAACTATACACACACAATTTAGAAATATTAAACAGGACGATGTCTCATAGTTCATTTGTTATTTAAACATATTCATACACCTCCATGACACAGATACAATGATTGCTTTGTTTTGAACACAACACACAAAAAAAGGAGCTTTTTTTTGTTTATTTTTAAATATGAAGCAATGATGTAGGATGATTGGCAGCTGAACAGAATTTCCATTGTTGGCGTTTGTGTGTCTTTACATGACCCCACACCCTTCAAAGTCCTAATATTTGCTTAAGGTTGTTGAATACTTGTTCCTCTGCTCTAGAACTTTGGGAGTCACGGCCACCCTGATCTTTATAAATAGTAGATTCAATAATGAGAGAGTTGCCGCCTGAGTTTCTCTGTTCATCCTTGTCAGTGCCTATGTAATTTCATTTTTACCCTTTCCCACCACATTATGTGCTCCAGCCTGTAAAGGGCTGGGGGTGGACAGAAGTTTCCAGAAGGCCAGAGCTATTTTTCCTTCCTCGCATTTTCTCCAGACCCTTGCAGGGGATTTTATACATGTATGCAGTTTCAGATTTTTATAAATTATACCCTTGCAAAGTGGGTGAGTGTCAAGTTCAGCTGTGGCCACTGGGGAGGTGGCTGGGGCCTCCCAGATGCAGCCTGCAGATGGTGTGTGGAATGAGGGGCTTGGTGCTCCTAGTTCAAAGCGCAGCAGAAGCTGTGTAATAAAAGGCAGCAAACTGTGGTTGATGTTAAGACTGCTTCTGGAAAAAAATGGCCCCCAAGCCAGTGTACTTCAGCTCATCTATGTTTTCTTTTGCACATTTTGAGGCTACAAGAAAAAATAACCATTGAAGTGTATGCACGCTTAGAAAAAAAATGCAGAGCAAAGGGAAATTGTTCTTTCCCTGAGCAATGAGAGAGCAGCTCTGATGTTTCAGCTCCCTTAGAAAGCTCACCCCAGGGTGGCCCGTGAGCCCAGATTACCATGCAGCACGTTTCAGATTCTAAGTGACCCGTTTACTCTTTTAAACATACTTCCTTTTGTAGCAACGTGGATGGAACTGGAGAGTGTTATGCTAAGTGAAATAAGTCATACAGAGTAGGACAGATTCCATATGTTTTTACTCCTATGTGGATCCTGAGAAACTTAACAGAAGACCATGGGGGAGGGGAAGGAAAAAAAATGATTAGAGAGGGAGGGAGCCAAAACATAACAGACTCCTAAAAACTGAGAACAAACTGAGGGTTTACGGGGAATGGGAGGGCGGGGTGGGTGGGTGATGGGTATTGAGGAGGGCACCTGTTGGGATGAGCACTGGGTGTTGTATGGAAACCAATTTGACAATAAATTTCATATTAAAAAAAAAGAGAATAAAATGGTCACACAGCCACTCATATAAAAAAAATAAAATAAAAAAATAAACATACTCCTATGTGGCCAACTGGCTACTGCAGTATTTTTTAGATATTTCTTTAAGGTCAACAATAACAACAACAACAAATGTCTGAAACCCTACACACTTTCAGAAGAACTTAAGTGTTGATCTGATATACTAATATCGACTAATAGAGCTCTCCAGGACAGGTAGAAACAGAAGTTTGCTTTTGGTGCCCCTGGGCTATACTGATTTCATTTCTTGCTCATCTAATGACTTCATTCTCCATCAGACATCAGAAAAAGTTTCTTTGGAAGAGTCACAGTCTTTGCTGAGGACACGTCAAACACCAGGAGTAAAAGTGGGACAGTCAGCCGGGAAGGGAAAGTAGCCACATGTTTGCAAATGTCACAGCCGCATAGTTCTTTCTCCCAATGGACGTGGTTTCTTTCTTTTTTTTTTTTTTTTAAATTTTTTTAATGTTTATTTATTTTTTTATAATTTTTTTTTTCAACGTTTATTTCTTTTTGGGACAGAGAGAGACAGAGCATGAACAGGGGAGGGGCAGAGAGAGAGGGAGACACAGAATCAGAAGCAGGCTCCAGGCTCTGAGCCATCAGCCCAGAGCCCGACGCGGGGCTCAAACTCACGGACCGCGAGATCGTGACCTGGCTGAAGTCGGACGCTTAACCGACTGCGCCACCCACGCGCCCCAATGTTTATTTATTTTTGAAGGAGAGAGAGAGATGGAGTGTGAGTGGGGGAGGGGCAGAGAAAGAGGGAGACACAGAATTCGAAGCAGGCTCCAGGCTCCGAGCTGTCAGCACAGAGCCTGACGCGGGGCTCGAACTCACAAACCGTGAGATCGTGACCTGAGCCGAAAAAGTCAGACGCTCAACCAACTGAGCCACCCAGGCGCCCCTTAATGGACGTGGTTTCAAGATTTGCCAAGTTGAGTCCTTGATTTAGAATCCTTTTAACACGGGCTGCGAGTTTATACAATGAAGCATCAGTTTTGAAATCAGTGGAGCCATTGAACAAACCCAACTAGCCAACTGAGATTTCTATTTGGGGGGCTCTTTTACCTTCGGGCCCCCAACATGCCTGGGAGAGCTCCCTGTTTAGAAAGAAGTCCATCTGAAAATAGACACATAAGGACCGCGGACCACTGGCATACACGAGATCAGCGGGTTCTCTAAGTGCACATCGATCATACAGCAAGACGAAATGAGAGATTTACATTATTGCTTATTTCAGGGAAACACTGTGTAAAGATTTTTTTGTTTTCCTTATTGAGGCACTGGCTTGCAGGGAGGTAGTTTGCATCCAGACTGAGGAAGTTGACAGGGCCAGTCGTTACGAAGCAGAAATAATCTATCACTTGCAGAAAACAAGGTGTGAATAAGTGCCCTATCTCTTAGATAGAGGGTTATTATCTGGTTGTTTTATTTCCGTCACAGATAAAAACGTCTTGAGGTAAATTTAAGGAGGGCAAGTTAAAAAAAAAAAAAAAGCTCCTCTCAAGAAATTCTATAGAAAAGAATCCTCTTAATAATAATAATAATAATAAGTACGGGGCGCCTGGGTGGCTCAGCCGGTTGAGCGCCCGACTTCAGCTCAGGTCCCCATCTCATGGTCTGTGGGTTCGAGCCCCCTGTCAGGCTCTGTGCTGACAGCTCGGAGCCTGGAGCCTGCTTCGGATTCTGTGTCTCCCTCTCTCTCTGCCCCTCCCCTGCTCGAATTCTGTCTCTCTCTCTCCTTCTTTCAAAAATAAAACCTTAAAAAACAAAAGTTGCAGCGTGTCGAGTCGTGAGCTTTTGAGCATGCGAAGGAGCAGGGCGAGGGAAAAGTAAACTATTTCCAGTTACTGACAGGTACTTCGGCCCCCCAGGCCAGGTGTGGTGGCTCTCACATAAGCAGCATTCCCGTGGACGTGAGGCTGTCTGCTTGTCTTCTCTCACCCGAGAGGCAAGTGTGACAAAGAGAATAAGTGTGACCTTGACTCCCATTTAACCAGCTCCGGGCCCCGCCCCATCCCGTCTCCAGAGGATCATGAAGATCCGAGGAAGAACCCGGGGTTGCCCCGTATGTATTTTCAAAGCACTGCCGACATGGAAAGTGTTGGGACAAATGAGACGAGATGTCATCAGGGAGCAGGCGGTCTAGGGAACAGCATTTGCTGTCCTGGAAGGTGCTGCATGGGGCTCACTGGACCCCCCTTCCCAGCTGCCCTCCCCCTCTGCTTCCCTTCCCTCTCAGGGCGGGAAAGTGACAACCCCACTGTCCCAGACACCTTCCAAGCCTGAGGTCTTGTGACCTGGGTCTGGCCTACAAGACGTCCGAGGGGAAGTTTGCAGAGAAGGGCTTCTTCCTCTGCTGAACAAAAAGCCTCATGAAGAGAGGGTTTGGGCCCTCGATCTCCTTCCTGTCTGGACAGAGCTGAGGTTCAGGCCCAAACACAGGAGCACCCCGGCCCCTCCGAACCAGCCGTGGGTTGTCCTCCCGAACCGCCTGCCGCAGGAGATGGGCCAATACCCGGCCACTGAAACGGCTGGAGTCAGATTTTCCTAAATGTGCAGCCAAATGTAATTCTCACCGATAAACTCTAGCAGGAGGTTTGCACTTTGCATGTCACTGTGACACAATTCATTACCGTAATCATCTTTTGGATACGTAGTTTATTTCTCTTAGTTTTTTCTCTCTCTTGCAGGGCAGGCATCGTTGGGGGCATCGTTGGGTGTTATCGGGAGAGTGGAGGGGAAGGAGAAGGGAGAGAGAGATTCAGAAAGCTAAGAGAGCAAGGGAGTGGGACAAAGAGGGGGGAGTCTGCAATCCAGAGGAGTGTCGAAGCATACTTTTCGAGCACGCCAGTAGTAACTTGAGGTTTTGCGTTCGGTTACGTGTTCAGGAATCATCCATCGTTCTCCAGAAGCACTCTCTGACTGTGTGCAGGGCCTGCCAAGCTCTTAAAGGAAATGGTCCCTTTCGACTACTGTGGGCCATCATAGTTATGACATTTTTTGGTGGGGAAGGGACAGGCCCAGCAAGACACATTGCTTAAGCCTTATTTTACTCAGGAAATGCAGGGCATTGGTGGCACCCAGGAGGAGGGGTGGGGGAAGTCAAGGAATGAGAGTCACAGGGCAAGTGTTATGCAGATTTTAATCTCTGTTCAGGGACCAGAGCAGCTTCTGGAGAATTCTCTAAAGGACGGGAGTTAGAAGGAAAATTTTTCAAGCCAATGTGGGAAAATGCTTTGCGTGTGCAAATTGGTAGGAGGACTATTTCCTATCAGGAAATAAAATAATTAAAAAAAAAAAATAGCCGCTTCGTGTAGCCACAGAGGAGCCTCTGTGATGTGCTATAGGGCAGCTCTCTGACGCGTTCAAAGATTTTGAACAGGAACTTTGTAACTCGGAGGCCGGCGTGTCTAGAACATTACCAGCCCCTTTCGGTAGAAAACTGAGACACAGAGACATTCAATGACTCATCTAGGTCACTAGGAAGCTACCGGAGAAACTGAAAACGAGCTGGAGTTTCCTGTGCGGCCTCTGCTCCCTCCCCCAGTGACAGAAGCAGACGGGGCTTCTCCATCTCTGGGCTTTGATAAAGTAGGTGATCAGAAATGTCTCAGAGGCGCACGAAGATAGGCCACCTCTCAGAGGCCTGGAGAACTTGCGTGGGGTTCAAGGGCGAAATGGTTTTTTCGTTAAGAAGGGCCTTGAGGAAAATCAAGCTACACCAGGGCTCTCGAGGAGGAGATACATCGATCAAGGTTGATGTTACAACACACCCCAGTCAGCCTCCATATTTAAAAGCCACACTGTGGGGCGCCTGGGTGGCTCAGTCGGTTAAGAATCCCACTTGAGCTCAGGTCATGATCTCGCGGTTCGTGAGTTCGAGCCCCGCGTCGGGCTCTGTGCGGACAGCTCGGAGCCGATAGCCTGCTTCGGATTCTGCATCTCCTTCTGTCTCTGCCCCTCCCCTGCTTGCACTCTGTCTCTCTCTGTCTCTGTCTCTCTCTCAAAAATAAATAAACATAAAAAAAATAAAAAACTATAAAACAGAAAAGCCACAATGATTGAGTTGAGCTATACGAAGGGTCCAGGCTTCTCTCCTGTCCTCTCTGTGGGTACTTCTGAGTGAGGGAAGGGTGATGTGACGATGGGAAAGCCATCGGGCTGACTTACTTAGCATCTCCCATACCCCACTGGGGTTCCCGCTGCGTCACCTTTGCCCAGACCGTACATCACCCCCCGCCCCAGCCTAGACCACCCTTCCCTCTCTCCTCTCAGTTCCCGCCTAATACTTAACTGCCTGTTTTTGTGACTGTGCCAAGCACATTACACAGGTTACTGAATTCAGTCCACACAGCTGCATTAGCCATAGGTACGACCACTACCTCCTTGTTTTGTAGACGAGGAAACCGAGGCTCACGAGAGAAGCTGCTTTTGCCATTCGGCTAAAGCCAGAAAAATGGAAAGGAAAAGTCCATCACCCCTGGGCTGTCCGTGCCTGGTCCACCTACAGCCCACCGCCCCGCTTTGTTCTCTCACTGTTCCCATCAACTCCGGGCTCTCTCTACACCGACTCCCAGCCGAGGGCTGGTGTCTCTAATAGAGTCTCCGTGTGTGGTGGCCTTGGAGCCTTCCTCGGCCCCGGGGGGATCAGACCCAGCCCCGCTTTCTCTGTAAGGGGGCAGGTCTCTCCTGAGCACACATCTCAGGGCTAGTTTGAGCGAACAAAAGAACCTCCTGGCTCCTGATTTCTTTCCAAAAGCTCTCCAAGGGTTCTGGCTGTTTAGCTCCTGGGTCGGCTGCCGTTTCTGAAGACACTTCGGCTACTGCTTGTTCACTGGGCCTGCACTTGGTGTGCGAGCAGATGTGGGGCCTCCTGCGGCCTGACACCCTCCCCCACCCCCGCCATCCACCCTCGCTGCTGAAGTGTGCCTTGCAAGGACTCTGAAATCCGGGGACAGTCCCCCTGGAGGAAACAGAACCGAGGCCTCGCTTCTTCTGGGGACAGCTTTTTGCTCTTCTAACACTCAAACACTCCAGAATTGCTTTGTCATTTTCAAAGGTTTGTTAGCGTGCAAAGAAACTAAATGGCGAAACGTACGATTGTGAGTTTAGATCGATTTTTGGCACCTTTTTTCCCCCCCCTCTCAGTTTCAGAATGTGTGGGCAGTTTCAAGATGTGAGGCTCCGTTTCGCACGGGGTAGGGGGCTAGGGTCTGAGTCTTCAACATCCAGGAGGGGCCCTAGGAAGGGTATGGTTTCCTGGTGGGCCAGAAGCAGTCAGATTTGCTAAGACGCATGTCACGGGTTGAATTGGGTCCCCTCCAAAATTCATAGGTTGGGGTTCTTAACTCCTAACACTTCAGAATGTGACTGTATTTGGAGGCTGGGTTTTTACAGAGGTGATTACTGGTAAATTCAGGGCGGACCCTGATGCCACAAGCCCGGTGTCCCTATAGGAAGGGAGACTGGGACACAGATATACACGGAGAGGATCGCGCGAACACACGCGCGAGAAGACGGCCACCCGCGAGCCAAGGAGAGAGGCCTCAGAAGAAACCAATCCTCCCGGCACCTTGAAGCTTTCCAGAAATAAACCTCGACCAGACTTCTCAATGAGACTTCTGGTCTCCAGAGTCATGAGACCCTACATCTCCATTGTTTTAGCCACCCGGCCTGTGATGCTTCGCCATGGCGGCTCCAGAAAAATGATACAGATTTCACACCTTTCAAACTACGGAGGCCCAAGTTAATCTACGGCTTTCTGTGATCTTGACTCTCCGGTTGCGCCAGAAGCGTCTTGGCGAAGGTTTTTCTGAAAATAGTGGCACACGGAGGCTCCCAGAGGAGCACGCTTCACTCAGCCTTGTATTCTGCCATTCCCTTTGAAAGATACCCTCCAAGAAGACAGTCGTGAGTCAGCCTCGCTGAGATTTTTTTTTTTTTTTTTTTTTTTTTTTTTTTTTTTTACCTGTGGTTCTAGGAACTCAGAGGCATATTAGCATTCGGGCTTTGCATAGACTACTAAGCCACTTCTAAGAACAAGGCTACCTGAGGCATTGTGCAAAAGTTCGCATGTGCCACTGCTTTCCTCTTTCACATTTACCACTTGCCCTGGGGGCCGACGCCTTGGGCCTCGTGGGGGGACACCAGTGTGGGTTCTGCAAGAACGCCGCGGCACGAACCACGCGTGTTCGTTCCTCCCAGGGAACGTCCGTCACGTCTAACCTTCTCACCTAAGCAAATGAAGTGAGAGTGTGGGGCGGCATGGTGGGAGCAGAGAGGCATTCTCTGTGGTAGACCACATTCATTTTGCATGCCACTCTTTTAGACCCTTGCTTGCCTCTCAAGGCAAGGGAACAGTGGTTTGCTTGGTCCCACCCCTCTCGCTCCTCCCGGTTTCCACATGGATGTCTCTGCCGAAAATGAGCTACGGGTTTCCTCCTGTGAAGATTGCACGGACTGATAAAGTACCGTCCCAGGAGGAAAACCAGGTGTTGTTTCCAGTTCTGTAGTTCAGAACTCCAGGGAGGGAACATTCGCCATAGATTTTATGTAGCAAGAAATGACCACGGGGCTGAGCGCTGCTAATGGCCAGTCTTCGGGAATGTGGCTAAGAATGCCGAGAGAGAACCATTTGCTGGAGATGACCAGACACGATTCTCCTAGCATCACGCTCTCAGGCAGGGCCCAAGAGGCCCCGAAAGCAAGGACCTTTGGCCACCCCTCTGGCTCCAGTGAGCGTGGAAGGCTGATCCCGACGATGCAGACCCTCCATTGGCGGGTCACCTTGCTAAAACTAACTGGGAAATTGCTAAGATTTCACTTTGGCTCCCTGAAATGAAATCTCAATGTAATATTATTCACGTTAGAGACTGTAAAAGCCCCTAAGTTCCTTCTCCTGACACCGAGGGCTTTTGCCAATAGCCCTGCTGAGTCTTGATTCGAGTCTCAGGGCTCTCTCGCCCCCACTCACTTAAAAGCAAACTGCCCCTGTTCCTAACCTGGGGCGGCTCAGTGACCTGCGTTAGCACAGGAGCTATGGGGCTGTGCAAGGGCCGGGCCTCCTTCTATTTCCTGTATTTGAGCCGGTCCCTGGGTCCCTTCCCCGTCTCTGCCGTCTGGCCGGTAAGGACAGCTTTGAAGGCAGCCTCACACCGTGCCCCAAATCCAATCTATTGCCCAATGGAATGTTTTCAAATTTCCTGACTCTGCCTTCCTGAGTTTGATAAAATAGGAAACAATAATTGTGTGGAGGGTATTGAAAGCGGAGTGAAGGCAGGAAGATCTTTCTTTCTGTTTTTCTACAAATATTGCTTCCTTTGCTCATTAGTGGCCCAGAGGAAATGCAGCCAGGGAGCAGCCTAACAGCTTCTCACCAGCGGCCGGCGTCTCTGCCACAGGAGCCCAGCGCTGCTCTGAGACAAGGGCGTGTGACTCACACACATCGCATGATTCAACTTCACTAAAATTTCCTCGGCTGCCAGTAAAGAAGCATTTACAAACCCTCTAATTTGAAGCTTTGAATCGGTTAATGACTTGCTTTCTTCCCCTTCTCCTGAAATCCTCCCCCACCACCCTCCACACACACACACACACACACACGCACGCACGCACACACACACACACAGCTTTGTCAAGTTTTTACATTTCAGGGACCCGGAAACATAGAGGCCCTGTGACATTCACAATAGCATTTGTTGTGACAAAGTGGCTGGCAGCCTTCTGCATTCCCCTGCTCATTTGGCTGTAAGAACAAATAATGAGTCACAGATCCTATTTGGGTGCGCGCGAGAGTTTGTAGCCAGAAAATTAATTATTCCCCCGGCCGATCCCACTCCGTCCCGGCTCTGCCAAACCATCAAGCCGCATTTTGCAGGCGTCGGTCAGAGTGCGAGCCCCGACACACTGCTCTGCCTTCGCGACATTCTTATGTTCTTATTATTTCTGTTTGTTGAAGCACGGCCCTCTTTTCCCACCAGCGCCGCGAAGGCGCACACGCGCACACGTACTCACACACCCAGAGCCGCGGCCCCGGCGCCGCTTTGCACATTTCGAGAGGCTGCCTGCGAAACTGCAGACAAGCGTTTCCACACGGGCCGTTCCAATTAGGAAGCGCACCGTCTAATGACCCGGGACGCGACACGACGCTAGACTTAGGAAACGGTTTCATTGCTCTTTGCGCAGAGGGAGACAGAGATCTCTCCGTAGGCGACAACTTGCATTTCCCCCTGCCCCCCCCCCCCCCCCCCCCCCCACGAAGGACGCCGGCTGCCGCTTTGCACTGAGGCCACGAGGAGCGTGGCCCCATCCCGGTGGTTCTAACACAGACAGATCCGCCTGGCTCTCGCGCTCTCTCCCTTGAGGGGACAGCAGAGCTACCACTTTGCCCCCGGAGTCCCCAGGCTGGTCTAACGTGTGCCTGCCAGCCTGCCTCCGCCTCCGCCCCACGCTGGCACCAGCCCTCCCGGCCAGCTGTGCAGGTGCCCGCTACCCCCCCCCCCCACTCTCCCCCCCCTCCCCCCCCCCGGGGCGGGCCGAGTTCAGGACGCTCAGCCACCGTCATTGCAGGCAAGGGGCAGAAAAGCAAACCCAGACGGCTTCTTGCGAGCTTTATCATCTCTAGGACTTTAATCAGGAACAGCCCAACTTACTTGCACTTGACAAAGTTCTCACACACCGACTGAACACTTCAACAGCTTAGCTAAGTATTTATTAAAACATTTCTGAAGAGCTGCCATCTGATGAATAAGTAATCCAATAGCCTTGTAATCATACGCCTGAGTTTGAATTCTTTCCACCAAACCGACAGGGAATCGACGGGAGCTACGCGCCCCGAGTTACGACAAGCTGCCATTTCGTTATCTGCAAAGCCGAGCCAAAGAAGGTATCGAAAGACCAGAGCGTACTCACCTCTCATGAAGCACTGTGGGTATGAAGGAAATGACTCAAATATGCTGTCTGAAGCCATCGCTTCCTCCTGAAAATGCACCCTCTTCTGAAGGCGGGGGATTCAATGATTTCTTTCACCTTTGGAGGGAAAACCAAAGAAAGGTCACTGTCTTAACCTCACCCCCCCGACCGTGGCTCCCTGCCTTTCTTTCTTTCTTTTTTTTTTTTTTTTTGTTGTTGTTTGGTTTTTCCTCCCCATACCTCTGGGGCTCCCTGAGCCCTGCAAAACATGTACCTTGGCGAAAACAAAATATTCAAATTGTTCAAGATTTGAAAAAAAAAAAAAAGCGGCGTCTTGGCTGTGGGTTGGTGATGTTCACCACTCTGTGAAACCCTGTGGTTTGCCGTCAGTGTGATTCGTCCTGCTCGCTGACCACTATGCCGGGCGCAGACTTCTGAGACTACCAGCCTACCCAACTTGTGGTTCTGTGGTTGTTTATGGGGCCCAAAGAAGTTTTCACACAACCCAAATTACAAATTTAACTGTTCCCCTTTCCACAGCCCGTCTTAATTGGTTCTTGCCAATCATGTGACTTAAGTGATGTCAAATTTCTTTTTTTTTCCTTTCTTCTTTTTTTTTTTTTTTACTTTCTGAGCAATGCCCTTCCTTTCCCCCCCCCCCCCCCCCACCTGCCTTCCCCGAGGCTGTTCAAGAAAAGAGCCGAGTAGAGTCTGCAAGAGAGGGACCGTAGAGAAAAGTGACTCAGTCTCTTATTATATCAATGGTCTTTGCTGATGGAGGACAACTTGGGTCTTGCTGTTGTTACTTGTGGTTTTGGGAGCCACTCATTATTTTGATAACAGTTGCATTGCCGCTTATTCAATAGTAGTTCAACCTTGGCATCAGGCTCAGGCAGGATGTGGAGCCCATCACTTAAGACGCTGGGCATCAGCTCAGGACAATCCAGCACTTGGTAAAGACCAGGGCAGCGTAAGTGAAACTACGAAAGGAAAAACAAAATAAAAGGAAATGTTTTGCGGAGAGCTTGATCCCTTGAAAGGGTCTAGCTACTTGCTGGTATTGTAAAGCTTAAAAAAAAAAAATCGAAAAAAAGTGGGGGGGGGGGAGGGAAGCATTTGAGTTTTGTGACCAACAGGTCGTTTCAATAAAAGCAAAATTACGTGGTTTTACTCCTCCTAAACGAACAGCTTTTCGGTACAGAGGGGAAATCAGGGTTCTCTCTGACACACACACTCAAATTAGGAATCTACTGGAAAACCAAGAAAGGAGAGACCCTGCACTTTGAGCCCAAGCGGAAGGCTAACCTGCAACCGTTTGTTCTTCGTTTTCACCTGTGGCAGTTCACTGCATTGCCTTTCTCTGGTTCTGTTGGCATCGATAGGCTAACTCAGACCTGGAGGCAAAACGCAGGTTAGCCCGACGGGAACTACACTCCCCAGCAAGCCCCTTCTCATGGAGACGGAGCGAAGCAGATCGTAGCGCTCACCCTCCACCCCGGGAAGAAGTCAACCTGCGTGGAATGTGCTACACACAGGGTACTTTCGCACGTGGGCAAGCCATTCCGGGCACACGTAATAATTTCTCTCTCCTGCTCGTTGCCTCTAAGTGCTGACGAAGAAAACGCCGTGTTTCTTGAAGTTCCAAGGTCAAGGGAGACTCTCTTCCCCTAATTTCTTTCTATTAACTTCGCTCTGCTCCACGTACAAGCCTTCACGGCACCCTGTACACACCACGTTTCGACTCACATGGTCAAGAGCGGTCGAGATGACGGGTCCAGGATGCCAACCCTGGATTCCAAGCTGCACGGGCACAAGCAGCGAAGGGGCTTCAGGAAGCCCGTGGAACCTGAACAACCCCTCGGTGTTTCCCTCATCTGCTCAGTTTCGCTCCTACCCACCGTGATCATGTGCTCGCGGGCAAATGGCGCAGGTCTCTTTAAAGGAAGGGACATGATTTTTACTTACTCCTGTTTTGACTAGTGCAGGAATTGAAACTCAAGAGACTGCTTTCTCCCACACTTGTGTGAAGTTAGCTTCCCGAAGGTTGACACCTTATTAATATTTGAAAGAGTAATAAGGTAGGTATTTCTTTTACGATGTTTATTAATATCCATGCCCGATGCATGTTTCCTGTTGCTTCTCAATGCAAATCCCTTGCGAAGGTAATTAAGACCGTGTTCCTGTGCTCGCTGCTAAACCTACGTGTGGGTGTGAGCCCACATCAGGCTCTTTTCTCTCTTCTGTATGTAATATTCCCTGGAAGGGTCGTAAGAGCTGAAGGCCGTAACACGCAGCTGTCACTTCCGAGCTGGCTCAGACTTATTAATGACTTAGCAATTCAAGTGGCGACGCAGATAAATTCTGATACTTCATTCTAGAAACTCCCCAGATGCTTTCAGCCTTAGGTGTCCAGATGCTTGAAGGGAGGTGGCCCTGGATGGGTCAGCTAACTGCCCGCATTCTTGGCTTTTCTCTGCGCGCCTCGCTAGAGCCAAACATGTATCCTGCCCAGCAGAGTCTTCCTAGAACAGGTCAAGGTTAAAGAGGACTTGTCAGGCTGGGGTTTGTGTTTGCTGAGGCCTCACCTTAACGCTTCGATCATCTGTAATCGCCGGGGCCGGAGTTTCAACGGGGCACCAGGGGGCAGAGTTGAAGGCCAGTGCGCCGGGCTGCTGGCGTTGCCTCCCTCCGGGTTATCTGCCATAACGGCCGCAGCAGGACCTCAGAGCTTGGTGAGGCAACAGTCAGAGTTTTTCTGGGCCTCCTCCCAGTCCTGACAATAAGTGAGGACCCAGCCAGCCGCTGGTGAACTTGGCCTTACCACTTCCCCGGGAGCCCAAGACGAAAAGACACATATGTCATCAGTGAGCCCCCTGGAGGAATACTCAAGCCTATCTTTGCGAGAACTGTTGAGGATTCTTTAAGTTTGTGCATTAACCCACACCCTGTGACCTACTTCCTGCGAGTGACTCAGACCTTGGGCTGCTCGCTTGGGAATTGTACCCAAGCGGCTACAACCGACTGTGGCTTTGCCAAGTAATTGGATGGCAGTTTTCATCCTCACTCAAATTGGCTACGGCTTCTACATGCCACTGTTGGGGGGAGGAATATGCTCAGGTGTCATTTTTAATGGTTCCATAAAAATACCACCAAAGGTGGAAAGATGCATGGTTGCATAAGCCTGTAATTAACGTATAAACTTCTATGTGCAACCCAACCCAAACCTGCCCTTGGCAAACCCAGAAGTTCGGAATAAGCTGGAGGCCCTGTTGTTGCAGATCTTTCCAGGCCCCTCACGACGGCGTCCACGGAGGGGCATGGCCATCTTACGCACGAGTCTCTCATTCTTCCCAGTAAAAGTAGAATTCGAACGGAAGCCCCCACAAGACTCTACTGTACAGCCAGATAAGAGTTTCAGTATTCACACCCTTACCTTCCCTGGATGGAGATACATTGCTCTGTGGAGAAATGGGACCTAAAGAAAAAAAAAAAAGAAAACAGGCAGGCATTGAAACCCATCAATGAATCCTGTCAACCCATCCAATGAAAGCTGTCTAATGACATGAAAGGCTGTTTAATGACCATCGTTTGAAATCTAAGAGTTTCAACTCAATTAGATTTTGAGTAGCTTCGCTACTCAAAAGGTGGCCTGTGGGTCAGCAGCAGTGACATCACCCCAGAACTCGCGAGGGATCAGAATCTTGGGCTCTGTCCTAGACCTACGTTTTTAGAGTCTGCAGGTTTGCAGCTCTCCAGGTGATTCCTGCACACATCAAAGCTGGAGAGGCGTGGCTCCTAGAAAGCCCTTGCATAGGTAGGGATTTGGTAAAGGATACGCTATGATGATTTCCTACAGTCTTTGTGATCTCCGTTTTCCTTAGAGCTTTCTGAAAAGTCGATCTTTTCTACCTTGTTGCCTTGGCACAAGTTTTTAAACTCTGGATGTTTCTAGACAGCAGAGACCCGCAAGAGGTGCGGCTCCTGTCCTCCGAGATAGAGCTTTCTTGGATGGTCACTCAGACTCTCCTCGCGCGTGCTGGGTTTGGGTCAAGTTTACAGTTTGAGGTTTGACACACAAGGTGGGGAGGCTCCCGTGTGCTCCGTCTCCCAGGCTGGTGACCACATGTATATAAACAGAAGGCTTCTTTTCCTCCAGGGGCATCAGACTCTCAGTTTTTACCTAGTTTGCATTTTGGAAACACATCAATCCTGTGAGTTCTTCCAGACGCACACCACGTGTTCATGTGGTAACATTGCAGGTGGCCGCCGGTGTCCTGCCGTGAGCCGTCCTCCCCGTGGGATACCTGCCTCTGCTCTCCAGCCTTGGCCTTGCAGATGTCATATCCTATGCTTTGTTCCAAAACGAGGGACCCGGCCTTACACCGTCGCCACCTGGCTCGGCCAAACCAGAGTCCAGAGGACCCGTTTACGCAGGGGTCCAGGAGGTTGGCTACCTCTTTCCAGTGCATCTGGATCCTTTCAGGCCTGCCCTGGGCCAGGAATCTTGTTTGGAATAGTTTCTCTTTCCAGAATGTTGGCTCTTCAGCTTCTGGTGCCATTTGTCACCAGGAGGGTAAAACTGGAAAACTTAAACAAACCCTCTTTGAATGTTAGAAATGTTCAGCATTCGAAGTCTGGTCAAACGATGGAAAACATTCCGAGTTGGTACTGAACTTTCCATCCAGTTCCTCCAACCTTGAGGCTAATTTTAGCATGAGATCCAGGCAGGGAAAGCTAAAGGAAATGAAGCAACTAAAATTACTCTGCGTTGGAGAAGCCGGAATTTACGCTGGTTAGATAGTGTAAAATTCAATAATTCAGCTTAGGTGGCATCCCCAGTGTGATCAAAGCAGCTGGCTTTAGGAACTTTGGACTTTTATTGTAATTGCTACCCATTTGCCTGGTAGTAGGCAAATTAACAAACTTTCACAAGATTCCTTACCAACGGACACATAATAGTGCCCTTTTCACGGGGGTGCTGTGAGAATCGGTACTTTTTGGACTATGCAAAGCGCTGTTGAATGGAATTGAAAAGAGACTCGTGGTTGATCCTTCAATATGGGAACCTGTAGCATGTGAATTTTAACACTAGGACTGGCCAGGTATCACAAACATATGGCATCAGGTCCCTAAATTAGAGGTCTGGATAAGAGCAAGTGAAAAATAGCCTCGGCAGTCGATACTGGAGAAATCCCCAGTGTTCATCGCTTAAGCTTTGAATTCAATGTTCTTTGGGAAGAATATTATTCAGCGCTACCGACGCAGGCTGCAGATTCTTACTGAACCTCAAAATGTCAAAATTAAAAAAAAAAATGTACCGAGAAAACAAAATACCGCGCTTAAAATTGGGCGGTGTGCATTTTAATTCCCTCCTGTTTCAATTCCCTTGCTCGCCTTTGCCAGTTCAGCAGCTGGCTGGATTTCTGGGTGAAGAGCGGGAAGGAAGATCCTGACTGCGCTCTGGTTCTGATTTCACGTTCTCAAGTTTTCAGTTTATTCAAAGCAGAGAGAAGAAACCAGGATATCACCACGCGCCACACCACTGCAACCGCACTACGGCTATCAGAACACAGTCCCTCAGCCTCTGGGGCCAGTCATGTCATGTCCTCACGGGGACTGGAAGTGTATTCGTGACACATACACACATGCGTTCACTTGCCGATCCTGTTTATTTCCCACACAGGACTTATATCTGAGATGGTATTTTTTCCAGGATAAGAAAATTTGTTAGGTAGACAACATACAATGCGATATTGGTTTCAGGAGTAGAATTCAGTGATTCATCACTTACACAGAACACATCCCAACAAGTGCCTTCCTTAGTACTCGTCATCATCTAGCCCATCCCCCACTCACCTCCCTTCGGCACCCCTCAGTTTGTTCTCAATTATTAAGAGTCTCTGGCGGGGGGGCGCCTGGGTGGCTCAGTCGGTTAAGCGGCCGACCTTGGCTCAGGTCATGAACTCGCAGTCTGTGAGTCCGAGCCCCGCGTCGGGCTCCGTGCTGACAGCTCAGAGCCTGGAGCCTGCTTGGGATTCTGTGTTTCTCCCTTTCGCTGCCCCTCCCCCACTCAAGCACATGCTCTCGCTCTCAAAAATAAACATTAAACAAAGTTTAAAAAGTTAAGAATAATAAAAAAAGCGTCTCTCGTGGTTTATTGCTCTCCTTTGTCTTTCCCTCCACCCCTTTCCCATATGTTCATCTGTTTTGTTTCTTTTTTTTTTTTTTTAATTTTTTTTTTTCAACATTTATTTATTTATTTGGGACAGAGAGAGACAGAGCATGAACGGGGAGGGGCAGAGAGAGAGGGAGACAACAGAATCGGAAACAGGCTCCAGGCTCTGAGCCATCAGCCCAGAGCCTGACGCGGGGCTCGAACTCACGGACCGCGAGATCGTGACCTGGCTGAAGTCGGACGCTTAACCGACTGCGCCACCCAGGCGCCCCTGTTTTGTTTCTTAAATTCCACAAATGAGTGAAAGCATATGGTATTTCTCTTTCTTGGGTTTGTTTTGCTTGACATAATACATTCTAGCTCTATCCATGCCCCTGCATATGGCAAGATTTCATTCTTTTTGATGGCTGAGTAATATTCCACTATATTATATGTATTATTTTGGTGGCTTTTGATTATGATGACAGTATTTGTCTTCAGTTTGTTTCCCTGGGCCTTTTACATCTTCCCATCACTCATTTACGATTCTCAGATTTGTATGGAAAATGGAGACTCAAGGACCTGAGTTTCTGCCCCCGTGGGCCACACGCTGTGAACTGGGACTCAGGGGCCGCCTCAAACGCACAGTGGTTGTTCAGCAGATGTTGAGGGTTTCAGAAAATCAGTGCCGTGAATGTCAACAGGCCTGAAATTGTAACCAAACCGTCCGGGACTCTTCAAAAAGGAATTCTGAGCTCCTGGAGGAAATTGTCTCTTAGGTCTCTGTGAGGTTCCTTGTCTATGAAAAGATGTTCAGGAAACATACAACTCCACCCGATTTTGTAAGTGACCTTTAACTTCTTTCCATGCCTTTGCCTTTAAACAGGAATCCACCATTTCCCTTTGGATCCGTGCCCCTTGTCAATTCCTCCTCCTTTTAGAATCACCACATTTCCATAACCAGCAGCCTCCTTTCTCTCCTCTCCCCTTCCTTGGTGATGGTCATAGCCATTCATGTATGTATGAATGCACTCAGCTCTAACTTCACTCCGCAACCCAGGCCTAGGAGCCGTCTTCTTGCACCCTCCCCAGCTACGAGAATCTGTGTCTGTGTTTCGGCCGCTCCCCAGTTGTGCTCCTGCGTTTTCTCCTTCTCTACACCCGGTGTCCAGCGAGCGTCTCAAGGTCACTCTACCTCACAGCGGAGCTTTCCTTGTTCTTTGAATTCTTCTGTTATCAAGGCGTGGATTCGCGTGCCTTGGCAGAATCAGTCAATCCATCCTTTGTCCCTACGTTTTTTGTGTCTTTCAACTTTTCCTTCTAGGCTTTACTAAATATCAGGAACACCTCACTTTCTCCACAACTAGTGACTCCACTGATATTTGAGTATTAGGTTACCTCCCTGAGTATATTTATTTCCTAATCTTGGGCTAGGCAGACCTGGTCCTGCTCAGAAGAAGGTTACGATCGTCTGAACCATTCACATAAAAAATGAAAAGTTGTATCAGAATGACCTGTGTGACCAGTGTGGGGATGGGGGGAGAAGTGAGTGAGGCTCCCAGGGTTCGCAGTTTAGAGAAGCGCTGACCGTCAGTGATGACCCTGAACGTGGGCGACCCCATGAGTGAGCGCTGCCTTAAAGGCGGCACCCTACGGGCCTCCCTTGCTTGACCCTAGTCCCGGCCCTGGGCATGGCTCACAAAACTGAACAGAGACCATGGGCTGGGCCGAGGGTCAGGAAGAAAGCACGTGGCTGCAAAGCCTGTGGCCACAGAATAGTGGGGTCCTGAGCTGGGCACTGGCAGATCCACACGTTCTGTTTGGTTGGCACTAGACACATACATTTTGGGTGGATAAAAGGACAGGGAGAGCAGCAGAGATGGGCAGAGCTCTGAGGCCAAGGGCAAACCAGAAATAAGCTCTGTCTGCTTGGGTGCTGGCGAGAAGCCCAGCCCGGCCGCCATATTTCAGCTATGAGGTGACGAGCACTCTGACAAGGTGGGGGGCAGGGACGGGGGTGGGGGGTGGGGAGGGGCACTCGGAAGGTAACGGGCTTACGACATTAGCTTCCTTAGGTTTTCACTCCTCCCTTTACCTTGTAGCTGTGGTCCCCGCCCCCCTGACCCCAAGCTCGGTCTCAGAACTCGCTCTAACCACTGCAGCAGGAACAAACTTGCTGGAAGGAGAGGCTTGGAAAGGTGCTTGGTCCCTTGAATGCTCCCCTGTTGGTGTACTGGAAGAGAGCCAGTGGTCCCAGTTGGGGCCATCCTGGATCAGCCAGTTGCCAGCTGGCCATCGGACACTCGGGTGAGCACCAGCCTAACCCAGAAGAACCAACCAGCCGAACCCAGTCGTGACCAGAGCTGCCCGGCCTCCCCATGAAGTGTGAGTGGTAATCAATGGTGTTGTTTGAAGCCATAGCATTTTGTGGTGGTTTGTGGCATCACATTGCCATGGTGGTGGTCTTTGACGAGGAAGAGGTAAAGGCGAAGAAGGCACCAGCATTGAGCTTCAGGCTGAGGCAAAGAGGCAGGATCTGGTAGTCCCAACGTGAAAGAAAGTCAGAAGCTCAAGATGAGAATTCTTAGAAGGGGGCAGGAAGAGACAGCAGCCAGGGGGGAAGGGTGGCCAGGGGAATGGGAGAAAGAAAAAGGAAGCTTGAACGCCTGGGTGCCTCAGTCGGTTAAGGGTCCAGCTCTTGATTTCAGCTCGGGTGGTGATTTCACGGTTTGTGAGTTCGAGCCCCACATGGGGCTCTGCGTTGACAGCACTGAGCTTGCTTAGGATCCTCTGTCTCTGTCTCTCTGTCTCTCTCTCTGCCCCTCTCCTGCTCAGGCTCTCTCTGTCTTTCTCAAAATAAATAAATAAACATTAAAAAAAGAAAAAGAAAACAAGAGTATGGTACAAGCCAAGGGACGACATCTCAAGGGATGAGAGAAAAACAGGGTTAGATGTTGAAAAGAGAGACGAGAAAAACAAAGACTATGGGAAAGTCAACAGATTTGACAAGAAAGAGCCACTTGAGATCTGTTCCTTCATGACGCTCCTCAGACTAAACAGAAGAGTGACATCCAGTTGTGCCGGGTTGCAGACGAGCAGCTCCGCTTTGCTTGAATAGGGACTTAATATGGAATGAATCATTGCGTGTGCATGTTTGTCTGAATGGATCTAAGTTGGTTATGTGACCTTTCCCGTCTCGATTCAATTCAGAAAACATTGATAGAGCAGGCCACTGTGATAGAACGGGGAGACACTACATCTCCAAAAGGAAGATTGGAGTATTTCTTGTTGTTGCAGTGCACGACACAGCTAGATCTCGAGGGTATGTTTGAGACGGGCTGACGTGGGGCAAAAGGAGGTGACCACAGAGAGGGACAGCCACCCTCCACGGCAGCCACAGGTATCGAGGCTTGCTGGGTTGCTGAAGGGGCTGCCCGTGCTACTGAGAGATAACAGATATTCCAGATCAGAGTGAGTGTGAAGACAGGACCATGGGGAAACTTCCAAAGAGATGTTCAAGGGCCCTGATCCTCAGTGGAGCCATAAAGGGTCAAGAGAGGACAATGGAGAGGAGGGTCTTAGGAGAGAGGGCTTCAAGTGTGGCTTCTCGACTTCTCTCCCCCATCCAAGTAACCAAGTCTGCCACTCTTGTCAAACCTGGAGAGAGGGACAAAGAGCATGTGTGACTCAGTCTGGGCCCTGACTCACCCCTGCGACTGTGAGTGGCCTCTTGTAAGGCAGGAGAGGAGCTGTAGTAGGAATCTCCAGCAACCCTTCCAAGGTGCCTCAAATATGGAACCCCAAGTAAGATGCTGGCTTGACGCTATTCTAAAAATATTTTTTTTAAGTTTATTTATTTATTTGAGAGAGAGAGAGAGAGAGAGAGAGCACACACGCACAAGTGGGGGAGGGGCAGAGAGAAAGACAGAATCCGAAGCAGGCTCCACACCATCAGTGCAAAGCCCTATGTGGGGCTGGAACTCATGAACTGTGAGATCATGACCTGAGCCGAAACCAAGAGTTGGACCCTCAACCGACTGTGCCACCCAGGTGCCCCGGCTTGGCTCTATCTTAAAAGGGATTCTGGGGGGTGCCTGGGTGGCTCAGTCAGTTAAGTAAGGGGCTCTTGATCTCAGCTCAGGTCATGATCTCACGATTCATAGGATTGAGCCCCTAGTTGGGTTCCGCACTGGCAGTGTGGAGCCTACTTTCGATTCTCTCTCTCTCAACCCCTCCCTTGCTTGTGCTCTCTCTGTCCCTCTCTCTGTCTCTCTTTCTCTCTCACTTTCTCAAAATAAATAAAGAAACTAAAAAAAATAAAAATGGAGTTAAAATTAAGGAATTCTGGGGGTGCCTGGGTGGCTCAGTCAGTTAAGCATCCGACTCTTAATTTCTGCTCACGTCATGATCTCATGGTTCGTGAGATGGAGTCCCATGTCAGGCTCTGTGCTGACAGTGCAGAGTCTGCTTGGGATTCTCTCTCTCCCCCTTTCTGTCTGCTCCTCCCTTGCTCATGCTCTCTCTCTCTCTCACACACACACAAAATAAATAAACATTAAAAAAAAAAAAAAAGAGATTTTGCCCACAAGGTTGGACTGCCCAAGCAAGGAGATTTCAGCCTAAAGAGCTTATGGTGTAGACCATCGTGAGCAGGAATTGAGATGGCATTGGGGGCTAAGGTCCTAGAGAGGGACACTGCCCTGTGTGGGGAGTTGCGTCAGAGGAGCCAGATAAGAGAGTCCACGAGAATGCACAGGAGAGAAACAACCCATGTTAAACAGCCACGAGGTCAGAGAGAGCCAGGATCGCTTAAAACAAAGGCTGCTAAGTGAGCTTCTAATCTCTCCCACGGTCTCCCTTTGCCCCCCCCCCCCCACCGTACCCCCAGCACAGCAGTGTGCAAGCCGAGTTAGCAAGGACTAAGGGTGGGTGTGGAAGCACTGTAGGCAGAAAGGAGTCCCATGAACCCACCCAGGTAGTCAGCCCAACAGGTTCCAACTGCAGTGATGGGCGTCCAATCAAGTTGGTAATTTAGATGATCTGAGACTCTTGTACAGTTTACGGTGAATGCAATTTTTCTTATCTAAGCAAGAAGAAAAGAATCACACATACTAAGTAGGGTTTCAAAATGTGAGAACACCCAGCAGATGAGCGGATGAACAAAATGTGATCTGTCTTTACAATGGAATACTTTTCTGCCATGAAAAGGAGTGAAATTTCGATATATATCACAACACGGATGGACCTTGAAAACATTATGCCAGACCCAGTAGGACAAGTGTTGTGTGTGGGACTTATATGAGGTACCTAGAACAGGTAAATTCATAGAAAAGAAGGTGAAAAAGAGGTTGCCGGGGATTGGAGGGAGAGAGGAATGGGATGTCACTGTTTAAGAATACAGTGTCACTTTGCTCAGATTCTGTGTCTCCCTCTCTCTCTGTCCCTTCCCCACTCATGTTCTGTCTCTCTCTCTCTTTCAAAAATAAATAAACATGAAAAAAATTTTTAAGAAGGGGGGCGCCCGTGAGGCTGAGTTGGTTAAGCGTCCGACTTTGGCTCAGGTCATGATCTCACAGTTCATGGGTTCTAGCCCCACATCAGGCTGTGTGCTGACAGCTCAGAGCCAGAATCCTACTTCAGATTCTATGTCTCCCTCTCTCTCTTCCCCTCCCCCACCCATTCTGTTTCTCTCTCCTTCAAAAATAAATAAACATTAAAAAACATTTAAAAAGGGGCGCCTCGGTGGCTCAGTCGGTTGAGTGTCCAACCTCGACTCAGGTCATGATCTCACGGCTCGTGAGTTCGAGCCCCGCATCGGGCTCTGTGCTGACAGCTCAGGGCCTGGAGCCTGGTTTGGAATCTGCGTCTCCCTCTCTCTCTGCCCCTAACCCACGCACATTCTGTCTCTGTCTCTCTCAAAAATTAATAAACATTAAAAAAATTAAAAAAAACATTAAAAAATGATACAGTGTCAGTTTGGGATGATAAAAAGTTCTGGAGAAGGTTAGTGGTGATGGTTGTATGTTATGAAGGTAATTATTAATGCCACTGAATTGTACGCTTAAAAATGGTTAAAATGATAAATAGAATATGTATATTTTACTACAATAAAAAAATCAAGTGACTTGTATAATTAAATCTATGAATTCTTTATGACCAAAGTAACCGACTATATCAATGATGGGAACTCTTCTGTATATCGGTCCCCACAGCTCCAGATCAGGAGCAGTGGGATTTATTTATTTATTATTTTTTTTATCCCCTTTAGCAATACTCTGTTGACCAATTTAAAACAGATACAGCCAGGATCTAGATGTTACTTATTGAGTCAGGGTAGACTACCTAATGGCTTGAGACTCAAAAAGGCTTGTTTGAGTCAATGTATGACATAGTTAATATAGTACTTATTACCTGATAAACATTTACTAAATCTCTACTATTTTTATGGTAATTGGAAGCAATCAGAAGATTTTCCCAGGAAACAGGGTCTTCAGAAACTTTCTGACTCTGTTCGCACCTTATGTGGTGCTCTATTTGTTCAAGAAGAATCTAAAGTTGTATCTTAGTAAGTTAAGAAAAATGGAATTTAACATGATTTTTTTCCAGCATCTAAATTGGCTTGTATTACATTTCTCTTCAAAACTATCTAGACCCGCACACTCAGATACACACACACACACACACACACACACACCCCACAGTTGAATCCAGGTTATTGATTTCACTAAGCTCTGCCCTCACTTGGCACCGACGTGCAAGCAAGCTCAAACATATCACCTTTCTGTGTTCCCTGTTCTTGTAGTTAGTGGACCACACAAAGGGCAGACCCAGAGGAGATAACGGATTTAATGATAAATCAAATGATTCATTCTTTTTCCTTTAGCCTCTTAAGATGAAGGGATTAACTTGTTTGATGCCTGCACTGGAAATGTGCTGCTATGTGTCTTGAATCCTACACAGTACTAGCCTTTTTCTCAGGTCTGCTCAAGTGTTCATCAACACCCTTCTAAGCTTCTAGCTCCCAGGTCAGTTAGATAAAACCATGGAGTCATGCCGATTAAAAGCGTCTAATCCCTTTAGGATGGCATGCCTCCCAGAGTGCCCTTTACAGAGATGCCAAAGGAAATTCAAAATAAGGTGCAGGTATGACTCCGTGTTGGCAATTCCACCCCCTGTGCTGTGTCAGGGACAGTGCCCTCCCTGGACTACCTAGGACCTGGTTATTAAGGCGATAAGAAGTGGGCGGTGAGTTCCTTTAGGCTCAGAACGCTTCAGCTACTAAAAACGACACATCTTTTAACTCCAAGGTTTTCATTGTTATTCATATCGCTTACCCAATGAGCAAATGAGCCTTAGCTCATTTCTCTTCTTTTAGCGTGAGCTGGAGACATTCGGAACAATTAGGTGATTTCACTGCACTTCAAGCCATCACCCGAATGGAGTGCTGTATTGTCAGTCTATCACTTCCTGTCAAGTTCAAGTTTATCTCTACCGAATATATATACGCTTCTGTGATGCCGCGGGGGTCGGGATGCCAGATTTAGCCAATAAATAAATAAACAAATAAATAAATAAAATAAAATAAAATAAAATAAAAAAAGGAAGAAAGAAAGAAAAAAAAAGAATGCATTGTTAACTTTGAATTTTAAAGGTAAAAAATGAATTCAGTTCCTAGTAAATCTCAGATAGTACATAGGGGATTCTTAAAGAATTATTCACAGTTTAACTGAAATTCAGATTTAACTGGGTGTCCTGTATTTTCTCTGGCCGTCCTCACTGACAGTCCAGATGTAAGACGTGCATGTACATATATCCCCCAAGAAGCCAGAGACTTTGGGGTCAATTTAAGTATACAGGAGAAAATAACCTAGTACGTCCGTGCACTTCGATCACTGCAGGCTGGGATGGACTTGTTTTTGGTTTTGTTTTTCCCTTTATCTTGTACCCTTTCAGGAGGAGTTCTTTCATACCGTGCCGGTGGTTTGTCCAACAGTAAGAAGCAATGTCGAAAAGGATCATTTACCTTTGCCTTTTTTGCCAAGCTGGATTCACCTGCTTTCCTGTCCAGGAGGACTCGCTGTGGTATTGTTCTCCCAAGCTTCTTTTCCAAAGGAGAACCCGGGCGTGCTAATTGCTGGGTGTCGGCGACACGAATGGAAGTGGACGACAGCTGGGTGCTGGGCCCGTTCTGCGGGGACAGGCTGGGGTTTCCATTGTATAGTCTGGCCTCCTTCCATCTGCACTGGCTTTTGTCTTGGGTCTCGAGCAATTGGCTAGAGCCGAAAACATAAACACCTCCATGCCCTTGCCCCTTATCATTTTCTTTTCATGTTGGTTGAGGAAATACACCTGAGAGACCAAAGGAACACAACGCACCCAGCAATTACCAGCCACCACGGGCAGGCGGCAAAGGCTCAAACAACAAAACCCCCGAGGTGGGCTGCTGCTGGCCCCTGGCTTTGCTCGGGGCTCCTGTCAGGGGCCAGGCTCTGGGACTGAGTCAAGGACTCCCTCCCGCTTCTGTCTTGGGACAGTTGGTTTCCTTGCTGCCAAAGATGGAGAACTCAGGAAGTTTCTGTCCTGATTTATTTTGCGCAAACAGCGGCCACAGGTCATGCCCGGTGCTGGGAAAGCTACTGAATAAACGGAAGGAGGCAGAACTTAACTAAATTTGTGTCATCCATGAAGCTGTTTTCTTTTTAAAGTTTATTTGTTTGTTTATTTCTCCATCTCTGTGCCCAACGTGGGGCTTGAACTCACGACTCTAAGATCAAGAGTCGCACGCTCTACCGACTGAGCCAGCCAGGCGCCCCTAAACTGTGCATCTTTGACCCATGGATGCATCTATGTAATCCACACCCTTATCAAGATACAGTGTATTTCCACCACTTCACGGAAGTCCTTAGAAAATTCACAGCCCACCCCACCCCCACGAGGAAACCGCTGTTCTCCGTTTTCTTTCACTATAGTTTTGACTGTTCTAGAACTTCACAGAAATGGATCATACAGTACGTGTCTAGATTCTTTTGTTGAGTAGCTCAGCTCTCCCCTCTTTATATTTGCTGAGTTATTGTTCCGTGTGAACATACCTCAATTTGTTTAGTTCTCCTACTGATGGACATTTGGGTCATTTCCAGTTTTGAGCTACTATAAACAATTCTGCTACAAATACATTTGCATAAGTGTTTTATGGAATTTTTTTTCCTATGGAATGTATTTCTCATGGATAACTCGATCGGAGTGACATTTCTGGGGGACAGGGTAGGTGAGTGTCAAAAGGACTGACTACCCCGAATGTTTGCAAGGATGTGGAACACCCAGAACCAATGCATTGCTGGAGGAACATAAAATGGTACAAGCTTCGGGAAACGTTTGGACTTTTCGTGTAATCACCTATGAGATACTTAGTGGCAAAATTGTGAAAAGAAAGACTGTATCTCTCTCTCTCTCTCTTTTTTTTTTTTTTTTTTGACCCAGGAAAAGCTTTGGTGGAAAAATCCCAAAGGGGCATTAGAAAGAGAAGGTCAAGGGGCACCTGGGTCGCTCATTCGGTTGAGCGTCTGACTCTGGATTTCCGTTCAGATCATGATCTCGGGGTCGTGAGATCGAGCTCTGAGTCAGGAGGAACGCTGAGTGTGGAGCCTGCTTGAGACTCTCTCACTCCCTCTGCCTCCCCAACCCTCTGCGAACTCAGGGTCTTTCTCTCAAAATAATAATAAAAAATAATAAAAATTAAAAAAACAAAAAGAAAAGGCCAGGGGGTGAGGGTGTAAGGAGAGACATCTGAAAACACCACCGCCATTTCATGCCGTAGAGACTGAGTTCTGCATTCATTCAGCGCGTTTATTGAGAACATTCTGTGTATCAGGCTCCATTTTACATATACACACATTAACTCTTATTCGGTGGTAACTTTGTATTGCTATTTAACACAAAGCTGCCGATTAATGGGCTATCTGTGCTGTCTGTGGGAGCTGTTGTATAAATGATGAAGAAAGGGAAACATGATTGCCTCTCAAACCTCATAGCGGAAGACCGAGCAGATTTTATGTTCATGCTCCCTCCCACAAATAGCGAACGACGTAAGCAAATTGTTCTTATTTGCCATACTCTAGTTTGGTCCCAAAATGCCAAAAGCATTTCTTTTAAGCAGTTCTGCAAAAATTATCAGAAAAGTAACGAAGATTACAGATGTGTGGAAAGAAATGGTTATCATTACCGAGCTCGAAATCAGAGTTATCTTGTCGGGTGATTGGACTGAACTATTGTCCAGAATATTCTGTAGGCTCTCCTATGCCTCCCTATCACGTGTCTCACCCCTGTAGATATCTTTCTCCCGTGAGACTGGCAATGCCGTGGCTGGGGCTGCTTGTTCAAGGACGAGGAACAGAGCCACCACCAAAGGGTAGCTGACAAATAAAGTGAGGACATACCAATCGCTGTGGTTGTACGTGACCGAGATTTGGGTTGGTGGCCGTAATTGAGCCCCTACTGACTGATGTGCTGGCTCCAATCAAAACAACCTGACTTGTTGTTCTCTCTTTCTCGGATACTAATTATTCCTTTTTTGATAGTTGGTTGATTTTTATAGGAAGAGTATATATTTCATGTACTGAACAGTAAGGATTGCATCCAAAACAACCTCTGTTCCCTTACTAATTATTACGGATCTGCCGTGCACACATTTATCTAAATTTGCCAATTCTTTTACTTATTCACTTAACAGACGTTTCAAAAGGACCCAATCCATGTTGCTTTCTGGGCTGGGTGCTGGGGGAAGCAGGTGGCAGTTTCCGGCATGGGTAAGACAGGGTTCCTGTTCTGGGGGTACTTATCAAAAGAGCGGAAAGTTTTGTTTTAAGGACACAGGGTTCTAGACATGTATTATGTGCTGTGCAGGGTAACATTGTGTTCTACCTCTAACACCTGCCTTCCACTTCAAGCGCTGACCTCTACTTAGAGCATTTTCTGAGTTGGTATTGACTTAGTGGTTACCCTAATTTGTAACCTTAAAAATTGTTTTTTTTAATGTTTATTTATTTTTCAGAGAAAGAGGCAGACGGCGAGGGGGAGAGGGAGACACAGAATGTGAAGCAGGCTCCAGGCTCTGAGCTATCCGCACAGAGCCCGACGCGGGGCTCGAACTCACGAGCCGTGAGAGCGTGACCTGAGCTGAAGTCAGACGCTCAACCGGCTGAGCCACCCTGGTGCCCCTAGTTTGTAACCCTTGTAAGGGTTAAAACCCAAATCACATCCTTTGCCCTTTAGCTTACCAGGCTAACCGGCGTACATTTAATTAAATTTCTCTCTCACCAAATGTCCCCTTTATTTCCTTAATAATATTAGTTACTCTTACTCACTTTTTTACACCTTAGTAGCTTTTCTCTTCTGGGCAGGTATGTAAAATCTCTCTAGATTTTGACACCGTGTTATGTTGTTGGAGAGGTAGATAATGGGTTTTCGGGTGCTTCCCTTCCCAAAAATATCTAGCTGGTGAACACTGCAAACGTATTTCTGATTTGCATCGTGTCTGACCAGAACTTTCTACATGGGGGACTCAGTATTATTTCCCCCCCTTGTTACTCATTCGCACTTGGAATTTGATATGCACTTGGGTTCAGGAGTAGGGAGGTAAAATGCCTTAAACTTGAGCACATGATCCTGAGTACATCATTTCTGTTATTAATCGACAAACGGCTTAACTCTGTTTTTAATAAGTTCTTAAATCTGATAATAGACCTATACTCCAAAACAAGTTAGCCCAATGTTTCAGGTAGTTGTGGACAAATGAAGTTTTGCATCTCAACCAAACTAAGTAACTAGACTCGAAAGACATAAAATAATAATAATAGCAAGAAATATTTATTTCTTCCTGCTTTGGTGACCACATTTTCGCTTGGAAAGATGTTTCTTTTTATGAACAGAAAGAGAAAAGAATGACTCTATGTATTTCATTTTTCAAATTAATGATCTTGGATAACTTGAAAGTACTTCTTATTTTAAAAAGAAAACAAAAAATATTAGGAAAACGCTGGGTGTTAACTTCACCAACAATTGAATTCATTAAAAGTTCACTAATTATACTGGTAACTATCATTAGTTCACTCCCCCCCCCCCCAAGTGCCTTCCACTCAATTCTCACAAACGTGTGTTTCTTCCCATTTTCCAGATGAGAAAACTGAGGCGTAAAGAGACTAAATAATTTCCAAACCACCTAGATAGAAAGTGGGGGAACCAGGGTATCAAGCCCAGGCAGGCTGACTGCAGATTCTGTGGCCAGTCATGACTACACAGTAGTGCCCAGAATATTCCACATCTTTACCTTTACTCTTTGTATTTATTCTTCATCCAAGAGTCGGCTAAAATGAGAAAGAGGCGATCTGTTGCACTAGCAATTCTGATTTCACATGCTTTGTAGCTCAGCACTGGGGTCATTTGCTAAAGGTTAAGAGAAATATTTTCACTAACGTGCAGAGGGTCCGTAGGACGTGGTACCCGAGTTTCATGGTCTTTCTTGTCTGTACAGTGTCCATTGCCTGTAATGTGTTCATTTCTACTACAGAGGGTTCATACGTTCCCGTTGGAGATTTAAACAGCATTTTTGAGGGATAATGTAAGTTGACCATGCCCAAGCCTGTGTTTGGGCGTGTCTTTATAAAAGATAGGATGCATTTAGGCCATATTAGATCTCATTCAATGAGAGAAGGGGATGATTTAGTAGATAACTAGATTGTCCATAAAGTGATTCAAAATGAACATTAAATTTTTCCTTCCTCCAAACACTCCGGGCGCTTTCGAACCACTCACGCAATGGGTATCGTGTATCACCCTAGATCAGAGTCGTCAATGGCCATGCCTATCTTCCCTGACAGACTATAAAATTTGGAGCCCAAGGGCGTGTCTCATTCTTTGCTATGATCCCTTAAGAACTTAGAATGTGGTAGGAGCCCATCCCTTTTTTGTTGACTGGCACATCAGTTATCTATTTAAAAAAAAAATTAATGTTTATTGAGTTTTGAGAGAGAGAGAGAGAGAGAGAGAGAGAGAGAGAGAGAGAGAATGAGCGGGGGTGGGGGGCAGAGAGAGAGGGAGGCACAGAATCTGAAGCAGGTTCCAGGCTCTGAGCTGTCAGCACAGAGCCCCACTCGGGGCTCGAACTCACGGACTGCGAGATCATGACCTGAGCTGATCAGACACTTAACTGACTGAGCCACCCAGGCGCCCGGCGTATTGGTTATCCATTGCCATAGTCCTACTGCATTAAAAACATCCCCAAATCCTGAGTTCTTCTAACAATGAACCCTTGGTGTTAGTCTCGGGTCTACAAGTCACCGGGGCAGTTCTTCCCATCTCAGTTGGGCTCGCTCAGGCATCACCTGTCAGCCTCAGCTCGGCTAGGCAGCTCTGGACCCTGGCCAGGCTCCCCCGTGTTGGGGCTCGGCTGGCTTGGGACGGCCTGTCTCTCTTTCATCCGCTGTCTCATCCTCCAGGCAGCTTCTCGTGGCGCTGGAGGTGACAGAGAAGAAGGCACGCCGAAACGTACACGACTTCTGACGTCTAGGCTTCGAACTGGCACCCTGTCATTTGTACTGTAGTCTCTTGGCCAAACCCAAGTCACAGGCCAGCCCTGATTCAAGGGGTGGGGAAAACGGGCTGCATCTCCTCCTGGGAAGGGCAGCAGAGTCGTGTGAAAAGGCATGAGTATGCGATCCGCCACGACTAGAATAAAGCAAAGACGCATCAGAAGCCGAGTCATGAAGGGGGAAGGGGGGGGGGTGCAGGGCAGAGTAGCCGGCTCAGGGTCCCTGCCCTTTCTACAGCTGCATGACCACAAACGTGCCATATCATGCCACCCCGCGGCCTTAATCACAGTTTTAGGTCTTCCCAAGGTTGTCGGGAGATGCCGGTGAAATAAACACACTGACTTGCTTTGTAAATTGTAAATCTCGGTGCGCGCGTGTGAACCTACATCGCTGTCATCTCACTTGAAGTGAGAGAGACTTCCGGCAATTCCGGTTACCGACAGATTCTGAAGAAGCGCCCGGAGAGAATGTGCAAATCCCCATAAACAGCATTTCTCTCACTCTACTCCCTGACGGGATCTGATGCATCCTGAGACCAGCGTACCAGGCATCAGAGGCGCCCGCTCGAGAGGCAGGGACATTTTAGACCCTCGCCTTCCGGAAGAGCAGACATTTGTTCCCGCCCCGGTGGCTCCCACAGCCGAGGTGGGCGATGTGCCCAACACCCTCCTCCTTCGTTTGCTTCTGCTTGAGGGATTAACAACCTCCTAAAATGAATTCCCAAGTCCCCTTCTTCCAGATTGTGCGATGTCACTGTGATTGGGCCCTTTCCTCTTCGGCCGCCCGGGGTGATATCTTGGCGCTTGTTGGAGTGAGAAATGGTCTTGGGTGCCATTGGTAACAGCTTACTTTGGAGTACTTGAATGGATGCGTTTCCCCCACCCTGTGGCACTCCTGGTGATGAAAATGGAAATAAGCTTTGCGTAAGGGGCATGGAAGGAGCTTCCTCTCCACCCCAGTGGGTCTGGCTCTGTTTAGGCATCAAATGTGAATGCGAATCTGTTGAACACGTTGCGAGAAGTGACAGTAGGGGAAAGGAAGGCCCAAACTGATTTGCCGTGTGCGGGAGACAGTCGACGCCGGTTTTCCACACTTCGAGAACTTGCAGTCGGCCTGTGAGGCCTCTGAGACAATCCAGGGGCATTTACGGGGCCTGAGAACATGTGCGAATCCCAAAGGAGAAGAGAGAGTTTGTTGTTTTAGATCACATCCTCCAGGAGCCTTATCGCGGCCCGTCCAAATCCTTTCTCTTTGAAGTTTATTTATTGATTTCGAGAGAGAGAGAGAGAGAAAGAGAGGGATCAGGGGAGGGGCAGAGAGAGGGGGAGAGTGAGAATCCCAAGCAGGGTCTGCACTTGACAGCACTGAGGCCGACGAGGGGCTTTATCCCACGAACCGTGAGATCATGAGTCGAAATCAAGAGTCGACCGACTGAGCCCCCCAGGCGCCCTGCAGGTACACATCCCAAACCCCAAATTGCCTTAAATGGCATCACACACCGTATGCACCCTGATGGGATGCGAAACCAGCACAGATGTGTTTCCCCTTCTCCTTGGCATTGACAGAACTCACAGGCTGGACGAAGCCCGAGCTGCGATTTACTGAAAAGCCAACTCAAGCCGAGGGCGGTGCTAATTCTGCACATACCGTTGTTAATTTCTTTGAAATGGTGCTGCTTCATTCATTTGGGCTGCCTTCAGCCAGATGGAAAAACCGGCTGGCTTTTGCCTTCCTAAATGCCCAAGACCCTTCCCTTTTCTCCCCCGCTGGCTCCGTGTGTCTCCCCCGTCTGGGGACAGGGGCTAGAGATTCAGAGGCGGCCTTGGGGGCATGGGTCCTCCACCTTGGCTCTCCGGGGGCCATGGTGCTGCCAGGGTGAGATGTCAGGGGGCAGGCTGGAGGGGCCCCGGGGGGTGATCCGAGAGCAGGCCTCTCTGGCCAGCATCAGCAGCAGCAGCGATTTGCGGAGGAAAGACAGCACTGTCCTTTTTTCATTAAGTGTATTTATAAACACACTGCACATGAAACATTTTTCCTTTCTTCACAGTGATGGATGATTATACGTCTATGAAATGTTTTCATTTATTTGGCGCCAGGGTAATCAAAATCAGTTGAAACTGTCCCACTGAAGGGAAGGAAAACAAGTGGGTGTGGGACAGCCTGCGTTCTGTCCCTCGTGCTTCTCAAGGGTAGTAGCTGGCAGGAGGGCTTGCTCCTCAAGGAACACGCTCTTGGGCGGGTAATTACTCCCAGTCCTGCTCGTGGCCCCGGTCCACGGAGGCTGCGCGCACTGCAGAACTTTCAAAGCGCTCCGGAAGCAGTGTGGGAGCATCGGGGCCAGCCTGTGCGTGACTCTGTTTAGGCTGAGAGGGAGCTGGTCCCAGAAAACCTTTGTGAATGAAACGCTCCTGCTTTCATGTCTGCCCTGGCCCGTGTTCTGGGTCAGTCATCGTGATGTCCAACATCCTGTTTAAACGGGTGTTTTCCACTACATACAGAAAAAAAGCATGTCTATTCTAAGCTCCTCATGACTGTGCAAAGGCAGGCAATGGAGATCAGGTAGGGAAGCCGGCTTGACCTGTCAGTGGGGAAAATGCAGAAGGCGGATGCCTGGCCCCTTCCCCTGATGGGGTTCTTTGGATGGCTGCAGGATTTAGATCTTTGCTTTACAAAGCCAACCTGAATGCGGGAAGGCCCCCGTTTGGGTGAACGTAACCAGCCTAGCCCGCAGGATGGTTTAACTCACTTCTGGTGATCTCTTTGCTTTATGGTTTGTGATGCAGACCTCTTCGCGGGCACGGGGGTTAAAATAATGATTTCCTTGATCTCCAATCATCACCTTGCAAAGAATTAACTTGAATACTGGGGCAGGCGAAGCACATTCACCTCTTGAATAGATGTAGGAATTTTTTTTTAAGTGAATTGGCAGGATTTCTTTTTTTTAATGTTTATTTATTTTTGAGAGAGAGAGAGAGAGAGAGAGAGACAGAGCATGAGCAGGGGAGGGCCAGAGAGAGGGAGACACAGAATCGGGAGTAGGTTCCAGGCTCCGAGCTGTCAGCACAGAGACTGACGCGGGGCTCGAACCCACAAACCGTGAGAACCTGACCTGAGCCAAATTCGGATTCCTAACTGACTGAGCCACCCAGGCACCCCAAGAGGATTTCTTTATAGTTTTCTTATCAAAGCACGCAGAGTCCTAAGTGATGTTTTCAAAGCAGGGTCAGAAAGGAATGAGTCTTACTTCCTGGCTCCAAGTAAACAGGGTACAGAGGACTTTGAGAAAGGCCTTTTGGAACATACTTATATGGGGTTTTAAGAAAATTATAATTTCTACTACAGAAACTACTGTTCTAGATAAGCACACTGTGTTCTTTCTCCAGTTGTTGGCTAGAGAAAATCTGTGATCTATCCCGGGGGCCGCAGAACTCTGACGTTGGGGTTCCTGAACTCTAAGAAGGAAGCTTTTCTATCCTCAGGAGGATACATTGTTTGATATACTTCACCTACAAGGAGGAAAGATTTTACCTTTGCAATGTGCCAGGACGTGAGATGAGCATTTGTGAGCATGAAATCTGAATAAAAATCATAACATTGGAAGTTTCTTGGTCCAAAATAGATACAGACATCTTTTCTGTAGGGAGCAAGGGACAAAGGTGACCACTGAATAACCAGTGCACCTTCCTGTATTCTCTCAAATTCCCATTTTTAGCTGTGCACTTTGGAAGTACCCGATTTCTGAAGGTGAGGAAGATGAGAATCTCAAATGACAGAGCGTGTTTTTTTTTTTTAATTTTTTTTTCAACGTTTATTTATTTTTGGGACAGAGAGAGACAGAGCATGAACGGGGGAGGGGCAGAGAGAGAGGGAGACACAGAATCGGAAACAGGCTCCAGGCTCTGAGCCATCAGCCCAGAGCCTGACGTGGGGCTCGAACTCACGGACCGCGAGATCGTGACCTGGCTGAAGTCGGACGCTTAACCAACTGCGCCACCCAGGTGCCCCAAAAGCGTGTTTTTAAAAATATTTACGAGTGCTTCTGGAATGCTGGGATAGTTTGAAACAGACAAATGTAGGTGCAGCAGAATGGTTTCCATGTTTCATATTATCTTCCCCTAATTAAAAATTAACCGGGATGATTAAAAATGTGTTGGTGATCCTTATAAAAGAAGGTGTGAGAAGGGTACTCTTTGGCCCCCCAAAAGATGGCTTGAGCGATGCTTGAGGTGGTGATCCTGGTTTCAAATGTTTAGCTCTTCAATTATTTGGTGTGAAATCTGTTACTTCACTAAGAGAGGGACTGATTAATTCAGAAACTGGTAGCAACCAACTTCCTCCCAGTCAGATAGGATGACATCACCCCAAAGGTCCAAGGCAGTATGCTAAATACCATTTCAAAATAGCCAGTCATGTTGGCTGGAATGGAGTGGCCACAGCCAATCACTGGCACCCATCCTTCATTGTCCGGCCCCCAAAACGCCAGCCACCAGAGTCAGGGTGAGCAAAGCCAAGGGCAGCCAGCCAAGTCTTATACAAATGCCCGAGATGCCTTTATCTCCGGATAAATAGATCATGTTAAGGATTTCTGTGGCAGAAATGGATCCCATAGACAACAGAACTTTGGCGTCTTTTTAGCTAATGTTTTTCCTTTATAGACAGAGCCAACTGATTTATTTTAGGATGAGCATTTCCTATTTTTATAGGCGTCTCTTCCATTTTACTGAGAATCTTATCTAAAGTGTGAACAAATTCTCAAATGTTGAATATGAACTGAGAAGAAAAAGCCCCTTAATCAGAGTTCAATTAGCTGGTTTTGCTTGCCAGCAGATTATATATTTCACAAAGGCAACCAGCTGTCATTCCCACTTGGTTAATTCCGAGTGAGTTCGGATTCTTCTATTTCTGCCTGTAGTTTTTTCCAGGCTCAGCCAAACACACATACTTCCTCTCCTCCGCCATCTATCATTCTGACTGTAGAACATCCAGTTTCTTGAAATTTATGCAAGGCCTCACACACTCGTACAAGCACACAGTCATCCACGCTCGTGACAGACTATATAATTTGTGAGGCCCGGTACAAAGTGAAAATGCGGGTCCCTTGTTCAAAACGTATTAAAAATTTCGAGATGGTGACGACAGGCCATTAAACCAAGGGTGAGGCCCTTTTGAGAATGGAAATCTGTAGGACCACGTGGGTCGCATGCCCATGAGGCCAGCCCTGGCCATATTCAATACCTATACTCACACACCGCATCCCAAATACACAGCCAAGAATACACAGAGACCAACGGAACTTTTTACTTTGTGCTAAAACTTCCGTTTCCGCCCAACACCGATTTCCCATATCTTGGTTGTAATACGTTAGCAAAGAAAACACCGATTTCTGAAGTTAAGATTTCTAGAGCTTAGTGCTATAAAACACTAATGCTTCTAAAGCACTTTTGTGTGGATTTTCTCCTTTGATCTCAAAAAGTTGTTATCTCCAATCTGCCAATAAGCAAGCAGGAAAAGTCACCCAAGGCCATACCACAGAGTTGTTTTTTTTCTTTTCTGATTATGAGTGTACTGTACAGAAAATTTGAAAAATGTGGGGGAAGAGAAAATATTTATTACCCATAAAATGCCATCCATTAGAGATAACTACCATGAAAGTTTTGGTATGTGTCCTTCTAAGTCCAGTTTTCTATGAATCTGGACCCAAGAGTTTGTGTAGGTTCTTGTATTTTTTCTTTTTTTAATATGTTGTTTTTTTATGTTTATTATTATTATTTTTTTTTTTTTGAGAGACAGCGAGCATGTGTGGGGAGGGGCAGAGAAAGAGCACGAGAGTGAGAGAAGAAGAGAGAGAATCCCAAGTAGCCTCTGCACTATCAGTACAAAGGCCGATGCAGGGCTTGGACTCTCACGTTCCATGAGATCATGAACTGGGCTGAAACCAAGAGCCGGGTGCGTAACCCACTGAGCCACCCAGGTGCCCCAGTTCTTGTATTGTTTTCTTACCTCTATTGGGATCATATTGTACATACTGCTTCATAATCTTTCTCACTCAGTAATACGACACAGCTCTTTTCTACGTTATGAAACACTCTTAGGAAGCATTGTTCCTCATGGCCATATAGTATTCCATCGTGATTAGTAAAGAATGCATTCAGGAATAAGTGAGCAATGATAAACAGAGAAAAGATGGCCCAATCAGTGATAATTCCCTTTCCTACCGTATCTCTTTTACTCCTGACAACTGCCTTATAAACCAGCTGTTCTTATGTCCACTTTCATAGAAACTCAGAGTCCAAGAGTTTAAATCATTAGCTGCTGGCCACACACCTATGAAAGCAAAGCTGGCATACCCAGCTTTGCAGGAAGGCACATAAGGCGAAGCTGATAGTCCTATCACTGTGTGACGGCAGGAATACATAATTTAGTGTTTTATTCTAATGAAAGGTCCTCGGGTCGGCACATCGTTTAGAGCCTCGGAGATTGTCGAGGTGTGGCGGTTCCTCTAGGAAACAGCATCTAGGAGGATCCATGGAATCAAGACAAGGATCTGGTGACACAGACAAGTGATGATCAGGAGCAACCCCCGGGCCAAAGAAATATCGCTCCGGAAATGATTTCCCGGTTCATGGGAATTCTTTTGGTCACAGAGAGTCAAATTTAAACTTCGCGGAGATGGTTGTACCTTGCAAAGAGCAAATGCGGGAGTGGGGGATGCGTCGATTTCCATCTTTAAGGCAACAGCGTTGGGATGAATTCCTAAGCCATGTGTCTGTGGGGCTGTGTGATTACCCTCTAAGTGAGGATTTAGGACAATTTTAGAAAGAAACAAAAAACAAACAAACAAAAAGATGTTCCTTAAAGTTCTCAGGAGTGATCGCTTGAAAATGATTTCCCTGGTGTAATACTTTTTACCCATTTTGCTCACCCCCTCTGGCTTAGTCAGCGAGTTTCTCACTGACGTTCTGAGTTCCAGGAGCTGAGTCCCAGAGGGGAATGGAAAAGATTCCTGGCATATACATTATTAGATCAGGAGATGTTCAGGATGAGTAAGAATAGCCTACTACCCTGGGTCTTGACCACAAAAGGATCCCCCAAAAGGGAAGGCAATCAGTGGCTGTCTCACTTTTCTGAGACAGCTGTTCCAAGCCACCAAGTAGGTGGCTTAGAGTAAAAGAAACTTATTCCCTTCGTAGTTCTGGAGGCCAGAAGTCCAAAATCCAGGGGTCAGCAGGACCACACCCCCTCTGAAGTTCATAGTGGGGAATCTTTTCTTGCTTCTGGCTTCTGGCTTCTGAGGCTTCTGGCTTCTGAGGACTCCTGGTGTCCCCTGACTCAGGGCTCCGTCTCTTCGGTCTCCGCCTCTGTCTTCACGTGGCTTCTCCTTCTCTGTCTTTGTCGGTTCCTCTTCTGTCTCATATAAGGACACAGCACTGGGCTTAGGGTTCACCCAGATAATCCAGGATGATCTCATCTGGACACTCCTTGCAAAGATCCTTGTTCCGAAGAAGCTCATATTCACAGGTTGTTGTGGTTGGTTCACACACATATTTTGTTGGCAGCTACCCTCTACAGTGAGGGCAGCTTAGGTGTTGACGTGTCCCTGAGAGAGAGTCACTGAGTCTTTCTGGGTTTAGACTTTGGGTAGGACCTTCTTTCCTGGATAAAGTGCTGGGAAGGAAGGAAGACCTCAAAACCAAAGAGCTGTTTGGGTTCCTGAGGCAGCCAGTTCTCTGGCAGTCTCTGTGCTCCCAAGTTCTAGATTCAACAAAATGGTGTCTGTGGGCCCCAGAGGGGCATCAAGACAGGCGAGGGAGGGAGAGCCACGCCTAAAGAGAAAGAAGCTCTGTGTGGCAAACACGATGTAAGGCCACGTGGGATGGATGACGGCCACCTCGGCAGACTGGAGCCCGGAAATGGAAGCTTACCCGAGACGCAGGGCCCTCTGTGGCATCCTGTGTCCTGGCCTGGAACAAAAAGCATAGCCTTGAGCTTTGACTCTGGGCATGAGGGCGCTGCTTATCTGGAGAAAATGAGTTTTCTGTCCCACCGAATGAGGAGAGGGTCAAAATAGAAATTGACGATGTACATTTTTTTTTTTTTTTTTACTGTGTTAGGGTTCTCCAGAGAAACAGGACCATTAGTGGGGAGAAAGAGAGAGACAGAGGGAGGGAGAGATTAATTAAAAAAAATTTTTTTTAACGTTTATTCATTTTTGGGAGACAGAGAGAACAGTGTGAGCTGGGGAGGGGCAGAGAGAGAGGGAGACAGAATCCGAAGCAGGCTCCAAGCTCTGAGCTGTCAGCACAGAGCTGGATGCGGAGCTCAAACTCACTGACCACAAGATCATGACCTGAGCCGAAGTCGGATTCTTAACCGACTGAGCCACCCAGGTGCCCTGGGAGAGATTAATTTTTTTTTAAATTTTTAAAAATTTTTAAAAAACCTTTGTTTTTGAGAGAGAGAGACAGAGGGTGAGCAGGGGAGGAGCAGAGAAACAGAGAGAGAGAGAGAGAGAGAATCCAAAGCAGGCTCCAGGCCCTGAACTGTCAGCACAGAGCCGGACATGGGGCTTGAACTCACAAACCATGAGATCATGACCTGAGCCAAAGTCGGATGCTCATCCGACTGAGCCACCCAGGCGCCTCTTGGGAGAGATTAATTTTTAAGGAATTGTCTCATGTGAGTGTGGGCCCAGCATGTCTGAAATCTGCAGGCCAGGCTGGCAGGCTGGAGAGTCAGGTGAGAGGTGAGGTCACAGTCTTGAGTCCTAATTCCACAAGCCAGCAGGCTGGAGACGCAGGCAGGATGTCTATGCTATGTAGTCTTGAGATAATTCATTTCTCTCTTTGGAGAATCTCAGTCTTTGTTCTTAACACCTTCAACTGATGGGATGGGGTTCACCCGCGTTACAGGGAATAATCTGTTTTCCTCAAAGTCTACTGTTTTCAATGCTAATCACGTCCAAAAAAATGCCTTCACAACGACATCTAGCCTGGTGTTGGGCCAGACAGCTGTGCACCATAACCCAGCCAACTTGACGTTTAAGATGAACTAGCACATTTACATAATGGTGCAGACTTAAAATTTAGGCTTGTCCTTCAAATATTTCTGAGCACCTGTTAAGTGCCAGGTATTTGTACCATATGCTGGAGATATGAGAGTGGATGGGATAGCTGTGCCCCCTGCCGTCATGGAGTTTAGAGCTGACCCATCGATCTAGATCAAATCAAGGTGGCAGTTATGACATCCTGAGGCATGTATGGGCAGTTGAGAGAACACCCACGGGGCCTCAGTTGATGTCCTGGAAGTCTGGGAACATTTCCTCCAGACTTGGAGGAAAATACGTGTGAACCAAGGGAAATGAGAAAGGGAGAGGAAGGACAAACCTCCCTGGCAGAAAAAAAGCTTAGAGTAAAAGAAGTCCATGGGAAGTTTGAGAGACTGAAATAAAGTCATTATGGCTGGAAAATAGAATGCGAGGCTCATGATCATGGAGAGATGAGGACAGAGGGGTGATCTTGAGGACTGACCACGCCGCACCTCGGCTGAGATATGATAGCAGTCACACCTTAGGCTAAGAGCACTGGGGAGCCCCTGAAGGCTGTTGCGCTGGGGGGTAACATGACCAGACTTACCTTTCGAGAAGAGGGCTCTCGCTGTTCTGTCTAGGTGAGTTGGAGGTGGGGGTCAGGGCCTGGGTCAACAGTTGCAGGATCCCCGTGAGATGCGAGAATGGCCAGAGTTAGGGGAGTGATAGCAGGCGAAGACACAAAGTATTTACAAGAGTACAAGTCAACCGAGATGGTATCGGTTCCATTTACAGATGGCTGTTGGGGTTGGATGGATCGTCAGGCAGAAACACTTTGAAATTTGTTATCTCATGTGGGGACGGAATTTGACAGCCTTACTGCAATGTAACGTCTCTGATCATCTCTCTACCTGCCTTTCCTCTCTCTCCCTATCCTTAGTTCTTGTGATTAGACTTAGTGATCTTCCCTTCTCAAATATATGATGTCCAGTTCAGAGTAAAGTGGTTCTTTGTTTTTCCTCTTTTTTTTTTTCTTAAGTTTGTCTTGTGAATTAACTTAATACAAAACGGGAAGAGAGGTAGATGATTGTGTCAATGTGAAATCTTCTACATTCTTCAATCCTTGCAGGGCTGTTCACATCCTGGGGAGAACCCCTTCCCCCCGCCTCCCCCACCCTCCCAGGATGCTGGAATCTTCCCAGCTTACCTGGCTTCAGCAGCCCCTGGCCTTTCATTGAGAAGATGTAAATTGGAGTGCATTGTAATTGAAGGTTATTCAACCTTTCCATATTAAAGTGAACATGAGATCAAATTGTCGGTTTTTCCAAACTTTATGTCATTTTGTATTAGATTACTTTCCTCATGCCAGGACATGGAGCTCATAGGAACCCAAAGTGGAAGGAATCTCCAAATTTTGCCAAGTCTATAATGTGAAGAAGAAAAAACCATGCGAGAGAGGTGCATTTGAATGTGAATGAAACCCCAGCTCTGCTTTGGCAGCAGGATGAAATGAACTCAGCCTGCACTTGGCATTTGGGTTGCTAATGTCCTGAACTACACCTCCCAAGCGGTCCGAATTCTATCAAACCAAAAACACGTTTTACCAGATGCTTCCCCCACTCATTTCCAATATGTGTGCTTTGCGTGGAATGAAATCCATATGTTTCTTATCCATTTACACTTAAATCATCAAGATGTTGCTCAATGATGCCTCTGTGATTTACAGATCTCCTCAGTCTTTTTTTCTTTAATTTGCAAAAGGAAAATCATATTTTGCAAAGTGTAGACTTGAAACCACAAATTTGTACAATGAAGAAAAATGTGCGTCTGCTGTTTTCTTTCTTTTCTCTTCCAAGCTTCAAAGGAGGCATTGCCAACTTACAAACACATGACTTCCAGAAGCATCCATACCAACGGCATGCGCCCGAGTCTCCATGTCTCTCTCGTTAACTACTGTAGTCTCTTGTCGTGGGAGTGTGTTTGTTGCGGGGGTGGGTGGATGAAAAGAGAATAATTTAGAGACAAATTGGTAAGAAGGAAAAAAAAGGAAGGAAGATACAAAGGGAGGGTGGGAGTAAAAGATTTTAAAGTTGGGAACATGTGGGAAATGGATACGTTTGGAGGTGAAGGAAGAGAAAACAGGCTCAAGGAACAATGTAAGGCAGCCAACTACTGAATCATCCACTTGTTAAAAAGATATTTGTGTGGTGCTTTCTACGTACCAGATTGTGCGAAATGAAGACAGTTGCAAATTCTTTGGTGCCTCCCCCATCAGGAAGAGGGCCTGTTTCTTCTCCACTTGAATAGAAGGTGGCATGGAGCTACTTGGCCCAATGCGGTTGGGCAGAAGTGATGCTATGCCAGCTCTGGACTTAGCCTTTAAGAGGACTAGTACCTACTGCCTTGGCCTCTAGAACCTAGCTGCCACGCTGAAGCCATGTGTAGACCAAGTCAGCAGTGCTAAGTGACCACCGGCCAATACGGACAACGGTTGCCAATACTGTGAGTGGCCATCTTGAATGTCCAGCCCATTCCAGCCTTTAGGGAGAAAGATCGCACCAGCATTTCATCACCCCCTCACTTTGAGAACAAAGAGTTGCTTTCCTGGAAAAGTTTTGTTAACATCAGTGGTCAGAAACATTTGCTTATACCATAGTGTCTTTAAGATGAATCTTTAAAAATTTCATGCCATCATTGGCATATAGAGATGATGTATATTTTTCTGGGCCGTGAATCTTTTCCGTTTAATGACCTTATGTCCCAGCAGCCAAGGTGACTCTATTCAAAAGAACTTTGCCAATATCTTTGCGTGTGGTCTTTATATTTAATACCTAGCCACTAACTGTTACTTTGCCTATCAGCTATCTATTATCTATCTATCTATCTATCTATCTATCTATCATCCATCTACCTATCTATCATCTATCTATCATCTACCCGTGCATCACACGCAAGTCTCAAATTTCAATTGTATCTCACATATATCTAATACATACACGCATGTATTAGCACTTCATATTTTAATTTTATAGTCCCTTGAATGGATTAAAGGATTCCATTTTTTAGCTTTTGATCTATTTTTCTGTAAGCTAGATTTGCTTTGTTCTCTAGGCTCATTTTCTTAGGCTTTGATGTAACAATGGAAGGAATGCACGAGTGACTTCTGAATTATTGACTCCCCCCCCAACCCACACTGCTTCTTACATTTTGCTTTCTTCCCACTAGGTTTTGAGGGATCATAATGATAGCTGACACTTTTGCACATTACTATGTGCCAGCGGCTTTGCTAATAAGATAACATATGTCATCTCATTTAATTGTCATAACAATGGCTAGAGGTTGGCATCATTTTTCTCATTTTACTGTTCAAGAAGCAGAGGCTTAAAGAAATTCAGATACTAGCTCAGGGTCATACACAGATAGTGATAGAGCCAGGATTTGAATCCATATTTCTCGTCTTTCTGATTTTTTTTCTTTCTTTAAAAAAATTTTTTTTTAAATTTTTTAGAGATTGAGAGAGAGAGAGAGAGAGAGAGAGAGAGCATCAGCTGAAGAGAGGGACAGAGGGAGAAAGAGAAGGAATCTTAAGCAGGCTTCATGCTCAGCACTGAGCCTGACATGGGGCTTAATCCCACGACCCTGGGATTATGACCTGAACTGAAATCAAGCGTTGGATGCTCAACCAACTGAGTCACCCACGCACCATCCTTCTTTCTTGTTCTCTCTTTAAGAAAATTGTTTGAGTTTATTTATTTTGAGAGAGAGAGAGAGAGAGAGAGAGAGGAGAGGCAGAGAGAGAGAATCCCAAGCAGGCTCCGTGCTTTCTGTACAGAGCCTGATGTGAGGCTAGAACTCATGAACGGTGAGATCGTGACCTGAGCCGAAATCAAGAATCAGACACTGAACCAACTGAACCACCCAGGCGCTCCTCTTTCCTGTTTTCTAAGACCAATTCACACAAAGGGGTTAATTTGGTCATTCATGTAGTGGTTTAAAAAATTCTTCAGACGTTTTCTGTGTTGAATAGTTTAGTGAAAGCATACTAGATAAATGGCCAGTAGAAATAAATAAGACATTCTTCATATGCATCAGGAGTTTTCGGGGCAAGCATCTGAATCTTGTTAGTTTTATCAGTCACATGGGACTATAGACAGTTCTTAACTTCTTTAATTTATCAATCAGGATAGGCTGGGTTAGTTGCAGTAACAAACAATTCTACAATCTCAGTAGTTTAAAACAAGGTTAATTTCTTACCCACGCTGTTCAGCCTCTGAGGCTTGGGCAGTGGCTCTGCTCTATGTTGTCATTATTTTTACTCTGGGACACAGCGCTATCTGGAACATTTATATGGTCACTGTGGCAGAAAAATGAAAAGAGATCTCCAAAGGGCATCAGTGGGGGAAGGAAATGCTCCAGCCATAAAGTGACACACTTTACTTATACTCAAAACACATTGGCCAGAACTAGTCATTCCCTACCACAGGGGAGCCAGGATAGGCACTCTTACAGAAGGGGGAGGAATTAGAATATTTGGAAACCAGAAGCAATGACTACCACATTTACGGTAATTTAAGAATTCATAGCTTAATATGTGGAAGGACCTTAAAAACAGAACGCATTTTATGCCTGACATGTGTCAGTGCTTGATCAGTGTCATGGAATTCTATTGAGAAATTTGGTAATTCCAAGACTTTTCTTCAAATTCTGTCCTCCTGACTATCTTAAGTGAAAAAAAAAATAATGGGAAGGTTAGTGTGAGTCTTTGTATTCTTTGTTTTTTTCAATCTTTAAGATAGGGCTTCAGCTAATAGCTCTGAAGGACTAGTTTTAAACAGACCAATCCTGTTGTTGAGAACAAAGAAGGCTTGTATAGAGTATGGTCACACACATGGATGTGCACACACACACGTATGCATAAAGAGTTACTAAAATGGACTAGATCTGAGGGTCTAATATCTTGGAGAGAAAGGTCAGTCGCTGAGGGGAAGCTACATTCCGAGCTGATTTCTCCCTAAGGTGCCTGCCTAGTCATATCCTGGGCAAAGAGGCTGAGAAAACAAGGCAAGAATAACTCAAGGGTAAAGAGGAAGAGAATCTGAGCAGAGCTTTTGGTAATCCCATAGGCCTGGGGAGATAAAAATTGATGTTCAGTTCTACTAAGGCAATCAGAACTCAAGGGGTCAAAATTTTGGAGAAAAGGTAAGCTCAGAGAAGTGAGACCCATGCCCTGAGCTGCTTTCTGCCTATTGGTTTTTATTGATTCTTATATAGTTCAGGTTGAGAGATAGGTAAGCAAAAGAGAAATCAGTTGCTAAGAGAAAAACTCCACAGGGAACTATTGGATATCTCGTGATCCTGGAGTAAAAAGAAATTGTAATACGAAGATTTCCAAAGGAAAGAGGCCTAGTTAGCAACCCAGTTGGGACCCTCCTTAAGCACTGTATTTAAAGAATGAAAGCAGGTCAGAAATTAGAGAAAACCCTGTAAAGACTAAAATCCAATTTCGAACCAGCTCCATCCCTCATTGGATTAAGGGATCTGCTTCTATGTTACCCATTTCCAAGGAGCTAAAGAGAATTCTTTTGAAGTTAGATAAGATCATCCAGAAATTTTGCATTTTTCCCCATAAATGATGCTTAGGATTCAGTAAAATTACCAGAAATACTAAAAATAGTACCAAGAGAGAGGGAGAGAAAAGCAAACAGAACACCCCCACAATTTTGGAACTTCCAGATGCATATTAATTGAGAAAACTATGATTAATGTGTTAAACAAAACAGATGGCAAGACAAAGAATTTTACCAAAGAACTAGAATGTATAACTTCAGTGGAAATGGGATTAAATAGAAAATCAGGAAATTAAAAAAAATATGTGAAATTAATTATGCAATAGATATGTTTACTAGCAGATTATACAGTTTAAAGGCAGATTAGTTATCTGGAATATTTGTCAGTAGAAAACAAGTAAATGAAAGCAGAGGAAAGATTATAAACTACACATTTTGGGGGGGGAGAAATTGAAAAGGAGATAAATAAATGAAAATAAATACAAAACAATCATTAATTTTGATGCATTAGAAGGATCAATATTATAAAAAAATGACAATTTATTTAAACTGAACTTTCAAGTCAATACAACCAAATGAAACTCACAAATAGTTTGTATTTATGTGTGTGGAAATTGACAAGCTGATATTAAGATATATGTAAAAATGCAAAAGGCCAAGAAAAGTCAAGTTTATCGTCAAGAAGAACGAAATTGGAAGATTTATAGACTAGATTTCAAGATTTATGATAAAGCTACAATTTTTGAAATGGTATGATATCAGTGCCAAGGTACATAGTCTACATTAGCACAACTTATCTTGGAAAAATGTATGAATGGAAAAAAGAGAGAGAGAGAGAGGAGGAAAGAAGAAAAATGATACAACGGAAGTAAGCACATCCGGTGGAAAAAGGATGGTCCTTTAAATATTCGTAAGAATATCCACATTAAAAAAAAACAAACTTTCAACCCTTACCTCACTCTATACACACACATTAACTGCAGGTGAGTGGTAGTACTAAGTGTGAAAAGTTAAATTGTTAAGCTTCTGAAGGATAACGTAAGATAACATATTTGTTGCCTTTGTGATCTAGGCAAAGATTTCTTTCTTTTTTTAAAAAAGCAATTATTTATTTTGAGAGAGCGAGAGCAGGAGAGTGGGAGGGGCAGAGAGATAGGGGCGGAGGAACCAAAGTGGCCTCTGTGCTGACAGCTGAGACCCCTACGTGGGGCTCAAATCCATGAAACGCGCAATCGTGACTTGAGCCAACGTTGGATGCGTAACTGACCGAGCCACCCAAGGCGCCCTAGGCCAAGAGTTCCTAATCAGGACATTAAAAATATTAATCATTAAGAAAACCATTGACAAACTGGATGGCATTAAAATTGCAAGTGTCAGGGGGGATGAGGGGTTTTCGGAACTCCAGCTTTCCCACACGACTAACGAGAGTGTGAGTACTATCATTTGGGAAAAATGTTTGGGGGTGATTAATAAAGTTGAATGTACACGTACCCTTTGGCTAGAAATTGCACTCCTTTTTTGGGTACATAACTGGATTGCAGATATGGGCAGGAAATGTCATGTGAAGAATATTTACAGCGACATATCCCTGATGGCCTCAAATGCCCATCAGCAGTAGAATGAATACATTGCATATCCATACTGTGAATGCTATAAAATAATGAAAATAAATACACGAATTATTGCTGCACACACACACACACACACACACACACACACATGAATCTTACAAATCAAATATTGAAAGAAGGATGCACATACCACGACAAGCACAAATTCCACGATTCTATTTATTTCAAGTTCAATAAAAGGCAAATTGAATCCATAGTGAGGGTAGTCAGGTAGTTGTTATCTTTGGGGAGCAGAAGGAGGTGGCTGGGAGGGACACAAGGGAAGATTTGGGGTGCTGAAGAATGTTCCATTTCCTGATCTGTACGGGTTTGCTCATTTTGTGAAAGTGTATGAAGTTTTTACCGTTGTAATCTGAGTGTGCTATACTTCAATAAAGATGCTCAGTTAAAAATACTAACAACTCTATAGGACAAGTATATCCGGTGACTGAAAAGCACCATTCTTGCCACAGAATCTTTACAATGCTGGATATGGAATGTGGATTCGATTTTTATTACCGTGGTCACTGAGCCCTTGTGTCAAGCAGATACTACATAGTTATTTAAATGGCTTCTGTGATGCAGTCAGAAGATCAGAAGTAATGAAGTAAGACGAAAAATAAGAAAAAAAACCCCTGTGATTCTTTTATATTTTTATTTTGACTTGGCTTTTTGCTGGGTATAAACACAGAAACTAAAAAAAAAAGATAAATTTGGGGGCTATAAAGAGACATTTTCTTTTGAACAGTGGAATCAATTTATTGGAAAGATTTCTCATTGTGCATTTCTGTGCTTTGTTATGTAATAAGCATCATGACCATTCTTTACGGTTCCATAACAGTACGCACAGCCTCACTTTAATTTTGCCCCACTGTATTTTAAAAACTTGAGGCAATTCAGTGTTGAATCATCCCCACCGTAACCTTGTAAAGTGGGCTGGAGACAATGACTCTACTTCCTTTCAGCGATGAGAAAACCACCGCACAGGAGAAGTTAACCTACTTGTCCAGGATCACACATCTAGCCAAGTACAGACCAAGGCCCAGATGCAAGTGCTGTAATCTTGATCGATACCAGTGTTTTTCCACTAAATTCATCTTTTCTTCCTCTCGGTCTTGATTTGGGTCAAGGAGATTTACGATCATCGGTTTCAGGTCAGGCCTGGCAGAGAGAGACCAACGATAAAAAGAGAAGTTGTGTAACTGGACAAATTTGAACTGAGGTGGCTGAAAAGCTGGACTGAGGCAAGATTGGGCCCCAACGTCCATGGCCAAACCATAAGCCAAGAAATAGAAAAAAAAGACAATCACTGTACCATAGTTTTTATTGATTAACAAAAACCAGAATGTGAAAAATATGTAGAGTGAGATACTGAGAACTCAGTCCCAGACAACACATCTGTTTCTTAAAAGGTTCTATGATTTCATGAAACCAAAACTTATAATCTTCTAACATCTCCCCACCTCCCTTCTAGTTCTGTTTTTCTGGGAAATTACTTGTCAGAGCTGCACTGTGGAAATTTCGTGTTTCCTGGGAAGCAGGAGCAAGAGAGAGCTCGTGTGAAGAAAACTTCAACCCTGCATCGAAATCCAAGAGAGCCAGTAAAGACCTTGAAGACTTTCAACCGTCTAGCCCTTTGGCTATTCTCCAAGGGCCTTGACTCACCATCCTTTCATGGATTTGAACTCCTAATTCCTCATCTCTCCATCTCTGCCTACCCTGAGGTGGGATGGGAGACGACACTACCATAAATCACATATCTCCATTGCATCCACTGACTTGGTAACCACAAGATGAACTGGCTGGGATACTTGGGATTCATAATTTAGGTACTTGGAATTAATTCCCCATGAGTGCAAGAAATGCTTTGTCCAGTTGGACCTCTCTTACCTTCCCTTCTTACATAATGTGTCCTTCCTCTCTCCAGTCTCTGGTTTTGATCGTCACTCATTTGCTCCAGAAGCCAGAACTGACCTTTTATGCTGTCTCTGATCCTTTCCATTTCCCCACCAGTCCCCATCTCAGGGACTGGAATCCTTCCCTAGAATTCGGGAAGGTCTTTACTTCCTCCATATTCTTGCAAGTTCCTGTCCCCTCTCTACCTCTTTGATGAGCCTTGGGGGTAAGCCATTGCTAGGTTCCTACTCTGAGACCCCACACTGGAATCCTCCTTTGCCAGAGTCTCTGCCTGTATCAGTTATGATGTCAAGGAACAGAAAGAAATTAATGTTGGCTCAAGCAACATGGTTATTTTATTATCTTCCACTGCGTGTGAAGGTAAATGATTTCACCCTGGGTGTAGCAGATGGCTTGTGTCCTCAAAGACACAGACTCTTGGGGCGCCTGGGTGGCGTAGTCGGTTAAGCGTCCGACTTCAGCCAGGTCACGATCTCGCGGTCCGTGAGTTCGAGCCCCGCGTCGGGCTCTGGGCTGATGGCTCAGAGCCTGGAGCCTGTTTCCGATTCTGTGTCTCCCTCTCTCTCTGCCCCTCCCCCGTTCATGCTCTGTCTCTCTCTGTCCCAAAAATAAATAAACGTTGAAAAAAAAAAAAGACACAGACTCTTTCTATTTTTTCTTCTCTGGGATTTTGACAAGTTGCCTTTTTGTCTTCAGACTTGTCACCTCACGGTCATAAGATGGCTGACGTATCTCCAGATGACACATTCCAGCTACCCAAGCAGGAAGGAAGGGACTGACACAGAGCCATCTTCCTCATGAAGCTGGTTTTTTTTTTTTTTTTTAAATTCAGATTGTGAAGGTCCTCCAGGGTACTTCTCTTTATGTCCTCCTTGTAGCAAATTAAGACATATTCCTATTTCTAGTTGATCACTGGTGAAGGGGATTGGGATTTCCACGGCTGGTTCAGACTGATCAAGAGTCATCCTAAACTCAGGATGGGATACGTTTCCTGGGGATGTTGAACATTTTGAAGCAAAATTGGGAGGGCACAACTTTTGAATAAACATGGGGCCGTGAAGACTCAGTCTGAGTTTGGGCTTCATATTCAGGCATTCTAGAACCCAGAGAGTGGGTTCAGCTCTTGATTTCTCCTTTGCCCTGACCACTGCCCACGGTCAGCACAAAATAAACTTGGAGTGTATGCAGGCGTCATGCATGAAGCGATGCACACACAGAGGAATAAATGAATGGCGTGAGTGAGAGTGTACATCCCTTTCTCCCTTATTTAAGACAGACTTACCAGAACCTTCCTCTCAATCCTGGTATTTGCCTTTAGGAAGGGGTTACCTCGAGTTCCGTTGTTGTCCTGTGTTGCATCGTTCTGTCTCCTCTATTTATAATCTAAATTCTTTGGCTTCCTGGAAGTGTGTCTCTTTTATGTTCCTTTTTCTTACGCTGGCTTCCCCTCATCAAACCCGTTCTCTTTCTTTGCCGTTCTTCCCACTCAGCAGTGTTCCTGCCTCCCTGCCAGTGCACGTTTCTTATTATTTTAAAAAAAAATTATTGTTTATTTATGTGTGAGAGTGGGACAAAAATGTGAGCGGGGAGGGGACAGAGAGAGAGAGAGGGAGACACAGAATCCGAAGCAGGCTCCAGGCTCTGAGCTGTCAGCTCAGAGCCCGACGCGGGGCTTGAACCCACGAACGGTGAGATCATGACCTGAGCCGAAGTCGGCCGCTTAACCGACTGAGCCACCCAGGCGCCCCTGTGTTTGCCTTTTTAAGGAAATGGCCTATGGTTTGCAAACTGGACATTCCATTTTATACTCCCTCTAATACATACGAGGATTTGAGCTTCTCCACATCCTTGCCAACACTTGTAGCTGTCTGTCTTTTTGTTAACTGTTTATTTATTTATTTTGAGAGAAAGAGAGAGAGCATGTCTGTGAGTGGGGGAGGGGCAGAAAGAGGGGGAGCGAGAGAATCCCAAGCAGGCCCCGTGCTGTCAGTGCAGAGCCCGATGCAGGGCTCCATATCACGAATGGTGAGATCGTGACCTGAGCTGAAATCAAGAGCCAGACACTCAAACGACTGAGTCACCCAGGTGTCCCCGTCTGTCTTTTTTATTATAACTATCCTACTGGATGTAACGTGATGTTTCAATGACGTCTGGCATTTTTTTTTTTAATTTACTTGTCAGCTCTTTGTACGTCCCCTTTGGTGAAAAGTCTATTTAAATCTCCTGTCCATTTGTATACTGAGTTCTTTGTCTTCTTCTTATGATTCTAAGGATTTCCTATATATTTTGCCCACAAATGTTCTATCAGAGTATGTGACTTGCAAATATATTCTTTCAATTTGCTGTGGCGTGTCTTTCTGTTTTCATCATGGTATCTTTTTGAGCAGTAAGTTTTCATTTTGATTGCAGAGGAGGGTTGTGGCTGGAGAATGCAGGGTATTTCTCCCTCTTTCCATTTCTGTGGCCGTTCGGGCAAGGCCCACACCTCCCGGGGTGCTAGGCCCTACCTCTGGTGACCCCACTGCTTCCCTTGACCCTCCAAACCTGGGGTAGGAGTGACTTCCCTTCGCTCGTCGCTGGGCAGCCCCGTCAACTTGGATGTTCGCCGCTTCCAACCTTTTTTGTAATTAGTTCCCCACATCAGAAGCACCTGCCTGTGGTACTCTGGTTTTCTCCCTGTCTCCTCACCGAAAACAAACAAACAAAAAAAACCCCAAAACATCGCTGTCGGAGATATCATCTTAAAATGCCCTAGTATTGCCTTTTTACTGCTTTTTTCATATTGCTGAAATTCCCGTGTTAGATGCCAAAGGCTTCGAATAATCTGGCTTTTCATAAACCGAGGGGTTCCTGCTTTGCACCTGCTCCTGCTCCAAGTACCCCTACCTTTAGTGCAATTCACTTCCCACTGTTATTTGACCACCTCCTCGCTCCCCTTTCCTAGCCTGTGAGCAGGGGCCGTAAGCTACTTGTGTCTTTTTAGCCCCAGACACAATAGAAGACCACTGCTCCCCAGAAGGAATCAGTAGGTGATGGCAATGCAAGAAATGTCAGGGTATCCCCCAAGTGGAGAAAGGCCATTTTTGGGCTAGGCTTTGGTCATCCAGTGGCTCCTCCAAGACAAGGAGGTGAGGAAGGTCCCCAGAGCACAGGGGATCCTGATCTGATGTCAGCAGGAGCATCATTCAGAGCTTCAGGGCTCAGAGCAGTTTGGTGTCCGATGTGGATAGAATGTGAAAGTTCTTTGCTACTCTTGCTTTATCTGCCATCCTCCCCCGCGTTTTCCCCACTCACTCCTACACTGTACACACACACACACACACACACACACACACACACACACACTTTCTCTCTCTCTTTTCTGCCTAGAAAATGCTATTTACTCCTAAAAGTTCAGCCCTTCGGTTTTTTTCTTCTGAGAAGCTTTCTGTAGACCAGTCGAGAGGAATTAACAGTTCCTTCTTCTGGGCTCCTCTAAGAATGTGGGCACATTCCTTATAAGCACAACATGGTGACTGTAATTAGCTCTTTGTGTGTCTCTCTCCCTCACCAGACCGAGGGTCGGTTTTGTTAGGGGCAGGACCATATCACATGCCTCTTCATCTGAAAGGCTGACCCACAGCCTGGCAGGGAGGATATTCAGCACACGCTTCTTGAGTCAATGAATGCAATCTGTTTCAGCCTGATATACTTTTCACAAAGAGATGTTGTGGTGAAAAAAGAAAGAAAGAAATAAAGAAAGAAAGAAAGAAAGAAAGAAAGAAAGAAAGAAAGAAGAAAGAAAGAAAAGAAGAAAGAAAGAAAAAAAGAAAGAAAAAGAAATGAAGAAAGGAAGAAGGAAAGGAAGAAAGAAAGAAAGAAAGAAAGGAAGAAAGGAAGAAAGGAAGAAAGAAGAAAAGAAAGAGAAAGAAAGGAAGAAAAAGAAAGGAGGAAAGAAAGAAAGAAAAAGGAAGAAGGAAAGAAATAAAGAAAAAGAAAGGAAGAATGGAAGAAAGAAGGAAAGAAAGAGAAAGGAAGAAAGGAAGAAAAAGAAAGGAAGAAAGAAAGCAAGGAAAAAAGCAAGAAAGAAAGAAAAAGAAAGAAAAAGAAAAAAGAAAGGAAGAAAGAAAGAAAAGAAAGAGAAAGAAGGAAAAAGAAAGGAAGAAAGGAAGGAAGAAAGAAAGAAAGAAAAAGAAAGGAAGAAAGAAGGAAAGAAAAAGAAAGGAAGAACGAAAGAAAAAGAAAGAAAGAAAGAAAGAAAGAAAGAAAGAAAAAGAAAGGAAGGAAGGAAGAAATGCTTAGAATCTGAACTTGTCTCTGTGCTGATTATTATCTAATTTCTATAGAAGTGCGAGGTGAACCAGGTCACAGCGGCCCGTTTCAACTCCTTTTTTGGACCAGGGAAATAACTCCCCAGCCATTTGCAGCTTCTGTTGTTTCATTTGTCATCTGAACTTCTCCACCCTGAAATCTGTACATGTCACAATCACTGCCTTCCAGATTTCGAGAGCTTTCGACAGTCCTCTAAAATGCTTTCCTTTAGAAATGTGATACTCTAGGGCGCCTGGGTGGCTCAGTCGGTGAAGCATCCGACTTTGGCTCAGGACATGATCTCACGGTTTGTGAGTTCAAGCCCCGCATCGAGCTCTGTACTGACAGTTCAGAGCCTGGGGCCTGCTTCAGGTTCTGTGTCTCTCTCTCGCTCTGCCCCTCCCCTGCTTGTGTGCATGTGCATGCTGTCTCTCTCCCTCTCTCTCTTTCTCTCTCTCAAGAATAAATACATATTAAAAAATGTTTAGGAATTTGATACTCTAGAAAACTCTTCTCCATAGTTACGATAAAGATAATTCTGAATAACGTGATGAGTCTTGTCTTTCTTACTTAACTTATAGTTTCACTTAACTGCTTTCTTCTAACCATTGCAATGGTCATCAGTAGTTCTTCAAGTTCAGCTAACTAACCATCCAGAGTCACAGCTTCTCAAATCTACCCATCTACTCAGAGGCTATGGGACAGGAGTCGTGGTTTGCCAGCGAGGCAGGTCCCAGCATTTCTCTCGGTGAGGACTCCTGCAGCCGTCCTATGCCCAGCAGGAAGATGAATCCACATCAGGCTCTCTTGCTCGGGCTTCAAAGCCTCCTACCCCCAAAGCGCACCAATGTATCTTGTAAAAACTCCAGAGGTATAGCTTCCAGGGCCCCCATAAGGGCCATGTCTCATTATAAGACTTATCACTCAGGGAGGCCCCCAAACAGGGCTCCCTAATTGGGTCCATTGATAGTTTCCCCCCGTCCAGATGTGGGCTCCCCATCAAGGTCATTTCTACTATAATGAATGTTGCCTAAGAACATAGCTGACATTTTAATTTTTATCAGGTGCCGGAGAAGAGAGCTAATCAAAGGTTGAATTTTTACGTAGTAGGTGAGAAGATTGGGTTTATTAACCCTTTGCCAGCACCCATGTAACATAAGGTCAGGTTCCTCTGCACAACATTCAAGAGCATCCACAGCCACCGGGGTGGGGGCCTGTCACGTTCATTCACCCTCCCCTTGATTTTGAGCATTCGTCACATCTGACGTCTCACCGTTTTCTGGAAACACGTTGTACTTTCAAATTGCCTAATCTCACCCCGAAGTTTTCCCCACTTACAGAAGCTCTTCCTGCAGCCACTTTACCCTCTATTTTTGTTCTAATTCGCGTTTCCTTGTGAAGGTCAAGACCAAATGCTACCCCTCCTGTTAAATGTCTCCCTGATGTGACTTCCCAGGTAGACTGAGTCATTTTCGTCCCTGCACAACAGCATTTTATTCACCCCATGATTTAGATGGAGACAGACAGAAAGAGAGAGAGAAAGATTGTCACCTTGAATTTCAGCGAATTACATTCGCAGCTTCTGCAGAACTAGCAGCATGCAGAGCACGGGGCAGTGGGGGTGGGGGGTGTCTTCAACTTTGAGTCCCTGGACCTTGCAGAGTGAGGGCATGTTGTGGGTGCCCCAGAAATAATTAGGGAGGTCAACGAAATGGCCTTTGATTCTAATTGTAGATCTCCTGGAAAAGTGAGCACTTATGGGGGTGAGAAAAGTTCAAGTTCACAGTGTTCTATGAAAGTTTACAGGGATCGAAAGCACTTCCTGAGTGCTTAATGTGTGGCCACAGTTATCATTTTCTTCAGTTAATCCTTGCCAAAGCCCTGTGGAGAAAGTACTCTTCTTGTCCCCTCTTAACTGACAGGGAGACTCGGATTAGGGAGGTTGAGGGACATGCCCGTGTTTGTACAGCCATCAAGAGGAGGGGCTGGGATTCAAACCCAGGCAGACTGGCTCCAGAGCTGGTTATAGTATCTCTCTTACACCTTCGGGATGCCCGTGGGCAAGCTAAGAGGATCTTTACTCTCATTTTCTGACACAATGGGCACGTTTACGCTGCTCTCTCTGCCCATCTCCGCCCCAGAGTCCATGCAGCACAATTTCAAGGTCATCTGTAAGTCTGACCATGTGTAGTCCACTGGAACGACTGGTAAGTTGAGTAAAATAAGCCATTTACTCTCCTCTTGGGGTACTCTGTAGCGGTTATTTTTATAACATTAGTCAAATACACTGACACATTTTGACTTTGGGCCTCAAACATTGTTTTGGCCACTTAGGTCATCATGATGGGAGACTGATATTCTTAGGCAGCACGCTCGTTAAGTGATTTCACACCCAAAGAAGCAAGAAAGGATCGAGGCTCAACGTGTCAGGGACATATTGTTCCTAGTGTTAGTAGTTATGTCATTGGGTTTGTGACTTTGCAAAGTGCTATGTTAGCAGAAACATCCCCTATCTGTATACCTATCCCCTAACATATACCTATCTATTTGCCATGGTCTAAGAGCAATAACATCCTTTAAAGAGCTGGTCCAACAGTCTCTAATCAAGGATAGAAACCTGTGGTATTTTATCCTATCCCTTTGGTATTTTAAATCATATATTTTACCCACATTTATATCCACCAGGTATAGTGAAATAGAAATATTTTAAATGATGCCTTGAAATATTTTGTGCAATTCAGTAAGGAACATGGGTCCTATTCCTGAGACCTTAACAAGAATACCCAAGTAAGAGGGTAGGATCTGTCTTGTTTCTGAGAATCTTCCAGAAGTTTCTATTTTTTTTTTTTTCTGGAACAGATGCGGTGTAATTTTATTTGAATGGTATTTCTGAGTTAGTTTTCTTAGGAAGCCGGAAATGGAATAGTCTGTATCTATCTTTTTGCATTCATTCATGTATTTATAGAGCCTCTTCGTCAGGCTTTCTTCTGTGGAATAAACTGTGACAATATTTTCTTCATCGCTTCTGTCTTGGGTTATAGTGCTATTTCCTCACTGGCCTAAAATTTGGCTTCAGACCTAAGGAAATCTGTTTTCCTACACCTTGGGATAGTAATATGACTGGGTGCACCGGAGGTAAGAAGACGATGAGTCAAATAAAAGGTAGGACCGTACAATGTTCTCCTCTCTAGCTAACTCCAAACCTGACAATACCTGACTCTGGTCTAAAAATACCAACTCTGGAGTTATGAAGGCTTCATGCCTTGGGTGTGACTGCCTACTGCCAGAGGGTGGGCTCTTCGGCTCAGGGAGAAAAGGAACAGGTGTTCGCTATTCTCGGAGGTGGGCAACAAATGGAAACTTCTGTGATTCTTAGATGATTCTGCTTGTTTTGGGTAAGGACCGGACCCTTGGGGGTCCTTTCGGCTACATTCATCTGTCTGTCCACAGCCTCTGTCTATCTGTCTACCTGTCTATCTGCCTGTCATCTGTCTACCCATCTATCGATCATCTATCCATCTATCATCTCTCTCATTTTGGCTAATTCCTAACATGGATATAGCTGAGGCGGAGTAAACCTTCTGGTGTGTGTTAGCTCTGGAGTCCTCAGGGTGACTTTTGATCTTTGAGAAAAGGGTGGTTTATGCTGGCACCCACCATGACCATGTGGCCATGGAGAGAGGAAGGGAGAGGGGATTATATGTACTTCGTCTATATGACGCTCCATTTGGTTACTCACAGGTCCTATTTCAGATTGATCTTTTCCAGTGAATTTGCATTTTTGGTCTAGTTGTCGGTTAAGTTATTTATTTATTTAAAAAAAATTTTTTTTTTCAACGTTTATTTATTTCTGGGACAGAGAGAGACAGAGCATGAACAGGGGAGGGGCAGAGAGAGAGGGAGACACAGAATCAGAAACAGGCTCCAGGCTCTGAGCCATCAGCCCAGAGCCCGACGCGGGGCTCGAACTCACGGACCGCGAGATCGTGACCTGGCTGAAGTCGGACGCTCAACCGACTGCGCCACCCAGGCGCCCCAGTTGTCGGTTAAGTTATAACATAGGAAGTTTCAGGGAGCAATCAGAGGACCACTGGGGTAATGTTTTTCACCAGACACCTTGTTCTTTTTCTTTTGCAATTTAGTTTTATTTATTTTGAGAGGCGGGGGGAGGGGCAGAGACAGAGGGAGAGAGCGAGAATCCCAAGCAGACTCTAAGCTGTCAGCGCAGAGCCAGATAAGGGGCTCGATCTCACAAACTGTGAGATCATGACCTGAGCTGAAATCAGGAGTCAGACGTTTAGCCGCCTGAGCCACCCAGGTGCCCTGACATCTTTTTCTGGTTACAAATAAACCTCTCCTAGGTAGAGGAGTGTAAAAATCAGATTCAATGGCATGATGCAAAGAAAAAAATAAAAAAGGTAGCCGACACACTTGGGTTAAATTAAGTAAAAAAAAAAAATGCGCTCCTTACAATTGTTCTATTTTCCTTATGCTATTATTATAAATTAAATAGTCCAGTGTCACAAGCGAAGCCTTATTTTTACAGCCTCCTTTTCCAGGCCTTTCAAAAAGATTAATTCCAGGGATTAAGGACTCGTCTGAGGAAAACATGTACTTAGGCCTTTCCTCCCCCAGAGGTCTCAGAGCCTGAGACCGAAGATGAATGTGGACAGGCTACTCCTTTTCCCAAAACGCAACCTGCTCTGGGAGAGCATCATACACATATATGGTTTGCAAAGCATAATAAGTAGTTGAACACAGATCCCCAAGGGGTTGACAGTTCACGTGAGAGTTTACAGGAAACGTGTTTTTTGGCCGGTGTGTGCGCGAGTGTGAGCTGAATGGAGTTTTACACAGACTCTGAGAGTGGCCAGGGAACCAGGCATCCTCCCCTGCCTTGAGCTTTGCTAAACAAGGCGAAGATGTGATGTCCCAGTTTGAGTGTAATGAGGTCACCTCCTATCACAGCGATTTCACCTCGGCGTTGACTCATAGATGCTTCCAGTTAAGTCTGAGGCTCAAATCATCCAGTTCTTTGGTTCCTCCATTTTGTTTCAGACCATCGGGATCCGGTTGGCTTTCCTTCTTTCCTTCTCTACCCCAGGCTCCTTGATTTGCAGGACACCTTTGTTTTCAAGGGTAATCCCCTGTTTCTTCTCAGCATCCAAGAGCCGGTGAGATGCCAACTGGGAGCCCGCCATCTTTGGTCTCTTCTGTTCTCAACACAGCTGGGGAGAGTCACTAGGACCCTTCAGCCAGTCACAGGAGATGCACGTGGCTATTCCAGACCTCCAGCTCTTCCCTCCGTGCTGCTGCCTCAGAGTACAGGCAGCACATGGTCTGGCCTCAAGTGCCCAGAGGACCGTATCGTGTCCAGACCCATCTTAATTCCTGCTCCCCTTTTCTTCTCTCTGTGGCTGACCCCACCAGCTGGTCTGCATTGCATGTTCTTCCACATCCTTGAGAACTTTCCTTGGCCATTCCTTCTCTGTGCTGCACTCATATCTCCCTCTCTCCCAGGTTCTGCCCTTTAGCACGGAAGCAGGTTGAGGTTGTTCCCCTGTGTAAGAGCAAATAAACATAGCCATGATTTTTAAAAAATATTTCCATTCAATGCACTTTTCTTGACATGGTGAATTCCACTCATCCCTATCCTTCCCCCTGACACACACTCCCAAGGCCACACCCTAGCCGTTGATACAACCTGGAGTTCTTCTTCTTATGAAAACTTACATCCTGGTATCCCTCTTCCTGCCACAGTTCTGTATTATTCTTGCTCCCCTATTTCTGTGTGCCTGCTACACATGTCCACATGTCCGTTCATCTCTTGAAAGATGTGTTTCATCGTAACTCCATGCCATTCTCACTTCTAGCACAAAGTAGCCTCCATTTCACCACCCATCTTCCATCCCCAAACAAGCTTATCCTTCTGCCTGCTTGCCCGGAAGACACCATCCTTGGGCCAATACAACCACCCACTGTGTCTGCACCTGGACCACTGGTGAAACTCAGATGCCATGCAGACTGGTATCCCACACAGCCATGGTCTCCAGCCTGAGCTGGGATCTCAACTCTACCCAACTGTCATTCTGCAAACCCCATGACTGCTCCGTCTTGCATTCCCCCAGATAGTGTTTCTCTACAGTCTTCCAATTCCCCCTTGGGACTCCCTCCCTTCTCCCTCTTAGGGGATTTCATGTATTCTTAATTCCTTAAGAAATGGGGATCACTGAAGTAAACCCTCATATTCTGCCTGAAACACTGATGGTAGGTGGACCTGTTTTCAGAGCCCTGAAATTTTCATGGAGAACCAACATCCATTTCTCACAGTTAATGTCCTATCCCCTATCTGCTTCCTCCAGGGTCTTTCCTTATCAATTCCCTCCTTTTATCTTTAATTTCCAGTGACTTTTGTTCTACTCTCCCTTTCCTCTAATCATAAGGCTATATTTAAGTTCTCCCCCCATGCATAAAAATTACAAATGAAAATTACAAGTATGAACAAAGCACAAAATTCACCCTTGATCTTATGTCTTTTTGGAGTGTCCACCTTCTCTTTTGCTCCCATCTGGGGCAAAATTTGGAAACAATGCTGTCTTCCACCTCTTCTCACAGACCTTCTAGAGACCTCGTTTCTGTTCCCAACTCCACCAAGATTATCTTAAGGTCACTAGGACCTTCCTATCAGCATAAATGACCGTTTCGTAGCATTCGACCTCGGCGGGGACTTTGCTGTTGGAAATTCTTTCCTCAGCTCGCTCTGATCATTGTCTGGAGGTTCTCCCTCCTTCCCTCAGTATTTCTTTCCCCCCTCCCTAGCAGGTTCCTCTTCCTCTGCTTTCCCCTAAGTCACTAGTGTTTCCCAGTCCACAGCCTCTATCAGCATCCTTCAAAACCTACCTCTACCTTCTTTTCCTTGGTGAAGTGTTTCCTACCTGAAGCCCCCAACAAATTGAGCATTCCATAGAATGCTATGGAAACCTACTATCCTGACGGATAATTTACTTCTTTGTATACTTTCTTGATCTGGTTTGTGAGTTTCTTGTTGGCAAAATCATGTAGTAGTAGTAGCTTACAGAGAAGATAGTTCGTAAATGCTTGTTTGATTTAACTGAGTTGAGTTGTTGCCTTTTCTCTCCGGTGTCTGTGTATAGTAAATGTCAGCTGCTTTTCCAGAAGGTCTATCCTGTCCTTACTTTTTCTGGACTCGCATTGTAGGCCTTAGCATATTTTTCAAACCTCTTCAAAGCACAAGGCTTCCTGACACTATTTCTCACCCTCCTTTATATTCATCTTCATTCTATTTTTCTGTGTGTGTACAAATGTTTTTACATCTGACATCACCAGATAATTTCCTGTTGGGCACCTCTTTAGATACTTCCCCATTTTCTCCCCAGTCAGAATTACACTCTTAACAAAGACTCTCCGTTCCTCTTGAAGCAACTTGCTATTTTATTCTCAAGTCTTAAGGTCCCACCGATCTTTGCTCTAAACTTCTGGAACTCTGCCTTCTCAGAACGAGGACATCCATCTGACAATACCCAGCTCAGCCATTGTTGGCTTTCACAGGCTCTGGAGTAACCTGCTCTTTTTTTTTTTTTTTTTTTTCCCAGGGCCCTGCTACTTCCTTGTTGGTTAGAATAGATCCAGAGAAGCAATTCTGCATCACTTCCTCTTTTGGCGAAGTTGATTCCTAGCAGATGTCCCCATGGCCTCTTCTCACAGAGCCCCCTCCCCCTGCCATCTCCTGGCCCCTTTAGCCCCATCTGTGCCTGCTGTTTGATCCATGCCTGGAAAACATCATTGCTTCCTCCATCTGGATGGGTGGTCCCAGCATATTCCTTCTCTGCATTTCCTTTAATCTTCAACCAAACTCTGTCCTGCCCAATCCCCTTATCACAGTCACACGCTTCACCTCAGGTGTGCATGGCTTTTATTGGCATAGTGTGAATCTGGTTCTTTTGAACAAGGTATTTCCAAGATCTTGCTGTCCTAGGGCCTGATACCTGCTTGTTTAAATCCTGGTGATGGTGAATAGCGGCACCTACATTCCCACTTAGAATCCGACGTTTTATTGTTTTATTTGTTAACCATATTTTGTGCCTACCCATTTAGTATGTGGACATACCACTAATTCTGGGCTTCTTGAAGGTTGTTACTGACTGTGACTTGGCACCATCTGGTAGTATTATTTTCTCTATTTCCCACACAAAATTTCCCCAGTGTTTATTTGACTTTATACATTTTGCGGAACAAAGCTTCGATTCTTTTTCTTCTTTATTTTTTAACTATTATATTTTTAATTTCCTATTCTACTTTTTTTTGCAAAACAAAGCTTATATTATTATTATTATTATTATTATTAGAACATTTTTGGCTGATCTTCGTGAGATATCAATTCTAGCCAAGGACACATATTTCAGTATAATTACTCTAGGATATACAAAACCAAATTTGGTTCCAACAATAATGTCAATAGTAGTTGTCCATGTACAACTAGCAGCAGTGGTAGTAGTAACAGCAGTTACCATTCATTCAACAAATAATAAGCACCTACTATATGCCAAGCAATATATTATATGCTGGAGAAAATCGTGATACATTCTCCAACTTTCCTGGCCACCGAAAGTCTGCTCTCTGTGAGGACACAAATATTAATCAAATACCCACACAAACAAAAATAGAAATCAGCCCTGTGATACAGACATGGCAGAGATCACTGGTCATTCACCACCATCTGCAATCTCTTAGTGGTAGAACTTCTAAGTTAGCAGGACTCATGGCTGCCCCGCCGGAGGCATAAAGCCCATGTTCTCTTCCCTGCAGAGAGGGATTCTTCTAGTTAATAAGCACTTACATAGCACTGTCCGAGGGCCAGCCACTCTCCCCAGTTCCTTCCACACACCAGCTCATTTTGTCTCCTTCAAGAAGGCTTTGAAGGACATACTATTATCGTTCTCTTTTCACAGGTGAGGAGCCCAAGGAGTAGAAGGGTTGAATATTTAGTTCAAGGTCACACAGCTTTTAAGAGTTGGGACACAACTCCGGACAGTGCACCTTCAGATGCTCTTAACCATGGCACCAGGTTCTCTGCAGATCGATCTCCCCATATTGTCCACTTGTGTGTACGTGTGATTCATGTGCGTGAACACAAACCTGGAAGTCTGTGTGTCTGTGTGTGTGTGTCTGTATGTACACAGAGTTCTGTTATTTTGCTTAGAAATAACCAGTGCTTTGATGTAATACTGCAAATCCAATCCTGCCTTCCCCTATGGGGTCAACTCAATGGACAGCCACATTTAATGACTCTAGGCACCACTTGGTCAAAAAGCACAGAGGATTCTGGGGAAACTAATCTTGGTCGTGGGAAGGAGGGACTATTCAGTGATCAAAGGCTGTTTGGTAACTCACCTCCTGTCTCCTTTTCCTCCTGCAAACAGGGGCCTAATGCCATTTTAGATACTATAAGTGGAAGTATAACTGCGATAGCTTTTGGAAAGGTATTTTCCTTGCTAGTAAGTCACACGCTTCCTCTGAGAACAAACATAGGAGAGAAACACTGTTTTGTTACCACCCGATCTTCATGTGGTGGTCAGCTGTGCCCAACTGGACTTCACTGCAGACTTCAGGGCAGTAACTTCTGGGAGATAAGTGGGAGCACATGGCATGGGCAAGATAAGACCTCAGCAGCCTTAAATAAATGTGAACAGCAATGGTCTTCTAAGTGGTCTTCTGAGAAAAGCACTGTTATCATCAGCATTGTTCACGCTTATTAACAACTTTCCTTGGATGGGGCTGTCAACATGTTTGTTCTTTCAACCTGAATTATCTCCCGGGAAAGAAACTCTTCCCAAGATCGGCCAGCAGTTGTTTGCGTGGGTTGCGGCTCCCAGAGCAGTTTCCAGCTGTTGTTAGCACAGCAGGAAGGAGCCTGTGCCCAGATAGCCAGGGCCTGGAGCTGGGCCAGCCCTGCCCAGTAGGCCAGGCCTGAGGCACCACCAGCCAAGGCTTTTGGAAGAACCTATGATGAATCTTCCAGAGAGGTGCAGTAGATCTAATGGGATGCTACCAGGGAGAAATGAAGACAGAGGATTTGTGGTTTGCTGCTTCTTCATTTTCTGCCTACCCCTTTTTAAGTGTCGGTATACAGGTGGCACCCCCACTAGCCAGCAAGGGCCTAAAAGTTCTCTGCCATATTCTGACACTAGTCAGTTGGGTTCTTATTGGAGCCATATTGAATATCCTTAAGCTCTTCAAAGACAGGTCTCACCATAATTTCTCTGTGACTCTCCAAGTCAACAGGTCTATGCAGTCAGTGTTAAAGAATATAAATGTTGGGGCGCCTGGGTGGCGCAGTCGGTTAAGCGTCCGACTTCAGCCAGGTCACGATCTCGCGGTCCGTGAGTTCGAGCCCCGCGTCGGGCTCTGGGCTGATGGCTCGGAGCCTGGAGCCTGTTTCCGATTCTGTGTCTCCCTCTCTCTCTGCCCCTCCCCCGTTCATGCTCTGTCTCTCTCTTCCCCCCCCCCCCCCAAAAAAAAAAGAATATAAATGTTGGGGCACCGGCCTCAGTCGGTTAAGCGTCCGACTTCAACCCAGATCATGATCTCGCAGTTTGTGAGTTCGAGGCCCGCATTGGGCTCTGTGCTGACAGCTCAAGATTCTGTGTCTCCCTCTCTCTCTGCCCCTCTCCAAGTCACCTCTGTCTCTCTCTTTCTCTCAGAAATAAATACACATTAAAAAAATTAAAAAAAAAATAAGTGTTAAAGTGAATGGAAGATGCTAAATGCCACCACTTACCGTCATCCATGGACACATGTTGGAGGGTAATCTGACAGTGATTCCCATAGATGTCCTGGAGATGTCCACACAGCTCTTTTGAGGAACTAAACGTGAACTTTGAGGATGGAGAAAAACACAAGCTGTCCGTGGAGAAGCATCACGAGTTTTGTTTTCAGTCCCTGGACCAAGTTTTCTTACTTCTATTTGTTCATCATTCATTCATTCATTCATTCACAGGCTTTAGATTCAGACAGGCCAGGGCTGAATCTATCCTTTTATATTCTTTATGTGTGGTGTTGGGCAAGCCTGTGGTATTGCCCACCCTCCATATCCTATCAAACGTAAAATGAATTCGTCCTGGGACTAGCAGAGAATCCTTCTTGGACAGAGCAGAAGGAAAGAAGAAAGACAGGGTTTCTTCCCTTATGGAGCAGCTAAAGATAGAAATAGCAAATTAGAAGACAGAGCTGAAGAAATGAGGGATTCTCTTACCTTTAACCGGTGTTTTAGTTTGCCAGACCGCTATAATAAAGTACCACAAACAGGTGCCTTAAAACCATAGAAGTATGTTATCTCACAGTTCTGAAGGCCAGAAGGCTGAAAACTTACAAAACCAGGTTTTGGTAAGGTCCTGGTCCCTTGGCAGCCTTCAGGTAAGGATCCTTCCCAACCTCTTCGTAGCTTCTGGGAATTATGGCAATTCCTGGAATTCCTTGGCTTGTAGCTCTCTCCAATCTCTCCAATTTCTGCCTTTGGCATCACGTGGGTTTCTTCCCTGTATGTTTCTTTTCTGTCTGTGTGTCCAAATACCCCTCTCCTTTCTTTTGTAGAGATACCAGCCATTGGATTTAAGGCCCACTCTGATCTAGTATGACCTTATCTCAACTTGAATATCTGCAGACTATCTCCAAATAAGGTCACATTCACAGGTGCTGGGAGCTTGGACTTAAACATATCTTTTGGCGGGGGGGCACTATTCAGTCCACTACAATCAGGGACCAAAAAATTTCTTCAGAAGCCCCGAGCAGGCATCCCTTCACATCTCATGTGAAGGCTCATCCCTTGGCCTGGGGCACACCCATCCTCTATGGATATAAAGAGCTTTCTGATGGATATCTAACAAAAATTAGAGTTAAAATAGTAAGGGAGGAGAGCAGTGGGGCATACTTAGTACGCATGGGCCCCAGCGTCTGCCACGTAGGGAGAAAAATCGGGAATCTACCATACATAAATGACATGAGGTACTTAACCAAAAAAGAAAGGCATAATGTAGGAGCAATATTTGTAGAGATAGACTCGATATATCTTGGAAACTACAATTATGAACACAAGAGAATCAATGTGCAAAGATGAGAACAACCTAGAGTCTGCCTAGGAAATGAGAAACTCAGAACTTGACACTGAGTGAGTGAGCAGAGGGTATTTGGAGAAGGTGAGCAAGAACTGAGCTACAGAGAGACACAGGCACTGATGAAGGTATAGCTCTATTTATATTTTCTTTTGTAACCCCCCACTGCCAGCCCTACACATTTGCTCATCTACTCATCAAACCCAAAGTGGAAAGCACATCCCCAGTTTCAGCAAATCCTTGGCAAGAGCAGCTCTCTGGGAAAATACCCAGCACATGCCATGGCGACTGGAAGGCTTCCGGATGACACAGTTACTCTTGTTTGGAAGATGAACATCAAGAGCACTTGAGAAATGATAGTGGGAACTATTCCATTCTCATCTTGCCTATATTTGGACATAATATTTTAACCATTCCTACGGTCCCATCTCCATCCACCTGAGTCGCTGGGGTGGAGACGTGCACGCTGGACTTTTCTGTTAGTCACTTGCCTTGGTCGGCCTCCAGCTGGAAGAAGTAATAGACAGTGTTGGAAGCTGAGGTCATCCCTTTGATTCTAGTAACCCGGCTGGAGATTCTGCACCACTGGAATCCGGCTCATTCATTTCCAGGAAGTCAAGTTCGGTAAATTAGTACCTAATCTATTTCATTCTCAAATCCCCATCATGGCAGCTTACATGAAGTTCAAGGAAGAACTTCCCAAGTGTCCTCATTTAAAATATACTATAGCTTTTATAGTAGTATTGAGAATTAATTTATCTCCATTTTCTTTACATTTTTTGACTTCTGAGTCAAAACTCAAAAGATGACTCCTACCTTTTTACCCACACTCAACTTTCTACAGTTTTCCTTGGGATTGGGCCTGTAGGAAATAAAGCATAGTAATCCTCATCATTTCCCTGGCCCTGTTTATATCAGGACTTCTCTTGTTGACTCAAAGCCCTTACTTAGTAGTCTCCTCACTTGATAGGAGATAAAGAAACGCAGAGCCAATTATCCCCAATTTTCAGATAAAATGACTAAGGGACAAAGGAGTCTGAAGACTGACTGGTTGCCCAATAGCTGGTGCCCAGTCTGGGGGAAAATTACTGACCCATCCACCCCCTAATATGCATATGCAGCCTTTCGTTTTCCCACGGGTTTGACACAGCACGGAGGAAGAGAATTCAAAATGTGAAATTACCTAAAATGCCCACAGATTGGATTGACATGAGTTATATGAAAACGCCGGGGGCCATATCTGCCGTGTAGAGCATGATGTATGAAATTTGATTTCTTTCCTTACCAATCTTGACTGAAGTGCAGGTTTTTGTATTGACATTTAGATGCGGTACCTCGATGCAATAGCATGACCCCACAGTTTGCTGATGCGAGCCGGGAATGATTTTCTCCACGCAGCTGAGCTGCGATGAAACCTTCCTCTGCCTTCCCTGAAGGCTGGCAGTCTGTGTGAGGAGAAGGATGCGAGCCCAGCCCTTGTGTCTTTTTTCACTGAGACAACTGAGACTTCGTGTTAGAAAAAAAAATCATCTGCCTACACTCGGGTGGGTGGGGAAATAAAAGTGAACTGAGTTGTGAGGAACCGAGTCAACAGTTCGTGTTCCCGCCCAGGAAGATTGAGTCCTGCATTTGCTCCTGCTTTCTTCCGGGTGCCTGTAGAACCTATCACCCCTCTGCCCCCGACTCCCAGGTGAATGAAGATGATTAGGGAATAGGAGTTCTCGGTTTTCTTTCAAGTACTGAATTGTGGGGGCTCAGTTGTGGGGCTCAAAATCCACATGGTGGAATGCTAACCCGTTAGCAGCTCCGAACGTAGCCTTATTTGGAGCTAGGGTCTTTGTAGAGGTGATCAAGATAAAATGAGATCATGAGGGTGCGTCCTAATCCAGTATGACTCACGTCCTCATAAAAAGAGGAAATTTGGACAGAGACATACGCGCGAAGGTAAGACCATGTGAAGACGCAGGGAGAAAATGGCCGTCTATGAGTCAAGGAGAGAGACCTCAGAAGAAGCCAACCGGGCTCACACCTTGGGCCCGGGCTTCCCAGCCTCCAGACTGTGAGACGTTACATTTCTCTTGTTCTGGTCACCAGTCGGTGGTAACTTGCCATAGCATCCCTAGCAGCCTCATACAGAGTTCTACGATTCCACTGTTTAATTATGTCATTACAGATTTAATACTAATGGGAAATGTTTTTGTAAATGTTTACGTACATGTGATCTAACTGGAGCCTGACATTAACAGTGGGAGGTAGGAATCATTTTCCTATTCTTTCCAGGATTAGACGCTCTGCTCCAATGCGAAGACGAAGAAAGACAGGCTCGCGTGTGACTTGACCAGTCACCCAGTGTTGTGGGGCAGATCCAGGTCACAAATATGTGGCCCGCTCCCAAGATTCTTGGTCTATCTTCTACTACATGCTGCTACCGTGTGAGGGGTTGTAAGAGCTTATCTATTGCTTAAAAAAGAAATTGAGATAGCAAAAATTAGGGTGGGCGTCCTGGGAACATACATAAACACGGTCTGAACAAAGAAAGTTAGGGTTGAGTCCATGGGCACCACACATGAATGGAGAAAATACAATAGGCACATTGACCTTATCAGTATATCTCATTTGCTGCCTTCTTTAGCCCAATTTGGCTGAAAAGATGATCATTGCTGCCAAAAGCTGCAAGACAAAGGAAGACACAGATCTCTCAGTAAAAAAAAAATTCTGAGTAAAATACCCCTAATTGGTTCCAAACTGTTAAATGTGCAGCTCCAGGGAACATCCTTTACTGCGTGAAGACAAGTGTTTACTGCCCTCACGGGGAGAGAGGGGGCACACAGGCTGCTGGAAGGGTTGCAGGTTGGTAGAACCTTCTGGAAGGCAATTTGGCAGTATGTCTCCTTCGGCTCCACGGTCTTTGACTCTGTAATTCTATTTTGGGGAGTTTATGCTGCTGAAACAGTCCATTCAAAGGTAGGGAAATGTGTGGCTAAGAATGTTCTCGGCAGCTCAGGTGTGTGCCTCTGGGGACGGGAGCGGAGCAGGAAGCAGGGAAGAGAACTGGGGTTTGGGGCAACATGGCAGACTGGGAACCGCCATGGAGGGTCCCAGACCTGGCATTGCTTATCACGCAAGCATGGGGAAAGCTGGGCTGTTCATGTATGTCTAACACATGCAAAGATGTCCGTGACATGTACCAACTAAAAAAACTATAAAAATAATAGATGCAGTATGACCCTGTATGTGCATATATGTACATGTACGTGCTCATATACACGCCCACAACATATGTGTGCACACATGAGCACGGGCACACGCACACAAATGAGGGGTGGCAGACCTGAATGACACACACCAAATACTATGATTATCTCTGGGCCATGGATCATGGAAGATATGATTTTTTTCCCTTTTACTCTGCGTACATGTAATTTCTAAAACCTGTACAACATGCATTTATTAGTTTAGTAATAGTAAGCGTTTGTACTGAACATGTAATAGTTTAGGGTCCATAATATTATCATGGCCAGTATCTTTATTTCAGTTTATCCTCCAGTTCTCCACAGTTATTTGATTATTAAATCTAGCACTGATATCTGCTAAGAACACCAAGAACTCTCTGATCGAATCTGAGATTTTGCTCTTTCTTTCTTTGATGCAGTTCGCCTTAACCCAAGTTCAGATGAAAGGAAACACTTATCATCTCAGGCTCTTAGAAGCCTGGCCAATTATATCACTTGCCATCCTGCCATGTCCCGAGAGAGCTGATGGTCAGCAGCTTGCCTAAGCTGCAATGTCACCTCGGATGCACTATTTATTCATGGACGGCACTGGTGCTGTGCATTTTGTTTTGAATTAGGGTTCTCCAGAGAAATAGAACCTTCGTTGTAAAGAACTGGCTCATGTGATTATGGAGGCTGAGAAGTTCCAAGATGTGCAGGTGACAAGCCAGAGACCGAGAGAGCTGATGGTGTAGTTTCAGTCTGAAGGCAGGCGGGCTCGAGCCCCAAGTGCTGATTTTCCAGTTTGAGCCTAAAGGCGGAAAAAGGCCAGTGGCCTAGCTCAGCAGTAAGGAGGTGGGAGCTCCCTCTAACCGGGCCTTTTTGTTCTTTCCAGGTCTTCAGTCGATTATGTCTTGACCCCGCTCAAGCTGCTACATAGAACTCCATGGATGGAGGGCTTGAACGACAAGCAGTTACTTGTCACAGTTCCAGAGGCTGGGAAGTCCAAGATCAAGGCACCAGTAGATCTGGTGAGACCCGCTTCCTGGTTCACAGACGGCGGTCTTTTCATGATTTTCTCACATGGTGGAAACAGCACAGGAGCTCTCTGGGGTCTGTTGGATAAGGGCACTGATCCATTCATTAGGGCCCCACTCTCACGACCTAAACACCTTCCAAAGGCCCTACTTCCTAAATACCATCACACTGGGGCTAAGATTTCAACATATGAATTTGGGCGGGGGGCGGAGGTGGACACAAATATTCAGTCTATGGAAAATTGGATGAGGGCCACCCATATTGGTGGGGGGGGCATCTGCTTTACTCAGTCTACTGATTCAAATGCTCATCCTACCCAGAAACACTCTCAGACACACCCAGAATAATGCTCTGTGCCAAATGTCTGGGCACCCAGTGGCTCAGGCAGGTTGGTATGAAACCAACCCTCAGATTGCCCAGCATACAAATGTCTCTCAGTGAGCATAAACTGCTGAGCCCAAACCTCTTCAGGCCCTGTTCCCGCCCATCCTGATGAGTCTGGCAGACCCCACGGGCTGACTTTTTCCTTGGAGTCACAAGAGACCTGGACGATACAGAAGACCACGACTTAGTTATTGGAACATACTTGGGTATATTTGCTCTGAATTAAACTCTACAGCCAATGGACTCTATCGGAGCGAGATTATTCAAATTACAAACTTCAGTGTTTAAATTCTTCCCTGACCCTTAAGAAGTATTTTCCTCCTTTTGCTACCAGCTGGTTTAGTGGGGTGGGCACACAAAAGCAAGCCGTTACCACCATCAGATTGGCCACCCTCATAGATGTTCCCTTTCGATTCGCGTTCTCAAAAGCTGAGGGGACAGAGTTGGTTGTTTGTTCCTAAATTCGAGGCTGGTGACTCTCTCGAGGCCGAACCGAGACCAGGGATGACATCTGCACAGAGGGACTGGGAGAAGTGAGTCGGCTCTGGAGCAGGTCTTCAGAAATGCCAGGAGACAGGACAGACTGTGTCCCAGGGGTCCAAGCCCTGAGGTGTGTCAGCTCTCCAACTGCTCAGCCCTGGTTTTCCAATCTAGGGGTAGATCCCTGATATGGAGAATCAAATGGGGCTCAGGACTGATATATGAGGATGTGGCCACCAGGGACCTGTGTTGATGGACAGCGAGGTCCAGGGTGGAGGGTAGAGCAGCAGAGAGGCGAAGGGGTCAAGGACAACACAGCAGGATTAAAGTCTAGGGGTTTTCCATTGTGGATTATTTCATAAAGTCTGGGACATTTTGGGGGTGTCACAATGGAGGGGGCACTACCGACATCTTCTGGGTAGAGACCAAGGGTGCTACGAACATCCTACAATGCACCAGACAGAATGATCTGGCCCCTCACGTAATACATATGTATTACGCGCATGCACACTCACACACACGCATGTGCACACACAAATGAAGAGTACTTAGCCTTACAGATGGGATAGCAGGAACTGGGGGATGGGGCTCACGGGGGGAGAGCCGTGACTTGGGGCAGCTCAGCAGCCTGGGAGCAGAAAGCACCGGGGGCTGCAGGCTTGGCCCGATTCGCAGGAACGAGCGATGAGCGGCAGCAACCCACTGTGACAAGGTTGTAAGCCGAGGCTGGGTCTGGGGTGTTCTAGTTGTTGTTTGTTTGATTCTGTTTTTATAAACACCCACCCAGCAGACTCCAAGGAGGGGGGAAGAACCTAAGATTCCATCTGCGACTTCAGGCAAGAATGATTCAGGGCGGGGCATTGTCAGGGAACTCATTTAGGGGAGTTATGGGCAAGGCTGATGAGGCAGGGGCCCTGGTTCCTAAAAGCCTGAGAAGGACGTATGAAGATTCCCCACGAGGCACATTTTAGGGGCTTTCTCCTTTCCTCTCCGCCCCCCTCCCATACACAGGCTGTCTTGGCGAGGAGCAAAAGCGGTGGCCAAAGGGCCCGTGCTCTCCAGCTAGCCTGCCTGGGTTATCATCGTATCTCCGCCCCTTGCTGGCTGGCTGTGTGACCTCAGGCGATCTAGTTAACCTCTCCGTGCTTTCAGTTTCCCCATCTGTAAAATGGGCACACTAAAATAGCCGTCATCACATAGAGGTTACAGGGACTAAATGAGGTGCTCTCTGTCAAGCTGTGGATTCTCTGTGATAATCGTCCTTCTCAGCTTCCCCAAAGCAGATCACCTTTCGTTTTTCCACAGTTGAGCGTCTCACGCAAACTGAAACTGGGAAAAATGCACGAGAAAGAAGTGAGGTCTTTGCTTCTGCTGTTCTTTTCTGACCACTTCCAGATTCCGGGGGGGGGGGGGGGGGCGGGGCTGGGGGAGCTAGGGGTCAGGTGCACATCTCGTTCTCAGAAGGCAGTGCGACAAAGGGGACTGTGGTCGGGGTGTGCCCTGGGCAAACTGCTTCGGAGTAACATGGAGGGCATATTTCTTTTCCCCCCAGGGCTATAAACACACCCTGCTGAGGTTGTGGAGGTCACGTTTCCCACGTCCAGTCTGTCTTTCCGTATCACCTTGAGAGACTTGTCCTGAAGTCACCTTGGGAGACTTGTCCTGAAACCTTCCGCTCCCAAAACATTTTAAAAAGCGCAGACCAGAGCTTACAACAGGGGCTTACGACAGCATAAACTGTGTCAACACAGCACAAGGATATAGGGCGTCTTCCCAAAACGTTCCCAGAGCGCATCTCTGGCCCCCAAATATGGGATTGCCACCAAAGCCTCTCTCCAGCACATGAAAAAAAAAAAAATAAAAGAAAATAGAGAGAAAAGAAAACGCGCTGAGATTTATTTTTAAAAGGTCCGCTAAAGGATGAACAGGCACAGGGGAAGGTTTCTATTAAATGGTCTTCCATATGCAGAGAGGTATTTACACGTTTCGCCAACTGCCTGACTAATGCATGCCAGCATGAGAAAAACTTTTTGTTTTGTTTTGTTTTGTTTTCTTCCCCCCACAAGCTCTTCCTGCTGTGACTCTGCTTCTTAGAAAGAGACGAGGCAGATTTGGTTGGCCAAGGCACACACGCGATGCCGGGGTGCGTGTGGTGATGTCCCTGCTGGGTCTGACTTGGTCCAGTTGGTCACCTAGAAAGCGGATAAGGTGTTAGGGAACAGGCATAGAGTAAAAAAAGTGGTTAAAGAGAGCTGCAAGTAACCTCTTACTCCCCACTGAGATTCCAAAAGCATCCGAGACCGCTCCCGACTACTGAGGGCTTTGTTGACAAATGATAGCTCTGGCCTCGACATAACCGGTGGCCCCTGGTACACGTCTCATCCCTGTGGCCTCGGGAAGGAAGTTTTCAATTGGAAGGTTTTTAGGCTGCGACGAATAGGGACCATGGAAGTCGCGTCGCCGGTTTTCTCTGGGTGATTTACACCGCAGTGCTCCGCACGAGCTGAAGTCAACCTTCAAAGCCCACATGGCCTTGTTTTACAGGGGAGTTGAGAGCCACTGAATTTATGTCCTTGTTCGAACCTCCACAGCCAATTAGTGTCAGAGGCAAGCCTTGATCATGTAACTGCTGGTTCTTACTTCTGGGCTCCTTCCCCCACGCTGGGTGGGTCCCTTCCTGCAGAGACATCTGCTCAGAAGCATTCGTGCCTAAAGAGTGACATGACATTTTTCAGCATCTATTACACTAAAAACTGGAACCCACTGTCATCCTTCACTTTGTTCCGGAAAGTCTTCATTTCCTACTTTGCTTTAACTCAAACCTCATGTGACGTTTCCAAATGCCTGCCTCAATCCATGCTGACCTTCAGCACCGCCAGCCCCACGGCGGTCATATCTCACTTCCCAGCCTGCTCCTGGGGAGAAGGACAAAAGTGAATTCTCAGGTTCCTCTTCTCCTGGTTCGTGTTTACGGCCGGGGATGCAGACAGGGCCCACGCGATGCAATTTCTCTGTGACCATCCTTCCTTCGCTCAGCCTTGCTGTCCACTGTCTATCCAACGAATTGCAAGAAATATGCCATTGTGGTTTTTAGAATTCCCCCCCCCCCAAAGTTGTAGGGATTAGTCGATTGTTTCTTTAGGGTTCACACTCACCATGAGTGTGAGCACGGCATAAATCTTGCCTTCAGCGGCCTAGTAGACAAGACAGATGAAAAGCCATTGGCTCATCTGAACAGGAGCAGGAACGAGAAAGATGGCACGATCGACGCAACAGGGAGTTTGAAAGTAGTGTGCGCATTTGTTCCAGAAGACTCAGGCGCTGCTCCACGGGAAATGGGGAATTCGGGGCCTGGGGAAGAGTCTGCCCAATATTCTGACTTCCGTTTAAGTGAACAACTGTTTCCTAAGCACATTCTGAGCTGCCTACTGTCTTCCCATTAGCGTGTCCGTGCCTGTCATCTGCGAGGGACATCTCTCCAGGAGCCAGCCATGAACACAGCTGGGTTTGTTGTGCTTTCGTTTATATGAGAAAGAAAAAAAAAAGCGAATAAACATTTCAAGATCCCTACTTTGGAAAAGATTCTGGAGCCACCCCAATATTCATCAACTTCTCTGTTTAGAATTACTCAGATGTGTGGCGTCTACAGTTTCTTCACGCGATTGTTCTTTTGGTTTTGTTTCTTCTCTGAACATTTTGAGTGATGGAGGACGACCAAGAATCAATGCTTTGGCCACAGTGCCTCGCCAGTTGCCAAGAGGGATGGATGCGGCCAGATCGTCGGTAGCATCCATACTATGCATATTCTCCTTCTTAATTTCCTTTCTTAAAGCCCTTCTAGATCTCCACCATGAAGAAAGAAATGTGCGAATGTACTTAATGCCATTTAACTGTATATTTAAATACAGTTAAAATAGTAAATTTTACGTGATGCGTATTTTACTGCAATACGAAAGAAATACATTGCATTTTCTTACGTTATTATTTTATCTTTTATTTTCTGGGACAGCGAGAGGAAAGAAAGAGAATCTTCAGCAGGCTCCATGCTAGGGTAGAGTCCAACGCAGAGCTCGATCCCACAACTCTGGGATCGTGACCTAAGCCAAAATCAAGATTCAGACACTCAACCGACCGAGTCACCTAGGTGCCCCTTGAGATACACGGTATGTTTTAAAACAACAAACAGAATTTTAGCTGCGGCTAAACAATAAACTGTAAGAGGAAGGATAGTGGAGACAGAACTGTGGTGAGTCTGAATTTCTAAGCCCTCAATAGGTGTTTTACCCCCCAAACCAACCCTGGGAGGTCTTCAGATTCCTTATCTCTGCGCCTCAGTTATGTCAGGAAACTTCACTGATGCTTCTCATGAAACTGAGGTCTTCAGCTGGAAAGGGAGGTACAGTGCCAAGGAATCAATTGCTTCATTGCCCCTTGTTGCCATTCATGTGTGAAAATGACACAAATTTATCTCACTCTGCAGAATTTTCAACAAAAACAAATAACTTTCATGAAAAAAAAAACCCTCACCTTCTGTCTGGTTTTCTCTTGGGAGCAAAGCTTTGCTTTTCTTAACGGGGATCAATTTTGCACTTCATTAAGCACCTTGATCTTTTCGACGCACCAGGCTTTAATGCAATAACACAATCTTAGATCATCTAGATTAATGATTACAATAAAACTGGGCATAAATCTTTGGAAGCCTGTGGAAACCCACAGCTGCAGATGCTGACGTCTGATTTCTAAAATTTCAGAAAGATTTCTTTCTATCGATGGATAGCCTATGTTTTGGGATTGTTTGTTTGTTTGTTTGCCTAGACTTATCAAACTTCTAGTCCTAGAGTTGAACAAAGTCCTCAGGGGATAATTTGCCCCCTGGCCTAGTGTCCAACCAAAATCCTTCTGGTGGGGTTTACGTTCAGCCCTGACATTTCCATGGGAATCCTGATACTACAAGTAAGGGATGTATTTACACATGAGATGGCATTCTCCAAGGTTCCCTACAGCACAGGACTGGTGCCTTGAATTTAGGACAGAATGGTCAAGACTATTCTTTGGGGTGCCTGGGTGGCTCATGTTTAACCATCTAGATCCTGGTCTTGGCTCAGATCGTGATCTCAGGGTTTGCGGGTTTGAGCCCCACATTGGGCTCTGTGCTGACAGCGTGGACCCTGCTTGGGATTCTCTCTCTCCCTCTCTGTCTGCCCCTCCTCCACTTGCATTGTCTCTGTCTCTCTCAAAATAAATAAATAAACTTAAAAAAAAAAAAGACTGTTTCAAACTCTAGAAGCTGCTCAGTCCATCTCCCCGACACGTACTGATCCAGGCAAGAAAATGTCTTCTTGGCCTACACATCCCAGCACGAGTGTGGGATTCAGTCCTTCAGACTTCCAAAGGAAACAGGGCAGCGCGCTGAAGTGAAGCTGCTTTTGTACGTGTGTTGGCCGAGGATTGCCAAACTCTTCTTGAAACGTGGGGTCAAGACATCAGGGTTCCTTAACAAGGCAAGAAAAGAGAGACTTGAAAGAGTTTGATGCTTTCTTGGTTCTGTTGCACAGGACAGCAGCTCATGGTCCTACCAGGAGTTCCGCTCAGATTGTTCTAGAACATTCTGTGGTCCCACCGGTGCAAGATGAGGACTGTACCACTACTCCACCCTCTTCTTTGGAGGAATGTTTTCAGATGCTTCCCTGTGAAAGAACTCAGAAATAATTTATGCTTTATGGGTACCAGTGTTTTCATCCTCGTGATAGCAAACACTGAGCAGTCCACTTGATAGAATCCAAATGAGTCTCTGACTTTTGCATTCATTTTTTAAATGTTTATTTATTTATTTAGACAGAGAGCGAGAGAGAGAGAGCGCACAAGCCATAGAGGGGCAGAGAGAGAGGGAGAGAGAACTCCGAGCAAGCTCTGTGCTGTCAGAACAGAGCCCGATGCAAGGCTCGAACTCACAAACTGTGCAATCCTCACCTGAGCCAAAACCAAGACTCAGAGGCTTAACTGACTAAGCCACCCAGGTGCCCCTGACTTTTGCATTTTTTATCCCCATGCATTGCAGCCTCAGCACGACACTAGTGATTATGTTGTGGGTGCCTATCTGGGAAGGACACGGGGGACATGGAAACTGGACAGTCCCCTGAGTCTAGTTTCTTGGATGAGCACTTGTGTTGTCCTTTCTCAGTTACCATCACTCAACGGGGTGCAGTTGTTGGGGGCTCTGGTCAAAATTAGAAGCCTGACCCCCACAAGAGTTGGGGGGAGCAGTGGTCAGGGTACAAAGGGATGTTGACCTCTCTCCCCAGGATGAACCATCTTATATCTGCCTTAGACAGTAGTCTTTATAGATCCTGTTCCAGATGCAGTGGCTTAGGTAAGCCAATTTGCCAAACACCTGCCACAGAGGGGACACGTATCCAAAGATACGTTATCCAGAAACGTATCTGGGCAGAAGATAGTAAGGTATAAGGAAATGACAGGTTCCCTGTAAAAAATGTAACCAGGAACCACCCAGTTCGACTTTACACAGAAAATCTCCTTTCGGAAAAATTTAGCTACTGTAATTTCTCATCCGATTGGCTTGGGGCCGGTGAGGGGAATGTTCTCGATGATTTCTGCCATATCTGTGTTGGTCCCAAGGGCTGCTGGCACCCGTGAAACATTCGGAAGAATATGAGATAAGTTTGCGATATTCCCAATTTTACTAAAGGCTCTGAGGTAATAAGGGAAGTGAACAGAGGACATCACGTATGAAGGAAACGTGAATGTCCAGCCAGGGCAAATTGTGGGCCTAGTTAGTGCCTTTGCCGGGGACCCCACAGAACTGCAGCTTGACCGGTATTTTCTCACCTGGCTCGTGGTCTACCTCCTGTGTCTTTCCACTGCAACCCAAGGGAGGGATTCACCCCCAGTGAGTTGTCATACCAAGAAAGAGAGATGGCCTGGGGGAAGCTCTTGCTCTCATGTGCAGGGATGCAGGCTACCCTTCGTTAGCATCGGTGCGAAAAACGTAACAATGTGCAAACCCACGCAAGAGGTATGTACCAGACAGACAAGGCTGACCCATTTCTCAGCTGTGGAGAGATACCTTAATTCTCTCTCTCTCTCTTTTTCCATTGCTTTTAAATTTTTCCCTCAACAGCTCCTGTTTTCTCCTCCGGGAACTCCTATTATTTGTGTGAGGTCTTGCACTGTTATCATTTAGGAAGGGGAGATCTGGAAGCCTTCCTGGGTGTGGCGGTGGTGACAGTGAGGGAATGAGGACAGACAGGAGTGGGGGTCGCAGAGACAGGACCCGTAGCTCCTAATTACAGATAGGAGTCAGTTGACCAGCCCTCCTGGTTTGTCCAAGGCTGCTGGGATTCCCAGGACACGGGTCTTCCTAGGTGGGACTACCACAGGGTGGGGAGTTAGGCTCCCCCCTCGCCCCCACTCACACACGGGTGGCACCCCTCCAAACTCCCATCTGTGCAGGGGACACGCTGACACCATCTTTAAGTTTTAATTCCTCACACCAGAGGATCAATCTTTTTCTGTGGTTGTTTTCATCTTGTACGGGCAATTCACTCATTCTGCACGATAGCTGCTTGGCATTTGCTTTAAATAGCACATTAGGCTGTGAGCTCTCTGAGGTCAGAGGTCATCCTTACGTCCCTCATCTGCCTGGTCTACCTCCCTCCCCCACTCCCCACCGGCCACCTTCAAAGTTACCTGTCTGGAAGGGTCGCAGTTTCAACGCTGAGACAACGCGGAGAAGGTTGAGTCCTTACCGAAACCTCCTGAAGAGGCAGAAAGGGGGGGTTCATGCTCCACAGAAAGACAGAGTGAAACCCTGTCAACACCCATTCTTCCCTCCAGTCTCTACCCACCTTCTCCCTTCTAGTCTCCCTCAGGCCTCCTGTTCTTTTCCAGACCTGTTCCTTTCTCTCATGAGTGACTCAGGGCCTTATGCAGCCCAGCTTTGGCCTTTTCTAATTCTCTTCTGCATCCCGACCACTCAATATCCCAGAAAGCCTCCAGAGTCCAGAAGGCCAAACTTCTAAATTTTGTGCATGTGTTTGTTAGGGGATGGGGGGGGGGGGTGGGTGGAAGATGCAGAGAGGCTTAAGGGCAGGAATCTGTGAACATTTTTGCCCTCATCATCATAATACAAGCATTATAAATAATATGTGCTTACTAAATATTTATCGCGCTGTGTTATTTCTCTATCATGCAGATGGACGGCTCTGGGAGGGAATTAGCTGTGGGTCCAATGCATTTTGCAATAATAGCCCCTGGCCAAGGAAAGAGACCCCCGACCCTCCTTGAGACTCATGGTGAACTAGGGAATGGAAAAAAGGCCCTGTGCCCTTAGCAAGAGAGGTGAACGCTGTTTAAAGGGAGGCACTCAAGAAGGAGTGTTTGTGCAGGGACGTGTGGTTGCGTTCCTGTGAGTGTGTTGTGAGAAAGCTCCAGTCTTGGTCATACAGGCTCAGTGCGGTGAAAACGAAGAGTGTGGATTTGGGTCTCGGGTGCCTGCAACGTCGAACCAGCCCTGGAGCGATGTTACTATTTTCTCCCCGGTCCTTCCCAGAGCTCTCGGTCCTTCCCAGAGTTCTCGGGAGTCCTAAATACGCCGAGACACATCAAACGCTTAGCACAGTACCTGGCATATAGTAAATACTCAATAAACGACAGCTATTACTATTATTAAGGTTGACCCCAACTACAGATGAGAGGCTGCTAAGGCCTCAATAAATCCTCACGAGAGGGGACCACAAGCAACCAAGGGTGTGCTGGCTTGAGTTTTTGGAACTGTCTTGATATATTTGAAATGTATACGGAAATCCAAAGTGCTGAGGTCCCCTGATAAAAACAGAAAAAAAAAAAAGTGAAAGCATATGGTGGTCTGAGTCTCAAAGAAGAATGACTTCAGTTATAGAAACAGGCTGTTGGAGAAATGCGTCTTTTCAGCTCCGTCAGTCACAAACCTTTTCCAAATGTTGACATTACGCATGATATTAATATACTATAAAGGATCCACGTAAAACTGGAAAAGCACAAACACACCATGCAAAGCCAGAGTCATGCTAATGCCCCTAATGGATGAGAAACAAACATTCACAGCTAGCTTTGGGTCTTAGGGTTGGCCCTGGATTGTGTCAGGCCTGTAACAGCCAGTCGCTGTCTACGGATGCGGCAGAATCTGGAATGTCCTAAATGAAAAGAAACATTTTCTCATTCATATTCTTATTAACGTTTTACTTTATGTGACTCGATTATCAAGGACTGTTTGCCTTTTGCAACCCTTGTAGGTTTGGGGTGGGGAATAAATGCCCATTTAGGATAAAGGCCCCCCCTTTTTTTTACCCCCCAAGGTTGCAGGAGTTGTTCAGGCAGAGAACAACCTTTGAAGTTAAGAAACACTGTGTTATCAAGCCAGAATATGAAATAAAATCAGAAAGGGGCCCCTAATGCATTATGGAATATACGGTGCAGAATCTGGCCGAAGGTGATGCTAATTTCTGCTCTTGTCAATGAGAAACAGACGTCAGGACGACTTGCTGTGCATTCGTCTGAATCCTCAGGACTCCGGGTTGCCACATGGCGATCTGAGAGAGCTGGTGGGCCTGGCGGGCAAGGGGGGAGCCCCGCGAGGGGGGTGCAGAGGCTGGCTCCTTTATTTTCTTTGGCTTGGCTTATGGAAAAATCAGAGAAAATGAATTTCAAATGATGGGTCAAAACTCAAGATTCGAACCACATTTCTTCTATCCTGTAGATCTCACGCATCCAGGAAAATGGTTTGGATACCTTGAACTCCGTTTCCAGCTGCAGGTATGTTGTTCGCGGGGTTCTAGTCAAAGAAATAGTTTCCTTTCAGCCACCTACCAGGCGATGAATCTTTCTAAATTCCGTAGAGTCGTGGGGAAGAAGTTCAAATTGGCTGCTGATGACTATACTGTACTAATATAAAAATTACACTAATTTTTTTCCGCCCGTTTCTTGTCTCCTTTAAAAATGTCCTTTTGGCCTGTGGCACATTTTGCCTCAAAAATGTGTGGGGGACAAAAGATCTACATTAACGCGGCAGCTGGGACGGGGATGTCACTCAGGCAACTTCCCCCTGACTCTATATTGCTTTTGGAGACATTGTCAAAATACGTCGAGGGCTCGACAAACGTCTGCATGCTAAATGGAAGCGTAGAAATAATGTCTACTGTTTGGTGATAAAATCTTAGAAACTAGACAGATGTGTGAATGCCCTTATGGGCGGGAGAGAGGCAACTGCTTTACTAAGACACTGAATTTTCAGAAAGGAAGGAGGTTGATGCCAGAAGCCGAAGGAAGGATGTCACTGTCTTCTGAAGAAGCAGCCCCCGCTACTCTTTCTGGTTAACAGGCTATGCAGGCAGCTTCTGAGGAGGGTCGCACGCCTTGTATTTTGGCATTAAAAAATCATCAGGATGACTGGGGCGCCTGGGTGGCTCAGTCGGTTAAGCGTCTGACTTCCGCTCAGGTCACGTTCTTGCAGTTCGGGAGTTCAAGCCTCACGTCGGGCTCTGTGCGGGCAGCTCAGAGCCTGGAACCCGCTTCGGATTCTGTGTCTCCCTCTCTCTGCCCCTCCCCTGCTTGCACGCTGTCTCTCTGTCTCTCTCAAAAGAAACATTAAACAATTTTTAAAAACATCATAAGGAAGAGCGAAATATCCCCACCATCCATCACCAACTTGAGCCAGGGGACCCTTGTCCTCCAGGCACAAGGTGTTGCTGCAGAGAATTGCAGGCTTTGAACTTGATCTTGCTCCTGCCCCCCGCTTCTGGGATGCTGGCTTCTCTTCTTCTCCAAAGCCCAGGTCCCTACTGTCTTTTTGTCTCATCGCCATTGTCCTGGGCTTTCTTGCTCCCCCCAGGCCCAGGCTCAGGCTCAGGCCCAGGCTCATCTTGTTCCCAAACAGTGTCCGGTGGGCACAACAGAGTGGTCCTTGGAAGGACCCAGCTGCACAAAGACTCCCACCTGTGAGAAGGTCAGAGCAGGGTTTGCTCCAAACACACAGTGGAGCTTGTGGGGGGCGGGGGTAGGGGGAAGGGTGGGGGGTGGGTGTGGCAAATGGCCTTGTCTCTTCCCATTCTGAGAGTCTACTTGGAGGAAATCTTCCTCCAAGAGTTAGGGATGCAGAGATGTTTCCCTGGGGCGAGGCTTTATGGAAAAATGGAAGTATTGAATTTAGGATCCAGTAAGGAATTTAAACTTGCCCAAAAAAAGGGGTCTGGTCTTTGCCCTTGGTTTCTGGGAGGTAATCGCTAAGCGCTTGGAATGTGCTGCCTGATAGAAGTGTCTATGTTTGCCTTGGGTCTTTGCACCAGCCAGCTAATAACAATGTGATTTTGGGTGGGGACCGTGAGCCACACCAACATGCTTTAGGGTAGTAGGAGCTCTGGGAGCCTGGGTGGTTCAGTCGGGTAAGGGTCCAACGCTTGGTTTCAGTTCAGGTCCCGATCTCACAGTTAGTGAGTTCGAGCCCCTCTGTCAGCAGGCAGCCTGCTTGGGATTCTCTCTCTGCCCCTCCCAGCTTCTCTCTCTCTCTCTCTCTCTCTCTCTCAAAATAAATAAATAACTTTAAAAGAAGGTTTTTTATAAAAAAAAAAAAAAAAAAGGATAGTAGGGGCTTTGAGCCCAGTGGTATCAGCTTTGCCTCTTGAGGGGCTGGAGACTGAGATGAGTCACTCAGCGTTGTCACATGGTGGAAGCCCAGGAAAGACTCTGGATCCCAGGGCTCTGGTGAGGTCTCTGGGCTGGCGTGCTCTCTGCGTCCTGGCCCACATCAGTGCCAGGAGGGTACTGCTGCTGCCTCATTTCCCCACTTCCCGACAGAGCCACTCTCCTTGACTTTCCCCTGCACATTATCCATTTACGTTATTTCCATTAACATTTTTTAAAAAAATTTATTTATTATTTTGAGAGAGAGAGAGAGAGAGAGACAGACAGACAGACACAGAGCACGAACAGGGGAGGGGCAGAGAGAGAGGGAGATCCAGAATCTGAAGCAGGTTCCAGGCTCCAAGCTGTCAGCACAGAGCCTGACGCAGGGCTCAAACCCATGAACTGTGAGATCATGATCTGAGCTGAAGTCAGATGCTCAACCAACTGAGCCCCCCAGGCGCCCTGCATTACTTCCATTTGAATACTTATTTCCAACTAGCAATTACTTCCTATGATCTGCTGATAAAGTGTTAAAAATGATCTTATTAATATCTATATCTATATACACACATATGTATGTACATATATATACATACATACACATACATATTTAATATGTATGTTATATATGTATGTATTATATATATTTATATATATTTATATATACACACATACACATACATATTTAATATGTATGTTATATATGTATGTATTATATATATTACATGTATGTGTATATATAATATATAATATATAAATTATACAATATATAATATATTATAAATTATACATATAATATTTATATTATTTATATAAAATTATATAATATATATTATATACACACACACACACATTGGAATACTACTTGGTAATCAAAAAGAAAGAAATCCTGCCATTTGCAACAATGTGGAGGGAACTAGAGTGTATTATACTAAGTGAAATAAGTCAGAGAAAGACAAATGTCATATGATTTCACTCATATGTGGAATTTAAGAATCCCGACAGTTGAACATAGGGAAAGGGAAGGAAAAATAAGACAAAAACAGAGAGGGAGGCAAATCATAAGAGACTCTTAAAAATCAGAGAACAGGGGCGCCTGGGTGGCGCAGTCGGTTAAGCGTCCGACTTCAGCCAGGTCACGATCTTGCGGTCCGCGAGTTGGAGCCCCGCGTCAGGCTCTGGGCTGATGGCTCAGAGCCTGGAGCCTGTTTCTGATTCTGTGTGTCCCTCTCTCTCTGCCCCTCCCCTGTTCATGCTCTGTCTCTCTCTGTCCCAAAAATAAATAAACGTTGAAAAAAAAAATCTATAAAAAAAAAAATTAAAAAAAAAATCAGAGAAGAAACTGAGGGTTGCTGGAGAGGAAGTGGGTGGGGGGATGGGCTAAATGGGGGATGGGCATTAAGGAGGGCTCTTTTCAGGATGTGCACTGGGTGTCCTACTACTCCTGAAGCCAAGACTACACTGTATGTTAACTAACTTGAATTTAAAAAATAAATTAAGGGGCACCTGGGTGGCTCAGTCTGTTCAGCGTCCGACATTGGCTCAGGTCATGATCTCACTGTTCGTGAGTTTGAGCCCCGCGTCGGGCTCTGTGCTGACGGCTTGGAGCCTGGAGCCTGCTTCGGATTCTGCGTCTCCCTCTCTCTCTGCCCCTCCCCTGCTCACACTCTGTCTCTGTCTCAAATATGAATAAAACATTAAAAATAAATAAATAAACAAGCAAACAAACAAACAAATAAATAATGATCCTATTAAGACTTCCATACTCAGGTGAAAGGAACACTTCTATGCTTTGAAAGAAAAGCACAGAATTGGAAAGCTTCCACTCCCTGCACTTGGTACAATGTACAGGTACAGGTTCTCCAGGAACAGTGAAAGGTCAACCAAAGAACACACAATAGGGTCTCAGTAAATGTCCCCACCCGTATGAGTGTGCTCGGGCCGCCCTAAGAAAGCACCACGAACTGGGTGGCTTGAAACAGCAGAAATTCATCGTCTCCTAGCCCTTGGGCCAGAAGCTTGAAATCAGAGTCAGCAGGGCCGGGCTCCCTCTGAAACCTGCAGGGGACCCTTCCTTGCTGCTTCCCAGCTTCCGGTGGGTTGCTGGCAATCTTTGGTGTTCCTTGGCTTGTAGATGCCTCTCCCCAGTATTGCATTCTCACATGGTCTGTCCCTTTAAAAAATTTTTTTTAATGGGTTATTTATTTTTAAGAGAGAGAAAGAGACAGAGAGAGAGCAGGGGAGGTGCAGAGAAAGAGGGAGACACAGAATCTGAAGCAGGCTCCAGGCTCGGAGATGTCAGCACAGAGCCCGATGCGGGGCTCGAACTCGTGAACCACGAGATCGTGACCTGAGCCGAAGTCAGATGCTTAACCGCCTGAGTCACTCTGGCGCCCCTATGTTGTGTGTTGTTGTCGTCGTTGTTGTTTTAATAAGGACGTCAGCTCTGTTATCAGGGGCCCATTCTACTCCAATATAACTTCACCTCGGTTAATTACATCTGCAACAGTATTTCCAAAGAAGTCCGAGTCTAAGGTACTGGTGGTTAGGACCCGAAAATACCTTTGCGGAGGGGGCAAAGTTCCACCATTTCCACCTTTGTGGAAGCTAAAGCCACTTACGGAGCTCCTAAGCCTCGGTTCCTTCATCTGTGAAATGGGAAGAATGACGTCACCGCCTCCCCGGCTGTGGAGGGATCAAAGGACAAAGAAGGGCACACGTGCCCCGGGACACACACGCATCCATCGACGTGTAGGACAGCTGACACCCGCGAGAGCGGGGGGGCTCCCTGCCTCTGTGGGCGGTAGTGATTCCAAGCAGGATATTTTCTAGTGCATTTACATTCATTCACGTCCGAGGCGTGCAACTCCCCTTCTTTCACCTGTCCTTTCTCGTCCTGCCGCCACCAGGTGCTCGGGGAGCAGGGAGGAGCGTGAACCAAAGGAGCATTGTTCCCTGGGGAAGGCTCAGTCGTCAACTCCGTTCCCCCAGCTAGCACGCTGAGACAGTCGCCGGCTGCACCTTGCCTTTTCCTCTGTCTTGACTTCGGTGCTTATCTGAGAGCCTTTTGTTCAGGCTCATAATTAGTCAGTGACTCAGTCGCCCGCAAGCGTTACCCGTGGAGCCAGACGACAACAGCAAGCTCCGTGGACCACCTGTCCCGAGTCATTTCCTGTGTGGGCGGCAACTTCACAGGGCTGAGAATATGAGTTACGGTAAAAATGGCTTCGGCCCTGGCGTTCTGCATTGTTGAAACTAGATGGAATCTCGCTTCATTATGTTCTGGCCAGACACATTTCATTATCGTTCTTTGCATATATATTAAAAACTCTTACCCCTCTGTGAACAAATGTGCTCAAGGGGGGGGGCGGGAGACGATACACCCTGGTGATGTGACGTTCTTGTAGGAGAGAAGACACCTCTGTTTTACCTGTTAAGTCAGCTCGGTGAGCGCAGAATGCACTTGGATGGGACGGTAACTGGGGTGGTGCGTGCGTTCTTGTGGGTGATCTTCCAGATGGGGGTTCAAGAAGATTAACAGGACGTTTTAAGCCCTACGTTGCATGGCATTAGAGTTGTGGAAACAGTCTGAATGAATCAAATATCCTGTTCACCTAAATTGGCCAATGGAGTGGAAACACACACACACACACACACACACACACCACCCCAAACAGTTATTTATGTCATATAGACAAAACACCGGGTTGGTTGACTGATCATTTCCACTCTGCAGTGAGCCATGCTTGGTATTTTCACTCTGGGTTTAACTGCCACATTTTTCCACTAATGGAACTGCTCCTCAGGAGGACGGTTCATTTTTAACCTTACTGCCCCTCATTCTCTGTCTTTCTGATCTCTTTGTAGACTGTAGAGTTCTTGGGTCATGATTAAACTCTAAAAGTGAAGCCTACTGGGGCAGCCGGGTGGTTCAGTCGGTTAAGCATCTGACTCTTGATTTTGGCTCAGGTCATGATCTCAGAGTCAGGAGATCAAGCCCCGTGGCGGGGGGAGGGGAGGGGAAGAAAAGTAAAGTCTACTTATTTATGACCATGAGAAACAGTCTAGAAAAAAATAAACTTAAGTCTATGTGGCAGGGAGGCAGTGCAGTATTGCAGAAAGAACAGGAATTTAGGAGCCTGGGGATTTGATTAAAGTCTTAGCTGTGTGGCCTTGTGCTAGTTACTTCACCACTCTGACCCCTTGGTTTAGTGGTCTTCAAAATGGGGCTGGTAATACCTACTTCCCAGGGTTTAGATGATGAGTGAGAAAGTGCATATTATCCCCTGGCAGGCCCTCAACTAAAAAGGGGAAGATCCCTCATTTACATTTATAACTCTGTCAACATAACTAAAAATGCTGAGTCCTCTAGCCTCCAACTCTTATCTGCCATATACTCTATGACTGTCACACACCCCAGTGATTTAACTATTCAAGCCAGCATCACACACACATCTTGTGGACCACAGGTGGGGAGGGAAAGGGACAATGTGCCCAGGAAAACGCGACGTTTCCGGAGCGAAGGGAGCAGATCTCAAGTACAAATGGTCCCTTTTGCTTATAAAAATGACCCCGTCAGCCTCACTCAGGGACTAGCCTTGGAGTCGACCAGAATCATTGATTCACAGACTCCTGTATTGATTTACTCAAAAAACATCCGGGGTGGACACCGTACTAGGCTCTGGGGACACGAAAGCGTGTGTCACGCCTGACCTCGTGCAGCTCTCGGGTCGGCGGGGGAGTCGAGCATCAAACAAGTGCTCATGAAGGTAAGTATTTCGGTGGAAGCTGGGATTCATGCTGTGAACAGCAAAGTGCAGGGCAGTCTGGGAGGGTGAAACCCCAGGTCAATGAGAACGATGCTTCGTCATCTGCGTTCTTTCCCCCCGGTTCCCAACCAGGTTGATGCGTTGTGGATGCAACACTGAAAACATTAACGGGAAGAGGAGTCTGGGAATACGAAACATGGAATACAGGGGGTATGTCCTTTCAACCATTGTTTCTGCACATTGACGTAAAAAGGGCCTTTCGACATCTGTAGAGAAGTATAATGCGAAAAACAATTTTTTGTACTTATCTTTCATTGAGGTTGCTCGTAAGTCCCACAGATGTTACCTCACCCAGGTTTTAGGACACTTCTCACAGGAACGTAAGGTGACACTCTGCCCCCATTTCACAGATGAAGTCACTGAGCTGGGAGGAGGTAAGGGTGATGTGGGATCAGGGGCCAGGCTGCCTGAATCCTGTCTCTGGCTTTGAACTCAGCAGCTAGCTATGTGACTTTGGGTGCTTCCCTTGTAGTTTCCTTTAAGGGTTTGGGATGGATAGTCTCCCGTGTCCCATATAGTTTGAATAATCAATGATGGTGTCAAGGAAACCGGGCAAATGTCAGAGTGCTGATTCTCAGGATATAATTCAAATCTTCGCGGATAACTTCGGCTTCCGAATAAGATTTCTGCAACAAGACCATCCCAAAAGACTATCAGGAATAAGTGAATGTTATGTTAGAAGGATCCTAGCTCAGTGTGTCCCCAAATGCCTAAGAGTAAGATTCTGGAGACCCAACCCAGACTTACTATATCCAAATTCCCAGGCAGAGGCCTGGGAAGAAATTACAGAATTCAATAGGCAACTTGGGAAAACACGGCCTCCATCCAGATCGGTGGTCTCACGTTACCAAGGACCTTAGAAGAACGGGGATAGCTGGATCCAACCCTAGAGGTTTTATTTACACGGGCTGAGATGTGTCCTGAATGATCACAGTTTTAGTGTCTCCCTGGGTCATTACAATGGGCAGCCAAAATCTAGAGCAAGCTCTGTCACTGTGCCAATGAACTTGTGCTGAACAGTTTCCATGAGGCTAATCTTACGAAGATGTAAAAACCATGTCCAAAGTCGCCCACTGATTGGGGGCAATGTGGGGCTGGACCCCCCAGCCCCTGACTCTGCTCTCGCTCTGTCCACCTCATTATGTTGATACCCTAATGTCAGTTTTCTTTTTTCTTTTTAATATTTGTTTATTTGGGGGAGAGTGTAAGTGGGGGGGGGGCAGAGAGAGGGGGACAGAGGATCCGAAGCAGGCTCTGCGCTGACAGGCTGATGTCATCAAGCCCCACGTGGGGCCCGAACTCACGAACCGCGAGATCACGACATGAGCCGAAGTTGGACGCTCCACCGACCGAGCCACCCAGGCGCCCCTGTAAGTTTTCTTTAAATGGAAAAGGAAAAGGTTTTAATTACAGTAGCCCAACGGAAAAAAAAATCATTCAGAAATTTAAAATTTGGAATTTAGTAAAACATTTGACTTCACAGAAATCCAAATTGTCTGTATGGTTCCCATCACCACCACCGACACCACTAAGGTAGCTCAAAGATGAACAAACTTGGAGAAATGCTTGCAACATAAATGACAAAGGGTTTTGTAAAAAAATCTCTAGAAACCAGTATGAGGACGGATAATCCAATGGAAGAACGATCAAAAGTAAATAGAAAATTAACACAGAAAGCAATTCAAGGGACCAATAAAATCATAAAAGTGTATTTTACCTCCTTAATAATTAAAGACCTAGAAATTAAAATACCAGTGAATTATTAATATCTGCTCATCAGATTATGAACGATGACATGATTGATAATCTCGATTATGGGGGAGGATGTGACTGCTGGTTATCGGGTACATCGGCAGAGTCTTTCTGCAGAGCAATTTGGCGATGCGTAAAGTCTTCAGGTATGTGCACGCTCTTTGACCTGGTGATTCTACCTCAAACAAATTGTCCTAAGAGGTTAAGTGTGTGAAGATCAATGTGCGTCTTTTTTTTTTTTTTTTCAACGTTTTTATTTATTTTTGGGACAGAGAGAGACAGAGCATGAACGGGGGAGGGGCAGAGAGAGAGGGAGACACAGACTCGGAAACAGGCTCCAAGCCATCAGCCCAGAGCCTGACGTGGGGCTCGAACTCACGGACCGCGAGATCGTGACCTGGCTGAAGTCGGACGCTTAACCGACTGCGCCACCCAGGCGCCCCAATGTGCGTCTTTTTATCACATGATTGTGTATTATATCAAACACTTGGAAATAATACAAACAGCCATTAATACACAATTGGTGAAATACAGTTTAGTTGATCTACACGATGGGGTAATACGTAAATATTAAAAATTATATTGCAGAATGACATGTATTGGCATAGAAATAACGTTCCATGTACATAAAGTGAATCGTTACCCAGCTATATATCACAGGAGCTCACTTTTTAACTTGTATGAGTGGGTCTGTATCACCACATATGCACCACATATGGGCCATAGAGACCTAGGTTTGGGATCCAGTTCTGGTCTTGTCTAAAATCCAGGTTTTTCAGAGAGGTTTTCCAGGATGTGGGACTTTGCATTCTAACCCTGGGACAATACTGACCAAATGAGAATGACTGATCGTCTGGTCTCATCCCTAACTCACTGTGTGACTTTGAACATGGTTTTTCCATGTTTGTGTTGCACATTCCTTTCTTAAAACAATGGATGTGACATAGTTGTGGTTGGAGAATTTGCACCCACTCCCATATTAACAATGTTTTTATTTGGGTGGTGAAATTATAGGCATTTTAGAATTTCTTCTTCGATATTTCTTTATAGTGCATATCTATAATTTTCATAATATAAAACACATTAAAGTTGTTTATATTAAAAACAACTCTAGGGTTAACTGGGGTCTATTTTCAGTACCAAGAAAATGGCAAAATGATGATAAAGAAGTATTTCTACAGAATGTCAATCACAGACATTTATTATAGAGGAGAACCTGAAACCAGAGATTCAAGAACAAAGAGTATCATGGACAATTTGTCCCTCACGACTACAGTATCTTACACCAGAAATGATACAGGAATAAAAAATATATATATATTCCTTGTGTTATAGAAGCAGCAACAGCCTTCCTGTATGGATTCAGTGTACTTTCAGTTTCGAACTAGAATGTTTTCTTTAATTTTTTTAATGTTTATTTATTTTTGAGAGAGAGAGACAGGGAGAGAGAGAGAGAGAGAGAGAGAGAGAGAGAGAGAGAGAGCATGAGCAGGAGAGGAACAGAGAAAGAGGGAGACACAGAATCTGAAGCAGACTATAGGCTCTGAGCTGTCAGCACAGAGCCCGATGCGAGGCTTGAACTCACAAACCGTGAGATCACGACGGGAGCTGAAGTCAGAGGCTTAACTGACTGAGCCACCCAGGCGTCCCAAGGAATAGAATGATTTAATCACTTTCTTCCCAGAATAAGAAGGATGTGGCTTATGAACAAATTTCCAAGTGAGTACGTGTTGTTTGAAAACATTCACCTTGGAAGTTTCTATGTTCATAATTTTCGTGTTGCTTCGATAAGGCTAAATAGTGATGCTTTTCAAGAAATCTTGTACTGATGATATTAGCATATCAACGGAAAAGTCCAATTGTCAAGTGAAGCAGTCAGCCCTAAACTTTGCGGTCCTAAGTTTGGGGAAACTTAAGAGGAACTTTCCCCCCAAAAGGCTTGGAATTGGGTCAAGCGTAAATTCACTTAGTTTGGTGAGAGATGGTGATGGGGAAGGAAAAGTTGCCAAAGCCCTCGTGGCGTGTGCCATGGCCTGGAAGGTGGGTAGAAATAACACATACTCTTTCTGGAAGTGTCCAAAGTGCACATTTTGACACGCATGGCATGGAAAGCTAACTCTGGTACTCTACCACGGCTGACGTCCTGACTTTCTCTGGGGCAAGTGCCCTTGCCGATTTCTCACCTGTCTTGCAACAGCTGCAGAGATTTGCACGAGTCTGAAGAGAGCAGGAGAAACTAGAAGCTGCCCCCTGTGAAGAACCCCCACCATCTTCCCAGCAGACCCCCAGGCCATGCCCCTACACCCGTCACCTGAATACTGGACACATTCGTTAATGTCACAACTTTTGAGATTTTCTTCCTAACTCATTCTTTGTGCTCTGTTCTCCACATCAGGAAAAGAAGAAAAAAAAACAAAGGCAGTGCCGAAATCACTCACAGTTCTGCCTTTGAAAATCCCTTTGACTTCCTTCTGCATCTGGAAATTACACCTGGATTCCAAAACATTCTTCGTTGCTTTTGATGAGGAAGTCAGGACTTCCCTGATGGGAGCGCATGGTTTGATTCACGGGACAGGATTCCTGACAGGTTTTGTGCGGACATTCCTACTGCAGGACTACAAATCATTTTGTGGGTCGGGTGATAAATCAGCAATCCTACTGCAGTACGTTTCTCCTTATCTAAATGTATTTCCCCAAATTCATTTTAATTAAGCAAAAAGGGTTTGCAAAAGTTTCCTTTGCATATTTGCAACCCCCTCCCTGCTGGCCGGGTGCCCAGACTGCAGGAGCGTCAGATCCCAGGCTGGACATGCAAATATCCCTGGTTACTGTGCAGCTCCAGACTCTTCCTGTCTAAAATATATTTTTAATCCAGAAAGATGAGGATATGAATTGCATTCCTGAATATGTACCATTAAAAGCACTGTGTGTATTTTCTCTGGATGCTCTGGAAAATTACGCACTAATCCGCATGTCACTCCGTTAAGCATAGCTATGGGATTATAACGGTTTGGGAATAGAAAGCTTGTGTATATACCAAAAAGCTTTGAGCTAATTTTGCTGTATTGCCAACTTAGTTTGTGAGAATCGAGCTGTGTCAAAAAAATTACAAAAATGAACCAAGCAGTTCTTTTCTCAATGAAATCTTTTATTTATGTAGTTTTTCCATTTTTTAATGTTTATTTTTCAGAGAGAGCAAGAAACAGAGTGTGAGCCGGGGAGGGGCAGAGAGAGAGGGAGACACAGAATCCCAAGCAGGCTCCAGGCTCCGAGCTGTCAGCACAGAGCCCGACGCGGGGCTCGAACTCGCAAACCGTGAGATCATGACCTGAGCCGAAGTCAGACACTTAACTGACTGAACCACCCAGGTGCCCCTCAACCCAATCGTTTTAAATGTCAAAATTGATTAAACCCTGACCTCAAACATGGTCCTAAGTCTGCCACTAAGCGGCTAACAGTGAGTAATGGATTTCAAGGTCATTTTTCTAACAATTTATGTGTCTACGAGTGACTTGATTTCTTTCTTCTGCTTCTTTGTTTATTCTTTTCTTATATTTCTTCCTTCCTTTCTTTTTTTATAGATAACTGTATCAGTCTGCTCAGGCTGCCATAACAAAATACTGCAGACTGTGGGGCTTCCAACAACAGAAATTTATTTTTCACGCTTCTGGAGGCTGGGGGTCCAAGATCAAGGTGCCAGTTGATTTTGTTCCTGGTGAGACTCTCTTTCTGGCTTGCAGAGGGCCACCTTCTTGTCCCCCATGGCAGAGAAAGAGGAAGAGAAAGAGGAGGAGGAGGAGGAAGGGAGGAGGGGAGCAGGAGGGAGGGAGGAAGGGAAAGAGAGAGAGAAAGAGGGAGGGAGGGAGAGAATGAGGGAGCAAAGAGAGTACTCTGGTGTTTTCCAGTCTACTGCAAGGACACTAACCCTAGTGGATCAAGACCCCATCCTTATGACCCCCCAACCTTAATTACCTCCTTATAGGCCCCATGGCCAAATTGCAGTCATGTTGAGAGTTAGGGCCTCAATATAGGATTCTGTGGGGGGGGGGGGGGCACGCATAATTCATTCCATAGCAACAATTGATTAAGAAAGTGAACATCATCTACTTGGTTTGAGAGAGCTGGCAGAATGTGCATGTCACTTGCTTTTCAGATGGACAGGTTTTGTACAAAAGAACTTCAAGTAACAATTGCAAAGCCTTGCTGATAGGAAAAAGCCATCACACAATGAGCAAAGGCTCAGCCACATCTAGAATCCTTTCCCAGCTGTATCTTTTTCTGGTTGTGTGGCCATGAGCACATGATATAAGATTTTGTAACCTGTTTGTGTGTGTGTGTGTGTGTGTGTGTGTGTGTGTGTGTGTGTGTGAATAATTGTATTCGTCTCAGATAACTGCTGATGAGTTTACCTGGGAATTTTTGCAGAAAATGCTTGGTGAGTAAGTGCTCACTTTTAGCCATTATTAACATCATTGCCATCATCATCATCATCATCATGGTCATTATCATTCCCAGACTAGTTAACAATAAGGTGAAAGTATTTTGTCTTGTAAGCAGGTGTGTCATTCTCCAAAGAATCACATGCAATACGTGAGACCAGAAGCACAATTCTTTTTTGCTCAAAAAGAATCTTAAACAATCTTACTCGTAGGTTGTTGCACATGGTACACTCTCGAGAGAAAAGCTGTTTAGACCCCGAACCGCCAACTTGAGTCCCCACGGAGATCACTGTCCACTGAGCAGAACATACCTTTAACAGCTTGCCTTCTTCCCCACATGAATGTTGTCTCTGTAGTGATTTACAGGAAACTCAACGCGGACCCAACCCCGCAAGTGTCTCCAAGAAGAACCCAAACTCACTGTAGAACAGCAAGAGAGAAATAATGCCACTAGAATGAATTTTCAGTTCAGTAGAGTAAGTTTTTCTCAAGCTATTCAACATTTGCAATGCCTGAAAACACTTTCTCCAAAACCACTTCCAACCCACAGCTCATAATATTTTTATGATTAACCTTAGAGGGAGCAAAAATATAACCAGCACTATGTCACATTCCCACAACCAAACTTCTGGTCTTTTTCACCGGTGGGGTAGGGAAAGGGGGGTTTGGATAGTCCAGGGGATGCAGAGAGAAAGTCCTTTGTCTGGAGTTTTTAATTGCTGAGGGTTTTTTTTTTTTTAAACCAAAGAAGCAATTCCTTTCATGCACCATGTCTCACCTTGAATTCTTATCCACGAGGGACATAGCTGATCAATGATGTAATTCTACAGTTATTTAAGGATAGTGATTCTTTTATTCTCACCAAAGGTTTGCCCAAAATTAAAAGGAGCCTGGAGTCATTTATTTTAATCTCTCAAGATTGTTTATTGTTTCTACAAGTTAGGGCAGCCCCATCTTTGGAAGGCATAGTCCAAGAGAAAAGTCGATAAAATGATAGCATTGTTAGATGGGGTGGGGTTTTCGCAAAATAGACTCATTGTTGATGGTCTTTTAAGGTAACACTTCATATTTTATCTTGTGGCCTTTCTGAAATGCATGGATGTTCGTTTGGCGTAAACAACAACACTATTAACTTACCTTTTGAGACTTGGCCACCATTGAGAATTCAGTAAACGTCTACAAATTGTAAACTTCAATAGTGGATTCTTGAAAATGTTCATTTCCGTGTAACTTCCTTTCCATGTGCTGCCATAAAGCTCTTTGGTCTTTATACCATGTATAAAATGAGGAGTCATATACACACTTAATTTGGGTTCTTTGAGTATTATAAGCTTCCCTCCTCCCAATATAATTAATCACTTTTCCATGCATGATGGAAACTGCAAAATGATTTTTCCCCCTTGGGTTACAAAAATATCCCTAGATTGTCAGCTTTTGCTTTTCAGGCTCTTTGATCTACTTTGAACGTGAAATGTGCAGGACCACCAAGCTGGACCCCAAGCTGGGTGGGTGACCTCTACCCTACAGTGTGAGAAAAAAAGCTGTAAATTTTCCCCCTTATTTTTTTATACGCATGAGTTTTTTATTTAGAAAAAGAAACTAATACATAATCAGTACCTTTACAGTTAACTCACCCAAATGTTATTTGTTTAAGGTATTTGATGTCCAATATACTTAGTGTTGTTGTTTTTTTTTTTAAATAAGGCTCGTTTAAGCTCTTTTCCTAGAAAAGGGATGTTGCCTTTGCCAAAGGCACATTATCTTCAATATCCAGTATTTTCAGTCTATTTTCTGCAACTTAAATTTTCCACATCTTAATTTGTCTCAGTTCTCTAAATTGGTAGGGTTAGAAGGCCTTCCTTTCCTAGCATCTGACTCAACTTGCTTAGGAAATTAAACAAGGTCTTTCCCCTTTGATGGAGAAACCAATCACCGATGGGCGCACAAATGAGAGAAAGGTGAGGTCTTCAAAGTCTGCCCCTATTTATATAAGCACCTTCCAACATCCAAATCTGTTCTACGTCACTATAATACCTACTGTGTCTAAAACTATAGTATTACCTTATAAGGAAAATCTCCTGTGAGCCAAAAATTTAAAGTCTAGTTATAATGAAAAGACATCAGAGAAAAAAATGACTCAATGAATTTTAAAAGCCCTACACGGAGAGCAGTTCACCTGTTATTACAGATGTGAATAAATCGTGTAGATTAATTACCCAAGTACAAGAATATCTATAGTATGCAAGCATCTATTGGGGGGGATTACTCATTGAACTATGGCCCCAGCCTAAGAACCCAACACATGTCTGAATTTGAGAATGAAGGTGGTTTGGGAAAGAACGTGCCAGCAATTTTAATGTTTTTAAAATCCTGGTGTGGTTCCTCAAGTTACAATTGCTTTGCTACATTTTCTATGCCAAGAATAGAGTTTCATACCTTTCCAAACAATGCAACTCCGGTGGGACGTTTGGTTGGGGAAATGAATCACATAAGATACCATGCGATGATGTCTTTACCTTTCTTTTCCCTAAATTCTACCCATTCCAGGGGTTTCTACACTTGTACAAACTATTCAGCGCTCAGATGGAGACTGTAAGAACCTCCTGGTCCTTAGATGTTCTTCTGGGCCTCATGCATAGCAAGTCTGAAGCGAGCAAAGGCTAGAGTGAAAACCTTCCTTGATCTACACTGCATGGCCTTGGGAGGACACTTGAGAAAACACAGTTACATTATGTTAGGCCTCTTTGCGCCCAGTACTTTTTCTCGAAGATGTTTCAAGAGTACTTGTGGAATGGTACAAACCCCAGATTGTAAATTTCTGCTCTTGGGCTTCACTAAATACCCTTGCCCTCTCCAGAAACATTCTCTGCCACTGCAGAAAGTTGCTGAGTCCTTATTAGATTCATTCAAAACTTGGTGACCTTTAAGCAAACCCCCAAAGATGAGAGATGATAAAGAAGAAAACTAGAAAATGTTACTGGTAGACACAGTGCATTCATTTCTTTTTTTGAAGTAATCAACTCTTGAGCTGAGAGTTTCAAAATTCTATTCAGATTTAGACATCTTTCAACAATAACGATGTGAATGATTTCCAAGTTACCCACTCTATAATTCTTACTAAGTAGAATAATGCAGTATTTACTGCAAACTTGAGTATTTGATTTTCATATGACAAACTTCTGATTAAATACTCTGTAGATTGTGATCACCCACCGCGACCTTCAGGTAACCTGTTGTTCCAAACCAGACAGGAAGAAAGAAGGAGTGGTCTTAGAGGAAACGAAGGCTATTGTAAGGAACTCTGAACTGGAGAGTCAAGAAATGCGTCATTCATTCTATTCACAATCTTAGACAAAGTCTTGTTTTCTCTCTACCTTAGTTTCTCATTTCGTTAAAAAAAAAAAAAGGACAGAAAAAATGTCATCTTCCAAGAATATGGTAGAAAAAGATGTTGAGTTGAGTAAAAAGGTTAGAGCTGATGGTCCCCTTCAAAGGCATTATGCTTAGTGAAAAAAGTATAGCTCAGAATGTTACATGCTGTTTGATTCCATAACATTCTTCTTTTTTTTAAATTTTTTTTATTTTTTTTAACGTTTATTTATTTTTGAGACAGAGAGAAACACAGCATGAACGGGGGAGGGGCAGAGAGAGAGGGAGACACAGAATCGGAAACAGGCTCCAGGCTCCGAGCCGTCAGCCCAGAGCCCGACGCGGGGCTCGAACTCCCGGACCGCGAGATCGTGACCTGGCTGAAGTCGGATGCTTAACCGACTGCGCCACCCAGGCGCCCCCATAACATTCTTGAAAGGACACAATTCTAGAGAGGGAGAACAGATTGGTAGTTGCAGAGGGTCAGAACGGAGAGGCGTGTACATAGAAGAGTAGAGTGAGGGGGTTCCTTCGGTGATAGAACAATTCTGTATCTTGGCTGTGTTGGAGGTTATATGAATCAACACCCTAGATAAAATCGCATAGAATTACATGCACACACGCAAATTGAATGCGTGTTAAAAATGCTACAAACTGGACAGCTCTGCGGGTCATTTAACAGCATGACACCAACGACAACTTCTGGGAGAGCTTGATGAAGGGTACAGTTGGACTCTGTGTATTATTTTTATAACTTCCTGTGAATCTATTCTTATTTCAAAATAAAACATGTTTAAAAGTGTCATTACAGAGCTGTCTCCAGGTGCCTTCTTGACTAATCCAGTGTTCCCTACGTGTACAATCACAATGAGATTAAAAGCACAAATAATTTTTTAAAAAAAGGGCCATCGTGAAAGAATGGCAATTGTTACATGGGGTGGGATGAGTCACAACAAAACCATCAAACGGAGTTCTTCTCTTGTAACGTAACTTTGCATAAACGTGAATACAATGGTGCCTTGTTTAACACCACTTTGAACTTACAAGCAAACTTCTTAGGGACAGCCTTTTGAAATATAAGCCTTTTGTAAATCGAGATGCCATGGAACATTTGTTCCATGAACTGTTTCACGAAAACAAATCAATCTGTAGTAAAATAAATTTGGAAATACTGGAATTAAACATATTTTCCCCTGGATCTCTTTTCATAAGAATAATTAAAAAAAAAAACACATACTTTTGAAAAAATAGACTCTAGCCTTCTACTCCCCAAAACAATGGACGAGGTGATCCCGATGATTTGGCCCAATTCGCTGCTGAAGACGAGTAGGGTGTTGGAACACACACAGACACGCTCACACACACACACGCGCGCGCACACACACACACACACACACACACACTATCTGACTGAAGGCAACAGAGAGCTGTCAATGCAGCGAAAAAATACGAAGCCGAGAGCCAGAAGACAGAAACACAAAGAGAAAGTGTCAGCATTTGGGTCATTTTCACCATCAAGTAAACATTTTTACCTGGAAGAGGAAACTACAAATTTTTAAAGATATTCAGAGCTTTTGCCAATTATACAAGGTGAGTGGGAGAAAAACAGGAATCCAGGGCCTGCCGGGAGTCCTGGTATATCTCTCGTGCTTTGGATCGAGAAGACCGAGTCTTGTAACCTAGGGATCCAGGTGAATGGAAAAGACGGCCCTTAGGAAATGCAAGTCCTCTTATTTGTTAAGTATTATTATTATGTTATTATTTTAAATTTAAATCTAAGTTAACCTATAGTGTAATAATGATTTCAGGAGTAGAACCCAGTGATTCATCTCTTACATTAGGACAGCCACTGCTCATCCCGACAAGTGCCCTCCATCGTGCCCATCCCCCATTTAGCCCACCACCACCCCCCACCTCCCCTCCAGCAGCCCTCAGTTCGTTCTCCGTATTTAAGAGTCTCTTATGGTTGGTCCTGCCCCTGTTTTTATATTATTTTTGCTTCCCTTCCTTTATGTCCATCTGTTTTACATCTTTAATTCTACATATGAGTGAAGTCTTATATTTGTCTCTGACTGACTTATTTCGCTTAGCATAATACACTCTAGTTCCATCCATGTGGTTGCAAATGACAAGATTTCCTTCTTTTTGATTGCTGAGTAATATTCCATGGTATGTATGTATATATATATGCATACCACATCTTCTTTGAAGCTGAAGTCTACCTAAGGATCACTTCAATCTCTGAAATTGGTCCCACGTCAATCATCTCTCTAGGAACATTAAGTCTTAAAGATAATTTATAATTTGTTACATACATCAGGCAGGAAGTCAAAAGTATCATGGCAGAGGCACCTAGGTGCCTCAGTCGGTGGAGCATCCCACTCTTGATTCTGGCTCAGGTCATGATCCCAGGGTTGTGGGATCAAGCTCAGCTCTGGGCTCCATGCTGAGTGGAGAGCCTGCTTAAGATTCTCTCTCACTCTCCCTCTGCCCCTCTCCCCTGCTTGTGCTCTCTTTTCTCTCTCTAAAAAAACCAAACCCCCCCCCCCCAAAAAAAAACAAAAAAAAAACCAACTAAAAAAAGTCAAGGCATAGGAAGCCAGAAGAAAAACAACAGAAACAGACCCAAAAGGGCTCCGGATACAAGTTACCGAACAACAGAATTTAAAGTCGCAAGTGGTCAAGGAGACACAAGGAAAAATGCAGAATTTTGATGAATATTTAAGAACTGTTGGGATAATCAAAGGGAAATGTTAGAAAACTACAATTATTGAAATTAGGAACAAAGATGAAACTAAAGTGTATTAAAGAATAAGACAGAATCAGTGAGGTGAAAGACAGATTCAGAGAAATGACCCAGATGGAGGCATACAGGGGAAAACGGATGAAAAAAGTAGAATGCGTAAGAGAAAAAAATGGAGTGACAATTTCCATTGAACATGTAATGAGGTTCCTTCCAGAAAAATAAAAGAAAGGGAGTGGTATAGACTTAGTATGTAACGGGGCATGGTTGACAACTTTCCAAACTGGCAGAGATTCAAGAAGCAGGAGAAATCCAGAGAAAAATCCCATCAGAGTAAATGACTGAAAACCAAAAATAATGGGAAAACACGAGAAGTGACCAGAGAAAGAAAGACACGTTGATTTCCAAGGAGGAACATTAGATGGAGAGTCATCACCCCAAGAATAAATAAGCGAAGCGAAATAAAATACTCACACTTTAAAAAGAAAGTAAACAAACCATTAAAAAAATGAAATAAAACAACATAAAAGCCAGAAGGCAATGGACAAAGTTTTCGAAATGGTGAAAAAAAAATTAATATTCAACCTAGAACTCTATATTGAATTGAAAAATACCCTTCAAGGATGAAGACGAAATGAAGACATTTCCAGACAAACAAAAACAGAGAGTATGTCACTGGTAAACTTGAATGGAAGGGAATAGTGGAGGCTTTCTTTAGGAGGAAGGACAATGGTCCCAGAGGGAGGCCTGAAGTTGCGGGAAAGACTGAAGAGCAAGAAAAGGCGATTATGTCTGTAAACTAGAAGAATTTTGACTGCACGGATCCATAATAGTATTTGAATAGAAGATGCAAAGATGCATGCAAATGCAAGTAAGCTGGGAGGGAGGGAAAAGGAGTTTCTGCATCATGTGACTGGGGTTAAGAGGGATTAGGTTCCGCGGCATCAGGTTGTATCTCTAAGTAAGCTGGTGGAAGAATAGTGAACCAGTGTTCACCCTCACACTCACAGAGAGGGGGACAATAGGACAGATGTTAAGGACCCTAGAAGCCCCAAGTAATGCAGGGCTGGAGACAGAAGGAATGTAGAAATGGGTAAGACAAGTAGAAAGGAAGTAACAGGATGGCAAATTTTGCATCAAATAGGGTAGTATTTTTAACACTACTGTAGGCTGTGATCTCAGTGGACGATGAAAACAATAGTTCACGTATGGAAGTCCTATGTCAAACCGCCTAACAAGCAGTGACTCATTCATATGTCGTAAGTACCATTATTTATTCCCACTTGAAAAATGAAATTTAGGCACAGAAAGGTGGAATAACAGACCCAGGATCGCCCAGCAGGTGGGGGCAGAGCCGGCATTTGAAACCCTGCAGTTAATTCTCAGCTTGTGTGTTTGATTGCCATGTTGGGCTGTATGATTCTGCCCCTCCTGTGGTAGCACTGAGAAAGTTCCAGACTTACTGTCTGGCATTAAAGAAAATAAATTGTTGGGGCGCCTGGGTGGCTCAGTCGGTTGGGCGACCGACATCGGCTCAGGTCATGATCTCACAGTCCATGAGTTCGAGCCCCGCATCGGGCTCTGTGCTGACAGCTGGGATCCTGGAGCCTGTTTCAGATTCTGTGTCTCCCTCTCTCTCTGACCCTCCCCCGTTCATGCTCTGTCTCTCTATGTCTCAAAAATAAATAAACGTCAAATAAAAAAAAATTTTTTTTAAGAAAATAAATTGTTTGAAACTTCAGGAATTTCCCCAGAATTAGAAACTGAAGCCACCAATATATTAAAACTTAAAATAAGGGCACCTGGGTTGCTCAGTTGGTTGGGCATCTGACTTCAGCTCACGTCATGATCTCATGGTTCATGGGTTTGAGCCCCACATCCGGCTCTGCGCTGACAGCCTGGAGACTGGAGCCTGCTTCAGATTCTGTGTCTCCCTCTCTCTCGGCCCCCCTCCCCAGAGCTCACGCTCTGTCTCTCTCTCTCTCAAAAATAAATAAACATTAAAAAAATTAAAACTTAAAATATCACATCGAGAGCAGCTTGGTCATCATTTATATTAAGAGCCCTAAGAAATTTCATTCTTTGATGTAGTATTTGCATTTCTAGGAAACTACACCAAAGACGAAGTACGGGGAAAAATGGATGAATAGAGATGTTCATGGGGCCTTATCTGTGACAGAGAAAAAAAAAAATGAAACAGGATAAATGTGTCATTAATGATGATGAGATTATACATGGTCATTAAAAGGGCATTGATAAATACAAGTATTATGGATACATCCAGCATTTACATGTATATAATAAAAAGCCATTATACCAAGTAATGGAGAAGGGAATCAAACGGCATATGCTAAAATAATCACACATATATTCAACCCCCTTTTCCCATTCTCCTTGACAAAAATCCCCAAAGAAAAAGACAACTGTGAAAAACCTAATATAGTCTTGAAGCAAATATGTTAAAATATTTGCAATATGTATATTGGGGTGGTAGGATTGGTTATATATTTGTTCCTCATTTTGTATTTTCCAGTTCTTCTTGGGGACTGTGTTCGAATTAATATGTAAATTCATTAATACCAAATATGTTTGTTTGAAATGGTGAAATCTTCTCTTTTCTGATGAGGGCACATTTGGGCTCTCCCTGAGAGCGTTTAGAAAAGGATCAATTACCCAAAGAGAGCAGAGTTCCTGATGGAACATAGCCTTGTTTTCTTCTGAGGAAAACCCAACCACAATACAAGTGGTTTGGATTCACCAGCCTTGTGCCCATTGCCTTGGTGTGGAAGGCCCCATCGCTTCCAGCTGATAATGCACAGCCACTGCCAAAGCCAGTGGCTCCAAGGGAAGACCGTGTCTGGGCATGACTCTCAGGTGGCAGGAGGAGAGAGGAAAGAGGACATTGGAGAAAAACAACCCGTGTGAGTCCCTGCTCTCTTTAGAACTTTAAATGATACTTTTGTGGACACTTCCATCCATCCATCCATCCAAGATCATTTCTTCAGCAAATGAGTATTGCACGTCTGTCATATGGAAGCACTTTGCTGAGGGCCAAGAGGCTAAAATTAGTTTAGGGAAAAGATCCTGTTTTAGTCCTAACGACCAATCAATTGGGGAAATGGAGACTTCATGCTCTTTTTTTTTTATAAACTAAAGTCCGCTTCAATTTCCTTATCTAGTGCTATTGATATGATATTGTTTAGATGTTTGGTTATCCTGAGAATCAAAGAGCCTGCTGGCTATTTACTAGGTTCCTTTAAAGTTAGTTTCTCAAAGGATAGTTTGTCCAGGGAGGCGTAGAGAGACAGGAGTCTTTCTTCATCTCAGAGGTCCTTTCCCTGGGGTCTATGGACCCTGAGGATCTATGATGAGGATCCTTATGAACTTGGTTAGGACAAAATATATCCTTATTTTTACCAATCTCTAAATCAAATGTGGGAATTTTCTTTAATCTTGAATATAGAGAACTAATGGCAGTAATATTAGAAAGACATATGACTTTCTTGTCTATAGAAATAACAGATATTTTCCAACCAGGTTATATTTGTTACAAATGTATCAAAACACCGTGCATGCTCACCACGACCCTGAAATTACTGTCATTCAGCTCACGTGTAGGTCTTGTTATTTAATGACTTAATGAAAAAACATAATCGTTTCTATTTGCAATTAAAAAACCTGTTTTGATAGCTATTTTGCTATGAATTAAGGTTCCCTAGAGACACAGAATAGGATCCATATATATGACTTACTATATCAAGAGATTTGTTGTAAGGAATTGGCTCGTGCAAGTTTGGAGGTCAAGAAGTCCTGAGATCTGCATTCTGCGAGCTAGAGACCCAGGTGAAGTCCGTGTCTCCTTCCTAGTCCGGATCAAGCACATCAGCCAGGACAGTAACCCCCTTCTTTGCCTGTTCATTCAGAGTTATGAGGAGCCCAAAGTGGCAAAGCAGCAGTCTTCACTTCCAGATCAATAGAATCATTGTTTTGTCTCCTGGTGGACGCACTCTGCCCTTTGGAACTAAGACTACTAGGCCAGCAGAGCATAGAGTCGTGGGAACAGGAAACAAAAGTTTTGCTAGGGGGTCATTCGGGGTAGTAGTGAGTGGTAACACTCCTATGTCCACCCCTTGATTTCTGGACCCACGAAGCCTGGCTAAAGGAGAAACAGCACCATAGAGTGAATGCTGATTCCCATCATATCCAGCCTTCTGGAGAACCCTGCCCCAGGTCCGGGGGTATTCCCACATTGCCAACACTGTAGCTGAATCTTCAAAACGCCATTCCCCTGTTCTGTCAGGTCAGCTGATTCAGGATGCTTGGGGACATGGTCGGAACGCTAGCGAATTCCATGAGTGTGGGTCCATTGCTGTACTTCATTTGCTGTGAAGTGAGACCCTTGATGAGAGGCCATGCTGTGTGGAACACGGTGATGATGGGTCAGGCATCTGTAAGTTCATGGATGGCAGTTTGGGCATACTGTATGCAAGGTAGGTAAATCCCTATCCAGAGCAGAGCACTGTCCCCTCCATGATGGAAGTGATCTAATGCAATCAACCTGCCCTCAGGTAGCTGGCTGATCATCAGGGGCTCGGTGCTGGTCTCTGCTGCTGGTAGTTGGGTCACTCAGCAGAGGCTATAGCCATGTTGGCCTTGGTGAGTGGAAGGCCACGTTGCTGAGCCCATGCATAACCTCCATCTCTGCCGTCATGGCCCCTGTGCTCATGAGCCTGTTGGGCAATGATGGGGTGGTTTGGGTAGTCAACTGGTATTCACAGAACAGAAAATCCTCTCCACCTGATTATTAAAGTACCCCTCTGCTGAGATAATCTTTTGGTGAGCATTCACACAGGACCCAAATAGCTTCACATTTTTTTTGCCCATCAAAGGGGTCTATCTGCATATTTTTTCCCCAAATTTCCTTGTCACCAATTTTCCAATCATGTTCTTTCTAAGTCCCTGACCATCCTATCAAATAATTGGCCACAGCTCATGAAGCAGTGTATAATTACATATCTGGCCATTTCTAAACAAAGTACACAAGCAGGTGCATTGATCCAAGTTCTATCTACTGGGAGGATTTCCCTTCACTGTTGTCCTTCAGAGATATCCCAGAGGGGCTGAGTGTGCAGATGTCCACTTTCAGGTGGTGCCTGGGTCTCATGGAGACACGTTGGAAAGTGAGGCACAAGTCTTCTCTTCCTCTGTCAACTGATTGTAGGGAATTCTTCACGAAGCTGCAGGCACAGGCTGGGAGACAGAAGGTAGCATCGCAGGAATGGGGACCACGGACATTTATGCCACTTCTTTGTGTAACTTGTACCTTCAAGGCCACTCAGGCAAGCCCGATTGTATCACTTCCAGTTGATGACAGAGTGTTGCTGTGCACACCCAACTTTATGGCTTGATGGGTCAGGAAATGCCTGGTTCATGATGGGAGTTCAGGTCACATGGTAACTCGGTGGCCTGTGGTTAAGCATTTAATTTCTACTAAGGCCCAGTAGCAGGCCAAGCATTGTTTCTCAAATGAATAGTTATCTCCATAGGGCTGCTTCAGTATCCTAAGGCACTGCAATTCACCCACAGACTCCAAACAGCATTTGTCTCTGCCCCGGATACTCCAATCACCGTTGGATCTGCCGGGCTCTATGGCCCAAGTGGCAGAGCAGCTCGGACCTGTTGCAGAGCTTTCTCTTCTTCTGGGCCCCACTCGAAACTAGCAGCTTTTTGGGTCACTTGGTAAACAGGCTGGAGTAGCCCACCCAAATAAAGAATATGTTGCCTCCCATATCCTAGGAGGCCCACTAGGCATTAGGCCTCCTTTTAGTTGTAGGAGGACCCAGCTGCAACAACTTATCCTTCACCCTAGAAGGGGTGGCTCGACAGGTTCCATACCACTAGATGTGTAAACATCCCGCTGAGGTAGAAGGCTCTGGATTTTTTGTTGGATTTCTGTCCCACCCACTGGCATGCAAATATCTTACCAATAAGTCTAGAGTAGCTGCTACTTCTTGCTCACTGGGTCTGATCAGCACAATGTCATCAACATAATGGACTAGTGTCATCCTTCATGGAAGGGAAAAGCAATCAAACGAAATTGTGACGTAGTGCTGTAGCATTGATAGACTCTGGGAGTAGGACCGTGAAGGTGGATTGCTGACCTTGCCCACTGAAAGCAGAGTGCTTCTGGTGATCTTTAGCACCACCTTTTGAGAAAAAAGCATTTTCCAGATCAAAGGGTACATACCAGTTACCACAATGTATATTAATTTTCTCAGTCAATGAAGCCACATCTGGTACAGCAGCTGCAATGGGACTCACCACCTGATTAAGCTCATGATGCTCTGCTGTCGTTGCCCAAGATCCACCTGCCTTCTGCACAGGACAAATAGCAGAGTTGAATGGGGATGTTGTGGGAATCACCATCCCCGCATCTTTCAAGTCCTTTATGGTGGCATTAACCTCTGTAATCCTTCCAGGAATCTAGTATTGGTTATCCTGAAAATCAAAGAGCCCACTGGAGACTTCTTGGTGTCCTTCTAAAGATAGTTTATCAAAGCGTAGTTTATCCAGGAAGAAGTGGAGGAAAACCAAGTTTTCTGCATCTCGGAAGTTCTTCCATGGCTAAGAATTTTATAAACTGGGTTAGGACAAAATGCTGCTTTATCTTTATTAACTGTTAACTCAGATGTATTTTCTTCAATCACAAATATAGAAAATCCGTGGGAGAAGTATTACAAAGCACTTGTGACTTTCTTACCAATATAAATCATAGATATTTTCAAACCACATTATAGTTGTTGCACGTGTATCAAAATATTGTTGATCATCTCAGCAGTTTTGATATTTTGATATTTAATGAGTTAATAAGGAAGCATAATTGTTAGAAGCTACAACTGTTTAAAAAAACTGTTTTGATAAAAAAACCAAAAACCTATTTTGATAAATATATGCCAGTATAATTGCATTTAACAGAACAGAGCTATACTGGTACAAAACTGGATGTCTTGTGTCTCTGATCACCATCATAGCTTATTTTGGTATGGGGCCATATCTGTATTTTCTATCTGACTAGACAATCGCTAATAATCTTCCTTGACACTGATAATACTATTTTATTTTTGTTGTTCCTCTTCCTCAGTTATTTCACAAATTATTTTGGACCTGAGGTGTAAGATGTCTATGACAATGTATGCCATCTTATTTCTACTCCCCCAATGTTCTACTGAATTTAGTTCTATTGCAAGAATGATACCCTGTGTTGCTGCATTCCAATCATGAGCTTTATAAAAATCCCAGAGTTTTAGGCATAGCAGAATAAGGGAGAGTTTTCCATCAGAGATAATCACAGAAGGTATTTATTCATCGTTCCTTCAACTAATGTTTTCCAGAGACTATATTGAATATCAGGAATGTACCAGATTATTTAGGGCTTCAAGAATGGATGTGACATGGTTACAATAGTACAAGAGCTTAATCGAGCAGGGGAGTTAGACATGTAAAAGGTCCCAGGGACAGAGAACATGGATCAGGGGACGCACAAGAGAATATAGTTGTCAAAGTAGAGAAGGGGTAAAGGAAAAGAATTGGTTGACGGTGGAGCCATTACAATCAGAGGAATCAAAACAGGTAAAGGAACATATGTCTTGGGGGTTAACTGATGTCTGTGGGGCTGGAATAAACACTATCTGGGTAGGAAAGTGGGAGAAGTTCCTGCCAGAAAGATAGCATAGCATGGAGACTGGACTTGGGATTTCTCAACAGGTAATGGAAAGCCATTAATAACTTTTAAGCAGGGGAATAGCATGATCAGACACAAGCATTAGAAAGATGATTCAGGAGATGACACATTGAAGGCAGACAGGAAATCAAAAAGATCCTGTGACCTCTCTGAGTTTGGAGAAAAAGAGAAAAGAAAGAATCAAAGGTGCCTTTCAACTTTCTTGCTTAGGTGAGAGGTTTGGTGGTGACATCCTTAATTGGAGAAGGTCATGTTAGAGGCAGAAAGTAAAGGTCTGGAGCTCAAGGGAGATATTGAGTCTGGGAAAATAAATGTATGAGTCATCCACATGGAAGTGATAGTTAAAGCTATGGGAATAAACGCATTTTCCTAGGAGAGTGTCTAGACTTGAGATGTGAGGATCTTTGAGGACACAACCCGGGGGAACAGTAACGTGTAAGGGTGGAGTCAGGAAAGATGAGTCAGTGAGGAAAACTAAGGGAGACAAGTCAGACTACCCTTCAGAGAATCCAGAAGCACCATCAGAGGAAAACTGAGGGTGGGGGCAGAGGGGGGCAGCGGTGGTGATTTTCAATGAGAATTTCAAAACTAGTTATAGAGGCTGAGGTCCAAGATGACTATCCTGGAGGTGAAGTGAAATTGTCCACACGAGGATGACATCTAGGGGGTGCATTAGTCTGCTGGGCTCACAGCAGAATACCAAAGACCGGGGTGGGAGGCTTCAACAACAGAAATTTCTTTCCTCACGGTTCTGGAGGCTGGAAGTCTGGAGATCTAGGTGCCATCAGGTCTGGTTTCTCGTGAGGTTTCTTCATGGTTTATGGATGGCCACCTTCTAACTGTGTCTTCACAGGGCCTTTCTCTGTGTATGCACACCCTTGGTGTCTCCTCATGCTCTTAAAAAGGTATCATTCCTACTGGAACAGGCCCCCATCCTTATGACCTCACTTAACCTTAATTACCTCCTTAAAGGCCTTACCTCCTAGCACAGTCACACTAGAAGGTAAGAGCTTCAACATATGAATGGCGGTGGGGCACAATTCGGTCCGTGGCAGGAGCTGTGATGGGAAAAAGTGATAGGAAATGGAGTTGCCAAGACCCAGGACTCCAGAGGCGGGGAGTGAATCAGTTTCTCTAAGAGGATGTATAAATGGAGTAATGCACCTCGTAAGAGGAGTAGGTGGACGAGAAGACCCATCACTGACGCTCAAAGGCTTGTGGACCAGGGTAAGATGGCATCTGCATTTTCTCCACAGTGGATTGGCGGTGTGAAGAAAGTGACCTTCCGGGATGAAGGTCTGTTATCTGTTGTTTTCTAGTGGTCCCGCCAGTGGGTGCTCCTCGAGGCTGTGGGATAGTCAGAACCAGAGAGGGGACATCTGCCCAAGGTACAGTGTGTGAATCCACTTGGTCAACCCACAGCCTTAGCTTTGTATCAGTGACCTGAACCCTCCGCCATCTGATGAACAGTCTCATCTGTTTCCAGATGCCTTTCCCATCAGGACCTACATTTGGTCACAGCCCCTGCTGACTCAGCAATGTTGGAGTTGGTACTAGACATCAGAGAAGGGTCATTTTATTGCCACGGTCGGTTGCCCAGGGACACACATGAAGTTGTGACTCTCTGTGTAAGCTAGATCTTCCGTAGAGGCCCACACTTCCGGGCCTGCCGTTACCCTTGCTGCCCACCTTCCAGAGTGTTCCCTCTGAAATGTAAATTATACTGCAGATCTCTTCCGCTAAACCTCTCCAGCAGATCTCCATCACACTTATAATAAAATCAGGGTAGGGGCACCCAGGTGGCTCAGTCAGTTAAACGTCCGGTTTGATTTCGGTTCAGGTCATGATCTCACGGTTTGTGAGATCAAACTCTGCGTTTGGCTCTTTGCCAATAGTGTGGAGCCTGCTTGGAATTTTCTCTCTCTCTCTGTCCCTCTCCCCACTCAATGCTCTCTCTCTCTCTCTCTAAGTAAATAAATAAGCTTAAACAACAACAACAAAACCTCCAGGGTCATTGCCACCACCTCTTCTCGCCATGACCTATGGGAGTGATTCTGCCTTCCTCCCTCGGCCACCATGGGACATTTGGTGATGTCTGGAGACTTCTGGGGTTGCCCCAACTTATGGAGGTGCTAATGACATCTGGCGGATAAAGGCCAGGGATGCTGCTAAATGTCTTACAATGCACAGGACTTGGACCCACCTCCCGCTACAATGACAAAAAACTATCTAGTCCTAAATGTCCATAGTGCTGAGGTGAGACACCCTGCCCTACAGCGTGCTTGTGCTCTGGCTTGCCCACCCTGCCCACCTTCTCTGGTATTCCTCCTGGTCCGTCTTGATTTTCTCAGACACATCAGTGCTACCTGAGGACACGTGCCTTCACTGCTCCCACTGGTACGGCCCCTAAATGTCTCCAGAACTTGCTCCTTCCTAAGGCTTTCTCGGATCCTACCGACTAGCTCCTTCCCTCAGACCACTCCCTCCCCTTTCTTCTAAGCCTGCTTATCACCTGCAATTATAGAGCTTAATGGGCTCTTTTCATCTGTCTTCCGTGCCAGGAGGTGACCTCCAAGGTAGCACAGGCCTGGTCCTGTTCACTGCGGTGTATCCCATCTCCAAAGGCCCAGCATACAGTTGGACCTCAATAGCCAGCTGCCAAAGAAGCCAAGGAGGGCAGAAAAGTTGCTGTTGGAGGTGGAGAAGGTTCCTGGGGTGCAGTGATGTGTGATCCCTTTGCTCTCTCAATACTCATCTGGTGAAAATTCTTCAATTATTATTATTTTTTTAATTTTGGGGGGGGAGAGAGAGAGAGAGAGAGGGAGGGAGAGAAAGGGAATGAGCACGAATGGGGGAGGGGAAGAGAGAGAGGGAGACAGAATCCCAAGCAGGCTTTGCGTTGTCAGATGGCTGACCGACTGAGGTCAAGAGTCGGATGCTTAACTGACTGAGCCACCCAGGTGCCCGAAAACTCTTCAGTTAGATTCTGAAGTCACCTGGCTCTACACGTACTTAACAGCCAACATAATGAGAGATCCAACGAGGAAGCCACTGGATCCAAAGAGTTACAAGTCATGGCGGCAAATGGCAGGCGTCTTAGATGCATCTGCTTTGGTGAAATGGCTGTTACTTCACTCAGCTCTCATTCTGGACTTTAGGCTTTTACAGCAATAGGCTGAGCAGCACGGCCAGCAACCTCAAACACTAAATTCAAGTGCAGTTTTCAACACTGTTCACAATGTATTAGATAAACCACATATACGCGCCTATGAGTATGTGCAAATGTTCACAGGCTTATCATCATATAGAGGTGTGGGTTCTCTTACCACGGGCCAACCACTGTTTCAGTCAAATTATTTTGATTAAAACATAAATGCAACTGAAGTCAAGGCAAGTCTCTGCAGATTGAGAGCTGGGCAGAGGACAGCCAGCCAGAAATGGCTCCAAATGTTCTACGACAGCTGAACGTTCCCAGAGAAGGTTGGGGTTCACTTTAATTCATTTATAGTAGAGACATTTTAGAACATCGTGTGAACTCTTCTTCTATTAAATAATTTCAGAACCCACTCATCTTCAGGATTCTTGATTTGCTGTCAACAACAATTTTCTTTTGCCTTTTTTCTTCTTTCTTTCTTTCTTTCTTTGATGAGAGCTCTCCCTAGGGAAAAAGTAAAAACAGCTTTTCCTGGAAGAGCTCATGCTGCCCTCATTTACCTTTTGCATAACAAAAGCCCAGACTATAATTCTGAATGGCTGTTTTGTGTAGTTGAACCAGGTGTTGAGCTTGGAGAGACCCAACATTAGAAGTCAGAGAAATGCCAATTTGCTCTGTTTCAAAACACTTTGTTTCAATCACTGCCAAAGCCTCGGGGCAAAATGCTATAATCTATTTTCAGTTCCAGCTTTTCAGTTGGCTTGGGCTTATTTTTTAATTTTTTTTTTAACTTTATCAACATGCCCAAGTGACAATATCACTTATTAACCGTATTGATCTGAAAAGACTTTTATTAACTACAAAACGTATTCGTTATTCGGAGTTGGTTCTAGTTACTGCTTGGCAAGAAAACATCGAAGTCCTGAGGGATGAGAACTGATTTATAAATAAATAGTGAACATACTGGTTAAAATACATCGGTGATCTACCTGTTTATAGGTTAAATAATACAAAGTCAAATTGAGAAAGGCACTGCCACCCTATTTAAAGGATACTGGCATACCGGATAAGGGCATATTTTCAATTTAGAGAGTTTGAGAGACATACATTCTGTCATTGCTGGAGGTATGTTACACTGGGTAGATGCAGAGCTTTATTGTCTTAGCAGCACTGCATTGGCAAAAAATGGTGTGAAAGAAAAGGCAGCAAAGACATTGCAAGCTACCAAAGACACCCCTAGATGAATGCATAAGACTCATTCACTCAACAAATATTTTCTGGGCACTGACAATGGGTTGGGTATTATTCTACATGCTGGGTTTGCAAAGTAACCATATATATTTGTGTTAACATAGTATTAAGCACCTGGGTCTCTGAGCCGGGAGTTTTCTCTGATGCTTCATCAATATCTGGGCAAGCTGAGATATTACAGAACTGTGCGTGTTCTCTCCAAAGGCGGAAGCTAGAGACCTGAGATGCTTATGCAACACAAGGGAACCGGACTTTCAGGCAAAGGCATGGAATCCAATTCTGAAATTGACAAACTGACACAGGCAAATGGTTTTCGGTCTTTGACTCTCAGGATCCTCCTTTATAAAATAATCCGATCTCATCAGGTTGGTATCCTGGGTAAAATGAGCTAGTGTATGTGCAGTGCGGTGGGAATGGAAAATGGTAGAGCTGTGGTGGGAAACGATTTGGCGGTCCCTCAAAAAGTTAAAATTACCACATGAGTCAGTAATTCCACTCCTCCGTGTATACCAAAAAATTAGAAACTGGTACTCAAACAAATACACGTAAATGCAAGTTCATAGCGGCATTATTCATAATAGTCAAAAGCTGGAAAGAGCCCAAATATTCATCAACTGACGGATGGACAAAGAGGTTGTGGTACAGACAGACCATGGAAGATTATCTAGCCAAAAAAAAAAAAAAAGGAATAAAGTCCTGATACATGTTACAACATGGAGGTGCCTCAAATACATGACGTTAAGTGAAAGAGGCCAAACACAAAAGGTCACGCGTTGTCTGATTCCGTTTATATAAATATCTAGAGTAGGTCAGTCCACAGAAAACAGAAAGCTGGTTAGTGGTTGCCAGGGGCTATTTGGAGAAGAAAGGGAGAAGAAACGCTTAGTTTGGGGGCGGGGTGATGAAAAGGTTCTGCAACTAGATATTAGCGGTAGCTGCACACACTGTAAATGTGCTAAATGCCACTGAAATGTTCTCTTCTAAAGTATTACGTTTTACGCTTGTGAATTTCACCTCAAAACAAACAGGAGACAGTGTGTATGGAAATACTCTGTACCCATTTTAGTGACCTACCCACGGTTACCGAGCTGGTTGGAAATGTATGGGTAAAGGCTATGCACGAACTCAGGTGGGGAAGTCTGAAACTTATACTGGATTTTCTTCCTAGAGGGAAAACTTTTCTCTGAAGGGATCCCTCCCCCTCAATTTCCCCTCCTGTCTCATTGGCCAGAATCCGGTCACATGCCCATTCTTAAACCAATCATGGCAGGAGGAGGGGGTATATCCTGAGGCCAATCAAGCCTCTTGGAGCTGGGGATGGGGGCTGGGTCGGCTTCCCCTGAGACCACGGCTGTGTGTGTGTGTGTGTGTGTGTGTGTGTGCGCGCGCGCGTGCACTCCCACTGCGCGTGCTTGTGTGAATGTTGCAGGAGAGCCAGGGTTCCGTAGCACTAGATAGGGGCACAAGGACTCCAACTAAGCAACCCTCAGAAGCCCCTCTGTTAGAAAACCTGGCATCGTGGTCAAGATGGATGAGTTCATACTTGCGCCTGGACACACGCTTCCCCACCGAGATTCAGAAATTTATCCTTTGCAGATCTAAAGGACAATCAGGAAGGAGGTAACAACCCGCCACAACATATCGCCCTATAAGTCTGTAAAATGCAGCGACCGCTTTCAGAAGCCCCCACCTCTGGAGACAGGCTTCTGGGAGCCCTTCTAGTAAACGGGGACTTAGGGAGACTGGTAGGTGAATGGGGCCCTTGCAGAGAAAGACCTGGATGCATGGCTTGGCTCACCACTTCTACCATGGAGGTCACCCTGAGAAAGTCTGGGTTTAGCCAGGAAAAACCGAAGCCTCCTTGAGCTTCAGATTTATCATCTGTTGAAAGATATTGAAAGAATTACACTGGAGGGTGAAAAACGCTTTCTAATTTATGGTAGGTACAGAGAACATTGACTAAATTCCCTTGACAGGTCAGATGGACATGACTTACACGTGGATTCTCACTTTATAGTATTGTCATGTCGTATGTCTTAATATGTTGAAGCCTTGGGAACAGTTGAATATTGAATGAATGAATGAATGAGTGAGTGAATGAATGCCTCCATATCCAATATAAGTGGAAGCAGAGGTTCTGATTGGCCAGAGAGCTCCTCAAAATACTCCAAATGTAGCAACCATCAGTGATTCCCAACCCCGCCCAATCAACACTCTGCCTTCCTTAGAAATCCCTAACTGGGGTGCCTGGGTGTCTCAGTCAGTTGTGAATCAGACTTTGACTGGGGTCATGATCTCATGACCCACATTGGGCTTGCTGCTTTCAGCCTGTCACTGCAGAGCCTGCTTCAGGTCCTCTGTCCCCATCTCTGTCTGCCCCACCCTGCTTACACTCTCTCTCAAAAAATAAATAAAACATAAAAAAAAAAAAATCCTAGCACGTACACCTTAGGCCTGGCTTAAAACCACACTCTCTAGGATAGTCATCTCTTATCGTCAGGCCTGGGTACACAATTTTTGGAACCTGGCACAAAATCAAGGCCCCCTGTTTAAAAATTATGAAGATTTTCAGGACCCCAACAGGAGAACAGTAACCCAAAAGTGGGGCCCCTTCTAAGCACAAAACCTTGTTTGACTGCCCGGTCACACATTCATGAACTCAGTCTTGATTATAACTTACATATTCTTTAGCCCAGCATACAAGGCCCTTCAGGATGTGACTCTCTAGTTTCGATCCTGGGTTTCCCAGGGTTCCAATTAGCATTTGTCACATGGCACTTAAGTCACACTTTTTCCACCTTGGTCTCTTCCCACAAGAAGGTGAGCTCCATGAGTTCAGGGGATGTGTCTTATCTCCTTCTATACCTCCAGCTCTTAGCCTGGCATCTAGCAAGATGTGATCAGAAAAATGGCCATGTGACTAGTGGGCAGCAATCCGAACCATTCATTCTCAGCTGCCACTCTAGGTGGGGCCTCTGAATCTTACCAAGTGTCTGTTCAGGTTTTGGCTTTGACTTCTGACTTCGCCCCTGGTTGCTATGGGGCTGTCTTTTCTGGGACAGATAATACCAAAGTCTGCTCTCTTTCCTTTGGGTTTTAGTAAAAAAAAAAAAAAAAAAAAAAAAATGGTGCTGGCTCTCAGGTCTTTGCTCGTCATTCATATTCTCGTTGTGGGGTGATGTAGGTGAAGCTCTTCTAAAGTAGATCCCAAGACAAAGATTTGGGCCAGGTATTCTACTTATACTGGGAAGAGTGGGGAAGTAAGAAAGTGAAAGATGGAAGGCTATGAAGAAATACCTGAATTAGTAGGTTCTGTTACCTGAAAATTGGGCCCAGACTGCTCAGGACCTTTTGAAAAGTTGTGTTGAGCCGGACTCCGAGTGATCCCACCAGGGGTGAAGGAGAGCCCTTCCAGAACTATTTTTGCACAAGTGCTGCCTCTCCTTGACTGAGAGGTACTCTGGAATCTTTCTGGCACTTGTAGCCTGGTGTGTATGTGGGGGTGTGTGCCCGCAGTCACAGAATGTCATTAGCCAGGAGACGAAGGAGGCCATCATCATGGTGGCATGTAGCCCTTGGAATAAAGTGAGGGGAAGTGGGTGGAGCACTGATGATGTCTGATACACGGAGGAACAGTGGCGAACAGTCCTTGACAGAAATGTTTCGAGATGATCATGAACTCCAGCTAGGGCATCAGTGGCAGAAACTATGGCAGCTGGTTTCTTAGGGCTGCTATAGCAAAGTACCGAAAAGAAATAATAAATAATATATTCTTCCACAGCTCTGGAGTCCAGAGATCCAACATCCGGCTGGTCAGTAGGGCCATGCTACCTCCAAAGCCTCTAGAGAAGGATCTGTTCCAGGTCTCTCAACTTGTTCCTTGGCTTATCGTCTCCCTCTGTATCTTCACATCACCTTCCCTCCACGTTTATCTGTCGGCATCCAAATTTCCCCTCTTTATAAGAACATCAGTCATATTGGATTAGGGCCCACCCTAATGACCTAATTTTAACTTGATTACCTCTGTGAAGACCTGATCTCCAAATGAGGTCACATTCTGAGGTGGTGGCAGTCAGGCCTTCCACCTACCTTTTTTAGGGGAACATAGTTCAACCCATAACATAAGCAAATGAAAGAAACCACCCCCGCGTCCCGCTCTGCGTCCCTAAGTGGGCAACACCTAACAAGGAAATGTGTCCCTTGCCTACCTAGATGTTTTAGATCAGCTCCCCAAAACAACAGCTGCTGCACCTTCCCACGTCACTCGCTCACACGAAAGAGAAAAGTGGGCCAAACTCTTTCAAGCAGGAGGACAGGCTATCGCCAAAGTTATACGCATCTGTGAATGTACACGAAAGCCAGTGTGGCTTGCAAAAACCATCGCATAATTCTGTCCAAGGGGAAGATTAATTGGAAGCTCGCTTAGGTTAAGATGGTCTGCTGTGGGAGGTATGTGGCAAACCAGGAGAAAATCCACAGGGGGATCTTTGTAAAAATGAAAATAATTAAAGGCTTCAAAAATAGGACCCAGGGAAAAAGCTAAAAGGAATTTGATAATTTGGTCTACAGAAAAAGCAGACTGAGGTGTGGCTTCCCAGTTCCCCCGCATTTGAAAGGTGGCCAAGGGCACTCCTATTTCTGCTGAGAAGAGACTGATGGGAAAAGGGCTTAAACTGAAGGGGGAGATTTGGGCTGGATAAACTGAAGAATGTTCCAGAATTAATCTACCTGGTGTTGGCACTCCAGGATTGGTTAACTGACAGAAAAGGTTTTGCTTTTGTAGAGATTTAAAGATCTGTGCAGACATCCTTTACCTACATAATCTCATTTGATTCTCCCCACTGTTTGGGGGAACAGCTTAGGTGGCATTATATAAACTGTAAAGGGCCGTGCACATGAGTTACACTAACAGCTTACAAAATGCTTCATTTTTACTGGTTCAGTGTGTCTCCACCTCAACACTACTGGCATGAAGGCCGGATCATCTTTCCTGTACGTTCTCCTCTACGCTGGAGAATATTAGCAGCAACTCTGGTCTCTGCCCAATGGTTGCCAATAGAACCCCCCCCCCCCCAGTTACAACACCCCAAAATGTCTCCAGTCATGGTCAAATGTCCCCTGAGGACAAGATCACCCACAGTTGCAAACACTGTTTTTTGCTTTTTAACAATTTGAGAAAGATGAAGAGACAGCCCCTAACTTCTAGGACCTCACAGACCCCTGGGAAATGGCGCCTCCATTCTCCTCACAGTGGGAAGATGGCTACCTTAAGACCCTTAAGTCTGTGTGACATTGTCAGGGAGGAACAGTTCCCACAGAAGAGAGAAGGTTGAAATTAGAATGTTAAAGGGTGAATAGGGTTTATCTTCTAGATGTTGTCATTTATGATATCATACACAACGTTTTACTGGGGGGGGCGGGGGGTCATCAGACTCTGGTCCATGGACGCAATCAGGTCTGTTGTCTTTTTTTTTTTTTTTTTAATAAATAAACCTTTGTTGAAACTCAGTCACGGTTATTCATTTAAACAACGCCTATGGGTGCTATACGATATAACAGCAGAGCTGAATGGTTGCGACTGAGTCTGTATGGCTGAAATTTGAAAATACTATCTGACTGTTAGAAAAACTTTCTGATCTCTGTCCGGGTGCCGGAATATGAAGAACGGGGACCTTTACTGAATGCCCGTTGTACGCCATCACTTCTCACCGCTTTATGCAAGATCATCTACCGTGTACCAAGCACTGTGGTTTATGTATGTGACCTAATTTCCCCTTTGCAATGACCTTGAGAAATCTATATTGTCATCCTCGGGTCCACAGATGGAAGTTCAGATAAAATAATGAACTTGTTAAAATCATATAGCAAGTAAGAAGGTGAATGGTGTGCTCAAAGTCCCATTTTCTTTTTCTTTTTTAAAAAGTTTATGTATTTATTTTGAGAGAGAGAGAAAGAGAGAGAGCATCCCAAGCAGGCTCCTCTCTGTCAGCGCAGAACCTGACACAGGGCTCGAACTCACGCACCGTGAGGTCATGACCTGAGCCGCAATCAAGAGTCAGATGCTTCACTGACTGAGCCACCCAGTTGTCCCTCAAAGTCCCATTTTCTTGATTCAATGGCATTAAAGCTGCAAAACTGTCAGTTTTCTGACCCATCGAAAGCAAACGAAGGTACCTACCTTATTTCAGCGCATAAGCTTTCTCGTGACTTAGCAATGTCAGTAACACTTCTGACAACAAAATGTTCTGTAGACAGTGATTCCAGCAGTGTAAGTGAGCACAAGGTGAGCGTTGCGCTCTGTGTTCTAGTGACATTGGCTTCCGCGCCATGTGTACCCCGTGAGGAAACCAGCGGATGATCCTTGCACACTGTCTGTGGTCCCCTCACTAGGTTCTTCCTTCCCCATCACACGGCTCAGCTGGCAGGTCCAGGGGAAGAAATAAAACCCAAGCTTGGAGTTCAAAGAGGTTTGAGAGCAATGGCATGCTAAATCCGCCCCATAAAGGGTTTGGAGATCCTGGAGGCCACAGTAAAGATATTCCCGAAATGAAGTCAGGATGGGGCTGCCCGAGTGGTGGAGGAATCTGATCTGCCCCAAAGATCAGACGTCACCTTCTCTCCACCCCGGCAGGAGAAGCGCTCTGGTGGGCAGTTCGGCAGGTGGCGAGTGTGCAGGTGGGCCTCAGGAAAGATGGACAAGTGGCTCGTGGGTCCCCCTTTCGTTGCTTCTCTTCTTTCCTAGGTGCTCAGTAACATGTTTCGCTGGGGGCACCCATATCACTAGGCGTGTGTGTAGAACAAAATGAAATCGTTAGTTATGGAACAATTGCTCACTAAGGAGTACCGAACACAGCACACAAAGCATGTTAAATTCCTCATTTCATTCTGCCGTCACGACCACCTCTGTCGTAAGCGCTGGTCCCATCTTACGGATGCAGAAGGTGAGGCTTGGGGGGCCATGAGCAACTTGCCGGAAGTCATGTAATACCAAGATCGACAAGCACATCTTTCAGACTCCTAATCATTTCACTGCCCATCCCTCGATGAAAATGGGGTGCCAGCTGAGGGTGTTTTCTGCCCAGGGGGCAGGGAGGCAATCCGGTGTCCCTGAGCCCACGTGCTTCTGCCCACGTCTGACTTCCAGGTCTCGGGTTTTCCAGGCTTGCTCAGATGGGCTCCGGGTGTGTCAAACGCCTCAGATAGGATAGACCCCCACAGAATGGCATATGCAACCAATCAGTATGGTAACAAAGAAGGAAATGATTTAGCCCCCCCGTGTATACAACATGTGGAAGGTATCTGGGCACTAGAAGAAAGAGGTGTGAAAGCTCCTAGTGCCTCAGGCCAGAGACAGCAGCTTGAGCCCACATGGGGGGACTTGCTTCTCCCCGCCCCCCCCCCCCCCAAATGACAGGCTGCTGCAGCCTTGGGCACATGGGAGTTGGTGCACAGATACAGATGAGTCCATGTGCACAGATACAGGCAAGGAGGGTCCCTGCCCCGCTCACCCTAGCCTAGCTGCCTTTCTGCCCTGTGGCTCCTCCAATTGTCAAGACCCCCCAAGAGGCTGGCCCTACAATCTCTGTTCTCAGTGGGGCTCCCACCGGGACAAGTATGAAAATGTGAGCCCTCCAGAGTCACCCCCTACGGGGCGATGCCAATTCCAGACACGCTTGCTCGAGCCCCCGTCACGCTCGCTGCTTTCGTTGTGGGTTGAGCTGTGTCCATCAGAAAGATATGTTGAAGTCTTAACCCCACCCCCTCCCCGTACCTGTGAATGTGACCTTATTTGGAACCATGCTCTCTGGTCTCCTAGGGGTGCAGACTCACAAAAGCTCCTTCTAGACTCTTCATGCTGGTAAGAAGGTTCTAGAATGAGATACTCAGGACCACAAAGGGGATCTTTGTGCTAGTCTCAGGCAGATGTGGAGATTCTCTGGTTAGATGTGGGTCACATTGACCTTTCCAGGTCTAACGGTCCAATGAGACTTTTGGGATAATCTTGAAGGGCTCTACTCGCAGGATATCAGAATGGCCTGCCTGCACCTGGGACCGATAGGAAGGGGCTCTGATCTGAGAGGAGGTCCTTCTCGGTGTGCTTCCTTCCCATCTCATGATCATTTTCCCGGTCCTCTGTGCTGCTACATGCCTCTGGCGATGACCTCTGTGGAGCATGACTGCCTTGCCTGGGCTGCCTTGCCTCCTGGCAAGAGATTGCAGGAAGAGGGGAGAGAGGGCTCAGAGTATGGCTTGCTTCTTCCCTCCCTAGTCCCTGGGTGCTTTGCCTTTCTCTCTTAGTTTCCCCAGGGTAACTGTTATTAAATTCTCCCCTATCTCCACAATTTGGGCCATCTGCTTCCTGCTGGGAATCTAACGGCTATAGTAAGCACCAAGAAATATCAGCAATTATTTTTATTACTGTCATGCCATCCTTGGTCTATGCTCTGGGATATCCAGAGAGGACCTAGCCCCTTCCTTGCCCTGGAGAGAACGGCAGGATTAACCTGTTTAGGCTGCGCACCACCACCATGGAAATCATACCACCAAAGGAGCGTGAGTATTCTGAGAGCCCATCTTTGTGTTATGCCTGTGTATTTTTAAAAGAATTCCTCTATATCTGCTGAGGGAATACTTGGAACTTCTTTCGAGGCAAGTCATAGACATGTTCTTAGCATTCCCCCTCCTTTCTCATACTTTCGCCCAAGGACATCTCAGTGGCCACTGCACAACGTACACCCATATTTTTGGCTCCTTGGCCAGCTCCTTCCTCCACTGAGCTGGGGGCCCTCCATTTCAAATTGCCTTTCCTTACTCCTACAAGTTTTCTTTGGCAGATTTCTAGAGCAGAAAATCCAACAAAAAACTCGCTGATTACAATGGAATGTACCCACTCATGTTGTAAAAGGTCACTCCACTGTGTGGCATCCTGTGACACACACACCAAATCAGCTTAGTCAGAAGCATGTGCCACATGACTAACGATTGGACCTGAATTGGGCATTGTGTAGGAGAGCTTAGCAGGTGTCCCTATCACTCTACAGAACCCCGTGTCAAATGAGCAATGCCCAGTGGTGCCAAGAAACCTCATGAATGAGTCCAGAAAAATCTCTGGTGTCCGCCTGCTACAAGTGATCTCTGTGCATGGTACACAATCAGTGCCCAATAATAAGATCATGTCCAAAGTCACACAGGAAGCTTCAGTTGCAGAAAGGAAGCTGTGAATGCCAAACAGGGAAGACACAGAGTGCCAGCCTTAACTTCCTTGAAATTGTTCAAGCAGCTTTGGAAATCACAGAAAGATGGAGGAACCATTATCCAATGGTAGGAAAAACAACACTTGGTTAGAAAAAGGGCAAATGGCATTGTCCTAAGAGGCAAGTGTGAGATTCCTATTTGTGAGAATTCTGTACTCTAGGCACTAATAGATGATTTGTCTCCAAATCCCAACAGTGGTATAGATGTAAACCCTGAATTATTTTCCTTTTGGAAAATATTATTTCATGTATAATGAAAAGTAAAAGGGACGAGTGGTTGTGTCTGAGTTTGACTGGGATTGAGTGGGAACGGGGCATGAGAGAACTATGTGGGCATTAGTCTTGTTCTATATCTTTTTTTTTTAATGTTTATTTTTGAGAGAGAGACAGTGTGAGTGGAGGAGGGACAGAGAGAGAGAGAGGGAGACTCAGAATCGGAAGCAGGCTCCAGGCTCTGAGCTGTCAGCACAGAGCCTGACGCAGGGCTTGAACTCACAAACAGTGAGATCAGACCTGAGCTGAATTGGATGCTTAACCAACTGAGCCACCCAGGTGCCTTGTCTTGTTCTGTATCTTGATAAGGGTTACATTACACACCTGTATGCATTTGTCAAAACTTTTAGAAAGCTACAGTAAGATGTGGACATTTCACGGCTGGCAATTTTTTCCTTAAAAAATACATGAACAAATACTGAGCTCTAGTTAGTGATGTGCATGTGGTGATCTTTACTGCAACTGGTTTCAAAATGCAGCAAAAATAATACAGACAAATGGATAGAAAGATGAATAGCTAGTACGTAACAAAGCAAACACAGCCATCCACTGGTTGTAGAATCTAGGCAGTGGATATGGACATTTTCTGTATAATCCTTCAAATCTTTTAAATGATTGCAAATTTCATTTAAAAAATGTTGGGGGGAGAAACCTAAAGAAAAAAAACTGAAAAGAGAAATCCCAAGGTTTCTCATACAGTTGAGAATATTTCAACTCAAGTATTATCAGGTTGTCAAGTTATCAAAATATTGCTGCTAGAAATCCAGTATTCCCCATAGAATATGATATGTGTAATCCAATATAAAATTCCCTCCAACTAAATCTTGTCCTAAAAATTGATCCCAAGGGAGATATATACAGGGGAGATACACCAGAGGTACAAGATTGTACAAAGTGCATGATTTTGAGGAGGGTGTTTCTGAAAGAGCACGTCAGGGCTAAAGATGGCTTCAGTCCCTACTCTTGGCGCACCCACCTTTTATCACTCCCGCCACCTTCAAACCACGAACTTCACAGAGATCACAGATGGTCTAGCTGCGTAACCTGTTCATGGGCTATGGGCGGCTGCTGGGAAGCCCGAAGGGTAGAGTGGAGAAAACTACACAGACACACGCTTGCAGCTACGGAAGAACCCGCTTATACACCTGACTCCTTTGGCTCTTTACTTCTTGTATGAAGTCTACAGTTTGACTCTGCCCATTTGACATCTTGACTATTTTTGGACTGGCTGTCAACAGGACGAGTCTGTGGTAGACATCTGGCTTTGCTAATAAAGGATGGGGCTGTTGAGAGTAGCTGGGGAGTAGTAGATGGTTAATAAATATTATTGATTAGAAAAAAAAAGTAGAGGCAGGAATGAGATTGAAATTTATCAGGGACCCTTTGAAGGGAGGGAAGAGATGTGATTCAGTGAAACAGAAGATCCAATAGGGATCAAACGAATGTAAAGGCAGACATTGACACGGGTAAAAGAATTAAATCCAGAAAGGATCCGGAAGAAGAGACAATAAACGGTAATGATTTGGAATACGATAGCTTCCTCTCTGCCTTCTGGCTGCATGACCTTTAGACAAATGCTCCAACTCTCTCTCTCTCTCTCAAAAATAAACATTTAAAAAAATTAAATAAATAAATACAAAGATTTGAAGTTTCTGGCAGGTGATTACTTCAGACCCAAAGGAAACAAAGGATGATGAATAAGCAAGTCTTCACCCACTGGCCTAGTCTGTTGGATACGCTAACAATTGGAAAGGAGAAAAAGGGGTGCCCGGGTGGCTCAGTTGGTTAAGCACCTGACTCTTGATCTCAGCTCAGGTCTTGATCTCAGAGTCATCGGTTCAAGCCCTGACTTGGGCTCCATGCTGGGCGTGGAGCTCACTTAAAAAAAAGAAAGGAAGAAAGAAAGAAAGAAAGAAAGAAAGAAAGAAAGAAAGAAAAGAATTAAAAGGAGAAAAGTATCCTAATTCCCATTGGAATGGGAAGTCACCATTGTCTCAGAAGGAGAGTGGAGGAGGCTGCTGATGTGGAAGGTTGAGCTAATTGTCCGTTGTGTCTAGAAATTTCTTGGGAATAACTCTGCTGGGGCAAGATGTTCAAAGGAGGCTACACCCTAGTCCTGGGGAGCATGGAGATGAACAAAAATGTGAGTTAATAGTAATCGCAAAAAATAGTAACTCGCAAAACGTGAGTTAATAGTAATCGCTTCCATGCAGAAACACTCTTTCCAAGGAAGCCATTGTTGAAACTACAGCCAATGAAGTTACATCAGCACTGATCATTAAAAAAAAACACTTTCATTTCCATCATGAACTGTTTCTCATACCTGTAATTTTGACCGAAGGATGAAATAGAAGAGAGGAGAGCTATGGATGTGTGTAACTGCCGGGGCCAAGAAGACCATTTCCATGCATTGGGTGCACGCATTAGGTGAGGTCTACGGAGACCCTCAATCGGGGCGGAATTCCAGTGGAAATTGCACGGAGCCTCCAAGAACAGTGCTTTCTATGTTGAGTATGGAGAGTCGCTTCTAGGAACAGGACAAATTCAGACCCACTCTACTAATTTCTTCCATGCACAAAGATGAAATCTTTTAATGGCAGTAACGAGGCAGTGTTGCAAGTGGAGGGGACTTCCTTAAGAAGTGAAAAATAAGCATTTCATTGCAGCTGTGGCACATACTAAGCGGCATGTAACGTCTAACCAAATCCCCCCGCATCATCTCTCTCAGACTTCATGAAGAAAAACGCTGCTACTCAGGAATCCTGTGAAGAAAGAGAGAGGAGAGCAAACTCTTGAGAAAGCCTACCTCCGTTATTCAGTCCTGTGCTCTCAGCTCTCAAAGGTGATCATCTGAGTGATTCAAATCAATTATTAAAATGACAGGTTTTGGTTAATGAGAAAATCTTGAAAAGCAATTTCCCACTAAGGTTTTACAACTCAGCTAAAGCTGTCTGGTAGAAATATTCTAGAATATACTTACATAGCCTTTGACCAACCAAACAGAAGGAAATATTGCTTCATGTTCCCCCAAATATACAAGCCCTTTGATGTTGTATTTGAGGATACATGAGGCTCAAATAGTTTATTTCAATATTCTTCTAAGTCACCGACTGTATACATATACATATATATATATATATATATATATATATGTATTTTTTCTCTAGAGCAGGGCTGGTTTTACCCTTGGTCAAAGACTGTTTTGAGAGATGGAGAAGTTTTATGGGGCCTCCAAACCTTGTAAAAGAAAACTGCTTTCCTCCCTAGACTCCGTGCTCCATCTGGGAGGCCGACTTCCAATATTTGGTGGAAATTTTGTCTTGCTTGTCAGCCCTTTAGATCTATGGAAAATTTCTATATATTTTTTTATTGAAGTGTTAAAAGGAAATACTTGTCATGTAAGCCTAAAGGAAAATTCAGACTTTGTGGACCCCTAAAGAAACATAGCAGTGAGCATGTAAGAGTATTCAAATGTGGATCAAGAAACACTTTCCAGTAGAATTTAGAACTTGTGGTTTTATGTTTTCCTACGTAAACGTTTTCTTACTTTTTGATCTCATGCCTTTCAAATTACAAATCTCAAGGATTTTCTTTCTTTTCTTTACTTGCTTTTTTCTCCTCCCCCAAACCCCTTTTTTATTAAAAAATTTTTTTTAATCTTTATTTTAATTTTTGAGAGAGAGAGAGAGAGAGAGAGAGAGAGAGAGCGCATGAGCAGGGGAGGAACGGACAGAGAGGAAGACACAGAATCCGAAGCAGGCTCCAGGCTTTGAGCTGTCAGCACAGAGCCTGATGTGGGGCTCGAGCTCACGGCCTGTGAGATCATGCCCTGAGCTGAAGTCAGACGCTCAACCGACTGAGCCACCCAGGAGCCCCATGGATTTTCTTTTTTTAATTTCTTCTTCTTCTTCTTCTTCTTCTTCTTCTTCTCCTTCTTCTTCTTCTTCTTTTTGTATTTAGAAATGGGGAAAGTGATGCTCTTCCCTTGAAGAATTTAGACTAATCAGAAAATCCTACAGAAATAGATTTTTCTTCTTAGGTCATTGCATGAATCCGATTTTGAGACATGACATTGTAATAATACTTGAATCCCCCCCCCCCATATCTGAGGGGCTTCTAAAAATGCAAGTTCATTTTTCACTAATGTAATGTGCCAAGCATCTCTTATGTTCCAGCATCGGAATTAAAGAAGCAGGTTTATGTGGATGGCCCTAGCCAATAGTTGCTGTGGATGCAGATTTTGACCCATCCCACCTCTGTGACTGCAAACTTAATATTTTCTCTCTCTCCCCTACCCCCCCTTCTCTCTCTCTCTCTCTCTTTCCTGGGACTACCATTTTATTTTCTTGTGGGTTTTTTTTCTTCAGTACATTGATTATTTAAGCATAATTTCAAAACCTCTGTGCAAGTATCCTTTTAATGGTGTGTAGCATTTCTTTTTTTCAGCTTTATTGAGGTATAATTGGCAAAAATTGTATCATATTTAAAGCGTATGACTCGATGCTTTAAAATATGTACACTTTGTGAAGTATTCACCACAATCAAGCAGTTTTTTTTTTTAATGTTTAGTCATTTTTGAGAGAAAAAGACAGAGCGTGAGCCGGGTAGGGGCAGAGAGAGAGAGAGAGAGAGAGAGAGAGAGAGAGAACTTGAAGCAGGCTCCAGGCTCTGAGCTGTCAGCACAGAGCGCAATGCAGGGCTTGAACCCATGAACCATGAGATCGCCATCTGAGCCAAAACCAAGAGTCAGACGCTTAACCGACTGAGCCACCCAGGTGCCCCAAGGTATTGTTTTAAGAAGAAGACAGTGGTTTTGAAGCCACCAAGGGGCCTCGAGGGTTCTAGAAGGTACATCCACGGGTGCATCTCACCCATCACTACCAGCACTGGCATCGATGCGGGGCAGGAGGGCGTACAGGTGAGTGTGGAGCTTCGGCGGGGATTTGCCCCCCTCATATTCTGGTTACATGTTGCAGCCTCACGTGACACATCTAATTCCGACGCATTATAACAGATGTCCCAGCGAGCAGAGTCGGGACACTGGGTAAATCATTCTGGCAGGATGACGGTGTTATCAGTTTCCGATCACACGACCGGTAAACAACCGAGAAGCTCAAGGAAGCAGCCTCCTTTTGCCCGGAGTTCTAACAGCAGCCACGAGCATTTAATAAACGCCTGCCATGTGCAAAGTTCTTGGCGTGCATTATCTCCTTTGATCCTCGCATCAGCCGGAGGAGGAGGCTGCTATAATGCTCATTATTTACAGACGAGGAAACCAAGGCTTAGGAAGATTAAGCAACTTGAAAAAGATCACATACTTAAGTGGCGGAACCTAGATATGATCCAAGGAAATCTGATGGTGGGATTCACACTTTAAACCATTATCTGGTTCAGTCATAACTGACGTTCATGATCTTGAGCCTGGGATATTCCAAGAGTCAGAAGCGCCTTCTGATTCATAAAAAAATCGAATCGTTCTCTGTGAGGCCTTTACGTTAAAAGTATTTCGTCACGACCTAACTCAGTGGAGGGATACTTTATGCAGGGCCAGATAGTAAGTATTGTGGACTTTGTGGGCTACAGACCGCCCCTATTTTATATTCTTTGTCATATTTACAACCTTTTAAAGTGTAGAAACATGATTAGCTCAAAGCGAGGCAGGAGGCAGATTTGGCCCACAGGCCACAGTTTGCAACCCCCCCTGGTAACCCATCAAAACCCGATATACTGGGTGTGATGTCTGTGTAATCTCCTTGCCAGATTATGTGATTAACTGGAATATTTCATTTACAGCTCTTTTGAAGCATTGGGAATCTACTAAAACTGGAAGGTGGGTTTGGGTGTATACTGTCTATACTCCATGAACTTATGGAGAGAAATCTTTCTTTGCTGAAGAATGTCTTTATTCACTAAGAAAGTCTTCCGTTAAGAAAGCCCCCAAATCTCTCTCGACTGTGGCTGCTGGCAACATAAGATATATATATATATATATATATATATATATATATATTATTAATGACAGGATAAAAATATCCTTAAAATTAGATCAGCATTAATAGAAATCTAGTGTCATAGTAACTGCATGAACTCCCTTCACAAGAGACTCAGCCCTTCAGGAGGGAAAATGAATGAACTTCACTCATTCATCTTAGAGGACCAAGATAAAATCTTAAGGTATCCTTCAGACGCTATAATCCGCTTTGAACTTTGGTTCAAGTTATTTCCATGGTCATCCTCCATTTTCACTGGAGTAGATGCTCTACAAGACAGAACCCTACACATCACTTTGTGTAAAGTTACCAAAGAAAGAGGGGGCAGAAAAAACAGATTGGAGTCTGCTGTTAATTAAAACCAGCCGATGATGTGCAGTGATTTGTCTGGGGCACTTCTGACCGGGCCGGTTCCTTGACAGCTGTACATTCTTTCCTGCCCGTATTGTTTGAACTGCGTCCAATGGTACAATCATTAAATCTTTGATAGCTGTTGTTTAAATATGAGAAAGGGGGAGCGCTCTTTGGTTTTAAGGAAGAAAAGGAGATGAGTCTTGTATTACATTTTAAAAGTTGGGGCTTATTAGATCATTTTCACTAGGTTTTGATAGCATGCCTCTGGTCATTTTCAGATTATCAGCTGACACTTTTTAACCGCGCCAATGTCAAACGTCTCGCGGCTTCCCTTTTTCCCAAGGGATTCTGGCTGTGGGGAGGAGGGGAAAGTATGAAACACCTGGTCTTACTCACATGAGGCTGGGGGGAGAGGTTGATTTCACAGTTGAAAGCTCCATAGGGTGGAATGCATTTAAATGTTTACTAATAGAGAAAGGGGCTCCAAACAAACAAACAAAAAATAAATAAAAAAGAGAAGAGAAAAGGAAAAAAAAAAAAAAACAGGTGGCTTCAGGGAAATTGCTCACAAGCACACAACAAAATTCTGTTTCGACCTTGAGTCTGATAGACAATAGGCCTATAAAATATAAATATTTTATAAACACGGTATCCTTTCTAAATAGCTATTGTGATATCTATATATGTACATAGGTATATACAGATGTATAGGTAGGATAGATGATCAGATAGATGGATGGGCTTAGGGTTTTCATTTATATCTATCTATCTATCTTTCAGCTCACATTTCAGTTTCAAAGATCTGTTTCACAACAGCCTCATCTACCACCAGGAGGGGGCTTGGGGGTTCAGATGAACGATTTGCCAGGGTGGTAGGTGTGGAGTTCTGGGACAATGCTTTAACTCTCCTTCTCTCAATGGAACGAACACCCCTCAGCCTGCCAGTGTGACCCTGTCCTTTGAAGGGCTTTCAGAATGAGACAGATTGCCTTCTTGCTGGAACTCTAGACTCCTGGGGCGACGTTTTTTTCAAAGACAGGTGTGAAAAGTATCCTTACATATTCAGAAATGAGTCATTGTCTCCTGGCTGCCGCTGCTTATCTCAACCCGGTCAAGGTCAAATGAAGTTCCGGTTCACATGAAGATGCTCTACGCTGACTTTTCAGCATCACCGGGGACTCTTTTATTTCATCTGATCTGGGGGAGCCTGACAACATTGCTTGACGTATCCATCCATGTCAGGGTCAACGTTTACCAGACGACCGTGGAACTGCTGGACCATAGGAATGTAAGTGAGGTTGTAACCCTTGGAGTCCAAACGATACTGCCAGACAGACAGCAATGAAAATAGACCTTATCAGTAGTTAAGGCAAACTTCTTTTCTTTTCTTTTTTTTTTAAGTTTATTTATTTATTTTGAGGGCAAGAGAGAGCAGGGGAGAGAGAGAATTCCAAGCGGGCTCCACACTGTCCGTGAAGAGTCTGACGCTGGGCTTGAGCTCACAAACCATGAGATCGTGACTTGAGCTGAAACCGAGTCGTTTAACTGACTGAGCCACCCAGGCAGCCCTAAGGCAAATTTCTTAATGCCAACTGGTTTGGCCAAATATGAGAAGAATGATTTGGCTTTACCCTGACTATGGGTACTTTTTAGTTGAATCAATCTCTTGGTTAAAATTCTTTGCCCATTTAGAGACAGATGAATATACATGTTTGTCCTGGTCTAATCCGTTTAAACTTGAGCCTGATTGGGGTGCCTGGGTGGCTCAGTCGGTTAAGCATCTGACCGGCTCAGGTCACGATCTCACGGTGCGCAAGTTCGAGCCCCGCGTCGGGCTCTGTGCTGACGGCTCAGAGCCTGGAGCCTGCTTCCGATTCTGTGTCTCCCTCTCTCTCTGCCCCTCCCCAGCTCACCCTCTGTCTCTTTCTCTGTCAAAAATAAACATTTTTAAAAATATTAAAAGCATAATAACTAGAGCCTAATGTTTGCTCCATTTGCCATAGGAACTGTGGTTCGTTGAAGTATACGTACTTATGAAGTTCTTGTCCCTGTTAGCTGGGCTATGCAAGCAGGATACAGCTAGTAAAATAGCAAGCTAAGTTGGTTGTCTACACCCAGCTCTTTCTTCCCTCCACCATCTTCCTTGCTCCCAGAGCTGACCTCTCCAGGAGTGTCTGATGATATCAGGTATTCGATTTATCAATCCTACTTACAGCTAGGCAATGAGCATTGACTGTAGACTGGCACCGGAGGGAAAACCATATGGGGGAGTAATTAAGAAGGTTTTATTCCCTTGGGGTGCCTGGGTGGCTCGGCCAGTTAAGTATCCGACTTCAGCTCAGGTCATGATCTCACGGCTCCTGAGTTCGAGCCCCACGTCGGGCTCTGTGCTGACAGCTTGGAGCCTGGAGTTTTCTTTGTGTTCTGTGTCTCCCTCTCTCTCTGCCCCTCCCCTGCTTGTGCTCTGTCTCTCAAAAATGAAATAAACGTTAAAAAATAAAAATAAAAAAGAGAAGGTTTTACTCCCTCATTAGAAAACAATGCCCAGGTGGACATGCCCTTCTTTTCTGGCTCGGTGTTGCTATGTCCATAAGTGATCTCTGGAACAGCTGCATCCATTTTGTGACCTGAGGATGGTACGCAGAGAGAAAGAGCCTTGGTCTTCGATGACGTCAGTGTGCCACCAAACTGAAACTGGACACATCAACCTCTGAATGTCTCATGAAGTGAATTTAGTGCACACTTGAAACCATCTTAACTGAAACAGAAAGGACTGAATAAAAAGTTTGATTCTATTCACAATCCCCTTGTGCCCACAGATCCATAGCAATGGTCTTTAAAAATTTTTTTTAACGTTATTTATTCGTTTTGAAAGAGACAGAGACAGCTGTGGGGGAGGGCGGAGAGAGAGAGGGAGAGACAGAATCCCAAGCAGGCTCCACACTGCCAGCACAGAGCGCGATGTGAGGCTCAAACTCACGAACCGCGACATCATGACCTGAGCTGAAACCAAGAGTCAGACGCTCTACTGACTGAGCCACTCAGGTGCCCCCACAGCAATGGTCTTAATGCTTACTTAACACGTTAGCTCTTAGGCACTTAAGAGCATTAGGATCCGGCTACGAGGTATAGAAGGCTCAGAAAGTGGCAAAGTCCGGAATCAGTATGGTACTGAGAACACTAGGCGTGGTATAGAAGAAAAGAACCAGTACGCTCTAATTCAGCAGTAGGTAATATTTAATCCAAAGCCAGGTTTTCAAAATTTAAGAAGGGCCCAGAAGGGGAAAGGGATTTCCACGCCAAATGGGAGGCTGAGTTCCAAGAACTCCAAGTTTGTTTCTACTTTGACATTGGCTCACGTCCATGTTTAGAAACATGGACAAATATGGGCTCCTCGGTGGCTCAGTTGGTTAAGCATCGAACTATTGGTTTTGGTTCAGGTCATGTGTGATCTCACGGTTCATGAGTTCGAGCCCCATATCAGGCTCTGTGCTGACAGTGTGGAGCTTGCTTGGGATTCTCTATCTCCCTCTCTCTGCCCCTCCCCTGCTCTCTCTCTCTCTCTCAAAATAAATTAATAAACTTAAAAAAAAGCAACATGAAAAAATTATTAAGGAAATGTCAAAAAAGTAATCCATTAATCAATTAAAAATTTCCTCATACTCTCTGTGTTTTAAGGAACGTTGGTCTACAGCTTGAGTTCATGGACTTGAAAGACAGGGAGGGTCAGCATATTGGTCAGCTCTCCTTGCCTGAGGGTCTGTCCACGACAGTCAGACTTCTGAGATCATATAAATGGACGGGCACAGAGACCGATTCTGTTTCAAATCTCAGCCTGACCCACAATAGTTTGTGAAATCAGTCGCTCAACCCTCTTAATTTTAGTTTCTTTAAGGAATCTACTCCTGACATCATTGTTTCACTACATGCTAACTAATTTGGATGTAAATTTAAAAAAATAAAAAAGAAAATTAAAAAAAAAGAAATAAATAAAAATTTAAAAACATGGAAAGAAAGTCTTCTAGGTCTTTTCTTGGTGGGGAGGATGATTAAATAAAATAATGCAAAGAAAACTATTTAGCATGCCAGGGACACCATAAATGCAAAAAGTCTAGCTACTATGATGTTCATGGTCTCTTACGACTTTATGATACTAGTGCTTCTGGAAGAATTGAAATTGTTCCTAAAGAGCTCCATGTATTCAATAGAAATCACAATGCTCCAAGGAGGAAAATATCTGTCAGTTACTACGTTTCTTATACTAATCATTGCTTTTCTAGAACAAGATTTTCACAAATATTTCAGGGAGTCATTTTGAGAAGGACACCTGGACAGCACGTGAAACTGCTTAGTTCTCTCACACAGGATCTGCCAAATTGCTGATTTCTGCATAAAACATGAGAATTTTGAATTATGAATATTGAATAATAATTTTTAAAATGATGGACAGACTAAATATTACCACGTTTTAACTGCTTCTGTATGATATCTGGTGTCATGTCATCACTATTTTAATGGACTACTTTGTGGCCAAATTGTTTTAACATGTGTTCAATCCTAAATAATCACTCATTAATCTTATGTGACAACCGGATTTTAATATTTATTAGTGCCCCGTTGGTGACAACAGACTTTATGCTACTTATAGCATCTGAATCTTTTTCTTTCCAGAATAAAGTTACTTACACACCAAACTGCTTGTCTTACAACCGTGACAGTTAGGCACAACCTTAGGCAAAATTACGATATAATCTTTCCACTAAAAATCAGTCCTGGATATTTATTTGAGATTGCCAGTTAGGTGAAGGAATCTTATATGTCATTGTTTAGAAATGAATAGATTTCATAAAGGTGAGCCTGTCTATATTGTGTTGGCTTACATACAAATATGCCCTGATCATTGTTGAAAAGTTTCTGATGTAATTACTAAATCCGCTAAAGAGAGGGCAAGATATCTGTGGAGGGTTGATTCATATGATAATGAAGACAATGATAAAGACTTTCAGGGCAAAATATGACTTCAGGTTGGTTGAGTGGTTTATTTTCTCTTTGGACATTATGCCCCTTCCCTGAAGCCCCTAGAGAGAAAGTGCCAGGGTTGGGATTAAGTATGCTCTCTACTTCCCATTGAAGTTAATCTCTCCTCACATCATCCTTTCCACTTTTTTCTTTTTCTTTTTATCTTTCTTTTTCTTAGAGAGAGAGAGAGAGAGAGAGAGAGAGAGAACATGTGAAGCAAGGAGAGGGGCAGAGGGAAAGAGAGGGAAAGACAGTCCCAAGCAGGCTTCATGCTCAGCACAGAGCCCAATGCGGGACTCGATCTCACAACCCTGAGACCATGACCTGAGCTGAAATCAAGAGTTAGCCACTCAGCTGACTGAGCCACCCAGGCGCCCCTATTCCCTTCCACTTTTCCACTTTTTATCTCAATCGCCTGCTATCTTCTAAGCCAATTCTACACACCCATTGAAGAAAAGGTTTGCCTCTTTACCCAAATTCCACTGACCTGCCATTATCTTCAGTGACCTGGTGGTTCAGGTAAATGACCTTTCTGGCTTTCTTCCTCTCTGCTTCTTAACTTCCACATCTCCGACTGCCTTCATCTCTCCTCCCCTTCAGGCACTGTCTCCAACTTAAATCCAGGGATTTATCCATCCTTAAGTTCCTGAACACAAATATTACACTCTTTGGTCCGCAATGTCAGTTTATTTGGTTTTATGACTGCTGCCATATTATCTGGTCTTTAAACTTACCACGTTTTTTGACACCTTCTGTTCTTTCAGAATTAACCTCTTCTGATGTTTTTCTTCCTTGGGCCCTACCACAAATATCACTAGGATCCTTGGCTCCATTACTTTTCATCCTTCCAAAACACACACTCCACAAAACTATAATACTGCATTAATGCTTCGGCCCCCTTCCTGGCTGGCTCCTGGACCAAGGTGGTTGAGGACAGTTGGAGAATATTTATTTCGTGTTTCAACCAGATTCTCCTATCAGACTCCTACTTACTGTTGGGCAACTACTTTCCAAATACCTTTCAATGTCTATTAACCCCCCCCCCCCCATCACTCTTCTCAAGAACTCTATCAAACTTTCCAGTGACCGTGGACAAATGTGCCACTTTGATTAAAAACCAGGGCAAATAGGCATCTTATTAAATAGATTTGTTGGAAAGCTGTGTGTGCCAGCCCCAACATCTTTGATTTCCATTTCACATCATGAGGCCTCACTCTCCTGTTGGAATCCACAAGCTATTTCTTTGATGGCAGCTCTTTCTTCCTCTTTCAAGTCCTCTTCATTCGTCATTTGTATTCTGTCCCCTATCTTTAACTTCTTCTTCTTAGTTGAATCCTGTACGTCTGTGAGATCATAAGATAATAAAAGATATGTCTGCTCCCCTGTTCCTGGCACAGAACTCCTAAAACCTTTGTAATTTCCTGGGTGATAAAAGCTTTAGGAACATCTTTGGCTCTAATATTTGGTCTTTGACCCTGGTTCCTGCCACAGAGTTCCTAAATCTCTTGGAATTTCCTGGGTGATAGCAGTGTCTTTTGCTCTAGTGAAACAGTCTTGATGGGTTCCTGGGTGGGGGCTGGTCACCAGAAGGAGCAAGCTAAGATTAGAAGCTTGGAATTTTTAGCCCCATCCCCCATTCTCCACAGAGCGGGGAGAAGCTGAAATAGAGTCAGTGCTCGATCATGCCTACGTGATGAAGCCTCCATAAAAATCCCCACACTCTAGGGTTTGGAGAGCTTCCAGTTGGTGAACACATCCATGTACGAGAAGGGTGATGTACGTTAACTTCACGGGAGCAGCAGTTTTTGTGCTCGGGATCCTCCCAGATCTCTCCCTGTGAATCTCTCCCTCTGACTCTTTTTCTGTATTCTTTACCATATCCTTTAATAAATTGGTAAATGCAAATAAGCATTCCCCTGAGCCCTGTGAGCTATTCTAGCAAATAATCAAACCTAAAGTGGAGGAGTTCATGGAAGCCTCTGATTTGTAGCCACGTCAGACAAGAGTTGTGGGTTAACTGGGGAACATATCACTCGCGATTGGCGTCTGAGGTGGGGGGAGTGCATCCTGATGCAATTGAGCCCTTGACCTCTGGGATCTGATACTATGTCCAGACAGAGTTGAATATAGCGTCTGACTGAGTTGAATTAAATTGTAGGACTCCAAACTGGCAGCACGGAGAATTTCTCAGGGTGGGAGAAACCCCACACATCTGGGGTCAGAAGTGTTGCGAGTGTGGTAATCGTGTGAGAATAAAGAAGACACACAAGAGGAGAGCTGAGTTATTACGAACACAACTTCAGACTGTTAGCGGGTTTAAGATTTTTCCAACTTAAACATTTCTTCACGGATCGGGCTTTCTTCTAGCCACCAACTTACTCCATGTATTCCCCTCTTGTCTACACCTCTTCAAAACAGCAAGGTCCATTTCCTGTGTTTTCTCATTCCTTCTTGGTCCTTTGCGATCGGGCTTCTGTCATCATACTCTGCTGTGATGGTTCTCTCAGTGGGCAACTAGTCATCTTTCTACTGAAAATTCTAATAAAACTTTCAGTCCTCAATTTCCAGGCTTCCTGCAGCTCCAGACCTTGCTGTTCAAGGAGCAGCAGAAGAAGAGACTAGAGAGATATGCCCAAAGCTGATGGAAGGTTTTATGTGCCAAACGGAGGAGCGTGGACTTTTCCGCTGAAGTTCTGAAGAGGTCCTCCAAGTTCACTCTCTTCAAGCCTTTTACTTCCATGATTTTTCACTCCTCTGGTTCTCTCTTCACCCTTTCTAGCTCTTTCTCAGGCACATTCTCTTCTGCTTACCAATGAAACGTTGTCCCCCAGAAGTTGCCCCTGAGTGATCTCATCTGCCCTCATGCTTTCCAGTGACTGAGATGGGATGCTGAGTCCTCTGTGAACAACTACAGCACCGCACTCCATTGCTGTGGATTTCCGATTTACATATCCAGCGATTTATTGTATACCATAGAATCCATAGGTCCTTTGAACTTTATTTGCACAATACTGAACTCATGATCTTTCTTTTTTTAAGTTTATTTTTATTTATTTTGAGAGAGAGAGAGCAGCATAGAGAGCAAGCAGGGGAGGGGCAAAGAGAGAGGGAGACAGAAACCCAGGCAACGTCTGTACTATCAGGGCAGAGCCCAACGTGGGGCTTGAACTCACAAACCGAACTGTGAGATCATGACCTGAGCTGAAGTCAAGAGTCAGGACGCTTAACCAACTGAGCTAGCCAGGCACCCCTGGTGATCTTTCTTTTCAGCTTCTTTATTCTTGTGCATTCTCCATTAATTCGTTCAGATAAGCTAGAGAAGTAAAGCTCGCAGACATCACTTTGCCTGCCATCTTTGTCTCCCGCCATCAGTAAGACTCCAAGTTCTTTTCATTTAATTTTTAGTCATTTCTCAACCCTTTTCCCCTGGCCCTCATGCGTTACTCCTCTATCTACCTGCATTAGTGCAAGAGCCTCTAAACCAGTCTTCCTGCTACTAACATTATTCCTCTGAAAGCCATACCCTGGAGTCCCCAGATTTGCCTAGTCCCAAATCAAACCCAAACATGGCGCGTTCTTTGATTGAACCCTTAAATGGATACCGTCACCTGGGAAGTCAAGCCCAAGTTCCTTAGGAAGACTTTTGTCCACCTCCCTCGGAAATTCTCTCACTTTTCCTCACTCACGTCCTCCGTCACTATGGAACTCCTGAAGTTTCCCGCCATAGGCTGCTTCTCAGCACCTCCTCTTTACCTCCATTCTCCTCGAAGGGTCTTTCAGCTTAGGGATTACCTCCTCCTTGATGCTTCTCGTAACACCTTAGACTAAGCCAAGCCCTCTCCCTCCCGTGTGAATAAAACCTTATGCTCACATTTATTATTTCATTAGCTTCATAGTGTATATTTTTGTGTGATATATATGTGTACACACACATATACTTTATATATCATTACACTTGCAATGATTTGTTTGTGAGTTTGCCTAACGCTACTCACTGTGAACACCTTAAGTCCAGTGAGTACCATAGGTACCTGGACTGCATGAAGATTCTGTATTCCATCCACACTTACTGAAGGAAATGAGTTAGGAAAAAATATGGTGCACGCACATGAGCACACACACTCAGTTTACCTCAGGAAATATTTATGGAGAATTTACTATACACCCAGTGCTGTTCTAGCTGCCAGAGACAGAAGTCTGATCGAATGGAGCTTGCATTCCAGAGAGTGGCAAGTATTCTGATAATATAAAAGTCAACGCATTGATGAATAAGAAAATTTCAGAGACTGCTATTAGTCGGATAATCGTATGAACATTTGCTCAGCTCCTGCTTCAGGGTCAGACAAGACACTTTTCTAGGTCCCGGGAATAGAGTAATGAAAAAAAAAAACCCGTAAAAGAACCCTGGCAACATGGAACGTACAAGCTTTAATTCAGAGAAGGTTAAAAAACTACGGCAAAGAGTAACTTGGTGGGAGGCTACTTCCGTTAGCAGGGCCAGGGAAATATTCTCTCAGGAGGTGTCATTTTGGTTACGATTTGAGTAATAAAATCAGTCACACAGAAGGCGGGTGTGGGGAGGGTGGGATGTTTCAAGGTAGGGAAAAGAGATGATCTTGATTGCAGATGTGGCCAGAAAGGAAGCAATATGGCAGACCTGAGACTGTGATTCTTATAAAGGCTTTCTTACAAGGTTGGCCCTTGGCTGACATCTGCAAACATGGATTTCAATAGTGTTGTCACCATTCTATAACCGAGAAGGATGGTCGATTGTGCCTAAACTGTTTGAATACATGATAGGGTTTATGCTGAGCACCTGCTTTCCTTTTGGGAGTCTAGAGTATTGGTATGTGCTGGGGAGAGAGGGCCTACATGATCAATCCCAAATAAAAACGGGTGTGGAGTCTTCAGTGAGCTTCTTTGGTAGACAACGGTTCACATGCGGTGTCACAATTTGATGCTGGAGGAATTATGCATGTCCTGTGGGACTCCACCGGAGGAGGACTCTTAGAAGCTCATGCTTGGTTTCTTCTGGACTTCACTTCATGTACCTTTTCCCTTTGCTGATGTTGCTTGGTATCCTTTCATGATAATAAATTATAGCCATTTAATTATAGACACATGCTGAGTCGTGTGAGTCTTTCTGGTGAATCATCACGTCTGGAGATGGTCTTGGGGACCCCCGATACAACAGGTATGCTTAATTTGTGGGATTCATGTCACATATTTGAAGAAAGAGGTTAGAATGAACAGATAGTTGGGTTGGATGCTAAAAGCAAGAAGATACAAGGATGGGTAAAGGAAAAATGGGCTTAAGAGAATGATCACCCAAAAGGTTGCATGGTGATGAAACCCCAGGCAGGTTTTAATTCAACTGCTTTACTTCTTCTTGGTATTTTTGTCACATTCTGGTCATACCCATTCCTTGCAGGTAACTCCAAGCATTTAGGCACTTAAAAACCTCCTGAGATATTGACCTAAGCCTTTTCTTCCTAAAATGATTTTTCCCCTTATTTACAATGACAACAACTCACAAATCAGTTTCTAATGTTCTCAAATCTTTTAATATTCCTTTCGTTACTCTATCATTCGATAAATATTTATTAAACACAAACAATTTACTGTGCCCCAGGTGTCATGGTAGTCCCTGGTGATTCAACGATGACCTACAACAAATCCTTCTCTTGTTCTCAAGGAAGGAAAAATGCCAAAGGAAAAACAGGCAAACAGATTTTGTTCAGATCACAGTTTTGCAATTGCATATAAGTTTCAGGAGCTTTCTGGGCACCCAAGGCCCCATGTGCTATACCACAGCCATGCTCCCAACAGGTGAACGTAGGAAACTGTTAGGTGAGTCAGCATATGGAAAATGCTGGGGATTCTTGAAATAGCCCTGTGTCGTTAATCACTGATACCCTGGCTCTGTCTGTGAAGCAACTGGAAATGAATAAGCAAAGACGGTGAACCATCCTGTAATGGTTAGAGGACGGAATTACCCCAAGGGACATTTGTTGAGTCAGTGAAAGAACGTGGCAAACTTCAACAGTCATAGATCCACATGGAATGAAAGAAAAGGAGAAGAGTGTTTTCCAACAGCTTGATCTCCAGTCAAAACCTTCTGGAGGGCATGATTCTTCTGGATTCTTTTGGCAATTGGAGAAAAGAGGGAAAGAGAGGAATGGCATGTTGTTCTGACCACAGTAGATCCTAGATTTACTTGATATGATGATACCTAGTACATTGCCAGTGTGTGATGCCTGATTTTGAATTGAATGATTATAAAAGGCAAATTTATAATAAAAAGGAAAAGAGAAATTTATTAAAAAATCAACCTTGAGAAAATGATACTAGAAAAGATGGGTCTTGGAAGTGGTAAATCAAAAAGCTGAACATAAGGTAGGCTTTTTGAAACTATAAATGGGGATGCCTCTGTAGGAGTTATTTCAAAATACTGAGTCTGGCAGAAATGATTTGAGAGAAAAGTCGAAGTAACACTAGATGTTGATATATTTTATTTTGTGAAACTTCCCACTAAATTTGGAACTTCTCGTATTTTGCCACAAAGTGAATTTCTGGAAAAGTATAACCAGATTTTTCACCGATTCCCAAGGCAAAATCAGAGATGTAGTTTTTTAGGGAACAAATTTATTCCACTTCAGGCAAAAACATACGAAGAATATAGTAAACGTTTAAAAGCACAACTTAAAGGGGGAGAGGAGACACTTCTAACAAAACATCGTTTTCAAAATATTAACAATAGTACATACGAAGTCATAAAAATGCTGAATGAGTTGGAAGTTGTTTCCACATTTCAGCTAAAGATGGTAATTTGGGAAAATGACCCCGTCCTTTCATGAAACTCCAACTGTCTTCAGGCTCAGCATAGCAACAATCCATTTGTGCCACTTTCTTCATTTCAGAAACTCTATCTACATCTCTCTCTCTAGCACTTGGTCATGTTTCAGTACCACGGAGGCAGAGTTGGGGCTGGACACTAAGCAGGGCTGCACAACTAACAGCCACTGATTGGGCCCCTTCCTATGCAGGCATTGTGCTGGGCACCCCATGGCCTTCTTCCGTTTAATTCCCCCAACACAGTACAGAGGGGGTGTTCTCACCCTCATTTAAAGGATGAGGTAAGGACTGAAATGTCCACACTGTCCTCACCAAAGGAGAGGGCCCCTTTGCTGTAGACACCAACTTTTGTCTAAGGTGGCTTGGCCACTGATAGGCAATGCCACACCCTGGCCTAACCCACTGGTGTCTACCGGGCCAGCCCTCCTCGGATCATTGCTGGGCTTGTCGTTACGTGGTACGAATGGGTCCCAGTGTTTTGAAGGCCATTGAAGGACCTTGTCCAGCTACACTAAATGCCTGACCTTCTGGGACTCTAACCCTCTTTAGAAAGTCGAAGTGGCTCAACAGGCCGGCCAGTGATTCAGTACGGTAAATGTGCGTTCCGTAAATGTATGTTAGGTGGGTCATTGTGTAGATTCGGCAACTCCTGAATGCTCTTAAGGCATTTCAGAAGAATCTTGCATTTTATTTCCGTGTTTCACTGTTTCCTCGGCCTGTCTTATGGACGCCAATCAACGGAGATGAAATGCAGTACTCATAACTGGGAAGAGAGGTTTTGTGCGTGCGAAGCATCCTTTTAAAGGAGATCGTGATAATGTAAGGTGAAATACTGTCGATAGGTTATTTGGGATTCACGGATTTTTCTTCTTCTGGATTCTTCCCATTCTCGTTAAGTAAGATATTTTCTCAAGTCCCATTGCCTTTCTTAGACCACATGTATTCAAAAAGCGATAGGTTTAGTAACTAGCAGGATCCAAGCAACCCATCTCACCCTTATGTTTTCAATCAATCAGTCATCAACCACGGAAGAGCTACAAAGTCCTTGATCCTTCTTGAAGTAAGAACATTCTTTTCCTTACCTCTTGACTCATATTCTTGCTCTTTCTCAGTGAGTAATACTTGTTTTCTCAAGCCAGACACTTGAGGGAATGCTAACCGTCCACTCTCCTTTTGCCTCTCTAGCTCGTCACCGGTTCTGCTGGGTCTTTCAAGCCTCTCAGCAGCCTCCCCTCTGTTCTCCCGTCTGCGGGTCTGGCTCTTGTCCAGCCAACTCAGACTACTGAAAGGACTCCTCACTGTCCATCCTCTGCAGGCTTCTAGAACATTCTCCCTGACAGGGAAATATGACCACATCTTTCCTTGCTTAGAATTCTTCAAAGTTCCTCTGGCCAAAGGATTAGCTCACTCTTTTTTCCTGTCAGAGGAGGCTACACATACGTTCGGTTCAACTTATATTTATTGAGCACCTACTACGCACCAGAGGTGCCGATCTTGGTGCTGGGGGATACAGCAGTGAACAAAGTCCGTGTTTTCACGGAGCTTCCCTTCCACAGAAAACAAAGTAAGTCGTATATGTGCGTATCATACACATATGCACAGGTATGTTTATATTTAAACGGTGACTTGGCCGAAAGTTGTAGAAGTTGGTTTGGAGAAAAACAAAGCAGGGCAGGGTCCTAGGGGATGTTGGTGGAGGGGTCTGTTTATTTGTTTGCTTATTTATTTATTTATTTATTTATTAAAGTTTATTTATTTTGAGAGACAGAGAGAGAGAGAGAGAGGGAGAGAGGGTTCAAGTGGGGGAAGGGCAGAGAGAGAGGTAGAGAGAGAATCCCAAGCAGGCTCCATACAGTCATTCGTGATCCCCAAAACTGTGAGGTCGTGACCTGAGCCGAAACCAAGAGTTGGATGCTGAATCAACTGAGCCATCCAGGCGCTCCTGGTGAAGGGGGGTGTTTAAATAGCGTGATCAAGGAAAGCCTCACGAGACAGGATATCTTGGCAAAGGTGTGAAATACACTCTGTGTGTGGGAGGGCCATTTCTTCCACCCCTCTGCACCTACCCTTGGTCTTTCCCAAGTCTACCATCCTCCCGGCCTTTGAGCCTTTGCACGTACCCTTGACTTTGCCTAGGACATCTGCTCTCCTGCAGGGCTCACCGGGTTGTCCTTGTGGCCTCTGCTGCTCCACTCCGACCTCCTTCTGGGACCCTCCAAGCGGGCTTGGGACTCTCCCTCCGGCCTTCAGCGTCACTTGGAACAGACCTACCAGACAGAGCACTGTCTCGTACCGTGATTCTTCCCTTTCCCTCTCTAAATACATAGAAACATAAACATGCACGTACGTGACGGGTAACTTTTCTTATTTGTTGAGCCTCGCCACGTGCAGGCCTTGTATTCTAACTCACTCTTCGTAACAACTGAACGAGGTGATACTGCCCCCATTTTCCAAGCGAGAAAACCCACTTGTCCAATCCCTTGTCACTAATGGAGCCGGACTCAAACTCAGAGCGCTCTGTCCCCATGGCCTTGCTCTGTCCCCTGCCCCCCAGCCTCCTTCCACGATGAAGCCACCTTAGGGCACATTTTGTACCCTTGCACCTCTGTCTCCTTGGACCTCGCACAGCGTAAGTGCAAAATAAGTAGTTCTTGAACAAATACATTTTAATAATATCTGTTCGTTGCTTTATCACTCTCCACGTAGAGCTTCTATGTCCATCCCCTGAAGTGTCCCCCCCCAAGCCTAACGTTTCCTGGTACTTACCAGGTGAGAAGTGCACTAAATACTAATGCTGACCCCAACTCCTTTAGTTCTCAACAACCCAGCGGGGCAGGTACCACACTTACCCCTGCTTTACAGATGGGAACGACGAGGCCCCCAGCAGTTAGGTCACTTTCCAAAGCTCGCAGAGCTAGCAAGTGATGGGACAGAGATCGGAACCGAGGTGGCCTGGTACTGGAGCCCCTGCTCTCCATCGCGGCCTCGCATCGCCTCTCTTGACTCTCTCAATCCAGGTTGTAGGCCCAGGGAATGATGTGCAATGGTGTGCATGGCCTTTGCCCTGCTTCTGAAATGAGATATCTTCCTTAACATTTACTTCGTACTGACATAGTAGAGAAAGCAACCTCTTACCCCTAGTTCTTCCAGTGACGAAGACGCACCCAAGGGGCATTTGACGGTACCATCGATGCACTGGGGCCCAGGGGCAATCAGGACATAAGAGGACAAGTATCCAAAAAGAAAGTGGGTAACCGTGCAGTGGAGGAAAAACAAAAAGAAAGAGTTTTCTCGCTGTTGTTTTTTTAAAGCCAGGAAGTATTGGGAAACCGTAATTGAAAGAGAATTGATGCTGTCACAAAGGGAGGAATATTCGGGTTTGCCAGTGACATCTGGCTCTGAATCAAATGTCTAAAAATCCACCACCCTACACCCTAGACCCAAGAAGGAATAAACCAAATCGTGCCAGAAGTCTCGGAGCTGGGAATGTGGTACCGTCTGTCCATGGGCTGCTTGGGGGCTTAAATGAAGCACGTGAGAAACTGAGCAGGAAAATGTGATCAGGATATCGAAGTGTGTTTTTTACACCGCCTACCGCTTCCACTGCCCTTCTGGTCACCGCCCTTCCCCTCCCCCTGCCCCGCCCCCCGAAGAAAAGGAATAATATTTTCACTGCCTTGTAAAAGGGGACGAGGTGCGTGGTGACTTCTTTGCCTTAGACTACTGTTAATCTCACCGAACGCTACCTCCGACCACAAGGCTAATTTCAACGTTCAAGAAGTTCTAATGCTTTGTGGGGAAGCGTGAGAAATGCTCTGTGAAGAGAAGAGGTAATTCTGCTCAAGGGTCATCTCTGGTTTTTTTTGTGTTGTTTTTTTTTTTTTTGGCTTTAGCGGCATTTGCAAGAAAGGCAGACATTTTCTTTTCACGAAAGTTGATGACTTCAGGTGGGGAGCAAGCGGTTGTGGCAGATGGACCTTTCAGATGCAGTAAAATATCCTGTCTTCGGATAAATGTTTATGGTAGCGGGAGAGCTGAAGAAGAAAAACACAAGCAAAGAGTTGCATGACTCACAGGCTGATGTGCTTCTAAATAAAGCATTTCTCAGAGTTTCCCAGGAGGTGTTTTGAGTGAAATGGCAGCAGGATCTCTGTAGGGAGTAGGGTGGCACGGGCATGTTTTAAAGGCAGAAGAAGGTGCATCCCACAGTAGGTCAGGAAAATCATTCCGTTGCTTTTGATGTTTAAGAAAATATATGTCTAAAGTGAGAATATCTGACCGTGGATACAGCATCCTAGACCACATATGGGCGATGACATCATTAGCAGCTCTCGGCTGGGCCCCTTTGCAGGTGACGATCAGAGGTTTTAGTGGGACGCCTCATGTTGACTCACAGACTTTCCTCCAACAGAGCATCGTGGAGGGATGATAATTAAGTTTAATTTTAGATCTTGTGTGCCGAACCTGGGAATGTTTTCAAATACAGAGCAGGATCTGCTGACTTGGGCACTTGAGTCTTCAAAGAAAGGTCATAAGTCCTAGACTACCTCCATTCCCTTCAGTCCCTTCCACTCCAGAATATTGGGTGTTTGGAACCGATTGGGGGAAGAAAAATCTTCTATTGAAACCATCCCGCAATTAGCAGGCCCTCCTGGCTGTAGTTTCACACGGAGAAGTGCGGCCACCTTTCTCCACACTCAAGCCTAATTATTCGGTTCCAGAGAGCCCTTTCCACTCTTGCTAAGATTAAAAAAAAACTTTTTTTTTTTTTCCCATCCTTGTATAAAGGGCTTGAGCTTGTTGAAACAGTGGTTGGAATATTCTCCAGATTCTCATGGGGGCTTAGCAGCCACGGTCTCATGGGACCTGATAATAAATTGGCAATATTAGATTAGTTGACTCAGCCATCTCTGGATACCTGGTATAGGCGTCAGTGTAGAAATGAAGCAGTTATTCCAGCAAAGAGTTGCTACCCCGGAAGCCGGAAGGAAGAAACTAAATCATATCGGGATTCTTAGATCCGGAAAATGTGCTGCTTCTACCAAGTGGCTGCTTTCAGGCTTGAGTGAAACACGTGAGAAACTTAAAAGGGAAATGTGATCAGGATGTCAAAGGGTGCTTTCGAATGTAACGTGGCCGCCTCGTTCCGGATCGCCAGATTTAACAAATAAAAAAACCCCAGGGTGCACAGGTAAACTTGAATTTCAGATGCACGCGGATGACATTTCAGTGGACATACGTCCGACCCGTGCGCCGTTTCGTTATTCATAACTCATCCGAACATCCAAAAAATGACTCAGTGTTGCTCTGAAATTTAAATCTGAGCAACCTATATTTTAGCTGGCAACTCTCTGAGAGGCAAGACCTTTACTCCGGTGTTCTTTTATCACAAACGCGTTCAGAATATTTTCTTGCAAGCACTGAAGAATCTAGAGGAAGTGTAAAAAAATATTTAATAAAGGCAAGGACATAGCTACTCTGGGAGGGGCTTCTCCCAGCCAGAAGCGCCCAGAAACCAGCAGGGGAAAAGTAAACGTAACGTGACGATTTAACGAAGCCTGTTGTGACCTAACACTTCCACCTAGACACAATCCAAACTGAAGCTTGAAGCTCAAGTTCTGGTTTGCTCATTTCTCTTCCCAATGTTTCCCTGCCTCCTGTAGGGGAAAATAAAGGGAGAGACAAAGAGGGGGGAAAAAAAAGAAAAAAGTCCAGCATTTCCACGTACTTTTGTTTTGGCACTAGGTGTGTTGTGGAGAAGAAAGCCACCTCCTGCTTTTAATCTGGCCCGTGTGCGGCAAAGTCGCATATTGCGAGATTCTGGCTTTTAGTGAGAACAATTACCAAGCGTTTCTGATCACCGGAAGTTGAGAAGAGTCACTGTCCCTAAGAAGATAATAAACATGGGCAGCAGTCAGACGGGCCATAGTGGGTATCATTTTCCAGACTCCACTGTGATTTGGGGCAACGGGGCCACGAACGAGACCCCCCCCCCCCCGGCTCCCACCCCTACCCTCACATGGGCAGCTTTCTGCTCTGAGCTGGGCTGTCTTTTCCTTCCTGCCCAGGGAGGCAGGCGCGGCTGCTGTTTCTGGGCAAGTGGCCACCTCGGGGATACTTGCTTTAGATAGCCCGCAGCTGGCCGAGTGGGCGGTGCGCTCAGACAGCACAGGCAGCTCCCACTGTCTCCGCCGAGGCTCTGGGGCCTTGTGATTTATAAAGCGCTTTCCAGGCCTGCAGTTAACGGTTTAGGAAGCAAAGCCATGATATAGATGAAGCTGTGGCTATCCGACTAATGGATCTCCACGCACGCGAGGCCCGCACACCTTTCCCCTGCGGTTGGCCTGGAGGAGATTCCAGGCAAGCCATAGGGAGGACGTGGGTGCCTGGGTGCTGCATCACGGTCCAGGGCAATGGTGCCCCGGCGACCATCAGGGCCGACCGCCCCCCCCCCCACCCATGCCAACTCAAGAGAGTGAGGCTCGCCAGCTGTTTATGTGGCATGGATATTCTTACATTTGTGACACTTTCAGTTTGAAGGCACAGAGGACCATGAAGGGAACCGTGTGAGCATTTCTGGGCAAAGCCCGAATTTGATTTTTTGGTTTGGTTTGCTTTCCTTCTAGACGATCGTCCTCCTATGTGCTGGCAATTAACACGTTCAGGGAATGAGGGGTGGGGAATTCTCCACGGAGGGGGTCCGAGACGTTTGATTTTCTTGTCCCCGACTACAAACGATTGCCTAATTGGGAGAAACTGTAACTACAACAGTTCACTGGGGGAAACGTGAAAACAAAGTGAACCAGAAAAGAAATAGAAACCCAGACTTTTCAGTTCCTGTTTATCCTATTTTTAATCTCAACATCTCAGTTGCTCTCTTTCTGTTTTCCTTGCCTTGCTGGAATTCGTACACACACCTGGCTTTCCATTTGCCTTGGGGACAGAGAAGAGGTGGGGCCCGAGAGTGGGGGACAGCTCCGCTGCGGGGGGGGGGTGTGGGGGGCAGTGCCACGGTGGCGCTTGTCGGAAGAGGGAGGGGTGCAGAAATCTCGCCCCGTCTAACTCCAAGGTGTCGGGGGAACGTGAGTGATGACCCCTCCTTGCATTATCTGCTCCCGCTAAGAGACCCTGGCCGTTCCAGGTAAGTGCAAGAAGCAAAGGGGGGAAGGTCCTCTTGAGATGGTGGCAACATGTCCAGACTGACCAGTGACCTGAGGAGACATGAATGGTTCTGTTCATTGGTCCCTGTGCACACATCATGTCTGTCTCTGTCTTTCTTTCTCCCCCTCCTCCCTCGTTGTTTCCTTCCAGCCCCAGTGAGGCAAAGGCAAAGAAAACCAAGGACGTCCCGGGGGTGGGAAACCTTGCAAGAGACAACAACTGTTCGCCACGGAGGCTGCTCTCACTCTGCCGTGTTGGTGCCCATGCCACAGTGTGCTCAAAATTGTGAAAATACTTTCTCTTCCTTTTATGAGTGAAATAATTCATGCCATCGTGTGGTTCTGTCACGGAAAAAAAAAAAAAAAAAAGAAAAGGGAACAGAGCACCTCAAGGAAAATAACGTCTTCTGAAACAGTCAGATGTGCGAGCCGGCGTTTTAAGTTTGTATTTTTATTTTTAAGGTTTATGTATTTCTTTGAGGGGGGGGGGAGGGGCAGAGAGAGAGGCAGAGAGAGAATCCCAGTCAGGCTCCCCGTTGTCAGCGCAGAACCCAATATGGGGCTCGATCCCACGGACTGTGAGATCACGACCTGAGCTGAAATCAAATCAAGGGTCGGACACTTAACCTACTGAGCCCCCCAGGTGCCCCTAAACTGGGGTTCTAAAGCCTGACAGGGGAGGAGCCTCGGCCCCCACCCTGGGCTCTCACGGTGCCCTGGAGCTCTATTTTGTGACTTGTCGCCTGTGTGTCTGTCTTCCTACCCAACTGGGAGCCTCTGGGGGTGGGAGCTGTGCCCTTTTGTCACCTCCCGCCCAGCACAGAGCACTGCAGCACCTGGCCTCACGGGCACACAAGGAGGTCTGTGAGGATCCTCCGGTGTGGCTTACGCGTGCCCAGTCCCCTCCAACTGCTGTCCTTCATTCAGCACAGACACCGCCTGGAACCCCAGAGCCACTCCCCAAAGGGACGTATTCAGCCTCCCACCTGCTTACCCATTCAAAGTCTCCCCATCAGAAACCGGGGTTTGCTGCCTGCCCCCTCTAGTCAGCAGGCGTCTCCAGGATCTGCAAGGGTGTCCCTGAGGTAGCCTTAGATTCCCTCTTCCCCTGATGGCTTTCATTTGGTTAATCGACCTGGCAAATTATCGCTTGAGAAGAGCCATCACTAGCTTCCACCCCAGAGAAAGGATGAGAAGACCATCAGACCTCTGTGGGGCCGGCCTACATTCACTTCCAACATGAAGTGTTAGAACATGAGGTATCTCCACCTGGAGAGCCGGAACCTTCTGGAAGACTCTGGATCCTTGTACAGGGTGTTGAGCTGCTGGCACCGAACTCAGTAATAAACGTCCTCGGTTCGTGCAGTCTTCACTGTAAGGGTGCTCATTAGAAACTGTCTCACTAGGCTTCAATGATTTGAATAGAAATGGGTATATTTAATAAAAACAATCTGCTTTGTGAAATTGTTTCAGAAGGTTTTGTTTCGGTAGTGGTGGTTCTTATATGTTTTCTTCAGCCCCAGATAAGCTTGAAATAAACCGCTGACATACAATTAATGTTAAATGTCATCATATTTTGAGTCAAGCTGATTTTGATGACAGTGAAGACCATTTTGAAGCCGTTCCATGATTTTCACCACACAACGGATTTTAGAAAGAAAAAAAAAAGATTCCCATATTATAGACCTTGAAAAGTGCTAGCAGTGTTGTTTAGCCCCTCCAACATAAGCACCCACAACAGTAAAGCAAACAAAACCCACAGTGGACTGAAAATGTGGTTTCTGGAACTCTCTTAAACCTTGGCTAACTTTTGGGGGCTCCCAAAGGACAGGATTACTTCATGTCAAAGCAAAAATTCTCCTGACTCTGTAAACAACCCACAGTTCTGGGAAATATGGAAAATGTAGATCAAAACTGAAATTGTGTTGTATTTGGACAGGCTGTCCCAGATGATGAAGTTTAGTCCCGCGGGACCCACCTCGGCTGCTTTGGGGGGCTGTTGGGGCTTTTCTCTTCCCGCGTCCACTCTCTCTCTCTCTTCCCCTTCTTCCTCAGAATCGCGGTTGCCAATCAAAAACACCAACGATGATATTCCCACCAACCTGGACTGGAAGGCCCGATCCTTTCTCTCGAGCTCAAACCGCGCTGTGCATTTTCACGGTATCATATTTGTGTTCTGTGGCGTCTTCAGAAACTTGCAAAGTCAAAAGACAAAAGTCACTAAATGTCTCATTTCCCACTAGTTTCGTGGCGCAAACCAAATCAACGCTCTCTTTTCTCCTCCCCACCACATGACTAATTCCCGTTTCATGCTTCGGTGTGGATGAATGTCAACACGACACTCTCACCGAGAAGATTTTATGGTCGGGTGAATGTCAAGCAAATTTTGAAATACATTCTGATTCCATCTGGACAGAAGACAGCAGTGAGCACAACACAGCGTCTCATCAGAATAAACTCAACTTTTCTTTTTCCCCCATCATAGAATTTATGTTGTGAAGGTGGAAAGACAATTTCCCCACAAAGAGGAGCCTGTGATAAAGAAAAGCTTATATCCTTGAATTAAAAAAAATTTTTTTTTCAACGTTTATTTATTTTTTTTTTGGGACAGAGAGAGACAGAGCATGAACGGGGGAGGGGCAGAGAGAGAGGGAGACACAGAATCGGAAACAGGCTCCAGGCTCCGAGCCGTCAGCCCAGAGCCTGACGCGGGGCTCGAACTCCCGGACCGCGAGGTCGCGAGATCGTGACCTGGCTGAAGTCGGATGCTTAACCGACTGCGCCACCCAGGCGCCCCTGAATTTTAAATTTCACCTAATAAACTATGCAGACAAAGGAGATTAGGGCGTTTGGCAGAATCCTGGGCAATTTGCCTCCACGAGAAGGGAGAGAGCCAGAGGAGAAGGAACCACAGTGCATCCCGTCTGTCCCTTCCGCAACTGGGATCTTCCCTTGTTTTAACCCAAACAGACGTTAACAGGGAAGGCCAGCTGCTTTTACAATGAATAAACCCATTACCTCAACTCCCTGTACATTACTGAGGCATTTTTACTTGTCAGATTTTCTGTTTTGCGGAGGCTTGGATGTTTTCAGGATGCTGTCAATGCAGACAAAACAGAGCCAGTTTTCCCAGCAGCACCAGATGTGGATGAGAACATGGGCCTCCCTGGCCCTCCCGTTTCAAGGTTTGGTGGTAAGTCACCGCTGCTGTCGAAAATAGTAACAACGGTATCTGGCATCTGGACCCCGTGCTGCCTGGTGCTGGCTAAGCCATCTGCACAGTAGCCAACGGGACGAGGCCGCCTGTGGGCTCAGAGAAGGGTGGGGGCCCCTGCAGTGCGACCCAAACACGGCCCCAAGGGCCGGGGCTGTTGCAATTTCCAGGGCAGCGAAGAGAACCAGTGCGGGTCGGTCCAGGGAGCTACCCGACCCTGAGCACCACTCACGTTTGACCCATGGCAGTCGGCAACCTTAACTGTGCCGAGGGAAGCAAATGAACAGTGAAAACTCCAAACCAAGAGCAAGAGGGATTTGCCGAAAGTACCCGCGTCGCGTCTCTTGCTTCCTCCCGTAGCCAGTCCCCGCGGTCTCTCCCAGATTACTGGGTATCCTGCAGGCTTAGTGTGACAGACGTGGGGCTGGTGCTGAGAGTGCCCACGTGGTCCCCGAATCAGTCAGACGCACCTGTGGCCCACAGCCAGACAACTCAGGTGGGTAGAACCTGACAGGAGGGCTGTTTGACCGGTAGAGTATAGGGAACAACCTCTACTTTACCGTGAAGAAGTGGGATCTAGAAGGACACATCAAACTTCACAGAATCAGCACTAAAGAGCGGGTTCAGAGCGAGGCCCTCCTAATTGATTTGCAGCAGCAATGAAGGTTATAATTTTTAAAAAATGTGTTTCTACGCCTAGCCACTTCCGATGGTTTGCCTCCGGCCTTGTCCCCATCTAATCCAGTCTCAGCGGAGTCTGGGCAGTGGAAGTCATGGGCATGACACTGGCCGTGGTTGATCTCGGCTCAACCTCTCGTCACCTGAATGACTTTGAACAAGTTTCTTAACGCTTCGTTTTTCTCAGTGATGGAATGGGGACATTGGCATGTTATCTGCCCAACCAAGTTTGTTGTGAACGTCCAATCAGGGGAGGCATTGATGCGTGGAATACACTCATCACAATGTCAAGCACATATTCGATACTCAACGGAGGCTAGGGATGGCTGTTATCCAGCAATGTCGATGGGCCTTCTTTTCAATGGCTTCCTGTTGCCCATAGGAAACATATAAAGTCTCACATGGCTGAGAGGTTCTCCGTATCTGGGGTCTAAGGTCTCAACAGCTTATCTCTCAATACTCTCCCCTCTGAATTCAATACTCTGCAGATGTTGAAAGTCACTCAGCTCCTCAGAAATCCTGTGTTCTCCCCAACTCCCAGGCCTTGGGACATGCGCACCGTTGCCTTGGAACACTCTATCAGCACCTCCTACTCACCCTAGAGAGCAGCTTAAATGCCCTCTGACTTCACTCTCCTTGCACTATGCTGCCCTGAGCAGAACCTCTGTCTGCTTGTCCCTTGTCACTGGTCTTCTCCATGTGACCGTAAGGTCTATGAAATCAGCAGCCATGGTGTTATTCATCTTACTATTCCTAATCCCTAGAATAGGAAGTGAATATTCAATGAAGTGAGTGGGATACAATCTGTTCTCTTCCAAAGGAATGGTTTTTCCTGAAAAAAAGAAAAAGAAAAGTCTCGTTGTCCCCTAATGGGTACTCACCTCTTCTCCCAGGGTAATGGAAGTCTTGATTTTTAGTTGGGCCCTTGGTTAAGAAAAAGAAACAAAATAACAGCCCTACATTTCCCAACATCCCTTGAAGTTGTGACTAGGATGTGACTAGGTTTTGGATAAGTTTTTTTTTTTTGTTTTTTTTTTTGTAACGTTTATTTACTTTTGAGACAGAGAGAGACAGAGCATGAACAGGGAAGGGGCAGAGAGAGAGGGAGACACAGAATGGGAAGCAGGCTCCAGGCTCTGAGCCATCAGCCCAGAGCCCGACACGGGGCTCGAACTCACGGTCCGTAAGATCGTGACCTGAGCCGAAGTCAGACACCCAACCGACTGAGCCACCCAGGCGCCCCGGTTTTGGATAAGTTTTGACCAATGAAACATAAGCCACATGTTGCTCATCATCAATTCATTCTCTACAAAATCCAGGCTATAAGTATGTAAGCAGTCAAGGCCCGTCAGGTTCTGTCACCCACCGGCTGTGTTTTGTGTAGCAGACTCTGGCACCCTACCCTGACTGACAGTTGGAATGCATTCTTTGTTGTGTTCTTTTTTTTCTCTTTCTCCACTCTGATACCTTGAACTGAGATGCGATGGCTGGAGCTTTGGCTGACATTCTGGACCCTGAGGAACAAGGCCCTACTTTAGTGCTGGTAAAGTATACAGCTGGAAGGAGCCTGGGTCCTTGAGTATTTCAGAGATTATAACGACTGTACCAGCTTGGATTTCTTACCTTCTGATTTTTTCTTTTGCTTAAAGCAATTATTATTTTTATGCGCTGGTACTCACAGTGGGGATTAAAGGAAACTTCAGTTATTAAGAATCACATGCGAAACAATTATTTCATTTGGGATAAAAGAACTTAAAGAATTTCAAGCTATTTCAACGAAGGCTTTTCATAATGGAATTTTAGTAACAATGATGCATTTATTTATGTTAATTGAGGGGGTACTGATGTCAATTTGATGTAAGTTGTTGAAAGTATTGATGTGAGATTTTTTTTTAAAAACCCAAACATAACCAAGCAAATTATAGAGCTCAGACCCAAATCGGTAGGTTTCTAGATTCAAAACACATAGCAGAACATTTCACGAATGCCACTGGTGAGCAACAGAATACAATGTCAACTGAGCCGCCAGTCATTCCAGAAAGCAGCTGTGTTTTCCAAAACAGAGCACACAACAGGCTTTCTTCTTATGTTTGTGGTGCTATTTCTCAATCACAAGCCAATGATGACTGGGAACAATATTCAAAATATTTATCAATCTGTACAGTTTGGATCCAGACCAATCAGAACAGATGCTGGCTATAGAACATAGAATATCGTCTATCCATCATGGTGTGTGCTGATGTGATATCTGTCCGATGATACCAATAGCTGCCTTTGTACAGAAATCATGATCACAGTCTGTCTAATCCATGGTATAGCACGCGGAAGAAACACTTATACGCAAAACGTCCAGGTCTGTGGACATTGTTCTTTCTTTGTATGTTTCCTAATGGCCTTATTTAGAAGAAAGTGACACCCATAAACTCTTTTAGATGGATTCTTGGAAGGTGATTAAATGGCTTTTTAGCATACACTTTTCTTTTTCTTTTTTATTTGAGAGAGAGAGAGAGAGGAGGGCAGAGGAAGAGAGGGAGAGAGGGAATCTTAAGCAGGCTCCACACTCAGTGCAGAGCCTGACATGGGGATTCCATGACCCTGAGATCATGACCTGAGCCAAAATCAAGAGCTGGGCACTCCATGGCCTGAGCCACCCAGGCACCCCTGGAAAACACTTTTCTTAATCATAGTTTGCCTGTGTTTGAGTAAGTGCTTATGTGCACGCATATGTACGCACACACACACACACACACACACACACACAAAGGTGCTGTGATCCCAACTCAGTGCTCCGAATTGGACCTGTGGCCATGATGCTGGCTCCTTTCATTCCAGGAAGAAGACACATCAGAGTCTCCAACACACCGGACCTGTTACCAGCATTCATGTCACAAAGCTCCTGGTGTCTACCAGACTGCTATTTTTGATGTGCAGCTGTTAGTGCTGATGAAACATCTGATAGTTTCTCTTCTCCAGGCGGGTTTGGTGCAAGATACCAGTAAACGATCATTTGTTTCAGTTCTTATAAGCATCAAGAGACTAATATTAGATAATAGTTCCTCCCACACATGCTCCTTTTCTTCTGGCGTTTGGCCCTAGAGGATCCCAGACCCTGAGAAAACCATGCAGAGCCATTCTCTGGCAGGCCTGGGCTTCTATCCTCAAGACCCGTGGGGCCCCATCTGCTTTTCAAAGTCTGACCAAATGGGAGAATGGGAACATACAGTGTCACTCCCCCACACCCTGGGGTCCACACTGTGTTTTTTTTTTGCTAGAGTTGTACTCATTTCCTTTTGTTTTCTTCCCTGTGGATTCGGGGACTAACTATGATTCACTGAAATAGTCATTTGTGTACTTGGAGGCCAGTAGAGAAATCCCCTTTCGGCTCAGGGGGGGACGGGTGATCAAAATATTTAACAACTGGTAAAATATAACAACTGTTAAGGCCGCAGCATTATCCAGTCAGAACAGACGCTGGCCACAGAGCTTGAGCTGGCTCCTGGAGGCTCCTTGTCGTAGACTCTGGGGGCTCGGGGAAGCTACTATTTGCCAATTGGTACGAGACATATTTCCGTATTTGTGGAATATGGAAGAATTGGGGAATCCTCAGCCTCAGCATTAATAATCATCTTGTTTATCTATCCTCATGGTCTTTATCAACTCTTCTTATGTTAGGACCCACAGTTGGGTATTTCTCATCCCTATTTGTCAATTGCCAGATGGCTTTCGTCCATACTGGAGCCTCATTTAAGATGCTCAATAACAATAACAACAACAAAAACACTGAAACTGTTCACTTGCATATGAGAAATTATAACATAAATGTCAGATTATCTTTGGCTTAGAGGAAATGGAACTTTATTGAATTACTAGCACAGTAGCGTTTGCTAGAAAGGTCCCTATATAACGAGGGGTTGCTCCAATAGAGGTGTGATGCTCTGTGCTGTTCACTCATCAGTCCACTTCTGCTCCCCAGGCTCTTCTTCTGGCTGCCACACTGTGGAGGAAGTGATGTACGAGCGACCGTGTCCACGCACAGGGGAGGTGCCAGAAACGTCATGGGGGAAAGACTGAAAGGTATTTCTTTATAGGTGCCATGAAAGGTGCCTTGCATTTTGCATTTATTTGGAAGAAGAAGTAGACTTATTTTGTGTTGCCTCTGCGGGTGAAACAGGGGAAGTGAGGGGCACTTATAAGGAGGTAGAATTGGGGTCAAGGTAAGGAAGAGTTAATGGAAGGAAAATGAACTACATAGTAATATAAGTTCAAGGTTAATACAATTCAGTTCAAGAAACATCCGTGAGGCACCTACCATACTCTGCTTACTATGTGCAATGTTGTAAAAATAAAGAAGGCTGTAGTTGCTTCATGTAAGAGATACATATATGAAAAGAATTAACAAGAAAACATCAGGACATGTCCCACAGGAGACTCTTTCATGAGATTCCAAAGGAGTACAGGGAGCAAGTGATCAATTCTTCTCAGGGGACCAGGAAAGCATCTGTGAAAGAGTGAGTGACAGAGCTAGGTTTCGAAGAATGAACTCTTGTCTGAATAAGACCTCCAGTCAGACAAGGGAGGAATAATATTTCAAGCTGAAGGAACAGTGTACGCAAAGCCCACGGAGGCCCTTCAAATTGTGTGTAGAGAACTACATACAAGAGTTTTGGAATTGATTACTTTGTCAGGGAGCACTGGCCGATGCTCTTTTGGGATACCCTACATACACAGAAAGAGCTAGAATTTCAACTGTTCATTCGTTTTGAATCATTGCTTGCGTTTCTATATTTGTTTGGTTATCCTCATCCAATAGATCTGTTCCTCCAGCCGTTCCGTAAGGGAATTGTTCAGCAAAAGGCTTTCTGAATTTATGAGAAGGGAAACGTTCAAAATGTGAGTCCAGTTTAAATTGTGTTTGGTTTCAGTGGATTTTTTTTTTCATTTTGTTCTTTTTATTTTTTTTGCGTTGCATAGGAACAAACTTAGATTAGCTTTGAATGATCGATCAAGCATAGTATCTGTTTTACTTAAAAAATAATTATAATCTCAAGGGTTGCTGGAGGAGAGGTAGGTAGGGGATGGGCTAAATGGGTGATGGGTATTGAAGAGGGCACCTGTTGGGATCAGTACTGGGCATTGTATGTAAATGACGAATCACTATATTCTACTCCTGAAGCTAATACTATGCTATATGTTAACTTACTTGAATCTAAATTAAAAAACTAATAGTAATTATAATCTGAATGGTCCCATGCTCAACTGTCTATACGAAATCTTTCAAAATTGTTCAAGCCAATTTTTTTAGGTTTATTTATTCATTCTGGCAGACAGTGAGAGGGAGAGAGAATCCCAAGTAGGCTCTATGCTATCAGCTCAGAGCTCGATGTGGGGCTTGAACTCATGAACCGTGAGATCATGACCTGAGCTGAAACCAAGAGTCGGACCCTTGACCAACTAAGACACCCAGGCGTCCCCAAGCCAATTTTTAACTTTTTTTTTAAGAGAGAGACACACAGAGCATGAGCAGGGAAGGGGCAGAGAGAGAGGGAGACACAGAATCCGAAGCAGGCTCCAGGCTCTGAGCCGTCAGCACAGAGCCCGACGTGGGGCTTGAACTCACAAACGATGAGATCATGACCTGAGCTGAAGTCGGACGCTCAACCGACTGAGCCACCCAGGCACCCCCAGTTTTTAAGTTCTATTTAGTTCGTATCTGCACCTTGAGTTTCTGGCCCTCTGTTCCCTGGGCCAGAGTGATAGAGTGGGGATAGGTCCTCCAGGGACAGAGAGGTATGGAGAAGCAGCAGACCCAGGAGGTCAAAGTCCACTTCGATCAGGCCCCAGGCAATTAGGAATGTTGGCTACTTGTCCACCAGCCCTCCTTGCATCAACCACACCCCCACCCATTACCACTGTGGGGGCTGGGGAGGGTGGGCTTTGTGCCCCTGAGCTGTTTGTCACCAAAGAATTAGAAAGGCACGCTCCACAATCTTGACTCAAGTAAAAACTACCAAATGTTCCCGAATCATGAGCTGAAGGCTTCCAAATAGCAAATAAATGCCCTTAAAGAATCACTATTTTATTATACCCAGTTTAACAGAAATGTCTGTTGAGTTCACTGCCAGGTGCCGCATTATCACTTAACCAAAAATTTCTCTATAAAAATAACTTCCCCCACTGGAATGGTGGTATATGTACACAGAGGAGTCTATTTATGTTTCAGTTCAGTTTCAAACAGTTTTAAGAAATGAGCTGAATGCATAGAATTGAAGCAATATGGGCACCTCTGGAAAGACGCGGCAGATGTTAGCTCTTGAATTGGTGCAAATAGAAATGACAGCCTTTCATTTCGCGAGTAGATCTATTTAGGTTTTTCTGGTGTGATGCTGACTTTTTAATGTGATTTGGCACAGAAGTTGCTTAATGCGAACGACGCTATCTTGTTATTGGGAAACTTCTGGTTTGAGAAGAAAGCTGCCTTTCCTTCTTCCCGGATGCGAGCAGCTCCTGAGAACGGAGCCCCCGTAGCTGGGAGGCACTGAGCGCGCAGAAGTACTGGCCACGGGGACACAGTACTCTTTTCTTCTGGGTTCACCCTTCATTGCGCAGGAAGGCTCAGTCTGGCTCCCAGTGCCCTCTGATCTCGCCTCTCCAGTAGCACTCACCCTGTATTTAAAAAAAATTGTTTTAATGTTTATTTATTTTTGAGAGAGAGAGACAGACAGAGACAGAGTGTGGGGGGTAGGCAGGGGCTGAGAAAGAGGGAGACACAGAATCTGAAACAGGCTCCAGGCTCTGAGCCGTCAGCACAGAGCCTGACGCAGGGCTCGAACTCGCGCACCGTGAGATCATGACCTGAGCTGAAGTCAGACGCTCAACCGACTGAGCCACACAGGGGCCCCAGCACTCACCCTGCATTTTAGGGACCTCTTCCTCTTGGGTAGCAAGGACCAGGTCCTGTTCACCATGGCATCTCCAGGACCCAGTGCAGAGCTGGGAACCCCATGGGGGCCGGACAATGATTTTTGAAGGAACTGGAGCCTTGTGAGTGACATCGAGTGCCTTCGGAGGTCCTAGAGAGGTCAGCCTGGGCTGGGACCGAAGGGAGGGGATGGCCAGGAATGGAACTCGTGCTCACCTACGAGAACCTCAAGAACAGAATTTCAAGCAGGATGACAGTGAAAAGGGTAAGGTTGATGAACCAGCAAATTAGGGCGCCTTTTGGTCGAGGGAAAAAACCTCACGAAATTGAATGAGGCAAATCTTGCTTCCCGGTGTGTCTTATTTTTCTGCTAGCCCTCTAAAATCATACATAGCAATTGAAAAAGCTGAAGTTTTCTCCATCCCCAAATAAAAAGCAGATGTCATTCATCACAATAAATCCGAATTTATTCAGAGCTCATTCATGAAGAAACGTAGTATGCATTTACTATTTTTAATTTAGTCTGATATTTTCCAATTGTGTCTGCTACTGATTTGAAAACCGTAGTTTCCTTTTTCTAATCTGAGTCTTTACTTAAATATCCTGTTGATCACCTGATGCAAACCTAACTTTTCTTGTTGGTAATTAAGAATCATTTTACCGAAACTACCTTTTGGAGAGTGCTTAGTGTTCTGGAAAACTAAATCTGTTGGCTCTTGTCACTAGTTCGTATCAAACGTCTAGAGAAGGAGGTTAAATAAAAGTGCATTTTTAAAAAGAAACTCCTTTAATAAGCCAGCACAGGCTCTATGAATATCTGCTTCTTGGTATTCAAAGAACTTAGAGATCAATCTCCCTGAGACATGGGCGGGCCGTCAAATGAGAGCTCCCAAGCATCCAGGCAAGTGCCCTCAGTTCTGACCTGATTCTCCCTTCCTACATGCTGGCAGAGGAAGGAGGGTAATATTCTAGGCTGTTTCTTTCAGGACAATTAACCTGCCTCCACCTCCTTTCCCCCTACATAGAGCCTTCTGATGCACATCTGCCAGGAGCTGTGTGTTCGGGGATTAATATTTTCTGGTTCTAAGAGGCAGTCCCACGCTTCAGTTTAAAATGAGATTGAAAGAGTCCTTTGCTTTCTTGTCCCTTTAGGGTGCGGAGGCAAAGCTGGAGCCTCTGTGGGTTCATTTTTTCAAGAGTGACCTCTTTCCCCGGAGGAAGTAGTCGGAGAAAGACACTGGCTCTCTCCAAGCCACAAATGGAAGGTAATCCTTGGAACGAGACTAGGTGACTACACGAGCAAGAGAAGCGACGTGTTGTTCTTCTTAAGTGAGCACATTAAAGGGGGCTAGTGATGAACCCGTAGACTTCATACTGATAATGCATCCAGAAGCATGGCAGATCGGCAAGACAACAGTGACTCACGTGGCATTAACCCAGCACGGGAGGGGGCCAGGTGATCAGCGCCCACAGGGGCAGGTGCACACGCTGGGATGGGGTTCAAACCCACGCATCTAGACCAGTGATGGCACCTGAGAAAGAGAATGTGAGCAGACCGACAGGAGATTCATTGACATCTGTGACTCAAACTCTCCTACGCCCCAGAGGAGGGTGTGGGGGGCCAAAGTAAAGGACACAGCAGGAGGAGCTACTGCAATACTGACTCAGGGAAAAGAAATGTGGTCGAGAACGGCAGGGGTGGATTGGAATGTCCAAACCCTAATCCTGGAGACATGCGCCTTTGTAGGGCTGCAAGACTTCGCCTGGACACATTTTGAATCACCCGTGGCCTTGACGTTTGTGTACACATTCTCATGCTGCAGTAACAAGTAATAGGAATTGTTCATTTGAGAGGTATTTATTGAACGTCTATCCTTTCAGGGCACGTGCTGGGACTTGAGAAGGCTACAGAGACGTGCCAGCCTGTCTCTGTCCCCAAGTTTCTTAGAGGATTTACTGACTATCTTCAAAGAAAAAAATATAGACACACACACATATACATACATATATGTATGTATATATGTACATATACATATACTATGTATATGTACATACATATATGTATGTACATATGTACATATACTATATATATGTGTATATATAGGTACATACACACCTGCATATTTATATATGTTCTCTTTACTAGGTTATAAAGATGCTGTTAATTAATTTTTCGGAGAATTGGTGAGAATTCTAGAATTTGAGGGAGGTGTTTGGCACCAGCTGATAAAAGAGAAGTCTTGGACCTTGGCTATATAAGGAGACACAAGACATCTCTAAGCACCATAGAAATACTCTCCCATGGGGGAGAAAAAGCCGTAAAGAACTGAATCTATGGAGTAGAGAGATCGGGCTGAGTCCCAGCTTCAGCTTGTGGAGCTGTGGATGGGTTCCTGAAGGAGTAGAGGCTCTGTCTCTAGGGACAAAAATACCTACCTCAAAGGCTTGGGTGAGGGTTACGTTTTCTAACGGCTGGCCCCCAGTAGATGCTCTGTAAACATCAGGTCCTTTGCCAAGATCTTTTCCCTTTGGTTGGGTTCAGTCCCCTGGATTATACATAAAATGAGCCTTTTCATGTTGAAGTCTGTGACAGAGCAGATAAAGTTCTCTGGAAATGGGGCGTCTGTGGCACCCTAAAACCCTCCCTCTTTTTAAAAAATGTTTTTTATTTATTTTGAGAGAAAGAGAGAGAGCGGGGGAGGGGAGGAGAGGGAAGAAGAGAGAGAAACCCAAGCAGGCTCCGTGGTGTCAGCACAGAGAGCCTGACACAGGGCTTGAACCCACGAAGTGTGAGATCATACCCTGAGCCAAAAGCAAGGGTTGGTCGATTAACCAACTTAACCACCCAGGCACCCTTAAAGCCCTCCCTCTTCAAACATGTAACAATGCCGGATAAAATATTAAATGCTTTTTTGCAATATTAAATGTGTTTTAAGTGCACGGTGTGGGGAAAATATCAGAGGCCAAAAAGGTTAAGTTAAGAGAGCAAATCCAGAGAGGGGAGGCTAGAGCAGCCTAGGTTGCTTGGCTATTCCAGTAACTTGGCTGTGGGTTCAACTTAATGGTGAACTGGGTAGGGTGACCCCACGTCCAACTAGGGTCTTTGAAAGTCTGTGCCTTCACTGAAAGGATAAACCAAAATGTATTCTCCCGTGAGTGTAAATCACCAGACAGGGAGAAGTACTTTTTGAGACGTTTTGACCATCTCTCGTGGAGTTTTGAGATCCGTTTCATGGTACACACGTGGTCTGTGAAATATCAGGCTAAGAATATGACATTACGGTGCCAGACTGGTGGTGGCCCCAGGGACTCACCAGGAGAAAATGAAAACCTCTAAAGAGTAAAATGCCTTCAACCTAGACTTCAAAGAGAGTTCCAAAATTCATGAGCTAAAAAAAAAAGAAGATCAGAGAACACACAAGTAAACAAGGCACCATGAGTGAGAGTCTGCAGACCCAAGACAGAGCAGAATGAACACAGAGACTATTAGATATCGAGATTATTGAAAAAAAACTCTAAAATAAATGTATTCCATGCGTTTTCAGGAAGGAAAGAGTGTCTTGCAAACACCAGAAGAGAAAAAGAGAGCGTGAAAAATGACAACCAGGATTTGAAAAAGTAGTAAACATATCTTTTAGAAACAAGTCTATAATAAGTAAAATGTGAAGCTCAGGTTAGGCAGAGCTGAGGGGAGAACCGGTGAAGTCAGGGACCCTCACGGAATTGTGCCGAGCACAGAGCAGAGTGACAGCGAGGTGGAAACAATAAAGGAAGGTGAGGAACATGTGTGCAAAGTAAAAAATCATAACACACCCTCGGTCAGCTTGTGGAAAGAGATGATACAGAGAGGGGATAGAGGAGGCACAGTGGCGACGAGACCGTGGTAGGGAATTCTCTTGAATCCATGAAATCCATGAATCCTCTGACTTGGGGACTTCAGGGAATCATAAGCAGGATAAGAGAAAGCCACGCAAGATTTACTGTGTCGAAACAGCTGAACGCCGAAGATGACCTGAGAAGTTGCCAGAAAAAAAGCAAGTGATGTAAAAGGAGCCATGGTCAGACAGACAGCAGATTCCTCAAAAGGGAGCAAAAATGAAGTGCAGTCACGTCTTCAGCAGGCTGGGAGAAAGTAACGTCAACCCAGAAACGGGTACCCGGTGGGCACGTCTTTTAGTAAAATAAAGGTATTTTCAGATAAACGATGAGGGGATCTGTTGGCTGCACAGGCCCACCCATGGAACTTCCCCACAAAGCAGGCTCCAGAAGGAAGACATGGACCCCAGAAAGAAGTTGGACACGGATGCATTGATGAGCAAAGACTTCACAAATGCAGTGCAAATCTATAAAGAAAATCCAGAAGTGATAAACGCTGAGTTTCAGATACTGAGTGTTCACCTGCTCGAGGAAGGAAGCAAAGGGAATTTTGATACATTTTTATGTCCTACTTGAGCTCAGTGGTGAGTACATGACTGCCTATTTTATATTCTATAGACCTGAATGTCAGTTATATGCATACATAGTCTTTGGCATGTTTGAAACATGACTTACCATAAAAGATTTAAATATTACCTCAAAATCCACCTGGAAAATTGCAGATAATAACACGCTTCGAAGAAAAAAAAATTCAAAACTTGCCTCAATCTAACATGTGTTAGTTCCTACAAAAGTTAGGAACATAAGAATGGAGATAGAACATGGCGATTAGAGAAGACTGTACTATCTAAGAACCCTTGAAATCAGTAATTAGAAAATAGATAAATTCCCATAGCGGGGATTTTACCAGTTGATGATGTGATCTGTCAGATTATTTCATGGGACAATTCGGTCATGTGGTCTTTTGTTCCCTTCTTTGCGGTGGCCCTTTGGAAACTCAGGTCCCAGTTTGCGTTCAGCTGCTCTGGCTTTCTCACAGCGAGGGCCTGGCATTGCTTCCCTTGGCTGATGTCTCCTCATGGCACCCCAAAGTTGGCCAAATGCAAGCCTGGTAGTTCTGGGTAGTAAAGGGACCCTTGCAGTCAGGTTGAGGGTGAACCAGGAAAGGAGATCCAAACAAAGGGAGGCAAAGAGTCGCCCGTATGTCCTCTCTCAAGGCACTTGCCCAGCTGTACTGTCGTGACCTTTTTCTCCCAACCAGACGGCAAGCTCCTTGAAGACGGGACCCCGTCGCTGTGGCTCTTCATCATGTGGCCAGTGAGACAGGCAGGGTGGCAGGTGCCCCTTGCTAGGAGGTCAATAAGTATGTATCAAGGGCATGACTACGTGATGCATTGTGGGCCAGGCAGTCCTGGTCGTCCTTATAGATTTCGTCTTATGTGTGCGCCAGGACGAGATGCGTGATGAGTATCTGAACCTTTTGTAAGTGATTCTCCGATGTCATTTACGAGCAAAACGTTCACAATGTCTTCATGCTGCCATCTGAGGATTCTGAGGACAGGATCACATGAAATACTTTAAATTGTTTTGCACGTGTTACAAGGTCATAAGAGTATGAGTTTTAAAAAAACAAGACACTGAAGCTGAATTGGCAAGAGAGCAGAGGCAGCCGCCAATGGGAAAGCAACGCTGACTCCAGGCAGGACAGGGGTGCTGGCTGGAGGTTTGGGGATCTCTCCCCAGGGCAGTTGCAGACTTCTAGGAAGGCAGAGAGCACTGAGCAGCTTCAGAGAGCAATTCCGCCAAGGTCCTCGTGTTCACCAGGACTGTCTCACCGCCCGGCCCCATGCTCCCCTGGCTCCCCTGGCTTTGGGTGAGAACCCCGACCTACGTTCCTTTGTTTCGGGACAAACCAGAACCACTCGCTGCAGCAGGTGCACTGTGGGCCCGGGAAGTGAAGACCTGGGGTCTGAGCCTCCTGCCGTCAGAGGCCCACAGGGAGCGGAACCACTGCCACATTCGGAGACAGCAAGCCGGTGACGTGGCCTCAGCAGAATGGCCACGTCACCGGCTTGCTGTCTTGTCTCGTGCCCCCTTCTTGAGTCACCACCGCTGGGGGAAGCCATCTCCCTGCCAGGACACAGGGGATGTGGACATAGGTGCACGGTCTTCGGAGGATGGGCCGGCCCTGCAGGGAGAACAGGACTCAGCAGCTGAACCACTTGAGACACTGCATCTCCACCTGTGGTCTGGTTCTGAGTTGCTTGGGATTTGACCGGCGCATAAAAGACCCCACAACCTGCCCGGAGTCCAGCAGCAAGGCAGCCGATGAGCCATGTGTCCACAGAAATAGATTCTGAGGGTGTCCGGGAGATTCCTCCCTACCAGCTTCTGGAAAGATGGGGAGTCAGCAAGGTGGATCCCCATCATAGCCAAGAGAGACCAGACATTGTCATAAACATCCCTCCCCTTCTCCACAAACTGCCTGAACCAGAGATCCCTGTATCTTCCTCAAACTTCCTTCCAGGCTGTTGTCAGCGTTGATTTATTTATTTTTAAATGTTTGTTTGCTTGTTTGTTTATTTATTTATGGATGCTTGTTTATTTGGAGAAAGAGTGAGAGCAAGCAAGGGAGGGGCAGAGGGAGAGGGAGAGAGAGACCCAGAATCCAAGCAGGCTCCAGGCTCCAAGCTGTCAGCACAGAGCCTGACGCGGGGCTTGAATCCACGAACTGTGAGATCATGACTTGAGCCAAAGTCCGACCCTTAACCAACTGAGCCACCCAGGCATCCTTAGAAATATTTATTTATTTTTGAGAGACAGTGAGAGAGAGAGAGAGAGACAGAGAACAAGGGAGGGGCAGAGAGAGATGGGGAGATAAGGATCCGAAGCAGGCTCCACACTGACAGCAGACAGCCCGAGGCGGGGCTCGAACTCTGAACTCATGAACCATGAGATCATGACCTGAGCTGAAGTCAGACGCTTAGCCATCTGAGCCACCCAGGTGCCCCTCTCTCAGCATTTATTAGCATAAGAAGGTTCGGGGGGTGGGAGAGGAGAAAATGCAAAGTCGAGCGGCCTGGGCCCAAGAATCCCTGGGGCAAACGTGGACTGTGGGATCATAGACTCATGGGGTTGGAGGGGACTGAACAGAACAAAGTGCTGAGGAGAGAGGAGAGGGCAGAGAGGTGGCACAGGTGGGAAGGACAGGACCACACGGAGGGACTTCCCCAGAAATCTGGCTCCCGCATCAAAAGCCCTTCAATGGTGCTATGCTTCACTGAGATCAAATGCACAGGGACTGGGCAGATATCCAACTTGCCCTTAATTGTACTCCTGACAGCCTGGCTTTATTGTTGGTTTCTAAAAGTTGTGAATGCCAAGAAAATCAGACACCATAAAATGAAGGCTAGAGTTAAAAACCAAATATTAACCATACCTTTCATGTTTAAGTGTTTCCCAGTGGACAGCATGTCTTTCTACACCCATGATCGCATTCCCCTCCCACCACTGTATGAATTGTGCAAAGAGACATGCCCGCTTTGTAGAGGAAGAAACTGAAGTTCAGAGAGGTTAAGTAATTTGCGCCAAGTCGCACAGCCCTCACGTGGAGGAGTCGCGACTAGACTCTGGGGATTCCTTTCACACAATTTGGTTCTGGCGCATCTCTGCCCCGCCTGGGGTCCTGCCCATTTGACTCTGATACTGCTACAAAGACACAGGTGAGTTTTCCATTCCCCCCCCCACCCCCAGGGCTCTCTCCCTTTCTCAGTAAAATTGGTCATTATTTGGAGGGGTCAACATCCCCGAAATTTGAAAACGTGACAAATTCTGGATTGTAATGTAAAGAAAGCATGTCTTCTGAATATTTCTGAATTATGAGGACATGGATGGCTGTGGAAAGAAGTTAGTTTTGTCATAGAGTCTCTTGTGCAGTAAATTCAAGTCTCTGCTTTCCACGGGGTCAAGCCTCGTCAGTTAGAGAAGCAAATCAAGTTCTGGAAAGGTAGGCGCATTGTCCAGATTTAGGCAGGGAAAGAGTCTACTCAACAGTGCATGTGAACCCACGACCTGGAAACCCTAGATCCTGTGACCTTTTCTTGCCAACGTGAAGCAGGCTGGGCTCTTTCGGGAGCTCAATGCTTAATTTGTAAGTGGACATTTAGCACCGCGGATGGGACGTGACCTTGTTTCACGCACATACACACATGCACATGCACACACGCACATACACACATCCAATTCGCAAGCCCAAAGAGTTGCGTTCTTTACTCCCCTCCAAACTCTCCAGATGAGAGTTTGCCTAATTGGAGTAGCTCATTGTCCTCTGGGAGGGCAAACAAGGTAGGCACATGGAGATGGACAATGGCTGTAGAAGCTGGCACATCGAAAATTAGTTAGTTAGATCCAGGAAGGAATCTTGGTCCATCTGTGTGAGGGTTCTAAAGAAATAGAAAATGTCAAGACCCCATTTCGTGCAGGTATGGCGATCACATCCTATTCCATGCGTTGTTTGCTGTGAGATCAAGTTGATATTTTGGAAAGCAAAATTTAGGAATTTCTCTGAAAACGCTGATCTCGCGATTCCTCCTCTAGGACTTTCTCATAAAGAGATACAGCCAGGTGACCACACAGAGGTCCACTCAGTGATGCTTATCTCTGCTTATAAAATGAAACGTCTAGTAACAGCAAATGTCAGTCCACGGGCGACGGGTTGGATAGATGGTGGTCTAGCTAGCCAGCGGGATTCTATTTGGTGAAGAGAGAAAGCGGTTGCTCTACATGTTCCCCTGTGTAGTTATCTCTATCTCACGTGGAGCAGAAAAAGCAAATTACAGGATAGTTTGTATACTGAGTTTCCATTTCGTAGAAACAAGCAAGATAGAGGGGCATGTATGCATAATAAGCATTTAAAACATTGTATGTGCATGAATAGCAGACTGGAAAGAGATACACCGAGTTTCAGTGGTCTTCATCTTTTGGAAGAGGGAATGGGGAAGTTGCTTTCTTTTTTTTTCTCCCTTCCTCGTTTCTTCCCTTCCGTTCTTTCTCTTTCATTCTTTCTGTACAGAGTCCGGTATTTTTAAGATTTTTGTGTCGTAAAGGACTCCTTTCCTAAGTGCAGATGTCAATAGAAATTTAAGGAAGGAGGAACCAGCGTGTCGGGGAGCCTTTTCTACACGGGGCAGGATGCGAAATACCTTACGTGCGTAACCTCACAAGCTACTCACAAAGTCTCTGTGGGGTAGGGAACGGCATCATCTTGTCTTAACACATGACAGATGTGAGAAGCAGAGAGCATAAAGAGCTTGCCGAAGGTTACACGGCTGGTGAGGGCAGAACAGGGGACCTGACTCTGGGCTTCAGACCAGGAGACCCGTGTGCCCACCTGTCGCTGGGACTCTGCCTCAGGGAGGGAGTCTGTCTGGAGATCTACGGGGAGCCTTTAAGGGGCCTGAATGGGGCACCAGCCGATCCCCCTGTGTCCCGCCCAGAGGAGGTCTGGAGCTTTCTCAGAGTGACACAGTATTCCTCTGTGCTGTGTTTCTGTCCCCGGCTGCTGCCCCGGTGCCGAGCCCCTGCAGGGCCCTGCAGTCAGCTGAGAGAGCTTCGGGAAATGCTCCCTGGCCTTCTCTGGGCTTCCTCTCCACACGCGCGCGCGCGCGCGTGTGTGTGTCTGTGCGTGTGTGTTGGGGGAAAGAACCCCTCAGCTGAGACACAATGGCTCCCCACCCAGCTCCTGGAGAAAGCCAGGGGCAGCTCGATGTCAGGGTGCTGTTTTCCCTGGTGAACTGGGTCAAAGGTTCTGATGGAGAGAGGCTGTCGGATGGGCGCTGGGATCTCTTCCTCTGGGAACAGAGTTTTGGCTCTTTTGCAAGTGGCCACGGAGGTCCGGTTACAGGCTTGCTGAGCTGGAGTAAAGGCCAGGCCTGGGGCCAAGCAAGGCCTGAGAACCGCGCGGGAAGTGATTCGCCCCAAAGCCCTCAGCCAAGTGGGACAAGCCTCGGCAGGCCCTCCCCTCACCTCTCAGGGGGCCTCTGGCAGCCCTGGTCCCTCTAAGGGAGCTCGAGAGACGGAACCTGTGCGGGTTCAAAAGCTCTAGCGGAACCCTTTCTGGGCCCTGCTCCTGGCCAGGTGCAAAGCCCCGCCGATACGACGTTCATTTTTATCCCGAATTTTCAGCCTGGACCACGTTCGTCTACCTGATTACGCCTGGGCCATGGCTGTTGGTCTTTTCAGATTAACACAGGTGTGGCCTCCCCCAGGCAGGTTCTGCCAGAATTAGGCCGGGCCGGGGCCCTGGTGCTGCTCCGAGAGCCCCGTGGGGAGCATCCTCTCCCCCACGACACGCCCCATGTCAGGAGCATCGATCTTTTCCGCGGCTCATTCTCCCACTCGACCATAAGCCATGGTGGGGCCTCAGTGTCCCCTCCCCTAAGCACAGAGCTCGCACAGGACCCAGCTGGGATCTGCCTGAACTGAAGGGTAAAACGGCTCCTCTCTGCCCAACCAAGAACGAGCGTCAGCCACCACGCCAGGGGCTGGCGTAGGATGCGTGTCCTGCTCGAGGGGAGAAAGCCCTCAAAGCGGACTCTCAGGAGAACGGTGAGGAACAGCCTGTGAATGAGGTCAGGGGAGAAAGGCCGCCAACAGATAACAAGCGCATATCACAGAGGACAACCCTCCTGGCAGATCCATGGAACGAAACACAGGCATTGAGGAAGACGAATTCGGACAAGGAGAATCACTCCCCTCGGAGCTGGTTACGCATTTTTGCACAGTGCACAAACTGCACAATCGGACATGGCCACCCCCCAAAATAACATTAAAATATCACACGCTGAGCTCCTACGGGGACCGGGTACCAGACTAGGTATGTCATAGATGTTGTTTCCTTGGATTTTCCTATCAATTCTATTATTCTTCTCATTTTAAAGACAGGGTAAACTGAGGCTTAAAAAAAAGAAATTTTCTCAAGGCCATCCTTTCAAGGAGAAGTTGGCATCCAGTCCCACCGTGGTGGCTCTTGGGGGTCTGCTTCTAACCTACCCTCCACGAGGTCTCAGGAAAACACGTGGAAAAGGCCATGTCCGCACACACTGCAGAAGAAACTGGCAGAAGAGAAGAAACACCTCCAAGGAAAAGACAGGCACAGGCTTTGGAAAATGAGAGATGTGAGACTAGGGCAGATGTCATCTGGGACACCGTACAAAACAAGCTGATGGCAAAAGCCACCAGGCTTCTGTTTTAGGACAAGCAACACCTGCTAGTGTGGGGGCCACAGAGGGAGAGGAGACGGTGACCCAGCAGCACCTGTCTCTCCACGGGCCATGGCCACAGGCTCTGTGGCCCTGGGCCAAGATGATGGGACAGAAGCACGGGCCAGCTCTGGCCCCAGAGAACGCTAAATAAGGGCAGACAAATAAGAAAGAGCAAAGAATTCTGACCGGGCAGAAAACAAGTGTGGCAGCAGCAGCAGATCTGCAGCCATTATGTTTGCAAACAAAACCAGAAAGGGAGAGACTGGGAGGCCGTGGGTCTAGTAAAAGATGAGGTGGAAGCCAAAGAAGAAAAAAGGACAGAAAGGCGAAACCCATCTGTTGAAACAAAGCTACCCATAGGTGTAGAGATCAATATTATTTGTGAGAAATGCAGGCACGTTTTTTTTTTTAATTTTTTTTTTTCAACGTTTATTTATTTTTGGGACAGAGAGAGACAGAGCATGAACAGGGGAGGGGCAGAGAGAGAGGGAGACACAGAATCGGAAACAGGCTCCAGGCTCTGAGCCATCAGCCCAGAGCCCGATGCGGGGCTCGAACTCCCGGACCGCGAGATCGTGACCTGGCTGAAGTCGGACGCTTAACCGACTGCCCCACCCAGGCGCCCCTGCAGGCACGTTTTTAAGGAATATCGGGAGAAGCTTGTTTAGCGGTGGGAAGAAAATCATGAATGTAAATGTAAATAAATACATAAATTCTATTGTTTTTAAAAAGTCTGTGAGGCGTACATTGAATTAACTGTATGAAATTAATTAGTATGTAAGGCTTGATTTAAATCACAGGGACATCTGGATCAAGGTATTGCAAGAATAACTGTGAGGCACGCTCCATGTACGAGGCCCTGTGGTGGATCCTGGGGCCACCGAGAAAAATTAGACATGTGGTTTGCCTTTGGGAGCCCACATCACAGTTAGCAGTGGACAGTGGATGCCAAGGACAGGCCCTGGGGTACACCCCAGCTTGGGCAATCGGGTGGTGCATTTTCTTAGACAATTAAAAAATGATAATAAAACAGATTAAAAGCCAGTCATTCTAAAGAATTGGTGGTAAAATACTCCTCCGCTCAAGAAAGTCTTCTGTTGGTTTAAGCCAGGGTGTCGCGATTAGAGCCTGTGGGCTAAATCTACCCAGCTGCCTGTTTTTTGTTTTTTGTTTTTATTTTTAATATGAAATTTATTGTCAAATTGGTTTTCATATGACACCCAGTTCTCATTCCAACAGGTGCCTTTCTCCATGCCCATCACCCATGTCCAGCTGCCTGTGGTTGTAAATAAAGTTTTATTGGCACACAACTATGTTCATTAATACATGCGTCACCCACGGCTTCTTTCTTTCATGCTGTGATGGCAGAGTTGAGTAGCTGTGACAGAGACCAGATGGTCTCTCTTTAGGCAATAATAAAATACTTACTATCTGGCCTTTACAGAAAAAGTTTGCCAACCCTTGGTCTAAGTTATAAACAATGGCTGCAGTTACCACTGAGTTTTTATAATATATATGTCAACTTCAATCAGCACACTTTTGTTACTTTTTCTTTAGTAAACAGTATGTTCTAGAAGGGAAGTGAATTCAATGACTCCCAGGTATATAATCTCTTTGGAGGACTCTGCTATATACATTTGTTTTGAGAGTAAGTTTATCACTGGCTGGGCTCTGTCTCTCTCTCTCCAGCCTTTATAATATTCTTGCTTTTATTTTTTTTTAAATTTTTTTGTTTTTGTTTTTACGTTTATTTATTTTTGAGACAGAGAGAGACAGAGCATGAACGGGGGAGGGGCAGAGAGAGAGGGAGACACAGAATCAGAAGCAGGCTCCAGGCTCTGAGCCATCAGCCCAGAGCCTGACACGGGGCTCGAACTCACGGACCGTGAGATCGTGACCTGAGCTGAAGTCGGACACTCAACCAACTGAGCCACCCAGGCGCCCCTATTCTTGCTTTTAAAGAGCAGGTACAAGGGTGTCCGTTAAGTGTCCGACTCAGTTTTTGGCCGAGGTCATGATCTCATGGTTCGTGAGTTTGAGCTGACATCGTTCTCTGCACGAACAGTGTGGAGCCTGCTTAGGATTCTCTCTCTCCCACTCTCTCTCTCTGCCCCTCCCCCACTTGCTCTCTCTGTGTCTCACAAAATAAATAATAAACTTGAAAAAAAAATGTAAAGAGTAGGTTCAAAATCATGATGATAGCACTCTGCTTATAAAGTAGTAGAAACAGAACTTGAGTTGTTCCAATTTCTATGTTTTAGATGACCACTTGGATCTTCTGTTCATGTTTAAAACTTAAAATGATGAAACGGAGTACAAACAACAAGGTGTAATAATTTTGCTGGCTACGTGCAAATTTTGCTTTATTATTTTTTTTAATGTTTATTTATAAATTTGAGAGAGAGAGAGGGAGCGTGCACAAGTAAAGGAAGGGGAGAGAGAGAGGGAAAGAGAGAGAATCCCAAGCAGGCTTCGTGCTGTCAGCCCAGAGCCCAATGCCGGGCTCAGTCCCATGAACCATGAGATCATGACCTGAGCTGAAACCAAGACTCGAACACTTAACCAACTGAGCCACCCAGGTGCCCCTATTTTATAAAATTTAAATACTAGCATTGAAATTGAAGTGAATTTACTTATAAATGTTATTTGGTTTAAAACCAAAGAATGAAGAAAGACCAAGAGTCATGATTGAATGTCACGGAGGTTTCAGACGGGGGACAATCCTTACACATGGAAATCTGTGTTTGTCACGCCTGTAGAAAATGCTCCCGATAACCTTCGCCACACCTATGAGGATGTGAGTGTGTGTGTTACCCCGTGAGCCAGCAAGCCTGAGTGTGCACAAAGTGCAGCCTCGCTGCTCTCCAAAACAAATATATGTAGAACTTGGTGATGGGTTATGTAGCTGCAAGCATGCACATGAGAATCGAGACAATCTTCAGGATTGCACTGATGGAAAGGGAGCTAAAAAAAAGGAAGGAAAGGCTTTCCAATTTATGATGCTTTATTTATTTTCAATTCTTCCCTTCCTTCCCTCCTTCCTTCCTTCCTTCCTCCTTCTCTTCTTCTTTCCCTCCCTCTCCTCCTTCCTCTCTCCCTCCATTCTTCCTTCCCTCCCTGCCTTCCTGCCTTCCTTCCTTCCTTCCTTCCATCCTTTCTTCCTTTATCCTTCCGTCTCTTCCCCCTCCCTCCCTCCCTTCCTTCTCTTCTTCCTTCTTTACTCCCTTTCTTTCTTCCTTAGACATGTATCGAGCACGTACTATGTGTTAGGCATTGTTCCAGATTTGGGAAAAACAGTCCCCGCCCTAACAGAACTTAGATTAGGTTGTGGGTTCATGTGCACACGTACGCAACCTGAGAAAGCAAAGGGGTTCATGGAGCCATCTGTGCATCTCTCCCATAGCGACTTCAGCACTAAAGATTCCTGGAAATATCAGACTGTTGAATAGCTTGGCTGAAAGATGACAAACACATTGTCAGCTACACCCGCAGGGTACCCTCATTGTTGCTGGTGGCTTCTCGGCCCACAGGTCTGATCATCTATGTACACCCCTGACTTGTGAGTCACTGAAGAGTCATAACTGTGACCCTGACCATAACAAGGACAGCCATTTATTTGCCCTTTGAAACGTGACCAGCTGGCCCATTAATTTTGCAGCATTAATTCTAAGAGGAAATTAAATTCCAACCAGAGTCATTAATCTTTTAAAAATAGAGCCACAAGAGGAGAACATTGATAATCAGAATGTAATTTTCTGACTTAGGAAGTGGTCAAGACATTGGTGTCAGGGCTCCCGTAGATCTAAGGTTCTCAAGGCATTTTCTCGAATGACTCAACCAGGTCAAAGCAATGGTTTTAAGTCTGGGGAAAAAAAAAGACTTCAAAGAGTCAAGCTTCCTAAAACTTTGCTGAGAATCTTGGCCAGCAATAACAAAGGGATTGGCATCTATTGAATGATTAACACCCAGTCATTGATTATCTCTTACTCAACTTCTCTTCTTAGTGAGACAATTATTTAGGAGATGGGTTTTATAAAGTGGTACCCGAAGTGGCCCAGTGATGGTTAGAGAGCTACCATTAAAAAGAATACCATTTATATTCTTTTTTAAAAGTTGTTACTCTTTCTGTAGTCTGTCAGCTCTTAAAAAAAATGATGATGATTTTCATTAAAGGAAACTAGGTCTGTCTCAATAATTTAATCTAAAAGCAAAACCTCTCCTAATTCGTTTATATTCTTTTAATTTAATCCTTTATTGCTTCTGTATCCAACTCAAACTGAAACATTTTTTACCCCCATTTCGTTTTTGTTCAATTTATCTCTCTTATTTTTAGTGATTTAATTCCAGGTCTTGTAGAAATACACTCCTCTTGTCTTAAAGCTTCTAAGGAAAATTTGCTGCCGAGAGTAGGCATAAGTATTTGTCCTCTATGGCACCCATCTCTTATAAAAAAGCAAAATGAGCAAATAGAAAACCAAAGTAACATGAAGATTTACTTGCAGACCCACTTTCACCATTTTTGGTCAATAATACGGGAGAGGGAGAAGGTCTTCCATAGATTCTGTTATAGCTGCTCCTAACCACTCAAGAGCTAGAGCTAATTGTACCATCAGCCACCATGGAAAGAATAAAGACAGGCTAATGAGGACTTAAAATCAGTCTCTGACCTTCAGGTCCCAATGAGAAGGAATGGAGTTTGGGACCAGAACCCTATGTCAATGCGTCAAACTTTGGTTTGGTTTCACAAGAGCTATCACTGGTAGGAGGGATTATGACTCTAGCCCTATAACCGAATCAGAATCGAGTCTGCTCACTTGCAAAGAGACTCTGCAGATCTTTATTAAAATAGTTTCTCAACTGCTCGACTGTACATCTGAGTGCAAAACAAAGATTTCTTCTAAAAACATAATACCCCCCTTTCTTTTTTTTGCAAATCAATTGGCATTATTTTCCATCTCCAACTATCTTATATGTATACCGTCCCTTTATAATCCCCGATCCGGAATACCTTCCAGTCTCACATGGCTTCCATTGTGCAAGAGATGTGTGCCTCCCAACACAGAGTAGAGTCTCCTTCTGAAAACCTCGGAAGAGTCACATCAGAAGTGGCTCTGGGGAAAAAGGTATGTTTCCAACGTTTCTATGTTCTGTGGTGGGAATTACAACATGTCTGTTCACTCTGCTTTAGACAGGAAAGCCTCGAAATCTTCTCCTATGGATGTGCTAGCCTTCCCACTGATGTCTTTCTGTGCCCATTAATATATGTTGCTAGGTAGGAAGGAGAGGTTAAATCAGTGTTGTTCATATTCCATGGGGAGTCTCCCCGCCCCGGCCACCCAGTCATCTCAATGTGTTTTGACTTTTCCTCCTCGATAAGCATCAGAACAGGTAGAAACTATAATATATTAATGCCAGTTATACAAACAATGTCACAAGCAGCAAATTTATAAAACAGAAAAGATTTCTTTATATTTACCAGAAGCACTGAAAGGGAATAAGTATTAAATATTGGCAAATTACTGTGCCGTGAGGCTTCTGAGTTGAGTTGTTCAATTTGCTGTATGAGTGAGAAATACCTTGATGAATGTGTCCTTCAACCTGTATGTCAATGGCAAATGGATTTTGTTATAGAAGAAAAAATGAATTTTATTTTTAATTCAAAATGTCAGAAATGTCAGCAGCCGAAGTGACTGTTGGTTTAACCACATCTTCTCTAAATTGGCAACACAAGGCAAAAGCCTAAATTTAAGCACTGCAATTATGGTTTTGGTTTCAGACCCATCGCACAGTTGTTAGTTACCATACTTGAGCAGAGGAAAAAACTGCTCAGGGTAGGGAAAGGAATTTGCAAACTGCCGCAGCAGGTTAATTTAGACTAGCTTGGACTCCAGTCATGAGAATCACGCATGCCCTCTGGAATGTTTCGGCCAACCTTGTCCTGGTTAGCTCAACAAGAGAAGACTTCTCTGGTTTTTAAAATGAAAAAAAAAAAAAGAGAGAGAGAGAGAGAGAGAGAAATGAGAAGAGGCACTTGAAAATCAAATGCATGGGCAATGTTTTCAAGTGGAAAACCCCTTAACTGGAAATCTAAAGTTTGAAGCCTAACTTTTGGGTTTCAGTGTCTTTCAACCTACCTCGGTGGAAGTTAGGGTCAGTGACTACTGCATGTAGGTTTGGAATCAAGATTTGTGTTTCACATCCTACTGTCATTATGCCATCACGGCAGTTCCTCCTTTTGCTTCATTTTTTTTCTTTTTTTGCAGCCACAAAGCAGCCTCCATGCTTCCAAGGTGATATGTGATCAAGGTGGCAATGACCGTATTGTTTCCATTCACTCAATCCAACAGCCCAGAAATGCCACCCCAAGTCTCTACTCTGGAGCAACTCCTGAACATGTGCATAGGGACACAGAAACAAGAATATCCATGTCCAAAAACTGTACACATTTTTTTTAGAAGTCTAGATTTCTAACACCAAGAGAATGAATTCTAAATGGGTTGTGTGTAGGGGCGCCTGGGTGGCTCCGTTAAGCATCCAACTCTTGATTTTGGCTCAGGTCATGATCTCATGGTTCGTGGGATCAAGCCTCACATCGGGCTCTGCACTGACAGTGTGGAGCCTGCTTGGGATTCTCTCTCTCTCTCTCTCTCTCTCCACTTCTTTCTATTCTTTGTCTGTCTCTCAAAATAATTACTACATAAAAATAATGGGATATGTCTAGATGTTTGTGTGTGTGAGGACATGCACACAAAAACAATGGAATACAATTCAGGAGTGAAATGTTTGTTTCAACACGGTTCTATCTCAAGATGCAAAGTATTGAATGAAAGTAACAGTTTTAGGTAAGACGTATATAGGGGTAGGGACCCATTTCTTTGGAGTTTATATGCAAATTCATACTCTGCCATGTTTTATAATAAGCATGCAGCAAAGTTATAAATCAATGCATGGGGATGAGAAACGCCAGCTCCAGAGAGTGTTTTGTTGGTTTTTTTTTTTCCCCTTGAGCCTGGGAGGAGAATAATATCAGAGGAGGTAACGGGCTGGGCAATACGCGATCACTAGTACTTCAATGGACAGTAAACCCAAGAGTCATCATGATACAATCTTGATTAATTAATTAATTAATTTGATTAATGGATCGATAAACTATATTTTATTGTACCAGCCTTTATTCCTTTTTGTATGAAGAAATACTTACTACCAATTTAAAAACCTAGCGAAAAAGGAGTAAATGGGGTGGAGAACCGGAGTCAGATTCTTTCTAGATACTTGGTAGAGACAGCAGGCTGTTGGAAAGATAAACAGCAGAACTGAATCATTACTGGGCTGACCTGTGCAGTGTTGAAGGGAAAGTAGCCAGCAGGAGGAGAGAGATTTGGTAGTCTATAAAGGTGATGACTGACACGGCGGGCCCCCTGAGAAGGCCAGAAAAAGGGCAGTCAGGCAGCAGATGGGAGAGGTGACTAGTAAGGCAGAACGGGCAGCATTTCCTCTAAAGCTGGAATGGAATTAAAAATGGAGCCAGAGAACGTGAATTCTTTGATTCTTAGAGGATATGAGCTAAAGAAGCTCGCGCTGGGGCACCTGGGTGGCTCAGTTAAGGGTCCGACTCTTGGTTTTGGCTCAGGTCATGATCTCACGGTTCGGGAGTCTGAGCCCCATATCTGTGCTGGAAGCATGGAGCCTGCTTGGGATTCTCTCTCTCCCTCTGTCTCTGCCACCCCCCCCCCCCCCCCTTACCCACACTCTCTCTCTCTCTCTCTCTCTCTCTCTTTCTCTCTCAAAAGTAAACAAACATTTAAAATCAAGAACTGAAAAGCCAACTTTAGGAGCGATCTGGGATTGTGGTTGGCTCAGCAGGCCCACAAGTAGGTCAAAGGGGCCTTGAGACTCCCAGTTGAGCGTGAGAGCAAAATTGAAGTGTCTGACCACAGAATGTCAGCTGAACAGAGCTTGGGAGTGTCGAGTAGGAAAAACAAAGTGAAGCAGGAAGGGGAAGATGTGGGCTGGCGGCCCCACTGGGAGCAAAGAGCATGAGCAGTGAGTGGTGGTGGCCGAAATGTTGGGTGATAGTGAATGCAGTGTGGTACCAGTCGAGTCATCTGGGTTGTAGCAGAGAATCCTGGACGTCAGCCACTGAAGTGTCATTGGGGAGGGGGACATGAGGGAGAGGATTTCTAGGAGCTGCCAGATGGCAGGGGCCCTAGAGGGAACGTGGAGTGGGGCTCACAGACCAGTGGGAAGCAAAGAGAAGGCAGAGGACTCTTTCTCTCCTCTACCAATGACCTGAATTTTGTAGACACAAGACCACGTTGATAAAAGCACAAGGAACTGGCACCGATGGTGGGTAATTGGATGCAGTTGAAAACTAGACAACCAGAACTATGGTGACGTGTGCACTCGGATTCTCTACCCCTTAATATGGTCCTTCACCTCCAAATCTTCCTGCCCACGAGCGATCTAATTATGCCGCCCCTTCCACACGTTCCATATGAGCATCTAACCATCAATCTTAGGATAGATTTAGCTAATCTGATAGAAGAATGAACCCAGATGGTAAACAGATGATGAAAACTGACATGCGTGTGCATTGTTCCTCTGAACATTGTTACGTAACAGTAAGTATTTGAGAGTACTAAATAATTGGGTCAATAAATAATTGGACAAAACTGCCTTGGTTTGTCAGCTTGTAATGTGGAAAGAGGAATTAACTGAACTTCCAGGTTTGTTCACCAAAGAAAGAAAACATCACAGATAAACCCTTAAGAAGCATTGCCTCAGTTTGTTAAGTGAGCACGTTGTTCTGTACTCAAAACATACAAAACAACACCCATATACAGACAACGTGAGAGAAAGGGAGAATACGTGAGCACTGCTTTGCAAACTCATATATGATCTTCCTGTTCGGACCTGCCGGTGGGATGTGGCTTTTCCAGCTACTCCACTGAATGGAGCCCATAAAAATATAGTCGATGTACGATGGAGAATATGCTGCATATCTTCAGCAGTCCTTGAATATAATCTGATTTTAAAGACAATCTAAATAAGGATGATCAGCGAAAAAAAAAATTATCGAAGTGTATGATTCATGGTGGGGGTAAGGGGGGAGGAGACATTCCGAACAAGAAATCAGTCTAAAGATGTGTGACTCTAGTTTGGCCACGGTAAGATTACACCAGTGGCTTAGAGATGCCAAAAAAATGGTCACGTACAGTCTAATTGGTTGGTACCTCGCCATGCAATTCTTTTTGTTTTGCAGATCCAAAGGATATAAATTCTGAAAACGAAGGAACCGTCGCCATCGCTAACAAAATGGTAAACATCCTCTGCCTTTAAAGAAGAAGAAATAATCAGGGCGCAATTGGGTCCTTAAAGCGCTGCTTCGTGTATCCAAGAGCGTACATCTTGTAGCAATCTGACAGTAATGGCTAGCCTAAAACTGGGCGATCATTTCTCAGAGAGCGTGTTTACCTAATTAAGAGCTTCTCTGTGGTCCCCAGTTACTTAATTGTGTCATTAGCGGCAGTTTTGACATGAAGAGCTACTTGGGTCTGCAGCACCAGCCTGGCCTCCGTTAGGAAAGCCCAGCAGAGCGGCTCCCAGGGGGCCGGCACAGCCCCACTGCAGTCTGTGCAGCACAAAATGGAATAATTGGTCCCCAGAGGGGCTGTCTCCTCAGCTGCCAATAGGGATTGTTTTTTTCTTCTTTTTTTTCTCGTGAATAAAAAGCCAAGGCTCCAGGACTCCTCTGCTGACCATTAACTCGCTGTGGCGCGCAGAGCGAGTGTGGGTGTGGGGGGAGTTAGGTCCCAGCGATTGTGACTACTTCTGTCCTCTTTGCACTACTGTCCCTTGTCATGTCTGATAGCACCAAATCAACGTACTGACAAAGGGGAGAATGTGGTCAAGCTTCCTGGGAGTCAGACTGATAGAATGTGCAGTGCACCACAGAGGCATCCGATCAGGCGGTACCACGGCTGTTTCAGCTCCAGGATCCGGGCCCAAAGGAGCGTTTGCCCTCCTGTAATAACACAGCAAAGGGCCAGAAGTGACCACGATCGTGGCGGAAGTCGGGTGGGAGCTTCCTGCCGCGCCTTCCGTTTTTCAGAAGAAAGAGCAAAACTAAGAGAGTCGACACAAGTCCTCAAAAGTATTTCCCCGGGAAAAATACCAACGACTTCTAAAACGGGTTTTGTTTTTAACTTCTATTGAGATATAGTTCACACATAATAAATTCACCGTTCTGAAGTACACAACTGAGTGATTTTAACATATTCACGAGGAGGCATATCCATCACCACTGCCCCATTCTGGGAAAAACTAGCACAATAATGATCTGTTGAGAAAGAAATATTTTCATTTGCAGTTTGAGCCTCTATTTTGGGGCTTTTTAATTCAAGCCTAGACATCTTTGTGAAAAAGAAAACACTTCTTGGAAAGTGTCTTAAAATGCATATAAACAAAAAACTTAATCCAATTTTATTTCCTTAAAAAAGCCTAAAGGATTCAGATTTACTTAGCTGAGGCAGCCCATGGAAAATTAGTTATTGTGTGTGTGTAGATAATGTGACCCTCCGTTGTATATTCTGGGACACAAATTTCTTTAGGGTCACTGAAATAATTTTTTTGGTGCATCATTCCACCTCTGTTTTCTCAAAATAGAATTAGAGGTGTTCATCCAATTTTGCCATTGCGTTTTTGAAATGCGACTCAACTCTAGAACCCCTGTTGCCTTTATGGCAAGGTCCATACCAACCTTTTGCTCTAAGAAGATCTACTTGACGTATCTCATATCACTGGTCACTTAGGAGGGAGATATTTGCCACTGATCAAAGCTGCTTCGCTCCATTTCAAGTGTTGGTGTTGGGCAGTATCTTCGCCTTGTTTCTCCCAGAAAGCAGAGCCTGAGACGAGGGCTTGCACTAAGCTTATTTTGGGAAAGAATTCCAAGGGACGGGTGTGGGAGACAGGACAGAAGAAAATGGAAGGAGGGAATGCCCATCCAAAGGTATGCAATTGAGTTAAACCCAGGAAACGAGAGATAACACTACAGCCGAGGCAAGATGTTATCGGGTCATAGCTGCCTGCAGATGTCTGGTGCAATACATGGCTGGCAAAACCTAGTCGTAAGAGGCGTCTGGCAAAGGGTCCCAATCTTATGCCCACGATGGGCATTTAAAGAACTGTAAAAGGTGAACCACGGTTCGATGCACGTGGCACATCTACGCCTGTGTGAAATTTCAAACAAGAAGTCATTTTTAAGCAATGCAGTTTTAGAAATTCTCATATTGTTCTGGCTACAAAGACAGATGGGTCAGATGGGTAGAGGGATCGTGGCCAGAAAAGGGCCTCCTGAAGTTGACGTGCAAAGATGGGGAGCTGCACGTGACCAGAAATATGAGTCCGGATCAAGAAGCTGGAATGCCAAGGTGGAGCAGGCAAGATCCAGGTGGGACCAGAGCAGGGAGTTTTCTCGTCTTTTCTTGGCCAGACTAGATAAGGAGATGGTCACCTACTTAGTGAGGATGAATTGGAAACCCACCCTCAGGCTCTATACTCCTTATAGCTGGTGGAGAGTAAACCGATCTCATTCCAGAGTTCAAATCCAGCCATCCTCAACAGAACACTTTGTTAGTTTCATGAAGGTTGACATCAAACAATTCTCCATTTGTTAAGATAACACTCAAGTTAGGCAGACTATGCCTGATTATTAGAAACAATGTTCCCTTGGGGGCATCTGGGTGGCTCAGTCAGTTATGTGTCAGACTCTCGATTTTGGCTCAGGTCATGATCTCATGGTCTGTGGGATCGAGCCCCACACTGGGCTCTGTGCTGACAGCGTGGAGCCTGCTTGGGATTCTCTCTCTTCCCTTCTCTGTCCCTCCCCCTCTTGTGTTTTGTCTCTCTCTCTCTCTCTCTCTCCCTCAAAATAAATAAACATTAAAAAAAGAATAATGTTCTCATGCTTTTCAAAGAGTGTAGGTGGAAGAGTAAATTAAGATGACTTTTCTGGAGGTGGGCGATTTGAACCAAATCCTTAAAAATGTTTATGCCTTTTGACCCAACAAGTCTACTTGTAAGAATCGATCCTAAGAATAAAGGCAGATACGGTCACAAAAAAAATGAATATATAAGGATGGTTATTAAAACGTTGTTAACAACATTGAAGACAACTTTTTTTGCCGTTTCAATTTTTTATTTAAATTCTAGTTAGTTAACATAGAGTGTGATATTAGTTTCAGGAGTAAAACTTAGTGATTCGTCACCTACATGTAACACCCAGGGCTCGTCAACTTTTAAATTAATTAATTGGGGGATAGTTATTAACATATTAATACAGCCATAAAAAGAATTACTAGAAAGTTATCAAAAACCATGGCTTAAATGTGTACACATTAACATAGAAAGATGACCACAAATTATTAAGTAACAAAGTTAAGGAACTGTATGATTCCGTTTATATAAAATTATATATGCACAGAGATGTGTCTAGACAGGTAGTTACCAACTTTTTAATGGTTCTTATCGCTTGCAATGTTTCAGGAGATTTTTTCTTTCATATATTTTTTGTATCCTTTGGCATTTTATAAGTCATGTTATTATTTTCACAATCTAAAAAAAACAGCAAAGATATTTTCATTTTGAGGAAAATAGATTCTAGTTCCCAGTTTGAACAAAAACATGTGGGTAGCTCCTACTTTAAATTTAGTCTGGGTGTGCTACGTGCTATAGCAACATGCAATAATTAGCTGACTCAAGGTGTATTTCCACTCTTTTTTTTTTAACTTTTTTTAAGGTTTATTTATTTTTGAGACAGAGAGAGACAGAGCATGAACGGGGGAGGGGCAGAGAGAGAGGGAGACACAGAACGGGAAGCAAGCTCCAGGCTCAGAGCCATCAGCCCAGAGCCCGACGCGGGGCTCGAACTCACGGACCGCGAGAGCGCGGCCTGAGCTGAAGTCGGACGCTTAACCGATTGAGCCACCCAGGCGCCCTGGTGTATTTCCATTCTATTGACACATAAGATTTTGGCCGTCCTCCTTCGGGCTGAATTGAGGCAGATGTGCCAAAACTCAAGATTTATGTGAACTACAAATAGCTTACCAAAAATCTGAGGACACTTTCTTTCTGTATGTTGTCAGAGCGCTCACCTGGTGGGTCCAATCTGCCAATCGTTCAACCCAAATTCCTGGTTTGCTCAAAGTACGAGTGAGTCATTCACATGGGAAGACTGGCATTTGAGACAGAAAATAACATCAGTATCAAGGGACTGTTCCCCGGTGATTCTGTAAATATCCTTCTTTTTCTATCTCCTCCCAGTATTTGCTGGGTTCGTTTGACGTTCACTCCTTACCCTGTCATACCTTATTGGAGGTATGATCTCATTTGTTAGGAAATGCATTGGTTTAAAATATTTTATGCAATATCTCCAATAGCACTTGGTGGGAATAGGCAGACTATAGATCATATGCTGATAAAGTATATTTTGTCAGTCTATTAATTAGATTAATAGATTAATTAGATTCATTTGCTAAATAAGCTTGTGAGAGCTTTGTTGCCGTAACATTAATGATTGTCTTACTGATGGCTTAGAAGCATGCACGCTTTCTGACTCATCAAAAGACTAAATTATGCTCATCAAAGAATTGCATTGTATTCTAATTCTTTGCTAACCGGTGGTAGTTACAGAAGACTTTATTAATGGCACGTCCCCCTTCCCTCTTGATATCTAGTAAGTCACTGCCTGTTGTCACATACTTGGTTACAGTGGGCTTGTAAGTATTCTCTTTTCAAGTACCTATCCCATTCCTCTCCAGTTAGATCAAAATCATTCACAGTATTCCGAGTTCTAGAAAGACTAGGACTGTAAGTTGGAATCCTTGATACTTAGCTCCTGCCCCCCCATCCTGGAGCCCTCTACTCAGGGTACAGACAGGAACAAGAGACATTCTACGCATCCACGCTGTTCCCAGGACAAAGTTGGGCATCCGAAAGCAGATAATAGATGCCTGCAGGTGACCAGAGTTCTAGAGGGGAACACAGATGATGGTTTGGGTTTGTTTGACAGTGAGTGGCCTGGCAGGGGAATCAGCTGCAGAAGGCCTTTTCCGACTTGCATTTGACAGTGGGCCTCCTCCCCCAGGCAAGGAATCCCAAGCTTGGATGGACCTAAGCAGAAACACACACGTCTAGACTTTGGCAAGGGATTCTCTCTGGCACAGCCCCTGGGGTTCAAATGGTGTTTTCCTTTGTTGTTTCTGTTGCCTCAAGAGCACAGAGGTTTTGATAAACGACTTTAGACTATTTTAATCTCAGGGATTTTTTTTTAAATATAGAAACATTTTTCAAAAAGCATTTCATTTTGTGTTAATATCTCTTGTCCCAATTTACTTCACTTCCTTTGGTTTCTAGGACCATTTAAAACTACAGATTCATAGATCCTATCTCCAGAGATTCTAATTATTAGGTGAGCCTGGGCTGAGCCCTAGACTTGCTGACTAATTAAAAAGCAGCCTGAGATTCTGAGAGGCAGCCGAATTTCATAACCACCGACTGAGTGTTTCGAGCTCAAGGAATGGGACAATCTTGTCTTCAACTTACATAATTTTCTGGCACGGGGAAAGCCTCCTCATCGGTCATTGGTAGTTCCAGGACTTAGGGAGAACTTAAATATGTATCAATTACTCCTTGGCCCTGAGAACAGAGGTGGTAGTATCAGCTGAGAAGAAATCAGGTGGAAAGTCAGGCTTCAGGGATGGTGCCTTGCATCAATCGGTGCAGTTATGTTTTCTGGAAAGAACAGTCTTCTTAAAATTTCTAAGTGATCCTTAACTAACTGGAATTTAGATAAAAACTTGAAAAAAATTTCTAAATGATCCTTTGAAAAAGGTAAAACAGAGGGGCCCCTCCGTGGCTCAGTCGGTTAAGCATCAGACTTCAACTCAGGTCAAGATCTCATGGTTCGTGAGTTCGAGCCCCACGTTGGGCTCTACACTGATGGTGCAGAGTCTGCTTGGGATTCTCTCTCTCACATTCTTCTTCTGTGCCTCCCCCACTCCTCTCTCTCTCTCTCTCTCTCAAAATAAATAAAAACTTTTTTAAAAATTTAAAAAAAGGAAAGAAAAAGGATGTAACTGATTTGCATATGGCTTACAAGTGTATTTAGCAATGGAACCATATTTTCCTTTCAAATAAAGATGTCACCTAGAGCTCTAATGCATGCTATACCTAAGTGGCTTTTGTTTTTAAACTGAAAACTGTATTTAACAAGTTCTAGTCTGTAATTGTTTAGAGGACTTTTCTTCCCCTCGCACTTCTCTTGATGTGGACACAGGTCCCCAAACCTCCATGCTAACTTCCTCTTCCAGCCTCTCACAGATTCAGGGGGTGAGGCTTGGAGATGGAGAGGAAGTCCAGCAGGCATGACTATCCCTTGTCCTCCCTCCACTGTCTGTGATCTGCCTGCTCTCTGCCTTGTCACCAACGCAGCCCAGCAAGCAAGTCCTGCCACACACTTCCTGCCCCAGGCCTGGTCTCATGGGTGAGTGAATCCACTTCTGGGGTACTAAGCTGTGTACCATAGTAACAAACTTCAGCCTCCTCCTTCAACCTCGCTTTTGTCCATCAGTAATCTCCATTGGTCTGACGCCCGTTCTTATCACTCCTTTAATTAGGCAGGGAAAACGAGAAAACTCTCTCACCCTCCATCAATCTTAATTATATCTACTTACCACAAGTTCAGTTTGGAAGAAAGACGCAGGCTGTCTCGATAAATCAGAATTATAACTAAATATTGACCATGTCGTGGTTCAAAGCACAGAGTAGAACCCTGGGGTGTCTGCCGTCTATCAGCTGTTTGACCTCAGGAAAACCACCTAATCTCCCGCCATCTCAATTTCCTCATCTGAAAAAATGGTTCCTTCCTCCTAGGATTATTGCAAAGTTTACACACGTTGATATTTGTGTCTGAGTAAAATGTTTACAACAGTGCCTGGTATATAATAAATGCCTCATGAGTGCTTGCTAACATCACTATTGTTTCTTTCCCCTGCTGGTTGATGTTTTGTGACACAATGTGGAAAAAAACCTAACTCATGACACAGAAATAGCCATGAAATATCGTTTTTTTTCCCCCTCTCACTTCCATTTATTTATTTATTTAAAACCATCTGCTTTGTAGCATCAGGACCCTTTTCCATTAAACCAAGATGGCTGGAGACACTTCAGTTGAGACACTTCAGTTGAGATCAATGAATGTCAACGAATAAATAATAATCAGTGCATCAGAATTTAGTAGATAACATACCTGAGTGCTCAGATTTATTGTAAAGTTGTAAGCATTTGAAATATTTCTTACCTGAAAATTGAATTAAACATGAAAACCCTGGGGCACCTGGGTGACTCAGTTGGTTAAGCATCCAACCCTTGATTTTGGCTCACGTCATGAGCTCATGGTTCGTGAGTCCCAGCCCCACGTCAGGCTCTGTGCTGGCAGGGTGGAGCCTGCTTGGGAGTCTCTCTCCCTCTCTCTGCCCCTCTCCACTTGTGCAATCTCTGTCTCTCTCAAAATAAGTAAATGAATATATTTTTTAAAAAAACATGAAAACCATGAAGTACCTTTTTGGAACACAGTTTGAGAACCAGTGCTCTGGCCTGTACCTGATTAAACCAATCCTGCTTGCCACCAAGGCAGGATTTAGGAGGACTTCTTAAATGGAGTTTTACAAAATTCTAATTAGAGTTACAGAAACCCCACAACTTATTAACTTCAAATTCAAATTTAAAGCTCAAGATCATGACATGGATGACTGGGGAAGCCTAGAGCCCTGGTCCTATTTCTGGTGGCCCTGTTGACTGCAGGCCTCCAAGGGTCTCCATTCATGTTGTATTCCTGTGCATAGTGTCCCAAGGTGGTGAATGAAATGGTTATCATGACTCCTTCCTGTTGCTTTCCTGGTAATCCCATGGTTATCTTTAGACTGAAAAAAAATTTTTAATGTTTATTTCTGAGAGAGAGAGAGAGAGAGAGAGAGAGAGAATGTATGGGGGGCGGGGCAGAGAAAGAGGGGGACAGAGGATCCAAAGTAGGCTCTGCACTGACAATAGAGAACCTGACGTGGGGCTCAAACCCACAAACTGCAAGATCACGACCTGAGCCAAAGTCAGCCACTTAACCAACTGAGCCACGCAGGTGCCCCACCATGGTTGCCTTTAGAGATTTGACCAATGTTATTATTCCTTGCGGTAGGCAGAACAATGGCCCCTCAAAGATTTCTACTTTCTAATCTTTAGAACCTGTGAATGTGTGTGAGCGTGTCACCCGAAATGTGGCAAAAAGGAGTTTGTAGATATGGATACATTAAGGACCAACAGATGGAGAAATAATCCTGGAGAATCCAGCTGGGTCCAATCCAATCCTGTTAAAAGGAGAGAATTCTCCCTGGTGGTGATAGGAGGGAGAGAGGACTAAATAAGAATGGTCAGAGAGGGGTGCCTGGGTGGCGCAGTCGGTTAAGCGTCCGACTTCAGCCAGGTCACGATCTCGCGGTCCATGAGTTCGAGCCCCGCGTCAGGCTCTGGGCTGATGGCTCAGAGCCTGGAGCCTGTTTCCGATTCTGTGTCTCCCTCTCTCTCTGCCCCTCCCCTGTTCATGCTCTGTCTCTCTCTGTCCCAAAAATAAATAAACGTTGAAAAAAAAAAATTAAAAAAAAAAATGGTCAGAGAGAGGCAGCTTGCTGGCTTTGAAGGTGGAGAAAGGGGCCATAAGTCAAAGAATGTGGGCAGCCTCTAAGAGACAAGAAAAGACAAAGAAAGAGATTCTCTCTTAGAACCCCCTAGAAGGAATACGGCTATGTCTATGCCCTAATTTAGCTCAGGAGGCCCAGCATTAGATACCGACCTCTAGAACTGTAAGAACAATTGAGTTGAGTTGACTTGAGCCATTAGGTTTGTGGCAATTTATCACAGCAGCAATAGAAAACTAGTACATCACCTATAACAACTCTATGGAGTTTTTAGCAATATGGTAGCCATTCTTTCGCAAGTTTTGTTTTGTTTTGTTTTGTTTTGTTTTGTTTTTCAAGTAGGCTTTACACCCAGTGTGGGGCTTGATCTCACAACCCTGAGATCAAGACCTGAGTTGATATCAAGAGTTGGACGCTTAACAGACTAAGCCACCCAGGTGACCCAAGAGTTTCTCAAGTGTAAAACAAACACAGAAAATCTCATGTCCTTCTTGACCAGCTGGATCTGACTTCAGTGTCTGTAGTTGTTCATGCAAGAAAGATATTTGCTGTGTTTCAGAACCTCCTGGGTGCTAGATTATCGTGTTACCCTTAGCAACACAGCGATGAAACAACAGTAAGCCTTTTCCTGAGGAGTCAATTGTCCATATGTCCAAATTCCTCATCCTCCTCACCCATTCACTGAGTGGAGTGTGCATATCTGGAAGTTTGTAGCGTTGATGTAATTTATTCCTCAACAATTCTGGGAAGTAGTGATATTATCCTTACACTCCTCTTACTGAGGAGAAAACTGAAACACAGATAGAGGGAAAGCTAATAAATGGTGGAGACAGGAGAGACTCCCACACAGCTCCGTTCCAAACCCTGTGACAGTCAGTATTACAACACACTGCCTCGCATAAAAATAATATACAGATAGTACAAATGCCAAGATGATAAAGACAACAGTAGGGAAGGCATGCTATACTCTGAGTGCTATGGAACGTCAAAGTGATAGTCTTTTTAGAAAGAAATGGAAAATGCTTGCTGGAATGCTAACATTCTGCATTGATATGAATTAATAATGATCGCTCGCTGCTCTTTGTCCATGTATCGGTTAGCTACCACCGCGTAACACTCTGAAACTTAATGGCTTGAAAAAGTAAGCACATGTTCATGCTCGCTAGTCTGTTGATCATCCAGATGGTTCTCCTGGAATGGGCTGAACTCCCTCACACATCTGTGGTCAACGGCAAGTTAGGTGGGCAGCTCCACGGCTCTAGGCTGGGCTCCTTCACAGCTTGGGAGCCAGCTGGCTATAGGCTGGGCTGCCTCAGTCTCCCTCACATGGCCTGTATCCTCCAGTATGCTAGCCCAGGCTTGTTCACAGAAAGATGTCAGGGTTCCCCGAGAAGTAGCAAACCAACGTGGCACTACTTCTGCTGTTTTCTACCAGGTAGAATAAGACATGAAATTCAAGGGCAACCAATAAAAAGATTCGAGGGAACACAGACTCCATCTCTTGATGGGAGAAGTTGCCAGATTCAGTGCAAAGGGACATGGGCACAAGAGGGGTGGAAGATTGGAAACGTTGTGTCATCAGTTAAACGCAGCACGCAGTGATTCATTTAAGCGTCACAGCAAACTTCTGATATAGGTAGTATCATTGCATTCATTTGAGAGCTGAGTAAACTGTAATGCCAGCTTTGGTCCCAGGGGACACCTGGCTCCAGAGCCTGCAGGTGGACGAGGGGGAAACAGTTTGTGCACCTAAAGCTCACAGGGGAACAAAGGAAGGGCTTCAAGGCTTCTCTGGTGCCCTGTTCAGCAGGCATATAGCTGCACACTGTGGACAGACAGAGGCTGGGAGTAAGCAGGAGTCAGAACAGGGGATCGGCAGCAAAAAGAGGGCAGAAGTAACCACAAACAGTTAAGAGTTTGCTGCAATCCAGGAGAAATGATAAATGGCTGAACCAGGGCCATAACTGGGGACTTTGGCTAGAGAACAGCACTGAGCGACAGTTAAGAGGTAGAGCTGACAAGATGTGGCCACTGGCTGGATTCAGGGGCCAAGGAAGAGAGAAGATTGAGGAGCATGAGGAGAAGGGGAGGACATTCACAAAGCAGGGATTCTAGGAGAAAACAGGTTCGTGGAGGGTTGGGAAGATGGGAGAATGTGGGCAGGTGGAGACAACTCATTCACCCTTTACCCAACAAAGACTTCAGTGTCCACAATGTGCAGGTACTGTTCTAGGCACTTGAGATACGCGAGGGACAAGCCGGACAAAAATCTATGCTTACCGGAGCTTTCCTTTTAGTGATGGAAAACCCACAATAGCAACCATAAACATAATGAAGCAGTTTTTATAGCGTGAGAGGAGGTTACACACAGTTACTGTAATAGTTGCCTCTGGCTGATGTGACAAAATTACCTCAAACTGGATGGCAGAAAACAATAGAAATGTATTTTCACGGAAGTCTAGACACGGGGGTCCGAAATCAGTATCACTGGGCCAAAATCAAGGTGCCAGCAGGGTGGGGTTCCCCCTGGAGTCTATAGGAGAGAATTCATTCCTTGCTTCTTCCATCTTCTGGTGGCTACTGACATTTCTTGGCTTCTGGCTGTATCCCTCCAATCTCTGCATCCAGGGTCACATTGCTTTGACCTCTTCTGTCTGCATAAAATCTCTCTCTGCTTCACTCTCATAGGGAGACTCAGGATAACATTAAGGGCCCATCTAGATAATCCAGGATAATCTCTCCATCTCAAAAATCTTAATTTCATCACTTCTGCAAGGTCTTTGCCCTATAAGGTAAGATATTCGCATATTCCAGGGATTAGGACACTGATATTTTTATTTTATTACTATTATTTTTTTATAGGAGGCATTTCTCAGCCTTCTAAACTATGACACAAAGGAAATGAAGGGAGGGTATGCAGGAGCAGAAGACCTGAGGAGGGGGAAGTGATGCTGAGTTGTAAGACAGGGTGGTGTAGAAAGGTCTTACTGTGGAGATAACACTGAGGGCATCTGGGGGTGACCATTATAGGCAAAATGGGGGAGGGCAGAGGGCAGCAGTGTTGCACAGGTAGAGGGAGTAAGGACAGAGAAAGATGAGTGAGGGCACAGGGTGACTGCAAAGACGCCTGTTTCAGGTAGAGTGAGTTTCAAGTGACCATGGAAACTCCAAGTTCTGGATTGGATGGAGGAAAAGCTTTAAGCATTTAGGGGGAGGTGAGACCATGATCTGAGATGAGGTCTTCCAGGAGAAAGGTGTAGAATGAAAAAAAACAAACATCAGAGGAAAGAATCAGATGGCAAATCAGTGTTTAAGGGACAATTGGCTTTGGGCTGTTCTGTCTACAGGAACCTGGATTTTAGGGAAAAAAAGGTACCAGTCTCTTTTTTCAGAAAGCCTCCAAGCAAGCCAGGCTGGGCTCTGATCTCAGCTCCTGGAAAATGAGCATCTTCTAGGCTGCAGAAGTGCACAGGACTAAATGCACCCCTTCCTCAACCACTGTCCCCATTACCACTGAATCACATGTTTCTCCTACCATTTTGCATCCTGAGTTCAGAATTCCTGAAACCTCTGGCCGGTATCCTATACTTCTTGGATGCAAGAATTCATTCACCACCTTAGATCTGGTGTTTTGTTGTTTGTTTGTTTGTGTGTGTGTTTCTATGAGTAGGCTTCAGGCTTCATGGAGCCCAGCCCGGGGCTTGAACTCATGGCCGAGATCAAGATCATGGCCAGACCTAGGCACATCTGGCCTCATCTTGGCCACAGTCTGATGGCCAAGATGGTCACCTGGAAACTCTTGCCACAAAAAAATTTCGGACTAGGTCAATATTCCCGTTTGAATGAGGTGGAGGTCCCAACTGTGTGCACGTACAGGAGTGTATGTAAAGATTTTTCTGGTCTCACCTCTACATCCCAGCTTCCCTTGAAGTACGGCCATGGGCATAGATGCTCTTTCTCAGATGCAAATCTGCCTCCCAACAAAGGTCAATTTCTACTCTTTCTGCTAGTGGGTCACCTTAAACAATGGCTCCCCAAATCGCTGCTCCTTGCAATAATCTGGGGAGTTTTGTAGATCTCAAAGGCTATGTCTTGTCCCCGGCCAGTTGACTGGTTCTCAGGGTTTGGGGGAGAGGGCAGAATTCAACTCCCCAGGTGAAGCAGGAGAGGATTGAAAACTATTGATATAAAGCATATGAGCCCCCTTTTGGACTGATATCATGTCTAAGGCCTTCAACCATAGTTTGAATAGGATCCATGAGTTTCTAAAAGTTCACTTCAGATATCTCACATGTAAGAAAGACTAATAATGATGAATCGTTGATGAAGGAAGTCACCATTTACAACCCCTGAAACAGGCATTGTGCATTTTCTTATTTAATCCTCATAGCAGCTGAATGAGGTAGCTATTTGCTATCTTCTCCGGATTAAGAATTTAGAGTGCAGTGAGGAAACTTGCTCAAGGCCATACTGTCAATAAGTAACAGACAAAGAGACAAGTGCATGCGGATCAGATTCCAAAGTCAGTACATCAACAGAGATGCAATCAAAGGGGTGAGTGCTGTGAGTTCACACGTGGTGGGGAGCACGAGCCCAATCCTGGCTTCTCAGAGGAGATGAATCTAAGCTCTAACCTGCAGGATAAGATGAAGCCACATTGGAAAAGCCAGAGATGGGTGCTGAGGGAGGGAGACAGCTGCTAGAAAGGGGGCCAAGGAGGAAGAAAAGAATGCGCCAGGCAGGGGGAATAGAACGCACCCAGGCCTGAGAATGAAATAAAATCTGCCGATGACCCAGGTGACGATAAACATAAGATGTCCCCACCTGGCTCAGGTAAAAACGGTAAAGCATCAAAATTAATATTGTAGAGGATCTACGGAAAAGAGAGCACACTGAGTTTATAGAATCTGAATTCATAGAAGTTCAATAACAGGAAGTGGTCACAGAAGCAACTCAGCAGTGGTGTGAGAAGCTTATTACAGAAAATGGGTGAGAAAGAAAGTCTTGTTGTTAAGGCCATGCGACAGCATTTACCTTCTAAGATAATTGCCAGCATCCATTCTAGAAGTGGGTTAGACATTATCTACGATAGCCCTTTTGTTTAAAGAACCTAATCCTCAGAGAGCTTGCCCAAGGTCCTAGCAGCTGTCGAAAAGTCCCCAGGTTGGCCCTGAGATACTGCATGGTTGACTCCAGGATCCTTTTTTGTTTTCTCTGCTCTATCTAAAGGCAAATCATCAAAGGGAATGGAAATAATTTTGCATAATTTAAATGATAAAAGATAATGAAGAGACAGCACAGCTCACGGTTCTTGTATGACCCACTGCCCCTCTGACCAAGGCAGCTGTGACATCATTCTCCTTCACCTGGCCATCCAAAGCAGCCACTGCGTAAACACATGTATGTATGTGTGGGCAACTTTGTGGAGAGAAGGTCTATGGCAAGCCCAAAGTATATATCCATAGCTTTCGAAAGGTCTCCGAGTCCCAAAGAGGTTTTACAATGGCAAAGTGCTTTCTTTTATTAAAAACCCAAAGGCACAATTGTTTTTCCTAAGCTTATATATTCAGTACTGTGGGGTAGTTTTATTGAAAATGTTTGTATGTTTGATATGGATTTTCCCAACGGAAAGCTAATTTACGTCTTGAAGCACTAAACAGGGGCGCCTGGGTGGCGCAGTCGGTTAAGCGTCCGACTTCAGCTCAGGTCACGATCTCGCGGTCCGTGAGTTCGAGCCCCGCGTCGGGCTCTGGGCTGATGGCTCAGAGCCTGGAGCTTGCTTCTGATTCTGTGTCTCCCTCTCTCTCTGCCCCTCCCCGTTCATGCTCTGTCTCTCTCTGTCTCAAAAATAAATAAACGTTAAAAAAATTAAAAAAAAAAGAAACACTAAACAATCTGAGCGACAGGATGTTCTATCATTGTTACCATTAGCGGCAATGGTTAATGCTCAATTAACACAATATGCTGCATGGGACTCTAAGACCTTCCCTATAGCACTTTCTTCATTATGTTACAGACAAGAAATCTCAAGAACAAAGAAATTCAGTCCGTTGCCCTAGGTTGGTGATCTCAGTGTTGGCCACTAGACTGGGAGCAACAGCATTACCTGGGAACTTATCAGAAATGCGCACTATATGGCCCCACCCTAGACCTACTGGATCAGAAACTCTGGGGATGAGCCCAATAATCATTTTTTTATTTTTTATTTTTTTTAAGATAGAGAGCAAGGGAGAGGGAGAGAGAGAGAGAGAGAGAGAGAGAGAGAGAGAATCTCAAGCAGTCTCCAAGCTCAGTGCGGAGCAACGTGGGACTCAATCCCATGATCCTGGGTTCATGACCTGAGCTGAAATCAAGAGTCAGATGTTTGACTGAGCCACCCAGGCGTCCCCCCAATAATAATTCAGATCATTCTGATGCACCTGGCCATCGAGTTCGAGAACCAGAGCCCCAGAGCGTCCACTTAGAAAACAGAGCCAGAATTTCAATACAGACCTCATTGCCTCCAATCATAGCTGGCAAGAGACAGGCTGATACTCAAACCAGTGCAAGAATGGCTGGTTTACCTTCTCTCATTTAAGCAGTGTTGATGTGAATGGTCTCTGTAAGTTATATAAGCCCTAAACCCTGTCGGGCCTTAATTTTATGACTCTCATTGATAACGTAAACTTTGAAGCAATACCCTGTACCCAACGGTCCCCCACTGCTTTGTCCAGTGCGACGACATTCCCAGCGTGGGGGTCTAAACCCTGAACATTTCCAGATTTCAGTCATACGATCTTGCATAAGTTTTACTAGTGTTAAGGACGGGCATTGAGGCAAGCTCTAATGCCAAATACAGCTGCTGAAAAATAATAATTAAAAAAATCCAATAAATCAGGTCATCTTTAGAAAAAATATTTCCTTATAAGACAACGTAGGAGCATTTCAAAATAGCATCCAGAACTTCATTTTAAATTCTCTCCTGGTACAATTTGAGGCACGGTGTTGAAACACGAAGCTGGTATTTGGTGTAAGTGACAACTCTAGATTCTGAAGTTAATTAAACACAATAGCTGGAAAGACCTCATCTGTACCAAAAATGAAAAGTACACTGCCTAGACCCACAAACGACACCCTGGGGTTGCCTTAAGCCTTGGGTTCACCTCTCCGATCTCTTTCCTCCCAACTCATTTTGAGGTCCTAAAGAATACACCTCACAAGTGCAAGGCCATACTTTGGGAATAAGTTTCCGAAATAAGGATGTGAAACCAGATTAGATTATCTCCCCTTTTCAGTTTACAAATTGTATAATTTCACTGGCTCCTTGAACTGAAAGGAGTTCTCTTCCAGCCTATTGCAAGTGCCTCACGAATCAGTTCACAAGGCACTTAATATTCTGTCTGAGTATTAGACAAGGTGTGACACCAAGTATGGGGCTATTCTTGAGAGGAAGCTGGTGCTGTGGAGTATAAGGTACCTCGCACCTTGAGATCAGCGGGCCCTCCACATCAGATTGGTCCCCAAACATTTTACTTATTTATTTTTTAATTTTTTTAATGTTTATTCATTTTTGAGAGAGAGAGAGACAGAGTGCGAATGGGGGAGGGGCAAAGAGGGAGACACAGAATCTGATGTGGGGTCTGGGCTCCACGCTGTCAGCACAGAGCCCGAGGCTGGACTTGAACGGCGACATTGTGACCTGAACCAAAGTCCGGTGCTTAACTGAATAAGCCACCCAGGCACCCCCCACCCTTTTTTTCCCCCTTTTATTAATAAGTCCCATCAACTCCAGTTCCAGCTTTCTATACTCTGGACTCTCAAAGGGAGTGTCACCAGCACAATGACACAATGTTCTCCTGCTTGTTTGCATTACCAAACACAGGAAGTGCAGTGGGGAAAGAGGCTGTGAATAAAAATGAGCTCAGACCCTCGATACAGACGTGAGGAATACCAGCCTGATTTTCATGTAGGAGATTCTGTCTTGTTTTATGTGAAACTAAGGTAATAAAACAAGACCATAGGAGGGGTAGGATTCCAGTTTCGGCTCTTTAAACATTATAAATGTGCTGATATGTTATAATAAATATCCTCTACAGTGGGGTCATTTTTTAATGCTTTTAGTACTTGTGTGTGTGCCTCTGTGTGTGTGTGTGTGTGTGTGTGTGTGTGTGTATCTGCCCGTCACCTATCAGAAGAGATGCCTTTCTACACATTCGTGTGGAAGTTGGATTTTTCAACAATCTGATAGCACCCAAAAGACCTAGTCAGGCCTACTCCACTATGATTAATTAGTATAGTGTGATTTGCCCTTAGTAGAATTAAAACAGCTCTCATTCAGGGGCACCTGGGTGGCTCAGTGGGTTAAGCGACCAACTCTTGATTTCGTCTCAGGTCATGATCCCATGGTTCCTGAGTTTGAGCTCTGCATCGAACCTGCTTGGGTTTCTCTTTCTCTCTCTCTCTCTCTCTCTCCCTCCCTCTTTCTGTCCCTCCCATGTGCACTCTCTCTCTCAAAATAAATAAATGCACTTAAGCTTTTTTAAAAAAAATCTATCCTTCAATATTAAATTATTAACCCCAAATTAGAATACCTTAAAAGGCAAATATCAAACAGTAGCAATTTAAAATACGCCCGAAGAAAAAAATGAAAGTATACAGGATAGTTATAATGTAAAAACGTCAGCAATTTACTTTCTTATCTTTTTAAAAAATCAGTTCTATTTCTCTCGGTAGATAGACATAGTGAGAAATAGAACTGATGTTTTTAAAGATAGGAAATATATCTCCGTACATGTGGAACAGTTCTCGCTCACCTTCAAACCACAATGTGCCATCTCCATTTCACTGTCATAATCGTAAGATGAATAGGTTCATGGTCAGAAATGCGTCTGAAAGATGAACGGTATCCAGGAGAGAAAACGCGCATCCTCGGGAGAATGCAGAAGAGTTGTTGAAAAGTTTCTAACCCTTAACCAGTCATTTCCATTTGGCAGTCCCATTTCAAAGGAAATCAAGGAAAGATGGGAAAAAGAAGACACCAGGATGGCGAGTAGGAACAAGGTAGAAGCGAGGGAAACAAAGCAATAAACCCTCAAAGCCCAAGTGTTTCTGTCACTATGCTATTCTCATCCCTCCCTCTTCACCCCATGATACCTTCATGCCTTATTTCATTTTTATTTTTCCAAGTGTGGAATTTTTGGTTGGCCTTTGATGCCATGTGAAGAAATGAGTTCAGCCCGGGCCACCACATACTTATTCATCCAACTGTCTTTTTCTTCCCCAACTCTCCTCCCAGCCTCGGCTTCAAATGGCTTTGGTATTCTTGACTTAAATCATGCTAAATCCTACTTTCCCTTCAACTTGACCCTAATGACTAATCTGTTCTTCTGCCAAGAAAAGATGACACTCCTTGTCATCCCTCCAGTTCCTGTGGCCAAAATTAATTAATTCAACCAATATTTACGAAGCCTCTATCATGAGGTAGACCGTGTGCAAGCAAGACCAACAAATCCCTGCCCTCCCAAACCACCCCACACACATACAGTTGTCTATGAAACCGCAGACACACAACTACTCCCCTTTGAACTTAGAATATATATTCGCAAAGGGGCAGAACTGAAGAACTTGTTGATTATACTTAAAACTACGCACCTTAAAACTGTTTCAGGCTTTAAAGTACCTCGCAAACTAGACTGACTGATAAACAGTCATTTGTTTTCCCAAGCTCTCTTTAATACAAAGACTTTATTCTTGGGAAAGGAAGCTAATTTATGTTTCATTCTGGCTTCAGCCTGGTCTGAAACTATCAGAATTAGCTTTTGGTCCAGTCACAAAAAGGAACTTGATTTTAGTGAACACGAATCCCCAGATCGGATTTTTTTCTCTCCCAAATAAGCGCCAAGGAAACAAGGTCTCGTCTAAATGTGGAAAGCATGAGCTCACACCAGAATTTTAGGGAAATGGAGTTTAAGTCAAATGACCATTAATATCAGTAATTATTATTCCTTATTTGTCAAAATTTCAACCTTTGGAGAACAAATCTAAACTCCTTGCCTCAAAAGGTTTTTTTAAAAAGTTAAAAAAAAAAAACAATTTGAAGAAAAAACAAAAATAAAAACAGGCCTTGTGTCAAGGTTGTCTGATTTCAGGTAATGATGGTTTTTCTCCAAAATCGTCTTTATTAGTCTTTCCTACTGTACTTTTTAATGCAACCCACCCAACAGCTTTTCATCATATATCCCCTTCTGTGTTGAGGAGAAAGCTGTATAAGCTCACAAAATATGAGTATGCTCTATTTCTCACATGTTTTTTTGTTTGGGTGGCTTCATTTTGTTTTTCTTGTTGTTCAGTTGAGTACATTTAAAACCGTCACAACGACTTTGTAGAAAAGGATCCCTAGGTGAATGGCATCTTGCTGAAATCCCCCAAATCTTACACTGGTCAGGCCAAACCTGCTGGCAAGACGCGAACTCAGCTTCCTGCTCCTGACCCATAATTTTATATGTGAAACTCATCATCAAAGCTTGCAAGACAACTTGCGTTGAGCATTTCCAGATACCAAACCTCTCTCTGTTATTTCAAACAGTCAACAGCTGCACAGCCTGTTCTTCCCATCATGGTCATGATTGCGTTAGAAAAAAATCCACCTTTAAAAAAATTGTGAAAACTGAGAACAGCCGAGCAACCAATGGCAACGAAGAAGCACTATCCTGTTATCAACCCCAGCTCGTATTCTTGGGTGCTTGCCTGACAGGGACTAAATTCCCTTTACGGCAAGGGGCGGTTTCAGCTGACCTGCTGTGAATGTCCCAAGTGAGTCACCACCGTTAACTCCATCGACACCATTTGCTGCCCACTTGGACATTTCTGAACAGCTGCTTGGCTCCAATGTCTCCTTCTAACTGGAAATATGGCCTGGTCTGAATCAGTTTCAGAAGGGGACACGGGGAGGGGGGATGGCGAGGGGTGGGGAGAGAAGGAGACAAGGAGAGAAAGCACGCATACCTCCTCTCACAGAAGGCTGACCACTCTGGTTTTTTCCACCAATGATGCTGGAAACAAATTTTGAAGATGTGGAAATGCTAAACCCAGTTTGTCATATTCTCTTTAATTTGTCTTTTATTATTTTTCTCATGAAGTTGGGTTGGGATTTTATGTTGAAATTATGTGCTGATGTTGAAATGTGTGGCCCCTAAGACGTCGCCTCATCTCCACTTTTTTTAAACACATCCATCCTATTTTCCAAGCACACAAGTGAATATTTCCTTTACTCTAAAAATATTTTTCATAAAATTGAAAATCCATTTTGAATTGATCAACAACTTTTTTGGAGCATTTGCTAGAACAGGCTTCTGGACTAGACATTAACGAGGATTCTGAGAAATATCAGACGTGATCCATGGATTCAAGAATTTGTAATAAAATGAAGAGAAAAGGCCCGTTTAAATAGATCGTCCAGGAACAATATGAAGGAGTGTGTGTAAACGTGCCAAATGCTTGGTACAGCTACTAGGGGCTGCAAGAGCTCAGAGAGAGGCTCTGGGCCGGTGGTTTTAAATCTGGAATGATGGTAACTGATACTAACAACTGAAATTAAATTGACTTTATAAACATGGGCTATGTGTCATAGCTGGGCATGCAGCCTAAGTGTCTAAGTTAAAGGCTGAAATATGTTCACATGACTTCAGTTTCATTTCAGGGGAAGTCCATGATTTATATGTACCTTGTTGTGTGCATAAGCACATGCATACATTTTTTAAAAACTTATATTCCCAGAATCACGAGGAGGTGAGGGCATACTTGTAGTCTTGGGAATATTTATCAGCCATCTCGTGGGCCGTGAACAATTTATTTCTTGCTATGTTACTTACTCCAATTCATTGTAGATTTGGGTTGAAGATAGCTTGTTCATTGAATGAGTGGGGATATTTAATCAATCTTAACATCACTGATTGAGATTTGACCACAAACTCAATGTAAAAAAAATAAAATAAAATAAGCCTGAGGTTTTAATCCTGAGGAGGTTTGCAAATATTAGAAAGTAATAAATCCTAAAGAATGCTTTGATTTGAGACCCAAACACCAATTAACAGTTTTTAAAATAATATTTCCCAGTGCATATCTAAGACTGAATAATTAATGAACTATTATCAGTTTTCCCAAGATGCCCCCCCAAAAAAAAAAAAAAGAAAAGAAGAAACACACTCAATGAAGACGTGTCATGTATCAAGAATTTGGTACAATCGAGTCTGTCTTAGACCTTATCAATGGGCTTGATGGGCTCAAAAGAGGTTTTCTTTAAATGGGAAGCCAAGCCAGAAAGACAGTTACTCTGAAGAAAGCTAAGACTCGTGTGGTGAGTATGTACAATGGATGAGATTATAAGTCAGCTCATGAGTGAGCTTACTTTATAAATACCATGGTGCAATGGGAAACACAGAAATAGAGGAACAAGAAAGAGAAATAAGGAAGATGGTCCTTTTGAAAAATGGAAGACGACTTAATAAGTCATTCCATATGCGTGAGGAAATGTTGACAGAAGATTCCAAAGGGAAGGTAACAGTTGAGCTGGGTTCTCACTATACCTTTGCAAGGCCAACTTGGGCGGGGAGTGAGAGAGAATTCTGGCCAACAAAAGCAATATTTATCCAACAAGTATTCATTGAAGTGGCTATCATGGAACACGCACTATTCTGAATGGCGGGGATACCACTGTGAACCGCACCAAGTCTCTGACCTAGTGCCGCCTGTATTCCAATATGAAAGACGTGTAATAATGATAATAATAAATAGAAAATAGGATCTGTGTTATAACGCCAAATAGACCTTATAAAATAATGTCTCTCATGTTATAACAAATCTATCACCTAACCCATAAAATATAATGTCAAATGGCCAAAGAGGATAAGATGATATTAATTGCAAACACATAGAGCTCTAAACATGCAGGTAAGTATTTCATGAATCAGCAAGATCTGATTGTCCCGAGAGCACAAGGTGCTCGGTAGAAATAGGGGTAGAGGGGCGCCTGGGTGGCGCAGTCAGTTAAGCGTCCGACTTCAGCCAGGTCACGATCTCGCGGTCCGTGAGTTCGAGCCCCGCGTCAGGCTCTGGGCTGATGGCTCAGAGCCTGGAGCCTGTTTCCGATTCTGTGTCTCCCTCTCTCTCTGCCCCTCCCCCGTTCATGCTCTGTCTCTCTCTGTCTCAAAAATAAATAAACGTTGAAAAAAAATTAAAAAAAGAAATAGGGGTAGAAAAGGGTGAGAAACAAACTATAGAGGGGGCAGAATGTTCAGATACGATCTTATAAGCTCTGCTAAGAAACTTGTGTGTTCTTCTACATCAGGCAAATCAGGATCCATAGGATATTTCTTTTTTTTTTCTTTTAATGTTTACTTATTTTTGAGAGAGAGGGAGCGAGAGAGAGCACAAGAAGGGAAGGAGAGAGAGAGAGGGAGACACAGAATCCGAAGCAGGCTCCAGCTCCGAGCTATCACAGCACAGAGCTCGACGCAGGGCTCACACCCAGGAATCACGAGATTGTGACCTGAGCTGAAGTCGGACGCTTCCAGGTGCCCCCGAAGATTTCTTAAGTAGGGAAGTGACATGATATGATCTGTTTTCTATCACTCACTCTCTCTTCAGTGTAGAAAGTGGATTTGGGTTGGATTTGAGGTGGTGGTGGGATCTCAGTTAAGAAGCTAGTTGCTTGTGTGTTGACAGTTTAGTTGAGAAGATGATATTCAGGCTACAGCTGAGAAGACGATATTCTGGTAATCAGAGCTCTAGAGAGAAGGAATCTTAGACCATTGTAAATAGCTCAGTTGTGGTCAACTTGCCTGTTGGTCCTGAATTGATGAGTTGCTCTAAGCTTCATATTCTACTTGTCTGGAATATCTGTCTCTGATAATAGCAGAGTAGCTCCTGTCAGACAGACTATATCACAGGGAACAACTGTGAACTCTGGACAAAATACAAAAATAAATTACTGAAGATATTGGAGAGAGACCAAAGGAAGGCAGAGACTGGGAGGCAGTAGATACTTGGAAGGAGGAAATAGCACTGCTAAGGTTTCTGCTTTTTACAGTTTTTGCCAGACAACAAGTCCCAGCTTGGACCACACGGGGCAACTAAATGTAAATAGGAAGCAGCAATCTTACAGGCATAAAGAACCAGAAGACACATCTTGGAGAGACCAAAAATGATAGAATATAGCCGGATAAATATACACAAAGTTTTGTGCCTAAACTCTTCCCAAATATCTGGGAATATCCCTAATATTGGGATTATCCCAATATGTGGATACCCCAAATATCCCTAAACTCTTGACATATCCATGCACAGGATTGAATCCAAGCCGTGCAGCTGAGCTCAGCGATGTGAACATTGATTTCAGCTGCAGTCCACCACAAGAATGACAAAACTGGAATTCCATTTTAACTAAGTTGACTGCCTGCTTAAATACCAAAACTCAATACCCTTTGAAGGAGGAATATAGCAGAATCCATTGCCTCTAAAGCATAATATCCACAATGTCCAGGATCACCAGACATACAAGGCAAAATTACTAAGCGTAGAAATAAACAAGAAAATATGATAGAAGCCCAAGAAGAAAGACTTAATGATATCTGACCCCCAAATGACTCAGACATTGCAAGTAGCAGATTTTTAAAAAAAATTTTTTTTTCAACATTTATTTATTTTGGGGACAGAGAGAGACAGAGCATGAACGGGGGAAGGGCAGAGAGAGAGGGAGACACAGAATCGGAAACAGGCTCCAGGCTCTGAGCCATCAGCCCAGAGCCTGATGCGGGGCTCGAACTCCTGGACCGTGAGATCGTGACCTGGCTGAAGTCGGATGCTTAACCGACTGCGCCACCCAGGCGCCCCACAAGTAGCAGATTTTAAAGTAAATATATTAACCATGATCCACAAAAACAAAGAAAATATGTGTAATAAATGAATAAGTACCAAATAGAAACTATAAACAGTAACAAAGTAGAAAACATAGAACTGAAAGTACATTAACTGAAATGAAAAATTAACTGGATGTGCTTAACAGCTAGAAGACAACATTAGAAAAAGTCAGTGAAGTTGAAGGTAAAAGGTAAATGACTAGTTATAAAGTCTGAAGAATTGGAAGGAAAGAGATTGATCTGTGGACAATATCCAAAGTCCGAATGTGTATGTAATTTGAGTCCTACAAAGAGAAGACAGGGAGAATAGGGCATAAAAATACTTAAATTAGTAATACCTGAAATTCCCCCAAATTTGGTAAAAGGCATTTACAGATTCAAGAGATTTAATCAAAATCCAAAGAAAACCCCGAGACCCATCATAGTTAATCTAAACACACACACACACACACACACCCCTAAAAAAATAAAAATAAACAAAAAAACAGAAAAAAACAAAGATAACAAAAAATTCTTAAAGCATCTAGAGAAAAGTAACACTTCATATACAGAGGAACAACAATATAAGTAATTTCTATCTTCTCATCGAACACCATGAAGCCCAGATGACAATGGATCAATATCGTTGAAGTGATGAAAGAAAAAAAGAACTTTAAGTTAGCGTCCTACAGCTAATGAAATGACCTAATTGCTCTAATGAAAATGATCTTCAAGAATGAAGGAAAAATAAAGACGTTTTGAGATAAATGAAAACTAAAATAATTTATTGTCAGCAGATCTATACTACAAGACATGCTTTGATACATTTTTTAGACTGTTGGAAATTGATACTTTCTTAGAATCTTTAGAAGAGAATGAAGAACATTCAAAATAGTAAAGGTGTGGGTGAATAAAGACTATTCAAAACAAAAAATGATGCCCTTGTATCAAGAGATTTATAAAGCATGGAGGTAATGATATATATGAGAACTATAGCATGAATGAACCAATAAATAGGAAAGTTTGTATATTTCATATATGAAGTGGTATGCTATTAACTCTAAGCATACTGAGAATTTAAGAATGTGAGTAACAGTACTTACAGCAACAGCTATAAAAGTAATATAAAGAAGGATAGCTAAAAAGTCAACAGATAAATTAAAATAATTTCTAAAAAGATAGCCCCAAATAAAGCACAGGTATGACTTTAACTTCCTCGGCTATCTACGCACCCTGGTGATTCACTTTTCATTGATTCAACTGCCACCTGTAAGATGACCTATAAAATGACAAAGCCTTAACCTCTGTCTCCACTCCATATCCCTCTCCTAAGATTCAGACGATATGTCTAACACAGAGGTAAAAATGAGAGGCTTTTTGGCTAGATATTGCTTTTTTTTTTAATTTCAGGGTGTTTGTAAAATTATTTTTTTTTCTATTAGAATCCAGATTTCCAGTTCTCTTGAAAAAGAGTGAAAATTTGGAACACAGATGCCAAATTCCTACAGTAGCACCATTGGCTTAAACTGAATGAAGACTGGACACTTACTGATGACTCAATCTCTACCACTCCCTATAAAGTACTGACAGCTAAATGGAGAGAGACGTAAATAAATGGTTTATGTCATTACATCTGCTGATATTAACACTAAAAACCTTACAATGTGTGTAATTTGTGATACATTCTTTTTTTTTTTTTTTTTTTTTTTTTTTTGTCAATCTGGTCACACTAACCTGAACCGAGTTTGAAGTTAACCAGGTTCCTTTACCGAAGGGATTTCCATTTAAATAGGTCATTCCATCTCATATCTGTGTAGTTGATTTTCTGAACCTCTACGCAGACTTTCCTGGTTATTCCTGGTAGATTTCATCTCATTAGTTTTAGTTCACCGTCATGGCCAGTTGAGATACTCCAACATCCAGATTCTGTCACCTACCAGAGTAACTTTCCTTTTTGATTCTATGTCATTTAAAAATCTGACATTATGCCTTTTGCATGTTTCATGTAAATGGAACCAGTCTTCAGTGTCAAATAAGGTGCTGTGCAATTAGCATCACTTTGAAATAATTCAGCCTAGAAACGAATCCTCTCAGATGACATTCTGTCTTCGCCTGAAGCCAAATCAATGTCCAGAGGCATGATTTTATGATTAATATTTTTATCGATGTTTGCTTGTTGACCCCAGTAAGTCTTTCTTTTGACACATTTTCCAGTGTCAGGAAGACAAAGAATTTGAATTTAGAGTGTCAAAGAAAGAACAACAGACAGATTGTGAGCACTTTGAGGTACAGGTTGGACTCTGGCTACTGCTCAAGATTAGGGAGACTCTATGGGACTGTCTCATCCAGAATTTCATTGATTCTTGCCCCTGGGAATGTGGGAATCTGGGAAGGGTTTGGCAAATGTTTTCATACCCCTCCCATGTTCGTCCTCATAAAGAGGAGCACCCACAGAGCACCCTCTTCTTTTTACTGGCACTCTTTGAAAGAAAATACAAGAATTCATATGTATCTGGGAAACGAAGGTTGCCAAATACATATTCAGATTGTTAGACTATATTTGGAAGAATGAATAATTTTGGCATATAGGTTTAAAGTTCTTGGACCCGCGCCCTTCTCTACTGCTCAACTATGCCTCAGGTTCTAGAAAGAACAATATTCTTCATAATGTGGAAAAACCTGAAGAGCCAAGTGTAACTGAAGAAGACCTATCACCGTGAATTATTATCTCTCCTGTAATAGAGTAAAGAGACAGGCATCCTTCACCTTCAGTTGGTTCAGCCTCTCTGAACTAGGGGTGATACCCTGGCTTCTGTAAATGATATTTTAAATAGACTGCCATTGCTCCTTACTTACATCTTGGACCCTGACTATTTGCGTTAACACGTAAGAGAAAGCAAAAGAAACTGACTGGTTTAGAGGTTTTAGAAACCGTGGCTTTGATGCCTACGAAAGACATCTCAAAGAATTTAAAACATGACATAGTCTTTTTATTGAGATATAAAATCCGCCAAAGCAATCAGCCGCTAAAACACAAAGTGCATCAAGTCCTGTGGAGATACTTTAGGAGGAATATAATCAAGTGAAAGACACAACAATAAAACAGCATGGGTGCAACACTTCTCATCTTCAAAGTACTTTACAAGCTTTGCCTAGTAAGTGCTCACAACTCATCACTGAGATGGTGGGTGGTGCTATTCAGCCCGTTCCACGGAATGGAACCCCAACAAAGGAGAGTGGGCCACCCCAGGACACACAGTGGGTATTAGAGTTGACAAAACATTGGGAGCCCAGATGTCCTCACTGTGACCAGAAAGAGACTCTACTGCTTCCTGAAAGCACTTAGTGCCCGAGGTACTAGTCTGAAGGCCAGCAGGCTAGAGGTCTAGGACAGTCAATAATGCAGATGAAGTCTGAAAGCAACTGCTGAATACTTTCCTCTTGCTCAAGTAGTTTCAACTTTTTGTTCTACTCAAGCCTTCTACTGATTGGTTGAGGCCCACCCACATGGAAAATAATCTGCCCTACTCATAGTTCACCAATTTAAGTGCTAATCTCATCCAAAAATGCACTTCAAATTAACATATAAAGTTTCTCATCACGGTTTCTTTCCATCATAAAATACTTGGAGATAAATGAGGCCAAGAGAATAATTTCAATTTATTTTGTTTTAAGTGTATTTGTTTATTTTGAGACAGAGACAGAGAGCTGTGGAGGGGCAGAAGGAGAGAGAGAGAGAGACAGAGAAAGAGAGAGAATCTCAAGCAGGCTCTGTGCTGTCAGAGCAGACCCCAACACAGGGCTCAATCTCACAAACCATGAGATCATGACCTGGGCTGAAATCAAGAGTCGGATGCTTAATCGACTAAGCCACCCAGGGGCCCCAATAATGTCAACTTAAAAAAAATGTATCACTTATGACCACTGCCTCCTCCGAATATAAATTAGGTAGCACCCTTTTGTAGAGAGAAAGATGTATTATGTCCAAAATTATTGTGTTTTATTACTGTGGGTTCTGATAAGGAATAGGAATTTGGGATATTTGTAGTGATCTGTGGAAGCTTCTAGGGGAGCTATTAGCCTGTTTGATGCTTTTGTTTCAATTCTCCTCCTGGCAGTTGTTGGCCAGCAAAGAGCAGGCTGGGTTTCATCCTTCAGCCATGGCACATGGAGATCTGGTGACCTCAAAACCATTTTGTGTGACCCGTGTATTCACCATGTCATCAATTTCAACTGTGTCCTTTGATTGCATTGCAATATGAATATGATGATGTTGTGGTGACAAAGCAATTTAGTGACGTACCATTTCTGTCAGAAGAAAAAAATTAATTATACTGACTAACAAACCAAACATGATAAACCAGCACAAATGAAATAGAATCTGTCTTCTTAACATTAGGTGGAAATTTGCCCTATTTCTCAGTACTTTCTGGCCGGACAAGCCACCTGTTAAGAACTCATCATAGGGCCTTCAACCAAAACACCAAGAAATTATTCCTAGTGTCAAAGCAAAATATCTTGTGTGGAATTTAAGTAAAGTCATCATTTTGTTCTGTTATAAATGCAAAGAAACAACATGAATTCTCTCATATTATTACAACACTGTGACTTTTAAGAATATAGGAGCACCTGGGTGGCCCAGTCGAGCATCTGACTTTGGCTCAGGTTGTGATCTCGTGGTTCATGGGTTGGAACCCCATGTCTGGCTCTGTGATGACAGCTCAGAGCCTGGAGCCTAGTTTTGGATCCTGAGTCTACCTCTCTCTATGCCCCTTCCCTTATCATGTTCTGTCTGTCTCTGTCTCAAAAATAAATAAACACTAATTTTTTTTAAGAATATGACATATAATAGCAATTTGCAGTGGAGACTTAGAAGAAGCAGGCCGTTTTCTCTGTTGAACATAAACAAAAATGATTTTAAAACATTTTTAAACATGTTTTATTTATTTTTGAGAGACAGAGTGCAAGTGGGGTGGGGCAAAGAGAGAGGGAGACATAGAATCTGAAGCAGCTTCAGGCTCTAAGCTGCTTTTAGCACAGCCCCGGACTCGGGGCTTGAACTCACAAACTGTGAGATCATGACCTGAGCCGAAGTCAGGCGCTTAACCGACTGAGCCACTCAGGCGCCCCTCAAAAAATTATTTTTAGGTCGTGGTGAGCAGACCAGAAAGGCAGACCATGTGAAGCTCACAGCTTTCCATCTCCCTGGCATCCTTCACCCCCTTGACAAATCCAGAGGAAGAGCCAGAGGACAAAAAACTATTTGCCTTCTCCCAAGCATTGCGAGGGTGTAGGCGTGAGGAAAGGGGAAACTCTGCCAGCCGGGGGTAAACCAGTCCCGGGGATCCTACGGTCTCTCCTCACCTCCACCTGCCCAACCACCACCAATGAAAAGAATCATCATACCTCCCACGTGGACGCTGCTCTGATTTTCAATAGGGTGAACTCATTCTCCTTGCCATAAAGCTCTCACATACTTTTATGCCAAGAAAACAAACCAAAAACATACACAGATGCGGCTACAGGGAAAGGGGGGATTTAGCCATTGGCCCACAATCACATCACAAGTAAGTGGAAGAGTTGGATTTGAAGATTCTCTTCCCCGTCTAAAAATCTTTCCGGATTCCCCAGAGGCCTCAGAATGAGGGGGGTGGGTCTGTGCCTCCCTCCCCTTCCTGCTTACACTCCTTCCTCCATCGAGGCTGCAATTTAGTCTGTTTTCCTCGGCCCCGCCCCCTCCCCAGATTGAGGGGAAACACACGGTTGGATTGGTCACTCTTCTCAAAGCCATCTGGAGGGTCTGTGAGATGTGCCCTGAGGCAAAGAGCAAAGTAATCCTCTCCCACCCCGCACATCGTGCTCGTGCTCGGGTCCAAGCACTCCTGTATCTTCCCTGCTACCTGGAGTTTGGATTCCCAAGGAGTGTGGAACCAACCCACTTTGGTGATTGGAAAACAACCCCTCCCTTCATCTCACACACCGACATCTAGATGTCTCTGTGCCGTCTTACATTTATTTAGTCCCAGGTAAGTTTTTTTCTTCTTTTTCTCCTCTTTTTTGTTTTCTTCTTCTGATGTTTCTACACTTTATCTATAGGATTTCAGGTTTGTTTGTTTTTTTCATTTAAGACTCTCCTTGGCTAACTGAAGATTTACTCACATTTAACATGCAATACTCTTACCCAAGCGTCTTAGGAAAAGCCGGTGTCAGAATTGTTGGACACGTTCTTTTTCACGCTACACCTGCTCTCACCTACTTTTTACCCCGTTGAACTTTATATTCTTTGTCTCTGAGCATTTCTAAACTGCTAAAGATACTTCCAGTTCTAAACCATGTTGCTCACGTTGGCTGTTCCTCTAAAGCAGCAGAAAAGGTATCAAGTAGACTTATATATTTTAAAAGGCCAAAGAAAACCTGTTATATATGTTGTTTTTTAAACACATTCAGTGTGGCCACAGCTTTCTTAAGTTTTGGTTTTAAAATATTACGGTCTCCTGGGACAAAAAATACCCTGAAACGTCTAGACCATTTTCCTGGCTCATTCTCTTTGCTCAACACCCAATGGATTATTATGGTGGATTGAAGGCCTAGCTAAATACCCCCGGTTTATATTGAGAACACACCCTCCAAACTCCCCAAACCAGTCAGGCTTTATTGGGAGAGTTTTGCCATTCAAATATTTTCCCAGTTGTTCTTTCTTGGCTGCACCCACAAAACAAATGAAAATGTTCTAGAGCTGGGTGGGCAAATGTAGCTCCTCTTCCAGCCTCTCCCGAGTCAAACACACACTTGGCCTCAAGCTGTTTCGCTCTTTTGTGCAAATGAAAGCCACTCAACTGCTTTTACACCTTATTTTAATGTCTTATAATTTCAAAAGCATTCTGTTCTTATTGACAATAATTACCCACTAAGTTCAAAGGCTCTCTGGATTATGAAACCTCTTCTAAGGACGAGCTGATTAATCCAGTGTGTTGATAAATTAGAACTATATTCTTGACTGTTTGAGTGAAGATTTTAGTATTGATTTCCTAATAAGCTTAATTATCGCCTTGAAATATCATTAATATTTTTCTAATCTCTATTATCTCTAGTAAGAGGCTATGGGCTCACTCACTATTAAGTGGGCATTTAAAGCTGCCTATGACCTGGTCCCAAATTATTCTTTTCACCTCATGTTCACCTCCTTGCTTCCCCTCCCCACAACCTCCCCCCCCCCCCCCGCACACGTTCGAAACCCTGTGGTCCAACCAAATCGCTTTATACTTTGAAGTGTGGTCATGACGCGTACGTGTATCAGGCTCCTTGCCTTTACTCTTTGAGTGATGATGCTGTTCATTGAAACTGCTCCATTAAAACTTGCTTCCACTATATTCTTCCTACCCCAGCTCTCCCAGCTCACCCGGGATCATCTCCGACCTTGAGATGGCAGTGAACCCTGACTCAGTTAAGACAGTATTTCTCTCTAGGTCCTGACTCCGCAGCTAGATTATGAATCTCAAGAGAGCGGAATTTGCTCACAATTTGACAGCGTAGGCATACTGGACCTGTCGCTCAAGGACCTGGCGGGTGGTGAGTGGTTGTAGCTATCCACTATCCATTCTTCCTATCAGGCTTGCATTATTCACTCACCCTCCTTTTGGCCTCAGTTTCTCATTAATAAATTGCAGGGTACACTTTTCCAGCTACCTCCCAGAATTGTTGCAAGGACCATGTGCGTGCTCTGGCAGAAAGTCTTCGGGTGACCCTTGACTTTCCACCATCCCTCACTCCCAACTCCAAAGCTGCTGGCTCCCTCCCGCTGCACATCTTGGATTGCACACTTCCTACCATGTCCAGAAACTCCACGTTGGCTCATGTCCCCGTCACATCGCACCTGGAACGTTGCGGTAACCACCCCCCCCCGACTCATCTCCTTGCTTCCGCCCTCACCTGCTGCTTCCTAGGATCCCTTTATAAGTGGCCTTTCATTTATCAGAAGGTATCTGATTAGAACTCCCTGGGGCCCGAGCGCCTCACTCGAAATGGAATGTGAAGTCCTTACCCAGGCTTCTCTCAGCCCTGCTCCTCTGCTCTCAACCACTGTTCCAGCCATGTCTCCCTTCTCACTCCTGGAATGTCCCAAGCGTTCCCCCCCCTCAGAACTTTCTCTTCCTCTGCCTGGCACGGCCCTCCTCAGGTGGCTGCATGGATCTCTTCCTTGCTTGCTTCGGTTTTCTCGATGTCTTTGGGCCACTTTGTCAGAGAGGACTTCTGAATGGCCTTATCTTCAAAAGTTCATCCACATGCTCTCTTTATTCCCTTCCCCTGCTTTACTTCTCTTCAGAGCCCTTACCACAAATGACACAATACTGTTTATGTGTGTAATTTCTGTCCATCCTCTGTTAGAGCACTAGCTTCATGAGAGCTGAAGCCTTGTTCTGTCTATTGCTATATCCTTAGTACCTTGATGAGTATCTGAAACATGGTAGGTGCTCAATAAATATACATTGAATAAACGAACAAATAAAAAGTATAGGGGAGTCTATTTGAAACTCTAAAGTTTGGGTCCATGTTTCTCCACTTTGGCTGCCCAATAAATTCCAAAAGGGAAATTTAAAGAATACTGATGTTCAGACACTCTAAATCAGAACCTCTTGGAGTGGAGCCCAGGAATTGGCACTTTTTAAAAGCTCCCTTGGGGCGCCTGGGTGGCGCAGTCAAGCGTCCGACTTCAGCCAGGTCACGATCTCGCGGTCCGTGAGTTCGAGCCCCACGTCGGGCTCTGGGCCGATGGCTCAGAGCCTGGAGCCTGTTTCCGATTCTGTGTCTCCCTCTCTCTCTGCCCCTCCCCCGTTCATGCTCTGTCTCTCTCTGTCCCAAAAATAAATAAACGTTGAAAAAAAAAAAAATAAAAGCTCCCTAGATGTTTCCAGTGTATAACCAAAGCTGAGAACAATTGTTCTGAGGCATATAAAATAGTGTTTGCCTTCTAACGATGTTTGTGTGCCTAGCTAGCACCTCACTAGCTCAGTACCTTGCCCATTTCAATGACTTAACCCCTATCTCTTGAGCAGTGCTTTAGGAAATGCTACTTTTAGCGAATAGAATAATTTGTACACTGGAAACACCTCAATACTATATTGCTTGGTTGGATTCAGATCTGTACCTTGTTTGGGGAAAGATGGCTGGGGAGTGAAAGCACAAGGATTTCATAGCTACTCTCTACAAAGTACTCTGCCACTCAAGATACAAACCCCATTTAATATCCACATAACCAGGATAATATTTGCGATACGGTAAACCAATGCACTTTTTTTTCATTGTTTGCAAATCATTTTTCTCCATGGCTTCCCCACAGGGTGAATCAGACATTTATTGCATAAGGTGGAGGTAGATACTGACTAAAACAAAGACAATTTCGTTCAGCTTTGTGGAGCAAACTAGATTTGTTGAGCCTGAATGAGACAAGATCCTTAAAGCTAGGTTGTGAAGAAGGGAAAGCATTTGATAAATACGCAAATATTTCCTTCAATAGAAGTGAGAGAGGTTGCTGGAATGACCAGTAGATTCTCAAAACTTGTGGTCTCAGAACCCCTTTGTACTATTAAAAATCAGGGTGACCTCCAAAAAGGGGGGGTTGTTGGTTTGTCCCATCAGTTCTCTCTATCAGTAGGTATCATATTTATAAATTAAAATTTAGAAGTTTTTAAAATGCTTATTAATTCATTTAAAAATAACAAATTAAGCCCGTTACATGTTAACATAAATCATTTATTTTGATGAAAATAATAATATTGTCCAAAACAAAAAGTGATTGTTTTCACATTTTTGCAAATCCCTTTAATGTCTAATTTAATAAAAGACAGTTGAATTTTCATATCTTCTTCTGCATTCAATCTGTATCATTCCAATGTTTTAAAAAAATACTTTAACATTTATTTATTATTTTTCAGAGACAGAGTGCAAGCAGAGGAGGGCCAGAAAGAGAGGGAGATACAGAATCTAAAGCAGGCTCCAAGCTCTGAGCTGTCAGCACAGAGCCTAATGCGGGGCTCGACCCCACGAACCACTGAGATCATCACCTGAACCAAAGTCGGATGCTTAACTGAGACACCCAGGCACCTCTCAATCCAATGTTTTGATAGAAGAATATGAAGAAAATGTAGACTCATATACATATATAGTTTAAAAAGGCAACAGTATATTAATAAGCATCTTAGATTATTGTGAAATTCTACAGTTTCTCAAAGTTTGGTTACAATATGGAATCTGAAGCCATATCAATGAATTTTCATTCTCTGTTATATGAAAATTAATCGATCCTTTTGGCACTTTGAATAGATCTTTTATTCACGTCTATTTTTGGAACACCATGCATTGGTCATTTGAAAATTATTAGTTGACTGAGTTATGCATATCTTCCAAATATTGACACACTTCCTTACTTGATATTAAACAAATCACATTTGTCGGGGGCACCTGGTTGGCTCAGTTGGTAGAGCATGTGATTCTTGATCTCAGGGTTGTAAGTTCGAGCCCAAGGTTGCGTGTAGAGTTTACTTAAAAAATAAAATTAAAAAAATAAATAAAAAATAGGGGCACCTGGGTGGCGCAGTCGGTTAAGCGTCCGACTTCAGCCAGGTCACGATCTCGCGGTCTGGGAGTTCGAGCCCCGCGTCAGGCTCTGGGCTGATGGCTCAGAGCCTGGAGCCTGTTTCCGATTCTGTGTCTTCCTCTCTCTCTGCCCCTCCCCCGTTCATGCTCTGTCTCTCTCTGTCCCAAAAATAAATAAACGTTGAAAAAAAAAATTAAAAAAAAAAAAAATAATAATATTTGCTAATATTAGCCATCACATCGGAAATGCATTAAAGTAATGGGAAATGAGTTCAGAGTGGTAGATACAAGATTTCTAAAATTCTAATTTTCCCTTGAAAGCTCAAATTTTATTTGAGCAACAAATATTCTCAGTTGTTTTTCTGACAGGCTCCCTTTGTTCAGTTTTGGGAAAATGTCTTCTCAATACTCAAGTCTGAAGAGCCAGGGTTTGTCTCTGCCAATCTTTCAAATGAATGAGGTGTCTTATGGAAGAAGAAGCTCGTTCAGAACACTCACAGTTTGTTGCTGGCCCTTGAGACAACCACCATGGTCCAGGAATTAGCAGCAGTGTTTTATACATACTTCCTATCTTATTACATAAGGTATTAAAAACATGTGTACTCAGGGGTTAAAATTTAATAGCGTTAATAATTTTTATTGCTTCATCAAGGACATTGTTTAATTAAGTTGACTTTTTTTTTTAACTGTGAGTAGATGGCGGTGAAGAACACAATGAATACTACCGGTATTTGATGCCATTGAGTTGATTGTTGTTGAAATGCTAGCACTTTGATCCACAAGTTTTTTTTGTAACATTAGTGAAAATGTCGACATATTTTTTTAAAGGGAAACAATATCCTAATCTTTATTAAAATCGTCCGATGCTTCACGGACCTCCCGAAGGGTCTCGGAGCCCTGAGGGATCTACGTATCACACTTTCAAGACTGCTGCCCTAGAGTAATCAGAAAGACGTGGTGCTGCATTCACTGTAGCTTTTAGGAAGGAGGGTAGGTCTTCTGGTCTCTTCTGTGTGGAACAAAGAGGGGAGAGAAAGGGTGGGCTCATTTACTCTTGTTTCTCAAGATGGAGACACAAGGTAGGAACATGGCGTTTGAAGTATTCGGGAAGATTTGAAGGAATTTCCCCAAGGAAGAGGCCTCATTTCTACTTCTAAGGACATATTCCAGAAAAACATCAACTTCCTGAGGAGAGCCTGATCATTCAGCATGGCATAGGAACAACATGGTTCTGCCTAAGATGTGATTAAAAAAGGCTCATGCGTAATAACATATTTAATGGTGAAAGACTGAATGCTTTTTCTTTAATACTGGGAATAAGGCAAGGATATCTGTTCTCACCACTCTTATCCAACATAGGACCGGAAGTTCTAGCTGCTGCAAAAAAGCAAAGGAAAAGAAAAGGCACGTAGATTTGAAAGGAACAAATGGCGCTGTCCCTGTTTGCAAATGACGTGAATGTCTATCTAGAAAGACTCAAGGAATCGATAAGAGAAAAGAAAAGAAAGAAAAGAAAAGAAAAGAAAGGAAGAAAAGAAAGGAAGAGAAGAGAAAGGAAAAGGAAAAGAAAAAGAAAACAAAAACAAAAAAAAAAAAAAAGAAAAGAAAAACTCCCAGCACTAAGAAGTGAATTGAGCAAGGTTGCTGGATACATAATCAATATACAAAAATCAACTGCATATTTTATACATCAAAATGAACATGTGGAAATTGAAATTAAAAAACAGGCCGTTTACAATAGTGTTGAAGAAAATGAAATACTTGGCTATAAATGTGCAAAGGATCTGTACCGAAAGCTGCAAAATGCCAATAAAAGAAATTAAACAATGCCTAGATTAATGGAGAGACTTACTAGGGCCATGGATTAGAAGGTGTAGCATAGTAAAGATGAGCCTTCTCCTCAAATCGCTTTAGAGATTTAATGTGATTCCCATCGAAATCCAGCAAGGTTTTTGTAGATGGCACAAGCCCTACAATAGCTAAAATAATCTTGACCGAGAAAAATAAAGTGGGAGAAATCGGTACTCCCTGGTAAGGTTTACTGTATAGCTGCGGTAATCAAGATGTTGGCATCAAGGCAGTGAGAGAGAGACATCTAGATCAGTGTGACAGCATAGAAAATCCAGAAATAAACCCACACAAATATGAGCAACTGACTTGTGAATTCTTATTGTAATAAAGCATGCACATGAACTAAGAATCGCAATTTTAATTCTGATCGTGAGTGATTTTTAATAAAAATTGAGTTATAATCCACATATCCAAAAATTCACCCTGGACATCTGCATGGCTCAGTCGGTTAACCATCCAGTTCTTGATCTCAGCTCAGGTTTTTATCTCAGGGTTGTGAGTGGCTCAGCTGGTTAAGCGTCAGGTCATGATCTCAAAGTTAATGGATTCGAGCCCCGGGTAGGGCTCTGTGCTGACAGCCCAGAGCCTGGAGCCTGCTTCGGATTCTGTGTCTCCCTCTCTCTCTGCCCCTCCCACTTTCGCACTCTGTCTCTCTCTCTCTCTCTCAAAAATAAATAAACATTAAAAAAATTTTTTAATTCATCCTTTTAAAGTACACAATTGAGTGCTGTTGATCATGTCCATGAAGATGTGCAACCATCACCGCTATTTCCAAAACGTGTTCATCACCTCCCAAAGAGATTCCATATCCATTAGCAGTCACTCCCCATTTCCTTTCTCCTAACCCCTATCAATTACTAATTTACTTTCTCTTTATGGGTTTACCTACTCTGGGCCTGTCATATCATCCTGTGGCATCATACAGTGTGTGACTTTTTGTACCAGGCTTCTTTCATAGGCCAGAAAGGACCCATGAGCTATCCCAAGGACCCAGTGTGGTCCCAGCACCCACGTTTTCCACCCTGATACTTGGATGATGTGCAAGTCCAGCGAGTGTTTTGATGGGCCTGCGGAGAAATCCCAAGTTGACTGAATTTATTCAGAGGTAACTGAATTAATATGAAAGAAAATGTTTTAAACCAGAAGAGACTGAGTTTTCATACTGACCAGCTTGAGTTTTCTTCCTCTTTCATGGGGAAATAGGGAAGCTCCAAAAGACAGCAAGATTAGTTATGGAAAATAAGGAACATTCTATTTTTCTAAAAATCTGAGTCATAGTATTTAAGCTCCAGTCGTCTCAGCTCTTAACAATTCTAGTTTCAGGATGAAGAACTGAGGCTTAGAAACGTTCAGTGATTGCCCAACGTCACACGCAAATTCATGTCTGTTTGCCTCCAAATCCTTCTAAGCAAAGGGAAGTCTCATGCTAGTAAGATTAATATCAAAGCTGGCTGCTTTTCATAAACTCTAACTAGGAAGTGCCATATACTAAACCGTCCCACCCAAATCAAGGTCTATAGCTTTTGAAGACTTAAAACACAAACAAAATAAAATAAAATGTGCTAATTTCCAGAAACTCTTTAAAAGGCAAGCTCCCAAACCTTTTCCTACTCAAGAGTTTAAAATACAGGTTTTCTAAATAGATTTTGAGCATAATTATAGAACCCCTTCTATAACACTTATAGATAACATTTCTAAAGTTATGGCCAGTAGTCTGTTAGCATATTATGTATATGCTGCTTGATAACCAGCTAGTTTTTTTAATGTTTATTTATTTAATATTGAGAGAGAGAGAGAGAGGAAGACAGAGAATCCCAGGCAGGCTCTGCATTGTCATCACAGAGCCTGATGTGGGGCTAGAACTCACGAACAGTGAGATCATGACCCGTGCTAAAATCAAGAGTCAGACAACTGAAAAAGCCACCCAGGTGCCCCAATAACCAGCTAGTAATCATTGAGCATCGATTAGGTGCCAGGCCCTGGTCCAAGCACTTTCCAGGTAGCACCTTATGCCATTTTTATAAACCACCCCTCAAGGATGAGTGAGTCACAGAACCCAAAACATACCACGAGTCAGTGAGAACCCAACTCCACTATCTTCTTCTGGCCTCCAAAGGTCATTCTCATAATCAATATGCCAGTCTGCCAACAAAATATTGAATCCTACAAAGTGTCTTGGCTTAAGATCGTAAGCACTGATAGGAAGACCAGAATGGAAAATAAGGGGGAGTCGGGTCACGTCAGGTGGCTGACTTCATTGGCCAGACATTCTAGTTTCTTTCTTTGTTTTATTTTAAACGGAGAAGAGCAAAACCGGAATCAAATGTATTCTTGAATGCATGATAATTCAAGACATGTATTATAATTCATTATTAAAGCCTCAAGAAGGGAATAAAAGAGAGAGAGAAGAGACTATATGTGTGTGTGCATGTGAGCATTCCATAATACACATGCATGTTAATGCCAAGGTGTCTTCCAAGCACTGATATTTTACTTTGAAAAGGGAATTTTTGTGATGAGTTGTTCTTGGGAGAACATCAGTTATAAGGCCTTCAATAGGTGGCTCCCTAAGGAAATTTTAAGCCACGTTTCTTTTGGGTCTTGAACTCACACTACAAGTAGACATAAGTGGCACAGGGTGTCATGGGTTGCACCGTGGCTCCCAAAACATGTGGGCGTCCCAACGACCGGTACTTGTGAACATGATCTTATTTGGAAACAGGGTCTTCACAGATGCGATCAAATTGAGACGAGATTATTGGGCCTTCTGCGTGGCTCAGTCGGTTGAGCGTCCACCCCCAGCTCAGGTCATGATCTCACGGCTTGTGAGTTCAGGTCCCGCATTGGGCTTGCTACAGTCAGCGTGGAGCCCGCTTCAGATCCTCTGCCCCCCTCTTTCTCTGCCCCTCTCCCCCACTCTCTCTCTCTTTGCCTTTCAAAAATAGATAATCATAAAAATAAGAGACGAGATCGCTAAGGTGGGCCCTAATCCAAATAGGACTGGTGTCCTTATGAGAAAAGGAAGATCCGGACACAGAGGAGGATCTCACACGGGCAGAGATGAGATTAAGTAGCTGCAAAACAAACAACCCCAGGAATCACCATCAAGCATCAGAAGCTGGAAGAGGCAAGGAGAGGTTCTACTCAGAGCCTCACAGGGGCATGGCCCTCCTGTCACCTTAATTTTGGACGTCTGGTCTCTAGAACCAGGAGAAGATAGACCTCTGTTGTTTGAAGACACCCGGTTTGTAATGTCCGGTTATGGTGGCCTCAGGAAAGCGACGTGTGGGGGCTCAGGCTGCAGGCAGCGGAGGGGCAGGAGCTGCGGGAGAAGAGGATGATCACATACACTGGAGGAAAGGGGAAGAGAAATAGCAATGACATGGGAAAGAGGTGACGTGTTGTGGAAAAAGGGGAAGTTAATGATGCACCTACTTTCTTGTTCTGATTTTCTTAGAATTCAAAATACGGAGAAGAACAGTTCATGTGAATCGGGCGTCACAGACATAATCAGGGGAACCACACATAAATCTTGCTGTACAGATGTCGAAGGTTCAGTCAAAACAGATATTATAAGGGGAGGCTGGGGGCTCAGGTCACAGTTTGTGACCCAAACTCAAGGACTCTCCCATCTTTTTTTTTTTTTAATTTTTTAAATGTTTATTTGTTTTTGAGAGAAAGAGACAGAGCGTGAGCAGGGGAGGGGCAGAGAGAGAGAGAGAGAGAGAGAGAAAGACACAGAATCAAGAGTAGGCTCACAGTTTGTGAGATCGAGCTCCTCATCAGGCTCTGTGCTGACAGCACGGAGCCTGCTTGGGATCCTCTCTCCCTCTCTTTGCACCTTCCCCTCTTATGCGTTCTCTCTCTCTTTCAAAATAAAAAAATAAATAAATAGATTAATTTTTAAAAAAAGTATAATTCACAAAATGGAACCCATCATTTATTATAATTACTAAAACGAATATCACATAGTGTGTGTGTGTGTGTGTGTGTGTGTAAAATGTGGTATACTTGATAGGATTAAGCCTCATTAAGAAAGAACATGTTTTAGAGAAGTTCTTACTGGATTTTTCCCCCACCCCGAGTCTCACACGTTGACAATACTTCCTTCAACTCAGATGTCGATAAAACAGCCCTCAGAGCTCTTCAACTCAGAAATTTATGAAGATCACAGAAGATTTGGATAATGGTTACCGAATACACAGCAAGGGGAAGTGTGTATTATTCACCCTGCAGATTTACATAAAACCGTCTCTGTAGGGCATGGGGCCGATTCTGAGATGAGTCACCGCTTCGTCCCCAGGAAGGAGCTGGAGAGACGCCTTTGCAGGGTGACCCTCAGAACCACCTTGGCGCTGGTCTGGCGACTCTGCCCTTCACTCCATGTTGTCCTTAGGCCAGGAAATCGGTCCGCTTTCTCAGGAACCTGTATCAGGCCTTGCCTTTGTTTCCACCCAAACTCAAGGACCCTCCCATCTTTTTTTTAATTTTTTAAATGTTTATTTGTTTTTGAGAGAAAGAGACGGAGCGTGCGCAGGGGAGGGGCAGAGAGAGAGAGAGAGAGAAAGACACAGAATCAAGAGCAGGCTCCAGGCTCTGAGCCGTCAGCACAGAGCCTGATGCGGGGCTCGAATTCATGAACCACGAGATCCTGACCTGAGCCGAAGTCAGACCCTTAACCGACTGAGCCACGCCGCTGCCCCAAGGACTCTCCCATCCTTTTTGGTCCATCTACCTGGAGCCAGCTTGGCCTGCACAGCCGGAGGAGTTGGTTTTCTGCTTTTCCAGTTGTCTCAGTGCAAGGGTGATTTTTGTATTCCCACTTTGGGGAGACAGGCTTTCTTTCTTTGCTTAAGGTATAATCTGTAACCGGATGCTTGCTTCATTCTATGGCTCAGTGCACATCTTTTGGAAGTAACTTAATGTCAAGTGCTAGCCATGATATTTAATAGCTCTTTGACACAGGATATATCGCTTAGCTTCTAAACCAAGTTCTCTCACCTGTCAAATGAGCATGTTAATATCTCAGAGCTGTAGTAAGCATTGAATGAGACATTTTTTTTAAAGGTGTTCTCTTATAAGAATGGGAGACGTGTTCATACTAGCACTTTCAGAGGGACGGGGGTGGTGGGGCTTCACCCAGAGCGATGAGGGGACATCTGAGGTCAGGAGTCAGATCCCAGGACCTTTCCAGATTGGGCGCAGCGAGGTTTGCCCCGGGCCCCTTTTAGATGATGCAGGTTCACGCCGTCAAATGATGGAATGATCATCTTATCCTCCTCTTCTGTAATCCCCTTTCCTCTCCCCCTCCCTCCATACACACCCCTGGGGGAGCGCATCCATCCCCAAGGACGACTATACCGCCTTAATGGCGGTGGTTCCCCGCTGAGTCCCAGGCTAATGCACCCAGCTCCTCCTTCACTTGAAGCACAGAGGTCTCAAAATGAAAATATCCCAAGTGGCCTGATTGCTTCCTGCTTACCCCACCCCCATCCCTCCTGGGTCTTCCATCTTTCAGAAAATGGTGCCATGGCCATCCGGCCAATCCAAGGCAGAGCCATCATCCTACACTCAATCCGCTGGCAAGTTCTGTCGATGCCATGTCAAGACCCCATCCCCATTTCCTCTGCCACTACCCAAGACTCTTGGTTCCTGTGTTTTTACCACTGGTCTCTTTGTTTTTCACCCTTGCCCTCCCATCCACGCAGCCCCCTGCAGCCAGAGTCACTGTTTCTCAAACTGTAAAAGAGCTCATTTCACTTTCCTGCTGAAAACCCTGCGGTGGTTTCTCAGTGCACTTAGGGTAAAACTCCACTCCTTACGGCAGCCCCCACAGCCCTGAAAGATCCCCTCCCTGCCTCTCTCTTCACCTCACATCAGGCCACTTCTGACACACGGATTTCGAGCTATACTTCATGCTTAGTTCATTGTTGCCTCAGGGCCTTTGCACTTGCAGTGCCCTCTGCCCGGACTGCTTTCCTGCCTGCTCTCCTCATGGAAAGGTCCTTCAAATGGCACCTCCATTTTTTGCAGGATTTTGGCATTTTTTTGGCCATAATTTTGCAGATTACTCACCAAAAGCAGGCCATTGCTCCAGCATTCTCCCCCTTTCAGCCCTACTACTGTTTCTTTCAGAAACAATATTTTTACCTGCATCATTTCTTATTGCATTATGACATATAGTAAAATCGCCCTCTCTATGTCACTACTACCCCAGATCAAGGAATAGAACATTACTATAATTCCAGATTTCCCTATATCCTTTCCGAGTCAATCCCCATGGCACCTACTTCCCATTTCCAGAGGTAACCAGCATTCTACCTTCTCTCAATCATGGATTGTTTTCTCCTGTTCTTGAACTTCATAGAAAGGTAACCACACAGCACGTACTCTGTTGTGTGTGGCCTCTCTTTCACTCAACAGAAAACTCTAACATTCAGCATGTAGTTGTGCGTAAAATAATTTGGTCTTTTTTTCTTATGGCAATATGCCACCGTGTGATTATAGCAAAGCTTATTTATTCATTCTACCTAGGGGGGACGCTCGAGCTGTTTCCAGTTTGTGCCTAATATGCATAAAGCTGCACGCACCTTTTGGTGGTCATATGAACTCATCTCTGCTTTTGAGCATACACCTAGATACGAAATCGCTAGGTCGTAGGGCAGGCATATGTTTTGCTTTCGCGGGTGATATCAATAGTTTTTCTTTTAATTTCTGATCTTGACTTTTACCTTTCCTAGTAGAATTAAGCTCTGTGAAGGCTAAAACTTATCTATCTTGCCTCCTTTTCAACTCCTAACATCCACCACAGTGCTTGGCACGTCTTTAAGCGCTTGGTCAACATTTGTTGAACAAAGTGTTACAGACTGTTCCTTCAGTTTCTGTTTCTTCGTCTTACTTATACTGTTCTGCTTCCTTATGTGTTAATGTCTCTCAAGGTAGCTTTTAAGCATCAGCTCTCATTGAGTGACATATTCTCTTTGTGGTGCCAAAAAGCCCAAGGAGAATATACACCCGCCCTTTCCAGGCAGCTCCAGAGTGCGGTGAGAAGGCACACGTTGACTCCCTGGGCCAATCAAGTGTGGCTGGGGGGTCAGAGTCAGATGGTCAACCCAAGACCACCTGTGTGCGGGTCCTTGTGGGACTGAGCTTGGACTCAGCAATTCCCAACATTTGTCTGGACTAGAACGTGTATATACCTGGCCCAGCACCTGACATAAAGTTGACGCTCAGCAAACTACTATCGTATGTTACCATTATTACTGCCACTACTACTATTGATGTCAGAGTTCATAACCGACACCAGGTTAGACCATCAAACATTTCCTAAAGAAGCAACCACAGTTCGGGAACATCAGTCTCTGATTTCCACATGGCCAATGTTGCATGGAATATGCGGATTATAAAATACAAAATTCATTAAAAACAAAAACACCACTAGCCACTTAACGCAGCAAACAAGAATGCACCATTGAAAAGGTACATATATTCTATTTCCTTTTGGAAGAGTATACGGCCATTCATGTCAAAAGTCATCATTTGATACCTGTAATGCCCACCTGAAATGGAAAGACTCTTCAGGTGGCCCCGTGATCCCGGCCTCGTGGTTTTCACATCCCGGTTTGATCCCCTCCTCCTGAGAATGTGCTAGACTTATTACTTGCTGCTAATACCAACAGAATGAACTAAAGATGATAGGACATAGGGGATTGGGATTACATGCATGTGCTTTGTGATTACAATACATACAACTGTATCACCCATCTTGTGGGAGCTTCTCTCTCCTTGCCGGCTTTGAAGAAGTAAATAGCCAAGTCGGGGAACCCCACACATCAAAGAACTAGGGACAGTCTCCAGTAGCTGGAGGTGGTCTCTGGCCTGCAAAGGCCTCCAGCTGACACCCTCAATGAAATAAACCCCTGAGTCCTACAGCTCCAAGGAACTGAATTCTGCCAACAACAATGTGAGCTAGGAAGTGGATCTTTCCCCAGTATGGCCTCAGTTGAGACCACAGCCCCAACCAACACCTCCAGGAAAGCCTTGCGACACCCCGAAGCAGAGAACCCAGGAAAACTGTGCCGAAGCTCTTCCTGACCCACAGAAACTGTGACAATAAATGTGTATTGTTTTCAAGTCATTAAGTTTGTGGTACGATTGTTCCAAAGCAATAGACCACTGATACACTATCCACTCCGTCATCCATTTAACCAGTACCTATTAAAAGCATACTCCTAAACAAGATACGGCACTGGATATAGGACGTTATGTACTTCTCATTCAACACAAATATAACCAGCTTGAAAGTTAACCCCTATTCTATATTCACTTATTTTGGAGACACCAAAACAGTGACGCAGCGATCATCTGAGATAGCATAGCCCTGGTATCGCTTATCTTATGTAGTATTTTCCCCATCAACTCTTTTCCCTGTAGGCAAGATGAAATATTCGTGGCAAAAATGAACTTATTTGGCATTGCTTTAATACTTCCCTGAATTGTCATATGTTAATCAAAGTACTGACAGCTCAAATTTTCTGAAAGAAACTTGAAATATGTCACATTGCAGAAGGACAGGCACAGGAACACCGCTACAGTAGATAATGTTGTCTGTCAAATCTGGATTCAACGTAGTAGGGCATCTTCCAGATAGCTCGGTTGGGAAGAGAAGATATAGTATCGTTTTTCTAATGATATGAACTATTTTGGATATGAATATTAAATTAATATTTCTGGTTATATGCATTGTATACTGCGCTTCAATTATTCTGTTATTTCTGTGGTTAAATAATTGGGGCTGTATTGGTGTTTAGGAACTGTGGATTTTGTGGTCAAATTCTATTGTCTAGTTTTGTTTTAACAGCTATGTGTGTATGTATGTGTTTCTGTGTATTTGTAGGTGATTTTCACACAAGTTATAGGGCTTTGTAACTAAGCCACAGAAATCTATGAAACTAGCCTATATGTGGGAATCATATAAGTCACTTCTACTTCTGGTTTAAATCTTGTCCTATGAATCATAACCCTTAGCAGGAACTTGAAACTGTTTCCAAGTCTTATAAACAGAGAGTAAATCCTCATTATTAAGTTTCAGAGGTGATTTCCATGATGGCAACTTTAGAATGGAAATCTCCTCCTTTATATGAAGGGTGAAATTCAACTCTTCTATGTTAATTATGACATTTTTAGTTCACTCAAATGGACTGATTTTTGTTTTAGGACACTGCCAATTTTTTTAACTGTTCCATTATCTTTATTATTTTTCCACGCCCAAGATGTTTTTATCAGATTCTTAATTGCTGATTTGTGTTGTTATCATGTTCCTTTGTGTTGTGTTTATTAGTTTTTATTTACATAAAAATGTAGTTTCCTCTAACATCAAGTGAAACCATACAAAGAAGCCTTTTTTGTGTGTGTTTGAGAAAGCAGGTTATTAAAACTAGCATGTCAGCAGACAGGTAACAAGATTACAAGGACTTCACAAAGGTGGCTATTTTCACATTAGGTCTATTATAACCAAAGTATTGTTTAATATTCATCACAGCTATTTGTCAGCCCAGTAGGTGTTCTACTGATCTTCCATGAAAATACAAGATGATACCATGTTAGCTCACAATCTATCCATGCCCGTTTCTGTATTTTTTATTTCCCCTGATAGGGTTTGCTTGTTGTTCAAAGGACAACTAACGATTATCTTCCCAAGATGATTCAATGTCTATGAGGAATTAGTCACCTACTCCGCTGGTAAGAACATAAACTGAAATCAATCTCTTTGGTAACCAATTTAACAGTACGTATTAAGAGCAGAAAATGGTTAATTCTCTGACTCAGTAGCTCCTCTTCCAGGAATTTATGATACGAAATTAATCAGAGATACACATAAGTATATATGTACAAAATTATCTATCACAGAGTACTTTATTTCAGTATAAAAACAGATATTCACAGTATGAGGATCTAGCCATCCGAGAAATTACTTAAATAAATTGTGGAATCTCCATATGATAAAGTATTATGGAATCGTTAGAGCAGGATTTTTAAAAATTCTATGACGTTAGCATATAGAGCAGAATCCAAAACTATGTTCTTTAAAATAGGTATCTATGGAAGAAATACAGTAATAGAGCAAAGAAATGCAGTAGCATATTGTGTTTGTCTCTGGAAAGAGCATGGGCAACTAAAAATGGCGAATATCTAATTTTACCTCTTATCAAGTTTATGCCACGGTTTTTCAGTAAACCTTCATAGTTACCTTTGTCCAGCTTTAGACTTCCTGTAAAGAATTAGAGTAGTGGACAGTGCCTGTACCTGGGATAAATTAACGGGCCTTCCCTGAGCTGCACTCTTCCCAAAGATCGTTGTGTCGGCAGAATAATTCCAAAAGCACACAGCGTTTTGGAGTTGAGGAAGCAGCTTATGATGAGAGGTCACAAGTGACGACAAAGTAGAGGCCCCTTGGGAGGGCGTTAGAAATACTGGGGAAAGATATGGGACTCCCTCCCATCTTGTGACACAGGCGTTCCAGTGAATCTTACTTGTCAGGAAAGTTTGGGGAGACCTGGGTTACCTAGCAGTAGATAACATGCCCAAGTATGGTTATCACTTGAGCTGTCTGTTCATATTTCTAATTCTCTTCCTTCAGGACACATGGCGAGATGGACACAGCCAGGTGACTCGCTTTAGTTAATGAGACTTGAGAAGTCACTTGTTTCACTTCTGGTCACAAGAATGTTTTCTTCCTCTTGTCAAGACGATGAATCTCAGTCCAGACGGTAGAGACTTGTTCAGCCTAGAGCAATGGGGGGACACCATGGAGCACAGCCTCTTACTCACCCAAGGTGGGCATGGATCCTGAGTGTGAATAAACCATCGTTGTCTCAAACCACTGAGATTTGGGGTTTTCCATCACTGTAGCATAACCTGGTATATCCTGACTGATGCATTAATCTTTGAGGTAAACGTGCTAAAGAGAAATTGTATGAAAACTGAAATGTGATAAACTATTTCATTTGCACTCCTTTAGAACTTCCTTAGAAGTATATATTGTTAAAAATTATTTAAAGTTAAAAAAAATTTATATTTTGAATCATTATAGCCTAATAAAACAAGAATTAATAAAATTATATAGTTATCTTGGCAAATGCAAATTCATGAATTTTTAAAAGTCCTTTAACTTCTAGAAAGTTTTAAAATAATGTGTCTATCAAATTATAATAACATATTTTGAAAGGAGAACTTGTTTTCTTTTTCATTAATATGTTAAAGGAATCTGTTAGTCAGAGCTCCTCAGGGAAATTGTTGATTTGGGGGCTGAGGAAGGAAATGTGCAAGGTATGCCAAGAGCACCTTGGGGCACCAAAAGTTATTTATATACATACATATTATAAAAGTATTAATATACATACATACTATATACATATATATAGGATAGGGGCATGTCAAAGGGACTAGAGCAAACCTGAAAGAGTTCCCACTAGCTATATCTGACATAGTCTAAGCAACAAAATAAATAACATATCATTGAATTATAACCCCAAATTATCCATAAACCCATACTGATATAAATAAATGATTAAGGGGTGCCTGGGCGGCTCAGTCGGTTAAGCGCCCAACCCTTGACTTTGGCTCAAGTCATGATCTTGCGGTTCATGAGACAGAGCCCCATGTCAAGCTCCCTGCTGGCAGCATGGAGCCTCCTTGGGAATCTCTCTGTCTCTCTCTCTGACCCTCCCTTGTTTATGTTCTTTGTCTCTGTCTCTGTCTCTCTCTCAAAATAAATAAATAAACTTTAAAAAATAAATAAAAAGATGATGGAATGGATGAAGAAAGAAAGAAAGATCAAGTCTTTTCAGAAAAATTTAAAGGGAAATATGTAGATACTTCCCCTTCCAGTAGATGAGGTTCAGTTGCCCTCCCCTCCCTTCAACCTTGAGGGTAGTGTAGACAGAAAGGAAAAATATTACCTTTACAGTGGAGAAACTTAAGAAATACTACGTTAGCCATGCAATGAAGATTAAAAAGCCTGTGATGTCATGTGGATACCATGTACTCCCAATAGAATGTGATGAGAAGGGCACTTCACCCATTCTTTCCAAAACGCTGTGTCACGATGCAGAAAACAAGAGACAACCAAGATTGAGGGTCATTCTACAGGATACCTGGCTACTCCTTAAGATTCTCAAGGTCATGATAAGCAAGGAAAGACTGAGAAGCTATCACAGAGCAGAGAAGAGTGGAGAGACATGACAACTAAATGCCTGTGGTGCCCTGGATTGGATCTTGGAACAGACAAAAAAAAAAAAAGATATTTATGGAAAAACAGGTGAGATCCACCTGAGATCTGGAGTTTAGTTGACAGTAATAAACCAATATTGATTTCTTTGTTGTGACAAACCATAGCAACATAAGATGTTAATAGTTGTGGAAACTAGATGAAGGGTATACAAGAACACTTTGAGCTATCTTTGAAACTTTTGCAAAATTAAAATTATTTCAAATTTAAAAGTTCATTTTAAAAAAGGATCTGTGAAATGGACTCATTCAACCTCCATATTTATTATAGCATCATATTCACGAGAGAGTATTCATTTCATTTCTTTGTATAACCAATTTGTCACCAAAATGGCAGCATTCGGACTTTGCTCTTCACCACCTGTTCAGCCAAAGTAGTTGAAAGTGAGGAAACCAGAGGGGTGTATTTAATACATGATTGAGCATAAAAGCTTGCATTCAAATTACAGAATCAATTGTAAAGCTATATTATAATGACTTTAAAGAGACCTTTCCTAGGTGCACTGATGTCTATTGAACTTACTCGTATGGGAATACAAAACAATTAAGACAAAAGTAATGTGGATTTCTGTAGCCTGGATAGGATACTCTAGTTTTTCCATTTAATTGGTGTGCAAGTAAACCTGGCTGATAAATAGACTCTATTCAGGGAGAAAATGAATTTAGAATACCATGTAAAACAGGAGATGGGGTCTATACCAAAGAGCTCAAAAGCAACCTGAAAAGGAAGAACACATATGGCCTTGAAAATCATGATTGCAAATTTATTTCCTCTCCTTCACCTACTTTTGCAGAGCATCAAAATTAACACCTAACTTTTTTAGATACCTACTGATTCCGTAATGCTTTCTGTCATATTTGCATATTATTCTATCTCTCAATACCTTAACGCAGTGCTTGGTACCTAAAGGGTAAATAGCATAATAAATATGTAATCATCTTAAAATTTTAAAATAACTTTAAATGTTGTTTTCTATGACTATGAGGACCAATGCCCAAATGGGCAAATGAAAAGGAATTTTTTCCTGTCCCCTAAATAATTTCATGGGGCCCCTGGATGGCTCAGTGGGTTGAGCGTCTGACTTCAGCTCAGGTCATGATCTCCCGGTTCGTGAGTTCTATCCCCACATCGGGTTCGCTGCTGTCAGTGAAGAGCCCTCTTTGGATCCTCCCTCCTCATCTCTCTCTGCTCCTCCCTCATCATGCTCTCTCTCTCTCTCTCTCTCTCTTAAAAATAAATAAATATTAATAAGCAAGCAAACAAACAAATAAATAAATATTTCCATACTCTGTGTTCTACACTCAAACCTTGGAATGTACCATCATAACACAAATAAATATTGAATTGTAATACGAGTAAGGGAAAACAAATATAAATTGTACACATTTATCCTCAGAGACATTTACTTCTCAGTTATAATTGCAAACCCCATCCCATTGTTCAAGGTTCCTTTTTAAAAAAATTTTTTTAATGTTGATTTATATTTGAAAGAGTGGTGGAGACAGAATCTGAAGCAGGCTCCAGGCTCTGAACTGTCAGCACAGAGCCCGATGCGGGGCTCAAACTCATCAACCGTGAGATCATGACCTGAGCCAAAGTCGGATGCTCAACTGACTGAGCCTCCCAGGCGCCCCCTCAAAGTCCCTTTCTTATGGTACTTCCTTCATCATGACTTGTCTGATCTTATCCCATCTCCATACAAGAAAAAAGACCCAAATCTCCTTTATAGTTTCCTTACACTTAACTTTTACTTATTTTACGGCGTGCCCTGTTTCTATCATGGTCATATTGTTGCATGGACATGATTCCACTTGTGGACTAGACATTTCTTGATATTCACATCTACTTTTAGGGCACCTTCAGCACTCCTGTGCCTGAGAGTCTCACGAGAATGCCGGTGGGACCGATGAGCAAGTGAACGCCCCTGCTAGGTTGAACACTGGCCTCTGAGCACAGCATCCTTGGCCTTTTCTACAACTGAAAAGTGTTCTTGAACTTCAGTATTGTTCCACTTGCACCAAAAGAACCTGTCTAGAAAACAGCTGACAAGCCGTGGAAAGAAACAGCACCCTACTGCTGCTGGACCCACACGATTTATCCCAGCCTAAAGTTATCCAACCTTGCCTTTGCCAGTGAGGCGTGTCAATAAAGTCAAACCCAAGTGTGTGCTTTGCTTTCAAGCCCCAGCAGACGACAGCTGGGCCCAGTGGATTTAATGGACTCTGTGCAGACGAAGGCGAGGATTCGCAATGTAAGAAATGTCTTCCCAGGTGAGAAGACAAACATCACTGACATTGCTTGTTTCTCCAAGCGCAGGTCCCCAGCCCTGGCCTGGAAACACGTCAAAGGCCACACCTTACCTCTTTTCATGCTCTTCCTCTGACTTCTCTCCCTTTCTGATTGCACTCTTGCGTTACTCATTCGTCAAACAATGGGGCTATTATATTCCTGGGAGAAGAAGAAGAATTACCTCAAAGGCCAGGTGCCAGTGGTAAGGTTCCTTGTGTCCAATTACTGCCTGTTTTCCTTTCCTTTCCTTTCCTTTTTTTTCAAAAGCCTTTCCTGTCGCACTGCCAGACATTGGCCGTGAGCCCCAGTGTCAGCATGGGCCATCCAGTTCTGCTTTGAATTTGGTTCCATTGTCTTTCACTCTCTCGACCTAGTGTCTGGTTATATTTATATCTCCTTATCAGTGCTAAAAAGCAAGGGTGAATCAGCTCCAGGGAAAGCGGACCGCACCCCCAAAGTTTCCATGTCAGCAACCACGCTCAAATTGTTTTGATCGCTGATTGGCTTGCGGGAGGTGAGAGTGATTACCAGAAGAAGAAAATGAAGATGGTGATGTGGCTTTTACCTTTGAGTGTCACATCTGAAACCCCCCCACTGGCCTTCTCCATTAGGTCAACCAAGATTCATCAGGGAAAAAGAAAACAAATCATAAGAGAGAATGTCAGTAGGTTCTGGATAACGAGTTTATTTCTTGCCGGGACGACAGGTGTCTGCTATGACATGATTATAATATCCCCCAAGTGCTTTTGTCATTGATGCTAAGAATTGTAAGCAATATTTTTAAAATATTTTCTGCATGCCAAACACTGTCTTAAGGGTATTACCTGCATTATCTCGTGAGTTCCTTACAACAACCTTAACGAGGCAGTACAGTTTAATCCATCAAAGAGAAGAAGATCTGGAAGCTTGCTGAGGTTAACGGCACAATGTTCCAAAGATAAGAAGGGTCAGTAGATAGGTCCATTTTATACCAAACCTCAACCTCTGAACAGCTCTGCTATAATGGGAAGCTCTCACCTCCCCGGGGCTGTTTACGTGGAGCCTGAGGCCCCAACAGCCACAAAACTTCAGGATGGAATGCATGTCAATTATGGTCCGGGTATTCTCATAAAGTCTACACTGTCAGTACTCAATTGCTTTACTTGTCTGGTTGAGCATGAACAACCTGAGTTTTGGGGTCCCTATCATTTTATTAGGTGTTTCAAGCAATGAAGGAAATTTGCTAGACAACAGTTTGAGCCTGTAGGTCATTAGATGACCCGGTTGTCTAGTGAGCCCATAGATATAGTGTGTAGGGTCATCTGGCCTTCACTTCTTGACAGACTCCAAACCATATGAACATGTGAGGGTGTCTGTCTCCACATTCAAATACCACCTGGGCTTGTTATATAGGATTGTCTCCAGGTATAAATTTTTTTAATGTTTATTTATTTTAGAGAGAGAGAGAGAGAGAGAGAGAGAGGCAGAGAGAGAGGGAGGCACAGAATCCGAAGCAGACTCCAGGCTCTGAGCTGTCAGCACAGAGCCTGACACGGGGCTCGAACTCACCGACTATGAGATCATGACCTGAGCCGAAGTCAGACGCTTAACCGACTAAGCCACTCAGGCGCCCCGGATCATCTCCAGCTATAGATGATCATTTTGTTTTGCTGAAATCTAAGTGTCTAGATTCATTTTTTGTGATCTACTCTGGTGACAGCTGGAGTCTCCAAGTTACTGAAAATGCAAAGTTTAGCTCAGCTGCCTTTTCTATGACTTATGGAAAAGGGGAAAAGATTCATTCCCAAGTTCTTCAAACTCTGGTGGTTTGAGAGAGGTAGGGGTGAGGTGGGAGGTAGACCCACGCACAGGTGGTGAGGGAATGAGGTCTGCCCTGGCTCCTTCTAATCTCCTGTCTCAGCTGAAATAGTTATGAGTTATGTGTCTCCCTGTCATCCTGGGCATGCTGTTCCTTCTGTGATCCCTGAACCCAGACAGAGGACTTGGTGCTTATTAGCCCCTAGTCCCTTCTCCCCTTCTCTCTCTCTCTCTCTCTCTCTCTTTCTCACACATGCACACACTCACACACCTCAGATACATATTCTTTCTCACATGTATTCATACAAAAACACACACAGGTGAACATACATGCTCATCACCTTTCCCTTACTAACAAATATTCACTCTCACACACACTCACACACACACACACACACACACACACACACATGCTCACACCTCTCTCAGACACAGATTCAGGCTCTTTCTCTCTCTTTCACACACCCACCCACTTCTCAAACACTCACATGAACAAAACCTTTGTATAACATCCTTGTACATAACAGATACTACTTTGGGGGCAGTTGAAGGGTATTTTTATATCACACTCTAAATACTTAAGTTAAATATTGGGTTCTTGTTCATGAGAGTCCTCCAGGTATTTGTAGATGTTCTTCATCATGCTCTCCGGCTCTCTTTTTCCTTTCTTCTCAAATCTCCACATCCCTAAATTCCCATTCGTATCCAGGAAAAGACATTTAACTCCCACTTTGTTCTTTCGTCTTTTGTCTAGGGTCTCCGTTGTTATTCATGGTAGCTTTTGGATTAGGCAGTCTTATTTATATATTTAGATATACTTCTTTAATATTTATTTTCGAGAGAGAGAGAGAATGAGCACAAGTGGGGATGAGGCCAAGAGAGGGGGACAGAGGATCCCAAGCAGGCTCTGCGCTGACGGCAGAGAGCTCAATGCGGGGCTTGAACTCATGAACCGCAAGATCATGACCTGAGCCGAAGTCGGACGCTTAACCGACTGAGTCACCAGGCACCCCTACTTACATACTCTAGTATTACAATGTCAATAATTCTCCAATATTGATAACTCACATTAATTATGAATTCAAAATTTTAAATTATTCTAGAAAAAATAAGTAGTTCTTTATTTGCCATATCAAAAAATCTTGGATGATCTCACAGCCTGACCTAACCTGGTCAGGCCCATCTGTGTTATATTCTCACCTACAATATTAGTCCTACGTAAATTACAAGAAAATTGATTTGTCAGTAACTTATAAAATATAAACTCTTTGATAATACTTTTTATCGGTCACTTTTTATCATTATTATTAATGTAAGTGAGTTTTCTCTCAGTTTCAGCTAAGACCATTGTTCCTAAAGAGAATGTGTCAGAATTGCAAATCACACCATGGCAAGTGTTATCCAACACTAGTTAAGAAAATGTACTATGCTGGTGAGAACATGGGCTGGGTTGTTGACTCAAGCAAATGGAAGTGTGCATCCTGGCTTGGTCATTTATTACAGTTATGAGTTGAATTGTGTCCCCTCAAAAGATATTGTATTGACCAGGGTTTTCCAGAGAAACAGAAACAGATGTATACACACACACACACACACACACACACCTCCCAAAGCAGATTTATTTTGAGAACTCGGCTAGCGCGTTATGGGAACTAGTAGTCCCGTGGTCTGCCATCTACAAGCTGGAGACCCAGGAAATACAGTAGTGTAAATCACTTTGAATCTGAAGGCCTGAGAATGAGGGAAGCTAATGGTGTTAATCCCAGGCCAAGGTCAAGAGAAGATGAGGTGAGGTGTCCCAGCTCAAACAAAGAGGCAGGAAAAAAAGGGGGGGGCAAACCCCTCCTTCCTTCACCTTATTGTTTATTCAGACCTTCAATGGATTGGATGATGCTCACCCACATTGGGGAGGGCCATCTACTTATGGAGCCCACCCATTCAAATGCTGATCTCATCTGTAAGAACCCTCACAAACACACTGGAAACAACATTTGATCGAGGTACCCTGTGGTCTGCTCAAGTTGACACACAAAATTAACCATCACAGATATGTTGAAGTCCTACCCCCCACCCCATACCTGTGGATTTGTCCTTATTTGAAGATGACATCTTTGTAGATGGAATCAAGTTCAGATGAAATCATTAGGGTGGTCCCTAATCCAATATGATGGATGTCCTTATACGAAAAGGGAAATCAGTGGGCACACACACACACACACACACAGAGTGCTGTATAAACACAGAGACATGCAGAGACGTCCGTGTGACCACCGAAGCAGAGATGGAACATGATGCAGCAAGCCAAGGAACACCATGGATTGACAGCCACTCCCAAAAGCTCAGAAAAGCCAGGAAATGACCTACCAAGAATCTCAAAGAGGGCATGGCCCTGCTGACACCTTGGTTTCAGACATCTGACCTCCAGAACTTTAAGACAGTACATTCCTGTTGTTTCCAGTCACCCAGTTTGTGGTACTTCGTGCTACCATGATAGTCAGTTTGTATCATGACGCAGCAGTCCCCGGAAATGAATGCGGTGACCTTAACCAGGTTTCTGACCTCTCTACACCTCTGGATCTCCATCTGTGTGAAATGGAAATAGTCACACTAAGAATAGTACTTCCCTCTTGAGTTTGCTGAGGATTTGATGAGCAGACGTATGTCAATTTCTTTGCACAGCATCTGGCACATAGCAGATGGCCAGGACGTGTCGGTTTTACTGACAAATGTCCACCGTTATCAGATAGAAACTGCTGTGGTCCCCGCACTCCAGGTGCCTAACTTTAGGTCTCCGATTCATCCATCTAAGTGTGCCAGTCATTTCTAGAACCTTAGGGTTCCGAACCATACAACTGATTGTAATCATGCACTTGTCAGTTTAAGGCCACAAACCTTTATATAAAACTTCCCATAAAAATGGTAGGAACAGTTGAATTCCAAAAAATGAGCCACTAACCTTTAGCCATCAGCCATCACCTTGATAGCCTCTTCACCAGTACTAGCCCCATGCTACCTCGAAGGTTGTTAAATAGAATCTTCCTCAATCATCAAGATCTGGTTGGTGCCCTGGGTCTTGTAAGGTCTGCTGCACTCCTGTTTCTTTAGATTCCACAACCATGGAGATTGACTTCTGCCTCGCTGCTACTGGCCCAAACTTGCTCTGACAACACTAAGGCTGACACATTTACTGGATACCATGTGGTGACATAATGTGCCCTATCCCATACTTCTAAGTGTCTATAATTTTTTAACTTTATAAAGTACACATGCATTATTTTAAGAATTGAAAAAATAAGTAAGTTCTTCTAAATACCCAATTCTAGTACCAAGCTGAAGAGAAACTGATAAAAAGAAAAATATAATGGAAAAATCATAGAAATTTTGATTTTAATATGTATTTGTAGGAGTACAGGATCATGCCACAAATCCTATATCCAAAGTCTGTTTTTGTGAGCCTCAGTTTCCTTACCTGAAAATAGGAGTAAAATAAAAAAAAATTGAAAAGGAAGAAAGAAAAAAGAAAATGGTGGTAATCAGGACCGACCTCCCAATTTTCTTGTGGAGATTAGATATCATATAAGCATCTATTACGGCGATTTGTCGCGATGTAAGTTTCCAGCCTCCTGCTTTCTCTCCCTTTACATCTCTCATCACTTTTTGGTAAATGGTCATAAATGCAACAGAAAACACAGTATCATCTTGGAGGTAATGTTATATAAAATTTTGAAAATTGCATCGTGCGGAGGATAGCTTCCGAACGGGCTCCCCAGAGGCTCAGCCTTCTGGCATTCACAACTTTCTGTAATTCTCTCTGCTTGAGTGTGGGCTGGATGTAGGGACTCGCGTCTACTAAGTGGAATACGGCTAAAGTAGTGGGGGTTCACTCTGAGATTAGGTTACAAAAAGATTGTGGCTTCCATCTTGTGTTCCTTCTCTGGCTCCTTCTGATGAAAGCCGGCTGCCATTTTGTGAGTTGCCAGACGGAGAAGGAACCGAGGGTGGCCTGCGACCAACCATGTGAGTGAGCTTGTAAGTGCCTCCATCCCGAGCTGAAATTTCAAGGGACTGTAGCCCCAAGTGATACCTTGATTGCAGCCTTGTGGGACACCCTGAGTCAAAGGCACCCAACTAAGCCACTGCCAGATTCCTAACTTACAAAAACTCTGAGACAATGAACGCTGTTGTCTTAAGACACTCAGTTTAGGGGTAATTTGTTTCATATTAACTCTTCCAGGTGGCTATGGCCAACAGTTACACTTATCTTTGTTACACACACACACACACACACACACTTTCAAATAAAAGTTTGTTATTCTCTTCTGAGTTTCTCCTTACTTCTATGTTTTGTGGAGGACTATCTAGGTGCTATGCTAGTAGCTGGATGATGCTTTCTGCCCCCCCAAGGAATATCCCACACTGGTCCTCAGCTCATCCCTCCTAGGACCCAAGTCTCTGTGAAAACTCTCTCCCAAACTGCCCTTTCCTGTTGCATGTGTAGTGACCCACGGTGGCAGCATCTGCAGGTGCATGGGAGGCCGCATCCTCAGGCCATGATGACTTCTAGAAGATACCGTGTAAGTTAATGAACGACCAAACTTTTAAGTCCCGCATCGAGAGATGCATAGAGTATGACAGTAAACTGTCAGACAGTGTGTAGCTGCTGGGGAATTGCTTTGCCAACCAAAGCATCCTTGCCAAAGCCCGCTGATATTTTCAAACACACATCTTTCCCCTGTCTGCAACTGGAAGGAAAACAGGAACAAGTGGTCGTGAAAGGGCCATTGTTCTCGTCGTTGAATATTTTATTCTTATGTAAATAAGAATTACAAGCAATTTTGGTAAGGGTGGTTACGCTGTAACCAATTCTAACGAGTTTGATTTTTCTAATTAAAAACAACAAAATGCACGTTTAGCTTAATTCATTGTCATATTTAAATCACGCAGGAACCACATCTATGTGTTGTCGGAAGAGGCAAAATTGCCGACTCTTTATTCATCAGGTAATCTAAGTAAGTAAAAAGTAGATTTTTAGTTCAAGTCTTCCAGTTAACTATTTTATTTCATTTCATTTCATTTCATTTTTAAAGGAGACAATTTATTTATTTATTTATTTTTGAGAGAGGGAGAGAGAGAGCATGAGAGTGGGGGAGAGGGGCAGAGTGGGGGAAGGAGAGAGAGACAGACAGACAGACAGAGAGAGGGAGAGAGAGATTCTTAAGCAGGCTCCACACTCAACATGGAGTCCAACGCAGGGCTTAATCCCACAACCCTGAATCACTATCTGAGCCAAAGTCAAGGGTCAGACACTCAAGTGACTGAGCCACTCAGGCGCCCCCAGTTAACTATTTTAAGTGCCCACACAATAATCTAGAGAACCCCAAATCCTGCTGATTTGGTTGTTGCTGTCACTTTGGACTCTAAGAACGAGTGTGGTCTTGCCATGCTCTCCTGGCAACAGCCACCCAGGCAAGTTCTGAGAGCACATCCTCCTTCAATTTTCTCAGAATATTTGGTGCTTGTTTTCTCAGTCCCCATGTCTGAACAGAGAACAGTATTAAGATATAAGAAAAAAAAATTCTACAGGAAAACATTTCCCATAACTATTCCTACAATGACATTACATTCAATTGACAGGAAAAAAGGAACTGAGAATTGTCTTGTTGCCCTCACCAAAGAGAGAAAAACAAAGAGTAAATAATGTCTCTACCTCCTGATTGACCTTGGAAAACAAAACTAGACTGAAAAGTCAAGACTCCTCAACCAAGTGGGGCCCAAGTCCAAGTGGGGCCCAAGTGGGGCCCAAGTGGGGCCCAAGTGGGCCCAAGTGGGGCCCAAGTCCAAGGAAGGGAAGAATGTCAACAAACAGCTGGTTAAAAAGAAGTAAAGGAAACAGCCCTGTGGGCAAGTTAAATGGTAATAATCACCTGCAAACATTAACCCATCAGCCAAGGTGTGCCTTCTTTTTTTGATTATAGATTTTCACATCCCTCCCTGATAACCTAGTCATCTTCTTGATTCATATGACGTGCCTCCTTTTCAATAGGCCACCTGATACTGTTTGGGGCATTGAAATAGCCCCAGAAGGGGACTGAGGACAAGCTGACTTGTCCATGGACTGTTTGCTTTCAGAAGCCTGGACCTTGAGAACGTGGCCATGGTTAAGTGCTGTTCCCATCTGGCATCTTATCAGAGTGTGGAGAGAGATGGGATCCCCACCTTCCGCTACTTTTCCCACTGAGCAGGAGGTGCTCAATAAATGCTTGTGGAACGAGTGATTACATGCCACCACTTAGTAATGGGCCCAGAAGATCTTGCAGGGTAGCTGCAGAAAGGATTCCTAAAGAGGCCTAAAAATTCTACAGGAAGGAGAACACAGTCTCCTCCAGTTTTTAATTTCTTCCCCTTTATGTGACTTCTTGCGAGTCAGTCCCCTAAACAAGCTCAGGCACTGGGTCAGATGATGGGCCCAGCCCCCCTGCCATTTCTCTTCTGTAATTCCCTTCCTCACCCCAAACTCAACTTCTTTCCTGTTGTCTAATTCTGAACCCTTTCCCTCCACTTGGTTTAATTATCCTACATATATAAAAACTTGTGCATCTACTCTGTGTGTGTGTGTGTGTGTGTGTGTGTAAAGTTCTGTGTGCCAGTGTGGCTATTCACAAGAACAATGTTGTGGGGACAGCACCAGAAGATTCTGGAAACTTAAATTTCAACAGCTGGAAAGGCACTTAGAAATCCCAGTTTTGACATATCTCCAGTCTTTGACATAATAAAACACACGCTATATACAAATGAAATTTAACACTCACATAATTTAGAAATCTTCCCACATACTATTAGAAAGGGTAATTTCATCAGACATATTTCTTAAATCAATAAGCAATAAAGTCTGAAGTGAGGTCAACCCATTTAACAATTGACATATGGAAATACTAGAGACGAGGTGGGAAGGGCAGAGGACTTAGTCTTTATTACGTTTCTATTAATATTCTGCAGTTTTGTGTAGCTTTCTTGAATCTTGCTTTTCAACATTTCCAAGAGTCAAGTTGAAGGTAAAGATATGGAAGAAGAATACAGAGTTTGTTCTCAAGTATGGGCAGTGATTACTTCTCCTCCCTTCTTAATAAATACATCATTCTTTTCTAAATCTAAAAAGAAAATCATGAATCTGGAATGTGTTGGGAATGAGATAGATAAACGGTAGAGTTTCTTACAGAAAAAAAAATTTTGTGTGTCATTTTATCAGGAAATGTAGGTATTGAGTCAAGACAGTTTTTAAAAAAATTTTTAAAATGTTTATTTTTGAGAGAGAGTGACAGAGAATGAACAGGGAGGGGAAGACAGAGAGGGAGACACAGAATCCAAAGCAGGCTCCAGGCTCTGGGCTGTCAACACAGAGCTCGATGCAGGGCTTGAACTCACAGACCAGGAGATCATGACCCGAGCGGAAGTCGCACACTTAACCGACTGTACCACCCAGGTGCCCTGAGTCAAGACATTTTTTCAAAGCACAAAATTCGGCATCCTCATTACTCAACTTTAATTATTTTATTATAATCTAAAAACTTGGGGCGCCTGGGTGGCTCAGTCATTTAGGGTCATGATCTCACTGTTTGTGAGTTCAATCCCCATGCCCTGGCAGCCTGCCTGGGATTCTCTCACCCTCTCTCTCTGCCCCTCCCCTGCTCACACATTGTTTCTTTCCCTCTCAAAATAAATAAACTTAAAAAAAAAATTAAAAAATACAAACTTAAAATGATAACTAAGGATTAAGCATTGGATGACTGATACGTTATATTCAAATGATAATATATAATGTCAAAGATGTGGTTTTGAGAGAATGAATGCCAAAACAATGTTTTATACAATAATGTAAATAACATATAAATAATAGGCAATATATACATGTATTATTGTTGTATATTTAAAAAGCACCATTACGCTTGCTCTCACTGTGTTGAACCACAACTGCCTTTTGGAATATTTGTCCTCTTCCTTCAACTGCTCATTCCCTCAAGGCAGGAATTGGGATTTTTTTCACTGTTGAGTCCACTGACATAGTACCTGGAATCTAATAAGTGTGGATCAAGTGTTTTGAGGGAAAACAAGGTGGTGATTTCTAGATTTATCAATGAAAAACTGACTTCACATAAGATCCAGAGTTTAGAAGGATGGCTTCATGGTATGAAACTTTTCAAGTGTTTGTGCACAGGAAATAAACGTACTATAGCTCTTCCTGACTTAAAATTCTTTATTAATGTTTATTTTTGAGAGAGAGAGAGAAACAGAGTGTGAGTGGGGGAGGGGCAGAGAGAGAGGGGGACACAGAATCCGAAGCAGGCTCCAGGCTCTGAGCTGTCAGCACAGAGCCCGACACGGGGCTCAAACCCACAGACCACGAGATCATGACCTGAGCCGACTGAACCACCCAGGCGCTCCCGCTGTTGCTGACTTTTTAAAAAATTTCAGAGGAAACTGATTTTCTTTTCGCTAGTGAGTTTGTAGTACTTTAGTAATCTATGTTCATGGTCTTGTTTCCCTTATCTGTCACTGTGCAACGTACTATCCCATGGTTTAGAATCTTAACCATTTCATTTTCTTCGCAATGTTGGTAGTCCAGAATTCTGGAAGGTCTTGACTGGATGACCCGTGTCTGCTGAACGTGGCTTCCACTGTAGGTTGACTGGAGCAGGAGGTTGACTCCCAGGACAGCTTCTTCACACACACACACACACACACACACACACACACACACCTGATTCCTTGGTGTTCCTTGACCTCTCTCTCAACATGTGACATCCCCAGAGCCTCTCCTTGTGGCTTGGATTCCTCACAGCAGGCATGGCAGCCTCGGTCTGTGAATACCGAGACTACTTGTGCGGTGACACAGGATTCTGAGAGCAAGTTTTCTGGAAGACCAAGGGAGCAGCAGCAAGGCTTTCGTGACTTTGCATGAGAAGCGCACCGTGACGCGTCCCCACCTTCTCTTGGCCAAGCAAGTCACAGAAGCCCGCCCAGATCGGAGGACCTGGGGACGTAACACTCTCCGCAGGCGATGGGTTAGAGAATTTTTGGCCATCTTAACCTGCCACAACACTCATAAAGGAGACGTGGGAAAAACTCTCTCTTTAGAGCCATGTGAGTATATTTTGTGGACCAGGGTTGGGCACAGAGCAAATGCTTCATGTATTTTTGTGGATTAATTGAATAGATGACTGCAGGAAGGCAGGAAGTGGCAAGAATGTTTTCAGTGTGGAAGCACACCTGTTATTAACAGTATTTTGAATAGGTAAATAAATTTAATCATGCCAATATAAATGTTATGCCCCATATACTTGATGCAATTCCCCTTCTGGGTGGAAAATGCAGCAATGGGAATCCATTTAACTGTGGCCAAAACTTTTCATACTATGCACATGGAGTTTATGGTGCACGTGTGAATAGTGGTTACTTGTAATAGAGCCTGGTTTTGTTTAAGCGTCCACCCTGTAGCACAGTTTTTATCACTTTGAAACTGGAGGATGCCATTAACTTGAAGGCCAAGCCAGCCCAAATCTGATCACAAGCAAAATCAGAATAAAATTAAAGAACAGGTGAATAGGTGCTCCCATCAAAAGAACCTCCAAGTATTTGATTAACTTCCCACAGCTTTTTAAAAAATATTTCTTAAAAAAAAAAAAAAAGAGCTCACAGCTCTAAAAACCTCAGAAGTTGGAAGACCCAACAGATAGATAGAAACCCTGAGAATTATAAGAGCAACAAAACATACATATAAAAAAATAAATAAATAAAATACAAAAATAAATAAAAAACAGTCCTCCCTTAGGTTCTTATTTTCACTTATCCTTAACAAAAATCCATGCATCTATGATTCATTTTTCACTTTACAAAATGCTGTTCTGTAAGCAAGGTACTTGATATTCATAAGATATCTGAGTCTCTCGCTTCCATTTTTGTTAAAAACAGGAAGCTGGCTTTTGCCAAGAATAAATGAACTTGAACACAGAGTTTTAAATGCGGCTCAGGATGGAATCCTCCATTCTTAGGCCCATTCTGATGTTGGCAAGATGCTTCTCCTGCCCAGACTATGAAATAGTAATGATGCCCTTTAGCAATTTAAGCTTCAGGTTCCAAAAAACCTGATCTGTTACTAAATTTCACTTAACGATGGGGTCTTATTTTTATCTTTAGCAAATATCCCGGGACATGTTTAAGCACCAGAGACAACCTGGTACATTACAGGTTTTAAATTTGGAATGATGAGCAAATCAATATTTCAAAGCATAACAGGAACCGATTCTATGAAATGAGCACGAATCAGATATTGCACTGGCCAACTTCCAACAGAAGCAAAAGTTGAGAGAGTTCAGTGAAGGGAAATATTAAATTATGTAATAAAGCTTCTGAGATAAGAAAGCTGAAAAATTTGAAACCTACCAATTTAAAACAAGAGAAAAACCTAATTCCAACCTGCTAATACATAGTGCTCTTCTGTCATTCAGTGTTTTGAGACGAATAACAGCAAATAGCAACTTGCAGGTGTTTTCATAACTAGATCTAGTACCTATAGTTACAACAGATGAAAGAATGGAAGGGGCACTTGGGTGGCTCGGTCAGTTAAACGCACGACTTTGGCTTGGGTCATGATCTCGTCGTCGGTGAGTTCAAGCCCCACGTGGGGCTCTGTACCGACAGCTCAGAGCCTGGAGCCTGCTTTGGACTCTGTGTCTCCTTCTCTCTCTGCCCCTCCCCTGTTCACACTCTGTCTCTCTCCCTCTCTCAAAAACAAACATTAAAAAAAAAAAAAAGAAAGAAGGTAGGAGTTGGGTGTATTAACCAAGTACCTCCTAGATGCCGGAAGATATTTTTCCAAAGTGTTTCTTATACCTTCCCCTGAAACTTTCAAATGGACTTCTTTTATCTAATCCATTAAGGCAATTACATTTTCATTTTCTCATTTTACTTAATGCAAAGTCAATTTCAAGGAAATTCAATTGTATAACCAATTATTAGCTCTGTTTCAGACCAGGTCCAAACTAGCAACATATATACATAGATGCTTCAAATAATCACACTCTGGAAATCATCATTTACCTAAATTATAGTGTTTGAATAATGGATAGTTTAAATTTGGCTAAAGAGGATGGGAAACCTTTTGGGCTAGAAAACAGTATGTTTGAGAAATATGCACGTGGCTGTAAACCTAATTATGCATTTCTTCCATAGTTACTCCAGACCTGGGGTAGAAGAAAGGAATATAAGCCCAAAAAGGAGTTATCCACCTGTTGTGTGGGTGCTATTTCTAATCCAGACCAGCCCCTCTGGGTACATTTAGGCAGTTGAGACAAGTTCATTGTATCATTGTTGATTTTTCTACTCTCTTTCATGTGCCAAAAATAGTCCCAGATCCTTTTGGCAAAGACTATTGCGTGCTCACCAAATATCCATGCCTCTTCCATATCTCCCAGGACCCCAGCTTCACCTGACTTGGCTGAATTCTTCAAGGGTTGGCCAAAGGAAAGGTGAGCCCTTGCGTTCTGGGAAATTGAAGATTCTGTGTGCCTCCTCCCTCCTTAATTTCCCTGCCAGAGAGATTCAGAAGCTGTATTACTTTCTCAATGCTGCTGTAACAAATGAGCACAAAGTTGGTGTCCTAGTACAGACTTGCTATTTGACAGTCCTGGAGGTCAGAAGTCCAATATAAGTCTCAGTGAGCTAAAATCAAGATGTTGAGAGGGCTGAGTTCCTTTGGGGGATCCCAAGGGAGCGTCTGTTTCCTTGAGTTTTTCAGCTTCTAGAGGACTCCTGTATTCCTTGGCTTGTGGCTCCTTCCTCCATCTTTAAAGCTAGCCATGGCCGGTCAAATGTTTTTCACACCTATGTCTGACCCTTCTCCTGTGGTCACATCTCTCTCGGGTTCAGCTGGGAAATGAATCCTCCTAAGGATCCACCCAGGTAATCCAGGGCAATCCCACCTCAACCTCAATCACACTTACCAAGTCCATTTTGCTGTACAAGGTAACATGGACAGGTTCTGAGAACTAGGGTGTAGACATCGTTGGGGACCTTATTCTGCCACGGAAGACACTGGTATGCAAGTTGAGGGGAGCCTAGATTCCTAGGTCATCAGATAGCAGCTATTAACAATCCATGTTGACCTTTGAATGACAGGACATGAGCTTTTTTCATTACACCAGGGGGATTTGGGAGGTTGTCTGTGTGGCTACTGGTTGTGATCATCATAACTAACATGGTGGTGGTTAAAAATTTGTTCAGGATTTATTTTCTAGCAACAAGGGCTGGATTTTCCATTCCAACAAATATAATTTATATATGTTGGCAGATCAGAAATTATTTGAGGATACTTTGGATCCCCAGCATTTCATACAGAGCCTAAAACAATAAATGTTCAATAGAGCTGAATGAAACATAAACAAACACATAAAACAACAAAGAAAAACCTTGACAACTGAGACACCGGGATCATTTTATTATTATGTTTATGTTTATGTTTATTTATTTGTTTTGAGAGAGAGGTCAAGCAGGATAGGGGCAGAGAGGGAGAATCCCAAGCAGGCTCCACACTGTTAGTGCACAGCCCGATGTGGAGAACCAGGAGATCATGACCTGAGCCAAAATAAAGAGTCAGATGCTTAACCAACCGAGCCACCCAGGGGCCCTGACACTGAGATGATTTTAAAGCAATTATTTATGGGAAGAGAATTATCTTGATCAAAGACTATTGTTCTCTCCTGGGCTGGGCAAAGGCCAGGATTTCTCTGGCAGCCTTTCTCCACCTCCCCAGCTCACTCCCAGGCTGGGCAGTCCATAGAAAATAAAAGAAACCAAGGATCCTGTTTGAGACTCTGGGCGAGTGTTGGGAGATCTAAGACACATGGACCACCAAGAAGACAGTGAGAGCAGTTCACCCATCAAGAAATAGTGCTACCTCAAGAAATAGTGTGAACTTTGGAAGTAGGTAAATCTGGGTCCCAATCAGAGCTCAAACAATTCTTAGGTGTAAGGTTATAGGCAAGTAACTCTGAGTTTCTGCTTACTCATCTGTGAAAGATAATAAACCTATCCTGGTAGGTTGAAGTAAGGATTTCATGGAAGAGAGTTGATCTAGAACAGGTCTAGGCACATAATAGTCCTTTATTTTTATTACTCCAAATTTATAAAGGGATCCTGAGTGAGATGGTTCATTTTATGTGTCAACTTGGGTGGGCCACAGAGTGCCCATATATTTGATCAAACGCTCTTCTGGGTGTTTCTATGAGGGTATTGTGGATGTTTCACATTTAAATTGACAGATTTGGGGTAAACAGATTGCTCCCCTTAATGTGGATGGGCGTCATTAAGTCAGTGAAGGCCTGAACAGACCAAAGACCAGCTTCCCCAGAGCAAGAGTGAATTTTCCAGCAGACTGCCTTCAGGGTTTATCTGCAACATTATTTCTTCCTGTGTGTCTAAAAAACTGGCTTTGAACCCTGGAACATTGGCCTGGAACTCCAGCCTGCTGGCCTATCCTGATTTTGGACTCCAGCATCCATAATCACATGAGACAATTCCTTCTAAAATATCCTTTTATGCATACACACAGCTTGTCAGTCCTGTTTCTCTTGAGAACTCTGACTCATACCCTGAGAGTAAAGCAGGAATAAGCTTAGTTTAATATTCCATCCTGATAAACTGGTAAAACTTTCTCTACATCTGGAAGTCTGGGAGAGGATTGTATTCAGGCAGTATGTGGATTATTACACTTCATCCTATCAACCTAGTTAGACCTTGAAGAATCCCAAGATCCGTGAAATAACCATATGGAAGCTTTATATTTTGTTTCAAAGCCCTGTATTAAAGATAAGAAAAACATTGCCATTACTGAATGCAATGACTTAAATAACAGTAAGTCCGTCAAGAATTATTGGGAAAGCTAAAAAAAAATTATTTGGAAAGCTGAAGATCTATGAGCTTTCAATATATGGGACCAAGTTTTTAAAAGAAAATGGATAACTAGAAAAGAGAGTCATCTAGCTGTGTTTGTAATCATGTGATCACAGATTATCGGTAAATTGCCTTACAAATTATTAAAAGTATTTATCAACTTCAAAAAAATGTGTAGATCAGATGCCATGCTCCTGTTCTTAAATGAAATGGCTCATAATGTTCAAAAATGTAATCAGTGAACATAAAGTTAGGTTTCATTTATCTTCTAGTTTACTTTTTTTTTTCTTTGCATATTCTCAGGTCATGCTAGGTGAAAGCTGGAAATATTTGCTACCTCATTTGGAAGGAGACAAACCATCTAAAAAAATCCAGCAGCATCCTTTTATATGCAACATGGAGATTTGTAGAGGCTATAAATATTAATTTCAAGCACAGATCACTCAAATATAAGTGCTCTCAAAGTGATACTGCAAATAATTTCAAGTTATGCAATTGCACAAATGGCCCAATAACAGAGAATAATTCACATTCACCATATGCAATGACAGGCTGAGAGCAACAGAATCAGACAGAAGAAAACCATTAAACTATGTCAATTCAGATTATCCCACAGCATTCAAATGGCCTACTCTGCTTGTTAATGGCCAGGAGCACATGCTTTTTAAAAAATAAATAAAATTCTTATTTTAGAATAGTTTTAGATTTACAGAAAAGTTGCAAAGACCATACAGATAATTTCAATATACCCTCACTCAGTTTCCCCTACAATGGAAATCTTACAAACCATCATATATTTGGTACAATGAAGAACCCGACATAGATACATTACTATGAGTCGAGCCCTACATTTTTTTTTAATTTTTTAATGTTTTTTAATTTATTTTTGAGACAGAGAGAGACAGAGCATGAGCAGGGGAAGGGCAGAGAGAGAGGGAGACCCAGAATCCGAAGCAGGCCCCAGGCTCTGAGTTGTCAGCACAGAGCCCGACACGGGGCTGGAACCCACGGACCGTGAGATCATGACCTGAGCCGAAGTCGGTCGCCTAACCGACTGAGCCACCCAGGTACCCCGGGCCCTACATTTTCTTCAGATTTCACTAGTCTTGCCCCCAACATCATCTTTTTGTTCCAGGATCCTTCCTCGCACTACATTTGGTCATCATCTCTCCTGGGTCTCATCTGCTCTGTTACTTTCTCAAACATCCCCTACTGTTCACCACCTTGACGATTTTAAGGACTGCTGGCCAGGTGTTTTGTAGAACTTCCATGCATTTGGTTTGTCTCATGTTGTTCTCATGGTTAGACTGGGGACATGGGTCTTGGAGAAGAATATCACAGAGCTGAAGTGCCCATGTCACCAATATCATGTCTAGGATACCCGCTATCCACGTGACTCACCAGGCATGTTAACCTTGATCACCTCCCCCAAGGTGAGGTTTGCCCGATTTCTTCAGTGTAAAGTCACGTCTCCCCAGCTTTTCGTGGTCTTCTCTTTAGAAATAACTCACTAAGCTTAGCCCACACTCAGAGGGGAGATTAACCTCCACCTCCCGGAGGGAGAGTGTCTATGTATAGTATTTGGAATTCTCTAAGGAAGTTCTGTCTCTCCCTCCTCATTTTTTAAAAATTTACTCATTTATTTATTCATATCAGTATGGACACATAGATATTTATTTTATACTTTGGGATAATCCAATTCCATGCTATTTATTTCTTCCTCAAGTTGTTTCAGCTTTGGCCATTGGGAATTCATTCATGTCCCTTTTACGTGGACCTCATCCCTTTTTATTTTTATTTTTTTCAATATAATTTATTGTCAAACCGGCCAACACACAGTGCATAAATTGTGCTGTTGGTTTTCGGGGTAGATTTCCATGGCTCATCGCTTACATACAGTGCCCAGTGCTCATCCCAACAAGTGCCCTCCTCAATGCCCATCACCCATTTCCCCTTCTCCCTCACCACCCACCCCCCCATCAACCCTCAGTTTGTTCTCTGTATTTAAGAGTCTCTGATGGTTTGCCTCCCTCCCTCTCTGCGTGTAACTATTTTTCCCCCTTCCCCTCCCCCATGGTCTTCTGTTAAGTTTATCAAGATCCACATATGAGTGACACATATGACATCCCTTGTTTTTCTAGCCCTTCCTTCCTTACTGTTGGTACCCTCTGCTACCAGCCCTAGAATCTATCATTTCCTTTCATCTGTTTTTAAAGATCAAAGAAATGACTTCCTTTAGCTTAAAAGTGAACAGATGCGTAGATGTCTGAAAACCTCACCTGCGTCCACAGTTTTTAAGTTAGAGATCCACAACAGGTTTATTTGAGTTGAAATTTGTTTTTTTTTGCAGAGGGAGTAGTTCCACTACAGAGTATGAAGTATTAAAATTTAGGAGCCGGTCACGTGACTCGTTTTTGCAACCTTGGATCTTTTTTTTTTTTTCCCAACGTTTATCTATTTTTGGGACAGAAAGAGACAGAGCATGAACGGGGGAGGGGCAGAGAGAGAGGGAGACACAGAATCGGAAACAGGCTCCAGGCTCTGAGCCATCAGCCCAGAGCCCGACGCGGGGCTCGAACTCACGGACCGCGAGATCGTGACCTGGCTGAAGTCGGACGCTTAACCGACTGCGCCACCCAGGCGCCCCTACAACCTTGGATCTTTTAGTGACAAAATTCTAGCTAAAGCATCCACATCTATATGTGGGTGAGGTTAGATAGCCTGTTGCCTGATTGAAGAAGAGGTCTCAATCCAGATGGCCGCCCCCAGAGAGAGGTGCACCTTGGGGCCTGAGTGAAAAAGATTTTATGTGCCAAGTCAAAACATTTGGACCAAATGTTTTCAGGAGGTGAAGTTTCGATGAATGTTTGCAAAATGTAGGAAGTAGGAGATATATAATATTATACATAATAATTTATTATATAGTTTATATTACTTACGTATACTATATAATACTGTGCCATATAATACTGTAACTATTATTAGTATATGTGTTACTAATATGTGATGTTATATATGATAAATATAATAAAATACTATAATAAAATAATGAACACATATGTATATTATCTATCATAATATATATTTTTTAAAGACTGGAAAGAACAATTATTTAGTGGCCCACAATTCTGCATGGTGGCTATTTGAGTAGGACTCAGCTGGCAAGTTCTTCTGCCTATGTCCCCTGGGTTCAGCCATGTGGCAGCAGTCAGCTGGGAGCTTGGTGGGGTCTGGTGGCCCAATATTACCTCCTTCACATGCTTGGTGGTTGGCTCTGGCTGTCAGCAAGGCTCCCTTATCCCCGTGGTCTCTTATCCTTGAGGAACCTAGCCTGGGCTCCTTGTCCCCCAAATACAGTTAACTTTTGAGTTGGGTCCTGTTCAGTGGTGATGGCCTTGGGCTCTGGACTCTGACTACCAGTCATATAGAGATGCCTGCTTTGGCCTAAGAGCTTAACTACTCTAAACCTGTGTTTCTATGATAAAAGTAGGTAAAAAAAAAAACAAAAAAAAAAAAAAAAAACTACTATACACAGTGCCCAGCAAATGGAAAGTCTTGAAAACCAATCGCCACTATAATTATTTTTATTGGTGTTGTTTTAATTGTTATTCTTTTCATTGTATCTAAAATATTCCTTTTTCTTCCTCCCATGTGGCGGGGTGTGACCATGTGACTGGCTTCTGGGAAAACATCTACAAGCCACTTGTAGGCCTCACCATAACAACTTCTCCGTGATGTCCCACAATTCTCCCCTTCTTGGTCTGCCAGCTGGAAGCAAAATTCCTAAAGAGAATCAGGAGACCCCGAAGGATGATGAGCCACAAGATGGAAGGGACCTGGATGCCTGTATGACCAGCTGAAAGGCCACTCACTGAACATCCACATCTGTTGTATGAGCAAAGGACTATATTTTTATGTGAAATCCCTGAGATGCTGGGAATTTTTCTTTTTTTTTAGACTAGCAAGGGATGCTGTAACTGATACTGACATTAAAGGGGGAATCTTAAAGGAACATTTCCTGCTTAATTTTTTTCTGAAGGCGCAGAAACTCACTCAAATGACCAAAGATTCAGGCCATGTAATTGGAAGCACATGGAAATAATCTCAAGAATCCTAGGAAGGAGGTATAGTCAGGTTTCGCAACAGAGAGAAACCATAAACTATAAAGTCACCAATGCAAGTCAGTCCTTCCGTCTCTCCAGCAGTGCAAGGACTCACATTTCTGCAGTCTTCATTTCTTTCTGTCTACACACTGGCTGCCTCTTCTTCTCCTCGGACCTAGTCCAGAGCCAGCCGCCTTGGGTTGGCCCTAGCGACGCTCTCAGAGAGGTCGATTGGCCCAGCCTGGGCCAAACTTACTCCCTGGTCCAATCAGCTGTGGCTAAGGGGAAGGGTACTCTGAACAACACTGGTCAGTTCTCATAGAAGGGAGGGGACACCTGATGATGTCCGCAAGAAAGATTAGATGGAACTCTTAGTAACTCTCTGGGATAAATACTGGCAGGACCAATGCTTTTGTGATTAGTCCACTGTTTTTACAACTTGCCCCTCAATTAAAAAACTATGTACATTTAACAAAAAAGTTTTCTTTTTAGTTATCTATAATAATTAAGACGATACTTAAAATTTTTGTCCCTTGGAATTTGATCTTAATGACTAAGACATAATAACTCTAAATTGATGAGGCAAAATTTATCACTCCATTGTCTCTCATTAAATTTTAGTGATGTGCTGTTAAACTTCCTCAGGCACAAGGCAGACTGGCTGAGATGTTGGCAATTTCCTGCTGGCTTTGACACTCAGGCAAGAACAATTTGTTAGACACCCATCTCATTGCTTCTAGGTAATAGGAATCACGACTGAGTGTTTGCAAGGCTTTGGCATTGTCTTAATGCTCAACTATGCCATGTTTTAAGCTTCGGCACGCAGACATCCCCTGGGTTTACTCTGGAACTCCTGTTCGAATTATTTCATACTGCAGCTCTCAGCTGGAATCTCCTCCAGCTCCCTGGCTGAATTGCTTTGCCACATTTGGGGCCAGTCAACAGAAGATGTTTATCTCTCAGAAGAGTATGAGCTGTTGAGTCCCAAGACACTCAGCACTCCTTTTTCAGGGACATAAACTGCCATCTCCATTAAGTAATTTCCATTGAATTTCTGGGGCCAGATAACCGAGGATGATAGCAAGGATAAGATAGCCGCCGTGAAGCAGAAACTCTGACAGGGTAACCTTAGCTTCTCACAAGCAGGGATGATGGGAGCAACACCAGAGAAAGGGAAGAACCACGAACTGACGGGGGAGAGAGATTTCTGAGGGCATTTCTCCAGAACTATCTCTGAAATGTGGAAAGAGATGAGAAGGGGGTGACCCTGAGTGAAAGAACATATGAGAATAGTATCTCCTAAACATGCTGGAGGGTTTCTAACTTCTCTTGGACTGAGGCTGAGAATACGAGAGGCAGATGTGAATAAAATCAGGAAATTAGGGGGCGTCTGGGTGGCTCATTTGGTTAAGCATCCGACTCTTGATTTCAGCTCAGGTCCTGAACTCACAGTTTGTGGGATGGAGCCCTGCGTGGGGCTCTGTGCTGGCAGCACGGAGCCTGCTTGGGATTCTCTCTCTCCCCCCGCCTCTCTCTCTGCCCCTCTCCTGCTTGCACTCTCTCTAAATAAATAAATAAATAAATAAACATTAAAAAATATATTTTGGGGCACCTGGATGGCTCAGTCAGTTGAGCTTTCAACTCCGGCTCAGGTCGTGATCTCGCAGTTTGTGGGTTCGAGCCCCGCAACAGGCTCCGTGCTGACATCTCAGAGCCTGGAGCCTGCTTTGGATTCTGTGTCTCTCTCTTTCTCTGTCCCTGCTGCTCTCACACTCTGTCTGTCTCTCAAAAATAAATAAACTTTATATATATATATATATATATATATTATTTAGCACACTTTTTCATGAGGTTTTCAGAAAAGAAGCTGAAAACAACAAACACAAAATGGACAACCCACAAACGGAAATATGGTCACTGACATTTCCTGAACCGCTAGACTCCCACTTCCATGGCTGGTCTTCCAACTGTGTATATATACATATATGTATGTATATATATACATACATATATATATATATACATACATATATGTGTATATATATACATACATATACAGAACATATATATGTATATATATGTAGGTATATATATACATATATATGTATATATATGTATGTATATATATACACATATACATATATATATATGATCAGGAAATTAGGACATGACCAAAGGGAGTAGGGCTTTCAGAAGGTGTAAAGATCTTGGCTACGACTGAGGCTAGGGGAAAGTCAGAGCCATGGACACATGTCTCACACCACAGAAACCACTGGGAAGGTTGAAACCAAATGGTCTCACCACTTCAGCAACCAGGGGCAGTTGGAAGACCAGCCATGGGAGTGGGAGTCTAGCAGTTCAGGGAATGTCAGCGACCATATTTCCGTTTGTGGGTTGTCCCTCTTGTGTTTGTTGTCTTCAGCTTCTTTTCTGAAAACCTCATGAAAAAGTGTGCTAAAGAAAAAGATTCTGGGGCGCCTGGGTGGCTCAGTCGGTTAAGCGTCCGACTTCAGCCAGGTCACGATCTCGCGGTCCGTGAGTTCAAGCCCCGCGTCAGGCTCTGGGCTGATGGCTCGGAGCCTGGAGCCTGTTTCCGATTCTGTGTCTCCCTCTCTCTCTGCCCCTCCCCCGTTCATGCTCTGTCTCTCTCTGTCCCAAAAATAAATAAACGTTGAAAAAAAATTTAAAAAAAAAAAAAAAAAAAAAAAAAAAAGAAAAAGATTCTTGGGCCATGCCTTCTACATCCTGTAAATAGCCCTGGGGGTGCCAAGAGGAGTGAGCTTGTCAGCAAAGTAGTCAGAACATCCATCTGTGAACTCTAGGCCAAAGGGTGTGTGCCCCCCCCCAGAGCCCCAGGATGAAGATATTATCATTGCTACTCTATAGATGAGAGAACTGAGGCTCAGACGCTGTGGGAGTGAGTGAAGCCAGGTATGGTTCCTGATTCCCAGGATTTGAGAGCCTGACTGTAGTCACAGAAATCCACTCTTTCCAAAGCTTTTGGAAAATTAAGAAAGGTGCACTCCACTCTTATTACATGGAAGGTTCTAGCATGGTGTAAGAATAAGTGGCTCTTGGTTGGTTCATGTCCTTTGCGTTACCTTGTGCTGCTAGATGTTGGGTCAGAGGGATTATTTCTGAGCCAAGCAGGGCCCCAGTTCGGTTTCTCCTAGCCTCTCAGAAGACCATGGCCAAGGGCATCATAAGCAGCAGCAGAAGCACATCAACGAGCAGGAATATGAGAAAATCAGAGCTGGTCCAGCTCATTTACGCACTCCCTCTCAGAGCCTAGGAGCCTGGGCGCATCCCAGAGGCAAGAGTGGCCCAGGGAGGGTGTGCGTGTGGCAGCACAAGGCAGAACTGGGGTCTTGGGCTTCACGCTGAAGGCCCTGCCCATGGCCCTGTGCCTAGGATGCAGTTAGGGGCAAACACGCAGGGCACAGTGTTGGGGAAGGGGTGATGGACTCAACGAAGAGAAGACATCAGGAAGAACAGTGCCACTGGAGCGCCATTGCTATGCCAATTTTCCGGTGGCCCACCCCCACCCGCCAACATTTTGAAATTCACCAGAAGCAACAATATTGGCAACATCTGCTGCTGACTCCCTGGGAGGGTATTTTGTTATCTTATCTACCCAGATGACTCAGAGAAGCAAACGTCTAAGAGCGTGAAGGGTAGATTAGCTGGAATCTGGGGTGATTCCCAGTCTGAGATGAGGATCGAGGATGACAAGACATGTGTTGATGTGGCCCCCTGCTTGGCTTTCTTATGGAGCCTCCACCCCCTAAGGCTCCTGAGTTCCCTTCCTCCTGGGATTATCCCTGTGGACCCCAGCCTCTTCCACCTCTCTGCACAATGCTCTTGGCCTCTCATTGTTTAGTGACACAAGATCCTGCAGAAGATAACCCTGTGCACCTTTGGCTGTCTGGACCACTCCTGATCCATTCTTCCTTCAGGTACTGGAGTTTGCCAAACATGTATTACAGAAAAGCCACTCCTGCTTTCTTTGGAGTTTATAGGACCTGCAAGAGTCATTAATAGATAATTATAAGCAAATCACCTAACAAATCTTGTTAGAAATTGTCTTTTTAAGATTTTAGTTGCTCCGCGGAGCCCAAACCCACAGAGTGGCCGTGTCACAGGACAGAGCAGGAAGGTCACCCAGCCAGGGAGGCCTGCCCATTGGGAATGCGCTGCGTGGCTTCTGTGTGTCTTCCAGCAGACGAGGCCTCCCCGTGGCCATGGGGGTTGCCAAGGTTGGCCAGGGTTGCCAAGCCCTGTATGAATTGGTCCACGCAGCCATCCTACCCTTGGCCGAGCAGTTCAAACACTCATGGGCTTCCCAAAAGGAGAAGAGGAGAGAGGGTGCTCCGAAGGGAAAGCCTGAGCATCTGGAGTTTTGCAGGAATAGGCAGTGGTTTGAACTCGCCTTATTGTAAGTGGGAACTTGCTCAGGGTATAAACAGACCCGTGTCATCTAGAGGCCCGCGCTCATCATCAGCTTGTGTAGGGGTACGTGCGGGATAGTTAGCAGAGGAGGCATGGAGATTTAAGTTTAAGGCCTGGGGTCGACAGGGGGCCCAAGTTCCTTGGTTCTTGCATTATATACCTTATGTTCCCAGTGAGTGTTTCAGGAGACGCCGCCATGTTATAGCAGTGGCTCCCTGGGGGTGAGTCTGCAAGGTGGGACAGTCCAAGGCAGGGGCACGGTGGTGGGACTGAGGAGAGCAGGTCTGCAGTACCAGTGACTTCCAGGGGATTCCAAGAAAGGCCACGTGTCTCGTCTATGTTTGGGCTTTGTCAACTGTGGACCTCGGTGATTACTGTCATCAGGGCACCTCATGACCCAGTAGGATAAGGACAGATCGGAAGACTCAAGAAGAGCCACAGAAGAGAATAACCCGTATTCAGGTATGAGACCCTCACCCCACCACTGCCGTGAGGACATGTAGGCTACCTGCTGTGTCCAGATGCCACCTGAGAGGGAGGAGTTGGCTGGCTAAAGGGGTTGGGGGAGAGGGGGTCAGAAGAAAAGCCTCAAAAAAGTTGGCATTTGTTCAAAAGACCAGGACTTAATCCAGTGTAAGACTATTACTTATTCTATTGATAATATAATATAATATAATATAATATAATATAATATAATATATACTATTAAAAAGACAAGAAGAGTTAGTAACAAGGCAAAGTAAGACTTAGTAAACCTAAGACTTACACTATTTTTTCAATTAAAGACACGGAGGTACACCTAATCAGGCAGCTGTGTGGTCACATTGAATTCTACTGTCCAATATGGCGACCACCAGCTAGCAGCACATGGAAATTTAAATTTAAATTAAATTAAACTAACTGAAATAAAAAGTTCCTCAGCCTCACCTGTCACAGTTCAAGTGCTTTCTAGCCATATGTAACTAATGGCTACCATATTGGGCAGAGCAGATATAGAGTACTTACGCCATTACAGAAAGTTCTGTGGGACAACACCGGTCTAAAACGTAAGCCCCAGGATAACCAGGTCTCTTCTCTGTCATATTCCCATCTGTGTTCATAGGCACATAGAGAGAGCTCAGCACACAAGAGACTATGGTTGAGATTTTCCCTAACGTAGAGCTCTCCAAAATATGGTGCTAATCAACCTCTCCAGGCTTCATGTTTCATTACTCATCAATTCATTAAACATATATTAAGGGCCTTTGATGTGCCCAATGCTCTTATAGGTGCTGAGGACAAAAAATAAGACATAATGTCTGTCTTTACAGAGCTCACTTTCTACCAGGGAAGAAAACAAACAAGGAAACAACTAAATGCACCCAATAATTACAGCTGGTGAGAAACGTCATGAAGGAAAGCATGCTGGGAAGGGCGAGGCTGCACCTGCTTCATGGAGAATAGCTCAATGTTTCTCTGAGGAGGTGGCATTCCAGAAGCTCCCTGAATCTGTAGCCCCAGGATCTGCCCCAGCGGGGGTACAGAAGAACACTCAATAAGTAGTTGGTGGATGGATAAACGAGAAGAAACCCGGCATTCAAAGGGTCAGGAATAGCCTATTCTTGGTAAATTGAGTCTGAAAACTCTGACGGGAGCGCAAGCGTGGTCACTGCAAAGAACAGAAAGACACCCTTTGAGAAAAGCACATGATCAAGGGGTGGGAGGGAGAGTTAAGCCAGGATTGTGGGAAGTAGGTGCACCTCTCTTCTAGGGCTGTGTGACATGATCTAAGTTGTAGTTAAATAAGGCCACTCTGTTTATTTATTTATTTATTTATTTAAAATAATTGAGAGACAGAGCATGAACAGGGGAGGGTCAGAGAGAGAGGGAGACACAGAATCGGAAACAGGCTCCAGGCTCTGAGCCATCAGCCCAGAGCCCGACGCGGGGCTCGAACTCACGGACCGCGAGAGCGTGACCTGAGCTGAAGTCGGACGCTTAACCGACTGAGCCACCCAGGTGCCCCAAGGCCACTCTGTTTAAATAAGACACTCTGTGGAGACTGGGTTGGGGTGGGGAGCGGGCAGTGAGAAGAGAAGCAGGAGATTCAGTAAAGACCCTCCAGCAGCCTCCAGCAAGAAGATGTGAATGAAGGTGCTGGTTGGACCACCCTCGGAGCAGGAGCATGGACAGATGAGGACACAAGTGCTGTGTGACAGCCAGATGGGACTTCTTATTGCCAAGGCTGCTCAGACTCCTCCCCTCTCTGCTTCCCGTCCCCACCCTCGCCTTCCTTCCTCCCTTCAGGATGTGCTTCCCTGCCATTCTTGCTTTGGAAATTTCACTGACTTCTCAAGACCTCAGATTTATCTTTCCCCTTGGTGAATTTGCCCTTTAGTGCTTGGAAACATTCCAGCACAAATTATCCGTCCCATTCGCATATGTGGTGTTCAGCATGCTACGCTGTGTTCTGATTTTTGTCGTTTGATCTTCCGTACTGCTTTTGAAAGTACTGGATGGGCTGGGTGCCTCTTCGCCATCTTCCCGTACCTTATTTCGGAGTTAGCACCTCATCCGGTATCCTAGATGTGAGTGCGCAGTAACATTTATTGAAGGATCAAAAGATTGTGTCCTTTCTGATGTAGATCTTGCTCTACAGTTAACATCTTCTTTTTATTTTCATAAGTCCACTTCTTTGAAGGTCATTTCCTTACTAACTCTATGGAGAGGCTACAAAACTATTCTTTTACACATAGTATCTGTCCCTGATGGGCTGCATTTGGCAGCAACAATGGTCTGAAACCTCCAAAGGCTCAGTAAGGGCTGCGGGGAAGTGCGAAATGTGTTCAATTAACTCGCGTTACTCAAAGTAAATGGAGGTGCTTAAGCCAACAGTCATATATTACCAATTGCTCCTATGACTCAACTGTGAACTCCTTAAACGTGGTTTATTCATCTCGGCACTGGCAGGACAGTACGAGCCCGGTGCACAGTAGGCTCTCTGGACGTGTTGGTCCAACGTGCACAGACACATACGAGCCTGGAGCCTCCCGAGAAGCCCATGTGGAGGGAGGACCCCCTTGGTGGCAGCTCACTGTGTAGTTAGGGAGCCCACTGAGAGGCGATCTTCATGGTCCCCGGGTTGGTGGCATTACATTTCCACCGCCTACCCTGGGCCAATGGCTACTCGGCATAAACTGGGTGAAACCATAGGGACGAATACGATCAACGCATCTGACCTGTCACCAACCGTCACTTAAGAGTCATATCATTTTCTCTCTACCCCTGTATTCATCTTGCCCATGTCCTACACCCTTCATTCCATTCTGCAGGGATCCTGGCAAAAGACCTCCTTTCTTCGCTCCTTTGATCAGGTCATATAAGGAAGCCATGTGTTGTTCCTTTCCTTAATCTTCCTTTTCTCTTTTCTCTCCGAAGGGTTTTGTTTTTAACATATTTGTCTTGCAAATATTAGCATCATGTCTATTTTTGTGTTAACTCGGGGTGTCTTGGTTTCTGGTAACTTCCAGCTCATTATCAAGTCTTCATTTCAGAAGCAAATTGAGAGGTCTGTAGGTGGGGGAAGCTGGAAAGGAGGCTCCATGGGTGGGCTGCCCTTGACTCAACTCTTCTGTGACTATTCTGTTGAAATTTGCTCCTTCCTGGAAGAAGCGCTTCCCTCCTCCCTTGTTCCTCCTGGTGATGGGAGGGGAGGGGGTTCCTCCTATTTTCTGCAGCCCTTTACTTAGGCAGGCATGAATAATTCAGGACACCGGCTCCCTTTCTGAAAGCCCAGGTGAGGGCAAAGGGCCTAGCCCAGGCCAGCCACTCATTTGCTTTCTCCTGCCAGACTCCGCCGAGATCACACAAGGCTCCTAGCTGGCCAGACCACAGCTGCACTCGGAGAGGAGAACACGGTAAGTGTCGACTTTGGGGTTGAGATCTGCTTTTGTTTTCTCTCTTTAGCTACTTACCAGCTCTCCTTAATCTATGAGGATGTCAGAGGCCACAACTGGGGTGGAGGCCCCTCTGTCCCTTCTGAGCAGCAGCCAGCTACCCACAGAAGGCTCCCATCCCAGGCTCGGACCCAGGCTGCCTACACCGGAACAGGTAAGGGGACTTCGATTTCATTCTTCGATTTTACAAATATTATTAAGAGACTGCTAGGTGAAAATGTGGCCATGACTGAAGAGACCCGACTTCCAGCCTGAGCTAGACTTTCTGTATGGGGTAGAGAAGGAGCGGTGGACCCTTACCTCTAGGATGGGCACAAGTCTCAGAGCTTCAGGGACCTACAAGCAGGTGTTTAAACCCTCTTCACTCCCAGATCTTCAAGGTGCTTTACTTCGGGTATCGTTTGTTCTGCAGCTGAGTCTGGCTTTCCCCACCTGCTCCTCCAATATTTCCTCTTACAGTGGTTGCTATGTTCAATGTTTCTCCCTAAAGATAAGATCTAACTGGTCAGAGCCATCATTTGGGATTTCTCATTCAAATTTGAGAAACGATTCCAATTTCCAGAGTAAAGATTCAGGAACTTACGTCCAATTTCTATCAGCCTTCTCATCCCCCTCGGCATTGGCTTCCTTCCCTGACTTCATTCGGGGCACTTAACCACCCCTGACTGGGAAGGGCCATATCTATTGTTTAAAGATCTCCAGAGAAGACTCCAGAACTTTCTTTGACATTCCACCGCCCTCTGCAATAATCCTCCCTGGCAGAACAAGCTTCTCACACACCAAAATACTAATCTTGCTTCTGAGGGCTCTTCTTATCTTTCATCTCCGGAAACAATCAGTGATCCATTATTTGTTACCATTCTCTTAACAGGAACACTAACTGGAAGGCGCTTTACAGCTGTGTTTATACTTGTGGCCCCCGTGACCTCTCTCCTGCAGTTACTTAAGTTGTTAACTCATCTTTTCTTGCCTCCAGACCTTGTCCAGTCCCACTTATACTGCACAGTACTGCCAGTTTAATCTCATGGCGAAGTTTTGATCAAGCCACCCCAACCGCACCCTCCCAGAGGCAGAGGAGAGCTTCCCGTTGACTGGTAAACTGAGTACAAGATTGTCACGTGAGGCCTCTGTAGTGGGGGGGGGGGGGCAGCATGGCACCCAAGCCTTCCAGTTTAGCTCCAGTCACTCTCTAAGCTCCCTCCTTGCTCTCTGACATCTTGGCCATTTCTCCTCATAAGGCTCTTCCCAGCCCACAGACTACCCAACATTCCTATTCCTACCTCAAAAGATGCTATCCATTCCCTGAGTGCCATGGTGGCGTGGCAGGGGTGGGTAGAAGGGGGGGTGGGGGTGGTCTGCATTAACTAGACAGGGTCCCTGACCTACTTTCTCATAGAAGTTCTGGTTAGAAAGACATGCAGACAGACATGTCAACACATTTAATATCGTGAATCCAATGCTCTGCAGGGGGACCCATCACCCACTTTGCGGAGACTAAATTTAAACTGTGTTTCAATGGACAGGAAGGAGTTAGTGATGCGAAGAAGTCGGTAGAAAAGTATTCCAGGGAGAAGTGACCACCTAAGCAAAGGAAACCAAGAGCAGTTTATTATAACATGCATTGCAGGGGCGTGTGGGTGGTTAAGCGTCCTGCTTCGGCTCAGGTCCGGCTTCTCGCAGTTCACGGGTTCGAGCCCCGCATCCGGCTGTGTGCTGACAGCTCAGAGCCTAGAGTCTGCTTTGGATTCTGTGTCTCCCTCTCTGTCTGCCCCTCCCCTGCTTGTGCTCTGTCTCTCAAAAATAAATAAATGTTAAAAATAACAAAAACACATGCAGTAGACCATAGGGAAGGCGCAGACCAGCTGTTGTGAGCACTTGCCATGCTGCAAGCCTGTGCTGCTCACGTGGCTTGGCTGATCTTGTTGACTTGCCCAACACCCTGTGGGGTGGATTGTTCTCCTCAAAGCTGTTCTAAGGATGAAGATGTTGAGACGACGAAAGAGGGGAGTGCAGCCGTGCTCACATAGACGGTAAGTTCAAGTGTGGGGCTCAAGCCGGAACCCGGGACCGAACTCTACCCGCTCGTCTGCTTTCAGCTGAGGCTGCGGTCATAGAAAAGCCTGGAATGCCTGCAAAGCCCTGCAGCTTCCGGGTTCCAGGTCTGGCTTTGCATCGATCTTACGCAATCTCAGACACGCCACGGAGATTCTCTAGGTCTTAGCTCTTCAACGATCGCAAGTGGCTCTCAACCATGGAGTGACTGTGGCCCTCGGAAGCTATTTGGCAATGTCTGAAGGTAGTTTGGGTTTGCCATGGTTTGGCAGGGAGGTGCTCCTGGCATCTGGTGATCGGAGGCCGAGAGATGCTTGCTGCTCAACACCCTGAAATGCGCAGACGACCTCGTAGCAAAGAACTACGGAGTCCTACAGAGAAGGCGCCAGGACTTCCACGGGCAGCCTGCACCACGTACAATTCCGACAGTTCCAGGAGCTGGCATAGGGGATGTTCCTGAGGTGGAGACCATTGGCTTAAGCGGCAGAGGGTCCAAGGGGTCCGAATTCTCTTGGGTGGATCTTCTCCACATTTGCCTCCGTGATAAGATCCCCTTGCCCCATGAACCCCGCGTTTTCTTCAGAGCGGAACCCTGCAGGGCCCTGGGGCCGCCCAGCCCGCTGGCCCCAGTTCATCAGCTCCCGGTTTGCTGGGTTGTTTTCTCCTGGACGTCCGACCTCCTTGCCTGACTGCATTGCATCTCGCCCGTTCCTGGCATCGCCTCTGACAGCTGGACTTCTTGAGGAAACCGCTCCCCAGGGCCCCCACCACGCTCCCTGGCTTCACCTGGACGCAGAGCAGGACAGGCAGACATTTCTTCTCTGTAGAGCGTCCGCCTTCCTCCCCCTCAACCCCGCCCCTGGTTATCTGTATTTACTCTGCAAATCATTTCCTCTGCTTCACTGTTTTCCTTTGAGCCCAATTGCCTGCTCAGTTCTCCGTCCTTTCTGTTTATTTCTACTTCTCATTTTTCCCATTGATCAGATGCCCTGGAAATAGAGCAGGAACAGTGTGTTCCCTGTAATATTTGGTTACACTTAATATTTCTCAGCAAAACGTTGACTTGGAGCACCAAGCAGTAAAAACCCAGGCCTGCTCTGCTTACACTGGACAGCGGCTTCAGCACAGGCTCCGATTCATGATGGATCCATTCCCTCCTTAAAGGGGAATCACACCCAGGCACACACAGGAAGGTGCCCAGCAGGCGAACCCCCGGGCTCCCCCACAGGAAGCCCTTTCCTCAAATAAGCGAGGGGCTATGGCACTCTCCGTGCCTGACTGAGAAAAGACGTCACAGCCGGTAAAAGCGCCCGGTGAATATATCGTCAAGCCCGGAGACTCCTTAAACGAAACAGTTTTTCTAAACCAGCCTTTGCCATCGGCACCGCTACTGTTGGTTCTCTGCGATGCCACCTTCTGAGGATGTACCCCAAACTGAGAACGAATGAAGCTCTTGACTGCAGGGGTCCTTAGAGGTCTCCTCGGCGGGCAGATGAAAGCTACATGCCCTATGTCCCGAACTCCAGCGCCAACATCACAGACCAGTCTGGGTGTTCAGAAGCTCATCTGGGTGAAATTCAATACCCATGGCAGAGACCGTGGGCTTGAACCGCAGACTCCCTAAGGGGGACCCAGTCTTCTTGCGTGGATCTCCCCCATTTTGGCTTCTGTTAGAGGACGCACTTCTTCCATGAACCCGATGGTTTCCTAAGAATAAAATCTTTCAGGGTTTAACCCTCAGAAGGTCCCCATGCGCGGATGGCCATGGTTCAAAGTGAAGAACCAATCTCTGCCTACCGGTTTAGGAAATATTGCAAGGGATGCATTGTTTGATTATGTTAACAGAAAACGATGCAATGAAAACTCTTATTCAAACCGATCAACATTTTGCATCTTGAGGTTTCTCTTTGGGCATAAAGATATATTTTTGTGTGTGGTTTCAAGAAATTGTTTTTAATGTTTATTTATTCTTGAGAGAGGGAAAGAGACAGGCAAAGCATAAGCAAGGGAGGGACAGAGAGAGAGGGAGACACAGAATCCGAAACAGGCCCCAGGTTCTGAGCTGTCAGCACAGAGCCCGACGAGGGGCTCGAACCCACGAGCCACGAGATCATGATGACCTGAGCTGAAGTCGGACGCTTAACCAGCTGAGCCGCCCAGGCGCCCTAGCCTTTTCTGCGGTTTAAAGAAGCCAGAAAAATGAATACGATAAAGAAGGAAATTGAAAACCCAGATTTTCTAGGAAGTCTGTCGTCATATCTCACCTATTACGATGAAGTTACCAAGGGGCCCATCAAGTCACTATGTACAGGGCAGCTCTGACCTGGAGACTTGAATATGTAAGGACATGGCCACAGATGCCCTGAAGGCAGTGCACCGTGCTGTGCCCCTCTCTGCGTAGGCAGGTGCTGCTTGCCTCGACTGCGTCTGATAATTCTCAGCTCTAAGTATCTGCATCACTAACCCTACCCCATTCTCCTAAGGAGGTAGATCCTGGGTCTCTGGTCCAGCCACCAGACTTCTGTCACAGGAGGTGGGGAGGGGGACACTGCAGAGCTCACCGTGCTGGCTGCAGTTTGGGGTGGGGAGGTGGGGAGAACCGCTGAGGAGGTGAAGAAGGAGGGTAGAGGTCAGTGAACGCATACCGGGGAGCGGACAGTAAGAGATGCCAATGTGACGGGGGGTGGGGCTTTAGAGACAAGAGGATGTACACGTCCAGGAAGACTTGTTGAACAACATGATGATAATCCCCAGTTTCCCAAACAAGGACAGAGTGAACCGAATTGCTGGTCACTTCTCCCGCACTTGGATAGTTGTTTCTTTCGGATCCATCCCCTGCTTGAGATGGGCTTTGAGGATCTGGTTTTATTCAGATTCCATAGATTGAGTTCTTTCCCCTGAATGTGTCCCATGCTTCCCTCCCCCCAAAACACTGAGTTCTTAACAGTCACAAGTCAGAAAGTGAAAAGCAGGCAGAGAAGTATGCATTCGATAAACTCTCAAGACCTCGCGATACAGTGTTGAAAAACTAGTTTTCAGGTTAAGTTATTTGGGGGCTATGCGAATTATTCATCAGAAAATAATCAGAATAGCCCACCCACACTGCGGTTTGTCTGAGTCGTAAATCAATCTGCTGCTGCTCAAGGTGCTAGCGGGTCATTATGGGATTAAGATGTTAAGTCACAGGCACCTCGGAAAAAGCCTTTCTCGGGAAAAGGTGGCAACTTTATTTTTAATTAAAACTTCCCTTTACCCCTCACCTCAAAGGCCCCCCTCACCTCAAAGGCAGCCATTTCTGACCACCTCGGAGGGAGAAGCGCGGAGCCCTTTTGTGTTATCTCATCCCGTCCTTCAGCCTCTCCGTTCCTTGACTTCAGATCCTTTCTCGGGCAAACGCGACGTAGAAAGGACAGACTTCAATTGCTTCATTTTCTGAAGGTTAAAAAGGTTCTTGTAAATGACTGACACAAATCCTGGAAACCCGGTTAAAACAACTGGGTACCAGATGGCAAAGGAAAGTGGTTTACTGTAAAGTGTTGCAGAGTAGGAGCTCATTTACAAGAAGCAATTACACAAACAGCCCTGAGTATCCCAGATCCCATAAAAGCATGGCCGGGGTAAAAACGCAGAAGCAGTTGCACATGTGCGGTTTCCAGCCTCACACAAAAAGCACACACGGTGCGATGGGTCACCTTACCTGTCGCCCACCACCTTTCACCTTCATTATGACACCAAGCCTAGATCGGCGTACCAACAGGCAAAGAGCTTCACGTCCAGATAGAAGCCCTTCCCTTTCTCCATCGCTCACCTGCCTGGGGGAGTTTCCTAGTGTGAGAAATTTGCCAATATAAGGAAAGTAGGCAGCTGTCATCATCCATGGTCAAGCCTGGGGAACTTGGCTTTTCCCTCAGGTTATGGAGAACATTCCTTGACAACCTGGAATAATGCCTTTTTGTCCTCAATCTCTCTTAATTCATTTTATTTTATTTTTTGAAAGAGAGAGAGAAAGAGGGAGGGCATGAGAGTGGGGGAGAGAGGCAAAGGGGGAGGGAGAGAGAGAGAGAGAGAAAGAATCTTAAGCAGGCTCCACGCTCAGCAAGGAACCTGACGTGGGGCTCGGTCCCACCACCCTGGGATCATGACCTGAGATGAAATCAAGAGTCAGACACCCAACCAACTGAGCCAGCCAGGTGCCCCCCGTCCCCAATCTCTCTTTAAATTGGGAGTGAACATAATACAGTTCACTCTTCATGTTCATATATGGCTGTATTCTTACATGCATATAAACGCAGTTAAGTAAATGCACAAAAGCAGGTTGCAAAGCTATAGGTGGGAATTGTACAGTGTTTTGCAATTTCTTGCTCTGAATTCCTGGTTGGTCTGGGCTGATCTGGCTGTCCTAGTCAACGCAGAGCCTCCTGTTCCCTTTCAATTGCCTTGGGCCCGAGTCTCTGCCTCCGTGTACCATGACCTCCCCCAAGATCAATTAATTCTCCAACTTTATCCCACTTGGCCCAGATCGGCAAGCTTTCCCACACGGTAATTGACTTGACTGTAATCTGTGCTGGGGAGAGACCAGTGCTCACACGGCACAGTTTTATTGCAGGTGAGAACGTATATTTTCGTGGAGGTTCTATCAGAACCTTCCTTTGGAGTAAATAGAACGAGACAAGAATGTAGGTAGCACCTTGCCAAAGCAGTGCCAGAAATACTTTTGTGCAGATGGGCTTTTTCCAGGGCCCTGAAGTCACGGTCACCATCCTCATAACATTCAATATGTGCGTCTGTGAACCTTCATCCTGGAGAAAGCAAGATTAGAAATCAGTCAGCCATGCTGACTTACACCCAGCGAGCTCCCATGGACCGACTCAATGGAGGTTGCTTCCAAAGCCCTCAAGACACTTGAGATGGACCTGGCAGGTCAGAGCCAAATGGAATGTGCCTGACAAAAGCATTTGATCCCCAAATGTCCATCGGTTGATGAGCGGATTAGCAAAATGTGGTCATTCAGGTTTGCTAGCGCTGTCCTAACAAAATTCCACAAGCTCAGTGGCTTAAACAACAGAAATTTATTTTCTCACAGTTCTAGAGGCCAGGAGTCCAAGACCAAGGTGTGGGCAGATTTGGTTTTTTTCTGAAGCTTTTCTCCTTGGCTTACAGATGGCCACCTTCTCACTGTGCCCTCACATGGTCTTTCCTCTGTACGTGCACGTGTCTATGTCCAAATCTCCTCTTCTTCTAAGGACACCATTCATGTTGGATAAAGCTTTACTGTAAAGATCTCCTTTTAACTCTATTATCTCTTTAAATACCTTCTCTCCAAATATGATTATGTTCTAATGTACCGGGGAGTTAGAACTTCACCATATGAATTTGGCGGGAAGTACTCAGTCCATAACGGTGATATGTCTATGCAAAGAAATGTTATTTGACAATAAAAGGAAAGGAAGTGCTGACATACACTGCAGCATGGATGAAGCTTGAGAATGTTATGCCAAGTAAAAGAAGCCAATTACAAAGGACCACACATTGTGTGATTCCATTTACGTGAAATGTCCGAAACGGGCAAATCTATAGAGACAGAAAATAGATTTTAAGTGGTTTCCAGGAGGTGGGAGAGGGGAGAGAGAATGGGGTGTGATTCTAACAGGTATGGGGTTTCTTTCTGCAGTAAAAGTAGTCTGGAATCTGATAGCTTTGAATATATATTAAAAACCACTGACCTTGATACTTTAATAGAGTGAACTTCGGCTAAGAGAATTATATCTCAGTAGCAAAAGAATGTGATCGTTTTTGCTTCGCCCATTTGGGGGTGGGGGCTCTCACAGCAAAATGCTGTGCCTGGTAAATTTCACAAAAACCAATTTCCTAACGTTTTTATGACAGATTTGGTGCTCGAGTTAAAGTAGATCTAAATGAAGATCTATTCCTGACCAGGAGCCACATCCTTGGGTGTTACAAAGCTGGATTCAAGTTCCTGCTCTTCACCTTGTGGAGTTGGAGAGGGCAGAGGGACATCAGAGACCCTAGTCTGAAGCCAGTCAGAGTGTACTTAAGCTCCTGAGCTTTATTAGAACTAAGACTTTTAATCTAACCCCGGGTAGGTCACCCCTTTTGTCAGAGCCTGTGTGAGCCTTCTCAGCCCTCTCTATCCTCTTCCATCCTCTCTGAATCTCAATATTTTAAGACCTTACATTTTTGAAAGTCATTCCCTTCTTCCTTACTTTGCCCCCCCCCCCCCCGCCCCTCGTCCATGAGGCTACAGTCTGAGTTCACTCCACCTGCAAGTGTGGTCATTCCACGTTCTCTGCCTCTCCTCCCTGCCCTGTGCCTGTCTCTGTGCCTGTAAGTTGCTCCTGGCCTCCTCAGGCTGAGATCCACCTGTTCACCCATTCTTTCATTCAAACAGTATGTGTGCGGGCACATTAGACACACAGACACACTCACATGCCTGAGCAAAGTGACTGTGGCTCCTGGGATAAACCTACCCCACAATAGCCACCAAACATCGTTGGACTGTGTGTGCATCCGCTTCCGCCTTGGTCTCTGGGAGCCGTTGCTGTGCTTTGCTCATCTCCACACAGCCAGTGCTTAACACGGTGCCCGGAGAATGGCAGGTGCTCTGGGAATGTCTACGGGTCTGTTGAATGAGTAAGTGACATCGCCAGGTACCTCTCGGTGTTTAGGATGTTTTCGGTGTATGGTAATTCTGCCTCTGTGGGACCCATAGTCATTCCATGCCTGTAATTACTTATCTATCAGCCTTTAAATATATGAGACGTGAACATAAGTTATCTGCTTTCAATGGAAAAAACTTAAATCAGGAAGAACATTCAAGGAGACAACGAAGTTCACAGCCTTGAACTTAAGGTTAAGGGTTCTCAGTCTTAACACTGTTGATGTTTTGGTTCAGATGATTCTCTGCCATTACGGTTCTCCTGTGAATTTTAGGATGTTTAGCAAACTTCTCAGCCTGCACCCATGAGATGCCAATAACAACTCCCACCACCACTTGTGAAAACAAAAATTGTCTTCAGACATTGACAAAAGTTCCCCAGGGGACAAGTTGCCCTTGTTTGAGAACCCGTAGTAGAACTGCCTAGAAGAGCCTTCTCAGATGTTATTTTTCTCTCCCTATATAAAGTGGGGTTTTTTTTCATTTAGAAAGTTTTAGTTTTAAATAGCTTTACAAACCTATTCAATCAACCAACCAAAATAATCAGAATCTAAACATGTACATTAGCTACTTTCTAGGTTTTAGTTAGACTGTCCACACATCTTCATGGCTAACCATTTATACATTATCTGGGTGCAAGACCACTTAAAATTCATTCTCAGATCAGAAGATAACCACCACTGTCACACAGCACTCTCTCTCTTTCACACACACACGCACACACATATGCACACACGCACATGCGCACACACACATGCATACACACACACACACACACACACACACACAAATGCACACACACAATTTCCTACCCAAAAGGTGAATAATTAGATTGCTTCCTTTTTCCCACTGTGGTAAAACTTCTGGGACTTTTTCTTTATCTGGCCCTCCTGTCTTTCCAGGCACATGGCAATTCTACTTTCTGGCCATTTCCGTTTGGTTGGACTCATGTGGCTAATTCTACTCAGTGGGCTATCGGCATAGCGCTAGGTCTCTCTGTTTCCCTGTTACAGTATCTGTGAAAAAAAGTCTTGAGTTGACATGGTTAAGCCCCAAGAGGGAGGCAGTCTGGACTGCCAGGTTGCTACACGGAGGACAGTTGCCTCAAGGAGCTTCCCAAAGTCATCGTGGATTTGGCTTGAGTAAGAAATCTCTGTGGTGTCACGCCACTGAGGTTGGGGGCTTATTACGTACAGAAGCCTAACCAGGATCATGCTTATCGTGCACTAGTAAGTAACTGGTGTGTCCACTAAGGAACAGGGTCCAAAGTTGTATCTGAGCCGTCTGGACACTTGTCTGGACGCTGCTGACAGAGGAGCAAATCACGGACTACAACGTCAGTCTGGCCAACCGAGAAAGAAAGAAGAGGCTAGACCGAACACATTTCGCATTCAATTTTGCTTACATTATATGAACAAGGAGTCACGTAAACAAAATTGTAATTACAAGTAGTTTTACTAATAAAAGTGTATCACACAGGGCATGCAAAATGTGCTTCTGTTTCTTTAAGTGTTAGAGGGAAACCTGATGAACTCAGGGGGCTTTATGGAGCGGCTTCGCATCCCCCAAACTGCTTCGTATCCATACTTTGGGCCCCCAGCAATTCACATTCCATATAAACCACTCAAAAATAGCTTCCAGTACTGATGGAAGGCATGACCTTGGGCTGAAAATTTATTTAGGTACCAGCAAGGCCTGGCCATTCTGTGTCTTTTAGGCCACTCTGCGTTGATTCCGGTCAATAGCCTGTTTTAAGAAAAGTATAGGCCAGATTAAAGAAAAAAATAAAGGAAGGAAGAAAGAAAACCTGACTTCCCTTGAGTAAACATGGTAACACGACAGCTCCAGTGGGTAAATAATGCACGTGTAAAAAGCCTTTCCAAATAGGTCTTTATCCAGCATGCTGCTTTCATAAGCTACCACCGTTCTTAATATCCTCTGATTCAAAAGTCCTTAAAAAAATGTCATGCCTTGAAAATGATAGACATCCTACTGGATCTGGGTTTGCTGGACTTTTTCGTCTTTATGAAGAAATGCATTTTTCCCTTTGGTTAGGGGAAAAAGTCTTTCTTGAAATACGATCCTCTCAGATAAATAATGGCAATAAAACTAAATGGAAAGTGGGAAAGAACATGGTTTCTGAGTACAGTGTGCAGCACTTTCTAATTGGAAAATGCTAAAAGGGAGTTTTCCTTGGAGGCCTCTCATCTGACTTCAGACCAAACAAAACAGTGATTTGCTTATGAGCATTGAGGTCTCTGTTTCCCTTGTTAAAGGAGAAGCAAAGGATGGAAGGAAAGTACCGAGTTATAAAAGTGTATTATAGTAATGATTTGAGTGGATATTTCACACAATATGATGAACATAGAAATCATAGAACATATGAGGAAGAGAAAAGAACTTTGAGGTCATCTGATCAACCCCAGCAGGGGCGGGGGGCGGGGAACAGAGATTATCATTCTGAAGAGTATTAATGACGAGCCTAGCAGACTTTGTATTCTTGCTAGCATAACACTTCTGCTCGTGAAGTATTCCACTTTTTCACCCCAAAGGAAATCTATCTAGCTTAGCTGAGTTCTTCTGGAATTTTGTGGGACCTTTATTCACCTGTCACAGAATGGGCTTTTGGTTTGCTAACGACTTTGAAAGCCGCAACTTTTGTAGTTCAGGACTTCCTGGGTCCTTCAGTCCTGTTACCTAGTGGGTCGTCAAAAATAGTGTCAGTGTTTTTAAAGGTCCTCTCATTTCCTTAATTAAAACTAGTAAGTCTGGGGCACCTGGGTGACTCTGTCGGTTGAACATCAGACTCTTGGTTTTGGCTTAGGTCATGATCCCAGGGTGTTGAGATCAAGCCTCGATTTGGTCTCTGTGCTGAACGTGGAGCCTGCTTAAGATTCTCGCTAACCCTCCCTCTGCCCTTCTCCCCTACTCCCTTTCTTTCTCTGTCTCTCTCTCTCAAATTATAAAAGTAGTAAGTCTATAATGTTAGCGTAATTAGTATTAAAATGTTGTAGAGTAGATAAAACTGTGTCGTGCCTGTGATTTGACAATATAATCATTGTTTCTGTCTCCATCCTTCTCTCTTCTTCCCTCCTCCTATCTCCACTCCTATTTCTTCGCTACTCGTGCCTTTTAAATTTACATTTTTATTCATATATAATACCCATACAGATACATGTATACAGAACAAATATAGCTCAATGAATTTTTTTTTTCAACCTTTATTTATTTTTGGGACAGAGAGAGACAGAGCATGAACGGGGGAGGGGCAGAGAGAGAGGGAGACACAGAATCGGAAACAGGCTCCAGGCTCTGAGCCATCGGCCCAGAGCCCGACGCGGGGCTCGAACTCACGGACCGCGAGATCGTGACCTGGCTGAAGCCGGACGCTTAACCGACTGCGCCACCCAGGCGCCCCTCAATGAATTTTCCAAACAGAACCCGCTTATGTATCTAACACTGAGCTCAAGAAAAGAGTGCACTGGCACCCCAGAAGCCCACCTGGGCAGCCACCATCTTGAATTTAACATCATAGATCAATTCCTCCTGTTTTTTTTATTTTATAGAAATGGAATCTTCTAGTATATAGCTTTTGTTTCTCGATTCTTGTCCTCAAGTTCCTATCAGTGAGGGTCATCTGTTGCAGGATAGTTTTCCTTTCCATTTAGAAAAATCTATCGCCAGTGCCCAGCCTGGGGTACATTTATTTCCATGTTTCTAGCTGGCATTCCTTCTCTTCTCTTTTAATTTGTGTATTGCCATTCACTGCCATCTTCTGATTTCTTCCCTTTATCGGGTCAGACATGTTGATCAGACTAAAGCAGCAGAGGCACCATGTGCTATCCTGGGAATGCACAGGCAGAATCCTCTCCTCCAGGACCCACCCAGTGGATACAGCTGGTGCTGACCAGGAACGCAAGTGAAGGATGATACAGTGAAAGGTCCGGTCCAAAGTGTTTTCATTAGAAACAGTAGTAAGTACCTGTGATGGTAAATTTTCTCTGTTAACCAGGCTGGGCCATGGTACCTAGATACTTGGTCAAACATTATTCTAGATATTTCTGTGAAGTTTATGTCAGATGAGATTAACATTTAAATCAGTAGACGTTGAGTAAAGCAGATTACCCTCCATAATATTGGTGGGGTTCATCCAATCAGTTGAAGGCCTTAACTGAATAATGGCTGACCTTCCTGAACAAGAAGGAATTACGCCAACAACAGATGGTGTCTCAACTTGGACTCCGACTCTTCTGTGGGTCCCCAGCCTGCCAGCCCACCCTGCAGATTTTGGACTTGCTAGCTCCCACAATCATGTGATCCAATTCCTTAAAATTAATCTGCCTCTTTATATATCTAGATTATATCTATATCATGTCTATATATCTAGATTATAGACACAGATATTATGTTTATAAACACACACAAATCCTACTGGTTGTGTTTCTCCAGCGAATCCTAGCATAGCCCTCTCCCCACTCCTTCCAAAGCTGTGGAGGACCTTGCTAATTGATGAAGATAAGGCATTCTTTATAGCTGAGCCCTCAGAATCTTCCTCAACTTAGTCCTCCAGGTAACCATGGCCAGCCAATGAGAGTTAAGTTGTAAGTTGTAGATTGTGAGTCTTTCTTGTGCTTTCTTGCACTTGGAGCACTGGTTCTCCATTGGGGTGATTTTGCCCACCCCATCCCCACCAAGGAGACATTTGGAAAGTTTAGAGGAATTTTGTTGTCCCAAATGGGGAGAGAGGAATGCTGTTGGCATCTAATGGTAGAAACCAGGGATGCTGCTAAATATTCTTACACTGCACAGGACAGTCCCCACTCAACAAAGAATTTTCCAGCCCCACATGTCAATTATACCAAGATTGAGAAACGCTGCACGAGAGAGACATCATCTATGGTCTCGAAAGTTTTGAGGTCACGTAGATTCAGCTATTAAAAAATAAACAGCTAGGAAATTCCTGGGTTCTTAACACAGCAATTTTATATGGGTTGGAGAGACTTAATTCTTTTTTTTTTTTTTTTTTATTTAAAAAAAAATTTTTTTTTCAACGTTGATTTATTTTTGGGACAGAGAGAGACAGAGCATGAACGGGGGAGGGGCAGAGAGAGAGGGAGACACAGAATCGGAAACAGGCTCCAGGCTCCGAGCCATCAGCCCAGAGCCCAACGCGGGGCTCGAACTCATGGACCACGAGATCGTGACCTGGCTGAAGTCGGACGCTTAACCGACTGCGCCACCCAGGCGCCCCGAGACTTAATTCTTAATAAACAATCTGGAAAGTTATCTTCAAGTTCTGAAGTAATGTGGATATAACATTCCCTTTCAGTTATCATTTTTTTGTGAGAGAAATTATTTTTCGCCTTGTCTCCTCTTAATTCCCTTAAAGACGGAGTCTCCTTTTTCTTCCACAGACTAAAAATGGATGCCTTCTTTCTAACATAATCCAGCCCACAAAATATTTACCTGAATCAGCAATCTCTTGACCGGTGAGAACATGCTACAGATCCTGGGAAGGAGATTGAAAGAAACGAATAAATGGCAGCTTCCTGCACTTTGCTTTCAACAATAACAAAACATATCGAAAGAGCAGAATGCAGTAGTCAATAGATTTTCTCATTCCTGGCAACCACAAGGCTTTCTTACAGAGAAGTTTCTCCCAGCTCAGTGTTCACCACTGGTTTGGTCAGAAGCCCAGGAAGTCTCTCTAAAGATGTTAAGCACTTAACACTTGGTGCAGGAGGCCCTGATTTTGTGCTTTCTACAAGGGGGCTCTCTATCTCTGGAAGGGACAGGAATTTGCACGAGAACTTATGTCTGCTATACTCTTCAAGGCACAGCACATACTAACACAGTACTAACAGGGTAATAGATAATTTACTGGATTTTTGGGGAATAAATTATTCTAAATACACTGTGAGTTTTACTAATTTAAAATATTCACAACAGAGGGCGTGCAGAATGTGCGAAAAACAGGTATAAGCTAGGAGAAAATGTAAAATGATCTTTTATTAACATGGAATTTCATTGTATTTTAGACTGTGATACTAATCCCCAACAAGCAGGGTAGAAAGGAACGAGTAATTCTTTTTATAGTGCACAAAGTTCATTAAAAAAACCTATGTGAATAGTCTCTGGAGACCCTAGAGATAAAGAGAAATCAAATAAAAATAAATCAGCTCAGAAATCTGTTAATGTTGGTGCAGAATATCAGGAAATCAGCACTTGGGAAACCAACACATTTAATTATTATTACTACTTTGTAGTAAGATAGTTATTTAACTGTGTCGCCAGTGAAAGGAAAGTGGTATATTTTTCAGTTTGGTATTTTCAGAACTGCGGGTGATGAGCTAAATAATCAATATGTAAGAAAATTATTTTTATCTCTTCCTGTTATAGCCAAGCAGCCAATTATCTTCAATAGGTTTTATTTCTAAAAGCCACAAGGAAAAAAGGAAGGTCAACAGATGAAAAGGACCCAGCCTCTTGGCTTGGATTTCAAGACCTTGGTGGCAATATTCCAAACATCCTGAAGTCTGATAACCAGGATACTTAACAGTGTCTTGCCACCATGAGGTTCAGAACTCTTAGTTCTGAATCATGATCTCATTGTACATTGTCTACGGAAAAAATACAAAACCTCAACTCTTTTGTCCAGCATATGCCTAGTGAGATTCCAAAATTAGGTGACCGGTTTATGCTCCAATAAAAAAAGAATTACTGGTGAAACAAAACATCGCTAGAGGGTAAGGTAAGTTTGAAGAGAGAAAAGAGTGTTCCTATCTTTGGGATCAGCCATTGGTCAGCTGATCGATGGACTAAGAAACAGATAATCAAGAAATAACACAAAGGGCTTCAGCGGATCCACAGGTGTTGTGCGAAAGGCAAGTTAGGAATCCAGGGTCACCACAGCTGTAGCTGACTAGAGTTGGCCGTGCTGTGAACCATTCAAATGACCTCTGTCTTTTGTCGTGCGATACGACAGCTTGAGCTAAGTTATTCTCTCATCTTTTAGAGTGGGTCTGATGAAATTCGCTTGTTGGTAAATTGGTATAGGTTGGCCTTCTCCTATTTTATCACCACCTCTAAGAAGTCAAAGTGAAAGCCATCAGATTCTGTTTGCAAAGCCATGAAGTATTTTCTCATGTTGGTCAATATGGTTTCCCCATCTTGATCAGTGATGACCCACTGGTAGCCGTGCCATTTGAGGTATTAAATGCTCCATCTTTCCTACTGCTAGAGTTCTCCTCTGACATCCACCTCATTTCTTTGAAGCCTACCTCAAAGACATGAAGAAAATTAACTGGGTGGCCAAGACCTGACTCAGACTCTACAGGAAGTTGGATCTGGGTTCTGATTCTTCCTCCGCCACTTAGCACCACTGTGTTCCCACTCAGGTTACCCCAGTCCTCTGGAAGAGGTCACCATGGTAGCTAATATTTATCGGGTGCCTAATCATGTGCCAAGTTCTGTCTCCGCCAAATGCATTGTCACTTAATTGTCATAATAGCAACCCTACAAGAGAGATACCAGTGCCATACCATTCTACAGATGAGGAAACAAAGGCCCAGGATCCGGGTGTGCCCAAGCAGAGCAAGTGTTGGTGTTCTCACACATGTGTTATACAGCTTCTCTAATTTCCAAATCAGAGTGCTTCTCACCAGAGAACTAGTCTGACTCACGTCAGCATCCACATCACAAAATTGGTCCGAGGAGGAAACCAGTCAGTACACGTGGCACACAGCAAAGGAATCCACACACACACTCATTCATCCATTCAACCAATATTGACCGAAGGCTCCTTATATGTCAGGGACTGTTCTAGGTCCCAAGTTTATGATATGATAAGAGTTCCTTCCTTCCCGGAGCCGATAGACTAGAAAGGAAATAGACCTCAGCCAAATCACTATATCTTAATAATACATCACCAGTGCCTTGAAGAAAAATAAAGCAAGAGATTGAGAGCAATGGTGTTATTAGGTGGTGGGAAGGCATGGAGGGGGGCCTTGGGGAGGATGCCTCAGATAGAGGGATCAGCTCTGTGAGGAAACAACCTTTGATCCGAGTCCTGACTAACTGGTGGCAGAAGCTGTGAAGATCTGGACAACATTATTCCTTCCTTAATAAAATTAATTATGTGCTAATTTCTTAGCTTAAGCAAAGAGAGTTATTTTTTTTTTAATGTTTTTATTTATTTTTGAGACAGAGAGAGACAGAGCATGAGCAGGGGAGGGGCAGAGAGAGAGGGAGACACAGATTCCAAAGCAGGCTCCAGGCTCTGAGCTGTCAGCACAGAGACCGTGGCGGGGCTCGAACTCACGGACTGTGAGGTCATGACCTGAGCCGAAGTCAGACGCTCAACCGACTGAGCCACCCAGGCGCCCCAAAGAGAGTTATTTTTTTAAAGGAGACTTTTTATGTTTACTTATTTATTTTGGGGGAGAGAGAGCGCTCAAGCAGGGGAGGGGCAGAGAGAGAGGGGGAGAGAGAATTCCAAGCAGGCTCTGTGCTGTGGGTGCAGAGCCCAATGTGATTCTTGAACCCACGAACCACGAGATCATGACCTGAGCTAAAAACCAAGAGTTTGATGCTTAGCCGACTGAGCCACTCAGGCACCCCCAAAGAGAGTTCTTGTCACCAGTGCCGACCAAAGCATAATTTCTCGACACTCTATCAACAAAAGAATAAAGCCGAAAATGCAGATGGAACAGGAAGAACTCTTCTGAAGACCAGAGAGAGACTGGTTCGCACAAACTCTGAAGGCATCATGAATGGAAAGAGCATTTCCATCTCCCCGGCTGCCGATAATTCACAAAGTCTCCCAAAGACAAAACCACAGTTGGCCCCCGTTTTGTTGGTTTCACTTAATTCTCTGACCCTGACTCTCATGTGGCTAAAAGCATATCATAATCACAGTGAATGCTGCCTCTCTTCATTCCATTAAAGGAAACCCAGGCCATTTCAAACACCATCATCCCATCCGACCTTGATTTTACAATGCTTTTCACTGAAGATTAGAGTTAATGCTTTTCTGAGAGGTTTGTCACAAAAGGGAGCTTAATTGGGGCGCATTTTCTCCATCCACACATTTGTTCAAAAGCTTTACTTTTAGAAAGTGTGTTTGTCATGAATGATTCATGCTCTGTGGGTATAGATTATGAACTTGGAGAACCAGGTCACTCGGGGAAGAAAAAGATACCTTGGCTTTCTGGGGATATAACCATATCATTCAGTGGAGTGGATTGAATAGTGTCCCCCCAAATTTAAGTCCATGTTATAACTCTACCCATGAATGTGAACTTATTTGGAAATACCATCTTTGCGGATGTCATTAAGGATCTCAAGATCGTATCATTCTGGACTAGGACGGACCCTAAATCCAAAATAAGTGTCCTTCAAAGAGAGAGAAGAGGGCCATTTGAGAGACAGAGACACAGAGGGAATGACCATGTGAAGATAGAGGCAGAGGCCGAGACTCTCATTTGGTCTCAAGCCAAGGAATGCCAAGAGGGCCAGCCGCCAAGAGAAGGCAAGAGAGAGGTCTGGAACAGATTCTCCCCAGAGCCTCTAGAAGGAGCCAATCTGCTGACATCTTGACTTCTAGCCTCCAGAACTATGAGACAATACATTTATGTTGTTTTAAGCCAACAAGTTTTTAGCGTTTTCTAAAGCAGCCCTAGGAATCTCATACACTTGGTGTCAATCTTTGATGTCGGAAGATTAATTGTGGAGTCCTTGGAACAATGGAGGACAGGCTCCAGTGTGCTTGTCAGAATGTAGGTTTTATATAGATTTTACTGGGAGAGAAAATTACAATGGTGGCTACTGTTTGTGTCTGCCCGATACCCATCAGCATCACACTCACCCCACCCCACAGGATAGACCATGGTCATAGTCACAGAGGTGGGAAAACCTAAACTGAGCCAATCATTGCACCCATCCTTATGCATAAAGCAGAGCCAATAGCCCGTTCACAGAGCCCTTGTGATGCACCCTTCCATGGGCTGCCTCTTCCATGGGTGGTCATGGGGACCCAGAGAAAGATACCCCTCGGGAATGACATGACTAGGTTTACATGGCCCCAAGGAGTAGGAATTGAAGTTGATAAGACCTATCGGGGAGCGAGAGGCAGTTGTGGGGACCTTTGAGAACTGACTGAGGCCAGGACCAAGGCAGTGGCAGCAGGGAAGAAGAGAAGAGACGACATTCAAAGGATCATAGAAAGTCAGGGGTGCCTGGGTGGCTCAGTTGGTTGAGTGGCTGACCCTCGATCTTGGCTCAGGCTCATGAGATCGAACCCCTCATTGGGCTCAACGCTGATAGCACAAAGCCTGCTTGGGATTCTCTCTCCCTCTCTCTCTCTGTCCCTCCTCTCTCTTTCTCAAAATAAATAAACATTAAAAAAAAAGTTAACACTAAAGACATGAAGTCCAACTGTGTGTAGAGAACAGAGGAAAGGAGGAGTCAAGGACACCTCACTAAAGTGGATTTTCAAGATCATTAAAGTTGGAATAGAGCCAAATTCCTTTGATGCTTTTGAGAGGTTTCCTCTACCCATTTTGCGTGTGTGTTTAAAGAACGCAATTATGAGATTATATCCCCGACAATGACAGGAATTGAGCAATTCAGGAATTTGCAGATTCTGACAATCAAATACTTTAGGATACTAGCTAAGAAGTGCATCTGGAAGTTTTCTGTTCTATCACAGGCATTGCCTCCCAGGAGCAACCTTGTAAAAGAAAATTCTGTCAAGAAACCTCAGTGTTCTTTCCTAAGGCAGAAGTAAAAAAGAAAAAATCTACATAGGAAATGTGAAGATTTTAGGGAGCTGAGAGTCTTCACAAACTACATACATGCCAAGGGTGCCTCTTCAACGCTCGAAGTGAGCAAAACCACAGGGGGCACCGTGCGCGCGCGGAGAGGAGGGATGGAGGCAAGGAGGATGAGCTGGTGAAAGTGTGGGGCCGGGGGCCTCATCCCAGAGCATATGCCCTCATGTGTAAAGTAGGGAAAGGCCAGGGAGGGTAACAGGGAGGCGTCTGCTTGCTCCCCACGGAGTGTTTAGCAGAAAGAGCAGCAGAGAACCCACAGAACTCACCCTCTGTGCGGAAGTTGGTGCCAACGCCTCTGGAGTCTTAGAACGTCCAAGTCAGAAAGAGCAAATCTCGGCGTTTTCGAAGTTTTAAACTTTTATGTATTTAACATGTAACACTGCCTTGAATGTGGGTTTCCAGGCAGATGGTTCCTGACTGGGGGCGGGGTGGGGAAGGGAAGAAGGCCCATCAAAGTAATATAAAATGATGTCAAGAGAAGGCTCTGGTGATATACAGATGTTCGAAGATTGAGTTCCAAGGAGCCGAAAACTAGGTTTTTCGGGAGATGAAAGGGGTAGGCGGCGTGGGAGGAACCCCAGGGCAAGCGGGGCTTGGGTCCTTAGCTGATGTAGCACTCCCACTCTGGACCACTGAGCTGGATTCAGCTGCCGAGGTGTGTGGTTTTGATCTCCAGTATTAAAATATATTGGATAATTTCTCAACACTTAAGAACCTAGCTAATGCGTATAGAGCTAGAGATTTCAGGCTCCTTTTGACAAATCTGAAAGCCTGACAACGACAGTCGCTTATTCCCACGAGTCAACAATCACAGGTATGGAGGACAAGAGGCGACCTCGCCAGCTGGCTTCCGTCCCACCTCCCTGCCACCTCCAGGCCTGGTCTGGTTCACATTTGGCTTTGGGCCCCACGTGCTAGAGAAAAGTTGATGAGCTGGGAGACAGTCCGTGCGTGAGGCGGGACTGGGGGTGGTCTCCATGCCCACATGTGGAAGGCTCTTGGGAGGCGACCATCTTCCCTAGCCCAAATGGATTCCAGCGTGGAATCTAGCATGGATCGGGTGCTCTCAACATTGTAGCTTTGGAAGCTTCTGGAAGCAAGAAGATAGAAATGAGGACTGCCAACTCACAAGGGCTGCACACAATGGAAGAGGAGTGAGCCTCTCAACATGGCGTCCTAGGGGCGCTTACAGCCACATGGTAGCCAGACAGAGAGAAGAGCAGGGAACGTGGTTCACAGGGAAGCACAGAAAATGCTTGACGTTATTGGGAATAGGAGTGGGAGTTTGAAAACTAGCACATAGGCGGGAACCTTGAGTTATTGACATTTAGATAATGAAAACAAAGATGATGCCTGGACATATGAGATGACTATTCAAAGCATTCTAAACTGTACACGTATTTAAACTAGTTCTCCTTTTTGGATTTTTATCCTAAAGCAATTCATCCATGTGTCCAAAGCTTTCATTAAAATGATTGTTATTTAATATAACTTGTAGTGACAAAGAATTGGCAATGCTTTTTAAAATCTGCAACAGTCAGACACGGGCGAAGAAATTGCATCATCTGAACGATAAATTCCATGTAGCCATTTAAATTCTCTACCAGAACTTATTTGGGATATTTAAATGCATGTCACAAAAAGTATATGCATGGTATAATGCCATTTTTATTAAAATTATAAACACACACAATGGGAATATATTCAAGTTTATACATTATGTGATTTTCCTATGGCTGCTGTAACAAATTACTACAAACAGCGTGGCTTAAGACAACAGAAATTTGGGGCGCCTGGGTGGCGCAGTCGGTTAAGCGTCCAACTTCAGCCAGGTCACGATCTCGCGGTCCGTGAGTTCGAGCCCCGCGTCGGGCTCTGGGCTGATGGCTCGGAGCCTGGAGCCTGTTTCCGATTCTGTGTCTCCCTCTCTCTCTGCCCCTCCCCCGTTCATGCTCTGTCTCTCACTGTCCCAAAAATAAATTTAAAAAAGTTGAAAAAAAAATTAAAAAAAAAAAAAGACAACAGAAATTTATTCTCTCACTGTTCTAGAGCCCAGAAGTCCAATAAGGTGGTTAAATTAAGGGCTAAAATCAAGGTATCAGCAGAGCTGAGTTCCTTCCAGAGGCTCTAGAAGAGACCCTTCCTTGCCTCTCTTCCAGCTTCCGTGGCTGCTGGCTTCCTCGGCTGCGGCCACATGGCTCCAACCTCTGCCACTGTCTCACATCTTCCCCTTTCCTGTGTGTCTGATCTCCTTCTGCCTCTCTCTTCTAAGGACTCTTGTGATTGGATGTAGGGCCCACCCAGATAAGCCAGGATAATCTCTGTCAAAATCATTACCTTAATCAAGTCTATAAGGTCTCTTCTTCCTTGTCAGGTACATTTACATATTCCAGGGAGTAGGACATTATTTCATCCCAAATATTTGGTCCTCCCAAATATTAAAAGGCATTTTCTTTCCTCATTCCTTCCCTGCTTTTCCTTAGAGTCAGCATCTGGTCACATCAGCAAGGCCAACGTATTTCAATTAGACTCAAATACACAAAATATTTATGAATTCTGACTTCATATAAGACCTAGTGAGTATTTTTGCCGAGGAGCCAAAAACACAAAGACAAAAACAAAAACAAAAGACTAACAAACAAACCAGCAAAAGTACCAGAGCAAAATCCATCTTTGTCCTTTCGAGTATTAAAAACTTGGGGGGCGCCTGGGTGGCGCAGTTGGTCGAGCGTCCGACTTCGGCTCAGGTCACGATCTCGCGGTCCGGGAGTTCGAGCCCTGCGTCGGGCTCTGGGCGGATGGCTCGGAGCCTGGAGCCTGTTTCCGATTCTGTGTCTCCCTCTCTCTCTGCCCCTCCCCCGTTCATGTTCTGTCTCTCTCTGTCCCAAAAATAAATAAAAAACGTTGAAAAAAAAATTTTTTTTAAATAAAAAAAAAACTTTGTTCCAGGGGCACCTGGGTGGCTCAGTGGATTAAGCGTCTGACTCTTGGTTTCAGCTCAGGTCATGATCTCACAGTTGGCGAGATTGAGCCCCCACCTCAGCTCTGTGCTGACAGTGCGAAGCCTACTTGGGATTCTCTCTCTCCCTCTCTCTCTCTGCCTCTCCCTACTCATGCACACATGTGCTCTCTCTCTAAATAAATAAATAAATAAACTAAAAAATAAAAAATAAAAAAACCAACTTTGTTCAACATTCAAGACTTAAGATATATATAAAAATAGAAACATACCATATTCCTGATTTCATCAAATATGAAATTAGACGGTATATTCAGTGTAGATAATATAGAAAAACAATGAGATTTGAAAAATTCAAGAGAACACGGGATGGATGGATGGACTTAAGTGATGAGAGTGAGCTCCTTGGGAAATGTAATTCAACACAGGCATGAAATACTAATAGAGATTAGGATTTATCAAAATAGCATAAACGAAGGCAGGGCTGTCATGATTTAGAAGAATTCTGGCAGATGGTTCTAAACTTCAAAAAAGGAGTTGGAAACTATGTATGTATGTATATATATGTATATGTATATAAAGAGAGAGAGAGATAGAGAGAGAGAGAGAGAGAATAACTATTTGATAAGTGAGTGTGGACCCAAATTCTGAAAGACCAGTACTGCTAGGGACATGATTTGGTCCCCACACTGAAACATACCATTAAAAACAGGAACTAAAGTTAGCAACAGGCATTTTAAATAGGCTTCTGGACTTCAAGAGGTTTCTAGTTCAGTAAGAAAGATATGACTAAACAGTATTTATGCAAATCATTATGTTATCAATGTGAGGAGAGGCAAATCAATGCCTTTAGAATTAGAGGTGGGAGAACCTTCGAGGCAGAGGAGGCTGTGTGGAGAAGGTAGAATGTGAAATGGCCGTTGTTTGAAAATTTGGAAGGAATAGAGAAGTAGAAAATTGATGGTGGTGATAGCTAATTTTTATTTAATCTTATGCCAGACACAGGGCTAATATATTTTTTTAATTAATTGTTGGGAAGAAAAATCTTTTCCTCTACCCTCTTCTGTTCAGTGCCTAGGGGCATGTGAATTAAACTGACAAAAGATGGATGAACAAGAAAAAAAGCACCCAATTTTTTACTAATACTTATGTGTATGGGAGTTCACCAAATAAAGGAATGAAACTTCAATAAATGGTTAGCCTTGGGGGCTTACATACCCTTTCAACAAAAGAAAGAGGGCTTGGGTTTGAAGGGATGATAAATAGTGGGGAAGTGGCTAGGAAATATATGGGGGAACCAATGGAAGATAAGGGCTATTTTCATAAGGTCTGTTTATGCAAACTCATCTTAGTGTTGACTCCTTGTGTTCAATGATAAGGGTTTGCTTTCTCTTCCTAGAAGAGGTGGGGGGCACCTTTCTCAAAGGGAAATTTATGTCCTGCTTTTAGGCAGATAAAGGCAGGGCAGAGAACTCTTTCTATATCACTCGATTCTCAATTGCCTTTAGCTCCAAATAGTCCTTCGGCCAAAGTGGCAAAAAGTTCGTTGGTATCTTCTGATCTCCTTCACGATAATCATGTGTAATCCTGATTCCACTGTGACGTAGTCATGATTGCTGCCTCTTTTTTTATAGGTGGAAAAACTGAGGAACAGGGAGGTTATGTTACAACAGGCGTGCCTGAGAAAAAGGTAGGATTCATTCTGACTGGAAGGCAGCACAAATGGTGTAGGTATCACTTGGGCAATTTCTTTCTTTTTTTTTTAATCCTCCCCCGCTTGGCCAATTTCAATATGACAGCCTGAAAAGCTTCTAGATGTGCTGCGCTCACTTGTTTATTTTTCAGAAGAACTTGATGGCTCTGTACTTCTTTAGCTGGTTCCTCTTCCTCTCATGTTGAAAACCATTCAAGGAGCATTTTAATCAATCAATACAGCAAATAGAGCAGGTGAGGAACCGAGGAAACAAAACTCAAGAGGATTATAATGATGAGAGGAAATTAGAGAAAGTCCATTCTGGTATTTTCATGTACTGTATCTCCTAAAAAGAGAGAAAAAATATATATATGTATATATAAAGTTGTATAAAAATAGGGCAGCGGTATAAGAGCCCATGTTATAGTTTCTTTTTCTGTCTAAACGTTGAACAGCACACTCCAATCGCCTAAGACGAAAGAGAAGAAAATGTGTTTGCTTACAGAAAACACACACACTCTCAATCCCTTCACTGCTGAACCCCATAGAACTAAAGAGTCATTAGCAACAAAGTATAGACTGGAAGGAAGCTCTTCAGATTGGAAATCACTGACACCAGCTGACCAGGGCAGTTCAGAGAGCCCAAGATCAAGGACCTGGTCCCCCAAGTCCTCCAGCGGGTTTTGCAGTCTGTGACCGAAGGTGATTCTTGGAAACGCTGGCCCTGTCACCAGAGCCTCCTCTCCAGTGTGCTGCCAGAGAAGTCTATGTCCATCCCTGCTTTCGGAAAACCATGCGACGCCTTCCCCTTGTCTCATTCAAGACAAGCGTGTTACTTGAGTACCTAGAAGCCACTGTGTTGACTCTAGGAAGATATGACTCGAGATGCCATGGCTCCTGTCTTTAGGAACATTGTACTAGTGTTCTATTGTTCTGTAACAAATTTCTCCAAACTCTGCAGCTTGAAACAACTCAATTATTAGCTTGCGGTTCTGTAGGTTGGTCTATGCCTGGGTTCTCTGCTTTGGTTCCTAAGACTGAAATTAAGGTGTTGGCAGGCTGTGTTCTCAGAGGGAGACTCTAGGGGAAATTCCTGCTTCCACACATATCCAGTTTGGGGGCAGAATTCATTCCTTTCAAGTTGTAGGACTGAGGTCCGCGTTTCCTTTCTGGCTGTTAGCTAGGGGCCACACTCAGCACCTACAGGCCATTCACATTCCTACGATGTGAGCCCTTCCATTTTCAAAGCCAGTGATGAGAAATCTCCCCCACATTGAATCCCTCCCCGTCTTGGATCTCTCTCACCAAGAAGAGACTAGACTGTCTTCAAGGTTCACCTGATTAGGTAAGGCCCACCAAGAATAAGTAGCCTCCCTTTCTTAAAGCCAACTGATTTGGGACCTTACTTGCATCTGCAAAACCCCTTCTCAGCTCTCCTAGATCAGTGCTTGAGTATACATCAGCAGGTAGAAATCTCCGGGGTCGTCTTAGATTCTGCTGACCATAAATATCTGCAAAATATTTATTGAATGTTGCCTGAAGGAAGAAAAAAATGAAAAAAAAAATATTCTGGCACTTCTGTGGAATTATCCATCAGGGAAAGGCAGTATAGCTTTTTCATAATCTCATCCCATGGCTGCTTAGTGTTTCATTGTTTACAAAGAGCCTACACTCACATTAATTATTAGTTTGCTGCTAACAGCAGTTCTGTAAGACAAGCCCACAGGGCGAGGCGAATTATTCCTCCTCCCCAGAGCTGTGTTCTCCTAACTCCTGGTCCACTGTTTCTTTCACCAAAAGAAATGACCGGTTCTTTAGGACTGATCTCAGACAAACTCTTTGGTGACACTGTCACCACGTGGAGGGGAGGGAGAGACGGGAGCACGGAATCAGGAGAGAGGGCCCAGGAGCAGGTTGGGCCTGGGGGGGGGGGGGCCTGGTTTGCTGGGATTCTCCACAAAGCAGGGCTGGCAGAGCTCGGAAGTGAGTCAAACGTAGCTGTGGGAGAGAAATGAGGCAGAAACCCAGAGGAGAGTCCTTGCAAAATTGACCTGGGCTCTTTGGCTGGATCTCGCTGGCCCAGGAAAACTATCTTCATGCTTTCTGGGCATTCTGTTCCCCCTGGAAGAGAAGCCCATTGTATCCAAATTGCAATAGGTTGGAGAGAAGGGAGATGGATCGATAGTGCCAAGAGCAACAGCCAGGGGCCCGTTCACCCAGGTTCTCGTCTCAGTGTCTCTTCTACTAAGCAGCAGTGTGGTCTTGGCTCAGCCGCTTATACATGATGTGCCTGGGGTGCCTGGGGGCTCAGTCTGGTAAGCAGCCAACTTCAGCTCAGGTCATGTTCTCACGGTTCATGACTTCTAGCCCCGCATCGGGCTCTGTGCTGACAGCTCAGAGCCTGGAGCCTGCTTCGGATTCTCTCCCCACCCCCCCCCCCCCCCGTGTCTCTCAAAAAAAAAATAATGAATAAATGTTAAAAAAAATTAAACATGATGTGCCTGATTTCCCTCATCGTTTCATGCTGGTGGTTGAGTTCTGTGATGTATATAATCCCTCTGGCTACAGATTCTGTGCTTTTGGTTGGTTACCGGGACTCTATGAAAGTACTTCTTTCTGGGATTAATAACAATACGCAGCAGCCTTTTCAAATTCCTTCCTTTTTCTGAAGTGACTGCCCAACCAGAGCTTATAAAGCATTCAAGTCTTAAAAAATAATTCACTGAATGTGCCTTTTTTTTTTTAGCACAGGTTGGAACAAACATCTATCCGTCAGAGGCTAATCGCCTGCACATGGGGTAACAGCTACGTGTGCGCGGAAGGAAGCTCCCAAATGCCATTTCAATAGGATGCTACTGACCCAAACACGCTTCGTGGGAAATCGGGCATCGCACTTGCAAATCTGGCTCCTTCAAAAACATTCCAAAGTCACCTGGTTGCATTTGACTCATGTGAACAAAAGCCTCCCCAAAAGTCCACAAAATAATCAACACAGAAAGACCAAACGTCAGGGTTGTCAACTGTGCTCTGTTTGAGGTGTCCAACCAATCAGAGTGAACTGTAAATTCCTTCGGAAACAAGTACATGTAATGAGATGTGTCCCACCCTTTGAGAAGAACAGTGGAGCTGATTCACAGAGCCACGCTCTTCTGTGATCCGAGCTTAATGAGTGGCATATGTTTTCAGTTTAATCAGGCCCCAAATCTTGGATTATCCTGGACTATTTTCTTCAACTCGACGTAGTCCTCTTGGCTCTCCCTGCAGAAGATATCCAGAATCCAACCACCTCTCACCACCTTCTAGAATTTCCATATTCTGAGCCAACTGTGTCTTTCCCCGATGACCCCATTAATTAGCCTCCTAACAGACTTCACAGTTTCCAACTTTGCCCCCATGGTCTCTTCCCAACATGTCAGCGAGAGCACTTATCACCGCCGTCACCCTTCCCGCCCAGACCCTTCGATGGTTCCCCATTTCAGGAAAGAAGGACAGCCCAAGTTCTTAGAGGGTCCCTCACCCATCTCCTGCTGTTCTCCCCCTTCACCCATGAGCACCAAGCACGGTCAGCAGCCCCATCTTAATCCTGAGCCCTCCGGCCAACCTCCCTGAGGTAGGGGTGTTCCCTCTACTGTAGTGTTCTTCTCTCAGACATCTTCTTGGCCAATTACCTCTTCCCCCTTCGGATTTTGCTCAGATTTCCTCAGTGAGTCTTAACCCGGCCTTTCTAGTCCTGCAACGTATCCCCAACCCCCAACCATCGTCACCCTTCTTACCTCAACCGGCTTGTTTTCATAGTATTCAGCCCCTTTAACATAAAGCATTGATTTAATGAGCGTTGCTTCATCCCTGTCTCCTACAGGAATGTAAGCCCCTCGACAGCAGCCGTCTTTGTTGTGTTTTGTGATGTATTCCAAACTCTAGAATCGCGTCGGGCAAATAAGACCTGCCCAGCGAAATTTAATCTGAGGCTCACGTACGTTAAAAATCAAACGGACCTGGGGCGCCTGGGTGGCGCAGTCGGTTAAGCGTCCCACTTCAGCCAGGTCACGATCTCGCGGTCCGTGAGTTCGAGCCCCGCGTCGGGCTCTGGGCTGATGGCTCAGAGCCCGGAGCCTGTTTCCGATTCTGTGTCTCCCTCTCTCTCTGCCCCTCTCTGCCCCAATTTCATGCCCCCGTTCATGCTCTGTCTCTCTCTGTCCCAAAAATAAATAAACGTTGAAAAAAAAATTAAAAAAAAAATCAAACGGACCAATAAGTTATATACAGTCAAATGTGCTAACCTGAAATGTGCTCATTTAGACAGTGTTTTCTATGATCCTTCTGAACTGTCCAGCAGTTATCCGGGAATGCATTCCGTCAACAAAACAGGATTCTAGCAAATCCCTAGAATACATTTGCATTGGTTATACCAAGGAACCACCCTTACCGCCTTCTACACTATTATTATTAGTATTATTAGTAGTAGTATTGTTATTGTAGCCTCCCTACCACCAAGTGAGCTCTCACTTTGTAGAACACAATGACCCCTTCCCTCCTCCCTATAAATTTTAATTTATATATAAAACTATCTCGGAAATGGCCTATAGACTACTATAATTTAATACGCTTCCACTGGATCTGTTCCAATTCCAGAAGAAACAGAAGGTGCACACAAATCAAGATGAGCCGGAGATAGGGGAGGACGGGCAGGGTGTGTTTCTCCACGGGGACCCCAGAGAACGGGGGCTGGGAGCCTGATGTTACCTCTCTACTCTTCCTCCGCGCCCTGCTGGGCTCCCTGTCCGCTGAACCCCACCAGGATCAGAGCAAGAGGGTCCATTGAGGCAATCGTCAGGGCTCATTCTCCAAGAGCCTAGAGCATCAAGGAGGATTGAGAGGCAAAGGAAAGGAAACGGCCCACCGAAAAAGAAGCTTGATCCACAGTAAAGAGATTCGAGCATCAACTCTGACAGTGGGTTTCAGAATTCAGAACATATTTTATATCATCATGTAGCAGCCATAGGCCTAGGTAAATACTGCTTTTCATAGCACACACTTCTGAAAACTGGCACTTGGACTCCCCACCCACCCAAACAACAACTCATTTTATTCCGTTCTATTCTTTATCTTTCCATGATGTTTGCAGCCCGGTTAAATTGACTTCACACCCCACTGGTGGGCAAGTTGCTGGTCAAGGCTGAGCCTTCCACTTAAAAAGTACAATCTCCAGGCCCCGGTGAGGTGAAGGGGCTTATCCAAATTTATAATATATGTGATTGGAAGGGCGTGGGTGTGTACGTGTGTACATTTATTGAAAAGAAAAACACTCAGTTTATTTCATCCCTCCAAATGTTCTCTTCCAAACCACACGCATATCAGCCTGTTTTGAAAGGTTTTTAGCAAGGCAGGTGTCAGGTAACACGTCAATTTCACGACCAGCAAAATAAACAAAGTCCTCCTTGTGCTGAGAAGGGAGGAGCTTGGGGTGGGGGGGTGGTGTGTGGAGGGTTGAGGCCATGACCCCTCATATGGGGGGAGCTACTTGGGATCCCACACAGACATCCTCGGGAGGGGTGGCCGTGAGCCTGGGCACATCGTCCACCCCCCCCCCCCCCCCCCCCCCCGTGTGGCAAGGTGTCTATGCTGCCTCGGGAAGGACCCTTGCTGGACACTAGGAGGGTGGCCGATGACAGCTTGCCCATGTGAGCCCGGGATGTGTGTTGCATGTGGCTGACAGTTATGCGGGAAGCTGTTCTGCCCTGAACCAGTTCATCCCGGAGAAGCTCCCTGTGACGACTTTGAAAGTAGCAGAACCCGTTCCCCCTTTGGCAGGACTCTGCGCCTTTCGCTCATTTCAAGTCAAGACTAATATCCCTAATGATTTTGAAGGGCCATAAACGATTCCTTTATGCCCGGCTGGGGGTTGGCCAGAATTCCACTTGCAACCCACAACATACACGCATGTTCCACAGAAAAATAAATACCGGCGTAACCATGTGGACGCCGGGCCTCGGAACACGGCCATTTTCGTAAGTACGCATTTAAAAAGCAACTTTGTTATTTTGGCATCTGCCTTTGAAAGCGGGCTTTCTGTATCCCTGGTGTTCTGTTTCCATTGGGGGGTGGTGTGTAAGGGGGGAACAAACCCTTAACTCTTTCAACGGTGTGAGAGCTGACGGATATTTAAGAAAAGACTTAGGTCAGGAGAAAATGCATCACGCCCTGCTTGCCTGGTTCTCTATCAGAGTTTCCACAAGACGTCCTGTCCCAACAGCCATCGAACGAAGAAATCTGTCCTCGGCAGAAAACTCCGGGCCCTTCGCCCGTGATGTCTGCCTTAGGCTCCATCTACCCGGCAGTGGTGTTTCTTCCCCGTGTTCCCAGCATATCTGAGGGTCTCCTGCGTGCGAGGCTCTGAGTGTGTTGGAAGCGTGTATCCATGTGCACATATGTGCACACACATATGCACACGGACATGTGCATGTGTGCTATGGGAGATGGGGAGAGGCTGAGGTAAATAAAACTCAGCCAGTGCTTTAAGGAATTTCTATTTCCAATGCCGAAATGAGACAGAACAGATGAAAAGCGAGCGCATAATCCAAGGAAGCGATGAATGAATGGATTTCAGAGGCTGGTCATGGCACAAGGCAACCCCACATGTCCTCACTCCAACGTCAGACCCTTCCAACCTCCCTTTGCCTCTTACTCACCGATGCCAGGTCAACAAGATAAATGCTTGCAACTTTGTTTCCAGAGCACCAAAGCAATGGCCAGAGGGGTTAACAACAGCAGCTGCGTGTGCAGGGTCTGGCATCTCATAGCATTGTCCATGCCCGAGATACACACACTGCTCCTTGTGCTGAACACCCCACCTTGACCTGAAGTGTGCTTTTCACCACCCTTGGTCACCCACCTGTACCTGGAGAGTAATCCGAGAGTTTTTCCACACATCATTCTGTGAAAAATGTATTTGCTTCCTAAAAAGAATGAGTGAAATTTTAATTTTGAGATAGTTTTAGATTTACAAAAAAACCTGGAGTGATAGGAGAGTTTCTGTATACTCCATACACAGTTTTCCCCATGGTTAACATGCTGTATTACTACTCAAGCTTGTCACAACTGATGACCCAACATTGATACATTCTTAGGAACTGAAGTCCTTACTTTATTCAGACTTCTCTAGCGTTTTCCTAATGTCCTTTTTCTGTCGGTACATCAGCCAAGACACCACAAGAGGCACGGTCATCGTGTCTCCTTAGGTTCCTCTCGGCCACGACATTTTCTCAGACCCTCTTTGGTTTTGATGACCTTGACCTTTTTGGGGAAGTGTTGGTCAGGTACTTTAAAGGATGTCCCACAACCTGGCTTTGTCGGATCTTTTTTCTCCTTACTAGACTGGGTGTTGAATTCACCTCTGGGCATGTAAATATAAAGGGTGCATTGAAAGATACACACGGTCTATGAAGTTTGGATAGTGAGAACCGATAGATGCTGCACAAGGAACACGCTTCTTGCACGGGACATATCCATGCATAGAGTGACTCACTGACTCAGTGTAAACGATGCTGCGTGTGGTTCCTTAGACCCATATGAAAAACAGATTTCAGCTACCTTAGGTGCATCTGATCGTGTCCTTACTTTAGCACAACAAATAAATAGCTATAGTGCCAGCCGTGTATATCGTTCGGTATGGGCTATAAGCTTTAACAGACAACCCACATTTTTCAGTGACAGACCCAAACCGAATTATATGTATCACTCATGCCAGAGATAAACTTAAGGCCTCCGGGTGGGGCTATGCTTCTTCCAGTGGTGGCTCGCAACTCCAGGCTTCCCTCTTCCAGAATCTACCGTCCCCTAGACTTTATACCTCTTATCCGCATTAGTTAGTGCACCAGAGGAGAGAGGAAGCGTGGAGAATGAAGTGAGAGGTTAGGGGCCAGACCTAGAGGTGTCAGGCATCACTTCTGCCCACATTTCATTGGCCAGAACTCCGTCACATAACCCCACCCAACTGCAAAGGAGGCTGGGAAATGTAGTCTAGCTATGGTTGCAGGAGAAGAAAGACTCGGGAAAATGTACGAACACACAACAGCCTCTGCCATCCTATGAAGTTACGTCACATAAAACCCTCAGTGGATAAAAGGGGATAAATGACTTGCAAGATAGATGCTGTTTTTTTCTTATACACATCCCTGTTCAGATTGTGTTGAAGATCTTTTGAGGTTATAGTATCTTCTGCATAGAGGCTTCCATTATAATGTGGATACTTCCTTACATGCCGAAATCTGTCCCTTTTTAAAATTTTTTATTTATTTATTTTGGAGAGAGAGCATGAGTGGGGAAGAGGGAGGGAGAGAGAGGGAGACACAGAATCCGAAGCAGGCTCCAGGCTCCGAGGTGTCAGCACGGAGCCCGACGCGGGGCTCGAACCCACGAACTGTGAGATCATGACCTGAGCCAAAGCTGGATGCTTAACCGACCGAGCCGCTCAGGTGCCCTGAAATCTGTCCCTTAACACAATATAAGAGGAGCAAAGGGGCAGAAATTGGGGTAAATTATCACATCAAAGAAATGTGCCTTGCCCTAAATACATGTAAAATTATTACAACGCATGACCGAAAGAAATGGCTCCCATTATTTACATTTTATAGAAATAGGGACCAAGCAGAGACCCGTAAGAGAAAACTGAACCTGAAAGCATACCTCAATCCAAGGTTAAATTCCATATATACCTTTATAGAAAAGAATGAAGTGAGTCTTTCCCAAATGGAGCTATTCTCTCTTTCATTTTTTTAATGACCTTCCTCAATCTGAGCTATAGTATGTCTGGATGCTAATTGTCTAGTGGTCTAGACAGTGATGATATTATGACCAAGTTATGCACAGATAATCACTGTGTCACTGTTTTCGGTGCTGCCTACACATATGCTTCACTGAACAGACTTGGCATGTGCGATTATTCTCTTGATATTTATTTTCACCATTTAAGTCGAGAATGCTTACTTAATCAAACTGTCTGGTGAACTGAGCATTTTTTTTTAAACAATTCAAATGAAATATGAGAGTCCTGAAGCAAAAAGAAAAAAAATCATGTTAATGTACTTTGTACATTTACGTGTGCTGGGGCAAGCCACCTATGATATCTTTCTTGCTTTGTTCACCAGGGTCAGATCTTCCCCAAGACTCCCCCACGCCGTTACAAATCGACCTCACCTCAAAGCCACGCTGATAAGGAAGACCCAGGAATTTCTGGAGATGTCTTTCAGTTACGCAGCATGAGGCTTTGTAATGGAGTTTCATGTGCCCCCCACGGCCCACCCGGTCCCATGCACAGCTTGCAGTAAAACAGGCAAACTACCTGGCTCTTCAGTGTTTTTAAAAGGAAACACTTGGGGCGCCTGGGTGGCGCAGTCGGTTGGGCGTCCGACTTCAGCCAGGTCACGATCTCGCGGTCCGGGAGTTCGAGCCCCGCGTCCGGCTCTGGGCTGATGGCTCAGAGCCTGGAGCCTGTTTCCGATTCTGTGTCTCCCTCTCTCTCTGCTCCTCCCCCGTTCATGCTCTGTCTCTCTCTGTCCCAAAAATAAATAAACGTTGAAAAAAAAAAAAAAGGAAACACTTGTTTTTAAAAACTGCCGTCTTGAGGAAGAAGGGCCATGATGTTACGACATCACTTGAGCCCACCTGAAGGGGGAGACTTGGAAATCAATGCAGAAATGAAAAACAACATGGTTTAGAAAGTAGGAGGATGTTCCAGACACAGCGGATAACAAGGTTTATATTTGGCACGGAAAGAGAAAATGATCAAAGGGTCCTGGAAGAAGTTTGTTTGGCCAAGGAAAAGACAGTCTGAGAGTAACAGGCAGACACGAAGGCAAAGGGGGGGGGGGTGTTGATACAGCATGACTTTGGGGAGAGTGTCAAGGTTCTGCTGGGCTGCCTTCCATGCTACTTCCACTGTTGTAACCGCCCCCGTGGCCAATGTATTGCTTACAGAGGGCCCCACGGCATGAAAGTCTGTGGCTGCGTGGGGTAAAATAGAACCTTCCTCCACTTCGATGACTTCAGCCTGCTTTCTCTCTCACGTAGAATGGAGACAAGACACTCCACAGATGAATTTAAGATTCATCTGTGCTGGTTCTGAGCTCAGACACCTGTCAGGACAGCTGGGGTAGACCCATAATGGGAGGGCAGGGAAGGGGGGTAGCCAGAGACAATCAGGAGTCAAGAAGTTTCCACAGTCCGTTGGAAGGGTGGACACAGCTCACTGATGGCAAGTTTGCCTTGCTTCCTCATCCTGAGTGAAGCCAGCTCTTCCAAATGTACTGAGTCAAACTCTGAGCTCCCCCTACCCCCCACCAAACCCTGCCACCAAAATAAGACATGTTCTCACAGAACCTCACAGAACAGGACTTTGGGAAATGGGGTTTTGCAGATTTAATTAAGGATCTCAAGATAAGATCATCTTGTGTTTAGGATGAAACAAATCTAATGACAGGTATCCTTGCAAGAGAACGGCAGAGGGAGATTTGGGACCCAGAGACACGAGGCCACGAGAAGAGGGAGGCCGAGGCAGGAGGGGTGCCCCTATGACCTGCAGTCACCAGCAGCCAGGCAGAGGCAAGGGACAGATTCTCCCTCAGGGCCTCCGCAGAGAAGCAGCCTTGCAGGCACCTTGATTTCAGACTTCCAGCCTCCAGAACTGCGAGCGAATAAATCTGTTGTTTTACGTCACCACGTCTGTAGGCGTTTGCCACAGCAAACCCCAGGAAACTCATACCCCAAAGAGGAAACACTGGCTGGTGCTCACGTCCATGTCCGGACACCGTCCCATCCTCAAAGTACTGCTTTTACTTGAACTCGGGGAAAATACACGGAACGCGAGAGTTACATCTTACTCGGTTTTAGCCGTTCAACGAAGGGGCGTTAAGGTCAGTGCCAGTCTCCTGTGTCCATCGCTGCCACACATCCCCAAGATGTTATGAAAACATCTTCCCAGAGACTCTTGGCCCGTTAAACACGGACTCCCCATTCCCGTCTCCCCCAGCGCCTGCCAACCACCTTTCTCCTTCCCGTCTCCGAATCGGACTCCGCTAGGGACCCCATATAAGTAGAATCATGGACTCTCTGTCCTTTCGTGTCTGGCTTCTTCCACTTGGTGTGGGATCTTCAAGGTTCATTCATGGCGTAGGGCATATCAGCGCTTTGCTCCCTCTGAAGCTTAAATTACATGTATTATATATATGCCACATTTTGTTTCTCCACTCATCTACCCATGAACACCTGGGCTGCCTCCACGTTTCAGCTGTTGTAAATAATGCCGCTGTGAGCATGGGTACACAAAGAGTTCCTCGTCCTCAAAATTGTCACATTTCTTCTTTGTTACGTCCCCGGAACTTCTTCATCTCTTCTCCCCCCCCCCCCTTTTTTTTTAAAGTTTATTTATTTGTTTTGAGAGACAGAGAGAGAGAGAGAGAACGCACAGGAGTGAGGGAGGGGCAGAGAGAGAGAGAGAGAGAGAGAGAGAATCCCAAGCAGGCTCTGTGCTGTCAGTGCCGAGCCCCATGCGGGGCTCAAACCCATGAACCGTGAGGTCATGACCCGAGCTGAAGTCAAGAGTTGGACGCTCAATTGATTGAGCCACCCAGGTGTCCCCATCTCTTTTCTCTTTCTAAATGGAGTGATCCCTGGACCGGGCCCCCTGTTCCTCAGTAATGCCCTTGTCAGGACAGTTCTTAGCAGTGAGGGCTTCAGGGTTTCTATAGAGACATCTAAGAGAGGCTTGGCCTGGGGGGACAAAAATCGCTGGGTGGCGGAGGTGGGGGGAGGGGAGGGAAGCAGGGCGGGGGGCTTCGTCAGGGCCGCATTTGCCAGCCCCCTCGATGTTTTCACTGGGGACGCAAGTTACAGATCAATAAAAATAGCTAAGTCTGTTACAGAGGTCTACTTACATGAGACCAAGAAAGCATCAGTGACCCATAAGGAGGGATATCATCACTGCCTTTCTTTGGGGTGACCTGGGGGTCTCATGGGGCTTTAAGCTGGGTCCTCCCCTCCATCCTTGGCGTTTATCCTCGGTTAAAGGTAACCGTCAAGTTTATCATAGCAGGGACACTATGGGGAGTAAGAGAGGAGGCCCTGGGATCATGTAGGCAAAGGGCTGTGTGTTTACTTTGCCAAGACTCAGGGCCGCACCATCCCCTCTGCCCTCGGGGACCCACAGGATCTTGGTTACACCCATCCTGGGATTCACAGCCTATAATAGCTCCAAACCTAAATTTTGTGATATAAAGTCCCAAGCTACTCCAAGACATGGGATATACGTGGTGCCCAAGCTATGGATGTACCATATGAAATGCACCCTGCCTACCTTGTTCTCCCTGTTTATTTTCTTCCTGAAAATGACAGGCACAGCTGATGGGAACCAATGTACCTCTCCAAACCAAAAATCTATCCTTCATTGTATCACTTGTGAAGAGTCGAAAGTTGTTTTATTAGCCAATTGTATGTTCTCCTTCTTACAACGTTCTTCTTTTGGGGAAACCCGTTTTTGCTGGCCTGAAGGACACCCCATACAGACAGCACATAAATTCTGTGCTAGGAATACCAAAAGCTTACCTCCGAAGGGGGGAAATTCTAGCTTCTATTTATTTATAGTACTTTTTTCCCTCAACAATCGCTGTTCTCTATAATTTAAATGTCTGCAAAAATAGCAGTTATGTAAACATTAATGCATAAAAAACTATCATTTTGATATAGCCTGCAAATCCTGGAAGCTGAACATTAAGGAATCATGAGATTTTTTTTCTGTCTAAGCAAGGGGTGGGAGTTCACAATCTTTTTATCCCTAAAACGTACCCTTCCAAGCTTTTCAAGTTCAAATTGTTCAGCAGGCCTGAATTGCCATTAGCATTGCATTTTGGCAAATGTTCATTTTCCTTCTGCCTCCAGTAACAGGCTCCCATGATAAACTTGTGTCTTTTATTTCTGTATTTGCTGATTTTCCAGCGTTAAGCATGGAGTCTTCTTTTCCCGTTCAACATGAAAGTTACATTTCTAATCATAATATAATAAATATATGCAACCCAGCAAGGCTAGCTTTGGAGAGTGTACTATCAGGGCACCTTGGTGGCTCAGTCGGCTAAGTGTCTGACTCTCGATTTCAGTTTAGGTCAAGATCTCACAGCCAGTGAGTTCAAACCCGGCCCTGCGCTGACAGGGCAGAGTCTGTTTGGGATTCTCTGTCCCTCTCTCTCTGCCCTTCCCCAACTCCTCTCTCTCAAAATAAGGAAGTAAGCATTAAAAAAAAAAAACAGAGGAAAAGAAAAAGTGCTATCAAATAAACCCAACGATCATAAATTCATAGATATGTGCCCACCGTGGGGGAAAAGTCTTTAAGTTCAGAGTAGAAATTCTTTCTCAGGAAAGTTCATGAAATTATATTAAGACTGATGTACTTCTAGAAGGCATTAGACCAAAAGCAGAAAAAGTCAAATGGAGACGTGTGTGCATGCTGGGGAGAGGAGAGGAGATAGTAGAGAAACTTACAAAAGCCAAAGCACAGGTAAGTTGCTTACCTGTGGGTATCAGGACCCCAGCCTCACACAGATCCCTCACCATGTCCTCAAAGCTCTATACTCAGCAATGGCCCATAGGCTGGCCTTACGTCCAAGCATGCTTGCCTCTCTGAAATCTGTGAGCTTATCTAAAGCTACGCATTCTTAGGATGGGCCCCTCTGAAAACCCCAGATGCCCGCAGCTCTCATCACCCAAGAGACACAATACATTTAAGGAATTGTACCTTCTGTATGACGGGCTCTTGAACTCAGTGACTGAGTCCATGGTCCCTGGTAGCAATGACAATTATATAACCACTCCTCGCATCTGCCTTCATCGAGCTCCTACCGTGTCTAAGACACTGTGTGAGACAAAATCTTTTACCCCAAAGAGCGTATAGTCTAATGGGAGGGGACTGAGAAACAACATTCAGAGGGAGGTGAGGAGGGCTAGTTTTGCCCAGGAAAGTGGGAAAAGCATCTTAGGAAAGGTGCCCTTTGAATTGAATTGAAGAAGATGAGCAAGACAGCTCAAACATCAGGCAATGAAGAAGAACATTCCGTACTTACTGGTGGGAAACCCAGAGGTCAACTGCTTGGACTCTTTGGAGAAGAGTAAGTAAGCTTCTGTGAGGAGAGCTAAGGAGGCACTGAGTGGGAAAAGAACAGAGTCCAAGAAAGGTAGACAGGAGCCAGACTATATAGCTTGATAAGCATTTCCTAAGTAAATGAATGGATAAGTGAATTCGTTTTTTAAAAAAAGATTCCCCCCCCCCCTTTGAAGTATTTTGAAAACAACATTCAATGGTATAAGAGATAGATTATTTGTTTGTTTGTTTATTTATATTTTTTGGTGGGTGTTAGGAACTGAATGTTTGTGTCCCTCCCCAAATTCATATGTTGAAGCCCTACCGCCCAATGTGATGGTATTTGGAGGTGGGGCTTTGGGAAGTACTTAGTGCTAGATGAGGTCATGAGGGTAGAACCTCAGGATAGGATTAGCGCCCTTATAAAGAGAGAACCAGAGTGCTTATTCTCTGTCCCTCCCCTCCTTCCCACCCAGCAAGAAGGCGGCCATCTACAAGCCAGAAAAAAAACCCTCACCAGGAACTGAACTGGCTGGCACCTTAATCTCGGACTTGCAGCCTCCAGGACTGTGGACAATACATGTCTGGAATGTTAGTCACCCAGTCTCTGGTATTTTGTTCTGACAGCCTAAGAAGGCTAAGACAGCGGACTATTTTTTTTTTTTTAAATAATATTTTGAAATTGTTAACACCAAGTTTTATGCAGAGGATTTGGGAAGCAAAGTTGCCACATAGCTAAAATACTTCCACAGCTGAACCTATGACTTTTCTGAAGACCACAAGATAAAAGATCATACTGTTTAATACCTTGGAAACCATTTATAGGAAGAATGAACTTGCTAAAAAAAGAGCACCAATTTTTGTTTAATTATAAAATAGACACGAGAAATGCGGCTGAAAAAACAAACTGAAATATAAAAGGAAGCAGTGACCCATATTCCTTAGACCACAGGTCATTTTCCAGGAAATGGGAAGTAATGAGACTTCAGTAAATACTGGGTTGAACCAGGTCAAAGTGCCATTCTGGTAGCCAGAACTGTGGGTTTTCCATACGTCAAGCTGGGACACCAGCGGGGCGTCTTACAGCTCAACTCAGTTGTGACCCTATCTACCTAGAGGGGGCGTCAGATCCCATAGGCCTACAAGACTGTGCCTCCCCCACTCCAGATGCCACTTATAAGCCCAGGTCGTCATCTGTACGTCTGACCTTCTGGCTTCAAATCACAGGTCCTCACGACCCCCTGCTTGGGTTCAAATAATTTGCTAGCGTGGCTCACAGAACTCAGGAAACCAGTTTACTTACGAGATCACTGGTTTATTACAACACATAGTAAAGGAATCAAATCAACAACCAGATAAAGAGATACATAGGGAAGGGTCGGCAAGGATCCCAGAGACAAGAACTTCTGTCTCCTGGAGTTTGGGATGTGCCACCCTCTCCGCCTTATGGATGGGCTCCGGTCCACCCACCTAGAAGCTCTCTTACCTTTGTAGTTCAGGGATTTTTATAAGGCTTCGTCCCATCAGCATGATTAAATCCTTGGCCAATGGCGATTGATCTCAAGCTCCAGCCCCTCCTCTCCCTTCCCGGGAGGTGAGGGGTGGGTGTTGAAATTCCCAACCATCTGATCACAAGTTTGTTTCCCCAGCAACTAGCTCCCACCGTTAGGTTACCTGACGGTGTTTCAAATATCACCTCATTAACGTAAACTCAGATGTGGCTGAAGGAGGTTTGCTATGAACAACAAAAATAGCCATAAAAAAGGATGAAATCTTGCCCTTTGCAAAGACATGCATGGAGCTAGAGAATTACACCACGTGAAATAAGTCTGTCGGAGAAAGACAAATGCCATACGATTTCACTCATATGTGGAATTTAAGAAACAAAACAAAGGAGCAAAGCCGGGGGGGGGTTGGTGGGGGGAGACACAAACTAAGGAACAAGACTCTTAACACACTGATGGTCACCAGAGGGGAGGTGGGTACAAGGATGGGTGAAATATGTGATGGGGATTTAGGGGTCACTTGTTGTGATGAATACTGGGTGTTGTATGTAAGTGTTGAATCACTATATTGTACACTTGAAACTGACATTACAACGCGTGTTATCTAACTGGAATTTCAATAAAAACTTAAAAAAAAATAAGATATTCCTTTCACTTGTATCTCCCTCTTCATTTAGGAGATTCCAAAAGTTTTAGGAGCCCTGTGCCAGGACAGAAGATGAAGACCAAATATATATTTCTTGTTATAAATCACCATATCACACATAAAGTTTAACCTAATTCTAAACGGTGATGTTGCTGTAATTAGAGTCTTCATGTATGAGTTTTATGTAATTTATCACATTTTATAGTGTTAGAAGAATAAGCTATTAATTGAATACAAATTAGTCCGTAGAGTAGCTGTTTAGAATTTAATTGTTTTTAAGACTGTGATAAACCAGATGACTAGTAATAAAACTGATAATTACAAAATTAACAGAATTTGATCTTTGACTATAATTTAGGGACTAATTCTCTATAAAAGAAAATTAAATGTTAGTTGTGATAGAGCATTATTTTTAAAGATTACTGCCTTGCAATTGATTATTTTAAGTGGAAAGTAAACTGAATTTATATTAAAAGCAAACAGTTGCATTTTTATGTCAGTGGAAAAAAATATTTATTGTTTTTAATGACCACAGAATCATTAAGTTACATCCTTTGTGGAGAATGGGTCCCAAGCCAGGGTTTTAAACTATTAACTGTCTTCCTCTTAATACAGGATATTTTGAGAATGTATTTTAATTGTCCCCACAAAAATATTATTCCATTCCTTAAATGAAATTTACTTTCTTTAATATATTGGGAGAGTAAAGCCCTGAGCCAATCAGATCTAATTCTGTCCATAAGAAAAAACTGTAAAAAAATTATGTGCATGCCTGCACACATCCATACATGTGCGTGCATGTGCACACACACACACACACACACACGCACATTCACACTAGCAATAAGAAATAGTATGTCTTGATAGTTACTTTTTTGAGCAATAAAGGAAAACCCTCCACGGCCTTCCAGGATTCTGATCACCAGTAACAATAATATTGTTTTCTTTAAGTAAAGTAGAGTAAGAAAAGTAGAGTTTTCTGAGCACATTTAATTTTAATTTTTATCCTTTTAAAATTATTTAAATAGGTAATATGTGCGGTGGAAAAAATATAAAAGGCAGAAGAGGAGGACACAACCTCCCTCCCAACTCGTCAAGTCTCCTGGCTGCCTTCTCCAGAGTTAACCACTGTTAACAGCTCTTAAGAATCACCCCAGACACACACTGTAAGAGCTTACCAGCTATCACAACACCGGCCAGTAGAAAGATAATGCAACCCACGTAAGCAACGGAAAAGTTTCTGGTAGCTACATTAGTGAAATTAATATTAATATTTCCTTTTATTTAGCCCCAAATAGGCAAACTGCTATTTCCACATGTAAACAATATAAAAATATCGAGATATTTACAGGTTTTTTTTTTTCCTACCAAGACTTTGAAATCCAGGATGAACGCACACTCAGCACATCTCAATCTGCACCAGAAACATCTCCTATAGAAAGCAGTCTTCCTATTGGGGCCCCTGGGGGTCTCAGTCAGTTAAGCATCCAACTTCGGCTCAGGTCATGATCTTGTAGGTTCGAGCTCCGTGTCAGGCTCTGTGCTGACAGCTCGGAGCCTGGAGCCTGCTTCGGATTCTGTGTCTCCTTCTCTCTCTGCCCCTCCCCTGCTCATGCTCTGTCTCTCTCTATCTCTATCTCAAAAATAAATACACATTAAAACAATTTTTTAAAAAAGAAAGTAGTCATCATATTGAACAGCAGAGTTCTATAAAGTTCCATAAAGTATAAGAATCTTTTTTGAAGAAAAAGTGTTTTTTTTTTTTAAAAACTTGCATACAATATCCATTGTTCTTCATTTTCTTACTATTTTTTTTTAAATTTTTTTTTTCAACGTTTATTTTTTTGGAGACAGAGAGAGACAGAGCATGAATGGGGGAGGGGCAGAGAGAGACGGAGACACAGAATCGGAAACAGGCTCCAGGCTCTGAGCCATCAGCCCAGAGCCTGACGCGGGGCTCGAACTCCCGGACCGCGAGATCGTGACCTGGCTGAAGTCGGACGCTTAACCGACTGCGCCACCCAGGTGCCCCATTTTTCTTACTATTTTAAGCACGGTTACAGAGTATATACATATATATACACATATTATAGAAAAATTAGAAAATACAAAGAAGAAAACTTCTATTTTTTTAATTTTAAGTTTATTTAGCATGTATTTAGAGGGATGCGGGAGCAGAGAGAGACCGAGAAAGACAATCCCAAGCAGGCTCCTCACTGTCAGCACAGAGCCTGATGAAGGGATCGATCTCACAAACTGTGAGATCGTGACTTGAGCCAAAGTCAAGAGTAGGAGGCTTAACAGACTGAGCCACCCAGGCACCTCCAAAGAAGAAAACTTTTAAATGCCCTGTAATTCTATTTTTGTTTTAGTACAAGTACAAGGAACAGTTCTGAACCTCCAGGAATAAGTCTATAATATACATACATTTTAATCACACACCAGTAGGTCTGAGACAGCTGCCCAAGATGTCATTTAGTGGAGTCTTCTCGTGAGGTCAAGAACTTCACTAAGCAATAGTCAATGAATAAGTTTTTGACATGTGAAATCTCTTTCCAACCCCCACCCCTGTCTCTCTCTTTCTCCCCTTACCGTTCAAACGGAGAGCCAATGGGAAACATTGTTAACAGCTGTCCTTTCTTTTTAGTTGTTTTTGTTTCTTTTTTAGTTGGGGTGGGGGGTATGCAATATTTCATTGAGCACATAACATGCATTGCCTTTGAAAACAAGGGTAGGCAGCCTTATTCTTTGCCTGGAGCCAATTTATGTGCCTTCATACAGCTGTGTTTGGATATGTAGATATGGTAGAGAAATTTGGAAAATTACCACGTGAAATTATTGTTTATCTTTTCTTCTCAGGGGAACAAAGTTTTGAATAAGCTTTTCATTGATGAATAAAAATCTCAGTGTCTACTTAACTATGAGGTATGCATTATAAAAATCTTGGGATTCCATGCCGTGGAAAGAACACCGGGTCAGGAGCCTGGAACGTTCCATGTCAGTCTTCCTTCTCTCCAGTGAGAACTTGTAGCTCACTTAGCCTGTGGCCCTCAGCTCCCTGCTCCACAGATTATGAGGTGGGACCCGAAATTTTTATACCTGTGACAATCCTACAATTTTTCTTGCAGTGCATTAGGGCAACTTTTAAAACCTTCCTTTCAAAATAACTATTTTTAATCTTAGTTACAAGAAAATGTGTGATTCACAAAAGTACAACTGGATACAATTTTTCTAACATTTCCTTATGGTTTATGGCCCCGGCTGGCAAATGATGAATTCCAAGGCCAGCTGTTTTTATAGAGGCCCTGAGCTAAGAATAGTTTTATGTTTAAATGGTTGGGAAAAAAATCAGAAGAACCTTTCATAACGTATGAAAATTATAGGAAGTTCAGATTTTGGTGTTCATAAATAAAGTTTTATTGGAATGCAACTACACTCATTTGCTTCCTATTGACTGTGGTTGATTTCATGCTACAGTAGGTCAACCTGAGTAGTCGAGACAGACAGTACAGGGCCCACAGAGCCTAAAATATTTACTACTTAACCTCTAGGGGAGAAAATTGCCACTCCTTGATTTGTAGTACTGAAAAACAAATAGGCATTTTCAGAAAGACTAGGTAACATTCATTAAGCACTTAGAGTATGCCAGTGATTGGGTTGATTTTTTTTTAATACAACCACCGAAGCATGGCAGCAGTAGGATTTGATTCCAGATCTCTCTGATACAGAGTCTGTGCCTTTAACCTCAGTTCCAGAGCACAAACCTTCCTCTGCGCCTCACTCAAAAGACGCGGATGTTTTTTGGCAATGCAAAAAGGGCCAATCTGTAAAAGGGATGGCTGAAAAAAATGGTTGGTGCCTTCAGGACTATTAAAAAGAACTTGAGGGGCGCCTGGGTGGCGCAGTCGGTTAAGCGTCCGACTTCAGCCAGGTCACGCTCTCGCGGTCCGGGAGTTCGAGCCCCGCGTCGGGCTCTGGGCTGTTGGCTCGGAGCCTGGAGCCTGTTTCCGATGCTGTGTCTCCCTCTCTCTCTGCCCCTCCCCCGTTCATGCTCTGTCTCTCTCTGCCCCAAAAATAAATAAAAAAACGTTGAAAAAAAAATTAAAAAAAAAGAACTTGAAATGACATATTCAGCTTGAATCCACGCATCTACAGAAGGGATCACAACGCAGAAGGGAAAAACTAAAGAAAGTTATAGATTCAAACTAGAAGGCAGTACGCTGCCATGTTGTAGAGGCAGAGGGTCTACTCGATGGTTCCAAAGTGCCCACTGATGGACCACTGTCCATTCACGACAAAACTGCCACCAGTGCAGAGTAAAATAAAAAAATATTCAAGACAATACTCTGAATTTTTCATGGAACTTAATTATTCAGCTTAAATACAGCCCTTTATTCTGGGATCATATCCTCTCAAATTTGGGGCAGAAAATATATTCTGTGTTTTGCATGATCAGACTGCACCACAGGCTTTTTTCTTTAATGGATTTGCTTGACGAAAGAAAAGGCAGACGACCCTATTTTGGTCCTTTATTTATTTTTTTTTAATTTCTTGGTCGGTGGAATCCTGAAGTCTGGGAACCAGTGGTTTACATGCCCTCTGACCCAGTAATTCAACTTCCAGGAAATGATTCTCTAGAAATCATGTGTGCTGTAGAAAACAATTTGTAAACAAAAAATATATGCTAAAGCATTATTTGCAAAAAGCAAAATCTCAAAGTTAAATCACAGAATAGTTAAATTATTGTATAATCATATCATAAAATAGCATACGACAATTAAAAATCTCTTGTGTACTTTGTCTATTGACATGAAAATGCCCATGATATTATGTTGAGGGTGAAAAAGGGAACAAAACGACATATGAAAAATACGATTACAGCTTCAGGAAAATTAAATGTATCATCATCATATATGAACAAAACATGCCCGAATGCGTTTACAGTTATGTTTTGTTTTTGTTTTTTTGTTTTTTGTTTTTTTCAGATCAAGAATGTTTTCTTCGACTGTCCTTCTGTCCGACTAGTCTGGCCTTTTTCCGTAAATTCCCACGACGGCATGTGAAATCTCTGTTTTGGTCCTTTGCCTTTCACTTTACCTCCCATTCTTTTCACATGTGGGTCTTTACTTCTGTGTTCTGGAAGAACTCTAGTGCTGTTTTCTGCCGTGTGGATCCTGCAGCTCACAGCGTGTGATGAGACCTCTGACCCCACTTTCTGTTTGCTGCCTTTTCAGTCCTTCCTGCGCCACTCAGGAGTCTATTCCTGTCACTGTCATCCCCTCACGTCTTCTAGAGATTGCTACACGGAGACCCTACACATGTGCATCCTAATTGCCACATCGTTTTCTCCTGGTCATGTTGGTAAGCGATGCTGAGAAGTCTTTCTCTGAATGCATTCCTCGGAATAACTTTCCTCTGGACCTAGAGTAATTTTTATTTTTATTATTTTTTTAATGTTCACTTATTTTTTAAAGAGAGAGAGAGACAGAGTGTGAGCAGGGGAGGAGCAGAGAGAGGGAGACACAGAATCCGAAGCAGGCTCCAGGCTCTGAGCCGTCAGCACGGAGCCCGACGCGGGGCTCGAACCCACGGACCGTGAGGTCCTGACCTGAGCTGAAGTCAGACGTTTAACCGACGGAGCCACCCAGGCGCCCTGGACCTAGAGTAATTTTTAGTAGGTTGTGTTTTATCCAGTTAATTTTTTTTTCAACGTTTATTTATTTTTGGGACAGAGAGAGACAGAGCATGAACGGGGGAGGGGCAGAGAGAGAGGGAGACACAGAATCGGAAACAGGCTCCAGGCTCCGAGCCATCAGCCCAGAGCCCGACGCGGGGCTCGAACTCACGGACCGCGAGATCGTGACCTGGCTGAAGTGGGACGCTTAACCGACTGCGCCACCCAGGCGCCCCATTATCCAGTTAATTTTTGACTAAAGAGAGATCTCAGGAGCCCCAGTGTTCGCTGCCCAGAGGAAATGGCCCTCACTCCTTGTTCCTTTTACTGTCTACATGGGGGTGGACAACCCTTCTCAGGTCCTTCCCCAGTGCTCAGCTGTGTCTCCTCATTGTGTGTCTGGTGTCCCGAAGTGCGGTCTTCCCCTACATGGTTGGGTCTCTCCCACCACGAACCAATAAGGACAACAGACTCCCTGGGCTGCAAGGCCACCAGAACTCAGTCTCTCCATACAACCTCCTTCGCTCCATCCACTGTAACAGGTTCAATTGTACCCGCCAAGAATTCATATGCTGGAGTCCTAACCCTTGGTACTTAGGATGTGACCTTTTTCAGAAACAGGACCATTGCAGATGTAATTAATTAAAATAAGATAAGGTCATTAGGTTGGCTATTATCCAAAAGACAAGAAGAGGATACAAATGTTGGCGAGGGTGTGGAGAAAAGGGAACCCTCGTGCGCTGTTGGTGGGAATGTAGGTTGGCACAGCCAATATGGAAAACAGTATGGAGGTTTCTCAAAAGTTTTTAGAAAGAGCTACTGTATGATCTAGTGATTTCATTTTTGGGTACTTATCCAAAGAAAATGAAAACACTAACTTGCAAAGTTTCTGTACTCCCCTGCTGATTGAAACTGTACATACAATATCCAAGACGTGGAAACAACATCAGTGGATGAATGGGTAAAGAAAATGTGATATATACATACAATAAGATATTATTCAACCATAAAAATGAATGAAATCATGCCATTTGCAACAACATGGATGGACCTTGTGAAATAAGGTGAAGCGAAATAAGTCAAAGAAAAAGAAAGCTACCGTATGACCTCACTTATATGTGGAATCTAAAGCAAAAATGAACAAGGAAAATAAACTCATAGATTACAGAGAACAGGTCGGTGGATGCCAATTAAATGGGTGAAGGGGATCAAAAACCTTATAAACTTTCAGTTATAAAGCACATAAGTCATGGGGATATAATGCACATCACGGTGACCATGGTTAGTCACGTGGTATTGCAGATTTGAAAGTTACTGAAGGAGTGAGTTTTAAAAGTTCTCGTCACGAGAGAAAAAAATTGCTAACTATGTATGGTGAAAGACGGTATCTAGACTTATTGAGGTGATCATTTCACAATCTATACAAACATTGAAGGAATACCATGCTGTATGTCAATTATACCTCGGTTTTAAAACATAGGAAAGGTGTCCCCTTTCTGTTCAGGTCTTTGCTTACTTTCCTGATGCTCCTGTTATTATGTATTGTTGTGTAACAAACCACCTTGAAAATGCATGTACAATGTATTGCTATTACTTCAAAAACCAAAAAAGCAGCTAAGTCATTCTGTTGGGCCTGAATCCATCATGACTTATGAAAAGGGGAAATTTGAACAGAGACTCACACACATACCAACACACGCACAGGGAGGACCCCATGTGAAAATGTAGGCGGAGATGAGGGTGTTGCATCTATAAGCCAAGGGATGCCCAAGATTGCCAGCAACCACAGCCCTCAGAGGGATCCGGCCCTGCCCTCACCTCAGTCTCTTCTGACTTGGGGCCTCCAGAACTGGGAGACGATAAATTTCTGTTGTGTAAGCCTCCCAGTCTGGGGCTCTGTTACAGACGACTGACACGCCCACCGAAGGCCCTCCGTGGTCCTCTGGATTCAGGCCTTGGTCACCTGAGGACTCCTCTGTCCCCAACTCCATTCCAGTACTCTATTCCTGGTGCTCCAGTGACGTTAGAACCGCCGCGTGGCCCGTCACACACTGTGCTGATTCTCTGCTCAGGCAGCCTCCTCTGCCCAGAATCCGCTCCTCCGCCCTCACTCTGGCCCTCCACCTGCCATCTTCCTCGGCCATGCTTGGCTCTTCCTGACTCGGAAACTCAGGCCAGAAATCCAGGACCACCTCCCCCAGAAAACTGCTAACTTAGATGCCTTTCTTAAGGTGACCAACCATCCCCATTTGTCTGGGACTTGAAGAGGTTCCCGTACTTTTGGTGCTAAACACAAGAAAGTTCTTGGGCAAACAGAGGCTAGCACTGCCTTTCTCAATGCTCCCATAATTCTCTGCACCTCTTGCTAGAATTCTTCTTCCTAAACTTCTATTAGGATGATCTGATTTACCAGCAGGAAAATCTGGTCTAATCAGACCCACACTAGACAGGGGCCACCTTGGGGACAGTGTTTCTTCACACCTGTATTCCCAGCACTTCATACATAATAGGTGCCCAGTTAACGTTCTGAAATAAATAAATGGAGTTGTCAGATCTCTTTAGGGTGACCCTTGCATAAAGGGCGACCCACCCATTCATTTACTTACTATCCGTCCCTGGACTGCCATGTTCCAGGTACTGTTCTCCAGTTAGTAGCTTTTACATCCTTGACTAAGGACCCAAAGACTCCAGAGGAACATGCCCCTAAAACTGTCTTAGGAGATACCTACTTTATTTAACAAATACATCCAGAGTAAACTATGACTGCTCGGCATAACTAACAAAAGAGTTTTCTAAGAGTCCAAATCTGAGATTCATCAAGTCCCTTGGAAAATGGAACTTCATTTGAATATTGTTTGGCCGTTGTTGTTGTTTTCCTGAAATTAAGTATAGCCTTCGTACCCGAAGTTGCTATAAATCCCCCATTTTAATCAATAGCATCTGAGTAGGAAAATAATTTTGTTTTTTTAAATTTTTTTAATGTTTATTTATTTTTGAGAGAGACAGAGTATGAGTGGGGGAGGGGCAGAGAGAGGGAGGCACAGAATCTGAAGCAGGCTCCAGGCTCTGAGCTGTCAGCGCAGAGCCCGATGCGGGGCTCGAACTCACAAACCATGAGATCATGACCTGAGGCGCAGTCGGACGCCTAAGCACCTGAGCCACCCGGGCGCCAGAAAATTAATTAATTTAAAGGACACCTTCCTGAGAAACTATTATATGGCATTGTGGAAATCTCTGTATTAATTCCATAGCAAACATCTTTGCAATGTATAATTTGTAGTCCTCCACAGGAATTATTAATATTTATTAGTATTTTACTGTATGACCAGATAACTTTTTATTATTATAAACAATTCTGCAAGGAATATTATTTTAGCCAATGATTACTGTTTATTCCTTTAGGAATGTTTTATTCCTTTATTCCTTATTTATTCCTTTAGGCTAAATCCTTAAAATTGGAATTTTTAGGTCAAATGACATTTTGAAATTATTTTGATTTAAATATTCCATATATTCTTCTAGTCCTTGAAGGCAAGAAAAATATTCGCTGACCTAACGGTCCTCTTGTATGGACTGGTATAGACCCGTGTCATTCTTTTCTGCTTTTCACAGCTCACTGTGAAAGATGATTTCATTGCACATCAAAAATCTTCTGGTTGCCAAAATGCTTATCTTTACCTAAAAGAGGATTATGATGAAGATGTTGCATCTTAAGTTAAGGACAAAAATTCTCTCTCTATTTACATGGCTAGGCAGAAAAATAGTTTGAAAATGCAGGGTGGAGACAAGATGAATGAGCTAGAAGCCCCAACAGTGTTTTAGCTGTCTCACTGAAAAGACATTCCAAAATCTTGCAGCACAAGAAATACTTTGAACGTCGGCCTTAAACTTAATCCCATAGGAGGGAGGCTTGGCAAGCAAGTCCACATCTTTCTTGTAACCCTAAGAAGTTCACAGATTCCAGTAAGCTTCCATGCATTTTGCAATCCAGCCTCTACCCCATGAATCTTTCTCCTTTTCCAGCTTATGAAATTTTCTCGTTTTCCTAAAACGTCGTTCAAACCCTCTCTCTCTCTGTTGTACGTCTCTCAATTACGAAAGTGCCATTTCGGTTTATAGTCTCCAAAATCAATAAAGCCTCCCCTCCCCAAGTAAAAGGGAGAAGGATCTGGAATCACTTTATGAAATGTACCTAATAATAATATGACAACAACATGCCATGTTATCGTAGCTCAAACTACGCTGAGGCAGCCTGGTCAGTACTTGGCTATCTTTGAAACAAAATCACATTCTTCAGGAAGTGGTGTTGGTAACTCAATAAGCAGCAGCTGTTCCTGGGTCTTTGAAAAAAAATGTTTCATCATTTGACCAGTGTTCAGTATCCAGCGTTATGCCCCATTATAACTGAAGGCCAAAGTGGAAAAGTCTAGTTCGTATAATGATTGGAAAACCTCTGGGCAACTAAATACATGAAAAAAAATTTTTTTGCTCTTAATCTGAGTATCCTATCTCAATTTAGAGGTACTCTGTCCACATCAATTTCTCTGTAATGTTAATTTGCACTTATTACTCAGAAATTCCATACTCATAAAATGATTGCTCTATTCCTTCTAATCTTAATAATGAGTACTCCAGCCCTGTGCCATTTTAAAAGCTTTCTAAAGACCCTTTTAAAATGAAAGGTGATATCACTGAATGTAATGTTTATTTACAAGATATTATGATCCCAGGCTTCCAGAATGCTCAGTATAAATAACAACCCAGCATCATGCACTGCATTTAATAGAAATTTGATCCCATCAATTTTACATGATCCCACCAAGGAGAGGGTAGAATGCTAATCATGCTAATGAGAATTTGATGTTGACAGAAGATTCATTTATAAATAAAAATGGCCAGAAAGATTATTAAATCAGATGATGGTTTGTCAATACCCATCTAACATTAGGTCTCATGATCCAGATGACCAACCACACTTTCAATAACAATAATAAATAACAATTATGATTCCTACGTTGTACTTATGTAGCACTTTTCATCAGTGGACCTAAAAAGATATGTATTCAATTATCTGCAGGCTCCTTGACAGGCTGGGCTTGAAGTATCTACTTCCAGGAGGAACCTAAATCGACATCATGTTCATCATTGTACTGAAATGGCTCTGGTCACGCTTGTCCAACCTTCTGCAGATCGCATACTATGCACACCCACATGACCTGGACAAGAGGTCCTCTGGAGAGGGACAGACGACGGTGCAACTAGATCATGCTTCTCGTCTGATTCTTTCCTATGCCTCAGCTCTCCCGAGGAGTCTGTGGAACTGAGACACTCAGGGCTTGTGCAATCCAAACATGTTTGCTGAAATTTATACAGTTTATCCCTTAAAGTCACTAGGACTTTCTACCCATCTTTAAGGAAAAGGGAAGAATAGCACACTTAAAAAAAATCTGCCTTGGGCAGTAGAAATACAAATGGAATGACAATTCATAAGTCATTGTATGTTCTCATAGACTTTGACAGATTGTGACTGTCACAGACCCTGCTATTATGTAGACATTTTGATTCCAATTCACCTGCCATTTGTACGCCTATTCCGTTGGCATCTGAGACAATGACTCCCAGTGCCCCCTGCACCAAGGATTGAAATATTCAGTAATAGGTGAGGAAACTCACCCAGAGAGCTGCCCAGGTCTGATTTTCTTCATTCTCCCTTAAGAGAGACACAGACAACTTGAACAGGCTGCTTAAGACAGCCAGTCATTCTGGTAGAAATGAAAATGAAAAGATCTATGAGGAATGACTGAAAACAAAAAACGAAAAAAGGACTCAAAGAAGACATGTGTGCTTCAAGTGCATAGGTATGTAGAAAAGGGTACCATCTTGAAGAGGACGAGCCATGCAAAAGGCATGATACTTGATGGAGTTGCCTGGGCAGGAATGAGAAAGGAGAGAAGATACGGGTGCCGTGACTAAATATTCATTAATTCCATAAATGTTTACTAAGTACTTACTGCATGTTGGGCACTATGCAAGATGTTGGAGACACGATGCTGAGAAACAACAGGCAAGGCATCTGCCATCTTGGATCTGAGAGTCTGGCGAGGGTGGCGGACAGGATTCTGCTTGGCGCACTCATAAATGGAGAACCACGGCTCCAGCAGGCCCTGTGGAGGAGGGACGGTGTGTGGACTGTAAGACCGACCTAGTCCAGAGTCCGGGGAAACTTCCCTGAGAAAGAAACACTTGAGGAAGAGATCAAAGTAGGATGAGGAGTAAGCCAGGTAAGGGCACGGGGGCAGAAAGGATTCCAGAGAATGACCAGTCAGAGCACGGAAATGGAAGAAATCAGGAAACAGACAAAGGCAGAATAGGAAGGCCTACTGGATCGTGTTTAGAAATTTTGGCTTTCTATAAGGAACAGTGGGGAGTCATTAAAAGTGGTTTTGTTTTGTCTTGAGGCAGACAGGTGGTGATGTGGTCACGTGTGTACTTAGAAAAAGTCACTTGGGCTCTCCAGTGGAGAGTGGGTTGGATGGGACCAGAGTGTATATCCAGGGAGAACAGAAGAGGGCTGCCCTAATGGGACATTAGGTAGTGGACCGCCGTGGAACCTAGAATTTTAATGTCTTAGGACATCTATGTTTGGAGTTCGTGAACTTTGCTTCCTTCACTGACTTAATTTAGTCAATACTCGACATACTAAACGACATTTTGGAAGTAGAAATTAGATTTTATGTTGTTTTTATCAATCCCCCAACCTTCAGTCACTGCTGTTACGGCCAACAAGATTTTCTTTTGACTTCAGGAATATTATCCTGCATTCGGAGCTATGTGAGGGTAATATAGCTGTAGCCTGCAAGAAGTTACCTTATCACTTATCAAAATGATCATCAGGAAAGACAATTTTTGCTTATTTATGTATTTGTTCGTTTATTTATTTACTTATATCAGTCATTACCTTTAAAGAGCCAGGTGCCAGATTTCACAAAAGTACAAAATCAAGCCAAAAGGAAGCCGTTTGGAAAGCCTCTAAAACTTAGGAGGAACTTAAAATTTCTCACCTCCACATTTACATCATTTCTTGTGATGCTATGTACCCAATACGTGATTGAAACCAGGCCACAATAGCTTTCCCGTGCACCGGTTAAAAGTAAATGTATTTATAAAGGCTTCAAGGACAGAGTTTGGAGAAGTAAAGGAGCTTCTATAATTCAAAGATATGTTTTCTAAGTGTCCAGAAAACAATATCAAGAAGTTCCTGGGGCTGGTTGTTAAACCTGTGTGAGCTAACGTTGTTATTTATTGGTGGTGACTTTTTTTTTTTCCCTGCAGAAGATACGTATCTAAAGCTATTAGTATTTATACTTTTGTTTTTAGAGTGGTTTCTTTTGTGATTTGACTCTGTCACTTACAAGAAGCCAAATGATGCAAAGAAGGCTTTTTGCCTCATATACGCGCATGGGTTCTTATGGACATGAAGCCTTTGCTGGGGTGGAGGAGGGTAGGGAGAGGGAGTCAGAAACTTTAAAAGAATGGGATAGATCCCACCATCAGAAGCAAGTGATGTAAACTCTTAGAGGGAAGGTATGGTAAAACCGAGCCGTAAAATCCTATTCTTCTGCTTTTACGGGAGCCTCGCCACGATTTGAGTCTAGCTTGACATTTGACATTCTGACAGTCAAAAACAAAACCAAAACCGAGAAGCCAACAACAACAAACACATGCGCGCACGCTCCTGGGATTCTTCCTCCAGGGGTCAGAGCTGTCAGTCGTGCAACACAGATCTCGTCCTGAGGACCAGCAGACACACGGCGCTGGGCAAGGCTCCCACCTTCCATCCACGCTGTGGAAAGGCAGACGTCAACAAAAGCCGGGAGACTGTCCAGTTGCAGGGAGAATCCGTGAAATGAGGCCACCCTCTTCCTCGGAGATCTGCTAATTACACGCCTGCATCCGTTCACCCAGTCATCCATCATTCTGTCAACAAATATCGGTGCCTGACCCTACTTCCGTGATTCCACCATATTTCTGTGGGAGGAATGAAGTGAGTGGCATCGTGCCCGTGTCACTGCTGTGCAGGGGACGGTGAAAGGTCGAGGGACCTGCCCTGTGAAGAAGCAACGAAGTCCCAGCTAGAGGCAGGTTCCCAGATTTCTTTACCAATTTTTCTGGGATTTGGTTTAGACCAGTGGCTTTCAATCAGAGACGATTTTGGTTCCCAGGGGAACAGTGGGCCATGTCCAGAGACATTTTGGATTGCACTGGCTAGGAGAAGTGAGGGCTGCTGCATCCGGGAGGTAGAGGCCAGGGATTCTGCTCACCACCTTACGACACACAGGACAGCCCCGCAGCGTGAATGAGCAGGCCCGAGATGTCACTACTGATGCAACTTAGTACTCCCTGCTTCACAGAGAGTGCTGGGAAATGTCAGTTGGCGACCCAGAATTTATTTTTGCCTGTCTGGGCAATAGGAAACCTTAAGAAAAACAAAAGGTGAGTTTCTTCTAGACTGAAGTTGATTCTCTCATAAATGAGTCGGAATCTAATCTATTAAAAAAAGTGCTCACTTTGCAGACAGGCATTATTATTACTATTAATCATTATTATTATCCCACAGTGTGGCTACCCACTGCTACCACAAGCAGGAGCGTTTCTATCTGTCAGTGGTGGCCCCTGGTTTGCAGTTACAGAATGCACAGGACAGAAGGCTTTTCTCACTGTCCGGTTAGTACATTCCATCCACTTGTGGTTTCCCAAGTGAGACTGTATCCCTCCTGCCGTAGAAGTCACGCATTTAATGAAGTGCATTTACCGTGTATTAGTTAAGATTCTGTAGCTCAAGAATACTGCCTTTGGAGTAAAGTCAACAACATCCTCCTATTCAAGGAACCTCTTTCCCTTACTCAGTGAAACGTTTGTGCGAAGAGCCAGCTAGAAATCCTAGCCACTGCCACGAAGATGTTAAACGGTATGGGGAAAATTCACTGTGTTTACACTGCGTCTTTAATTTCCAAATGCTTATATCCTTTTCTTTTAAATTTTTTTTATTACGTTTCTTTATTTTTGAGAGGCAGAGAGACAGAGCCTGAGCGTGGGAGGGGCAGAGAGAGAGAGAGGGAGACACAGAATCCGAAGCAGGCTCCAGGCTCTGAGCCATCAGCACAGAGCCCGATGCAGGGCTCGAACCCATGAACCGTGAGATCATGACCTGAGCCGAAGTCGGATGCTTAACCGACTGAGCCACCCAGGTGCCCCCTTTTTTTAAATTTTTTTTTTATTCCAAAAGCTTATATCCTAATATTCATGGGCGGTAAGTTGGGGAAAGACTTAACACCACTATTGAACCATACAGGAGAAGGCAAATGGCTTACTTCTACAGATTTCTGGGCTGAAGCAACATTGACTTTGTTATTTACCTCACTGTCAAGGACACAGTCACATCATTAGGTCACGATTATAGCAGTTCCCCAGGATGAATGCCTACAAGTGTTATTGGTATATGATTTAAAAAAATGTTACAGATATGTGTTTGCCCTTCAAATCTCTATCATCGTTTAAGTAAATGCCAACTGAGGCATCTTATAAGCCTATTAAAAAATTCCATCCGGGCACCTGGGTGGCTCAGCAGTTAAGCGTCCGACTTCGGCTCAGGTCATGATCTCACAGTTAGTGTGTTCCACAAGCCCTGCATCAGGCTCCGCACTGACAGTATGGAGCCTGCTTGGGATTCTCTCTCTCCTCTCTCTGCCCCTTTCCGCCCTCTCTGTCTCAAAATAAATATATAAACTTAAAAAAAATGCCATCCGAAAGCAATTGTCTTATCAACCATCATGACATCAAAAAAAAAGCCAACAAGAGTAACTTAATTTCTTTCAAAGCATTCAGCCTAGTTTTCTCTAAACAACCAAATGGAAACCCTTAGTCTTCAAGAATCTCATGAACTTCTCTCAGGCTTAGCACCAACACAGTGAACTCGTCTCATTGGGGTCTGACAAATGTATTTATTTGGGGCAAAGAACGAGTGTGATTGAATTTCTAACTTCGTTCTCCCATAAAGGCACGGACATACGTATGTTTCCTTCCCAGAGCTGGATGGTTATATGCAATGTACGCAAATGTTCCCAAACGCTTCGCGGCACGGTGACATTATTTTATGAAACCAACAGTGGTATGTAGGGGTGTGCAAGACGTTCTACAAAAGTATGTGTGGCAACACAAGAGAGATAAAAAAGCATAATGGAAATCACTCTGTTTACACTGAAACAGCTCATATTTCAGTACGGCCAGTTACTCCATCACGTCTTGGTGGCATGGAGCCTGGACCACATCTGGAGAGCATGCAAGGAGATGAGTAGCTCTTGGAAGTGGGGAGTGCTAGCAACCACTGGAAAGCCCAAGGAAGAGTCTGGCTAAAGGCTCTTTATAACTAAAGAGTCGATTGAGATCCTAGGAAGAAGGTAATGTGATAGGAGTACAGAAATAATATCGACATGAAATATAATCCCTTAAGCATTCATTGAGCACCTGCAAACATTTGTTGAGCACCCAATGTACACTGACTCATATTAATCTTAGCAGATGGCATCATTCCATATACCAAGGATGCAGAGGTGAGAATGTGCAGCCCCTCCCGTCCTCTCCCAGGGGCTCGCAGTCGACCAGGGAGACTGAGGTGTAAATAAATAAATAAACCCACCACCATGTGAGCCACAGCAGAGGCCTGTGCAGAGAGGGAGACCGCACAGACAAGAACCTACGCACTGACTGTAGAAAAAGTGTCCAAAGTTCTCAAGAACGACCAAGAGCTTGGTATTCGGATAGAGAGGGTGCTCAGAGAGAGCAGAAATAACCTGGTCGAAGGTACCTGAGTTAATTTCACAGCAATTTATGGAGGACCCTCCAGGAAGAACTCCGTGCAAAGTATGGAACAGATGAAGGACAATGCTGCCCGCAGGGAACTTTCTATGTCTGGCTTCAACAATTATATATGTTTTTAACTCCCTGAGATTAACAGCATGTGAAATATACAATAACCATCCTTAGTCTCAGTTTGTCACCTTTAATCTTCTACTACCCTTGTAGATTTGGTTACAGATTCTTGCAAAGGAATCTCCTAAAAATGATAAAACAATGATCCATGTAGATACATGGCCAAATGATAAGCAGAAGTGCAAGATGAAATTTAGTTAGTGAGCACAGTTGTGGGGAAGAAAAAGCTCCATCTCATTTAGTAATTAGAAATGTACACTTAATGTAGTAACTTTCTGTGTATTGTGTTAGCATATACTTTAAGTCTAAACCTGGGGAGACTCTAGTGAACCTATATGCTCACCTATATGTCAATTGGACTCTGTGTCTCTTGACCGTTGACCCCAAAAGAAAGGGGGACAGAAGACCTCTATGTAAAAAGATGTTCACTTCAGCATTATTTATAATAATAAAAACATGGCAGCCAACTGAATTTCTAAAATTAATGGGAGAGTTAAACCATGCTTCATTCTTTAGCTAGGTTACATATAGCATTCATAATTGATATTAAAATTTATAATTATGGAAACCTCTTGCCACAAGGAAACATTTTAAATATAATGATTACTAAAAAGGGCATACTGTGATTTTAATCACATAAAATGTCTACGTATATACAAAAGAATAAGAAAGGAGGGCATAAAAATAAAACATAAAATAAAATAAAAAATAAAATGCATAAAAACAGCTAACTTAATATTAAAGGTTTCTGGTTATTTTGAGTCCTTAGATGTTCTGTTAATAATCCTTTTAACAACACTTGTACCCTGATAGAATTTGGATCATTTCATAAATCCCACAGTAATGAGATGATATACACATCACTCAAAAAAAAAAAAAAAGTCGGGTATTTGTAGACCCATATATTAGGTTGAAAAATATACAAGCATATGAAAATTTAAAAATTCTCCTTTTGGTGGGGGAGAGGGCCGATTCACTCCAAAGTCTGCCTTGAGTAGACTTGCGAATTGTCATTACAATGCCTCATATCACTTATTTGGGCACAATGGCAGAACGTGGTCATCTAAATGACTGTTTATCTCGTAATTGGAATTAAAAGCTCTGTGTTAGGGGGCTCCAAATGTCAAGAGGCAGAATCATGCTGCCGATTGATTCTGTAGATTAGAGCATTTCCACCGAAGCATTTGGCCTGTGAGATGTCTAAGTAGATTAATTGACGTAGAAATGCATTATTTATTCTTTCACACTTAGAGCAATCAGTGAGGTAGATTTAATAATGATTTCTTTTAGATACTTACCAATGAATAAGAAGTAGGTAAACGTAACCAAATCATTATTTGGGAGGTTTTTCAAGTTTCAAAATCAGAACTTTATTTTGAAGAGGCGGTTAGCATCATGGTAGTCCCTTTGAACGCTGGAAAAGTTAAGTCTTGTGTTCCAAATGGAAGTTCTGAGAATTAGGCCTGTTTACCCAAGGAATGGGTTCACCTTTTTTATTGTATTACATCTCTGATGGCTTTCGTGTACCTAACCAGTGCCCGATGTATAGCGAACCTACCATGCCCCTTCTTTTTTAATAGTGTTGTGGTAATATCACTTAACATGAGATCCACCCCCTTAACAAAGTTTCAAGTGCATAATACAGTACTGTTAATATAGGACTGTGCTGTGCAGCAGATCTCCAGGGCCCATTCACCTTGAATAACTGAAACTTTATACCCATTGACCAACTCCCTGTTTCCCCTCCCCCCGCCAACCCCTGGCAAGCATCATTCGACCCTCTGATTCTATGATCTAGAATGTTCTGGACGCCTCATATAGATGGAATCATGTAATGTCTGCCCTTCTGTGACAGGCTTATTCCACTTAGCATGATGTCCCCAACGTTCATCCATATTGTTGCATAGGACAGGATTTCCTTCATTTTTAAGGCTGAATGATATTCTACTGCATGTATAAACCACCTATTTCTTATCCATTCATCCATTGATGGACATTAAGTTGTTTCCACATCTTGGCTGCCGTGAATAGTGCTGAACTGAACATAGGAGTACAGATGTCACTTCAAGGTTCTCATTTCAATTCTTTTGGATAAATACCCAGAAGTAGAATTGTTGAATCACTTGGTAGTTCTGTTTTTCATTTTTTCTTTACCCCACCATGGACTTCCCCAACACTTGTTTCTAACATCAAATTTCTTTACACATGGTGTACGTTTCAGCCCCCATCCCCGCATTCCAATGCCACCCAAATTATGTATTTTCTGACAATTTCTAACTATTTTGTGAATAAATACATTTTTTCTTTGCTGACGGAAGGAGCTGGAATTCCCATGAAACTGCCAGCGGTGACTTCAGTGTGAAGGATGACAGCTGAACTCTGAAAGGATAACACTGAACTTCAGAGTGGTCCCAAAAAGAAAGTTACTTAAGAGACCACATTTTATAAACAACAGATTTCCTAACAGATTTCCAGAACAACAAGAATGTCAAGTTTGGCATTCTCAAACTTTTAGCGTGGATTTATTTTGTTGTTTTGGTTTTATCATTATTAAATAATGAATAGTAATGAATAGTAACTATATTCATTTTATACAGGGATTGGAATATTTTATTTTATCAGAAGTAAGATTCATTTTCTAATAAAAGCACAAGATTTAGCACAATGCAACAAATTTATCTAAGTAAGCCCACTGAAGGTCAGAAGGAATATTTATTTATGATTATAATCAGTGGCTTAAACAGTTGAGTTCCAGAGACTTAAAATTTTAAATATAATTCTATCATGGGGGATAGTTTGAGTCGCAAGAAATTCACTCATTACTTCCTTAAGGGCATTCTTGTGCTTCTGTTTGATAAACATGTACTCAGGGGTGCCCCAGTGGCTTAGTCGGACTCTTGATTTCAGCTCAGGTCATGGTCTCATAGTTCGTGATTCGAGCCCCATGTTGGGCTCTACACTGACAACGAGAAGCCTGCTTGGGATTCTCTCCCTTTCTGTCTCTCTCTGCCCCTCCCCTACTCATGCCCTCTCTCAATCTATCTCAAAATAAATAAATAAACATTAAAAAGACACGTCTTTTTTTTTTAATTTTTTTTTCAACGTTTATTTATTTTGGGGACAGAGAGAGACAGAGCATGAGCGGGGGAGGGGCAGAGAGAGAGGGAGACACAGAATCGGAAACAGGCTCCAGGCTCTGAGCCGTCAGCATGGAGCCCGACGCGGGGCTCGAACTCACGGACCGCGAGATCGTGACCTGGCTGAAGTGGGCCGCTTAACCGACTGCGCCACCCAGGTGCCCCAAAAAGACACGTCTTTAAAAGGGTCTCCCTCTCTGGGGCACCTGGATGGCGCAGTTGGTTAAGCATCTGACTTCATCTCAGGTCATGATATTGAGGTTTGTGAGTTCGAGCCCCACGTTGGGCTCTGTGCTGACAGTTCAGAGCCTGGAGCCTGCTTCAGATTCTGTGTCTCCTCCTCTCTCTGCTTCTCCCTTCCTCATGTTCTGTCTCTCTCTGTCTCTCAATAATAAATAAACATTAAAAAAAATTTTTAAAGGGTCTCCCTCTCTGCAACACACATCTGTAATTCCCACTTCTTGATATTTTAAAAATGGATTAAACATAGGTCTTGGCATTACTTACAAATGAGACACAGCTCATTCAGGCACACAGCTCTGGAAACAGGAAACGCACACACATTTCTGCAGAGCAAATTTGGGAGAGAATGGAGCTACAAAAGCAGAATCCCAGCTCTGGCCCCAGGTCCCATGCCCTCTCCGGCCTGCTGTGTCACCTTCGCTGACGGCCCAATCCTCTGTTCCTCCTTTGAGAGGGGGTGAGCTGCTCGAATGACCTCTGAGCCTCCTCTGTGTCTTTCTCGTGGCCCTGGCGTCTCCTGTGATATGAGCCCTTGCAATTATTAGCACTCTTGCCATTGATGCCAATAAAAGCACATATACAACCTTCAACCATGAATTTCTCATGTTTTTCTCCCGTACAGAACCACCGAGTTCGGTTCAGAGGTAAAGCGCTCATAAAGTATTTCGTGGTAGGATGTGAGAGGTGGTCAGTGTGAAACACAGGGTTTGCCTAGGGACCCATAAGAACAAAATTGAGAACTTCCCACTCATCACTGAGCTTCCTCTCATCCCCCAGTATCATAAATATGAAAAGGTGATCAACTTATAGGACTCTGGCCACACATGTTCCCCTCGGCTGCTGGCACTCGTGCTCTTAGGCCTCCAAATGCCGTGTTGTTCTCGCTCATATCCACGGAGTACAAATTCAGATGGTCACTGCGGCCAGGTTGCCAAATATGGCCTCTGGAAGTCTTTCCTGGAAGAAAATGAAGACAGGGCGTCGCAATAACTGGACGCAGGCAAGTAAAAAGAAACAACAAAAGGCTAGAGCCCTGAAGGATTTAAAAGCTGATGATTTTTATTGTTTCATTGCATGTAAGAAAGCCCTAGAACTTCTTCCAAAAGATCATGGTTACTTAAAATCAGATTGTTTTTTGTTATCAAATTGCCTTTTCTCGCCTCTAAAGATAAATGGATGAAAACATAAGAAAATCTTTGGCAGCGGGAAGCAGTGCATGAGCACTGGTATAGTGAAAGCCGGCTTCATCAAAGTGATACTATAGGAGCTGCTTGTCTGATATTAGCGACTGGATTATATGGCAGAGATTGATTCCTGGGGACTCCTGGAATTTGCTCTCCAAAGAGTCCCTGTCACTGCAGACACTCGTTTTGTTTTGTTTTGTTTTGTTTTGAGGTGGGGAGATATTTTGCATGGGGGTGGGAGGGAGGGGATGCGAGAGAGAACCGGAGAGAACCCGTGGATGAGAAGGAATGACAGCAAGTTAATTAGGCAGGCAAGAAAAGACTCATCATGGGAACAGAAGGCCAGGGAAATACATAGCAGACATGTCCATTGTCCTTGACCTTTATTCTCCTTTACCGTGACCCTGCGCATAGAATGAAGTCATGCAACAGACGAGGGTCTCATCCACACGTTCCTGTTCCTCTGAGGGCAGTCACCAGCCTGTTGGCACATAGTGTGACCTCTCCTCTAAGATGGGGTTGACTGATGCTGCAGCCTCTGGTCCTTTTCCGGGAGATTTTTGGTCTTCGCAAAGAAGCATAGAGAACCTGCTGAAGGTTTTCACCTGGGTGCCAGCCTTTTGATGAAAAGCCAATTCATGACCATTTCTGCACCCAGGGTAGACCCAAGCTAAGACCCCACAGTGGGCTGTATGATCCCATTCCTGGTCACAAAACATTTGGTATCAGGGTCAATTCTTATAGTAGGCCCGGTGGTACAACAAGCTAGATCATGCCATTCTGGAAGAAACTGAGAGGGTAGAAGCGATTGATTAGAAAAGAGAGATCTTTCTGTAGTTAATAAGCCATGCTTTCAGTAACAAAAAGAATTAAAGTTTGGGATTGGATATTTGTTTCTTCAAAGTTTAACATAGGCTCCTGTTTTTTTTAAATTATTATTTACTAAAACATCCTCAATAAAATACAGAAGTGAAACTACAAGCATTCCTAAAGAACTGAAGGACAGAATCTCACTATAAAGACCCATAAGAGTGGGGGAATGTTGGCTGAATGCTTAATTATTGTTTTAAGTTATTTATTTATTTTGAGAGAGAGAGAGCATGTGAGCAGGAGAGAGGCAGAGAGAGAGAGAGGGAGAGAGAATCCCAAGCGGGTTCTGCACTATCAGCAGTGAGCCCGACATGGGGCCTGATCCCATGAACCATGAGATTATGACCTGAGCTGAAATCAAGGGTAGCTCACTTAACCGACTAAGCCACCCAGGCGCCCCTTAATTTAAAAAAAACTTTTTTTAACGTTTATTCATTTTTGGGAGATGGAGAGAGACAGAGCGTGAGCGGGGGAGGACCAGAGAGAGAGGGAGACACAGAATCCGAAGCAGGCTCCAGGCTCCGAGCTGTCAGCACAGAGCCCGACGCGGGGCTCGAACCCATGAGCCATGAGATCGTGATCTGAGCTGAAGTCAGATTCTTAACTGACTGAGCCACCCAGGTGCCCCCAATTATTTTTAATATGCAAAAATCAAAGATGGTATACCCCCAACAATTGTTAAGTAACGGGCAAAGGGTTTCCTAATTGGTTTAAGCGGTATCTTCATTGATTAAACACATATTACATGTGGTTTTTTGAAGTTTCACTGATATTCACATTTCATTTACATGATAGGCATGGCTCTGTATCTCTTATTCTCCTGGTCCTCATAAAGCCTTATAACACAGATCCTATTATAATTCCACCAGTACGGAGGAGGAGCCTGAGAAGGAGAGGGACCAAATAACATCGCAAGGCCACACAGCTAGAGAGCGATGAGGCAAGAGTTCAAACCCAGGTAGTCCGGCCCCAGAACTCACACTGTAAACCCCTAAGCAGCATCGCCTCAACTTCCACCTTTTGTAGGTAAGTGATGGATCACTGGCCCAATGTTAACAAATTAGCAAACGCTACGTCTTCTAATCTAAACCCGTTCTCTTTCCACTCTACCGGTGCGTCACGTGGAAATTGCAATGGAACCCAGAAAATGCAGAGGACGATTACTCTGCTGTAATTTAAAATCTGGATTCCAGAATGCAGGCAATGTCCTTAATTCCGGGAGTACATGGGGCCAGAGGCAGGCCCCTGCTTGATGTAGCAGGATCCCAGGAAAGGGAACCCATCGTTCTGACTCCGCTCAGTGGTTGGAGGGTGGCTTGGAGCCTCCTCTGGCACGGGAGGCTTGGGCGTCAGCACAGAGGAAGCCCTTAATTTGGAAACCGTGGTACCAAGCGCAATCATGAACAGAGAGCTAAGAGCACGCTCTAGTCAACTGGAGGACTTTCCTACCAAAACTCTGCTGTGTTCTTCAGGTGCTTAGCATCAGGGAAAAGGTATTGGAGTCGAATGCACCAAAATTGAGAACACTGGGTGCCTCCTTTCCCAAAAGTTAGTTTTCTGAGCACCGAGTTTTATTGCTGGGAAATTACTATGGCCTGGTATTAAGTACCGAGATGATGATGGGTTTAGAACTAAAACAAAATTTAGAGGGCTTTGAAGTAGCAAAAGACATTGGTATTTACAATGTATATTTTAGAGAAATGGCAGTAATGAATGACTTTTCAGAGGGAAAGTAAAATTAGGCTGTGAAAATAGCTACCTTTGTTTCACTCAGAGTGAGTCACTGTCTGCAGAACTCTCCAGAAAGGGAGTGTGGGCGGCCAGGCCCAGTCGCCGCTGTGATCTTCAGAGATGTCGGAGCAGGGCAACATGCCTGCTAATGAGACCTCAGAAGTGTCTGATTATCTCCTCTAATTGCTTTAAATAATTGGAGAGCTGCATGGCCTGGCCTCTCCTTCCCAAAGACGACCAATTCAAATATGCAAGTCGAAAATTATTTGAATACTGCTCTAATTGGAGTCTGGGCTACCCATTATTTGCGGAAGAACAAAACAATCTGACTTTAAAAAAAAAAAAAACAACAAAAAAACCCCTGACTATCAAATCTATCATTTTAAGCTTCACTGAACTCCCCAAATTACCCACAGGCAGTCCTGACAGGGAGCACTTTACAAGGAAGTTGATGACCTCTAATTAAGACACAAGGAACTTCCAGTTATGTTCATATTTGAAATTGAAATTGGTTTGACCTATGCTGTTCCAGAAAATACCACCAAGGAAAGCGCAGAGCCGGGCACCTTCTGGCTGACAAAATGCCCAATGGCCCAATAAACGTATCGCAAAGATGCTAGCACCCTCCCCACTGAGTCGTCCCGTTATAGAATGGCAAGTCTGAAGTGTCATACCTGATGACACGGTTTTCCCTTGACACTTGATCCCGCAAAGGCTATTGGGTGGGGCATCACTAGGTTCATCCCACCAGGAGTTGGGGTCAGCACTCCTCTTCCGGGCTCTCTCCATTCACCCTCCCAACCTTCTTTCCGCTTCTGCAATGAGTCTCCTCTTCTCTCCTCTCCTGCCCTTGCGTCCATCCTTCGCCATGTTCCCAGACACCTGTCCTTGACCTCCCTACTAATGAGTTGGGCTTTGGTTTCGGTTTTGTTTGTTTCTTTGTTTAACCTAAAGCTTAAAAGTTTATTGTTGCACCCATCTCAGTAACACTCACTTCCCACAACTTTCCAGATAAGGTTTCTACAGCACCTTGCCTTCTCTTTGAATGTCTGTTAGCTCTGTCTCTTTGACCTACATCCTGTCCTCCTCATCCTCAGAGAATAAAACTCTAAACTTCTCTCAGCCATACGCTAGTCCTCTCTTTCGCCTCATTCCCGCCAAATTTCTGGAAAAAGTAGTTGACACCCCCTGCTGTTACTTCCTCATCACCCAAGGTGTCCTTGACCTCTGCAATATATTCTTCAGCCCTACGATAGAGACAAGGTTTCTGTACAAACTAAATTTTACGAAACCCCTGCATTAGAATGAGCTACCAAGAGTTAGAAGCTCGATTCTTCCGAGGGCTAATGCTACTGAGTCTTTTTAACTCATGTATATAATGTCCTCTTCATGCAGATCTTAAAATCAGGTTATAATAAATACCAACGTCTCATACAGACACTGTAATGACTCAGTGATGTTATGAACACCTTCATGGTCCCATCCCCGTGGTCAGTAGTGCTGGAAGGTTGGGAGGGAGGGGTGCGTTATTGTTGTTACCATGCAGCGTGGCCCAATCTAATAAACTTTTTCCATTTTTACCTTCTTTAACTTCTCTGCATTGTCTGTTTCAAAATTCTTTAAGCTGTTCGAAGGTTCTCCTTGCTTCTCTTCCAAAGTGAAACGCTCATCTCATTCTGCTCTTACCTCCGATGGCTTCTCTTCTGTCTTTAGTGGATCCAATTCGTCCCCCACCAGACTAAAGGTGGCTTCCAGGAGTCTGCTGTCAGGTGACCCCCACACCTCCTACACTATTTTATCTGTGATTTCCCCACAACCAGAGATCCTCTTTTGTCCCTGCCTTGCCCCTGGGTCATTCGCAAACGTGGAGGACCAGGGTCAGCCTCTACCATAAACTATCTGTTGAACGGATCATGATACACAAGCATATCCCACCAGCACATAAAATCTGACATATTAAAGGTCAACCATCTTTTCCCTTCCTTCTTTCTAAAGTCTGTTCCCCTCTCCCTTCTTTCTGGAAAAGCCATTACCAATTCCCGGGCCCCCAGGCTATGAAACTGGGCACCACCTCCAACTCCTTCTCACTTACTCCCAAAGTTCATCTCTCAAAAAGATACAGAGCATGGTTATTCCAAATCCGAGCAGATGGTTGGAACAAGAAGAAAGGAAATCTTGGAAGAAAATGTTATTTTAGAGGTTGTAATGGCCACAAAAGAATTAAGGAAAACAAAAGCTTCATTTGACACCTAGAGTGTTCCAAAGACTGTAGTAGGTGATTTTTTTTTCATATGTCACGAAAGAAAAGGTATTATTTCAAGAAGGAAGGGAACCTTGCAAAAATGAAGTACTGATGATCAACTGGAATGTCCTTTAAGAGGAAAATCAAATACTGATGTCTCCAGGGATGAGAAGGACTGTCATCCAGTGAGCTGGGGCAGTTCTAACACATGGGCAGAGAAGGAAAGAGGCATTCATAACCAGCAGCACCAGCTTGTAATGAGATTATTGGAAATTCTGGAGGCCAGAAGCCCCCCAAGTCCTTTAAAAATTCCCCAGGACAAAAAGGAGGGGGTGGATTTTAGCATCACGTTGCCCTGAGAACGAGGCCAGCGTGTGTCACAGACGATGGAAAGATATTGGAACTGCCTCAGTAGAGGCAGCCGTCTCTTTTGTTGAGAACCTGGTTTGCCTACAAAGACTATGTGTGATGATAAAGTTGACACCTGAGCTAGCGTTGGGGATGGTTGGCCTTCTTTGAGCAGCTCCTATGTGCCAGATGCATTCTCATTGACTTCTTAGAGTCACTCTCTGGATTAGGAAGTTAGGTTTACGGATAAAGGAACTAACACTTTAGAGGATATTCATAGCACTTGGCTATTAAAGGTCTGAGCTCTGAAAGCCAAGGAGTTCATCACTACCTCGGCCCATTTCTCAAGTCTGTTATCCCTGGGAACCCGATTCTGGGACTGGAACATTTGGCAGACGTGGTCCCCAGATCATCATCCATCCCCAAGGAACCATAGGAAATAGGGGGGGGGGGGAACTGAGACATGAAAAATACACGTCTCAAGTAAAAGGGGGAATAAGACCAATTCTGCAAAATGATCATTTCTAACATGATTCAAGAATCAACCGTTATGTAGACAGTTTGTGAAATCTTGAACAGCGGATAGCACTAGGAGCAAGACGGGTTCTTCAAAAACAAAAGAAATCAGGGGCATCTGGGTGGTTCAGTCGATCAAACATCTGACTTTGGCTCAGGTCATGATCTCACGGTTCGTGAGTTCAAGCTCTGAATCGGGCTCTGCACTGACAGTGCACAGCCTGACTGGGATTCTCTTTCTCCCCCTCCCCCCCCTCAAGATAACAAATAAATAAACTTTTTAAAAAAGGAATGTCAGAATCACTCCCTTGTCATTTTCTCTACCGTATTTTTATAGGCAATCAGACTATAGCAGAAACACAGCAATTCCAGATCCGTGAGGAATTTCGGGGATGGCTGGGCAATATAGAAGTTCACATGTAACATCCTCTCCAAGGTCTCACTTGACCTTTACTGGTCATCCCTAGTGTATGACACTTAGCAACTCGAAATGATGCATTTCATTTATGAACTGTTGAAACTATTTTGGAAAGCTTGGATGAGTCGGCAAATATTTTCTCACTGAAAGTATTTTTTTATTAAGCTAAAATCTATTGTCACAATGGCTTCTGCCATTTGAGTCTGCTTCAAACACTTGAAGGAGTTTAGCACCAATTGGACCCGCCTTTCCACGTGAGAGTAATTCATATTAGAACACAACTAGATTCTTCACTCACACTCTAGCTCTGTTTCTTCAATCAGTCTTCCTAGAAGAAGAATTTTCCTTTAGGTCAACATTCCCCAACCTGCTACACTACATAAGAACCACTTAGGGACCATGTTAATGGTTTTAAAGTGTGAAATTACTCCATCATTTGGACAAGATTACAGAACATTTTATCTGATCAACTCTATCAATTCAAATCATTCTATCATATCTGCTTCAAATTTCTTTCTAAAACCCATTACAGACACATAAGACCCCCCCCCCATTGATTGTTCCCACATGCCATTTACTTCTCCCCAGCCCATCCCTGTTAGGGATTGAATTATGTCTCCCCAAAACTCGTATGTTGAAGTTCTAATCCTGAGTGCTTCAGAATGTGACCTTATTTGGAAATAGGACCATTGCAGATGTAATTAGTTAGGATGAGATCATACCAGAATAGAGATCTCCAGCCTCCAGAATTGGGAGACAATAAATTTCTGTTGTTTAAGCTGCTCAGGGCATGGTACTTTGTTACAGAAGTCCTGAAAAATTAATCCACTCCCTAAACATGATCCCTACCACGGAGTAAGTATGTATCACTCACAACATGGAGGTTTCTGGGGAGTTTCATGTGAGCTCATGAATAGCCAAGACTACACTTTCCTCCTTCCTTCCTTGTTGGCGTTGTAGCATTTCTGTGGCTGTGTGAAACCTTCTACCATCAACAGTGCTGTGGCCCCAGCCACTCTTCCATTCTGCTTCAAAACCCTGATATAAGCTGGGAAATCTACCTTCATTTACCTCTCAATTATTCTGGGTTAGTGGCAGTAAGAGGTACTCGTGTTGGTTACCTATTGATGCATAACAAATTCCACCAAAACCTAGTAGCTTAAAAATAACAGTTGTTTTTTATCACACATCCTCTGAGTCAAGACTCAAGGTCAAGTTCATTCACATGACTGTTGGTAAGGTTCAATTTCCCCTGGGCTCTTGGACTGAAGGTTTCAACTTCTTTCAGGCTGATGGACAAAGTGTACCTTCAGCCCTTTGCCACACTGGCCTCTCCAATGGACAGCTCACCATGTGGAAGTTTACTTCTCCAGAGTGAACAAGCAAGAAGAACCAGACAGAGAACAAGCAAGACAAGTCACTGTGTTACAGTGTAATCTCAGAAGTGACATCCCATCATGTTCTCTACCTTCTATTTATTAGAAGTAGATCACCAGGTCTAGTCTACACTTATAAGGAGGTGATTCCACAAGGATATGAATACCAGCAAGTAAGGATCATTGAGAGCCATTCTGGAAGCTGCCTACCACAGCGTCCTTGGGTTCAGTGCCTTTCAGTCTCTCTCTCTATGTGGCTGTGTGACTTGCTTCTTTCCCCCCAATTTCTCTTGAGTTTTCAGCTCTGGCCCTGGCTCAAGAATATCTGCTCAAGTAAGTCCCGATGCTGCACTTCATATGGAGCACAGAAAAACTGGAGGTCATCCAAGGGAAAAACAACAGTCATGGTGAAGAAACTTGACATGACAAAGGGCTGGACTGGTAGCTAGTGGAGACTAGGTTTACCATGAAGGGACAGGACAAGGTTCTTCAACTATTTAAAGAACAATCATGTGGATTTATTTAGCACTGTCTCAGAGGGCAAAACCAGGACCCGTGGATGGGAATGATGTAGAAGATTGGGCTTACTTTAAGGAAAAATTCATATTGTCCAAAGGTGATGACAGATACATTGGGAGGTGGTGAGGTTGTCATTAGGGTATCAGGTCTTGGTTCACCACCTGCCGCCTGTTTTCCAGGGCGATTCACGGGCAAGTCATGGCTGGGCAGTCTGATCTACAAGGTCATTTTTAATGTAGTTCTGTGATCCAATCAATTCCTAGCCAATTCCAAATCAATACCACTCTCATTATAACTCCAGTTTTTATCTTTCTTTCTACTTCCAACAAGATCAAACCAATATTCCTAGCTGTCTGAAATGTTACAAAGGACTCCCTCCAATTTTCTAGGCATGAATTGATCATATTAAGTTTCCAAGGGCATATTCTACTCATGACATTCCTTCTTAGCCAATGTTTCTTGACGGCCCCCATTATGTTTGGAATAAAAACTCAAATCTCTTAACCATACAAAATCAAGCCCCAACTTCCATCCCCTAGCCTCTCGCTACTCTTCTCCCTAAGCCTGTCATGATGTCTTAGTTCAGGATGCTACAATGAATTCCCATAACACTGGGTAGCTAAGACAACAAACATTTATTTCTCACAGTTCTGGAAACTGGGAAGTCCAAGATCAAGGTGCCAGCAGATTCAGTGTCTGGTGAAAGCCTGCTCTCTGGTCTGCGGATAGCCGTCTTCTCACTGTATCCTCTTGTGGCGGAGAGCAAGGAGAGTAAACGCTCTGATATCTCTCCTATAAAGGCACCAAGTCTGTTCACGATGGCTCCACCTTCAGGACCCAATTATCTTTCAGAGAACTCCCTCTCCCGAAACCACCACCTTGAGGGGTAGGATTTGAGGATATGAATTTTTGGAGGACACAAACATGTAATCTATGGCACATGGGATTAGATTATATATGTCATCATTCGCCAAATAGGGCAGGTACTTAGCACCACCAAGTCTCTCCTCTGGGCGAAAATGCAAAGACGAGTGAGACCCTGGCTCGGCCACAAGGGTCTTACCGTTTATTGGAGAGGAAAAGACACAAACACAGAACACTAACACACAGAATTTTAGTGTCCTGAATGTTGAAAAGATCACAGTGATTCCTTTCTCAGGAAATCCAGAAACTTTTTTCTAGAAGAATTTGTGGAATTTGAACAGGTAAAGATAGAGCCAAGATTCTATCACACTTTTTGGCTAGGAAAAAACCAAGATTCCCTCCAGGAATTCTAAAGGAAAGAGGGGAAACATGGGTTCTTTGAGTCGTAAGTATTAAGAGGACTCTCAGTGTGGATAGACCTCAGCCATTTCTATTCTTAAGTGTTCCAAAAAATGAAATATTAAAACATGGTTGCAGTATTGTGGTATATTTTTAAATTTTATGTTAAACAAATTTATATATATACATATACACACACACATATATACACAAATATATATATATATATATATACACACACAAATATACATATATATACACAAATATATGTATACAAATATATATATCATCAATTAAAGATATTGCCAAAGTTCCAAGGTTAAGTCACTTTATGAATGTATGAATGTGAGGTCCAGGAAAAAATGTCCCTCTTCCTCCCCAGCACAGACCAAGAGTGTGAATCACTGAAAGGAACAGAGAACAGATACTGGAGGACATTTATTCTCAGAAAGATCCCAGATTTGTTGGAATGCTGCAGTGTATTCCAGTTATCTGAGTTTTTACTAACTAACATCTGAAAATGCGGTGCCTTGGTGTAGTGGAAAGAGCACTGTACATGGAGTCCCAGCAGGAAATCACAAATGATATGACTCTAGCAAAGCAACAGACAACGTGGGGCTTCAGATCCAGGATTTGCATTGAGGGGATTGGCCAAGATGTCCTTTAAGATTTCTTACGTTCTACCTTTCAAAATTGCATTGACATTTTAACTATATACACATAAAGACTCCACTCAGCACAACAATTAAAAACGTAGCAATTCAAAATACTTTTTTTCTAGATGTTTATTGTTGAGAGAGAGAGAGCGTGAGTGGGAGAGGAGCAGAGAGAAAGGGAGACACAGGATCTGAGGCGGGCTCTGCGCTGACGGCAGAGAGCCCAACGTGGGGCTTGAACTCACGAACCACGAGATCATGACCCAAGCCAAAGCTGGATGCTTAACCCACTGAGCTAACCAGGCACCCCGATTCAAAATATTTCTTTAATGTTTATTTATTTTTGAGAGACAAAGAGACAGAACAAGAGTGGGGGAGGGGCTGAGAGAGAGGGAGACACAGAATCTGAAGCAGGCTTCAGGTTCTGACCCATCAGCACAGAGCCTGACACGGAGCTAGAACCCACGAGTCGTGAGATCAGGACCTGAGCCGAAGTCAGATGTTTAACCGACTGAGCCACCCGGGCGCCCCCAAAATAGTTTTAAAAAATTGTTTAAACTACTGCTTTCTTTCCAAATGTCAGAATAACTAACAAACAGCAAGTGTAAGTGTGTGTGTGTGTGTGTGTGTGTGTGTGTGTGTGTTGTCTCTCACACACACACACACACACACACTTTAGCACTTTACAAATTATCTTAAAACCACTCACTACCACTGAAAGCATGCATTTAAAATCAAATAGACAAATTTGCACACAGAAACAATTTCTTTGGCATAGTAGAGGCCATTACACACAGATTTCCATCCAGTGTGTTCAGATAGCTCTATAACCTCAAATCAAACTTCATCAAAAATCACTGAAAAACCTCATTTGGCACATTTTATTTGGTGAAAAGAGGGTAGATCAAAGTTAAAGTATAGATTATTTAATAGTGTGTGATATTTGTCAAAATTTGTCAACACTTTCTGAAGATACTGTGAACGGACAGAAAAAGGCAAAATGTCATGCCACAGATGGAGAAGAGTTCTGCTTTGAGCAGTCAATGCGCGTTACCTTTGGAGCTTTCAGTTATGCCTTTGAAACTTCCTACTGCTTCCATACCACATTCAGATTTCTTCCCTCCTTCCTTTCGAGCTAGAGGAGCTGTGTCATACGGACAGATCCATTTCTGAAATGCTAAAACACCAAATTATATTAATCCAAGTGTGCCAAATTTCAGATTTGTGAGAGGAATAAGCCCTTGAGATCTATCTACAGCGTAGAGCCTATAGTTAATGCTATTGTATAGTTAAAAATTTGCTAAGCAGATAGATCTTATGGTAAGTGTTCTTATCAGAAAAACTAATAACAATAAGGCGGATAATATAAAACTTTGGGGGTGACAGGTATGTTTATGGCCTATGATGTGATTGATGATGGTTTCATGGCTGTTTAATTACCACCCAACTCATCTAATTGTATACGTTAAATATGTGCAGTTTTTGTACGTCACTCACACTTCAATAAAGTAGTTTTAAAAAAGAAAGAATCTTAATAGCATTTTCCAATTTACGTGATGTACTAATTATAAGACTCAAAAATACACATGCACATGTAAGATGATCTTATCCGCTACAAGGAACACGAAACATAAAATAAATACTTCGTAAATGTACCGAAAATTGGCGTTTTACTCTTCTTTTAGTTCCAAAACTCAGTTCCTGGAAAAGACATAAACTCCGTAAGGAAAATCACAGCTTTGTTTTACTTATATTTTGCATGCTGCACAGAAATTGACCATCAACATAAGAAAATATTTACTAGATCCAATTCACTTGCGATCAAAGATCTATGGTTTGTTAAGTACCCTACCAAATTATTTTCAGAATACAGACTGTGAGCATATGCTGGAAAAACATCCAAGTATTTAAACATACGGTAATTTATGTTGATTTCTATTGCCAGCTATTACTGTCCAATGCTCAACATTACATCCTGTGTTGAGGTGGGCAAAGCTAATGAAGCATTAAGTCTGGCCTGGGCAGAGAACAGCCCCGTCTTGGCTCCGTGCCCATGAATGAACATACGTCAGGTACAGCCCAGCCAGCAGAGTGTCTGGCATTTCTTCCTGGCTGAGCTTTTTTTTTTTTTTTTTTTTTTTTTTTTTTTTTCTTTTAATACTACGAATGCGTTGCATGTTCCAATGACTGGGCTTAAGCGCTGCCTTGTAGATGCAAGACAGGTCTTTGGCTCGTCTGTAGCTGAGCTTTCTCCTCAAACTTTCTGGCATGCTTTAGAATGAATGCTTAGACATAATTTGAGGCACATCTCTCCTGAGAGCCTAACTGAGCTATCTGTTGGTTGATATAATGAACTTCCCTCTTGATGGAGCTCAGTGGAGCCTCAGGTCTAGTTAGCACATTTCCTGGCCAGGTGGGACATGTTTTAAATTACAGAAGACAAGAGACCTCCATCTATTGGGGAACCCTCCTGAGGACCTTTATGTGACTCCTAAGTACCACGAAGCTTACTAAACTCACGACTTCCTAGAGAGGTTCCGATAAACTCAAGTGCTTTTCTCATGGTTGTTTCACAGAGCTACTAATGCTTAGATTGTGACTTTCTCTTGTTAGGTAAGTATTTTCTCAACTGGAGTATAAGATCAAGTTCAAAGATAAAATTATCAGCTTTCAGCATATTCCTACACATCTAGGCATTCATATTCCTTCATAAAGAAAATCTTCATGGGGCTCCTGGGTGGCTCAGTGGGTTGAGCGTCCGACTTTGGCTCAGGTCCTAGTCTCGTGGTTCGTGAGTTCTAGCCCCATATTGGGCTCTCTGATGTCAGTGCAAAACCGCTTCAGTTCCTCTGTCCCCCTCTCTCTCTGCCCCCACTTGCACTCTCTCAAAAATAAATAAACATTAAAAAAGAAAAAGAAAAAGGTCAGAAAAGGTTTTCATATTGAAAAGGAAAGACACAGCAGCCGAATAGGTGGGGGAATAGAATGATTCTCTTGAGAACCAAGGGAACCAGGATCTTTCATACCTTCTTTTCTCCTCGAGACACGGTTACAAGCAAAATTGTAGAGTGAGTCAAATTGATCTTCAGTGGCTCCTGTCTCCTCCTTCTGTGCCCTTCTTCATGTTTCAGCTCACTTTCCCCACTACCTCTTCTCTCCTCCCTTCAAGCAACCTCTGCATTGCCCTGCTGTCTTTTCTTTTATTAAAACCTAATCTTGGATGAGGATGTTATATCAGTCACTCACATCTTAGTATAAACTGAAGTAAATGTCTTATCTTGATAATTGTGACGTACACCATCTTCCTTCCTTAACGGGAATTTCTGGTATCAAGGTAGAAAGAATTATTTAAAACAGAGGAGGAACTTCCCAGCATGCCTGAACTTGAAAACTTACTCTGCTAACACATAAGGCCATCTCTGGACCACCCCAATCATCTGCTTCTATATTCAATATCTTGGCCAACAGTTACAGTATATTAGATTCTGGGATAATACACTGTGCATGATGGAGACGGTAAGTGCTACAGGGATTCGGAGGAGAAAGACTTTCCTCCTGGTGGAAAAAGTTCTTGAACTTTTTATGGAGGTACTAAAGTCAGTGTTGAGCCTTGAAATCTACATTTTGGATCTCCTCTGCTTCTGCAGCTATGAAATATTTATGGTGAAATTTCACTAGAACAATGTGCATGGAGAAATCTGGCCAAGATGCTCCACGGGTAGACCGCCAGAGTGTGGAATGTGTGGAGAAGATGAAATCTTAAGTCCTGGCCTTACTTTATGTCATCTCAGAGACCGCATCTAAAAATATCCACCTGAGTACCGCTTTCCTTCCTATGGTCAAAATGTCTACCAATCAATGCTTCCTTTGGGAACCACCCCTGGGGATCTAGTCCTCTCTCATTGGTAGACTAGACCTAGACTAGACCCATGGCTGATGGACAGACAGGAGCCTGAGAGGTGCTAAGAGATAAGAAGGGTCGGGGCGCCTGGGTGGCTCAGTCGGTTGAGCATCTGACTTCAGCTCAGGTCACGATCTCGCGGTCCGTGAGTTCGAGCCCCGCGTCAGGCTCTGGGCTGATGGCCCAGAGCTTGGAGCCTGCTTGCGATTCTGTGTCTCCCTCTCTCTCTGCCCCTCCCCTGTTCATGCTCTGTCTCTCTCTGTCTCAAAAATAAATAAATGGTAAAAAAAAAAAATTAAAAAAAAAAGAAGAAGGGTAGATCATGGGTGGGGGGCGGATCATGGCAATGTAGAATCCAGGGAGGACAAGGCACACTCTTTTCGTGACCCATATTTGTATTAAGTGCCACTTCTATGCTGTGTGCTGGGACTTATAACATCTGTTATGGGTTCAATTGTGTCCCACCAAAATTTATTTGTTAATACTCCTGGGATGTCACAACGTGATCTTATTTGCAAATAGGGCCTTTGCAGGTATAATTAGTTAAGGTAAGGTCATTAGGGTGGACACCAACATGACTGATGTCCTTATAAAAAGGGGAAATTTAGACCCAGACCTGGATGTAGGAAGAACAGTAAGTAACGATGAAGGCAGAGGTGGGGTAAGGAATGCCAACAATCACCAGCAAAGCACCAGCAACACTAGGAGAACCACAGAGCAGATTCTCCCTCACAGCCTCAGAAAGAACCAACCCTTCCGACACCTTGATCTTGAACTTGTGGCCTGCAGACAATAAATTTCTGAGGCTTAAAGGGACTCGGTGTGTGGTACTTCACTATGGCCACCCTAGAAGATGAATCCAGCATCAAATTAGGTGTGGTCCTTCCACTGGGTGCTTTTAGGCTAGAGAGAGGCACCTGCTGGGCACAGGTGGGGGTGTGCCGGACAGAAGGGAACCCTTGGAGGCCCTGGCTGGGAAGACAGAGTGGGAAGAGCACTGCATGAGGAGTCAGGAGGGCTGAGGCGGGGTGACCATGGGGAGTCACCTGCTTGCTACGACCACAGTTTCCTGAACTCGCACGCGAAACGTTTGAAGAGGGCCGGCTCTCCTGGTCCTGACTCTGTGCCTGTCCCGGGGACATTGCTAAAGCTGATGAGGCCCCAGATGAAAGTGGGAGTTCCTCAAAAATACTCCAAATCCTTTTGAAAATGTGCAGCTAGCCGGCTCTCCCCACGTCTAGGGTCTGAACATTTCATTATTATTACTCCGCTGTTGCCCATGGCTGTGCAGGAGACTGGAAGTGTTGACTCCTTACAGGCGGGGCCGTGGACACGAAATCCCTTTCGACGGCACATCAGTCCGTGTAGCTGCCTGTTTGATAAAGGCCTCTCTCGGTTAATGATTATTTTCAAGAGATGACTTCAGAATATCACCTGGCTGGCGTTCCTAGGGCTTTTTGTGGTACTGAAGACCACCCTTGAAAATTACACCCCGCATTCCAATGTAGCTTTACCCAGAACTGTCTTTGACCGTGACGTTTATCATAGCCTGGCACATTACACATTGTGTACGTACACATACGTACGATGCTTACTTTTTGTTTCTCTTAAGATAATATCAGCTCCAAGAAGTCAGGCCTTTTCGCTGATTCGATCACTGATGTATCCACAGCACCTGAAACAATGTCTGGTATGCACTAGGATTTAATGAATACACACACACACACACACAACTAAGGAGATCCCCCTGCGCGTGTGTGCGCGCGCGCACACACACACACACACACACACACACACACACACGACTAAGGAAATCCCCTGGAGAGATAGTCAGAATTGGCAGTAATCACAGCCCTCCCAGGGACTGGCACATGGTAAATGCATAGTGAGTGTTTGTTGAGTGAATATGTGATTGTCCGTCATATCATGGATCCGCAACCCTTACTGAGGACCCCTAAATGCAAGCAAAGATTAAATAACCTAGGAAGGGAAAGGAGCTGATCAAGTTCACATGAATTAGAGCCGGGGATTTACATTCCAGGCCCCAGTATCCAACCCGCACAGCCTTAAAAAGCAGAACACCAGAAATAGTTTGGTAGAAATTTGGCACAGAAAGGACTATTACAGAACATTTGGACTCTTGGCCCTGTTAGGACGTGGTGGCAGAATTGTATCCTGGGGTTCAAGATGTCTTCCTTCGGTGGGCACATGCCCTATATACCCTGTGAATATAATGAGATATCAGTCCTGGGATTGTGTCCCGTTATACAGCCAAAGGAGGGAATTAGCTACGGTGAGCCTGACCTCATCAGGTGAGGCCTTTAAAAGTGCAAGGGTCTTTGGCTGATCTCCCAGGAAGAAGTCAGGGGCAGGTTCCTATTAGCCTGGAAGCACCAGTTACCATGCTACGAACCGCCACAAGAACCTCACAGCCGGCAACGGCAGGCAGCTTCTTCCTGGAGGCTGAGGAGGCCCTAGGCCAGCATGTACTAAGGAAATGAGTTCCACTGACAGTCAGCTTGGAGGAGGTCCCCGAGCCGCACATGGGGACCACAGAACACCCAGTGTCTTTGCTGCAGCCTGTGACGTCCCCAGACAGAGACCAACCGCACCACACCCAGACTTCTTATCTGCAGAAACGGTGAGGTCTTGAATGTATGTTGTTTAAGTCACTCTGTTTGTGATCATCTGTTATGTGGCAATAAAAACGAAACAGCACAAAAAACTAATGCATACAGCGAGCTAGTTGAGTTCCATTCTTCATGGTTAAAAACCATGAATAGAGGTTCACAGGGGCTAGAAGCGAGAACAGAATTCCTGGTGGGTGTGATGAAAAGTTTGGGGCGCAGTTGGTGTGACAGCATTGCGAGTGTATTTTATGCCCCCAAGTTGCACACTTACGAAAGGCTAAATAGTAAATGGTATGTTGTGCATATTTTCTCACAATGTTTAAAAAAGGCGGGGGCGGGGGGGAGATGGCCAAATACAGTGGGAAGAATACCGGGTCACTTGACTTCTTTGGTTATGGCCAAGGACATTCTTTTCAGGTTCTTAACCTCAGCCGTATTCATTAATTCTAATGAATTCAAAACAATTCAAAATATCCTTCAATTTGAAAGTAATCTCTTTTTTTTCCAACCATTTTAAAACTTCAAAAATAGGGGCACCTGGGTGGCTGAGTCGGTTGAGACTTCGGCTCAGGTCACGATCTCGCAGTTTCATGAGTCCGAGCCCCGCATCAGGCTCCCTGCTGTCAGTCTGTCAGCGCAAAGCCCACTTTGAATCCTCTGTCCCCCTCTTTCTACCCCTCCCCCACTTATGCTCTCCCAAAGATAAATAAATATTTTTTCTAAATACTTCAAAAAATATGTTCTCCATTAAATGAGAATCTAGCCTTCTGGATTCATGGAGTAGAGTCATTAGAGACGTCAATATAAGTCAGTAAGGGTGAAGAATAGCCCAAATTCTATGAGTCATCTTGATATCTATTTCTTTTTTTAATGTCTATTTCTTTTTGGGAGAGCGTGAGTGGAGGAGGGACGGAACGAGAGGGGAACGGAGGATTCAAAGCAGGCTCTGTGCTGACAACAGTGAGCTCCAAGCAGGCCTCAAACTCACGAACCGTGAGATCATGACCTGAGCTGCTAAGCCAAAGTCGGACGCTCAACCGACTGAGCCGCCCTGGCGCCCCTGAATCATCCTGAGATTTAAAACGTAGGAAGGGATGAGAGTTACATACCCTGAAAAGATGAGAGTGAGTCAGGTCAGAAGAGCAGCCCTCACAAGTCAGACCAGAGAAACTTCCAGGATTTTACCCAAGCCCTATGGCTCTCGGAGCGGACTCAGATAGGACAAACAACACCGTGATAGGAGGAGGGCAGGACCCAGATAGGAGGCAGGCCGAGAACCCAGCGAAACCAAGCACGTGACGATGGCGGAAGCCAAGCAAAGGTGAGAAAGCTTTTTTCCGGGGCCAGTAACCTGGGCCTGACCCCGCTGCGAGGGGGCCCGGGAAGCCAGCGCAGAGAGGCCCCGGGAGCAGAGCTCACTTGGGGCCGGGGTAGGTTTACGTGCTCGGGGCTGAGTCATTAAGGATCTTCTGAACTGTGCCCTTCCGGAGCAAGAGGATTTTCAAGAGTCCAACTTCATAACTTGGGCTCCCCAGGGCCTTGCAGAGCGTGGGGACACACGGCATCTTTGTGTCGCCTCCTGCCAACTGGGTTATCTCAGCACAGGCCACGGTCTGATAAGAATAAGAACTGAATTTGTTCTCAGAAGGTACATTTCATTCCCTTGGGCTGCGGTCCAGGTAGAGTCCTGACCAGCTCAACCAGTCGGTTCTGGCTTCACTTCCAAATCTCTTATCCCCGTGACCGTCCTCCCCCAAACCACGTTGCCTCTTGCTTGCTTGCTTCTCCCGTCTCCTGCGTCGTCTCGCTCCTGCATGGGACCCTGTGATTTATTAATAACAACAGCAATAACCGTGACGATAATGGCACAACACAAACCAAAGCCCCTTTATGGGACTCCCCCCATTGTGTAGCACGCGTGCACGTGACCTCGTGGAGTTCTCACAGCAGCTTTATGAGACCGAAAAGCAAAGAGTTCAGAGTGGGTGATAACTTGTCTGCCGTCACCCAGCCAGGGAGTGGGCTATGGGCTTTTGAATTCAGGCTTGTCCGGATCCACAGTGTACGTTTTCAATTTAGGACACCCTAAGTTTCTATTAGAATCCTACGAAAACGAATAGCATCGTGTGGGTGGGCCACACTTCCTTACATGGCCTTTCTTTCCCGAAGTCTGGAAACCTCCCCCTATGTCGAGGGTAGAGGGAAAGCATGCGTCCGTGTGTCAGGAGGAGTAACCAATGGCGCGCACTTGAGAACCAGCAGAAATTTGAAAGAGAAGCATGTATACTCAAACGCGTATTCAAATAAAGCAAAAGACAATGAAAGATCTTGTGACGGCCAACGGGATAGACAAATTCAGAATCATAGTGCCTGACTCATTTGGTTAACATGGGGGCTTGTCCCCATTGATCACGCTCAATAAACATTTGGGAACAAAAACAACGCACGAGACCGTCGTCCACAGAAAACATTCTCGAAAGAGCAGAGAATTCGCCCCTGAGAGAATCTGCGAGCGGATCATTCTTGCCAGGTGCCCCCTTCAAACTGTAAATCCGCCCTCACTCCGGTATCTCTTACTTAAAAAATAAAATACAATAATGAAAGCTGTCTCTAGCTTACCCAACATCCAAATATTTTGAGTACTCACAGTACCAAAATATATATAAAATACATAAACACACGTGTAACCCTAGTTCTGCAAAGATCCTTTCTCTCTCGGAAATTTTGCAATGGCTTCCATAACCTGGGATACTGCTTGTAAAATTTATCTTGACAAGCTAACAGATTTTCCCAAAGAGCTGCCAAGAATAATTTTAAAGAAAATATGGCTTAACCAAGTTTTCTTGTGTATTCAGGAAAAGACAGAATATACATTTACATCCTTAAAAAGTAAGTCATCCAACTTTTTTTTTTTTTCCAACATGAGTTTAAACATGCTTGTAAGGAGAAAAATAACTCAACTAAATTATTCAATATTCAATTTTGTTTTGTCCTTCTTCTCCAGAATTGCTTAATGATGGGGAAAATATAATTTTAAAAAATGCAAGCCCTAAAGTAATCATAAAAGTAAAAACATTCTTTTATTTCTTTCAAAAATAACAAACTGATTGGGAATTGACATAATCAGAAAGATGATTTTCTGTGTTTAGAATTTTAAGAGAAAGAATTGCTGTAGAAAAAAAAATAATATTTAGATACCTAAAGCCTGATTCTAAGCAGAGTCTCCTTTTCTTTAGAGTGTTTCAATGTAAAATTAAAAATTGTAAGAAAGAAAATCTGATTCTAATCTCTTTTTTCTTAGAAGTGTTTTAACTTAAATCTTTCTTTAATTTTTTTTTTTTTTACTTATTGAGAGAGAGAGAGAGAGAGAGAGAGAGAGAGAGAGACATCAGGGGAGCAGGGGAGGAATAGAGAGAGAGGGAGAGAGCAAGAATCCCACACAGGCTTCACATTGCCAACCCGGAGCCCAATCCACGCATGGAGAGAGCATGACCTGAGCTGAAATCAACCGTGGCGAGCTTAACTGACTGAGCCACCCAGGTGCCCCGACTTAAATCTTTCTAAAATCTGACTGTTTTCTAAAATACCCATCCTAGGGGCGCCTGGGTAGCTCAGTCGGTTAAGCAGCTGACTTCGGCTCAGGTCATGATCTCGCAGTCCGTGAGTTCCAGCCCCGCGTCGGGCTCTGTGCTGACAGCTCAGAGCCTGAAGCCTGTTTCGGATTCTGTGTCTCCCTCTCTCTGACCCTCCCCCGTTCATGCTCTGTCTCTCCCTGTCTCAAAAATAAATAAACGTTAAAAAAAAAAAATTAAAATACCCATCCTAAATACCATCGATTGCTCTGCGGTCCGAGAGACAAATTCTGCCAATCCAAGTAGTTCTTAAATCACACATTCATAGAATGTTCCCAGAGGACTGTCCTTCTTCTAACGAATGTTCATTTGTCCCCTGATCCTGTCACGTCTTTCTGAGGACCCTGGGCCTCAAACGTGTACTTTTCCAATTGGCATTCATGCCTGGCTTTTCCTTCCTCACTGTTTACAAGCAAAAGTCCTTGGAAAGTGGAGGATGCCCTTCCCTTCAAGGGAGGCTGTCCTCCTGTGCGCGTGGGCTCCCCAGCACTACTTGGCCAGATGGCCTGGAATTTTCACTCCTGTTTGGCCCACTCCGGAGTTTCAGCCCTTCGGGGGCTGAGATTGCCCCACTTTTGGTGGGCGGATAGAGAGGAAGAAGGAATAGAACAGAACAAATTAAGTTCGCTTTGCTTTTTAAAAGACACTTCTTTCCATTTGTAGAATGTTCCCTGTGCCAGCTTCCAAGGAAATCCCAGAGCCAAGTGTTCAGATGGTCCATAGCTAGCTCTCTTGACCAGGCTAAACAACAGCTTGAAAGGGTACAGAGAGCGGAGAGTGACTCCACTGGTTGGTTTTCTCGGAATAAGAGGCTTTTGCTGCTACGCGTATCAGGAGTGTACAATATATATGGAGACAAAACATCCTGGAAGAAAGGCTGCCTCTGTGACAAAAGGGGCCATTAGGAAACCAGTATGTCCCTGTAGCACCTGGGTCAGCGTGTCCCCTGTAGCACCCGGCTGTAACTCAGAGGAATCTACACGGAGATTTGGATTCAATTTGACCGTCACTTAGGTATTCAGATGGGTTAACATGCAAAGTTCCCGTTTATAGCACTTCTTTCAATGAGAAGCCTGATTGAAGCAAGGGTGTGATGTGGGCTCTGAAAACTCCTGGATGGGAGACACGTTCAGGACTATGTGAGCATCTTACCGAAACACAGCTGGGTTACCCGACACACAGACTAAGGGTGCGGATGGGCCACAAGCGAGACAGGGAAAAGAAAAATGGAGAAGGAGAAGGAGGAGAAGGAGGAGGAGGAGGAGGAGGAGGAGGAGGAGGAGGAGGAGAAACTAAAGAAATTATTTAAGAATATAATCTAGATTTTAAAAACAACTGAAGTCACCTTGGGAAACCACAGCAATTTGCTAGACATCCTTACTCGTACTTTACAGTTGACAATTGTTTTCTTCTTGGATTATGGCCACAATCCTGGCCATAAGTAGGGCCTCTAGATGTTTAACACCACAAAGACCAGCAGAGGTGAGTGAGACACTAGCCAAGGACACAAAACTCAAGAGGGCACCTGGAACATGCAGGAATCAAGGTGGGTAAGCTTTGAATACGTATTCTAAAAAGGCAAAATCAATGCCCCAAATCGCGATCAACAAAACAACAAACGCTTTAAATAAAGGCAGGATTGAGTACTCCTGATTTTTCCTTTTGCCAAAGGCTCGAACAGGGCTCAAGATAGCACTGTGGCTGCTCTCGTTATTATTTAGACTCTTGATATTTTGCTCGTCAAGGATTTTTCTGCATTAATTTTGATTTTTGAAAACGTTGCATTAAATGTTGTTTATCTTGATGGCTGAATTTTTCCACGTCCCCTTCAATGATGCGCAGAACCGGTGTCTCATGGGCCTCACCCAAGTCCCAGCCCTGACCTGACTGCAAGGGAATAAAAGCAAAGATGAGATGCCGAGGAAACCCCCCAGGTGTCCAAGGCAGACGAAACCCCAGACACCACTTTATATGAGACACAGGATAATTCCAGATATATAACAGCCACCTGGACATCTGCGGCTGTGTCTGAAATCTTCCCATTGGCTGTTCCTGAATTAGCTCTCAATACTGACTTTTTAGTCAGCTCCACAAACAAGAAACAAACAAACAAAAGATTAGTGAAATGCATGTAGTTAAAATAATAATGCGAGGATTTCTAAGCCAGTATCTTAATTTCCACTTGAAGAGCAAAAGCTTGATTGTTCAAAGAGGCAAATCTTTCCATTACTCAGACTCCAAAAGGTTAGTATATCTATACGTTTGTTACTAGGTGCGGGACTTTTTCAAACCACACAGACGAACCCTCAGTAGATATTCTGCTTTCGAACCCACAGAAGATAATTGTTTTAAATGTCCTACAATTAGCATTGTCTGCACCTTTGTTCCCGCACACCAAAAAAAAAAAAAAAAAGGCATATCCCATAAAATGAGAAAAAAAATTTATAACCACAAGAAGATAAGATTCCAGTAAATAAATTGTGCCTATAAATATTTTGGCTAACTGTTCCAGGGCTTAACATCTTCGTTAATTGGAAACACTTTGCACAACATTTAGCGTCAATGTATATAAATACGTAACGTATGTAAAAATTCTGAAATTGTCGAGTTATGAATTATTCCAGTGTCTCGTAGTTGAGGCTTAGCGACAGAGTTCTGATAAAGGGGATTTCGATATACGTTTTCACTCGGGCACATAGGAAACGTTACTCTGCCACCTATTGGCCTTCTGGGTGAAATAGATTCGATCACACCTGGTAACAGGGCTTCCTTCACCTGCCCCCTGGATGTGGAGAAGGTACCACCTCCTGGGCAAAGGGCAAGCCATCTTGTCTGGTTCTCTCTGGGGCCGTCGGCCAACACTGGGCACCCCACCCCACGGAAAATGGAAGAGCTCCCTGAGATGCCACAGCCGTGGCCCCAATTCTGGGAGGTAACAGACCACTTCCCTCAACTTCTAGAAATGGGACAAGTGTTCACAACACAGGGGCCCTGGGCTGCTAAACACAGACCTGCAGACCCCACCTCGACGCAACTGAGGCCAGCTGAGTTAATCTCTTGCTCTCTGCCCCCGTCCTGAGCATATCAGAAAAAGACGCCACCCTGGGTGTGTGGAGCACAAATACAGCAGAGAAATATAGCAAAGCGGTTTCGCTGACCCCTTGGACTGGCCCAGGGAATTCTGCAAATGTGCAAGAGTTCACCTCAACCAAGCTTCTTGACCTGGAATTTCCTGAATTCCTCAGAATGCGACTAACATAGTCAGGATGGAAACATCTAGGGCCAAGTGATGATTCCTGATGTTCTTTTGTCACTTGCTAAATGGCTTCGACTACTAAATTTTATTTTCCCACAAAGGGATGAATCAAGTCATCCGGATTACCTCTGTTTTTAGCAGTGAAGTGACACAGGTAGCACTATGTGTAGACAGTTGACAAACTCTGATTAGATCTGTCTGCCTCCTCCATCTGCCCCCCACCCTCAGGGCGGCCATGTCTTCCTACTTCCATGGCCTCTCAACCAAGTTTCTCTGATTCCAGCCTCATACCCCTACCCTGAGACCATCCACCCATTCCCTAACTGGCTTCCCATGTGCTTCCTCCAAGTGGCACATCTGAGTCCCTCATTCCCTTCTTTCAAATTCCTCAGAAGCCCCCACCCCCTATCAAAGGAACCTCACCTCTTTGTTATGGAATGAATATCTGACCTAAGATTCTACCTTCCTCTTCTCTGTTCTTTTCCACCCATCCCTGATCAGCCCCATCCACAGTGGGAGTGGTATGTGTGTGGGGGTGGGGGGGGGGAGAAGGGGAGGGAGATTAGAGCCGTTAGAACTGACAGAGCAGGAATGTTAAAAGAAAACAAATATTGGGACGCCTGGGTGGCTCAGTCAGTTAAGCATCTGCCTTCGGCTCAGGTCATGATCTTGTGGCTTGGGAATTTGAGCCCCACATTGGGCTCTGCACTGAGGGTACAGAACCTGCTTGGGATTCTCCCTCTTCCCCTCTCTCTCTGCCCTCCTCCCACTCTTGCTTTCTCTCTTTCTCTCTCTAAAAATAAATACACTTTAAAAAAATAAATAAAAATTTAAAAAGAAAAATTAAAAAAGAAAATGAATATTAAATTTTTCAAGGGGAGTTGGGTTTGTAAAGACTCTTTCAAAGCCCACTCACAGAGTCAATAAAACAAGAGAAAAGTAGATACGCGGTGAATAAATCCATGGTGTTACCATCGTAATGGGAGGGGTCGGCCGGCATGTAATTTAGAAATTTTCAGGACCTACCTGGTAAAATTATCTTTATCATGTTGGTTCTCTGTTTTTTTTTTTTAAACACAGTTTTAAAGTTCTAATACTACCACCCTAACTTTATTTAACTAACTTCTAAACATGTAAAATAAAGTTTGCACTACCGTGTTGCTACGGAGAAGTTTACAGGAAGATCAAAGTATTTCCAAATGTACTACAGAGAATTATTTATGTCTTCCAAAAGATTATATCCCTGTGCAGTTTCATACGATAAGGACCTGGATTAACTTTGTTCTACAACGAAGGAAAGCCTGATGTATTATACGCTTCTCTATTGCCTCCTTAAGTGGAGTCAAAAGAACAAAGCATTTTCCAGAAGGAATGAAGTATCTGTCCTCAGTGCCGCCTAGAGATCAAAAGCGTGTTTTAGCAGTTTTATTGGCAATCTTCTGAGGCCTTCCACTAATATTTTGTTTCATAAATGCTGAGTGCTGGAGGCTGGAAAATCCTACCGTAAACAAGCGAACGGCTGTCAGTCATGATTTCTGAAAACGATTACCAAACACCAATAATAAGAACATTTTTGGTTTCTCCTAGTTTGTAGGATTGGTCTCAGTTTGTTTAGAAGTCATCTCTCAAACTATTGCTTGCTCTACTTTACTGAAAGGTAAAAAAACAAAACAAAAACAAAAACAAAAACAAAAACAAACCACACAGTAGTCAAGTGAGAGGCTATTTTTTTAGGTGAGAAAATGTACAAATAAAACTTCATTAGTGGATGAATTTCTTGGGGCCGCTGTAAGCAAGTACCACAAACTGAGTGGCGGAAACAACAGAAATGCACTGTCTCTGAGTTCTGGAGGCTGGAAGTGTGAGGCCAAGGTTTCAGCAGGGCTGGTTCCTGCAGAGGGCCTCCGGGGAGAATCTGCTCCAGATCTCTCTCCTAGCTGCTGGTGGTGTGGGCGATCTCTGGCGTTCCTTGACGTGGGCACACGTCAACTTCGGTCTCTGTCTTCAACCTCACGTGGTGTTCTCCCTGTTTGCAGGTCTGTGTCCAAATTTCCCCCTTGGTGGCAGGACACCAGTCATATTCGATTAAAGGCCCACCTGAAGGACCCCCTTAAGTACATCCGCCATGGCCCCAAGTAAGGTCACATTCTGAGGCGTTGGGGGTGAAGACTTCAACATTCGAATTTTGGGAGGACACAATTCGACTCATAAAAATCAGGTAACTCTTCTTAAGGGCACGCCTAATTTTTACAAAATAGAGAATAATCTTACAGCTGTTGGCTTCCTTATGACGCTTGCCCCTCCTCTGGTCTTGGAGGCCCATTTATCTCTGAATCATCCCAGAAAGCACAGGGCCAGGCAGGGAAGCCTGCAGTGGCAGAAGGTTTAACCTCTCAGTCTGCTTCACCCAGGCAGCTCGGGAGGCAAGGATCCTTGTACTTCTTGGACCTGCTGTTTCATGGGGCTCTGCTCTCCCTTGGTGAGGCCACCAACATGTCCGAACCAGTCTTGCCTCATGCCGGTGGCCGTCTCTTTGTTTCCAGGTCTTTGAAAAAAACGGAAAAAGGGCTCAGTCTTGAACCAGGCGATTGTCAACTTACATTAAATGCGCAGGGGAAAATATTTCTTCGGGGTAACTCCGCCCAAAATGGAAATTCCTCAGGTACATGGGTGTCCTTATTTGCGGGGGTGACGTGAATCTTCTTTTCCTCCCGGCATTCTTCTTAATTTGATAGGATAAGCCCTACTACGATTTTAGTTTTAAGGATGCCACTTTTCTTTCTTCCCTGGAGCGACTTTTCTGTCTCTCTCCTGAACACAACAGGACCTTGTAACTCTCCAGAGTTTCTCTTCCTAAACTACAATGTTTTCTAGCTACACTCCCTCCTCCAACAGGAGCCACCTGAGTGTCTTTTGGTAACCATTTGATGACCCAGCAGTCACCATCTCGCTCCTCCTGGTTCCTCTCAGCCCGTGAGGGTGACCACCTGTCTCAACCCAGCCTGCCTAGGACTGTCCCATTTTCAGCCCTGAATGTCCCATGTCCTGGGAACCCCTGAGTCTGAGGCAAATCTGGACAGTCCGTCTCCTACCACTGGTTTACTCTTCGTATAGTTTCGTCCATAAATAGCTTAAATCTTCTAGACTTGTAGCTAAAGAAGAATTTAAATGGAGAAACAAACCAACAAATGAACTCCGCAGCAAGCTAACTAGATCCTCCTTGTAGTTTTTCTGGAACAACAGGGAACAAAAATAATGTTCTAGTTTCATCCTACCTCGACCTCACCAGAACTTCAGTCCTGATTCTGCAACTTTCCTCTGCCTGTCTTCCCTTCTGTCGGCCCCAAGCGTGTTCAAATCCACACTGCTATACCTACCCAGATCCCCGAAGTCTCCGCTCCACAGCAGCTCACCTGTTCCTTCTGTTCTCAGGAGAAAGCCAAGAGCCATTTTTGACAGTTTCCTCTCTTGTCTCCTTATCAGCCACCACCTTGCACCGAATCTCCCTCTCATACCAACAATAACTCACATTGTGTGCCACTACCTGGGTTACAAAGTGCTCTTGTAAACCCCATTATCAGGGCTTCGTAGCTACCCAGGTCAGTGGGGGTGCTGAGGAGTACAGGCTTTATTTTACAGATGCAAAAGCCAACTCAGTGATGTCAAGTGACTTGCCAAGGCCACCCCATCGGTAAGTGGAAAATTCTGCCACTTGAACTTCGATTCCCTTCTCCAAAACAGGACTCCCTTTGAAAAGACTCTGGTAGGTGCTCTGCCACATTCCTAGCTGGTTCCTTAGTCTCTAGGCTATATCCGTTCAAGGGGTCCTACACACTGGAACCAGACTCCTTCTTGGGGCTCAACATGTCCCTTCTCTGTTATAAATCTCTAGCCCTTCCTCCACACGCAGAAGACCCAAATTTCTGACGTCCAAACTCTTTCAAGAGCTTCCCCCCATCTTCTCTGTGTGGCCTCGCCCATTCTGACTCCGAAACGTGAACTCTCCATCCGTGCCTGCCTCAGCCGCCTTTGGAGTGCCTCCTTTGGGAGGGTCACATCCATCCCCAATGTCAAGCATATGCTTTCCTTTTTCCTAAACTGCCCAGCCCCTCCTCTGAACAACCCCATCCTTCTAGTTCAATCAATGTCCACTTCTTCCCAAGGTGTCACCCAACGACATTTCTTTCCACCTTCAACCAAGTCCTGTAACATTTCTGTAGATACACACAGGGACATCCACTCCTGTCCCTTCCAGGGCATGTTTATCTGCAGAGCGACAACCACATTCCCCAGGCTCACAGACAGCTCAGGTTCTTTCGGTTGGTGAGCTCTGTCCTGCCAGGCAGCTGTGCCCAGGGGAGATGTGTATGTGAGCACCAAGGAGCATCCAGGGTGGGGACATGAATCTGGGTCAACTGACAGACATGATGGCAGGAATGAGGTTTCTTCTAGAACCGTTTAGGGTGTGGGTGGGTTTCTCCTGGCGTGTGTAGGGGCATGGTCCTCTGAACCTCTTAAAATTTCCACAAACTTCCAACTACCATGTAGCTTATGTTGGTGAAATTAGCTAGACTGAACTCTGGTCCATAGCCAAGAACTTTGGGGCATGTGCTACGATGCTGCCTTCGTTTTGGTGCTCTGTCAAACGCGACCTTACATCATGACTCGCTCACACAAATCTTTTGTTGGGCAGATGCCACTCCAGTCCGCAGAAGATGGCTGTAGCTCCTTCTGCCCTCACATCCACAAGAAGGAACGTTAGAATCATCCCATGCCAAGCATGTTATTGGGTCACAGGGTCTGGGCAGAGATTTTGGAGAACGAAAGGGTAAACACTAGGGAATCAACCTGGAGTACTCTCTCAGGAATCCCCATTTTCGTTCCTTCCTTGGATTCCCTTCTAAGCTCTCCACCTTGCCTATCCATGTGGCAGGAGAGCGAGAAGGACTGGGGGATGACTTCCAATTTGTAGAGGCTTCCAGAATAAGAAAGAGCCACTTAGGATACGGAGTAGGGCCCAGATGAGAGGCTACCTAAGGGAGGTCATATGACCTGCTTCTCCCAAGGCAGAAGTTCTCCTGGGTCACCTTTAGCCAGGTTTAATTCATCATGAAGAGAACTTCCTGAGAGAAATTTACCCCCAAAGACCTGAACATAACACACCCCAGAGATTTCCCCTGCTTATCTTCTCAGTGCATCTCTCTCTCTCTCTCTCTCTCTCTCTGAAGACCTCACAGGATTGTAAGATGCAGAGAAAAGAGTCAAGCATTTGGATATTCTGTCCCTGGTCACCCACCATCATAAGTAATATAAGTAGTCCTTGCCTCTCCAACTAGAATATAAACCACCAAAGGACAGGCAATATGTCTCGGCTTCACTCATATCACCTTCTACGATCCACTAATTGTCTCGATACTTGTTGAATAAAGGTTTGAAAGACTTTACACCTTGACAAATTCTCCTGGAGTCGCTTTTTATTTATCACCTGCTGAGAAGACCCCTCCCAGAGTTATGCACTTCAGAGATCTGAAAAGTCAATGTATTCCATCTTTACGCCTTCTCATGCCTAGAAGAACTATGTCACAAGATCTGATACACACAAAGTTTTGCATATAGCTTGTGGAATTGCCAAGATTCCAACATAAAAAGAAAAACCAAAACTGGGATTTTTTTTTTTTTTAGTTATAAAAACAGCAAAAAGAAATCCAAACCAGGGGCACCTGTGTGGCTCAGTCAGTTGAGCACCTGACTTCGGCTCAGGTCATGATCTTGTGGTGGTAAGTTTGAGTCCCACATTGGGCTCTGTGCTGACAGCCGGGAGCCTGGAGCCTGCTTCGGATCCTGTGTCTCCCTCTCTGCCCCTCCCCTGCTTGCCCTTTCTCTCTCTTTCAAAAATAAATAAACATTTAAAAAATTAAAAAAAAAAAGAAATCCAAACCACATATAAATAATTGATGGGCAAACAGAACTTTTTTGAATGAACTCTATCAGAGCCAAAAAGAAAATACTTGCATAAATTCTTTGTTATTTTACAGCTTCGACTTAATTAAGATCATGTAATTACTACACATTTCTGAATTACTATTAATTCCTTTGATGACTGTACATGAAAATACTATCACAACAAAAGCCATCTTGTTATACTAGCCGACTGACTACTAACTTCCATGGAATGTTTCAGAGACACAGGACATGTTAAAAGAGTCCAGAACAAAGACTCCATATTCCTGAGTGTTGGATTCCCTTGGAGCTCCATGTGCTGAGGCAAATCCGCTCCACGTCACAGAAAACTACTTCTCTAAAGCACTTGTGCTGTGCTAATTGATCTTTTAATTGGTTCAGTCAACACTCTAGTCTGTGCACACAACACGCTCTAATTGCTACAAGCAGCTATAGCAGCCCTCAGATCAGGGAGAGGAAGGGAGCATCCAATCGAGTGCCGCTTCCAACAGTCTCTGGCGAGGAGCGGGTTGGTCTACACCAGCATGCTGAGACGCTTGCATAAATGAACACAAAAACTACCTTCTCCCATCGTGGCAAGAATGTATATGGAAAGGCACGCTAGTGATCATGTCACGATGTGTATGTACATCAAACCATCAGGCTGCACACCTTAAAGATACGCCATTTTTATAAAGAAAATACATACAGACAGACAGACCTCAAAGGGGGGCAGGGGAAACAGTACAGCTGAGTTTCCCGACTTGGAAAGTGTTAGAAACACTCTCTGTGCTACAAAAGAGCTCGTGTCAGTCCTGCCTTTTCCCATCCTCTTCTCCAAAGTATCTGTTTGGGCTTTTTATTTTATTTGTTGTTCTGAAGACACATTTCTAAATTTACAATGGGTAAGAAGAGGAAAATTGCATGTTTTTCATAGCAAACTTCCTTGCGGTGAGAGAGAAGAGAAATATAGAATTTTGTAAATGCTCACATTCGGCAGATGAAGAAATTGAGATTTGAGGGCTCACAGCTCATCCGGGAAGGAACACGGGCTAGAATAGCAGTCTCGTGAATTCCCACAAAGCACGAAGGAGCACAAACAGTCTGCTGCCTATTGTGTAGGAAGGAGGGAAAATAGGAAAACATATGTAGATCAGCTTATTTTTACAGAAAGAAACACAGGAAGCAGAAGCCAGGAAACCATAAAGAAGGGTTACTTACAAGGGGAGGAAGGTGAGAGAAAGGAAGGCGTACAAGAGGCAGTGATCTGTTCTGAGTAAATCTCCTGGTATATTTTACTTTTGAACACCTGTTAGGGGTCTGAATGCTCAAAAAATAAAATAAAATAAAATAAAATAGAATCAGTCCCAGTGGAGAGGAGAACAAAAACTGAAATCGAAAGCAAACTGAAAACAAAAAAGTGAAGGTAATTTTAAATGAATGCCACGCCGTGACAAACAGGGAGATAGGAGAAAGTGAGAAATTGGTAATGAAAAAAAGGAAAGAGGCGGGAGGAAGTCCAAGGAATGTGTAAGTGCAGCATGTGATTATAGAACCTCCGTTCTGGCTACGGTGGATGCCAGCAGAACGGCAAACAAATCCTGACCACTTTTTAGGAGGTTGGTTTACTGCAGTGGAATTCTGCAACTCCGTACCTATTCTAGATCACAATCAAAGGATGGAGCAGACGTGTAAATGTGCAGGTGTCGATGGGAGCCAGGGTTCTCACGGTGGAAAAAGGAATATACCACTATGTAATTGGAGAAGGCAAGAGAGAACTCTGTGGGGATAGATTCGAATCAGGGGGATTGGCATGAACTGATTACTTCTATAATCTGTGTGCCATGTAGGTATATTTGCATGTCTATTTCCTTGCCCATGCACTTATGCACATGTATTTCCTAACTCCGTCCCCTGGAAAGGCTCAGAAACAGACACCTCAGTAGCAATGAGCACATCTAGTGTTCAGATTTTGACATATAATACCATTGTCTGGATTCGTTCCCTAAAATGAACCAAGGATATTCAGAGAAGCAGCTAATCTAGGGCTGGGGCAGGAAAGGGTCCAGATGACCTGGAAAGTAAAAAAAAAAAATGCTCAAAAAATAATGGTAACATATCTCAAGGACACAGTCACCACTGGCCAAATCAAGGACAATTTGAACACCAGAATAATGAGGTAGAGTAGTGAACTCCTGATAAATAGGTATTCATGACACATGCTGATAATAAAGAAATAGATGGGTCCGAGAGAAGGGATGGAGCTTACTCACAGTAGAGTGACTGATAGTTGAAGAAGGGGTATAGAAAGCAGAAAATCAGCATTTTTTTAAAGTTTATTTATTTATTTTCAGAGAGAAAGAAAGAGAGAGATAGACAGAGTATGAGCAGGGGAGGGGCAGAGAGAGAGAGAGGGAGAGAGAGAATCCCAAACAGGCTCCACACTGTCGGCGCAGAGCCTGACTTGGGGCTCGAGCTCACAAACCATGAGATCATGACCTGAGCCGAAATCAAGAGCCGGATGCTCAGCTGACTGAGCCACGCAGGCGCCCCAGAAAATCAGCATTTTGCAATTATCATAGTAGAGACGGATCGAGCAAAAATCATCAATGGATACTAAATCTAGGGAGAACTTTTGATGAAGAACGAGATGTCTGTGTGGCCTTAAATGTCATCTCACTATTTATTAGTTGCAAGGGAGAAAAAAAAGAGTAACTAAATTGTGAAAATATCAAACAGCCTTTTAACCAGATGACCAATATTAACAGCACCAATGGGCTAGATGACCACTGACGGTCCCCACATATGGTCCCCTGAGTAGTACACAACGTCCCCGGTGCAGAATCCCAGCGTGGAATGCATGCCGTGAAGCTAATCACAAAGAAACATCAGAGAAACCCCAAATGAGAAATGTCCTATCAGGAGAATGGGGGTGTGGGGCGACGGTATTCTTTAAAATGTTAATGTCCTAAAACACACAAAAAAAGCCTACAGAGACATCTCAGATTAATTAGGGAGGCTAAAGAGAGGGATCCCGCATTAGAGGGGAAATGACCCAGAGGACATTATTGGGTCAACTGACAACATTGGAACACAGAGGGTAGAGCAGATGAAACACTCTGTCAATGTTAAAATTACCGAAGTTGATAACTGCACAAGAGTTATGTAAGAGACTCTCCCTGTTCTTAGGAAAGAGCACACGATGCAGGAAAGGGCCACAATGTATGTAACTTACCCTCCAATAGTTCAGAAAAAAAGGGCCTGTATGTGTGCATATGCGCATGTGTGCGTTTATCTGTGTGTGGAGAGAGAACCCAAATAATAAAGCAAGTGGGGCAAACTGTGTATAGGAAGGGGTGTATGTGTGCTCTCTGTATCATCTTTATTTCCGCAACGTGACTTCCAGTTGGAAATGACTTTCGAATAGTCCGGGGATCATATTCGCGTGCAAATTGAGAGCGTCTATAAACGGCTGCAGCGAAACAGCACAGCGATACTGAGCACCCTTGTTAATAAATACCCGTCTGTTGATACATCATTTCTGCGATGTTTTAGGCCATATTTTGGCCCTCCACCAGAGCTTTGATTTCCGAACCTTGTTTTCTAATGGACTGCCCCAGAATCCCCTGGGATGCTTGTAAACAGTGCAATTTCTGGGGACCCAGTCCCCAGAATCTGATACACAAGGTCTGAAGTGGGCGTAGGAATCTCCACTTTTCAAACACTGGAAAGAGAACCATTCGTGCCTGCTTGTATTTATGGGCAACCTGTTCTTGAAATTGTAACCTCTTCTTTGTGTTTGCGAAGGAGCATCTCTGCAGAGCCCTTCCCTCACACGCTCTGTGCTGGGTCCTTTATCCAGAAGGTCCCCTCCCGGACCCCTCCTGGGTCCCCTACCTGAGCTCTGGCAATGCGGCCAGTAAAACCGGGGTCCAGGACCTCTTGCCCCCAGCATCTCCACGCCAGTGTCCCTGCTCTACCTGGGTTAGAGCCACGTGGATCCCTTCTGTCCCACCGCAGCTCCTAATTACCCCGGGATCAAATCTGAGCTGTGATCATAAGCTCCGAGCTTCACGGAGTAAGTAAACTAGCTTCACCGGGAGCCCTTGTCATCCATCCAGGCGTCTCTTAGATTCTGAGTGTGACAGATCACCTTTCCTGTTTGTCCTTTCTTTTTTTTTATCAGACCATCTCTACGTGTTGGAGATGCTACCGCGGTTTCATCTTGGCGATTGGTTCATCTCATCACATTTATCTGAAACATCCGTCAAGCATGAGGTAAAGACAGTTTCGCAAAGGGGAGTATCGCCTCACCTAACTGCCTCCTGGGCTTGCTTGATAAACAGTGCTGCTCTACAATGCAAAATAACGTTGATGTGTTTTTCCTCCCCACCAAACAGCTCTTGGCCATTCTCAAAAAAAAAAAAAAAAGTGTTATTTTCTTTATTTGAAGGTTTCATGCATTGGTTAAGTCCTAGGCCTGTGTGATTTCACTACCGGTGTGTCTAAATGTGGTCCTGAAAGGAAGGAAGGAGCATCCAAGGAAAGCACGAGCCAAATGGCATCACTGTTGGCTGCGTTGATGGCATGTTCCTCACAGGTGTCTCCTGCAGCTTGGCCTGAGAGTGACTGAACTTCTGGTCTTGACAGTGAAGAAGTTTTCAGCTAACCCTAATCCGGGAAAGGTCAACAGGTTGGTGGGGAAAAAGAGAGACAGAAAGGAAATTTCCTGATTCGTGCGTACATTTGTTATCGAAATACTTGCTTATTTATTTGTATTAATGGTCACTTATTTTTGAGAGAGAGACAGACAGACAGAGCGAGAGTCAGGTAGGGACAGAGAGCGAGGGAGACGCAGAATCGAAGGAGGCTCCAGGCTCTGAGCTGTCAGCACAGAGCCCCACGCGGGGCTCGAACTCACAAACCGTGAGATCGTGACCTGAGCTGAGGTTGGATGCCCAACTGACTGAGCCACCCAGGTGTCCCTAAATAATTCCTTAAGAAACAAAATAGAAGACTTCGCTTCTTACCTGAGATCTCAGAGTCCCTCAGAACTGGCAAAAATTCAACATGCCCGTGCTTCCTGCATGAACACCCAACGGCTCCTCCCCCCAGGCTCCGGGGTGACTTGGACTTAACCTCCTTCATCTCCTGGGAACTCGTGAGAAACGCCAGTCTTCAGGCCCCACCCCAGACCTACTGAATCAGGAATTCTGGGGACAGGGTCCAGCCGTCCGGGCTTCCAGAAGCCCTGTAGGGAGTTCTGGCATCACTAACGTGTGAGAACCACTGGCTATGACGTACCACCATCCACCTGCTGGAAACTGAAAGGTTGATACTTGCTTCAGACATCCTTTGGTTGATGTGAAATCGGATAGGAAAAGAGAGTTTGTATTAATTTTCTAAAGCTTCCCAAGTCAAAGAATGCATTTAATTATCCAACTGAAGTTGCAAAGCCCGTCTTCGTTCCTATTTTCAAGTAGATTATTATGGCCAATACTTGCCACGTTTTTTTATTGGCTGGGAGCAGTTATGGAATTAGTCACTTCTTGGGAGCTTCCAGACTAGGCGTCGTTGAGTCTGTGGGGTTTCTAGAGGGGACTCATGGGCATCTCTGAAGAAGGAAGAGAACCCGTCCGTCTGAAGAGCTGGGGTCTCACCCCACACCTACCCTCTAGCCAGCAGCTCTAGGCAACAGTGTCCAAAACACTACGTGCATTTCACCCACTTGCTCTTAGAATAACACCTTTAGTTAAGTACAGTGTTTTCTCCGTGTTGAAGATGAGGAAACCAAGGCCCTGGTAAACTGACCTTGCTCACTCACCCAGCTGATAAGTGGAGAATCCAGAATTAAAAGCTAGATGGTTTCAGCCAGGGCCCCTGTTGGGCTGTTCACTCACATCTGAAGATTCCATCGGAAGGAAGGGTTCACTGGCTCAACATACATGAAAACCACTCTGCTAAATGGGGCCAGAAGTGACAGGCTTAGACTAGAAATTTGAGGAAAAGCCCCAAGAGAACATGCCGTGCGCGTGTCGCACACACAGGCACACGCTTGCCCACATAGGCACACGCGTGCACGTGAACACACGCACTCTCCCCACAGGGACCGCCATGGCGGAAAAGCCCTCCGTTAGAGACTCACGTCTGTTCATCACGGCCTTCTCTTCATCTAAAGTGCCAATATCCACCCCCACCCCTTGTCAGATCACAGAACTGATCAGTGCACGCAGGTCCTGTGAAGAAGATGATCAGATCAATTTCGTTGTCCATTCTGTCCGGAACAAGGAGCATAAAGGTGGGAACACAGAAGGAAGCTGTGAGGAGGCTAAGTTTCATCACCTCGAGTGATGCTCAGACTTGTCTGAGGGTATCTGGCATAATTGGGGGCAGCTGTGTAAATGTGATTCGAATGGAAGGCCCAGGAACGTTCTGGAAAAACAAAAACATGCGCTAGTGGAACACAAAGCCAAGCAGACAAGGCTGGCTTGAGTCATCATCTGCGTGTAGCGTGCTGTTTTCACCAACAGCTTTGAAGGACAATCCACAGGCAGGCTGCGTGCCTCAGTAAACCTCAAACAGCATGGACCATGTAACAACAAAGAGGGGAAGGAACATGTCTGCACTTCAGAAGGCTCCTTGAGGGGAGAAGGCTCCAGAAACACAGTAAGTTCCATACCAGAGGGCTTGGTACTGTCGTTGGGGTGCCAGCCTGCCACGTGGTCACAGAGTGAGGGTCCCACTGCACGCTGGTATCTAGAAGAGCCAACTGTGCCCAGGGAAAGTGCCAGGCGTGAGCAAGAGGCATTTGACCAGTGTATCTGGGAACACCAGCATTCACTTGGAAATACCTGGGAGGCGGGTATTGGCAGGGGACTAAGGACCAGAGCACTGGGAATTCTCACCTGTGGGGGGCGGCAGTGATAGCAAAATACGGATTTTTACTATTGTCATGGGTTGACTTGTGCTCTCCCAAATCCATATGTTGAAACCCTAACCCCCGAGGACCTTAGAACGTGACCTTCTTTGGAAATAGGGTCACTGCAGACATCATCAGTTAAGATGGCGTCACGCTCAAGTGGGTGGACCCTGATCCAATATGACGTATGTCCTTATAAAAGGGGAAAATTTGGATGCAGACAGGCACATAGGGAGAATACACGAGAGGCTGAAGTGACACGCCTACAAAGCAGTTTGCCAGCAACCCACCAGAGCCTAGAGGGCAGGCATGGGACACACTCTGTGTCACAGACGCTGAAGGATTCAGTCCCACCGACACCTTGGTCTTGGATTTGCACACTCCGGAAGTGTGAGACGATACGTTTCAATTATTTTAGCCACGCGGTGTGCGGGACTTTGTTACAGCAGCGCTGGGAAAGCCATCCAAACAGGGTATAGCCCTCAGACCGACGTGACCTGGGTCAACCACGTTGGCAACTACAAGCCCACTTTGGAAACTGAGCCTCCTCAAACTCTTCACCGGGGCCCTGATCCTGACACAGGAGCGAAGAGTCAACCAAGGAATTCCTGCCGGGGAGAAAAGTGAGTTTTCTGTTTTCCCCAGCATGAGACAGCCCCGCTGTCAGGAGAGGTGCTATAATCCAGTCTTGAAGACCTGGGGTTTTGTTCTGTTGAGCTGGGTCTTTGCTCTGAGAGCACACATTTTATTCTTCTCTTACGTGCGAAACATTGTCAGTGCTTCTGTGCTCATTCCTCTTCGACTTAGACTGTAAACTTCTTAGTCACAGCTGTATCCCTCTTTATAAGTTCATTACGTGATAGGTGCTCAAAGACTGTATTATTGACGATGTTGATGAGATGCTGGGAGTAGCCGTGTCTTCAGGCATTGCCACGTCCCTGTGGGAGTCAGGGAGGGTACTGACACCTTGTCATTTTCTCTTGGAAGATGCTTCCGTCTCCTTACTCAGCTTCCAAAGCCATTCATAAAATGTATGATCAGAGCTCAATGCAGTATTTGTTGAAATGAGACATTTAAAATACCTTGTATCAAGGCGCCTGGGCGGTTTAGTCAGTTAAGCACCTGACTGTTGGTTTGGGCTCAGTTCATGATCTCACTGTTGGTGAGTTCAAGCCCCACGTTGGGCTCTGTGCTGGCAGCACAGAGCCTGTTTGGGGTTCTCTGTCTCTCTGTCTCTGTCTCTGTCTCTCTCTCCTCCTCTACCTCCTGCTCCCTCTGCCACTTCCTCCACTCACGCTGGGTCTGTCTCTCTCAAAATAAATAAATAAACTTAAAAAAAATACCTTGTATCAAATAGAAATAGGAAAACCTCTAATTTAGTCACCAGAAGTCTTGCTGGTCTTAGAACTAGGGTTTAACTACTTTTCGGTGTGTGAGAAAATTGTACAATCTCATCTCTTACCATGTAAGTTTCACTAGCATATTAGAGAATGTTTTTCCAATTTCCAAAACTTATGTAACCAAGAATTTATTTCGTGTCTTTTGCACGCCAAGCCATGTGTAATGGAGAATAAAGAAATCCAATACATGGTTTCCTCTCTAAAGGACCTTTTTTGGTAAGCAGGGTGAGATCTTAGACAAGAGGCAACAATGGCTGAATAAGGCAAGGTGTGGAATTTTGCAAGACTCAGAACTCAAAGGAAGCCTGTGATCCTTGGAGACAAGAGAACCCAAAGCGACCTCACAAAACCAGTCTTGTTTTGGCTGCAGATTCAGTTTGGCTCAAACAAGTCCTCTCGCCTTCGGGTTTCTAGTTCAGTAAAGGGAAAATGTCACTGATACTCCAAAGTGCACGCTTGGGAAATGCCCCAAAATATCTTTAAAACATGTGCATTTGTTTGGTGGTGAGCAAATGTCAGGTAGGCTGTGACAAAACTTTTCCTGACCGCGCGGACATCTGTTGACTTTGCTCCCTCGGCACCTGACTCCGTCTGCGAGGGGCGCCTTACAAGTGTGGGACTGGGGGGTTCAGGCAACATGTTTTGCTCTGGGTTGTGAAGGCTGCAAAGTCCATCATGGTGCCGGCAGATTCAGCATCTGGTGGGGGCCCTCTTCCCGCTTTGTAGGTGGCCACCTTTGTGCTGTGTCCTTGCATGGCAGGGAGAGAGACCATCTCTCTAGTGTATCTTACAAGGTTACTAACCTCAAGGGTTTCATCCTCATGACCTAATCACCACCCAAGTCCCCCACCTCCTAATGCCATCACATTGGGGATTAGGGCCTCAGCTTATGATTTTAGAGGGAGACAAAGTTCCAGCCTGTAGCAGCATGCATTTTGCTGGTTGCTGTTGTTGCTATAATGCACCAATTTTTCTTTGCACACCACCTTTTGCCCACCGGCAGACCAAGCACGTTGGCTGAAATTGACCCCCCTTCTCCTGGCTGTCATGTGGGTCCCTGACAGCAGCCCAGCCACGCCTTAGCGATGCCCACAGTGATGTGTGTAGTGATGCCCCCACAGTGATGTGTGTGGCAGAGTTCTGGGGCACCCGGGTGGCTCCGTCGGTTCAACGTCCGACTTCGTCGACTCAGGTCACGATCTCCCGGTTCACGAGTTCAGGCTCCTTGTCAGGCTCTGAGCTGTCAGCACAGAACCTGCTTTGGATTCCGTGTCTCCCTCCCTCTCTGCCCCTCCCCCACTCACGCCCAGTCTCGCTCTGTCTCTCAAAAATGAATAAATGTTAAAATTTGTTTTAAATTAAAAAAAATAAAAAGAACTGGCGGAGTTTCATCTGCAGTGGAGCCAAGACTTTTTTTTGGAAGGTGCAATACCATCTAGCAGGTATTCACATGCTTTTTTTCATCTGCCAGTCAATTTATAATAAAGTATCGATCAAGTAGGGAAGTATGAATTATGTAACATATTAAAAATTAAATGCAGGGGCGCCTGGGTGGCGCAGTCGGTTAAGCGTCCGACTTCAGCCAGGTCACGATCTCGCAGTCCGTGAGTTCGAGCCCCGCGTCAGGCTCTGGGCTGATGGCTCGGAGCCTGGAACCTGTTTCCGATGCTGTGTCTCCCTCTCTCTCTGCCCCTCCCCCATTCATGCTCTGTCTCTCTCTGTCCCAAAAATAAATAAACGTTGAAAAAAAAATTAAAAAAAAAATTTAAAAAAAAATTAAAAAAAAAATTAAATGCATATAATAATATTCAAAAATATAATATCGATGACTTGGGAAAGTTTAAAGTAGCACTTTAGAAATGCTTTGATGAAGAAACAAAACAAGCAAGCAAAGAGAGTAAGAGAGAGAGAGAGAGAGAGGCAAACCAAGAAACAGGCTCTTAACTATTGAAAACCAACTGGTGGTTGCCAGAGGGAAGGTGGGTGGGGGGATGGGGATTAAGGGTTGCACTTGTCGTGATGAGCACAGGCTGTCATGTGGAGTGTTGACTCACTATATTGTTCACCTGAAACTAATATAACACTGTGTGTTAACCATACCGGAATTAAAATAAAGCCCCAATTAAAGAAAATGAAGGCAGAAATGTTTTGAGTGTAGTGCTTTATCAAGAGAATTATAAAGATTTTATTTCTAGTACATTGTCTAAAGTACCTCGTAAGTCACAAAGCTATCTCAGCTCTGGGGTGCCTGGGTGGCTCAGTCAGTTAGGTGTCTGACTTCAGCTCAGGTCATGATCTCACAGCTCGTGAGTTCGAGCCCCGCATCAGGCTCTGTGCTGACAGCTCAGAGCCTGCTTCGGATTCTGTGTCTCTCTCTCTCTCTGTTCCTCCCCTGCTCATTCTCTCTCTCTCTCCCTCTCTCTCAAAAATAAATAAAGCTTAAAAAAAGCCATTTCAGCTCTTTCAGAGGGTCACTTAAAAGTTTGAATGAATGTAATTATCAAGAGGTGTGTGTATGCATCTCCTACATATGGAAAACACTGGAAGTTCCTTCTATACCGACTGCCCCATCACTGAAATACTTTGAAAGATGTTTCAAGCTTCATTTTATTTTATAAAATCCTGTATTTAAATATAACAAACATAAAAGGCCAAAACTACATTAAAGCTGCAAATGTCAGTATTTCAGTATTTTTTTTTCCCTCAAAACCCAGGAACCCCTCTATCTCCCATTTATTTTACTTGGACTATAAGATCTATTTCTTATATGTAAAGAGCTACAAGTAATATTAACAATGCTTCCATGACTTCACTGTCAGTACATGATTAGAAATTACCAACCATCTCTCTACCCGCCCAGCCTCATAAGTATGAAATGTGATAAGTTCCATAAATCCTCTGGGAGAAAATTGCACTTTTGAAAAAGTTAAATTATATATTTAAAAATCAGGACTACATGATTATGTTGTAAATGTGACTGCTTTCGTTATGTTGAAAGCATTGCTATTTGTTGATAAATGAAGGAAAAGCTAATGCTATGCCCGGCTTAGGGGAAAAAAAGAAAAGACCCCATGTGATGCCTACTGAAAATAAATTATCGCCTCACTGCCAGACTTCCCCTCTATCAAGCCCTTGGGACTGGGACCATTTTTAAAGGCTCTGGAGTGACCAGAACATTAGCTAATTTCAAAGAGTACAAAAGGAAACACTATCTATGAATTCCAATAAGTATTGTCTCTGAAGATGACTTCTCAGAACTACGGAGTGCTTTATAGAGATTTTAGCTGGGATGATGGTGCTTGTAAGTAATCTTGCCCCAAAGCAGTTCATTTTCAAGAATACACTTACATCACTAATTGTTCTCACTTAGAGAGCTATTTAGTGCTCCCTGGTCCTCCTGCCCCCCCCCCCCCGCCTCCCCCCTCCCCTCCCAATGTCCGTCCATCCTGTCTTCTAATAAGAAGGCTCTGCTCAGGCAGGCAGCCGTAAAAGGCAGCCCTGCCCTCCCATCTCCCGAATGGGGACAGGGAGCTGCAGATGGGCCTCTGGGCAATAAAGGGTTCTTTCTTAGTGAAAAACAAGATTGACTAAGACGTTGCGGTAAATCTCTGGGAGCGTAGGCAGAGCATCTTAAAAAAAAATGTCCAATAACAATTTAATACAAACATAAATGGCAGCAACTTCTCTAGCTCTAAGGCAGAATTATGAGCCACTATTCTTTAAGGAAAAAAAATGAGTCGTAAAAGGAAAAAGTGAATTCTCTAAACAGACTCTCTAGCAAAAAAAAAATATAATAATAATAATAATAATAATAATAATAATAATAATACTTCTAAACTGCATTCAATTTTTCTACCCCGAAGAAAGGGTGGCCATTGATCTTGGAGTTTACATGCTCTCAGAGATCTTTGAGGTTGAAAATTCCCCAAGATGATTGATTTTGACCACCTCAATTGTGGCTAGAAAGGGAGAATAGTTTCTTTACCGCGGGGTATGCAAATGAATGTGCTTGGGAAGTATTCTCTGGCATTCAGATCTCTTCGGGGGCGCCAGGGTGGCTCAGTCGGTTAAGCATCTGACTTCTGCTCAGGTCATGATCTCGCAGTTTGTGAGTCTGAGTTCGAGCCCTGCGTCAGGCTCTGTACTGACAGCCCGGAGCCTGGAGCCTGCTTGGGTGGATTCTGTGCCTCGGTCTCTCTCTGCTCCTCTCCAGCTTATGCTCTGTCTCTGTCTCTGTCTCTCTCAAAAACAAATAAACATTTAAAAAAATTTTAAAAAGATCTCTTCACAGACTGTCTTAAGTAATTAATATTAGACTTTAAAAACCTCAAGCTCCTTCTTAACAGTTGAAAAAATAATAAGAATTAGCGAGGTAGACTGAAACCAAGGATTTTCAAGAAATTTTTTTGCACTGAGAGAGGAGGTTATGCAAGGTATCTTTGCTTGGGAGCATGGAAAGGCACTGAGCTGGTAAGAATTGAGTGTCCATTCACTTTCTGCCCCTTTGTGTTGCATATTAACAAGTCACTTACCCTCTCTGTAGGGCAGAAGTGTGCTTTGTGGGAACTGCTTTGAAAACACTGTTTTCTGAATGCCAGAAGACTGTACATTTCCCTCGCAAAGACGTATGTGAATTCACCCTGCTCTAAACTGAAGGATGCTGGCCTGTAGTGCCACACGTGTGAATTCAGATAATTCTATAAACCGTATGTTGCCTCGTGATTTTCCCTTTCCTTAAGCAAATCACAACTAAAAAAGAAAGGTTGGTTGAGCATCACCCCCTGCCAAAATAAAGAAAGTTTATTGATTCTTTTCTTTGTGTTCAGTTCTGAGATTCCAAGGGCCGGTCCCTATCCCCTGGGTCTGACCAGCCAACAGAGGAACAGTGACATAAAGCCCTGAAGATGTCCTTACTGGACAGCCAGGTTCAGTGCTAATGGTAAAGACTGGAAGCCCATGTGCTCTGGGAGTCAAGAGAGGAGACGGTACAAGGGACTGGGGTGGGCAGCAAATACTATTCTCAGGAGACGGTTCCTTTCCATTCCGAAATCACTTGAAACTCACAGAAACAAAATTACAAAAGTTCCTTTATACCCTCGCCAGAGTTCCCAACCACCTACATTTTACCTCTTTTGCTTTGTCATTTTCTATCTTATGAATGATTGGAGGGTGCATTGCAGACAAGATGGCTCCTTGCTAAGTATCTCAGCGTGTCTTTCCTAAGGAGAAGGATATTCTCTTACACAAGTTCGGTGCAATTATCAAAATCAGGAAATGATCACTGATGCAATTCAATCATGATCTAACTTTGGAGGTGATTTTTTAACTGCCTCGTCTGCATATTTGACCTTGTCCACGGTTTCTGTGCATTCAGAATAGGAGAGAAGACCTTCATTCTTAGTCTCAGAGGATGCCAAAAAGAGACAATCCAGCCTTCGAAACCTCCAGTGTAAAGGGTCTCTAATGAGATGGCATTCACCTCTCTCAGAGGAAACACGTTTTCAACTCCTCCTTTAGCTGACTCCATTTCTTAAAATTCCCTCTAAGAGCAAGACCTTAAATAGTCAAGCTTTGCCAGAAGAGTTGCCTAACATTTTTTTTCCTTTTCCCCCAGCCCCTCCCCACCAGGACCCTCCCCTCCAAGTCTGCCCCATGTCTGACACAGAAGCCACATCAGACACACAGCCTGTCAACACATCTTCTGCCGCCTGACTCTGCACAGTGGTTGCAGGGTCAGGAGCAGACACGAAGCTTCCAACATTGAGATGATTTCATCCAACTCTCCTGCGTCTCAAGGCTCGGAGCCCGCTGCTAGTCGGACAAGGGATGAGAAGAGGCGTGAGCGCCCTCCTGATTGACAAGCACCTCCCCCCTTTAATTTGGGTCTTGCCATTCTAAGGCTCAAAATACCTGGCACCCCAAAGGTTCGGCTGTTAATCTGGGATTCTCATTTCAAAAGGACCTTTGAGCCTTTCTATGCAGATGTTGAAATCATTGCAACACGCTCTTCCCTGACCGGGTTCAGTGTCATAAAAAAACATCACTTCCAGCAGGTTTTCATACTTAATAACAGACACATTTAGGGACTTGGCTCCCAGGATGGCCTGTTAACCAAGCACAATCATGTGATTTCTCTAATGACGCTCTGGTCCTTCCAGAAATATGAACGGATGAACAAACTAATGACCAATTCCTGGAACATGTGCTTTTCCAGAATTTTCTCACAACCTAATACATTTTTCTTCCATTAACAAAATGCATAACATTTAGCATTTGTGGCTTAAGAAAAATAGAATAAAGAATCTGCCAAAATGGAAGCAGTATAAAACAAAATTTCATGAGGGTTTTGCTTCTGTTTAGTTGAAAGTGACAACTTAGGTTTAGATACTTTCCTCAAAGTTCAGTCCAAAGATCAGCAGCATCGGTATTACCTGGGAGTTGTTAAAATGCATCGTCTCGGGCCCCAGCCCAGGCCTCCGGAATCAGAATTTGGATTTTTAACAAGATGCCCTAGCGATCTGCAGCCACGTCAACATTTGAGAAGCTGCGTCATAAACAGACGGGCTGCCCAGGCAGGAATGTCTAGCAGGCTAACAGAAGTTATCGCAGAGTGGTCAAATCACGAAAACAGGTTAACGGATGAGGTGTGTGTTTGGGGGGGTGGGGGGGGGGTGGGGGGGGGGACACAGTAAATTAAAACAGCCAGAGAAGAAGGAGTGGGGAGTGGTCAACACGGGTGAAGGGGAACGAGAGATACAGGCTTCCAGTTACAGAATGAATAAGTCGCGGGAATAAAAGGCACAGCATAAGGAAAGCAATCAATGACACTGTAATAGCCTTGTCCTACGGTGACAGGTGGTGCTACACTCACGGCGAGCAGAGCATAACGTCAAGAGTTGTGGAGTCACTATGTTGAACACCTGAAATTAATGGAACGCTGGCTGCCAGCTACACTCGAGTAAAAAAAAGTTTTTCAGAAACTGAGCCTATGTTCTCCAAAGGACTAAATAATTAATATCTCACTTCACTTTTCCAGAATAGGGTTGCCAGATTTAGCAACAGGGTACTCAGTTAGATTTAAAAGGCAGACCAATAATGGGTGATTTTTTAGTATGCCCCATGCATTATTTGGATGCATTTGCACTAAAAAAAAAATCGTTTGTTGTTTATCAGAAATGCAAATTTAACTGGGCATCCTATATTGTATCTCATAATGCTTTTGCAGAATTTCTAGGTTTTTTTTTCTAAGTCATATAATGCTTCCATATGACTTCTTTGTAAACTGAGCCAAAGACAAAGTTACACAAGAAGATACTTCAATGCATACTGGAAATTTCCAAAATCCTTACCAGGATGTTTAGTTATATAAACACAATCAAAATTTTCGAAGGCAACAGCAGCCTAAAATTCTAATAACCAATTCTAATATCGTTACTTAGAAATTAATCATTTTCATCAGAGCCAAAGGGGATAATCTAACTCCATATCTTTTTCAAGGTCTGACATCATCAGTTCTTCATGTAGGTTTAGACAACGGCCAAGTCTGCCCCAAGAGTTGCATCTTTTCTTTACCTGGTGTGGTTTATAATTTGGCTGCTGGTTACAGAAGGCAGGTCCCGTTTCTGGGAACTATCGCAGTTTATGGTTCGGTGGCCTCAAAATTGTGCAAGAGGAAAGGCCACCACTCACACCTGCCTGGTTTGCCTAGAAACAAGGTCCACACTGAATTGTGTCTAGTTTTTCCTTCTGCGTTCTTTTCAGAGCTAACTCTGAACTGAATAAAAAGAAGAAATATCTCAACGCAAAAAAAGGCTAAGTGAAGCCGGCACTTGGCATCTGTTTCCTGGAAAATAATTTTTAAAGGCAAAAATAGCCCTTCTGAATGACATTTTTTAAATTCTATTTATTTTTTTGAGAGAGAGAGAGTGCGCATACACATGGTGGGGAAGGAGAGAGAGGGGGAGAGAGAGAGAGAATCCCAAGCAGGCTCCACACTGTCAGCACAGAGCTCGAACCCACAAACCGTGATCATGACCTGAGCCGAAATCAAGAGTCAAGTGCTTAATTGACTGAGCCACCCAGGTGCCCCAAATGGCAGTTTTTCTGATAGATCCTGACGAACCTCAGTAGTAAAACAATACCCTTTCTTTCCCTAGGGATTTATTTGCATTTAGGTTTTTTTTTTTTCTCCTTTTCTTTCCTTTTCTTTTCTCCCTTCCTTCCTTTCTTCCTTCTTCTCGTTCTTTTATTTTCTTTCCTTCCATTCTTTTATTGTACCTGATTCATCCTATTTCCCACGCGTGCCTGAGAATGTAGCTGATCTGTTTTTTTCTTACCAGCACAGCGCAAAATCGAAACAGTTTTTCTTGCCCGTATCCTGGAGGCTGCACGCAACCAGATTAAAGGATTGTGATGTCCTGGGGGGAGAGGAGCCTCTCAGCTGAATTTGCAGCCCCACCCATCCCCCTGTGTGTTAACTGTTACCTCTTCCCTCTGTTGAAGATGAGGGCAGAGAATCCAGGGTACCTCGGGGACCACTCCTCATTCCCACCTTTTGTCCTTACTCCAGGCTGCTCTGTGAGGAAGCCGAATGGCTTATAAAACTTATGCAGCCTGACATTCTAAAAACCTGGCAGTTTTTCTTACAATTTTTTCCAAGACGGAAGGCAATCACCTTCTTCTGTTTTGTTTTACCCCTTAAACACAGAGCAATTAAGGTCTATGATTTACAAGGCATTCCATTTCTGAAATGTAATATTTTAATTTATTCAACAAACACCGTGTTCCAGGCACAGGCAGAGGATGCACTATTGACCCATTTAATAGTGTAACAGCCCAATCAGGTGGGTGTTATTATTGTCCCATTTGACAGATGAAGAAACAGGCCCAGAAAGCTGAAGCAGCTTGCCCAGGGTCCGGTACCCAACAAACGACAGGCGTGGTGTATTAAACCCTGGCTCCGTGATGCCCTTCTCCCTCTACCCAGATCACAGTGGACAAACATTCCACCCAGCCACTCAAGCGATTCCAGACTCTTCCATTCCTAATCATTCTGAATTCTCTCAACTAAATTTCCACCCTGCAGTCCATCATGGCAGCCTTTGATGAGACTTTTTCACGTCTCTCCACGGTGTGTACCAATTTGTGAACACGTCTGTAATAAGGCAGACCCTTCCCACGACCTAGCACACGTGATCTAAGACTGTAGTATCCAAGACGCTGTCTTCTAATATTTTAAAGAACTCGGTTACTAATAACGTTTACAAGTAAGAAACCAAATTAATAAGGGGCAGACGGCACTCCACAGTTCAAACATGAGCTTTTGCCTGCTAAGAACAAAATGAAAACCAATGAAAATTATAAGGTCCAATTATAAGTGATTTCACTCCAATGGGAAACACAGATAATAAATGGCTAAGGACAATGATTGAAGTGAAAGACACAGAACAGTCATACAAAGGAAAAGAATTCAAGCATATATTCGAAGGGCAGTAAAATAAAATTGAGGAAAAACATAAAATATTAAGCCCTAGAAACGTCTTTCTTCTGATGTTTACCTTTGTAATAAATAGTACAATGATGATTCCACCAAATGGCCATGTTCTTCAGGGGAAAAAATGACATTTTACAGGAAAAAAAAAAAAAGGAAAGAAAAGAAATCTTGAAAGCCCTAACCCTCCCCATTCAGACGGTTCCCATGCAACTTTCTGAAATCATTGAAACAAGTGGACGGCTAATTTTCTTCTTCTCTATTACGACAACAGAAACAAAGTCTGGCAGAGAACAAAATGGCTACCATACCCACAACCAACATCGACTCATCTTTTTTCCCAGCTGCTATTCAGATCAAGTTTAATAAACCACCTTTTAAGTCTCCTAGAAGTCTCTGAAGAATAAAAATAGGCAGAAAAAGGATGATTATTGAGGACTGTGGGTGGGAAAACCATGTTCCCAATTTGTTCCCCAAGTTTTGAGAGAAAGCAAGATGATGCACTGATTCATCAGAAAGGAACAACTCCAGCCCCAAGCACAAGTAGCTGAGCTGGTGGTGACAGCGGGGAGGGGCAGGGGGGAGGCTGCATTCTTGAAGCCAGATGTTCTGGGCCAGCGTCAGCTCCCACCTCCCTGAGGCACTGCACCCTGTTAAGGACATAGTGTAGATGCACCCTCTTAAGATTACGGTGTGGATTTTTTGCAGACTGGCAGATAAGGGGAAAGTTGCATAGAGCGGCATTGAAAACTCAATGCTCTCTTGGTTTGGTCAATGGTGGCACCAAAGGAATTGAGTATTTCAGGAAGAGAGAGAGAGAGAGAGAGAGTTCTTTCACAATATTAAGAAGACCTTGTCAATTTCTTGACCGCAGATGTGTGACATGAGGTTGTAAACTATGTCCAGGTTAATTTAATCTGCTTTAAGATTTAATAAGAGTGGTTTTACTTAAACCACACTAAACCCTGGAAAGCTTGCTTCCCTCTTGATGGCCTAGATGCAGCTATGAAACGTCTGAGAAAGTGTCGGGGAATTAGTACCTTATCATAGGAAGAAAAGTCAGACAACCACCACGATTGCTGCGTTCCCAGAAACCAGGGGCACGTCTTAGAATGTCCGCACCTCTGACTTGGCGTGACTTCACAAGTAGTTGCAGGAGGTAAGTTGATGCAATGGGCGAGTGTCCCAGCCCCAAACCTACCGCCTCCTCTTGTTCCCTGTTCTATTTCCATAATAGAAGACAACAACTTTCGTTTCACAATTACTGATAGCAATCACAAAACTAATACCCGTGAGAAAGGTTTCACCAACACAAACACAATCCCACACTCAGGTGCATAGATCCATTATTCCACTAAGGGCTGCAGAGAGGTGGTATGCCAACTCCTCACTAGTTCTTTATCTATAAATTGGAATTCTACTAAGGAAGAAGAAATGTACTTCCTCAACTATTTTGTTATCCCAAGGTACAGACCTACCCAGAAGGGAAAGGGAAACGTTTGGGTCTATTCCTTTATGTGCCAGTTTTCAGAACAGTGAGTTGGTTCCCTCGCATCTTACAAAGGGAGCACATGAGCTTTGTAAATGTTGTTACGGATGCATGGATTTTAACAGATCCCATATGTTTCAATACATTGGAGACGTTATTCTTTTTATATCCATCCTCGGATATGGCTGTTCCCTCTTTGGCCGGCCAGGAGCCTTTGGTTTTGGCTCCTGTGTGTTGTGAACGTTTTGTCACAGCCCAATGGCCTTGGGCAGCTTCCTTGCTTTCCAGTGTGACAATATGTTACAGGTCCATCTTGGACATTTCCTGACCCAACCTCAAATCAACCACTTTTCCGAGGCACCCTGGATCCTTTAAGTGGGAAATGTAGTTGGAGACTGGGGTATGGGTGCTAAGAAGCTCCTTGCTCCTGTAGTGTTATTGGTTCTAAGCCTCTCCGGTGGACAAAGTCCGAAAATATTTGTAAGAGAAATATGTCAGGAGTTCACATTGATATTTCCAATTCAAGCGTAGGGTTACAGGTTTTTACTTAATTGCTTTGATTTTCCGTTTCATTCTTTTTTTTTCTCTGATGTCAAAAAGCTTGGTTCTTTATGACATTAATATAATGTTATATGCTTTATCCTAATTTATGTACAAAAAGTTTCAGAATAACCCTACCAACATATTACGAACAATACGATTACTCTCAAAGCAATTTAAGATTTCTTGGCAGTTTTTTTTCCTTTTTCTTTCTCTTTTTCTTTTCCTTTTTTTTCTTTGTCTTTATTTATTTTGTCCTTAGGATATATCCCACTGCCGTTATATAGCCAAATGAATGAAGGTTAAAATCATTTGAAATGATCCCAGGGCTCCTGGGTGGCTCAGTTGGTTAAGTGCCTGAGACTCTTGACTTCCCTCAGGTCGTGATCTCGTGGTTCATGAGTTTGAGTCCCATGTCAGGCTCTGCCCTGACAGCACGGAGCCTGCTTGGGAGTCTGTCTCTCTCCCTCTCTGCCCCTCCCCGCCATGCTCTCTCTCTCTCAAAATAAATACAAATAAAAAACAAGAAAATCATTTGAAATAATTCCTTCTCATCAGGTTACTTTATCTAATTTGATTTTGTTTTTGAATTAAGGGATTGCTTTCTTCAGCTGTTGTTTTAAAATTTTGTAAAAACTTTTTGTGTGCTTCTAAATGTATAAAACAGGGTAAATTTTGGGGGCACCTGGATGGCTCAGTTGGTTGAGTGTCCGACTTTGGCTCAGGTCAGATCTCATGGTTTGTGAGTTCAAGCCCCCATGTCAGGCTCTGTGCTCAGAGCCTGGAGCCTGCTTTGGAGTCTGTCTGTCTGTCTGTCTCTCTCTACATCTACCCTGCTCGTGCTCTGTCTCTGTCCGTCAAAAATAAATAAACATTAAAAAAAATTTTTAAAAAACCAAGGTGCATTTTTAAAAAATTTGGCTTCCAAACACATTGCTTCCACTCTGTTTTCGACTTCTCTTATAATTAACCACTTGTATTAATCTTTGGTTTTTGTCTTCTTTTTAATGCAGTAAAAAATAAATAGTCCCATTTCTTAGATAAAGGCTTTCATTCATACATTCTCATCTTCACCTTGCTTTTTGCATTTAACAGTGTATCCCAGAGATTTCCCCATAACAGTATAAAAGCCAGTCTTTTATTCCTTTTAGCAGCTATGTAATAAACACTCCATTATGTGGATGTAGCAAGGTTTATTCAGCTGGCCCCCCTCCTGAAGAACATTAGCCTTTTTCTATTGTAATTAATGCCACATGAACAGGCTTTTGTGTTCTTTTTTTTTTTTTTTTTTTTTTTTTTGCTAGCTTATCCTTGTCCTAGGAGTAGAATTGTGCAACCACAACATATAGATATATAAGATTGCTAAATTCTCTCCACAGGGGCTGTGTCATTATGCATTTCCACCCATAACAAGTAAGAAGGCCCATTTCCCCACAGCCGCTACAACAGAGAATACTTTCAAGCTCCCAAACCAATTAGGACGCCTATTGGAAAAGGTCCTTAGGGGCTCCTGGGTGGCTCAGTTGGTTGAGTGTCTGACTTCAGCTCAGGTCATGATCTCACCGTCCTTGAGTTCGGGCCCCGCGTCGGGCCCTGTGCTGACAGCTCAGAGCCTGGAGCCTGCTTCGGATTCTGTGTCCCCTCCTCTCTCTGACCCTCCCCTGCTCATGCTCTGTCTCTCTCTGTCTCAAAAATAAATAAAAACATTTAAAAAAAAAAGAAAGGTCTTTATTAAGGAGCCAACAATAAAGCGACCAGTATTTAAGCCTCAACCCAAATTGTTAAAGTCTTTGATGGAAACTTCTTAGGCATATAGGCCTTAGAATTAACGTGGAAATACAGAGTAGAAGAACTGAAAAGACAGAAGTAGACCGAGGGGAATCTGTTTAGCTTGTTGAACACCAGAACCAGTAATTGGAATAGTTACGCCTAGTTCTCATTTTTCCATAACCTCAATGGTTCGTGGACAAGTATCAACTCTGCTTTATACATAAGGTCACAAACACCGGGAGAAACCGTAGCTTGCTCAAGGCAGGGCCATCCAACTACTTGGACTCAAGAGAAGGTTCGTTCTTTATTCTCCATGAGGCCCAGTAGAAGAGTCGAAAAGTAGAGAGTCGTTGGCTTAAAGAGTTGGCTGAATGGTCCTCATCTCAGTCTTGCTGCCCAACAGGTGTGAAATCCACAGCCTGTTGCCTGCCCTTCTGGGTTTCAGCTCCCTCCGCTGTAAAGCCAGGGGATTAAGTGACTAGCTTTCAGTTGCCTTTCAGGGCTCTGATCTGCATTCACGAGATGAAAGGACACTGCACTAGAACTATGGCACCAGGGTGGGGAAAGTCCTGCTTCCACATTAGGCCAAACCCAAACCAGAACCCAAGATGCTCCCACGCTGGTATTATTTCCAAAGACGGTGGTATTCTGGGGACCTGGTACCCAGGTTGGGCACAAAGGGGGAGTAAGTAAAGGGAGTATTTATTTTAATATTCAATACATTTAAAAATAATTAGCCAAGCTCCTAGTGTACGCTGGGCATTTTATAGGTGATTTACATTTATCATGGCGCCTTATCATTGCTGCAAACCTGTTTTTCAAAGGAAGAAACAGGGTCTCAGAGAGGTCTAAGTGACTTGTCCCAGATCTCACAGCCAGAGCAGGGCTGGGCTCATACTCCAACTATTCCGTGTATCTGTGGTCTCTAGATTGCTGCAGAAAATAATATCGTTTATCTCATAGAAGACATGGAACTTGGATCGAACACTATTAGCTAAATCTTGTACAGAGCGGGAAACTCTGGGCCTGGTAGAGAACTTCCAGTTTTCTTTGAATTGTCTCCCAGGAAGGCTGTCCAATGACCATCCCGCCAGGAATTAGAAAGCCATACCCATAATCTCATCAATCTATTCCCTAAAGCTAGAAGATGCTCCTTTGTTATCAAGTTTCTGGCCAAGCAAAAGAGGTGTTCAAAAGAGAGTGACACTTCAGTTGCCAATAATAGGGCAGTGAGCATGACACCAGGTGATTTACATAGACTATTTAATTTAATCTTTGCAACAGCTTTGTAAGATAAGAGTAGTCTTCCCATTCTACAAGTAAAGCACCTGAGGCTCAGAAACACAAATCAATTTCCCAAGTTCTCACATCTAGTAGTGGTAGGAACACAATTTGAATAAGGTTCTCTTCTTCCAACAGCCACTCTCATTTCCCCAAGTTGCGGTGGGCCAATGCTATGGAACCAAAGAGACTCTTGAGTGGGCATGGTTGTTCCGTTTTAAAGAAAAGATGGTCAAGCAAGCAACTAGCACAGAGCATCCGATTTCCAGCCTCCCCACTTCTAACCTTCCTCTATGAGGTTGGAAGGAACTGCCAAGATGTCATTGCCAGGAGAGAAGAAGAGAAATCTACCCTCTGCAATGATGAGGAGAAAGCTCGAAGCAAGGAGGACATGGATGAGTGGTAACGATGCTCCTACCCGAGCTGGCATCAGAATCCCCCAGATGGTTTGTTACACCCCAGGTTGCAAGCCCACCCCCAGGACCTCTGATTCGGTGATTCTGGGGGTAGACCCGAGAGACTGCATTTCTAGCAAGTTCCCAGGCAACGCTGATGCTGTTGGTGCAGGGGCCATGCTTGAGAACCACTGGCCCATGACATCCGGTACACAATGTTTCCAACTCCTGCCTGTGCTAAAACGGGACACATCTACACGCATCTGCATCTGGCACACCTGCAGCACACACAGGCACCACATGCACACGCACACACACACACACACATACACACACACACCAGAAACACACTGAACACCTGCACTGTTCATAAGTAACACACACTGGCATCAGGCCTGCAAACACGACATGCCTACACCACATACTCACATGCACACACACCCTCATGCACACGCACGGCCACCATGCATCTCTAGCCCGTGTAACATACATCGACGCACAGGCAGACAGGCGTTCACATCCACGCCACGCTCCATGGCTGACCCAGATCCCAGTCCCCGAGTGTCCATCCAAAAGGTCCCCGGTGTCATGGACATCTCCCGATGTTCTTCCTCACCCCCATCTGACTTACCTCCTCTTCATGAGACACCTTTTTATGAATTGTACTTTCAATTCCCACGCAAACATTTTCCACTGCACTTAATAAATGCAGCGAGCAGTTCCAGATTGCTTCCTGCGCAAAGCCTTAGGCTGAGCACGCTAAGGAGGAAACGTGATGAGAAAGATACCCTAGGATTTCATTCATTCATTCATTCATCCAGTGCATATGCTACATACTGGGTGAGCAACATACAAGATAGATATGCCCCATGCCGTCTCACACTTTATAAATCAGTGGTACTGACCCCTCCCCAAACCCCTTCCCGGGAGTAAAGGAGGGCATCCTGTGTTAACCTAAGGGATGGTGGCAGGGATTCTGGGCACCAAGAGAAGCCAGCGTGAGTGGGAGGTGTTGGGAACTTCCCAGTGCTTTCCAAATGCCCCGGAGCAGGCAGCAGATTCCTCCTGCCTCCTCTGAGGTGAATTCTGAGCCCCACTGCAAATACAGATTGTCCTCCACAGAGGGGGAAACCATCTAGACTAGCAGGTGAAAATTTAAATTTTTTTAATAGTAGCAATAATAATAACAGGAAAAAATAAATAACAGCCACCCGCTGATGAGGACATATTATATACTATACATCTTAACTGCTGATTCTTTTTAAAAAAAAAATTTAAGGTTTTTTATCTATATTTGAGACAGACAGAGAGACAGCGTGAGCAGGGAAGGGGCAGCGAGAGAAGGAGAGAGAGAGAGAATCCCAAGCAGGCTCTGTACCACCAGCACATAGCCCATCATGGGGCTCAAACTCACAAAATCACGAGATCACGACCTGAGCCGAAACTGAGAGTCGGACGCTTAACCGACTGAGCCACACAGGCATTCCAACTAATTCTTTTTTTTTTTTTTAAGTTTATTGAGAGAGAGAGAGAGAGAGAGAGAATGCTTGTGTGGGGGAGGAGCAGAAAGAGAGGGAGAGAGAGAATTCCAAGCAGCCTCTGTGATGCTAGCACATAGCCCCACGCGGGGCTCAATCTCAGAAGCCTGGGGTCACCGCCTGAACCGAAATCGAGAGTCAGCTGCTCAACAGAGTGAGCCACCCAGGCACCCCTTAACTGCTAATTCTTACCCCAGGTCTTGCCGTCCCATTTTCCAGTTGCAGAAGCAGGGCCTCCAAAACGCTAGCCCGAGGTCTTGAGAATGGCAAATGGGGTTTCATCCCCGGGGACCCGCTTCAGCAGTTGCTTCCTTTCCACTTGCCCTGACAGTGGGATCCCTGCACGGCATCGATGCCACTCTCAGAAATGGCAAAGCGTCTCTGTCCCCACCCTTCTCGTGTCTACCACCAGCCCACGGAGAGCAGAGTCATAAGGACAAAGCTGTTAAAGCAGACACATGCGAGCCGAGTAGATGAAATAACTTAATTTTTTTTTTATTTGAAACAAGACCGTAACTACGAGCAAACAAGCGTTGCAAAAGATCAGCCTGACAAACCACGAATCATGTCCTTCTGTCCCGAATGCCCTGTTTTCACTGAGCCGCGCACGCTCGTGTGGCTGGGTATGCAGCGGGTAGCGAGGTAGCCTGGCTTGGCTTAATGTCTCCGCGATGCAGACTTGTCCAGACAGGTGTCCTCGAGCTGCATTTGAGGGCAGGGAGGGTAAGTGGTCCCCGGGCCAGAAGCCGCGCCCCCCCCCCCCCCCCCCCCGCTCACCTCCCGCTCGCCCTGTCTGCTGACCTCCGAGGAAATTCAGCCCCGCAGCCACCATTTGCGGTCCCATCAGCCAGGCTGCAGTAAAAGGTACTTAGCGCACACAGCTCGTTTTGCAAGGTTAGAAGGAATCAATAGGAGATGTGTTTAATGTGGTATCACTATCACGTCTCATCGTGCTTTTAAAACTCGAATACCCGCGGTGGTGTATAATCTTAGTCTCTCGGTACAGAGAATGGGCTTGATGTGGTCTCAGATAGATGTCGCCGCCCGGGACGGACACACAAAACCTGCCGGGCCGCCTCTGGAGTCCACTCCGGCTCTCATGTTCTTTGTCTCTTTCTCCTTTTCTCCCTTTTGAATGTTCTCTTCTATTCTTTCTCTCCCTCCCTCCGTCCTTCCTTTCCCTCATTTCTCCTCTCCTTGTTCCTTGTTTAAATTTCGGGGGTTTGACTCCGTGGAAAACGACCGGGACTTCGGCAAACCACCAAAGCATCCAGGTGGTTTCCCCCGCATCCCCCGAGCCCTTACATCGACTGGGAAACCCAGGCTGGTTAAGTCTCTCGTGGCGGGTGGCACTGGTCGCAAGCCACCCGCTCACCACGCAGCAGACTCGTGCGTAAGCTGCAGTGAAATTATTTTGAAAGAGAAACCTGTCTGGGCAGAGCATAATTAAACACGGCAGTGTTCTTGTGTTCAGAAGACCACGACGGTGAACTTTTTCAAACATGATATATAATTCTATGGAAAAATTAGAGACGGTAAGGTCAAAATGATATCCTGTACTTGTGGGGCAGCAGGGGGTGCTGCTGATTCCCATGATGAAGCATTTAGGGGGAAGCAGTGTCTGCGGAGAACCAAGGGTCAGAAGAGAAGAAAGAAATCAGACCTTGGTTAACCAGTCTCTACCACCATTTGCCCAAGCAACCTCATCACAGGTCCCCTCTGTAAGAACTTTCCAACCGAGTGCTTCCTATTTTGGTTTAAGAGTAACTAGGGGCACCTGGGTGGCTCCGTCGGTTAAGTGTCCAACTTCAGCTCAGGTCATGATCTCGTGGTTCATGAGTTCGAGCGCCACATCCGGCTCTGCGCTGACAGCTCGGAACCTGGAGCCAGCTTCAGCTTCTGTGTCTCTCTCTCTCTCTACACCTCTCCCACTTGTGTTCTCTCTCTCAAAAATAAATAAACATTAAAAAAAAAAAAGAGTAACAACAACTGTGGCCCTATTCCCCTAGAGCAGTGGGTGAGACAAGAGATAAGTGATTCCATCAGCTGGCTTGAAACCTTACTGAGAATTACCACCATCCCGGTGTTCAACCCAAATGGCTGAACTGGGGATTAAGTGGTTGTATTAGTTTATGGCAGCTGCTGTAACAAGTACCAAAAACTGGACAGCTGAACCGACAGAAATCTATTGTTTCACAGCAGTGGAGGCAGCCAAGTCTGAGATCAGGGCATCAGCAGGTTTGGGTCCTTCCAAGGGATGCAGGGAAGAACGTGCTCCAGGTTCCGGTAGTCTCTGATGCTTCTCGGCTTGTAGACGGTGTTCTCCCTGTGTTTTCACATCAGCTTGCCTCCGTGTTTTCTGTCTCTGTGTCCAAATATCCTCCTTTTTCATAAAGACACCAGTCATACTGGATTAGGGCCCACCCCAATGAGCTCATCTTAACTTGATCATTTGCAGGGACCCTACTGCCAAACAGGGTCACATTTGTAGGCACTGAGGGCTAGGACTTCAATGTTGTGGGGACACAAGTCAATCCATAACAACAGTCATTTGTTTTCACACCCACAAGCTCACCACCTAATGGTCATTCTACATTGAGCTAGAAATGCACATGACGTGTCCATTTAGAAATTCACAGCAAATTCACACCAAAATTCATTCAATTCTCTTTAATAGTGCCTTAATTACCTCTGAATTGAGGGACCTGTGTGCCAAAAAAAAAAAAAAAAAAGAAAGAAACAAAATTTCCCATATTTGGCCACCGGGAGAATGAGCTCTGCCAAGAATACCAGACAAAGACGTGACCCAGACCATACAGAAAAGACTGAGGTCCCAACATATTCAAAACAGGAGTCTCTTATCATGGAAAGGGGGTCAGGTTGACATAGCCACTAGCCTTTCTTTGGAAATTCAAGAAAAGCTGGGGAAGAAACCTGACTAGCCTGAACTCTGTGATATTAAAGCATTACTTTGATACAAATGACAAAATGGCTCATTATCACACAAAGTAGGCCAACTACCTGGAAAATTGCATCTTGCGTAAATCCCGGCAGCGTTATATAAAATCTAACATGACCTATTATAGTTTTATGTCTATTCAACTAATGACAAAACTAACAAGGAATTCTTTCTCTAATTTTCTTCCACACGTTTATTACATTAAATATGAAGGACAAAAAATACTTCTTCTATCGGTTTTAAACTAAGGTCTTCATGATTTAAACGTCAGTCCCAGTTTCTGTGTCAAGAATGTGATGAACATGTAAATGTGAAAATATCAGCAGACCCATGCCTGGGACCCAAGCCCATCAATTTCTAACCCCCAACTTGACCCCAGCACAGGATGCCTCACTCCAGTCCCAAGAATCAGAGAACTGATGACCTTCATCAGATAAAACCACACATTCAACAAGAGTGGGAAGTGTCTCATAGTGGGGGCCCCAGTCTGCTCTCCACCCCCACAGGCATCTGGGGGAAGGAAGAACCCTCCCGTCCTCCTAAACCCTGTGGAAACCCGGAAGCTCGCAGAAGCCACACCCGGGGCCTTTTGATGTCAACAGTGCACTGGTAAAAAGGGCAATCTGCCCAAAGCAGCATCATTTAACATTTTCTGGAGTTGACTGCTTTTCTAATGGTCATTGCAAATCTTCAAAATGGTAAAACGGCATGATCTTTGCTTTTGGTCAAATAGACACCCACACTCCATTCTTATTCGGTATAGGACAGGCCTGACTCTCCTCTCCAGAAGCTCAATAAGCAGATGGTGTCATGACTGCTAGTTCTAAATCACCAAGTGTTTATTAAACGCATTGAGATCCTTTCGGAGAAAGCTCATGTCCTTGACCTGATGTCTCTAGGAACGCGTGTTCTCCTTGTTATTCAGTAAAGATTCTCTGTTCGCTCACCGTGCCGGTACCTCGCCTGGGGACTCAGTATTCTTCCTTCCCTCAGCCCCAGCGTGCCCTCAGCCTTCTGGCTCCTAAGAGCCAAACAGTTCCACGGGGTTCTGCCAAAGTGACTCCAAGCCCGAAGAGCATAGGAGGCCTTTGGGTGTCAGAACTGACACCAAGCACCTTAACACACAGTGTCTAACCTGAAAAACTGGCCTCCCAGGTGGGGCACTACCTCCGCTTTCAGACAGGGATGGTGTGAGTCTGACCAAGGGCGAGCAGCCTGCCTCAGGCCCAGCTTGGTCTACGTGAGTGAAAGGGCCTCAGTTTTGTTTCCTTCTTGAGGACAATATTAGAGGTAATCTTACCAATGCCACCTGACTTTCATGATGGAGCTGAGGGCACTCTTCCTTTGGTACACCAAAAAAAAAAACAAAACCAAAACTATTCCTAGGAAATGACATGTGTTGGCAAAATGAAGCCAAACTTAATCAGAACTTGAAATCCCAAGGGTTTGAATTTATTTAAATAGGATCTGAGAGATCCTTAGAGTGAATGTCTCATTCATTAAGCGGGTCTTAATTGAGCAACTACTGAGCTCCAGGAAGGATGCTGAACTCTAGGAACCCAACAGTGACCCCAAAGACCTATAACCTAATGGAGGGGGGTAGAGAGAGGAAAACGGGATCCCCATGCTGGGCAAGAAGTGCTGTACTTGGGGGGCACAAGGGGCACATGAGCAGGGAAGCAGGTTGAGGTGCGGAGGCAAGGTTGAGGAATAATCAGATTTGTATTCCTGAGAGATCACTCTGGCTGTCGCGTGAAAGACCCATGCCAGAGGCCAGTAGGTAGAGGTTACAGTTACCACAACCTGAGATGAGGGTCTCCTGAGCCTGAGAAGTAGAGCAGAGTGAAGACATCGCCAACTTAGCCACTTCCTTCCAATTTCTAATAGCAAATGAATGAGTTCATCACTAATCTCATGCCTAAGGACCAGCAGAGCATTATTACAGCCTGGGCTAGGTATGCGGGAAGATGTATATTTGCGAGGAAACTATAAGGGATGTTCTTGCTAAATCCTTTTCTCCCCCCAAAGAATGTCCTGGAAAATAATGTAGAAACAATGCAGTGGACTTTAGAATTGGCTAATTGTGTGGTGAAATCACAAATGAATCCTGCCGTGTTGGGAAACCTTGAAAAGTTTTCCGATTCTCCATTTTTACATGTATAAAATGAGGCAACGCCATCTACAGCAAAGGGGTTCGAGGACCACAAATAATATGTACGTATTCATTTCCCACGGCTGCTTACAAAATTACCACACGTTTAGTGGCTTAAAGCAACACGAATTTATTATCTTCTAGTTCTGAAGGGTAGATGTCTGCCATGGTGCTGTCAGCTAAAACCAAGGGTTTGGTAGGGCTGTGCTGCTTTCTGAGGGTGCTAGAGGAGACTGTGTCTCTTTGATTTTTCCATCTTCTGGAAACTTCTTCGGCTCACGAGCCCTTTCTCCATCTTCAAAGCCAGTAATGATGGGTCCAGCGCTTCTCCCATCGCATCGCCCTGGCCTCCACTCTGTCTCTTTCTTCCACTTTTAAGGCTGCTTCTGATCACATTGAACCCACAAAGATAATCTCTCTATCATGGTCAGTTGATTAATTCCAACTGCCCACTTTATCCCCCTTTGCCATGTAAGGTGATATACACATAGGTTCTGGGGATTAGGATGTGGACGTCTTTGGGGAGCCATTATTCTGCCCACCACAGTACGTAAGGCAACTGCTTAGTTCTCACCGATACTTTTGATCATAAAGCTTTTTTCCTTTAACTGAAAACAGAAGCAGCTTCATTTTTTAAAAAATTGATGTTAATGCTAATACAGCAAATGAATTTACCTCTTTGTATTGAATACCTTCACTAATTCTGGGGATCAGAAGAGAAACTTCTCTGACACCCCCGTTTCAGAGATGGGCACCTGGGGCCCAGGGGTTCACATGGCATTTAGCGACAAAGCCAAAATTGGAATCTGGTGTCTTGCTTCCAGTGAAGCGGTCTCTCCATCATAGTCTACCTTCCTGAAGGACCTTGTTAGTGCCACCAGAAGTGATGACTCTCCCTCAGTTTTGCAGAGTGCACTCACCTGATGCAAAATCTGACCTGGCTGACCAAAACATGTGGTTTCAGGCAAAATCAATGGAAAAGACAGATATATAAATATAGATAGATAGGTAGATAGATAGATATAGAGAGATAGGGATAGATATAGATATATAGATATGTATTTTTTATTTCTAGGATAGAAAAAGAATTTGATCAGCAGTGCATTAAAAAAAATTCGGAAAAGTATACAAAAGTGCTTCAGATTTCTCCCCTGCATCATCAAAGTTTTGAAACCACACACATCAAATTTTGAAGGAAAAAGATGTTAGCCAAGAATCCTATGCCCCCGCAAAACTGTCACTTATACATGAGGTAACTTCAAGATGTTTCCAGAAAGCACACAACCATCTCTGAATGTATTTGTCAAGGATATGCTTTACTTTACTGAGAGAAAAACACTGTATCATAATGTAATAAAACTCATCAAAAATAATAACACCACTTTAAAGTCACAGATAACACCAACAAAAACTGGGAAGTGGCTTTGAGTATCACATGGGAACAAAAGACTATTTATGTCCTGATTTTACATAGAAGCTAATGAGTAAATAGTATTTGATTTTTTATGTTGATAGTTTCATAAATATTGATATGAGCATTTTTTAACACCTTAAGGTAAATCATTAGTAGAATTTAAAACAAAATCACTAGAGAAAAAAGAAAACACAGGCCATTAAAAAAAAAAGTTGCCATGGGGCGCCTGGGTGGCGCAGTCGGTTAAGCGTCCGACTTCAGCCAGGTCACGATCTCGCGGTCCGTGAGTTCGAGCCCCGCATCGGGCTCTGGGCTGATGGCTCGGAGCCTGGAGCCTGTTTCCGATTCTGTGTCTCCCTCTCTCTCTGCCCCTCCCCCGTTCATGCTCTGTCTCTCTCTGTCCCCAAAATAAATAAAAACGTTGAAAAAAAATTAAAAAAAAAAAAAGTTGCCAGAGGAAAATACAGGAAGAATCTGTACATAAGCATGAAACAAGACAATGGGAACACGCATGATTACATCAGTAATAATCTACCCTTCTCACCAAAACTACCACAGTAAAAGATACCCTCCCTCAAATAGTGAAATAATGAAATTACACCAAATAGCATTTAAAAGTTATGACATTTAAAAGCAATTGACAACAAAAGAGAGAGGGAAGCAAACCACAAGTCTCTTTTTTCTAAATTGTTTTTAATGTTTATTTATTTTTGAGAGAGGAAGAGAGACAAAGCATGAGTGGGGAAGGGGCAGAGAGAGGGACACACAGAATCCAAAGCAGGCTCCAGGCTCTGGGCTGACAGCACAGAGCCCAACGCAGGGCTCGAACTCATGGAGCGCAAGATGAAGTCTGCCCAGGCGCCCCCACAAAACTCTTAACTATAGAGAACCAACTGAGGGTTGTTGGAGGGGAGGTGGACGGGGGATGGGCTAAATGGGTGGTGGGCATTAAGGAGGGCACTTGTGATGAGCACTGGGTGTTGTATGTAGGTGATGACTCACTAGATTCTATTCCTGAAACCAATATTGCACTGTATTTTAACTAACTGGAATTTAAATAAGAATCTGAAAACAAAACAAAACCAAAAGAAATCATATTAAATGATTAGGCAAAGATACAATAGCTAAAGGCAAGAAGAAATAAAATTAATACAGTGAAAGAAAACAGGAGTTGGCATATTGTTTTCAGGCAGAGGAAAAATAAAAGAAAAAGCCATTTCCTGGAATGAAGAGTTGTATTGTTTTAATAGTAAATAAAATCTAGACAGAAAATATAAAAGCCATAAATCTTTCCACACCATATAATATTCTTCAAAGTATAATAATCATGAACTATTAGAGGCACACAGAGAAGTGAACCAAAGCACTGGGGTGGTAAGAGACTTAACCACACCTTCCCTGACCCTTGTAGTTGAAATGTGTAAATAGTTGTGCCCTGTCGGGGGAGCAGGAGGAGAGAGAGTGTCCGAGAAACAATAAGATTGATTTACTGGGTGTGCAGAAAATGTTGTGTCCAAAGGAGAACAGGAAGATATATTTCTACCAAGTTTACCAAGAATATTTGCAAATAGTAATTGTAAATTATATGATATATATGTTCATAATCTCAAAAAGTGGCAAAAAAAAAAAATAGGCCCAAATTCTCAGACCACGAATGACTCTGTGCAAAGTGATCACAGTGGCAGTCAAACACAATCTGTCAAGACATCTGGAATGCTCACAAGGACTCATCCAAGCAAATCTGTAACCAGTAAGCCTTCTGTGAGGACACACACACAAAATAACACTTACTAAACTCAGTGTCAAACTAAAGAATGCAAAAACAAGAACACACACACACACACACACACACACACACAAACTTGAGTAAAACAAATGGAGATACAAAATAACAGCAGAAATTAATGAATTTGAAAACAGCTAAGTAATATAATAAATGCATCTAAGGTCTGGTTCTGCATAGAAAAAAATTACTGATCAGTTAGCAGGTCTAATCTAATAAAAAGAGAAAAATAGAAGTATATAAAATTGGGAATAAAAAAGAAACATGGCCAAAGATGTAAATACAAATTGTATAAAATCTTATTCTGATAAATGAGAGAACTACATAAATTTGTATGATTTTTAAAGAAAATATAGGAGTGCCTGGGTGGCTCAGTCGGTTAAGCATCCGACTTCAGCTCAGGTCATGATCTCACAGTCCGTGGGTTCAAGCCCTGCATCGGGCTCTGTGTTGATAATGCATAGCCTGGAGCCTGCTTCAGATTCTGTCTCTCTCTCTCTCTCTCTCTCTCTCTCTCTCTCTCTCTGCCCCTCCCCTTCTCAAGCTGTTTCTCTCTCTCTCTCTCTCTCTCTCAAAAAGTAAATAAACATTTAAAAATTTTTAAATTATTAAAAAAATAAAATATAAATAAAATATAAAAGATGTAGACAAATTGAAAGAAGAAATAACTAGGGAATTTTTTTTTTAGTTTTGTTTTTTAAATTGAGGTATAATTAACATACAACACTGTATTAGTTTCAGGTATACAACATCCTGATTTAACACTTGTATGGAGGGGTTTGTAATTGTTTAAAATTTCCTGCCAAGACACATGGAAGCCTTTTCATTTTTTAATGCCAATCCTTACAGAGAAACAAGACTGCAGACCAATCTCCCTAAGATTACACGCAAAAAATTCTAAATAAAATATTGGCAATGCCGTTTGTAAATGTATTCCAAAAACAGTACCCTGGAACCAAGAAGAATTTGCTCTAAGAACGGAAGAACAATGTGCCATGGAAATCCCAAAGCAACTTGCTGCATTGTTCGGAAGAGAAGGGTCACACGGGGCTAAGAACACATTAGAAGCCGAAATGTATTTAATAATCTTCAGGATTTAATACCGACGGTCTCAAAGTCTTCCAACAAACTATGAGTAGACATCGATGTTTCTAAAGATGAAGACCCCTATCTCCCACTTTCAGCAACCCCAGCTTCAACGTTGAGATGCTCGTGACATCCACATTGATGTCAAAGAAGACATGACCCCTTCTGTAGCCACTGTTTCCTAACACCATGCTGAAGGTCCCAGCAATGCAAACATTTTTGAAAAAGACAAGTGACAATCTATATATATCGCAAAGGAAGAGACAAGCGATTAGAAATAGCCAAGAAGGAACAAAACTTAACTCAGGGATATGCAAGACCCGAATAAAGGAAGAGGTAAACCATTTCATCCAGGATAAAAGCATAAAAAGGAAAATTCTCCCCCAAATAATTATTAGGTATAATGAATATCTTTAATTCTAGTAAAATCTTTGAAAACATGGCAGTGAAAAGCTAAAGCACACCTCGAAAAATTAAGTACTTACTAATTTACCATCTGTTTTGAGTAATAAGAGACATACATGGTGATTTTTTAAACTATATACATTCCATGACTAGATAGTATAACTATATGTAAAAGCATATACATTATAATCTGGTAAAAGAAAATGACAAAAATGCAAGCCTTCTAAAAGTATAAGAGTATTAGGTATAGAAATTATGGGAAAGCCACATAGAGATTCCAAGGCAGGCATTAAACGTCGTGTAGAAAACTATTACACCACTAGGTTATGTTCACGTAGTTAGAATGATCCCAAACTGTAAATGGATATATATACTATATATATATAAATATCTGTGCCGCCCCAGAACCTTTTTTTAGTTTTGATTTCTTGGGGGAAAAAAAGCTGAGAGGTAATATCAGACAAAAGTGTATCATGGAAATAGAAGGGTTTTCTCTAAATGTTTCTTTTTTTCAGTTATCTATTATTTTTTTTTCTTTGTACTTTTCTGTATTTCCCACATTTTCTAGAAAGAATGAATTATAAAATCAAAAGGACATGTATTCATAACACTAGTATCTTGCATAATGTTTGGTAGCAATAATTCTCATTCTTTTTTAATCACAGAAATCTCTGAAAATCTTATACAACTTCAGAACTCTCCCCCCTCAAAAAACTTCATTATATGCAAATAAGTGCCAAACTTTGCATAAAGTTAAAGGTCTTTATAGACCCATTGAAGTCCATTCAAGGACCCTGGGCAAAGAGCAAACTGTTCAAACCTCAAAGCAATTTCTTATGGATTCTCTCAACAGATCCTCACTGAAAGTTTATAATAGAAGAGCTGTTACATTTGTCATATTAAAGACGAGGAAATTGAGCGTCTGAAGATTAAGAACACATAGCCAGCAGGGACAGAAGTGGCCAGGCATGTAGCATTTTGTTCCAGCAAGCATGGCTTATTAAATGCACAACAGGATGTCAAATAAACAAAACCAGAGCGGGGCGCCTGGGTAGCTCAGTTGGTTAAGCCTCTGACTTCCGCTCAGGTCCTGATCTCACAGTTTGTGAGTTCAAGCCCCACGTCGGGCTCTGTGCTGACAGCTCAGAGCTTGGAACCTGCTTCCAATTGTGTGTCTCCCTCTCTCTCTGTCCCTCCCCTGCTTGCTTTCTGACTCTCAAAAATAAATGTTAAAAAAATTAAAAAACAAACAAAAAAAACAAAACCAGAGCTTGAGTCCTGATTCACCCCTGAGAATTTGGAAAACTTTCACCGTGCCTTGGTTTCCTCATCAATAGAGCAGAGATAATAATACTTGTTCTGCATATCCCCCAGAGTTGTTAGGGAGAAGAAATGTAGAGGGAAGCACTTGCAAACATCATTTATCTTTATTATTATGAATACATAAATGTTTCTATTATGAATCTATTAAAACTCAGGCCAGTGCAAGGGTAAGTGCTGATGGGATCTGGGTGGGAGGGGTAAAAAAGGCAAAGCATCTCACTAAGAGGCAATTAAAATCCCCTGTTCTTGTTCAAAAAGTATGTCTTCACGAGTAATTAGCAATCTATTGTGCATCGAACAATGGTTTGTTAGCTGAGTTCTCTTACGTCAGTTGTGTGTGGCTATCCTGTAAACAGAAGCAACATAATCCAGAGCTCCCTGCTTTAAAAAAAAAAAAAAAAAAAAAAAAAACGTTTACTTTTCCAGGTGTCTAGGTTATTGCTCTGACTTAATTTTAGTGACGAAAATTTCATGTTAATTCCAAAGTCTTACCACGGGCCCTCAGCCCAGACCTCCTGGAGGGGAAAGAACAATTAAGACACAGAAAGAGGTCAGGAAGCTGCACACCCCAACTGACTCTCACTTGTCTGGACACCCCTGACCTTGTGCTCTACACCCGAGGGTCCTCCATGCATGTGACTGGGTTGAAGTGTGTGAATGAGATGCTGTCTGCGAGACTTCACCTCGACAAGACTCTGTTTCCTCGTCAGAAATCTGGATGTCGGGAAGTCTGTTTTAATGTGTAAAATCCCTGAACACCACACTGGACCGTGAAAATACACAGAATCACTCTTTTTTGAGTTTGAAACTTTCCCGAGCCAGTTCTTTCTGACATCTTTATCACAGATATTCTGTGACGTCGCCTAATGTACTAACAGTCTGTCCCTGTAACTGACCTTAAACCCATTGTTGACACTCCTATTTGGTTTTCACTGCTGATTTTTTTTTAACCTATCTAGTTACCCCTTGTTCACTATTCACCAGGGGATGGACCGTCTGGATTGATTATTTTATTTCTTATGTACCCAACAGAAGTGTAGTTAAAGCTCAAAACTTTATGTGATGACTCTTTCATCCTTAGTCATAACCCTCCTACAAATGCTCCAGAGTGATGGTTATAGAGCCTGTAAGTGTGAGATCACTCTAGGCTGTTCTTCTAACTTCTAAGTGGGGTCAGTCCTCAGGGAGGAATAGAATTTCACTGCATTTTCCCATTTCATTTGTATAATGAAATCATTGTTTGGCCTTCATTCTGTACTCTCGCCCTTTTTGGTCTTAAGGTAGGTGAGTCGGTAGCCCCCTCCAATTTTTCTCTAGGAAAACTACGACTTGGAAATAGACTCTCTCCAAATATCAAGACTTGATTTTTTTCCCTAAAAAAATTATATCAGATAAATCCCCCTCCCGCAGAATCATGCATGGCACTTGCTCGTGTGTATTAATGTACACATAGAAGTGAACTGACGTGCAAATCCATCATGTGCGAACTGGACAAATTTGAACAATCACCTGAAAATGAATCAATTATCACTACTGGTTGGGTCATATTATTCTATTACAGTGGTGTGATCACATTCAATCCCAAAGAGCAGTGCGCAACAGAATTTCAGCCTTCAGTGGAATCACCTTGGGCACCTGTTTAAAGAGCGACCAGCAAAATGCACTCACAAACTACCAAGACAGACCCTGGAGATGAGGCTCAGAATTATGCGTTCTTGGAAAACCTCGATGGGACTCCTGGGTGGCTCAGCATCGGACTCTTATTTTGGCTTAGGTCATGATCTCAAGGTTCGTGAGTTTGAGCCCCGCAATGGGCTCTGCGCTGACAGCATGGAGTCTGCTTGGGATTCTCAATGTCTCTTCCTGTCCCTTTGCCCCTCCCCTGTGCACTGTCTCTCTCTCTCAAAAGAAATAAATAGACTTATAACACTGAAGAAAAAAAGAAAACTTTGAGAAAGCATTGTCTGGCTCCTGATTTTCACCTCTATTTTGGACCTTGTCTGGGGAAGCTAACATTGATTCCGGAGAGTCCCTGAAAAGAACAAGGTCCCACCTAGACCTCCTTAAGCTAGGGGTGGATCGCAGCTCTGGACACGCTCTAACTTCATATCCCAGCCTCAGAAATTGCATCTTAAAGGACCAGGCCAATTGGAGTCTTCTCTGTGATGGATCAAAATGGGGATTTTAAGGCAGCTCTATTTAGAATGGACTTTGTGCCCTCATCTCTGCCCCCTACAAAAAACAAGGGAAGTTCCCCTTACTCAATCACTATCACATTGTGTTTTGCTAAGAGGGGTTTGCCAACATCATCTCCCACGAAATTTGAGGAGATTCTCCAGTTTGAGCTACCACTGACCGTCACAGAAATGATGGCCTGGTGTTGTAAAAAGTTTGGCTGTGAAGACTAAAGAGTGCCCACATAGAGTCTACAAGTATTTTCTGGGTCTCCATGCTCCCCAGTTGCTCTCTTCCATCTACCAACTCTTTGGAAGGAGGATATAGCATATAAAGAAGGCAATGATTTTTTTTTTCTGAGTTTAGCGAGAATGATGATACTCAACTAAGGCAGGAACAAAGTGGGAGACTGCTCATTCTTCAGTCTGTCACCAGTCATCAAACCAATCATTCTTCATTCTTTATTCTCCTCTTTTTTAAATTCTATAATAAGAAGTAATTTAAACAGCCATATGCAGTTGTGCTTCCTGGAGTCTACTGAGTATATGCTGTGATTCATAATAATTACCTCACTCAGCGTAAGATTTTTATTAGGATGGTGACATTTATCTTACCCATCACTTCTTTTTTTCACCAGTGACTTGCCATAGGACCTTGGGTGAGTAACCTCGACTATCTGTGGTCACTAACTCCTATCCATCCTTGTGTAAGGAGAAAAATGAGTTACAGCCAGTGAAGACTTTGGGATCATAGGAAGAATCATAATTTTGCTTAAGTAACAAATAGTCTCCAATAAAAGCGTTAGCCATTGTGTCTTAAAATAAACTTGGAAAACTACTTAAAGCCTATAGAGGAGTAAGCAGATGTGTCCATTCCTAAGCAGTGAAACAAATTGAGGTACAAAAAAAAGGAATTTGTTTCTGCATTAGAACTTACTTCAGTATCCATGGAATACTCTCCTCTTTCTCAATATAAATCAATAGAATCTCTTGTATGGTGAATAAAAGTTAGAAGAGCCATGGGGAATCACATAAATATTGGTGTTATTCTCTAGGAAATACACACATACACACACACACACACACACACACACACACATAACTCCTACACACACCTACACACACACGTACAAATTTGGTGCTGTAATGGCTCAGCCAATGTTTCTGAGTCATCCACAAAAAAAATAACTGATTTTAGTGCAAGCACGTTCTTAAGAAAATGAAGTCATATAGCCAGCTATTTTCAAGCAGCACTTGGAACTGAGTATAACATTTTTCTTTAGGTCTTAGATGTCCTAGTTCAATGGAAAATTTTAAAGATTCTACAGATTGTTCTTTCCCATTTCATGACGGGTACCCGGTCATTGAAAAATGTTTGTCAGCCTTTTCTTACCAATTCACTCAAAGGTCTAAATGTTGTTTGGATGGGAAAATGTTCTCTTGTGATGTAGAAGGTAGGATGCTGGGTGTTTGAAACATCCATTGGCAAATATAAATTGGTGACCAGGCAAGGGCTCACTGAGAGAGTAGCCTTCACAAGTGGTTGTTTCTGAAGTAAACAGAGGTAAAGTTTTGGATCAGTTAGTTGATTTGTAACCTAAATTCCCACAATGTTAAATGGAGGGAAAAGCGAAGGAGAATTGTAGAATAAGTGTAGAATGCTCACTTAATATAAATGGTACCATGATAAACAAGAAGTCCAACCAACAAGCAGAAAAATGCAAGTAGTATCATGTTAAATGGAAAAACCAACATATAAATCAATGGAACAAAGGATAAATGTCAGAAACAAATCAACATATTTACAGAAATTGAATTTTGAGCAAAAATGATCATTCAAATTAGTGGGAAAATAATGTATTACCCAACAAATAGTGTTGGGGCAACGAAGTAACTCCCTGAAAAAGAGTATTCCTCCCTTATAGAGGCCAGAATAATGAACAAAAATTAAATCATAAAAGCACTAGGCGAAAGCACAGAAAAATATTATAGGCTCAAAATGGAAAGCCATTCCAACTATGATATAAAACCCAAAAACAACACAAATTAGTCAATCCAGCTCTGTAAAAGCATGTTTTGATTTGTTCCTCTCCCCAAATAAACACAACAAACAAAATCAAAATACAAAGAACAGATAGGAAAATACTTACAACTCTTAATGTAAAAAACTAATTAATATATAAAAAGTTTTTTTTAATCAATATTAAAAACTTCATTATAAATGGGTAGATGCTAGCAAAAATCTGTGGAAAATAAAATAGAATGGCTTTTAATCATGTACAAAGTTTCTCAACTATACTCATACTAAGAAAGAGACGAGTGAAGACTTCAAGAAAATACCGTATTTCACCTATCAGGTTAGCAAAGATCAAAAAGTTGATGACATACTATGTTGTGGGAAAACGAACACTGTCATCCATTCGCGGTTGGAGTGTAAGTTGGTAAACTTCTATGGAAGTCAGTCAAAATACAGGACACACATACTGTTTGACCCAGCGATTCCATCCCCGTGCATTTCTCATGCGGAGAGAATTTAAAGTTCCTGTACTCCAAAGTCAAGAAAGAAAAACAGTGACTCTTCTGTGGCCACAGTCCCAAGGCACAAAGAAGTCACCATGTCAACCTTTCTCAGAGCCATCCCAATGGATCAGTGACAATCCGCTTCACTTCTGGCACTTCCTGAAGCCAGCCATAAGCAACAGACACACAAAACTGCCAAGGTTCCGCAGCTAAGGGTCACCTAATCCCTCAGAACTACCTCTCCAGAAAGTCTGTCAGTCCCAGGAGTCAGTGCTTCCCCACCCTATACCAGATCAGCTTGTGCTTTGTTTGGCTAGAACGTGCACTACGCACGCTCTCTCCCCCTGTGTAACAAGCGATAAAGTCAGCTTTTGACTCAACAAATCGCTGCTTAATATAGAAACAGACGATAGACACTGAAAATAGTTTAAGAAGTCCAGTAAATTAGAAACCCAGAAACACCAGATGTCTCCTTGAAAGGGAAATAGTTGTCATGGGGCAAGGGACAGAGGAAGAGATACATACATTTCACTGAATAGCTTTTTAGTGCTTTTTAAGTTTGGCATGTATTACACTATTAAAGGATAAGCTCTTTAAAGTCCGAATTTCAAATTGGATGTGTAATATGACAAGAAAGCATACGAAATTGATAGCAAACAGTGACAATTGTGGTTATTTCTAAATAATTGGCGGATAGTGTTTTAAGTATCTTTTGCTCTAAATATTCCATAATTTTGTGACATAACTTGTAATTCTAAATTGCAACTCTTTATAAATGTCCTTCTAGGGATCACGCAAAAATACAACAAATGCCATTATTGCATTGTAAGTTGGCAAAGAACAACAACAACAACAACAAAATGGGAGTGACATAAATAGAACCTTACTTATGGGGAGAAACAACCAGGGGAAAAAACGAAAACAGAAACTAGAGAAGTCCAAGTATATCGCAGGAGCAAAACGGACAGGGTGAGATCGTATGATATCAAGTCTTCAAAGAAAAGTGCAAAGGCTCAGCGGAGACTTGGAGCTCCACATCCAACACCCCCTGATATATGATAACCAAGAAGCACAGTACAAAGCTTAACATATATGCATTAGTCATCTATTTCTTTTTAAAGCAAACTTGACCAAGAGAAGACAAACACTCCGATTAATTTTCAATGGGTACTATTCTTCCCTTGATACGCTACAAATACTGAGAAGGACCCAGAACATAGACTTCCAGAAGACACGGCCTGCCTACAGAACCATCATTACTCATCAGAAATAATGTCTGCCCACCTCAGACCTGGTGAGCCCATCAAGAACTTTAAAAGAAACATCTTAATTTCCTTACCACACTGGACAATGTGATCTTGGGATCCAGAAGGCAGGTTTTGCTCGTTTCTTTCACCAGATGATTCTGTAAAGGGGGCAGGGGGGTGGTGAAACAAATAATTTTTTAAAATGTTGCTTAAAGTCTTTCCTTACCTGTTGGCTAGGGGATAAAGGAGTATATTAAAATGTCCCAACTATCAAATGGAGAACTATTTTCATCAATCATTTAATATTGGCATATTACTCAGACTGGGCTGATTGATAATTTAGGCTGGTTGCAGATAACCATTAATGCTAAAGAAACTCATACATACATTTTATTATTCTATTCCTTAATACAATTTTACCTAGTCCCCCTATGCCATTTTCATTTCTGGCCTTGAAATATTTCACTTGGGTTACCTTGGGTATGGGAAAACCTACAAGTTTTCTTTCACAGTTGTTCATTTTAATTGATATCTTTGCCCATAAACCTTGACAAGCAAGACATTTGAAAGATCTGATAATTGAACTGATCAAAAAAAAAAAAATTAAACCCTCCCACAAAAAAAGAATTGTCACTTTTAAAATGAGAAACAAGGGCGAATTTTCCAACTTACTCACATTTCTTTCCATGTTACAAAAAAAAAATCACTGAAAGGATCACTTCTCTCCGCACTCATTCATTCAGTTTTAGAATAATATCAGTCTCGTCTCACTTACAGTTTTTAGAGTTTTCTCCAAATGCCTTCATCAGGCAATCCGGCAATATCTATTACAACTAAAAACGCGTATACCCCAATGCCATTTCTGGGAATCTGTAAAAGCACAATGGTCCTCACTGCAGTGCTGCTTTCAGGAGCCAAGAACTGGGAACCACGTTCTTATCCATTGATAGAAGAATGGTGGCACAGGGCTACGGGACAGTGTGATGTCCGGAGACATGTTTTGGTTGTCAACACTGGGGAAAGGATGCTACAAGCCACTCAACATCCTGTAGGGCAACAGACAGCCACACCACAAAGGCGTACCCTCCTGTATGTGAAGATTATATCAGTTCATATTGGAATTATGTACGTATGGAAAGCATAGGGAAACTTGCATGCTAGGTTGTCAGGGCAGCGCATTTCAACAGAGCTGGGAGCAGGGAGGAGTGGGAGATGGTAATGGAGGAGATGGGGTGTGGCTTCAGATGCCCTTGGCAAGACCAGCATCCCAATAGTATCGATTTTCTTTATTTAAGTTTATTTATTGAGAGAGAGAGAGAGAAAGAGTGCACGTGGGAGAGGGACAGAGAGAGGGAGAGGGAGAATCCCAAGCAGGCTCCGAGCTGTCAGCGCGGAGCCCAGGGCGGGGCTCGATCCCAGGAAACTGAGATCATGACCTGAGCCTAAATCAAGAGTCCGATCCTCAACCCACTGAGCCACCCAAGCGTCCCTAGCATCTGTTTTCTGATGCTTATATGAAAGGAAGAAAAAGTGCCACCTTCAAACCATCTCTGCCATGTTGATTGGTGTTCCTTAGACACAGTTAAATAGAGGCATAACTTCAAAACCTCACTGAGACCACACTCTTCACAGATGACAGAAAAATAAACCCAGCTGCAAAGAAAATCCCAACTTAAAGGGCATCGAGACTAGGGAAATGATAAATTCCATCAGCATGGCCTCTGACAAATTACTGTGCCATATCACTTGGATTCCCATGAATAATCTTGTCAGTCCCAATTAATTTGAATTAACCGCACCCTCTTCATATCAATAGCTTGGTATTTTTATTACACGATGGGGAATTCAATTTAAAATAGAGCAGGATCACCAAAAATATGGCAAGTGACTCATTCACTTTGTATCGAAGTGAGTTTGGTTGTTTTTGCCGTTCTTTCTCTGTGGTTAGCATTTCAACTTCTATCCTGCTGGCAAATACCCATCAAAAGGGGTATTCTGTACAATGCCACAGGTGAACCACGCTGAGTCAAGGCCTTTTTGGATTAAGAAACTGTAATTCTTGGGGCGCCTGGGTGGCGCAGTCGGTTAAGCGTCCGACTTCAGCCAGGTCACGATCTCGCGGTCCGTGAGTTCGAGCCTCGCGTCAGGCTCTGGGCTGATGGCTCGGAGCCTGGAGCCTGTTTCCGATTCTGTGTCTCCCTCTCTCTCTGCCCCTCCCCCGTTCATGCTCTGTCTCTCTCTGTCCCAAAAATAAATAAACGTTGAAAAAAAAAATTAAAAAAAAAAAAAAAAAAGAAACTGTAATTCTTGGGTTGTCTGGGTGGCTCAGTTGGCTAAGCGTCCAACTTTAGCTCAGGTCACGATCTCACGGTTCGTGAGGTCGAGCCCCGCATCGAACTCTGTGCTGACAGCTCGGAGCCTGGAGCCTGCTTCAGATTCTGTGTCTTCCTCTCTCTGCCCTTCTCTCTGCTCGTGCTCTGTCTCCCTCTTTCTCTCTCTCTCAAAAATAAACATTAAAAAACAAACAAACCAGGAACTCTTGTTATCTGTCCTAAACTCTTAATCTTTAGGTCTTCTATGCAGACTTCTGCAACGGCATAAAGCAATGGTACACTCTGAGTAAGCCCCTGAGAAAGCCCCTCTGCTGTCTATGTATGGCCCCCCGTGTTACTGCCTGAATGGAAGGTTCCAGAGCACACCGTGAAGTCAATGCTGCTACAGTAGATGCAGCAAAAACTTGAGAAAACTACCCCTCTGCCACATGTCACATGCCTGGTTACTGTGCACACAGAGAGCACCAGGAAGGTGAGGAGACCACATGGGGAAGGGAATGGACTCCTCCTACAAGAGTTCCCCTCATCTTTGTTCCAAGACCCTCAGTAGATGACTGAAACTTCAGATAGTACCTAACCATACATATATACTATGGTTTTTTCCATACACACATACCTGTGATAAGGTTTAATTTATAAATTAGGCACAAAAGGGGCGCCTGAGTGGCTCTGTCAGTTGACCATCCTACTTGGACTCAGGTCATGATCTCATGGTTTGTGGGTTCGAGCCCCGTGTCAGGCTCCATGCTGACAGCTCAGAGCCTGGAGCCTGTTTCGGATTCTGCATCTCCCTCACTCTCTGCCCCTTCCCTGCTCTCTCTCGCTCTCTCTCAAAAATAAACATTAAAAAATTAGGCACAGAAAAGATTAATCACAATCACTGATAATAAAATAGGACAATTACAACAGTATTCTGCAATGAAAGGTATGTGAATGTGGTCTCTCTCTCTCTCTCTCTCTCTCAAAATATCTTATTGCACTGTCCTCACCCTTCCTCTTGTGATGATGCGAGACGAGGAAATGCCTCCATGATGAGATGAAGTGAGGTGAGTGACGCAGGCACTGTGACATAGCTTAGTCTACCTCTGACCTTCTGAAATACATCAGAAGCAGGATCATCCGCTTCCAGAAGGGTTGACCATGGGGAACTGAAACCAGGCAAAGCCAGACCGCAGGAAAAGGGGAATACCGTATTCATCTGAAAAGCATCTTTTGTCATCCTATTTCTAACTCTCCCCGGACTCTGGAGCTTTGATTCCATTTCACACCACTCCTCCCTCGGTGTCTGTGCAGTCGGGCCCCGCCCATCTTGCGCCTTCCCTGGGTGCCCAGAGCTGCCCTTCCTGTCTGCTACCCCCATCTCCACCTTCTCTCTCCTGGCCAGGCCCTTTTATGTGCACTGTTCGTTCTCTAATGTCCCACGACTGACTAGACTACACCCACAGCCTTTGATGCTCACTCTGTCCTGTGTTGCAAGGTGCATTTTCCCTTTCTTGTCAATGTCACAAAGCCTAGAGCCCGCACCTTGGAGCCAGCAGGCTCTCGCTCCCCTGCCAAGCGGTCCGGTGGTGGGTCTGGCCAGGCTGGCATCCACATGGGAATGGCAGCAGACACAGACATAGCCAGCACCCGTTTACCCCCCAATACCAGTCCTCAGGGACTGATGCAGGAAACCCCAGGGCACCTGTGTCTGTTCCACATCTTGACATGTAGGTGAAGGATGTACATATATGTTGCACTCTAAATTTCTCTAAAACTTTTCTGTATATTATGTTGTTCTGACATTCTAAAAAAAAATACCAGTCCTCTCTGGTTCCAATTCTTAGGGATAGCAAAGGGCCCAGCCAAGAGCGGAATGTTGGGAAGGATGGGGAGAATGGGGAGCTCTCTTGCACTGTTGGTGGGAATGCAAACTGGTGTAGCCACTCTGGAAAACAGTGTGGAGGTTCCTGAAAAAATTAAAGATAGAACTACCCTATGACCCAGCAATAGCATTGCTAGGAATTTACCCGAGGGATACAGGAGTGCTGAGGCATAGGGGCACTTGGACCCCAATGTTGATAGCAGCACTTTCAACAATAGCCAAATTCTGGAAAGAGCCTAAATGTCCCTCAACTGCTGAATGGATAAAGAAGATGTGGTTTATATATACAATGGAATACTACTTGGCAATGATGAAATCCTGCCATTGCAACAACTTGGAGGGAACTGGAGGCTATTATGCTAAGTGACATAAGTCAGTCAGAGAAAGATAGATATCATATGTTTTCACTCATATGTGGAAATTAAGAAACTTAACAGAAGACCATGGGGGAAGGGAAAGAAAAAAAATATATATCATTACAAACAGAAAGGGAAGAAAACCATAAGAGACTTTTAAATGCAGAGAACAAACTGAAGGTGGTAGGGGGTGTGGGGGCTTGGGGGTGGGGAAAATGGGTGATGGGCATTGAGGAGGGCACTTATTGGGATGAGCACTGAGTGTTTTACATAAGTTATGAATCCCGGAATCTACTCCCAAAGCCGGGAGCACACTGTATATACACCATATGTTAGCTAACTTGACAATATATTGCATGTATGTGTGTGTATATATATACACACATATATATACATATATACATATATATTCATATATATACATATACATATATACATATACATATATATTCATTTATATACACATATATATACACATATATATACATATATATGTGTATATATATGAAGAATGTATATATATATGTATATATATTCTTCATGTATATATATATATATTCTTCATATATATATGTGTGTGTGTGTGTGTGTGTGTATATATATATATATATATATATATATATATATATATGAGATACTAAGATCAAATTAAAAAGAACTAACCAGTCCAGAGCCACACGCCCTCTATGTAGTCATCACACCCCAGTAGACCATGTTCCTCTGCCTTAATCACTGGGGACCACCCCCATACCCCAAAGCCTGGGGAAATTATTAAAAACCAGCCAATCGTAAACTGTTGTCCCTGCCCTGCTTTGCTTTTCCTGAGGAAGCCCCAGGTGGACTAAGCAATGTCCCTCACCCTCTCGTCTCCTGTCTCCTGGCCACCCTGGTGTCTTCCCCACATGGCCCTGCACGGTGAGTGGTGCCTCCTATCCCAAAGACCTGCAAATATAAGGCACTTTGTTGTTGTGTTTCCTGAGCCTCTCCTCTGTCTTCTCTTGTGGCCACATCTGACCCACCATCTCGTAAGAGTACAACACACACACACACACACACACACACACACACACACACTGCATCTAAAATACACATAGAATGTGGAGAAGTCCAAAGGTGTTTGTAAGCTGAAGACAAGGACCTAGTGGAGGCATCTTCTTGTTGCTTCCACATTTCCCAACAAAACTCAAATTCCTCCCTGCCTTGACTTCCTTCCTAAGCATCAGGTGACTCTCTGAAGATTCATCTGTGACATATTTCTTGCCCACTCTCATGAGTGGTTCCTACACGTTATACAAATTACCTCCCAAATGTCACCTCTTCTGAGAAGCCTCCTGTGATATGTCCAGCTCTGCTTCCTGGCTGTCTACCCCCACCATACTCTCTTCCACTGCCTGGCATTAATTTCTTCATAGTGGGTGGACCATCTGATAAACTCTATTAATGTGCACTGGGTTATGTGATTCTCTTACCCTTACCCTTACCCTTCTCATCCCCCTGTAATGGGACAGCCTTGGAGCCTTGGCTTGTCCCACGGACTGGTGCCTGGCACAGGACAAGACATAGCTTCGTGGAATTTCTTAGTCTATCCATTTGCTGTACAAATGGGGAAGAGAGGCCCAGAGATGGCATGGTCCACCCAAGATTACTCAGAGAGCTGTAATAATTGAACATTTTGTTTGAGTCCAGAAATCTCTGCCTTTAAGCATTGCCTCAGATTGTTTTGTTTTGTTTTTAAGAAAATAAATTTTTAAATAACTGGTGGGGACTGTCTTTCCCCAAGGGAAGCCCAGAAAAGCAACTGTATATCCTATGAAGAACATAAATATTGCTGAGTCATGAATCAGAGTTTCAAGTAATTCTCAGGAATACTGAGTCTTGACCTTTCTCCTCCCAGGGTGAATCAAGAGCCACAGGGTTGTTGCACCCACAGCTTCTACATGTGAAAATCTGAGGGCTCTGCATGTTCCCCTGAAAGCCATCAGTGTTTCTCATGCTTGGCATTATTCCCTGGGCTTCCAAAGAAACCCAAAATGAAAAATCAGACTCAGGTTTAACCCTACCTCCTCCCAAGTCCTTTGGACACTTAACCTCCCCTGCTCTTGGAATTCTTCTGTGTTTGTTTTTTCTATTCTTTCTTTGTTTTTTTCTTCCTCTCCTCATCCCAACAAACTTATGCACTCAGGGTCAGTATCCCGATTTTAAAGATGAAAAAAAATTGATCTCAGAAAGATCCAGTAACTTTCCCCCTGAGACAGCATGACCCCAAAGTCCCAGACATCTTTTCATTTCATAGTAAATCCTTATGATCTCTTTTTGATTGACATAACATACAGAGTGGGGTGGGCATGTGAGAAGAGTGAAATAGGGCGAGATAGTAGGAAAGAGGTGGGAGCTTGGGCTCAGTAGGTGTTCCCCGTGAATCTGCAAGAACTTTGAGCAGATTACTTACACATACTAAGCCTTAATTGTCTCCTTGAAAAAAATAGAGAGAAAATGGTATTGCCCTCATAAGACTGACATAGGAGTAAATGTGACATATATGAAAAATGTATTAACTCTGTGTCTAATCCATAATGTGGTAAGTAAATACATTATCTATGAAACTGGGCAGAGGGACGTGAGTGTGTACACCTGCTGGTGTGTGCAAGAATGCATATGCCTGGGTCTGTCGTGAGCCTCTGTGTGCAAAAGCTCTTACGGTGTGAAATGGTGGGAAGCCTGAGCTGACTTGACCCCAGAGAAACAGTCACTTACACGTGCTGTAATCCTGTGGGGTTTTTTGTTTCCTTGTTTTTTTTGGGGGGGGTGGGTTTTTTTTTGTCTTTTTTCTGAAATGCCAATCCTCAGCCACTGTTGGGCTGTAAAGCCTGAGAAAGTCAGACGTCCAGCAAGAGCTGGGGAGACAGCAGCAGGTGACAGCCGAGGATGGCCACACAGACCGCTTCTGTAAGCAGGAGAGGTGATGTGGGTAATCACAGTAAGAAATGAGTATCTTCAAACTACTGGTCTCAAAAATGCTACTATTTCCTTTTTCTAGGGAGCAGGGCTGACAAATGTAGCAAATACAAAAATAAGAATATAAAGTACGGCCAGTTGAATTTGAATTTTGGAACAACAATGAATATGTTTGTACCGTAAATACATCCTGTATTTACGTATCTGGTAATTCTTGCTTTGAGCAATGGTGGTTTCTGTGTACCCTTTCTCTGGAGGAACCATCAGAGATGTGACTGTGTTTGAAACTATTGGTCCCCATGTGACAGGAATGATAGATCAGGGGCGGCCCTTAAAACACCAAATCAAAGAAAGATTCAGGAGCCCTACTGGGAAACCAAAACATCATTGCTAGTGCAATGCTTCATTTCCCCTGCAGTGTCGATGAAAATCTCTCATTCTGTGAAAGGTCTCCAAAATACAAGTTATTAATTTTTTTTAATTCTCAGAATACCTATTCTTTTCATTAAGATACCGGCCATTAGGAAGGATACGTTTCTTTCTTCCAAATAAATAAAATCAATAACACTTCAGTTTATGTTTTCAATCACTCCATCCCCATGTGAGATAAGTATTATTGATCCTGGTGGAAAGTTTCCACAAAGTCAGTGCTGCTTTAGTTTATGCTGTCAAGTTTCCCTATGGTCTGCAAGGAATTCCAAATATTTAAGCTTTTTTTTTTTAAATTTTTTTTCCAACGTTTATTTATTTTTGGGACAGAGAGACAAAGCATGAATGGGGGAGGGGCAGAGAGAGAGGGAGACACAGAATCGGAAACAGGCTCCAGGCTCCGAGCCATCAGCCCAGAGCCCGACGCGGGGCTCGAACTCCCGGACCGCGAGGTTGTGACCTGGCTGAAGTCGGACGCTTAACCGACTGCGCCACCCAGGCGCCCCAGAAGCTTTTGTAAGCATTGTGATTTCTTTAAGAGTTTGAAACCACAGACTTGCATTGAGGACTATTGTGAAAGGTCTTAAATAAAGGCTTATGAGTCAAATTCTCTGTAAAGCAGGAAGATAACTTACCTGAATAGGGACAACCTATTTCAAAACGCCCACCTCCAAGAGTTTTGCAGTCAACTAGAGAAGGGCAATGAGAGAATCTGTCCTGCTTTTGAGTCTTGTGTTCATTTCACACATATGTGAATTTCAGTTGATAACCTGTACCCTCCTCAGGGCAGGAACAGGTGGTTATCAACACACATGGCCCTGGTATTGACCCTGCCACAGCAGTCCTTGAGCAAAAATGCATTTAATAATTGTTATCCAAAGGGCGCCTGGGTGGCTTAGTTGGTTGAACACCCGACTTCGGCTCAGGTGATGATCTCACAGTTCGTGAGTTCGAGGCCCGCACTGGGCTCTCTGCTGTCAGCACCGAGCCTGCTTCAGATCTTCTGTCCCCCTCTCTGCCTCTCTCTCTCTCTCTCTCTCTCTCTCTCTCAAAAATAAATAAACATTAAAAAATTAAAAAAAAATAATTCTTACCCAAGAAGTTTGTGTCTAGGAACCAGCACACTTGTCAAAGGATGGTTTGCAAGGTTTCTTGTGCAAAGAATTTGAGGCACTTGATTTAGAGCCAACACTCCAGAGCCCATTCCTCTGCTGTGCTGATTCAGTGGGCAGGGAAAGGCCTGGGATCCTGCATTTCAACCATCTGACCCCATCTGACCCGAGTGCCAGGGTTTCTCTGAACACGCCTGGCACACCCTGAAGAACCGTGTCATATGCTGTCTAAGCCTCTCGGTTCTATAAAGATGTGGGCAAAGTGGCAGGGACAACATCAGGGGTGGCTTACAGATTTCTGATCTCTACAGGACTCCCATTCAGGGCAGAGAGGAAAGAGGGGAAAACACAGACCTCAGGATGCCCGGGGTACAATAAGCTGCCAAGTTCTTTCTCATCCTTCCCCAGTCCCTGGGCGTGGTAGGTGAATTTGGAAAAGCCAAGCTTGAGAAGGCAAGTTGCAGAAAGGCTTCCTCTGCTAAGGGGCCAGGAGGAATGTGCAGGGGGGCAGGACGTTTGCCAGTTCTGGACCCAGCCCGGCAGCAGCAGGTGTTGGCGTTAGACCGGGGGTGGGGGGGCGGCATTAATGCCACAAAACCCTCCTTTGCTTTTGAACGCTGTCTTTCGCAAACACCACCCACGATAACAGTTTTTGTACCACTCCGCTCTTGTGACTTAGAGAAGTGACCTAAAATAGCAAATAAAATTTTCCATTCGTTACTCACAAAAGACCTGAACTGATTCTGTCTTTAAATGGCCACAAAACCTTGACCTGGTTACCTGGAGTCCTCCCAGTATGACTTCTTCTAGGAGTCAGGTTATAATGCAAATGAAAAACAGTCACCAAGGACAGTAACAGTCTCTGCTTCCTACAAATAGCAAAAGAGAGATAAGACTTCAGAGCTCCTGGCAGCGTAGTCTGGGGACAGGAGCTCAGCCTGGCTGCTCGGGTTTGAATCCCGGTTCAGCCCCCACCAACTGAGTACTGGCAGGCTCCTGTTTCTTCATGTTCATATCAAAGAAAATTCCGGAATAGGAACCAGGGAGGATGAACAGAGTAATGACCAGGGATGCTTTGAGGGTTAAGTGAGTCAACTGATGTCCAGTGCTTTGTATCAGGTATGTATTAAGTGCTCAATAAATATTAATCACCATCACCAGAAGAAGAGAGTGCTCGCAGAGTCTTGAAGCCCCCACCAAGTCCAGGGACAATCATAATAGTCTTATTGCAAATCACTGGGTAAGAAATGGCTCTTGCCAATTGTTAGTTCCATCTGTCCACCTGCCACACTAAGGGACGTCTGTCTCCCTTCTCTTCCCTAGAGCGTGAGCACATGTAGTATCTGAACTGAGACTCTGTTCTCCCTGAACTTTTTAAACCTGAGTTAATTAATGATCATTTTTGCCACAAATTTGAGAGAAATTCCCTGAAATGAAACCAAGGTTAATTCTTCTCTCTTTGTCTGTCTTCCTCTCTGTGTCTCCTACCCTCTTTCCTCCATTCTTTGACTCTCCAGCTGTGTGTGTGCGTGTGTGTGTGTGTGTGTGTGTGCGCGCGCACATCATCCTAAGACAGAAGTAGAACAACTAGGAGAAAATACTAAAATACTCAACTGCCTAATTTTCTAACATAAGCTTTCTTGTTTTATCTCCTGTGGGTCCTCCACCCACTGTGTGAACAGAACTGCGAGACTATACAACCCTGATAAAGTAAATGACAAGAAACATGCTTACCTCAGCCCAACCTTAATATTCTCTCATTCCTTTCTTCCTCCCTCTCTCCACTACCTAGGTCGCAGACACATGTGAGGCTGAATATCCTGGAAAATGGATGAGCATGTAGATTTAGCCACAGAGAGGCAATGTTTTCTCTGCATCCCAAATGTTATTAAATACTTTGGGGTCCACATTCAGTAAGATGAGCTAATAACCACCACTTATGTCCTTCATGCCCTAAGGACAAGGAAGGAAAGTCAGAAAGCCCCAAATCCCTTCCCTGGGGCCGTACCTGGAAACTCTCACATCCAGACAGAACCTCAAAGGCCCACTTGATGGAATAAAGAGAAATACTGCAGGAGAAGTCTTTCATTTTTTCCCAGCTTTCTTGAGATTTTATTGGCAGCTAACATAGGTGGTGATTTGATGCACGTATATACTGTGAAACAGTTACCAAAACAAGTTGGCTAATGGCTCCAACCCCTCACACAATTAGCATTTTTGCTGTATGGTGATCACACATGAGATCCACTCTCTGAACAGCTTTCAAGTATAAAGTTCAGAGCTCATTTAACGATATCAAGATCAGGGGTGCCCGGGTGGCTTATTTGGTTAAGCATCCGACTTCGGCTCGGGTCATGATCTCGTGGTTCGTGGCTTCAAGCCCTGCACTGGACCTTGTTGTCAGCGCTGAGCCTGCTTCGGATCCTCTGCCCTCTTCCTCCCCCCACCCCGCCCTCTCAGGTGCACTTGAACTCTCTCTCTCTCTCTTTCTCTCAAAAACAAATAAACATTTAAAAACAGATACCAAGAGCAGAACTGTCCAGCTCTAGGACCCTGTGGAATTTTTTTAGGGGATAAGGCAGTTGGGAAGGAGAAAGTAGAAGAGACTTAGGCTGAGATCATGAAGTCTTCTTCCGATGAGACAGAAACATTTCCTAGAAACCAGGATGGGAAGTCGCTTTTCACCGACTCTTGCATTTCACAACTTCTGAAGCTGTGCAGGTGGTTAAAACGGACTTTTTACTTCTTAAACAATCTAGCTGGCCTCTAGGTTCTCAAGAAGACCCGGGTGGGCCTCTTCTCTGGGGCAGGATAGCTGTCTCCCCCAAATTTCCCGGCACTGTTTCCCGTAAGAGCTACAGGACGGCCAGGCTCCCTGAAAATGTAAAAGATTTCAGAACACAGGATAATCTTTGTTTAATCAAAATCTCCTTCAGCGCTTCTGTTTTACCATGGTAATTCCTAGAATGACAGAGGAAAAAACTGACCTGAAATTTTTAAGTTCGTGTAGAAGAAATTAACCATGGTAGTTTCTACCTTCCAATATTCGATTTCACAACTCTCATGCAATTCCAAACCATATATATATATATATATATATATATATATATGTATATATATACATACTTATTACAACTGTAATTTGTATATATATGTATAATATATATATATAAGTATGTATATATAAGTATATATATACGTATATATATATAAGTATACTTATATATATATACGTATATATATATACGTGTATATATATAGATATATATAGATATATATCTATATATATATAAGTATACTTATATATATATACGTATATATATAAGTATATATATACTTTTTTTTTTTTTTTTTTTTTGGGTAAAACTGGCATCTTTTTTTTTTTTTTAATTTTTTTATTTTTTTTTTATTATTTTTTTTTTTTTATGAAATTTATTGACAAATTGGTTTCCATACAACACCCAGTGCTCATCCCAAAATCCCAAAAGGTGCCCTCCTCAATACCCATCACCCACCCTCTCCTCCCTCCCACCCCCCATCAACCCTCAGTTTGTTCTCAGTTTTTAAGTCTCTTATGCTTTGGCTCTCTCCCATTCTAACCTCTTTTTTTTTTTTTTCCTTCCCCTCCCCCATGGGTTCCTGTGAAGTTTCTCAGGATCCACATAAGAGTGAAACCATATGGTATCTGTCTTTCTCTGTATGGCTTATTTCACTTAGCATCACACTCTCCAGTTCCATCCACGTTGCTACGAAAGGCCATATTTCATTTTTTCTCATTGCCACGTAATATTCCATTGTGTATATAAACCACAATTTCTTTATCCATTCATCAGTTGATGGACATTTAGGCTCTTTCCATAATTTGGCTATTGTTGAGAGTGCTGCTATGAACATTGGGGTACACGTGGCCCTATGCATCAGCGCTCCTGTATCCCTTGGATAAATTCCTAGCAGTGCTATTGCTGGGTCATAGGGTAGGTCTATTTTTAATTTTCTGAGGAACCTCCACACTGCTTTCCAGAGCGGCTGCACCAATTTGCATTCCCACCAACAGTGCAAGAGGGTTCCCGTTTCTCCACATCCTCTCCAGCATCTATAGTCTCCGGATTTGTTCATTTTGGCCACTCTGACTGGCGTGAGGTGATACCTGAGTGTGGTTTTGATTTGTATTTCCCTGATAAGGAGCGACGCTGAACATCTTTTCATGTGCCTGTTGGCCATCCGGGTGTCTTCTTTAGAGAAGTGTCTATTCATGTTTTCTGCCCATGTCTTCACTGGGTTATTTGTTTTTCGGGTGTGGAGTTTGGTGAGCTCTTTATAGATTTTGGATACTAGCCCTTTGTCCGATATGTCATTTGCGAATATCTTTTCCCATTCCGTTGGTTGCCTTTTAGTTTTGTTGGTTGTTTCCTTGGCTGTGCAGAAGCTTTTTATCTTCATAAGGTCCCAGTAATTCACTTTTGCTTTTAATTCCCTTGCCTTTGGGGATGTGTCCAGTAAGAGATTGCTACGGCTGAGGTCAGAGAGGTCTTTTCCTGCTTTCTCCTCTAAGGTTTTGATGGTTTCCTGTCTCACATTTAGGTCCTTTATCCATTTTGAGTTTATTTTTGTGAATGGTGTGAGAAAGTGGTCTAGTTTCAACCTTCTGCATGTTGCTGTCCAGTTCTCCCAGCACCATTTGTTAAAGAGGCTGTCTTTTTTCCATTGGATGTTCTTTCCTGCTTTGTCAAAGATGAGTTGGCCATACGTTTGTGGGTCTAGTTCTGGGGTTTCTATTCTATTCCATTGGTCTATGTGTCTGTTTTGGTGCCAATACCATGCTGTCTTGATGATGACAGCTTTGTAGTAGAGGCTAAAGTCTGGGATTGTGATGCCTCCTGCTTTGGTCTTCTTCTTCAAAATTCCTTTGGCTATTCGGGGCCTTTTGTGGTTCCATATGAATTTTAGGATTGCTTGTTCTAGTTTTGAGAAGAATGCTGGTGCAATTTTGATTGGGATTGCATTGAATGTGTAGATAGCTTTGGGTAGTATTGACATTTTGACAATATTTATTTTTCCAATCCATGAGCAGGGAATGTCTTTCCATTTCTTTAAATCTTCTTCAATTTCCTTCATAAGCTTTCTATAATTTTCAGCATACAGATCCTTTACATCTTTGGTTAGATTTATTCCTAGGTATTTTATGCTTCTTGGTGCAATTGTGAATGGGATCAGTTTCTTTATTTGTCTTTCTGTTGCTTCATTGTTAGTGTATAAGAATGCAACTGATTTCTGTACATTGATTTTGTATCCTGCAACTTTGCTGAATTCCTGTATCAGTTCTAGCAGACTTTTGGTGGAGTCTATCGGATTTTCCATGTATAATATCATGTCATCTGCAAAAAGCGAAAGCTTGACTTCATCTTTGCCAATTTTGATGCCTTTGATTTCCTTTTGTTGTCTGATTGCTGATGCTAGAACTTCCAGCACTATGTTAAACAGCAGCGGTGAGAGTGGGCATCCTTGTCGTGTTCCTGATCTCAGGGAAAAAGCTCTCAGTTTTTCCCCGTTGAGGATGATGTTAGCTGTGGGCTTTTCATAAATGGCTTTTATGATCTTTAAGTATGTTCCTTCTATCCCGACTTTCTCAAGAGTTTTTATTAAGAAAGGGTGCTGGATTTTGTCGAAGGCCTTTTCTGCATCGATTGACAGGATCATATGGTTCTTCTCTTTTTTTTTGTTAATGTGATGTATCACGTTGATTGATTTGCAAATGTTGAACCAGCCCTGCATCCCAGGAATGAATCCCACTTGATCATGGTGAATAATTCTTTTTATATGCCGTTGAATTCGATTTGCTAGTACCTTATTGAGAATTTTTGCATCCATATTCATCAGGGATATTGGCCTGTAGTTCTCTTTTTTTACTGGGTCTCTGTCTGGTTTAGGAATCAAAGTAATACTGGCTTCATAGAATGAGTCTGGAAGTTTTCCTTCCCTTTCTATTTCTTGGAATAGCTTGAGAAGGATAGGTATTATCTCTGCTTTAAACGTCTGGTAGAACTCCCCTGGGAAGCCATCCGGTCCTGGACTCTTATTTGTTGGGAGATTTTTGATAACCGATTCAATTTCTTCGCTGGTTATGGGTCTGTTCAAGCTTTCTATTTCCTCCTGATTGAGTTTTGGAAGAGTGTGGTTGTTCAGGAATTTGTCCATTTCTTCCAGGTTGTCCAGTTTGTTGGCATATAATTTTTCATAGTATTCCCTGATAATTGTTTGTATCTCTGAGGGATTGGTTGTAATAATTCCATTTTCATTCATGATTTTATCTATTTGGGTCATCTCCCTTTTCTTTTTGAGAAGCCTGGCTAGAGGTTTGTCAATTTTGTTTATTTTTTCAAAAAACCAACTCTTGGTTTCGTTGATCTGCTCTACAGTTTTTTTAGTTTCTATATTGTTTATTTCTGCCCTGATCTTTATTATTTCTCTTCTTCTGTTGGGCTTAGGCTGCCTTTGCTGTTCTGCTTCTAGTTCCTTTAGGTGTGCTGTTAGATTTTGTATTTGGGATTTTTCTTGTTTCTTGAGATAGGCCTGGATTGCAATGTATTTTCCTCTCAGGACTGCCTTTGCTGCGTCCCAAAGCGTTTGGATTGTTGTATTTTCATTTTCATTTGTTTCCATATATTTTTTAATTTCTTCTCTAATTGCCTGGTTGACCCACTCATTCGTTAGTAGGGTGTTCTTTAACCTCCACGCTTTTGGAGGTTTTCCAGACTTTTTTCTGTGGTTGATTTCAAGCTTCATAGCATTGTGGTCTGAAAGTAAGCATGGTATAATTTCAATTCTTGTAAACTTATGAAGGGCTGTTTTGTGACCCAGTATATGATCTATCTTGGAGAATGTTCCATGTGCACTCGAGAAGAAAGTATATTCTGTTGCTTTGGGATGCAGAGTTCTAAATATATCTGTCAAGTCCATCTGATCCAATGTCTCATTCAGGGCCCTTGTTTCTTTATTGACCGTGTGTCTAGATGATCTATCCATTTCTGTAAGTGGTGTATTAAAGTCCCCTGCAATTACCACATTCTTATCAATAAGGTTGCTTATGTTTATGAGTAATTGTTTTATATATTTGGGGGCTCCGGTATTCGGTGCATAGACATTTATAATTGTTAGCTCTTCCTGATGGATAGACCCTGTAACTATTATATAATGTCCTTCTTCATCTCTTGTTACAGCCTTTAATTTAAAGTCTAGTTTGTCTGATATAAGTATGGCTACTCCAGCTTTCTTTTGGCTTCCAGTCGCATGATAAATAGTTCTCCATCCCCTCACTCTCAATCTAAAGGTGTCCTCAGGTCTAAAATGAGTCTCTTGTAGACAGCAAATAGATGGGTCTTGTTTTTTTATCCATTCTGATACCCTATGTCTTTTGGTTGGCGCATTTAATCCATTTACATTCAGTGTTATTATAGAAAGATACGGGTTTAGAGTCATTGTGATGTCTGTATGTTTTATGCCTGTAGTGATGTCTCTGGGACTTTGTCTCACAGGGTCCCCCTTAGGATCTCTTGTAGGGCTGGTTTAGTGGTGACAAATTCCTTCAGTTTTTGTTTGTTTGGGAAGACCTTTATCTCTCCTTCTATTCTAAATGACAGACTTGCTGGATAAAGGATTCTCGGCTGCATATTTTTTCTGTCTAGCACCCTGAAAATCTCGTGCCAATTCTTTCTGGCCTGCCAAGTTTCAAAAGAGAGATCAGTCACGAGTCTTATAGGTCTCCCTTTATATGTGAGGGCACGTTTACCCCTTGCTGCTTTCAGAATTTTCTCTTTATCCTTGTATTTTGCCAGTTTCACTATGATATGTCGTGCAGAAGATCGATTCAAGTTACGTCTGAAGGGAGTTCTCTGTGCCTCTTGGATTTCAATGCCTTTTTCCTTCCCCAGTTCAGGGAAGTTCTCAGCTATTATTTCTTCAAGTACCCCTTCAGCACCTTTCCCTCTCTCTTCCTCCTCTGGGATACCAATTATGCGTATATTATTTCTTTTTAGTGTATCACTTAATTCTCTAATTTTCCCCTCATACTCCTGGATTTTTTTATCTCTCTTTTTCTCAGCTTCCTCTTTTTCCATAACTTTATCTTCTAGTTCACCTATTCTCTCCTCTGCCTCTTCAAGCCGAGCTGTGGTGGTTTCCATTTTGTTATGCATTTCGTTTAAAGCGTTTTTCAGCTCCTCGTGACTGTTCCTTAGTCCCTTGATCTCTGTAGCAAGAGATTCTCTGCTGTCCTGTATACTGTTTTCAAGCCCAGCGATTAATTTTATGACTATTATTCTAAATTCACTTTCTGTTATATTATTTAAATCCTTTTTGATCAGCTCATTAGCTGTTGTTATTTCCTGGAGATTCTTCTGAGGGGAGTTCTTCCGCTTGGTCATTTTGGATAGTCCCTGGAGTGGTGCGGACCTGCAGGGCACTTCCCCTGTGCTGTAGTGTATAACTGGAGTTGGTGGGCGGGGCCGCAGTCAGACCTGATGTCTGTCCCCAGCCCACCGCTGGGGCCACGGTCAGACTGGTGTGTGCCTTCTCTTCCCCTCTCCTAGGGGCGGGATTCACTGTGGGGTGGTGTGGCTCGTCTGGGCTACTTGCACCGTGCCAGGCTTGTGATGCTGGGGATCTGGCGTATTAGCTGGGGTGGGTAGGCAAGGTGCTCGGGGGCAGGAGGGGCAGGCTTAGATCGCTTCTCCTTAGGTGATCCACTTCAGGAGGGGCCCTGTGGCAGCGGGAGGGAGTCAGATCCGCTGCCGGAGGTTTGGCTCCGCCGAAGCGCAGAGTTGGGTGTTTGCGCGGAGCGAGCAAGTTCCCCGGCAGGAACAGGTTCTCTTTGGGATTTCGGCTGGGGGATGGGCGGGGGAGATGGCGCTGGCGAGCGCCTTTGTTCCCCACCAAACTGAGCTCTGTTGTCAGGGGGCTCAGCAGCTCTCCCTCCCTTTGTCCTCCAGCCTTCCCGCTTTCCGAGCAGAGCTGTTAACTTATGACCTCCCAGACGCTAAGTCGCGCTTGTTGTGGGAACACAGTCCGTCAGGCCCCTCCGCTTTTGCAAGCCAGACTCGGTGGCTGTGCTTGGCCGGCGAGCCGCCCCTCCGCCCCGGCTCCCTCCCGCCAGTCCGTGGAGCGCGCACCGCCTCGCCGCCCTTCCTACCCTCTTCCGTGGGCCTCTCGTCTGCGTTTGGCTCCGGCGACTCCGTTCTGCTAATCCTCTGGCGGTTTTCTGGGTTATTTAGGCAGATGTAGATGGAATCTAAGTGATCAGCAGGACGTGCGGTGAGCCCAGCGTCCTCCTAAGCCGCCATCTTGCCGCCGACCATATATATACTTTTTTACTTTTTTACAACGAGGCTTTCCAAAGTATACTTATATACTTATATACTTATATATATAAGCATATATATATATTTTTTGATATGATATTTTTTTTATATGAAGATGAAGAAACAGGAGTATATATATACTTATATACTTATATATATATACTTATATACTTATATACTTATATATATATAAGTATATATATATTTTTTGATATGATTTTTTTTGGTATGAAGATGAAGAAACAGGAGTATATATATATATACTTATATACTTATATATATAAATATATATATATATAAAAGTATATATACTTATATATATATATACTTATATATATAAGTATACATATATACTTATATATATAAGTATATATATAAGAATATATATATATAAGAATATATATATATATATATAAGAATATATATAAGAATATATATACTTTTTTACTTTTCTACAATGAGGCTTTCCAAAAGAAACAACTCAAATGTAATGGTTTGCCTGGTAAATCAGAACTGTATTCACATCTATAAATTCGAGTCTTTTATCCGTTGCAAATTACAGTTGTTTTCCCTGAAGCGCTTATCATAAGGAATGGCGTCCGATGGAACCTTGACACAATTTATGTCTACTAACAAACATCTCAGTGAACAATGAAGAATGTGACTGAAAGAAATAGATGCAGCATACGGAGAGATTTATTTCCACATTGGGTCCCTAAAGCAATTTCTTTTTGGAAACTTCTAGCAATGGAATAGCTTTATTAAAGAACAGATTACTTTCAAAGTGTATTAACTTCTATTGCGGGATTCATGGCACAGAGAACGCTGTCATGGAATGAGCTCTCTTCTTCACCTAGCTCCTCTAACTGAATCTCTGGTTATCAAAAGCCTTGATATGCGGTATGCCTAGGTCAGATACCTGTATCTGTATCTCCTGTATGCTTAGGTCAGACACCTCCCATTGCATACTACAAAGTGGTAAAACAAGTAAGTGTCAGGTGCCCGGTGAGGGGGATGGTCAGTGTGAATGCAAAAGATTGGCTTTCCATACGCAGGCAGGGCTTGTTTTCGGTTGTTTTTATTTCTGAAATGAAAAGCACTTCCCAAGCTCTTTGAGGAAGTTGAGCTGCTCCGTGATTTAAGTGACATGTGATGAGTCCCCGCGGTCTCTATCTTAGTCACCATATTAACATCAGGGATGTGACGATAGCCGTACTGTCCTAAATGCACACTTCCCAAAGCACTGGTCTCGTTTGTTGCTTTCTGAAAGGGAAGTGCCCCGGGCAGGTCTTTCTTCATTAGGTCGCGGGCAGTGGCACCTCTGTTATCCTGACATATGGAGTTTCAATAAACATCCCCCTGTGGCCTGATTTCTTACTCTCCAGACAATTCCTTATGCTTTTCCGACTCTTAAAAGTAAAATCTAAACTTATTACTTTTCTGTTTTCTTTTATGTACTCCTTTAAACAGGAAATCAATGTTACTCGAAGAAGCAGAATTTAAGTACAAACAAAACTGATAACTGTACCCCTCCCCCCCAAATTTAAAGAATACCCAACCTAATTAGCCAGGAATGAAAGACAAAATTGCCTCGTGACGTGTGTATGGTCGATCACCCACATAGAAACCAAAAGGAATTGGTGCGATGCAAAGGAGACTTCAGATAAATACATTCATTTGAAGAGTAAATGCTTGATTTCTTTCCCCACAAAATTAGAAAGTGATGGTACAGAACAGCAATAAAATGCTGCAAAGATAACAGATGGGTTGGGGTTATTCTGTTTCAGATTTACCCAAGAGAAAGAGTCAGGAGAGTTGCCTAATCCTGGTATCACATTTCCGGCTGTGACAGGAAGAGATAGATCATAATAGATAAAAATGGAAAATGTGAAAAAAAAATCAAATACTTCTAAGAAAGACACAATGCAAGATCCAGCTGCGGTGTATGTGAAAGGAAATGAGTGTTGCAATTCGCTGAGGCTCAAGTCACATGGCCACCCATGTTCTAATGGCAGAGCTGTGGCAACCAACAGGAGTGGCCTGAGACAGCCAGAGAACCCCCAGAATTCGGGACCCCACTCCTCAACCGGAGCCACCCTCTCCCCCAAACCCAGGGCACGTCTCTGCAGCCTGACGCTCAATATCCCCCTGGACGAGGTCTAACATTTTCACAGTTGCTGGATATTCGTTCTGCAATTCCAACTCCATTCTTTCTCTCTTTTTTTAAGTTTTTCTGTATTTATTTGGAGAGAGACGGAGAGAGTGAGCGGGGGAGGGGCAGAGAGAGAGGGACAGAGAGGATCAAAGCGGGCTCCACACCGACAGCAAAGAGCCTGACGCAGGGCTCAAACTCAGCAAACTGCAAGATCATGACCTGAGCCGAATTGGGACGCTCAACCGACTGAGCGCCCAGGTGCCTCCAAACTGCATTCTTTCTTACCTGACTCTCAACAGAAAACTACAGGCTCTCGCCACGTTCACGTCTCTTCTCCAGACTCAAACACAGTTTAGCTCACTTCCTCTCCTGCCCATGAAATAGCTACAACTCTTTCGAACTCTACCCATAAAATAGCCCTCCCAACAATGCAAGATCCTCCCATGATAAGTCCTCCAGCAAATAATTCTCTGTGGTCTCCATTTCTTCCCATGGAAGAACTGAACGTGCAAATGTCCCTTCATAAAGGAATAAATGATAAGGCGACTGTCCGCTTCACAACCTCCTCTCTGGAATTAGCAGAGGCCCTACAGGTCTCACTCACAGCTGACTCGTGCCTAAATGCTGAATGTGCATTTCTTGAATGGTTGGGTCACCCGGCGAATGAATGGATGGAAAAACACTATGCAAGGCAAGAATCTGTCTTTCCCTACAACCCCAGACTCTCCCATCTACTTAGTTAACACGGAACACAACGCTTCCCAGCAAAGTAGACAGTTAGTCCTGGAGACTGGGGGGCCCTGGGGGAGGGAGTCTCTGTTCTTGGAAAAACATGATAGTGGTAAAAGGAAAAAGGAAGTGCATCTGCTCTAAGGGAACTAAGCCTAAATCAAACATGTCTGACTGCTCTCATGGACTCCAAAAACAAATACAGAAATATTTATTGCCCGAGTTGTTAGGCAGATTTAGGACAAACAGACTTGTTTGGGTCTCCTTTTATAAATAGAGTTAAGTACACTATGCTTCTTTAAAAATATTTTTTTAATCATAAAGAATCTTGAGATAGTCTGGTGGGGGAAAAATAATACAAATATGTAACAGTCCCTGGAAATTAACCTTTCCATTGACACAAGGCTCACACATTCCCATCAGAACATTCTGGAATAAACTGCTGGTATTTACTTTAAAAGTATAACCAGCAAATCCAGGCTAGAGCTGGATATAAGCCGAAGAAAGCTCCCAGTTCTGGTCCTCGGACTGAAGCGAGGATGGAATGTTCTGTCCCTGTCACTGACACTCTGGACCACCTGCCACACTGGAGAGTCAACAGCCACTCCACACCTTAAACTCAGACACCAGGCTGCACCGTCCTTTGCCAGGAGCATGGCCTGCCCTCGGATTCACATCACAGGTGCAGAGACAACAAAGTTGTGTTCCATTAACAATAATAGTGGCTTAAATATTGCATAGCGTTTTACAGTATAAAGCATATTACTTCCATATGTATCATTTCACTTAATAAACATATATATGTATATTATTTCATTTAATAACCCTGCAAATCCTATGAGGTAAACATACCGAATGTTATTAGCCCCTGCTTCATAGATGAAGAAAACAAATCCAAGGAGGTGAAGCTTCTGCCTGATGACATGCTGCAGTCAAAAGTCTAGAAGCTGGGACATTTGACGCCCAGAAGAGTGGGTTCAGTGACAGCTCCTCTCTGGCTCTCCATTCAAGATGAATGCCAAAAATGTCTTATTCAAAGTCCTGAAAATCAGCATTGATGTGGTCCAGGATTCATTTACATAGTGACAAGCCAGTAGAAACGTGGCAGTGGAGATGGGGGTGGGAGGGGGGGGGGAGGGATGAGACTTGGTGTCTCTGCATCTGAGTCTTCTCATCTGTAAAATGGGGCTAATTGTAGAACCAAGTTCACTGACTTGTGAGGTTTACACACCTGTAGGGCACTGGCCACTGCATGTGGAAGGCAGTCAGTACTCAATGAATGTTAGCTGTTGTTACAGTTGAGGTGAGCCTCACAATTACAAGAGGACACGTTTACTTTGCTTCTCCTTCTGCATAGTCTATCTGACCTGAGATGAATCTGAAATCAAAAAGGTGGATTGATCATGTCAGCAAATCACTGTCCTGTAGATCACAGGAGTGTTTTCCTTAAATTACAAAACGATTCGATTAAACTAAGTTAAAATTAAATTAAAGAGAGTCCTTGCTAAGTGGACAGTCATATATTGGAATGAAACCAATGAGGCAGCCCCCCAAGATGTGATCACTGCTGCTTTCTGGGGTTGGATTCAGAGATACTCTGACCCTCTGGTTTTCATCCCTGCTCTTGCTAAGACATGTTCCTTCCTGCTTCCTTTTATATTCAGGAGTGATGCTAAAGGTAGCTGAATCTCTCTTCTCTTCTGAGAAATACCACAGGACAGAAATATGTTTAAGTTGGCTTATCCCATAATTTTCCAAACTCATATACACATAAAATCTTTGTGTGTGTGTGTGTGTGTGTGTGTGTGTGTGTGTGTGTGTGTATTAATATCCTGTAAACACATTCCGGAAAATATTCTTCTAGAGCACAGCATGCAGCGAAAGACAGGATCCTCTTGGACACCATACAAAGCTGACATCAATAGTAGAGGTTTATCACCTGTGAGTTGAACCCCAAAGAATAGCCTTTCAGCTGGCTGTGTGACCCCAAGACCATGAGAAAACTCTAATCCCAAGCTTCACCCAGGGTTTACTCCATCCTTCAGGACGTGTCTAGTTCTGGCAACAGTGCAGAAAAAGCTATCATAGAAGTCCTAGTGCTATAAAGCAATAATGTTGGATAAAACAATAATAATAATAATAAGTTAAATGTATAGCTGAATACACAAGAAAGAGAAAAAATCAGTTTCCAGAAATGAAAAGGGAACTGAAAACAGTGTCCGTAAGCACTGGAACTGAAACTATAGCTGGCCTGGTGACAGAATAAGAGAAAAAGGTTTTTGGCGGAGAGAGATTCTAATGACTTGGAAACTGCATTTACCAGGACTTAGAAACCAAGTCTGTGCCCCCCATCAAGGTGGGATGTTGACACGGAAACATTTGCATAAAGTCAGAATTTTCAAAGAATCCCACCCCAAGACTGTACTACCTGGTTAGTCAAGATTGCAAGGAATATTTTCTATAGTCAGAGATTTTCTGTGGGGGGAGAAAACATCCCCATGAAAAACAGAAACTCTAAAGCAGCGTGACTGAAAGAATGCATTGCACTGCCTCCGTGATACACACATCTTCAGAATGAGAAACTAACATGAAGTTTGCCTCAGCCTAGTGGGTTGCTGGGATACCCAGCCAAGGCGAATGCTAAATTATTTCAGTGGGACCTTCCTTAACCCAGGCCAGAGGGATATAATCCTCACTGAAAATGAGCACACAGTAAGGGATTTAACCTGCCAGCATAGAGCCTGATGCGGGGATTGAACTCACAAACCGTGAGATCATGACCTGAGCCAAAGGTGGAAGCTTAAAAAACTGAGCCACCCAGGCACCCCACAAATGCCCTATTCTGAACAAAGCGGGAGATGCAACAAACAGGAAGGAATGTTTGATACCGAAAGACATCAGAAAAAAAATCTGAAAATTGTAAATGTATGATGTTAAAGCAAGGATATGAAAGACAGAATAAAACTCAATATGTAAAAACAAGATTCGATGGACTAAAAAATTGTACATTTTATTAATAACTAAATAGAATTTTTAGAAATAGTAAACTAAGACATTAAAATTAAAACGCAGTGGATGGGTTAATCAATGAATTACACAAAGCTGAAAAAAGAATTTGTGAACTGGAAGTCAATACTGAGGAAATTATACAGCATGAATCACAGATAAAGGTATAGAAAATAGGTAAGCTAGACTTATGGTAGATAGAATAAGAATTAGAATGAATCTGGTAGGGATTCCAGAAAGATCAAATAGAATTAAGGAGATACAATATTTGAAGAAACAATGGTGAAGAATTGTTCAGAATTGGTAAGAAATAGGAGTCCTTAGATTAAATTGAACCCAATTCAAATGAAAAGGTTATCCTTTCGTTTAGACTAAACCAAGTGAAACTAGAAAACATCAAGGGCAAAGACAATATATTTAAACAAAGAAACAATACACCCACAAACTAACAGAGTTGGATTGTGAAGATCTTCTGATCAGAAAAAATAGAGGCAGTAAGAGAATGGAATAATGCCCTTAAGTGGCTGAGATACATTTTCAGATGAAAAACAAAAACAGAAACAAAAAAACATTGAGAGAGTTTACACTTTTATATCTACACTGAAAGAACACTCTCTGTATAAAGAAGAAAATTGGAGCCCAGAAGGATGTGATGTGAGAATTAACCACTAGTGAATGAAGACATTTGCAAACATACAGATATCTCTAATAGACATGGGCTATAAGTAAAACAACAATACTGACTTATTTTTATTTATATAAAAGCAAGAAAAAAATATTACACCACAACATCATAGTCTACGGGGGGTCATTACAGTTAAAAACTCCTAAGGCCCTTATATTTGACGAATGAAGGGTAGAGATGCAGAGGAAATTTAGACTTAATTATGTCAAGATTATTTGTTAAAAATATTTAAAAAAAAAACTGTGTGTGTGTGTGTGTGTGTGTGTGTGTGTGTGTAACTACTAAAAATGGAAATAAACACGTTTTCCAAAGCAAGAAATGAAGTAAATTGGGGGAAGTCCAGGGGGGAGGTGTCAGGAAATTAAGAAAAAAACTCAATAAGATAGAAGTAGGGAAAGCATAATTAAAAAAAAATAAGGGAAAAGTATAATATATACCACAAATTTCGACAACTGTCAATATGGAAAGAGAACAATTTTAGATCCTTATCTTATACCATATAGAAACATGTCCTCCCTAAATTAAAATCTTAAAGATATATATATGTATATATATTATACATATATATTGCTATGTTATACATGCACATGACTGAAATTGTGGCATAGAATAACGATATCTTTGAAAAGCAACAAGAGAACACAAACCAAAAGGAAAAAGGTGGATAAAATTGGCTAATAATTGGACTGCTATGCCTCAAAAGACACTATTCAGAATTCAAAATGACACAAAAAGAGTTGGAGAAATTATCATTACTCTTGGGGCCTGAAGGACTTTTCCAAAGACAGCTGCCTTGAAATATCCCATCTCAAATATCCTATTTACAATGACATTGACTCTCCTCCCAGAGTGGCAGAGTTTGCATCACCTCCCCTTGAACCTGGATGAGACTTTGTGACTGCCTCGACCAGTAGAGCACACTGGAAGTGAGGCTATGTCAACTCTGAGGCAAGGTCATAAAAAAGAGCAAGCACTTCTGCTTTGACCTCTTCTGAGGCTTGCACTTGGAACCTCACCACTGTGTCTCGAGGAAGTCCGGGTCACATGGGGAAGCTGTGGGTAGATGTCCCCACTGAACTTCCCAGCTGAGATCCCAATCAACAACCAGCAGTAGCGACTATATGTGAGTCAATGAGGTAAATGAGCTTTAGTTAACTCCAGCCCCAGCCACCATCTGTAATGCAGCTGCATGAAAGACACCAGGTGAGCATTACCTGGTTGAGCCCAGGCAATCCACAAAACCATCCCCAAACTACTAAGTTTGGGGTAATTTGTTATGTGGCAATACATAACTGAAACACTATGCAAAATCAAAAAGAAACAGGAAACCCGAAAGGAAAATGGGCAAAGATGTTGAACAAGCAATGCATGCAAAAGGAAGCCTGGGTAGACAACAAACACACAGAAAGATGCCCACCCTCACATATATCCCAGAAATCAGGTATATGCAAATTAAAACAACAATGTAAAAACATTTTACATTTTTGTCAAAGCTGTAGAATTCTTTTCACACCAAATGTGGAGAGAAAAAACCTACAGCGATGGTTATGAGGGCAGGCTGAGGGGCCAGAATGCTAAGCATCTGATTCCAGCTCCATAAACAAATTGCATGGCCCTCAGCAAATAGTATAAACTTGGTGTGCCTTAATCTCCTTATCTGAAAAATAGGTTCTTTCTTAGGACTGTTGTGAGAATTGGGTGAATTGGTACATATAATTTGTAGAACGATGCCTGCAAGCAAAAGCAATGAATCGTAAGATGATGGTAATGACATCAAACCAGAAGTCTCAGGCAGTTCTAGTTAAATCATCATAGCCACGATATAGAGAGCCATTTGTTAATTCTCTTGTTAACCTGCAGATGTCAATACTATTCACCTGATATACTCCACTTGTAGGTACATAACATACAGAAGTGCCAGTGCATATGCATTAGAAGACAAACGCACGTAATTATATTATGACTTCATTCTCTAATTGCAAAAAGTGGACACCATCTGGGAATGCTCAGAGTGATTCAGAACAGTATAGTAATAGGCACTAATCCAGCATCTAAGCCATGGAAACTCCAACTTTGAGCATAACATTCCATTACTGGAGCAGAGGATTCAGTCTTATCCATAAGAGGATATGGGGTGGAACAGAAAGAAACATGTCTTATTTGGCATTCTACCAGAAATGTATACCATTGTCAGGAGCAAGAATATGGAGTATGATGGTAGCAGAGCCCCCAAGACCCAGCACGGGGAGCAGAGCTGACAAATGGGACCAAGACAATGTCGACAGTGATAGGATGGTTGGCCCTGTCCGACAGTACTTAGGCATCCACCCTGCCCTAGCCTTGGACATACAAACGTTTGTACAAATATACAATGTACATACCTTTTTATAGAAAGATAGATAAACCATACATGTTAATTAGCGTGTAGTAGCTCTTAGAAGTTCCAGCTTTAAACCTATCTTCTACTCCAAGGCACAAGGTGAAAGAGCCCTAGTCAGGGTGATGCATCCAGATTTAGTTCTGGTTTCATCAGCAACTAGAAATGCCATCACTTAGCCTTTCTGAGTCTCCATTTCCTTATTGGGAAAGAAGAGAAAAGAAGAAAAGAAAAGAAAAGAAAAGAAAAGAAAAGAAAAGAGAAAAAAAAGAAAAAGAGGAGAGGAGAGGAGAGGAGAGGAGAGGAGAGGAGAGGAGAGGAAAGGAAAGGAAAGGAAAGGAAAGGAAAGGAAAGGAAAGGAGAGCAAAGAAAAGGAAAGGAAAAAAGGGGGAAAATCAAGCAAGATCTCAATGCATTTGGAGCATAGCAGAGAAATAATTGGATGTGAAGAGTGAAGTCTAGAGTAAAAACTCCCAGCCATACCACTTAAGTAGATCAGCTTCCTTGGAAAGAATTCCAGGAAGCAGAATCTTAATGAACCAGCATCTACATCTATACATTGGAACTAGTCATATCTCCTTTAAGGGATGTCATGAAACTCAAAGGACACAATTTTCATTACCTTACAAACCCTAAGCTCAACGGCAAAATTTCCTATTCTGTCTACAAAAGAATCATTGGATCTCTATGATCTAGTAATTCTGTAGCCTGATGGTGTAATGGTGTAGCTTGATTATCACAAAGAGCAGCAAATCTGGAGATGATTGAATATGACCCTAGATCTCCCATTATAAAATTTACATAGTCTATTTTTTGTTGTTTGCATAATAAATCCTGGTATTAGTCACTGGTCTTTGAAGACAAGCTATTAAAGCAATAGAATTCTTAATTAATTTAGTGCAGAGTTTATCAGTTCTGTGTACACAGCTTACTCAGAGCGCACTACATCACTCGAGTGTGGGGTTGGATAAAGTCAGCTCCCATGGAATAAACCTTATCTCATGCTCCTCAGTTTCCAGAAGCAATTCTTCCTAGATTGGAGATTTGTTATCTGCTCACTCCTTCGTAATGCATTTCCTGGAATAGGTCATGAGTAGTTGAGTCAAAAGCTTCTACAGAATTAGCTCAGTTCTGATACAAAAGGGTCACTATGCTACCTTGAAACTCACAAATATCTGAGCGCTTATGTCAAAATGAAACCTCAGATGTCCAGAAAGGGATGGCAAACATGCTTAAAAGAACAATTTTAAAGCATTCTCTATATTTTAAAAAACGATACAGCCAGAGGCCTTATACATGGTTTGTAATATAGAAAAAGAAAATATTTAAATAATTATTATTGCCACGTGGTTATTTTTCATTGTGCATGTTTCCCTCCAGTTTCCGTGCATATGCAAATCTAGTAAACATGTTACATAGTAGATTTAGAATGTAAAACACCTAAAAGCTTTTATATATCCCCACATACCATTTTACAAAGAAAACTGATATCCTACCACTTTCCTATTGAAATGGAATTGAGGTGGGGTAGGATGCTCAATCCATTCTACACACTTGAACAAACTCTCCATGTGTGAAGACACCTGTGCCCCATCTATCACTTTGCCCTTTCTCCTCTGTCTTCCTTAACCCTTCATAGCAGAATGTTCTTTCTAGAAAAAGTTAATCTAGGATTCTTAAGGGATGGGTATTTCCCATTGCTAGTTTTGCCAGGAATAAATAAATGTCAGAGTATGATGCATTCCTTACTGTGTCTGTCCCACACCACCTGCCCTAGGCCTTCCTCCACCCTCTCCCTGGCCCCCATGCTCCCCAGAGGACTGCGTCTCCCTCTCTACCAAGCCCCCAAGGACATCAGAGCAATTCCCTCATTGGCTTTTCCCTCCACCTCTACACTGCTCTTAATGACCTTCACTCCCTTCTCCTCCTCCAGAAGACATACCATGTTAGTAGATAAGCTTTTCACCTTGGCTCTTGCTCTTACTTCTTTCACCTCCTTTGGGCCTTTTCCCAGAAGTTATTCCCTTTTGCCTGTATCTCCATTCTATGCCAGATACTGCTATTGGCTCCTTATCTTCAGCTTATAAGTATGGTAGGTCTTCTCCACATTGAAGCTTTAGGTATATAACATGTGTATGTGTACATGCACGTTGGTATATATTCACACCCTCGAGCTCTCTTCTTTTCTCCTCATTGCTTCCACATTTTTCAACAACAAACATCCAAATCCCTCCCTGCCTTGGACCCCTCCCCTCGAATTCTACTGAGGTGGCCCTCTAAGGGACCACCTGTAACATGGCTCTTGCCAAGTCTAAAGACCTATTTTCATTCATCATTTGCCTGGGAACCTCTAGGACACTTTCTCCCCAACGTTGCAAAGCCCTTGCTTCCTGCTCTTCACCAACTCCTGCTCTTTTGAGTCTCTTCTTTTTTCGGTCTCCTAAGCTCAGAACACTTGAACCCATCCTCCTTTGTTTATAGCCACAGATCCTTACTTTCTTCGGCTCATTCATCTTCTTTGCATTTTAAAAGTTTTCAAGAGCTTCACCTGGCCTTCTCTTTTCTCTCTTCTTTTTCCTTCAAAAGTAATATTCAAGTTTATGGCTTCCACTATGGTTTCCCTACGGATAGTGCTTACTTTCATTTCTAAAATCTTGAACTGTCTCCCAAGGTTGAGGGCAGATTTTCAGCTGGTGTCTCCAGTATTTGCCAAGCACTTGGGGCTTAACCAGTTCCAAACTTGATTCCTTCTTCTCCCTAACCAGCCCTTGCTCTTAATGTCTATCCTCTTTTTGATAATAGCATCTGAGCCTCCCACTCACCCAGGGCTAAAACCTTAGAGAAATCTTGCATTCCTTCCCTTTTGGCCCCTGTAGCCAATAAGACATCCAATCTTGATTCTACCTAAGGATTATGCATTCTCTTGCTGACACTTATGTTCCCACCCCTAGTCTCTTCTCTAATCACATTTCAAACAACTCTCACACCAACCTTCAGCACACGAATCATGTCTCTTTACTAAAAGTGTTCAGTGACACTTCATCTGTTTGCAGGAACACATCTAATCTCCTAAATTCAGCAAAGACTTCCATAACTTTCCTTCCAACCACAGCTTCCCATCATATTTCCCATAACCCCCTTCATTACCATCAACTCTTCCTTATGACCACGTGTGGTTCCTCCACTGCCGTGACTCCAACTCTACTGGAAAGGCACATGCTCCATTTCCACATGCATAAATCCTTCATGTCTTTAAAGGTCAGCTCAAATAATTCCTTTCTCTTCAAAGTGCTTCCTAGTCCTGTCAGCTGGTTGTGATGTCCCCTTCCTTCCCATCCCACCTCATTCTTCTGCTGCCATTACTATATAACTTGGCCCAGCTGTATTTTATATTCGTGAGAGCATTTATTCTTTCCCTGAACTGGATTAGAAGATCCTGGAAACAAAGGTCATTCTTGATTTCCCTGTACAGGCCTGTTGTAGTACCCCAGCACAGTGCCTTGCGCTTAGTAGGTACTCAGTAAATGTGCATGTATCAGTCTATGCAATGGTGGCTAAGAGTCAGGCTCCCAATTCAAAACCAGAGTCATGGGATTCTGGTCAAATTCACTCATGCTCTGTAAGCTTCATCCTACACATCTATAAAATGCAAATGATAGTTGTACTACCTCAGAGGATGGGGTGGGAATCCAGCGGGAAAAAAATGCATAGAAAACCCTTAACACAGCACCTGGCACATGGTAAATCATACTATTCATGATTACCACAAGACTACGGAAATAGCTACTCCACTTATGTATGTGAGTAGAAAATGGTTACCATTTTTTTCTGGGCCACTAAGTTACAGGTGTAACAGCTTTGAAGAATGTACATAATATTTAACCCTATAATTCCATTTCTGGGAATTTATTTAAAAAAACCCTTTTTTTAATGTTTATTTTTGAGAGAGAGAGAGAGACAGAGCATGAGCAGGGGAGGGGCAGAGAGAGAGGGAGACATAGAATCTGAAGCAGGCTCCAGGCTCTGAGCTGTCAGCACAGAGCCCGACGTGGGGCCCGAACCCACAAGCCGTGAGATCATGACCTGAGCTGAAGTTGGATGCTTAACCAACTGAGCCCCCCCCCAGGGCGCCCCTCTGGGAATTTATTTTAAAGAAATCATGAGGTCTAATGCAAAGATAATCATGAGATAGAAACATGCATAATGCCTATAACAGCTTGATTTCTTTATTTTTAAATTTAAATTCAAGTTAGTAAACATACAGTGCAGTCTTGGCTTCAGGAGTAGAACCCAGTGGTTCATCTCTTAATATGACACCCAGTGCTCATCCCATAAGTGCCCTCTTTAATGCCCATCACCCATTTAACCCATCTCCCACCCACCTCCCCTCTAGCATCCCTCAGTTTGTTCTCTGTATTTAAGAGTCTCTTATGGTTCGTGGCCCTCTCTGTACAACAGCTTAATTTCTAACAGGAGGACACTGGTAAAGCAAAATGTGACCCATTCATAAGATGAGACACAAGGTGGCTATTATATTTGCCTCAGGAGAAAATGTTCACCATATATTGTAAAGTACAAAGTACAGGGCAGAGAAGTTTGTATAGTAAAACCCTCTTCTTTTCTCAAAAGGAACACATGTAACTAGGATTTGTGTGTATGTGTGTGTGTGTGTGTGTGTGTGTGTGTGTGCAAATGTATGTCGATATAGAAGAACAGGGACAAAAGTTTTGACAGAGGAACTGTCTTGCTTCAAGTAATTTGTTCCCTGTATTTTATTTTTTTTTCTTTTTCAAATTTTCTGTTTCATACTTTGAACATATATATATTTTTGGCATCCAGATACAAATGCTAGAAACAACTCATATCCCCTTGCTCTTGCAAGAAAAGTATCTCCTTCCTCCCTCGAGGTTAATTGTGCTTCATTTGGATTGAGGGCAAAACGAATCTGGGATGATTCATCCAAACCAAGGGATGCCCTGGCAAACTTCATGGCATGAAGCATTTCAGAGCACTTTTTAAGGCTTAAGTTTGGTAAATTCGGACATTTTGTGTCCAAGCCGGGATTCCGGAGTTTGTTGAAGGAAGGAGGTTCCTGTTGGTTGCTGCTTGTCCTGAGTGGTCTCAAAAACACACAGCGACGCCTTTGATGAAAAGCACCCTAAGCATCACAACGGAGAGAGATCTGGACTCAACTATGCCCAGAGCATTCAAAGTCATGTCCAGAAGTGGAGAGCTCTTTGAGCTTTCAGTGATTTTAAGAGGGCAGAGTAAGAGGGGAAGGGGGAGGGAGGACAGCAAGTTGACACTTTTATGAAACATGTATTCATGTTGGCTTTCAAATCCAATTGATTAGTAGAACCTCAGTTAAAAAAATAAGATCTGAGGTGGGGCGCCTGGGTGGCTCAGTGGGTTAAGTGTCTGTCTGACTTCGGCTCAGGTCATGATCTAGCGTCTTGTGAGTTCAAGCCCCGTGTCAGGCTCTGTGCTGACAGCTCAGATCCTGGAGCCTCCTTCGGATTCTGTGTCTCCCTCTCTCTGTCTGCCCCTCCCCCGCTCATGCTCTGTCCCTCTGTCTCTGTCTCTGTCTCTCTCTCTCTCTCTCTCTCTCAAAAATAAATAAACATTAAAAAAATTAAAAATAAAATAAGATCGGGGCGCCTGGGTGGCTCAGTAGGTTGAGTGTCCAACTTCAGCTCAGGTCATGGTCTCATGGTCTGTGAGTTCAAGCCCCGCATCGGGCTCTGTGCTGATAGCTCAGAGCCTGGAACCTGCTTCAGATTCTGTGCCTCCCTCTCTCTCTGCCCCTCCCCTGCTCATGCTCTCTCTCTCTCTCTCTGTCAAAAATAAATAAACAAACAAAAAAAAAAGATCTGAGGGGTGCCTAGGTGGTTCATTCGGTTAAGGCTCTGACTCTTGATATTGTCTCAGGGCCTGATCCCAGGATTGTGAGATTGAGCCCCATGTCAGGCTCTGCCCTGATGGTGGGAGCCTGCTTGGGACTCACTCTCTCTCTCTCTCTCTCTCTCTCTCAAAATAAATAAAAAACTTTTAAAAAATCTGAAAGTAAATAATTACTAGAACTACATGTTTTATATGTAAAGATCACACTGATTTTGAAATATGGGATATTTTATAATCCTGAAACAAGAGGCAATGTATATCTGAGCACGGTTTTCATCTTTGATGTGAAAATCGGCTCACCCACAAGTGGCCTGGAAGATGGTGATGTTTCCTGCTCCCTGCCTGACACAGATGCAAGTGTTCCTCTCCTCGCAGAATCTCTGCGGGAAGGAAAACTTAACCCAAAGCAACAAGTTGAATAAGCAGCTATGAAAATGCAAGCACAACCAGGAGGTTAAATGCAATTCAGGGACCTGCACAGTAATGGAGAATCACTGCACCCTGCATCCTGTCTCTAGTGATGCTTAATGCACGAAAACTATGAGAGGGAAAAACCCCAAACCATACTATTTGCCATAATGTAATTCTGACGTGAGAACTGATAATGCTTTCCTGACCTCAGTGATGAGCGTGTGTCATTTGTCATGCATTAGATTTAATTACACTTATTTATTTACTGATCCAGGCTTCCTGGCCATGAGGATGGCCCCTTCTCAACACACAGCAAAGGCAAGCAGATGACCAGCTTTTAGAAAAAGCAACTCAAAACGCCGGTTGGAGACGTGTCCAATTTGACACCATTATCGATGGCCAATGCCCTGATGTTGTCCCAGTGATAGGTAGCAGGGTCCCCTTCCTCTGTGGAGGTCGGAGAAAAGGAAGCAGTTGGGACCACAGTGGACAGGTGGACACCTCCGGTCCTTATCAAAGTTGAGGAGCAGATACCTCACTGCCCAAGAGCCTCAAAGGCAAAAAGAAGCAAGGCAGCGAACAAGGGAGCACTGACATCATGTTCTGTGTGTGTATTTCTCGTTCCTCTTGAGCATTAGAAAATGAGAAAGGGGCATGTGGATTGAACCCCTGAAAGATTGACTTTTAAGTGCTTTTTCCCCTGGAGGACATAAGATGGAGAGGAAGGCAGAAGTGTTCTGGCACTGGGGGCAGGGGCCGGGTGGTTAGCCTCCAGGAGCCATTTAAAACATGATTGCTCGTCCCTGGGATCTGAGTGATGTTCGGGAAACAAGAAGAAAGGTCATACGGCCAACTGAACGCTCAACCCCAAGCCAGACCTGCATGCGAGACTGTCCCAGGTGTCCGAGGACATTTAATTAAAGAATCAAGCCAGGATTCTCAAATTGCTTTTCCGTTTCCACTTTGTCCTATAAGATACACACATTTTAATTACACTAAAACTAAGAAGGAACATCTCTTCTTCTAAAAGCTTAATTATTAATTAGTCTTAATTATTTCACCACCAAACATGAATAACTTAGGTTTTAAGTGACCTTCAAAAGATGTGCTCATGGTTTGTCTTGAGATTCGTTTTTCTTTTTATTTGGGGGAAATGTCAATAACCTGTGTTTTTAATGACCTTTACAGCTGCCCCACACCATTTCTAACATATGGTAGGTTCCGAATGCATGTTTCTAGAATGAATCAATGGGTGGTCATGAAAGACGATGATTATTGAGGACAAAGATGACAAACTTGAGCTCTTTTCCAGACATGAAAACAACAACATGCAAGTCATTTCTCATGCAAAATTTCCCAGGGAATGTTATGCTTCTTTGACTTAGTAAAATCAGCTGTCTTGGTGCTTTAAATTCTTTCCATGGGAAAGGAGAAGAGGAAAAGAAGAAAACCAAAGAGAAAATATGCCCAGAAGTGAAACTGCATTGTCCATGAAGTTTAGCCGATTGGGGAAGGATGTTTTTAGTCTCGTAATAAATTGTTCTGTTGTACTGGTGATGAAGACAGGATATTTATGCCTTGCATCTGCTGTATTTTCGACATCCTTCGTGTCCTAAGAGGACATCACATCCTGGGAAGGGAGAGAGGCTGATGTGAGCAGCAGACGCCATTAGAGGCAGCACTGGGTAGCAGTGGCCCTCAGAGCAGCTGGCGTCATTATAGGATGAAATGGTTCCTAATTGTGCTATTGATTTTTCCCCTCTTTAATGGATTATTCTCCCAACGCACTTCCACATCCCACATCCCACAGACATGTTGCCCGGGATGTGTGTTGAACAGTGCATTAGAAGAACATGGATGTTTTGCTCTGCGGGTTACTTAGCGGGTAGAGGAGCCCGGGAGAAGGGATCCCTGTGGCCTTGCAGTAAAGATGCTCACTCCATATATGAGCACTGGGGAGGCGTGCTATGTGGCATTTCATTTAACTTAGTCTCTAGGAGGCCCAGGTATGAGGAGGAAGGGGAGCCAGGTAGAGGCCAGTGTTAGCACCCAGCAGCAGTAAGAGATATAAGATACGAAGTCTCACTCGCGTGAGCCTCTGCCAGTGAGTGTGGGTTTTATCACAGTGGATTGTAACCGCTCCTGCCTCTCTCTGGCTTGAGCCGCACGGGTCCTTGGCTGGGAGCAGGCTGCTTTCCCACCTGTGCATCCCAGCCAATCTGTCCTGGACCACAGAGCAGAGGTCAGTATCAGCTTCCATGGGTGACCTCTCTGGCCGGGGGTGGGGGGTCAACATTCTTCCTTTGTTCTTTTCATATTTGTAGCTAAATTCCCAGCTAGAATGCGAAACTCCATGTGCGTGATGAACCCATCTTTCTCTCCTGAACTCCCCCATGGTTTCTAAAGGAAGAATTAATTCTGATCTTAGGTTCCTCCAAAATGGGAGCAGCTAGTGAAGAAACACAGCTACTGAGGTGCGGATCAGATTGGACTGAGTCCAGATCCAGACCCCACCATTGGAAGGCTATATAACTCTAGTCTAGATGCTCAATCTCCCTTTACTTCAACCTCTTTATCTGCAAAATGAAATTCATCATTGTATCTACTTTCTAGGGTTGATGTGAAGAATAAATGAATGGATTCGTGTCAGGTGCTTAAAATTGTACCTGTAAAATCATGAAGACTCAACAGATAGAGCTATTGTCATTATTGTCCCATCTGCAACCTCAGAGGAAAGGAGCACCAGATGGAAATGGAGAGATTCTTTGAAACTTGGGAGGCAATAGTTGAGTGATTTTGTAGTGATATATATATATATATCACCATAGATATATAGATAGATAGATATAGATATACATATAGATATAGATATATAGATATGGCGCAATCCTGTTGGAGACCTTCTGAAGTACGTTCCAGAATGTTCATGACCTGTCCTTCTAAAGGACAGGAGCCTGGGGCATTTATCACCTGATTCCCCATCCCCGGCAGTTGAAGTGACTTCAGAAGACATAACTCCCCCACATTTCTGGGCAGGCATAATGGCCTGAGGGAGGAAATCCCAGAGATACTGAAAGCTGCCCTTGAGATGCGATCCCGGCAGCGTGCCCGGGGGGCTGTCCACCCCAGCAGCAGCTGAAGTCAGATGTGGACCAGTGATGCATGTTATAGGGTACCAGAAGCACTAGTTACCTCCTGATGTACTGATGCTCCAGAGTAATCTTATCGGTGCAACAGTTTTCAATGTTATTACTTTCCCCCAAACTCCTCAATAACTCTATTGTCCCCTGAGTAAAGTCCAAATTCTCCAGCCAGAATATCAAAGGCTTCAACATTCCAGAAGAGTTTTTACACAAACAGTTTAACTTTCTGATCCATTTATGTGAACTCTGCTCTAAACAGGATGGTTTCATGGCCCTGCAGACACTTTCTTCATACTTTCCTCCAATTCATCTCACCTGAAGAACAAAACAAAACAAAACAAAACAAAATTCCTGCATCTTACCTAACCTTTCAGAACTGGCACCAAGTTTTCACCCAACGTCGTCTACACAGATCTCTTCACTCCGTGAGATATTAACCATGCTTTGTTACACGTGTATTTTTCCCAAGAAAGTTCATATCCTCTCAAGAGAATGAATTTCGTCCCTTAGTACTTTTTTATCCCCTACAGTATCTATGATTGTGCATAGCTCTATAGTACATTACATTATATTACATATTGTTGACATGAATATTTGAATATCAACCAGAAAGATGCATTTCCCAGTAGCTCTGCTTTTCTGGTTAATTTCTGGCTCAATTACAGAGAGTGTAGGTGTTAGTTGCCCAAAGTGGGTTATTATAAGGATAAGAAAGTTATCTCATCCAGAGAGAGGAACGAAAAATACAGCTGGTCCATTCAGCCAGGAAATTCTCAGAAAAGGAGTCTCTCCATTTCTCAGCAGTTCCATGGTCCTCCACCTTTCTCTGTGTGTTTGTCACTTTTCCTCTCTGCCTACGTTGTGTCTCCACTGGATTCATTGTAGCCAAGAGGTCTGAGTGTTTTAGATGCAATACCCATTACCACTCTCAGTGTCTCTGTTCAAATGTTTGTGAGAGGAACCGATTGGTCATGAGCCAGCAAGCTGATTGGTTGACATTGGGTCAGGTGTTCAGCTCTCCTCAACTATCAATGGCAAACACGATGATAGGATAGAGCAAAACATGGCCTTCTAGACCTACCCTTTCAGCATGAATGATGGGAATAAGTCCTTAGAAAACAGGTCCGTGAGCACAGTAAACACTGAAATATGCCACCAGATACAAATAAAGATGAAATTGTCAGCACAATGGATAAAGTATATGAACTGAACAGAACCCTCAAAGTACAGACAAGTACTTGTCAAGTACACCCAGTATTCTATCAATGGCCATGTGACTGATTCCACCCACATAAAACCTCCTCTGTGAGTTTACCATTTTCATTGCCATTGGCAGGTCTTGCTTATCTACCAGATTAATGTAGTGAACTACCAATACTAACCAGCCTATAACCTTTCTTGATCCCCCAACCTATGTTCTGTTGCCAGGGTTAGATCCTAAGAAAGGTGTCATCTCGAGCTTTTCCCTGGCTCCCCTGCCCCCCATTCCAAGTGATACCCAAGATCATTAGCCTGGGATTAGAATCTCCCCAAACTTCTTCTTACCTAACATTCCATCTTTGTCTTACATGCTAGTGGGTTGAGTTGTGTCCCCCTCCCCCCCAAAAAGATATGTTTAAGTACTACCTTCAGGACTTATAAATCTGACCTTTCTTGGAGATAGGGCCTTTACATGTATAATCAAGTTAAGATGAAGTTATACTTGAGACTGAGCCTTAAATCCAATGACTGGTGTCTTTAGAAGAGAAAAGAAGGTTTGGATACAGAGACATAGAGGAGACCCAGGAAGAAGATTGTGTGATGACAGAGGCAGAGACTGAAGGAATGTAGCTACAAGCCAAGCAAGAAGCAAGTAAGGAACCTCGCCTAGAACCTTCAGAGGGAGCATGGCCCTGCAGACGCCTTGTATGCAAATGTCTAGCCTCCAAAACTGTGAGAGAATTTCTATCATTCCAAGCCACTCACTTTGTAGGAATTTGTTACAGCAGTCCTAAGGAACTACACACATGCACACACCCTACTCTCCAGGCACATTTTCTAAACACACGCCCACCTGCTACCTCTGTCTGTGTCTTTGAAACCTGGCAAAGAAATTTCTAGTGAGGTACCACGTAAGTTCCTAGCCTCTTGCCCTGTGACCTACAAGAGAGTGAATTTTTCCACATGGTGCTGCTTTTGAAATGAATCCTAGACCTCCAGCTTTGGGGATTTTGAATGGTGACAGTGGAAGTCCCTGCATTACTCCCCGTGGCCAAATGTCTGCAAGTTATCATCCTGTTCAGTGAGTAACTGGGTTCATATGTGAAAAGGACATCAGGAAAAAAGAGAGTCATGCCAAGGCCCTTTTCCTAGGCCCTAATGGGCAAAGTCCATTTGTAACTGGGTGTCAACAGGGAACTAGATAGTTGAACTCCAGCTGAAAAGTGAATGTACTGGGATGGTCCTTCCCTTGTGGGTAACTTATGCCATCCAGTAGAAATAGGAGGCAAGCTGTGAACACAAGCCATATTTGCAATTTTGAAACTTAGTAGACGTGTTATGGATGAAGTTTATCTTCCCGAAATTCACATGCCTTAACCCCCCTACCTTAGACTATGACTCTGGAGATAGGGTATTTCAGGAGATATTTATGTAAAAATGAGGCTGTTAGGGTGGGCCCTGATTCAATCTGACTGGTGTCCTTATAAAAAGACTGAATCTGGGCACACAGAGAGACACCAGGGATGCTTGAGCACAGAGGAATGGCCATATGAGGACACAGGGAAAAGGCGGCCATCTGCAAACCGTGGAGGGAGGTCTCAGGAGAAACCAGACTTGCTGGCACCTAGATCTTGTGAGAAAATAAATCTGTTGTTTAATCCACCCAGTCTGTGGCATTTTGTTGTGGTGGCCCCTGGCATACTAATGGCATACTTGGTAGCAAGAAGGGGAATACTTCTGTAACAAACACCTGAACACGTGGAAATGGCTGTGGACCTGGCTAATGGGCAGAGGCTGCAAGAGTTTTGAAATGCAGCTAGGAAAAGTCTAGGTTGCCTTGAAGGACTGTTGATGGAAATACAGATGTTAAATGTGCCATGGATGAGACTCGGATGTAAATGTGGAACATGTTATCGGATGCCGGGGGAAAGATCATCTTTGTTATAGAGTGGCAAAGAACTTGGCTGGATTGTGTTCTAGTGCTTTGTGGAAGGTGGAATTTGCAACGAACTTGGATATTTAGCTAAGATTTTTAAGCAAAGTGTTGAAGGCCTGTCCTGGTTTCTTCTCACTGCTTATGGTAAAATATAAGAAGAGAGGGGTATATTGAAGTAGGGTTTGTTTAGCCAAAAGGAACCAGAACCCGAAGGACTGGAAATTCTCAGCCTATCTATATTGCAAAAAACGAGCCTGCGTGTCTTGGAGAGAACACCAAGGATGTGGCTGGGAAATCATTTGATAAAGATTACAGGTATGACGTATGTATGCAGTCAGACATCTCAGCAGAAGTCAGTATTAGAGATGGGGTTATACCGGAAGAAACATTGCCCCTTTGGCCAAAGGGGGACAGAGATGGGCCAAAATGAAGGAAGTGGGGGGGCTTCTGTCATTCTAGGGACAGAACAATAGAGCAATCCAGCTGTGAACACATGTTATCCTCCAAGAAAAGGGAGGAACGACCCTGAAGGTAATGTAGGCAGAGATTGGCAGGTTGCTCCTACCAGCATAGACCCCAAGGTTCCGGGACCCCAGGGGTGAGGCTGTGTTCTAAGTTTCAGAGAACCACACTGCCCCCCAGGCACCAGACCTCATGGGTGGTACTGCTCTGACCCCTTAATCCCAGACTTCCAGCTTCCACAACTGTGAGAAAATTAATTTATGTTATTGGCATTTTGTTTGTTTGCGGTGTTTTGTTAGGGCAGCCCTCACGAACGAATACACCACAATAAAAAAGGAAAAAGAAATAGCTGAGATTAATTTTAACAATATATTCTTGACCTCATACATCCAAAATTATTATTGTTTTAGCATGTTATCAATATAAACATTATCAGTCAGATTTTTTACATTTTTTAGTGCAAAGTCTTTGAAACCCTTACATCACATACCAATTTGGACTTGTCCCACTTTATTTTTTTTTAATTTTTTTTAACGTTTATTTATTTTTGAGACAGAGAGAGACAGAGCATGAACAGGGGAAGGGCAGAGAGAGAGGGAGACAGAATCGGAAGCAGGCTCCAGGCTCTGAGCCATCAGCCCAGAGCCCGATGCAGGGCTCGAACTCACAGACCGCGAGATCGTGACCTGGCTGAAGTCGGACGCTTAACCGACCGAGCCACCCAGGCGCCCCTGGACTTGTCCCACTTTAAATGTCCAACAGTTGCAGTGGCCACACAACTGGCACAGCCAGACACCTCGAAACTACTAATCTACTGCTAATTGTCCCTTCTGTACGTATTTTTGGCAATAGATTTTAAAACTGATTGGTGCCTACCAGTAGACCCCAGGGTTTTTTCCTAGACTTCTGCCTTACCTGGTGAAGGCAAGAACAATTGCTATATATAAAGAACTATCCAAATGTGGAAGTTGGGAGGAAATTGGGAAAGCTGGTAGAACCAATGATCCAGCCAAATTTTGCTTCTGAAAGAATGTGTTCAACTTGAGTGCAAGACCAACAGAAATTGTCTGGTCAAAACTGCCCGAAGTGAAAACCTCAAGAATCCATGCTGTCTCTTGTCCCAGGTTCCTGCTGTTCCCCCAACTGGAATAATGTTTTCTTCCCTTTGCTGGCAAATCCATCCACTCTCAGCTCGGATCCAATGTCTTCTGTCCTTTGTCACCACCACCACCCCCAAGCTGCCCCTTAGAGCAAACAGCCTGGGTGTGCCGGCACCGCTCTCAACTCTCAGGATAAAACTGAAGACCCTCCTATGCCCTCTGGGCTCCTGCCTGCTGCTCCAGAGTCAGCAAGAGTCTGTCATTCTGGGAAAAAAAAAAAGTCTTTCTTGTGGCCTCCTGTGGCTATCATATCCATCCTACCCTTCCAGGACTGTGGGTCTCAGCTTAGACGGTGCTGCCTCCAGGCAGCTTTCTTGGTCCTCCACACTGGGCTAGTTTCTCCCACTACACAATCCTGTTTGCTTCTCCTCCCTCTTTGAGCCTCTCAGCCTATTTCCTGTATCAACAGAACCCATCTGGGATTTCTTTCCCCTTTCCATAGCCCTCCTAACATGGGGTCATATCCAAAAAATAAGTAAATAAATAAACCCACCCCCCACATAGGCTTGAAAAGGGAAGTTGCAGGAAAGGGTACAAGACACGTCTTCAAATTTTATCTTTCCACCTTTCATTCACAATATTTCCTCCTGGAGCAGGGGCACAAGGGTCCAGGAGCATCTGGCTCCAGGGGGTCCCAAACAGACCGTGTTTGGCCGCTCACTGCTGAAAAAATCCAAAGGCAGAAAGATGAGCGCTGGTGAAGCAAGAAAGGAATTTATTTCAGTGAGGCCAACACAGGGAAGACAGCAGACTAAGTCTCAAAGACCGTCTCCAAAGTGCCAAAAATACTTCCAGGTTTATGTAAGGAAGATGTGGGATAAGGATTGGCAAGCATGTGCAGGTGGACAGCGAAAGTCAAGTTGATCATCACCATGATCTTTATTGTGGGAGGAGTCTTGCTGGCTCAGAAGAGTCTTTATTGCTTGGGGAGGTGGTGGTGGTTTCAGTTCCCATCAGGGGATGCTTTGCCCAAAGGGTCTTTTGCCAGAGGTCAGAGAAAAGTTAGAAAGAAGAACTTAATAAATTAGAAAGTTTGAGGTCCAAATGGAGGTCGTTGAAGCCCTCTTTCATTCCCAGTTTGGAAAGCTGACTCATGACCCTCCACCAAAATTTTCTAAAGAATTCTGCTGTCAAACTCGGTCCTGTTGATCTTTTGAAACTTCTCCTCCATTCCTTTCTCATCCCTACCCTTCTCCTCCAAAGACACTGAGCTTGGTCTCTCTGTTTCTTCCATATCTACGTTGTCCCAAGCATCCCAGGAAAAGTACAAGGAGTGGAGTGGAGACAGTGATCAACCACTTGTGTGTCATTACCTGTAATTTAATGGTTATATTTTCTAGAAACTTTAAGCTCTACAAGGGCAAGGACCAAGTGTGATGATTTTACCAAAGGAGGCACTGATACATATTACTTGATGTAAGATCCATTCTCTTAGAAAGTGTACTCTAGAGTTTTAGTAACTGTAGTCACCACGATGTGCATTGGGTCACCAGGATTTATTCATCCTATAGCTGGAAGTTTGTACCCTTGACCAGTATCTCCCCAATTCCTCCACCTTCCAGCACCTGGTAACTATTCTTCTACTCTCTGTCTCTATGACTTCAACTTTTTTAGACTCCACATATAGGTGAGACCATGCAGTATTTGTCTTTTCCTGTCTGGCTTATTTTACTCAGCATGCTGTTCTCTGTTCTCCAGGTTCATCCATATTGTTATGCCAGGACTTCCTTCTTTATAAAAACTGAATAATATTCTGTATGTGTGTGTGTGTATATAAATATAAATATATACATGTACATACATATATATGTATATGTAATACATGCATATATTTAATATATATGTGTATATATGTAATATATGTAATGTATATATTTATATATGTGTTTGGCCATATGATATTCTTTGTCCAGTTATCTATCAGCAGACCTTTAGGTTGTTTCCCTACCTTGGCTATTGTAAGTTACACTGCTAAGATAGTGATTTCATTTCTTTTGTGTATATACCCAGAAGTGGGATTGCTGATCTTATGGTAGTTCTCTTCATGTGTTAGTTTATCATCTCTCCGTTAGAGTTTAAGAATCCAGGAGAAAGGATCTCAGGTTAAACTTTGTATCTCTCCATGTACTTAAAATAACTCAATATTCATAGTAGATGCTAAAAAGTAGAATATGCCACCCCAAAACATGCCACTTGGGCATAAGAATTATTTCGAATTGAAGGCAGTTGAGAAGAAGCAGATATAAGAAAAGTTCTGTGCCCTCCCCCTATCTGACTAAAAGCAAATAGACAAATTCAAATTTGTAAAGATGTCTCCACCCCCCCACCAGGATAAACAAAAATTAATCTCTGGAGACAACCCTAGACCCACATCAGCCCAGAGATGTCAGCAGAGGAATCGACACAATAAACTTGTAAAAACTAGCCTTTATCCACCATTAGTTTCCCCATTTATTTACCGTCCCACAATTTGCCACCCCTAAAAACTAAAAATTCTTTTCCTTTGTCCTGATTGAATGTTTTTTTTTGTTAAGATGCTCTATAAGCCCAAATTTTAACCACCCCTCTGAGCTACTCCTCACTGGGTACTCTCATGGGTTTGTGCTGCACTACACGTGCTAATAAATTTCTGTTTGTTTTTCTTTTGGTGATCTGTCTTGTGTTAGTCCGATATACAGGGCCCCAGCCCATGAACCTAAGATGGGTAGAGAAAAGACTGTTCTTCCTCTCCTACAATGTTCAATAGATTGTCAATAAACAAAAGTTATGAAGATGTTGATTATGATGATTTTTTTATTCTCTCACCCATCTTCATACTACAACTAGAAAGGAACAGAAAAGAAGGGGGAAGGAAAGGACTAGGACTCACAGATGAAAAGGTGGCCATGTGATTCTTGATTTGAATTTCAACACATTCAAGTGACACTTTAACCAAAATCAAAGCCTATCAAATGTGACTGTAGAGAAATCTGAATTACGTGAGATTCATACAGTGCCTGCTACTCATATCCTAAAGCCCCCAAACACTTTGCCGCCACTCTACCCATCAAAAAACCAGTGTATTGACTATCTCCCACCTACCAATTATTTTTTTTAATTAGTACACTTTATTTTCTAAAGCTGCTTTAGGTTTATGGAAAATCTGAAGGTAAAGTTCAGACAATTCCCATAGACTCATTCCCCCACCTCAAATTTCCCCTTAGCATCGTGGATTCGTGAGTTCTATTTGTTACAACTAAACAATATCGATACACTTTTATTAAGTGAAATCCACAGTTTACATTAGGGTTAACTCCTTGGCTGTACACTCTATGAGCTTGACAAATACATGAAGTCATGTTCCCACCATGACCGTATCATATCAGTCCTTTCCCCCCAGCTAAGCCCCAGCGATAAATGATCTTTTGGCCATCCCCATAGTTTTTCCTTTTCCAGGGTGTCATAGAGTTGGAATCATACAGTATTATTAGCCTTTTCAGATTAGCTTCCATATTTCCTTGGCAATATACATTCAAGTTTCCCCTGTGTCTTTTTATAGCTTGATAGTTCATTTCTTTTTATTGCTGAATACTATTCCATTGTATGGATATTATGCAATTTGTTTATCCATTCACCTATTGAAAGGCATGCTTTCAAGTTTTGGTAACTGTGAATAAAGCCTCCATAAATATCTGTGTGCAGGTGTTTTCATGGACATAGGTTTTCAGCTCATTTGGATAAATACCGAGGAGCACCAATGTCTGAATCACATGGTAAAACTATATTTAGCTTCGTAAGAAATGCCAAACTGCAACAAAACATTTTTTTTCTGGTCGCCTTTATCATGTTACCTCCTCTTTTCGGAACAATGAGGTTTGAGAGTGAATCCAACTGACAGCAGTCTTATTATAGGCACAAAAACAAAGCTTTAGGGAAGAAGGAGGAATACTGGCACGAAAAAAGAAAGTTTCAAGCTTCTTGCTTAGCCAGCTTGTTAAGAGGGAGAGCTTCCTGTTTTCTCCCCTGTGTTACAGACCACACATTGCTGCTCGCCTGTCACAGACAAACGGCAGCAGCTGCCAGCACTGCGGGGCAGTCCTGAGCACAGCCTGGGGCTTCTGAGTTATAGTGACATGTTAGGTTAAAGGGACTCCTCCAGGGCCAGCCAGAGGGAGACGCGCACAGCGCGGCCCTCTGGACACAGCACGAACAAAAGTAAGAAGGATCCTTCCTCTGTGTCTTGGGTGACATACGTGTAACAGACGAGTCGGAGCCCACGTCTGTAAATCATCGCAGCTCAGGGAGCCAGGCGTCACCGTCAATGCCAAAACCCTGAAAGTGAACCAAAGCAGCCGTTTCCGAAATCCCCTTCCCCACACAGTCTCCAGCTAAACCCACGCAGAGCACGTGTCGTTCTCGAGTGAGGAGGTCTGAGCTGCACCCGGATTTGGGGCCACTTGCCACGTAATCTTAGAAACTTCGCTGGCCTCTCCGTCTCCCATCACCTCCCACCTCCACCGCCGGCGGCCAACCCTAAACGGGAATAGCATCGAAAGCCATGTGAGCCGCTCAGACAAAACACAATTTATAATCTCTTAATCACTACCGGGCTAGACAAGCTTCTTCCAACACAAAGTTCCCACGCATCCTCCGTTCCTTTTATGTCACCCCCACGAAGCCACAAAGTCCCTCCATGGAAACGTTGCAAAACCTCTGTAGTAAAGGGATGGCCACTGCTATGTCTTCGTGGGAGCTTTGGAACAGAAATGCAGCGTAGCGTCTCAGGAAGGCTCCTTCCGAAAGGACGAGATGACATCGCACGTGAAAGGTGTCAGCCAAAAACCGATTTGCAGGCGGCCCCTCTGTGCAGGGTACGTTAGGACTAGAAACCCGCTAGAAACCTGCGGACAGGACCACTGATCCGCAGTGGGTTCCTGGGAAAGCAGAAAGCCTGTCGATTCAGAGGCAAAACGCAAGGACGATGCAGTTCCGTTTTCTTTTCTCTCACAAAGGAATTGCCCTAAGGGTTTCCCTGAGCTTGCGAGAAACTCAAAAGTTAGTTTGGGGTTTAGGTCAACAGATGATACCAAAAGAAGCCTATCCTTTCTATCAGGTAGGGTTACAATATGCCCTCCCTCTCTTTTTTAACCTGGGAAGAGTCGCCCTGAATTTAAAAACAGGCTTCCACTTTTTTGTAAGTCACCAAAGGGCTTCTTTGGTGGCAGGCCACTTTGCCGCTCTCAGATGGAATCTTTGCAGCAAGCCAGGCAGGCAGGCACAGCCACACCACCCCTGGCCCCACACTTTTTTCTTTTTTTTTTTTTTTTGCCTAGAGCAAATATTGAAGTAGAGAGCCTTCAGATGTACTCTGGATTCCATTACAAAGAAAATCATGAATAATGCATCAGCACCTCCAGCTTTTATTTAATCTCAATCGGTGGGAGAAAGAATGCAGTTACTGGGTCCAGCTGTCCTCCTGGCCAGGAGGCTGGGAATAAGGGGGACTGAGGGACCCACGAGACCCACAGGCAGTGTGCGCAGAGCCGTTGGTCGCAACAGCCCAGCTCTGGCCTAGCACATGTCCCCAAGAGTTCTTCCTCTGTCCTTCCTCTGTTTTTATGAAACCATGCATATTCGAATAAAGTGAACAGCCTATCCCACAGAATAAAAGATTACGATACACAGTCCACCTAGTCTATTAGGATGAGTGGATTCCGTGTCCCCCAGGCAAGTCCTTGTTTACTTAGGCACACTGAGCATGACATAGAGGCAAATTGCCACACTGTCCACCGAGGGTGCATCATGATGACGGATAGCTTTTAAATAGAAGACACTGCAATGCTTTTTCATTTCTGGGGGGGATATCTCGTATGTCCATGCTATGAATTTTATGTTAAATGACATGTTAATGTTGGGATATGAGACGGTGAAAATGCCATGCAAAGAAGTTTTCATACATGTGTACACACATATAACTTCACAGTTTAAGTAATGGAAATACGAAGTGTACAAAATCCAACGACTCTTAGTATACATACGGAACCAGAAGTAAATGTGGAAACAGAAGTTTTAGGTAAGATAAGATTTTGAAGATAATCAGGAGTGCAAATTTAGCTGGACTGTTGGGTATATTATGTCTTTTTCATGGTGACTATTTTCTAAATATTTTTCATCTTTATTTTTGAGAGAGAGAGAGACAGAGACAGAGTGTGAGCAGAGGAGGGACAGACAGAGAGGGAGACACAGAATCCGAAGCAGGTTCCAGGCTCTGAGCTGTCAGCACAGAGTCCGACGCGGGGCTCGAACCCACGAACCGCGAGATCATGCTCTGAGCTGAAGTCAGATGCTTAACCGACTGAGCCACCCAGGCGCCCCTCATGGTGACTATTTTCCATGTTTGGTGGCACCAAATACTTGCCACACACTCCTGCACATGCGTGCAATTATTTTCTACTCAATTGGGGTCTGGTTCTTTACACTCTGATCACCAGTTGAAGTGCTTGAGTTTCTTTACGGACCAAAACAAAAGCTTAGCACTGTGAGAGTTGTTTTATTTTTACAACCTTGGTAAAGCAAGTGTCATTGATTAAATGTCTGAATTCCAGGAGAGAGAGAGAGAGATAAACTTGGCAAATTCTGGCTTCCCGAGGATGCTGGACTGGCCCCAACTAAAGTAGAGATTCCAAGTGATGCTTTTTATTTTAATGCATGCTAATAGATGTCCTGTGGCTTGTCACTGGGTCTCCAGGGGGGAAAAATTGTGTGGGGTGGAGGGGATAAGGGTAAAACATGTATGTAGATGGATAAGGCGAGGTGGGCGGGAGAGAGCATCTCAAAGTCAGGAATCTGAGCAGCTGCCCCATTCGTTATTATCTCTGCTGACAAGCAACATTTGCCCACATCAGTACTTAATAACTACTGTCCTAGTCTGTCCCAGAGTTGCAATTCATATCCTTCATTAGCTTTGTTTAAAAATAACGGGCCCAAGTTCCATGTTAGCCCAAGATCACTTTTGGATGCTTTTACTGTTTTGACATCAGCATGAGCAGCTGGATCCAAGGAGATCCAGGCCCTGTATAGTTTCAAATGCAGTCCACACTTGGTTTTGATTAATTTATTAACCTACAAAATCCCTTGGGGAGGGGGGGAGCTAGCGGGGAAACACCTGAATTCTTTTGTTTTAACGTGTCAGCATCGTTATTCATAAGAACTGCCGAGCCCCCCATCTCCCTAGCCAGCAAAGGCAAGTATGTTTTTACGTGTTTGGAAATAACGGACAGTATATGTGTTTTAAATGCACTGCGTGCAAACACATGGGCACGCGTGCACACACACTTGCCCATCATTGTTCACCACCGGTGTGTCCAGAGGCTAGGAATTCGGCTTGCTCTCTGACCACAAAACTCATCTGAATTGGAACCCGCTTTTAAGGAAGACAGATAGCTAGGGAGTGAGGGTTTCATCGTGCTCTTTGAGTGTCCTCACCCCTGCCCCCACATCTTTGGGGAAAAAGTGTTAGTGTCAGTTTTATGAGATGCCGAAACCCTCCTTGTACATGTTCTGCCCACATTATTTTTTTTTCAGGAAGGCTTTTGTAAACGTTTAATAACAAAAGTGATGTGGCTGCGACCCTTAGTTAATAAAGACCTCTTCCTGTGGCAGATGTGAAGCCTTGATAATAAAACCATAGCCATCTTTTCACGCATCATCTCTTCACCCATCATCAAAGTGCCCAAGTGCTTGCTTTAATCTTCCGCTTCACCAAAAAATCAACCTGCTCCCTCCAACCACCAAAAGACCAAATTGTTATATTTCTAGCAACAATCCCTCTCCTCGGGAATCCATAATTTTCAGCTTATGGTAAATCTTCAATAATTTAGATTTCCTGGGGGAAAGGCAATATTAAATTAGAAGGTAATTACATAGCTTTCGACATAAAGGTCTTGTTATTATTGTTACCTAAGTGCATTCTTTGTTTGGAGAAAGGTTAACCGTATGTGTATCAAGTCAGTTCCTAACAAATTTCCTTCCACAAAAAAGATGAGATGCACTTAGAGCAGCTATATGATACAAAGAGATTCTTCTAAGAGGTGGAGAAACCATGTAAGCTGAACATTTCCTGGAAGTTGCTTGACTGTGTTTTCCAAGCTTTAGTCCTTGCCCAGGTGATGAAAGCTATGTGTGAGTGGCTTAGGAAATGACAGTATTTTTATGGCAGAGTGAAAAATGGGTCAGAAAGCAAGCTTTTCCCATTGTGTTTTTTTTTTCTTTTTCAGCATCCCCCCTCCCATTCTCAAAAAGAAATAAAATGACATTTTTATTACTAATGATGTACAAAATTGATACTTAGAGACATTGAAAAGAACACAGCCATATTTTCAACCAGAATGGATTCTCAAAGGAAAAACTAAAAAAGAAAACCATGCTTCTGTCTCCTCCCCATCTCCTCATTCAACAATAGTTGGTCAAACAACAGTGATGTGTTGCCTTCAGGATAGAAACCTAACTTGCATGTTGGAGCTTGAAGGACATTAAGTTTCATAGTGTGTAAGTAATAAGTTGGTGGCCAGTTCTCTCTTGTGACACGGGGTGCCCCGTTCAGGAAGGGACTTTGAACACTCCTTTATGCCAACTGAACTGCTCTGTACAGAAATCTCCACATGGAGGCAGACGTCGAAGTCGAGAGTCAGAACGACGCGCAAAGGTCAACGTGGCTAACCAGGGCCATGGCATTGCACCCACCAGCCACCTGCCAGTCTCTGCCATCAGAGTCTAGATGAATGGTTTCCCCCTGGAGCAGTGCCTGGTGCATTCTGTGCGGCTAGAAGGGTCAGTCCCCAGGCCAGCTGACTCGTTTTCTGAGTTAAGCCGGGAGACAGATTTCAACTCAATATAAGGAAAACGTTTTTGGAAGAGTCAGCTGTCAAAGGTGACAGTGGTGCTTGGAAGGCAGTGAGGGCTCGTTAGAAAGGGTGTTCAGGCACAGTGTGCCCTACCTTCTGGCAGGCACTTTCAGAGAAGGTTTGAAACTGGCCTCTGCCATGGGGTGTCTCTACGGTTAAGTCTTTTCCCATCCCCGACGGTCAGGAATTCATCATTCAAACACCAGTCTTGAGGCTTCTGAACTTGGAATTGAGGCATGGGGGCCCTGTACAGCAATGGAAATGGAAACAGCTATTTTGACAGTTCTCAAACTTAAATACGGGGGGGGGGGCCAAAGTTGGGGACCCTCTCTCAGCGGCTACAGAAAATAAATAATTGTCACGGATGCAATTTTCTCCCTTTTACCCATTTTGGGTATGTTGCATCATACCCAATTTCCTCTTCATGCCAATATTTCAGAAATCGTTGGTGACTAAGCCACATCCTCCCTTCTAAGAGTAGTTCAAAAGGTCCCAGACAAGACCTAAGAGGAGGTAGGAATGGTCTGTGGTGTGTGTGTGTGTGTGTGTGTGTGTGTGTGTGTGTGTAGATGTGCAAAAATGTGTGTATTTTTTCAAACCTGCTTTGCAAAGTCAAAAAGTACTCCTAACGTGCACATGTATTGGACCAGTCCTGCCCTCTATGGAGATGCTTCCCACCTCCCAGAGGAGCAAGGCAGGGGCTGGCCATCAAGGTGGGGCATCTGCAACAGTGGGTGCCCATCTACCCTCTCACTTTCACCAGAAATAAAGAACTGGAAAAACTTGAGCCCCAAATAGTATTTCACCAATTACTGAACCCAAAGGTCCTTTACTCTCTGCTATGGAACTCAAAAGGCAGTGTGGTCACCTAGAAAGATCATGGTTTGGGGACTTCATCACTCATGAGTTCAAAGCCAGGTCAGCCACCTCGTAGCTGTGAAACTTTGGCAAACCCAGTCGGGGGGAACGCACACCAGCTTCGTCATCCGCAGACTGGGGACAATACCTCCTACGCCTCGAGTCGATGTGAGGCTTAACGAGTTAACCTGTAAGAAAGCTCGGCGTCTGGCCCCTGGAAGTACACGGATTCAGGTGGTTCTATTTCAAAACAGTTCTCCAAACCTTCTGTCTGGATGTCAGAGCAACACAGACAAACGGGGCATGCACTTGAGGAGGGAGGTACACTTCCTTGACAAACTCAGTTACCTATCAGTGGCCCCTCACAGACTTCCAGAAGCCTGCTTGCCTTCCCTGAACCTGTTCTTGAACTGGCCTCACTCAGGCTTTTCCATGTTTTGGACAAAGCAGTCAACTTGGTCCGGTTGATAATTAAGATAGTCTGCATTTTTGCCAACATCAAGCTGTGGGATTCATCTGAGGCACTCTCCTTAGGCAAACTGACGAAATGAACCATTTCCTAGATAATTCAAGCACAAATGGAACGGAAAATTCAAAATACCTCTGCTCCCAGCTATCTGATCATTTCAGGCAAAAGGTACACTTGAGCCTGAATCACATCAAGTATAACTCCTGCTTCACTTGGCGTGGGTACAGGGGGCTCATGGCTTCCTGTGTCACTAAGGAAAGTCGGAAACGCAAAAGAGGAAAAAAGCGTGACTCCAAAGAAGCATTTCCTTGTCGATGCAACACTGAACTCAAAAGCCAAATGGAGCAGCGTTCCTCAGCTCTCCGGGACACAAGATTTCCTATAATATTCTGTTAAGTCCCAAACGAGCTACATTCTCCAGAAGAACAAAGGATGCTAGGGGGTCTGCAGAAGGCGGCATCCAGCAGTCCTTCCCGAGGGGCACTGGGACCCTACCCACAATGGTGCTGCCGAATGCTGCATCCTTCCAGGAAACGCGGCTTCGGGGAATGATGTCATAATGCTGCAAATATCAACCAGACCATGTGACCTCCTCCCTCCCAGACCACCCTGTCCCCCTCTCTGTCTCCCAGCACGCGGAGAGCAGAAGAGCCAGTTGGGGGAGGAGCGAGGGTGCCTGACAACAGGGAAGGCAAGGAGGAGTAAACCCACCCCTCAGTTGATTTTATGATTGTACTTGGGGAAAAACAACATTGAACCCCTCGAGAGTGCTTTGACGCGTGCATGGTAAGCTCCATTCGTTTTCCAGGGCAGGAAAAATGCAGGCCCCTCGGGTTCCCAGAAGGGCTGGTTCTGAATTGAACTCTGGGGAAACTTCCTGCAAGTGCCCAGTAAACAGTTTCTCTGTGGAGTCACCCAGTGGTGGTCTACTCCCCTCCCCCAGGAGGTGAACGAAGAGTAATGTCTCCACTCGCCCGTGTACCAGATGTGTGGCCACAGGAACCCTAGGGCATCTACCTAAGTCTTGCTTTTCACATGTGCAAAGGAGACCATAAAGCCTGCCTCAGGGCACAGCTGCCACCAGAAGATGTGGGTGGCCTTGGCCTCCAGAGGATGTTAGACGCAAGCCAGTCTTCATTTAGGGGACTTGTTTTTCCGAGATCAGCTTTATCATTCTCTTTGCTGACGTTACCCCCTACCCCACCCCACCCACCCCATTCTGAAGATAATAGGCTTCCTTTTTCTGCCCCGTGATGGAAACGCGAGTATACGGGAAATGTATAAAGAAAAAAACAAAAATCCACCCTCCTGTAATCCAAAGGATACATCAGTAAAATTTTCTTCTGGTCTTTTTTTTAACCTTTTTTTTTTTTTTTTTAACATTTAGGCTCATATTATTTAGATAACTTTTATTTTCATTTCATTGTATATTATTTTATTATGACTTTTTTTGTCCTGTCGCTGGAACTTTATCTGCAATATTTGTGGCTTGTGTGTACATGTGTGATTATAAATATAACACACACAGGGGCGCCTGGGTGGCGCAGTCGGTTAAGCGTCCGACTTCAGCCAGGTCACGATCTCGCAGTCTGTGAGTTCGAGCCCCGCGTCAGGCTCTGGGCTGATGGCTCAGAGCCTGGAGCCTGTTTCCGATTCTGTGTCTCCTTCTCTCTCTGCCCCTCCCCCGTTCATGCTCTGTCTCTCTCTGTCCCAAAAATAAATAAACGTTGAAAAAAAAAATTAAAAAAAAAAAAATTAAAAAAAAAAATAAAATAAATATAACACACACAGCCTAGAATCTAGCCATAACCTCGTAGTTTTACGAGAAGAAAAGGAGCACGTAGAATGCCCAAACCAACCCATGGCCAAGAGGAAGGTCCAGTCCCCAGCATGGGAACAATTGTAAATTTCAGATGGTGAAAACCTTTCTGGATTCAGCCATATGGCAAGTGTATTAAGGGTTACATAAACAGCCACTAGAGGAGGTCCAGGATTTGATTCTCTTTCCTGCCCGTGCTCTGGATGATGTATGAATCGGACTCAGAAGTCACTGACCCCCAGCTATAAGATGAGGGGGAATTCTTGAAGAGCCATGCAGACCCGCAGAAAGCCTGGGATGCTGTTAAAATGTAGCGCTCCAGCCAGATTCACAGCAGATACGACTTTTATGCATTTATTGAAAGGTATAATTGTGTTTAAGAAAAACAAAAGGAAAGGAAAGAACATGACTTGACAAGGGTTAGATGCCTTTTGAATAGAGGCCTTATTAACAGCCAGTGGGAGAAAATGCTCAGACTTTGGAAAATAATAATCCCCTATAATCAAATTATTTAAAAGTAACTACTGAGAAAAGTTGGTGGATGTTTCGTTGTATTTTTCTATATACATCTTAATAAAATTTGAATCATGGACACACATTTGAGTGAACTTTGAATCCAAAGCTTATACAAGTCTACATTCTGCTTTTTATTTCACTGTAGATCAAGCATTTTCACATGTGACTGAAATTTCTTCCAAACTCCATTATAATGACTGTAAAATATTCCATCGTGTGTCTGGAGCAGAATTTACATCATGCTCATGGCGGTTGGACGGCTTTCCAAATGTTGCACACTTACAAATATCTCAGTAATGAATGTCTGTATTGAAAACTTTGCTTAGAGTTTCTTGTACTTCCAAGGAGGAGACACCTCATGGTGACTTCTGAGTAAAAGGTGTGAGTTTTGTTTTAAGGCTCTTGCCAATGGAAGTTTCAGAAAGATCCTTCCACTTACACCCCCCTGAGCAATGGCTGAGGGCATCCACATTATCACACCCTTGGCTAAAACTGGCTTAGCCATGACTGATCTTTGCCAGTGCTGTGCAAAATGCCAGTATGATTTTAATTTGCATTTCTTTGATTTTATTTCCTTGATTTTGATGTACAGTTGCATGGGAAACACTTTATTTGCACTTAGTTATTTCCATTTGTATTTCTCCTGTGACTTGTCTTCATATCTCTTGCTAATCTGGCTATTGGGGTTTTTATGTCTTTCTTACTGAGTCGTGAGAGTTTTCCAAATCGGATGATTGCTGACCACAAGTTGCTTCATCTCATTTGATGCAAATATAGTTTCTAATTTGTCTGCCTAACAATGTTGTTTATGGTGTTTGTGACACTCAAATATCTTTGATATTTTATTGCTATATATCTACTTTTTGGTAACTTGTAAAATTAGTTTATGCTTAGAAAAGTCTTTCCTAATATTTGACAGATATTCACCTCTTGTTTCTCACACCATTTTTAAAATGGTTTATAGAGAGCTTAGAGAAATACCGAGTTCAGGAATTGTCAGAAGTTTAGAAACCGGAATTTCAAAAGTCGGTTGGCCATTAGTCACTGAAACAATGTTGGCAAGCTGGCTGTTGCTGATTGAATTTTAGAAGCATGGAACTGTCACCCTCAGAAGATGAGCTCATAAAATGTCGGCGGCGGCTTAACTGGTTCTGTTGATCATTCTGTGACCAAAGAATTGCCAGTCCTCTCCCCTCTGGAATTTGTAATATAGAAAATTTTTATTCTCAATATCTATCCATCTCTTTCTCTTCCACATCTGTCTCCCTTTCTTTCCTCTCTCCTATATCACTCTTCATTTCTCTTTTGTGCTCATGTATATAACGTCTTCCATATCTATCCATCTATCCAACTTTCCTGTCAGCCTTCTGGTCAATGGATCTATATCTTACCATCTTCTAGTGATATGTGTCTCTTTACTATCTGTGAATCCGTCTTCTCTATCTATCCATCCATTCATCGATTCATTATTTCATCTCTTTACACTCCCCCAATTGTCTAAAAAGGTGTCTGGAATTTTATAATATCAACTCAAGTGTGTACAGTGATGATTCCATATCTTTCTATTTCGAACCTGGTTTTCAGATGACCTTTTGCCATGTTCGGCTTTCTTGCAAATCTTATTAGTTTTCTTCTTTCAGGGCTACCTGCATCTCAATCCTGAAGCTTATCCCTCTTCTCTGACCTAAAGGCAAAGCATGAATTGATGGCCTTGTCCCCTACCCCACAGACTTAAGTTCAGTGGTCCCTTGGTCTCCTCTGGCTACCCTTCACTGAGAGCATTCTTTACCTATTCAGGGGTCTGATCATCTGAAAATGCCAATATTCCTGAATATTTTGGTTCAGTTTGTTTGTCATTCCCTAACACCATACATGAAGATCACAACTTTTGAATAGGCGGTTTCTGAGATGTTTTCCGTCCCAGGCCCTTTCTATGGCTAGTCACATCACAGGTGCCACACACACCAACTTTTCACATCTGCCTTAAGCACTCTTACGGTACCAGGAACTGCAGTCCTGGAACATTTAACATTTACAGGTGATGAGAAGGGGTTGTCTCTGTAAGGGATATACCTATCCAGGACATCTCAACGTGCAGTTCCTGGGGGTGCCTGGGTGGCTCAGTTGGTTAAGCTCTGACTCTTAATTTTGACTCAGGTCACGATCTCACAGTTTGTGAGATTGAGCCCAGCGTCGGGCTCTGAGCTGACAGTGGGATCCTGCTTAGGATTTTCTCCCTCTCCCTCTCTTTGCTCCCCACTCTTCCCTCAGAATAAATACACACACTTAACAAAAAAGCACTTTCTGATTAGGACCAGCTGGCTCCATTTCTGCCTCATGAAGGTCCTGAGACCCTACAGGAGATATTGGCTGTGACTGTGGAAGGAGTTCTCACCTTTATGATGTGATGACGTTCTTTACAGACATAAAGGTGGAAGTTCCTTATTAGATCTGGCAAACAGTCACACAGTCCTAATTTGGGGCTTTGCTTAAATCTTTTTACACATAGCTCTTCATTAATTAATAATATTTGAACGTGCCTGGAGAAAGATGCATATATGGCACTGGTATCAATCCTAGAAGGAAAATGTCATTTGTGAAAGGTGGATGTCCCATCAATATAGATGGACCCTAGGATTTTTATTCATTTTCCTACTGCTGAACCTCTGGTTTCTCCATAGATTTTCTCTACAAAGGACATCTTTATAGATGAATCCTTGCCTACATTATAGATTATGTCCTAAGAACAGATTTTTACATCTCTAATCAGTGAGACAAAGAAATGGACATTTTCAGATTCTTAAAATATACCGAACCGCTTTTGAGAAGCTCTTTGCGATTAAAGGGCTTACCAACAGTTTTTCAGAGTGCTTATATTTAATTTCTGATAATATTATTGGATTTTTTTCTGGTAATATAAAGTTGAAAAACAAGAGGTGACCAGCACATTTAAAGAGACGAAGGAATGGGATGGGCAGAAGAGTAAACCGTGCAGAATGCATGCCCTTGAGAAGCTTACACTCCAGTGGGAAAGGCTTGGCACAGCAGGTGCCTTGTGGAAGGTAAAGACAGCAGCTAAAGTCCACAGATGGCTGGGACTGTCCTCCCTGGGCTGTTCTCCCTGGGACCTTGGCGTCTGAGCTGAGGCCAGGGGAGGGAGCAGTCTTATCTAAAAGAAGAGTTTCTGGGTGCAGGTGTGCCCCGGTGGCTCAGTTGGTTAAGCTTCCATCTTCTGCTCAGGTCACCATCTCATGGTTTGTGAGTTCGAGCCCCGTGTCAGGCTTGTTTCTTTCTCTCTCAAAAATAAACATTTAAAAAAATTATTTAAAGGAATATATTCTCAGGCAGAAGAAAGGTGGTGTGCAATACACACTGAGGCCCGCATAAATTGTGAACTTGAGAAACGGAAAACTTGAGATAAAGAGGTGCCCTTGAGACCCAAGGGCAGAGGCAGGGCCACACAGAGATTTGTGGAGAATTCAGATTTGAATTATCATCAGCCCCTTTTAGAGAGTCTTGGTAAGCAGAGTAAGCGTGGTCTAATGGATTTTCCTGTATGTTCTCTGGTCTAGACTAAGGGAGATCACATTTATAAAAATGACCCTACTTGCTGAGGAGAAAACAGACCATGAGGGGCAGGAATGGAGGCAGGGAAATGTGTTGGGGTCGTCACATGGCTCAAGAAAGTAATACAGGGCAGTGAAGATGGTGAGAAAAATCCACCAGATCTGAGATACAAATCAATGATGAGCCATTTCTTGGTGTATTTCCCATGCAATATTTGGGACATATTTATGCTTACATTTTTTGTTGTTTATCTCAAGTTAAAATTTAACTGGTGTCCTGTATTTTGATTTGCTGTGTTTGAGACCCTGACATGAGACATTTCAATCATTTTAGTGGAGGAGATTTCGGTTAAGAAGACTGAGACAGAGCATTTGGTGTGGTAGGAAGAAAACGAGGTGTGATGCTTAATTTTGTGTCGGCTGGCTGGGCAATGGTACCCAGATAATAGTCAAACATTACTCCAGAAGTTTCTGTGAGGTTGGTTTTGGATGAGATTAACATGAAATTGATGAACTTTGAGTAAAGCGAATTGTTCTCTATGACGTGGGTGGGCCTCATTAAGTGAAGGCTTGAGTAGAGTAAGGACTGATCCTTGGGGCGCCTGGGTGGCGCCGTCGGTTAAGCGTCCGACTTCAGCCAGGTCACGATCTCGCGGTCCGGGAGTTCGAGCCCCGCGTCGGGCTCTGGGCTGATGGCTCGGAGCCTGGAGCCTGTTTCCGATTCTGTGTCTCCCTCTCTCTCTGCCCCTCCCCCGTTCATGCTCTGTCTCTCTCTGTCCCAAAAATAAATAAACGTTGAAAAAAAATAAGGACTGATCCTCCTTCTTCCCTCCCCCCAGCAAGGAGTTCTGCACCAAAGGATCTTTGGACTTGACCTGCAGCATTGGCTCTTCTCTAGGCCTCCAGCCTGCCAGCCCCCCTGCAGATTCTGTACTGACCCCTTGTATAATCACATGAGCCAATTCCTTAAAGTAACTCCTCTCTCTCCCCCTCCCTCCCTTTCTCTCTCTTTACACACACACACACACACACACACACACACACACACACACACATTTTATTGGTTTGTTTCTCTAATAATATACCACGGGTATGTGGTATCCCAGGACCACAGAGGAGAAAGGTTTAAAGCAACAAAAAATTGACTTGGCAAAGGTGGCTTATTGGCCACTTTGACATAAGCCATGATATAAAAGAACATGGCATCTTATCATTTGATTTGTGTTTATTTGATCACTTGTGAGATTTTTTTCATAATTATTAACCACTGCTGAGTTTTTTATAACTGTAGCTTTGCAGGAATGTGGCAACGCCTCTCTTTTCTGACCCAAATGTCTACGATTTAATTTTGGCAGATGCTTTTGGCGCCCTGTTTAGCAAATAAATGTAATGCCAGGTAGCAGTCAATGCTGTGATGAAAAGCGAGATAAGCAGACAGAAAGGGGACAGGCAAGGGCTGTTATTGAGGAAAGGGTGGTCTCTGGGGAGACAACATCTGAGCAGAGACCTAAATAAAACGGATGAAAGAGAGAGGACACTATCTGGGGGAAGATCAGTGAAGCCAGAGAACAGCCGTGCAAAGGCCCTGAGGCAGGAGCATGCAGTATTCTTGCATGGGACAGGTAGCGAATTACAATGAAAAGAGCTTAGAATTGTGGTAAATTCTTGTCCCAACCCTGCCATTAACCAGCCGCTTCAAGCGGAACAATTCCCTTCTCATCTTTCAGTGTCAGTTTCTGAATCTGAAGAACAATGGGAGTGGAGGAGTGGCTCTTAGGGCCTGGCCCGCTCTCACACCTTATAATTCCAGGGATGGAGGAGCGCTGTAATTGTCACTTTTTTCCCTCAGCAGGGTCTCCTTTTCCATAACGGCAGTTTTACGTGTCAGCCTCTACTTGCCCACTGTGCTTAGGCTTTCAGACGGGTGGAGAAATATTTTCTTGAGAGGGTGAACTTTGGAAAACAACGTGCTGTGATGTGGGACGCTTGGTCTGAGAGGAAGAATGGAAGGCCTGCGCTCCTCCCCACGTGCTGCAGTCTGGCATGCGTTTGTACACATTCTGCGAAGGGCAGGGCCTGGCAAGACACCGTTTTTCCCCAGAGAAACGAGCAGACTATGAGAAAAAACCAGAGCCTTGTAATTTATGGCTCTGTGTTAACAGTGAGGGGAGTCAACACGCGAAGCCATCTCTGCCCCGATAAGAAGTTGCTTTGGAGACAGACCTTCGTGAAGCATAGACACAGCAGCGCATAGATGGAGACCCCATTCTCCTTTGTCTTTGGGCAATTCAGAGCTGGTGGAGGAAAAACAAATGTCCGAGTGCTTTTTAATGACTGCTACACGAAATAAAAGAACACATTTGCTTTATTCTGTTGTAGAATTTGCCAACATTCTGAATTGTTTCATTTTGCCCCGTCTGAAAAAATAAAGAAAATTGGCATCCAGTGAAGCCTTCCCACAACTCTTTTTTTGTTTGTTTGTTTTCAGGACAAAGAAGAGATTTCAGCATGGAGAATAACCCAAAAATGGTAAATGAATGAAAAAAAGCATTCATGTCTGCCTTATGGCCCCGGGCGGGATGGACAGAATCTTACATGGGAGGGACCGTTCTGTTACTTCCTCTGAGCTAAAAGGTGGGAAAACTCTGAAATTATCTTGCTAGAAAACCTGGATCTTCTGGCAAGGGGGAAGGAAATGACCTTTTCAGGCTTCCTCCAGTCTGTTTACAGGCCTAAGGTCAAGACTGGAAGGGCTGGTGGATTCTCAGTGTCTCCCCTGAAACTGTGGGAAGGTGTTCCAAGGATTGAAATTTGCATGCAAAGCAATAGATATTCAAACCCATGCAGCCCCCCTCCATGTAACAGAGAAGATAAAAGCTGTTTCCTTTCAAAGCTTCAGGTTAAAGATGGAAGAATCAGCCAACATGTAATCGTATAGCGGAGCACTCAGAAAGGCGAGGAGGGAAGTCAATGATATCCAAATATCAATCTGCACTTAGGAAAAAAAAAATTAACCCCTGAAAAACTACTTTGAAAAACCCAAGGAATGTCTCTGTCTAAGGTTCTCAAAGGAGCAGGCAGTCGGTGGGGGGGGGGGGGGGGGGGTTGGGAAGGGGTGGGCGTGGGGAGTGGATTCTGACTCCAGGGAACATTTGTCAATGTCTGGAGACATTTGGGTCATCACGGCTGGGAACGGGAGAGGATTCTGCTGGCATCCAGTGGGCAGAGGGTACCAGGGATGCTGTTGAAGGACCTATCATGGGCAGGACTGTCCCCACAACAAAGAAGATCCAGCCCCAAAGGTCAAGAGTGCCCAGGCTGCGAATTCTCGTCTAAGGATTCCATGCTGGCACTTAGACAGTTCATCTACTCAGGATGCTTCCCTGGCTCCTCTTGAGTATTCCCAGGGAACTCCTACCCCAACCTCAAAGTGAAGCCCCAGGGCTTTTCCATGTTCAGCTTAGTGCTGGTAACTGCTTGGCCCAGTCTGTTAATTACGAAAGCCATACACCAAAGAAGGCCGGCCGAGAGAATAATCCCTGTCCAGGGCTAATTGATTCCCCCAAGAACCTCCTATCTGCTGTCTTTGCGGTCAAGGAGAGCCGATTTATGAGGGAGTTAAAACCTATCTGTGTCCTTCTTTGTAAATAAATTGTTTAGAGTTCTCAGATTTCTATCTAAATAGTTACAAACTTTATCAGGCCCTGCTGTAGTGTTGTTCAAAATAGGATCCTGCAATTATCACTCAATTGCCGCCTTGGAAATGAGACAGTCAGGCGCCGCTGGCACGGCCCCAGGACAGCATTCTGCTCCGAGATACCTATCAGGGAGAGTCTTCAACTTGATGCTTCCAACAGGGCACAGGACATTCTTTGTAATACACTTCTGTGTGTCCTGGGAGGGTTGACGAGATGAACTGACTGCTTTGTGTTTGTAACAGCTTCTTGAAAAGGAAGGAGCCGTGGGCTTGCCTCCCTGGCTCTGCGTGTCAGCTGCAGACCACAGACAGCACCACCCCCTGCTGTCCCGCATCCTTGGAGACTTGACGTGGTACCATTTGGTCAGCCTGGGACACCTGGCCCAACGGAGCTTTTTGTAAGGAACCATTTACTAGGTCTTCCAGTTACTTTGGTCTATTCAAGCAGGGGAAACACAGAGCTCTACTTCAATTTACCATCAACATCCCCTAACAATGTCAGGCCATGCCTGGCCAGTGTTTCTCTTTTATCCCATTATCACTACCAGCCGCGTTGAGGCTGCGTGGGCTTCACTAAATCTCCACATCTGATCTATTTGTCATGAACAGTAGCCACTATTAAAAAACACCTAAGAGCTTGAAAATTTTGTTCCACTTATTTTTTAAGTTTACATTTTTATGGTTCTTTGTAGGATTAAGAAGAAAATTAAAATGGTCTGCTGATAATCAATATTTGCATACACTTTTCTATGAATGCATTTTTTATAAGATTGATTTATACAACATACACTTTCTAAACTTGCTATTTTCGATTATACTGAAAGCAAATTTTCATATGATTCCATACCTTTTTATGATATCATTTTATGAATGCATAATATCCCATTGTAAGTATGTAGGTTATCAAATTTATTGAAACTATTTTGTCGACTATTGAGGCTATTTTTAATGTATCTCTAATAGAAACTTCTGCAGAGGTCAAAATGGTCCAAACACCTAAATGTGAGACCTGAAACCATAAAAATCTTAGAAGAGAGCACAGACAGTAATTTCTCCAGCATTGGACATGGCAACATTTTTCCAGATATGTCTCTTCTGAGGCAAGGGAAATAAAAGCAAAAATAAGCCATTGGGACTACATCAAAATAAAAAAGCTTCTGCACAGCAAAGGAAACAAGCAACAAAATTAAAAGACGATCTACTGAATGGGAGAATATATTTGCAAATGACATCTCTGATAAAGGTTAGTATCCAAAATATATAGAGCACTTATACAACTCAATAACAAAAAAAACAAACCAATTAAAAATGGGCAGAGGACATGAACAGACATTTTTCTAAGGAAGACATCCAGATGGCCAACACACATGAAAAGATGTTCAACATCACTCATCATCAAGGAAATACAAATTGAAACCACAAGTGAGGTATCCTATTGCCTCACACCTGTCTGAATGGCTAAAATCAAAAACACCAGAAAAGAAAATGCGGCAGAATACACATACTGCTAATTCTCCATTTCATTTACTTTTTTTTTTTTTGATGCATTCATATTGTTAAATGTTAGGACTTCTGCCTTTTTTGTCAAAATGCACTAGCACACTGATAAACAATCATTTGTCAAGTGAAAAATTTCTCTGTAAATTAAATAAAGCAAATAACAGATTTTTTTTTTTGCAATGGAGATTTTGCTACTTAGCTGAAAGCAATGTCTTCCTAAATGCTACTCTAAAAAGTTGTACATAGTGACTTCCCTCCCACCAAACGGAGGAGGCTCCCAGAGAAGCCTTGCCCTTCGACGGGGGTCTCTTTATGTCTTACATTAGCTCCGATTCCCCACATGGACTAGAATTCCCACAGGGTGTGCCGGTACTAGTCACTGGAGGGACCATGTAAAATACTGTTCCTGGTGTGTTTCAATCAGTTCCGTGAATTTCTTCCACGATGCCCCAGATTCCATGTTGTCTTCACGTATCGACATTCAATGTTTCCCCAAAACTTAAAAACTGATACTGGCTTTCCAAGTGGGAACCTCCCCAGGAGAGATCCTCCTCCTTCCTGAACTTTCTTTCCTCAGTTGCCTGCCCTGCCACCCTGTACAGGCAAATAACTCTTAAAGGTTTGCCCCAAGAGGAGCCACGTCAGACCAGACTCCCCCGACACCATACCCCAGCTTTTTCATTCTAAAAATTACTTGAGAAAGTACAACAGCCAATGTACATGTGATTTATTATTGCTCAGTGCCCTTTCTATTTCTAGATATTCATCAAATTCCATTCAAATATGAGGTTTAGCAATATTATAACTAGATGGCTACAGCTTTCCAATGCATCACAAAGAATGAGCCTCTGGGTGATGGTTGTACATAATGTGATTGAGTTATTTTGCTTGTCATTGTGTTACTTGTGCACCACAGTGAAACATATTTAGCTGCCTATTAAATATTCCTGGATGTTTCCAGTGATTGTGACAACACAAGCCAAAACAGTTGGGATTTTAAATCATATTGGGTGTAATCATTAACATGATAGCCTGTCTTGCCATTTGCAATTATGTCCTCTGAAAAGCTGTGAGTTTTCAGTACACACATTGGTTTTCCTGGGGTGTGAGTCACATAGAAGGGGAAATACTTCTTCAGTGAGCTTGCTCGCTGACATCAGAAGTGGCAGAAAACTCCACAGGTGTCTGTATCCAAGACTCTGTACTCAACACTGGGCACCCACAGAGCGTCTCCAGCCGCTCATCCCAAGAAACCAGAAGTACCACACAAGTAGGGAAGCAGCCTACATCCCCACATAGGGATGTGATTGTTATCGCTTATTGTATACGGATTACATTATCCTTCATGCCATCTTCCCTGGAGGGGAGAGGGGTCAACAGAAGAAGAGCCCATTACAGTAGTCAGTTTTGATCTTTCTGTTCTGCGTTTTGGTTTTTTAACCTATAAAAAGTATATTTGCGGGGCACCTGGGTAACTCAGTCAGTTAAATGTCTGATTCCTGATATTGACTCAGCTCATGATCTCACTGTCGTGGGATCAAGCCCCACATTGGCCCTGTGATGAGCATGGAGCCTGGTTAAGATTCTCTCTCTCCCTCTGCCCCTTCCCTCCTCTCCCTCTCTCTCTCTCTCAAGGAAAAAAAAAACATGTATATTTGTTAGAGAAGGGAATCAAAGTTATGAGGATTCTGGTTCAGCAATGACACCTGAATTATCCATCCACTAGCAGATTTATTGAGCACCCTGCTAACGTTTTAAGCCTCCTTGGTACCTGTGTCATAGAAGGGGTTGGAGGGTCAAAGATCTGCAGACACAACTCTTACCTTTGAGGCTATCATTGCTAAGAGATTGAGTCCACTGCGTAAGTAGATTATCAATCAACGTGGAATTGATCATTATGAAATAAAAAGAAAGGATACCCCACACGGATGTGCTATGTGTAGATGGTAGGGCATCAGACTTGAGACAGACGTGAGGGTGAGTTGCCCATGGATGTAAACTCAAAAGGAAAGAAACCACCCCCAAATTATTTAATCTCCTTTTTTTTTTACAAAGCTTTTGTCTCTTTCACTCCATAGAGTATCACAGCAAGCAGAACATTAATATAGGCAGTAGGAATGTTAACAGATTTAAAACTCAACATGTTTCATCCAGACAGTCAATATTCTTAGTATATAAAGTTAAGGGTTGCAAAAGAATTGTGCAAGCGGCCTGGGAGTTGCCGGGAACCAGGATGTGGATATTAATATAATTGTGTCTTCGGTGCATAAATACCTTTTAGAAAAAGGATGCCAGAGGAAAAACACCAAAAAACCTACCAAAATATTTTCCCAGTCCTTTCCTAACTTTAAGGAAAATCTAAATTTGGGGCCAATCCTTAGAAAATAAGCCCTTTTTTTTCATTAAAATATAAATATTTGACCTCAGGTAGCGCTATGGGCTGAGTTGTGTGCCATGACATTCGTATATTGGAGTCCTAACCCCCAGTAACTTACAATGTCACTGTATTTGGAGATGGGGCTTTTTAAGAGGGGATCAAGGTAACATGAGGCCATCGAACGGACTCTAATTCAATATGACTGATGTCCAAAGACGAGATCAGGATACAGATACATGCAGAGGGATGACCATGTGAAGACACAGCCAGAAGGCAGTCATCTACATGCCAAGGAGAGAAGCCTCAAGGAATCAACCCTGATGACACCTTGGTCTTGGATATCCAGCCTCCAGAACTGTGAGATGATTAGCGTCTGTTGTTTAAACTCCTCAGTCTGCGGCGTTATGGCAGTGAACAAATACAAGTAGTGTTTCAAGAAGAAATATGGAACATCACCAGCACAAAAAAAACGCCAATCTGGAGAGAACAAAATGAACCCTGAGGTTTGGATCCCCGGAAGGGGTGTCTATAATATAGGTATTGGGAAAGGACATGACCTTCCTTTGTGGGAAGTCGCCCTGATGCTCATATTAAAGAGAGGGTCCTGTGTCCTAAAAGCTGAAGGCAGACAAGGGAAAGGTTAATAAGAAAGCAATAAAGCAGTAAAGTGTCTAGGTCCAAGGGCACAGTTTGCTCCATGAATCACATCCTAGACTTAGAGTCCCAAGACGCAGATTTCTATGGCTGGGACTCAGCATGTATGCGATATGAGAGAGAAAATGAGACTTTGGCAAGCAGCACCTGGGGACATCAGCTGGGTGACTGAGCCAGGAGGCTGAAGGGATAGCAGATTTGTCTTGGTGTCGTCAAACATCAACTAAGGGCCTTTCCACCCCACAAACCAAAAGGGCCAAATAGTGATCGGACCTGGAAACAAGAGAGAAGGAGCTGTCTGTGGGAAGCTGAGAGGCAGAGTTAAGTTTCAAGTGCTTTGATTCGGACTTGAGACAAGATTCTTCATGACTCCCTCGCTGGGGTCTATGTCGTTCCTCTTAGACCTACCGACCAAGAGAAACAATTGTGTGACCTGGAATATATATAGTCCAAGGGCATTTTATTTAAAGTTTCTTTTCAAGCAGCATTTCCAAAACATTAAAAATAAAATTAAAATAAAAAGGGGCGCCTGGGTGGCTCAGTCGGTTAAGCATCCAACCTCGACTCAGGTCATGAGATCACAGTTTGCGGGTTTGAGCCCCATGTCGAGCTCTGTCCTGACAGCTCAGAGCCTGGAGCCTGCTTCGGATTCTGTGCCTCCCCCTCTCTCTTCCCCTCTCCCACTTGTGCACTCTCTCTCTCTCTTTCTCTCTCTCTCTCTCTCTCTCACTATCCGAGGGATACAGGTATGCTGTTGTGTAGGGGCACATGCACCCCAATGTTTATAGCAGCACTATCGGCAATAGCCAAAGTATGGAAAGAGCCCAAATGTCCATAGATGGACGAATGGATAAAGAAGATGTGGTATATATATACAATGGAGTATTACTCAGCAATCAAAAAGAATGAAATCTTGCCATTTGCAACTATGTGGATGGAACAAGAGGGTATTATGCTAAGCGAAATCAGTCAGTCAGAGAAAGACAAATATCATACGACTTCACTCATATGAGGACTTCAAGAGACAAAACAGATGAACATAAGGGAAGGGAAGCAAAAATAATATAAAAACTGGGAGGGGACAAAACATAAGAGACTCTTAAATATGGAGAACAAACAGTCACTGGAGGGGTTGTGGGAGGGGGGATGAGCTAAATGGGGAAGGGCATTAAGGAATCTACACTTGAAATCATGGTTGTACTATATGCTAACTAACTTGGGTGTAAATTAAAAAAAATAAATCAAATTTTAAAAATTTTTAAACATTAAAAAAAATTTTTTAATGAACATAAAAAAATAAAGTAAAAAAAATTAAGTGGCATTTCTGGAACAGGGAAAATAATGCAAGAAAATGGAGGGTAGAGGGTCCTGGTCTTCAGAGACATGTCCTTTCTTGTCCTTGGGCAGAGATGGCAGAGAACCAAAGAGATCTTCCAATGGCATTGGCATGGTGACATCCTAATCCAGGCTGCTTATAGCGCTCTGTGGATGTGTGGAAGCAGGGGACAATAAAAAGGCTCCAAGAACAGGCATCTAGTGAGTGTTAGATGCCCTAGAGGAAGAGAAAGGCTGGTATTTCTACAGAACCTTCCCTGAGTCCCTAGCTCTCCCATCTAGCATCCAGTAGAACATAGCACAACACGACAGCCCTTGAGAAGCAGCATTTGGTGACGAAGGAAAATGACAAGAGTCTACTGTGACATTGGAAAAGGATCTCTCCCAGTGGGCATGGTGCGAAGGACAGGGGAGGTGCCGGGAAGCAGTCTTGGGGACATCATATTCTTTCCTGTATCAAAACATCCTACCTTTGCTTTTTGGAGGGTAATAAAAATGCAACCAAGGGCTCAAAGGAAAACACCTCTCTCTTTTAAAATCCAAGAACTGCTCATGTCTGAGGGTTGGGGAGATTATAATCACATCACTTTCTCCACATTTCATTTGATAACAGATTTGGCGTGATCATAGAGAAGCCCAATCTTTTGAGTCATATAGACCTTTAGACACGCGAGGCAGACAGGAACCACATGAGTTCCCATCCCAGCCTGTTCAAAGCATCAAGCCCTTTATTCTAGGCTAAGACTGGACCAGTGCTATGAGCTTACACATTTGCTCCAAAACATTCATTCCTTATGGTTTTGCAAATTCCTTGTCTATGAATGCTCGTGTCCAAAATGCCCCTTTCTTTTTCAGTGCTTTTACATGCAGGAGCAGTTAGAAGGATAAGGTATTAACCAGTGTGGAGAGAGAGAGAGAGAGAGAGAGAGAGAGAGAGAGAGAGAGAGAAAGAGAGAGAGAGAGAGGTCTCACACATATGGAGAGAGACAGATCTATCTATCTAGATCTATCTCTATATGTATATATATCTTATAGAGAGAGAGAGAGACAGAGACAAACAGAGAGACAGAAAGAGGGAAAGAGAGAGGGAGAGAAGCAGAGAGAGAAAGAGAGACAGACAGAGGGGAAAAAGACAGAGAGGAGATTGGGAGAGAAGGAGAGAAACACAGAGTGAAAGAGATCTCTATCTCTCTATATATAGAGAGAGAGGGAGAGACAGAGATAGAGAGATGCAGAGAGAGAGACAGAGACAGAAAGACACAGGAGAGAAAAAGACAGAGAGGGCGAGAAACAGAGAGACAGAGACAGAGAGACAGAGCTAAAGAGACAAACAGAGAGACAGAGAGGGACAGAGACAGACGGAGAGGGAAAAAGAAAAAGAGAGAGAGAGAGAGGTCTGGAGCTCGGGCTCTAATTTGAGGCAGGAGCAGGGACCTTGAGGCCGCCGCTCCGGTCCTCTTGTTCGGGTTGAGTGCCTCCTGTCAGGATGTGCAGGCTGCTGTCCCCCTGGAGGGCGGCGAGCTCTGCTCAGGACGCAGCCCGTCATCTCATCCTCCCACTTGGGCTCATTTACCGAGAGCATCTCGAAAAGCCAGTCATGGGGAAAGGGGAAACGCAGAGTGACAACCCCAACACGCAGAAAGTTCTCTGCCGCCCCCGGCTTGTCAGCTTCACAAACAAGGGGGGGGGGGGAGCACGCTTTCTTCTGCTGGTTAACAGCAAGCGCCGCTCAGTGGAGAGGGGCTGCGGGTCTGCACTGCGAGAGAGAGAGAGAGAGAGAGAGAGAGAGAGAGAGAGAGAGAGAGAGAGAGAGGCTCTCCTGCAGGTGCAGGCGATGTGGGTTAAGTGGGTCTCCAGGGGTCCCCTGCTCCCAGCAAAGGCCAGACCACAACAATCAGCGGGTTAGTTATTTACCATAACTGTATACAAAACCACAAGCATCCAGAGTTCCCTCAGATACGTCCGAGACATTGTATATCTCTTTATTAAAGCCTGTCAGGGCTGGTACTGCGCAGCTCGCCTTGAATCCCAGCTAAACCCCGGGCTGCCTGAGTGAAGAACCAAAGCAGTCTGTCGCACAAAACACCCACAAACCAACAGGAGCCAGCATTTTCCTCTCCAGGCCACCTCTCCTTTCACTTTTTTTTTTTTTAAAGTTTATTTACTTAGAAAGTGAGAGAGAGAGAGAGAGAGCACCTGGGAGGGGCAGAGAGAGCGCCCGCGAGAAAATCCCAAGCAGGCTCCACACCACCAGGGCAGAGCCAAACTCACAAACCATGAGATCATGACCTGAGCCAAAATCTAGAGTCGGACACTTCATCGACTGAGCCACCCAGGCGCCCGCCTTTCACTTTTACTTAGAATTGATTTTTAAGTACACTTGAGTATTCAAGCTTAAAGCGATAGATGGCTGCAAGATATTTTAATCATTCATAAAAAGAGTATTAGCGGTGTGTGTGACTTCTCCGGTCTCCTTCACATTCACGAACACAGCATGCGTCGCGGTGATCCATCACTATTAATGACGGCAAAGGCGGAACTTAGAGGTTCACTTCTTCCATCCTTTCCAGGCCTTTGGACTAAGATCATGCGTCGTGGCTCTTAACTGATTTATTTATTTTCATTTTGCCCTGTTCCCCAATATTTTGCCTTTTCAAAGCAATTATGCATTCTATCACCTGAATGTCATTTCAAGTTCTAATGCCCACTGGCCAAGAAAACAAGCCAATCCATGGAATTTCAAGCTTTCAAACAGACTTTTTCTACAAGACAAGTCAGATGGAGAAGTCAGTAGTGACCAAGGCAGTGATGACCAGCAGGATGGAGGGGTTTGCTTCCTATTCTAAATAACTGTCCAACTTGAAATTTGACTGTGGGCCAACCACCTTGTCCAGGTTTGTGCAGGATTTTCCCAGTTCTAGTACTAAAAGTCTTCTGTCCCAAGAACACCCTCAGTCCTGGGCAAGGCAGCTGCCCACCCTACTATGCCAGATTCATTCTTTGGCTCAAGTACACGCTTTTAAGATATCAACAGTAAGGGGTGCCTGGGCGGCTCAGTCAGTTAAGCGTCCGACTCTTGGTTTCAGCTCAGGTCATGATCTCACGGTTCATGAGTTTGAGCCCCGTGTCCGGCTCTGCACGGAAAGCAGCACAGAGCCTGCTTACGATTCTCTGTCTCCACCTCTCTCTGTGCCCCTTCCCTCTCACTCTCAAAAAAAAAAAAACAAAAAAAAAACAAATAAGCTTTTAAAAAAGATACCAAGAGTAAGACGTAAGAAGACAATCAACCGTGAACTATGGCATGAATTAGGTGGAGTGCCTGCCCACTGGGAGAAGACCAGAGAGCCCAGGCCAAGGGTAAGCTGGACATCCACGTGTCGCTGCCTCTGTGAGTTTGGAGTAGCTGGAAGCCGTCTCTCAGCTGCTACTTAGAGCCGGAGGAATGTCTGTCTCCTGGCCACCTTCTCTGGGGCTTTCCCTCCCCTGGAGCGCTCACAGTCTGGTTCAAGAGCAGGACTCTCCCTCCGAAGAAACTGGCAAGACAAAAACGGCCAGGCTGCACTCGACGAAGGTGGAGACCGCCCGGAGAAGAGCACAACTCTGTTCTGTCCCCACCTGCCCTGCGGGGCCCCTGAGCTCCCCCTCTGAGCAGCAAGACGAGGGGAATCTCTGTAGAAACTAGATCATACAGATCATGTGCACAATCCCCCCGGACATCAGGACATCTGAATGCCCTTTGGCCACCCTCCACTCCCGGATCATGATGCCTTTGTCCCCTGAGTAAGAACAGCAGAACGTGTACTCCACACATTTCCACTCACTTCCTTGGCATCTTTCAGACAAAGGTAGAAAAATGAAAAGGAAAGACATGAGATAACAGAAGAAATGAAGGAAGTTCTGTCTACATAAAAAAAAAAAAAAAAAAAAAAAAAAAAGACATGTCTTCGGGGCACCTGGGTGGCTCAGTCGGTTGAGCGTCCGACTTCAGCTCTGGTCATGATCTCACAGTCTGTGAGTTTGAGCCCCGCATCGGGCTCCGTGCTGACAGCTCAGATCCTGGAGCCTGTTTCGGATGCTGTGTCTCCCTCCCTCTCTGACCCTCCCCCGTTCATGCTCTGTCTCACTCTGTCTCAAAAATAAATAAACGTTAAAAAAAAATTTTTTTTAAAAAAGACACATCTTGAGATTTCTGTTGGAGGGAAACCCTTTGCCCTGATTTTTAATTGTATATAAAAATACAATTTATGAATTGCCCCTGCTTGCTGAATTTCTCAAGTAGATCAGTGATGAGGAACTTCTGAGATACAGGCTCAGTGCACCTGGCATGTTTATCAGTCATCCACGTCTTGATTTTGGCTCAGGTCATGATGTCAAGGTTCATGAGATTGACCCCTGCATCAGGCTTTGTACTGACAGAGTGGATCCTGCTTTGGATTCTCTCTCTCCCTCTCACTCTGCCCCTCCCTCTCTCTCCACTCCCCCTCCCAAAAGAAATAAACTTAAAAAAAGATAACAAAATAAAATAATTTTTAAAAATCTCTAAACTTTCTTTAAAAAGTTTAGAAGTTGAAAACTGTCCAGTCCTTAGCCCTGGAATGGTATAAAAAGGGTTTAGAAAGAAATCAGAAAGTCTGAGTAATGTAAGAAGGTGTGAAAAGAGACCACATAATCCATGTGAAGGTCTTGTGCTTGAAAAGGGCTTTGGAGAGGGACCATCCTCCTCTCACTGGGTAAAACATCAGAGGCCCAGAGAGATGAAGAGGACGTGCCCAGGGCCACACAGGTAAAAAGGAGCCCAGCCATGCCAGAAACGTGGGTTATTCTTTCTTTTTTTTTTTTTCTTTTTTTTTTCTTTTTTCTTTTTGTTAATTTTTTTTCTTTTTTTTTTCTTTTTTTTCAATGTTTATTTATTTTTGGGACAGAGAGAGACAGAGCATGAACGTGGGAGGGGCAGAGAGAGAGGGAGACACAGAATCGGAAACAGGCTCCAGGCTCTGAGCCATCAGCCCAGAGCCCGACGCGGGGCTCGAACTCCCGGACCGCGAGATCGTGACCTGGCTGAAGTCGGACGCTTAACCGACTGCGCCACCCAGGCGCCCCAGCGTGGGTTATTCTTAATCAGCTCCTTCTACAACATGGCATTGCCTACATATTTAGACCTTGAATTCGAAATTCTAGAATGTGTCACCTAAGTCAAAATGTGAAAAGGGAGAACACATTTCTAATAATTTATCATAATTCTATTCCAATAAAGAATTCATAAACACCTCTCATGCTGGTCGGCTTCCCTCTGTAACCAGCTCAAGCTGCTGCCACCTCTTGCCCACCTGCTCACCAAGATTCCTGATGCTACTCAACACCAACCCAACACCCATCCTTCCAATCAGTCCTGCAAGTAGACAGCATGATCTTAGTTTATGCACATCTGACCTCTTCCCAGTGATCCTTGTCAAAACCCTGGTCTCCTTGTCTTTAGGATAAAGACCCAAACATGAAGACCTAAAAGGGCCTGGAAAGCCTGGCCCCACCTCAACTCTCCACCTTCCTCTTCTCTCGTGCTAACCTGCCTTCAGCTATGGCCCCAACAAATCCCCCTTATGAACCCTTCCCTTCCCTTAGAATTAGGTGGTTATCACTTCCTGGGAGACTCCTCCACAACTGCTGCTCTACCAGGCCCATGCCTTGGCCTCACCCAGTTCTAATGCTATGTTACTCATGTGGTCTGTCCTGTAAGTCACATTCATCTCCCTTGTCAGATCCCATGAGGACAGGGTCACATCTGTGTTCGCTCACAGTACCTGGCATATATTAAGTCCTCAATAAATATCTGCTTGGTATACAAATATATGAGTGGTTTCTTTCTAGTTATTTCTGTTTCGCTATTTGTATTTTGTAGCTTATCAAGGACAAGTCTTTTGTGTTTATTAGGATTTTATGAATAGGAACTCTCACTACTTATTTAAGTATTGACTATCAACTGAGATGAAAATACAGAAGATGTGCTAACGACATTTTCAGGTGAAAAAAAAAGTTGAGGGAGACATCTGGGTAGCAGAATCGCGACTGTAGAAGTCCACAGCAGACTGGAATGACTGAATAAATGTAAGGTCTTAGAGTGGATTTCAAGCAGTCAAGTCCACAGCGTGCACTTGTCCGGTTCTAAAGTCCCAAAGGTAGGCAGGGTCCCTGAATTCAAAAAGCTCACAGCTGGTAGAAATATCAAATGCGGGCATGACCTCATCACAGAACACCGTGTGCTCACATCCGCTGTGAAATTACAAGGTCTCTGCAATGGCGCCCTTTTCCCAGAAGACCTGATGATTATGGAGCCACCAGACTTAAGACAATAAATGATGACTTCAGTCCCAGTTCTTGCCCTTGAACAAAACATTTTTTTAAATTGGTATGGGTTATTTAGGAACTTCTAAAAGTGATTCAGTGAAACATTTTATCTCCACATGTGATGACTTCACAAAGAATAACACTACATATACACATCTCTCTTGTGAGCACACTTTTCCCCACAACTAGCTCTACAAGTCTCAGGTCTTTGCTTACCCTAACTGGGGCCTGGCTACCCCTCTCACCGGACAGTCACCAGCATGCCATCTAGTTACTTCCTGGCAGACTTCTCCAGAATTGATGACTTCTCCAGCTACCCATTTAGACACATCTTAGCCCACATCACACCAAGCCACCATTAATGTACCCAACTGTCATCTTGATCAATGAAAATACAAAACCAAAAAAAGACAAACTTTTAAAAGGAGATTATTAATCTCTAATATAAGCAGTAATATAATGCCTGCCTAAAATGCCATCTTTGTTTGAGTTCATTAATATAGCCTCTACTTGGCTGGAGTGAACAGGAGTTTCCAAAGCTGTGCTTTGAACGGTATCCTGAACGTTGTTGTAACTTAAGTTTGGGCAGCCCACATCCCTGCAGAAAAAAAAAAAAAAAGAAGTCCATTTGTAGAGATTCTTGCATATTTAATCCTGATCGGGCTCCAAGGTGAAAGAGTTTTGCTCATGCTGCTCTCTCCTTATTATAGATATTCCTCATGGGCTTGAACATGGCTAATTTCCTTTCCTCTGTATCTGTCAATTTGAATAAAATAGGCAAAACCCACCTTGCAAAAAAAAATGATACTAGAAATAGAATCAGAATAGGAAGTTCTGTGATAAATTTATTTAAAACATTAAAAATTGTGTTCCAACTTTCAATACATGGTCTCCCCCAGGTAAAGTGGAGGCGATTTGATATGGTGCCGTTAGACTGGCAAAAGGGAGATTGTTTGGCAAATGGTTGAGGAGCAGAAAATAGTGTCTTAAAACTCTCTGAAAACACCAGAAAATATAAGGAAAACCAAACCCAAAACTGTGTTGTGGAACTATCTTGATGTTCATATCGCTTATATATATTTATATAGACACACACACACACACACACACACACACACACACACACACAGTGCCTTCATTATTCAGAATTACGTCTCTTCTCTTCCAATGCCATCCAATTAGATTTCCCTCCTGACAGAAGTTGGTTCCATGTAATAAATTTGTTAAATTCTGTCAACACTCACAAGACAGGACTTGCAAAATCTCACTGAGTACTCCCATTACACCTCGTCCGTTCTCAAGCAGAAAAGAGGACGTCGGCAAAAATGAGAAGACAAAGATCCTCCCCATCAGAAAAAAAAAAAAGTAGGTGTTTGAAGAGTCAGAAAGATTAATATTTCCTCCTGTTTTGTGGATCAGCTCACACCCTTGGGGCCTCATTTTCAAACTGCCTAAAAAGAAAAGGATGAAAGGAGCTCACAAACGTGCAGCATAATTAGTCTGGATATACTGCAGCGAGACATTAAAGGTCAATAATTATTGTCGGTGGAGAGTCCCTTGTTAGATATCAAAGCGCAGAGGCTACGTGCATGGCCCGGGGTACCTCACAACAGCCACGGGCTCGGGGCGCAGGAGACAGGAGGCATCAGCACCTCGGCTGGTTGCTTCCTGCCAGTGGCCTTTAATGCTCCGTTGAAAATGAACTTCTTTTCGTTTTTAGTGACGGGATTGATTGCTTCCGGCGCAAGATGTGCCTCAAAGCCACTGATACTTCTCAGTGAGTTCTAGATTTGAACTTTGAACTGCAGACTGGAAGTGTGAACTTGATCCAATGAGTTTGTCCTTTCCCTCCTCCCTGGGTCCCCTGTGGGTTCCTCCACCCCCAAGACGTCGACCACTCTGCATCACCTCACCTCTGTCCGGTATCCCGCATCTCAACTGCCACCTGGACCCTGCTTTCTAGATCCACTTTCTAGAAAGTGGTTCTTGGTGGGGGGAGCAAAAACATATTTTTCTTCTTTATGGCTAGAGCAGGGACGTGCACACAGTATATAAACTCGTATACAGTACATTAACATTTCGTGGAGATGTGCTGTGGCCTCGATGTTTGTGCCCCCCCCCAATTCATCTGTTGAAATCCTAACCCCCAAATGTGGTAAGTATTACGAGGTGGGCCTTTGGGGGGTGATTAGGCTGTGAGGGTGGAGCTCCCATGAATGGAATTAGTGCCCTTATAAAAGAGACCCCAGAGAGCTCCCTGGCCCTCCCACCGTGTGAGAACATAATCGGAAGACAGCCGTCTATGAACTACAAACAGGTCCCTCATGGACCATGTTGGCACCTTGATCTTGGACTTCCAGCCTCCATAACTATAAGTAATAAATGTCTGCTGTCTATAAACCGCCCAGTCTGTGGTGTTTTATTATAGCAGCCAGATGGACTAAGACCAGGGGCAAGATTAGTTTAACAAAAATGTGTGAAAATTCTCCTCAGAGGTACAATAAAAAAAAGAGAAAAAAAAAAAACAAAACGGTGAAACATGGGCCTGGACTAAAAGCTCACTGAGAAAGGGAAGCTTGCCTTTTCTTTAATATTTAAGAAAAATGAGGTAACTTAATTAAATAAAATTTGGAAAAGGAAGGAAAGAGGGCACGCCTCATCATAACCATTCCAGAATTGTGTTCCAACCTTGGTAATCTGCGCACATTTTGCATGGTAATGAGCAGCAAACACACGGCCCACGCGCCTTTTTACTTTCCAATTTGCATGTTTACCTTTCTCATCTAAGGATTTTCTTGCCACAACACAGTCTCCATGATTCCTGTACGAGAATGATCCGTCTAGGCAAGGAGTAATTCAGTTTCCTTCTCTGAACCTACCTGAGGCCAAGCAGATTCCAAGCAGGGCGCAGAGGCCTCTCAAGATAGCATGATTCTCAAACATGAGTGTTTGTAGGTCCTTTAAGACGGTAAACAGGCAGTAGATGTGAAGGGCTAAACCTTTCAAGGACAGCCTCTGGCTGCTGACCAACACTAGACCCCAGAGAAGGGCCACAGAAGAGCAGGGCCATGCCTCAACTGGGACTTTGGGGTGCAGTTTGGGGACAGTGCCCCAAGAGTCTCCTCCCACATGGTCCGGCATAAGACCCTCCTCCTGAAGTTTCTGACACCAAATGTGAGGGAACAGCTCTCAGATTCACATTGGACAATTTATAAACCCTCTGACCCTTCACTTTTTACACTCTTTTGTTTTGTTCAACTGGTTTTTGCCCAAGAAGCCCCCTGACCTCCTGCAGGTTTGCTCGGCATGAACCTTAACCCCATCTTACTAAATAGATTGCACTTGGTTATGCAGTAAAACCTTGGATTGCGAGTAACTTGTTCTGTGAATGTTCCACAAGATGAGCACACATTTCTAATAAACTTTAACTTGGTAAACAAGCGATATCTTGTAATACGAGTAGTCACATGATCACAACTGAGCCGATGGTTCTTGAAATTCGCTCTGATACACGTGTGCTTTGGATGACAAGCATGTTTCCAGAACAGATTCCACTCGCAAACCAAGACTTTACTGTAATTATAAATGACTGCTCTATGTTTGAGTAAGACTGCTCGGAAATTTATTTTCTTTTTTTAATGCTTACTTATTTATTTAGAGAGAGAGAGAGAGAGAGAGAGAGAGAGAGCGAGCATACACGAGTGAGCATGAGGGGGCAGAAAAGAGAAGGAGAGAAAAAATCTCAAGCAGGTCAGCACAGAGCCCACCTAGGGGCTCAAACCCACAAACTACGAGATTATGACCTGAGCCGAAATCAAGAGGCAGACACTTAACCGAATGAGCCACCCAGACACCCCAAGACTTCTCAGAACTTTTGGAAACACATAGGCTCACAAACAGCGGACACCCATTTAGGACATAAACAGTACAAGGCACAAGGTGAGGCTACAGAAAGATTAAACCCACTCATTCCCATTTCAAGGAGCTTGACTGGAAATCATTTAACCATCTCCCATTTTTCTACTGTTCAATACTTGCATCATGTCCAATCTTATACAAATTATTAGCAGCATCGCAATAAACACAGGTGGACATGAAGAGCTTTGCTATTTCCCTTGATGAAATTCTCAGTGAGCTATGACTTGAAGTGACTATTTATGTGGCTTCTCACGGCCATTGCTGACTGCTGGATTATACATTCATCTTCGTGTCTTTCAAAGTAGCTCGTGTACCTCTTTGTCATGGTCAGGGACCAAAACACAGAGTTTTCAAAGGACGCGAGTATTGGTGGATGTGCTGAAGAGAGACTTGCTAGTGTTGATGTCACGATTTTTCTGTTTGTGTTGTCTAAGGTTGATATTATAATACATAGTCATTATCAGGAAACAGGGAGTATCGTCTGAAGCATATGCCCTTTGCTCACTCCCTGGGATAGCTGAGACGTTGGTTTCTGTTCGAGGCAGTAACAGGGGTTCTAAGATTAGGGGACTGCTTTTGGTTTGAAGGACCTTCCAAAGACCCAAACCATTTTGGGTTTATCCTGAAAGTTTAGATCCTTTCTGATCCCCCGGACATGGGTTGGCAGGCTCAAGGTCAGCCTGGGAACCTCTGGAGCTCTGCAGGGTCAGCTCCAATTCCCAGCAGCTCATGAACGAGCACCCACATTGGAGGGCTTTCCAAGAGAAACCAGTCCAGAATCCACCACAAGCTGCCATCTCACAGCTACCTGGACGCAGAGGCCAGAAACGTTGGCGTCCTGGGCCCGAGATTCTCTGGTGATCTACAGACCAGCCGGCTGCAGAATGATAATGTCTGGAATCCTCACAGGGTACGGCTGTGGTTACAGAAGACTTTATCAAGCTACCTTCCTCTATGGGGAATGGTCTGAATACAATACTAAAAGAGGTTTAAAAATATCTCCACTGGGCTGCCTGGGTGGCTCAGTCAGTTAAGTGTCCGACTTCGGCTCAGGTCATGATCTCACAGCCCGTGAGTTCGAGCCCCGCATCAGGCTCTGTGCTGACAGCTCAGAGCCTGGAGCCTGCTTCGGATTCTGTGTCTCCCTCCCTCTCTGCCCCTCCCCTGCTCATGCTCTGTCTCTCTCTCTCTCTCTCTCTCTCTCTCTCTCAAAATTGAATAAAAACAGCAAAAAAATTTTTTTAATTTAAAAATAACAAAAAATGCTTATAATCTAATGTATTACGTGTTAAAACTTGAATTTTCAGCCAAAACTCTACAAAAACTTTATCGTGACATTGTATTTAGTTTAGTTTTCATGAGATCAATAGGATTTAGAAGGAAACTACAAGGTAGAAGTGACAGAAAAAGTGCAAAAATAATTGAATTTTAAAGCAGGAATACAAAGTGAGAACAGAAGGGATTTCAGAGTCCAGTGGCTCCACCTCTACCTGTCCAGGTGAGCGCCAGAGGAGAGATGGCCTGGGTGGTCCCACCCTAGTCGAGGTGACGTCTCAGAATTAATCCCCAGGTCCCAGAGCTTGGGAAGCAGGAAGTCTTGTCACACAAATCCCTTGCTGGGGGCATTTTCACACTCCCTTGCTTTGGCTAGAATCATGGTTCTTTCATTCCATCTGCATTAAGGCTCCCCTGGCCATCTCTTTCCGTCCACACTGCACCTGCCCAGCTGTGCCTTTCTCCATCCCAATCCCTTCTTCTCCAGGTGTGTTCAAGCATAACCTTTGCCCCTTGCTCTGCGAATCTCATTCTCCCTGCATAATGTCTACAGCCCCACATCTTCCCTTTAGTGGACTTTTTTTCTAATTCTTGTCTTGATATGATTTATCTCAATAAAGGTCACCCGTTCCAAGTGCACCCTGCTGTGTGTTTCGCTCCTTCTCCTGAGTTCCTTCCTCTCAAATATCTCATTTTCACATCGGAAAGTCAGGGTAGTGCTGTGGTTATAGATCGTATCATTTAATATCACTATAACCTTGAGTAAATTACTCGACCTCTCTGTGCCTCAGTTTCTTCCCCTGTACAATGGGATTAAGATCAGTACTCATCTCAGTAGGCTGTCGTGAGGACCAAGTGGCAGAACCCATGTGAAATGCTCAGCCGCAGCTCCTGACGAGCAGACATCACTAAGGTAGTGTTCGATATCAACCACAGGTACATTCTGCATCCCTCCCTTGCCCGCCCCCCTTCTCCCATTTCCAGGCTCCAGAGCATTCTCGCATATACTATTCATCTATACCGACCTTTACTCAAAAGCCTTTTCCGGAAACTTGCCTTCCCATGAAAACGTGCCTGGCCCCGTGGTCCATTCTTGGGGAACCTATAGTACAGTTAGCTTGTTAATGAGAAAGGAACACTGTGTCCTGAAATGCCATCAGATATCAGATCAGGTTGATGTTAGCATCTCTACCGTCTATGCGGCTGAGCCATTCGGACAACATGGGGCAGGAGGTTCCAGACAGTGTGGGTACTTTGGGGCACCTCCCACTCATGGCTCTGTGGGTAAGAGTAGGCCACCTGTGAGTCACCAGTTTCTGTGAGCAACTGTGCTGATAACATTGCATTTGCCTTGCCCCCCTGCAATGAGTTTAAATTTAAGGGCAGAGACACTGATTAGACCAAATGTTGTAGCAGCCCGTGCAGATGGCAGAGTAAGTCACCACTGCCACCATCACCAATGTTATCATCACTTCTGTGCTTCGGTCTGCTCGGGCTGCTACAACAAAAATACCATAGGCTGAGTGACCTAAACAGCAGATATTTATTTCTCACAGTTCTGGGGGCTGGGAGTTCAAGATCAAGGGGCTGGCAGACTCCGTGTCTGGTGAGGGCTCTTTTCCTGGTTCACGGACAGCGGTCTTCTCACTGTGTCCCCACAGCTAGGAAAGGTGAGGGGGCTCCCTGGGGTCTCCTTTATAAGGCCACTAATGTCATCCATGAGGGCTCCACCCCCAGACTCAATCACTCCCCTAAGTTCCCACGTCCAAATACCATCCCAGTGGGCATTAGGTTTCCATGTATGAAATCTGGGGGACATAGAAATATTCAGTCTATGGGATTCACTGATAGCAGGTGCCACATTTATCAAAACTAGATGATTCCCATGGAAATCCAAAGCACTTGAATTGAGGGGCATCTGGGTGGCTCAGTCGGTTAAGCAGTTTGACTCTTGATTTTGACTCAGGTCACGATCTCATGATTTCATGAGTTCGAGCCCCGCGTCAGGCTCTACGTACTGAGTGACGAACCTGCTTGGGATTCTCCCTCTTTCCCCCTCTCTCAAAATAAATAAATGAAGTTAAAAAAAAAACACTTGAATGGAAGCCTAGTATGTTTTCTGTGTGAAATGCAGACAGAAGTACTGTGGCCTCCACTGTGCCCCAGAAAAGCGTAGATTGTGAAGTCGGTCTTGCTCATCTCTGGTTTTATGATGTCATGAAGTAAGAAACTCCAAAACCACCTGATGACAAGTAGCAATCCCCGGCATTATCTGTAGTGACATTGACATTGTGGAGTGTTCCATCTGGGTCTTTAAACTGTAAGAGTGCATCAACACCGGCCAACTGCCTTTAGGTCCTCCACACAGCAGCTCCAGTGGCTGGGCCGTGGGTGTTTCATCTATGTAAAATATCAACCTGTCGACGGGCATGATCACTGAGCTTGCTTGATTCAGAGGATCAGTTAGATCCTCCCAGTGAATTGTGAAACGACAGTTTGGCTGCATATAAGCCCCCAGGAGGAGCTGATTCCACACGGAGCCTGGTGATTGAGTCCAGGAGGGCAACCTACAGGACCTGAGTCTAATCCAAGGACCTCATACACTGCAGTGGATCCATTTTTTAAAGCTAAGGTTGTACACTTTTTCACAGTGGAAAAAAAAAAAAACCCATAAGCAGCCCATTAAACAAAACCGTTATTGTAAAGCCTTCGCCAAACCCTACCAAAGGCCCATCTTGCCCAGCAAATGAAATGATAATGCACGCCAAGCACTTAGCATAGCAAGTGACCCAGTGAAAGTCTGATGGGAACATCCCTTCTCTTCCTGCTCTATCCACAGGGAAAATTAATTCTGGCTTGTGACAGCATTTCCCAAAGCAGATGCTCACAAGCTTATGTAATTAGTCGCATACATGTTTGATTCATTACATCATGTTGTCGCTGTGATGGTTCCATGATATTGATGAAGCAGCATCGCGGACCAACAATGTTCTACTCTAGAGGTGGCAGCCCCAGTTAAAATCGGTTCATTCCACACTTAGGTGTCAGGGTCTATGCAACGTCCATGTAAAGAATTATTCACGTAAACTGGTTTATGGTTTTAAAGAAGAAGAAGAAGAAGAAAGGAAGGGAGAAATTTATATTAAAACATTGCCTGACACTCCATCAGAGTGGCGTCTCCCTTAGGCAACAGCAGCTGTCCCGGGCCACCTCTCAGGAAGAGGTCTACCCACGAGGCGTCTCCCATCCTCACCAGAGCTGCAGACAGGAAGCATGTGTTTGACTCAGACACCACCCCAAATGCAGTGCCACTCAAGAGCATTAACTCACCTGCAGGCCCCCCAATTACCTGAAATTACCATCCCCATTAAATTCCAGCCACTGCTATTAAGTATCATTAGGGCTAAATCGGTTCTCTGATCACATCCTGAAGGAGTAGATTTCCCGAATAAGCACCTCCCAATTAAGAGAGGACTCCTGTATCATAAAGCCTAAGTGATATTCCCTCAATAGTCACTTAATTACCATATCTGCAAAGCCTCCACCAGACCGAGCACAAATTGTTTGCAAAGCAATGGGATGAATTCAGTAGACAGGCAGCGAGGGGCGTGCGCGCCCAGTTCTGGGTCTAGGTAATGAACTCTTCAACAAACAGGCTGAGCTCCACAGTCGTCCCACTGTTTTAAATCCTCTTTGCGGTAGATAACGTTTAGTTCTGAGGCATCCTTCGTACGGCACTTTCTGAATCAGTGCGAAGTATGAACTCAGCTACTGGGCTACTCAATCCGTCTCATTGCTTGACGTGCAGCTTAAATTGCTTTCTTCAAGCGGGGTAGTCTTTGGGTGCATCTGGCTCATTTCTACACATAGGCACAGTTCTTATATTTCTCTGGATTTATAGCACTTAGTGCAGTGTCTTGCATAGAGGAAGCACTCAACACTTTTTAGGAGTGATGAAATCATAAAGCTGAATTTGAGATTTTAAAACCTGCAGATTTAAGAAATGTAAAAGCTAAGTCCCTTTCTGGAGCGGTGTTATGCCGAGATGATCCTCAAAATGCCAAGAAGTAAAATGAACTTTCTGGCAAACATGCAGAAATCTTGTTATGAAATAGCTTATTATAATGCAGACTTAGATTTACACAAGTCTAATAATATCTCCCTAAACAGAATTGCTAGTAAAAGCCTCATGTAATACCCCTGGCTTATAGCTCCTGGATATCCCACGAGCAAATCAAACTCCCGTTTCTATACCAGGTCACATTATTTTCCTTTCAAGCCTGTGTCTCCTCTGTATTCTGGTCTCTGTTGATGGAGTCATCATTTCCCAGAGTCCCAATGCTAGAAACCTTAGTTCCTATCACTTCTTCACCTGCTTCTCTTCCTATTTCCTTCTACCTGCCCTCACCTTCCACTGCACCTATCCCCATGCAGGAACACATTGGCCACTCGTTGCTTCCACTGCCACATCAGAACTCCTTTCAAGTGCATCTGGTCTTTTCTATCCCACCACCACCGTCACAGTTTGGAACAGGATCATCCTTCCCCCAGACGTTTCCCAACAATCCTGCTTGCCTCCATCGTTCCGGTAACCAAGCCATCCTTCCCTCTACAGCCAGGATAATCTTCCTCAATGAAAACAAACAAAGCTACAACAGCCTGATTGCATTACTCTCCTGAACTTAAAAGGGAAAAAAAAAAAATCCAAAGCCTGCAAAATAAAAATGCACACTCCTTAATTTGTCATCAAAGCTCTTTACAGTCCTACCCAGACAGGCTCTGAGGTGTGTCTCATCCTGCCAAATGGCACGGCAGCACATTCTCCCGACAAGGCACCCCCATCCTGTTTCTGGAGGTCTTGTCTCCCTATCACCTGTGCAGTGAGCCGACGCCTTCCCCACATCTTTTAATTCCAGGAGGAAACCTTTTGCAGACATATGTTATAACACAATGTACCATTTCTCTTATTTATGCATATTTTTAATGGGACTTTTGTTGCCTTGTGTGGCTTTTTTCCTGATTGCTCATTCTTAGGCAATGGGAGAACTCTCCAGACCTGACCTTTGATGGCAGACAGGGCGTGCGTGTTACTCTTGGCCCCGCTTCCTGCTTACTCGCCTGCTTGTGAACTGGGCAAGTTCCCTTCTTGAATGTGTAGCAAGAGCTCGGGACTGGTATACACAGCTCCTACCCCAATCCCTCGTCCCCTGGGTTTTCTTGCCTTCTCTTTGTTTAAATCAGAAGTATTGAGGTATAATTTATATCCATTAGACACATTTTAAATATGAAGTTTGATGTATACTCTCATGAAACCCACAGCCTTGCTAAAATATACAACATTTCCAGCCCCAGAAACTTCCCTTGTGCCTCTTCGCATTCAATCCTTCCACGCTGCAACCCAGGCAACCACTGATCCACTTTGCGCCACTTTTGCTTCTTCTAGAATATTCTATAAATGAAGCCATACGGAATGTACCTGAATTTTGTACCGGACTTCCTTCAATATAATGTTTTTGAAATTCATCCATGCCATTGTGTAGTTCATTCATTCCTGGCAGTTCGTCCCTTTTGTTACAGAGTGGTATCTCAATGTATGGAGATCCCACATTGTTTACCCATTCAGCTGTAGGTAAATATTGGGATGTTTCCAGTTTGAAGGGACTGGGAAATATTTATTTTCTAAAAAGAGAAAAAATAGGCCAGGAGTCTGTATTGTGTTTTTAAATCAGATGAAAAAGTGCAGAAGTTTTACTTGATTTATTGTTTTTATTTTGTATCTCTAGTCTGAAAAATCTGATTTCCTAATGTCATTACCAACATTATGTCTTTATCCTAAAATCTATCTATCTATATACATCTGTATAATTGAATTAACAACACCAATATTATTACTGAAAATAAAACCATAAACTGAATTTAAAAATTTTTAAATACTCACTCCTTAGGGTATATACTGAAAATAAAACTGCAAAATGCAGTTAAAAAATGTTAAATACTCACTCCTTAGGGTATATCCCCATGGAAAGCATTTACAGTCAAACTTCTATGCTGCCGTGTGAAACCATTATTTTTCTGTGTGATTATCTTTCTTATCCACTTGACATAGAATTAGGATCATTTGGTTTTGTTTCACGTCCCGATTTGTTAAATTTTGTTTTACTTGTACTGTGTATTATTTAGTTACATAAAACATTTACTCGGTTCCAAAGTCAGATCTCTATGACGAGGCCTATTCAGAAAGGTCTGGGGTCCAGTCTTGTTCCTACTTTTTTTTCTATGTCATTCTATTGGTTCTTTTAAAAAATATAAGCCCCTGTGAACTTCTGTTGGTATTTCTCCTCCTTTCTTACACGAAATCCTAACTGCGCTCTTCCTCATCCTGATGCTATATTCCGAAGCAGTCTGTCTTCCTCATTTCTTTTCATAATGGCTTCACTGTATAGATGTGCTTCAATGTATTCAACCAGTCAACCCACTGATGGGCATCTGGATTGTTTCCTTCGCTATTACAAACCATGCTTCAGTCAGTGAAGAGTCTATTGCAAACAGCATTTCCTACCTTGCAGTATGTTTGGAATTGCTGCCTAAAGGGGTAAATCCACAAGTCCTTTTTCTAGACTGTGCCAACTGTCCTTCTCCGAGTGTTGTGCTGTGTTCCCTCCAGCTGCGTACAAAATGGTGCTTCCCATGGCCTCCCCATCAGAGCCTATTGTCAAGCTTTGTGGTGTTGACCAGACCCGTGGCTGAGAAACGGTAGCTCAGTGTAACTGGAGCTTGCGTTTCAGCCAGTTGTCCTTTTAATTTAGAACCAAGTCATTTTCTTCCCTTGACACCTCCACCCACATCTGCAGATATTTCCTCATTACCTAGAAGCTCCAGCCTCTCTTTGGTGGTAGTAGCTTCCAGCCCCCTCCAGGACGCTTCGCTCCCTCGGCCAGCACCGCACCCTGGGGGAAAGTACACCGCGTGCTTCGAGTTCTTGCTCTCTTCCACGGTGGAACCAAGCTTGCCTCAAAACCAATTATCCTGGGGCGATAGTATCCTGGGACGGAAGCAGTTTGTAGGACAAGAGATGCTACTCTTTGCAACTCTTTCCAGAAATGTGTTTTTCAATAATTACAGATGTCATCACATCTTTGATTTTCCCCTCCTTGTTCAGAATATGCCGCTATAATGGACTCAACCACGGAAAGCGGTGTTTAGAGCAGGTGATCGTATTCAACCATCTAACACGTCAGCCTTGGCCCTGGATTGGCGCTCTCTGAAGAATGTGAGCAGAGGCTCATCATCCGTCGACCGCGTTCACAAGGACACCTCATGGTCACATTCTGCTTTCAGCCATAGCTCAGATGTGGAGGGACAAAAACAAACAAACAAAAGGATTAAAAAGGAGCCATTGTAAAATGCAGCCACAATTTAATGTCGTGGCGGCAGAATGAGAAAGAGTCATCGTGAGTGAGAATTTTGCCAAAGCACTGCAGTGAAATAAAAGTCAACCTCTCCTGCCATCTCTTTCTGGGAAACTCTGTCCACGTGGCATGGGTCTCCTCAGGAGGAGGACCGAGTCCTGGAAACTCAGGGAGCTCTCCAGGCACTGACAGGAATTGATCAGGCTGATTAGACCTCCAAGGACCTACCCACAATCCCTCCAATAGGCTGCCACCTTTGTTCATGCTCTGTCTCACACGGTCCTCTGGAGAGGTTTAGGCTCTGGGGCCAAAGCCCTCACCCTTTCCACAAACAGGCTTTGTAATATTTTAGTGTAATTGCACCAAGCATGTTGGGAAATAAAATAGCAGCCCACACCCAGTGGTCTACTTAAGATGTCAGCAAGAAAGGCAAAAATTCACTCCCCGGGTGGCAAAGAGCCATTCCAATGCTCAGAGACTGGGCTCACACATCTTCTAAGAACCAAAGAGAAATATCCACAGAGTGCAACGGGGCAATGCGGATTGTTCAATCCAAACGGACACACTGGTTTCGAGAGCTTGGGGGTCGAAACTCCTGGGTGCTTTGGTTGGAAAGAGTAAAAAAAGCAAAGGAGGGAACAAGGTCCACATTTAGACCCAGGTTGCCATGCAGAGAAATGCCGTCATAAAAACTCAGAATCAGACAGCGGGTTGGCAGCAAATGACTCTTTTCCCCATTAAGTAGTTTGTGGGCGGAGGCAGATCTCCAAATATTTTGTGGCAGTGCCACTGAGCAAAGAATGGTTTGTACCTCGATTAGTTAATACTAACAGTGACCCATTCTCCTCCCTCCTTCCGTGGAGAAATACTTTCACTGAAATGATTTTTGGGTGGATGGGCTGAGGCTCTTTTTTTTTTTTTTTTTTTTTTGGTAAAATTGTCCGGTATGATGAGCTAAACTAAGAAGTACCCACGAACGTGGTAATACTGAACAGCCACGTTCTCATTGAGTTGAGGTTTGGCACAAGCCAGCGGGACATTTATGACCCCGGCAGCCATCACCAACCCCCAGAGGCTGTTATCAATGCCAACAATTTGCCTTAACTAGGACATTCCGATAGTGGCTTTTCATAGCGGTAAAGTGGTAACCCCTGTGGTCAGCTCTATTTGGTGTTACAAGTTGTACAAGATAAATACCAGAGGAGCCAGTTAAAATTCCAGCCGTGTGGGCCAATGATACGTGTACCAAAGGATCTCACTGTCGTCAGCACGGGCGGTTAAGAATGACATCACACTGGTATATGCTCAATGACATTTTAATGTATATAGGATACCTTGACTTTTGTAACCCAAAGAATTACATCACACTGTGACGAGCGTAGTGACCTCAAACCTTTCAGGTAAGAAAAGGGGCTTCGTGTGGCGTGACGCCAATGTAGAGAGACAGTAAAACAGAACCTTTGAAACCTTAACATGGGTGCAAATTACTTGGGGATCTTGTTAAAATTCAAATTCTGGTGCAGTCTGGAGCAGAAATGGAGAGTCTTCATTTCTAACAAGCTCCCGGGGCACAGCGCTATGTTAGGGGATAGCTGGTCCATTGGGACCCCCTTTCAGGAGGAAGACTAAAAAATATCAACATAGAACTCGATGACATTAATTATTGTTCTCCATTCAAAGTGGTCACAGGAGGGGCGCCTGGGTGGCGCAGTCGGTTAAGCGTCCGACTTCAGCCAGGTCACGATCTCGCGGTCCGTGAGTTCGAGCCCCGCGTCAGGCTCTGGGCTGATGGCTCAGAGCCTGGAGCCTGTTTCCAATTCTGTGTCTCCCTCTCTCTCTGCCCCTCCCCCGTTCATGCTCTGTCTCTCTCTGTCCCCCCAAAAATAAATAAATGTTGAAAAAAAAAAATTTAAAAAAAACGAAGTGGTCACAGGAACCTGCATTCCAAAATTGGAGCCATGGCTCAAAATCATCTTTGACATTGTTCTTTAGAGTTGCTTTAGAGACAATTGTGTAACGTATTCTAAAATCAGTTCTAGTATTTTGAAGTTAACCTTTGCTTTTCTTTTTTTTTTTAATTCAAGTTAGTTACACGCAGTGTAGTCTTGGTTTCAGGAGTAGAACCCAGTGATTCATCACTTACATATAATACCCAGTGCTCATCCCAACAAGTGCCCTCCTTAATGCCCATCACCCATTTAGCCCATCCTCCTGCCTACCGCCCCTCCAGCAGCCCTCAGTTTGTTCTCCGTAATTAAGAGTCTTTTATGGTTTCTCTCCTTCTCTGTTTTTATCTTATTTTTCCTTCCCTTCCCCTATGTTCATCTGTTGTGTTATATCCAAAATCTATAAAGAACTTATCAAACTTAACCTTTGCTTTTGACTGAGGATAACAATGCCCCCATTGGCTCATTCAGTTCATCCATCAGTCTTGCCACCAAAAGATCCATGAATTCAAAAGATGGGCCCAAGTCGACAGGCAAGGAAACAGATTCCAAAGCTGTGTGGAGGACTGACAGCTGTCCTGAAGGGTCCTATAATTATTTGAAAACTAAGATCATATTTGTTTACTCAAAATTAACCTGGGCCATTAGCTCTTCTCTGTAAAGCAATAACAGCTGCAACAGTAAACTTAGTGCTTAAATGTGTTAAAATTCACTTAGCCACTGGCAGTAAACATGTACCACACATATGCACGTACACACCTATTCACACAGCAAGATTCCCCATCACGTCTGGGCAGCATCTGGGAACTTTGCGGTGCAAGTTCAACGTAACACCAGTGAAATAATAATAATGATTATGGGAACGCCTGGGTGGCTCGGTCGGTTAAGCGTCCAACTTTAGCTCAGGTCATGATTTTGTGGTTTGTGAGTTCGAGCTCCCCATCGGGCTCTGTGTTGACAGCTCAGAGCCTGGAGCCTGCTTTGGATTCTGTGTCTCCCTCTCTCTCTGCCCTCCCCTATTGCACTCTGTCTGTCTCTGTCTTTCAATAACAAATAAACGTTAAAAAATTTTTTTTAGATAATGATTGTACTTTATATTGAGTGTTCTATGTACGTTTACATGTTATGTTGGATTTAGTATGTGTCTGGCACAGTTGTAAGAGCCTTTTTACACATATGAACTCATGTGATGCTCACAAGAACTCGACGAGAGACTCATCCCTATGTTGCCGTTGAGGGAACTGAAGTAGAGAGTCATGATGAAGAGGGTGGTCCCACCCAGCTAGTGAGAAATCAGGGCCCGTGCTCTCAATCACCCTGTCCTCCTGCCCTTGATGCTGTTGTCATTATGATTAGGCAAGCTCGACACAGAAGGGTAGAAGCCAATGTCCACCATGACTTACATAAAACATGGCATCTCCAATATCCGTGTCCTCCCTCCACAGCTGTCTGAGCATGGTGATCCCACCACCGCAGTGAGCAGAGCCTGGCCGTGGCATGCAGGAATCCAGAAGGGAGCACAGAATTTTACTTAAAAGAGAGATTCTGGGGCGCCTGGGTGGCTCAGTCAGTTGAGCGCCCAACTTCGGCTCAGGTCATGATCTCACGGTCCGTGGGTTCCAGCCCCGCGTCGGGCTCTGTGCTGATGGCTCAGAGCCTGGAGCCTGTTTCAGATTCTGTGTCTCCCTCTCTCTCTGACCCTCCCCCATTCATGCTCTGTCTCTCTCTGTCTCAAAAATAAATAAACGTTAAAAAACATTAAAAAAAAATAAAAGAGATTCTGACACATTTGGGTTGACATTCTTTGAAAAGCCCTTGCTGTAAGGGCCATGTCACGTACCATTTATTTGTGTATCAACAAAGAATTGCTGCATAGAGTAGCTTAGAAAAGTTTATGAAACCTCTATATTGGAAATGGCCACAAAGTGTTAGGACCAGTTGCAGAGAAAGAAGTTTTAGCGGGTTCCTTAAGTGACATGATCTGTACTGGAACTGCTAAGAGAAGCCAGGAGCTCTGACAGTGAGTGAAGAAAGATTTCAGGGTGCCTGGGTGGCTCAGTTGATTAAGCGTCCAACTCTTGATTTCTGCTCAGGTCACGATCTCACAGTTCGTGGGTTTGAGCCCTGCATGGAGTTCTGTGCTGACAGTGTGGAGCCTGCTTAGATTTCTCTCTCCCTCTCTCTCTCTATGCCCTCTGCCTGCTTGTGTGCTCTCTCTCTCTCTCTCTCAAAATGAATACGTGAACTTTAAAACAAAAAAAGAAATATTTCAGATAGTCCTCTTAAAATAGATGCTCAGCCTGGCACCCTGGATATGGCTACCAGTGAGGTACCTACACATTTTGTTTCGTGGAAGGAACGATGGGCCTGATATTGTCAGAGATTTCTTTTGGAAGAAAAGACGATGTTTGGTAAGTGTGGATCAATTTATCTTGATGTGCAAGAGGAACGTTTCATAGAATGTTGCCTATGTTGATCAAAAAATTATAATAGCGGGGCGCCTGGGTGGCTCAGTCGGTTAAGCGTCCGACTTTGGCTCAGGTCATGATCTCGCGGTTTGTGAGTTCGAGCCCCAAGTTGGGCTCTGTGCTGACGGCTCGGAGCCTGGAGCCTGCTTCGGATGCTGTGTCTCTCTATCTCTCGGGCCCTCCCCTGCTCATGCTCTGTGTCTGTCTCTCAATAATAAATAAATGTTAAAAAAAATTTTATATATAAAAAATTATAATAGCAAATACTTAGATGGTACATTCTGTGTATGTGTATTACTATGTTAATCTTCCTCCTGACCCTATGTCATAGGTTCTATCATTATTCCCATTTTTCAAATGTGTAAACTGGGGAAAAGAGGTTGTGTGATTTGACCCAGGGGTGGTGTGGCAAGTAAGCAGTGGGGACAGAACTGAGGTCTAAGCAATCTGTCTCCAGCGCCCCCTGCCCCGCGTTCCTGAGCACTGGCCACACTGACTCCCCACAAAAAAAGTTCCCCTCCTCATCTGGCCCCAAGGGGCCTTTGCACAGCTTTCCCCTCTCTTCCTGCGGCACAAATGTTCTTCCTCTTGACCTCCAAGGAGTGCCTCTTTGCACTCCTTTAGGGTTTAGTATTGCCAGATAAAATGTGGAATAAAAGAGCTCATGGGACGTACTTACACTAAACTATTATTTGTTGTTTCCCTGAAATTCAAATTTCATTGTGAGTTGTTTGCGAAGAATGTCACTCAAAGAGGCAGGGGCATTGTCCATAAGGTTTAGCACTCTATTTGCAAAGCCTAGAACAGTGCCCATGAGTGACACACAAGTGATAACGATGCGTGGGAAGAATGAATGAATGTGTGTTACCTGCTGTAAGGACCTCTGTCTTGGTGTGTGAAGGATCCTTTGTTTCCTCCAGTGAACACAGAAAAGTTGACCAGAAGATATACCATAAGGCATTGCCTTTTCCATGCTTTGTGTGAATACCTTTGGAACCAAGCACCCTGTCCTAATTTGTTTTTTAATTTTTTTTTAACGTTTATTTATTTTTGAGACAGAGAGAGACAGAACATGAATGGGGGAGGGTCAGAGAGAGAGAGGGAGACACAGAATCTGAAACAGGCTCCAGGCTCTGATCTGTCAGCACAGAGCCCGACGCGGGCTTGAACCCACAAACCGCAAGATCATGACCTGAGCCGAAGTCGGACGCTTAACCGACCGAGCCACCCAGGTGCCCCATAATTTTTTAATCCAAAGGTAATGACTTCCTATTGCTTAATGGTTTTTCATATTGTAAAAGTTTTTAAAGAAATCAGCTGGTTTCCTTGCAGCCAAATGGCAATTTAGTGCATGTCTCTGAAAATAAAGAACATCATTTGCCCAGCATACCAGACACATGCCGTCAAACACCTAAACACGTCACTCTGTGACTCGCTCTGGAAGGTGCCATGATGAACTCAGTGACAGTCAGTCTCTCAGTGACTGCCCATTTTTATAGAGTAGCCCTCAGTTTGGGTAAAGAAAATAGTAAACAACTATCTCACGAAATCCTTCTTTGAAGACTGACTTTTAGAGCAGTGTCTTAGGTTTACAAGAAAATCGAGAAGAAGGTCTGATTTCTCACAAACCTCTGTCCCCACATGTGCGTAGCTTTCCTCAAGATCAACATCACTCACTAAAATGTACATTTATACCATGGATAAATCTACACTGACACGTCATAAAGTTACAATGTGGCTACATACTCCACATACTCCCCTTCCAAGCTCTTATTTCCTAACCTCCTTTTTTATAATCCAACCTTGAAGTGTTGGAAAAACATGCACTTATCAACCGAGGCTTTTTTTTCCCCCCCAAGACCACTCTCACAGTGAAAAAAAAAATCAATAATATATAGCCACTTTATTTTCCCACAAATCCCTCTTCTCTCCCGGTATCTTATCAACTTTCCACAAACTTGATGAACATTTTCCATTAAAAACTTTTAAAGTGAGAAAAATTGACGATGGCTACTTTAAATGAGAATCCTAGTGTCAAAACCACTGATTCTTTATCAGAAAACCCTAAAATGTGATCCAATGCAAAACAAACTGATTTTAATATTTCATACTGAAAACAGTGCACTTCCTCATAAGATGCTACTTTTAAAAATAGGCATGAGGGAAAGGCGATTTACTCTGAGGCCCAATAGGTCACTTCTTATTTTGAGTGGGGGATAGTTTGTGGAACCAATCAGGGGAAACAGAACCCCCGTCTGAAAAATAATTTGAACCTGTGTCCCCAAGTCACTGCTTTACACATTTGGCAATTTTATTTTAAGATATGATCATATCTAAATCTTTGTGCAAACTTCCACCTCTCCGTGAATGGCTCTTTTTTCTGAAACCATTGGTTAAGGGCGAGCCCCTGTCAGGAAAAGCAACCTCCCTCTCAGAGATGGGCAGCATATAAGTCCACGTGGAGGGTGTGATGTGATGCATGGGGTTTCATTACATCAACTTTACAGTATATAATAGCCTTCCCATGTATTGGCTTTGCCATGTAATAGCTCAGTAGCTACCGGCACATTCCTTAACCTCTCTGAACTGCTTCCTCCTCTCTGAAATGTCCATAAAAATAACTATCTCATTGAGTTGTCATGCAGATTAAGTGAGATAATGTACAGAAAGCACTTGTTATAGAATAGGCGCTTAATAAATGTTAGCTTCACCCGTGCACTCCGGCTTCTATATTACTGTGTGATGTGATTAGTGAGCTATATAATACCACATGCATAAACATGACTGGTCTGTCCAGTTCTTACCCACAGATTTCAATCCATGTCCAAAATTAGCACTAATACACACAAATGCACCGAGAATAAAGTAACCGATGCGCATATCCAGAGGTCTCGCACGCTACGCTTTAAAAGCTTTACATTTTTACCTGTAACCTTCCTCTGGCTGCTGCAAACTAAAACATCATCACTAATACCACAACACTGTTTAAGGGGGTGATTTTTCAGGTCAGAGCCCTGTAAATGCCATGGATCAAAATGGGTTTTCCAGTCTCTCTGAATGCTATCTTCGTCAATCTCCCTCTCCCACTAGGCACCGTTTGGGGGTCTCACCATGCCCTTCTCTCCCTGCACCCCTCCCCTTCGCTCCACAGTCTACCTGGACTGTGGCTGGCAAAGTCCTGGGAATTTCACTCTATCAGAGCATCCCAGGAAACACATCACTAGAGAGCTCCTGCTACAAGCCCAAGCAGATGAACATCTGTTTATAGCCGTTATCTGTTCATTACATCAAGATTGTAACGTCATGTGTTTAGGTAACGAAGATACTCATCACTTGGCAATGGCACCGCATTTGTTATTCAGGTTCTCAAAGCTCTGAAAGACAGCAGATGTCTACGATTCCCCAATGAGAGATGATGAGAGATAGAAACTATATAAAAGATATGGAAATCACTTCCTTTGGCCCACATGACACTTGCAGCAGCCTAGAGCAAAGAGCACCAGAGTTGGAGTCTATAGGCTCAGATGGTTCTAGAACCTCAGATGTGTCGCCTGTAAGATGGGATCACAGAGACTCTCTCCCAGTGTTATTATCGAGAATCAATTAGGGCAAATAGGTTGTTGACTCGATAAAGTGCTATGCATGTCAGTTACTGAGGTTGTCTTTGCTTAGCTAGTAAGACATGCGTGTAAATCATTTCCAGGGATTCTCAGTTTCTATACCTCCAATGCCACGGCTACTCCTGACTTTTACCTGTAACCTTCCCCTGGAGGGTGGCAAACTAAAACATCATCCCTAATACAGCAACAGTGTTTAAGGAGGTGACTTTTCAGATCAGAGCACCGAGGCCCATGTCAACGCCACATGAATCCAAGTCACGTGTGTTGATTCATAGACTAACATTCTATCATTTTAAATGCTGCATTTATAAAATTCAAGTAAGAATTTTGCTATTCTATACTATATATATTTTCTATAGGGAATATGCTGTTGTTGTTCAATAAATAGCGTTATTGGTTTTGACTCTATAAAGAGATCCTAGACTTCATGACTGAACAAATTTATCATCGATAATTAAACCAGAAATGTGGCTGTTGAATCCTTCATGCTCTTCACCTTTATAATAAAATAGAAAAAATCTTTGAGAGAGAGAGAGAGAGAGAGAGAGAGAGAGAGAGAGAGAGCGCGAGCAGGGGAGGGACAAAGAGACAGAGGGAGAGACAGAATCCCAAGCAGGCTCCATGCCATCAGCATAGAGCCCGACACAGGGCTCAAACCCACGAACCGTGAGATCATGACCTGAGCTGAGATCAAGAGTAATTAGGATGCTTAACCTACTGAGCCATCCATGCGCCCCTTTACCTGACATATTAAGGTACCATTAGTAGTTTGAAGGGTGAAAGATGAGATGCAGAACATATTTGAAATTAAAGCAACTCCTGTCACTGTCTGCCTGAAATATCTCCATGTACACATGACACCTTAGGCACAGGGGATATTTTCAAAAAATGGAATAGTGCCAGGGCACCTGGGTGGCTCAGTCGGTTGAGCATCCAACTTGGGTTCAGGTCACAATCTCATGGTTTGTGGGTTCAAGCCCCGCGTTGGACTCCGTGCTGACAGCTCAGAGCCTGGAGCCTGCTTTGGATTCTGTGCCTCCCTCTCTCTCTGCCCCTCCCCTGCTTGCACTCTGTCTCTCTCTCTCTCTCCCAAAAATAAATAAACTTAAACAAATCTTTGAAAAAAGGTAATACTGTAAAGATGGGCATTGGAACACGGAAACAGAACAGGTGATCATTAGAAGGACTGACACTTTTATTAAATAGAATTGTCTCAACTTTAGAAACTGTTTTTTTATTAATCTTTTCTTCTTTTAAGTATATTTTTATTTTGAGAGAGAGACAGAGAACAAACATTCTTAAAACTTAACTCCACACCAAGTTAATAAGAAGAAAGAACAACATAGAGCCAATCTTTCAAAATTCATGTTATTAAAGACACAGATAGGGATACCTCTTTGTATATTCAGATTTTGTTTTGAAACGCCAAATGTGATGGTTTTGCAACATATTTCCTGGTGCCAAAACTTCCCACTCAGGGCAGACGGAGGAGGAGCTAACTCAGGAGCTACAAGAAGCAGCTTGAGGGTGAGTCAAACTGTGGAATTCACCACGTGCATGGAATTGTAAAAGCTTGAACATCATACCATTCCTATTTTCCAGATGAGAAAACTGAGCCTGGGGGCACAGTGGTTAAAGCCAGAACCCCAGTCTGACTACTTCAAAGCTGATACCTATGTTTCTTTTGTTTGCTTTTATTTAACAAACACTCGATTTAGTGTTACTGTGCCCCTGGCTCTGTTGTACGTGGCTTTGTGCGTATTAACTCATTCAGTTAAGTCTCTCTAAAAGTCTATGAAGTGGGTACTATTATCACCTTGTACTGTTGAGGGAACTTAGGCCAGAGAGCCTAACAAATTGTCTAGGGTTGCCTAGCTGGTAGACGGTTCAGGAGGGTGGGGGGTAAACCCAAGCAAGCTCTGCAGGGAGGAGTGGGAGGGTTGAAGCTCCTACAATTTAATGTTTAAGAAAACTTAGGCAAAATTATAAATACAAATGTGGGTTTGCATGGGGAAAAATCATAATGAACTATTTGAGATCGGAGATTTGGGGCCTTTCTGATGAATTGTCAAAGTCAATTTGCAGAAATGTTTCCTATCTCAGCCTCGCTTCCCACCTCAACTAGAACATTCCGTAGTTGCCTGCACTCTGGCACTCTCCGCAGCCCATGGGAGCTTCGTCTTCCTAGGGACTCCAGATTTTCTAAGGGTTCAGTTAGCTGGTGGAGGGTGGGGGAGGCTGGTCTGCGTGCTGCTCCCTACCCCCACCCCCCCCAAGGGTTCCCTCTACATTTTAACTCAGCAGCTGTGCACGTTCGGTTCTTGGACTTCACCTCACGCTTCGACTTTCCCTATTCTGACTCAGTGATCCTGGCCATGACCAGGTCATTTGTTGTCAGACTTTGAGGCCACTGCGGCCGGGGTCATTTTCCTCTCTGGTTTCCCAGATCGGTGTTTTGTGATCGCAGGCTGTGACTCATGGGCAAAAACTGACAGAATTTGAGGGAGAGAGAGAAAGCCACAGTCCTAGGTGAAGAGTTAATATCCCTCTCTCAGTAAATGATAGAACTAAACCAGACCAAACCGAAAACAAAAACAAAAAAGTAAAAATCAGTATCAGGAAGTTTTAAATGACATTGTCAAACAGTTTGACGTATCTGACCTCAGTAATAAATACTAAACTTTAGAACAGACATTCTTTCAGTTATACATGAAATAGTCACAAGAGATCAGTAAACTTCTGAGACTATATTGTCAGCTGAAGATGAAACGAAGTTAAAAGCAATTGCACTAAGATATCTAGAAAAACTCCAAATATTTGGATATTTAACACACTGCCAAAAAACTCACAGATCAGAAAGAAGTCAAATATCAGAAAATATTTGAAGGACTTACTGCCCTCGGTTACCACAAAATAAATATATTTCCCATCACATGGGTAGATGTGGAGAGAAAATAGAGGTTTTTAGCTTTCTTTTTTTTTTTTTTACATCTATACCATAGCCTGTGAACAATTAACCCGTTAGTCACTGAGTTAGTAACTTCCAGCTAATGCACATCTCTTGGGATTTTAAAAGACTTAGCGGAAAGCATAAAGTCTCATATTTAGAAAAAACATAGAACATGCAAAATATAAAAATAGGAAGAGGAGAGTGAGGCCAGTTTCACATAGTAACTTCTGAACTGGCTTCTGTATCCACTCTATTTCTTACCATAGCGTTTAAGTAACCACTGTGAACCCAACTGCATTCACAGCTGAGAATTTAAAATCTGCATATGCAATCTGCCACTGCTGCACTCTCTTCTGCTGAAGCCAGGAGCTCACTCACATAATTGTCCCATTGCCCCACAGTGGGGTACCAAGGAGAGGTGGGCAGGAGGGTCTAACGGACGATGGCGGTGTCTCTGTCTGGGTTATCTGGCAATGCCGGCTGCACTGGTAGCTCCTTTTGCCCAGTAGGAAGGGCTAAGCATAGTCTTAACTTCACATGGGCCTCCAGGTGCGAACAGCACTGGACAGCCGATATTCTCTGCACAGGCATATGATCCCTGTGAGCACTGTCATTTAAGCTCAGTCTGCTTTCCTTCCTATGCTTGTGAGTGGCTTTTTGACATGATCTATGGGAAAAAAAGAACAACAGGGAAAGAAGACAGAAGAAAAGAAAGAAAGAAAGAAAGAAAGAAAGAAAGAAAGAGAGAGAGAAAGAGAAGGAAAGAAAGAGAAAGAAAGAAAGAGAAAGAAAGAAAGAGAAGGAAAGAAAGAAAAAGAAAAAGAGAAAGAGAGAAAGAGAGAAAGAAAAGAAAGAAAGAAAGAAAGAAAGAGAAGGAAAGAAAGAAAGAAAGAGAAAGAAAGAAAGAAAGAGAAAGAAAGAAAGAAAGAAAAAGAAAGAGAGAAAGAGAGAAAGAAAAGAAAGAAAGAAAGAAAGAAAGAGAAGGAAAGAAAGAAAGAAAGAAAGAGAAAGAAAGAAAGAAAGAAAGAAAGAAAGAAAGAAAGAAAGAAAAGGAAAGAAAGAAAGAAAGAAAAGGGAGAAGAAGGAAGGAAGGGAGGGAGGGAGGGAGGGAGGGAGGAAGGAAGGAAGGAAGGAAAGGAGAGGAATTGTATGTTTATACAATTGGGCTTATAATTTCTATCCAGGAAATATGTTTAGAGTCTACTGCAGACTTCCACAGGCACCATATGTGGCCAGATTTATTTTTCTCGTAAGTCTAACATGGTGTTTTGGCATTTTTCTTTGTCCACTGTATTGAATAACTAGTACTGATTCGTACACTGCGCTCATCACAGGACCTCTGGGTGCATTAGCTGTGAGGCACACACGGTTAGCTGATTTCCATGGTGTGACCTAAGATCCAATTTTCCCTTTATGGCTAATTCCAGTGTTTCGGACAAATACCATAAGAATAACTCATTTCTGGAGGAGACGGATTTGCGGAAAGATTTGGGTTTGGGAACTAATCAGGGCTCCAGTGTTCTGGCTCCTTCGCTCACACCCAAGGCCAAATTCATGTGGTGTGAAGGGTTGGATCCAGATACCTTCAAAAGTGGGGTCCCAAACCAGTGAGTCATATTATCTGTGTTTATTTAGAATTTTACTTTTATTGACGATCATCACCATTCCTGTGTTATTTCCTTGCACCAGATTGCTTTCAGTGTCATACTGCTTATGTTTACAAGGGCCCCGCAAGGTCAGGAAGTGAGGCAGAGAGTTAAGCAAGACTCTAGGGACACCTCTGGGTGGCTCAGTCGGTTAAGCGTCTGACTTCGGCTCAGCTCATGATCTCACAGTTCGTGGGTTCAAGCCCCATGTTGGGCTCTGGGCTGACAGCCCCGAGCCTGGAGCTTGCTTCAGATTCTGTCTCCTCTCTCTCTCTCTCTCTCTCTCTCTCTCTCTCTCTGTCTGCTCTCCTCCACTAGCATGTTCTATTTCTCTCTCTCAAAAATAAACATTAAAAAAAAATCTTTTTTTTAAAGAAGGGCTCTATCTAGGAAGCAAAGGTGGTTCCAAATCCTCCAGTTTCCAAGAAACAGTTTCCATCCCGGTGGGCCCACCATAGCAGCATCTCTCACACACGCTGAAAATGCTTTTGGAGCATTTTCTCAAAAAACACTAAAGACTTGAGTGTGTTCCGAACCATATAGGTCAGTGGTTTTTGTGATGTCGTAGCAGTAGTAGTTTAAAAGCGAGCATGATGGCATTATATTATGTCATATCGTATCATATTAAAATTCATTCTTCTGAGCAATGGCTATTTTTCCTCATCAGGTGCTAGGGCGGATATCTCTACCTTTGAGGTAGGAATAGAGGTGCCCACAACACAACCCCAAGAGGATCTCTGTCGTTTATGCCAAAGTCAAATATTTACGACACTTGGTCTTAACACGTTTTTTTTTTTTGTTTTTTTTTTTTCCAACGTTTTTATTTATTTTTGGGACAGAGAGAGACAGAGCATGAACGGGGGAGGGGCAGAGAGAGAGGGAGACACAGAATCGGAAACAGGCTCCAGGCTCCGAGCCAACAGCCCAGAGCCTGATGCAGGGCTCGAACTCACGGACTGCGAGATCATGACCTGGCTGAAGTCAGACGCTCAACTGACTGCGCCACCCAGGCGCCCCGGTCTTAACACGTTTTTATTAGGAGTACAGTCTGGACTGCACACATCTGTCTTGTGGACATCTTCACTGTAGTTATGTAATTCCAAGGAAATTAACAACACGTACCATATCCGCCCCCTCTCAGGGAGAAACCACCCTGTGGTGGCTAAGCAACAAGACACAGTAGCAATTGGGAACGGTCTGATTGTATCAAAAGCAAAAAATTAAGATTCTTAAGCAATGATTTTGACATTTTTGGAAAGCAGTGCTGGACCATCTTTAAGTTTCCGAAAATTCAAAGACAGTCTATAATATTTCCTTGACAGTGTCTCATATCACATCTTCCCCGAGTCTACCTCCAAAGGCTGACCCTCACTGCAGTGCAAACCACACAAGAACAAGAACCTGTCTGGTGTGTCCACTGCTGGACCCTCAGCACCTGGACCAGCATGTGACACAGCAGTGGCCACACAGGGAAGAACCTGCTGATTACCCGTGTCCACTGCTGGAGGGGGCTAGAAGGTTCTCCGTGCAGATCCATTCCATGATCTGTCCTCATGAAAAGGAGAAGAAAGAGAAAAAGAAGAGAGGAGGAGGAAAAGGGAAGGGGAAGAGGAAGAAGAGAGAAAGTGGGGGTGGGGAGGGGGGAGACAAGAAGAAGAGGGGAAGAGAAGGACAGGAGGAGGAGATGATTGACTGAAGGGGGAACTGGACCATGCCCTAAGCTGCCATTACACCAAAGCATTTGAGTCAAGAGTTCCAAAATCAGGGGCGCCTGGGTGGCTCAGTCGGGGGAGCTGATTTGGTTGATTTCAGCTCAGGTCATGATTTCATGGTTCTTGGGATCGAGCCCCACTTTGGGCTCTGTGCTGACAGCAAGGAGCCTGCTTGGGATTCTCTCTCTCTCTCTCTCTCTCTCTCTCTCTCTCTCCCTCTGCCCCTCCCCCACTCATGTGCACCCTCTCTCTCTCAAAATAAATAAATAAACTAAAAAAAAAAAGAGTTTGAAAATCATGTAGTCAGACGATAAACTCCACTTAAGTACTTTCTACCCAGTATTTTAACACCACACAGTCTACACCTTAGGCAAGCTGAAGATTTTAACCAGACTTCTGCTGCCAAGGCTTCCAATATTGTATTCCATAGGCACAGAAGTGACTGCTCTTCCCTGCTCTGTTTACAACAAACCTCTAGCCAATGACAGCAAAGTCCAGCCTCGTGTGGTCATGTTGGTCTCATGCCAGCCTTGCCTCTGCATCCGTAGTGATCACTGTCTAAGGTGATGCCTCTATGGAATGTCACACCCAGTGCCAGCACTGCCACAGAAGCAGCCAGGCTCCCTCAACCCATGGCACCTTGCTAATGGCCCTGGAGAAGCTGTGCAGAAGGGAAGGGAGATCCTCACTCAGGCAACCATCTCAGCTTGGGGTCTACAGCTGGACTCTCTTCCAATAGGGTGGATTTACCAATCTTTCCTTCCTCCATGCAAATCTTCCCACAGGCCCCCACATCTCCAGGGCCAACGGGACCTTGGGCAGAAAGCACGAACTGCAAGGAGCCCTGACCTTGACCTCCCATGGGACAGACATCAATATTTATCTTAAGGGTAAAGGTCCATCCATTTATTTAAAAAAAAATTTTTTTAACTTTTTTTTTTTTAATTTTTTTTTTTAACTTTTATTTATTTTTGAGACCGAGAGAGACAGAGCATGAACGGGGGAGGGGCAGAGAGAGAGGGAGACACAGAATCGGAAGCAGGCTCCAGGCTCTGGGCCGTCAGCCCAGAGCCTGACGCGGGGCTCGAACTCACGGACCGTGAGATCGTGACCTGAGCTGAAGTCGGACGCTTAACCGACTGAGCCACCCAGGCGCCCCAACGTTTATTTATTTTTGAGACAGGGAGAGACATCATGAACGGGGGAGGGTCAGAGAGAGAGGGAGACACAGAATCTGAAACAGGCTCCAGGCTCTGAGCTGTCAGCACAGAGCCCGACGCGGGGCTCGAGCTCACGGACCGTGAGATCATGACCTGAGCCGAAGTCGGATGCTTAACCGACTGAGCCTCCCAGGTGCCCCAAGGTCCATCCATTTAAAACTAAGTCACAGTACAAAGACTCAACTTGCCAAAAGAACACAGTGGTACTTTCACTGCCTAACTTTACAAACACCTATTTCCCAGGAAGAGAGTTCTAGACTTAAAATAAATGAATAAATACAAGGTTCTGACCCCTCTGTGCATACCCAGGACACATTTCTTGATGATACACGTTCATAAATTCACTGAGAACTTGGCAGCTGTAGTCAGTGGCATTGTCCCTTAGCATAGTAACTGTGGTTTTGTTCTAGTTCCTTAAAAAAAAAAAAAATTTAACATATCTTCCATTTTTTTAAAATATATTTTCTCATTCCTGCCATTCAAATCATTTAAAATGCTTCCTCAAGATCTACATCAATAGTGTTGAAAAAAATGAATGATTGGGAATGGGAATGAACCTTAATGGAATAGAGTTCCGGCTCTGAAGATGCTACAAATCCATGCTTCATTTTTAAAATTTAACCCCTCCTCTTCCAAACCTGCCTCTGGAGGCCTGATGGGTGCTGAGTGACCCCAGATTTCCAAGGCCCTGCTAGAATTCAGATCGGCGGTCTTCTGTCTGTCTGCAAGTGCCGTCCTTGAAGATTTGTGGCATTTATACTTTCTCTTGTAAGGATCACTTTTTTCCATAGCAGGCAGACCCAAAATAAACTAAACCTAAAATAAAGCAGACAGGCCCCTCAAGTAAACAATTTTTTGCACTGTATGGTCCATGTGAAGAAATTCTCCGTTTGTTTGTATTCTGATTTTTCAAAACTTTAAATCTGTAAATAAGTGCATGTGTTGCTTTAGGAGAGGGTAAATATTTTGCCAAAAAAAAAAAAAAAAAAAAAAAAAAAAAAAAAAAAAACCCCAAACCCCAGCCTAAACTTTCATGTTTTCTTTTGGGTCCTCTTCGATTCACTTCTCCGCCTCTAAGGATGAAGTGGCAGGGAGTTAATCAACTCCGAAGGTTTCATGACTGTTTGGGCGTGGGGCTCACCCCGAAGCTGTTCCCCATAAACGGCATCTTTAAAACCATGTGCAAATAGCAGATTAGCGGCCGCAAAAGACTGTTCAGCAGCATCAATAAAACCTCAGCAGCAGGCACAGGGAGTCAATGGTCAGAGGGTCCCAGGAGGTCTCCCACACAGGATGCGCATCTTGTTACAGAATTCCTCAATGCCTTTTTGCTGTCTCCCTAATGACCAGTTAAATGGGCTCCCTCGAGGATGCTTGAGTCAGCGCCAGCTTGAAACTGCTGAAGAAACATCCTCTTTTACTGGAAATGATTTCCATCAAACTGCCTTGTGCCATATTTAGACTCACAGCTTAGTAACACCCAGCAGAAGGGGCTACGTTTGCAGGGCCGGTGGCCCCATGCTGTGAGAAAAGAGCTTGCTGTTGTCTGGCCCCCGTGACCGCAGGCAGCACACTGCAGCCAGCCAGACAGAATCGCTTCGCCGTCTCTGGAGAGCCAGGCTCCCTGGTGCTGGGGTCACAAATCCCAGACGTGAGCGGGGAGGCAACGGTCCCAGGCCACCCGCATCTGCCTGGTAGAGAATGTCAAAACCCAGCGATCTGCTCACCTGAGCTCAACAAGGCAGATGGCAAGCAAAAGTCTCTTCGCCCCCTTTTGAATTTAAATCACAGAAAAAGGTCACAGAAAAATGAATGGGTATAGTTCTGCTAAAAAGCCGAATCACGAAATTAGAGAACTTTAAAAAGCATATTATACATACGTACACAAATAGATAATGTAATGTAACTATTTAAGTGCAATTATGTAATAGTCTCCCCAGTTTTTCCCTTGGCTTCTCTCTTCTCTGTCTTCTGGCTCCTCTCGTATCAGCCCACCTGCCCACATGAACTCCTACTCATAACATAGCTTGTGTTCTTTTTCTTCTTTATACTCATATAATTGTGGACAGACTCACAGACAGGCGTACAGATAGATCATTTCTGCCACCGCTTTCTACAAAAATGAGATCCTATTTATAAGCACTTCTCTGCATTTTGTGCTTCTCTCTCGAGAGAATTTAGGAAAATGCCTCCAGACAAGCCCTACAGGTCCAGCTCTTGGCTCTGACAGCATTTGGTACATTCCAGAACATGCAAGGCTCCTCTCATTCTTCCAGTCGCTCCCCTCTGGGTGGGTGAAACCCCTTGAAACACTGTCCTGCTCTTTTTCCATGACTTTCCAGTGGAAATCAGAACACAGAATGCTTGCTCAAGTCTTCAATTTATTTCCTTTAACAGAGAACAAGAAAGCTGCTCCCATGATCCTTAGCACAGGCCTGTCTCCTATTCGGTGCAGAAGGCAGTGCTGTTTCAAAGCCTAGGTTTTGTTATTATTCAGGTGTCGTGAGGGGACAGATCAGGAGACCGCTGCTATTGAAGAGACAGTTGGTTACTCATGGTTCCCAAGAGGAGAGGGCACACCATCCCCAAGGTGGGAGAGAAACTTGGGCAAGGGCCTCTATGGTGGTTTTCACTGGAAGGAACCAGCAAGGCAGGGTACGCAAGGCAAGCCAGTTTAGGATTGGCTATTATGAGTAAGTTCAGTGGGCTCCAGGTTACAGGGGTGTCTAAAGTGGTCTGGTATCTGGTCCTGGAGTGATTAGGGAAGGGTAACACCCGCCCCCAGTATAGGAGCTCTGGAGAGACCAAAAATGGAAGCGCCTGGAGGTATGGGTTTCAGGTCAGTTGGTTTGCAAGCGAAAAGCGCCCCCTCAGGGAAGTTCATTGTCATCACTAGGAATTAGCTAGCCCTGGGAAGGGCAGTGCCACATCAGCCACCGCGGCCTGTTTGCCAAAACATCAAGAATACAGAACATAAGAAAACATCGTAAACGCAAATGCCTAGCACACTCAAACGATATTTGGTAACTGACAGGCACATTAATCAAGGAAATGCAGCACATTCGGCCTCCTGCCCAGAAACACAGCTCCACAGATTCAGCCAGGTTGTTGCACAGGGCCTTGGGTTCGGAGGAGGGCATAGGAGTTCATCTGAGGGGTGAGTGGGGAAGGGTACTTCTAGTAGCTAAGCAAAGCCAAGCAGAGCTGGAACTGGGGCAAGGAGGATGACCACAGCCACTGTTTGGTCTACACAGCCTGATGTCTTATCTAGAGACACCCAGCTGGCCTCAACTGCCTTGCTTATTTGGGCAATTGCTGAAGGTCCTGGAACTGAAGATCCATCCGGAGTTGCATCAAGTCTCTTCTCCAAAATTAAGGGGTCTTCCCCTTGAGTCGCAGTTGAGGAACCTCGGGCTTAGGAAACCCAGGTCTTTATAGAGGTCCACAAGGAAACCGGCCCAAACCTTTGCTTCCTCCAGAGACACTATCTCTATCATCCAAGGATGGGAACTCTATGAACGTCCTCAAAAAGATAGTCCAGAAAGAAGGACAGTTAGTATTCTTCCCATGAGACATCCGAGACTTGAGAGACGGAGACCTGTGGTGAATTGTGACCCCAAGAGCAATCATGCCCTGCCAGGAATTGTCCCAAGTGCACCGTCTTATTAACTACCTCAGCCACCCTGGGTGGCATCAGCCTTCGCATCCTGTGGATTCAGAAATGCATGTACGCTTCAGCTTCAGCATCGACAACACAAAACTAAAAAGTGACCCCCAAAATGGGTTCCGATTTGATTCCAGTGCTTGTGTCCCTTTGATGACATCACGCTGTTGAGAGGCGCAAGAAGTGGGAAAAGATCATCTCATTCCTGGCACATGACTGAGAACTGGCAGCAGAGAAATCCAGGGTGGGGATCCAGAGAGCTAAAAACTGGGTTCAGCACTGAGGGAAGGAGACAGTAAGATACTCTGCTCATCTACCACCCACCACTGCCCCAGCACGCTCTGGAAGATGCTACTCTCACACAGCATAAATAATGACTCTGTTTTCTGTTAAGATATTCCGCCTGCTGTGATAATGTGGCAATTGGATAGCTTTGGCTATCAGTCTTTTGAGTTCTTACCCCTTGCTGGACACTGTTCCAAGTGCTGGTGGTAAGGGACCACAGAGTGTATGTGCTCTCAAAGTGAGCACGTGACCACAATGGAAAACAAACTCTATCCCTAAGGAGCTTGGCCATTTTCTTGTGGGTGGAGACATCTGGTTGTCCAGAAGATGTATATGTTCCAAGCACGTGGGTAGGAGTTTTGCCAAAAACAAGGTGATATTTACTGCGCACTTCCCCAACATCACCTACCGAAAAAATAACTTTGGAAGGTTCTGTCTAGGTAGTCAGGTGTTAGGTTCATCTAGAGGTAATTACGGACGTCCTAAAACAAATCTCAAACTGACTTAAAGCCTCATAGGCAACTGATGTCCTGCATGAAGGTTTCAGTCCCACTCAGAGCAGCAGGACAACCATAGAATAACTGTGCTTACCTGACAGGGTAGAAAAATACTTTGAAGTTGACAGATTGAAGGATTGTAAATATAGACAGGATGTTTAGCCTGTGTTTCTCCATTCCAGAAATATTTATTTGCAGTCCACCAGGGTCTAGGTCAGCATTGCCTCCTCCTGTATCTTGGACATTTTCCATTCCCAGAACTTCAAAACAGAACTTCAAATGTTGTAACTTCGGGCTTCCTTTTTTAAAATCCTTTGTATGGGGGCGCCTGTGTGGCTCAGTCAGGTAAACATCTGACTTCGGCTCAGGTCATGATCTCACGGCTCGTGAGTTTGAGCCCCACATCGGGCTCTGTGCTGACAGCTCAGAGCCTGGAACCTGCTTTGGATTCTGTGTCTTCCTCTCTCTCTCATGCTCGCTCTCTCTCTCTCTCTCTCTCTCTCTCTCAAAAACAAACATTAAAAAAAGTTTTAATAAAATCCTTTGTATGTTTTTGATATTTAAAAAAGAATAATTACTAATATTGGCTATGATAACTTTCCAGAATCTAGAAATTTTTATCACGTCTATCTAATCTGGGAAACAATGATTTATTTAATGAATGTACTGTCTTTATGTTTTGTGTCAATGGGACCTAAACTACAAGTTTTAAATTAACCTAATAGATAAGAACCACTTAAAGCTTCCTCTTCCCTCACTCATCCTCTGGGAAAAAAAAAAAAAAAAAACAAACTTAAGATTCTGCCCAAGGGTGGTAAGTAGAGTGTATGCTCAACTTTCCACACTGCAGGGCTAAGCAGCCATGGGATGCTAGGCATATTTGGATTTAAGGATATATTGACAGATCCTCACACTGTCCCTCCTCTCCACCAAACAATAAAAGTCAAATACATTCTTTTGTGCTTTTTGGGCACCTAGGTGGCTCAGTTGGTTGAGCATCTGACTTCAGATCAGGTCACGATCTCACAGTTTGTGAGTTCGAGCCCCGCGTCGAGCTTGCCGCTATTGGCACATACAAAGCCCACTTCAGATCTTCTGTTCCCTCTGTCTCTGTCCTTCCCCAGCTCGCTCGCTCTCTCTCTCTCTCTCTCTCTCTCAGAAATAAATGAAACATTTAAAAAATTAAAAAAAAATTTTTTTTCGTCTTTCCAATTACCAAGTATGTGTGAATTGAAGTGCTTCCATCCATGTCTGGATTCATTCTAACCTCAACCCCATACCTGATCCCCTCTCAGGTGCAGAAGAATTTAATGTCCTATTTGTATCATGGGGCAAGACAGGGTGTTGTTACGCGTTGGACTGTGTCCTCTTCCCAAACTCACATACTGAAGTCCTAACCCCAGTTACCTCAGAATATGATCTGGAAGTAAGATCATTACAGATATCATAGTTAAGATAGGGTCATTAGGGTGGCCCTTAATTCAACGGGACCAGTGTCCTTGTAAAAAAAAAGGGGGGGGGGGAGGGAGGGAGGCGGAATTTGAACACAGACACACACTCACACATACACACAGGGAGAGTACCATGTAAAAATGAAGGCAAAGATCAGAGTGATGGGTCTATAAATGAGAGAGCCCCAAAGAGTGCCTCCAAACCCCTAGATGTCAGGAGAGGATGGAACAGATCCCTCCCACAAGCCTCTGAAGGAAACAACCTGCCACCACTTTGACCTCAAACTTCTAGTCTCCAGAACCGAAGCCATAAATTTCTACAGTTTAAACCACCCCATTGTGGTGCTTAGTTATGGCAGCCCTAGAAAATCAATGTGTCTTCATATCTCACAGAGAGAAAGTCAACGGGAAAATACGTACTACTGATGTCCAGGGTCCACTGCCGGGTCAATGCAGCATTTACCAGATGCCGAGCGGGGAGAGGGAATATTGCTGGCCCTTCCATGCAGGTGAGTCCCCCAAACTTTGTGGCCCAGGTTGAGACTGAGGCACTCCCGTGTCTATGTATAAGTGTCCACAAGCTACCAATCAAATTAACAAACTGTTAAATAATGTTTTGTCCTTCTATCTTGACAACTCTACCTTCACACTAACGAAATAAGAACATATGTGAAGCCGTGGTTTTTGTTTGATTAAATGCCAGCAAAATACAGTAATTAACATTGTTAGGCAATAATTAACATTTTAGTGTTCTCATGGGTCAGCACTTTTAGCACAGTAATAAAATTTAAATGTACGTAATTGATTAAATATTACAAATTTGTCCCTTAAATTTTTTCTTTTTTACTTTCATTTCTAATGTCATTATAAGCGAGATTATCACTTAATTTGCACTCTATCGACCATAAGCCGACTGAGACAGTAGAGTTTTTAAAAATTTTCAATTTCAAAGAAAACCTTTGCTCTGTTTAGGCAGCAGTGAGTGAAATCATCGATAACAGTTTTAAGGCAGGTCTTAAATTTGTAAACAACACATGAATTTTGCATATCGTGTTCAAATAGAAAATATCACAAAATATTTTAACTGCACCCTATAGATCACGAAAATATATTGGGATTTTCACCACTTCTTAAAGCAGCATCTAAGTAATATGTAAATATCTAAGAATATATGAAAAATCAATGTCATGCTTCACACATGTTACATCAAACCTGGACGTATAAAAATTCAGGAATAATTGCAAGCGTTTTTTTTTTTAAGTTTATTTATTTATTTTGAGAGAGAGGGAGAGAGAGAGAGCAAATGTGCAAGTGGGGGAGGGGCAGAGAGAGAGGGAAAGAGAATCCCAAGCAGGCTCCACACTGTCAGCACAGAGCCTGACACAGGGCTCAAACTCACAAAACTGTGAGATCATAACCTGAGCCGAAACCAAGAGTTGGACACTTAACTGACTGAGCCATCCAGGTGCCCCAATTCCAAGTGTTTAATGTTGCAAAATATTTCTCAGCTACTATGAGCAACTGTTCAGAACACTGATGCCTGAGTATCCCTAAAACCGCACGTTAGAACATAAAGAGAAGCAAGAATAGCAAAGTTTGGAACTATTGGAAAGTGATCCTTCATTTTGTGAGAATACGTTGTCACCAGGATATCTAAGAGAAGGACGGACAAGTTCCTTCATCCATCCTTTCTCTAGGTGTCTCCCCAAAGCTGAGCCCATCCCCAGCAACAGCAGCAGGACCCATGTAGGGTTGACAGATAAATTACAGCATACTCAGGACGTGCTTCTACTAAAAAGAAGTATTCATTGTGTATCTGAAATTCACATTTATATTGGTGTCCCAGAGTTGGATTTGCCATAACAGACCCATACTCCTTCATGGCAGTTGGGCCCGGCGATCTCTCATTTTAAGCACCCAAGAAGACGAGACGTGGAGGGGTGTTTCCCTGGCACCTGAATGGTGTCAGTCACTATAGCGGATGTTCCAATGACTTGAGGCACCCTTGCCCGTGCCAAACACGGGATCCCTGAAGACAGAGGTGCCCATCTGTTTGTTAAGGCAGGTTCTCTTTCTGCCACATGAGAAACAATCATGCACACACTTCTTACCGGCCCTCAATAAGTCAACTCCATTCTTCTCCCATTTATTATTCTATTCGTAAATATCGACTGTGCCCACACCAGGAGCCACACGCTCACCCAGGCACAGAGGAAGTGGGGAGGAAGGAGGTAAGGTATTACACCAACAACTAAGAGAGAAGCCTACCGCACAGTCACCTGCAGTCTCTCGGGAGAGACAGGGCACACCCCTAATAGCAAGAACATGGGCCAGAGGTGGCGCCCGTGGAGGTCAGAGGTCACTTCAGAAAGAAGCAGTCTCTAATTCACCTCAGATGCAGACAGGCTTAATAGAGAGAGAAGCAAACACAGGAGTTTGAATGTCACATGTGAAAACATGCTAGGAAACAGTGTCATGAGGCAAAACTCATACATCCTAGAAATAAAATTTGAAAAATCCTATGAAATTGTTTCTTGTTTTTTTTTTTTCTTTAATAGTAGAGAAATTGGCCATAATTATCCCGTAAAGAAACCCACTAGCACTAGCCAAGGAGCAGATTAGTCCCTCTCCGGGGAGCGGAAGTTGAGGCCACGATGTTTTCCTAGCATCAGACAAGGCACCGGACAAACCCCCAGCACTTCTGGTTAGGGACGCCCTGCAGCGTCCCCCCAGCCATGCTGCACATGGCGTATTGCGCCTTTGGCTATTGAACTGAAAACAAAGACCCCTTTTTGTGGTTCTAACAATCTCTAGGAGATATTTTTCCTGGAAATTTTAAGACTTATTTCTCACATCAGCTCCATCTAAATTGATGATACTTCTGACCTTCTCATCTAATTACACTAGTATTTTGTCCCTTTTTCTATTAAATGGTTCCATTACATAACCCATTATGGGATTATGAGCCTACTCTAGGATTTCTCTTCTACAGTGAGGACAGGATTCTTTTTTTTTTTTTTTTTTAGAGAGAGAGAGACAGCATGAGCAGGGGTGAGGGGTAGAGGGAGTAGGGAGGGTGGGGGGGGAGAGAGAGAGAGAGAGAGAGAGAGAGAGAGAATCTTAAGCAGGCTCCATACTCAGCACAGAACCCAACACTGGGTTAATCCCATGTTAATCCCATGACCCTCGATCATGACCTGAGCCAAAATCAAGAGTCAAGAGTTGGACTCTTCACCAACTGAGCCACCCAGGCACCCCAGGACAGGACTCTGAAACACTGAATGCACATATGATGACTGTAGTAGTTAATACATAACTTGTTTTGTTACCTAGGACTTTCAAAACCCTTACTTGACAAATGCTCTTACTAACACTGGAGTAGAAGACACAGACAACCAAAATTCTGCCAAAATGGTGTGTGCCCTCACTTACAGAGAAATGTGTAGACTGGGTCACAAGACAAAGACAAAATGGAGAGAACTGAAAAGCAGGACGTAAAGCGACAATGTTCCAGAGGAGAAATAAGGGGAATGAAAACCTGAGTGAACAATGGGAAGTGAAGGAAAGAGCCTGAAGGGCCCCCTTCAAGACACCAGGTGTAAAAAGATGTGGGGAGCTGCCGCGGGCAGCCCAGATCAGCCCTCCTCCTGACTTTTGAATCAGAAAAGTCTCCGTGTCAAACAACATGCTCCTAATGTGTTATGAATTTCTATAGGGACCTAGTTAAAGGTAGAAATTAAGTAAATGGACAGATATTTATGAGAACATCATTAGGAAGACCTGTACTTCCTTACTAGGGAGTCGTATAAGTGAATTCTCTACTCTAACAACTAGCAAATTAACGTTGCATGGACTTTCCACTGGTTCCTGCCCCACGGTATTTGCCACATTTTGAGTTCTAAACCACTCTTTTCATTTTATTTCCTCCTGCCTGATATTCGGCTTTCATCTAGCCTATTGGGAACAGTTGCTATATTTGTGATTATTATGCAGGAGTTATAAAACAGAATTCTACAGCAGCATGCACCAGTGATACGCACAGATTACTAAATCAAGGCAGGGAATTCAACAAGAAAAATTAACTCACTGTGTTACCTATTATCATGGAGCGAGGTTGACTTTAGTGAAGACTTCTTCATCGAGGGCAGTAGGGCCAGTAATGATATGCCTAAACCATATTAATAGCAATTGCACTGCTAATTTCATTAGCATTTGCATTATCATTATATATTAATTACTACAGTCAAGCCACCAAAGACTCGTATCCGAATCTGACAGCACCAATTCCCCGGATGCCTTTTGTGGTTGCTGAATGATTACTGTTCAACAGTTTGCTGCCTTTGACAAATACAGAGCAACATAGGCTTCCCCGCTTTGATAAGGCCGAGAGCACACACATCGTTGAAGCCAAACCAACAAGTCCTCCAACACTTTGGGAGAACACTGCACAGAAGAATGAAGGAACGAATGATAGAACACCAGGCACATTGGTGCAGAGTTCCATCTTGGCTGCAGGTGGAAGGTTTTTGCTCAAATACAAAACAGTTTTCAATTACTGAAATTTCCCATGGTTTTCTCTGACGATGTGTGCTATTTGAAAAAAAAAAAGTCAGTGGTCAACCAAGTGTGGAAAACACAGGGGTAAACAGAAACATGATCTTACTGCAGACTTTCTCAGAGGCTTTAATATGGTACATCTTGTGACTCCATGAGAGGGGGACAGAGTTTGCAGAGTTTCCTAAAATCTATTTGACCATCGAATCTCTTTTCTCACTGCATATCCCTTAGAATTATTAATCCCAGGAATGCACTTTTGAAAAAGCAGAAGTAGTAGAATAGAATTGAAGCCAGAGAGTGAGTGTTTCTTAAAAGTAGAGACTAGAGAAGAAAGAAAGAAAGAGAGAGAGAGAAAGAAAGAAAGAAAGACAGAAAGAAAAAGAAAGAAAGAGAAAGAAAGAAAGAAAGAAAGAAAGAAAGAAAGAAAGAGAATTTCTATTTAAGGGAAACTTATTGTCACTAGAGGCTCCCTAATCTCCAAATAAACCTCCAGTCCACACTGACAGAAGACTCTAATGCCATTCTCAGCATCTCTGCAAATTATTGGGGCCTTATATTCTCCTGGATACTCTGGCCCCAAGCCTCAGGTTCCACTGAACCAAGACTTGATGGACCATCTCTGCTCTGGTGCACACTCTCCTTCCACCCCACATAAACCCAAATATGGAATGTCAACCCTTTCTTAGATTTTCACCAAAACCACACAAATAAACAAACCCTCTGATGAGTTCTGTTGGTGTTTAGCGAGCTTTGCGAAATTCTGGGGAGGCATTTGGAAATTCTACGGCAACAGTGTGATTGCAAGCAACTCGAAATTGAGTTCTAGACATATCTATGCTTTCTTTTTTCTTAAGCTTTATTGAGGTATAATTTATGTACCATAAAATTCACCTGTTGGAAGTACAACTGAATGGGTTTTAGTAGATTCACAAGGTGAGGACATACTTCTTCCTTCATTAGTTCTGAGACCTTGGGCTCCAGTCTCCCACAAAACGATTGGTCTTCTCTTTACCCCACCTCCTCTGTGTCTCTCTCACCCTCAAATTCAGTTTCTTTCATTTACAGATCTTTGACTCCCTTGCCTGCAGCCAATCCCTTCTAATCCCATCTCTCAACTCCAGGTAGCATATCAGAGACACTTCTCTTCCAGAGAGACATTCAGACATCAGAGTTTAAAAATAAAATAAATAGGGGTGCCTGGGATGCTCAGTTGGTTGGGTGTCCAACTTTGGCTTGGGTCATGATCTCGCAGTCCGTGAGTTCAGGCTCCACGTGGGGCTCTGTGCTGACAGCTCAAAGCCCGGAGCTTGCTTCGAATTCTGTGTCTCCCTCTCTCTCTCTCTCTCTCTTCCCTCCCCTCCTCATGCTCTCTCTCTCTCTCTCTCTCTCTCTCTCTTTCTCTCAAAAATAAATAAAAATTTTAAAAAATAAAGTAAATAATTAATAAAGACTTTATAGCACTAGCCCAATGCGCACCTCCCCTATAGAAACCACGTGATTAATTCTATCAGGTCACTTCTGGAAAGACCTTGGCTCTTCCTTTATATATTATCATCCTACCTAAAAAAAGCGATAGGTGTTCTCACAGCCTGCTACCTTCAATCCATCATCCCTTCCACTGAGTTATGTCCCTCAGACAAACTTCCAGTAAGACCCAGACAGAGAGCCTGGTTCAGACTCCCTTGTGTCATCACCCTGGTCTCTACCCCAACAAGCTGGGAAAATGCAATCCATTATTCAGTCATAAGCAACCGGCTCACCAGAGCAAGTGGGTACAGTACTTCTGGTTCAAGGCCTAGGCTCCCAACAACCACAGCCTAGACTTTCTCAAACCAAGGAGCGAAGGAGGGGAAGAAACTAGAGGAGAGAGATGCACACTGGGCTTTGGATCGGCCACATCGGATGTGGGCTGGGATGAGAGGAGGCCTCAAACCCCACCCGTAGCCCTGGGTGCTGAGGAAAGGCCAGCATGAAGGCCTGGCTCCCCATCCTTGGGGTGTTTCCACTGGTGAAGAGTAAACAGTTCAATTACAAAATGTGATGTTCATGTAGAATTCTTCCCAGAAAGGCAGCTCTATCCATATTTTAACCGTTGGGTAATTATTGCAATAAAACAAAGGTCTACACATTTGCATTTGAGCGGCTGCTCCCCAGACTATCTGTCTGTACCACCCCTGCGGGTTCTGGCCAGGCCATCCAAAGACCAGTCTTCTTCACGTTACCTTGAGGCATTTGCCTTGTGGAATTTCAACCTTCCGCTGTGTTTTATCACAAACCCTCAGCCTTTAGTTTTGAGTAAATCTTCCTTCAACACGTGAAATGGCTGGACACTGCCCACGTGCGGTAAGCCGACGCTGAGAGGGGGCGGAGGATGGTGTGAGGGACTTCCTGCCGAACCTACATGACACATCGCTGCCTCCCCTGTCGGCAAATGATGACAAGGCGAATAATCGAAACTTTATTTGGGAACCAAAGTCAACCATGACAGGTCTTGGAAAGACGTCTGAGTAAGCAGTGCTAGTGGCCCCCGGCCTACCTCCACTCCCTACAGCAGAACCGTATTTAAATTATTTTTTTAACGTTTATTTATTTTTGAGAGAGAGAGAAAGCAGAGGAGGGGCAGAAGATCTGAAGCAGGTTCGGCAGTGAGGGCAGACAGCCCAGTGTGGGGCTCGAACTCACAAGCTGCAAGATCACGACCTGAGCTGAAGTCGGAAACCCAACCAACTGAGCCACCCGTGCGCCCCAGCATCACCATATTTAAAGGCCTGTGGTGGCTGGAAGCCATGGGTTATCTCTGGACCACATTTCGTTCTCTGCAGCTAGGTGGTTAATTAATTTGCAAATGGGCTTTTAAACCTGCAAATTGGTTACCAGACCATTGCTTTCTGGGGTAAAGGGCCTTTTTCTGAAAAAATTCAAATCTGTTGAGAACAGACGCCTTTGTAAAATAGGAATATGAAAATACATGATGAGGAAACTGGTCGAGGATCTGGGTTTCACAGCAACATCATACTGCTGTAAAACTTTCTAAGCACTTGACCCCTGATTTCCATCCTCATGTCAGAGCAGACCATCCAAAAGATTGTGAGAGGAAGGACCCAACTTGCAGGTCATGCCCTGAAAGGAAAGGGGCATGTTCTCCGTTAAGCCTCCACACCCCACTTTCTGTTGGTGACAGTACAGCCAGGCCGTGACCTACCTGGTGCCGCACAGATGTGACGATCTTGCTGGCAGGATGGAGACACAAGACAGAAGGAGTCTGAGCCCCAGAGCTTTCACTGAGTGAACTGCCATACCAGCTAGAATTTGTATAATTCTACCTGATCCAGGAGACATTTGTCCCAACTGGCGAACCTATGCCCTTAACCAATATGGACTCAGAGCCAAACTGCTCATTGGAATAGCTCTACACATTATGGATGTCTGAGTATACACACAAGGACTAAAATATATCCCCAAGTCCAACTCGATTCTAATGTCTACACATTTGGGTATCACACTTTTGAAATTCTGACTGGTTTAGCAAAATCAGAGTCAGAAATTTACCACCTTTTTCTCCATGTGGGGACAGGCCAATGTCACCCCTGCTCTCTGCCAGCTGTTGCCCAAAGATGCACCTTGGTCATAATAAACAACACAGGATTATACGTATGCTAAAAAGCAAGGTGCAGTGATGAAATAGTATAAAAGAACAGATTTTTTTTTCAGGGGTTTTGAAGGAATTTGATAATAATTATTTTGTATTGAATGTTGAAGCAAGTTCACAGAAAACAGCCCATTTGCAAATGTTCCAACCACCTGCACACTGATCATTGACAGAATTCAAAAAGGTGTTAATTAGGGATGCACAAACAATAAAGTCAATTTAAGAGCACTATACCTGTATTCCAGAATAGTGCGTTAGTAAAAGAAACTGACTTGAAAAAGACCTTTAAGTTGATAGTTTAATACTCTTATAAATTTGGAACTGATTGCTTTTTACCCAATGTGTGTGTGTGTGTGTGTGTGTGTGTGTGTGTGTGTGTGTGTGTTCAATGATATTTCATTTAGTTTAAGCCTAGAGTAGAGCTTTCTCTGCATCTGAACAGTCCAGGATACAGCTGCTGGAAGGAGGGTCTGTGGCCTGTGTGGGTCAGGGATTATTTGTAATCTGTTTGTGCTAAGATAAGCAAAGAGTTTTGGGAATCAAGTACTTAAAGACTTTTATAGCAATATGAGATTGTCACGAGGCCCAAATTCGTGATGCACTTTCTGACAATTGTCATGGCAAATTACAAAAGTGTCAGTTCTGAACAGAGTTGAAATCTTGGCCCTTCACCCTAAATGGCGATGGCTCTCCTCACCAATGTGCGGATATAAAGGCCCCACTTGCAAGTTATCCCTCAGCTTCATTCATGTCTTAGCTCACACACAGCCAACATAAAAACTTCTCAAGGACAGAGGCACATTCCATAAGTCAGCATTCACAATAAGAACTAAACAAAAACTTAGCATTCCTATATTTTGCCACTTGGCAAAACAGCAAGACTTCTCGGAGGGCAAATCTGCAAAGTCTGTGTCTTAATAAGAATTAGGAAGTGATTTATTTTATAAGCTAAAGGAGTTAATGTTTGTGTGCGTGTATCTCCACTACAGAAACAGTAGTAGCATCCAGTCTTCTCCCCATTCTTCCTCAATCCTAAAACCAGTTCTTAGAATTCGCTCCAGGTGTCAGTAGCTACGCCTTCGGAAAGGGTCTTTTGTTAATACCAAAAGCATTTTGACTTATTTCTTTGGGGAAAAAAAAAAAAAGAAGTGAAAGCAGACACTTCTTTAAATCAGAAAGCTTTATTTTGCCCCTGGAGAAATGTAGCCTGGTGAAATGTCTGCATGAATTGTTATTATTATTTTATTGAGCAATAAACGAAAGTGTGATTGAGTCGCCAGTGACTCGGAGATATTGTTAAGCCTGGAATCACATGGTTGAATGACTGGCTGACCAGAACCTGGGTGATTCAAATGATCCAGAAGGCAAATGCGCCAGGAGCGAGAATGCCTCACACCAACGCAAACCCAATTAATGTCAACAAAATCCTGTTAAATTTATCGGTTGCTTGGCTTCTGAAAATGGTGGAACCAGCCCCTTTCCTGTGCCTGCAGGGCAAATTCATTAGACGGAAAACAGCATCTTGTTAACCATGGAGTTCAGCAACATAAACAAGGGGCCTGCGCCATGGTCCTGGAGACACCGACAGAAGACCAGCTTAGGAGGGAACACGGAGTGGGGGATGCTGACCTTCCTTTCCAACACCAATGAGTTGTCACGCAGTAGGTGCATCCTAAACCATACAGGATGGAAGCAGTACACCCCACTGTCATTCCGTTCATGAAGTAATGATCATACAAAGAACAAGGGAGGGAGGGGGAGGAGGGATTGAGATTTTGCCTCCATGTTCGCCAAAGATTCCCACTTACTTGTTCTTTGTTTTAGTTGTTCAAGTAAGAAAGATTCATTTGTGCTGATCCCACTTCAACCATATTTACATCACATGCCCCTATGCCCACAATTGGCCAATCTTAATGGAACAAAACAGAACTCACCACCCTCAAAGTCATCAAACCTACAAGGCTGACTCCTCTTCTCTGGGTCACCCCAACTGGATGAACACTGCTAAATTCATCTAAGTCAAGCACCCTTAAATTACCCATCATTGTGCCATTTGGCAATGGGATGGCACCACTTCTGAGATCTCCCATGCCGTAAAGCTCAACAACACTCGCCTTGTTCAAAGTAGAGCTGATACGCATTGAAAGGGCCATGGCACAGAGGGCTTTTGTGTGAACAGACTTACTCCCCTGGGGTAACAGCAGTATAGCCTAGAGAGCGGTTTGGCTGGAGAAGGCCAAAACAAAGTGCCAAAGAACCAAAAAGCATGGCTTATCAAAGAGACCATTTTCCCGGCCATGTCTGATTCTGAATCCAAACCCGTAACAACGCATACGGGGATTTCACGGTGTTCTATCAAAAATCTACTGAAATAAATCTGAAACATGGCAAAATATTGAGGTGAGATATTTGAGAAAAGTATTTGAGAAAAAGTCTCGCAAATATTTTTTTTCTCTTACAAAGAAAATGTTGTTTGTTGGTAAGCTACTAACACTAGATACAGCGCACGTTGGCAGTGGAATGTTAAACAATTATTACTCATTCATTGAGTCAACGCTCACAATGTGTCTGGCACTGATCTAGGTTAGTGGGGTAGTATTTATTTGTGTTCTTGCTTGTTTTCTGCTTCCATTTTTAATAGTGACTGGTGCACAAAGGGCATTTGGGAGGGTAATGAGACAGAACTATAGAAGCGAATGGTAGAACATTCTACCCATTTGAGAAAGGAAGTCACATGAAATCTCTAAGAGATGCTGTTCCAGCTCCCATAACTTTCAATGTCTATTTTTTTTAAAATTTTTTTTTTAGTGTTTATTTATTTTGAGAGAGAGAGAGAGAGAGAGAGAGAGCAAGCGGGGCAGGGGCAGAGAGAGAAAGAGACACAGAATCTGCAGCAGGCTCCAGGCTCCGAGGTGTCAGCACAGAGCCCGATTCGGGGCTTGAACTCACAGAGCCGTGAGATCACGACCTGAGCCGAGGTCGGACACCCAACCGACTGAGCCACCCAGGCGCCCCAACTTTCAATGTCTCTTAACGTTCGTGCTTTTATTTAGCCCATAAGAGAAATCAAACTTCATAAAGGAGTTGCTGATCATTAAATTAAAGAAAAAACAACAACAAACACGCACGCACAACAGATTCTGGCCACCCTCAACATGCTCCGACAAGGGGCTTCTGGAATACACAGCAGGCAACATTGAGGGGCAGGGAAGGCAGAAATAGGCCTGGGAACATCAATAGAACCCAGAAGCAGAGAGCACAGGGCCAGGGAGAAAGGAAGGACAGAGAATAATTCAACATGGTCTCCTAGAAGAAGTTTAGGTATAGAATGAAGGGATTTGGGAAAATCTGTACGTTAAAGTCTCTGGAGCCTTCCCCATATTCTCCTAGACTCCTGAGCCTTTGCTCTGTAGCACTTTCTCTTTGCTGATTTAGATGTTACGTACCCGCCCCCCAAATGTACAGTTTCACTGCTGATTTTTCTCCAGACCATTTGTTCGTTCTTGCTCTGGGCACCCAAATCCATAATTATTGTCAGCTGAGACAAAACTAGCCGCTTCACTACTTACCAAAGTATGCAGTCTCCACGGCATCGATCCCAGCAGAAATGCAGATCAGCTTTTCCAGGGAGAGCCCTCCTCCTGAAGCAATGACTCTGGGCCAGTGACTGCCGTCCAGAGGAGTCCTGAAGAGCTCACCTGGTCTGCAGGATGGGGTTGAGAGGGTCATGGGGCCTCACAGTGCACTTGACACATCGCAGACAGGGGTTCATAACCTGCTGCTCCCAGCAGTAAGATACTGATGACTTCATTTCTCTTCTCTTCTTGCCACTAGAATTCACTTGGTTCCTAGAAAATGGAGAAGAGAGGCCTGAGATCAGAGTTCCTTTTTACCCACCACTATGCACTGCCATTTTGCCAGAACTGGGCCCTGCACCTATGTGAAAGGCAAGGCACATTTCAGTCCTTAATGAGGTGATGCCTTCAGAATCCCCAGTGGCCAATGGACAGGGATGTGTGGTGTAAACCAGAGCTCAAGGAACAAGGGCGGAGGGGTGCAGAGCCATGTCCAAAAGCCACAGGCATTAAAGGGGTCAGAGCTCTGCTAAATAAAGTGAACCTTCTCTTCCACAATATTCTTCTCCTTGGATCAGCCTTGGCAGTTGTCCCCAAGACAAGAGGGAGCCTCATTGGGGCCACTCTGCAAATTCATGAGGCAAGAAGACATACAAGCTGGGCATATGCATGATTATTACAGGAAGAGAGAAACATTGGAACTATTTAGCATTTGCAGCTGGAAAGGGCTATTGCTGGTGGGGAAGAGACAGATGGGGTGGGGGAAACTTTCCAATCTTAATAAAATCCGTTTGCCTTTTCCAGTAAGTAAAGGATTGAGTGAAGACATGCCTGACCCTTTAATATCATCAGCTGGAATGGGAGAGATCTGAAAGAAAATATTTAGAAAAAGAGAGTCCATATTATGCCTTGCCAGTGTTACGCCTTAATGTATGCTCTCATTAGCAAGAAGCCAATTCGTATAAACAATGTCTTCTCAGCAGGCAACAGCAAGTTAATAAGGTACCCTCAACACTTGTTGGAGTTTCCAGGCTTTAATAAATACTTAAGGAGGTAGCATGGCTTTCCTGGCATTGAGTGCACACGTTGCAACAGGGAATAAATGGGGGCATACAGCGCGGCAAAGACCACCTTCCCTCAACGAGTTCCATTTTTCTCTTTCCACTGTCTGGGAACAGAGGAAGACGCGAGCAAAGCAATTATTCAGGCTTTACCTGGGAAGGGGAAAGATCACGCAGGGTATGACCAGGATGTACATAACAGAATAAAGACCAGAAAGGTTAGTTCATTTATTTATTTATTTCTAAAGGACTCTTTTTTTTTTTTTAATTCAGGAAGATGCTTTAAGTTTTTATTGCAAACAGATGTGACCTTTGAGGCAGGCAGATAAGCCATCTGGGTTTAAAAAACATGTCATTAATAACTGACTTTAGTTATCAAAGTAAATTTGCAAAGATCTGCCACAAATTGGACACCATTGCTTGACTTCATCTTCGTGTGTCTCAATCAGCTACAGTAACTGACACTTGAGACTGATTGTATTTGCCTTTGCCCAAAGCTTATTAGACCCACACTAGACAATTCTCTTCCCTCATCTTATCTAGCCTTGGTATATTTGCAAAATGGCACAAGAATCCCCAATTTCCTTGGTTTCCTTAACTTGATATGTTTACCAGAAACTCTGCACGTCCACACGTATCCAGAAAGTTTGTTTTGTTTCTTTCACTTAGATGAGTTGACATTGTCAGGGGGAAACTTAATTACTGGAGGTCAGCATTTTGGAATTATAAAAATGATTACATTGGAAATTCTTGGTGGTATTATATATACCTCAAAAGACAACATCTAAAAATCTGTGCTCCTTTGAGTACAGATCATAATTAGCTTCAATTATAAACCTAAACACCTATAAACACCTTAAATCTTCTCTAGAATTGGCACATTGTAAACCAGTTACTTACCTGACCTTTCAAGAATATTTATGGGGCGCCTGGGTGGCTCAGTCGGTTAAGCATCCGACTTCGACTCAGATCATGATCTCACGATTCGTGAGTTCGAGCCCCGCATCAGGCTCTGTGCTGAAAGCTTGGAGCCTGCGTTGGATTCTGTGTCTCCCTCTCTTTCTACCCTGCCCTCTCACACTCTGTCTGTCTCTCTTTCTCAAAAATAAACGTTAAAAATACTTTTTAAAAGATAAAAAAAACAAAAAGAATGTTTTTAAAACCAGTAGAGTACAGGATGCTTGCTATTGATCAAAAATAGATAAAGAAATTCCATAATAGGTGCTTACATACTTAACTTCTTTCTTCTTTATCTTCTGACACAAAAATGTTTTGCACCACCGGGTTGTTATTCCCAAGCCCCACCACAGATGAGGCATTAAAATCAAAATGACAAACTTATTAGCTTTAACTTTAATTGATTTTATACAATCAATGTTTTTAGTGGGTAAGTAAATTCACCTCTCAGCATATTTTAGTATTAAAAGATTACTTTGATGTCAAATAAAAATAAAATGGTTGTATCATTTAAATAAGCTTTTTAAGGATTACCTTCCCTATTTTCCATTTTATGTTACGCACACGAGGCACTGCCCATATTTCCAACATGTTTTGTTTCAATACCCTACTGTTAACATATTTATTTTGAAACAAATCTTCAGAGCTGAAAGTTCACATCGTTCCTTCAGAAAACTCAGTGTAATTCAATGTGTCACAACATCAGGATTGATCATGACTGGTTTCAGGGCAAAATTATTTGGACTCAATTGGGACTTCTCATTTTTCTCTCAGAAAACTTCCTATCTTCTGAAGACTTTAATAGGAAACTCGTATTTGTATGATTATACTTATAATAATTAAGTAATTTAAATCTAGAGGATACTTTAGCTCAAATGTATCATTTTGAGGCCAAGAAAATGGAGCTCCAGTATATATGGTTTATTATGAGGCAAACAAACAAAATGTGATACTGAATTATAAGACCTGCAGCTAATTCACTGACATTATTTCTTGAGTAGCAACAACCCCTAGAACCCCCCAAAATTGTAATCAGGCTCAACGTCTGTTATACTGTTATTTTCAAATCCAGAAAATCAAGCACAACTGAGCAGAATTTTAGAAGAAAAACACATTAAGTTGCAGATTCTACTCTAAGATCAGGTGCTCTGACTATACCCAAACCCATGCTGACACCTAAAGCAAGGAAGATGAATGTCATTTCCTTACTACAAATACATTGACATTTAAGTTATTATCAGCCAGCAGAAGAGACAAAAAGTAGATATCCTTGACCATTCAAAAGAGGACTTTCACGTATTCTCTATGTGACAATGTGCCCAGCACCTGTACCTGAGTGATTCTGCTTTTGATTCACCTCTAATCTTTATAATTTTCACTTTGACCTTTTTTGAGCGGACACGGAACTTTGATTTTTTTTTTTCATTCATTCATTTGGACATTCTAGACCTTTCATTGAGCCTCTAACACATGCAAGGCCTCATAAGATGGCATGAGTCCTAATAAAGCAAATACTGCCCTGGGCTGCATTAACAGAAACAGTGTGTCAGTGGTCAGTTACTACCAGAGTGTCACTTCCAGCCATACTAGTAGGGACACTCCTGGGGAGCATTATGAGGGGAGGAACCACAATTTGGGTGCCTGCAGTCAGGCACTAGCTCTGTTCAGCCCAGGGAGCAGATAACCTGGTTGTAAAGAACTTTGGGAATTCCCAGACTATATATAGTTTAGGGAATCCCCTCCCTATTTTTCTGTAGTATTGTTTTCTTCTGAGCTATTGGAGCTTTCTTACTTTTCGAGCATATGTTACCCCGTTTACTTTACCTGCTCCCAAATGGATACACTAGGCTACAAGATCTAGTACCAAGTTCTATATGGTGAACACGGTTAGGGTGTCATTTACTAACGGGCAGACGTATTTTCTGCTCATTTGCCTCTTCGCACTTTTGTTTCCCTCTCAAGTACATATCAAGCAAGAGCGTAAGAGAGATCCCAAGCCCCAGAACTGGGTAACGAGGTCCTTTGTTTATTTTAAGTATGTGCTTCATTTTTGCTTTTCTTGTTTACATACCCAATACGGCATGAGCAATTTCTTTGCACTCCTTATGCATTTAAACCGGAAAGAAAGAAAAAAAAAATATGATCATACTGGGAAGTTTATATGGTAAAAAGGAAGCCGGACTTTTACATTTATCACTGAGGTGGGTTGTGCAGAAAGAGTTTGATCATCTATCTCCATGGGTCAAGTTCCTTCCTTGTTCATAAAGCTCACCAAGCTTTCTTCATATCACTAGGATAAGGTCCAAATTCTCACTCAAAAAGTCATTTGTGTTTACCTAAATAAATTTATCTTAACTATGATTCACAGCAGGTGAACGTCTCCCAGCCCCCAGTGTGTTGTAAGACCAAACCAAAAAAGGGAGAGACAGGGAAAGAAAAAAACCCTTTCTTTGCCTCCACCTGACAAAAAATAATTTGTGGAATTCATCATCCATGAAGGACCAAGTCAACTGGAAAGGTAACAAGAGGCATCTTTACATCTAGAAGAGTCACTTTTGGTTGTGTTTTCCTTGACAGTTTTCCAGGCCGAGGTGGAAATTCTCCAGCATCCTCTACATGAAGTTCGGTGTTGGCAAAGTTGAGTGTAACAAGTCATGTTTACTATGTCAGTAGATTCTTTTTAAGGCTGAACTAAATTAATAGCATCATGCATGATTTACAATAAAACCTTAATGAAACGCTCAGAACTGTTTAAAGAGCTGCAGCAGGTTTTTAAGGAAATTGGTTGTCTGTATTTACTCTTTGAATTAAGTGTTAAAGGAAAACAGAATAATAATATAGAAAACCCGGGTTTCCTGTAACAACAATAATTATGATAACTAACATCTGTATATGGCTTTACAGTTTGCAATGTGCTTTCTCATACATTACCTCATTTAGTAGAGTGGGAATGTTTAATGATCAGTCTTATACTGCATTTCATTAATAGTATATATATATATGTATATATATATATATGTATGTATATATATATATATATATAGAGAGAGAGAGAGAGAGAGAGATGTATATATATACATCTCTCTCTCTCTATTAATAAGTACATTTAGAAGAAACTATCTTTATAAGCACTCTGCAGTAAGCCTGAACAGAAGGCTGATAGGGAGATGTTGAAATCCAATATCAACCCCATAAATCAAATACACATCAAATAAAATCTGTCAAACACTTCACAACGTTATGTGCACGTCACCAAACCCAAGGAGAATGCTGCTGTATCACCTCAGAATGATAAAGAGATCTAAAGTGTGAAAGCATGCTGTTAGAAGTTTCATTAAAGTCTTATTTACTAGTTCAGAATGAATTTACATTGATCTTTTAAACTATTGCTAACCACAAATGCATTAAATCTAAACAGTCTTCATTTACTGAGAAATAAATGTGTCAGCAGAACCATGACTTTTGTCCAATGTTGTTCCGGCATTTAATTCACAAAGGCTCAGTGTTAAGCTTTTTATTGCTTGTTGTGCTAAAGCATGTTCGCTTAATTGCAAATATATTTCCTTCCTGCATCATTATCAAAATTGTTATCTTGAGGAAATATTGTTTTTAAATAATCTGCTGCAAAACCAGAGCAGTACATGGGCTTATTCGGAATAATTGTTTCCTGCTACAGATGAGCTAGCAATTAAGTGGTAACGTGGCTTAAACAATTTTAAAAGGAGGTCAGGATGATAGAGATTGGGCTGTGCTGGTCCAAGTTCTAAGAAGCTTTGGGACTTTTTTGGCGTCCACATGCACTCATGGCTGGCTTAATCAATACTTCACCGTTTACATCTTAAAAGAACTTTGTTAATGGTTCTAGGACCTAATCCAATAAATAAATCATTGCAGTGTATTTCATAATTTTGTAAGATATACATTCTGTCAAAGAGGACCTTCATTTCCATCTCTGAAATGGAGAGGCATGTCTCAAGTTTGACCTTGACCTTTCCCTCTATTAACTTTGGGGAAAGGACTTGTATTCGAGTTTTAAAGCAAAGGATGCTAGTAACACTATTATGGGCACACCCATACTAAAACAAACAAAAAGACACATTACATTAAAAGAAGGAAAAAAGGACATGATGTGACTCCAGACAATCTAGGATTTTCATGCAATTTTCTTATTCTTTTTTTTATTGCTTTCAGTAGCTAAATACAGCAGGCATGGTGTTTCCATTTCAATGGGTGAAAATGTATTGAGAGTTTTCCCAGTTCTTCATTACTTAAGCACACACTAAATAGGTGACATCATTTTGTTCATTAAGTGGGACTTATAAAAAATTATGCTCTCTAGGAGACAAAACGTAGAGTTCAATATTATTTAAGTTCAAGGAAAAAAAAATGGGGCGCCTGGGTGGCTCAGTCGGTTGAGTATCTGGCTTCAGCTCAGGCCATGATCTCACAGTTTGTGGGTTTGAGCCCCTCATCAGGCTCTGCTGATAGCTCAGAGCCCGGAGCCTGTTTCAGATTCTGTGTCTCCCTCTCTCTCTGCCCCTCCCCTGTTTGCGCTCTGATTCTGTCTCAAAAATAAATAAACATTAAAAAAAATTTTTTTAAGAAAAAAAATAATTGTTTACTGAGCAGATGATTATGGAAAATAGTTTTGGGGGTGTTCATTATTTCTGGGATTAGCTATATCTCTAAAAATGGAGAAAGATACAATTTCTAGAAATTAAACCACGATAAGCCGAGCTTCCAATGGGAAGCAACCAAGATAAGTCACATTTGCAGGGGGATCAAAATGTAAGGACTTGATTGGTTACTGTTCCACTTTGAAAGAAGGGGGAAACCTTCCACTTACCTGTCATGACACAGAATTCTGTCCCAGTTTATTTCAGAGGGAAACAATAAAGAAATGAATGGCAGGGCAGGACCAGAGCTGGGTGGACCCTGGAGTCAGGCCAATGAGCAATTAGCCGTGACCTGCACAGCCAGGACTGGGGAGACTGACATCAACAATGCTGAGTGATAAGACCGTGACTTACATGCACACTCAGAGCCTACTTCCATTCAGCCTCTATCCTCTGCCCACCATGGGGTAGCAGGAGCCCAGGCAAGGGTCAGCCTTCCAAAGGTACAGATATCCGGTACCCACCCCAGACTGCGGTAAGCCATCTACAACCCAGAATCCGGGCAGCCTGGAAGACCACGGACTTGCCTGGGGAATTTTCTAGGATTCTCCGGCGGAGGTATCAGACCCAAAGGCTCCAGCATGGTGACAGAAATGGGTAGCAGATATTAAGTACACAGAAGATGGGTAACATGGGGAAGACATTTCCATCCTCAGAAGTCGGCTGAGCCTCTGAAACCTGGCTTCCAAAGAATGAAGGTGTTACCTTGCCACAACGCCGACATCCTCCCAAGTCTTGGCCCGCATGAATCTTTCAACATGCTCTCCTCTGGCCGCAGCCTTCCCTTCGTTGTCACCCTCCTCCTCTTGCTGGTCTCACATAGTTATAAATATTGCAGTTCCCGAGCACTTGTGTGCCCTTCCACGACTTCAGAACCCCCCTCTCTCTCTCTGCTTGCTCACCTCCACACACCTCCCACCACTTTCTGTTTGACCGAACACTACCTGTGGTTTTCTTGTACTTTCCACCATCCATTTAGGTACTCCAAAGTGTTGGATTATTGTCTTAAATGCCTCCTTGAAATCAAGACCAAATTCCCCTCTGAGGTCAAAGCTCAGCTTTCTCCTTGCCCACGGTGACCTGCTTTTCGGCAATCTCCTGTCCTCCATAAAAGCATACCGCATGCGCTAAAGTGGACCACACGGCAATAACCCTTTCCTGCTCCCAGGCTACAGAAATGCTGAGCTAGGCTTTATCATCTCGTCTTCTAATATTACCTTAACCTTCACAAGACGCCAGGTATACCCACTTCTTAAGTGCCATTCTCTGAAAAGACAGACAACATCAGGGCCACCAGCTACCTAGTTGTCCCTTAAGAAAACAAGATGTTCAACAAAAATTCAGGGCTGTCTGGAGATTGAAGCTAAGGAAAAGCATCTGAGTACTTCCAAAGGATTAATTTGAAAAATGGAAACCTGGTGTACATTCTTTTTGTGAACAACAACATGAACATTTATAGTCAAGGTCTGGCCTGGATAACAACACAGATGGCTCAAACTGGGAACTGGCAGAACATATCAGGCTGGCAAATGTGTTTTGGTTAGCTCCATACAGGCTTGTTTGTTTTTTCGTTGATTTGGCTGCCAGTATGTAGAAATCAGATATCCTGACAACAGAGAGCACATTCCCACATAGTGACTGAACAGTCGATATATGCCCTTCAGATGATACAACACGTATTTTTGGGGGTTTCAGGAACCCATCCTATTTCTCTCAAATACATAACCCAGGCCATCCCCAAGGGGATTTGAGTGGTCTACTGCAACTGATAAACTTTTTTTTTAATCAAGAAAGTTCTGATGAATAAAAAAACAATCAATGCATTTTTACTCATAGAATTTTTTTAACATTTATTTTTTGACAGAGAGAGTGTGCATGTGCAAGTGAGCAGGGAAGGGGCAGAGAGAGAGGGAGAGAGAATCCCAAGCTGACAGCACAGAGCCTGACTTGGGGCTCCAACTCACAAAACATGAGATGATGACCTGAGCCAAAATGAAGAGTTGGGCACTCAACCAACTGAGCCACCCAGGCGCCCCTTTACTCATGGTGTTTTATTGTTTTAATTTTCAATGTACTTTTGTGTATGTCCTCCTTACGTGCTCCTTTCAACCACATCCAATAAGTAGAACTATTTACTTTTTCTTTCCTTTTTTAACTTTATTGATTTATTTTGAGAGAGAGAGAGAGAGAGCAAGTAGAGGAGGGGAAGAGAGAGGGAGAAAAGAGAGAGAGAGAGAGAGAGCAAGTAGAGGAGGGGAAGAGAGAGGGAGAAAAAGAATCCCAAGCAGGGTCCTCACTCAGTGGGGAGCCCATGGCGGGGCTCAATACCACTAACGGTGAGATCATGACCTGAACGTAAACCAAGAGTTGGATGCTTAACCACTAAGCCACCCAGGCAAACCACCCCCCCCCCTTTTATTTTTTCTAATGATGAAAAGGTATAGGTCCCTTTGCATAACTGGCATTGGAAAGAAACCATGAGCATCCATCAAGGGCATTCCATGTTAACCTAACACTCACTTTATAATTCAAGGGCCATAGCCTCATGGACTAACCCAACTGTTGATCCATAAACAGTGTCCTTATCCTGAAGATTATGAAGTGAGCTTTATCAAAGAAACCACCAGCAGCATCCTTCAAATATTTACAAGTATCTAATACATGCATGTGTTTTATGTCTTGGTCAATTTATCTAATGGGTGGGAATTCCATTTTTATGAGTTCAGAATACTTCAACTTGTGGTCTTTTTATTCACATCTACTATATATAGATAGTAGATGTAGATAGATGATAGATAGATAGATAGAGATGTATATAGTAGATATAGATGTATATATAGATAGTAGATGTAGATAGATATAGATCTATATAGATATATATGTACATAGTAGATGTATATATAAGTAGTATACATCTAGAATATATATAGATATATTTTTATCAGACATAACCTTATCCAGCCGCTTTAGATATTAGTACTAACAATTTCAAGAATACTCAGGCAATAGGGTAGAACAGATTCTTCTAGAGTGAAAATAAATGAAAATCAATAAGAAGAAGAAGAAGACCGAGATGATACATTATAATAGCCTTTGGGGGAGGCCTTATAGAAAGAATAAGTCATTCATTAATGAGTATAAACCATATTACACATTCAATCATTCTAATCTTCAACTCATTCTTCCATTTTGTTCTTCCAATATTTTATTTCCATATGATGCCCTTTTACCCCATCAGCAGGATTCACTGGGAAGGCATGTTCTCTGATAAAACAAGGTCAATAATATTGTCATTTTCAACTGTGCTATCATTTTCACAGGTCCAAGTGGAAACGAAATCAATTAGGAGAACAAGTAGCACTGTTTTATCACTAATGAATGGATTTAGCGTTGTTTTCCATATTCCCACCTCTTAAAATGGAAGAAATAGACCAAATGTGGTACAGAGAAAGCTCAAATAGTCCATGCTAATGGTGGAAATACTTAAGTATCATCTGTATACAGCTAATATAAACCAAAGTGGTTTATTACCACCGTTCTGTGATTTATGACTCACATTATGACTTTATTTTGAAATGGTTGTATAAAATATTAATGTGTGGTAAAAGAACACACAACAAGAGCAGGGATCATGTTTTATCAGATGTAAGGCTGCTCAGTGATTTATTCCTCTTAATACACTGGATTCACGTCTTAGTATCCTATTTGCTCTTCTAATTATAATCAGCCTTTCACATTCAAGCTTTTCAAGGTGAGGCAGCCTTACTTTTGTTCCTAGATTGTAGGTTGCATACCGTTAATTTTTAAAGGGATGGAGTAGTTTATAACAAATGTGAATAATTTATAGTAAATGTTCTCAGCATTGATTAGTGTTCTTTTGAAATAGAATGCCTTCTTGATATGCATCATTCCTTTTAATGCCTTATGAAAAGTCAGAAGACCTGTTACTGCACTGCTTAATGGACAAATCAACTTTAATTTTAGTCATATATAATATGAAAGATAAGTACCTATGTTTTTCCCTGTTTGGAATTTGCCAGGCATTAACACTAAACATTAGCTCGAAGCAATCTAACGAGAAGTTAACAATGGGACCGAATTGCTCTCCTTTGGAATTTACGTTTGACGTGGTTGCTGCAAACTTTGGAGTTGGTGGTTTCCATAGTTGTTCACTACGCTGCATTTTAGGTGACTCCACGCCCCACTTTGCAAAGTTCCAACCCGAGGACTTAAGCAACAGATTCCACAACTTAACTACACAAAAAATTGATTTAGACTGAGTTCCTTATTTCATTTCGATTTGATCAGCTGTATCTGATTCATAAAAAACTGAGTATCTTGGGGCGCCTGGGTGGCTCAGTCAGTTAAGCGTCTGAGTCTTGGTTTTGACTCAGGTCATGACCTCACGGTTCATGAGTTCGAGCCCCTTGTTAGGCTCTGCAATGACAGCATGTAGTCTGCTTGGGATGCTCTCTCCCTGTCTCTCTGCCCCTCTCTGGCTTGATCTCTCTCTCTTAAAAATAAATGTATAAACATAATTAATAAAAATGCTTTTTAAACCTGAACATTGTTTTGAATTGCCACAAAAGTTAATATGGTTTCATCTCTACGGAACTCACCAACTATGATTTACACTATTACATCGTATATTTTAAAATGTCAGTTGAGGGGCGCCTGGGTGGCTCAGTTAAATGTTCGACTTCGGCTCAGGTCATGATCTCACGGTCCTTGAATTCGAGCCCTGTGTTTGGGGCTCTGTGCTGACAGCTCAGAGCCTGGAGCCTGCTTCAGATTCTGTGTCTCCCTCTTTCTCTGCCCCTCCCCCACTCACACTGTCTCCTTCTCTCTCTCAAAAATAAATAAATATTTAAAAATTTGTTGAATATCAATTGATACAGATAAAAATTATATAAATAATATCCAACACATGCTTTCTACATGCTTGATATATACTGTCTATACATTCTCCCTTTATTCTTTCCTATAACCTGTAAAATATTCTAATGCTTATTATACAAACAGGAAACTGAGGCACAGAATCAATGAGTCATTTTTCCTAGAGCGGCAACATCAGCAACAGGATTGGAATTAGGAACTTTGGTGATTTGGTTTCAGACTCCATGTTCTTACTATTATACTCTTCCTGTCCTCCTTTGCCCAGGAACACTGGCTACAAATTTTCTTCTATAAAAACAGAAAAATAAAGAGATCCAATGATTTGGGCTTTGAGAGAACAAAGCCTAACTTTAGAAGGCACCAATGTTAAGAATAAGGTTCAAATGATGGGAATTGAAAGAGGAAGAGGGTTGATTTTGCGTTTTAGATTCCTTAACACGTCCTTGAAAATGGTGGGGTGGCCATCTTTGACGTTCTCTAGAGTCCGTATAATGCACAACAGAGAGCACTGGTGCAGAGAACTGGAATATGAATCCAAGCTGAACCACTTCACCCTGGGCAGTCCTGGGATTATGAACCTTTCTGATCCAAGACTTCCATCTCCAAACTCAGATTATAACGCTTACTAGTACAACAGTCATTACTGTTAGAAATAAGGTCAAGTTTCTGGCATGTTGCAGGCACTCCATAGATAGGATAGGTACATAGCGTCTGTGATCATTGTTTCTGTACTATCAATTGTTACTCTTTCAGTAAGCCCATCCTCAGGATGAGTCACAGCAGGAATCTGTCTTAAGATCTTTAGTTAATTACCCTTCCCCTTGCTCTTGCCATTCAAATTTACATTGGAACTCACCGAGTTAAATTCTTAATTTCCAGCAGCCATTGAGAAAATCAGGGAAAATGAGGGCTTGAGAGAACGAATCGAACTAAAAGCAATGAAGGGAGAATATCAGAATCCTTATGATTTGGGGAAAGAAGACAGAAGGAAACTGAGAGGGAGAAGAAATGAAGAGAAGAGAGGGAGACAAAGTTTCTCTCAGAGAGAAAGGAGATCAATAATAGACCTTTCTGCAGGAATAACTGTGGTGGAAATAGAATCGACACCCAGCCAGGGTCATTTACTGTCTTACGCATCTGCTTATACAAGTTGCGTGAATAACCAAGAGTCCTGCCACAAACACTGAATTCCCCCAAAATAATAAATGGTAGTTTCATGGAAGGGAACCCCTGCTACAGTGCACACACCCTCTTTTTGTTAATGAAAGAGCACATTTACCTTCCAAGCTCCGTTTGGGTTTAGAACTTAGTTGCCGCAAGGCCAGGGTGTGAGGTCTTAACTGTTCCTCCTGACCCCACCAGCAGGGGATGGAAATATAACCCTTTATGTACCTGAAGGCACCATTCTCCGAGAAACGATTTGTAAAGTTGGCTCTATCTCTTAAGATGTGTGCATGAGGTGACAAATGGCCTGTCTGGAGCAATTATCAAAATGCTGCTTAGTTTTATCTTCATGTCCACCATCTTTATTTATTTACTTATTTATTTTGTTGCCCCTCCTGTCTCACAAGGATCATGACCACTTTTTTTTTTTTTCAATTTTTTTTTTTTATTTATTTTTGGGACAGAGAGAGACAGAGCATGAACGGGGGAGGGGCAGAGAGAGAGGGAGACACAGAATCGGAAACAGGCTCCAGGCTCTGAGCCATCAGCCCAGAGCCCGACGCGGGGCTCGAACTCCTGGACCGCGAGATCGTGACCTGGCTGAAGTCGGACGCTTAACCGACTGCGCCACCCAGGCGCCCCATGACCACTTTTTTAATTAACTTCTGCTACTTCCTTTTTCTCCTCTTTCTTTCCGGATTTTAATTCTTCCCTGAGAGCAGCTCAGAACCCAAGACCTATTCCTTTGGTCCAGACTCCCTGCAGCCCTCCCCTCAATGACCCAGTGGCCTGACTGGGAGTAAGTGCCATAGAAAGGAGGTCTGTAGGGGCACCTGGCACATTCATTGGGTTAAGGCTCTACACTGACAGCACAGAGCCTGCTTGGGATTCTCTCTCCCTTCCTCTCTCTCTGCCCCTCCCCCCATTTGCACTCTCTCTCTCTCTCTCTCTCGAAATAAATAAATAAACTAACAAAAAAGGAGGTCTATATAAATAACTATTAATGTGTGCTCTATGATGGAAATTTCTAAAGCCAAGAAGGACAATTTTGTATGGAACACTGCACGATTTAAAAAAATCCATTCAAACATAATCACTCAGGTATCATCTCAAATATTATTCCCCCAGAGATGTTTCACAGTTTCTGGTTCAAGTATTGTTGACCATTTGGCCAGTATAGCGAGTTGCCCATGAATTACTCGCACACATTAAAAGGCAGAAGTTAGCAAATGTATACAAGTATACTTGGGCTTTTCAAGAGAATTTTGAGGCTATCACTTTTTGGTTATTAAAAATTAAAATTGACTTTGGTGGATGGGAAAATCTCCCTGGAGTACTTGGAAGGTTATGCATCGAGACTGAGAAAGGAGTTATAAGTTCCAATTTCAACAAAAATTTCCTTACCTAAATAGGAAGTCAGGGGGGAAAAGGAAGGAAGGAAGGAAGGAAAGAAATTTACTTCATAACTTAGATCATTTTATTTTCCAATTAGAAAATAAGACCTAAACAAAAACAGTTTCTAAATCTCATGTGAGGATAAAGAAATGTCTTCTTCACTTGCAAATTTCCTTATATATTCTTTGAGAGGTAAAGCTAGTCTGTCTTCCTTCTAAACTTTTCTTTACTTTTTTAATGTTTATTTACCTATTTATTTTGATAGAGAGAGAGAGTGAGCAGGGAAGGGGCGGAGACAGGGAGACAGAATCCCAAGCAGGCTCTGCGCTGACAGCACAAAGCCCAAGGCAGGGCTCGATCTCACTAACGGAGAGATCATGACCTGAGCCAAAACCAACAGTAACACTTAGTCTACTCAGTCACCCAGGCACCCAGCTGCCAAACTTTTCTTTAAAAGAAATTTCCAAAAACTCTTCATTCTGTGACTTAAAAACATCCCCATTCACTCAGTGGTTTATTTAACAAATATTTTTGGAAGGCCTATTGTGTACCAGGCACTATCAAATCCCAGGGATCCAGCAATGAATGAGATGATCTTTGATCTCATGAAGTTTACAATCCAGTAGGGCAAAAGGAGAACATTCTTTAAATTACTTGCAGTGTATTTAACTTTTATGCATTCTCGTATATGTGATATATTTCATATTTTAAGTGAAAGAAATAATGAAGCCTCCAAGTAGATAAAGAAAGTTTTAAAAAAAATTGCAGTAGTGAGAATTGGTGAACACAGAAGTTCAGAAGGCTGCAGGAGCTGAACTGCATTATTAAGCCATGCAAATAGCTCAGAGATGAACAGTGGGGTGGGTATGCACCTGCTTCCAGGTGACCATAGGCATTTTACCAATGGTCTTTTCAAAACAATAACTCTCATATGTTGTCCAACATAAGGAGTGATTTTTATGGTGAAAATCTCAGAGCCAATAGAGGAACATCTTCCCCCATAGGGGGTGATTTTGGAAAGGAAGAGTTTTCAGAGATGATGGCCTTTTATAAATAAGCAGATACTTTCCCCAAATAGAATTCAATGTCTCAATCTACCTCCTGCTGAAATTACCATCACTAACACCAAAGCTTGAGTGTATGAAAAAACTTAGAGCTCATTTCCAAAAATTGTCCCAATATGGAGGTAATAAAAAAAAGAACATATAAAATATCAGAAAGGCAAAATAAACCTAAATCAACAAAACATTTGGTGCCAAAGTTTTCAAAAGTATAGGCATCTGATACAAAAAAACAATTAGCCAAAGCAATGTTAGTCAACAGCTCATCAGCATTTCAGGAAGTCAGAAAGATAAAATCATGATCTCTGGTATCTGACATCACTGTCGGGAGGAACAAAAGTAAGGAAGATCTATGTATGGCTCTAAAAATGACATTACTTGGACAAGAGTCACAACAGAAAAAGCACTGCTTATTTCGGAGAACAGTAGTATCAGACCTGAAACCCAGTAGTTGCTTAGAACTCAGACAAGGGTCACCACTGACTGGTGGTGCCTGTTTTGGTGCCCATTCAGATATATGTTCTTTCTCTTGTTTTCTCTCCATGGCTATCCTATGCCTTTGTAAATCCCTTGTAACACTCCCTCCTCACTACTATTCAATCAGCTTTCAAATGAGTGAAGATTACCTATGCACTGAGATTTCTGCTTTACCAAGTTTTACCGCAAGGGTTCCCAACCAGCTGCTTTCAAGTAATTGGCATCATAATGTGCAGAAAAATTACTTTTCTAATGGTTGCCTGGAAGATTTATATCCCTAAAATGTAATTAAAAAGTAGATTTAGAAATATGCCCAGGAACCAAAAAGATTAAATATTCATGTGGAGTGTAATTAATAAATTATATATCTCTTGATTACTAATGGCTTATTGACTGTAAAAGCATAACATTATGGAATATTAGGGCAAACAAAGGCTTTTGGGGAATATTGTTCAGCTTCAAGGATGAAGCTGCTGCCCTTGAATTTTCAGAAGAAATCCCGATTTTGCAGATAAAAATTTGTCTGATTCTTCCCATTATCGTTCTTCATTCATTCTATACGTGACAGAGTTTGCCATTCTTTATAAAATGAAACCTTTGTACTTTCCTGAATCATTTTTTATTGCATTAAATAAGATCCTATAAGCTTCCCAGTGGAAGTAAAGTTTGAAATTTAGAAGTATTTCTGACCTCTTCTATGAAAATAAAACGTCTAATACAAATGACAGTGGTAGAGAGAAGCATCTGAGGTGGGTGTGTAATGGGCAATCCTTGCAGGGCACTTTGAAGTTCAGGGTAGGATAAAACAACAAACAGAAATTTTTCTAATGATTTCAACTGACAATTTTAAGCACCAAGTATCTCCTGCTCTTAAAATTTTTCAACACATTCCTCAGAACCTTAGAATGCAAGGGTTGTAAAGTGTCCTGGGGGTTATCTGGTCTACCAGCTTCATTTTACATGTGAATTTGGGATTCTCTTATCCAAGGCAGTGAGATGACTCATGCCAACTTTCCAGGGTAACCCATGGCAAAACGGTAACAATAACTCAGGTCTGCCCACAACACCCACCCAAAGTTTTTCTTCTTTGTTTCACATAATATTTCAGGAACCAGAACGGCCAGATTTGTTAAGGATATTAACTTACTAATCTTTTTCTTCGAGTGTTTTTCTAAGAAATCTCACAAAAGCATACACAGAGGCAAGCAACATCCAAACCACCAGGACCACGCTTCAAAAATAGCTACCTCCCAGGATTCCCTCCCAGTCCAATCCCCACTATACCTTTGACTAAGACAATTAATTTTTTATGCCAGAGAATCTTCCAATGGAGAAAAACCAGCAAAGATGTGACCAAGGACCTAGAAGTTCAGTCTCATTTAATTCTTCTGAAATTAGACATCTTGCATTCCTCAGAAACAAGAACAAATAACTCTCAAGTCGGCACTTGGAGCAATGGAAGAAGAGCCTTGGCAAGAGTATCTGGGAAATCTTGCTCGATACGTTTTGCTCAGAAAACTTCCCAGAGAGAACCTGATGAGTGCTAAGGAAAGTTCATATGATTCCTGCAGCACAGTGCTTCCTGGGTGAGAGTTCACTGAGGAGGAGGGCTCGACTCTGATGCTTCCAGAACCATGAGCAGCTAGACCTTGGCTCTCTTCTCAGCTTCAGCGTTTCTTCTTGAGGCAGGCCCTTTCTATCTGCACACTTTCTTCACAGCACACATTATAATTACCCTGAACTTTTTGTCCATTTATCAAGTCATCTGTTGTATCTGTTTATTTTATATACATTTTTATCCACCCATTTATTTATCTATTTATCTGTTTCATGTTTTCCTCTTTAGAGTAGACTCTAAGCTGCATGAGGGCAAATACCTTCTTCACTTCTTTAACATCAGAGCCAACACCAGAAGAAAGGGTGTTCCCTACGTATCTGTTGAGAAATAAGGGCACCCATAAGGACAGAAAGTTCTAGAAAAACTGCCACACTGGCTCTTGCCCTCCTTGGCCTTGGCCATCACTCTTCTTCCATGTCAACATTGGTGTCTCTGCCATTTTCCCTGAATCCAAAATGTGAGGAAGAAGGTGGAGGTCTTCCATCTCTAGGAGGTGGCTGTCATCAATGTGGAAAACTCTGTGAGGATAGGAACAGTGACAATATGCTCCAGAGTAGTACTTCACCTCGAGGCCAAGTGGATAATGTGGCAAAGCATCTCTCACAAGACGGCAATCAAAGCAACTTCTAGAATGAAATAGGTGGTCTCTCTGCAGTGACCATGAGGAAATGACAATTAAACTATAGCTCTGAACAAGAAATAGAATCCGAGGGGTGGGGGAGGGAAATAAGTAGGCAAGACTTTTCCAAGTTATATTAGAAATTCAGGCATTTAACAGATACGTGGTTCTATTAATCTTGCATGAGTTTAATTTGTAATTTCTAGTTTACAGAGTTCTTCTTGCCTGCTTATGAAAGATGTCATTCATCTATTCTTACGAGTGTCACTCTAGGATTCTTTAGTCAGGTTTTTAAAATTTCAGTGTAAGCTCAAAGATGTCATATTTCTTGGAAAAAAAAAAGACTTTAACATCTGAACACATGACATGACCTTCCTCATCAAACAGCATCACATCTCAGTTCATGTCCCCTTACCTGTCATTTTGCTGTCACAGCTTCAGTCCCTATTAGCTCAGCAGCTAACGAAGACACAAACACCAGGAAAGTGGTATATGGACAGATTAACACAGACCCAAAGGCTCCAAAATATGAACTTGCTGGCTTAACTCCAGTAGAAATTAAATCACTGGAATGATTCTTTAAAACTTGTAAATATTATCATTGATAAATCTTAATACTGTATTTCTTCAAGCTAACAATGGTAATTGTCACCAGAAACACTACCTGTATAACAAAAATAGTCCTTCGTCGCTTAACAAATAATTAGTGGCGTAGGCATTTCAGAAAATTTCTAATTTATAGATGAGAAAATCAAGTCCCCTTGGGGTTAAGTGACTTGTGCAAATTCCCATAGTCATCTGTTAAAATAAGTACACAACCTAAATGGTATTTCTTTTGATGCTGTTATTGTATTTTCTGCAACTGTATTCATCACGGCAGAAGTGTAGTTGACCACGATCTTGACCGTTATTTTGTCTAATACTAACAGCTGTGTTTAAGCCATGTGACAGGATAGTCATATCTGTTGTGTTCTCCTTATTTTTGTGTCCTCCCTCCAAGATACCAGTGGAATGCTGTGTTCAATTCTGCCTCAGGAAAGATTCTTTTCTTTTATTTTTTAACACTTATTTATTTTTGAGAGACAGGGAGAGACAGAGCATGAGCGGGGAAGGGGCAGAGAGAGAGGGAGACACAGAATCGGAAGCAGGCTTCAGGCTCTGAGCTGCCAGCACAGAGCCCAACGTGGGTCTCGAACTCACAGACTGTGAGATCATGACCTGAGCCAAAGTCAGAAGCTTAATTGACTGAGATGCCCAGGCTCAGGATAAACTTTAAAGTTACAGGGGCTCCTGGGTAGCTCATTCGGTTGAGCGTCTGACTCTTGATCTCCGCTCAGGTCATGATCTCACAGTTCGTGGGATTGAGCCCCATATCAGCTCCACGCTGATGGTGCTGAGCCTGCTTGGGATTCTCTCTCGCACTCTCTCTCTGCCACTCGCCTGCTCACGCACTTGTGTGCAGCTCTCCCCTCCTCAAAAAAACAAAAACTTGAAAACAAATAAATTAAAGTTACTAAGAAGTAAAATACAAATAAAAATACTTGCTATGACTTTAAAACAGATAAAAGATGTCTATACTGAGTAACTTACATGTACACCTAAGGTCTAATGGAAAACATAAAAAGACTTGCTCTGTTTCCAGATTTTCAAAACTTCTACCAGATTATTACTTATTCAAACACAAATTAAAGTTTAATATAATTAGGAACATATTCCAAAACAACAAATGGAGGCTGACTGTTTATTTTGGATAGAGATTGCAAATACTTCAGCAAGTGACGTCTAAAAATACAAAATCCTTCCCAGGACAGAACTGTGTGGCATTTTATCAAACATGCAGTGGTTATCTGATTTGACTCTCCTTCACAGTTTCTGTTGGTAACATGAACATTTTAGACCTTAATTATGCACATTCAAAGTCCCTTATGGCAATTTCTAGATCCAAAAATTTCTGGAAACTGAAACCCTTGTGCTAACTCATTTGGGGCAAAACCTATCCTGAAGTGACACGTGGCTATGGGAATATTGATATATTTGCTTAAGGACGTATCAACAGTTGATTATGGAGTAATGTTGCACATCCTGTCAGGGCTGTTTCACAGTGTGCATATTAAGTTAGCTTTCCAAATCCAAACACTTCCAAATTGCTTTGTTTTTAAACTCTTTTTATTTTATCTTTTTAAATTTTTTATTTGAGAGAGATAGAGCGTGCACATGCAAGCAGGGTAGAGGGACAAAGGGATAGAAAAAGGGACAGAATCTTAAGCAGGTTCCAGGCTGAGCATGGAGCCCTACATGGGGCTCAATCCCACAACCCTGGGATCATGACTTGACTGAGCCTAAATCAAGAGTCGGACACTCAACTTACTGAGCCACTCGGGCACCCCCCAAAACTTCCAAATTTCAAGACACGTCTGGTTCAAGCTTTCAAGAGATGGACGGTGACCCTGGGATCTATCTTACGTTACTGCCTAATGTCATCATACTTTAACAACAGCACCAAAGTCCCTTTGCTGAACTGTCTGTCCTCTGTGATCACAAGCCACACGTGGCCCAAATTTCACCAGCCCTCAGTGCTAATCACCTGACAGAGTATTAGAAACATCAGCACAGGAAAATCATCTTTTGTGGTTGTTGATGGCTTGTAGGAAATCCACAGAAATTCTGCAAACCTTCATTCACAAAAGTGATGACAACAGAATTCTTAGTTATAGAACTTTAAATACTCATCTGCCTTATATATTCTGGAATCTCTCAACAATATAAGATATGGATCACTCAAAAGTGTTCCCTATTTTAAAATAAGTTTCTGACATTTGGTTTTGAAATAAAATTATTTTCCACTAACTAAAGCACCAAAAATATTTTAGGCTTATGCTGAGGTGCTCTAGAAGTGAGGAAATAGGAAAAACAATTAAGCTTGCCATATTTAAACTTGTAAACAATTTTTTGATGACATATTGGTAAAAAAGAGAGGTCATTAAATTTTCAAATCCATGTGGATTTGAATGTTTGTTGAATACTGAGTATTCAAGTTGACTTGTACTTAAAATAAGCAATTATTTTCTACCATTTTATAACTCTTATCCCACTTCTTCCTGTGTAAATTCATCAAATTTATAAAATGAATTGGCATCACAAACACAGACACTGAACGCTCAGTGATTAAAGTACTCCCTGGATAAGTCATATATTTGGGGTAACATATTAATTCTTGGGAAGCTTCTCAGGGGCCATTTAGCATATTTAAATAATAAGTAAGGAAATCAACATCAATTAATATTTTCTCTGTGCCCGCAGGGTACTTGGCACCGGCTGTTGGACTCAGTGGGAAACAGTCATTAACTGTCCCTGTTCTCAAAGGGCATTTTCCAAACAGACGGTAATACCAATCTCATTCTTGTACCAAACCGCAGAAAGCAAACAGAAAAATATAATTTTAGCCAATTAAGAGACTTTGTTTTTTAATGAATACTTCAGCTGGCTTAAATCTTTGTCTTTGAGGTGGTGGAGGAGAGATTGGGAAAATAGAAGGATAAGACAGGGCATTGATGGAAGAAGGAAGAAAGCAGGAGACTGCTGAGTGGACATGATGTGTTCCTTCCTCTGAACAGCCAGCTACCCGGCTGGTCCATTCGTTCAACACCACATCCCAAGAGCTAACTCTGTGCCCAACGCTGTCCTGGGTTCTGGGGATAGAAGAGTGAATCACGTAGCCCTTCCCCTCAAATATCCAGTGGGAACCATTGAGATCTCTAGCTCAGTGGGTTATCATGGAGATTCAATGAGCTCATGTGTGTGACGCAGTTCGAACAATGCCTGGCACATAACCAGTATTGCACAGATACTGTAGGGCATAAATGCTGTACTACTGGGGGGAAATGGGCGCATAAACAGACATTTTCAGTGCAGCTTGATAAGGGAGAGTAGAGGATGCTACAGAACGCTGCACAGGGTCAGGGGTGGGTGGAGAGGAAGGGTGAGCAGATTAGCAGGGACTCCGGACTCCTGTGCAGATATCTATGCATTAATCCAGAGAGGTGCAGCTGTACAGCTGGGCTGCCCCCAGATCAGGCAGGAATGCTGCCTGTGCTGCCTCCCCAAACCACATGCCCTGGCTTGGAGCCATAGGCACCAGAATCAAGGGCATTTTCTCTTCCTGTCAGCAAGCGTCCCCCCTCCAGGATGGGCATTTCCCAGGCTTTAAGTAAGAGGTGAAACTGATCAGATCTGTTATTTGAACAATTACTCACAATGGCTGATTCTATTTTCCCCAGAGGATCAGACACTCTGCTGGGTGTAGTTACTGTGTGAGGTTCTGCCCATGGCATTTTCTCGGCCCTTTTCACGACAGCCTCGGGGATTGGGAGAGGGGCTCAAGTCTCTGGCAGGCCCTGACTCCACCTAGAAAACCCACTAGGGCAGGGCCCTCCAGTAGGGATGCTGCAGCTACCTGGTTCCCAGGTATCTCAGTGTGAACCACCTATGTGACAGTGTCTTCAATACAGAGGGGAAAATAGGAATCTGGCTCTGACTACTGAATGCTAAATAAAACTGCTAGTTTGGTTCATGTCCCATCACTTAAAGCCTAGAGAGGAGACAGGGAGGGAGGCAATCCACAATGACTCGCCTGGGATGTAGCACCGTGAAATACCCATTAGGTGAGATATTAGTGATGCAGTTACAGGTGGAGATCACAGGCTGCCATGGTTCCTGCATCTGTTCAATGAGTGTCAGGAGGCTGCTGTGGACCAGGCCTCGAGCAGGGGTGCAGGGGATCCAAAGTGAACAGAGAGAGCACATCTCCAGCTTCCAGAGTGCATATTCAGCTTCGTCAGATGGATTCTCAAGGACTCACAGTAGATACTTGTAGGGACAGGCTGCTACTGGTTGAGGAGGACACTCTAAGCAATTCGTGGGGGCACTGGACATTGTATGTCATTTACTGACTCCTAAAAAGGGAGAGCAGGCCTAGGATAATACAGGGGTGTGTCTGGGCCTGAATCTTAGAAGCCTTCTGTGAGTGGGCTCTTGGGAAGTTGGGGGCGTGTCTCCCCAGGTTCCCCAGAGCCTGTTCTAGACTCGTCATGGCATCCACTCAAGCATCTGTTGGATCCCATTCACCTCAGATCTGGGTCCTCACTCAGCACCTCTCATTGGGTCTTCCCCAGCCCCAGCCCTGCAACATTTGGGCTGCAGGCCAGCTATGGCACCACTTCAAGAGTGAGGCCCTGAGTTAAACCCTAAACTCCAGAGCCCCTTCTTCCATTTCTTTCCTCAATTTCCCCTCTACCACAAGGCCTTGTGGTATTGATTGATTGATTGATTGAGAATCTTAAGTGGGTTCCATACCCAGCGCGAAGCCAGATTTGGGGTTCAATCTCATGATCCTGGGATCATGACCTGAGCCAATATCAAGAGTCAAATGGTCAACCAACTAAGTCACCCAGGTGCCCCCATCTACTTTTAAATTAAAAAAAAAAAATCTCATTTCAAAGCTCAGGGATTGGGGGAAGCTGGCTCAATGTCTTAGAGGATTTTAGAGGAAGTAAAAAGAAAACAAAACCAAAAACCATGATTTAATCTCTCTCCAATTTACTAATTGTGAAAAGAAATATCCGTTTGATTCACAAAGGTGGAGCAAATTAACCTCTGGTTTTTTAACTTTTTTTGTTGTTGCTGTTTGTTTATTTTTGAGAGAGAGAGAGACAGGGCGTGAGCAGGGGAGGCTCAGAAAGAGAGGGAGACACAGAATCTGAAGCAGCCTCCAGACTCTGAGCTGTTAGCACAGAGCCCGACATGGGGCTCGGGACCACGAACGGTGACATAATGACCTGAGCTGAAGTCAGACACTTAACCGATTGAGCCTCCCAGGCACCCCGGTCTCAAGGTTCCAGAAGTCTCTTGCCTTGAGAAGGTCTCCATGCCATACACACTAATGACTGCTTTTACTCTTTAAACGAAAAGTCTTAAGGCTAACCTTTTTCTCCATAATCCATGAATTGGGAGCCTAGATAATGCTGGGAGGTGGGTGGGGTTTGTGTTAATTCTTCAGTTATATACAGTTAAGGAGAGAAAAATGATGAGTTTATAGAAACCCAAAAGAAAGAAAAAGAAAGGTGTTTTGGATGCATAATGGTCAAGCCATTATCTCCTGAATATATTTGGGGGCCTCAGATCAGATTTCTAGTTCCAATTCTGAACCAAGTATTAAACAGATAACTTTGTCAAAACTGGGTAACCTCCATGAGGCTTCATCTTGCTCGTTTACAGAAAGTGAGAAGGAGTTACATCTTTCGCGTACGGGCCCCAGGGTGACAACGTGGCTGACGATGTTCTGCACCTTGAAAGCTGCAGACTCAGAACTACACCGAGCTATTGGCTCCTTTCCTAATGGATGGAACACGCAGCATGACATTGCAAAGGGCCGAGTCCTGACACATTGTCTAAGGATGTGCCTGCTTTGTGACCTCAGAGATCGAGAGGAAAAGTCCAAAGGTCCAAAGGGGAAAGCCCAAAAATCTGAAATTACGCTTTAAAATCTTGTGAAGAAAACCATCCTGTGACTGCACTTCGTCACAGATCCCAACCTGCAAGTCTGGACGGTCACCAGTTTTCTGGAGACACTCAGAGCAACAGACAGGCAGATAAGGGCAGACGCACGCCAGGTTCCTCGGGCATCTGAGAGGGGAGGCGTGCCCCTTCTCAGCATCACCAAGTTTACATAGCAGTCAGCAAGAGAACAGTCACGTGATTCCCAACTGGACTCCAGATAGAATTCTTTGGGCACCAGCTATCGGCTAGCCCTGTGCTAAATACCGAAAGGCTTTACTCCTTCCAACAACCCCGAGGCACTCAAATGCGTTCCCCTAATTCTTCAGAGGCAATGACTACAGAAATGTGCACACTGACTTACTGATGATATAAGCCATGGGTTAAGCTTGAGTCTTCCTGAGAATAATGATGCCGATTATTGACTCACATCTGACTACGTGCCAGACATTATGCCAAGTGCTTTCCATATATTATTTCCGATCTTTCTCACCAAATTCTACGTGTCAGGGATTATTATTATTCCCATTTTACAGATTAAGAAACTGACTCTCAGGAAAGAGTCACTTACTTGCTCAAGCACACAGAGCTTATGTGATCCCATCCAGAATTCATCTTTTTTCTCTGCTCCACAATTTCCTCAGGAGAAAGGTCTACACTTTAGCATTGATGGGGCAGGACATTATTGAAGTGACCTGTAATTATTGATCTATGTAGACATTGGAAATGTCCCAGGCAGCCACTTCCCAGCCCACAGACCCTCATTTTGTTCAGGCAGTAACGTGTCACTCTGGATGGTTTAGCTTGGCTAACTGAACAGTGGCAATCCCAATCGATTTAGCCAGTGATCGGTTTAGTGGTTGCTATCTGACCTTGTTCTGACCAAAGAGATATAAGAGATCTGTTCCGGATTTCTGCAAAAGATTTTCTTCCCTGACAAGTAAGACACACAGGGGACAAAGTCCCTTTGTCCCAGCTCCTCCTACTGGCTACACCACCGTGAGTCATGTGAGGACCCAGTGTTTGGAGCACCGGCAGCCATCTTGTGAGCATGAGTAGGATGTGGGGGCATTTTTCAGAATGAGAAAGAAAAAAGTTCGGAGGCTTGAAGACACGATTAGCCATCAAACCTAATCCTGGGGTCACCTACTTCCAGAGGTTTTGTAATGTAAATAAATGTTTTTATGGCATAAGCCACAGTTACTAATTTTGTATTTTAACTTAATAATTTTCCTATTACTCCAAATATATCCCAACTGATACAGTTATGAAGTCAAATCAGAAGACAATTTGTATTCACTCTGAAAATGAAACTTGAGCATGTTCAGTGACTGAATGAGTTACTTATTCTGAACATGGTTCTTGTCCTCAAAGTCACTTAGAAGGACAGTTAGTGACTTGTTGGAACTTTGACTCAAGCATGGTTCTCTCCTTGCTTCTGTAAGGGAGGAAAAGCTTCTTCTCCACTCTCTTAAGTTATCTCCCTGGGACATGCAAATGAAAGGAACAACAGACAGAATAACAAGAGAGACGCATGTGAAGTGTATGTGATGTTAATATTTTTTATGTGACACCGAGGGCTTCGTAGGCAAGAAGTGGCTACCACGAAAAAGAGTTAGACTCAGGAACTTATATACCATTTTAACAAAAAAATGATAAATTTATAGAAAAGCAAAAAAGTGAAGAAAAGGGATGGGGCTTTCAGGGGTGGCTATACATACATACATACATACATACATACGTACATACATACAAGGGAATGTATGAGGTAAACTAATGGAAGAAGAGGTTTGTTGGAGCGGGATTAATCTTGGCATCAGCTCCATCCCCCGGGGAAAAATGTTCTCTTCTTCCCCATACCAAGAGGGTACCTTTCTCATGGGAAATTTATGTCCTGCTTTTAGGCAGAGAGGGTAAGTGTGGAGAGCCTTCCTCTATCTGCCATCTCTCGATTGCCTTCAGCTCAAAATAATCAATATCCCAAAATGGCATATTTTGGAGTGCCATGTTCTAGTTCCCTTCACTTCCAAATAAATAACATATCCGTTATTTTACTTACATATTTACGATACAAATATTCTGTATTTGTATTAGAAATATTTGTATTTGAATTATAACTATAATGCAAATATTTCATTTTATAATGTTTATAATATTACTACAAAGGCCACAAGCATCTAATCACAAGGCTTATTGTATATCATATTTAAACTTGTGGTATGAATATGTAATATTGTAACAACCACCACAGAATCGCAGAGAGCAGAAGTGAAAGTTGTCCCAGCATTAAAATGTACTAAAACTTTTTAATAGTCTAAAAGTAATATACGTTACATTTGAGCTTCATCCACATTGTGCATATCAGCAGTTGACTCCTTTTTATTCACGAGTGGCATTGCATTGTACAAACATATCATAATTTGATTATTAATTTTCCTGCTGATGGTCATTTAGGATGTTTCCAGTTTGGAGCTATTATGACTAATGTTGCTATCAACATTCTTGTACAAATCATTTAAGTGGATTTATCCTCCCCACCCCCCCCACCCCCCATTTCTCTAGGGTAGAGAACAGGTAAAACCAAGTTTTGGGGGCTGTAAATCAGAACAGCACCCCTAGGGATGTCATGAGGGACCTTTCTGAGGTCACGGAAATATTCTGTATCCTGACCTGAGCGGTGACTATGAAGTAGATACATTTATCAAACCTCATCAGACCGTGAGGTTTAATGTATGTAAATTACGTTCCACTTTTAAAATCATAAAAAAGAGAAAACAGTCCAAAAGAGTATAAGATTGCAGTGGATAAAAGGAATCCATTACATCAGCATCCATTACAGCTACTTTCTTATGTTTGCAGACATCGGGAAGCTAAGAATCATGTTTCTCAGACTTTCTTGAATCCAGGAGGCAAAAACTAAGCTTCTTCAAATCAGATGCACTCATGCAACATTTGCAAAGGAGCAGGCAAAGAGAGGTGAGGGGGAGGCCATCTTTCTGCTATTTGATGTTGCTGAAGGTCAGTGAGGTGGTGGGCAGTGAAAGGGGTTCTCCTGACCTGGACAGGTGTCCCTGTGGCCAAAGCCAGACTCACCATTCCACGGGTGGTCACAAGCCGCGTGTATCTGGAGGGGCAGTCAGAACAGGGAGAAGCTGCATGTAGCAAGTCTGTTTTGATTTTTGTTTCATTGTGTTCTACTGTGAATCTTGACAAGCATACATAATAGTTGCAAATACCATATGACGACTGCCCAAATAGCCACCACCTAGATTCTATAATTGTGAACGTTTTGTTATAACCGCTTCATCACATGTCCACCATATTTTCACACATCACTGCTTATTTCTGATGCACTGACAGTGCAAAGTTGCCCTCAGTGGTTCTGCTGATGGCGTCCCAGTCCCCTCCTGGGTTAGTGGCTTCCTTAGAGGGCCAGTGCCCCGACGTGTCCTTGGAGCACCTGGGTGGCCGGCCTAGCGTCCTCTCCCTCAGCTTTTCCCCAAAATTCTGTAGGTCCCCCCACTCCCCATAGTGCAGTGTGTCTGCTCTGCCACAACACATCCTTCTAAGACTCCAGGATATATTGCTCATGTAGGATTGAGAGTCGGGGGATGATGTCACCGTAAAATGACAATTGTCTTGATTCATATACAATTTTTCCCAGCAAAAAGAGCAGGAAAAGAACAAATCTCCAGCTCGGCTACAGGATGCTTCTCGGTTCTCTCCTAAGAAAAATGAGCATGATCACCTACACAAAGGTGCCCTTCGTGACAAGAGGGGACTCCCAACCTTGCACAGAACAGGTGGACTCTTCCTCCCAGGGTTCAGAGCTTCCATCTGCACTTTTTCAGGCCTAAAGTGAATATTTTCACTCATTTGTTTCTGTCCATTTTTAACATCCCTGAGGCTAACTCTGGCCATGTTCGGTTGCCTGTGCAAGAGCCCTCTGAGGTTCTAATTGTTGCATTTGCTGGTGCTGTGGACGCAAAATTAAATCGGTTTTGAATGCTCTGCGCTGAATCTGTGTGCTCTGTTGTTAATTTTGAAGAACACAGGGTTTTTCCAGAACACATATACTAGGTTATAAAAGAAAGACCTATCACATCAATTTTTGCTTAACAACTATGGTCTACTCCCACACCTGCAATTGAAATTTGATTCATACAGAAATAAAAGAATTCCCCCATCCTGTTCCAGTCGCCCACACCAGGCTCAGAAATAATCACCAAAAACAGGGTTTTGGACCCTTCTGGCTCAGCTAAGACTGTCTCTCCAACACCCGCACATATAGTCTGCCTCATTGTCTGATTTGGTGTGATTTATTTAAACAACCTTGTAAACATGTAGACACTTCGGATGTGTCCATTTTTTTGTTAGCATAGACACTTCTGTAACGACTATCTTTCAACATACTTCTTTATGGACCTAGCTGAGCACGGATGCAAAAGGCATTGCTAAACTCTTTTTTTTTTTAAATTTTTTTTTTAACGTTTATTTATTTTTGAGACAGAGAGAGACAGAGCATGAACAGGGGAGGGGCAGAGAGAGAGGGAGACACAGAATCTGGAACAGGCTGCAGGCTCTGAGCGGTCAGCACAGAGCCTGACGCGGGGCTCGAACTCACGGGCTGTGAGATCATGACCTGAGCCGAAGTCGGACGCTTAACCGACCAAGCCACCCAGGCACCCCTCAGTAGCCTCTTAATTGGTCTCTGTGCTTATGTGTGCCCTCCCTCCCTTGCATGTAGACAGTCTTACCTTTTTTCTGTTGTTTCAAGTGAATAAGGCTTTCTTTTAAAGATAGGAATTTCATAGTTTCCATAGATGAAAATAATTTTTAATACGTATTTTGAAGATTTCAACTTTTATTTTTTTTTTAATTTTTTTTTTCAACGTTTATTTATTTTTGGGACAGAGAGAGACAGAGCATGAACGGGGGAGGGGCAGAGAGAGAGGGAGACACAGCATCGGAAACAGGCTCCAGGCTCCGAGCCATCAGCCCAGAGCCTGACGCGGGGCTCGAACTCCCGGACCGCGAGATCGTGACCTGGCTGAAGTCGGACGCTTAACCGACTGCGCCACCCAGGCGCCCCACCATTATTTTACTTCTGATTGTTGTATCATGTTGACAAATTCCTCCCCCTTTCTAAGAATGTATACATAGATACGTACATATGTAGATAGACAGAAAGAGATATGGATTTAAGATCCTTTAGTTTTATGGTTAAATCTTTGCTTCATTTGACATTTGTTTGATATTGGGAATAGAAGGGTTTTGTTTTTTTTCTTTAAGTTTATTTATTTATTTTGAGAGAGAGGCAGAGAGAGAGAAAGAATCCCAAGCGGGCTCCACACTGTCAGCATGGAGCACAACGTGGGCCTCAAACCATGAGATCATGACCTGAGCTGAAATCAAGAGTCTGTCGCTTTAACCAACTGAGCCAGCCGGGCACCCCTGGGCATAGGAGCTTTTTGTGGCAAGGTGGAAAACCTTGACTAATCCACCACGCCATGTGCATTCAGTTTCTGAATATTTACTTCTGAATATAGGTAGGAGGAAAAGATGTCCTTACAGGCTTATGTTTTAAAATTCCATCAGCCAGTTTAAAGATAAATGATTACTTATTTTAGCAAAAGCAAAGATTGACTTGATATTAAAACTTTTCTATTGTATGGTAAAAATGATTGGGAAAAATGGACTGACAGTTAAATTAGTGTGGAAAGGGGAAGATCTCATGGTACAGCTATGAAGAGAATGTTGGATAACATTTTGAAGCCAAGAAATATGTATAGAAATTCAAGTAGCAGTGCAAATTAGAATATAGATTATATTGCAATTATAATCCATACACAAATGTCTGGCATGCTAGTCTTCACAGCCTTAAGTAAAATAGCCATTAAGAACTATATTGAATTTTTAGTTATTTAATTCCACTTAGGGCATGAATGAACTTTCAAGAAAAGCTCAACTTAGAAATTCTTAATATCTGGTCAGAATGAAATGTATGATGTCACTTTTGCTGCTTCACTATTTCATGATTGGGGGGGGGGGGGAATCACACATATAATGTTCATGAGTAATTATCTGTGACTCAAGGGACACCTGGGTGGCTCAGTAGGTTGAGAGCCCAGCTCTTATCAAGAGCTTATCAAGTCCAGCTCAGGTCATGATCTCATGGTTCGTGAGTTCAAGCCATGCATCCGGCTCTGTGCTGACAGTGTGAGTCTACTTGGGATTCTCTCTCTCCCTCTCTGCCCCCCTACTCTCTCTCTTCCTCCCTCTCTCAAAAATAATAAACATTTTTAAAAAATTATCTGTGATTCAAAACAAAGAGTATAAGAATAATTTTTTAAAAATTGTTTTTAATCTTTATTTAGTTTTAAGAGATAGAGACAGAGTGTGAGTCGGGGAGGAACAGAGAGAGAGGGAGACACAGAATCCAAAGCAGGCTCCAGGCTCCAACCTGTCAGCACAGAGCCCAACACCGGGCTCGAACTCACAAACCGAGCCGCGAGATCATGACTTGAGCTGAAGTCGGATGCGTAATCAACTGAGCCACCCAGGTGCCCAAAGAACATTTTTTAAAAAGAAGAGTCTTGCTCCTCTACAAACCGTAATTGAAAGCTAACATCTGCTTTATTTGATAAATATACCTGCTGGTGACAATAGGAAAACCAGCCACTGCGAGTGAGTGCCTTGTCACCACACTGTGTCAAACTTTTAAAATATGACTAATCAGGTTTCTATTCTTTTAGGCCTTTGCAATTTGAAAAAAAAAATGTTCAAACCTAGAGGAAAGTGTCGAGAACAGTACAATAAATGCTGATATAATCTTCGTGCAAATCCCCCATGGTCTCCTTCTCCCCCTCTGTGTGTGTCTCCTCCAGGTGATACGCCATGCTGGGAAAGGTGCCAGTCCAGAAATGAGGCATTCACGGGTTCCTGTTCTCGATCTGCCTGCAATAAGCAGGAAGACCCTGGATAAACCTCTTTACCTCTGCAGATCTCCATTCCCCCGTCTACCAGATAAAGACGCTGCACCCAAGTCTCAAGGTCCATTTACCGCCATTTTCCATAACCTGTAACGGTTGTATACATACAGAGAGAATAAAGGAGGATCTGGAAGACGCATTGGGGAAGGATGAAGAAAGCAAACTGGAAAACAGAACGCAAGGGATGCTTAGAATAGTAAGAAACAATCTTTTTAGAGAAGTGTTTTCCTAAACTTTGGGAAAGTTAAGAAAACAACTCTCTTTCAAACTTACTCCGGAGGCACAAAGCCTGACTGTCTGCTGGTGTTCAAATATCAGCACAAAGTGCAGTAAACCTCATTAATTTTCCCTAATTGGGTGGAAAGTTGTGGAAAAGTCTGAAGTAGAGAAACGCTTTCACAAAATTCAACTTAATTTCAAGTTCGCATGGCAACAAAGGATGACAGGGCCCCGAGGAAGGGGAACAGCGGAATGTCTTAGAGAATTTTTAAGATTTTTAATAATAGGTTAAAAAAAACACATTAGGAATTAGAACATTCATTGTTTTGCAGAAACACTTAAATACAAAGTGGTTTTACGCTTTAGTTTCACATTTTATAAGGCCTCAGCTTTAAGAAGACTATATATTTCCCTAGTTTATAATTTTCATTTGCTCGGCAAACCCTTCCCCCACCCCTGGTCCTAATATATCAACGCACTTCACCAGCTTTTTACATTTATCCCAGTTTCTGAATTAGTGGGTTTCTCAATGGCCAGGGTCAGACTGTTTCTTTTCTAAAAATCCTCAAGACTTTCATGCTCCCAGGAAATGCACCTGTCAACGTGGTATGTGCATTCTCTCATTTTCTTAAAAGCAGGAACTAGGTTTCATTTTTCACCCTTGATTTTAAAGCATTTGGAGAGCTTGAAAGAGAAGGGGCCCGTCAGCGCGGGAGCAAATAAATCTAATCGTGGTGAAAAGGTGATGAAAGCCTTGCGCTTACATTTCCTCAATTTGTTCTTAAAATAATCCTTGACACACTCTTTGATTGAGGACCAACTCTTGATTTTCCAAGGCTGGGGTCACAGAGATCAGGAACAAAAGACAGAGTTATTTTAAAGCACAAATTTGAGCAATTACTTCCCACCTTTTCCTCTCAATATTTCCAAAGATGTTAATAAGTAGCTAAATTGACTTCTTTGAATTCTGTTTTGCTCCGTTCCACTGCCTACCATATAACAGGTACACTGTTCAGCAGAATGCTGGTTAAGGGAAATTGACAGGAGGGAAATCTAACTGAAAATATCACCACCAGCCATTGAAGGCGTATGGGTGTTTCTAGTGGTGGTGACTACCCAACCGCAGATTGAAAAGAGGCAAAATAAACATGGGTAATATTGGGAGGAGGAAGGACTAAAACTGGGGAGGGTGACAGATGCTATCAATGTCATGCCAGTGTCCCCAGGCATATATACATCTATATGTGGTGTGTGTGTGTGTGCGTGTGTGTGTATATACACACACCCCCCCCCCCACACACACACACACACTGGTCTATGTATGGTCCATACATGATTCCCTACTCCTGCTATATTCACCTGCAGCTCTCAGTCCCTTGCCCCCATGGATGTCTCTCTGGCCGTGTGAAGGAGACTGGAAACGCTAGACAGTGAATGCTCCTGGATCAGCTCTCAGCCCCTAGTTGGAGGATAAATAGTCAACTTTCTTCTTCCACCTCTGTAGGGTGGAATAGCTCTGAAAGCATCTTCCACCCTGTCTCCCAAAGACAAACCTTGCAAATGAGGCACTGACCACTCTTTGTTCTGGACCACATGTTCAAGGATGTTTGTAGAGCAAATAGCCTTGTATAGCAAATAGTCTCCCTCAGCAACAAAGGGCAAGAATTCTTACTGCCCATTATATAAGATTTCGATTCCCTAAGTACAAGCTTCCAACCCACTACCTGTGTAGGCAAAGTCTAGGCCCATCTGGATCATACCCATGGTACTAGGTTCAAGGAGAGTCAACACTCTAATGCTTACACTGTCTGCTGTACTATAAGTAACAAAGTACTTTGTTTCTGATATAGGGATCTCATATTTTCTGCCAGTATCCATGAAACTGTGTCAAGCCAACCTATTAACTTGAAAGTATGGTGGTCATCTTAGACTCCATTGATCTCACATCATGGAAAATGACCAATTGCAGATTGAATTTGAATTTGGCTGAAATTAGAATAATCATTTTCTAATAATATTTACTTTAAAACATTGCTGTATTATTCAGATAGGATCCTAATTAAAATGTAATACTTTGAAAAAGAGATCTCCAGTTTTTTTCTGGCCACGAAACTTAAAGTTGAACCACTCAAGCCCCCAGTTATTGCCAGATATACCAGGGGCTATAGATTTAATAAGATTTACTACACCGATTCTCTCAGATAGTGAAGTTGCTCACAGATCCAGGGCACAAGTACAGCTCTCTTCCCTGAGAACTATTGCAGTCTTAAGAACTCCCAGCGTAACAATCAAACACTCATTACTTTTGCTTCTTAGTTCTGGAACTGTGGGTCAATATTGGACTTGTTTGTTTGTTCACTTATTTGTTACAGCATCAAAGAGTCAATCGCATTAAGTGTATGCATTAAAATGACAATGGAGAAAAAAAATATAATTAATGGTGGAAAGAAGGAAAGTCATTACGACTTCTGCATGTTGAGAGGGAAGGCAAGCTCCAGGCTGGTGCTTGAGATTGGCAATGTGTTTGAAGTCCAAAGGGTTTTTGCATTCATTCCTAGGTGGAGAAAGGGTGTGAGTGGCTCCATATACAGAGCAGAAAGAGGAACTGTTAAGAACGTTACCAGCTTCTGTAGCTCCATGGAGAGCAGTCAAGTTTATTTTATAGATCACTGAAAATGAATGAAGCCTGCCATGGCTTAAAAACCCATATAGGAATTATTATATAATACATTATATAGTTATATGACTGTGTAATAATGTACATTAGAATTGTGTGTAAGAATTGTATATGTGTGGGGCGCCTGGGTGGCTCATTCAGTTAAGCATCTGACTTCAGCTCAGTATCACGATCTCATGATTCATTTGTGAGTTTGAGCCCTGCATCAGACTCTGCTGTCAGCATAGAGCCCGCTTTGGGTCCTCTGTTCCCCTTTCTCCCTCTGCCCCTTCCCCGCTGGTTCTCCCTCTCTCCCTTTCTCAAAATAAATAAATAAACTTAAAAAAAAGAACTGTATATGTTATATATTAATATACTAGTATATATACATAGTTATTAGTAACATATGTAGTTAACTTCAGTGTAGCCATTTCAGAAAAAGCTCTTTCTAGACTGCCTATAAAAATAAAGGTTTTCTGTACTATTGCTGGTTCTCTATATTATATTGAAACTTCTGCAGTTACATGTCAGTTATAAAACATACCATTAAGATAATATCAAAAAGGTTAGATTAGTTCAACTGTACTATAGGTATGATAATCTTCACTTCAAATCAGAAACCAAAAAGACCCAAAGCTGGGGAAATAATTTCACCCTTGCTTAATATGCTTTTCAGATTAATCTAAGAATGACACCAAAAGGCCAAGATAAGAAATGCAGGCCTTGAATGCAAGCAAACTCCTTTTTTTTTTCAAAGAGTATTTTACTGTCAGAATTGAATATACTGATGTGATAAAATGGTAGGTATTAACAGTGTCCTAAAGCACGTCAGTTTTCCACCATTTTGTTTGTTTAAGGACTTTTAGTTTCAAACAGAAATAAAGTGAGCTTTCTTCCCGGAAAATAGAATATTCATTGCCCTACCTAATTCTGACACTGATTTTGTAAGTTATTGGAAGAGCAAGCATTGAATGCACAGTTGCTTACTTAGCACCTATGATACCAGGCATTGTGTTTGGTGTATGGGTTCAGAGGGATAAACACAGCTGATGCCCTTAAGGAACTCAAATTCAGATTTCTTTTTTCAAGATAAAAAATAATACATGACTTAGTTTCCCCTTCCTCAAGGCTATACAAGTGGGAATTTGTTCCAAATTATCTGCAAAATAGAAAGCAAGGGAAATCAAGACTAGCTTTTATCAGCATGTTGCCTGCGTATTCTAACTAACTATGGTAGGAGCCTTCTTCCCTGTGGAAGTGTGAAGGGCCAACCTGTTAAAAGCTCTTACTTCCATATACTTCTTTTAGGGTCTGTCTTTCTAATTTAGTTGCTTGGTTTCTGAAAACTCCTTTCGCCAGGTCAACGTGAGGATCCTGGGGCTGCTGGGAAAATGGGCTTAGCTGGGGCAAATGAAGCAAAGACGAAGAGCACCTCCAGATGAGGTAAAAGGGGGGAGTCCAGATTCCTTGTAACTCAGCCCAGATCCTGAGGGCAGAAGACCAGCTAGGGATTGAGGGCCAAGCCACAGCTAGCAATCAAGTGGGCTCCTTGGCTTAGAGTGTCCTTACAGCTAAAGACACACTGTGAAGAACTGGATGATTTTGCAAATATGTTCCACAAACTGTCCTCTTTTATGCAAATGATTCCAAGGACAGTGTCCCACTTCAATTTATGAGGCTGGTATAACCTAGTCATCAAAACTAAGCAGGGACATTATAAGTAAAAAAATTACTATAGGCAATCCATCTTATGATCCTAAATGCAAAAATTCTAAATAAAATATAGGTAACCTAAATCCAGCAGACCATTAAATAAATAACAAAGACATTGTGTTAGGTTAACATTAGAAAATCTATTCATATAATTCACAACACATTGCAAGAGAAAAACTATATGATGAACACTATACGTAGAAATACACAAAGATGCAATACCTTTAAAGACAACAAAACAAATAAGTACCTGAAACAAGTCAAGCATGGAAGGGACTCCTTTAGTCTGGTCAATGAAATCAGAATCTAAACCTTACACAATAGTAAATAATTAGTAGCATTCTTTTAAGAGGAACAAGTCAGGAACAATAAATAAGTCCTACTCTCACGGTTTTTATTTAACCAGTGATCGTAGCCAGCATAATAAGGCACGAAAAAGAAATAATTGCTATAAGCATTGAAAAAGAAGAAATAAAATTGTTATTATTTACAGACTGTAGGATTATTTACATAGAAAATTCAAGGAAAACCATGACTTACTAATGAAAAGAAGTAGAGATAGAGAAATAGGTCAAATAAAGTGATTAGGGAAACTTACAATAAACCAACATGTCCATGTGTACTTCATGTATGCTGATGGTGATGCTATAAACCAATAAGGAAGATCAGACTATTCAAAGAATGTTTCTGGGTTGACTGACTATCCATTTGAAAAAAATGTCTTTGCTTCATGCCAGATACAAAAATGAATTCCAGATGGATTGAAAACCTAAAGGTTTTTTAAATTTAACATTTATAGAAGAAAACAATACAGAACAATTTTAGAATTCCAGTGCAGAGAATCATTTCTAAACCAAGACACAAAAATGACAAGAGAGGAAAGTGATACATTTTTTGCTGTGTTGAAATTTGAAACCTCTGTATGACACCATAAAAATCTATAAAGCAAATATTAGAAAAGACATGAGAGCACAAATACCCACAAAGGAGATTTTCTTTTAGGTCCTATTGGCCAGAAATGTGTCAGATGATCACCAATCATTGCTTATCCACAGGAGCTTAGGGAGGACATTTCTTCCTTTCTTAAGACATTGTAATCTCACACCTCAACCAAATCAGGACACTTTTAACAGGAAGAGTGGAGGAAAATGTTGGCTCTGTAGACAATCTACAGCATCTACCAAAGACCATTAATAAGCAATTTACAGAAGAACAAACCAGAACAACCAATAAACCAATGAAAAGTTGTGGGCTTCACTAGTAATCAAAGGAACACAATTTAACTGGGGGGCAGGGAGGAAAGGGAGGGCAAGAGAGAATACCATACAGTCATGAGATTGACTGTAATTCTAAAACTTATTAAAACCAAGTTTTGTGGTTTTATGAGGCCCATCTCCACTTAGATGCCTCCTGATTCAATGTATTCAAAACAAAACTCCTTCCTCCAAATTGTTTCTTCTTCCCAGCCAAAGTCAAGGACACCACCAACAACAACTACAGGGAAAGACTTGAATCGTGCTAAACTAATGGCATTGCCTCACCACTCATATCTAGTAACTCTGACATAGCTGTAAATCCCTCCTTTCTTTTCCCACACCTCTAGAATCCATCTCCACTGTCAGGGGGGATGTCCTCATCATCATTCCCTGCAAGGAAAACCTCTTAACCCATCTTTCTGCCTTATGTATTGCTGCCTTTCAACCATTATTCATCAGGTAGAGGCACTGTGTCTCCTATGCTTAAATGTATCCAGTAGCCTCTGTTATAAAGATCAAGTTAGGGGCAACTGGGTGGCTCAGTTGGTTAAGTGTCCGACTTTGGCTCAGGTCATAGTCTTGGGGTTCTTAGGTTCCAGCCCTGCATCAGGCTCTGTGCTGACAGCTCGGTGCCTGCTTCAGATTCTGTATCTCCCTCTCTCTCTGCCCCTCCCCTGCTGCGCTCTCTCTCTCAAAAATAAACATTAAAAAAAAAAAAGATCAAGCTAAATCCCAAGAGAGATGTCCCTTAATGATATGCCTGTATCTCTTCCAGTCTCATCTACCATTCTGTCTTGTATTCCACACATTCCTATTGGTATAATTTTCTTTTCCCCAAGTATGCTGATTAACAGTTATTTTAGTCAGATTCCATGAGTGGTAAATTTATCCAGTAATTATATGAAATAATTTTGTTTTGCTTTCATCCTTCAATAAATGTTTATTCAAGTTGATAGTTTTTATCCCTCCATATTTTGAGGGCCAAGGAAGTTCACTAATGATGGTACCAAGGACACAGACCAATGATTTGGAGCCCAACAAAAAGACTTGGCTTCCTCCTAATTTCTGTCTGGGACCAACCTTACCTGTAAAACTGAGTCTTTTTTCAAATTTCTCCACAAACTCTAATCAACTTCTTTCCTTTGCTTACCTCTGACTACATTAATTCTCCTCCAAAAAAAAACCAGCAATAGGGGCACATTCCTATATAGCTTTGTACAGTAGGAAGACCTTAGGAGCATTCTTGCACATTGCCATACTTTAAGGCAAAGCCAGAACTGTTATGAATAGTTTCCATAACTTAAAAAAATACATAAGTTAAACAAGATATCTTAAACGTTCTATTTTATTTTATTTTTTTTTAAATTTATTTATTTAAATTAGGCCCCACACCCAATGTGGGGCTCGAACTCATGACCCTGATATCAAGAGTCCCATGCTTTACCAACTGAGCCAGCCAGGTGCCCCATAAACTTTCTATTTTAATTCCACATGTTAAAGCCAGAGAGGAGACTCAATGCTCAGGACACTAAGGCTTACTTATTCTTGTAATTTTGTCTTTTGCTTCTAGCTAGTAAATGTAGATACATGTATGTTAATCACTAGATTACCAGTACCCTCATTTGGGCAAAATTGGGTAACTCTGTTTCATCTCTAAATCACTAATATTTGCGGCTAACTTAATTGATTTATGCCAAAGATGTAAGTGAAAGTTGTTTTGAGTTTTGTTTTATCACAGAACTATTAATTTAATGTTTGGAAGAGAAAGACAAAATCTTTTGAAAAACTAAAAGGAATGAAGGGTCCGTTAGCCACAAGAAAAACATGCCAAGGAGAGGCACAAACATACAGGCTTCAGAAGGAGTATGAATTTAAATCAAATATCCTTCAGAGAAGCAGACATTACTTGTTTTTTGAAAAAGATATCGTTGACCTAAAAATGCATGAAACATAGATATTCATTCTAAACAACCCAAAAATATTAACTCGTTTTCTCCCTAATTTGTCATTTCCTTTGGCATACTTGCATACAGTCTGAAATCCACCATATAGCACTTAGCATACATGTAGTCTTACAATTGCCCTCTTGGAATCTGAATGTGTAGAAGCCTCATCTCAATGCAAATTGACTATAAATTCTTTGGGGGTAAGGACCATGATTTTTGTTGTTGCTGTTCTTTTCTAATTACTGGAAATATCTCATAATACCTACTTTGGTATTGTGCTTAGGTTTACGTAATAGATTGGAGTTCCCCAAATGCTACACTTCCTTTTATCAAGCAATATTTCTTCTTTCTGAAATAAACCAAGGAAATACTCATCTCATCCTCCAGGAAATAGACATTAAAGAGACGGTGAAAAAGATATTATGAAAAATTGTATGCCAATAAGCTCAACAATTTTGATGAAATGAGTACATTCCTTGACAATAACATCTTACCAAAGCTGACACAAGAAGAAAGAAAACATATAAATAGCTCTGTATTTATCTTAGAAATTGAATCTATAAATAAAAATCTTCCCACAAAGCAAATTCTAGGTCCAGATGGGTTCAACTGTGAGCTCTTTTTTTTTGGAGCCCTTTTCAATATGTAAAGAAGAAATAACATCCATTGTACACAAGACTAGAAGAAGTTCAGCTTAATCATGATATGAAAATCTGTCAGGCTCACTTATTAGATCAAAATCCTGAACAAATTATTCACAAACTGAATCTAGCAATGTATGTAAAAGGAAAATACATTATGGCAAATTTGGGTTTATCTTAAGCATGCAAAGTTGGATTAAAATGAGAAAATCAATTAATGTCATTAACCACATTAACAGATTAAATGTGAAATCATCATATGATACTTCTAATAATGTAAAAAAATGACTAAATAAAATTTAATATTCATTTGTGGTTTTTTTAATCAGCTTTTAGTAAACTAAGAATACGAAGGGACTTCCTTAAGCTATAATGAAAATCTATGGCAAAAATCACACTTCAAGGTGAAAATTGAAAGCTCTCTTAGGGGAATCAGGAACTAGATTCAGATGCATGTTATTTTAGTTTCTATCAACATTTTAGTGGAAGTTGTAGCAAGTGCAAGAAAACATAAGCTAAATGCATAAGAATTGTTATTTAGGAAACAAAACTTTCATTATTCACAAGTTATATGTATAATTTTAGCATCTGTGTTCATGGGTAAATTTGTACTGTCACTTTCCTCTCCCATTCATGTCAGGATTAGTCAAGTTTATGCTAGACTTTTTCAATATTCTGGAATAGTTTATGTATGTATTGGCCATGTGTCTTATTTTCTGATGCTTCGACATGGGGGGGATGGTGGGGAGTGGCTTGCTGACCTTGGAGGGACTGCTCTTCCCAGAGTTAATTAATCTCAGAGATAGTAGACAACTCACCCCTGATCATGCCTTTCAAATGTAAACCAATCAGTCCACAGCCCACATCCTTAACCACCTCTCACAGCAGGCTTTCACACTCCAGGCCACTAGCCATCTGTCCCAGTCACTCCAGTGACAGTTACCAAACAACAAGGACATCTCCTATGCCCCAGATCCTCCTGGAATTATTCAAACTAGCCAGCCTTAAACCTGCTTACCCTGCCTCACCCCCACTCTTCCTTCCTAAGAAACTCCAATAAAGTTTCTTGCCAGACTTCTCCTTCCCCAGCCTCCTGACCACTCCTGGGGTTTCGCCATGGGGGAAGGCCATGGCATAGCATGCCCCCTCCTCTTGGGATCTAGGAGTGTAACAAAGTATTTTTTTTTCAAAGTATGTTTTCAATGGCATTCATCTCCTGATCTGCTGACATTGCCATACCTCAATAATAATAAAGCCTATAGTAAAACCTCGGATTGTGAGTAACTTGTTCTGTGAGGGTTCCACAACATGAGCAAACATTTATAAGACATTTTCACTTGATAAATGAGCAATGTCTTGCAATATTAGTACATGACACCGAATATCACATGATCACAACTGAGCCAATGGTTCTTGAAATTCGCTTTAACGTACAAATGCTTTGGATTACAAGCATGTTTCCAGAAGGAGTTATGCTCGCAAACCAAGGTCTTACATATTTTAAAACAATATAAAATCAGAATTATTTGTAGAAGTTGCCAGTAAGTTCTACAAATAATCTGAATATTTTCTGTGTGGGAAGTTTTTTTAACATTAACTTCATTTTACGGAATTATTCAAGTTTTCTATTTCTTTAAGTTTTACTATTTTTGCTTTCTAAATACTTTGTTTTTCTAATATTTTGGTGGTTTTTTTTTTTAATTGTTGAATACTTCTTTTCCTAAGTATTTTCTAATTGCCATATCATTTCCTCTACATTCTGCCCTGGGAAGTTTCCTTCACCTTGATCTTAAACACTTTCATACGTTAATGATTTCAGTTCTATATCTTCAACTCCTGAACTTTAGACCTGTAAACCCGCCATCCTACTTGATGTTTGCACTTCAGCATCTACTAAGTATTCTCACACTTAATTTCAAGCAACGGTCTCAATTTCTATTCGCAACGTACTTTCTCTCAGACTCCTAACTGTCAACCACCCAGTTGTCAGAAATGAGAAGTCATCCTCAAGTCCTCCTTCCCCTTCTTCCTCAAGACTAACCACCCACAAGTCCTGTCAGGGGAACATCACTGGATGTTCCTCGTCGGTTCACTTCCCTTCCTTCTGCTGAGGTCACCCCTCCTCACTGGGACATTGCCAAGGCCTCCCAGCTGGCCTCCTGCTTCCCTTCTCCCAGCCCACAGCTCACTCTGCACAGAGTAGCCAGAGTCATCCAATACTAGTCTCGTCCTTCCCCTGCTGAAGTGTCCCAACATCACCCATCGCCTTCAGAATAAAATTATTTTCTCTTTCTTTTTAGATTTCATAGTCTTCTTCCTCATCTTCCCAATGTTCCTGCTTTTTCCTCCACCTGGAATGTTCTTTCCCCGGAACTGTGCTGGCTCCTCCATCACCATCTCAGATAAGCCTTCCCTGGTTGCTCCATCTAAAGTAACACCCTTCCCCGCAGCCCCCTTTCTTTACTACTATTTGATTTGATTATGTTATGTTATGTTATGTTATGTTATGTTATGTTATGTTATGTTATTTCATTATGTTTTATTTCATTGTACTTATTGCAACCCCAAATACTGTATTTCTCCTTTATTCCTCTTTCTTATACTTTATTTCCATGAGAGCCATAAATCCTGTCTGATATTTCACTGCTTTAGACTAGGATAGTATTGGCATACAATACATGCTCATTATGGTGGTTTGAATGGGAGCAAGAACATACTCAAGGTGGACCATGGCAGGCATTTGAGAAAGCAGTTTGAGAAAGTGGCGAGGAGACCATACTCCTTAGGGCCAGTGCTGAGGGGACAGTGGGGAACCCTGCCCATCAGTGGGAGAGTCAGACAGGTTGAAACATAAATCCCATCAACAACCTTTCCCGCTCCAGCCTTTGCGCTAAAACCCAGAATCTGGGTAGAGGTTGCAATGCATTTGCTTCTTCTCTGCTCGGTCACCAGAACTGCGGGGTTCAAATAATCAATAGGGAGTTTTGTACTAAGTGACAATTTTTAATTCTAGGGAGACCCAAAATGGAATTCTATCCTTCCTTAAAATAAAAGAAGACATCTCAGAAAATGAGGTATTTAAGATAAATATCACCAAGCATCAATTTGAGCATTACCTGAATGCTGACATCACAAGTGAAAACAATTTCAACTCCACTTAAAAAGATGTCAAATTCAGGCAGCTTTACAACAGGAAATGGAAAAAGGTTAAGGCTTTCACATGATTCAGGTGTCATTTGATATATATACCTAGGAAATTAGGTCATTGAAAATAATTTTTTTAATGAAGAAATTCACAGCTCCGAATCAAATGATGTTTCAATCCATTTTAACCAGTGTCCCATTCGTTTCATTCGCGTTTCTTCACGTTGCCCTGCATCGATCACTTAAAAGCTACCAACAATGAGAAGTTCAAAGACTTCTGTGCTTGATTTTACTGTCACTAATATTTTAATGCCGGTAAAATTAAGGCTACTGAACACAGCTATTTTCATGAAGAAGAAAAATTGGAGTGGGCCATCTGCCAAAATGGGAGGGACTAGACGGACACGGGATAGGTTCATTAGCATCTACATCCCGTGGTTCACGAAACAAACTCGCTTAAGAAGAGCAAGCCAGAAAGGCGTGGAAGAACCTCAACCACGTTTGCTCTTTCTTTACAAATATCTATGCAAGTATGCAAGACCCCACTCAAATATCACTTCTGGGGGAACACTTGCCTTTCCTTCTCCAGCAGGATTGATCACTCCCTCTTCAGTGTTCCAACATATGAATCCCTGTTCTTAGACATACTTCCTGACGCAAGACGTGTCTCTTCCACTTAACTTCCAGCTTCTTAAAAACAGGAATCCTCTTTTTGTCAACCCTGAATCCCCAGCCCCCAGCACATGGCCAACGTCCAAGAAAGGCTTATTGGTGGAGCAAAGTAAAAAAAGTATTTAATGGAGGTTCTTCTACACACACTAAGTGCTGATCATAGTTGCACTCGTAGTCATTTTTAAAACTCTGATCCACCCCTACTCTCTCGTAGTTCATGTTCTGCCTGCGGAGTTTAAACAGAAAGAAGGCTTGCTTTCTATCTAGTGTTCTGCTTTCACCCACCCAGTTTGTCAGGACCACAAGAGCAACCTGCCTGTGGTTTGTTTTTTTTTTCTGGCACAAGGGGCTTATACTCCAAATCAACACGCGTGACCAGAATAATGAAAAAATAATAAAATAAAATCAGAAAATTGTTTTACATATCTTGAATGAACACTTGAATATTCCTAATGCTCTCTTTGAAGTTAAGGAAAAAGATCCATAACATTCCAAACAGTTTTCCGAAGAGAAGCTCTAATTAAGGAAAGTTTTCAGAACATGCTTGCAATATTTTTTTAAAGAGAGGAAATTTTAAATATAATGCATGAAAGTCACCATACTAATTTACTTATAAAACATATCCAGTAAAGAGCTGCTCCTAGGCATAACTTATACACTGAATCTGTCCAGCTGTAAATCAAAAGCACTCACCATGGGGTGTTTCTAGTGAAATTGTCCCACTCCCCATTAATTTTGCTGACTGGAGTTTCAGTTGAAGATTAAGTAGTTAATTTTTCAAGTGGTAGTACAAATTCTCCCTTCTCTTAATGGAAGATGGTGAGAAAAGAGTGTTTTTCACATTTGTAGTTCATGTGGAGAGACAAAACTATTGTATCAGATTGCAAAGTAATGATCCCCTCTGGATAGAGTTTTTAAATCACCCATTCGTGCAGTGTAGAAGGTGAGACTTTTCTTATTCAAGGGAGTTAAAAAATATCTTTTCAAGTGGGGAAAATCTATGACACTAGAGATATAAAGGCTATGCCATCCAATGTGTGAAATAATGGTGATTTGAAATATCACGTTCCATTATCCCCATAAGAACACTTACACCTACCACACATTGGGTTTGGTCTTTGATTTGGGTAATATGGACCTTGTAATGTCCCATCACACTGGGTCACCCGAAATGGCACGTAATAAAAGTGTGCTGTAGTTCAGTCTTCCCCATGGGAATTAACCCCATGCCACAGCTCTGACTTTATAGGCAGACCTCAGTCTAGTTTAACTCTTTCAGAAAGCTACTTGCCACCAATGTCCCACTAGACGATCTGAAAAATTATTGTGAGCTTACCCACAACATGAAATTCCACGGTGGTAGTGACAGATCTTTCCTAAATCCAATAATCATCAAGCGCCTTTGAAATGCTGTTTACTAAATATTAACCTCTGTGTTTAACACTGGATTTTCTAAATTGTTTTCCTAAATCCTGTGGAAACTATCCCAAAATGATACCCTGTGCAGTGAGAGTGCAGAAGTACAGCTTATAAACAAAACAAGTAAGTATTTATATTCTGTTTTCAATTTATTCAAAATATATGGTTCTTTCCCAGTTAAAGGAGAAAATGATTACGTATTCAGTTATCTTGAAATAATTAAAAGGTCATCAATTTCCTGTCATGGAAGTGATATGGTTTAATTACATTCTATAAATGTATTGACCGGGCCATCGGAGGAGACTATCCTGCTGAGCGATTATTATCTTAATAACAAACTGATGTCCATTGAGTGGGATATAAGTATGTACACAGAGACTTGTGTATTTGTGGGGATTTGAAAATGACTACAGACATGCTGAATGGCAGAGCTGTTTGGAACCAAGGAGAATTTAAGATGTGCTTGTATTTTCCTAAGAGAAAGTAAATAGTCATAGAAATACCAAATTTATTTACGTTAATATAGGAAAACATTCCCCTTGCAAAAACTTTCATCCACATCAGACTATTGAAACTGGGCAAAGAGAATGGCAGATAAAAATGCAACTAAAGAAAACATCTCTCAAGTTAGTCATGTTTGCAATTTCTGCTAATCTCGTCTAACGCAGTTGAAAGAAACAAGCCCCTAAATGTATTGGAAAGCTAAAGCACTCCTTCCGCTATTACCTAGCCATGTGTCGACACCAGCCAGGAAAGTGCTACATAGTAAGTAGCATGGAACTCTCGACTGACCATCTAGAACATCAGAATGTAGTGTTTCTGCCAAAAGTTTTATTTCAAGCGGTAGCATACTGCTTTTAAGAATGGATTAATAATTCATAAAATGGATTTTTGTTGTCCCTCTTCTCCACATCAGTCCGTCCTGAGATGTACCAGGTTGCTGGGATCCCTCCGCAAAATTGTCACCGCTCCATTAATCTGAGCCTTCCACTTATTTAATGTGTCCTGAATGCTATTTCATCCTCTTTTCCATCTCCATCTATTACACAGACTCAACTCAAGCATCAGCGCTCTTAGTGAAGCCCCCAGAGCTGGGCATTTCTTCCACTACTTACCTCAATTGTACAAGGCAGCCCAGCATATGGAAACAACAGTGGATCAGGAGTTGACTCTCTGAAACTAACCAGCTTTGTGATCCTGAGGAAGCTTCCCCGTTACCCCAAGCCTTGGGCTCCTGATCTGTAAGACTGGGATAATGACACATAACTCAGCAAGTCTTACAACAACTAAATGAGAGAATGTGTGAGCCCAGCACAGTGCATGGCACGCAGAGGCACTCAGCAAGTTGGTAGCCACCCCCACCCATATTTCTGTTCCCCTCCGGGATTCTCTCCAATAAGCCTCCAGCCAACCAGACTGGGAACCATGGTGACGATGCATCCTATGTTAGGTCAGTGCCCTGTTTGCTGCTCCCTAAAGTCCTGTGCAGGCATGAAATTCCCTTTGTGCGTTTCATCCTTCTCCTCCATGTCTCTCTCCCCAGCTGATTCCAGCTTCCACACACAGAGATTATGATTCACATAGTCTAGGGTAGGGTCTAGAGCTGAGTATTTTTTTAAAACTCTTAGGGATAATTTTAATGTGCAAGCAAGGTTGAAAACCATGGCACCCCTTCATGGTCTCCTCATGTTGCTCCCACTAATTGTGCCCCTGTCTGAATGAACTGCAATTGTTTCCTGGCTTGTTTACCCTACTTTCTGTGATATCCTTCAAGGCCAATGCTGTGTCTCATTCATCTTCAAATCAATGGAAATGTAGCACAATGCCTAGTCTTTTCCCAATCCTAAAAATCTTGATGGATACAAAAATAAGATATTGGATAAATGGCTTCCCCTTTTCAGTCCTGTTTTCTATTCAGGAAAATATGTAAAATGGTTCTTCTCCTACTTACAAAGATATTGGTCAGGTAAATTGGGTTAAAAGAAAGCATTTGGAGGCGTCTGGGTGGCTCAGTTGGTTAAATGTCTGACTCTTGGCTTTTACTCAGATTATGAACTCACAGACTGTGAGTTTGAGCCCCACACTGGGCTCTGTGCTGACAGCATGGAACCTGCTTGGAATTTTCTCTCTCCCCGCCTCTCTGCTCTTCCTGCACTTGCTCTCTCTCTCAAAATAAATAAATAAACATTTAAAAATTACAAGAAAATAAAAGAAAGCATTTGTTGGGGCACCTGGATGGTTCAGTCGGTTAAGTGTCTGACTCTTGATTTCAGCTCAGTCCATGATCTCACGGTTTGTGAGATTGAGCCCCTCATCAGGCTCTGCTCGGACAGCTTGGAACCTGCTTCGGACTCTCTCTCTCTCCTCTCTCTGCCCCTCCCCTGCTTGCACACTCTCTCTCCATCTCCAAATAAATTTTAAAAAAGTATTTGTTTAAATAAACATATGCCATACAAAATAAATAATAATACATATACATGCCACATAAAGCATAGTATTGCTAAATTCCAATAATTGCGTTCACATTCACTTGATACAATAAGTAAGCTGCAAATAAAGATGTTTAATGAAAACTTCTATCAACATAGTCATTCAACCTTCTCTCGTGAACTCCTTTCTATCAAATTCGTGGCTTTCAGTGGTAATCCTGACAGTAACTCCTATAGAGTAGAATTCATGGCCACAGTGATTCTGAATTCATCTCCCAAAGACTGATAAATGATGAGCTAAACTTCATTTGCAGACAAAATAGGAACACGAAGCTGTGGCCTCAGAAGAAAAAGGATCATGTACGTAGCCAGTCATGCTCCTGGATCCAGAACTGGACCACATTCTGGAAAGTGGAACAAACCCAGAAGCCACTATTTATGCATCCTTCCCCCGACAGGGTTTGGAAGAGAGTTCCCCATACCACATACCTGAAGGGTGGTCTGGGTAAGCATGTTCTTGCCTTTAGGATGTGGGGGAGACCTGCCTTAGTTTTTGAGTGCTATTGTATCAAATTACCACAAACTTAGTGGTTCAGAAACAAAAACAGCCCCATAGGTTTATTCTCTCACAGTTGTAAGAGTCAGAAGTCCAGAATGAGTCTTCAGTAGCTAAAATCAGGGTGTCAGCAGGGCTGGTTCCTTCCCGAGGCTCCAGGGGACAATCTGTCCCTAGCTTCTTCCATCTTCTGGTGGCTCCTGACCACATTATTCCAATCTCTTCCACTCTGGTCACATCTCCTTCTTCTGGTCAAGTCTCTCTTTGCCTCTCCCTTACAAAGTCCCTTATGAATATGTTTAGGGCTACCTGGATAACCCAGGACAATCTCTCCATCTCAAGATCCTTAATCACATCTGCCAAGTCCCTCTCGCCATGTAAGGTGACATTCATAGGTTCTGGAGATTAGGATGTGGACAGATTTGGGGACCATTATTCTGTCTACTATAGATATATAATTAGATGAAAATGATATTTGGCCACAAATAACTATAGTACAAGGAAGCAAGTGAGTAATGATGCTCTAAAAGAAGTACAGATAATGCCATGCAGGAGAAAGAGAGGGAATAAAGTTCTTTCCACCCAGAAGGGTTGGGAAAGACTCTGTGAGCTGTAGAAATGGGAAGACTTTGGCAAAAGTAAAAATCAAAATATGTCAGTGGAAAATTCAATAATCAATACTCATTCCTCCCATGGTGTGAGCACATACACACACACACACACACAAAGACACACACACACACACACACACACACACACACACACACACACACACACTAAAATACAACAAAACAAAACATCTTGAAAAAGAGTAGCATCGGGAAGATTCTGGGCCAGTCAGCCAATGATCAGTGGTATAAACTGATAGTAAATGAAACATTGAAATTCTGGAACAAGCTTAAACTGAAAACCAACAGAACATAATATCAAGAAACAGGCTATCTCATAAACTAAAAATATATATGTATATAATGATAAAAGAAACATGTTATGCATAGGAGGGATGGTAAGTCATTTCATGAGTAAGTTCCCTTGGTGCTATTGATTATTCAGTGAAAAAAATCTATTTAGATGCTTATCTAACATTATTCACCAAAATTAATTCCAAGAAATTTAATAATTAAATATAAAATATCAATATATAAAAAAATCAAGAAGAAATCATTGGAGGAGATACAATTTACTAAATGTAGAATAAAAACATTAATCTATTTTGCTAAGTTACAAATTTAAGCCTCTGTTTATCCAAAAAAATAAAGAAATAGAACAAAATTAAAAGACGAGCATCATATTTGTGGGAAAATAGTCACAGGAAATACTATATAGACAAAGTACTAATATCCTTATATAGAAAGAGGTTAATCAAATTGAATTTTAAAATACTGAAGCTCTAATAGATAAATTGACAAAGGATGTGAATAGGCAATTTCCAGAAAGGAAATATAACTAATCAACAAATGTGTGGAAAATGCTTTCCTTCACTGGTAATCAAGGAATGGTGCATTAAAATAACAATGAAGTAACATTTGACCCCTATCAAATTAGCAAAGATTTTTTTAAAAAATAATAATATCCATTGCTGATGTGGGGACTGTGAAAAGGGTACTCTCGAATATTGCTGATATTTTGGGATAAGCCTTTTGGAAAGCAATTTGGCAAAGAGCCTTATAATGTTTATACTCTATAACTCAGGAAGTCCACTTTTGAGAATGGAGCCTAAGGAAATAATCCTGAATATTGAGAAGCATTATTTATGATAGCAAAAAAAAAAAATCAGAAATGATCTAAATATCAGAAAAACATATAACAGTTAAACAAATATGAGTGCTCACTTCATTGATTATGAGGTAACTTCAAAAAATTATGCTTATAATTAAAATGCAATATATAAAAAATAGGTTACATGTTGAATTAGAAACTCAGAATAAAAATAGTGTAAATGTGGCTTTTACATTTAGCATGAAAACAAATCGACTAAGAGTTAGGAAGAAATACAAGAAAAGATTAACAATGTCTGTCTTTGGATAGTAGAACCATGGAGGAGATACACACACACACACACACACACACACACACACACACACACACATTTTAATTAAAGGACCTTCTCATTATGAGATATCCCTTTATTGACACTTTCAAATTCTTATAGTGTGTCACATAAAGCTTTATTAAAAGCTATATTCTTTAAATGCCCCAAATTAAATTGTCTTTTGTCCTACATAAGATTTTCAGGAAATAACTTTTTTCCATTCTTCTAAAGTAAGAACTGCCTTTTGTTTTTAATTTTTTGGTTGTTGTTGGTATGCAAATAATACAAGAATTATAGATTTGGAATTTCCCTCAAGAGAATACCCAGACCACTTTCCTTCTAAGACAATAATCTGGTACAGCATTCTAAATCTCTATTGATTATAACACAGCCCTCATAAAGTGTTTCTACTTGCTCATAATTCCCCCCATAAACTTTTAAATTCAAATAAGTGATGCAGTTTTTTAAAAAATTTTTCATCTAGCTTTTGACATATATCTATCTAGAGATAAAGGCTAAATTGATTTCATGTTTTTAAAAACACTCGCAAATATCATATATAGTTCTAACCTTAATAGCATGGTTTTTTAATTTTTTTTTTAATGTTTATTTATTTTTGAGAGAGAGACAGAGCATGAACAGGGGAGGGGCAGAGAGAGAGGGAGACACAGAATCCGAAACAGGCTCCAGGCTCTGAGCTGTCAGCACAGAGCCCAACGCGGGGCTCAAACTCACAAACCATGAGATCATGACCTGAGCCGAAGCCAGACACTCAACCGACTGAGCCACCCAGGCGCCCCCAATAGCAATTGGTTTTTAAAGAGTTATGCTCATTGAAGGTAACATTTTAAGAAGTGATTTTTCAAATCACTCTAAGAAATCCATCAAATGACTCCCTACCATTGGATTTGGCAAAAATGGAGCTTGAGGTTGAGGGAGGGAGCTATAAAAAAAAAAAAAGCAGGGTGCAGGAGTCCAGTCAGCTGGGGAACCAGAAACCCGTGGCCCAGAAAGAGGTCTAGTCACACCTGGGAGCCAGGAGTCACCTGGCACTGGGAACCCAGTGGACAATTTTGTCTTGGAAACCAGACCAGGGATGCAGCCCAGAATGGCGCTTGCCTTGGAGTGCCTTTAGGAAAAGTAGCCTTCTTCTGTCTCCTGTACCAGCCCTACACACCCCCTTCTCATGTTGGGGCTTTCTTTTCTGGTGGACAGGAACTACTCCCGCAGACCCGTACCCAGGTCCTCTAGCCATGGAGAGAACCCCACCCCTGTGGACCAGGAAGGGTGCCCTGGTCAGACATGATGGTGTTTTTAGGATGTGGGCAAGACTATGAGTATTGCCTTGAACTTCTCTGGCCTGGTTTGTAGCCACATTGGATCAGGCCAGAGACTTATGACCTCCTGATGCACGGTGTCCAGACAGCATGACATTCTAAATGTCATTGGCAAACCTCACCTGATCACAAAACTCTCAACACTCTAGAGTTGACTTGTCCAGTATCGGAGCCATTACCCATACAAAGCCATTGAGCTTCAACTTCAAATTAATTAAAATTAAATAAACCCAAAAATATGGCTCCCCAGTGGCACAAGCCCTGGCTCAAGTTTAGCCAGGTGGCCTGTGGCCACCACATTGGAAGGGACAGGTATAAACCATACCCACGTTTACAGGAAGTTCCGTTAGACACACTAATCCAGAAGACACTGCTTCTAACAGTAGTTTCCCCATTTCTAAGACAGTAGAACTTAGGGGATCTGACTTTTAAAAAAAACCTCAGAGAAGAGGCTTGCATGCTGTCAGCATTTAACTAATTAATAATTAATTAATTAATTAAAATTTGCCTCCAGCCCATATAAAATATACCCCACGACTGTGGTCAGCGGTTACATGCAGACTTTGTCATTTTGCTTACTGACCACACATTCTCATTGATCAATTCTAAATTGGATTATTGTTAGTTTTAAAAGCGCCTGAGCAGCAGAAAGTGGCCGTGGTGGCAGGCAAAGGGGAGATTGATAGCAGAATAAACAGGGAAAGTGACAAGATTCGGGGCTGAATTGATCACTGTCAGCGGGTCCGTGGTCAGCTGTCTGCCCTTTAGTGCCCAAAGTAAACATCAGAATAATGTTTAGACAAACACATTTGATTTTTGAGGTAATGGGTATGTCAACTAAATGACAAACCTTAGAAAGGTCAAAGGGATATCCATTTTTCAGACTTTTTCAGCCATTAATCGTTGATTTTGGTAACAGTGCACTTGTAGGCAGAGCAGGGAGAGAACGCCAGCTGGTGTGTGCACTGCCTGACGTTCAAGGCAAACCAGGACTCACCCGGACATCAATATCTTCTCCATGACAAGATTTCATCCTTAAAAAATGGCACCTTCACTTGGGCACAATTGTAGTTGTCTAAAGACAATCCGAAATGCAACAAATTGTGTTAATCCTCAGAAGGGACTCAGGCCATTAGAATCCACCAGAATCATATTTATGTAGCCTGTTATCTCTCATAAAACAAAGCACAGCAAATCTATTCATAATTGTCCACTAGCCTGTGAGAAATGTACAATGTTGGTCCAAAAATGGAATATCGTCGGTGAATAACAAGTACCCAAAATTACAGTTTTGTACAGCTCACCATTTCTTGGGTTGTTTTTAAAGTGATTTTTTCCCTTTAAAATATCCTACATTAACTATGACTTGGCAGGTCCATCAGCATGGACGGTGACGGTCCTGGGGGTCCCAGAACCAACCTGGTTCTCCTGATCACCTAGAGGGATGTGACAGGTGAAACCAGATGGGAATGGACTGTGGTAGAAAAATCCGCTCACCTCCAGAAGCAGCTGGGCATGTCTCTGCTTCTCAAGAGAGTCAAAGTGTGCTGACAGTTGCCTCTTGCATATCGTCGCATATCAATCTGTTGAAGTCACTTGCCAAAATGCTGGGACCTCTAAATCCGTCAAGCACATCCATGTGTCTAGGAGTCAGAGGAATGTGACGTATGCGTTTAAGTTCTACCTGTAGGTCACACATGCTGTGGCATAGGAGGTACATCACCCAGATGAAATAATGTAACGAGAGGAAAACAAAACCATAAGGGCTCTATTTCCTTTGCTGTATAATATGCCAGCAAATTCTCTGTGCAAGTTGGGTACCTAGGAAATAAGTCTGATTACATTTGCAGTGTGGGACTTGTGGGTCAGCTCAGGCTGCTATAACATACTCTAGGTGGCTAAAATAACTGAAATTATTGTCTCACAGTTCTGGGGTATAGAAGTCCAAGATCAAGGTGCCAGCATGGTCAGTTTCTGGTGAGAGCTCTCTCCCTAGCTTGCATATGACTGTTTTCTCGTGATCCTCACATGGAGGAGAGGGAGAGAGAGGGCCAGTTCTCTGGTGTCTCTTCTTACAAGAGCAGTAATCCCATCGCCGGGGCTTCACCCTCATGACCTCATCTAAACACAATCACTTCCCAAAGGCCCTATCTGAAATACCATCACACTGGGTGTTAGGGCTTCGACATACAGTTGTGTTGGGGGGCACAATTCAGTCCATAGCAGAGAGTATGGGCTTATCAGTTTCCAGGGGTGGATGTTACCAATGTTCATCAACTTCTAGCTCCTATTTCTAGTGAATTGATGATTATACTTCTCCACCCATCTTGAAATTAAGGTTGCATATGTGATTAGCCATGGCTTTTGAAATACGACGCATGTTCCTTCCAGGCCAAAATGTTTCACTGCTGTGTCTCAGCTCTCCTGCCATCTCTTACCCTGTCAGCAAGCCCTGAACCCCTCATGGAGGAGAAAGTGTCATACGTGGTATGCCAGCTACCATTGCTGCAGAAGAAGTGAGTGGCTTAAACCATCAACTTCTGCTCCTGGATTGCTGTGCAATGTCTGAGACCAGAAAGACTCGGTGGCTAAGGTCTAGAGTCATCTGAAGCCTTGTTCACACACATATGACTCAAAGGTTAAGACTGCCACCTGGAGTGCCTACTACAGCCTCAGCAGGTGGTGAGGACCAGCTCACAACATGGTGACATCAAGGCGTTGGACTCCACATATGGCCACCTAGGGCTCCAAGCAGGAGGGTTCCAGCAAAGGAGGCGGAAACTTCATGGCCTTTCTAGAGCCAGCTTGAAAGCCACACAGCATCACATCTGCCATGTTAAAGTAGCTAAAGGAGTAACAAGCTGGCTCAGATTCAAGAAGAGGGGACAACAGATGCCATGTTTCCATTAGAGGAGTGTCAAAGATGTGTGTGCGTGGCGAGAGAGGAGGAGGCATTTTAAAACCACCATGGATGGTGTGGAGTGACTGTGGGGGGCAGAGCCCCCACCCCTACCCCAGCAACCCATGCGAAATAATACCAAACTCTTACTCTGTTAAGCCACTGAGATGTTGGTAGCATTTGTCCCTGCCCAACCCAAATAGAATATCTCCCTAAGGAGTCCATGAACATCCTCTCTAAATATCGAATTGACCAAAGCAGGAAAGACTTCTACTTTAGGGGAGTATAGCTCCAGTACTAAATGAATGCTTCAAAAGCAATCAGGTTACTCAACTCTTAACCGACATTTCCTAAGCTGTTTTTGGAGGAACACTGATAGATGTGCAGTCTTTTTTAGCAGGAAATGGGAGGTTTCCACTCGTGCCATGATAGTGGACACCTGTCCCATGTCCCCACTGCCCACTGAGGGGCCACGTCAAACCCAGCTGACCAATCTCAATACTAACCGCTAGGCCATCCTCCTGATTCCCCACAACTATTGTCTTTTTTTTTTTTAACGTTTTGTTTATTTTTGAGACAGAGAGAGACAGAGCATGAACGGGGGAGGGGCAGAGAGAGAGGGAGACACAGAATCGGAAGCAGGCTCCAGGCTCTGAGCCATCAGCCCAGAGCCCGACACGGGGCTCAAACTTACTGACCGCGAGATCGTGACCTGAGCTGAAGTCAGACACTTAACAGACTGAGCCACCCAGGCGCCCCCCCACAACCATTTTCTAAAAGACTCAGTCTAGTGCAGTTCCTTTCCAAGCCCACTTTATATTTATATCTTTGTGTTTTTAAATTCCTGTTTGGTCAGCTTCAGAGGAGATAGTGTGGGGTTGAATTCCACCATTTTATTGGTAACTTCCAATTACTACTTCGAAGTATGATTCTGCGTCTAAAGCTGAGATAAAAGCTGGGGGTGAGGTGGGGAATCTACTGAAGAAATGTAAAGCAAAGACTGAGATCTGAAGTCATATTTTATCTCCCGGGGGAGGCAAAATATGCACACAAAATCATAACGATATGACCATGTATGATAAGGGCCTGCAGGCAAAGCACAATAAAGTACATAATCAGAATCATGGTTGAAGTAGGAGAAGACTTTCAGGAGGGAACTGGGTTGAGCTCAATTTGGAAGGGAGGACATCTTTGACTAGGTGGGAAGAAGCAAAGAAAGTGCAGAGGCAGGAATGCTCAGAACACCTGGTGCAGTGAAGAAACCCGACAGGCTGGGCTCCGCAGGGCTCTCCAGAAGCATCAAAGTATTGAAGTCCATTCTAGAGAGGTCAATGTGATCCAACTGACAACCTGGCTCAGCTCACTTCCCGAGGGCTTCAGACCAGATGGAAAACTAGGCTCTTCTCTTAGTCTCTGACCTGAAACAGCTTGAAAGAAGCAGGCAAGTCAAGAGCCCATGAGAGGTTAGGCTTTGAAGCAGTCAGTCCTGGGCACCAATGCAACTCTGTTTTTCACTCCCTGAGGGGCACTGGGTAGGTTACTTAACTCACCTGTACCTCAGTTATCCCTTTGTCCAACGGGCCTGAAATTTGAATTAGCCCAACTTCTCTGAGAGTTAGATTTGACAGTGGGTATGAAGTTACCCAGAACTATTATGGTTACCCAGTAGGTGCTCAAAAGAAGATATGTATCATCACCATCACCAGCATCTCATTAATAAAATGAAGGCTCCCGAGAAAAATTCCAAGCTACGTTTTGGAAAGAAATACACTAGGAAGCTAGGGATCTGTGGAGAACACATAGCCCATGAGTCCTGAATCAGCAATAGAATGTGCTTCAACTAAAAGCTTCAATTAAAAGCCTAGGAGGCTTAGTCAGTTAAGCGTCGGACTCTGGATTTTGGCTCAGGTCATGATCTCACAGTTCACAGGTTCAAGCCCCGTGTTGGGCTCTGTGCTGACAGTGTGGAGCCTGCTTGGGATTCCCTCTCTCCTTCTCCCTCTGCCCTTCCCCTGTTCACACTCTGTCTCTCAAAATAAGTAAATAAACTTAAAAAAAAAAAGCTTAATGTAGGAATATTATTCAGCTAGCAAAGGGGAAAGGGAGTTCTGATCCATGTTTTGACATGAATAAACATTGGAAACACTATGCTGAGTGAAAGAAGCCAATCACAAAAAGCCACATATTCTATGATTCCATTTATACGAAATGTCCAGAATCAGCAAATCCATACAGACAGAAAACAGATGAGGGGTTGCCAGAGGCTGGAGAGAAGGGACAGAGGGGTGACGGCTTAATGGGTACAGGTTTCCACATGGGGCGATGAAGAAGTTCTACAACTAGATACTGATGATGGTTGCAAAACATTATGAATATACTCAATGCACTGAATTGTACACTTTGCAATGGTTAAGACAGTAGATTTTATATTACGCATACTTTATCACAATAAAGAAATGTGACATCCAAACATATTAACAGAAAAATATCATTCGAGATCCAGGCACTCGCTCCCACCTCACACTGAGAATTTAAGACCCTAAGTAGATTACTGGTTCAGTGTGGATCCATCCAATTAAAAGTGACTGAGAAAGAAATTAAAGAGCAATGAAAATAATAAAAAAGCCTAGAAAAGAGACACTGTGCCAATAAGTGGCTAGAGACGGAATGACTAACACGGACGGGGGCAGCAATAATGCTCTAGGGCAGGAGAGGTTATCGGAGATTACATGACCTACTCATGCATGCTCTTAAAATAACAATGAAAATGGTGTTTCTGCATCATTTGCCATTCTATCTCATTTCAGCCAGAGCCTCAACCATGGGGACACCGAATGCCAACTACACATAAATCGTGTACCATGAAACTTTCATCAATTGGCATTATTTTTCCAAATTTCAATGCACGGTGAAACTCAAATCTTGATGCAATATTTCCACAAATAGAGAAAGCTGACATTTTCACCACTTGGGAGGGCAGGGAGCACATCGGTGTCGACTGGAGGAAGAAGGTAAAAGACACCTCCTGTGAGCAGGGGGAGAGCTGTGGTACGTTTCCTCCCAAATAAAGGAAGGTAAACTTTGCCAACAAAGATAACCAAAGAGCCTCACCAGAATTATATCTGAGGAGACACCAAGAGCTCAGATGAGAGTCAGCAAACACATAAGTAAGTTTCAAGTTACGGTTGGCACGTAGCCCCACGATAATTAATTTTGTTTCCACATTTATGAGGTTGTTATTTTGGAATCTGTGGGCTAACAGGCAGTCATCGCCCCATGGATCTGGCTGCCCGCGTCCCGTTACAAATATTTCATCTATGGTGGCAGCAAATTGGAATGAGGTTAAACTTGGACAAAAGACTGGAAAAGTTTCATCTAGACCACTAGCCTTCAAAAATGCTAATCAGCATGAAAATATTATCGATGACTCTGGAATTACTTTCACAGATATATATATTTTACCCCATGAGCTTCTGAGGGAATCTTCTTGGGAGAGGGATTACTGCCTACCCTGGATTTGGATTGCCAATTGCCAACTACAGAGGAAGAAAGAGATTCACTTAAAAAGCAGATTTCCAGAGAAAGAGCTGGAAAAGGAGAAACAATGTGGGGGGGGGGGGTGGAATAAAGTGATGGGGAGAAACACGACAGACAGAGATGAGAACAAGCAGGGTCCCCAAGGTGACAGTCACTTCATCTCTGTAAACTCTCTGGGGCCCTGATGGAATTATAGGACATCCAACCTATGAGGAAAAAGGGTCAAGGCACATGCATTGATTTCCTTCTTTGCTCCCGGACTAGGGCATTGTCCACCTGTCACTCACACACAGGTTTGCCCCAGCCTCATGCAGGTGGGTTTGTTTGCTTGCTGGCCAGCACACCAGCAAGAGGTTACAGGTTATAGTGTGTTAACAGCTACACCCTGGAAGAGGTTGGCGTGGAAAAATGAGTGATAATGTGCTGCGTGCTCCTAGACAAAGAGTCAGTTACCTGCCCCGGTGACATAAACTGCACCAAAGATTACTTTGTCATCACACAAGAACACTGGGCAGCCATGCTGATGTATGAGCTTGACCAGCTTACCCAGGTCTTGAAACACCAGGAGGCCGAACAAGCCTCCTGCCCCTGGGACCACAGTACCTCATTTACACTCACATCCACTCACTTATTTCTGGATGCCCAAACACTCTGCAAACCTTTCTAAGTATTAGCACCATGGGGGATACAGTGAACCGTCTTAAGGAGAGATAAAGGATCTTTCTTTAGGTTTGCATTTTCTTTTTTTATTTTTTTTCATTTTGCTCTGATTACACTTGTTTTTGGGTCTGCCACCAGCTCTTCAGAATGGAATCAGACTTCCTCTGCACCACGAATAGGACCCTGGCTTTTCCCCAGGCCTCCTACAGAACTTCTAGAACATTCCTGACACGAGTCACAGGCAGGTTAGAAGCACAGAGCTCTGGGGACACCTGGGTGGCTCAGTTGGTTAAGCATCTGACTTCAGCTCAGGTCATGATCTCACGGTCCGTGGGTTTGAGGCCCTCGTCAGGCTCTGTGCTGACAGCTCAGAGCCTGGAGGCTGCTTGAGATTCTGTGTCTCCCTCTCTCTCTGCCCCTCTTTCCTGCTTATGCTCTCTCTCTGTCTCCCAAAAATAAATAAAACATAAAAAAAAAAAAGAAGCACAGAGTTCTAGAGTTGTGGGGATGGAAAAGATACAAAGAAAGGCCCAACTTTCAGCCTTCTGGGGCTCCAGCTAAAATTAAGTGCTCAACACAGCCACTTTATCCTGGAAAGAACAGTCTGTTGCTCAGGACAGTGGGTCATTTCCTGGCTGGTGCTGCCCCTCTCTGGGCTGACGCCAAAGTGCCCTCTGTCTGCTTGGAGCACACGTGGCCCAGGCAGATACCCCCTTTGTCTTCTACGACTGTCTTTTTGAAATGTGGCCACAGCTGAGGTCTACTCTCTCTCCACATTGTACCTGTTTCATTGGCATCCCAGGATTCTGTTAGAGAACTACAGCCTCAATATATTACCTTTCTTTTTAGGATGAGATAATGCAGTTTCAAGAAATTTAGCAAATGTCCTTAGCTGAGCCAAAAGTTTAAAAACCAGGAAGGATATAGAATTCTCTATACTATTCCATCATTGAGTGACCAAGTGCTGTGCTGTTGTTTATTTATTGTGACAAGAGGCTCTTTGGCTACATATATAAATCCCCTTAAGTGGGGTCTCAGGGATTTCCAGCTTTGTAGGACATCGCCTAGATGTAGGCTGGTGCAAATAAAAAAATAATCAATTTCATTAAAAATTGTTTTTAAATTAAAAACAAACCGGAGATTTGGAACTTGCCGGGAATCAAATGCTCTGGACGCCAATCCCACTCTCCAGTTGGTGATCTGAGACCAGCTAGCTCCCTGAGCTTCCCACACCTCAATGTCCTGTACCCGCAAGACTCCGGTAAGGAGTCCTGTCCTACTTACTTCGCAGTGCTAAAATGAGAACACGGGAAAGTGCTAGGAATTATAAAGCAGGTAAATGTGCCCTCTGATTATGCCTAACACAGACTGGTCCAGGCCACAGTAATGACCGAGAGCCGTACAGGTTCTGTTGAAGTCACCTGTAAAATAACACATAAGCAACTTCCTACCTAGGCAACTACATGATGACCTCCATAACCTAACCATACATGTACTTATAGTTACCAATATGTGGGATTTTATCCATATTTAAGAGCTGTTTTTACAGAAAGATAATACTAATGCCGCTGTTTCCAATTTTTTTTTAAAAAAGAAGGTCAAGATAAGAGCAGTTTTTAAATTTCTTTTTCACTATACAGAAAAATTAACCTTAACCTTTTCCCCCTTTGGGGTACAGTTCTATGAATTTTGACACATGCATAAATTTGCCTAACACCATCACAATCAGAATACTCAACAGGTCCATCACCCTAAAAAAGTCCCCATTATGCTTAAATTCTACCCCCCACCCCAGCCCCCACACCACGGATCTGTTCTCCTGGTCTATTCTGATCTTTTCAAAAAATGTCATGCAAGTGGAATCACACAGCATACAGCCTTTAAAAGTGGCTTTATTTTTTCACTCAACATAACATCTTTGAGAATCACCAAAGTTACAGCCTGTTCTTTTTTATTGCTAAATAGTATTCTATGGTGTGAGTGTACCATGATTCTTTAACTATTTTCTTGGTGAAGGACATCTGGTTTACTTCCAGATTTTGGTAATTTTAAATAAAGAAGCTATAAGTATTCATGTATAGGTGGTTGTGTGAATGTAAGTTTTTAGTTCTCTAAAGTGGGGTTGCCGAATCATTCAATTTTTAAAAAAATTTTTTTTTAACATTTATTTATTTTTGAGACAGAGAGAGACAGAGCATGAACGGGGGGAGGGTCAGAGAGAGAGGGAGACACAGAATCAGAAGCAGGCTCCAGGCTCTGAGCTGTCAGCACAGAGCCCGACGCGGGGCTCGAACTCACAGAGCGCAAGATCACGACCTGAGCCGAAGTCGGACGCTCAACCGACTGAGCCACCCAGGCACCCCTCATTCCATTTTTTTTGAACAAATACTGACTTACAAATGTCAACATCGCAGTAAATCTCCAGAAATTTTTTTCAAGCCAACCTCTTAAAATAAAAGATTAGTATTACTATGAATCAACTCAAAAACTAAGGTGCTCTACCCTCTCTACAAATTTGAGGTTTGTTTGTTTTTCTTTAATTTGAGAGAGACAGGGTGAGGTGGGGAGAGAGAGGAAGAGAGAGAGAGAGAGAGAGAATGAATCCCAAGCAGGCTCCACACTCAGTGCGGAGCCCAAAACAGGGCTCGATCCCCCGACCCTGGGATCACAACCTGAACTGAAACCAACAGTAGGACATTCAACCCACTGAGCCACCCAGAGACCCAAAATTTGAGATTTTAATATTTTTGTGGAACTATTGAGTGTTTTCCACAGATACCAACAAAAAAGGTCATTTTAGCACTGTTGTAAAAACAAGTTCAGTGATTCTATCGAGAGTTATTTTTACTGGCTAAGAAACAGTCACTCAGTTTTCCAAAATAAAGTGAAAAGAAGCTGAGTAGAAAGGTTTTTAACATCAGACACTGAGTTAACACACACTGGGTCTGGCTGATTTTACAACCCACTGTGCCAAACTGTGTAAAGAACACCATCATCCCTGCTCTCCTTGAAGTGTTTGAAGGTACTTTTAGGTGTGGCCCAGAGGCCCGTATTTAGCATTTGTTAAACAGTCTCTAGGAAGCCGGAGTTCTGTGGGCCGATCAGTAACTGGCACCTCTCACCCTGTGCCTCATGGGTCCCATGGGCCCCAGAACAATCTATATTCCCCGGGTTGAAGATGATAGCATAATGTCAGTGTACTTAAAATTCAATTTCACTCTTCCTGATCTATGCTCCATTATGCAGGCCTTTGAAATAGTCTCCAAAGAAGGTAAGCCTTCTATTGATTCCCATTCTCCTACATAGCAACTGGTGTGTAGCAACCCATAGCATAATATGAGGGGAGAAAATATTGATTCTAGGAAACTTAATATTATTAAAAGACAGTTGTATTAAATCTCTTTCCTGGACTTAGCTGAGCGCTTTTTTTTTTTTTCTTTCCCATTTCCAGAAAATCAATGAAGCTAATACCCTTGTTAGTTTTAGAGTTTCTACTACAGCAGTTTCATGTTATCATAGAACCTATGGAAGGTTTGTAGGCTCAGCATGAGGCTGACAGTCCTTGACTGAGAGACAATAACCACAGTTCTGTCTTCAGTGATTCACTCAGAGGAGGCAAGTTGTATTTAAGTCACATTTTCCATGTAACTGTTTTCATCAGTGTGTAAAAATCCCAAGAGGACGCTTCATCTTAGCTACAAAATGTCTAAGTTCCTAAGATAAAGTTCATTGCACAAATGCAATGTTCAGTTTGGGGGATGTCTAAAGAAATAAAGGCGACAAGAATCAGTATGGGGAGAGGACTGTTTGATGAATACCTGCCAACTGAAAACCCCCAGAATCTGCGATTTAAGACTGTAAGTCACAGTTGCTTTTCTGTGGATCATCCAGCCTTGAACTCTCCTTTTTATAAAGAGCAGCTGCTTCTGATTTGTGACAAGATTAAAGCATTTTGGAATCTCTCTCCAGATAGCCAAGTTCTGATAGAATGTCTGCTATGTCATTATCAAATATAACAAGACTGTAATATGGATCCAGAGTCAATGAACCAAGGACCGGAATCTTCTTCTAATTATATAATATGAAACTTGTAATTCTGATGCCATGAATTTGGAATTTGTGATTAATATGGGTTAGACTGCTAAGCAAGCATTTTCTTCGTCGACCCTACAAACAGAATCTTCCAAAGAAGATGGCAAGAATAATGCTGAAACTATGTGAAAAACAAACTGTTTTCAAACCCCCTCAAAGACTTTAGAAGCCACAATTAGCATGCAAATATTTGTGGTGCTTTTTTGTACTTATTTAATACCCTTTCATCTGGCGTCTCTTGAGAGTGGTATTCTCAGTTCCCAACTGACCAAGTACACCTGGATATTCCAGACACCACGAACTTATTTGTCCCCAACTGGATCAGATATTTATATTCTTGCTCTCTGTCCTTCTTCCTGGTTTCCCACGTACCATTAAAAGCCTCCACATCTCCACCACCATCTAAAAGAGAAATCCAAAAAGCAACCAAAGACCATTGGTTGACTTTGTTTAGGAAACGTCTCATTTGACTCCTTTCCCCTAGAATCCAACCTGTTGCTGCTTCCTCCCCGCTCACCGAACCCCTTGCAAGCCCCCCTAAAAGCCTACCAGTATTTCTGGCCCACCCTCTGCTGCCAGAGAGACCCTTCTGGAAACAGCGGAGCGCATTATGTCAAATCATACTGAAAACAGCTATGGGCCTCACATCACCGATCAGATAACACACCAAGTCATCAGCACTGGGTACTGGGAAAGCTCTGCGGATGACGCAGATGAGCCTGCGCAGGCACAGGAGAGGAAATGCCTGTGTCATATTTGGGTGACGGCAAGAAGACCCAAGTGGCTTGAACAGGAATTTTTATTAGTGATAGTTATTCAAGACTGGGACATAAAAGTCAAAAGGGTTCAAATCTGAGACTTGAAAATCGGCCCCAGGGGCGCCTGGGTGGCGCAGTCGGTTAAGCGTCCGACTTCAGCCGGGTCACGATCTCGCGGTCCGGGAGTTCGAGCCCCGCGTCGGGCTCTGGGCTGATGGCTCAGAGCCTGGAGCCTGTTTCCGATTCTGTGTCTCCCTCTCTCTCTGACCCTCCCCCGTTCATCCTCTGTCTCTCTCTGTCCCAAAAATAAATAAACGTTGAAAAAAAAAATTAAAAAAAAAAAAAAAAAAAAAAGAAAATCGGCCCGAGACTTCTGGAATTTATCCTTCCATCCCTGGGGAGCCATCGCACGTCATGAAGAGGCAGATGAAGGCAAAGTGCAGTTGGAAACACCAATCCCCTCCCCTACTTGCCACGCCAACCGTTGAATGATGTCATGAGGCTGCTAGTCATTTTTGCTAGTGACTAGCTCCTTGGTCCTTTGCTAGGGAAAAAAAAAGAAAGAAAGAACGAAAGAAAAAGGAGAACTCTATTGACGAGTAATTCTTTAGGTGTTTCCTTTTAATACATTTTGGACTTTTAAATAACACTTTAAACTGGTCTTACAAACATAAACACGATTCCAGAGATTCACAACGTGGTGGCAGCAGTAGCAGTCTATAACCGAAACGTGGTGCTCCATTCTCCAGAGACAAAGAAAATAGAAACAAAACACATCACCAGATAAAGTGCTAAGGCATTCATGAGCAAACTTCATTTCCTTGAACCAAAGAAAACAAAAACCATGATGAAGAATGCACTCGTGAGGATTTCTGGCACACACGCCAGAAGTTCTAATGCCATTCCCAAATATGTTAATTGCTTACAATTAGAATTAGATGTGTTCATACCTACAGATCATCAGAGTTGCCTTCTATCTCGACCAGGAGGGCACAAGCCCAATGCCAGCCAGCCACTTCTCCCCACCTATCTCTGGGGCAGCTCCAACTCACCGCGGCCAGCATTGAATTCATTGTTATCCTCTCCAAATCTTCTCTCCCTCCGTTAAGGGTGTTAGTGTCCACCTGTCCACCTAAGCTGGAAACATTGTCATCATCCAGGTGTTAGCAGCCACCTGTCCACCTAAGCTGGAAACACTGTCATCATCCACGTCTCCTTTCTTTCTCCCTAAGCTCCTGCATCCATGAGTTCCCCATGGATAAGTCCTCACTTTACCTCCTAAATGTCTGCCTGAATCACCCCACTCAATGCTCCCTCCCTCGTACCTTATCATCAGTCTCCCAACTGCCTTCTAAATGGCTCTCACTACCAATCTGAAAGCCAGCTGGTGTGTTTTCATTCAGACATGCCTAGAATTCCCTTCTCCACCTAACGAATCCCCCTCACCCTTCCAGCTTTAGCTAAATGTCACTTCCTTGCATGCTTATTATCTCCCACCTCCTCCCAAAAATGAAGTTTCCTCTTCTAGATGCCCTCTTTTATTTTTTCTCTCTTCAATTATAACACCCATCCTGTTTCTACCATGATTTGATGTATAAGACTCATTCTCCCCTGATAAACTTGTGTATTTCTTCAGGTTTGGGACCACATTCTTCAAACGTCTGGGGAGTGTGGCACACCTTCTCAAACATGTTATACTCTCTTGAAATGTTGGCTGAACTCATGCCATACTCTAAGAAAGTGACATATTTGATCCAAAATGTGATCATTCCCAATTTACACTTCTCTGACTTTTCTGGCTGCACATCTTACCGTACTTAAATTACCCTTGCTCACTCTCCCTTTGTAGCTGTTTCTATTTGGCCTTTTTTAAAAATAAATCACTTACAAGCAGAATCTGGCATAAGATTTTACCACTAGCAGGGGCATCTGGGCGGCTCAATCAGTTAAGTGTCTGACATCAGCTCAGGTCATGATCTCACAGTTGGTGAGTTTGAGCCCCACGTCGGGCTCTGTGCTGACAGCTCGGAGCCTGGAGCTTGCTTTGGATTCTGTCTCTCCCTCTCCCCCTCTCTCTCTCTCTCTCTCTCTCTCTCTCTCAAAAAAAAGTAAGTAATAAAAAAAAAATTAAAAAATAAAAAAAGATTTTACTACCAGCTGGATGTTGACAGGAAGTACAGAGGAAACAGTAGGTAGAGTGAAAGATCTACGTGTACCTCAGCACTTACTTTAGAAATACCCTATATGTACACCTATAGAGATAACCCAAACCCCAGCCCTGGCATTGGCATCTAGAGAAAACAGCTGCACACAGGGAGCCACCTGTGTGCTCCAATATGGAGACTACAATGTTACATGACTGATAATTATCTGTGGGCGAAATTAACAGCATGGTCCCTGCAGTGATCATTCCTCATGCCAACTAAACAGCTTTCTCAAAACCCACACCTGCCTTGAATTAGTCAATTACTAATGTCGAGAAAGCAGGAAATGAATGGCTCATGGTTTTAAGCATCAATAATTAAAATAAAAAAGTCATAAAGAGTCATTCTTCTTCCTGGAGTGTAAAAGAATGAGACTCTAAGTGTATGCTAAAGACACTGTAATTGCCAGCAAATTAACTCCCAGTGAAGATGAAAAGGGAAATCTGTCTCCTTGACTCTTGGACTGTTTCCTTCCAAAGGTATTTTATTGTCCCACCTTAGGAGTGGAAACTCAACTCAAGTCCGTATATATAGACCACGTCCCTGCGGCAAGTGTGATCACCAGGCAGTCACAGGGGAGCAGCTTCCATCCGTGGCACCGCTTGTACCCACTGGGCGCTGAGGAGGTTATGCGCTCTGCAGCTGAGGTCCTCATCCATTGAAGACTTGGTCCACAAGTGTGCTGGATCAAGAGAAGGCAGATCTTCTCTCACCCAGATCCTCTTTTAGCACTGACCTTTGAGAATATGGGTGTGCACGCGTGGATCCTACACTCAGCCATGCTGTGTCGCATTTAGTCAGAGAGAAGCCACAGCAATCATTCCCTAGAACTGAAACCAGAGTCAGACCTCCACGGAACTGTAGTTGGTTTACTACACCCCTCCATCTCTCCGCCATCTCTCTGTAATTTGAGAGTCTCCTCTACCCTGCAATTTTCCCTGGTCTTTTTAGTCCAAAGTAATTGTGTCAGATAAGCGCATTCAAAGTAGGATATTGGTTGGTGGCAGTGGCCCTGCGTGTTACCTCCTCTATTTGAGGAGATCATTTAAAACTCACTTGAAAGGGAGGGGCGCCTGAGTGGCACGGTCAGTTGAGCAGCCAACTCTTGAATTCAGCTCAGGTCATGATTTCAGGGTCATGGGATCAAGCCCCGCATTGGGCTCCATGCTGAGTGTGAAGCCTATTTGAGATCCTCTCTTTCTTCCTCTGGTCCCCTCCCCTTCTCTCTCTCTCTCTCTCTCTCTCTCTCTCTCTCTCTCTCTCTCAACTAAATTTGTAGAAAATAATTTGATACGTATACCCCATGGTCTATTTATCCATCCATCTACCCACTGATGATCATTTGGGTCAACCATAAAAAAGAAGCTTGACGAACCTTGAAAACATTATGATTCCATTTATATGAAATGCCCAGAATAGGCTAATCCACGGACACAGAAAGTAGACTGGTGGTTACCAGGGGTTGGAGGGAGGGAGAATAAGGAATGACTGTTTAATGGGTACAAGGTTTCCTTTTGGGGTGATGAAAATGTTTTGGAACTAGATAGAGTTGGTAGTTATACAGTGTTGTACATGTACTTAATGCTACTAAATTCTTCACTTCAAAATGGTTAATTTTATGATATATGAATTTGAGCACAATTTTTTTAAACGGTGGGGGAGTCTGTAGATGGTCGCCCATGAGTCTCTCATGATGAAATTTAAGCTGTAGTAGCAATGGGGTAGAGGTTTCCTATTAAAGCGCTTTCTCAGGGCCCTTAAATCACAGGAATTTGTTTGCTTTGTCCAAAACTGAGCCTGCCTCAGATGGGAAGCCTTCACTGTGGCCTGTCTGGGAAACCAAGGTTAGCTCACAAGGAAGGAAGCAGAGTTGGCCTCAACCTTTTGTTGGCATGGATCCATGCTTTATGGAGAAAAAGAAATAATAAGTAGCTAATGCTGACTGGAATTATTATTATTATTATTATTATTATCCTTTTTCTATGCTGACCTTTTATTTTCTGTGGCCTAAAATTAGATCCTGTGTTGTTTATTCAAATTTCTCTTGGGATTGTATTTTTTTTAGGTTGTATTGATTCCCTACTGCTGTGGCAGCAAAACCAAGCCAGGGCAAAAGACCTGGTGGTTACACACAGTTCACTTTCTGGTTTCACCCCTGGACAGAGACTGAGGCAGCAAGACTGGTTTCTGGTTACTGATGACACATGTGCTTCCTCTTTCTTTCCCATGCCCCCTGCTAACCTGGGAATCCTACCCAGGGCCTTACCCACGGGAGCCCCTGCTTGTTGAGGTTCAAGACTAGAGAGTCTAGAAGTCTGAGACTTGAAGACCCCCTCGCCCTTTTCCTGTTGGATCTTTGATAAGAACACCAGCCTTTCTCAGGGCAAGAAATCAACATCCTGAGAGCAAAGAATAAAGAAGGGCACTCGATGGAAAGGAGCTTTGAGTAGGTATAGTTTGGCTGTCCTGCTTTGAGATTTGAGAGAACATACATTTAACTTGGCTTTTCTATAGCAAAAATTACCAGGAGGAGGTCATATCTGCCAGGGTTTGGTCAAAAGAAATCACTCTAGTTATTGTAACAAGGAAAATAAGGAAATGTTAACTATAAAAGGTGCTTAACTGTGAAAAATGGCTAAACATGGACTGTAAAGAAGTCACATGTATGAAGAGTGGCTATTACCTCCAGGCTGACAGAAAATAGACAAAGGGACCAAGGACTAAGAGAGAAGTCTCTCTCCCCAGACCCAGACCTCATCAGAGAGCTTAGCTACCACAGGAACTTGCAACATGCTGGTGGAGTTAAAAAATATAAACCTTTGTGGCAGGCAAAGGCCAGAGGTGGTCTGGAGGAGCAGCCTGTCCTTGCAGGAGGCATGGTGGGAAAAGCTTCTGGGAATTGGCCGCCAGTGGGGAGAGCATGGCCTGAGGGCACAGCTGGGCTCAGCCGCCTGGGCCACTGGACTACCACAGGGAACAATAATAATGGAGGCCCAGAGCTCAGAAGCAAAATTTCTTCACCTTGCACTGCACTCTAGAACCCTCTAGTGATGAAGCTAACATTCAGCCAGTGGGCAAAAAAGGAACGTTACAGGGTCCAATTCCAGAGCAGAGAAGGGTGGATGTGAAGCTGAGAGACAATACATTGAAACTTGGAGCAGATGGAGACCCCTATTCCAGATCTGGCCTGGCCTCCAGGGCAGACAAACCATTCGCCTTTGTGATCTGTTATCACAGTGTCTTCATCCGTGCAAGGAACACGGATGACGATGTGCTTCACCATCTCCGTTTGCCAGTTCTCAAGAATATGCCCAGGCAGGTCAAAGAACATCATTAAACTCTCAAAATCAATGAGTGGTAAATAATTTCAGTGGTGTAGGTGTAGGTGAAAGTAAAGAGGAGGACTTCCGTAACTTAGGTGTAGCAAAAAAAAAAAAAAAGCTGTATTTTCATTAAATTCAGTTTCCTTTTCTTCTTGAAGACTCAACTGGACCCTGTTCCCAGCTTCCTTTTACAATTAGGTAGATCCATATGACTGATGGCCCTAGAACCTTCTAGCACAATATTTTGTGCTCTCTCTCTCTTCCGTGACCCACTGGCTGCCTGCAGAGCAGGAGTCAATGGTCTTTGAGAATGGCAGAGCTTCTAGGGAAGTAGCCTAAGTCCCTGACTTACCACGTGGAGGAGATCATTCTCAGAAAGGCACCCAGCCAGAAACACCCACATTGCACTGTGACAGTAGGAAGAAATAAGCCTGTAATGCACTGGTTCCCACAGTGTGATCCTCAGACAAGCAGCATTAGCACCACCCACCCCCCCCCACCCCTGCAGAAACTTGTTAAAAATGCAAATTCTCGGGCCCCAGTCAAGACTTAATCAGAAACCCTAGACAAGTAGCTCAGCAGTTTGTGTCTTAATAAGGATATCTGAAGGCTCTAAAGTTTGAGAACCACTGCTTTATTGGGTAAAGACACTGAGATTTGGAGGGTTTCTGTTAGGGTGCCTAGATAATGATCCACAGGGGGTTCCAACACAACACCATAAACTGAGACCTCAAAAACCAATTAAGACTTAACCACCACCTAACCAGGGACTTTGACACGCCTCCATCACCTACCAGGCCCCTGCAAAGTCCATCAGGGGATCACATTTGTGTTGCAGACTTCTCCATCTCAAACATTTGGCTTCTCTGCTACTCAGATGACCTATTTTGGACCTGTAGACTCTTCCAAACCTGCACCAAACTGATGAGGTCTTAACAAGGTCAAAGGCTTACTAACCTCGGGTATCAGCTATGACATTTGACCAGGAGCCAGAGAACAAGCCCGGCATTAGTGGAGTTACTTTAGACAAGTCACTTAACCTGCTCACTTAATTCCCACTCTGTACAAAGTAGATCAAGCCTGACTCATTTACAAGGCACCTGGAGGAAACATCCCCAGAAAAGCATAAGCCCATAGATGGTATTTCCATGCTTAGAGAAAGTCCATATAATTCTGTTTTTACACCTTCAGACTTCCCACAGAAAACAAAAAGAAGCTCCTTCACCTCCATACGCAATAGCTGGAAACAGGGAACTGTGGAGAAACAAATTCTCAGTTAACTCATTGTCAATTGAGAACTATCCAGATGCAAAGTTTTCTGTTTCAGCTGTTGACCAAAACACAATGTCACCTCTACAAAAATGTGAGTTAATTTACCAAATATAAAATCCAAACTTTTTCTTTTTTCTTTTTAAATCAAATCTCCCTAGGTGCGGTGGGAGGAAGTCCTCATGTAAGGGAAATGGGAAGCTTGGAAGGAGCATCTGTTCTCAAAGTGATGTGTTTAATTAGCCACGTGGGGAAACGAGTGCTGCCAGGAATGTGGTGGCTCAAAGGATGTGGCATTTAGCGCCAGCTCCGTGCAAAGCCACATCTTCAGCACTTGGTTCAGCAGTAATTACCATCTCACTGGCACTCGGTAGGGAGAGAAAAGAAATAACTATATTCATCTTGTGATTAAATGGCAATTAGCAACTAAGTGCCCTGCGATAATGGGGCACTCACCACCTCATGACAGCATCGGCAGCTTCCCCGCCAACCCAATGGCCCTCTGGGTATCAGAGCCCCATGCGCCAGGGGGAGGAGCCTGGGGAGGAGCCTGGGGAGGACCTGCAACAAGCCTACACGGACAGGAGCGAGACACAAACGAGTGGTTGACAAATGAACACTTCAGCCAAACTGCGTGGGGTCCAAACACAGCCCCGCCACTTATCAACCTTCCAACTTGGCCAAGTTATGTTTCTGGTCCTTGGTGTCCTCACCTGAAAACTAGGGGGAACCACTTGTTTCTAACACATAGTGTGGTGAGTGTGAGGCTTACCTGAGTTAATAGATGCAAAGCATTTAAGAGAGCTCTTAGAACATAGAAAATCCTCAAAGATGGCTAATGTTTCAGTGCTTCAGCTACTTCTCCTCTGGGGGGTTAGGCACATTAACTGTTTCATGCCATGCACCATTCAATGCTAAAAAAATAATTTAAAATGTATTGTACTGCTGGGGTGCCTGGGTGGCTCAGTCAGTTGGGCCACCAACTCTTGATTTCGGCTCAGGTCACGATCTCGCCATTGTGAGATGGAGTGCTGTGTGGGACTCAGTGTGGAGCATGGAGCTTGTTTGGGATTCATTCATTCATTCATTCATTCATATTCTCTCTCTCTCTCTCTCTCTCTCTCTCTCTCTCTCTCTCTCTCTGCCTTTCCTCCATTTGTACTCTCTCTCTCCCTCAAAATAAATGGATGGACTTAAAAAAATGTTTTGTACTGATAAACCAAAAAAAAAAAAAACCAAACAAACAAAAACCCTCCTATGTAAGAGTGCCCCTTCAGTCATGAATTCTGGTTTCATCCTATACCTGAGGAACCACATTCAGAAGCTCCGAATTATGAAACAAGTAGAAAAAATCTCCAGGAAGCCGTGAGCAGAAATTGCGCATTGTCCAAGAAGAACAAGACTATAGATTCAGACAAGAAACTGGGAAGTCCAACACCTCGAGACAAATGAATGAGGATGGATCAAAGTAAGGCCAAAGGGATGCTGGGTATAGCCAGCTCTTCATTGTGAACGTTCATGGCCAAGGTTTGCTTCTCAACTGGCATCTCCACTCCACCTTAGTTATTGTGAACTTGGTACACAAATCATTTCTAAGATTAGCTTTAAAACATAAGTAGATGATAAAGCTGTTGTAAAGCCATACAGCTTTTTTAAGGCTATCCATCTGTGGCGGCAGGTGTCTATCTGTTCTCACATGCCCTCCCAACCTAGCCTTGTTCTGCTCTATGCCACAGGAGTCTGCATTTCCCAGGCTCCTTGCCAACTGGCTTCTACCAGGTTTGTCAAATAGGAGCCAGTGGTAAGACTTGAGAGTCTCTCTTACTCTTCCTGTAACAAGGCTTCCAACAGTCCCTGAGTGTTCTACCTGATAGCCCTCCATGTTGGGTTCTCAGCTGCAGTCAGGCAGTCCCTCCTAGGGGCCCCAGTTTGATACCATATCCTCCCAATGTCCTTCCAGCCCAAGGGATAGCAGTGGGATATTCTTAGAACTGATCACTGATTGCCTATTGGCTTTCTGGTGGCTTCTTAGCTGTTATATAATGTGTGTATCTAATTCCCTTTATTAAATTCCCTCTGTCTGCAATACCTAGACTGGAATTTAGGAATGAAGGGACTCTGACTGATAAACTGCCTCATTTATATAGCTTTCCCTTCTGATAATTCTCAGTGTGAAAAGTACTGAATAGGAATCAGGAATCAGGAGCCCTGAGTTCTGGTCCCAGCTCTGCCACTAATTGGCTACACAACCATGGGCATTCTTCTTGGTGCCTCAGTTTCCTAATAGATAAGAAGAATGGACTGGAGGACCTCTAAGATCACTTTCAGCTATAATGTTCTGGGACTAGACATTCTGACCAATCTCACCTGGCACCGATGTCACCTGCCCTTGAGAATGTGGTAGGGGTGGGGATTGGTGGCATGGACTTGCCCCCTGAGTTGGTTCAAGCACATTTGCTAGCAAGTCATTTTATATTAGCAGCTGAGTTCAATCAAGGTGGTCCAGTCTGTTTCACAGGTGAGAGAAGGAATCGGGGAGGGTTGGGTGGGTGGGCTGTGTGTGTGGAGGGTGGACACACGAGTGCTTGTATGTCTTACACGAGCGAGTGATTCCCTAGGAAACTCATTGCTACATAAGTCTTCATTTGTTGTTCCCACCCTTTATCTTTTCCATTTCAAATTATAAAGAAAAAAATAGAATTATAAAGAATTTAGCACTTTAACATCATATCACAAGGCGAGGGTTGGTGACGGTGATACCATTCAAATTAATACTCCATCCAAATTAATATAAAGCTACTAGATACTAACCATGATTAGATGACGAATTGGTAGCCTCAGCAAGCAGAGTTTTGTTTTCTTTCTCTTCTCCAAACTGGAAGTTCTCGATTTTTTCCCTCACAACAACATGACAGTGTATGGGCCACATATGAGCATAGCCATGCAAAACTTCCAGTGTGTGTCTGACCCTTTTTGTCTAATCATTATGCAACAATTCTTATTGGATATCAGTGCCTATAACACATGCCCTGGTAGCCTTTAATTGGCTTCCGGCTGGAGTTGCAATCAGTACATTCTGAAGCCAGTTATCATTTCATGTTCTTTATTGATAAAACATTAAAATATGAGGCTCTGTGTATACAAGTGCGTTTACACACATCACACACATACCCTCAACCTTAAAGATATTTTTACAGTAAAAACTCTCATAAATTTTTCTTCTCGGGAAACATAGTCCTAAACTTCACACAAAGTAATCCATCTTAACTTCTCAGTGCTTCTTTAAAAAGATTGACATATCCTTCTTATCAAAAGCTAATACTGATAAATTCCCCTGTAAGTACAATTTCCAGTATGATAACCGCTAAACACATGTGGGTATTGAGCACCTGACATGTGGCTGGTCCAAATCAATTTGTGCCACACATGCAAAGAACACCCCAGATTTGGAAACCTCAGTATGAAAAAAGGGCATAAAATATCTCAGTAATGTTTATATCGATTGCATGTTGACATTATAATATTCTGGATATTGTGTTAAGTAAAATAGACCATTAAAACGAATTTCATCTGTCTCTTTTCATTAGACAATTTTAAATTACATTGCTTCATATTTCTACTGGGCAGCACTGATTCTAGAAGTTAAAGGAAATGCAAAGACACTGCTTCCACGTTTCCCTTTCTTACAGGAGAATCTTGATGAAAAGCAGAGAATATTGACTGCAATCGATGGGGATGGGGGTGGGGAACAGCCGAATTTACAGGAAAGATAGATGTGCTGGAGTTTCAACTTGCTGACACCCAAATCAAGCTTCAGTCTATACAGAAAATAGCCAAGACCCAATTAATGGTGCTGTTCTCTGGAAACAGCATCATCGTGTTAACATCTTGTGCTTCTTTCAAAAGACCCAGAGAGAGGAGGGCTTAAGGTATTTATTCATCGTTGACTCAAAGCTGAAGGAAGTGAGGATCCCGAGCTAAAATTGCAGAGGATTGACTCCACCTTACAGTCCCTCCATTTCATTACCATTCAAAAACACACATCGAAAAATAAATCTTACAAATATACAGGCGACTTTAAAGCATTAGGATATTCAAAGGAAAGGATCCCACATTTCCCACCTTACATCTAAAACAGTTTTATTTAGCATCCGAACAACTGGCCGTGGCATGGAGCCAGGTATACAGTGCATGCTTAAGGATGTTTGCTGAACTGAGCTAAGCAACTTAAGCACCACAATAACTGAAAGCTGGGATCCAGTCAGCTGTTTAAAGCAAGGAAACAAAAACGCGGCTCCAGAAACTGACAAACACAGTTACAGAAACCCCCAAGAACATGCCACAGCTATTACAACCATGAGAAACTGAATCAAACTTTTCCAGAACACCGTATCGTTGCTCCAATGAACTGATGGAAAGGTCTCAGCTTTTCTACGGGGTTGCGTGATAATCACCCGGCTAGCTCCATAATAGCAAAAGGAAGCCAGGTATCTTGGCCACCCCCGCGCCGGGCTTTGCATTGTTTCGTCCAAGCAGTTTACATTTACAGAAAAATCTATTTAAACTTTGCATTCTTTTTCCCCTGAGCGGATCATGTGGGCACTGGGGTGGACCTCAGGGGCTTTTGGGAGGGTAAGACCAATAACAGGAATTGCTAATGTGGTTTCTATTGAATGTGATGGATTCATTAGGTGGAATCATTTGATAAATCAAGAGTACTACATTTTTACTCCATTCATCTTTGTCTTTTGGACTGCAGGGTGACATTGCCGACAGTACAACTTTGAGCTCCATGAGCGGCCTTGCTTGAAGCAGCTGGCCTCCGGGGCAAACACCGCCAAGCCTCGATTCTCAGGAGCCCCTGCGTTCACAATGCTAGTCCCTCGCCCTGAAGTCGTTCTGAAGCTTCGCCCCACGGAAGTGCTCTCGTTCTTGCCGGGGAGTTACAGCGACGAACCCCAAGTCTTGGAGATTTTCCTGTCTCCCCATCACGTAGTAGGCAACCCGGATGCAACCAGTATGGTCTTTAAAAGTCACAAGGGCAGGGCGCCTGGGTGACTCAGTCAGTTAAGCATCTGACATCGGGCTCAGGTCACGATCTCGCGGTTCATGAGTTCAAGCCCCGCGTTGGGCTCTGTGCTGATGGCTCAGAGCCTGGAGCCTGTTTCGGATTCTGGGTCTCCCTCTCTCTCTGCCCTTCTGCTCACTCTCTCTCTCTCTCTCTCTCTCTCTCTCTCTCTCTCTCTCTCTCAAAATAAATAAACATTTAAAAAGTTTAAAAAATAACTCACAAGGGCTATTTATCAGGTATAGGGGGTTGAATAGGGCTACACTTAAGGGACCCCAAAAGATATGTCTAAGTCCTAACCTCCAGAACCTGTGAATGTGATCTGATTTGGAAAAAAAGGTCTTAAAGATATAATTAAGCTCAGGATCTCAAGATGACATCATCCTGGATTTAGTGTGATCCTGCCTAATTCCAATGACAGGTGTCCTTATAAGAGAAAGGCAGGGGCACCTGGGTGGCTCAGTCAGCTAAGCATCAGATTTCGGCTCAGGTCATGATCTCATGATGCATGAGTTCAAGCCCCACGTTGGGCTCTGTGCTGACAGCTCAGAGCCTGGAGCCTGCTTTGGATTCTGTATCTCGCCTCACTCTCTGCCCCTCTGCCGCTCATGCTCTGTCTCTCAAAAAAAAATAAGCATTAAAAATTTGTTTTAATAAAAAGAGAAAGGCAGAGGAAGTACAGGGAAAAAGGCATGTGAGGTGGAGGCAGAGATTGGAGGGATGCAGCCACAAGCCACAGAATACCACGGATGGCAGAACAGCCACCAGAAGCTGGGAGAGAGGCATGGAACAGATTCTTTCCCTCCTCACGAACTTCCAGAGGAACCAACCCTACTGACATCTTTGTCTTGAACTTCTAGCCTTCAAAACTGTCAGAGAATCCATTTCTGTTGCTTTAAGCCACTTGACTCGTGGCAATTTGTTACAGCAGCCCCAGGAAATGAATACATCAGGGAAAATTCTCAGCAGAACCCAGGGACTAAATGAATCTGACAGCTTGCAGAGAGGCAGGGGGCAAGTTTCCCTCTGCCAAGTCTATGAAGAACATAAGCTCTGCAATATGGTTTGTTTTCCATGAGACTAAAGTTTCTCAGAGCCTCTCAAAGTCAGCACTTGTATCCGAAATACATTATTCATATATATCCATGATATCACCCTCCCTGTTTGCAGCCATATCTCTGTCAGGAGATCACCTCCTCCTACCAAGGCATCCCCCTGTAAGCCTCTGGAGGGCAGGGTGTGTCCCCAAGCTCCTTAGGGCCCCAGCATCCAAAGCCATGTCCAATGCAAACAGGAACTTGATACATGTCTGCTGAGTGGACAAACGGAACCAACCTGCGACTAAAAATGCCCTCTTCGTATTGAGCATAAATCAACCTCCCCCAAACACCTGTGTCTCCATCCTAGCTGTTTCCACCAATACCTCTGCTGGGTGAGCTTTGTCGCGGTCGTTATGGCCTCTGTGCGTCGGGCCTGCTCCCTCGCCCACTCTGGCTGACGGGCTTCATCATGTAGACCCTTAGCTGCTGTGCAGAGGCAGCAAACACACTGTTTTCTCCTCTACCCATTGCCCTTGTACTGCTGTTCCTTCCTTGTTCAAATTCCCGTTCCTTAAAAGCTCAACTCAAACGCAGGGACCTCTGAAAAGCTGTTCTGGATTTCTCTAAACAGCTTTTACCTTCCTCCTCCATTGCTTATGGAAACCCTCGTAGTTATCTAGTAGCTTTCAATTGCTGCTGTGTTTTCTGGTGTCAGTGAAGGAGGTGGCGGTATCCGTACGGTTCGCCCTCTCCCGGGTATCCCTCTCTTCGTCCTCATACCGATTATCCTGTTTATTGTAACGTCTTGCATGATTTCCTCTCCCGCTCCACCAGAAGCTCCAGGGGACAGAAGCCAAGCCTTTTCCTCTTGAAAGTGAGTATCTGCCATGTAGAAGGCATTCAATCAATAATCCCAAGGGAATTATTTGGTCTACGTGTACTGCCCACGAAACCAGGGGTCAGCAAACTGGCCTGCAGGTCAAATCCAGCCTGTGGCCAGATTTTTTTCAAGTGACCTGAACGGATGAAAAGGACATGAGACAGAGTCTGTAAGTGCCCCTCACCCCCAAGCCTAAAATATTTACTATCTGGTCCTTTATAGAAGAAGTTTACTGTCTCCCACACTGAGCATGCAGACATCATCTAGCTGTGCCTTCATTTTCTTCTAGGATGACCTCACTCCAGCTTTACCCAGAAATTTTCCCAAGGGCTCAGGAACAGTTGGGACCGCAGATCGGGCCCAGACAGCCCTAATGGAACCAAGGCCATCCACACTTTAGAAGGAGGCAATTTAGAGTTTTAGAAGCACCTGCTACCACCTTGGGTTCTACAGATTTCTCCATAAGCTATTATAAATTGAGTCTACAATTAAAAAAAAATATATTATTATCTCAAGGGAGGGAGGATCGACTTCAGTTGGCTATGGAGCCAAGCCACCGCAAAAACACACCACAAAAACAAAACAAAAAAACAAAAACAAAAACAAAAACAAAAACAAAAACACAACTAACAAGCAGGCTAAGCCGGTAGAGGAAAATCGTCTGCGGCAGGAGCATTGGAACACGATCCTGCCCAAACAAACACTTTGGGACAAAATCTGCCCAAATGAGAAGCCCAAAATGCAGCCTGCTGGGGATTGCACACGGAACGGAAGCGATGCCCAAACTGGTCTGGACAGCGTCCTACGGTCGGGCAGTTTTATTCTTTTCCACAGGGGAAAGCTTGGTATCCATGAACCCTTCCAACTTGCCTAGCCTTGTGTTTTTATCGCTTCCTTATTACCCCTTTTTAGAAGCAAAACTTTTCTCTGATAATGACCGCCATCTTCCTAAAAGCTTCTTCTGAGTTATTTTCAAAGAAGCTGGATCCATCTTAATATTTTCCTGCCATAATTGCCTCAGGCCAATCTCTTCTAAAGGAATTAAAAATGCAAATCTAATATTCTAATTGCATAATAGGATCATCTTGGCAGCTGGATCAATACTATCTCCCACTGTCAATAATAAGGCCAGGCTGTGTGGATGTCAGAGCGCACCAGTCTCGCTTTATCACTGGCCCCATGGCCCATCCACATCTATAAGAAGTGACATCTTATCTGTGGCCTTCTATCAATCAGCTTTAATACGTGCATCACAGAGATGCACGTTGTCATCTTCACATCTGCGTTGCCTTGGGCACCAGACAGGCCAGAGTTGAAAGCTTCGTGTTTCCAAGAACTAAGTTCAATGGCAGAAAGATGACAACCATACATAGTATTTTTTTTTCTGCCCACCATCCAATGGAATCAGAAGCAAAGGACCTACAACGGATCGCCCCAGAGATCCCAGACCTGTCAGTGCAGCTACAAGTCATTGCAAATTGCATAGACCTGGAGTCAGAAGACCCCGCTGTGAGCTCCAGCTCAGCCATCGCCCAGCGGATCAGCTTGAGCAAGTCGCCTAGCTTCTAGGTGCCTCAGTTTCCTGTTCTGTAAAAGAAGGGTATTAACTTAGGTTGAGTTTAAAGGGCCCTTCCACCCTAATTATTATTTTACTTCTAGAGAGTAAAAATCATACTCTGTGTAGCAAGGAGGAAGACCGTCAGTTTGATTGAAATAACAGACATTGTTGGTACTTCTGGGAAATTTGCCAATTAACAGCAGCAGCATTGTAATTAATACCTTATTGCACAAATTCTATTTCTATTAAGAAATGCTTTTCCAAGGGGCGCCTGGGTGGCTCAGTCGGTTAAGCATCCAACTTCAACTCAGGTAATGATCTCGCAGTTCGTGGGTTTGATTCCCGTGTCAGGCTCTGTGCTGACAGCTCGGAGCCTGGGGCCTGCTTTGTTTCTGTGTCTCCCTTTCTCTCTGCCCCTCCCCCACTCATGCTCTATCTCTGTCTCGCAAAAGTAAGTAAATGTTTAAAAAAAATTTTTTTAAGAAATTCTTTTCCAATAGATCTCCCTCACCCTTTCAATACTCTATTTTTTCCCAGGTTTCAAATATGATACTATTTGATCCAAAACCCCATCATTTGATTTACCCACTTCAACCAGCAAAAAAACACTAGTGCCAACTATGTCACCAATCTTAAATTTCCTTAACTAGAACTAATCAATTGGGGTATAACAAAACCTTGGGTTTCTTCTATTAAATCCGATTTTAGGGTATGCTAATTTCAAATAGACAATTGGGCCAAAGATTTTTAGATTCTTTGAGAAATACCTTGCTGAAATTATGACAGCACACAGTGAAATTCAAAGCGTAATTTATTAGGCTTTCTAGAAAAGTATTCTGTGGGTATCTGTGAGTATCTCATGCAATTATAGTAAAATTCTGCATTTATATGCTTCTTTGTAGTTTATTCAATTAACAATTTTTCATTCTATCTATGTTGGACTTGTGTAAGGAGCTTTCATGCATATTTCTTTATCAGGGGTTAGATAAGATTCGCATTATTTTCCCGCAGGGAGGAAACCGAGGGTGGGGGGGGGGGCAAAGATGCCCAGGAAATTATCGGGAGACATGAAAGTGACAGAAGATGCAAAAATTATTCAAGAAATTGAGAAGAAAAGGAAAGATTCCTGCAGAGTTGAGGCAGGCAAAGCGTTCCATTTTCAAAAGGGCTGGAGGAGGGCTTGAAGATAAGGAGGTAGAGAATGGAGAGGAAAGGACATCGTGTGAAATACAGACCAGGGAGCTTAATATTGATCCCTGGCAGAACACGAGAACTAATCATTATGGGTTGATCTGTGTGCTCGGGGACAAACAGTGACTGCCAAGAGGCTGACTGCTCTTAGACAATCACCCCAATCTAATCTTGTTTCCTCTCCTGATAGGGTTATTAGGCTGGTTGATCAGTGGATCTGGATTTCAGCAAGGCACTTGACAGAGTTGCTCAGGATATTCTTGTAGACAAGAGGGAGAAATGGGGGTGGGACTAGAGTACAGTTAAGTGAATTTGTAGCTGGTCAGACAAGCGTATCCCAAGTGTTGATTAATAGAGTGATGTCAACTTGGAAAGGAGACCAGAGCCAGGGTTCTGTTTTCGGTCTTGTGTTCAGCGAGCTCATCAGTGTCTTGAACAGCACTGTAGGAGGCATGCTTATTAGAATGTTGACGGACAGGAATGTAGGGGGGATGTTAACACATTAAACAAAATAATCAGGATCCAAAATGCTAGCCTGCTAGTCCAATGGCCCCCAAACCATCAAGAAGAAATGTAATAGGAATGAAGATAAAGTCCTTTAATGTATTCCAAAGTCAATAGCACAATAGAGGGTGTGAGAATCTTGGCTCAGGAGCAGTTCAGGGAGAGAAGACCTGGCCCCATGCATGACGTGCTTCAGTGATTTGTTGTAGCCAACAACAGACCCAAGGGATTTTAGATTGCCTTGGTAGACACTCTGGGTGCCCCCCCAAAAGTAGTTATGATCCTGCTATGTGGTGGGCTGGGAGATACCCAGGTTCAGGTCAGGCACTGCATTCTAGGACAGATAAGAGAGAATTCAGTAGAGGGGGACAATACCAGTGAAGGATGTGGCTGCCACACTAGGTGACAAATCATTGACATAGTTGGGTATATTTACCCAAGGAAAGGCAAAGATGGCAGTCTTCTAATAGCTGGAGTGTGACATAGGAAGAATGGGAAAACATGATCTCCACTGCTCCATGAGGACAGAGGGAGTTACAGGAGCTCAGAGAGTTTCAGGGATTCCTGAAACTCAGGGCTCATGTTGCCCCATGAGGGATGGAATTCACAGGGCTTGGTTTATAGGCTGGGATGCTGGAGGAACCAACTATTCCTTTCTGGTGTGAGAAATTGCTCTGTGTGGTTCTGCAGGGCTAAATTTGGGGTGTGTGGAGATGTGTTGACAATCGAATTGCCATCAACATAGCCTGCTGGTTAGATCCATTACATAAGCTCTAGCCACATATTGCCTCAAGGAACTGTGTACAGAGCGAAGGTGTGATGAAAATAAAAATGAGCATGACATATGGCTTTCCCTGGAGGAGCTTAAAATCTAAAGTAAGTAATTAGCAAGTAAAAGGCACATGAAATTCATTATAATAGAGGCAAAAAGAAAGAGCTGCAGGATGGAGAGAAGGTGACAGTTAACTTTAAGTTGGGTTGGAGCCATTCAAAGAAAGCTTCACGGAACAGGTAGCATTTGACCTCGGCAGATGCTGGAGCTCCAGCTAAGGCCTCCTGGAAGCACAGCCACAATGCCCGTGACGTCCCAAAAGTTCCCACTCCTGAAACTTTCCCCATATTTACCATTTGGGAATTACAGCTTCTCTATGCAGTTCCTTTGACAAGATGTTGTCTGCCCACACGTGGCAACTTTGAAGTTTAGATCTCCTTGATTTGTTGCCTTCCTCATCATCCTCCCTGTTATGAGGGACCTGCCTCCGACGCTTCTGTGATCCAGCCCTGTCCACTCTCACAGCTGACAGAGTCCTGGATCAGGAGCCGCATTCCATCACTTTTGCCTAAAAAGTAGCCTGATCCCAGGAGCATCAGTTGACCTTTGCCATATTCTGTTGCTCAGAAGCAAGTCAGAGGTGTCGCCCACATTCTAGAAGAGGTAATTACACTGGGTGGGCATATGAGGGCCACCTGAAGGTCTGTCTGCTGCAGGTGCTGAGCAAGAGTCAATAGTCACCTGGAGAAAGGAAATGGAATGACAAGGCAAGGGGGAAGCTGGACGGGCAGTTCAGAGCCAGGTTCCTGGCCCTGGGGACGTCTTCAGGCATCGTGCCCTTACATTCTCTCTGCTGTTGCACAGACAGTTGGCTTGTTAGCCTACGAATGTAACAAGGGGCAATGTAGGCACTAGGTCACTTCTGGAGTCACCTCTGAAGACTGGACTATCACACAGGCCCCTAGCTCATGCCTAAGTGACACGATCCCCCAAGCCACGTTTTCACTTGTGGCTGGGAATTCCCAGACTTTACCAGCTGCCTAAAAGGAACATTTTCTTTCCAGCAGTTTCAACTCCATGGAGCACTCAGAGGCTGTTGCTGGAGCCATCCCCTCAGCTTTCTTATAATGTAAGATGTCATCCATCACCTCCCCTGAGAACTGACCACTGAGAAATTAATCACTATGATGTTTCATTCTACAGTGAAGATCTTGTTCTCTTTATTTCCTCTTCTTAAGACCCGCCCCTGGAGGGGCACCTGGGTGGCTCAGCCGGTTAAGTGTCTGACTCTTGATTTTGGCTCAGGTCATGATCCCAGAGTGGTGGGATCGAGCCCTGCATCGGACTCTATGCCGAGCATGTTTAAGATTCTCGATCTCTGCCCCTCCCCTGCTTGCACACACACTCTCTCTCTCTTTCTAAAACAAGGCTTTCCCCTGGAGATCTCAGGGGAAGACTAATTTGTTATTTTCTCCTTCTGTAAAGTGGTGGGAAAACTGCACAGGAGAATATCACAAAGTTCTTCTAGTCCAAGCTCTATCCAGACATGGTGCCCTCCTTGGGGAGACAGTGTTTCCAGTGCATAACTGCCACAAGTCTGATGCTCTTTGGGGACTTGAATACTAAGAATGGCTCTGTGGTAGACTGAAAAATGGCTACAATCCTTCCATATTTGAGAGAGTCACACCCTTTGCATGCGACTTGGTGATGCCTCCCATCAAGAAACACACTCTTTCTCCATACTGTGAATTTGAGTCATTGTTCGAACTTAATTAAGGCAAAAGAATGAGGTGGAAGTGACCATCTGATAATCTGGGGCCCAGGCATCAAGAGGCTTTGCATTAATTCCCCCACCTCAGAATCCTGCAAAGAGTAAGCCCAGGCCAGCCTGCTAGAGGATGAGAGACAACATTCAGGAGAAGCTTGCTGTCTGTCTGATGCCATCCTGGACTAGCCAGGTCCCGGCCGACCCAGCCACTGACTATCGACTGAGTAAACCCAGCAGAGACCAGAAAAACTGCCCAGCTGAGAGCCCGGACCAACCCACAGACACATGTGTGAAACAAATGGTGGCTGTTTTTATCTACGTCATTTGGGGGTAGTTTGTTATGCAGTAAATGCTAACTGATACAGGCTCCATAGTTTATCAGCAAAAACATCAGGGTTCCCAGTTTGAAAGAACCCACCCCCTGAATCATTCTCAAATAGTCAGCTGGTGGTATCCCTGCTCCATCTGCCACAGGGTCTTTTGGAACCATTTTCGTGGGCCACCAGGATCTAACATTGAAATGAAACAAAAAACCTTGGCGAGGGGAAGGGTTGAGCTGCCATATGTTTTCCTTTCACAAAAGCCCTTGCAAAGCATATTTCTTTATTTTACCCTTGGATGATTGCCTTCAATTCTTTGTTTCATAAGCTTCTTTCTTCCAAAGAGCCATGACAGCATTGATTTCAACCTATGATTGCTAGTGAAATATTAAACCTTATTGATTTGAAATTCAGGATTAGTTGCAAGTTGGATACTCTGCATATTTTGGAGATGGACAATTTTCTCTCTGCCAGTTTAAAAATAATTGCAGCTCCACAATACGATTTTTCGGGGGGATGTAGCACTTCAAGTCCAATTTCTCATTTTGTCTCCCCCAAAATTTCCTAGCACAGGAAAACCCTAACTATCCTTAGTTAGGATAAAAAATTCTCATTAGAAGTATTTTTGAAACTTAGTTCATATGTTTCCCCCAAAACTGATACAAAATTCCTTATACGTGTCAGTTGCTACTAAAATTAATTATTCAAAATAAATAGTGCATCATATTAAAGATTAAAAATGGAAATTACATTTAATAGTTTTGATGTCTTGGGGAAATTATCATTAAAGCCCAACTCTACTTACATTAGATAATTTACTATGAATTTTGTATATTATTAGCAAATACTGATTTTTAATAAATAGACATGAGGAAATTTTTTTTAAGTAAACAGAATAGAAACATAGCAGATGAACCTTCAGGCACCATAGTATGTTGACATCACCTCATTCATCCTATAACATTTGGTCATACATTACTCAGAAATACTACTGAAAATAGCTAGTCATTGGCTATTAGAGAATGAAAAGTATGGCCTCAGGAGATGAAAAATACCCACAAAATTTTTTTAATGTTTATTTATTTTTGGGAGAGAGAGACAGCACACAAGCGGGGAAGGGGCAGAGAGCAAGAGAGACACAGAATCCAAAGCAGGCTCTAGGCTCTGAGCTGTCAGCACAGAGCCCTAATGCAGGGCTCGAACTCACAAGCTGCAAGATCATGACCTGAGCTGAAGTTGGACACTTCACCAACTGAGCCACCCAGGTGCCCCTTAAAAAAATGTTTTTAATGTTCCCACAAAAATTTTTTTTAAATTGTTTGCAGACTTTCAAAATACCTTCATCATCCAACTGTAAGGTCCCTAATGGCAAGAAGCGCATGGTGTTTTAATCCCTAATATGCACCACTCAGCAGAGTGACAGGCATAGAGTAGGTCCTCAAGATACATTAGAGTTGAAAACATTTGGCCAGGAATGGTAGACATCTCTTTAATCTGAGCATCTGAGTTTGGGCATTTAAAAGAAACCTATCTGACAAAGTATATAATCAATATTTCTGATGGGAACTCAGGGTTGCTTTTATATTTTAGTGCCTCATTAAGTTTTTCAACTTTCAAAAATGAATACATCAAGGCTTATTGATACCTTATATATGTGACCATCAATCATCATACAAGACTAGTTTAAATGCTGGGGGCCTAAAATAATCCACGTTCCAACTAATTCATTAAGAAATTCCCAAGGTTGGGTGAAATGAATAAAGGCAGAAATATTTGCTCCCCCGGTTGCACAGCTGTGTAGAGAGCTCTTCTGAACTCACTGACACACTTGGGTCTTCCCTTTAGGACAAACCAGGCTGGACAGCTGACCACCGTCTCTCCATCTGGTCAGTATGGCCTGTGCCTGGTAGGAACTCTGCCTGACTCCAACACAGTGCGGGATTCTGTAAAAGGAAACTGGAAGGGACACATAGAATCGGGGGGATGCGCAAGGAGCCTGAAAAGACAGGTTCTGGTACAGCCCTGATACCCAAGGGGAAGCCCTGGAACGTTCTCTCAGGCACAGAGGTAAGACGGCACGGCTCCAATAGGCCGTCTGTCTTGAGAGAGCCAGACTTTCAGCTACAACAGGGTCACATGTCCACTTCCCAGGAAGAAGGAGCTCAAGGAAGAAGTCTCAACATGCACAACTCACATTGTCCCTAGATGAAGGTGCTAGAAGAATGAGCCCAAATCATTTGTCGGCAAGGTCAAACAGGTGCTGCCTCAGGGTGCACTCCCGCAGAGGATGGATGCGGAGACTAATAATGATGTTGCCATTATTATTGTTGACACTGGCAGTGCTAACCCTTCTATTCTTCTGTGCTTGTTACACTCATTGCAAACCAAAACTCATGAAGTAATTTATTTGCAAATGAGGAAACTCAGCCACAGAGTAACTTGCTCACTGCTGGGGAGCCAAGCTCAGATTCTACTCCATCCAGTTCATCTCTAGAACTTGTTTTGCTAACAGCGGGCCACACCTGTAGGTGCTGGGGAACCTCGGTCTACTGATTTCCCAGCCAACTGAGTAACCCCCTGAAGCTTCAGATGTATCTCCCCTGAGAGATTCTCTCCTCTCGGAGGAAGACCTCCCATTGGTTAAGGCCAGGAGATAGAGACGCTGTGGGGGCAGAATTCCAAATGGTGTCTGTGATCCCCACCTCTGGAATTGTGCATCATACAACCACCTCCTCTTGACTTATAACTGTATGTATGTGTGTGTGTGTGTGTGTGTGTATATACATCATACATATACATATATAACCTGTTACCTAAATATGTGTAAGACTCCAGGAGCCAGAGAGAGTCCTGCTGGCCTTAGAGGAGCTTACCTATCATGCAGTGAACTGCCTGTGGACAGCACCATGCCCCAGGGAGCTATGGGCATCTCTGCAGTTCAGGGTCTCAGACCTATACCAGGATACACTGAATTCCACCAACTACCAGAGAGCTTGGGAGAGGCTCAAGCCTCAGGGAAGGTGGTACCCCAGCCAGTGATGCCTTGAGGATAGCCTAGGAGACCCTGAGCAGAGAACTCGGTAAACTATGTCCAGACTCCTAACCAACAGAAACCATGAGACCACAAGTATGTGTTTGAAGCCACTAAGTTTGGGCAATTTGTAACATAGCCTGGAAACCTAATGTAGACCCCAACAGTAACAGGGACTGCATGAATCAGGGGTGGCCCCGACAGAAGGACCATTCCTGTGGGGTACTTCCGGAGGAAGGAGGTGTCCACCACAATGGAATGTCCCATCAAGGGGCTCGTTGTGTAGCTAACCGAGCCTTGGTGACTGATCTGATCTGGCCGCCATCATGCTGGGAACCTTGATGACTTTAGCCTTTACACTAGGGATCACTCCAGAAAAATGCACTTGTAGACAACATTGTGCACACCTTGGGCAGGCACTGAGGCCCCTGAAGTGTCCCCCTTGTGTCCTCTGCATTTATACCCAGGAACCCCTGCTCTAGGACACACATTTCTGATGGCACATGCTGTTTCTGGATATAAAGTGGTTCTTGGGGGACAAAAAAAAACACTTACTTTTTTAAGGCATAAGGTACAGATATACATCCAGTACATATACAGATTTACAGACCCTCTGTGGCACTATCATTTGCCGGAAGACAAATAGGAAAACAATATCTTAACAATCTCCACAGGGAGTAGATAATGAAAAGACAAGGTGGGGAAACACTGATCTATGCAATAACAGTTCACAGTCAGAACACTAATAGTATTCCATGTTTTGTCCCAGCTGCTGGTTACATGGATGTGTTCACTTTGTTTAAAAAAACAAAAACAATGGGGCGCCTGGGTGGCGCAGTCGGTTGAGCGTCCGACTTCAGCCAGGTCACGATCTCGTGGTCTGTGAGTTTGAGCCCCGCGTCGGGCTCTGGGCTGATGGCTCAGAGCCTGGAGCCTGTTTCCGATTCTGTGTCTCCCTCTCTCTCTGCCCCTCCCCCGTTCATGCTCTGTCTCTCTCTGTCCCAAAACTAAATAAACGTTGAAAAAAAAAATTAAAAAAACAAAAACAAAAACAACAAAAAAAAAACAATCCAGGCACTGTGGGCTGGAGACCTGCACACCTGATCATACGTATGGAAGACAGACTTCATCAAAAAGCATTTACCGACACCCAGTAAACTACAGTCCAGCGTTCTGGCTCCTCTAGCTGAAAATGCTGCCGTGTTGGGGTCAAGAGCAAAGACTCCAGGCAAAAGCCTGGGCTCTATCTCAGCTTCCCCCTTTTCTAACCATGTTACTTTGGCAAAATAACCATCCCTGTGAGCCTCAGTGTTTCCATCTGGAAAAATGTGCTTAATAATACAACCTACCTCAAAGGGCTAGGTGAGAGTCACTGAGTGTGTTCCTGAGAAGCACCAAGAAGAGGGTCTGAAATCTGAAAAACATTGGGGCCCCTGGGTGGCTCAGTCGGGCAAGCCTCCAACTTTGGCTCAGGTCATGATCTCGCAGTTCGTGAGTTCGAGCCCTGCATCGGGCTGACAGCTCAGAGCCTGGAGCCTGCTTTGGATTCTGTGTCTCCCTCTCTCTGGCCCTCCTCTGCTCACATTCTGTCGCACTCTCTCTCTCAAGAATAAATAAACAATAAAAAGGTTTTTTTTAATCTGAAAAACTCACAAGTTTTGCAGTCCTGATTTTATTGTAGCTCTTTCTGCCTTGTCTTTTCTCTCTCAATTTTAAGTTTCTGAAGAACAGGGGGAAAAAAACAATCAAACAAACACACACCAAATGAAAACACCCAACGATTCTTATTCCCCAAGCCCTCCGTGTGGTGCTCAACAGAAGCTAGATGCTTGGAGGGTTGTGGTCAAAGTTGTGGAATCATTTACTTTCTTGTGGCATTTTGATACAGTTGAGAATTATTGATCTTGGTTTCTGGGAACAATATGGTTACATATTAGATACTTTCAGACCAAATTTTGTTTTCTCCTACAAAGATGAGGTAAAGGGTCACAGCTTCCCAGGCCTGACCCATAGAATTATCAGTTGGGACCCAGGAGCCCAGTTCTGGTTCCACCTCTGTGGGCCATCATCCGAGGGGTCTTTAAAAATAAATCACCTTGGGGCACCTGGGTGGCTCAGTCAGTTGAGCACCTGACTCGGGTCATGATCTCGCAGTTCGTGAGTTCAAGCCCCACATAAGACTCACCGCTGTCGTACAGAGCCAGCTTGGGATCCTCTGCCCCCCTCTCTCTCTGCCCACCCCCATTTTCACTCTCTCCCATAAATAAATAAAATATTTTTTTTAAATCACCTTGCCCACAAAAGGCTGGGGCTCTCCCATCTGGGCAGGGAGAACGGGTCCCCCTATGGGGTTATAGAGTTCATAGTAACAGCAATAGTGACCTCACCCCTAATGTGTACCAGGCATGAGATGGAGTGCTCTGAAATTACCCATCCCTCCCGTCCTCATGAGGTAGCACTCTCGACATCTCCATTCCGCAGCTGGGGAAACTGAGGCATGCCCCCCCACCCCGCCCACACTGCTGGTAAGTGGTAGAATCAGCACCTGGCTCCAGAGCCTGTCTTCCTAAACATTACCTGGTATCACCCCATTCAAGTTCATTAAGTTCATTAAGGAATACTTAATGTGCTTCCCCTAGGACTCAATGTGTATCGAACCCAGTGATCATTGGCCTCTGGGACATCACTAAAATAGTCCCTTGGCTAGTCCTTCAAGAAGACAGTCATTGTAGGGGCGCCTGGGTGGCGCAGTCGGTTAAGCGTCCGACTTCAGCTCAGGTCACGATCTCTCAGTCCGTGAGTTCAAGCCCCGCGTCAGGCTCTGGGCTGATGGCTCAGAGCCTGAAGCCTGTTTCCGATTCTGTGTCTCCCTCTCTCTCTGCCCCTCCCCCATTCATGCTCTGTCTCTCTCTGTCCCAAAAATAAATAAATGTTGAAAAAAAAATTTTAAAAAGAAGACAGTCATTGTCTTCTCTTTCCTGAGCCTTTCTGAGTCTTGGTGCCAGCAGCCATCACTCCTCCCTCTGCACGCACTCTAACCCCGGGGCTCGTGTGCTGGTGACAGGGTCTGGAGTTGCTGTCACTTTTATGAATCCTCTCCTCTCCCCAAGTACATGATTGGCCTCTGACATCAGAGACGGTATCTTCCTCTATCCTGGCATTTCCCTGCTGAAGCACACAGTATGGTTCAGCAAATACTGTCACCATCAAAGCATCACACACACGTCGCATCCCATCTAACGTCATCTATTGATTTAGCTGATAGGATGTGGGAAAGGGAGAGAGGCAGCCAGGGCTTCCCAGGACTGGCAGCATGGTGAACCAGGACTGGCACCAGAGGAGGACCACAGCTCCTTGGGGAAGTTAGGACATAACTGGCCCAAGGAGTCAGGACACCCCGGGCTGATTTCTAGAACAGGCTGAAAGAATCAGATACCAAGTTGCCGCAGGAACTTCCTGACGGACCCTTCACCCACAGTCTCGCAAGAACTGCCCTGGAGGGTCAATGCGCCATTCGCAATGCCATTTCCGTGTTCACCTTTTTGAAATATTAATGGCGCTGGCTGGCCTTTGTTCTGCTGACCATGGACACAGTGCCTGTCCCTCGGGGAGGCAGAGGCACACAAAATGGACTCTGAGCCCGGGATTGAAATTCCATCAAGTCTTTGGGTCAATGGAAATCCTTTACACTGTGACAGTGACATAGGCCCACTCCTTCCTTCACTGAATTCTGGAGGCCTCAAGGGAGATTTGCTCATGGGACAGAATTCAGTTCTAACCCCAAACACTGGGGTGTGGGGACAGAGGCTTGCCAGCAGAATCAATGGTCTGCAATGAACAGGCCACTCGCTGCTGGCAGGGGCAGGTACAAGTGTCATGTATGGAGTCCGATGGCTGTCAGCCCTGCACCCTGAGACGAAGCTCACTCCAGGACTCATACCAGGACGGCATACATGCAAAGGGGCTTAGACATCTTGTGGTTCTGATCTGGGGCTCTGTGTCTGCACCAGATTATTAATATCGGAAACGTATCTGAACCACTCAGGGATGTGTCTCTATGTCAGCACTGTCTGGAAACGGCCCTCAGACCCACACGAAACAAGGCTCTCAAGGAGAAAAGAGAGAGGAGAGGAGATGTGGCAGATGCGACAGAACCCTAATCATCTAGGAAGAAAAGCTAAGTTGCAAACATAGGGTTAGGAAGCAGGATAAGGCTGCATAAGTGGTGGAAAAAATGCCTAGAAACCCTAGGGAGGGAAAGCAGGCTCTGGGTGCAGAGTTGCAAACTGGTCCGCCTCTCAGTCAGTGCTTTGCTTGCATCCCGCCTGGTGCCCAATTGTTGTCTAGTGCAGTGGACTCTGAGGTTAGAGGCCATCTGGTGCAAGTAAAGCTGGCACGTGCCAATGCCGACACGCGCACTGTGGCGGACGATCCAGTGCCCCGCACTAGCCCCCTGCCCCTCCCTCTCAGTGCTCTCCAGCCCAGCTGCCAACTCCCAGCACCTTCACTTACTTGCCCGAAGGCTTTCTCTGGCCACCGGAGTCTGCCCCCTGCCCGTAGACATCACAGGCTGGAATGGGCAGAAAATTAATGCCACCAGGAGCAGTTCTCACGCAGTGACTGATGGGTGTCACTAAGTGGGAAAATTCTGATGTGCAACACTGTTTCCTAGAGTTCCCCCAAGGTGTTAGGCCCTCGTTTTCCACAAAAATAACTTGCTGACCTTGAATCCTTTTCTCACAACCTGCTTCTAGGGAAACCTAAACTTGGATGTATATTACACACACACACACACACACACACGCACGCACGCACACACACACACACTACTATTCATAGAAGGGTTTAAATTGTACAACCCTCTGGTTATATTATCTTATTTGTTTCTCACATCAGTGTTGTTAGCATTCTTTCATTTTAGAAATTAGGAAACGGAGTCTAGAGAGGCTGATAGATCACCCAGAGTCAAATATTGCATTCAACAGCACTTCTAGTTGTTTCCAATGCCTTTGGTTTTTCCATGGCACAGTGTTGCCCCAGTGGAGGGGACAACCAAGGACAGACTTCCAAAGAGTTCACTGAGTTCACCAAACCTTTGGGGTGAATGAGTAACGTTTGGGGTGAATCAGTTCCTCCCCATCCCAACAAGCCTTCCCCCATCATCTGCTGGTACATGATACAAACAGTCGTAGGTGTTTAGTAAATACATGGTAGATAGATGATGGATGGGTGGATGGACAGATACATGGGTGGAGGGATGGCTGGCTGGCTGGCTGGCTGGCTTGGATGAATGGGTATATAGCCATTAACAGTCCACAATGAATGCCTGAATCTCTTGCATCCTGAGCAAGAACAAGAGCGGAGTTACAATTAACTAAATGTGATTTGCATACAACCTACTGACTATTTTCTGTCCCTGCACCAAAGACATCTGAGAGGATGTCTATGAGAATGTCATCTATTGGGAATATCAGGGGGAAAAGTTTGAGATAAACAACTTTCAATCATTCACCAGAAGCTGGGATGAAACGAACCTTGCACCGGAAGCAGTGGTTCCTATGCCTAAGTGAGAACAAAAACAGGATTGTTTATCAAGCTTGTTAAAAATGCTGATTTCCTGCTATAAATCCAAGATTCTAAGTTGGTAAGAATCCAGAATCATGTAATATCCTCAGGTAGTTCTCAAGACATCACAGGTTTGCGATGTCCTGGATTAGAGTGGAATGAAGGGACGCCCTTCACAGAGACCTAGACCTTTTCTAGGAATTCCTTTAGTCTATTGTCAGGGTTTGCCTTAAAGTGCTAGCTTCACAAATACACACATGACTTGTAGCGGGAGTCAGAAGTGGGATGAAAAAGACAATACTCCCACCCTGGGTACTCACTGCAAGTGGCAGGGAAAAACACAGAATCAAGATTTTGGGGTGGAAGAGATTAGGAACCAGAGAATTCAACCCCAAACCTAGTAATATCAATACCTGATAATGTTGCCAACAGAAACTGGTCTATCTTTGGCTTGAACACTTCCTGTAATAGGAGGCATCTACCTCCCGAAATTGTCCATTTATTCCTTTACAGTTTGGCTACAAAGTTCTTAGTGGTTCCAGTTGTGTTTACTGAGACCACAAAAATTAGGTCCAACTGTTGTGCACCATGACAGCTCATGGAATATTTAGGGACAAATGGAATGTCTGCTCTGAGATAAGCATCACTTTTCCTCCTTAAGTGTCCATGTGATAGGATATGATAACTTTTAACACCTAGGTGATGCCCTCTGGATCTGCCTTTGAATTCAGCCTTCCCACTGTGGTCTGATAAGAACAAGGAGAGAGGCTCTATCACACCCTTTATTATGGACACTCTACCTCCATTATTGCCTTCTGAAATCACATTAGCTGATCATAGTAGCCACATCCTATTGAGCCAAAACTCAATTAAAACTCCAAAGTCTTTTTTCACTGGGAACCTCTCTGTGTGTGGCCATTGATCCAGTTATCAGCACCCTCTGAGTAAAGCTATTCAACCACGTTGTGAATCAGAATCTACGCAGCCTGCATTTCCACATCTCTCCATCTGCTCCATGCGGGAGGAGGCTTATCGCTTCATCAGACTTTCTCTGTTCACTTGATCTGGGTAGAGTGACCCCAATCAACTGCTCTACCCCTACTCCCTGGAGGCACACCGTCATGATACTAGAGGAGACTCTTGGTCTGGGATCTGATCACATCTGCAGAAAGACACGACAGGTAACACTTCATTTCCAAAACATGAGATGAAGTGCTCTTGTCATGAAGAAGTGCTCTTGTCAGCTCCATGCTGATGCTGGAGAACAGGATAACCCAGGGTTCTCTCAGAGTATCCAAGGAATGAGGGAGCTTTGTCCAATCTCAGGCTCTGCTATTTTAAGAAAAGAGTTTAATCCATTTTTATTTATTTTAATGGCTGATCATTCATTTGCATCTACTTTCTCTATCACTTCGCCAGCTGTGTTTTTCCTTTCTCCCCTTTCTCCTGCCTTCTGCTCTGGTTTTGTTTCTTTTTACCCTTTTTTCTTTCTGTTCTTTTGGAATTATGCACCCATATTTCTATACTCATATTAATACAGTATTAAGTGAACTGGGCTCTCTTTTTTTTTCAGGTTGTGATGCGAACCAACACCCACAGATAAGGCTCTTAAAACTCTTTAATATATCCCCAAATTCTGTCCTTCTCTCATACGTCATATTGTTGTCCAGTATTTCAACTCCTTCTCATTGTAAATAGCCTCTCAAATATCATTCATATTATATTTATGGTAGATTTGCAACCTACCAGAATCTGTTTTTACCAGATTCTTAACTTGCCCTTGCTTCTTGCTGCCTACAGATTCTTTACGGCTTCTTTTCTTGTTTTCAGTACTGCATTGTTTTATTTTCTCTTTCAGATAGCAGGTTTCTTAGTCTTTTCGTGTCTGAAAATACCTTTCTTTACTTTACTTCCACTCATTTATACAGCAAGGAGTGAAACCATTATGTTAAAAGAGGTTTTTTTTTTCTTTTGCAAGTTTTTATTTAAATTCCAGTTAATATACAGTGTAATATTAGTTTCAGGTGTAGAGTTCAGTGATGCATCACTTACATGCAACACCCAGTACTCATCACAACAAATGCCTTCCTTAACGTCCATCACCCATTTAGCCCATCCCCACCCACCTCCCCTCCAATAACCCTCAGTTTGTTCTCTATAGTTAAGAGACTGTTTCCTGGTTTGCCTCTCTTTTTTTCCATATGTTCATCTGTTGTGTTTTCTTAAATTTCACATATGAGTGAAATCATATGGTATTTGTCATTCTCTGACTTATTTCACTTAGCATAATATTCTCTAGGTCGATCCACACTGTTACTGAAATGTCAAAATGGCAAGATTTCATTCTTTTCTATGGCTGAACAATATTCCATTGTATATCTATACCACATATTCTTTTTCCATTTATCATTCGATGGACATTTGGGCTCTTTCCATAATTTGGCTATTGTTGATAAGGCTGCTGTAAACACCAGGGTGCATATAGCGCTTTGAATCAGTTTTTTTGTATCCTTTGGGTAAATACCTAGTAGTGCAATTGCTAGAACATAAGGTTGTTTTGTTTTTAACGAATCTCCATACCATTTTCCAGAGTGGCTGCACCAGTTTGCATTCCCACCACCAGTGCAGGAGGGTTCCCCTTACTCCACATTCTGGCCGACATCTGTTGTTTGCTGTGTTGTTAATTTTAGCCATTCTGACAAGCATGAGGTAGTATCATTGTAATTTTGATTTGTATTTCCCTGATGATAAGAGATGCTGAGCATCTTTTCATGTGTTTGTTGGCCATCTGGACGTCTTCTTAGGAAAACGTCTATTGATGTCTTCTGCCCATTGTGAACTGGATTATTTGGTTTTGGTGTATTCAGTCTTATAAGTTCTTTCTATATTTGGGATACTAACCCTTTACCAGATGTGTCCTTTGCAAATATCTTCTCCCATTCTGAAGGTTGCTTTGTAGTTTTGTTGATGGTTTCTTTTGCTGTACAGAGGTTTTGAACTTGATGAAATCCCAATCATTTATTTTCGCTTTTGTTTCCCTTGCCTCAGGAGTATATCTAGCAAAAAGTTGCTACAGCTGATATCGAAGAGGTTATTGCCTGTGTTCTCCTCTAGGATTTTGATGGTTTCCTGTATCACATTTAGATCTTTCATCCATTTTGAATTTATTTTTGGCTATCATGTGAGAAAGTGGTCCAGTTTCATTTTCTTACGTGTAGCTGTCCAGTTTTCCCAACATCATTTGTTAAAGAGGCTGTCTTTTTCCCATTGGAGAGTCTTTCCTGCTTTATATCAAGAGAGTCTGGGGGGTAATGAGAAAAGAGGAAATGGGGAGGAGGACCCTGAGGACGCTGGCAACATTCCAGGCTTGTAGCTGCTTGGAAAGCTCCCTCCCCTCTGAACAATCATTGAACTGAGTAGAGCTGGAAGCGGGTAGTTACTTATCCTTACCAGTTAGGACACAGCACTGGATCATCTTCAGACGTGTGTGGTTGCCAGTGAAAAGTCTGCTGTCAGTCAGACTGCTGCTCCATTTTAGGGTGTGCATTATGAAGATTTTCACGTCATCTTACATATCCTCAAGTTTCACCGCAGTGCGTTAGATGTGGATTTATGTTATGTGGCCTCCCCAAGGCTTAAGATGCTATTGCAAACTGGTCTAATAGTTATTAGTTACAGAAAATTCTCCACCAATAGTTCTCTAACTGTTGTCTCTCCCCATTCTTTCTCTAATTGCCTTCTGGAATTCCGATTAGCTCTATTTGGAGCTTCTCATTTTGTGTTTATTGTCTCGATTTCTGCTTCAGTTACCATCTCTTTGAGCTATATTTTGAGCATTTTTTTCCGTCTTGATCTTCAAAAAGACTTATTCCTTCAGTTTTATTAGCAGACTAGTTTTTTTTTTCTCAAACCCACCTGCTTTTCTTGCATCGTGCATTATAAAATTGGTTCCTCACTTTTATCTTTGAGCATCAAAATCATGCTTATTTTCAAATTCTTTGGACATTTGTCTGCACTTTTCTTTGTGAGTGCTTCCATTAGCTGCATCTGTTGGCCCTCACTCCAAGGATAAATGTCTCTGTGTGTTCTGTAATCTTTTTAGGTGCTCAAGGGAAATCAGAACACACAAGCCTGCATGGTGTGTCTGATGGAAGCTTGACTTTGGCATATGTTGGCCCCTAAAGGAATGCCACCCGTGTGCCCCCAGTCATGGAGGTGAAAATTTGGCTCTTACAGACCCTGAGGAGTTCCAGGTTGCTTTTTATATTTGTTTCTGTGCTAGACTTGTTTTTTTATCATTTATTTTTTTTCTAAGTGTAATTCATTGTCAAATTAGCTAACATACAGTGCATACAGTGTGCTCTTGGTTTTAGCAGTAGATTCCCATGAATCTTCTCTGTATTTAAGAGTCTCTTATGGTTTGCCTCCCTCTCTGTTTGAAACTATTTCTTCCCCTTCCCTTCCCCCATGGTCTTCTGTTAAGTTTCTCAAGTTCCACATATAGGTGAAAACATACAATATCTGTCTTTCTATGATGACTTATTTCACTTTGCATAATACCCTCCGGTTCCATCCACATTTTTGCAAATGGCAAGATTTCATTCTTTCTCATTGCCAAGTAGTATTCCATTGTATATATAAACCATATCTTCCTTATCCATTCATCCGTTGATGGACATTTGGGCTTTTTCCATAATTTGGCTATTGGTGATAGCACTGCTATAAACACATCTCCGAAGGCAAGGGAAATAAAAGTGAAAAATGAACACTGGGACCTCATCAAGATAAAAAAGCTGCTGCACATCAAAGGAAACAATCAACAAAACTAAAAGGCAACCGACAGATTGGGAGAAGATATTTTCAAATGACGTACCAGACAAAGGGTTAGTATCCAAAATCTATAAAGAACTTACAAAACTCAACACCCAAAAAACAAATAGTCCAGTGAAGAAATGGGCAGAAGACATGAATAGACACTTTTCCAAAGAAGACATCCAGATGGCCAACAGACACATGAAAAGATGCTCAACATCATTCATCATCAGGGGAAGACAAATAAAAACCACAAGCAGATACCACCTCACACTGGTCACAGTGGCTAAAATTAACAACTCAGGAAACAACAGATGTTGGCGAGGATGTGGAGAAATGGGAACCGTCTTGCACTGTTGGTGGGAATGCAAACTGGTACAGCCGCTCTGGAAAACAATGTGGAGGTTCCTCAAAAAATTAAAAATAGAATTACCCTATGACCCAGCAATAACACTACCAGGAATTTATCCAAAGAATACAGGGGCGCTGATTCATAGGCTTGTTTTTAACGGGATTTCTTGGCTTGAGATCTGCTGTGTACATTTAGTCTCACACTCGCTGTGTCAGCTTGTACTTTCTGATTTCCCTCAAGCAACTCTTTCTACCCAAGGTCCAGAACATAAAGTCCATATCTGGGACTGGTGGTTGGAGCTTTTGATCCCTATTTCAATGACAGGACAGTCCTTGTCACTTGGAGTTCAGTCTCATCTCGTCCACCAAGGATGTTGACGCCTGAACTCACTCGCAGTACACTACTACAACCCAGGCTCATGGTAGTGACCCACATCCAGAGTCTCCAGGCCACCTTCTGCTCCAACGCTGGCTTCCTGTTTCTTGCACCTGGAGATCTCCCTTTCCAGCTTTTGAATTCACCTATGGATTTTCATGTTGTTGTTATTTTTGGAGTAGAAGTGGGGGACTTTCACAATTACCTCATTTGACTATCTTGACCAGAAGTTTAAAGGACCTTTGCTACTCTAGAGGAATTACCTCGTGGGTAATGCTTTACCTCAGCCCCTAACTGGATGTCTTTCCAGCCATCCACCTCTACATCTGAGTCCTACAAGAGCAAGCAAATGCCTTTATAGCAAGACAAAAAAAAAAATCCCTACACATTTTCTCTTCTGAAAGAGAAAGCATGATGTGCATTAATGAGTTTTAATATGCTCAGTGAACACTCATCTTGGTATATTTGCTGTACATAACAAATATAAGATGTTAGTGAAGCAAAAGGGAGGTTTCTACCTCTGTGTTCCTGGCTCAGAAGTGAAAGGACACATAAGAAGCATCGTTTATCTTGAAAATATAATTTTGACAAGAAGATTCTTTCTTTGCAACTCTTCCTCACCCCAACCCTGGTTGGAAACTCTGAGCTGTTTCACGTATATGCAAAGCTGAATGAGCCTGAAGCAGAGCCGTTCAATAACATATAATAGAAATGTTAACTGCAGTATTGATTTTTTATTATGTTTGTATTGCCTGTTTAATTTTATTTCCCTTGCAGGAAATTTTTTAATCAAAAATCCAGTTATCGAAAAGCCCCATAAGCCAACTGATAGTAGCAAGATGCGAGGAAACACAGGCACTAAATCACTCCTGGTTATTCCCTCGTCCACCTTCACCCACCCCCAGTGAGAGTTCAAAACCAAAAGCTCCTCCATTTCCAACTGAGAGTAAATGCGTGTGACCTTCAGTTCCACAGAGGTTAACCTACTCTGATTAACTTTTCCATGTTATTCCATTAAATAAAAACAGTTTTGACACCCAGAGACTAAAGCATCCTAGAGATAATACAATAACCCTATGCAATCATTTCAAATTGGATTGTAATAATTCATTTAGGTGACCATACATATTTGTTATATGTAATATGAAACATCGCAAAATGAAATCAATAGAAATGTTTCTTGTTAATGAAGATATACTGGGCTGTTATGTGTGGGTTGCGGACTCAATACCACAGAAATCTTATTTGTATTATAAATTTCAGGGTATCCTGAGAGTTACAAATGAAGATAGCATTTCTTAAAGAAGCGATGGCTGGTCATTTAGAAAATTATATCATAAATTTATGTCGTTTCTTGGTCTTTCAAGGTCTTTGCACATAGTCTTATAATTTGGGCAAAAATTCTGAGTTATTACACTCAACTATCTAAAAATGAACTTTTATCCAAACTTCCATTTTAAAATTACAGAATTCAAAATAATTTACCTTTGCTAAGTCCTAAAGGAGTCACCCCAGAATATTTCAATACACAATTTAGGGTATAAACAATGAAGATAACAGAGGTAGAAATAGATAGATAGGTATAGGTATAGATATATAACTATATACACACATCAACCAATGTGACTGCATTGAACTTTGCTGAAATGCTACCCTTAACTTCACGTATGAAATATAATGTGGTATGGTGTAGTATAATAGATTCTATATATTTATTTATACATATACCTAAATACGATTGTTTTAATTTTATGTTATTTAAACTCACATAGTGTTTTTAAATGCTCATTTTAATAGAAAGTTCTGCATTTCGAACATTATGGTGACATCTCAGATGTAAAATCAGCTATACAAAATTAGTAAGGTCATGAATTATGATTCCATTTACACTCCTCTTTTCAAAGCTCATATGCTTTACCGCTAGTGAGACTTTCACTGTGAAGAAGGCTCATAAGAATGACACCTGTGCCCTAGTGACAGAAGAGGGTCATAAAATGCAAAGAGTTCTTCACAACAAAGAAACTGTCATCCTAGGTAAAACATGTTTAAAATGGATTCATAACAAATCCTCATTTCTCCATCTTTTCACCGGTGCCCCTCTCGCTCCCTTGTCTGCAAGCCTCAACTTTAGAGGAAAATGATGCCAAAAAAGCAGTTCCCCTAACCTGCTTTCACTAATTCACAATTCTCACCTGAAATCTGGATCTATCTGCTTCCTGTGTGCCCCATGAGCCTACTGGATTTGGTAGCATCCATTTCCACCCCCCCTCAAGGGGCTGTCTAAATGGACAAGGGCAGGGCTTGGCTGTGCCTTGGCTTTGCTTTCCCAGTCTCCGAAGTATCTGGAGTCTTGAGCCTGCAAGCTATGTTGCCCCCTAACTCAGCCCTGCACCGTTTCCACCCTCCCTCCCCTCTCCACATTCACTGGAGACTTTGGTTGCTATGTTTGACTTTTTTAAGGGTCCATATGCACACCTCAGTTCCTTGAGCTTCTCCAGGCTCTTCCCCAAATCACACCTGGGGCTCTCCTCACAAGGTACCACTCTGCCTCTGAAATCAGCAACTCTGGGATTCTGTGCTTATGTCCTCTGCTCCCCTGAGCTCACCTGCTCTGCCAGTCCAGTATCTCCAGTTCTTCAGGGGCTTTACATTTGCATCATCATGGGTGTCTACACTGTCTCCCTTCTAACTCTGCCCTCATCCTGGTCATATCCTAGCTCTGCCCACCTACACTCCAATTGTCTCTCTAGCTACTTATTTCATTCCTTCTCTTCCAAGTGAGATTTCTTGAAGGAATAGCTTACACCTCGCTCTGCTTCCACTCCTCCTTCTCATTCCCCAATCCCACTACCAACACTCATGACACTGCTCGGGCTGAAGTCCCTAATGCCCCATTAGCTTCCAAATACAGCTGAATTATTTCCATCTTTATTTATCTCTATCCTCTGTGGCCAGGAGCTGCCATTTTCCCAACCTTCTCATTCTGTGAACTCATGAATTCCCAGACCCATAGTTACTGCATCTTTATCCATGAAAGTCCTTCTTCCTCCATCTGTTCTTTTTTATAATTTTAAATTTTATTTTTTCAACAATGAACTCTTTCAAACACTCATAAAAGTGCAGAGTCTAGCAGGCTCATCTTGGAATCTCTTACTTTCCCACACTCTATGCTTGATCTTGGTGGTTTCATCCATTATTCTATGCTCCCTTCCCCGTTAACAGTGTTAACTGTAAAATCTTTTCCACAATTTTGTCCCGCTCTGTGGGCCTGTCTGCTCCCACCTCCAGCCATCCCCACCCGGATGCCCTCCAGGCAACTCAACCACACTGACCTCTCAGCCACCCACCAGTCTGTTCTCCTCCTTCACTGTTTGTATTGGTGATTCTCTGTCTTGCCAAGTAAGCTGGACACACAGTCATGCTTCTGGCAAAGTTCTGCGACCACAGCTCACAAATATCTTTATACTCTATCCCTCCTCCAATGCCCCACACATGGCTTTCATCCAGGCTCTTGCATTTCTCACTGGATTTGGTGTAACCATTTCCTCACAGGCCTGGATCCTCAGTCTTGGCCCACTCCCTCACAGTCCAGTCTCCATCCATCTCTACACACATTTTTTTTTAATACAATAAAAATCCCATTGTGCCACCTCCCTACTTAGAAGGCATTGGGGTCATTCCTTGAACTGACCTTAAGGTCCAGGCTGTAACATGGATACCAATTCCTCCTGAGGGGTCCCCGCCCTCCAGGTCTTGGGTCCAGTACAACACTGCCCCTCTATGAATACCTCTAACGCTGCTCTGATCACATTGCTGCTACCATTTGTGTGTCTGTCTCCCTGACCCATCTGTGTGTGCCCAGGAAGCAGAGACTTGGATCTCTGCATAACCAGGATTTAGCGCATCTCCCGGCATCGGGTGAGAGCTCCATAAGTACCCAACACATCCTGACTCAAGAGCTTGTTCATATGCCCACAGATGGTGTGCTGGAATTTAATAGAAAATCAATAAAACAGCTAAGGATTGTTAGAACCCCACTAAGGGCACACTGTTCAGTATAAACTAAACAAATCTTCCTATTCAAAGGCTACCATTTCAATTGCTTTAAAGCAAGTCATGTGCAGCTAGCATTATAAATTACTCCCAAGCCCTCAAAAGCTATTACTTAGGAAAGCCATAAGCATATAATCAAATGCTCACTTAAAAGGTTGAACCCTTGTCTTGTCACAGAAAACCGGAGGCTGATAGCTATGCATGAGCTGACCCACAGATGACAGGCCTTTATCCCAAAGCATGACTCTGGAATTGTTCGCACTGTGAAGCCATGTAATGACAGACAGGAACTGGGGCCGGGCTGTTCATTTATTTTTTAAGTTTGTATATTTATTTAGAGAGACAGAGAGAGAATACAAGCAGGGGAGGGCAGAGAGAGGGAGAGAGAGAATCCCAAGCAGGCTCCATGCTGTCAGCGCAGAGCCCAAAGCAGGGGCTCGATCTCACGAACTGTGAGATCCTGACCTGAGCCCCAGTCAAGATTTGGACACTTAACTGACTGAGCCACCTAGGCATCCCAGGCCTGGCTTTTTAGATGTGTGTGTGGTGGGGGGCGGGGGGGGGGGGAGCAGAGAACAGGATCTAAGTCAAGGAGTCCCCACCCCAAGTGTTTGAGAATTGGGGTCACCTGAGCCCCAGAGTTCAGGGAGGCTAAGAATCCTCCTCCACCATATCATGGAATATATAATCAAGCTAATCAAGCTGATAATGTATTGAAAGTGAATAAGTTATTATGAATTCTCCAGAGATGGAGCCCCACGTGATTTGGTTATTCTCTTTCTTCCCCCAGATCCATTCTCTGCCCTTTGCTCCCCTGTTTGGCACCCAAGTGGCCCACCCACCAAACATTTCCAGTGATTCTCCTTGTCCTGTGATTGCCGCTTGGGCTCTGACAATGGCAGGTCCTGGCAGGAGACCGGGGTTGGAGGAGACAAAGGCCAGGGCCCTTGTTCTCTCCAAGCCTTGTCTGCCAACCCTCAGTCTTGCCGATGGCTGCACTCCTCTGCCCATGGCCCCGGCCTCGGCCAGGGGAGCATCCCCCACAGATCTCATTCTCTGCCCTGCACCTCCCAAGCCTACAGGCACTAACAGAGTCTCACTGATGCTTACCCCTGGGTGCACCACACTTCTTGATTCCTTTTCCCTTTACCTCTGAAAGGGTCCAGTGAACCCCTGGAGTGTGCTATCGGTTTCCTGCCAGGAACCTGATGGGGAGGACCTCCTTGATGTCACCAGGAGCCTGACTCCACAGCCGCACAATCTTCCAGACAGTCATACTTGGCACTTGTGCTCACTGAGCAGACAGATCTCTCTGGGGGTCGACCCTGATGTCCAAACCCTTCCTCCACTGTATCAGTCAGGTTTCTCCAGGGAAACAGAGCCAACAGGATACATTTGAAAGAATTGGCTTATACAATTGTTGGGACTGGCAAGGCTGAAATCCATAGGACCAGCTGGCAGGCAAGAGATTCAGGTCAGAGTTGGCATTGCCATTTCAATTTTTCTACATTTCAGTCCAGAAACAGGATTGCTTCTTCTCTGGGGAGCGTCAGTCTTTGTTCTGAAGGCCTTTGACTGATTGGATGAAGCCCATCCATGTTACAGAGAGTAATACGCTTCATTGAAGTCAACTGATTTTAGGCACTGTCCACATCTGAAAATATATTCACAGCCACATCAAGCTAGGGTGCGACCAAACACCTGTGCACCAGAGTCAAGCCAGATGACACATAAAATCAACCATCACACCCATCTACCACGTAGATTCCGTTTACTTTGGGTAAGGAGGTTCCTCTTTACCTCAGAAGTGAACAAGGGCTTAGAACAATGTGTACTCACTTCTATTCTCTGCCCCAGGAGATAAGGCAAAGAAGCACCTGAAGAAATAACAAAGACTGGGGCGCCTGGGTGGCTCAGTGGGTTAAGCATCCAACTTTGGTTCAGGTCATGAGCTCACTGTTCCTGGGCCCAAGCCCCACATCGGGCTCCACACTGTCAGTGCGGAGCCTGCTTGGGATTCTCCCCCTCTCCTTGTCTCTCTCTCTGCCCCTCCCCTACTTTCTCGTGCGCTCGCTCTCTCTCTCTCTCTCTCTCTCAAAATAAATAAATAAACTTTAAAAGAAAAGGAAGAAGCAACACAAACAAACACCTTCATGTTACTGGAGGACACCATCCAAAAACTCGTCAGGCTCTGCACGAAGTACAACCCTACTACTAGCCTTTATTAACACCAATTGGCTTGTGCTTGAAACTGCCCCAGAAATTTAGAAATATTGACATTAGGGTTAGAAGGACTTTGAACTCTGACCCAGGAGATCAAAGCCTGACAGCTCGGTATGCTAAACTATATTAAAATGTGTGACTGAAAGAAGAGGTCCATATTTATTTTTCCTGTTTGTAAAGAGCCTGCACTAAATGATAGTGAGAGACAAGCAGCCTGAGAAGGTACGTATTTCCTAAGTATTCCAGAGCTTGTGGTCATACGAGGAGGCTGTCTATATAAAGGGAAAATGTAAAAGTCTTCCAGAAAGAATAGCTGAGACATTTGCTTATTTGAAAATCAAGAAGGTATTTATGAATTACTAATGCCTGAAAAACCACATGACTGTCACAATGGACCTGACCTGAATCTATTTATTTATTTTTTTAACATTTATTTATTTTTGAGACAGAGACAGAGCATGAACAGGGGAGGGGCAGAGAGAGAGGGAGACACAGAATCGGAAGCAGGCTCCAGGCTCCGAGCCATCAGCCCAGAGCCCGACGCGGGGCTCGAACTCACGGACCGCGAGATCGTGACCTGAGCTGAAGTTGGACGCTTAACCGACTGAGCCACCCAGGCGCCCCCTGAATCTCTTTTAAATATAACACAATACAACCCCAACTTTCTCTTAGCCTGTGTGCCATGGAAGGTGCCAGTGGGGGACTGAGGAAAGGTTGTTTGGGAGCCAGTCCAGGGTATTTATTCCTTCCACGTTGTAGTTTTGCAATAGCTGCACCCCTCCACCTGTAGCTACAACACCTGTCAGGGGCGTCTCATCCCCTATGTTCTTCGTCCCCCACCCCCTGAACACCTAAGGGAGGCGCAGACCTCCTGCCAAATGCCTCTCCATGCCTCCTTGCCACCAACAGAATCTAAGAGAAACAAAATGTCAAGAATGGGAAAACACATAAGCCCTAAGAGAAATGTCAGCACTGTTTATCTCAGAATTCCTTCTATCTTCCTCCAACATGAGTCCTTTTTCTAGAACAAGCTCAGCAAGTTGCTAGTCACTCTTTGATTATGTCCCTTTCTGAACATCTATGACAATTCCCTTTACATTTGCTCTTCTACCTACCTCATTCTGCCCGTCTCTGTGACTATCTCTCTCTGTCTCTCTCTGCCCCTCCTTTTCAGTAGTCACATACTTAAGTCCAAGACCCAGATTTTCTCATTCATGTACCACAGCAGAAGACTTTTTTGTACGCGAAACAAACATGAAGGGAGTGCCAGATATACTAAATAGAAGTCATTTGCTTTATACTATGATTTCTTAAACTAAATAGATCTCAAAGCTTTCTTCTAGAGTATTGATGCTTCCCTTTCTCTGTTGAACATTTTCTTTGATCATTAAGTGCCTTTGCATGGCTTTAGCTGGCACCGTCTTTAACTACGGCCTCACACTACCAGGCGAAGTGAGGACGCATGCACCTAGAGCATCTGAGCCACTATGAGAACAGGATGAATTTTTCTTTCTTTTCTTTGTGAAATCTCTACAGCTACTTGGTAGATTGGAGCCAACAGAGGCCAGATTCTGGAAACAGAAAGCAAAATGCTTGAAAAGAAAAGAAGAGAAAAGAAAAGAAAAGGCCTCAGAATATGTACTTTCTTTTCTCTTGATACAGAGGTGCCATCCACCTGAGACCACCAAGTAATGCCTCTTCTGGAAAATGCTCATCCATCATTGTCCATTGTCCATTGTCCATCACTGATGGACCGGTGGGGACAGCACACCTACCGGATTGCACCAGTGTCAATTTCCTGGTGGTGATACTTTTACAGTCGTTATGCAAGATGTTATCACTGGAGACAACTGGGTAAAGGGGATACTGGATCTCTATTATTTCTTACAACTGCCTATGACTTAACAATGATCTCAAAAGAACAAGTTTAATATCAATATAAAAAAATATAATCTAAAAGGTAAAATAACAAAGAACTGAGCATATCATGGCAAGGGGGAAAGTGGGCAGTAAAATGGTAAGTCCAAGGGTAATTAAAAAGCAGAGAAACACAAGCCCACAACCCTCTGCAGCTGTGAGCAGTGGTCTTACACTTTCATCTAAGTTTCCTACTGGCCACAGAAGGAATCAGTTGCAAGGCTCATGGTATCCACAGATTTTTTTTTTTAAGTGGGGAGGAGAGACTGAAGTTCTGATATTGCAACCTGGGAGGAGTTTATTCCTTGAATCCCTACAGACATGTTGTATTGCACCCAACAACACATCTACAAGAGATAAAACAGAAAAATCCATTAAGACTGTCTTCTAACTCCTTGTACATTTCAGAAAAACAAAAATTCTCAGGGGCCAATAAATTTCACCCACAAGTAATGAAAGGAAGCATGGTGATGTCATGTGACCACCTTTCTGCTATCATTATTCACAATTATTGAATTACATTTTCATCCTGACACCACGAAATATCTGTTCTTCAGAAACAACGGGCAAAGGTGAGGCTTCAATACATTTTCTAGAATCTTTCTTTTAAGCAAAACCCAACTGCTTGCCAGGTATTGCCTGTCCTCCCCCACTCTCCCCATCCTCAGCACCAGATCCTGGCTGTGTGGCTCCAAACACAACTCATACAGAAACTGGTCACAGCACTGCAGGTCCCTGGCTGAGGAGACACTAAAGCCATTGTTGGTACTGAGATTCCTGCAAAGCTCCGTCTCCCATGTGAACAAAAGCAGAACTGGGAAGTTTTTTAAATAGTCCTTGGGCAGACGTTTCCATGCTGGTTGCTACTGCACTTCAGACAGACACCAACCCAGCTCGTCTTCTTAAGCGCACGACGGAGAAATGAAAGTTGAAGAAATACCTAAGTGACTCTATTAAGCTCAAACTCTACTGGTTGATAGGGATCCAAAAGCAAAGAATCAAACTTGTGGCCTCTAAATTCCTGAAGCTGATTATCTGTCCAATACCAAGCATCAATAAAGATCCTGGAGAAGCCACACTGAATCAAATGGAAAACAAAACACTGTAGACTCATGATGCAAATGCTAGGTTTGAAGGAGCAACCTGAGAAATGAAACCAGGAAGTTATCTTTCAATGGGGTCTTGGAAAGAGAGGAATTATACAGACTGGCGTAAAAAAGAAGGTGCTCCTCACATGAAGTATATCAAGGACAAAAACATGAAGGTGGGGTTTGCAGCTCATCCTCGGGGAACATCGAGCAGATAGACTTTGTTGGTGAAATAGGATGGAAAGTCATGGGGGAGAGACAGCAGGAGAGAGGACCAGCTAATACAAGTCTCTGGATACTACACTATGGCATTTAGAGGTCTCACAAAGAATGAGATCAGTATGTACACGCTAGCAACAAAAAGTAGAAACAAAGGAATGGCTTGTGCATCAGAGGTACTCTGCCTAAATTATTTTTGATCTATTGGCACATCTTTTTATGATCTACTAAAAAATTTAATTTTTCATTCATCTATTGTATTCAACAAGCACAAGTTGCAAGCCCAGATTATTAATGATGTCAGATCTTGTATTACTAAAACAAATGCATAAAGGTTCCATTTCTGATGACAAAAAGAGGGTCATTTGTTTCAATCATGGAGGACAATCTTATTAAACATTGCCAACTTACTGCCAAGCTGGCTGGTCACCAATGCGCAGCCACAGAGCAAATGGAATGTAGAAGACTGTCAATCTTCAGACAGTGTCACTGCCCCCAAAATAATAAACTTAGGAGGAGACAAATCTGTTGTGACTTGGACACTTTTACTTCTTAATTCTGGAGTCTTTCAAGTTCGGCATTTCCATAATCCTTTCATGTAGCAACTAAGCTGTTTGGCAAATGCTAGTGAGGATGGGCTAAAAGGGTCTTATCCTCTATAAACCTCGTACATAACTCGGATAAACTGACTTACCCTTTCAGGAAAGTAATTTAGAAAAATAAAAAGCCTCTAAAAAGTGTTTATATCCTTTGACCAAATAATCCTACTTCTCAGTCTAGGGAAATTATCCAGAATGCAGAAAAGGCTTTGCACTCAAGAATGTCCATTACTGTGTTGCTTCTAATGGCCAAAAACAATAAAGCCCACCAATTTTCTGATTTAATAAATTATGGCCCAGCCACAGAAAGAAGTGCTTATGGAATGTTACATGTATATTATGCTGTATGCACTATGCTTCCAAATATATAAACACGGTTCCCAGAAAGTATATGAACAAGGTTCCCAAAACAAAGACTAAAAGACAATGGCACCAAAATTTGACAGTGGTTTTGTGGGTGTTGAGACATGATGTATCTGTTCATTTTCTTCTATATTCTTTACCGTATTTTTAAAACTGTTTCAACAACCATGTATTGCCTTTAAATCCAGGGTGCCTGTTGGTGGGAATGCAAACTGGTGCAGCCACTCTGGAAAACAGTGTGGAGGTTCCTCAAAAAAATTAAAAACAGATCTACCCTATGACCCAGCGATAGCACTGCTAGGAATTTACCCGAGGGATACAGGAGGGCTGATGCATTGGGGCACCTGGACCCCAATGTTGATAGCAGCACTCTCAACAATAGCCAAATTATGGAAAGAGCCTAAATATCCATCAACTGATGAATGGATAAAGAAATTGTGGTTTATATACACAATGGAATACTACATGGCAATGAGAAAGAATGAAATCATGCCATTTGCAGCAACGTGGATGGAACTGGAGAGTGTTATGCTAAGTGAAATAAGTCATACAGAGAAAGACAGATACCATATGTTTTCACTCTTATGTGGATCCTGAGAAACTTACCAGAAGACCATGGGGGAGGGGAAGGAAAAAAAAAGTTAGAGAGGCAGAGAGCCAAACCATAAGAGACTCTTAAAAACTGAGAATAAACTGAGGGTTGATGGGGGGTGGGAGGGAGGGGAGGATGGGTGATGGGCATGGAAGAGGGCACCTGTTGGGATGAGCACTGGGTGTTGTATGGAAACCAATTTGACAATAAATTTAATATTTAAAAAAATAATAAAAATATCAATCAATCAATCCAGGGTGCCTGTATGGCTCAGTTGGTTGAGTGTCCAACTTCAGCTCAGGTCATGATCTCATGGCTCTTGAGTTCGACCTCTGTGTTGGGCTCTGTGCTGACAGCTCAGAGCCTGCCTGTTTCAGATTCTGTGTCTCCCTCTCTCTCTCTGCCCTCCGCAGCTTGCTTGTGCACTCTCTCAAAAATATTTTAAAAAATTAAATGCAAATAGAACTCTTGAAACATTTCTGAACAGGCTCATCCCAGAAGGTCTCTGAGCTGGGAGGCACCAGGAAATGTGAACAGCCAAGATGAGAGCCGATTCCAGAAGTGAGAGTAGCTCCCATTACACCAGAGGGATAAATGTGTTTATTCCAGGCTTGTTGAAAGGAGCTCAGAAGAGATTCACAGGGAATAAGCCAACATTAAGATACTTCCCAGGTCCCAGAATTGGTCGGGCTCCTACCTAGATGGCCTTGAGGTAGGAGCAATAATAAAAATGCCAGTTAGCTTGAGGGGATCCAAAAAGAAGAAGGTCTTGTATCCCAATTTCTATTTGGAATTCTGGGAGGAGACCGCTTTGTGGGATGCCCAAAGGCAACATGAGGTGGTCCCAGTAAAAACTGAAATGGCAGAGTGGGAGCTGGAGGCTCTGAAGTAGTTCCCATCCCAGATCTCTAGGTTGAGCGGCAAAGCATGGAAAGATCCAGAAATTCCCATGAGCCTCAGTGGTGGAACAGGCCAACAGACTGAAGCAGCCTAGAGTTGAGACAAAGAACCAAGTAAGGACACTAGTGACCAAAGGGCCGTGGCACCAGCAGCAGATGCTGGCACAAACCCTTGACTAGAAAAAGTTCACCTCTTTGTTTAGTTTACCCCTTCGAGCCTCAGATGCACAGAGTTGAGTTAATCATCCTCCTAGTTAATGGTGAGCCATCATTTAGTGGCATGCCAGTATTGGTTTGTGTTGGATTGATGACTGATTGGTTGCCTTTTATTCCCTTTCCCATATGTCTCTCTCTCCTACCATGGGTGGTCACCTCATTGTGTTTGACTAGTGTTGAGTTTGAATGTATTCTTAAGAAGTATAGTGATGGGGCATCTGGGTGGCTCAGTCCATTAAGTGCCTGACTTTGGCTCAGGTCATGATCTCACAGTTTATGAGTTTGAACCCCACATCAGGCTCTCCACTCTCAGAGAGAAGCCTGAGCCCACTTCAGATCCTCTGTCTCCCTCTCTCTCTGCCCCTCCCCTGATCACTCTCCTCTCTCTCAAAATAAATAAAACATTTAAAAACTTGTTTTAAAAAAGTATAGTGTTAATCTATGTAAATGGTGATGTCCTAAAGATACCATTCTATTTTTCTTTTCTTCATTCTGTTTTTAAAGTCTATTCGCCCTATTGTGTGTACGCCTAGTTTGGTGTCTGAATAGTATTCCTTGATTTATTTACACATTCGCCAAGTAATGAACACCTCAGATGTGTTCATCTCCAGTGCAGACACTGCTGCAATGGATACTCTTGCATAGTATGGGCCCTTGTGAGAATTCCTCTGGTATTTATCAGCAGGACAGGAATTTCTGCATTACAATGGACACACCTACTTAACCTAAGGACTGCTCTTTGCTTTTAAAAATGGCTCCATAAGACTTCACTTCCATCAACAATACTGGAGGGCTGCAGTTTCCCCCATCTGCATGTTCACACACATGCACACACATGCGTGCGCACACACGCACACACGCCTGTGATAGACACACAGCTGCACTGCCCAGATCTCCAAGAAAGGACCCGCTGCCCAGCTACAGGGAGTGAGATCAACAGTCAGCCCCCACTGTCGGCTCCTGCAGGGTCTGCCTCGGTCCCAGAACACTTGGTCTCCAACCTCCTGAAGTTCATTATTTGACCAAGGCCAAAGATAGATAAAGACCCGGCCCCAGGTCTCACCCTTCCTAGGGTAGCTCGCATCTGGGGGGGCGTGAAGGGCCAGCTATTTCACCTGATGCTGGCAACCCTGAAGGGCAATTTCCACTCGAGAGCCCCTGGCTGGGCTGCCTAAGGCCTTGCCCTGCCTGCATCATATCTCAGCTTCTCTCTCTGCCCAATTCTGCATCCTCCCCACTCCTGTCTCCGGTGAGCCCTAATAAACATCTTAACCAAGCTCTGTCTTGAAGGTCTGTTCCTACAGAGCCCAGCCTGCAATAGCACCCCTCAACTTTCTAATTTGGCAAGTCTACTACATGGGAAACAGTATCTTATTGCTTTTTTGACTTTCATTCTCTGTTTCCTAATGAGTTGGAACATTTATTAATATACTTGGTAGTTACTCAGATATCGCCTCCTCTGAATTATGAAATCTACTTTTCCTGGTTTCTCTGACTTTCTCATACTAATATGTAGGAATTCCTTGATTATCCTTTACAAGCCTTTCAATTTTAGAGTCATAAATATCTTCTCCTAGCCTGCCTTCTACCCAGTAACTATGCCTATAGGAGATTCTACAATGAATTGGATTCTCAAGTTTCATGTCATAAAATCTACCAAGTTTTTACCTTCAGTTGTGATATTGAGGTTTGGTGTAAGAAGGCTTCTCCTTCGTCCAAGGCATAAAGATATTTTCTTTTATTTTTATAGTGCTACTTCTTATGTTTGCTCTCTTTTATTACTTTCGATGTTGTGTAATTGCTTTTCCAGTGAAGCTTTTAAAAAGTCCAAATTGTTATGAATCCTTTGCAAGCAGACCCTGATCTCTTCACCCAGAGACCCACCCCAGCTCTCCACCCCAGTCCACATCAATTCCGTTACATGCCTGCATCTTAGAATGAGTTCTCAGAGGTGAATGTCACCCTAGACACTCTCCATGATACCACCCATGAGGATGGGATGGCCATGGACAGGAACAGAGGGCTGATTGTCCTGGTGGTGAAGGAAAAGAAATGGACATACTGTGGAGTAGAGGGGGCTCCAGGGTCTTAGAGATGCAGGTTTGTGGAGGGGCTGAGTCCTTGTCATTTCCCCAGGACACATGTGTTCTTCCTGAATAGAGAAAGGCATATCCTTAAGTTATTCCACAGCAACTTATCTGTGTGTGAATATGATACTCTTTCTCCCAAGAAAAGAATTTTAAAAATAGCCCTTCATACTGACTCACAAGTCCAAATTACTTACAGCCTCCATATACGTTTACACGGGTACTTTATTAAAACACCCTGGAAATGCCCTAACGTGCATGTGATCGTTCAGTTGTATTTATATAAGAGGAATTATGGTGCTTCTAGAAGAGCACTGGATGGAGAGTCAAGAGAACTGAAAACTGGCCACTAGCTACATGACCTCCCACCTCTATGAGCCTCAATTTCCTCTTACGAGGTGGTTTCTAACACCCCTTCGCATTTAACTGCCTGTGATTCAAATATACGATTATATTCCTAGAGAATTACATAGTACCAAACTACCTCAGAAACACATTTGGAACCCAGCAAGTGAATTTCACTGAAATATACTATTATGCGAAAATGTTTATGTGTGAATTCTGATTGTTCTTTTAAAATATGTCCTTTAAATACCATCAATTGGTAAACAGCTGAAGTGGTTTTAAAATCTAATAAGTGCACATTATGACCTAACAAGGCTCCTGTATGTTCTACTCAGAACAGATGAATCCTTCAATTTTTTAATGGTTTTTAGACATTTATAACATTGCTAGTTCATGACAGTGATGATTACAGTACTTTATGATGGCTCCAAGGTTTGTTATCAGCCCAAATACAAGCTAAAGGTGGGAGCATGTCTGCAGGCTAACCTTCCCTCTTGTGTGCACAGAGAACTGCATCAGGTCTATACAAGAAATCATGCTCATTTCTTACATCGCAAGTCAGGTACAGCCTCCCTCGGGCCTTCTAATCATTAGTCAGACCCATCTGCAAAAATCCCCACTCATGACTAAACTTTCCATCTCTGGCTGAGGAAAGTCAGGAGAGCCAATCTTTTCTTTTTCTAACACTACAGTTTGCAGACAAGACGGATATGGCTTTTTCCACCCCGCAAGGCTCCCAGTTGTGGATGTGGTCAGTGTCCCAGGGTATATTGAACAAATGATTGGCCATTCCTATGTACCCATATATTATTTCTTTTCTACAAAAGAAAAGAAAAATATTATAACAGTGACCATATAATTGTATAATACTGGCCATATCTAATTAAACCAACTATTAGTTGTTGGGTACTTAGGTCATTCCAGCTTTTCATTACCACGAACAACTCAAGAAGGATAGAGCCAAAAGCCCAACTCAAACACAACCGCAAGGAAAGTTCTTGGAATGGAAAGGGATGAGCATATTATTGCCATCGGCATGTGTAACAAAATTTAGTTCTATAACCAGAATGAAGAAATTGGAGAAACACATACTGGGCTGCCACTCTGGCCTGCCCTGGAACAGCACTCTAAATGGCATGGATCATCTACAGCCTGTAGATCTGATGGCCTCTTCTCAGTGTGGTCCCGTCCATCCCTGAGCACTGACTGATGTAAAACACAACCTCCTTCCTGCAACTGCATCCTACTCTGGCTTTGGGGAGCGCACTTTCTGACCACTCTTTCCTCTACTCATAACCAAACGCTGCTGTTCACCAAGGGGCTTTCACTGGCCTTTTCTTCATGGCTTTTCCAGAGAAAGTTCATCTTCCACAGGACTAACCATCCCCCAGGTCATGGTGATTCTCATAGAACTCTTTCCAGAATTCTAACACAAAATTTTCAGTTGCCAATTGCACACTGTCCATCTTGCATTCTAACAACTTAAATACATCCTTTCCCCACTGATTCCACCAAAAAAAAAAAAAAATCTGATCCTTTTCTGAGTTCTCTCAATTGATATCACAATAATATATCCATTCTTTTGGGTTTGGAATCTCAGAACCACTTCAACTTTCCTATATTCCTATATCTTATATGTCACCAGCTCCTGTCAATTCTAGGGCCTAAAAAGGGTCATATTTGATTACTGAGGTTGAATTAACCAGGGTTAAGGCTGAGCAGTAGGCTGGGACCCGTTTACCTCTCCAGCTGAATGAGAACCCTCTTTGTTGGCCAACTGCCATGCTGGGAGGGAAGAACCCAAAGTGCAGAAGAGCAGCCTTTGATGTCAGCAGGGAAGAAAGACCAGAACTGTATCTGGCCTTCCTGTCTCACCCCCCTGCCTCCACCCCATATGGCATTCACTCCAAGGCTTGCCGGACCATGAAGTGTGGACACTCAGCATCCATCAGTTGACTTGTAGTCATGTTCCAGCTGTCTTCCATGTGTTAGCCATACTCTTCCCACCCCTAGAAAATCAAAGGTTGACAGTTTTCATTTAATTGTAATTAGGAACTAATATCTTCTTCACTGGGGCGCCTGGGTGGCGCAGTCGGTTAAGCGTCCGACTTCAGCTCAGGTCACGATCTCACGGTCCGTGAGTTCGAGCCCCGCGTCGGGCTCTGGGCTGATGGCTCAGGGCCTGGAGCCTGCTTCCGATTCTGTGTCTCCTTCTCCCTCTGCCCCTCCCCCCTTCATGCTCTGTCTCTCTCTGTCTCAAAAATAAATAAAAACGTTAAAAAAAATTAAAAAAAAAAATCTTCTTCACTACCAATCTCTCCAAGTTAATGGAATATAGACTGTAATTCTAGAATCATTCTCCTCCTTTATCACTCACTATAGCCTTCATTCAAATCTTCAGCATCTCACCTCTATATTAATGTACAAGAAGCCTCCTGGTCTTCCTTGCTTGGAGTCTCTCCAATCCAATTCATCCCCCACCTTGAATCCTTCTAATATACACCCTGATCATATTGTTCCTCTATTGAAAGCTTCAGTGGTCAACTACAAACATTCCTTAGATACCACTTATAATGCTAATATTCCTACTACAGCAAGTTCTCACTTATTCATAACCCATTTAGAGTAATAAAAAAAAACTGGCAAGAAAATAAGTATCCAACAAATGAATGTTAAAGACATTCTAGTATATCCAAGATATGGAATATATATAAAAAGCAGTCCTTTGAAAGAATGAGACGGTGGCATACAAAGATATCCACCATATGTGTGCCTTAATTTTATGATCTACAAACAAAAACAAAACAAAAAATTGAAGAGGAACACATACCAGTTAACCTATAGCTGCCACTAAAAAGAAATATTAGGGGATAAAGTGAGCTTTTATTCTTATTTTATTAATTTATAAGCTCCCATGTTATTTAAATGTGTTACAGCACCAGATGTTATTTTTAAATACCTAAAGCCAATATAGGGTTTATAAATGCACTTGTTATCTGAGGGTTTCATGTAGAAATTGTTCCTGTAGTATTCTAATTTGGAGTACATTAACATATGTATATGTATAAACCTAAAATTCAACAATGTAATGTACTCACTAGACTGTGTTCTCCTTAAAGGCAGAGTCTGATCTAATTCATCTTTGTTATTTTCCCAGAATGCTTTGCATAATGCCTGGCCTGTATTAGGAGGATGGATGGAGATATATATACATATATTAGGATATATATACATATATATACACACGGAGGATATATGGAGCGTGGATATATATATATAGAGAGAGAGAGCGCGCTACCAATTCTCTATTAATGGAACATGTTGGAACATAGACTGTGGAATCATTCTTCTAAAGCTCAATATAGGCCATACATATCTCTGGTTTTGCATATTTTTATATGCAAATATATATCCCCTGCCCCCCTCTGAAGGGGAGAATGACTGCATTTTGTTATTTCACTGACAACCCTGTCTTGCTCACCACGGTGACAACTCCAAATGACCATGTGCTCCAAAAAGGACAAGAACCATTCAATAGAGAATGGATCATTGGGTTTGCACCAATGACCACAGGCTGCCATTAACTGGCTCACGTGTGTCTGGACCATTTGGGGGATCAAGCATATGAACAGGAATCCCCTTTCTGTGCAACTGACAATGGGAGACCCTCAGAATCTTCAGGAAGTAAAGAAACAAATTCCAAACCCAACCAACCTGGCTGGGAAGGGAGTGCTCACTGTATACACTCATGTTTCCAAAATCCTGTCCAGTGAGTACATAGCCTTAGATGACGTTTAACTGAATATCTAAAATGTCATAGAGGCAAAAGAGATTGCCATAGAAAGGAATAAAGAAAAGCAAGCTCAGCTTTTGCTGGGTGGCAGTTGATTTGTCCCCCAAACCCCAGGTAGCTAAAAGGTGGAAAGTCCGGAAACCAAATCGAACATGTCTAATCTCTTTTATAACAATGTTCTTATTTTAACCCATGCCATCAGGGGAAATGGCTGAAAATAGTGACAAATACAACATCAATAAACATAATAATAATTGATTTTCCAGAGATGAAAAATTTGAAATTAGTGGCCATTTCCCCCCAGAGCATTGGTTGATTAATGTTCATCTTAGTCTTTCAAAGATACCCTCTTACTGCTGATCTGCTCTGCCACGCTTTGTGATGGGTTTTGTGGTCAGGACTGGATGCTTCCAGTATATTGCACAGTGCTGCAGTTTTAAAGACAATCCTCATAGTTTAAGGGTGGCTGCGGCCAACAAAAGTTAAGATGTGTAGCAACTGAGTTTCCAGAGACTGGGATTTCAGGTTTTTCACATAGGATAGAAGTTTGATGACTGTACTTCTCAACATTTTTCTAACTTAAGTATTCCAGAAACTGATTTTGAGAGTTTTCTGTTATCTATTCCCCAAGAACACCCAACTTTCACAGAACTAATTCAAAAATCTCAACACAGAGGAAACGAGACTCAAGTAACCACTTTCCTTCCTTCCTTCTCCTCTCCCTCCCTCCCTGCTTCCTTCCCATATTTCTTCCTTTCCTCCTTCCCCTCCTTCCTACCTTCTTTCTTTCCTTACCTGCCTTTCCTTCCTTTGTTTCTTCCCCTTTGCTATGGTCTGCATATTTGTGTCCCACTCCCACATTCATATGCTGAAATCCTAACTCCCAATGTGACAGTGTTAGGCGGTGGGGCCTTTGGGAGGTGATCAAGTCATGAAGGTGAGGCCCTCATTAAAGGGATCAGTGCCCCTACAAAAAAGACTCCAGAAAGCTGGCCACCCCTTCCACCATGTGAAGTTATAGAAAAAAGACAGTCATCTTGAAAGTAGGCTCCCACCAAACAACGAATCTGCTGTCACCCATGACTGTGGACGTCCAGCCTCCAGAACTGTGAGAAATACATATCTGTTGTTCACAAGCAACTGGTTTATAAGCATTTTTGTTAAAGCAGCCCGGACGGACTAAGGCACCCTTCCCCTTTCCTCCCTTGCCTTCTTTCCATTTGTCTTTCCCCCCACCCTGCCTCTTTTCTTTCCTCCTTTCTTTCTTCCTTCTTCCTGTAACTCCAAAACAAATTTTTAAGATCATCTTTAAACCACTTCAAAGTGTGGTGTTCGTGTTTCTGCTGGGAGACAAGCGGAGTGGGTATCATCATTATTTCCTTATTTGCGGATGAGTAAAATGAAAACAGAGAGGTTTGGTGACTTTTCCAACACTCTGGAGTGAACGAACGAACTTCTCAGGCAAACAGGTTGGACCTTCAGAGCTCCAGGTGAGCACTGTCTCTGTAAGGAGTGAGCCCTGCCACCTGCCAGTAACACCATTAACAGCACTGTCCTGTAACCCTAAAAGTACAGACTGACTCCTGCATGGAGCCACCCATCCAGGTGTATGAGGCAAAGATCTATGTCCACCCTCACTGCTTGAGTCCCTCTCCAAATGTCACATCACTCAGAAACGCGTATTTTATCACTCTGAATGTGTAAATGGTTTCCCTTGTCTTAAGGTCTAGGAGTTCCATCTTTATCAGGCCTCTTCACATCATCACCTGCACAGGTGAGCCTAAACTCGGTGCTTGGGAAACATATTTGGCTTCCGGTATTGGCTTCTTGCTCCCTTCCCTTCAGGGCATCCTACTATTTTAAACTTAACTCCCCTAAGGCCATTGCTACGCAGTGTGATCTCTCGGGTCTGGAACCCTGGAGCACCCTACCTGTAATCCGTGTTCCCTGCAAACCAGCGGAGCACAGTGACTTCTAACCCTTCCAAATACATACACTTGGACCCCATTCTAATCTTTCTTTCTGCCCTGTCCCGTGGTCTCCACAGTTGTACCCAATGGGCCTAAGATACCTTCTGTGAAGACACATCCAGCCTCCTAATTTCAGCATCTATAATTCAGTATTTCCCAGCACCATCACCATACTCTTAACTAAGACAGTGCTATTTGTCCCCAGTGATGGACCTAAGGAGAAGAACTGGGGGCTCTCATGAATGGACTTCCCTTTGACACTTCGGACTGACTGACTCTCCCTAATCAAGGATCACGGTCAGATGGCAGGTCCGAAAGTCACCGCAAGGTCAAACTCCCTAGGTCACGTCAGCATCAGGCATCAATCAAGGACTCTAGTAAATAAACAAAATCATTCCCCAGAGAGGGAGAAATCACCACTTGCAAACACTTCAGCATGCATTTTGTAAACTTTCTTCCACTAAGATGAGTCTTTCCAAAATGTATCAGAAACAAAAAGGAGCAAATATCTTCATTCCCTTTCCTGGGCTCTGCCTTTCGGAGCCGTTGAGGCAGAGCACTGCTGGGAATAAGCGGAAGTCACACAAAGGGGGAAGGCAGGGCTGGGGAATCTAGTTAGAGCCACAACCTGTGTCACTGAGTCACAGTCCCCAAGCACAGGCCCCATTTATAACCTGTACTGTAACTTTGTTTATCCTTGTAGATATCTGCAGAAGCATCTTACTTTCCAGAAGTTGGGGCCCTATAATCATTACTTGTCTTTGGAGAAAACGAGATTACACGCCTTTATTTCTTCTTCTCAGAAGGTCGACATTGTAATAGGTTGCTCTTTGCTGACCTCCTTCCACCTCCCCAGCCCCCGGGGAGGGGGGGCACCGTATTTTTACATGTTCTTTTTGGCCTGGGCACTGTAAACACAACCAACAGAGGTGGGATCTTTGATTCTAAACCTTAATCACAAACAGGGAAGGGACGAGAGGGCTCGCCTCCTCATTTAGGGTTTGGGATTGAGAGCCATCAGCATTTTTGTAGGAATGAACACAAGTTCCTGGAAGCAAATACATAAGTGCAGGTTGCTGGCTTGTCTTTGTTTGCTATGGCCGCCATAACAAAGCACCATGGGCTGGGTGGCTAAAACAAATGTGCTGTCTCACAGTTCTGGAGCCAGAAGCCCCAAATCACCATATCAGCAAGCCAAGGAGAGAGGCCTGGAACAGATCCTTATCTCAAGGCCCTCACAAGGAGCCACCATGCTGATACCTATGTCTATCTATCTATCTTCCTTCTATGCATGTCTGTCTCTAGGTCCCGATTTACCCTGTTAAGGAGGCACCACTCATACTGGATCAGAGCCACCCTAATGGTGTGACTTTAACTTGATCACCTCTGTAAAGACTCACTTCCCAAATAAGGTCACATTCTGGGGTCCTAAGGGTTAGGACTTAACATGTAAATTTTAGGGTATTCGATTCAACCCATAACACAGCTCAAATAAGCTGTCCCAGGTTCCAAATGCAGATTTGGCTTTGGTCAAAAGTGACTAGCAGCAGCAGATTTCCTGCCTATCCGCTGTGTCCCACACAGTTTCCCACCCTGGCCCCAGCCCTCTGCCACAGAAGATCTACAGAGTCACCAGCAGGCATCCCCTCACTTTGGCAGAAGCTATCTATGCTCCACAGTGGCCCCTGCAGGACCATCAGGGGCAAGCCTGTGGGGACAGGAGCTGGGCGTCAGAAAAGGCTCTCTCACAACAGGCCTTGATCACGGGAATGGGAACTTTTCAAAGTTAAACTCAGCTTTCATTTCTTCATTCATTCATTCATTCATTCGACAAAGAATTCCTCAACATCTGCCACGTGTAGGTGTTGTGCTGCAGTCTGGAAGCCACACTGATGAAGATCCATCTCAAGGGGCTCATGGTGCAGCATGGAAGTCAGGAACAGCAGGAATCCAGTACAAATGCAGTCATGGAGGGCTCCTGGGCACTCAGATGTGGATCATTCTGGTGATATTGGGGAAGGTGCTAGAAGACTCCTAGACTTACCAGGTGGTTCTGACAGCTTTACCTGGCCAAACCCTGAAGCAATATGTCCTCCTGCAGGTACAGTGTGACATGAAGCCCAGGAGAAAAGGAGGATATAGAAGGAGAGAGTGGACAGCATTAGGACAACAGTGAAGACCAGGACTGAGGTGGCCAGAGGCTCACATCCCCCACAAGCCTACCAGGCCCTGAACCTCCCCCGCTTCTCCCCAAAGGCTTCTGCTTCTGCATACAATTACTATCCTGCCTTGTCTTATGCCCCAAGCTGTGTCTCAAAGTGTTTTCTCAAACATATTGGTTTCCTATGGCTGCCTTCTACAACCTCCATGACTGAACATGAATTGATTATCACTCTGGAGGCCAGAAGTCTGAAATGGGTCTCACTGGGCTAAAATGCGGACAGCATGGCATTCCTTCTAGAAGCTCTAGGAAAGATCTGTTTCCCTGTTTTTTTCTGGCTTCTAGTGACTGTCCACATTCCTTGGCTCATGGCCTCTTCCTCCATCTTCAAAGACAGAAGTACAGCCTGTTCAAATCTCTTTCTGACTCTGACCTCCTTCTTCCACTTATAAGGACCTGTGACCTTGTAACACTGGGCCGACTCACACAACCCAGGAAATTCTCCCCACCTCAAGGTCAGATGATCAGCAAACGTAATTCCCATTTTCAACCTTCCTTCCCCCCTTGCCATGTAATATAACACATTCACAGTTTCTGAGATTGGATGTGCATAACTTGGGGGGGGGGGGGTGGCCTGTGATGGAATTATTTTGCCAAATATACCAAGCAAAGACAAATCCCTATGAAGAATTCCAATGACAGGTTTTATGAAAATAAGGCTTTTATCTCCTTACATGAGCACTAAAACAGGTCCACTGGGCTTCTGAACAGAAAGAGGACAGGTCAGAGTCAGAAAGAGAGATTTGAACAGACTGTACTGATGTCTATGAAGATGGAGGAAGAGGCCATAAGCCAGGGAATGCAGAGTCACTAGAAGCCAGAAAAAAACAGGGAAACAGATTCTTTCCTAGAGCTTCTGAGTGAGGGCAGGATCAGAGCTTAGGGGGCTGAAACATGAAGGAGGGGTCAGGGAATGAGAAAATCGGTACAGACAACACTTCTAAGGATATCATCTGCATGTGGGGCCAGTAAACAGCTATCGATATTAACGAGTAGAACAAGCACCAGGGATGGGGTAAGAGATTCAGATTTGAAGTCTTAATTAAACGGGGCACCTGGGTGGCTCAGTCGGTTGAGCATCAGACATCTGCTCAGGTCGTGACCTTGTGGTTCATGGGTTTGAGTCCCACACTGGGCTCTCTGCTGTCAGCACGGAGCCCTGCTTCTAATCCTCTGTCCCCCTCTCTCTCTGCCCCAACCTCACTTGCTCGCTCTCTCTCTCTCACTCGTTCTCTCTCTCTCAAAAATAAATATTAAAAATTTTTAATAATAAAGTCTTAATTATAGACCTCATGCCAAAGTGCAAGGAATCAAAGTTCCTTATTCCATAGATCCTGAGCCCAGTCCATTCACCAGTCAGCTTTCTGGAGGGACTGGCCCAGGATGTGCTGGGGCAGGGATGGGCTTCCCAGGTGCCCCTCATAGCAAGCTTGAACAACATCCTGGGGTCCTTGCTAGTGGGTCTGACTTTGGAAAAATCAACAAACTCTCCCTTATCCAACCTTGCGTCCCAAGCTCCATGACCCAGAGCCCTTGGAACCAGGCCAGTGGATGCTCTCAGGTCCTGCTGGTCCTGCTGGTCCCTGCCACCTACAATTTGCAGCTCGTTCCCTCAGTGGTCAGGGCTATCATATCTTCAGCTGAGGCATGTCCTGATGAAACCCTCGTTATAGGCCTTGGGGCCAGGAAGGGAGATGCCTCTGCATTGCCACCAAGCGTGAGAGAAGTGCCAGCTCTTCAGAGGAGGCGTAGGCTACTTCTGCAGGCTCAGTGGGTACAAGCGAATCTGGAGGTTTGAGACTTTTGAGAACATCAAAAAGATACTGAATTTCAAGAGCTGCTCACCCCTGCACTTGCATGGACCTGAGAGTGAGTGCTTCCTTCGATCGCACCCCAGTGCCTCCTTTGTGTCTTCCTAATCACCTGCATCCAGGTGTCAGGGTCCCATTCTTTCCCAGCCAGGGCCCTGACCTTGGCATAGCAGACTGGCCTTGCTTAGAGTCTATTTAACCTTCTTCAGTAGGATCCCAGGAGATTACACACACCAGCTGTTAGGATGGCACCTCAAAACATGGAGAAAGGGATGGCCCAACTTATTGAGGTTCAACTCACAGGGCGGTTCAGGTTCAAAGATAGGGGAAACAGACTCTGACCCCACCCTTTGATGAGACAGTTGCAAAATCATACTTCAGTGAACATGGACAGACACAGGGAAAAGTAAAGGAGTGTGGCCAGTTTTGCACTCTACCAGCCTGCTAGATTCTGTATGAATTAACAGTTGTCAGGGGTCCCAAAGAAGAGCAGCCCCCAAGGGAGGGAGGGAAGTAGGGACCTGATCAAACTTCTAGGCCAGTCATTTCAAGGCAAGAATCAGAAATTCCTAAACAGATCTGATGTCCCTCTTTTCGAAACTCTGACCTTCCTGGGCTCACTCTACCCTCTGTAATGAACTCCCTGTGCCTCTTTCAGACTCAACTTAGAAAGGATTCCATGACTTCTGTCTTCAAAATGGACCAAATTTGTAAGCATACCAGAAGGAGTGGACAATTTAGGAATGAATTTCTATAATCTACCTGGCATCCTCCTCCATGATGTTATCACATTCTTTGCCCCAAAAGAGAAGAGAAACAAGGAAGTGGTCTGCCACGTAAAGTGCACTAAAATGCTATTAAGTCTGTACTCACAAAGAAACAAAAAGAAGGAAAGAAGAAAACCCTAAAAATATTGAGGTTGAGTGCCAAGTGTAGCATATGTTCTTGGGAATCTGATCTTTGCAATGAATCTCCCAGACGGCCTTGGAGGGAGCTCGGCGGGGAGTGAAATGAGGTGATAGGAAGTGGCCCGTGTAAATCTCCACCCTGGGTTTCACCCATGGAATAACCATGTGTGAGCTCTCACTCTTCTCCTTTGAAGATTGGCATTTGATAAAGCAAAGCATAATTTTCTAAATCCCACATACAATTTTTATTTTTATTTGCAAAATTATTTTCTCTGCTCCTTTTCTTTTCCTGATTCTCCTTTTCCTTGCTCTTTTGGTTTCTTTTCTCTCCTCCCTTAGGGAACAAGGATTTTCAAGCTCTGCTAACTTGTCAAGCCAGAAGGCCAAAGAATAAGAACTCTAGGGCCCTTTGGTTTCTCCCTTTCCATTTCAAAAGATGATGAGGTCAGGTCAATTTGCAAGGTAGACTGGTGCTGTATTACCTAATCGTGGCTCCAAGAACAGGAATTTGGAAGGAAAAAAAAGGAGTAATTAGGTCTCTCCCTCCTAAAATGCCTTTAAAATGTGGATTTAAGAAAACATGTGCTCCAGAGTCACACCGAAAGAACTGGAAGAGCTTTTTGATTTCAAAACGCAGTGGGCCTGGGCCTTGAAGGGAATTTAGAGAGCTTCCAGCTATAAACCAGTCTGATCCCCTAAATTAGCCAGATCCCTGCCTGAGCTCACAGAGACACTGTTCCCATGAGATGCCATGCTGAGGACAATTCTTGGACAGGAATCAATAAGATGCTCTAAGTTGAATTTGCCTTAATGAGCTTTTTGTCCTCAAAAAGACCCACAAATGGGAAGTGGCCTAGCCTGATGGTGAAGAGCACAGACCCAAGCCAGATTTCCCAGCATCCAATCCCAGCTCTACACGAGTTATGGGTTGAATTGTGTCCACTCCCCTGCGTCTCTCCCAAAATTCAGATGTCATTATGTCAGAGTCCTTATCTCCCAACGCCTCAGCATGTGACCTTATTTGGAGATCAGGTCTTTACAGAGGTAATCAAGTTAAAATGAGGTTGTTAGGGTGGGCCCCTAATCCAACATGACTGCTGTCCTTATGAAAAGGGGACGTATGGACACAGACACCCACGCAAAGAAGATGCCTTGTGAGGATGCAGGCAGAGATCAGGGTGATGCTTCCACAAGCCAAGGAGTCCCTCACCCCTACCCCCCAAATTGTCAGAAACCACCAGAACTGGGAGAGAGTCCTGGAGCAGATTCTCCTTCATGGTCCTCAGAAGGAACCAGACCTGATGACACCTTGATCTCGGACTTCTGGCCTCCAGAACCATGAGAGAATAGGTTTCTGTTATTTAACCCACTCAGTCTACAGTACTTTGTCACAGCAGTCCTGGCAAACTAACACCACATCACCATCTCTCTGGGTGACTCTGGGTGCCGCTCCAGGAAACATGTGAATGATATACCGTGTCCAGCTCAGATGGCTGTGAGGAGGATTATATGAATTAATATGCACAAATGCTTTCAATAGAAGTGGGTGCAAAGGGGTACCTGGGTGGCTCAGTCGGTTGAGCATCTGACTGGATTTCAGCTCCGGTCATCACCCCAAGGTCATGGGATCAAGCCCCTCATGGGCTCGGCAAGGAGCCTACTTAAGATTCTCTCTCTCTCTCTCTCTCTCTCTCTCTCTGGCCCTCTCCCCAACTGCGTTCTCTAAAATAAATTTAAAAAAAAAAAGTGGACACAAAGGAAAGGCTATGTGAGTACTTGTTAAATAATTTTAAGTCAACATGTCAACATCACACAAGTCATTATAGGAATTATTAGTTAATTCATCTGTCTTTGCAGCCAGTGTGGTATTAAGGAGAAATTTTAAAATCCTTTAGAAAGTGTAAAAGCCATTACTTATTCTAAGCATCGTCCATAAATTGTTATAATTAGAGCTATGCTGTTTTCTTCGTTTTTCTTTCAATAGTGTGATCGGGCAGTGCCTCGGGCCGTTAGGCTTCTAATAAATTATTAATCTGGGAGTTAATAATTCATGTTAATTGGTGCTGTAAGCCACTTTCTCTGGCAAATGTGAGCAAAGGTCAGACCTTCTTCACAGCAAAGATGAAACCTTTTTTAAGTTTCTTTTTCCATGTTCTATCATGGAAACATTAAGATATGGAAGGCAAAATTTAACTAGGGCTGGGAAAGTGAGATAATTCCAAGGATAAAGGTCTAGACCTTCAGTCACAATTCGTGGACCAGCACTGCCTCCACAGCCCTGTCAGAGGTAGAGGAGAGCTCCAGGGAACTCAGGGGACCCCAGCCCCATGGGATCCTCCTCGCAAAGGATGCATCAACTCAAGTGTGCGACTCTCCAACACGACATTGTAGAATAATTGTAAGTGTGACTCGTTGACCAAACTATTTTTTTTTTCAGACAATAAAATAAGGCACTCAAAAGACTGGCTCGCCAGTGGGATTTTTCATAATGAATGATGATTCTGCTAAATTACAAGGCACAGCACAGAGAGCATTCATTCACAGAGGGCGACCACACCAGAATCTCAAGGAAATCTCTGTCACCGTTGATGTCTTTGATTTTAATTAATGTATTTAGTTGTGTCTTTGGTTTTATCCCCCAGAAAGAATTTGAGGTAATTCCTGATTGCAGACCACGTAACACAAGAAACCAAAGGTTTCTTCCCTCAATAAATTTGCATTTACTTCTCAACTCATTGATTCATCCTTGGGTCTTGAAGCAGCTGCTAGTGGCCTAGATGTTCTGGGTGTTTCATACCTTTTTTAGCCTCGATAATTACTTGAATGTTTCATGTCAAGCCACAGACTGATGCAATGAAATAACATTTTCCCATTTGGATAACAAAATTGTTCTTACTTTGGGGTTTTTCCCCCATTTTCATGAAAAGATAGACATAGACTATGCAGAGAATCATGTCTGAAGACTAAGGATAACATTTAAGAGCAAACCACTAGTTTAAAGAGTTTCAGAGCCAGAAGTCAAACCCTCCAGCTCTTTTTTTCCTAAAGAAAATTTGAATAGCATATGCTTTTCATTGTACTCCTTTCCAGTCATTTACATACTGGGGAAATGTATATTTGGCAACAGGTCCTATTTTTAGTTGTCCTTGAAACTTGCCCTTTGAAAATGTTTTCATTTCTGGCACATATGCGTGTCTTAAGCAAAATGAAAACACAAAGCAAAAAAAAAAAGAAAAGAAAAATATGTACAGAAAGGAATGATTTTTCCAGCCCCATGTAGCACAATAAGAAAGCAATCATTCAGTTGTGACTTTAAAAATGGATCCGTGCCTGGATTTTCCAAGTATTTCCTTCTAAATGACTGTTTCTCTACAGAACTGAACTAATGTAAAGAGACAGGTTGTTCCACTGCCAGAACTGAACAAGCAAAAAAAAAAAAGGAGGCAGGCTATATTTTCATAGGAGGAACTTGACCAAATAATACCTACTCTGTTTCCCTGCAGCCTCTTGGGTTGATTCAGAAGAAGGTGCCATATGCCCCCCGCGTGTCTCCAAGCATGTTTTCCCAGCCTGGCTCTTGATCAGCACCAGACTTCTATTATTTGCAGTCAGTAACAAAGATTCATCCTTGTGTCTGTCAAGCAACAAGGAGAATCTTTGTCACTTAGTGTAATTAATAGCTGTACCTCCTATGGGAAGACAGAAGAAGAATGCCCTTCATACAGAGACTTGGATTCAGATCAGGCTTCATGGATCTTTGCTGCTTACTGACCAGTGGAAATGCCAGAACTCCAGCAAAGGTGGGAAGTTGGTAAGCAAAATGTTTCCTCTGGGGCCACATGTGTTCCCACCTCCAAGCCCAATAACTGTAGTCCAGGAGAGCTCTCGAACTTTTCCTATTGAACCAGATGGACTTGGAGGCTCCTCCACTGTGAATGTCCTACACCCAGGCCTTGAATCCTCCCCGCTGCCTGCGACCACGTTGTTTCCGTGGACCTCCAGACAGGTTCCACATAGGAGAAAAAAATAAAAATAGAAATGAGAAACCAGGTTGTTTCATTTGTTCAATGACCCTTCAGAGAATGTGAGTTAGGCCCTGCTTTCAGAATGAGAGAAAGGACGATTCAGGCTCGGAGAGCCTAGCACTTGCCCAGAGGACACAGATGGAAACAGCCAAATCCGGATTCAAATCCAGGCTTCATGGCTCACTTTACACTGAATCGTAGCCTTTTCTTTCCCTCTCTGGGCTCCTACTTTTTTATTATTTTGACGACCCACTTTCTCTTCTTCCTCCTCTTCCATAAAAATGGTTGGATTTATCTCACTGTCCCCAGACCTTTAACTTGCTGTCCTCCACCCTAGGACAAACCCAATCTTATCTCTCATGGGTTCCTGGTGCCCTTAAGTACTAATAGTGCCTCATCATCACCCTGCTTTCAATTGCTGTGTCTCCAAGATTTCTTTCCAGAGGCCACTTTATCACTTCATTTAACCAACATGTGCAAATTCTAAGGCCAACATTTTTTCTTCTTTTCCTGCCCAAGGAGAAAGTAAATATATCCTGTGCTTTCTGCCCCTGATCTACAATCTCATGTATTTTTAACTTGGCTCATCCATCACATATTCAGATGCTTTTCCAGCAGGCTTTCTCACCTCTCACCTCGTGTGAATGTCCAACCCCACTTACTGGAGGTGGTAGGGTCTCATTCTCTGCTCTGTTGCTTCCCTCCAGGTAATCAGCAGTGACTCCCTTCCCCTCTTCAGGGCCCAGAACTCCCAGTTGAAAGCTATCCATCCCTGATATCTGCTTCCCTAACCTCCTCCAACCATAGCTCCGTTTCAAAACCACCAGCTCCCTCCCTTTCCCCACCTTTCCAATCGTCTCACTGTGTCAGCTGTGTCCTACCCAGCCTAACAACATCTTCCTGCCACCAGAGTATTGCCAGTCAATGTTCATGGTGCTCCTTATCCAATTTAGGAACCTCCCTGACCTACCTGCATTGCAATAGGGCCAGCTTTAATGAGCTGGTTCTGATTTGGGGTATAGAGCTGTGTGCTGCACCTTAAGAACAGGAGTTCCTGTTAGTTCCAGTGGCGCTATGAGGATAATAAATTATACTACATTTGCATTAAATCCTAATTCTATACATGTATATTAAATTGTAATCATTCCAAGCTCACAAAATTCTTTGCCTACAGAAGGTGCTATATTGCAGCTAAGAGCGCTCAGCGTTTGTACTGAAAGTTCCTCTCAGTTTGGCAAGCACAATCTTAATTCCTCCCCCTATAGCACCACTTTTGGTGGATGTGCTCCTAAGAGAGTAAATAGTCCCTTCCCCCACCCCAAGCCCCTTTCTACCATATGCCGTTGGTTTTGCTTTAAGGAAAAGAGAATGTGGTTTCCTGTGACCCTGGTAGACAAGACAGAGTGAGCTTCTGCTGGTTATACTAACATCTTCTGCTCATAGATTCTGCTAGAGAACTAGAGAGCAAGCTAAAAAGGACCCCTGGGAACAGAAGGGCTGGCTGCCCGCAAATCCGTCCATCTAGCCCAGACTATGCCACGAGTTCCAGACTGAATTGCCTATGAGGTGTCTCAGAGGCACTCGGGTGTCCAAGAGGCAAACGTCACCACTAAAGCCAACTTCTTCGCCACCTCTGCAGGTGAAACCAGACAGGGATTAGCAAGTTATCCTGGACTTCTCCTCCTCCACCATCCCCTGCCTTCTCCAAGTCATACCCAAATCCCGCTGACCTAAAGTCCCCTGAATCTGTAATCTCCTCTCCAACCCCATCATTCCTTCTCCAGTTCACAACTAGAAATGGTATCCCAGTCCAGACCACCTTTTAACCTGCACCCAGGGATTGTTTGAAACCCTTCCCCACTTCTCTGTTGTCTACACCACACACTTGTGAAGACATCTGGGCCAGGCAGATGGCTTTGGGGCAACCGGAGCCAAGCCCTCAGTGTTCCTTCTCAGCTGGCTCTCTAGCTCACCCTCCACACTAGAGACCGGTGCAGCCCTCTGCTCAACTCCATTAATGGAAGGTATTAGAAGAGCAGCAGAAGCTGTTTTGCATCTCTTAGGGCAGCATAGAGGGCTTTCCAAGGTCTGGCATCTGCTGAATGCTATTTACGGCAGTAGTGGACTGCTTATAGTTCTCCATACCCACCTGCCTTTGTATATATGCTCCCAGCAGGAAGATCTTTTCCCTACATTCTCACACCCCCATACAACATCCTTCCCCCATTATTCATCAGAGGAAAAGTTATTTACAGGCTTGCTCAGATATTATACCCTCTGAGATCTTTCTGACTGCCTCATCCTTAACCTGAACCCCAAGTTCCTTCACAGAATGAAACACACCACCTGCACCCAATAGTAGACTTCCACTGACAACAAATTAGTTTGTTGAATATTTTAATATTGTTGTTATTATTCACAACATTTTTTACTGGAGTTGTAGTTTGTAGCCATTATTGTTTGATAAGTAGAAATGCAATATGCCTGTATATATTTTAATTTGAATCTCATGAAATTAGAAATATTTGTCCACTTTTACCTAAAAAAAAGGTCAGTGTTATAGAGTTAAATATATGTATTCCTATGTAACGTATCCTTATGAGATAGACCACACAGCTAATCTAACTTTAATTTGCTATGGGCACTACTTGTTATACAAAAATTCTAAAGAAAAAGGTCAAAAACCACAAGGATGATTATCTAAACATCAAACTACATTTTGTGAAACTAAGGAAGTTTCACCTTGCCATCAATCTGTGAGTCACAGCAGGAAAAAGACTTGATAGACAGAGAGTGGCTCACTTCACCCGCCTTTGAAGGAACTACACCCTTTTCTCCTTCATGGATTATTTAAATCAAGACATAAAAGTGGCCATTCTGGAAATGGGATGGATGCTGCCAGGTATCATACGACAGGAAGATTTTATCTACCCTTCTCCTATTCATTGTTCCCTCCCACATACATACTGAAAAAATGCCAGGGATCACTAGGCATCACTAGTTATGTGGTACTGAAGTCTTCAGTGTTTACCAAAACCATTTAAAGTTTAATCTTTAATCCCACTTATATTATCTATTAAGAAAAACTTGGACTGTGTTCCAGATCCTTATTCCTTATAAAGTCAGTCTGTAAAATAATCAGATTGATCTGTAGAAGTCACGCAGGAAAGACAATTGAACAACTATAGTTACACCTCCCTTAATTTATTCAGTGTCATGCTTAACTTTCACAGCAGGTAACAGCTGCCAAGAGTGGTTGGTTAAGAAGCTGCAGCAATAGCATACTTAGGGTTTTCCCACACCAGCCCGTGAGCCCCTGAAATGGGGCTGAAAGGCTTTCCAATACCTGCCTTCCTTTGCGGCCATTTTCTGAGGCAAATGTTTAAGGTCTCCGTCATCTATGAGTTGGGCCCCTCTACGCACACAGAGTGGCTACTCTTCAGAAGTAATTACAAGCTACCCACTCTTCCTAATAGAAGTGAGCTTATGCACTCAAAGATGGGAATTCATGCCCATTTCACCACTTAGTGGACTACATTCTACAGCTAGTGAATGGAACACCTCAGCATTTTTCAGTGAGTCCAAAAATGCTGTGCTTCAGCTCCCTCTGTTCCATCCTGACCTCCTCCCCACCCGGCGAAGAGTGAGTCTCTTTTTACACCTAGACTAGGGTTTCATTTTCACTCTCTACTCCCTTGTATTTGAGGTTCCAGAACTTTCCTTATTTCTCATATTATTCTCATCTAGATCCAAAATTCAAACACCAGTTTCCCTGGTGCATTTCTTTTTCTTTATTCTCCGAAACACACTTTTCTGCCCGAGTACTCAACCAATCATTCATCACATTCAGCCTGAAAAGGAAGACAAGTTGCTCCCTCTCCACGTGGCCTCTTGCTTGTTTGTTTGTTTGTTTGGGTCCTCCCCTAGCAATCTTATAAATAATGAACTGATAATGACATTTACCACTTGAAAGATTATAAAGGAAACCCCCTTTCTGCCCTCTCCCATCTATCCATTAACCCTACTTTCCACAGTCTAGCACTTTCCTTGCTTCCCCAACTGCTTCTCTCCAAGCCACTGGATTTGATTGAGCCAATTCACCATATACTGGCTTCTGAAGAATGGGACAGCAAGTAAGTATCTTCCCTCCACCCCTCACTTCACCCCACCCACCACCACACACACCCGTTTTTCTTCATGGAATCCATAAAGACGCGTAGCAAACTGCCTCAAAAAAGCCACTGGTTCTGCCTGCAGAGGTCTGTCCAAAGAGCAGAAGAAATGGCAAAAGAAGTAATCACCCATGCTAATGAAAAGGGAAACCTCCAATCTGAAGGCTGTTTCTCATTTCTTTGTTCAATTCATTCCAAGAGGTTTTATGGGTTGGTTCATCCCCACCCCCACCCCAGTAAAGTGTCTACTGTCCCAGAAACTTGAGAGGCACCTAAAAATACCAATAGAACTCTCCTTGTATAATATGCTGCATTTGTCTGAGCAAACTTCAACGTGAAAAAGTACAGATTCAATCTGAATTCCAAAAAGATGCATTTCCCAGCTATTTACTGCAAGATTTCCCTGGAATTTCATTTTGTTGATGCCCATACATTTATCAAATCAAACTTGAGGAAGACAGAGAATACTTATCCTTGAGAAGTTTATGGGAACAGAAGCACCAGAAAGGAACCATGCAATAACTTAGAAAAATTAACCACTTATCTCTAAATGGCACATGAAAAAGTACGCCATTCTAGTAGATGAACATTTTATTTCTTTATTACAGTATCAATATCATAAATTGATCAGGTTATTAACAGCAATAAAGTTAGATTAACCTTTTAGAACTTAAAAGTGTTCTTTTTAAAAATAAGCCTTCTGGAGACTAAAAAGACATACAACTAATGCAGTCTTAGGCTGGATACTGTATTGAAGGAAAAAAATGTTATAAGGGCTATTATGGACAGCAGATTAGATAAAAGTATTATGCTGGTGTTAAATTTACTAAAGCTGATAAGTGTGTTGTGGTTATATAAGAGAATAATTATCCTTGCTTTTAGGAAATAAACACTAAGTATTGAGGGATGACAACCCATGATGTATGCAACTTACTTACAAATGATCAAAAACAAAAATTATCATGTGTGTATATGCATAAAAGAGAGGGAACAAATGATAAAGCAAACCCAATAAAATGTTCACAACAGGAGAACCCTGGTAAGGGTTTTTATTGATCTTGTAAATATTCTTATTGCAATTTTCCTAGAAGTCTGAAATTATTTCCAAGCAAAAAGTTTTAAAAATAGATGCCATATGGTTTGAAAATAGTTTTGAAGAGTTGGAAAGTCGAGAGACAAAAGGGAAGAGATGAAGTTAAAAATTAGGTTCCTGGAAAATAATTCTCTACAAGATGGGAAGACAGTGACTTCTTCTCATCTTCAGAGATGGGTTGAAGCATAAATGCTCTTTGTACTTCTGTCTACCAGGTTCATTCTTATCTTTCCAGTCCTCCTCATCAGTAAACAGCTTTCAAAAGCATTCAGCCTAAAAATATCCTCAAACAAAAAGTATGAAAATGAGCCTCTTAGTGCAAACAATGTGTATCACCTTCTTGGCTCTGAACCCTGTCCTTCCTGCTGTTGATGTTAATGTCCATTAAATATGGCAAATGTAGTTCTGTGATAAACCCCTAGGGGGAGCTCCTTAAGATTGAAGTTCAAAGCTCTAAAACTCAAAACACCTTTGAAACAGATGGCTATGCGCTCCGGAAAAGAGTGTGGAGGTTCCTCAAAAAATAAAAATAGAACTACCCTATGGCCCAGCAATAGCACTACTAGGAATTTATCCAAAGGATACAGGAGTGCGGATTCATAGGGGCACTTGTACCCAAAAGTTTATAGCAGTGCTTTCACCAATAGCCAAATCATGGAAAGAGCCCAAATGGCCATCAACTGATGAATAGATAAAGAAGATGTGGTTTATAAATACAATGGAATACTACTTGGCAATGAGAAAGAATAAAATCCGGCCATTTGCAACAACGTGGATGGAACTCAAGGGTATTATACTAAGTGAAATAAGTCAGTCAGAGAAAGATACCACATGTTTTCACTGATGTGTGGAACCTGAGAAACTTAACAGAAGACCATGGGGAAGGGAAGGGGAAAAAACAGTTTCAAACAGAGAGTGGCAAACCCATTAGAGACTCTTAAATACAGAGAACAAACTGAGGGTTGATGGGGAAGGTGAGGGAGAAGGGAAAATCGGTAATGGGCATTGAGGAGGGCACTTGTTGGGATGAGCACTGGGTGTTGTATGTAAGCGATGAATCACGGGAATCTACCCCGAAAACCATGAGCAGACTGTATACACTGTATGTTAGCTAACTTGGCAACAAATTATCTAGAAGAAAAAAGAAAGAAAGAAACAGATGGATATGTTCCAGGCCAAGTTACTAAATAATATTTTCTAATAATAATAATAATAATAATTATACTGATGATGATAATTATTATTATCATTCTATTCTAAGCCTTTTATATGTATTAACTCATCTAATCATCATAACCTTGTAAGAAAGGTATTATGACGATTTTCATTCTACAAGTGAAGAAACAAAAGCCCAGAGAGACTAAGTTACTCGCCTAAGGTCACGCAGCTGGTAAGTTGACAAATCTAAACCCAGGCAGTCTGACTCCAAAGCTTACATTTTCAATGACCACACCTGACTTCTCAACTATACCCTCCTAGGACTCAGACATCTACTAGCCAATTAAAGCCATTTTAATTATCCTAATTGACTGGTTGGGAAATTACTATTAATGCCACGTCGTTTTTTTTTGTTTGTTTTTTTTTTTAATTTTTTTTTTCAACGTTTATTTATTTTTGGGACAGAGAGAGAGACAGAGCATGAACGGGGGAGGGGCAGAGAGAGAGGGAGACACAGAATCGGAAACAGGCTCCAGGCTCCGAGCCGTCAGCCCAGAGCCCGACGCGGGGCTCGAACTCACGGACCGCGAGATCGTGACCTGGCTGAAGTCGGACGCTTAACCGACTGCGCCACCCAGGCGCCCCACGTCGTTTTTGTTTAAAACCCCATTACCTAAGTTTCATAAAGCACATCCCCATTGAAATGTCAAATTTACTCTATGGCCACTATTAAATTTCTAGCACCACATTCACTGTATGTTCTTTTCAGTAAGTGAGACCACTACTCCTGAATAAGCTAGGAAAATTAAATCATTAACTGCCTTTCCGTGAACTCTTCAATGATTTTCTCATAACCCAAAATGATCTCTCCCTTCTAAATCCATTGTGGACCATTAGGTGGCATTCAGCTTCAGTAACAGTAGAAAATGCATCCATTCCTCGCACAAAATCCCTGAGTAACATGATCTAAGACTTGTTAGTTTAGCTAGTACCTCACAAGAGTTCTCATCAAGAAACCTATTTTTCTCCTCTCAGGAAGGATGAGAGCTGTGGTAGGATTTCTTGGGATGACAACCCCTTACTTCATGGGCTCCCTCCTCCCAAAAGAAAGCTCCACAGCAATAACTGGAGTGGTATTCCAGCAGAGGTAAGAGTAGTAGGAATCATGGTACCTAATGGTACCAGTGGCTAGCATCTCATTGAGTACCAGGCACTAGCCTGTGATTCTGTCTCCCCAAGTCCTTATAAGTATTATCAGTGTCCCATTTTATAGATGCAGAAGTTGAGGCAGGGAACAAGGAAGGTATCGTGGCCATTGGAAAACTAGATTTTGCAACCACCTTGCATTGGTCAGCCTACCTACCATAACAAACAACCCAAAATCTCAGCAATGTACCCTAATCAATGTTTGCGCCCCATTCATATCACAGTCTGATCAAACATACAGCAGCAGCTTACCACAGGGGCATTTGGGGACCCTGGCTTGTCCCTTGTGGTGATCTCACCATCATCTGGCCCTTGGAGTTCTCCTTGGACCACACACATCCAGCTGGTGGACAATAAAGAGGCCTAGAATGTGGTCTCCTGCGTGAGCAGGAGGAAAATGAGCAACTCGGTGCACACTTAGCTCAATTAGAAAGATCACAAAAAGCATAGGGTAGGTGGGGGGAAAGGAGAGAGAGCAAGAGAAGAATTTCACACTTATCAGTGTGGCATGCCACGCTCCTTCCCTCACCTTGCCCCACCCAGAGAGCCAGCATCCACGCGTGTCTTATGAGGTCAGGAAATCACGTTGTGATTTCTTATGCTTTCGAGAGCAATCAGTCCTTTGAATCTTCTGGGCCAGTGTCTCCCTCAACAACTAAACAGAAGAGGCAACATGGGGTGGAGGTCAGAGGTATATGGATGTTCTCTGACCCACCTAAACTTTTGCCTGAAATGAGCAAAGTGTTAACACACTTGACCTGGGCAAGGCATTGCTTTGGATGAGCCTGTTGCTGAGTGCTTAGTCTGGGCTTGGCCAGGCCGGATCTCATTCTGGTTCCCACCACACCTTATTTGTTTATTAGGTCACAAAAATTTCATGAAGTGAAGTCAGACAAATCAGGGCTTAGCCAGCTATAGTTACAGGCATCCAGGAAGGGCTGTGGTGATAAGGCAGAGATCCTTGTCAAGGGTTGATGACCTCCCTTCTTGCCATTCAGTTATGCCCTGTTTATTCTGAATTTTATTTTGGTTCATCAGTCAATCTTTGAAGGGATTCCTTTTTAATTATATATAGTAAGAACATTTCCTAAAATTCTGGACATTCGTAGGCCTTCACTGGCCCAGAAGATAAAACTTAAGGTTGCCTTAAAAATATCTATCAAAGATCTTTACTTTGCCAAATGCTATTGTTTCAGAGGTTGTTTATATAGTAATGCCACTACCCAAAGACATCATAATGTAGCATTACTGATTCAAATTTTCTTTGGAATTTATGAGTCAACATAATTTTTCCCTGCCCAGTTGGTATTTCAATATCTTTATCCTCTACCTAGTATCGAAACTCCAGGAAAAATACAGTGTTTAATTAAGAACCACTGAAATGTTCACCAAAATATAGCACAAAAATTTTAAAGACAAAATACAGAAATAATCATTCCACTCCCCCTATAGTTCTCTTTTTCTCCCTTCCTTCCCTCTAGGCTTCCTCCTTCTCAGCGCTTTCAAATTCAAATTAAGAAAGGAGGAAAATTCCCAAATAAAACTAAACAGGCAAGTTCTCAAGACAGAATAGCTATGCAGTTCTGTATAATATGTATGTGTGACCTGACAGAGTCAGAGAAGACAACCAGAAAGGACCAGCTAGAAAACAAGATAGCTGGTTGAGATGATAAACAAAGAAAATGTGAGATTTTAGTGCAAGGACTTAAAAAAAAAAAAAAAAACAAAAAACAAAAACATGAAAACTTGATGTGCTAGGAATCACAACACAAACATAACAGTGTTTAAAATAAACTGATCCTGTAGCTTAGAAAATAGAAATTAAAACCAGCATAATTCAGGGGTGCCTGGGTGGCTCAGTCGGTTAAGCATCCGGCTCTTGACTTTGGCTCAGGTCATGATCTCACAATTTGTGAGTTCAAGCCCCACTTCTGGCCCTGCGCTGACAGCATGGAGCCTGCTCAGGATTCATTCATTCATTCATTCATTCATTCATTCATTCATTTTCTCTCTCTCTGCCCCTCACCCATTCATGTGTTTTTCTCTCTCAAGATAAATAAACTTCAAAAAAATAAAAATAAAATAATAAAACCAGCATAATTTACCTCACATAATTATTCTGAGCACCTATGAAAATGGGGTACCCTGTTACACACTGGGGTTGGACAGATAAAGAAGAAGTGATCCCCGCCTCTAAGGAAGAAGACAGACACATAATTCCCTACATGGCAGTAGAGGTGATGCCGGAGATGAACAGAGGTGAGGAAGAAATGGAGGAAGACTGGACCTCAGTCATGTCTCAGGGAAAGAGACAGGGTCTAGGCATGTGGGAGGAACCCACTAACCCTAGAGTATAAGTCAGAGTGAAGAGCATGTCAATGTGGACAAGAAGGAAAAAAAAAAAAAAAGATGAGCAGAAGGGATGTCATGGTGAGAGTACGTCAAAGACCAGGGGAAAGTGTTGACGAATCTGGTTTTATTGGCTCAGAGGCTGAGCAAGACGCAAGGAATAGGAAACTCACTGTAGACACTTCGAGGGAACAGTGAACAACATATCTGATACACTCTTCATTTACCTCAGTGGCAATTTCACATCTATCAGATTGTAGAGAAAATAATGGGAAGTCCCACCAACACTGAACTCTTATTAACCAAAATAAACTGTCTGGGAGATGAGGAACAGGTACCCAAAGAGAATTATGGCATGCCCTTGGGGTTTTACAGCCAAGCAGAAGAATATATTTGAAAAATCCTAAACCAAAAAAATTTTTTAAAACTCAGAACATAATTACGTAGAATTCCATGGGCGAAGACTTTGGGAGGCTCGAAGTCTTAAGGTAAAATGAAGGGTAGTGATACAATCAGAAATAATGACAGGGGCACCTCGGTGGCTCAGCCAGTTAAGCATCCAACTTCAGCTCAGGTCCTAATCTCACAGTTCGTGAGTTCGAGCCCTGCATCAGGCTCTGCGCTGACAGCTTAGAGCCTGGAGCCTGCTTTGGATTCTGTGTCTCCCACTCTCTCTGCTCCTCCCCCACTCATGCTCTAGCCCTCTCTCTCTCCTTCAAAAATAAATAAAAACATTAAACAAAAAAAAAAAAGAAAGAAAGAAAGAAAGACAATGGGTTTGGGGTTATAAAACAACATTGCTGCATTAAAAACATTTTAGGGGGCTCCTGGGTGGCGCAGTCGGTTAAGCATCCGACTTCAGCCAGGTCGTGATCTCGCGGTCCGTGAGTTCGAGCCCCGCGATGGGCTCTGGGCTGATGGCTCGGAGCCTGGAGCCTGTTTCCGATTCTGTGTCTCCCTCTCTCTCTGCCCCTCCCCCGTTCATGCTCTGTCTCTCTCTGTCCCAAAAATAAATAAAAAACGTTGAAAAAAAATTAAAAAAAAAATAAAAACATTTTAGATATAATGAAATTTGTGACAGTGAAATTAAACCACTCATAATTCCATTTACCAAAAATAAAGCTTTTTTCTGTAATAAATATACTTAAATTGGAATCAAACAGTATAAACAGTGCCTTCTACTTTTTTTTTCACTGAACATAGTGTAAGCATGTTCCCATTTAGTTTTCTTTGAAAACGTGACTTTTCGCTGCTGAGATAAGGGTCTGTTGAACGGACGGTACTAACTGATTTAAGCATTCCCTTACCGCCAGAAATACATGTCATCAAGAATTTATGTCACAAATAACTCTCTGATGAACATCTTAAGGTGCCACATAGTTGCTGACATTCCTTCACAACAGCGTGAGTGAGGCCCCCTCCATAGCCACCGTGGCGACATGGATTGCTGACTTTCACGTGGACCCCGAGACGACATTCCTGGCTGGCCAGTGCATCTGTCTCAAGGAAATCCTACAAAGCTCATCTTCGGTTATCCTTGAACAATGGAGGAAGATAAGAAAACCATTAGGCCCTATTTCAAGTACTTTCTGCTTTGCCTAGAAAATGTGTGAGAACAGGGCCAGAGAATTCTTAGACACTGTGGGCGGCCTGGAGGGACTATCTTTATAGTCATTAATTCTGCTTTCTTTTGTGCCAATCAGAAGTTTGGCCAATTAATCCTTTTGTCCCCTCTCTCCTACTCTGAGAGATTGGGCAATGTTCTAGTCTATACAGAGAGTCTCTCTCTCTCTCTTTTTTTTTAAGTTTAATCATTTATTTTGAAAGAGAGAGCCCACATGTGTGAGTGGGGGAGGGGCAGGGAGAGAGGGAGAGTAAGAATCCCAAGCAGGGTCCACACTGCTAGCGTAGAGGCCAAAGTGGGGCTTGATCCCAGGAACCGTGAGATCATGACTTGAGCCAAAACCAAAAGTTGGACACAACCAACTGAGCCAGCCAGGTGCCCCTATTTCTTCATAGAAGTCACAAACATGGGAAGGGGAAATGCAGAAGAGATGGAAATGCAACTAATTCTGTCCAGGATGTTCGTGAAATTGCCAGGCCAAGGTGGAAAACAAAAAGACTGTTGGGTGAGTAGCTAGCACCAAGAGGCAAGTGAGCGAGATGGTGCCACAGGCAGAGGCGTGCGTGCAGGGGACGGGCACCCAGCAGGTCCAGGGAACACATGAGGACAGGTCATCCGGGGATTTGAGCCACAGGTCAATGGCCTTTAGGGGTTAGTGGGGAAGGGGGAAGGGGGTCACTTTTTGTCCACAGTTCGGTGAACTTGCTGGTTGGAAGCAGCTCCTTTGAGGGAAGGTACCGCCTAAGCCATTCTTGGGAACTGTGACCGAATCCCTAAGGGAAGGTATCCACGATGGCCCAAACCAACCTGCATGAGGGATTGCTAGACGCTGCTGGTCACAGAGGGCGAAGCTGGCAAACCTACAGAGAGCAGGACCTGTTCCCCCCCACAAATCTCAGACCTAGCTCAGATTCATGGGAGCCCTGTTACAACCACAGCAGTTCCCAGCGGGCTTAGAACTAGCCCACTTAGAACAGCCCACTGAGAGCGACCAGCAAAGGGCGGATGCACATGTGCAATGTTTCCATCTCAGAGCAACTGGTTTCCTGAGAACCAAATAGGCTCCTCCAGACAACGTGTGCGTCCTCCCGACCAGAAGCTTGAGAGAATTCCGGGAGGGGAGGCTTTAAAAGTGCCTCGTCATACAATGAGTCACCAGTGGCCCTCCTGTGCCTCTTTCTTTCCTTCCCAATGGCAGGAAGGGCTGCACCGGGGCAGAAGAGTGCCCCATTTCAGCCCCCCTCCCCCCACTGGGGACGGGAAGAGGAGGAAGGCGCGGGGGAGCTCAGAGGCTCAAGTAGCAGCCTGCTCTTGGCAGGGGCTGCCGCTAATTTTCTTTGGCTGGCTCTGACTACCTGTCTGAGAGCGCGGCGATGCAGGAAGGAAATTTTTCAAGAGATTAAACTATTATTGTTTCCTGTGTGGCTGTCTTCGCTGGTGTATGAAAAAAAAGCTTTAAGGGCACTTGAAAAGAGATTTGTCTGAATAGCGGAGTTGTTGTGATTCATCTCCCCCAAGTCGGGATTTGGCCAATTTCCTCAGGAAAGTGGTTGATTAGGACCCATGGATTTACCCGTGGCCTAAATATAAGATGTCATAAAGGTGATTAATGGTGAGCTCACCATCAGAGGGAGTTAAGAGTTTATAAAAGCTATTTTTAACGGTTTGGAAGGGGGAAAAACTCACTTGTCACACTGCCAACGTGTCTCAATAGTTAAAAACCTCTTTGTGGCCCAAGATAATTCATGCTACCAACTGTTAAAGGTCATTGTATTTTCTGATTTTCCAAGTTGTTTGAAAAATTGATTCAATGTGTTTTGCTGTTTATAGAAAAGCACAGGAGGGAAGGAAAATAAAATGTATTTTGCCACCATGATTAGTGATTGCTGTTGCTAGCACCACTGAAGTACAATAAACTTGTTTCTTTTTTCCACCCTGCCTTGCTGTTTACCCGCTTGCCTTACAAATAGCAATTGATGGAGGGTATTCAGAGCCCAAGCAAAACTAGCCTGGGATTCCCAAAGCAGAAGAAATCAGGGTGGCTTAGGCACTGGCTGACGGCATTGATGGCCACCGGCAGTGTCTAGGGTGGCTCAGTGAGGTCACGTTACCCAGAGATGCTCCAAAATGTAACGTTATTGTCATGACAGGGAGGCAAGCCCCCTCCTCCAGTTACAAACCAACCAGCTTTGTATAAAGGAACATAGATGATCAGCGTCTTTTAAAAGCTCAAATTCCATAAGGTATTACCGAATTCTCTGAAAGTGACATTTAACCGTTTGACTGAATCATGTGGTAAAATTTAATGAAAAATTTAATGAAAATTAAAAGTTGTCACCATTGGCTAGATATTTGGGCATTTTATGGATGGTAGAAACATGAAGGCAAGAGTGCATTCTGTAATGTGTACAGGGTGGGATAAGGGGAAGGGTTCATTGCTGAAATACAATTACACCTGCTTATTTTGGGTGACTAGCAAAAAATGCTCATCACACTATACTTTCTGTGCACCTTGCATCGTTTTGTAGACTGAGCCGAATTGATAGGAATCCCGATGCAAGGGGTATTCCTTCATTCCTTCTTTTTTTAGCAAACACTGATGGGGACCCTCTAACGTGGCAGAACACCGGACTACTACTCAGGGCTGGAAAGGTAACTATGACTCAGGGTTCAGGGAGCTCCACAGGGAGCCTGGCAGATAAAGAAGGTTCTCACAACAAAGGGAAGTGATATAACATGTACACGTGCATGCGGCCTGGCAATCAGGGAGAGGTAAAAACTTTTCTCCCAGAGTGCCAGAAGTAGAGATAATAACAGCTATCAGAGCTAACTGGAAGCTTCTGTTTGAGGGCAAAACCCAGAAATTGCAGGAGTGGCTGTCTCTCTCCTATCCCATTGGCCTGAACTTACTCTGATTGCCACACCCAACTGCAAAGGAGGCTGGGAAATGTAGTCTCTGGGTGAGCAGCCATTACTCTCTAAAATGGTGGCGTCTCCGTTAGTAAATGGAAGACAGGGAGAAGGACAACTGGACAACAGTTAGCAGTTTCTGCACCTGTTATTTTAAGCCATTGTTATGTGGGAGTCCAAAAGGGACCCTAACATCAAAAGCATCAACTAGCAAAACAGCATTTGTTGAGCATGCAAGGCATAGGGCTGCATGCTGCAGAGTCTACACCAAAGGATAGGACACTTGATGATTAGATTTTGCATCAAAATTGCTTGTAATTTACAATTATTTATGATATAACTACAATAAAATTTATTTTCATTTTAAAATAAATAGCAACAGAATGTGCTTCACGTTTGTTCAAAAAGTAGTGGAGAATTTAAGTACAGGAAGAACAAAAGGAAGTGAGGCAAACTTCAAGTCTTCAGACTCAAGAGAAGATAGCAAGAGCAAGAAAGATTCTGCTGAATTAGAGAGAGCTGGGGTGGATTCCTCAGCCATATGAGCTTTCCCGGCAGAGAGCTGCATTTTATCCATCTTTGTGCCCCAGCACCTGGCACAGCCCATTTCCTGGCATTTATTGGCTCTTGATTAATGTTGAAGGGAGGGGAAGAATATTTTATTTGGGTTTTAAATAATGGATAAAATGTATTAAGAGCTATCACTGAAGAGCCATTTGACCTTGGCCTCACAATCACAGGGACACAATTTTTAACTTTAATTTTTAATATATATATATAATATATAATTTAATATACATTTAATATATATTTATATATATTATAAATATTATAAATATATTTCATATTTTTATATATATTACATATACATATATAATATATATAACAACTATAGATAACACACATGGTCAAAAGACAATGACATCCATCAACAGACTTCGATCTCATGTTGCCTCACCACACCATACCACCTGATACACTGTGAATTAACTTTTATAAAACCTTGGACTATATCATGCCTAACCCAATTGTACTGCATTACAGTACAATTTAAAATTTAAAACTCAGGGGTTTAAAATGATTTGTTTGTTAAATTGAGCCTAGATATTTGTAATATCTGTAATATTGTTTCAACATTTCTTCCCTTTTTAGTTGTTGTTGGTTGGGATTTTTTATACTTAGGATCTCAAAAAATTTGACGTATCATGGGCCTCTCACAACCTTTTTCAAATCCTGGGAAGGATATCATAAGGTTGTCTACTCTCAACTATTATTCTTAAGTACAAGTGCACTGAATGCTCCTCTTCTTTTCTTCCCTTTAGATTTGGTGACTGGGCTGGGGCGCCTGGGTGGCGCAGTCGGTTAAGCGTCCGACTTCAGCCAGGTCACGATCTCGCGGTCCGGGAGTTCGAGCCCCGCGTCAGGCTCTGGGCTGATGGCTCAGAGCCTGGAGCCTGTTTCCGATTCTGTGTCTCCCTCTTTCTCTGCCCCTCCCCCGTTCATGCTCTGTCTCTCTCTGTCCCAAAAATAAATAATAAAACGTTGGAAAAAAAAATGTTGCCATTAGATTTGGTGACTGGGCTTTATCCAGTTTTGCAGGGTGAGGTCACTGGGTTCTGGCAGTGCCCTGGATCTTTCCATCCTTCATAACTATTACTCCAAGGTCCCCAAACTCTCACTGGGCCTCGGCCCTCAGGATACCCAGGCTGGGCACCTGGCTTCTGGCTCAGTCCAAGCATTCATGGTAAGAAGCTAAACAAGGAAAGAAAGGTCCTGGGAGTGCCTGTTCGCACATTACAGATTTTTGAGGCACCTAAGCACATTCTCCATTCAAACTCGATAAATATACACCTAACTAGACCCAAATTCCAGACCTGACACACATAAACTTCAGTGCAAGTAATCTCCAAGTGGGCTTTCTAAAAATACGTGATTTCCATATTCCATGCCAACCCCCCAGGGTTCATCCTAACGAATGTGTCAGAAACACTTGACGCAAACAATGACCCTTTCCAAGCCTGAATTTCAACATGCAGAGCAGTGATATGGGAATGAGAAGCAGATTTTGTGAACTGTGCTCCAGAGCTTGGTCCAGGCCCTCTCCCCTTCCCCCTCTGCACTTTTCCTCCGTGTGACCACGTCAGATTCCGTGACTTCCACCAACCACCCCTGAAGTGCTGGTTTCACTTCCAGATCTTAAACTCCAGCCTCAGTCTCACTCCTAAGCCTCAGACGCCATATAGGTCACTGCCTGTTAGGAGTTGCCACTTAGGGATCCCAGTCTCAAGCGACTCAAACTCAGCCCATCCCAATCTATGCTCATTGTCTCATCTGAACCCAGGTTCCCTGTGACATTACAGGTACCACCATCTTCCTCCATGCCCAAGCTAAACATCTGTGTGTCACCCACCCTCACATCTAATCAACCTCTGAGTTGTACTGAGTGTCTCCTAAATTGTTCTCAGATCCAACCACAGATACTGTCTTTTCCAGGCAATTCTGATACATCTCATGGACAAAAAAATGACTTTTTTTTTTAATGTCTATTTCTTTTGAGAGAGAGAGAGCAAGTGAGTGAGTGAACATGCATGTGAGTAGGGGAGGGGCAGAGAGAGAGGGAGAGAGAATCCCAAGCAGGCTCCGCACTGTCAGCGCAGAGCTGAGGTGGGGCTCAATCTCACCAAATGTGAGATCATAACCTGAGCTGAAATCAAGAGTCGGACGCGTAACTGACTGAGCCACCCAGGTGCCCTTGGACAAAAATAACGTTCTAACTGGCCTGTCTATATCCACTCTTGCTCTAACTCAACCCATTCTTTTTTCTGTAGTCAAAACTTCCTAAATATCTTTCTCCTCACTCTTCCAGAAATATTTATGAAGCACCTATCATGTGCCAGGCACAGTGCCAAGCACAGGTTATATAGTGGGGATCCAAAGATCCAGGGCTCCTGTCCTCATGGAATACACACCAATGAGACAGTGTTGCCTCCATGCTTAATATCTGTTGGCAGAGTCATGGCCTCAAACATGTCCACATCCCAAGGGAAGGAGGACATGAGCTAAGGAATGTAGGCGGATTCTAAAGCTGGAAAAGGCATTCTCCCCTAGAGCTTTCAGAAGGAACACGGCTCTGTCAACACCTTGACTTTAGTCCACTGAGCCACAGTTTAGATTTCTAGAACTGTGTTATTTTAAACCACCAAGTGTGTGGTCATTTGTCACCGCAGACACAGAAAACTAATATCACAGTGTCACAGTATTTATAGCACCTAAACAATGTGATATCCTTCAATAGCTTCCTAGTGCCTTTGGGAGAAAGCTCGGAATCCTTTCGCACGGCCTGTTTCCAGCCACCCTCCCTTCCTGTCCCCACTGCCACCAACTGAACTTATTTTCCATTCTCAAAGGGTCTACACTCCTCCTCTCTGAGGCTGGAACACATTATCACCACTTCCTGGAACCCTCTTCTGTTTTATCTGATGAACTCCAATTCCCAAATTCAATAAAGACCACTTTCTCAAACATATCTTACCAGAACCCCTCAGTCCGGTCATGTTAGAGGCTCTCATGCTCCCTCTACTTTCCCGTTCAAAGTATTCATCACACCTGGCTCTGCTGGTCTTAATATCTATTCCCCGTGAGACCATGAACTCTGGGTGGTGGTCAGAGTCTAGGATGCCCTTACTCACCACTGTATCCCCAGCACCTGCTGTGCGGGTACTCCGTACAAATTTGTAAAATGAATGAATGCATGAATGAACAGGGAACAAAAGACACATTTCTCTTTCATCTACAGAGCACTCCCTCCTATGGACATCTGGCCACTTTTTACACTCAAACCACTGTTTCGTCACAGAAAAAAACTTGACATCTTAAATTCTGATTCCTTGACCTAAACACAAGAAAAAAGCCACCTCCACTGCTATACGTCTTATTTTTTTCAAATTGCAGACCATTACATTTTTACCTGCTGAGATTCTCTTCCTTCCTAGGGTCCTCTACAGAGTGTGAATGGCACCTGCTGGCACTCTGTTTATTCACTCCAAGCAGAACATCAGTCACTGAACAAAACAGAACCAGTGACCAGAGGTATCCAAAATAGCCAGTGAGCCACAGCACCTGGGAATCAGTTCATTCTTCTAGGAAGACTTCCCATGACTGAGCCTGCATGCTGGGGGGTCTCTCCAGTGGTGGCGAAAGTGCCCATGAGGAGATGGACCCCTCCTGTTCTGGGCACTTAGTGCATTACCCCCTCCTGTGGGGGCCTGCACCTCCTTTCTGGGGACTGTCCTCCCTTGCAAGGGATGATGGGATGCTACCTCGCTCAGTGAAATGTCAGTTCAACATCTAAGAAATCTTTGCTAATCTTTTGAATATTTACAAACATCTAGAAAAAGTAAGCCAAGGAAGGATTTGTTCGTAACTTCCAAAATCTGTTATTTCCATCACCCCAGCCTACCTGGGGTGACCCATTGTCACTCGTCCTTTCAACAAATATGTAGCATGCGCCTACTGCATGCCAAGCATTTCAAGAACAGGGATAAATAGGAGAGCTTGTCACAGAAAATCCATGCTGTTGCAGAGCTTAAATTTTACAGCAAGGAAACGAAACTCCCAATCTTCTTGATTGACTGGTTTCTCTTCTACCCATAGCTTTCTGAAATAAAAGAACACAGCTATTTCCCCTCCCCCATCACTCAGATTCTGTCAAGTCAAGCTTTGTGTGCTGACCAGGAATACACAGAATTCCTCCAGGTGGAAAAACAAAATGCTGTGAATTCTTCTAAGTGAGGAAAGGAGGTGAATACCTATTCTTGAGCTATATTTCATGTCCTACATCCTAGATAAAAAATGACATGGGAATAAAGACACCTGGATGGCTCAGTGAGTTAAGCATCTGACTTTGGCCCAGGTCATGATCTTGTGGTTCATGAGTTCAAGCCCTGCATGGGGTTCTGTGCTGACAGCTCAGAACCTGAAGCCTGCTTCTGATTCTATGTCTCCTCTGCCCCTTCCCTGTTTGTGCTCTGTCTCAAAAATATATAAACATTAAAAAAAAATTTTAATGACACGGGAATAGAATTTACAATAAAGATACGTATAGAGAGAGATGGAGATATACATCCATACCTAGACATCACACAATACATGATATGTAGGTATGTATGCACATGTGTTTGTATGTATGTATGCCACATGAAAGTCTCAGTCTCTGCAAGATAGAATTTCAGAGAAAGGACAGTTCAGTCAACTGAATAAGAAGAGAGGAGTCTTCCTAGATGACACTGCCTTGGAAAGATGAGGAAAATCTGGACATGGATGTGGTAGTTCAATAGGGAGAACTTTATGAGCAGACAGAGGAAGGAAAGTGGGAAAGGCCATCAGACGAGGGGTGTGCTGTCCTGGAGGTCCCGTGTGCAGGAGGCATGTGGTGCTATGCAAGGGGCATGGGACTCACTGGGAGTGTCGGGAGCAGGCAACAAATGAGTTTGCATCGAGTCCTCTAGGCAACAGTTGGCTGTTGAAGCTGGGGGAGGAGGGAGATGGGGAATGGAATCACTGAAAATCAATACAGGAAGGGACATGAAAAGTCTCCTAATCCTCCTGCCCTGCTAACCCTGTACGCTACAGATAAAGTAACTGAGACAGAGAAGCCATGATAACCGCAGGGTTCTAACACTTCTCACTGCTCCCAAACCTGTGATCTTCCAAGCATACAGCAGCATCTTAACAAGAGATTCAATTGATGTCATTGTGGAAAGGGAGATGGGTGGAGAGGGTAGAGGGGTGGAGAGTAGAGATTTATTTAAACTTTCTAAGTTACAAGAATAATGCAACAATGGCCTAAAAGTAAGGTGTTGGGGATACAGAGGACAGAGGCAAATAATATAATAACAATAAATTAGGTGTGCATATGTGTGTGAGAGTGCATGCACACCCTTGATCTGAGTTGGTATGGAGACAATTAGAAGAAAGCACCCCCCCCCAGGCTTGAAGCCCACCCATCCAGGACAGTCATTTTTACAGAGTAAGTCCTCAGTGAATGTTCATTAAAGGGAAGAATAAACATGTAATGGGGAGAGAGACAGTAGCCACTTCTCCTCCAGGCTTAACATTACAGGTTCCATTTACTTACTATTTATTGTCAAGGAAAACTCGAAGCAATTTTCAATGGCAGAGTGTCCTCTCCCTACCAAGAACACTCAGGTGTGCCTGTGGGCAGCCCGGGACAATGATTCAGAATTCCATGCTCTCCTGGGTCTTAAAGAAACACAAAACACGCAGATGGACAGCAAGCCCGGACTGCCAGAGTCTTGAGCCTCCAGCCCTGAGATGTACAGAGTCATAAGGGGAAGCACTATGGGGCCCCAAGCCTTCACAAGATCCCTTTCCCAGAAATCAGGTTCACTTTTGTTTTTCCAACTTGCTTTTTGATGGGACTCGATCACTTCCTGCAGGCACCCTTAGCACCCAAGTCAATTCCATCTACAGAAGTCACTATGCACGCCTAGTGAGGACAGCAGAGAATTTAGTTCTAGAAGGCAAGAATCTGTGAATCCTTAAGTAAAACACCATCAGCACCCGTTCCCCACCACACAACCCATCTCACCACCACTTGAATTTCTAGATGGGTGGGCTTAAAGAAAGAATTCACATCAATGGCCACTGGGAAGAAGGAAAGAAATCACAAACAGCGGAAGGGGTGAAGGGAGAGAAAACTGGAATGAAGACAGTAGCTCCTATACACATAAATGTGCCCTGAACTATTTTTCATGTCCGTTAATGCACCACCTGTGTGTGGAATTACAGCCCATCAGCCAGAAGTAACATGTGGCACCCCCACCCCACCCAGGGGCAGTTGTATCTATTTGCTGGAACCAAAAGATCGGGCCAAGGAGCTGGTTGGGATAGGTTCAACAGCATCATAAAGGATTAAGTGTAGATTTCAGCTTATTGGCAAACCAGATCCTTCATAAAGTAGTTTGGAACAGAAAAATGGAGGAGTTGCGTGTTTTTGTAGAAAATTATATTCACAAAAATTCAAAAGGGAGGCATATTTATTAAATTAATTGCATAGGAAAATGACAGAAAAGAAGGGGAGAGAGAAAGGACATTTCCCTAGACACAAAATGTCTAAAAGAGATCTGGGGCTGAACACCTGAACCTAAAATAGCTCTCTATTCTGTGGGTTCTGTGGTCTTTCAGCAAAAGTTAATTTTGCTGGCTTCGAGTTTATAACTGAACTCCAGTGTGAAATATTGAAAAGGAAATGACTACAGAGAACCTATTTAGACCTTCCTGGCAAGACCTAAGTTGGAGGAGAGGAGGGGAAGGGCTGTTTATCTTGACAGAGGATTTCCTTACCAGAACATGGAAAACATTCTTTTTGTCAAATATGGTTAATAGTCATCCAGCAACACAAAGAGTAGCTTCAGTAGCTTAAAATCAACAAGGGGTAACTGGGAGAGGTGTGACTGTGCCCCCCTCCCAGACAGAACATGAGCTAACTCATGGCCATGTCTTGGACAGGGACAGTGTTGTTGATGAGTGCATAGGAAAAATATCATTACCTAATGCACTTTCCACCAAGGAAAATGTTGTCACCTACTTAGTAGGTAATGTAGACATACCCAACCAAAAGCTAGGCAAGAGGCACTATTAGCACATTCCCAAAAATGCCTTGAAAGACACAGCTGCTGTTTCAAATAGGAAGAACAGGGGATACCCACATCCATTCAACTTCCCATTCTGACTAATGACTAATATTTTGCAGCTTTCCAATGGACTTCCTCTCTAAGCTCTGTGAGTATATCCCTTCAACTTAGGAGCCTCTGAACACAGCAGCTGTGATGGAAACAGTATGAAATAATGGAAAAATCTTGGATTTGCAAACTTGGTGATGTAGGTTCTAGTCCCAAGTCTACTATGAACTACCTGGGTTTCATAAGATAATTCAGTCTGTAGGGGCCACAATCTTCTGAAGATCTTTTCACATAAAGATCCAAAATGTAGAGAATAGAGTCAGAAAGTCAGAAAGTTTTCTAAAGGTTATCTACATTAGAAATGAATCTTAACCCACCCGTTTCAAGTCATATATCCATACTAAGGTTTTATTTTGTTTTTATACTAAGGTTTTGTTTTAGTTCTTCAGGTTTCAGAATTAGCTCAAGGAACTTTTATATATGATTCATTTTATTTGCCCTTTCTTCCACCACACACAAAATTGAGGAACAGCTTTCTGTGTCTTTTCTCCACATACACACAAAAAAAATTTTTAACTAAAATAAAACAAAAGTGATTTTCTCAAAATTCTAATTACCTGAAATGCTTTTCTCTACTACCTGGGGTACAAAAGAGCATTTATATTTCCTGATTCAGAATTCTATAAACTCTTAGTGGTTCTTTGTATACTTCCTTCCATAAATCGGAATAAGATTATCGGGATGCATAGCATATGCTGGGCAAGTCTTAGCTCATCTTAATTTCAGAATTCGAATAACAAAAACCTGAAGCAGTAAATTATAAACCCAGACTAAGTACTTGGAAGGGCTTATGCCCAGTATGCTAGATTTCAAATATGGTTCAAAAACCTGTGACCAGAGTCTGTTTCCTTGTCCCTTTAATCTGGCCATGTGACTTGCTTTAACAAATAGAAGGCAGTAGATATGATATGGGGCCATTTCTTAGAGTAATTCTCAAGGGGATTTTTGCTCTGGCTTGGTTTTAAGAACCTTTCTACCACATGAATAGACCCTGCTAGCCTACTTGAAGTTGAGAGAGTTGGGGCATATCACTTCAGCTGCAAGCCAACCAATCACATGAGAGAGGTCATCTGGGACCAGCCAGCACCTAGCTGACCCACCAAAGACCAGACTCACAAGCCCAGCCAAGATCAGCCAAACACAAGTAAGACCAAAATAGCCACTTAGCAGAATCATGAGTTAAATAAATGGTCATTGTTTTAATCCAGTTAATTTGGGGATTGTTTGTTATGCATCAAAAGCCAACTGATATATTTGGTTTATCTTAAACGAAGGTCACCCTAGATATTATTATGCATTATGTTTTAGATAATATTTTAAAGTAAGTAGTTTGTCCTCAGCAATCTCCCTGCCCATCCAGCTTTTGCCCTCACCCTCACTGACACAGCACCTTCTTTCCCTAGAATATTACTGTCTCCTACCCTCAACAGTCTTCCTGATCCAAAGGCAAAAAAAAATAATAAAACCAATTTAAACAAGGGGTGACTGGGTGGCTCAGTCAGTTAAGCATCTGACTTCAGCTCAGGTCACGATCTCACAGCTTGCGAGTTCAAGCCCCACATCAGGCTCTGTGCTGACAGCTCAGAGCCTGAAGCCTGCTTCAGATTCTGTGTCTCCTCTCTCTCTGCCCCTCTTGCTCATCCTCATTCTCATTCATTCTCTGCTCATCCTCATTCTCTCTCCCTCTCCCTCTCTCTCTATCTCTCTCAAAAATAAACATTTAAAAAAATATAAAAAATTTTAAACAAATACATTAACAGGAAGAGTGTTTTTAGATGTATTATCTCACTAGATCTTACTCAACTTTTATAATAATCTATGAAATAATAAATATCATTCCCATTTTATAGATTAGGAAACTATAGTTCAGAAAGGAAAAATCTTGGGGCACCTGGGTGGCTCAGTGTGTTGAGCATTTGACTCTTGATTTTGGCTCAGGTCATGATCTCATGGTTAGTGGGATCAAACCCTGCATCAGGCTCTGTGCAGACAGCACAAAGCCTGTGTGGGACTCTCTCTCTCTCTCTCTCTCTCTCTTTCTCTCTCTCGCTCTCTCTCTCTGTCCCTCCTCTCCCTCAAAATAAATAAACTTATTTAAAAAAAATTTTGTTTTAAGATTTCGTGAACAAGAAAAAGCAAAACGAAAAATAAGCAGGAGTTAAACGCAGACTTGGGCCTTGAAGCCGGAAGTAACAGGACAGGTGCACACTGGCAAGAGGGTTGTTTCTCCCTGGGGCACTCCACAGGCACCACAGACAGGGCCACAGGATCCCTCATTTTGTGATGATCACTGGTTCTCCTGGCAACACCAGGGAGGCCAGTTAGTTAACAAGGAGTACTTTGATAATTATCACTGTTTCATTAAGAATTATGAGTCAGGGGCGCCTGGGTGGTTCAGCCAGTTGAGCGTCTGACTTCAGTTCAGGTCAGAATCTCAGTTCATGGGTCTGAGCCTCATATCGGGCTCTGTGCTGACAGCTCAGAGCCTGGATCTGCTTTGAATTCTGTCTCCCTATCTCTCTGCCTCTCTCTTCTCCCTCAAAAACAAATAAGCGTCAAAAAAAATTTGTTTAAAGAACTATGTGTCAATTTTCTGCAGTTGACAGCAGCTTTCTTGTTTAGCCCAGTGAGGCAATTTCTCATGTCAAGGGAAAACCAGTGAAGAAAAACTGAGTTGCGACAGCCTGTTTATTGGGACTGAGTCACTGGGCATTCACAACGCTTTTAGGAAGCCTTTTCTTCTTTCGGGACAAGATACAACTGCCCACACAACACATATCCCATCAACTCACGGCTGTCAACACTGGAAGGAATCTCAGAATTATCTCCTCTAAGCCTGCCATCTTTTGGAAACTAAGGACCAAGCCGACTGTGTTATTCGCCCAAGACCACACAACCAATTCACATGGGCCCCAGGACTCGGTGCCAGCCCCTTGGCTGCTGGGCCAACACTGTCCAGCTCCAGCTCCCTGCAGGCTGACTGGACTTCTGGAGTAGATAGAGCCAGAAATACACACAAGGCCAGGATAAACATGTGCTTCAGGCCAGCCAATAATCTGAGCTCTTTCAACAATATTCTTTAAGCATTTGTTCTACATTTTTTGGTAGAGACAAGATTTATGTTAATAAAAGATTAGATACAGAAACCAATGCACTTCCCAATCACTTTCCCCACCCAAAGCAGCATCTGCATTGTAAAAGAAATAATGACAAAACACATTTCGTTTTTCTGTCTTACTAAACCAGGAAGATCTTTGGAAGGCACAAAAAGGGTTCGAAACATATAGACAAATTAAACCAGTTGTTCCTGGAAAGCATTGCTTGGGTTCAGAATTTTAGCAGCTATAGCTTGAGTATTTCTACAGCAGATAAACCATAGAGAGAGCTCTGGGCAAGTGGAGTGGCTTGGGGTTTTTTAAATTTCCACTGGAGGGCGCTGTCTCTGGTGGTCCAAGTTAAACTTTCTTGATCGTGCGAGTTGAGGAACAGAGAAATAGGAGTTAACTGGCGGACCATTTAGAGAGATGTTTAAATTCACCCTCAGAACTCAGTGCCTGGGAAGCCGCTGGCTGTACCATCCCTTACTCCAGGTCTGGTGCAGGTGCCTCTTCAGTCTTGGTAGATGGGAGAGGGAGTATCAAAGGATGCTTGGGTCCAGCCCCACGTAAGCACCAGGTTGTTCTGGAGGAGAATCAGTTTGGGTATACGCTCAGTGAAGACCCTCATGACCACAAGATCCAGATTTATCCTCAAAGTGGGACCCCTGTGTTAATGACTATCTCTGTGGAGCTTGTGCTATAGACATTTTTTTTTTAATCTTTAAAAATTGTTTTAATGTTTTTATTTATTTTTGAAGGAGAGAGAGAGAGAGACAGAGCATGAGCAGGGGAGGAGCAGAGAGAGGAGACACAGAATCCAAAGCAGGCTCCAGGCTCTGAGCTGTCAGCACAGAGCCTAATGCGGGGCTCGAGCTCACGAACCATGAGATCATGACCTGAGCCGAAGTAGGAAGCTTAACTGACTGAGCCACCCAGGCGCCCCTAGACAGTCTCCATTTTGAAGAAGGAAGGAAGAAAGGGAGGGAGAGTGGGAAGGAGCAATTGAGAGTAAACAAGTGAGAGAGCAAAATTTCTGCCCATATCAGCCAGATTATAAAGTATTCAAATGCTCATCAACAACTGAACCTGAAATTTCATCAAGCTGTACCCTTTAGGATATGTACTCTTCTTTACATGTACGTTAGAGTTCAATTAAAAGTTTTAACTGTTAAGCACAAGAGTTCTACCCCTTGATCAGGTATCCTCCAACCCTAGCACTGAAAGGAAGAGCCCTCACTGGCTCTCTATTCAAAGAGAAGGAAGTTAAAGTAGGAGTTGAGGAAACCAATTCTGAAACTGAGCCACCAAGATAATTCATGGGGGGAAAAAAAAAGAAAGAAAGAAAAATGTTTCCAAAACACCTAATTGAAGCCTGGTGATTCTGTCTACAAAGAAACATACTAGTTGCATTATTATAAGTGAACTTTTTATTCCAGGCCCTTTCAATATGCACATTTCCAAAATTTTGGCTCATTTCTCCAGAGGACTTAGTAAATGCCCCCACTGTTTACTAAAGACCCAGTCTTGAAGAGCAGGAAAATGTTTATAAGCTGCTAATGAGGGCTTAGCACCCTTTGGGGGACAAACAGCTCCAGTCAGAAGCTCTATGGAGGGAAATGAGCTCTGTGCCCAGCAGGTACCAGCCAGGAGGCACAGTCATGCATTGATTGCCAAAAGGAATCCTGGTTAATTATCATGCCACAGACTCCGTGGAAGAACACGCTAAGTCTCATACGTCTGGGTTCTCCAAACATCAAGGCAGATAACCAGAAAGCCTCATACTCACAAGAGTAATTGCTTGATTATAACTGCCCTACATCACTTTTCCTTTTGACTTATGAGTATTTTTCTGAGGAAGGGACCCAAGGAATGCTGAATCCTACCTATTTGCTTGTTTCATTCATTCATTTAATAAGCATTCATTGAGCACTAATTCTGCACCAGACATTCTTGCAGATGCTGCAGATGCAATACTGAACAAGATCTTCAAAGTCCCTGCCCAGTCAAGGAGATGAAATTCTGGTGGGCAAGATGGAAAAACAAATAATCCAATAAATACCTAGTATCAAGTCATGTAGCAATAGGTGCTCTGAGGGAGAGCAAAGCCAGAGAGGAGACAGGTCCAGGTAGGAGCTACTGCTTCTGAAAAGGGGATCTCATCAATCTCTCCCCAAGGAGGGGGCATTTGCCTTGTAAGCTAAGACATTCAAACGTTTTCGTTAAGTGGTCAAAAATCATCAGAAAGTTTTAAGCAATAGAATGATCTAACCTGGTTGTAGATTTGAAGGATCACGTTAGCTGCTGTGCAGAGGATGAATTTTCAGAGGCAAAAGTGGAAGTCCAGAGCTACATGGAAGTGTGAGGAGATGGGGGCAGAGATGTGGAGACACAGAGAGGTACATACTGATCTGCAATAGAGGCAACAGACCACCAACAGGTTGAGTGTAGGTTCTGCGAGAGAGGAATTAGGGATAGCTCTTACTTTTTGGCTTGAGCAAAAGTGGATGGTGGTGCCATTTACTAGAACATTGCTGCCTCCTGATCCACATGAGGAAAAGACCTTTTTTGCCTATGGAATTTCCTGTGTCTCTACTATCTAGAGAAGCCAGAACTGGCTTGGACATAATCCTACATAATGGTAGCCTCATTATTTTATTTTATTTCAGCCCTTGTAGACTGTAATTTTGGGAGCATGCAATTCATAAAGTAAGTTCAGGGTAGCCTATTTATCTCTTCTTTTTCCATTTGATTGAAATCCTGGGCATCGGTTTTTATTAGGATGATGAATTTGGCTAGAACTTTGTCACATTTATTCAAGACTAATATGGTGTTATCTAGTACAAGAAACAGATGAGAAATCATTCCTGCAGGACTAAAGCTCAGACACAGCCCAAAGGAAACACACGAGACATAAGGAAATTGTTGGAACACAAACAGTAGACAGTCTTGTGCTGAACTAGAAAATGTGTTAGTTCACCCAGAATGCAGTATTTATAATCATGGGCATGGAGAAAGGATTTAACTTGGGCACACAGTAGTTGTGCTTTAAAGGTCAATTTCCTTAGCATTGTTCAAGAGCACTGAACTTTGGATAAGCAGTTAACGAACTTAGGAAATTGAGCCAGTCAACAAATATTTATTGAGGCACTCTATCTTCCAAGTACCATGGAGGGGACAGTGGGAAGCAAAATAAACCAGCTCACTTCCCCTGTGGAACTGATATTCTAAAGAGAAAGATGGCAGAAACGGAGTGATTATAAATGACACAAGACTTACAAAGAAGAAGCAGGAGTGCTATAGGAGTGCATTATGGGGAAACCAAGCTGGTCAGGGAGTCATGCTGAGACTGGAAGGGTGAGTGGGTGTCCACGAGGGGAAGAAAGAGAAGTGCTGAGAACAGAGCAAACACCACCAACCAGAGCCAAGAGGGAAAAGGTGTGGCACTTTCAAGGATCCCTGAGGAGTGAAGGAAGTAGAGGTGGAAGAGGTCAATAAGGGCCAGATCAGGCAGTTGGGGCCCACATGATGTTTATTCTGTAGGCAAGAGGAATCTGCTAAGTGGTTCTAAGTAGAGGAATTCAGGGAGGGGTTTTGAAGATGACTCTGGCTGCCAGAGGGTGGGGAAGGGCGGGGAAGGGAGAGGCTGGGAGATGGGATGAGATGCTCCCAGCCAGAGGGAGGAAACGTTGTGGGGCGGGGTGGGATGGGGCAACTGGAGCTGTAAAAGTGAGCAGGAGGCGGGATGGCCAGGACTAGGCAATGGGCGTGTGTGAGATCACTTGCGGCGCTGGGCAGAGGAGGGAGGTGGAGAGGGCAGGGAGACAGTAGGGTCACTGGGACTCCTGGGTGCCTGGTCTGAGTCTCATACTGACAGGGAGAACTCCAGAAGTCTGCATGAGTCTCTCTACCTACACTTAGAAAGTTCTGATTCCCACCCTAGATAATAAAAATGTAATCTAGAAGGGAATCAAGAAGGAAAGGCAAAAGAAATCAAAGGGACAGAGAGACCTTTTGAGAGCCCAATAGATATGGAAATCCAGAGAGAAGGAAAAGCAGGGTAAAAGCATCAGCAAATACAATTAACACTCCTCCCCTCTGACAAGGTGAAAGGGATAGAACCATAGAAGAGCTGATAGAGATCAGAGAAGATGTAGCACCACCTGCCCTGTGGTTTTCTAGGTGGCAAGAAGTGAAGGCATAATTCCAGTCCAAGTGCCCACAAAGGTAGGGCAGATACCAGCAGAAAGGAAAGGCGGAAGCTGTGTGGAGTCTAACTGGAACTTGTGCTCCATCGAATGGAGTCTTGGACCATGTATGAGGAGGCTGAATATGGAAACCAGAATGCCATAGTTGCACTCTCTTACCCACTCTTGGGTAGGAATGAAAATACCAATGATTTGGACCTGAGGTGCAGATGTTTTGCAAAAGGGAGGATGCACAGTTACAGGCTGCCTGTTTAATGACTGACTTGTATGACAGGTGATACTTCCAAGTGATACTCTTCACCACACCCCCTAACTCCATGAGGATGGAGTTATTTCCCAGGACCTCAGAGAAGCTCGAGGGGGCTGGTGAAAGAGTTGAAATATGTCATTCATAAGATTCCGTGCAACTGTTTACCAGGGGAATTCATGGAAAATGTTGAATTGATGTGCTACACCTATAATTAAGATTTCTGCCCCATAAGTGTGTTTCGCTTTTGCTTACAGAATCTCTCAGGGAAGAGTAGGGGGACTCAGCTTATCCCTCCTGCTTCAGGAGGTCATATTAATTAATCACCCACATAGTGGAAGATCCAGAATTTCAACCACCCAAACCATGCAAGCAATGGCTTGTTCTCAAAGGAGAGGTGAGGATATCAGGATAACAGGCAAATCTTGTTTGCACTAGCAAGAGAAAATTGCTTTATTAACTGAAGGTTTCCCTTGCCTCTCATGTACCCATGCAGTCCTTCCAGCCTTTCCCAACTCAGCGTCAGTAAGCAGACACTGAGTCAGGGAAGTGACCTTATAACAGAATAAGAATGAAAAAGGGAGGTTTTTTGACTATGACTTTGAATGTGTCTTTCCTTATCAGAATCTACAACCTTTGCCTTCCCAGGGGACATGCCTTTGAGCTTAAATTGCACACATCCTAAATATTTCAGGAAATAAAGACCAGTTGGCTTGATTTTATGGGTCCCAGACACAGAAATCAAGTTAGTCATGATTCTCAGTTCTGAGCACTTTATTAGGAGTATCAGTGCCTGCAAAGCCTTTCTCAGATTTATGTTTCCCTTTGATCCATGATCTCTATTCCATTCCCCGGTTGTGTAGATAATGTATCTGAAGTGTTTGCTTAACCTTGAGTATCCACTGTCCTTTTAAAATATACAGAGCCACTATATATGTTTTAAAGTAATTAACACATTATTTTATTCATAATAACTTACCTGTCCACATTGTCATGTGTACATCTATCTTCTAGCTTCTGTCTGATACCACACAAAAAAGTTCAAGACCTAAAATGTATGCAGTAAACAAAGGATGAGAAAAAATGAAATATGAGCTGGCTCGCCCAGCCCCAGACAAGAGAAAACATCTCTGGACTGGGAGGAGGGAAGTAAAGATGCAAAGGTAAAGAAAAGAGCTGAGACATCAGTGGAAGTCCTGAAAGGAAAGTTCCTTGTCCTGACTCCCAGACCAAGACCAAATTCACATAAGAACCCCAGGTAGGTCAGGGAATCTGAGAGGTTCTTTTCCAGGTAGAGTTTATGGGGAAAAAGCAAGGCCCAAAGTTTTCTTATGCCCAATTCAGTGCAGGATTGGAGAAATGTCTGCAAAGGGGGGCCTGGACAGATTCCTGTAGCCTCAAAGTCCCCATGCCCGAGCACATGCAGTCCTGGCAGAACTTTGCCCTCACCAGTTGAGTGTGGGGCAGACCTGGGGCCTGAACCAGCCGTGTGGGGTAGACACAGCTGAGAGTCATCAAGCACCTGACCATGACCCTTGCCTAGTAGTAGCCTCATGCCCTTGACATCTTGGCTCTCTATGAGACCCCCAGGATACAGATGAAACCTCAGGAAAGGGGGAAAGACTCTAAACTCATAGATATTTATTTTCTACCATCCAAAAGACTGTTTACCAGGGGAATTCATGGAAAATGTTGAATTGATGTATTACACCTATAATTAAGATTTCTGAACAGACTCTGAACAGAAATTAAGTAATTACAGGAAAAATAAGAAGGTTACAGTTTGTGTACAACTGTTTTTTGTTTTTGTTTTTGTTTTTAGCCTCACATTTTTTTTCTTCTGCAGCACACTTCCCACCTTCGCAATTATGTTTCTTTTAATTAGGAACTTCAAAAATATCCTAAATCTGGAACAGTTCAGGACCTAGAGAAATGACCTTTATACTAAGTAAAATGGGCATCTAAAGAAAGCCATTTGGCAAGCCAGAAAATAATCACTCTTACTCTTCTGAGAAGGGGAACCTATGGGGTTTGCCCACTAAAAAGAACATCAGGATGGAAACGCACCTCACTGGTTGTTCTCTGTGTTCTATCATCAAGGCCATTTTTTTAGAGAGGCCTCAGAAACCCCATTTCAAAGCTTCTCTGTTAGTTTAAGAACCAGACATGAAGGCCAACACAGCTACTGACCCTCCTACAGGAGAGCCAGGGACAAAGACTGCCGGTGGGTTGAAGGATGTCACAGTCCATGGGGTCTGTCCCTTGAAGGAATATTTTTCTGCTTTTAACATATTCTCTTAAGAAATAACAAAATAGATAGTCTTCTCATTGCCATATACATCAAAATAGTGATAATTCATTAGGTTTTTAAAATTTCATTCAAATCTCTAAATAAAATTTTAAAAACTAGATCTAATAAAGAAGGATCATAGAAAAAGTATCCTAGAAATTTATTTCCCCCACAAAACTATCAGGAACTGCTGTAGAGATCCTGGGAGCTTGGGAAGATGGAGAGTAGGAGGACCCCGAGCTCATCCTGTCCCACTTTTATGACTAGATACCATCCACATCCAAGTCAATAAACCCAAGAGCAATCCAAAGACTGGCAGAACAAACCCTACAACTAAATACAGAGAAGCAGCTGCACCTAAAAGGTGAGGAAGGTAAGAAAGGTGGAGGCAGGCTGCCTACAAGAGGGAGGGAGTCACACACAAAGAGGGCAGAGAAATGCGCCCTCACATCAGGGAGCTCACACGGGGAAGCCTACTCCCATATGGCTTTAGAAACCAAAGGCACTGAATTCTGTGAGTTGTAAAACCAGTAGGACTTGGACCCTGAAGCTTTAAAAGCCAGCTGACTCTGCACTGGGCAAGTTGGGAGGGTGAGTGATCCTTGGGGGTCGCTACCCTTAAAGAGCCAGCAGCCTGCATACAGAGGCAATATAAAAATGGCAGTTAACACAATGCTGGGGAACAAATGGGAAACAAATCTGCTCGTATTGATTTCAGAGCATTTTGAAGGACTTCCCCCAAACTGAGGGAGACAACAGGCACAATTTTCCTCCTCCACCTCCCAGCATAAAACAGAGACACCTGTGGGAGGTGAGGCTGCACAGACACTTACTACCTAACCCACCAGCAGTGAGTCCTGTCCATGAGTTCTCCTGAGGACTTGTCCACTCCATGCCTGCCGGTCTTGGCCCTGAGTTCAGGGCAAATTTTGTTAAAGCAACACAGGCACCCCACCCAACCTCCAGGCACACAGTTCCTGCTGCAAGCCCCGCACATCAATCTCGCCACACCCAGCCACATGCTCTTAGCCACCATCACGTGTTGCACCCAGTCTCATGACCCAAGCCACTCGGGTTTACAGGCCCTGGCTGCTGCAGTATTTCAGGGGATCCTGCACAGGACTAGTGGCCCAGTGCAAATGTTGCTAACACCACTACCCTGCTCTCAAGTTTCATAGCAGGCACCGCCCCTCAGAGCTGGCCTGACTAGGTCCCACTAACACCACAGAGGACAAGCACAATCCACAACAGGCGGAGAGTCAGTGAAGACAACTGCACTAAAATGAAACTGACTTAGACACAACAGCAGGGCACTAGCAACACCCATAGGATACTCTCCTGAAGGGCTAGGTTCTGGTAAATATGAGACAATGCACTGCAGGGTACTCCAGGACCTCTTCTTCATAAAATAACTACTTTCAAGAAGAGAAGACACAGTTGACTTTCTCAACACAGAGAAACAGACACGGGAGGCAAACAAAATGAGATAGAGAAATTCATTCCAAATGAAAGAACAAAACGAGGCCACAGACAGTTCTAAATTAAACAGATATAAGTAACATGCCTGATGGAAAATGTAAAGCAATGATCATAAGGATACTCACTGGACTTGAGAAAAGAGTGGAAGACATGAGTGAGACCCCCTACACAGAGATAAAAAATAACATAGCAGAGATAAAGGGCACAATAAACAAATTGAGAACAGACTTGGTGGAATGAACAGCAGGATAGAAGAAGCCAAGGAATGAATTCATGACCTAGAATAGAGAGTAACGGAAAGTAATTAAGCTGAACAAGAGAGAGAGAAAAGAACTATGCAAAATGAGAATAGACTTAGGAAACTCAGTGACTCCATCAAACATAATAGCATTCTTATTATAGGAGTCCCAGAAGAAGAGAGGGAAAAGGAAAGGAAAATTTTTGAAAAAATAATAGCTGAAAACTTCCCAAATCTGGGGAAGGAAATGGATATCCAGATCCAGAAGGCATGGAGAACCCCCAACAGAACCAACAAAAGCAGACTGACACCAAGACATATTGTAATTAAATTTGCAAAATATGGTGATAAAAGAAAAAGCTTTAAAAGCAGCAAGACAAAAAAAAATATATCATTAACTTACAGGGGAAAACCCATAAGGCTAACAGGAGATTTTTCAACAGAAATTTTGCAAGCCAGAAGAGAGTGGCATGATATATTCAAAGTGCTGAATGGGAAAAATCTGCAGCCAAGAATACTCTATCCAGGAAGTCTGTCATCCAGAATACAGGAAGAGATAAAGAGTCTCTCAGACAAGGAAGAACCAAACGAGTTCATGACCATTAAACCAGCCCTGCAAGAAATATTAAAAGGGACACTTTGAGTGGAAAGGAGAGACCAAAAGTAACAGAAGAGAAGTTGGAGACACAAAAGCAGTAAAGATGAATAATACTGTAAAGAAAGTATCAGTCAAGGAACTCACCCCAAAAAAGGATATAAAATATAATAACATATACCTAAGATGTGGGGAGGAGAGGAGAAAAGAAGAGGAGAGGGTTCAAACTTAAATGACCATCAACTTAATATAGAGTGCTATATGCAGAAGAGGTTATATACAAACTTAATCGTAACCATATATCAAAAAACAGTGATAATATGCAAAGAATAAAGAGAAAGAAATTCAAATACATCACTGAAGAAATCAGCAAAACATGAGAGAAAGACTTGAAAGGACCAGAAAAAAATCTTCAGAAACAACCACAAAACAAGTAATAAAATGGCATACATATCCATCAATAATTACTTTGAATGTAAATGAACTCAGTGCTCCAATCAAAAGACATAAAGTGACAGAATGAATAAAAAACAAGACCCATCTTTATGCTGCCTACAAGAGACCCATTTTAGACCTACAGATACCTGCAATTTCAAAGTGAGAGGATGGAGAAACATTTGTCATGTCAATAGACATCAAAAGAAAGGTGAGTAGCAATACGTATATTGGACAAAATAGACTTTAAAATAAAGACTAACAATAGACAAAGAATGACACTACATAATAATAAAGGGAATAAACCAACAAAAAGATATAACAATTGTAAATATTTATGCATCCAACATAGGGCACCCAAATACATTAAACAGTTAACAACAAAAATAAACTAATTGATAATACAAAAATAGCAGGGGACTTTAACACCCTGCTTACATCAATGGACAGATAATCTAAACAGAACATCAACAACAACAAAATAATGGCTTTTAGTGACACATTGGAACAGATGGCTTTAACAGATATATTCAGAACATTCCAACCTAAAAGAGCAGAATTTTTTTCTTTTCAAGTGCACATGGAACATTCTTCAGAAGAGATCACGTATTAGTACACAAAATAAACCTCAAAAAGAAGGTAGAAATCATACCATGTATTTTTCTTTCTGACCACAATGCTATGAAACTAAAAGTCAACCAGAAGAAAAAAACTCTGGAAAAAACAAAAATACATGGAGGTTAAATATCATGCTACCAAACAATGAATGAGTCAACAAGGAAATCAAAGAATAAAAAAATGAATATGGAAACAGATGGAAATGAAAACACAATAGTCCCAAACCTCTGGGATGCAGCAAAAGCAGTTCTAAGAGGGAAGTTAATAGCAATACAGGTATATCTCAAGAAGCAAGAACAATCTCAAACAACTTAACCTTGGATCTAAACAAGCTAGAAAAAGAACAATCAAAACCTAAAACCAGCAGAAAGAAGGAAATAATAAAGATTAGAGCAGAAATAAGTGATATGGAAACTACAATAGAACACATCAATGAAACCAAGAGCTGGTTCTTTGAAAAAATTATTAAATTGATAAACCTCTAGCCAGACGAATCAAGAAAAAAAAGATAGAGGACTCAAATAAATAAAATCACAAACGAGAGATGAGAAATAATAACCAACATCACAGAAATACAATCATGAGAGAATATTATGAAAAACTACATGCCAACAAATTGGACAACTTAGAAGAAATGGATAAATTCCTAGAAACATATAACCTACCAAAATGGAAATAGGAGGAAATAGAAAATTTGAATATACCAATAACCAGCAAAGAAATGTAGCCAGTAATCAAAAAACTCCCAACAAACAAAAGTCCAGGATGAGACGGCTTCACAGATGAATTCTATCAAACATTTAAGGAAGGATTAATACCTGTTCTTAAAGTATTCCAAAATACAGAAAAGGAAGGAAAACTTCCAAATTCATTCTATGAGGCCAGCATTACCCTGAAACTAAAACCTGATAAAGACCCACTAAAAAAAGGGAACCACACACCAATATCCCTGATTAACATAGATGCAAAAATTCTCAATAAAATACTAACAAACCAACTTTAACAACAATACATTTAGAAAATCAGTCACCATGATCAAGTGGGATTTATTCCTGGGTTGCAAATGTAGTTCAATATATGCAAATCAATCGATGTGATACAACACATCAATAAGAGAAAGTATAATAACATATGATCATTTCAATAGACACAGAAAAAACATTTGACAAAGTACAACATCCATTCATGATAAAAACACTCAACAAAATAGATTTAGAGGGAACATACCCCAACATAATAAAGGCCATCTATGAAAAAACCCACAGCTAACATCATCTTTAATGGGGAAAACTAAGCGCTTTTCTCCTAAGGTCAAGAACAAGACAAGGATATCCACTTTCACCACTTTTATTCAACACAGTACTGGAAGTCCTAGCCACAGCCATCAGGCAACAAAAAAAAATAAAGTAATCAAAATCAGAAAGGAGAAAGTAAAACACACTATCTGCAGATGACATGGTACTATATACAGAAAACCCTAACAACTCTACCAACAAACTGCTAGAACTGATAAATGAATTCATAGGATACAAAATCAATGCACAAAAATTTGTTCCATTTTTATATACCAATAATAAAGCAGCAGAAAAAGAAATTAAGAAAATAATCCCATTCACAATGACACCAAAAATAATAAGATACTTAGGAATAAACCTAACCAATGAGGTGAAAAACCTGTACTCTGAAAACTATAAAAACACAGATGAAAGAAATTCAAGACGACACAAAGAAATGGAACGACAATCCATGTTTATGGACTAAAAGAACATTTTTAAAATGTCTATACTACCAAAGCAATCTACCCATTGAATTCAATCCCTTTTAAAATAACAACAGCATTTTTACAGAACTAGAGTTAAAAGTCCTGAAATTTGTATGGAACCACAAAAAAACCCAAAATAGCCAAAGCAATCTTGAAAAAGAAAAGCAAAGCTGGAGGCATCACAATTCCAGGCTTCAAGTTATATTTCAAAGCTGTAGTAATCAAAACAGTAAGCTACTGGCACAAAAATAGACACATAGGTCAATAGAAAAGAATGTAAAATTCAGAAATAATTTCACAATTCTATGGTCAAGTAATCTTTGACAAAGCAGGAAAGAATATCCAATGGGAAAAAGACAGTCTCTTCAAAAAATGGTGCTGGGAAAACTGGGCAGCAACATGCAAAAGAATAACACTGGACCACGTTCTTACACCATAAACAAAAATAAATTCAAAATGGATTAAAGACCTAAATGTGAGACCTGAAACTACAAAATTCCTAGAAGAGAACACAAGCAGTAACTTCTCTGACATTGGCCATAGCAATCTCTTTCAAGATATGTCTTCTGAGGCAAAGGAAACAAAAGCAAAAATAAACTTTTGGGACTATACCAAAATATGAATCTTCTGCACAGCAAAGGAAACAGTCAAGAAAACTAAAAGGTCTAACACCTACAGGATGGGAGAAAAAATGTGCAAATGACGTATCCAGAAAAGGACTAGTATCCAAAATATATAAAGAACTTATAAAATTCAACACCCAAAAAACAAATAATCCAAATTAAAAAATGGTCAGAAGACATGAACAGACATTTCTCCAAAGACATCCAAATGGTCAACAAACACTTGGAAAGATGTTCATCGTCACTTATCATCAGGGAAATGTAAATCAAAATGACAATGAGACACCACCTCACACCTGTCAGAATAGCTAAAACCAAAAACACAGGAAACACACTGTTGGTAGGAATGCAAACTGGTACAGCCACTGTGGAAAACAGTATGGAGGTTCCTCAAAAATTTTAAAATAGAACTACCTTGTGATCCAGCGATTGCACTATTGGATTCTTTACCCAAAGAATCCAAGAACACTAGGGGTGCCTCGGTGGCTTAGTCAGTTAAGCATCAGACTTCAGCTCAGGTCATGATCTCATGGTTTGTGAGATGGAGCCCCACATCAGCTGAGCTCGAGCCTTGCATCGGGTGAGCTTGAGCACCACTTCAGGCTCTGCACTCTCTCACACCATCTCCCTCTCTTTTGGGATTCTCTCTCCCACTCTCTCCCTCACTCTCCCTCCTTCTCTGCCCCTCACTCACTCGCACTCTCGAAAGAAAGAAAGAAAGAAAGAAAGAAAGAAAGAAAGAAAGGAAGAAAGAAAGAAAGAAAGAAAAGGGGGGAGGGAGGGATGAAGGAAAGAATAAAAAAAGAATACAAGAACACTAATTCAAAAGGATATATGCACCCTTATTTTTATAGCAGCATTATTTATAATAGCCAAGATATTGAAGCAACCCAAGTGTCCATCAATTGATGAATGGATAAGGAAGATGTGGTATATGTGCACAATGGAATACTATTTAGCCATAGAGAACAGTGAAATCTTGCCATCTGCAATGACATGGATGGAGCTAGAGAGTACAAGTGAAATAAGTCAGAGAAAGACAAATACCATATGATTTCACTCATATGTGGCATTTGAAAAACAAACAAACAAGGGGGGAAAATGAGAGAAAGAGAGACAAAGCAAGAAACAGACTCTTAATTATAGAGAACAAACTGATGGTTACCAGAGGGGAGATGGGTGGGGGGTGGGGAAAATAAGTGATGGAGATTAAGGAGTGCACTTGTGATAAACTCAGAGTGTTGTATGGAAATGTTGAATTACTAAACTATACACCTGAAACTAATATAATGCTCTACATTATTGGAATTAGAATAAAAACTTAAATTAGAAATGGACTGCTATAGTCTGAATGTTTGTTGTCCCCCCCCCCAAATTCATATGTCAAATCCCAAAGCTCAATGGGATAGTATTTGGAGGTGGGGATTTGGGGGGGCAATTAGGTCATGAGGGTGGAGCCCTTATGAACAGAATTCGTGCTTTTGTAAAAGAGACTCGCTAGAGGTCCCTTGTCCCTCCTGCCATGTGTGGACACAGTGAGAAGACAGCCATCTATGAACCATGAAGCAGGTCCTTGCCAGACACAGAATCTGCCAGCACCTTGACCTTGGCCTTCCAGCCTCCAGAACTGTGAGAAATACATTCCTGTTGTTTATAAACCACCCAGTCTAAGACATCTATTATAGCAGTTCAAATGGATGAAGACAAGAACCAAATATCAGCTAAAAGTCAAAGGAGGGAAGAAATCTTAGGTTCATGATGGTGCTCACATTTTCTTTGACTCTATTATTAGGGTATGAATAGATTGATGGAGAGTTAACATCTACAGAGGAGAAAGCAACTGGGAAATTCTTTAATTACACCTGCATTTGCTGTTCAACTCCCAACTATTATTGGTTTTTACCAAATTCCAGTGAACTGTACCTTGGTAGTGTTTCCTTAAATTAGAGGGGAAAAAAAAACCATGAAATAGGCCATTTAGAAATTAAGATAAATAAAATCAGAGACTATTTTGGTGAGTAGGTTCAAGGAATTCATTGATCCCAGGATGGAAGAAAGGTGTGAGGCCATTCACAGCTGACAGAATCATCAAAGATGATTGAAAAGGGTTTTGTTGGGACAGTTTTTGTCCTGAGATTGATATCATAGCCTCCAAAAAGGCAGACCTTGACCTTCACCCACAGCAGTAATTCTATTTTATTCAGAAGGAGTTGGTTTTAAGAAGAGAGCCAGTGGATTCTGGATGGGCTTCTCAACATAAATCAATAGAGTCCAAAAAAGTCATCTTAGATTAATTTTACTATAAGAAATATTTACCAAGCACCAGAGACCAAGTCAGCATTGCCTAAGAACATTATTCCAAGAAACTCCCCCTACTCACTCACACCATGAACCGATCTAACATGCTTTCTCTAACGTGTCTTCCAGGCAGGAGCCACATGCTCTGGAAGCAGCCCCTATTTCTGTTCCGTTTCACAGCACTATGCTGGACAAATTATTATCCATAACTAATTCCAATAAGGTCCACAAAGAACAAATGGGTTCCCCAATGGCATCCCTAAAGAGCACCTTACATTCAGGCTTGCTTTTTTTTCTTTTTTGATGATAACTCTTCATTGCTCACAAAATATTTAGTTAAACTGTGGAACATTTGCTTAAGTCAAAACTTACTCCACGTGGCCATGACATCTATCCATCTATTTTATGTCTGTGACTTAGCGAAAGCTAACTATCCATATTGTTTAAGTCGGTTAAATTAACAACTTGGAGAACAAGTGGTCTCAAGCACGCCCAGCTGCTCATTGTCCCTTAAGTGATGACTAGTATGTCTTATTTTTATTTAGTACTTTTATCCTAGTCACCTGGTCTCTTTTAAAAAGAACAGCTTCTAAAACTAATATTTACTTGTTCCTCCAGAAATACTTTAATTGGCTTTGTAAAAATCAATGGTTCCCTTGATAATTGATAAAAGAGTGTCTCCTTTGCCTGTCCTGGCAATATCTTGGTTTAAATAACAGGACAGATAATTCTTTCACAAATATGAAAAACAGATTTTCGGAAACAAGCTTATTTTATTAAGCCATGTTATTTAATTTTATCTGACATTTGCAAGTCATTTTTGCTAGTAAGCACTCTACATTAATACCTTGAGTTCACATAGAGTTTAACAATATGAATTTCCATTCAGAGGAAAGTATAATATATGTTTGGCAGAAGCCAAGTTCATGAAGAATTAACAGTTATCAAATCCCAAAGGGAAACAAATTCTCTCTCTGTTCCTCTCTTGCCAGCTGTCAAGCATCCAATTTGCACTTTCAAAATTCTGTGTATTATCCAAGATTCAGGAATGAGAGTACTGGTAACTCCTTAGTACATCCATGTCCAACCATATCAAATCCAAACCTTTACAAGTGACCAACTGCAACTGGCATAGAAAAAAAAAACATATCAAAACATCAACTGCAAATAATTTTCATATTAAGGATATCCAGAATGAACCACAAAAAATAAGCAATTTTTATATGCTTAGTTGTTGACAGAAACCATTCTAAATTTACAAATTAAATGGATTCCCGAAAAGTTGTGTTAAATGAAAATCGGCCATTGAATCTTTGTTCCCACTGACGCACAGTTTAACACATATAAAATATGGCTCCAGGTTTAAAATGTGGAAACCAAGCAGTAATACGAATGGCAAATATTGAACAAACATATCTTTAAGGGAAAAATATCTTACTAAAAATAACTCATTAAAATAAACTGTTTTGAGTGAACTTTCAAATCTCCACCATTCCCTGGCTCTTCAGAAACATGGTTTAATTTGAAAAAAAGAAAAAAAACCTAAAATAACTGTATCCATCTGGAAAACTCCTATTCAGTTCTAAAGGCTCAACCCAAATATCACCACTTCTGCATACCTAGCCTTCCCGGTTCTGTAATCCGTAAGGGGAAAAAAATGTTCACACCATTTCATGAACCTCGGAGCAGAATTAGGGTACCCCTTCCTCTCTTGGCACCTAAGCATTCCTCTTTCATAGCCTCCGGACCACTTATTTTCACCATTCTTGAGAACCTGGATCCTCCACTGGACGTTATGCTCCCTGAGGAAGGAATTCTTAACGCACCTTTGGAGGTCCAGTGCCTACGTCAGCACCTGGCATCTCATTGGTGCTAAGTAAGCACTTATGAAATGAGTGAGTAAACAAATGAAATAATTAATGAAATTAAAAGGAAATATAATCAATAATATTGTAATAACTTTGTATGGTGACAGGTGGTAACTAGACTTATTGTGAGGGTTATTTTGTAATACATAAAAGTATCAAATCACTATGATGTACACCTGAAAGTAACAGAGTATCATGTCAGTTATAAATATAGAGGCACCTGGGTGGCTCAGCCGGTTAAGCGTCTGACTTTGGCTCAGGTCATGATCTTACCGTCTATGGGTCCCAGGTCAGGCTCTGTGCTGACAGCTTAGAGCTAAAGCCTGCTTCGGATTCTGTGTTTTCCTCTCTCCCTCTCTACCCCTCCCCAGCTCACACTCTCTGTCTCTCTCTCAAAAATAAACGTTTAAAAAATGTTTTTAAAATCATAAATATGCATTTTGAATTCTTAAAAGCTTAACAGAGATACTGCTTAGATTGCCCCTATGGATGATTCAGAAAGTTATCAGGTCCCTTATATCTCAATACGGAGTATTTTTAGTTTGGTTGCTGTAGATAAACTGAACTCTGACTTCAGAAATCCAGACTGACAGACTTCTTAGAACCTGAGGTGCTTGCTGCTCATCTGTTCACATCTGTTCTCATCTGTTCATATGCTGACTCAACAATGGGCTGGAGCCTAAGACATTCCACTTAACAATGTCTTCATCAACAGACTTTTTTTTTTTTTTTAATTTAGAGAGAGTACAAGAGGGGATGGCGACACAAGGAACAGAAAGAGAGAATCTCAAGCAGGACACATAATTAGCACAGACACCGACCCAGGGCCCAATCCTATGATGCTGGGACCACAACGTGAGCTGAAATCAAGAGTCAGACACTCAACCTACTGAGCCACCGAGGTGTCCCATGATCAGTAGACTTTTCTTAAACTTATATCCCCAGATAATTAACAAGTATTGCTAGAGGGATTATGTAGTTTACCGAACAGGAACAGCTATGGACCTGAGAGAAGGAATAAGGTTAACAATTAAACTATGTATAACATCCAAACAGCAAACACTAGAGAAATGCAAAGAAGGGTGCATAGTCAAGGGCCAACACATTCTCACAAGCAGGCCATGCAATGACCATGTCACATGCTTATGCTGATGGGAATGTCTCACCTACAGACTCTAGAGAGCTATCTGGATGGATGGATGGGCATATACCAGCTTTTAGAGTCTTCCTGAGAAAGAGCTTAGAGTAATCACCCACAGAACTATGATCAATATCTTAAACTCTCCACCCCACTGGGATATCAAAAGACTGACAGGTGGTTGTGAAGCAGAGCATCAAGTAAGAGGTGGTAGATAAAACCAGCCTAGAAAAATGATCCACAGTGTTTTTCTGCAGGCTTGAGTCATAAAAAATTAAAGGCCATTTTAAGGTACACTGGGTATTGATGGAATTGCAATCAAAATGACAATAGAGCCCTCAATGTTTTCAATAGATAAAGAGAAGAGAATGCCAAACTGGAAATAAATTACCAGCAGACCGTATTAGGGGGCGGGGAAGTGGAAGATTCTCTAATGTGTATTAGATGGCAAAGAGAAAAGGTACTTTTCCTTTTGCATATTTTAGTTGGTTAATTATGAACTTAAAAGTTTGATAACCTAGAGTCTATATTCTACATGCTGATTCTTCAGCCTACAAAGACTATTAAGTTATCCAAGATTCTGGAATCTTCCTAATGCAACCACCAAAGCCTAGAGAGTATCAATTCAGAGGTGGGCTAGAACTGAAACAACATCAAGAAGGCATGATGTAAGGTGGACATCAGTGGGCACCCTTGTATTTAAAGGTATTTAAACCTCCCATGGTCAGTCAAGCATGCAACCAAAGCACAATATTCCTCTAGGAATATATAACCAGGTAACAAAATTTGCTCACAGAATTCACCTCAATAAAACTTCAGAATTTCTAATTCAGTAGAAATAAATTTTCCACTGTTCTTTCTCCTTTTTGCCTCTGTAGTTAGTCCTATTTTGCTATTTCCATTTACACAAATTGTTATCAACCATTTCCAAGAGCTTTCATCACTTTCTAATAGCAAGATCTAGATTTTGGAAATTTGAAGAGTTAATGGTATCTACAGAAGTACTCAGCGAAGTAGGTACAGATTTTTTTTGGTTGCTTTTAATTTCACATTATTCCACTGTTTCATCTAATGCACAGAACTAAGAACTGAGATCATATAAGCTACTAAATTTTGAATCTGTGATTTCTAACCATCCTTAAAACTCCCAAGAAAAAAAAAAAAAATAAGACAGTCCTCTACATCTGTGTGTCTGTGTGTGTGTGTGTGTGTGTGTGTGTGTGTGTGTGTGTTTGGGATTGCAGAAAACAAGTAGAATACAACTTAAATAATGTATTCCTCATGATGAGGGGATTCCCAGAGAAACACATTAAAAAGTCCTTAGTTATACCTCATCTTCAGACATAATTGTACTCTTCATCAGTTTATTTCTAGTATTTCAAGCATGCCTCTTAAAGTTTCACTTTTCACATCTGAATACAGCATTGACAGGCTTAAAGTTTCACATGTGAATGTACAGTTAACAGGCTTAAAAGTAATGCATACCTCAGGTTAATTTACCACAAAACTTTCCATTTTCTTCCAATTTTATGAATTTTTAAAGCCTACATTTCTTATCACAGATATCAGCATTTGAGTTCTAATATTTTCCATTCATTTTTATAAATTAAGGCCAACATTTTAGAAATATCCAAACAATTTTACAAACACTGCTTTTTGGTCAAAGACAGCAAAGGGTCAAAGTTGAACAGTCTAGACAAAGGCAACACCACACACACAGCTCATTCGGCAGCTAAAGCCCAAAATCTGCCTTAGAATCATCATTACCTCCATGTGTGAGTAAATTCAGACTCAGAAATCACCTGTACTCCCAGGCGACATGAGGAAGCAATTACACAAATCTCTGGGCACTTTCTGTATTGCAGTCATACTGGGATAGTACCCATTCCTCACAAAGACCATGGCCCTCAAATTCCCACCTTCACATGGCAGTTCCCTCAGGCTGGAATTTTCTTTCCCTACCTATGGTCTCCAATTTCCATCTGGCTTACTCCTATTCTTCAGTTCTCAGCCTAAATGTAACCCCAGATCAGACTTTATCTATCCCCAGGGTCACCAGGCGCCCGAGGCCGAGAAACCCTCCTCAGGCATGTAACGAGGTTTTCTGGCTATCTTCCTTGAATGACCATCAATCCTACACACTCAATCTGGAAAACTGCCTCCCTTGTCCTGTCCTACATGCATGGTACACTCCGGACAAGTCTTCACGTAACTGGATTAAACCAAGTTAAATGACAAGCTCGCTGAACAAAACTTGTATCTGGATGTGATCTTTCTTTTTGTCATGTTTATGTAGGAGGGAGATAGGAATTGAGGGTGGTGGGGTGGGATCCATCACTGCATCATGGTGAAATAATGCCATGGAGCCACAGGGGCTATTTCTGTGGTGTCCCAATGGGACAAGTTTCCCTTCTTGCAGATAGGTCTCCAAGGGCCAAACAAAGCAAAACAAGGCTGTACTTTGGCCTGACATCGTCAAAATTTTGAACCTTATCCATATGTTCATACCACCAGAGATCTGATCTCTTATGTGTAGTGGCACTGACTCTCTTTGATCATCTGCGTCGGCTTCATGTTCCCCTGAAGCCAAGGAAACAATTCTGTCTTCAGCCAGGAACTGGGAACTTGATTCAAATACAAAACATAAAAGCTCAGATTCTAAAATGAGAGCCGAAGTGAGTCCTATAGTTTTGGGTTTCAGAGAAAAGGTGATAGAGCAGTGACCCCCACATGTTCGATTCCCAGTTATCACCAATGGCACCACCAGCAGCTACTGGACACGCAGAGAAAGCAACGAAAACCACAGGCAAGGAATTACATATACTTGTCTCTTAAACAAAACAGCAAACCCACTTGGGAAATAATCAGTCTTAGCCAAGGAGAAATCAAGGAGGAGGAGTGATAAAAGAAATACAAGCTTGCTTCTAAAACAATAGTATTAACAATGAGTTTTAAACAAAAGTTCTCTTTAAAAATGCCTACTTCGGTAAATTCTCTTTCATCAGAAGTGCTCTACGGAAGCTCAGCTTGAGACTGCTGCAGAGAGTCTTAGCTCCCTGTCTCCTATTAGGGGCCACCGTACCTGAGTCACCAGCAGGTACGGTAATACCGACAGTCCCCGGCCTCGATGTGGTTTCATAAAGCAATACAGAAACAATTTTTGGCTTTGCTGCAAATGTGCATAATGGAAAGCAAATATTATTAAAAAGACAATCATTTTTAGTGATTAAAATAATCCAAGGCAGAAAAAATTTCTCCCATAAGTTTCTAAGTTCTCATTTATCATCGTTTTGCCGCAAGAAGCCAGAGTAATTTTATTTTTCCTGACTTCTATTAAAAAGATCAATACATATGATTCCAAAGAGTCTCGGCTCATGAAAAGATGGAGCAGGACTGTAATCACATATGAAAGTATTGGTTGTCATTAGCAGAAAGATTGATCTGAAAAGACAACAGACCGAGAGTGAAAGGGCTTAAAATTTTCCATTGGGCAGCCCAGCAACTTTCACCTTCCAGATAATTAAATACAGATAACAGATTACCATATTAGAGGAAAGAATTGGATTGGGGATATTCAGTAGATACCCATTTTAGCAAAGTAATACCAAATTTCTCAACAATGATTTTGTTGGATGCAAAAAAAATTCATGTGGCCTGCCAGTACAATTGGCCAGTACATTGGACAACTCCAATATGCACTGAAGTCAAAGTTGTTAGATGAGATTTTTATACAGTTACCTGTGGCATCAGAAACTCTAATGAAAGCACATGTTCAGCTGACTGCTAAAACAGTGAAGGAACATATTCAGGCAAATGTCACAGGCTTATTCATGAACACAGCTTCTTTCAGCTTTGTTCAATGAGTTATTGACATGATCCGTAGTGGTGGTTGCATTAAACTCATGAGAACTGAACTAAAAACTCATGGGCATGCAAACAGTTTTCTTCACTGCATAGCTCTCCTTTCCTGAAACCCACTCACAGTGCCAAAAGAAAAAAAATGCTAGCTATAAATCAAGACGGGATTTTTATAGGACCTTGGAAGGGCACAGTGAACTTGGAAATTCAGAGCTGTGCTCTGAGGACATTTTAAACTGGAGGTCAACGTTTTCAATATCTTTATCTTTGTCCTACACATGTACAATGTTGACATACCTAAGGATGGTGTTTCCATGCTCCAAAATTAATAGATAAGATAAAGAGGAACTGAGACCGGCACAAGAGAGATGCTATTACCCAAACACTGGCCTTCTGTTGTTTTTTTTTTTTTTTTAAAAATCTGAATATTTTATCACTCTTCAATTCCTCTACTACTCAGCTGCCAGCAATAACTGGACATCTCACAGCAATCAGATCTGTTCATAATTATTAACCACTGATCGTTTTCATAATAACCTAAAAGCTGATACTGGAGGAAGATATCAGCATCCCTTCCCTAAAACAATAATGTTGACAGTGTTAGTGTTAAGAACCATTGTTTGTAATGGACTTCAACAGAGTTTGAAAGACATTTTATGTAAGAGCGATACTCTATTCCTCTCCTATGAATTTTTAAATGCTTTCATTATCTACATTTTACACAAAATCACATTGTCACGGCATCTACTGGACACGTCAGTGCATACAAAGCAAACCTCTTTTCCTCCATGTCTAAATTAAACAAAACATAAACACTTGTTTTTCTGAAAATACCAGAAAACGTTCATGCTTTTGGAATTTCCTGTAATAATAGTATCAGGAGTAAATTCCTCTAAATACAGAGGACAGGAATAAGACCAGCCAGGAATTATTTTTAGTTTTTCAAACTTAGTAAATTCTTTCCCATTTTTCAGCTGAACAGATTATTTTTTCTTGCAACTGAGTAAACATCTCCATTTTACTAATGAAGTCAGTATTTTGAAGAAAAGGAGGAATAGGATTTTTTTCCCATGTGTGCTTCATACAGGATCCTGTGTAAGTATGTGTGTACATGTTTATATTCCATGCTGGTAATGAGGCCACATCCTCTTAGCCAATTCTCTTTTTAAGAAGACTGAAGTTATAATCACTCAGGGCACTATTACTTTATTATGGTGAGCACTGAGTAATGTTTAAGAATTGTTGAATCGGGGCGCCTGGGTGGTGCAGTCGGTTAAGCGTCCGACTTCAGCCAGGTCATGATCTCATGGTCTGTGAGTTTGAGCCCCGCGTCAGGCTCTGGGCTGATGGCTCGGAGCCTGGAGCCTGTTTCCGATTCTGTGTCTCCCTCTCTCTCTGCCCCTCCCCCGTTCATGCTCTGTCTCTCTCTGTCCCAAAAATAAATAAAAAATGTTGAAAAAGAAAACATTTTAAAAGAATTGTTGAATCAATATGTTGCACGCCTGACACTAATATAATATAGTATGTTAGTTATACTTCAATAAAATAAGTACATCCATACATAGAGGGGAGCACGATAGCTCTCCAAGATTGGAGTGGGCTGTGGAAACAGCCCATCTTTGTCCCAGTGAAGGGCTCTCAGATGATGACCCTTGAGTCATAAGACACCACGCGGACAGACAACCTATGACACAGCTATGAACGCTCAGTGACAGGAGCACCTACTGTGAAGTCTTTATTCCTCCCCTGCCCTTTCCTGTCTCACTCATGCCTTGATGAAAGGTCTATGATATGATACCCTGGGCTGATATGGCTCTCAAGGGAGATGACAGAATAGCTTATATGATGCTCCAGGCTACACATGAGGCTCCAATTTGCACTGGGCTGCGCCGCTGTGGTGTATATGAGATGAATCTTGTTCCTGTCCTCTGTGTGTAGTCTGACAAAGAAAAAAAAGATGCTGAGGCACAAAACATGATGTAAATAGGGGTTCAAACATTCTGTATTTTCAAACTCCATGAAAACTATAGCATTTTTAAGTAAGGAGACAAAATAAGAGAAAAGAAGCTATAATGTAACTGTATTAGCCAGGGTTCACCAGGAAACAGAACTGATGGGAGACATACATACATGTATACTTCTCATGAGGCCCATGAAGAGCCAATGTTTCAGTCCAAGTACAAAGACGGGGGGAAAGCCAGTGCCGCAGCTCAAAGCCATTTAGGCAGGAGGAATTCTCCATTACCCAGGGGAGGGCTCGTCTTTTGTTCTCCTAGGGCCTTCAACTGATTTGATGAGGTCCACCTACATTCGGGAGGGCAATCTGCTGTACTCAGTCTAGCAGTTTCAAGTGTTAATCTCACCTTCAGTGAAACACCCAGAATAATGCTTGACCAAATATCTGGGCACCTCATTACCCAAATGGACATAAAACTAACTGTCATAGTAACCTTGTCAAATACTAACCAAATATGCTTTCTCTTCTGTTTGTCTTAATACAAATGATAACATAACTTTCTGTTCATCCCCTTTTTGTGATAATTCAATAGATTGGCAGTAAAATGGCACTGAAAACTGCCCCCTCCAACCTAACTAAAGCAAGTTCAAGGAACATTTATTTAATAAAAAGGAGAATCAATAAAATTGTAATTTGAGGAATTCAGGATCAATGCCAAGTTGTCCTATAAAAAAAAATTTGATTGGACTTCATGTTCTTTCTTCTCCTTCTTAGGAAAAACTATATTAAAAGTAGGATTAATTTAATGATCATCATACTGGTTGTTTTATTGTAAGAAGTCTGAGTGGGAAACATGCATCCAGCTTTTATTCCTTTGAAACTACAATTTTCAATTCTACTAGACCCTTGCTGCTCTAAGAGGGTGCCACAGACCAGCAACATCAGAATTCCTTGGGCATTTGCTTAAAACGCATATCCTGGTTCCCACCCCACGTCTATTAAATCAGAATATATGGGGATGGGGCCTAGGAATTTGCATTTTAAGAAGCTCTCCTGGTGAAAGAAAGCATGATAACATATGAGAATCTCCAGATTAAACAATACTTTATCCAGTTCACAAAATCACATGTCAAGGTTAAAGTTCAACCAAAGAAACTTAGTGCTATCATCCAGTTAGGGCCTAATTTATCAACCAGTTGGCACACACACACTCCAATTCAACTATCAAGAATTTTGTTAAACTGTGTTTGCTCACTTCCTCTAAATTTTGAAGGATTATCTTCATTTATATAAAGTTAGCAATACTATAGAATACCATTACAATATTAAAATTTAATATTACCTTTTACATTTAATTATTAAACATTAAAATATTAATTTGCTTTTCATTTCATTCCATCACTTTGACATAAACAGATGGCCCTCAAAAAAGATTTCAAGTTGTCCTCACCTGTCTAATTATTCATATTTTCAATAAAAAGTAAAGCAGTCGTCCGCAGATATGAGCAAGGTATTGGCCATGAGCACCAGTACAGAGAAGCATTGTTTGAAAGTAGTTGGTATATTTATTATGCAGCATCTGTTAATTCTGCCTCCCAGGTCCAGCCTTAAAAAAATATTCTAGGGCTGCCTGGGTGGCTCAGTTGGTTGGGTGTCTGACTTTGGCTCAGGTCATGATCTCATGGTTTGTGGGTTTGAGCCCTATGTCGGGCTCTGTGCTGACAGCTCAGAGCCTGGAGCCTGCTTTGGATTCTGGGTCTCCCTCTCTCTCTGCCCCTTTTCCACTCATGCTCTGTATCTCTCTGTCTCTCAAAAATAAACAAACATTAAAAAAGAATTTTTTAAAAAAGAAAAATATTCTAGTGCCTCTATACAGTCTTTAATCAGCCCATATCCCCTCTTTGCAACAAGAATATTAAAAGAGGCCAAATCTGACTTAGTGGAATCTTCCCTCTCTTCCCCCAATCTGAGCTCCCAGTGTCTTCGTAATGCCCACACTACAGTGATAACTGCCAATCAAGATATTCTGTGTCTGCCTGTTGGTCTCTGCTGCCTGTGGAGCCCCTCTCACATGGTGGCCTCTTCCCAAGACCATCCTCCCTAACCAAGCCCTGCTTTCCAAAACTCTCTTTCCCCTCTCACTAAATAAAATTGTTCTATACTGTTTCTCATTCTCAAGACACATGATAACTACCTATTGTTCCAAATCTGTCTGAGTCCATTCTCTTTGGAATAACAATTGTAATTTAGTATCATCTCAGCTTTTGTTTAGTGTAAAGGACTTGGTGTTATACAACCAGAGTTCAAGACATGGCTATGGTTATATAACCTAGGGAAGGTTTTGCCCTCTAAGGACTCAGAATTTAATAAGATAAATAAGGCAGTTAAGCCAAAATACAGTGGACCAGAAAACACCAAAGAAAGGTATAAGGTGCTGGGGGAGTCAAGAACAGGAGAGCTCACACCCAGTGTGGGCTCCAAGAAGTTTTCCAAAGGAAAACTCACCCCTTCTGCGGTCACACTTAGAACAGATATACCCCAAATTTCTCTATCTGGACATGAGAACTGTGTCCATGAGAACTCAGGTCATGTTGGTTTTTCTCTTGGCTCTGAATAGACTGAGGTTTATCATGTGGATCTACTGCAATCACTCTGACATACGTAGCCATAGGCAAAAACGGTCACCATTGTCTTTTGAAGCTAGTCTCATAACATTGCAACCCACGTATATGGATGGAGACAAGTGTGTCTACAGCAGCATACATGATTCTTGCCTCAGGTCAAGTAGCTAGCTTTCCTGTGTACCAGTAAATAAGGGCATATTGAGTATTTGTTGTGAACCAAGCTCCAAGATGAGCACATGGCTACAAGCAATGAAGAACCAGTCCTTGCCCTCGAGGAGCTTAGAGTCTAGATGGCCACAGAGACATCAAACAAATAACAACTAGTGTAGACCCACGTATAATTGCAAGTTTAAGACTCATACCTACACAGCTGCCATACAGTTCTTTCTCTTCTAATCTATAGTTGCAGGAACTACTGTTGCAATGAAGACTATGAGTGTTGTCCTCATATTGAGTAATATTGTAAATGCCTGTCCCAGCTCCATGGATAGCCCTGTCACCTTAGCATGGAGTCTACACCTGGAACCACTCCACTAAGTGGTGGTTCTTAGCCTACAGATGAGCATTAAGATAACCTGGAGGACTAAAGATCAGATACCTAGCCTCATCTAGAAATTCCCATTCAGTAGGTCTATGTTGGGAAAGGTCTATGCCATATTTGAAACACCCACCCGGGTTGTTCTAAAACAGTTATATGAACTGCTGTGAGAAACCCTATAATCTAGAGGTGAATGAACTAAAAACTCCAACTTTTCTTACCCAGACAAATTAAGAACATAATTTAATCGATATGCTGCATTCACTTCAGGATGTTTCAAAAATATGAACATATTCATATATTATACCTTCTCCTGCCTCCAAAATACACTAAGAGGCAAACTATTCTCCAAATAGAAGAAAGTTCACAATCCTTAAATTTGAACTCTTTGTAAGGAGCTTTTAGTATATAATGTCAATACATACACCAGCTTAACAAAAAAGATTATTCATTTATCATTCGGTTTTTAAAAATATTCATGGTAAATCTCTCTTTAAGGCAGCATAAATACCTAAATGCAAGAAATATGCTAAATCAAAAACTAGATATGGCCAACATTTCATGAAAGAAACAAAATCAGCTGCTAAGCAAGGCACAGATAAAACAGAGGTATTTCATTGTGACCCTCAAATCAATTCTGTCTTTTTTTTTTTTTACCATTTGAAAATGACAGACAACTACTAAATTTATTTTTCCTCTTCTGTATAATGTTGATTGAAAAACAATGGTATCAATAGTCACAAATAAGAGAAAAGGAACTTCCAAAGCCACAAATTCTACTGGAACCAAGATTCCCAGTTTACGAGTAGAGATTAGCAAATGACTTTAGAAAGAGACATCAGGTCTTGAGACAAGCCCAGAATGATGTGAAATGAGAAGGGAAGGCAGGAAGGGTAGGAACAGGAAATAATCTCCAAAATTCCACTGAGTTTTCTTTTTAGTTCAGAAGAGGCAAACTTTCAGCAATTTTCCCCTCTCCCCTACCTCCCCATCAACCCTCCGTTTGTTCTCTGTATTTAAGAGTCTCTTATGGTTTACCTTCCTCCCTCTCTGTTTGGAGGGCACTTGTTGGGATGAGCACTGGGTGTTGTATGTAAGTGATGAACCATGGGAATCTACCCCAAAATCCAAGAGCACACTTTATACACTGTATGCTAGCCAATTTGGCAATTATTTTTTTTTAAAGGCAAACTTTAGGTAAAAACTTTGCAAAGAAATGAACAGTAAAACAGTTCAACAACATGGCCAGCATTAAAAGGCTTGAAGATAGATTGATAGATAGATAAATGAACAAAGAAAGGAAACATTCTTTCACTCAGTAAACCATTACCATGCAAATGCTCTGAGGCCAGATACAGTGAACTCTGCTGGGGATAGAGGTTGAGTAAAATACAGTTCTTGTCTTTAAGATACTCACCACCTAGCCTGCAAAGTAACAGCCATCTATTTCTATATCAAGGCATGACTCACCAAAATGTGTTACACCAGTCCAGTGAAACAGCAATTCAGGAACAGTGAGTGAGGAGGCCATGATGAACTTTTCCCTGAAGCTGCGAACAGGACAGCCTCACAGAGGAGTGTTTTTGCAGACTTTGGGTCTCTGGGTGAAGACGTCACTAGCTTGGGACAGTCTCTAATTTGCATGACATTCCCTCCTTGGTCCTGTGTTTGACTCTCATTGCACACTCTTCAGGGGCAAGTCTTTCGTGTGCAGAAGTTCAGCTACCATCGATATGCTTCTGACTCCCCAAACTGTGTCTTTAGACAAAAGACGTCCTAGTTAGATTCCCTTCTGAGTAACCAAAGTCTCCTCAAGTCTAAGAAATCTAAATCTAAGTCATGCAACTTGTTGCCTAAGACAGACATGATACCTAATCCCAGACTCTCCCTCTCCTCACTGGTCACTAGGTTCTTCCCCTTCCACCTACGTGTTTCACCCTCTTCTTCTGTAGCCACAGTCTTGGTTAATACTCTTAACCATGTTTTGCCTCATATCCCTGTCTCCAGACTTATTTCCTTCCATGCACTGGCAGATGAATGGGCTATAAGCGACACCTAGTGATTTTGCTTCTCTAATACCTTCCAATGGTGCAGCAGCACGTCAGGATAAATTCCACACCCCTCATGAATTGGGTCCTTTCACCCTGCCACCCTTTCTCCCACTGCCTCCAACAGCCACACAGTGCCCTGCCCAAATGCATTTTACGCTGTGGCTTGACGTATGCTATCCTCTCTGGTCTGAATATCCTTCTCTTCCCATCTAATTACCTCCTTTTCTGCCTGCATAACTTCTGCTCAGCTCTTCCTTTGGGAAGCTATCTCTGATATCCTCAGGCTGAGTTAAGTCCCCTTTTCTGGCCCTGATCTCCCTGTGCATTCCCTTATTGGAAATCCCTTTATCCTGTTAGGTATTGGTTGCACTATTTTCCTCTCCTCCAAGCTGTATGTGTGAGGATTGAGGGCAGGACTATGTTCTGTTTATCTTTATATCCCTCATGCCTAGCACAAAGCTCATCACATAAGAACTCAACCGTCTATGGATTATCTAAATCAACTAATGCCATTTGCTGAGCTATATAATACTGTCATTCAAGAACACATACTTGAAAACCTCAGAAAGCAAAGAACTATTCAATGAACTTTACTCTTTAAAAACAAAACAACAGGGGCGCCTGGATGGCTCAAGTCAGTTGAGCATCAGACTTCAGCTCAGGTCATGATCTCACGGTCCGTGAGTTCGAGCCCTACATCAGGCTCCGTGCTGAGAACTCAGATTCTGGAGCCTGCTTCAGATTTGTGTCTCCCTCTCTCTTTGCCACTTCTCTCTCTCTCTCTCTCTCAAAAATAATAAAAACATTAAAAAATTTAAAACAGTAACAACAACAGGAGTGCCTGGGTGGCTCAGTCAGTTAAGCATCCAACTTCTGCTCAGCTCATGATCTCATGGTTTGTGGGTTCAAGCACCACATCGGGCTCTCTGCTGACAGCTCAGAGCCTGGAGCCTGCTTTGGATTCTGTGTCTCCCTCTCTCTCTGTCCCTCCCCTGCTTGCTCACTCTCTCTCTGTCTCTAAAAAGAATAAACATTAAAAAATTTTTAAAAAGACAAAAAGCCACATTCTGAAGTTATAAAAATATTATACAAAAACAACAGGTCGGATATGGAAACTTTGGGTCAACCCGCTGTTTCGTTTCTTTCTACATTGTGCCAAATAACCGATTTGATAATTGCTGTTGTTTAAGCCGTTATATTAGCTTATACTTTTGAAGCAGGTGAATCAATGCAGGGGCTGTTTAAGTATCATATAAATTCCATCTGTGTTCAGCACTAGCCGATCTCACTGGTTACTACAAACCATTCTCTCAAGTCCTTTTCTGAGTATCCACTTCATGCTAGGCATAAATACTATATTAATGCTTCTCCAAGTGTAGCCCATGAACCACTTCCATTTATATAACATGAGCATCTTCCTAAAAATATATATTCTTACACATCACCCAAGATGTCCAAAATCAGGACCTCAAGAGCCTAAGTGTCAGCTTTTCAATAAGGTTCACCCTACCAACATTTATTCAAACTAAAGTTTGAGAGCCATTGGTCTACACTTTGGACAGTCCCATAGACGGTGGAAGAAAAGGATGGAAGAGTAGACGGAGGGAATGAGGAGGCCAAAGTGGAAAAGAGGGTGACACATTAGTTAGGATACAAGAACAGCTGCTGTGACAAGAAGAGCCAACCTAGTAGTGGTTTAAAACAAAAAGAGTTTATTTCTATTTCATTCAATTTTTTTTGTAACGTGTATTTATTTTTGAGACAGAGAGAGACAGAGCATGAACGGGGGAGGGTCAGAGAGAGGGAGACACAGAATGTGAAACAGGCTCCAGGCTCTGAGCTGTCAGCCCAGAGCCCGACGCAGGGCTCGAACTCACAGACCGCGAGATCATGACCTGAGCAGAAGTCGGACGCTCAACCGACCGAGCCACCCAGGCGCCCCTCTATTTCATAGCACAGTCTGCATGTTCACAGCCCAGGGCTTGATGTGGAGACATCAAGGTGTCAGGCACCCAGATTCTTCCACCTTGTGGCTCTGCCATCCGTAGAGTATTTCCCTCATCTACGTGGTCTAAGATGGTTCATAACTCATCCTCATCCCAATGAGAGGGGAAGGAAAGGGAGACGACGCTTCTGCTTAAAGGCACAGGCCAGAAGGCATACTTACCACACCTGTTCATTTTCCGGAACTTACTCATATATCTTCACCCAACTACAAAGGAGACGAGAAATGCAATAGGGGTAGGAGAAGTGCATGTACCCAAATAAAAATTGGGTTTCTGGGGCAACAGCGTGGCTCAGTCGGTTGAGCATCTGACTTCGGCTCAGGTCATGATTTCATGGTTCATGGGTTCAAGCTCCAAGCCGGGTTCTGTGCTGACAGCTCAGAGACTGGAGCCTGCTTGGGATTTTGTGTCTCCCTCTCTCTCTACCCCCTCACCCGCTCACTCACTCTATCTCTCTCTCTCTCTCTCAAAAATAAATAAACATTAAAAAAAATTTTTTAATGGGTTTCTGTAACAACTGAGTAAAGGAGAAAGAGATAATGGGATTTATTTTACAGTCTTTGTCACCTGGGAGAAAGAGGAAAGGAAGAGAGGAGGTAGAAGTGAGTGAAAAAAATATAAAATCAGTTACTGTCAATTCTTTACAACACCCTCCATTCCCCAACCATCCTCAACACTTACCCCAATACATCTACTTTAGCCTTATGTTCTTGATTTTCTAAGCGTCTTTAATCAAGATTGTTGAATTCACTTTCACTCATACCCCTCCAGCCTTGGCCTTGGACATTGACTTTGATTGGAAAATGATCTGCTGCCAATGTTTCCAATATCATTGGCATAATGGGCTACAGGCACAAGCTATTTATCCAAGTTATCTGCTTTATATTAAAAGTCATGAGATTAGAGGTGAATTTTAACCAGCAAAGCTTCTTCATTTGCCTTTAAAGATGGCACTGTTTGATCAGTCCTGCCATGGCACTCTTTCTACATGACTAGTGCCCTCTGGAACTGGGCAGTGCCATGGCCCTGTGCTCAGTGAATTGAATTTCCATGTGACTCATCACCTCAACTTTCATGTGAAAACTACATTTTGGTTTGTACTCTGGCTGTTGGAGAAAGTCTAAAACATGAAGGGACAGGCAGCTTTGGTGCTACTGCTCCACTCAGACTACCTTTCCTATGGAGTAAGAACTGCCATGGCCTTGTGCCCAGAACGCTGACCTGTGAAGAACAACCCCCTCCAGCCTTTCATGGGTCTAAGATGAACCATGTGACATTCATTCCCCAGATCAGACATCAGGTCAGATCTTATTGCTTTTGGACAACAGCCATTATGAGATTTATGGAGCAAAGAATAGGTACAATACAACCTCAGAGTACATTACAAAGTTAGAGGGTATTTCTAAGCATGGAAATATGCAACATTTCAGAGCTAATGTCATAAAAAGAGGCATCAGACCAATAGATCACTGTCTCCACTCAACTGTAATCTCTAAAAATAACTTCAGCTCTCATTTCTGAGAATGAGAGAAACTTTAGAAGTTACATTCATGTTTTTAGGAGTCCATATGTAACCTAACTTTTCCAAAACTGAACTTGAATATGATCTAGTTAGAATTACATCCCTCAAAGACATTTCAGTATAGATTCAGATTCACAAAGCAAAGTAAAAGATAATGTGGTTTTATTCCAAAGCACAGACTTAAACACATGGCAACACTCATCATTCTCAAAGTTCCCAGTTGCTTCATTTGCTCCCAAGAGTCAAGTGGTTTCTATAAGAAAATTACATGTGGTCAGAAAGTTACAGGAGGCCTGGTTCTTAGGGAGTAATGATCCATTCATTTGATAATTTGCTAAATGCTTACTCTTTCTACTCGTCATTTTTTCCTTCTTGGTTAGCACGTCATGCAAATTGTGACAAGAGATAAAGATATGGAAATGCTCCCAGAAAAACAGGCCCAAATGATGAAAAAACAAGAAGATAAAAAAATGTCTTTTAAAAATAAACTTACTATTTTTTTTAGAAATGCTTTAATGAAAAATACTACTGGAAACATTTAAATGCACTATTGTAGCCCCACAGACACAGATTTTCAGAGAATGATGCCATATGCCCCCATCACTGGCATTGATACTGTTGAAAATGGCCACTGAGGACATCCAAAGACAACTCAGAATAGGCATCTGGCTGGGGGCAAATCCACCCTGTCTCCAGAGACTTCTCTAGGATTCCAAATCTTATTTTTTAAGTATGGGTATATGAGAAACACTAGCCCATAGTCTATTGTTTTATAGGTAAATCCTTGCTTTTAATTATTCGGAGGTAGATGTTCTAATTTGCTGGCTATTCTTGTCCATCTACTTTCTTAATGACCACTTCTCGGTGTTCACCAGGACTGGAATAGCAGCAGGGGAAACCAAAGAGCAGCTCAACATTACTGCCTGTTGCTATGCCCACTGATGTGTGGGGCTGACAAGAGCACAAGTAAAAGCCAAGACAACTTTCCACCACGAAATGCAAGATAAGCACGGGGACATCCTCATGTGCCTGCGGAATGGGGCCAATTCTAATATGTCCACAGAACTCCCGGTCAGGTGACCTGGAGTTGTAAACATCAGGCAGATTTAATGTGATTCAACAACAAGGATTTTAAATAGGTCAGCGCTTTTTGGTGTGACTTACTAGAGTTTACTTAAAAGAAAAAATAGAAAATCTATATGTAACAGTTTCCAGCTGTCGGCTCTAATTTCCCATGACAGCACAGGACAGGGCGCTCCCAGTGTTATTGAACAGTTTGTATCAGAAAAGGGCTGATTGGAATTTGTGTTCACCCTACTCTTTCTCTCTGCTCTTTCACAGTTTTCTTAGGAAACATATCCAGGTTTCAGGCTTATCCAGCCAAGCAGGGTTGGGGGAAAGGCATTTACACTGGATGGTGTCTAAAAATATTTTATACCAATTTCAATGTTTTAGGAAAATAACTGTATGATATTCCAATATTAACAGAAGGAAGAAAACATTTCTTCGAAGATGCCTATCTCATGCCCTACAGATTTCCTATGCTGGACAAAAATTTTCCATTCTTCTCGTGAAACCAATTAATTATAAGTTGGAAAGTCTAGCATACATTGTGTTTTAATGGATTTCTCTATTTCTCTTTTGAGTTCTGAAGGAAGAAGGCAGTAAAGCACAGATGCTTACTTAGCCTCTAGGCTGTAATATCAGGGGAGCAGACCAGTGATCTACTCAATGTTGAGGACCCAACTCATTACCTGGAGTATAATAGTTGCTTAATAAAATTGTTTGCTGTATGTTAAATGGCTCTTCCCAATGAGAAATTCACAGTTTTTCTGCAATTCCCCCATATTCAAAGCTCTAGCAAAGATCTTTTTGTAAAGGTATGAGTCAATGACTTTTTTTATTCCAGAGTTTTACAATTCTTCTATCTAGTATCTTTCTCTGGCATACCTGAAGATGCATCTTAGTAATGGAACACAAAGGCTTTGAGGTCGAACATATTCAACCATGTGCTTCCACGACTTCCCTAGTATAGTTCAGTGAGTCACTTAATTTCTCTGAGCCTCGTTTTCCCTACTTTAAAGCATTTTGATATGTATTTCACAAAGCTATCTATGGATTAAATAAAACAATACATATAAAATAGCAAAGTGCCTGCACACTCAATAAACGGTTTACTTATGACTACTTTACTAGTAGTATCATTATTATTATCCACATGAAACTTTAGAATAATCCTATAACATGCTTTAAAAGTTAAATACCATTGCATATCTAATTGAGAAATTTTTCTTGCCCATAAACTGTATAAGCTGTTTTTTTATACTGCATAATATTGAAGGAAAGTTACCTTAGTTTTTATAATGTCCAGGGATAAATACTAAAGTATGCTAATACTGGATGCAAATTTCTCCAGAGCTTTCTTAAATAGTCTACACAATTCTTTAGAAAAATACACATATATTCCTCCATCACAAATTAGCTGTAATTTTTCCAAAGTCAACAGCCTGTCAGTGGCCACAAAATACAGGAGAAAAAACGTGCATCCATACACATCCTCATTGCAATAAATGTGGGAGTGCCTGTTAACTTGAAGAAGTGGGGAGACAAGTCAGATGCTTTTCTAGAAGCTTCTATGTTCCACATAACTTTTTTTGCCTTGTGGCATGGTTAGAGGGATACACACACAAGTTTAAGAGGCTCAGCAAGGACTCCTTTGCCTCAGGCATCATGAATAGCTAGAAAGAAAATGGGTTGTTCCCCTCAAAGAAGTTGAGAAGAGATGAACACAGCAAATACAGAGGAAGGACTCTGGTCATGAAGAGCATGTAAGAAAGGCACAGCCAAATAGGAGCAGATGGATAAAACCTTGAAAAGGAAAAGACAGGAGGGTGCCTTAGGCCATTACTCTCCATTAAATGACTGAACTGCCATGGTTTGGACTAATCTAAAATGAACACAAATTGGCACATGTGTCCAGGTTCTGAAAATCAGAGGTGGCATGACCTGTCACCTCATTTGGTTCTCCCTCTACTCCCAAGAACCCCTGACAAGAAGTAAGCCTAGATAATTCGTCTACTCATGTGCTGTCAGTCAGCACCTAACTCTGAATGGTCGTCAAATTTACGTTTGATGTCTCTCCTTCTAATTCCGTTTCCATTAAATGGATATTTCCTTCTGGATATTTCACAAAGACCTTAAACAATCATAAGCAAACCCTATATTCATCCACATTTTTAAAAAATGTTAAGTTGAATCCTAACTTACAAACCAGTTTATAATTTATTTTCCGATTGAATCGTTGGTCAGTGAAATTACTTGAGTGCTTCTTCTTAAACTTCATAGTGTTGAGACACTCTAAATAGGTCTTCAAATGCACTCATCCTTTTATCTCACATTCGTCTTTCCTAAATTGCTCTATTACCACCAAGAACCCCATAACCTTCCTGCTTCTGAAAGTTTGCAGCTTTGGACTCATCTTCAACTCTCCCTCATCCTTAGGTGGCAAGAAGCGGGGAGCCATCTACAACTTCTATAGTCTACAAGCTCAAAAAGGCTGGAGTAGGAAACATCCAGAGTGACTGTGTCTCAGCACCCCTATAGAAGGCCCTTAGAAAGGATCCAAGACAAGGGGCAACAAAGACAGAAGCCATCAATCAGCTCCCCCAATGCCCACACATGTCTGCATCCCACCCTTTAGAGCCATAGGAATGACTAGTTCCTACGTATAATTCGGAAATACTACTCGAGTACCTACATTGGGCCAAGCACTGCTTTGCTTTTGATGATAGAGATAAATTGGTGAACAAAACGAGCAAAGCGTCTGTCCTCATGAAGCTTGCATTCTAGAGTAAGCTGTTTCTTGATAGTGAGAAAAAGGAGTCTGAATAACAGACCTTACAGTTGGCATACGATATACTTTTCAATCTTTCTAAATTGTTCCTCATTGTCGCCAGTCTAAGCCAAATGTCATTCCTTCTGTGCAAAATGGCATGGCCAGTCTGACCACCAAATACCAAGAGGCTTTCTTAACTACTCGAGTACGTTGTTGGCCAAAGAAAGCCAGCTGCTCCAAAATGGCATGGCAAAACATGTAGAGTAATTTTAATCAATTCTTTCAGCCAATTTTAAAGGTATTTATCACAAAGCACCACAGTCTCGCTAAAATATTTCTTTAAACACAAAGAGTGCTTTGTTCCTAAACCTCTGAGAAATAAAGGGAGCACCCAGACACTGTGCCTGTTTTGTAAGTTAAATTGAAAAAACTGCAACACTGAAACTCGTAGTTGATATCTCTTCAGAAGAGAATTCATCAGCAAGGTAATAATTCCCAGTAGCTATACAAAGAAACCACAGTCTTCAGAAAAACCACATAACAGAGAATGGAATACTGGGAGCAGCCCACATAATTACTCATGATAGATAACTGTATTAAAAATTAAATATAAATTATTGTGGGCATTATAGTTTTGGCATGAGATGAAAAAAGTGATTTATGTTACTTAAAACTTTCAATAACTGCCTTAAATTTGGCTCCATTGAAAGTAAGCCTATCCTGAGTAAATATAAAGCATTTATTATTTGAAATATTGCTTTCAATACAATTGTAGCTTAAAAAAACGACCTCCTAAATTTTCTAAAAGTTGCTATATGGCCTTGACCTTGCGAAAAAGTACTAAATTTGGATGCAAAGAGGTGAATTTTTAACAGGGCCTTAAGGAAGATGACTTTAGTATATGAAAATCTCTTATTGAACTCAACAAAACACAAAAATCAATTCCAGATGATTTTCAAATCTAAATATAAGAGGGGAAAAAAATAAATCTCTTTAAAAAATATGAGAATGTCCTCATGACCTAGGAGTAGGCAAAGATTCCTTAAATAACACAAAAAGTATTAACCTTAAAAGAAAAAATGATGAATTTAGAGTATATTAAAATTACAAATTTCTGTTCATCACTGTTGAGAGTGAAAAGACAACCCATACGGTGGAAAAAATGCTTGAAATAAAAAATCCAACAAAGAGCTGATGCCCAGAATATATAAAGAATTCCTACAATTCAATAAGAAAAAGAAAGACAATCCAATAGAAAAATAAGCAAGGCTTTAACATTCACTTCACATAAAAAGATATCTAAATACAGGGGTAGGGGAGGGGTGTGCCTGGGTGGTTCAGTTGATTAAACATCTGACTCTTGATTTCAGCTCAGGTGATGATCTCACATTTTGTGAGATCAAGTCCCACAATGGGCTCTGCGCTGACAGCATGGAGCCTGCTTGGGATTCTCTCCCTCTCTCTCCCTCTCCCTCTCTCTCTCTCTCTCTCTCTCCCTCTCTCCCTACCCTTCCCCTTCTCACTTGCACATGCATGTTCTATCTCTCAAAATAAATAAATAAACAACAACAACAAAGCTATCCAAATGGCCAATAAACATGGAAGGAGTTCAACTTCATTAATTGTTAGGGATGCAAATTCAAACCACAAGAAAATACCTTACATTTCCATCTATATTGCTGAAATTTAAAAGGAGGCTAATACCACACAGAGCCACTGGCACTCTCACAAGCTGCTGGTGGAAGGGCACATTGGTACAAATACTTTGCAAAACTGCTTTTGCAGCATCTGCTAAGCAGAGGTTTTCAAAGTGTGGCCTGTGGACCAGCAACATCAGCATCCCCTGGAACTCATCAGAAGTACAAATTCTTGGGCCCCACGCAGACCTCCAGAGTCAGAAACTCTCCAGGTGTGTCCCAGAGATGTGTACTTTAACGAGACCTCCAGGTGATTCTGATCTGTGCGAGATCTTGAGAACCACTGTGCTACAACTAAACATGCGTATGCCCTGTAATCCAAAAACTGTACTTAGATATAGGTACAGAATTCATCAAAAAGTGTGCAAGAATGTTCACAGAGGCACAATTTACAACATTCAAAAGCCCAGAAACTAGCTAAATACCCATCATCAGTAGAACAGGTAAATAAACCATGATGTAGTCACTTAATGGAAATCCACACAGAAATGAGGATGAGCAATCTACAATTTCACACAACAATGTAGGTAAACCTCGCCTACATAATGTGAACAAAAGAAGCCAAAGGAGAGAAGTATACCCTGCATGATTCCATTTATATAAAATACAAAAACAAGTTAAACCAAATCTTGTTATACATCAAAAAAGAAAATAAATAAAAACTTGTTATGCTTGGGAGACCAGTGGGTAGAACTTGGATGAGGGCTTGACAAGTGTTTCTGGATGCAATTAAGCTTCTGTTTCCTGATCTAGCATTGGTTACACAGGTGGTCAGTTTATGCAAATCCATTGAGCTTGTAATATTCATTATAGACTTGTAATATGGATAGTTTTCTGGGCTCAGACTCTACCTCAATAAAAAGTTGTTTGTTTATTTTTTAAGAACTTCATCAGGACACCTGGGTGGCTCAGTCGGTTAAGCGCTGACTTAGGCTCAAGTCATGGTCTTGCAGTTGGTGGATTCAAGCCCCATATCGGGCTCTGTGCTGACAGAACCTGCTTTGGATTCTGCGTCACCCTCTCTCTCTCTGCCCCTCCCTTGCTCACACTCTTTCTCTCTCAAAAATAAATAAACATTGAACAAAAAATTTTTTATACATAAAAACTTCATTAAATTATTTCTTTTTAGGTTGCATACGCAAGAATTATTTCAGGTAGGATATTTGCATTGGAAAAAGTTTAAGATGTTAAAGAAGAATAAAGAAGAGCATCAGAAATAATATATCACTCTGGGGAACTATGTCAACAGAAGGGGAAGAAAGCTCACAAAGTCTTATACCAATGAAAGCTGTCCTGGATGGATGCATCTGGATACTAAAAATAGTCCCTGGGGTCTGATTGGGCAGGAGAAATCCACCAGTGGACATTTCTCATGAGTAAACCTAAGCTTTAATAATTAAGACGTAAGCACTATATTTCTATATCCCTTAACTCCATAGGAATTTTCAGTGGTTGTAATTGCATTAACCTACTCATCAGTCAGGTTAAGCAGTAGTCAAAGGAGGAAAGTGGAAACAGGCAAACACATTAATTAGCTGATGTTTGTTTCTCATTGAAGTTTGTTAATTTTTTTTTTTTTTTTTTTTTTTGCCAGCAGAGTCAGTGGCTTTAAAACAGAAAATGAATGTTATCTCATCTCTGTCATCAGCAAAGCCTTCATTCTTCCTTGAACACCTCTTGAGTGGCTTCTGGGCTTTGGCTGAGACATGAACTCAAGCTGGTTTTTACCATCAAGGATGTTGACCTTGGCCAGTTATGTCACTCAGGTAACTTGACCTGAGAAACACACCCTACAATGATTTCCTTTTTAAAAATGTTCTCTATTTTGGCTTTTATTTTTTGGAAAGGTAATTTGCTTGCATGGTTAGAAGCTCAAAGGGAACAAAGGGTTATATGGAAAAATTCCCCCCTCCTGGCCCCTATACCCTTTCAGTTCCCCTCCCTGAACCAATGTTTCTGTTTTTCTATGTACTTCCCAGACATTGGCTATTTATTAAAAAATCAATAGCTCTATCAATACGTTTATTCTGTTTTATTCTTCTTTCTATACCAAAGAAACCAAATCACCATTGTATGAATGAATGTGCCACAATTTAACCAGTCCCATACTGGCAAGCATATATGGCTATTAATCTTTTCTCATTGCAGAGTGCTATGATGACTATTTTTCCATATATATTGCTGTAAACCTGTCCGGGGTATTTCTAGTTATTTCTCAATTTTTTTTTTGTTAAACTCTTGGTTTTGAAAAAATTCTAGACCTATGTAAAAGTTGCAAGAAGATTACACTGAACTTCTGATAACATTTCAATATGAATTTCTTCAGCATTATGATCACTGACCATTCTAATATGGAGAGATAGGTCATTCCTACTGAATCCTATGAATGAACATGGGTATTTGAAGGCATTTAAAAAAAAAATTAAAAGGCACCATAAAGGAGGCAAGAAACACAGAAGAAGGGGCGGGGAAAAAAATAAGAAACACAAAAGAAGGATATTAAGATCCCAAGCAACAGCCAGCCTCACATGGCTGTCCCTGCCCATATGTAGTCTCTCAACCTGACCCACAGCAATGGGGGAGCAGCAAACTCTTCCTATAAAGAACCAGAGAGTAAATGTTTAGACATTGCAGTCTGTACAGTCTCAGGCACACTTACTCAGCTCCACTGTTGCAGCATAAAGTAGTCGCAGGTAATATATAAATGAGGGATTGTGGATGTGTTCCACAACCATTTGCAAAACTATTCACAAAAACAGGCAGAAGTCTGGGTTTGGCTCACTGGCCACAGTTTGCCAAGCCCTTGCTCTTGTGCTATGAAAATTACTCCTTTTCAATAAGATGGGCCCCTAGACTCATTCTAAACGTAGAGAAATATTTTCAGCTCTCCAAAATCAATCCCAAGCACTGGTTGCTGGCCTCTGACTTGGGATAACTAGATTGTCATTCTCAGTGTTAAATCGAATTCCATTGCTCATCTTAAAGTATGTCAGGATTGTGCTGCTAATCAGTGTCACCGTGATGTGCTCTCATTGGCACTGTCCTTGAATGGGGACACGTACACATGAGCAGGACCAATGAGTCCACCTAAAGACAGGCACCCTTAAAACCCCTGGGCTTGGGATGGGTAGGTATGGAAACACATCCTTCTGCTCCAGAGAGAAAATATGATTTTGACATTTGGATCTTCACACAACACTAAGTATACCTGAGATTGCCCAAGCAGTGTGGTTCCCTAGGATAGAAAATACAAAAAATGTCTTCCAGTTTGATAACTGAAACCTGTGTGATCGGTTTCCATTAAGTCCTGTAATTTTCCCTCTTGAATCAGATGCTTTATTTCATTGGGTTGTTATTTTCCTGGAGGTAAGAGACTCTGGCAGAACAGCTTTACTGACTAAAAACAAGCAATACTTTTGGGGCTCTAGAAATGTGGAATAACAATCAACCCAACACTTAGCCAGGAGGTCCTACCTCCAGTTCCTTCTCATCATGTCGTGGGTCAAATTCATCCACTCACTTCTCCTCACACCTTCTCTTCTTTTCCATCCACATCTCACATTTCTTTCCCTTAGCCTCTTGCTTCAAACCAATCCAAAAAACGAATAAAGGAAAATTGAAGGTAGCAAGACATATCGATTGAAAAAAAAGGACTTCAAACGTCTTTAACACAGCCTTTTGGGGCGGTTCTTTGACAGCGAGAACATAGCCTAATCTATTACAGATCCGAGCCACTGGTGTCACGTAATAAACCCAGGATATCCGTTTATACTGACTATTCCTCCACTGCTTCCTTTTGTGATTTAATCTCAGAAGGCATCTTTAATTGATACCTGCTATTGGTTTGCTATCGATGCCAATTAAAAGCAGCATATTATGACCATTATGCAATCAAATAGAAATAAAAAAACACTAGTATACAGATAATGACATAGAACATACAAACTTGATCATTATGATTATAAATGTATTTGTTGAGAGGATGACAAATAACCAGTGGCTTATTGGTAATGTCCTCTAATCCCTAGGAAAAAACATAGAAACCAAAATAAAAAGATAATGTGCACTAAGCTTAAAAATAAGCAAGAAGAGGGGCACCCAGGTGGCTTAATCAGTTAAGTGTCCAACTCTTGGTATCAGCTCAGGTCATGATCCCAGGGTTTTGGGATCGAGCCCAGTGTGGAGCTTGCTTAGGATTCTCTTTCTCCCTCTCTCTGCCCCTTCCATGCTCACTCGCATGTCCTCTCTCTCTCAGAATAAATAAACATTAAAAGAAAATAATAAGAAAGAAGAATGTCCCTTTGATAAAAAAAAAAAATACTAGAAAATTCTCTCACACCTACAATCTGTTTTCTCCTCTGTCAAATGGAATTTTACTGCTCACCAACGGAGCTGAGAGGAGAAACTTAGAGATGCCATGGGAAAGCATCTACAGATAGCCAAGCTCTCCAAGGGCAAACACAGATCCTTATTACCAAAGAGAAAGGAGAAGTAAATGCATTAGTGTGAAAATCTCACCCCACAAAATACTTCCATATTATCCGCATGACCTAAAAGATTCATTTACCAAATTAGTGTTTTTAATTATGCACTATAGGTTAAAATAATTATATATAAAATCAGATCCCATGGCTGACTACCCACATTTATTTTGTTTTCTTACCTGGTCTGAGGTGGTGTTTTATGACTGGACCATAAAAAAATTCCATTATCACTTGTTAATTCTTACATGGCCAATTTTTTTTTTTTTGTCTTTGGAATCTCTTTTCCACATGGCCAATTGGGTAGAAAATACAAGTACTTGAGATGTGAGGAGCTGTCATTAAATTGATGGAAGTTTCTAAACGTGTAAGTCTTGGAATGTCCGGTACCCACAGGAGTGCAAGCCAAGAACATTACCACCACAGAACTAAATGCCTTCCTGGCTCACTGTCCATCTCAAGCCCTAGCCTGTCGGTCCTGAAATGCCATTCAGCAAGTACTGGCATCCTCCCAGGAGCTGTAGATATAGTGTGTCTAACAAAGCCCCAGAAGCGATCAGATAAATGGTGGCTCAGAGTTGTTCACATCCTCTGAAACCAACAGTCCCAGGCGCCAACCCTGGGCCACCACTTAATGTTCTGAGACCCTAGATGGCACTCGGCACCCTTGAACTCCACTTCCTGTAGTGGATGCTTGTCATGCTTTGTACACACACGCATGCGCATACATGCACGGTCTGCCTACGCTTAAAGAATTTTCTCCCTTATCAGTCCTAACTCCCCAGAATAAGCCAGAAACTCATTTTCCAAGCTTTCGTTGAAGCTAAGGTACATCTAGAGATGCACACTCTAGAGACTCTAATGAAGTAGAGAACCAACATAGGAAAGCAGGAGTGTCCCACAGTTTGTCATCGTGCTGCAGGCAACGGAAGGCTCCAGCTCTGGGGAACATCAGCCAACAAAGGCCTCACGTATCAGTGGCAAAATTGCAGTATCTGTATCCTGTGAAGGTGGCAGAGTTGTATCCGCAAAGGCTTCCACTCTTGCGAGAGTCTGCGAGCTACCTAATAATCTTATTTTAATTAAGTTCCATTTGTATGCATGCACATTAGAGTATGTTCTTCTGTTACCAATTAAGAATCCCATCAAATTAGTTGTTGCATTTACAAACGGCAATGATAACGGGTACGACACAGAATATTGGGTATTATCTAGAACCCCAGGTAACAGCACCTTGAACACAGGTGAAAAGGATTCCTCAAATGCTAGCTCTACTTCCCTCATTTTTTAGTAACCAAATACTTTTATTATCCTATCTGTTTTCTTTCTATCATCATGTTAGTTATGTATTGCTTTGCTACTCTTCCAATGATTAGCCTAAGGATTACAACATGCATTCTTGATTTATCACAGTGTAATACATATTATATATTTTTTATTTTTTTCACATTTGTTTGTTTTTGAGAGAGAGACAGACAGACAGAATGCGAGTGGGGGAGGGGCAGAGAGAGGGAGACACAGAATCCAAAGCGGGCTCCAGGCTCTGAGCTGTCAGCACAGAGCCCAGTGTGGGGCTGGAACTCATGAGCTGTGAGATCATGACCTGAGCCAAAGTTGGACACTTAACTGACTGATCACAATCAAAAATTATTTCTATTCAGGGGCACCTCGGTGGCTCAGTCAGTTAAGCGTCCAACTTCGGCTCAGGTCATGATCTCACCATTCCTGAGTTCAAGCCCCCATGTCAGGCTTCATGCTGACAGCTCAGAGCCTGGAGCCTGTTTCAGATTCTGTAGCTCCCTCTCTCTGCCCCTCCCCTGCTCGTGCTCAGTCTCTCTCTCTCTCAAAAATAAACATTAAAAAAAATTTTTTTAATTATACATGTTTATTCCTCGTAGTATTATTTGCTTCCTCCGGCATTTCCATATTACCATGTGGAATCATTTTCCCCCAGCCTGGAGGAAAAACATTTTCCTTTCAGTACAAACATGCTAGCAATGAATTTCTTCTATTTTTATTTGCCTACAAGTATTGTTACTTCACCTTCTGGAAAGAATAGTCTAGATATTTTTAATTCTAGATTGGCAGTAATTTTCTTTCACCACTTTAAAAATGTTCTATGCTCTTTGGATTCCATTACTTCTCATAAGCATCTAGCTGTTGGTCTTACTATGACTCTTTCAGAGGTAATAGATCTTTTTTCTAGATTTAAAATTTTTACTTTTTATTTTGTTCTTTAGTGGTTTTACTACAATGTGTGTATGGTTTTCTTTGTATTTCCATTACTCAGGATTCCATGAGGTTCTTGAATTTAGGGATTCTGTTTGGTGAAATCCTCAGCCATAACCACTTTGGAAATTTCTTCTGCCCATTCTGTTTCATTTGCTATTCATTCAAGGAATTCAATTATTTGTATATTGGACCTTTTCAACAAGTGTCATGTGGGTCTTACATATCTATCTTTTCTACAATCTGAACACAAATGCTATTAACTTGCTTTCCAGTTCACTAGTCCCATGTTCTGCTATGTCCAATAACCACTAAACTCAGTATATTCTTAATTTCAGATATTACATTTTCCCATTTTAGAATAGCCATCTAATTTTTATAGATTTCAACTCTTTAGCAAAATTCTTCATCTTTGTATCTTTTATTCATTTTTTCTCTATTTTTATTTTTTTAATGTGAAATTTATTGTCAAATTATTTTCCATACAACACCCAGTGCTCATCCCAACAGGTGCCCTCCTCAATGCCCATCACCAACCCTCCCCTTCCTCCCACTCCCCATCAACCCTCAGTTTGTTCTCAGTTTTTAAGCGTCTCTTACGTTTTGGCTCCCTCCCTCTCTAACTTTTTTCCCCCTTCCCCTCCCCCATGGTGTTCTGTTAAGTTTCTCAGGATCCACATAAGAGTGAAAACATATGGTATCTATTTTTGAACGTACTGATCATAGTTATTTTTAAATCCTTGTCTGCTAATATTTGATCATCTGTGAGTCTTCCTTTATGATCTGTTTTATCCTTGATTGTTAGTTGTATAGTCTTGGCTCCTTGCAGGTCTTGTAATATTCTATATATAAGATGTACAAAAGCTGCAGAGACTCCAGGTAGTTTTATTATCCACCAAAGACAATTTCTCTTTTCTGTCTTAGGCAGAGAGTGTGAAAGATGAATCATTTCAATCCAATCATATGTTAACGTGGAAAAGGGCTCGTTTATTAGTTTTAGTAAGACACATAACACTTCAACTTTGCCTTTATTTCTAGGGCATGGACTCCAAGGTGTTTATTGAGAGTGGTGGGGTGTCTGTCTCCTTGGCCCTGAAAGATCCTGAGAGTTTATTCACCCTGCGGTGATTTCAACTTAGCTCTCTAACCTCCCACCCCAAATTTGAAAATGTCTTGATGGAAGATTAGCCAAATGTTTGATGCAAGCCCTCTCTCCCTTCCTCAGCCCACATCCAGAACTGGTGAATGACAACAAAGGGATTGGGGTAGCTGATGATTGGGACCCCTGAAAGGGTCTCTGCTTGGGAGCTTAGTTTATCTAATCTTCATTGCTTTCCTAGTTCTCTGGTGCCTATTAAAATAGGTTTTTCGTAAATTTATAAATTATCTGTTTCTTCCACAGCAAAAGCATTGACCAAGGCCTTCTACATCCAACCTAGACAAAGAAGTCCCTCTTCCCCCCTGTGTAACAGATTCTGTCATTGGTGACCTGATGCTCATTAAAAGCCCCACGTTTCTGATAGCAGAAGAAACTAGAATAAAAAGCTAGTACAACCAGATTGGTTGTTGGATTTTATGGAACTTTTAAATGGTGCTCATTGTCATTCGCAGGTCCAAAGAGCATTTCACTTTGCATAAGAACCACTTCTTATAGACAGACCAGGTTGACAGAATTTAAGTCACAACTTCTAGTTCAGATTCAATTTATATTTACCACAAATCAAAATAAAGCCATTGTGACAAAGAAGAACAGTTTTGCATATCAGTCTTATCCTTATGATCAAGACATGCTTGAAATAAACTCTTTGTTTTTTTGTTAGGATAGTATCAGTTCACAATCCCCCCACCTCTGGTCAAAATAAGCTTCACACCAACAAAACAGAAGAAGAACTGATTGTAAAAAAAAAAAAAAAAAAAAAGCAAAACAGGAAAGCAGCCACATTTATAATAGATTGCTTCTATTTACAAAAAGACGCTAAATATAATTATTACAAAAATTGCCTCGAAGGAACTCCATGCACCAGTTGCTGCACTGAGGAAGATGGAAAGAAGTTAGGACACTGCATGTTGTACATAAACCTAACCAAGGTGGCACAGAAACGTGAATGCTGGAAATCAACCACACACCATGGAAAAGAGGAACTTCTTACACAGCCCTGCTGGCTCTTTATTCTTAGGAACAGAATGACTCTGTGGAGTTAACTGAAGGCTCTTCTGGTTTAAAAGATGAGAAGAGGCCTTGCCATATGTAGTTTACGAACTGGGTAATATTGAATTTCCGACTCCTCCCCATCTCCATCGGTACTCACCCATTACAGAACCCCTCCACAACCACCAAATCGATGTCTTCATTTGCCATAAAGTGCCTGGGCACTTTCTAAGGCATATCACTGTAAAGGTATACTACCTTCACTTTTCTAGATTCATTGTTGCCCTCCCCTCACACCCACTACTATGTTAATGTACCTTTATTTGTAGAAACTTGCAAGGCTAATAGAATGAAAATTTAGAAGAAAGATATTTTAAACCCTTCTATCCTAACAGGAAGGCTCACCCCACCTTACATAATGCATAGGGCCAAACTTAGAGCAACTGAAGAAATGGATGGTTCTTCCTATAGGACGGCTGGAAGAACAACAGCATCATTAATTTTTCACCATTTCCAGCCCATTCTTTGGTGGTGCCATCACTATTCTGTCACAGCTAGTGAAAAATTTAAATGCCACTTTTATTTTTCCAATCAACAGCTTGATATGATCCAATAAAAATGCAATTCCTTTAATGGACACACTAATGCACTGAACTGAGGTCTAGGGCCCCCAACCTGGCACGCACACAGATCACCTCTTTCCTGAAACAAATCTTCCCTTCCCATCAAAGGGTATGAATTATTTGTCCAAACAATCTCCCACTCTGAACTTAATACAAAAGCTCTGTTGGTGTTGAAATTTGGGTGGAGCTCACCAAATCTAAGGTTCTAAAGTTCAGGAGAAAATTCAGGAGCCTAATATGATGACAGATCAAATGAAACCAAAACACTCTACCTTGACAAGTCTTTCCAGCAGCCAAATACTAACTGCAGATCAAGCCAGATGGCTTAGACTTGAGGTCAAAGAAGTGTTGCTAAAGATCTTTCAATATTGTTCTTTCAACAATTGACCTGCTTCCTTATACTTTCATCAAGTAAAGTTTTTTAAAAGTTTCAATGGCTTGAAATGTATGAATACTTTCTTTGATATCCATTTTGACATAGATAGCTTTCTGACATATTAGTAGAGGTGGTGCATTTGTTTCATAACACATTATATGTATTTTTTAATGGCCAGAATAGATGATACATTGATACATCTTTGCTCACACAAGTACATGACCAGACTCCTCAGACAATACCTAAATGGCCACCCACCTCCTTTCGTATGTCCAGCTCCAGCCATATGCCTTACCACTTCCCAGATACCCAGGACCAACTTCATCTCAACAAAGAGATCAAATGAACCAAGAATGTGTCTGATTCTCAGCCATCCCACACGTAAGCCTAACTCTTGTCCCTCACATCAACCTTTAGCCATTTCCGAAAATGTTATCCACGTTTGAGACAGCCCTCCTTACAAAACACATACAATTTACAATCTGCCAGTTCTCAGTGTTAAAATTTTTACCCACAGTTGCATCAACTTAATGATTTCTGTGTCTTTGACTCAATTATACAAGGATTCAGAGACACCATGAGTCAAATCAGGTCTCTGCCCACCCAAACATAACTACACACAGAAAAACCCTGTGAGACATGGTCTACACAGGGGATATTAGTTTTGGCTCCCTACTCCAGCTTCAAAATAAGGAACCCGCCGAAAAACAACAATGGCCAACTTCGCAGATCACAACAATTTTATAAAGCACTTTTGCAACCATTATCTCATGTGATCCTCACAAGAACTCTATGAAGGTAACAAAGCAGGCATTATCCTTATTTTAAAGATTATGAAATTAGGATCCAGAGAAGCTAATTGCCTTTCCAACACCCCCTCGCTGGTAAGTGGCAGGGTCCCAGTGGTGTGATGGTTCCAGCACATCACACAGCCTGAGAAAACCCTGATTAACTTTGTCTTAGCACAAAGTATAGGACTTATTAGAGCATTATCATCAGCTATCGTTGGGATAAATAGCTCTTGAAATTAAGCCTTCTGAATGTGATGCCAACTTCCTACAAAGCTCTGGCTCTTTAAGACGGTTTTTCACACTGTTCTTACATCTCTCTCTCTTCCACAAGTTCACACAGCTCTATTCATTTGCTGCTGTGCGTTTTAAATATTGCAAATACCGGATCATGTTAGAATGGTGGGATAGCACTGCTCTAGCGTTCAGTTAGTGATGTCAAATTATCCCAACTGGGATAAGTGACTTCTTTCTGGCACTGACCCCATGATTACATGACTCCCCTCCCTCATCTTGGTAGATGCTGTCTTTATTTTAATTTTTTTTAATGTTTATTCATTTTTTTTGAGAGAGAGACAGAGACAGAGTGAAAGCAGGGGAGGGGCAGAGAAAGAGGGAAACACAGAATCCAGAGCAGGGTCCAGGCTCTGAGCTGCAAACACAGAGCCCGACATGGGGCTCAAACCCACAAAACAACTCACTTTGTTTATCATGGATTTTTATGTTAACCTTCACAGCAACATCTAGACTGGTGTTTGACCGGACCACTGAGCACCACAGCACAGCCAAAATGACACCTAAAATTAACCATCACAGTATGTGAACTATATCTCAAATTTTAAAAAATCAATAGTTAGGAAACAAACTATTCAATTAGAAAATGGTCAAAATGTTTGAACAGATGATTCACCCCAAAATATATACGGATGGCGGTAAATCACATGAAAAATGCTTATCCTCATTAGGCAAATGAAAATCAAAAAGTACTTTCAAGTCGTTTTTTAAAACCCACTTCAACTTCCATTCATCTGAGATTGATTCTTACTGTGTGAGGTGACCCATGCATCCACAGACACCTCATTTGTTTTATTCAGTTAAGGCTTTATCTTGACCCTCGCCGTTAAATGTGTCTATCAGTAAAGTGTTCATACTGGATTTCTGTTTTTGCCCCCACATACGATACTGACATCATCCTCTATATTTTAGTTTTATTCTTCATGTAGCAACACTCTCTCTGCACCTCCCCACCTATTATCAGCTTCTATTTTGGCTGAACGTTTGGTCTTAGATTCTCAGTCTCAAAGGTCTCCCATTATCACATTGTTAGTTACCCATGATATATCCTTTACACCAAGAGTCTGCAAACTTTTTCTGGAAGAGGCTGACAGTCAATGGTTTAGATTTTGTGGGCCAGAAGGTCTCTGTTGCAAATACTCATCTCTGCTCTTGTAACATGAAAGTGGCCATAGACAAGGCATAAACAAACAAGCGTGGCTGTATTCCAATAAAACTTTTTTGACAAAAATAGGTGGTGGGCCAGATTTGGCCTGCAGGCCCTTACTTGATAACCTTCACTCTAGAGAACAGCCTGTTCTTCAACAATTTTTTTTTTTACATTTTATTTATCTATTATTATTTTTGAGAGAGAGACAGAGCACAAGTGGGGGAGAGGCAGAGGGAAAGGGAGACACAGAATCCGAAGCAGGCTCCAGGCTCTGACTGTCAGCACAGAGCCCAACGTGGGGCTCAAACTCACAAACCGTGAGATCATGACCTGAGCTGAAGTTGGACACTTAACTGACTGAGCCACCCAGGTGCCCCAGAGAACAGCCTGTTCTGTTTCACTTTCTTACATTAGAACTTCGAAGGGTGAAATGATGTTTTGTATTTGCAAGATGCCATGTCATAATCAGCTTAATTGTAAGGACACATTTTGAAAGGAAGGTATAGTTGACCAGCAAAAACAGAGTCAGGGCTCCCCTCTTAGCCCCTGTGATGTTATGATCTAATAAGAAATATATATTTTGGTCTTCATCCCTGGATCCTGGCCAGAGCTCCTAAAACCTCTGTGATTCCCCCATTCTAATACTCTAATACTCAGCTTTTGACTCTGGTTCCTGACATAGAGTTCCTAAATCCCTTAGAAGTTCTCGGGAGTTAGGAGCACCTTTTGTTCTAATGAGTTGACTCTCGGTGGGTTCCCAGATAGCTTCAGGACAGCAGCTAGTCACCGGGAACACCAAGCCTTGATTAGAAGCCTGGAACTTCCAGCCCCTCCAGGATTGAGTTAGTAATTAACAATGCCTACGTGATGAAACCTCAGCAAAAATTACTGAGCTGTGGGATTCAGAGAGCTTCTGGGCTGGTGAACACGTGGAGGTGCTGGAAGAGTGCCTGCCTGGAGAGGGCATGGAAGCTCTGTGCCCCTTCCCACACACTTTGCCCCGTGCAGCTCTCCCATGGGGCTATTTCTAAGTCATCTCCCTTCAGAATAAACCGGTAATCCAGCAAGTCAACTAGTTCGTGAGCTTTTCTAGCAAAGCACTGAACCTGAATACGGGGTTATAGAATTTCTGATTTATAGCTGGTCAGTTAGGAGAACAGGTACCACCTGGCACTTGTGATGAGCCTCTGAAGCAGGCGGTGGGAAGCAGTCTTATGGGACTGAGCCCTCACCTGTGGGGTCTGAGTCCAGATAGATGGTGTCGGAACTGAACTGACTGTAGGACACCCAGCTGGCGTTGGAGAATTGGTCAGTATGTGAAGAACCCACACATTTGGTGGCCACAAGGGAAGCATGAGGACAAAGGAAAATAGTTTTTCTGAGCCGTGCCATTTCACCTGGAAACGCTCAGTGACACCACCATTTGGTCCTGAGTCCCTGGCACAGACGAGATGCTCAAATAAAGTTGGATATTATCATCAGGAGGCTTGTGTTAGCCAAGGGTGTGTTACTGGACTCGTTGTAACTCTCATTGCTAAAGCAAGATACAAGACACTTTTTAATCCACCTCAGGTCACAAATTGCCAACTTTCTTTTCAGGGAAACTGAGCCTGGGTGGTTAAGAACAGTCACAAGCGGCAGGAATTGCAGATAAGAAAAAGAAATGGTAAAAGCAGGTTTGAAACCCCTTGCCAGGTGTTGTACATTGCGGGTGCCTTTCATACTGTGTGTGTTTGTTGTTGTTTGAGCAAAATGGTGCACAAGCCTCTAGTCAACTTAGGCTATTTTGCCCAATAACGACTAATTTTACTGTAGCAACTTGAGCCTCTTAATTCATCCCTCAACTTCACATCTCTCCTCGTTCACTTAGAAGTTTCATATGCGGATGCAACAACAATTTAGTGGGAAGGGCATGCCCTGGGGAGCCAGAGGGAATTGCATTCAAGTCCCTACCTGCTGTGTGACTCTGGGTGAATGATTTGGCCTCTCTGAGTCTCAGTTCACTCACCTATGAAATGTGGATAATATCTACCCTAGAGATCTGTGAGTGCTGTGAATTGAATTGTGCCCCCCCCCCAAAAAAAGAGATGTTGAAGTCCTAACCCCAGTGGCTGTGAATATGACCTTATTTGGAGATAGGGTCGTTACAGGGGTGATTGAGTTCAGATGGGGTTGTTCGGTGAGCCCTAATCCAATATGACTGGTGTCCTAAAAAGAAAAAAAATGGACATAGAGACAGATACACATAGAGGGAAGATGATATGGAAAGGGAGGAAGAAATGGGAATTTCTCCATCACAGAACAAGAAATGTCTGGGATCCCCAGAAGCTAGAAAAGGCCAAGAAAGATCCTTCCCTATAGCCTCCAGAAGGAGCACTGCCCTGTCCATGCCTTAATTTTTGACTTCTGGTCTCAGAACCGTGACACTATAAGCTTTTGTTGATCTAAACCGTCCAGCTTTTGACCCTTTGTAGAGGCAGCCATAGAAAACTAATATATTGAGGGGTCAATGGGGAAAAAAAGCACGTAGCTCAATGTGTGACCTGTAATGGATGCTCATATATGTTTGTAGAAGAAACAAATGTTCTTTTGAAAGTCTAGTTCCCATGTATTGAACCCCTAGTACATGCTGGGACACACAGCTTATGCTCTCATTTATAATTCTTACAATAACCCTATGAGGCAGGGAGACTTATCAGTCTCAACCACTTTGTAGATGAGGAAACTGTAGCCTCGGGAGATTAAGAAACTTGCCCAAGGTGAACTGCTAGGAAGCAGTCACTGTGTGTCACCTACTCCTTTAGGCTTAAGCTGCCACAGTGCCCAGTCTAAAGCAGTGTCATTACAGGAATCAAGTGGCCAGAGTTGTTTAAAAGCCTTTTCCATAAGAATATGTAATAGAAGTGCACCAACCTATTCTAAGCACATTCCATGCGCCTTTGGTGGCATACTTCAACCAAATACTTCTTGAGGTCTTATATTATTTAATTCCACCCAAAGGACAGGTAATTGGCAAGGATGGGTATATCACAAAGAGATGTGATGCCTCCATAGAGCCTCCTTCAGAAAAGGGTTTGTTGACCCAGCTGTCAACCCCTTCAGAATTGCCTAAGCTACAGAAAGACTCCACCCAAGGTCCTGGCTTCTCACGGCAGCCTACACCCAAGGACTGAGCAAGAGGACCACCCATTTCAGGCCAAAGTGGGCTCTTCTAACAACACCAGTCTCTCTACAGCTCCACCTCCAGGTTGGCAGAGGTACCGTCAGGCCTGTACCAAGGGTGCATGTCTCCTCCCCTGTTTAATATGTGTCATTCCCTAAAAATGTGCCGCACACCAAACTCCACCCATGTATCTGCTTCCAGAAAACTCACCAGGTTTCGCATCTATCTTTGGCTGGCAAGGAGCGATATAAGCCCAGATATGAATCTGATTCCAAGGAAAGGAAAGATCCTGATATCTATGTATTTGCAACTTGAGTCCAGGGAAGGAAATGCAGCGAGGTGTAGATGAAGAGCTAAAGTATAAGTAAAAATCCCCACCGTGGTCATGGACAGATTAGAAGTCCATTGACTGCAAAAGCAGAAAAGGAATCTTCCAAGAAGTAGTCAGAAAGAGCCCCTCTGCAGTCTTTGCCATCAATTCCACAAGGCCAGTGTATTTTTTAAGTAAATGTGTGATAAGGACATTGAAACTTGATATTTCAAATCATATGGACCAGTTCCAAAAAAATATACATGCCTGGCTAAGAAATGCCCTCTAAGTGGCACTTCAGACTCTCAGTATTATGAGGGGGAAAAGACATACAAAAAGTTTTGTTATTTGCACAAAAAGTTCCTTGGCTGATGGCATATATGAAATAATTTATGTGTGTGTGTGTGTGTGTGTGTGTGTGTGTTCACATTTCCACTTAATCAAGGTCAAAAGAAGCCAAGTAATGGGGGTGGGGGCAGTAAATTGTTCCATGAAAGTTTTTGAGCTGATTAAAAATTTACAGAGAAAAGAATCCATCCCAAGCATAGTCACGTGGTATCTCCTTCATAAAGGGAGCCTGGTTACTTAGCACTAAACCCTGCCGTTTGGGCTATCTGATTACACCTTATCAGGGGCCATTAGTGTCTGATAATAGCAACCAATCCCTTGTTTGGCCAGCCTTAATTTCCTTAAAGAAAAATCTCCTTTGGCATGCAGCTCCTCCCCTTATTCACCCAATGGAATAAGGTAAGGAATAAAGATACATACATAAAGATCTGGCATCAAAGGACAAGGTCACATCCAGCCTACCGACAAATACACCTGTCCACGTTCCTGTCACAAAGCAGTGTCTCCTTCTAGCCCCAGGCTTTGCTCAGCAACAGAGAGATGAAATGGCATGCAATATTTATTATAATGATCACAAAATATGTAGAATGTGAGCCAACAGGACTGTAGAACTCTGCCAATTCAGCCCCTCCCTTTTACAGTTCAGGAAACAGGAGTCCAGAGTCTCATAGTGTAGCAGAGGTCAAGTCTAGATTTCTGATTCCCAAACCAGGCTTATTTCCACCAAGGCAAGTCACAATCCACATCATACCTTGTTTTCTACAACATGACTTAGGGAGAAAACTGAATCTATTCACCCTGATTTGTTCCAAGAATGTCACCTTATCTTTGCCATTGTGTGTCTTGTGGCATTTATAGACATTTTTTTTTATTTTTTATTTTTTTAAATTTACATCCAAATTAATTAGCATATAGTGCAACAATGATGTCAGGAGTAGATTCCTTAGTGCCCCTGACCCATTTAACCCATCCCCCCTCCCACAACCCCTCCAGTAACCCTCAGTTTGTTCTCCATATTTATGAGTCTCTTCTGTTTTGTCCCCCTCCCTGTTTTTGTATTATTTTTGCTTCCCTTCCCTTATGTTCATTTGTTTTGTTTCTTAAAGTCCTCATATTTTGTTTTAAATTTTAACATTTATTTTTGAGTGAGAGTGAGCACACAAGTGGGGCAGAGGCAGAGGGAGGGAGACAGAGGATCCAAAGCAGGATCCCCACTGTGAGTGCAGAGCCTGATGAGGAAACCATGAGATCGTGACCTGAGCCAAAATCAAGAGTAGGCAGCTTAACCAACTGAGCCACTCAGGTGCCCCAGCATTTATAGACATTTTTAAAGAGAACTTTGACTAAATGGGATCCATCACCAAAGAATGATAGCTAGAGAGGTAAAAATATCCTCTAAAATAAAAAATCCCATTGATATTGACCTCCGGCTTAAAATACGGGGGACCTGGGTGGCTCAGTTGGTTGAGCGTCCGACTTCGGCTCAGGTTGTGATCTATTTGTGAGTTGGAGCCCCACATCGGGTTCTGTGCTGACAGCTCAGAGCCTGGAACCTGCTTCGGATTCTGTGGCTCCCTCTCTCTCTGCCCCTCCCCTGCTCACGCTCTGTCTCTCTCTCTCTCTCAAAAATAAACATTGAAAATTTAAAAATAAATAAATAGAATAGAATACAGTCTATCCCAAGTTTCCATCTAGGATAACAAAAGATAGAGAAAAGAAAATATGGAAAAAGGGAAAACCCTACAAAAAGGGTGAAACTATTATTGGCAGGCAAACTATCCCAGGATACGGAAGGAGATATCACTAATTACAAAATAAAGCCAACAGCTGCCCCGCCTGAGCTCAGACCCTTATTCTTTCTGCTCTACTCAGAACCCAAGGTCTGTATGAAACAGGAAACAGCTTACCATCCCCATGTTGGGTAGGTGCAAGGTTTTCATAGTTATAATCCCTTTAGGGTCTCACGTTATACTTTTATCTGAAGAAGGAAACTAAGTAAATGAAGAAAGGAGAAAGGGGGTAAACAGTGAGGGCATAGCGTACACAGGGAGGCACAGTTCCAGGTGCTAAAGTGTCAAGAGTTTCAGTGGGAGGAGATGCAGGGGCCATATTTTTTCCCCATGTTCTATCAGTTGATAAGGTCAAGAAAGCAGATAATAAAGAGTGGGCCCCACTTAGCAAAGAGCTGCGAGAAAGACCCACAAGGTAGAATTCAAATTAAGAGAATAAAATCTAAAGGGTTGCCAGTGAGACCATGAAGAATGGCAAAACAACACGTTTGCCCTCTTAAATTAAATATCCACTTCATGTCTGGTAAAAAGCAGACTTGAGGGGCACCTGGGTGGCTCAGTCAGTTAAGTGTCTGACTTAGGCTCGGGTCATGATCTCAACGGTTCATGGGTTCCAGCCCCATGTTGGGCTCTGTGCTGACAGCTCAGAGCCTGGAGCCTGCTTCGGGTTCTGTGTCTCCCTCTCTCTGTGTCTGTCTGTCTGTCTCTCTCTCTCTCATTCTTTCTCACAAATAAACAAACATTTTTTAAAAATTTTTTTAAAAAGGCAGGCTTGGTCATGTAGAAAACCAAACCCATGGTTGGGATGAAAGTTGGGTGTTCAGAATAAATAGGAAGAGATAGGACATAGTAAGTAAGTGTAAAAAGATGGCGGATAACCAGAAGGGACACCGCCAACTTATGTAATGTGGATTCTTGAGAAAGACACCAGAAAAGGTGAAAAGAAAATTTTGGTTTAAAATACTTTATGAAAATGTTAGAATTCAAACCAAAAACAAACAACAACAACAACAACAACAACAAAATAACAAGAAAAAAACACCTGACCGTGTGAAGGAAAAGGGTTCATTCACCACATTCTAACCTACATTGATGAGAGAAGCCCGCATCAAGACACTTTCTGACAACTCTTAAATGAGTGGAGGAAAAGGCATATAAGAATTCAGGCAGAAGGGAAAACAGAAACAAAACAAAACAAAAATTAAAGCAGCTTCAGATGTCTGTCCCAGGACACTGACAGCTAAAAGAAAATGCAACTATAGTTTTGCCTTTAAAACACATGAAAGATCATAAAGAGACATACACCAATGATCAAGAGATGACTAAAAAAAATAAAACTGTGATCTAAAATGACTTGCAGTGAACAGTGAAATTCATAAAGGATGAGCTGAAGATTATAAAAACGTGAACCAAACTGAATACAAATGTAAAATACCTCTTAAAAATATAGAATAGTAAAAAAAAAATTTCATATCAATCATCTGACTGTAAAAACACAGGTTATATTTTTCAATCTCAGGAATGGGAAGGGGAAGTAAAATTGCATTAAATGCCTTACTTTATATAAAGAGTTAAAAAATTGTTTCATCCTTGATTTTGATTGTAGAAATCCACTTTTTGAAATTTTTTTTCACTTAGAAAGCCACTAGAAAATTAAAACTAGACTACATTTATTCAAAATCATAAGTGCAAAAGTAAAAAATAAATACTCCAAAAAAGAACAGAAAACTTTTGTGAAGAGGAAAAAGACTTTCCCCAAAAAACAGCATGTCATGGCAGGAACAAATGAAAACATTAAAAGATGATCAGATTGGATTTTTTAAAATCAAACACACTCTGCTTTCAAGGGATAGGTTGAAATAAAATGACCATAAAAAGTTATGTAAAGATTTATTACACAGATTTTTTAAATAGATTTTAAAAAATAGGAAAGTATGATCATTAATTTCTGATGAAACTGAGTTCAAGGTAGAATATTAAACAGGACAAAGACTGTTATTTTATATCAATAAAGATAGAACCCAAAATGAATACATAACAATCCTAAATATTTGCTAAATACCATAGCATCATAATATGAAACAAAAATAATTAGAAATGAGTAATGGTATTTAAACAAAAACACGGCATAGAAATTAATATGCATTCTTTTCAATAGTCCTTGAATAAAAATATTTAAACACACCAACAAGTGGACTTTTAAAATAAATAATATTTTAAAACTAACAGAACTTTTGAAGTAGGATCTAATAGTTCTCACAGGAAAGTTCACACTTAAATTCTCTTACTATTAAAAAAGAACAAATGAACTAAGCCCTTAATGCACGAAGCGAGCAAATCTATTGGGGGTGGAAAATATTTTTTAATTAGTGTTATTAAACAAGCTGTAGAGGGGCGCCTGGGTGGCTCAATTGATTAAGCATCTGACTCTTCATTTCAGCTCAGGTCATGATCCTAAGAGTTCATGAATTCGAGCCTTGCATTGGGCTCTGCACTGACAGTGTGGAACCTGCTTGAGATTCTCTCTCTCCCTCTCTCCCTCTCTGCCCCTCTCCCTTGCACACATGCTCTCTGTCTCAAAAAAATAAATATTTTTAAAAAACCAAGTTATAGAATAGATAAATCCTGGAGCTAATTCTTTGGAAAACTTATACACCAAATACACAATTCTAATCACTCAAATCGAGAAAATCAAATCAGAAAATAAAAATATACCTATATATGTGAAAAAGTACAAATGTGTACAAAGATTTTAAAATGTAAAACAATACTTTGCATCGCACTATGCCAATAACTTTGAAAATATTTGAGAAATGGTATATTCTTAAAAACAAAAGCCAGAAAATCTCACTTGAGGAAAACTATGGAAAAATTAGAAAAGTTACCCAGAATTTACCTCCAAGTGGCTATTGATCATAACCATTTTTTAGATGCTCTTTTACATAAGGAATAGTTGTTCTTATAATACATATAAATCACTGCAGAGCATAGAAAATACAGAAAGCTGAGTGAGATCATTTATAAAACTGGCCTAATCCTGAAATCAAAACCAGGAGAGAGAGGAAAACCCAGAAAAGATTTTGAAAAAACCCTATAGACCAATCTCACAGCTATAGGCCAAAAATTCTAAATAAAAAACCCATAAAGTAGGGATGTCTGGGTGACTCAGCTGGTTAAGCTTCAGACTCTTGGTTTCAACTCGGGTCATGATCTCACAGTTTCAAGAGCTCGAGCCACACGTCAGTCCCTGAGCAGTCAGTGTGGAGCCTGCTTGGGATGATCTTTCCCTCTCTCTGCCCCTCCCCCACTCATGCTGTCTCTGTCTCTCTCAAAATAAATAAATAAAACTTAATAAAAAAAATTATACAAAAACCATAAAGTAAATTTCATACTATTTTAGAAGAATGACCCACCTAATAAGAGTTACACAAGGAATCCATGGGCCATTTAATATTAGGCATTGTAGTAATACGACACAACCAGGGCCAATTAGAAAAACAGTGTGATGCTCTCAACTGTAGCCAAAGAGTTTTAAGGTCAGCTGTTCACAATACTACCTAGAGATAAAAGGGTGAAAAAAGATTTCCAAACATCCAGATAATTCTTTAAGATCAAAGTCTAAATTATCCAGCTACCTGGGATTAAATATTAGTTCAAACAGAATGGTCTCCTAGAAGGAAAAATATTATGCCACAAGCCGTTTCCTCATTATTCTGAGTAACGGGAATGCCGCATCCCAAGAAAGCCCTCCAGGGCCTCCACATGACTGTCACTCATCACTGTCACTGCCCCTCTCTTAGATTATCTATTTCTGGTCCATCTCACTTCCATGGTTCAGCTCAAGCTCCACTACCCCTGGACCCACTCCACTTCACCCCCCTTCATCCTTCGCCTCCCCTCCAGGACGTTTCTGTTGACACGCTCTGTTCCCCACTCGTAACCCCAGTTACATCAGACTCCCCATGCTGACTATTGTCTTGGCTGTTTCCTCTGAGACCACAGGTCCCTGGGGCCCTGGGTTGTGTCCCGCAGTTTCACTACCCTGTCATACAACACAGAGTAGGCACTCAATCAGTTTGGATTCTTTGTTTACCTCATCAATCCAGAAATTTGCGAGGACCTAGCGATATTGATTCCTGTGTAGCAAAACGATCCTAAATTAGTAACTGAATCAGATCTCCCTCCAAGAAATTGGTCTAAAACAGTCTCGCACACACGCTTAAACACATACAAGCCTAACAAGCTAGAAGGCATTTCCCGAGTTCGCCACTTGGCATTTGAAGCTTTAAGATGTGTCACATGAATGTGCAGAACAAACACTAAAAAGCAGTCAGTCACCTGTCTTTTTTCTTCCTCGTTCAGCTTCATAAGAGTAGACACTGAAAAAACCTAACTAGACTAATCCTGGTTTCACTTCATTTACCTGCTGGTAAGGGGTGATCTTCCAATGGAACTGTTATCCAGAGAATTTACCTTACTCAGCTAACGGCCTGAGCATCTCTCTTGGCCAAACCTGGGTGAATTTCCCTCTCTTTTAAGAGGGGACTTTCTGTCTTTTCATGTTTCCTATACAAGTTCTAAAAACCAAGACCAGACTAACATTTTCAGGTCCCACCCAGTAACCAATGGGCCAGTCTTCATGGGACCGGAAAGAGTTCTAAGGACCGAGAATTCTAACTATTGTACATCTCAATTGGGAGGGAAAAAAAAGGACAACTCTGCTTCATTTTTCCCAACACTTAAATCATAACACAGATTAAAAACCCCTGGAATCCACCAAGGAATTGGCTGAAATAAATATTTAAGAAAATCGCAATGGCAAATGGTTTGTTTTTGTGAGTCTGTGCATTGGGGGCCTAGGGTTTTAAGGAGTCTGTCCCTCTGCTCTCGAGTTGGGTTTTTAGAAAGAAATCAGGCTGCTCTGAATAGTTAAGTTAAATGGAAAGGGGGTCAGATGCAGCGTAGGATGCTGGTAAAGAAAGGGTAGGAAGAAAGGGTACAGCGGGCGGACAAGAACAGTATTAACAGCAAGATCATATGTGCCTCACGAAAAAGGAAGAGGAGGCTCGCACTGATCCAGGAAAGCTGAGCTGTGAAGTCCGCAAATCCGAATTATTCAGCACAAATCCCCATTTTCAAAAGATGGGCCAGGTCCATAAATATATCCGTAAGCCTGTCTGCTAAATACACAGTCGCTTGCTTTAAATATTTTAGAGGTAGGAAATAGAGCATCAACTTAGTTAAAAAGCAATTTTTACCCGTCTTTTTATATCACAAAGCAATTATTGCTTACTTGCTGCTTTAATTTGCTCTGACAACCTAATGTCAGATAACACCAAAGAAAACAAATGAAAAATGGAAAGAATAGCTAGTCTCTGATATGATATATGTTTATGCCAACAAAGATTAGTTAAAAATCCATCTTCCTCCACCTGAATTCAGAGACTGTTTAAGGGAACTGTCAGTAAAATCATTACTAATGAAGTACCAGACTACCCGAAACAATGGTTAGGGAGGGAAATGAAAAGGTAAGTGCTATCGCAGATGTCACAAAGTTTTCATTAGTGACTGAAGCTGCTGGGGAAGTTCATGTTTTCAGAACAGCCTGTGATCATTCCAAGCATCCACACCATCCAATCTTATCCAGTCCTGTATTCTCCTCTCATCTTCTCCTTCCTCCTACGTTTTGGAATGTGGCTTTTCCTATAAAAACTAGGAAGGAAGCTATTGTAAATCCCCTACCCCAACGACCAAACCCCAAATCTGCTTTCTTGGCTAGCGCTGTCTTTGGTATTTATAATAAGCCATCCATCTTTGAATTACAAACCATCATCACTCACCCAATTCTCTGAGACATCTTAAAATCCCACCAAAAGATGGCGGAACGGCACGGAAGGGTTTTTTTTGTGTCTCACATCCATGAAATAAAGCCAGATCAACACGAAACCATCCTGCACACCTAGAAAACTGATCTGAGGATTAACACAGCCACCTGCACAACTCAGCAGGTACGCGGCGCAGAGAGGTGAACTGGAGGAGAGAGAAGCCATGGGGGGAGGGCAGGAAGCTGTTTTTGCCTGCGGAGAGTGGAGGGGGGGGGTGCGGAATACGGGAAAAGCACCCCCCCAAAGCAGCTGGAGAGAAAGTGGAAAAGTGGAAACAGCCGCAGGGACTAAACTAACAAGGGAGAAAGCAGAGGGTTTAAATTCCATTAAGACTATAAACAGGGGGAACGCAGAGTCTGAAACGCCGCAGCTCGATACCTGGAGGTGCTCTGGTGAGAAGGACGAATCCCCAGGAGCAGAGCGGAGTCCGGGGTTCTTTGGGCCACACGGCAGAGTTGGTTCCCCTGCTGGGAGGACATCTGGTAGAGGCTGTGGGGTCCCCCAAAGGCAAGACCCCGGCGGACCCGGAAGAACAACCACATTCACTGGTGCCAGAACAGGGTCATTGGGGGTGAAGCCTGGTGCCAGATGTGTGTTGTGATTTGCCATAGTCCCTGAAACGCTCCTGCCACAAGATGGTGCGAACTTTCTCTGGGACGCACTGGCCCCGGGGCCGCAGTCTATGCATCGGCAGCAGCACGTCCGTGAATGTTCCTGAACATGGCCCGCACCTGGCCACTGCTCGGTGAGACCCTCCGCAGAAGGGCGGAGCAGGTCAGAGTCGCAGTCCCTCAGAAGTAAGAGGTCGGGAAACACAGCCGCATCTGAGATAAAACTCAGGTGGGAGGTGCTGCCTGGAGCTTGGTCACAGACTGTGTAAAAGCGGGAGGCGGATGGAAGGCAAAGACAAACGACGGGTGTGCCATGGATGATCCGGGAGAAGAGCGTTCCAATAGTAGAGAGGGTTGCTGGGCGACACCATTCTCGCGGCTCCCGCACATGCGCAAACACACCTACAAGCGCCACAACGATCCACCCCAGTAAGCTAAGCAGCGCCATCTAGTGGAGAACGGAGCCATTACACTAAGCCCCTCTCAACTGGGCCAACATCGTTCTTCAGGACCACAAGTCTTTCTGCCGGCTTAGTTTACAGACTATAAAATGCTTCATAGTTTGACTTCTAAGGGAAAACGAAGTGACTTCATTCATATTTCAGTCTGTTCGTTGGTCCATCTATTCAATTTTCTTTCTTTTTCTTTTTTTTCTCTTTTTCATTTCTTTTCTTTTACTTGAATACAGAAAAAGAAAAAATTATTTTTATTTTCAACTTATTAAAAATGTTTAATATTTTCTACTATATTTTTTGTGTAAATGTTTTTCAAATTCTATTTTACTTCCATCATTTCATTTTATTCTATTTCAGTGTATTCATTTTTTCAAGTTTTCAAACAATTTCCTTTTTTTTTCCTTTCCCCTTTTTTCTCTAATCTATCAAACCCCTTTCAACACCCAGACCAAAACACACCTAGGATCTAACATCATTTATTTGATTTTTCTGTATATGTGTGTGTGTTGTTTTTAATTTTTTAATTTTAATTTTTTTTAATTTTAATTTTTTTCTAATTTTAATTTCTTTACCTCATTAATTCCTTTTCTCCCTTCAAAATGACAAAATGAAGGAATTCGCCCCAAAAGAATGAGCAGGAAGAAACAAAAGCCAGGGACTTAACCAACACAGATACAAACAAGATGCCTGAACCAGAATTTAGAATCACGATAATAAGAATACTATCTGGAGTCAAAAATAGACTAGAATCCCTTTCTGTGGAGATAAAAGAAGTAAAAGCTAGTCAGGATGAAATAAAAAATGCTATAACTGAACTTCAATCTCGAATGGATGCCATGGTGGCAAGGATGGATGAGGAAGAACAGAGAGTCAGCAATATAGAGGACAAACTTATGGAGAATAATGAAGGAGAAAAAAAGAGGGAGACTAGGCAAAGAGCACAATTTAAGAATTAGAGAACTCACTGACTCATTAAAGAGGAACATCAGAATGATAGAGGTTCCAGAAGATGAAGAGAGAGAAAAAGGGGTAGAAGTGTTATGTGAGAAAATCATAGTGGAAACTTTCCTAACCTGGGGAAAGATACAGATATCAAAATCCAGGAAGCACAGAGGACTCCCATTGGATTCAACAAAAACCAACCATCAACAAGACATATCATAGTCAAATTCACAAAATACTCGGGAAAGAATCATGAAAGCAGCAAGGGAAAAAAAAAGTCCTCAACCTACAAGGGAAGACAGATCAGGTTTGTAACAGACCTATCCACAGAAACTTGGCAGGCCAGAAAGGAGTGGCAGGATATATTCAATGTGCTGACTCGGAAAAATATGCAGCCAAGAATTCTTTATCCAGCAAGGCTGTCATTCAAAATAGAAGGCGAGATTAAAAGTTTCCTAGACAAACAAAAATTAAAGGAGTTCGTGACCACTAAACCAGCCCTGTAAGAAATTTTAAGGGGGACTCTCTGAGGGGAGAAGAAAGAAAGAAGAAAGAAAGAAAGAAAGAAAGAAAGAAAGAAAGAAAGAAGAAAGAAAGAAAGAAAAAGAAAGAAAGAAAGAAAGAAAGAAAGAAAGAAAGAAAGAAAAAGAGAGGAAGGAAGGAAGGAAGAAAGGAAGGAAGAACCAAAAGCAACAAAGACTAGAAAGGACCAGAGAATACCATCAGAAACTCCAACTCTACAAACAACAACATGGCAATAAATTCTTATCTTTCAGTACTCACTCTAAATCCATCTATATACTGTTTACAAGAGATGCACTTTAGACCTAAAGACACCTTCAGATTTAAAGTAAGGGGATGGAAAACCATCTACCATGCTAATTGTCAACAAAAGAAAGTTGAAGTAGCCATACTTATATCAGACAATCTAGACTTTAAAATAAAGACTCTAACAAGAGATGAAGAAGGGCATTATATCATAATTAAGGGGTCTATCCACCAAGAAGACCTAACAATTATAAACATTTATGCACCAAATGTGGAGGAACCCAAATATATAAATCAATTAATCACAAACATAAAGAAAATCATTGATAATAATACCATAATAGTAGGGGACTTCAACATCCCACTTACAGCAATGGACAGATCATCTAATCAGAAAATCCACAAGGAAACAATGGCTTTGAATGACACACTGGACCAGATGGACTTAAGAGATATATTCAGAACATTTCATCCTAAAGCATAGGAATACTCATTCTTCTCCAGTGCACATGGAATGTTCTCCAGAATAGACCACATACTGGGACACAAATCAGCCCTCAACAAGTACAAAAGGATCAAGATAACACTGTGCACATTTTCAGACCACAATGCTATGAAACTCGAAATCAACAACAAGAAAAAATTTGGAAAGGTAACTAATACTTGGAGACTAAAAAACATCCTACTAAAGAATGAATGGGCTAACCAAGAAGTTAAAGAGGAAATTAAAAAGTACATGGAAGCCAATGAAAATGATAATGTCCCAAAACCTCTGGGACATAGCAAATACCGTCATCATAAGAGAGAAGTATATAGCAATCCAGGCCTTCCTAAAGAAGGAAGAAAGATCTCAGATACACAACCTAACCTTATGCCTTAAAGAGCTGGAAAAAGAACAGCAAATGAAACCCAAAACCAGCAGAATACAGGAAATAATAAAGATTAGAGCAGAAATTAATGCTATTGAAACAAACAAACAAAAAAATCCAACAGAACAGATCAATGAAACCAGAAGCTGGTTCTTCGAAAGAGTTAACAAAATTGATAAACCACTAGCCAGTTTGATCAAAAAGAAAAAGGAAAGGACCCAAATAAATAAAATCAAGAATGAAAGAGGAGAGATCACAACCAACACAGCAGAAATAAAAACAATAAGAAGAGAATATTATGAGTAATTATATGCCAATTAAATGGGCAATCTGGAAGAAATGGACAAATTCCTAGAAACATATACACTACCAAAACTGAAACAGGAAGAAATAGACAATTTGAACAGACCCATAACCGGTAAAGAAATCGAATTAGTGATCAAAAATCTCCCAAAAAACAAGAGTCCAGGGCCAGATGGCTTTCCAGGGGAATTCTACCAAACGTTTAAGGAAGAGTTAACACCTATTCTCTTGAAGCTGTTCCAAAAAATAGAAATGGAAGGAAAACTTCCAAACTCTTTCTATGAAACCAGCATTACCTTGATTCCAAAACCATAGACCCCACTAAAAAGGAGATCTATAGACCAATTTCCCTGATGAACATGGATGTAAAAATCCTCAACAAGATATTAGCCAACCGGATCCAACAATACATTAAAAAATTATTCACCATGACCAAGTGGGATTTATACCTGGGATGCAGGTCTGGTCCAATATCCACAAAACAATTAACATGATTCATCACATCAATAAAAGAAAGGACAAGAAAGATATGGTCTTCTCAATAGATGTAGAGAAAGCATTTGACAAAATATAGCATCCTTTCTTGATAAAATCCCTCAAGAAAGTAGGGATAGAAAGATCACACCTCGAGATCATAAAAGCCATATATGAAAGACCCAATGCTAATATCATCCTCAATGCGGAAAAACTGAGAGCTATCTCCCTAAGGTCAGGAACAAGACAGGGATGTCGACTCTCGCCACTGTTATTCAACATAGTATTGAAAGTCTTAGCCTCAGCAATCAGATAACACAAAGAAATAAAAGGCATCCAAATCGGCCAGGAGGAGGCCAAACTTTCACTCTTTGCAGATTACAGGATACTCTATATGGAAAACCCTAAAGATGCCATCAAAAAACTTCTAAAACTGATTCATTAATTCAGCAAAGTTGTGGGACATAAATTCAATGTACAGAAATTGGTTGCATTCCTATACACCAGCAATGAAGCAACAGAAAGAGAAATGAAGGAATCGATCCCATTTACAATGGCACCAAAAACCATAAAATACCTAGCAATGAATCTAACCAAAGAGGTGAAAATTCTATACACTGAAAACTATAGAAAGCTTATGAAAGAAACTGAAAAATACCAAAAAAAATTGAAAAATATTCCATGCTCCTGGGTAGGAAGAACAAATATTGTTAAAATATCAATACTACCCAAAGCAGTCTACATATTCAATGCAATCCCTATCAAAGTAACACCAGCATTCTTCACATAGCTAGAAAAAACAATCCTAAAATTTGTGTGGAACCAGAAAAGACCCCGAATAGCCAAAGCAAACTTGAAAAAGAAAACCAAAGCAGGAGGCATCACAATCCCAGACTTCAAGCTATACTACAAAGCTGTAATCATCAAGACAGTATGGTACTGGCACAAAAACAGACACTCAGATCAACGGAACAGAATAGAGAACCCAGAAATGGACCCAGAAACATATGGCCAACTCATCTTTGACAAAGCAGGAAAGAATATCCAATGGAATAAAGACAGTCTCTTCAGCAAGTGGTGCTGGGAAAACTGGACAGCAACATGCAGAAAAATGAACCTGGACCACTTTCTTACACCATACACAAAAACAAACTCAAAATGGATTAAAGACCTCAGTGTAAGATAGGAAGCCATCAGAATCCTCGAGGAGAAAGTAGACAAAAAACCTCTTTGATCTTGGCTGCAGCAACTTCTTACTCAACACATCTCTGGAGGCAAAGGAAACAAAAGCAAACATGAACTACTGGGACCTCATTAAAATAAAAACCTTCTGCACAGCAAAGGAAACAATCAGCAAAACTAAAAGGCAACCGACAGAATGGGGGAAGGTATTTGCAAACAACGTATCAGATAAAGGGTTAGTATCCAAAATCTATAAAGAACTTATCAAACTCAACATCCAAAACACAAATAATCTAGTGAAGAAATGGACAAAAGACATGAATAGACACTTCTCCAAAGAAGACATCCAGTTGGCCAACCAACACATGAAAAAATGCTCCACATCACTCACCATCAGGGAAACCACAATGAGATACCACCTCACACCTGTCAGAATGACTAACATTAATGACTCAGGCAACAACAGATGTTGGTGAGGATGTGGAGAAAGAGGAATTCTTTTGCACTACTTGTGGGAATGCAAGCTGGTGCATCCACTCTGGAAAACAGTATGGAGGTTCCTCAAAAAACTAAAACTAGAACTACCCTACGACCCAGCAATTGCACTACTAGGTATTTATCCAAGGGATACAGGTGTGCTGTTTCGAAGGGGCACATGCACCCCCATGTTTATAGCAGCACTATCAACAATAGCCAAAGTATGGAAAGAGCCCAAATGTCCACCGATGGATGAATGGATAAAGAAGAAGTGGTATATATATACAGTGGAGTATTACTCGGCAATCAAAAAGAATGAAATCTTGCCATTTGCAACTAGGTGGATGGAACTGGAGGGTATTATGGTAAATGAAATTAGTCAGAGAAAGCCGAATATCATATGACTTCACTCATAGGAGAACTTTAAGACACAGAACAGATGAACACAAGGGAAGGGAAGCAAAAATAATATAAAAACAGGGAGGGGGACAAAACAGAAGAGTCTCATAAATATGGAGAACAAACTGAGGGTTACAGGAGGGGTTGTGGGAGGGGGGATGGGCTAAATGGGTAAGGGGCACTAAGGAATCTACTCTTGAAATCATTGTTGCACTAGATGCTAACTAACTTGGATGTAAATTTAAAAAATAAAATTTAAATTTAAAAAAATCCCACCAAGGGGCCCAGAAGAAGACAGCTTTGCTTGTGAAAGGGATGGGGCTTGGTCTAAAGATGTATATCCAACTATACATCTGGATGCTGGGTTCTGACACAGGGTGGAGAGCAGTGAAAACCACAGATTGGGCAGGGAAAAGCAAAGGAGTAGGGGCGAGGGCTGGCACTGTGGAAGTCTGCAAAGTGGATCTCTAACAATTAGTCTCCATACATAGATGCTCCCCACTCATGCCCCTTGTCTAGTAAATTGATATTTTTCACTGGGAAAAAAGCCTGATTCTTCTCCCAAAGAATAATGGGAGATATCTCAGAGAGAAGAAAAGAACAAGAATTCACTGTCTCTTAGGAGTCTCCTATATCTAATTTTTTTTTTTTACTGTCCATGTCAACCTGAGAAACCAAATGGACATGCAATAGCTCAGTGCACCCTAGACTTTCCTTTCTCCTGACGTCCCCACCCTGTACAACTCTGCCCTTCCCCATTTGTTCACTATAGATGGAAGGAGCAATTGGGTCTCCTGCTTCGACTGACAGATGAATGAGTGACCAGGAATTGGTTAGCTCAATAGCCACCATTCCTACAAAATTGGTTTAAAAAAAAAATCAACAAAGAAACTAATAAAAGCCTTCCTGGTGAGGAACTTTAAACCTTTAGACCAGCTCAAAGCCTCTGATTTCCCTTTTTTTAACTGCACCAAATACCAAGAACCAGAACACTGTTTGTGAGATTGCTTAGAGGGATCCCAAAGATGTACCAACCAACCCTACATGAATCTGAACCTACATGAACACTATTTCTAATGAGCATTTTTAGTAAGAAGTAATACGTACTCATTTCAATGACAGGCAATTAAGATTTCGCTTTCAGCAAAACCTATAAAGGTAAAGAGTCAACTCATTTATGTGGAGGGAAAGGAGCTCTGCCTAGTGCTGAGACATAGATCTAAATCAAGCCTTAGATGGAGAGAAAGCCAAGGCTTCCGACCATGTGCTCCTCCAGGACTCCAACGTGTGCCAATGCCAGGGGGTCCTAGAGCCTGCAGAGAGAGAAGCATGCGAGACCCAGGATGATAAAATCCTCACCTAGATCTGAGGAAAAGTGTCATCAATAGACCATTCACCCAAGCGCTCAAAAAAGATGAGAGGGTAAAATAAGGCTGCAGTTTATACCCAGACACCTGGGGCAGGCAGGATAATTTGGGGCTCACCAGACTCAGGGCAGAAGGACATGGAAGTCATTCCAAGTCCCATTCACCCATGGAAACAGGGCTGTTCAGTACACTAGTTAGAACAGACTCAAGGGCCAAGGGTGAGCCTGCAGGCAGATGGGCCAGGCTGGGAAGGGCACAGTCATGATGAATCAGGTACTTAGAAGCAAGGCTGCAGCCCAGGAAAGCGGCATGCATTTGTATGGTCCCTTTCAAAATCGATATGCGAGCTCTACAGCCTACGTGCCCTGAAGCTGCACTTCATTTACAGGAGCTGCCGATGGACTGAGTCACCGGTTAAGTGATGCTTGAAGCACATACTCCCTTCCTTCCTTGAACACTCACTGAGCATGTACAAGATGCTGGAGTCTGAAGATGAACAGGTGGTCAGTGCGGACACACCAATCCCCACAACGTGTTAAAGGACCACAGAAAGTACGGGTGCCTGGGTGGCTCAGTGGATTAAGCATCCAACTTTGGCTCCAGTCATGATCTCATGCTTCATGAGCTCAAGGCTTGCGTGGGGCTCTATGCTGATGGCTCAGAGCCTGGAGCCTGCTTTGGACTGTGTCTCCCTCTCTCTCTGCCCCTCCCCTGCCCATGTTCGCGCTCTCTCTCTCTCTCTCTCTCTCTCTCTGAAAAACAAACATTAAAAAAAATTTTTTTTTAAGGAAAGGACCACAAAGTTGAAGGCCCCTATGGTAGCTTCTTCCTTTACACTTAGCAAGGGGATTTCAGCCTGAAAGTCAAGGTTTGCACTGACAACAGCCTTCAGGGTTTTGTTTGTTTTGTTTCATTTTTTTACCAAGTCTTACCTTGGTGGCTGTTTTTTTAAGAGGCTTTTCTGCTAAATTCATTTTATGTGTAGTTTTTTTACTAACTGGATTTTATCAAGTATTTAATATGGATTATGTTAAGTGCACAACAACATGCAGAAACTTCAGGATCTGATTTTATTATATGAAATTTATTGTCAAATTAGTTTCCATGCAACACCCAGTGCTCATCCCAAAAGATGCCCTCTTCAATGTCCATCACCTACCCTCCTCTCCCTCCCACCCCCCATCAACCCTCAGTTTGTTCTCAGTTTTTAAGAGTCTCTTATGCTTTGGCTCTCTCCCACTCTAACCTCTTTTTTTTTTTTTCCTTCCCCTCCTCCATGGGTTTCTTTCAAGTTTCTCAGGATCCACATAAGAGTGAAACCATATGGTACCTGTCTTTCTCTTCATGGCTTATTTCACTTAGCATCACACTCTCCATCCACGTTGCTACAAAAGGCCATATTTCATTCTTTTTCATTGCCATGTAGTACTCCATTGTGTATATAAACCACAATTTCTTTAGGATCTGATATTTTTAAAACTTAGCACTATGTTAACTATAGAATGAACAAGGACTTCTTAACATTTTCACGTGGCAGCTATGAAGGACCTGTCATGCTTTCTCATTGTTCTTAGGAATAGTAAACGGCAACATTGCACTAAGCTGAGCGGACACTGACTCTTTTAAAGGAAAAATTTTCCCCCATTTACCACCTACTCACCTTTAGACCCAAGTGCCCAGTGAGTGTTTGAGAATGAACTGGAAGTAGATTAATTTCTGGAGTGACTTCTATTTAACACCAAATGCATCACATCCCTTGTCTGAGTAACTTGTTTAAACTGTGATATTTCTTTGGGGCACCTGGGTGGTTCAGACTTAAGTCTCTGACTCTTGATTTTGGCTCAGGTCATGATCTCACAGTTTGTGAGTTTGAGCCCCACATCGGGGCTCTGTGCTGACAGTGCAGAGCCTGCTTGGGATTCTCTCTCTCTGCCCCTCCCCCACTCACTCTCTCTGTCTCTCTCTCAAAAATAAACAAACTTAAAAAAAAAAGAATACTTCTGCCACTATAAAACTACAATAACATTTAAAATAAATGTAATCAAGGTGATTTTTAAAAAGGCTACAAAACTTGAATTTAATGAATCTATTTTAAAATGGCAGGTGCGGGGCGCCTGGGTGGCGCAGTCAGTTAAGCGTCCGACTTCAGCCAGGTCACGATCTCGCGGTCCGTGAGTTCGAGCCCCGCGTCGGGCTCTGGGCTGATGGCTCGGAGCCTGGAGCCTGTTTCCGATTCTGTGTCTCCCTCTCTCTCTGCCCCTCCCGCGTTCATGCTCTGTCTCTCTCTGTCCCAAAAATAAAATAAAAAACGTTGAAAAAAAATTTAAAAAAAAATGGCAGGTGCTGATGTGACTCTAGAAGGTCAGTGCTGGGGCACACCTTGCCTGTGGCATTATTGTGGGCACATGAGCTGTACTCCCAGTACTTCTCTCTACTGAAACTACCATAGGCAGGCCTTTGCTTGTCCGGCACTAGGTGACAATCCCGGTCCTTCCTGTGGAAAGGAATCTCGTTGCGTATGTCCTAGGTCCACCTCTGTTCTTGCACTGGCATGTGACAATTAATATCTGCTGTTCTGCTATTCCGGGATCTCTTTACCACACACATGACCACAGGGTGTTCATTCCCTTCTAATTATTTAATCGATTTCACAGCACTGTGCCTCCCTGCTGTCTCTAACTTCAGCCCCTCTTCTATTCAGAGGCAGGTGCTGAGATGCCTCCCAAAATCAGACTTGGAATCATAGCCCCAAGGTTCCAAGAGCCCATATGAAGTTCTAAAATCTTCACCAAAGGCAAAAATTAAAGTCTAAAGTACCTTTAGAATGGTCTCACTTTGCAAGTCAAGCATGAGATCCATGGCTTTATCTATACAGCCCTGTAGACTAATTCTTATACTCACTGAAGTTTGAGAACCACTGAAACAGACTATAGGCAAGAACAAAAGGCATGTCTCTCCATAGAAGTTTGGGCAGCCAAGCGAATCCAGGCCGCAGAGAAGTGTAGTGCCCGGGGATACACGGGAGGCCAGTACAGAATGCCAAAATGTTCTTGCTTGCTGGGAGAATCCACTCTTTTGTCTTCTAGTATGGAGTTTCTAAACCTATGTTAGTACGTGTGTTCACGTTGTGAGATCTAAATAAGATAACTGTGGACTCTCATCCTAGGACAGGTATACAAAGTAACTTGTTAGGTTACAAGTGCATGCGTGCCATTTGGTTAATTCAGTATTGCATGGCAGGTTGATTGATTTTCCTTGTTAAGTCCCATAATTAACTCACACCAAAACCTCTTTCTCTAAAATCTCCTTTTTGAAAAATGTTAATCTTGTGGAAACATACAACTCTATATGTTATTTACTGAAAAACAAAATGAATCTTATTAAAATCCAAGGTCATATTACACTGTGCCCAAAGAATCATTCTGCCATCAGGCTAAGAATCAGAAGAAACATATGGTGTACATAAAGTTGTCATGTGCAAGCAAGCAAAAAGAATATCTATTTATTCAGATGGAGAGGCAAGGGGTGACTGGGTGGCTCAGTCAGTTAGGCATCTGACTTTGCTCAGGTCATGATCCGGCAGTCTGTGGGTTTGAGCCCCACGTCGGGCTCTGTGCTGACTGCTCGGAGCCTGGAGCCTACTTCGGATTCTGTGTGTCTCTCTCTCTCTGCCACTCCCCCGACTCGCACTCTGTCCCACACTCGTGCTCTCTCGCTCACTCTCTCTCTCAAAAAATAAAAATTTTTTAAAAATTTTATTGCTAAGATGGAGAGGCTGAAATATGATAACTGATATGTTGCCCTTAATTAAACCAAACCAACAATCAGAATGTTTGGTCTGCATAATTTTCCAGAAGACATTTTAACGTTGTGGCCTCTTAAAGCAATATGGTTTCTGCAGGAAGTGCGCCCCTGGTCCTGCAGATGTCTCTTGCTTCAATAGGGTTTGGACGGAACAGACCCAGGGACACCCCTTCGACCAGCCTGTGACCACCCTCTAAACATTTTTTCAGTCACAACCTTCAGAGCCATCTTCTCAGCCACCCTTTGCCTCCAGGACGAGCCAACACCCTATTTTGAGCTTAGCTCCTTATTACCTATCAACCATGAGCACCCGGATTCATCAGAATCATTCCACCAAGGTGGAGGCCGCTGCCATCAGACACCTGACCAACATGCATCTGCGGGCCTCCTACACCTACCTCTCTCTGGGCTTCTATTTCCACCACGACCATGTGGCTCTGGAGGGCTGGGCCACTTCTTCCACAAGCTGCCTTAGGAGAAGCCTTTGGAAGGTCCTGAGCCCACTTGAAGATGCAAAACCAGTGTGGTGACCGTGCCCTCTTCCAGGATGGGCAGAAGCATCCCAGGATGAGTGGGGTAAAGCCTTGGATGCCATGGAAGCCACCCTGGTTATGGAGAAGAACCTGAACCAGGCCCTTTTGGATCTGCACGCCCTGGCTTCTGCCTGCACAGGCCTCCGTCTCTGACTTCCTGGACAACCACTTCCTGGATGAGGAGGTGAAACTCATCAAGAAGATGGCGACCACCTGACTCTCATCTGTAAGCTGGCTGGCCCTCAGACTGGGCTGGTTGAGTGTCCCTTCCAGAGGCTCACCTTCAAGCATCAGTAGGAGCCCTTGAAGCCCAACAGCCTTTGAAGGGCCCCTCTAGCATCGCCTGGGCCAGGGCTTGTGCCTGAACTTCTCCTTGCAGCCACTAGGCAGCTTTTTAGCCACCCTGGAGCCCTCTCCCAAGCCTTGGACCAAATAGAAACAATAAAGCTTTTTGTAGCCAAAAAAAAAGCAAAATGATGTCTGTAAATATTCAATTATAAGAACTAAAAGGCATGACTGTGCCAAATTTTGCCCTGTTTCTACCCACCAGCCTCCTACCACCAGGATACATTTTCATTCTTATATTAATTGCCTTTGCTCCTTCTACAGCCACTTAGCTCTGGTCATCTCCCATCCAAAAGCCTGGTCCTGTCCAGTCACCCTTGTGTCAACATGAAGGCCCTAACCACTTGGGCCATCCCACTTAGAAACCTGGACATCTCTCCCTTACCTCACATCCAGGCAACCACCAGCCCTGCTATCTGCTCTGGCTGGCCTCTCCTCACCTGCAGAGCCCCCCTCCTGGTTCAGACCATCAACATCTCCCACCTTAACTACTGAAATACCCTCATAATTGCATGCACTTGTGCTCCCCATCAACCTGTTTTCTACACAGCAGCAGAGTGATCTTTTCTTTTTAATTTTTTTTTTAATGTTTATTTATTTCTGAGAGCGACAGAGACAGAATGCGAGTGGGTTAGGGACAGAGAGAGAGGGAGACACAGAAGCAGAAGCAGGGTCCAGGCTCTGAGCTGTCAGCACAGAGCCCAACGGGGGGCTCGAACTCACGAGCTGTAAGATCATGGCCTGAGCCGAAGTCAGATGCTCAACCGACTGAGCCACCCAGGCGCCCCCAGGCGCCTCCGCAGAGTGATCTTAAAGTGCAAATCAATCGTGTCCCTCATTTGACCCTTTTACTTACTGCCCTTTTCTCCCAGAATCATAATAGAATCCCTCCCTACCTGCCAGGCATGTTTCTCATGATCTGACCCCTGCCACCTTCTCTAGCCACAACACAGGCCACTTCCCACCCCCACCCTACCCCTGCTCACCACATCCGGGCACCCTCAGACTTGCTAAGGCCCCAGCTCTGTGGCTTTTCAGGGGCTTTCCGCCTCCTTGGTCGTCAGCCTGCAGTGCCTGTCCCTCCCAAGAAGCCTGAGCCTTTCCTATACTTCCAGACTGCTACCCTTATTACATCATTTTATGATGTGACCAGTATAATTATGGCACCCCAAAGATAACCATGCTCTAATCTTTGGAACCTGTGAATAGGTTATCTTACATGGTACAAGGGGCCATGCACCTGTGATTAAGAATCTTGAGATGGGAGATTGTCCCAGATAATCCAAGTGGGCCAGATATAATCACACGCGTCCTTGAATGCAGAGAGCCTTTCTCACCTATAGTCAGAGAGAAGTGACATTGCTGACTTTGAAGATGCAGGAAGGGGCCATGAGTCATGGAAAGCAAGCAGCTCTAGAAGCTGAAAAAGGCAAGAAAATGGAACTTCCCCTAGAGCCTCTGCCCACGTCTTGGTTTTAGCCTGGTGAGGCCCATGTTAGATTTCTGATCCACAGAACTGTAAGATAATAAATGTGTGTTGTTTTAAGCCCCTAAGTTTGTGACAAATTTGTTATAACAGCCAGAGGACACTAACACACACGATATTTGTGGTATTTGTCATCCCTCTAATATTAGGAATTATTTATACCATGTGGTATAAAGGCTCTGGAGTCAGACAGCCTGGGTCAAGCTCCCACTTTTCCACTCACTAGCCAGATGGCTTTGGGCAGTTAAGCTAACAAGCTTAAGCTAAGCTTCTAGTCCCTGATCCATAAGAAAGGGATAATAATGCTTATCTCCAAGGGTGGTCATGAGAATTCAGTAAGATAATACGAAGAAGCACTTAGCATAATGACTAGCACAGAGTAAGCCTTCAATAAGAGTAGGCCACCATGAGTGTTGTGATGGTTGGTTGTGTGACTATTTCTTTGCTCTCACAAGATTATAAACTCTGTGAAGATAGGCACCGTGACTTTATTGCTCATTGCTGTATTTCCAGGCCCAAGCACAGAGCTGGATGGAGTAGGTAGTCAGTGTAGAAATGGATGGATGGATGGATGGATGGATGGATGGGTTTACATGTTAACTACTTTAGGTCCCAAGCATTACATAAGGCCTAATTCACCTGGTTAGCTCAACAATACGAGCCGAGTGGCTGCTGTGCATGGTAGGCATTTTGCCTTGTGCTGATGAATAGAAAAGGAAAAACACCCCCCCCTCAATCCTCAGTTTGTTCTCAGTTTTTAAGAGTCTCTTATGGTTTGGCTCTCTCTAACTTTTTTTTTTCCCTCTCCTCCCCCATGGTCTTCTGGTAAGTTTCTCAGGATCCACCTAAGAGTGAAAACATACGGTATCTGTCTTTTTCTGTATGACTTACTTCATTTAGCATAACACCCTCCAGTTCCATCCATGTTGCTACAAAGGGCCATATTTCATTCTTTCTCATTGCCACGTAGTACTCCAGTGTGTATATAAACCACAATTTCTTTATCCATTCATCGGTTGATGGACATTTAGGCTGTTTCCATATTTTGGCTATTGTTGAAAGTGCTGCTATCAACATTGGGGTCCAAGTGCCCCTATGCATCAGCACTCCTGTATCCCTTGGGTAAATTCCTAGCAGTGCTACTGCTGGGTCATAGGGTAAGTCTATTTTTAATTTTTTGAGGAACCTCCACACTGTTTTCCAGAGCGGCTGCACCAGTTTGCATTCCCACCAACGGTGCAAGAGGGTTCCCGTGTCTCCACATCCTCGCCAGCATCTATAGTCTCCTGATTTGTTCATTTTAGCCACTCTGACTGGCATGAGGTGATATCTCAGTGTGGTTTTGGGTGATGGGCATTGAGGAGGGCACCTGTTGGGATGAGCATTGGGTGTTGTATGGAAACCAATTTGACAATAAATTTTGTATTTAAAAAAAACTTAAAAACAAATAAATAAAAATATATTGAGGAAAAAAAAGGAAAGGAAAAACAAAGTGCCCCTTATTGTCTGTGACTTACAGCAGCCCAGAGTTCTCAATGGGTACATACAAGGCAAAAGCACTAGATGGCATGGACTGTCATGAAAGTGACAAGCCAGAGACCCCTCAGAGATATAAAAGACGATATGGTCTCATCTATTTTGGGTGATCTGGGAAGCTTTTTTGGAGGTGGTGAGATGTGAGAGGGTATTTGAGTCTGGGCAAAGTTTCTATCGGATGAGAGCAAAGAAGGAAAAGCATTCTGGTTATGTTGGAGGAATAGGAGACAGCAGCCTGCAAGAGTAAGTCTGACCCATTTTTTAGATGGTTTTGAACACCAGCTAAAGACTCTGGGCTGCCCCTTAAACGTAGGGAGAACAGGTGACGAGTTCAGATCCAGGAAGCAGCACAGTGGAGCAAATCAATAAGACGATGGCAGGACTGGGCTGGACAAACAGCCATCCCACCTCATACACCATGTGGGGGTACAATTACTAGGTTTTAAAGATGGGGGCAAAACCAGATGATAAGACGTTGCTGATCTTCACTTTCAAAACTTCTCTGGAATTTGTTGTTTTGACGGCCAGATCTGGATCCTCGCCTTTGACGGTCTTGAGGTTTGTTCACTAGCCTGGGTAGCAATCTCTGTGCTCTCACCAGCTACCTGGGCTGCGCAGCTCCTCTTTTGTGGGCTCCCACTGTGAACCTATTCAGATGCTTCTCCCAAAGTGCTGGTGTTTTCCTCTCAAGCTCTCAGCAGGGCCCTTTTAGGGTTCAGTCAGCGCGGAGCCTGTCTGAGAGCCTTGAAAGTATAATAAAGGGTAAGTCAGCAGTCCTTGCCAAGAACCCCAAAACCTTAGTCTGTGGGCGATAACCCTCCCCATCTGGACATAAAAGCAGCCTCCCTTAAAAAAGCAAGTTTTGTCTCATCAGCGACTGACACCGAGCTGCGGGTGAAACCCAGCCCGATCCTGGGAATCTGCTTGCACACAGACAGGTACAGAACCTTTCTCCATACCCCTGACTTGTGGTGCCAAACTCTACTGTAAAACATTTACTCGAGAAAAGTCTCCAAGTGGGGTTTATTTCTATTACAAATAGCACTCGAATATTTCCCAAATGTTTTCTGAAATCAGTCCCGTGCACTTTTTAAAAGCTCTGTGTTTCCAAATTCTTTTGAAATGTGTAGTGATCAATGCAGGTTTTGAGTTGAGTATTCCTGCCCATGCCACATTTTCACCTAATTTCCAATCTTTTGTGGTATCCTTGATTAGTAAGGTACTTGATGTTATCTTTTTACTGTGGGCCCTTGACTGTAGAAAAATGTTGAAATGATTCATCGATCATAATAAAAGACTTCAAAGGGATCCAAGTTAAACCTCAGGGTTCTGAGGCACACACTAGACAGTAAATTTCTTGAATTTCAACCTCAGGACAATGAGACCAGCGGAGAATTTTGCTAAAAATGTCTAATGAGTATGTTAGTCACATCTAAAAATCATCTGTTGTCCACATGTTCACATTATATATATGTGTGTGTTGTCTCTACATATAGAGACAACACACACATATATAGGGGATGGGGGGCTGTGGGGGGAGTGCGTTGCCTCCGCCAACCATTTATAGTGTAGCAAGATGTAGTTTCAACTATTCATTTCCACTAATCCAATCCCTGAACATCAGAGGTCGCTGTAAAAGAAAAATAAAGTGACTCCCTTGGGATGGAAGCCTTGCCCCCAACCAAACCAGAGATGCTGCAAAGCACCTGATTCATACTTTGTCTCTATGGGCTCCAGTTTGAAACACAAAGTTGAAATCCATTAAATGATTGCCTTAAATCCCAATTCAGAAACACTTTTCTGTCATACTTATATGAATTCTGCCTTATGTTTTTCAAAGTAACCAAGTATTTGGCTGGATTAAATTTTTAAAAAGACAAAAGATATCTATTGTGTGTTTGGTGTTAATAAAGGTTTTAGAAATAATGTAGTGCAGGTTAAAAAATGAACACAATAAAAAATAAAGGACTCTCTTTTTATTAGAACTTGAAATTTCTGACCACAAGGAAAAAAGTCTGTAACTATGTATGGTGATGGATGATAACTAGACTTAGTGCAGTGATCATTTCTAAATTTATACAAATATTGAATTATATTGTTGTACACTTGAAACTAATATAAGGTCGTATGTCAATTATACTTCTAGGAAAAACAAGGACTTCCCTTTGGAAATATACATTTAAAGGACAGGATCTTTCTTTTAAATGTTTATTTATTCTGAGTAGGGGAGGGGCAGAAAGAAAAGGAGAAAGAGAGAGATACCAAGCAGGCTCTTTGCCATCAGCACACAGCCTGACATGGGGCTGAATCCCACGAACCGTGAGATCTTGACCTGAGCCAAAACCAAGAGTGGGACACTTAACTGACCCAGCCACCTTGGCGCCCCTAAAGTACGTGATCTCTATATACAGGCTTTCAGTTATGGAACAAACAACTCACAGGAATAAAAGGCAGAGCATAAGGAATACAGTCAAAGATACTTTAGTAACATTGCATGGTGACAGATGGTAGCTATACTCATGCTGGGCACAGAATAATGTATAAACTTTGAACCACTGTGTTATATACACCTGAAACTAATGTAATGTTGTGTGTCAACTGTACTCAAATAAAAAATATATGTAAATATGATACATGTCTTCCATTTCTTGCCATGGATTTAATGAGGAGTCGCTAAATGGGAGGAGCCAAAGGGCAATAGACACATCCCTGGGGTGTCCACAAGCTCAAAAGAAAACGGACACCTAAGTGCCTGTAGTGCCGGGCTGACTTGGCGAATAGCAAACTGGGGTTGTAAGTGACATCAAGGCTGCAAGGAAAAGGTAATCTGTGCTCACTGGTGGAATCAGGAATCACGTGGTGGTTCCATTCACCCGAGGTCTTAAAGGGTAAGTAGGACTTCAATACGAGAGAAGTCCCCAGCCAAGCATAGCACAGTCATAGGCCAAGAGCATGAGAAGGATGCCTCAGCTGTAAGGCAGCTGGTACTGGGGCCTCTGGGGGGGGGGGGGCAGGTAAGGGGGCTGGGAGTACAGGGGTGGTGATAGCACCTGCCCTTACAGTGGTAGATTAGAGTCAGGTTGTAAAGGGTTCCAGATGTGTGTAGGGAGTTAGGACATTTCTCTGCAGAAAATGGGTCCAGAGAAGGTTTTGAACAAAGAAGGACTTTAGAAAGATGAATCCTACAGTGAGCCGAAGGACAGCATGAAGCTTGGAAGGAGGAGGAAAGATTCCCTGGGAGGGGAGCGTCTGCCTTATGCAAAAATCAGGTGGGTTTTAACATGAAAATTGATGGTGGAGACAGGAAGGAGAGCAGGTACGGTTCAGCAGTAAGTCAACATTGGGTAACTGATATCATCGGGGGCAGAGGACGGCTCAAAACTTTCCAACTGGGAGAGATGGAGAGATAGGGAATTAAGGAAGACAGAGAAGGCAAGAGAAAATGCAGATGTGAAAACAATTACGTAATTAATGTTTCCTTTTTTTTTATTTATTTAAAAAAAATTTTTTTTTCAACATTTTATTTATTTTTGGGACAGAGAGAGACAGAGCATGAACGGGGGAGGGGCAGAGAGAGAGGGAGACACAGAATCGGAAACAGGCTCCAGGCTCTGAGCCATCAGCCCAGAGCCCGACGCGGGGCTCGAACTCCCGGACCGCGAGATCGTGACCTGGCTGAAGTCGGACGCTTAACCGACTGTGCCACCCAGGCACCCCAAAATGTTTCCTTTTTTTAAAAGTGATGCCTGATCTGACTCCTAAAGTCTTCAGGTTCACTGGTCAAAAAGAAAAAGGCAAACACATACACACACACACACACACACACACACACACACACACACTAGAAAAAGAGGAAAGCATGAGCATAGCCACAGAGGTGAGAGTCTGAGGCTGTCAGAATAGCAGGAGGAGAGGACGGTGGCATAGACTCAGGCCAAGTGGCAGGATGGCAGAGGGACAAATGTGAGAAATCTTTCGTAGGCAAAAATCAATAACATCTGATGATGTAGGGGATAAGAGAGATGGGGAGGATCAAGAAAGTATCTCAGGTTTCAAGCTTAAGTGACCCCTGGGATTTTGCTCCCACATTGGAAATGGAGAATAAATGTGAAGGAGGAGACAAGTCAGGGAAAGATGATGGATGCCACTTTGACCCTGCTGAGTTTAAGGGGTGGGGGAGCCAGTGGGGACAGTTTCTATCCCGATAGAGACGTGCAGAGCTGAGCTGAGAGAACCAATGAGACGAAGACACAAAGCATTACATTGCTGGCAGCAAAGTAAACCCTGCCTGTGTGGCATCACTCTGAAAGAGCAAAGAGAAAGAGAGCACGCATCTCTCTCTCTATGCAGACAAAGAACCAAACACTGAGCACCATGTAGGTCAGAAGAAAAGAAATAATCCAAAAATAGTTGCCATAAAGAGATATCGACACCATCAGACCACACGGAATTAAAAACTGTAGCAAAGGACAAGTTACTGATTCGTTCATGAGCACGCCACCCGCTATTCCACTGACAATTTAACCATCTGGTTGAGCAACAATTTGGCATTTCATTACTTCCTGCCAATCAATGGAAACGCCACCAGGATATCTGGAGGGACGCCTCCTGCCTCTCGAACCCATGTGCCATTTTAATCAACGCTTCACACTTTGAACATTCTGTATGCTAAGGTGATCAGAGAGGCAACACCATTTACAGAACAGATTAGAAAATGTCCATCTAACACTCTACTTGAAGACAACAGGGTTCTTTATCCTAGGACCCTATGAATAAAAGTTTAAGAGTTGAGGTGTTCTTGATGAACAAAAATGTGTCACTTCGTAGAGCTGGTGAAACAGATCTCCTGCTGGGATTCAGCCACTGAACTTTTGTGTGCTCTGCCTGAGCAGCCCATGGACCGAGCTCTCTTTTGGAGACTCGCATAAATGTGGAAAGTGAATGACATCACCTTCAACGGGTGCTCTCAGACGAGCTGACACCACATTTCACAGAAGCCCAAAAAATGCAGGAACTCAATCAGCTCAAATAGACATGGCGGCCGAACTTGATCTGCTAGGAATTCTCCCACCTAGAGCTCTATGAAACAATAAATGTCTAGAACCTTCTGGTTTTCAATTATTAAATGGAGCAACTTCTGTAACCAAAGTCAAATAACCTCACAAGGCCTGCTGACCACCCTTTGCGATAGAAACACCCAATAGTACGAACGGGTAACGGTGATCCGGGCTCCAAGCCCAGGAGAGGGAGAGAGGGAAGGGAAGCAGGGTCTCAGACTGCCTTTAACCCTTAATTACAGGACGGAGTGGCTCATTCACAGCTTCCCTGCCTGAGTTCTCTATCTCCCCGGCCGTCTCTGCCCCCCGCCCGCCACCCCCCCTGGGGAGGTTGTGTCCTTCTTTCATTTCTTGTGTCAGATTTCGGGCTGACACGTGGTAATTGATTCCGTTGCTGGTTAGACGGGTGTTAAGTGGGAGGGATGAAGTTTCAGTGAAAACAAATAGCACTTCATGGGTCTGACCTTTCCTCTTTGGAGCTTTTGTTGTGGTCGGCTCTGGGGTGTGCAGTTCAAGCGTGTGCGAGCCCATCGCGTCTCTGCCTGCAGTCGCCTGGTTCACCTTCATCAGCTCCCGTCGAGCCCACGGCAGCTGGACTGTCTCCGTGTCGCTTCCGGCTTGATGACGGTCCCGCGGCAGGTGGAAGCTCCAATTTGCACCCGAGACCCGGTATCCCAGAGGCCCAGGTGGCTGAGCACGGCCTGAGCCTTGTAGGGTCACGCGCCTTCATGGAGATGACCTCCACTCGGAGGATAAGACTTGGCCCTTCAATGACAGCATGCCTGTCCAAGAGCCGCTTCCAGTCTGTGGCACAATCTCAATATTCTGCTCCATCCACCCAAAGGAGGCATCAGTGCTGCGCCTCGACCGCTGTGCAATTCAAAGTGGCCTCAATAGAATGAATACTTTTGGCTTATTGTCATGAATGCCCTCTGCATTTCCCAGATCCCCTTCAGGACCGAAGGGTGCCCTTCTCCAGGGCTGGGAGGCGGTCCGTCCTCTGCAGATGCTGCCCTTGGCTGAAAGGTGCCACCTTGCACAAGATCACACCCTTTTCCTGGCACAGCTGGGATGCAAGGACCCACCGACAGGTCAGGAGCATGACAGCCGGACCCTCCTGCTCTGACTCAGCACGACGCTGAGGGCCAGGCCAACTTCCCATGGGGTAACAGCAGCATTGCTCAGCCTCTTCTCTGCCCCTTGCTGCTTCCTTCCCTCCTCCTCGGTCACAAGAGTGCCCCCTGACAAACATCCCACACGCTAACACCCCCTTCAGAGTCTGCCTCCCAGGAACCCAGCCTGACGCCAGAAGTGCCGTGAAAAAGTGGAGGCTCGTTGATAGGATTTTGGAGCTGCATCACCCACTGCCTGGCCAGCGATAAAGACCTCATCACATAGCCCATGGCTCAAGGAGGCAGTGTAATTGCTGAAACTTCCAGCATAGTGAACTAGGGTAGCCTATGGGGCAGGAAACGGCCAAGCATCAGCTGCTGGAGAAAGCCCAATGGAATTTTTATCTTTCTCATCTTTATCAAGAGATGAGACTGGGTGACTGTTGCCGGGGCTACTGATGTTGGGGAGATTGACCAGGAAGGCCTGAGGACATTAACTCTCAGTTGAATGCTAAGCATGGCAGCCAGAAGGTCCCCTTGCCAGTCTGGGAAGGGACTCTGCCATATGTATTCAAATTGTAGAGAAAGCTAAGGATCAGGCCCAGGACTTAGTCATAAAAATACCAGAACTCCACAGAACTTTATCCCGCAACCCGGCAACTCTGTTAGGGCAAAACTCAGAGCTCCTGTATGGAAGGACAGAAGAATGACACCCTGGGATACAGAGTGGGGCCATCCAGGGTGATGACCTCCAGTCTTGAAGGCTAGAACCCCCTGAACTCTCTGAGCCTCCAAAGAGGTCACTGCTCCCCATCAGAGCTAGTGCCTCCTGATTGCAGGAGGACACTGTGCAGAGACCTCTACCCTGCGAGATACACACACACACACACACACACACACACACACAGAGGATCTGTCCCCTCCTCACCTCGAGCCCTAGAATTAGGTCACAACATGATGGGCCAAGGAAATGCTGGGCTTTCCAAGGAGGGAAAGGAACAGACCCTGAGGAGCTGCAGGCTCCAGGCAACACATACTGGCAGGAGCCAGAAGAGGAGGCAGGGGCCAGGCCCTCAGGGCTCTGGATCAGGGACAGAACACAAAGCTGCAGAAGCAAGAGTTTATCAACAAGAGAACGTTATTCTGTGATCTGGATACAACACCTGTATCAGTTTTCTCAGGCTGCTGTAACAAAATACCACAGACCGAGTGGCTTCAACTACAGAAATTTATTTCCTCCCAGTCCTGGAGTCTAGAAAATTGATATCAAAGTGTCAGTAGGGTTAGTTTCTTCTGAGGGTCCCTCTTCTTGGCTTGTAGGCGGCCGCCTTCTCCCTGTGTCCTCACATGGCCGCTCTCCTCTGTGTGTGTATCGACATCCCAATCCCCTCTTCTTATCAGGACACCCATCAGATTAGATGAGGGCCCACCCTAATGACCTCATTTTAATTTAATTATTCCTTTGAAGACCCTGCATGCAACTACTATCACATTCAGAGGTACCGGGGGGTTAGGACTTCAACATATGAATTGATGGGGGTGGCGGGGGACACATAACAACACCCCAACCAAAACTTCAAGAGGCAAAATTAGCATGCTGCTGGGGTGGCTCTTGGAAGCTTGGAGCAAACGATGGCCATACTGAGGAAGTAGAAGTGCCGGGACCACCACGATGGACAACGAAGGACGAGTCGAAAGGCTCAGGGGATCGGGGAGAGGACAGGTTGAATGCACAGAAAGGCCAGAAAACCCAGTAGATGCTGTTCCACGGGAGACCCCAGGGCATTCCACATGCTGAAGCGAGGAGGAGTGAGCTGGCGAGAGCCGACAGCACCACTGAAAAGCTTCTCTGCAGGGCCGGGCGGCAGGAGACGGCAGCACAGGAGCAGCATGACAGGACCCAAAATAGGAGAATCCAGCAGCCGTCAGGAGCTGGCCTGACAACTGTCCTGATGAGTGCGTGCCCAGGGGTGATCTGGGCAGAGAGAAGAGATGAATCTTAGAGAACAGCACCCCCAGAGGCTGGCAGAGCAACGAACCAAAGTATTGCTCTGTCCATCCTCCCAGAGGACTCTGCCCTGGAGGATCGGGACACTGGGTGAGTGAACCCATTCTCTAGCCATTACCCTGGTCCCCACAGGAATCATGGGGATGGGATGGGCAGTGGCAAACCCCCACACAGATAAGAGCTACCATAGTGAAGACGTCCAAGGGGAAGACTCTAAAACTGCCCCCACCCCAGCCAAGAGAGCAAATCCAAAACAATATCATATCCTGGGGTGGATTTTAAAGCTGAGAATTGCCCTCAAAGACTCACAGGGTACACAGAGCGGCTCCTATCCTTTCACCATTGAATTAATCAGCCTGGTGTCTACAGAAATCAGATGGGTGCTGGAGGATGATGGTCTCCCACAAACTTAGGCAGCCAGCCACAGCTGGCACTGAGGCTTCCTGGCCTGACGGTGTAACCTCACTCAAGCATACGCTCGGGTACAAAGAATGCAGCCTTTGATCTGGGGACTGTGCCCTTTTGGTTCCTATCAAAAGAGAATCGGAAACCATTCACATTAACTCAGAACAGACAAAGGTAGTCACTTGCAGTGTTGACTCGGGGTTTATGTTAACTCTCCCCTCTGTGTCACCACGCAGTCTGAGGAGGCCGGGACCAGCTGGCCATCTGTAGGACATCACCGTGGTGACGACATCGTGTGAACGGGACCGGAGAAGCAACAAGTGGCAAATACACTGGCGCCTTCATAAGTCAGACTCACCCAATAAGCACAATGGAAGTGACTCCCCGAGGACTCAGGGCCCTGCCACATCAGTATCCTTTTTAAAGGTCCCAGATCTGGGGCATGCCAGGATATCTTAGCCAAAGAACAGAACAAATTATTGGACCTCACTCTTCCTAAAACAAAGACCTCAGCACAACACTGGGTGGGTTTCTTTGGGTTCTCTGGGTTCCACAGTTAGGAGTACTGCTCGCGTCCATTTCAAAGGGACACAAAAGTTTTGAATAGGGACCAAACTGGAAAAGGGTCTGCGAAGAAAGGCCCAGGCTGCAGGGCAAGTGACTTAAAACTTGAGCCTTGTGGACCAGCAGATGCTGTGGCATTAGAAGCATTAGAGATGAGGGGTGTCTATGTGGCTCAGTGGATTAAGCGTCCGACTTGATCTCAGGTCATGATCTCATGGTTCATGAGTTCAAGCCCCATGTCGGGCTCTGTGCTGACAGCTCAGAGCCTGGAGCCTGCTTTGGATTCTGTGTCTCCTTCTCTCTTGCCTCTCTGCTGCCTATTCTCTCTCTTTCTCTCTCTCTCTCTCTCTCTCTCTCTCTCTCTCTCTCAAAAATAAACATTAAAAAAAATTTTTTTACAGCATTAGAGATGGAAAAAGACACTCCCAGCTCAGACCCATAGAGTTCCAGAATAGGCCATGTCAACTACAGCAAATAACTACACAACTTTAGAGAAAACGGCTCCTAGCATGCTACTGGGCCCTGGAAGAAATGGAGTACCTGACCCCGGGACATCAAGTAACCAGTCATCCATGACGGGCTGGGCTGCATCACACCCATAAAGCCACATGGTTGGGCAGGCCCAGCTGCAATTCCTTGTAAAACAGACATCCGTACCAAGGGCCATACAAGCCATACAGGCGGGTAGCCCAGACCCCGCATTACTCACCACTTTTGCTAAGTACCTCTCGGTAGCTCAAACCTACTGCCACATGCAATGTCTGTTATGAACAGCTGACGGAGGAGGGAAAAGACCACGCTTGATTTATCCTGGGGTCCACTGAATATGAGGGTACAAGCAGAAATTTGCCAGCGGCTGCAATATGGCCTCCTTCACAGGGTAGCCTTGAAAGACAATAACGAGAGGAAACCATCCCAGTGGACACAGCTTTGGATGGCACATACTCCATGTTTAAGGGGAATCTGGAAACTGCCCATGGGCAGAAAGCATAAACTTCTTACGCTTCAGTGGGATGTCCTGGGTCATCCTGTCCCTGAATCTAGCGGAGCATCAGAATTATTTGAGAAACTTTTAAATGGAGATCCCTAACCCCCTCCCCCAAATTACTAAATAGACATTCCAGATATGGAGCTCACAAATCTATGTTTTAATAAGATCCATAGTGATTCTCATATTGCTAGTCCTGGTATATAGGAGACATTCATCTAAGTGACAAGCAACGTCCCAGTGAAGAACAAAAATACTGATAAATTAGCAAACACATAACTAAATGTATTGTGGGAACTATTTTTCTGTATATTTGTGTATCAAATCATTATGTTGTGCACCTTAAAATTATACAATGTTAAATGTCAATTATTTCTCACAAAGCTGGGGGGGAGACAAAGCAACATTGTTTTTAATTTTGTTAATGTTTATTTGTTTTTGAGAGAGAGAGAGAGAGAGAGAGCGCGAGCATGAGCAGGGGAGGGGCAGAGAGAGAGGGAGACACAGAATCCGAAGCAGGCTCCAGGCTCTGAGCTGTCAGCACAGAGCCCGACGCAGAGCTCGAACTCACAGGCGGTGAGATCGTGACCTGAGCCAAAGTCAGGCACTTAACCAACTGAGCCACACAGGCACCCCAACAATATTAAAAAAAAAGCAAACACATATAACACAAATGCTTTAATACATATTAGCTTTTTTATTCTCACAACCACCCTATGAAGTGTGTGTTATTATTAACCTCATTCTCTATTAAGAACACTGAAGTTAAATGACTTACTCAAGGTCATACAGCAAGGGAACGACAGAAGTAGTATTTAAACTTAGTCTCTGTGCTTGATCATGACACCCATAGTGAAAAGGGCAGTCAAGAAAAGAGAAGATGGAAGAAAATCTGTAATCCACAAAGCACATACAGATTGTAGGGCCAATTCCTGTATTTACTTTAAATGAAGGCAAATGGTTTTCCAAATTCTTTGACTTCGAGGACAGAAACCATTTACAGTAGCATATGAGCGCCACTTAGTGGCAAATAAGGCCACTCAGCGTAACTGCTCTAAGCTGAAATTAGATCAACTAAGAAAGGACAGAAAAATTATTAAAATTTAGTAGGCTCAAGTTTCCAATTTCAGAACGAGTGAATTCCAGTTCCAGAAGGATGAATTATTTGACTTCCAGAAAAAGCTTTAAGACTACGGTGAGGTTATAAAATGAGGGAAAACATCAAAATGGATAAAGTCAATAATAATCATAGGAATGATGTCAGTCTAGGTTTTTGCTTTTTTCTTTTTTTAATAAAAAGACAATAGTAATAAAACATAAAAAAGAAAAAGCCATATGGCAAATTATTTTAAGTTTATATCCTTATAATAAACTTATTACAGGCGTTCACTAAAAAAATTCATGACTAACAAATAATCTTTTCCAGGTACTCTCCTAATTCCACACAGTCTTCCCATCCAGGTGTTAAGGTACGACCTGCTCCCACCTCTATCCCATGAGACCTCATGACTGCCTAAGAAGCAGAAAAGTGCCCGAAGTTTAGGAACCCACTACTTGTCTTCCTGATTTCTGAGAGATGTGTTTTCTCTCAAGATCTGTTGAAGCCACGCACACAACACCAAGGCAAGAGGGTTTCGAATTCACACAATGGGAGACAGTTCATCTTGTGAGAAGCAGGGCTGGAAAGAAGGTGGCAAGGCCATGAGCAGAAGATGATGTCAGGGCCCCAGAAGGCATCATCCAGGGCACAGCCAGGGTACAAGAGATTTAGAAGGCAGAGGGTGTTTCCCTGAGCAGAGTCCGGCCTCCATAGCCTCTGACAGCCTTTCCAGGTTCTCGAAACCATTAGGGTTCATTCCCACCGCTTCTTGAAGCTCCAACTCAACCTTAAATAGGAGTCATAACAGCTCTTCAGCAGGACTTCTTTTAGGGACAAATGTCCTCCCAAAACGGATGAACCTCAAAAGCATGACGCTAAGTGAAAGTAGCTAGACACAAAAGGCCACATGTTGTATGACTCTAGCATTGTATTCCATCCACCAGCACAGGTGAATCCATAGAGACAGAAAGCAGATTGGTGGTTACTAGGGGCTGGGGGAGGCAGGAGTGGAGAATAACTGCTCAACAGGTAGGAGGCTTTACACTAGAGAGATGAAAATGTTCTGGAACTAGATTGGGGGCGTTGGTTACAAAACACTGTGAGTACAATAAATGCCACTGAATTGTCCACCTTCGAATGGTTAATTTGATATTATTTGAACATTACCTCAATAATAAAATGTTATGTTTATATATTTTTATTTTTATTTTTATTTTTATTTTTATTTTTAATTTTTAATGTCCTTCCTTCTGCGGCCAAGTCCAGAGATATTGCAGATTTTAACTCTGCGTTTCACCTTAGGATTTTTGACCAGGGTATTTTAACTTTTGAATATTTAGTGAGAATTAGTTCTAAGATTTAGTTAGAACCTGAGGCCGCCACCCTCCAGATCGAGAAGATTATTCCAGCCTTCTGTAGGAACAGTGTCAGCTAGTAAGAAATGGGAGAGAAGTTGTCACCTGGGCCCCCTCGAAGAGAAAAGACAGCTCACGTTCAGCCAGAAAACTAGAAAACCAGCTACTCCCACTTCAGATCTGTGCTTTGCACCATGCTGGACGTTCAGACAGGTGGGTTAGGTCTGACAAGAAGCAAGGGGCTTTGGCCCTATCTGTGGGAAGCGCCCAGCTTCATGACCCTGGGGCACAAGAAACCTGGAGTCTGGAAGAATCCAGCCCCTCATCTGCAAAGCTTTCTCTCAAGAAGCATCAGAAGGCAATCAGCAACTGGCCGACAAGCACGAATTCCAAACACACACCCAGTTAATGGAAACCACACACGCACAAACTAGAGATATTTTCTACCTGCCAGTGACAATCTGGAGGGGGAGAAGCGAACGGAAAGTAGCCACGGGGGCTTTATTCAGAATACTCGACATCTAAGGGGGAATCGAGTTTCTCAAAAATAAAGGCTCTCTGTTTACAAACATACTGTTTTTGCCAAAAGGAATTCTTTATTTTAGGTGCTTTGGGAAAACTGCAGAGTCCTCGGGTTTGGGGCCAAAGACGCCCAAATGTTGCAATCCTAAACCTTTGGCACTGACAAAAACATGTTTGCAAGTGGAAAGTTTTCGGTGCAGACTTTTCGTGTTGTTTTGTTTGGGTGTGTGTTTGTTTGCTCGCTCGGTGCCGAAGGATCTCCTCCGCATCTTCTCAGAATCAGGGAGCGGGGATCGTCGCTGCGTTTGGGATGTTGGCCCCAAACCACCTGTACCCCAACTTGTGCATCCTGTGTGGCTTGAGGCAATAAAACAGCAGCCATTAAGTTTAGGGAGGCACCTTTTTCCTGTCTTCAAACTGACCATGGAGCCTGGGACAGTCAGATGGGCCACAAGGAGCTCTTGCTCTGTCCCTGTGGGTTTCATGCAGGCGGACTGGACTTCTGCATTTCTGTCTCTGGTTGACCCAATTTGCTCCCTAGGTCAAACCCCGGCAGGCCACCTTGCCATCTCTTTCCACCCTTCTCTGGTACTCCCTGTGCCGAGGTAACAGGCTGACCTCTTAACTCTAGACACAGCCCAGCAGAATGTATAGACAGAAAGTGTAGAATTTCCAGACAGCTCTTGACGTTGTAACAGAGCAGGGCCAATGGTCTTGAAACCCAAGGTTTTTGATTGACAAGGCTAGGGCACTCGGGAACTCGCGACCGAAGACTGGATCCTGCCCGGGGAACACAGGAGGGTCCAAGGGCCCCACCCAGACGCTAGACAAGGACAGGCCAAGGGACCAGGCCCCAGAGGGACAGCATGGGAAGAGCCCAAGTCAGAGCCTGAGGCCTGCCTATCGCCCGTGGGGGGGGGGGGGGGGGGGAGACCAAGAGGGAACAGAACGGGCGCCCCCGTTCAGTCCTGCAGGTGTTCTAGAGAGCTCCAAGCTCGAGCCCATCCTCGCCCAAAGGAGGAATGCTCTCCCGCCTGCCTGGTGTGAGTGTAGGCAAAGACAACCCACAGCTGATGGCTGCTCTTGTCCTGTTCTCCACTTCGGCCCAGCCCCAGCCCGTCCTCCCTCTTCACTGGCCTTTCAGAGAACCGCATCTTCTGAGTCACTCACTCAAGATTCTTGGCATCAGCTTTGCTGTCTCCCCCCACCCCCCCGTAGCTCATGTACTGCCAAATACCATAGAGTCTATCTCCCCGGTGTCTTTAACACCCATCCCTGGTTTTCATTACTGTTGTCACCGCTGGATGCCAGAATCTCATCATGTCTCGATGGAGCCAATTTAATATTCCCTAATTAATACCCCACCTATAATTAATACCCTAATGTCTCCCCCACATGAGTCTTTGTAAACTTCTGTGCTACTTGTAATCTGACTCCTGTTTCCCTCCTCTGGCCGCATCCCTCTCTGTTCCCCCTCCTTCTTCTCCATCTCTACACATACATCACCACCCCCCATTCCCCTGTTCCACACAGACTGCATTCTTTCTGGTTTCTCCAATGCAGGGGTGACAGTGTGACCCCTCAGAATCCTTCACAGAAGCTGTCCTCTTTGCCTAGAACACTCTAGCCCCCTTTCCTCTTAACTCCTACTCAACTTCCAGATGGCCTCAGTGTCGCCTCCTCCAGGAAGCCCTCCATGCTTTCAGTAATGGGCAGCAGAAACACCGATTCCCACTGGCATAAATGGTTAAGGAACGCTATTGATGCCATTGAACAGGAGACTCAAAGGGTACAGGGGTATCATGCCATCTCCAGAGACCCGTCTCGCTTCCTCTTGGTTTTTTGCAGCCCCTGGGGTCAGCTTCGTCTTTAGCACATGCCTCTCCCAGTTCTGCTCCATACCCAGAAACTGCAATGTCCAGGGGAAGAGGGGAGTCTTCTTTCTGCACCTCCTCTTAGGTGCGCAGACATTTCCAGAAGCATTCCCTTCTTCCCCAACCGCCACTAGGCTTCCCCTTCCATTTCGTTGGCCGCAATTAGTTCACGTGTCCATCGCTCATTCAAGCGCTGGCGAAGGGTTATGGGTGCTACCTGTCGAGCCGTCTCTCACACCTGCATGCGAGGTCAGCCTCCCCTGTGGCGTGAGATGGTGCTGGAGAGAGCAGATACCTGATCAAAACCCAGATTCCTTTTGGAAGGAAGTGGGAAGCAAAGGCAACCAGAGTTCAGTCTCCTTCACATTTGATTCTATGTTCCTTCAACAGCTGGCTGCCTTGGTCCATTTGAACAGGACACCATAGACTGGGTGGCTTATCAACAACAGAAGTTTCTCACGGTTCTGGGGGCTGGGAAGTCCAAGATCAAGTCACCAACAAATTCAGTGTCTGGTGAGGACCTGCTTCCTGGTTCACAGACAGCTATCATCTCACTGAGTACTCAAGTGGTGAAAGGGACCAGAGCTCTCTGGGGCCTCTGATAAGGACACTAATCATTAAGGACACCTCACATTCATGAGAGCTCCACCTTCATGACCTGAATGAATCACTTCCCAAAGCCCCCCCCCCCTTCAAATACCATCACCCTGGGGGGTTAGGACTTCAACATATGCATTTGGGGGTGATATAATAATTCAATCCATTGCATCTGCTCCTGACCCCCCAAAGTTCACGTCCTTCCCGCATGCAAAATACATGCACTCCATCCCAACAGGCCCCAAAGTCTGAACTCATTCTAGCATCTACTCTGAAGCCCGAAGTCTCATCTACGTACCGTCTGGATCAGGTGTGTGTGAGACTCCAGGTACATTCATCTGGAGGCAAAATCCTCTCTGGCCATGAATCTATGAGACCAAGCAAGTTAGGTGCTTCCAAACTGCAATAGTGGGATATGCATAGGGCAGACATTCGCATTCCAAAAGGGAGAGACGGGAAAGAAGGAAGGAGCGACAGGTCCCTGGTAAGTCCGAAATCTAACAGGCCAAACAACATTAAGCCTGGAGAATGTTCCCTTCTGGTTCGATGTTGTGCCTTCCAGCCCACTGGGGTGGCACCTTCACCCCTACAGCTCTCTGGAAGGCCCTGCCTCTTCAAGACTACAGCAACAGGGTCATCTTCCACCGGTTCCTGAGCTCTCGTTAAGTTGGCAGTGAGAATACACCATCCTACGCCCCTTTGCCTGGTCCCTCTTCCCCCACCAAATCTCCATACTGAAATCTCTTCTTTTAAAGCCCAACCACATAGGTCGGTTCCAAAATGAGCCTTTTCTGATCTTTTGAATCATGCATACTTGGCTCACCTATTTAGATTTATAACCTTTAATGACATCACAGAGAACCCTGTACCCTGTATCATAGAAACTGGAATCTGGGACTTCTTTGAACTTCCTTTTGTCAAAGCTGGTGTGACTTACCTCTGCACTCCCTCTAGCCCCTGACCCCGTGTTTTGCACACAATGGATATGCCATAAGGGGGTGGAGGGAACCCAACTCAGGGTCTGCAGTCAAGCATTCTAGGCCGAGCTCAGCCATGCACCTACCATGTAAGCTGGGACAAGTCATTGGGCCTCCCAAAAATAAAATGAGGCTCCTGGGTCAGATGTTTCAAGACCCCATACAGCGCTGTACTTGTTTCTTAGGGTATTGCTGCAACAAATTTCCCCAAACTGGGTGATTTAAAACAGAATTCTATTCTCTCCCAATTCCAGAGGCCAGAAGTTGAAAATCAAGGTGTCAGCAGATTTGGCTCTTTCTGGAGGCTTTGAGGGAGAATTTTTTTCATGCTTCTCTCATAGATTCTGGTGGTTGCCAGAAACCCTTGTCATTTCTTGGCTTATAGAGGCATCACTCCAGTCTCTGTCTTTGTCTTTCCATGCTGTTCTCCCTCTGTGTATCCCTGTCTCAACCTTCCTCTCTTTTCTCTGATAACAACACCAGTCAGTGAATCTAGGGCTCACCCTATGACCAGGATGATCTCATCCTGAGATCGTTAACTTGGTAACATCTACAAAGACTCTATTTCCAAATAAGGTCCCATCCACAGGTACCAAAAGATAGGACTTGAACATAGCTTTTGGGAGAACACAATTCTACCCACAACAAGCTCTAACACGGTGGGATTCTACTAGTTATTTAAGCCTGGCTAGATATTACAGAGAAAACACAAACTAAGGACCACTGAAGTCTGAAATATTTCCTTCCTTTTTTTTTTTTTAATTTTTTTTCAACGTTTTTTATTTATTTTTGGGACAGAGAGAGACAGAGCATGAACGGGGGAGGGGCAGAGAGAGAGGGAGACACAGAATCAGAAACAGGCTCCAGGCTCTGAGCCATCAGCCCAGAGCCTGACGCGGGGCTCGAACTCACGGACTGCGAGATCGTGACCTGGCTGAAGTCGGACGCTTAACCGACTGCGCCACCCAGGTGCCCCACCTTTTTAAAACTACATGTAGATCCCTATTGCGGATCATTCAACATGATGAATTGAAGGTTAAGCAACTTTTTTTAATTTCTCTTTTTTCATTTCTTAAAATACTAGCAGTGAGATGACCTCCAAATTTCAGATACTGATCCTGAACACTACCTATTCACTATAGGATTATTTGTCTTGGCTCCTGTTTCCAATCCACAGCCTAGAAGTCATCAAAAACACTGTCTCAGAGGGAGCGTATTGGTCCCAGCTGCCTTTTCACTTCCCCGTGCTTTAAAATCCCCAACAATGAAGGCAAGCACTCTTGGAATAATCGCAGGGAGGCCCCTATGTTTACAGAGCCCCTGGCCTGTTTCAAAAGACACATGGGGCCACAAGGAGACCAGCAGCCCCACTATAGCTGCGGAAGTCACGCAGTATTCCCACCACACTCCAGACAAGCACCATTTTTAAAATGCATCTGCCATTAGGAAAACTATTTCTGATACTTCTTTATCAAGTTGTACCAAATGATGCCATTGATGGATGAGGTGGTTCAAAACGAGAGGCAATCATTTTTCCTTCACGACAAATGTACCTCTCCAGGCTTCATGGCTGGCAAACCGATCCTATAGAACCCAAACCCTCAGAGACAGAGCTCCACCAGGGAACAAGGCTGAGCTGTGTGCTGGTCTTACGTTATGTCTATTCTAAAAGTTGACTTTGGCAGGTGTGTTGAATACTCACACAATATATCTACTCCCAGAAAAGATAAGGGGAAAAAAACTCAAACACTAAATTTTCTTTAAATTCTCACTTGGAAGCAAACACCTTGGCTTTAAAATCCTTGTTTCAGTGATGATGGACTAGTTGGAACAAATTATAAGGAAAATATTGCAGCTATAAATAACTTATTTTTAAAGAACCCTTGTGCTAAAGTATCTCCTGAGTAGCAAATTCTAAGGAATGTAAGCCTCCAGATTATATTCTATCTGAGGCAACATTTTTCCAGAACCCTTGGAACATGTCTAAGTAATGAAATAAACTCAGTAATCTTTTAAAGGGTTCACTGTGAAAAGATATTAGGGGAAAACAGATGATCATGGACTCGTGCTTGTACCTTGGGGTAAAGGAAAATGAGAAGAACTCTAAATATCTAAGATGAAGAAACTCCACAGCCAGACGAGCCCTGGTTCAAATAATCAGGAATGTTTCCAGCCACTGCCAACTTTCTCCCTTACAATAATGAATGGGTTCAAAGGGTCCATTCAAAAGGGGTCTTCACCATGCTTTCCAGTTTCTTCTGCTGTCCTACCTCAAAAGACCCTAAACACCTTTCCCAGTGCCCCCATTTCCTACATTCTAGAACAAAATGACAAAATTAAACTTCGTAAAAGTCTGTGTAACACAACCTTACAAAACCTGTTATTGAAGTTCAACAATGTATTTTTAAACTAATAACGTGAATTTTTCCATGCAGAAGAGTCATATAATTGGGTCACTGAAAAAAAAAAATACACAGCTGTAATAGAAAACATTTCGGAAAAGGATATTCATACTTCAAAAGCCCTGACTAATCATAAAGTGATGCAAATTTGAAAGGAAATACTTAGATTGTATTTTTACCCAGCTGAACAGTCAGATGTTTAGAAATACCCTGGATTTTTCTACATATTTCCTCCTGTTAATAGCAAAACTGCTCAGATGCTGTAAAAAAAAAAAAAGGTGGGGGGAGACACACACACTTTAAAAACTTTATGTATTCTGTGTATTTTTCTTAATTACAGCTGCTCCATTCTGGTTGCAAAGGAGATCTGATTGCAAAGATTTTAAAGCTAAGATATTTACCCGGAGGTGCCACAGAGTTATTTTTATGAAAAATACTGAGAAGTACAAGTCTGGGAATACGCATAGAACTTCAAATGAGAGGCTGGAAAAAGAAGGAGGTGATGAAGGACTTAGCACATTTTCGGTTTGTTTCTCTTACAACCTGTGAGAGAACCCAGACAGTCGATGGGCTCCAGGAGCAAACTCAAGATGGCTGCTGTCCAGAGAGTTTGGCAAAGCCCAGGCGAGGAGGAGAGGCTCATAGTGAGCTGGCCTCCTAGACAGGAAGGTGGTGACAGCAGCAGCCGAGTTGCATGGCATGTGAGCCTAGAGGACAAGCTCTGGCAACTGCCTGAGCGGTCCCTTGTGGCCTTTTCTTCAAAAGTGAAGATGGGGGCGTCTGGTCAACCACAGGTGAGGTGGCACTTCAGGGAGAGACTATACACTGTCAACTCCGCCAACCCTAATGAAGACCAGACACCCTGAAGTATTTGCAGAGTTGGCGGGATGGGAGTGAGAAGTAGCATTGGGTTGCCTCAGACCACCACCAGCTAAGCAGACCTGCCCAGCGAGGGAGGAGGGAGACAGTGTCCCCTGGAACTCCCTGGGCAAAAGGCAGAATTTTTCAATGCAGATTCAAAACAGGCCATGGTGGGCTTGTGCCAGGTTTGTGCCTGGGTGACTGCCTGGCCCTTTCCCCGAAATAGTACATGGAACTGCAAGGAATGTGCTCTGGCCCCTTTTAGATCCTGGTCCTGAAGACACAAGGCTGGGAACCAGAGGAGCACATTTCCTCAAAGGCCTTATCACCACTTCCTGGCATTTGTTTCCTGTTTCAGAGCCTGTCCCTGAGAAATGGGGAGAAAACAGAGCTCACAGCAGTGAAACCTGGAGACTTCCATCCTGGCATCCTGGGATCCACGGAGGCCGGCCTCTCTGAGGAATGCACACACGGAGGAGTTTACCACAGAACTTGAGTTCAAGAAGAAGGCTTCACTTTCTTTTTCTGAAGTTGTTTTTAACATTTATTCATTTTTGCGAGACAGAGGCAGAGTGTGAGTGGGGAAGGGGCAGAGAGAGAGAGGGAGACACAGAATCCGAAGCAGGCTCCACTCCAGGCTCTGAGCTGTCAGCACAGAGCCCGACTCAGGGCTGGAACTCACGGACCACAAGATCATGACCCTAGCTGAAGTCGGAGGCTTAACCCACTGAGGCACCCAGGCGCCACGCGAAGGCTTCACTTTCTAAAGATGTCATGCTCAGCATTTCCAAGAATAAGCTTATTTTTTTAAATAATAATTAAATCTGGCCATCTTCAATCAGAAGGTAAGTCAATAAATAAAATGTTCCAATAAAGTCTGCAACATAATTTTCCATAGTGGTCTTATGATCAACAAGAAAAACCCCTTGTTTTATTTCTTTGGGAGGGAGGTGAGGGGACCTATAACCACAGAAAGCTATGTGACTCACCTCGAGCACAGCCTAGTGGTCACAGAGGAGGAGAGAAGCATGGATTCTCCCAGGAACCCAGGGTTACTATTATGGGTGGGACTGTGTCCCTCCCCAAACACCACCACCACCAGCAAATCCATATGCTGAAATCCTAACCCCTGGAAACACTTGGAAATAGTGCTGTTGAAGATGTAATTAGTTCAGTTAAAATGAGGTCATGCTGCCATAGGGCTAGCCCCTAACCCAATATGGCTGATGGGCTTATCAAAAAGAATGCCCTGTGAAGAGAAAGGTACACAATGAAGGAAGACGATAGGAAGACACAACAAGAGAGCCATCTACAAGCCAAAGAGCACCTGAGGCACCAGAAGCAAGGGGAGATGCCTGGGACAGAGTCTCCCCCAAAGCCCTGCCAAGGAACCCACACAACCCTGCTCACTCACACTGTCATCTCAAACTTTTGGGGTCCAGAACCATGAAAAAATACACTCCGACTGTCTAAGTCACTCGGTTTGTGGTACTTTGTTACAAATGCACCAGGAAGCTAACACAATCGTATGTGATTTTTGTAGGCCCTGGGCACTTTGGCCTGTGTGGGCCCCTTCCTCCATAAAAAATATTCAAGTTACTTTGTGACTATATTGGTACAAAGATAAATAAGGGGCGTCTGGGTGTCTCGGTCAGTTAAGCATCCAACGCTTGATTTCTGCTCAGGTCGTGATCTCACAGTCCTGAGATGGAGCCCCGTGTCAGATTCTGTACTGATAGTGCAGAGCCTTCTTGGGATTCTGTCTCTCCCTCTCCCTCAGCCCCTCCCTCACTTACTCTCTCATAAATAAATAAATAAATAAATAAAAATAAAAATAAAAATAAAAATAAAAATTTAAAAGATAAATAAAATCCAGGCTAGATCATATTTAATTTTTATTTCTGATTTTAAAAAAGTAAAAACATCTTCATGAGCCCCTAGAAATCTCATGGGCCCTCCACACTGTACTCCTGAGCCTCATGGAGAAGATGGCCTCATAGACACAGTCACCAGAGTGCCCAGACTCGGGCATGTGCCCCCCTGTTCTTTATCTTGGTGCCATATTGAAACTACCTGTCATTGTGTCTGATAATGCCTCTCTCCACCCCTGGCTAGAACATACCCAGGCAAAAAGACTGTTTTATTTATCTTTGCAGCCCCAGCATCACTTGGCACATAGTATGTGCTCAAAAAATAGCTTGTGAACCGACTTGAGTTGCATTAACTTGAACCGATAAAGATCCAGGGTTGTTTAAGGTCATTCCTGAAACATGAAGCAAGAAAAGAGAAAAAGAAGGAAGTTTTGGCAAGAACAGAGCCTTAATAACTGAAGCCTTAGCTCCTGGTAGCAGGGTGAGGATCTGGGAGCTCATCCCAGGAAAGTTTGGAAACTGAAATAAAATGAGTGTTTTATAACCATCCATTCTGTTCCATTTTTTTTTCTTTCTCCCTCTCTCCATCTTTGAACTTGTTTTTCACTCTCCAGGACTTAGAGAAGTTCACTTACATCAGAGCTACTTGCTTTTCTTTCGGTGAGGGTTTCTCAAATTACAGCTTTTCCACTGAGACTTTTCTGGCAGTGGATTTGGCCTTTCTAGATCCAGCCACGCTTATCGTCCATGACAATGCTATATTTTAAGTTGCCCTGATCCCTGAATAATTTCTGCTTTTCCTGCTGACCAGTCTGCATCTTTGCCATATTTCCATGTAAAAAGTCCTTCTCTGCACTAGGATCCCACAATGGCAGTTAAGTAAACCTCCCTTAGCCCTTTGCCACGACATAAAAATTTTAAACCAGAAAGAAAGAAATTAACATTCCATTGGGCACTGGAGAGAGATAAAGAATCGCAAAAACTTACATGATTGCTGGGAGGATAAGACTTCTAGATTTCTAATTGCGTACCATAACCTTCCTAGAAGAGCATTCCCCAAAATGTATTCAACAGAATGCTGATAGTGTCACACAAATGAAAGGTTCCAAGGACATAAATCTGGAAGGTACAGGGGTTTAGAAACCTAAGACAGTTTCTACTATGCAATAGGAATGTCTACGAGACAGATAAAACATTCAGCATTTCACGGACAGACTTAACCACGGACTTATCCTACAGGTGGAGTGGAGAACAGGGAGAAAACGGGCTTCAAAGGGCACCTGTTCTAGGAAATACTTTGGCAAATACTGGCCTAGCCACAATATGTTGAGTTTTAAAGGAGAGACACCATGATGGGCATAAGGATCCCCCACAGGCCAAAGTGGTTAGAGAGGGTGTGTTAAAAGCAGTATGATTTGCATTAGTGCTCAAAAGACAGAGCAAGGAGCGTGCGAGTGGAGGGTGCTTGGGAAAATAGCCTCAGCAAAGGAGAAAATTTATGAGATGTGTTTGAAGACCACAGAAGACTGGTGTGGAAGGCATGCTATAGAAGAGATCAAAAGGCCTGGGAAGAGCGGGAGACACAGAGGAGAAGGAGACAGAGAACCTCATCCTGGAAGCGTGGGAAACAAGAGTCAACTTCAAGGCAAAATCACAGACATTGGGTGCTGAAAGAACATATTTGGCTCCAATCGATACATATGATTCCTACTATCTGCTCGACAGGGAGGAAAAGGGGTGCCAAGGAGCAGGGGCATGAACTTGGCAAGTAGGGGAGCCACAGTGGTGTAGGGGCAAGGGCCCTGGGGATGTTAGGAAGCTCACATTCCACATCTACCACTGCCAAGACTTTGGACAAGTTAAGTTCCCATGGACCCAATGTCCTCATCTGTGAAATAAGATAAGCTGATGCTATGGTCCCTTATCATTCTAACATCCTGTCAGTCTCTGATGATGTGAAAGTCATGTCCATCTAAAGCCAGCGTGGCTGGATGGAATGGGGCACTTTGAGGTCAGACCCCACACTCCTTTCTCCCGCAGCGAGCTTACCAGAGAGCGTTTCAGCTGACAAGTCTCTCTCAGCCCAATACAGCTGCCTATGCCATGTGCACAAGGGGTGGGAACCCAAGAGGCATGAGTTCTGAGAGAATCAAGGGACAGAATATTGAGAGACAAGAGAGCAGAAGAATTGCAGAGGGTGTCTTCTTGCCTTTTGAATTCAGGCAAGCTGATTGCCACACCCTCCTGAATCTTCAATGATGGAATCAACCAGATGCCATTTCCTACACCCTGAGAGTCAATTAACACCTCCTGCGTCTGTAAAATCAAGAAATCTGTAATAGCTTCATAGGGTTGCAGAGTGGGTTGAACAGCATAGGTTTTATAAAACAGAAAACCCCGTGCCTGGCCTAGAGTGACAAGTCAATACTTGGCTTTGCAGTCTACGTGTGTTGTGCTCAGACCTGATTATCTCCCAGGATGCATCACTGATGTGTTGCTCCCTCCACCCTGCCATGACCCAATTCACCCCCAAGGCTCTTCCCTGCCTGGCTATGGGACCCTGATCCAACCACTCACAGCTTCCTTTGTGTCAATGCTGCAACAGACAAAGAAGGACCAAAAAAAAAAAAAAAAATAGACCCACTTGAGCATCTCAAACTTCTTTTTACTTACAGCCACACTATAATTTTAGCTAAAATGTTGGAATAGTTTTGTTTTCCATTATTAGCACGATTCTTACTTACCGGGATGAAATATGGTTTCCTCTGGTTAAAAAAAAAAATGCCCAATATGTTATAAAAGATGAAGTAATGCCTAGTAACCTTGCTTGTTTTTAAAACCCCTTCCTATCAACTGCTAGAGGGACTTGGTTTAATGTTGATCCATGCCACAGTATATTTGCTTCACTTCCAGCTTCTGGCTAACCCCTTAATGGGTAAGTTAATTGGGTAACATGAGTCAATTAATCAGAACGCATAGTTATTTTTATGAACTCTATTGCCAATGCATTAATTTATGACATGTGTTTCATATATTGGAAGAATGGCTAAAATGTAAGTATAGATTTTCACATGATATATGGTTCTAAAAGTCAGATGCCGTGAATGATTCACGCATTCATTCATCTAAGAAGTGTTAAGCACCTACTAAGAACCAGTCATGATTCTAAGCACTGGAGGTAATAGATGAATCAAGTCAAAGAAAGGCAGTAGGCACACAAACAAGTCCTTACACACAGATTTCTGATGGAGGTGTGGATATGGTAGGATTGTGCACAGTGTCAGGACCACATCACTGCCAGAGGGTCAACCAAGGTTTCAGAGGGGCAGAGTTGCATCCAGAAGAATGAGTAGGGACTCAACTCGATGACAGATGAAGAAAGTGGATATAGTGATAGAAAGACATTCCAGGTATTAGAAATTTCCTCTGAAAATGCCTCAAGGCACCAGGGAGCAGAGTAATTCACAATGGCTAGGACATAAGGTCCAGGGAATGAGAGAGAAGAGATGAGCAGGAGCTAAGTGGAAGAACAGCCAGAGCTTAGAAGATCTTGAGAAACACACTAAAGATTTGGGGCTTTATCCTGAAGGCAATGCAGAATTTCTGAAGGGTTTAAGCAGGAGGGATGGTGTCATAAGATGCTTAAAATATCATTCTGGATACTGGCAGGAAGAGACTAGCCCAGGAGGTAGTACAGAGGTTCAGATGAGTGATGATGAAGGTCTGGGGTGAGCCAGAGGCACTTGGGAGGGATACAGACAGTAGATTTCAGGTATATTTTTTTCCAATTATATTGAGAGGTAATTGACTCAGGTATATTTAATAGCTCAAATCAGTGGAGCTTGCTCATGCATGGAGGTGAAGTGAGAGGCAAGAGTCTGGGGTAGTGATTGGATGAGTAGCAGCACCATCAACCCAAGTACTGGAGAGAGGAGGAGAACCAGGTGATGGGGGAACAACTCCATTCTGCCATGTGGATTTGAGGGCACAGTGGACATATAAACGGCAGGTACTCAACAGGCTATTGTATAGGTGGGTCTGAAGCTCAGGAAATGAGTGTAAGCTGGTGAAAGACATTTGGAAATCATCACTACTATCACAATGTAACCAAGAGAGGACGTGTGATTGCCCAGGAAGGGCAGGTGGAAGAAGAGGAGTCCAGGAAAAGGTAAGTCTGAGGATGACACGGCAACATAAAGGGATGGTAAAGAGAAAGGGGTTTGCAGAGCGTTTCAAGAATGTGCAGTCAACAGTGCCAAATGGCACAGGGAAGGAGAGGGAATGCACACTGGATGTGTCAACGTTTGCAAATTTCAGTTCCCATGAGTTTGAGGACTGGCACTGAGTATTGGCCACAAGCAAGGAGGAGCCAATTATATTTTTTTAAAAAAAAAGAAAAGAAAACTAATGTCTCTCAAACTTTAAGTGCATTAGGTTGTTTATTTTTTCAAGTTTATTAATTTTGAGAGAGAAAGAGAGAGAGAGAGAGACAGGACACACACAAGTGGGGAAGGGGCAGAGAGAGAGAGAATCCCAAGCAGGCTCTGTGCTGTCAGCATGGAGCTGGATGTAGGGCTCAAACTCATGAACCATGGGATCATGATCTGAGTCAAAACCAGGAGTCAGATGTCTAACCAACTTAGCCACCTAGGTACCCTGGAAGGGTGTTTTAAAATACAGTTCTTGGGCCCCACCCTCAGAGCTTTTAATACAGTGGGTCTACAGGAGATCTCAGGAACCTGCATTTTTAACAAGCACCTGAGAGTTTCTATGAGGACAGAGAATCCACTCTTACAGTCACTGTGAAAGTGCCTCCCTGTAAGCTAAAATTGGGTACTTTTTTAACAAAACTATTTTATTCACAGAAGCATTTCCCAGGGGTCCATGATACCCATTTCTGTTTCACTCACAGAGACCCAAGAGGCTGCCGGATTGTTTTACTCTTCCCAGTGTCTTCAGTCTTGTAGTCCTCAATATCCTCAAAATGAGACCCGCAGTTCTCGTAAGTGGAAGAATAACCTGAGTGTTTAAGAAAATCTGTCTACCATGTCCTAGTTCCACCCTACCTCCTGAATCAGGCTCCCAGACGTGGAGCCCAGGAATCCAGAAATTTCTGAAGCCACCCCTCCCCCAGTAGATTCTGTGGTTCAGCCAGGTTTAGAAACAACTGAATAGATCATCTCTAATCCAGCATCAATCTTTAATAGTCCATGAATTCAATGCACATCTGCAAGAGATGTGTTTTGGCTGCCAAAATAAGGCCCTAATAAACCTCCCTGTCAAAAAGGAAGTTTAAAATTCCTTGATGTCAGCGGAGCTTGAGATAGAAACTGTAGTCCAACTGTGAGTTTTCAGAGTAAATATTATTACAATGATGTAGAATTTTAGCTGGTCCTATTAATTATGCAGCTGAAGCACTTCGATGAATTGCGGGTGCTGTAATGTAAACATTTGGTTCAGTAATTGTTACTCTCAAGTTCAATGGCCTCCTCAAATCAGTCAGCGAAGATTTACCATTGTTGTTGTAACAACAAGAGGAGTCCAGGAAGAATGAGTCCTTTCGCCAGCTCTAACACTGGAAAATTTGGTAAACATATATTTAAGTCAGTGCCAAACAATAAATTCTCTGGCTAATAAGGATTATTAAGGGAAATGAGATGTCTCATAAGTAACATAAAGGGCTGGTAAACACTATCATTTCAAAGTCCCAGTTCTCCAGAGGTAAAGGTGACAAATTCTTACAAATGAGCTGCTTACCTCCCCCGTCCCACCACCTCTTCTTTCCTCCTGTGGCCATCCCCATCCAGTGCTAGCAATGGCCTGTGTTCCAGACCAGGGTTTGCTAGAAGAGAAGGGGAATGGAGAGACAGGGGAGAACACGGCAGAGTAGCACTGAAAACCGGCTGGCAAGCTCTGCCTTTGCTACCTCCAAGATTTTCTCTTATCATGGCCCTAGGGAGGTACTGTCAGCTTCCTACAAAAGAGAGAAGACGTCCCTGCTTAAAAACCTCAGTAGGGTTCCCAGCACCTATATCATAAAACTCACACTGTTTACAGAGGCAAGCAAGAGCATTTCCCATTAGGCCTCAGGTCCCCTCACTTTGTCCTGCCTGCTCTTCCCAGCCCTCCCTCCCCAGTACTGTAAACACCCTCCATTCCAGGGACATTAAACTTCTGACTTTCCACAACTCAGGGTCTTTCTCTGCATGTGCTATAGCCTCCAAAGCGGTAACTTTCCTGCTCCCTTTCCTCACCTGGCAAATCTCTCTTATCTCTCAAGACCCAGCTCAGACAGTACTTCCTTGGCGAAGCCTCCTCAGATTATCCCAGACAAACATATGGATTCACCCTTGGTGCTCTGCAGCCCTTTGTTTAAATTCCTGTAATATCGAGCACGCTGCTAAATAATTATTTATCTAATTGCCTGTCTAACTCTTCTGCTGGAGTTCAAGGCCAAGCCAAGCTCACAGTAGACTCTGTTAGATAGATAAAAGGGAGCAAGAGTGGGGAATGAAGGAAGGAAAGAAGGATAGATGGATGGAGTGACAGACAAAGGAACAGGGGAAAAAGCAGCAGAACGAACTAGACTAGAAGCAGGAGCCTATATTTCTCCATTTGTTCATACAACAGAGGTGTATTGGGAATAATAAGTAAGTTCAAGACATTGTGCTAGGCTTACTGAGACAAATAAGACGCACCTGTGACCCCTACAAGATACTCCCAGGCCAGCCAGGAACACAGATAAGCAAACAGACAATTACATTAAAGTCCATGAAGACTAGTGAAAGTATACATGAGGTGCTATGATATCACATGGGAGAATTCACCAAAACGGTCCAGAGGAGTCGAATGGAAAGCTGAAACCTAAAGCATGAGTAGGGCTGGGAGCAATTTGCATTTCCAGGAGAGTGACAGTATGTGCAAAGAAAGGAAAAGAAATAAAAGCTTGGACAAAGAATTAGGACAGGAGAGATAAGTCTGGAGAGGGAAGCAGGGTGTGGCCACAAAGATGTCTAGAGGTAGCACGTGGACATGAGGGAAAGCTTTAACTGAACCCCCAGCCTTTGCATTGTTGCTCCTATTGTTTAGAGTATGCTTAGTTTCTTCCAGACAAATTCTGCCACCCTTCAGTTAGAATTTCCAGGCACCCTACAGTGTCCTATTATAACACTCTTCAAAAATCATTGAACTATTCTATCTAATCCCTGGCTACCCCAGTAAACTGGAAGATTCCTCAGGCTAGGCATTGTATCTGTCTTGTTCATCATGGTATCCCTAGCACCTATAAAGTGCATGGCTTGGGGCTTCTGGGTGGCTCAGTTGGTTAAGCATTAGACTTTGGCTCAGGTCATGATCTCATGGTTCATGAATTCAAGCCCCACATCGGGCTGCATGCTGACAGAATGGAGCCTACTTGGGATTCTCTTTCTTTTCTTTCTTTCTCTCTCTCTCTCTTTCTCTCTCTCTCTCTCCCTCCTCCCCCCCCCCCCCCCGCTTCCATGTGTGCGCTCTCTCTCTCTCTCTCTCAAAATAAATAAACTTTTAAAAAAGTACATGGCCTATGGTAAGCCCTCCATAAATACTGGTTAAATACTGGTTAAAATATAAGAAATGCATGGTCTTGTTAACCAAATATTTCCATTATGGTTCTCTGAAATAGTTTTTTTTTTTTAAGCCCACCTGGGAAAATATTTGAGAAAAATCCATGAGGTAGAAAGGATCCCAGCAGAGGCCTTGTTCTCACCCAGCCTCTGACACTCAGACAGATGTGGTCACCAGCAATCACGTCAGCTCACCAAGGCTGGGGGGTTTCTTACTTATCAAATGGGGCTATTGGCCTGGATGAAATCTAAGGTTGCCTGCAACTCAAGTCGATGGCTTTTATGTTATGACACCAAAGCCATACTGACCCATGATAAGAAAATTTGGAGATACTAAGATGCAGGAAAGCACTCAGAGCCATTCACCTCCAGGACTGTGGTCTCATCGAATCTGTCCTAAGGGAAGCTGCTACAAAGTCCACTCTTAACTTATTAGATATGAAAACACAGTCAAAGAGGGAAGGAGAGGCCACCTCTCCTATGCAAATAAACTTTCTTTTAGTAAGTCCCCAAGAGATGGATGTGGAGAGCTCAACATTTTCCACTTTCAAGTTTAAAATGGCCAGAAAGAACCAAACCCCTCGAGCCAAACCGGGGAGAAGGGCTTGAGGTGCCTCCAGCAGCAAAGAGCCACGTGATATGCTCTATGCCCAGGAGATTCAGAGGATTGGAAACGAACTAAAGCCATGATTTAAGTAATTTCATCTATGTGTTTCCAGAGATTAATTATATTTATTGTATCTGACACCAGTCAGGGATAGCAAACGTCTTTTGTGAGGCTTACAACAATATTTAAAAAGCATTACTCGTAATGGCTGATTTTGTTTTATTATATCTGACTCAAAGCCAAAGGTAGGCAGCACTTAGCTGTCTGTGGACATTAATGTTTGGAGAGCAACAAAGACAGCTCCCCTCTCTGGTCTCCTACGGGCACCTGCACATGCTGCCCACTCTCTCTCGGTATATGTGACAGTGGGGTGGGGGCAGGGAGGCCATCCAACACCTCCAGAATTTGCCATGGAGCCACTGTATGCAAAGCATAGCGCTAGGCCTTGCCGGACCCTCGGAGGTGGATAAAACAAGGATTCCTGCCCCCTAGGTGGCACGGGGCTCACAACAGTCTAACAAACATCACCCCATAAAGGCTTTACTACATGGCATAGGACAAGCAAGATAATAGTAGGATAAGAATAGGGAGAAATCAGAAAAGGACATGGCATATGAGATGAGCCAGCAAAGAAGAGGCCAACACAAATGGGAAATTGATTCTGGGTGCCAAGAACAGCATAGGCACAGATGGGAAACTGAGGAAGGCTGGGGCACGTTCAGACAAAGCTTTAGGTGGCATGTGTCCATGTGGAGAAATCGCATACAGTGAGATGGGAAAGACGGAACATGTGGTTGAAGGTCTGGAACAGGTACATATTTGGCATGAGCAGAGGAGTACCACGAGAAGGTCTACACTCCGGAGAATTAGTGTAGGGTGTTAGATAAGCAGCCAGCAAGGCCTTTCAGAAAGTGCATTCCATGGCCTGGTGAGAGCCACTACTCTAGAGCACAGTCACACCTGGTGATTGGGGGGGCCACAGGATCGCTACAGAAATTAACATGGTGGGCTTGGGAAATTTCAGTCAGCTGGCCTGGGGACCTAATGATGGCGTGTCCATAGAAAAGGGCAATTTTGAATTTTAAGCCACTGACTTAGAAACAATATTCAAAGACAATTCATTTGTAAGTTGGGGATTGCCCTCCCAAACGAAGGAGATCTGTTTCATATTGTTACAGGGTGCTTCCGCTTTGCAAGCAGATCTTGCCATCTTGTGGAAAAGATGAAAGTATTTTGGACAAAGGAACCAGGAGATCCAAGCATGAGAGCATTTACATCCAACTGTGCCCACGACATCAGACAAGAACGCAACCCACCAGGGAGGCCCCCTCCTAGCTACATAGGGGCCCATCCCCAAAAGCCTTAAAAAATAGCATGAAAGTGGAATGTCTTTAAAATCCACCACATCTTCAATGGAGTTAATTTTACTGGAAAATTGTTCTCCCTTTTTAGAACATTAGTCCCTAAGGACAGAGTACAAGAGGGAGAAACTTGTTTTTTTATGAACTTGCCCAAGAAAATTGATACACCCTAAAGCCCATCTAGTTATGAAATTCCATTGCATCTGTCTCTTGTTTGTTTGCTTTGAAACCACCAATCCAAATCTACTTGGGACACTCAATGCAAAATAATAATAGCTCTGTTCATTTTTATTTGGCTTTAAAGGAAAAATTAACAGAAGGGGAACAAGGTCTCAGTTAAAGATCAAGAAAATATGACAGCAATTGGCATCTATGCAAAATAAATCAAGACCAAATCTCTGTATTTTTTGCTTTGTCATTGATTTTTTTCTTTACAAATAATACATTTATGTCTTTCTTTCCTGTGTGTTTTCTGGATCCATCATCAGTACCCCATATTTTGCTGTGCCAAGTATAAATCCTTAAACATCATAAGAAGTTTCCAGTGTTTATCTTTGGAAAAAAATACAACTCAACATATCCATAAAATTGTACCATAAAATTATGGATGCTAGCATAAATAGGGATACCTACACATTTATATGTCTGTTGAGAAATGCATGTCTCTATAAATATTCTTGGTTTTTTAATATCACTTTAGACTTACATAAAAGTTGAAGACTAGTGTAAATAATTCATAATTCCCATATGCCTTTTACATAGATTCCCCAAATACTACCATTTATCATGTGAATGCGTGTGCACATGTAGATATGTAAGTTGCATGCATGATGCACTTTTGTCCCTAATTGGAGTTTGTGTCTCCTAAAAACAAGAGCATCCTCTTACACAACCACAATATAATTGCAAAGTAAGAAAATTAACAAGCTATTGCTCAGATCTATTCTATAGACTTAATTCTAACTTGCCAGTTGTCCAAATAGTGTCCTTTAGAGCAAAAGAAAATCCCAGATTACACATGACGCTCATTTGTCATACATCAGCGCTATCGACCTTTGTGTGTAAGGAGCAGAGACAAACTGTTTCCATCACACAGAAACTCAGAAGATACTATTCTCTTGAGTTCCTCGTGAGGAATCTGCTAAAGCCCACACTTCTGACAACGAAAATGGCTAGAGAAGCATAAGGGCAAAGAGGACAGAGCACTTAACATGCAATTACTTGAGGAACTAGGACTAAATGAAAGTTAACAGGGAAGTTTATCGTGTATATGACTATGTGAACACAGATATGACCATGAGGATATAGTAAAGCCATAAAAAAATAGAGGGACAAGAATAGCATATGTAACAATATAGACTTAACTATTTTTCAGGAATCATGATTGGTGGTAATAGTATTATGTTGTTATTCTGAGACTATTACGTTTATACCAAGGGATAAAGCAAGTGAGTAATTACGGGATATTCTAATTCTGTATGCTTGAGAACTAAGGTTTTTGGTATGAAAGAGAGATACGGATATAACACAGAGGCAAGTAAAGCAAAAACCCTGTAGCCTTTAATTTGAGTTAGAAATTGATGTGAATTCATATGGCATTTTACCTATTTATAGACAGTTGAGAGATCGGTAATGAGAGAGAGAGACAGACAGAGGCAGATAGACAGACGTGTGTGCATGTGTGTTTTCCTAGCTCTATCCACTAGAAAAGCCTAGAAACAGTGGCCAACCCTGTTCTAGAATCATGTCAAGGAGATGTGAGAGCAGCTCATCACAGAGGTCTAACGTTAAGAGCTTCTCCGGGTCACAGATGAAACAATGTAAGTTCCCGTAAGGATGAGAATTGCAAGAAATTGGAATTCATCAAATATGTTGAAATCCATGAATTCATGATGACATGTTTGAAAAATGTAGCTGGTAATCTTTTGAGGATGACAAGGAACCCATACATGATCTTAAAAACCAAGTAAAATGACACTATCGAACATGTATCTTACTTTCCTATACAAACTAAACTCCTAGGTAACCAAATAGTAGATGACAGGAAGTATCTCCTTATAAAGTTATCCCAGCTAATAAATGAAAACAAAATGATGGAATTAGAACAACACTGTTCTCCAGACTCGTATGAATGAATGGGTGTAGGCAATGTTCACCACATCTTCCAAAATTAAAAACAAGGGGAAAAGAGCAGATGCATGATGGGAGAACACAGCACCACCTACAATCACCTATTCCAGGGGCTGATCCCAAATCTGGTGAGACCTCTGGATCCGCCTGTCAATTTATAGGAGGATAGGGAAAAAAGGAGCTGTTGAACTGTGTGATGAGGGTACAATCAGCAAAATCCAGCCTGAGGGATACTCCACAGGTCAAATGGGCCAGGTTCCTCAAGGTTACATATAAAAAAATTTTTAAGGGGCACCTGGGTGGCTCAGTCAGTTGAGCGTCCAACTCTTGTTTTTGGCTCAGGTCATGATTTCTCAGTTGGTGAGATCAAGCCCCACATCAGACTCCACGCTGATGGCGCTGAGCCTGCTTGGGATTCTCTCTCCCTCACTTTCTGCACCTTCCCTGCTCTCTGTCTCTCTCAAAATAAATAAACATTTTTAAAACCTTTTTTAATAGGCAAAACTATGATGTGTAAGGCTGCATACTTTTTATTAAGCCATAAAGATGCAACAAATTTATTTATTTAAATTTGTTGACTTCATAAATAGTTTATTAAGCTTCCAGTTAATAATATTCTGGTAAATCTAGAGTTATTCTACATAGCACCCATGGATCATCATTTTTTTTTAATTTTTTAATCTTTATTTATTTTTGAGAGAGAGAGACAGAGTACAAGACGGGGAGGAACAGAGAGAGAGAGGGAGACATAGAATCTAAAGTAGGCTCCGGGCTCTGAGCTATCAGCACAGAGCTCAATGCAAGGCTTGAATTCACAAACTGTGAGATCATGACCTGAGCCGTAATCAGGCGCTTAACCAACTGAGCCACTCAGGCATCCCTGGATTGTCAACCATTAAAAATTAGACTAAAGAGCCATGTTTAACAATAAAACATTCTGAATCAAAAGACATTTTTAGAATTTTATATAGGGCCAGACAGACACCATAAAAATTACCTTTGTGTATTGTTGGAAAATAGTAGTATTTTTTGAACCTGATGTATTTGAGATAAAAGGATATTTGTTACATAGGAGTACTTTTTTTTAAATAAACCCCCCTCGTCATTTCAGGGAGACAGCTTACTGCAATAGAAAAATAGTGGACTAATCAGGGGACCTGAATTCTTCCCTTGAGTTCTTCCACTAACAAGCTTATGATATGGGAAAAGTTGGTCTGGGCTTGGGCTTCAGATGAATAATCTATAAAATGCAAAGTTGGTTGAGGAGCATTTCCAGCTCTGACCGCCATCTGTGATTTTCTTGCAGTTACCAGGGAACGTGTAGCTGGATGTCATCTGAAGGAAGAGTTGTAGCTCCCGCGCTTTTACATTTGATCTTAGCCAAAAGGCCGTGAAGCAGGGGCACCTGGGTGGCTCAGGAGGTTAAGCATCTGACTCTTGATCTCGGCTCAGGTCATGATCTCATGGTTTGTGGGTTACAGCCACACATCGGGCTCTGTGCAAGGCGTGGAGCCTGCTTGGGATTCTCTCTCTCCCTCTCTCTGCCCCACCTCTGCTCATGCTCGCTCTCTCTCTCTCTCTCTCTCTCTCTCTCTCAAAATAAATAAACTTAAAAAAAAAAGACCAAGAAGCAATGCAGCTACCCTTTTGATGATATGTGATGCTCTTTTTGTCTTCCAAGATTTTTCCCTATTTCTCAGTTTGACAGATTATTTGTTCTTTAAGATTCAGTTCAAATTCTCCTGTGTGTGTGTGTGTGTGTGTGTGTGTGTGTGTGTGTGTAAATTTCACCTGACTTTCTTATACAGTTCCCTACTTTTTACTTCTGAGAATCTATGTTGTAATTCTTACAACTAAGAATGCAACAAACTTAATACCAGAAAAGCCATAAAAGTGATTACTTTTTGTGGGGGTGAGGGAGTTTCTAGAGTAACTGGTAAAATTCTATTACAATAAAAAGGTTTAAAAGTAGATTTAAAAGTAAAAAAAACAAAACGGTTCTTATTTTAAAAAGGGTTTCCAGAATAGGAATCCATTATGATTATATACACATCAGGAAACCCGGATACAGTGTATATCCATATATAAAATAAGTGTCTGGAAGAAGACTTGAAGCCTGCATACCAAACAAGGAACGATGAGCAGTGAGATGTACTTCTCGGGCTCAGAGCAGGACAGAGGGGGAGCCTAGAAGCTCAGAACAAAAGGACTCTGACTTCTTGCTGGATATATTTTTATACTATTTGCATTTTTATAGGCAACTTTTCATGTATTATTTATATAGATGAAATGATTCAATTAATCAAGGAGTGAGTGAGCTAAGCAAAGGGTAAGCTAGTAGGTAGATGAGGGATAGTAAGTGGATGAGTGAGTGAGTGAGTGAGTGAATGAATACATTAATGAATGAATAAACAAATGAATGAATGAATGAATGAATGAATGAGTCAGTGAGTCAGTGAATGAATGGGTGGGTGAATGAGTCAGTGAATGAATAAGTGAATGAGTGAATGAATGGATGGTTGAGTGAGTGAACGAGTGAGTGACTGAGTAAATGAATGAATCAATCAATCAATCAATCAATGAGTGTAAGAGTGAGTAAGCAAATGAATGGAAAATGAATAAATTACACCAGTATGACAGGCAGGTCCTAATAGCAAAGTCTTCATAAAATCATGTTAGTAAACCACAAAGAAAAATAGATCATGCAAAGGTCAACCCAGATTCTTCACGCCCTGCGTATTTGAAGATCCTTAAATCCCTAGTCACCAACTTGATTAGATTTATGCCAAAATTTTATAAATGAACAATTTACAAGGAAACTTGATAGGAGATCAGTCAAGTATGAATTCAGAGCCAAACACCACTTTGAATGATCTCCTGCATCCATCCTAACACCATCCTGCCTGCCCTCCAGGAACCCCCAGTCACATCCCACCAAGAAGTCTTGCTGGACACTTCAATTTCACCATCCGCCTAAGAATTCTAAAGCACACCTCTGCACCCTTCCAGAACTAGTTCTTTGCTGCATTCTTTTTAAACACAGAACCACAGCCTCTAACACAGTCACCAGCCAGTGTCCAAATTCAGAGCAGAGAGGCATGCTTTTGAAATTGACGTAATTGAAAAACAACTCTACCTCCAACCAAGTTTCTTCAAGTCTCTGTGTTCAGCTCTGTTCAAAGTTCTAGAAAGCTGGTCAGAAGGAGATTGTCTTGCATAATAACTTCCCTGGGCTTCAGTCAGAGTCTTCAACTGTAAAATGGAAGGAATACATTACTTGCCTCACAGAGAGATTATGTGGCCTCAAAAGAAAATTATGTGAAATGCTCAGTACGGTGCCTGGTACGCAGGAGGTGCTTGCTATAGTTATTTTTTTTTATTAAGGTGAAATTTACATAACACAAAATTAGCCATCTTAAGGCAAATGAATCAGTGGCATTTACTGCAATCACAGTGTTATGTAACCAGCCCTATCTAGCTCTGAAACGTTTTCACTACCCAAAAGGAAACCCCATATGCATTTAGCAGTTAGCTCTCTATTTCTCTTTCTTCCTGGCCCTGGCAACCACCAGTGTACTTTCTGTCTCCATGGTTCTACCCATTCTGAACACATCATATAAATGGAATCATACAATATCTGACCTTCTGTGTCCGGCTTCCTTCATCTTAATGTGTTTTCAAGATTCATTCATATTACAGTAACGTATCATTTCTTCATTCCTCTTTAAGGCTGAATAATATTCTATTGTATGTATAGACCACAATTTGTTTATCTGTTAATCTGTTGAAACATTTGGGTTGTTTCTACTTTTCAGCTGTCACGACTACGAGTACTGTCGTGAGCTTTCACATGCATGTATTTGTGTGAGCACCTGTTTTCCGTCCAGTTCATCTGGGTATAAACCTAGCAGTGAAATTGCCGGGGCATATAGTAATTCTATGGCTAGCTTTTTGAGGAATGGCAAATCTATTATAATTTCTTTTTTTTTTATATTAAGTTTTTATTTATTTATTTTTAAAGAGAGAGAGAGCGAGTGAGGGAGAGGGAGAGAGAGAGAGAGAGAGAGAGAGAGAGAGAATCCCAGGCAGGCTCTGCACTGTCAGCATGGAGCCCAACGCGGGGCTCAAACTCACGAATCATGAGATCATGACCTGAGCAGAAACTAAGAGTCAGACGCTTAACCAACTGAGCCACCCAGGCACCCCATAACTATTACAATTTCTAAAGCATTCATTTCAGTGCTACTAGAACAGGCACTGTTATATCTATGAGTCATAAGTCCCTATGAGAATTAGCTTTCTGTGAGCACCATTTTTCCAAAAGAAAACAAATAGTTATGGTTTTCCACAGGTGCAGGCAGAATCATGACAAACTTAATCTCAAATTTCAAAGAAGTCTTTATCCCTGAGATACATATATTTCAAATGTTTATGGGTAAGTAAGCCTATTCTTTTAAAGAGCTGATAACTCCCAACTGTGTCAAACTTGACCTTCTATAGCATCCAACTAATAAGATGTATTTCCAGGCCTTCACCATCCGTGCATGCATGAATGCAAAATGGCAGAAAGCCTGTCTGGCATAATAACTCAGATGGCTCCATATCTAAAGGGAGGCAGTTTAAGAAACAAATAGAACAGCAAGCTGAAGAAGGAGCTTGGACACTGTAGTGGGCTTCAGAAAAACTAAGCCAGGGCAGAGATTCAAAGAGCAGAACAACAGGACAGGAATGCCAAGACATGGAGAAGATCTCCCACTTACGGAAGGAGGCAAGGTCAAGAAATGAGAGAGGAATGTTAGTTTCATGCCCCTGCCAGTATCTTTCATGGCTAATTACACCCTGACAGCCTATAAATTCCTCTAATAGTTTTCAATGGAGAAACTATTCTTCTATCCATCCCTTCAACTATTAAGTGATGTAGCTGCTTTAGACTGGCTTCCAGAATCACCCAAGTGGTGCTGATTATCACCGGTGGGTGTGGACAAGGGAGAAAGCAAGAATGCATTCTTCTGAGAGCCTTCTGGGCAAAAAGCACCATGTATGGTAAATATCAGATTCCACATATAAAATGTCTCCATTTCCCAACTGAAACAAACAGCCAGGGAGTACCTCTCCTCCCCCTCTCTCTCTTCCCACTCTGCCAACCCTAAGACCAGGACCCAGCACAATAGCCAACCCCTTCAAACACCCAGCCCTCCAAGTCATTTTTCTGAGTGAAAGGATTTGACTTTCTTAACCATGGAAGAGTTCTGACTCCATATATATCAGCTAAGAAATAAAAATTCAGCTTTTCAGAAACAAAAGCTCATTCATCTCCATCCAGCAGCTTCTTTCATGGTTCTAGATGAAGAAGATAATACATAGCATTTACATGGCAACTTTCATCTTTAAGATACTTTATAGACATAGTTCAGGAAAGAGGAGGCGAGTAGTAGGCTGACAGATCACTTACAAAACCCTGTTTTTGGCTAGTCTGCACTTTGTTTAAATAAAGCAGAAATGGAACAAAGGCCCATTCAAAGGGATTCTATCTATGAGGCAAAAGAAAACAAGTAATAAAATATGTGTCAAGTCCCCAAAAGTGAGGCCCACATCTGTTAAAGGTCACAGACTTTAGAAGCAAGCACACCTCATTTCAAATCCTTATCCTGCCATTTACTAGCTCTCTAACCTCTGAGAGCATCAATATTCTCACTGGAAAATGGGACATATAATACCACTTACCAAGTAGGTTTAAGTGAGTTAATGTCCAGCCTCATGATCAGCAATCATGGTGGTCGTGGTGAAAATATGCCCCATATCGATGACTTATAGAATATAATTTGTTATGTTCTAGGACTGAATCTTTTGAAAATATTACACAGCTTGGGAATCCTTGAAGATATTGAAAACATATTTTGCCTTTTTTAACAATTTAGAAATTGTTTTCGTAAAACTCTTGCAGTTAATAATTGGGCATTAATGATGTGACATGAGAGCATGGGCCAAGGCTCTTCCCAGATGCCTGTGTAAAGAGCCTTGGCCCATGCTCTCATGCTCTTGTCTTCCAAGATGTCTGGAAGCAGGAGATGCTCCACATCAAATTCAACAATCCATCGCCATTTTGCCTCCTCTTATTTCCTTGTTGGGTATGGACTGAGATGAAGTGGTACCATTTGTGGAAGGAATTTCTCCAAGATAAAGAAAGGCCTAGAGAGAAATATTGATTTAAGACTAAAAATTGCATGTCTGTGACTTTTATGAGGAAAGATGGGAAGGGAGACCATTGAGGCTTACAACTGATCTCTCATCAACAGAGAATGTAGACATGCGAAGTCCTGTTTGAACCTTGTACATCTGTGACAATTTCCCTACTTAAATACAACCAGTCAAATGGGGCCTTCCTGGAGGATTTTGAATGTCCAACTACGTATTCACTAATGACCTTAAAATCTATTTAACCAGCTCAGCTGTCCCCTATGAATTCCAGAACCATAAATTTTACATGAGCATCTGAAATTCCACTTGTCCAAATCTGACCTTATGATCCTCTCCCAACATCTCCACCCTTCTAACCTCCTCCTGTGCTTCTTCCTTCTGTAAATGGTTCTCCCTGCATCCAGTTTTGCCAGTTAGAAACAGAGGGTCTACTCTGGCACCATATTCGCCACCTCCCACTCACACATCATAGCCAACCCATCACCAACTTGTCCATTTTCCCTTATATACTAATCAGATCTTCACTTTTCCCAAATTCCATGGCCAACAAGCTGAAAACCAAACAGACTTATATTATATATATATATATATATATATATATATATATATATATATATATATATTATATACATATATATTATATATATATATATATATAATTTCCATGAACTAGTCCCCCAGCATCCTGCCTGGACCTGGCCTAATCTCTTCCCCACAGTTTCCAGAATGATCTCAAACCTCAAGAGTTCCATCTTAAATTGTTTCTTGACTTCCCATTGTCCAGGTAAGGGAGAAAACATTGAGTATGGCCTAGATCTCCATGATCTGACCTCATAGATGTTTCCCTACTCTAAGCTCCAACCAAAGCCTTCCTTTAACTACATGCCCATGCCTGCCATGGGACCTTTGCATATGTTCTTCCCCCTCTCACGTGCTCTCTTTCCCCTAACTCTGCCTCTAATTAAATAATTTCTACTTGCCCTGTAGATCTCCACTCAAAAATTGCTCCTTCAGAAACTTAGGCCCATTAGTTCCATGTATCTCTACATGGCTCTGTATATATGTCCATGGAATCATATCTCTTTCTCTCACTGCCTTCCTTTCAGTCTGCAGGTGTCCTTTCACTGCAAGGGTTCTTAGGACTGCCCCTCAACTAGCCTGTGAGTTCAATGAGAGTAGTGACTGTGTCTGGTCTGTGTGCCATTATATCCTGACCACCAAGCCCACTGCCTGGTGAAAAGAGGCACTTGGTAAATAGATGTTGAATGAATGAGTTGAATAAGTGGATATGAAAAGGTGTATGGCACATTGAATAGGAGGATAGGGAGATTCATGTGTAACCTTAAAAATAGTTCTGGGGGCGCCTGGGTGGTGCAGTCGGTTAAGCATCCGACTTCAGCCAGGTCACGATCTCGCGGTCCGTGAGTTCGAGCCCCGCGTCAGGCTCTGGGCTGATGGCTCAGAGCCTGGAGCCTGTTTCCGATTCTGTGTCTCCCTCTCTCTCTGCCCCTCCCCCGTTCATGCTCTGTCTCTTTCTGTCCCAAAAATAAACAAACGTTGAAAAAAAATTTAAAAAAAAAAATAGTTCTGTACCACAAACGCCCAGCGCATGGTGTGGGGAAGGCAGAGGACCTCTGTGTCCCAGGTCAGAGTCTCACAGCAATGCCACAAGATCCTGGCTTTGTTGCTACCAACAAACTCTGTAGGAAGAGACACACAAACACTTAGGCATCTTCCTCCTGTTTCACTGCTCTGAGAATCGTGGGGTTTCAGATGGAGGGTCAATAGCAGGGCTGGAGATGAGTGACAGAAAGAAGGAAAATGTTACTGCAAAATGTTCTAGAACTTTCAGGACAAGATGTAAATGTGCCAAAGAATATCAGATAGAAATTGGACACATGGGGTGCCTGGGTGGCTCAGCTGGTTAAGTGTCTGACTGTTGGTTTCAGCTCCAGTCATGATCTCGAGGTTCATGGGATCAAGCCCTGCATCAGGCTCTGCATTGATAGCATGAAGCCTGTTTGGTATTCTTTCTCTCTCTCTCTCTCTCTCTCTCTCTCTCTCTCTCTCTCTCTCTCTCTTGCTCTCTGCCCCTCCCCCACTCACACACACACACACACACACACACACACACACTCTCTCTCTCTCTCTCAAAAATAAGCATTTAAAACTTTAATTAATTAATTAAAGTATCTTGAAGGTACTGAAGAACAAAGCAAGGACAAGACCGTCCTGCAGAAAGCAGCCTCCCAGAGAGCCACTGTTCAGTTCTCTCCAGCACCAGACTTGAAAGTGTGTTTACTTTGAAAACTTCGACTTTAAAGCAATATATGTGATGTTCGGACCTCACATTTCAAGCAGAACACCAGCATTCTAAACTCCAGCTTTATGTGAAAGTTAAACACCAATACTTGGCTGATTTCTTCTGCCCCAGGTTATATGATTGAGAATGCTCAAGAATCTTTGCTCAGGAAATATACGTGGTGTTCTCATGCATCCAACTTTTTCTTACCTCTTCTGAAGACCCCACCTGTAGTGCCCTGTCCCCTCTGCCTGAACCACCTCCAAGCCAACCCGGAGCCCTTTTCTCCTATTGACTAAGCTTCAATCTTTACCCCCTGACTTCTTCTTGCCTTGGCAAAAACCCTAAAGCTGTCAGGGTGGTTAGCAAACAGTAGGTGTCGGCCTAAGGGTTAAGCATTCACGCTCCCAGATGATAATCATCAGTATATTGTTCTGGAAAATTAAATACACCTGGGCCAAGTTTCTTAAGGCTGTACTCTTTGGAAATGTTTCAATTTTTTAAAAAAAGAGGAAAAAGTTCAGGAATGTGAACTTCATTTCTCACATATATTTTCCTAGGATGGCAGGTCTGTCTTTCTTTCTTCTTTCTTTCTTTCTTCCTTTCTTTCTTTCTTTCTTTCTTTCTCTCCCTTTTTCTTTCTTCCTTTTTCTCTTCTTCTTTCCCTCCTTTCTCTTTTTTCTTTTTTTTTTTATTTCATTGTGTGCTTCGGGTTTTCCACAGATTTTTACCTACTCTTATCCTTCTTGACATTTGAGAAATGTGCTTGCATTCTGCCATCTTGGTAGGGACATTAAACAATAAAAGAAGCTATTAGTTCAAAATGTCCTGACTGTACTATGATTAAATTCAGGCATTCACTACCCTCACACTGTGCACAGCCCTCCAGTGGCAAGCATAAACAGCACTTGCAAAGTCAATGGTGGGTACACTCACTCAAGAAAGGCTTATTTAATCTTTCTATGCATCAAATATGGTCCAATCAGGATATTCTGGTTCTCAAGGAAGTTCCATCTGTTGAGAATGATGGACTAGAATAGAGGTGAGGCTCTACCAGAGGAGTGGACACCTGTGATGGAAGGCTGAGGAATGAAGCATGTGACGGGGTCACTCATTTACCAGATGGTGGAGATGCCATGGCGGGCCTTCCAGGCAGGGAGCAACAGACGCAAAGCTACAGAAACATGAAAGGACATAGGGCAATAGAGACATAGGGCATTTTAAGGTGGTCATATCAGACAAAAATGAAGCCTAGAATTATCTGTTGAGATAGATTGTGAAAGCTTTGGTGTGTCATGCCAAGTGGGTTGGATTTATCCTGCATTAAGAGGAGGGGAAGACAAGGTAAGCTTTTAGTCTGGCTAGGGATTCAACAAGGAGCTATAATAGAAAGCGTAATCCCTTGTTTCTCCCATGACTGTAGGAGAAGGGGACTCAGCGACAATAGAGGGGATAAAGGGATCCTTTTCAGTTGAGGACAGCCTAAAGGGGACTTTAGGAGGAAGGTGGCCTCTAAATGATGTCTGAAAGGATGAAGAGGGCCAGACCACGAGAGATGAGGGAAGGCTACCTGTTCAGAGCAGACATGCAGGTTGGTGAGTATACATGGCTTTGTGAAGAAAGAGCATGGGGTCTACCAGGGCCGGCCCGAGGCTTTTGGAGGGTCAGAGTAGGAAATGAGCTGCCAAGTTAGCTTAGGCCACACTGTGGAGCCCTTGGAATGCCACATTACAGATAATGTTCTCAAGGCAACAGGAAGCCTGCAGGATTGGTGACTTCAAAGTTAACTCTGGCAACATTGTGGAGTGTGGATTGGATGATGAGAGAAACTAGGCAGAGAGACCAGTGTGAGGGCCACTGCAAAAACTAGGCAAGAAATGACCAGGGCCTTATGTCCAAGGCTGACACAGCTGGACCGCACCTCCCAACCTCCACTGCAAATGGGTGCAGCCATGTGGCTCAGCTGCAGAAGAGACGGGCTCAGCTGCCAAATCGGCTCATCAAATCCCCTAAGTACCTCTTCATTGCCTCTTTCTTTCCAGCCAGTGGTGAAGAAGCTGACTTCAGGATATCCTTGGAGGCCCAAAAGAGCCTTCGTCAGCCTGAGTTCCTGCATGGCCACGTGGACTACGACAAGCCTAGTTGCCCAGTTCTCTTACACGAGCGAAAACTAACTTTCTTTTGGTTTTGTGTACGCTTTTGTAGTACCAATTATGCATTTCTTACCTAACACTGGCCTCAACTATGATGGTGGCAGTGGGGCTAGAAAGAGACAGAGTCAAGAGATACTGTGGAGGTTAGTCTTCAGGAGCTGGCTACCGATTTTAAGGGCAGGTGAGGGTGAAGAGTCAAATATGGCACCAACATTTCCAGTCTGGACGAAGGGGAGGATGGTAAGGCCATTAATCTGAAGGTGTGACTATAGGAGGAGGAAGGGTTTTGAGAGGAAGGTAATGAGATCCATTTGGAACCTACAATTCCAACTTCTATAGAAACACAGGCAAGGAACTAGCCCATGGAAGAGCTGCACAGACACTTCCAGAACAGCCTGCGATGCCCAGGAAGCCTTGTGCACTTTCCTCACACCACAAGGAAATGCTGGAAATGTCAAAGACTACAGATTATAGTAGTCAGTTATTATTGGTTAATAGTTATTGGTAACCATTTAAGGTGAACACTAAATAAATTATGGGGAATAAGTTGCTTTGAGTTAAAAAAAGAAATCCTAGTTCTGCTATTTATCAGCATAGCAAGAGACTTCATCCCTCAAGACCTCTGTTTTCCTCCTGTACAAAATGGGGATAATCCCTCGGTGTGGCTGTAAGGAATAAATGTAGTAATGTAGCCATCACCAGGGGCTCCATGCCTTTATGCGCCATTACTATAAACCAATGTCACAAAGAGCTGGTACTTACTCAATTATTCTACACATGCCACTGGATCCACCCAATTAATCTTGACAACACCCCTCGGAGGTTCTATCACTTTCCCCCTTCTACACAACAGGAACTTGAGACCATAGAGATTAAGGAGCTTGCTCAAGGTCATACAGCTAATGGTGAAGCCGGGCTATGGCCCCAGCAGGCAGACTCCGGCACACGGATTCTTCCCTACCACAAGATACACCCACAGCAGGGTACTCCTCCTAGGAAGGCACAGTCCCCTTGGGGAGCACAACATCTCTCTTCGTCCTTGGCCTTTCCTGAGCCCAGGCCAACGAAGCATTTCCAGCATCTGTAAGTGACTTGCTCACCATCTTTACCAAGCACTTCAGCAGGGCCACTGCCAGTTCTCCACAGATGGTAAGTGATTACAGCAACCTCTGACTTGTCCTTGAAGGGACACTTCACGATAATGGGGAAAAGTCAGGAATTCCCAAGAAACAAGTGCCAATCAGGCAAGATAATGATCCTGAGGTGTTTATAACGCTTTCAATTTTTCAAAGCATGCCCATAAGCTACATCTCATTTGCACCAACGAAGATGGGGACTCAGGCCATTCAAAGGCTCATGGAGGGATATGGAGAAGACTGGCAGAGGCGTGTAAACTCTCACTCTCGAAAGAGGCTAGTTCCTTCACCTATCCCTTCTCTTTCTCATTCTGGACTGTCACAAGGCCAAGAGAGAAGGGGAGACGGGTCATTCCGGCTGCTGGGTCCTCTTGCGGGCTGTGGGAACCTCCCCATTTGGAAATAGCCCAGCTGCAAAGGGAGCCTCCCCAGAGACCGTGCCTCTGCCATGCCCATCGGTCCCTCTCTTCTAGGCTATTTACTGCCTAGTCCGGGGACAAGAGGAGACCGGAGCACAGGCTATCCTATGAGTTACCGCCCTTAATCTAGAAGAGGTGAAAACTGCAGCAGTGGGATGATGCCAGGAAGGACTCCAGAACTGGGGCAGCTCAGACCACAGTGCTTGCCCGGGTCAAGTGTGACTTCCCAAATGGGGAAACTCAGGTGCTGCCTCCATGTTATTAGTACAATACTGCAAGCAGTCCCAAAGCTGAGAAGTCCCCAGCATTTGTGGATATCTGCTGAAGCACCACAGCACTCAGCTGCCGCGAGCCTCTCCCCTGATCTGTCCCTAGCTGCCTCCTGCTCTTCCTATTGGCCTCTGAGGGGAGCCATGTGCATTGCGGCCTCTTCTCTATGTTGCACAGACTGCCTCAGTCCCTTTTAGGGATTCCAGTGAGCTTACAGATGTTCTACTCCCAGCCATGACCCTTATTCCTAAGCCTTGGTGCCCATCATACCCTAATCAAAAAAAAAAAGGGGGGGGCGGGGGCACCTGGGTAGCTCAGTCAGTTAAGCATCTGACTTCAGCTCAGGTCATGATCTCACGGTTCATGGTTCAAGCCCCACATTGTGCTGACAGTACAGAGCCTCCTTGGGCTTCTCTCTCTGCCCCTCCCTTGCGTCCTCGCTCACTCTCTCAAAATAAATAAATAAACTTAAAAAAAACTGTTTTAAAAAGGGGTATTTTTAATTTAAAAAATAAAGGGTTTTTACTATATTTTTAAAACGGCAAAATAAAAAAAAAAAAATCAATCAACATACATCTTAGAATTCCTCCCAATAGTCTCTGTCGCCAACAGCCCTGCTGGCTGCCACCTTTTTCTTCACTGCTCAGCCTGCAGCTCATTTAAGCATCAGTGCAGATGACTCATGCTCTAGTTCTTAAAATCAAACTTGTTCCACCGAACCCAAAACCCTGTATTTATCCAAATTACAGAAACATGCTCTTACCACCCATCCACCAAAATACCTCCCATCCAGATCAACAGAGCATTAATGGCTGATTCAACCCTCCCGATTTCTAAAAATATTCATACTGCTTCCTCGTCAGGACAGCGGCCCTCAATTTTCCTCACACAGACTCAAAGAATTCCATTCAGTGGGCTTACCGATTCACAGGTCTGACAGAGCACTCCTATTACAGGCATTTTTTAAAAGGTGATTAGGGGGTCCAGCTACGTACCCCTTGATTGGTGGGATCCCCAATTCAAGCTCTTCATTTTGCTGACAGGGGAGCCAGGCCCGCAATATTAAAAGGTTTGCCCAAAGTCCCAGGGCTACAAAGGAAGCCTCACGACCCTCCAACACAACACCAATGCTCAAACAGATTTCATATTTTCTCTATGTCTAGAGAAGAGAAATCACTTCCAATTTTTTAATTCTTCATAGGTAAACAGTCACTGTGCCCTCATCAGTAACAACAACTTCTTCCCTTACCAAAGAAGACTTCATGGCAGAGAGAGCTCAGGCTCAGAGAGCTTGGCTGTGAACAGGTGGAAGGGAGGCTCTCCCAGGCAGCATGAGCAAAGGTATGAAGGCAGGATCTCCTGAGATCTGTAACAGGTCATGGAATAAGTCATTCCATGGGCTGAGGCAGAAGGCAGATGAAAAAGAACAGTGAAATGTAGATTTAAACAATTGGTATCCTTACAACTACTCTTCCAAAGTAATTAATCTCCAATTATATTAATAGACATAGAGATATAAGTCCCGTCATGTGTAATTCTATATTATTGCAGCTTCAGGAAGTCTGCAAGAACACCGGGGGAAGACAAATTTTGCTAATCATAGGAGGGAGATTTCATATAAAGAAGAATTTCCCAATCCACTGGGGCTTTTCATAAAAGGCATGAGCTTCCACCAAAACAATGAACTCCCACTTCTCAATGCATTCAAGTGGGGGCCAGACAGCTGCCTGCTTTGAAGGTCAAAGAGATTGTTGCTTTGATGGGAAGGTGGTGGAAGGACATTTAAGGAGTATCTCAAGCATAACAGGTTGTGGTCTTTTGGGTGAGAACTAATGGTCCACCTGGGTTTAACCCCAGTTCTGTTCCTTACCAGCTAGATGACTTGGGCAAAGTAGCTAACCTCTCTGTGCCCCCATTTCCCCCAATGGAAAATGAAGACAAATACTAGTGCCTACTTCTAGAGTTATTGCAAGGATTGAATGAGCACATCCATATCAAGGGTCTGAGACATAATCAATGCTTGGGAAATGTTGGTGGTTGTTCTTGTTATGACATTGCTATTATTATTTTGTACTCTGGGTTCTCATCCTCCTTCACTCTCCAGCATCACACGATGCCTCATAAGTCAATGCCACCAAAGTGGCTACACAACACAACATGACAGCCTTCGAAGTATAGACCATGCACAAAATACCCCATTTCCTTCTGATGACTCACTTTTTCTTTTATCAAAATGAAGCATAAGGCAGATGAAACAGAATGACCAGACCCAGGTTTACCACTGGTATCTTCATAACCATTCCTCGGAAATAATTAACCAATAATTACATCAACACATGTACAGAAATGTGTGCTTCTATCTTATTAGCTGGATTTCAAATGCTTTTCCACCCTCAACCCTTGAAAAGCACCTCTGGTGGGGAGAGTGGAAAGTCAGATTGGGGACCCCTCCTGCGTTTCCACCCTGGCTCTCCAGTGTTGCATTTTTCAGAAAAGTTTCCCTTGAACTTCCATGCACCTCCTGCCACCACCACCCCTGCAAATTTACACACAGAGTACCTTTTGTGAGGCTGAGACAGGGACAGAGTACAGAGAAGCTCTGTCAAGCCAAACAAGTTGATTCATGTGCAAAAATCCCCCAACTGCGTTCACAGATTAAATTGGAAAATGATCAGCTGCTTCTGGTTGAAAATTCCACTGAAACACTTCACAGGGTGCCTGTGCCTTCAGCACATACAGTTCCCAGCGCTTGCACAATAGTCTACATGTGCAAACTCACATGCTCAGTGGTACATGAGAGGCGTGTGGCCTCAAGATGTCTGTGTCATCTGACAGCCAGTGGGTTCCTGCATATTTTCTGTGTAAACATATCCCGTCTACTAAAGTGCCGCAGCCCACAAAGTTTAACAAGGCTTGGGGCGGGGTGGGGGGTACTTGGATTTTGAATGCTAGACACTTGAGTCTAGCACCTGGGGAGTTCTTTATTTTGTTGGTATGCCTTTTATGAAGAGCTCCAATGACTGGCAAGGAACAATTCTAGATCTGCACTATCCTACATCCTATACCCTATATATCTCATATCCTATATGAGAGCCACTAGCTACTTGCTTTTCACACTTGAAATGTGACATCCAAATTAAGGTATGCTATAGGTATAAAATACACACCAAATTTCTAAGAGTTGGTAGCAAAAAAGTCAGGTAACTCATTAATAACTTTATAGATACATGTGTTACAGCAGTAAATTGGCTATATTAGATTAAATGAAATATATTGTTAAAATTCCCATTGTTTCTTTTTGTTTTTATAGTGTGACCACCAGAAAAATTTAAATTACATATATGGCTCACATTATATCTTGAGTGTACAGTGTTGACCACAAGTATTTATTAAAATCAGAATCTCAGAGAAGTGCCCCAGGAATCTGCATGGTTAATAAGGACCCGGCAATTAAGATCATTGCCATCTGAGGACCCCCAAAGTAGCAGACAATGACTTAACCATGAGTCAGAACATCTGGATTCCAAATTTCACTCAAGTTCCTCCTACTTACTGGGCCTTGGTCTCCTCTTCAACAAAATGAAAGTCTTGGATTAGACCTACAAGGGTATATGGTTTAAGGCTTCCATTCCCATTACCCACTGACTGTATGTCCGTTAACCCATGAACCAAGGCCAACAGAGATACCTAGAGACTGATTGGACCCAAATGGATAATAAACTCAGGCCATTGTGACTCTAGAGAGGAATTCATGGTCTCCAACAACAGGTATTCCTGGGAAGTCAGGGAGAAAGGGTTACCTGGGGCCTTCCCAGAGAAGTGCAGCCAACTTCAGCTGAACCAAATAGAACCTCATTTATATCAACATCATTCATCATCACCACCAACTGGCCAAGGACCCACTGCATGTAAAGCGCACGCGCGCGCACACACACACACACACACACACACACACACACACAAATCCTAGAGCAATTTCATATCCTTAGGCTGCCCTAAAAGTGGCCAAGATTCCAGGACCAACCGGGGACAGATTCCAGCCCACCCTCAGTGAAGGCCACTTGACCCAACCTACCATCGTATTCAACCAGAAGAATCCCTTTTCAGACAGGAAGTGGGGAAACAACTTTTTTTTTAACCTTATGTAACTATCAATTTCACCTTTCCAAGAGGGCTCTAACAAAAGTGGTTAAACCACTCTTCAGAAGCTTTGAAATGCATCTTCCTGATGGAAAAGGGTTTTCCATTGGGGAAAAAATGGCTTGTGCAAGACATTTCTAAAAGTAACCCATCAAATAAGTAAAAAAAAAAAAAATGCCTGTGGCTTTTGGAGGAGGAAAGATAGGAAGCAGAGAAGGAAGTGAGTAAGATCTACCCCAGTCTAAACCCAGAGCACACTTTAGGGAAAGGATGTGGGAGAGTCTCCGATTCCTGGCTACCAGAGGGCACCAACAGATGGATGTTAGATTTCAGATGGTAGTATTTCAAATAAATGTTTGTTGACTAGTGTAGGAAGACAAAATTTACAAGACTGCCTAAAGGGAAAAGATCTTGGCCCAAGCCTTTTCCTTAATCAATGTAAAAATTCCCACACTCCCCATCACTTTATTGACAGAACAAAGGCAGTAATAAAGAGCCAGCAACAAGCTGGGCACTCTGCAGTCCCTTGGACATCAGTGCAAGGGTCTTCTATGGCCCAGAATATGCAGTGCCCATAGAAAAGCCTTTTTCTCCACTGAATAATAATCATCCATGATATAGGGCTGAGACACGAGACACCAGCTGAATATAGAACCATTGTGGGAGAGACTAATCCTTACCTCTTGCTTTACTAAAGACTCTCACATTTTTAGCCTCAGACCTTCCTAGGTTACGTTCTCACATTAGTTAGATTCTCATACTTGACCAAAATGTCGACTTCTGACCAAGCTCATTAAACTTTACAATCCTAGCTGGACAATTCTTGCCAGCAGGTAAGAGGAGGAAGACAAAAAAACATATAAGAAGTGTAGTAAACAGAACTTGGACCCAAATTGTGAGCCAATGCCACGAATAAACACACACACAGATTCCAGGCAAACTGCAATTCTGTTTACAATGGAACAGCGCCTTCTTTCCTGGGACTTCTCCTCCTTGCTTATCTGATTAGTAGCTCCATATTCATGGGATCTCCTTCTCAAAAGTTTTCCACCACCACATGTGTAGGTAATCATACTTTGCACAAGAAGATGAGCTTAGTTGAGCAGAAGCGGGTTGGTCCAGATCATCAGCTACATGTATTACCAAATAAAACCTCTAGTACCATTACGAACTGCTACAGCCATCTCACAGTATGGCCTCACCTCTTCCTCCAAACAATTAATAGTATCCTTTGTAATATCCTTGGATGCCAGCACCGAGAGGGACATCTGAGTATGAGTAAAATATTGAGGGTTAGAGATGCTGGGTCACCAGGAACCCATGTTAATGAGCAACCAAAGAGCTTCCTGGCAAGAAGACAGCCCAATAGGCAACCCTCAGTCATCAGTGAGAAATGACTCTTGAGTAGACCTTGGTATCTGGTTTTAGCCCAGCCCAGCCCAGCCTGGTATAGAGACCATATGGTACAGAGACCATAACCAGAAATGGGGGCTGTCTGTCACTAAAGATATCTAAGGCATTAAGGCAAGGGCACCACTGCTTCAGCTACCTTCCACGAATTACAAGTCTAGCTGAAAAGAGGAATTCTTGCCACAGAAAACTACACAGCTGTGGCCCCTAAGGGTTCCACTGTGTCATCAGCTCAAGCAGAGAAGATGGCACCCAAGGGAGTGGACCTGGGAACGGAGAGAGCCCTCACTCCTGGGGTACAGAGGCCCTCCAGGGTTCTTGGATGGCAATGGAAGCAGCTTCACAGCATTAAAAAAATAAAATGGCAGCGGCTACATGGTAACCAAGTTCATGAGTAATTAGGAGAAAGGTTTCTGAGTTCCGATAAAAGCAAGAAAACACGGGTCATCTATACTAACGTGAGCCTCTTTTAAACTTCATGAGTTCCATGATCTTAACCACAGTTCACAAATCCAAATGTTTTCTGGACACAAAAATTATAGACACACTGAAGGGCCATGGATTCCTCCAAAGGGTGTCCCAGAGATCTCTTGTGGTTGGATCTCCTTTGAGAATAAGGCAACTTAACTGGCTTCATCTGATGCTTAGAGGAGCAGAAAGATAAGCCTCTCGGTGAGTGAATGGGATACAGAACAGAGTTTGTATGGGGGTTCAGGGTCATAAGAACTCAGTGCCAAAAGGTCAGACCTTAGGCCACCTGTCTAAGGGGCAATCATCTTCACAAAGAGGTGGAGAAGTATAAAGAACACCAGCTCTAGGTTCATAAAGATGTGGACTCATAGCCCATTCTGCCACTTGCCAATACCATGAATTTTAACCAGTGAGGGAAGCTCTTTGTACCTTGGACACCTCAACTATCAAATGAAGATTCGAATAAATATCTTGCGGGACTTTTTTGAGAGTTAAGTAACATACGTAAAGCTCCTATTGGAATTCCTGGCATACTGTAATTTCTTTTTTTGTTTTTAATTTTTTTTTTCAACGTTTATTTATTTTTGGGACAGAGAGAGACAGAGCATGAACGGGGGAGGGGCAGAGAGAGAGGGAGACACAGAATCGGAAACAGGCTCCAGGCTCTGAGCCATCAGCCCAGAGCCCGACGCGGGGCTCGAACTCACGGACCGCGAGATCGTGACCTGGCTGAAGTCGGATGCTTAACCGACTGCGCCACCCAGGCGCCCCTGTAATTTCTTTTTTAAAAAAGTAGCTACTGCTATTAACAAGCCAATTCTAACCAGCTTCCCTTATACGTAAAGAAAGCATTAAAAAAAAATTAGAGATTGACCCCACTAGTGGAAAGGTCAGAAACAGTATTAGTGAAGTCCTAGAATTTGAGAGAGAAAATCTCACAGATTACATGGTTCAACCCCCTTATTTTTTTGGACTTAGACCGGAGGCTGTTAAGTGTCAACTTAAGGCCACACAGTTAAGGAGGAACAGAACAGAATGAAAATCCGTGCTTGACTACTATCATGGGTTGAATGGTGCCCCCACCCAAAATATGCTTGGAGTCCTAACTCCCAGTACCTGTCAATGTAGCCTTATTTACAGAAGGATCCTTGACAGAGGTGATCAAGTTAAAATGAGGTCATTAGGGTGGACTTTAATCCCATAGGACTGGTGTCCTAAAAAGGAAATGTGGACACACACACAAACGCAGGGAAAGCAGCACATGAAGATAGGAGTTATGCCAACACAAGCCTACATAACTACCAGAGGCTGGGAGAGAGACCTGGAATGGGTTTTCCCTAGACCCTTCAGAGGGGCATTGACCTATCGACACCTTGATCTTGGACTTCTGGCCTCCAGAACAAGAGACAATAAATGTCTATTGTTTAAGCCACTCAGTGTTTGGCATTTTGCTTAGGCAGCCTTAGTAAACTAGCACAAGTACTTTCCGGCGTACCATGTATATATCATGTTTACTATACCAGTAGTTTTTAAAATTTTTTTAAGTTTATTTATTCTTCAGAGAGAGAGAGAGACAGAGCATGAGCAGGGGAGGGGCAGAGAGAGAGGAGGAGACACCGAATCCGAAGCAGGCTCCAGGCTCCGAGCTGTTGGCACAGAGCCCCACGCAGGGCTCCAGCTCAAGAACCGCGAGATCATGATGTGAGCCGAAGCCGGATGCTCAACCGACCGAGCCACCCAGGCGCCCCTGTCCCAGTAGTTTTTAAATTCCGTTCCAAGGACCCTAGGGTTCCTGGCAAATAGTGACGTGCTGACAAATGTTTGATAAGTGGGCCTCGGGAGGAGGTGAGGGGCACCTGATATGTACTGCTTACCAATTTCCATGGTGTAAATATTCCCACCATAGCCAATCTCAAACTACCAATGTGCAGTCAGCGAGTGCAAAGTAGGAAAGAGCTGCACACCATCAGCTCTCCTGAGCCAGTGTGAGTCCCTGGGAGGCACCTCAGGGGCTGCCATAGACACGGGGAAGACCAAAGAAGCAGGATTCTAATATCACCACTGGTCCAAAATAAGCACTGTATATTTGGAAGTAATGCTACTCAAAAAAAAACATGACCCTCAGAGAAATATTGCCACCTCTTTTTTCAACCTGTAGCTCTAGTTAAGTGTCTATAACCTACATTGACCTCTGGAGCCCTAGATAAGTGTCTGTGAAGGTCTGACTGCTTTAGAGGTCACCCCAAGGGGCTCTTTGCCATAGGTCACTCTCTTCATTCCTGGTCTCTACTTCCTGTCCGTTAGAGATCACACAGCTTTTCACTGACCTAGAGATGAATTTCAAAAAGAATATCTTTCTTTCACATTCAACAATGAACCAAATTCTTTACCCCCACCCCCCCCCAAAAAAAATCTCTTTGGGGAAAAAATTCCAGAAGAATCTACTCACAGATTCTGAGTCCTTAATCTAGCTATCCAATGTGAGACAGAGCTGAGACACTGTGAGGTGTCCTTTTACTGGGCCCACTCTCCAAGTTGATGCTTTTTAATTACAACGTTGATGTCTCCAGACTTCACAGACCAGTTCAACCCACAGGAGTCAGTGTTTAGGATAATTTCATTTAAGTTTCTTTCCCAAGATGACACATTCATGCCACAGTTCAACTATTTCTAACAGAGAAAATGTAGAGACTAAACACAGCAATAATAATGGTGAAAAAGAGGGGTGTAGTATAGTAGTTCTCAACTGGAAACGATTTTGCTGCCCAGGAGATATCTGGCAATGTTTAGAGACATTTTTGATTGCCACAACTGGGAAGGGGGACGCTATTGGCACATAGTGGGTATAGGCTGGGGTGCCGTTAAACATCTCTCAAGGCACAGGACAGCTTCCCAGGATAAAGAATTATCCAGTCTAAATGTCAACAGTGGGAATTAAGCACCCCTGGATTGGGGGAAATGGGGGGGCCAGAACACAATGGGATGAATTTGGTCATTGTCTCATCATGGGTCTAAAGCGCTGGCCAACAGAATGGCCTCAGGACAGCGGCCCATCTCGTGTACTGACACTCAGGTAACAGCCTCTGAACAACAAAATCATTTTCAATAATAATATGAAACAGTGAATTAATAAATAACAGTCACTATTACTGTTCCCTTGACTCAGTCTTTTAAGTTTAAAACAAACAATTAAACATGTTTTAAAAAAAAAAAGAGGAAGAAATTTGCACTGTAAAGATTTTATCCAAATTCAGGAAAATATTTTATGCACGAACGAAAATTCACACTTACCAATCAAAAACATTTTCACCTTGCAACTCTCACTGTTTCACTGCTTTCAATCTTAAACACAAAAATTCCAAGCAGTCACACAGAATAAGAGAATTAGAAGAACTCAGATTTCATTTCTTCATCTTTGTGGTCAGCGTGCCAGCAGTGTTTCCAACCCACTGTTTACGAGGCAAGAATACACAGGGCCATAGCATTGGAGGCGCAAACTGTAAAAAAAAGAAAAAGTGAGCTCAAGTGGTTCTGAATCTTTTCAAATTTAATCTTAAAAGTAGTGCACATAGGGGCTCCTGGCTGGCTCTGTCAGTTGAGCGTCGGGCTCTTGATTTCGGCTCAGGTCATGATCCCAGGGTCATGGGATCAAGCCCTAAGGTGAGCTCGCCGCTGAGCATGTAGTCTGCTTGGGATTCCGTCTGTCTGTCTGTCTGCTGTCTCTCTCTCTCCCTCTGCCCTTCTCCCCCCACTCGTATGCTCTCTCTCTCAAAAAAAAAAAAAATAGTGCATATGGCTGAGTCTACATGTCGAGGGGGAGGCTGACTCTATAACTGGAGTTCCTCAATTCATTTCCACAGAGAATAAAGTTTACCTATGAGCCGGGCTTGAAGTCAAATACCATCACTTCTGCTATATGCTATCGGTCACGCAGGCCAGGCCCTTCAGTGTGGGAAGGGCCTGCCTACAGCAGGATGTGAATTAACGAGAAAGGGTCTGGGGCGGGGAGGGCAGGTTGGAGTCTGGCTACCACTGTTGGCAGTTTATTGTTCGGTGCAGGTTTTGTGTGGCGGGGACCTCAGAACACCACAGCAAGCGAGGTTTTTCTTTTTCTGCCTCAGTGCAGGGCATCAAACTGCATTAAGAAGACTTTCTTACGATGGCAGCAAATGCTTTCAGTGTCCTGTTCACACGCCTATTGTTGCACGGGGATGGCCACCCCTCCCCTCACAAGGCGGCAAGCTGACTTAGCTGGCAGATGGAACAAGGTAATTACGAACAAGACTTTATAGCCATCATAGGCAGCTTCAGTAAGCAAGAAACAGGAGCTATGACCAGGCTGAATTGGAGCAGACACTGAGAAGGAAGTGTGATTTTGTGACATGGCCAAGGCTTCTCAAACCTCAAACTCACTGCCAGACATTGTGCCACATCTCCTGTGCCTCAGTCACTCACTCAGTGAATTCTCCCTGTGCACCTGCACTTAGGAAGTTTTCAAACACTCGTTGAATAAGTAATACCATCAACAGACTTGAAATCGTTTGACATTTTCATACTAAATTTTGCCCCAAAATGTACCGAAGCGTTCACTCAAATACTACTCAATCTCAAAAGCTATATTGATGAGATCAAATAACGTGAGGAAATCACTGTAACCGAGCAGAAAATCAAAAACTGTTTGTTACTATTATTCTTTTTTAAAATTTTTTTAAATGTTTATTTATTTGAGAAAGAGAGAGCAGGGGAGGAGCAGAGAGAGAGGGGGACACAGAATCTGAAGCAGGCTCCAGGCCCTGAGCTGTCAGCGCAGAGCCCATCGTGGGGCCTGAACCCATGAACCGCGAGATCAAGACCTGAGCCAAAGTTGCATGCTCAACCGACTGAGTCACCCGGGCATCCCAGCATTTTTCAAACTTTGAAAAAAGAACACCTATTAAGAAAACATTTTTTGGATGAATATATAGCAAGTATACATAATGGCTGTGTTTTAGTATTAGGACTAAATTGATATATATTCCTTTTTTTACTTTTTTATATTTCTATTTTTTTCATAAGGTTTCCAACAGTATTATTTGATAGGGAGAGACCTTTATTAATGCTGAGTGGTTAAGTAACACAAGATGTAAAACAGCATGGCAGAAGGGCGCTGGCCTGGGAAAGAGAAGTCCTGTGTTCAGGGGCAGCCGTGATATGAAGTCTAGTGCTAATTTGCGACATGAAATGTTTCCATTTCTCAACCTCTTTATCTGCAGAAGGTGAGACTACAGGATAGTAATCGCTTCACGGGTGTATTGTGTAGATCAAATGAGATGCCAGACACATTAAATATATTATCATCCTTAGTTTCCACTTCTCTGCTTTGTTCTAGCAATTCAGGTAAAAGGGTGCATGTGACTGATGAAAAGAGACCACATTTCAGAGTTGCTTTCATTGTAAGTAGCAAACGAACCAATAAAAAAAATAATTCCAAAAGTACTACGTTTTGTTATTGTTTAGTTTGAGAGATCACAGCTACAACATCTCTTTGTGAAGTTGAATATATTCTTTAAGAGTGTGTTCCAACCATCACGCCTTCTAGCCAACACCCGCACTGGCTCTGGCACGTCTGGGTGTGTTGGACACCTTAGGTGAGAGCCCCCCACGGTAAACTACAGCTTGAGAAGCGGTGATATGCACCAAAATGGACAATGGAACGGATAGAGAAAACTCTAAAGAAACCAGGAACCCATCTCTCTCCTCATTTGATCTACTCGTGTGTGTGTGTATGTGTGTGTGTGTGTGTGTGTGTGTGGGCACCGGTTCCCCAGTTTGTTTCATGAGAACAGCTGAGAGCCAGTGGGCTGAACTTCCTGCTGCAGAGAAACAACTCTGATGTGCAGGTTTTCTGTTTTCCTACAAGGGAAGAATGAAGATGGCAGGACTCAGGGATGTATCAATAGGATGCTGTTGTTTAAAGGAGCGAAAGGAATCCAGTGAAAGGAGGTCTGGGTTTTCCTGTCTGGGGGAGGGGGAATAACACAAGGAATGTAAGAGAAAGAACCACAGGCCCCAGGAACCACTCAAATGCCCTCCACCCCAGTTCTAATATAATACAAAATCAAGTGCCCTCCCCCACCAGGCAGGGATGTAGAACTGTATGTGATTTCACCAAAGGAGTAAAGGCTCATCCAAGAAGGTACAGTGACCCCCAGGATGGGAGGAAGAGAAGGAATGCTCAGGAAAAATCAGCAAAGACAGTTGGTCATGGGTGCCAAGGGGAGGATAAGGAAGACAAATCCCCAACAAAGGTGAGGCAGTGGGGTGATGTAGGAAAGAATGGGTGCTAAACTTGTCCAAGTTGGCAGAAGATTAAATAAGAAAGAAGGGGGACTGAGATGCAGCCAATGGTTTGTCAACAGGGATCTTGGGGAGCCTGTTTGTAACAGAGTGGTGGGGACAGGAGCAATGGCCAGATGGGGACAATCTCTGATAATGACGCTTCATGGTGCCCCTCAGCTATATGCCAGTAAAGAGAGACCACACTCAAGGAGGCAGATGAGCAAAACTGGGAAGGAGAAATTATACGGAAGGAAAATTTGAATACAAATAAGGTTGACACTGGGAGATAGGAAACATATGGGTGATGGCTGGCTTACCACAGCTGGGTAGAAGAGATGGAAAGGGGCCCAACCTGGAGCTTGAAGGACCCACTGGGGTGGGGTAGGATAGATGAGAGCTGGGTGTAGACCCAGCTCGGAATCCAGTTCAGCAAGCAGGACCCAACATCCAAAGGGGCTGGCAACAACCAACCAAGTGTCATCCAGAGAGGCAGACAGCCTGGGATGGGATGAGCCAAAGGAGTACGTTTGTCAACATGGTGAGCCATGAGGTGTCCAAGTAAACTGAGCCAGGGGCAGGAAGGAAGCAGGAGTAGGAACTTTTCTAGGAAAGTGGCAGAAAGACGACCAAAAAGCATGAAAGAAAAAGGGCAGGTAACTGGGCTCCCACTAATGGACCACAGTTCAAAGGTAAGACTCCAGCCCCTGGGGAGGACTGACAAGAACAAACAGAAGGGAGAGGTCAATTCAAACACAATACAGAGACAGTAGGAGACTGAGCATTGGGCAGGCTCCCAAAAGAGGGACCAGGGTCCAGAGAGGGCATGGCAGCCGGTGGCAATCCTGGGTACAAAGCAGACTTAAGAGCACCCAGAGTGACTGGTTATACCTGGAACCTCAGCTCCCTTGCCTAGGGGCACAGAAAGACCTGGAAGCTTGGCTGAGCATCCCTCTTTGGTTCAAAGAACCCCAGAAGAAGAGGACCATTGAGGCAGAGAATCAGCAGAGGCCAGAGAAGGGATGTGTTAGCATAAAGTGTGTCTCATCTTAGAAACAGAAGCAGAAAAGGAAGCAGGCAAATTTGCAATGATGAAGTCAAGCTTTCACTTTTTGCAGATGACATGATATTATACATGGAAAACCCGATAGACTCCACAAAAGTCTGCTAGAACTGATACATGAATTCAGCAAAGTTGCAGGATTCAAAATCAATGTACAGAAATGAATTGTATTCTTACACACTAATAATGAAGCAACAGAAAGACAAATAAAGAAACTGATCCCATTCACAATTGCACCAAGAAGCATAAAATACCTAGGAATAAACCTAACCAAAGATGTAAAAGATCTGTATGCTGAAAACTATAGAAAGCTTATGAAGGAAACTGAAGAAGATATAAAGAAATGGAAAAACATTCCGTGCTCATGGACTGGAAGAATAAATATTGTTAAAATGTCGATACTACCCAAAGCTATCTACACATTCAATGCAATCCCAATCAAAATTGCACCAGCATTCTCAAAGCTAGAACAAGCAATCCTAAAATTTGTATGGAACCACAAAAGGCCCCGAATAGCCAAAGTATTTTGAGGAAGACCAAAGCAGGAGGCATCACAATACAGACTTTAGCCTCTACTACAAAGCTGTAATCATCAAGACAGCATGGTATTGGCACAAAAACAGACACATAGACCAATGGAATAGAACAGAAACCCCAGAATTAGACCCACAAAAGTATGGCCAACTAATCTTTGACAAAGCAGGAAAGAATATCCAGTGGAAAAAAGACAGTCTCTTTAACAAATGGTGCTGGGAGAACTGGACAGCAACATGCAGAAGGATGAAACTAGACCACTTTCTTACAACTTTCACAAAAATAAACTCAAAATGGATAAAGACCCTGAATGTGAGACAGGAAACCATCAAAACACTAGAGGAGAAAGCAGGAAAAGACTTCTCTGACCTCAGCCGCAGCAATTTCTTACTTGACACATCCCCAAAGGCAAGGGAACTAAAAGAAAAAATGAACTATTGGGACCTCATGAAGATAAAAAGCTTCTGCACTGCAAAGGAAATAATCAACAAAACGAAAAGGCAACCGACAGAATGGGAAAAGATATTTGCAAATGACATAGCGGACAAAGGGCTAGTATACAAAATCTATAAAGAACTCACCAAACTCCACACCCGAAAAACAAATAATCCAGTGAAGAAATGGGCAGAAAACATGAATAGACACTTCTCTAAAGAAGACATCCAGATGGCCAACAGGCACATGAAAAGATGCTCAACGTCGCTCCTCATCAGGGAAATACAAATCAAAACCACACTCAGATATCACCTCACACCAGTCAGAGTGGCTAAAATGAACAAATCAGGAGACTATAGATGCTGGTGAGGATGTGGAGAAACGGGAACCCTCTTGCACTGTTGGTGGGAATGAAACTGGTGCAGCCACTCTGGAAAACAGTGTGGAGTTTCCTCAAAAAATTAAAAATAGATCTACCCTATGACCCAGCAATAGCACTGCTAGGAATTTACCCAAGGGATACAGGAGAGCTGATACACAGGGGCACTTGTGCCCCAATGTTGATAGCAGCACTTTCAACAATAGCCAAATTATGGAAAGAGCCTAAATGTCCATCAACTGATGAATGGATAAAGAAATTGTGGTTTATATACACAATGGAGTACTACGTGGCAATGAGAAAGAATGAAATATGGCCTTTGTAGCAACGTGGATGGAACTGGAGAGTGTGATGCTAAGTGAAATAAGCCACACAGAGAAAGACAGATACCATATGTTTTCACTCTTATGTGGGTCCTGAGAAAATTACCAGAAGACCATGGGGGAGGGGAAGGAAAAAACAAAGTTAGAGAGAGAGGGAGCCAAAGCATAAGAGACTCTTAAAAACTGAGAATAAACTGAGGGTTGATGGGGGGTGGGTGGGAGGGGGGTAGGTGAGGGGCATTGAGGAGGGCACCTGTTGGGATGAGCACTGGGTGTTGTATGGAAACCAATTTGACAATAAATTTCATATTAAAAAAAGAAAGAAAGAAAGAAAAGGAAGCAGGCAGCGTAGGGGAGAGCTCAGGGACAGTCTTGAAGAGTATTTCATGGAGAGGACACCCAGGAAGAGGTGGGAAGGGAGAAAATTCCCAAAGAAAGACTGGACTTGCTCCCCCCAGGCCTAAACAATCACAGACCCAGAGCTATGGCAGAACAATTATTCATCAAATCTGATGCATCCCCAAAAGGCACCAAGTCAGAGGATTCGAGACTGATCTGCTGTGAGGTCCAAGGAAGAATCCGACTTCGAGGACTGGAAGATGCCCATGAGAATCCCCACAAGACGTTATGAACATTTCTTCTTTAGAAGTTGTCTTTCATAGTGCTGATTCACCTATTCTTTTTTTAATTCAATTTTTATTTAAATTCTAGTTAGTTAACATATATGGTAAAATTGGTTTTAGGTGTAGAATTTAGTGACTCATCACTTACATATAACATCCAGTGCTCATCCTGACAAGTGCCCTCCTTTTTTTATATTTGTATTTAAAAAAATTTTTTTAATGTTTATTTATTTTTGAGAGAGAGAGAGAGAGAGCACGCAAGCAGGAGAGGGACAGAGAGAGGGAGACACAGAATCAGAAGCAGGCTCCAGACTCTGAGCTGTCAGCACAGAGCCCAACATGGAGCTTGAACCCATGAATCGTGAGATCATGACCAGAGCCAAAGTCAGACACTTAACCAACTGAGCCACCCAGGCGCCACCTGGCCAAGTGTCCTCCTTAATGCCCATTATCCATTTAGCCCATCCCCCACCAAGCTGCCCTCCAGCAACCCTCAGTTTGTTCTCTGTATATAAGAGTCCCTTATGGTTTGCTTCCCTTTCTCTCTTTTTTCCTCTTTCCCTATGATCATTTGTTTTTTTTCTTAAATCCCACATATGAGTGAAATCATATGATATTTGTCTTTCTCTGACTGCTTTATTTCACTTAGCATTATACACTCTAGCTCCATCCACCCCTCCATTGTGCAAATGGCAAGATTTCATTATTTTTGATGCCTGAATAATATTCCACTGTGTGTGTGTGTGTGTGTGTGTGTGTGTGTGTGTGTGTGTGTGTGTCTCACATCTTCTTTATTTGGGCTCTTCCCATAATTTGACTCTTATAGATAATGCTGCTATAAACTTTGGGGTGCATGTACCACTTCGCTGATTCACCTATTCAGAGATACTCTGTGCACGGTCCTAACTGAAAGCCAAGAAATAAAAGTTCATGCAGAACAGCTTCATGCAGAACTCAACAGCCCATTCCCTCTCTTCCAGGCCTGCCCAGTGCAGGCCAGCGGCTGCTTTCAGTTCTGCGACGTCTCCAAGCTCAGGATGCTGGCTGGGGCACTCTTTCAGTGATGACTGAAAAGGTGCTTCCTTTCTCAGCCAAACAAAGGCTTCAACATCATCAATTCCTATCTTAAGCTTTTTAAAAGGCCTCAAACCCTCAAGTGCCAACAACAAATTCTTCAAGACTTTCTGACTTTGCACTGGTTGCCTTAAAAATTGTACGACTGGTTTTTCTTTAAGGCAAGAATATTTTATTTTTTTTAATTTTTTTTTTTTCCAACGTTTATTTATTTTTGAGACAGAGAGAGACAGAGCATGAACGGGGGAGGGGCAGAGAGAGAGGGAGACACAGAATCGGAAACAGGCTCCAGGCTCTGAGCCATCAGCCCAGAGCCCGACGCGGGGCTCGAACTCACGGACCGCGAGATCGTGACCTGGCTGAAGTCGGACGCTTAACCGACTGCGCCACCCAGGCGCCCCAAGGCAAGAATATTTTAGATATGCTTTTGTTAGCCTCAGATCTGCACCTTTAGATTAATATCTTGACCAAGAGAATAAAACATTGTACTACTCAGCTACTGAGTCCAGGAACCTGGGGAAATGCTGAGGAGGAACTCAGAGAGACCTTACAGAGGACCTAGCACTTGGCAGTCTCCTGTTGCCTTCAAGAGATTAAATCATAAATGTCCCCTGGGGCAATCAGATCGACCTTAATAAAAGATATCAGTAAAGAAATGAGGAGGACACCTTGACCCAAAAATCTGGACCACATCGTAGGAGTGTGGCAAGGATAAGTGAGGACAAGATTGGACCTGGAGTCCAAGTGACAAGACTCTTCCCTCTCTGAATCAGTTCCTCCTAAAGAATAAGGACCTTGGGCCAGATAACTTCAGCAAGAAAAAAAAATTCAGCTTCAAACTGTGGTTCATTTTAAAATCCAATAAAACGCAGAATTGGGTCATTTTCAAATTCCAGTAAAACAGTTGAAACATGAAGCTCCTGGGATTAAGATACCAATACTTTTTCTGAAATACTTTTTCTCCGCTCAGTAGCACATATGAGATGCCTCAACACGGGCAAAAATACATACAGCAATAATAGTCTGTTTTTGTAGCATATAACCCACACACTGGTAGTGACCAGGAATCACTCTCCAACTCCTTTCCCATCCTGTATCGACTCCCAGAATCTCCCCCCGCACAAAGTCCCGGGAGGGCAGATGACAGTGAGCAGGGGATAGGACCCAGGCAAGCCACAGTTGTTCTGGCTTCTCCAACACAGACCTATTCCATCAGCCCCCCCTACACACAAGCCTCACGGCACCAGCTAGCATATGCACAAGTTCCCAGGATCTCCTTCCTCCTGTCCGTCTTCCCTCGCCCCTTCTGTTCATTGCCTCGTGAGAATCCCTTCTCCCTGATCTCGGGAACATCCTGGGAGTTATGATGAGGTAACCCTGGGCTCAAATCCAAACTCCAACATGTAAAACCTGTCTGGCCCTCTGAGCCTCAAGTTTCTTGTCTTTAAAGTGGGTTTATGATACCCACAATTGAGGATTTCTATAAAGATAGTTAGATCATATATGGAAAGCACAAGGTGTAAGGTGGTGCTCTGTGAACCTCTGTTCCTTTCCTTTCCTTGTCAATTTACTCGTAAATTTGCGCTAACTGGATGCTCCAGGAAAATTTTGAAAAGAAATAGCTCTTATCCCCCAAGAAATACATAATGAGTTACAGAATATTACAGAATGTTCAGAGAAGGAGAAGGAAAAGGTCCCAGAGGATGTAGAAGTACCCATGAGAGAAATGAAGGAGACCATAAACTTCCAGTCTGGAAAGCCAAGCAGAAAGACAGTCTGGATGCCACCAAATCCACAAAGATCAGGCACAGAATAAACACAAGGACATTAGCATCAAATCCTGCTATATTGGAACGCTCCTTACTTGCATCCCTCCAAATCTGTGTCTTCTCCAACTAAATGAAGATAACAATACCTACCTCAAAAGATTGTGGAAAGGATTAACTTTAGATAATGTGTATAAAGAAATGTCATGCAATACCTATATGTTAGTTTTCTATAGCTATTGTAACAAATTACCGCAAATTTAGTGGCTTAAACCACACACATGGGGCGCCTGAGTGGTTCGGTTGGTTGGGCGTCTGACCCAGGCTCAGGTCATGATCTTGCATGCAGTTTGTGGGTTCGAGCCCCACATCGGGCTCTGTGCTGACATCTTGGAGCCTGGAGCCTGCTTTGGATTCTGTGTCTCCCTCTCTCTCTGTCCCTCCCCCTACTCACATTCTCTCTCTCTCTCTCTCTCAAAAATAAACGTTAAAAAAACATATATATCATCTTATGATTCTGAAGATCAAAGTCGAAAATAGGTCTCATTGGGCAAAAATCAAGATGTCAACAGGGCTGCGTTCCTTCTGGAGGCTCTGGGGAAAGTCTGTTTCCTGGCCTCTCCCAGCTTCTGGAGGCCACTTGCATTCCTTGGCTTGTGGCCCCTTCCTCTACCTCCAAACCCAGAAGGGTGGCATCTTCCAATCTCCCTCTGACTCCACTCTTCCTATTTTCTTATAAGCACCCTTGTGGTTACATTGAGGCCCTGTAGCTACTCCCCACTGTAAAATCTTTCAATTAATCACATCCACAAAGTCCGTTTTGCCATGCACAATGACATGTCCACAGGTTCTGGGGCTTAGAATGTTGACATCTCTGGGGGCCATTATTCTGCCCACCAGAGCTCAGAATGTAGTATGTTCTCGACACGTGGAAGCTGTAGTGGAAATAAGGAGGAGGAAGGGGCAGCAAAAGGAGTAGAAGGGGCCTTACGAGATTCATTGTCTGAATATTAAAAAACTTATTCCAAAGTGAGTTCAAAACCAATCTACAAATGACATATCCAAAAAGGTCTGTAAGGTTAAACCCAAAACACAAGAAATAACAAGTGTTGGAAAGGATGTGGAGAAAAAGAAACCCCTGTGCTCTGGTGGAGAGAATGCAAGCTGGTGTAGCCGCTGTGGAAAACAGTATGGAAGTTCCTCAGGAAATTAAAAATAGAACTACCCTATGATCCAGTAATTCCACTACCGGGGATTTACCCAAAGAAAATGGAAGCACTAATTCAGGGCTCACTTTGGTAGCACATATGCTAAAATTTGCGAGGTGAGGTGCAAATTTGTGAAGCTGCAGGTTTTTTTGAAACAATTTGAGAGAAAAATAAGACATTAATTCAAATAGATATACACACCCCTATGTTTACTGCAGCATTATTTACAGTAGCCAAGACATGGAAGCAACCCAAGTGTCCATCCATAGATTAACGGATAAAGAAGATGTGGTGTGTATATGTACGTACACATACACACACACACACACACACACACACACACACACAAACACAATGGAATACTAATTGGTGATGAAAAAGAATGAAATCTTGCCATTTGCAACAACATGGATGGACCCTAGAGGGTATAATGCTAAGTAAAATAAATCAGACACACATGATTTCACTCACATGTGGAATTTAAGAAACAAAAGAATAAAGAAAAGAATAGACACAAACAAACAAACAAAACAGACTCTTAAATACAGAGAACAAACTGGTGGTGACCAGAGAAGTGGGTGGGGGGACGGGTGCAACAGATAAAGGGGATTAAAAGCACACTTATCCCGATGAGAGCTGAGTAACACATAGAATTATTCAATCACTGAATGGTATGCCTGAAACTAATATAACACTGCATGATAATTATACTTCAATTCTTAAAAAGCTGTGTAAAGGAAATCCAAGAATATATGTACATGTCATCAACTTTTGAAGCCTGGCATCACAGGTGATGGCCAACTCTTGTTTAGTAAATATGTTGACGCCATTTAAAATCATGAGAATTTGTAACTGTGTGTGACGATGCTTGTTAACCACACTCCTTGTGCTCACTTTGCAATATATACATACATCAAATTGTTATGTTGTACACCTGAAGCTAATATGTTATATGTCAATTACATCTCAGTATAAATACATTCATACATACATAAATACAGGAATAAGATCATGAGAACCTTAGTGGTAGTCTTCAACTTAGATCAGCATTTTGACTAGAAACTAAAGTGGTCCATAAGCAAATTGAGAAAATCTGGCCTGATGGACATCATCCATCATCACCTTGAGAAACATTTGCCTCTGCTTATAAACCCTTAACCACTCAGCTGTATGCCTCTCAATAATTAACACATTCATTCATGGCATTTTTTGTCCTAAGCTATCTTGACCCTATTAAAGTTCCATATGTTGGGATTTTATGTTTCACCTTTCAGAGCAAAGACACTGGCTCATTCAATGCTTCAGTACAATGTTACCTAAAATGAAAGACATACACTCCTATTTCACAAAAGACACCACTTCACAATAAAAATAAAAATGGTCTCCCTGCTCATTTACTGAATCACCGCCTTGCTTATCTATTGGCATCACCATAACTGGGCCTTCAGCCATAATGAGATTATCTAAGAGCACACAGTGTCTTTCTCTTCTAGATGTCTTTCTAAAATGCCCCCAGCTGGGGCGCCTGGGTGGCTCAGTCGGTTGAGCGGCCGACTTCGGCTCAGGTCATGATCTCGTGGCCCGTGAGTTTGAGCCCCGCGTCAGGCTCTGTGCTGACCGCTCAGAGCCTGGAGCCTGTTTCGGTTTCTGTGTCTCCCTCTCTCTCTGACCCTCCCCTGTTCATGCTTGCTCTCTCTCTGTCTCAAAAATAAATAAATGTTAAAAAAAAATTTTTTTAAATGCCCACAGCATCTGACACCTCACCCAGGCTAGACTTGTTCTCCAAAGTATGCATGTTGTACATTTTTCAGATACTTCGTAAGTTACATGTGTGGTGAGAAAAGGGAGCTTTGATCCTAGAGCACGCCCTGACAAAAATTTTCCATTCTAAATTTCACTTAAAACATGGTTTAAAAAAAAATTCTAAAAAGGGGTTTCTTCTCACAATGTTAACCAAATAGAGGATCATGAAAAAAAACAAAAAACATTTTGTAAACTGGTCTGTAAGCCCAGGACCCACAACTAAGTTGTGCTGGCACCAATTTACATGAAGAATTATATAAACCTTCAGAGACCATACTGGACAGTCTTGGTACAGTTTTGGCTGTCAGTATCTTAAGACTTTCTTTATGATTGGGGCTTTCTACCCACAAATACTGCCCATCATCATGACCTATCGCTAAAGATGCTGAAAATGCCCCCACCCCACTTGCTCCTATACCTGTTGAGGAAGGCTGATCACATGACCTCCCATGACCAATCAGATGGCTTGGATGGGTTTTTTTTGACCCTGGACTGAGTGACCACCACCCATCACTTTATTTATGGGTTTATTTATTATAATTCCCCAACTGAATGTAAGGTTCCATGATGGCAGTAAATTTTGTTCACTGCTATATTCCTAGTATCTAAATAATACCTGGGTCATAAAAGGAACACAACAAATTTCTTAAATGAATAAATAAATGGTTGGATATATGGATGCATGTGCTAAACAAGGCAATTTACTATCCCCCTTCCCAGAGTATCATGCATAGTAAAGAATTTATTTGTGCATTTCTTCATCCAACCATTATCATTAAAAGAAGAACATGCTGGGGCAACACAAGATCATTTTACTGTTTCGTGTTAGCATTCATTCACTCCTTCCCCTTTGCAACCTGTTCTCCTGAGCAAAATTCTACATACTCTTTCCCCTGCCAGTTCATACTCAGAAGGATAATTTAAAAAGGGTAGAGTATCACCATTTTTATGACTGCAACTTTCAAAGAAGACAAAAAGAAGTATTTAAGAACTGAGTCAGGAAAACAATGCCTTAATATTTTTAAAGGGAAGAGCATTCATAGAATATATCATATTTAATATCAATATCCTTAAAATCTAGAGTAGATTAACAGAGTTCTCATAAATTCTGCATATTTTGACACGCATGCACCCCCCCATCCCACCTTATATTTTACTCTCCATGCACAATATGCCTAGTTTCCTCCACAACTACCCTATGACACGTTTTCCAGAATGATCACCATCATAGATGTCATCCACTTGATGTACTCCAAGTTGTCTATCTCTGTTATAAATTTCAATATCCAGAGCTAGAAATAGTATTCTAGATATTATGAGAACACAGAACCATCAGTCACCCTTTTGGTATCAATGTATGTCTACCAAAGTAGCTCATGATTTCATTTTTCTTTTAGCCAATTCTTCACACTGCACATTGAAACTGCTCCCAAATCAATTGTTCCATACTTTACATTTTTCACAAAAAGATGAAGATATTGGGCCAAGTGGCAAACACAGTATATTCATCTAATTTCCCTCTTTCTCCACACCCTTATAAATGACAGAAGAAGTGGGGTTTTTTTAAGTTTGTTTATTTATTTTGGGAGAAATATCCCTGCATGAGTGGGGGAGGGGCAGAGAGGGAGAGAGAGAATCCCAAGCAGGTTCTGCGCTGTCAGCACAGAGCCTGACACAGGGCTCGATCTCACAATCTATGAGATGATGACCTGAGCTGAGATCAAGAGTTGGTCACTTAACCAACAACCTACCCAGGTGCCCCCAGAAGAGATGGTTTTAAAAACATTGGAGCCATCACAGCTGTGTAAAACAAGAAACAGTACCCAACACTAACCAGAAATTTTGAGACAAAAAGAAGAAAGATAAAAATCAGACAAGATCAACTTGCTGGAGAAAACCACAGACAAACACTTGTGCAGAAGAAAGCTCCTACAGAGAAGAGCAGTTGCACCATACTCCAAGCTCCAAAAGAAGAAAAGGTAAATGGGCAAAAACAATAGGGGATTAACTGGGCCACTGCCTTTGAAGCAGCCACATCTGTTGGCTTCTCTCTCTTCCACTCCACACCCCACCCTCCACCTTGAACTGAGTGGTAACCAACAGAAGCACTTAACACAGGTTAAAGTGATGGATTGGGACACTTATACCTAAGAGGCATCATTCACCTGAAGCTATGGAAGAAAGTAGTTTTTTGCTCACTAAGCCCATCCTCCTCTTCTTGGACACAAGAAGTCTTGAAAGACTATGTTGCTAGCCTCTGTTGAAGTTAGGTTGAGATCACATAACTAGTTTCTAGCCCATCAATGGCAATAAAGTGTACCCTTCCAGACCTGGCCACGAAATGTATGCAACCACCCCCATTTTTTCCTCTTTAAAAGTAAAGGACGCAGTGAAAATCTATGAGGAGCCCCTGGAAGATGACAATATTCCAAGATGGAAAGAGCCAGGATCTCAAGATCAGTGGAGAAAAAGAAATAGTTATTGAACTAGTAAGAGTTTGGAGTTGTTTCTTACAGCTGACATGAGTTCCCCAATTAATACCATAGCCAAAGCAGCACTCAGAGGACATGTAGGAGTCACAGTGAGAAAATACCTCACTAGCATCTCCATCTTCTCTATCAGGGCATTGACATGAATTGGACAGCACACTTGAAGCATTGGCCAAAAAGATATTCACAAATGGACTGTTTCCAGAGGTAAAGAGAGAGCTGAAGGAACCATCCAGAGATAAGGAACTTCTCAGAGGTTAGCAACAATGGAAAACCATGACGTCCCCCAGTTCTGAAGGGGAAGGGATTGGAGCAGTCACTGAAAAGCAGGAAGAGTTGTAGCCACAAGAGAGGAGTGACCCACTAAGAGTCCTGACCATAGAGGGAAAAACATCACCACTGCCAAAACCAGGATGACAAAGGGGCAGGCAGGGCAGAGGGAGGATCAATACCTAATCCTTCCTCCTGTCCTTGAGACTCAGCTCGAGTCTCTCTTTGGCTGAACCAACTGGAAGGCAGTGGGCAAAGGAACCCAGTAACACAGAGCTCAATCAGCCTCCTAAGGCCCAGGGCAAGTCTGTATAGAACACGGATCTGGGAGAAAAACTGAGAAGAGCCAGAATACTTTCCCAACAGCTCATCCTGCCCAGCCCCCAGTCACCAGAGATAAGCACTTGTGATCAGACCTGGCATCCACAGAGGGATAAACAAAACAAAGATCAACAGACAACACAGAATCAAAGATTTAAGGAAAGAGCAGCACGAGGTCACCACAAAGAAGAAATAATACCAAAGGAAACAGAGTTCATAGAGCACATAGAAGAGGATTAACATAAATTTTATGTTTGGGAAGTATAAGAATGACTATCATATCCATAAATTAAAAATTAATGAGAAAATTTGCGGAATGTTAGAATTTTAAAAATTGATTCAGAAAGTAAAATACTCACTGGATAAATGGAACTGGAGAAAGTTCATATTTAAATACTGACTTGTTGACCTGGAAAACTAAGCCAAGGGATTGTTTAAGAATATGTCATTGAAAGGGAAAAAAATGGAAAATAAAAAAAAAATTTAAAGGTATAAAGTGCCAATATCCATCTAATGAAAATTCTAGAAATAGAGCACAGAGAAATTTCTAGAAATGGAGAAGAACAAGTCATCAAGAAACAAACAAAACAAAACAAAACCCCACGGCTAAAGAAACATGAATTTTTAAAAATATCCATCACTTGCTAAAAGACCTATCTTTCCTTTGACACACTGTTTAAAATTCAGAAGTTCGAGGATAAAGAGAAAATCCTAAATGCTTCATAAGAGAATAAAACAGGCTACCTATTTTAAAATGAATGAACTTCTCCCTGACACTACTTGATGCTAAGTGACAATAGAGTAGAGCTTAAAAGCTCTGATGGGAATTACTTTCAAGCCAGAATCTGATTCCCATCCAAATTAGCACTGAAAATGAAAAACAAAATAAAGGTATTTTCACAGACATCCAAAGATTCACACATAGGCTTTAGTAGATTAGAAAAAAAAGGGGGGCAATTAATTCAAAAAGGGAAAGATGTGGGACCCAAAAATCAACAGTAAATGGAGAAACCAATAAAACACAGTTTGGAAATATATATATATACATATATATATGTATATATATATGTGTATATATATGTATATGTATATATTTATATACATATATATGTATATATATGTATATATATATATATACACACACATATATTTCCAAACTATGTTTTATATAGTTTATATATGTTATTATTATTATATAATAATATATAATATAATTTATATTATATATATATTATATAATATATTATATATAATTTATAATTATATATAATATCATATATATTATATATTTTTATATATATATACACACATATATATTAATTTTAACAATAATAAGCAACTAAAATCCAAGAAGAGCTCAACAGTGGCGGTGATGGGGTCAAGGAATGGAGGGGATGAAGTGAAAATATGCTAAGGTTCTAGTTTTGCTTGGGATAGGAATGGGAAATAAATTAATTCTAAATAATTAATTTTGAACTAATATTCCAAATATCAATTAACCTAACAATGGAAAAGAGGATATAACTTTAGATAAAAGATTTTATTAAATAAAAGCAAATAATACTATACAAAATTCTTGATGACCTCAATAAGTATGTGATTTTCTACAAAAATATGAATTAATCAAAATTCATCCAAGAAACGGTAAAAATTGTGGAAGGTGGATAGATTAAAAATTGAAAAGGTAGTCAAAGCTGGAATCCTTTTAAAAAACACAAGCATTATTTACCAAGTACTGTTATAGGGATTTCTATTCCTTGAATCAAGTGGTAATCCATAAGTCATGTATCCATCCCAAAGTATACAAAAATAGAGAGATTCCAGACTCATTCAACACAGGTAGCATCACTGTGATTTCAGAACAAGACAAGGTTGTCACACACTTTATTTAAGTGAAGCCATCGTTACCTATGAATATGTGAACAAAGATTTAAAATACTAAAAAATATATTAGCAAATCAAATTCAGTAATATATCATTATTTTTTAATCATAGCCAAGCAGAATTCACCCAAAAACATGAAAGGGGTTCAATATCAGGGAATTTATGATGTAGTTGTCCACAACAGATCTAAGGACAAAATATTACACTCATGTCAATGCACACCAAAAATTCATTTGGTAAAATTCTATACTATTTCCAAATTTAAAAAATAATAATAATAACCCTTATTACTCTAAGAAAGGATGTAAAATCATGTAATTGAGGGGAAAATTCAAAGAAAATATCATATCGAATAATGAAAGGTTAGCAAGTTTGTATTAAAATCAAGAACAAGATAACCATTATAGCTACTATCCCATCATTGTTTGCATTATAGGTTCTATTTTAAAAGCCAGAAAAGTAAAAGAAACAAGAGGTATAAACTGTGGACAAAAAATAAATAAATAAAAATTTCCCTACATGTAGACAAATTGTGATCCCAAGTGAATTGACCAAAATATTATTACAAATAATATCAGATCCAAAATCAGTAGCTTTCTTATGCACCAGCATTGACAAAGTGAAGACCTCTCAGATTTTCTTCTCATACTTTTGTAGCTTGGTGTTTTTATATCGAGTTCCTTAAACCATCTGGAATTCATTTTGGCAGACTATGCTTTCTTTATTTTGTTCTCCACAGAAAGTGCTCTGTGGAGCTCCGTCTGATGGCTGCATGGCCCTCTTGCCCTCAGTCCTGTCTTACCCAGGATTTTAGAGGTTAAATGAATCATATATTGTCCAGTTTCAATCCCAATATTGCCAGTTACTACTTGTGTGACCTTAGGCTGTTACTATACTCACTGAACCTCAGTCTTTTCATCTACTAAGAGGAGAAAATAGTACCTATGTCATAGCATTGCTAGGAGGATTCAATAAGAGAATATATGCAAAGTCACTAGCACAGTACCTGGTGCTGTTCTCACTGCTGTGAAACAAATCCCTCCAAACTCAATGACTTAAAACGATGATGTGCTGTGCAAATTAACCTGATTCTGAGCAGACCTCCACGGGGACAGCTCATCTCAGCCCCACCTGGGGTAAGCTGGGGAAGCTTGGCCAGGGCTGAACTGGCACTTCCAGGGTCACTCTCTCACACAGCTGACAAATGTTCTGGCTGTTGGGCATTTCCAATGAGAGCCTCTCCAGGGGCAGCTTGGGCTTCCTCTCAACATGGTGGTTGGATTCCAAGAATAAGCATCTCAAGAGATGCGAAGTAGAAGTTGCCAGTTTCTTAAGGCTGAAGCCTGAAAACTGACACAGTGTTCCTTCATGATATTCTATCGGTCAAGAACAGAGCCCAGATTCAGTCTACCCCTGGCCACATATTATTCACATCCCTCACCCTGCAATATACACCTGCAATATACACTCCCCCTCCCAGACCTGCCAGAAGCCTCATCCCTCTAAGTCACGTCCAAGTGTAGGCAAAGCTCCCTGAGTGTGGCTCTCTGTGCACAACTCCTGGAGTACTGTTCACCATCATCTGAATACTGTGGACTAGACAGACATTTACCTTCACCCCCACATATACACACACACTCTACACACAACAGTGCAATAAGCACAGACTACCCACAATAGATGCTCCCATTCAAAACAGGAGAACCTTCTGGGGTGCCTGGGTGGCTCAGTCAGTTAAGCTAAGCATCCGACTTTGGCTCAGGTCATGATCTCATGGTTCATTAGTTCCAGCCCCCCATCGAGCTCTGTGCTGACAGCTCAGAACCTGGAGCCTGCTTCGGATTCTGTGTCTCCCTCTCTCTGCCCCTCCCCCCGCTCATGCTCTCTCTCTCTCTCTCTTTCTCTCTCTCTCTCTCAAAAAAACATTTAAAAAAAATAAACCAAAAAAAAAAAAAATAGGAGAAGCAGAGACACACAGTCAGCAATGGTCCAAAGCAGTCCTGTGCCCCAGCTGCAGAGATGATGCAAATTTCCTTCTAGGGCCCAGTACTACCCAGCGGCTCTTGGTTGCACCCTCTGGGCTCTTCTCTCTGCCCCTGAGCTTTCTTCCTTTTCCAGAAGAACACTTAGCTGGTGATTCCTCAGCCTGCTCAGCCTACTTCCTGCCCACAGAAGTGAGGCCTCTGCTTCTGCTTCTCCTTCTTTTAATCCATTCTGGTGGTGTTTCCAGTCAATAAGTGTTTACAGTCAATAAAGTGCTCACAGTCAATAAATAGAGTCCATTATTGTTCCTGCTATTAATAACATGGGTAAAAATATAAAGATGCCTTACCAAACAGGCACTACTTAGCAGTAATTTTGGAGGACAGAATTAAGCAGGTAAACCCAACAAAATGAAATTTAGGAAGGGTAAAGAAAATTCCTGCATTTAGACTTTAGGAATGAATTTTATAATTACAGGATGGGGAAGTTTCCATTTGCTGGCATGCTTGTCTCCTCCACTAAGCTGTAAGCCTTTTACAGGAGAAAATTGAGGGGATTTAGTTGACAGCAAGCTCACAATGAAACAAAAGCACAAAGAGGCACACTCTGTAAGTGGCATCCAGACAATGTAGCTTATGATCAGGATGGTGAGGAAATAAAACCACATCACAGGAGTAACTTTGAAGAAGATGAGCGACTTCAGCTGAAGAAGAGAAAGCCTTCGGGGGACAGGGTGGGTATCAGCTTCCTATGTCTGAAAGGCTGTCATGTAAAACAGGAAGTGAACTTAGCTCCAGAGGACAGAATTCATGCTCTCAACCTCAGTTCCCTGTTGGCATTACGTGAAGAGTTTTAAGTCAAAGTGATGCCAACACCCTCCCCAGAACAATTCTGTCATCATCACTGAGGGTGGGCCCCAGGCCGTAAAGAGTTTGTAAAATCCACCAGGTGATTGTGCTGGACGGCCGTGACTGTGCATATTGGGTCTGGAGCAAACATCAGCGCAGGGGCTGACTCACAAAGCATTGGCTTGCCAATTCCCAGAAGCATTCAAACAAGCCTGGGGACAGTCAGTCACTATTATTATTACAGACAGGTCTCATGCCAAGTAGGAGAGCAGATGAGCTTTCAGATCCACTCCAGGACTATAGATTCAAGGGTGGAGAATGATTCGATCCCATCGAACAACAGCAAAGGAGTCAAAGATTCCTCATTGGTGATGGAACTGTGCTGTGCCCAGATGGTCAGCCCATGGTTCTGTTCCTCCCCAGCCTCCTGGGACAGACGACTGGAGCCCCTTCTCTCCATAATGGGGGGCTCTTGGAGTGGACTTCTTTGCCCAAATGGACAGTTTGAGTCAAAGAATAACCTATTTGGAATGGTTAAGAAAATAGGAAGTTGGGGGCAGGGGGTGGTGGAGGGAAGTGGTACTTAAGCCCATGACCTGGATATTTTTTTTAATTTATTTATTTGAATTCAAGTTAATTAGCACACGGTGTAGTCTTGGTTTCAGGAGTAGAACCCAGTGATTCATCACTTACATAGGACACCCAGCGCTCATCCCAAAGAGTGCCCTCCTTCATGCCCGTCACCTATTTAGCCCATCCCCCCACCCACCTCCTCTCCAGCAACCCTCAGGTTGTTCTCTGTATTTAAGAGTCTCTTATGGTTTTCTTCCCTCTCTATTTTTACCTTATTTTCCTTCCTTTCCCCTATGTTCACCTGTCGTGTTTCTTAAAGCCCACACATGAATGAAATCATATGATATCTGTCTTTCTCTGCCTGACTGATTTCCCTCAGCATAATACACATCCACATAGTTCCATCCACATTGTTGCAAATGGCAAGTTTTCATTCTTTTTTGTTTTCCGGGTATTTTAATTTTAAAGTTTATGACCTTAGTTCCACAAAGAGGCTCTCCCGTCTCCCCCACTTGTACCCACTAGGTCTCCAACCCAACTCCAGCCCTTTGTATCAAGCTAAATTGCTCTCTTTTTTGGACTCACATTCCCTTCAAGTTTGTGCAGATAGCTAGTGTTTCCCAACATTTGCTGCCAGTAAGGCAAAGTCCCCATGAGGTATTTAGTTCTTATAAGTTTAAATCAGAGCCTGGAGCCTCAAACCCTGATTCTCTGCCCCTCTCTCTCTTCACTCTCTCCAGTTCTGTTTCTATACCTCTCTATTATTGAAGTGCACGAATGCGTTGAAACATCCTGGCTGTGTTGCCAGCAGCCTGGAATAAGAAATAAACCATACTGATCATACTCCTCTGACAAAGTTGTGTTTCACAAACAGAATCCTTCCTCATTTTCTTATAACTCCCACCATGAGCCAAGACACCACGGCAACTGCATATCCCACAAGCCAAGAGCAGGTATGTAACATATATCAGGTGACTGTGTTGCTTTTCCACATGACATTTTTGTTATTTACAGCTACGGGTCTCCTTCACACTGGGCATTGACCAAGACGGGTGGCCAGAAAGAGAGATTTTCTTGTAATGTGAATGCAGATTAAAGGGGGAAAAATTGTTATAAATCACAGCACTGTCTTCTGAAGGCCAAGTGCACATTATAAAACTTTCCCAGTTCATTTCAAGCAACTGTTTAGTTCGTCAATGCTTTATTTGTAAAAGCAAATGCTTGGCCTTACAAAACATCTATTCAAACATCAGTGACTCAGAATTCTGGGACTTTCCTGCTTGTCTGGGAATTATGTTTATAATACAAATGCCTAGTTAATAAAAGCCTGCCTTCCACGCGTCAAAGACCTTTACGATCTTAAAGAAAGAGGGGAAAAAAGAGGCTGCACTGCCTGCTTTCCTTTGTTCTTCTTTTGCTAAGTTAATGACATTTGTGAGGTTTCATTGTACTTGAAAATAACCAACCAGAGCATTTTTAGGGCTGTGAAACTACTCTGTATCCACTATAATGCTGGATACATGTCATTATACATTTGTCCCAACCCACAGAATGCACACCACCAAGAGTGAGCCCTAAGGTAAACTATGGACTCTGGGTGATAATGGTGTGTCAATGTAAGTTCACCAACTGTAACAAATGTGTCATTCTGTTGGGGGACATTCCTAATGGGCGAGGCTGTGCGTGAGCAGGGGAGGGGAAGCCAGAGGGCACACGGGAAATCTCTGTACCTTCTGCTTGATTTTGCTGTGAACCTAAACTGCTCTAAAAAGTAAAATCTATTAAAAAAATAAACAAGTCCCGTTGGAAGTAAGCCCTAGTGTGCTCAGGGGCTCTGAAAGAATTTTGAAAGAATGTTTCCTTTTCAAAGACCAGAAGATATGGGTGCATCAGAGAAGGTTGCCTTTGGAAGTTGGAGTGCTTAGGGTGAATTGTCACTCCCTTGGGAAGTTTATACCTGCTGGTCTCACTGCCTGGAAATTCCTTCCCCCGGGTCTCTGCATGAACTCAATTTAAATGGCATCTCCGAGAGAGAGAGAGACAGAGAGAGACAGAGAGAGACAGAGAGAGAGAGAGGGAAACCAGAAACAGACTGTTAACTGTAGAGAACACACTGATGGTGACCAGAGAGGAGGGGGCTAGGAGGATGAGGGAATTAAGGAGGAGGGGATTAAGGAGGGCACTTGTCATGAGGAGCGCCGGGTGATGTATGGAAGCACTGAATCACCATATCGTGCACCTGAAACTAATATTACACTGTATGTTAACTAATTGGAATTAAAGTAAGATAATAAAAATAAAAAAGTAAACAGCATCTCGGAGAAGCTGTCCATCCCCCGCCCCGTCTAAAAACGGCTCCTACTCACCTGCTGTCACATCAGCATGCCTCCCTGCCCTCACCGCCCCCTGCTTCTCCTGTGCTGCTGGTGCTTTGTCTCCCCCCGCCCCCCGACCCAGAGACTTTTCCTAGTGCTCAGAAAAGTGCCTCTTCATTCCTTAATATTTACTGAGATCCAGAGCAAAGTGCAACGTTTACCTACATTCGCAGGACGTTGCCCGGTTGACACAGAGAAGGCAGACCGCATTGGCTGTCACATGCTCTTCTCACGCTATGTCCAGCGGCCTCCTTGCTTGCATGTTATCAGGCGGGGGGCTAGGCAAGGAGAGCCCCGGACAGCCGCGTCCCCGCCGGGAGAGCCTCGAGGAGGATGTGGGGATAGAGACGGCTGGCCCAGACACAGTACTGTTTCCTATCCAGAAACAAAATGTCCTTACTCCGAGGACTTTCACAGGAAGACTCTCGTCTCTGGCTGAAATGCAGGCTGGCTCTTCCGGCTCGCGTCGGAGCACTGCTCCTGAACACCGCTGAGGCACCCAACCCAGGAGGCTGGCTGGGACATGCCACTAGTCGGGGGATTGAAAATAAAATCACAGGTGAGATGGTTAGGATGTTTCTTCTTTTCATCACCTAATAGGGGAGCCACAAACACCTCAACCATATCACAGTGATGGCGCGAAGAGGAACCCTAGGAAAGCCAGATATGAGCATTCTCACTGGAACCACATATACATACAATATAGACTCATATATGGATGGAATCATTATATTATAAATTACATTTTTATAGAGATGTGATTTTATATGTAGAATGTAGTCTCTCTCTCTCTCTATATACACACACACACACACACACACACACACACACACACATATATATAAGAGTTGACCAAATCTTAACCCCTCTCTCTGCACCCTCACCCTTGCCCAGCCTTCTCATGACCAGACTGTATTTCTCTCCCGCTAACTTTGGGCTCAGCCATGTGACTTGCCTTGGCCATGGCATGTGAGTGGAAGGAAAGGGTGTTGCTTCCCAGCCTAAGCCTGCACAGCATCACTCATTTCCATCTTCCTTTTTCACCTCCACAATCACTGGGAAGAAGATGCCTCAGTTTACCCCGTGGTTAGCCTCTCAACCCTAGGGTGGGGATGAGAGATGCTGGAGCAGGGCCCTCCCAGCCACCCAGCTGTGCCTGCAGATGTATGAGCTATCACAATTAATTACATTTTCAGCCACTGAGTTCTGGGGTGCTATTATGTGGCATTCTGTGGCAAATGATAACTGATCCTCTGTATCCCACACAAGATGTGGATATTTCTTTGTAAAGACCTGAGGGCACCCAGCATACGTTTGTCTGTCATTTCTTTTTTTTTATTTTTTTTTTAATTTTTTTTTTCAACGTTTATTTATTTTTGGGACAGAGAGAGACAGAGCATGAACGGGGGAGGGGCAGAGAGAGAGGGAGACACAGAATCAGAAACAGGCTCCAGGCTCTGAGCCATCAGCCCAGAGCCCGACGCGGGGCTCGAACTCACGGACCGCGAGATCGTGACCTGGCTGAAGTCGGATGCTTCACCGACTGCGCCACCCAGGCGCCCCTTGTCTGTCATTTCTTACAGCTCTCCACATTGGCCTTGCAGCCTCTCAACAGATATTTTTGTGTTTTGAAATTACAGATGAGTAGAGAGAAACTTACAAACACCCTTGTCTCTGATGCCCATAATTGCTTATTATTTAACCATCTGTCCTATTTACTTCAAACCATCATTAACATACAAGATTACCCATAAAGTTGACATCTGCTCTGAGGTTGGAAACCCCACTCTAAACCACCAAAGATGAACCAGCCAAGTCCAGTGCTGCCCCCCCACTCCTTGCTCTCCCAACTAGCCATGTTGTTCATGGCATTGGTTTTTTTGGACCAGGTTGGCAGGCACTGGAAGAGGCCTGAAGGAGGGCAAAGAACAAGGGGAAAAAATCATTCAGAAGTTAAGAAACTGCACTGCCGCTTGGTTAGGATCAATAGAATCTACTCCTTGCAGGGACCATGTGTCCTGAGATAATCCTCGAAGATTGCAGAAGGGATCAGACATCATCACTCCCTTGGGAAAATGGCTTAAAAACTCAATGAGGCAATTTATAAGCTCAGACGTCTCCCAGCCAATCAGTGAAAATTTTCTGTGGAGGCTCCATGATTTGTTTGCCAAGAACACACACACACACACACACACACACACACACACACACACACACCTGCATCCAGAGCTTCCACAGCCCTCAGCTTTGTCAACTGAGACTCGCCATGACAAGTACCCACCAGTCCCTTGCTGAGATGGGACCCACCTCTAATACGCTCTTTCCCAACATCATTATCTGGGTCATCTCCTCTTCCTCACTCTACTCCCCACCACAAGCCACCAAAAATGTATACAGCGGCTACAGCTATGGTGGAAAAGCAGCAGACTCGCACATTCCTGGGGGATTTATTTGGTTTCATCGATGCATTAGACCGCACACGGGGGAGGGAGGGGGGAAATGGACAAGTTCAAGGGAAAGGTTGCTTTGATCCTAAATCTGGAAACAAAACACACTGACACAAAACAATGAAAAGCAAGATACGGCCAATGAGAAACCACAGCTTGAGTCTCAGAATTAAACATCATTCTCACGTTTTTGTACGTCCCCAGTGGCCCCTAAAAGCTCCGTTTAAAAACAAACTAAAACCAAGACCAAAGCTGAAGGGGCTCTTATAATCAGTGAGCCCATGGCCTGGGTGAAAGGAAACGTCTCACTCTGCTCCCCTCACCGTGGCATTGACACCTGCAAGCTCCGCCCGTACATAACTCAGCCCAGCCGCTCTTTTTATCTTGGCAGCCTCTGGAAGCATTTCGCCAAGGTTCTGGGCTCTTTCAGTCAACATGACCAATTCCACATCCTTTTATTAATTACTAACCATTTCCCCTTGTAGTCAGCCCTGAAATCCTTGCTTTGATCCGCCTGACATGTCACATGGTGTATTCCTGGGAACACCACCCCTCCCGTGGCCGGCTTAGAACTGGCAAGCCTGGCAGACAGGCATACAAGCGAGGAAGACATTTCCTGTAGACACTAGAAAAAAAGGGAGTTCTACCAGGAAATCGGTAGCCGTAAGCAGAAATTCATTTTGCTCACTCACTCAGTATTTGTTTGTTGAGAGCCTGGAGGTACATGCTGGAGATCAAATAACAGCGGCTATCAGAAACACCCTACACCCTCTCCAGTTAGAGACACCATGACTTATTTCGTTCAAAAGGAAACCATGACTCCAACACGAGTGAATTGTGATGAACGAAAGTAGTGCTCAGCTGGGAAGATTCACAGACGGGTCCTCTTGCAACTTCTGTTAACGTTTTCCTAAGGAACTGAGTCACGACAGATTCTGGCCATGTCAGAATGCCTCATGATGAGATGCTTGTCTTGCAACCAGGAAAAAAGACATGAGCGGATGCCCTTCATCCAAACCCGCTTTCTTCCTTGGACCATTCTCTATAGAAGCAGCTTCTCTGGTGTTTCAAATCAGCATAACAATAACCCAGAAGCATTTCCAAGAGCACACATACAGATCTGTTCTCTCCCTAGAGGCTGACTTGGATGCTTCCAGGGGAATCCGAAGGCAAGCACTGTACTGAATTTAACGAAAATGTTTGAATTTTGGCAGTCCACCCCAAGGACCAAAAGAAAATAGCCATTACCAGACTTAAGTTGCCTGGCCAGCATCCAACATTATATGAGCTGAAATTGGCCACATGATTGAAAACATCGAATAACAAATTATTTGCCTTTATTAAATATTCAAACCATTTCTATTTAAGTAAAACACAAATGTTTTTCATCACACAGCGTAAGGTGCAGGTAAGCTAAAGATCAACTTTACTGCCTCTCTCCCGCCGCAATAAAAAAAAAAAAAAATACCAAGTCGACTCTGCTTCTGCTGAAATTGCTGTCTGGTATGAAGATCAAAGGGGCCTTTTCCCCCAGCAGATTACTTGTCTGCAGTTCCCTGGCTTCTCAGTGTGGTCTCAACAGCTCCCGCTTGTCCCACGCTGCTTAGGAGTGAGCCATCACCCAGGTCTTCCAGCTATGTGATTGTGCTTGTAATGACACTAATTGCCAGTCTGTTAAGTCACCTCCAGCCAAGGAGGAAAATGCCCTCCAGACACATTTCCCAGACCCACATGAAGAGATAGGAATGAATTCATAACAGAAAATCATCCAGTCCTATTTATGCAATGCCACTAAGACCATTAAGCTTTTTTTTCTTCTTTTGTATTACTGGCTTTCCTATATAACACTGCTGAGCCACCAAATGGGCAAAGGATTGTGTCTATTCCCTCAAATGTCCTTTCTTTCTTTGACCACCAGAAAGACCACCAGGAGGGAATAGGTGCTGATGTTATATCTCTCCAAGGCATTGTGGGGCTGGGGTTGCCTTTGGGATTATATCTGTTCAGGAAGGGGCCACCTGGGTTCTTATCTGAAATGGAAGATACATGAGGTATAAACTATCTTTTTTTTACTATCTTTTCTGTTTAAATGTGATCCTTTTGGGTTATTGTAGGAAGATAGTTTGGGCGTGGTCAAGGCATAGATATAAATGACAGTTTCAGGCTTGTTTCTTACCAATAAACCCAGTTGGATAACTAGTGTGACTAAATATTAACGTGAACGTTTTAAATATAGTATCCGCTAGCACCCATATAACTTCAGAATTGTATGTATATGCTAGATTATGATTGTATATAATTTAAAGATGTGATATCTTGGCCAATAATAAAATGTTACTAATTTATTAATTTAATCAAGTGCTATGCAGCTACTTTAAATCTATACAGAATATGGAAGAGTATGGAGTTTTCTCCAAAAATTAAAAATAGAACTACCCTGGGGCACCTGGGTGACTGTCAGTTAAAGGTCCGAGATGGAGCCCCGCGTCGGGCTCTTTGTTGACAGCTCGGAGCCTGGAGCCTGCTTCGGATTCTGTCTCCGTCTCTCTGCCCCTCCTCTGTTCATGCTCTATCTCTCCCTGTCTCAAATATAGAATTTTTAAAATTTATATTCAAAATAGAACTACCCTACAATCCTAGGATCACACTACTGGGTATTTACCCAAACAATACAAAAACACTAATTCGAAGGGATAAATGCACCCCTATGTTTATTGCAGCATTATTTACCACAGCCAAATTACAGAAGCTGCCCAAGAGTCCGTCGGCTGATGAATGGATAAAGAAGATGTGGTGTATATATGCAATGGAATATCACTCATCCATAAAAGAGAATGAAATCTTGCCATTTGCAACAACATGGATGGGGCCAGACACTACAATGCTAAGCGAAATAAGCCAGTCAGAGAAAAACAAATACCATATGATCTCACTCATATGTGGAATTTAAGAAACAAAACAAATAAGCAAAGGGGAAAAGAGAGAGAGAGAGAAACAGACTCTTAACTGTAGGGAACAAACTGATGCTCACCAGAGGTGAGGTGAGTGGGGGGTGGAGGAAATAGCAGATGGGGATTAAAGAGTACACTTGCCATGATTTTTTTTAAATGATTTAAGGGTCCCTGGATGGCTCAGTAGGTTAAGTGTCCAACTCTTGGCTTCTGCTCAGAGCCTGCCTGGGATTCACTCTCTCTCCCTCTCTCTCTCTGCTCCTCCCCTGCTCGCTTGCTCTCTCTCTCTCAACAAATAAACGGAAAAAAAATTTTAATTTAAAATCTATACAGGATATGGCCTTGGAAACTGGGTGCCACCCAGAGTCTCTAGTTTCTCAGCTCCACGTCCTCCTTTCTTTATCTTGGTCTCTGACTCTAGAGCCGAAAGCCTGGAAACTACATTTCCCAGATTCCCTTGCCACCCAGCCTCCTGTTGGATTCTACCAGTGGGAGGCACCAGTAGCAAATTGAAAGGTGGGGGTAAGGGAGATGTTATTTTCCACTTTCTAGGGTGCCGGTGGCAATGGTGGCTCCAGCAGCAGGCTGGCAGCTGTGGCTTCTGGGCTTCCGCTCAGACAGCTCAGTCTTACAGCAACAACTTTTGTGGCTCAGCCAGCCTAAGAGGAGAGTTCAACATGTTCCCCTGTGGCTTCTTCAAGCCAATGAGGGTAGTGGCTTCCTGCAGTTACTAATCTTTGGGTAACCTCACCTCCCCACTTCTGTACTTTTCTCCTTCGCATACGTACTGAAAATTCTCTGTATTAAACTCCTTTTTTGAAATACCTACCATGGTTTCTAAACAGAAAAATATACTGACCAAACACTGTTATGGCTTGTCATATAATTTATTCCCATAAACTGAATTTTCAATGAAGCAAATTTTAATCAGGTGGTTTAAAGATGATGCTAAAAAAGTCATCTCATTCAGTCTGCCAAATCCATGGCAGAATTAGGAATAAAAGTTTTAATTACGTAAATTGACCTTCTAAGATCCCATAAAATACGCACATGGTCCAATCCCTTCTCCAAATAGTTTTGGCTTCGATTTTACGTTTGTTGTTGTCAGTTTGTCCATCTGGGCCATGTGGTGGCTTGCTGCAGGACCTCAGGCATTGTCACTGAGTTTACATGGCTGTTCCCTGACCTAACGAGGCAGGTATTGAATGCCAGCACTTTGATCCATGCACATGCACGGGCTATAGACATAAGAGCTTCCCAAACCAACTGGATAGAGTCCCAGTGGGAATAGTCCACGACATATTAATCAAAGTCAAATGGCAGAGCAAATTGAACTGGTTCATTAATTATGAAAATTCTCTCACAAAGTGACATCTTGTTAACTATGTGGAAGCTTAGCACATTTTCACATGCTCCCTTTTGTCTACTCAGATCTAAAATGTCACAGTTAGTAATGAATCGAGGTTTTACTACGCCTTATTTAGGAAGAAAAAGCAATTTCATGCCTAACCCACATCTAAATATATACTCGTATGTTTCCCTAAGCCCACTATGTGGATAGAGGTAGCGTGTTGGTAAAAGGAAGTTTGCAATGCCAGAATTTGTTTTACAAAGACATATAGAAGGAATTGGGAACATCAGTTTTGGTTATTTTAAAGCCTTTGGATCCACGTCAAGTGCCTGTGTACCCTGAGCTAACTGGAAAGATTCAACTGTAATATGAAAAGTTGGCCTTATTTCTCTAGGTTTCTTAGCAAAAAATAGTAAGAAAAAAAAAGTGAGGTTCACTTAAAAGAACCTCAGTTCCCTGGGTCTTTTCTTCTTTCAACATGTGGATATGAGAAGTTTAAGAAATTATTGGCCTAGGTATACACAAGTCAATGGGTGGCAAAATGGAAACCACGTATTTTGAATAGCAGAGCAATATTCAATATCCCCTTACTATAGTCAGGCCTTTTTTATAGACTCAGATGGCCATTGGACACTGTTTGACTTGGAGGGTTCCTAAATATCTCAACTGCCTGATCTTATGACAACATCTGATCACCAGAAATCCTTTCTGCTTCAGTTAGTTTACGGGTCTGGCTGCCGTTACAAAGGCCATAGTAACAGTGACTTAAACTGATAGAGGTTAATTTATTTGGCATAATGATCTGATCATACATATTTACAGGCTGTCATCGTGCTCCATAGCCTCAAAGTCCCAGGCTCGTCCTGTCTTATTGCTCTGTCATTCAAAACACACGGTTTCCATTTTGCCACATACTGACTTGTGTATACCTAGGCCAATGCATACAGGCCAAATGATAGCCCTGCACACAGAACCCCAAGGCCACATTCCCTTGACCAGAACATAGTCACATGGTACTTCCCACCGCAAGGGAAGCTGGGAGACAACTTTTGCCCTGCATTGCCGTGCACTCAACATTACTAAAGAAAAGAGGGCAATGGTTACCAGCCACCTCTGCCACATTCTTCCTTGTGTTAAGGCGCTCTGTGCCCCTAAGTGTTGGCACAGATGAGGCACAAAAGAGATACTTATTAAATGAACAAATAAGCAAATGAATGGATAAAATTCTTAAAGGGATATTCATTTAAAAACAGATATGAGGTGGGGCACCTGGGTGGCTCAGTCGGTTAAGCGTCCGACTTCAGCTCAGGTCACGATCTTGCGATCTCGCGGTCCGTGAGTTCGAGCCCCGCGTCGGGCTCTGGGCTGATGGCTCAGAGCCTGGAGCCTGCTTCTGATTCTGTGTCTCCCTCTCTCTCTGCTCCTCCCCCGTTCATGCTCTGTCTCTCTCTCTCTGTCTCAAAAATAAATAAACGTTAAAAAAAATTTTTTTTAATAAATAAATAAATAAATAAATAAAATAAAAACAGATATGAGGAGGGGCGCCTGAGTGGCTCAGTCGGTTAAGCATCTGACTGTTGATTTCAGCTTAGGTCATGATCTCATGGTTCGTGAGATAGAGCCCAGTGTTGGGCTCTGCGCTGACAGTGTGGAGCCTGCTTGGGATCCACTCTCTCCCTCTCCCTGCCCCTCCTCCCCTGCTTTCTCACTCACTCTCTCTCTCTTTCTGTCTCTCAAAATAAATAAATAAACCTAAAAAAAAAAAAAAAACAAACAGATATGAGGACAGATTGTTAGGATGTTCATGGTTAGGTTTTCCACCAACTTCTCAGAAGTGAAATTTAGCTTTAATTAGGTAATTTAGTTGATTTAGACAACATATATTTGTATGTCAGAACCAGAATAGCAGTGTAAATATTCTGCGGATGACTCCATCATATTTTTCCCCAGCATTTCCCAAAACCATACGGTCATGGAACCCTTTTGTCAGAGAACATCCATATTCATGAGACTTTCATGAAAAACATCCTCCTGCTTAAAATCTTAGCAGAAAGGTAGAATTCAACTATTCATCTTTTTAGATAGGACCTTCTCAATCTGTACATAGGAAAATAAATTTTGAAAAGGAAAACAGTGAAGCTACTCTGTAGGGTACTATAACGATGGATACAGGTAATCATGCCTTCGCCAAAACCCACAGAATGTACGACACCAAGAGTGAACTCTAATGTAAACTATGGACTTTGGATGATTATGATGTGTCAATGTAGGCTCATCAGTTGTAACAAATGTCCCACTCTGGTTGGGGATGCTGAGAACGGGAGAGGCTGTGTACAAGTTGGGGCAGGAGGCATATGGGAAATCTCTGTACATTCTGCCCAGTTTTTCTGTGCATTAAAACCTCTCTAAAAAAATCAAATCTATTTTAAAATAAAGCAACAACAGAGAAGTCTTCTCATAGCACACTAATAATAGTCCCATGGTATCTTCCCATGGCTGTGAGTAACTCATAGGTTGACCTGCCACCTTACATGACATCCTCACTTCCCCAGTGATTTCTCAACAATCATGGGAGGTTAGAAACATCAGGGACTTCAAAATGTCATCGAAGCCGCCCATCTGCCTTCAGATCCTGATGTCACTACACTAGCAAGAGCAAACAACATCAGAGCAAGACCTCATGACATGATCTCATTCATACCCAGGGTCTGGATAACATCATTTCCACTTTAAGTAAACACTAAAAAGGCAAGATTATCCAGACAGACAATCTTAGATGCACTATATTTGTGGAGTAAGGGGTGGTAACCAACAGTCCCAGGAAATCTGGCATTTGTTCGGAAAACACGCCTGGACTTTGAAAGGGCTCTGCCTAACACATTCAGTGTATGCCCAGAGGTCTTTGAGGAAGTGCACTCATAAAGATGATACGACTGTGCTAGAAACAGTGATTGATCTACATTCATGCTGCAACTCTCACTTAAAAGGGAAGTAAGTCCAGTTCCCCTTTGAAACAGCTTCTCGACAGCATATGGCCGCCAACCACTATGAAAGCAGTAATAGGAATGTTGTAGCAGTCTTGAAATTCCACTGTGTTGTAACGATGCTCCCTTTATCCATCCAAAAGGAGTGAGGGTGAGGAGCAGGGAGGGTGAAGATTTCGGTTGAGAATACACTCTCAGAATTACAGAACTCCATTATTTAACAGAGAGACTGGGTCATTTGTCTCATTTCAAAGAAGCGTTATAAAGTATTAATTAAAAGTCAGGGTGCCTGGGTGTCTCAGTCCATTGAGCATCTGACTCTTGATTTTGGCTCAGGTTATGATCCCAGGGTCATGGGATCAAGCCCCCAGTCAGGCTGTGCACTGAGTATGGAGCCTGCTTGGGATTCTCTCTCTCTCTCTCTCTCTCTCTCTCTCTCTCTCTCTCTCTCTCTCCTCTGACCCTCTCCCCTGCTTAGGCTCTCTCAAAAAAAAAATTTTTTTTAATCAACATTGCAGACCCCCTTTAAGTAACATAGTTCAGGGGAGGAGAGCTGAGGAGGAAGTTAGTTGAAAACAGTTCGGAGCAATCTACTAGCCAATCATCCACATTCTTCCATCAGAGTTTTATTTCTTTTTTTTTTTTTAAGAGTTCTTTAAAGGGGCGCCTGGGTGGCGCAGTCGGTTAAGCGTCCGACTTCAGCCAGGTCACGATCTCGCAGTCCGTGAGTTCGAGCCCCGCATCAGGCTCTGGGCTGATGGCTCAGAGCCTGGAGCCTGTTTCCGATTCTGTGTCTCCCTCTCTCTCTCTGCCCCTCCCCCGTTCATGCTCTGTCTCTCTCTGTCCCAAAAATAAATAAACGTTGAAAAAAAAATTAAAAAAAAAAGAGTTCTTTAAATTTATTTATTTATTTTGGGAGAGAGAGTGCAAGCAGGGTAGAGGCAGAGAGGGAGGGGAGAGAGAAGATCCCAAGCAGGCTCTGCACTGTCAGCACAGAGCCCAATGTGGAGCTCAAACTCACAAACGTGAGATCATGACCTAAGCCGAAGGCAGACGCTTAACAGACTGAGCCACCCAGGTGTCCCCCATCAGAGTTTTCATTATTCCATTTATGAATTCTGAGTCTCCAGAAATTAAAAAAATACTACTTCTCAATCTATCTAGGCAGGAATCCATTTTATGAAGCTAAGTATGGAGACTGAAGAAAGCTAGATAATGACAGAAATAATCGTGTTCATTTTAAAAAGAAAAAGGTCAGGTTTGATTACGGTAAATATTAATGAAAAACATGTGTTATTCAATGTAGTCACTAAAAGGATGGAAATGTTTTCAAATGTGATTCATTCCAACTGAAACAGGAAGAGAAGTAAAAACATCAGCATCTAACAAGGCAGTTAAGCTGCTATGTCAGAGCAGCTCTGCCCCTTGGGGAGGAAACTGCCCTCCTCCCTGTGGGAGCCTGACCCACTCACTCCAGCCAGAAGTCTCTGGAGAAAGTCACTGAGCCACAAGCGTGCGCATGCGCGTGTTACCCCCTCACCCCCAATACACACCCACACCAGCCAGAGAGAGTGAAAGGGAGAGGGGCTACACCAACCTTTAAGAACCAGGGCAGCCAAAAGACATCCTTCCAAGAAGGAAAGGAATCAAGGGGGGAAAAAAAGCTTATGGATAACTCAGGTCAAAATGGTGGAAGAGAGTTGGCCAATTTCTGGATTCAGGGGTCCTGAAACAAAGAGCCTGTCAGTAGGCGCTTTGGGTAAGGAAGCGGAGCCGACTTGGAAGGAAAGGGGATGAGGCCCCGCAGAAATAATACACTGCATGCGTTCAAACAGGCACGCCTTGGGGATTTGTAAGCTGAAGAGAATGGCCAAGAGTTATTTCTGAAGGCTAGAAACACGTACAGAAAATACATGCTTCTAAAAAGGGAGGGTTGTGGAGTCGGGAGAAAGGGATGACCTTGGCTTCCGTGAGTCCATGTTCCTACTTTAATTTCCTTAACCAAAAAATACTTCTGTGCAGTGATACTTTGAAAGCCCACAAGCAGAAAATCTAGCTGAGCATTAGCCAGCAAGAGCTGCCAGAGAACATACACTCTCGTATTTGCCTACCTTCCTTGGAAGAGAAGCCACGGGCTCCACGTTACAGAGGAGTAAAGGGGGTATCATTCATTTTGATTTTTTCAAGATTTTATGTTTTCAAAATTAGATGGAGTCTTAATCAAAAATATTGGGGCGGGGAGTGGGGAGTCAACTGCCCTAGGAAGGCAGATACAGCTACGTTATTGGGGGGCGTACCAATCGAGACATCTGCTCCTGACTTGCCCTGGGCTCAGCCTCACATGACCACCTGGCTGCACTGGACCCTCCCCCAGGGGCTCCCACAGACCCTCAGCCTTTGCATCCCCACCTGAGCTGGGTGCCATCCCCTCCTTCGCTCTCTCCCTCCTCACCTTCGTCTCCCCTTCTCCTCCCAGCCTTCCCTGCCACCCTCTGCTAGACCTCAGTTACTGAAGTCGCCGTCCTTACCATTGCCAACGCTGGAATGTTTTGGCACCCCCTGCTTAAAAGAACTCCGTAACCCCCCTCATGTACAGGTTGACATCCGAAACTTCCGGGTATGGTAGGAGGAAGCTCTTCATGTCCAGGGCCCCCACTTATCCATTTCTCCGCCCATCCTATGCTCCCAACACCCCAGAGAGCCCTGCAAGCCTCCATGGGCCGAGCACACTCCGGGCACGGGACAGCTCCCCTCCATGCGGGCACCCTCCTCCTCTTCTCTGCCTAGGGAACTGCGACCCCCACTTAAGGGCTCTGCTGGAGCATCACCTCTTCTGTGAAGACTTCCCTAACTCCCCAGGCAAAGACAGCCCATCTTTCTTACCCTCCCCACAGGTCTCAGGTTTGTAGAATAGCACTTACCCTGCTCACTCATAACCATTCTGCGTTTAAGATTCTCTTCCCCAGCGAGCATCGAGGGCGAGGAGATAGCCTGCGAATCTTCGTATGTGAGCCCTCGGCACCTTAGTCACCTCGCCTGAAACACGCATCCTGCTGTGTTTTCCTCCATAGCGCTGACACACACGCGGCCTGCTTATCTTTTCTCTGTCTCCCTGCACTAGAGTATGCGCTCCATGAAAGCGGGCACTTTTGTCTAATCTGTTCTCCCCTCTATCACCGGTTCCCAGAACAATGCCTGGTCCACCCAAAATGATCAGAACAGGATTTGGCACATGTGATGCATTGGTTGTTGAACGAATGCTGAAGTCCCACCCACCCCTTAGAACATTCGTGGATTTTCTTCCACCCTTTTCTCCACCTCTCCGGAGATCCTGCAACAGAGACAGTGAGGCTCTCACCTCCCATCCTGTCATTCCGTGAGCGTATTTCAACCTTGCCTCTAAAGAGAGTATAAAAATCCCAAAGGCAGGTGCCATGACTTTTAAGAAAGAGACAATTAAATATAACTAGTGCCAAGTGCTTCCAAATGTATTATATCACTTCGTTTTCTCCCAAACATCCCACAAAATTATTTCATGATTCCAATTTGGCATCTCAGGTAACCAAGGTGCAAACTTACCCAAGTTTATGAGGCCTTTAAATAACAGAGCAAAGACTCAAACCATGTTTGACTCCAACATTGGTGTTCTTTCCACTACCCTACTCGACTTTTGGTTACTACAGCTTAGTGTTAAGTTTTCCCACAAATATAGAAAAGCCAAAAGAAGAAAACCAGTCATGTACAAACTCATCATCCAAAGACAATCATTATTAACATTTATTCTATGATTTAGTCTTTTTCACTCTACATATTTTTAAATAATTGTAATCATACTAACAACTGGTTATACCATACCTTTCTAATTAATATTTTTGTTTGTGTCCCATATTTATAATGAATATTATAATGATATGATAGTTATTGTGTTTACCCCTGAAGACATTTTTCATGTATTTTTTAAAAATTTTTTAATGTTTATTTGTTTTTGAAGGAGAGAGAGAGACAGAGCATGAGCGGGGAAGGGGCAGATAGAAAGGGAGATATAGAATCTGAAGTAGGCTCCAGGCTCTGAGCTGTCAGCACGGAGCCCAACGTGGGCCTTGAACTCACAAACCGTGAGATCATGATCTGAGCTGACGTGGGACATTTAACTGACTGAGCCACCCAGGCACCCCTTTCATGTATTTTTCAAATGTATACTTTTTTCCCTTGTGACTTGCCTATTCTTTCTCTACTCATCTCTTTGAGGCCTTAATAATTTCCTTGTACCTGTTATAAAGCTCTTTCTAACCCTTCTGTGAATTCTTTTCTATTCGATTTATCAATTATCTCACCCAGTAAGTGCCTAGCATCATGCTGAATACAAAATGGGTGTGACATAATATTGTTGATTAATCATTGAAAATTATTCAACCAACCCAGTGACCAAGATTAACATCACCAATGATATGTCATATTGATATTGTGTATTCCTGAAATGATTCAATGATAAAGGCACTTCATCTCTGTGGTATTCTTCCCCAAACTCCATAACCCCAGTCTAATCATGAGAAAATGTCAGACAAACTCAAGCTAAAGGACATTCTCTGAAATAACTCGACCAGCAGTACTCTTCAGCAATGTCAAGGTCATAAAAGGTAAGGGAAGACTGAGAAACTGCCACAGATTGGAGAAAACAAAGGAGACATAATGACTAAATTCAATATGGTATCCTGGATTGGGTTCTTAATAGAAAAAGGACATTAGTGGAAAACCTAGTAATACCAGAACAAAGTCTGCGGTCTAAGTAATACTAGGGCACCAACATCAATTTCACAGTGTTGCTAAGTAAGCCATGGTTAGATAAGATGCTGACATGAAGCGAAGCTGGTTAAAGAGTATGTAAGAACGGCCACTTTCCGACTCTTCTGTAAATCCAGTTATTTCAACATTAAAAGGTTTTTTTTATTATTATTATTTTACTTTAATGATTCACTCTGGATACATAACCAGCATCACTTCACAGAAGATCACATTTTTACTCTACACAATCTTAGCTCTTTCATCTACAACTGCAAATGACAGAATAAAAGAACTGTTTACCGGATTTGTAATAAATCAGAAGATAGCTAAGACCCAAACAAGTATGATGTATTGGATGTGAGTTTGCCAAGTTGGAAGAGAGATCAGAAACATGATTAGGTCATTAAGACAGGTCAAAATCACCTTTCTAAGGCAGGGAAAGTAGACCAGACAAGCTAAAGGACAAGTTCCCCTAAGGCAGCACGGTGTGCTGGAAACAGCCCGGGTTCTGAAGCTGAACCCTGGCACTGCCCATCTCTGGTTGGTTGGGACCTGAGGAAAGCAAATAATCTTCCAGAGTCTTGGTGTCTTCAAATGTGAAATTGAAATAGTAATATTTCTTTCGTGGGGCTCAAGAGTAAGGGTCAGCAAACTTTTTCATCAGATAGGAAATATTTTATGTTTTGGGGCAGATGATCTCTGGCTCAGGTGTCACCTCTGCCAACATAGCTTGGAAATAGCCATAGACTCTGACCAGAGTCTTAAAGAAGATCCTAACTGGGGAGGGAGAAGAATAAGGAAGAAGAGATTGATAACTTTCATGTGCCACAGAACTCCCCCAAGCCAAAGCCAGGATGTAGCACTGTATAGAGCCCTCTATTTCTAAATGTAAATACTGTTCATGTATTAGCACCCTAGGAATACAGTAGCAGTAACACATGTTCGATATGTTATTTTTAAAATATTCAGTACAATTGCAGGAGAAAGAAAAATAGATGGGATGGATGGAACTCAAAGAACATATTACTTATACAGTTAGGAAGCCAGTGGCTTGTGCGAAGCAGGTGAAACACATTGATGTGTTAAATAAATTGATGTGTTAACCACAGGCAGCGAGTAAGCATATAGCACAATCCAGAAGATATGCTGTAGAAATAATAAGTTAGCCATATAGAACATGTAAAGATAGAATAGATTGAAGTTATTCTCTTAAAAGGGAGGTGGAACAAACAAGTGTTACCAGTAGATAAAATGAAGTATAAGAATCAAGTCATAAGATCCAGATCATGAAACCTTCAGGCTAATAGCTTTTTCATCCCTCAATTGGTCATTCATTGATGATATCCATTATGGTCCCATTCTGGCCCTGTATGTGCTCTTTGCTCAAAAAACACACTTTTTTGTGGTGCCTGGCTGCCTCAGTCGGTAGAGCATGTGACTCTTGATCTCAGAGTTGTGATTTCAAGCCCCACGCTGGGTGCAGAGATTACTTAAAAATAAAATCTTTAAACACACACACGCATTAAACCCACAGTCACCATACTAGTTTCCCATTATTTCTATAACTACCACAAACTTAGCAACTTAAAAGAACTGAATTTATTATCTTATGGTTCTGGATGTCAGAAGTCTAATGTAGGTCTCATTGGGCGAAAACCAAGGTGCTGACATGCCTCCATTACCTTACGGTGGCTCCAGGGAAGAATTTGTTCCCTTGGGTGTATTAGTTTGCTAGGGCCGTGTAACAAAATACCACAGACTTGGGGCCTAAACAACAGAAATTTATTGTCTCACAGTTCTGGAGGCTGGAAGTCCAAGATCAAGATGTCAACAGTATAGATTCCTTCTGGGGGCCTTCAGGAAAGGATCTATTCCAGACTTCTGGCTTGTAGATGGCCATCTCCTCCTTATATTTTCATATGCTCTTCCCCTTTGTCCTTGTTTGTGTCCAAATCTTCCTCTTCTTATAAATACATCAATCATATAGGATTAGGGACCACCCTAGTGACCTCATTTTAGCTTAATTTCCTCTGCAAAGACCTTATCTCCAAATATGGTCACATTCTGAGGTACTGGAGGTGAGGACTTCACCATATGAATTCAACAGAGGTGGAGGACACAAGTTAGTCCATTCACACTTGGCTTTTCCAAATTCAAGACACCACCTGCATGCCTTGGCTTATGGTTCCTTCCTTCATCTTCAGGGCCAGCGGTGTAGCATCTTTAAACAGACATCTATCTCTCTGACTCTGCTTCCATTATCACATCTTCTCTAACTCTGACCTCCCTGCCTCCCACTATCCCCAAAGGCCTCCTGTCACTACACCAGGCCCAGCAGATAATCCAAGATAATCCCCCCATTTCAAGCTCCTTTATCACATCTGCAAAGTTCCCTTTGCCATTTGAAGTTATATATCCATAATTCTAAGGACTAAGACAAGGAGATCTTTGGGGGTCAGTATTCTGCCTAAAACAGCCACTAAGCAGGTTAATTGGTGACCTACAGCCATTGGCCGGATATCTTCCCAATAGATATCCAAGTATGTGCTGGTTACAGCACCTTCCATCCACTGGACCCCCTTGTTTAACTTCCACTCTAGTCCTTGTAATCACATCATTGTCAGGGAAGGCTGATGCAGCAGATACAGGGTAAAAAAACAGCCCAGGATTCTAGAATCCTGGAAGTATGGTGCCAGGTGCGTTCACTACCCCATCAGTTTCTTGTTGCTTTTCATGGTATGTTTTGAATTGATTGAATAAACTGTGTGATTTAAGCATCTCAATTGGTCTGTGAAACTTCCTGTTCCATGACAGCTGGGATAGCCTGCCTGGCGGGGTATTAGAGGCTACCAATACATCAAGGTCATTTTCCACATGTCATCTGCTTTCATACAGATGTAGATTTTTCAGTTAACAGAGAACTCAGTGAAATTACAGGAAGGCAAGGTCCAGGACATGGGGCTTGGGCTCAGGGAGGCTAGTCTTGGGTAGAAGCCAGCGATGAGCAGCCCAGAGTCCCATGAAGGTCTCAGCATCAGAGGACTGGGTGGTGACAGAGTATCCACCATCAAGGAGAAGGACCCTGCAGGCCAGCGTCCCCTTAGCACATTGCCCAGGCCAGCCCTGCTTACACAGTGCCTGCGGCTCCTGGCAAGCCAGATTCCAGGAGCATTGTGTCAACTTGCTTTGAGGCACTTAGACACACCAGTGAACTCGGAATAATGTGAGCAGTCTGACAGCTGGGACATGAACAGGAGGGCAAGGAAAGGAACAGTGAACAGAAATCCTGTCTCCCCTTTAGTGCTGCTTCTGAGCTATGACTTTCATAATTTATGGAATCCAGAGCAGAAAAAGAAAGTTAAAAAACTTATGCATCCATAGATTTTAAAAACTTTCTGCCTTTTTCCAAATACCAAAATACCAAAAACAGAAAGATTCCAGATTTCAAGACGGAAATATATGCTTAATTTAATTTTTGAGAAACGAACACCGTTTGAAAAACATTAACAGGTGTTCTTGTATACCAAACGTTGAGTTCTAGAAATAAATTTTTACTTCAAAAAGCCTTTAGAAAGTTAAATTAATATCCTTTTTGTTCAATGTAAGTCTTTTAGAAGTTTTAAAAAAAGAGCTTTTATCAATAGTAATTGTCACTGGAATGCTTTCAAACGCCTACATTTTGGATTTCTTATTAAAATGGGATGAAATGTGGCAATGCAAGCTGTTGCAGCCACTCTAGAAAACAGTATGGAGGTTCCTCAAAAAACTAAAAATAGAACTACCCTATGACCCAGAAATTGCACCACTAGGAATTTACCCAAAGGATACAGGAGTGCTGATTCATAGGGGCACATGCACCCCAATGTTTTTAGCAGCACTATCAGCAATAGCCAGAGTATGGAAAGAGCCCAAATGTCCATTGATGGATGAATGGATAAAGAAGATGTGGTGTGTATACACACACACACACACACACACACACACACACACACACATACACACACACACACACACACACATACACACATACACACATGCACACATATAATGGAGTATTACTTGGCAATCAAAAAGAATGAAATCTTGCCATTTGCAACTACGTGGATGGAACTGGAGGGTATCATGCTAAGTGAAACTAGTCAGTCAGAGAAAGACAAATATCATATGACTTCACTCATATGAGGACTTTAAGAGACAAAACAGATGAACATGAGGGAAGGGAAGCAAAAATAATATAAAAACAGGGAGGGGGACAAAACCGAAGAGACTCATAAATATGGAGAACAAACTGAGGGTTGCTGGAGGGGTTGTGGGAGGGGGATGGGCTAAATGGGGAAGGGGCACTAAGGAATCTACTCCTGAAATCATTGTTTCACTATATGCTAACTAATTTGGATGTAAATTTTAAAAAACAGAAAATAAAATTTTTTAAAAATGGGATAAAATGTGTCCTGCCTGATAAAAGCACACGGGGAGTTACAGGGACCATGCCAAAAACACTTTGTTTTCTATTCCAAATTCTAAGTCAGGATAAGCCTAACACACGTGGGTGTGTCATCGACATTGAGCCCACCACAATGATTGGAATCAAGTGTTTCCTTGAGCAACAGGCATCATTAATAATGCATAGGTGACAGCTCACCAGTCTCTCCAAGTGACAAAAGATCCTATAAACCCTATGAAGCTCAGTAATTGATCTCCACATCCCAGGGTTATAAAAAGCTGCTTTTTCTGATAGAAACCTTCATAGTTAAGCTTTCAGGAAATAAATGATACAAGTATAAGGCAAGGAGAAAAATAGTTTATTTCCAAGAAAAGACTAATCTAGGTTTTCTGCCACTGACATTGTCATATATGAAAAGACGCTATGTGAGAAATACCTCCCAAAACTCAGATACAACCCTAGTTTCAGAATTCCCTGATCCGACCCTGAATTTATAACCAAAAGAATAAAGAACTCTTCCTGAGAAAGGTTGGTTGCATTTTGCTTTCATATCAAGAATACATTTGTCCTCCTTTTAATTCCAATTACAGATACTTATTCTAAGGAATTAATCAGAGATGTGAGAAAAATGCATATATAACAATATTTATTTCAGGATCAATTCTCAAAGTAAAAAATCTGAAACGATCGAAGTGCCCATCAGTAGGAAAATCATTAAATAAAGTGAAGAACAGGCAAAAGATGGAATAACACATTGCCTTTAAAAACTGGGTTTTCGAAGAGTATTTAATGATTGGGAAGTATGCCTATGATATAATGCAATATGAAAAGGAGTATATAAAATTATAAATATAATCTGATTTAAATTTTGTCTCTAAAATGATTAGAATTACTATTTTTATGATACTTTCCTGTTTTTTCCAAAATTTCTACAATGGAAAGGTATCACTTCCATTACTGGCGGGGGAGGGGTGAATATATTATTCAAAGAAATGGATTTATCCCAAAGAAAACTGCCCCTTTCCAGTGCTACTATTTTTACAGTAGCCCAGAGCACGGACGGAGAGGAGATTACAGGGAAGTTTCCAGTGACCACACCCTCCAAACTGTTTCTACCCAAACCCTCGCAAGGCATCTCCCTGGTTAAGATCGTGTCTACAACCCCAGGGGAAACACTACTACAGACACTGAACCAGCCCAACTATAACTTTTCAGTTACACTGATGGTTCAAAGTTTGACAACAAAGCAGCACTATTAGCAAAGTGGGCTCTGTCTATTCAACCACAGACGATCCTGCCCTCCACCCCCAATATTCACAGATAAGCAGTTCAATAAATACACCATCTGCTCATACAACACTTGTAGGGTTCCAGCGCTCTGTGTAATGATACAGAGTGTGCTGTCCATGTGTGTGAGTGGCATGTGGGCAAGACCGAGAGGGGAGGGGAGGGAAGGAAGAAAAGGGGGAGAATGTTCACACAAATGACTAAAGACTGGGCCTGGCTAATCTAAAAATTCACTAAGCATAAAATTATTTAGCATTTCCAGGATAGGGAAGAACACATCTCTAACCCTGGCTTAAAGGAGAACAGCCCGTCTGTTTCTTCTTCCAACCACTCAACATGAACATCACCAGCTTTGTCTTATGCCTCTGTGTACACAAGTAGTCTAGAGCACTTGAAACTGGTGCCCAGTGAAAAGGGAGAATTGAGTTGTTCTTTCAACAGGATTTCCTAGGCTGAACTGCATGCATCATCCACATGTGTTAGTGAGCACGTGGGTTAGTGAAGATTTGGCACGGATATGGAGAGACATCTAGTGGCCAGTTGGGTGAAAAACAGGGCAACAGAGCCTGCAGGATGGCATTTTATTTGATAAATAATTATTAAGCATCTAATGTGTCCTAGGCAGCAGGCTAAATCTGGGGGAATACAAGGATTAAGACCCCAAAAAAGGAAGAATTTTTCATAATTTGTAAATGTATCACATTAGAAAATTCCTTTCTTCTGTTGTCTCTATGAAAGACAAAACAAAAATCCTACATTCAAAACAGAACATCCCTTAGAGGAAAACCAGATTATTCACTTTCCTATTTAAAGGCAATTATTTTCCAAAAGCTCTAGAAATATTCTACATCAGTAATTCCAAATTTGAAATACACATAACAGGCTTTCTTTCTTTGATTTTTGTAACAATTTTCCCCTATTCCCTCTCCCAACCCAGAAGGCTGAGCCATATAGAAATACTGCTCTTAAAGTAATTTTAGGGGCACCTGGGGGGGGGGGGTCAGTCGATTACGTGTCCAATTCTTGGTTTCGGCTCAGGTCATGATCTCACAGTTTCATGAGTTCGAGCCCCACATTGGGCTCTGTGCTGACAGCGCAGAGCCTGCATGGAATTCTTTCTCACTCTCTCTCTCACTCTCCCTCTTTCTCTCTCATGCTCAAAAATAAACATTACAAATAAAAACAAAAAATAAAAGATAGGATGAACTGTTGCTATTGATACCCTTGTGTCCTCCCTTGTTTCCTTCCCAAATGGTCAGTGTCCACTCCATGCAGCCTTCCCAAAACCCCCCAGCCCACAGCAGGGCATCCACGGAGCTAACTGAACCTTTGTGACCATTTTACAGCCCGGCATCTCTAGGCTGGCAGCCCCGTGACACCTCTTTCCAGACCTTCATGACAGCACCCCTGTGGCACCTGCGCCTACAGAAAAGACTGGGTGGGGGGCACGCTGCATTTCCCTCTTGTCACAGCTGGCCCCCTTTCCTGTCAGCCTGGTGCACAGTCAAGGCTCTGAACCAGCTCACTTGCTGCCCTCTCCTTCTCAGCAAGTGCCTTCTTGTGGTTCTGAATATCAGCACCGTGCCAGGCTGAGCCCGCAGAGGGGATGAACTGGGGTCAAGACCTATTTGTCCCCATGCATGCTCTCACACACACACACACACACACACACACACTCGTACACCTCCTCCCCATTTCACAACACAGTCTTTTTTTTTAATTTACATCCAAATTAGTTAGCCTATAGTGAAACAATGATTTCACGAGTAGATTCCTTAATGCACCTTACCCATTTAGCCCATCCCCCCTCCCACAACCCCTCCAATAACCCTCTGATTGTTCTCCATATTTATGACTCTCTTCTGCTTTGTCCCCCTCCCTGTTTTTGTATTATTTTTGCTTCCCTTCCCTTATGTTCATCTGTTTTGTCTCTTAAAGTCCTCATATGAGTGAAGTCATATGATATTTGTCTGTGACTAGTTTCGCTTAGCATAATACCCCCTAGTTCCATCCATGTAGTTGCAAATGGCAAGATTTCATTCTTTTTGATTGCCGAGTAATACTCCATTGTATATATATACCACGTCTTCTTTATCCATTCATCCATTGATGGACATTTGGGCTCTTTCCATACTTTGGCTATTGTCGATAGTGCTTCTATAAACATGGGGGTGCATGTGACCCTTCAAAACAGCACACCTGTATCCCTTGGATAAATACCTAGTAGTCCTATTGCTGGGTCATAGGGTAGTTCTATTTTTAATTTTTTGAGGAACGTCCATACTGTTTTCCAGAGTGACTGCACCAGCTTGCATTCCCACAAGCAGTGCAAAAGAATTCCTCTTTCTCCACATCCTCACCAACATCTGTTGTTGCCTGAGTCATTAATGTTAGTCATTCTGACAGGTGTGAGGTGGTATCTCATTGTGGTTTCCCTGATGGTGAGTGATGTGGAGCATTTTTTTCGTGTGTCAGTTGGCCATCTGGATGTCTTCTTTGGAGAAGTGTCTATTCATGTATTTTGCCCATTTTTCACTGGATTATTTGTGTTTTGGATGTTGAGTTTGATAAGTTCTTTATAGACTTTGGATACTAACCCTTTATCTGATATGTCGTTTGCAAATATCTTCTCCCATTCTGTCAGTTGCCTTTTAGTTTTGCTGATTGTTTCCTTTGCTGTGCAGAAGGTTTTTATTTTAATGAGGTCCCAGTAGTTCATTTTTACTCTTGTTTCCTTTGCCTCCAGAGACGTGTTGAGTAAGAAGTTGCTGCGGCCAAGATCAAAGAGGTTTTTGCCTGCTTTCTCCTTGAGGATTTTGATGGCTTCCTGTCTTACATTGAAGTCTTTCATCCATTTTGAGTTTATTTTTGTGTATGGTGTAATAAAGTGGTCCAGATTCATTCTTCTGCATGTCGTTGTCCAGTTTTCCCAGCACCACTTGTTGAAGAGACTGTCTTTATTCCATTGGATATTCTTTCCTGCTTTGTCAAAGATTAGTTGGCCGTACGTTTGTGGGTCCATTTCTGGGTTCTCTATTCTGTTCCATTGATCTGAGTGTCTGTTCTTGTGCCAGAACCATACTGTCTTGATGATTACAGCTTTGTAGTACAGCTTGAAGTCTGGGATTGTGATGCCTCCTGCTTTGGTTTCCTTTTTCAAGATTGCTTTGGCTATTCGGGGTCTTTTCCGGTTCCATACAAATTTTAGGATTATTTGTTCTAGCTCTGTGAAGAAGGCTGGTGTTACTTTGATAGGGATTGCATTGAATATGTAGATTGCTTTGGGTAGTATCGACATTTTAACAATATTTGTTCTTCCTATCCAGGAGCATGGAATCTTTTTCCATTTTTTTGTGTCTTCTTCAATTTCTTTCATAAGCTTTCTATAGTTTTCAGTGTATAGATTTTTCACTTCTTTGGTTAGATTTACATAGTCTTTGATAATGACAATTTCAGGAGATGAATGAATAAGTGGTGACCACTGTCATAAAACCAAGCTTGCTCACCCACAATGCAGAAAGTCTTAGCTGTCCAAAGAGAAGACCAGGTCAACAGCCCAAGGTCAGAAGAAAGGACTGTGTGCTTCCAAATGAAAAATAGCCAGAGAAATTACAAAGAGAATCATAGTAACTAATCAAATTGGAAGATTCAGAATTTACCTTCAGACAGGATTTCCTCTGTTCACAACTGCATACACACGTCCATGTTGGGACAGACCAGTGGACCAGCAGCACCAGCATCAGGCAGCCCCAGCTCAGCCCCGTGTCACAGCCTCCAGTAAGGATGGTCATGCTGCCCTCCCCCAGGCCTGTACCCACATCTCTCTCAGCCTTACAGCCTGCCATAGGGTGGCCATCGCCTCCATGGCCCAGGACAGTCCCCCTTTACACCTGTTAACCTGGCATAAATATTGTTAGCGCCCTCATTAATTACAAAGAGTCCTGGTTTGGACAATAAATTATATGGCCACTTACTTTGGGGGACGTTTCTTCCCACCACACACCTTTCCTCTCTGACTTGCAGAGTCAGTTCTAACATGTGACATTCACACTTGTGAGTTCCCACCAACGTGCCCTGGCCCTCTCCATGGTTTACAGAGGCCAGCTGCGATACCTTCTGGATCGTCTACTGATGAAAAAGGTAAAATGGCTCACACATGCCTTCTGTTCTCTCCCTTCCTCCTTCAAACAAATTGAAAAATAATAGCATCAGATAACCGTGTGCAAGTATTTTCAACAGTACAGATAAACTAATGCATGGGTCCTGTCAACTGAGACATATTAGAAAATAAGTACAGTAAAACCTTGGTTTGCAAGCATAATTCATTCTGGAAACATGCATGTAATCCAAAGCACTTGTATATCAAAGAGAATTTCCAGAACCATTAGCTCAATTGTGATCATGTGATGTTGAGAATCATGTACTACTTGTATTGCAAGACATCACTCATTTATCAAGTTAAAATTTATTAGAAATGTTTTCTCATCTTGCAGAACACTCGCAGAACAAGTTACTCTCAATCCATGGTTTTATTGTATCTGTGAGTAAGGGAAGATACTCAGTGTAAATAATCATCTGCGAAAACTTGCAGGGAGGCTTCATTCAAAATTTAAAAAGGATGAAATTCACAAACATCATTATTTACTCATAATTATTAGTGACTCTCAAGAAAGTAGCAGAGCATAGTTCAAATGAACATTAGAACTGACATGTATGTGTAAATAAGTCTACTTTATAAATGTCATCATTACCCTGCCAACTGTGAACATGTACCTCCCACCACATGGTAGACACTCAGCAAGTACTTGTTGACTCTTTTATTAATAGAAGGGGGAACGGATAAAGGACCTGAATATGAGACAGGAAACCATCAAAACCCCAGAGGAGAAAGCAGGAAAAGACCTCTCTGACCTCAGCCGCAGCAATTTCTTACTTGACACATCCCCAAAGGCAAGGGAACTAAAAGAAAAAATGAACTATTGGGACCTCATGAAGATAAAAAGCTTCTGCACTGCAAAGGAAACAATCAACTAAGCTAAAAGGCAACCAATGGAATGGGAAAAGATATTTGCAAATGACATAGCAGACAAAGGGCTAGTATCCAAAATCTATAAAGAGCTCACCAAACTCCACACCCGAAAAACAAATAATCCAGTGAAGAAATGGGCAGAAAACATGAATAGACACTTCTCTAAAGAAGACATCCAGATGGCCAACAGGCACATGAAAAGACGCTCAACGTCGCTCCTCATCAGGGAAATACAAATCAAAACCACACTCAGATATCACCTCACGCCAGTCAGAGTGGCCAAAATGAACAAACCAGGAGACTATAGAAGCTGGTGAGGATGTGAAGAAACGGGAACCCTCTTGCACTGTTGGTGGGAATGAAAACTGGTGCAGCCACTCTGGAAAACAGTGTGGAGGTTCCTCAAAAAATTAAAAATAGATCTACCCTATGACCCAGCAATAGCACTGCTAGGAATGTACCCAAGGGATACAGGAGTACTGATGCATAGGGGCACTTGTACCCCAATGTTTATAGAAGCACTTCCAACAATAGCCAAATTATGGAAAGAGCCGATGAATGCATAAAGAAATTGTGGTTTATATACACAATGGAGTACTACATGGCAATGAGAAGAATGAAATATGGCCCTTTGTAGCAACGTGGATGGAACTGGAGAGTGTGATGCTAAGTGGAATAAGTCATACAGAGAAAGACAGATACCATATGTTTTCACTCTTAGGTGGAACCTGAGAAACTTACCAGAAGACCATGGGGGAGGGGAAGGGAAAAAAAAAGAGAGGGAGGGAGCCAAACCATAAGAGACTCTTAAAACCTGAGAACAAACTGAGGGTTGATGGGAGGTGGGAGGGAGGGGAGGGTGGGTGATGGGTATTGAGGAGGGCACCTGTTGGGATGAGCACTGGGTGTTGTAAGGAAACCAATTTGACAATAAATTTCATATTAAAATGAAAAAAAATAGAAAAAACTAGAAGGGGCCCCATTTCTCAGGCCATGTTTGCAGGCAGCTGCACAGGGGTGGTGAGTTTGGGCAGGCAGTCAGACGCACCTCGCTCTGAAGCCTGGCTCTACTGTCTATAACGTCTTCAACTTCAAACAGTCACTGAACCACGCTGAGTTTGTTTCCTACTCTGTGAAATAGGGGAAGAAACGACCCCTTCACATTGTTATAATAGTGCATTTAAAGTGCTGAATGCAGGGGCGCCTGGGTGGCTCAGTCAGTTGGGTGCCTGGCTCCTGATTTCGGCTTGGGTCATGCGCGAACCTGAGGTCACGGGGTTGAGCCCCATGTCAAGCCCCATGCTGGGCATGGAGCCTGCTTGGGATTCTCTGTCTCCCTCTTCCTGTGCCCCTCTCCCCCACTCACATACTCTCTCTCTAAAATAAAATAATAATAATAAAATGTTGAATGCAGTGCCTAGCATCTAGTAAGCTTTCAGTGCTTGTTTTTATCTAACAGATACGTGTTGTGTCTATTAAATGCCAGTCCCTGTTGTAAGCACTTCACAAATATCAATTTATTTAATCCTCAAAAAAACTCCCTGATGTAGATGCTAGATGTTAGTACTATCCCCATGTCACAGATGAAACCCGGGACAGAGAGAGTTTAGGTTGCCTGCCCAGGGTCCCATTGGTTAGCACGCTGTCAGTCTGGCTCCAGAGTCTACCCTCTCTGCCAATGTGCTCAGCTGCTATTCTATTTTGCTACATTGGTCGAGCCCACAAAGGGAACCATTAGAGCCCACTGAGCCCCAGTGGGGCTGAAACGGAAGGCCCACAGGTAGTATCTGGCACATACGCCTGGACACAAGGACAGTCACTGTCATCGTGACACATCAGGACATGGTGACCAATGAGATACTCGATCGCCAAATGATTCTAGCTTAAAGCCGGATGGGTCCTGCATTGTGTTCTATTACTTTAGAGAGAAATGACTTCTGTTTTCTCCTTTGCACTGAACTGAATCATCCTGGAGAGAAGATGAATCCAGTAGCACAGGCTTTCCAGGTAAAGAACCGAAGCCAAATTATTCCTTCAAGAGGCAAGCATTTTAAAGGATCCTGCCGCTTTCATGTTTAGAAAGGACACATAAGTCAAACTGCGCTTCAGAAATACATTCAGTTGAGGGGCACCTGGGTGGCTTGGTCAGTTAAGCGTCCAACTTAGGTTCAGACTGCGATCTTGCAGTTGGTGAGTTGAAGCCCCCCATCCGGCTCTGTGCTGACAGCTCGGAGCCTGGAGCCTGCTTCAGATTCTGTGTCTCCCTCTCTCTGCCCCTCCCCCGCTCATTCTCTGTCTCTCTGTCTCTCTCTCTCTCTCAAAAATAAATAAACATTAAAAAAAATTTTTTTAAAAAGAAGAAACACATTCAGTTGAAAAGCACAATTTATTGACCCCCTGATCTCACTAGGCTGAGAGCATGTGAGGGGCAAAACCTGCAACAGTTGTATTGTGTCCCCCAAAAAAGCTACAGTGGAATCCTAATTTCCCACATCTCAGAGCATGGTCAGAGAAGGTCTTTACAGAGGTAGCCAAGTTCAAATGAAGTCATTAGGATGGGTCCTCATGCAATTTGATGAGTGTCTTATGAAAAGGGGAAATTTGCACACAGATGGGCACACAGATGATACGACAAGACAAGAAGACAGCCGTCCACAGGCTATGGAAAGAGGCCTAAAACAGCAACTTTCCTCATGGCTGTCACAGGGACCCAACCCCACTGGCCCCTCAGTGTCGGACTTCTGGCCTCCAGAACTGAGAGAGGATAAAATGCCGTCCTTTAAGCCACACAGTGCATGGTACTCTGTTACACAGCTTGAACAGGCTAAGACAGATTGGGTAGCAGGTTTCTGAACTCAGACAAGAACTGAAGGTCACCCAAGAGACACACGAATGAGCAGATATTCAGTTACACAGGAGCCCGTGCCCCCGAGGGAGACCAGCAGATCCCATGCTTCATCGTGGTCAGGGTGGGAGGTGTTCATGTGATCTGAGCACCGAGGATCAGCCCCCTGCTGTCCCCATCCTGCTCAGCTCCCCTATGGCCAGCCCAGCCCAGGGCAAGCAAGTCACTTGCTCTAGTGCCTGCCTAGAGAACCCTGTCTCCTTATGTGACTGGCTTGTAGGTCTCCCGACACCTACTTGATTACGACCTGGGTCAGCCTCAGCTCCTAGAAGGGACAGGCATATGTCAGTGTATTTTCCTCCACCTAGATTAACCCTTCATCTAATTGGCAGACATGTAGCAAATGGAAATAGTTGAACCCAAGGGTGTTACCCTGTAAAAACAGAAGTCCTTCTCCATATTCCTTCTCCAAAAGTCTAGTCTACCTTTGTCCTTGACCTCAAGCCTTTCAGAATAAGTTATGTATTGGTCTATGTGCCTCAAAGCCTCAGTGCTAACTCTGACCACCCATCTGACAAACATACCACTCTGCCCTCTTAACTCCCAAACCCTCTGCATCCTTGATGATTACTGTTGGGGGTCTGATGCCATGAAAGAAAAGACAAAGATAAGAGTATTGAGGCTGGTTTGAGGTCTGGAAAATATTGCAGTTACATTCAACACCAGCTTGAGCTGAGCCCTTCAGATTTGGAGGAATCACCTCTCTAACTAAAGTTTAATCACTTCCATGGCTTGGAGAAAAAAGAGAATGTATAGGATATAAGTAAGAAACAAAAGAGGCAGCATCATATATCTAACTACACTTTTCTTAATATAAAATATATAGATCTTGATTCCCTTCAAACATCTCTCAGAGGGGGAGAGACAGAGAGAGAGAGAGAATCTTAAGCAGGCTAAGTGCAGAGCCCAACATGGGGCTCGATCCCTGGGATCATGACCTGAACCAAAATCAAGAGTCAGATGCTCAACTGACCGAGCCACCCAGGCACCCCAAGGATCAAATAGTCTTAAATTAACCATTTGAAGCCTTAACCATTCCTAGTACAGCCAAAGAATATTTAATAACATGAGGGACATATTTGTACATCAATGTTAAAGGGAAAAAATCTATAATGTAATATACATATAATCACACACAATGATTTTCTATATGTGTAGAAAAAAAGGAAATACTTCACATAATGGCATTATAGCTGAGTGACGGATTCCAGGTGATTTCTTCACCTTATGTATTTTCCAGATTTACTATAAAGTGAGTTTGCATTACTTTTTTCATCAGAAAACAATGCTATAGTTTAGCCTAACCATTTATCAATAATACACATACTTTATAAGTATATGAATACTGATTACTTTTCGCATGCAAGCAATGTTAGCCCATTATATAACATGTTATAACCAAACTCAAAATTCATTACAAATTGTGTACAAGAACACCTAGAAGCACAAAATACACACCTCAATCAAAAATTAAAGAAAACACATGAGTTGTTATTTGGGCAAGGATAGCTTTTGGTAACTGACTCTGTTTGCTACTAGAAATACATGCCCCCTTGGCCATGTGCACCATTCACTGTCCCTCACTCACTCCAACAGCCTGCTCAGCACCACACACCCTGCCACTGCCCCACACAAATGCTTCGATTACCCACAGTCCTTAGCAAAACTAGGCCAGTGTCCAGGGCACTGGCTCCTCATCTCACTCACACCTATGCCAAAGATGTAAAATTTGGTGTAAATGCCTGAGCCTCAATGCTTCAAGGTGTAGACCTTTCAGCCAACACTGTAGCCATTACTATGGGGCCAAAGGGAAGAACAGTGATTATTGAACAGAGTTGGGGAAGTCCCAAAGCAACAAAAGATGGTGTGACCATTGCAAAGTCAATTGACTTAAAACATAAATGTAAAAATATTGGCACTAAACTTGTTCAAGATGTTTCCTCATCATCAGGGAAATATGAGTCAAAACCACAATGAGATACCACCTCACACCCATCAGAATGGTTAACATTATCAACTCAGGCAATAACAGATGTTGGCGAGGATGTGGAAAAAGAGGAACCCTTTTGCACTGCTGCTGGGAATGAAAGCTGGTGCAGCCACTCTGGAAAATAGTATGGATGTTCCTCAAAAAACTAAAAATGGAACTACCTTACAACCCAGCAATTACATTACTAGGTATTTATCTAAAGGATACAGGAGTGCTGTTTCGAAGGGGCACATGATCCCCAATGTTTATAACAGCACTATCAACAATAGCCAAAGTATGGAAAGAGCCCAAATGTCCATCGACTGATGAATGGATAAAGAAGATGTGGTATATATATATACAACAGAGTATTACATGGCAATCAAAAAGAATAAAATCTTGCCATTTGCAACAATGTGGATGGAACTGGAGTGTATTATGCTAAGCAAAATAAGTTAGTCAGAGAAAGACAAATATCATATGACTTCATTCATATATGGAATTTAAGATACAAAACAGATGAACATAAGGGAAGGGAAGCAAAAATAATATAAAACAGGGAGGGAGACAAATCATAAGAGATTCTTAAATAGAGAGAACAAACTGAGAGTTGCTAGAGGGGTTGTGGGAGGGGGGATGGGCTAAATGGGCAAGAGGCATTAAGGAGGACACTTGTTGGGATGAGCACTGGGTGTTATATGTAAGTGATGAATCGCTAAATTCTATTCCTGAAATCATTATTACACTATATGTTAACTAACTTGGATGCAAATTAAACAATAAATAATAATAAAGAAATATATCTACTTCATTTATGTCTTCCATTGCTTTCTTAAGTGTATGAAATGACAGCTTATGTGGAAATCAAATCAAAGTCAAATTATCAATGTTATGTGTGTGGCTGGAGTTCAGAATTACCTTCATAAAGAGTCCTGAGGCCCCTAATGAATATTTATTCCACACTCCACCTCCAATCTCAGCTAACAAAAACAAGGGAAAAGAGCAGAAATGTTCCCAAGCTCAGGGCTCAGCCAGTGTTTGCATATTACCAAGAAAAAGAAAGATGTAAGCAGACACAACCAAAGTATGGGCTAGAAGTCCCTTGTAATTGTAAAGGTAAATGTTTGATTCATTGGATTCAGGTTGAATAATTTCAGTTGCATGATAGAAAAGAAAATTATACACTGGCATACAGCATAGAAACCCTTCATAAGCTTTGTGGGATCCCTACATGACCTTTTTAAATTTCCTGGTCACCAAACATGTGTCAGGAACAGAACTAGAACCACAGATGCCATGACAAGTAACTGGCCCTACATCCTAGGAAGAGTCTGGAAACTTCTTTCTCACGTCTTGATCATGTTCTTGGATTATGTTTGGTTTTAGTACATGTAATGGAGGCATAATTCCTCTTTCAGAAATACCTGGAAATTAACAATTGTTTAATTGTATATTATGCTTATTCTGGCTTCAGTGAAAACGCATCTAGACTATAAACTCCTATAAAGACTGGAAAGTTAGACCATAAGAAACACAGCCCACAGGCCACTGCCTTGCCCATCATCGTCCATCCCTCTTTCTCCTACAACCTGCAGCCTCGTGTGAGGTCTGTTCACCATAATACAATATCATTCAGCATAATACAGTGTCATTCTTATGAGCTGTTTCTAATACTTTATATTGCTTTTGCACATTCCTTGCTACTTTTATCTCATCTGTGCTTTACAATACCTTTGAAAAATGGGTGGAAAAGAAATGTAATATGAGTTGAGACACAGAATGTTCTAAACCCTTGCAACTCAAGACCAAATTCTACTTTGACACTTACTACTTACTTCTTTGGTCTGCCAGCTGTTCTCCCTGCCTCTTCCACTCCAACCCACTCCTGCCCCATCTCCATCAGGACATCAAAGGGCTCTTTTAAAAATTCAAATCTGATCATGGTACTCTCCTGCCTAATCCTCCCCAATGAGCCCATGTCACCAACACTGCTCAGTATGTTTTCCAGGCCAGCATTTCAGCCCCACCAAAGCCTCCACGTGTGCATTCCCCCCACCTGGACTTCCCTTGCCCCACGTGGTCACCAGAAGGCCAACTCCTACCCACCCTACAAGACTCAGCACAAGTATACCATCTTTCATGAAACGTGTTTCTTAGAAAAACTCAGTTTTTCATTAGGAAAGACATTTGAATCAGTGCCTTCTTTGGAGGGACACCCTTTGAGGGATGCTCTTGACCCTGGAGAGAAAGCTACACCAAACCTCAGATAATTTGTGTCTCTGCTTTTTCTTCTATCCAGTACCCACAATCCCTTCTGAAGAGGACTCGGCATACCAGAATGGAAGCCATGTTGATGTTACTATCACGACCTCAGAAAATAGACACAGAACCAGTCGAAGCTGACAAGGTCTCACAGGAAAATGCACACAGAAGCAAAAAATACACTTGGTTATTTTCTGCCCTTGCACAATACACTTTCTGTGAAAGTAGATCTTCCCCTTTCATCACTGTGTCCAAGAACTTTTGGGAAAGAAAGTGGCCACTCTGTGAGTTAATCTGTAAAACCATCAGATAATGAGCACACAGGAGGTTCAAGAGAAAGAACAGCTCCCAGACCAGCAAGACCCTCAGGACTAGTAGCATATTTAAAGACAAAATGTGTTCCTTATAAAGGAGACTAGTGAGCCACAGAAGCTGTCCAGCCCTGTGCAGCTGGCATTCCTTGACTTGAAATTTCATAACTCTAATCTCTGTCTCACCTTCATGAGACCATCTTTTCTGTCTTCTCCCTTTATTTTTTCTTATAAGGACACTTAAAATTTGGAATTTGTCATTGAATTTAGGGTACCACCTTATCCAGGATGATTTTATCTTGAGATTGTTAACTTAATTGCATCTGCAAAGACCAAATAAGGTTATATTCACAGGTTTCAACCTACAACAGAAATCATGCATCACTCTAATTGAAACCTTATCATGAACACCTCCAGTTCTGAATCCTGGCTGACCACACTTCTCTCTGATTGATTTCATGCCCCAGGTCACATGACCTCTCTGGAGTTCTGAGATTCCAACCTCTCTGCAGTTATATTCTTTATGGAAAATCAATGGATAAGAATTTTGGTTTTACACTTGAGTCTTACGAGTCAAGTAATTGTGTATCTGTACTGGAGAACCAAGGTTCCATCTTTTCATGTGTTGACCCAATACTCTTTCTGAGCCTACTGGCGTGGAGCCCAACTCAAGTGTGGTAAATTCCCTATGGTAAGCCATCAAGGGAAGCTTCTAGAGAGACTGCTTACTGGCCATTCTGCAGATGACCCTCTCCTATGCCTGGCCATGCAAGGATAGAGAAGCAGAGAGGATCAGAGGTCCTCAGTGAACCAGTAAACATTCCGAATCTTTCCACTCTGTTTATGTGCTGACCACAGTGGACCTTTGAGACAATATTCAAAGAGACAACTGTGGAGCCAGTTGGGGTGGCAGAAGAAGAGGTAGAGAAGAACCTTGAAGACCATCGTGAGCCCTAACAAACTGTCTGAGTGAGCAATGCCCACTGCAAACAAGTGGGACTTGTGGCTGGGCAGCCACTTGAAGGGAAGCACAGACCTCCTGCATGGGCTTTGACATGCAACCTCTCCTCCTTTAACATGCTCAGCTCTGACTCTGGTCATTACCCAGGAGACAAGGAGGGATGAGAGGGACAGATCTTGAGAAAGGTAATGGTCAGCTGTGGAGCATCTTCTCTGTGAGGCCACAGCATAATCCCCTAGGAAGGGGAGCCTGATTTCTGCAGCCTCTGCCAGCCAGGAAGCTTCAAGCCATTGGGATCCAATATCCTCAGTCTCGGCAGGCAAATGTCACCATCCAAGTTCTCAGGGTCTCCTCGTTAAGATCATATGTGTCACAATGACACTACATGTGTGTCCTCAGGAAGACATTTCAGCTGAGAGATTAAAAACTTCCAGATGCTTTCCTCTGTGCACTTCTGGCAACAGTAGAAATTCACCGACTATGGATGTGCTCATTACCAGCCTATGGCCCCTGAAACATGGAAGGGACTCAATGTGAAAGGATGGGCATAAGGGCAGATTTGTGAAACCAGAGCCAGAGACAGGGAACTCAACAGTGCTTTCATGAAAATCATCCTGGTTTATGTTATTAAAGTTAATTTAACCTAAAAACACATTTTTTTTTTTAAGTATGAAGCACATAGGTCTATAATGAGTGTCCTGCCGGGGCTCCTGGGTGGCTCAGTCTGTTAAGCATCCAACTTCAGCTCAGGTCATGATCTCACAGTTTGTGGGTTTGAGCCCCACATCAGGCTTTCTGCTGTCAGCACAGAGCCTGCTTTGGATCCTCTGTTCTCTCTCTCTCTCTCTCTCTCTCTCTCTCTCAATTAATTAATTAATTAATTAATTTTTTAATTTTTTTAAAAAATGAGTGTCCTGCCTGGCTTCCCTTCATCTTCCATACCAAAACTCACCCTAAATGCTGTCTTCCCAGTCCCTAATCAATTCTGGCCATGCAAGCAAGAATGCAATGGCAAGGAGCTCCAGTTCATTCCTGCCCAGTCCCCTCCCCATCCCCTGTGTCACCAGACATCCATGGGACATTGTCTAAAAGTGGCAGTGGTTTCTGGAGAGAAAAAAATGACTTACTTGCAAGAAGAGTTCAAGGAGGGAGTGGTGCATGTTTTGTGTTGAATTTCAGACCTAACCCCCCTGGGTCTCTGCCTAACAGAAAGGAATGAAATATTCTGGGAAACATAAGCAGTGAGATCATTAACTCTTAGGCACAGTGTCCTAGATACCCACCCCCACAGCTCTTCAGACAGGAAATAGCAATACCATTTTAGCAAATAGCAATGAACTTAATAACTTAGTATTTCCTATAAAGAGGAGTAGAGGGGGGCGCCTGGGTGGCGCAGTCGGTTAAGCGTCCGACTTCAGCCAGGTCACGATCTCGCGGTCCGTGAGTTCGAGCCCCGCGTCAGGCTCTGGGCTGATGGCTCAGAGCCTGGAGCCTGTTTCCGATTCTGTGTCTCCCTCTCTCTCTGCCCCTCCCCTGTTCATGCTCTGTCTCTCTCTGTCCCAAAAATAAATAAAAAACATTGAAAAAATTTTTTAAAAAAAAGAGGAGTAGAGGAAGAGAGAAATGACATGCTAAGCTTGCATAACCTGCTGTGTCTCACACGTACCAATCCTACTTATCTAAAGGCTTCAAAAGTCAACCCCAGTGTGAACACAGAAATGTCACTGGTTGAGATGAATGTGGTTATTGAATATACTTCTGCCATACTGACCTTTCCAAATGCCATCTAAGTTTCCTCCAAGGATTTTGGAATACGTCATATACACCAATAGTAGGTATTTTTGTTACAGTGAAGGGTTTCTCATCCTCAGGTAAGGATCAGACAAGAGCCTTAAACAACTCTTTTAAACCTGCCTGCCTTTTTTGTAATAGAAGTCTTCATTTTCGAAGGTGAAGTATGCTGTTTTTCATGACAGCTTTGTTGCCACCAACAGAAATTCAAAGTATGGTTCTGAAGGTGAATCAGGTAGGATTACCTACACGCTGTTCTTGAAATCCAGCTCAGCTTATGGAAGAAGTGCCAACCATTTTCATATTCCATTTTCCAGGAAAACATAGTCCATGTTCAACAGAAGGCCATTAAATCCCAAACCAGTGGACCCTGTCTGCAGGCGGGACACAGCTACATTTGAGTCAACATCTTAAAGAAATACATTATCAATGTGTAAACATGTTCCAGGAAGCAGGAGTTTGTATTCCTGCCTTGTGTTTCACTGAAACCAAGACCCAGAGCTCATGCTTTCAGACAAAAGTTGAGTCAGGTTTGACCCTTGCTTCCACCAACTTCACTGACACTCCAGAAAGGCAGAGTTGCCTAGATGAAACCAAAGAAACTTCTGGCAACCTCCAAATCCTGCTCCTGATAGTGGCCTATACAAAGGGAGCCTGAGAAATGTAATTCATCCTAGGAATGCACCTGGAAAACAGCAATATTATATCCACCAGGGGAAAAGTAATCCTGGGGATTACTGTGGGCTCTGAAACGTGAGGCTTCTCATGCTTTCATAATTGTTATCCCAATTAATGTAACTGCAGATACCATTCTGTTCCCAGATAAATTGTGTCCTATTCTGAAGTTCACAAAGCCATTTGCATCAACACTTGTCTCTGCGAGGGAGTCTCAAGGCTGATGACCCCTCACGTGGGCCCATCTACCTCTGTGCAAGTGCATTTTCTTTGCATTTCAGTTATATCCCTGACCTTGGAGGGGACAATGTAAAGGGGAAGGCCTGATTAACTTTCCATTTATAAACCAATTATTTTACTATTGGCACCTTAATTCTGAAATCACTGACAGAAAATCTTTTACAAAACAAAATGTAATGAATGAGAAATCGATTGGATTTTTTTAAAGTTTGCCTCGAACTCAGCTATTAATAAGAGATGTCCTTTAATAAGAAAGGTCTCTCTGTAGAAGTTACTCCACATCAGAACCCAACTGTGCTGTTTCAATGAAGGACAACATTTTCTGCTCCCACCACAGACTCCTTGCCCTGAATATGACCCTTCCAGACACTCTTCCCAGAGGGCAGCTCAGCTGCCTCCTTTCTCTCCTGTAGGTTTTCATTCAAATGCCACGTTCTAGGTGAGGTCTTCCCTAACCACCCTGTTGATAACTGTAGGGCCCCTGCCCCATCACACCCACCCACTTTCTCTATTCAACTTTCCTTCACAGCACTTCTATACTTGACAGTCTTTACCTTGTGTCCAGCCCTTTATTTTGCTTATTGCGTGTCTCCTTCTATAAGAACGGAAGCTCCATGAGGACAGGGAGATAGTAACGACACCCAACCAGAAACCAGAACTGAGCAGTCACTCAATAAATACAATGGTCAATGTTTAAAATGGAAAGTCAAAACAAAATTGCCTACCAGGGACAAATAATCATCCTTATCTCCACTAAGGTAGACAGTATGGTGAAGCCATTGTCCAAGTGAGCCAAGGACAAAAATATAATAGGAGGAGAAAACTTGCCTTGTCCCCTTGCACATCAGATACAAAGCCTTGTGTCTTCCATTCCACCTCGGATCCCTGACTCTGGCAATGGCCATGATCTCTCTGCACACCTCCACCTGAAAGACTCCAGAGAGAAGAGACGAAATGTTCCTTCTGGCTTCTGGCTTGCTTACTGAGACACTGGTCAGTTGTTTGCAGGACCAGCTTCAAGACAGTGCAATCAGAAGGGCTCCCATGCTTTGTTTAATGTTCTGTTGTCAATGTCTTCAAATTCTTAATAATTTCACCTTTGAACTTGAAAGTGAAGTCCAGTAGGACAATGAAGGGTACACGTGAGCAGAAAAGATTCATGAAATGAAGGGAAAAGCTTCATGTTTTAGTGCCTTTAACAGCTCTTTTTGTCTATCTTTTCCAACAAGCAGTGCACAGGGTCCCAACAATTATGTAGTTGGCCCCAACTGTATCCAGTTTTATTTCCGGAGGGCAACAAAAACTTTCTACAATGGTGAGAACCTGTTCTGTCTTACAATCTGTTCTCCCAACTTGAGAGAAACATGGTCATCTTTTTGGCTAACAACCACCACCACCACAAAGCTCAGATCCAATTAAACCAGAAATTAAGAAAAGCAAGTGAGGCAATGAGTTGCTTTTGGAAGGGAAGAAAAAATAGAGAAAATTATTTTATAAAAATAACTACTGGAAATGTTAACAATAGCAGCTTGAAAACTATTCCATTGTTTGGAGACTCATCAAAAAGTTATTCATTGAAATCATAGGACAATATCTATAGCAAGTGTACCAGGTACTAAAAGAGAACTGTTTAATCCACCTTTTCCCCAGGGGAAGAGTGGGGACCAGTAAACATAATCCAAGGCTTCTCAAATACTGGAGAGAATTTGACCACTCAACAATTATGCAAATTAATTGAAGGCAAAGTGTATCTTTAATTCCACAATTTTCTAAATCTGAGAAAACTCTATGAACCCACAGGTTAAATTAAAATAGAGAAAATTTAAATGAGCTGCTGAAAAGCAAAAGTTAGATGGGTCATTTATAAATTAAGTTATCATGACATCCATGATAACAAGAAATCAAACTGTTTAACCCCCATAATCTCAAAGGCATAATATTTTCCTAATTTTCCAGACCTCCCCTATTTCTCTAACTCCACTATCCTATACAAGAGGATACAAGACCTGAGAAGTAAAAGCCAACACCTCCAGGGGCCCAGACACATAACACCAATGTGTAAATCAGGCTGGATACAAGACAACAGGAGAAGTGGGTGAGTGGGAGTTGCATGTTTCTTTTCTAAGGAGGATTTTTTTAAGTGAGGGCCTGTGTTAGTCTGGGTCTTCTGAAAAGCAAAAATCAAGAGGGGATGGCATGTACAAGTCATTTATTAAGAGAGCTGCCCATGAAAGGACATGGGAAGGAACCAGAGGAGGCTATGAGAGATTCTGGACCATGATGCAAGTCTGACCCGAGAAAGGAAACAAGTTCAAGGGGATGCCTCCTGAACTGCAGAGCAAGTCTACAGAAGGTTGGGCAAGGCCACCGAGGAGGGCTAGAGCCACAGCCAGAGGCATCCCATCTCTCCCAGAAACGGAGCTGCCTCCATATGCCACCTTGCTCAGTCATGGGAAGGATGGCCTCCGTGCCATCCAGTGATGGATTTCAGAGCACCACAGCTGGGGATGTAAGTTAGTTTCCACCCTCACCATTGGAGATCTGAGGCCATATGGCCATAGTGCCTACAAGATACACCTGAAAGCCAGCAGTTAGAGACTCTGCCTGAGCCCACTACAGTTACATTCTTCATTCTCTTGACACCACTCTCTGGATGAACCACCATCATCCTTTATATCTATATGTCTCTACTGATAAAATGAGAGTTTAGTTACCCACCACCCCGTTCAGAGACTTTGAAAAGATTTATTAGTTGAACAATGGGCCTTGCATTGCTAGAGCAAACACATTTTCAAAACAAGCTGTCATAATAGATCTGTTGGACGTTCAGTCACAGGAGTTGCCTTCAGGCCATGAAATTTGGATCCGGTGTTCAGTTTGTTCCATTTCCTCAAGGAGGTCACTGTGCCCCTTGGTGAATGTGATTCCATGGTCAATAAGTTATGCAGAAACAAACAGCCTTTTTTTTGACTAATCAATTTTATACAGGTTTCTGGAACATAAAGGACTCTCTCGTCCTCTGCTTTTTATACAGAAAAGTGTTGCCCTTGGGAAAGTCTCAGTGATCCCACTGTTCCTCCCACAGATACCAGAAATAGTGTCAGTGTTATATTTTAAAAGTTGGGAAGACAAAACCCCCAGCACCACCACACCCAGGGCCTGTGAAAACATCAGCAGCATTGTTGCCACACAGCGGGACCAAATGTACAATGGCTGTATTCCCCAAAGTAGTCTCAAGTTACCAAAATCATTCTGTCGAAGGCTGAAAGAAAATAAAGTAGAAGGTCCCTGTAAATACGGAACTAGTGAAGAGAAAAACAATAAAAGGGCATCTTTTTAAAAACACAAATGTAATATGAAACATGAGGGAAGACTAGTAGCTAAGTCCTCACAGGGGGGACCAGAAGAAAAAAGACAACTCTGTTGTTGACATGTCCAAAATACCACCTGAGAAAGCATATTGCAATGGCCTTGTCAGAGGGAAGGTGACAATCTTCCTCTGTAAGAGTAGGCAGAGAAAGGATCCAATAAAACCATGCCCGCAAAAATACATGGTATGTGTTTTTTGGAAGGAGATAAGTGGAGAAATACTTTGTCAAGAACTAATGTGGTATGTAGGGAAGAAAAGAACGTCAGAGCTCTAAGTGAGCAACATTTTACTGACATTGTTGACCAAGACTTCAGTTAGACTATGTCCTCTGAAAATGAAATCGTGACATAATCTGTGCCTTTCCAGATCATTAGTCACCCACCAGGAAGCCCAAGAATCCTCACTTTCAACATGTTCCCCCAATGAACACCGTACCCTAATGTTTTCTTTCAGGAAATGGCAGCCCATCTGTTCAGTCATACTCACTGGAAACCCATCCATCTTGGAAAACTTCTCTCCTTCACCCTTACACCACCCATCATCAAGACCACCTGGCTTCACTTTCCCTTGAATCCGTGTATTTAACCCCAACTTCCACCCTCATCCAGACAAAGGTCACTCTTTGCCTACTCTCCAGTGACTGCACTCCAACTGGTCTCCTCAATTCTACTCTTGCTGCACACCCCCATCATTCTCCGAAGAGCAGCCATCGATCTCCTCCAGACACAAATGGGATTGTAGTGCTCCACTGTAACCTCAACTTCTCCAGTGGCTTTCAGTTCTGCTTCACTTACAAAGACCCTCATCCTCAACGTGCCACACAAGATCTTGCATGGTTGCACCCCCTCTCTCCAACTGGTCCACCCACATCCTCAGCCCCTGACACAGCAGCGGCACTGCCTTCTTTGAGCTCTTCCAATACTGTACTCTTTCTGGCCTCAGAGACTTTGCAACCACTGTTCCTCCTGCATTTCCTAAAGTTCAGAAGCCACTTCCTCAGGAAAGCTTTCCATAATATGCCTTCAACTACCCCATCCCAGAATAATTTACCCCTTTTTTAAATTTTCCTTATTCTTCACTATTTGTTACACAAAAGAGAGCAAACCGTGCACACTATCGGGCACCTCGGTTTTTTGTTGTTGCTGTTGCTTAACTTAGCAATGTGTTCCAAAGACCTCTCTGAATCAATTCACTGATTGCTTCCTTACTATCCTCTGCAGCAACATGGGAGGGCACTATATAGAGGCACCATGGTTTGTTTAACCCTTTTCCCCCTCCAAGTCTTTTGCTCTTTGAAACAAGACTGCAGTGACTGTCATTGTGTACATATATATCCAGGTCTGACTGTAAGGTCAACTCCTGCAGAAGTAGGACAATGGAAGTGTACTGATGATTTTGATAAATTTCCATGTATATGTATTTTAAAGTAAAGTCTCATTTTGGAAATCTAAAATTCTAGAGGAAAAAATAAATCAGGAGATGGTGGGAAAGCCTTAGAGCCAGACATGTCCAGGCTTGAGTCTTTGCTCTATTATTTATCAACGATGTCAACACAGGTTAGAAAACTCCTCTCAGCCTGTGTTGTGGCTTCGAGCAATTCCCAAGCCTCCATGCTCTGCTGAAACTGCCCCATTTTTCCACTTGCCAACTGGACACCTCATCTTACATGCCACACATCTTTAAATTGCGAATACCCAAAATGAAACTCATGATTTACCACTCTCTGGGTCTCATGGCCGACCCAGAGAGAGTCTAGGACAACCTCTCTCACCAGCCCTGAAGTGATCTTTCCAGAATACAAACCACACCTTTGTTGCTCCATTGATTAGAGCTGTTTGTTTGTCCCCCACCTTCTGTGGGCAGGTATCTACATACCCAGGATGTGAAACACATAAACCACAGCCTCTCCCTGCCCCACGTGTACCCCTCCCCTGGCCTCTTGCCACAGCAAACTCCTGCCTTCCTCTGAGAAGCTATGTCTTTCAAGCAGCCTTCTTTTTGCATATGGAACTCTCATTACCTCTGTGCTTTTCATTTCATTTAACAAATAATTTTGAGTGCTTAATATGTGACATTTATCTTTTAACTCAAAAAAATGGATGTTTAGTTTGCCCCCAGACTACTGAACTTCATTCATGTAACAGACCCCTGAATTGTCACAAAGCTCCTCCTTCTTCTGGTACACAGGTGTCTTACTAGGGTCGTGTTTCTCAGCCTTGGCACCACTGAAATTTTGGGCCACATAATTCTTTGTTGGAGGATGGGGAGGGTGGAGAGCTGTATTTTATAATGTGTGGTAGCACATTCTGGACTCTATCCACTAGATACCAGTTGCTCACAATCCCCCATTTGTGACAATCAAAAATGCCTATAGACATTCTCAAATGTCCCCTGGAAATTAAAATCCCCTAAGAACCAATGTTTTCGGGCATTTATGATGCTTTCCACATCCTGATCAGCAAGCCCAAGTAGCATGACGTCATTAGGAGGTGGACCCGAAGTGATGTTCTGTGCAATGTCAAGACAACAAGGCCCCTGTAGACGTGTTGACAGTGAATACATACAGCTGTCCTTCTCATATAAAGGCACCACTGCAGATTTCCCCTGTTGATGAGGACTGAGAAGGAAGCATTTGCCAGATCAATAGTCACATACCAATTTGAGAACATGTGTCAATCTTCACCAGCCAACACAGCACGTCCAATATAACAGCTTCAAAAGAGATCATCACCTAAAAAACTTTGTGGTGGCCTGATTACCTCTGCTATCATTCACCTGATACCTACACAGTGGGTAAGTTTAATGGTGATATTATGGGGCCATCACCTTGCAACCTTTATGTCTTTGATGGTGGCAGTAATACCTACAGTTCCTCCTGGGATGTGATGTTGTTTCTGATTTACTATCTTGGATAATGGGGGAATAACAGTTTCAGGTGGTCTTACTTGGCCTTTGCTCCTATGATGTCCATTACTTCACAGGTCATGAGACCTCCTGGGAGTTCTAGGAACCACTGAATATATCTATCCTGTTCTGGGACCTGAGAAGTAACCACAGAATAGTCTTGTGAACCGATGGACCCATTGCAAAATGGACATGGGGTAAAACTTCATTTGTCACCTGCTCTCCTAAAGCTGCTAATCTAGCTGTGGACCCAATGTGTGGCATTTCAAATCCCCTGTTACCAGTGTCAGCTTAGGCCTTGTATGTAGAAGTTCTCGAAAAGTCTGGCTGGTTCCCATTCTCTGGCACTGGTTACATGGGGAAATATCTACAGTCCCTTGAAGGGGAGGATTAAAATAGTAAATTTTCGTGTAGACTTGTGGGAAATAGTAGCGTCCTTCTTCAAGGGGACCCCAGCCTCTCATTAGAATCTTTGGATTCTAGATGCAAAAACAGACTTACATTTGAAAACTGAGTAAGAGACCATCATTTTCCACTGAAGTTACCTTATGTTCTCCCAGCTTCTATTATCATTATCATTATTATTATCCAATTTTAACAACACCCTAGTCAGCTGTCTGTCTGTCTCCTGTTTGGGAACACCATGATCTCTTAGCCATCGCTGCACATCTCTGAAGGTTAAGGCACCCTAACTGCTACTCTGCAGTGTTTCCAATTATGAGAATCATGGCCACCTTTGCCTCGGCTGGTTCAAAGCTGCTCCGGAATCTTATCCCCACTGACACTAAGGAGCCCAGCTCCAGGGCAGTGTTTACCACCATTACCCCAGCCTACAAAAGACAGACGCCACCTCTCACACATGTCAGCGAGCCCTTAACTTGGGCATTCCCATTGCCTTCAGAAGGAAGTGTCCTCCAGTCTCTTTCAAGAAGCATTGTTGAGTGGAGGGTACTCAGGCTTTATAGAGACAATCCATTCTAACATTCCCGACTCCTTGAGCCTGACCCTTTCCTCCAAATTATGTCAAACATACTGCAGCATCTCTCTCCTATCCATTCGAGGCCATCAACCCACCCAAAGTCAAGGAGTCACCTCAACAGACTACTAAGACCAGCTCCAGACACCCTCAAGATCCACTCCCACATGTCTTTGCTGACACATCTGCCCATTCCTGTAAGTCCTCTGACACATGGACAGATTTCTCCCAGAGCTCAGTACATTTCCCCACCCACTGAAGCTGTGCTCAGCTCTGACTCCGGTCATTACCCAGGAGACAAGGAGGGGTGACGGGGACAGATCCTGAGGAAAGTAATGGTCAGCTGTGGCGCATCTTCTCTGTGAGGCCACAGCATAATCCCCTAGGAAGGGGAGCCTGATTTCTGCAGCCTCTGCCAGCCAGCAAGCTTCAAGCCATTGGGATCCAATATCCTCAGTCTCGGCAGGCAAATATCACCATCCAAGTTCTCAGGGTCTCCTCGTTCTCCATCAGGGAACTTTCTTTGACATTAAAGGGACTTTAAAGTTGTCCATTTAGTCTTTTGCATTTCCTCCATCCTTCAGATCAGATCCTGACTTTTAGAACCTTGTGTCCTGCAGCTTTAGGAGATGAAAACCCCCTTTAGAGCTACCATAGGAATACCCTGGCTTTCAGAGAGAGCTTCAAGATAGCAATTAGCTGCCTATTATTTTCATCTAGTATTTTCTTTTTGCAAGGCTTCCAGTGCCTTCCAAAGTGATTATCCCACATCACAATCCTTATAAATTTTCATTGCCTCAAAATGGGCCAAGTGTAACAGTGAGTTGATATCTCAACACTTTACCTCCACCTTCTCCTTGTCCTCATTAACCACAGACAAAAGCTTTGGTAGCTGTGATGCCACCAGATGCCAGGTGATGTCACCATGTGCTTACCACAACCAACGCCCACCAGAGTGTCTGCTTGCTGGAGTCAACACAAATTCCAACTCTTTTGGCCCAAGTTCTCTAGACAAGAGACCCTGGAGCACACACTTATGTGCTAACACTTCACTGCAATGTGCACTCCTAGAGGATCAGGGGTGTGTATGTGTGTGTGGGGGGAGAGCAATGAAGCAGGGCAGAGGGAGCCTAAATGCAGAAGCACAGAGTACCAAGTTGGCCAAAGCTTCATAACAGCCTGTTTGCGTGACCTCATGAGATGTCTTCAGGAAGGTTGTAGGGACTATGACATCTCAGAACAGTCACTGGGGCTCAGGGAGGGGGGGCGGTAGTAGGGAAGGGCCCGTCAACCAGCCTCTTCCTATCAGCTGCCTCCCACTGGGCAAAGTCAGCCCCATGGTTTTTGTGTCTCCACACTTTCAAGACAGAAACCCCAGCCTCTTCCAGTGCAGTGGGCTCTCCTTGCCAGTCAGGGCTGAACGGACAGTGGCTTGACCTGCAGTGGTGGTAGCGGCGGCCTCAGTGACCTGACTCTGTGACTTTGGGAACAGTCCAGGCCGAGGCTGGGCAGATATGTGGTGTGCGGTGGGCGGATCTGGGTGGGTCCATAAGCGGACTCTGGCACACACCCTGAGCACTAGCCTTGCCTTTGCATATTAATAAGGCCAATGGGTTGGAGGTAAAGAAGCACAGACATGAGACACAATGACTTGCAAAGTCATGTGAAATCTGTTCTCATCCTTTTCAGATTCACATCCTTAGTTTCCTTCTCTGTTTGTTTAAAGAAAGATGGTTGTGTAGCAACTAAAGACATGGCTATTTCCTTAATGCAGTCACTGAACCCGTGAAGATAAGCACAGTTTTCAGGGAATTTCACCTGCTTAACCAAGAAGGGGAATTTAGAAAACCAGAATTGTCTTAAATTATAAATTCTACCCCGGGGGGTACGTTCTTACAGCTCACTGCTGCTGTTCCATCCCCTGGATTTTTGCTTTAATTAGCTAGACAAATTGCATACATTCTGCATTTCATTTTGTACTTTATAGCCTCAAATCCTTCGGCTTCTTACCGCCTCACCCGCCCTCTGGCTCATGGTCACGTCTGACTGCAGAACAGCTGTGTGTGTGTGCTTGGCGGCAGGAGCCCACTTGTCTGAGACTACAATCGGCCAAAGGAGAGAGAGAACGGAAAAGGTCAGAATGCCTCCCATTTGCACCTACCAAGAGCCAAATTGAATCTGAGGGACCTGGGATATTTCAATTATAAAATGTACCATGTCTGACTTCATTACAGATTCTGCTCTTATAGTTCTTTTATTTATTTTTAATTTTTTTTTATTTATTTTTGAGAGAGAGAGAGAGAGACAGAGCATGAGCTGGGGAGGGGCAGAGAGAGAGGGAGACACAGAACTTGAAGCAGGCTCCAGGCTCTGAGCTGTCAGCACAGAGCCTGATGCAGGGCTTAAACTCGTGAACCATGAGATCATGACCTGGGCCAAAGTCGGACACTCAACCTACTGAGCCACCCAGGCGCCCCACAGATTCCGCTCTTAAAATGGCACAAAAGTTGACTACATCATATTTCATCTGAGTGATGGCCATTACTCTTTAAAGATACTGCATTGAATATTTTTATTACTGTACCATTTTGTGATGTGAATAATCACAATGTATTACATCTGTGCTATCTGTTTAAGTCTACTGAAAAACCTTTCTGAATATCCCTGTATTTCATACGTTTGAATTTAGGACTTAGCAGCCAAAATATGCTTTGCCTTTGTATTCAACGAATAACACAGTGCAGTACAAGTCATCCCAGGCCAAAAACAAGAGCACACACAAAAAAGTGTATTCAATGGCACATCTGCCGTGCCTACACAGTCTCCTGTTACAACCCACGATAATGTGCACTTACCATATTATTCTGGTTTTGCATTCAGCAAACCAACATTCATGTGGCATTCGAAGGCCACAACAGGACAAGGCTTAAAGAGTAATCCTTCATTTTAGTTGTGGGTCCAGCTATCTTTGGAGTACATGACCTGAGCACTACCAAGAGCTTACAGAGCAGCAAGATTGACAGCCCTGAAGGAGAGACAGCCAACACAATATTTACCCACCATATGAATGTGGAGGGGTTGTTTGTTTCCAGTAAGAAATATCCCCTCTTGCAACATGAATCTTTCAGACTGGATTAGAAAGGGGCTTTCGTAGACATCCAAGGAAACAGCTGATCAACACTTGGTTGTCAGCCACAGTGCCCACTGCCAGACATACAAAAGGGTCCCTCATGAGCATATTTTGCTTTAGGTTCTTAACTGTTTCCCAAACTATTCCTTTTCCGGAGTAAAATGAGAAAGAATATTACACAGATGAGAGAGAGCCATGTAGGAAAAAAGAACCTCACACAACAAAGGTATCCACCAAATACTTGAGGAAGGAAGGAAGGAAGGAAGGAAGGAAGGAAGGAAGGAAGGAAAAAGAAGGAAGGAAGGAAGGAAGGAAGGAAGGAAGGAAGGGAAGGAAGGAAAGAAGGAAGGAAAGGAAGGAAGGAAGGAAGGAAGGAAGGAAGGAAGGAAGGAAGGAAAAAGAAGGAAGGAAGGAAGGAAGGAAGGAAGGAAGGAAGGAAGGAAGGAAGGAAAAAGAAGGAAGGAAGGAAGGAAGGAAGGAAGGAAAGAAGGAAAGAAGGAAGGAAGGAAGGAAAGAAGGAAGGAAGGAAGGAAGGAAGGAAGGAAGGAAGGAAGGAAATAAGGAAGGAAAGAAGAAAGGAAGGAGAGAAGGAAGGAAGGATGGAAGGACATGGCACCATATGTATTTTTCTGTGTCTAAGGTCTTATCTCTCTAGTTAAAGTTTGGTAAGATAAACTAAGCAGTGTCTTTTTCATCCCTTTTTTAAAGTAACATAAACAAGCATCGCACTTATTAAAAAATAATATTAATTATAAAATGTGGAAAATAAGAAATGAAGTTCCCCAAAACCTATTCTTTAGCCATTACCTCCAGTAACCATTTGCTGCATATTCTTCCAGGCTTCTTTCTTGAGCATGTATAAAACATACGTACATATTTTTAACAAAATGGGATCATATATATTGCATCCTCTTCTGTAAGTCACTTTTAAAATCTAATTTTCTATTATAGACATTTTTTACGTCAGAATACACAGTAACTATACCTCACTCCTTTAAACACTGGATAATATTTTATAAATCACTTACCAATCCCCTGTAGATGTAGCAGTATAATTATAAGGTCGAAAATAAAGGCACGTCCTTCTTCTTAATAGATAGTGTCAAATTTTTCTCTAAAATACTACACCATCAACAACACTGACTACTGTCAATTTCCTTAATGCTTATGATCTGGAAGAAATGTTTTTTAGTTGTTCTAATTTGTATTAGCTTGACTATCAGTGAGGTTAAGCACCTCTCCTATTTATAAGTTATCTATACTTCTGTGAATTGCTTTTTCATATCCTTTGCCATTTTTAACTGGATTGTTTATTGCTTCTCACTGGTTTGTAGAAACTTAGGCACTTCTTAGGTTAATTGTTTTAGTTATATATAGTGAATATTTTCTCCACCTTGGTAATAGTTTTTTAATTGGGATTATGTTACTTTTAGCTATATAGAAGAGTTTTTCTTTCAATGCTATCAAATACATCATTCTAAAACATTATGACTTCCAGGCCACATGTCACGATTTAAAATGCCTTGCCTAGGGGCACCTGGGTGGCTCAGTTGGTTAAGCGTCCGACTTTGGCTCAGGTCATGATCTCATGGTTCATGGGTTCGAGCCCCATGTCAGGCTCTGTGCTGACAGCTCAGAGCCTGGAGCCTGCTTCAGATTCTCTGTCTCCTTCTCTCTGCCCTCCTTCCCTTGCTCATGCTCTGTCTCTCTCTCTCTCCCAAAAATAAATAAACATTAAAAAATAAAAAATAAATAAATAAATTTAAAATGCCTTGCCCACTCCAACATAATGAAAATGTTTTCTGTTTTTACTAGTACTTTAAAGATTTTCTAGGGGCGCCTGGGTGGCGCAGTCGGTTAAGCGTCCGACTTCAGCCAGGTCACGATCTCGCGGTCCATGAGTTCGAGCCCTGCGTCAGGCTCTGGGCTGATGGCTCAGAGCCTGGAGCCTGTTTCCGATTCTGTGTCTCCCTCTCTCTCTGCCCCTCCCCCGTTCATGCTCTGTCTCTCTCTGTCCCAAAAATAAATAAACGTTGAAAAAAAAAATTTTTTTTTAAAAAAAGATTTTCTTATGTTGAGATACATAATCATTTCAAATTTACTTTTGTATGCAGTACAAGTTAGAGATACAACTTTTTAAAAATTTTTTTAATTCTTAAATCTTAGTTTTATTGTTTTTCAATTTTACCCAGTTACAGCCAGTTTAAAACATAATTTCTTCACTAAACCATCCTATTGTCACTGATTTAAAATGACTCCTTCATCATCTACCAATTTGCCACTTACAGTTAAAGGATTTTAGAGCCAAGACTGAGGTTTTCAGGAGAAGAAGCAATTCTGCCTCAAGACTGCAAATAGAAACCCTGGCCGAGTTTCCAGCTTGCCTGGCTTGCCCTGCAGAACTTGGACCCAACTGTGCAACATCATCTCTTTATTTTATTCTGCTAATCTCTTGGTCGAATCCTGGGCTGGCATCTTATTCTTTGAATTACCATGACCTTATAGTTTGTTTCACATCAAGGAAAGTAAGAATCTCCCCTATTACTCCTTTGCAAAAGTTCCTTGGCTCTTCTAGTGCCTTGCTTTTCCACATTAACTTTAGAATCAAATCTGCAACATACACATGCTGCCTTAGAAGAATGCTTTCCCTCCTCTATCCAAAGTCCACTTAGAAGGCATCTTCTGTGTGCTGGCCGTGGTGGGTAGGGGCTTTTGCAATGGTCCCAAGCATTAGAGAGCCCACAGTCTGATGGGTTATAGACTAATAAAGAGTGAATTTCCATGATATAATGTAATGAGGGAAATAAAGGATGACCTGGATGTTTGAACAAGCTCAACGCCAATACAGAGCTTCAGGAAAGGTTTCTACAGGAGGTGCTCTCTAAACCTCAACATAATAATCATAGGAGTTATGCAGAAAAAAAATAAGGAAGAGAGTAGATCAAGGAGGCAGAAGATCTAGAGAGTAGGTTAGAGAAGGCATGTGGAGCCAAAAGACCTGAAAAATGTCTAAAGTGATGGAAACATGACAGATGAGGCAAGGGGCCTGACACACTATATTAAGGAGGCTGGGTTTCTTCTGAAGACCGATGAGCTGCCTTCAAATGGGTTTTGAGCAGAAGAGAATAAGGGAAATTTGTCAGAGACAATGAGTAATCCTTGAGGATCTAAGCGTTCCCAGCCCAGTGGGGCACATCAGGTTAGGCGGTGCCATGTGACCAGTTCCGGCCAATGGGCTGTGTGTGGAAGTGACGTGTGACCTTCCATCCCAAAGCATTTAAAAGCTGGTGCTTGACCCTCCCACACTGGTTGCCACAGCAACCCGGAAGCCCCCATGCTGAAACGGTGGCTCCCCAAGGTGGAAGCAGCCTGGACCACCAAGTCACTACTGCATGGGGGTAGCTGACCTGAAGAGCCACCCAACCCACGCTGGAATTATCACAAGGCAAGAAAGAAATCTCTATGTGCAAGCCACTGAGACCTCGAGACTTACTTATTGCTATGGTACAGCCTGGTGCTAACCTGACTAATAAAGTTCCCAAACACAATCCACCTTTTCAAAGCTCCACAAACCACTGAAAGTCCCTGTCCTCTATAGTTAAGAATACGCCTTCCTCCCTTGGGGAAAAAAAGGATGATATAAACTCATGTCATTGCTATGTCTTTTCAGGGATTTACAAATCACTTCACTGATGAGCTCTGTGCTCCCCTGAACAGATGTGAGGTTCTTCCTGCATAGGGAACTCCAATCTGCAATTTTCCTCTCTCCTTCTCCATGGTCCCACCTTCTCTCCTTATTGCCTCTTTGTTCTTTCAGCCCTGGCCTTTTTCCTATCTTTCTTCAGCAGTGAGATGGTCCTGGTTGTTAACTCAGAGGCAGTCATATGGCAGCTATAGCCACACACAACGACTTTGCTTCCAGCCCCTCTGTGCCTTCACAGGGAGCAGATAGGCTCCATAGCATTGCCGCTCCTGCAGACAGAGAGACCTGAGTTCAAATCCTCCCTGGTCTCTTCTTCTTCATATGAACTTTGATGGGTTCCTTAACTTCTCTGAGACGTAGTTCCCTGTTCTGCAAAATGAGGATACTAGTACTTTTTGGAAGTCTTTTGGAGATTATGGGAAATATAAAGTTCCTAGCACAAGGCCTCGGCCCACAGAGCATGGATTTCCTAAAGGTCTGTTTCTTTTTTTTTCTTTTGCCCTTTCTTCTGAAGGGTAAGCCAGCTCCTTTTGGCTCCTCCCCGTTTAATTCCATTTTTATTCATCCAGGTCTTTTGATGGACAAAACCCCATACTCAAGTCTGTGGAGGATGCCAGTGATCAGCCAAACTAGGCACGGAGGCAAGATATACTCATGGAGGAAAGTTAGCAGGCTAGTAATAAAAATTTGTAAATGCCCGGTGTTTAATATGAGGCATAACCCTTAAAGAAATACACAGAAGGAGAAATTTCCTAGGCTCGGATTTAGGCTAATGACTCAGCACAGGAGGCAGAAGGGAGAAACTGGTCCTGCTTTCCCAGTGGCCAGGACTCTCATGGCTCAGTCAGGCACCCTCTCTAGTTCCTAACTGTCATCGGATTGACAGCTGTCCCAACGATGACAGATGAAGAGAGATTTCTGGACAGGCTCTGTCCACTCAAAACAGATACCCCCTTAGGTACTATCACTTGTCTACTGATTCAGGAAAGTGAAACAAATCTACTTTTGAATGAATGTACAAACAACTGTGGAAGGTCTGTTCTGTACAAGGCACAAGAGTAGTTACCACCAAAGCTGTTCTTGACATTGAAGGCTGGGATGGTGTCTGGTGCCACTTAGCTTACCCTGAACCTAACACCAGCAGCAGACACACAAAGGGTATTTACACAAGGTCAGAAGATTATCCCAGGGCCCCATAAACAGTGCCCACAGATGTTCTCAAACTTCTAACTGGGGCAGGGCCAGCTCCTTACTGAGGTCAACACCTTCATGCAGCTGTGGCCTGCACATAAATTTGTTTCAAGTCCAACAAAGCTCCAGCCACCATCCCAAAGAGGAACGTGCACTTTGTCTGATCCTATTACACTAAATACAAAAAATAGGCAAAGTTGCATATCAACATAACATACCCACGTGCCTAAGACTCCAATATCAAATGTCACATTCAAAGGCCCTGATAAAAGCAAAACAAGTCAACAGTGACTAGGTCAACATTTCTACTTCTCCTTCTTTCCAAACCCTCTGGTACATGGAAATTTAAATGAATGGAAGGTTGATTTCTCCTCAGACTTTAAGATAAACAAGCACCAAGGGTGTGACACAGCACCAAAAAAAACCAAACAAGATCTTACGATGGATTCATCAATAGAGGTACACCATGATGAACAAAGGCAACAAATCCCCACATATGAACGATAGATGCGCTCCTCCACAATCAGACCTGGGGGATCCCTGCAGGAGGTGACAGAGTGGTGACCACTGTGCTTCCTTTGAATCAGTGAGGACATTCAGGCAGGAGACAATCAGCTCAAACACTGTGTCATATTTCAATGTTGCAAGAACCAGTGTGAAGACAGCTAGATTTTACCATATAGTTCCAAAGGCAGTGCTGAGACCAATAGATAAAAGTGACAGGGACAGAATATTGCAGCCCTCAACCAAATGTGAGGGAGACCTTTCAAAATGATTAAAGCTGTTCAAAAAATTGTTCAAAGTCTCCTGAGGTGGTGAGCATCCTGTCACTGATATATTCACACAAATGTGTCTTTCCACTTTCGTGGCTACGTGGAAATTTAGAGGGAACATGAGATTCTTTGGGCTTCAAGTCAGGTTTTGTGGAAAGTGTCCCAAAGGACAGAGAGGTTAGGCCGGGTGGCCTCAAATGACTGTAGTTAAGGTAACCAAAAAGTGTTGCTTCCTCAGATATTTTCTCCTATGACAAAGGTTAAGAATTTCCCTGGGTCAGGTTTTGAATCACATCTTTAACATTTCCAACCCTTCTCCCCACAGGCATGGCCCCTGCTCAGTGGCATCTGGGTGTCTTTGCCCACTTCTCCCAGACCCCAAAGTCACACCCACACTCTTGCTAAAAGCTGTGGACTATAAACTTCATCATGTATAATGCAGAAAGGGAATCATTGATTTTGTTCTGATTAGTCATCATAATGCTTTTCTCTTATATGTACTTAATCGCTGTGGTTTCTCCGAGAATGGAAAGCTTTCCTCTCTATAGAAGAATCCAAATAGCTCTCTAAACAGACACCAGCTGGGCAAACAGTGCAGAGAATTTCGGTGCAATGTGATGAGAGCAACCACACCCCAGCCAAGGCCAAGCAGCCTCTCCACACGGCAGCCAAATTACAAAGAACTGTGGAGGGACTCCTTCTGATCTAACCGTAGGGCGCTTCCATTTCTTAAGAGAATGTTCCATCCAGCTTTGTGGTTAGTCGCAAAGCCTGAAAGTGATTAATGGACTAGAGCATCGGCCAGTGTTTCCCTTCCAGGACTAGAACCTGACGGAGTCGAGCAGCACCAGCAGGAAATGATAACACAGCTGGCGGCCTGGCCTTGGGCCACAGTGACAGGCTTCCCTGTAGGCCCCGTCGCTCAGCAGGCTCCCCTTCCCGCCTTGCCTCTTCTCGCTAAGCCTGTCTCTCTGCACAGGGACGAGAGGCCTTTCGTGTCCATGTCTGAGGGATGCTGGGGAAGTGTGCAATCTTAAACACAGGAAACACAGACGGTGGCATCCAAGACAGTGTGCTCTCCTCTGCTCTCCGCTCTCTGCTCTCTGCTCCAAAGGAGAGTTCCCAGCAGCTAACAGGGTTGTGTGACCACCCACCATTACAGGATTGTCGGGGGCAGGATGAGGTGGGGTAGGAAAAATGAATGGATGAATGAATGAATGAATGAATGTGACTTCTCTAAGACTACAGACTGTTGAATAACCAGGTGGCAATCTTCCCTTAACGAATGCTCTAGCATGGAGAGGCAGGGACATGTGGGTGTGAGAAGGGTCATAGCCTCCTCCTATTCTAAGGGAACCAATGCTTGCTAAGCCAAGAGGTTCCTTAGGGCTGGAGCTGGGACCTGTATTTCCAACTAATGCTCCAGAGGACACCGCAGCTGATGGAAGAGACAAGAAAGAAGAGCATCTTTGATGCCAAGGCCCCCTGAGGTCTGACCATGGGCACAGTCAACCTCCCAGAGTAGGCACAGCGAACTCAGAAGCTTCTCCTTGGACACAGGACCACCCAGCTTCTTGCTCCATTGGAGGAAGTATGAAGCCACATCTTCAATTTGTGTTTCCACATTAAACAGCATCAAGCCCTTTTGTGTCCTCAGATTTTGCCTGGACTGGGTAGTGTCTCTATACTGCGAATTCCAAATTACCAGACACAAACACACTTTTATTTCTTTGCAGTCTTTATTTGACCTAGAACACACTCGGCGGAAGCTGAGCTGCATCCTGCAAGGGTACACTGCCCCCAGCTGGTGCTGGGCTCGGTGACCAAACTGGACCACATCAGTAAAGCTGGCTCCACCTGGTCCGGGTCTCCAGGCTGAACACTGACCAGGCTTTCAAATACAAGACTTGGTGAAAACAGCAGAACTATTAAACCCACCTGTGAACTGAAAACTAAATTATATGTATGTTCGTTCTCCTTGGAGCTGACCTGGGCATTAGTTACATCCATGTCTGAGAACTGTAATCAGCAAGATGCCGATGTCAACAGGGGGTGAGGCCCAGGGCACTGTGGGTGCAACAGTGCACTCCCCTCTCTCTCCTTTGGAGAGTGGAAAGGGGTCAGCCTAAGCAAGGGCAGGGTTCTGGAGAGACATGGGGAGGGAGCGAGGGAGGCAGGTGGAGGTTGTGTTATTGGTATAGAGAAGCGCATCCCAGCAGAGAGGGTGTCTGCCTGGAGCACAGGTGATGACTGTCCTATGGACACAGACACCACAGGTGGCCTCAGAAACGAGCTCCTGCTCTGGCAGGCAGGAACCATGGGTGGAGGTCTCACAGAGCCCGCCTCCCTGGCTTCTTTCCACGCTCCACCCTCTTTCCAAACTTCCTCCTCCAGAAGCTTCCATGGAGAAGCAGCTGTGCTGCAGGCAGGTGTGGTAGCTCCTGGGGCCTGAGTCCCATCCACAGACACAGGCAAGGAGGCCCCTCACTGCCCTGGGGCCAGTTTCCACTTGCTCTACCCTGACAGCGGCCCCAGCACTCTGGTCTGGACTTCTCCTTGTGGACTCTGCCCATCCTTCTTTATGTTCTTGTTTCTGCATGACCCATGCTGGGATGTTGCTCTCTTTTTTTTCAGGGACCTAACTCGGTCTCTTCTTAGGAACTGCCCCAATTCCCTCTGTATATTGATTGCATTACCTCCACCGATTGTTTTTTGCAGAGCGTGGCTTCCCCCAGATCAAGAAATGCCCACAGCCCCTCTGAACTGAAGAACCGGGGTGAAACACAGAACTCTCTGGCTCCCTCTCCATCCTCCACACTCTCTGGCAAGCCCATCTTCCGGCACAGGCTGAGCCCTGCATGTTGCAGGCGAGGAACCACTGGCAAGAGGCGTTTCTCATTGGGTTCCAAGAATGTGGAATCGTGAACACCATGACACATTCAGGAGGACAAGTCAACGAGAGCTGGTACTGCGATGGGAACTGCAGACAGAATTCCTCAGTGATGCCTCAACTTTGAACTTGGACGAGCAGGTAAATGGCAAATGAGGGAAGGAAGACCAGCCAGAAGGGGCATGGGTGCATGTCCATGTTTAGATCCTCCCCCAAAAGTACCTGCTATCGTTATCCCCTTGCTTCATCATATACACAGTATGCGATGGTAAGTGTATAACTACCACCTCCTCAAAAATCAAATGTGTGTGTGTGTGTGTGTGTCCCTTTGCAAGTTTCTTACACATTTTTTTATACACAGGATGTACAGCACACAATTTACAAAAAATGACAAAATACATGATATCCCATAATATTCTTTATTAGAAATCTGTACAGTTAATTGATTCACACAGAATTTTTTTAATTTTGCCACACCTTCATAATTTCAGCCAACCAATGGCCGTAATGGGGGAGCGAATGTAGTTCCAGGACAAATATTGGTTAATATTTTGTTTACATTAACAAGTAAAGAGAAAGCAAAATGACAAAAGTATATGGTAGAGCCTCACCTCTTCATCAGTCATGTGAGCAGCTTTTTTGTTGAATCAGACAATAGTTTTCAAATAGTAGAAGACCATGTACTCAATTCCTGTGCTATTCGTGAGGTAACATCCACGGACACGACCAACTTTTAAGTTTAATCAGCTCATCACCATTCACATTTCGTCTACCATTTTGTTATGTGCACATGGGTATGTTTATACCGAACGATCAAGCCCTAGTTTGTAGCGTTAGCCGTCTCTTTCATGTAAGTTACAAGTTCTCCCCTCATGGCCTATTTCAAACTACCAAGGTGACGTCACCAAACACAGAGTCTGAAAGAGATCGTAGTAGCAGGCCAGCATATGAGATTTTCACACACACACATAGAATAGGAATAAATTACCTCAAAAGCATAGATAATAGTAAAATCCAGTAAATTAATTAGGTGATGAGGTTAGCATATTTATTACCATTGTCTTTAGTATAATTTTTATTGTAAATTTATATAATTTAATTTTTAATGTTGGCTGCGCTTAACGACTGGCTTGCAAAGTCCCTGAAAATTTAATTATTGGGTCTCACAAGCCAGTTCAAGCCACCTCTAACACACCATTGTATGAAAATGGGATCACGCTCTATGTAATCTTCAGGCAGCTGTTTTATCACATATTATGTTATTCTTGTCTTTGGACCTCCCACCCTCTTCTTTGCTCACAGCTCTGTCACAGGATGAGGAGCCCTGAGAACAACTCCCAGAATCCCTTGCCAACAGGATTTCTATTCTATTACCAATGAGAGGTGGATGGGAGGACAAAAGTAGATTTCATCATCCTCAGGCAGTGATGGTGGCAAAAACATGGGCTCTGCAGAAGCAGTAGTGGCTTCCTGAGACTTCCTGACCTGTGAGGGGCACCCTCACCCTTGGGTTTTGCCCCTCCGCCATCCCTTCCAACAAATTTGTAGGGCCTGATTTCCTGTATTCAGCCCTTCCGGTTGGAAATATGTAGAATGGTTTCTGGTTTTCAGATTAGAAGACTGGGATTTATCCATGTTCAGGCATGGAGCCCAGTCCCACCATTTTCATTGTGGTATAATACTCGACTCCAGGATGGTATCACCTAGGACACCCCACAATTAGGCTCCATTTTACACCCTGCTGACCCAGACTTTGATGCATTCAACACAGCCAATATACCCAGATTATACTGTCACAAGCAACAAGACATTGTTCTGGTGTTGACCCAAATGGCTCTCATGCTTACCCATTAGACATGTCATTCCTTGCTCTTATCAGCACCTTCTGCAGGTGATCCAGTGGGCCTTGCCTTCTAGTCCATCAACCTTGACCTAATGTGCTCTCCTGTGTTGAAGGAGGGCCTACTGGTGGTCAAGAGACTGGTTCCTATAGGTCACTACAAGCCCACAGAAGCAGGATGAAAACAAAAATCATATAATAAAAAGGTAGTTCACCTATTCACAGTAAATTAGTGTTAGTTGTAAGTTTATAATAGTGAAACATAACGGGCAACAGTCCACATATGCCCACTAGTCAATCAAACTCAGCCACGACTTCTCTAGAGTGCCCCCTGTGCTCACACAATCTGTTCTGAGATATGCAGGAGAGAAGTTAATTTACTGTTAGGAAGAAAAGGGAAAATATTTCTCGCCTTGTCTGTGGGCCCTATTCACCCTTCAAAACCCAATTCAGACATCTCCTCCATGATGCTTTCTCAAACACTACCAATCTGAAATACCTTGCTCTATGTCCGCTGTGCCTTGTATATAATTCTTTATACCCTTGAGGGATGAGGTAATGTCTTTTCCCCAAAGAAGAGATTTGCTTACCACTTACTGTTAAGAGCATTGGAATCCCCAAGTTCTCTGTTCCTCAGCTGTGAGGCAAACCCCCTGCATGCTTAGTATCTACCTAGGCCCCTTCATGTTGCCCTGTGCGACATAGGGGATAACAAGAACCCATCCCAACATGAAGCTCATTCCACTTGCTGTGCCACGAATAACAAGTCCTTTGTCTCTGACCCAGGAACCTTGAATCTTCTGCCAGCATCCACAAAGCAGGAACAGGCTGATGTACTAGCTTGTAAGTAGAATACAATCCCAGATCCTTCACAGATCCTGGACCGACTCTGTGTCTTTTCATCCTTACAGGCTCCAGAGTCCAACACAGGTCCTGATTAGTATATGTCTGGATTTTAATCAAGTTGAATTGACAAGGGGCGCCTGGGTGGCTCAGTCAGTTAAGCGGCCGACTTCAGCTCAGGTCATGATCTCACGGTTTGTGAGTTTGAGCGCTGCATCAGGCTCTGTGCTGGCAGCTCAGAACCTAAAGCCTGCTTTGGATTCTGTGTCTCCCTCTCTGTCTGCCCCTCCCCCGCTTGTGCACTATCTCTGTCAAAAAATGAATAAACACTAAAAAAAAGTAAAAAAAATTTAAAAAGTTGAATTGACTAGACCAAAGACAAGAACTTTTCTTCTACTGAGTACCATATAGCCCAATGTTTCTCAACCTTGGCACAACTGACATTTGAGGACTGTCAAACTAGGGCTTGATTGACATTCTTCATTGTGGGGGACTGTCCTGTGCATTGCAGGATATTTAGCAACATCCCTAGCCTCTGCCCAGTTGATGCCAGTAAAACCCGCTCTCTAGTTGTGGCAACTGACAATGTCTCCAGACATCGCCAAGTAATTGTTCTTTGGGGAGGCAACATCACTACCCCCAAGAACCACTGGATTAACCTATCCCAAGGATGTGGGTGATGGTTGGAAGAGCAAGCAAAGGGGCCATAATTAAATGATAATTTAGCATAGTCTGAAATTTTAACACATTGGGGAGAAATATAAAATACTGCATCATCTATTATATCTCAGTAAAACTAGGGGGAAAATATTGCACTACCTGCTTTTCACAGCTAACAGTAAACACAACTGTTGTTAACATCTATGGCATAAGTGCCATGCAGAGGCCATCAACTAGATCTCCCCATTTATACCCTCCAGCAATTCTGTGAAATAAGCATTTCATGTTATAGGAATCTGAGGGATGGATTGCATAAGTGGCTCACCCAAGTGGAACAGTTTACACTTAAACACAGAGCTACGAATCTCCAACACTCTTGCTCTTAATTATTAACCAACCTCGTGCTATAATCCCAGAAAGAAAGGGGGAGTCAGTCTGGTGGTTGGAAATCATGAAACGGGAAATCAAAGCCTATCTTAAGAAAAAAAAAAACCAAACTCACATGTCAATACCAGTGTCTTAAGGGTTAAAAATACACAACCCTTTAGATATTTTAAGTGGGCAGATAAGTGCCAAAATCTGTAATAATACGTGCTTTGATTCCTACATAAAACTGTTAAAATACAAGCTCTCGTGTGTTGCTGTCTTTTCTGCATAAAAAAAAAAAAAAAACCACACACACACACACAAAAATGCTAACCAGCCAGTCCAGGAAGGAGAAAAGTGCCAAAACCTATTTTAACAAGGCAAACACCACTCAGAACTTTGGTGGAGTACCTTCTCCATCTGGCGGTAGGTTAAAGAATTGTCCCTGAAACACTTCGAGCCACCCAGGACTCTGAATGAGTCAGACAGTGATGCTCCAAACTGATCAGATTTGTAATTTGGAGACAGCAAAATTACTAATTACCTATGGAATTACAGGGCTGAGTAACTCCTAAAGAAAAATACTATTTTGACTATACTTAAAACTTTCTCTGAGAAGCTAACATTCTCAAGTACCCTACATCCTTACATAGATTTGGTCCATTCCAATGGATTTGGTCCATAAGGATGTATTCCCTATATACTTAACGCTCAGAAATTTTTTTAAATGCACTACAGTGTTTCATCTTGGAGGCAGAGAAAGACAGCAAGAAAGGAAGGGGGAAAGAAAAGGAAGGGAAGAGGGAGGATGTTTTTGCCATATTCCGTGGAGAACCAAAAACCATAATTCTATTAAAAATACCTATGTATATTTGTCAAAGATTTAAAATTATATAAGTGAGCTTCTTGCAGGAATCCTGAAAAACATCACCTAGAAAAACAAATGACGACTTCTCAACTAAAATAATAAGTTTACCTAAAAGTGAAATTAATGTCCACTACTAAGATATACATGAATAACTTATGTTGATAAAAAATCTTTGGGGCACCTGGGTGGCTCAGTCGGTTGAGCATCCAACTTTGGATCAGATCATAATCTCCCGGTTCATGGGTTCAAGCCCTGCGTCAGGCTCTGTGCTGACAGCTCAGAGCCTGGAGCCTGCTTCAGATTTTGTGTCTCCCTCTTTCTATGCCCCTCCCCTGCTCACTCTGTGTATGTGTGTGTCTCTCTCTCAAAAATAAGTAAACATTCAAAAAAAAATTTTTTTTAATCTTTCTCCAGGGTGCCTGGGTGGGTTGGTCAGTTAAGTGTCCAATTCTTGATTTCAGCTCAGGTCATGATCTCACGGTTCATGAAGTTGAGCCCCACGTCGGGCTCTGAGCTGACAGCACAGAATCTTCTTGGGATTCTCTTGCCCTCTCTCTCTGCCCCTCATCCCCTTCTCTCAAAATAAATAAACATTTTAAAAAATATACGTTTCTCCAATTATTTTGTTTCTAATATAATTGCCTCATATCTCCTTTCTTTCTCTTTCTTTTCACGGTACTATTATCTTTCTTTTCATGGTAATATTACAGAACAATCTGTAACACATTTTTATTCATCTAACAAATATTTTATTGAGCACCTACTATGTACCAGGCATGGGGCTATAGCAGCGAACAGCTGTAACAGGAGAAGGGGCAATCCACAGGCTCTCTACTAAGTGTGAGACACCATTTCATTTCATTTTCACAGCTCTGGATGGTGGGTCTCATTATGCCCATTTTACACATGAGGAAACTGGGGCTGAGAGAGGTTGAGTGGTTTACCCAAAGACTCAGAGAATAAGTGGCAGAGGCAAGATTCAAAATCATGTATCTTCTCTAAAGCCCAGCTCTTAAGCCCTGTACCATCCAGCTACACATTTTCTTTCTTTAAAGTTTATTTATTTATTTTGAGAGAGAGAGAGAGAGAGACAGAGAGAGAGAGAGAGACAACACAAGTGGGGGAGGGGCAGAGAGATCGGGATAGAGAGAGAATCCCAAGCAGACTCCGAGCTGCCAGCACAGAGCCTGATGCAGGGCTCGAACTCATGAACCACAGGATCATGACACAAGCCTAAATTGGACGCTTAACAGGCTGAGCCACCAGACGCCCCCCAGCTACAAGTTTTCAAGAGCAAAGCAGACAGCATGCACGGAGAGCTGGTATGTGTGGGGCAAAATGCCTGGCCCTGGGGGGTACAGGGAGACTCGGCCCTGCCTCCTGGAACTGAAGCAGCACCTGCCTGCATGAGGCTTCTGGGACCAAGGACCCACCTGTCCACTCGCCAGCATTTGTTAACAGTAACAAATCTCCCAAACTCAGCTCCAACATTCTAGGGGGAGAAATCATTCTTAAAAATTAAAATTAAAATTAAAGTGAAATTCAACAAAAAGACTAACATGAGGAGGATCATCAACAGGTCCTGTGATTTCCGCATAGAGGGGTGGGAAAGGTTAGGCTGGGGCTGCGGATTTCATGTGGCTTCCCCCCCCCCCCCCCCCCCCCACTGAGTCAATGAGGCAGGCCAATTACTGGAATGTTCAGGTGGCCAAATACACAGACTGAAGTGGAGATCTTCCGTCTGGACCAAGAGTGCATTTTGAAAGGCTTGGCGACACAGAGCATAGAATGAGGAATAAAAAAATTACAAAAGACGCTCACTTGAACAGAAGGAAAGTCAGCACTTCAATATATATCGCTTCTATATATCATAGATTCAGGACCGCATCTAACAAAAACCAGAGCTGACGTCAGAGGAGAAACCCCGTCGCAAACACCACTGCTCAAGCTTATTACTCCTGGCCATTTCTGGCCAATCTTTGTTTCCCACTTCTTGTCTAAAACACACTGTTTGCTTGGCAGAAGGAGGGAGACGTGAGAACCTCCTACAGCAAATGTTGATATAAAGGAAATGTCCCAAGTGACCGGTGGTATTTATCCAGGTATTATTTCTGCCACCTGCATGGAGTTTACCAAGTAGGTTGGGGGGAAGGGGGCCGTGTCCCTCTCTTGTCGTTCAGCTTGAGTTGCCTGGATACCCCTTTTTGGATTCAACAAGGAACAGAAATCTAATTGTCCCTCTCTTCACTTAAACCGTAAGGATCCCAAATTAGGTCATGTCTGTGAACCACATGAATGAACCCTGTACTCTGGAACTCTCTGTGTGGCTTGTGAGACCTGCCCTCCGAAACCAGAGGCAGCAAGCTTTGCAATCAAGATGTTCTGGGGTCTTGTCAAACACGGTCAACATTCAAGAGTTCTTCCCCTTGGCTCCATCTCGGGGCGCCTGGGTGGCTCAGTCGGTTGAGCGTCCAACTTCAGCTCAGGTCATGATCTCATAGCTCGTGAGTTCGAGCCCCGCGTTGGGCTCTGGGCTGATGGCTCAGGGCCTGGAGCCCGCTTCGGATTCTGTGTCTCCCCCTCTCTCTCTGCACCTAACCCACTCGCATTCTGTCTCTGTCTCTCTCAAAAATAAACCTTAAAAAAAAAGAAAACAAGAATTCTTCCCCTTGGCAGGCATCCGTTTTGGCGTTCTCACTCCTACTTACTGATACCAATGAGCGGCTCTCTGAGTTCTGATTCCCTTTCTGCAGCCAAACTGCTGACTTATGTTAAAAACACCCTCAGCTTCGCCTGGGTGGCTCAGTTAGTTAAGTGTCCACTTCAGTTTGGTTAATGATATCATGGCTCGTGAGTTCTAGCCCTGCATGGGGCTCTGCTCTGACAGCATGGAGCCTGCTTGGGATTCTCTCTCTCTCTTCTCTCTCTGCCCCTGTCCCCCTCAACAAATAAATAAACTTAAAAAAAAAAAAAAACACCCTCATAAACTGCCACTTGTGGGCACAATTGTCACTGCCCATTCACTTCAGAACATACTTAGTTTCCATGGACCAGAAAAAGAGAAACAAAGGCGGAAATTTGATGAAAATAAGCCCAGAAAAGGACACAATTATAAATGTATACAGGAGCAAACTTTAAAGCTGTAGCTACTGCAGAATCATAGGCAAATCTTAAAATAAGGTTTCTAACCATTGTGGAAATTGTTAAAGTTTCTTTCATGAAATCAGCTTTTTTTTTCTTTAGGCTATATTTTCATATCATAGCATTATCACAACTGTGATTAATGAATTATCTGCATAATTTCTAATTTAATGTCGATCTCCCTGGTTATTCTGTGACTCCCTCAGGTGAGGACCTGACTGGTTTACATCCCAGCTGCCCTGTGTATTATTAACTGGCCCATAGGAGGGACTCAAAAAAATGTCAACACAAGCTTTGCAATAGCGCTATGATTTCATTATTTCCATGTGCCACCTGTTTCGAAAGCACTATACCTCATTTCCCAGGTTTCTCACCATGCTACAGTTATGCAAGATGTTACAGGGGTGACAGGCGTATGGGACCTCCCTGGATATGTTTTTTTAAATTTTTTTTTCAACGTTTTTAATTTATTTTTGGGACAGAGAGAGACAGAGCATGAACGGGGGAGGGGCAGAGAGAGAGGGAGACACAGAAACAGGCTCCAGGCTCCGAGCCATCAGCCCAGAGCCTGACGCGGGGCTCGAACTCACGGACTGCGAGATCGTGACCTGGCTGAAGTGGGACGCTTAACCGACTGCGCCACCGAGGCGCCCCCCTGGATATGTTTTTTATTTTGCCACTTCCTGTGAATCTTTGATTATTCAAAGTCTTTGATTTCACCTAAACAGTGGAACTTCCATTTGCCCTGACGCCCACACACCACACGATGCTCCTGGCTTGCTGGATCTCACCAGCGTTTTCCGTCTTTCACCAGCTCCACTTCTAACAATCCGACATTCTATATAATACCTAGGAGCTCATCCTTTCCTCCCGTGGACACTTGACACAGCAGATCACTGTGTACTACAGCGACCCTCCTGAGACAGCTAGCCAAAATGCCAACTATGATGGCGATTTTCATACGATTTATCCCTTTCTGTCTTCTCCACACAGACACCACCCAAAGTTGTCACATGGTAGTGATATTCAAGAAGAGCTAGCTGGAATACCAAGGGTCACGGAGAGATGTCATCATGATGAGCCAGTCATCCCCTCAAGATTGTTGGTTGGCAGTAAAATCCAGAACACGCGTGTCCAGGTTCCCAGTCGGTGAACCACACTCCTAAGTACTATGTAGCCACATCTGCGACAGCCTCACACTACACAAAGAATGAGGCCACCACCAAGCTGCCAAGAGCCTCAGAAAACTGTACAAAGTACATTAAAATCAACAGAAAGGCTTCCCATGTCACAATTTTTGATAACTTCTCACCCCTTCCTCCCCAAAAGCCACCACTAGCTAAAGTTTGACACCACAGGCTTGAATCACACAATCAGATTCAAACTCTTAAATAAACCACTGAACGGACATTAACTTCCCTGTAGGCCTGGGAACACAATTCAGCCCTGCTGGGCATAAAGGGAGATTGAGTATGTAGGGGCAGAGCCGAGTCAGGAGAGCAGAGCATTCTCAGAAAGTGGGTTTACCAGCTGCCCACACCAGCCCCGAGCTTGGCCCACTCTCTGTGCTTCTTGGCCCTCCTAGTTGATGTCCTCCTCCAGGGAAAAAAACAAAGGGGGCCCACCTTAACACTGACATTAGTCTCTGTGGGTCAGAAAACAAGAGCTGTTCAGCTTTCCAATACCTTCACCAGCTCAAAGGCTCAAAGCGTTACCTGTCATTGACTCTTGTCGTAAAGACAACAGCAAACAGCAGAAATTCAAGGGCAAACAACTTTGAGAGCCTCTCTAAACAGTGAGGCTTGGCTACCAGGAAAGAGAAAAAGAAATGGAAACTAATCTTCGTTACATCCTGGACAAAAATGGCAGGGAGGGAAAGAGCCAAGAGAAGGAGAGAGAAATGATCATCATTTAAAATGTTTTAATATGGCGGCACGATCAAGACTTACTTTCCCACTGCCAGGCAGTGAGTCTGGAGAGGGCCAAATGACCCATTCTCTCACAGGCTTTTCAGCAGAAAAGTAATACCCATTTGTATAACATTTATAAATCAATAAAGTACTTGCACATGTGGAAACTCAAAGTCTCAGCAACCCTGAGCTATTATACCCACTTTACAGATGAGGAAACTGAGACTCACAGAGACAGAGAGTCAGCCGGAAGTGGCAGAGCCAGGGACACAATGGGACCAGTCAGCTGGTCAGTAGAGACATGAAAGAAGCAGCTGAGGTCCGTGCTGTGCTATTCTTTGAGGAAAAAGAAAACAAGCATGGTCCCAACAGTTTATTTTTGTTTTTACTGCCCTTGCCTTAGGAGACATATCTAGAAAAATGTCGCTTCGGCCAATGTTAGAAAATATTGCCTATGTTCTCTTCTAGGATTTTTGTGGTTTCAGGTCTCACATTTAGGCCTTGAATCCATTTTGAATTTATTTTTGTGTAGGGTGTAAGAAAGTGGTCCAGTTTCATTCTTTTTTTTTTGCACATAGCTGGCTAGTTTTTCCAGCATCACTCATTGAAGAGACTGCCTTTTCTCCATCATATATTCTTCCCCCCTTTGTCAAAGATTAATTGACCATTTAAGCGTGCGTTTATTTCTGGGCTCTCTGTTCTGATCCATTGATCTATGTACCTATCTCTGTGCCACCACCACGTTGTTTTGATCACTACAGCTTTGTAGTATATCTTGAAATCTGGGATTGTGTTACTTCCGGCTTTGTACTTCATTCTCAAGGTCATTTCGGCTATTTGGGGTTTCTCATGGTACATACAGATTTTAGTATTATTTGTTCTAAGTTCTGTGAGACGTGCTGTTGGCATTTTGGTAGAGATTGCACTGAATCTGTAGACTGCGTTGGATAGTATGGACATTTTAATAATATTCATTCTTCCAATCCATGATCATGGAAGATCTTTCCATTTGTGTCGTCTTCAATTCCTTTTATCAAAGTTTCACAGCTTTCAGAGTACAGGTCTTTCAGCTCCTTGGTTAAGTTTGTTCCTAGGTATTTTATTCTTTTTGATGTAATTATAAATGGAATTATTTTTTAATTTCTTTCTGCTACTTCATTATTAGTGTATAGAAAAGCTACCAATTGCTGGGTATTAATTTTGTTGTACAGCAAAGGAAACCACCAACAAAGCAAAAAGGCCACCTACTGAATGGGAGAAGATATTTGCAAATGATTTATCCAATAAGGGGTTAATATCCAAAATATATGAAAAGCGTATACAAATCAACACCAAAAAAACAAGCAAACAATCTGATTGAAAAATGGGCAGAGAAACTGAATAGACATTTTTCCAACAAAGACATCCAGATGGCCAACAGACACATAAAAGGATGCTCAACATCACTAATCATCAAGGCAATGCAAATCAAAACCACAATGAGATACCACTTTATACCTATCAGAATGGCTAAAATCCAAAAGACAAGAAATAACAAGTGTTGGTCAGGATATGAAGAAAAAGGAATCCTGGTACACTGTGGGTGGCAATGTAAACTGTGGGGACCACTGTGCACCCATTGTGGAAAACAGTTTGAAGGTTCCTCAAAATATTAAAAATGGAAATATCATATGATTCCATAATCCACTACTAGGTTTTTACCCAAAGAAAGCAAAATATATATCTATATAGATATAGATATAGATACCATATATAATATATAATATTCCATTGTGTATGTATATACCATACATGTATATCCAATATATATATGTGTGTATGTGTGTGTGTGTGTGTATATATATATATACACAATGTATACAATGGAATATTACTCAGCCATAAAAAAGGATGAGATCTTGTCATTTGTGACAACACGGATGGCCCTACAGGGTATTACACTAAATAAAACAAGTCAGACTGAGATAGTCAAAAAGCATATGGTTTCATTCATATATGAAATCTAAAAAAAAAAAATGAATAAACAGACAAAAAGCAGAATCAGACCTACAAATACAGAGAACAAGCTGATGGTTGCCAGAGGGAAAGGGTGTGGGGCGAATGGGCAAAGGGGAGTGGCACGTTCAAGCTTCCCATTATGGAACGGATAAGTCACAGGGATAAAAGGCACAGCACAGGGAATACAGTCAGTGGTGTTGTAATGACCTGTATGTTAACAGATGGCAGCTACACTTGTGAACACAGCATAACGTATAGACTTGCTGAATCACTACGTTATACACTTGAAACTAACACAACATTGGGTGTCAAGGATACTCAAATAAAAAAGCAAGCAAGCAAGCATAGTCCCCGGATGGGGGTGAAGGGGGCTGGGGGATTCCTCTCCATCTTTGCAGTGGATCTAGGAAGCAACACTTCAGGGAGTTACTTTTATTCTTACTCTGACAATTCAAAGAGAACAGTGCCTAAGCTGATAAATTCTCATTTCAAAGGTGATTCATAGACTATTATCTCCAAAAAGAAATCCACCCAGAAACTTGAGATGAGAGAGTTAGGAACAAAGGGCTCCAGCTGTTACTTGAATCTGTCGGTGCCTCAAACGGGACAGCAGCTTAAACCAAAATATCAAAGGACTTTTTAAGGCCAGCAGCTCACCTTGAAGTGACTCCGGAATACGACCCCAGCCGCAGATGGAGACACTGGATCTCAAAGGCCAGGCCCACAGTGGCAGCAAGAGGTCAAGTCCACGATTCAAACCCAAGACTGTTTTCTGACTTTGCCACAAGGAAGGGCAAGCGAGGCACACCCTCTAGTGCAGGAAAGCAGCGGGCTCTCCACCCGTGCATTTTGAGGACAGGTAAGCTCTCACCTGATCTCGGAAGGTGGCCTGAGGGGGGAAGAGAAGTAAGTCGGTGGTGAATGTTGCCGCAGCGGAAGGAGCAGAAGGAACGGGTTGGGTCGGACCAGGGCTCTGCCCTCCGAGAGCGCCCTCTCCTGTCGCCACTGGGAATAAAAGTGCTTGGCCTCGCTGGGAGCGAATCCAACCCTGGCCAGTGCCCTGGGAACATACAAAGATAAATAAATCCCGAGGCTGGAGAGAAGGGACTGGGGCAAGATCCACCCCACCAGCCAGGTCCCAGGGAGACCCCACCAAGCTTCCACCACCCAACTGCTCCCCACTGCTCTGGGGGAGAGAAACAAACACCTGTCTTGTTCAAGGAACGCAAAACACACACAACAGGCTTGGGACGAGAGACAACACTCCCCTTGATGACATTTTGGATGATATTTCTTCCATTTCAAAATGCACCAGGAATTTGCTCTAACTCAATGCTCTGTGAGATAACTTAGGCTCCCTCAGTTTTCCCAGCTTACTTCTTCAGGAGGTTAATTCCAGATTTCTCTTTCCACCCTGAACGTTGTAAGGAGTTAGGCCCATTTTGTTGGCCTTTCCTTTTTTTTTTTTTTTTTTTAGTTGTGGTAAAATATACATAACATAAAATCTGCCCTCTTAACCATTTTTAAGTGCACAGGCCAGTGGCATTCGGTACCTTCACATGAGCCATCATGTTCCTCATCTCCAGACTTCTTCATCTTCCCAAACTGAAACTCTGTCCCCGTTAAACACAAAGTCCCCCGTCCCCCTTCCCTAGCCCCCACATCCACCACTCTACTCTCCGTCTCTATGTGCTTGACTACTCTGGGGACAGCATATACAAGGAATCCTACAGTGTTTGTCCTTTCGGGTCTGGCTTGTGTCACTGAAAGGTGACCTCATAGTTCACCCATGTTGTAGCATTGTGTCAGGATTTCCTTCCTGCATTTTTAAGGCTCAATAATGTTCCATTGTATGGATCTATCACATTTTGTTTACCCATCAGCCATCAATGGACACTTGGGCTGCTTCGACCTTTTGACTCTGAATGACGCACCTATTATCCGAGAAAACTCTGCTTTTATTATTGTGATGTCACTGCCCAAGCCCATCTGAAGCTCAGTCTCGTGGTTTCGAAAACCCCCCTCGCGTTCAGTGCCCCCCCCACGTGATACCCAGCCCCCACCACAAAGCCCAAAGCAATCAGAAAACAAAACTCCACCCTCACACAGTCCAACCGTCACACACACCCCATCCCCCACCCACCCCAACCCTCACCCACCCCAACTCTGACACACCCCAACCCTCACACAACCCAAACCTCACAGACACAGCAACTTGACACACCCCAACTCTCTCACAAACCCCTTCACACATACACCCAGTCCCCACACAGCCCAGACACCCCCCCCCCCCCCCCCCCCGTCTCTAGGGACTTTATGGGCTGGCCTCCAGCCTACACACAAGAACCACAGGGACTTCCCAGCCTTGGGGCATCATTCAGGGAGCCCCAGCATTTCCATTTCTGTCTCCCTCCCTCTCTTAATGGGACCGCATAGTTTTGAAAACAAAATGCCTCCTGCCTCTGCCACCTCTGCCACGTGAGCGAGGGCACCTCCAGGTCTCCTGGACAGAAAGCCCTGCTCTCACCTTGGACACTGGAAGCAGGGGGAAAAAGAATTCCTGTAAACTATCCTGAGTTATAAAGGTTTTTGCATACTAACCCCAGCCTCTTCAGACCTATTTTTATCACATTATGTTCACTTGTCATCCAAAAGGAGGACTCAAGTAGAAAAACGCATTTTAAATATCCTAAGGTTTTCCAGCTGTCCTTGGGCCATACGTGGTACAGAAAGCCTATGGAGAGAGCTGTTAAGGAAGGAGATGGATCTAGATTCTGTTCTATGGATTAGGCAGAAACAGGCTGTGCCAGTCTCATTCACCAGCTGTTTCCCCGGTAAAGACTACAGGTATGTAGTTGGTGCCCAATCAGTGACTATTGAATGAGTAAGTGAAGAGATGTTTAAAGTCAATGGAAGGTGAAGGGAGAGAATGGGTGCCCCCTTGAGTGTCCATCTTCACCTTGAATCAGCCAGGGTAAAAGTGCTGCTTAGCAGTGGGAGCTTTGGGGAAAACCTAGAGTTGAGTCCAAGGGCTATTTAGTATTCGCTCACCATAAGAGGTTGGGCCAAGGTGAAATTCACAGGCAGGAAACTCTGGGTGCACCTGCCCGGCTCATGGACCTTACGAAGCATTCCCCTAAGCTGTGTCTGCATGAGACGCAAGAACAAGAGTAATGAGACTCGCACAGATGCTCCTGAGCCCAGAAGGGCAGTCTAGTCTTTCTGGATCGTCTTGACAACGGGAAGTTGCTGCAAATTTCAACCTGCTTGCTTTCTGGCTTCTGAGCTCCAGCCCTCTAGGGAGGTGGATTCACCACTCACTGCACCAGTAGGTAACCCACCCTGTACCTCCAACCTCAGGCAGTTCAAGCATCAGTTGGTCAAAGTAGGGAGAAGGATGCTTTCCCACACCTTTTCAGGAAGATTGGGGGAAAAGGTTTTTCTGCTAACAACATATGCATATTGGCTGACTTTACCAAGCCTGTGGTTAGTTACAGCCACAGATTTGGGCAAGATTTGGACACAAAACAAAATGACCCAGCTGCTAAAACCAGGGCTGCTTCTCAACAGGGCACTAAGGAAGTAAATCGAGTACCAATCAAGTTGCTGATAAAGAAACCTGATCAGAAACAGCAGAAAAGATGCTCTCCTCTGTCTCTGTTAGATGGGCCCTTTTCTGCAACCAGTCTGTGTTTTTGTCATGAACCAGTGCATTCAGCTGTATCTCAGAAGACCCCCACTCTGGGCAGCAGTATGCTTGAACTTGAAACAGGAAAACTGGAACCCATCCTAGCAGGAACCAAGAGGTAACCTACAAGGAACAACACAAAGCTGTTGACCCACCTCTTGTAGAAAGCATTGTTCCCGGTTTATTTAAAACACTAGGGCCACTGCAGAAATAATTACGCGTACTAACCATACTCCTCCTCACTTCAAGTGACCTCTTCACAGCAACCGAGACCCAGGAAAAGTCTGTCATTAAGGTTCATAAAGAAAAGATAGGTGTATCAACATTGAGGTTTTGTGGTGAGCTGAGAAGAAGCCTCCCTAGAGTCTGCTGGTTCTATCTCACCAAGCTATTTTCTCCCAACATGGCTGTGGTCTGGTCTTCAAACAAGCTGAAAGATAAGCAAATACCCTTCCTCTCAGCTTACATTTGACTGCCTTCAGCATCCAGTGTGTTTCATGAATGACAACAATATAGTAGAAAGCCACAATTCACCCACACTCAACCACAGAACTCCCATCTAGAATAAACCAGAATTGGGGCAGAGGAACCCATCCAAAAACAAAATCAAATTTGATTGAAAGGTGATACAACCAGCCTCTTTCAGCCACTGATCATTCTGAAGTGGGAAATATAAGAGGGAAATCACATGACTAACTCAAACCACTATAAAGTCACAAACCATGTCTTAGAATCAGAAACAAAAACTTGAGAATGGATTGCTAGAGAAAATCTACACTGTCCAACTCAGAACCACTAATGACATGCAGCTGTTTAAATTTAATTTTCAATTAATTAAAATGAAATAAAATTTACAATTCAGCTCCTTACTCTTGCTAACCACACATTTCAAGGGCTCAACGGCCACATATGGTTAGTGACCACCATATTGAGCAGCATGGATATGGAATATTTCTATCATAGCAGAATGTTCTTTTAGACAGCACAGGACTACACACTAAGAAAGGAAAAAAGAAAGGGAATTTAAAAAGCAAGAAAAGAGTTCTCCTCAAAAAAAAAAAAAAAAAACCAAAAAGCAAAAAAAACAGAAACCTAAGTATCCACCGTGTACCTATCTTGTGCTTCCTGAAGGCATATTCAAACATAATGAACACATAGACGATATGAGACTTTAGGGCTACATAGACCAACGATGTTCCATAAAAGCTAGAAATGGTATATGTGCCATGGGTATTTTTGTAATTGTCATCAATAAGCTGAGAGCAACCCTTTCAACAAAATGTTAGTTGGTGGCCTCATGCTCATTTGGTTGATCTATTCTTCTGATCTAGTGGAACAAGTTTAGATCCTCCTGAAAAGGAACAGGAAAATATCCTACTTCCCACTTCTAGAACACATATATTTACTAGCCCTCTTCTTTCCATAAATGTGCATCATAGATTAGAGTTTTTGCTTTTGTTTTTGTTTTCAGGAATTTTCTTAGCAGAAGCCTCTGCCCCACGACCACCTTGAACGCCAGCTTTGGGGCAGTAGAGAATGTCATAGCCAAGGTTCCTTGCACAACAAGCAACAGAAACCAATCTGTCCTACCTTAATTAGAAAAGGAAAATTGTCAGATGGATTCCAGAATACTTCATGAAGCCTAAGGATAATGAGGCTTCATGAGACACTTCAAGACCTGACAATCCACCGTCTCTGTCTCAAATTTCTGCTTCCCTTTGTCCAACTATGTAATTTCTTGCTCTCTTCAGAACTTCATTCTCTGCTTCTGTTCTCACAGAGTAGAAAAGGGCCACCCCTCAGCTCTAAGGAGCATATGTGGCCACCTCATGACTCTTGAATTTCACATGTCCCTTGGTACTTAGAATTTCAGAGACCCAATTCCAAGAGCCCAGGAGAACTGATTAGCTCAGCTTATCTCTCAGTAGTCCAAACAATCATGGAGGGAGAGTGGAACCATCTAGAGTAAACATGTCAGCAGCAGCTACTGAGGTACAGAAGAGTGGGAAGCAGAGAATTCTCAGGGAGGGTGCTCTGAGCAGTGATACCAAGGATGTAAATGGGAAAAAATGTGAGTTTAAGAAACTAAAGGGCCATCTAATGGATACATTCCAATAACCCAAAATATTATAATACAGGATGTCTATAAAATCTGGAAACATAGCTAATATTATTTTTATTTGTAACAGATTAAATATGTCTTTGAAAACAAGTATATTCATTCACTTGTGTTTCCCAGACATTATGGACATAGTTACAACATATGCTTCTTCATTGCTACATTGCTCAAAGAAAGCAAAGATTTTATAAAGAGATTAAAGTGTTAGCAAATTATTTCCAATATACTTGAAAAGCTGAGATGATTTTTATTCTTAAATTTCTGAATATACATGCTTGCTTTGGAAAGGAAGTATAGTCATATTTTATAGTTTAATTTAGTGTTTTTGTAATAGTCTGTACTTTAGAGATATTCTGTGAAATTGATTTTTTACCAATTATCTCCGTTTTCTCAGAGATACGAAATATTGGAATTCTTTGAAAGGTACTGAAGCAAAAACGATAATAAAAGCCAAATTATCCTCTTTATATTTTTGCTGTGAAAAACTGAAAAAAAAAAATGGGCACCTGAGTGGCTCAGTCAGTTAGGCATCTGACTCTTGATCTCAGCTCAGGTCATGATCTCATGGTTCATGAGACTGAACCCTGCATCAGGCTCTGTGCTGACAGTGTGGACCCTGCTTGGGATTCTCTCTCTCCCTCTCTCTCTCTCTCTCTTTCTGTGCCCTCCCCCACTCGCACCTGTGTGTGCTCGCTCTCTCTCTCTCTCTCTCAAAATAAATAAATAAACTTTTAAAAAAACTAAAAAAAAAAAAAGTTTATAGGTCACTCAATGCAGCTCAGTTTTTTGGCAGACATTAATACTGTACTTTAATTTTTAATAATATTTGCCCAAATTTTTTATACTAAAAATTCATTTCTAAAGGAATACCTTTCCCTTGTGCTGAAAAAGGCATTTATTTCCATTTGCATCTTTTTATCAGGTAAGTTTTTTTTCCTCCCAAAGCTCCCAGGAAAAAATAAAGATCAAGTCATTTAAAATGGAACACATCATGGGGGCCAGAATGGCCAAGGAAGTAGGTAACAAGCTGAACCTTTGCTTTATCCCTTTGGCTTTTCATGTCTCATGTCCCAGGCTTTCAAGATCTCCAGAAGCCTACCCAGTTTTCCCTCTGTTCATAGCTAGTGGGGTAACAGGAAAAACATAGGCTTTGAGGTCAAATGCTGCCAATAAGCTACATGATTTTGAGAAAATTACTTCATCACACAAAGCCTGTTTCCTCATCTGAAAATGAGATTAATGATGGAAATCTCAGTTTTGTTGTGAAGATTAAGCGAGTCAACGTTTGTAAAGTATCTAACCTCAGCACACAATAAATATATCTATATTCATATTATAATTATTGTCATTTTCTTTCTTTCAGTGGCATGGCTTTTAATTAGTACTATCTTTCTGAAAGTGACCTTCTTTAGCTTGGTCTTGCAAATCCCTCCTCCCCCAGCCTCAGTTCCAGCCCTGGGATGCAGCTCAGCCCAGACTCCGAAACAAAGGGACAGCAAGAACAAGTAGACGCTGAAATGGCTAATAAATATTGCTAAATCTCTATAAGTCTGATTGAAGAAAAGAGAGAAGGCACAAATAAAAAGTATTAGGAATGAAAAACAGAAACAGAAATACTGATGTGCAAATTAAAAAGAAAAAATTATGAACAATTTTTGCCAATAATCTGATAACTTAATTGAAATAGGTAATTACCTAGAAAAATATTAATTGTCAAAAATGACTATAGAAGATATAGAAAACCTGAATGGTCCTATGCCATTTACAAAATTTAATCTCTAATTTAAAATCTTTCTCAGCTGAGTAAGTACATGGAGTTTATTATACTATTCTCTCCACTTTTTATTATGGAAAATTTTAAGTATATGCAAAAGTTAAAATAATAATTTCTCATATAGAAATGTTTTTGCAGGTAAGTTTTATCAAACATTCAAGAAAGAGGGATTCTAATCTCTCATTAATTTTTTCAGATAAGAAAAAACAGTACAACTTACTTTTTATGCTAATATAATCTTAATGCCAAAAATAGACAAGAATGAGATGAGAAAGGAAATTTTAGACCAGAGAAGCTATAATGGGAACTGGGGCATGTTGAACTCTATGGTGACCTGGCCTTTCAATTTTTATCATCCTTCCTCTTTTATGTTGTAATTTATCTTATTTAAACTTCAGTCCTTCCACTAATGCCTGATAAATCCACACACCTGCAGGGTGGTGTTGTAGATGGATGTGAGGAATAAAGCCTGTCCTATACATAATGTCCTGGCTCTTCAGAGACCCAGAGACTAGATGCAGAGGCTCTAGACCATGTGTTCTAGAAAGGAATCCTAAGTAAACAGTGGGGATATCAGTGACTCTTAATGGTTGTGCTGCCCCCTTCTCTAGGTGACTATTCAAAGAAATGATTTCATCTGATCACATCTTATGAATCAGCCAGGTACATCCCACAGCAGCCCTATGGCCATGGCTCAGGACAGGCTGATGCCTTTCCCCTACTCATCTCATTAGAAGCAAAGCCCACGACCTGACCTGCTGCCCTTGTCCCCCAAGGTGTTACATCAGAGGTTCAGAGCTATCAACTACTGTACTCGTGTGGCCCTCCAGCCAGCAGTGTGTCCTCATTTGAGTCATAAGCCCAACTCTATACTATATTGCTAAGTGAGACTAATTTTAGTAACTTCAGAAACTAAAATATTCTTGCACTTGGCAATTTCCCATTGTCCAAGGCTAGATCATTGCTAACAGGACCCACGTAAACAGGGATGGGCATGAAATATTTAAAAGACTGACATTATCTGCCCGATTGATGTAGAGAGTTCATTTGGGGAGTACTAAAAGGTAAGTTTGGTTATACCAAGCTAGACCCAGGGGAGAATGGTGTTACTTGTTTGAATAAACCATGGGGGAGGGGTCCAGCATTCTTTTAGCAGCAGTGTAATTTTAATGAGTAAAATTATATAGAAACCTTCAATATATAAAGCTGATGAAATCAGAGCTGGTCTTCTTATAGAAGGAAGATGGAGATTCAGAAATTCACCCACTTGACTTTCTCCTATCCTCTGAGTCAACCCCTCTAGAACGCAGACTCCTTCCCTCAGCACTATGGGTATTGGGCACACAGCTCAAAGTCCACTGCCATGTGACATTAAAGTTCCACTTAAAATCTTTGTCACAGAGTCATCCATAATATGGAGTTAGGAGGTTTATGTAAAACAGACCCTCCACTTTGCCAGTGAGAAAACTGTGAGAAGGAGAGTCTTCCTGACCTGTCTGAACTCCATGTCTACTCAATGGCAGAGGCAAAAAATATTATATATTCACCTTGACTCCCACCTCCTCCTATTTCCACCACACCCTACTGAAGTTTCGCCAATTAATTAAATGGAATTGGTGAACTTGCATCTACTACTGACTCCTGTATTGTTAACTATTCCCATACCTCAATGATACGTGTACACACTTCTGCACGGTTCTAAGGATATGTGTAGCAGAAGTCCTGGCTAGGCTTTGGATGAGGCCTGCAGAGATAGATGGCCCAGCCACACACACACACACACACACACACACACACACACACACACACACGTCATCCACTAAGCATCATGGTTGCCAGAAGCAACTTGAACTTGTTGAGCCTGAGGGCAGGTAGAACAGGGCCAGGGAAGGGGAATCAACAGAAGGGAGGAATAGGGAGACTGTGGGGTTCCCTGGAAAAGAGCCTACTGTGCTAGATAAAAGGATTGGATCTGATGGTCCAATCTCACCAGCAGAACCTGAGGGATGGGGGGAATGGCAATTCCAGGTATGACAAATGCCTCTGCCTAGATGTTGCCCCAAACTCAACCACACTGACAGTGTGTACATGACTTGTGAAAGAGAAGAGGTGTGGAATACAGACTATTTAATAAGCTGTAAGTCCTAGAGGAGCCAGCACCCAGAATCTCCATAGAAGGTCCCCCCACAAAAGAGATTAAAAAGGTGTTTCCCTACTAGCAAGAGTGGTGGCAAGCCTCAGGAGGCAACAGACACTGCATCCTTCCCCCGAGCCTACTCCCCACCCCCAAACAAGGGTCAGCAGCCTGAAGGAACCTCAAAGCTACAAGAGACCTGAAGTTCCAAAAGCAAAGCAAGGCCTCCCTTTAAGTCCAACACAGGAAACTACAGAAAATCACACTGATTGGCCCGGCTTGTGTCACATGACAACTCCCGAACCAATCGCCATGGGGAAAGGATATATGCCACAAGTGGCACGTGGAAGTCAGGTGTGCTTTGGGCCAGCCAGCCTCTCCCAACCATACATCATCGAGGAGGAATGGCAGGACCCCTGAAGCTGAAGATAAATGGGGGAGGGGTGGTGAACAGACCAAACACCGCAGATTCTTAGGCTGAGAAATTTCTAGACTGTTACCTAAAAACAATCAAGAATAAAAGGTTTGAATAAGCTGAAATCCTTATAGAGAGGAGTATCTAAAAAAAGGAGATGCATGGGGCGCCTGGGTGGCGCAGTCGGTTAAGCGTCCGACTTCAGCCAGGTCACGATCTCGCGGTCCGTGAGTTCGAGCCCCGCATCAGGCTCTGGGCTGATGGCTCAGAGCCTGGAGCCTGTTTCCGATTCTGTGTCTCCCTCTCTCTCTGCCCCTCCCCTGTTCATGCTCTGTCTCTCTCTGTCCCAAAAATAAATTTAAAAAAAAAAAAAAAAAAAAAAAAAAAAGGAGATGCAGAAGAAAATTTAAGAAGGTAACCATCATAGGCTAGGGGATAAGGACACTGATAAGGAGCTAACACAACCAAAGATGGAATAACAAGAATACAGACGATAAAAGGAATAAACTAAAGATCAATAAAAGCTACCACCTAGTCATACCTCCCAACAGTACATCTATGGTTTCATTTTATCCTCCTCAACAGCCCTGCCTCAAAAACTGTCATCCCCCAGCAAGAGCTAAGCAATCTGGGTTTCACGAGGTCATATCATCCAAAGTCATTTAGCTAGTTCCACAGCAGAATTCAAAATCAAGCCCAGGTGTGAAGGACCTCTAAATCTCTCCCACCCCTTTCACGTCCCTCAGCCCCCTCCCACACCATACTGTCTCCCCTGTTCTGCAGTTTTAAAACCAAATCATGAGGATTTTGGAGCTGGTGTATTTTTGAAGCTACGGTAACAGCCATATTAGAGGCTAGTGTATAAGAATTCGATAACTACTGAGAGTCTAACTGGAATGGAGAGAAGAAAATTGGAAAACCAGCAAGGTGTAAGGTAGTGCTTCTTGGGTATTAAAAGCATCTCTGAATGCTTATTAAAACTACACCTTTGGGGCACCTGGGTGGCTCAGTCAGTTAAGCATCTGACTTCAGCTTAGGTCATGATCTCGCGGTTCACGAGTTCAAGCCCCACGTCAGGCTCTGTGCTGTCAGCTTAGAGCCTGCAGCCTCCTTCGGATTCTGTGTCTCCCTCTCTCTCTGCCCCTCCCCCACTTGCATTCTGTCTCTGTCTCTCAAAAATAAATAAAAACTTCAAAAAATTAAAAAAAAACTACTCCTTCCAGGGGTGCCTGGCTGGCTTGGTAAAGGGGAGCATGGGACTCTCAATCTCAGGGTCATGAGTTCAAGCCCCACACTGGGGGTGAAGCCTACTTAAATTTTTTTAAAAAGTTTAAAAAAACAAAAACTGCACCCTCTAGGTCCTCATCCCCCGAGATTCAAGGTTTTTAGGTGTGGGGCGAAGCCCAAGAATGCCAGCTTCAACAAGCACCAGTGATTCTGAGGTAGGCCATTGGCAGACCAGTGTTCAAAAACACTAGTGAGAAACCAGGGCAATTAATAATGGCAGAGTGTGCGAAAAATTGGAGAGAGATGTATGTAGTCTAATACTGTGCATACTGGGAAAAGAGGAAAAAGAAACATGTCAAAGGCGACCACTGAATTTACTTATCTCTGCTTTTGAAGATGGATGTCATCTTTGTCCCAGAAAGAGAATATTCTGGAAAAACTAAGCAACTAGAAGGGGCAGGGGGAGGGGGAAGTATCTCCTGCATCACTAAGTGGCAAAGTACCAAACCTAAGCAAAGGCTTAAAATAATTATTAATACTTGATCTAAGGTTATAAAAGAATAAGGAAAGAAAATAAGAGGAAAGAATACACTAAGTCAATGTTATTGATTTACACTCTCTGAAAGAAATGCCAGACTATTATTTAGATGTCAAAATAACTCCAAGAAGAGTACAAGGCTGTTTTGATCATTTGAAACCAAATACCTGCTTTCTCTGAGATGGGGCTTTCAGACATAGAGCCTCCTTAAATACCACTGCGATGCTCTGAACAGATCACATTTCCCCTTCAAAGGTTACACCATGTTAAATTATATGCAATTTCAAAAAGAACAAGTCGTTGTCCTACTTTGAGTCCCCTTCTCTTAAAAGCATGTTTTGACTAAGATTAATTTATAGCCCAAGGAGATTTGGGGAGAGGAAAAAACCTTGAAATTGCAAGCAAAAATAACTAAGAATTCCGGTCACTTCTTAAATATCAAGTGATGTTGTTTTGGGAATAGGACCAGATTTGCACAGAACCACAGGTAAATGGACCAAACTTTGGGATTTGCAGTATCCAATAGACACTTCAAGGCAGGGGGAGGGGGGGTAATCTAGTGGATGCCACAGTTGTGGAGTATAGCCATAATGGAGCTCAACGTTGGGCAATTTGCTCAGCCTCTAAGCCCTTCACCAAATGGAAAGTGGTACACTAAGAAAACACGAGGGCAGAGATGCTCATTACCCCACAGGAGTGGTGTGAGACTAATTAGTGAGTGCTCCTGAAGCACTTAAGAATGGATCAGCTGGGCAGTTTGGCTCATTCGACATTAGGTTTCTGTAAAATGTGCCCGTGGCGGCATGGATAACTGCATCCTGACTGTTCCCATCACGATAGCCGTAGACGTGCTCATCTCTTTCTATACTAATAAGTCCCCTTATTTCCTTAATCAGATTTCTCCATAATAATGTATTGTTCATGTTTCTTTTTATTTATTTAAGTCTACTTGGTTATTTTGAGAGAGAGAGACAGAGAGCAGGGGAGGGGCAGAGAGAGAGTAGAGGGAGAGAATCCCCAGTAGGTTCTGGGCATTGTCAGCAAGGAGCCCGATGCAGAGCTCCAACCACGAACCACCAGATCATAACTTGAGCCGAAATCAAGAGCCGGAGGCTTAATCAACTGAGCCACTCAGGTGGCCCCGTTTCTTCTTTTTAAAACAAACCAAAAAAGGCATCTCTTTGTGCTTTTTAATATTTTCTTCACATATGCTAGGAATCTCTTTGTCAATCATTTATGTAACACTTACTCTACCAAATCAATGTAACTCATTAACTGAAGGGGCCCCAGGAGAGCCTGTGTGGCAGGTGGTACTAGGGTTCATTCACCCACCTGAGGAAGAAAAACGTCCTTATACACCTCAGCTTTTGCATAGGGTCACTTTGGTAATTCCACGTCCAGAATTTTTTGATTATTCAGATGCAAATTACTGAAGGGAAGATGTTTTCAATGGGATAGGGATTAAGTACTTGCATTGCAGTTTTGATCTGTTGGGCCATTTCCTGGGTCCTTGGATTTTAAACTCTGGCCCAAGACTCACTTCCTTTGAGGATCTATGGTCTGCTAGGACCGCCATGACAAAACACCTCAGACTTGGGGGCATAAGCCAGAGACATTTATTTTCTCCCAGTTCTGGAGGCTCGAAGTCCAAGATCAAGGTGTCAGCAGGTTTGGATTCTCCTGAAGCCTCTCTCCTTGGCTTGCATATGGACCTTCTCACTGTGTCTCACGTGGCCTTTCCTCTGTGTGCACACATCCCTGTATCTTTACCTCTTCTTATCTGAAAACCAGTACTATTGAAGTAGGCCCCCAGCCTCCAGGACTTCATGGTATTAGAGTTCTCCAGAGAAATAAGCCATAGGATATAAAAGGAGACGTCTATAGAATTGGTTCATGTGGTTACGGAGGCCAGGAAGTCCTAGAGTTTGCTGTCTGTCAGATGGAGAACCAGGAAAGCCAGTGGTATAAAACAGTTCAAGTCCAAAACCTGAGAAACAAGGGGTTGATTATTTCAGTCCCAGGCTGAGTCCCGAATCCCAAGAGCCAGGACTGTCAATGTCCGAGGTCTGGAGATGGATGCCTCAGCTCTTGTAGAGTGTAAATTCACCCTCCACTGCCATTTTGTTCTCTCTAGGCCTCTCAGTGGCTTGGATGATGCTCACCCACACTGGAGAGGGCCATCTGCTTGATACAGTTCACCAATTCAAATGCTAACTTCTTCCAGAAACACTCTCAAACACATCCAGAAATAATGTTTTACCAACTATCTGGGCATCCTTTAGCCTAGGAAAGTTGACATAACATCACATTCATTGAATGCTAATTATCTCCTCCAAGGGCCTGTCTCCAAACACAGTCACATTGAAGATTAAAGCCTCAACATATGAATTTGGAGGAGCACAATGCAGGCCATCACAGAGGATATACCAGACACATTAACAGAACCAAAAATAGAAACTCTGTAGAATGGTGGAGAAGTTTAAGCAATTGCTCTATGTTAACTTGACCCATAACACCATCAGAGCACAAGTACCATGAGTTAAACCATATTCCTGAAATAAATCAACTGTATATAGAATAAAAGCACTGAATTTATGGGAAGGGATTGGTCCTATTGCTAATTTCTATCTTTTAATATAATTAAAAGGGGCTTCTACTCAACCAGAACCCTTGGACATTCCTTTCAGATCCAAATGATAAAGGATGTCAAAATATGTATCTTGGAAACCAACTGTATTTAGCTTCTGATAGGGAAAAATTTTGTGGACAAAGCATTTAATAAACAAGAGAAGAGGGCTTTTCATTCAATATCCTTATGATACGAAAAGTGGCTATTAAACTTAATAGCCATTACTATTTCAATAAACAATGAACACAACCCAGAAAGCACTTTATCCAAAATGTATAACATCTATGCAAATCATCAACTGTGAGTAGCCAATGGCAAACTTGGGCTTCCAGCACTAATTTGCTATTGGCCCCCAGTACTTACTCTTCCCCTTCATCAAGATGCATGGCTCTACAATTCCCTGAGCCCTGATAGATATCTGTTGTGCATAGGACAGCATAGCCAAGGGGCAACTTATAACACGGATCATTTAAAGGAGGGATAAGATCCTGGAAATGGCCCTAGATTATATTAAATAGCATCTTAAAACAGATATAACCAAAGCCTACAGATAGCTTTTTCTGAACTTCAGACTACCCAACCTTTTCTGGCAGCTCATGACATTTCTATCAGCTGCCCCACACCTGACATCATCTAAGTGAAAATGTGCTGGGGCTCTCTTAGCCTAACCAATACTGTTAGCTTAAATTTCTCATTTGTCTTCATATTCTTTATTATTTTCTTCTTGTTTCTAGCATTGGGTTATTTCTTCTAAGCCCCAAATCCATACTACTTTAGATGACTATATCTGTATACAGTGTGTCTGACCTCCCATGAAAGTGTTCTATTTAACTTCACTATGCTGAAGAGTTATGGTGATGAAGACCTACTAATAATTATTAGCAAAGCAGGATGGTGGGGGGGGGGCGCAGATAGAATTACAGAGGATACACAAGAAGAAACAGCCCATAGGACAGACTTTCCTTTGTAGTAAAGAAACTTGTGTGTATATGGTGTCTGATTTGAGACATGTATGGCTGGTAATGGCATAAGAATTGGGAAAACATTTTTTACTAGCACTTACTGCAAGGGGGAAAGAACCGTGGCTGTTTTTTCTGTCAGTGGCACCCAAACTCTGAAGAACTTCCACAGAAAGGACCTACACTGTCCAAATTCTTCCCTGATTACTCTTCCCAAATTATGAACTAAAAAATAACACGGGAATGGTAGCTACACTGTCCTGTTGCTGTTCTACAGTAAGTCGTATTTTACTCCAGGAAGGAATATTTAAAGTGAAGAATACAAAACACTACATTCATATTAAATTCCCAAAGCAAACCGTCTACTTCCTTGGTTTAGAGTGACCGAGGTGGCCTTAATGTTTCCCTCAGCTTGACTAAACCTTAGACAGACTTATTCTTGACCCGAGACACTGACCACCCTTGCCTTGGAGCATTTTGTCTAAAAAAACTTGTAAATTATTTTTCTGCCACTTTCAGATATATGACATCTTTTTTAAAGCTTCTTGCCAGTTTTATAGTCCAGGGATGTCTTTCTCAAGGACCCGGGAGCCATTGTTTCCAAACGTAATCATCAAAGGAGATAGCAGCCTTATCTCCCAGTCTCTGGGGGAGGGCAGGAGCCCCATATGATGGCCTAATCACAGAGAAAACATTTGCGGACTCAGTAAATAACCCAATGTGCTCTACACATCGCACCCATCAACCTCCCGCTAACATCCTCCACCAGCTCATCCCAGCCCTTAAAAACCCTCCTGCCCTTTCTTTCAGTAAATCTGACTTCAGACTCCAGTTCCTCTCCCCTTTTGTAACAGTCTTGAATAAGGCCAACCTTGACTGTTTAACTTTGTTTACTGCAATTTTTGCTTTGACAAGAGTTTGTCGTTCCAATAACTCTGCTCTTCATGGAGAAGCGGGAAGGCTCCTTTTCTCTTGGTTTCAATGAGGTACTTACTTCACAGTTAACAAGGGATCCCTAATTTCTTCATGGTAAAGCGCCTACGAGACATGGACTGTTAATTGCAGGTAAGCTGTTTGAGAAGTCCATGTACACGTGTTAATAAGGAGCTCTAAAGATATTCATTGTTATCATCATTCATTCAACAAACATTTACTGAGCGTTGACCAGCAACTGTGCTTGGTCCTGAGTACACACTGGGAAGCACGCAGACCGGGTCTCAGCCTATAAGAAACTTCAGTCCAGCATCCGTGTTACAAGGAAAGCATTCATGGGAGGTTTTTTTGTTTGTTTGTTTGTTTGTTTGTTTTCTCTTTTGCCTTACTCTTTGCTCTGACCTTTGCAGACCCCCTTCTGTCTGGGGAGAAAGAGGATTATAGAAGGCATGCAAAGAGACAGACCACTGTAATGCAAATCATCACCTTCATGCATTCAAAGTGATGTTCTAACATAATATTGATTTCTTATTTGATGCATTTGTTTTAAAAAGAAAATTAAAATAATGAAGAATAACTTTATTAAAAAAAAAAAGTGATGTTTTTGTAGCAAGAGATGGCCCTTCAGCCTGGGGCTGTTGTCTTGAGAAAAGGTGTCCAGCTTTCTTATCTCCCCAGCAGCATATCAAGAGTCAGGCTTAGAGGACTAAGCCATGGGGGTCTTTATACTGGAGGCCTGGACAGGACCTGCCCTGTTTGGGCCCTGGGTGAACCGTGGTGAGGAGAAGGGAGCCCAGAGGCATGAGGCAAGACAAGTGCCTTACTCCACTCTGGCTGCTATAAAAAACAATGCCATAGATTGGGTGGCTTAGACAACAAACTTCTTTCTTTTAAGCTCAGGAGGCTCAGAGGTCTGAGATCAGGGAGGCAGCATGGTCGGGTTCTGGTAAGAACTCTCTTCCTGCTGTGTAGACATCTCTCTTCTTGGTGTGTCCTCACATAGCAGAGGGAGGCCAGGAGCTCTGGTCTCTTCCTCTTCTTACCAGAGCACTAAGCCAGGGGCGCCTGGGTGGCTCATTTGTTTAAGTGTGTGACTCTTGATCTCAACTCAGGTCTTTTTTTTTTTTTTTTTTAATTTACCTCCAAGTTAGTTAGCATATAGTGCAATAAAGATTTCAGGAGTAGAATCCAATGATTCATCCCTTACATATAAAACCCAGTGCTCATCCCAACAAGTGCCCTGCTTAATGCTCCTTACCCATTTGGCCCGTCCCTCCACCCACAATCCCTCCAGCAACCCTCAGATTATTCTCTATATTTAAGAGTCTTTTATGTTTTGTCCCCCTCCATGTTTTTATATTATTTTTGCTTCCCTTCCCTTATGTTTATCTGTTTTGGATCTAAATTCCACACATGAGTAAAGTCATATGATATTTGTCTTTCTCTGACTAGTTTTGCTTAGCATAATACCCTCTAGTTCCATCTGATAGGGAAAAATCTGTTATAAGATGGCCAACAGGACCGATAGGGAAATTCCAGTCGCCAACCCAAGACTTCCCTTCCGGGTTCTTCTTCCTACCCTGCTTGCCGCGCGTTCCAAATTTCTACTAATGCAGAATGTGGAAGTAACAGACTATAAATTGTTTCCTCTGCTTATGCTCAGGACTCAGACCTCTGGAGAGTGATCTCCTCTGAGCCCGCCAGTGTGGTGAAATAAATCTCCTGCCTTCCAAGATCTCCGAGTGCTGCTTGGTTCTTCCACTGGGTGATCCAGACCAGGTTCCGTAACACATCCATGTAGTTGTAAATGGCAAGATTTCATTCTTTTTGATTGCTGAGTAATACTCCATTATATATATACCACATCTTCTTTATCCATTTATTTGTTGATGGACATTTGGGGATCTCAGCTCAGGTCTTGGTCTCAGGGTCATGAGTTCAAGCCCCACGTTGGGCTCCATGCTGGGTATAAAACCTACTTAAAAACAAAACAAAACAAAGCACTAATCCCATTTGGGGGGCTATACTTTCATGACTTCATCTAAACCACTTCTCAAAGGTCCCAAAACCATCACACTGGGGGTTTAGGTTTCAACATATGAATGGGGGTGGGGGGCGACAGAAACATGCAGTCTGTAACTACAAGCCAACAGGTAAACTATTTTTCAAGTGAGGACATCCAGGACAGAGTTGTGGCCAGACTACATGTGGCTACGGAGGAACCAGCTTACAGGCTGCCCCCCGTCTCAGTTCAGGGCCTGGACACATCCTGCAAAATCTGACAGCACACAAAAGCATGGTCATTCCAAAGGATGCCTTGAAGAGCAGTCATCCTGGGCCGCCCGGATTCCTGGCTTGGAGCCAGGTAGGGAATGAGGCTCAGAGGTCTGCAGGTAGCAACAGTCCGCAAGGGAGAGCTAGCTGATGTGTCCCACAGGTACTGCCCGGGACAGGCTGCAAGTTCACCAGCTACAGACAGAAGAACCAGCACAGGGAGGAGAGAACTATAAACACAACCCCCCCCACCTCCACCCAAAGCCATTTTAGGAAGGGAAACAAGGGAGACTCCCGGACCATGTTGCTCTTTAGGCAATTGCCTAAAGAAGCTATTTAAATTCAGTTGAGGCTTTTTAAATTAAATTGGATGAGCTAAAATTTAAACCGGAGGGGACTGAAAGCCAGATCTTACCCAGTAACCTGTGGGGTGGGCTCGGGGGAAATTGGATCACGCAGCCACAATGAAGGCTTTACATTTTCTCTGCAGTATCAGTTAAATTGATGACCCTGCACAGTAGGCAGCCTTGGTCGCTTGCAGAGGTACATTTCATCCCCATGACAGCTGGCACTCTGCTTGTCCTCATTTACAGATGAAGAGGAGGGGGCACAGGATGGATGACAAAAACTTTCCATGGTCCCAGAACTGGTAAGTGGTGTATCAGGACCCAAATTCAGGTGAGGCTCAGTCTAGAACCCACACTTGTAGCCCGTACCCTATACACCCCTAATCAGAAGACAGTTAAGCAGAAGGCCTGGGTAATCAGGATGCCCATTCAAGCAAAAAGAAGGTACCATATAAAGCTTTCATATCAAAACATCAAGCAAAAATGCCCTAGCAGCAAGCAAAGCTCCATGACTCCTAAGGGTCTTATACCCAGTGACACAATCTGCCCCCAAAACTAAAAAACAAAAGAAAAGAAAAGAAAAGAAAAGAAAAGAAAAAGCAGCAATAATTAAAGATGAGATGAGAGCAGTGAAGAGAAATGGAAGTTGGAAGAGATTCCCTGTGACAGCTTTATTTTTTAGGGAAAGAAAGACAAGAGACTGATTTTTCTTCCCACGACTCTGGATCAAACTGAGGTTTGATTAAAGAAATGACCTTGAACCAGAGCAGAGAATAATAAAAGATAATTTCCAGTAAGTATGCTAGCTCAAATTAATGACTTACTCTTTATTTTTAAACTGAATTCAGTAGAGATTTACATGCATTAGGTTACGATGATTAACATTTGAAATTTGACCTTGAAATAATCTTTACATTGTAAATTCTTAATGATCAAAACAATGTTCTCAGTGATTAAAACATATTAGTGATTAATTATTAAAGGAGAATAATTGCAAATACACATTCCTAAAATCTCAAGGCTTTTAAACCATTTGTACAAATGACTGGACATTTTTTAAATTTGCTAAGAAAAAAAACCCTCCATCTGATTCGCATTGTCTTTTTTCTTTTTTTTTCTTTTTTTTCTTTTTTTTTTTTGATTCACATTCTGAATCCAACAACAAGAGAAAAGGTACTTCTTGCAAGCTAGAAATGCACACAACTGTGATCGCATCAAAGCCAAAGAGAGTAAAGACAATTGTTCTGTATAAATCTGTAACATTAAGAAATAATCCCAAGAACTTCTTAAGAAAGGTTAATAAAAGACCAGTAGTTTTGATCATCATTTATCTTTTAAAAAACACTTTGAGGGGCACCTGGGTGGCTCAATCAGTTGAGTGTCTGACTTCGGCTCAGGTCACGATCTCACGGTTCATGGGTTCAAGCCCCAAGTCAGGCTCTTTGCTGGCAGCTCAGAGCCTGGAGCCTGCTTCAGATTCTGTGTCTCTCTCTTTCTCTGCCCCTCCCCTGCTCATGCTCTCTCTATCTCTCTCAAAAATAAATTTCAAAAAACATTTTAAAATTCTTAAAAAATACTTTGTAATCACTTTAATAACATACAGTCATGATCTTAATGCTATGCCTAATAACTATGACTGATGCCCAAGCTGATAACTGGAGAAGTGAGCTACCTAGCAAACTAGATTTGCCCAGGGGCACCTGGGTGGCTCAGTTGGTTAAGCATCTGAATTTGGCTGAATTTGGCTCTCACGGGTTCACGAGTTCTTGTCTCATATCAGGCTCTCTACTCTCAGCATAGAGCCCACTTCGGATCCCCAGTCCTCCTCTCTCCCTGCCCCTCTCCCCACCTTGCTCACTCTCTGTCTCTCTCAAAATAAATAAATAAACTGTAGAAAAAAAAAAAAAAAAAAAAACTAGATTTGCCTGAGCAGTTTTTCCTGAGTAAGAAGGTTTCAAGAAATAACTGTATCTCACACCATAGGGAAATAATACTCAACCAGATTTTGGCCCCATGTATTTTAAGCCATCTTTCCTGATGCCATGGCTCTTCTTAACTAGGATGCTCTTAGGGTGCCTGAGTGGCTCAGTCGGTTAAGTGTCCGACTTCAGCTCAGGTCATGATCTCATGGTTCATGAGTTTGAGCCCCACGTAGGCCTCTGGGCTGACAGCTCAGAGCCTGGAACCCGCTTCAGATTCTGTCTGCCTCTCCACTGCTTGCACTCTGTCTCTTACATTGTCTCAAAAATAAATAAACATAAAAAAAAAATTTTTTTAAACACTAGGATGCTCTTGCATGGAGATTTCCTCTTGACAAAAGGAGCCCCAGAGTGGGTACAAGCCAGGGCTGACTATGGCTGTCCTAGGGCCAGGATGAGGGCCTCTCAGGAACCCCTGCCTCCCAACAGCCGACACACCTGGCCAACTCTTTGGGGGAAGATCCAAAAGCATTCCCTACACTCTCCCCAAATCTGTCCCTGCTCAGTCTATGGTATTTTTGTTATAGCAGCCAGAGCAGACTAAGACAGTCTCACAAGGCTGAAATCAACTTGGAAGCCAGGTACATCCTCACTTGCAGGCTCAGTGAGGGAAAGAACCACTTCCAAGCAGCTTCAAGGTATGGACAGAATTTGTTTCCTTGGGTCTATGTGACTGAGGTCACCATTTTCTTGTTAGCTGTCAGCTGGGGACCACTCTCAGCTACTAGAGGGTGCTCTCAAGCCCTTGCCACATGGCCCTCCCCACATGGCCCTCACACTTCAAATCAATCTCTTCAGAAGGCACTCAGTCACTTTTAAGGGCTCATCTGATTAGGTCAGGCCCACTTTCAAAATCAACTGATTTGGAACCTTAACTATATCTGAGAAACTTCTTCATTTATGTCACATAACATAACCTAATCATTGTGCTCGCAATACCATCCACACTTGAGGAAGCAGAATTGCATAGGGTGTATATACCAGGAGTCCGAAATGGGGGGCCATCTCAGAATTCTATTGGCCTGGTTTCTCCGGGGAACACTGACTAACATACACAGTTATTCTGTGAGTTATATTTCAGGCTCCACTGGAGGTCTCTCCAAACCCAACGGGCCCTTTATTTTACACACTTTCATGCAAGAGTCAAAAATGGTAACCCCTTAAGGATTTTTTAATGTTCCTGACAGCCTAAAGGGTCCCAGCAAAGTTGTATTCCATGTAACCTTGAGTCTGTACTTGGTTTGCTTTCCACAGAATCCAATGACTGTCTGGTCCCTTTGATGCTATTTTTCTGCAGGTGCAATTTGTGTTCTCTTAGCCTGATGATATAGGAAGTGGGAGACAATAAAGAAAACAGGGAGTGCTCTTGTTGAAGGGGGTACCATAATCAGTATCAGATATTGTCAGCTGCATATAATTGAAAACCTAACAAAAAGGAGCTTAAAAAAAAATAAAGACAGTGTTACTTCACATAACAGAGATGTGGGTGGGGTGAGAGGGAGAGAAAGAGAGAGAGAATAGAGAAGGGAAAGAAGAAAGAAAGAGACGAGAGAAAGAGAGGCTCCAGGGTTGATTATTCAGTTGCTCATCAAGAACTTTCCCTCTTTCTTCTTTCCTTCTTCTACTCCTTCTTTCCTACTTTCTACTTTCTACTGACATCCTGAGGGTATTGCCTTGGGATGACTCCCTTCCTAGTCACAAAGAGGCTGCCATAGCTCCAGGCATCACGCAGAGATGACACCAACAACATCTAGAAGCACAAAGGTACTATTCCTTCTCAGTTGCCTCTTTTTACATTACAAAAGAGAGCATGAGGAGACCTACATTATGCTACCAAATACAATGAAAAACACCAATACTTCACAAACTCTTCCAAAGAAAAGAAGAGGAAACACTTCCAAACTTTTTTCATGAGGTGAGATTACCTAATCACCCTAATACCAAGACAAAGATATTATAAGGAAACCATAGACCAATATCCTCTATGAAGATAGACAGAAAAATCATCAACAACATATTGAGAAACCCAATCCAGCAACATTTAAAAAGGATTATGACCAAATGGGATTTATCCCAAGAATGCAAAGTTGGCTGATATGAAAATCACTTTATAAGGGGAAAACAGCCTTAGACAATTGGTAAACAAATAGATATGGCTGTGTTACAATAAAACTTTATTTACACACTTCTGGGTATACACCCAAAGAAATTGAAAGCTGCAACTCAAACAGATATTTGTACATCCATGTTCAGAGCAGCATTATCCACAATAGGCAAGAGGTAGAAACATCCCACGTGTCCAGCAACTGATGAACAGATAACAAAATATGTTATATACATACAGGGGAATATTACTCAGCCACAAAAAAGACGGAGATCCTGTCACATGCTACAAACTGCATAAACCTTAAGGACATTATGCTAAGTGTAATAAGCAAGTCACAAAAGGACACATACTACATGAGCCCACCCCTAGGAGGTAGCTAAAGGAGTCAAGCTCTTAGAAACAAAAAGGAGAACTGTAATTCCCAGGGGGGGAGGGGAGAAGGAAAAGGGGAGGTGTCATTCAATGGGTATAGAGTTTCAGTTTCACAAGAGGAAAGAGTTCTACAGATCTGTTGTACAATGACGTGAATACCGAACTGCACATCTGAAAATGGTTAAGATGATTAAGTTTTATGTTATGGGTTTTTCTCACAATAATAAAAAAAAAAGCAGTGATGCAAATTGAATAAGTTCTGGAGACCTAATGTACAATGCTGTGACTATAGTTAACAATATTATATTGTACATCCGAAATTTGCTAAGAGGGCAGATCTTAAGTGTCCTCGCCACAAAGGGGAAAAAAGATATGGTAAATATGTGAGGTGATGGATATGTTAATTAGCTCGATTGTGGTGATTATTTCATAATGCACAAATGTGACAAATCATCCAGTTGTACACCTTAAACATATGCAACGCTTAAGTCTCAATTAAACCTCAACAAAGCAGAGAAGGAACAATGAAATGCTGATTCACGCCACATCACGGATGAACCTCAGAAACATGATGCCAAGTTAAATAAACCAGACACAAAAGGACACACAGTGTATGACTGCACTGGTATGAAATATCTCAAATAGGCAAATTATAGAGACAAAAGGTACATTAGAGACTACCAGGGGCAGGGGTGGGACGGGAGTTACTGTTTAACGGATACAGAGCTTCCGTTTGGGGTGATGAAGTTTTGGAAACAGGCCATGGTGATGGTTGCACAGCACTATACTCAATGCCACTAAATTGTACACTTAAAAATGGTTACAAGGACACCTGGGTGGCCCAGTGGGCTCAGCATCCAATTCTCGGTCTCAGCTCAGGTCATGATCTCACGGTTGGTGGGTTCGAGCTCCACACTGGGTTCTGTGCTGACACCACAGAGCCTGCTTAGGATTATCTGTCTCCCTCTCTCTCTGCCCCTCAACCCCGCCTCTTAAATAAATAAATACACATTAAAAAAATGATTAACTGGGGCGCCTGGGTGGCTCAGTCGGTTAAGCGTCCGACTTCAGCTCAGGTCACGAACCACAATTTTTTTAAGTTTGTATTTAGGAAAAAACAAACTTCAGTTCCAAAAATAGGGACTGGCAGTTCGCTGGCCCCTGATCTAGAGTCTCTATAACACTGAGAGGACTGTTGGTATATCTTTTTGCTCCAGAACTACCCCAGTGTAGGAGATATAAGGTGATACGTACTTGCCATGAACTCTGACGTCCTGTGTCCTTTCCTTACGAGGACGCACGTATACACGTCTGGAACAGGGAGGAAGGTGTCCTTCTATTAGGTTATGTGGCTTTAAAAAGCCTCCACACCCTGTCGCGGAGGCTGTACTGTGTCCCTGGAAGAGAAAACACAGAGGGACTGTCTGGGCAGAGTGCTCAGACCAGCTGTTCAGGACACCCGGGCACGGCTCACCCCAGCACTGTCACGCACGCACTTGCGCTCACGACCTCAGTTGGATCTGCCGGTTCTAATTTGCTGGCTCGATGACACCCTGCTTAGGAAAGCATGTCGCTTACAAACGAGACCAAGTGAGGGGGGCATCGCGCATTTGGCGGATGGCTGCCGCCGTCCTTAGGCGTATTTTCAACCAGAAGCAGAAACAGCCTGGTAGAAGCAGACATGAAACGCGAGGCCTGAAGTCATAATTCAACGTAGAACAACCTGCGGGCCGGCGCAGGTTTATTAGACGGCTAATAAAAATAAATCATGGACGTGTTTTTAAAATGACTCCCCATGTGTTGTGGTTACTTCTCAGGCATACTGTAAATTACCTGTGAAGTGCTACTTCCTACAGGGATTTTTTTTTTTCTCTCTCTCTCTCTCAAATACAAAGGGGTTATAAGGCTAAAGAATGCAGACATGCATCACGTCTGCAGAAATCATAAAAAAAGATCAAATGTAATATTTTCTTTCAACATGGATGACTGCTTTGAGATTTTCCATTCAAGCAGCCTTGAACACAGCCTCCAGCGTTTGCCAATTACTCCTGACAAATACCATTTGGGCCTGAGTGATGTTGTAAGTGAAATAAAACAGCGGGAGGGAAAGACCAGAACATGATAAAAGGCATTTTTTTTTTTTTTTGGTCTGCTGAGAACTTACTGTAAGTTATACATTCACGAGGGAAGGCCTTGCTTCCTGCCAGTGATAGACCCCGTGTGATTTTGAGTTCTAAGGGGACTTTTGTTTGACAGTAAGAGGAAGGGAAGACAAAACTCAGTTTTCATGTCCCTTAAAAGGGAGTCGGCTCTGTTTTCCTCCTACACAAAGGAAAAACTATATATAAACAAAAGAAGGGACACCGGGCGCTGTTCCTCATCATTCCACACAAATGTAAGCTCATGTGTGAGAATAATGCCGTGAAATCAGCTGTCGGCACGTCCGCCTGGCACCATCTGCGAGCTGGAGCATGTCAGAACCCATCACAGGTAACCAAAGCCACGAGACAGGAAAGGCACAGCCGGGGTCCAGAGTGCGGTTGTCTGTCCCCCCGCCTCACACACCAGGAACCCCCGGATGGCCCACTTCCTCATTCTTTGAGATTCCAACCAAACTCAGCCCTACTCTTGATCACAGTGCTGCAGAGAATCGGGGAGCGGCCCACAGAAGTGACCGGAAAGAAGCTGCGTGGGGATGAAGCCCATGTGGCATCAAGTGGACCAGGGCCATGTGCAGCACAGTCTGCCCTCTTGGGCAAGGAAGGAAGGGACTTTGCCTCGTGACCCACTGAGCTGGGCTTTCTTCATCCTTCAGACAGAGAATACAGCACGGCAAGGATGGAATCAGTCCATGCATGGCACCCATCTGGTCCCACGCTGGCCCCTAGAAGCTAGGCAGACCCCGGAAATAGGTAAACCAGGTAAACACACGGCCAGGCTAAAAGTCCCCGGACTCTCCCGGTCAAGGCCCACCGGTGTTACCCGTGTTAATGCCTCCGCAGTGGCTTGGTGATTTCATGACAACACTGCTGCATTAGTATCTACTGTTTCCCTGTGAATGTGAACCTCAGAAACGTGTGTCAGGGAGACTGGGGTTCCATGGCCAACTGCCCAGCAGCTCCCCAGCATGGGGGGCAGGTGAGAAACTGGCAGCCTCTGTCGGGCTACTCACCTGGCACTGCGGGGGCAACTGAGAACAACCATGCCCCACAGTAAAAGGGGCAAAACCATGATCATTGCCGCGATAAGCTGGCCTTTTGAGTCCTTGTGAGTCCTGCCCGAAGAGTCCGCAGCCCCGCCCCACTCTCTGTGGATGAGCCAGCTCCCAGGGCACCTCGCATCAAGGACCAGCATCCCCCATCTGAGCTAAACGGGTTGCTGATGGTCAGACTGGCCCAGGAGACTGGGAAGGCTCGACCAAACACAATCCCCGGGGCTAGCCGTACTCCTGAGTTACCGCTTTCCTAACTTTTGCAGACACACGCATCCTGTTACAGTGCAGATTTCTTTCCTTCTTTCTTTCTTTCTTTCTTTCTTTCTTTCTTTCTTTCAGTATAATTTGTTGTCAAGTTAACTAGCATACAGCATATACATCGTGCTCTTGGCTTCAGGAATAGATTCCCATGACTCATCGCTCACATACAACACCCAGCGCTCATCCCAACAAGTGCCCTCCTCAATGCCCACCACCCATTTTTCACTCCCCCTCCACCCCTCCCCCATCAACCCTCAGTGTGTTGAGACTCTGCATTTCTTTTTTTTATTTTTTAAAAAAATTTTTTTAACGTTTATTTATTTTTGAGACAGAGAGAGACAAAGCATGAACGGGGGAGGGTCGGAGAGAGGGAGACACAGAATCTGAAACAGGCTCCAGGCTCTGAGCTGTCAGCACAGAGCCTGACGCGGGGCTCGAACTCATGGACCGCGAGATCATGACCTAAGCCGAAGTCGGCCGCCCAACCGACTGAGCCACCCAGGCGCCCCGAGACTCTGCATTTCTAACAAACCCCCAATACTGGTGGTCTGTGTATCAGCCTTTGAGGAGCAGGGTTGTGGGTGACCCCAATAAAAGATGCTGACAGCACTTAGCTTCCTGAGAGATGGTTTCTGGTGGCAGTGGCCTCCATTATAGACCCCTGCCACTAGCAAAACATAAAGGAAAGAGGGTGGGCTCTAACAGTTGTCCACTGCCAGGACTCGGGCCTACTGGTACCAGAGACGCTGCCTTCTGAATAAAGAAAAAGGAGATTTCATCTTTCACACAATCTCTGCTGACATTCATGTCCACATGAGCCATGATTCCCAACCTCGGCTGTGCTGCGGCTACCTGCTCTGAGTCTTGGCCCACAACGGTCAGAAAGAGCTGGTTACCCCAACGTGAATACTCTGGAGCAAGACCTCTTTCCCAAACAGACAGCTGCCACCAGCAAGGCGACTCCAGTCAGATAAAACGGTCATCTGCAGATTTCTCTTGCCTCTCAATTAAGGGGGAAAAAAATCCAATATGGTAGTAAGGGGCCTTGTCCAGGCCTTGCCAGCACACTTTAGATGAAATGCCAAAGAGAAAACAAGCATCCAGTCAGGGCAACTCCAGAATGTGTATCAATAGCGAGAGGTATAAAAGGAGAAGGGTAATCAAAAGGACAGAGGTGTGACAGGACCGCCCTGATCTGCAAGGTGAGTTAGTCTTGATCTAAGGACAGATGAATGCAGCAAGTCAGGCGGACCAAAGAAGGCATTTCAGGTGAGGCTGCCTGCGTGGCCACTCTGGGATGCTGCGCTAGGTCACTCGGTTCACATCGCCAGCGGTCTGATCCGGAAGCTGTCAGCCGCCTGTGGACAGGGAAGCCCAAGGACATGCTGGTGTTTCCACTCTACCTTGAAGCTCTGTCTGCAGACCAAACGCACACCTCTAACAACAGATGGGCCAGCTCTCCCATCAGTCAGAAGAAACAGCTCCTCTCTAGCTCTCCACAAAATTAGCCCCATTTTCTAATTCCAGAAACATCTGGCAGAAGTGGAGTCACAGGAATACACCCTTTTCTTTGTGTGGGTGGTCAGTTTAAACTCCTTAAAAGCTCCCTGTCCTCTGTTTGCCTGTGTGTCAGTCAGGACCTGAGTCTACCTGCTATCGATGATGTTAGAAATGAAAACCTGCTATCTGCTGTGAGAAACTGTTTCTTTCTCAAAAGAAAGTGCTAAATATCAGCATTTATTTATGGCTTGTCTGAACGCAGGGACAGGGCAGTTTCTGTGTCTTATCAGACCCCTCCCCCATCCCAGCCCCTTCCTCTGAGCACAACGCACCTGGCTAGGCCCCCTATCTGGCAGCTGTCACCTTGAACTAATGTTTATCTGCCTGTGTTTCTCACCCAAGGAGATCCAACACCCCACAGACAATAGGAACCTCTGCATTTCATCCCAGTAGCAACACACAGAGTTGTTTTTGCCTTGTCTGGATCCTACTAACATCTGAAAAAAAAAAAAAAAAAAAAAGATAGTCTGTTGCCTCAATTCCACAGAGCCTCGGTGACTGGGAGTCAGTATCCCCAGCCTGGCGGTCTTCTGGTGCCACCTAGTGTACGAAAATGGAAGTGTCTCAAGCTCAGAGCAAAGTCCCACAAAGATTCACAGATCCAGTGTGTATTTTTCAGGCATCAGTCCAAACACTTGGGACTCTTACAGGTGTGACTTTTTTTTAAAAAGTGTTTCAAGAAAATAACTAAAATGCTCTGAACACCTGTTGTGATCTGGCCACTCACACTTAAGCACACTCACTGAACCAAATGTTAAAGCATTTGAGCTTTGGATGAATCTGTTCTCAATATGGATTGGCACCATTTAAAAGGTTATTTCAGCAGCATAAATGTGTGTAGTCATATATCAATGGGCACTCTGTCTCCTGCCTCCCAAACTATTGTCATTGGAGGCATTAAAGTAATACCAGAGTATTCCAGCTAGGACAAGTTAAAGCAGCTTGTTCCTCTAGTGCAGAGGCTCAGAAAGGGAACTATGGAATATATTAGACTCACCTGGGAGCTTTCAGTTCCCCGATATGTTGGCACGTCTAAGACCAATTAAATCAGAGCCTCCAGGTGGGACCCGGGCTCAGCAGTTTTTAAAGCTCTGCCATGTGCAAGAGAGGTAATATCAGTCAGCAAGATGGAGGGCCAGGGGATCCCAATCTCATCTTGCCCACAGAAACAACAAAAACTGTAAATAAACAATTACAGACCAATGAAAATAACTCAGGGAAAGCTCTGGACTACAACAAAAAAGCAGCAAAACTCCTGCAGAGCTTAAAACCCAAGGGTGGTCACATAGAAAAGCACAGGAAGAATTTTGCCCACATCACCCCCTCCTCAGGTCAAGAGCAGCTTGGTGCACGGGGATCCACTCAGAGGAAGCTCCTCACGGGGTACATGAAAGCAGAAGAACCCCAGCAAGCCACACCACTGTGGATGTTTGCAGCCTTTACTACCATGGCCTCCCACAGTCTACACCATTGCTGATCCCAGCTCATGGAGCTGTCCAACCTCCCCACCACCAAGCCCCTCCTCACAGCTGGGGCTGTCGGTGCAGTAAGATGTGGGGTCCTGCCACTGCTGTGTCCAGCTCTTTGGGATCGAGACTTCGCCCCACCACCTACAAGATGGGTGCTACTACTGCCCTGAGCCCTGCCCTCAACTTTGTCCCATTACAGGGGCTGCTGTGAGCCCCACCCCCAGGTCCCAGGTCAAGGCTGGGAACCTTCATTGATTAGGCTGTGTGGCCACTGCTCTGACCCCCACCCTTCAGGTCCCAGGTGGCTGCTCTGAATCATTATTGCCAGGTCACACTACCTCTGCTCTGATCCCTGTCCCTGGGTTCCAGGTCAAAGCCCTGAACTGTCATTGGCAGGGGCACTGCTATGCCCTGAGTCCTGACATGCTCCCTGGATCCTAACATGTGGCTTTCAGAGGCCATCACTAGGGATGCACTTCTGCTTTCCTGCAACCTTCCCTGAGGCCAAAGTTGGGGCTTTGACCCACCACCATCCACAGGCTGTACTGCTACTGGCCTCTGCCCCCTGCCCCCCTGGGCCCAAGCTACCACTGTACCTGCCATCCCAGGGCCTGTGCCACTGCTGTGTCACCCACCTGGCCAGAATCATTGCAAGACCCAGAGACCCAGACCCTGGTTTCACAGAGTTCCACGTACACCCACCTTAGACATCAGCGTCACTGCCACGGGCAAATGCATCTGTGCCTCAAGACCCAGGAACAGTGGTAGCTCCACATGGCTCTGATCCCAGGACTCTGAGTGCCAGCATGCCAGACTATATGCCAAGAGGGATCCCCCCTCTGCTAGAACTTTCTCCCGTGGGCAAAAATAGGAGAACAGAAGATCCTAGCAATCTTCACCTCTGAATATCCCAAAAGCCTTAGTTACCACTGTCATCCAGTCTTGGCCACAGAAGACCCCCCACAAGTCTGCGCCTACACTGACCTCAAGCTGATGAAGTTGCATGGAGACTACGCTGCTGTGCCTTCCAAGAACCAAAGATGCTGCGTCCCACCCAGCTGGCACCCTTGCAGCCACCTTTTGGTGAAAGTTTTGCCCCACCAAAGCCAATTCAAATGGCTGGAAGAGGTGAATGCACTCCCAAATGTGCAAACATCAACACAAAGTCATCAGAAGCATGAAAAAGCAAACATGACACCATGAAACGAACATGATTTTCCAGTAACCAGTTCCAAAGAAATGCAGATCTGTGAGTTACCTGAAAAAGAATTTACAATAATCATTTTCAGGAAGCTCTATGAGCTTCAGGAGAATACAGACAATTTAATGAACTCAGGAAAACAACACATGAACAAAATGAGAAGTTCAACAGAGATATAAATCACTGAAAAAAAGAACCTAACAGAGACTCTGAGTTGAAAGAATACAGTGAATGAAATAAAAAATGCAACAGAAATCTTCAACATTAGGCTCAATCAGGCAGAAAAAAAGAATCTGGAAACTTGAGGACAGATCAAATTGAAATTACATAGTCAGAGGAGAAAAAAAAATTGGAATGAAAAAAAAGTGAGGAAAACCTATGTGAATTATGGAATACATCCAATGAAATAATATCTGCACTATGGGTGACCCAGAAGGAGAAGAGACAGAGAAAGGGACAGAAAATTTACCTAAAGAATGGCTGAACACCCCAAATCTGAGGAAAGTTTGGCCATCCAAGTACATCAAGCTCAAAGGTCCCCAAATAGATACAACCCAAAGAGATCTTCACCAAGACACAAAATCAAAGACAAAAAGAGAATTTTGAAAACAGCAAGAGACAAAAGATTAATCACATACACATACAAGGGAATCTCAATAAGTCTATCAGCAGATTTATCAGCAGAAGCCTTGCAGGCCAGGAGAGGAGATAATATATTCAAAGTGCTCAAGGAAAAAAACTGTCAACCAAAAATATTTTACCCAGCAAAGTTATCCTTGAGCAATGAAGGAGAAATAAAAACTTTCCCAAACAAACAAAAGTTGAGGGACTTTATCACCACCATACCTGCTAAACAAGAAATGCTAAAAGGAGTTTTGAGGCTGAAACAAAAAGACACTAATTAGTAACATGAAAACAGATGAAAATATAAATTCACTAGTAAAGGAAAACATATCATCAAATTCAAAATACTCAAATACTGCAAAGGTTGTGTGTAAATCACTTTGAACTCCAGCATACAGGTTAAGAAACAAAAATGATATGGGGCACCTGGGTGGCTCAGTCAGTTAAGCGTCCGACTTCAGCTCAGGTCATGATCTCACAGTATGTGAGTTTGAGCCCCGTGTCGGGCTCTGTGCTGACAGCTCAGAGCCTGGAGCCTGCTTCAGTATCTGTGTCTCCCTCTCTCTCTGCCCCTCTCCTGCTCATGCTATGTCTCTCTCTGTCCCAAAAATAAATAAAAACATTAAAAAGAATTAAAAAAAAAAAAAAAAAGGAAAAAAAATGATTAAAAAAAAAACTATAGAGGGGCACCTGGGTGGCTCACTTGGTTGCGCGCCCAACTTTGGCTCAGGTCATGATCTCACAGTTCATGGGTTCAAGCCCCATGTCAGGCTCTGTGCTGACAGCTCAGAGCCTGGAGCCTGCTTCAGATTCTGTGTCTCCTTCTCTCTCTGCCTCTCCCTTACTCTCTCTCTCTCTCTCTCAAGAATAAATAAACATTAAAAAAATAAAAAAAAAACCTATAGAAGCAATATTTTGTTAATGGATAGATAATATAAAAAGAGGTAAATTGGTACACGAACAACATAAACTGTGAGTACAAGCAAGTAAATGTGTATAACATTTTTATGCAATTGAAGTTGTCAGTTCAAAATAGTTATAATTATAAGGTGTATTATGAAAGCTTCATGATTACCATAAAGCAAAAAAATCTATAATAGATACATGAATAAAAAAGAGAATGGAATCAAAGCATACCACTGTAAAAAAAAAAAAAATCATCAGCTCACAAAGAAACACAGCAAGAGAGGAAGAATGGAACAAAGTAACCACAAAACAATAGAAAGCAATTAACAAAATGGTGATAGTCTTTACCTATCAGTAATCACTCTAAATGTAAATGGTTTAAATTCTATAATTAAAGGCAAAGAATGAATAGACAAAAAATGGATTAAAAAAACAAAACCCAACTAAATGCTGTTCACAAGAAACTCATTTGAGCTTTAAGGACACTTGCAGGCTTAAAGTAAATGGTGGAAAAAGATATTCTGTGCAAATGAAAATCAAAAGACAGTAGGGATAGCAATACTTACATCAGATAAAACAGACTTTAAGTCAAAAACGTAACAGAGACAAAGAAAATCATTATATAATGCTAAAGGGGTCGATTCACCAAAAGGATATAATTACTGTAAACATCTCTGTACTCAATATTGGAAAACTTAAATGTATTAAATAATTATTAATAGATCTGAAAGCAAAAATAGACAGCAATGTAGTAATAGTAGGGAACTTCAATACCTTACTTTCAACAGTGGGTAGATCATCCAAAGAAAAAAAATCAGTAAGAAAATAACAGACTGGAATGACACTTTAAACCAAATGTACCTAATAGACATATATAGAACATTCCATCCAACTGCAGCAGAAAACACATTCTTCTCAAGCACAAATAAAACATTGTCCAGAATAAATCATATTTTAGGTCACAAAATAAGGATTAAGAAATTTAATAACATTGAAATCATATGAAATATCTTTTCCAACTGCAATGGTTTGAAACTGGAAATCAGTAACAAGAAGAAACCTGGAAAGTTTACAAATATGTGAAATTTCAACAACACACTTCTTAACAACCAATGGGTGAAAGAAATCAAAAAATATCTAGAGGCAAACAAAAATGGAATCACAACACACCAAAACTTATGGGATGCATCCAACCCATAGACAACCTATCATTACACCTCAGGGAACCAGAACAAGAAAAACAAATTAAGCCCAAAGTTAGCAGAAGGAAGGAAATAATAAAGATCAGAACAGAAATAGATGACATGAGAACTAGAGAAACAATAGAAAATATCAACAAAACTAAGGGTTGGCTTTTTGAAAAGATAAACAATTGACAAACATTTAGGTAGACTAAGGAAAAAAAAGAGACCTCAATAAAATTGTAAATGAAAGAAAGACGTTATAACTGATACAACAGAAATTCTAAAGATCATAAGAGACAACTGTGATCAATTATATGCCAACAAATTACATAATTTATAAGAAATTGATAAATTCCTAGAAATGCACAACTTACCAAGACTGAATCATGAAGTCATAGAAAATTTGAACAGACCCATAAGAAGCAAGGAGATTGAATTAGTAATCAAAAATCTCCCAACAAATAAAAGCCCAGGACCAGATGGCTTCACAGGTGAATTCTACCAAAATTTAATGAAAAATTAATACCAATCCTTTTCAAACTCTTCTAGAAAATTACAGAGGAAGGAACACTTCCAAACTCATTCTATGAAGCCAGCATGACTGTGATACTGAAGGATAAATTAATACTGAAGAAAATTAAAGGCCAATATCCCTGATGAATGCAAAAATCCTCAACAAAATACTAGCAAATCAAATGCAAGAACACATTAAAATGATCACAGGGATTAAAATGATCAAGAGGGATTCATCCATGGGATGCAAAGATGGTTGAACATAAGCAAATCAATAAATGTGATACACCACATGAATAGAATGAAGGATAACAATAATATGATCATTTTAAAAGATGCAGAAAAAGCATCTGACAAAATTCAACATCATTTCATAAAAAAAAAAACTCTCAACAAATTAAGTATAGAGGAAGTGTTCCTCAGCATAATAGAAGTCATATATGACAAGCCCACAGCTATATCATATACAGTGATGAAAAGTTAAAAATCTTTTCCTCTAAGATCAGGAATAGACAGGGATGCTTACTCTCACCATTTCCATTTAACATAGTACTGGAAGTCCCAGCCATAGCATTTAGGCAAGAAAAAGAAGTAAAGGCATGAAATCAGAAAGGAAGATGTAAAATTATCTGTTTGCAGATGACATGAGCTTATATATAGAAAACCCTAAAGACTCCACCAAAAATCTGTTAGGATGAATAAATAAGTTCAGTAAAGAAGCAGAATATAAAATCAACGTACAGAAATCCATTGTATTTCTATACATTAACAACAAACTATCTGAAAGATGAATTTAAAAAGCAATCCCACTTATAACAGCATCAAAAACAATAAAATACATAGGAATAAATTTAACCAAGGAGATGAAGGACCTGTACACTTAGAACTCTAAGACACTGATGAAAGATATTAAAGAAGATACAAATAAATGAAAAGATATCCCATGTTCGTGGATTAGAAGACTTAATACTGTGAAGATGTTCATACTACCCAAATTATCTACAGATTCAGTGCAATACTTATCAAAATCCTAATGGTATCATTCACAGAAACAGAAAAAAGTATACAAAAATTTGTATGGAACTACAAAAGGCCCTAAATAGCCAAGGAGATCCTGAAAAAAAAAAAAAGAAGGAAGAAGAAGAAGAAGAAGAAGAAGAAGAAGAAGGGGAGGAGGAGGAGGAGGAGAAGGGGAGGAGGGAGAGAAGGGGGAGGAGGGGGAGAAGGGGGAGGAGGGGGAGAAGGAGGAGGGGAGGAGGGGGAGAAGGAGGAGGAGGGGAGGAGGGGAGGAGGGGGAGGAGAAGGAAGAGGAGGAGGAGAAGGAAGAGGAGGAGGAGAAGGAAGAGGAGGAGGAGAAGGAAGAGAAGGAAGAGGGGGAGGAGAAGGAAGAGGAGGAGAAGCAGGAGGAGGAGAAGGAGGAGGAGAACAACAACAACAACAACAAAGTTGGAGGTATCACACTTTCTGATTTCAAGCTATATTACAAGCTATAGTGTGGTACTGGCATAAAAAACCATCATATAAACCAGTGGAAGAGAATAGAGAGCCCAGACAAAAACCCACACATACATGGTCCACTAAATTTTGACAAGGGCACCAAGAACACACAATGGGGAAATGATATTCTCTTCAATAAATGGTGCTGGGAAAACCTGATATCCACATGCAAAAGAGTATAACTGGACCCCTATCTTACACCACTCGCAAAAATTAACTCAAAATAGATCAAAGATTTAAATGTAAGACCTGAAACCATAAAACTCCTAGAGGAAAACATAGCAGAAAAGATCCTTGACATAGGTCTTGGCAACAATTTCTTGGATAAAACATCAAAAGTACAGGCACAAAAACTAAAATAAACAAGTGAGACAGCATCAAACTAAAGAGTTTCTGCATAGCAAGGAAACAATCAATGAATTGAAAAGGCAACCTACAGGATGGGTGAAAATATCTGCAAACCATATATATGATAAGGGGTTTATATCCAAAACATACAAAGAATTCATACAATAGCAAAAAAGCAGATAATACAATTTAAAAATGGGCACAGGACCTGAACAGACATTCCCCCCCCACACACACACACACACAAAAGACATACAAAAGGTATTTGAAAGGTGCTTAACATCACTAATCATCAGAAAAATGCAAATCAAAACCACAATGAGATATCATCTAATAGGGTGGCTATTATCAAAAAGACAAAAGATATCAATGATGGTGAAGATGTGGAGAAGAAGGACACTTATATGCTGTTAGTGGTAACGTATATTGGTATGGCCATTATGGAAAACAGTATGATTCCTTAAAAAATTTTAAATTGAACTACCATACCATCCAGCAATCCCAGTCCTGGGTATATATATCCAAAGGAATTGAAATCAGTACCTCAAAGAGATATCTGCACACCCACCTTCATTACAGCATTATTCAAAATAACCAAGATGAGGAAACAAGGTAAAGTGTCCTTCAACTGATGAATGGGTAAAGAAAATGGAATATTATTCAGCCACAGAAAGGAAGGAAATCTTGCCGTTTGCAACTACATGGATCAACCTGGAAGGCATTTTGCTAAGTGAAATAAGCCAGACTGAGAAAGACAAATACTGTATGATATCACTTACATGTGGAATATTAAGGGGGGGGGGGCAGTTTCACAGAAACAGAGAATAGAACGGTGGTTGCAAGGGCCAGGGGAAAATGGGAGCGGCATACATCCAAAAGTACAATTTTTCAGATTAGGAACAGTAAGTGCAGAGGAACTAACATACAGCGTGTTGGCTAGTTAATGCTATGGTATTGTTTACTTGAAAGTCACTGAGAGCAGATCTTAAGCATTCCCACCACAGAAAGAAAACAAAGTTAACTGTTGACTGTGAGCTGATGGATGTGTTCATTATCTTGCTCTTGGTGATTGTTCTGTAATGTGTACATATATCAAATCATCACGTGTACACTTTAAGTCTGTACAAATGTATTTGTTAATTATTCCTCAACAGAGTTTTTAAAAACGCTGCACATGTGGTTCCCAGGGACTTCAAACAGCTGCTGCGACCCTTACTGTCTGAGGCTTGGGAGGACCCGAGAAGCAAAGATCTATGCTGCTGCCTGTGACAAACACACCCTTAGACTTGACCCTCCCCCCACTCCCGGGGTCAGTGACATCCTGAATTCCCTTTTATCTTGAGCACTTTGAAGTCTCCCTTTGTGACAAGGGCAAAGTTAGAACGGGAATTATTTACTGTCCTAATAATTGCTACATAGACCCTGCACAGTCTTGGTTTTTGCCTTATCTTCTGGCTCTAGCAGAAGGCTTCTAAACGCCCATCACCACAGCTGCATAACCAGACGGGGACCCTTGAGATCAAAAGGCAGGGCCCCACCCCCAGGACAGAGTTTCTCTGAAATGGGAGAAGGCTGCCTTGCAGGATCACTCACCCCTTCTCGCCCCTCCGCCTTTTGTGGGATGTGGGTGTCACAGTGACAGGGAGGGGGCTGTAAAACTGAAAACCACAGGGAGAGGGCTTGGCCCACAGGGACCTCTGGGGAGGCCCTCTTTCTCCTCGCACCTGGGTGCTGCCTGGCTCCTTGTCGCCAGTCTGCCCAGTGAGGTCGATGAAGTTGCCTACTAGAACATGCAAATAAGGGGCGCCTGGGTGGCTCAGTCACTTAAGCATCCGATTCTTGGTTTGGGCTCAGGTCATGATCTCACAGTTCGTGGGTTTGAGCCCCTGCTTCGGATCCTCTGTCTCCTTCTCTCTCTACTCCTCCCCAGCTTGCACTCTCTCTAAAAAATAAATAAACATTAAAAAAAAAATTTTTTTAAAGAACATGCAAACAAACCAAGACAAAACAAACCACTTTAAGTTTAAGGGGGTCTCTCCCCACCCTGCACTGGAGGCTGCCCATCTTTGGAGGCAGAAACAGGTGTAACTGACAAGTGACAGACTTGAATTCAGACTCCTGGGTTCTAATTCCAACTGTTTGATGTGACAGGTCACGTGACCCCTCTATGCCTCAGGTTCTTCATCTATAAAACATGTAACACCTGCCTCATAGAGTTATTGTGAAATTAGATGGGAAAATCCAATGAGAACAAGAATGCTGGAGCAGGGTGGGGTCTCTGCTCCTGTTCCTTCTCCACCTCTTCCTGGGCTGGGCTACCCCTTCCCTTTCTCCTCCAACTGCCTCACTCCCCACTCTGATTCTTTTCTAGAAGAATATAGTTAGGGAGTCCGTTTGAGAGAATGTCTAGATCTTACACTATGGAAAGAGAATGCAGGACAGTGAAAGGTCTACCAGAATCAGAAAGAAAATCTGGATTCTGATGCTAAATCCAAGGTCCAGAGCAAGCTCCTCAAACCTCTTGGGCTGCAACCACAAAATAATGGGTCTGAGTGGATCAGCTCAAAGACCTCTTGTCACCCCAACCCTCGGACAGTGCATGTATTCAGAGGCCCAGCCTTGGATTCATGTGATCTGGGGTCTGCCTAACAATTCACATCAAGAGTCATGAAAGGACCAACTAAAACCTTGGAACCAGCACCTGAGAGTGGAGGGTGAGGGGGCACAGGCCTCTCCCATTGGAATCTCTACATCCATGGTTCACAAACAGTGGGCACTCACATCACCTGGGGGCTCACTGAAAATACATATTCCTGGACCTACCCCTAGAGATTCTGATTCTGTGACTTTGGGATGTGCTTGTACAACCTGGCAGTTTCTGATGCCACAGTCAGGGCACCACATCCTGACAAGCATGCTTTTTGTTTTTGTTTTTATTTATTTAAATTCAAGTTAGTTAACATACAGTAGTTTCAGGAGTAGAACCCAGTGATTCATCACTTACATGGGACACCCAGTTCCCATCCCAACAAGTGCCCTCCTTAATTAATGCCCATCACCCCTTTAGCCCATCCCCCTACCCACCTCCCCTCCAGCAATCCTCAGTTTGTTCTCTGTATTTAAGAGTCTCTTATGGTTTGCCTCCCTCTGTTTTTATCTCATTTTTCCTTCCCTTCCTCTACGTTCATCTGTCGTGTTTCCCAAATTCCACATGAGCGAAATCATATTTGTCTCTGACTTATTTCACTCAGCATAATACACTCTAGTTTCATCCACTTTGTTGAAAATGGCAAGATTTCATTCTTTTTGATTGTTGAGTAGTATTATTCCGTTGTATATATATATACCACATCTTCTTTATCCATTCATCAGTCGATAGACATTTGGGTTCTTTCCAAAGCACACCTGTATCCCTTGGATAAATACCTAGTAGTGCAATTGATGGGTCGTAGGATAGTTCGATTTTTAATTTTTTCGATTTTAATTTCCATACTGTTTTTCAGAGTGGCTGCAACAGTTTACATTCCCAGCAGCAGTGCAAAAGGGTTCCTCTTTCTCCACATCCTCACCAACATCTGTTGTTGCCCGAGGTGTTCATTTTAGCCATTCTGAGAGGTGTGAGGTGGTATCTCATTGTGGTTTTGATTTGTATTTCCTTGATGAGTGGTATTGAGCACTTTCTCATGTGTCTGTTAGTCATCTGGATGTCTTCTTTGGAAAAGTGTCTATTCATGTCTTCTGCGCATCAAGCATGCTCTTAATAAAGGCTTCAACCATGTGTGATGGAAGGTAGCCCCACCCCCACCCCACATGGCTCTGCACTCACCTGATGAATACCTTTGGCCATGTTACCTCCCTTCTCTGAACCTGTCTGCTCTTCTATAAAGTGTGGTTAATAACACCTTCCCTCAGGGAATGAGTTGTCACTTTTGAAGACAGGTTCCCTGGGCCATGAGTCTGCTCTTCCATATATATACTGAGGAGTCTCTTTGCGTATCAAAAGTAGATGCCAGGAGAGAGAGGAGTGATTGATTGATTGATTCATTCATTCATTCATTCATTCATTCAAGAGAACAAATCTACACCTTTATTTACTTTTCAGTCAGTTTAAATCCTTGAGGGGTACAGCATCACACGGATTCTGTGGCCAATGGCTTTAGCATGAAGGTTACTTCGGAATTTGGCACGGACCATGCCATTGTTCCCATGAGCGTGAGGTACCACTTCCCAGATTACTCTGGTTTTATTTGGTTTGCCACCAGGAGTGTTGTTGTTCTTTGCTTTGTACATATAAGCACCTCTCTTGCCTAGATAGAATTCAGTTTCATCTCGAGCATAAACACCTTTTAAGAAGACATGTGTGATCCCTCTGGTTCCAGAGACCCCACTTACAGCCAGCAAAAAAATGGCTGTGGACCACAGCCTTCCAGGAGCCCTGTTCCCAGAAGGCCTCCACAGGTTCCAAGATGGCAGAAAGAGAAAGGCCCAGGAGAGAGGGGATTTAAATAGGCAGGACTGTAGCATCTCAGCCCTCCAAATGTTCTTCCAAGGCTGGCTGATCCAGCCACACTTTAATTTTACAAAGTCCTGATCAGGTGAGAGCAGGTGCCTCCCTAAGCCCGGGTGCATCTTTCACAGACACGGTCTTTGCTGTATGAACCCTACAAGCGTGGCATCTAGAGGCCGACCGAGGTTTGAATCCTAGCTCTGCCACTCAGCAGCTGTGTGACCTCAGCAATAACTTTCCCTTTACATTTACAGAATCAGGAAAATATGAACTCAACCGGTCGTGGTAAGGATAAACAAGGTGATCAATGCAGTGCATGGGCAGAAGGTCTAATGCTATCAGACCATTACTGTCGTTGTCAGATTGGCAGACTCTGGACCTTCCTGGAAAAAGCATGAGCTGTGAGAAGAGGGGTAGAATCCTCACCAATTAGGCACTAACCTTATTTCTTTAAAAAAGAGCTTTATGGTCGTGTAACTAACAGGCTACACCACTGACCCATTTTAGATGTATGACACAATGGCCACCACCCAATCCCTCCAGCACCCTGGCCCACCCACGGCAGCCACTAATCTACTTCCCATTGCTCTAGATTTGCCCTTTCTGCACATTTCATATAAGTACAATTTTATTTCAAATATTTATTTGAGAAAGAGAACATACACGCATGAGAGGGGGAGGGGAGGAGAGAGAGGGACAGAGGATCTGAAGCGGGCTCTGCACTGTCAGCACAGAGCCCGACATGAACTCACGAACCACGAGATCATGACCTGAGCCAAAGTGGGACGTTCAACCGACTGAGCCACCCAGGCACCCCTCATACAAATACAATTATATGTGGTCTTTTGTGACGGGGTTCTTTCATTTGCCATGTTTTAAGTCTCATCCATGTTGCAGCATGTATGTACTTTGTTCCCTTCTGTGCCTGAATGATACTTCATTTTATGGAAAAATCTCATTTTATTTATCCATTCATCTGCGGATAAACATTTGGGTTGGAGCTGTTATGAATAATGCTGTGACAAACACTGCTATACAAAGTGCTATGAACATTCATGTTCACGCTTTTGTGTGGACATGTGTTTTTAGTTCTTGGGAGAGAGGGGAGTTGCTAAGTCAGAAAGACTCTGTGCTAAAACTTTTAGGAATTGCCAGACTGGGTTTCCAAGCAGCCACACCGTCTTACTTTCCATCAGCAGAGCCACAGGGTTCCGATTTCCCCGCATCCTCAACACGTTATCTTTTTTATTACAGGTGTCCCAGTGGGTGTGAATGGTAACCTTGCATTTTTATTAAATTCTACTATGTTTTTGTGAGTTTTTACAAATGTACTTGCAGCCTAATGTTAAAGCTATGGAATAGTTTATAGAAGGAAAGTAAATGAAATATCCCCTGAAGGAAAGGTTGTAACAGAACAAAGATAGGGAGCTGCCCTCTGAAAGGTGAAACAGAACAGCCCCAGAGAGAGCACATGGCACTGTAGAATGTGGCACACAGGGAGGTTGTACGTGGCACACGGGGAGGTTGTACGTGGCACACGGGGAGGTTGTGTGTGGCACACTGGCAGGCTTATAGAAAAATGCTTCAGGCCTGCTTGTTCCCTCTTAATGTTCCATTCCCTTTAATTCACAAATGACTTTCTGGATCTGTAAAAAAAAAAAAACAAACAGGCCCTTTTTCAACAGGGTGGTATTCCTGACAAAACTCTATATTCAAATAAATGTCAGCTGACTGGGGCGCCTGGGTGGCTCAGTCGGTTAAGCGTCCGACTTGGGCTCAGGTCATGATCTCGCGGCCGGTGAGTTCAAGCCCCGCATCGGGCTTTGTGCTGACAGCTCAGAGTCTGAAACCTGCTTTGGATTCTGTGTCTCCCTCTCTCTCTGACCCTCCCCTGTTCATGCTCTGTCTCTCTCTGTCTCAAAAATAAATAAACGTTAAAAAAATCTTGAAAAAACAAAGAAATGTCAGCTGACAAACCAATTTGGGTTTTATTATTCTTTGCTCCTCCAGATAAGACCTACTACCCAACATTAATCTATCACACAGAATGTGGCTGCTGTTTGCCAACTGAAGAGCTAAAATAAATTCCCTATTTCTGTGCCTTGATGGGCCCTCTCAGGACGTGTCTAGGTGGTTCAGTGAGAGCCATTTTCACAGAATTACAGCTGATTGCCTAGGTCATTACCAGTCTCCACCTTCAGGCAGAAGCACTTAAAGTGCCCCAGTCAGAGGAGTGCATCTGCTGTTTTTAGCTTGAAAGATAAGGACAAATAGTCCTTAACTTCTCAATGTCTGTCCCCTCAGGCCAAGTCGGCCAGTGGGAGGCTTACCACCCACAAACTCTGTAACCAGATACCGATGAGGAGAAGGTGTGTTAGTAAGTGACCTCAGGCATGCCCAAGGCAATAGTGAGGAACAAACAGAAAAGGAGGAAGAAGAAAATGGGGGGGTGGGCGTGTAAACTAAGAAGGAAGAAAATCATGCCACTGGGAAAGAGCCTGGCTTTGCCGGCCCTCAAAGGCAGCTGTGTGTCACAGTCAACAGTGGTTTACCCTGTGGGCCAGACTGCCCTACAAGGAGCCACAGGCTCTGCAGATTTTGCAAGAAGTCTGCGGCACACATATACCAAGCATGGCCTATAAATGGAAAAGTCTTATTCTGCAGTTTTCCAAATACACATAGATCTGGTGTGGATGATGAAATACTTCTCATTTGTAAATGCATGAGTAATGATTTTTCTCATTGTCTATTGTTTTTCTAATCACTGGACAACTAGAGCACAACAATGTTCATGTTAAAGGGTGGCTTTGTTTTTGAAAGGTGTAAAAGCACCTTCACGTAGCAGTTCATACGTATGTGTGTGTAAATATATTAATATGTATAGGTCCTAAATGTCCACTAATAGGGGACAGGAAAAATAAGTATGGTTTAGCACAGGGGTCAGCAAACTATGGCCCAAGACCTGTCTTTGTAAATAGTCTTACTGGAACGCAGCCATTCAACTTGTTTGCATATTGTCGATATGCTGTGCAATAGTCGGGACAAAGGCTGTATGGCTCAGAAAGCTTAAAATATCTACTATTTGCCCCCGTTAATGTTTGCAGACTCCTGGTATAGCACATCCTGAAACACACTGCAGCGTGCAGGTGCATGCGAGTGAACAGGGAAGTAAGGGGGGGGTGCGAATCCCAAGAAGGCTCCACACTGTCAGCACAGAATCCACCGCATAGCTTGATCCCACGAACCATGAGATCATGACCTAAGCCGAAATCCAGAGTCAGACACTTAACCAACTGAGCCACCCAGGTGCTCCGCACTGCAGCTACTTAAAAATAAAGTCAACACCAACTGCATATAAGAACAAGGAAAGACGTCCGGACACTGTCTCCTGAGGTGAGTGGGTCCCATTTGTTTGGGTTGCACTCAAGGACAGGAATTCCAGTGCTGGGGAAGCACAAGACCTGGGAGGGAAAACCGAACTCTGGGCACCGATGCCTGAGAGGGGCAGCCCCTACACCATCCGGCCCCAGTCCGTCCCCAACCTTGGAGAGGCCTGGCGGTCCCTCCACAGCTCCAGCCCCTGAAAGACTTCTCCACGTGTCCGTCCCCTGGGGCCAAGGACTGTTGAGGGCTGTGGAGGGAACATCCCCTCTTCCCTCCCTGGTTCTGAAAAGGATAAACAGGGAAAGAGTAAGGATGGAAGCTCACATATGACCACGGCTTCAGGTCAGTTTGCCCACACTGAGCCCCAGAATCCAGCAGACGTCCCCGCTGAGGTAGAGCTGCGCCAGAAGGCCCGGGCCTGCCGAATGGCATGTTGACGTCCACTGACGTGGAGGCGGCAGGCCACACGCATTAACTCCATCCCCACAGCAGGACACAGTAAACCCCGGACACGAACACACCCACGCTGTGGACCCTGACCCCTCCGAGGGCAGGGTGAGTGGGCATTTTCTCTGTAGCACACTAAGTGTGCAATCTTAGGCAATTTCTTCCCCTTTCCATTCATGACACAGGGTAACCGTGAGGCTTAAAACTCTGCATACCAAGACCTGAGCACAGCACCTCGCATCTAGCAATGCTAATATTTAGTAAACGTTATTGTCTTATTGTTCCGATGGCAGTCCAGTTTTTATAGTAAGGGCATATTTTGCTCCTGTGACCGATGATAGAACACCTGCTCCGACTCCCTCCCAGTGGTTCTGACTGTTGACTGACAGGCAGGAAACCGCTATGAAAAGTGTAAATCCTGAGCCAAACTCTGAGTACTAAAAAAGTACTAATTAAGTACACACTTCATATACAAACCATAGTCAGAGGAAAGTCAATAGCCTAAAATGCTTTTATAAGAAAGAAAGAAAGAAAGAAAGAAAGAAAGAAAGAAAGAAAGAGAAGGGAAAGGGAAAGGGAAAGGGAAAGGGAAAGGGAAAGGGGAAGGGAAGGGAAAGGGAAAGGGAAAGGGAAGGGAAGGGAAGGGAAGGGAAGGGAAAGGGAAAGGGAAAGGGAAAGGGAAAGGGAAAGGGAAAGGGAAGGGAAAGGGAAAGGGAAGGGAAGGGAAGGGAAGGGAAGGGAAGGGAAGGGAAGGGAAGGGAAGGGAAGGGAAGGGAAGGGAAGGGAAGGGAAGGGGAAGGGAAGGGAAGGGAAGGGAAAGGGAAAGGGAAAGGGAAAGGGAAAGGGAAAGGGAAGGGAAAGGGAAGGGAAAGGGAAAGGGAAAGGGAAAGGGAAGGGAAGGGAAGGGAAGGGAAGGGAAGGGAAGGGAAGGGAAGGGAAAGGGAAGGGAAGGGAAAGGGAAAGTGAAAGGGAAAGGGAAAGGGAAAGGGAAAGGGAAGGGAAGGGAAGGGAAGGGAAGGGAAGGGAAGGGGAAGGGGAAGGGAAGGGAAAGGGAAAGGGAAGGGAAAGGGAAAGGGAAAGGGAAAGGGAAAGGGAAAGGGAAAGGGAAAGGGAAGGGAAAGGGAAAGGGAAGGGAAAGGGAAGGGAAGGGAAGGGAAGGGAAGGGAAAGGGAAAGGGAAAGGGAAAGGGAAGGGAAGGGAAGGGAAGGGAAGGGAAGGGAAGGGAAGGGAAGGGAAAGGGAAAGGGAAAGGGAAAGGGAAAGGGAAGGGAAGGGAAGGGAAGGGAAGGGAAGGGAAGGGAAGGGAAGGGAAGGGAAGGAAAAGAAAAGACTCTTAATTCAAAATGACCAACTGAGCACAAAAATTCATCTCCTATACCTCCCAAGCCCCCATGAAAATGATAGAAAAGCAGCAGAATAAAAGTGTTAAACACCAGGGCGCCTGGGTGGCTCAGCTGGTTAAGCATCTGACTTCAGCTCAGGTCGTGATCTCACAGTTTGTAAGTTCAAGCCCCGCGTCGGGCTCTGTGCTGACAGCTCAGAACCTGGAGCCTACTTCCGATTCTGTGTCTCCCTCTCTCTCTGTCCCTCCCCCACTTGAACACACTCTCTCTCTCTCTCTCTCTCTTTCAAAAATAAATATACATTAAAAAAAAAAAGTTAAACACCTACCACAAAGAGACTGGGAAAGGAACATGTCTGACAAGAGACTTAAACACATTCTGGAAAACCACAGAGGGAGGTCTGCTGAGGCAGGCCCTACTCTCTCCTGTATTTAATGACTGAACTTCCATTCACTCAAACTCACAGAAGGTGCCCTGACTGTCCCTCCTATAGCCAGCTCCCTGGTTCCTGGTGAGCAAGGGCAAGAAAGCGAAAGGTGGCAGGCATCCCCTGGGCCTCTACCCAACACGAGTCCCAGTCCCTGGCCCTTCTACATAGGGGGTCCACAATCTCCTTTTCAAACTGGAAATCAGAAGGGAAAATACAAAGTGATTTGCTCAAGTTCAGTGCAGCTGGGGGCCAAGCCCGGCTGGGACTGGGGCCTGCCCCACACCACCTACCCCATTCCCCACCCGAAGCCACCCACCACCAGCACATCTCTAAACCAAAGTATCAGAGCAGAATGAAAGCACAACTTCTTGCCCTTTTATAGCTGCTGAGTCAGCGGGGAAGTGGGACACCCAGGGAAAGGCCACACACAGAGCCCCTCAGGCCCCTCTCTCCTTACAGAGCAGTGCTTTCCTCCCACTTCTTTCTACAAAACTGGGGTCTGTTTTGAGAATATTTTTTGAGGTGCTGGGAGGATGACACATCCATCATCGCTTACACTCTAGAATCCACAGAGCCTGCCCTGCCCCCTGCAGATGTCCTGCATCGTCTGAGAAGCGGCCACCGCTCCATCCCCCAAACAAAGAAAAGCAGAAGGAACAAGAGAAGTATACAATGGTTTAATAGAAACCACTCGGTGACTGTAAATGATTCTATACAAAATAAACCTTTAAAACTGGTTACGAAGTCACACCCACCACAGGAGGTGATCAAACGCATTAGGTGAAGTTACCTAAAAGGTGTTTGCAAACTGTTTAGAATCAGAGCAGAGGCCTGCAGAATCTTTAGCTCTTCTGTCCACAATGTTTCTACCAAAGTTAGTTGGTTTACCGAAGCCACTTCTTCATCTTTCATATGAGAAACCTGGAAAGCATTTTAAAATTATTTTTTTCTTGCAGTAAAATATACATAAACATAAAAGTGACCATTCTGACCACTTTTCAGTGAATACTTCAACGGTACTAGGTACACTCACAATGTTATGTGAGCATCGCCACCACCCACCCCACAAGTTTTCCATCGTCTCTAACGGAAATTCTGTACCCTATTAACACTAACTCCCCAGCCCCTGGTAACCTCTACTCTACTTTCTGTAGACTCTGAATTTGCCCACTCTAGATAACTCATATAAGTGGAATCACACAGTATGTGTCTTTTGGTATTCTAGTTTATTTCACCTAGCATAAGGTCTTGAAGATTCATTAAAATTATTTTTCAATCCCAGTAATGTTTTCATTAAAATGAGTTGATTTCTCATTTAATTAAAACATTTGCTAAATAAAAATATTTTTTAAAAAAAGAGTACTTGAAAATTTATCCAATATAAACACAATGCTAACGGTCAAAAAAACCCCAGAAATTACACCAGTGTTCATCTATTTAAGCATCAAACAATGCCCGAATAAGGTGTAACAACAAGTACAAAATAGGTAACTTCTTAATCAAAACACTTCTTTAGCAGAAGAATGCGATATTCTAGAAGCATACCTTTTGAAGCACTGCATTGGTCTCCTCTATGAAATAATGGCATATTTTCTGGGCTATGTCCAAACTTCTCTTCTCATTTGTATCTGAAATGATTTCTCCAAGAAGTATTTTTTTCCAGCATGTACTAGAACCAAATTGTTCAGTAACATGATGTCAGCAGGCTCTCAAAAAGTAAAGAAGGCTTTTACACCTCAACACAACACACAAACTCTTCTCCTGTTTTTCTAGAAGCATAATAAAACTCACTAACCTCCCTTAACTCCCCCCACAGATTCCCTAACCTCCCCCCACATGCAGCTCCTGTGTTGAAGCAGACAAGGTATAGAAGCAAGAAGGAGGAACAAGCGAGAATAAGAATCAAGGCAACTGCCGCTCTTTTGAGGGCAGGCACTGAACTGTGTTGTCATCGCAATCCTGTGTCTGGCACGTAGTTAGGTGGAGTCATGTCCACCAGCCACGGAAACAGAGCAGATGACAGAACAGGAAGGTGAGTTCCAGCCAAAAGGACTAAGGACTAAGGAAAAAGGTAGAAGAAGTTTCCTTCTCTTCAAGTGACTTTCCTAAACTATGGTAAACTGGACAGAACATGTTTCACAAAGTAAAATGCTCTCAAGATGGAAGGAGGAATCTACGATGAAGCCTTCCCGTACACACAGGTCATTCCCATTTTAGAATCCAAATATATGTAGGAAAAGGGGTTGAGGGGGCAAGTGGGGCCAACTTTCTGCAGGCAGAGGAACGTAAGTGCTTCAGGGTAAGCAAGAGGGAGCCACAGCGAGATCTGAACCAGAAGGTGGCAGAGCCAAAACTACATGCTAGAAAGCAGCACTAAGCAGAGAGGAAGAGAGTGGAGGAAGAGATTCTGGATGCAGAGAATCTGAAGTGGAATGGCTTAGGAAGGGAAAAGTAGGTGACAAGTGTCACATCAGAGTTGAAGTATACACAAGTCACTTAGAAATTCAGAACAGCTGGCAACCCACACAGGGAATAGTCTTAAAGGTCTTGAACTCTAGAGATTACAACTGAAACCTCAGGAGTAGCTAAGTTTTCAAGGAAGGTAGGAAGGATGGATGGATGGATGGATGAATGGATGAATGGAAGGAAGGAAGGAAGGAAGGAAGGAAGGAAGGAAGGAAGGAAGGAAGATATGCTATATGCTATTCCATATTTTCACTAGATGCTAGGCACAGTGTTTCATATAAACCAATCATCTAATTGCATCTTCACAATTACCTAGCAAAGAAGGCATTATTATCCCCACGTTAGACACAAAGCAACTGAGAATTGGGAACAGTAAAGAACCCACCCTAAGTGACAAAGCTCAGGAGAGGTAGAAACAGCATGCAAACACAGAGCCGGCAGAATCCTGGCCTTGGGCTTCTTCTGCCACACCACTCCAGACCATTAGGAGTAAGTCAAAGGGCGGAAAAGCGGTCCAAGGGTGACCTTTGGGAAACAGCCTGTTGTTTTATTTAATTTGAGGTATGTGCCTAAGGACTTATACCTTTTTCCAAGAAGGACTTAAAGACCCTTAACATGAGCACACAGGAGATGAAACAGGTGAGATGAATGGACAGGAAAACAAGACAAAGGAATATCAAGGAAGAAGGAGAAGATACAACCAGGATACACTGCATGCCTTCAAATGCTACACATTTGAAGGAACCACAGGCTTGCCTCTGAGTTTTCTAGCAAGCAATAAAGAGAAAGAAACGTATCAGACACAGAATCCACAATGACTGTAAAATAAAAACACCCCATCTGCTGAGAATGAACACAACTCTTTCTGCTGTTGAGACCGGGAAGTAAGTTTTCTCCCTGAGTCCCTGCAGAAAAAGAGGTAAGCCATATCTTAACAGCTGCCATTGAATGAGTACCAGCTACTTGGAGGCACAATGCTAAGGGTTATCTCTAGGCATCAATTCATTTAGTCCTCCCAACTGCTCAAGGACCGGGTCACCATCTTCAGCAAGTCCTCTTTTCAAGTGGTTTCTCTCACCTGAGCTTTTGCCAAGTAGTGGACCCAGGCTGAAGGAGCTGCCTGGACCAGGCAACACGCAGCCATATAAGCGGACAGTCCTTTCCATGCTGGGGGAGGGACTGGCAGCCTGAAGGTAATGTTAAGGAGCCGAACCAGGACGTGTGTCTACACCGGGGCTCCTCTACCCGCCTCCCCCATGGAAAGGCCTCTCGTTTAGTAGGGGTCTGGATCTGCCCCCAGGGAGGATATAGCTCCCCAAGAAGCGATTTGTCCCCAGGGGAAAACTCGGTACTCAGAGGCTTCCCCCTGAACAGTGACGATGCATTTTTTAAAAATATTTCCTCTAAACAATGCAGGTCACCAGGGAAAAATACCTGAGAATAAAAAGTTCTCAGGGCCACATACTCTGATTATGACTCTAAAACCAGAATTCCAGAAATGGCAAAAACTTAGAAGTGAAACACTCACCACGCGGGCAAGTTCCATAAAGAATAAGCCACCCCGGGGCGCCTGGGTGGCGCAGTCGGTTAAGCGTCTGACTTCAGCCAGGTCACGATCTCGCGGTCTGTGAGTTTGAGCCCCGCGTCAGGCTCTGGGCTGATGGCTCAGAGCCTGGAGCCTGTTTCCGATTCTGTGTCTCCCTCTCTCTCTGCCCCTCCCCCGTTCATGCTCTGTCTCTCTCTGTCCCAAAAATAAATAAAAGTTGAAAAAAAAAAAGAATAAGCCACCCAGTACACAATGGCATGTCTTCCTCCTCCCAGGCTGACTGTTTGAACTTAAGCTAAAAGAAGCCCCTGGGTTATGTCCAGGTTTAAGTACTGCTCATGACCGACACACGTGAAACTTACAATTCTTCAGCTTCCAGACATAACAACTTAAGCGCTGTGAGTAACCTCCAAGATGGTCCATCCCATCCAAATGTCAAATTTCTAAAGCATAAGAACAAACAATGACACACCTGTCATTTCAGTACCTCATGACACCGTGGCAATGGCTGAAGAGCCAAACATTTTCTGAAGGGGCTGAACATTATGTAACACTTTGTATGGCATCTTGGTCACAATAGTAAAAGAGAAAACTAAGTCCTCAAATACGTAAGAAGAAAGCCAGAGTCAAAACAAAACAAAACAAACAAAAAAACCCCACAAAACTCTTTCTTTAAAAAAAAAAAAGGTAAAAAACAACCTTCCAACAGATTGTGATAAGGAGCTGAGCCTGGCCAGAGCAAGAGGTCACATGCCACAGGCCCCAGAGATGAAAGGTGAAGAATGTGCATCACCCCGGGCATCAGACAAATGGCAACCACCACAGCCAGACTGCTCTCACACTGCTACCAGATCATTTCAAATTTGGTTTCATTTACAGGAGAAAATCTGAAAGGAGAGCCTCGAACCCTGTGTATCCCACTTGGCGTGGAATCACCTAGCCGCCCCCACCAGCCCTGCTCCCTGAATGCCTGCAGCACGCCGCAGGGTGACTGAGGGCCAGCGAGGCCTGCGGCAGCCTGATGCCATCCCACCTGACCACGTGCTGAAGGCACGTCAGTCTCCCAACCGATATAAACAGGGCTTTCTTTTGGTTCGATCATTTAATACTTCAACTTTGTATCTTATATTCCCAAATAATCTTCTTGAAAAGCATCTTACACTCTCATGTGCCCGCATCAAACACGATTTAGTACACACAGTAAATGCTCAGCAAATACCTACCTGTCAACTGGAACAAGTCAGGAGGTATCTCAGACCTACAGAAACCCTACCCTCCATTTTCTCATCAAAGTTTCCTGAAGGAATAATTTTAAGAAACACTCACTCTATAAAGTCATGATCCTTTAAAATGGAAATCTTCTTGTTCATCTGTTTATCTGTTGATGGAAGATATTTAACAAGTATATCTATATAAAATAAAAAGATCAGAACGAAATTTAGGGTGTCATTCGACAGACATGTGCGCCTTCTAAAGTTATTCTACCTTCTCAACAATCAAGACGTGTGTGAACAGTTTTCCCTAATTCACATCGAAAAGCTCCAGTGGAGCCCAAGTCAATGAATCTTTATTTGGCCCCTGAAAAGCTACAAGAATTCCAGGGCAAGGGACCAAACATCCACAGTCTCAACGCATGTTCCCACTAAGCCAATGAACCCACAAAATCAGGTCGTTAGGACAGTGGCAGGATGCTGGGAAGCTACACTGACCAGAAACGTAGGAGCTGTACAAACATGAGGAATTGTTTGGAACATAAAGGTTTCAAGAGCCAGAATTCAAAATTGGATATTTCTGATTGTGATCATAAGCAATAACATGCAAAAATTAAAGTTTTTGGGGGTAACAGGGTAATCAGGGTAATGCCTGATTTTTCTGTTTTTAAAATTTCTCTTTTGGGGTGTCTGGGTGGCTCAGTCAGTTAAGCGTCAGACTTCAGCACAGGTCATGATCTCGTGGTCTGTGAGTTCAAGCCCTGCATTGGGCTCTGTACTGACAGCTCGGAGCCTGGAGCCTGCTTTGGATTCTGTGTCTCCCTCTCTCTCTGCCCCTCCCCAGCTTGCTCGCTCTCTCTCTCTCTCTCAAAAATAAACATTAAAACCTTTTTTTAATTTCCCCTTCATATTTGTATGCTTTTATTTTTTAATGTAAAAATAACTAAAATGTAAACTTTGTTCAAAACTGACAAATTAATATTTCATGGTCATCAATATTAAAGCTATTCTGATAACAGGAGGTTAATCTCAAAGCTAGTTTTCTAAGAGACCCAGCAAGGCCCAGTTTTTGCTTTTTTAGTTCTATTTTGAGAAATAATATTATTATTCTGCCTACAGGATGGAGTTGTTTCACCTTGAACAAAAGTTTCCATTTCCATCAGAATTGTTTTAAAACTATCCCAAATTAAGCATTCAGTAAACCTCTGGCCACATTTCTTCATAGCCTAGAAAACTCTTTCTCTGCTGCATCAAGAGAAGGGAAGAAATCAATTTTCTATGTACTGTTATTAATATTACATTTGGAATTTCCACAGCATAAATTTAATAGCTCAATTATTCCTTTTAAATAGTAATACCAATGATGGCTAGTTAGTAGGCTGCAAAAAACAGAAATGAAATCAAGATTTCATCATGACATTAAACACCCCAAAATAAGGACTGTGTAAAAGATTTATTCCTGTGATTACCACAGTGCCTCACACAGTAGGTGCCTAAATAAATTTTTATGTTTTGCTCTCCAATCTATCCTGTAGTTAGTGACAGTGACAATGTCTCAGTACAAACATTTCTATTTCTTCTCATCTTTTCAATATTATATTCATTTCCTCAGCGGTTTTCCTTTTCTTCTGTTCTACTGTCCGACCTAACCCAACACAACTTTTCTCAGTTCTTCCTATCCTCGATATCGATGAAGGCTTTGTTGTTTCACTGGCCCTATCTAAGGGAAGATAAATGGTATATATGTTAAGGTTTTGCCATTTTTACTAAAACTTAAAAAAACTATATCCCAAGATGGGGAGGAAAAAAGAGTTCTATCATCTTAGTAAGAACAAAGTTGATTCCAACCTTCTGAGACATAAACACAAGCGTGAGGATTATGGATGGAAACAAATCCATACTCCAGGAGCAGTCGCTGATTATCATGAGGGCCATAGCAGATGAACACCTCTTCATGTTTCCTACAGCTTGAAGCTGTTCTAATTTCATAACAGCGAGTTTCCTCATTAAATGCTGCTTCTACCTAGAAAGGAAAATTGTTCATGTTTTTTTAAAGCCAAGCATACAACTAAAATTATTAAGTTATTGTATTAATTTACGGCAGATGCAGCTTTCAAACACTCATCACTGAATTTAACCACCCGTGGAAAAAGCCACACCTGCACTGGGGCCTCTTGTTTGCCTCCACGTCACCCCTCTGTAAGAGAGGGGGTCCTGTCCGAGGATTCTCGGGATGGCTGCACACATGACACCTGACAATGGACAGGTAAGACTGACAGCTGTTTACCAGTCACATATACAGCAATAAGGACACACCAGCCACACAGGGCTAACCGGGGGCTATACTCAGGAGCAGTGTGACCAGCAGGGGCCATGGGGAGCAGGATTTGGAGTAATGGGAGGTGACCCCCTGGCTCTCATGGGAAGATGTGATTGCTTGCTTGAATAGTTTCAAGGACTGGCGGGAAGGTGAAACCCGTTAGGTTGAGGCCAGGTGGGGTGCTCTAGTCTAGCTGATGGGGCCACCGCGGGGGGTGGGGTGCATATCCAGCGAGAGCCGGGGAAATCAGCCTAGCCTCTGGGGGGCCCTGTGAGACCCAAAGACATCAAGGCAGCACATGAATTTCAGGTTTTACAATACACAGCCTTTGAGCAGCAGGATATCGATTGACACAATCACGTGGATTTTGTGACAATCCTGTTAGTTAATAGATGAGAAAGGAAAAGATGATCTACCTGCTCTCCACAATAAGGAGTGGGTACAGGCACAGAGGCCTCCATACTAAGCAGTAAATCCCAGTGAGGGCAAGGACCAGCAACAGGCTGAAATTGCCAGCTTGCCGCACAACAGATGAGGGCTATGGTCTCAAGTCATGGGCCAAAAGCCAGCTGCAACTCTTTAGACCAAGGACCCGCCATCTTTTTTCCATAGAGGGCCAGAGGGCAAATATTTCAGGCTTTGCCAGAGCCCTGGGGCCACATGCCCACAGGCCATAGTTTGTGATGCCCCTACACTTGGCTGTGAAATCACTGGTTTAGAGCACAAATGCACTAACAGCCCAATACAAATAAAGTCACGCCAAGGAGGACTCAGTCCCCGTGTCCAGCATCCTATTACACTGCATGCCGCCAACATTATTTCACTGACATCAATCACAGACACACCCATCTAACCTCCACCTCCTTTGCTTAATATTTCTACATTAAACGCATATTTCTACAAAAGAACAAGCAGGCAAGGAGACTGCCTCGGCCTAAGAAAGCATAGTACAGGCCTCTCTGCGCTCTCCTCTCACTGGCATGTGGGCTAACCAGATGCCATCGATCTTCTCCATATGGGGTAGAGTATGAAGAGAACAGCATGGGCAAGGGCCCAGCCAGTGTATCTCAAGTGTACCCTGAGCAGGTTACAGGTAAGCTGACACGTGGCTACCTCTGCCCTCGAAGCCAGGCACTTAACCCCAGCAAGCCTACAAACATCATCATCTCCGTTATGTGCCACAGGGGAAAAGGGCTGGAGACGAGATCTAGGACTACCTCCCAAAGAGGGTTTCTTTAATATTTCCCCAACTCCATTTCCCCACAGATATCCATCCATTCAGTAAAGGTTTATCGAATGCCCACTAGGTGCCCGGCCCCACAACGAGCACTGTGGTTACAGGGCAGAACAAGGCATAGTCCCCGTCCTCACACAGCTCACGGAGGGGGTCGTAAGTCAGTCAGTGATCGTGGCAAAGGTCAATGCTGACAGCAATGCCACCACATGTGAGAGGGAACAGGGCAGCAATCTGGACCTCAGCCCCCACGCTGGCAGGAGAAGGAGGATGCTGCACCAAAGGTGAGTGTGGGGGGCTGCTGGTTAAGGTCATCCAGGGGACACAGCACTGAGCGCTGTGGGTGAAAACACAGCAAAAAAAAAAAGGGACGCCACGCAGGGAAAACGGGGCTGGGAGAAAGGACAGAAAATTAGCTGGTGGCAGGCAGGTTTACCTAACGCCAACAACACCTCTCTCTATGGTTTCAAAGTCACAGGTTCTACACGTCAGAGTCCCTCCTGTCCGATCAGAACGTGCGCCCTCGTCAACTGCTCACCTGCACACGGGGGCTGTGGTTCAGCAGATCCAGGTACGGGGCGAGCGCACAGGTGTCTGGCTCCGCGGAAAAGCAGCGCCTCCGCCTGGGCTTCACATACACGGCCCTGGTGTTGACCGTACACCAGGCCCACAGGAGGGCACGGTAGCTAAAGATGCTCCCGACGGCCTCGGAAAACAGAGGCTGCAGGGAAGAGAAAAAGCCTCTGGAGGAAGAAAAGAACTCTCGCACACGGGCTCTCTGCTCTTCGGCCTTTGCTCTCAAGGGTTTGGGAAAAAGATTCACCACTTCTGGCTCCAAGCAAACGGGGCAGGTGTAGGCCTTTGGTAAAATCTCTAGGTAAGGTTTCCAGACGGACTGGTCCCCAGCATGCTTTTCTGAAACCAGAAAGGTACACAGAGCCAGCAGAGGAGATGGAGGAGGCCGCCATCTGTTAAAATGAGAAGCCAAACATAATTTAAATTATTAAAAGGCAGATTAAAAGAATTACTTTTATTCAAAATATGGAAGGAGCTAGAGACACAGATATCCCAGTGGTGTTTTCTGCTCCCAGAGGAACTGTAGCCAAACTGTGACTACACTCGGAGTTTATTTGACGCACCCGACAGGGGGTCTCTTGCCTCCTCAAACTTTCCTCTCCAGATTGCACCGTGATGTAAGTGCCCCAAAGAAGTCACACTGATAAGCGACAACTGACTCACTAACCCAAAGTTCCAGCTTTGTTTTTAGGGATTCCTTTTTGTAAACAGCTTCTCTGCTTCCAACTTGGTTCTCCAGTTTTAAAGCTTTTGCTCTGTTTCACTTAATTCACTTGGCTAAGCGTATCAAACACGGTAGGGAAAAATGGGTGGAAAGAATCTGGACCTGCCCCATCCAATACAGTAACCACTGAGTACTTATAGCTATTTCAGTTTTAGTTTTTTTAATTAAACGTAGCATTTAAAATTCAATTCCTCAATCATGTAAGCCACATATCAAGCACTCAATAGCCATATGTGGGTAATGGCCACCATACTAGACCAGGCAGAGCGAAACACCCATTTCTATCACTGCAAAGCTCTACTGCATGATACTAACCCAGAGAGAAATTCAAGAAACTCATTATATATTTGCTAACGTTTTAATTCCTAAATTTACCCACTCTATTACCAATTATACCTTGCAGTATTTTTATTTGTTACCAATAAAAAGATCTCATGTTGCATGAATGTATTTAGAAAAGTTTTCATTAATCTCACAGTCCAGATTCTACACTGCCAATTATCCTACTCAAAATTTCAGAATGATACAGAAAATGTTAATACAAAGAGTATCCTTGCTTCTACTCAGGTCAATAAAGATACATTTGCCTTCAGAAAAACATGTGGAGGAGATTAAAAGTCCAGAATTTACCCTGGATTAAGAAGCAACATAATCTTTCAACCCTCATGATTTAGAAACCCCTTCTGCTAAGGATCTTGCTCACTCTGTCCTCATAAAAGTCCCCCAAAACAAAGGCCCCCATAACAAAAGCCAGAAAACAGTTCTCAGCTCCTTTTTTGGCCTTCTCTCTTCTCTGCTAAGCAAAACTAACTCATAATGTCAACAGCTCTTCATAGTTGAAAGAGAATTCAACCATGTACAGTAAGGGTAAAAATAAGAGTAACATTTGTCAAGACCTACTACGATGGAGAACAGGCTACGAGGAGTCAAGGTACTCAGAATGATTTACATCTATTCTTCCATTTTATCTTCATTTTCTGTAAGTAATAGATCAGGATTCAAACCCACATCCAAGGCAGCCTATTAAAAACCTTAAAAATGCAGTTTAAAACGAATCAAGAACAAACTTCAGAGAACAAACATGTATGAGGTGTACGAAGGGGTGGGCCTAACGAACTAGGCCTTAGTTGACATATTTGCTGATGCTGTGGACTTGAGAGGATAAGCACTTGAGCAGACAATCATGTGTGCGGTCACTTACTTAGCGATGTACGCCCCTAAGTAGCTTCTAATCACTGTGTCCGTGGTGAGCAGGCAACTCTCAGGCAACGAAATAATCACCTGTCCCTCCTTACCAAAAAGAAAGTAAAGTTTAGAACACCCACGCTTTGAGAAGGACCTGTGAGTACAAGTTCTGTGAAGTCCTTGAGTCCGTGATCGCCTCCTAAGAACCCAGCAAAACCCAACCACGGACACCAGAACCCACGGTCTGGCTCCCACGTCCCTGGGTCAGCGGATGCAGGCGAGACTGCTCCGATGGCAGGAACCGCAACCCCAACAACAATCAAAGGTGACTCATTTGACTGACATCCACTAGCAGTCAGCCTTTCACCAGCGCCTATGGAAACACTTTGACAACTCACATCGCATCGTTCCTTCACTTTCTTACACCAGGGAACAGTGCTAGCTGTGGGAAACGACAGAAACCATTCCATCTGGCGAAATGTGTGCATCCAGTGACTGCTCCCAGCAACGGCCTACTCTCCATACCACCTGTGCCAACTAGATAGAGAAAAGGCAGCCCACCCGCACAAGGATCGCATTTTACTACCCGCAAAAGTGTAGTTTTCATTTCTGCCCACTGAGACAGGAACACAGAAAGAAAAATTAAGATGTCAAGTAACAGACACCAGGAAGAAATAAAGCATTAAGAAGGCTGATGTTAATTAAGATCCTGGCTTTCATTATAACTGGCATCTAAGTTGGTTAAAAGTCTCAGCCAAAAATCTTCTGGGTTCAATTTCTAGTTTCAATATATGTAAATTAAGATCAAGTTGGACGGTCCCTAGAGTCCCCTCCTAGTCCAACAGCCCACAATTTCAAAAAGCCACTTAATAAAATGCTCTGTATCTTGACTGGAATAAATCTCATCATCATCAACACTTAACAAACTAGACCCTTAAAATCTGTGCATTTCACTATGTGTAAAATACATCCCTAATATTCAAAAAGTTGAACGGAAAGCCATATTTGAAAGCAGATGTGAAGCAACTGCCAATTATCATTTCAGAATCTAAACAAAGATGACCTATATTTACTGCTTTATACGTGAGGCGTATTTCTCCTCCGGAAATAGAGCACAGTCAATTATATGTTCTCTCAAAAAATACAAATACTGTGAGCTGCCTAAGTGGCTCAGTCAGTTAAGCATCTGACTCTTGACTTTGGCTCAGGTCATGGTCCCAGGGTTGTGAGATCAAGTCCCAAGTAGGGTTCCATCCTGGGCGTGGAACCTGCTTAGGATTCTCTCTCTCCCTTCTCTCTCTGCCCCTCCCCCACTTGTTCTGTCTCTCAAAAAAATAAATAAAAATATTGTACAACAATGTGACTGTACTTAATATTATTGAACCGTACACTTAAAAATGGCTAAAATGGTAAATTTTGTCATATATATTTTACCACAATGTAAAACTTTAAAGTTAAAAAAAATGAAAGTACCATAATAGAGTTATACATTAAATGGTACCACTCTTTAGGCCAAACATGTGTACACAGCTGGATTTTATAAGGAATAATAAATAAATAATTTAATAATTCCTTAAAAATAAATTAAGGAATTAACTTCTAGCCTTACAGAAAATCATGCATTGGATGTCCTTTAAATAGAACAGAAAGAACTAAAATGGACCTGGGGGATCACCTATGTCATCTACCTTGTTTTCCAGGTGAGGAAACAAGCTGGGGGGCTAGGGGTTGGGGGCCTTGAGCTGAAGGCCACCCTGCACCCTGGGACCAGCTCCGAGGCTCTGCCCTCTGCTTCCTCAGGCGGCACTCATATACCACACACAACCTCTCAGATAAGCATGGCTTCCTCCCCTGGCACATTTAAAATATGACCTGCTTTATACAATTTGCTGTGGCAGAGATGGCTGGCTGCCAACCTAATGTGCCTTCTCCCCTCCTGCCATTAATGCAATCGTATCTGGAGGTGCCAGGGAAAGGACACGTCTCTCATCCCTCGAAGCCAGCCGGGGCTGTGCACCCAGTCACTGTGGATGCAATGGGGCTGGAATTTCCTTAAAAGAAGGAAGCCTGCCCTTCCTCACCCCCTGGCTCCATGCTGCTGCTCAAGCTCCAAGAGCTAGACCGTGGACCTGAGGGTGCAGGGCTTCCTCTAGGATGTGCACAGAGAGCTGGAAGGAGCCTGGGCCTCTAACGGCCTGGGGCCACCACACGTGCCCAGGTCTGCCTATCCAGGCTTGCTTACTTGAGAGCAAAATAAATTTCTACTTTGTTTAAGCACTGTTACTTTGGGTTTGTCTCTTATATGCAGCAAACTTAATCCTGACACAATTATATTCAAACCTATGATTAGGTAAAAAATGGCTGTGTGTCTGAAATGTCTTTAATTCACTTGATCTAAACCACAAAAACAAAGCAGCAAAATCTATACTAGGCGTCAAGGAAAAGAGAAATTCTCACCTGCAAGGATGTTTTGCTCATCAGCCCTCTTCCTGTACCTAAGACACAAAAAGAAAAAAAAGGGTAAATCCTATGATATCTTCAAGATCTCAGGGATATCATTTTGAATAAAAAAAAAATGCAATTGAACTTCAAAATTACATAAAGCTGAAGCTGGGCACCTCTCATCCTTTGGCTCCCAGGGGAGAGAGAGGATCAAGGAGCTGTTCTGGGAAATGTCCTGACCTCCTTTTGCATTTGTAATCCTTGAAGAGCAAAAAGTCAAGACCTAAAGATAATTGACTTTACACACATCTGCTGAGGTGTCTCTTACAGGACCCTCTGAACTGGACCCTCTCTCCGGGAACCTACCAGCCGTGCTGGGGGCCCGCTCTTGATGCCCACCCAAGCTGAGAGGCTGGACCCTCAACCACTTTTACCTACTACCAGCACCAGCTTTCCAGCGATGATCTTGAGACCTCTTTGACTGGCTGGCCAGTAAAACCCACTCAGGTCCCACAAAGACTGCAGACGACACCCTCCCCTCCCCGACCACGAAAGCCATTAGACTCTCCTCGACCAGGTGAGCTCAGCAGGCACAATCCAGGACCAGCTCCTCCCTGCGAACCAAGGCCTTGGCCAGAGCAGTCACAGCAAGTAATCTCACCAGCTGCACTGTCAACACCACCAACACCCAGAAATTAACCCTTCCAAGCCAAAGGCTGCCTTCCCGTAACAGTCAGACAGCAGCTTTTCTGGCAGGCCTAGGTACACTGTGACCTATAATTATTATGAGGTCCAGAACGTTCATCTTTTCAAATTCATACTTCCTCATCTTTTTCTCTCCACTCGGAGGGACTATAATTCAGCAAAGGTCAATCCCTGCAGGACTACTAGGAGCTCCTACTTCATGGATGGATCTTCTTCCTCAAGTCCTGGATCAGGGGTCTGCCAAGTCTGATTTGACGAGTCATAACTCATCTCCCCACCCAGAAGCATACTGTCTGTTCAGTATTTGGTTTTAAGAACTTATTTAAATATCTTCTGTATGTCCCACAGCAGAGTTAATCACCCCTGTGGGCCAGAACCCTTCCTGGAACCAATTACTAATGGGAGGATTTTTTTTCTACAAGGTCATCCTTTAAAAGACCCGCATACTAATCTAAGTGGAAATTTCTCTTCAAATATATATACGAACAGAACCTGGCATATGAAATAAATCTGGGAGATACTTCGCCTGTATTTCTACAACATAGTATTCAATAACAGAAAACAAATCACAGAAACCTGCACTTACTAAGGCAAGGTAGGAGGTGGCCATTAGGATCTTATAAAAGAAAAGCTTATTACAGACTTCCCAGCACCTTAAAACTTCTGCAATCATAAATCTAACTGGGAGACCCAGATTGGCCAGTGCTTTTGGTGGCAAAAGGAAACAGTAGGGTCAGTACTCAAATCAGGTGAGAGTCTAAAGACTGAATCCTGCTTGCAACTGAGGAGTCTTGCCTTGCCCCTCCACAAACCAAGATTAAGTCCCCAGAATTTTGTACACTTGGACAGACTCCCACAAATGTTCCCTCCCATCAGATTAAGAGCTAAAAATATATAAAGCATTTAGAGAAGATATGTTGAAATCCCAACCCACAATGTGAGGACGTTAGGAAGTGTGGCCTTCGATAAGTGATTAGGTCATAAGGATGGAGTCCTCATGAATGGGACTTGGTGCCTACGGCAGCAGTAGGAAGAGACCAGAAAGCTTGTCTAGCTCCCTGCTCTCCAACACGTGAGGGCCCAGCACGAAGATGGCAATTTGTAAACCCGGAATCAGTCCTCACCAGACACTCAATCTGCCCATGCCATGATCTTGGACTTCCCAGCCCCAAAACTGTGAGAACAAAATTGTTGTTTAAGCTACCCAGTCTATGGTAATTTGCTACAGCAGCCCAAACTGACTAAGACAGAAGGTTCTTTGCCCCTAGAAATGTAAGTAGTGGGCTCTGATCATTACCAAACCGTTTTGCTTTAGCTTCTCTGTGACCACGAATCTGGAGGTGGGCCCAGAGACAGTTGTTCCCACTAAAAACGGTAACTCTTTACCGCTCTAAATTATAGTTAGATTACTTATTTTCAGGCATCCCATTTAAGCATATGCCAATCCCTGCCTGCTAATTTTAATCCTATCCTTCTTAAGCCAAAGAGACATCTGAGGCATAGACAGGCCAAAGGCACAAGTCCATGCCTGACACTATGTCCTCTTGATCATCTTGTGAAGAACTCCATCCAGTCAAATCTAAGAGCATGGCTTTTACTATTTTTTGTGCTTGACACACAAAAACAGAAAGTTCAACATTCCGTTAGAGCCTGACAAAAAAGGTTTACCGTCTTAAATAGGAGTAGTCCTAACAGATAATGGCAAGTATTTTAGCCCAAAGTCACCATGTGTAACTGACGCACAGGGAATAACTACACACGTCACCTCATTCAACCAGGCCCACACGTGGTCAATTATTTATCTTGGTGATGTATTAAGGAAGTTAATCCGCTCAAAGTTAAATTATGTAATGGCTACTTAATCATCTCAGTGGCCAAAAGGAGCACTCAAGAGGCATACGATTTAATTTTCTGTAAGGTAAGTGTGCTGTACCTGCCCTGACAGCACAGCAGTCTCTATGCTACACCAGACCCAGAATCCTTCCGAAAAGCATCTTGGTCCTCTCCATGGATACCTCAAGCCCACTTCTGGATGGAATTGGTGGTACGCAGGCACACACCCAGAGCAAGCTGCCAACTTCTATGAGAGAATGTTCCAGAAGAAAATGCTAATCCAAACTCCACATCAAGCTCCTGAACTTCAGAAAATTATGTTACTTGGCCTCTGCTTAGGTGACTGTTAAAGCTACGGCCACACAGAAGGCTCCTCCTCTAACACTTGGGGAGCACAGCCACAAGCCAGCTGAGGCCTTCCTAAGGACTCCTCTCCTCGAGCCACACCACCAGAGAATGAGCACCTCCACTGGTTGTTTGGAACCTCCTTCTCTTAGAAAACTGTTTTGACTCACCTGAGCTATGGAATAATCCCATCAGCCTGCAGGGCTTGAAAAATCCCATGAAACCACCATAAGCATGATGATAAGGACACCAGGTACATTACATAAATGTCTTCCCTAAAGGGGCGCCTGGGTGGCGCAGTCGGTTAAGCGTCCGACTTCAGCCAGGTCATGATCTCACGATCTCGCGGTCCGTGAGTTCGAGCCCCGAGTCGGGCTCTGGGCTGATGGCTCAGAGCCTGGAACCTGTTTCCCATTCTGTGTCTCCCTCTCTCTCTGCCCCTCCCCCGTTCATGCTCTGTCTCTCTCTGTCCCAAAAATAAATAAACGTTGAAAAAAAAAATTAAAAAAAAAAAATAAAGAAGGATTAGTGACAATCCTTTAAAAAAATAAATAAATAAATAAATGTCTTCCCTATGAAGACCCAGCAAAGACATTTCCTTCAGGTCTCTTCCAGGAATACCTGCACTTCTGCCATGTAAACGATTTAATTTTCTTTACAGAACACAAAGACTCAGGTGTTGATCATATAAAGTGTCTGGCCACTGGAAAGACAAGTCAAATTTGTGGCTCACCTCCCAGGTGTACAATAAGATTTTAGAATCAGGGCTTTTATGTATTTTCTTATCCCTGCCTTCACCTTATTTTTCTATGCTCATTTTCCTTTTATAATTTTTGATATTATTTCACCACTTGGGAACTTCTCCCCATAAGCCACTTCAACTTATTTTTAAAAGAAGGCGAAGGATAAATAAATATGACAGCTACAAAGTAGGAAGCCTGACACACAACAGAAGATGTGCTCCCAGACAGAATACAGACCACCTTTAAGAACTACACGTGTTTTCCTATCACCTGGGCTCACACGTCTCTCATGTGAAAAAAGTCATGAGACTTGAATAACAGGCCTTACCTGGAAAACAAGCAGGTATTAAGTTTGTATCTTCAAACTTTCTATCTTTCAGCCACTTCTTAAGCTCTATAAATTCAGGCTTGTAGCTCTCATTCACTAATCAAGAGAGAAAAGAAACAATGGAGAATAAGATCAATATGTAATCAGATCTCCATTTAAGAAGTAATGGTCAGGGCACCTGGGTGGCGCAGTCGGTTGGGCGTCTGACTTCAGCCAGGTCACGATCTCGCGGTCCGTGAGTTCGAGCCCCGCGTCAGGCTCTGGGCTGATGGCTCAGAGCCTGGAGCCTGTTTCCGATTCTGTGTCTCCCTCTCTCTCTGCCCCTCCCCCGTTCATGCTCTGTCTCTCTCTGTCCCAAAAATAAATAAACGTTGAAAAAAAAAAATTTAAGAAGTAATGGTCTCACACAGTCCTATTATAAAAGAGAATAAATTTTAAAATATGACTAAATAACGTGAACTAGAAAAGAAAAACCATGGTCACCTCAAAGATTCAGGAAAAACATTTGATAAAATCTAACATTCTTTCCTGTAAATAATGCCAACAAGGCAAGGATAAAATTTCCTGAATCTGATGAAGACTATCTAACAAAAAACCTCCACACCTGATGAAAAATCATTGAAACAGAAAGCAGAATGGTTGTTGCTAGGGGTTAGGGAAGAGTGAAGAATGAGGAGTTACTACTTAATGGGTATAGACTCTCAGTTCTACAAGATGAAAAGAGTTCTGGAGATTCATCACACAACAATATGAATGTACTTAACATTCCTGGAGTATACTTAAAAATGGTTACAATGGTAAATTTTAAGTTATGTGTATTTTATCACAATTAAAAATAATTTTTTAAAAGATCTCAAGTCAGTAACATGAATAAATGGAGAAATATACCTTGTTTATGGACTAGAAGACTCAATATTGTTAAAATGTCAAATTCTCCCCAAAGTGATCTATAGATTCAATATGACCCAATCAAAATTCAAGCAGACATTTTGTATAAATTGACAAAATGATTCTAAAAGCCATATGAAAATGCAAAGGACCTACAATAGTCAAAACCACTTCGAAATACTGATTTCAAAACTTATTATAAGCTATAGTAACCAAGATTATGTAATACTGTCATCAAGACTAATAAAGAAATCAATGGAACAGAAAAGAAAATCCAAAAACAGACTCACAAATATATGAAGAGATGATTTTTTACGAAGGTGCAAAAGCAATTCAGTGGAAAAGGACAGTTTTCTCAATAAATGTTGCTGAAAGAACTGGATCTACATAAGCAAAAAAGGATGCACTTATTCCTATGTTGCACCATCTATAAAAATCAACTCAAAATTAATCACAGACTTAAATATAAAGCCTGAAACTACAAAACTACTACTAGAAAACATACTAGAAAATCTTTGCAACCCAGGGTTACATAAATTTCTTAGGTACACCGCCAAAAGGAAGATCCCTAAAACAACAAATTGATAAAGAGGACTTTATTAAAATTTTAAATTTCTGTTCTTCAAAAGAAAGACACTGTTAAAAGCATGTAAAGAAATGCCACAGAATAATTGAAAACATTTGCACAACAGCTATCTGATCAAAGACTTGTATCCAGAATATCTAAGAACTCTCAGTAGTCAAGAAAAAGAAAACAAGACATTTTTCCAAAGAAGACATCCAGATGGCCAACATACACATGAGAAGATGCTCAACATCACTCATCATCAGGGAAATGAAAATCAATACCACAATGAGATATTACCTCACACCTGTGATTTTAGAATGGCTACAATCAAAAGCACAATAAACAAAACAAGTATGAGTGAGTATGTGGAGAAAAAGGAACACTTATGCACTGTTGGTAGGAATGTTAACTGGTGCAGCCACTGACAAAGACAGTAAGAAGCTTCCTCAAAAATTTTTTAAAAATAGGATTACCATATGACTCAGTAATTCCACTACTGGGTATTTACCCAAAGAATACAAAAACACTAATTCCAAAAGATATGTGCACCCCTGTGTTTACTGCAGCCTTATTTACAATAGCCAAATTATGAAAGCAGCTCGAGTGGCCACTGACAAGATGAATGGATAAAGAAGAGGTGGTACACACACACACACACACACACACACACACACACACCCCTGCAATACTACTCGACCAAAAAAAAAAAAAAAAAAAAGAATGAAATCTTGCTGTTTACAACAAAATGGATGGATCTAGAGAGTATAATGCTAAGTGAAATAAGTCATTCAGAGAAAGACAAATACCATATGATTCCACTCATACATGGAATTTAAGAAATAAACAAAGAAAAAAAAGAGATAAAAAAACAGACTCTTAAATATAGAGAACAAACGATGGTTATAGAGGGGAGGTGGGCGGGGGGGAGGGGAAATAGTTGATGGGGATTAAGAGTGCACTTATGATGAACACTGAGTAATGTACAGAATTGTGCAATCACTGTATTGTACACGTGAAACTAGTATAATACTCTACATTAGTTGTACTGGAATTTTAAAAATTAAATAAGCTATAAATAAATAAAAATTATCATTTTCAGCTCAAAAAACAATAAAAGAATAATAGTGCAAAAAGATAGATAGAAGAGGGGCGCCTGGGTGGCGCAGTCGGTTAAGCGTCCGACTTCAGCCAGGTCACGATCTCGCGGTCCGGGAGTTCGAGCCCCGCGTCAGGCTCTGGGCTGATGGCTCAGAGCCTGGAGCCTGTTTCCGATTCTGTGTCTCCCTCTCTCTCTGCCCCTCCCCCGTTCATGCTCTGTCTCTCTCTGTCCCAAAAATGAATAAAAGTTGAAGGAAAATTTAAAAAAAAAAAAAAAAAAAAAGATAGATAGAAGAGAATTTACCAACACGGTGTCGTAAAAAATCAAGGTGTAGAAATCAACAGCCATCACAAGTACAAATAAGAGCCAGATAGAAGATGTAATGGAAGAGAATGCCTTTCTTACCATAACCAGAAAACAAAATAAAAAAAGAAGATGAAAAAGAAAACAACCTAATAAAAACATGGGCAAAAGATCTAAACAGTTTACCAAAGAATGCCTATGTAAATAGCAAATAAGCTCACCAGTCATTAGGAAAATACACATCAAACCACAATATGACAGCACTTCTACCCGTTAGGATGGCTATAACCAAAAAGACAATAAGAAGTGTCGGCAAAAATGTGGAGCAACTGGAACTCTCACTAACTGCTGGTGGAAATTATACAACCACACTGAAAAACTGCTTGACAGTTTCTTTTTCTTTAAAAGCTGAACATATATCATATGATCCAGTCTTTCTACTCCTAGGTATTGACCCAAGAGAAGAGAAATCATGTGTCCATGCAAAAGCAAAGACTGTACACAAATGTTCATTAACAGCTTTATTTTTAACAGGCAAGAAAAAAAAAAATGAAAACAATCCAAATGTACATCAAGAAGACAAACAAATGATGGAATGTATTCAGCAATAAAAAACAATAAATATTGATAAACACAATTATCTCAAAATAACTATGCTAAGTAAAAGAAGCCAAACACTATATATTATTATATGACATACTATATAGTTATATGAAAATATAAAATGCAAATAAATCAATAGTGACAGAAAGCAGATCAGTGGTGGCCTGGATGGGGCTGTTGTTAAAGAGGGGCAAAAGGAAAGGATTACAACGGGAAACGAGGAAACTTCTTGAGATGGATGGATATGTTCATTATCTTGATATGTGGCATTCACTATATGTCAATTATACCTCAATAAAACTTTTCTAAAAACCCCATCCAAAATATAAGGCTTCCAAAATATGTTACCATAAACTAGAGAATAGATTTTACAGTAAGAGCATTTAATCAGTGAGCATTTAATGAGCAACTACTATATACAGAGCACTATGTTAGAAACAGTGGGGAATGTTCAACATGTTCTTCAACCTCAAAAGTTGACAGCTTAGTTGGGACATAAGACCTCCATGAGAAACAACTAAAAAACCAGTAAGTAGGCCTTTAAGAATAACACCCAATAAGCATCTTAGCAAAGGGTGACATTAGTAAAAAGTGAAAATGGCATTGCCAAAAAAATAAGACCTCAGCTCAGTCTTAAAGGCTGGAGAAAAGCTGAATAAGCAAGGAGAAGGAAAACAGCTGTTCTAGACTGAAGAAGGATTCAGAGGAACGACAGAGGCAGAAGTATGTGGGGTGTGTCCAGGGAGCGGCGAGTGGAGAACATACTTCTGGTACATGCAATAGCAGGGTGAAGCCCCCTCGTAAGGAAGGTAATGTTAGGCAGGAGGAGTTCATCTATCATGCAAAATGGAACGAGGATCCCTGGAAGCTTTTAAACCAAAAAGGCAACATGAGAATAGTCCCTTAGGAAAGTCAGACTGAGAGTAACAAATGGAAAAATAAGCAGGGAAGAAAAACAAGGGTGTAGATAACCCAGCAAAGAACAAGCTGAAATCTTTCGGTAGTAGAAGGGAGAGGGGGAAGCTACCGAACAAAAACTAGACAAGATTTAGTAGGACACTAGCTAGAGAGAGAGCAAAGAAAGAAATTGGAAAAGATTGCCTGAGATGGTGCTGACAGGCTTGGGATCAAGTAGGAAAAGTCTTATTAATTTTTATCAAAAGTAACAACTGCATTTGTTGGCCAAGCAGTTCCACATACAATGTCTTGCTCAGACTCAGTTATGCTGAATCTGAAATGATGAATTTACATCCAAACGCTGATATTCTACAGGTAGCTCTAGGTCAAGAGAAAGGTCAGGACTGGAAACAGAAACCTGGAGTCATTCCCAGAGAAGACACAGGTGAAGCAATGAGAAATACACTGACATTCCCACAAGAGTTTAAAAGAACATAATGGTATTCCTAAAAAGAGTATTAATATTCTCTTTGAACATTGCCCGTGGGCCTCTGAGAAAAGCTACATGTGTCTGTCAATACCAATCAACAAAAGATTCCTTTTCTTCATCACTGGCATGAAAAGATCAAAACTGTACCTCCTCTTGATACAGAACTTCTGAAGAGTTTCCGTCTTCTGATCCGGCTTGTTCTTCCTCTTCCCATCTTCATATCAAAACTGCAGTTTCTGTTCAGGTGCCCAATCTAATATAAAAGCTTCTTCTTTGCCTTTCCTTCCAGTTGTATGATAAGCACTGTTCTTTGCACCTACAAGGATTTGAATACACGAGCTTATATTATTTGCTAAACCATTTCTCTGTTTATGTACACAAACCGTTTATACTGTAAGCTAAATCATCATTCCTTATGCGGTAAGGGACTGCCCATTATACTGCTCCCTCTGAAACAGTTTTATGTTAAGGTCCTACTAAATGCTGATTAATCATCAAAATCCTCAACTATTTCACCACTGTGTGCTTTGGTGACTTATGTATCTCAATTCAAATCAACGTTTACTAAGCACCAACCTAACATACATGGAAAAAACAATGGCCATAAAGATTCTATAAGCTAGGTCTTAGAGGAAAAAAGAAAACATTCTGGGATGCCTGGGCGGCTCACTTGGTTGAGTCTGACCCTTGATTTCAGCTTACGTCATAATCTCACAATTCATGAGCCCCGCTGCGCTGACAGCCAAGAGCCTCCTTGGGACTCTCTGCCCCTCTCTCTCTACTCCTTCCCCACTCGCACACACATGCTCCCTCTCTCTAAGCAGTTTGGTTTTTCTTTAAATGCTCTTTCAATGTGAAGTAAATAATTTCTTCTTAGAACTAGGATCGTGAAATCAATAGAAGTAAATGGGAGTTTGCAACAAATTACAGAGGAAATGACCACCAAGAAGTCAGACAAAACAAAGAAATGATCGGGAAATCTACACTGACTATTGGAATATTACTCAGCACTCAAAAAGAATGAAATCTTGGGGCACCTGGGTGGCTCAGCTGGTTAAGCATCCGACCTCAGCTCAGGTCATGATCTCACTGTCTGTGGGTTCTAGCCCCACATCAGGCTGTGCTGACAGCTCAGAGTCTGGAGCCTGCTTTGGATTCTGTGTCTCCATTATTCTCCGCCTCTCCCCTGCTCACACTCTGTCTCTGTCTCTCTCGCTCTCTCAAAAATAAATGTTAAAAAAAAAATTTTTTTTAAAGAATGAAGTCTTGCCAATTGCAACAATGATTTCCATATGTGGAATTTGTTTATTTATTTTTGAGAAAGGGGGAGAGGGGCAGAGAGAGAGAGGGAGACACGGAATCCCAAGCAGAGTCCAGGCTCTGAGCTGTCAGCACAGACCCGACCCAAGGCTCAAACTCAAGAACCCTGAGATCATGACCTAAGGTGAAGTGTGATGCTTAACCAACTGAGCCAGTTAGGTGCCCCAACATATGTGGAATTTAAGAAAGCAGATGGGGACACCTGGGCGGCTCAGTTAAGAGTCTAACTTCAGCTCAGGTCATGTTCTCCTGGCTCATGGGTTCGATCCCCGCATCAGGCTATGTACTGACAGCTCAGACACTGGAACCTGCTTCGGAGTCTGTGTCTCCCTCTCTCTCTGCCCCTCCCCTACTTGCATTCTGTCTATGTCTCTCAAAAATAAATAAACATTAAAAAAAATTTTTTAATAAAAAGAAGCAAAGCAGTGAACATCGGGGGAGGGAGGGAAAAACACAGGATAATAACAGAGAGGGAAGCAAATCATAAGAGATTCTTAAAGACAGAGAACAAATTGAGGGTTGGTGGAGGGGAGGTGGACAGCGGGATGAGCTAAATGGGTGATAAGAATTAAGGAGGGAACTTGCTGGGTGTTACTGTATCATTAAATTATTAATCATTAAATTCTCCTGAAACCAGTACACTATATGTTAATTAACGTGAATTTAAATTTTAAAAAATGTTATTTTCCTGCTAAAAAATGACCACTGCAGTTTCTACATGGTACTTCTTTGGAAGCATAAAAAATGAAATCCATTAAGCACACCAGCATGATACAGACAATGGAGTGGAGTATTATGCAGCCATTAATAAGAGGAAGGTATGCACCGTGTTCAAGATACATTAAGTGAAAAAAATTAAGCTGCAGAATATTCAATGATCCCGTTGGGGTTGGCTTTTGACGCATCCTGTACGTTTATAAAACAAGAGGATTTAAGGAAGGTTGTTCCAAAGACGTGCCCGGGCAGGGGGCCTTTACTATTACTTTGGCAGCCTCCTGCTCTCTGCCTTACCTATGTCTCAACACATAAGTGACACAACAGGAATATTCCTTAGGGGCGGGCATATGTATGCAGCGTAACCACACGACTGCTTTTAAACTCTTGGACTCATAAACACCGGACGGAAACGAGGAAGAAGTCCTGGCGCCACGGCGACCCCACCCCCGCAGGGGAAGGCTCGCCGATCTACCCAGAGTCCCGAGGCCAACCGCGGCCCGTCCCCTCCGGTGCCCAGCGCTCCGCCCGCACCCGGACGCCGGGTGACAGCGCGACGAACGCCACGGGCCTCGCTCCCACAGGCACGGACTCGCACGGGAGGCCGGGTCTCGGCCCCGGCGGTACGAACTCCCGGCCGCAGGCTCCCGCGCACCCCCAGCGCGACTCGACCGCGGTTGAAGGGGCTACACCCGCTGAGGGATGGCCAGGTGACGGGGGTGACGGCCGTCGCAGCGTAACGCCAGGCCTGGTGGGGGTCTGCGAGCTGAGCTGTTCTCTTCACCCCGAACAGTGAAAACATACGGAGAGCTCCAGCGCTCCCCGATCCCGGGACCGGGACCCCGGGTTCACCGCTTTCCGTCTCCCCGTCGGCCTTCCGGCTCACCTCGCGGCGGCGGCGCCGGGCACACCGCACGAGGAAACCAAAATCAGCGCGCCAGACAAACGTGGGTTAAGGCAAGAGCCCAGCGGCACACGGAGACGTCGAGCTGCCACGCCCGCTTCGAGTCCTGACCAACCCAAGTCCTCGGGCGACCCGCGGAGCTCTAGCGGTGCTGTAGCCCCCGCCTCCTGGCGTGCGACTGCGCCTGCGCCTTCGTGTGCGCGTGCGCCCGGGTTCCCGGAAACGCCACGGCCGCTCCGCCCCCCACGCCGCGCCGGGGTCAGGGGTAAGAAAATCCAGCGGTTCCCGGGCAGGGAAGCTGAGCTCCATACAGCTGGCCTGCGGAGTCCTTCCTTCCCTAATAGAGGGGACGAACCTCCTCCGGCGTGCGTCCCGGCCCGGCCCCTAAAGCCGCCAGGCCCCGCCTGGTCCCTCTATCCACCGACTCGGGCCGAGGTAGCGTCCTAGCAGACAGCGTCAGGCCCTACCTGCCAACCTTTGCCTTGACCCCGCCCTTCCCTTCCCCGGCCGACCCGGCCTCGCCCCTTTACTCGGTTAGCCCCGCCCCACTTCACGTTCTTTAGAGTAGCTCTCCCGGTACCATCTCTACCGAAGTTCAAGTCCTTCCTGGATATGGAGCTCAATTTCTGCTTCCTCCCCCGCCTTGATTGCCATCTATGCTTAGTGACTTGCTTCCAGAGAGTACATTGTGGAAAGGGGAGAATATTAACTACAGTGGAGAAACCTGGCTGATACTCCCTGGTCACGTGATGAGGATTAATAGTAATCATGTTGACGCTGGGTTCACCATATGTAAGAAGGGTAGTTCATCTCTGGTATTCCTCCCGACACCTCATAACCCCAGTTCTTCCTTGCGGAAAATACTAGACAAACCCAAAAACACCCGACCATGTACATTGACAAAAGCTGTCAAGTTCGTGTAAAGCAAGTGAACTCTGAGAGTCTCTCATTAGGCGGAGAAAATTAAGGAGACATGACAGTTACATGTAATGCGGTATTCAGGAGGGCATCCCGGAAAGGAAAAAGGGTTCTAAGGGGAAAGCTAGTAAAATCCAAATAAAGCACGGAGCTTAGTCAATACTACTGTTCCATGTTGCTTCCTTGTGACCAATAATAGTAAGAGTCTAATAATAGAATTCGATGAGGAGTATATGGAAGTTCTCTAGTACATTTGCCACTTTGCAGCAAATCCATTCTAAAATTACGTTTATTGAAAAGTAAAAGGGGGACCGCAAAACGTCGGTTCAGATTTGAATCTATGATTCATGCCGTCATCAAGGATCAAGGCTCTTTCTAATTTTCACCTGTAGTTTGCTTCCTCATGGTGTCAAGACAGTGTTTCTGCAGCTCCAGCATCACGATCTCACACAAATGCATTCAAGACAGGAAGAAAAGGATCACATGAAACAAGTATTTTCCTTTCATGAAGGAGGAAAATAATGTCTACTACCGTTTTCTAGATGGGAATTGACAAAGATGCTCCGCTTCAGCGAACTCAAGCCAGGCTGCTCTGAGGCTGCTTCTCAACTAGACCTCAACCCTGGCCTACGAAAAGTACAAACTCAGAACAACTGGTTTCATCCACTACCCGCCCCCTACACACACAAATTAAAAGACTTAGCATTATATTTTCAAAAAGCAAACACTAACATAGTTTCTAATAGCTCACAGCCACATCCTTAAGGTGATCCAAGCCCTCTATCAAAAGAATATCTGTTTGGGGGCGCCTGGGTGGCACAGTCGGTTAAGCGTCCGACTTCAGCCAGGTCACGATCTCGCGGTCCGGGAGTTCGAGCCCCGCATCAGGCTCTGGGCTGATGGCTCAGAGCCTGGAGCCAGTTTCCGATTCTGTGTCTCCCTCTCTCTCTGCCCCTCCCCTGTTCATGCTCTGTCTCTCTCTGTCTGAAAAATAAATGTTGAAAAAAAAAAAAAAAAAGAATATCTGTTTGTTCTAACCAACAATTGATAATGGGCCCTTCAGCACCCTTTATTAGAGGATTTACTAAAAAGGATTCACAATCTGAGTCCTTCCTCTGTCCATGTGAGGTATAAATCTATCTCTTACAACTCAGTAGTGTCTTTCTTAAGGATTTGAAATGTAATCATCAGAAAAGATAGGGCCTCTGTCTCCCAGTCTCTGTGTAGCCCACACAGCTGGCCTAATGGCATTTACACTAACACACTCTTGGTAATTCTTCATTTCCCTGACTCTACTCAAGCCCCTCCATTCCCCCTCTCTGTGCCCTTATTCTCCCTTTAAAACACTCAGCCACCTCCATACAAATCCAAGTTAAGTTCATTTCACGCTGGACCCAATTTCCTGTTTCAGTAGTATATTACTGATTAAAATCTGTCCTTACCACCTTAGCCAGTATCCAGCGTTGTTTATCTTTGATAAAATTAAGTAAATTGCTTAGATTTTCATATCTCCTAAGCAGCTCCGTCACAATTTGATTCCGGGAATTAAAATTCATGCACCACCCTTTTAAGAAGGCTTATTGAACATCTATATAAGCTTAGAATGTAAGAAGAAAAGCCAGTGTCAGAGTTCTGTGAGGGTAAATAATCGTGGGCAAGGGAAGACCCTAAGAGCTTCATAACTTGTCATTTAACAATACTGTTTCCCTACATCTTTTATGTTAGTAGACACCATAGAACTGGGTACTTTAGGACAGAACAACTGCTTTTAACCAGTGGGTAGAAAAGATGTGGATTTATTCCACAAGTTAAAAGACATGATAGGGGCGCCTGGGTGGCGCAGTCGGTTAAGCGTCCGACTTCAGCCAGGTCACGATCTCGCGGTCCGTGAGTTCGAGCCCCGTGTCAGGCTCTGGGCTGATGGCTCAGAGCCTGGAGCCTGTTTCTGATTCTGTGTCTCCCTCTCTCTCTGCCCCTCCCCCGTTCATGCTCTGTCTCTCTCTGTCCCAAAAATAAATAAACGTTGAAAAAAAAATTAAAAAAAAAAAAAAAGACATGATAAAAATTCTTTCTCCATATAGCAGCCAGGATGATCTCAGACTTGACTCACAACTAACGAGTATCTTCCATGCTAAACACCAGCAGTACTAACAGAGATCTGGGGCCTTCATCTTTACTCTTTTGTTTTCTTTCTCAAGTTGTTCAGAGGTCAGACAAGGTGCTATGTATGGAAAGTGGTGGTGGCCTCGCAGATACACAACCAGGATCAAGACCCAAACGTGACGGGGAAAAAAAAGATAAAAATCATCAAAACAGAAATTAATTCACTGGCTTTAAATTAGCATGCTTTTCAAAAAAATAAAGTTTCAAAACATTTCCCATACTTAAATCTGTCCTTTCCTTTGTGATGCTTCCCCTGTTCTTATGCTTACAAAGTCCTTTTCCCACAAATTTTAGTTATTTTTCCTTACACTTGTTTTATGGTTACATTTATAAAACTATACATTTAAAAAGTGAGAAAGCACTTTTTTGTCTTGTTAGAAATTAATCAGTGTACCTTATGCAATCATTTTTGGGATAATTCTTTCTTACCCCCATAATTGTTAATACCACTTTCATCATAAGCTAAATTCATATTTCCATGTGATATTTTATGCATTGCATTTTCTTGAGCATCCTGCGTCATTGGCCATCAAGTCTTGTGTTGGTACAAGTACCAAAGGGCTAAACAAATCAGGCAGAAAATATGATTCGTGGTCCTCTTGTTTTGCCTTTTGAAACAGCAGGCCTCTCACCATGCCCAAAGTTCCCTGCACACTATGTACTATCTCTGTGGCTTAATTTAGTGAATTTAATTCATCCCACTTCCTTTTCACACTGGATCACCCCAAGTATAGAAGAAAGTAGGGAGTGGTGTGGAGGGAGGCCAGCAAATGACAGACCAAGTATACACTTTGATAAAGGAGAAAATCCAAAACAAAGCACTTAGTTATCTTGAGTGAAAAAAAAAAAAAAAAGATCCCCAAAGGTTACACTACACAACTCCATCTCTATACCATTTTTGAAACAATAAAATTTTTAAATGAAGAACAGATTACTGCTTCCCAGGGAATTGAGTGGAGGCGGGGGTGGGCAACAGAGAGATGTTTGGCTATAAAAAAGCAACAATGGGGATCTTTGTGCTGATGGAAATGTTTTCAACATCTCTAGTGGTGGACAGACAAACCTAAGCATGTGATAACATTGTATAGATCCAAATACACAAGTAAAAGTAAAACTGAGGAAATCCGAATATGATTGATGGATTGTTCTCATGTGACTATCCTTATTATGATATCCTACTACATTGTTGCAAAATTTTACCATAGATGAAAACTGTGTAAAGCGTAAGGAATCTCTGTATCTTTTTGCATATAGACTGCTATATGCAAATCTGCAATTACCTCAAAAATTTGGGTCAAAAAGAAGCAAAGGTGTTTCCCAAATTGTTTGTTTTTTGCAACTAATTGGAAACCCACCTTGAATTGCAACATAATTGGAAACTATCTAAAGCACTGCTTGTAACTTTCTGTTGTAATGGAGATACTATAGATCTGCATTATCCAAAACAGCAGCCACTAATACATGTGACTACTAGGCTTGAAATATGGCTAACGTAACTAAGCACTGAATTTTAAGTTGTACTATTTTGATTAAATTTACGTTTAAATAGCCACTCATGGCTATCATACCAGGCAGTGCAGAAATGAGATTTGGTTTCATAGTCCCCTTTTCCTCTGTTGTAAATAAGAAATAAGAGGGGCGCCTGGGTGGCTCAGTCGGTTGAGCGTCCGACTTCCACTCAGGTCACGATCTCACGGATTGTGAGTTCGAGCCCCGCATCGCGCTCTGTGCTGACAGCTCAGAGCCTGGAGCCTGGAGCCTGCTTCTGCTTCTGTGTCTCCCTCTCTCTCTGTCCCTAACCCACTCGCATTCTGTCTCTGTCTCTCTCAAAAAATAAATAAACATTAAAGATTTTTTAAGAAAAAAGAAAATTCATTTCCCACCATTGACCTAATTTATGAACTTCTTAGGATCCATTTCCTCGCTTTAAAATGGGGAGGGACGCCTGGGTGGCTCAGTTGGTTAAGTGGCCTACCTCAGCTCAGGTCATGATCTCCGGATTCACAGGTTCAAGTCCCGCATGAGGCTCTGTGCTGACAGCTCAGAGCCTGGAGCCTGCTTCAGATTCTGTGTCTCCCTCTCTCTCTGCTGCTCCCCCGCTCACTCCCTCTCTCTCTCAAAAATTAATAAACATTAAAAAAAATAATAAAAAATAAAATGGGGAAAATAAGATGCACCCTGACAAGTTATTTTGAATGTAAGAAAGGGCTTCAACCCCCTCCTTCCACCTGTACACTGCAGAACCTGCATATAAGTAACCTGATGACCCTGCAAGTGTCGAGGGAGGTAACCCTGTAACGATTTAGTGACTGTTCCCCACTCTAATGTGAAAACCAACCAAGGACAAACCGGTAGATTTGCTTTCACATACTTAGGGAAGAAAACAACACACACTTGATCTCCTAGCTTATTCCACAACTATAGTTCCAAACACTTCAAGAGATTTTTTTTCCTCACCCGGAAAAACAAACAAAAAAGTCCCTACAAATGCCCTATTTGTTGAATTACACAAGTCAATGGTTGAATAGTTGAGAGGATACAAAGAAAAACCCTTGGAGAACCAGGGATACAGGCTCAGTTTAGACTCACTGAGGGACATGGCCAAATAGAATGATTCTCTCCGCTGCCAGGCGGGCAGCTACCTAACCAGCCTCTGCCACCCACCGGCCCTTCCCATTCTCTACCACCCCTGGGAGGTTCCCGGGAAGCCACGCCCTAAGGGGGAGGTGCGTCCCGCCCGCGCGCCCCTAGCGCCCTCTAACCTCGCGCAGGCGCGCCGAACTTTGTGCATAAACTCCAGAGACACCGGGCGCCGCGAACGCCTTCAGAAGGTCCGCTCCCCGCGCAAGTACTTCGTGCACCCCACGCGCAACCATGTCGTCACACACCCGCGTGGCTCTGGTCACCGGGGCCAACAAGGGCATCGGCTTCGCCATCGTGCGCGACCTGTGCCGGCAGTTTTCGGGGGACGTGGTGCTCACGGCGCGGGACGAGGCGCGGGGACAGGCGGCAGTGCAGCGGCTCCAGGCCGAAGGACTGAGCCCCCGCTTCCACCTGCTGGACATCGACAACCTGCAGAGCATCCGCGCCATGCGCGACTTCCTGCGCAAGGAGTACGGGGGCCTGGACGTGCTGGTCAACAACGCGGGCATCGCCTTCAAGAGTAAGGGGATGGGGGCACGCAGGGATCTGGACACCACCGAGCACCTCCAGCCAGGGTGGGCTGCATCTGTTGGGGAAATCGCTGCGGTGGGGCTCTCAGCGCCCGTGGCGTCCAAAATGGCTCCGTAGGGCTGAAGGAGGGGTGGGGGAGAGGGGTGGGGCTGGAGCCAAGTCCCAGGGGAATCACAGCGCTTTTCATCCAGAGTGACCTTTGTGTTTCCTGAGACTCCTCGGATTCTTTCCAGGTTGTCACAGGGTTTCTCTGGGATTGGATTTTAGGGCAGTTGGGTGGATTTTTAATGCATTTTGAAATAAACAAGAAAATGGCACAAATTGGTGAACACAGATCCCGTGTGTGCCCCCTTCACCCACCCTCCCCAAGATGGTGCCATCCTACAACATTCTACAACCTTATCAAATGAGGACACTGTCACTGGCACAATACTATGAACTAGAGGCCAGTTTTACAAAAAATTCACCACATTTCACATGCACTTTTCCTTCATATGCCGTTCTGTGGAATTTTTACCACATGACTGCTATTAACGCTAATCTCTTTCTCCCTGAAAGCTAATGATCCGACACCGTTTCATATTCAAGCAGAAGTGACGATGAAAACCAACTTCTTTGGTACCCGAGACGTGTGCACAGAACTGCTGCCTCTAATGAGACCCCAAGGTAGGTGTGACAAGGGACACAGGCAGTGGTGTTTCTGGAATGATCTTGCCGCTGCCTCTATGACTTCATCTACGGGCCCTGCTCCCTCTCCCAGCTCAGCCACACTGGCCTCCCTGCTGTGTCCCCACCTGGACAGGTGCCCTTCCCCTCAGGACTCTGTACACACGTGTCCAGCACTCAGCAGTGCCCTCTGTCCCACTGGCCTTTCACAACTGGCTTCTTCTTCTCCTTTATATCTTCATTCCAAACTCTCCTCCCAGAGGCCTTTTTCTGGCTCTGTGTCCTCACAGGTGCACTTCCCTGGGGATTTCTTCCTGGACCCTTCCTTCTCCCTCTCCCTCCCTCTGAGTGATCTTATTCAGGCTAGTGGACTCTTCCCTATCCAAACTTGTTAGGGCCCCCTAAACTGTCACCTGCCTAGAACATTCCCAGAGCCCCAGACACACATAGTTCTCCTCCTGCCTCTCTTTCTCCTCAGGACGCCCTGCCCAGGCCAGGTGCAGATCCCTCCCCATTGCCTCCAGAAGGCCTGCACACTCACATGTGCCACAGATGGCCACAGGCCAGTGGTATATCTCCAGGCAGATGAGGCAGCTCTACTGTCCCTCAGGCCTGCTGTCACCTGGAGAGGCCTCCACACCACTGCCTCTGTCCAGGCCTGCTCAGGCTGCCTATATGCACATTTTTTTCAATAAGCATACGTACAGTACTATATATGTTCTTTTATTTACGATTTTCTTAACCTGTTCTCTACCTTACTTTATTGTAAGAATACATCATGTATGTTAATCGACTGTTTATGTCATGGATATGCCTTCAGTCAAAATCAAACTATCAGTAAACTTCTGGGGAAATCAAAAGTTAATGTAGATTTTTCTACTGCATGGGGATTCAGCAATTCCTAATCCCTGGGTTGTCAAGGTTTAACTGTATTTGGATCAGGAAGCACAAAACCAGAAGTAGTTAGCAATGCTCCATCGACAGGTGCTCAGGGAAGGACTATTATACAGAAAAACCCAGAATTGAAGGAAGAAAATTATTGATTGAATGTAACTTCAAGCTTAGTTGGTTGTTTGTGATCGGTCGTCCTTAGGTTTCAGTTTTGTAAGTTTGAGGCATTTACAGGCATTGATTTTGGTTTGCTACATATGCCACCAGGGTATTAGAGCCACTGCAAACTAATGGCCTCCTTGTTTAATTAATTTAGCAGTATAGAAATTAGCTGACAGGTAAATCCAGTTTTTTATCAGGCTTGTCATTTTCCATCAGTATTACATCCTGAGCAGACGGTCACTCAGTCTTCCGGTACATTTGCTCATCATTCTCCATAGCATCATATGATTCGTTTATAAATGGTAGTTGAATATTACTAAGAAGTCCAATGTGACACCACGTCACAGTGCAGTAGCACATCTAACAGAAAAATAAGAATCAAGAGATGCTGGCACATTGCTAGAGTCCCACTTGGTCACTCACAGTTGGTTCGGTCCATATCACATGAGCAAATCTGCCACAGAGATGTCACTCAGGTTCTCAGGCCTACATTCATCCTTGTGAGCATGTTCTTATAGGAGCCATTTCCGATTTCCTGTGGAGCATCTGCTCGGCGCCCTCCCCACCAGAGCATTTCTCAGGCATCATTGGAGACATTATGGGTATAACAAGTTTAGGACCGTCCTGTCCTTGACTCATGCAGGCAGTCTTCATTAATGCTCACAGCAAACTCATGATACTTCAGTGGAAATTTTCTAGTACCAAATCTTAGCGAAACTGGAATTCATCTTTCTTTGCCCTTCTCCATAACATTTTGTGTTGTATTTTAGGCAGAGTGGTCAATGTGTCTAGCATAGTGAGCCTCAGATCGCTTAAAAACTGCAGCCCAGGACTGCAGCAGAAGTTCAGAAGTGAAACCATCACAGAGGAGGAGCTGGTGGAGCTCATGAACAAGTTCGTGGAAGACACAAAGAACGGGGTGCACAGGAAGGAGGGCTGGCCTGATACTGCATATGGAGTGACAAAAATTGGTGTCACGGTCCTGTCCAGAATCCATGCCAGGAAACTGAGTGAGCAGAGGAGAGGGGACAAGATCCTCCTGAATGCCTGCTGCCCTGGGTGGGTGAGAACAGACATGGCTGGACCTAGAGCCACTAAAAGCCCAGAAGAAGGAGCAGAAACCCCCGTCTACTTGGCCCTTTTGCCCTCAGATGCTGAGGGACCTCACGGGGAGTTTGTTATGGAGAAGAAAGTTGAACAATGGTGAACCGAATTCATGGTTCCATCTATGGGGCCGTCTGTGAAACCCCCTCCCTTGCCCAAAAGAACTCTTTCCCTGTCAATACTATCCCTATCCAAAACAAAACAAAGTGTAAAATATCCCTACTTGTATTTGAGTAGTCTGCTAATTCTGTGAAAGATTTTTTATTTTAGCTGTGAAAAGGCAGAGAAAAATGAAATCAGTGAAATAACACCAGAAATGAATAAATGGTTCTTTATAAATGCCTGTTTGTACAGACTGTATATGCTAAACCAGCAGAAAAATCTAATACACCTAAGTAGATGAGGAGAAGTTATAGTCTAGTTCAAGAGTAAGCAAACATTATAGAAAGAGACAGATAGTAATACTTTTAGCTTTGCAGGCCACACAGTCCCTATAAGATCTACTCGGATCTGCTGTTGTAGCTGAAAGAACCCAGAGCCAACGCATAAGCCAATGAGCATGGTTGGATGTGCCAGGGAGCATTTTCCACCAGCCTCTGGTATAACCTGGGCAACACATCTGCTGTGATCTCTTAAAATACCGGATTCCTTGGGAAAAACAATTGCCACGTGTGAAATAGGAGTGAGAACACAAGATACATCCATACGGCGATCTGAGACAAGGGGAGGAACTGAGTATAGATTGGGTGTAGATCATGACTCCCAAGTGACTCGCTCCAGGACACCAAAGTGACAGAAGATTCTTCCTGCCCAAACCAAGCCTGGCTCCTGTGGGCCTGAATGAACACCCACCACCTGCCTCCCTTCACAGGAACATCCCTGTTCTAAAGATGCTTCTACTTACTGATTACATTTCTTTATATATATATATATATATATATATATATATATATATATATATATATATATATATATATATATATATAAAGTTTATTGTCAAATTGGTTTCCATACAACACCCAGTGCTCATCCCAACAGGTGCCCTCCTCAATGGCCATCACCCACCCTCCCACCCCCCCCCCAATCAACCCTCAGTTTGTTCTCAGATTTTAAGAGTCTCTTACTTTTCACTCTTCACCAGGGATTTTCAGGCTTACCCAAATGAAAGGTGACAGACCCAGAAAGCAAGGGTAGGGTCCGTATTTTAAAAGTTTTTCACTTCAAAGGGGTGAATCATTTCCTCCCTGTGAGCTTGTATTTCTAATCTGACCATGAGGAAACTCAATGTGTAGAGCAACACAATAGAATCTCAATTACTACTTTGGCAATGCATCACAAACATCTTTTTTTTTGATACCATAAAAATAACACCATATATGTAACATTTATTTACTGTGACCTTGGAAGAACATAAAAAATAGGCAATTTAGGCAAATGGGATTATATAACCATTAAACATTCTAAGCAATGTGTCAGCCCTCAGTGACCTTCATAAACATTCCCTCCCTCTCAGGGCCCACTGGCAGTCACACTGAGGGAGAAGCCCAAAAGTTAGGACAAGACCTAATTCTCTACTTCTCCCTCTTGAATTTCTCTTTAAAAAGCACAGGGATCTTGTCCCCAAAGGCAGTTCTGTGTAAGCAACTAAACTGAATTTTGGAAAGAAAGCAACCTTATCCATTCTGCAGAGGAAGAAAGGACACATGCTCATGACAATATCTGTGCTCCTTTTTTTCTGCTGGGGTTTTCCCAAAATAATTTTAGTTCACCTACCATGAATCTCAACCCCATATAAATCCATGACCAACCACCTTTATTTTGGGGAGCACAGCATTCCAACCAGAACCAATGCTGGGCCTAGAGGAGGGATCCTAAGAGGACACAGTGCAGCCCCAGGGGAGACAGATTTGGTATAGAGAGCCTTCTGGTACCTTCGCTGTAACTTTCTTGAAAGGATGAAGGCGGGGCCTAGTGTTCTAGGAGTCACAGCACTGAATACCAGCACACAGTTCTGGGTCCAGGCCTCCGCACCACTGGCCCTCTGTGTGGCCCACAACACCATCCGCCCCACACACAGGGCCTCCCTAGCACTCCACACAGTCATGCCGTCACACATCCCACGTGCCACTGGTGACTGGGAACAACAAGGGCATTGGCCTCGCCATCGCACGCGACCTGTGCCGGCAGTTCTCCAGAGACGTGGTGCTCACGGCACGGGACGAGGCGCGGGGACGGGCGGCCGTGCAGCAGCTCCAGGGCAAGGGACTGAGTCCGCGCTTCCACCTGCTGGACGTCGACGACCTGCAGAGCATCCGCGCCCTGCGTGACTTCCGCGCAAGGAGTACGGAGGCCTGGATGTGCTGGTGAACAACATGGGCATTGCCCTTGCTAGTAAGGACATGGGAAGGCCAGGAGACCTCCCTTAGGGGACCAGCCAGGGTGAGTTTGGAGCTGGTGTCTGAACCGCTGCTGTGGGGCCATAGCTCCGAGGGGATCAAGAACACCCACCCTAGGGAAGAAGATAGACTGGAGGCAGAGGGAGAGAGGACCCTCCAGGAACTGCAAGCCTTTTCAGCCAAAGGACCTTGGCATTGCCATAGATCAGACTCTCAGGGACTTCACCTGGGTTTTTTGCATGTTTCTCTCTTTGAGAATCTCCATGAGTCTTTTGTTTGTTTATTTGTATATTTTGAGAGAGAGAGAGAGAGAGAGAGAGAGCAGGGAGGGGAAGAGAGAGAGGGAGAGAGAGAATCCCAAGTAGGCTCCACACTGTCAGCACAGAGCCCAATGTGGGGCTTGAACTCAAACTGCAATATCATGATCTGAGCAAAGTCAGACGCTTAACCGACTAAGGCACACAAGTGCCCCTCTCCATGAATTTTGACTGATTTTGAAATAACACAACAAATCCCACAGGGTCATATGCAGAGATGCCTTGTGCACCCTTACCTTAGCTTCTTGCAATGGTGCCAAATTACAAAGCTAAATAGCATCACTGCGTGAGATAATTCCCTTTGGAACAAAGTGTACACTAACCTACACACTTGAAAATTGACCAGATTGCACATACAACAAAAATGTTACTGTCACTGCATGGAATCTTCTTAGAAGGCTACTACTTACTAACCTACTCTCTTTCTCCCATACCAGCTAATGATCACACACCCTTACATATTCAAGCAGAAGTGACGATGAAAACAAACTTCTTTGGTACCCGAGACGTGTGCACAGAACTGCTGCCTCTAATGAGACCCCAAGGTAGGTGTGACGACTTACAGCAGTACTGTTTCTGGAATGATCTAGCCCTGCCTCTCTGACCTCATCTACGGGCCCTGCTCCCTCTCCCTGCTCAGCCACCCCGGCCTCCCTGCTGTGTCCCCACCTGGACAGGTGCCCTTCCCCTCAGGACTTTGTACACACGTGTCCAGCACTCAGCAGCGCCCTCTGTCCCACTGGCCTTTCACAACTGGCTTCTTCTTCTCCTTTATATCTTCATTCCAAACTCTCCTCCCAGAGGCCTTTTTCTGGCTCTGTGTCCTCACAGGTGCACTTCCCTGGGGATTTCTTCCTGGACCCTTCCTTCTCCCTCTCCCCCCCTCTGAGTGATCTTATTCAGGCTAGTGGACTCTTCCCATCCAAACTTGTTAGGGCCCCCTAAACTCTGTCACCTGCCTAGAACATTGCCAGAGTTCCAGACACACATAGTTCTCTTCCCGCTTCTCCCTCTCCTCAGGATGTCCTCCTTTCCCTCCTCAAATCCCAGCCCTCCAACCTCCCCCCGCCCCACACCTCTACCTAAAACTCTAACACACATCTAGATAACACTTGTGCTTTCCCAATATAATCCTGGTCACAGACCCCACCATCCACCCTCCATGACAAATGAGGTCACCATGCCCACCTCCTGATTATCACTGACCAGGTCCTAACAGTTGCCCTATGGATTTGCCCCCAACCTTCTCCATCCCAACTCTCCAACAGAGACTCAGCTGTCATTTCTGGACAATTGTAACCTTCCAAAGAGACGCTACTTCTTCAGTCTTTTCCTTTCTGGTTATTCCCTGTACTTTCTGGGTGCTCATTTACTCCCAAAAGTCCAAGACCAAAGCCCAATCCTGAGCGTAGCTTCTAGGGATCTCTGTCATCAGACCTGCCAAAGTCCAGGCCCATCAGTTCCCCTCACCTTGTTCAATGTTTGCACAAAACAAACTGCTATAATTCCCTGGTTGTAAACCACTTTAATATTTACCTCCACGTTAATATGATGGGAGAACCACCACTCATTTAGTACACTGAGTAAGTGAGGTGACACTTTTAGAAAGATTAGGGTGTCTGGCCTGAGTGAGCACACGCGTATACAGTTTACTCTCAGTTCTGCCCCCACTGCCTCTTCATTCCTGGAAATTTCTACTACTTCTCCTTCTACCACTGGTTTCACCGGCACCCAAAGGGCGGCTCTCAAATGTCCCCTGACCCCTTTACTCACCATAAGGTTGATGTGGGACGAGTTCCTTGTGCCAGCATCACACTTCCTACACGTATCCCTTAGAAGGCAAAACTCACTTCTGGCCGATTGTTTTCTCACCTGCAGAACAGTGTGGGTGCCTGCTGTGTATTTGGTCATGGACCAGAATGAGAAATGAGTGTTCTCCTGCATTTGCTGAGGCAGGCTCTAATCAAACAATTGATCCTGACTCGGAAAAATTAGACTCAGGGACCTAGAAATGCAAGCTATACTCTCAGTGTAAGAGCAGGGTTTTCTTGACTTTGAAAATAGGAGAGTTCTTCCATTGTTTGGGGGGATGGCAGCCACAGCAGTTACCATAACTTTACATGTTACCATAACTTTACACCCTTTAGCAAGACTATCTGGGAGAAATCCTAGCTAGCATAACCAAAAGCAAATACTTTCCCACCTCCCACCTACTTTGGAAACCAGGATAGAAAGAACAATCTTGAATGACGTCCACCAGATCTCTCTAGTTCAGAACCTATTCAAAAATCCAATGTCTGCTTCCAATGTCTGCTTTGGTTTTTGGCATGAAAGGACAAACCAAAAGACAGAATCGTGAACCTAAGGTCACAATAGTATATGTTCATTCTTCTTACTTTTTAATCCTTTCTTCAAAAAGAGTTTTACTGAAATAATTTAGCCACAAAAACAAAATACTAAGAATCTACAACACCCAGGTGCCCACCACCAGTCTTAACCAGGCAATCAGTATCAAGGTCATGTAAACCCTTTCCCACATTCTATATCATTTCCCTCCCCTTCCCCGCAAATTCCTATTCCTGAATGAGAAGGATACTCTCTTTAAAAGGATAAGCTGTTGTTCCTCTTTATTGTCTTTATCTATGGTTTTATTTCAAAAAGATACTAAGATATAAACATCTCTAAGGAATTGAGCAAACTGGAAATCTGAACATTGCTGTTCATCAGATATTAGCTTAAAGTACTAGGTGGAAATACAGTCTTGTTAACGCTGCACTTATCAAGGAAACCTTAAAAAAGGTGTTCTCAACCTTCATTTGAAAAGGTACTGCTTTGCAATATCCTTAGTCTGAAACGCCACTAGAGGAATTTGCTTGGAAAATTACAATAGTAAACGTAACTCACTCACACACACCCCCTGACATATTGGTTCTAGAAAGGATAGGTGGCTGGGCATTCTAGATGTGATGTACTGGGCATCTTATATATGGTGCCCATTAATAACATGGAGGAATAATGAATCTCAAGGTCACGAGCACAGCTGGTTGCAGACTGAGGTCATGGGACATCCAAACTAGTGGTTCTTCCCACTACTCAAGGTCCTCAAATCATTTTTACTTGATCCCCCTCTCCAAATGAAGCCTTACCTGGTAAGTTTAGAGAAACAAAATAAGGACTCTGCTTGATTGGGCCTATGTCTTCCTCGTCTCAGGGCCCCAGGTACCTCAGGGAAAACCACAGGAGGCACATTTAAAACCCTGAGGTGTTTTGTGAAAACCCTCTATCAGTCCAGAGACTTAACAACTGGTCCTCTTGATATCAGAAAACATGAATCTTCCAGGGAATGTGATGAATGTGAAATCATCAAAGGTCACAAGAACCAGCTTGAACTTATAGACTCTGAATAGCCTTGAGAATCAAGTAATGCACTTGAAATTTGTGACCCCCAATGAGATGATATCTAAAATACCCTGCATTGTGTAGATCACTGTGGCTCTGCTTGGGGACAGTGAGATTTGGAGAGTAGGAGATAGTGAGAGATTTCCTAACAATAGATCCCTGGTCACATACAGAGTAATGGTCTGGATAAACTGTAAGCCCAACACACACCCCGGCCCCACCAGCACAAGAGTCCTTTCTTACCTGGGTAATGTGCTTTTCATAGTCACTGTGACAGGGCAACTGTCACACTACCTCACACACAGTGTCACATACTTATAGTCACACATACAGTCTCTGTCTCACGCACACTCCCATTCACATACATATCACACACTGACATGAACTCACACACCCTTAGCACAAGGACGCTGGGATGGTCCATACACTTCTTAGTATATAGGCTGCGTGCATTCCGAAATGACACCTGAAAGCCATGAGTCCACGCTGACGACAAAAATGTTTGGATCAGAGTCTTTGCTGTATAAACTCCACAAGTGCTTCCCATTCCTTCTCATGTGATTCCTGTCCTGAGCTGTCAGACCAGAAGCATCTACCATCTCTCCCAGTTCTAGGAGAAGCCCCCTGACAGCCACCCTGCCCACTTGGGGATGTGCTCAGTGCATGGGACAGGCCTGAGGAAGAGGGTTTGGTTGCAGCATCTACTACCAGGAATTTACCTACAAAACCTTTTACTCCCCATCACGCTTACAGGTAAGCATTTTCACAGCTGATACTAGACTTCCTGAGATAGAAAATAGAGAATAGAAAAGAGGTCATCACTTCATTACAAACAGCCTACAGAACGTTAGTAGAGTTTTCCATTTACTATCTATACTAAACGTACTTAAGAAACTGGCTCCACACCCTAGGGAGTAAATGCAGCAGTCTTTCTACTATAGCAGTTGCCCAATGTTGGTTCCTCTACTTTTGTCTTATTTCACACACTTCTGTTCTTGAAACTTCAAATCGTTAATATATGTTACTTCTGTTGTGAAAGAGGCAAATGATTTTTGAAAATGAAATAAACTAGTGAGAAGTAATAAAATCGGAGAGCTGCTTACTAAAACATTTAACTTTTCTAAAAATATTGTTTAATGTTTATTTATTTTTGAGAGAGAGAGAGAGAGAGAGCTGTCAGCATGGAGCCAACGCGGGGCTCGAACTCACAAACCACAAGATCATGACCTGAACCAAGATCAAGGGTCAGACATTTAACTGACTGAGTCACCCAGCTGCCCCTAAGTTCCATTAATCTTAGCTTAGTATGTTGTAGATGGAAGGAAGTATGGAGTAACTGACTCCTTTCTCAAAGGTATTCATCTTAGAAACCTGTTACATTAATAAGACAGTTTCTGCAATTCATTTTAATTATCTCTAAACACCACCAATGAGAATCACAGGGTCATGCATTATCTCTTACACTGAACTTGTATGGCACTGGCATTCCTTAGTGGGATGGAGCTCAGAGTTAAGTGACCATGACTGTCTTACCCAGATATTTACATAAAATAGGGATAGTTCCCTAATTTATTGAAGCTCTTATTGTTCGTAAATTCTCATAATTTTTCTATTAGGCTAAAGATACTCATGTAGATGGAAAAATAGTAAACTATTTATACATGTCAATGTAAGTTCACTTTTATGAATAATAACTATATTTTTGAAAAAGAATTAGTGAGAACTGTGAGATTGCTTTACACTTTTAACCACTTTACTGAGATACAATTCACATATCATACACTTTACCCATTTCAGGTATGCAATTCAGTGGAATTTAGTATATGGACAGACTTGTGGAACAATCACTGCTTTAAGATTAGCACACTGTCATCACCCCAAGGAGAACCTGTGCCCTTAGCACCAGCCCTCTTTTCCCACAATCCACTGCCTGAAGCACCTCTAATCTATTATCTGTCTGATCATCTACTTCTCTGGACATCCCATTTATAGAGAATCATATAATGAGTAGTCTTTTGTGACTGGCCACTTTCTTTTGGGTAATGTTACCAAGATTCATCCATGTTGTAGCATTTCTTTTTATACTATCTTTTTAACATTTGACTGTTCCATTGCCCCTTCCCATAACTATATTGCCTGGTGTTTTCTCACTGCTCCCAAGTTGATGAAATTCCAACATAGAGAAAATACCACACACCTTAGCCCACTGAGGTGATTTGTTTTTACCTGGTTATATCAGAGGGACAGCCCACAAAACACATGCAGTCTGTTCTTCTTCAAAAGGTCATCACTAAAATGATCAGTTGTTTGTTGGTTAATATGCACTTGTTCATAGAGCACTGCCCATGGGACCATAAGATGTTAAGATGGTTCCAAAGGGGATCTGTGAAGAAAAGTGGCTCTCTACTCATGATTGCAGTGAGCACTGACTTACCTTCTGATAGCACGTTCCTGTATAAGTCACTTTCTTTTCTTTATGGGACATCTGGGCACTGCACACCCCATTAGATCATTTCTCTGACGTCCTCTGAGACATTATGAGTCTTGCAAGGTTCAATATTGGATTTTGTCCTTCATTTATATAGGAAGACTACATTCACACTCCTAGCAAACTGGTAACTGTCTCCCAAATGGGCAAATCTAAGCGATTTTGGTATTCATCATTCTTACACATGCGATTCTACGTGACCATTTGTGTTGTATTTTAGGCAGAGTGGTCACTGTGTCTAGCATAACAAGCTTCATAGTTCTTAACAACTGCAGCTCAGAACTTCAGCAGAAGTTCAGAAGTGAGACTATCACAGAGGAGGAGCTGGTGGGGCTCATGAACAAGTTTGTGGAAGACACAAAGAACGGGGTACACAGGAAGGAAGGCTGCCCTGATATGAAAGTACTCACATATGGAGTGTCAAAGATGGGTATCACTGTCCTGTCCAGAATCCATGCCAGGAAACTGAGTGAGCAGAGGAGGGGAGACAGGATCCTTCTGAATGCCTGCTGCCCTAGGTGGGTGAGAACAGACATGGGTGGACCTACAGCCATTAAAAGCCCAGAAGAAGGAGCAGAGACCCCCGTCTACTTGGCCCTTTTGCCCTCAGATGCTAAGGGACCTCACGAGGAGTTTGTAATGGAGAAGAAAGATGAACAATGGGGACCCCCCTCTCAGTTCCCTCCATGGGTCCCATTATGATACTTCCATGATATGAACAAAAGGACTACACTGTTAACAATGTTCATATCAGAAGAAGTAGAAGAAGAAGGAGGAGGAAAAGGAGGAGGAGGAAGAATCACTGTCCATACTGAGTACTTAAATTGAATTGGCTACTAATTCTGGGAAGTCTTTTGTGATTTCTTCTGTGATACATGAGAAGAAAAAGTGGAATTAATGCCAACCAACAATGAATGAACATCATAGATGAATAAACAATTATAAGTAAATGTCCATGTGTGCAGATTGTTTCTTGCCAACCAGCCCCAAAGTCTAACAGACCCTAAGTTAGGTCAAGAGAAGGGACAGTTTAACTCAGGTGTTGGTAAACATTAGTGAAAGAGCCACATAATGAATATTTTTGCCTTTGCAAGCCAGTGGTCTCGAATCAAATCTGCTTTTGTAGCTTGAAAGTCACCAGAGACAATATATAAACCCATGAATAGGGCTAGATTTCCCTAACTAGCATACTTTATCAGCCTCTACTACAAAATAGACATTGTTGTGGTCTCTTTAAATAGCAAACTCATTGGGGAAAAAAAACCCCACAATTGCAAGGTGTGAAATGGGAGTGGGCACTAGAGGTGCATCCATAAGACAACCTGAGACAAGGAGGAAAAGTGAATAAGGATTGGTATCAATGGATATGAAAGAATTACTGTCAAATCTCAAGGTGAATGCGCTATTCATGTAAGGAGAAATGGTCAAGTCTGTAACATTAACACGGTCCAGCAAAATCTCTACAGAAGGTGAAGGATAGTAACATACTCATCACTACTGAGGCTAGTTTGGAGGACACATGGGTGTCCACAGTCCTATTCTTTCCACTTCTCTCTTTGAAAGCTTTCAAAACAAACATCTGGAAATGAAAAGATCCTGGCTCTGCCACCTATGGGTTGACCTTGAGCAAAATCCTGCATGTTGCTGTATGTCAATCTCCTCAAGTGTACAATTCGGGGGAAGTCTTAGGATTTCCATGAAGAGCAAAGGAACTAATACAGGTGAACAGGCTGAAAACAAGGGCGGTGCAAATTGCCCTCCATAGGCATCCCCGGACTGGGACCTGACACATCCAGGGCCCTGAGGGGAGCTTCTTACTGCCACACACCCAGCCTGGCTCCCTAGGGGCATCCGTGAATGCCCACCACCTCCCACCCCTCACAGAAGCATCCAGATTGTTCAGACTCCCTCCTCTCATGATTATTTTTCAGTCTTCACCAGGGGTTTTTAGGCTGACAGAAATGAGAACTGATAGGCCCTGCAAAGCAAAGGCACGGTTTTGTTTTTTTCCTTTAAGTTTATTTGGAGAGAGAACATGAGCAGGGGAGGGGAGATAGAAGGGGGAGAGAGAGAATCCCAAGCAGGCTCCTTACTATCCTCACAGATTCCGAGGCACAGCACGATCTCACAAGTCATGAGACCAATACCTGAGCCAAAATCAAGAGTTGGACGCTCAACTGACTGAGCCACCAAGGTGCCCCATGGGGTAAGGTTTCTATTTGGAAACGGGTTTCCTGTGGGGCGCCTAGGAGGCTCAGTCGTTAGAGCATGGGACTCTTGATCTCAAGGTTGGTAGTTGGAACCCCACGTTTGGTATAGACATTACTTAAAAACAGCCTTTTAAAAAATAAAATGAAATAAAAAATATAAGTGAGGTTTCCTTTAATGTTTTCTCTTCAACAAGGCTGTTAATTTCCTCCCTGTTAGCTTGTATTTCTAAAATGAACCTTGAGGAGTATCAATATCAAGGACAAGACATATCACGTCTACTGCTAGTTTAGAAATATATCCCAGCATCACAGGTCTTTTTTCCTCAATACTTTAAAAATAACACCTAATTACATATAATACTTATTAAATGTGACCTTAAAGAAAACAAAAAAGTAGGCACTACAGGAAAACGGGATTGTGTAACCATTAAATTAAACATTGCAATCATTGCCTTGGCCCACATGAACTTCATAAACATTGCCTCATCTGGGGGCACACTGGGACTCACACTGAGGGAGGAGCCCTGCCCACACCCCAGTCTCAGCACAGGACCTAAATCTATTTCTCACCCTTGAGATTCTCCTAAGAAAGCAAGGAGATCTGTATGCTCAATACCGGTTTTGTTGTATGAACAATTTCACTGTATCTTAGAAGGCAACCATTCCCATTCTGCAGATGAAAGGCCTATTCCCAAGATAATTGCTCTCTTTTTCTCCTATAGAGGTTCTCCCAAAATTGTTCCCTCAAAAGCTATGAAACTTTAGCATCCTTTTAATCAATCACCCACAACCTTTGTTTTGGGAAGCACATCAGTACTCCTCAAAGCACTGCTTGGCTCAGAGGAGGGATCCTAAGAGGACAGAATCCTAGTTGGGCTCAGAGTGCAGCCCCAGGAAGGACATATCTGGAATAGTGTTATTAGGGAACCTCCTGGAACATCTGGTCCCTGCTTTCATGGAGGAACGGAGGCAGCGCCTGGGCTCTAGGAATCACAGCACTGGATCCCAGAACACAGTTCTACTGGCATCTCTGACTGTGGCCAGGCCTCCGCACCACTAGCCCTCCGTGTGGCCCACAGCACCATCAGCTCCACACACAGGACCTCGCTAGCCCTCCACACAGCCATGTGTTCAGACACCGTGTGGCACTGGTGACCAGGGCCAACAAGGCATTGGCTTCTCCATCACGTACAACCTGTGCCTGCAGTTCTCGGGCAACATGATGTTCATAGTGCTGGATGAGGCGTGGGGACAGTCGGCTGTGTGACCCTCAGCCAAGGGCCTGAGCCCCTGCTTCCACCTGCTGGACATCAAGGACCTGCAGAGCATCTGCGCCCTGCATGACTTCCTGCCGAAGGAGTACAGGGACCTCACATGTTGGTCAACAACTAGAGCATCATTTTCGAAGGTATCATCTTCGAGGTTAAGAACATTGGAGCTCTTAGGCCAGGAAACCTCTCTTAGGGGACTACCCAGAAGCGGTTGGGGTGGGTGTCTGAAGCGCTGCTGTGGGGCCTACAGCTCTGAGGGGTTCTAGAATGGCCTTCCTAGGGAAAGAGGTCAGATTGGACGTGCAGGGAGAACAGAAACCTCCAGCAGTTGCAAGCCTTTCCAGCCAGAGAACCTTGGCATTGCCATGGATCAGACTCTCAGGGACTTTACCCAGGTTTTTGAAAGATTCTCTCTGTTGGACTTTGTGCATCTCTATGAATTTTTAACTTATTTTGAAATACACAAAAAATGCCAAAGAGTCATATGTAGAAATGCCATTGTGCCCCCTTATCTTAGCTTCTTGCAATGGGTGCCAAATAACAAAGCTACACAACATCAACCAGCCAGATAATACAAGTTGGGACAAACTGTTCACCTATCTACACATTACTGAGAATTGACCAGATTGCACATACAACAAAAAATTTTAAGGTGACTGGGGAAATCTTCTCAGATGGCTACTTCTTATTAACCTGTTCTCCTTCTCCCCTACCAGCTAATGATCACACACCCTTACATATTCAAGCAGAAGTGACATTGAAAACAAACTTCTTTGGTTCCTGAGACATGTGCACAGAACTGCTGCCTCTAATGAAACCCTAAAGTAGGTGTGACAACTTACAGCGGTACTGTTTCTGGAATGATCTGGCCCTGCCTCTCTGACCGCATCTACAGGCCCTGCTCCCTCTCCCTGCTCAGCCACCCCGGCCTCCCTGCTGTGTCCCCACCTGGACAGGTCCCCTTCCCCTTAGGACTCTGTACACATGTGTCCAGCACTCAGCAGTGCCCTCTGTCCCACTGGCCTTTCACAACTGGCTTCTTCTTCTCCTTTATATCTTCATTCCAAACTCTCCTCCCAGAGGCTTTTTCTGGCTCTGTGTCCTCACAGGTGCACTTCCCTGGGGATTTCTTCCTGGACCCTTTCTTCTCCCTTTCCCTCCTTCTGAGTGGTTTTATTCAGGCTAGTGGACTCGTCCCTATCCAAACTTGTTTAGAGCCTCCTAAAATCCTTCACCTGCCTAGAACATTCCCAGAGCTCCAAACACATAGTTCTCTTCCTGCCTCTCCCTTTCCTCAGGATGTCCTCCCTTCCCTTCTCAAATTGCAGTCCAGTCCCCTACACACACCCCCATCTAAACATCTAAAACATGTCCAGATGACACTTGTACTTTCCTAATATCATCCTGGTCACAGACCCCACCATCCACTCACTATGATAAATGAGCTCACTATGCCCACCTCCTGATTATCACTGACCAGATCCTAACAGTTGTCCTTTGGGTTTGTCCCCACCTTCTCCATTCCAGCTCTTCAAAAGAGACTCGGCTGTCATTTCTGAACCATTGCAACCCTTCCTAAGAGACTCTGCTTCTTCAGTCGTTTCCTTTCTGGTTATTCTCTGTACTCTTCGAGTGCTCACTTACTCCCAAAAGTCTTTTAAGAATGAAGTGACCTCTAAGGGAGTTGTAATAGCCTATGCAGCATGATATTTTACCATTACCATCCTTTAAATAGAAGCCATCAGGAAACCATAAAAAATCTGCTTTGGTTAGAGGAGTTTCCTGTAAATTGTCATGGGGAGTCAAAAGGTAACCTGTCAGTTGCTAGCAACGCCAAATCCTCGGAGTCCAAATACAGTTCTCATTTCAAGATCTCATGCATTAAGTTTCTGACCTGAGTCTGGGTTAACTGCACTGGTTTCCCTGGAGCCCTTATGTCTCTTTATGGCCCAAGTTTTAACAGGTAGATGCGATCTTCCTGTGAAGTCGGTTGAGAAGGTGAACAGAGAAGCAAATCATCTACATGCTGAGACAAAGGAGAGCCTGCAGAAAACTTACTATCATCCAAATCAGCCTCTAACCGTGTGTCAAAACAGAAAGGACTCTCTGTGTAGCCCTGGGACATTACTGTCCCTGTGCATTGCCATTCTTCCCAAGTGAAGGTGAAAAGAGACTGGCTGTCCTTATCAACTACAATCATAAAAACTGTACTGCATAGGGCTATTACAGTGAAAAATTTGCCTTCAGCGGCAATGGATGTCAGTACCTTTGTTTGTGGGTTGGGACAAATAGGGTGCTGAGGTTAACAATGTTATTGGTTGCTCTGGGGTTTTGGACAAACCTCCATCCTCAGTGGTTAGGGTTTTTTGGTTGTTTGTTTTTTCTGTTTTTTACAGGTAAAACAGGTCTGTTACAATGACTTGTGCAGGGGATGAGGCTCTTGAGCCTTGTAATCTATTATGGGCTTGATGCCTTGAAGGGCTTCTCTATTTGTAGGGTGTGGTTTTGAGGGACCTATGTGAATCTTGATGGGATGTACACTGTGGATTCTGCCCATATGGGTTGATGGTTTTACCCATAAGAGGATGATAGCTGATCCAATAGGAATAGATTAACAGCACCCTCAGACTCAGCTATAGTGCCCTCAGAGAACCCACACAGGAAAGGTACCCAAGGGTCACTTATTTTCCCTTGTTGGTGATTTTGGTTACGACTGTCAAATTCTAGAATCCCTTCCCTTTTCTGGGAGTAATTCTGGTATGATACGTTTCCAGCAAAACTGAGTGCAAGAAATGGATAGGGGCAGGGGAACTAAGAAGAAAAGGGTGTGTATCTGTGCAAGGGGTGAGACGCAAAGGAAAAGGTTCAGAGACAGGAACCTGTTAAAGTTTATTAGAGATCCCTCTATTTCAATTGTTTTAGTACTCGAGGCAGTGGAGCTGCTTTATAGCAGCGGGGTTAAGCAATGAGAGTGTAGATCCTGTGCCAATAAGGATATAGAGAGATTCATTCCCAATCTGGAGATGCTTTGCCCAAGCTGATGAAGAGGGAAGATTGGGAAGAGCCCTTATAGTTCCTCAGAGCCCCACCACTGGGAATCAGGAGGACATGGGAAAAGTTGGCTAGTGGGCTAAGGTGCATGAAGTGCTTCCATGTGTTACAGTCTCTTTCCCAAAGTCCTGATACCTTACAACAGTAGCAGAAATTACACTTCCGGTTCTGTTTTGGGGCCTTCATTGGCTGCACATTAAAAATTTCAGTAGGTCCTTCCTATAGGTGATTCATCTAGGGTGACCCCAAGCTGGTTTTCCAGGTCTGTTAAATCTGGAGTGGCCATAGTTTCCCATGCTATCCTGGTCCTTTTGACTAAAAGGGAAAGATCCCAAATCAGCCCAGTAAGAAACATAGACTGAAATGCTACCCAGGTGGACTCACATCTAAAGGAAGACCAGAAGTTTTCTTTAAAGACATTTTTGAGTTGACTGCAATTATTATGAACAGATTCATCAGGCCTTTGTATACAACCCTGAATTTTGTTCCAATCAACGGGCTTAGGAAAAGCCACTGTCCTTGCTCAGTGGACATTTCCAGCGAGTATCGTAGCAGAAGTTCAGGGTCTGTTCTTTATATCCTGTTCAAGATGTTCCTGCTGAGCTAGTTTCATCCAATGTTTTGCCTGGCCCTCACCAACAAGCATGTGACCAATTGAGAAACCTGTTGGTAACGTTTGGCTAATTACGTTAAATTCTTCAGCAAACGTATGGGTGTTCTCAGTGACTTTAGGAAACTCTTTGACTCTGAATTCAGCCTTAGTCCAGGGAATATAAGAAATGTGGGGTCTATTTAGATCTTTAGAAGACTTAACTTGAAAGGGGCAGGTTTGAGTAGGTTCAGGAGAGGAGGAAGCAGAAGGAGCTTCAAATGAAAAGGAAAGTTCAGCAAAAGGATCAGAATGAGAGGGCCCAGAGAAAGAGGAAGGTGCAGAGACAGAGGAAGATGGTTGCCTCCTGTCTGTAAACGAAGAAGGTAGAGATGAGGGAAAGAGGCCTCAGAAGCCATTTTGTTTAAAAAAATGTTTTAAGTTTATTTATATATTGGGGGGGGGGGGCGGTCAGAGAGAGAATCCCAAGCTGGCTCCACACTGTCAGCACAGAGCCTGACTCTGGGCTTGACCTCCCAACGGTGAGATCGTGACCTGAGCCAAAACCAAGAGTCAGATGCTTAACCGATTGAGCCACCCAGGTGCCCCATCATTTTGCCTCTTTCAATTGTGTGCCTCAATGAATTTAGAAACAGTACTTTCCAAAGAGGCAAACAGAATCCAAACACATCTGCAAGAGTCAAGTTATCCTTTAAATTTTTTTTTTAAGATTATTTATTCTTGAGAGACAGAGAGAGACAGAGCATGTGCAGGGGAGGGGCAGAGAGAGAGGAGGAGACACAGAATCCGAAGCAGACTCCAGGCTCCGAGCTGTCTGCACAGAGCCCAATGCGGGGCTCGAACTCACGAACCGCAAGATCATGACCTGAGCCGAAGCTGGACGCTTAACCGACTGAGCCACCCAGGTGCCCCAAGGTACCATTTAAAATAGACATCTCATTCTTTTTTTGTTTTGATTTTATCTTCTTTCAAGAAGAAACAGTTTTTTAACTTAATTTTGAGTAAACCAAGTTTGGAGATATTGAAAGTCCTCCATTATGGCCACTGAAGTTTCTGAAAGTTTGTAACAAAAAACCTCACTAAAAATGGAATCAGGAGGTGTCTGCAGGGAAAGTTCTCATGCCCTACCACTCCTACTCAATTGCAGGCTCAACTGCAGACTCAACAAGAAGAGACGAACTTGACCTTAGAAGGATTTGACCTTGCCCATGGCTACTACTCTACTATACCAGCCAGAAATAGAGACACTTTCCTTTTCCCCCCAGGCAACACTCAGCCACTGAAAAGCCACTGCACTTCAGACACCCAGTTTATGCCAAGGGACTTTTAATTTATAAAAGCCTTCCCAACTGCCCCTTTTCTTCTTAAAAAAGCATACCTGTCCTTTGTTCCCTGGACTTGTCTCCAGGTTTTGCTGCAGCTTGATTTCCCTGACTTGCAGTTCTCTTCACTCTTTTTTTTTTTTTTAATTGTTTTTTTTTCAACGTTTATTTATTTTGGGGACAGAGAGAGACAGAGCATGAACGGGGGAGGGGCAGAGAGAGAGGGAGACACAGAATCGGAAACTGGCTCCAGGCTCCGAGCCATCAGCCCAGAGCCTGATGCAGGGCTCGAACTCCCGGACCGCGAGATCGTGACCTGGCTGAAGTCGGACGCTTAACCGACTGCGCCACCCAGGCGCCCCTCTTCACTCTTGAATGTATGCATCTGTTACTGGTAAATTAACTGGCAGTTTTACTTTTAAGGTTAACAAGTCCTGAAATGCTTTTGTTTAAGGCGGTCCATTTAGTTAGGAATGTGCCTACAGAACAACCATAGATTTTAAACATAAAATGAGCCATAGTCCCAAAGGGGAGGGGTGTCACGAAGCATTTTCTTGCAGGGGATCCCATTTTCTTTAGCAGTTTTCCGGGAACAACCGAGTTCCAGAATGACTCAGACCAGAGGCCAGCAGGTTCCAAGAGGAATAGTCCAGTACCAAACAGAACTCGGACCCAAGGCTAGTGCACTTCCAACTGGCACAGTTCTAACTGCAACAGTCCAATCCCGAAAAGAATTTAGACAGAAGGCCTATGCAGCTCCAAATGGTACCATTCCAACAGGAACAGTTCAATCCCAAAGCAGAATAGGACCGAAGACCAATGCAGTTCAAACTGGTACTTTTCCAACAGGAGCAGTCCAATCCCAAAAGGAATTAGACCAAACGAGAAAGGAGTTCCGTTAGGAACAGTTTGATTCTGAGAAGGAATCAAAGGCCAAATGAATACTCTCAGAGATCTAAAAAAAGAAAGAAAGAAATCACAGACAAAAAGCATGGAGCTGGAAGTCCAGGAGAAAAGCTTACCCTCAAACCCTATGGTTGGTGAGAAAGCAGTGAGCCCAAACACCTCCATGGATACCACACCTGCTTGCCCACCAGAGTAAGAGGCCTTGGGGATCTTCCCTGGATCCCCACATGTGTCACCAAGGAATGTTAGTTGTAAAAATGTAACCTGCCAGTTATTTCACCAGCAAAGTTGGGCTTCTTCGGGAATAAAGAGAATTGCAATCTGGGAAAACCAAGCTGTGGCAAAACTATAGGCAAGTCCAGGGAACAAAGGACAGGTACATTTTTAAGGAGAAAAGGGGTAAGTAGGGAGGGCTGTTTTAAACTAAAAGTCCAATGGAGTAAACTGGGACTTAGAAGCGTAGTGCTTTTCATTGGCTGGGCTGTTGCTCCAGGGATTTAAAACAAGCATATTTTACTCTGTCTGGAGTAGTACAGTTGTGTTCATGTGCAAGGGCAGCTCCCTTGATCAAGTCTCTCTCTCTTCTTGTTGGGACTGCAGTTGACTGGGAGTGGTAGGGCATGAGTTGCTCCCACTGCTGGCTTCCTGACTGCATTTAGTGAGGTTTCCCATTACCGATTTTCCACAAAAGATAAAGATGGGTGGATTGGAATTGAGCACATGCAGGTACATCTTACTCTCAGTTCTGCCCCCTTTTTCTGTCCTGTCTGAAAAAGTTCTACTATTTGTACCAGTACTGAGTTCACTGAGTTCACCTCAAACAAAGGGCAGCTCTCAAATCTCCCCTGACTCCTTTACTCACCACAACATTGATGAGGGACAAGTTCTTTGTGCCATCACCACACATCCTACACATATCCCCCTTAGAAGGCAAAAATCACTTCTGGCTGATTGTTTTCTCACTTACTCAATAGTGTCATCGCCTGCTGTGTATTTGGTCGTGGACCAGAATGAGGAATGAGTGTTCTTCTGCATTTGCTAAGGCAGGCTCTAATCAAATATTGATCTTGCCTCAGGAAAACTAGACTCATGGCCATGAAAATGCAAGCTCTGTTCTCAGTGTAAGACCAGGGTTCCCTTGCCTTTGGAAATAAGAGAGTTCTTCCATTATTTGAGGGGATGGCAGCCACAGTGGTTCATGTTATCAGGACATTATCCTCTTTGGGGAGACTATCTGGGAGAAGTCCTAGCTAGGGCAGCCAAAGGAAATGCTGTCCCTCCTCCCCCATACTTCAGAACCTTAGATACAAAAAACAGTCTTGAATGTTTTGCACCAGATCTCTGTGGGGGCAGAACACATCCAAAAAGTCAATGTTTACCTTGTTGTTTACCTTGGAAGGAGAATATCAGAGTAGGATGACCTTATGGATAGGATACCAAAGGATAATAGATGTGGATTTCTTCTTCTTACTTTTTTAAAAAAAAATGTAAAAAATGTAAAAAAAAAAACTTTTTTTAAAAAAATGTAAAAAAATGTAAATTTCTTTCTTTTTAAAAGAAATTTCTTCTTACTTTTTTATTTATTTTGAGAGAGAGAGAGAGAGAGAGAGAGAGAGCAAGGGAAGGGCAGAGAGAGGGAGATAGAATCCCAAGCAAGTTTTGCAATGTCAGCCCAGATCTAATGTGGAGCTGAAACTGATGAATCATGAGATCATGACCTGAACCGAAATCAAGATTTGGACGCTTAACCGACTGAGCCACCCAGGAGCCCAACTTCTCCTTACTTTTTAATTCTTTCTGTAAAAACAGTGTTTCTGAAATAATCTAGCCACAGAAGATATAAGAATCTACAGCGACCAGTAGCCCACCCTCTATCTTAACCCATCAATCAATGTCAGGGCCATGGAAACCCCTTCCCACATTCCATGTCTTTTCCCTCTCATTCCCCCAGAATTCCTCTTCCTGATTTTGGAGAATATTCTCTTTAATGCTCATTAGCTGTTATTCTTCTTTTTTCTCATTAAATTATAATATGCATTTATTTCCAAAATATATTATGGAATGACCATTCTGAGGAATCAAGCACACCTGTGAAATCTGAACACTCTTGTTCATCATACAGTAGCTGTAAAAGTTCTAGGAGCAAAACAGTCTTGTTAAGGCACACACACTATGTAAACCTTAAAGAAGGTGTTATCAACCTTGATTTGAGGTACTGCTTTTCAATGTCCAATAGTCTGGAAAATCACTAGAGGAATCAGCTGGCAGGGGGGAATTACCACAGTAAAGGCACCTCCCTCACACACCCACACTCTGACATATTATAGTTCTAGAAAGGTGGGGTGTATGGACATTACTACATTTGATGTGCTAGGCATTTTGTATATTGTCCCCATCAAGAACATGAAGGAAAAACAGATCTCAAGGTCCCATGCACAGCCTGATGTAGACCAAGTTCATGTAGCTTCCAGCCTAATGGTTCTTCTCACTACTCAGGGTCCTCAAATATTTTATGCTGAGGATCCTGTTCCTCAAGTGATTTCTTGCCCAGTAAGGCTAGAGGGACAGCCGATAAAGAAACTCACCTTGACTGGGGCCAATGGCTTCCCACCACAGAGCCCCTTGATACTTTGAAAATAACACCTATTTATATATAACACATTAACTGTAACCTTAAACAGAACCAAAAAGTAGGGATTTCAGGAAAAAGGGGCTAATGTAACCATTAAATCAAACATTCCAAACAATTTGTTGGCCACAGTGAGCTTCATAAACATTCCCTCCCACCCAGGACCCACTGAAAATCACACAGAGGGAGGAGCCCTGTCCACACCCCCATCACAGCACAGGACCTAATTCTCTGTTCCTCACTATTGAGATTCTCCGAAAAAAGTAAAGGGACTGTGTCCTCAGAGGCAGTTCCCCTGTGCAAGCAACTTCATTGCATCTTGGAAGAAAGCAACCTTTCCCATTCTGCAGAGGAAGAAGGACACATTCCCAAGACAATATCTGTACTCCTTTTTTACTTTTGAGGGTTTCCAAAAATAATTTTAACTCGCCTACCATGAATCACTAGCCCCCTATTAACCCCAGGGCCAACCACCTTAGTTTGGGGAGCACATCAGTTGACCTCAAACCATTGCTTGGCTCAGAGGTAGCATCCTAAGAGGACACAGTCCTGGTTGGGCTCAGGGTACAGCCCCAGTAGGTATGGATTTGATACAGCTTCATTAAACTACTGGAACTCTGGCCCCTCCTTTCATGGAGGGTTGGGGGTGGGACCTCAGCTCTAGGAGCCACAGCGCTGGATCCAAGAACACAGTTCACTGGCATCACTGACTGTGGCCAGGCCTCCGCACCACTAGCCCTCGGTGTGGCCCACAGCACCATCGGCTCCACACACGGGCCTCCCTAGCAATCCACACAGTCATGTCGTCACACATCCGCGTAGCGCTTGTGACCGGGGCCAACAAGGGCGTTGGCTTCGCCACCGTGCGCAACCTGTGCCGGCAGTTCTTCGGGGACGTGGTGCTCACGGCACGGGACGAGGCGCGGGGACGGGCGGCCGTGCAGCAGCTCCAGGGGGAGGGCCTGAGTCCGCGCTTCCACCTGCTGGACATCGATGACCTGCAGAGCATCCGCGCCCTGCGTGATTTCCTGCGCAAGGAGTACGGGGGCCTGGACGTGCTGGTCAACAACGCGGGCATTGCCTTTGATAGTAAGAACGTGGGAACTAACTCTTAGGCCAGGAGACCTCTCTTAGGGGACCAGCCAGGGTGGGTTTGGGGCTGGTGTCTAAACCGCTGCTCTGGGGTCCAGACCTCTGAGGGCCTCCCTAGGGAAGAAGATGGACTGGAGACACAGGGAGAGCAGGACCTTCCAGCAGTTGCAAGCATTTCCAGCCAGAGGACCTTGGCATTGTCAAAGATTAGTCTCTCAGGGATGTCACCCAGGTTTTTGCAAGTGTCTCTCTGACTGGATCTGAGTCATTTGGTAAAGATTTAACCTATTTTGCAATAAACAACAACAAATTTAAACAAGGATACACAGAAATACCATTGTGCATCCTTCCTTTAGCCTCCCCACATAGTGCCCACTTACAAAGCTGCACAGCATCAACCAGCCAAATAATTCACACCCAGACAGTGGTGTTACCTAACACAGAAATTGCTGAAAATTCACCAGTTTGCACATAAAAAAAAGTTATTGTCACTTCATGGAATATTTTCACAAGGCTACTACTTACTAACCTATTCTCCTTCTCCCCTACAAGGTGGTGACCCCACCCCCTTACATATTCAAGCGCAACTGACATTGAAAACAAACTTCTTTGGTACTCGAGACGTGTGCACAGAACTGCTGCCTCTAATGAAACCACAAGGTAGGTGTGACAACTTACAGCGGTACTGTTTCTGGAATGATCTAGCCCCCAACTCTCTGACCTCATCTACAGGCCCTGCTCCCTCTCCCTGCTGTGTCCCCACCTGCACAGGTGCCCTTCTCCTCAGGACTCTGTACACGTGTGTCCAGCAGCGAGCAGTGCCTTCTGTCCTGCTGGCCTTTCACAACTGGCTCTTTCTTCTCCTTCACATCTTCATTTCAAACTCTCCTCACAGAGGCCTTTTCTGCACTGTGTGCCCCTCACAGGTGCACTTCCCTGGGGATTCCTTCCTGGACCCTTTCTTCTCCCTTTCCCTCCCTCTGAGGATTTAATGCAGGCTAGTGGAATTTTCACTATCCAAACATGTCAGGCTCCCCTAAAATCTATCACCTGCCTAGGACATTCCCTAGAACATTCTCTTCCTGTCTCTCCTACTCCTCAGGATGCCCTCCCTTCCCTCCTCAAATCTGACCCTTCCTGCCCCTCACCCTCACCCCCATCTAAATATCTAAAACATGTCCAGATAACACTTGTGCTTTCCCAATATCATCCTGGTCACGGAACATTCCATCCACCCCCCATGAAAAATGAGGTCACCATGCCCACCTCCTGATTGTCACTGACCAGGTCCTAGAGTTGTCCTATAGATTTTGTCCCCCAAGCTATCATCATCCCAACTCTCCTCCAACAGAGACTCAGCTGTCGTTTCTGGACAATTGAAACCTTCCTAGAGACACTGTTTTTTCTCTTTTCCTTTATGGTTATTCTCTCTACTCCCCGAGTGCTCACTTACTCCCAAAAGTCCTTCACGATCAAAGGCAGCCTGAGCACAACTTGTAGGGATCCGTCTTGTCAGACCTGCCAAAGTCCAGGCCCATCAACCTCCCTTCACCTTGATCATTGTTTGCACAAAACAAACTGCCACAATTCCTTGGTTGTTAACTACTGCAATATTTACCCCCACATTAATGTGATGGGGGAACCACCACCCATTCAGTACACTGACTAAATAAGCCGACACTTTTAGAAAGATTAGGGTTTCTGGCTTGAATGAGTACGTGCATGTACAGTTTACCCTCAGTTCTGTCCCCATTCCCTCTTCATTCCTGGAAACTTCCATCACTTCTAGCACTGGCTTCATTGGCACCCAAAGGGCAGCTCTCAAATGTCCCCCGACTCCTTTACTCACCACAACGTGGATGTGGGATGAGTTCTGTGTGCCAGCATCACATCCACCACCTTAAGGCAAAAATCACCCTTGTGGCTGACTGTTTTCTCACTGACTACAGAGTGTCACTGCCTGCTGTGTATTGGCCTCAGGCCTGAATGAGGAATGAGTGCTCTTCTGCATTTGCTAAGGCAGGCTCTAATCAAATATTGATCTTGCCTCAGGAAAACTAGACTCATGGCCATGAAAATGCAAGCTCTGTTCTCAGTGTAAGACCAGGGTTCCCTTGCCTTTGGAAATAAGAGAGTTCTTCCATTATTTGAGGGGATGGCAGCCACAGTGGTTCATGTTATCAGGACATTATCCTCTTTGGGGAGACTATCTGGGAGAAGTCCTAGCTAGGGCAGCCAAAGGAAATGCTGTCCCTCCTCCCCCATACTTCAAAAACCAGGATACAAAGAACAATCTCCAATGACACCCACCAGTTCTCTGCGGGTCAGAACACATGCAAAAGGCCAACGTGTGCTCTGTTTTTAGGTATGTAAGGACAAACCAAAAGACAGAATTGTGACTTTAGGGATGTTGAGAGATAGTACCTACTGATTCTTCTTATTTTTTTTAATCAACTATACCAATACTCAACAAATTGAACCACCCATGCACCCCTCTCCTTATGTTTTTTTAAGTGTATTTATTTATTTTGAGAGCAAGAGTGCCAGTGGGGAGGGGCAAAGAGAGTAGAAGAGAGAATCCAAGCAAGCCCCATGCTTTCACTGCAGAGCCCAAAGAGGCCTTGAACTCATGAACCATGAGATCATGACCTGAGCAAAATCAAGAGTTAGACGCTTACCCAACTGAGCCACTCAGGCACTGCATTTCTTCGATATTAATTCTTTCTTCAATAACAGCTGTAGTTAATATTTTAGGCAGAAAACGAAGATAAGAATTTACAACAACCAGGTGCCCAACACCAATCAGTCTAAAGCATGTAATTAGTATCAAAGTCATATAAATCCCTTCCCACATTCCATATCTTTTCATTCTCATTCCTATTCCTGAATTTGAAAGATATTCTCTTTAAAAGTATAAGCTGTTGTTATTCTTTTTGTCATAAATTACACTTATTTCAAAAATCTATTAAGATAGAAAGCACTCTAAGGAATTGAACAAACATTGAAAATATGAGCACTCTTTGCATCAGACATAAACTTAAAATAGTAGGTAGAAATATGATCTTATTAAGGCTACTGTAACCAAGGAAACCTTACAGAAGTTGTTCTCAACCTTCCTTTGAGAAAGTACTGCTTTGCAATATCCCGTAGTCTGAAAAACCACTAGAGGAATTTGGTGGGAAAATTATAATAGTAAACATATCTCAGTCACACACACACTCTGACATATTGGTTCTATAAAGGATAGGTGGCTGGACATTTCTAGATGTGATGTGCTAGGCATTTTATATATGGTCCCCATTAAGAATCTGGAGGAATAATGGATTTCAAGGTCACAAGCACAGCTGGCTGAAGACCGAGGTCATGTGACATCCAAACTAGTGGTTCTTCCCACTACTCAAGGTCCTCAAATCATTTTCCCTACATATCCCTTCTTCAAATGAAGCCTTACCCAGTAAGGCAAGAGAAACAGAAAATAAAAGGACTCTGCTCTATTAGGCCAATGTCTTCCTTATGGCAAGACTCCCGGGTACCTCATGGAAAACCACAGGAGGCACATTTCAAAACTTGAAGTGTTTTCTGAAAAACCCTTATCAGTCAAGACACTAAAGAACTGGTCCTCTTGATATTAGAAAACATGGATCTTCCAGGGAATGTGACAAATGTTAAATCATCAAAGGTCATGAGAACCAGCTTGGGCTCACAGATTCTGAATAGCCTTGAGAGTCAAATGCTGCCCTTGAAGTTTGTGACCCCAGATGAGATGATGTCTAAAATACCTTGTGGTGTGGAGATCACTGTGGCTGTGCTTTAGGACACTGAAGTTTGGAGAGGGAGAGATGTTCCTAAATAGATCCCTGGCCACATACAGAGTAATGGCCTGGATAGACTATAAGCCTGAGACACACGCCAGCCCCACCAGAACAAGAGTCCTTTCATAACTGGGTGACATGCTTTCACACTGATTGTGACGGGGCAATTCCTTTACACGCTACCTCATACAGGTCACACACTTACAGTCACACATCCAGTCTCTTTCGCACACACTCACATGCAGACATACGACACACTCAAATGCACTCACACACCCTTATCACAAGGTCTTATGGATGGTCCATAAACTTCTTTTCTTTTAAGTTTACTTACTTATATTTGACAGAGAGGGCACGAGTGAGGGGAGGCAGAGAGCGAGAATGAGCATCCCAAGCAGGCTCCAAACTGTCAGCACAGAGCCCAACGTGGGGCTCCAACCCATGAACTGTGAGATCATGACCTGAGTTGAAATCAAGAATCAGTTGCTTAACTGACTAAGCCATCCAGGCGCCCCACCCTTAAACTTTGTAGCGCATGGGCTGTGTGCATTCCAGCGCAGAGTTCTCAAAATGACACACGAAAGCCATGAGTCTACTCTGGAGACATAATGTTTGGATCAGACACTTGGCTGTATAAACTCCATAAGTACTTCCTATTCCTGCACTTGTGTTTCCTGTCCTGAGCTGTCACACCAGAGGGTCTACCATCTCACCCAGCTCTGAGGTGAAGCCCGCTGACAGCCAGCCTGCCACTTGCAAATGTGGTCAGTGCAGGGGACAGGCCTGGGTTGAGGGAATGGTTGCAGCATCTACTATAAGGAATTTACCTACAAAACCTTTTACTCCCTGTCAGACTCCCTGAAATACACAGGTAAGCATTTTCACAGGTGATTCTAGACTTCCTGAGATAGACAATACAGAATAGACAAGAGGGCATCACTTCATTATACATTATACACAGCCTGCAGAAAGTTTGTAGAGTTTCTCCATCTAGTGTCTATAGTAAAGGTACATAAGAAAATGGCTCCAAGCCCCTATGAGTAAATGTTGCTGTCTTTCTGGTATACCAGTTACCCAGGGTGGGTTCCTCTGCCTCTGTCTTATTTCATAAACTTCTGTGTTTTGCAATTTTGAAACATTAATGTGTATTATTTTTATTTTGAGACAGATAGATATTTTTAAAATAAAATAAATCTAATTAGTTAAGTAATCAAACATGAGAGGTGCTTACTAAACCATTTAACACATAAGTTCCGTTAAAGTGACACTTAACATGTTTTAGATGAAAGGAAGGACTGGAATAACTGACCCCTTTCTAAAAGGTGTTTATGTTAGAAAACTGTTACATTAATAAGGTACTTTCTAGAAATCATTTTAATTATCTGTAAACACCACCAATGAGAGTCACAGGGTCATGCATTATCTCTCCCACTGAACTTGTATGGCACTGACATTCCTTAGTGGGATGGAGCTCAGAGTTAAGTGACCATGACTGTCTTTCCCGGATATTTACATAAAATAGGGATAGTTTCCTAATTTATTGAAGCTCTTATTGTTTGTAAATTCTCATAATCTTTCTATTAGGCTAAAGATACTCATGTAGATGGAAAAATAGTAAACTATTTATACATGTCAATGTAAGTTCACATTTATGAATAATAACTATATTTTTGAAAAAGAATTAGTGAGAACTATGTGATTAACACTTTTAACCACTTTACTGAGATAAAATTCACACATCATACACTTCACCCATTTCAGGTATGCAATTCAGTGGAGTTTAGTAAATGGACAGAGGTGTGGAGCAATCACCGCTTCAAGATTAGCACACTGTCATCACCCCAAAGAGAACCTGGACCCTTAGCATCAGCCCTCTGGTCCTGCATTCCCACTGCCCTAAGCAACCTCCAATCTATTTTCTGCCTGAACATTTACTTTTCTGGACATCCCATATATAGAGAATCATATAATGAATAGTCTTTTGTGACTGGCCACTTTCTTTTGGGTAATGTTATCAAGATTCATCCATGTTGTAGCATTTCTTTTTATACCATCTCTTTAACACGTGACTCTTCCGTTGCCCCTCTCCATGACCTTATTGCCTGGTGTGTTCTCACTGCTCCTGAGTTGATGAAATCCCAACATAGAGTAAATAGCATGCACCTTAGCCCACTGAGGAGATTTGTTTTTACCTGGTTATAGCAGAAAGACAGCCCACAAAACCTATGCAGGTGCTCTCCTTCAAAAGGTCATCAATAAACTGATCAGTTGTTTGTTGGTTGATACACACTCATTCATAGAGCACTGGCCATGGGACCATAAGATGTTAAGATGGTCCCAAAGGGGACCTGTGAAGAAAAGTGTCTCTCTACTCATGATTGCAGTGAGCACCTACTTACTTTCTGGAGCACGTTCCTGTATAAGGGGCTGTCTTTTCCTTATGGGACATCTAGGCACTGCACTCCCCATTAGATCATTTTTCTGACATCCTCTGAGACATTATGAGTGTTACAAGGTTCAAGACTGTATTGTGTCCTTCACTTATATAGGAAGACTACATTCACACTCCCAGCAAACTGGTAATTGTCTCCCAAATAGACAAATCCAAGGGATTGTGGTATTCATCATTATTGTGCATGCCATTCTATGTAACTACTTGTGTTCTTTTTTAGGCAGAGTGGTCAATGTGTCTAGCATAATGAGCTTAGTAGCTCTTAAGAACTGCAACCCAGGAATGCAGCAGAAGTTCAGAAGTGAGACTATCACAGAGGAGGAGCTGGTGGGGCTCATGAACAAGTTTGTGGAAGACACAAAGAGTGGGGTACACAGGAAGGAGGGCTGGCCTGATATGAGGGCACTCACATATGGAGTGTCAAAGATTGGTGTCACGGTTCTGTCCAGAATCCATGCCAGGAAACTGAGTGAGCAGAGGAGGGGAGACAGGATCCTCCTGAATGCCTGCTGCCCTGGGTGGGTGAGAACAGACATGGGTGGACCTACAGCCATTAAAAGCCTGGAAGAAGGAGCAGAGACTCCTGTCTACTTGGCCCTTTTGCCCTCGAATGCTAAGGGACCTCACGGGGAGTTTGTAATGGAGAAGAAAGTTGAACAATGGGCCCCCCCCTCTCAGTTCCCTCCATGGGTCCCATTATGATACTTCCATGATTTGACCATGAGATTACACTATCAGCAATGTCCTTGTCAAAGAAAAGAAAGAAAGAACCTTTATTTGTATCAAGTACTCACCTTGAATTAGCTACTATTTCTGTGAAGTCTTCTGTGATATATGAGAAGGAAAAGTGGACTTAATGACAATAGTGAATGAACATCATAGATGAATAAAGAGTTATAAGTAAATGTCCATGTGTGCAGCTTATTGCTTGCCAACCAGCCCAAAACACTAACAGAACCTAAGTTAGGTCAAGAGAAGGGACATTTTAACACAGGAGTTGATAAATATTAGTGAAAGAGCCACAGAGTGAATGTATTTGCCTTTGCAGGCCAATGGCTTCTGTTGGGCGTACTCATATCTGCTGTTGTAGCTTTAAAGTTACCAAAGATGATATATAAACCCATGAATGGGGATGGACTTCCCTTGCTAGCATACTTTATCAGCCTCTACTATGACATGTGCACCCCACCACAAAAAGACATTCTGTGGTCTCTTTAAATATCAAACTCACTGGGGAAAAACAATTTCAAGTTGTGAAAGGGAAGTAGGCTCTTACGATGCATCCATAAGACAACCTGAGACAAGGGAGAAAAGGAAATATGGATTGGTATCAATGAATATGAATTACCATCAAATCTCCTCAAGGCAAATGCACTATTCATGTACAGATAACGAGTCACCAAGTTTGTAACATTAACAAGGTCCAGAAAGATCTCTAGAGAACATAGAGGATAGTAAAATACTCGTCATAGATGAATCTGGTTTGGTTGATACATGGGTGTCTACCGTCCCAGTCTTTCCACATACCTCTTTCAAAGCTTTAAAGACAAACATCTGGAAACAAAAACGTCCTGGCCCTGCCACCTTATGGGGTGACCTTGAGCAAAATCCTGCATGTTGCTGTACATCGGTCTCCTAAGTGTACAATTCTGGGGAAGTCATAGGATTTCCATGAAGAGTAAATGAACTAATACAGGTGAACAGGCTGAAAACAAGGGTGATGCAAAGTGCCCCCTATAAGCATCCCCAGACTGGGGCTTGACACATCCAGGGCCCAGAGGGGAGCTTCTTACTGCCCCATACCCAGCCTGGCTCCTGGGGGCCTCCGTGAATGCCCATCACCTCCCGCCCCTCACAGAAGCATCCATGTTGTACAGACTTCCTCCCCTCATGATTATTTTTCAGTCTTCACCAGGGGTTTCAGGCTGACAGAAATGAGAACTGATGGGCCCTGCAAGCAAGGGTTGGGTCCATACTTTATGTCTTTCCCTTCGGGGGCGCTTGAGTGACTCAGTCAGTTGAGCGTCTAACTTTGGCTCAGGTCATTATCTCAAGGTTCACGAGCCCCACATGGGACTCTGCCATCAGCACAGAGCCCACTTCAGATATCTCTCTCTCTCTCTCTCTCTCTCTCTCTCTCTCTCTCTCTCTCTGTCCCCCTCCCCTGCTCTTTCTCTTTTTCTCTCTTTCAGAATAAATAAACTTTAAACAACCTAAAAGTCTTTCCCTTCAAAGGGGCTATTAATTTTCTCTCTGTTATCTGGCTTTTCTAAACTGACCCATGAGGAGCATCAATGTCTAGGACAAAACAATAGCATGTCAACTGCTGGTTTGGAAATGTATCCCAGTATCACAGAGATCTCTTTTCCTTGATACCTTAAAAATAACACCAAATTATATATAACACTTATTAACTAAAACCTTGGTCTACACCAAATATAAGCACTTTATAACCATTAAAGCAGACATCCCAAGCAATTCCTCAGCCACAGTGAGCTTCACAAACATTCCCTCCCACTCGGGGCCCACTGGGAATCACATTGAGGGAGGAGTCCTGCCCACACCCAAGTCCCAGCACAGGACCTCATTCTCTGTATCTCTCTCTTGAGTTTCTACTGAGAAAGCAGGGGATCTGTGTCCTCAGAAGCACTTCCCTGTACAACCAGTTTCACTGCATCTTAGAAGAAGGCAAACTTTCCCATTCTACAGAGGAAGAAGGACACATTCCCAACACAATGGCTATATTCCTTTCTTCCTGATGGGGTTTTCCCAAAATATGTTTAGTTCTACTACCATGAATCTCTAGCTCCTATTAGCCTATGACTACCCATTTTCTTTCCGAGGAGCACATCAGTCCATCCTGAACCACTGCTGAGCTCAGAGGAAGGATCCTAAGAGTGGAGAGTTCTGGTTGGGTTTAAGATACAGACCTGGGAGAGACAGACCTGGTATAGCATCATTAGGGAACCATCTGGAACCTTTGGCCCCTTCTTTGATGGGTGATGGAGGCAGGGCCTCTAGCTCTAGGGGTAACATCCCCAGATACCAGAATACACCTGTGCCAGTGCACGGGGCCCACAGCACACCCCAAGTGTCTTACCATGTCTGCTTTCTGCACTCTAATGCCTCACTCAGCCTAGTAGACCTACAGCCATGTGGTGCTGGTGACTGGGCCCAACTAGGCTTCACCATCATGGGTGTTCTGTGCCAGCAGGTCTCGGGGAACATGATGCTCCCAACCATGCTTCCCCCTGCCTGACATCCATGACCTGCAGAGCAGCCATGCACTGCTTGACTTCCTACTCAAGGAGTGTGGGGGTCTGGAAGTGCTGGTCAACAACATGGGCATCGTCTTCCAACCCTCCTCTCTCTGTGTGATCTAGTCAGGTTAGTGGAACCTCACTACCTCCAATTCATAAGGCCGGCCTAAAACCTATCACCTGCCTAGAATATTCCAGGATCTCCAGAGCACATATTTGTTTTCCTGCCTCTCCACCTGCACCTATGCCCTCCCTTCCTGCCTCAAATCCCTCTAACCCCATCTAAAACCAACATTTCCTGAGGACACTGCTTTTTCCATTTCCTCCATTCACTATAGCTTCTCTCTGGTTTGTGCTCCTCTGGAAGACTGCAACTTATTAACTAGATTCAGGACCTCCATCAATTTGGTGTTTCTGTGGGTAAACCAGGGATAGGACTTCCTACTCTGCCATCTTGCTGATGTTACTCTACAGATGCTTTTTGGCCTGAATCTCCCTGATTCTCTCTTCCCTGAATCTCCAGCCTGCAGGCCTCCCTGCTGATTTTGGACTCGTCAGCCTCCATAATTGTGAGTCATTCCTTACAATTCTTTAAAATAAATCACTCTCGCTCACTCTTTCCCTCTCTTCCTCTAAGCATGTGTATGCACACACACCCTATCAGTTCAGTTTGCTCTGGAGATTCTAGACTGATTAACACATGTGGCAAAAGAATAAATGTTACTCTATATTGTCACAAATGCATTAAGTTGGGATTTCAAGCAGTGGAACCCATCCTGGATTATCTTGGAGGGTCCTCGATGCCATCACATGTACCCTTATTTACAGAGGTGAGGAAGTTTTGAGGATGAAGAGGAGGCCTGTGAACATGGAAGCAGTGAGTGGACTGATGTAGCCATAAGCAAAGAAACACCTTTAGCCACCAGAAGGTGGAAGAGGTAAGGAAGAGTCTTCCCTAGAAACCAGAGAGTGCACAGTCCTGGAAGCACCTTGATTTCAGACCTCTGGCCTCTGGAGCTTCAAGAGACTAGATCGCTGTTGTTTTAACTGGGTACAGTTTGTAATCATTTGTTATGGTAGCCCCGGAAAAGTAAGATCCCCATGTTCCTTGTTTACTTAGCAGTTTGGCCACATTGGTGACTCAACGTAAGTTTTGGCAGATTACCTTAAAGATCCCCCAGGGAAAAACCTCTGGCATTTCTTCCTGGCAGCTCTCCCTAGGATTACCAGTTGTACCAAAGTATTGCTCTTGAAGAACAAAGAGTTCGGAAAGTTCTTTGCCTTCAGTCAAAGGCAAGGAACACACACACTCAGCAATTATGTCTCCACTGCTCACTCGCTGTCTGTCTCTCTCTCTCTCAAAACTAAATAAACACACACACACACAAAAGAGGAGATCATGCTAGATCAGGAAGGGCCCTAAGTCCAATGACTGGTGTCTTTATAAAAAAGGAGGAGGACACAGAAGAGAAGGCCGGGGTTGGGATGATGTAACCACAAACCAAGGAATCCCAAGGAGTGCCAGTGACCACCTGAAGCTGGAAGAGGCAAGGAAGGATTCTTTGCTAGAGTTTTAAGAGGGAGAACGACCCCGTCAACACCTTGATATTGGACTTCTGCTCTCCAGAACTGTGAGAAAATACCTTTCTGTTAAGCCCCAGCTTGTATGATGGTCACAGAAATGGATCCAGACGCCATGTAGTTTGGCCACTAAACCACCAGAGGGCACTGTCTACCAACAAGTACTGCATACACAGACACTAGGACCCAAAAGAATTACTCAAGTTTACAGACACAACCATGCCGTGTTCAGATCAAACACTTGTACTTTTGATGATGGGAAACAACTTGTAATGTATCACTTAGAAAAATTACAACCGTTATCATCTTGCTGGATAATTTTGTGGCCTTTGCAACAACTTGGCTGGGAGCTTTTAAAGAACATCCTTGCCCTGCTGTCATTTTGTACCCCAGGGAGGGTATCTGTAGCATCAATTCCACCCCCCCCCCCAAAAAAAAAAACAAAACAATTTCCCTTCCAGGAATAGATGCGTGTCCTTCATTTCCATAGACAGGTCCTACTGGCTCTGAGGTGGCTACAAGGCTAGGTCGCAGTGAGTGTAAGTTCTGCCCCAGTCCTAGGTGGCCTTGGGCATCTTGGTGCTGAACTGGGGAAATCTGTGGTCTATCAAGAGACCAATGGAGAAGCAAGACTTGAAATAAAAGAATCTATTCATGGCCAAGATATTTTCATTATACAGACAAGAACCAGAGATGTGAATACAGCTGTGATGGAGTTACTGAGCATGGCTTAGGCACTGAAGACAGCCCGTGCCAGGAACATTACTAGAGTCATCCCTTATTTCCCCTACAGCAAGCAGAGCAAGGTGAGGAAGAGGGGTTCATTCCATTGTGTGTAAATTCTTGGTGAACACTCTGGCAAAAGCAGGTTTAACTCACATGATCACCAAAGATCTTCATCAAAAGTAAATACAAGGCGTTTGCAGCTTTCCCATGTACAACCTTAGAGCCTCACCCTTTGTGTTGCAGTATAATCAGGAAGAAATTCCGAATTACAGGAATGCAGTCATTGTAGCAAAGTCTCCTGATGCTGCCCAGTCATATGCTGAGAGACTCCATCTGGGGTTAGCTGTAATCCACGCAGAAGCCCAGGGTACAGAGCAGGACATGGATGAAGGTCGTCATTCTCCCCCAGTAGTCAAAAATGCTACTGTCCACCCAGGTCTGGAGTTGCCGCTGATGATGGCCAAAGACAAGCCGCCGATAACTGTAGTCAGAGATGATGGTGGGCACACTGCATGGTGGATGACATTACGGATGATGCAGGAAGATGTGTTGCTTCTGCGGAGACACTGAAAGAGAGAGGGTTTACAAGATCTATGTCATGGCCACTGATGGCATCCTGTCTGCAGAGGACCCTGCCTGAGTGAGGAGTCCTCCATTGATGAGGTGGTGGTGACGAATACTGTCCCTCATGGCATGCAGAAGCCACAGTGTCCCAAGATAGAGACTGCGGATATCAGTCTGATTCTTTCTGAAGCAATTCGGAGAATCCACAATGGGGAGTCCATGGCCTACCTTTTCCCGAAACATTACTGCGGAAGACTAGGTGCCACAGTTGCCTGGACTGTGGAGCTCCCGAGGAAAACGTGTGGAAAGCGGTGCCATCAACTTACATACAAAGTGTTTCCTTTCAGGGGAGGACTACAAACAGCCTGGAATCAGATGGTCTCTCTTGCCAGGTTTGGTAGGTAGGAGGCATTAAGATGGTCAAGGGGAAGACAGAGTTCATGGATAAATGGCCTGAAATGTCTGCCAGTGTCATTCTGTCCCTTAAACAAAAGTTACAGACACTTTCCTGAAAAGAATCTCCAAATCTTATTAATATGGAAAAGGGGCAAAAGGCAGATAAGGTCTTAACTCCGTAATTGGCAGTCGTTTCCACCGCAGAGACATGCGTGTGTCGATGTGGATCTTGATTAGGGAAGCTGAGTGCCCTGGCACTGTTGCCAGTCTAGTTGTCCTCTCCCCGGTTAACCTCACACGAACCTTTTGTGGAAAACCCTAGTAGTCTGTGAGAAGCTGCTATGTCCACAGCCAGTGAACAACGAAGCATGTGTGACACGACCCCTAGCAAGGAGGTCCGATTAGACAGTAGCATCCTTTCTCTCTCAATACCTGTGTTGCTCTTCAATGGAAAAGAAAAGAATCTGTGGTCTCCCTAGTCTGTTCACTACACTGCAGAGCTGCCCACTCTCCCGCCTTCATGGTGACTGACTTCTGTCCAGACTGTGCAGAAAACAATGCCTACAAAATAAAAGGTGTTCCAGGTCCACGGATGGTCCCAAACCCTAGACGTGAGGCTCCATCTGTACGTTCCACCCCCTTCCTGAGCATCAAAGTCAAATCAGTGTTGGAATATTGGACTTAAAAACCTAAAGTTTTAAAATATAGAACTAACCATATACTTTTTCTTGTGTGACAGGTGACACTTTTGTCAAGTGCATTACTTAGGGCTGCACTTGACCTTTCTATCCAGCATTTAAAATTACCTAGTCATCGGGTGTCTGGGTGGCTCAGTCGCTTAAGCATCAGACTCTTGATTTCAGCTCAGATCACGTTCTCATGGTTCGTGAGATCGAGCCCTGTGTCAGGCTCTTCAATGACAGCGTGGAGCCTGCTTGGGACTCTCTCTCTCTGTTCCTCCCCTGCATGTGTGCACGTGCATGCTCTTTCACTCTCTCAAAATTGGTAAAACATTTTTTAAAAATTAAAAAATTATAAAACACATGTTCATGCTCTCTCACTCTCTCACAATTGATAAACATTTTTTTAATTAAAAAATAAAATTTAAAAAAACATACAGGAACTAATTCCTCTGCAAAGAGGTAATAGTATGTTACATATTCACCAGAAATATACAGAAATGGTGGTTTCTCTAACCTTGGCAATACTGCTCTAGAACAAACAGTGGGGTGGGTCCTAAGGACAGGGCTAAGGGCCCTTAGACCATCATCTCCCAGTTCAGCTGCCTCACCAGTGTTATGGGTAATACAGATCCCCAGTCTTCCAGAAACTCTTCTCCAGCCTAGCATGGGCACAGTTGATTCCCTCTTCAGCCATGGAGTCCAGCCTCTCAGACACAGCCCTGATACTGGTTCATACCAACTGCAGGGAGAACGTCTTCCTCCAAGTCCACAGTGTTCCCAATAAGTATAAGCAGCACCCCTTTTCCCTGAGTCCCTCTGAATACAGAGGCCTGAAACCAATTCCAGGGTGCCACAGGGATAGCCACCATGGTGGCCTCAAGAACAGCCCTCACACCCAAGCATGTTTGACGAAGGAGCCAAGAATACTCAATGGAGAAAAGACATTATCTTCAAAAAATGGGGCTGGGGGGCATCTGGGTGGCTCAAAGGAATGAGTGTCCGACCCTTGATTTTGGCTCAGCTTGTGATCTGGAAGTTTGTGGGATTGAGACCCATGTGGGACTTCAGGCTGACAGTGTGGAGAGTGCTTGGGGTTCGTTGTCTCCCTCTCTCTCTGCCCCTGTCTCTCAAAATAACAAACATTTTTTTTTTAATTGTGGTGGGAAAATTGCATAGTCCCATGGAAAAAATGAAACTAGACTTCTACCTTACACCACTCACAAAAATTAACTCATAATGGATTAAAGATATTTACATGTAACACCAGAAACCATAGGGCGCCCAGGTGGTTCAGTCGGTTAAGCATCCAACCCTTGGTTTTGGCTCAGAAATCGATATCATTAGTGAGTTCGAGCCTCGTGTTGGGCTCTGTGCTAACAGCACGGAGCCTGCTTGGAATACTCTCTCTCCCTCTCTCTCTGCCTATCTACTCCTCCCCAGCTCACACACACAGTCTCTCTCTCAAAGTAAATAAATAAACTTAATAAAAAACCCTACTCTTGGCAGTGATTTTTTTGACATGATATCTAAAGCACAAGCAACCAAACAAAAAACAAACAAGTGGGACTACATCAAATTAAAAATCTTTTGTACAGCAAAGGAAACCATCAACAAGATGAAAAGACAACCTGCAGACTGAGAAATATTTCCAAACCATATATATAGATATATATATATATATGTGTGTATATATATATATATGTATATATATAGTTAGTTAGTAAGTTAGAGGTAAATATCAAAAAATATATTAAAAAATTATACAACACAATAGCAAAAATACCCACAAAAAAACAAATAATCCATTTAAAAAATGGGCAAAGGATTTGAATAGGCATTTTTCCAAAGAAAATATACCAATGGCTAACAGGTATATTAAAAGATACTCAACATCACTCATCACCTGGGAGATGCAAATCAAAGTCGTGAGATACTACCTCAACCTGTTAGAATGATGATCATCAAAAAGACAAGAGATTAAAACAATGCTGGGCAGGATGTAGAGAAATGGGAATTCGTATGCACTGTTGCTACGAATGTAGGTTGATGCAGCCAATATAGAGAACAGTATGAGGTTCCTTTAAAAACTAAAAATAGAGATGATGGCAGAAGAGCATGGAAGTTTTGTATGTGTCTCACACCCATGAAATACAGCCAGACCAACACTAAACCATCCTGCACACCTAGAAAACTGATTGGAGGATTACCACAACAATCTGCACAACCTGAACCACAGAATTCAGCAGGTATGCGGCGCGGAGAGGTGAACTTGGGGAATGAGAAGTCCCGGTGGGCAGGGAGCTGCTTTTGTGGGCAAAGAGAGGACAGAGACAGGGGGAGGGGGAGGGGGGATACAGGAAAAGCACCCCTCCCCAAAAGCAGCTGGACAGAAAGTGGAAAAGTGGAAACAGCCGCAGGGACTAAACTAACAAAGGAGAAAGCAGAGGGTTTAAATTCCATTGAGACCGTAAACAAGGGGAGCACAGAGTCTGCAACTCCGCAGCTCCATACCTGGAGGTGCTCTGGTGGGAACAGCGAATCCCTAGGAACAGAGTGGGGTCTGGCAGGTTCACAGGCCACGCGGGGAGAAGCGGTTCCACTGCTGGAAGGACATTTGGTAGAGGCTGCGAGGCAACCTGGGCCCAGCAGACCCCAGAGAATGGCCACATTTGCTGGTGCTGGAACACGGTCGTTAAGGGTGAAGCCTGGTGCCAGATGTGTGTTGTGATTTCCCATAATCCCTGAAACGCTGCTGCTACACTATCTTGCACACTTTTCCTGAGGCAGGCTGGCACCTGGCCACAGTCTCGGGGCACCGGCAGCAACAGGGTCCAGCAAGCGAGCGTTCCTGAGTGCAGCTGGCATTCAGCCATTGTTCAGTGAGACCCTCCCACAGAGGGGCAGAACGGGTCAAAGCCGCAGTCCTTCAGAAGTAAGGGGAAAACAGCCACATCTGAGACAAAATTCGGGACACAGGTACTGCCTGGGACTTGGTCATGGACACTGAAAAACTGGGGAGTGGACAAAAGTTGAAGACAGAGGACGGGTGCGTGATTGCTGATCCGGGAGAACAGAGTTCCGATACTAGAGACTGGGTAGCTGGGTGACGCCATTTTCCCTGCTCCCACGCCTGCGCAAATGCACCTACGGCATCACAACAATCCACCTCAGTAGGCTAGCAGCGCCATCTAGTGGAGAACAGAGCCATTACACTAAGCCCTGCCCAACTGGGCCCACCTCACTCTTCAGGAACACAAGTCTCACGACCTGCTCAGTTTCTGGACTATAAAGTACTTCATAGTCTGAATTCTAGGGGAAAACAAAGCAATTTCAGTCGTATTTCAATCTGTTAGCAGGTCCACCTATTCAATTTTCTTTTTTTTTTCTCTTTTTCACTTCTTTTTCTTGAATACAGAAAGAGAAAAAATTCATTTTTATTTTCAATTTTTATTAAAAATATTTAATTTTTTACTATATTTTTTACTTGTATGTAAATTATTTCAAACTCTCTTTTACTTCCATCACTTTATTTTATTCTCCTTCAGTGTACTCACTTTTTCAAATTTTCAAATGATTTCCTTTTTTTGTTCTCCCCCCCCCCCTTTTTTCTCTAATCTATCAAACTACTTTCAACACCCAGACCAAACACACCTAGTCATTTACTCGATTTTGTGTGTGTGTTTTCAATTTTTTGATTTTACTATTTTTTAATTTTAATTTTTATACCTCATTAATTCCTTTTCTCCCTTCAAAATGACGAAATGAAGGAATATACCCCAAAAGAAAGAGCATGAAGAAACGACAGCCAGGGATTTAACCAACACAGATACAAGCAAGATGTCTGAACCAGAATTTAGAATCATGATAATAGGAATATTAGCTGGAGTTGAGAATAGACTAGAATCCCTTTCTGCGGAGATAAAAGAAGTAAAAACTAGTCAGGATGAAATTTTAAAAATGCTATAACGGAGCTGCAATCACGAATGGATGCCACAGTGGCAAGGATGGATGAGGCAGAACAGAGAATCAGCAATATAGAGAACAAACTTATGGAGAATAATGAAGCAGAAATAAAGAGGGAGATTTAAGGCAAAAGAGCACGATTTAATAATTAGAGAAATCAGTGACTCATTAAAAAGGAACAACAGCAGAATCATAGGGGTCCCAGAAGAGGAAGAGAAAGAAATAGGGGTAGAAGGGTTATGTGAGCAAATCATAGTGGAAAACTTTCCTAACCTAGGGAAAGACACAGACATCAAAATCCAGGAAGCACAGAGGACCCCCATTAGTTTCAACAAAAACCAACCATCAACAAGGTATATCATAGTCAAATTCACAAAATACTCAGACAAGGAGAGAATATGAAAGCAGCAAGGGAAAAAAAGTCCCTAACCTACAAGGGAAGACAGATCAGGTTTGCAGCAAACCTATCCACAGAAACTTGACAGGCAAGAAAGGAGTGGCAGGATGTATTCAATGTGCTGAATCAGAAAAATATGCAGCCAAGAAGTCTTTATCCAGCAAGGCTATCATTCAAAATAGAAGGAGAGATAAAAAGTTTCCCAAACAAAAATTAAAGAGGTTTGTGACCACTAAACCAGCCCTGCCAGAAATTATAAGGGGGACTCTCTGAGGGGAGAAAAGATGAATATATATATATATATATATATATATATATATATATATATATATACATATACACCAAAAGCAACAAAGATTAGAAAGGACCAGAGAACACCACCAGAAACTCCAACTCTACAAGCATTGTAATGGTAGTACTCACTCTAAACGTCAGTGGACTCAATGTTCCAATCAAAAGACACAGGCTAACAGAATGGATAAGAAAACAAGATCCATCTATATGCTGTTTACAAGAGACCCACTTGAGACCTAAAGACACCTTCAGATTGAAAATAAGGGGATGGAGAACCATCTATCATGCTATCATGGTCAACAAAAGAAAGCCAGAGTAGCCATACTTATATCAGACAATCTAGACTTTAAAATAAAGACTGTATCAAGAGAGGCAGAAAGGCATTATATCATAATCATGGGGTCTATCCACCAAGAAGACTTAACAATTGTAAACATTTATGCGCCAAATGTGAAAGCACCCAAATATATAAACCAATTAATCACAAACATAAAGAAACTCATTGATAGTAATACCATAATAGTAAGAGACTTCCACACCCCACTCACAGCAATGGACAGATCATCTAATCAAAAAATCAACAGGGAAACAATGGCTTTGAATGACACACTGGACCAGATGGACTTAACAGATATATTCAGAACATTTCATCCTAAAGCAGCAGAATATACATTCTTCTCCGGTGCACATGGAATGTTCTCCAGAATAGACCACATACTGGGACACAAATCAGCCCTCAGCAAGTGCAGAATGATCGAGATCATACCATGCATATTTTCAGACCATAACACTATGAAACTCAAAATCAACCACAAGAAAAAATTTGGAAAGCTAACAAATACTTGGACTGAAGAACATCCCATGAAAGAATGAATGGGCTAAGGAAGAAGTTAAAGGGGAAATTAAAAGTATATGGAAGCCAATGAAAATGATAACACCACAACCCAAAACGTCTGGGGGCAGCAAAGGCAGTCATAAGAGGTAAGTATATAGCAATCCAGGCCTTCCTAAAGAAGAAAGATCTCAGATACACAACATCACCTTATGCCTTAAAGAGCTGGAAAAAGAACAGCAAATAAAACCGAAAACCAGCAGAAGACAGGAAATAATAAAGATTAGAGCAGAAGTTAATGCTATTGAAACCAAAAAACAGTAGAACAGATCAATGAAGCCAGAAGCTGGTTCTTTGAAAGAATTAACAAAATTGATAAACCACTAGTCAGTTTGATCCAAAAGAAAAAGGAAAGGACCCAAATAAATAAAATCAAGAATGAAAGAGGAGAGATCACAACCAACACAGCAGAAATAAAAACAATAATAAGAGAATATTATAAGCAATTATATGCCAATAAAATGGGCAATCTGGAAGAAGTGGACAAATTCCTAGAAACGTATACACTACCAAAACTGAAACAGGAAGAAATAGAAAATTTGAACAGACCCATAACCAGTAAAGAAATCGAATTAGTAATCAAAAATCTCCCAAAAAACAAGAGTCCAGGGCCAGATGACCTTCCAGGGGAATTCTACCAAACATTTAAGGAAGAGTTAATGCCCACTCTCTTGAAGCTGTTCCAAAAAATAGAAATGGAAGGACAACTTCCAAACTCCTTCTATGAAGCCAGCATTACCTTGATTCCAAAACCAGACAGAGACCCCACTAAAAAGGAGATCTATAGACCAATTTCCCTGATGAACATGGATGCAAAAATCCTCAACAAGATATTACCCAATCAGATCCAACAATATATTAAAAAAATTATTCACCATGACCAAGTGGGATTTATACCCGGGATTCAGGGCTGGTTCAATGATCGCAAAACAAGTAACATGATTCATCACATCAATAAAAGAAAGGACAAGAACCATATGATCTTCTCAATAGATGCAGAGAAAGCATTTGACAAAATACAGCATCCTTCCTTGATAAAAAAAAAACCGCAAGAAAGCAGGGATAGAAGGAGCATACCTCAAGATCATAAAAGCCATATATAAACCACCCAAGGCTCATATCATCCTCAATGGGGAAAAACTGAGAGCTTTCCCCCTAAGGTCAGGAACAAGACAGGGATGTCGACTCTCGCCACTGTTATTCAACATAGTATTGGAAGTCTTGGCCTCTACAATCAGACAACACAAATAAATAAAAGGCATCCAAATCGACCAGGAGGAGGTCAAACTTTCACTCTTCGCAGATGACATGATACTCTATATGGAAAACCCTAAAGATTCCACCAAAAAACTGTTAGAACTGTTCATGAATTCAGCAAAGCTGCAGGATATAAAATTAACGCACAGAAATCGGATGCATTCCTATAAGCCAACAATGAAGCAACAGAAAGAGAAATCAAGGAATCGATCCCATTTACAATTGCCCCCAAAACCATAAAATACCTAGGAATAAACCTAACCTAATAGGTGAAAAATCTATACACTGAAAACTACAGAAAGCTTATGAAAGAAATTGAAGAAAGACACAAAAAAATGGAAAAAGATTCCATGCTCCTGGATAGGAAGAACAAATATTGTTAAAATGTCGATACTACCCAAAGAAATCTACATATTCAGTGCAATCTCTATCAAAATAACACCAGCATTCCTCACAGACCTAGAACAAACAATCCTAAAATTTGTATGGAAACAGAAAAGACCCTGAATAGCCAAAGCAATCTTGAAAAAGAAAACCAAAGCAGGAGGCATCACAATCCCAGACTTCAAGCTATACTACAAAGCTGTAACCATCAAGACAGTATGGTTCTGGCACAAGAACAGACACTCAGATCAATGGAACACAATAGAGAACCCAGAAATGGACCCACAAACGTACGGCCAACTCATCTTTGACAAAGCAGGAAAGAATATCCAATGGAATAAAGACAGTCTCTTCAGCAAGTGGTGCTGGGAAAACTGGACAGCGACATGCAGAAAAATGAACCTGGACCACTTTCTTACACCACACACAAAAATAAACTCAAAATGGGTGAAAGACCTCAATGTAAGGCAGGAAGCCATCAAAATCCTCAAGGAGAAAGCAGGCAAAAACCTCTTTGATCTTGGCCACAGCAACTTCTTACTCAACACGTCTCCAGAGGCAAGGGAAGCAAAAGCAAACATGAACTACTGGGACCTCATCAAAATAAAAAGCTTCTTCACAGCAAAGGAAACAATCAGCAAAACTAAAAGGCAACCGACAGAATGCGAGAAGATATCTGCAAACGACGTATCAGATAAAGGGTTAGTATCCAAAGTCTATAAAGAACTTATCAAACTCAACACCCAAAAAACAAATAATCCAGTGAAGAAATGGGCAAAAGACATGAATAGACACTTCGCCAAAGAAGACATCCAGATGGCCAAGCAACACATGAAAAAATGCTCAACGTCACTCATCATCAGGGAAATACAAATCAAAACCACAATGAGATACCACCTCACACCTGTCAGAATGGCTAACGTTAACAACGCAGGCAACAACAGATGTTGGTGAGGATGCAGAGAAAGAGGATCTCTTTTGCATTGTTGGTGGGAATGCAAGCTGCTGCAACCACTGTGGAAAATAGTATGGACGTTCCTCAAAAAACTAAAAATAGAACTACCCTACCACCCAGCAATTGCACTACTAGGTATTTATCCGAGGGATGCAGGTGTGCTGTTTCGAAGGGACACATGCACCCCAATGCTTATAGCAGCACTATTAACAATAGCCAAAGTATGGAAAGAGCCCAAATGTCCATCGATGGATGAAAGGATAAAGAAGATGTGGTATATATACATATATATACACCACACACACACACACACACACACAGTATTACTCGGCATACAAAAAGAATGAAATCTTGCCATTTGCAACTACGTGGATGGAACTGGAGGGTATTATGCTATGTGAAATTAGTCAGTCAGAGAAAGACAAGTATCATATGACTTCACTCATATGAGGACTTTAAGAGACAAAACAGATGAACATAAGGGAAGGGAAACAAAAATAATATAAAAACAGGGAGGGGGACAAAACATAAGACTCATAAATATGGAGAACAAACTGGAAGGGTTGTGGGAGGAGGGATGGGCTAAATGGGTAAGGGGCACTAAGGAATCTCCTCCTGAAATCTTTGCACTACATGCTAATTTGGATGTAAATTTAAAAAAATTAAAATGAAATTCTCATTAAAAAAAAAAAAACTAAAAATAGAGGGGGTGCCTGGGTGGTCAGTCCGAAGAGCATGAACCTCTTGATCTTGGAGTCATGAGTTCAAGCCCCACTTGGGGTGCAGAGATCACTTAAATAAATAACACTTAGCAGCTCTCCTGTCCGTGGGTCCTGGACCTGTGCTTTAATAAAAGTACCTTTTTACACCAAAGACATCTTAAGAATTATTCCTTGGCTGTCAGCTCCGAATGCCATGAACCCCACCATCATCTCAAACTGCCTCAACTGCAAATATCTTCTCCCATTCTGTTGGTTGCCTTTCAGTTTTGCTGATTGTTTCCTTTGCCGTGCAGAAGCTTTTTATTTTCATGAGTCCCAATAGTTCATTTTTGCTTTTGTTTCCCTTGCCTCCGGAGACGTGCTGAGAAGTTGCTACAGCTGAGGTCAAAGAGGTTTTGGCCTGCTTTGTCCTTTAGGATTTTGATGGCTTCATGTCTGACATTAGGTATCCTGTTGTTGACTGGGGCAAGAGGTCAGACTTGCGCACCTTTCCACCTGTGAGACCCTTCCGTTTTGCATTTGGCTTGCCTGTCATTGTTCCCCAACCTGTGTGGGTTCCAAGTCCTGTGACACCTAGCTGCTAGAATGCCCCCTCCAGCTACAAATGATAAATGACTCAGATCCAACATGGCGGAGCAGTAGGGGGACCCAAAGTTCCCTCGTCCCTCAATCACAACAGGGTTGAGGCCAAAGGACTTTGAATTCCAAGAGTCCGGGCTGCAGAGTGACTGAGACATCTCCAGGGGCCCACAGGGACAACCTGGCATGTCAAAGGTGTGTGATTGTGAACTGGGAGAGATACAACAGGGAGCATAGGCACAGATGGGAGGGATTCCCTTCTGTGGCGAGACAAAGGGAAGAGAAGAGGGGCTGTGGAAGTGTAGGACTGTATATGGACTAGAGAAAAACGATGGACCAGGACAGAGAAAGATCCAATCTCTAACCGTGGGGCTTTCAGGGCACCCAGCAGTTTTGCATTTTCTGATTTAACTCTTGGACAATTTTTATTATATATGTTTTCTTTTTTCCTTTTATCCTTATTTCTTCCCTCCTCTAGTCTGGTTATTCTGTTTGTTGGTTTGCTTAAACAGACATATGTAATCTGTTCTCTTCACACCTGTTCTTTATCTCCTTTATTTTCCTCCCTCTCTGGATTAAGCCCTATAGTTTCTCTGCCTGATCAATTTTCTTTTCTTTCCTTTTTCCTCGCCCCTGTCATTAATCTCTTTGTATGGGATAAGACCTCTTCCATAAACACCACCCCCACCCCATTGTTTTTTTGTTATTGCTGGTATTTTGTATGTTTTTTGTGGGTTTTTTGTTTTTCTTTGTTTGCTTGTTTTTTGTTTTGTTTGTTTCCTTTTCCAGGGCTACTTCAAGGCACACCTGGTGGAGGGTCCAAAACATCGCTACTGAGTACGAAGATAAAGCAACCAGGGTCACGACAACAGAGAGCAAGTAACACACCCCAAAAAACACCCGCTGAAAGGCCAGGCCCTGGATAATGTATGACCCATCTTTAACATAGTACTGCTCATGGGTGTGGGACACATAACAAGCTTTTAAAACACATAAGGAACAGAAAATGAGCCAAAATGGTGAAATGGAAGAACTCTCCTCAAAAGAAATTCCAGGAAGAAATGACAGCTAAAGAATTATCAAAACAGATATAAACAATACAACTGATAAAGAATTTAGAATAATAGTCGTAAGATTAATTACTGGGGTTGAAAAAAGCATAGAAGACAGTAGAGAATCTATTGCTATAGAGATCAAGGAACTAACAAATAGTCATGATGAATTAAACAATGTTGTAAATGAGGTGCAAAATAAATGAGGTAGTGACAGTGAGGATTGATGGGGCAGAGAGGAGAATAAGTGAAATAGAAGATAAAATTATGGAAAAGATGAAGCTGAGAAAAAGAGAGATAAAAAAAATTCTAGACCACGAGGGGAGACTTTGAGAACTAAGCGATTTGATGAAACATATTATCTGTATCATAGGAGTTCCAGAAGAAGAAGAGAGAGAGAAAGGGGCGGAAGGTGTACTTGAACAAATCATGCTGAGAACGTCCGCAATCTGGGGAAGGAAACAGACACTGAAATCTAAGAGGCACAGAGAGCTCCCTTCAGACGTAACAGGAATTGATCTTCTGCACAACATATCATAGTGAAACTGGCAAAATACAAAGATAAAGACAGAATTATGAAAGCAGCTAGGAACAAAAGGGCCTTAACCTACAAGGGTAGACACAGAAGGGTACTAGCAGACCTATCTGCTAAAACTTGGCAGGCCAGAGGAGAGTGGCAGAGGAAATATTCAACATGATGAATAGGAAAAATATGCAGCCAAGGATCCTTTATCCAGCAAGGCTGTCATTCAGAATAAAAGGAGACATAAACGTTTTCCCAGACAAACAAAAACTGAAGGACTTCATCAATACTAAACCAGTCCTACAAGAGATCCAAAGGAGGACTCTGTGAGTGGAATGTTGCAAAGACCACAAAGGGCCAGAGACATCACTACAAGCATGAAACCTACAGACAACACAATGACACAAATCCATATCTTTCAATAATAACACTGAATGTAAATGGACCAAATGCTCCAATCAAAAGACATAGGGTATCAGAATGGATAAAAACAAAACACAAGACTCATCTACAAGAGACCCATTTTAAACCTGAGGACACCTTCGGATTGAGAGTGAGGGGATGGAGAACTATCTATCATGCTACTGGAAGTCAAAAGAAAGCTGGAGTAGCCATACCTGTATCAGACAAACTAGATTTTAAAGTAAAGGCTGTCACAAGAGATGAAGAAGGGCATTATATAATAATTACGAGGTCTATCCATCAAGAAGAGCTAACAATTATAAATGTTTGTGCACCCAATTTGGTGACACCCAAATATATAAAACAATTAACCACAAACACAAGCAATCTTACTGATAAGACTGTGGTAATTTCAGGGGACTTTAATACTCCACTTACAACAATGGACAGATCAACTAGGCAGAAAATCAATAAAGAATCAATGGTCCTGAATGATACACTGAACCAGATAGACTTCACAGATATATTCAGAACTCTTCACCCAAAAGCAGCAGAATGCACATTCTTCTCGAGTGCACATGGAACATTCCCCAAGATACATCACATACTGGGTCACAAAACAGCCCTCAATAAATATAAAAGAACTGAGATCATACCATGCACATTTTCAGATCACAACGCTATGAAACTTGAAATCAACCACAGGAAAAAGTTTGGAAAACCTCCAAATGCATGGAGGTAAATGAACATCCTACTAAAGAATGAATGGGTCAACCAGGCAATTAAAGAAGAAATTAAAAAATATATGGAAACAAATGAAAATGAAAACACGACAGTCCAAACCCTTTGGGATACAACAAAGGCAGTCATAAGAGGAAAGTACATTGCAATCCAGGCCTATCTCAAGAAACAAGAGAAATCCCCAATACAAAATCTGATAGTATATCTAAAGGAACTAGAAGCAGAACAGCAAAGAAACCCCAAGGCCAGGAGCAGAAGAGAAAGAATGAAGATCAGAGCAGAAATAAACAATATAGAATCCAAAAAAAAAAAAAAAAAACCAAAAAAAAAAAAAAAACCAGAACAGATCAATGAAACTAAGAGTTGGTTCTTGGGGGAAAAAAAAAAAAAAAACAACAACGCCCCAGCAATACAAACAATTATCAGAGAATACTATGAAAAATTATATGCCAACAAACTGGACAACCTGGAAGAAATGGACAAATTCCTAAACATCCACACGCTACCGAAACTCAAACGGGAAGAAATAGAAAATTGGAACAGATCCATAACCACTGAAGAAATCTAATCAGGTATCAAAACTCTCCCAACAAATAAGAATCCTGGGCCAGATGGCTTCCCTGGGGATTTCTACCAGACATTTAAAGCTGAGACAATACCTATCCTTCCCAAGCTGTTCCAAGAAAGCAGAAATGGAAGGATAACTTCTGGACTCATTCTGTGAAGCCAGCATTACCTTGATTCCCAAACCAGACAGAGACCCCACAAAAAAGAACTACAGGCCAATATCTCTGATAAACATGGATGCAAAAAATTCTCAACAAGATACTAGCATATCGAATTCAACAGCATATAAAAAGAATTATTCACTTGGGATGCCTGGGTGGCTCAGTCGGTTAAGCCTCTGACTTGGCTCAGGTCATGATCTCGCACAAAGGTCATGACTGGCACAAAAACAGACACATAGACCAATGGAAGAAAACAGAGAACCCAGAATTGGACCCACAAATGTACAGCCAACTAATCTTTGACAAAGCAGGAAAGAGTACCCAATGGAAAAAAGACAGTCTCTTTAGGCAATGGTGCTGGGAGAACTGGACAGCAACATGCAGGAGAATGAACCTGGACCACTTTCTTACACCATACACAAAAATAAACTCAAAATGAATGAAAGACCTAAATGTGAGACAGGAAGCCATCAAAACCCTAGAGGAGAAAGCAGGCAACAACCTCTCTGACCCCAGGCACAGCAATTTCTTACTCAACTCATCACCAAAGGCAAGGGAATTAAAAGCAAAAATGAACTATTGGGACCTCATCAAGACAAAATGCTTCTACACTGCAAAGGACACAATCAACAAAACTAAAAGGCAGCCAACAGAACGGGAAAAGATATTTGCAAATGACATATCGGATAAAGGACTAGTATCCAAAATCTGTAAGAACGTAACCAAACTACACAGCTGAAAAACAAACAATCAAATGAAGAAATGGGCAGAACACATGTATAGACACTTGTCCAAAGAAGACATCCAGATGGCCAACAGACACATGAAAAGATGCTCAACGTCACTCATCATTAGGGAAATACAAATTGAAGCCCACACTGAGATACCACCTCACAACAGTCAGAGCAGCTAAAATGAACAAATCAGGAAACTATAGATGCTGGCAAGCATGTGGAGAAACAGGAACCCTCTTGCCCTGTTGGTGGGAATGCAAACTGGTGCAGCTGCTCTGGAAAACAGTGTGGAAGTTCCTCAAAAAATTAAAAATGGAACTACCCTATGACCCAGCAAAAGCACTCCTACGAATTTATCCAAAGGATACAGGAATGCTGATTCACAGGGCACATGTACCCCAATGTTTATATTTGGCTTTCAACAACAGCCAAATTATGGAAAGAGCCTAAATATCCATCAACTGATGAATGGATAAAGAAAATGTGGTCTATATATATACACAATAGAATACTACCTGGCAATGAGAAAGAATGAAATCATGCCATTTGAAGCAATGTGGATGGAACTGGAAGGTATTATGCTAAGTGAAATATGTCAGACAGAGAAGGAAACATATCATATGTTTTCACTCATATGTGGATTTTGAGAAACGTAACAGAAGACCAGGGGGAAGGGAAGGGGAAGAAAATAGCTACAAACAGAGAGGGAGGGAGGCAAACCATAAGAGACTCAAATACAGAGAACAAACTGAGGGTGCATTGGGGGGGTGGGGGAGAGGAGAAAATGGGTGATGGGCATTGAGGAGGGCACTTGTTGGGATGAGCACTTGGTGCTGTGTGTAAGCGATGAACCACGGGAATCTACCTCCAAAACCAAGAGCACACTGTACACACTATATGTTAGCCAATATGACAATAAATTATATCAAAAATTTTTTTAAAAATAAAAATAAATTAAAAAAATAAAGTTGGAAAAGGGGACGCATATAATAGTTGGAGAGTTCAGAGCTGCGGATCCAGGGAACATTCCATAATGCTGCTTGATAACAATGTGGCAGTACAAAATCAAAATGATTAAGGAAAATAAAAAAAATAATCAAACAATAAATAAATAAATAAATAAGTAACACTTAACAAAAACTAAAAATAGAACTACCACATGATCCAGCAATTCTACTTCCGGGCATGTGGAAAATGGAATCAAAGAGATAGCTGCATTCCCATGTTTATTACAGCATTATTTATCATAGCCAAGACATGGACACAACCTAAGTGTCCACAGACAGATAAATGGATGCAGAAAGTGTAGTATATACACGATGGAACATCATTCAACCACAAAAAAGGAGGATATCCTGCTGTTTGCGACAACATAGATGAACTTACAAGGTCTACGTGATCCCACCGCAGGAAAGCCTCCCTGATTCCCCATGTAAAATATCTACCAAGCCATTATCCTTTGCCACAGCACCCTGCTTCTCCTCTTCAAGGTGCTAATCACAATCGACTTAATCTATGTGTTTGTTGGTTGCCATATGGCCCATCTTCCCACTTGAATATACGTTCAACAGGGGCAGCAACCTGGTCATCTCCTTTGCCATCATATCACCAGCACCAAGCACAGGGTCAAGGCTCAATGAACATGGAATGGATGGATGGATGGGTGGATGGATGGATGGATGGATGAATTTGCACCAAATCTATTTATGAGATGTCCTCCCCCTGTCAGAAGGTGCTTAGTGCTGATGTGCCCTGTCCTTGGTGTCAAGCAGGAACACACTTCCCCATGTACGAGATCCTTATTTGCACTTAACCCACTGTGATATCCACACCTTGGTAACAGTGCTCCAGCACCCGTCTTCCCAAGCCCAAGCCTCTTCTCCATCCTTGAAATGTATACCAATGCTTTTCAAGCAGTCTATTTGTGTGGTTCAGAGCAGTGGCCCACGTGCCTTTGAGAAAAGCTACATGTGTCTGTGAATAACCATCAACAAAGGATTCCTTTTTTTTTTTCATCACTGGCACCAAAAGATCAAAACTGTGCCTCCTTTTGATACAGAACTTCTGAAGAGTTTCCATCTTCTGATCTGGCTTGTTCGTCCTCTTGCCATCTTCATATTAAAATTGCAGTTTCTTGGGGCGCCTGGGTGGCGCAGTCGGTTAAGTGTCCGACTTCAGCCAGGTCACGATCTCGAGGTCCGTGAGTTCGAGCCCCGCGTCAGGCTCTGGGCTGATGGCTCAGAGCCTGGAGCCTGTTTCTGATTCTGTGTCTCCCTCTCTCTCTGCCCCTCCCCCGTTCATGCTCTGTCTCTCTCTGTCCCAAAAATAAATAAACGTTGAAAAAAAAAATTAAAAATAAATAAATAAATAAAATTGCAGTTTCTGTTCAGGTGCCCAATCTAATATAAAAGCTTTTTCTTTGCCTTTCTTTCCAGTTGTATGATAAGCACTGTTCTTTGTACCTACAAGGATTTAAATACACGAGCTTACATTATTTGCTAAACCATTACCCTAGTGGTTTTCAACACAAAACATTTATACTGTGAGCTACATCATGATTCCTTGTGCAGAAAGGCACTGCCCATTATACTGCTCCCTTTAAAACACTTCTATCTTGAGGCGCCTGGGGGGCACAGTTGGTTAAGAGTCGAACTCTTGATCTCAGCTCAGGTCATTATCTTACAGTTTGCGAGTTGGAGCCCCACATTGGACTCTGTGCTGATGGTGGGGAGCCTGCCTGGAATTTTTTCTCCTTCTCTCTGCCCCTACGCAGCTTGTGTTTCTCTCTCTTTCTCTCCCAAAATAAACAATCAAAAAAATTAATATAAATAAATAAATAAATAAATAAATAAATAAATAAATAAAAGTTTTCTTTTAAGGTCCAACTAAATGCTGATTAATCATCAAAATCCACATAACTGATTTCACAACTGTTTGCTTTGGTGACTTACATATCTCAATACTAATCAACATTTACTAAGCACCAACCAAACATAATTTGAAAAGACAGTAGCCATGAAGCTTCCATCAGCTAGGAAAGATTAGAGGAGAAAAAAATCTGGGCGCCTGGGTAGCCCAGTCACTTAAGAATCTGACTGTTGATTTCCGCTCAGGTCATGATCTCACAATTTGTGACACCAAGCCCCACATCAGCTCTTTGCTACCATTTTAATATATTTTTTTAAAAACCCTCTTTCAGGCTCGCCTGGGTGGCTCAGTCGGTTAAGCGTCCGACTTCGGCTCAGGACATGATCTCACAGCTTGTGAGTTCGAGCCCCATGACGGGCTCCGTGCTGACAACTCAGCCTGTTTCAGATTCTGTGTCTCCTTCTCTCTCTGCCCCTAACCCACTTGCATTCTGTCTCTGTCTCTCTCAACAATAAACATTAAAAAACAAAAACAAAAAAACCTCTTTCAATGTGAAGTAAATAATTTGTTCTTAGAACCAGGATCCTGAAATCAATATAAATAATGGGTGTTTGCAACAGATTATGCAGGAATGAGAGCCAAGGAGGCACACAAAGCAAAGAAGTGATCAAAAAATCTAAGATGACTATGGGAATATTACTTGGTACTCAAAAAAAGGAAATCTTGCCATTTGCAACAACATGGATGGAACTAGAGGGTAGCCCTAAGTGAAATAAGTCAGAGAAAGACAAGTATCATATGATTTTACTCATATATGGAATTTCAGAAACACAACAGATGAACATAGGGGAAGGGAAGGAAAAATAAGATAAAAACGGAGGGAGGCAAACCATAAGAGACTCTTAAATACAGAGAACAAATTGAGGGTTGCTGGAGGTTGCACCCACCTCCCCTCCTGAGGGTGATAGGCATCAAGGAGAGTTAAAAGGGTGATAAGGCATCAAGGAGGTCATTTGTCAGGATGAGCACTAGGTGTCCTATGTACGTGATGAATCACCGGGTTCTACTCCTGAAAGCAATATGACACTATATGTTAACTAACTTGAATCTAAAAACAATACAAATAGGGGTGCCTGGGTGGCTGAGTCAGTTCAAAGACACTCTTGGGATCAGGTCATGATCTCCCTGTTGGCGAGCTGGAGCCCTGCATCAGGCTGGCTACTGTCAACGCAGAACCAGTTTCAGATCCTCTGCCCCCCTCTCTCTGCCCATCACCTGCACACCCTCTCTCAAAACAGTAAATATTTTAAAAATAAATAAATAAATAAATAAATAAATAAATAAATAAATAAATAAAACATTTTCTCATAAATACATTAACAAATAAAAAACAATTACGTAGCCAGTAACAAGAAGGTATGCGTTGTATTCAAGATACATTAAGTTAAAAAAAAATTAAGCTGCAGAATATTCAATGATCCCGTTGGGGTTGGCTTTTGACGCATCCTGTACGTTTATAAAACAAGAGGATTTAAGGAAGGTTGTTCCAAAGACGTGCCCGGGCAGGGGGCCTTTACTATTACTTTGGCAGCCTCCTGCTCTCTGCCTTACCTATGTCTCAACACATAAGTGACACAACAGGAATATTCCTTAGGGGCGGGCATATGTATGCAGCGTAACCACACGACTGCTTTTAAACTCTTGGACTCATAAACACCGGACGGAAACGAGGAAGAAGTCCTGGCGCCACGGCGACCCCACCCCCGCAGGGGAAGGCTCGCCGATCTACCCAGAGTCCCGAGGCCAACCGCGGCCCGTCCCCTCCGGTGCCCAGCGCTCCGCCCGCACCCGGACGCCGGGTGACAGCGCGACGAACGCCACGCGCCTCGCTCCCACAGGCACGGACTCGCACGGGAGGCCGGGTCTCGGCCCCGGCGGTACGAACTCCCGGCCGCAGGCTCCCGCGCACCCCCAGCGCGACTCGACCGCGGTTGAAGGGGCTACACCCGCTGAGGGATGGCCAGGTGACGGGGGTGACGGCCGTCGCAGCGTAACGCCAGGCCTGGTGGGGGTCTGCGAGCTGAGCTGTTCTCTTCACCCCGAACAGTGAAAACATACGGAGAGCTCCAGCGCTCCCCGATCCCGGGACCGGGACCCCGGGTTCACCGCTTTCCGTCTCCCCGTCGGCCTTCCGGCTCACCTCGCGGCGGCGGCGCCGGGCACACCGCACGAGGAAACCAAAATCAGCGCGCCAGACAAACGTGGGTTAAGGCAAGAGCCCAGCGGCACACGGAGACGTCGAGCTGCCACGCCCGCTTCGAGTCCTGACCAACCCAAGTCCTCGGGCGACCCGCGGAGCTCTAGCGGTGCTGTAGCCCCCGCCTCCTGGCGTGCGACTGCGCCTGCGCCTTCGTGTGCGCGTGCGCCCGGGTTCCCGGAAATGCCACGGCCGCTCCGCCCCGGCCCGCCCAGCCGGAGTCAGGGATGAGAAGACCCAGCGGTCCCGGGGCGTCGAGGCTGGGTTCGACCGGGTAGAGCTGGCCTGCGGAGGCTTTCCTTCCCTAGTAGAGGGAACGAAACTCCTAGGGCGCGCGTCCCGCCTCGGCTCGGCCCGTAAAGCCGCCAGGCCCCGCCCGATCCCTCCATCTACTGACCTCCGCCTCGCACTCGAGCCCAGGTAGCGTCCGGCCCTACCAGGCAACCTTTGCCTGAACTTCGCCAGGGGAAAGCCAGTAAAATCCAAATAAAGCACGGAGCATAGTCACTACTACTGTTCGACGTTGCCTTTTTACTTCTGCCAAACGTGACCAATAAAAGTAAGCTGCTGATATAGGGAGAATTTGAGGACGAGTACACGGGAATTCTCTACTACATTTGCAACTTTTCAGTGTATTTTTCTAAAATTACGTTTTTTGAAAAGGAAGGGGGGAAGGGGGGCCTGGAAATAGTTGGATCCAGATTTGGACCTATGATTCATGCCGTCATCAAGGATCAAGGCTCTCTCTAATTTTCATCTGTTAGTTTGCTTCCTCATGGTGTCAAGACAGTTTTGCTGCAGCTCCAAGTATCACATTCTCACACAAATGCGTTCGAGATAGAAAAGGATCAGATGAAACAAGTATTTTCCTCTTATGAGGGAGGAGAATAATACCTACTCCCATTTCAAGATGGGAATTGACAAAGATGCTGTCCTCAGCATTCTCCAGCCAGGCTGTTCTGGGGCTTCTCAACTAAACCTCAGCCCTGACCTATAAAAAGTACAAACTCAGCCCAACTGATTTCATCCACTCCCCCCTCCCCCCACACACACATATTAAAACACTTAACATCATATTTTTTAAAAGCAAACACAGAGTTTCTTCTTAAAAAATATTTTTTGAATGTTTACTTATTTTTGAGTGAAACAGAGTGTAAGCAGGGGAGGGGCAGAGACAGAGGGAGACACGGAATCCAAAGCAGGCTCCAGGCTCCGAGCTGTCAGCACAGAGCCTGAGGCGGGCTCGAACTCACGAACTGTGAGATCATGACCTGAGCCAAAGGCAGACACTTGGCAGACTAAGCAACCCAGGTGTCCCTAACATGCTTTTCAACAGCTCAAGCCACATCCCTAAATGACCCTAGCCCTCTATACCTGCCAAAAGAATTTACTATTTGTTCTAACCAACAATTGATCCTAGGCCCTTCACCACCCTTTCTTAGAGGATTTACTAAAAAGGATTCACGATTTGCGGGTCCTTCCTTTGTCCATTTGAGGTAGGTATCTATCTCCTACAACCGAGTCGTGTCTTTCTCAAGCACTGGAAAGCCCTTCCTTGGAAATGTAATCATCAGAAAAGATAGGGCCTCAGTCTCCCAGACTCTGTGCGTGCGGCACATACAGCTGGCCTAATGGCATTTACACGACCCACTCTGGGTAATTTTTCATTTCCCTGACTCTACTCAAGCCCCTCCATTCCCCATCTCTACACCCTTATTCACCCTTTAAAACACTCGGCCACCTCTGTACAAATCCAAGTTGAGTTCAGTTCATGCTGGACCCAATTCTCTATTTCAGTAGTATATTACTGATTAAAATCTGCCAAGTCCAAGGGAAATCACAGCACTTTTCATCCAGAGCGACCTTTGGTTTCTCGGACTCCGGATTATTTCCAGGTTGTCACACGGTTTCTCTGGGATTGGACTTTAGGGCAGTTGGGTGAATTTTTAATACAGGATGAAATAAACAAGAAAATGGCACAAACCGGTGAACACAGATCCCATGTGTGCACCTTTCACCCACCCTCCCCAGATGGTGCCATCTTAACAACATTCTACAACATCATCAAATGAGGACATTGTCATTGGCACAATACTACTAACTAGAGGCCAATTTTACACAAAATTCACCAGATTTCACGTGCACTCTTCTTCTATATGTCAGTCTGTGGAATTTGGCCACACGGCTGCTATTATGCTTCTCTTTCTCCCGAGAAGCAAATGATCCGACACCGTTTCACATTCAAGCAGAAGTGATGATGAAAATAAACTTCTTTGGTAGCTGAGGCGTGTGCACAAAACCGCTGCCTCCAATGAAACCCCAAGGTGGGTGTGATGCTGGGCCCAAGTGGTGGTATTTCTGGCATGAGCTAGCAAGTGCCTTCCATTTCGGTCCACTCACATGCGTATAGGATACGGCTGCCCAGGTCCCAAACGAGCTGGTGTCTCAATACTACACAGTGCAGCTACATTCACTGTGTCCCCAGTTTCGCCAGATGGGGAAAGGCACAATATACTCCATTGTGCCCTTAGGAATTCTGACTAAAGTTTTAAAGCTTATGATGCCAGATTCTTGCCCAGAGATAAGCCTTGCTTCCCGTGTCCACAGTTGCAGCTCTGGTCCCGGGACCACGGTATGAGTTAGAAGCAAAGGAAGTTGGGAGGATGTAGGGAAGAATTGTATACTCAGTTCGGTATCCCCCCCCCCACCCCCTGTCCCCCACACTCCCCAGCGAAGCCGAAAACGCTGTCCAGTGAGGGATCTCCCTCGGCCCCGCTCATGTTGAGCGTGAATCCTTGCTCGTGAACGTGTGTGAGCCCTACATACCCTTGCCTCCTGTTTGACACAACCAAGGTTTCCGATGCCTGTTACAGTTCCCTGTGGAACCACTTCTCTGCAGGTGAAAATGTGTTGCTTGGCCTGCAGAAACGTATCTCGTCAGCGCAAATTGTTCCGGTATCTTCTGCTCTCCTCTCGCTCTACACCGGCATCTTCTGCGTACACAAACCCGCGTCCAGAAATAGTGTGTTGTCTGGACCATTAGTAGCCTCCCAGGCTACGACCTTCACCCAACTGGCCAGCTGTGGACAGTCTCTCCCATAACCTTCTACAACCTTGGTCTGTCTTACAGAGAAACATAAGGGTCCTCGGCAATTTTTTTGCCTCAGAGGGTGCAAGAGTCCCTGTCCACAATTATCCCATCTCTGCATTGCTGGCTCTCCCCCACCTCCACGCATGTCATGGATTCGCCTGCCACTTCCCACAGACACACTGGAATAGCCACCTGCTTGGCCCAGTCCCATTCCAGTCCTGGAAGCAGTTCTAATGATGAGCACTGGCGTGTCCTAGGCTAATCCCTCCCCTTCATTCCCATTGTGACTTCCACAGGGCCACGCCCAGTATTGGCACCCTTCAATCCCCAGCTTTCCACTGCCTCTCCCCATGACCATATTCTCAGGCCGTAACATTATAGACACGCAAGTTAGAGACCCAAACAGACAGAAATCACCGTGCAAGTCAGGCCACTCTACTAATTTGCTTTTACCATCCTTGAGCAGAGTAGATGTAGCTGCCCTCCTTAAACCAGTCAGCTCTTTGTTGGTTGGTAGAGATCTGTTTGTAGAGCATGGCCCAAGCAACCATGAAATCCTCGGGTGATCCCAGAGGTGGCCTTCAGGGGAAAGAGGTACTCCGCTCATGAAGGCAGTGAGTGTCCTTTATATTCTCCTTAGCCTGTTCTTGTAGGAGCCATTTCCGATTTCCTGTGGAGCATCTGCTTGGCGCCCTCCCCACCAGAGCATTTCTCAGGCATCATCGGAGACATTATGGGTATAACAAGTTAAGGACCATCCTGTCCTTGACTCATGCAGGCAGTCTTCATTAATGCTCACAGCAAACTCATGATACTTGAGTGGAAATTTTCTAGTACCAAATCTTAGAGAAACTGGAATTCATCTTTCTTTGCCCTTCTCCATAACATTTTGTGTTGTATTTTAGGCAGATTGGTCGATGTGTGAGCATAGTGAGCCTCAGATCGCTTAAAAACTGCAGCCCAGGACTGCAGCAGAAGTTCAGAAGTGAAACCATCACAGAGGAGGAGCTGGTGGGGCTCATGAACAAGTTCGTGGAAGACACAAAGAACAGGATGTACAGGAAGGAGGGCTGGCCTGATACTGCATACGGAGTGACAAAAATTGGTGTCCCGGTCCTGTCCAGAATCCATGCCAGGAAACTGAGTGAACAGAGGAGAGGGGACAAGATCCTCCTGAATGCCTGCTGCCCTGGCAGGGTGGGTGAGATCATACATGGCTGGACCTAAAGCCTCTAAAAACCCCAAAGAAGGAGAGAGACCCTCATCTCCTTGCCCGTTTGCCCTCTGATGCTGAAGGGCCTCATGGGAAGTTTATTAAACAGAAAAAAGTTCAACAGTGGAGAGCTGAATTCACACCTCCATCCGTGGGCCCCTCTGTGATACCCCCTCCCTTGCCCAAAAGGACTCTTTCAATGTCAATAGTATCCCTATCCAAAGTGTGAAATATCCCTACTAGTATTTAATTTCACTAGGTTGCTAATTCTATAGAGGATTTTTTTTATTTTTATTTTTATTCATTTTTTTCCAAATATGAAATTTATTGTCAAATTGCTTTCCATGCAACACCCAGTGCTCATCCCAACAGGTGTCCTCCTCCATAACCAATACCCACCCTCCCCTCCCTCCCACCCCCCATCAACCCTCAGTTTGTTCTCAGTTTTTAGAGTCTCTTATGTTTTGGCTCCCTCCCGTTCTAACCTCTTTTTTTTTTTTTTCCTTTTTTAAAATTTTTTTCTGTGAAAAGGCAGAGACAAAAGAGATCAGTGAAATAGTGAACACCAGAAATGGATAAATGGTTCTTTATGAATGCCTGTGTGTATAGACTGTATATTCAAAACTTCCTGAAAAATCTAATACACCTAATTAGATCAAGAGAAGTTACACACAGTTTAGTTCAAGGGGAAGCAAACATAGAAAGGGACAAATAAGTGTTTTACATTTGCAGGACACGGAGTCCCTATAGGATCTACTCAGATCTGCTCTTATAGCTGAAAGAACCTAGAGCCAATGCGCATGGTTGGATGTGCCAGGCAGCATTTTTCACCAGCCTCTAGTATATCATGGGCAACACATCTGCTGTTGTCCATGTTCTAACATCCCTGTTCTAAAGGTGCCTCTACTCACTGATTACTTTTCACTCTTCACCAGGGATTTTCAGGCTTACCCAAATGAAAGTTGGTAGACCCAGAAAAGAAGGGTAGGGTCCTCATTTTAAAAGTGTTTCACATCAAAAGGGCTAATAATTTCCTCCCTGTGAACTTGTATTTCTACACTGACTGTGAGGAAACTCAATGTGTAGAGCAACACAGTAGAATCTCAATTGCTACTTTGGCAATCCATGACAAACATCTTCTTTCCAGGATACCATAAAAACTATATACATATGTACGTACATATACATATATATATATATGTATGTACATACGTGTATATATATAACTGCTACAGGCTACAGGCTCCAAGACTTACAAACCATGTGATCATGACCTGTGCTGACATTGGACACTTAACCAATATAGCCACCCAGGTGCCCTGAAAATTATTCTCTATAGAGAAATAAGCTGTTGCTCCCATTTATTCTCTTTAAATTATTCTGTGGTTTTATTTCAAAAAGATATTACAGTATCCTCATCTCTAAAGAATCCAGCAAATGTTGGAAATATGAACATTCTTCATCAGATATTAACTTAAAGTACTCTAAGGAATTGAGCGAACGTTGGAAATCTGAACATTCTTCTTCAGATACTAACTTAAAGTAGTAGTTGGAAATACAGTCTTATTAACGCTACACTTACCAAGGAAACCTTAAAGAAGGTGTTCTCAACACTCATTTAAGAAGGTACTGCTTTGGGGCGCCTGGGTGGCGCAGTCCGTTAAGCGTCCGACTTCAGCCAGGTCACGATCTCGCGGTCCGGGAGTTCGAGCCCCGCGTCGGGCTCTGGGCTGATGGCTCAGAGCCTGGAGCCTGTTCCCAATTCTGTGTCTCCCTCTCTCTCTGCCCCTCCCCCGTTCATGCTCTGTCTCTCTCTGTCCCAAAAATAAATAAACGTTGAAAAAAAATTTTTTTGAAAAAAAGAAGGTACTGCTTTGCAACATCCTATAGCCTGAAAAGCTATTGAGGAATTTGGTGGCAAAAAATCACAATAGTAAAGGTATCTCACTCACACACACACATTGTCTGACATATTGATTCTAGAGAGGATAGATGGGCAGACATTCTAGATGTAATGTGCTGGGCATTTTATATATGGTCCCCGTTAAGAACATGGAGGAATAATGGATCTCAAGGTCACAAGCACATCTGGTTGCAGACGGAGGTCATGTGACATCCAAACTAGTGGATCTTCTCACTCCTCGAGGACCTCACATCATTTTCCCTACATCTCCCTTCTTCAAATGAAGCCGTACAAAGTAATGCCAGAGAAACAGAAAATAAGAGGACTGTGCTTGATCGGGCCAATATCTTCCTTATTACAGGGCCCAGGTATTTCATGGAAAACCACAGGAGGCACATTTTAAAACTCTGAAGTGTTTTCTAAAAATCTCTTGTCAGTCCAGAGGCTTAACAACTGGTCCTCTTGATATTAGAAAACATGAATCTTCCAGGGAATGTGATGAATGTTAAATCATCAAAGGTCATGAAAACCAGCTTGGAATTATAGACAGACTCTGAATAGCCTTGAGAATCAAGTAATGCACTGGAACTTTGTGACCCCAGATGAGATGGTGTCTAAAATATCCTGTGTTGTGTAGATCACTGTGGCTCTGCTTGAGGACAGTGAGGTTTGAAGAGTAGGAGACGGTGAGAGATTTCCTAACAATAAATCCCTGGTCACATACACAGTAATGGTCTGGATAAACTGTAAGCCCAACACACACCCTGGCCGCACCAGCGCAAGAGTCCTTTCTTACCTAGGTTATCAGCTTTTCACAGTGACTGTGACAAGGCAACCCTTTTACATACCACCTCACACACAGTGTCACACACAGTCACACACACAGTCTCTTTCTCAAACACTCACACTCACACATCACTCACTCCCATGCACTCATACACCCATAAAACAAGGACATCGGGATGGCCCATACACTTCTTTGTGCATAGACTGTATGCATTTCAGTTCACAGTCCTCACAATAACTCTTAAAAGCCATGAGTCCACGCTGGAGACAAAATGTTTGGATCAGAATCTCGGCTGTGTAAACTCTACAAATGCTTCCCATTCCTGTGTGTGTCCTGTTCTGGACTGTCAGACCAGAAGGGTCTACCATCTCTCCCAGTTCCAAGGAGAAGTCCCCTAACAGCCCCCCTGTCCATTTGGGGATGTGGTCAGTGGGTGGGATATGCCTGGGAAGAGAGAATGGTTGTGGCATCCACATCTAGGAATTTCCACACAAAACCTTTTACTCCCCATCCGACTTCTCTCATATACCCTAGTAAGCATTCTCACAGGTGATTCTAAACTTCCTGAGATAAACAATACAGAATAGACAAGAGGTCATCACTTCATTACAGAAAATTAGTAGAGATTCTCCCTCTACTGACTATACTAAAGGTACATAAGAAAATGGTTCCAACCCCTGTGAGTAAATGCAGCTGCCTTTCTGGTATACCAGTTACCCAGTGTGGGTTCTTCTGCCCCCATCTTTTTTTATTTCAAACATTTCAATGTGTTGCAATTTTGATTCCTAAAACATATTTTATTTTTATTATTACACAGGCAGATAATATTTTTGAAAGTAAAATAAATATGATTAGTGGTCAGTAATAAAATCTGACAGGTGCTTATTAAACATTTGACAAATATGTTCCATTAAACTTACACTTAACATGCTGTAGATGAAAGGAAAGACTGGAATCACTGACCCCTTTCTAAAAAGTGTTCACCTTAGAAAATAGTTACATTACTAAGAGAGTTTCTTTAACTCATTTTAATTATCTCTAAACACCACTTAATGAGAGTCACAGGGTCATGCATTGTCTCTCCCAGTGAACTTATATGGCACTGCCATTCTGTCTTTCCAGGATATTGACATAAAACAGGGACAGTTTCCTAAATTTCTTGAAGCTCTTATCATTGGTACATTCTCATAACCTTTCTATTGGGCAAAAGATACTCATTTAAATACAAAAATAGTAAACTATTTATACATGTCAATAACCGCTCACTTTTATGAATATTTATATTTTTTTTTTTTTAATTTTTTTTCCAACATTTATTTATTTTTGGGACAGAGAGAGACAGAGCATGAACGGGGGAGGGGCAGAGAGAGAGGGAGACACAGAATCGGAAACAGGCTCCAGGCTCCGAGCCATCAGCCCAGAGCCCGACGCGGGGCTCGAACTCACATACCGCGAGATCGTGACCTGGCTGAAGTCGGACGCCCAACCGACTGCGCCACCCAGGCGCCCCTGAATATTTATATTTTTAAAAAGAATTAGTGACAATGTGAAATTGGTTTACACTTTTAACAGTTTTACTGAGATACAATTTACATATCATACACTTCCCCCATTTCAAATATGCGATTCAGTGGAGTTTAGTATATGGACAGGCTTGTGGAATGATCACTGCTTCAAGATTAGCATATGGTCATCACCCCGAGGAGAACCTGTGCCCTTAGCACCAGCCCTCTTTTCCTGCAATCCCACTACCTGAAGCAACCTGCAGTCTATTTCCTGTCTGAACATTTACTTTTCTGAACATCCTGTATAAAGAAAATCATATAGGGGCGCCTGGGTGGTGCAGTCGGTTAAGCGTCCGACTTCAGCCAGGTCACGATCTCGCGGTCCGGGAGTTCGAGCCCCGCGTCAGGCTCTGGGCTGATGGCCCAGAGCCTGGAGCCTGTTTCCGGTTCTGTGTCTCCCTCTCTCTCTGCCCCTCCCCCGTTCATGCTCTGTCTCTCTCTGTCCCAAAAATAAATAAACGTTGAAAAAAAATTTTTTTTAAAGAAAATCATATAATGAATAGTCACTTTTGTGACTGGCCACTTTCTTTTGGGTAACGTTACCAAGATTCATCCGTGTTGTAGCATTTCTTTTTATAGCACCTCTTTAACATGTGACTGTTCCACAGCCCCTTCCCATGACCATATTGCCTGGTAATTTCTCACTGCTCCCAAGTTGATGAAATCCCAACATAGAGAAAATAGCCATGCACATTAGCCCATGAGGTGATTTGTTTTTACCTGGTTACAACAGAGCAACAGCCCACAAAACCATGCAGTCTGTTCTCCTACAAAAGGTAATCAATAAACTGATCAATTGTTTGTTTGTTATAGACAACCATTCACAGAGCACTGGCCATGGGACAATAAGATGTTAAGATGGTCTCAAAGGCGACCTGTGAAGAAAAGTGGTTCTCTACTCATAATTGCAGTGAGTGCCCCCTCACGTTCAGATGGCATGTTCCCATATAAATCACTCTCTTTTCGTTTGTTTTTAATTTATTTTTAGTTTTCAGACAGAGAGAGACAGAGCATGAGCAGGGGAGGGGCAGAGAGAGAGGGAGACACAGAATCCGAAGCAGGCTCCAGGCTCTGAGCTATCAGCACAGAGCCCGACGCGGGGCTCGGACCCATGGACCATGAGTTCATGACCCGAACCAAAGTCAGCCACTGAACGGACTGAGCCACCCAGGTGCCCCTCACTCTCTTTTCTTTATGGGACATCTGGGCACTGTGCTCTCCCAGTAGATCATTTCTCTGACATCATCTGAGACATTATGAGTGTTACAAAGGTCAAAACTGTATCGTATCCTTCACTTATATAAGAAGACTACATTAACACTCTTAGCATACTGCTAATTGTCTCCCAAATGGACAAATGCAGGAATTTTGGTACTCATCATTCTCATGCATGTGATTCTATGTGACTATTTGTGTTGTATTTTAGGCAGTGTGGTCACTGTGTCTAGCATAACGAGCTTCATAGCTCTTAAGAACTGCAGCTCAGAACTGCAGAACTCCAGAAGTGAGACCATCACAGAGGAGGAGCTGGTGGGGCTCATGAACAAGTTCGTGGAAGACACAAAGAGTGGGGTACACAGGAAGGAGGGCAGGCCTGATACGAGGGCACTCACATATGGAGTGTCAAAGATGGGTGTCACCGTCCTGTCCAGAATCCATGCCAGGAAACTGAGTGAGCAGAGGAGGGGAGACAGGATCCTCCTGAATGCCTGCTCCCCTGGGTGGGTGAGAACAGCCATGGGTGGACCTACAGCCATTAAAAGCCCAGAAGAAGGAGCAGAGACCCCCGTCTACTTGGCCCTTTTGCCCTCAGATGCTAAGGGGCCTCACGGGGAGTTTGTTACGGAGAAGAAAGTTGAACAATGGGGACCCTACCCTCAGTTCCCTCCATGGGACCCATTATGATACTGCCATGATTTGACCAAAGAACTCTTACACTGTGAACAATTTCCTTAAGCAAAAAGATAAATAAATAAAAGGAAGAATCAGTGTCCATACCGAATACTCACAATGAACTGGCTACTAATTCTGTGAAGTCTTTTGTGATTTCTTCTGTGATATATAAGGGGAAAAAATGAAATTGATGAAAATAATAAATGAACATCATAGATGAATAAACAGGTTAAGTAAATGTCCACGTGTGCAAATTGTTTCGTGACAACCAGCCCAAATTCTAACAGACCATAAGCTAGGTCAAGAGAAGGGACAGTTTAACTCAGGGGTTGGTAAACATTAGTGAATGAGCCAAACAGTGAATATTGTTGCCTCTGCCGTTCTAGCTTGAAAGTCAACAGAGACGACTTATAATCTCATGAATGGGGCTGGGTGTCCCTAGCCAGCATACTTTATCAGCCTCTACTATGACATGGGCAACCCCACCACAGATAGACATTCACTGTGGTCTCGTTAAATATCAAAGTCATTGGAGGAAAAGGAGCTGCAAGGTGTGAAATGGGAGTGGGCACTAGAGGCATATCCATGAGACAACCTGAGACAAGGGGGAAAAGGGAATATGGATTGGTATCAATGCATATGAAAGAAGTACTGTCAAATCTCCTCAAGGCTAATGTGCTATTCATGTAGGGATAAATGGTCACCAAGTGTGTAACATTAACACAGTTCAGCAAAGCCTCCACAGAAGATGAACATATAAGGAAAGTGAAATACTCATCATTGTTGGGGCTAGTTTGGTGGATACATGGGTGTCCGCAGTCCTATTCTTCCCACTTTTCTCTCTGAGAGCTTTCAAGACAAACATCTGGAAATAAAAAGGTCTTGGCTCTGCTGCCTTACGTGACGACCTTGCGCAAAACCCTGCCTGTTGCTGTCTGTCAATCCCCTCAAGTGTACAATTCAGGGGAACTCATAGGATTGCCGAGAAGAGTAAAGGCACTAATACAGGTGAGCAGGCTGCAAACAAGGCCGGTGCAAAGTGCCCTCCGTAGGCGTCCCCGGACTGGGGCCTGACACCTCCAGGGCCCAGAGGGGAGCTTCTTACTGCCCCACACCCAGCCTGGCTCCCGGGGGGCCTCCCACCACCTCCCACCCCTCACAGAAGCATCCATGTTGTACAGACTTCCTCCCCTCATGATTATTTTTCAGTCTTCACCAGGGGTTTCAGGCTGACAGAAATGAGAACTGATGGGCCCTGCAAGCAAGGGTTGGGTCCACACTTTAAAAGTCTTTCCCTTCAGAAGGGCTATGATTTTCTCTCTGTTATTTGGCTTTTCTAAACTGACCCACGATGAATAACAAATTCTAGGACAAAACAGTAGCATGTCTACTGCTGGGTTGGAAATGTACCCCAGTATCACAGAGATCTTTTTTCCTTGATGCTTTAAAAATAACACCTATTTGTATATAACACTTAGCAACTGTGACCTTGGACAAACATAAGAAATAGGCAGTATAGGCAAACAGGAGATTATGTAACCATTAGATCAAACATTCCAAGCAACTCCTTGGTTTACACTCCACAGTAAGTGTTCCTAAACATTCCCTTCCACTTGGGGCCCACTGGGAATCACACAGAGGGAGGAGCCCTGCTCACACCCCAGTCTCAGCACAGGACCTAATTCTCTGTTTCTCCCTCTTGAGATTCTCCTAAAAGAGCAAAGGGGACAGTGTCCTCAGACCAAAGGGGACTGCGTCCTCAGAGGCAGTTCCCCTGTGCAAGCAACTTCACTGCATCTTGGAAGAAAGCAACCTTTCTCATTCTGCAAAGCAAGAAGGACAGGGGATATTGTCCCAAGACAATATACGTACTCCTTCTTTACTTTTGAGGTTTTCCGAAAATAATTTTAACTCGCCTACCATGAATCACTAGCCCCCTATTAACCCAAAGCCAACCACCTTAGTTTGGGGAGCCCATCGGTCGACCTCAAACCATTGCTTGGCTCACAGGTAGCATCTTAAGAGGACACAGTCCTGGTTGGGCTCGAGGTGCAGCCCCGTGAAGTACGGATTTGACACAGCGCCATCAGGAAAACTTCTGGCGCTCTGGCCCCTCCTTTCATGGAAGGACAGGGGTGGGGCTTCGGCTCTAGGAGTCACAGCACTGGAACCAAGAACATAGTTCTAGTGGCATCTCTGACTATGGCCAGGCCTCCGCACCACTAGCCCTCGGTGTGGCCCACAGCACCATCGGCTCCACACACAGGGCCTCGCTCGCGTTCCCCACAGCTATGTGTTCAGACACCCGCGTGGCCCTGGTGACCGGGGCCAACAAGGGCATCGGCTTGGCCATCGCGCGTGACCTGTGCCGGCAGTTCTCCGGGGACGTGGTGCTCACGGCACGGGACGAGGCACGGGGACGGGCGGCCGTGCAGCAGCTCCAGGGCGAGGGCCTGAGTCCGCGCTTCCACCTGCTGGACATCGATGACCTGCAGAGCATCGGCGCCCTGCGTGACTTCCTGCGCAAGGAGTACGGGGGCCTGGACGTGCTGGTCAACAACGCGGGCATTGCCCTTGATAGTAAGAACGTGGGAACTAACTCTTAGGCCAGGAGACCTCCCTTAGGGGACCAGCCAGGGTGGGTTTGGGGCTGGTGTCTAAACTGCTGCTCTGAGGTCCAGAGCTCTGAGGGGATCTAGAACGGCTTCCCTAGGGAAGAAGATGGACTGGAGACACAGGGAGAGCAGGACCCTCCAGCAGTTGCAAGCATTTCCAGCCAGAGGACCTTCACACTGGCATGGATCAGATTTCAGGGACCTCACCCAGGTTTCTCCAAGTTTCTTTCTGATTGGGTCTGAGTCATTTGGTAAATATTAACCTATTTTGCAATAGACAACATATTGTAAACAAAGGTACACAGAAAACCCATTGTGCACCCTTCCCTTAGCATCCCCAAGTGGTGCCAAGTTACAAAGCTACACGGCATCAGCCAGCCAGATAATTCACACCGGGACAACAGTGTTACCTAACACAGAAATGGCTGAGAATTCACTTTTGCAAATGAAAAAAAAAAAAAAATGCTATCGTCACTTCATGGAATATTCTCAGGAGGCAACTGCTTACTGACCTATTCTCCTTCTTCCTTACCAGTTGATGATCACACACCCTTACATATTAAAGCAGAATTGACAGTGAAAACAAACTTCTTTGGTACTCGAAACGTGTGCACAGAACTGCTGCCTCTAATGAAACCCCAAGGTAGGTGTGATCAGGGGCCCAAGCAGTGCCATTTCTGGAATGATCTGGCTCCTGCCTCTCTGACCTTATCTAAGGGCCCTGCTCCCTCTCGCTTCTCAGCCACACCCGCTTCACTGCTGTGTCCCCACCACACAGGTGCCCTTCTCCTCAGGACTCTGTACACGTGTGTCCAGCAGCGAGCAGTGCCTTCTGTCCTGCTGGCCTTTCACAACTGGCTCTTTCTTGTCCTTCACATCTTCATTTCAAATTCTCCTCACAAAGGCCTTTCCTGCCTCTGTACCCCTCACAGGTGCACTTTCCTGGGAATTCCTTCCTGGACCCTTTCTCTTCCTTCTGCCTTCCTCTGAGTGATTTTATTCAGGCTAGTGGACTCTTCACCATCCAAACTTCTCAGGCTCCCCTAAAATCTGTCACCTGCCTAGAACATTCCCTAGAGCATTCTCTTCCTACCTCTCCTTCTCCTCAGGATGCCCTCCCTTCCCTCCTCAGATCCGACCCCTCCAGCTGCCCACCCAACCCCCCACCTAAGCATCTCAAATGTGTCCAGATGACACCTGTGATTTCCCAATATCATCCTGGTCATGGACCACTCCATCCACCCACCATGAAAAATGAGGTCACCATGCCCACCTCCTGATTATCACTGACCAGGTCCTAACAGTTGTCCTATAGATTTTGTCCCCCAAGCTTCCAACTTGGGGGAAAGCTTCCAGCTTTCTCCATCCCAACTCTCCAACAGAGACTCGGCTGTCATTTCTGGACAATTGAAACCTTCCTAAGAGATGCTGCTTCTTCTGTCTTTTCCTTTCTGGTTATTCTCTGTACTCCCCGAGTGCTCACTTTCTCGCAAAAGCCCTTCAAGAGCAAAGTCCAATCCCGAGCACAACTCGTAGCGATCTCTGTCGTCAGACCTGCCAAAGTCCAGGCCCATCAACCTCCCTTCACCTTGATCATTGTTTGCACAAACAAACTGCCACAATTGCTTGGCTGTAAACTACTGCAATATTTACCCCCACGTTAATGTGATGGGGAACCACCACCCATTCAGTACACTAATTAAATAAGCTGATACTTTTAGAAAGATTAGGATGTCTGGCTTGAATGAGTACCTGCGTGTACAGTTTACCCTCAGTTCTGCCTCCATTGCCTCTTCATTCCTGGAAACTTCCACCACTTCTTCTACCACTGGCTTCTCTGGCACCCAAAGGGCAGCTCTCAAATGTCCCCTGACTCCTTTACTCACCACAACGTTAATGTTGGACAAGTCCCGTGTGCCAGCCTCACACATCCTACACGTATTCCCCTTAAAAGGCAAAAATCATACTCTGGCTGATTGTTTTCTCACTTACTAAGCAGTGTGGGTGCCTGCTGTGTATTAGGCCTCAGGCCTGAATGAGGAATGAGTGTTCTTCTGCATTTGCTAAGGCAGGCTCTAATCAAATATTGATCTTGCCTCAGGAAAACTAGACTCAGGGCCATGAAAATGCAAGCTCTGTTCTCAGTGTAAGACCAGGGTTCCCTTGCCTTTGGAAATAAGAGAGTTCTTCCATTATTTGAGGGGATGGCAGCCACAGTGGTTCATGTTATCAGGACATTACCCTCTTTGGGGAGACTATCTGGGAGAAGTCCTAGCTAGGGCAGCCAAAGGAAATGCTGTCCTTCCTCCCCCATACTTCAGAAACCAGGATACAAAGAACAATCTCCAATGACATCCACCAGTTCTCTGCGGGTCAGAACACATGCAAAAGGCCAATGTGTGCTCTGTTTTTAGGTGCGTAAGGACAAACCAAAAGACAGAATTGTGACTTTAAGGATATTGAGAGATAGTAAATGTTGATTTTTCTTATTTTTTTAACCAACAGAATCATCCAGGCACCGCTATTCTTACATTTTTTTCAGATTATTTATTTATTTATTTATTTATTTATTTATTTATTTATTTTGAGAGAGAGAGAGAGAGAGGAAGAGAGAGAGCCAGTAGGGAGAGGCAGAGAGAGTAGGAGAGAGAGAAGCCAGCCCCATGCTTTCATTGCAGAGCCCAAAGGAGCCTTGAACTCATGAGCCAAGAGATCATGACCTGAGCAAAATTAAGAGTTGATGCTTAACCAACTGAGCCACTCAGGGACTCCAATTCTTCTTATATTTTAATCCTCTTTTCAGTAACGGTTTTAGTTAAACCATTTAGGCAGAAAATGAAGATAAGAACTTAAAACAACCAGGTGCCTATCACCAGTCTTAACCATGCAATTAGTATCAAAGTCATATAAATCCCTTCCCACATTCCATATCATTTCACTCTCATTCCACCAAAATTCCTATTCCTGAATTTGAAAGATATTCTCTTTAAAAGGATAAGCTGTTGTTATTCTTTCACTCTTTAAATTATACTCTACATTTATTTCAAAAAGATATAAAGGTATAATCATCTCTAAGGAATTGAACAAACATTGGAAAGCTGAGCACTCTTGCTCATCAGATATAAGCTTAAAATACTAGGCAATAATATGGTCTTATTAAGGCTACTGTTAGCAAAGAAACCTTACAGAAGTTGTTCTCAACCTTCCTTTGAGAAGGTACTGCTTTGCAATATCCTGTAGTCTTAAAAACCACTAGAGAAATTTGGAGAGAAAGTTACAATAGCAAATGTATCTCACTCACACTCCCTCTGACATATTGACTCTAGAAAGGATAGGTGGCTGGACATTTCTAGGTGTGATGTGCTAGGCATTTTATATATGGTCCCCATTAAGAACCTGGAGGAATAATGGATTTCAAGGTCACAAGCACAGCTGGCTGAAGACCGAGATCATGTGACATCCAAACTAGTGGTTCTTCCCACTACTCAAGGTCCTCAAATCATTTTCCCTACATATCCCTTCTTCAAATGAAGCCTTACCCAGTAAGGCAAGAGAAACAGAAAATAAAAGGACTCTGCTCTATTGGGACAATGCCTTCCTTATAGCAAGACCCCCAGGTACCTCAGGGAAAACCACAGGAGGCACATTTCAAAACTTGAAGTGTTTTCTGAAAAACCCTTATCAGTCAAGACACTAAAGAACTGGTCCTCTTGATATTAGAAAACATGGATCTTCCAGGGAATGTGACAAATGTTAAATCATCAAAGGTCATGAGAACCAGCTTGGGCTCACAGATTCTGAATAGCCTTGAGAGTCAAATGCTGCCCTTGAAGTTTGTGACCCCAGATGAGATGATGTCTAAAATACCTTGTGGTGTGGAGATCACTGTGGCTGTGCTTTAGGACACTGAAGTTTGGAGAGGGAGAGATGTTCCTAAATAGATCCCTGGCCACATACAGAGTAATGGCCTGGATAGACTATAAGCCTGAGACACACGCCAGCCCCACCAGAACAAGAGTCCTTTCATAACTGGGTGACATGCTTTCACACTGATTGTGACGGGGCAATTCCTTTACACGCTACCTCATACAGGTCACACACTTACAGTCACACATCCAGTCTCTTTCGCACACACTCACATGCAGACATACGACACACTCAAATGCACTCACACACCCTTATCACAAGGTCTTATGGATGGTCCATAAACTTCTTTTCTTTTAAGTTTACTTACTTATATTTGACAGAGAGGGCACAAGTGAGGGAGGGGCAGAGAGCGAGAATGAGCATCCCAAGCAGGCTCCAAACTGTCAGCACAGAGCCCAACGTGGGGCTCAAACCCATGAACCGTGAGATCATGACCTGAGTTGAAATCAAGAATCAGTTGCTTAACTGACTAAGCCATCCAGGCACCCCACCCTTAAACTTTGTAGTGCATGGGCTGCGTGCATTCCAGCTCAGAGTTCTCAAAATGACACACGAAAGCCATGAGTCTACTCTAGAGACATAATGTTTGGATCAGACACTTGGCTGTATAAACTCCATAAGTACTTCCTATTCCTGCACTTGTGTTTCCTGTCCTGAGCTGTCACACCAGAAGGGTCTACCATCTCACCCAGCTCTGAGGTGAAGCCCGCTGACAGCCAGCCTGCCACTTGCAGATGTGGTCAGTGCAGGGGACAGGCCTGGGTTGAGGGAATGGTTGCAGCATCTACTATAAGGAATTTACCTACAAAACCTTTTACTCCCTGTCAGGCTTCCCTCATATACACAGGTAACCATTTTCACACCTGATACTGGACTTCCTGAGAGGGACAACACAGAATAGACAAGAGGGCAACAGCCTACAGACAGTTAGTAGAGTTTCTCCATTACTGACTGTACTAAAGGTATGGAAGAAAATGGCTCCAAGCCCCTATGAGTAATGTTGCTATCTTTCAGGTATACCAGTTACCCAGTGCGGGTTCCTCTGCCCCTGTCTTATTTCATACACTTCTGTGTTTTGCAACTTTGAATCATTAATGTGTATTGTTTTTATTGTCAGACAGGCAGATGATATTTTTGAAAATACAATAAATCTAATTATTGGTATGTAATAAAACCTGAGAGGTGCTTACTAAAACATTTGACAAATAAGTTCCATTAAACTGACACTTAACATGTCGTAGATGAAAGGAAGGACTGGAATAACTGACCCCTTTCTAAAAGGTGTTTATGCTCTTTCCATAATTTGGCTATTGCTGAAAGTGCTGCTACAAACATTGGGGTACATGTGCCCCTATGCATCAGCACTCCTGTATCCCTTGGGTAAATTCCTAGCAGTGCTATTGCTGGGTCAATGGATAAAGAAGATGTGGTTTATATATATAATGGAATACTACTTGGCAATGAGAAAGAATGAAATCTAGCCATTTGTAGCAATATGGGAGGAACTAGAGGGTATTATGCTAAGTGAAATAAGCCAGGCAGAGAAAGACAGATACCATATATTTTCACTCATATGTGGATCTTGAGAAACTTAACAGAAGACCATGGGGGAGCAGAAGGGGGAAAAAAAGTAACAGAGAGGGAGGGAGGCAAACCATAAGAGACTCTTAAGGACTGAGAACTAAGGGTAGATGGGGGGGGGGTGAGGGAGAGGGGAAAGTGGGTGATGGGCAGAGAGGAGGGCTATAGTGTCATGCATTCTCTTTTTCAAGAAACTTGTATGACACTGCCATTCCTTAGTGGGATGGAGCTCAGAGTTAACTGACTATGACTGTTCTTCCTGAATATTTTCATAAAACAGGGACAGTTTGCTAATTTTAGTGAAGCTCTTATTGTTCATAAATTCTCATAACCTTTCTATTAGGCTAAAGATACTCATGTAAATAGAAAAATAGTAAACTATTTATACATGTCAATATAAGTTCACTTTTATGAATATTGACTATATTTTTGAAAAAGAATTAGTGAGAACTGTGAGATTAACACTTTTAACAGATTTACAGAGATACAATTCATACATCCTACACTTCACCCATTTCCGGTATGCAATTCAGTGGAGTTTAGTAAATGGACAGAGGTGTGGAGCAATCACCACTTCAAGATTAGCACACTGTCATCACCCCAAGGAGAACCTGTGCCCTTAGCACCAGCCCTCTGGTCTCACATTCCCACTGTCCTAGCAACCTCCAATCTATTTTCTGTCTGAACATTTACTTTTCTGGACATCCCATGTATAGAGAATCATATAATGAGTAGTCTTTTGTGACTGACCACTTTCTTTTGGGTAATGTTATCAAGATTCATCCATGTAGTAGCATTTCTTTTTATAGCATCTCTTTAACATGTGACTTTTCCATCGCCCCTTCCCGTGACCATATTGCCTGGTGTTTTCTCACTGTTCCTGAGTTGATGAAATCCCAACATAGAGGAAATAGCCACGCACATTAGCCCATGAGGTGATTTGTTTTTGCCTGGTTACAGCAGAGCAACAGCCCACACCATGCAGTTTTTCTCCTTCAAAAGGTCATCATTAAACTGATCAGTTGTTTGTTGGTTGATAGACACTTGTTCATAGAGCACTGGCCATGGGACCGTAAGATGTTAAGATGATCTCAAAGGTGACCTGTGAAGAAAAGTGGTTCTCTACTCACGATTGCAGTGAGTGCCTCCTTACCTTCAGAGAGCACGTTCCTATATAAATCACTCTCTCCTCTTAATGGGACACCTGAGCACTGCACTCCCCATGAGATCATTTCTCTGATATCATCTGAGACATTATGACTGTTACAAGGTTCAAGACTGTATCGTGTCCATCACCTATATAAGAAGACTACATTAACCCTCCTAGGAAACTGGTAATTGTCTCCCAAATGGACAAATGCAGGAATTTTGGTACTCACCATTCTCGTGCATGCAATTCTATGTGACTATTTGTGTTGCGTTTTAGGCAGAGTGGTCAATGTGTCTAGCATAATGAGCTTGGTAGCTCTTAAGAACTGTGGCCCAGAACTGCAGCAGAAGTTCAGAAGTGAAACCATCACAGAGGAGGAGCTGGTGGGGCTCATGAACAAGTTTGTGGAAGACGTAAAGAACAGAGTGCACCAAAACGAGGGCTGGCCTGATATGCAAATGCTTACATATGGAGTGTCAAAGATGGGTGTCACCGTCCTGTCCAGAATCTATGCCAGGAAACTGAGTGAGCAGAGGAGGGGAGACAGGATCCTCCTGAATGCCTGCTGCCCTGGGTGGGTGAGAACAGCCATGGGTGGACCTACAGCCATTAAAAGCCCAGAAGAAGGAGCAGAGACTCCCATCTACTTGGCCCTTTTGCCCCCGGATGCCAAGGAGCCTCACGGGGAGTTTGTTATGGAGAAGAAAGTTGAACAATGGGGACCCCCCTCTCAGTTCCCTTCATGGCTCCTGTTATGATACAGTCATGATTTGACCAAACAGATTACACTGTCTACAATGTCCTTATCCACGTCAAGTACTCACATTGAATTGGTTACTAATTCTGTGAAGTCTTCTGTGATTTCTTCCATAATATATGAGAACAAAAAGTGGAATTAATGACCATAATGAATGAACACCATAGATGAATAAACAATTCTAAGTAGATGTCCACATGTGCAGATTACCTCTTGCCAACCAGCCCAAAAAATTAACAGAACCTAAGTTAGGTCAAGAGAAGGGACAATTTAACACAGGGGTTCATAAACATTAGTGAATGAGCCAGATGGTGAATATTTTGCTTTTTGCACTTGAATGGCCTCCGTTGGACCTACTCAAATCTGCTGTTTAGCTTGAAAGTCACCATAGATGATATATAGACCCATAAGGGGGTGGGATTTCCCTAGCCAGCGTTCTTTATCAGCCTCTACTATGACATTGGCACCCCACCCCGGATAGACATCCACAGTGGTCTCGTTAAATATCAAAGTCATTGGAGAAAAAGGAGATGCAAGGTGTGAAATGAGAGTGGGCACTAGAGGCATATCCATGAGACAACCTGAGACAAGGGGGGAAAGGGAATTAGGATTGGTATCAGTGCATATGAAAGAATTACTGTCGGGGCGCCTGGGTGGCGCAGTCGGTTAAGCGTCCGACTTCAGCCAGGTCACGATCTCACGGTCCGTGAGTTCGAGCCCCCGTCAGGCTCTGGGCTGATGGCTCGGAGCCTGGAGCCTGTTTCCGATTCTGTGTCTCCCTCTCTCTCTGCCCCTCCCCCGTTCATGCTCTGTCTCTCTCTGTCCCAAAAATAAATAAACGTTGAAAAAAAATTAAACAAACAAAAAAAAAAGAATTACTGTCAAATCTCAAGGCTAATGTGCTATTCATGTAGGGATAAATGGTCACCAAGTGTGTAACATTAACACAGTTCAGCAAAGCCTCCACAGAAGATGAACATATAAGGAAAGTGAAATACTCATCATTGTTGGGGCTAGTTTGGTGGATACATGGGTGTCCGCAGTCCTATTCTTCCCACTTTTCTCTCTGAGAGCTTTCAAGACAAACATCTGGAAATAAAAAGGTCTTGGCTCTGCTGCCTTATGCGACGACCTTGAGCAAAACCCTGCCTGTTGCTGTCTGTCAATCTCCTCAAGTGTACAATTCAGGGGAACTCATAGGATTGCCGAGAAGAGTAAAGGCACTAATACAGGTGAGCAGGCTGCAAACAAGGGCGGTGCAAAGTGCCCTCCGTAGGCGTCCCCGGACTGGGGCCTGACACCTCCAGGGCCCAGAGGGGAGCTTCTTACTGCCCCACACCCAGCCTGGCTCCCGGGGGGCTTCCCACCACCTCCCACCCCTCACAGAAGCATCCATGTTGTACAGACTTCCTCCCCTCATGATTATTTTTCAGTCTTCACCAGGGGTTTCAGGCTGACAGAAATGAGAACTGATGGGCCCTGCAAGCAAGTGGGGACTAGGGTCCATACTTTAAAAGTCTTTCCCTTCAGGGGCGCTTGGGTGGCTCAGTCGGTTAAGCGTCTGACTTCAGCTCAGGTCATGATCTCACGGTCCATGAGTTCGAGTCCCGCGTCGGGTTCTGTGCTGACAGCTCAGAGTCTGGAGCCTGCTTCGAATTCTGTGTCTCCCTCTCTCTCTGACCCTCCCCTGTTCATGCTCTGTCTCTCTCTGTCTCAAAAATAAATAAACAAAAATTAAAAAAAAAAATTCTTTCCCTTCAGAAGGGCTATGAATTCTCTCTCTGTTATTTGGCTTTTCTAAACTGACCCACGATGAATAACAAAATCTAGGACAAAACAGTAGCATGTCTACTGCTGGGTTGGAAATGTACCCCAGTATCACAGAGATCTTTTTTCCCTGATGCTTTAAAAATAACACCTATTTGTATATAACACTTAGCAACTGTGACCTTGGACAAACATAAGAAATAGGCAGTATAGGCAAACAGGAGATGTAACCATTAGATCAAACATTCCAAGCAACTCCTTGGCCACAGTAAGTGTTCATAAACATTCCCTCCCACTTGGGGCCCATTGGGAATTACACAGAAGGAGAAGCCCTGCTCACACCCCAGTCTCAGCACAGGACCTAATTCTCTGTTTCTTCCCTTTGAGATTCTCCTAAAAAAGCAAAGGAGTCTGTGTCCTCCGACAGTTCCCCTTAAAAGTAATTTCACTGAGGGGCGCCTGGGTGGCTCAGTCCGTTGAGCGTCTGACTTCGGCTCAGGTCATGATCTCCCGGTCCGTGAATTTGAGCCCCGTATCCGGCTCTGTGCTGACCGCTCAGAGCCTGGAGCCTGTTTTGGATTCTGTGTCTCCCTCTCTCTCTCTGCCCCTCCCCCCTCATGCTCTGTCTCTCTCTCTCTCTCTCTCTCTCTCTCTGTCAATAATAAGTAAACATTACAAATTTTTAAAAAAAGTAATTTCACTGCATCTTGGAAGAAAGCATCCATTCCCATTCTACAGAAGAAGGACACGTTCCTGAGACAATATCTGTACTCCTTTTATTCTGTTGAGGTTTCTCCAAAATAATATTAGTTCACTTACCATGCATCTCTAGCCCCTACTAACCTATGACCAACACCTTTCTTTGGATAGCAAAGCAGTCCAACCAGAACTAATGCTGGGCCCAGAGGACAGATCCTAAGAGGACACAGTCCTGGTTGGCCTCAGGGTGCAGCCCCAAGAGGTACAGATTTGTTATAGCGTCATTAGGAAACCTTCTGGAATATTGTCCCCTCCTTTCATAGAAGAACGAAGGCGGGGCCTCGGGCTCCAGGACTCACAGCACTGGATCCCAGAAACAGTTTTACTGGCATCTCTGACTGTGGCCAGGCCTTGCCCTCGGTTTGGCCCACAGCTCCGTCCGCTACACACACACAGCCTCACTTGCGTTCCACACAGCGATGTGTTCAGACACCCGCGTGGCGCTGGTGACCGGGGCCAACAAAGGCATCGGCTTGGCCATCGTGCGTGACCTGTGCCGGCGGTTCTCCGGGGACGTGGTGCTCACAGCACGGGACGAGGCGCGGGGACGGGCGGCCGTGCAGCAGCTCCAGGGCGAGGGCCTGAGTCCGCGCTTCCACCTGCTGGACGTAGACAACCGGCAAAGCATCCGCGCCCTGCGTGACTTCCTGCGCAAGGAGTACGGGGGATTGGACGTGCTGGTCAACAATGCAGCCGTCTTCTTTGACAGTAAGGACGTGGGAACTCTTAGGCCAGGAGACTTCCCTTAGGGGACCACCCAGGGTGGGTTGGGGCCGGTGTGTGAACCACTGCTCTGGGGCCGTAGCTCAGAGGGGATCTAGAACGACCTCCCTAGGGAAGAAGATAGTCAGGAGGCACAGGGAGAGCAGAACCCTCCAGAAGTTGCAAGCCTTTCCAGCCAGAGAACTTTGGCATTGTCATGGATCAGACTCTCAGGGACCTCCCCCAGGTTGTTGCAAGCTACTCTCACGGGACTTGAGCGTCTCCATGAATTTTTAAGCTATTACTAAATATACAAAACCCCACAGGGCCACATGAAGAGATACCATTGCACCTTACCTTAGCGTCTTGCAGTGAGTGGTGTCAACCTACAAAGCCACCCAGCATCAACCAGTCAGATAATAAATGTTGGGATAAACTGTTCACTATCCTACACACTATTGAGAATTCACCAGATTACACACAAATGCTATTGTCACTGCATCAAATTTTCTCAACGGCTACTACTTATTAACCTATTCTCCTTCTCCCCTACAAGTTGGTGACCCCACCCCCTTACATATTCAAGCAGAAGTGACGATGAAAACAAACTTCTTTGGTACCCGAGACGTGTGCACAGAACTGCTGCCTCTAATGAGACCCCAAGGTAGGTTAATTGTTAACCAGATCTCTATGGGCTCAGAATCCATTCAAAAGGCCAATGTTTGCTCTGTTTCTTGACATGGAAAGACAAACCAAAAGACAGAATTATGGCCTTAAGGACATTGAGGGATAGTAGATAGTATCATTTTTTAATCCTTTCTTCAAAAAGAGGGTTACTGAAATAATGTAGCCACAAAAACAAAATAAGAATCTACAACACCCAGGTATACCAGTTACCCCAGTGTGAGTTCCTCTGCCCCAGTCTTGTTCTTTTTCAAAGACTTCTTTCTCTGTGTTGCAATTTTGAATCATGAAACATAGTTTATTATATTATTACCCGGGCATATAATATTTTTGAAAATAAAATAAATATGTTTAGTGGTAAGTAATAAAACCTGAGAGGTGCTTCTGAAACATTTGACAAACATGTTCTGTTAATCCTACACCAAATACGCTGTAGATGAAAGGAACGACTAGAATAACAGACCCCTTTCTAAAAGGTGTTCAGCTTAGAAAACTGTTACATTAATAAGATAGTTTATATAATTCATTTTCATTATTTCTAAACACCACCAATGAGAGCCACAGGGTCATGCATGATCTCTCCCACTGAAGTTGTATGGCACTGCCATTCCTTAGTGGGATGGAGCTCAGAGTTAAGTGACCATGACTGTCTTTCCTGGATATTTACATGAAAAAGGGAAAGCTTCCTAATTTTCTTGTACCTTTTGACTTTTTTTATAATCTAAAAGTACTCACTGAAATATAAAAATACAATCAATATTTAAATGTAAAAATAGTAAACTATATATGTCAATATAATGTCATTTTTATGACTACTGATATATTTTTAAAAAAACAGTGAGTGAGAAATGTGTCATTGCTTTGCACCTTTAATAGCTTTATTGAGATAAAGTTCACCTACCATACACTTCACCCATTTCAGGTATGCAATTCACTGGATTTTAGTATTGACAGAGTTGTAGAACCATCACAACTTCAAGATTAGCACACTGAAATCACCCCAAGGAGACCCTTTGCCCTTAGCTATCGGCCCTCTGTTACCCCTTTCCCCCTGCCCTAAGCAACCACCAATCTACTCCCTGTCTCTAGACTTCGTTGTTCTGGACATCTCATACACAGAATCACATAACGAGTGGTGTTGTGTAACTGGCCTCTTTAACGTTGGACAATGTTGTCAGTTTTCATCCATGTTGTAGCATGTACTTCATTTCTTTTTATGGCATCTCTTTAACATGTCCGTTTTCCACTCCTTTCCACGACCACATTGCCTGGCATTCTGTCATTGCTCCCAAGTTGATGAAATCACAAACATAGAGAAAATAGCTTGCAAGTCAGCCCAGTGAGGTGGTTTGCTTTTCCTGGCTCATCAGAGTGACAGCCTATCAATGCAGTGCTGTCTTTCACCTTCGAAAGGCCTTCAATAAACTGATCAGCTCTTTGTTGGTCAATAAACATCTGTTCATACAACATCATCTAAGTGACCATAAGATTTTTAGGGGGTTTCAAAGGGAACCTGTGAAGGAAAAGTGAATCTCTATTCATGAATGCGTGAGTGCCTCCTTACAGTCCACTTAACATGTTACTGGATAAGCCATTTTCTTTTTTTTAGGGAACATCTGGGCACTGCCTCCCCATTAGATTCTTTCTCTGACATTATATGAGATATTAAGGGTATAACAATTTTCATGTTCTTCACTTACAGTCTTCATTAACACTCATAGAAAACTGGTAATTGTCTCCCAAATGGACAGGTTTTAGCAAATTTGGTATTCATCATTCTCATGGATGCCATTCTATGTGATTTATTTGTGTTGTATTTTAGGCAGAGTGGTCAATGTGTCTAGTATAATGAGCTTTGTAGCTCTTGAATACTGTAGCCCAGGACTGCAGCAGAAGTTCAGAAGTGAGACCATCACAGAGGAGGAGCTGGTGGGGCTCATGAACAAGTTTGTGGATGATGTAAAGAACGGAGTGCACCAGAACGAGGGCTGGCCTGATATGAAAGTAGTCACATATGGAGTGTCAGAGATGGGTCTCACAGTCCTGTCCAGAATCCATGCCAGGAAACTGAGTGAGCAGAGGAGAGGGGACAAGATCCTCCTGAATGCCTGCTGCCCTGGGTGGGTGAGAACAGACATGGGTGGGCCAAAAGGCATCAAAACCGTAGAAGAAGGAGCAGAGACTCCTGTCTACTTGGCCCTTTTGCCCTTGGATGCTAAGGGGCCTCACGGGGAGTTTGTTATGGAGAAGAAAGTTGAACAATGGGGACTCCGCCCTCAGTTCCCTCCATGGGTCCCATTATGATACTGCCATGATTTGACCAAACAGATTACTGTCGGCAATGTCCTTATAAAAAAAAAAGAAAGGAAGAAAAGAAGAGAAAAGAAAAGAAAAGAGAGGAAAAGAAAAAAGAAAAGAAAAAAAAGAAAAAAGAAAATCACTATCCATATCAAGTACTCACACTGAATTGGCTACTGAAATCTTTTGTGATTTCTTCTGTGATATGAGTAGAAAGAGTGGAATTAATGACTATAATGAATCAACATCATAGATGAATAAACAGTTCTAAGTAAATGTCCACGTGTACGCATTGTTTCTTGCCAACCAGTCCCAAAATCTAATAGGCCCTACTAGGTCAAGAGAAGGGACAGTTTAACTCAGAGGTTGGTAGACATTAGTGAAAGAGCCATATGCTGAATATGCCTTTGCAGGCCAATGGTCTCTGTTGGATATACTCAAATCTGCTGCTGTAGCCTGAAAGTCACCACAGACAATATAAAAACCCATGAATGGGGTGGAATTTCCCTTGCCAGCATACTTTATCAGCATCTATGACAGCCTCTATGACATGGGCACGCCACCATGGACAGACATCCTCTGTGGTCTCTTTATATATCACACTCAGGGGCGCCTGGGTGGCGCAGTCGGTTAAGCGTCCGACTTCAGCCAGGTCACGATCTCGCGGTCCGTGAGTTCGAGCCCCGCGTCAGGCTCTTGGCTGATGGCTCAGAGCCTGGAGCCTGTTTCCGATTCTGTGTCTCCCTCTCTCTGCCCCTCCCCCATTCATGCTCTGTCTCTCTCTGTCCCAAAAATAAATAAACGTTGAAAAAAAATTAAAAAAAAAATAAATATCACACTCAATGGGGAAAAGTCAACTGCAAGGTGTGAAATGGGAATGGGCATTTAAGATGCATCCATAAGACAATGTGAGACAAGGGGGAAAAGGGAATATGGATTGGTATCAATGCATATGAAAGAATTACTGTCAAACCTCCTCAAGGCTAATGTGCTATTCATGTAGAGATAAATGGTCACCAAGTGTGTAACATTAACACAGTTCAGCAAAGCCTCCACAGAAAATGAACATATATGGAAAGTGGAATACTCGTCATTGTTGGGGCTAGTTTGGTGGATACATGGGTGTCCGCAGTCCTATTCTTCCCACTTTTCTCTCTGAGAGCTTTCAAGACAAACATCTGGAAATAAAAAGGTCTTGGCTCTGCTGCCTTATGCGACGACCTTGAGCAAAACCCTGCCTGTTGCTGTCTGTCAATCTCCTCAAGTGTACAATTCAGGGGAACTCATAGGATTGCCGAGAAGAGTAAAGGCACTAATACAGGTGAGCAGGCTGAAAACAAGGGCGGTGCAAAGTGCCCTCCGTAGGCGTCCCCGGACTGGGGCCTGACACCTCCAGGGCCCAGAGGGGAGCTTCTTACTGCCCCATACCCAGCCTGGCTCCCAGGGGGCCTCCCACCACCTCCCACCCCTCACAGAAGCATCCATGTTGTACAGACTTCCTCCCCTCATGATTATTTTTCAGTCTTCACCAGGGGTTTCAGGCTGACAGAAATGAGAACTGATGGGCCCTGCAAGCAAGGGTTGGGTCCATACTTTAAAAGTCTTTCCCTTCGGGGGCGCTTGAGTGACTCAGTCAGTTGAGCGTCTAACTTTGGCTCAGGTCATTATCTCAAGGTTCACAAGCCCCACATGGGACTCTGCCATCAGCACAGAGCCCACTTCAGATCTCTCTCTCTCTCTCTCTCTCTCTCTCTCTCTCTCTCTCTCTGTCCCCCTCCCCTGCTCTTTCTCTTTTTCTCTCTTTCAGAATAAATAAACTTTAAACAACCTAAAAGTCTTTCCCTTCAAAGGGGCTATTAATTTTCTCTCTGTTATCTGGCTTTTCTAAACTGACCCATGAGGAGCATCAATGTCTAGGACAAAACAATAGCATGTCAACTGCTGGTTTGGAAATGTATCCCAGTATCACAGAGATCTCTTTTCCTTGATACCTTAAAAATAACACCAAATTATATATAACACTTATTAACTAAAACCTTGGTCTACACCAAATATAAGCACTTTATAACCATTAAAGCAGACATCCCAAGCAATTCCTCAGCCACAGTGAGCTTCACAAACATTCCCTCCCACTCGGGGCCCACTGGGAATCACACTGAGGGAGGAGTCCTGCCCACACCCAAGTCCCAGCACAGGACCTCATTCTCTGTATCTGTCTCTTGAGTTTCTACTGAGAAAGCAGGGGATCTGTGTCCTCAGAAGCACTTCCCTGTACAACCAGTTTCACTGCATCTTAGAAGAAGGCAAACTTTCCCATTCTACAGAGGAAGAAGGACACATTCCCAACACAATGGCTATATTCCTTTCTTCCTGATGGGGTTTTGCCAAAATATGTTTAGTTCTACTACCATGAATCTCTAGCTCCTATTAGCCTATGACTACCCATTTTCTTTCCGAGGAGCACATCAGTCCATCCTGAACCATTGCTGAGCTCAGAGGAAGGATCCTAAGAGTGGAGAGTTCCATCTGGGTTCAGGGTACAACCCTGGGAGAGACAGACCTGGCATAGCATCTTTAAGGAACCATCTGGAACCTTTGTCTCCTCCTTTGATGGGGGATGGAGGTAGGGCCTCTGGCTCTAGGGGTAACAGCCCTGGATCATAGAACACAGTTCTACTGACATCTGTGCCAGTGCCCTGGGCCAAAACACACACCCAGTGTCTTATGATGTCTGCTTTCCAAACTCAAGTGCCTCGCTCAGCCTGGTAGGCCTGCAGCCACATGGTGCTGGTGACTAGGTCCAACTAGGCTTTGCCATCATGGGTGTTCTGTGCCAGCAGGTCTCAGGGAACATGGTGTTCGCAAACATGCTTCCCTCTGCCTTACATCCACGACCTGCAGAGCAGCCATGCACTGCTCAACTTCCTACGCAAGGAGTGCAGGGGTCTGGAAGTGCTGGTCAGCAACATGGGCATCGTCTTCCACTCTTCCCCTCTTGGCATGATCTAGTCAGGTTAGAGGAATCTTCACTACCTCCAATTCATAAAGCCAGCCTAAAACCTGTCACCTGCCTAGAATATTCCAGGATCTCCAGACACGCATATTTGTCTTCCTGCCTCTCCACCTGCACTTATGCCCTCCCTTCCCGCCTCAAATCCCTTTAACCCCATCTAAAATCAACATTTCCTGAGGACACTGATTTTTCTTTTCTTTTTTTTATTAAAATAATTTTATTAGAAAGTTTATTAGAAAGTTTACATAGTTCAAGGGACAAACTGGCAGCATTTTCGACAAGAGAGGGTGTACACTTTTCAAATGACAGAGAAGATTATTTCAAATAGCAAGGTTTTAGGCCTAAAAAATTATTAAATTCATTAAAGCAGCAATGTGATATGTCATATTTTCTGGGAACTGTGAAATGATAGTAGAAACCTTAAATTTAAGTGTAAAGAACAAGTAATATGTAACTAAAGGCTTACTATATTTTTAAAATAGTTTCTAAATTTTTTAAATTTTTAATGTATATCCAAGTTAGTTAGCATATGGTAGATATTTTTTTAATTTTAATTTTTTTTAAACATTGAAATCCAGGGGTGCCTGGGTGGCTCAGTCAGTTAAGCGTCCGACTTCAGCTCAGGTCATGATCTCACACTCCGTGAGTTCAAGCCCCGTGTTGGGCTCTGTGCTGACAGCTCAGAGCCTGGAGCCTGCTTCAGATTCTGTGTCTCCCTCTCTCTCTGCCGCTCCCCTGCTCATGTTCTGTCTCTCTGTGTCTCAAAAATAAATAAAAACATTTAAAAAATTAAAAAAAAAACATTGACATCCAAATTATTTAGCATATAGTGCAACAATGATTTCAGGAGTAGATTCCTTAGTGCCGCTTACCCATTTAGCCCATCCCCCCTCCCACAACCCCTCCAGTAACCCTCTGTTTGTTCTCCATATTTATGAGTCTCTTATGTTTTGTCCCCCTCTCTGTTTTTACATTATTTTTGTTTCCCTTCCCTTATGTTCATCTGTTTTGTCCCTTAAAGTCCTCATATGAGTGCAGTCATATGATATTTGTCTTTCTCTGACTGATTTCACTTAGCATAATACCCTCCAGTTCCATCCACGTAGTTGCAAATGGCAAGATTTCATTCTTTTTGATTGCTGAGCAATATTCCATTGTACAGATATACCATATCTTCTTTATTAATTCATCCATTGATGGGCATTTGGGCTGTTTCCATACTTTGGCTATTGTCAATAGTGCTGCTATAAACATTGGGGTGCATATGTCCCTTCGAAATGGCACACCCGTATCCCTTGGATAAATACCTAGTGGTACAATTGCTGGGTCATGGGATGTTCTATTTTTAGTTTTTTGAGGAATCTCCATACTGTTTTCCACAGTGGCTATACCAGCTTGCATTCCCAGATGCTGCTTTTTCCATTTCCTCTGTTCACTGTAGCTTCTCTCCAGTTTGTGCTCCTCTGGAAGACTGCAACTTATTAACTAGATTCAGGACCCCCATCAGTTTGGTGTTCTGTGGGTAAACCAGGGATAGGACTTCCTACTGTCATCTTGCTGATGTTAGTCTTCAGATGGTTTTTGCCTAAAGCTGAAAGGTCAACTCTTCCCTGAACCTCTAGCCTGCAGGCCTGCCTTGCTGATTTGGATTTGTCAGCTTCCAAAATTGTGACTCATTTCTTATAATTCCTTAAAATAAATCTCTCTCACTCACTCTTCCTTTATGCATGTGTACACACACACACACACACACACACACACACACCCTATCAGTTCATTTTTCTCTGGAGATTCTAGATTGGTTAATACGTATGGCAAAAGAAAAAACACTATTCTATATTGGAATAGATGCATTAAATTGGGATTTCCAGCAGAGGAACCTATCCTGGATTATCTTGGAGGGCTCTCAAAGCCATCACATGTACCCTTATTGATAGAGGCAGAGGAAGTTTTGAGGATGAAGAGGAGTCATGTAACCATGCAAGCAGTGAGTGGACTGATGTAGCCACAAGGAAAGAAACACCTTTAGCCACCAGAAGAGGGAAGAGGTAAGGAAGGGTCTTCCCTAGAAACCGGAGAGTGCACAGCCCTGGAAGCACCTTGATTTCAGACCTCTGGCCTCTGGAGCTTCAAGAGACTAGATCGCTGTTGTTTTAACTGGGTACAGTTTGTAATCATTTGTTATGGTAGCCCCGGAAAAGTAAGATCCCCATGTTCCTTGTTTACTTAGCAGTTTGGCCACATTGGTGACTCAATGTAAGTTTTGGCAGATTACCTTAAAGATGCCCCAGGTAAAAACCTCTGGCATTTCTGCCTGGCAGCTCTCCCTAGGATTACCAGTTGTACCAAAGTATTGCTCTTGAAGAACAAAGAGTTCGGAAAGTTCTTTGCCTTCAGTCAAAGGCAAGGAACACACACACTCAGCAATTATGTCTCTCCTTCTGTGAGTGCTCTTGGTCTCTGTCGTAGGGTTCCCACCTCTCCCTACACACAGAACATGCTATCCAGTGGGACAGGACACTGTCAGCTCTTCATGCAGTTCAAGAAGAGAGCTTACCACATGGACCTGGGTCCAGGAGCAGGTGACTTTGAAACCTCTTGCCTATCAGTGACCAGTACAGTTTCCTAAATGCAGAGTCTAAGCAAGTGTCCATGAGCTGGGAAGAGATCAGGGGGAAAGAAGTAGTGGGAACAAGAGAGGTTTTGTACAGATTGGCTGAGTAACAAACATGCAGTAGTGGCAATATCATAATTCAGGGGGAAGTGGTTGATGGTAGAGCCATGCATAGAATATAGTGATATAACAAAAGCAGTTTACAAAATTGTTCTGTAACTTGTTCTGGAAATTCTGAAAACGTCAGAATATCTGTGGCTTCCATTTAATTTCTATCAAGAGGCCCAAGCTCCTTCCCATTGGACTCAGCAACAGCTTGCTTGGTCTTGTGTTCCAGAAAGTTAAGACTATAAACAGTAAACTGTTTAAACACAGACTATTTCAACAACTGACCTAGTTTCCAAATTCTTATCCATCTCTGCCCAGATCCCAGTCTCAATAACTCCTGCCTTAAAACTCACCTATGACTAACTCTTTACCAAAAAACAAACAACAACAGAAACAAAAACCCAGAATCTTATAAAACCCAATTGCTCAAATTATTGAGGAGATAGTTTGGTGATTTCATTTGGTTAGTGGAACTTTTGACTGACAAGTTTCTAATAAACTCAGCTTGTGGGGTTTTCTTTTCAATCACAAAAGTTTTCCTGGTGCTTTTATGGGGATGTTCAACAGACTTGGAGGTCCAGTGATATAGCCAAAATCTCCTCATCCATTTTGGCCCAAGATCCGACACCATTAACAGCATACATCCCCAAAACCCCTGAGTACCCCTATCTGAGGTCCTCAGGTGTCATTGCCACTGTGTCTCCAACATTAAGTCTGAGTTCCCATTCCTTTTCCTTGAACTCCTTAGCTGAGATTATTTTAAATTCAATCAGTATCCTTCAAGAATTGTTCAACTTCTAATACTAATCCAACTTCTATTCAAATTCCTTGTTGGAAATCTGACTAAGCATTTATTGACAACTTATTCTTCTTTTTACCACTCATGATGCTTTCTGTCTATAAGAGGAAGCTCTTAGTAAGGTAGAGGGGGCCTACAGAGGTCTGAAAAGTCTACCTCTAAACTGGCCGTGAGGATAAATGAATAAAAGGTCTTACTACTCTGCCTTCCTTTCTTAGACATTTCTGCCTTCAATTGCCCATCAAAAATTTACAACAGCTTTCTTTAGTTTGCTCTGTATGAAAGAAATTGCTTCTAGCAGAAATCTTATCACCACACTCCATCTTCCAGGGCCATTGACTTATCATTTCAATGACTGGAAATGCCTCAACTTCAGGTTGAGGGGCCCAAGACATGGGTTTTATAGAAGTAACACTTCCTACTGACGGCTAGCCAATTCCACATGGATTCACCTGTTAACTAACTCATCTACAATTCTACCTGGTAGAGGTCTGGCTTGTTACATGTATTCCCACTTAATCCCAATGCCCTCCCATGTGCCATAATATATGCCATAATTCTACCAAGGGTAATATGAACTTGCAATGGCCACTATGGTGATATTTTGATATGACAAAAATATATGATCTAAGGGGTACATTAAAAAACAGACTAAACAAATCCATAATAGTTTGGTCAACACTTTTGATTAGTATGAGTAAGCTTCAAAAAGAAATTCAGACTCAAAATTGGACATTTACAATATAGCTTAGCCAAAGCTAATGAAAATGGGTCAAGCTTAAAACTGTGTATCCATTAGACTCATCATGAGCAAACACATACCATGTGTAAACCTCCCTCTTTTTCCCACCCACATGCCTTCTCTAACTTCTGCCTCTACCTATCTATGACTCCCTTTCCTTTCCCTCTAGTCTACCTGAATCATGAAAGGCTCAATAGCCCCTTAAAATCAGACAACTGGAAACCTTAAAATAGACTTGAGGGACTTCTAGGTGGCTCAGTTGATTGAGTGTCTGACTGTCGTTTTTTGGCTCAGGTCATGATCTCACGGATTGTGAGTTTGAACACCATGCTAGGCTCTATGCTGGAGGTGCAGAGTTGGCTTGGGATTCTCTCTCTCTCCCTGTCTCTCTGTGCCCCTCCCCTGCTCGCTCACTCTCTCTCTCAAAATAAATAAACTTTACTGGCGACATAGGTAGGTAGGAAGGTAGGTAGGTAGGTAGGTAGATAAAAAAAAAAATAGACTTGAAATCATTGCCTGGGTCAGAATTCAGAGACATCAATGACTATCTTAATGTTTATTGAGAAACTCAAAATAGTCTTATGAAATTATAATTCTGGACTGCCAGGCTTATATTGACTTGCACACTGGTGGGCTTCTCAGATGCCAAATCTTAGATGAAAACGACTCGCTAGGATGAAACCACACAAAATGTTAGGAAACCTGAATTCTGGAGGACAGCCTATTAGGTCAACAAGGCTATCAGAATAGAAGACAAGCTCCTAAGGATCACATCAGAAACATCCCCTGTAAACACTGACTAGACTCTTCCTCAGTTTTATAAATAAGACAAAGATCAAACTATGGTCAATTCAAAGACAGATTATTAAGCAACACTTAGTATAGATGCTAAGGTCATTCTCAGTGTAGACCTGTTTTTGTGGTTTTTCAATGAATGAAAAACCTTAATAGAATATTTGACTAGGAAAAGCAAGTTAGGGTGGAAAATAACTCCCTTCCCTCAACTACGACACTCAAAAGAATACCTTTAGAGGGGAAGAGAACAAACCCAGGATAAAACTCAGAATAAATTTAAGATTTTCCAATGTAAAAAATGACATGTTTCCCATAAAAATAATTGCTGGAACCATAAACAAGGAGATTCCCAGGCAAGTGCACTTGTCCATACTGCAAGCAAAAGGAGGGATGGGAAAAATAATTAACTTGTATTAGCTATGAAATAAAAAGAAAGGATTAAGAGGCCTAAACAGAAAAACAGAGTCCAATTTCATGTTGTACCTTTAAGTTCACCTGGAAACATTTATCTAAATATAAAGGACCACCATACGAATTTATAATTGATGTGGGTATTGGGTTGAATAGGGTCCTCAAAAAATTCATGTCAACGCTGAGCCTGTGGATGTAACCTTGTTTGGAAACTGGGTCGCCAAGTAAACATGATGTCACACTGGATTACTAGAAGGCCCTATGAAGACACTGAGGACCTCACGTAACAAGAATCCCACATAACAAGAGAGTTGGAGATTAGGGTGGTGCTTCTACAAACCAAAGGGATGCCAATAATTGCTGACAACCACCAAAGCCTAGGAAGAGGCATGGGAGGATTCTTGTCTAGAGCCTTCAGAGGTACCATGGCCCTGTCAATGCCCTGCTCTTTGATTTTAATCCTCCAGAACTGAGAGAATATTTTTCTTTTCTTTTAAGCCACCCAGTCTGTGATACTTTGTCACGGCAAACATGGAAAATGAATACAATATGGATACTACCAAAAACAGTGAACCTACCACTGTCACAGAACCTTTCCTTCCGAAGTGGACGCCAGCCCACCAATTCTGAACTCCCATTTCCAAACACATAATTATCACTTTTGGACTTTAACAGGATAATCCTTCTTTGCGACACCTCATCTGCTCATTTAAGAGAGAAAAGCCACTCACTAAGCCAAGGGAATTGCCAGATGAAATGACCTTCCAAGAGTTCCTCTTGAAATTCCTAAAGATTTCCTTATTTATAATCAAGTTAAAATTAATTTAGACACTAACTTACCACTGCCTTATGTTTAAATTAACCCCAAATGGAGGTACTCTGGACTGCTTTGGGACAAAGAATTCCAATGACAGTAGCAGAATTATTGGAGCTGAACTCATTAAGGACTGATCCACGTACCTTGAAATTTCACAGTAACCTCAAAGACCAGAAAGCAAAGACATAAAGACCTGTAATGCAAATTATGATAGAAAATGAATCACGCCTTACAGGAATCTGAGAAATCCAATAGACAAAATTATCAATTTGTGCAGGATTTCTGAAGTATAAACACAAATAGGCATACCTGATTTTTCAGTGGTATCAAGCCCCAATACTATCCTATCCTTAATGCCACCTGAAGCCACTTTCTTTAGTCATAGACCTGTCCACTGCCTTCTTTAGCACCCTCTAGATCAGGACACCAGTGCCTGTTTATTGAGCTTGGTAAGAGATAAAGTGGTAACAAAGTACTTATACTAGTGCAGGATTCCTCTCTTATATGGATTATATCAGGGAAAGTTGGTCTCCTTGACTATGGATCTACCTGCTGATTTCTACTGTGTATCTCACTGTCTAGTGCTCGCCTACCCTTGTTGACTTGTGTCAAACCTGTAAGACACAATCAGACAACCTCATAAGGGTATTTGGGCCAAAAGTGGGTCACTGGATGGCCCCAATGACTGTTAATGGATTTGTTTTGCAAATAAAAAAAAAGAAGAAAGGAAGGGAAAGGAAAGGAAAGGAAAGGAAAGGAAAGGAAAGGAAAGGAAAGGAGGAAAGAAACCAACTTGTTAGGTACTGCTCACAAATTAAACAGGGACTTAGCATCTCAATAAACTGATGCCCACTGTCAAGAAATTCCCTGATATCCCTGTGGATCCATTTGGTTTACTCATTTTCCCTCTTAAGAAAAAGCAGTCTTTAGACCTCCTACTTCAAAGAATAGAAAATCTGAAACCTCAAATTTTAACTCCAACAGAAAATTCTGGGCTGCTTTATTCTGTCCTCAGGCATACCCATCTCACACTTTAAAGAAGGTCCAAAATGTGGACCTACATGCTGTGGTTCAGAGGTTGACAGCAGAACCCGACAGTGCCACTAAGGCTAAGGATCTCCTTGCCTGAGAAATTCATAAGATTGCACAGGCAGTAGGATAAAACAGAGCCATCCTAGACATATTACTGCCTTCTCAAGGCAGACCATGTGCCATCTTAAGGAAAAAATGTACTTCCATCCCTATGGAAATCTGTTCTTTGATGGTTAATGTTAATTAAAGAGATCTGGAAACAAAGACATTAGAAAATTCAGTAATATGGGGGCACCTGGGTGACTCAGTTGGTCAAGCGTTCGACTCTTGGTTTCACTCAGGTCATGATATTGCCATTTTATGGGTTAGAGCCCTGCATTGGGCTCTGCACTGGCAGCACAGAGCCTGCTTGGGATTCTCTCTCTCCTTCTCTCTCTGCCCCTCCCCTACTAACACTGTCTCTGTTTCCTTCAAAATAACTAAATAAACTTTTAAAAAAATTAATGTTTATTTATTTTTGAGAGACACAGAGAGAGCGTGAGCAGGGGAGGGGCAGAGAGAGAGGGAGACCCAGAATCTGAAGCAGGCTCCAGGCTCTGAGCTGTCAGCACAGAGCCTGATGCAGGGCTTGAACTCCTGAAGCACGAGACCATGACCTGAGTGAAGTCGGACGCTTAACCAGGGACCCCAAAATACATAAACTTTTTTTAAAAAGGAAAGAAAATTGGATAATCTGGATAATACCCCATATTTGGTTCAACAGGCTCTTTGAACTGGAGGTAAGATCTGTTTTCTTGGCTTCAAGTAGACATCCTTGGCTTAGAAGTAGACTACCAAGTCAGTATTTGCTAATGTCACAATGATCAAATATATGATCGCACAGAATCTTAAATTTTGCCACACAGCTGCTGTTTTATCAGCTGATCTTGTTGACAGAAGCAAAACATAATGTCTACTAAACTCAGGTGATCTCCATCATGACTGTGTACTTAGCCCAGTGGCATAGCTCTAGATTGATCACACGGTCAAGGATGTGGTCTGTCCCATAGACATGATAGAAGTATCCAAAAATTATGACTGAGAAAAAGGTGAGGAATTTATATCAGCCAACCAGATAAACTAGAGAGAATCTACACACTTTAAATACAGTCAGGCTGTTGAAGCCAAGACAGCTTGAGCAACAGTTTGCTTGGTGGACTCCTATGTTTCCAAAGAATAAGCTCAGGGAAAAACTATTCAGATACAAACGATTTCAACACCTCTCCTAGTTTATAAATTCTGACCACCTTCAGTTTAGATCTCCATGTCTAATTTCTCCCCATGATTAACAATTCAAACAAAACTTTATAAAACCCAATAATTCATAAACAAACAAACCTCAATAGTTCAAGACCCTGCGGGGGGGGGGGGGGGGGGTGGCTATTACAAGACCAGTGCTCTAACCCCTGAGCTATGGAGCCAGGGGGCTGCTATTAGACGGAACTTATTCAACCAGTGGCTCCCTTGCCTGGCAAGTTTCTGATAAACTTAAGCTTTTCTTATTTCTTTTTTAGTAACCATATGACTTTACTGATAGTTTCATATGAGGTCTTTGACAGCACCTTGGGCAATTATCAGAAAATGTAGGGGTGCCTGGGTGGCTCAGTTAGTTAAACATCTGACTCTGGATTTCAGCTCAGGTCATGATCTCACAGTTGGTGAGATCAAGCTCCACAGTGGGCTCTGTGCTGACAAGATGGAGCCCGCTTGGGATTCTCTCTCTCCCTCACTCTCTGCCTCTCTCTCTCTCTCAAAATAAATAAACATTTTTAAAAAGAAATCAGAAAAAATAAATATGGCTTTGTATTCCCTTGAACTTGCTTTCCTCCATGCTATATATAACCAACTATTCTGGGATGGGGAATAGAAGAATAAGGAGGTGGTTTTCTCAGATTGCATATTCCCTTACTTTTCCCAATCTCCAACAACACTAAGCTATGTAACTCAAAACTCATAAGCAAAACTGGCTGTAAGCCACGGTCATTAATAGGGTAGAGTACATCCTCCAGTAGTACAGTTGGGAAAAAAAAGCGCATTGAAACTACCGGATTATAAATCACCAATGCAAACTTATATATATAGGTGATACGACAAAAAGTTACTATAATTGGTTTTTTAAAAACTATGACTTCCAGAAGTAACTCGAAAGGAAAAAAGGAAAAAAAACAAAACAAAAAAAACCTCTCCAGGTCACTGTTCTCACCTCCTTCTCCCATGTGATATTACCTGATTCCTGAGTGGGTAAGAGTGTGTGTGCCTGAGTGAGTGTGTGTGGTGGCAAGAAGACAAGGGGGAACATACAGGTGCAAAGCATCAGAGGTAGCGAGTGGAGGTGGGGCGAGGCAACATTGTGGTGTGAGACCTGGAACTCCCAGCACTGTTCACATTGTCGGTGCTGCTAGTGCTATTTCCCACTCCCCTCAATCCCATATCCTAAAGCGCTGCTGTCCTTCATGCACATCCATTCCATGCTAAAAGCCTTGAAGGACCACCACTACCGGGAATGAAACCAACTCTTGCCAAGGCTGGTCTTTAATGATAATTGTGAAGGACAGAGAAACAGCCTCTAACAAAGTGTTGGTTCAAACACTGGCCCTTGTACTCACAGAGAGCAAGGAGAGACCAAAGAAAGGGGCAGACCACTCCAGACTGGTTAGGTGGCAGGTTTAATAGGCAGGAGAACTTACTGACAAGCCTGGTCTTGGGTATCCACAAGATGAGTAGATCTCTGCACCTGCCCAACAGAATCTTAGAAGTTTTTAGAGAGGCCCTAACTGGTTTAACTCCCATGCCCAGTCCAGATGTTCTCTGCAACATCCTACTCTCTCAAGGGTACGTCCATGAAAACAGTTCCCATGGTGGGGGTGGGGGGGCAGAGCATACATCGAAGGACAGGGGAGGGGTGAGGAGCCTTCAATTGCCCACATCTGACTCGAGGGTCAACCAGCGGGCATGCCCTCTCCATTACCTCCTCCAACAGAATCCTGTGAGAATTTTCAAATTCTTAGGATCTAAGCATTAACTTACATCTCCACCGAGACACAAAGGATGACCAAGCATGGGGAAACTATCCTGGTGTTCAGGAGGAAAGTCAGAAGTTTCAAATAGAAGACACACAAGACACAAATCCAGGAGGCAGTTTAGAAGAACACGCATCCTGCAAGTTGCAAGCCGCTGATATTGAAGAACATAGTTCTGAATCCAGTTTACGTCTACCTAATGGTTTAGACCCCTATTCACTGCAAGGTGCAGAAAACCAGACAAGGAAAATTACAGAATTCTCATGGTTTCTGGCCAATATGAAATGAAGGTTCAGAATCATGTTTAGCTGCCAAAGACTCCTGACCCAGCCCGTTGCTATTTTGGTCCAAAAACCATCACGGTTATGGCATTGCATTTGGGACACTGTAACCTCATCCTCTAAATCAGGCAGCTGTACTGAAGGTGTTCAGTGGAGGTAACCAACAGCAGAATTCAGGGAGTTGACCTCCATTCCAAGGGCCACCTTAGGTGGGTGCCGTCAAGACCAGTTTTCAGGATGTCTCCTCCTCAAAAGCCATTGTCCCTCACAAGTGGCTCTATACTGAGAGCACGGTGCTCCCTACCCAGATGACATTCAGGCAGAAGCCATCAGCGGCCGGCTTCTGCTGGAGCAAGAAGTCTTCGATCTTCCCGCAGATGAGATCTCACCACAGAACTAAGGTTTGCTGCTACTCGAAGCCAGCCCCTCTGCCCCATCAAGATGCACAGGCTAACCTGGGCACAGACATGACCATCCTTAAATTGACGGGCTCTATCTCCAGCACCTACCTCTCCCTAGACCGGAGGCACCAAGGGGTCCTTCTGCCCAGGTCTCTATGCTAACCAGGCTCAGGGTTTTCAGCACTAGCTGCAGATCAGGGCCTTCGGGGCCAAGGAGAGTCTAGGCATTAAACCCAGAAACAAAATCCAGGTCCCAGCTGTGCTGCCCCACTTCCCCACAGGCACAGTCAGAGTCCTGCAGCCAGCAGTCGGGTTCCTCTGCCCACCACTCTGGTCTCAACTGCCCCCATGACCATCGGGCTGTCACCATCCTGGGAACACTGGCCTTTGCTGTCAGAGTCAGCACTCAGGACTCCCAGGAGTCCTCCGGGTCACCTTCTTCAAGCTCTTTGTACTCTTGGCTCACACCCTGTGTTCTGACTGCCCCCGGAGTTGGCCACCCACCAGGGCTTTGCCCCCAAAACCAGCCTGCAGCACAACCAGAACCATTTTCCACAGCATCTCTAACATCACTGCGCCTACCACCTCCAGCCTACTCTCCCATTTGTCAGCTTAAATTGTCCAGCACAGCAGATAAGCCAGGTCCTCCCACGGACAGCCTCAGAGACTCACACGCCTCTAAAAATAGTGACACCCCGTGTCCACACTGGAGCTAGCCCACTCCTTCTAGCTAGCCCACTCCTTCTAGCTAGCTAGAAGGAGACCCCTTCTCGTGATGCAGATTTCACTGTCCCATTTAGGGATATGTAGCAGTCACTATCCCAAAGATATCTTCAGCCACGGCTCTTAAACCCATAAAATCTCTTTCATTATATCAGTTTCTATTCTGAGCACACACCCCCTTCCATTTCATGGAATTATCTTGATGTTTCTAAAAACAAAAGGCTTGGGTGGGAAAGATCACAAGTCCCACAGAACGGGGCCAAATAGCACTTTTTGAGCACCTACTATGCTCTTTACCTTTGCTTTTTGACTTCAATTTGGGATCCTACTAGCAGAGCTCTTTAGCTTTTTTAAACTTTTACTTTCCTATTGGAAAATAGGAAGCCACATTTGACAAAACATCCTTTTAATGTGTGTGGTGCCAACTTGGGTTTCATCAAAAATGAGTTTACCGATTCCTGCCAATCGTGTCGTAACCCTTAAGGCATTCACTTAGAGATCAGCTCACAAGAGTCACAGCTTTCTGGTATACATTCACTTGATTTGCTATGCATCTTGCTTTTCTGGAGTTGGTCCTATTTGGGGAAATCAGAGTGGGATTCTAGAATTCAGTATTGCACAAAAAGTATATATGCAAGATACACTGCTTTCTTACCTGGAACAAGCGTTGGAGGCATCTAAGTAAGGACTGGTAAACTGAGACACAATTAAGAAAGTTGTTGGGGAAATGCACTAACCAGGGAGGTGGATGTTATTATTAACAGCTAACATTTATCTGATCCTTAGGCACCCACTAGGTGTGCCTTTTTAGAGATGTTTATGGAGATTCTTCTACAGTCCTTATGATACTTCCTTGAGCTGGTACTATTATAAGCCCATTTCACGGGGGAGAAAACAGGTTTCAAACGTAATGGGACTTCAAAGAAATCAGTGAAACTGAGTGCAGCTAGTCAGTATGCTAAAGCCTTATCATCATTCAGCCTTATGGGGGATCAAGAGGAACACGTGGGCAAAGTGAAAACCCTGAGAGGAGGACGGACCCTAAAGAGTGAGAGAGGCGCCCTCTAGTGACCATCGTGGTGGTTGGAAGCAGTTGGATTTTTTCATTTTTTTTTTATATTTTAATTTTTAAAACCGTCACATTAGCTAACATACAGTGTATACAATGTAGCCTCGGCTTCAGGACTAGATTCCCATGATTCATCACTTACAACACCCAGTGGTCATTCCAACAAGTGCCCTCCTCAATGCCCATCTCCCATGTTCCCAGCCCCCCAACCGCCATCAACCCTCAGTTTGTTCTGTGTATTTAAGAGTCTCTTATGGTATGCCTCCCTCTCTGTTGGTAAATTAATTTTAATTACCTTCCCCTATGGTCTTCTGTCAAAAAAAAATTTTTTTAAGTTAATTCTACGTGGGGCTTGAACTCACAACCCACGGATCAAGAGTTGCACTGTAGCCAGGTGCCCCTGGATATTTTCTTCAAGTAAGTAGTATTATAGATATGTGCTCAAGAAAACTAACAATACAATGCTGATGAACCACCACTCCATTTAAGACCTTTAAATTGTTTCTTCATTTTACATAAATACATGCACACTAATAAAAAAAAAACAAAGCCAATGAGAGATATACAGTGTAAAGTCAGCCTCGATATCCCCCATGACCCAGTTCTCCCCATACTCATAGTTCCCTGGGTATCTCCCATGTGTACGTGAGGTAGACGTGTTTATAAACTTCGGTTTGTCTTCTCTTGTTACTCTGTTATTTCAGGGGTCTTGGCTAAGACTCAGAAGGGCAGAGGGGCAATTATTTTGTCTTTCCTCACAAACTCTTGCCCGAAGGAAGACTATCTAACATGGATTTTCTCCATAAAGCACACCACAGCCTTCCCGAGCTTAGGAAACTACACAGCACCTCCGCACTACACTCAGGCCACTTCCAACAGCAGAATCGCCAACGAAGAGCACAGAAATTAAAAAAAGAAACAAAAAGAAACAAAAAACCCCATGTCCCTGAATGAAACACAAAAAGGACACTTGTATGCGGTATGAGAGAAGAAACAGGAACACAGAGTGTCACTCTTTTGACCTTAGCTGGGTACCTGCACTTTGGAAGACTCACATGCTTTGCCACTCTGTTCATATCTGCGATGGGTGTGAAAGCCTTGGGAGCAGTGATTTGGGGGTTGGCGAGTAGGCAATTGACAAACAGGGGTTCATGAATAATGAGGACCAGGTGTATATGCAATCCCAGATCAAGATGACTTTCTAAAGATGATCTCTTCCCCTTTTTTCAGAGTTACCCTCACGGACAACTTCATTTGCACAAGTAGGCAGTAACAAGAGACTGTGTTTCCCCATCTTCCAGATATTCTCTGGTCTTGCCATGAACAGGTTTCAGATAATTCAATCTCTTTAATGCAGAGTTCAGGGAAATGATCCATTCTTTAACTCTAGCAGCCTTTGTTTGTATTCTCCGACTAGTGTTTTCTTGCGATACTGCCCATGGATTTTATATCCAGTCAAAATTTGAGATTTTCCATCTCAAATCAGCACTCCCCAGATGTGAGTCACAAAAAAATGCAAGTACATGTAACTAAATTTTTCAGGGTCTACATTAAAGTTAAAAGAAACTGGTAAAATTCCTTTTAACGTATTTAACCCAACACAACCAAAAAATGTCATCGTTGCAACATGTAATGAGTATGAAGAAGGCTGGTAAGATAATTCACAATTTTTAACTAAGTCATTAATTTTAACATTTATGGGATATCTCTATTTAGACTAGTTACATTTCAAGTGTTTGATAGTCATATCTGGTTGGTGGCTACCATATTGAATAGCATAGTTTTATTACAAAATAACAGTGAAGCCTCTCCTCAAGAACGTACAGATGTTACTCTCCCATCTAATTCTTTTTTAGGATTCACTTTATCAGACTCATTAGTGATTGCTAGTACACAATTTCTAAACTCTTTCAAAGGCTGCACTTTTGCTTTAAATATCCAAACTTTTTCAATATACGTTCATATGTAGGTACACACACACATACAAAAGATATGTTCACATGGTCCATGCAATTTTCCTTAAGCTCAGGTGTTCAGATGACAGTTAAAAAACACACTTACTTAGGGGTACCTGGATGGCTCAGTCGGTTAAGCATCCGACTTCAGCTCAGGTCATGATCTCATGGTTCCTGAGTTCGAGCCCCGCGTTGGGCTCTGTGCTGACAGCTGGGAGCCTGGACCCCACCTCAGATTCTGTATCTCCCTCTCTCTGCCCCTCCCCCACTCATGCTTGTCTCTGTCTTCCAAAAAGAAATAAACATTAAACACACACACACACACACACACACACACACACACACACACAGAGCTGACCTAATCTTTACTGCTTCATGAGCCACTTCAAACGATTTTTGGACTGTGTCAGCCTGGGGAGTCAGATGATTTCCCAGCTTAGCCAGTCAAGACTGTCGTGAGAGCCCTGCCTATTGTTCATATCCTGTGCAGGCTCCTCCCACAGTGGATCAGAGTGTCTGTGTGACCAGGCAACAGGGCAAAGCGATGACATGTGATGTGTGGACCTAGACCACAAAAGACATTTGGCTTCTTTCTCACTTTCTCTGGAGCACTCACTCTGGAGGAAGCCAGCCGCCAACCTTGAAGATACTCAAGCTGCCTAGGAAGCGTCCACTTGGCCCAGAACCCAGGCCTCCAAACCAAGGCCTATGAGTCAGTCATGTGGGAAGGGATCCTCTAGCCCCAGTAAAGCCTTTGCATGACTGCAGCTCCAACTCACAAGTGTAACCTCCAGAGACACCTTCAGCCAGAACCACCCAACTAAGCCACTCCCAAATTCCTGCTCCATGGAAACTGAGAAAATACAAGTGTCTTCATTTAGACCATGGTGTTTTGGAGTAATGTGTTATGCAACAATAAGTTACTAATACACAGCTTTGATTTAAAATTAAAATTGGTAAGGGGTACTACCTCTATAAATTTCTATTTAGATATAAAGTACTTATGGGATCGAAGACATATGGTTTCACAGATTTGATATTTCAGAAAAATGTGTTTTACAGCAGCCATTTCTTTTCTTTTCTTTTCTTTTCTTTTCTTTTTTTATTTTTTTGAGAGGAGGGGTACGAGCACGGGCATGCAAGCAGGGAAGGGGCAGAGAGGAGGAGAAACAATCCCAAGCAGGCTCTGCACTGTCAGCATGGAGCCTGATGAGGCGCTCGATTTCAATCAAGTTGGGAGCTTAGTCAACTGAGCTACCCAGGTGCCCCTACATCAGACATTTCTTAAGAACACGTTAAAACAAATCAACTTTTTAAAAAACTTAAGCATACCTGAGCAAGTTAGAATACTGAAATGTTTTATCTAAAATTCTGAAAAAGTTGGAACACCTGGATGGCTCTGTCAGTTGAGCGTCCAACCCTTGATTTTGACTCATCAGGTCATCAACCCTCAGTTGTGGGATCAAACCATGTATTGGGCTCCGTGCTGAGCATGGAGTCTGCTGAAGACTCCCTCTCTCTCTCCCTCTTCCTCTCTCCCCTGCTTGCACTCTCTCTCTATAATAAATAAATAAATATTTAAAAGTTTAAAAATAAAATATAATTCTGAAAAACTGATGAAATAATTACATTTATACATACTTTTGAAAAATGGATTTTGAAGGCCATACATCTATAAGATCTTTGTTGTATCCACTTTATTATGTTCAATTAATACTTCAAGAGATAAATATTTCAATGACCTCAAAGTTCATTATAAAGTCCTATCAAGAACCAGACTTGCTAAACTTCAAAAGTCAATACAACACAAATGAACCCTGAAACAGTATATTAAGTGAAAGAAGTCAGTCACAAGACCACACATTTGATGGTTCCATTCAAATGAAAAGTCCATAATAGGCAAATCTACAGACAGAAATTACATTAGTGGTTGCCCAGGGCTGGGGGGCATGGGTGTAACTACTAATGGGTATTGGGCTTCTTTCTGGGGGTAATGAAAATGTTCTCAATTTATGGTGATGCATACTCAATTCTCTGAACATACTGAAAACCACTGAATTGTATGCTTTAAATGGGTACATTGTTCAGTATGTGAATTTTATCTCAATAAAGCTGTTTTTTTTTTTTAAAGGGGGAGGGTTCAGAGAAGAAGAGTTGCTAAATAGCAGAAGATAAATATATCTTTTGACAGAAGCACAAAAGTTATTTTCCAAGGAATGTGATGTCTGGAAATTGATTGCTGAAGAATCTTTTCTTCTTATAGACTGCTGATAATTGAGTGTACCCATCACCTGTTGAAACATAGAGGTATAGAAAGCAGGAGACAGCTATGAAAGAAAATCAATGTGGCTATCTAGATGATTTAAGTCTGTTTTCTTCTTCCTCTTCCTCCTCTCCTCCTCCTCCTCCTCCTCCTCCTCCTCCTCCTCCTCCTCCTTCTTCATTTTGAGAGAGACCACAAGCAGAGGAGGAGCAGAGAAAGAGAGAGAGAGAGAATCCTAAATGGGCTCCACATTGCCAGTGCAGAGCCCCCACAGGGCTAGATCTCACAAACCAAGAGATAATGACCTGAGCCGAGACCAAGAGTCAGACACTTAACCCACTGAGCCACCCAGGTGCCTGAAGTCTGTTTTCAAAATGTCTCCACCAAACTTGACTCTACAGTGTAGGGAGGCTTGTGTGATGATGGAATGGGTTACGGTGCAAAGTACTGAAAACAGCAACAGACCCTGGGCAAGAACTCAGCAGATTAGCCATTGTCTATTTTACAAGCCAGGGAGGAGAAGATCTTTTAAAGATTCTGTAAGAGGTTGAATAGTGTCGCCCCCACCCGCCCGGAATTCATGTCCACTGTGGCCTTATTTATAAAAAGGGTCTTTGTAGATGTAATTAGTTAAGATGAGGTCATGCTATATCAGGGAGGGCCCTAAGTCCAATGACTGGTGTCTTTATAAAAAAGGAGGAGGACACAGGAGAGAAGGCAGGGGTTGGGATGATGTAACCACAAACCAAGGAATCCCAAGGAGTGCCAGCGACCACCTGAGGCTGGAAGAGGCAAGGAAGGATACTTTGCTAGAGTTTTAAGAGGGAGAACGACCCCGTCAACACCTTGATATTGGACTTCTGCTCTCCAGAACCGTGAGAAAATACCTTTCTGTGGTTTTAAGCCCCAGCTTGTGGTACTTTGTAAGATGGTCACAGAAATGGATCCAGACGCCATGTAGTTTGGCCACTAAACCACCAGAGGGCACTGTCTACCAACAAGTACTGCATACACAGACACCAGGACCCAAAAGAATTACTGAAGTTTACAGACACAACCATGCCGTGTTCAGATCAAACACTTGTATTTTTGATGACGGTAAACAACTTGTAATGTATCACTTAGAAAAATTACAACCGTTATCATCTTGCTGGATAATTTTGTGACCTTTGCAACAACTTGGCTGGGAGCTTTTAAAGAAAGAACATCCTTGCCCTGCTGTCATTCTGTACCCCAGGGAGGGTATCTGTAGGATCAATTCCCCCAACAATTTCCCTTCCAGGAATGGGTGCATGTCCTTCATTTCCATAGACATGGACTAAATCCTCTGCAAGGAGGTAATATTGTGTTACATACTCACCAGAAATGTACAGAAATGGCGGTTTTTCTAACCTTGGCAATACTGCTCTAGAACAAACAGTGAGGTGGGTCCCAAGGACAGGGCTAAGGGCCCTAATACCATCATCTCCCAGTTCAGCTGCCTCATGAGTGTGATGGGTCCTACAGATCCCCAGTCTTCCGGAAACTTTTCTAGCCTAAAATGGCTGATTCCTTTTCAGGCATGGAGTCCAACCTCTCAGACACAGCCCTGATACTGGTTCATACCAACTGCAGGGAGAAGGTCTTCCTCCAAGTCCACAGTGTTCCCAACAAGTATAAGCAGCACCCCTTTTCCCTGAGTCCCTCTGAATAGAGAGGCCTGAAACCAATTCCAGGGCACCACAGGGATAGCCACCGTGGTGGCCTCAAGAACAGCCCTCACACCCAAGCATATTTGACGAAGGAGCCAAGAATGCTCAATGGAGAAAAGACATTATCTTCAGAAAATGATGCGGGGAAAATTGGATAGTCACATGAAAAAAAATGAAACTAGGCTCCTATCTTATACCACTCACAAAAGTTAATTCAAAATGGATTGAAGACATTTTAAGTGTGAGACTAGAAACCATAAAACAAGTAGGACAAAACTCCTTGACATGGGTCTTGGCAATGATTTTTTTGATAGGATATAAAAAACCAATAGGTAAGACTACATCAAATTAAAAGTCTTTTGTGCAGCAAAGAAAACCATCAACAAGATGAAAAGACAACTTACAGAATGAGAAAAAATATTTGCAAGCCATATATATACCTGATTAGAGATTAATATAAAAAATATATTAAAAAGTCATACAACTCAATAGCAAAAACAAACAAACAAACAAAAAGCCCAAATAATCCACCTAAAAAATGGGCAAAGGATCTGAATAGACATTTTTCCAAAGAAGATCTGCAAATGGACAACAGGTACATTAAAAGGTGCTCAACATCACTCATCACCCAGGAAATGCAAATCAAACCCATGAGATATCACCTCACACCTGTTAGAATGATTATCATCAAAAAGACAAGAGATAAAAAGTGCTGGTGAGGATGTGGAGAAAGGGGAACCCTTATTCACTGCTGGTAAGAATGTAGGCTGATGCAGCCACTATAGTAAATAGTATGCAAGTTCCTTTAAAAACTAAAAATAGGGGGTGCCTGTGTGGCTCAGTAGGTTGAGTATCCAACTTCGGCTCAGGTCATGATCTCACTGTGAGTTCGAGCTCCACGTCGGGCTCTGTGCTGATAGCTGACAGCCTGGACCCTGCTTCCGATTCTGTGTCTCCTTCTCTCTCTGCCCCTCCCCTGCTCACACTCCATCGGTCTCTCAAAAATAATAAATAAACATTAAAAAAAAAAAACTAAAAATAGAGGGGAGCCTGGCTGGCTCAGTCAGAAGAGACTCTTGGGGTCATGAGTTCAAGATCCACATGGGGTGTAGAGATTACTTATATAAATAAAACTTTAAAAAATTAACTAAATATAGAACTACCACATGATCCAGCAATTCCACTTCTGGGCATATGGAAAATGGAATCAAAGAGATAGCTGCATTCCCATGCTTATTACAGCGTTATTTATCATAGCCAAGACATGGACACAACTTAAGTGTCCACAGACAGACAGATGGATAAAGAGAGTGCAGTATATACACGATGGATTATCATTCAACCACAAGAAGAAGGAAATCCTGCTGTTTGTGACAACATGGATAAATTTTGAAGACATTATGCTAAGTAACAAAGTAAGTCAGACAGAAAAAGGCAAACACTCTATGATCGCATTTAAATGTGGAATCTAAAACACACACACATACACACACACACACACAGAGGACAGATTGGGTAAAGGTGGTCAAAAGGTACAAACTTCCAGTTATAAGATGAACAAGCCTTGGGGATGTCGTGCACAGCGTGGTGACTACAGTCAGCAATACTGTATTATGTATTTGAAGTTGCTAGGAAAGTGGGTGGTAAAATTTTCATCACTAGAAAAAATGTTTGTAACTAGGTACAGTGATGGATGTTAATTAAACTTAGTATGGTGATCATTTCACAGTGCCTACATACATCAAATCATTATGTTTTATACTTTAAACTTACACAAAACTAGGGGCACCTGGGTGGCTTAGTCAGTTGAGCATCCAACTTTGGCTCAGGTCGTGATCTTGTAGTTTGTGAGGTCCAGCCCCACATCAGGCTCTGTGCTGACAGTTCAAATACCTGTGTCTCCCTCTCTCTGCCCCTCCCACGCTAACGCTCTCTCTCTCTGTCTCTCTCTCTCTCTCAAAACTGAACGTTAAAAAAAAACTTACACAAAACTGTATGTCAGTCTTCTGGAGTGCTTTTTGTGGCAAAATGCCCCCCAGCTCCCTCAATCTGGGTATCAAGTAACCAAGGTGTCAAACTTGACTCTCCTTTGCCTCCATTGTCCATCTGCCATCAAGTCTTGTGGGTTTATCGTCCAAAATAGTTCTCAAACCTCTACATGTGCCCCCATCTGTACCACCGTCCCTTAGCTACCATCAGCTCTTCCCCAGATAGCTGCAAACAGCTTCCAAACTGGTCCCTGCTTTGACTCCTATGCAATCCATTACGCAAAGGACAACCCAAGGAGCTTTCTGCATTACAAACAGATCGTGTGACATCCCTCCCCTGCTTCGGCCCCTCAGTAGCTCCCCACATGCTTGGAGCAGACTCCCAAGTTTCTTACCATGGTCAACAAAGCCCTGCAGATCTGCCCTCACAGCTCTCTGATCTCCACGACCAGCATTTGCCCTTTATGCAGGGTGGTTCAGCCATGCTCTCTGTTAGGGTTTTCCCAGAAGCAGTCCTCAAGACAAGGATTTTGGTTCAAGTAGATAATTTGAGAGAAGATCCCAGGAAGCGTGGTGAGGGAGTGGGAACAGGGTACACGAATGAGGGGATTCCTTCTGTGCACAACTGGGGCTCAGCCCTGCCGGGGGCCCTCTGTGTGGACATGCCTCAGAGTCATCCCAGCTCAGAGCAGGGAACGTGGGGGGCTTATCCACCGTGTCCCATCGCTCACTGGCGAGCATGGCTCTGGAGACGGAACTTCCCAGTGCTCTGTCAGGTGCCCGTCCGGGGCTGGAGAACACTCTTAGGAAGACACGGGAAGCCATGACTGCCCGGCTCAACTGGGGGGTCTGTTTGGAATACCATCAGCACCTGCTCCTTCAGGACCGCTCACCGTGTGGCGTTCAGACCAGCTACCCTCCCCAGAATGTAACCTGTGACGAGGTGAGGGGTTTGGGCCCAAGCGTGGACCAGCTACATCATTAAAACACACCACTAGATTCTGCTGACGTTTTATTGACAGCAAGACTTTCTCAGTGAGCCAAGCGTCACGTTACTGTGCACTCCGGTGTAAGCTCCTGACAGGTCATAGTCTGGCACAGTCACAGACAGGTACTTTGAACAGCCCTGTATGTTATCCTAGAACATTTTGAGTTTATTCTGACCTCATGATCTCTATCTTCACATTCCTGCTGCCTGAAGCCATATTCTCCTGGCTCCTTCCCAGCCTTCATGTTGTCTATGTCACCCCACCTCGGGAAGGCCTCCCTGATTCCCCATGCAAAATATCTACCCACCTATTATCTTTACCTTCTTCAAGGTGCTACTCACAATCGAATTTAATCTATGTGTTTGTCGACTGGCATATGGTCCATCTTTCCACTTGAATATATGTTCAACGGAGGCAGCAAACTGGTCGTCTCCTTTGCCATCATATCACTAGCACCAAGCACAGGGTCAAGGCTCAATGAACATGGAATGGATGGATGGATGGATGGATGGATGGATGGATGGATGAATGAATGAATTTGCACCAAATCCATTTATGGGATGTCCTCCCCCTGTCAGAAGGTGCTTAGTGCTGATGTGCCCTGTCCTTGGTGTCAAAGGAACACACTTCCCCAAGCTCAACATTGTGCTCCCACAAGAGACCCCAAATTGCACTTCACCCACTGCGATAGTCACACCTTGGTAACAGTGCTCCAGCATCCAACTTCCCAACTCAAGCCTCTTCTCCATCCTTGAAGCGTAATGACAGTACCAATGCCTTTGAAGCAGTCCACCTGTGTAGGTAAGAGCACTGGCTTAGGAACTAGACACACACAGCTTCAAACCCCAGCTCTGCCCCTGACCAGTTGAGAACTTGGGTGGATGAGTTCACCCCTGTGAGCCTCAATGTTCTCACCAGGGTTGTTGTAGGGATTAAAGAAGACCACTTGTATACAGCGGGGGTTTTCAGCCTGGGCACTAGTGACATTTTCAGCTGGGTAATTCTTGGCTGGGGTAGGACTGGGGGACTGTCCTGTACATTGTAGAATGTTTAGCAGCGTCCCCGGTCTCTACCCACTAGATACCAGTAGCAAAATTCCCAACATCGTGTTGACAACCAAAAAATGTCTCCAGACACTGTCAAATGTTCCCTCGGGGGAATGGGGGCACAAAATCACTGCTGCTTGATAGCCACTGGTGTAGAGTCTTTAACACGGTACCTGGCAAGTTTATTGCACTATGTACCTCAGTTTCCTTACCTGCAAAATGGGCATAAGAATGGTGCTTAACTATAGATTGGCGTAAGGAGTAAATGAGACAACGTAAGAGATGTAAATGGGTAATACAATATGAAGGAGTAAATAAGTGACTGCAGCGTAGAGGGCTTAGCAGAACCTTACACATGCTAGAGATTTTAAAACAAGAGGCTACCATGTGAGGTGACGAATGTGTTAATTAACTTGACTGTGGTAATCATTTCACAGTCTGGATGTATATTATCATGTTGTGTACCTTAAAAAAAAATCTCACTGTACAGCCTAAATCTAGACAACTTTTATTTGTCCGTCATACCTCAATAAAGCTGGCGAAACAACAAAAACATGCTGTTTTGTGTAAAGAAAAATGAATAACACAATTAACTATTTATATCATAAAAAAAAATGTTCTATGTCCGTCATAGCTCAGTAAAGCTGGAAAAAGATAGGCTACTTTTGGGTAGTTTAATAGAAATAAGACATGAATGGACCGGTTAGTGGCACTCCCCTCGGTACTGGTCAGGACAGTAATGTGGCAGAGAGGGCGCCTGGGTGGTTCAGTCACTCGAGTGTCCGACTTCGGCTCAGGTCACGATCTCGCGGTTCGGGAGTTTGAGCCCCGCATCAGACTCGCTGCTATTAATGCGGAGGCTGCTCGGGATTCTCCGTCTTCCTCTCTCTCTGCCCCTCCCCCTCTTGCGCTCTTTCTCTCAAAAATAAATAAACTTAAAAAAAATAATAATGTAGGAGAGAGGAAATTAAACTAGGAATTTGAAGACTTGATTGTATTCCAGTTCAGGCATCAACAGGCAGTATGACCAGTCAGAGGCCTTAATCTCCTCATGTGCAAGCGAACTGGGCCAGACGGTTTCTGCAACAATTCTGCTTCTAGAAAGCAGTAGAATGTGTACGCCCACGTTCACTACAGCATCATTCACAATAGCCAAGAGGTGAAAGCAGCCTAAGCGTCCACTGACAGAGAAAACGTGGTGCATACATACAATGCAATATTATTGACAGAGAGAGAGAGACAGTGCGTGTGCATGAGCTGGGGAGGGCAGAGAGAGGGACGCAGCATCTGAAGCGAGCAGGCTCGGTGCTGAGAGCAGAGAGCCTGACACGGGGCTCGAACTCACGAGCCGCGAGATCATGACCTGAGCCGAAGTCAGATGTTTGACCCACTGAGCCACCCAGGCGCCCCGCCGGGCTAAAAAAAGGGGACCCCGTCACGCACTACAACACAGATGAACCTTGAAGACATCATGCTGATTGAAATAAGCCGATCGTACAAAGACCACCACTGAGTGATTCCGCTTTGATGAGGTCCCTCAAGTGGATAAAGGTGTAGATACAGAAAGTAGAACGTGGTTACGAGGGGCTGGGGGAGAGGGGTGAGCAGGGAGTTGTTCGAGGGGTCTGGAGTTTCAAGTGAGAAAAGATGAAAAAGTTCTAGAGGTCTGTTCCACAATATGCGCATGTACTACCCACTCGCAAATGGTTAGGACATTCTACTTCATGGGGAGTTCCTTACAACAAAAAAAAATAGAAGAAGGAGGGAAGGAGGAGGAGGAGAAGAGGGAGAAGAGGAAGAAGAAGAGGCAGAGGAGGAGGAAGAGGAGGAAGAGAAGGAGGAGGAGGAGGAGGAGGAGGAGCCACGCCACACTAGCTTATCCCACCTCCCAGGGATGACCAATCCCCAAGCTCTGTGCTCAGGCACACTGCCCAGAGGACAGGAAGGAGTGGGGGGGAGGAGGGGCAGTGCGGAGCAGGCAGGCAGCGCCTGCCAGGATCTGCCGTCTCCCCGCCGCCTCCCTGGCACTCGCAGCACCACAGTTGTGACCCCCAACCACTCCACTGTCCACACCTAGGAGGGCCAGGGGCTGGAAAACTGGGGATGGAGAAGAGGAGAGGAGCAGTGACCAAACCGCGTTGGCCTCTTCATTTGACTCAGGAATCGGACCTTCACCTGGCTTTCCAGAAAGACCCCAGGCCCCATTCCTGCCCCGGCCTGCCTCGAGCATCGCAAATGTCCGACAAGCTGAGGGAGTCAACAGCGCTTCCTCTAAGGCAAGGCTGGAGACCGGTCCTCCTCCCACCTCTGCCCACGTTATCTGCCTCCAGCAAAGCGAGGTGGGCACTTCTGACGGTGCCTGGTGCCAGTCCGGTTATCCAGGAGGACCTCAACAAGCACACGGCTGTGTTGGTTTGAGAGGACTGTCTGCCTCCCCTCGCTGGAGAACGTAACGGCAATGATCACATGCTCCCGTTCGCAAGCGCTGCTCTAAGTGCTTTTATGATCCTAACTCACTTGGCCCTTATACCAATCATGAGAACGAAGCGCTAGAATCGTTTCCGTTTTACAAATGGCCAAACTGAGGCTTGCCTGAGACCACACAGCCAGGAAGCAGCAAAGCCAAGAGCAGCTCCATGGGAGCGGGGAGCTTTCCCCTGCCTGTTCATTCCTCGATATGCTCGGAGCCTAACTGGTGCTCAGATATTCACCAGAGGGATGCAGACGAATGAGTGCCACGTACACCCAGTCATCTAGATGAAAGTGTGCCTTCTGCAGAAGAACTAGGGACGTCCCATGTTGCTGGCGAACACTTTGGTTCTTGCCATGATGATTTAAGAAAGCCAAAGGGATAGTAGCCTCACTGAGTGCAAAGCCAGTTTTAAAAGAATCGCCACTGTAAAAAACCACCAGAACCCCTAACTCTTCTGAACAGGTACCCACGGCTCTTCAGCTGGTGGCAGTTTGGATCAGGCCCAGGAGCTTGCCCTTCCCTTCTGCTTTTTAGTCGACATAGACCCAGCAACCAGGTCAAGTTTTGCATGAAACAGAGGATGTCAAGCAGCTTGTTCCCTTCAATTCGCTCTTCCTCAATCCTCAGGAAATAGATCAAAGCTTCCCCCCCCCCCCCCAAACCAGTCCTTTTCCTTAAAAATGCGTTCATGATGCAAACCCTCCATGTGATGCTGTGCTGGGTACAAGACTGTTTTTCTGCCATCCTGGAGGTGAGGCAAGAACCCTCTGAGGAAATGCTGATCAGTTTCCAATGGCTACCACGGCAAATTACCACAAACTCGGTGGCTTATGGCAAAACACTTTCTGGAGATCCTAAGTCCTGAAGTCAAGATGTCAACAAAGGGCACCTGCCTGGCTTAGTTGGTTAAGAATCTCACTTCAGCTCAGGTCATGATCTCATCCCGGGTTGTGGGTTGTGAGTTCGAGCCCCACGTCGGGTTCTGTGCTGACAGCTCAGAGCCTGGAGCCTGCTTCAGATTCTGTCTCCCTCTCTGCCCCTCCCCGACTCATTCTCATTCCTGCACGCGCTCTCTCTCTCTCTCTCTCTCTCTCTCTCTCTCTCTCACACACACACACACACACACACACACACAAATAAATAAACATTTTTAAAAAAGATGTCAACAGAGCTGCATTCTTTCTGAAGTGGGGTTTTTCCAGCTTCTAGAAACTGCCTGGGTTCCTGACCCTTCCTCTGTCTTCAGACCCAGCTGTATGGCATCTTTCAATTTCTCTCTCTCTCTCTCCTGTTTTTTCATCTCCTTCTCGGCTTTTGGCCTTCCGGCTTCCCTTTAATAAGAACCCTTGTTGCAGGGGGGTGGCTGGCGGGCTAGCTGGCTCCGTCAGTAGAGCATGCAACTCTTGAGTTCAGGGTCATGAGTTCAAACCCCACATTGGGCATAATTACTAAATAATAGCAGAAAATTCCAAATAAAAGGCAGTGATAATACAGAAAAAAATTAGGAGGAAAATACAAGCCAAAATTGAAATCTAACATTTACTTTATGAGGAAGACAGACTCTGAGAGACAATCACCTGCAATGGCTTTAGGAGATGAATAAAATCTGTTTCCTAATCTTCAAAGGGTTACTGCTAAAGGCAACAAAAATTCTAAAAAGAATTTTGGTTTCAATTCTTTGAGATTCAGTCAAAAATCAATTTGGAAGTCAAAAACTACCCCATTCCAAAAACAGTAATTAACAAAAGTACAGTGGAGAAAAATAACATTTTGGGGGGAAAGTGGAGAAAACCTTTACATAATAATAAAATAAAATGTAACTAAGGATGCTTGGGATTACACTGGGCCCAGCAAGATAGTCCAGGGTGATCACCCCATTACAAGATCCCCAACTGAATCACCTCTGCAAAGTCCCCTTTGCGAAGTAAAGTAACATCCACAGGTTCTGGGGATTAGGACATGAACATCTGGCGGGGAGGTGCTTATTCTGTCTACCACAATAACCTGTGCAAACCTTCAGCTTCTCTCTTTTGAAAACACCAACTCTCTTGAAGATCGCGTCACTTCTAACCCACAAACTGCCTTGCTACTATAACCCAATGGCCGCCAACCTTTGCTGCGCATTTGAATCACCAAGAGAGATTTTAAGACTCCCAGTCCTTGGGTTACACTCAGACCAATTCAATCACAATGTCCAGGGATGGAGCCAGGCATCTGTATTTGCTTTTTTAAAGAGATCCCCAGGAGATCTTAACATGAAAGGCTTGGGATCCATTGCTATGATCGACACACGACACACTCCTATCAAGCCAGGCTCCCCACACCCCTTCTTTCACGGGTGTCACAGGGACCTGCCACATAATTTACAGGGCCCAGTGCAAAATGAAGATGGGGGGCCCTTATTTAAAACTCAAGAATTCCAGGACAGGAACAGAAGAAGGGCACTCACCTTGAGTCCAGCACGACTCAGTATCTTCGTCCCCTCCAAGCCTGGCCTCATCTCTGATGAGGTCAGGAGCCATGTGCAGGATCCATCCGGTATCCCGGCTTTCCAGTCCCTTGACTTTCATCACACCAACGAGATTTCCCTGCCCCCTCCGTGTAGTTCCCCACACATTCTCTGAGCCCTCCATCTCAAAGCATCCCACACTGACCCCCAGGACCTGGCTTCCTCCAGAGGTGTCCTACCCTTGGAGACCTCTCCTTCCATCAACGCTACTGTTCTTCCCTGTTATAAATCTCCAACTTCCTCAGGTCCTAGGCTCCACCCTTTGAGGCCACCGCCCTGCACTATAATCCTTTCCATGCAAACACCTTTCAGGCTGTGTGTGAGCGTGGCAAAACACCAACCCTCCACCATCACCACTGTTTCCAGCCTGTGCAAGCAGCTAGGCATGAGGCGGGGGAGGCGGGGGGGAATGGCAGGAAGCTGACCATGTTGTCGTGACATTTATGACCACAGATCACAAATGGCGCCCCGGCTCCACAGACAATGCTGCCTAGTTCCCTAATACATTCACCTTCACACTCCACAAGATGGCTATTACTTCCTCAAATCTCTCAGACTGAAACCTCTGGCCGACTTTAAATGGCTCATCCTTCAAAGAGTAAACAATGCCATCAAGAAGAACCACCTAGCGAGACCCACACACTCTGCTTTCCTCCCGTTATAAAAGTCCTGCTCCAATGACAAGCCCCCATCTGAGTTCTAGATCCCAACTACACCGGCCTCCCACCTATTTTAGTCTTGAATTATTCCCTTCCTCTCCTTCATCAATTTTTACCTCCCTTTGAGATTATTACCGTTGCATAAAACATGCTTTAATATCTCTCTCCCAGCTTTTGAAACTTTTTTTTTTTTTTTAATTTTTTTTTTTTCAACTTTTCTTTATTTTTGGGACAGAGAGAGACAGAGCATGAACGGGGGAGGGGCAGAGAGAGAGGGAGACACAGAATCGGAAACAGGCTCCAGGCTCTGAGCCATCAGCCCAGAGCCCGACGCGGGGCTCGAACTCACAGACCGCGAGATCGTGACCTGGCTGAAGTCGGACGCTTAACCGACTGCGCCACCCAGGCGCCCCTGAAACTTTTTTTTGAGAGAGAGAGAGCGTGCACACGTAAGCAGGAGAGGGGTAGAAGGAGAGACAGTCAGAGAATCTTAAACAGGCTCCACACCCAGCTCAGAGCCCAACGCTGGGCTCAATCTCATTACCATGAAATCATGACCTGAGCTGAAATCCAGAGTCAGACACTACACTGACTGGGCCACCCAGGCACCCCTAAAACTCTTTAAAAAGAATTCAGGTCTTATATGGCATGTTCTCTGATTATAACATAATTAAGTTAGAAATTAATAACAGCCAGATATCTGGAAAATATCCAAATAGTTGGAAATTTAAAAATATACTTCTGGTGCATCTGGCTGGCTCAGTCAGTAGAACATGCGACTCTTGATCTCAGGGTTAGGAGTCAGAACCCCAAATTGGGTATAAAGATTACTTAAAAATAAAATCTTCTAAAAATTTTTGTTAAATAAAAGTTTCTAAATACCCTTAGTCAAAGAATATGTCAATAGGTAAATTAGAAAGTATTTTAAACTGATTAAAATTGAAAAGTCAACATATCAAGATTTATGTGCTGTTATTCCACTAACAGCAGTACTTAAAGGGAAAATAATAGCCCTTAACACCTATATAGAAAAAGAAAAAAGATCTCAAATCAATGGCCTCAGCTTCCATGGTAAAGAAACTAGAAAAAGAGAAAATAAAACCCAAAATGAGCAAAAGAAAGGAAATAATTTGGGACACCTGGGTGGTTCAGTCAATTAAGCATCCAACTCTTCTTGATTTGCGTTCAGGTCATGATCTCACGGTTCATGGGATCAATCCCCGAATTGGGCTCTGCACTGATGGCATGGAACCTGCTTGGAATTCCCTCTCTTCTTCTGTCCCTCCCCTACTCACATACTCTCTCTCTCCCATAAATAAATAAACAAACATTTAAAAAAAGAAGAAAGGAAATAAAAGTTAGAACAGAAATATAATATAATCAGGGGTGCCTGGGTGGCTCAGTTGGATAAGCGTCTGACTTCGGGTCAGGTTATGATCTCATGGTTCATGGGTTCAAGCCCCGTGTTGGGCTCTGTGCTGACAGCTCAGAGCCTGGGTCCTGCTTCTGATTCTGTGTATCTCTCTCTCTCTCTCTCTCTCTCTCTCTCTCTCTCTCTCTGCCCCTATCCCACTTATACTCTCTCTCTCTCAAAAATAAACATTTTTAAAAATATGTATAAATATCAGAAAAAAAGAGGAAAAATAACAATAAAACCAAAAGATGCTTGTTTGAGGGGGGAAAAAAATCAATAAAATTGATAAACCTCTAGCCAAAGCAGGAAAAAAAAAAATATGAAACACAAATTACCAATATCAGGAATAAGGGAGGTGGCATCACTACCAATATTAAAAGGACTAATAAAAGCATATTATGGGGGTGCCTGGGTGGCTCAGTCAGTTAAACATCCAACTCTTGATTTTGGCTCAGGTCACCATCTCACAGTTCATGAGTTCGAGACCTGCATCCGGCTCTGTGCTGGCAGTGAGGAGCCTGCTTGGGATTCTTTCTCTCTCTCTCTCTCCCTCTATCTCTGTCCTACCTGCTCATGCTCTCTCTCTCAAAATGAATAAATAAAACATTTTAAAAAGAGCATATGGTGAACAACTTGTCAACAGAATCAACAACTTAGATGAAATAAACAAATTTTTTGAAAAACATGAATTAAGCTCGCTCAAAAAGAAATAGAAAACCTGAATAGCCCTACATCTTTTTTTTTTTATGGTGAAAAAATTTATGTTTAGATTTAGTCAGCCAGACTCAGTTTAGATGATCCCAGTTTTGTTGGCAACATCCAAAGTTGAACGTATATGCCTTCTTTCCTCCATCAGGCCTGATCAGAGTGTTGACCTCGGCCACGTCAATGTCATAGAGCTTCTTCACAGCCTGTTTGATCCGGTGCTTGTTGGCCTTAACATCCACAATGAACACAAGTGTCCTCTATGTTCATCATGGCTGACTCTGTAGTCAGGGGGAACTTGATGATGGCATAGTAGTCAAGCTTGTTTCTCCTGGGGGTACTCTTTTGAGGATATTTGAGCTGCCTTTGGAGACACGGTGTCTTAGGCGATCAGAATGTAGGTGATGTGAGGATCTGTGTGTGAGACCGTGGATGCCTTTCAGCACCGCTTTCTTGCCTTTCAAAGCCTTTGCTCTGGCTTCTGCTTTGGGAGGGGTAGGGGCTTCCTTCTTCCCTTTCCACGCCATCTTCAGAAAAGGCTAGTCCCACAACTTTAAAATAAAGTTCCAAATGATTTTTAGAGAGAAAAAAATATATTGGTTGAGCTACAGTAAGGGACCACCCAGCAAAAGCCCACTTTCCTGATCTTGTTTGTTGATTTGATAGAGAAGGGTAGAGTCAAGGTGACAGACACCAGCAGCTTAGCCAACTCTGCTTGGGAAAAGCTGAGTCATAATGAGGTCGCAGCTCTCCATAAATCTAAGTGTCACCAATCAAACACCCTCAGATTACACTAAAGAAGACGCGTGGGGGAGTTCTGATTGTCTGTGCAGACCTTGACACACCAGGGGATTCATTTCTGTTTGAACTTTGCAGGTGCACAGTTTTCACTGGGAGAAAAAAAAAAAAAATATATATATATATATATAGCCTCCTTGGACAGACCTAAAATGCAGACACTTAGCACCCAAATGAGTTATGTAAGAATTAAATAAAAACATTCCAATAAGAGGCTTGGCACACAGTAAGAGCTTCATAAACACTCCCTCTCACTCGGGGGCCGGCTGGCAATCACACACAGCAATGAACTCCTCCCACACCTGAAAATCTACTCATAAGACCTTTTTTCCTTGAGTTTAAGGAAACGGGAGAACCTATGTCCTGAGAGGCAGTTACCGTGTCTAAATCATTTCGCTGCATTTGAGGAAAAAGCAAACATTTTCATTTTGCAGTGGATGATGGGCGCACGCCCAAGAAAATTACTCAGCCCTTGTTTTTCTCCTTTTGGGGTTTTCCTAGAATAGTTTCAGTCCAACTGCAATGAATCTCTAGATCCCATCACCATCGGTTTGGGCTTTGGGAAATCGACTAACCGCTCCACCCCGCAGACCACCGCTGGGCTCAGACGCGGGATCAAAAGGGCACAGCGCCGGGAAGGGGCGGACTCCGGAGTGGGGCGTTACGAAACCTTCGGGAACGGACGGCCACTCCTCGCAGGGGAGGGACCGAGGGCCGGGCCTCGTTCTCTAGAAGTCGCAGCACTGGATCCCAGAACTCAGTTCTCTGTGGCTTCTCTGTGTCCGAGCCTCCGCAGCGAGCTCCCCAGTGGCTCACAGCCCGGGCCGCTCTCCACGCGCCAAGTGCCTTCCCCGGCCATGTCGTCCTGCAGCCGCGTGGCGCTGGTGACCGGGGCCAACAAAGGCATCGGCTTCGCCATCGCGCGCGACCTGTGCCGGCAATTTTCGGGGGACGTGGTGCTCACGGCGCGGGACGCAGCGCGGGGCCGGGCGGCAGTGCAGCAGCTCCAGGCCGAGGGCCTGAGCCCCCGCTTCCACCTGCTGGACATCGACGACCTGCAGAGCATACGCGCCCTGCGCGACTTCCTGCGCAAGGAGTACGGGGGCCTCAACGTGCTGGTCAACAACGCGGGCATCGCCTTCCAGCGTAGGTCGGGGGTGGGTCTCTGGAGGCGCCAAGGGTTCGGGTCAGAGAGCCGCGGGCGCCCCCTTCCTGTGGGCTGGAGTGATCGCGGAGCGCAGCGCCGGCCCCTCGGGATGCGCTCAACATTGGCCTCCCTCGGCGGCTTCTCACTTTCCGCTGAGTCGCGGGAGCGGTTCGCTTAGCGCGAAGCTGGCGGGGCACAGCCCTGGGCCCTCCCGGAGCCGTCGGCTGCTGCGGTTTGCCAAAAAACCGGCCTCCTGGGAGGGGGCCACGCCCTGCTAAGCTCATCAGCTTTCTGTCTAAAGCAAAAAACATTTTCCCTGCGAAGGGTCTCCAGCTCACTTTGGGCTTTCGCTTTCCTTGAAAGGGAGCTTTCATAGAAGCCCGGAGGCATCTGCTCGGGACAGGAAATGGATCGCTGAGACACGATCAGCGCGCACTTGCACAATAGTGGACTTGAGATTTTGCTTAATGGAAAGCTTTGATAGGCTCAGCCAGAAAGGAAGCGAGCCTTGTTCCCTCCCGCAGGGAATTTGTATGTCATCAAACATACATTTTAAGTGTGATTTTAAGTAGCACCTTTGGCGGGGGTGGGGGTGGGGGAGAGGTCAAGGATATTACTCTATTGATCTACTGAGAAAGTTGTTGAGCCGCCATGTGGTGGAGGTAGAAAGAATAACCAAGCCAAACTCACCTACAACCTAGTGGAGACGAGAAACCCAAGAGGCAGAACGGAGTAAAAACTGCCGTGAGGCCTTGAATGACCAGCCCCCCGGCTTGAACCCTCACCGAAGCTGTGCAGCCGCACCTCCAACTCAGCGGGTCGGCTTTCCGGAAGCGCGGGTGGGAGGTGGCAGACACCCGCTGGTACAACCCTCAGCCACTGGCTGAAGGATTGATGGATAAATACGCCGCTTCCCGGACCAAGCGTGCAGGAACGCGGGTCCGCTGGCAGCCCTTGCCCCCTCAAAAGTGTGGGCGGTGGACCAACAGCACGTGCAGCCCCAGGCACTCGCTGGGATCGCAGGATCTCGGGCCTCACCCCACACCCGCTGCATCAGAATTTGCATTTTAACAGGATTGCCAGGTGCCTCCCATACCCTTTCAAGATTGAGCCGCAGCCCTGAAAGCCAGGAATTCTCAAAGTGGGGCCAGACCTGTAGCTGTAGCGTCACCCGAGAACGCGTTAAAAATGCAAATTCTGGAGCCCCACCCGAGACCTTCTCAATCCCAAACTCTGGGGGCGGAGCCCAGAAAGCTGTGTTTTAACAGGCCCTGCAGGTGATTCAGATACACCCTTGAAACTCGGATCCGGTGGCTTAAAAATCGTTTTAAAGTTAGCTTGTTTTAGGGGCGCCTGGGTGGCTCAGTTGGTTGAGACTGGGCCTTCAGCTCAGGTCATGACCTCGGGGTTCGGGAGTTCGAGCCCCGCGTCGGGCTCTGTGCTGACCGCTCGGAACCTGGAGCCTGCTTCGGAGTCTGTGTCTCCCTTTCTCTCTGCCCTCCCCCACTCAAGTTCTGTCTCTCTCAAAAATAAACTAAAAAAAACATAATAATAAAGTTAGCCTGTTTTTCCTTTAATTAGAGATAAAATCTAGGGCGCCTGGCTAGCTCTGTCCGTAGAGCATGAGGTTCTTGATCTTGGGGTTGTGAGCTCCAGCCCCACCTTCCGTGCAGAGAGCTTGCTTAAATAAACTTGAGAGAGAGATAAGATTCGCTTTGTTATATACATTTCAAGGGGAAATGCATGACTTTGTTTCCTTCTCTTTTTGGAAGCTGATGATCCAACACCCTTTGACATTCGAGCTGAGATAACACTGAAGACAAACTTTTTTGCCACAAGGAATGTCTGCATAGAATTACTGCCAATAATAAAACCTCATGGTAAGTCCAGCCATATGTCTGCCCCTCCCCTGCTCATTCTCATTCTCTCTCTCTCTCTCTGTCTCAAAAATAAAAATAAAAAAAGATGTATAATGGGGCGCCTGGGTGGCTCAGCGGGTTGAGCATCCGATTCTTGATCTCAGCTCAGGTCTTGATCTCAGGGTCGTGAGTTCAAGCCCCAGTTTGGGCTCCACGCTGGGCGTGAAGCCTACTTAAAAATAAAATAAAAGATATGTTTGATATATGGCAGTGCTCTTTGGTCCCATGATATGAACTCAACCCTAGAATAATAGGTGTTACAAGTCCCCAAAGGCCTCTTGCCTTTGAGCAACCTCAGTGGGTCCTTCTCAGCTCCTCAGGGTGGTGGGACCACACCAGCTCATTTGGGAGCCTGGCAGGGAAGGATCTGTTTTAGCATCATTATGACTTTCCCTGTGTTCCTTTCTTCACTTTGTCAAGCTAACGAAGAACCTCCCAAAGAAATATTTCTTTATTAGGAAGTATCTTGCCCACACTCCCAAGTATTCAATAACTTTTATTACTTTTTCCACAAATACTGGAGGGCCTACCATAACCCAGAGTGCTGGGGACACAGTGGTAAGCGCTGTGAACAGGGACAATCCTGACCATGGAGCACTGAGTCCAGTGGACAAGACCCTCATTGACAAAGAATCCTACAACTGTACTGGGAGGGGGCAGAGAAGGCTTGCTTCCTTGACGATTCTCTTTCCCAGGAAGGCAGCTGTGATTCTTAGGAAGAAAAACTCTGTGGTTCTTATAAGAAATGTGCTTTTCTTGGGGTGCCTGTGTGGTTCAGTCGGTTGAGCATCTGACTGTTGATTTCAGCTCAGGTCTTGATCCCAGGGTCGTGGGGTCGGAGCCCCGCATTGGGCTCTGTGCTGAGTGTGGAAACTGCTTAAGATTCTCTCTCTCTCTCTCTCTCTCTCTCTCTCTCTCTCTCTCCCTCCCCCTCTCCCCAGCTCATGCTTGCTGTCTCCCAAAAAAAAAGAAAAAAAGTGCTTTTCTTAATTTAACATTTTGAATAAAGATGATCTCTAGTGCAAAAATCTTAAAATCTAAAAAGATGTTTGGTGAGAGCTGCATTCAGACTCATGCTCCCCCACTTGCCCAATCCCTGTCCCCAGCCTCTACAGGCGATTCCCTTTGTCTTTTCCCAGTGGGATGAGATCACAGAAAGCCCGCAGGCAGAGTTGCTGGGACTGGCTGAAGGAAGCCTTGGTTCTAGGTGCGTGGAGTTGCTGAGTGCTCAGGGCCAAGGGCATAGTTTTTAAATGCAAATCTAAGTTATGTATGTGTGTGTGTGTATCCCTTTTTTACATAATGGGAACATTAAGTATAATGTTTGCTACTATGCTTTTTTTCACTATCTCTGGGACTCTTTCTAGATCAAGACAGAAAGCTTTCTTATTTTTTTTACAGCTGCATAGTATTCCATTTGCAAGGGTGATGTCTACCAAGTGTCTAGAAGTCTTCTCTCTATGGGTTTTAGAATCCTAGAATTGGAAAACTACAAGGTATTGAAGAAACTTGACATTCCTATGACTTCATTTTACAGAGAAGGAAATTGAGACCCAAAGACATGAACGCAGTCAGGTAGTGATAGATCTGGAAACAGTGTTCAGGTTTCCTGACTTCACCCCTCAATCAAATCAGTTTGATTTGATTAGTTCCAACTGGATAATTAGTTCCAGTGAAGGGAAGGATCTTAACGCCAAACAATTGCAAACCAAGCCATTTTGAAAGATGAAAGGCAGCTTGGAGGCGGGTGGAGCCCGGGCATCAACCCAGAAGCAGATGAATCACTGGCTTCAACCAGTTCTCTGTAACAGTAATTCCCAACTTGGGAATCTGGTTTACAACACATTGAGAATACTTGTGAATTTTCAGTAAAACTCACGTTTACCCAGAAGGCAAAAAGCGAGGATCCTTGCCTCTTGATTTGTAGGGAATCTCTACCCATGCAAAACTGACTTAAATGTCACATTTTATTTGGCTTTATAATACCTCCTTATTTAAAAAAAATTTTTTTTAATGTTTGTTCGTTTTTGATGGACAGGGTGTGAGCAGGGGCGGGGCAGAGAGAGAGGGAGACGCAGAATCTGAAGCAGGCTCCAGGCTGTCAGTACAGAGGCTGAAGCCTGGCTTGAACCCACGAGCTGTGAGATCATGACCTAGGCCGAAGTCTGACGCTTAACCGACTGAGCCACCCAGGCACCCCTATAATACCTCTTTAAAAGAAAGTTACTTCTGGGACCCCTGGGTGGCTCAGTGGGTTAAGTGTCTGACTTTAGCTCAGGTCATGATCTCACGGTTAGTGGGTTCCAGCCCTGCTTTAGGCTCTGTGCTGACAGCTCCAAGCCTGGAGCCTGTTTCATATTCTGTGTCTCCCTCTCCCGCTGGCACTTGGTGTGTATCTCTCTCAAAAATATATGCACAGTTAGGGGCGCCTGGGTGGCGCAGTCGGTTAAGCGTCCGACTTCAGCCAGGTCACGATCTCGCGGTCCGTGAGTTCGAGCCCCGCGTCGGGCTCTGGGCTGATGGCTCAGAGCCTGGAGCCTGTTTCCGATTCTGTGTCTCCCTCTCTCTCTGCCCCTCCCCCGTTCATGCTCTGTCTCTCTCTGTCCCAAAAAAATAAATAAACGTTGAAAAAAAAAATGTTTTAAAAAATATATGCACAGTTAAAAAAAAATTTTTTTAAAGTTCCCAAACCTTTTGCTTGTTCATTCAAGATTCTGAGTAAATAAGTTAATCCAATGTTTACCCACTAGGGGGAGCTACTTGTCCACTCTTTCTAAGAATGGCTAGGGGTTGTTTCAGGACCAGGGGGCCCACCTGGACCTCTGCAAATGGTGGTGGTTGTGTGGGTGCAGCCCTTCTCAGGACTGATTGCACCCAGCTGGCTGCTGAGATGGTCATCCCTTGGCCTCACTGATGCTCACCTGAGATGTCACCTGAGATCAGAGGACACCTCTGACTCTTAGAAAGTTTTTTATTTCTACCAAAGGCAAAGAGTAGCACCCCTATTTCATTTTTCTTTCTTCCTTTACCCTTTTGAATTTAATTCCTTGTAGCAACCAGGCGATTAAGAACAAATTTGTTTAGGGTGCCTGGGTGGCCCAGTTGATTAGGTGTCTGACTCTTGATGTCTGCTTGGATCTCCATCTCAGGGTTGTGAGTTCAAGCCCCATGCTGGCTTAAAAAAAAAGGTGGGGGGGGGAGGGCGCCTGGGTGGCTCAGTCGGTTAAGCGTCCGACTTCGGCTCAGGTCATGATCTCATGGTCTGTGAGTTCGAGCCCCGCGTCGGGCTCTGTGCTGACAGCTCAGAGCCTGGAGCCTGCTTCAGATTCTGTGTCTCCCTCTCTCTCTGACCCTCCCCCACTCATGCTCTGTCTCTCTCTGTCTCAAAAATAAATAAACGTTAAAAAAAAAAAAAACAAACAAAGCTGCTTAAAAGTAATGAAGAACACAACTTCATCAAAGTAGTATTCCTGGCCAAAGCATTGAAGTGAATCTAATTAGAAAACCATGCTAGTCCAAATGGGAGAAATACTACAAAATAATAGCCTACAGTCTTCAAAAAGATCATTGTTAACCACTCTAGGTTAAAACTAAAGAGCTATGACTGCTAAATACAATCCGTGATCCTACGTTGGAGCCTGGATGAAAACAAAAACTATGAAGAAAGATTATTGAGATAACTGGACCCTTTGAATATGGACTGTACTTCAGATAATAGTGTTATATCATGATAAATGTCTTGAGGGTGATCACTCTTGTGGTTATGTAAGGTAATACCCTTGTTACCATATATAAAGTGCTTAGGGCAAAGTTTTATGATATTTGTCTGCAATTAAGACAAAGAGAAAGCAAATGTGGCCAAATGTTAATAATTGAGGGGCTTAGGTGAAGGGCATATGGGTATGTATTGAACTATTCTTGCAATTTCTCTGTAGGCTTCAAATTTTTCATAGTTCAAAGTTGGGAAGGAAATATGTATTACAAGAGAGGAAGAAAATACTGAAGAGTCTTAGGTAGCTGGGGATAAGTGAGTGCTCATATTCAAGACAGAGTGAGGCCATCTCTGTGTGCAGTTGGCCCACAAAGATATCTAGTAGAATGTACAACACACACCCCCCCCAACCCCATGGTGAATGAATGCCACACAGAAAATGCAATAAAATCCAACTATCCTAGTGGATACAGAAAGAGTGGATTCGGGATAATATGTAAGAAAAGAACCCCCTAAATGTGTTGTCTTTTTTTTTTTATGTTTATTCATTTTTGAGAGAGAGAATGAGTGGGGGAGGGGCAGTGAGAGAAGGGGACAGAGGATCCGAAGTGGGCTTTGTGCTGACAGCAGACAGCTCCATGTGGGGCTCGAACTCATGAACCATGAGATCATGTCCTGAACTGAAGTCGGACACGCAACCGACTGAGCCACCCAGGTAACGCAACGTGGTGTCTTCTGATGTTAGGTGAACTGTGTAAATTCACACACTGGTTTCGGGATTTCCAATCAATGTTTCCAGCCGTCTTCTAGTTTCTGGCCTGCATGTTTTTTCATAGACATAACCGTCTTTTTAATAGCCGTGAATTATGGTTAATGTGAATATTAACTCATTAATTATATTTAATTATTAATGATGGGCTAAAGAAAGTGAAGAAAATCAAAACTGGGATGGAGAATCAACCCACTCCATGTGTGAGAGTACCCATCATTCAGGATAGACAGGGTCATTGTAAGGCATTGCTTGACCCTGATATTTGGCAGTTGGAGGCAAAGAGGTGGTGCCTAGGGCCCTAGGAAATTGTGCAAACCAGTGAACAGCTTTAATCCTTGGGGTGAGGGTGCTGTCTCTGGGAAACCAAGTTCACAGGCGCCTGGAGTGTTTGTGTGTGTGTAGTGGGATGTTTTATAAAACTGCCCACTGGAGAATCACTGCCCTTTAGCCCCTGTTACTGATGGAAATGCGTCCTTTCCTTTGGGGGAGGAGAGCACAAAATAATGTTGAAGCCCACTGGGTCCCTTCTAGAGTCTTTTTTTTTTTTTTTTTTCAACCAGCAATTAAACCTGCAGTATCAATCAATTGCATGTTGGGTATAGTCACCCAACAATCGTTTATCTGTGACCTGCTTCCATATATTTACTATTCTGTTTCAGGCAGGGTGGTGAATATCAGCAGTTTAGAGGGCTCCAAAGCTCTTGAAAATTGCAGCCCAGATCTACAGAAGAAGTTCCGATGCGAGACGCTCACAGAAGGGGACCTGGTGGACCTCATGAAAAAGTTTGTGGAGGATGCAAACAACGAAGTGCACGAGAGGGAAGGCTGGCCCAACTCGGCTTATGGGGTGTCCAAGCTGGGGGTCACGGTCTTATCAAGGATCTTGGCCCGGCGTCTGGATGAGAAGAGAAAAGCCGACAGGATTCTGCTGAACGCTTGCTGCCCGGGGTGGGTAAAAACGGACCTGGGTGGGCCTTGCGGCCCCAGGACTGTGGAGGAGGGAGCTGAGACCCCTGTCTACTTGGCCCTCCTGCCTCCAGATGCTACCGAGCCTCATGGCCAACTGGTCCATGACAAAGTCGTCCAAAACTGGTGAATGTCTGCTTTGGTGCTTAATGCTTAATAAACGTTTGTGGAGTGAATGAGTGAATTCTGGTGGTATAGTCGGCTTCATTTTCTGTCGACTAGAATCTCCCTGTGAGAAAGCGGGTCTCGTCTAGAATCGGGCCGAGAGATTTTACTGTGCCCAGACTCTAACCTGAGACGGAGAAGAACCTGGTCCAGTGGTTCTCCAGTGTCAGAGGGCATCACAATTACCTGGAGGGCATGTTAAAACATTGCTCAGAACTGGGGCGCAAAGATGTGCACTTCTGACAAGTTCCTGGGTGCTGCTGGTGTTGGTCGAACGAGAGCCCTCAGGGCTACGGAGCGGGCTGCAGCCGTGTTCCAGCAATCCCATGCTGTTTCCAGGTTGTTGACTCTTCGAGGATGTGATTCCTCCTCCATTTCTATTGTTCTGCAATTCTGCTTTGTACCACATTCTGTTTCATTATATTTGGGCACATTTGAACGGGTTCTTATGAAGCAGTATGGCTTGAAGGACTCAGGAGGAATGTCCTTTTTTTTCACTGGGATACGATTTCTTCCATACTGGGTTTTTCACTTGGGGTTTTGCATTCTGTGTTCCCAGAATGTTTGCAAAGTTGCCCTGCCCCTTCTTTCGAATTGTCCCAGCATAGGCAACTTTGTGCAGACCATCTCTGCTCTCGCAGAGGCAGATGTCTTCTCCCTGACCTGTTCCTGCTCCCCTACAGCCCAGGGTGATTCTTGAGCCTTCCTGGGCCTTTTGTAGTCTCTCCGACAACCAACTCCACGCTCACTGCTTCCAAATGGGACTGGCTTTGTAATCAGCCCCCTTGGTTCTGGTTATACCCTGTAGAAGAGGGACTTGGAGACTGAAGAATCTTACGAAACAGACGTACACTTGTGAGGCAAGTTTGCTAGGGCGTCAAGACCTCAGAAGGAATGGCTAGTCAAACAACAGAAATGCAACAGGTGCGAGATGGACAAATGACAAAGGAAAGAAACCACAAATTTACCAAGTTTATGATGGGTTGTTCACGGTGAGATACAGCAATGTTGTCACCTGATCATGACCACAAAGGTCACATCATATCACCTGACAACAGCACTGCAGAAATAAGATGATGCTGGCTTCCATTTGATAATAAGTACAGAATGGGAGTACTCAAGATTTCCCTCATTTGGCGGACCAGGACTACTCAGGTAACCCTGTTACGTCTGGTCTGTCACAGCGTGCAAAGTGTTTCTTCGTCTTGACTCTCCAACGTAACGACGGCAGCATGGCAAAGTGTCGTGTAGCTCCTGACAACCCACACCTCACTTCTTCATCCACTTTGGGTGGAGGACATCTGAATCCCACCCAGATTACATCTCACTTCCTTTAGCCATCTCTATATTGCCTGATTAAACCCAGCTTGCTCTTACATTCATCTCAGACCGTAGCTCCTAGGACATTTTTAATGCCTTCTTGTCTGGCTCTAAAAACATTTTGATGGTTTTCAATATGTTGCCTCAATAGCTTTCATACTCTGGTCTCCCTCTGCAGCCAGCCTCCAGAACGCTGCCAATGGCAGGCAAGAGGTCTGGGACCATGGAGCACTTTTAGGTTCTGCCTAATGGGGTCACAGACAGGAAATGCACAAGTAAACAGGCCATTTCCTTTTATTTCTTCTCCCTTTTTTCTCTCTAGCCAATCACCTTGACATCTTGGGATCAGTGTGTAGCCTGCTTAAAAGACCCTTGGTGGTAAACTGCTGACCAGAATGGTGTGTCTCATTTTTTTATGGAAAGGTCATAGGGGACGATTATTGGATGGTCTGCCCAGCACCCTCCCCCGCTGCTTCCTCTGTTTGCAGCTGCAACAGCCACAAAGTGACTTTGCCCTGCTAGCCTCTGTTGACTGTTCCAGCTGTAAGCCTGTCTTCTAAAGAGGAGGAGCAGGTGGACTGCATCAGGAAAAGCTCCGAGCTGTTACTGTGAGTGGCCATACCTCACACCATATGGTTGAGGAAGCAGAGGGAACCAAGCATAGCCTGAAAACGAAGCAACCAATTCTCGAGGGACACACTTACAAAATGGCCCCAAGAGAGACTGTCCCACCTCCCCAGAGTGGCATCCCTTAGCTGGCCTCAGGCTATTCCTTTCGTTTTATTTTAGAGAGAGATTGAGAGCATGAGTGGGGGAGAGAAGCAGAGAGAACGTTAAGCAGGCTCCATCTTCCGCACAGAGCCTGAAGCGGGGCTCGATCCCATGACCCTGGGATCATGACCTGAGTCAAAATCAAGAGTCAGATGCTCAACTGACTGAGCCACCCAGGCACCCAAGAAATGTCACTTTCCTTAAGCTAGTTTGAATTATGTTATTGCTTGAAACGAAAAGGAACCTAATACATGTGCATGAAATATTTCATTGTGGGCTGTAGTGAAAAAAAAAATTGGGCTTAGAATCAGAAGGGAAAAAAGAAAAAAATTCATGAGTTGAGAACCATGGCATATGAGGCCATACATCATGTTCAATATTTACCCTACATTGTTTTATGTATTTCTCATGGCAGTACTTTGAGATAGGTATTAATATCATTTAAATGAGTCATTATCATTCAAATAAGGAAAAAAGTCTTGGAGAAATTGACAAACTTGTCCAAGATCACACAGCTAAGAGCCAAGAGCCAGGATCATATCCAGGACTAAGGCCAGTTCCTTGGCTTTTCTTGGTGCCAAGTGCTTGGCACATCCAACTTCACTATGAGGAGTCTAGAGACCAGGGCAACTCCCTCGGTGTAAAAATTAAGGGGGATGATATATCAAATCTAAGTGATTTGTAAGCCATATGGTTATTAGATCCCTAACGTAGCCTTTGTATGAACTTTTCCATAAGGTAGGCAAATGAAATATGGTTTTAAAGTGGCATATTTTAAATGGATTATCCCATTATGTGTGTTTCTTAGGTACCAAATTGAGCCAGTGACCCTCTCTGAATCAACGTCTCTGTGACATACTTTCCTAAGTTGACACATGTGTGTTAAGCCCGCATACAGAATCAGCTGTAGGCCTGGCCTTTGGGCTTCTCCCTCACCTACTGAGCTGCAACAAGGATTGTGACAGACCGAGATGCTGAGCGGTGATGTAGTGTGGAGATGAAATGGGTGATAATGACGATCCTGACAAAGGTTTACTTGTTACTGCAAGTCAACCACAAAGCAGGCACAACATCAAATACAGAGCTAAGCAGGACTTTAGATGGGATGGAGTAGAATCCAGTTTATAGCAAAGACAGGGTTAGAGGATTACCAGTATTTGCATATGGAAACTCTGAACGTGTTTACCTCCCCAATCTCTCTACTAGGTAGGCCAGCCTGAGCCAGAGAATGTAGTCACCTCTGATTTATAACCCCTTCTTTATTATCAGAAGGGGTAAGGATTGGGGTGCCTGGGTGGCACAGTCGGTTAAGCGTCCGACTTCAGCCAGGTCACGATCTCGTGGTCCATGAGTTCGAGCCCCGCGTCAGGCTCTGGGCTGATGGCTCAGAGCCTGGAGCCTGTTTCCGATTCTGTGTCTCCCTCTCTCTCTGCCCCTCCCCCGTTCATGCTCTGTCTCTCTCTGTCCCAAAAATAAATAAACGTTGAAAAAAAATTAAAAAAAAAAAGAAGGGGTAAGGATTAAGGTTCTGATTCAAATGAACTCTGAAATGCTCTGATTAGAGCATTATTATGTGAGGAACCTGCTCTATTTACATGCCTTAAACAGATGAATACACCTAAGTAGACTTTTTTTTTTTTTTTAACGTTTATTTATTTTTGAGACAGAGAGAGACAGAGCATGAACAGGGGAGGAGCAGAGAGAGAGGGAGACACAGAATCTGAAGCAGGCTCCAGGCTCTGAGCTGTCAGCCCAGAGCCCGACGCGGGGCTCGAACCCACGGACCGTGAGATCATGACCTGAGCCGAAGTCGGACGCTTAACCGACCTAGCCACCCAGGCGCCCCCACCTAAGTAGACTTTGAAGAGTGACGACCTGACCCACGAAAACAGAATTTGTGGGGGAATAAACTTTCAAATCTTAATACTTGTACATTGACTATCAGTCCTGATTATCAATGAAGTTGTTCTTTTAAGGGTTTATGATACTTCAAACTGTCAAAGCTAATTTAACTTTCCACACACCTGGATTTCTTTAGAGATAGGTGACACAAAAAGGCAAGCATATTATTTAATGTATAGGACAAAGTTACACATGGTGGTTTTGACATGAATAGACTGGTTCTCTCTTTCAATGGGAAGTAGAAGTAGTTTTTTCATTATGAGTTAAATGCAGTATGGAGTGTGGCTAGGATTTGAGGAAACTAAGACAAAAAAACCCACCTCACCCTTTGGCATCTGTTTTTGTAAAAATGGAGTTTCTCATATCTTCATCAGGAAATCAATTTTCACGAAAGTCTTTTTTTCCTACTCATTGCTCTACCCTTTAGTTTTCCTCGGCTTCCACTTTAAGACTATTCCTAAAATTGACCGTTAGAGAATTGACATCTGGGGCCCTTGGTGTATGGCAAATGTAGATGGAATCAGAATCAGAAGCCTGGGTGGGCCAGGGGTGGGTTCAGCATCACAAGCTATAAATATATTCTTGGTGATTTGGGAGAGGTGGCAGATCCCTTTGGGAATCTGACACAAACTATATACCCTTTTGCAGAAACATATACACAAAATGTTCTGTACAATTTTGAAGTGTGCATGGACCTCCGAACTCTTTCATGACCGCCTAGCTTTTAGGAGCCCCAGACTAGATCTGAAAATTCCTTAAGGGACTGTCAAGGGTTAAATGATTGGCGGCCTGTGCAGAAATTACTACCTCACTCAACAGGTGCCACTGGTTTGATTGGCTGGGAGCCCCAGCTGGTGCAGTTAGGATGCTCAGGTGAACTCTGCCTGACTCCCATCCTTAAGGTGCATCTGGCCCTGCAGGCGTTGGGCCAGGTTGGGTGGGTCTGAACTGTCCAGGTCCGAAGGCTCGTAAGGATGACAGGAAGGAGTTAGACTTTATCCGGAAATATTAATGCTCTTCTTTCTGAGCCAGAGCCCACGTAAAGGAACTCATTACAAAAATTAACTTCCTCACCTCTGATGCCGAGGGCCAGAAAAGTGCGGCCTCTGGGGGTGGGGGCACTTTAACCAGGGTCCCCGAGCCTCCAGAGGCCCCAGCATGTATGGAAAGGTTCACTTCATCTCCTCGCAAAAGGTTTGGGTGTGGCCCCGACGGAAAGGATGGGGTGAGCCAGGTGCCATCGGCCCCAGTCTTTTGGGCCCCCGCGGTTCTCCTTGTCTGTAACTACAAAGCCCCTCCTGGGGTACGCTGATTCACTGACCGAGACTCTGGGGTGGCGGGGGAGCCCCAGGTGAAAGCCGAAGCCACCCCGCCCACCCGAGCAGGCCTTCCCCAGAGCAGACCCGCTGCGAGGGCGGCAGTTAGTCTCTGCTACTCAGAGCGACGCCCACCGCCTGGAAGCTATGGAAGACTGGAGGCTGGAGCCCCGAGCTCGCTTGTCCTCGCCCAGGACCCGCCCCCTCACGCTAAGGTACCGCCTCCTGATCCCGCCCCCCCCGGCTCAAAGGCCCGCCTACTGCCTCTGACCCTGCACTGAGGGCTCGCCCTTGGTCCCGCCCCGGCTCCGCCCCCGCGAGCCGAGGGCCCGCCCCGGCTCCGCCTCCGCCCGCCATGACCACGCCTCCATGCCGAGGGCCCTCCTCACGGTGCCGCCCCACCGCCTGGGGCCGCGGCCGCTCCGGCTCGGGCGCGGTGCTTCCTCCGCGGTCCCGGCTCCCGACTGAGCCGCAGCGGGCCGCTCGCTCTACCTGCCACAGCCCGGCCGGCTCTTCCGCGCCGCACGTGGGCGCGCCCGCCGACAAGGGACGCTGCCGCTGCCGCTGCCCCCGCCGCCGCCGCCGCCGGTAAGCCGACACCGCGCCCTCGGCCGCCGGGCGAAGCCCGGGCGCCCCGGGCGTCTCCTCCCGCGGGCCCTGGGGCGGCGAGGCGGCGCGGGCGTCCTCCCCCCGGACGCGCAGGGTTCGAGCGGCGCTGTGGGGGCGGTCCCGGGGCGAGGGGAGCCCCCCGAGCGCGGCCGGGGCCCGCGGCGGGCGCTGCTGCAGTGCGGGGCCGGCCCCGGCGAGGCCGCGCGTGGGCGTGGGCTCCGGCCCGGGACCCCCGGGGACACCCCGAGGGCAGGGCGGGGTCCCCCAGTCTCCCCGGCCCTCTGCGGCGAAGGAAGTGCGGCCAAGTCCACACAGGGCCGGTCCGGCCTCTCGTCGGGCAGGTGGAGGTCAGGTGGGTCACCGCCCGCCTTCCCCTCACCTCGGCCGGCGGACGACGCAAGCCGCGTCTTTGTTTGCTTGTGCCGTCCTGGTCCGCGCGGAGGGCTAGGGACTGAAATCTTTGTAAACTGAGGGCTTTCCTGATGAGGGAGGACCCCAGAGTCTCCTAGACTGCCCCCAAGACAAGAGATCCGAGCCGCAGTGCGAGCGCTCTCCCCCCATCCTGGCCCCGGAGTCTTGCAGGATTGTCGCCTGCGGCCGGCGTGGTTGGACCTTTAGCAACTCCTAGGGCTGCTTAAGGAGACTGTTAGCCGCAGGTGTTTCCCTAACCTGGGGCAGTTGCTCAATATTTGGAGAAACCTTTGTAGGATTTTTTGGTAAGGCGATGGAGGCCTCCCCTCCCCCCCCCACCCCCCCCTGTCCCCAAAGCCCGCTCCCGTTAGGGTCTTAAATTTTTTTCCGCTGCAATTTAATTACCACTCTGAAAGACCGAATTCAAAATAATGTTCCCCAGAGTTGATTAAACCATTGGCAGAAGAGTGTTTCCGTGCTGTAGACTAAGGGTCATTATCTAATGTTCTTGCGAGAGGGTGGCTATTTGTCGTTTTTCACCCTGGTTTCATCTTATTCCCATGTTCTTTCATGTACGTGTCTTTACAGTTAACTTCCTTCTGATCTGGGCAGTTGATTTTTCACCTGAACTTATTTTTCTAAGAAATTAGGAATGGAAAAGGTGAGAGATTTCTTGCTGACATTTTCGATTTTAAGGCGGCTACTTCTGGTCAGATGTACTTGTTTATATGGTTATTCCTTTGTGTATTTAATTGTTAGTAGTCTGTGGGACTCCATCAGTTTTGCTGAGCTGAGCCTCTCACAGGAAAGGTACTCAGGATACGTTGCAAGAGCATTGTCAAAAGAACTATTTGAGGGCTGAACTGTTCATTTTACTTGCCGCATAATGTAGTAAAAGCTGTGTACCATTATGCTGACCTGAACTGGATCCCTAACTCTGCCAGTTGGTTGCTGAGGGCCCTGGGCAGTTTTTCTGATTCCCAATATCCTCATCTTGAGCAGCATCAAGATAATACCCATCTCCTAGGCTTCTTTCTGTGTGTTGCATAAGATAAATGCATGCATAATGATGGATTTACTGAGCCCAGAAGGCTTGTGTAGTAGCATAGTATTGAATGCCCATATTTTGAAATAAAGGAGTTTGCTTGAATGCCTCTTTCCAAACCTCCCATCTGTGCTTTTAGTTACACCAGATAGACTTTCTTCACGTAGCCAGCCATGACATTGAACTGCTCCAGTTACCTGCTCTTACCTGGCCAACCCCTTCTTTGCCAGGAGCAATGGCGCCACCTCCTAAACACGAGCCTGATCGCTGACCGAGGCTCTCTTCCTACTAACTAGCCGCCCAAACCTGTGGACTTTGAGGACTCCTCTGCTGGTAGTTGGGCTTCCTCTGTCCTTTCCTTGTGCCAGTGTTATGTCGGCACACCCTCTGTCCCTGCGTGTGCCACCTGAAATTGAAATTATGTGTTTAGGTATTTCCTCTTTCAGTTATGTTCTGAACTATGAAAGCGGAACCCTGTTTTTTTCCATGTTTCCTTTCCCTGTACTTAGACACTTAATACAGTGAACAGACTATGTATGGAGTTTTGCAGTGGTTCAGAGATGCTGGATTTCAAACCTGTAAATTTCCTGGGGAAAAAAAGCCAATTATGGTTTCTCTGGGTGTACTAATTCCTTACTCGGGAAAATAAAGTACCATTTCTCATTACCATCCTTTAATATTTTTAAGGAGTGTGATGGCTAGTGTTTCAGAAAAAGGGACAAGCCTTCCCAAGGATCAGTGGGCAATTTTTACTGTGTGCGTTGATATACGTAGTCCAGTATATTTTTGCAGAGAGCCACAGAATGTGCAAAGGCTCTGTGATAGGCTGAGTTAGCTCCAGAACAAGCAGAGTGCCTCAAAGAGAGATAGATGGAGCCTTGTAGGCCATGGGGTGAGGGGCGAGGAAGTTTGGATTATGATAAGCTTAATGGGAAGAGTTTAAACATGGTGGGGGTGTAGGGACGCCTGGGTGTCTCAGTCGGTTAAGCGTCCGACTTTAGCTCAGGTCATGATCTCACGGTTTGTGGGTTTGGGCCCCGCATAGGGCTCTGCGCCGACAGCTCAGAGCCTGCAGCCTGCTTCCAATTCTGTGTCTCTCTCCCTCTCTCTCTCTCTGCTCCTCCCCCACTTACTCTCTGTCTCTCTCAAAAATAAACATTAAAAATAATAATAAACATTGTGGAGATGTACTGTAAAGTATGTTTTAAGAGGATTCTTGAGGTGCTACGTGAAAATGCATTGGAGAGGGGCAAGAGTGAAGAAGAAGCGTCAGGAAATACCTGCAAGCTTGTAGGGGAAAGGTGGCTTCTTGCACAGTGGTGCCATGGGGATGGAGAGCAATTGAGGCCACAGGTGTTTTGGAAGAAGTGTCAGGACTTGGGTTGAGTGTGGCAAGTGAGGAGAAGGAAGAATCCAGGATGATGTCAGAGGTCTTGTGAATGGTGGGGCCACTTTCTGAGGAAAGGAAGACTGGAGAAGGAGCATGTTGAGCAGGTCGCATCAAAAGTATAGTTTCTTTGGGGGGGCGGGCGCCTGAGTGGCTCAGTCAGTTAAGCGTCCGACTTGGGCTAAGGTAATAAGCTCACAGCTAGTGAGTTAGAGCCCCGTGTCGGGCTCTGTGCTGACAGCTCAGAGCCTGGAGCCTGCTTTGGATTCTGTGTGTGTGTGTGTGTGTGTGTGTGTGTGTGTGTGTGTGTGTCTCTCTCTCTCTCTCTCTGTTCCTCCCCCACTTGCACTCTGTCTCTCTCTCTGTGTCTTTCTGTCTCTCTCTGTCAAAAATAAAGATTAAAAACATTTTTTTAAGTATAGTTTTTTTAAGGTTATTTTGAGAGAGCGTGTGCGTGCATGTGCACACACACACACACACACACACACACACACACACACACACATTAGCAGGGGAGGGGAGAGAGAGAATCCCAAGCAAGCTCCACACTGTCAGCACAGAGCCAGACACGGGGTTCGAACTCACAAACCATGAGATCGTGACCTGAGCGGAAATCAAGAGTCGGACGCTCGACTGGCTGAGCTACAGGTGCCCCAACAGTATAGGGTTTTCTTAAAGACAGCTTTATTGAAGTGTAATTTCCAGATCATAACCTTCATTTAAGGGCACAGTTCGGTGATTTTTAGTCATTCACAGAGTTGTGCAACCATTGCCACAATCCAGTTTTTGCACTTTTGCTTTAACCCAGGAAGATCCCGTGCCCAACAACTCCCTGTTGTTACTCCCTTCCCTAGGAGGCCACTAATCTGCTCGTCCTCTCTGTAGCTTCACCTATTCTGGGCATGTGGTATGAACAGAATCATCCAGTATGCGACCTTTTGTGCGGCTTCTTCCACCACATTATGTATTTCTCAGGTTCACCCGTACTGTGATGTATATCAGTACTCTGTTCATTGTATGGCTAGACCGTATTTTGTTGATGGATGTTTGGGATGCACTAAGGCTGAGACACTATGCCTCATCCGAGTGGAAGAGTCAAGCAGACAATTGCATGATTTGGACCTCAGAGGGGAAAGTTTGGGCAGACATTATGAATGCATGGGTCATTAGCTTGAAGATGGTATTTGCCAGATGACCAGGGATAAAAAGAGAGAGGACCCAAGGTCTGGTACCAGGACATGCCAACATTGGCAGCAGGTAGAGGAGGATCAGCCTGCAGAGGAGAAGGAACCACAGAGAAGGAAACCCGCTCAAAGCTGGTGGGGCCAGAGGAGTGTGTGGGCTGAAAGGAGGCTGTTTTGAAAAGGAGGGAGTGGTCTGCTACACAGTCCTCCTGAGTGGTAAAAGGCCCACTGACGTGAGAAACTTGAAAGTTGTGGTGGCCTTGGGAACTCAGAGTGGGCCCAGAATGACCAGAAAGTGAACTAGCAGATATCATGGGATTCTTAGAACTTTGCCAAGGCCAGTAAATGAAAGATCCAGGCCTCAAGAACATTTCGTATCTACAGTTGAGTTTCTTCCTTCCTTCCTTCCTTCCTTCCTTCCTTCCTTCCTTCCTTCCTTCCTTCCTTGTTATTTATTTGAGAGCAAGAGAGACGCTGGGGGTGGGCAGGTGGGAGGCATAGAGAGAGAATCCCAAGCAGGCTCCACATTGTCAGCATAGAGCCCGACATACGTAATCGAACGCATAAGCTGTGAGATCATGACCTGAGCTGAAACCAAAAGTAAGATTCTTAACTGACTGAGCCACCCAGGCTCCCCTACAGTTCAGTTTCTTTCATCTGTGGTTTTGCCATTTCGACTGACTACATGCGACTTTGTTAGCAAACTCACTGTGGCATTTTCAGTATATTTAATTACATCACAGTGCTCTACATTTTATTCTCTTTTCAGACTACGTACTAGTGACTGTCAGCCTCGTATATCAATCAGGCTTGATCGTGTTTGGTTGTATCACAAAATGTGATTAAACGGTGGCTTACATTATCTCTTCTGTGCAGAAAACATCAAGTCCAGAGGCAGAGTGTCTAGGCTTGACGTGATGCCTTCTTAAAGCCATCTCTGGCCTCAGCTGCTGTGTCTTTCCACTTACCCACAAAAGTTGCACACTGTGGATGGTGGTTTCTTCTTGGTTGCCACACGTGGCTTCACCTCCAACATTAAGCCTTTGTTCCAGGCAGAAAGAAGGGCAAGAGTGAAGGGCAGGAGGCCCATGCCAGAAGAGTCTACCTCCTTTCAAACCGCCTTCCTGATGGCCCCACCACCAGCTTCTGCTGACCGTTCATTGCCTAGAACTGTTAATGGCCACCTAGCTGCAAGGGAGGCGGGGAACTGTTAGCACTGCCCCGAGCAAATTTAGCATTCCCTTAGTATGGAAAAGGGGACAAGGAATTTTAGGGTAGATGCCTGCCATACTTTACATAGATCTTAATCAGATGAAGGCCAAAGAAGGAGGGCAAATCAGAGCCTTAAGGCAGCCTTTTTGAGAAAAATGTCGAAGTAAGGAACTTGGTGACTTTCAACATTTCCATATCTTGTGGAATAGCTTTTTTTTTTTTTTGAAGGTTTATTTATTTTAGAGAGAGAGAGAGAGCACGAGCCAGGGAGGGACAGAGGGAGAGAGAAGATCTGAAGCAGGCTCTGCGCTGACAGCAGTGAGCCCAGTGCGGGGCTTGAACTCACAAACTGGGAGATCGTGACCTGCGCCGAAGTTGGATGCCAAACACAGGCACCCCTGGAATAATATCAGAGTTGTTATTTATTTGAATAAACTGATAGGTTGACCTACAGATTTTTTTTAATGAAGGAAAAAAAAAAAACAAAACTTGACCTAAGCACGCATACATTATAATGTTTAAATGACAGATATTTCCACAAAGTCAAATCAGTGCAGTATTCTGTGTTATTTTTTGTTTCCTTTTGTCGCACTGAGGATAAAAAGAAGAGGAAATGGTTGTCATTGGAGCTGGGATTAGACCATAAAGGTCTCAGGCTTTATACCAGCTGCAGTGGTTCATACATAATGAATGCATCTAGCCACAGGGAAAAATAAAAGAATCCATCAAAGAATATACAAAGGCAAGGAGAATAAAATGGTGATTGCTTGGGCCCTGGTGTCACCACCCTGCGTCCAGACTCTTCACACTGAGGCATGAAGCTGTCAGGGCAGTGCCTGGTTGGGGAGATGGGTGGGTAATTGGAGCTCAGTGACCGAACAGGCACATGGTGGATTTCTGGCAACACTGGGGTCACATACTGCATTCTTACATCCTTATTGTTTAAACTTTTCTTGTTTTTTCCATCAGATCTTCCTCTAGAATATTTCCAATCCTCTAACATAGTCTAGTCAAAAAGGACTAGATCACTAAAGAGGTTGTTCTGGGTAATAGCATTGACCTGCTTTTCCTTAGCCTTTATAAATGCCCTTCAGTGGGAAGGGCCGCCTGCGTTCAGAATTACCAGTGGGCAACAAGACTGGTTTGCCGCTTTGTAAGTTTCACACCTAGAATTAATTTTGTCAACTCAGGAATCCTAGCATTTTTGCTTCTTTTCTGCTCCGTCCATTTGTCTCCAGAATCCAAGAGGGCCGGAACTGTTTATCTTTTATCTACCACAGTGCCTGGCCCAGAAGCCTTGCTAAATATTTGAATTGGATTGCTGAGTACGTTTGTGCACAGTAGTGTTTGTGGACGCGTGTCCTCTGTAGCTCTGGGCTGGGAACGCTTTGTGTCCTTGGGTAGCTCCCTCATTTATTTCTTAATTCACTTTTAGATCCTCTCTCCACTGTGAGAATGTAACATGGATCCGGAAGAGCAGGAACTCTTAAATGATTACAGATACAGAAATTACTCTTCAGTGATTGAAAAGGCTTTAAGAAATTTTGAGTCCTCAAGTGAATGGGCGGATCTCATATCTTCACTGGGCAAGCTCAACAAGGTAGGTGGGGTGGAGAGTGGATTGCATGGAGGGGGGGACACCACTGTCTTTTTATTATTTCAAGAAATTACCTTTTTTAAAAAAAGATCTTTTTTTTTTTAACTTTTATTTATTTAAGTAAGCTCTACACTCAATGTGGGGCTTGAACTCAAGACCCAGAGATCAAGAGTTGCCTGTTCTACTGACTAGGCCAGGCAGGGAATTATCTTTTTTTGTTGTTGTTACACAACATGTTGATTATAACAATTAGGAAATACTGATAAGAAAAACTACCCATGTTAGAGAGGGAGGGAGCCAAAGCATAAAAGACTCTTAAAAACTGAGAACAAACTGAGGGTTGATGGGGGGTGGGAGGGAGGGGAGGGTGGGTGATGGGTATTGAGGAGGGTACCTTTTGGGATGAGCACTGGGTGTTGTATGGAAACCAATTTGACAATAAATTTCATATTAAAAAAAAAAAAACTACCCATAATTCTGTCACCCAGTTATCCTGGTCAGTATACTTACCCCTTTTTTTTTTTTTCCTGATCATAGAATTATACCGTGGATATAGTCAATGGAATAGCTGAACAGTCTCTTTCTCAACTATATTTACATCTAAACAAGATAAACTATAAAATTGTCCAATCAGTTATTCAAAGATGAATTATTTTTCAGGTACTACTTAGGATTTTTATGGCTTTTTCTTTTTCGGTCTACTTTAATGGCCATTTTTACTGCAGATTGTCAAATTTTGGTCTTCCATGAGTTACCATCAATATTGAAATCTGCCCAGAGATTGTGAGTGTGTTTGGACTAGGAGAAAAGGGCCAAGTCTAGGAAGAGCAAAACTGGTCACATGCAGGTTTGACCTTGTGTCCTATAGATGGGACCACTGCATGTTCCCATCCTGCCCAGCAGGATGACCTAGTAATACCCAGTGCTTCTACTATAGGTAGAAGATACTCGGGCTTGAAGGTGCCAATCCCGGGCTCCATTGCTGCCTGGCCGAGGCCCCTGGCCAGGATACCTGAGTTTGGAACCCTAGTGCCATATGGGACTTGAGAGATACCCATACCTACTCTGCAGATCTCCACTCACCAGGTCACACACACCAGGGTCCTCTAACAAAGGGGAAGAATTGACCTCTGCAGGGAATGCGGGAGGGGTCTGGGGAGGGAGTGAAAAATTCCAGCAGCCTGACCATGATTACAGTCCAGCTAGCAGTCCGGCACCGACTACCAGAGAGCAGCTGCCGGCCTTCACAGATGCCCGTCAGGCACAGTGGAGGTAGGCAGTCATGACAGGTAGTGGCCGGGAAACGACGTGATCTCTTTCAAGGTGTATTTATCACTTGTGAATGCCACGGCTGGTGCTTGCTGGGATAACTAGGTGTAATAAAACAGCAGATAAGAGCTGGAGAGTTCTTTGGCTGTAGAGCTCTGACTCTGGAATGTGCAAGCTAAACACAGTAGTCACTGTCATTCATGAAGGTGGGTCTCCCTTTTAGGGGAAAGGGAGAAGCGCTGGAATGGGATTTAGGCATATTCAGGTTCTTCTAGATGTTTCCGTAGTTTAGCGCTTGACTCTCCTGGAATCTAAAAATAGCATACTTATTTTGGGACAGGGTGTGTCCATTATTTTTTGTTGCAGTAAAATTCACATAACCTAGAATTTGTCATTTAACCGTTTTAGAGCTTACAGTTACATGGCTTTTACTACATTCGCAGTGTTGTGCAACCATCACCACTATCTAATTCCAGAAGGTTTATACCACCCCGAGAGGAAACCTTCCCCATCCCCCCCAGCCTCCCCACACAGGCCCCGGCAACCACTAATCTACTTTCTGTGTCTATGGACATTTCATGAAAAATGCACACTGTCCTTCGGTGTTTGGTTTCTTTAACTCAGCCTGTTTTCAGGGTTCATTCATGTTGTAGCGTGTGTCATTGCTTCATTGACTTTTGTGGCTGAATGGATATTCCACATTTTGTATGGATAGACCACATTTTGTGTGTCTGTTCATCTACCGATGGACACTTGTGTTTTTGCCTTTTGGCCCTTATGGATAGTGCTGCCATGAACATTCATGGACAAATTTTTGTTTCAACATCTGTCTTCATTCCTGTGGGGTATAGAGAGCTAGAAGGGGAATTACTGAGTCATGTGGTAATTCTATGTGTAACTTCTTAAGGAACCACCGGACTGTTTTCTGAGGTGGCACCAGTTTACATGGCCACTGGCAATGGTTGAACATTCCGGTTTCTTCGTATCTTCACCAACGTTTACTTTTAGATTTTTAAAAAAATTTTGATGATAGCTATCGTAGTGGTGTCTCATTGTGGTTCTGATTTGCATTTTCCCAATGACCAATAATTTGGGTATTTTTTCACGTGCTTATTGGCCATCTGTATACATATAAAATATGTATGTATATTTGTTTGTTTATTTATTTATTTGAGAAAGAGACACAGGGAGAGAATCCCCAGCAGGCTCCACACCATCAGTGCCGAGTTCAGTGTGGGGCTCAAACAACGAACCATGAGATTGTGACCTGAGCTGAAACTGAGAGTTGGACGCTCAACCGACTGAGCTGCCTGCTGGTCACCCTTGTATGTCTTCTTTGGAGAAATTTCTGCTCAAAATCTTTGCCCATTTTTTAAAGTGGGTTGTCTTTTTGTTGTTGATGTGTAAGAGTTCTTTACATATTCTGGATACTAGGCCCTTATTGGATATATGGTTTGCAAATATTTTTTTCCCATTCTTATGTTGTCTTTTCACCTTTTTGATGGCATCCTTTATGCAAAAACTTTTTAGTTTTATGTAGTCCAAGCTATCAACTTTTTCTTCTGTTGCTCGTGCTTCTGATGTCATATCTGAGAAACTTGCTGAATCCCAAATCGTGAAGATTTGCCCCTGTATTTTCTTCTGAGAGTTTTACAGTTTTAGATCTTATGTTTAGGTCTTTGATCCATCTTGAGTTAATTTTTGTGCATGATGTGAGGTAAGGCTCCGAGCATATTCTTTTGCATGAGGAAATCCAGTTGTTCCCGCACCATCCATTGAAGACACTGTTCTTTCCTAGGGCCTTGGAACCCTTGTTGAAAATCAGTTGGCCATAAGTTGGGTTTATGTCTGGACTTCCATTTCTTTTCCATTGACCTGTCTATCCTTATGCCCACACCGCACATTTCGATTATTGAGGCTTTGTAAGCTTTGAAATGGGGAAATGACTTTGTTGCTCTTTGTTGTTCTTTTCACTGTTGTTCTGGCCGTTCTGGATTCCTTGAAATTCCATATGCCTTTTAGGATCAGCTTGTCAGTTTCTGCCAACAAGCCTGGTGGGATTCTGACAGAAATTATATCGACTCAGTAGATCACTTTGGGGAGTGTTGCCATGTGAACAGTATTAAGTCTTTCAGTCCATGAATACAGGATGTCTTTCTGTTTATTCAGGAACATACGCATTTTGAGCTAGGTAAGATAATAAACTTGGTAAATGCAGTTCTCAAGCCACAAGGTAGTCCGTTAAACAAGCCTCGTTTCAATATGCCTGACAAACTTCCTAAAATGTTTAATCGTTTTAACCCACCTTTTATTATTATTTTTTTTAAGTTTATTTATTTACATGATCTCCATACCCAACCTGGGGCTCAAACTCACGACCTTGGGATCAAGAGTCATTCACTCTCCCAACTGAGCCAGCCAGGCGCCCCTTAACCCACCTTTTAAAATGCAGGTTATCGAGTACAGATGAACCCTTTTTGGAGGAGCTTTAAAAGCATTGGCTATTCATTCAGTAGCTATGGGAGTCCCTGCAACGTGCTAGTACTGTCCTAGGTGTCAGGGCAGAGCAGAGAACAAAACCAAGACTCTGCCCACACCGGGATCAGGGGAAAGCTGGATGATAAACAAAATATACGGGCGGGTAGATAGTGATGAGCGAATGGGAACAGTAAAGAAGGGAGGGGACGGTGAGTGTTGAGGACACGTTGTGATATTAAATGGGGTCTTTAAGGAAGGCTTCGTCGAGAAAGTGCCCTTTGGCTAAGTGTGGAGGCTCTCGTGTGTCTGAGGCCAGTGAGGTCACAAAGCAGGCGAGGGATGGGGAAAGGGTAGTACACAAGGCTATAGAGGTAACGGGTGGGGAGGGCATCCAGTCTTGTAGGTCCTTTAAAACTGGCGTCTGACAGTGGCCACTGAGTCAGGGACTGCGTAGGGGAGCCCCGGAGGGGAGTTGAGTGAGTAGCGTAGCCCGGCTTAGCCCACTGGAGCCGGCTCCAGTTGCTCTGTGGGGGCTAGAAAATGGGTAGGAGTCAGGCAAGGCAGAAACAGGGAGACGATTTAGGAGCTGTTGCTGTAACATAGGTGCACCAGTGGAGAAAGGTTTGGATTCTGATATATTTTGAAGGTGTAACAGGATTTGCTCATGGATTGGATTTGGGATACAAGAGAAGAAGAGGAGTCAAGTAGGATTCACAGGTTTTCTCCCAGGCTGTGGGCTTGAGAAGCCACAAGATGCAACGGGGACCCTGGGGGCGGGGCCCACTTCATGGGGTGAGCAGGGAGACCAAGGGATGGGTTAGTTTGATGTTTCTGGTGGATGTCCCCACATGATGTCAGTAGGCAGTTGGATAGGAGTGATAGTGAATAAAAGTTTCAAAAGACAACTTTTTGTTACAGTTGGTACCCAATTCCATGTAACGGCTCTACTGTGTTTTCTGTGATCAAGCTTCCTGTGCTCTGCTGCTCTGTATGATTAAGTGATGAGTGAAAAACTTGCAAGACATCAGTGGGATGAGGTGACACTGTCCATCTTTGCCTCAGCCCTGCCTGTGACAGTGGACATTCCTAGAGAACATACTGTGTGCTAAGGACTTGGCGTGCATTATTTTATAATACTGTGTATCTGGAGATATGCTTGATCTCAAATTAAGAAACTTCTGCAGTATTCGAGCCTGCAAGTGCAGAGAGCTCAAACCCTGGCTGCCTGGCTGCAAAGCCCATGCTCTTGAGCTTTTTTTCAAGTCATTATCTGTATGGCTCACATAAGGGGGCAGTGATAACCTCTTTGCTGTCAGGGGCACTATCGTCATTATCCAGATGAAGTAGGTGCAATGAATTATTAAGACCCATTTTATTGATGAAGGCTAACTAACTTGCCCCATGTCGTACAGCTGCTAAGTGGTGGTTATGGGTTGAATTGCGTCCTCCAAAAAAGATAGGTTCTCGTCTTAACCCCCAGTATCTCAGAGTGTGACCTTATTTGGAGATCTGGTCTTTACAGAGCTAATCGAGTTAAAGTGAAGTCACTAGATTAGGGTGGGCCCTGATGCACTCGGACTAGAGTCCTTCTAAAAGGGGGCAATTTGGACTCAGACACAGACATGCACAGAGGGAAGACCCCATATGAAAATGAAGGCAGAGGTCTGGCTGATGCAATTATAAAGCAAGGAACACTGGAGATTGCCAGCAAACTTCCAGAAGCAAGAGGAGCAGTCTGGAGGTATTCTCCCTCACAGCCCCCAAAGGAACCAGCCAGCTGACACCTTGAGCTAGGACTTCTGGCCTCCAGAACTCAGAGACAATCCTCTTCTGTTGTTTAAGCCATCCAATGTGTAGTGCTACGTTACAGCAGCCTTAGCAAAGTAATACAGTGATAGAACCAAGATAGACCGAACACCTAGGTGCTGGGGATATGGCATTGAACACAAAGTTCATAAGGCTTTGTTGGCAGAAGGCAGACAATGAATAAATATGTGATATCCGGTGCTGAATGCTAAGGAAAAATAAACCAGGGAAGGGAAGTAGGGTAGTGAGGAAGGAGGGTGGGGTGCTCTGAAATGTGACATTTGAGATTTGAGTAGAGGCCTGGATGCAGTGAGCAAGCTGGTGGGGAGACCATCTGGGGTGTGGGACTGTGTCCAAGGTACAGTAGGGGGTGGGTGTGACTGGAGTAGAGAGGTGAGAGGAGATGAGGGAGGAGAGATAGCCAGGGCAGATGACGGGGTTTTGTTCTGCAAGGGAGGAGAAGCCAGGTGACTTCTGCCTTGCCTGCTGGAAGAATCCTGGCTGATGCGTGGGCAGTGAGCCCGAGCGCAGGAGCCTGCTGGGGTGGCAGTGGGCAGCTTTTGTGGTCAGATCAGAGTTACTGGAGGTTCAGGAAGTGCTGGATGGAGCAAGCCCCGGTCAGTGTTGGCAGCTACCTAACTTCTGGGAGACTCACAACTGTATTCAGGGAACCTTAGTAGGAGTTGATGTGAATAAGGGATTTAAGGCCGTGGTGGTGGTCAGGCTTCCTGAGCTCATGGGTGTACACAGAGATTCAGTGAGTAGGTGGGTGATGAATTAGTAAAAAAATCTTCATAATGCAAATGGAAGCAATATTATAGGTTAATAGTAAGGTTAGATCAAGATACTTTTTAATTAAGGTAGGTGATTGCTGGTTATAAAACGTAAACTGTAGACAGAACAGAAGGCTCATCTAGCTCCAGGCTTGGCAAATGAGGAAACTGAGCCCCAAAAGGTCTTGGTTTGTCAGACTATCTTCGCGTTCTAAGTATATCAGGGTTTTTGTTTGTTTGTTTGCCAAACTTACAGTATGATTTTGAGATTTTTATGTAGTAGAAAAAGTTTATCTTTGATTGCTTTCAGGTGTATCAACATGAATAGGGTAGATTTTGCTTAATTGTTTATCTGAGATGCCGGGCCATCATCTTTCACTGATTATTTTTAGATAAATTTTAATTAACAGGCGGCATGTTGAGCTCTTATGAACCCAACCACTTGCCAAGCCTGGATTACGACTTTGATTATTGAAATGAAGGACAGTAGAAATGAATAAACTCTGGGCATTTGAAAATCTTATCACCGAAACATCTTTTTTAAAAACTTCATAATGGTCCTAAATGAAGCACCTTTTTTGTGGCTTTTTTTCGGTACCACTTTGTTTCACAAAATGGCCAGAAAGCAGGTGACACGAATAATGAGAAATAGGAGGTGCTGGGTATTGTGATATGTTTCAGCTTCTCAAGTCTTATCGCTTAATGATGACACCTCCTTGGTAAAGCACAGCCCCCCTGTGGCATCTCAGAATTAGCACTATTTGGGGAAGAACATGGGCTGGAGATGGGAGACCTGGTGAACTGTTCTGGTCTACAATAAACTGATTAGCCCCGGGACCTCTTTTGCCTGGAAACTTGAGGAGTCTGAGCTGGATCTCGATTTTTTTTTTTTTTAATGTTTTTATTTATTTTTGAGACAGAGAGAGACAGAGCATGAGCAGGGGAGGGGCAGAGAGGGAGGGAGACACAGAATCCAAAGCAGGCTCCAGGCTCTGAGCTGTCAGCACAGACCCTGACGCATGGCTCGAACTCACGGACTGTGAGATCATGACCTGAGCTGAACCGACTGAGCCACCCAAGCGCCCTTGGATCTCGATTTTTACCCTAGTCCTAGTCAACTACTTTTCTCTGTTAGATCGTGTTAGTTCAGATAAAGCCCCTTTGGTCTGAGGTCTTATGTTAATCAGCTAAGGCTGTCATAGCAAAATCCCACAGGCTGGGTGACTTAACGGAAATTAACTTTCCCATAGTTCTGGAGGCTAGAAGTCCAAGATCAAGGTGCCGGCCGAGGTGGTTTCTTTTGAGGCCTCTCTCTTTGGCTTGTAGGCAGCCAACTTCTCACTCGGATCTCATGTGGTCTCTCCAGTGTGCATGTCTGTGTCTTGATGTCTTACAAAGGCATCAGTCATATTGGACGTTCCCTAGACAGTCACATTTTGCCGTAGTTATCTTTCTAAAGTCCCTGTCTCCAAATATAGTCATACTGTGAAGTATTAGAGATTAGGGTTTCAACTTATGAATTTTGGGGGATACAATTTAGCCTGTAACAGGGTCTGACAATGAAGCACAGATTGTTTTTCCATGTAAATCAGTTTTTTCAAAAAGCTCATTTCTGATGGCATCCCGGATGGTTTTTCATCACATCCCTTATGGAACAGTAGAGTGTTACTTCCTTAATCTTTTTTTATTGCCCCACAGTGTCGTGAAGAACTTCACTTCTCATATGCATGGTGATTCAATGTGTGCCAAGAACTTCTGAGTCACTCTGGGCCACCTTCCTGGCTGTCTTAGTCTGTGTGAGCTGCTATAACGAAATAACCCCAGACTGGGCTTCTGAACAGCCAGCCTTTCCCAGTTCTGGAGGCTGGGAGTCAAATCTGGGCACCGGCAGATTCAGGGCCTAGTGCGGGCTGCTTCCTGGTTCACAGTGGCGGTCTTGTATCACCTCCTCACCTGGCGGAAGGGGCGGGAGAGCCCTGTGAGGTCCTTTCTCTAAGGGCACTAACCTCATGAGGGCCACCTCCCACAGCCACCCCCACCCCCCACTAATACCGTCATCGCACTGTGGGACACAAACATTCAGACTGTGACACTAATGATTGGTGTCCCATTTGACTGCACCTCACTAGCCCTGCACCAGTTTTTTCACAAGGGCCTAGTTGTGGGGTGTCTTTTTGGCGGGGGACATTGTCCTTTCCCACGTGTCTCTCTATGTCCTCCTCCTCAGCCTCTTCAAGCTTCCAGTGAGATGTGGTTTAAATCACTGCTCCAGATCCCCTCTAGCCGGTGACCCGGGGTAGGGCCTCAACCCCTCTCAGCCTTCACTGTTTATGACTTGTAGCTCTGAGCCTGTGTGATGCCCGGTTCCGTCTTGTCATCTTACTTTGGGGGTCCCACGTGTTAGAGTGTGGTACCTCAGTTTGGGGCAGATATTGTAGTCATTTTCCAGCAACCTTCTGCTGCTGTGACCCTGGGGGTGGAAGTTGTCAGTTAAGTGTGGTGTCAGTGTCATATTGGAAAGATGTGGCCTGAGTGCCTTCTGGGAAGAGACCAAATTGAGAGCCTGTCTTTGGCAGTTACTGAATCTTCATGGGTCGGTAAACTAGAACGGGTGGTAAGCACAAGGCCCATTGGCTTCTGGCAACGTGCTGATTGTCTTGGCACCAGAACTTCGGTCCTGGAGACATAGCTAGTTAACAGAATGTCAGGCAGAGCTCCTGATCCTAATGTGAGGCAGAGGCTGCCGGGTCCTCTGCTGCTGTTCGGGCCTTCTCCTCTCGGTAGGTGACGCACGGAGCTCAGACGGCATTGTGGCTTCTCACCCTCTCGCAGGTTCTCCAGAAGGGGCTGAGGATCAGCACGGGCGTCGCTGGTTTGGGCGTGTGGTGGCCGCCTCATGTGAGCCTCTCAAACACATGTCGGCATGAGGCTGGCATGGTCCTTTGGAAAGAACATTTCTGTGCTGAAATCGGGAGGCTGTTATCCTTTTGATAATTTATAGCTAGGGTAGTGTATATGTTTTGCATGTGAGCAGAGGATATTTTTGCTGTTCTTTGAGGTCTGCTGGTGGGGCAGAAATAGTCCAGATTCGGGCAGGTGATTTGTTCCTCCAGCAATCTAATGACAAAAACCCATCTTGGGGGAGGGAGCAGGGAAGCTCATCTAGCAGAATTGAGTTTATGGACAAGGGTAAGAGCTTGTTGTCTGCTCACGTTTTATAAATTCTGTCAAGAAAGTTATGAAACTAGAAATTTCCTGTCAGCCATTGTAAGGAAAGTGCTATGAACCGAATTATGTCTCCCCCAACCCCACCAAACTTGTACGTTGGAGGCCTAACCCTTAGTGTGACTGTATCTCAAAACACATCTTCAGGAGGTAATTGAGGTTAAATGAGGTCATTCATTAGCGTGGGGCCCTAAGCCAATAGGAAGGTGTCCTTCTGAGAAGAGGGACAGAGCGAGAGATGGCTCTTCCCCATGTGAGCACACAGTGAGGAGGTGCCCTCTACAAACCAGGAGAACCCAGTCAGCCAGCACCTCGATCTGGGACTTCCTGCGTCCAGAGCTGTGAGACATAAGTTTCTGTTGTTTGAGCCCCCTGGTCTGCGGTATTTGTTGCAGCAACTCAAGCAAACTAATGCAGAAGGAATTGAATTAAATGTGGCTATTTTTCAAAAAGGACAACTGATTGAACACGAATACCTGTATTCAAGCTTGTATTTGAGCCAAATGCAGGCATTCCCATTTATTTATCTTTTTTCAAATGGTGTTTTCCCTTTTCCTTTCCTTTTTTTTTTTTTACAGCTTTGTTGGCATGCGATAAACTAGATGTACTTAAAGTGAATAGTTTGATGAGTTTTGACTCGTGTCTATCCCTGTGAAACCATCCCCACGCGAAGATAATAGGGTGTATCTGTCACCCCCAGAAACATTCTCATGCCCTTTTGCAGTCTCTCCTTCCCTCCCATCTCTGCCCCCTTCTCCAGGCAACCATGGATCTGCTTTCTATCACTATAACGCTGGTTTGCATTTTCTAAAATTTTATATAAACAGAATCAAAGGGCATATACTCTTTATTCCCCGGTCTGGTCTCTGTCGCTCGGCAGAACTGTTTTGAGAGTCATCCAGGCTGTTGTGTAGGTGGAGAGTTCACTCCTTTTTACTGCTGAGCAGGATGCCATGGGTATATATCATTTATTTGCCCATTTTCCTATTAATGGACATTTGGGTCGCTTCCAGTGGATATATATTTAACTTTTTTAAAAAACCTGCCGGATCGTTTTCAAGACCGGTCGTGTCATTTTTCACCCATTCGGCAGTGTATGGGAACTCCATATATTCCGTACTCTTGCCAGTGCTTGGTACGGACAGTCCTTAATTTAGCCGTTTTAGTGGGACTACAGTACTGGCTCCTTGTGGCTTTTGCATTTCCCAAAGAACTACTCATTAGACAGTTAGTACACGATCACTGTAAATTTGTGTTGATCTTCTGGAAGCACAACACAAAGATAACCATAAGAATCTGTGCTATTTTATTGTATGTAATAGACAAAAAAGTGGAAGTAGCCCCCCTCGATGGGGGGGGTGGTGGCAGGAGTCTAAGTCATGCCACAACAGGATGATGATGGATGTAGCCATCTGGATGGAGTAGTCTTACAGTCACCTGAGCGAAAAATGCTTATGATAAGATAAGGGGACAAAAAAAAAAAAAAAAAAAAAAAAAAGGGCTAGTTGACCAGTTCATCTATAGCTCTAGTCTTGTATGTGGGAGAGAAGAAGAGAGAGAGGGAGGTTGTATGGAAGGGGACAAAGTCTGGAAGCCCTTTAGTGTGGGACTGGTTTGCTTCCAGTTTTCCCTGAAGCTCTAAGGAACATCTCTCCCCACATGTCTGTTTTTGCCAAGGTCCATCGAGGTGGGGGCAGGGGCCGTGTCAGTGGGCAGGGAGCTCAGCCTTCGGACACATGAGTCTGTGTTCTGCTCATCCGTGTGTGTTGGTGCCAAAGCTATGCCCTTGAACCACCATGCTATAGAGTGTGTCTGTCTATACCAACCAACCCCCTCTGCTCTTTCGGAATTTTTATACCATTGCCAGGTCATTTTCCTGCAGATGGACTTCGGAGTCATTCGTAAAGTGAAAGGAGTCCTTGAGGGGTTGACTGGTATTAGGTAACAACTGTAGACTATTTGGGGGAAGAGGTGACATCTTTACACAGTTGGCTCTCCCGCGTGGAAATGCAGGCATTCTCTTCATTGATGAGAGAGTATTCACTTTTGTCCCTAAGAACTTAATCATTTTTCTGGCATAAGTCCTTCCTGTTTCCTAAATGTATTAGATATTTTATACGTGTACTTTTGCTGTATGACTGGGTTTATTTCCCACTCTGTGTTTTAACTGGTTGTTGGTAAGTAGGAAGTGATTAACTTGCAGGATTTGAAAACTGGCCATCTTAGTGAATTTATCTCTCACTTATTTTCAGCTAGTTGTTTTGAGTTCTTTAGCTAGACAAGCATACATATGATCAATCAATACTGAATTCGTGTTTTTTCCTATTTTGCTAGTAGCAGTTACTGGAACAATGTTAAATAATGATGACACCTGTGGTATATCAGTTACAGAAATGTCAGCTGCCGTAACAGAGCCGTCCAAAAATCCGGAGCCACCAGTGAGATGGAAGTTTCTTGCTCGTGTACTGGTTCAGCGTGGTGTTCCAGATGGGCAGCTCTCTTCCCCACGGTCGTTCTAGCGACCCAAGCCCAGGACTCTGCCATCTTTAACACATGGCTTGCAGAGTTGCTCTGTTCGCTGCCATTCTGTTCCCTGGGAAGGGGGATCAGCATATAGGAGCGTGCAGAGACCTTAATGCCACACATTACCTCCACTCGTATCTTCAAGGGAGAAAATTACCCTCTGGCCGCGCAGCCAGGGCCCAGCCACAGCCTTACCACAGAAGCAGGGAGCACGATTCGGGTGCACCTTGCAGTCCCCACGCCCACCTGGCGCACGTGGATTCTGATGGTGGTGCCTCCTGTTTCACTGTTATCTCAGCGCTCTAGGTCCATCAGATTGCTGTCTCCTCAGACATCACTTTATTCATTCTTTACTAACTTTAATGACTTCTCATCTTTACGTGGCCAGAAAGCATGGCATGTCATTGCCTGATCAGTTTGTAAAGTGTTGAATTGCTCTTTTCAAAGCAGCACAGTTCTGCCTTACACCTTATTCATGTGCTTTTGGTGATGATTGTACTTAAACTAGTTCTCTCAGTGGCAGAGGTACGCCTTGGAAATCAATCTGCTGGAAGGTGCGCTAATTCAGATGTTGTGGAATGAAGGAAGGGGCGCTGAACTTGGAGGCAGAGCTCCCGGGGGCGCCTGGGTGGCTCAGTCGGCTGAACGCCTGACTCTTGATTTCAGCTCAGGTCATGATCTCACAGTTTGTGGGATCGGGCCTCACATCAGGCTGCGTGCTGACAGCATGGAGCCTGCTTGGGATTCTCTCCCCACCTCCCAATCTCTCTGCCCTCCCCCACTCACGTGCATACTTGAGTTCTCTCTCTTAAAAAAATAAACTTTTAAAAAAACAGAGCGCCCTGGTTTATGTTCAAGCTCACCGCTGCTTAGACTGAGATACACGTGCTGGATGTCTCCCCAGCTGCTCACCCCCTGCCTCCTCGTCGGAAGAACCCAGCTATGTGTAGGCATCAGGTAACAATGTGCTGCAGGGTGGCAGCTCCCATCTCCCAGCCTCAGAGGTCAATGCTGCTGGTCTACGACTTCTTCCTAGTGATTCCATTTCCCTGGGCAGGGATTGATTCAGACACGAGCATGTGACCTTCTCTGACCTATGAGGTGTGGCCAGCTGGCTTCTGGAAAGGGTTTCCTCTAATACGAAGAGACAGGAAAGGAACCAACACTTGACGTTTTGTTCCTCTCTTTAATTGAGGGGGAATTTAGGGCTGATATGTGGCAGACATCTGAGGCCACAGTAGGAAAAGGCTGAGGATAAGTCAACTCACCGTGAGAAGCACACAAGCATGAAAAGGTTCACGTGCTTTTAGGATGTCACTAAGCCCTTTGCATTAGCCAAATACAGGAATATGCTCCCCGAGACCAGTTTCTTGGTCTTGGTGCTGGTGACCTTCCGTGATGGGGCAGGGAGTGCTGCCCTGGGCGTTATAGAATGTTCATCAGCATCCTGGCCTTTGTCCACATCCCACCCCCAAACCCCATTATAACAGCCAAAAATGCCTCCAGACATGGTCACATGTCCCTAGGGCAAAATTGCCCCAGTTTGGGAATCACTGCTCTAGACTTTAGGTTGTGCTGTAGGTTGTGAGGTGATACGTTTCTTCATTGAGATTTGTATACTTGGATATCCTGTGCTTTACAGCCCAAAGCTTGGTAACTGAGTCTGCAACCTTGGACCATCCTTAACCCGTGGGAGCCTGTTTCCTCTGGGGGCAGAAGCAGGCACGCTTGTTTCTCAGCAGTAAAGGTGTTTATGTGTCCTTAAGAGGCATGGAATGTCCCCTGCTGATCTGTGCCCTCGCCATCTGCACCGGCGTGGTTCTGGTTGGCATCAGGCATTTTCAGAGAAACTGCAGAGGATTTTCTGTCTCCCCACCTGCACGGGTTTCACCGTCAGTGCAGAAGCCCCGTTGTGTTTCTGAGGAGGCAGTGTTCCTTGAGTGCCTGCTTTATGCCAGCCATGTGTTCAGCGTCTTGGTTCTGAGGGTCCCGGGCAGTTTTATAGCTGCTGGGGTTTGCAGAGTGGAGCCAGCTTTGGGCTTGAATGGATCTGGAAAGAGCCAGGCTTTCACACCTTGGTCACCGTCCCTGTGTGCCTGGTTAGCAGCCTTTTCCCTCCCCCTCACCAAGAGCTACCATGTTCTTCAGCTGTCCCTGCTTTTATGCAGCTGGCTTGTCTCAGGGACTGGGAAGCAGAGGAAGAGCAGAGAGGAGGAGACGCACAGGTCAGGTTCGGATCAGCTTGAACAGGCAGTGCAGCGTTGGGGCGGTGTGTTCTTCTTCTTCACCCCGGCTTGTGACTCTGAATTACATTCCTTGCTGCACGCGCGGGTCACAGGAGCCCAGTGCGTTCCGGTGCCCGAGGCTTTTGTGGGCTGTCAGAGCCAGAGCGCTGGGAAGATGTGTCCCAAGCTCCACACAGCCCTGCTGAACCCATTTTGCTTCAACGTTGAGGATCGGGAAGTGCTGCTCTGGAGCTCTCTAGAGAAACCTCTGCCCAGGAGGGGATAATATTCAGTCCCATTTGAGCGTGCCAGTTCTGTTCTTCTGGCTGTGACTTTGAAAGAATATGGAGTTCTATGAGTAGAACTTTTGGGACTGAAGCGTGTTTGGGATTTGTAATGAGACTGTTTCTCCAAGATACTCTTGCTGCTTTTTTGGCTCTGACTTGAACAAGTTGGTTTCCACATAATAGGCTTTTGGTTTGTTTGTTAAATATATCATTTGTGTGTGGATTAAAATACGTTTGAAAAGCAGAAAAGAACATATGCCCAGACACTGAGTCATTTAGTATCTTAATGGTAGGCTTTTATTAGATCTTCTGGTTTATGGTTATAAATTCTTCAAGTATTTTGTGTTGTCTATATCATGTATGTTTCCGTGTTTAGTTCTGAAGGGCGTGTTTGCCCTTCTAATTCACTAATTCATTTCCTTTCGTGTGGTTCACTATCTAACTCTGCTGCCGTGACCTTCTCCCACCCTTTTCCATCACCCCTGAGCTTCTTGGCTCATAGCCCCCAAAATAGAATGATTCTCTTTACTGAGCCCCCCTTACATGCTTGTCACTCATTGTTTTTTCAAACCCGTAATTCTCCGAAGTTGGTGTCATTCAACCCCTTTTACTGGTGAAGGCACTGAATGCAGGTCAGGCTTGCTTGAGGCTTCTTAGTTCAGCATCCCGTGTTTCAGCTCAGCCAGCACGGCCGCAGCACCCACACACGGGTGCCTGGGTGTAAGGGAGGGCTCAGGACCTGCACCGCAGCCGGGAAAGAGTAAGATGTGTCTGGAAACCTGGAAAGCGTCACAGCTAGCCGTCTAAAGTTTCCATGTGGAAGACTGGGAAAATCGCCATTAGTGGTGAGAGGGAGTGGCTTCTACGATCTAGATGTTGTAATAAACTCAGAAGGGGAAAAATAAAGAGCAATACTGGAACACGTGTGTCGCAGCTTGCCCTCCGTGAGGTAGCGATGCGTCTGTCACGTTGTGTTTTAAAAGGAGTTTCCCGACCCAGTGTGGAGATTCCCCAGTCCTCTCAAGCGAGAGCCTGGGGTGCACCCCGTGATCCCGTCGAATGCACTCTTTGTTAATCCCGATGCCCTGGGGAAGTGGGAACAGCATGAACGTGGAACCTTTCAGCTCCTTTTGAGTCTGGCCTGTGTGCTCCGGGGAACTTGTGCCCAGCAGGGCAGCTGAGCAAGGCTGGTGCCCCGATGGGACCCCAGGTCACCTGATTCCGAGCCCGTGCTCATCATCACGGGGCCCCTGCCCCTGCCTCTCCTTGTCATGAGTTAGACCAGCACAGCATTCCCCCCACAGCCCAGCCAGCTCCGGTTAAGCTCAGAAAAATGGATTCCCGAGACAGCCCCACAGAGGCTGGGGCCCAGGGCTTGTGGTATCATCAGGTAGTCAGCGGTGGCTCTGGCTGGGGTTGGCCTGCCATGTGCCCCCCCACTCCTCACCCCCAGCCCGGCCCTGGACAGCCCACCGCTCTGCCTTTGGGCCGCGCTTTGTAACGTCTCCCGCCTTTGTGTGTGCTCAGCCTTTGCTTGTGCTCCTCTGTAGGCAGCATGGTGTTTGCTCAGAAAGTATAAGTTAATATCAGCTATAGCAGTAAGGTGGAGCTGATTCAAAAGGGACAAAAATAAGCGTAAGGAATTTTAAAAGCAGAAACATATTCTTGTGCGTCTCTACCTCCTGTGGAAGGTTGAGTGAACCAGAGGCCGTGGTGCCCTGCCAGGGTTGTGGGGTGTGGGTGCTGTGACCCTGGTCGAGAGCGGACTGCTCACTCAGTTCACTGTGCTGTGGGCTGGTCCTGAGCGGTCAGCTGACACGTCCCGCGCAGGACAGTCATGTTGCAGCCCGTGACCTTTTTAAAGAAGGAAGCTCTTCTTTTACAGAGGGGTTGAGCCCGTGTCACTCCCCCAGTTAAACAAAAGCTGGCTTCATTGGTTATCTGTGAAATCTCAACATCCTGTAGTGGCTGTTAGGGGGCCTGTCTGTCCTCCTCCTGTCTCTAGCCCTCCCCAGCTGGTGTGGTGGCTGAGGCACTGCCATGTCAGGTAAGGCGTGACACACTCTACCATCCCCACCTTCAGCACTTGGCCTACTTTAGTGTGGGGAGTCCTGGCCACTTTGTTATTACTCAGTGTCCTGTTTTCCTTCTGTCTGAAGGGCATCGCGGGTGTCCCTTGGCCAAGTATTTAATGAGTGTTCAAGCTCGTGCTACCTGGCCAGCCTTACTCACTGTTCGGCTTCGTTCTCATAGCATGAAATGAACATCCTTTTCGAGATGACCAACTTCCAGAAGGAAGACCTGCTGGTATTTTATCATTCGCTTGACGCGAGACCTGCTTTAAAATTGGCTTGCTTGAGTTTCTTTATAGATGGGCATCTGGCATTCTGAATTCCAAAGTCAGGGTGATCACCGCGCAAAAGCAGGTTTGGGCGAGCTCTTCTAGGAACTTTTTTTTTCTTAATGTTTATTTTTGAGAGAGAGAGAGAGAGAGAGAGAGAGAGAGAGAGCGCGCGAGCGAGCGCGTGTGCGCACAAGCAGGGGAGGGTCAGAGAGAGGGAGACACAGAATCCGAAGCAAGCTCTAGGCTCTGAGCTGTCAGCACAGAGCCCGACGCGGAGCTCAAACTCACGAACTGTGAGATCATGACCTGAGCTGAAGTCAGACACTTAACCTACGGAGCCACCCAGGCACCCCGAAACTTTTTAACAATCAAATATAACTCACTCCCTTACCCATATTGTTAAATGACCCTTTAAAATTTTCTTAATTGTGATAAAATACACTTCACATACAATTTGCCTTAAACCATGTTTAAGTGCATTAAGTTACTTTTTTGAGTCGGTGGTCTACCCTTTTGGAATTTTTAATCACATTTCTTACACGGAATGGTCTCTAAATTGTGCTGAGAGTCCTAGAAGACGTCAGACTGTCAGATAGGCTGACAGTTTACTGTCAGAGTTTAACAAAGTGCGACACAGATGTTGTCTTGGGTGGGGCAAAGTGAGACACTTCCTGGTCTCTATTAATGAAGCTTGGATGTGGTTCAAACCTTTTTTTTTTTTTCCCAAACTTATGTTTTTTAAGGTTTTTTTTATTATTTTCAGGTCAACCTGCTGAGCCTACACATACAATGAAGTCCAAAATATTATAATTGTATCTTGATTATAGCTGAAGGAATGTTTTTAAAATAGTGTAGTTCTTGAGGAAAATAAGGAAGGAAGGTTTATTTCTGGTTTGATCCTAGCTTTTCCTTTCTGTTTAGCACTTTTCCAAGTGACTCTGAAAACACGGCCATTTTTTCCTTCCAGATTCATGAGTTTCCCTGAGATGTCTCTTCTGTAGCTGAAGAATGTTTCTCATCTTTTTTTTTCTTTTAGTAAACATCGTTTTTATTCCGTGTTTACCATGCGTGTTGTAGATGGAATATAAATACATATATTATATACTATACCTGTATACTTATCCGTATCTGTTTGTCAATGTATCTGTTAACTTGCTTGGGTTTTGGGTTTCCTAAAAAACACAACCCAAACAGTTTCTGAAACTTCCCTGGAAATACTCACTGGGCTTTGCCCGCCGGAGAAGCAAGCGTCTGCATAGAGGCTGGCAGGAAAGAGGCAGAGTCGCGCGGCCCTCCCTCGTCCACACCAGGGGTCCAGTCTTGGCAGCTCTTAAACAGCTGGGAACGGATGAAGGGAAATCAGGAGTTTTCAAGCAGTGGAAGCTGGACTCAGTTCAAGGTGGCTAGTTTGCTATTGAAGGGTTGGAAACACTCAGGAGAGGCTGGACCCAAGTCCCCGGGTCCCTTCAGGGTTTATTAAAAGGAGTTCCTTTGTTCTCTGATAAGGAAAGAGTTTGTGGTTTGTCCAACATGCAAACATCGCTCGAGAGTTCATGGTTCTTGTAGCCCGGCCGCAGGAGCGGTTGGGTGAAACACAGCATTCATTTCTTTTTCCTTTTGGGGTGATAAAATCTACGTAATATAAAATTTGCCGTTTCAACTAGGTGAGTGTACAGTTCAGGGGCATACAACAGTCACCACCATCCGAACCTGAACCTGTTCCCATTAGACACAAACACTAGCTCCACTCACTGCCCCTCCCCCGACCCCTCCCATGCTGCTTTCTGTATCTGTGGATCTGACTGCGTTAGGTCCCTCACTTAAGGGGAGTCATAAAGGATTTGTCCTTTTGCGTCTGGTTTCTTTCACTGAGTGCAATGCCTTCAGGGGCCCTCCATGTTGTAGCACGTCAGAATTTCTTTCCTTCCTTCCTTTTTTTTTTTTTTTTTTTTTTTTTAAATTTAACGTTTATTTATTTTGAGAGACAAAGACAGAGTGCCAGTCGGGGAGGGGCAGAGAGAGAGGAAGACACAGAGTCCAAAGCAGGCTCCAGGCTGTCAGCACAGAGTTTAATGCGGGGCCCAAACCCATGAACTGTGAGATCATGACCTGAGCCGAAGTTGGACACTTGCCCGGCTGAGCCACCCAGGTGCCCCACAATTTCCTTCCTTTTTAAGGCCAAGTAATATTCACTGTATGTATAGACCACATTTGGTTTATCAGTTCATTGACATTTGGGTGTTTTTCACCTTTTGGCTGTTGTGAACAGTGCTGTAGTGACCATGGGTGTGCAAATATCTGTTTGATATTTGCTCTCAGGTCTTTTGCACGTGTACCCAGCAGTGGGGTTACTGGATCATATGGTAGTTTGGTAAACAAGTCAAATGTTTAATCTTTTGAGGGGCCACCATGCACAATGCTGTGTGCACAGTGATTACACCATTTTACATGCCCATCGCCAGTGCCCAGCACTCCGTTTTGAAACCTTCTAGGCCAGGGCTATTCTAAATAGAACATTCACTTTTTCAAAAGCAGTGACAGCTCTGGGCATCTGGCTTGATCTCACTCTCAGAGAGGATGCGGCAGAATGCCTCCAATTTCCAACTGAGAAGTGCTTTTCAGATCCTAAAAGTGGGCCAGCCACATGGGCCAAGCACTTCCGCATGTCCAGGGATGCCTAAGTGACAGCTTCCAGGTAGAGGAGCTCCTGAAAAAAGACACGGTGGCTCAAACACCACCCTGAGCTCTGAATCTTTAGCAGCCAAAGTGGCAGAGTGAATCATTGGATGACTCATTCTCATCTAAGTTTGCCCTGAAAACATGGAGCCGTTCCCCCCATTGCCATGCATTAGCCCTCAACGAGAATAAAGGAAAAGTCTTAGAAAGGGAGTCTTCTAAAGGGACACCACTTTGTGACCACTGACCAGAAGCAACTGGCTCTTCCTTCACTGGTCCCCCTCCCCCCCACCGCCCCCAGCTTCTGCACACAGGGTAGGGTGATGGCGAGCAGATCACTGTTTCCTTAATGGCATCAAGAGTTAGGTTATGTTCCCCTTCAGGCATGTTTGCGAGATGCTACTTAGTACTGCCCACACAGAAGGTGTTTTTAGGGGCTTCTCGTGGCTCAGTCGGTTAGGCGTTCAGCTTCGGCTCAGGTCACGATCTTACTTACAGTTGGTGAGTTTGAGCCCCGCATCCAGCTCTCTGCTCTCAGTGCAGAGCCTGCCTCAGATCCTCTGTCCCCCACTCTCTCTCTGTCCCTCCCCTGCTTGCACTCTCTCTCTCTCTCTCTCTCTCAAAAATAAACAATAAACATTTTAAAAAGTGTTTTTAAATAGGGCCCCCAACCTCCTTTCCTGCATGAAGTCCATCACTCTGGGGGAGGAGGTGCTCTGTCTAAGGGAATCCCTTATTTCAGAAAGTGCTTTAAATGCACTACAGACAAAGCGTTTCACTGGCAATTCTTTTTTTTTTTAAGTTTTTTATTTTATTTTTTATTTTTTAAAATTTACATCCAAATTAGCATATAGTGCAACAATGATTTCAGGAGTAGATTCCTTATTCACTGGCGATTCTAATCTCCAGTTTTAAGGCTTGCAAAATGTTTAGAAATTTTGCCTCAAATATTATTTAAGAAGTGATACTTTATTATCCCTTTTAATCTTCAGCATTGGTGTTTATCTTTGCCTCTGTCTTCCTAAAAGTAAATTTCATGTTCTCCCAACTCTACCTCCTCTGTGCAGATTTCCTTTTTTGCTTTAGGGTCTCTTGGGATTTTCATCATATTTTGGGTCTGCAGTGATCTTACCACCAAACATAAGAGCTGTTTGAGTTTTGCTTTTCTGATTTGATATATTTTTCACCCTTCCTCATCAGCACCCCTAACTAGTGTCCTTGTTTGCTTTTGTGACAATAAAGGGCATTATCTGTAAACAACTGGGTATCAGTCCATTCTTTTATTATTTTTTTAGAGAAACTTTTTAAAATTTGTTTTTTAATGTTTATTCATTTTTGAGATGGGGGTGGAAGGGAGAGAGAGAGAGAGAGAGAGAAAGAGAGAGAGAGAGAGAGAGAGAGAGAGAGAGAGAGAATCCGAAGCGGGCTCTGCACTGACAGCCGAGAGCCCCATCTGGGACTTGAACTCACGAACCATGAGATTATGACCTGAGCCAAAGTCAGACACTTAATGACTGAGCCACCCAGGTCCCCCATCAGTCAATTCTTTTAAAATTTTTTTTAAAGTTTATTTATTTATTTATTTATTTATTTATTTATTTATTTATTTATATATGAAATTTATTGACAAATTGGTTTCCATACAACACCCAGTGCTCATCCCAAAAGGTGCCCTCCTCAATGCCCCTCACCCCCCTCCCCCCCTACCACCCCCCATCAACCCTCAGTTTGTTCTCAGTTTTTAAGAGTCTCTTATGGTTTGGCTCTCTCCCACTCTAACCTCTTTTTTTTTTTTTCCTTCCCCTCCCTCATGGGTTTCTGTTAAGTTTCTCAGGATCCACATAAGAGTGAAAACATACGGTATCTGTCTTTCTCTGTATGGCTTATTTCACTTAGCATCACACTCTCCAGTTCCATCCACGTTGCTACAAAAGGCCATATTTCATTTTTTCTCATTGCCACGTAATATTCCATTGTGTATATAAACCACAATTTCTTTATCCATTCATCAGTTGATGGACATTTAGGCTCTTTCCATAATTTGGCTATTGTTGAGAGTGCTGCTATCAACATTGGGGTACAAGTGGCCCTATGCATCAGTACTCCTGTATCCCTTGGATAAATTCCTAGCAGTGCTATTGCTGGGTCATAGGGTAGGTCTATTTTTAATTTTCTGAGGAACCTCCACACTGCTTTCCAGAGCGGCTGCACCAATTTGCATTCCCACCAACAGTGCAAGAGGGTTCCCGTTTCTCCACATCCTCTCCAGCATCTATAGTCTCCTGATTTGTTCATTTTGGCCACTCTGACTGGCGTGAGGTGATACCTGAGTGTGGTTTTGATTTGTATTTCCCTGATAAGGAGCGACGCTGAACATCTTTTCATGTGCCTGTTGGCCATCCGGGTGTCTTCTTTAGAGAAGTGTCTATTCATGTTTTCTGCCCATTTCTTCACTGGGTTATTTGTTTTTCGGGTGTGGAGTTTGGTGAGCTCTTTATAGATTTTAGATACTAGCCCTTTGTCCGATATGTCATTTGCAAATATCTTTTCCCATTCGGTTGGTTGCCTTTTAGTTTTGTTGGTTGTTTCCTTTGCTGTACAGAAGCTTTTTATTTTCATAAGGTCCCAGTAATTCACTTTTGCTTTTAATTCCCTTGCCTTTGGGGATGTGTCGAGTAAGAGATTGCTACGGCTGAGGTCAGAGAGGTCTTTTCCTGTTTTCTCCTCTAGGGTTTTGATGGTTTCCTGTCTCACATTCAGGTCCTTTATCCATTTTGAGTTTATTTTGGTGAATGGTGTGAGAAAGTGGTCTAGTTTCAACATTCTGCATGTTGCTGTCCAGTTCTCCCAGCACCATTTGTTAAAGAGGCCGTCTTTTTTCCATTGGATGTTCTTTCCTGCTTTGTCAAAGATGAGTTGGCCATACGTTTGTGGGTCTAGTTCTGGGCTTTCTATTCTATTCCATTGGTCTGTGTGTCTGTTTTTGTGCCATAAAGTTTATTTATTAATTTTGAGAGAGAGAGAGAGAGAGACAGACAGACAGACAGTGTGAGTGGGAGAGGGGCAGAGAGAGAGGGAGACGGAATCCCACACAGGCTATGTGCTACCAGCGCAGAGCCCAACACAGGGCTCGAACTCAGGTCACTGACCTGAGCCAAAACCAAGTCAGATGCTTAACCAGCTGAGCCACCCAGATGCCCCTGCCCATCAGTCAGTTCTTTTAAAATGCAGTGTATCTTCTCTCCATCTCTAAGTCTTGTGCTTCCTTTTTAGTTTGTCCTTATTTTTTTTTCAATTTTTTTTTTAATGTTTATTTATTTTTGGGAGAGAGAGACAGAGTGTGAGCGTGGGCGGGGCAGAGAGAGAAGGAGACACAGAATCCGAAGCAGGCTCCAGGCTCTGAGCTGTCAGCACAGAGCCCGACTCGGGGCTTGAACTCACAAACCGTGAGATCGTGACCTGAGCCGAAGTCAGATGCCCAACCAACTGAGCCACCCAGGTGCCCCTTCAGTTTGTCCTTATAGTAAGAGGTCATGTGCTTCCTGGGTGCCAGACAGTGTGCTGTCCTGTTTACATGTGGTGTCTCACCTGATGCTTGCAACTTTGTGAAGCGCCATGATCTTCATTTTTATAGATGAAACTATAGCCAGGGAGGTTAAAGAATTTGCCCAATGAGCAAATAAATGGTGGGACTGGAATGCCAGGCTGTCACCCCCACGCTCACATGTTAAACCGGTCTAACGATACTACACTCTTGTTTGCTTAGCCTCAGCGTGGAAGCACCTGTTAAGTGGCAGGCTCTGTGGGAAGCAGGTTAGCACAGCCACTGTGACCGAGGCACTATTTCAGTCCCATCATTGGTGATGGAAATCTGCAGGGTGGAATGTCCTGACTGTTCCACAGAGCAGGCTCGCAAGTTCTGTTTGGCCACATCCTGACTCCAGGTGAGGAACTTGGTTCATGATCCCTGGCTGGCCCTGCTCCACTCCTGAACCTGTGCTCCTTGATCGAACTTGACAGTATGATGGGTGAAAAGGATGGTATTTCCTTGTAGTTTTAATTGGCGTTTTTCTTACCAGGAAGGAGGAACAGCTTCCCGGTTTTCTGTGTACGATCTGCTTATCTCCTTTATTCTTGCTGAATTTTCAGATCAAGCAGCATCCTATATTTCTAGGCACCTTTCCCTCAACAGCACAGAGCCCCTGTCTCAGGCGTGCCGTGTTTGCGTGGATTAATGTGGACGGCATACAATGAACAACCAGGTCCACCTTTGCTGGTTACAGCCTCCGTTCTTGGTTATATTTCTTTTCCTATATCTTTTTCAAATTACATGAAGTCACACATTCAAATGAAAAAGAAATAGCAAGCAGCCCCCTTCATTTGGAAAGAATGGTTGTGGTTCATCATCATTGCATTTATGTGGGAAGAGGTGTATCAGTCAGGATAAGGAGGGTTAAGCCAGGGTAACAAACAATCCCTAATCTCTGTGAGTGTTACAGCATTGTTGAGTTCTGCCTCACTGGGCTGCAAGGGGTTTATGCTCTGTAATTTCTCAGGGAGCCAGGCTGGGAACGGCTTTAGCTCAACCCACATTTCCATGATCTTAGAGTCAAGAGAAGAGAACCCGACAAGCTTTGAGTTGGCTCGTAGAGCCTATGCCAATATGACACGTATCACTCTACTCATCTCTCTGGCCAGAGTAAGTCATGCTGCCACACCTAGGGTCACAAGGGCAGAGAAATGGGATTCTACATGCACAGCCCAAGGGAAGCAGATGCTGGTGAGTCCCGGATGACCACCATGGGAGGTGCATCACATCTTTTCTACCTCAGATAGAAGAAGTCCTGAGGATACTGAGGCGAACGAGAGTAGGTAGTGACTTAAAAAACAAGTGCTTTATCCTGATGGAAATAATTGTTACAGGTGAAGACAGAGGCTCTCTCTCCTGCTCTTGAATCCATGGAGAAAGCCCACAGCCACGTTACTGTTAAGCCAGTCAAGTCTCAGACGTGGTTTTCCAAAAGCCGCGTCTTCAGGATTGGCCGGGAGTTGATACTCGTTGAAGCCGGGTGCTGGTTACATTGCTGTGGCACTTGCTTTTCTGTGTGTTTGAAAACGCCCATAATAAAATGCAGTTTCCTGTGCGTTTCCCACATTCATTTTCCCTCTGCCAAAACTCTCAGTTTGTTCTTATCCCTCGTCACAACATGTGTTTCCAGTCACCTCAGGATTTGTTTTGACAGGAGACATTTAAAAAAAATTAATTTGTTGGCTTTCCCTTTGTTTTAAAATATCAGACTTATATATATAATGTTTCAAGGTGTTTCTTGATGACTTCTAGTTGCATGAGCTTCTTATTTTTTGAAACATAGGTTTATTGAATTCAAGAGTTCAGTTAGACTCCAGCCTTCCGATGAAAAATATTCTTTTCCTTCCTTTCCCTTTGCCTCCTGCATAACCTCAGTGTATGTTTAAGGTCATTTTCTTCGTTGATCAAAAGAACATGTGGTCCAGCGGCCAGCAGTTGTGACACAGAGTGCAGGCGGCATCACACATGTCTTCTGACATTCTTCCAGAACACGCCGGCTTTGTTTCAGGTGCTATGCAGAGTGCCCAAGTGATTGTTACAGGTGAAGGAAGATCATAGACCCAGCCCTCAAGTCACTGCCCACCTGAGTCAGCCGTGGAGCAGATGATCAGTAGAACAGGGTTGTAAATCCGTGACAGACATGCCCATGGAACCCGGAGTAGCCAGAACTAAGTACGGGAAAGGGGACGGGGGGCCCCTGCCAGGGAGAACCATTCTGCCTCCGTGAGACGGGGCGCTAGGTCTCATGTGAGGGAGATTAGCAAGGTGGACAGGATGGAGCTTGGGCAGAGAGCCAGGCAGGAATCACAGATGGATCTGAAGTATTAAGAGTCACGGCAGGCAGGAGTCATGCTATGGAGGCCTTTGAGTGGCTTTTTGAGAAGCGTGGACTTCACCCTGTAGGCCTTCAGCAAATATTTGCGGACTGTTCCCTAATGACAGACACTTTGTCTCATAAGGTTGAGTCATGAGGACCCACCCAACCGCAGCACTCTGCCTGTGGTCACTTGAGGCCGGGCAGAACGGCCGTGGTCCGCTCACACTCCTGATCGTGGTTCTCAGGTGCTGCGAATACCCAGGCAAGGCCCTGCTCAGGAGTGCCGTTGCCACATCCCAACGGCACTGGGTGTTTCTCCTGCGGGACGCAGGTCCCTCCCAGCAGGATCACCAGCTGGTGGAGATGCCAGGAGTCATGGCCGAGAGGTGTGCCCCCCCATTTCTTCTGGGGTGACCCCTCGCTCAGAGCCCCCCGGCTGTGAAGCCAAGCTGGGAGAATGATGGGGATAACTCAGACCCCTTCTTCTCCCTGGACAGAGTCCGAGGGCTTCCTCAGTGCAAGAACGAGGGTCTTCTTAGGGACGGGGGTCACCTCCCCCAATATGGTCTGTGCTCTGCTGAGCCTCATGCATGGACTGGAGCCCTCACCTGTACCTGGCCTCCTGTGTGTGGCCGAGAGGCTGGTCTGATGGTGACAGAATCTTCCTTGCTATTGATTTTGATACCTGCCTCATCTCCAGCATTGCTGGGGGCTTCCCTGATACCTGTGTCCCCTGGCTCGTAGCCCCCCTGGTGTTCCCCACGATGACCCTCTGTCTTCCTTTTGAATCTGTTCTTGTCTTCCTGGCCTCGACAGATTTACTTTTCATTGTAAACATTGCTCCCTTTTTCCTCCTGTTTTTCGTCTTGTTTTCCAGGCTCTTCAGAGTAACCTGAGGTATTCCTTATTGCCAAGACGACTCCTCATCAGCAAGAGATTAGCCCAGTGCCTCCATCCTGCTTTGCCCAGTGGTGTGCACCTAAAAGCCCTAGAAACCTATGAGATTATCTTCAAAATTGTGGGGACCAAATGGCTGGCCAAGGATTTGTTCCTGTACAGGTAGAGTAGCTTCCCTACCGTATTACTTTTTTGTTACCTGAGTAATCACATTTCAGCTCACAAGATTAGAAAAGGACAAGCAACGTGGGGGAGTGGTAGGCAACAGTTCGTCCTAAAGATGTCAGCAGGAGATGGCCAGGGCTCACCTTCTGGAGGCATCCTCCCCGGCCTCCCCGTAAGTGTGTCCTAAGTGGACGTGTAACGTGCATCCTGCCTAGACGTCCGCTCTTTGCCGAATAGCACATTGTGACCATCGCATGCCAGGCAAGCGTCTCCGTCCCTAATGTAAATGGCTAGCTGGCTGCTTTTGAAAATCCCCTTTGGGGGCACCTGGGTGGCTCGGTCCATTGAGCGTCCGACTTCGGCTCAGGTCATGATCTCACAGTTCGTGGGTTCAAGCCCCGCATCAGGCTCGCTGCTGTCAGGCTGTCAGCGCAAAGCCCACTTCAGATCCTCTGTCCCCTTCTCTCTGCCCCTCCCTCACTTGTGCTCCGCCCAAAATAAATATTTTTTTAAAAACATAATAAAAAAATGAAAATCCCCTTTGGCTGGGTGATTGTGCCAAACTTCTGATTCGGTGTCTCATTTATCCCCCACCCCGATCTCCCTTCCTCTTTCCCAAAGCTATGGGTTGTTTCCTCTTCTGGCGAACGCGGCCATGTCGGTGAGGCCCGTGCTGCTTGGCCTGTATGAGAAATACTTTCTCCCGCTGCAGAAGCTTCTCCTGCCCAGTCTCCAGGCCTTCATTGTGGGCCTGCTGCCCGGCCTGGAGGAGGGCTCGGAGATCTACGACAGGTGGGTCTCATCCAGTGCTGACGGCGGTGGGACTGCTGGGGGTGGGGGGGTGCTGGTGCACCGGGGGAGGGGGTGCAGGGGGACCTGCTGGTGCACAGTGGGGGGACGTTGGGGGGCCTACTGTGTAAGAAGCAGGGAAGGAGGAGCAGCAGGGAAAGGTGCGAAAGTCGGGGTGATGCTTTACATTGCCGTGGTGGTCCCTGCTTGACCGAATGCTGTGTTCTCCTGGGAACTGCCTTCAGTTACAGGTGAGAGTCAGAAGGTAAGGTTTCCCAGAGTCACATGGTCAGTGAGTGGCAGAGCTGGGATTCTGAGCCATGTAGGTCAGATTCCAAAGTCTTCCTGCTTCCCATTACACCTGGCTGCTTCTGAACGAAAGCAGAGCCATGCTCATTGATGGCTGGGGCTCGAGAAGGCAATGCTAACTAAGCAGAATAGCTCGACACCTTTCAGCAGCACTTTGGAGACATTTGTAAAGCTCCTAAGCATAAATACTCACGGAGGGCTTGTTTCACTCGTGCTTAGGAGCAGAAGAAGGCATAAGTCTATTCAGACTATTGGGTATATACCGTGTCCTGTTTGTCTGGGGAATTATCACATAAGAACTCACTTCCGTTGTATCAACCGTCTGATCGCTGTGATTACCCTCTATTTAATAGGACCTGTTTTAAGAGCTTGTGTGCAGCCTGACTGGGAGGTTTAGAAACCTTGGTGCTTGCAAAAGTTTTCATTTGATTACACAATACACTGCCCAGATTTCCCCCACGCCAGAGGCCCCAGCCGCCCCACCTTTGTCATGGCTGTGACTGGGGGGTGCAGGGGCTGGGGTGGAATCAAGGAATCAATCCAAGGTCTATTTGGAGTGCTCCCCTAAATTCAGAGAAACCAGATAACTAGAATGGTTTGGGGGATTGTGGCTAGTGGTTATTAAGGGTGTATTTAAGTCAACAGCATTTGTAGTGGAATTTGACAAACCTAACCAAAAATTTACACTGGAACATTTCAAGCTTTCACATAGAGCAGGTGGTGGCTTCCCACTTCCCAGCGGAGAGCCCCCCCTTGCCGCGGGTCCGGTCAGCCGTCCACTTCCATAGGAGGCAGAGTCTGCGTCACTGCCTTGTTAAGCCGGTGGCCGCATGCAGGATCGGTAGATGTGTGGAGGTGGTGAATGGAAGGTCATGTAGGAGTCAACTAGAGGTCCCTTACCAGATCTGTCTCTTGACTCCTAGTTCAGGCTCTTTCTAGAAGTTCTGGCCCATTCATGTTTCCCAGACAAATATGGTATGTTCACGTGTGTGTACGTAAACGCTTTTTCTGTCATCTGACAGATGAACACATCAGTTCCCTAAATGTGTTGCGATTTGTGTTTTTTTTTTTAATCTATAAGAATGAATCACACCAGAAGAGTGTAAATAGTTGGGGTGTTTTTGCGTGTTGTCTTAGTTGATCAATGAGGGTTCATTTGAACAGTTGCTAACATCGCTTAACATAGCTTTTTTTGTGTGATTTCTTGACATCCGACCAAGAGCTGAGTAGAGCTGCACGAAATCACTGGGTAGATGGAGCTGTGACAGGAAACCAGGCCCAGTGTCTGCAGCACCCCAGAGTCATTCGTTTTCAGCTCTCCAAGGTGGTGACTGGTCGAGGGTTCTAGAATCTCTGAGTGGGTGTGCACGGGCACAGTAATGGGAAGATTGCACCAAAGTCTTTGGTCTCCGTGTCCGTGTTAATTGGAGAGAAGTCATCATTTTGAGAGAGTCGTCAGCTCTTTCTCCCCCTGAGTGCTCTGGAGCTGAGTCAGACACCCCCCAGCAGACACTGTGCAGGAACAGGGAAAGGAGGGTCAGTGGGGGTCCTGCTGTCCTGTTGGCAGCACATGCAGAGGGGTGAGTTGGGCTGGGGCCGCTGCGGGCAGGGTGACTCACGAGTTTCGCGGAGGTGGAGGCTTCCTGGCTTGTGTGTCAGTGAACCCTAAGAACAGAAACTCTGACCGGTGTTAGGACTTCTTATTCACCCTGGCTTTCCGACCCTTGTATGCCTGCAGACGACTGGCCAGAATGTCTTTTCTAAAGTGGCTACGAGGGGCACCTGAGTGGCTCAGTTGGCTTAGTGTCTGACTCTTGGTTTTAGCTCAGGTCCTGATCTCATGGTTTGTGAGTTTGAGCCCCGAGTCTGGCTCTGTGCTGACAGCATGGGGATTCGTTCTGTTTCCCTCTCTCTGCGCCTTCCCCACTTGTGTGTGCACTCTCTCTCAAATAAAAAATAAAATAAAATAAAATAAAATAAAATAATAAAATTGCTGTGAAATAGCTTCATAGCTGTGTTTTGCTGCACTGAGAAAACAAGAGTAGTTTGGAGAAAATCTCGAACTCCTGAGGAAATGGAGGAAAGGTGAAAATTGTCAGAGGTTTGTAAGCAAGCAAAAACTGCTTGGCAGAGATTTTCATGTAAGTTAGTGGTTCTCAGCTGGGGTGATTCGTGTCCCCCACGGACATTTGGCATCATTTTTGGCTGTTGCCACTGAGATGGAGAGGGTGTTACTGGCATCTAGTATAAACATCCTGCAGTGACACGGTTGTCCCCACAGTGAAGACTTACCTGCCTCAAAGTCCATCGTATCAGGGTTGAGAAAGCCCGACTTAAATGGTAGTTGAAACATTTATTGACCTTTCTTTTGGTCGGTTCCAGGCACCATGATGATCAGCTCTGCTGGCTCTAGAATTTTTGTACTCTGGTCATGTATCTGTGGTGGTGCAGGACACTGTTGTGATTGTTGTGCTTGTTCACATGGCCACACCTCGAGCTCTTTGCTCCTGTGACAGGTTGGCTTTCCATGACTATCCCCTACGCAAGTGGCAAGTTGGGAAAGGCTTACAGCAAACAGCCTGTGTCACTGACTATCCATTGAATAGAGAGTGAGCTTGTGTTCGCAGGAGGCACGAGAGAGCGGCAGGCGGGGTGAGGCAGGAGGCATGGAAATACGAGGGGTCCGGAGGCTGCTTTGGTTGCTGATTCAATCTGAATAGAAAACATTTGAGTCCCGGGCTCTAAACGGTGTAAGCTAATTTCACATTGGAGATGATAGGAGTGATTCTTACTTAGTAGAGAGTTGTTTGGCTTTTCTTTATATATATAAGGATTATTTATTTATTTTGAGAGAGAGAGAGAGAGAGAGAGAGGAAGAGACAGAAGCCCAAGCAGGCTCCACACTGTCAGCACAGAGCCTGACACGGGGCTCAGTCTCAGGAACGATGAGATCATGACCTGAGCCAAGGTCAAGAGTTAGAGGCTTAATCGACTGAGCCACCAGGCGCCCCAGAGAGTTGCTTGACTTTTAACCCAGTTATCTTGCCCTTCACTTTAATCTCCTTAGCAAAGTCTTGTCACAATTGCCCTTTTTTGAACTACAGCATCATTGACATTTTTAATGTCTATTAATTTTTTTAGGATAAAATGAGACATAAGCTGCATTTCTCCAACAAAGGGAACTAGCCCGTGCACTCTGAATGCAAAAGGGATAGCTTAGGTGGCACCTCCCCCATTGCTGGACAGTTGAACCCTCCGTGAATAGCTCGTGGTCGGTGTTCCGTGGAACCGACTTTGGGAATACACTGTTCCAGCAAAGGGAGATGCCGCGGCAGTGAGTGCGCTGCTGTGTCTGCGATGGGCTTTATCTAAGCATCAGTCCCCGGAGAGGGGTCGGGCTTTATATAAGCATCAGTCATCCCCTGAGAGGGGTCCCGGAGAGAAGAGAGCTCTCCCGGGGTTTTCTCAAATCTCCTGCTGTAGGAATCTCTTCCTAGCTCCAGACCGGCCTGTCGGCCTGCCCAGTGCACTGCAGCCGCCGCTGCTGAGTGAGTGGCGCTCCTGCCTCAAATCGGGGCCTTTGCTGGGCTGTTTTCAGAGCCAGGCGAGATAAGCTCTATTTGTTTGCTCAGCCTCAATAGAAGACCAGTCGATATCTTTAGCCACCAAACCATTCTGTGTGCTTTTCCTGAACATTTGGCTGTCCTTCGTGCCTCTTCAGTTTTGGTTTTTTCTGCAGAGGTGGTAATGTGCATCACGTGCACAGTAAAATCCAAGTATTTTATGACTAAAAGGGTCAGACTAGTTTTATTTATTATTTTTTTAAGATTTTAAGTCATTTCCTTACCCAACAAGGGGCTCGAGCTCACAACCCCAAGATCGAGAGTCACGTGCTCTACAGACTGAGCCAGCCAGGTACCCCAGACTAGTGTTAAAGAGAACAAAATTTACTGTTAATATAAAGGTAGTAATTTTCTGTACGAAATGCCTTTGTGTACCTTGAACTGATTATTGACAAGTAAGCTGAAGGTGACTCGGGTCGTAATAAGAGGGAAAGAGTGACACTCCTCTCCCCGTGTTTTTGGGTGCCAGCTGTGTGTCCGACAATCATCTGGGCCCTAGGGACGTGTCAGCAAGCAGAGCAGACCTGGTAGTAATGGGTGGGAGGTGATAGCTCTGTTCGCCTGTGCTAAGGTTTACGGGAGACTCTCAGGTCATGGTCCGAACATCTCCATCTCTTCTCCGTATCTCAGAGCCACAAGCTAACATGCACAGAGGTTAACTCGTCCTAGGGACCCTTGCCAGGAAGCAGACACAGGATCTGGACAGCACAGGCCTGATTCTGGGAACCTGGGTAGGCCACTGTGTCACCCTGGATGACCAGTCCTGTGATTTTTGCCTGTCTTCTTTGCCAGTAGGAAACCCGGCAGGTAGAATTCTTTTGGATTTTGAGTCACTTCACTCATTAAATGAAATCGCTTTGTGGAGATTTCCCTCTGCCATTTACTGACAGGTGCTGTCATTGGCCCCGTAAGCCGTTCTCACTGTTGACGGGGAAGGTGCCCTAGTCAGCTGCAGGCACATCACTGAGCGGAGAGGGGCCGGGCCTTGGTCAGTGTCCATGGAAAAATAAGCCCGGACCTGCTGAGGACCCTGCTTCTCTTCAAGGGCGGACGTGGAGTTGCTGATGTCCCGTCATGGGAGAGAGACCCAGATAGAGATAAGAGACAAAGGAATGTCAGACATCAGCAGGAGAGCGTCCCAGAGCAGGACTCAGCAGAGGGGGTGCTGTGGATGGAGTGACAGGCTTTATGGGGTTTGCAAATTCCCAGGGGAACTTTGTCCCCAGTGTTTCTAAAGTCAAATGTCCCTTGGCTCTGCTCAGATGGAGGGCTGTCTTTATCATTATTTGAGTCTCCAGTCAGTCGCACTGACCTTTTATTTTTTATTTGACATGTTAATGAAAGTGACTGGTCTGCTCATCCCCTTTTTGGTGGTGGAACCGCCCACCCACCGGGTCTTGCAGCATCAGGATCCACAGATGGATCTGAGCCACGGTGCCACCACCAGTCAGACACTTCCCGTTGGCCAAGAAGCTGTACCTCTCAGCGACATCCTTGTTTTAGCAAATTCGGTTTCAGTGATGGCCAGCAGGTGGACAGAACAGAAAGGCAAGAGGCGGCAGCCTCTCAGAACCACGAAGAAATGGTCCCACAGCCAGGGGAAGGCGAGCAGGGGTTGTTGGTACCGTGAGACACGGACGCCTGGGACCAAGCCCTTACCTTCTGTAACATCTTGTCCACAGAACAGACGCTCTGCTCCTGAGGCTGTCCCTGGTGGTCGGCAAGGAGGTGTTTTACGCTGCCCTTTGGGGGAGTGTCCTGGTGAGCCCTGCCATCCGCCTTCCTGCCTCGCTCTTCGTGGTGGGCCACATCAGCAGGGACTCGCCCGGCAAGGAGCAGAAGTACATGCTGGGGACGGATTACCAGCTCACGGTGGGTGCTTTGCTTCTCACGCGGGTGGAGCGGGGCACGCAGGTCCCGGCTTCCTGGGCACAGGCCGTCACTGGGGCTGCAGAGGGGCTTTGGAGAGCGGCAGGGAAAGGGAGGTGTTGCAAGCTTCAGAGCGTGTGTGCTCTGCTGCTGAGCAAAACGAGGAGGAGGCTTCGAGGCGTCAGTACCCAGAATGAAACCCAGGATGGTGGTGTTTGTTTTCAACATACGCGTTAACTAACGCTTTACATATTCAAACAAGTACTTGCACCTAAGGAGGGCCCTTCGGGAAGCAGTTAGCTGTGACCAGTGCTCTGAGGCCTCACGGAGTCTGTTGCTGTAGCTAGAACCTCGTTTCCTCCCTGTCCTGTGTCACACTGCACACTGTCCACACATCAGGCTCCCTCTTCCTCCAGCCGCTGTCTCTGTTAGTCCTGTTCTTGCCATCGTCCTCTCCTCTGGCTGCTCTCAAACCTAGACTGTCAAGGTTTTTCCTGTGTCCATCCCCAGGCCCTTTGGAGGGCCGCTTTCTTTCCTGGCAAGGTCATCCCTTCCCTTGACCTTCCCACATCTTTAGACTCTGGTGTGTGATGGCCCGCAGTCTGTCGCCACCTAGTGGTAAAACTGAACAGCTTTGTCCATTTCCACTGCTCTCCTTTCAGCTTCTGATCCTTGCTCTGGACCACATCATAATCTTCTGACTGCCCATCCTCTGCCCATCCAGGCTTGTTTTTTGTGTGTTTTTGTTTTTGTTTTTGTTTTGTTTTGTTTTGTTTTTTTACTGCTCTTAGCTCTTTGCTTTGTTAAAGCATAGCTTTGTTCATATCCATACCGTGCTTGAAAAATATCTGGCTTCCTCTTGCCTACAGATAAAGTCCAAACTTGAGAGTATTATAGGTTTGCTCCCAACCCACCAGTCTCACTCTCCCTTCAGGCCCTCTGCACCCCCAAACTGACTGCCTGGCCTGGCCTGCAAGTCTGTGATGCTGCCTCCCTGCTCCTTGCCCTCACTCCCCACCCCTTCTCCCCCGGCCTCAGTGCAGGCCCTCCCTGCCCTTCCCGTTCAGCTTTCCTACAGAACTCCAGTGTTTCCCCTCCTCTCTTCCGAATTAACATTTCCCTTATGGCTCTTCTCAACTGTTCTGCATCTGTGTTCCTGTATATCTATACTTGGAAAAGACACATAGAGTATAGATTGAATTGGTTTGGAATCCATGTAACTGAATGGAGTTTGGGGTTAGTCAAAAGATCCTACCGGAACCTAAAGACATTCCTTTCTGGATCCTAGAATTTGAGGTCTTAGAACCTGACCATCTCATCCAAGCCCTTCAAGCTCTCAGATGCAACGTGTGAGAGCTGCAGCTGATCCACTGTCTGATGTTACACTGTTTACAGCCTCCTTGGGAACTTCCTGGGTGTGACCTGGAATGTCCCATACATGCAGAGGGCAGGGGGAGGCCAAAGGAAGAGGCAGGCCACTCCAGATTGGTTGGCGGCCAGTTTACTATGCCGGGGAGCTTACTGATGAGGCTTGTCTTGGGCGGGCACAGGACAAGTAGATCTCTGCATCCACCTGCCAGATTGTAAAAGTTTACTATGTAGAGACTTTGCCTGGGTTGGTCACATATACCATGCAGGTGTCGTCAGTGCCACATCACCATGTCAAGGCTGCGTCCCTCAGGCAGCTTCTGAGGCAGGGAAGGCAAGCAGAACGCACACTCCCAGGACAGAGAAGAAGGTGAGGAGCCTCCAGCTCACAGGTCAGCCAGGTCACGTCATCTCGATGACCTCTTCTCACTGCCCCACCCCCAGTGTCTAGAGCTAGAACCCATATTTCCACATTTCCGCCTTACTGTTGTAGTCCATGTGATTTAACACAGTGGTTTCAAGATTCCCAGGAAGAGTTAATTTTATTTTTGTGAGTGTAAAGAGTAGCCTACAAATGATGTTAAATGACTTGGGAGTGAAATGTCCATGCTGTTTTATCATCTACAGGTAAAGTCTCTGTGTGCATCACTGTTGGACTCCAATGTTCTGGTGCAAAGAAATAATTTGGAAATTGTTCTGTTCTTCTTTCCATTTTATACATGTCTGGTAAGCCGTTTGTGTTCTCCCAGGAAATCCCTAGTATTCCCGAGGATGTGGGGGGCAGGGGGCAGGTGGGACAGATCCAGGAAGCTTTATAGCAGCCACTTTGTGGTCACCATTTGCTTCCAGCTGGCTGAAGCGTCCTTGTTCATTTTTGTGAGGATGGTGTTTCCGTAGCAAAAACTGAGTAGCTTCTGCCCGTGGGCATCGTGAAGAACCAACCCCTTTTGAGAACTACCTTTTTAAGAGCAAGCTTGGTAGACCGGTAAGGAAGGGCCACATTCAGAAAGCTGATGATCTACTTGTGCATCCCTCTGCAGTAAAGTTTTCTCTGTCTTCTAATAGGATTCCAACGAGAGAGCCATTCCTCTGCTCAGATCTGACATCGTGCATATCCTGTCAGCCGCCACCCAGACCCTCCTGAGAAGAGATATGTCTCTAAACAGAAGACTTTATGCGTGGTTACTAGGTACTGAGCAGTATACGACAATCGAAAGTCGAAGTTAACATGAAACCTTATAGTGCTGATTTGTGGATCAAGTTTCAGTCTTGGTGATATGTTTCTGAATCATGAAGTATGGAGAGAGGACACACTGACGGAATATGGCACCGGTCAGATGAGTTCTGCCTATGCTGTAGCTTTGCTTATGTTGCAGCTGTTACACAAAAAACAGGGAAATAAACAAATGGTTTTTTTTTTTTTAATTTTAGAGATTGAGAGAACGTGCGTGATTGGGGGAGAGGGAGACAGAAAGGGAGGGAGGGAGGGGGAGAGAGAGAGAGAGAAAGAGAATATCTTAAGCAGGCTCCACGCTCGGTGCGGAGCCCGACGTGGGGCTCGATCCCATGACCCTGGGATCATGACCTGAGGCAAAATCAAGAGTCAGCCGCTCAGCAGATTGAGCCACCAGGTGCCCGTAAATGGGATATTTAAAATGCTCACTGAATTGCATTTTAAGAAGCTTGAAATACCCCAAAAACTTGTAGTGAAACCTCCTTCAAGTAGAAGCTTGCTGCTATGAAGAAGTCTCATGGGCTTGTGGGGTGTGAGAGCAAACCCACAGACGGTTTGATACAGATGGAAATGTTTGTGGTATTGACCTAAAGTTTTGGAAGACATTTGGAACCGACTTTGGGAGAGGCTGAGAACCCGGGCCCATGTTTCTGTGCACAGCCCATAAACTTGTAGAAAAGCCTTTGACGGTTGGTTCACAGGGACAGAGTTCAGGAAATCCCAGGGCTTGGAGGCTAGCACTTCAGAATTTTATAAATCTGCATGTTCGTGTACCTGAACACAGGTGGCACACAAAGTGACCATGAAAGGACTCCACAACTTTTTTTTTTTTTTAAGACTTTATGATTTTAGAGCAGTTTCAGGTTCACAGCAAAATTAAGAGGAAGGTACACAGTTCCCAGCTCCCCCTCCCCCCCACAACCTCCCCACCAGAGTGGCACATGTGTCACAGTCTGTGAACTGGGGCTGGCACGTCATCACCCAGCGTCAGTGGCGTCCCCCAGGGCTCACTCATGGTGGTGAGCATTCTGTGGGCTTGGACACGTGTAAGGACACGCGTCCACCTTTACAGCATCACGCAGAGTGGCTTCACTGCCCTAAAGAATCCTTTGCTTCTCCGCTTTTACAACTCTCAGCATATGGGTCTTCTCACACCAAAGGCAGGAAGTTCTCTGGACCCTTTCCTTCCTCTCTTCTCCCTAGTTACAGAACTTCCAGAACCCATTGCATGGAAGCCAGTGAAGGATGTCAAGAAGAATATTTACAGACTCTTTAAGCATTTTTATCAAAAGGATGATTCTGATAAATGCTCAGCTCCCGCTTAGTTGGCCTTGACATGCTGTATATAGAGAGGACCTGGGATCAAGTTGAGTGCTGGCTCCCACCTGTTAGCCTCAGCCCCAGAATCCAGGCTCCTAATACCATGAGATACCTTTCTTGCCCTGAAGACCTCACAGACTTACCCAGAACTCACAATAAGAGCATATAGAGGAGAATAGCTTGAGTTCACATACTGCCATATAAATGCTGGATTTTAAAAATGATCCTGTTTCCATTAGGTCCTTGTAATCAGACTTATCCAAGACAGGGTGAACTCTTGGGATGAACTAAATTGATTCCTGTTGAGCTGGAATCCTTAGCATACCGCTTTTTTTTAATCAGAAAAAGAAAATGTGACTTAGTCTCACCAGGTTGGAGTTTGGTTTTCTGTTGGAGGAGTTCTCTTTTTAAAAATACCGCAGCATGAGACCCTTGCATTATGTTATGTACCTTAAAATTATAGATCTTGTTACAGCTCATGGCTCTTGTTCTCTTGCAGGTTCAGATATTAAAGGAAATACCGTTGTGCCAGAATCCGAACTCTCAAATTCTTATGAAGACCAGTCCTCGTATTTTTTTGAAAAATATTCTAAGGATCTTTTAGTTGAGGTAAAGGAGACTTTCTGGAAAGTAGATCCCAATCAGAACATTCCTGATCATAATTCCTCAGTAGGTTGATTTGTAGGACCTCAAAGTAGACGTTGGGAATGTTGCTGGATACGCGGTTGGGAAAATTCTGTGTGTGTCTGTTTCGTGCCCTGTGACTGGTTTTCTATCAGAAATACTATCCCAGAATACTTAAAATTAGAAAAAACCAATAATGTCATACTGTGCTTAAAATTAGAAAAACCAAGAGTGTCATGCTGTGCTACAATGTCCTACAATATCCTAATATGTGGCTTTTTTGGGGAAAAAAAAAAAGGGTCTAGCTGAGATACTGCACCAGAAGTTCTCAGATGCTGACATAGAGGAACGCCATCATGCGTATCTGAAGCCTTTCCGCATCCTCGTCAGTCTTCTGGACAAGCCGGAAATAGGTAATGTTAGAAGTGTGGTTACCGGGGTGCCTGGGGTGGGGGGGGGCTCAGCCGGTTAAGAATCCGCCTCTTGATATCAGCTCTGGTCATGATCCCAGGGTCGTGGGATTGAGCGCAGTGTTGGGCTCTGCACTGCGCGTGGAACCTGCCTGGGATTCTCTTTCCCTCCCTCTCTTTGCCCCTCCCCTGCACTCGCTTGCATGCACACGCACGCTTGCTCACTCTCCCTCTAAATAAACTTTAAGGAGGAAAAAAAAAAAAAAAAAAGAAATGCAGTTATCCTCATAGGCCCGATGTGGATTGCCTGTGTCGAGGGAGTTAAACTTGGCGAGACACGGTCAACATGTTATTTTGAATATAATTCAGTCATTGGAATTTCAGAATCTTGAAGCATTTTCATCACCTTGTGTGTTCAGTCATCCTGTCTGGGCACCACTTAAAAGTTTTGCACAATAACTTGAACGCTTTTGTTGGAAAAATACCTTGGAGCTCCTATCGTGCGCATCTGTGTGTGTGCCTACAGAGCACATAGGGCACTGATTGTGTGAGAATGTTTCCTCAGTCCAACGTCATGCTTCAAATGCACTTTGATTTTATTTTCAAGCGAGTAGGGATCCTCCTCCCTCTCTTTGCCTCACGACCCAGGGAAAGCCACGTCTGCCGTGTGGGCCTCGGTCTGTTCCTCTGCCAAATGAAAGGGGTTGAACTAGACTCCAGCTCCTGAAGGGTCCCCTCTTGCACACTGTGGTCCTGTGAGTGTCAGCTAAAAACACAATGACCTCTGTCCCTTGCTTAGAGAATAGAAATTGCTCTGATATCCATTCACGGTAAGATCTTAACATCCAATCACTTGAGTGGGGGGGGGGGGGGGCAGAGAGAGGGAGACAGAGACTCCCAAGCAGGCTCTGCAATGTCAGCACGGAGCCCGATGCGGGGCTCGAACCCACGAAACCGTGAGACGATGACGGAGCTGAAACCGAGAGCCTGACGCTTAACTGACGGAGCCACCCAGGCGCCCCCAAAGTGTTCGACGTTCTTATACTGTAGGTAAAATATACTTGGGGCTGATCATCAAAAAAGTTCCCAAAAATGAATAAATAGAAGTTTTCTCAGAGGCACGTTTTCGGTTTTGTGGAAAAGCAGCATCAAAGATTAACCTGCGGATTGCTTTTTACACGGATACATTGAGAGAGCTTTTACTTTCTCAGAATCAATCCTGTTTCCATCCCTTTGCGCGCTTGGGTGAGAAGCCGCTCCCTTCACTGCCTGGTGGCTGCTGGTTGTGGGGCAGAAATGTCCAGCCACCTTCCACCTGCCTGATTGACAGCAGTGTTTCTCTAACCTGCAGCGGGTCCAGTTCTTTTGTGCCATTAATAAGCTTTTCAAGAGCAGTGTTATTTTTTGGGGGGGGTTCTAGCTCACGATGAAAAGGATTTAGACGGGCACCTGGCTGATTCCGTAGGCAGAGCATGTGACTATTGACGTTGGGGTCGTGAGTTTTGAGCCCCTTGGTGGGCTCGAGATTACTTTAAAAAAAAGATTAAAGGGGCGCCTGGGTGGCGCAGTCGGTTAAGCGTCCGACTTCAGCCAGGTCACGATCTCGCGGTCCGTGAGTTCGAGCCCCGCGTCAGGCTCTGGGCTGATGGCTCGGAGCCTGGAGCCTGTTTCCGATTCTGTGTCTCCCTCTCTCTCTGCCCCTCCCCCGTTCATGCTCTGTCTCTCTCTGTCCCAAAAATAAAAAAAAATAAAAAATAAAAAAAAACGTTAAAAAAAAAAAAAAGATTAAAAGCAAAAATTCAAAGTGTAAAAACATTTTTTTTTTTAATGAAAAAATAAGGAAAGTTGCCCTATTCTACTCTGTTGGTATTTATGCCGGGTAACGTCTCTGGCCAGAGGTGATGCACACTTAACGCACACCAAGCACACGCCCTGGATCCGTCAGGCAGAAGCAGGCGTGGGCAGGTTACTCAACCTGCCTGCCTCTGTCCCCGTATCTGTAGTCCGTACAGCAGTCGGTACCTGGTCTCGAGGCTGTTGTGAGGATGGAGTAAGTTAATAGATACAACGTGCTTAGGGCGCTCTCCGGCCCGTAGTGTGCGTGACAGAAATGCTGGCCGTTTACATGAATGTTGTTCCCCCAGCTAAAGTTGTCATTATCAGACTAAAGTTTCTGAGCATTTTATTTTTTTTTTTAATTTTTTTTTCAACGTTTATTTATTTTTGGGACAGAGAGAGACAGAGCATGAACGGGGGAGGGGCAGAGAGAGAGGGAGACACAGAATCGGAAACAGGCTCCAGGCTCTGAGCCATCAGCCCAGAGCCTGACGCAGGGCTCGAACTCATGGACCGTGAGATCGTGACCTGGCTGAAGTCGGACGCTTAACCGACTGCGCCACCCAGGCGCCCCTTTCTGAGCATTTTAGACTCTAAAATTGTATGTACGGTTCCTCTCTATTTCATGAGTGCGCCATTTATTTATTTATTTAAATACGGATTATTAACCTCTCTCTGTTTTCTTTTTCATCACAGGGCCTCGAGTGGTTGGGAATTTGTTCCTTGAAGTCATCCGGGCCTTTTATTCTTACTGCAGAGACGCTCTCGGCTCTGACCTTAAACTTAGCTACACCCAGAGTGGAAACTCGCTCACAAGGTACGGGTTTGGCCTCCAGCTTCGCACTTCTTCCTCCCTCCCTGATGCTGCTCGTCTCATTTCCCCTGCCGTGTGGTATAAAGTGTGCGGGGCTGGAGAAAGTGGACACGCGAGGGATCGCCACCCGCGTGAAGATAAAACCTGTGCGCTTGAGTCAGTTGCCGTGAAAGGACAGTTCCCTGTTGAATACCGTGAAGGGTTTAAAAGGCGTTGAAGCCAGTCTCCACCCAGCCTGGGATGTACAAAATGTATTTACTGAGCGAGTAGGAAACCCGGATCTGGTGTGTGTCCACGTGGTGACTTACCGGGAAGATGGCAGGAGGAGGGTAAGGTTGGGAAGTGGAGCCCGTGGCAGAGGGGAGAGCCAGGCAAGGGCACGCTGAGGGCAGGTGCCGCAGGACCCTGAAGGCAGAGCAGGTGAGGTTCAGGACATGGCAGACATGGTGCCTTGGAGTATATAGTTCTCTCTCGACCCTGGGTTTTGTTTTTGTTCCTTTTAAGATAGTGCAGTGTCTTCCTTTTGACTTTATTATTTTTTTAATGCTTTTATTTATTTTTGATGGAGAGAAAGAGAGAGAGTGTGCACAAGCGAGCCAGGGAGGGGCAGAGAGAATCCCAAGCAAGCTCCAGACCCCAATGCAGGGCTCGATCCATGAGATCATGACCTGAGCCGAAACCAAGAGTCAGATGCTTAACTGACTGAGCCACCCTGGTGCCCCTTACTTTATTCTTGATGTAGTTTCCTTCTGCCTGAATTAGCATTGGATATATTGAAAATTTAAAGCTATTTGAGGATTTATCTGGCTTCTTAATTGTAAATGTACCAAGAGTTCTGAGTGTTTGCTTTTTTCCTCCCAGAATTTTTCCTCTTTTCCTCCTCTTTTTTCCTCTTTTCTCCCAGAATTACTGTTTTTCTAAATATGAAAGTAACCATGCCCTTTGTGGAACATACCAGTATTTGAAAATGTCAAGAAAAAAGATACCACCCATACTCCACCACCCTTGAGAGAAAAACATAAAACGTTTTCATTTCTTTCCAAACTTTGAATGCATATATAAATATACAGATGCCTGTCTTTTATTTTAAAGATGGTATTACGAGCTATTTAACTGCCTGTTTTTTCTTTTAAATGCAAGTTGTGAGTAGCTCTGCTCTCTTCTACAATGGAATATAATGGTTGTCTTAGGTTCCTCAGTAAGGATTGATCATCCGTTTAAATAAATCCTGACCGATTGATTAATCTCCTGCTGACCGACTTGTAGGTGGCTTCCAATTTTTCAGTATTTTTAAATGGCCTTGCAACGGTATCCTCATGCATATATCTTTGGGTGACCATGCAAGGATTTCTGTAGGGTAAATCCATAGAATAAATTTCCTGAGTCATAGAAGGTACACATTTAAATTTCAGCCAAATTTCCCACCCAAATGGGAATACCATGGGAATATAGGTATACCATATTATTTTACCAACAGACTATCTCATTACCCACAGCTGGACTCAAACTGATTTTCTATACCAGATTCTTTTCATAACAGCTCTGACACTTATTTCTTTTTATTTCTTTTTTAAATGTTTATTTATTTTTGAGAGACAGAGAGAGAGAGACAGAGCATGAATAGGGAAGGGGCAGAGAGAGACGGAGACACAGAATCCCAAGCCGGCTCCAGGCTCTGAGCTCTCAGAACAGAGCCTGACACAGGGCTCGAACTCACAGACCACAAAATCATGACCTGAGCCGAAGTCATACGTCTAACCAACTGAGCCACCCAGGCGCTCCTCTGACACTTCTTTCTAAGAGAATGTGTCAATATAAATCCTGTTTAGGATGGCATGCAAACTCTTTACAGTAACAGGACAGTAACATTTTTATCTTTCTTGGGATTTGTCCATCTCTCCAGAAACAAGTTTTCAGGAACAGTGTTCTTGTAGTGAAGGGTTTCTCATGGATATAGTTAAGAGTCTCCACCTTCCCTTACAGTGCAATAAAAGAAAACAGAAATGCCTCGGAGATTGTTAAAACGGTGAATTTGCTGATCACTTCCCTAAGCACAGACTTTCTCTGGGATTATATGACAAGGTGCTTTGAGAACTGCTTTAGGTAAGTGTCCAGTTCCAGATTATAGAATGTTCAGGAAGGACTGGAAGCTCTTGTGGTTTCATAGCTGCTTTTTGTGGCTCAGGTTGGGTGATCTCTGCTGAGCACACGACGGGAAAGAATTCAAATCTTAGCAGAATAAAAAATATTGCCATTAAGAAGGTTCAGGTAATCTCTGCCACATAATTCTGAAGCTTTTTTACTTATTAATTCTAATTAATTAATTGATTGATTAATCAATTAATTGAGATGAAAATCCTGTGCATTTTCAATTTACGTTGACTAAATAGACTCTTTGCACAGTTCTCCTGGAGGCTGATGTGTTTAAGGAGGCTTAGTTTTGTGGCTCTGTGTCTAGAGTGAGTGATTTTGAAATCGTCAGTCTCCTTAAATTCTTACTGAAATTGTTCCATAACAGGTCCGATAAAAGCATAATGTCTCAGCTGCCACAATCAGCTTCAAGTCACCTTCGGTCTGATGACTTGTACCACCTTGACATCGTGGATGGTGGCCCCACTCTGGGGATCCACGTGCCTCCCTGCGAGCCTTTCCCCGGTCCCTCTCCCTACAGCAGGGGTATAGCGTCATTTCTCAGAGCCCGTCTTGTCCTGAGTCCCCGTCAGCCTTCTTTCCTGTCACCCTTGAGTGCGATGCTCTGTGCCATCACTGTCCTCCACTACCCAGCAGCTTAGCAGAAGCTTGACTTGTCGCTTCCTGTAGGCCCTTCTCTGGACTCAGAGCCCTACACGCACTCATTAACGCCTCGGGACAGCCCAAGGAGAAGTGGGCCCTTGTATCACGTTAGAAAGCCAGGGCCCAGTGACACGCAGCCCTTGTGTGGCTGCGCGGCAAGTTAGCAGCAGCCGAGATGGGAACCTGGGAGCACCTCACTTCCCGGCTGCTCCCACAGTGCAGCTCTGTGTCCCCTAGAGCCAGGTCCCAGCAGGTGTTCAAACCTGTGATGAATGAATTGTAGCTGGACCCACGGGCAACCCAAGGCCATGTTATACGGAAGCTGGACTGTATTTTGGTCAGCCTGTTTCCACTTCAGAGTTAGAAGGTGTGCTTTCTTTTTTTAAAAAAATCAACTACGAAACATTTCAAGTGTCAGGAAAACCAAGAAGTAATGTCAGATACACATGCACCCATTACTGAAATTATAGTTAACCCTTGGCCGTTTTTTTTGTTTTTTTTTTTCAGATTTTTTTTTTTTTAAGGAATAAAATGTTGCTACCCAGATAGAACTAACTCCTACCTTCCCAGCACCTTCCCCCTTCTTACTGGGATTATTAGTGTCCGTCCTAGCCGTGATGTTGTCTGTGCATTTATAACAAGTGCGTATCCAGAAATGATACAGTCTCGTGTGTCTGTTCAGGCTTTCCATAAGCGGTATCAGGTTGTATATAACTTTTTTTTTTTTTTAATTTTTTTTCAACGTTTATTTATTTTTGGGACAGAGAGAGACAGAGCATGAACGGGGGAGGGGCAGAGAGAGAGGGAGACACAGAATCGGAAACAGGCTCCAGGCTCCGAGCCATCAGCCCAGAGCCTGATGCGGGGCTCGAACTCCCGGACCGCGAGATCGTGACCTGGCTGAAGTCGGACGCTTAACCGACTGCGCCACCCAGGCGCCCCTATATAACTTTTTACAGTGTGCTGTTTTGGTGGTGGGTTAACAGTCCTTTGGAGAGCAGTCTGTACACCTGGTAAAAACACTAGTTTCAATTTGTCCTTTGTCCTGTCTCTTTACACACACATGCGCAAGTTTCTTTAGAGGAGACACGGAGAACAGTTGCCTAGGCTAGAGTGTGTGTACTTCTTCAAGGTGCTCAGATAAATGCCAAGATAACTACATGGTAATTTGCAGTGAAGACAGTGAACTCAGGCAAGTTGTCCCATGAGAGCTAGATGAATCCAAAGTTACTCTGTTTTGAGCACCGACACGTATCTGTTTTTTAACTTACCTATTTAACCAGTCACCTGCTTCTTTGAAAAGAAGTGTTGAGTTTTATAGCATAAGCGGCCACCGATAGAGCTGAGCGGTGTGGACGCTGGAGAGTCTAAGCCGCTCCCGTGCCCGAGCTCATGGGGGTTATGGGGAGGCGCTGTGTCAGGTTGCTTTCAGGAAAGTAAAACGACTGCTCAGCCTGCCCTTCTCTAGCCAGGCGCCTTCCCTCGGAACATGCCTTTGGTTTGGGGCTGGGGACCTGGTGTTGCACCCGTAGCAGAGCTCCGGATCCGCTGGCCGTGGAATCCCACCTGGGCGTGGGACCACCCTCATCTGAACTGATGGAGTTCAGATCTGACCAAACCCATTTTGGAGATAAGCAGATTCAAGACACTGACACTTCTTTGTGTTAGTTTTAAAAAGCTTAATTATGAGAATTACAGAAGCTATCTTTCATTATGTTTGAGATAGAGGAACTTTATTGGGCGTCATGAATGCTTGAAGTTACCATGGGAGAAAGAACTGATTTGTTTTTCTTTCCTGTGACTTCTGTAGACCAGCGAAGCAGAGTTACACTGTCGGGAACAGCGTCAGCCCTCCTCCGACGGTCTCGGAGCTCTGTACCCTCCTGGTGTTCCTTCTGGATGTTATTCCCCTGGTGAGGCCCCTTGCTGGGAAGAGGAGGCTCCATGCTTGGCTGATATTTACGCTTTTCATTAGTGTCGTTGGCCTGATAAACCTTGCCATACTGAAAAGTGGTTTTACGTAAACACACAACACTTTTTTTCATGTTTATTTATTTTATTTTATTTTTTTTAACATTTATTTGTTTTTGAGAGACAGAGAGGCAGAGCATGAGCAGGGGAGGGGGAGAGAGAGATACAGAATCTGAAGCAGGCTCCAGGTTCTGAGCTGTTTGTTAGCACAGAGCCCGACGCAGGGCTTGAACTCACGAACTGCAAGACCATGACCTGAGCTGAAGTCGGACGCTCAACCGATGGAGCCAGCCAGGTGCCCCTTTAATGTTTATTTTTGAGAGACAGAGACAGAGACAGAGCAGAGCATGAATAGAGGAGTGACAGAGAGGGAGACACAGAATCTGAAGCAGGTTCCAGGCTCTAGGCTCCAAGCTGTCAGCACAGAGCCCAAGGCGGGGCTCGAACTCATGAACTGCGAGATCATGACCTGAGCTGAAGTTAACTGACCAAGCCACCCAGGCGCCCCCAATGCACGACACTTTTAATGTTTGTTTTGGCGCAGAGAATGTAGCTGAACTTAATCTCTTATGGCTTTTATGTCTTATTTAAAAGAGGTTATAACTTTAAGCCACTTATAAGCGCCCCAAGGCAAAGTTATGTAAACCAGAGATGACCTGGGCATCATTCTACACTATGTTGTTTAGTAGTGAGAGTAAATGTACCTCTAGGTAAAATTGTGCAGTTGACTAATTTTCTCAAAGGAAGCTAATTTACTTAAATATAGAAACAAATGTGGCAACAGTTTTCTACTAGAAAAGGTAAAGACAGTTGAAAAAAAGAGGAAGAATGTCCATTGATTTGTCTAGATCAAAAAGAAAATACTTTGTTTTCTGATTTGGGAACGAACATGAAACTTATGCTCTTAAAAAATGGACTTTTCTAAGGTGCCATTTTGAGGTGCATTTGCTTTTTTCTGATCAAAACTTGAAATCCCATTAAACCCGGGTCTTTTTTCCACAGGAACTTTACTCTGAGGTACAAACCCAGTACCTCCCGCAGGTGCTGGGCTGCCTGGTGCAGCCTCTGGCCGAGGAAATGGAGACTCTAAGCTTACCTGAGCTCACGCATGCCTTGAAGACATGTTTCAAAGTGCTGAGCAAGGTCCAGATGCCACCTTCCTACCTGGACATGGAGCCCACGAGTGGAAGCACGGTACGTGCCTCGAGGAGCTGACGTGGTTCTCCAGGTGAGGCTTATGCCCTCCTGGGAGCAGGAAGGAATTAGGGTTGGTTAGGGGAGGAGTAAAGGTCAGAGGATGTAGTGGTAATATCTAAGTTATGCTTCTAAAATCCTCAGACACTTTCCAAAGCTTTTAGCATGGAAGCTGATCACCCCTTCACTTTGCCTACCCACCCCCCTCTTCCTCCTACAGCTCTCGGTTAGCTTCCACTCACCTTCCAGATCTTGTCATGTGTATGTTTTTGTGTGTTGGTGGTATCTCTCTAAATGCGTAAATGAGGGGCACTGGGTGGCTCAGCCGGTTAAGCGTTCGACTTTGGCTCAGGTCATGATGTCGCAGTTTGTGGGTTCGGGCCCTGTGTCGGGCTCTGTGCTGACAGCCCTGTGCCTGCTTCAGATTGTGTCTCCCTCTCTCTCTCTGCCTCTCCCCTGCTCGTGCTCTCTTTTCCTCAAAAATAAATAATAAACATTAAAAAAACGACACCACCACCACCTAAGTGAGATACTAGTTTACCTGGTCTGCAATAACAAAGTACCAAGGACCGAGTGACTTACGTGAGAGGAAGTTGTTGTCTCATGGTTCTGGAAGCCAGAAGTCTCCACAACAGTCTAGCTGTGGGCTTTACAGTGTCTTCCAGTCTTGCCCCGTTGGGGTTATTTAGGCGGTTTCTGGGTTTCACTGTTACCGCGCTGCGTCCTAGTGCAGCTTGTTCGTGGCTGCGGGTTTCTCTGAAGGATCAATGCCTTGAAATGGATTGTAATGAAACCCATTTCTTTTTAAACTGGGAGAGAGGTACGCTTGCCCCTTCTGACTTGATGTGGGCGCTGCCAGACCGGGTCCCCAGAAGACTGTGTCACAGTTCCCTAAGCAGTTCGATTTTTTTTTTTTTTATTTTCCACTTCGCTTCAAGATTTGAAAATTCCGGGGTGCCTGCCTGCATGGCATAGTCCCTTGAGTGTCTGACTCTTGATTTCAGCTCCGTTCATGATCCCGGGGTTGTGGGATCAAGCCCCGAGCCCCGTGTCGGGCTCCATACTGAGCATGGTGCCTACTTGGGATTCTCCCTCTCCCTCTGCTCCTCTCCCCCACATGCTCGCTCGCTCTCTCTCTCTCTCTCTCTCTCTCTCACTCAAAAAAAAAAAAACATGATTTGAAAATTCTGGCCTTGACACCCATTCAGTGTAGCCAAGGGCAGGAGAGTGGACAGGCTGGTAGCCAGGCACTCCCGGAGGCTCTGGGCCTGCCCCTCGGGTGCAGACTCACTCATAGACATTTCCTTTTCACAGTGAGCCCTTTTCTTTTTCTAGCTGTTATAGCTAATCGGAAAAAAATCCTATAAATGATTTAAGGTACAAAGTTTAAGCGTTTGTCTATAAACATAATTAACCGTGTTTTTAGAAGTGCGTACTGTTTCATTCTTCCCTAGGGAGCACAGTGGCGTAAATGGTGAAGTGTTTTAAATTTAATGTAATATTATGTAAGTTAACAGTGTACGAGGAGAGGCTGGTGATCAAAGGTTGCAGTGGCATCCCTTTGAAAAAGCCACAAAGTGTAGACACACACACACACACACGTAGGTGGATGAATAAGGTGCTATATATACAGGGGCAAACCCTTCATTCTAGTTCTCTGCTCTCGTTTTATTTCTTCATGCCTTTATTTTACCCCCACTCCAATGTCCTCATTCACGTTTGAAATTTAAATAGATCAGAAACTGTTTTTGCAAAAGGTTTTTGAACCTCAAAGGCCTAAATCAATGTGCAAAGTGGGCTCAACGCCAGCCTGCGCAAAGAGCTGGAGACACAGTGGCCTCTCTCTGGGCTTGCACCCATCTCCATCCCCCTGATGGGCCTTCTTCATTTTATTAGACACTTTTGCACAGGGGTTGTCTTGGGGTAGAGAATTATGATTTTGGAAAACAGGAGGTGCAAGCCTTTGGTTTGCTGGATTTGGCTGATTCTTGAATCCCTTGGCCCCGTGAGATGGTGTACAGTTACAAATCTCCATTTTTTGCAGAGTCCAGTAAAACGTGAAAACAGTGAAGTAATTATAGACACAAAGGCGGTGATTCCGGGTGATGAAGAAGCTTCGTTTCCTCCCCTTAAATCTGAAGACAGCGGGATCGGGCTCAGCGCCTCGTCCCCGGAGCTGTCGGAGCACCTGCGGGTCCCCAGGGTGTCTCCCGACAAGGATGACGTTTGGAAGAAGGGTGGGAGCATGCAGAGGACGTTTCTGTGCATCCAGGAGCTGATTGCCACCTTTGCCCACAAGAACATCTTTGGGGTGCAGCCGACGGCGTCTGGAGAAGAAACCAAGTGCGAAGAGCCCGCAGGCCGCAGGGACGAGGGCGGGCCACCAGGCACGGCAGTCAGCGACCCCGGCGGGAAGAACTCCTGGGATGCCAAGCCCATCAGCGTGCCCCAGTTTAAGCAGATGCTTTCTGACCTCTTCATGGCTCGAGGGTCTCCATTTAAGACAAAAAGTACGGAGTCACCGTCACCTGTGCCCCGGAGCCCTGGCCGGAAGAAGGAGGGGGACTGGGCCGTGGAGCAGGGGGTCGTGGACCTGGGGAGTTCACGGGAGGCCTGCCGGGAGGCCTTCGCTGCCGCATGCCACCTGCTGCTGGACTGCGCTACCTTCCCTGTGTACCTGTCCGCGGAAGAGACAGAGCGCCTTTGTGAAACGCTCTTCCGGCTCCCCGGTGAGCACCCTGCCCCACGGAGCCACCCCGAGGAGTCCCGACACCTAGCTGATGTTTGCAGACAGGCTGAAACCGCGTCTGCTGGGAGGGGACTCTTCCCCACACTCGTCTCCTCCTTATTTTGTCATAAGCTGTGTGTGCATTTGACTCGTGTCTTACTGATGGCAGATTGGTGAGGCTGGGGCTGTAGTTTTGACCTTTAGGTGTCCCGTGCAGCCCATTAAAGGATCTGGAACATAAAAGGTGCTTAATGATAATCAAGAAGTAGGCTGTTTCATGAGGCCTGTTGTTAAAGATTTGTGTTAGTTTGCTAAGGTTGCCATGACAAAGTCCTCCCAACTGAGTGGCTTAAAAAAACAGAAAGGTATTGTCTCCGGCCCTGGAGGCAGAAGTCTGAGATCAGCCTGTTGGCAGAGCCATTCTCCGTTTGAAGGCTCTGGGTAGGGATGTGTTCCAGCCCTCCCCCTTAGCTTCCGGTAGTTCCTGGGACCGTGGCGTTATAATTCCAGTCTGCATGGCATTCCTCCATGTGCGTGTATGTGTCCTGCATTCAGATTTCCTTCTTATAAGGACACCAGTTGTGGTGGATCAGGGGCCCATTCTAATGTGACCTTGTTTTAACTAATTACATCTGCATCAACCCTGTTTCTAAATAAGGTCACATTCTGAGGTCCTAAAGGACCTTATGACTGCAACATAAGAATTTGGGAGAGTTGGGGGGTGAGAGGTACACAGTTCAGCCCATAACAGGCAGCTTCTTAGAAGCTCAGGCCGCCATAACAAAATCCCATAGATCAAGTGGCTTAAACCACAGAAATTTCTTTCTCAGAGTTCTGGAGGCTGGAAGTTGGAGATCAGGATGCTGGCATAGTCCGTTCCTGAGGAGGGCTCTCCCCTCGGTTATAAACGGCCACCTTTTTGCAGGATGCTCACATCCTGGGGACGTGGGCGGGGGTGGATCTCTCTAATGTGTCTTATAAGGGCACTAATCCCGTCATGAAGGCCCCACCTCTGAATACCAGCACATTAGGGGTTGGGGCTTCAACATCTGAATTTGGGGCAGACACAATTCAGTCCTTAGCAGGCATTGAACACTTAAAGAAAAAGAGAGGAACATGGAAAACAAGAAAGAAGGGATCAAATTGAAGGGAACACAGGAACACAGGACAAAGCTGTCCCCTCTTGTAGCCATTACGGTAAAATTTCCTGTGCGGTCTGTCTCTCAAATCATTAGCTGCAAATGACACCGTACTTGGAGGCACTGCACTTGGAATTCAAGTCCACAGTATATTTTGGGCCTCTCTTAAAGCTAATGCCAGGAGTCCCACTATCGAGAGAGCAGCCTTGAAAAAACATTTTGAACTCTACACCAAAAAATGTGGATATACTATATGTAAATTTAAAAGAAATTTTTAACGTGAGTTTTACTGGATGTAAACTTTTAAAATAAAAGACGCTTTGAATCATCCCAGAGCCCTGACACGTTTTCAAAATTCAGGTAATCTGACAAGCTTTTGAAGGCAGACCCAGTCCCCTTTGTCCTCTGGCCCTGAGCGATGCCTGATAGCACGTCCCCACGAGAGATTATCGCACCTGCTGGCCGTGTGACTTTTGGACCTCAGGGTGTCTTAGGATCTGCGAATTGTGAAGCATTTTCACGCGATTTTCTTTATCTCCATCCTCTCTGACTGGCTTCCTCCCAGGAGGCGGCGACTGCACTTTCCCGTCGTGGCTGAGATCCCTCATGACCGTTTGCTGCTGTGTGTCTGACTGCTTCCTCCAGAACGTAGCCATCTCCACTCTGCTGGAGGTGATCAACCACTCCCAGTCCCTCGCCCTGGTCATCGAAGACAAGATGAAACGCTATAAAAGCTCTGGACACAACCCGTTTTTCGGCAAGCTGCAGATGGTGACCGTCCCTCCCGTTGCTCCAGGAATATTGAAAGTCATTGCAGAGAAAACAGACTTCTATCAGGTACGTCCCACTGGGAGGAGGGGGGTGACGCCCTCTTCCCAGCCCGCTATCTAAAGTTGTCCCCAAGGTCCCAGTCACTGTGATAAGAGGGATGTGGCGGCTCTGGTGACAGCTGGAGAGGGTTGCTCGAACCCTGTGCCTGCCTTGCCTGTCCCTCTGTCCCAGGCTCCTGGTACAGTTTCTGGCTCTGTGGCGAGAGGGCAGTAAAGTATTTGTGTTCAGTTTTGGGCTGACTGGACTTCGTACATAAGGACTGTTAGATTCTCTAAGCATACGGAAGAAGAGACTGGGCCCTAATTTATAGGGTTAAAGGCTCCGAAGCTACTTAGCCTCAAGGAAAACTTAGTTACTTGTCAAATTTAGGAAAGCTCGCTGAAGATGGTGAGCAGCTGTTGTTCCTCTTTGTGGGGACAGTGTAAAACAGTTTAAAGCTACATATGATAGGGCTCTTTTAACTGCAAGAAGTTAGAAACAGTTCCAGCTGGGGCCCCGGGTGGCTCAGCTCATGATCTCACAGTTCGTGAGTTCGAGCCCCGTGTCGGGCTCTGTGCTGCCGGCTCAGAACCTGGAGCCTGTTTCGGATTGTGTGTCTCCCTGTCTTCTCTCTCTGCCCCTGCCCCACTCGAGCACATGTGCACGCGCGCTCTCTTTCTCAAAAATTAAAAAATGTTAAAAAAACAGTTCCAACTAGGTCATGAGGAAAAGTGAAATTTATTATAAAGGTGGTGCCCGTGGATGCCAAAGGGCAAGCGTAGACTGCAGCTGGGTCTCCTGGGCTCTCCGCTGGGCAGCTGTTAGATCCTGAGGCTGCTCCTTCTCCACGTCGCTCGGCCGTTCAGGGGTCACCTAACTAACTCGGTTGCCACTTGACCTTTGGTCTGCCATGTGACCCTCAAGTTCCTGTAGCTAATGATGTTTGTATGTCTTTCCCACAGTTGTGAACTGGTCAGTGTTACTAAACAGTCTGTCAGTGAGGCACCTGTGGGTCAGGGCCCTGCTTCTCCGGCCCGCCCAGCAGCGATGGGGGCCCAGGGGTGCAGAAAGGGATGTGCCTGCTCACCAGGACCTTTTCCCTGCAGTGATGGGGCAGCAGACACCCTGAAAAGTTTTGACACTGAGGAAGAGAGCTTTCTGATATTTTATGGGTGAATGAGATATTGAAACCGTCCAGTCCCTTTAGGTCCTAACAGCCTGTGCTCTGAAAGCCTTTGAGATAGGCCACCCTTCTCCTGTTTGGGATGAGCGCTTCTCAAGCAAGTCACGTAACTGAGGCCACCTCTCGGCTTTATTGCTTTTTGTTGTTGTTAGTGACAGCTTTATTTAGATAGAATTCACATACCACATAAATCACCCACGTGAAATGTGCAGTTCAGCAGTTTTTACCATATTCACAGAATTGTACCATTTTACCTATTTTCTCTTTTTTTAACATCTCCTTTGTAATTTTCTTTTTGAGCAAATGAATGCTTTCCGGTTCAGTATTTTAATCGCTTTAATGATTTTCCTCAGTATATTTTTGGAGCTATTAGTGGTCGGTCTAGGGTGTAGCAGGTACATCCTAACTTGCCAGAATCGACTCACTTCCCGACTAAATTCCAGTGGAACCCAGAGGCCTCCTGCAGCATGGGCTTCTCCTCTTCCCCTTCTTGTGCTGTTGGTGCGCACGTGACATCCATGCACATCACGAACCCAATGATGTGGTGTTATAGTCGTTACATAATTTTATGTCCTTATCAGGAAGCTGGGAGAAGAAAGGAAAACACACAGCAAGACAGAGTGTGTTACTTAACCTCCTTTTTTTTTTTTTTTTTTTTTTTTTTTACCATTTCTGGCTCTTCTCTTGTGGATTTCAGTCCGTACCTGGGCCATTTCCTTCCTCCTCTGCACCTGCGCTGCCACCCCCTCCCCCGTGCCACTGATGCTGTGTCCTGCCAGTACACTTGAGCAGTACCTGTGTGCCTGTCGTTCACACAACCTTTTGAAGAGAATCAGTGGAAAGAAAAAAGGAGATACACACTTAGGTTGTCTTTGTAGAACCATGTAATTACCTTTACTGGTGCTTTTTGCCTTTTCTATGGATTTGATTCACTGGGGTCGATTGCTTTCACCTTGAAGAACTTCCTTACATGTTTCTTTTTTTTTTCAACGTTTTTTTTTGTTTTGTTTTGTTTTGTTTTTGGGACAGAGAGAGAGAGAGCATGAACGGGCGAGGGGCAGAGAGAGAGGGAGACACAGAATCGGAAACAGGCTCCAGGCTCTGAGCCATCAGCCCAGAGCCCGACGCGGGGCTCGAACTCACGGACCGCGAGATCGTGACCTGGCTGAAGTCGGATGCTTAACCGACTGCGCCACCCAGGCGCCCCCTTACATGTTTCTTATAAGACAGGTCTGCTGGCAACAAATTTGCTCAGTTTTTGTTTATCTGGGAATGTCTTCATTTCACCTTCTATTATAAAAGATAGTTTTACTAGATAGCATGCTCTTCATTGGGCTTTTTTTTTTTTCCTTTCAACACTTTGAATATAAGAACAAATCTACTTTAATCAGCCCTGGGTATGCCTGAATATGCAATGTTTAAGGAAAGCAGCACTTTTTATTTTTATTTTATTTATTTTTTAACATTTTTATTTATCTTTGAGAGAGACAGAGTGCGAGTGGGGGAGGGGCAGAGAGAGAGAGAGAGAGAGAGGGAGACACAGAATCGGAAGCAGGCTCCAGCCTCTGGGCTGTCAGCACAGAGTGCAACGTGGGGCTCGAACTCCCCAACCACAAGATCGCGACTTGAGCCGAAACCAAGAGTCGGATGCTTAACCGACTGAGCCACCCAGGGTGGCCCCAGGAAAGCAGCACTTTTTAAATAATCTGTAACAAATGCTCATGTGAATGTTCAAATGAACTTACCATTTGAATTCACCATTGGATACGTGATCCCACTGTCTTCTTGTCTCCAGCCTTTCCTATAAAAAGGCAACTCTTAATCTTACTGGGTTTCCCTTATAAATGATGAGTGAGTTTTCTCTTGGTGCTTTCAAGATTTTCCCTCCTTTGTCCATTGGCATCTCATTGTGACGTGTCCAATGTGGATGGCTTGGAGTTTATCCTACTTGGAATTCTTTAAGCTTCTTGGATGTGTACATTAATGTTTTTTCATCAAATGTGGGAAGTTTTTTTTAGCCATTATTTCTGCACGTATTTTTCCTGCTGCTTTCTCTTCTCCTCACCTTGCACTCCATTTGTGGGAATCTGCTGCACTTGATGGCGTCCCACATTTTCTAAGGCCCTGATCATTCTTCTTCATTCTTTCTTCTCTCTGTTCTTCAGATTTCATAATTTCTGTCGACCGGTTCTCTTCACTGATTCTTCCTCGTCTTTGATATGAACTGCTGAGCCTCCTCAGGGGTGAAAGTTTTATTTCAGTTATTGTATTTTCAATTCTAGATTTCCATTGGGTTCTTTTTTTTTTTAATGCTTTCTACTTGTTGATATTATCTACTTGATGAGAAGTTATTGTACCTTTCTTTACTTCCCCGCCCCCCCCCCCCCCGAGAGAGGGCACGAGTGAAGGGCAGAGAGAGAGAGAGAGAGAGAGCGAGAGAGAGCGAGCTGGGGCACACTCGAGGCAGGGCTCAAGCTCACAGACGGAGAGATCATGACCAGAGCCAAAGTCAGATGCTTAACGTCTGAGCCACCCTGGTGCCCTTCCTTTACTTTTTAAAACATGGAAGGGGCGCCTGGGTGGCTCAGTCGGTTAAGCCACCGACTTCGGCTCAGGTCATGATCTCGCAGTCCGTGAGTTCAAGCCCCGCGTCGGGCTCTGTGCTGACAGCTCAGAGCCTGGAGCCTGTTTCAGATTCTGTGTCTCCCTCTCTCTGACCCTCCCCCGTTCATGCTCTGTCTCTCTCTCTCTCAAAAATAAATAAACGTTAAAAAAAAATTTTTTTTAAACATGGTTTCCTTTAGTTTTTTGAACACATTTATAGTGGCTACTTTGATGTCTTTGTTGAATAAATCTGACACCTGGGTTGCCCTCACAGACACCTTCTGTTGCCTGCTTTTTTTCCCTTGTGTATGTATTGTATTCTTTTGTTCCTTTGCATGTCCTATAGTTTTTCTTGAAGACTGGGCATTTTAGATAATGTATCATAGCAACTTTATTCTGACCCCTCCCCCCAAGTCTTTTTGTTGTCTTCATTTCTTGTTTATTGCTTAGTGACTTGCCTAGACCGTTTTTGTGAAGTCTGTTTCCCCGGAGGTGTGAGCCCTGTGGCGCTACTCCCTGGAGCAATGTGCAGGCCCCTGAGATGACGGTGGTCTTAGCTGGGTTCTCATTGACTATATCTCTCCCTGGTCTCTCTGAAGCTGTGTCTTTTGGTATCACACCCAGCTGTTAGGCTCCACTAACTGCTGACTGATTGCTCTCTTGTTTCCATCGGGGCCCAAAGGTGTAAATTACTCCACAGCCTGATAATTTTTTGACACTAGTCTTTGAGGGGTTTTGTGTTTTGTTTTTTTTTTGTTTTGCCAGGAGAGTTCTTCCTAGCTCCCTCTTTTCCTGGTTATTTCTGATAAACAAGCTGGCCTGTGGTTTAATTTGTTGCTGTGCTGGAGCTTCCAGCCTCCTCTTAATTACTTACTTCAAAAATTCCATTGTTTTTTTTTTTTTAATTTTTTTTTTCGACATTTATTTATTTTTGGGACAGAGAGAGACAGAGCATGAACGGGGGAGGGGCAGAGAGAGAGGGAGACACAGAATCGGAAACAGGCTCCAGGCTCTGAGCCATCATCAGCCCAGAGCCCGACATGGGGCTCGAACTCCCGGACCGCGAGATCGTGACCTGGCTGAAGTCGGACGCTTAACCGACTACGCCACCCAGGCGCCCCAATTCCATTGTTTTTAAGAGTACCCTAGGCTTGAACTTCCTCACCCTCTTCTAAGTAAACTCTTTTCCCTTGATGGAGCTCTCTGTTTTGTGGCCTGCCTCTCCCTCTGGGCAAAGTCTCCATGTCCCATTGCTCAGGAAGAGCTGGGACCCAAATAGTGACCTGCTTCTTTTGGAGTGAAAGCTCCACAGGTTACTTGCAGGGGGGGGAGCCTCCAGTCTTGTGAGCTGGCTTCTCCCAGCATACAACCTCCCCCCTGTAAGCAAAGTAGGGTAAGAATGACCAGAACCCCAGCACTGTTGGCCTGCAGCCCAGTTACAGCCTCCACCCGAGAGGAGGGATGAGGAGTGAAGTGCCGCTGCCTTCCCTTTCGCAGAGCCTTGGACTAGGAGCTGGTGGGGAGGGGACTCTACCTGGAGTGGGTAGTCACCTTGTTCCTCGAGCCTCACTGAGCCGAGGGGGTGGGCAGGGTGGTAGTTCAACTGCCACAGACTTGTTGCTTTAATTGTAATTTAGTAGATATTCTTGAATAAATGTTTCTTTATTTCCTGAATGCCCTTAGGATAATTTCCAAAGACCCTAAATTATGTTTTATTTTTTTATAACTTTCTGTATTTTTTTAAAATGTTGTAATTTATATTTTTATAATTTTATAATTTTTTAATATTTTTTTATTTTTATTTTTCTCTGATAGTCCACAGAGCTCCTCACACAGCCGTACTAACTTGCATACTCAGATCCCGTTTACAGTATTAGGTCCTGGTGGAGCTTTATTTAATTGCTATTCGGCTTGGGCCCTTTGTCCCCCTCCCCTTCCTGCCAAAATTGAGCCCATGTGGATCTTGCGACTAGAAACAGTGTCACCGTAATACAGCAGCAGTGATTGGGCAAGTCCTTCCTTCCTTGGTCCTGCATATATCTGAGAAGCTTGGCATCATTGTATTATTGGCACAGAGAGGAAAACAGAGGAAAGAACTTAGCCCATGAATCTTTGACCGCATTAATTACTCTTGCGATGATACACGCTTAGTGATGGTTTTTTTTTTTTTTTTCAACGTTTATTTATTTTTGGGACAGAGAGAGACAGAGCATGAACGGGGGAGGGGCAGAGAGAGAGGGAGTCACAGAATCGGAAACAGGCTCCAGGCTCTGAGCCATCAGCCCAGAGCCCGACGCGGGGCTCGAACTCACGGACCGCGAGATCGTGACCTGGCTGAAGTCGGACGCTTAACCGACTGCGCCACCCAGGCGCCCCAGTGATGTTTTTGAAAAGGACACTTTTTCGAGTTCTGTCTGAAGTCCTGAATTTTGTTTTGAATCAGATTTAGTACATATCTCAGTACTTACCACTCATCATGCACTGTAGCATCCTTTATTAAAGTATACAACTCTCAAGGGCTGGGGCGGCAGGGGCCGGTGCCTGACCATGTCCAGATGCTGGACAGGAGCCAGTAAAGCAGCCTGCACCAACATCCAGGCCGCCCCCCAGTTCTCGGGCTCTAGGAAGAGGGCTGCTTCCAGATCTTCTAGACTTTTCTCATTCCCACGGAACAGTCCACGTACCAGCGTTCCTGTTGCCCGCGACGTACAGAATAAGGTCTGCAATCCCATGAATCCCCTGACCTTTCCGATCAGGTGGTAAAGGCAGAATTCAGTTCACTAATGAAGTGTCCAGAACATAGGGATCAAGAAGTCCAACATAGATGAAAGAGCAGGTGTGTGTTTTGGGATCAACATCCACTCTCCAACCCTTCAATTCCAGGAGGAGTCTTTTACCTATAAATTTGCCCATGGGGACTACAAGTAAAGGGACGACTCTGCTTAGTCAAAAGTTTTGTATCAGAGGTTTAATTGCAGTTTGATAATTGGAAATCACATTCCTTTAGATTAAAAAAAATAATGGACATCATGGTTAGGGGCTCCAGGCAGTTGGTGGTTAATCTGATCTATGCAGAGAAGATAGTTTTGTCGAATAGAAATAAAGGGGCCAAAAAAGGAGTCATTTGGTCTAAGATGTACTTATAAAGTATTACAGTCTATAAGGCATAGTCTTTGTTTTGTTTTGTTTTTTGTTTTTGGGGGTTTTTTTTGTTTTGTTTTTTAATTTACATCCAAGTTAGTTAGCATATGGTGCAACTATGATTTCAGGAGTAGCTTCCTTAATGCCCCTTACCCATTTAGCCCATCCTCCCCCCGACAACTTCTCAGGTAACCCTCTGTTAAAACATAAGAGACCCTTAAATATGGGGAGGCATAGTCTTTTAACATGACCTGGAAGAATGCCTTCAGAGATTCCTTCCAGGAAATGGGATTGACCCTCCCTTTGAGTCTCACCCAGTGGGGCAGGCACCCCCAACCCTCACTGGGGCTCCCTGGAATTTAGGGAAGGGCTGCAGCCAGGTGCAGACCCTGCATGTTTAAAGAGCTAAGATCAGGGCTGAGGAGACAGAAGACTTGATTTGGGTTGTGATTTGTGTCCTGAAAGTGAGCTGGGCATCCGCCACGGCACTGTGCGTGGAAATGGGAACAGGCAGGTTTATGGAGTTAACACCTCGAAAGACACGAGTCTTCATCGCTGCCGTGTGATGACCAGTTTGAACCAGCCACAGGTGGTAGGGAAGGTGCTGCAAGTGTCACCTCAAGACTGGTGACCACTGCAAATCTACCACACTGCCAGCACATAGTAAGACTGGGTCAAGTGTGCTGGTCGGATGGATACGTCAGCCAATAGGTTCTTGCTTCCAATTGATATCTCTTGGAAAGTAACGTCAAGGTTTGGGCAAGAGCTGCAGTGTTCTTAGCTGGTCAGAAACCTCCAAGTTTCAAGGGGTGCCTGGCTGGCCCAGTTGATTGAGTCTGCAACTCCTGATGCCAGGGCCATGAGTTCAAGCCCCACAAGGCATAGAGCTTACTTAAAAAATGAAAAGAGTGGGGTGTCAGGATGGCTCAGTCAGTTAAGCATCCCACTTTGCCTCAGGTCATGATCTCACGGTTCGTGGGTTCGAGCCCCGCATCAGGCTCTGTGCTGACAGCTCAGAGCCTGTAGCCTGCTTCAGATTCTGTGTCTCCCTCTCTCTCCCACACTCATGCACTCACTCACTCTCTCTCTCTCTCTCTCTCTCTCTCTCTTTCAAAAATAAAAATGTTAAAAAACACATTTTTAAAAATTAAATGAAAAGCGTTTTGGGGCGCCTGGCTGGCTTAGTCAGTAGAGCCTGCGACTCCTGATCACAGGGTCATGAGTTTGAGCCCCTCATTGGATGTAGAGAAACCTCCAAGTTTAACCTATCACATTACCTGCTGGGGTTTTAGTTTGGTTTGGAGTTTGCTTTGCTTTGTTTTGTTTGTTGATGGTACTTCTCTGTATATTAAGGATTCTCACGTAGCAAGTGTAGAGAGAAGCCAGTTCCTCGGGGCTGGGACTGGACTGGCACGAGGAAGAAATGCGGGTGCTGCCTGTGTTCTCACGGTCGCCCTTCTGTCACAGAGGGTGGCTCGTGTGCTTTGGAATCAGCTGAACAAGGAGACCCGGGAGCATCACGTCACCTGTGTAGAGTTGTTCTACCGGCTGCACTGCCTGGCCCCGACGGCCAACATCTGTGAGGACATCATCTGCCACGCCCTCCTGGACCCTGACAAGGTCAGTCTCAGCAGCCTGTCTTCTCTGTCCTATGATCCCAACTGCCAGGCCACCCATCACTGCCTGTGCCCGGGACAGACTTACACACATGCAGTCATGCCGGGGCTCAGCGGGCATCCTGATCAATCAACAGGTGTTACAGAATCTTGGGGTTGGGAGGCCTTCGGAAGCTCTAGCCGTCCTTTTCAGAGTCCTGAGAACATGGGTTGTGTCCGTATTAAGGCTCACCAGGGAAGTCTACCCCAACTCCTGGGATGTTTGCAGGAACCGTGAGCTCTCGCAGGTGAAGTAGGCAGTCATAGAGAATGCATCGCCCTTTTAGGCCCTGGCCGTCCTTTGCAGTCAAGTTGTACCCTGGTTCTCTAAGCCACTTGGGCCTGACACCTTCAAGAGGTGTGAGAACGCCACGCTCTCTTGTGATCTTCGATCACAGGCCCAGGTGTGCCCCTGGATGTAGGCTAACGTGGCATCTGACCATGCGCGTTATTGTGGTAAAGTGAGCAAGGAAGAGAGGAGGACGTAGGTCTTCCTCCCGCAGGCCGGTCGGAGCCCAGCGCCTCTGCTGACGTTGCTGCCGCCCTGCTGAGCTCCTGTTTGTTACGCAGTGGGGTTTGCTGACTGCGGACAACATGCTGTTAGGAAACTAGTACCTCACTCCCATTTGTTTCCTCATCAAGGGGACAAGACTAGAAGCTCTGTTTAGGTTCTCCGTCATCTGGCACCTGACAAGAGAGACCCCAGGCAGTCGCGTGACCTCTCACAACCGCTCCTTAGACAGGTAAGGTGGTCCTTGTGGGCAGTTACCCTGAACGCACAGGACGCTCTGCTGAGGTTCCTGGTCAGTGTGTCCAGCTGGGGAGGGGAGCGTGTGAAGTGGAAAATGTGACACCATGTTCTGGATGTACAGCAAACGGTTCCCACGATCCCTCAAGTGAATTCAGGCCAGACACATGTGAATACGTGGTAGGAATGTTCTCAGTTTGATCCTGGGGGCAGGAAGCCCAGCATGTATCAGAATCACCGGAGGAGAACGTGCCTCATGAAGGGACCTCTGTAGGGGACGGTGGTCTGGGTCCGGAACGGGCCGGTTGGCTATGCTGGGTATGTACACTCGCAGTGTCCACCGTGTTCATGAGGTGTGAACTTCGCTGCACTACAATCTAGTGCACTTTTTTTTTTTTTAAATCCCCTTCCTTGGGGCGCCTGGGTGGCTCAGTCGGTTAAGTGTCTGCTCAGGTCACGATCTCACGCTTCATGAGTTCAAGCCCCATGTCCAGCTTTGCGCTGATCGTGCAGAGCCTGCTTGGGATTCTCTCTCCCTCTCTCTCTGCCCCTGCCCTGCTTGTGCTCGCTCTCGCTCTCTCTCTCTCTCTCTCTCTCTCTCTCTCTCCCCCTCTCTCAGAGTGAATAAATAAACTTAAAAAAAATTTTTTTTAAAGCCCCTTCCTTGTTTCCAAACCTGGGTGTGGTACCAGGTGCCCAGCTTTAGAGAGATGCCAGCTGATTCTGATGCTGGTGGCTTAGCCCCACAGTCAATTGAACCAATGTGGGGTGAAGCCCGGGTGAGGCCCGGGGACTTGGAAAGCTCCCCCGGCGAGGCTAGTGTGAAACCAAGGTGGAAATCCCCTGGCCTTTGTCTGCGTGGGTCTTTAAACCCGGTTTGCGTGGAGCCGCCTAGGGGCATCCTGGTGCACGGGGTCACCGAACGCTGACTCAGTGGTGCCCTTCCCACCCACAGGTCGCTGTTCGTCGTGCTGGACAGTCTGGCCTGCACGGACGGTGCCATCAGTGCGGCAGCACAGGGCTGGCTGGTGCGGGCACTCTCCCTCGGTGATGTGGCACGCATCCTGGAGCCCATGCTCCTGCTCCTGCTGCAACCCAAGACCCAGAGGACCTCCATCCACTGCCTCAAGCGGGAGAACTCAGCAGGTGAGCCCGCCACGGAGGGCAACCCCGGGGTCCCTGGGCCTGGGAGGGAGGGAGGGAGGGGCAGCCCCGACCCCAGCTGCCCGTGGTGACAGTCAAGTTCCTTAGCCCCACTCAGTGGTTTTGTCAGCTTCAAATGGTGTGAGAGTACTTTGTAAAGTTGTGAAGACTTTTGAAGGTTAAGGAGCAGATGAACCAGCACTTAGAAATGCTACAGAGTGTGCTTGTCGTTTTCACTGAAAAATCGGATTTTTTTTTAAATAAAAAAGGAAATGTTTAGTAACCCATGCTCCAATAAGAAATAGCTGAGGAGGCGCCTGGGTGGCTCAGTCGGTTAAGCGTCCCACTTCGTCTCAGGTCACGATCTCACGGTTCAGGAGTTTGAGCCCCGCGTCGGGCTCTGTGCTGACAGCTCGGAGCCTGGAGCCTGCTTCGGATTCTGTGTCTCCCTCTCTCTCTGCCCCTCCGCCCCTCCCCCCAAAAAATAAACATTAAAAAAATAGCTGATTTTTTTTTTATTCTTTTGCTAATGAAAAATTCAAGTGCACCTAAGATAGGAGGAAAGAATAACAGACCATCCACACCAGTCTTCCCAAGCCGATGCCTTCACTTACAAGTCATAGTTTGGTGTCCAGCGGGAAGTTAAGTTTGAGGAGGCTAGGCTGGTACTTCTCTCCAGATCCCTGCTCAGAGCTAGGGATAGTTTAGGTGGCCTCCAGCTACGAATGGCCGAGAAGTTGAAATTTGCATGTAATCTGGTCAATTGTATCTATGAAAAATGACTTGTGAGCCTTCAAACACATGGTAAGAAACCACAGAAACCACAGTGGTTTCTGTTTATCCATTTTTTCTGTCTGCTCTCTAAGGTTCTTTCCAGCTATAAATTCTGTGAACATACAATCAGAAATGCAGAAGAAATAAGCCTTTGAGTTCCAAAAAACTTCCAGAGGCATCTTTAGCACAAGTAACAGTAAATAGGAAGAAGAAAAGAAAGGCTAAAATAAACCTGGTGAGTGCGTTCCATTTGGGTGATTAGCTCCTGGCACAGTTTATGAACTAATATGACTTCCCACAATAGGTGTGTTTTATGACTTCTGCAGTTTTCTAAGCAGTGGGTTAACAGGCTTTGAGTTAGCTTGTTTATGGGCTTTGAGTTAGCTCACTGGGCTGTAAATACTGTTTGCACCAGTCTTGTCTTACAGAGAAAAGCAGCCTAACACCTGCATAAGCAGCAATTTTGGAGATGCTGCCTAAAACCGTAATCTCCTGTTTTCCTCTAGGAAAGAAAGCTGGCTGCCTCCTCAAAGACAAGGCCTTTTATTATTCCATATTATGAGAAAGTAAAGTCCAAAGAAATGTAAACTAAAGCACCTTCTCGAAAGTTTGGCTATCATTTATGGCAGCTAAATTTTTTAGTGTTCCTTTGTGTTACGAAGGAAGCTCTATAAGGGAAGCGAAGCAGAAATAAGATAAAAATAGAGACAAACCATAAGAGACACTCTTTTTTTTAAATTTTTTTTTTAATGTTTATTTTTGAGAGAGACAGAGACAGAGTGTGACCAGGGGAGGGGCAGAGAGAGGGAGACACAGAATCCGGAATACGCTCCAGGCTCTGAGCTATCAGCCCAGAGCCCAACGTGGGGCTCAAACTCACAAGCCATGAGATCATGACCTGAGCCAAAGTCGGATGCTTAACCGACTGAGCCACCCAGGTGCCCCAGGAGACTCTTAAATACAGAGAACAAACTGAAGGTTGCTGGTGGGGTGTTAGGTGGAGGGAAGGGCTACGGGGGTGATGGGCATTAAGGAGGGCACTTGTTGGGATGAACACTGGCTGTTGTGTGTAAGTGGTGAATCACTAAAATCAATTCCTGAAATCATTATTACACTATATGTTAACTAACTTGGAGTGAAATTTTTAAAAAAAAAAAATGAAAAAGGAAGTTTTAATGACACGTGTGCTGGTTTTAAAAGTCACACAGCACTTCCTGCTGCTTCCTGTAGCCCATGTTCCCTGCACCCTTCCCAGTAAGAGAAAATGTTTTTTCCCTGCCTTGCCCTTCCCCTGGAAGGAACTAGAAGTGTAGTGCCTTACTCACACTATCTGTGTAATAGTGTAGAAATCTATACTGAAGATATTACTATGAGCATCAGGCAGCTCATCTATTTCTGTCTTATTCTTCCTCCTTCCCTAATCTTATTTAATGTTCATGGAATAGATTTGCTGAGAGCTATGTATTAAGATGGTTTGGTGATACATACCAAAATCTTCTTTCTGGTTGTTGTTCCTGTTTACAGAGACCTGAACAATGTAATATAATATAATATAATATAATATAATATATATAATTGTATTTAATATGTAATCATGTAGTTTATTTTTTAGAAAACATATGTTATTTTTTTATCTTATTACTTTGTTTTGAGAGAGAGTGTGCATATGCGCAAATAGGGGAGGGGTACAGAGAAAGGGACACAGAGAATCCCAAGCAGCCTCTGTCTGCATTGTCAGCACAGAGCCTGACACAGGGCTCCATCTCACGAACCATGAGATCATGACCTGAGCCGAAATCAAGAGTCGTACGCTTGATGGACTGACCCACCCAGGTGCCCTAAGACCTAAATATTTTAAAGTATTGCATATTTTCTGATTATAGAAGTATTAACGTGCTTATTTTAAAAATTGAACGGGGCACCTGGGTGGCTCAGTCGGTTAAGTGTCGACTTTGGCTCAGGTCATGATCTCATGGTCGATGAGTTTGAACCCTGCGTCGGGCTCTGTGCTGACAACTCGGAGCCTGGAGCCTGTTTCAGGTGCTGTGTCTCCCTCTCTCTCTTACCCTCCCCTGTTTGTGCTCTGTCTCTCTCTGTCTCAAAAATAAATAAATGTTAAAGAAAAAAACTGAAGTAAAAACATACATCAAAGTCCCTTGAAATGCGATTAGAGCTAGGTACGGATAATAGTTTGATAGTCTTCTAGATTTTTTTCATAGCTGTGTATTTCAGATGCTCTCATGTAAATGAGCTCATTCACCACAGCCTGATTCTGCAGCTTGATTTTTCTTCCCCCCCTTTTTTTTTAATTTATTTATTTATTTTGAGTGAGAGACAGGGCAAGTGGGGGAGGAGCAGAGAGGGAGAGAGAGCGAGAGAGGGAGAGAGGGAGGGCACGAATCCCAAGCAGGTTGCACGCTGCCAAGAAGCCACAAGTTTATAACCTGAGCCACAACCAAGAGTCGAATGGTCGCTTAACTAACTGAGCCATCCAGGCGCCCCTTGATTTTCCTTTTTTCGTGCAATATATCCCACACACTGCTCCGTATCAAGACACATATCTTTTAAAAATCCGAGTAGCACTTCATTGCATGCGTGAGCTGAGGTTTTTTCCAGTCTACATGTTTTGTTCACTTCCCGGTTTATCCTCACACATGACTGTCCAATGAATACCCTTACAGCTTTGAAAACTTTCTGCTTTCGTTTCTGTGGGAAGCGTTTCTTGAAAGGAAACTGCCGGAACAAAATAATATGCATTTTTAAAAATCACCCTCCCCGTAAAAGTTGTTTTACTTGTCTGCCTTTTGTCCGTAATACAGTGTGGACTCTAGTTGTTATAGTTTTTTGGGGGAGTTTTGTTAACATTGATCTTTCTGTCTGGCTTTTTAAGATAAAGATCGTTCTAGAACTGACTTATTGTGGCTGACCCTCCTGTTCTGAAGTCATTTGTCGTTTTGTAATTTCCAGAAGACTTGCACCGTTGGTTTCACCGGCAGAAGACGCCTTTCAAAGAGGCGGGTGGAGCGCCCGAGGTCCAGGAAGGCAGCTCAGAGGAAGGTGCGTCTCTGAGCCAGTTCACCACCGTCGACCGTGAGGCCATCTGGGCCGAGGTGGAGAAGGAACCAGAGAAGTGCCCCCCAGGAAGCGAGCCGAGTGAGGACGACCTGCCCTACTACGTGGACCTTCCCGACGGGCCCGCCTGCAGCGCCGTGGACAGCAGCGAGCACACGGAGTCTGCGGACACGAGCTCTGCCCACACGGACAGTGAGAACACGTCCTCCTTTTCTTCTCCTTCCCACGACCCGCAGGAACTGAGCAACGAGGAGAACTGCTGTGTGCCCATCCCCACGGCTGGCAGGGCCTACCCCGAGCGCTCGGCCTTGCTGGCGGCCTTCCAGGCCGAAAGCTTCAAGCCCACTGCCAAGTTGAGCCTGGCGCGCGTGGACTCAGACAGGACCCGGGCGTCCGAGTCGTTGTCCAGCGACGAGGAGGCCGACCTGGAGCTCCAGGCCCTCAGTGCGTCCCGGCTGCTGAAGCAGCAGCGGGAAAGGCAGGAGACCATCGAGGCCTTGTTCAAGCACATTCTGCTCTACCTGCAGCCCTACGACTCCCGGAGGGTCCTGTACGCCTTCTCCGTGTTAGAGGCCGTGCTCAAGACCAACCCCAAGGAGTTCATCGAGGCGGTGTCCAGGACCAGCATGGACACCAGCGCCACCGCGCACCTCAACCTCATCTCCAACCTGCTCGCTCGCCACCAGGAGGCCCTCATCGGCCAGAGTTTCTACGGGAAGCTCCAGACCCAGTCTCCCAGCGTGTGTCCCCACTCGCTGCTGATCGAGCTCCTCACCTACCTGTGCCTGAGTTTCCTGCGCAGCTATTACCCTTGTTACCTGAAGGTCTCCCACCGAGACATACTCGGCAACCGGGACGTGCAGGTCAAGAGCGTGGAGGTTTTGATTCGAATAATGACCCAGCTGGTCTCCGTGGCCAAGTCCGCCGAGGGGAAGAATGTGGAGTTCATTCACAGCTTGCTGCAGAGGTGCAAAGTTCAGGAGTTTGTCCTGCTTTCGCTGTCGGCGTCCATGTACACCAGCCAGAAGCGCTACGGCCTGGCCACTGCCGAGCGAGGCCGGGCCCTGCAGGAGGAGAGCCTCTTCGAGGAGAGTCTCATCAACCTGGGCCAGGATCAGATCTGGAGTGAGCACCCGCTGCAGATCGAGTTGCTGAAGCTCCTGCAGGTGCTGATCGTCTTGGAACATCACCTGGGCCAGGTCCCAGAGGAGGCTGAAAACCAGCCAGAACTGTCCCGGGAGTGGCGGAAAGCCCTGAACTTCCAGCAGGCCATCAGCGCCCTGCAGTACGTGCAGCCCCACCCGCTCACCTCCCAGGGGCTGCTGGTGTCCGCCGTGGTGCGAGGGCTGCAGCCGGCCTATGGCTACGGCATGCACCCTGCCTGGGTGAGCTTGGTCACGCACTCCTTGCCGTACTTCGGAAGGTCCCTGGGCTGGACAGTGACACCTTTCATTGTCCAGATTTGCAAAAATTTGGACGAGCTAGTCAAGCAGTACGAAAGCGAATCTGTGAAGCTGTCTATCAGGTACGGCCAACCCTTTGATACGCTATTCTTGCCTTAGTGACAGTTTTTTGCGAGGAATGACTAATTTGCCATAGAAGCCACTTGGAGAATCATTTCAGCCTGATCAGCCGCCTGTCTAGCGTCGTCAGGAGGGGTATCTGGGAACAAAATGCTCCCATCCTTTACTTTTTATTCTACACAGATACCCAGCCCAGCTGAGTATTGTCATCACTCTCTGTTGTTTTTGCAAAACAAAACCAAAAACATGCATCACCTTCACAGAAATTCTAAAACATCTGAAAACATTTTTCTAGAATGACCGTATGAACTTTACGTAAAATTGCACAAAGGATGCCCATCGTTATTATAACTATTTCAGTATGAGGGCCCCGGTTTATTTAAGATACCGCTGTCTCCCTGGTCTCTGTGTTTCTAGATAGGATTAAATATTTTACAGCCTCGTTTTTAAAAATTCTCAAAACAAGTTTCTCATTTCTTCACCAAAGCATAACCGCCAAGAGGGAAAACATCTCTCCGGATTATCCACTCACTCTTTTGGAAGGTCTGACAACCATTACTCACTTTTGTCTTTTGGAACAACCCAACCAAAACAAGAAGGTAAAATTTTTTTTCTGAGTTTGAGGCAATTTTCTTGTATTGTTTTGTCTTCGTTGGGTTATGACCGGTTCAAATAAGAAATGTGCAGCACATGTGAGTAATGAAAATATGTATGCAAATGTATGCTTGCAAATGAAGTGCATATGCAAATACGCATGCACAAGGCTGTGTGAGAGTAAACAAGCGTAGTTTGTTCTTCTGGCGCTCCCTAGGGCTCCTTCCCAGTGCCCAGTGTTAGATCAATAACCAAATGGGATAAAATGTCCTCTTTCTTGGACATATTTTTTCCTTGACCTCATGGCGTTTGTGAAATCTGCAGTCTGAAGCCATTTTAGCTGTTAGTTGCTCTGACCTGTTGGGGATTAAAATTTTAGAATGCAGCTGCTGCTTTGGCCGGATGACCAAAGGAGTCTGTGACGTGGGGCCTCGGACTCCCAGAGGCGCCTCTTAGAAAGAAGGCTATGGGTTGAAATGCACAGGAAAGCATTTTGCTTCCCGATCCCTGCCTGTGGGACTTGTCAGAGGTGTGAGTGCTACGGCCCAGACTCCCATCCCACCGGTGCCCTGACGATCACCGGATTCTGGTTATCTAGTTCTGCCACACACGCAGCCGAGACTCATGTTCATTTCCAATTCTTAGACCACTGCTGTAAGCGATCCGACCAATTTGAAAAATGCCAAGAATGCCATTCTGGAAGAGTTGCCTCGAATCGTTAACACCATGGCCCTTCTCTGGAATGTTCTCAGAAAGGAGGAGACTCACAAGAGACCCGTCGATCTCCTTGGAGCCACGAAGGGATCCTCTTCCGTTTACTTCAAAACCACCAAAGTGAGAGAACTTCCTCTGTGGTTTGATTATTTCTTTTGTCTTGTGTTGTCCCACCAAAAATAAGTACGTACAGGAATGTGTACATAAATAATCAGTGTGTGCTCAGTGAAACCCAAGTTAGGCATAAGTCGGAGATAGAAACCTCCAGTTAGTTAGAATAACTTTCCTATTCCTGACTAAAAGGCTTTGTGAGTTTTTAACCTGTTTTTTTCCTTTCGCCCTTTTCTTTTAAACTAGAAGTTTCTGGGGGTTTAAAGATCTTTCCTGTTGCTCTCAAGCATTTCTGTAACACAGCTTGTCTCTTATGTCCAGCTTTTAATATTGCCTTGGACACATGGGCAACGTCAAGGCAGAATGTTAGGGTGTCGCTGGTTTTTTTTACTAAACCAGAAATGCAAAGCTCTAGTTTACTGAGCTCTCCCCCAGTTCTAACGGTCTCTGCCTTAGAAGCATCCGGGCACGTGGCTCAGTCTCTGTTTGCCAGGTATGGCGGCTTGGAATTATCTGGCCATGTCTTGTGTCTGCTGACCACCCAGTGCCAGGTGTGGCCTCTGGGCTCACTCAGGCATCCAGCAGCCCAGGCTGGGTGGACTGGTTCAGAGCATGGGGAGCTGGGGAGCCTGGGTTCAGCTCCCTGGGACCTTGGGAAAGTTCACTAGCCTCTCTGTGCTGGAGTTTCTTTGGTTGGAAGCACACACCGTCCAAAGTGCTGTACAATTATTAGCATATCTAGCCCTCACATAGGAGGTAAGCATTCTTATTAGTCCCAAGTTAGGAACAAGAACACTGGGCCGTAGAGAGAGTGAGTGCTTTGCAGTCAGTTATACATCTGATAAGGCAGCCCTGAGGCTGGACCCAGGACCCAGGAAGGAGGATATCTCCCTCATGTGCTCATTGTATCTAAAAATAATAAAATGATATTAAATATAGGCATAGGGGCCTAGTACGTGCTCAGTAAATTCATTCGAACAAATATTTGCGTGCCTGCGGCTGTGTGCTGGGCCTTGTTTATACCCGGTGAGCAAGATAGAAGAAGTCCCTGTGCTCACGGCAGACACAGCCGTTACCCTCCAGTTTAAAAGTAATGACGAGAAACAGTGAGAGGAAACGCTGGACATTCTGATGGCATGTGACCAGGGAACCGGGCTGGGGCTGGGCTTGCGGGGCAGCCTTCCCGAGGCCAGCTAGCGGACTTCTACTCCTTGCATTACAGGCGCTGCGTAGTGGCCCGGGCCCCACTCTGCCATAACTCTTCTTTTTCCCGTGTTCTAGACCATACGACAAAAAATTTTAGACTTCTTGAACCCCTTGACGGCGCATCTGGGAGTTCAGTTAACAGCCGCTGTTGCAGCAGTATGGAGCAGGAAGAAGGTTAAACGCCTCAGTAAGATGAAGGTAGAGTTTAAAAATCAAAGTTGTATTTAAACTTGCTCTGCCAGGGTCACCAGAGTCACAGGCAAGTGACGGTGGTGTCAAAGGCCGGCTCGGGAAACCGCTGAAGTGCTTTCACTGCTTTAAATGCGTAGATGACACAGGCGTGTCTCACTCCAGCTGGGACTGCGGGCGGGCAGGCGGGCGGGCAGGGAGCTACCCCTGGCTTCTGCTTTCGGATCTCTCTGTGATGAATGTAGAATACTTCTTTCTATTATTATCTTTTTGAGATTATTTTGACAGAAAGAGAGAATGTGTATACGCAAGCAGGGGAGGGACAAAGAGGGAGACAGAGAATCCCAAGCAGGCTCCACGCTGTTGGCACAGAGCCTGACACTGAGCTTGAACTCATGAACCCAGAGATCATGCATGACCTGAGCCGAGATCAAGGGTTGGACACTTAACCAACTGAGCCACCCAGGTGCCCCTCTTATAGATGTTTTTAAACCATAAAATACTTTGCTTTTTGTTTTAAGAGAAGTCTTAGGTTCACAGCAAAATTGAGGGGAAAGTACAGAGATTTCCCCAGGACCCCCTACCCTACACACGCATGGTGTCCCCCATTATCAACACCTCCCCACAAAGTGGTGTGTTTGTTACAGTCAGAAACCTACTTTTTGACACATCATTATCACCCAGGACCCATAGGCTTTTTAATTTGTAAAAATAGTGCTAACAAAAATTTATACCTGATTCAAATCCTCACGTTCCTGTTCCCAAAGATAACTTCGTTTTACATTTCATCCATTCTTTATCCACTGTGGTCCATCACTCAGTCCTCCAGGGACTTGGTTTATTTCTGTAAAACCAACACAAGCCTCTTCCTTTTTTCTCTCTTGACCATCTAGGTTCCTACGTCACACCTCCCTCAGAGGGTCTTTCCCACCCCCTGGACACTATCTCAGTGTCCAACATAGGCTCCTATTCCCTGAGGAGGCATAAGGGGTTGGTGGCCCAGGCCACCCAGCTTAGCACCTGTGGGGTATTCACTGGTGGTAAGTCTGATCCTTCCAAGTGCATGTAGCCACATTATAGAGACTCTTGACATCAAAAATGTGTCCGGGGGCACCTGGGTGGCTCTCAGTCAGTTGGGCATCTGACTCTTGATTCTCAGCTCAGGTCTTGATCTCAGGGTTGTGAGTTCAAGCCCTGTGTTCAAGCCCTACATTAAAAAAAAAAAAAAAAAAAAAAAGATGTGTCTCCCATCCCTGGGATTTCCTGCCAAGGCCAACTATCAAGAATCTGATTTATCTGTTTTCTCTGTTACCATCCTCATACTTCTAGGGCTACCTTTCAATGTCAGCCTGCTTCTTTCAAATTAAGTGTATCTGTTTCTAAAATGCTCTCTGAAGGGTGCCTGGCTGACTCAGTTGGTGGAGCATGCAACTTTTGATCTTGGGGTTGTGAGTTCAGGCCCCACGATGGGTGTAGAGATTGCTTTAAAAAATAAATCCTTTCTGGGGCACCTGGGTGGCTCAGTCAGTTAGGTGTCCAACTTCAGCTCAGGTCATGATCTCATGGCTCATGAGTTCAAGCCCCGTGTCGGGCTCTGTGCTGACAGCTCAGAGCCTGGAGCCTGCTTCAGATTCTGTCTCCCTCTCTCTCTCTCTGCCCCTTTCCCACTCACACTCTGTCTGTTTCTCTCAAAAATAAAAAAATGTTGAAAAAAATTGCTTTTGATAAATAAATAAATGCTTTGTGAGCTTGAACGTACCAGTGTCACTGCCCCATCATCAACTGCACCTGTTATTCCTAATGTATGTCAGATGCTAATTCTGTCACAGTGATTAAATGCTTAGCTCACTCTTTGTCCCCACCAAGAGAGTCCTTTACCCAGTTTTTGTTTAAATATTTATTTAAAATATCAAAGTTCTTTCTCTGGGGGCAGCTCTTATAGAAGACTTTCTGTGCATTGTTCTTATGTTTGTTTTCTCTCTGTGAGCCTTAAGGGAACTATTTTTTTCCTTGGCAGATTGTCCCGGCGGCAAGCACATCCCAGCTGACCCTTGTCGACTTGATTTGTGCGCTCAGCACCCTGCAGACAGACATGGTGCTTCACCTGGCAAAGGAGGTGGTGAAGAGGCCGCCACAAATCCGAGGGGACGAGGTCAGGAGCCTGGGGATCTTCCAGATGAATGCGTGGCGCCCTCCTGTCTCTGTGTCTTATAAATTGTGTTTGGAAGGGAAGCAGAAGTCTCAGGAGCAGCTAGGATTCCCTGGGGGGTGGCATGGAGGTATTTTGCTGGGCTTGGAGGAGGCCACGTGAAGTGTGCCCAGAGGGCTTTGGTGCACCTGTTTGAAGGTGGGAACCACCGGAGGTCAGCGGCCATCTTTCATCGTTCCCTCCTTGCTGCGGCACGCACTGCCTGGGAGTGGGTTCTTATCAAGTGCCTGCAGTATGCCAAGTTGAACAAAACCTTTAGAAAGAGGAAATGACACTTGCCTCAAGGAACTAGCAGCCTAAGAGGCACCAAAGAGAAGCAAAGCCAGACACTAGTTGAAGGTGGTAAAGGCCAACTTACATTCCGTAGCTACTGTGTTAGGGGAGAGAGCGGACCTCAGTTCTGATTTGTGCAGAGGTAACAGAGTACTTTGAGAAATGGAGGAGTAGGAAGCGTGAAGGAGCAGGGGCTCCAGCAAAGCCAGGGAAGTAGAAAATTACAAAAAAGTGGGGGAGGGGATTGGTCATTGTGAGTAGGCTGTTGGGTTTGCTGACCGGTGCTCATGGAAGGTAGGCTCCCATACTCCCGGAGACTGGGAGACAAGGGCCCTGTCTTTCCCAATGGTGGTACTCCAGAGGACGGCTCCCAGCTCCTTGAGAAAGACAGTCCTGTTGTAAGAAATGTACGTGCATCTCAAAGGGCAGAGGAAGGATGTTCAGGTTAGCGTGAAGGATGGACGGGATCATTTCTGCTGAAAGTCAGTCCTCGTAGGCCAAAGTGGAGGCCTGGTGGAGAAGAGAGCTCTGACCAGAATTCAAACTTTGGTAATTTTTACATAAAAGAAAAAAAAATGGGTCAGAGGACAGGACTCATGTGAGGCATTCTGAGAAGGAAGAGATTTCATCTGGCTGCAGCAGAAGCCGTGGTGTGTAGAGAGCTAGGATGGCACCATGAGGCTCCTATGGTTTTGCAGGCCGTTTCTGCATAGCGGGTGTGGAGTCCTTGCTGCCCAAGGCCTCTTGCAGTCACGTACAGTGGTTTTGAAACAAAACCACTTGGGGTTTGTTTTTTTTTGGGTAAGATTTTATTTTTAAGTAAACTCTACATCCAACATGGGGCTTGAACTCCCAACCCCAAGAACAGGAGTCACACGCTCCATTGACTGAGCCAGCCAGGCTTCCCAGAGGTTTTTGTTTTTACCAAAGCGGGGAGACTCATTGAAAGTATAGGAGCTGTTTTTGTTCTTAATTCATTAATTTGATAGAAAGCAGCGATTTATTTCAGCCTTGAAATAATTGCATTCTATGAAGTGATTTAAAATTGTTAGGAAAAACATAAGAATAATTACATAAATGGAAACTAGTGGAACGGACAAAGTGATTATTTAAAAATGCATGATCTCACAGTCCGTGAGTTCGAGCCCCGCGTCTGGCTCTGGGCTGATGGCTCAGAGCCTGGAGCCTGCTTCCGATTCTGTGTCTCCCTCTCTCTCTGCCCCTCCCCCGCTCATGCTCTGTCTCTCTGTCTCAAAAATAAATAAACGTTAAAAAAAAAATTTTTTTTAAATGCAGTTTTACTGAAAAAAAAAATTTTTTTTGGCAGCTGGGTAGTGCAGTCAGTGAAGCATCCACTTTCGGTTCAGGTCAAGATCTCGTGGTCCATGAGTTCAAGTCCTGTGTCAGGCTCTGAGCTGTCAGCCTGCTTCAGATTCTCTGTCTCCCTCTCTCTCTCTCTGCCCCTCCCCCACGCTCACACGCACGTCTAAGCATGCGCGCACGCTCTCGCTTTCCAAAGTAAACATTAAAAATATATAAAATAAAATAAAGAAAATTACAGTTTCACTCAAACAGGTATTTGTTGTATACCAGTATTTGTAGCAGCGTTGCTCACAGAAGTGAAAGGGTAGAAGCACCCCAGGTATCCATCGATGAATGATTACATAGACCAAAGCAGGTGCATCCATGCAACGGGGTATTCCTCAGCCTTAGAAAGGAAGTTAATTCTGACACCTGCTGCAACACGGATGAACGTTGAGGACATGTCAAGCGAAGCCAGTCACAGAAGGACCAAAGTGAAAGGATTCCACTTATAGGACGTCTCTAGAATATTCAGTTGTGTAGACAGAAAGCAGAGTAGTGTTGCCAGAAGTGGGAGGAGAGAGGACAGGAGTTACTGTTGAACGGGGACAGAGTTTCAGTTTGGGAAGATAAAAAAGTCCTGTAGACGGCTGGTGAAGATGGCTGCACAACATTGTGAAGGAACTTAACGCCACGGAACTGGACACATAGAAATGGTTATAATGAGGGGCGCCTGGGTGGCCCAGTCAGTTGTGTCTGACTTTGGCTCAGGTCATGATCTCACAGCTTGTGGGTTGAGCCCTGCATCCAGCTCTGTGCTGACAGCTCAGAGCCTGGAGTCTGTTTTGGATTGTGTGTGTGTGTGTGTGTGTGTGTGTGTGTGTGTGTGTGTGTGTGTGTGTCTCTGCCCCTCCCTTGCCCTCTCCCTCTCTCTCTCTCTCTCTCATGTAGTTTTGTTCCTACATGTTGCTTGAAATTCTACAAATATCTGCAACTCGTGGGCTAGAAATAAACCACGAGGGGGCGCCTGGGTGGCTCTGTCAGTTGAGTGTCGGGCTTGATTTTGGCTCAGGTCATGATCTCCAGGTTTGTGAGATTGGGCCTTATGTCAGTGTGGAGCTGCTTGTGATCCTCTCTCCCTCTCTCTCGCTCTTCCTTCCTCACTCATGCGTGTGCCTGCTCTCTCTCAAAATATATAAATAAACATTAAAAAAAACCATTAGATCTCGTCTGGCTGGCTGGTTTTTGACTGTTCAAACAACAAAATTACATTTTATTGATTAGTTAATCAGTTCAACTTCCATAACTTCCGCAAATAGCTTTTTATAAGCAAGAAGAGAAAAAAATATGTTTTCAAAACCAGTTTCTAAGTGGCTCCAACCCCTTGGGATGTAGGGAAGTTGTCTGGGCTGAGTTTGAGGGAATTCCTTGAGCTAAGAATTAGAACTTTTTATTGTCTCTTGTCGGTAGTGAGTCGCATGCACTCACTCATGAGGGTCCACTTGGGCCACCAAAGTTTTATTACACCACAGCTTCCCCCAAATACTTGTTACAAGCCTGGAGGGGACTCGCCCTGAAGTCTGGCAAGAAGGGCGGTGATGATTTGGGACCTCACAGTGTGCATGTGTTTTGTCACGCTTGGGGGCTGCTTTCCCATGTGCTATCCCATCTGAGAGACTCTGGCTAAAATCCTTTGCTTTGTGAGGATGTAGACTCTCTTTCGTTTTGTATTCTAATTCTTTTTTTAACCTTATTTCCTAACCAACTTGGAGTGATAGGTTTCACTTTCATTTTCAGAAAGCACCGCTCGTGGATATCCCCGTGTTGCAGTTTTGCTATGCTTTCATCCAAAGGTAAGGCAAACCCTTCACAAACTTTGCTCAGTCGCAGTAATCACTGCACAGATGCAGTTGCGCCGATTATAAGCGTAACTCCCAATTGCATTTCTTGCCAACTGGAGAGCGTTAGTTCAGAAAGCATCTTGAAGGTGTCCTGCCTGGTTTCTTCCCAAGGTGTGAGAATGAATGCCCTGAGGCTCTTCCTTCTCCTCCAGAGATCCAGTCGGACTTTGTAAAATCCGTGTGCTGTCCCTTGAACACTTCACGTTCGGCGTCAAAGTGTTAAAGACTTAGAAAAAGGAGAAGTGATTGTTTTGAGTCCTCAGTGCTTTCCTGTGGTTTCTGCCTGTGAGCTTCGTGTCTGTTTTCAGCCTCTGCTACAGGGGACGTTGAAGCAGGTTCCCCAGGTGGAAGGGAAGCCATACCGGATCCACCATGTGGGGCCGCCTCTGTCACGGTCACGAAGGCAAAGTGGGGGGCATAGTCCCCTTCTCGTGTGGTGGGAATTGCACAGTCAGGCAGTCTGACAACCAGGTCCCAGCTCCTTGGTTAACAAGGCTCTCGGGCCAAGCTTCTTGCAGCTTGCCACCCCCACGGCTACAGGCGGGTAGATCCAAGCGTCATAGTCCCAGGAGTCCCTGGGTCTGGGGTTAAGTTCGAACCCGCTGTCGATACTTCGCCCACAAGCGATTTTCCAGTTCCTTCTTCCAGGGGTTAAAGAGGAGCTGGTCACGTCCATCCTGGTGGTCACTGCTGTGCTTTGTAATGCTGGCGGGTCTCAGCACTACGGTGGTCTCAGTGACCCATGAGCCGTCAGCAGCTGCAGATTTCCATCCTCCTCCTCTTGCAGGGGAGGCACTGCTGAGGGGGCTCAGGACTTGAACCTGGGACCCTTGGGCTGCGGCCTGTCACACTATGTGGCCTCACCATGAAAACTACTGAAGATCAGCTCCTGGCGGGTGACCTTGTGGGCTGATGGCTGCGCCCATTACCAGCGACACTGGAAAGGCCAGATATTAGAGCTAGACTGGCCCGAGGGGTCAGATAGTCCTCTGGTTCAAGGCCTTTATTTGATACACAGGAAACTGGGAGCATCTGACTTGTCAGCGGCAGGATTTCTGGTCTCCAGACTCCCCAGGTTCTTGCCAGAATACAAAAATGTAGCTCGTGCGTATTTTAATTTGAACAAGAACAAAGAGGTCAGTCAGATAGGCCATATGTCCTCTGCTTTCCAACTGCCTGGACCTAAAATGTGCTTATAATGTATGTTTTGACTTGTTCACCGTCGGGTTATTTTTTCCTGGTTTTTTTAAACATAGGCTGCCAGTCACGGCCTTGCAAGAGAACTTTCCTTCGTTGTTGGGCGTGCTAAAGGAATCCGTGCAGTTGAATCTAGCTCCGCCTGGATACTTTCTGCTTCTCAGGTACCGTGCCCCAGCAGTCACGTCACCGTGTTTTCCTGCCGGAATACATCTTGTTCCTGCAACATTCTTAGTCTGAAGCTGCTTGTCTCTCAACAGCATGCTGAACGACTTTGTGACGAGAACTCCCAACCTGGAAAGCAAGAAGGACCAAAGAGATCTGCAGGTCTGTGTGTGAAAAGGGTAGCGATGCCACCGTTCCAGGAGTAGTGGCCACCTTTAGAGGACGTGCTCGTGGATAATCAGCACTGGGCAGAATCAGCTCTTAGATCTCACTTCCTTCGTTACTGTCTTTCGGGGGCTCGAGGGACCCGGGCCGGGGTCTCCTGCTGAAGTTCTTGCGTCCGGCCTGAGCAGTCCGCTAGGGATTGACACGATGCCCCCTCTCCCCCACCGCACACAGATAGAGGTGGAGACGCCTCCTGCACAGCGTTAGGACAGCAACTCCGTACACGTGGATTTCTGTCCTTGAAACCATTCTGGCCCCTCCTTGCTGAAGCAGTATTTGCTCACAGGAAGTTTCCAAAAGCCTGAAAAGTAAAGGTGAAACTCACCCCAGGAGAAGGGAAGCCTTAGAGTAAAATGCCAACTACAAATAGAATGGCGGGGTCAGGAAATCACGATTTTGCAACCATTAGAATCGCTGGTTGAGGGGCTTTTGGAGCCACGGCTTCGAGTTAAACCGGGATGTGTATCAGTTTTACAGCCCTGGGGATGTTACTGCTGACCATTATCCCTGGCTTTTGTGAAAGGTCTCTCCGGTTCCAGTGCTGATCCACTGGAGCACGGTTTAAAGCAGCACAGCCAGGCTTAGTTAGACAACCCAGGGACCCGCGTGGCCTCCACTTGTGGGGAAGAAAGCTGACGCTGCACGACCAGTACTTGGACAGCACTTCCCAGACTAGCCTCTCAAGGTCACCTGCCTCGTGGCCTATTACCTACAGCACGCCCCTGCCTTCTGTCTGTTCTGGCGGTAGCATTGGCCTTGGGGGTTACGGCAGCTGGTGTGCCTCACCCCTGCTCCCTTTGGTTGCTCCCATCTCATGATGCCCAGCCTCCCTGACACCCCAACTCCTCACCCCTGCTTCGAGGCACACCTACACCTTTTCCCTGCCCACTCGCTGCGTGGGAAGTGGGATACCCTCCAAGCCCTCAGTCTCTTTTCTTGCTCTTTCTTGCCACCGTCGGCCACACCACAACTCTGCCCGGGTTCGCCGAGGTAGCTCCCTCACGTGCGCCCCTCTTCCCACTGGCAGTGCTCTCGCTCTGTGCCTGACCACCCCAGCCTACCAGTTGGGCTTACGGTCTAAGTCAGGATTGTTCCATTCTCAGACGGCAAGGATGTGCAGCCAGTCTTTGCTGGTGAGACTTGATGGTGCTGGCTTGAGAAAGGGGCTCAGCATTTCTGCCTCCATCCCAGCTACTTGGCCAGATTCTTTACCGATTATACTCCTGATATGAATCGTTCCTCACTTCACCCTCATCGAGTCAACTTAATTCAGTTAATTTTGTTTCTTGTTATATTATCGAAGGATGCCATTCTAGCAAGGACCCATGGTCCCAAAGACACCGGAAACAAATCTGCTAGATGGCAGTGTGCAGCTATAACTTCCTGTTTCTCTGTGGCGTGCTCATGATGGCCAGTATGGTAGCCGTTAGCCCCCTGTGGCTGGTGAGCACTTGAAATGTGGTTGGTCTGAATTGAATGTGCACATCAGATTTCAAAGGTCTAGTGCAAAAAAAGAGTGTGAAATCTCATTAATAATTTCTATATTGATTACGTGTCGATCATGTTTTGGGTATATGAGGTTAGAAATTGTGAACTTGTTTCCTCTGGCCCTCTAATATGGTTCCTGGAAAACTTCACGTTACCTGTGTGGTTCATAGTTGTGACCTATGTTACGTTTCTACCGAATGGTGAGGTTTTAGGCATTTCAGCATCTTTTCCTGAGCTAACTTCCTTTCTTCTTTTCAGGAAGTCACTCAAAAAATCCTAGAAGCTGTAGGGAACATTGCTGGCTCTTCCTTGGAACAAACAAGCTGGCTAAGTAGAAACCTGGAAGTGAAGGCCCAGCCTCAGATCTCTCTAGAAGAATCTGATGCTGAGGAAGATTTGTGTGGTAGGTACACGGGGTCAGAAAATGATACCTGCTGGGGTGCCTGGGTGGCTCAGTCCGCTGAGCGTCCAACTCTTGATTTTGCCTCAGGTCATGATCGCAGGGTCGTGGGATCGAGCCCTGCATCAGGCTCTGTGCTGTGTAGAGCCTGCTTCAGATTCTCTCTCTCTCTCCTTCTTCCCCTCTCCCCCACTCATGCTCTCTCCCTCTCTCTCTCTCTCTCTCTCAAATTAATTAGTTAATTAAAATTAAAAACTAAAAGGATTTCACAGTGGTGTGGGCAAGAGACAGTGTTGGCTTAGAGGCAAGGGCGATACAAAAAGGTGGACTGATTTAGATGCAGCGTCCACAGAACTTGCTCATGGGCTGGATGTGGTGGTTAACAAAAAAGGCAATCAAGGATGACTTTGGTTTTTGGCTTATGCAATTTATTGAGGTGGAAAAGACTGAAATAGCATTCTGGAACAGGAAATTGAGCTTGGTTTTGCAAGTATTAAATTTGAGATGTCAGAGAAAGAGCCAGAAAAGACACTTAGGTGGTCACTGGGGTTGGACAAAAACCAAGAGAGCGTAGGGTCACAGAAACATAAGAGTGCTTCCAGAGGAAGGGAGGAATAACACAGTGGAAGACTGCCAAGAAATGACCCACTGGGCTCAACAACATGGAAGCCTTTGGGCTGGGAACACCAGAGTAGGTAGAGAAGAGGCTGGGGAGAAAAGGAGGGGGAGGAGACAGCAGTGACGGCATGAATGCAGAGAACTCCCTGAAGCTCACTTGTCAATAGGACAGTAACCAAGTAGAACCAAAGACCAAAGAATATCTCTTACTTGATTTGTTTTTAAATTGGAGTATGCCAGGGGCGCCTGGGTGGCTCAGTCAGTTGAGTTTCTGACTCTTGATTTCGGCTCAGGTCATGATCTCACAGTTTGTGAGTTCGAGCCCCATGTCAGGCTCTGTGCTGACAGCACGGGTCCTGCTTGGGATGCTCTCCCTCCATCTCTCTCTCTCTCTCTCTCTCTCTCTCTCTCTCTCTGTGTGTGTCCCTCGGCTTGCTTTCTCTCTTCCAATCTCAAAATAAATAAACATTTAAAAAAATAAAAAATAAATAAATTGGAGTATGCCAACGCATATTTGTGTGGTGACCGAACAGTGCGGCAGAGGTGTGCCTGGGTGGCTCAGTTGGTTAAGCCTCCGACTCTTGGTTTCGGCTCAGGTCATGATCTCACTATTCGTGGGTTCAAGCCCTGTGTCAGGCTCTGCACTGACAATATGGAACCTGCTTGGGATTCTCTCTTTTCTCTCTCTCTCTCTCTCTCTCTCTCTCTCTCTCTCTCTCTGTCTCTCTCTCTCTCTCTCAGTCTCTCTTAAAATAAACAAACTAGGGGCGCCTGGGTGGCGCAGTCGGTTAAGCGTCCGACTTCAGCCAGGTCACAATCTCGCGGTCCGTGAGTTCGAGCCCTGCATCAGGCTCTGGGCTGATGGCTCGGAGCCTGGAGCCTGTTTCCGATTCTGTGTCTCCCTCTCTCTCTGCCCCTCCCCCGTTCATGCTCTGTCTCTCTCTGTCCCAAAAATAAAAAAAAATAAAATAAAATAAACAAACTTAAAAAACAGAAAAACAACAGTGCAGCAGAGAAGAAATAAATACCACAGAGAGAAAGGATAGTTAGAAAGCAAAACCCTTGATGGCCATGGGGCCAGGTTGGTGTCATAAATGGAATTATGGTCTTCCCATAGGAGCTAGGGGCATGTTTATCAACACAGGAGACCAGGCAGAGAACATAGATATATATGTTGTAGATTAATAACTCATCGTGGCCAAACTGACAGAGTCCTGTTTGTTTCCATTAATTTTCTCCACGAAATATGAATGAGGTTACCAGCTGACAAGGGGAGAGTATTGATGGTTATCGAAGGAGGATCTGAATTATGTTGGAGAGAAGGGAAGCCAGCATACCACCAAGGTCCATGGGTGGGACTATCTGGTAGCCATCAGGTTCTTTTTGAGGTTCATGGTCATGGGGGAAAGTGAGGTCTGTCTCGTGGTTTGGTTTTCTCCAGAGCACTTACCTACACAGAACTGCATAGGCCGAACTTTGGGTTTCTCCAGGTTTGCATTTTTCCAGGTGAGTGCCTCAGAGGGAGAGAACAGCAAAAGTCGGGATGCTTCCCAGGTAGAAGGCAGACCGTGGGTGCAGGTGGGGAGGCAGAGAAGGGCAGACCTGGAGGAGTTGATGAAGGATTTGGTGGCCTGTGCGAGGATCCGGGAAAGATAAGATATAGTCAGAGAAGGAGGCTGGAAGTGGAGAGTTGAGAAATTGATGACATCAAGGGTGTGATGGTGACAGACGACAGAGCTGGTGCAGAATAAAAGATTGTCGGAAGAGAGAAGAGGGTCAGGGGGCTCAGAGGCCGAGGTGTCAGATGGATCACCTAAGGGGCTGTTGATGCCCCGAGAACGATTCAGAGCACAGAGCTGGGGAGGAAGACAGTGAGTCGGCACTGACGCCCTTGATCACAGTGCTCAGATGCTTACTGTGGAGTCGAGCACACTAACGGAGGACATTGCATACTCCGCGTGAGAAGAGGGACTCGTCACACGTACATGCGATGCTTTCGAGGCGTGAATGGTGGCCCAGTCTTCATGACTGAAACACAGCTGCCTCTTTCTGTCAGCAGATGCCACTGCCACGGCTGCAGCAATGGTGTCCGCTTCCGCCCCGTCGGTATACAGCGTGCAGGCCCTGTCTCTCCTGGCAGATGTAAGTGCGCCCCCTACTGGTCCTCCCTCGCGGGCCCGACGGCCGGCTCCACGCTCTGTGCAGGCAGGCCGCCCCTCGCAGGGGAGCTCAGGAGTCGCTCTTGGCCCCAAGCTGCACCCCAGACTTTTCTTGGGAGGTGACGTCCACCCTGAGGACCGACTCTCACTGTCGCTGGCTTCAGCAGATTTCTGTCTTCTTGTGGTCCTGCTCCGGTAGGTCCTGGCCTCTCTCCTGGACATGGTTTATCGAAGTGACGAGAAGGAGAAGGCAGTGCCGCTCATCTCCCGCTTGCTCTATTATGTGTTTCCGTACCTGCGCAATCACAGGTATCCTGCCCGTAGGTAGCACACTAGCTTATGGGAAATGCATCAAGTGGCTTTCTTTGCACAGTCTTTGACCTCGACCCTCTTCCCTCCCTGCCCCTGTTCAGTGCCTACAACACCCCCAGCTTCCGAGCCGGCGCTCAGCTGCTGAGCTCCCTGAGTGGCTACGCCTATACCAAGCGAGCCTGGAAAAAAGAAGTCCTGGAGTTATTCTTGGACCCTGCTTTCTTTCAAATGGACACTTGCTGTGCACAGTAAGAAACGCTGCCCTGACAAAAGGGTGCTGCAAATGCTTGAGTGGAAAAAGGGTTTCGATTTACATAATTAATTCTCATACTTGAAATGGGAGCGGTCAGCATCAGCCCAGATCCCGGGACGTCATTGTCACAAGCTTCCAGGCTAACTGTGTTCATGGAAGAAAGATCAGGTGTTTTAAAAATACAGAGGTGCATTTTTTTCTCAGGAGAATCTCAATTAAGGGAGCGTATTATCCCCAGAGCACACAAAACAGGGTTCCCGTGGCCCCTGGTCTGGTACTGCTCCATCTGGGAGTCACACAATATTCCACTGGCACTAAGATGACAGAGCCCACTAGTGACGCCGTGGTGTCCTTATCCCATGTCTCAGCTTACACAGGTTCTCGGACCGTGCAGCCAGCCAGACACTTTGCTGGCAGAGATCCATTGAGGTACACACACAAGGTGAACTCCCAGTGCCTTTTGCTGGAAGGTCAACAAAACCACTCAGTGCCTCTCCCCCTGGTGTGGCCCAACATGTCCTCATTAACCACAGGGATAGAGGGCGGACACTGGTCAGCGGTCCATAAAGCTTGACAGTTTGCCCTGCCTCCCCCCAGAGTCCTGTGGCTTCCATCTCGAGCTCCTGTTAACCCTCCTGGGGACCCCATTTGAAAACTGGTGGTGTTTATTGCCACTACTCCCCACTTGTGTCCATCAGCACAAGCGTGTGAACATCGTCCTGTGTGAACATAGTCAAGGGCAACTCTTGAAAAAAACCATTCTTTGTTTACCATAAGCTGGGAATTATTCATTCTTTCCCGTATTATTCGTTGCCTGTGTTTAGTGTGTAAAGGAAGAGCTTTTGCTCACCTTTCCCTTGTATAGAAACTATTCATTTCAGTAACTTTTCAGAAAAGTCTTTAATACATCTAAAAGGGGGGTGTGTTCTTAATGCCTTTAATCAGACTGTCATCCTTGACATATTTAATTTTGCTTTTTTCAATATCCAGTTGGAAGTCCATTATTGACCATCTCCTGACTCACGAGAAAACCATGTTTAAAGATCTAATGAGTAAGTTGTATGTTACGTGCACATAAGTCACTTTTAAAGAACCAATACATCATAATCAGCTTTTATCACGTATTTCAGAACCCCACTAGGATCTTTTCTGGTGCCATCTAAGCTGCAGACCATAATGTAATGTGCATAACATGTCAGGACTAATGAATGAGCCTTCCCAGTTCCAGTCTGTTGACCAGAAGGCCCTGACAACCTTTTTGGCAGCTTTTCAGTGGAGGGATACTTTAGAGAGTAAGAATCGGTTCACTCACCGTAATTTATTAGGAGTACTTGTCCGTCCTTCATCCTCTCTTCCAATTCCCTGTCATTAATGATCATTAAAGAAATGTTTCTGTTTACAAATAAATATGTGAGTAGTAACCACAAGATCATAATTACTTAGTCAAGATCACGACTTTTTCACCAGGAAGGATAGAAATTGCACTAGTGTGAATTTCCTGTCGCTTCCCTCTGACTACAGTTTTCTCACTAAACGGAACTTCCTGACTGTATTTATCATAGACATGCAGAGCAGTTCTTTAAAACTGTTCTCAAGTTTCGAGCAGAAAGCGATGCTGCTCAAGCGTCAGGCTTTTGCTGTCTTCAGTGGAGAACTTGATCAATACCACCTGTACCTTCCTCTGATACAAGGTAAGAAGGCCATCCTCCCTCGCCCTGAGCACACCCCTCTGCCGGATGGCAGACCCCCCAGCTGGCTGACTCGGGTCGGCTACCAGAGCGGCCCAGGGCACATTCTGGCAGGATGGTTGAGTGTTGAAATAGGCACTTGGCAGGGGTTATCGTAGAAGAACAATCCAGAAATGTATTGGTGAATCTGAAGCTTTATTTTAAAACTCAATTATTATAATGCTATTAGATTCCACCAGGTAGTCTCTAAAAATCTGACAGTACTTTCTCGGCACTGTCCCTGCCGGATCCCTCCTGTAGTCAAGATATTGTGAGGTCACAGCACCAACCGAGGCTAGTGAAGGAGCAGGATTTTGGGGAAGTGCCTGACCTTTCCTTAACAGTACTTCATACTCACTCTGTTCTTTGCTTCAAAAATGAATTATTGCAGCTATTTCTTTTGCTTTATTTTTTATTTTTTTTAATTTATGTCCAAATTAGCATATAGTGCAATAATGATTTCAGGAGTAGATTCCTTAGTGCCCCTTCCCCATTTAGCCCATCCCCCCTCCCACAATCCCTCCAGTAACCCTCAGTTTATTCTCCCTATTTATGAGTCTCTTCTGTTTTGTCCCCCTCCCTGTTTTCATATTATTTTTGTTTCCCTTCCCTTATGTTCATCTGTTTTGTCTCTTAAAGTCCTCATACGAGTGAAGTCATATGATATTTGTCTTTCTCTGACTGACTAGTTTCGCTTAGCATAATACCCTCCAGTTCCATCCACGTAGTTGCAAATGGCAAGATTTCATTCTTTTTTATTGCTGAGTAATACTCCACTGTATATGTATACCACATCTTCTTTATCCATTCATCCATCGATGGACATTTGGGCTCTTGCCATACTTTGGCTATTGTCAGTCGTGCTGCTATAAACATGGGGGTGCATGTGTCCCTTTGAAACAGCACACCTGTATCACTTGGATAAATGCCTACTGGTGCAATTGCTGGGTCATAGGGTAGTTCTATTTTTAGCTTTTTGAGGAACGTCCATACTGTTTTCCAAAGTGGCTGCACCAGCTTGCGTTCCCATGAATTATTGCAGCTATTAGACATGATTTTGAAGGGTTTTTCTCCTCATAAAATGTGGAGATGGTGAAGTGGGCATTCTAAGTTCACCCTTCTCCACGATATGAAAGAATTCTCAAAAAGAAATATGTTCTCCTTAAGACTCACAGCCTGATTGGAATCAAATAAAATTAATACAATTCTTGGCAGATTTTTTAATTAATACTACAAAGACTAGTGTAACATAATTTTACAAATATCAGAATTATGTTGTGAATCCTCTTTTGAGGGTCGGGTTTACTAGGCTATAATTTACATAAAGTAAAAGTCACCCTTTTGGGTGTACAGCTCTATGAATTGGTGGATACGTATAGTCACGTAACCACCACCACAGTCAACGCACAGAACATTTTCATCACCCCGGAGAGTTCCCTTTGCTCCTTGGAATCATCCCCTCCCCTTCCCCAGCCCCTCGCAAGTGCTACTCTGCCTTCTGTTCATACGGGTTTGTCTTTTCCACAGTGCCCGAAACGTAATTAGCTAGGGTGCAGCCTTCGAGTCTGGCTTTTTTGACTTGTGTCATCTGTTTGAGAGTCATCTGTTCCATTGCATTTATCAACAGCATACTCCTTTTTATTGCTGAACGGTATTCCAGTCTGTGACTTGAAGGACGTTCGGGTTTTCAGGTGGAATTATGACATAAATCTCGTACTCTATCCTTTAAAAAAAATGTTTTATAGGGGCGCCTGGGTGGCTCAGCCGGTTAAGCGTCCGACTCTTGATTTCGGCTCAGGTCGGGATCTCACAGTTCCTGAGATCGGGCCCCGTATTGGGCTCTGTGCTGACAGTGAGGAGCCCGCTTGGAATTCTCTCTCTCCCTCTCTCTCTGTCCCTCCCCTGCTCACACACTCTCTCTCTCAAAAATAAATAAAATAAACGTTTAAAAAATGTTTATAAGTACCTGTCAGCTCACAAAGCAGTCCTCTTCCCAAAGTTATCCTGATTACTCACTCTTAACATTAGTGGTGTTGGCCCGCATCCCATCTTGACATTAGTAGTGTCAGCCCACATCCCAACTTGACTATTTGAAAGCTCCTAATTGTCTTAATTCAGAACACTAATAGCTTTTACAGTTACTAATTATAACTATATATTTGCAATAATAAAATATCTTTACAGCGAAACTGACGTAACTTCAACACGTGAGGCACATTAGATTTTTCATGTCCTAACGCCCTGAACACTTGAAATACGTGAAAGCGAATGTTCAGATACTGACAGATCCTTTCTGGAACTGCTGACGGGAGGCTGACTTGGTCAGGTGGCGCCCAGGAGTGCCAGTAAGGGTAACGGCAGACCTCCAAAGACTTTGGCTGAATGCAGAGTCCAAGCCGAGCTCTGTTGCACCCCCACAAGATCTGGAGGGAGAGAGGACCGCAGGGAGCACCGCCCCCTCGTGCCTGTGCAGCGTGCGAGCAGGTGCTTTACGCACCCGGCTGCTCAGCAGCGTCTGAAAGTCCACTTTCAGTGGCGGCAAGAGGGGAAAACTGGAAGGGAGAACGTGTTGGCCAGAGCACCTTGCAGTCCTTCCCGTGCCTTTCCAGTCTGAGAGCAAACACCTGCTCGTTCTCTCCCGTCTCCCATCACACACGCCTTTAAAATTTAGGGTGAGGCCCAGAGAGCTAGAAAGACAGTATTACATGTGTAGGACAGGAAAAGTATAGACAACAGCCTTTTTCAAACGGTGGTGTGGTTTGACCATGGCAGGATTGAAGCATCCAGCAGTTCTAAGCAATCATACCTCTGAGGAGAGGCAATATAATACTGTACATATTATATAAAAGCATGTGTGTTTGTGCATGTGTGCTGACTTTAATCTGGAGGTGGTTTGGGGGCCCTGAGAGAAGCAAGAATTTCCCCATATACCCTCCATTTTGCATAGCTCAAATGCTGCATTTTAAATAATGATCCATGTTTTTAAACATGGGCATCTTTACCCCATTTCATATTTTGTTAACTGACAGTTTACAAAGCATTTTCCACTTTATTGTCATTGTCCCCAAGACTGTTGATAGACGCAGCCTCTATGAGGCAGGGGTGATAGAACTCAGAGCATTCTCTGATAGTCTTGGGACACTTGACTGGCCCCCAAGGAGCAATGATGCCCAAGTCAGGAGAAGAGATGCATCCAGAAGCTTCTAACTTGCATGCCATGGTAAGTAGTTCAGGCCTAATCTAAAATTAGTCAGGAATTTCTAACATTTCTCCCCTGGGATACACCCTGGAGTCCCTTTCCCCTGACTGATGGCACCATCAAGGAGCCCTGGAGGAGGTCGGTGTGCACAGGGTGTAGAACTGAGTGGCTCTGTACAGCTTGGCGCAGAGGGACATAAATTTTACATTGATCACAAAAGAAGCTGTAGATAAGCCCAAACCAAGGATTTTTTTTTTAAGGGGCAAAAAGCTGTTTGTCTCAGGTGAGAGGAGACCACCCCCAACAAAGGCCCTGACTAGGGGCATCAGAAGGATCTAGTGGCAACACTCTGTACCCTTCAGGCTGGGTGACTTTGGCTCTTCCCAGGTCTGTTGGAGGATGTCCCACCTTTTAAGTCTCCCTCCTTGTCCTGTATGTATTAGCTCTATTTTTACATCAGGATACTGCTGCTCAGAGAGAGTAGCACCTGCCTAAAGTTGTGTTGCCATGACCGGCAAAACCAGGCCTGAAACCTGAGCCCTTTGGTTCCCAGCGATAGGCTGTGGTCTTGAGTAGGTGCCCTGGGAGGGGGGTGGAGTAGGGGACTGCTCCGGTTTCACAGATGGGAGACAGAGCTCGGCAAGATTAGGTGGCCGGCCTGCACAGGGTCCCACGACCTGGAACGGTGGGGCGGGGACTGTCTCGGGCCCTCCCGCTCTCTGCTCGCAGAGGCTCCGTAGATTTCTAAGGTTTTATCACTCAGCTGAGGAAGGAATATTAGAATTGAAGAACGTTAGTGATTCTGCAACAGATCGTCGTGGCTAAAGAAGAATCTCACGAGTTTAGCTTTTATTCGGAGCACCAACATGAAGCGGGCCCTGTGCGTGCAAACCACTTTTTCCGTAATACTTTCTGTCTTGAAATGGGTTAAGACTCAGAAGCAGCTGCACAAACAGTAGCGAGTGTCCTGTGTACCGTACGTCCAGCTTCCCCTGTGGTGGCGTCTCACATGGCATAGTCCACCTCCGAAGCCACTTCCACTGTCCCTTGTAATTTCAAAAGATAACATCATTTTTACTCATGGATTTACCCTTTCTGTCGCTTTTTTGTCTTGCTGTTCCACACTTCCTGCTGTTACCGTTCCTTTTCTGTCTGAAGAACATCTGTTAGACATTCTTGGAGCACAGATCTGCTGGCTGCAAGTTTTCTCCGTTTTCCACAGAGACTGTCTTCCTTCTTCTTGGTCTGGGTTGGGTTTTTTCCTTCCACCTTCATTCCAGAAGGATGTTTTCACTGGAGATGGAGTTCTGGGGTGAAGTTCTTTTCTTTCCGCGCTTGGAAAATGTGCCGCTTCTCTGTGACTCCGTGCTTTCTGAGGGAAATCTGCTCTCCTTCAAATTAGTGTTCCTTTTTCAGTACAGTGGTCTCCCTTTTCCACAGGGGATACATTCTAAGACCCCCGGTGGACTCCTGAAACCATGGATAGTTCCAAATACTACTTGTACTGTGGTTTTTGTCCTTATGTAGGTACCTAAGATAAAACTTAATTCGTAAATTAGGCACAACAAGAGATTAGCAACAACAAGAAAACGCAACAGTTGTAACAGTATACCCAATGAAAGTTTTGCATGAATGTGGTCTCTCTCTCTCTCTCTCTCTCTCAGAACATCTTGCTGTTCTGTCCTCACCCTTCTTGTGATGATGGGAGGTGGTAAAGTGCCTCCATAGTGAGCTGAAGCGAGGTGAGGGACGCAGGCACTGTGACGTGTAACGTGAGGCTGCTGTTGACCTTCTGACCTCGTGTCAGAAGGATCGTGTGCTTCTGGACCGCGGCTGAGTGAGGCCTCGGGAAGCAGAACGTGGAGAAGCTGGGGGACCGCTGTCGTGTAGCTTTCCCTTCTGACCACTGTCTAGGTTTTTTTCTGTAGCTTCAGTTTTCAGAAGGTTTATTATGTGACTGAACTGGATTTCCTTGGTTTTATCCCTCTCAGAGCTCACTCAGCTTCTTGTCTGTAGACTTCTACGTCTTTCACCAAATTTGGAAAGTTGTCAGTCATTATTTCTTCAATTATTTTTCCAACCCGTACTCTTTTTCCTTTTTTGGGGGGGAGACTTCAGTGACACAAATGCTAGACGTTTTGTTGTCCCTCTGGTCCCTGAGACTGCTTGCTTCCCCCGACCCCCAGGCCTTTTTTCTTTCTTTTGTTCAGTTGCAATAATTCCCATGAATTCTGTCTTCAACTTCCCTCTTTCTTTTGTCCATTCCGTTCTGCTATTGAGCCCATCAGTGAGCTTTTCGATTTTACGGATTTATTTTTTAGTTCCCAAATTTCCATTTGTCTCTTCTTTGTTTCTTTGGTGACAGTTTCTATTTTTCATGTGTTTCGAATGTCCATAATTGATCATTGGGATATTTTTAGACCACATCTTTAAAATCCTTTCCTGATAACCCCAACCTCCATATCCTCTCTGCACTGGTGTCTTTTCTTATCTTTTCTCGTTCAGGTTGAAACTTTGGCATTCCAGCTTATGTTCTCCTCAGGTGTCCAGGCCAGAATAAAATAAACAATTTAAATAAAAGATTTAAAAACCCTAGCAAATTCACCTTCAGGTCATTGCTTAAGTCCCAAGGATCCTAGCCCATCCTGCTGCCTTTCCTGCATGTTCCAGTTTTCTGATAGTCAATGTATTTTACTCAAGGTTTTAGTTGTTTTGTTTTGTTTTTTTTTAATTGCAGTTAGAAAAATAGGATGTAATATATTTACTCCATCTCATCCAGAACCAGAAACAAAGCCCTCTTCAAAAATGCTAACCTGGGGCACCTGGCTGGCTCAGTCAGTAGAGCGTGCTACTCTTAACATCAGGGTTGTGAGTTCAAGCCCCATGTTGTGTGTAGAGGTTACTTAAAAAAAGAAATTTTTTTTTTTAATGCCAGTCTGTCTGTCAAGTGTTTGAGCTATGCTTGATCCTTCATTTGGTTGAAAGTTTTTTGTTTTTTTTTTTTTATGGTTTTATTTATTTAAGTAATCTCTATACCCAATTTGGGGCTCGAACTCACAACCCCAAGATCAAGAGTCACATGCTCTATTGACTGAGCCAGCCAGGCACCCCTGGTTAAAAGTATTTTTTTAAGTTTATTTGTTTATTTTGAGGGGTGCCTGGGTGGCTCAATTGCTTAAGCACCCGATTTCGGCTCAGGTCACGATATCACTGCTTGTGGGTTCGAGCCCCACAACAGGCTCTGTGCCGACAGCTGGGAGCCTGGAGCCTGCTTTGGATTCTGGGTCTCCCTCTCTCTCTGCCCCTCCCCTGTCTCTCTCAATTTTATTTATTTTAAGAGAGACAGAGACGGCATGAGCAGGGGAGGGCAGAGACAGAGAGAGGGAATCCTACGCAGGCTCCATGCTCAGCACAGAGCCCCATCTTACAACCTCAAGATCATGACCTGAGCCAAAACCAAGAGTCTCAAGCTCTACCAGCTGAACCACCCAGGCGCCCCTCCCAAGAGTACTTTTAAAAGCAAGAAATAAAAACCCACTTAAGCTAGCTCACATCAAGAGTTTATTACTGAGATACTACAAATAAATCTTAACTGGCATGAACCATTATCTGGCTGTTTGCTGTAACAATTTGTTACGTTTCTAAGAAACCTTAAATTACGGGGGGGGGGGGGTGGCAGGGGAGTCATATTCTACAGTTATTTCAGTGGAGAAGTGGGGAAGACTGTGAGGGGCTGGAGGAACTCACACCTTTTGTTCCTGCAGGAATTAAAGTTTTTATCATGGCCACGAAAAAGTTCACTGAAAACAGCTCTTTTGTTCACCCCCTTGCACTTCTCACCCTTCACGCCCAGAATGTGGTGTCAGCTGCCAGCTAACCTCTGTGATCTTGTAGCTCCGTCACTCACCGAGGACCGTCTGTGGTTCTTGTGTCTTGTATTTCGTGTTCTCTGAAGAAAATGCGGTGGCCACTGGCCATCTGACGGATTTCTGGTTTCAGTCAGAAGTTGGTGTCCCTCTGGTCAGCTGTGGCAGGGCAGTAAAGGGCTGCTTGGTTCACTTCCTTCAACACAGGCCACGACCTGCTTCACTTCACAGAGAAGAGGGCTGGAGGTCAGCGAGAGGGGCAGAAACAGACTCCCAACGCGCACCACTTAGGCTGCGTTGTCGTTAAATGCCAAAGCAGTTACAGCTTTATGCTTTTTCTTTGTCTGATGAGAAACCCCAAACTGCATATTTGTGTGACGTCTTTAAAATCTTCTTTCCTTAGAACGCCTGACAGACAATCTCAGAGTTGGACAGACATCCACAGTTGCTGCTCAGATGTTTCTTTTTTTCAGAGTTTTGCTGCTAAGAATATCTCCCCAACATTTGACTTCATTGTGGCCAATAATGGTCTCTGAATTAGTAAGTACAAATATCTTAACTCTTGAAAGCGGAGTTGATGCTTTTTAAAATGCTTTTTCAGGAATAATATTTCATATATATCTTAATTTTTTTAATGTTTATTTGGTTTTGAGAAAAAGAGAGTGAGCAAGCGCGGGGGAAGGGCAGAGAGAGAGGGAGACTAGATTCAAAGTAGGCTCCAGGCTCTGAGCTGTCAGCACTGAGCCTGACAAGCGGCTTGAACTCGTGAACCACAAGATCATGACCTGAGCCAAAGTCAGACGTTCAACTGACTGAGCCACTCAGGCGCCCCAACTATTCCAAATGTATCCTAATTTTATCTGCAAAATTTCCTTTTTATTTTATCTACAAAATTTTCAATCAGGTTGGTAGCATGTAGTCAGCTCTTGGTTAAATACAGAATTTTTAAAGATAGAACCATTTAATGTAGCTCTGGGAAATTTTATAGTTTGAATAAACAAAGTATAAAACTTTAAGGCACAGTGAATAACTACACATTACAAACTGGCCACTGTTGGACAAGTAAAGAAGGTAAAATTCAAGGAACACGTGGGGTGCCTGGGATGCTCAGTTGAGTCTCCAACTCTTGATTTTGGCTCAGGTCTTGATCCTGGGGTTGTGGGATTGAGCCCCGTGTCTAGCTCCACACTGAGCGTGGAGCCTGCTTGAGATTCTCTCTCCCTCTGCTTCTCTCCCCAGCTCGCACACTCTCCATCTCTCTCTAAAATAAAAAAAATAAATAAAAATAAAAAATATAAAACCTCTGAGTTATTCTCTGCCTTCACCTGCAGTCAGAAAAGTTTCTAGGTAAGCTCTGTTAGATCGAGAGCCTCTAGGGAGAAAAGATTCAGATCCTGTTTAGATAAGTGGATAACCAAATATAGGAGTTGGAGATGCTATCTCATGTGAAGTCAAAATCAAATTAGAGGGAAGAGGTCAGGTTATCATGTTTCAGAGCTACTGGCAGGCTATACTTTATGGTGACATGAATTACCTAATCTGAAGATTGATCCTTTAAATTCTAAATTATAGAGTTTACACCCATCCCTGAAAACATTACCATCACATCCATCACATACCATGACCTACCATTCCATGAATCCATGTAACTGAAGCTTCCTAGTGAGAAATTATCTGTCCTAAATCCTTGAAATTTCAGTTGAAGAACTTACTAGCCAGATGTTCACGTTCACTGATACTAGATTTCCATAATAGGCCCCCTGTACTTATGTTGTGGGTTTCTTTGAAGCCATGCCTTATATAGAAATATTTAAAGTGGAAAGCTGAATGCTGTTAAGAGGGCTATTAACAACATTAATCTCGGAAAGCACTAGAAGTTTGTGGATAGGCTTTTAAGAGCAGCATTTCCGAAATACTCCACGCATTTAATTCTTTTTCCTTACCCACATTTAGTTATCAATTACTCATGAGGATATGTCATAAGATTCTGAATAGATATTTAGGAATGTTTTCAAAATTCCCTTTTCAGGACTAATATACTATTTCATCTATATCTAATTTCATCTGAAAATTTTCAAGTTGATAGCACATGGCTCTTGGCCAAATAGAGAATATGTTATCTTCTGTAATTATATTTGACCTTTTTTTAACTGTCAGCTTGTTCACACTCATTTGTATTGTTTGATACTATCTGCTTTTTAAACTTTTATTCTAGGTTTACTGAGACGTAATTGGCATACAGTATAATATAACCTTAGGTGTACAAAGTGATCTGACTAACATTGTGAGATGAGGACCACCGTGAGTTCAGCTAACATCCATCATCTCCTATAGACAGAAAAAGCAAATCGAGAAAGAAAAAATGTGATAAGAACTTGTGATAAGGACTCTTAAGATTTACCTTAACTACTTCGTATATGCCCTCCAGCAGTGTTAACTATTGTCATGGTGTATGTGACATCCCTAATACTTCTTGATCTTGTAATGGAAGTTCTTACTTTTTGACCGCCTTCATCCAATTTCCCCTCCCCCACATCTCCTGTCTGTGGTAACCACAAATCTGATTTCTTTTTCTGTGAATTTGGCTTCGTTTTGATTTTTTAGGATTCCATGTATAAACTAGATTTTACGATATTTGTCAGACTGACTTCACTTACCATAATACTGCCAAGGTCTTCCACGTTGCTCCAAATAGCCGGATTTCCTTCCTTTTTTATAGCCGAATCGTATTTTACTGTATGTACATGTACAACATTTTCTCTATCCATTCATCCATCAGTAGACATTTAGGACGTTTCCTTGTCTTGGCTGTTGTAAATAGTGCTGCAGTGGACGTGGGCGGACATGTATCTCTTGAACCTAGCATTTGCATTCCTTCTGGTATATTCCCAGAAGTGGAATTGCTGGATCATATAGTAGTTCTAGTTTTAATTATTTGGAGAACCTCCATACTGCGTTCCAGAGTGGCTGTCCCAATGTACATGCCCACCAACGGTGCCCGAGGGTTCCATTTGCCCCACAGCCTCACCAGCACTTGTTGTCTCTTGTCTTTCTGCCGCTTGCCCTTCTAACAGGTGTAAGGTGATTCCTCGCTGGGGTTTTACTTTGCATTTCCCTGATGGTTAGTGATATTGAGCATCTTTGCATCTGTACCTGTTGGCCATGGTATCCCCTTTGGGAAAATACCTATTCAGGTCCTTGGCCCATTTTTAAATTAAGTTACTGGCTTTGTTGTTATTGAGTTGTATGAGTTTTTTTAAATACATCTTGGATATTAACCCTTTATCAGATACTTGGTTAGCAAGTATTTTTTCCTATTCTTCAGGTTCTTTGTGCCAAGTCTCTTGCTTTATTTGCTCTTTTTTATGGACATATAAATCTTAAACATGAAGCTAGGTTTAACCCCTCTCCAATAGTAAATTGAATTATGTTTTCTTTTTAAGATTCAGACATTCATACAGCTTGAAGAAGATCTGAAAGAGGATGACGAATTATTGAGGTAAGCTGTATGAGTTCTATGCACACATGTGAGCGGACATCACTTTGTGATGTAGGATTATGTAACACTCAATATTATCACTTAAAAAAAATTTTTCATGTTTATTTATGTTGCGAGAGAGAGAGAGAATGAGCAGGGGAGGGGCAGAGAGAGAGGGGAGACACAGAATCTGAAGCAGGCTCCAGGCTGCGAGCTGTCAGCACAGAGCCCATTGTGGGGCTTGAACCCACAAACCATGAGATCATGACCTGAGCCAGAGTCAGCACTCAACTGAGCCACCCAGGCACCCCCAAACACTCAATATTATTTTCTTGAAATACTTGTGAAGAGACCAGCCATTTGACCATTCTTTTTTTTTTTTTTTTAATGTTTTATTAACAGAGACAGAGCATAAGCAGGAAAGGGACAAAGAGAGAGGGAGACACAGAATCCAAAGCAGGCTCCAGGCTCTGAGCTGTCAGCACAGAGCCCCATATGAGGCTTGAACTCACGAACTGTGAGATCATGACCTGAGTTGAGCCAGAGTCAGACGTTTAACCAGCTGAGCCAACCCTCAACTGTTCTTAAACGGAAAAACCCTTCTTAGGGACATTGCATAGGTAAATGGACTACAGCATACGTGAATGAATTTATAACAAGAGTTTCTTTGCAAATTTTTAGAAACAGCAACAAAATCAACAGAACAAAAGTTTCAGTTGCTGATGGCAACGGGCCCTCCCTGGGGGAGATAGCCCAGAGTGAGCTCATCTTATATTTGTCAGCTTGCAAATTCTTGGACACAGCACTTTCTTTTCCGCCTGACAAGATGCCGTTGTTTCAAATGTAAGTCAGATAAGCCCGTGTGCCCTCCTTGAATTGGTGACTTTCCCCGTGAGCACTTTCACTTGTTCTGTACAGGGTGGGAGAAGCCGCCGTAGGGGTTTCTGGTGGCCCACGAGCCTCCTCAGAATACCAGATGTCAGAGTGCTTACAACACCCGTGGTTTTCTGGATTTGCCTCACAGTGGTGTTGGTGGCTGGGTTTCTGTGGTGTCTACGCGTTTAGGTGGTTTTGCTACCGAATGCTCGTAAAGCGAGAGTCACGGACTGGTGGTCCTCACTGCATTTGCGTAGATTTCTTCGTCTGTTTGTTTTTAATAAGTGGAACAGGCTGTCTCCACTTCACTTTGCCCCTATTGGCTTACATTTCCTGTAGGCTTAACACAGCTGCTCATACATTTAATTTCATGCCTGGCCCCAGATGCCACTTCTCTCTGTCCTGCCCCCTCTAAAGAAAGAGTTATCACGTAGAAATGTTTGTGGTTAAAATGTGGGTTCTTTTTAACAGCATATTACAAAGTGAAAGAAGCCAATCTGAAATGGCTTGAAATAGTATGATTCCAACTCTGTGATACTCTGGAAAAGGCAAAACTATGGAGACAGTCAAAAAAGATTGTCAGGGATTGCAAGACAGGGAGTCAGAGCACAGAGGATTTTTTAGAACACTGAAACTACTTTATTTGGTACCTTGATGATGGATACATGTCATTGTACACTTATCCAAAGCCATAGAAGGCACACCACCAAGAGTGCACCCTGAAGTGAACTCTGGCCTTGGATGATAACACAAATTCATGTCATTTCACTGATTATAACAAACGTACCGCTCTGGTGGGGTATTGATAGCGGGGAAGGCATTGCGTGGAAAGGAGGCTGGGGGCACATGGGAAGCCTCTGTACGTACTTCCTGCTCCACTGTGTTGCAAACCTAAAACTGCTCCAAAAAGGAAAGTTTTTTTTAAAGTGGGTTCTGATGTATATGATTGCATAGCTGCGTTACTCATAAAAGGTGGAGGAAATCTAAAGTCCACGAATGTACGAGAGGGTAAATAACATTGGTATATCCATACAATGAAACATTCTGCAAAAAAAAAAAAAAAAAAAAAAAATACTGACGTGTCCTCCAACATGGATGAACCTTGACCGTGTTATGTTAAGCGAAAGAAGCCAGTCACAAAGAACCACATATTGCATGATTCTGTTTCTATGAAATGCCAAATATATTTCAATATATATATGTAGAGGCAGAAAATAGACTGAGGGGATGTAAGGGGTTGAGGGGCGATAGCTAGAGGGAGCGGGTGTTCTTTTTGGGGTGATGAAAAAAATATCCTAAAATTGATTATGGTGGTGGATAAACAATTCTGTGAATAAACTAAAAGCTAATTCAATTATGTACTTCAGATGGGCGTACTATCTGGTATGTGAATTATTTCTCCATAAACCTGTTGAAAAATCTTTTTCGAAGTGAGCTCTGAGCCAGCACGCCTGACCTCGGATTGTTTTCATCCAGTTACAGGTGGGCATTTGTCCCAGAAGTGGACACAGAGGTCCCTGCCTTCCTGTCAGACCTAGAGGAGAATCACCAAGAATGCAAACCCCACACTGTTAGGATTCTAGAACTTCTAAAGTTAAAATACGGGGTAAACGTCTTCCTTTTTACAGTCAGTGTTTGTGGCGGAGGGGAGAGAGGCTAGGCAGTGAGGGCCGCGAGAGAAGCCCGTCATGTGCCACTTGATCTTAATGACCGAATAGTTTTCAGAAGTTCTTTGGTCTGAGTGTTAAAACTCGGAGGTGGTCCAAATCCCATCTTTATTTCCTCATTGGCACGTCACTTTCTCTGCCCACATGCTGAGGTGCGCCTCCTGGAGAACCACAATCACGTGGAAGAGGTTTCGCACAGAGTCGGTTTATTAGGCGGAGGAAGGCCCTGCAGGAAGAATAGGGGTCTCGGGGAGAGGGGAGGGGCTGGGGTGAAATCCCGGCGGGAAACGTCGGTTGAAGACCTCGCGTTTGAATTTTTTGGGAAACTGCCACCAGTGCTGACGATGAGTGGTCCCCAGAGAACCCATCGCTTAGATTTGCTGCCCACATGTCCTTGGCCCGCACCTCTAACCCTTAACAAAGCCTTATCATCTTTATGCGGTGTTTTTGTTTTTGTAGGAAATTGGCAGCTCTGATGAGATCAGCGCAAAGAATGAATTCCCTCTGCTGCGCCAACATTCTGTTTCCAGCATTAGGCAATTGATGCCATTCTTCCAGATTCTAAATCGTGCTTTTAAAACCCAGAGTAAGCTGTCTGCCGACACCCAAGGACCTCCAGTCTTAGAGTTCCCGGTCACAGATAGCCCGAGGGTCTTGCAACAGCTAGAAGAATGTGTTGAGTATGATTTTTTGGAACATCTGGAATGTTAGCCCCATAAGACAGGATTTGTTTAATCCATTTACCGATACGTCAGTGACAACCAGGATACGTGCGTTCTAAACGAGAAAGGAGCCAAGGATAGTGCTTTTTAAACAAGCCAATTTCGATTTTGAAGGTAGATTTCAGATAATTTTCTGTTGGGCAACAAAACACACCTCCCTAAATGCCTTGTAATATATGTGGATCTGATTGTATGTTTCGTCTTCAATTTACGTAAAGAAAATAAAGCTAATGTATCATCTAATGCAAGCACAAAATTCATAATATGAAGCATGAAGGCAATGAAGAGTTGTTTTCTTTGTTGATGCAGCTGTATGGGCTGTCTCGGTATATTTCTCTAAAAGTTTACACTTGTTGGGTATTACTCTTAACCCCTCACACATATGTCCTTTAAAATGTTTATTTTGGTACCACATTTTAAAGCCAAAATACATTGTTTTCTGAAAATAATAATTGCCCATTACCATTGACGGTTCAGCAGTGGTGAGGGCTTGAAGATATCTCAACGTATTTAACTCTTGCTCATTAAAATCACATATTAAGGGACACCCGGCTGGGGCGCTTGGGTGGCTCAGTCAGAAGAGCCACCGACTTCAGCTCAGATCGTGATCGTGAGGTCCGTGAGTTCGAGCCTGGCATCGGGCTGTGTGCTGACAGCTCAGAGCCCGGAGCCTGCTTCAGATTCTGTCCCTCTCTCTCTTTCTCTCTCTGCCCCTATCCCTGCTCGCATGCGCACGCTCGCTCACTCGCTGTTTCTCTCTCGCTCTCAAAAAATAAACATTTTTTAAAAGGGGGGGATGCCTGGCTGTCTCGATCAGAAGAATGTGCGACTCTTGATCTTGGGGTTGTGAGTTTGAGCCCCGTGTTGGTTGTAAAGTTTATAAATAAATAAACTTTAAAATAAGTCACGCATTAAAATCACAGTGCATCCAGCTTTGAAAGAAATACATAGTTTTCAGAACTCTGACAGCTGTAACCTTAGTTATGTACCATGATGTGCCTTGCCAGCACTTTCCATTTAACATAAATCAGTCGATGTAGTCACGGAGCCTTTAATGCCTGAAGCTTCTGTCAGAGAAACGGACTCTCGACTCTTCCCTTTTCCTTTGTCCTTTCTGGGATCTCTTTACCACTTTGTAGACCTCACTGTTCATTAAAATAATCCCTTCCTGGGGCGCCTGGGTGGCGCAGTCGGTTAAGCGTCCGACTTCAGCCAGGCCACGATCTCGCGGTCCGTGAGTTCGAGCCCCGCGTCAGGCTCTGGGCTGGTGGCTCAGAGCCTGGAGCCTGCTTCCGATTCTGTGTCTCCCTCTCTCTCTGCCCCTCCCCCGTTCATGCTCTGTCTCTCTCTATCCCAAAAATAAATAAACGTTGAAAAAAAAATTAAAAAAAAAAAATAATAATCCCTTCCTAAGCACAGACTCCTCTCTCCTGGCAGGGGGTCACCCCACTCCTGCCGAGCCTCTCTGGCTTAAGCCAGCTACCCTATTTAGAATCCTGGCTCGGCTGCGGGAGCCTGAACTCTCTGCCAGGGAGCATGGTTTGCCTTCCAGACTTGCCTACCTCATGTCCCCTTTTCAGCCTCCAGAGCATCGCATGAAGTCGGGTTCCAGGCCAGATGATGCACACTGGCCTAATGCGTGCTCTCCTGTCCATCCTTTCTGCACGCCAGGGATCGGTTTGGAATTAACCAGCATCGTCGGTTAAGTTTCCCGTAACAACCTACTAGTTCCTAGCATGTGTGCAGTGTAGAAGCAATTTGTGTCAAGAGCCCCAGTACAGGATTTGTGGAGGACAGAACTACCCGATTACCTACATAAGGGCTCAAAATAAGAATTCAAGCTCACCACCAGAAATAGGGGTATTCATACAAATATGTGTTAAGAATTACATGAAAATGATGGGTTTGTGCGTGTAAGGGGTATCTCTAAGAACATTTGCAAGCTTGGTGACTAAAGCTTTAAATACCGAAGCGTAGAGCTATAATTTCTATGTAAGTTCTGTGAGTTTGCTGTAATTCAGACTGTGAGGCGATAACCGTATGCCGATCAATAGTTAACCTCAAGGGCATGCATATGTTCATACCTCAGAATTTACAAAACTAGTAACTTACATCATCGGGAGCTATTATGCCATCTGTGCTTAGATTTACAAATTTTGTTGATGGTTTTTCTCTCTAGTATCTAAAACAGCTTAATGGTCTCTGAACGTGTGTGTGTAAGTGAATCCTTATTTATTAAATGGAAATCTTAAAAGGAATTCCATAGTACATCATGGAACACTAAGGAAGTCTTATCAATGTGATGCACGTTTAAATCTTTAGTTCGTGAATACCGTAGTAGTTGGGGTTATAAGCTGTGAGGTCGGCTTGCCTGGGTGTGGTGTTCAGCTTCCCCACATACTAGCGTGAGCAAAACTTGTGCCTCGGTTTTCTCATCTATAAAATGGGACTATCGAATGCAACTGCATCTTAGGGTTCTAGCAACTAACCATTTCTGTGATCTGTGAACAGTTTTGCACCCCTCAGTGATAAAAGAAGCCTGTGCCCACCCCAGTATCGGTAAGATGAGCAGAAGCAAGGTTAGCGGTTCCGTATTTTCTTCTTACTTTGGAACCGAGGCCCTTCACCACACTGTGGAGCCAACTGCTCTGCCTCCATTCCTCCCGGTGGAAATGCTCCTCGTCCAGCCCTCAGCCACTGCACTGAGGACAGGGAGTGTGCTGGGAGAGGTGGGACTTGCCAGGAGTGGCCGTAGCCAAGGAGAACAGGCTGGTGCTCTAACAGAGCGGGTTTGAACACACACAGCTGCGGGCAGTGTCGGTGGGAGGGTGGCCCATGCGTGCGGATGAAACGATCCCTGTAACTAGAGTGCTTTCCAGGGGCCAGGCACGGTGCCAGGCGTCTCCCGGGCATCACATTCTCTTCCCACCCCCTTGGGAAGTAGAGGCTTACCCCATTCTACAAGGCCAGCAGAGCTAGGAAACGGAACCTAGATCTGTCTCCCTCTTAGAGCCCTTTTCTCCACCCCAGTGCTGAGAAAATTAGACAGGAAATCCCCATGGTGGCTACTGCTGTTCCGTAATGTGTGGAAGACAAGTTTCTGAAACTACCCCGCCCATGTATGACTTCCTGCAAAACCAGCTCGTGCTAGGGCCACAGCACAGAGAAAGTAGCGCCTAGCTTTGAAAGTGTGGCGAGATCTGTTTTTAGAGGAGAACACGCCTTGTTTTCCAGTATTTGTACATTATGCGCGGTTAAATTAGGAGAAATGGCTAGGTTTGCCAAAGTAGTTAAGGAAGGTTGAACTTAAAAGTTTTGAACTACCCAGACAGGTTCTGTGTCATTGGAATAAAATGCTTTGGTGTTAAGACAATGCCTGCTAGCGGGTATCACTTGCAGTTCAGTGAGACACATAAACCAATGAACGTGCAAAGTCAACACCTTCAAAGAGAATACGATTAGGAGCAGAATGCGGATGAGCCAAGGGGTCTGAGGAGTCTCCACCTTCTACCTGAAGGAGCAACTGGGCTCGTGAGGGTCAAGTTAGTACCCTGTGTGTGTGATCATGTGTATGTGTTTTGTTACGTCGTGCAGTAATCATTCCACACCATTGCATCCTCTCCGACCGGACTTGGTGCTGTCTCTGAAGTTCGGAGTGAAGAGGACCCCTGCAAGCATTTTTCAGGCTGGATAGGGGTATCCTGAGGTTAGAAATCTGTCAGTTACGGTTAGAATCCAGCAGAGGAACTATGCTTAGCAAGGGTCCTCCCACCTGCATGTGCACGAGGACCACCTGGAGAGCTTGCAAACTTGCAGGATGCCTAGCCTCCTCCCCAGAGAGTCTGAGTCAGTAGAAAGGGTGACATTCAGGAATCTGCATGTGTAACAAGTTATTTTTGTCACCGGTGCTTCCTGGATCATTCTTGGAGACACCCTAGTTTTCAGAGCAATTTATTCATAAGTATGACGTGGAAACCAGGAGGAAGCCAGCAAGGCTGAACTTATTTGGTTACTTCTCATCCTATATAGGTAGCTCCTTCCAAGCAGTTCTCCATCGAAATCAAGTAAGTCCACCTTTAAACCAATGGGAAAGGAAATACATTTTAAAATACTATGGGTCTAGGGGCGCCTGGGTGGCTCAGTCCGTTAAGCATCCGACTTCGGCTCAGGTCATGATCTCACGGTCTGTGAGTCCCAGCCCCACGTCGGGCTCTGTCCTGACAGCTCAGAGCCTGCTTCAGATTCTGTGTCTCCCTCTCCCTCTGCCCCTCCCCTGCTCATGCTCTGGTTCTCTCACTCTCAAAAATGAATAAATATTTAAAAAAATTTTTTTAAAAGAACTGAAAACAGGGTCTCAGATATTTCTTTTATTTATTTATTTTACTGTTTATTTTTGACAGAGAGAGCAAGCAAGCACGAGTGGTTCGTGTGTGAACCCATAAACCGTGAGTCATGACCCGAGCTGAAGTTGGACGCTCATCCGACTGAGCCGCCCAGGTGCCCCTGGGGTCTCGGATATTTGTACACCTACGTTTATGGCAGCATTATCCACAATAGCCAACAGGTGGAAATGACCCAGATGTCCATTGACAGATGAATGGCTAAACGAAATGTGGCCTATCCACACAACAGAATATTATTCAGTCTTAAAAAGGAAGGGAATTCTCACACATGCCACAGCATGGATGAACCTTGAGGACATTAGGGTACGTAAACCAGTCGCAGAAGGACAAATGGATAACTCCACTTGCATGAGGAACCTGAAGTAGCCAAATTCATAGACACAAAGTAGAAGGGTGGATACCGGGGGGCTGGGAGAGGGGGATGGGGAGTTCGTGTCTAATGGGTACAGTGTTTCAGTTTGGAAAGATGAGAAAGTTCTGGAGATGTGTGATGGTGATGGTGACACCACAATGTGTGCGTAATTAAGGTCACTGTATTGTACACTGAAAAAGGGTGAAAATGGCAAATTTCATGTTCTGTGTATGTTACCCCAATAAAAATTCTAACACAAAACCAAAATTACTGTGAGTTTAAAAGGAGGGCACGGAAGAGGGTCTAAGCCAGGGTTCCCCTTATGCGATGAACAGTGTCTGTCTCATCCTGGGTTTCCCCCACAAAGTCAACCAGAAGCAGAGGGGAGGTGGGAATTTAATCCTTGGGACCTGGAGGCCTCTCGTCTGTCTCTTCTGTCTCCCCTAACCACTCAGCATTTTAATCTCTTGCATATCTTTTCTATGTTGTTCCAGCTGCGTGATACTCTTTTCCTTCACCTGACACGTCCCACTCAAATTGTTTATGGAACAAACATATGGGAGCCAGTCTTTGAGATCCGAATTCCTCAGTCTTGCTTCTTTCTGCAGCTCCTCAGACACAGTGAGGCACTTTGTCACAGGACAGCCCTATTAGAGCACCTACTAATGTCATAGCCCATCGCTGGCTGCGAGGCAGGCGCCCTTTTGTGGAAGAGAGAGACCCTGTATCTTCTTCAGTTCCTTCGGGGTCTGGCATATGTAGGCTGTCCACAGTAACTAAATGAAGAACATAAAGGTTGATGTTTCTGATAAAGGTGGTGCTGGAGGAGGAAGAAAGAGTAGGAAACCCCAGTTTGAATAAAGTAATTTGTAGGACTAGACAGCGGGGGGCTCAGGGAACAGTGGGTTTTGGGCCCCAAACTTAGACCCTCTCTAGTAACCACTCCCCGGAGGCTCCTGCTGTCTCACTGAGCACCCAGTGTTGGCGCACGAGGGCACTCTTCTTGGCTTGCTGTCCCCACTCTTCCCTGCTGGTCCTTGAACTACCTGATTTCACAGTCAGCCCAACCCACCTGAAAAACATGTGAAGACTGCCTTTTCTATCCTCCACGAGCGTGTCCTCAATTCTCATTGGACCCTTTGACAACAAAACACTGCTGTACTGTGTGGGGGGTGAACACTTGGCCCTGGGCACCACCGTGCTGGTTGGAGAGCTCTTTGTGTTATAGTAAAGCTACTATCTTAACTCATAAGCACTTGATTGTATATTCTTCCAGGTTTCCCTTGCAACTGTTTTCCGTTTGTTTCTGAATCTAAGCCAGGTTAAGCATCTAATTGTTAAGGAATCTAAATTTCTTCAGGAAACAGACGAGTTGTCTAATATGATCGAGAGAGGTGGAGCTTGTGGTTAATCAAAGAGCATGATTGGCCTAAAGGCAATCAGACTCAATAAAAAGTTAATACATATACATCAAGGGACGCCTTGCTAGCTCGATCAGTAGAGCATGTGACACTTGATCTTGGGGTTGTAGGTTCGAGCCCCACTTTGGGGGTAGGAATTACTTAATACAATCGTTAGGGGCACCTGGGTGGCTCGGTCAGTTAAGCGTCCAAGTCTTGGTTTCAACCGGGTCATGATCTCACAGTTTGTGAGTTCCAGCCCCACATTGGGCTCTGTGCTGATAGCACGAAGTTTGCTTGGGATTCTGTCTCTCCCTCTCTCTCTCCCTCCCCCACTCATGCTCATTCTCTTGCGCTTGCTGTTTCTCAAAATACATAAATAAACTTTAAAAAATGAAAATAAAATCTTTATACACACATATGCATATATATACATCAATACAGTTTTTTTGACATCAACGTCTCTAAATGGCTAGTTATGAGACAGATGAAATCCCACTTACAATAACAACAACAATAAAATATCCAGGAAAAAAAAAAAGCTTCATAAGAACTCCTTGAAGAAAATATTTCTGAAGGAGTAAAGGACACTTGGAGTGAAAGGAAAGGCTCACTAGGTCTTAAAGAGGAAGATTCAACATCATCAAGTTGTAAATTCTAAATTAATCTATGAATTTAAGGCAATCCCCCAGAAACAACACTTGGTTTTTGTTTTGTTTTGTTTTAACAAGATAAACTCATCCTAAATTTTATTTGGAAAAATAGGCAAAAGTAGCCAGAAATTTTCTGAAAACAAGGAGTAAAGAAGAGAACTACGCTGAGTAGGTCTTGAAACATATTTTAAAGCTAAAATAATTGGTACCAGTGCAGGAATGGACAGCAGATCAACAGAATAAAATAGAAAGTCCATCAATGGACACAAATGCATAGAAAAATGTCGTATTCGAACCAATAGGGGGAAAGACAGGTGGCTTATTTGATGAATGGTATTGGGATAGCTGGGTAGCCAACAGAAAAAAATAAGAAATTGGATTTATACCTCCCATCTTTCACCAAAATAAATTCCAAAGAGATCAAAGATTGAAACCATGAAGAAACCATAAAAATACTAGAAGAAATCAAGAGAAGGCATTTATATAAGCCAATAATGATCTTTTTTAGATGAATATAAATCCCAGAAGCCATAAGAGAAAGTTCAATAATTTTGGCTATATGAATTTTCTTTTAAAAATTCTGCATAACAAAAATCATAAGCAAAGTAAAAGACAAATGGCAAACTGAGAAACATATTTGAAAAGACTCCTTTTACAAAGGGCTAATTTTTCCAATACTCAAAGAACGCCTATTGAAAGATAAAGTATAGAAAGATGGGCAAAAGAAATGAATGGGGGGTTCTACACACACGAAAAAACAATCGGCTTTAACACATGTCAAATGATGTCCAAACTTACAATATAAGGAAAAACTTAAAATTGCTCTGAAATATTATTCACTGACCGTTTCAGCAGATATTAGTATTAGGGGAAAACAGGATCTCTCCTACAAATAAGGAATATAAATTAGCACAAGCTCTTTGGAGGAAATTTGTCAATTTCTATCAAAACTATGATTGGGTGTATCTTTTGACCCAACAATCCTACTTTTGGGAATTTTTCTGATATACATGTATAACTTACATAAAAATTATTCACCGTAGTCTTATTGATAATAACAAAACTTTGGAGACAACCTTTGCCCACCAGCACAAGGAAGGATTGGCTACAGAAATTACAATACATCAATAAAATGGAATGTTATTGAGGAATCCAGCTGGCTCAGTCAGTAGAACATGTAACTCTTGATCTTAGGGTCATGAGTTCCATCCCCATGTGGGGCATAGAGATTACTTAAAAAAAAAATGTTAGGAAGTTGCAAAATAACATGAGGACGTTCTTTAGGCTGTTTTGGAAGGATCTACAAAATACACTGTTCAGTGTAAAAGTCAAGGTGCATACCTGTATAGGTTTGTGAAAGCAACCAGATTTCACATTGTATTTATTAAATCAGGGAGAGAATTTATTTGACAAATATTCTAACTCCTGTATGGACTCCTGTATGGACATTTCTCTTTCCTTGACCTAGTCCATTTTCCTTTGACTTAGTCCTACAAAAATACTGTAGGCTGGGTGGCTTAAACAACAAACATTCATTTCTCATGGTTCTGGAGGCTAAGAGTTCAAGGTCAAGGTATCTTCTTGGTTGTTCCTACCTTGTCTTCACATTGCACAAGAGTTGAGGGAGCTCTGGCGGGTCTATTTTATTATAAGGGCACTAATATTCATGAGGGCTCCACCTTTGTGACATAATCACCTCTCAAAGGCTCCACCAGGGGCGCCTGGGTGGCTCAGTCGGTTAAGCGGCGGACTTCGGCTCAGGTGACGATCTCACACTCCGTGAGTTCGAGCCCCGCGTCGGGCTCTGTGCTGACCGCTGAGAGCCTGGAGCCTGTTTCAGATTCTGTGTCTCCCTCTCTCTCTGACCCTCCCCCGTTCATGCTCTGTCTCTCTCTGTCTCAAAAATAAATAAACGTTAAAAAAAAAATTAAAAAAAAAAAAGGCTCCACCAAATACATTCATTGAGGGTTCGGATTTCAATGTATGAATTTGGAGGGGAGACATTCAGTCTACAGCGCTCCCCAAATAAGATAGTTCTCTATCATTAAAAAAATCACATCAAACTCAGCTTTTTTTTTTTTTAAATAAAGGTTTCCATGTAAGCTTGGGTTTGATACAAGTACCAGAGGGGTGTGGTGGGGCATTTATTTCCCTGTAAAATCCCCTTTTATACCAATGTAGTGTAAGTTCAGCCTGTACGTGTTTGTCTCACATTTTTTTCGATATGAGTAAGCCTTGAGGATATAGAATTCCACAGTGTGCTCAATTGTGTTAAAAAAAAAAGGGGTGGGGGGGACAAGAATCTGTATATATAGGTAAGTACTTGCTTGCACATGAATATATTGTCTACGCTTGTAGTTGTCCTAACAAATTACCACAAATTTAGTGGCTTAAAATTACAGAAATTTCTTCTCTTCCAGTTCTGAAGGCCAGATGTCTGAAATAAGTTTCACTGAGCTGAAACCAAGCTGTCTGCAGGGCTTCATTCCCTCTGCAAACTCTGGGGGCTCTAGAATGGAGTGGCCTCGCCTTTTCCAGCTTCTAGAGCTCATTCCTGGCATTCTTTGGCTCAAGACCCCTTCTTTTCAAAATCAGCAGTATAGCATCTTCAAGTGTCTCTCTGCTGCAGAGGCCAAATAACCTTCTGCGATCCCATCTCCCTCTGTCCCTGTCTTATATAACTTTTTCTTTTAAGTTTATTTATTTATTTTGAGAGAGAGAGAGTACGAGAGAGGTAGGAGCAGAGAGAGGGAAAGACCAGAATCTCAAGCAGGCTCCATCCTGCCAGCAGAGAGCCCGATGCAGGGCTCAAACTCAGGAATCCTGTGAGATCATGACCTGAGCTGAAGTCAAAAGTCTGACGCTTAACTGAGCCACCCAGGTTGCCCCTGTGTCTGTCTTACAAAGACCCTTGGGATTATATCTAGGGCCCAACCACATAATCCAGGCTAATCTCATCTCAAAATGTGCTGAACAGCATATGATCAATAAGGGAAGTTGGAATAATAATAATAGTAATAAGTGAAGAAGTTGTCAGCCCTAGACTGACACAGCACTATACTAGTAAATTAAAACTCTGTTCGTATTCCCACAAAACGATAGTTGAGACTCATCAAATTGATTTCACAAGTCACAAATGGGCCACGATTTATTTAACCAACACAGTCTTGAGCTCGTAAGTTCAAGAGAGGAAACCTTAGCTATTTTGTTCACCACGGCATCCTTAGAGCCCTGACATTGACAGATATGAAGAAGGCTCTCAATAAAGAGTTGATTAAAAAAAGCCTGTTACATAACAATCTTAAAGCTGGAGGGAACCGAGAAATTATCCAGTGCAGGGCATTACAAAGGGTAGTAACTAGCACCCTGATTTAGGCGATTCACATTATGTCATTTGCCCAATGAGTGAGTGGCAAGGGTGACAACAGAAATTTTTTTTTTTTAACATTTCCTCGTACATTCAGATCTTCCTCTACTTACGATGGAGCTACCTCTCAATAAACCCATTGTAAGTTGAAAATATAGTAGGGTGGGGGCGCCTGGGTGGCTCAGTCGGTTAAGTGTCCGACTCTAGATTTCAGCGCAGGTTGTGATCTCGAGGTCATGAGATTGAGATGCTCACTGAGCCTGGAGCCTGCTTGGGGTTCTCTCCCTCCCTCTCTCTCTCTGCCCCTCCCCTGCTCGCACTCTCTCTCAAAATAAATAAACGTTAAAAAAAAAATCGTAGGTTGAAAATGCGTTTAATAAACCTAAACATATCGAACATCAGAGCTTAGCGTAGCTTCACCTTAAATGTGTTCAGAACACTTACGCTAGCCCACAGTTGGACAAAATCATCTAATACAGAGCCTATTTTATAAGGAAGTGTTGGATATCTCTTTGTTTAAATACTGTACTGAAAGTGAAAACCAGCCTGGTCCTATGGGTTGCAATTGTTGTTAAGTGTGTGGGTTGTTTATTCTGATAGCATGGCTGATTGGGAACTACAGCTTGCTGCTACCCAGCATCATGAGGGAAGGTCAAACCGGATATCGCTAGCTCGGTGTTGACCTTAAAAATAAAATAAAAACTGCCAGTTGTTTTACTGGCAAAATTGGGCTTATTTAAGAATAAAAGAGAACTGCATTTGGGGACCAACAAGTTGCGGCAAAGCCATAGGTGATTCCAGAGAAGAAAGGAGAGGTACCCTTTCTGGAGGAGAAAATGGGTAAATTGGGAAGGCTGTTATAAACTAAAAAGTCCACTGGAGTAAATTGGGAGTTCAAAGTATAGTGTCTTGGCTGAGCTGTTTCGGGGGTGTAGGAGATAAGGCAAGGCTTTATTCTTTTCCCCACTCTCCCCCCATCCCCCATAGTAACGTAGTACCAAGCAGCAAGGTCAAGTCCGGGTAGTGTCAAGACAGTCTCTTCCTGTTGGGTCTGCACTTGACAAGGAGTGGTAGGTAGGGCGGGAGAGCGCCCTCTGTCAAACCCCCTACTCCACTTTACCCAGGTTTCTGGTTATTAATTGTCACATCAGCAAACGAGCAAAATTCGAAATTCCAAGTACAGTTTCTGCTGAATGCGTATCATTTCCGCACCACGGTAAAGTCGTCAAATCCTAAGTAGAACTGGGGTCAGTGGGGGTGGGGGTGGGGTTACCATCTGTATTGGAATATTTAGTCTATAGTAAGCCTGGACTAATGTATACCAAATTGTTTATACGTTCTGGTGAAGAGATTGGGAGTAAATTTTGTGTCATATCTCCGTATGATTTGCATTTTTACAAAGGAAATGTATTACAGTTTAAAAACGCAATAGGTGGGAAGCGGGTGGGAGAAATGGGATAACTTTTTGTTTTTAGTTGAAAAAAAAATTAGGGGCGCCTGGGTGGCTCAGTCGGTTGAGCATCAGACTTTGGCTGAGGTCAGGATCTCACAGCTTGCGAGCTTTGCCATCAGGCTCCGCGCTGACGGCTTGGAGCCTGGAGCCTGCTTCGTATTCTGTCTCCCCCTCTGTCCCTCCCCACTCAACGCTCTGTCTCTCCCTCAAATAAACATTAAACAATTTTTTTGAAAAAAATTTGAAAAAATTAAGCGAAACAAAAACAAGTGTTGGAGACCTGACAGGTGCTTAAACTTACCCCAAATCAGCATAAAGACATAAAAGGAAAAACAAAAAGCAAAAAACCTAAATGGATATTAAAAACAAAACAAACAAAACCGTTTCCATCCTCTCTTTACCTGCAATATGTAACAAACAACCCTATACTTCTTCATTTCTCTATCTTCCTCACTCAGCCCCGTGCCCGGCTCCAAGCCGACACCGAATAAATGTGCATGCGAGAAAGGACTCTTTTCATAAGGATGAAGGATGATAATTTCCAAGACAACTCCAGCATGCACAAAATCTACATTTCGTTAACAAGGTTTCAAATCACACGGACACAGGTGGGCATGGGATGGTTTTTTTGGCGCAATTCACTTCCAGCCAGGTCAGGCGCCTGGAGCGCACTTCTCCGGGCCCCGGCACACGTCGCTATAGGCTTCGAATTCCAGACCCTCAAGTCTCCAGGTCCGGTTAAGGCAGCGACCCGTTCGCGCCCGCCCGTCTCACGCATGCGCCCTACCCCTGCAGGGCCGGGCGCTGCGAGCCCAGTTCTTGGTTTAAACCAGCCTCAATTTACCTTCCCCACAGCTCTCCGTACCACAGCGCCCAAGGCGGAAGTGGGTGGGCGGGGCGGCCGAGCGCCCCGCCCCGGAAGTGGGTGGGCCCAGCAGGCCGTGCAGTCTTCCCGGCCGCCTCCCAGTCGGGTTGCGGCCGAGGCCGGTCCTGGCTTTGTAGCTCGCTCAAGATGGCGGCGCAGCCACCCAGCGGGATCCGCCTCAGCGCGGTGAGCAGCCGCGAGGGGTGGAGCGGGCCGTGTCCCAGGAGGGCGGGCAGGCGGGCAAGCGAGGGGGGGCAGGCAGTGGGCGGTGGCGACTTGTCGGCGCGGCGGTTGGGGCCGCGGCGGGGCCGGGGGAGGGGGCGGCCATCTCGCTCCCGTCGGCGGAGCCGCTCGGCGGCGGGCAGGGTCGGGCGGCGCGGGCCGGGCTGCGTTCCGTTTCCTCCGCGATAGGTTTCTGTTTTGCCTTCGCGGCTTCGGGGCGGGCCGGGGCCGCGGCCCCTCTTCCCGGCTCCCTCCTGGCTGCCTCGCAGCTGTCGTCCGAGGGCGAGGCCTCGGTGGTCGGGTCGCCCGCCCCTCGGACAGCGGGGCCCCTGACCCTTCCTGGCCTGCGGACCCGCGGGGCGCCCCGGAGCGGGGGGGGGGGGAGCGGCAGCGGCAGATCGCGGCCCGAAATGCCAGGCGGCCTTGACCTCTAGGCAATGGGATGGGGTGAAGCGAGCCGGAACGAGTCTTCTGATTCGTTCACATTCCTGCTTCTTCCCTCCAGTTAAGCCCTCGGGCCCAAATCCCCAGGTCACTGGGCTCTCCCGTTTCCTGTAGCCTCTCGGTCGTGTCTTTTTCGGGGCGTTCTTGGAAATCCTCCAGTATTTCTCGTATCTAGTAGTCCTAAGTCGTAGGGAGCGGTCGCACACTAGAATCAACATTTCACCTCCTAAAATGTGGGCGTGGCTTCTCTGCCTGATTATCCTTAAAAAGTTGGTGTTGATATGCGAAAGTGTACCTCCTCTTTTGAGGTTGGTGACTCTTGCCAGAGAATGTCTATCTTAGTCTCGTTAAATTGAACAATCGGGTGGTAATACCATTGCTTTAAAAATGGTGCATTGCCCTGTGACTTTTTTAGATTTATCCAGATTCTTACCCACACCTGGTATTGTTGGACTTTAACAATTTTTCCTGTGTGACGAGTGTGAAATGTACGTGGGTTTACTTTACATTTCCTTGACTGTGAAGTTAAAAGTTATTAACATTTGACTCCTTAAAAAAAAAAAAACCTATTTGTAGGACGCCTGTGGGGCTCAGTTGGTTAAGTGTCTGACTTCAGCTCAGGTCGATCTCCAGGTTTGTGAGTTACAGCCCCGCCTTGGGCTCTATGCTGACAGCTCAGAGCCTGGAGCCTGCTTCGGATTCTGGTCTCTCTCTGTCCCCCGCACTCAAGCGCGCTGGGGTGTCTCTCTCTCTCTCTCTCTCTCTCTCTCTCTCTCACTCAAAAATGAAGGAAACATTACAAAAAATAACCTATTCGTATCCTTTGTCCATTTTTCTGTTCTCTTTTAGAGAAATTTTTATTGATCTATAAGCATTCTTTACCCATACTGAATAAAGGTCCTTTGGTTACATAACTGGCTTATTGAATGAGTTAGTATTTAGTAGTTTGAATATGGAGAAAACTTTATTCTTCTTACGTCTGGCTTTAAATATTACTTGCTAATGGTTCTTTTCCATGCCCGAGTGGATCTGGGCAGATATAATAACACACTCCAATTAGCCTCAGGTATTGTAAAGTGTGACCTCATCTAATTTAAAATCTCTTATTCAGTTTAATGCCTGGCCCTTCCCCTTCCCAGATTGGGCCACATTCTGGACCAGAGTCGTGTAGAGGGGACAGGGAGTGAACTGGTTGGGTCCTATTTCTACACTTGGATTCTCTTTTCCTTCCCTGGCCCCCGCAATGTCTCAGGCTCTTCAAGATTGAGGTGATAAAGGGAGCAAAGACAAAGGTCAAAACAGGGTTAAGAGACCGGTAGTGTTGTTAGTTGGCTGTCTGGGTGAAACAGCTGTCCCTGTGCTAAATCTTTCTTTTGTGGGTAATATGGGCTGTTTGGAACCCCCATTGACAGAAGTCCCCCATCTGCAGCTTCTGGACCGTATCTCCACCCATCTTCTTGCTTTAGGACAGGAATTGGCAAACTACAGCTCATGGGCCAAATCCAGCCTGCCACCTGTTTTTGTGTGACCCACAAGCTAAGAATGAACCTTAAACAGTTGGAAAAAAATCAAAGAATATTTTGTGACATAGAAAGATTATGTGACATAGACATTTCAGTTTCCATAAAGTTTCATTGGAATATAGTCCTGCTCATTGTTTGCATATAGCTCTCAAATGTTTTCATTAGGGGAGTCTCGGAATTAATGAGTTTATGCATTTGTCAAAATCGTAGAACCTAAGGCACAGAGGTGAACCATAATTATGCAATTTTTAAAAAAAAAAATTTTGGAGGGTGAGAGATCTTAGAATGGACTGCAGAGTGACAAAAACACTTAAATTGTTGCTTTTTGCTTCCATATTTCTAAGTAAAAATGCTGGTACCATTTTGTTATTTTCCAGTAGTCTGCTATGGAGTTAACTGACATGTGCACACTCTTCACCTCCTCCCATCCTTCCAATGCACGTATCTCTCTTTTTTGTTGAATTACTGTCTGATTTATCACTCTTACCACAATTCACAAGTGAGCCAAACAGAACTATGATTGCATTTCCTTTGCTGTACAGCTTTTTGTTTTTCTGAAGTTAATAATTGTATTTTGTTTGCTTAGATTTGGTCTGTACTGATCACTCTTTCATCCAAACTTTCACAGACCTAGAAAATCTTTTCCAGATGTGTTCAAGCACACCCAATATTTTGTCAGTTTTGTTGGCTCACTTGTGTTTTGGGGACTTCCCTTTATCATTTTTCTGGAAATTTCCTTCCCCTTTTTGTTGGGTCCCCATTCCACATATTCCTCTTTCAGGGTTTACTCCCTTGGCAGGGACAACAGGTCAGTGACTGAGAGCATGGGCCCTGGAGCCCACTTGCCTGGGTTCAAATCCTGACACCTGGATGTGTAACCTTGGCAAGTTACTTGCTCTCTACGCCTGAGTTTCCAGTCTGAAGGATGGGCATAATTTATCCACTTCAAAGGGTGGTTTTAAACAGTAAAGGAGTAAATACATATAAAAGGCCTGTGCATATAGTAAGCACTCCGTAAATACTTGCTATTTTTGTTCCTGGTAGTGGCGGAGCCCATCCATCCTTCCAAAAACAGGTATACCTTCTTGAAAGCAGAGAACACGAGAAGAAATTTTATGTCATTTCTTGGAAATACATTGCTTTCTCTTTACATATCATTTAGCTGGGTTTGTAATTCTAAGTTACAAATGATTCTCTTAGAATTTTAAAGGCATGCTTTATTGTGATAGAGTTCTGTGCATTGTATTGGGCACTCAGGCTAGAAACTCAAGTCCTTCATAATCAGGAAAATGTTCTCATTTATTTGACAAATTTCATCCCTCTGGTTTTCTGTTCTCTGTTGTCTCTTGTTTTCCTTCTCACTGTTTTTTCTTTCTTTTCTGTGAGATTTTCTCCATTTGTTCTTTTACCTTTCTCTTACCATGTGTTTAATTATTATAAACACTATCTTACTCTCTGAATGTCTTTTTAAAGTCTCCCTGGACAAAGTATTTGCTGTTGCTGGGCATATTGATCATAGTATTTTTGTGAAGTTTTTGTTTTGTTTTGCTCACTGCATTGCCGCTACTTTGTTCCTTTTTCTGCGTGTTTTTGATTTCTAATTTTACACATTCTCAAATGTCCGGAGGTGGTTAACCTGCTTACATTTCCAAGTGAGACACTAAAAGCTGACTGGAAGATGTTCGTACATGAGTAGAGCCCCTTTGGTGGGCTTCAGTGTTGGGTGATCAGGCAGGAAGGAATCGATTATATTTTGTTGGGGGCACCCTATGTCAGTATTTGTAAGACCGTAGAGAGTGGAAGTGTTAGAAAGTACGTTTGTTAAAAATAACTTAAACATTTGTGATGAGCACTAGGCGTTCTATGGAAGTGTTGAATCAACTATGTTGCGCATCTGAAACTTATATTAACGCTGTACGTTAACTGGAATTTAAATAAAAACTTAACAAAATATAAAATAAACATTATTAAAAGTTTTTAAAAAGTGGGAACAACAAAAATAAGATGCTATCCAGAAGGGCTTGGCACAACTTGTGAAAGAACCAAATGGAGCTTTTAGACATTATTCTGTTTTCTAGAGAGGAATTTTGCATCTAGTCTCTTGCCATGGCATATATAATTGTGGTTGGTAGCACATCTGAAAGCTCAGCTAGGGAAAGGAGGCGTGTCACATTGTTCAGTGTGCTGACTTGGTATTTATCTCTTTGTTTATTGTGGCAAAATACACTTCACATAAAATTTGCCATCCTAATCATTTTTAAGTGTACAAGTTAGTAGTGTTACATACATTCACATCGTGGGGCACCTGGGTGGCTCAGTCGGTTCAGCGTCCGACTTCGGCTCAGATCATGATCTCAGGGCTCGTCAGTTCCAGCCCCGCATCGGGCTTTCTGCTGTCAGAGCAGAGCCCGCTTTGGATCCTCAGTCTCCCTTTCTCTCTGCCCCTCCCCACCACATGCATGTGCAGGTGCGTATGCACTCGCTCGCGCTCTCTCTCTCTCTCTCTCTCTCTCTGTCTCTCAAAAATAAACATTTAAAAAAAAATCTTCAGATACATTCACTTTGTTGTACAGTCTCCAGAACTCTTTTTATCTTGCAAAACTTAAACTCTGTACCCATTAAAAAATAATTCTCCATTTCCCTTCCCATAGCCCCTAGCAACCACCATTCTACTATCTGTGAATTTGACTCCTGTAGGTATCTCATATAAGTATAGTCATGAATTATTTGCCTTTTTGTGACTGGTTTATTTCACTTAGCATAATGTCCTCAAGGTGGTTAGCTGTAGCATGTGTCAAGGTATCTTTTTGAGGCTGAAAAATATTCCCTTGTATGAATATATCACATTTTGTTTATCCATTCATTGATGGATATTTATGTTGCTTCCACCTTTTGGCTGTTGTGAATAATGCTGCTATAAACACGGGTGTACAAATAATCTCTTCAAGATCCTGCTTTCATTTATTTTCAGTATATACCCAGCGGTGGAATTGCTGGATCATGACAATTCTATGTTTACTTTTATAATACCATCCTGGGGCACCTGGGTGGCTCAGTCAGTTGAGTGTCCAACTTCGGCTCAGGTCATGATCTCACGGTGCATGAGGTCGAGCCCCATGCACAACTTATAAAAGAACCAAATGGAGCTTTTAGAAATTATTCTCTTTTTTTTTTTATAATTTTTTTTTTTTTAACGTTTATTTATTTTTGGGACAGAGAGAGACAGAGCTTGAACGGGGGAGGGGCAGAGAGAGAGGGAGACACAGAATCAGAAACAGGCTCCAGGCTCTGAGCCATCAGGCCAGAGCCCGACGCGGGGCTCGAACTCCCAGACCGCGAGATCGTGACCTGGCTGAAGTCGGACGCTTAACCGACTGCGCCACCCAGGCGCCCCGAAATTATTCTATTTTCTAGAGAGGAATTTTGCATCTAGTGCATCTGTGCTGACCGCTCAGAGCCTGGAGCTTGCTTCGCATTCTCTCTCTGTCTCCCTCTCTCTCTGTCCTTTCCCTGCTCATGCTCTGTCTGTCTGTCTGTCTCTCTCTCTCTCTCTCTCTCTGTCTCTCTCAAAAATAAACAAACATTAAAAAAATTTTTTTATAATACCGTCCTAATGAGTGTGAGGTGGTATCTCATGGTGCTTTTGATTTGTATTTCCCTAATGATTAGTGATGTTGAGCATCTTTTCTTGTATTTAGTGGCCATTTGTGTACCATCCATGGAGAAATATCCAGGTCCTTTGTCAACTATTTAGGATTTTAGTCCTTTTGGTGTTGATTTGTGTAGGAGTTCTTTATGTGTTCTGGATGTTAACCTTGTACCACATACTTGCAGATTTTTTCCCATTCCATAGATTTTTCATTTTGTTGGTTGTATCCTTTAATGTGCAGAAGTTTTAAATTCTGATACAGCACAATTGATTTTTTTGTTTCCTGTGCTTTTGGTGTCCTGTCCAAGATCCAAATCCAGTGTCCTGAAACTCTTCCCCTGTGCTTTCTTCTAAGAATTTTATAGTTTTAACTCTTTATGTTAGATCTTTGATCCATTTTAATTCCCCCCCCCCCCCCCATGATGTGAGGTAACGTGCAACTTGATTCTTTTGTGTGTAGATATCTAGCTTTCCCAGCACTGTTTATTGAAAAGACTGTCCCTTCCCCATTGAGTGGTCTTTACACGCTTGTGGAAGACCATTTGGCCATATATGTGAGGGTTTTTTTTCTGGGCTGTCTGCTGACTTCCCTTTAACCCACCTATGTTCGTTGTCTCTGAGCTGCCATCATCACTTGCTCCAGAAAACAGACTGCCCGCTTTCTGCTGGGTTGCTTAGAGTAGTTGCAGGATGAAAGAAGGAATGGGGGTGGGGAGTGGGGGGAGTCTTTACTGTTTCTTATTCTCCATCTCTTTCTTTTTCTTCTATGTTTGTTTATTTTGAGAGAGAGAGAGAGGCCGTGCACAAGCGGGGGGGTGGGGGGGAGGTGGCAGAGAGAGAGAATCCCAAGCAGGCTCCGCACTGTCAGCGCAGAGCCAGCCCACAATTGGGCTCCAACCCACGAACCGTGAGATCATGACTTGAGCCAAAGTCAGACGGTTAACTGACTGAGCCACCCAGGCGCCCCAAACCTGTCTTGTTTTCATACAGCCTCTGGTACCTTTGACTTCAGAGCCACAAAAGTCTAATTCCTGAGGCTTTCTGGAGTTCTGCCAAGGTTCCTTCCTGGTCTGCTTCTTGTTTTGTTTCCCCTCTCCTATAGGTTTCAGACTTCGCTCTTTACAGGCTATTAAATCAATTGTCATTATCCAAACCACGGACTATTCTATGTACTATTATCCATCATTTCTCTGATTGTTTTTGTTCTTCTGGGTTTATTCCCTTTTTTCCTCCCTTCATTACAGAGCAATTTCAGTTGGGAGCCTAAGTGAACACTCTATGTGTTCAGGCTTCCAAAAAGTTTTATATATTTAACTGATTTTTTAAATTTGTGACTATTTGTTGATGCTAATTTTTTTTAACGTTTATTTATTTTTGAGAGAGAGAGAGAGAGAGAGAGAGAGAGAGAGAGAGAGACAGAGTGCGAGTGGGGGGAGGGCAGAGAGACGGGGAGACAGAATCCGAAGCAGGCTCTAGGCTCCCAGCTGTCAGCACAGAGCCCGACGAGGGGCTTGAACTCCCAAAACGCGAGATTATGACTTGTGCCAAAGACTGACACTTAAGGACTGAGCCACCCAGGTGCCCTGATTCTAAAAATTATATTGATTCTTTAAAAAATCTGTGTGGTCTTCAGAGCATCTTGGTTTTTTGTGCGTGTTTCCTACTGTTTGGGGGTGGGGGTGATGTCTAGTACTAGCATATCTTGCCTGCTAACATTTTCTCCTGGTGGATTGTTCCCTTAAATGTTATTTTAGATTGTGTACTCAAAATATTCCCCTAAATAATGACGTAGGGAATCGTGTGCTGTCAGATTGAGGCTGTGTCTCCATAGTGGTTCTGCAGGTTATATAAATTGAAACACTTAACCCAAGCGAAGGCATGCCTCTTTTTACAGAACTTCGTGTTACACTTTTTTTTTAAGCATCCAGATCCAAACAGACAAGCTTCCCATTAAGCAGATTCCCACCCCTCCTCTGCTAATGGAGGGGAAGAGGAGTGGGGAGAGGGGCATTTACTTCCAAATCTATCTCTGAGTCACAATTAAAACCAAAACTTTTGTATTCCAGTCACTCATTGCATCCTCATTATCAAATCTTATTTTTAATTCCTTCCTTACTTGAGGCCATTAAGGATTTTCCTCATTTTTATTTTTATATGAGCTCAGTTGTGTCGTTAAGGAACACTTAACTTTTTTTTAAAGAACTCACACAGTGCTTACTATGTTTCTGTTGGTCTCCTGAGCGTTTTACAAATATTAAGTTACTTAATATTCTTAACAGCCTGGTAAGCTGATATGATTGTCATCCTCATTATTATAGATGACAGAACTTGAGGCACAGAGGTTAAGCTTCTTGCCCAAGATCGCACGCCTAGTTAAGCATACTCTGTTCTACGTGTCAGCGCGCGTGTGCGTGTGCGCGTGTGTGTGTGTGTGTGTGTGTGTGTGCGTGCGTCTATCTATTACTGCTTTGGCTGCCCCAGGGTGTTTTTCCCCCCCTCCTAGCTAATGACATGTTCTCAAATAGAGTTGAGAATTAAGAATAGGTGAGGGGCGCCTGGCTGGCTCAGTTGGTTACACATCTGACTCTTCATTTCGGCTCAGGTCACCGTCTCATAGTTTGAGCTTCGCGTTGGGCTGTGTGCTGACAGTGCAGAGCCTGCTTGGAATTCTCTCTCTCCCTATCTCTCCTTCCCTTCCCCCACCTGCATATTTGCTGTCTCTCTCCCTCTCTCTCAAAATAAATAAACATTAAAAAATTTTTTTAAAGAATAGCTGAAAATAATTGCTTATGTTTAGAGATCCAGAAAGCCACTGTTTGCTATTCATTATTTCTTACTGATGCCGCCTTTGCTTTGCTCTCCTGGGATTCTTGCTCAAGAACGATGTGTGCTGTGTCAGTTTGGAACTGATGTGTAGGCTGAAGACATTACATGAAAATTGACATTACCACTATCACATTCTGTTCATACATCTAAAATTCAAAATGTACCATTTCTAACTCCAGACTTCACGTCTAACAGAATGTATAAAATAGAGCAAAGATAAATGCTCTAAGGGATTTTGGTGGTTAATTAATCCTCTCCTTTGGTAGTGGTTTCACACTCCGAAGCCCTGCCCCTTTATAAAATTAGAACAGGTGAGGACTGTACCATTCTTCTGTAACTGGTAGCCTGGTAATTGCTCAGGGGGAGGGGCTGGGATGTGAAGAGCCTCCTGATGGCTGGTCCTGGCACGGTCCTCAGGTAGATTAATTTGAGAAAAGGTCTCTTGTGCAGGGTGAAGATCTGGAAATTGATTTTTATTAAAAACTCGTTGTAATGTATGCTGTAGAAAGTCTGAGTTACTTGCATTCCACGTTACATGAATGTGTGCCCTGCTCCCGTCTGAAGACTGCTCTTCTACAGAATTTCATTTCTCACATGTGTACTTCAGGCTGATGGTGAATGAATGCTTGGGGATTGTTTAAAGTCTAGTGCAGATAGAGGAAAAGTCGACCTCTTTCTGACACCTTGTGGCAGCAGCTGAACACTGCAGACACAGCTGGTTTGATGTATAATCTCATCCCATTTCCAGAGCTCTTCATTTTAAATAAAGTGTCCACTCTCTTTTTTTCCTTTAAATGTGAGCTGATCTGTTTAAAAGGAACATAAAATACCCATTGCGTGGAAATTCTCTGCATATTGAAATTTTCCAACCTCGGCCTTTCAAAGCCACTTGTACATTTTTATACATTTGATATCTGTATTTCTAAGGAATTTTGGAGAATCCTCTGTAGCATGAGGTTGATTGGTGTAGTCTTCTATACTGTATTACTGTGAATAAAATCAGACCTAAAATCCTTGGAAATCAGTAACGTTTGTTTCACTTGAACTTCTTTTGACATTCTGTAAAAATGGTTGATAAATGTATATTACTCCACTCCTGCAGTTTTAACTGTAATGAACTTGGAGTAAATAATAAGGTATCAAATACTGATTTTCCAAAAGACCACTAGAAAAGCCTGTTGATTAATATGTGAAGTTTATTTTAAAACATTTTTTTATTACATTTATTTATTTTTGAGAGACAGAGTGAGACAGAGCACAAGTGAGGTAGGGGCAGAGAGAGAAGGAAACACAGAATCCAAAGCAGGCTCCAGGCTCTGAGCAAGCATTCAGCACAGAGCTGGACGCAGGGCTCGAACCCACGAACCGTGGGATCATGCCCTGAGCCGAAGTCAGACACTTAACCGACTGAGCCACCCAGGTGCCCCTGTGAAGTTAAGTTTATTAAGCCTAACGCACTCAGGAGAAAACACCCCATTGGCAAGATCTTAGTTGTTGTGTTTTCACAGTAATTTTGAGGTAAGTCTTGTAAGGGGGGTAACTTTCTGATTGGGCAGTTTATGATATAGCTTTGGAATGGTGGACCCGAGGAGGCAAGAGTTTTGAGGCAAGTCTTGATGAGTGAACTATTTAGTAGTTTCACACAGCCTTCCAAGAATCTTATTTCTCGGTTACATCTTCCACGTATATCCTGAAGCAAGCAGCTATAAGTTTTACTTGGTCCCAGAATTGTTTAATACAGGGACAGAAAATTATATTGGTTTCTGTCTCAAAAGTAAGACTTGAATTAATTTACATGAATCATTGGTTTGTTTCAGCTTTGCCCGAAGTTTTTACATACAAATTCTACTAGTCACACTTGGCCATTCAGTGCAGTTGCTGAATTAATAGGTATGTAAAATTGACATTTCATGTATAATCTGTTGCTTGTAAGTGAAGTTTTAAAAAAACTTTTCATTGCAAAATAATATGCAAATGTGCTGTTTAATAAAACAGATGGATCTTGAATGATGACCATTGGTAAAGGTTATCTAGTATAACAGCTATTCAGATCAATGTCAAATTAATTGTTCCTCAACTTTCCCTGTATTAGTATTAAAATATTTTGCCAAATTCATAAAACATGTTGAAAGTAGTATAATTATGATTATAAAAGAAATTGATCTATTGCAAAAATGGGAATTGTGGTTTTTAATCGTTGGAAATATGTGTAACAATGGATTTTTCGGATGTTAGCAAGTAGGGGGATTAATGTTACGTTTGATTTGTGATAATAAGTTATTGTTTCCTCCAATAGAATGATTGGGTATAGAATTGTATTTTAATAGTGTTTTAATGAGCAGGAGAAAAGAGGCACGACTGGGATCACATTTGCATGATGGGTCATGATTTTTTCCTCTGGAAGATTCATGCAGGAGAGTGTTTTTCCTGAAGTGGCTGATTAAAAAGATTATTTTATTTTAATTGTAGGCTCCCTTATGGAAGGATAGTTTGAGAACCATTATTTTTGTTTAGTCCTGAAGATTTCAAAATATACCTCAGAAAGTAATTTTAGTCAGGGATATTCCGGTGGAACTCAGTTTGAAAGCTGATGTTATTACTGCTTCTGTTGACATTTTTTTTCACCTTTCTTTCTTCTTTCTTTCTTTCTTTCTTTCTTTCTTTCTTTCTTTCTTTCATGTTCCTTCCTCCTTCCCTATTCTGAGACAAACAAGAGTGTTTGCTAAACAAGAGTGTTAAGTGAGGATCTGTACAGAGATCATAGAAATATAAAAGCCACCAGAAACTTTGGTTAGATTGAGAGGGCCACAATTTGAACAACGGTGTAGAAGGTAAACCTTCATCTATGTGTCCAGTGTAGCAGAAAACATCACTGCTTTCTAATTTATTCAGTAACTCGTGGCATTCCCTCCGCCTCAACGTGTAGTGCTACTCAGCTCTCAGTTTCTCACTCGATAGCCGGGCTGGTTCTTCGGACAGAAGAAGACCTCCCTGTCTCGATCATCGATTTGGCGCGGTGATTCTTCTCGTTTGTACTTTTTCAGTACAGTCCTCTGTGTAACAAATGGAGGGCTTTGGAGAGAGTTAACTCTGTATTGATCGGTGAATGAATCACGTACAGCAAGGTACGGTTTAGGGTCGTGTTTTCAAGTCTTAGGAGTTCCCTAAGCATTGCGGTTTTTAAAAATTTTGAAAAATAGATTGCCTGTTAAAGGCTTTTACTGAACTGATTGTTCTTTCAAAATGCAAAGTTAGAGTTTCTCAAAACTTTTGTTTCTCAGACAATGCTTACGATCCCGATGTGAACGCTAAACAGATATGGATTGACAAAACGGTGATAAATGACCATATATGCTTGACATTCACTGATAATGGGAATGGTATGACTTCAGATAAATTACACAAAATGCTAAGGTATGTCAGAGTGTCACATTTCTTGAAAACCTTGCTTTTACCCAGGGGTTTCTGGTGTCATACTTAATCGCCTGTAGTTTTTGTTTTTTAAATTTTTAAAAAAAAATTTTTTTTTTCAACGTTTATTTATTTTTGGGACAGAGAGAGACAGAGCATGAACGGGGGAGGGGCAGAGAGAGAGGGAGACACAGAATCGGAAACAGGCTCCAGGCTCCGAGCCATCAGCTCAGAGCCCGACGCGGGGCTCGAACTCACGGACCGCGAGATCGTGACCTGGCTGAAGTCAGAGGCTTAACCGACTGCGCCACCCAGGCACCCCAGTTTTTGTTTTTTAAACACATGTGGTACCCACAGTGCCCTGTGTGCTCTCAAGTCTTCCCATCATCTGCTGATTATTAGACAAGCCCTACCATCCTCCCCCTCCCCCACCACGTCTGACTTACCTAAAATTCCACCATTCCTTTAGAGTGGTAACACTGATGGCAGTTATTTACAGTCTAGCGTTAATTAGTTTTAGCCAGTATTGCCAGTAAAATGCCACTTTTGGTGGGGAGTAATTTTAAAGGGATTCAGAGTGTAAGGAAGCAAGATAAAATAGTCACAAAGCCTTGGGCTCTAGGGTCGTAGACTAGGATGTCAGTATGCAGCCATATGTGCCTGAAAGGGAAACTGAGGTACGTAGTCCAGGTATACAGAGTAGAGAAATGTGGCAGCCAAGCCCTTTCCGCTGTCTCTCAAATACATGTTGCGTTGCCAGAAACTCCACTTGGCGCCGTTAGTAATCTTACCGCAGTGGGCTTGCTCAGATTCAGAAAATCGTTCACATTTAGACATACCTAAAATACCGTGGGGTGAAATCTCAAGGGTCCCAGGAGCCCACCTGAGAACTCAGCCGTTGGGGCAGGGTGTGCCAGGCAAGGAGCTCCTCCTGGTTCAGCATGTGTCACCCTTATGCCCTGCAGCGTGGGTTTAGTTTTCTTCTTTTCAAAGATGGGGAAACACCTCAAAATGCAACTAGAAAGGCTGAGTCTAACATTTACACCCAGGTTTTTTACTTGATGTTACAGGTTTTGAATTAAGAAAATGAAGATTATATGTACTTATTTTAAAAATCCTTTTTGTTTTCTTTTTAGCTTTGGCTTCAGTGACAAAGTCACCATGAATGGTCATGTCCCAGTTGGCTTGTATGGGAATGGCTTCAAGTCAGGTTCTATGCGTTTGGGTAAAGATGCAATTGTATTTACCAAAAACGGAGAAAGCATGAGTGTGGGCTTCTTGTCTCAGACCTACTTGGAAGTCATCAAAGCAGAACATGTTGTTGTCCCAATTGTGGCATTCAACAAACACCATATCCTTTTGATTTTGAAATAGAAACTGTGGAGAAACTCTGAAGAAATATTGTGTACCATTCCCTCCGTTTGCCCTCCTCTCGATTCTCATTTTTCAATCACAGTGTGCATTGTAGCTCTTGTTCCAGTCCATTGCCTCTTAACATCTGAGGCAGCCCTTTGTCCCTTTCTCTCTTCCGTTGGAATTGTGCCTTAGAAACCCCTAATGCAAGGTGGCTGTGTTCTGTGTGCAGCTTCCTGTAGCTCTCCTCTGTATTTCAGTTGTATCATGTCTAATAAGATGTGTGGTCTGCCTTGGAATTTCCCCTAATGACCGTGAGAAGCAAGATATCTTTAGGAAAATGTCCTCTGTGTCTTTATAAAACACATTCATATATTAGGAACTATGAAATTAGGAATCATAATAAACTTGCTTCTACTTCATCTTTCTTGGTGTTCATCTGAAATCAAACTCTAGTTTCAAAACTTAGATATTAATTTAGGAAATAGTTTTTTGTTGTTGTTACCGAAATTTGAGTTCGCATACTTCAATTGTGAAAAATATGTTGTTGTTCTAAGTCTTTAACTTAGGATATACGACAGATGATAAATTTAGCAGAATCCAAAGCAAGCCTTGCAGCAATTCTGGAACATTCTCTGTTTTCTACGGAACAGAAATTACTGGCAGAACTTGATGCTATTATGGGTAAGAAGGGGACAAGGATCATCATTTGGAACCTTAGAAGGTAAATATCGACCTGAACCAGTGATTACGTGTGTGGGAGGTGAACTGTTTGTGCAAAAATAGTTGTGTTCTATTGATCTGTGGTCGCACAGAATAGAAATACTTGGGAAGGTACTCATTTTTTGGCATAGGTCATGATTTGTCTTTTCCATGGGTGTTTTATTGAGGCCACTTTGGCTTCAACTCGAGGTAATTTCATATTATTAAAACTAAATTTCCTAGCCCTGCATATTCAGTATCCAGAGAGGCCAATTCTTACTTTCTGTTATTCTGTCCCTCTTCTCAAAAAGAAACAAACAAAAGAAATGGGAAGATAATATCTCACCTGACGAGCCCCGACCTACGTTAAGTTAGGTAGAGAAGTCTTTGTCCGTGACTTAAAGCTAAGCATGACTTAACATCTGGTGACAAAAGTAACGTGGATGAGGCCTCTGGATTGTTAAGGTTTTGTATCCTTGTGAGGATAAAATCATTTGCAAATAAGATTTTTTTAAAACTTTGGATGAATGCGTTAATGTTGATACCCAGACACATAGAATGATATGAATAAAGCACAAATTGAGTGGTAAGCCTAAAATACTTTCACTTTAAATCTTTTCTGATCTCCCGTATTCCCCTTTTTCTTGCTTTTTCTTTCATGCCCCTCCCATCCTCACTCCCCTCTTTTTTTTTATTTACACTTTTTATTTTGAGATACTTGTACATTCCTGTGCATAAATAATGGACCTCGTGTACCCTTCATCCAGTTTCCCCCAGTGGCAGCATCTTGCAAAACTGTAGTGCAGTAGTGTTGATGATGACATTGGTAGAGTCAAGATACGGGACATTTTCATCACCACAGTGATCTCTCATGTTGGCCTTTTCTATCCACACCCACTCCCTCCTTCATCCCTGACAACCTCTAACACGTCTTCCATTTCTGTAACTTTGTCATTTTGAGAATGTCATATGAATAGAATCCTACAGTGTGAAACCTTTTGGGATTGGCTTTTTTCACTCATCATATTTCTCTGGAGATGCATCTGGGTTCTTGTGTGTGTCAGTAATTTGCTCCCTTTTCCTTGCTGAGTAGTGTTGTACTGTATATGTGGGGCACTGTGTTTAACCATTCACTAGTTAGAGCACATCTGGATTTTTACCATTTTGGGTTATTACAAATACAGCTGTAAACATTTATGCACAGGTTTTCATGGAATGTAATCTTCCTTTTTCCAAGGTAAATGCTCAGGAGTGTAATTGCTGGCTCATATGGTAGTTGCCTATTTAGTTTTTTAAGAAACTGCCAGAATGTTTTTGGAGTGGCTCTACCATTTGACATTCCCACCAGCAGTGTGAGGGTGAATACAGTTTTTCTGCCTCTTTCTAGATTCCTGTTCTTTCATTTTTCCCTTGCTTTTGTCTCCCCCCCCCCCACCCCCCCCAACCAGGACATCTACCGTGGGTAGGTGTTTTGTTTTGTTAGCAGTGTATTTGCTTATCTTGCCGTGAAAGTAAAATTTACCTCCTTCAAAAAATTGTTTTTATAGCTACAAAAGCGCAACAGAGTTTGATTTTGATAAGGATAAATATGACATCAGAATTCCTGAAGATTTGGATGAGACAACAGGGAAGAAGGGGTACAAGAAACAAGAAAGGATGGACCAAATTGCCCCTGAGAGTGACTATTCCCTGAGGGTATGTATTCAACTCTTTCTGGATGTGGGAAAATCAGCAAATGATGGAAATTACATTTTCTGCTTATGTTATAAATGCTGTCAGTGAAAGTATCTCAGAACCAATTTATTTAACTTTTCATGAGCGCATTGGTGGTTGTATTTGGCTCAGAAAATGGTTTTTTAATTGCAAAGTCATCAGGTCTAATAGCACTTGTAGTTCTTTCACTGTGTGGTTACATTATTTGAATTAGGAATCCTAGAATCAGTATGTCCTATGATAGCCATAGTGATAGATTCAATCAAAAATACCAATTGTTTTTTAATATATATATATATATATATATATATATATATATATAATACATATATATATAATGTATCCTGTATTTATAGACTACAGATCCTATGTATTAATACAGTTTTGTGATAAATACCTTTGACATTAGACCTAGAAATGAATATGTTTTTAAGATTGAAGAAATTAATAATCAAATAACAGTAGGATATAAAAAGAATTTTTTTTTTTATTCACTGTGATAAGACATATAATACTGACTTTTCCCTTTACCTTTTGTGCTGAGATTATTCCATAACCCCAAGCTGAGGATACATTTGACATTTACAGGTTTACCATGTAACTTTTGGAGATCTTAACAGTTACAATGAAAGATATTTAAGTATTCCTTGATATACCCCAAAACATTATTGAAGTATGAAAATCTTGCTCACTTATGAAACAGGTCCAGAGGCAGTCAGAGTAGATGGTGTGGCTCAGGTCATGATCTCAAGGTCATGGGATCTAAGCCCTGTGTTGGCACAGAGCCTGCTTGGGATTCTCTTTCTTCCTCTCCCTCTCCCTTTCCTTCTCCCTCTCCCTTTCTTTCCTCTCCCACTTGCGAGTTCTCTCTCTCTTAAAAAAAAAAAAAGAATTGAAAATGGGTGCCTGGCTGGTTCAGTTGGAAGAGCATGTGATCTCAAGGGTCGTGAGTTCAAGCCCCACATTGGGTATAGAGATTAAATAGACAAACTAACTTAAAAAAAAAAAATTGAAAACACATTTAGATTCCTGCTGATTGTTACAACTCAATTTTGAAAAAAATTGAAAAAAACTCAGCTTATTTACTCAGCATAAGTGTTGGTATATTATTTATGATATTTTCCTTTTGAAGTATATAATAGACCCTTTTGTCTGTATTAGATTTTTTGTCATTTTTGCCTAAATAAAATTTATTGCTACTTTTAAAATATAATAGCAATCAGGGCACCTGGGTGTCTCAGTTGGTTGAGTGTCCGACTTCCACTCAGGTCATGATCTCACACTTCGTGGGTTTGAGCCCTGTGTCGGGCTCTGTGCTGACACCTCAGAGCCTGGAGCCTGCTTAGGGTTCTGTGTCTCCCTTTCTCTGCCTCTCTCTTGCTTGTGCACTCACTCGCTCTCTGTCTCTCTCTCAAAAATAAATAAACATTAAGAAAGAAAATTTAAAAAATAGTAAATAAAATATAATAGCAATAGGGGTGCCTTGGTAGCTCAGTCAGTTAAGCAACTGACTTTGGCTCAGGTCATGGTCTCACGGTTGGTGGGTTTGAGTCCCATGTCGGGCTCGGTGCTGACAGCTCAGCCTACTTTGGATTCTGTGTCTCCCTTTCTCTGCCCCGTGCTTGTTCGCTTTCTTTCTTTCTCAAAAATAAACATTAACAAAAATTAAAATGTATAGCAATATATATATTTGACAGAAGAGTCAGAAAATATAGTCCCTTTTTTTGTACATTTGTGCATTAAAAAAAAAATTAAAATGAGATCATACCACATGCGCCGTTTTGTAACTTTTTGAAAAGTTTATTTGCAATTTAATATGGCATTTGTATAGGTCAGTAGATTGTTTTCTGCAAACCATTTCTCTGGCTTTAGTATATTGAGTTTCATTTTTAAAGAAGAGCAATCAAATGTTAACCAATAACAGCTTTATAGTCTGTATTGTTGAAGAGTTCATGGGTCCTTTATCAAAGCGAGGTCATAGTTTTCTTCCTAAATACATATATCAGTAAAGTTGAACACATTTGTGGGTAATTATTTGGAAAAGACAGATATTATTGTGTGTCTTTTCAGGCTTACTGCAGTATATTGTATCTAAAGCCAAGAATGCAGATAATATTACGTGGACAGAAGGTGAAGACACAGCTGGTTTCAAAGAGTCTTGCCTACATTGAACGTGATGTTTATCGACCCAAGTTTTTAGTATCCTTTATCTTCCTTTTTATGACGCCATATAAAGACACATTAATAAAGTGTATTCCTCTTCCCCTTTTCTCCTTTTATTCTGGTATGGAGTCCTCTCCAACTTTGCCCTTTTTTATGCACTTTGGGATTCATTAAAAAATGACTTAGGATGATTTGAAGGAAGTGAGGTGGCATGTTCAGAATTTTCCTTAACATTTAAGACTAAAACAGTGAGAATTACATTTGGATTCAACTGCAGAAATAAAGACCATTATGGGATAATGATGTATCACAGAAATAGACTCATCAAAGCTTATGAAAAAGTTGGATGTCAGTTAAGGGTAAGCTGTAGATCTGAAAATATCTTTTATAAAGTTAAAATACCATGTTACTGGGTCAAATGTGAAATAACATGCTTTGTGTAATAACTTTTAAGTGTCAATGTGTTTAATGATGTTGGTATGGCACTTGAACTTAAAATACTTTTGTATTTCCCATTTGGTCCAAATAATCTTACGAGGGGGACAGAATATTTTATCTCTGTTTTACAGTTGAGGAAATTGGGGCCAATAAGTTAGGTAACTTGCCCAGACCTAAAATGAGTATGGATCTTAGGCCCGGATGCAGATCTTTTGACTGCCTCTGGATATGGATCCGTGATTATTTCTGGGATGAAATTGGTTTTATTTAGTCCTGACTCAATAGCCAGAAAAACAGGATCATATAGGTGAGTACTTCTCTGGAGTTAATTCCTAAATATATTAGGCCTTCCTCCTAAACCACTTCCGTTGTTGTAGAATTCAATTTAGGTTGATGAACATTACCCACACTATGCTTGTTTGTTCATCCTTAAACATGTTTTCACAGAAAGGTTTTTTGGGGGTGTATGTGTTAAGAATTGAGTGATAAGTTCTGAAAATCAAGTTTGTTAAAGGTTTTATGTCTAGGCATATTTTGTTTTCCAGTTCTATGGTTTTCATTTTCTGTTCATCTTATTTCATTCTGAATTCTTTGTAGAATGATGTGAGCTCTACACAGTATAATAGTGTGGGTTTATCTTCAGTATTATGTAGTAAGGGTTGTAACTGTGTTACATGTTTTACATCGACACAAGTCCCGAATATAGCATTTTTGCAAAAGTAAATAAACTTTGTTGGGCTCTTCTTGGTAACCACTAATTTCAGTCAAAAAATAAATGTAGAGGGGCACCTGGGAGGCTCAGTCAGTTAAGCACCCAACTCTTGGTTTTGGTTCAGGTCATGATCTCATGGTTCATGGGATTGAGCCCCTTGTTGGCCTCTGTGTTGGAGCCTGCTTGGAATTCTCTCTCTCTCTCTCTCTCTCTCTCTCTCTCTCTCTCTCTCCCCCCCCCCCGCCCCTCCCACAGCTCATGCTGTCTCATTCTCAAAGAAATAAAACACTAAAAAATAAATAAATACAGAAATATGGGAACCATGATATGCAGTATCAATCACATTTAAAAAACTAATTTTCATTTATAATCCAACTAGTAATTTTCAACAGAAGTATTCTATAATTAAAGTCACTAAATTTCACTGGTAATTGGAAATTCATTTTTGGTAATAAGCCTTATTTCTCAGGTGCTTTGGTTTTCAAAAGAAACCGCGTATCTGTGACAGAATGTTAATTATTTTTTTCTTTTATCATTGATGAAATGACCAAAGTAAGGTACACAGCCCATTTTTCCAACCCAATTATGTTTGCATTGTGTATAATTTCTGGTTAAGCTTGACCTGGTAAAAAATAGGCTTTTACAGCCAACTTTTATTTTTCTCTACCAGGTGATGGATTTGCCTTATAGTATTTGCATTCTTTGAACTCAATAAACAGTTTTTAAATAGATGTCAGATATTTGGTAGGATTTGCCATGCTAGATGATCAGAATAAAAAGATGATAAGGTACAGAGCATGCTCTCAGAGCTCTTTCTGGTGAGGGGACTGTAGTACAAGTCGGAAGCATCAGAAGAAGCTTTTTGGAGAGCATGGTGATGGAGTCTTAGTTGATGTTATTGTGTTGAAAGTCTGGCAAGGGTTTCCCAGGCAGAGAAAAATATCTGCCCAGGAAGGGAAAGAGGCTTCTGAGAACGTGACCTCATTAAGGGAGTAGTTTGCTCTGCCTGGGGGCAGATGTTAAGTCGGAGAGTAATGGGAGAGAGGCAAGAAGATGAGGCTCGAAAGGAGGCAAACAGGACCCACACATTGAAGGCTATTGTGGTTTACTGATCGAATGAGACAGACCACTAATGGTTTTGGTAGAGTGGGATTATGGTTAGTTTTGCATGGTTTCTTCTATAGTTGCTCTGTTTATGAACATTTTCGCTACGTAAGTTATATGTTCTTCCACTTTTTCCTTTTGTAGACTCTGCTACAATTGTGAGTAAAATACACTTGCTGATCACACATAGGTAATCAGAATATGTGACTCATATACTTTGAGTTCAATATTTTAGCTAGTAGCATTTTTAAAATAACCTGACTCCAACTGACCTGGGTTTTTATTCCATCACCATTAACAACTAGATGTGTAACTTTGGATAAATGATTTTAATTTTTATCTCGTAAACTTTTGGCATATTATTGCTAGAGTCTTTGCTAGTCTTTGTGGATATAGAAAGGAGTTAGTTGTGGTTTCTGCTATGTAAGAAATACATCCCAGTAGAGGTGGTCTGTTTCTCTTGGATAAAATTGGGGGTAATACTTGTCTAAATGGATATTTGACAACAGTGAAAGTGTTTGGGAGGAAGGCTCTAATATATTTGGGAATTAACTTCTAGAAAAGTAAAATTATCTACGAGACACTACTTTTCAATTGAAATTTTCCAAGAATCATGACATAAAATGTAGAAAAATGTTTCGTACAAATTGTAAATCCTTGTGGAAGGGTAATCATGTTGAGTATCATGTCTTATGCTTAAAACACTGATTTTATTTTCTTTTTCAGGCAAACAACATGGGTGTTGGAGTGGTGGGAATTATAGAGTGTAATTTCCTAAAGCCAACTCATAATAAACAAGATTTTGACTATACTAATGAGTACAGGTATGTTACCTATTTAAGTTACTGTTTTTTTTACAGTTTTAGAAATACTGTCATAACTTTTCCTTAGCTGAAATTTTTTTTTTCTGTCTTGTGGATGTTTTTATAGCATAGAACTTTAAGGAAATTGGTAGGTGAGAGGCATGGATAGAACACACATTTAACCATCTTCTCCCATCCTAGGAATTGTATTGTACTCCATCACAAGTAGGAATACATTCTCTCCTATCTTTATTGATGAAGTATTTCTGAGCTTTGTGGAAAATATAGAGGGTGTGCTTGCTTTCTTGGTGTCAGCATTTATTATGTAATGTCCTGACACTTTGTGCTTATTAGTTGGGAACTGTAAGGTAATTTTGTCCTATGAGCCTTAGACAGAAATACTCTTATCTTTTAAGAGTGGTTAGAAGCCATAGGATGAATATGACCATCAGTGTGACTTATAACTTTAGGAAGCACAGTTTTCCTATTGAGCATATATAACGAAATAGAATGTAAACATAGGAACATTTGTGATAAAGATAATGCAACAGGCCCTTTATTCAAATAAATACAACAGAAATAAAACAAAACAAAGTGGAAGGAAGAAAATAATAAAGGTGAGAGCAAAATCAGTGAATTAGGAAACACACATATAGAAAATCAATACACATTCAGAATTCACTCCTGAGGCAGATCCTACTCCTGTTTTTTTAATGAGGATAATTTAATCTAAGGATTATTAACTAAGATAGTAGAGGGTGATTACCAGAAGGGGTAAAAGAGGACAACAGGTATCCAGAACTAGCAGATATGAAAGACGATTACCTCGTGGTTAGAAAAGAATAGACACGGGGCGCCTGGGTGGCTCAGTTGGTTAAGCGTCCGACTTCAGCTCAGGTCACGATCTTACAGTCTGTGAGTTCGAGCCCCGCGTCGGGCTCTGTGCTGACAGCTCAGAGCCTGGGGCCTGCTTCAGATTCTGTGTCTCCCTTTCTCTCTGCCCCTTCCCCACTCATGCTCTGTCTCTCTGCCTCAAAAATAAATAAAAACATTAAAAAAATTTTTTTTTAAAAAGAAAAGAATAGACAATAAAGGAACTAGGACAGGACCCCCCCCAGCAGAGATTCAGACAAACACAGGAACAAGCTACCTGCCATGGTAAGAAACTTGATAGAAGGCCTGGCCAGCGCTGGTCTGTAGATGTGGTCCACTGTTGCCAGAGGGTGTGGGTGTGCTGGAGCTGTTCTGTAGAGGAGACCTGTCTTTGCCCAAGGATGTGGGCACACTGGAACTGGTCTTTGTTGCTGGAGGTCGTGGGCTGCGGGGGGCAGAGCATAGCTAGAGAACACAGCTTAGAGCCCCTCTGGGGGGCCACTGGACTCTAGTCAAACAATAACACCGCATACCAGAACATGAAGGACATGTGTCCTGCTATCATCATCTAGCAAGTTCATTGCCCTGTTAATCCAGTTTAACATTTTTCAGGCTGCCGAAGGATAAATATTTACACCATCAAGTTTTAGAATCAGAAATCTGAGCAAAGAAGACTGGATCTGAAGCTGAGAGACAAGTTCATAACAGAAAAAATCAAAAAGCTCAAAGTTTGTTCTTTGATAAGAGTAGTAAAATCTATAAGCATCTGGCAATAAAAGGGAAAAAAAGAGAAAATAGCAATCATCACTATCAGAAATGAAAAGGAGGACATGACTACAGATCTATGGACACAAAAACATCAGAAGAATAATATGAACAATTACTCGCCATCTTAGATGAATCGGGTACATTCCTTTGAAATTGAGTCGGTTTTTAGAAAACTTACAACATACTATGAGGGCACATAACTTTGTTAGTCAACTCATGAGTATATTACAAGAAGGGAAATTTATGTTGATTCCTCTCATTATCAAGATATAAAAATCTTAATTAAAATAATAGCAAATACCATCCAGTGATATATATAAAAAGAAAAATTAATACATTAAAACCAGTTGGAGTATATTCCAAGATGACATGGGTAGTTTTAATATTCCAAAATCAATGCAGTTCACATTGATGTGAGAAAAGAAAACTCTTCAGAGGTTATTTTCATAGCTAAGAAAAAGTACTTGATAAATCACAACACAAATTTGTAATTTAGAAAAAAAAAGGGACACTTACAAAACGATTAATGGAAGGGCATAGTAGCAATTAGGAGCATGTACACAGAACACCAAGCATCATTCCTACTGGTGAATTATTGATAGCTTTACCCTTAAGGGTGAAGATGAGACAAGGATATCTGCTATCCACATTCTTGAATAATAAGGGAAGAAAAAGAAGTGAAAGTTACAAGGGTTGGAAAGGAAGAAATAAAACTTTACAAGACAGTATTAAGTATATAGAAAGTCCAAAATAATCCACAAATTTAGAATTAATAAAGTAACAAGTTAAGTACTATGTAGTCTAGGGTTGCTGGATAAGAAGTATTCAGAAATGAGGGTATTTGTTTACCAATGACTAAAAACCAGAACATGAAATTTTTAAGAAGTCCTACTAAGTATCAAAAAAATCAAGTACTTGATTTTGGGATAAATAAAATATGCAATATACACATTGAAAACTATGAAATATTGTGGAGTAAAATTAAAGCCCTCAATGAGTAGATATACCAAGTTTAAGAGTTGGAAGGCTGAATATTATAAAATGTCAGTTTTTCATTTCATTTCATTTTCTCCAAAATAATTAAATATAATTCCAGTTTTTAAAAAAAAATCCCTGCCAGTATGTGTTGCTGTTGATATTAATAGGCTTATTCTAAACTTTATGTGGAAAGTCAGAAGAGTCAAGATACTTGAAGACAATCATTAAAGAACGACAAAGCAAGAAAACTTAATACTATTAAATACCAACACTTACAAAGCTGCCATTCACCAAGTGTGGTATTAATGAAAGGATGAACAGTCTAGTGAAATGGAGAAGCCCAAAATAACCCCCCACTTTTTATACATTCGATGACCTGATTTATGACAAAGATTACATCATAGTGTAGTGGGAAAATGATCATCTTTCCAAAAATGCTGGGTCAATTGGCAGTTTCTATGGATAATATAGCTCCTGCCTCAGATGTAGCAATAAATTGATACCAGATGGACTTTAGACCTAAATGAGAAAGACAAAAACAGAAAATGGAAACAAGAAAATTTTCAGAACCAGTAGTAAGCGGGTTTTTAAAATAAGATGCAAAAAGTATTGATCATAATGGGCAGAAATGGAAAAGTTATTTAAAATGAGTAAGAGCATGTAGGGCAGTTGGCACTCTCATCATTGCTAGTTGGTATGAGAATTGATCAGTTTTGAAAACTGTTAGATTATCAAGTAGAGCCAAACATCAATGCACACCCCTGTGACCCCGCAGCTCCACTCCTCGGTGTATTCTCAGCAGAAATGGGTGCAGTCTTCTGGACTAAGGAATAGAGGTGATGAGAAAAAGGGACGAAGAGGGATTGAAAACATGAGATGTAGGGAGGGGATATATCTGGGAGAGAAGATTCATTTTCATTTGAATGCTTATGTGTTATGTGATCATGGAGGAAAATTTAGTGAGAGATAATGGTTGGGTATAGAAATATCTGATTCAGCCTGCCAGTGTAGAATATGAAATTTCAAATATCAAGTTTGAAAGCTTTATTTTAAATTTAGAATGTTACACTGACTGTACCTTGTGAGTGAGTAGGTGCTGAACTCAGGTGATTGCTTAAGGATGGCCCTAGCGTTCTTTATCTCAGAAGATCCCATTGATTTGCTTTTTATTAACGTCTTACTGGGGAAGAATGGACAGTCTTAATTGTGGGACAGAAGCTATTTTGAAGTATACTTGCTGGTAACGATTGCCTACATTTATTCTGACTTGAAGCTTGTATTGGTTGGGGTTGGAATTCAGAGGCTGCGATTCTCCCACTAAGTGGTCTGCAGCAGATTTTCCCAACAGAGGACACAAAATGTTACTATTTGTGTCTTCAAAGATGGTCCTGGCTCTGGCTCTGCTCTAGGAACTTTTTTTTTTTTTTTTTAATGTTTGTTTATTTTTGAGAGAGAGAGAGAGTGTGAGCGGGAGAGGGGCCGAGAGAGGAAGACACAGAATTTAAAGCAGGCTCCGGGCTCTGAGCTGTCAGCACAGAGCCGGATGTGGGGCTCAAAATCACGAACCGCGGGATCATGACCTGAGCCGAAGTCGGACGCTTAACCGACTGAGCCACCCAGGCGCCCCTCTAGGAACTTCTTAATGTCCTTAAAGAAAATTGCCACAAGAGCCTTCTTTATTCACTGTACCTTTGGGAGTCATCATCCCTTCTCCCCCATAATGTCCACACAATCATTACTAGGTTGTTTGTGCTTTCTCTGTATTTGACATAAATGTAATCTTTATCTCTTTTTTGTTTTCTTAATTTGATTTTATGATTTTCTTTCTTAAGGCTGACAATAGCAGCACTAGGAGAAAAGCTGAATGATTACTGGAATGAAATGAAAGTCAAGAAAAATTCAGAATATCCTCTAAATTTGCCAGTTGAAGATATTCAGTATGTACATGAAAAAATGTCAACCATTCTAATATCAAGATGTGATATGGGGAGGGTATAGTGATTGTACAGTGTTCACAAACTTTTGACTAACCCATAGTCAGATGTAAGTTCTACAGCTCCAGTCAGCACACCATGAAATGAACCAATGAATATATACATTTATACATCATGCACGCAAAAGATGCATGAAATAGTGTTTACCCAAATGTTACATGCTGATACTTATTTTTAAAATGCAAGTCTTGCCCCATTATATTGATTTCATGATCCACTAATGGGTTGTACTCATTGTTTGAAAAACCTTCATCTTGTGTAATAGGATCATGAGTCTAAAGCAGACCTGAATTTCGATTGTAATTCTGCTTAAATAATGATGCAACATTGAACATATTACTTGGCCTCTTACAAGTTTACTTTTTCACTTGTAAAATGGGAACATTTTAGTAACACTCACCTCCTAGAGTTATAAGACTTAAAAATAGGCCAGACAAGCTGGTAGCACACAGTACCAGCTCTATTTATGACTAATAGCTGTGTACTGATGGGAAGATGACCAAGATGTGTAATGAAGAACAAAAAGATGCAATTCAGTGTATTAATTTCCCGTTTTATTTTTTTTAGTTTTTTAAGCATAGAAAATTCTGCCAGGGTTTAAAAAAACGAACAATGGTAGGTTCCTAAATTAAGAGACTTGTATTTACTTTATAAACTTCTAGATTATTTGAAGTTTATCTAACTATAAATGCATTTTTAAAAAACTAGATTTAAAAAGTGTTGGTAGAGGGGCACCTGGCTGACTCAGTCAGAAGGGTATGCAACTCTTGGTCTCGGGGTTGTGAGTTCAAGCCCCACGTGGGGTGTAGAGATTACTTAAGTAAAGAATACTTAAAATAAAAATAAAAAGTTATTGGCATTAAGGTGAAGTCTTCATTTTTTTTTTTTATTTAAAAAATACTATTTTTTAGATGTTTATTTATTTGAGAGAGAGTACAAGTAGGAGAGGAGCAGAGGAGACAGAGGATCCCAAGCAGGCTCCCTGCTGATAGCACAGAGTCTGAGTTGGGGCTTGAACCCATAAATCATGAGATCACGACCCAAGCCAAAATCAAGAGTCAGATGTTTAACCAGACTGAGCCACCCAGGTGCCCCAGTCTTCATAGATTAAATGAATTGTTAATAAATAATTGTTAAATGTTAAATGAATACCTACATTATTCATAGGATCATTGTAATTTTCAAATGATAAAACTATGAAGCACTTTATAAAGTAAAAGAATATGCACGTAGATATTCAGAGATATGCTATAGTAGAGGCTAAAAATGTAATACAGTTATTAAAAATTGCTTAAGTTACAGTAATAGCTTGTCTGTTTTCTGTACTTGAGTGTTTTGTTGTGCTAATTAATATACTAGCTTGGACATTGCAATTGCTAACTTAATATAAATTTCAAAACAAGGTGTTTGCAATATTTTGAGTTATTATCAGAGAACAAATTGAATAGTATGCTCTTAAGTAGGACAGTTAAGTCTCTCTTTTTTTTTTTTTTTTTTTAATTTTTTTTTCCCACGTTTTTATTTATTTTTGGGACAGAGAGAGACAGAGCATGAACGGGGGAGGGGCAGAGAGAGAGGGAGACACAGAATCGGAAACAGGCTCCAGGCTCCGAGCCATCAGCCCAGAGCCTGACGCGGGGCTCGAACTCACGGACCGCGAGATCGTGACCTGGCTGAAGTCGGACGCTTAACCGACTGCGCCACCCAGGCGCCCCAAGTCTCTCTTTTTTTTTAATGTTCGTTTATTTTTAAGAGAGAGAGAGAGCATATATGTATGTGTGTGCGCGTGCACCTTGTGTGCTGGCTAGCGGAGGAGGGGCAAAGAGAGAGGGGGAGACAAAGGATCCAAAGCGATCCAAATCAGGCTGTATGCTGACAGCAGAGACCCTGGTGCAGGGCTCAAACTCACGAGCCATGAAGTCATGACCTGCGCCAAAGTTGAGCGCTCAACTGACTGAGCCATGCAGGTGCCCCAGTCTGTTGAAATTGACCTGTTAGCTTTAATCTTTTGAAGGCAACAAAAATTGTTGGCTTAAAAATTTTAATTTGCTGTATGACAATAATTATGTCATGGACATTTCAGGGACAAATTAAATAATCAAGGCATTTTGCTGTGGAAATGATGAAGAAGACCTAATGAAGTATACTTAGCATCCATATTTTCATGCTAATATTATGTTTTGTTACAGGAAACGTCCTGATCAGACATGGGTTCAATGTGATTCCTGTCTAAAGTGGCGAAAATTACCAGATGGAATAGATCAACTTCCAGAAAAATGGTATTGCTCCAATAACCCTGACCCACAGTTCAGGTACCATATAGTTGGTAGTACCCTTTTTGGAAAGGCAGAAAGTACTGTTCAAGATGTATGAATAGGCGCTGGTGACGTGTTATTCCCATGTGATTTTTCTGACTAGAAATTGTGATGTTCCAGAAGAACCCGAAGATGAAGATGTGGTGCATCCTACTTATGAAAAAACCTACAAAAAGAAGTGAGTGTTGAGCTAACGTACGGTAGGGAAATAATGCGCAGGTTAGCACCAGCGATGGGTCTGCAGCATTAGTTGATGTTTCTCCAAGATCATGCTCGTACAACCCGAAGAAGACTATGACCCCCAAAAAGACTTTGTTGTGGATGCATGATATCAGGTGCTTTTTTGGTTTGTTTTTTTAACAGTATAGTGTGGATATCCACTCTTTTTTACCTGCTGTTTATTGCTGTCCTGTCTACAAGATAGTTTGCATACAGAATAGTTTGTCTTTTGGGGGCCACACACAGATGAATCATAGAGTACTGCCCAGTATGAGTTTAAGCCTTAATAGGGAAGGTGAGGCATGTACGTATTACTGACGAGAAGTTGACAAGTATCATAAAAGGCACGATCCAGTCCTGTTGGGAAGCCCATAAGGAGAGACGACCTCTCGCTGGGGATGGGAAGGGAAACCCAGATGAGGAAAATTCAAGGAGGACATCTGTATAATATGCCTTGAAGGACGGGTAGGATGAGAATGTATAGGAAACAGTGATTCGTTTGGCTTTAACTAGAGTAAATAGGTGAATGGACACGATGGAAAATAGAGGTGGGAGGGAGAAGCTGGGTAATGAACGATAGCCCTGGTGAACTTCCGGCTAGTGTACCACATGCAGGGGCTGAGTTCATGCAGAACTCAGGTTTTGATATAGAGTGCACTGTTTTTGAGGGTAAATCCAGCAGCAGAATTGGGAGTAAAGAAACCAGTTAGAAGCCAGTTGTGGTGGTCCCACTCAGAGGTCAGAATAATGCTGGTCAGGATGGAGAACTTGAGGCAGACATCAGGGCCTTACTGAGATAAGAGGTGGAAAGTATTTCCTGCCTAAGGCTTACCACTGATGATAATGAAATTGAAGCAAAGTTCAGTGTACCTATTTGAGTGACTCAGTGAAATGGCAAGTATGTCAATAAGAAGCAATTGAAAAATAATAAATAAATTTACGTACATTTTCATCTTTTTTTTTTTTTTTTTCCTTTTTTAAGAGACAAGGACAAATTCCGGATCCGACAACCAGAAATGATCCCTCGGGTAATGAATTAAGCCTTCCATTTTATAGCTGTGTCTTATGTTGGGTAGTGGTTAGTTTAGCAAACATTGAGTTTGAAAGCTTGCTATTAAAGCTGTTACACAACAAATTGAAGTGGTTGTGTTCATTCATTCATTTCACATAACTCCTTTTATTACACCCCTCCTTCCTAACCCAACAACTTGATTCAAACTGTTCAGTTTTGTTATTTCGTGGGGCATCTTCTGAGGAAAGGCAAATGGTTAAGAATCTTACTGTTCCATAGGCAGTCAGGGAAACTTCCCAGGAAGCCCTGGGGAGCCATGTTCTAATACCAACCTGGAGCGCTACAGTGTTTCTTTCTCTTTGTTCACCACTCTTCCTGGCCCTTCCATCTCTTTCTCCGTGCTTGATGGTGGTTAAGGAGCGTTTTCTGAGTATGTGGGTAGGGCGCTGTGCTTCTTGTGTAAGAGGCTTTGGTCTGCTGCAGAATTGTATGTTTGCTTTTGATTGCATTGAAATATTTTCTTAAGGAAAGGATGAGGGTTTGGAGGTGACAACAGAACTGGGTGAAAAGAATAGTGGGCTTACTTATTCTAAAGGCAGTATCTTTGACTTTATCTTCAGTTTATTTCTCTTAGAAAACTTAATTTCTACTTGTGTCTTGACAAGTCCTATATTAGTACAAGGTCAGCAAATCTTGCTGTAAAAGACCAGATAGTAAGTATTTTAGGCTTTGTGGGCCACATACAGTCTCTGTTACGTATTCTTCGTTTTGTTCACACCTTTAAAAATGCAAAACCATTCTTTGGCTGGATTTGACTTATTGGCCTGTTTGTTGTTCCCTGGTGTGGCATAAAGAATTTACATGGTTAGGATGGTTCTTAGTGTTTCCTGGGTAAGGGGAGAAGGGAAAATAATATCTCATGTTTTGGGCTTGGCATGTTAAAAAAGCCCTTTTAAGATCACATTTTTTCCTTCCAACAGATTAATGCTGAACTCTTGTTTCGGACACCCACCGTGTCAAGTCAGAGCTTTTCTCCCGTGAAGGAAAGTGTTCCAAGAGGACATCTTTCAGAAGTGGCAAATACATATACAACAAGACTTCTAAACAACCATCGAGGTTCACCCCAGTCGGAACCCGAGAGCAACAAGTCAGTGGCTAAAATGCGCTTTTCCATTTGGGGAATGAATACTAAACAGAGCCTTCACTTGACGTTGTGTGGCAATAATGCCCTTCTGAGAAGCTGTAGTTCCGTGCATGTAAGAAGTCTTAGGGATAAGTTAATTTGCTTTTTTGTCTAAACAAAACCCCCACCCCACTTATGCCACCTATTTAAAATAATTTTTAAAATATCAGTTGTATTCGTTGTGGATTTGATTGAATTTTCACCTCTTTCAAATTCTATATAGTATGAAAGTTCCTGCTTTTAGAATTACCAGTATTTAAGAAAAACATGAAGTAGTTAATAGTATATGACACTATAACGTCAGGTGTGACCTGTAAGTTCTTAGCTCGTGGCAAGCTGTGTATGTTGGATGAGTGGATGGAGAGGGAGAGAGAAAGAAATGAATGAGTGATATGTAAATTGAACAGTTAGGTCTCTTGACTGGTCAGGAAAGGCTTTGTAATGAGATACAGTACTTGGTTCCTGAAATTCTAAAAGCAGTTCTCTGTGCAGGTGGCCCATTCAGAGGGAATAGAATGAACACAGGTGAAGAAGAAAACAGGATACCAACAAACTAGGGCATCAGACTGACTGTGTTATACTTGGTCTTTTGTTGGAAAACCAACATTGAAAGGAGGTTCTCTGAGATAGCGGGATGGGATTTTCTGAGAGGTTTTATTGCCTTCATTAAATCCTCAGGGATTTTTGACCTCCAAAAAGATTAGAAAGTATTGCTTTTATGCGTATATACATCAGGAGGGCATGTTCTAAAATAGTTTGCTGTTTGTAGCCTACATTTTAGAGGCGTATTTGGGGGCTGGGTTGCTACTTAACTAAGAACTTGTGTGAATTTTTTTTTGTAACTAGTCTCCTTAATATTTTTGGCTTTTCTTCTTAAAGATGGTTCCAAACAAAGTAAGAAAAAACAAAATCTGTAAAGCTTACAGACAAAAGATAATGGAAGTTATTCTTTAAAGTGATTTATTCCATCCAAGTAGAAGAAGAGAATAGAAATTTTTCATTAATTTTTAAAGCCTGAAGAATTTGCAATTTGAGTTTGAGAAAAACAGAAGCTTTAAGAATAAAGCCAAAGACTGTGGAAAGGTGGTACCGAAACTGAATCTTAAGAAAGATAAATAGCAATTAGCCTGGTAAGAAAAATAGGGCAGCTCCCAGTTAAATGATTAACTCCATGGAAGCCCAGGCATGCTCTAAACTCGGAAGCATCGAGTACTTGTTAAGGTAGAAAATGGGTGAGTACAGAATACTTGTTAAGGTAGAAAATGGGTGAGTACAGGAGGCTTATTTGAGAGTTTAAGGAAGAGTCGTTCTCTAGACCTCTTCACAACCTGCCGAGTCTGTTGACGTGACTTCTCTGTCAGAAGGCAAGACATTTTCTTTTTGGGCCAGTTTCACTGCTGACAGTGTGGGGGAACCACTCTTCTGAAACAGGAGGGGTAAGGGAACATTTGAATACTAAATGGTAAGAAATCCCCCTTCCTTCTTCCCCTCTTTAGGCTCCCAAGAGAAAAGCCCTAGACGGTGCTGAGAGTTGGAGCACGCTTGGAATCACAGGGCCAGCCCTCACTGCTTCCATTCAGCCTCACTCTGAAACATAGAGATAGGCAGGGATCACCACATGTACCAACTGAAACAAAGGGAGTAGCAGAAACCTTTGGAATTTACTGGGAGGTGGGTAGGTGTTGAACAGACACATACTTAGAAAAGATAAGCAGGTAGAGGGTAGAAAAAGGAAAAGACAAGATACAGGAGGGCCAATGTCTCAATAAAGGAATTTCAGATTGGGAAATCAGAGAAAACAAAGGGGAGGAAGTAGCATGAGACTTAACTTCCACCAAATACTCAGCAAAAATGTCTGGGGAAAGATCCATCCTGGGGCATCTGAGTGGTTCTGTCGGTTAAGCGTCCGACTTTGGCTCAGGTCATGATCTCACAATTGGTGAGTTCGAGCCCCACGTTGGGCTCTGTCCTGACAGTGTGGCGCCTAGAGCTTGCTTCGAGTTGTGTCTCCCTCTCTCTCTACCTCTCTCCTGCTCATACTGTCTCTCTCTCTCTCTCTTTCAAAAATGAATAAACGTAAAAGAAAAAAAAAAGAAAAAGATCTATTCTAAGAAACATCATGAAATTTTAGAACACAAGGGAAAATAATTTTTTTCGGGAGGAGAAAACACAAGTTACCTGCTAAAAGATCAGGAATTAGAATGGCAGGAACACTGAATGGTACATGATCCTGGAATGATGCTTTATAAAAACCAAGCAGGCCATAAAGTTGAGAAGTGAATAAAGATACTTTTCAGGATATAAAGTTTTATATTTTTTATGTCCTGTGTACCCTTTCTCAAGATTTTATTGGAGATTGTGCCCCCTTGCCATGAGAGAGTAAAGCCAAGCAGAAGAAGAACCTTTCTTGAGATGGAGAAATATGAGGGCTGACACATAGGACCCAAACAGCAAACCAGGACAGATATCACTCTAAGGGGGGAAAAAGACAATCAGTTGGAGGTAAATTCAAAGAAAACCAAGCTGATGAGCAAAATGAGGTGATTTTTACTGCAGGGGAAGTGGAAGGATAGGGTATGCTGGTTTAGTTGGTGTGGCTCCCCTCTGATCACTGAACACTGGTAAAAGTTACAGTGAGCGAACGGGAATGGTGCAGAGCCGAGAGCTCGCTCGGATACAAAGAATAGACCTGGCTGGGTTGCGGAGCTCCGTTTTGGGCTGGATACGTTGAAATGCCCAGAGACATCAAATGAAGGGATGTTTGGCAGTATGTAGAGCTGGTACTTGAAAGCAGCCTCAGTAGTCTTAATTGTTTCCTCCACTGTGTAAGGAGAAAATCCTCTTTACTTCATCAGATCATCGAGGAGTACTGTGTCATTTTTTTAAACGAGCACGGACATTTCTTAGAATTTTAAGATCGTTAGATTGCTTCAAGGTCATCTGTTTTGTTCATTTCTATATTGTATAGTCTTATATTTTCTAAATAAAATGTTTTCCAGCCTGAAACGGAGACTTTCTACTCGTTCGTCAATTCTGAACTCCAAGACTCGGAGATTGAGTAATCAAGCATTTGAAAATTCAGCTTATAAAGATGATGACGATGAAGATGTCATCATCTTGGAAGAAAACAGTACTCCCAAACCTGCAGTAGATCATGATATTGAAGTGAAATCAGAACAGAGTCACATGGAGCACAGTGGCCTGCAGGCGGAGCCTGTGGCCGAGAAGGAGCCTTGTGGCCAGACTAGCTCATCGGGCGCCTCGTCATCCCGGTGTGATCAGGGAACTACTGCGGCCACCCAGACTGAAGTCCCGGGTGTAGTTGTTAAAAAGGAGGAAACCCTTGAAGATGACATAGATGCCAGAAATGACACGGCTGCGCTGCCCTCCTGTGTGGAAGCTGAAGGCAAAACGCAGGACACCCAGGAAGCCTTTGATAAATCTGCCACTGATGCTGGTTGCCAGTTAAATGAACTGAGAAATGAGCTGCTTCTAGTGACCCAAGAAAAAGAAAATTATAAGAGACAGTGTAATGCGTTCACTGACCAAATCAAAGGGTTACAACAGAGGATACTGGAACTGAACGACAAATACGTGAAGAAGGAGACGTGCCATCAGTCTACCGAAACTGATGCTGTGTTTTTACTTGAAAGTATTAATGGCAAATCTGAAAGTCCGGACCACGTGGTGTCTCAGTATCGGCAAGCTTTGGAAGAAATAGAAAGGCTGAAGAAACAGTGTAGTGCTCTGCAACACGTAAAGGCCGAGTGCAGTCAGTGTTCCAACAGTGAGAGCAAAAGCGAAGTGGACGAAATGGTTGTGCAGCTGGATGACGTGTTCAGACAGCTGGACAAGTGCACTGCGGAGAGGGACCAGTATAAAAGTGAGGTGAGTGTGTCAGCCAGCGTGGTAAGAGTCATGGGAGTCCCCGGGCATCTAAAGCATAAAGAGCTGCCAGTGGCTAGATTAGAAGAGATTACGTAACAACCTGTTTATTGACTCTGCTACCCCACTGCTTCTCAGCTGGGGAGGCGGTCCTGGGGGGCATATGGACACGTGTGTTGAGGAGATGGGCATTACGGGAATTTTAACGTAGTGACAGGTATGGTAAATTTACTATAGGGTACTGGAAATTTCTAGATAATGAAGGATTGTCCTGCTCAGAATACCGTTCTCCTTCCCATTGAGGCACTCAGTTACTAAATATAGGGAACTTCACATCCATTATTAACAGGCCTTGCAAAAACCACACAAGGTGGATGATGTCCTCATTTTATAGAGACAGCCTGTATTAGTTACGATCGGGTCTGCCGGCAGGAGACGGAGACGAACATCCAGCTGGCGGTTCCGCAGGCCTCAGAGACAGCAGGCTCCTACGTTGTTGCTTCGCTTCTCCGCATGCAGTTATGGTCGGAGGTGGCCCTCCGGGTCCAGTCCTCGTATATCTACATTCCAAGCAGCAGGACAGAGGAGGGGTGTGGTCCCTGAAAGTCGCTTACGTGCCACCTGTCAGAACTTAGCCACCTGGCTAATGGGCGCCTTGGAACTGTAGTCTTTATTCAGGGGTCCCTTTATTGAAGGAGAAGGAGAAAAATGGTAGGTGTCAGGCGTCAAGTAGTAGCCTCTGTGTGTACTCTCCATTCAAATTTGGATCGCTTCTTCCAAAAACAAGTATTTTACGTATCCTGTTAATGTGGCGTTTGAAAGAAGGGTTTTTCTGCGAAGATTTCGGAAACAGCAGTGTGCTGCTCTCCTGCCCCCTCTTCCTGGAAATAATGCGGACGTAACAGCTCATCTGAACATTCATCTTGATGTATTGGCTTGGAGCCAGATGACAAAATATATAAAAATCAATATAAGCTTTCTGTTGTAGCTTCCAGCTGGTGAGTGTGTGCGAGAAATGAGAGCCACTTTGGTATTGTTTCCAGTGTGACGAAATGTCGAGGTGACACCAAACAGAGGAAGCTTTTTTTTTTTCCTGTGGGGTTTTTGCCCTTTTTTGATGGTAATGTTCATCACTCAGGTTTTCTACATGTCTTAGCTTAAATTTGCACTTTGGCATTAGTTCTAAATTTTACACTCAATAAATTTTTTTTTTGTCAGGTTGAATTATTGGAAATGGAAAAATCACAAATGCGTTCACAATGTGAAGAACTGAAAACTGAAATTGAACAATTAAAATCCACAAATCACCAGTTAGGAGCAGATGTTTCAACTTCAAGTAACATTGAGGAGTCTGTAAATTATACTGACGGGGAAAGGTAATAGTACACCAGGCATTCCTCTGGGGCGGCCGGCGTGGTTAGCGTGATATTTATTTGCAAGCACACATCAGACAGATACTGTTCAATCAAAAGAAGTACACATCCTCATCCTTCCCTTCTAGGAAAGAACAGTGGAAGTTCAGCTTAAGAGACACAGGAATTTGGGAGGAATAAATAAAGCGCGGGTGGTTGGTTAGAGTGGTTTGGAATGCTGTTTGGGGAAAAGTGGAAATTGAATTAGCTATCACGGAAGAGGGTGGATTTGGCCGTGACTAAAAGACAAGGGACTATTTCGTGAAACTTACTTTTTCACCTGGATTTCTTTTACTTTTGTTCTTGGCCCCATTTCTTTATGGTTTGCTGTCCTCATTTTTACTCTGTGACCTCCCAATCTTAACTTTTAGGTAATCACAAAGTTACTAAAAATTGCCATAGTTCAGGTGGTTAGTAGGAAGAAGTCTTCTGTGGAAATAAGAAAATAGTAAATGAACGGTTACCCTATGGGCTTGGGGTTTTGTTTCAGTGTTGAGAGTAGGGGAGGCAGACGTTCAGGTGGGCGAGGGTGATGGTGCTGCTGATGTGTTGATGTCTTACCATCTGAAAGTAGCCGTTAAGGGCCCAAACTGGGCAACTCTTCCTGCTAATACAGGATGACTGCAGACTGAAAAGGCACTGTTGAGAAATGATCTCCCGCCATCGTCTCTTGACATCAGTTATATTATTACCTTGTTTTTTAACTTAAGTTTTTGAAGGATTTCAGTAAACCTGTTCATACACATGGAGCAGAGCAGTACAGAAAAGCCTGGAGGGCTAAGGCTCAGAAGCGATGTTTCTGGGAACCCCAGGCATCTGTGGTGCTTGTAGAAATGCAGATCCTTGGACTGCAGTGTACTTTATTTAATTGGAAACTTTTTTTCTTAATGTTTATTTATTTTCCAGAGAGAGAGAGAGAGAATCCCAATTAGGCTTCGTGCTGTTAGCACAGAGCCTGATGCGGGACTTGAACTCATGAACCGTACGATCATGACCTGAACCGAAATCAAAGAGTCGGACGCTTACTGAGCCATCCAGGCGCCCCTAAACTTTTGGAAACTTTTTTAGAAATTTGTAAGCAATCTCTAAGATGGTTCTCTTGCACACTGATCTTTGAGTAACTGATCATCTTTGATCTTTTATTTTGTATTTACTTTTTTTTTTAACTGATCTTTTAAACCTGTGCTTTCCAAAATAGTATAGGTATATACTACTTGAAATTTAGCTAGTCTGAATTGAGATGTGCTTTAAGTATAGAATAAAAAAATTTTGGGGTGCCTGGGTGGCTCAGTCGGTTGAGCGACCGACTTCGGCTCGGGTCATGATCTCACGGTTTGTGAGTTCGAGCCCCGTGTCGGACTCTGTGCTGACAGCTCAGAGTCTGGAGCCTGCTTCTGATTCTGTGTCTCCCTCTCTCTCTGTCCCTCCCCCACTCATGCTCTGTCTCTCTCTGTCTCAGAAATAAATAAACATAAATAAATAAAATAAAATTTTGAAGCTTTAGTATGAAAAAGGAAAAGGATGTAAAATACCTCATTAATAACATATTTTGAGGGGTGCCTGGGCAGCTCAGTTGGTTGTGTGTCCAACTTCAGCTCAGGGTGTGATCTCACAGTTCATGAGTTCGAGCCCCATGTTGGGCTCGCTGCTGTCATTGTGGAGCCTGCTTCAGATCTTCTGTCCCTCCTCTCTATCTGCCCCACTCCCCCACCCCCTGCTCACGCTCACTGTCCCCAAAATAAAACAAACATCAAAAAAAAAATGATGTACTTTGATTATGTGATGAAATAATATTTTAGTTACATTGGGTTACATGTATAACTACAGTTAAGTTTACAGTCGCATTTTACTTTTTACTTTGGCTATTTGAACATTTTAAATTGCGTATGGAGTTCAGAATCTTTCTCTTGGACAGTGCTGTTCTGTACACTAAAAATAAGAATCTGTGGCATGTCCGGTGGACAGGAGGAATCAGCCAGGGACGATCAAAAGACTTAAAGAAAAGGACATGTAAGAGGTCACTGGGTCCTACTAGTCTTTTGCCAACTTTTCATGTAGATAAAAAGTTGTGGTTATGATAAAGAGGATATTCTTGGTAAGGATATAGAATGGTTAATAACTGCTGAAAAGCAAAGCAGAAACGCGTTTGAACCATGGGCCTCCGATCGAAGATGAGTGGGGAAGCTTGGACAAAAAATGGCTGGCGTGGGAATGATGTAAAATTTTGTCTAAAGACCAACAGAACCTTACCCTGTAAGCTCACAAAACATGCTTAAAATCACATTTCTGTGCATTGTCAACCCAAGGATGAGTATCTTGACTCTTCAGAGATTTCCACCTTAGGTCAGTATCTTAAGTAAATGTGGGCTGCCTTCATTTGGGAGGGGGAGGGGGACAGAATAAGAGCAACTGTAACATTCAGGCCCTTGGTTTCACTCAGTCTTTTGAAGCAAAGGCTGCTGAATAATTGTAGGTATTTAAAGTCTAGGATGTTGATATTCAGATATGTGTATTTCATTTGGAAGGAATGATAATGATCATCTAATCCAGAGATTCCCAGTATTTTTAGCAAAACACCATTCCCTATAAATGCATAGTAAAATGGGCAGCCTGTGAACTTTAGCGTATGAAAGGTCCGGGGAGGTCCTGCATCTAAAAAAACTTGTTTAACATTATTTAGCCCAAAGTTTTGTGAGCTTATGACCCCTTGAACCATTTCCTTTTCCTCTTACACAAGGAAGGTATCTCATAGAAATGTTTTAGAGAACAAATCCGTTTTTATTTTCCTCACAAGCTGAAATTCAGAGATGCATTCTTTTTTTTTTAAGTTTATTTATTTATTTTTGAGAGCGAGAGAGAGAGAGGGCACGAGCTGGGGAAGGGCAGGGAGAATCCCAAGCAGAGAGACCCTTGACGAGGGGCTGGATCTCACCAGCCCTGAGGTCATGACCTGAACTGAAATCAAGAGTCAGTTGCTTAACTGACTGAGCCACCCAGGTGCCCCCAAAGAGATGCATTCTTATTCTTAGACCAGCGTTCTCACTAGTATACCCCTACTGTTTTCCAGGTGATAATATTTTATATTATAAGTAACATCTTGCAATTAAATGTATTTCACCAGTCCATGTTTTCTTCAGTTGCAAATTAAAATCGTATTAGTTGGAACCAGAGCCACTAGTTTTATGAAACACTCTACTTACCAAGAGATGAGTACTTACATATTAAATTATTAAGTTAAGCGACTTCATGTATCCCTTAAATTTTAGGCTCTATGTGAATATTAAACTGTGGTAGGACGTTCATCTAATAGATGTAATATTTCTATTTGCAGCCTCAAACTTCGATCTCTTCGAGTTAACGTAGGACAGCTGTTGGCCATGATTGTACCTGATCTCGATCTTCAGCAAGTGAATTACGATGTTGATGTGGTTGATGAAATTTTAGGGCAAGTTGTCGAACAAATGAGTGAAATCAGTAGTACCTAAGGTATATTTTATGTGAGATAATAAAAATATTTGCTTAATCTTTTTGGTTGTACAGCTTCCAAAATGTAAACAATTTTGTTTTATAGATATGATAGGCAACAGACTGAAGAACCATAATCTCTACTGTATTCTATGCATTCAAGTGTGGTCACAAATACTGTGGACACATTATCACACCTTTTGAAATGCCTGTGAATCATTGGTACTGAGCAGCTGAATAGCTAACTCAAGATTCGGTTTTGAAATGTAAATATTTGTAATTAAGTCTGCACATATTTTTTTATTCCCCTAGAGGACTTCAGTGTTTTTCGCCAAGAGCTCTTCAGGTTGCCCCTAGCCTTTGTGCAATCTTTTCTGGTTCCCAAAGTATTTTTCTCTGAAGCGAGGGCTGTGCCATACTACAGATGGAAATGTTACCTTTGGTTTTCTTACAGAGAAGTTTAAACAGGATTTTTTAAAAATGGAATTATACTCCTGATAAGAGAAGTTGTAAGTGAATTGACCTGTAATGTTTCTTTTCTATAAATTCTTATCTCCTGAAATATTTTATTCATGGAAATAAGGTAAGCAGAAACTCTCCATCCATTTTGCCAGGATTTTCCTTGTGTCAGGACTGCCAATCATGGTTAAATGCAGTGTTTTTATAGAACAAAGAAATGATCTTTAGTATAAAAAAGTATCAAAAATATTAAATGTCCCACCACATTTACTTTGAAGCCCATTTTTGGCTGCCTAGTCAGCATGGAGTGGGCACAATAATTGTTGAATATTTCTTTTTGTGAAATTTCCTGTACAGCCTTATGTAGGATTACTACAGGTTAATGAGAGTTGAGGAAGACAATCTTTCTCAAACAGAACAGCATACCTGTCATTATATTACAGACCTAGGTGTTTTGTATGTCTTGGAGGTAAGCAGAAAACTGCCCTAGGATTATAGTATTACATGCCATAAAAATTAATGCTTTATTGGTCCCATGTTTGTGCAATTTTAAAGAGATGGCTTTCTATTAAGTATAACTATGTATATATTAATTAAGAATCGTATTTTCCACAACGGAAATGTGCATTATTTTTTTTCAAAAGTTTTATCATTGCTATTTATTTTTACTTTTGTTTCTGAACATTCAATACATGTTTCTTTTGTATGTATGCTTAATTACATGTCTTTCATATACAATATTAAATTTTTACTGTACATTAACTTCTAAAAAAAAGCAAATAAATGAAAGTTGTTTTTATTTGCTTGATAAAGTAACTGAAAGTGTATTTTTGGTATGAAGCTGGTTTTCTGTCCTAATTGTATCTGCCCAAATTTTAAAATATCTTGTAATAAAGTATATATATATATATATATATATATATATATATATATATATATATGATAGCTAACTCTTCAGATACTACTTTCAAAGAATTCTATATTCAAATTATATTTTGGAAACTAAAACTCATTGAAGACCCTCAAGTTGAGCTCATTTTACTATATTAATTACAAGTTCTGTTTAGGAGACTAAGACTGTTTCCATTAAGACTCTAAAGACTGAGCTCATCTTGAGAGAATGCGTGAGTGCGTGCGTGTGTATGTGTATTTTACACTCGAGAAGAGACTTTTTCCTCTGTAAATCATTTAGGCTAAAGAAATCTTGCTTAAGTGATAGCAATGTAGAGCATGTCTAAGTTTGTGAATATTTATGTAGCAGTTCTTTCTGGAATTTGCTATTTTCCCCTTCTTTGGGTCTTTTGTTATCTTGCTTAATGGGAAAGTTAGGCATAGGATTAGTAAATTTGCTTGCTAAATTGGTTCTTTGGAAGTACTTACATATATTTCACCTTTTAAGCAAATATTGCCAGGATACAATTCTTTGAAAATGTAGCTAACAAAATTTAACAAAACAACCACATGGGTTTTCATGTATATATCATATTTAGGTAGAGGTATCTGTCTTCTGTTGTTAAGTTAAATTTGTAAAAGGCTAATGTGGGAGGACGGTGGTGTTTAAACTAGTTACTACTGTAAAACAAAAACAGTATGAGGAAGTAAACCAGCACAGTCCACAATCCCTATAAACAGGACCCGCTTTAATTAGCTAAGTGTTCACACAGCAGGACTGGTGTGTGGCATATCAATGTGTTTTTTATTTGGGCCTCAAATTCCTAATGTGGGCGGTACTGCTGGTGACTCTGCCCATGGTCTCAAGACACTTAATTCTTGTAATCAGCAGCTTGTTAGGTCATTATTTGTCGTTGAAGAATAATTAAATACATCTGGTGGTTCTCACCCCTTCCTCCCCCCCCCCCCCCCCCCCCCCCCCCCCGCCCCGTACATATTAGAATCACCTGGGGAGTTTTTAGAAATCCAATGCAAGGATGCACCCCATACTAATTCAGAGTCTGGGTTTGGGCCCAGATATCAGGTTTGTTTTTTGTGTTTTTTGTTTTTTTAAGGCCTCTCTGTGTGCCGTCAGAACTGAGAACCATTGATCTATACCTTCCTGTGGTGAGTGTTTACAGGTGTTGAACTCAGTTCGTTCCTGAAACAAACTCAGGATTGGCAGGGCTACCTTCTCACTGGGGCGAGCCAGGAGGGAGAAAAAGAAGCAGAGATGGCGCCCAAGCTAGAAATGTAAATGGAACAGAATGGGATCAAGCGGAAAGGCTTTTACCCACTGCTTCCCCAAAGTCAACCACGGTTGCTTCTTGTAGGTCCTTCCAGAAAATATTAGCTGCATACATATACACATCATATATATGCATTCAGTTTATATTAAATTTTTATATCTTTATATTTGATTATATATTTGTATCTCAAGTTTACACAAAGATGGGACACCAGATAATTGGTATCTTAACATTTCCATGTTACTTTTTTGAACAGGTTTGGTAACATTCTGTGATCTGCATATGCTCCTAATGCTCACTTATTTCTCATGTTTTGACATGACAGAATATACTGTGGAAGTTAATACACACCACACACACTTTTATAAGTATACCCAGAGTGTAAATTCTTCGCAGTGAATATTGGTAGGTCAAAGAGTGTATGCTATGTAACTTTTAATAAATGTTACCATCCAAAAAGGAATTCAAACTCCTATGAAAAATAAATGTATAAGTGTGTTTTTTTCCCCCTCTTTCCTCATCAAACTTAAATCTGGTCTGTGAAAAAATGACAGCTTGCATTGTCTCAGGTTGAACATGCTCTCGTATGTTTTATTGACCATTGTAATTTCTTTTCCTGTGTACTACGGCATATTGTTTGACCATTCTTTTCTGTTGGGCTCTTTGTTTTACCGCTTTTAAAACTTTTTTTTTTCAGTGTGTGTTTATTTTTGAGAGAGAGACCGCACACATGCATGGAGGTGGGGGGCAGAGAGAGAGAGGGTTAAAGAAGTGGTTTTTACAAAAGCTAAAAGCCTGGTTAATGTGGCCACAGACACCACCCAGACAGCTAACTTTTGGAAAATCCACAGTAGGCTAAATCTTATTTTGTACAGGGTCTCCTAAACCCTCACTGGGGGGAGTGACAGACACACTGGATGGCCACAGCTCAAAAAAGAGTGCCATTAATACCCACTTGGTGTAAAGAAAGACATCTATATGTATGATGTTTAGAATTAAATTTCGTGATCACCAAGTTAATTTCCATATTCTGGCCTGTAGGGAGAAAGTCAAGACCAAAGGAGACAGAGTATCGGTAAATCAAGCCATTCAGTTAAGGTGAAGATATTAAATGAGCCCAGTCACAGAGGATGAATGAGCGGTTCTGAAACTGGAATGTGGATCAAAAATACTAACTCGTTAAGGTTTTTTTGTTTTTTGGGTTTTTTTCTGCAGAAAAATACACATAAAATTTGTCATTTAACGATTTGTTAAATGTATGAGTTGCATTGAGTACATTCACTGTACTCCCACCCCCGGTAACACCTATTTTCTACCTCTGAATTTGCTTATTCTACGTATCTCATATCATTGGAATCAAAAATTTGTCTTTTTGTGTCTGGCTTATTTCACTTTGCATAACCTTTTAAAGGTTCGTCCTTGTTGCATATATCAATTTCATTCCTATTTATGGCTGAATAGTCCATTGTATGTGCATACCACATTTTGATACCCATTTATCTGTCTATGGACATTTGTGGAGGTTTCTTTCACCTTTTTACTATGAAGAATAATGCTGCTCTGGACATTGTTTCCTAAGTATCTACTTGAGTCCTTGCTTTCAGTTCTTTGGGATAACATACCTAAGAGTGGAATTGACGAATTATGTGGTAATTATGCAGGTGTTTGAGGAATTGCCAAACTATTTTCACAAAGACACACCGTTTCACATAATAGCCAGCAGTGCAGAAGTGTTCCAATTTTTTCACATCCTCTACAACACTGTAGTTTTCTGAGTTTTTTGTTTTTTTAATTAGCCATCTAATGAGGGTGAGGGGTTATTGTGGTTTTGATTTGCATTTCTCTAATGGCTAGTGATGTTAAGCTTCTTTTCATGTGTTTACTGGCCAATTTGTATATTTTTGGAGAAATACCTGTTCACGTCTTTTGCCCATTTTTACTTTGGGTTGTTTATATTTTGATATTGATTTGCAGGATATGATTTTTTTAAAAATTCTGGATATTACTCCTTATCAGATATATGATTTGCCAGTATTTTCTCCCATTCTATGTGTTGTCTTTCCACTCTTGAGTTTTTAATTTTGGTGAAGTTGAATTTATTTTCTTGCCTGTGCTTTTGGCATCATACCCAAGAAACCCTTGACTAATCCAATGTCATGAAGATTTTCTTCTGAGAGTTTTATAGTTTTAGTTCTTACATTGACGTCTCTAATCCATTTTGAATTAGTTTTTGCATATGGTGTAAGATTCCAACTTCGTTCTTGTGCATGTGGGCATCCAGTTTTTCCAGTAACATTTTTTGAAGAAGACTATCTTTTCCCCATTGAATAGTCTTCTCATCTTTGTCAAAAATCGATTGACCACATAAGTGAGGGTTTATTTCTGGGCTCTGTATTCCACTGGTTTGTATGTCCTTATGCCAGAACCACAGTATTTTAATTACTGTAACTTTCCAGTAAGGTCTGAAGTCAGGAGGTGTGAGTTCTCCAACTTTGTCCTTACTCAAGTTTGTTTTAGCAATTCAGGGTCTCTTGAGATACCACATGAATTTTAGGACAGAGTTTTCTATTTCTGCAAAAAATGCCATTGGAATTCTGATAGGAATTGCATTAAATCTGTGGGTTATTTGGGGTGGCATTGACATCTTAACAATATCAAATCTTCCAATCCATGAACATGGGATGTCTTGCCATTTATTTGTCTTCTTTAATTTCAGCAGTATATTTTTTTTGTACAAGTCTTTCATTTCCTTAAGTTTCTTGCTAAGCATTTTTTTTTCTTTCTGACGCTATTATAAATGGAATTGTTTTCTCAATTTCCTCTCCAAAAGTTCATTGTTAGCGTTTAGAAATGCAACTGATTTTTAATGTGTTTTTTTTTGTAACCTGCAACTTTGCTGAATTCATTTGTTAGCCTGAACAGGTTTGGGGGACAGGGGAACTCTTTAGGATATTCTACATATAAAATCATGTCATCTGCACAAAGATAACTTGATTTCTTTCTAATTTAGATGTCTTTTATTTCTTCTTCTTGCTCAATTGATCTGGCTGGAACTGCCAATACTGTGTTGAACAGAAGTGGTAAAATTAGACATCCTTGTCTTATTCCTGACCTTTGGGGGAAAGCTTTCACCACTAAGAATGGCATTCTTTAGCTATGGCTTTTCATATATTATGGCTATCATTGAGAAAGTTTTCTTCTATTCCTAGCTTATTGTTGTTTTTTATTTTTAATCATGAAAGTGTGTTGAGTTTTGTCAAATGCTTTTTCTGCAGCAACCGAGATGATCGTGTGGTTTTGTCCCCTTTCATCCTATTAATGTGGATTAAGTTGATTTTTGCACGTTGACCCATTCTAGCATTCCAGGAATACCGTTTGTTGATGGTGTATAATCCTTTCAGTATGTTGCTGAACTAGTTGTTGGTAGCATTTTGTTGAGGTGTTCTTGTTTTTGCATCAAAATTCATCTTGGCCTGTATTTTTCTTGTACGGTTTGTCTGGCTTTGGTATCAGGGTAATGAATGAGTTAGGAAGTGTTTCCTCCTCTTTACTTTTTTGGAAGAGTTTGAGAAGGATTGGTGTTAATTTTTCAGTAAATCTTCGGTAGAATTCATTAGTGAATCTATCTATCCAGGGCTTTTCTTTGTTGGGAGGTTTTTGATTATTGAGTCAATTTTCTTAGTAGTTTTAAAAGTATTCATGTTTTCTATTTCTTCATGATTAAATTTTAATACGTTGTATGTTTCTAGGAATTTGACCATTAATACAGGTTATCTATCCAGTTTGCTGGCATGCAGTTGTCCATCGTATTCTCTTTTTATTCCATAAAATAATCCTTTTTATTTTCAGTAGTAATGCCCCTTTCTTTTCTGAGTTTAGTAATTTCAGTATTCTTTATTTTCTTGGTCAATCTAGCTAAAAGTTTGTCAGTTTTGTTGATCTTTTTAAAGGACCAACTTTTGGTTTTTACTTTCTCTTTATTGTTTTCCTGTTTTTTTATTGTCCTTCCCAAAGTTTTTTTTTTTTTTTAATGTTGATTTATTTTTGAGAGAAAGAGCGCGAGTTGGGGAGGAGCGGAGAGAGAGGGAGACACAGAAACCGAAGCAGGCTCTAGGCTCTGGGCTGTCAGCACAGAGCCTGACGCAGGGCTCAAACTCACGAACTGTGAGATCATGACCTGTGCCGAAGTCAGACACTTAACCCACTGAGCTACCTAAGTGCCCCACCCCTCCCAAATTTAAAGCAAATTCTAAACATATAATATCATCTGTAAATAATTTAGTATTATCTCTAATTTTATCTCTATCTCTAATTTTATCTCTAATCATCTCTAAAATTATCTCATTTTAATGAAAATGTTTCATTTAGATCTTATTATTTTTGTAAAGAATATTCTAATTTCTTTAATGTTTACTTTTGAGAGAGAAAGACAGTGTGAGCAGGGGAGGGGCAGAGAGAGAGGGAGGCACAGAATCTGAAGCAGGCTCCAGGCTCTGAGCTGTCAGCACAGAGCCAGCTGTATGCAAGGCTTGAACCCATTAACGGTGAGATCATGACCTGAGCCGAAGTTGGATGCTTAACCGACAGAGTCACCCCGGCACCCCTCATTTTAGATTAAAAATTTTTTTTATTTTTTAAAATATTTATTTAAAAATAATTTTTTTTGAGAAGTTTTTTGAGAGAGGCGAGCAGGAGAAGGGCAGAGAGAGAGGGAGTCACAGAATCCCAAGCAGGCCCCAGGCTCTGAGCTGTCAGCACAGATCCCAACCTGGGGCTCGAACTTAGGAACTGCAAGATCATGACCTGAGCTTAAGTCGGACACTTAACCAACTGAACCCAGGTGCCCCTCATTTTAGATTTTAAATATGAGGATTTTAAACCACAAAGTATTGTTACACCTTAAAATTTAAAAATTCTTTAATATCAAATCTAGTCCAGTGTTCAAATGTCTTTAATCGTTTTCTAATTACTTTTCCAGGTGGTTGTTCAAATTGGAATCTGAACAAAATCTACAAGTTGCATTTGGTTCAAATGTCTCTGAGGTTTCTTTAAATCCGCAGGTTCTTCCTCTGTTTTCTTACTTTTTAGTTGTTGAAAAAAAAACAGAACAGTTTTCTTTGAGAATTTCCCTCATTTTTGGTATCATTTAATTCTTAGAAAAATCTTTCTCTTGTATTCCTATAAGCTGGTAGTTAGATCTGTAAAGTTAATTAGATTCAAGTTCTTTGGTTTTGTTTCGCTTTGTTTGGAAGAATCCTTAGGTGGTACTACTTTCTTTGTGCTGCATCACATCAGGAGGTACATTCTTCTGTCCGTCCCTTTTTAATATATTAAGGTTAATTAGTTGAGTTTAGGTGTTGTCCTCTTAAACCATCCTTTATAAAGTTTCCTATCAATCTTCACCTAATAATTTTACCATCCTGTAATAATCACACCTAGATCCATTATTTTATTAGGAGTTGTGAAAAGGTGATACTCAGAATTTATCATTACTTCTGAATTGTGGGACATCTAAAAAGAAACCCATTTAGTTCATCCTGAGGCATATAGCTCATATAGAACAGGCAGGTAGATGTTTGGCTTATGCCTTGTTTCCCAAAGGTAACCAATGAGGCTTTTTGTTGTTGTTGATATTATAAGCTTGTAAACTTTAGCGTTCAATGTGTTTCTATCCACTGTGACAGTTTTCCAATGTTAAATTGTCTGACTTCGGCTAGAGGTCTTCATATTGGCCCCCATATCCTTATTACACAATCCTAGGTGTGTTTGATGATTTTCTTGTTTTCTGGTATAATAAAGTATTTCAGGCTCATCTAATACATTTTCTGTTCTAGACCTGGAAACAGCCATTCCTTCAGGGAACTGTGGTTCTTTTCATAGGGAATGCTATTTAGAGACCATAATCGAGGCACAGACCTACTCATTGCTTCTTGTTTGGATATTTCTTCTAGGTCTTTTTAGTGGACTGAGCTAGGAAATCCTTTCTCTTTCTTTCTTCTTTTTTTTTAAAGACAAAATATATATTGAATATATACCAATACTGCCAATTTAAAGAATCTGTCTTCTTAGATTTTATATATCTAGATTTCTAGTCTTTTCTCTCTTGCTGGAAATCTCAGTTCCTAACCACATAACAATTAAGTTTAAGCTTTCTTTGGGATAGTATCACATTTCTGTGTTTGCCAATCAGTTGAAGTAATTCCTTCTTGTGCTTATCATAATGCTTCTTCATCCATGATGCTGCAGTATTTCCTTTTGGTCTCTGAATAGAATTCTATTGTGTGAATATCACACACTTTGTTTACCTTTTTTTTCAATTGATGGATATTTGGTATCTTTCCAGTTTGGGCCATTATGAACAAAGCTGCTATAAACATTCTCCTGCAAGTCTGCTTTCATTTTTTCTTACATATACACCAAGAGTGGAATTGCTGGGCCACAGGGTAGACCTGTCTTTGACTTTTTTTTTAATTAATTACTTTTTTAAAATATTTATTTTTGAGAGACAGAGCGCTAGTAGGAGAGAGAGAGAGAGAGAGAGAGAGAGAGAGAGAGAGAACCTGAAGCAGGCTCCAGGCTGAGCTGTCAACACAGAGCCCGACACAGGGCACAAATCCATGAACTGTGAGATCACGACCTGAGCCAAAGTTGGCCGCTTAACTGACTGAGTCCCCGAGTCACCCCTTTATTTTTTTTAACATTTATTCATTTTTGAGAGACAGAGCATGAGTGGGGGAAGGGCAGAGAGAGAGAGAGAGAGGGCAGAGAGAATCTGAAGCAGGCTCCAGGCTCTGAGCTGTCAGCACAGAGCCCGACGTGGGGCTCTAACCCACTAGTGGTGAGATCATGACCTGAGCCAAAGTTGGACACTTAACCAGCTGAGCCACCCAGGCACCCAAGACATATCTTTGAGTTAAATTACTGAACAGTGTCCTAAAGTATTTGTATCTTGGTTCAGGCTAATATAACAAAGATACCATGGACTGGGTGGCTTAAATAACAGACATTTATTTCTCACAGTTCTGGAGGTGAGGAATTCTAAAATCAAGGCACCAGCAGATCTGGTGTATTGTGAGGGCACTCTTCCCAGTCTGCAGATGGCTGTGTCCTCTGTGATGGAGACCTGGGATAGGGTGGGGGTGGGGAGGGGAGAGAGTAGGAGTGGGCATGCCTGAGCTCTCACCAATCCCATGATGGGGGCTCCACCCCCATGACCTCATCTAAACCTTCTTACCTCCTTAAACCCCCAAATGTAGACACCACATTGGGGATTAAGGCTGCAACATACGAATTTTGGCAGGGGGTGGGGGTACACGTTCATTCTACAGCCCTTTGTATCATTTTACACTTCCACTAGCAGTGTGCTAGAGGTTCTGTGCATTCAATTTCTCTCCCCTTTTCTAGTTTTCCTCTTTTTATTCTGATAAAATATGCTTAATATCTTTTCCTAACCCTGCATTGAACTTCCAATTTCTGATGTTACATTTTAGTGCACTTCTATTTCTTTTCTTTTTTTTTTTTCAACGTTTATTTATTTTTGGGACAGAGAGAGACAGAGCATGAACGGGGGGGGGGGGCAGAGAGAGAGGGAGACACAGAATCTGAAACAGGCTCCAGGCTCTGAGCCATCAGCCCAGAGCCTGACGCGGGGCTCGAACTCCCGGACCGCGAGATCGTGACCTGGCTGAAGTCGGACGCTTAACCGACTGCGCCACCCAGGCGCCCCATAGTGTACTTCTATTTCCTATCATTTAATAATGTTTTATTAGAACATCCTCTGACTTTAGATTTTTATTCCAGAGTATTCGTATTTAGAAAAGGGAATGATAGTAAAGTACATTCAGAGAAGTCTTTGTTTTTGAGGGCAGATTAAGATTTACTCCCTTTAGGGTTGCCTGGGTGGCTCCGTCAGTTAGGCGTTTGACTCTTGATTTTGGCTCAGGGCATGATCTAACAGTTTTTGGGATCGAGCCCTGAGTCTGGCTGTGCACCGACAGTGTGGAGCCTGCTTGGGATTCTCTCTCCGCCCCCTTCCTCCCCCTCCTGCTCTTGCAAAATAAATAAACAAACTTAAAAAAAAAAGATTTACTCCCTTTATATAAATTTTCGCTATATAAAGTTCTTGGGAGACCAAATAACTGTGGTCCCCTTCCTTTAAGAGTGATGCAGTGTGCTAAAATCAACGCTTAGGGCCCAAAGTGAAGTTCAGTAGTTGTTGAAGCATCTAGTTGGAATCACCTGCAGTCCAACTTGGTACAAAACACTGAGGCCTCCATCAAACACTTTCCTTGCTTCCTCCCTCCCTCCCTCTCTCACTCCTTTCTCCCCTCCTTCTTTCCTTTCTTTTTTGAAAACATTTGACACATCTCAGATCCCCACTCTGGCAGGCAACAATGTCAAGCCCCAAAAATTTCCACCAAGAAAACCAACTCTTTGATGTATATTTAGTACCTAAACCTCTGTGTGTGTGTGTGTGTGTGTGTGTGTGTGTGTGTGTGTACACACTCTGTAGTCTAGAAGCCTGGCATGTTAGGAGATAATCGGGATTCCTTTGTGAATCAAAAACATTTGTCAGAAATGTGAAGAAACCTGATGGTTATGAGAGACACTGAACCACTGATGTCCAAACCAGACTGATTACCAGACTCACCTGGGATCTTGAGAAAATGCAGCACCCCCAACTCCCCAGGGTGCCCCTCTGCTGGATACTCTGAATCAGTGGGCTTAGGTAGGGCCAGGAATCTGTACTTTTAAAACAGCCAGAAAAGCTAAAGTACATATTAGCCATTCCCAGTCCAAGTTCTCTGAATCCCAGTAATGATTTAGGAGACAGGATCTAAAACTACATATCTGGGTTACATTATCCTAGCTTCTCATAGAAATCAGGCTTAAGGAGCCTCCAGTCATTCCTGTCAACATGAGACATCGTGACAATTTCTATACCTTTCATAAAATTGGCTAAAAGCATCAACCAGCATTTATATAAGAATCCACATTATTCTTTTTCCTGAAAACAGAAGAGTTGGCTCCTCAGATGAACCTGTGTGTTCCTTTTATCAAGTAAGAGCTATGCATCCCAAGGTATTTGTTTCCTGGCCTTCTCAGAAGCTCACAGATAAATTGTCCCATTTGGAAAATCATCCCATTTCAAAAGGCCTGCTTCATCTATTTCTGCCTTCTGATTTACAACCTTATTTGAAAATGTTAAATTATGTTTTTAACAAGTGTTTATAACCACATCTGCTTATTGCAGTGTAATGTAAGCAATCCAGGCAGGCATGGGACGATCCGATAGCTTTGAATTCTCCAAAACGTTCTAAAAGCCAACATATATGAAAAACAAAATTCTCAATTTTTGTTTGCTAAAGGAATTAGAAACCTGTTTAAGTTTAGTGCACTGATATCCAGGGAGGGGGTGAAGGGAGAGGGAGAGATGGAGATGGGAAGGGTGGGGAATGGGAGAGTCACCTGGGGGAGGCTGGCAGCCTTGTCTTCTGCAAGGTTGCACAGGGCAGCACTCGTTTTGGAAAGTCCTTTGGTCTTGAAGACTCAGAAACCTGCTGTTAGCATGAGAGTGTCCATCTGTCATCTCGTCCCAACCAAGCTCCCAGACACATATACACAGAATTCCAGTTAATTTGTAATGAGAAAATTGCCTTTGAGACACATGAGCCCACATGACCTGCTCATTCATGTCTAAATGCTTCCGGGTCTTTGCTCCATCCATGCTTTCCCATCGCGGATCCCACTGCTCCCCCTTTATGCCTCTGTTGTCAACTGTGAGTTTCTTTAGCTTGAATTCCCATTTCCCAGAGCTGCTCATCCAAAACTATTACCTGAAGCCCATTTTAAATGCCCTCTTCAAATTTCCTTTGAGCCCTTAAATCCGAAATAACCGCGTCCTCAGAACTGTAAGAGCACATTGTTCCTTATACACCACTTTTCACTTTATCTTTTTAAAATAATTATTTGTGTACAGGAGACCAGAAGACCGTCTGCTTGAAACTCCAGAGATGGAGACAGGGCCTGATGCAGGTTACAGCTCTCAAATATTCGCTGTGAAAGAATACCAGTGACAGACGGGGTGGTCTTGGGCGGGTCTCAGAGTTGTAGCCTGCCCACCAGTCGTACAGGGCCGTTCTTTTCCTTTAACCGGACTGTAAACTCCCTGAGAGTAAGTCTGAGTCAGTTTCGCTCTCCACTGCTTATTCAGCTCCGGCACAGGGTGCAGAGTCTAGCAGATGCTCAGTAAATGTTAAAAGAGTTAATCAAAAAGGGAAGAAATGATTGAATGAATGAGTCGATAACTCACCTATTCTTCCACCGATGCGTCGGTCGGACAGGTAATTAACTGAATTAGCAGCGGCCCAACGGGACTCCGAGGACTCCGCAGCTCTGGACCACCCTCTGCAGCCCGAGCAAGGGCGGGGCGCCACGTAATCCCGCCCATGCGAAGGCGGGGCTCCCCGAGAATCCCGCCTACAAAGAGGCGGGTCGTACCTGGAATCCCGCCCTCCCTGAGGCGGGGCCTGTGGCGCGCGGGAAGAAGCGTAAGCGGCGGCGGGAGCTGGCTGTGCAGCCGACTGACCGCGTCCCTGCAGGTATTGCTTCCCTGGCGCCGGCTCCGGCGTCCCCACGGTCTCCCCGCGGGGCCGAGCGAGAGCGAGAGGGTCTCGCTGAGGGCGGGCCGCGGGGTCCCGGCACAGCTCCGGACGGCGTGCGTTTGCGCGCTCTGCGGCTCCCCGCCCCGGCTCCGTGCGGCCTCCTCCCCGCCAGGCCCGCTTTCGGCTTTCCGGCCGAGCGCTTGGTCCCGTGCGGCCTGGGAACGGGGCGGGGGGTGGGGGGATGTCCCCTCTGGTTCCCTCGCCTCGGTTTTCTACCCTGGGCGACCCTCTTCTCCTGGCGGCCCCAGCCGCCTGGGAAGTGGGTGTCTCTCGAAGCCCCCTGACCCCCCAAGCTGTCCACTTGCCCCGGCAGCTTCTCCCGGGAGGCCGCTAGCCCTGGGCAGCCCCTTCCGCCGCGCGACCCGGCCCCTGACTCTCCCCGAACGCCCTCCAACCCCCACTAAGCGGGGGCGGTCGCGCCGTAGGGTCGGCCCCTCGATTTCCTCTGCCTGGGTGTTCCATTTTGCTCTTTCCGGACCTAGCAGTAGAATAAACTTCCAACAGCCGCGGCTCAGCGAAGCATTTTAGGTGAACCTGCAAGGTGTTACATTAGAGGTCAACACTAACATCCTTTCCCACTACAGCGTGCAGTTTTAATGGTTAGCAGGGCTCCTGGCTCATAATAAGTGTTCAGTACACCTTTCCTGCTGTAGTATTCAGTTCATTATCGACGATTTTCAGCTTTCCTCTGTCTTTGGGTAAAGAACGGTGCCCGACGGATTTGTGTTGCTCCATCAAGACTCGGGAGGATGAAAGTCATTACCTGCGAAATAGCCTGGCACAACAAGGAGCCGGTGTATAGCCTGGACTTCCAGCATGGCACCGCCGGGAGGATCCACAGACTGGCGTCGGCCGGTGTAGACACGGCGGTTAGGGTAAGTGGGGCGGAGAGAGGCCCTGAGAAGCACTACTGAGGGTGCATGTGCATTCTCCATTCTTTTCTTTGAAACAAAAGTCAACAAACTCAAACCAATCCGTCATCTAGCCCAGAGGGATGAATTCTCCGGGCCTTGAGTGAACCATGAAAGCAAAAGAAAGCTTTGTTCCTTGAGTAATGTTTCCCAGATTGGTAAACGGGAGGCTCATTATTTTTAAGAATCCTGAGCCAGTTCCTGTTGGGGAACGGTTTGCAGGAGAAAGAGGAAGGAGGGAGGGCAGCAAGCCATGGGGTTGCTGGTTTATGTTTCAGAGCAAAGTTCCACTTTACGTTTCAAAAGAAAAACTATTTTCTTACTGAAACTAAGCACAGTGTTGTTTTAGTAAGCACAGATTGGTAAGTGCTCACTGTATGTTTCCCTGAATGAATGTTTTGGTATCAACAGATCTGGAAGGTGGAAAAAGGACCCGATGGAAAGGCCATTGTTGAATTTTTGTCCAATCTTGCCCGCCATACCAAAGCTGTCAATGTCGTGCGTTTTTCTCCGAATGGGGAAATTTTAGCATCAGGAGGAGATGGTGAGTACTAGTATTATCCTTCAAAATTCCTTAGAAACCAGATACTTGTGTGTCTCACGTTAAATAGCGAGATTTGAGCTAGGTGTGATTAAAGAAAAATTTTTCTTTTAATGTTGATTTATTTTTGAAAGAGAGAGAGTGCGAGCAGAGGAGGGGCAGAGAGAGAGGGAGACACAGGATCTGAAGTGGGCTCCAGGCTCTGAGCTGTCAGCATAGAGCCCGACCTGACGCACGGCTCAAACTCACAAACGGTGAGGTCATGACCTGAGCCAAAGTTGGACGCTTAACCGCCTGAGCCACGCAGGTGCTCCTGTACCCCTTTTTCATTTTAGGGGTCATTTGACCTCAGTGTGTCATTTAGATAGCTCAGTAAAATAGTGTTCTGGGGAGCACGAGGGGATGGAAGACAGTAAGTTTAACCGGAAAAGACCTGTTTGACAATGGCCCCTCCCCAACTTTCGCCAGGATCCACTGCCCGGTGGAGACGAGTAGGAAGGTGCCCACCATTTTGTCAGAGTCCCAACACACCTGTCCTGGCTTTGATTGCTAGTTTAGTATCTAAGTGATCACAGCCTTTCCCACATCTCTTTGTAATTAATTGATTCGCTGGGGGAATATTGTCTGAATGATCCTCTAAATCATGTTTGTTTCCTGGGAATATATTGACTCCTATTTTCTGCTTGTGTTTACGTGGCATAAAGATTGCCTTGAATTTGTAGATTTATTTGGGATACGTTGCCATCTTCACAATATTAAATGTTAAACCCATAAAACTGGGACTTTTTCCTAAGCAGTTTACTAACTCGTTCTTCCTTTTTCCTTATGGTTTTACTAAAAAGTAAATCGTTTTCCCACGCTTTGACACCAGAACAGTCTACAGGTTAGTACAAAATAAAACAGAAATCACAGACTTTGCAGGAGGAGGAAAGACACCTGGTTAAGTTCAGTGCCACGGTGTCCAGGGTGTTTGTGCACAGAGGGAAAGGTGGGAAGTGGGGACTGTCCCTGGGGGAGGCTGACAGGCTGTCTTCTGAGAGGGTGTACAGGGCAGCACTTGTCGGGCAAAGCCCTTTGGCTTTGGGGGCCCAGAAACCTGTTAACGGTGGAGAGTGTCCACTTGTCAGTGTCAAGGCTGATCTCCTTTCCACCAAGCTCCTGGGATTCCGGTGCACTTGGAGTGAGAACACGTGTGCCCACACAGCTGGTGTGCTCATTGTCCTACTGGCATTCAGAGGGAGGCCAAGAGGTGCTCAGGCTTAGGTGGTGAGTTTGGGGTCAGAGCACAAGGGCTTATAGCACTCAGACAGTTGATGACGTCAGGCCAAGATACCTGCTGCATCCGTATGCGTAGCTAATGTGTCCGTGGCTTACTTTGTGCAAGGCATTGTGTTCTAAGTGCTTTATGCATATTAACTCATTTAATCCTTGAGACAGCCCTATGAGATAGGTATGCGGTTACCCCCATTTTACAGGTCAAGTGACTGAGGAGTCGAGATGCTAAGTCCTGCTGAAGGTTACACAGGAACCATTTGCCAGGCCTTGCGGGTGGCTCTTTGTGGCTCTTTGTTTTTTCCTATTCAGCCATTCATAGGTTATGCCTTAGGATTTGTGAAGGTAGTCAGCCACTTTGCAGTGGTGTTTTGCTGGCCTGGGGACCCTTCTGTTTAATTTGACCTTGTATAACACTTAATCTGGTGTGAGTTTGATTTTAGAGGTTGGTTGTTTTTTTTTTTTTTTTTTTTTTTTTTTTTTTTTTAGGTTTATCTTATTTGAGAGAGAGGGACAGTGTGCACGAGCAGGGAAGGGGCAGAGAGTAAGGGAGAGAGAGAATCCCAAGCTGGCTGTGCACTGTCAGTGCAGAGCCTGATGAGGGGCTCCAACTCATGAACCGTGAGATCACGACCTGAGCTGAAACCAAGAGTCGGACGCTTAACCCACTGAGCCACCCAGGTGCCCCAGATTCTGGAGTTTTAGATCAGAAGGCAAACCTGTTTTTCCTGTCGAAATTCTTAGAAGTCCGTCATTGTGACCATACTGTCTGTTGAACAACATAAATAGGACTTCAAGCCCTAAAAGCCCAGAAATGAAGGAGCATGCAAAAAGCGTGGCTTATCTTTCACTGAATCTCTCCACAGATGCCGTCATCCTGTTGTGGAAGGTGAATGATAATAAGGAGCCAGAACAGATTGCTTTTCAGGATGATGATGAGGCCCAGCTGAACAAGGAGAATTGGACTGTCGTAAAAACCCTGAGGTAACTTGGACAGGGACCATGGGAGTGCCTTATCTAACTGCTCTGAGAGCATTAAACTCACATGCATTTTTTAATTAAAAAAAAAAAAAATGTTCTTTTGAGTAAGCTCTATGCCCAACATGGGGCTTGAACTCACAGCCCTGAGATCAGGAGTCCTATGCTTTACTGACTGAGCCAATCCAGGCGCCCTGCATTTTGACTTATATCGTACTTAAACCTTTTACTTACACAAGGCAGAGATAAGAGAATCATTTTAAAAGCTAGAAACATGATTAAAATGGATTTTATTTCTGCTGTAAAATTTTCTTTAGTCAGATTGAATCAATTACAAAGATACAAGTACCTCTGAAGGTGGTAGATTATAGCTGCAGCTAATAGAGTTCCAGTGGAAGTTTCTAAAATCCTATTTTTAAAAATTTTTTTTTAAACTTTGAGAGACAGAGTATGAGCAGGGGAGGGGCAGAGAGAGAGAGAGAGAGAGAGAGAGAGAATATCCCAAGGAGGCTCCACGCTGCCAGCGCAGAGCCCAACATGGGGCTCAAACCCACAAAACCGTGAGACCATGACCTGAGCTGAAACCAAGAGTCAGTTGAGCCACCCAGGAGCACCCCCCTAAAATCCTATTCTCGTGTATGGTCTCTGAGTTTGCTTACAAGTTTTTGATGTTTTTTTCTTTTTCTTCTTTGGATTGTAGAGGCCACTTGGAAGATGTGTACGATATTTGCTGGGCAACTGACGGGAATCTAATGGCTTCTGCCTCTGTGGATAACACGGCCATCATATGGGATGTCAGTAAAGGTAGCCAATACGTTTCTGTTCTTGTCAGGGGGAAGGACTTTCTAAGGGTATAAAAAGCTAACCTACTTGACCTTTCATGGCATAAGAGTTTCTTTAGTGAACTAAAATAGGTATTTGGCTCAGTAGGGTAGGGATTAGCCTCCTGTATCATGGATCCAACTCAGAGTGGTCACGTGTATGAGGGTTTCTGAGTTACTGGTGCCAAAGCAAGGTGCATCCCACATGCTTGGGGGTGTAGACATGTTGGGGGCAGGGCTAATGCCTGCCTTTGCAGAACTTAGGATCTCAGGAAGTTTAGCACGTCGTCATGATGGGGCATTGAATGGTCAGTGTTGAGAGAGGTAGGAGCTGGCATCCGTTTGAGGAGACAGAGGACAGCCGAGGACACCTCACTGCTTTTACAGGACCTGTTTTCTGTTTGGGGAGACAGGAGACACGAGACACATGAGAAGTTATAAAAATTGCCGTGAAATGCTTTGCCTGCCCTTTTTGCAGGCTGCGGATTCTCCCCCGGCCCGAGGGCCCTGGCGGGGGGAGTCAGGGCAGAGCGGGCATCCCACCACGCTGCCTGCACATCCGGTTTATCCACTCAGTGACAGTCTCTGTCCGCCTTAGGTCCCTGCCACCTGCCATCCAATCAGACTCCCTCTGTCTCACCTCACCTCTGTCATGTTCTACCCAGTCCCTGACTTGGGCAGAATGGAGGGCCGGTGTCCCTGTCTTCTCTTCCCCACATCTGGCCATTGCCCTGGATAATTTCACCGTGTGTGTGGACAGTCCACCCAGCAGCCCCCTGAAGCCAGTTGTAATGACCTTGAACGTTGCCAGGTCTTGATATCCTACATGATCGTGGCTGCCAGCTAACGGGGTGTTAGTAGTGATGGCGCTGGGAAGGGGCCGCAGAGTGAAAGGCTGATCGGAGAAGGTTGCTCCAAGACTTGAATGCGGGAGGGAAGAGGCTCCAGCCTGTGGAAGCAGCCAGTGCAGAGGCCCTGCGGGGAGCTGCTTGTGAGGCAGGACAGGTCCCGCAGAAAGTCCCTCTTCAGAAAACCCTACTCACACACTGACCTAATGATAGCAGTTGTGGGTTAAAAAGCCTCTTGTGGGGCACTTGGGTGGCTCAGTCGGTTAAGTGTCCCTAACTCTTGATCAGCTCAGGTCATGATCTCATGGTTCATGAGATCGAGTCCCGTGTCGGGCTCTGCGTTCACAGGGCAGAGCCTGCTTGGGACTTTCTCCCTCTCTCGCTGCTCCTCCCCTGCTCATGCTCTCTCTCCCTCAAAATAAATAAACTTTAAAAAGAGGGGCCCCTGGGTGGCTCAGTCAGTTGGGCCTCTGACTTCGGCTCGGGTCATGATCTTGCACTCTGTGAGTTTGAGCCCCACGTCGGGCTCTGTGCTGACAGCTCAGAGCTTGGAGCCTGCTTCGGATTCTGTGTCTCTTTCTCTCTCTGCCTCTCCGCCTCTCATGCTCTCTCGCTCACTCTCTCAAAAATAAACATTAAAAAAATTTAAAAAAAAGCCTCTATTGTAAAACTCAGGGTCGTTTGAGAAGATGCTGTCACCCGGCTGCAGGCCACCTTACTCTCACAGACCCCCAAAAACACTGGCAAGAAGGCGAGGGGGAAGGAAAGTTAGCCTGAAGCACCCTCGCTGCATTTCACATGGAGGGCGGGTCCCAGGGTCACAGGAGTGTAGACCCCTCTGCAGAGAAGAGCCATTTGAGTTGTTTTTGTTTGTTTTTTAAGAATGGCCAGGGTTCCATAACTGTCTCTGCTTTTTATCTGGGTAATCTTTGTGTGCTGCTGGTTTTCTCTCTTTCCACAGAGTCCCTTTTCCATCACTACTGGCTTTGCCCGGCCCTTGCCTCCCGCCTGGCCTGCTGTCCCCTCCTAACTAGTGGTACTTCCTATGTCCTCTGTGACCCTCCGTCTTGTCTTCACGATGCAGGTCACTTCCCAGCCGAGTGTTCCTCTCGGCCACACCTCGAATTCCCAGAACCTTTTCCTGATACACGAGGGTCGCTGTCACATACCTCCTGTCCTCATCTTGCCGTTTTGGCATTGGACCTCACCCTGTAGACTTCTCAGTGACCCATTGTTCCGTGTGCCGAGGATCGGCTTACAAAACCTCCTTCATAGCCCCCCTCACCCTGCCCTGTAGGGAGAGCTGACCTCAGCTCGTGCCTTGCCGACCCTCACCGTGGCCTCTTAGCTGCCCCGTCTATACCATGCTCAGCTGGCTTGCCTTTTGATGGTGTGTCCCTCCCCCAAAGCAGCAGGCTCCTGGGGAGTGCGGGCCGTGTAAAGTCCCCTTTGTCCCCCAAGAGCCTGACACGGCGCCTGCTAAATGACAGGAGGGTATGAAGGGCGCAGTACTTAAACTGTACTTTTTTCTGCTTGTGCTCGAGTAGGCTTTAGTAAAGCTGTCATGTGCTTTATTCGCAGGACAGAAGATCTCTATCTTTAATGAACATAAAAGTTACGTCCAAGGAGTAACCTGGGACCCCTTGGGTCAGTATGTTGCCACCCTGAGCTGTGACAGGTACGTCAGGATTTGGCAAATTGTCTTCTCTGCTGGCTTGAAATTTCCTGCAGAGGGATTTTCATCACCATTTACCAATCTGAAGCCCGGTCTAGCTTTGCTTCTTGTTCTTGGTTTCATGTCAAGCATTTGGTTTTACTGTTACTCTCCCACCGTAACGTGAAAGTGGAAACTAATTAGGGCAAGTGCCTTATATGTAGTACTTAGCAAATCTTTATTGAATGGGTGAATGAATGTAGAGGGAGTTTTGAATTGCATTTGAATTTCACGGACAGCATTTGTTTATTGTTTTTCTTTTTTTTTTTTTTTTTTTTTGAGACAGAGGGCATAAGTGAGCAAGAGGCAAGGAAAGAGGGAGAGAGAGAATCTTGTGAGGGGCAGAGAGAGAGAGAATCTTGTGAGAGGCAGAGAAGAGAGAGAAGCGGGGCTCGTTCATAGGCAACGTTTAAAAAAAGTCTTTTATAAATAAGACTTCTGTAAGAAGGGGTTGCTAGTGGTTGGGTTGGAATTTTCCCTTCCCCTTCCCTTCCCTTCCCTCCTCCTTTCTTTAAAAAAGAAAAAAAATTAACATTTATTTTTGAGAGGCAGAGCATGAGCCGGAGAGGGTCAGAGAGCGAGAGAAACACAGAATCTGAAACAGGCTTCAGGCTCTGAGCTGTCAGCACAGAGCCTGACACGGGGCTGAAACCCATGAACTGCGACATTGTGACCTGAGCCAAAGTTGGACGCGTAACCGACTGAGCCACCCAGGCGCCCCTGTTTATTTATTTTTTTAAGTTTGTTTATTTTGAGAGAGAAAGAGAGGGGGAATCTCAAGCAGGTTCTGTGCTAATGTGAGGCTCAAACTCACAACCATGAGATCATGACCTGAGCCGAAATCGAGAGTGGGACGCTTAACTGACTGAGCCATCCATGTGTCCCTGGGTGTTTCGTGTTTTTTTTTTTTTTTTTTTTTTTTTTTTTTTTAAAGATTTTATTTATAAGTAAACTCTACACCCACCGCAGGGCTTGAACTCACAACCCTGAGATCAAGAGTCTCCTGCCCCACCAACTGAGCCAGCCAGGCATCTTTCTTTCATTTTTTGATTATAGTTTACTACTGCAGTCATTTCAATGACTCCATTTAAGTTAATGTAAACATAGAATATTTCGTCTTTCCCGAAAGAAGGTTTGTTGTGGTGTTTACTGGCATCATTCATTTAATCGTATTCTTGGAACAAAGAACTAAGAATCAGAGGTGGTGGGTGTACTACTCATCAGTCAAGGTCATCCTTTTGAGTATTTTTCCAACTTCTTTTAATCATAACATGTTTGATTTCAGACGGCCCAGCAGTGTGGACGAGTTAGTGTTTTTGAATCGAAGCATCTCCTGTTACGTTCCACGTACATTTATTTTCTGATCTGTATGTTTTATTCGGGCAGTTGGGAGTGAAATGACCTGATTAGCTAGTGGGAATAATACGAATTAGCAAGAAGCAAATTTATCTGTTGGTGTTTTCCTGACTTGCAAATCCCTGAGGGTGAGACCGTTCGATACAAGAGAAATGTCACTGCAGTCCTACAAACTGCCCCTGGGCCAAGTGTCAAGGCCTGAAAAGGCGAGGCCTGACGAGCATCTTACTTGACAAGTTGAAACACTCGATAAAAAGTGAAGTTCTGGCCCGTTTCCTCACTTCATTAGTGACCTCCTTTGGGTGGTTTGCTTCTGTCATAATGAGTTAAGTGGGACAGTCATAAATGGTCTTGGAGGCTGACCTGGTCTAATCGGCCTGCAGTTTTGATGCTAGATTATTTCTGTGTGGAACACTTCGTTCACTAGAAGAGATCAGTCAGAATGTTTTTCTTTCTTTAGGATCCTCAGGGTGTACAGCACCCAGAAGAAACGTGTGGCTTTTAATGTCTCAAAGATGCTGTCTGGAATAGGGGCCGAAGGAGAGGTATGAAGTGTTGACTTTCTGTGTTAGCAGTGCTTCAGGAAGTCACGAGCTCCTCCGTGTCCTACAGCTAAGTCCCTGGTCTCAGGCACCTGACACTTGAACTACCGTGCGCTTCCTCAGGTCCAGCCAAGGCTCAGTTAGTGTGTTGGGCTGGTCTGCATGGAAATGGGGACATCCGGGGGCCAGGGGAGAGCTGCCGATGGTGGGTAGAGGTGTCCAACCCCAGCTCACTGTGGAGTCGCCTGGAAGCATTAAGAGACATGTGTGCCTGCCCCCCACCTCCCAGGCGTGTGTGATTCGCTTGGCTTGAGGTAGGCAGGGCCTCTGAGATTCTGAGGTGTAGGGAGAGTCGCGAGCGTCTGACCGAGGGGGACCCGGCCCTATGCCGCAGGAAGGTGGCAGCGGGCAGTAGGCCGTCTTGGCAGGTTTAGAGCGAATGCTGCCTGCAGGACCGTGGGGACCCAGCCAGCGGTCCTAGAGGAATCAAGACCGTGGAGGCAGGCACTTAGACAAAAGGGAGCAGGTTGGTCACTGGAACCAAAAAGGGATGTGGTGCAAACCTGGGCCTCAAGCAGCTGGCGGGGCCAAGCGGGCCACGAGCTGACAAAATGGGGAGCTCATGTACAGTAAGGAGGGTAATGCCGGGTCTTTGGGTCCTTGAGACTTAAATGCTTCATGTTTATCCAGTGGCAGTGAGTGGGAGCAAAAACCGTTCCACGCAGGTGTTCAAGAAAGGTTTGAAAAGATGGGATTACCAGTTTAAGAGCGGACTAGTTTATAAGAGGTTCGTTAAGTTGGAAATTCTAAGTGGACGCACACATCATCCTGCTTTTCTCCCCGGTCTCATTGTCCAGACACACCGCTCTTGACAGTGCATGGTGTTCTCACGGAGGCTTTTTAAAAAGATAACTGTAGAACCACAAACACGCACGTAGACCTGTATGCACATATGACTTTCTGTAACGCAGGTGGGCAGTTAATCTTTGTGAGCGATCACTCTTGCGGTCTGGAGTGACTTGATTTGTAATATATTTCCCCTGTTACGTGAGTGTAATAAATGACACTATATAAAGACAGAATAAAAAAGAAAGTGGTAAACCGTTATTGTGAATGTAAAGATTTGGATTAAAAAAAAAAAAGATTTGGATTAATGTTTAAACTTGTGTGCCACAGGTCCGAAGTTACCGGATGTTTCACGACGACAGCATGAAGTCCTTCTTCCGTAGACTCAGTTTTACCCCTGATGGATCTTTGCTCCTCACACCAGGTGGGTTTGACAAGCTTCCGATTTGAGGTGTGATGGCAGCGGTGGGTGATTCCAGTTGCCGCTTGTCAGCTCAGTGAATCCTGATTAAAATAGCGACCCCCCAGCTTGTTCAGACATTGAAACCTCCAGGGGAGCTTCAGGAAGCACTGGTCCCCGGGTTCCACCCCCAGAGACGGTCTGATTGGTCCAGGGTGTGTGTGGTCTAGATTTTGGAATTTAAAAAATTTCCAAGTAGTTCTGATGTGCAGAGAAGTTGGGGAGCCGCTAGGCTAGTGTGACAGACATTTTTCTCTTAGATTTAACTTAAAATGTTAATGTCTTTTCACTAGGCATGTATGTAGAGGTCATAGTGCTAAAGCTAAAAGAGGTTTATTGTTTTTATTCTCAATGAAGCAGTCTATTGTGGCAGGGACAAGTTTGGTTGGAATAACTTGAGTATGACGAAACCGCAGAATCAGCAAGGACAAGACAGGTTCATTGTCTACAGGAAGGCATGATGTTAATCCCAGCAGCGTCAGCCGGGGCCCTGATTGCCAGGGTGTTCTTAGAAGAATGTCTCCTCTCCATGGCTCGGGTCCCATCTTTTTTATGAAGGCGATCACCTAACCCAGGGCTGGGCCAAACAGGAGGGCACAGGTCAGGTTGGCCACTAAGTATTCCAGCCCAGTTGGGCAGAGGAGGCCTGAGAGGGTGTGAATTGTACATGCATACTTGTGATGCCTTAGGACATCGGGGATCATGTGGGAGTGACATTGGCCTGGGGAGGGGGTGTCTCAGGATCAGCAACAGGTGGTTGCTAAGTATATTAAAAGTTGCTTACTAAACTCAGTGAAAAATCTTTACTAAATGACCACTCTAAAAATATTGTTAGAATCAGGTATCAGATGGATGTCTGCTTTTGCCATTATTATTCTTTGTGGTGTTAATACATGCAGGAAGAGGAGAGAATGAAATTACAAAGATTGGAAAGAAGAAACCTTGGTGGTAGGATTATGTTTCTAGAAGATCCAAGAGATTTAAAAATATCGAATAAAAAAATCTGATAAGGTGGCTGGATACTATCTATGAAATACTTAAAAATCTTCTATACTTCTATGTACTTAGAAATATAAAAAGGAAAATTATTCCATTCATAATGCAAACCCCACAAAACATGGGAAAAATAATAAAGGCACAAAGCCTTTATCAAGACTAGAAGATCTTATTGAAGATTGTAAAACAAATTCTGAACGAAGAGATCTCAAGTTCTAAAAATTAACATACGCATTGATTTCCAATTAGGATCCTATTAGAGGCTTTTGGTTTACTTTTAGTTGGACAGCCTGCCAACTCTGTTAGGAGAATAAATGCTGAAGAATAGATTTAATTTTTTTTAAGTTTATTATTTTTGAGAGAGAGAGAGAGCATGAGCAGGGGAGGCGCAGAGAGAGAGGGAGAGAGAGAGTCCCCAGGTGACGCCACACAGTCAGCATGGAGCCTGATGAGGGGCTTGAACTTAGAAACTGAGAGATTGTGAACTGAGCCAAAACTGAGAGACGCTTAATCAACTGAACCGCCCAGGCGCCCCAAGAATAGATTTAAAAGTATGAAAAATAGGAATAATACTTGAGCAGGCACTTTCCTAAATGTCAGCAGATACTATGGTGCCACTGTTATCAAATCAATATGGTTATTGGTAAAGGAATAAACAGATTAGTGAACCAGAGCAGAAAATCCAGAAATAGATCCCGAGATAAGGAAATCTGATATAGTGGGAAGAATGAATTATTGAGTGAATGGTGCTAGAGTGTCCAGCTGTCTGGAAGAAAATTCTATTGGACTCTTAACTTACATATGAAAATAAATTCCGGGTGAAGTCAATACTTAAATCTAAAAGGTGAAAACGTAGGACATCCTAGGGCCAGGGAAGACAGACGGAGACAGGAATCCTGGAAGCTCTGGAACTATGGGCCTGTTTGCGTTTGACGGTGAACTTTTGTACGGTGGAGGCCCAGCAAGCGAAATCAGTCGACAAGTGATGGAACTGGAAAACACCGTTTACGAGACAGGAAAGAGAGAGCTTATGTGTGTCACGTTCAGCGGCTCTTCCAAATCGATGAGAGAAAAAAAAACCCAGAAGAAAAAGATGAGTGAAAGAAACAAGAAGGCAGTTTGTTTTTTTTTTAATTTTTTTTTTCAACGTTTATTTATTTTTGGGACAGAGAGAGACAGACCATGAACGGGGGAGGGGCAGAGAGAGAGGGAGACACAGAATCAGAAACAGGCTCCAGACTCTGAGCCATCAGCCCAGAGCCCGACGCGGGGCTCGAACTCACGGACCGTGAGATCGTGACCTGGCTGAAGTCGGATGCTCAACCAACTGCGCCACCCAGGCGCCCCCAAGAAGGCAGTTTGTAGAGGAGCAAATTCACGTGTTCAGCACCCACAGGGAAAGGTTTGGACCCTCAGTGATAGAGAAATACAAAATAAAGTGACCTACGATTAGGGATTTCTTTATTCTCTTCAGACTAAAGTGCAAATCTCCCTGGCTGATGGGCATGCAGAATGTGGGTATTGCTGCAGGAACGTGAATTGTTACAGCCAGTTTAGAAAACAGTCTGGAAACCGTTAAATGCGTGTACCTTTCAGCCCATCTGTCCCCACCCCCCACCGTCTTCAACTCTGTCTTTAAGAAATGAAAACCTAGTACATAAAGGTATATCTTCCATGATATTTATTGCAAGTATGGCTTCTAGTCGTGAAGAGTAATACCGATGAACAAGACGGGTGGATGAATTACGGCATTTTCATACCAGTGACCATGGGGCAGCTAGTGAAGATACATCATCCAGGTTAGCTTTCGCGGGTGGTTGACCGAACAGAGCAACAGAAGCGAAGGTATAAAGGAGATCCTGTTTTTGTGAACTAGGCTAAAAGCCCCACCCTCTGAATATATACGCGATGGAGTTGTAACTGGGTGTTGGTTGTGCGAGCAAAGAGGAAAGAGGACACAGTGGTTTGTTCGGATGGTGGCTGTGGGGCTGGAAGGGTGGGCTGAGTCGAAGAGACTACTTGACGGAGTCTCTGTCCACCCTTCCCCACCCCCCAGCGGAGACGAAACGGTCACATGTGAAATGACGTGTGTGTGTGTATCAGGAAAGATACTGCTGTATGGTGGACAGTCATTCTGTGGCCGGGTCTGGCCTGGTTGTAAGGTCATCCCAGGGTGAGTGTGTGGAAGAGCTCAAACATGGGCTCCCCCCAGAGCAAGGTCAGCTGCTTCATGGGTTGGGGGTGCAGTGGAGGCCTGGGTCTCCTGGCCGCACCAGGAAGGTGGGAAAGGCTAGTGGCAGGCCCTGGCTGGCAGCCAAGCTCAAATCCAGCGGACACAGTGGGGTGATACAGTGAGAGCGCTTCTCCAGCAGGAAGTGACTGGCCTCCCAGACGGAGGCCTGCCCGGTTCCTCCTGCCCAGGCCTGAAGCCCCCCCGAGCAGGTGGGCTGCTCAGGGGGAGGTGACAGGTCAGTAGAGCTGGAATAAGAGCTGAGCCCAGCCTGGGACCGTGTGTATTTGTTCTCAGTCACAAAAACACTGTCCAGGGCACATGGCTATGGGGAGAAATGTTTTACAGGCCGGGGTTGGATGCTCTTGAGTGTGTCTTCTTTCATCTAATAAAACCTCACCTCTCTCTCTCTCTTCCTGCTTCCCCAGCTGGATGTGTGGAGTCTGGAGAAAATGTAACAAATACCACCTATGTTTTCTCCAGGAAGAATCTTAAAAGGTATGCAGTGGAAGAAATCGTTGAAATGTTTACCCTTTCTTTTTGTTTTTGGTGAGTAATGGTGCCCTTTTCTAAGAAGGTCATGACCGATCTTTTAGGCCCATCGCTCACCTTCCCTGTCCTGGCAAAGCGACGCTTGCAGTTCGCTGCTGTCCCGTCTACTTTGAGTTGAGGCCGGTGGTGGAAACAGGTACGTTAGAGCCACGGTGGTTGTATTAGGTCTTCGCCGAGGCAGGTCACCAGGCTGCGGGGGTTGTGATGTGGGCTTTCTCCCGTGGGGGGCACCGCTCTGTGGGTTTGGTGCGGTTGAGTTACCGTGAAGAGCAGGAGCAAAGCCCGAGGTTATCAAAATTGTCCAGTGTTCATCTTGTCTAGAATATGCTGACTTCGCTTCACTTTTAAAGGAATGAAAGTAATTTTTTTTAATCCAGAGCAGATTGAATGTCGTTCAGTATTCGTTTCCTGTGCAGTAAAATGATGTTTTTTTTAGTTTTTTTTTTCCCCTCAAGGTTTTTCTCATTATCAGGGGCTTTAGTCGGATTCCGATGGGCCTTGGTGTAATTTTCTCAGGTTTCTTGTGCTTGGGGTTCATTGAGCTCTTAGATCTATGGGTTTATAGTTTTCATCACCTTTGGGGAATTTCAGCCGTTACAGTGTCAAATGTCTTTTCTGTCATCCCCCTTCCTGCCCACAAGGGGCTCCGCTTACATGTGCATTAGGCCATTTGAGGTTAGTCCCGAGTTCACTGATGATCTGCTTGCTTTTTTCCTTCTCAGTACTTCTGTTTTCTGTACTCTGTGTCCCATGTCTCTACTTAACACACTCCATCCTTCCTCCTCTTGAACATGTAGGATAGTTTTTGTAATAACTTTTAATGACTTTGTGTACAAAGGATTCGTTTTGATTTTTTCTTTTTCCTTCATTGTGGGTCATATTTTCTTTGCATGTCTAGTAATTTTTCATTAGATGCCGGACATTGTGAATTTTACCTCCGTGGATGCTGGGTATATTTTCATAAATATTCTTGAGCTTTGTTCTGGGAGGCAGTGAAGTTACTCGAAGACACCGTGCCGCTTATCCTCGTTCGGTGGGACCACGGCAGCATGTGGTCCAGAGCTAATTTCCCCACTGCAGAAGCAGAGCCGCCTGAGTAATCGGTGCCCCGTGAAATAGGTTTCCCACTCTGGGTGGAGGAACACACTCTGTCCGGCCTTGCGTGAGCTTCGGGAATGACTCTCTCTTTCCAATAGTTCTTGCTCTGGCCTCGGGTGGTTTCCTCACTTGCAAGTGCTGATTAGGGCTCAGCTGGAGACCTGAGAGGGCCTGTAGGTCTGTGCCTGTGAACTCCGGCTGCCCGGGCCTCCCTGCTTCATCCTCTACCTCTCCCTCTCCCGGGCCTGGCAGCTCCAGGCAGCAAGCTGGATGTAGGATTTCCTCCTTGACTTCCCATCCCCCAGAGATCACTGTCCTCAGTGCCTGATGGTCAGAAGTCTTGGAAAACATTTTGTAGATTTTGCCTGGTATTTCAGTTGCTTCAGGTGGGAGGGTAAGTCAGGTCCCTCTTCCTCCAACGCTGGAAGCAGCTGTTTTAAGCTTTTTAATCCTTTCATGTGAATGAATGTAATTACCTGGAAGCTTGAAATCACCTTAATAAAATGTTTCTAGGTTACCCTTATTTTTCGTATCAGAAAGGACTTGTTCTATTCACAGGTTTTTTTGTTTTGTACCCCCACCTTTTTGGACCTTGGGTGCCCCTGAGTCTTGGATCAGGACACGGTGTCCTCATCAGGTCACGTGTGGTTGTCCTTTATTCCCATATAAATTAAAGGACTGATTTTTTTTTTTTTTTTTTTTGTAAAGCACATAGAAACTAGCCTTCAGTAAAATGATGTCATTTCCGTCTCCTGAGAGAGGGCTTTTGGGAATTTGTTTCCTCTGGCTTCTGTTTTCCGCCCTTTGTCCCTGTTTTCACCCGAGCAGACAGAGCGTCACAGGAGCCGGGCACGGAGCTGGTGCACCTGCCCTACCGCCTGGTGTTTGCTGTGGCTTCTGAAGACTCTGTGCTCTTGTATGACACCCAGCAACCGTTCCCTTTTGGCTACGTGTCTAACATACATTACCACACCCTGAGTGATGTCTCCTGGTGAGTGGCCGGTGGTGAGGGAGGGTGGGCCTGGAGTAGAGCCTTGGGGCAGGGAGCATTCCAGCGCTACAGGTGGCTTTTTTGGCCGGTGTTTACCAATTCTTTTTCTTTTTTTTAAATTATTTTTTTTAACTTTTTTTTTTTAAGTTTATTTAAAACTATTTTTTTTCTGGGGTGCCTGGGTGGCTCAGTTAGTTAAGAATCTGACTTTGGCTCAGGTCATGATCTTGTGGTCCGTGAGTTCGAGCCCCACATCGGGCTCTGTGCTGACGGCTCAGAGCCTGGAGCCTGCTTCAGATTCTGTGTCTCCCTCTCTCTGCACGCTCCCCTGCTGGCTCTCAGTCTTTCTCAAAAATAAACACTAAAAAAAGTGGTTTTTTTAACTTTTTTTCTAAGTTTATTTATTTTGAGAGAGGGAGAGCGAGCACGCATGCATGCCCATGCAAATGGGGGCGGGAGACAGAGAATCCCAAGCAGGCTGCAGCGGAGCCCTGATGTGAGCGGGGCTCAAACTCATGAACCTCAAGATCGTGACCTGAGCTGAAGTCAGATGCTTGACAGACTGAGCCACCCCGGCACCTCTTACCAATTCTTCTTAAAGGAAAGCAATAATACTGCTTCCTATTGTAACAGAAACATCTGAATGATGCCGTTCAGTTGCCCCAGGGGTTCCTCTGATTCTCAGACTGAGGGAGGGGGTACCCTTTGGGCTCCCTGCTTGTTGGGGGCTTGCCAGGCCCTCTGGGCTTGCAGGAAGCCCGCACCCATGAGCTCCTGGCACCCAGAGCTGCACCCAGGGAGTCACCTTGCGCTCCGCCTCCTGCCAGTGGGGTCCTCCAAGCCCCTGGGTTCCTGATTCGCGCCCAGCTCTGCCTGGGCCTGCTCCCCCACCGTCTCTTCCTTGCTCTTTACAGCCTTTTTTCTCCTTTTCGTTTTATCTTGGGGGGAGAAAAACCAAAAAAAGGAAAGGTTCTCACACTTTCATCCAGGTGAATTCGATGACAGTCCTGAGATACTGCGGTGCCCGAGAAACGCAATGGGGTTGGGAAACCAACCACCCAAAGCCTATGATTTTGCTCGAACTCCCATGGTGTCACTAGTCATGAGAGCCTGACGAGGGGCCCATAGACTTGGGTTCGGTTTCTAACCTTTTGTCCTGTTTGGGGAACAAAGGTCCAGCGATGGGGCCTTCCTGGCCATTTCTTCCACGGATGGCTACTGTTCGTTTGTGACATTCGAGAAGGATGAACTTGGAACACCTTTGAAAGAGAAGCCGGTCTTAAGCGTGGGAACTCCCGATACAGCAAAGAAAACGAAGAGTCAGCCACACCAGGGGTCTTCGCCAGGCCCCAGGCTAGTAGAGGGGACCCCCAGCAGCCCCTGCACACCCCCGCCTCAGGCAAGACCATCTCCAGCCCCAGCAGCGCCTTCCGAGGAGAAGAAGGCCCTGCAGCCCAGCACGCAGAATCCCAAAGCACCCCCATCCCGGAGGGTCACTCTGAACACGCTGCAGGCCTGGAGCAAGACAACACCCCGGTAAGAACCTCTGATGGAAGAAGAAATCGTCCCTGCGGCTTGCCAACGGGAAGCCACCAACCTTTCATGGGGGAAATGCCATAAGTACTTCACACTGCTGCCGGAGACCTCGCTAACCGTGACCTCCGCTGCGTCCCCACTTCTGCCTCTCAGGCCGGCTCCAGACCCCTGTGCACGGCCTATAGACAGTTGGCCACAGCCTGCCCTCTGGGGCCGTTCCCACTGGCCCTGCCTCACCCTTTGTCCCGTAATCTCTAGTTTGCCCCTGGAGGCCAGGGCCCTGAGCACACTCTGCCCTAGGGGCCTCTCTGCCCTTACCTTCCTCTGGGAGCCCCAGCCATCTGCGTCCCTGGTGACACTGGAGTCTCCCTGGATGTCCCTGCAGCCCTTCCTCTGTCATAACATATCACATTCAGTAGCAGGAGTTTGGTTAGGCTTCTGTTTTCCCTGTTAGGTTATCAGCCCCTTAAGGCAGGAAGCGGTTCCCCAGTCATCACCTGTTTTCTCCTGCCCAGAACAGTCATGGGCACTGAGCAGCAGGCGGGAAAATGAAAGGAACATCTTTAGGCAGTTTTTACTGCATCTGTGGACTGGCTCATGGTAAGCAGTGTCTGGTCTGATCGTGTCCCCGGGTGATGCTGCAGGTGTCTCTGTCCTTCTTCACATCACTCTGACTCCTGAGCCCGCCCGAGTTCCCCGCCCGTGCTGCAGACAGAGCCCTTCTGTTGTGCACGGCAGCTGGGGTCCAGGGGTCTTCCTAGGACTGGAAGTCCCCCGTCTGATCCTGTGGGAGTCCTGGGGAGGGAGCAGATGACGAGCACCACGTGTCTCGCTTCCTCTGCCCTGCCCGGGACTTCACTCGCCAGTCTGTAATCTGGATTACATGTAGCGTTCGGCTCTTCTCAGGTGAAGTTCTGCAGACTAGCAACGTTTTTTTGTTTTTCTGTGTTTTTTGGTGGAGGAAGGGAGTGGGAAGGTGTTCTTTCAAATACTCTTATGAAACCTTTCCCCTCTTAATTTCTTGGAGTCGTCTTCTGTTGTAACTTAAAAAAAATAGTTGTTGAAAAATAAGATTGGATTTTAAACAAGAACTGTGTTTCAGAGCTTTCCGTAGTAGAAACCATTGTCGGCTAGCCTTATATATGCGGTGTCCAGTGATGTGTTCAGCATACCACTGCAGATCAACAAAACACGGGTTTTGAAACTTTTAGGTGACTAGCGATTGACTATCATAAGCCTAATGATTGAACTTAGTACATGAACATAGTCCTTAGTTTCTAAGTGGGCACATCGACATTTAATGTCTACATGGTATGATTAGCTGAAAATTTTTAATGTTTCTTTTGGGTAGTTTTGAAATTTGGCATCATCATAAATGATTCTTAGGATACTAATGAACCATGTACCTCTTTCCTACTTTGTTTTTTTAATTAAGGAGGATAAATTTACTACCCTTAAAGACAGAGACTCCACCAAATTCTGTACCAATTAGTATAATCTCCACCCCTTCCACAGAAGAAACTGAACCAGGTAAGTGATACTGTTATTTTAATAGAATTCAAGATATTCTTTCTCTTTTGTTCTTTTGGAAATTAACCACCTAATTTTAAGTCAGTTCTGAGAAAGCAGGGATGTATCTTATAAGACCGTCATTCAGATTCACTGGCTGCCTGTTTATTCTCAGCAGGGAGAGTACCTTTCCACGCAGGCATTCAGGGAGCTGAGTAGGTGGCAGGTTCCGGAGGGACCCCGGAGGGTCAGGGTTCTCCACCTGGGCACTTTTGACAATCTGGGTCAGATAATTCTGTGTGTGGGGGCTGTCCTGCAAGTGTGGGGTGCTTAGCACCTCTGAATGCCGATACCCATTTCTCCCCCCACCCCCGCCCCAACTTGTGACATTCTCCAGTGTCCCCACACATTGCCCAGGTGAGATCGCCCCCAGTTGAAAACCACCGGATCCTTTCCCTTATGTTCAGATAGGACCCTTGGTATCTTGTCTGGGCGCAACATTTATTTTGTGAATATCAGCTCTTAATTTTAAGCAAATGTTCACTTACTTGCCAACCTGCGCTTGTTAATGTTCTAGGGACGCCCGGGGACCCTCAGGACAGTCCTCCGGAGCCCAAGCGGCCTCGGCTTGGTGAACACAAAGGAAGTTCCCAAGGTCTGGAGCCTTGAGGAGATCTGTCTGCTGCTCGAAGGCTGCCAGGTCTGGGGACCCCCGTGCACAGAGACGGGGGGCTAGGCCGGGGACACCGGAGACCAGTGGCAATAGGCGGAGCCTGATGGATACTCGTGAATTGTTTACTGTAACAGAAGATACACATGGACCAGTTTTTCTCCAGAACTATGTTTGCACTTGTATTCAAGACACATGCTTACCTCGGAGCAGTGAACGTTTTCATAGACCGGATCTTCTTTTGAGTTTCTGAAACTGGAGCGGTTCAGCCTTGTCTAGTGTGTAACAGGGAGCCCGTCCTTGAAACACAGGGAAAGTGCAGACGCTTTGCGAGCAGACCCTTCCCAAAGCTGGCATGAGAGAGGAGAAAGCTATTTGAGAAGGTTTATTCTGCTGATGTTCCCTTCTGAATAGTTGGTTTTTAGGAGTTAGTTTCCTTTCTGACTGTAAAGGTAATAAAAATGCTCGTGCTGGAAAGCTAGCGAGAATAAAGTAGGAAAAACGGGTCCGAGATGGGACTCTGCCACCCTCTTCCTGCTGGAAGGAACCATGTTGCTATGTTGGCATATTTATTTCCTTTTTTTTTTTTTTCCCCAGGGAGAGAGTGGAGATTTCCCTTTAGAGTTTGGTATCCAAATAGGTTAACTTTTCAGATTGATTTTTCAGAATAAAAGAACTTTTCCTGAGCAGTTTTTGCCTCTGCCTTTGCTTTCCCCATCTCCAGGTTGAGGGTGTGTTCTCTCCTGCGGGGAGGGAACCAGAGCTGGGGGCTAGGCGCGCACAAGGTGCTGGCCACAGGAGGCAGTCCCTGGGAAACGTGCTCGCGGTGGCTGCTGGTCCTGCGGCAACAGGGTGGAACCCCCGTCTGGAAGCGCCCGCTGCTGCTTCTCACCCAGAGGAGGTGCTACCGTTGAATTTCAGGATGTGTGACACCTGCCACTTTGGCATAGCGGACACCATGAGTCGTGCAAGCGAGGCCTTCCCCCCACCACCCCTGGCGTTCTTCCCAGTCTGGAAGAGACGGAACCCCAGTCAAGTCTGACGGGAAGTGGCCAAGGAGTGGAGGAGTGTGCCCTTTTGAACTCAGGTCAGCAGCAACAAAGGAAAGAATTGGAAAGAGGATCAATTTGTTGCTTAATCCATAACCTAGTTACCCAGAAGAGTCGTCTGCTTCCCGTCTAGATGGGAAAGTGGCACCCGAGGGATGATTCACAGTGGACTTAACGGGGTGGGGCGGGGGGGCGGTGAATGTGTGCACAGCTATGACGCCACAGGTGTGGGTTACACTCAGTATGAAGATACTTTAAGATGTCAAATGGTATCTGTTTTGACCACTGATTCTCAACCTTCACTGCACACTGAAATCACCCAAACAGGTGACAAGGATACCGTCACCTGGGTGCCTGCTCCAGAGCGTGTGGCCTGATGGGGCTGGGGGCATGGTCAGGGTTCTTGAAAAGCTGAGTAATTTTGTTTTTAATGTTTATTTTTGAGACTACGTGAGCAAGGGAGAGGCAGAGAGAGGAGACACAGAATCCGAAGCAGGCTCCAGGTTCTGAGCCGTCAGCGCAGAGCCCGATGCAGGGCTCGAACTCATGAGCCATGAGATCATGACCCGAGCCAAAGTTGGACACTTAACCCACTGAGCCACCCAGGCACCCAGAGCTCCAAGTAATTCTGACGGCCAGCCATGACTAGGAAATCCTAAGAGGAAAGCTTTCCCCGCGTATGATCTCTTCTGGTTATTTAAATACATTTCCACGGAAAGCTTTTTCTTGCTTACTCTCTGTCCTCACTGGCAGCCGTAATCCGGTAGCTCTGCTGTGTGTTTGAAAAGATAACGTGTGAGATGCCATCGGCTCCTCAGAGACAAAAGATCATTTTAAATTTCCTGAGGCTGGGGGCGCCTGGGGCAGGTGGGGGAGCTGGCGGCTCAGGTGGTTAGGGGTCAGGCTCTGCGCGGACAGTGTGGAGCCTGCTTGGGATTCTCTCTCCCTGTCTGCCGCTCGCTCTCAAAATAAACTTGAAGTTTTTTTTCCCCTGAGGCTAGAGTGAGGGATATTTCGTGGTCATCCATTCCTGTGCAAGGAGGTGCGATGATGGGTCCTGTGTTCTTGGTGAGGGAGCCCGCTTTCCTGGCCTGACTCCGTATTTGTCAACACATCTGTCTCGTGCAACAAGGTGGTGGGGGGCAGACCAGGAGCACCTTTAGCCTGAGGTAGTGTTTCGAGGTACGACTCAGTTGTCAGCCGCCACTGGATGTAAGTTACAGAATCAGCCGTCAAAGCCCAAGCCGCGTAACCCTGTGTCCTGATCTAAAACCGCTTCCATCCGGCTAGTTCCCCGGGGAAGCCTGCTGCAAAAGGAGCCCGGCCTGAAGGGCGGGTGGTAAGAACCGACTCACCACCCGGGATCTGCCGTTGTGCGGGGTGTTTGCTCCTCAGTGTTGCCGGCCATTCCTGGTGCCTCCTCACACCACAGTGGGTGACCGGGCCCGAGCCACTGTGCCAGCGGCCTCCAGGCGGGGTGCCCACCGGGGCAAGGGCGCTCGGGCAGAGAGCGAGCGTGTGCCGCCGGGGGCAGGCACGTCCGTCACGGCCGGTCCTCTTATTTCTGCCCCTGCGGCCACTCGCTGTCCTTGGGGGAGCGCTCACATCTCGTCAATGGTACTGTCGACCCTTCTTAGCAAAACAGTTGTCAGCGTCCGTTTCAACAAGTAGGTTCCAAGTCCTGGGCTCTGCAAACTTCAAGTAGGGAGGCATGGACGGTGGAGGACGGAGGGTAGAGGACGGGTGGCCCAGCCCTTCCCACCCGCACGTTCCCTTTGTTGCTCTGCTGTAGTCCAGTCGGCTCCCTCACACCTGTTGTGTGCATGTCTCTAAGGGAGGCACAGACCTCGGACAGGTTACTTCGCCAAAAGTTTCTTTACAGCTCAACTAACTGTGCCCACCTTGGCAGGGCAGATGGTGAAGAGGAAAGGTGGGACAGAGGTGAGAAAAACTGAGGGGCTGGAGGTAAACCAGGTCGACCTTCCCCCGTCGAAGTAACAGGTACCTGTATTCTCAGGTGAGCTCTCATGGCCACTGGAGGTCGCTGTCCCCCCTGGATCCGTCCAGAGGTAGGGCTCCTGGCGACACAGCCCCGCCCCCTTCCATGTAGGCCACAGCCCTGCCAGGCTGGGAATCAAGTTGGCCACAGTGGCCCCGGACGCTGGCTTCAGTCCCTGGTGGCTGGTCCTAGAGGAGCAGGGCTTAAATTGGGGTGGGAGGGGGGTTAAGAAAGTAACATGTGAGTATCCATCTCCATTCATTCACTCACTCATTCACTCATTCATTCAAGAAATGTATATGGGGGCATCTGGGTGGCTGGTTGGTCGGTCAAGCATCTGACTCTGGATTTCGGCTCAGGTCACGATCTCACAGTTTGTGAGTTTGAGACCCGCTTCGGGCTCTGCACAGGCTGTCCAGAGTCTGCTTGTGACTCTGCTTCCCTCTCCCTCTCTCTCTGCCCCTCCCCTGCTCTCTAATAAACTTAAAGAAAGCTTATCAAACACCCAGGTACCAGAGGATACATCAGGGAACAAGAGACAACTCCCAGAGCTTACGTCCTGGTTGGGGGAGACGAGCAATAAACAAGTAAATCTACACTGGAAGAGGACCATGGGAAAAGGGAAAGATGGGCGTCAGGGGCGGGTGGAGAGGGTTACGGCTCCAAGAGGAACGGCTCCCCTGAGAGGGTGGCGACAGCTGAGGGGATGGAGAAACAAGCAGAGCAGGGGCCCCAGCTCTTCCAGGAACGAGGTCACAGCTCAGGGACTGATGGGCTCAGTGTCCAGGCTGGGTGTTTGGGGGTCCCCTGCACCCAGGCTCCTCCTGAGCGATGGGGGTGCTCGCACTCGGGAGACCGGGCCCGGGCCTAGGGTGACCACTGCACCCTTGTCATCGGGACAGGGAAGGCGGCTGCCACGCTCCGCTGGCAGTGGAAGCTTCCTGAATCGTACATCCGGTCCAGCTCTCGCTCCAGATCAGAGAGCCACGCGTCGCACGCCGTTGTCGTGTGCTTCCTGCTTTTAAGCAAATTCTGCAGCGGTTTTAACAGCTAAGTTGTCAGAAGTGGTGGCTGTGGAAGGCGTGTCCTTCATTGTGGCCTCTGCACCTGAAGTTCTTCCTTCCTCAGCACAGACAAGGGCAAATGGGGAGCAACACACTCTCACTCGGATCCCCTACAGAAGCCCTAGGTTTCCTTAAATTTGAGCTTAGAGATGCTGTGAAGAAGTGTTGCTCCTTTTAAAAGGGTGGTAACTGGGGCGCCCGGGTGGCTCAGTCGGTTAAGCGTCTGACTTCAGCTCAGGTCATGATCTCACGGCTTGTGAGTTCGAGCCCCGCGTTGGGCTCTGTGCTGACAGCTTGGAGCCTGGATCCTGCTTGGGATTCTGTGTCTCCCTCTCTCTCTGCCCATCCCCCGCTAACACTCTGTCTCTGTCGCTCTCAAAAATAAACAAACATTAGAAAAACAATAAAGAGGTAGTAACAGATGCTGGTATTGATCCTGTGGGGTCAGGACATCAGCCTTTTTTTTTTTTTAAGTTTATTTTGAGTGAGAGAGAGAGCGCGTGCAAGCAGGAGAGGGGCAAAGAGAAGGAGAGCGAGAATCCCAAGCAGGCCCCACTCTGTCAGCAGAGTCGGATATGGGGCTTGATCCCACGAACAGTGAGATCATGACCTGAGCCGAAATCAAGTCAGGCGCTCAACCGACTGAGCCACCCAGGTGTCCCTGGCCTCATTTCTTAATACCCCAGATGACTGATGCCTCCTGTCATAGCACGTTACCTGGGAAAGGTGTCTCAAGTGTAATAACAGGACTTCGAAAACAACTCCACATCCCCTGCCCTCAGTGAGCGCCCCTGGCGGCTCTCAGGAAAAATGTGTGCCCGGGAGGAAGTCAGTGCTGACCCCGGCCCCTCCAGACCTCCTTTCCCCAGAGGTCCCTCTTCTGTCCCCATGGCCACCTACCTGCCAAGTACAAGGAGCTGGCAGCACGAGGCTTTCCGGCCATTGCACATGTCATCCGTGGGGCTTTACAAACAAAAGAAAACCAACTCAAGTCTAGGCTTTGTCTAGACCCTGGAATCAGCTTCTATCGGTGGGAAGCCAGGCACATGCATTTCAAAAACGCTCGGAGAGATTCCACGGGCAGTCGGCATGAGAACCACCAGGTGGAGGTGCGTGAACTCTGAAAGACAACAGTGAAGGACAAAGTTCTTTGAACTCACTGATTTTATAAAGAAATACATATCCAACTACTCAAGAGGAGGCTGGATCTTGAAGACTTTGCCACCCGGCTCTAGTGTCACTCTGCTTCTACTTAAAAAAGTCATAGGAACGAGGAGACACTATGTTAGGGTAGCCACCTCCAAGCTAGCCACCCACAGGGGTCACCCCCCGCCCCCCTCGTTTGGAACAGGGATTCCACGAATTTGGGTTCCTAACGAATGAGTACTCCAAGAAACCACTGGGGGGCGATATTGCCAGTCCGTGACTCCACTGTCCAATTTATGAACTAATGTATTTTTAATGAGAGGATTTTTAATCCCATTGTTATGGAAGTGGCATATTATCTATTGCAATACATTTTCATGTTTATTACTTTCTATATAATTGCATGCTATTTTGTCGTTCCAAAGACTTCTACAAATCCACAGCACATACTGAATCAGAGCCCTCTGCAAGAACCACACATACGAATATCTAGATTTCAAAGGTGTTTTATGTTAAATGTAGCCAAAGGGAGGAGTTTGAAGAAGCTAACCTTAAAAATGTTTCTTTCTAAACTTTTTAAGCCAGAAATACACACACACACACACACACACACACACACACGTGGGGGGGGGGGGTCTTGGTGACTTTTTTTACATTAGCAACAAATGTAATATCCACTGTGCCTTATAACCATACAAAGATATATGTACAGAGTTGTTGCAGTATTTTGAAACGAAAAACAAGATTGGAAATCATCGAAGTGTCTACCGACGGGACAGCCATTAAATTGCAACGCAGCCATAGGGTAGAAGGTTTCGCACTCCTAGCTGGAGTTGCATGTGTTGCTGTGGAAAAGGTTCAAGCGCAAAACCAAGGGTAAGAACAGCAGGGGGAGCCTGGCGTGCGCATCCTCTTCCTCCCCGGGAGCTGACGGAACTGGAATGTGCGCCGCAGGCGTGCGCAGGCGCGGTGCCGCGATTGGAGGGCGGTCTGGCTCCCGGACCTTAGCCTCAGGAGCCGAGTGGGGTTGGGGCGGTGCCTGTGGTTAGGGCAGTCGAGGCCCTTCCGGTTTTAGAGCTCAGATCAGCACACAATATTAACGTTTGCCACCTGCTGGTGCGCGGAAAACCAGGAAAGACGTTTGTCCCTGATGGTGGCAGGGGAAGAACTTAGGTCATCGGGAGGCGGGAAGGGCACGGACTTTGGAACCAGGAAGAGATTTTAATTCTGCCGCTACTGCTACACCGCTGTGTGACTTTGCACATTTTGCATCCCCTCCCTAGGCCTCAGGCTCCCCGTCTGTAAAATAAGGGGCCAGCACTTGCCTTATTTGGTGGTTGAAAGGACGGAGTGAGATACAGACCTTCTTCAGCTGAGGACTCCACTTATTCACGGGAGAAATTTAGTGATTCCTCGGGAGGCGTTTAATCAGGGTTCAGGGTTCTCCAGCGACACAGAACCAAGAGTATATATTATATATACATATACACGCATACACACACATATATGCATACATATATATATACACACACACACATTTTATATATATATGTGTATATATATATATATATATATATATACACATACATATATATACACACACACACACGTTTTATTATAAAGCAATTGGCTCACGCAATTATGGAGGCTGGCAAGTCCGAAATCCACAGCCTGGAGAGCCGGCAAAGCTGACGGCTACAGTTCCATTCCCAAGGCCCTCGGGTGGAGACCCAGGAGAGCTGACAGTGCAGATGAGGTCTGAAGGCGGGTTGCTGCAGAACTGCTTTGTGCTCGGGGAGACTGTTCTTTTTGTTCTAACCGGGCCTTCAACTGATTGGGCGAGGCCCACCCACATTACGGGGGCAGTCTGTTCACTGAAAGTTCAGAGTTAGGTGTTACTCTCGTCGAAAACCACACTACAGATTGACACGTAAAGTTAACCATCACAACCACCACCTCAGGCCAACCCTGGGGACTGAGAACGCATGTGGCCTGGCAAACTGACCATCTCCGGTGCGGAGTCTGCATTCCCGCTCCGTGGCGAATTGGACCTCCTGGCCATTTAGTAGGATGACCCCCCTCCATCTGAACGTCCTAATCTACAAAATGAGGACACACGATGATCTGAGGACTCTAACAGAGCAATTCAGGAATTACTGAAGCAGCATTGAAGGGCTGTTCCTTGGAGCAGGGATAACCAGTCGCCTGTGAGTTAACTTGTTGCCGCTAAACCCAGCAGAACACGGGTTCTCAGCGAGCATAGGGTTTGAAGGTCGCAGGTTCTGGGGCCGGCCAGCCTGCTCGAATCCTGGCTCTTCCACTCACTGTGTGGCCAAGGGTTGATCGCTTCACCTCTCTGAGCCTTGTCCTTCTCACCTGTCAAAGGAGATGCCTGATGGACTTGAGTGTGGATTAACTGGGAAGCCATGGGTGGCGGGTACGATGTCCCCATAGTGAGCCTCAAAAACCTATCAGCCGTTATTATTCCTTTCTAGACCTCCATCCCCCTCGCCTCTGAACAAGACCGTTTCTCTGTGGGTGAATGTGCCACAGCAGTGTGGGTCTGAAACCAAAGCTTTAGGACCCCAACTCACATTGCGCATCCTCGTTCACCTTCGAGATGGCAGAAGCTATAAAATTAACATCTCAAACGTCTCTCTTGCCAATGGGGTGCTTTGCCATGGGAAGCAGGTGTCAAAAGAACTCACACTACACTGGGGAAGGGTTCCTCTTTCTGGGATGAAGAGATTTGAACTGATCACCGAGAAAGGAGCACCTGCCATGAAGGACAGGCTAGGCCCTGGGGTGCTGTAGGGAAGGGCTCTGGGACTTGGGGTGCTGTGGGGCTGGGGGCTGGGTCCTGGGGTGCTGTGGGGGTGGGGCTGGGCCCTGGGGTGTTGTAAGGGAGGGGTCTGGGACTTGGGGTGCTTTTGGGGGGGAGGGGCTTGGGTCTTGACAGACACCCATGTGGCTGGAGCTTTGTGGACCAATGGGTAGATAGTATGTGATGAGGACCATGGAAAGGAGTCTGGATGCATTCATAGTGCAAATGGGGTGCTTTACAGTGACCTGATTCCCCTGCGTTCTAGAAAGTCCTCTGCATACCGCGTAGAGAATGGATTGTGGCGGGAACTGCGGTCAGGAGGCTACTGCAATAGTCCAGGCAGGGGTGGTGGGCCTGGACCAGAACGCTGACACAGGGGGAGCCGAGGGGCAGGCCCACTTGAGCATTCTGGAGATAAAGCAAGGAGGTCAAAAGGAAAATACTTCTAGTTGTTAGATTAAGTCCCGGGGATGTAATGTGCAGCGTGGTGACTACAGTTCACGACACTGGGTTGTCTACTTCAAAGTGGCTAAGAGAGCGGATCTTAGAAATTCTCATCCCAAGAAAGCAATATCTGCAACTCTGTGTGATGATGCGTGTTAGCAGAATCCACTGTGGAAACCCTTCCATGATATACACATATATCAGATCCTTATGTTGTGCACCTGGAAGTAATCCAAAGCTAGAGGTCAGTTCTAGCTCAACAAAACGGAAGGGAAACTGCATTGACTCGTCTCTGGTTACTATAGCTACTGATGGTAGAAATTCTAGAACTCCATTGTTGGGAAGAGCCTCAGGGCTTTGGATTTCAGAGCTAGAAGCAGCCAGTCTGGTAGGATTGCTCCTATCTGCCTGATTTCCCATTACCTTTCTTACAGAGGGAGGGCCTGAGGCCTGGGGAGGGTGGGTGCCCATGCTGGGCTGTACGACTTATAGATGGTGGGTGCCCATGCTGGGCTGTACGACTTATAGATGCCAAAGTTGCTTCCGGGAAAACGAAGCACCAGATCCAGGCTCTTTCCCCCCCGCCGCCCCAACCCCCCTCCCAGTTCTGCTTATATAATCCACCCTCTTCCTAAAGCAGGGATATCCCAGATCGCTGCTTTGTCTCAGCCTCCCCTGGAACCCTTCCAGTGATGGAGAGCTCACCCCTTTGTGAGGAACCTGCTCCATTTCCACTCAGCCAAGGTAGATCATTCTCCCATCTACGGCCTCGAACCCAGCTCGGGTTCCGTTCTGTGAGCCACAGAGCAGCCCGTTCCCTCTTTCCAGAATTTCAGGTGATTTCAAAATGTCCACCTCCCCCTTTGGGGCCTTCTTTTCCAGGCTACACACACTTCGTGAACAGCGGGACCTCCTAACCTGTAAGTTGCCACCCCTCCCCCGACTGCCCCTGTCGGGAGGGAGAAGCCGCTTCGCTTTGGCAGCAGAGGTGAAGACGGCTTCGTAGAGCAGCCTGGCCCGCGTGACAAAGCCGAGTCTGTCTGGTATCGGCTCCAGCTGTGAGTCACTGGCTATCCTTATTTCAAGGGCAGCACTGCGCCTTGAGAGCTCCTGTTCCCTGGCCGATGAAGCAGCTGGAAGAAACATGATCTAGGCATCCAGAGGCCCGTGCAAAATGCAAGACCGAGCTGAGCGTCCTAGGGGAAGCTGAGCGAGGGCTTGGCGGGGTGGGTGCTCTCGCGTGTCCTCGTCACCACGTGGCATTCACCTTTGTCTTCTGGTTGGTTTCTCGTGTTTCTCTTCTCAGCAGGGTGGGGAATTGTGCAACCGGTTTTATTTTCTGATGCAATGTGGGGTTGTCCTGTCTTACTTAACTAAATGAGCTCACCGAAAACAGAGCCTTGGTTGAGTCGTTCCCAAACACCGTTGGTTTCCCTGGACATTCCCTTTTGGTCTGTCTTCAGGGCTCAGCTCTGTGATGCTGGAGGAGTTAGGATTGGCCCTTTTTCACAGGTCTCCATCAGAACTTACAACTTGTGCAGTGTCCCAGTGGAGGACCTGGGGTGAGCCCTGTGGAGCCCAGAATGTTCCGGGGAAGGCACTGAATGCAATGGATGTCAAGGGGAAGACTGAGCTCGCCACTCTCCTGCCTGGTTTGGCCAAAGACCCCACTCCCAGCTGCTGTGATGGACCTTCTGGGCTTCCATTGTCAGAAAGGGGCAGCCCTGGGCCCAGAGAGCTGGACTGGAGTCATGGCCCCACCACTGAACAGCTGTGGCCTTGGAAATATTATGTGGCCTCCCTGTGCCTTAGACTTCTCTTGGGAAAGGTAAGAGCATGGGTAGCTCCTATCTCCTCAGGTCTGTGAGGGTAGAATGAGACACTGAAGAGCTTTCTGTATAGTAGGCACTCTACAGAAGTACAGCGAGTGTCAGTGTTTTGCTTTTAAATTTGGAACCACTGAGAGAAAGTCTAAGACTTAGGGAGTATCCAAGATGGCGACACAGGAAGACCCTGAACTCACCTCCTCCCATAGACACACTGAATCCACGCCTACCTGTAGGGCAATTCCTCCTGAAGAAAAACTGAGGGCTGACTGAACAGCTTCTGCACAACGGAGGACAGAGGGACCACACAGAATGGCAGGAGAGACGGAGAATGGGAACAATGGGAAGCCCAGCCTCTACTCTGAAAGCCACAGTGGGGAGGGACCCCTAAAGGACCTGCCTGCAGATTCGCCCGCCCTGAGACACAGCAAAAAATAGTGGCAGCTTAAGGGGCAATGAGACTAGAAGGGAAGGAAACCCATTCACTAACTCTAGGGTGTCCACCAAGTGGGGGACTGCTGGAACTCCGAGTCAGAGGGGCTTATAAATGCCACTGTTTACATTCCCCCTCCACCTCCATAGCACAGACAGCAGCAGGGTCTGGGCGCCTTAGTCAGCCTGTTGCTTCAGTGAGACCCAGGCCCCCGGTCCACACCAGCTCCAGCTAATCCCCTAGCTGCCCCTCCCCCCCTCCCCCCCCCCCCCCCCCCCCACCGACCTGCACCTGCCTGAGCTCTAGCCATCCCACCAGTGCAGCCCCAGCATGGAACACTCTGGAACACCACCCCCCAGTGCCTACTTCAGCTCCAGCCATCTCGCCAGGGTGCCCCCTGTACAGAGCACCTGGGGACACTCTGGTCCACACCTGCTTCAGTTTCAGCCATGTCACCACAGTGGCCCCAGCGTGGAGTGCCCCAGGACTCCCGGCTCATGTAGACAGCCAGGCAAAGCCAGCGGGCACATGCAGTCTACACAGGGACTATTTCTATACAAGCCCGCTCCTTCAAGACTGGAAGGGGTAGTTATTTTGCCCGATTCATGGAAACAAACACAGAAAGTCAAACAAAATGAGGAGACAGAGGAAAATGCCCCAAAGGAAATAAGACAAAACTCCAGAAGATGAACCCAATGAAATAGAGATAAGCAATGTACTTGATAAAGAGTTCAAAGTAACGGTCGTAAAGATGCTCACTGGACTCGAGAGAGGAGGGGAAGAACCCAGTGAGAACTTCAAAAAATAGATGGAAAATATGAAAAAGAAGCATCAGGGTTTAAGAATATAATAACTGAAATGAAAGAATACACTACAAGAAATCAGTAGTAGATTAGAGAATGCAGAAGAATGGGTCAGTGATCTGGAACACAGAGTAATAGAAAACACCCAAGCTGAACAGCAAAAAAGAAAAAGAATTTTAAATTTAAAAACTGAGCATAGGTGGGGGCACTGGGTGGCTCAGTTGGTTAAGAGTCTGACTTTGGCTCAGGTCATGATCTCGTGGGTTGTGGGTTCAAGCCCCACCTCGGGCTCTGTGCTGACAGCTCAGAGCCTGGAGCCTTCTTCGGATTCTATGTCTCCCTCTCTCTGCCCCTCTACTGCTTGTGCTCTCTCTCTCAAAAATAAACAAACATTAAAAAAAAAAAAAAAAGACTGAGCATAGTTTAAAGGGACCTCTAGTACATCAAGCACACTAACATTCACACTATAGGGATCCAGGATTGGGTGGTGGGGCGGGGGAGGTAAGGAGCAGAAAACTTATTTGAAGAATTAATAGCTGAAAATTTCCCTAATTTGGGGAAGAAAACAGACATCCAGATCCAGGAAGTACAGATAGCCTCAGACAAGAACCTAAGGAGGTCAATATCAAGATACATAATAATTAAAATGTCAAAGATTAGGGGCACCTGGGTGGCTCAGTCCGTTGAGCATCCAACTTTAGCTTAGGTCATGATCTCATGGTTTGTGGGTTCAAGCCCCATTTCAGGCTCTGTGCTGACAGCTCAGAGCCTGGAGCCTGCTTCAGATCCTCTGTCTCCCTCTCTCTCTGCTTCTCCCCCACTCAAGCTCTTTCAAAAAATGAAACATTAAAAAAAATAAAATGTCAAAGGTTCAAGATAAGGAGAGAATCTTAAAAGCAGCAAGAAAAAAGCAGCCGGTTGCAAATAGGGAAGCCCCCATAAGGCTATAAGTTCAGTTTTCAGCAAAAACTTTGAATATATTATCCTGCTCCCTCTGGCCTATAAAGTTTTTGCGGAAAGGAAAAAATCAACAACCAAGAATACTCTGCCTGGCAAGATTATCATTCAGAATTGAAGGAGAGATAAAAAGTTTCCCAAACAAAAATTTAAAGGAGTTCATCACCACTAAACTGACCATACATGAAATGTTAAAGGGACTTCTTTAAATGGAAAAGAAAAGGCCACAGCTAGAAGAAAATTATAAAAGGAAGAAATTTCACACGTAAAAAGCAAACATGTAGTGGGGCACCTGGGTGGCTCAGTCGGTCAAGCGTCCGACTTTGGCCCAGGTCATGATCTCGTGGTTTGTGGGTTCGAGCCCCGTGTCGGGCTCTGTGCTGACAGCTCAGAGCCTGGAGCCTGCTTGGGATTCTGTGTCTCGCTCTCTCTCTCTCTGCCCCTCCCCTGGTCACGCTCTGTCTCTCTCTGTCTCAAAAATAAATCAAACATTAAAAAAAATTTTTTTAAAGAAAGCAAACATAGTAAAGTTAGTAGGTCAATCACTTATAAAGCTAGTATGATGGTTAAAAGCAAAGTAGTAAAGCCAATTATGTGTTAGGGGATCCACAAAATAACAAGATGTAAAATACGACATCATATACGTAAAACATGTAGAGGGGGAAGAAAATGTGGTGCTTTTAAAATGTGTTGGAGGGGCGCCTGGGTGGCGCAGTCGGTTAAGCGTCCGACTTCAGCCAGGTCACGATCTCGCGGTCCGGGAGTTCGAGCCCCGCGTCGGGCTCTGGGCTGATGGCTCGGAGCCTGGAGCCTGTTTCCGATTCTGTGTCTCCCTCTCTCTCTGCCCCTCCCCCGTTCATGCTCTGTCTCTCTCTGTCCCAAAAATAAATAAAAACGTTGAAAAAAAATTAAAAAAAAATAATAAAATGTGTTGGAACTTAAGGACCACCGACTTACCACAGACTGCCACTTGGGATGTTACATACGAACTTCACGGTAACCACAAATCGAAACCTATAAAAGGTACACTAAAGAAAGAAAAGAATCTGAGCATAATGCTAACGTCATTAATCACAAAGAAAGAGAGCAAGAGAAGAGAAACAGAGCCAAAATACAAAGACAACCAGAAAACAATTAGCAAAATGATAATAAGGACATGCTTCTCAATAATTAAGTGTAAATGGTCTAAATGCTCCAGTTAAAAGACACAGTGTGACAAGACCCATCTGGGGAATTCTGGGCCGAGACGGTGATGCAGGAAAACCATGAACTCACCTCCTCTGTGGACACACCGAGTCTATACCTATAGATACAGCAATTCCCCTGAAGAAGAACTGGGACTGATTGAACAGTTTCTGCACAAGAGACAGAGAGACCACATGGAGAACTGCAAGAGACATAGAGACACAGTAATGCAGGGAACCCCCCACCCCCACCCCAGCCCCATCTGTGAACTGCAATGGGGGAGGCATAGTACAGAGACATCCTGAGCAGATTCGTCTGCCCTCGTGCACAGAAAAAATACACTGCAGTTAAAAGGGGCAACTAGAATACAGAGGAACCAGCCCTAGAACCCTGCCAAATGGCAAGGGAGCTGCTGGAACTCTCTCTGGGTCAGAGGGGCTGGTGAGCACCATGGTTTAGGTTCCCTCTCCAACTTAATAGCATGGATGGGAGTCCTAGCCAGCCTACCACCTCTGTAAACCTTGGGCCCCCAGCACATCGGTCTTAGCCATCCCACCAAGGTGGTCCCCATGTGTCACAACCTGGGACACCCCAGATCATTCACTACAGTTCTGGCCACTATGCCAAAGTGACATAGGCAAAGTACCCCGGAACACTCTAGGGCCACACTGCTTTGGCTCCAGATGGCTTGCTAGGGCACCCCTGGCACAGAGCACCCAGTGCCTCCTAGCTCATGCCTACTTTGGCTGCAGCCACCACACCAGAATCCCTGCACTGAGTACCCTTGGACCCCACCCTGGTCTGCGCCCCACATAGCTTCAGCCACCCCACCAGGGTGCCTTCTATGCAGAGAGCCCTGTGACCCCTTGGGTTGCACTTCAGCTGCCCTACCAGGGTGCCTTCTGTGCAGAGCCATCGGGCCACCCTGGCTCAAGCGCATTTCAGCTGGGCCACCCCACCAGGGCAGCCCCAGCAAGGGGTGCCCCAACCCCAGCCCATGCAAGCCACAGCTCTAGCCAACCGGCCAAAGTCACCAGGCACAAGCGCTCTACACAGGGAATAACCACACACAAGACCATCCCTTAAGGTTAAGAAAAGTAGCAGTCCCACCCAATTCACAGAAACAAACACAGAAAGCCAAACAAAATGAGGAGACAGAGGAATATGCTAAAAACGAAAGAACAAGAGGTGCCTGGCTGGCTCAGGCAACAGAGCACGCGACTCTTCATTCCAGGGTTGTGAGTTCAAGCCCCACACTGGGTGTAGAGATTACTTAAAAATAAAATTGATAAAAAATAAAATAAATAAATAATAAAGTATATAATAACAAACAATAAATAACAAAGGACCAAAATAAACAAAATCACTAATGAAGGAGGAAAAAGAACCACCAACACCACAGAAATACAAACTGTGAAAGAATATTATGAAAACCTATATGCCAACAAATTCAACAACTTAGAAGAAATGGATATGTTCCTAGAACTATATCATCTTCCAAAACTGAAGCAGGAGGAAATAGAAAATTTGAACAGACCAATTACCAGCAATAAGATTGAATCAGTTGTCAAAAAACTACCAACAGAGGGCACCAGACTGGCCCAGTTGGTAGAGCATGTGTCTCTTACTCTCAGAAGTTCAAGCCCCACACTGGGCACAGAGATTACTTAAAACAAAACAAAACAAAACAAAACAAAACAAAACAAAAACCCCCAAAATTCCCAACAAAAGTCCAGGACCAGATTGCTTCACAAATTCTATCAAGTATTTAAAGAAGAGTTAATATACATTCTTCTTAAACTATTCCAAAAATATAAGAAAACTTCCAAATTCATTCTGTGAGGCCAGTATCACCCTGATACCAAAACCAGATCAAGATACCACACACAAACACACACACACACACACACACACACACACACACAAAGGAGAACTACAGGCCAATATCTCTCATGAATATAGATGCAAAAAAATCCTCAATAAAATATTAGCAACTGAAACCAACAATACATTAAAAAATTATATACCATGATCAAGTGGGATTTATTCCCAGGATGCAAGGGTGGTTCAATATTAACAAAACAATCATTGTGATATGCCACGCCAATAAAAGAAAGGATAAAAATCATATGATTATTTCAATAGATACAGAAAAAGCATTTGACAAAGTATAAACATCCATTCATGATAAAACCCTTTACAAAGTAGATCTAGAGGGAATATACCTCAACATAATAAAAGCCTTCTATGAAAAACCCATAGTCAACATCATACTCAAATAGTGAAAAATTGAGAGCTTTTCCCCAAGATCTGGAACAAGATAAGGATGTCTGCTCTCACCACATAAAAAAAAATTTTTTTAAATGTTTATTTGTGTGTGTGTGTGTGTGTGTGTGTGTGTATGTGTGTGTGTGAGAGAGAGAGGGGGGGGAAGGGGGAGAGGGGGAGAGGGGGAGAGGGGGAGAGGGAGAGAGGGAGAGAGGGAGAGAGGGAGAGAGGGAGAGAGGGAGAGAGGGAGAGAGGGAGAGAGGGAGAGAGGGAGAGAGGGAGACAGAGGATCCAAAGCAGGCTCCGTGCTGTGAGTGCAGAGCCTGATGCAGGGCTTGAATTCACAAACCGTGAGATCATGACCTGAGCCGAAATAAAGAGTTGGTCACCTAACTGACTAAGCCACCCAGGTACCCCCACTTTCACCACTTTTATTCAACATAGTACTAGATGCTCTAGCCACAGCAGTTAAACAACAAAAAGAAAGAAGAGGCACCCAAATTGGAAAGGAAGAAGTAAAACTCTATTTGGGATGGCGTACTATATACAGAAAACCCTAAGACTCCACCAAAAAAACTACTTGAACTGATCAATGTAAAGTCACAGGATACAAAAATCAATGTATGGAAACCTGTTGCATTCCTATACACCAATAATGAAGCAACAGAAAGTGAAATTAAGAAAAAAAAAATCCCATTTACAATTACACCAAAAACAATAAGATATCTAGGAATGAAAGTAACCAAAGAAGTGAAAAACCTATACTTTGAACACTATAAAACCCTGAGGAAAGAAATTCAAGACTATACAAAGAAATGGGAAGACATTCTATGCTCGTGGGTTGGAAGAACCAATACTGTTAAAATGTCCATTCTACCATAAGCAATCTACAAATTCCTTGCAATCCCTATCAAAATACTAACAGCATTTTTCTCAAAACTAGAACAAATAGTACTAAAATTTGTATGGAACCACAGAAGGCCCCAAATAGACAATCCACAGAAAGAAGAATAAACCTGGAGGTATCATAATTTCAGATTTCAAGATATATTACAAAGCTGTACTAATCAAAGCAGTATGGTACTGGTACAAAAACAGACACATAGATCAATAGAACAGGGCCCAGAAATAAACCTATTCTTATGTGGTCAATTAACCTATGACAAAGGAGACATGAATATACAATGGGGAAAAGACAGTCTCTTCAATAAATGGTCCTGGGAAAACTGGAGAGCTACAAGAAAAGAATGAAATCGGACCACTTTCTAACACTCTATAAAAAAATAAACTCAGAATGGATTAAAGACCTAAATGTGAGGCCAGAGACCATAGAACTCCTAGAAGAGAGCACAGGTAGTAGTTTCTCTGACATCAGTTATAGCAACATTTTCTAGATAGGTCTCCTGAGGCAAGGGAAATAAAAACTATTGGGACTACATCAAAATAAAAAGTTTCTGCACGGCAAAGGACACAGTCAACAAAACTAAAAGGCAACCTACTGAATGGGAGAAGATATTTGCAAATTACATATGTAATAAAGAGTTAGTACCCAAAATATATAAAAAATGTATACAGCTCAACACCAGAAAGCAAATAATCCAATTAAAAATGACAGAAGACCTAAACAGACATTTCTTCAAAGAAGACATACAGATGGCCAAAAGACACATGAAGAGATGCTCAACATCAGTCATTATCAAGGAAATACAAATCAAAACCACAATGAGATATCACCTCGCACCTGTGAGAATGGTTAGAATAAACCAAGAAGCAACGAGTGTTGGCAAGGATATAGAGAAAAAGAAACCCTCATGCGTTGTTTCTTGGTGGGAACACAAACTGGTCCAACTACCATGAAAAAGAGTAGGGAGCTTCCTCAAAGAATTAAAAAAAGAACTACTGTATGATTCAATATACTACTGCATATTTATCCAAAAATTACAAAAACACTAATTTGAAGGGATACATGCACCCCTATGTTTATTGCAGCATTATTTATAATAGTCAAACTATGGAAGCAGCCCAAGTGTCCATCAACAGATAAATGGATAAAGAAATAGTGGTGTATGTATGTATATATATGTATACATACACAGAATATTATTCAGACAATCTTGCCATTTGCAACATGGATGGAGCTAAAAAGTATTATGCTAAGTGAAATAAGTCAGAGAAAGACAAATACAATATGATTTCACTCTCATGTGGAATTTAAGAAACAAAACAAGTGAACAAAGGAAAAGGAGAGAGAGAGGCCAAGAAACAAACAATTATACAGAACAAATTGATGGTTACCAGAGGGGAGGTGGGTGCAGCAATGGGTGAAATAGGTGAAAAAAATATGCTAATTCAATGACTCTTACAGCTATTGTATCTTTGGAGCTTAATAAAAACAAACAAAACAAAAATAAAACAAAAAGCCTTGCATTTGGGGTTTGGTAACCTTAAGGAACCTGAAAGAACTACCCAAGAGAATCACCTAAAAAAACCCAACAACAGCCACAACAACCACAACAACAAAAACTTCCCAAACAAAAATTAAGAGAGTTCATCACCACTCCACTGACATTACAAGAAATGTTAAATGGACTTCTTTAAGTGAGAAAAAAAGCCATAATTAGAAGAAAATTATGAATAAAAATGTGTAAAATATGACAACATGTATATGAAATGTGGAAGCGGGAGTAAAAAAAAAATTTTTTTTAGAATGTGTTTAAACTTAAGTGACCATCAACTTAATATAGACTGCTACATATTTAGGATATTACATATACACCTCATGGTAACTATAAATCAAAAACCTATAACAAATACACAAAAAATAAAGAGAAAAAAAGCCAAGCATAACCTTATAGGAAGTCTTCAATCACAAGAAAAGAGAACAAGAGAAGAAAGGAATAAGAAGAACTACAAGAAAAAACAGAAAACAAAGAACAAAGTGTCAATAAGTACATACATATCAATAATTACTTTATATATAATTGTTTAAATGCTCCAAAAAAAGATAGCAGAATTGATTTAAAAAAAAAAAAAGACCATGCAGCAGCCTGCAAGGGACTCAACTTAAGGTTTACTGATACATACAGTGGAGGGAAAGTGGAGGGAAAGTGGAGGGAAAGTGGAGGGTTAGAAAAAAATTCTGCCTTCAAATGGAAGTGAAAAAAAGAAGCTGGGGTAGCAATACCTATAGTAGACTAATTAGACTTTAAAACAAAGACTGTAACAAGAGGCAAAAAAGGGCATTATGTAATGATAAAGGAATTAATCCATCAAGAGGATATACCAACTGTAAATATCTATGCACCCAACATAGGAGCACCTAAATACATAAAGCAGATATTAACAGACATAAAGGGAGAAAGCGATAGTAATACATCAATAATAGGGGACTTTAACATCCCACTTACATCAGTGGGTACATCATTCAGACAGAAAATCAATAAGGAAGTAGTGTTCTTGAATGACACATCAGACCAGGTGGACTTAACAGAACATTCCATCCCAAACCAACAGAATACACATTCTTTTCAATTGGTTGTGGAACATTTTCCAGGATAGATCACATATGGCCACAAAACAAATCTCAATAAATTGAATAAGACTAAAATCATATCATGCATTTTTCCAACCACAGCCATATGTAACTAGAAATAAATTACAAGAAAAAACTGAAAAACACAAATGTGTGAAGGCCAATAACAAATGGCTAAATAACCAATGGGTCAACAAAGACATCAAAGAGGAGATGAAAATGAAGACAAACGGTCCAAAATCTTTGAGATGCAACAAAAGTAATTTGAAGAGGAAATTTATGGTGGTATAGGTCTACCTCAAGAAATAAGAAGAAGCTCAAATAATCTAGTCTTACACCTCAAGGAACTAGACAAAGAAGAACAAACAAAGCTCAGGGTTGTAGAAAGAAGGAAATAATAAATATCAGAACAGACATAAATGAAACAGAGACTAAAAAACCAATAGATTAATAACACCAAAAGCTGGTTCATTCACAAGATAAAATTGATAAACCTTTAGACAGACTCACCAAGAAAAAGAGGACCCAAATAAATAAAATGAGAAATGAAAGAGGAAAAGTAACAATCAACACAACAGAAATACAAAGGATTATAACAGACAGGTATGCAAATTTTTTGCCAACAAATTGGACATTCTAGAAGAAATGAATAAATTATTAGACATGTACGATCTTCCAAGTCTGAATCAGAAAGAAAGAACAAATCCAAACAAATTACTAGTAAAAAAATTAATAATTAATTTAAAAACTCAACAAACAAAAGTCTAGGATCAGATGGATTCACATTGGTGAATTCTACTAAATATTCAAAGAAGAGTTAATACTTATTCTTCTCAAACTATTCCACAATATAGAAGAGGAAGGAAGCTTCCAAATGTATTCTACAAGGACAGTATTACCTGGAAACCAAAACCAGACAATGACACTACCAACAAAACAAAACAATGCCCCCTCCCCTAGCCCTGCAAAACTAGTCAATATCCCTCATGAATACAGATGCAAAAATCCTCAAGGAAATATCAAACTATATTCAACAACACATTAAAAGGATCATTCACCACAATCAAGTGGGATTTATTCCTGGCATACGAGGATGGTTTAATATTTGCCAAATCTATGTCATACACCACACTAACAAAACAAAGGATAAAATCATATGATCATCTGAATAGATGTAGAAAAAGCATTTGATAAGATTCAACATCTGTTCATAATAAAAACTTTCAATAAAATAAGGTTAGAGGGAACATACCTCAACAAAATAAAGGCTATAAATGACAAACCTACAGCTAACATCACTCAATGGTGGAAAACTGAGAGCTTTTTCTCTAAGATCAGGAACGTGCCAAGAATATTGACTGCCACCACATTTATTCAATACAGTACTGGAAGTCCTAGCCACAGCAATCAGACAAGAAAAAGAAATAAAAGCCAACCAAATTGGTAAGAAAAAGTTAGACTGTCACTTTTTTACAGATGACATAATATATATAAAAAACCCTAACAACTCCATCAAAAAATTATTAGAAGAATTCAGTAAAGATGTATTATACAAAATTAATACCCAGAAATCAGTAGCATTTCTATACACTAATAACAAAACAGCAGAAAGAGGAATTAAGAAAGCAATTCATTTATAATTTTATCAAAAAGAATAAAATACTTAGGAATAAACTTAGCCAAAGAGGTGAAAGACTTGTGTTTTGAAGGCCATAAAATTGTTGAAAGAAACTGAAGGTGACATAAACAAATTGAAAGATTTACCATACTCATGGAGTGGAAGAATTCATATTGTTAAAATATCCATATTACCCAAAGCAATCTAGACACACTGCAATTTTTATCTAAATACCAATAGCATTTTTCACAGAACTAGGACAAATAATTGTATGGGATCACAAAAGACCCGAAGTAGTCAACACAATCTTGAGAAAAAAGATGGAGATAACACAATCTCAGATTTCAAGATACACTACAAAACTAGTAATCAAAGTAGTATGGTAGTGGCACAAAAATAGACACATAGATTAACAGAACAGAATAGAAAACCCAGAAATAAACCCATGCTTACATGGTCAATAAATCTATGACAAAGGAGGGAAGAAACCTGAGTGTCCATCAATAGATGAATGGACAAGGAAGATGTGGTATACATATACAATAGAATATTACACAGCCATAAAAGGATGACAGTGTGCTATTTTAGACAACTTGGGTGGACTTAGAGACTATTATACTAAGTGAAATAAGTCAGACTGAGAATGACAAATATCATATGATTTCACTCATGTACGGAATCAACAAAAAACCCCACAAATGAATAAACAAACAGAAAGCAGAATCAGATCTATAAATCTGAACAATGAACAAACTGATGGATGCTAGAGGAAAGGGGTTGGGCAAAATGGGTGAACAGGAGTGGGAGATATGGGCTTCTAGTTATGGAATAAGTTACAGGGATAAAAGTCACAGCATGAGGGATATAGTCAAAAATGATATATGGAGATTGATGGTAGCTACACGTCTGGTGAATGTAGCAAACTGTATAAACTTGTGGAATCACTATGCTGTATACCTGAAACTAATGCAACAATGTGTGTTAGCCATATTAATAAGATCTATGACAATTGAGGCAAAAATATACAATGGGGGAGAGTCTCTTCAATAAATGGTGTTGGATACCAACAAATTGGACACACTAAAATAAATGGGTAAATTCCTAGAAACATATAACCTACAAAAACTGAAACAGGAAGAAAAAGAAAATTCGAATAGACCAAATTACCAGCAATGAAGTTAAATCAGTCATCAAAAACTCCCAACAAACAAAGTCCAGGACCAGACATCTTCACAGACAAATTCCATCAACCATTTACAGAAAAGTTAACTATTCCAAAAAAAAGAAGAAAAATTTCCAAATTCATTCTGTGAGGCCAGTATCACCCTGATACCAAAATCAGATAAAGACACCACACAAACACACACACACACACACACACACACACACACACACACACTCACACACACAAAACACACACACACACACACGGGAACTATAGGCCAATATCTCTTATGAACATAGATGCAAAAATCAACAAAATATTAGCAAACTGAATCCCACAATACATTGAAAAAAATCATGCATCACAATAAAGTGGAATTTATTCCCAGGATGCAAGGGTGGTTCAGTATTCATAATCAATCACCATGATACCTCACATCAATAAGAGAAAGGATAAAAACCATGATTATTTCAATAGATGCAGAAAAAGCATTTGACAAAGTACAACATCCATTCATGATAAAAATCATCTACAAAGTAGGTTTAGAGGGAACATACTTCAATGTAATAAAAGCCTTATATCAAAAATCCAGAGGCCAAAATCTGTAAAGAACTTATCAAACTCAACACCCAAAAAACAATCCAGTGAAGAAATGGGCAGAAGACATGAACAGACACTTTTACAAAGAAGACATCCAGATGGCTAACAGACACATGAAAACATGCTCAACATCACTCATCATCAGGGAAATACAAACCAAAACCACAGTGAGATACCACCTCAGACCTGTCAGAATGGATAAAATTACCAATTCTGGAAACAACAGATGTTGGTGAGGATGCAAAGAAAGGGGAACCCTTTTGCACTGCCTGTGGGAATGCACACTGGTGCAGCCACTCTGGAAAGCAGTATGGAGGTTCCTCAAAAAATTAAAAATAGTAATTGCACTACTAGGTATTTATCCAAACGATACCAAAATGTTGATTTGAAAGGGCATGTTCACCCCAATGTTTATAGCAGTACTATCAGCAATAGCCAAATTATGGAAAGATCCCAAATGTCCACTGACTGATGAATGGATAAAGAAGATGTGGGGTGTGTGTGTGTGTGTGTGTGTGTGTGTGTGTGTGTGTAATGGAATATTACTCAGTGATCAAAAAGAATGAAATCTTGCCATTTGCAACAACATGGATGGAACCAGAGTGTATTATGCTAAACGAAATAAGTTAGTCAGAGAAAGACGTATATCATATGATTTCACTCATATGTGGAATTTGGAAAACATGACAAATGAACATAGGGGAAGGGAAGGAAAAATAAGATAAAAACAGAGAGGGAGGCAAACCATAAGAGACTCTTAAATACAGAGAACAAACTGAGGGTTGCTGGCAGGGAGGTGGGCAGGGGAATGGGCTAAATGGGTGATGGACATTAGAGAGGGCACTTATTGGGATGGCCACTGGGTGTTGTATGTAAGTGATCGATCATTGAATTCTACTCCTGAAATCATGATTACACTATATGTTAACTAACTTGGATTAAATAAAATTTTTTAAAAAAGAAAAAAAATCCATAGCCAACAGCATTCTCAATGGTCAAAAAAGAAGAGCTTTCCCCCTAAGGTCAGGCACAAGAGAAGGATGTCCACCCTCACCACTTTTATTCAACATAAGTACTGGATGCTCTAGCCACAGCGATTAGACAGGAAGAAATAAAAGGCATCCAGGTTGGCAAGGAATAAGTAAAATGTTCACTATTTGCAGATGACCTGATACTATATATAGAAAACCCTCAAGATTCCATGAAAAAGACTACTAGAACCGACTAATGAATTCAGTAAGGTCACAGGATGCAAAATCAATATACAGAGATCTGGTGCATTTTCTACAGTAATAATGAAACAGCAGAAAGAGAAATTAAGAAAACAAACTCATTTACAATTGCACCAAAAATAATAAAATACTTAGGAATAAACCCAACCAAGGAGGTGAAAGACCTGTATTCTGAAAACTATAAAACACTGAAGACAGACATGGAAGGTGACACAAATAAAAAGACACCCCATGCTCATGGACTGGAAGAGCAAATATTGTTAAAATGTCCATACTATCCGAAGCAATCTGCAGATTAAAACGCAATCACTATCAAAATGCCAATAGCATTTTTCACAGAGCTAGAACAAACAGTACTAAAATATGTATGGAACCACAAAAGAACCCAAATAGCCAAAGCAATCCTGAAAAAGCTAAGCAAAGATGTAGGCATCGTGATTCTGGACTTCAAGCTATGTTACAAAGCTGTAGTCATCAAGACAGTATGGCACTGGTACAAAAACAGACACTCCGATCAATGGAACAGAGAGCCCAGAAATAAACCTACAATCATACGGTCAGTTGTTCTTTGACAAAGGAGTCAAGAATATGCAATGGGAAAAAGACCATCTCTTCAACAAATGGCGCTGGGAAAACTGGGCAGCAACACGCAAAAGAATGAAAATGGACCACTTTTTTACACCATACACGAAAATAAACTCAAAGTGTATTTAGGACCTAAATGTGAGACCTGATGCCATAAAAATCCTACAAGGAAGCACAGGCAGTAATTTGACATTGGCCTTAACAACATTCTTCTAGGTATGTCTCCTGAGGCAAGGGAAACAAAGACAAAAACAAACTGTGGGACTTCATCAAAATAAAAAGCATTTGTGCAGTGAAGGAAACCATTAACGAAATGAAAAAGCAACCTCCTGAATGGGAGAAGATATGTGCAAATGATAGATCTGGTAAGAGGTTAGCATTCAAAATGTATAATTTATACAACTCAACACCAAAGATATTAATAATCCAACTTTAAAAATGGGCAGAGAACCTGAATAGACATTTAAAGAAAATTTTTAGTGTTTATTTTTGAGAGACAGAAAGACAGAGTGTTAGTGGGGGAGGGGCAGAGAGAGAGGGAGATACAGAATCTGAAGAGGGCTCCAGGCTCTGAGTTGTCAACACGGAGCCCGGCGCGGGGCTTGAACTCACAAACTGTGAGATCACGACCTGAGCGGAAGTCGGAAACTTAACAGACTGAGCCACCCAGGCGCCTCTGAATAGACGTGTTTCTAAAGAAGACACACAGATGCCAACGGACACACGGAAAGATGTGCAACATCACTCATCATCAGTTTAATGACAACTGTAGGGTGACAGATGGTAGCTTCGCTTACTGTGATGGGCGCTGTGTAATGTACAGACTTGTTGAATCACTGTACTGTACCAGTTTCAGGTGTATGTGTCAACTCTACTTCAATTAAAGGGGAAAAAAGAATCATCTCAGTTTCTCCTCGAGCTGACCCTTGCCCCTGACCCAGGACTCCTGCCATCACACCGGCATGGTCTCCAGCGTCGGCTGGGAGCCCGCCTCTTCTATCCCTCTTCTGGGGTGGATGTTGCCACCAAGTTCACCACCGAGGAGCATTTCCACCAAGCTTCCCCTCCCCCTGCCCCATCTGTTCAGCACCCCCACCACGACCACCAGTCTGTGAGATCATGGAAAGTAGGGACTGGATTTTCCTTTTTTTTTTTTAAATTGAGGTAACACACATAGAACATAAAGTTTACCACTGGAATCATCTTTAATTGTACAATTCAGTGGCATTAATTACATTCATGACACTGTGCACGCGTTGCCACCATCCATCTCTAGATTGGTATCGCCCCAAACAGAAACGCAGTACCCATTAAGCATTAACTTCCAATCGCCCCTCCCTCTGCTCCTGGTAGCTTCTAACCCAGGCACCATGCCATCAATATTTTTTAATAATAATAAAAAAAGGACACAAAATCAATGTACAGAAATCAGTTTCATTCTTATACACTAATAATGAAGCAACAGAAAGACAAATAAAGAAACTGATCCCATTCACAATTGCACCAAGAAGCATAAAATACCTAGGAATAAACCTAACCAAAGATGTAAAAGATCTGTATGCTGAAAACTATAGAAAGCTTGTGAAGGAAATTGAAGAAGATACAAAGAAATGGAAAAACATTCCATGCTCATGGATTGGAAGAATAAATATTGTTAAAATGTTAATACTACCCAAAGCTATCTACACATTCAATGCAATCCCAATCAAAATTGCACCAGCATTCTTCTCGAAGCTAAAACAAGCAATCCTAAAATTTGTATGGGACCACAAAAGACCCCAAATAGCCAAAGTCAAGTTGAAGAAGAAAACCAAAGCGGGAGGCATCACACTCCCAGACTTTAGCCTCGACTACAAAGCTGTAATCATCAAGACAGCATGGTATTGGCACAAAAACAGACACACAGACCAATGGAATAGAATAGAAACCCCAGAACTAGACCCACAAACGTATGGCCAACTCATCTTTGACAAAGCAGGAAAGAACATCCAATGGAAAAAAGACAGCCTCTTTAACAAATGGTGCTGGGAGAACTGGACAGCAACATGCAGAAGGTTGAAACTAGACCACTTTCTCACACCATTCACAAAAATAAACTCAAAATGGATAAAGGACCTGAATGTGAGACAGGAAACCATCAAAACCCTAGAGGAGAAAGCAGGAAAAAACCTCTCTGACCTCAGCCGCAGCAATTTCTTACTTGATACATCCCCAAAGGCAAGGGAATTAAAAGCAAAAATGAACTATTGGGACCTCGTGAAGATAAAAAGCTTCTGCACTGCCAAGGAAACAATCAACAAAACTAAAAGGCAACCGACGGAATGGGAAAAGATATTTGCAAATGACATATCAGACAAAGGGCTAGTATCCAAAATCTATAAAGAGCTCACCAAACTCCACACCCGAAAAACAAATAACCCAGTGAAGAAATGGGCAGAAAACATGAATAGACACTTCTCTAAAGAAGACATCCAGATGGCCAACAGGCACATGAAAAGATGCTCAATGTCGCTCCTCATCAGGGAAATACAAATCAAAACCACACTCAGATATCACCTCACACCAGTCAGAGTGGCTAAAATGAACAAATCAGGAGACTATAGATGCTGGCGAGGATGTGGAGAAACGAGAACCCTCTTGCACTGTTGGTGGGAATGCAAACTGGCACAGCCTCTCAGGAAAACAGTGTGGAGGTTCCTCAAAAAATTAACAATAGACCTACCCTATGACCCAGCAATAGCACTGCTAGGAATGTACCCAAGGGATACAGGAGTGCTGATGCATAGGGCACTTGTACCCCAATGTTGATAGCAGCACTTTCAACAATAGCCAAATTATGGAAAGAGCCTAAATGTCCATCAACTGATGAATGGATAAAGAAATTGTGGTTTATATACACAATGGAATACTACGTGGCAATGAGAAAGAATGAAATACGGCCTTTTGTAGCAACGTGGATGGAACTGGAGAGTGTTATGCTAAGTGAAATAAGTCATACAGAGAAAGACAGAGACCATATGTTTTCACCCTTATGTGGATCCTGAGAAACTTACCAGAAGACCATGGGGGAGGGGAAGGAAAAAAAAGTTAGAGAGGGAGGGAGCCAAAACATAAGAGACTCTTAAAAACTGCCAACAAACAGGGTTGATGGTGGGTGATGGGTATTGAGGAGGGCACCTGTTGGGATGAGCACTGGGTGTTGTATGGAAATCAATTTGACAATAAATTTCATATTAAGAAATAATAATAAAAAAAGCTAGATACTAAACACATAGCTGTTGAATGAATGAATTACCCATTAAGGGAAGACAGGCACTGTTGTGTGACTATACAAATGGCAGCCGGGAAGGGGTAAATCTTGGCTGAAGATCCACATTCTGTGAAGAGTGAGCTTCACAAGCTGGAAAACATCAAACCCACAAGGAACGCTTGCCTTTCACACTGCTCACAAGCCAGAGAGTTTGTTGAAATCGTTGGAAACATTGGTCGTTTCTCTCTAAAAGTAATTGTGAAAATGGCTTCTTTGATGGTAGCCTCTCACTCATCCACTCACCCCTTCACCTCCCACCCCCATCCACCAACCCAGCATCCCAACCAACATCCACCCATCTGGCATCATCTACCTACGCTATAGCCACCGTCCCCCCACCTCTTCATCTACCTCACACCTTCCACTCCCCCATCACTTACTGCCGACCTACCTGAGCACCCTTCACCCACCCGTGCACCCCTCCATCCCACTTATGAGCCCATCTCTGGTGCTTGGGCACAGCCTCGTGGCCCATAGTGGCTCCCATTATTGGGAACCCATCTTAGGGTGCAGCCCAGACAGGGAGGTTTCTGAGGCTTCCTTCCAGACCTCACTGATTTGGGGATGCAGGAAGGGCCAGGCCCAGCCATAGGTTTGGTTTATTCCAAAGATCAGCCTGTGGATCTGTCTGGGCCGCCATGATTCTGTGCTTGAAAACTTTTCACCCACGGAGAGAGATGCAGGGTGTCTTAAAGGGCCCTGGAGCTGCTTCCCATTTTGCCTCTTTTCTCCATGCCCCCCAGGGATGGAATGTTGAGAGCTGGCTGGGACTTAAGTGTTGCTCTAGGAGCCTTATTTACAGAGGAGGAAACTGAGGCCCTAGCATCTCAATGTTCATCTGAGCCAGGGGCTACTGTTCTCAAGCGTCCAGCCTGAGACTCAGCACCCTGCCAGGTGACGAGACAGGACTCTGCTGCCCGTGGGCCTTCCCCTTCCCTTCCACCTCACGCAGGGGGAGGGTCCCGTGCACACACGCCCTGTGGTTGGGAGCAATCAGTTCTCGTCTCTGTGTCTTAAACACAGGGATGGCAACATCTGTTGAACAAGTCACATTGATGCCATGTGCGCTTTTCAGTTGCACTGGCTTCGGGTACCCCCGGACAGCCCCCTGTAGAAGTGGCCACATCAAATGGAAGCCAAAACACTGGTTCAGGAGAGAGAGATTTCCAAGAATTAGCCAGGTGGCGTAAGGACCTGACAGGTCCCAGTAAGAGAGAGTGAAACATAGCCATGGGCTCTCCCCACCCGCAGCTCTCAGCATATCACTAACACCTTCTAGGCTGTCCTTTCGAGACTGTGTCTGCATCAAAGCATCCTGCAGAATGTTATTCCTCTTGCCAGACAAACTTGAGCTGTTTCCCAAACTCAAAATCACACCTCGGAAGAGATTGCTTTGTCAATTCCCTGGCAAGTACATTTCCCGCTCTGCCACCAACAGATCCCCCATATCCTGCTATGGATTTGGCCTTCCTCAGACTCATTTGGTCCTTTTGGAAAAAAACGTACCTTGGAGATAAAAAGCAGGGAAAAGAGAGGAAATAACAGTGGAAATGCAAAAAACCAAAAGGCGGTGACCAGAATGTTAAAAGTCAATAAAATGCCGTTTGAAAGGTTCTTTTTTATACTCTGTTGTAACAAGTCCAAGGGATTAACGGAGACCCCTGCCTCCCTCCGGCAGTGCTAATGTTCCGTGGAGAGAGTGTTTTTACAAGTGGGCTCCATTTGCAATGACATTCTGAAACTTGAAACACTGCAGCTGATTTCACCGGTCGCCTGGACGTACGTATTTATGAGCCTCAGAACCTGCTTTCTGCTGCATACGTCCATCTTTGGCTCCCATTTTCCAGCCAGAGGATCAGAGGTGGGGTCAACTGTTGGACGGTGGGGATAGCTCTTAGAGCAATGAATTTTCTTTTTCCTTTTTAACAATCACTCTGCAGCAGACTAGCATTCAGGAAGATTAAGGAGCAGGAGAGGGTCCCACGGTTTGCAGAGCTTTGGGGACATCTTTAAAGATGTCTTTACAGCAAATTTTCCAATGTAGGAAGAGCCAGAAGCCACACCTGGAATGCAGTAATACGAGGACAGCTAATATTGTTCTTCTGGACAAATGATAACTGATCAAGTAAATTTCAAAGTGTGGGTTTAAGGGGAGCCTGGGTGGCTCAGTCGGTTAAGTGTCCAACTCTTGATTTCAGTTCAGGTCATGATCTCACAGATCGTGATATCGAGCCTCATGTCAGGCTTTGAGCTGATAGCGTGGAGCCTGCTTGGGATATTCTCTCTCTCTCTTTCGCTCTCTCTCTCTCTCTCTCTCTGCCCCTCCCCAGCTCATGCTCTCTCTAAATAAATAAACATTTAAAAAACCTCAAAATGTGGATTTAAAAAAGACACCTCATTGTATATATCAAAGTGAATAGCAGATAGCTGGAAGCTTTTATTTTACTTTTTTAATATTTATATTTTAGGCGGGGGGAGAGTGCAAGCAGGGGAGGGGCAGAGAGAGGGGGACAGAAGATCTGAAGCAGGCTCTGCTCTGACAGGCTGACAACAGTGAGTCCGATGTGGGGCCTGAACTCACCAACCACAAGATCATGATCTGAGCCGAAGTTGGACACTCAACTGACTGAGCCACCAGGTGCTGGGACAGTTGGAAGATTTAAACATAAAAATCAGCTACTTTATGTATGCTGCCTCATGGTGACAAGGTGATGGAAAATCCATCTTGAATTGGTTTATGTGACAGGGGAATATATTGGTTCAAGTAACTGAAAAAGACAAGGGGGTGCTAACAGTCACCAAGATCCATCCATCCATCCTTCCTTCCTTCCTCTCTTCCTCCCTTCCATCACTGGACTTTGTTCTCAGTCTGGCCAGTGACATCAGGTCCATGAAGCCCATCCTGCTCCTCTCTGGCTGCAGTATAAGCTCCGTTGCCTCTCGTGGGCATTGATTGGGTCACGTGCCTATCCCTGGGCAGGCACGAGTCCAAGTAGGCATGGACTCAACTTCAGCCAAAGGGCTTGGCTGAGGTGGGGGACCTGGTTGCGTAAAGGTAGAGTGGGCAGTGTCACCAGAAGAGGAGGATAAAGGTGAGTGGATTCTGGGTGGCAAGAACAAGAGGTGTCTCCTATATGTTAAGATACCTTCAGGGATCCCGCCAGGTGGCTCATGGGCAGAGCGTCTGACTTCAGCTCGCGGCAGGATCTCACAGTTTGTGAGCTCGAGCCCCACATTGGGCTCACTTCAGTCAGAGCAGAGCCCACTTTGGATGCTCCGTCTCCCTCTCTCTCTCTGCCCCTCCCCTGCTCATGCTCTCTTTCTCAAAAATAAACATTTCGAAGTTAAAAAACAAAGAAGGTAGCTTTAATGCCTTGTATGCCACGTGCCCCCTCGTTTCTCTTCAGAAATGCCATGGTTATTCTCGTGTGTTAATTCTTACAGGCAAGTTTCAAAATAAGTCTTTTCAGATTCTAAGGAAAAGAAAGCTTGTATCAGATTGAATTAAATTTACAGATGATCTCAGGAAAAAGGACATCCTTACCACATGAAGTCATCCTACCCCAAAACAGGAGGTAATTCTCTAGTCACTCAAATTTTCATTAATTTTTCTCAGGAGAGTTAAAAAAAACTTCTGTACGAGTCTTATATATTTCTTAAGTTTATTCCTTGAGGTCTTTGTTTTGTTTTTTAATTAACAGTCTTTATTTCCCCCCCAGCAATTTTAGGTTAGCAGAAGAATTGTGACGGAAGTACAGAGTTCTGGTATACCCACTCACTCTCTCCCCTCTGCCTAGATTCCCCCATTATTGACATCTCGCATTTGGGAGGTGCATTTGGTACACCTGATGAACAATATTGATACATTGTTCTTAACTAAGGTCTACAGATTACATTAGGGTTCACTCTGTATGGTATGTTCTGTGCGTTGGCCAATGTATATTGCCAGTTAACAGGATGCCCGGGTGGCTCAGTCAGTTAAGTGTCTGACTTTGACTCAGGTCATGATCTTGCGGTTTGTGAGTTCAAGCCCTGTGTCAGCTACTATGCTGACAGCCAGAGCCTGGAGCCTACTTCGGATTCTGGGTTTCCCTCTCTTTCCGCCCCTCCCCTGCTCACACTCTGTCTCTCAAAAGTAAATAAAAACATTAAAAATTTAAAAAAAAAATGCCATGTAACCACCACTATAGTACCCTATAGAGAAGTTTCACTGCCCTAAAAGACCCCTGAGCTCCATCAATTTATCTCTCCTTCCCTCCCCACCAGCCCCTGGTAACCACTGATGGTTTTCCTGTTTCTTTTCTTTTTTTTTTTTTTTTTAAACATTTTTATTTATTTTTGAGACAGAGAGAGACAGAGCATGAATGGGGGAGGGTCACAGAGAGAGGGAGACACAGAATCTGAAACAGGCTCCAGGCTCTGAGCTGTCAGCACAGAGCCTGACGTGGGGCTCGAACTCACGGACTGTGAGATCATGACCTGAGCCGAAATCCGACACTCAACCGACCAAGCCACCCAGGCGCCCCCGGTTTTCCTGTTTCTATCTATGGTTTTGCCTTTTCTAGAATGCCATATACTTGGAATCACACAGCTTCTTCTGGCTTCTTTGGCTTAGCAATAGGCATTTGTGATTTCTCTATGCCCTTCTGTGGCTTAAGAGCTCATTGCTTTTTATCACTGAATAAAGCCCATATGCATGTGAGCAGTTTATTTATCTGTTCTTTGGGATTTTTAAATGCATTTTTACGATGGTTTATAAGTGAAAATTTTCAGTAATGACTTCTAAGTTGCCTTGCCAGCTATGCACACTGTCTGTTAGCATCAAAGTTGTTTCTAGAGCTTTGTGGTGATGGGGCTGGGACTCTGGAAACTTTCTGGATACATTTATAGAATATGATGGCCATTGTAGTGATAATTAACTGTTTATTACATTACATAAATATGTTTTCTTTTTAGTAGGTAGAATAAGTTCTCGTCCCTCAGCAACGTAAAGATTTTTTTTTTAAGATTTTTCTTTTTAAAGTATTGTCTGCACTCAATGTGGGGCTTGAACTCACAACCCTGAGATCAAGAGCTGCATCCTTCTCCAACTGATCTAGCCCCACCTTAGCAACTTAGACTGTTGTCTATACTGACTGTACTGTGCATTGTATCTCTAGGGCTTATCTACTACTTATAACTTCGTACCTTTAAACAACATCTGTCTGTCCCTCCCTATCCCCAGCCCCCATAACCACCATTTTTTTTTTTTTTTTAATTTTTTTTCAACGTTTTTTATTTATTTTTGGGACAGAGAGAAACAGAGCATGAACGGGGGAGGGGCAGAGAGAGAGGGAGACACAGCATCGGAAACAGGCTCCGGACTCCGAGCCATCAGCCCAGAGCCCGACGCGGGGCTCGAACTCACGGACCGCGAGATCGTGACCTGGCTGAAGTCGGCGCTTAACCGACTGCGCCACCCAGGCGCCCCCATAACCACCATTTTATATGTTTAATTAAAAAAAATTCCACATATAAGTGATATCACACAGGACTTCTCTGTCTCTGACTTAGCTCACTTAGCATGATGTGTTCAAGGTCCATCCATGTTGTTACAAATGGTAGGATGCCCTCCTTTCTCATGGCTGAATAACAGTCACACACACACACACACACACACACCCCACATTTTAAAAATCCATTCATTCATTGAGAAACACTTAGGTTGTTTCCATATCTTGGCTATTGTAAACAGTGTTGCAGTGAACATGCTGGTATGTGGGTCTTGGAATTAGTGTTTTCATTTTCTTTGAATACCCAGAAGTAGAATTTCTGGGTCATATGATAGTTCGAGTTTTAATTTTCTGAGGAATTTCTATACTGTTTTCCACAGTGTTTGCACCAATTTACATTTCTACTACTAGAGCACAACTGTTCTATTTTCTTCACATCCTTACCTGCATTTATTTCTTGTCTTTTTGATGATGGTCTCATCAGTAGGCGGGCGGTTATATCTTATTGTGGTTTTGATTTTCATTTCCTTGGTTAATGATGCAGAACCTCTTTTCATGTACCTGTTGACCATTTGGTGCTTTTTTTTTTGAAAAAAAAAAATGTCTATTTAGTTCTTTTGTCCACTTTTAAAGTGAATTGTTTGTTTTGTTATTGAGTTGTAGGAGTTCTTTATAGGTTTTGGATATCAATCCCTTACCTAATACATGGTTTGCAAAAAGCCTCCCATTCTGTAGGTCGGTTGCCTTTTCATTTTGTTGTTTCTTTTGCTGCGCAGAAGTTTTTAAGTTTGATGTATCCCATTTATTGATTTTTGCTTTTGTTTAGGCTTAATGCCAGGTCCAAAAAATCATTGCCAAGACCAACGTCAAGGAACTTCTTCCCTTCACTTTCTTTTAGGAGTTTCAGAGTATCAGGTCCTATTTTTAAGTCTTTGATCCATTTCAGATTGTTTGTGGGCAGTACAAGATATGGGTTCAGTTTTATTGCTTTGCACATGTTCATGCAGTTTTCCCAACACCATTTGTTGCAGAGAATATCCTCTCCCCACTGGGTGCTCTTGACTCCCTTGTCAGATATTGATTAATGGAGTAAGCAGGGTTTAATGAGCTCTCTGTGTTCTGTTCTATTGGTCTATGTGTCTGTTTTTTTGTGTGCCAGTACCACACTATTTTCTTTGCTATAGCTTTGTAGTATAGTTCGTAATCAGGAAGTGTGAAACCTCTAGCTTTGTTCTTTTTCCTGGGGATGATTTTGGCTATGTGGGGTCTTTTATGGTTCCGTGCAAATTTTAGGATTGTTTTTTTATTTGTGAAGATTCCCATTGGTATTTTGAAGGGGATTGTGTTGAATCTATAGAGGGCTTTGGGTAGTATGGACAGTTTAACAATATTAATTCTTCTGACTCGTGATCACAAGAGGTCTTTCCACGTGTTTGTGTCTATTTCTTTTGGCAAAGTCCTGTAGTTTTCTTTGTGTAGATCTTTCACTTCCTTGGTTAAATTTATTCGTGAGTGTTTTGTCTTCAACATTATTGTGATTTAGATAGTTTTCTTGTTCAGACTATTCACCCTCGGTGTGTAGAAATGCAACTGATTTCTGTATGTTGATTTTGTATCCTGCAACTTTACTGAAATCATTGATTGTTTCCAACAACTTTTTGCTTGAGTCTTTGAGATTTTCTATATACAGAATCACAGCATCTGCAAATATAGTGAGTTTTACTTCTTCCTTTTTGATTCGGATGCCTTTTTTTTCTTTGCCTTGCCAAATCGTTGTAGCTAGGACTTCTAGTGCTATATTGATTAGCATTGGTGAGAAACCAATAGTGAGCAAAGAGACTGAATCAGTAATCAAAACCATCCCAACACAGAAAATCCCAGGACTAGATGATCTAACTGGTGAATTCTACCAAACATTCAAAAGAGAGTTAACGCAAATCTTTCTCAAACTCTTCCAAAAAATTAAGGAAGAAATACTTCCAAATTCATCCTACAAGGCCAACATTATCAAAGCCAGATAAGGACACTACAAGAAAACCCTAGACCAATATTCCTGACAAATATAGGTATAAAAGTGCTCAACAAAATATTAACAAACTGAATGCAAGAACACATAAAAAGGATTATACACCATCGACCCAGTAGGATTCTTCTCTAGGCCATAAGGATAGTTCAACAGATGCAAACCAGTAAATACATCACATTAATAAAATGCAAGATAAAAATCCCACAGTCGTCTGAATGGATGCAGAAAAAGCATTTGATAAAATACAACATCTTTTCATTATGAAAGCCCTGAGCAGATCGGCTATAGCAGGAGCGTAACTTAATAAAGGCCACATATGACAAACTCACACTAACATACTCAATGGATAGAAATGGAAAGCTTTTCCTCAAGATCAGAAGTAAGACAAGGATGTTCACTCTGACATTTCTTCTTTAAATGCTGACTGTGTGTTAGTTTCTGCCAGCAGCGGCACGGAGGGAGACTGAGGCTGGAGGAGGGCAGACTTCCGCCTTCCCTGGCTTGCTTTCCTGGGGGCATTGCCTTGCAGGACCCTCACCCTTCCAGAGTGGTTGGTGCTGGGCTGCACCTCCCAAAACAGCCCCCTCGGGCTCCTCGGAAATGCTAGAGGACCGACTCCCACCCCAGACGTCTGCGCCCCAGCTCTGCAGACCTGTCCTCTGGGCTTTCAGACTCACAGGGGACAGTGGCCTCCTGCAACTACTTTCTCCGTGTTAACCCAGTGTCCCTGTATTGATTTCCTGTGGCTGCCGCAACAAATCATCATACACATAATGGCTTAAAAACAACAGAGATGCTATCTTACAGTTCTGGAGGTCAGAAGTCCAATGCCGGTCTCCCTGGGCTAAATTCAAGGTGTTGGTAGACTGAGTTCCTTCTGGCGGCTCTGGGGGAGAATCCATTTCCTTGCCTTTTCCAAGGCCGCCTGCGTTCCTCAGCTCATGGCCCCTCGTTGCTCTGCAAAGCCAGCAGTAATGCCGAGCCAAGACCTTTTCTCACGGGGCTCTCTCCACTTCTCCCTTCTGCCTCCTCCTCCGCTTTATAAAGACGCTTGTGATTATACTGGGCCCACCTGCGTACTCCAGGATCCTCTCCCCATCTGAAAGTAGCTGATGAACCGCCCTAAATCCACCTGTTCCCTTAGCGTTCCTTCCCCCTCGCCAGGAAACCTGATGTGTGCACGGGTTCTGGGTATTAGGAGGTAGACATTGTGGGGACTTTCCTTTTCCTGCCATAGTCCCCTTTACACTTTTCTTGTTGCCCAATGCCCGTCTAGCCAATTCCTTATATTAACTACTGTCCTATAACTAGTACATCCTACCTGATCTTAATATCTTAATACTTCACGGTTATCGCTTGTTACAGGAAAGCTTTTCATTTACCTTCCTATCCATCTACCTATCGTCTATCTCCGTCTACCTACCTAGCTATCTATTATCTATCTATTCTTTAACCAGCCATCTTTGTTTTTTAACAGAAGTGTGGTTGACACGCAATGTTACATTGATTTCACTTGCGCGCCACGGCGATTCAACATCTCCAGACATTATGCTGTGCTCACCCCAAGTGTGGCTACCATCTGTCCCCACACAACACTATTCCAATGCCAGTGATTCTTCCCTGTGCTCTGTCTTTTGTCCCCGTGACGAATTCATTCCATAACTGGAAGACCGTACCTGCTGCTGCCCTTCCCCCATTTTGCCCATCCCCCCCCACACCCCTGGCTTCTGGCAACCATCAGGTTGTTCTCTGTATTTGTGGGTCTGTTTCTGCTTTTTTTGTTTTTTTAACCAGCCATCTTACTGAACTAGACCCCTCAGACATTCAACCGTAAAACTGGATATAAACATAACTTTCCATTTATTTCTTATGGGTTATTTTGTTCAAAAACGTTCAATAACGGGGGGGGGGGGCGCTCTTTATACCTAAAATGTGCATATCTGCTCACACACGTACAGAAAATAAATTCTCACTTTAAAGGAATAGTAACCTGGGGCGCCTGGGTGGCTCAGTCGGTTAAGCGTCCGACTTCAGCTCAGGTCACGATCTCGCGGTCCGTGAGTTCGAGCCCCACGTCGGGCTCTGGGCTGACAGCTCAGAGCCAGGAGCCTGCTTCCGATTCTGTGTCTCCCTTTCTCTCTGCCCCTCCCCCGTTCATGCTCTGTCTCTCTGTGTCTCAAAAATAAATAAACGTTAAAAAAAAATTAAAAAAAAAAATAAAGGGATAGTAACCTAATCCTATCTTACCCAAGTATTTTTCAGATTTTTAAAACATTTTTCTTTTTTAACCTTAAATTTATTGGCTTTTGAATATTTGATACATTCCTATTGTTCACAATTCAAAGGTACAAAAGGCTATATAGCAAGAAGTTATAATAAATCATCTTCCCGCCCTTGTCTCCTTCCACAGAGGCAGCTAAAGTTATCCGTTTCTTGTGTGTCTTTGCAGAGATATTTCATGCAAATATAAACTTAAGGAAATTTTTTCTGACTCTGTTTTTCTCTGCTTCCAAAAAGAAAAGGCCATGACAGCTTATCAAACGTTAAGGGGTCTTTTTGTGATGTTCATTTTGTTTGTTTTTCTTCTTCGACCTACTGAGACCTCTGAGATTTATCTATCTATTTATCTATTTATTTAGAGAGTGCCCGCGTGGCGTGGGGAGGGGTAGAGGCAGAGAGAGAGACCCTCCAGCAGGGTCCACGCTCAGCACAGAGCCTGAGGCGGGACTTGATCCCGCCAATGGTAAGATCATGACCTGAGCTGAGATCAAGAGGCAGTTGCTTAAGTGACTGAGCCACCCAGGCGCCCGGAGACCTCTGACATCTGTTTTGAATGAACTTATGTTATTCATGGTGTATGTTTATCTTGATGTGATCTATTCGCCAGTATTTTATCACGCATTTATATCAGTATTTTTAACTGAGATGCTGAGATTGGTCTGTTGTTTGGTGTGTGTAGGATATTTTTAACTGGCTTTGTTAGCGGTGTTTGTATGAGTCGGGGTCCAGCCAGCCAGAAGTCACGCTAGGTGCGTTGGAGATTTTAGTGTAGGTCACTGCTTGGTTTCCACTGGCCCCGCTGAAGAGGTGCAGTGAGGCTACCACAGGGTATGTGGGGAGAACCCAGACGTCAGAACCAGCTGCTGCTGGAATCTGAACGGCAAAGGGGTCCCAGTCCTGGTATCCACCCGGCCACAGAAGGGTAGTGTAGACCAGAGACTGTAGGTAAATAATGAGCACCTGAAAGAATCAGGAGGCTTGCCTTCTTTCTCCATGACCTGGACTAGCTTAAATAGTCTTGAAAGCATGTGTTCTTTCAAAGTTTGAAAAAATTGCCATCAACCATCTGAGCATGAGCCCTTTGTGGGGGAATAGCTCATGGACAGCTTTTTTTTTTTTTTTTTTTACAATTTTTACCCAAATTGTTGAGTTAGCCTTTCCATCTTTCCTCAGTCCAGTTTTATTGAGATATACTTCCCCAGAATACCATTAACTGGCATAGAGTTGGCTAAAATATTGTTTTATAATTATTTTCCTATTTAATCTGAATTTTATCTGTTCTCCCATTGCTGTCTTTTAATTTTTTTTAATGTTTATTTAATTTTGAGAGAGAGACAGACACAGAGACAGAGCACAAGTGGGAGAGGAGCAGAGCGAGAGGGAGACACAGACTTCGAAGCAGGCTCCAGGCTCTGAGCTGTCAGCATAGAGCCCGATGCAGGGCTCGAACTCATGAACGACCAGATCATGACCTGAGCCTAACTCAGAGGCTCAACCGACTGAGTCACCCAGGCGCCCCTCCCATCTCTGTCTTATAAAATAAAAAAAAATAAAAATAAAAAAGGGATCAGGGGAGCCTAGGTGGCTCAGTCCATTGAGCATCTGATTTCAGCACAGGTCATGATCTCATGGTCTGTGGGTTCAAGCCCTGTGTCGGGCTCTGTGCAGACAACTCAGAGCCTGGAACCTGCTTCAGATTCTGCGTTTCCCTCTCTCCCTGCCCCTCCCCCACTCACTCTCTGCCTCTCTCAAAAATAAAATAAACATTAAAAATTTTTTTAAAAAGAAGTGAGCAAGCTACCTTGTGGTCTTTCTACTCTGTTTTTCAAAAAAACCCCTAAATCTTAAATTCATGATCAGTTCTTTTGTTTTTTCCCCCCTTATGTTTTCTTTAAGTTTTATATTAATCTTTCTAATTTTCTTCCTTCTAGAATGCTTGATTAATTTTTGTGTGACGTGTTTAAGGATATGATTATTACTTTTCCTTCAGCTTTCACCTTCTCCCATGGGGGTTGATATATAATATCCTCATTATTGTGATTTCCTAGATAGGCTGCAGTTCTACTTCGATTTCCTCTTTGAAACAAGGAAAAACAGACTTTTTTTTTTTTAACATTTCTGATAGGCTGGGTATTAATATATTTTTTATTTAACTTTATTATTTTTAGTTTTATTAGCTTGAGAATGTGGTTTCTGCTTCACTTCTTGGAATTTGTTGAGGTTTCTTTGTAATCTAATATACAGTAAAATTGTGTAAGTGTTCCATTTTTTTTTTTTTTTAAAGGCAGTGTATTGTATTTTTTCTTTCTTTTTAGGACACAGAAGTAGGTACGTTTGTAAAGATCAGCCTTGTTCATCCTATTATTTGGATCATCTATATCTGTTTGTTTGTTTGTTTTACTTGATGATAGGGACCAAAGGAAGTGAATTAAAATATCTTACTCTCGGGGCGCCTGGGTGGCTCAGTCGGTTAAGCATCTGACTTTGGCTCAGGCCATGATCTCACAGTTTGTGAGTTCGAGCCCCGCGTCGGGCTCTGTGCTGACAGCTCGGAGCCTGGAGCCTGCTTGGGATTCCGTGTCTCCCTCCCTCTCTGCCCCTCCCCCACTCATGCTCTATCTCTGTCTCTCAAAGACAAATATTAAAAAAAAGATTAAAAAAATATCTTACTCTTAATGTGTCTCTGCCATTTTTTCCCCCAGTTCATGAGAGATAGCTTCTCATTGTGGATTATAAAATCCATCATGATGAAGTGACCCTTATGTGCCACTTAACGAGTTTTCCTTGAATTCAAATTTCTGATATTAACATTAGACACCTTCCCTGCTCCCTTTTACTTGCCATCACCTTACCCATTACTTATTCGTCAGTCTTCCTATCCTTTCACTTGTAATTTTATTTTCAGCTTTTCTCAGTCACTTTGTTTTAATATCAGTATATAGTTAGATTTTATTTTTTAAATTCAGTATGAGATTTTTAAAATCTTTCATTAAGTCCATCTGATTATATTACAATTGATTTACATTTATCTGAAAGCATTTTTTGATCTCTGTGTGTGTGTGTGTGTGTGTGTGTGTGTGTAAGTTTATTTATTTATTTTGAGAGAGAATGAGCAAGGGAGGAGCAGAGAGAGAGGGAGAGAGACAGAATCCCAAGCAGGCTCTGCACTGTCAGCCCTGAGCCTGATGCGGGGCTTAAACTCACAAACCCATGAGATTGTGACCTGAGCTGAAATCAAGAGTCAGACACTCCACCAACTGAGCCACCAGGCACCCTGGATGTGTATATTTTTAATACTTTCTTGCTGTTTCTTCTGTTTCTCTCCTTTTGCTGTGCTGACTTTTTTTTTTTCTCCTTTGAATTTAGCAATTATATAGTCTGGGAATTTACCTTTATAATTTTATATAGTATGCGTAAGCCTATTTTTTTTCACACTATCAACTTCAGTAACACAACCGTCCTTTTTATTTTGTCATATAAAAAAAAAGATGAGACAATTAGCACAGTAGTCCCTCCTTATTTCTGAGGAATAGTTTCCAACATCCCCAGTGGGTACCTGAAACCATAGATAACACTGAACCATAAATATATTGGGTTTTTTTCCCCTATGCATACATTTATAAATTAGGCACAGTAAGAGATTAGCAACAATAACTAATTGGGGCACCTGAGTGGCTTAGTTGGTTAAGTGTCCGACTCTTGATTTCAGCTCAGGTCATGATCTCATGGTTCATGAGTTCGGGCCCTGCCCTGGGCTCTGCACTGACAGTGTGGAGCCTGCTTGGGATTCTCTCTCTCTCTGCCCCTCCCCTGCTAGCGTGCACTCTCTCTCTTTCAAAATAGATAAACTTAAAAAATAACTACTAATAAAATAGAATAATTGTAACAATATATTGTAAGGAAAGTTATGTGAATGTGGTCTCACTTTCAAAATCCCCTGTTGCACTGTCCTTACCCTTCTTGTGATGAAGGGAGATGATAAATGCCTCCGTAATGAGATGAAGTGAGGCGAGTGATGTAGGCGTTGTGACATCGCCTTAGGCTGCTGTTAATCTGATGATATGTCAGAAGGGGGATCATCTGCCTCCAGACCCTGGTTGACCATGGGTAACTGAAACCACCATGGGGACTGAAATCCTAGGGAAGGGGAAACTACTGTATTCTTGGATTCTCTTCCCAAATTTTATTTGCTTGTTCTGGAATTTTTGTCCTACTTTATATAATTATCAATTAAAAATAACTAAATAGTCCCTACTTTCCCAGGAATTATAATAATTATATTCTTGTTATTAGAATTTCTGTATATTTCATAGAGTCAATGCTCAATGCTTTTCTAATCCTATGACTTCCCCACTTCTGAATTGTTTCTTTTTTTTTTTTAATTTTTTAACGTTTTATTTATTTTTGGGACAGAGAGAGACAGAGCATGAACGGGGGAGGGGCAGAGAGAGAGGGAGACACAGAATCGGAAGCAGGCTCCAGGCTCCGAGCCGTCAGCCCAGAGCCCGACGCGGGGCTCGAACTCACGGACCGCGAGATCGTGACCTGAGCTGAAGTCGGACGCTTAACCGACTGAGCCACTCAGGTGCCCCTGAATTGTTTCTTTTTATCTCTCGGATTACATCTTTAAGTATTTTTTCAACTTTATTGAGATATAATTGAAGTACAGTAAATTACACATATACAAAGTACACAATTTTATCAATTTCTGCACACACACACATTTGTGAAACTGTTGCTACAATCAAGGTAACAAAAATTTATAAAAAACACATACAGAACACACATTTACACACACAAGATAACACACATTTCTATATAAGGAAAAGCAGTGCTCAGTTTGGAGGACAGATAACCAAATATCCAATATATACTTAATTTTGTAGACCTAAAAAAAAAAAATAGAATTGAATAGAAAAACAATTAGGAGATATAATAAAAACGAGAGTTTTCTGAAATAAAGAAAGACATAAATTTGTACATCAAAAGAGTTTTTTATTTTTTGGGACAAAAATAATAAAGAACTATAACCTCTTTATGAAATTATTGAAAGATGAGGTTGAAGGGAATATGGCAGAAATAAAATTGTGTATTAAAAAAAATTAGTCTAACTTCAGATTTCTCCTTAGCTATTTTATTTTATTTACAGTTTATTTTATTTATTTTGAGAGAGAGAGAGAATGCGTGAGCAGGGGAGGAGCAGAGAGAGAGGGAGAGAGAGAATCCTAGCAGGCCCTGCACTGTGAGCACAGAGCCCTATGCAGGGCTCAATCTCATGAACCATGAGATCATGACCTGAGCTGAAATCAAGAGTTGGACACTCAACTGACTGAATCACCCAGGCACCCCTCTCCTTAGCAATTTTTTTAAAAATTTTTTTTCAATGTTTATTTATTTTTTGGGGGACAGGGAGAGACAGAGCATGAACGGGGGAGGGGCAGAGAGAGAGGGAGACACAGAATCGGAAACAGGCTCCAGGCTCTGAGCCATCAGCCCAGAGCCTGACGCGGGGCTCGAACTCACGGACCTCGAGATCGTGACCTGGCTGAAGTCGGACGCTTAACCGACTGCGCCACCCAGGCGCCCCTCTCCTTAGCAATTTTAAATGAAAGGCTAAAATGGTACAATGTCCATTGAAGGTTTTGTTTGAGGAATACTATTTGACCCAATTTTCCATACCCAGCCAAATTATCATTCGTATGACAAGGCAGCAGAAAGATGTTATCAAATGGTCAGGAATTCATGAGCTATATCATTCATATAGACTTCTCTAAAATATACTGGATTGAAGCTAATATCATATCAATGGTGAAAGACTGAGTTGTTTTCCCCAAGATTGGGAATAAGGCATATGCATTTTGAACGCTTCTATTCAATATAGTTTTGAAGGTTACAGACATTGCAATAAGGTAAGTTAAAGAAATAAAAGGCATGAAGATAAGAAGTGACACAGTGTACTTATCCCTGTTTGAATATTCTAGAGTTTTATATGGAGCCATACTGCAGTTATCTGGGTATACAGATGCAGCAGGAGATGTTAAGGGGCATGACTAAACTTTTGGAGATGATGGAAATGTTTGTTGTCTTGATTGCTCAAAAGTAATGTGGGTGGGACTTTCCTGTGTTCCTGAACACTATTTCAATCCTTCCCTTAGCATTTATTCTGAAAGATGGGAGGTTAATAACCTATGTTCTCTGTTGAGATCTTCAGTTGCTTAAGACTTTGGGAGGAAGACCAAGGTTGTAGGCAGCTGCATTCTGGAAGCTCTTGCCCTGTGGTTTCTCTCTGAATTTGTTGAGTCCATGGGAAACTGGGTTGATGTCTTATCTTGTTCTGTGCATTTGGAGTTACCTTGGCTTTCAGTTTGTTCCTCTGGTGCGAGAAGTTGAGTAGAAGGTGAGTGGGTGTGATGACGCCTTGCAGCCTGGTTTGTAAGAATTTTGTTGTGGGGACTGTAGTACAATTATTTTTATCCAAGAGCTGCTGCTTGTCTGCAGCTTCCAGAGTTTCCTGTTAGGAAAGGAGGGAGTTGACTCTCTAGGGACTTGACATTTGAACAGAAGCACGAATGAAGGGAAGGAATAAGCCATTTGAAGATTTAGGGGGACAGCACTCTAGGAAAAAGGAACAGCACATAAAGCTCAGAGCTGGGAGAAATCTTGGTGCTCCTTAGTTGAGAGCCTTTTCTTTAAGTCTTATGTGCCTACTGATCTGCATCGGGAGCTGTTCTAGTGAGGGCTTTTCTGCCCTTCCCCAACCCGCACATGCCATTAACTCTTTCGAGCCAGGGGATGTTTTCAGGAGGGGGAGATTCTTTCAGAATTGCCTTTTTCTCTGAAAGCACTCACTGTGCTCACAAGCCAAGTACTCCTGTGTATACTCTTGGTGTGCCATTTCTCATGCATATCTGGACAATGGCCTTTGTTTTTTTGTTTTTGTTTTTAGCTTATTTACTTTTGAGAGAGAGAGAGAGAGAGAGAGAGAAAGCACAAGTGGGGGGAGGGGCAGAGTGAGAGGGAGAGAGAGAATCCCAAGCAGGCTCCAACCAGCACAGAGCCCAACACAGGGCTTGAACTCATGAACCATGAGATTGTGACCTGAGCTGAAATCAAGAATAGGATTCTTAACTGACTGAACCACCCAGGCGCCCCTTGACAATGGTCTTCGAAGTTGAGAAGGGGTTGGGGCCTTTCATAATTTTAGCCTAAATGGAGTTGTCTTTCTCACGGAACCCAGATATCAATTGTCTCGTGTCCTTTTGCTCCTGAATCCACATGTAACGTGTGCCAGCCCAGGCAAGGAACTTCTTCAATTTCCCTCCAAACATTTGGGCAAACAGTTGTCCAAAAGCATGAGTGATTTTGCAGATTTTACTGAAGGTTTAGTAGGGAGAGAGAGGGGGTAGTTATATCTTGTACTTCATCGCAAACCAGAGATCATCATTAAATGTTTTGTTCTTTAGGTCATGTGGGACCCAAGGAATTTAACAAAAATCCCCTACCCCTGGACAAGCAGAGCAAGACTAACTCCATATTTGTGCTACACCCACCATCTCATGTATAAACCCCACATGACCTACTTATTGTTTAAGACACTCCCCCGCCCTAGTCAAGCCGCAGAGCACACCCTTACTGGAAACCGGCTCATATAGGAATATGGAACCCCTAACCGCCAAAGAACGTAAACCCCGCCTTTTGCCCGCCAAACTTGCGCGCCAATTCTGACCGGAGTGATAGGCTAGTTCAAACAGTTACTATAGGGTAAATTGTAATTCAATTGGCCACCTGCGTGTGGACTGACATGATTATGCAACTTTCTGTGTGTGTTACAATCTCATTGGCCACTGGCCCCTATAAAATTGCTACAACCCTTAACCTAGGGGTCCAAGTCCCTGCTCCGCTGTGTCCGGGTATACTTGGGCCCAAGCTCGAGCTTGCAAATAAACCCTCGTGCGTTTGCATCGGTATCGGCTCCTTGGTGGTCTCTCGGATTCGAAATCGGGGGCATTACAGTCGCTCTTGAGTGAGTGCCAACACGTGGTGGTTTGTGTGTGGGTGGTCAGAGCAGAGAAGCAGGGCTGCTGCTGTCCCTTGCACCTTGCCGGGCTGCAGCCTCAGGCTGTGAGATCCCCAGCCATGGAGAGCCTCTATTACAACATTTAAACAAAAATTGAGGTGAAATTTACATAACATAAAATTAGTCATTTAAAAAAAATCACAGTAACATGAAATTAACCATTTCAAAGGGTACAATTCAGTGCCATTTGATCATAGTGTTGTATAACTACTGCATCTATGTGGCTCCCAAACATTTAATCACCCCCAAAGAAACCCCGTACCCCTCAAACAATTACTCTCTGTTCTTCTCTCTCACCCTAGTCCCTGAGAACCACCAATCTGACTGGGCTGCTCCAACAGGGAACACACAGAGCACGATCCATACAAAGGAATATGAATCAGCCATAAAAAGGGAACGAGGTTCTGATACATACCACGACGGGGACGAATCCTGAAGATGTTACATAATTGCATATATATATATATATATATATATATGCAATCATACAATATGTAACCTTTTGTGTCCATTTTCTTCACCTAGCTTGTCTTCTTTTTTGCTGTTCATCCACGTTAAAGCATCTGTTCAGAACCTTATTCCTTTTTATGGCTGAGGAGTATTCCATTGTATGGGTACACCTTATTTTGTTTATCCATTCATCTGCTGACGGACATCTGGATTGTTTCCACCTTTTGGCTATTGTGAATAGTGCTGCTGTAGAAACATTCGTGTACAAGCAGTTGGGTATCTGTTTTCAATTCTTCTGGGTGTGCACCTAGGGGTAGAGTTTCTGGGCCACCGTTACATTTTAATTAGAAGGATTCTCCACTCCTCAAGATGTGTTGGTGAAGCCACTCTCTGGGACTTTCTACAGGACTCCCACCCATCCTCGCACACTTTCTCAATTCTTCAGTCTCACCTACTGGAAATACTCCCACAGTCCTGGTCATGGACTCCAAGGTACACGCTGTTAGGGTTTCTTAATCCTGGGCCCTCACACACGGCTCTCGATTTGCAGTTTGGTGTTTCGGGAGTGGAAGAAGGAGGCGCTGAAATGGAGCAAGGGCATCATCGAGAAGGGCTGCTCTGCCGCCGGGACCTGGCCAACGTGGGAGGGCAAGAGCGATCGAGGGGAGCTGTGTTCTCTGGCTGCCACTGGAGCCTCAGCTTCCACAGAGTGAGTTACTTCTGGGGGACCAGTGACCCAGAACAGCACCCCGAGGGAGGGAGGGTCAGTGGTAACACCTGTGGCCCTGGGGCTCGAGCGGAGGGGTCTGACCAGAGTGGCCACTCTCACAGAGTGCCACCTTGCCTGAGCAGCGGGATGGAGTTGGGATGCACAGGACAGGCTGAGGAGCCAGCTGCCGCTCCGGGGGCTCCCAGAGCTTCCTCCGTGGGCTGCGCCCCCGTGTGCCATCCTCCTCTACCCCAGGCTTTACGTTCCGGCACACCACGTTGACTCTGGAGTGAATTTGACCCAAACTCCAAAGGCAGCCTCTGGGCTGAGTGAGGCCTCTCCGAAGAATGTTCTTTAGTTGTATAGGCTACCAGATGGTATGGGACCCCAGTCAATCTTGTTGTTCCAGTTTAACCCCGTTTTGTGCCCCTTTCCCTCCACCCTCAGGAACTTGAACTTGCTGAAGCGATCAGTCATTCACACTGTAGTGTGAGTCAACGCTGCTTTGCTAGGGATCCAAGGAGGAACTCACGCTTCTTGCCTTCCTTCCTTCCAGGGAACTCTAATTAAATCATCATAGACCTATTTTTGACCCAGGGCTATGGCAGTTCTTTCACATACAACAGCGAATGCCATGGACAAAATCTCTGCACTGAAGGATCTGGAGTCTAATGGAGGGGTCAGGGAAAAAATGTATATACAAAATTATAAACCAATTACCCGTTCTGAGAAGGGTGGAGGGAGTTAAAGGTATGCCGAGATAGGGCCTAACAGGGATGTTGGGATGTGGATGAGAAGGAACCAATTATTCTTTCTATATGATCTGAGTCCTCCCCCCTCCCCCGGAAGTTTTTGAAACATCTTTTTTTTTTTTTTTATGTTCTGAAATTTCATGAGGTTGTATCTTATTTATCTGTGTAAACTTTATTAATTCTAGGGGCATCCAGGTAGTTCAGTCAGTTAAGCATCTGACTTCGGCTCAGGTCATGATCTCTCAGTCCATGGGTTTGAGCCCCGCGTCGGGCTCTGTGCTGACAGCTCAGAGCCTGGAGCCTGTTTCGGATTCTGTGTCTCCCTCTCTCTCTGCCCCTCCCCCCTCACGCTCTGTCTCTCTCTCTCTCTCAAAAATAAACATTTAAAAAATAAAAAAAAATCTTTATTAATTCTATTTAATACTTGTTAAGCCCTTTCAATTTGGAAATTCATGTCTTCTTTCTTTCAGTTCTGGGAATTTTTTTCATTTTTTTGGATAATTGCTATTCATACATCTCCTTTATTATTTTCAGGAACTCCCATCTGTCAGGTGTTTGACCTCCCACAGGGATCCTCTATGTCTTTCGTCTTCTGGTCTGTGGTCCCCTATTATTTGTATTTTTTAAAGCAATCTCTACACCTAATGTGGGGCTCAAACCCATGACCCCAAGATCAAGAGTCACATGCTCTACCAACTGAGTCAGCCAGGTGCCCTTTGATTTGTATTTTAATCTTTGTCATGCTCTGGAGTATTTTCTCTATGTTTCAATTTGTCTATTTAATTTTTTTAAATGTATTTATTTTATATAAAACTTTTAAATATTCTATGAAAAAATGTTAACTTAAGAGCCTTTCCCATTTTCCAATTCTTTTCATAGCATTCTCTTCTTATGGAAGAAGTAAGACCTTGAATTTCTGTAAAAATATAGATTAGAGATTGTATTTATTTATTTACTTATTTATTTTAGAGAGAGAGCAGGGGAGAGGGGCAGAGAGAGAGGGAATCCCAAGTAGATTCCACACTCAGCACGGAGCCCAGCGTGGGGCTCCATCACACAACCCTGGGGTCATGACCTGAGCCAAAATCAAGAGTCAAATGTTCAACCGACTGGGCCACCCAGGCGCCCCTAGAAGGGAGATTTTGAAACATTCTCTTCTCTTCCCTGAAGCATCTATTTCCTCTGGTGTCAGTTTTTCTCTCTTTCCTGCTACAGGCACAGGCTTTCCTCAAATGTCTGACGCTTTTTTGAAGCCTGAGGCAATGCAGAAGCTGGTGGGGAGTGTGGCTTATGCAAGCAGGACTTGTCAAAAGGCAGGCTTGCCTTTAGCCAAATGGAGCAGGAAGCTGGACTTCTGGAGAACTTCTGAAATGCCAGTAGAGGGCTCATGGTGACGGGCAGACACCTGTGCTACTTGCCCTATGACCTTGTCCCCAGAAAGTGTGTTCAGTTGCTCTAGCCGGATCCTCTGTGTGTGTGAGGTGGGGGTGGGGGGAAGCAGTAAAGGGAGTAACCCCCCCCTCCCAGTTGCAGACCCTCCACTGCACTCCCTGTTGTGCCTTCCACCACTCTGGTTTGATAATTATATTTTCAGGGGTGCGTGGGTGGCTCAGTCCTTTAAGTGTCTGACTTCGGCTCAGGTCACCATCTCGCGGTTCGTGGGTTCAGGCCCCATGTCGGGCTCTGTGCTGTCAGCTCAGAGACTGGAGCCTGTTTCAGATTCTGTGTCTCCCTCTCTCTCTCTCGCTGTCCCTCCCCTGCTCACACTGTGTGTCTCTCTCTCTCATAAACAAACATTCAATAAAATTAAAAATAAAAAAATTTATATTTTCACATCAGCTTTTTGTTTTCAAGAATAAAAAAAACAAACCAACCCTAACAGTCCTTCTTCTGTTCTCTTTGTTGTGCTTTTTACTATTTTATTATTTACTATTATTTTAATGGGGTCCAAGCAGGGAGAGGCATTTAAACACATAAACTTAGTCTGCCGTCTTGAATTGGAAGTTCCCAACTTAAAAAGATGACTTTGGGGCGCCTGGGTGGCGCAGTCGGTTAAGCGTCCGACTTCAGCCAGGTCACGATCTCGCGGTCCGTGAGTTCGAGCCCCGCGTCGGGCTCTGGGCTGATGGCTCAGAGCCTGGAGCCTATTTCCAATTCTGTGTCTCCCTCTCTCTCTGCCCCTCCCCCGTTCATGCTCTGTCTCTCTCTGTCCCAAAAATAAATAAACGTTGGAAAAAAAAAATTAAAAAAAAAAAAAAAAAGATGACTTTGGCTGTCTTACGAGAAGAGAGCATAAGAGTGAATCTGGTTCTAGAACCGTCCAGAATTGTTATGACCCCTTCATTAACAAATGAACTTGTATATCCCTCTTAATATTCTTTGCTCTGGAATCTATTCTATCCGGTAATATTAGAGCCAGTCCATCTTTTTTTCTTTAAGTCAGTGTTAACATTGTATATTTTTCTATCCTTTTGCTTTTAACTTATTTTTGTCCTTATTTTTAATTTTTTTTAATGTTTATTTATTTTTGAGACAGAGAGAGACAGAGCATGAACAGGGGAGGGGCAGAGAGAGAGGGAGACACAGAATCGGAAACAGGCTCCAGGCTCTGAGCTGTCAGCACAGAGCCCGACGCGGGGCTCGAACTCACGGACTGTGAGATCATGACCTGAGCCGAAGTCGGTTGCTTAACTGACTGAGCCACCCAGGCGCCCCTGTCCTTATTTTTAAAGTGGATTTCTATGCAGGCATCATACGGCTGAGTCTTGCTTTTTTTTTTTTTTTAATATTTATTTATTTGGGGGAGAGCACAAGTGTGGGAGAGGCAGAGAGAGAGGGGAACAGCGGATGCAAAGCGGGCTCTGCACCGACAGGCTGACAGCAGAGATCCCAATGTGGGGCTCGATCTCACGGACTGTGAGATCATAACCCGAGTTGAAGTCAGATGCTTAACCAACTGGGCCACCCCGGGTCTTATTTTTTTATCCAGTTTGACCATCTCTATTTCTGAAATTGAAGCTACTAGTCCCTGTACATTTAATGTGATTATTGATATGGTTAGGCTGACATCAAAAGGACATAATTCTAATTTATGCACCTGATAACAGAGCTTCAAAATACATGAGGTAAAAGCTCATAGAAGTGTAAGGAGAAGCGGACTGCTCCACAATTTACAGCTGGAGACTCCAACACCTCCCTCTCAATAAGTGGTAGGCCAGGTAGAAAGATCAGGAAGGATATCGAAGAACTGAACAGCACAGGACAGAGAGAAATAGTCGAGGAGGCAACCTGGAGAAGTCTGGAGGGGCTGGGACCCCAATTTGAAGAAGGCTCTTGAGAGGGAGAGAAGCAGAGAGGAAGCAGAACAGGGGAATCGACAAGTAAGTCGGAGGATTTGGATAGAAGGTGCAGGAAGCTTAAAGCCTTTTCTTTAAATAGGGATGGAAAGGCTTTGCATTCATTATAAGAATTTCATGCACGGAAGATGAGATGTACAGATGTTTCCGAGCACCAGAATGGCACTTCAGAGCCTCTCCCCAAAGACCCTGGTTTAACCCTAACCCTACACATTTGGGCTCTCTACTGTCGACTCTCCTGGTGAAACAAGGTTCAGCCTCCACTTGGAAAAAGGGATGGGCTCTGGGGCCACTGAACAAGATGCATCGCCCTACATTTTCTCCTCTGTTTCAGCTTTGGTCAAGTTGAGTTTCCAATAGCAGAGTGGCCCATGATGCCAGGAGACCCTGTTTTCCACACACTGAGGTCCTGGGAAGTTCTGTGCAAATGGATTTAAAAAAAAAATTTTTTTTTTAAGTTTATTTTTGAGAGAGAGACAGAGTGCAAGTTGGGGGGGGGGCAGAGAGAGAGAGAGAGAGAGAGAGAATCTGAAGCAGGCTCCAGGCTCTGAGTTGTTAGCACAGAGCCCAATGCGGGGCTCAAACTCACCAACTACAAGATCATGACCTGAGCCAAAGTTGAGGCTTAACTGACTGAGCCACCCAGGTGCCCCTGTGCAAATGGATTTTAAAATAAACTAACTCATATGTAAAATATGTGAGAAGAGTTGTATATCTAAAAGGATTCAATGGTGGCTTTTTGTGAATCATAAAGCTGTGCGTTCAGCTACAAGTCTCTTCTTGAGGAGCTGCCATGTTCAAGGCCATGGGAATCAAACGGTGACTAGATCAGGAAGGCTCACAGTCTTGTGGGGAAAGGAGGTGAGCATGGGGCAAGTTGTAAAAAACAAAACACAACAAGATGCACATACCCCAATGATTAGTATCTACCCGGATAAATGATCATAGAACGAATACAGCTGCATAACTACCACTCAGGTCTAGAGAGGGAACGTTACCAGCACCCAGAAGCCCCCCAAGTGCCCCCTGCCAATGAACAAAGTAATGATACTGATTTGCCTTCTCCCTCCTGAAAACAAAAGTTGCCGTTGCTTCACTTCCTTGCCAACACTGGATATTGTCGATCTTTTACATTTTAGCCACTCTAGCGGGCACGTGGCAGTATCTCATTGTGGTTTTAATCAGAACCGGATTTTAGGGGCGCCTGGGTGGCTCAGTCGGTTGAGCGCCCGACTTCGGCTCAGGTCATGATCTCACAGTCTGTAAGTTCGAGCCCTGCATCGGGCTCTGTGCTGACGGTTCAGAGCCTGGAGCCTGCTTCGGATTCTGTGTCTCCCTCTCTCTCTGCCCCTTCCCCGCTCATGCTCTGTCTCTGTCTCTCAAAAATGAATAAACATTTTTAAAAAATTTATTAAAAAAATCAGAACCGGATTTGATGTTAGAATAACAAAGTCGTGTGATATTCTCATGCCAGTCATTGCAAAGGGGGATGGTGAATTTCGTAATGAGGTATCTGTGAAGCCGTGAATGGAAAAAGAGGCTCCTTCTCCCGCTGAGAGGGTTGTCTGGGGAGAGGCTGGGGGTCAGGTTCTGTCTAGGCTCAAGGACTCCCAAGTGTAGCACTGGGTCCCCTTATTCACATAAGCTCCTCCCCAAGGCAGACACCAGCTTCCCTAGACACCTGCTGAAGCCACTAGACCCAAACTCTCCTATGCTGTCCTGGCTGTTAAATCCTGCCTTCTTGCTATTTACTACGCTGGGTGGGAAATCTATGCAAATGCTTTATTTTGGAAAAATGCTTGGGATGACTGAAAAAGCCCTAGACCTCCCCAGAGCTGGAGGCGGCTGATGCTGCTGGCAGGAGCTGGTGGGCCGCCCTGTGGGACAGAAAGCTTGGGCCGGTCCCTCGGTCGCCCAGCAGGGATGGCGGGTGGCAAGCTTTTAAGTTGAGAGCCCCTCAGGAGAAAGGAATTAAAGTGTAGAGTGTGCGCCGTGCTGAGCTTTTCTGAGGTGAAGCTGCCAGAGCCAGAGGTGTGAGGACGATGCAGGTGAATCGCCCCCAGGGGCTGGGCCCGCCCAGATTTATGGGGTGACCTCCACTGGCCTTTCCCAGGCAGGAAATGGGCTGCTGGCTAATGCCTTTCCCCTGCCACACGCACCTGCAAAGGCCAGTTGGTAGTATTTTAAAATAACTTACTAGAATGAAATTTCTGTGTTTTCATTTGGATAGTTGCCCAGCAATCGGCTTTGTGCTTTTTGATTCAAGAAAGAAATGGCTTCAAATATCCAGGACCTCAGATTTCAATCTCTCCTCCTCTGTCTCCATCTCTGTCTCTGTCTGGCTCCGTCTCTCTCTCGGTCTCTCAGTCTCTCTCTTACACACACACACACACACACACACACACACACCGCTGTGTCTCGTCCTGGGGGAGAAAGGCATGTAGATACTCTAGGACACTGCAGAGGATTTAATCCTCTAAATCTTAGTTCAACCAGGTTTCCTCGTGTGTCTTTCCCCCTCCCCACCCACCGCCCCAGGCTACCTCTGCTTGTTCCTCCCTCTCCAGTGCACAGTGACTGCCAAGCTACTGGGCGTTGTTAATTCTAATGTCATTTGTCTAAAACTGATGTTTCTGGCAGAAGAAATGCGTAACGGGTTTGCCTTTGCTCTTGGCCTGACTTGGTTTTGCAAGGCTGCTCCCCGGGGACTTGTTTTCTGTTCCCTCCCTCCTGTCTGTGGATCATGCGAATGGCAGTGCCTGGAAACCTACTATGGGTACTTATGCCTGGTGCTTCCCTGGCCACCATGAGGAGCTCCTGCTGGGTCTATAACAGGTGGGAATACTGCCTGTGGGCCATTGCAATTCCTTCCCCTAGGGCCTTGAGACGACTCTTCTTGAGAAGTTCAATGTGGAGCCAGGTTCCTGCTGTCTTCAGGAACTGTGCTCCAGGTCTGGGCTGCTGTTCTGGGGTCTCCCAACCCCTACAGATACACATAAGGCCACTGGGGTGCCTGGGGAAGCTCTTAGGCCTTATTTCATTTTAATTTAAAAAAATTTTTCTTAAACTTAGTTATTTTAGTAATCTCTGCACCCAGCGTGGGGCTCGAATCCACAACCCTGAGATCAAGAGTTGCATTCTCTTCTGACTGAGCCAGCCAGGCGCCCCTCGGTTTATTTTAGTAAACTATTACGTAGGTGCAGAAGGAAATTTGAATTTCCGCTTGCACAAACTCTTCTCATGTGAAGGGGCTTTGAGTGTATCTTTAAGTCATCCGAGCAATTTGCTTTATTTATTTATTTTTATTTTTATTTTTTTATTTTAGCCCTCGGGACTTTATCACTCCTGGAAATCACAAATATTTTCACACCAAATAACAGTCGTTGCAAATGTCTTAAAATACTATTTATGCTCGTTACTGCTTTGGCCTTCCAGTATTTATTGGCGGATATTGTCATTTAGTGCATTTGAAAAGGAGCACAAATATTGCTATGCCACACTTTGTAAATATGTTGACAACCATGTCAATTATCATTAGTTTCCTTTTGAAATCTTACATAGTTATCTTTTTTCTTTCTGTTCAGAAGCATTTGGGGCACCTGGGTGGCTCAGTTGGTTAAGCGTCAGCCTCTTAGTTTAGGCTCAGGTCACGATCTCACGGGTTCATGAGTTCGAGCCCCATGTTGGGTTCTGTGCTGGCAGCCGGGAGCCTGCTTGGGATTTTCTCTCTCTCTCCCTCTTTCTTTGCCCCTCCCCTACTTGCTCTCTCTCTCAGAATAAAGAAATAAGTAAACTAAAAGTACTAATGTGAGGTGGAGTTCATGGGAACCTATACAGAACTCGGTGAGAGGACCCCCAATGTATTACCTCGGGAGGGATCCATAGGTCTGCCTTAGTGCTTACGCAGGAAGAGCGGGAACTGCGTATTTTCCTTGCGGGCTCTCGCAACCTCTGCACTGGAAATAAGACTGTTCTAGTGAGTTCGCTCTCCACTCAGGCAGCTTGCTGCTTCCACCTGGCAGCCCCCTCAGCTTTCCCTTTGCTTGTCTTAAGCCCAGCTGCCTCCCCTGCCAATGGAGCCAGCCACCGCACCTACATCCCGCGTGAGCGTGAAAGTAGTTAATTTAACACAGCTGATCACGCCCTTCTCCTCGGCTTCTAGAACGTTCTCTTCAGTTCTCCTCACTTGCTGGGCATTCCCCCTCTGGCTGCTGGCTCCATCCGCCTCATCCTTCCAGCCTCGAAACGTGAATCTCTCTTGGCCTCTTTGATTCCTCATGTGTGTTCACTTGCAACGTGATCCTTTCTAGCCGCTGGCTTGCACGACATTCCTGGGCCGATGGCTCCCAGAGTGACCTCTTCCTGAACTCCGGCTTCATATGTATATCCAAGACCCACTCCACGGCTCCACTTGAGGCAGCTCAGACCAAACACCTGGAGAACGATTTAGTCTCCCTTCCGGGACCAGAACCTTTTCTTTCCGGAATCCCCTTCATTTTAGAAAACAGCAGCCCCATTTTTCCAGGTGATCCAGGCTCAAATCTTGGCATCATCCTTTATGGCTTCTTTTTTTTTTTTTCACACTCACAACCAAACCCGCCAGTAAATCCCACTGCTCTGCCTTCCGGTGCATCCCGATTTCTTCCCCTTCCAACCTGCCACCTGGTCCAGACCCACATCTCCTGCCTGGATTGTCACCATTCATGCCGTTCCCTTTGCTGGGCAGGAAGAAAGCAAGGAGGGACCAAAGCAGGGAGAAGCAGGGTGGCACTGTGGCCAACCATGGGACTTTGGGGTCGGACACTGACGGGTGAAAATCCTGGCCCTGTCTTCAGTTTATCGCTATAAGGTAATGGACGGTTACCACACAGGTTGTGAATGAGCCATAGTTCTTAAATTGTTTCCATTTAGGGCGACAGTGGCTGACACGAAAGCAGGCTTCTCTGGGAACTCATGAAAGCAATCAAGGTGTGTCATCCAAGAGGGGACACGCAGGTGCTCTGAGTACAGGAGGGGTGTGGCTCCATCTTAGGAAGTGGCTTCCCAGAGTCAGGGACGGGGACAAAGCGTTCACAGGGTGGAGGTTTCCAGTGTCTGTTCACATAGGGCCCGGGAGGGTCTGGGACACGACGTGGATGACTGGGGATGCACGGGCTGTGGCCTGGGAGGAGCATCGGGAGGCCCTGGGCTGTAAAGGCATCGACGCTGGCCGTCAGTGGGTAACAAGGTGTCCCCAAGGACTAAAGGCTCCTGCAAATCCAGGGCCTCCCTTAGTGCTGGGGCCCTGAGACCTAAATGCAGGGGAGGGAACCAGAAAACATGGCTGGCTTTAGACCTCTCTGGATCAGAGCCAAGTTTGATCTGATTTAGAGAAGCAAAGAAATGTAGCATTTCTTATCCCATAAGGGTCTTGCTGTAATTTAAATCCATAACAACTGTCTGACTCAAGTTTCCTTTTTATTCTGAAATTTGGGGTTGTGTGTTATACCTCCAAAAGGAGACCAGACTGTTGTCAAAGCAGACTAAGACCAGCCAGTCCCAAAGATTTGGGCAAAACCAAAAACATGCATCTATGTGACGGCCCTGGTGGTAATGTGGCAAAAGAGGGGCTGGAGCAGGGCCTGGCACTTGTGTCGGGAGTGAAGGAGGAAACTGGGAACTCATCCCTATACCCCGTTACTTGAGGGAGGGAGTCAAGGTCTTGTTCAGATCTACTTCCTGTTTGGGCTGGCCAGGCTATAGGACGGAGCCATCCATGTGTCACCGTCTTGTGTGTCACTTCCTGCTTCCTATGGGGATTCAAATTTGGACCTCGGGGTCTGACATCACATTTCGTCAATCCAGCCAGAGCCAGAAGCTCTGTGGGATGATGATTGTGGAAAGAGCTGTATGTGGTCCTGAAATAATCGCTGAATTATTTGCAAATAGTCTGGACACAAAAGTAATGAGACTATGGGTCACGTTGCTACTTGAGTGAACGTATTGGTCCCCTGCTCACCTGTCTTTTAATCCTGGGTCTTTTACTCACTGGCGCTGTGACCCTGGGCAAATACTGGTCAAGCAACTTATCTCTTTATATTTTCATTTCCTCCTTTCTTTTTTTTTTTAAAGAATATTTTTAAAGTTTATTTATTTTGAGAGAGAGAGAGAGAGTGAGTGGAGGAAGGGCAGAGAGACAGAGGTAGAGAGAGAGAGAATCCCTAGCAGGCTCTGTACTGTTAGCACAGAGCCCAATGCCAGGCTTGAACCCGTGAACTGCGAGATCCTGACCTGAGTGGAAGTCCAATGCTTAATGGATTTAACTTCCTCCTTTGTAAAATGAGGTTAAGAATAGCGTTTATCTCATTGGACCAGATTAGTAAACAAAAAGAATGAACTGGGCATATAGTAAGTGCTCAATACACTCTAATCACTATTATTATTGGTCTTTCACCTGAGTAGGAGATACGGACACATTTAATTTAGTTGTGACAGAATTCGAGAAAGAGTTTGAAAAGAGAAACCTATTTTTTTTTCTTTAGTTTGTACTAAGTCTATTACCTAGAATAACTTCACCAGGCACATTCTAGACCCTGACCATCAAGGTAGGACTAACAGAACATCATGCTATTTTTAGACTTTCTTTGCCTTCTTTATTGGTTCAGATTGACTGATTTGTGTAATTTAAACCGTAGGTTAAAATTGCTGGTTTCAACCTGCACGAAATGATGACGTTTCGGGTGTAAATCCCTGGTCTGAAAGGAATGGCAGATCCCAGCTCGCGTAGCTTCTCTGCAGTCGGATAAAAGCTAAAATGGACCGCACCCGTCCTTCCGAACAGACATGGCATTTGTTGCCTGGGGTCTGAAGGTCAGCAAAAAACAGTACGGATCTGCTCCATTAGTCCCTCATTTTTCATGCTGTTACGAGTCAGCAGTGGTGCAGTTCAGTAGCTCTAACTGGTAAGGCCCAAAGGGACCAGATGGGCTCTCAGTGCTCGTACATTACTGGTGAGAGCTTCCATCTGGGGGAGACACCAATGGCAGGAGAAGCCCACGGCGGCTGGGATTCCCCGTCACCATCTCCGTGGCCTGGTCTGAGGGCCTGGAGGACCTTGTCAGGAGGAAGCATGAAGTTCGTAGAGTATAAACCCACCTCTGGCCTTACTGGATCCGGGGGCCCCAGGCTGCGGCCTGCCTGGCCTCTTGACCCTTGTCCTGGAGCCTCTCCTTCTAGCCCCCCCCCGGTCCTGGGGCAAGGGTTTCACCAGGCCACGGCAGCAAGCCTGGCCAGCTGGCTCCGGGTCTGTGCTGACCTGTTGTGGCTCTCTTCCCTGCAGGCAGTAATGCTAGAGCCCTGGAGCCCCGGTGGCCCCCGGAGCCCCTTGAGAATGGAGGAATTCGTGAAAGTGCCACTCTGTGGGTAGGTCTCAGTCTCCACTCTTCCCCCAACAGGGTATTTGCTTTACACGTTCAGAACTTGAGGTTCGGGACAGAGACAAGAGCAGGGCACCATCAGGGCACATCATGGGCAAGGCTGTGGAATGAAAGGACACGGAACAGGACCAAGCTCCCTGGACCAGCTAATGGGACAGCTGTAAGAGTCTAAGTGTGAGTGAGTGAGTGAGTGTGTGTGTGTGTGACCACGTGATTTAGATCACAACCAGAAAACATCATCAATGTTCTGACAGCAGTCAGAACTCATGTGGCCCTGTCAGTAGTTCTTTCCAGCTAGTCAACAGACTCTGGTACCTGCTCTGAAGGCAGCTGGCATCATGCTTCTGTCCCCAGAAAAGCCAGCGGTGATCTGCGGGGCAGTCGGGCTTGAGCCGTGCTCCTAACTGGGCTTCTTGCCAATGCCTCGGGAGCCAAGCGGCCAGGCACCTTTTGCTCTGTCTTTTTTCTTCTGACTTTTGCTTCCTTACTAGTGGAGGCTACCAGGAGAAAACAACCGTTATCTTTACTTTGTGATTTAAAGCAATTATCTTTTCCCCCAGGGACCCCGTACTTCCTGCCCTGCCTCTGGGCTTAAGCTGGAGTGACTGTTCTTGGTGAATATCCCTCAAGCATCATTTCCACGAATATCAGCCCGGCCCTCCTCTGATTTTCCCATCGTATGTGGGTTGTGGCCACCCTCTGAGGGTCCCCATTGCTTGGCGATAGGGAGTCCTGACAGTAGGTTGTGGTTACAAGACCTTAGCAGACAGAACAGACTGGAAACAGAAACAAATACTGTCCATTTCATTAACAACCACATCCAAGAGGTTTATTCCTGTATCGCGAACAAACCCCACTGACCCAACTCCCAAGTCGCTTTTCATTCAGCTGTTATTAAATCACCCACATAAATACATAGAATAAATACAAAAACAGAAAGGATTTTTTTTTTTTTAAGTCTTTGGTATACAGAGCTCTTCTCCCCTCTCCTATCTTCCCTTCCTTCCCTGTGTTCTCAGCCCACTCCCTCATATTCATATTAATTCCTCTGGACAAAAAAGTAGCCCGCAAGTAAACTCTGTGCTGGGACCCTGCATCGGAGCCAGTCTGGGTCCTGGTGCCGCTGTGGACTCGGGGAGGGACGGGCCCCGGGGACTCACACATAGTCGTTCAGTCTGTACCCGCTGAGCGAGGCCGAGGTGGCCGAGGGGGCCCGGTTGTCCTTGAAGGCGGCGGGGGGCCGGTAGGCGGGCGCGGTGGCCGTCGCGGCCCTGGGCTGGGCCTGGTAGGGCCTGGAGGGCCCCTCGTCCTGGCAGGACAGGCAGAGCAGCGTGCCGCCGATGAGCGACAGGGACGAGGAGATGAAGCCGAGGTACAGGGCCTGCCCGATCTCGAACTTCATGCCGCTGGGCAGCAGCGGGTTGTAGAAGTTCTGCACCACGTCGTTGGTGGTCCAGGACACCGCCACCAGGCAGAGCAGGCCGGCCAGGATGAAGAGCGCGCCGCCCAGCGCGGCGAACGTGGTCTTGGCGGGCGTGCCCTTGGCGCAGCGCGTGCACTTCATGCCCACCACGGCGCAGGCGCAGGCCACGCCCGAGAGCAGGCAGGAGATGACCATGAGCGCGCGCGCCGCCTGCAGGTCGCGGGGCAGCGCCAGCAGCGAGCGGTAGATCTGGCACTGGTAGATGCCCGTGCTGTGCCACACGCACTCCATCCACAGCCCCTTCAGGTAGGACACGGCCGTCAGGATGTTGGTGCCCACGTGCGCCGTGCGGCGCCAGTGCGGCAGGATGGTGGTGATCAGCGTGCCCACCAGGCCCAGGAAGCTGAGCAGGAAGCCCAGCAGCTGCACGGCGGTGCTGGCCATGGCCCCGGTGGCCGGCTGCCGGGCTCGCTCAGGCGCCCGCCGGAGTCCTAATGAGGCCGGGAGGCGGGGCAGGGAGAGAAGGGAAATGGGTTAAAGATTATCTTGCTGCGTTTATTTCTGCCCCCGAAACTGAGTTTTCCGTGGGCAGTTGCTAGGACAATTAACATATTTTTAAAAACAGTTTCTGACACTTCATTGGGTGCAAGGATAAGCTGCCTGTCCAAGACATTTTCCCTGCAAGGCCGGAAGGGGAAGGGATGACAGCAGAAATCTGGCCCGCCTGCCCTTCCCCGGCGCCCCCCTCCCCGCCCCGCAAGGGCAATCCAGAGCCCCAGTTTCTGATCTATCAGCACTTAGCAAGCCGGCGTGGAACGTTCTACCTTCTGCCTACCCTTAAACACTTCGGCTGCGTTTGAATCTCATTTCGTGCTGCTTGGTCCGTAATCACTTCCGTTGTTAAACCCACACGTGGACTGGCAAGAGCTAAGGTGTGCGCTACCTGTGCCTGAGAAATTAGCCCCAGACTGCCTGTCAGGATGAAACGTCTCCCGAAAGGGGGTGACTTCCCTGGGCTCTCAGCGAGGGAAGAGTTTAATACCCACAGGCAGGTCTGACGCTTTCTTCCAGAACCCCAGAGCTGGATGTGAACTTCGAGATTGCGCACTGATGTCAGGGGCCAGGGAGTGACCAAGGTCACAGCTCCTTAGGTGCCGGGGCCAGGACCACAAACCAGGGCACCTCCCCTCACACCTGTCTGCGGAGCGGTGTGCTTGTCGCTACCTGACTCGCAGAGAGACGGGAATGCGGAGCCATTTCAGAGGTTTCAGAAATTCTAACCATGGCCAAATCCAGAACGCTTCTTGGGGGCAAGGACCCGGCACCTATGTAGTGCCAGACGAATAGGGGACACTCGGGAAGTGTTGGAAGGGAGGAAGGAGGGAGGCAGGGAGGCAGGGGAATGGACACGACGAGGAGAGGAAGGGAGGAGGGAAGGCGGGCAGGTGAGCAGAAAACCCTGGTGAACACCACTGGGTCCTCTCTCCTGCCCGGGGCAGGGTACCAATCCACCCTGTCACCCCCACCTGCTGAGTGACTCGGGGTGTCTGTGTGGGCTCAGCTTCTTTCTCTAACGTGAGGGAGCTGGACTCCATGGCCCCAGAGTGTTTCCTGGTTCTGGAAGCTTCTCTGCTGATGACCAGTCGCTTCAGCATCCCAAACCAAGGAAGAACTCCGTGGGCAAAACCTACTTCCTTCATCTCAGTTAAGCGCAGGAAGGCTGCAGGGAGTGAAATGTGGGCTGGGGGGGGCATCTCCCAGGTGGCACAGAGGCTCACTGCGACTGTCTTTAACCCTGGGTCCCCTTGTGGAGAAACCCCCTACTAAATTACAGCGCAGGATTTGGTTAGTAACACAAGTGACATTGCCATGGGGGGCCCGTACCGTCATCTTGTGGGATTTAGAACTACCGGGCTTTGATGTCTCAGCATTGCAGCGGGTATTTCTTAGTTCCGTGCTGCTTAACAGACAAACAAAACTAGGGGACAACGAAACAGCGTGGTGCCCAGCAGGACACGCAGTGGTCAATGTTAGCGTTTTCACAGGCGTTTTAAATGATGCTTTCTTCAGGACGCGGTGGTCTCCACACGCACTTCACCCTGACAGGCCACCTGCGCCTTGTCATGATGCTGGCTTTCTTTAGACTCTGCTCCAAGGCTTCTTCCCTCCACTTAGCGAGCACCCACTCTGTGCAGGGGCTGGGCTCGGGGTGGGGGGCGCCCGACAATCTCTGCTGTCCAGAGCAGGGCGGGGCCGGCTGTCTTGCAGCCACTGCCGGGGAGGAGATGGCACCCGGGTAGGGGGTCACTCCGATGGATGAGGCAGGGCTGCTGCAGTGAGCCCCCCGCCCCATGTGCTGAGTGCCCCAACAGAGCTACCACCAAAAGTGCCCATTTCTGGGCCTGAGGGATGCCGGGCACTTTGCAGAGCACTGACATAACGTTGCCCCATGTGTCCCCGTAGTAACCCGGTCATGCAGCGACTGTTCATCCTGTTTTACACATGGGGGAACCGGCTGCAGGGGGTGAAGTTCTCTGCCTGGCCTGGCTGGTCTTTTCCCTGGTTTAATTCCTCCTTCAAATGCTACGCGTCGTGAGTCAATAGGACGGACGTTGGCATGAAGACTGAGGGGTGGTGTCATCAGTGTATTCTGGAGAGTCAACACTTGTCCCACTTGTCCCCAGAGAACATTAGTCTTGATCCTTTTGCAGTGGTTCAGGTGGCCAGGGTGACCCAACGGTTCTGGTTTGCTGGAGACTGAGAGGTTGCCCAGGGCAGGGGACTCGCAGTGTGAAACTGGGACAGTCCCAGGCCAGCCTGGACAGTCGGTTCCTACACGTAGCCTGGAGGCTCCCAACTTCTCCAAGTGGCCTTTGAGATCCTTCCAGTCCTGCATGGAGGTTGTCCCCAGGCTGATGGCCGCTCAGGCTGTCCCTGGTCCTGGCCATTCTGAGGCTTCTCAAAGCTCTTGCTTGTCAAGGTCAATCGTTAAGTACACTGATCCTCAAGAATGTGGCATAAAAGCTAAGCCCGCTTGACCCCGTTAGTCTAGGGAAGTGGACCAGAAGTTTATTGGAGGTCTAAATATTTATGGAGAGCTGTGACTGCTAATTTTAGAAACCATTAGGTTGCTATTTTTAAACTTGTACTAGAAGGATTTGCTAATTTAAGAAGTGAGTGTTAATGAGCCCCCAACTCCCAGACACCAGCTCCCCACCCCTTCCCTGGAGTTACCAGCAGCTGCTACTGGCATTAGGTCATAATTCAGCTTCCCAGCAACCACTTTTCTCCGTGGGGCCATTCAATGGAAAAAACAATTTCAAATGAATGCACCTCCTCGGAAACCACCTAAAACCATCCCTGATGCTCCGGAAGGATCCTGCCCAAGCATGCCTCCCAAGAGGGGCAGTGCATACAGGACCCGCCGGGCCATGTAGAGTTGCAACCGGCTTCACCTGCGGGCCACTTTTTCCTGCAGACGTGTGCGTGCTTGTGGAAGCGTGCGCTAGAGAGATGTGAGTCCAAGACAAATATGGTTCTAAGAATCAAGTTCCAAAAAAGACCTTGACGGCCTGGGTGGGTGAGGCTGAGCGTAACAAGATAATGCATTCCAGGAATAAATGTTGTGTCTTGCATCTGGGTTTGCAAAGCCTCCAAAGCACACTCCTGGGTGGGCAATATGTGGCTTAGGTGTGTGCTTGAGCACGATTTAGGATGGTGTTTCCCAGCGAGTGTTCCTTGCCACGCTGTGTTTGCAGGATGTCTCCTGTGAGGATGTAGATGTCAGGTGGGTCTGTCGAAAGCCGGTAACCACAGACCTTCTCACCGCCCTTACTATGCAGGTGTGCACTGTGAACTTCTAGAAAACGCTGCGCGGCATTTCCTAAACTTGCTTGACTAGAAACATCCTCTCCTGACTTTTCCAGGGAACGGCCTGAAGTCAAATCACTTTGGCAAGCAGGCTGAGAGGTTATAAGTCCCTTGAAAGTTTCATGGGGCAGTGATGAGCTAGAATTGCTAAAAGAAAAACCAAAAACCAAAAAACCAATTTGGTTTTCGGGAAGGTGAATGAGCACAGACAGGAAGGCCAGCAGGATGTAGGGTTTGCCCTCAGCAGGGTCTCAGAAAGCCCCGGGGCTATAAAGTAACATGAAAATCCTCGAAGGCCAGCTGTGAAACACACCAGGGCACGCTCGGCCCCTCAAACTGGATCTGGTTTTATGAGCACCAGATCTGAAAGGTGAGGGGTTTTTTCCATATAAACTTTTATGGTGCTCCTTCCTCTGTTGTCTGTGAGCTACATTCCTTTTTTTTTTTTTTTTTTTTTTTTTTTAAGGAAATAAATTTTAAAAAAAAAGGAGCAGGAACATGGTGTAGTCTCTCCATTGTATTCAACCTCCCAGCCCGCCTGGAGTCTAGCTGCGTCAGCTTTGGAGCTTTGTCTCCTAATTAGGCGTCAACAGTGGGGGCCAGTGGGGACAGCCTGGCTGGGACAAGGGACAGACACAATGTTTGCCTAGCCCCTGCTCCTGCTTTTTTACTGTCCAGTGTCCCTGGGCACATCCATTCTTCATTTTGTCTGGTCTCCCGAAGACCTTTCTCCTGCCGGATAAGGTGTGAGCTCAGGCCTCCCTGCCCCCCAGGCTGCCTGGAGGGGTGCAGATGTGAGGCCAGTAGGACCTTTGAGTCACACGATGTCCCCATCCTGCAGAAGTCTCACCTTTGGTTACTTTAGCTCTCCTGTGGGCACACGGGGCTCGTTGGCCCTTCCCCACCCACACTGCTGAAGGGCATGTCAGACCCGGCGTGGGAGCGGTGCGGCCCGTGGGGAAGGAGGTTCATGAGCCAGGCGTGTGGGAATTTCTTTACCCAGAACCCCCTGGGCTCATGTCTTGGTGAAGAGTTGGAAGATTCGGCCACTCAGCCTCTTTTTAGGTTTGGTCTGCCCTGCAGTGGGAGATCTCAAGCCATCTGGGAACGGGCCATCACACCCACCTCATCACACACATTACACTGTCCCCAAGGGCTCCTGACATGGGGTTGGATCCACTGTGGAGACAGCATACAACCTTGTTTCCTAGCGCTTATCAAGAAAAAGGAAGAGCTGCCTTTAAATGAAAATGGTCCTTGGACCTTGAAAGAAGGCAGAGTTGTCTCAACCTTGATGTTCAGCAGTTGAAGAAAATGGCTCAAAAAACTGTCTGTTCTTGTTGCCCCAGCTAGCTTGGCTGTGCATTATTGCTTAGATATTTCACAAATGCTACAACTTGGGAACTAAGAATAGACTCAAGGAAGGTTTGGATTCACCTTAATGATGTAAATGAGCAAAACTAACATGAGAAAAGACAGACCTTTTATGCTATATCCGAATAATTGGATTGGACTCCAGCGGCAATACTCTAGTATTTCCTAAGCACATGCTGGCTGCCGTGTTCCTTATTAACGTACAAAGCAAATGGATCTCTTTCCTAGAAGCTGGAGGTGCGATTTTAGTACACCTTCTTACACAAATATATAAGAATTATGAGAAAGTGATCAAGTGATACCTTTGAAAAACCATTTCATATTCATTCAGAATGGGCCACACTGTGGGGTGTTTTGGCTCTAAAAATGAAGTTTCCTTCATTACAGCTCCAAACATTCTATAACTTTCCTTGGGTTCTTTTTCAGACTGGCAGGCATCTGTATTTTAAGTTTATGAGGACTTCTCTGCCATCTACCCATGTTGTAGAACTGCAGTCTTTCTGTGACAGGCAGAGACAGAATAATTGTATGACTAACTTCTTACTACCATGGTGTTTAGGGCTTGCTCATGTCATTCAGGGATATCAATGTGAAACATGTTTCGCACGTCATAGACAAATGACAATTTATAGATTAAATTTTTCCCCTCTCTTTTGGAGGACTAAAGAAAAACCTATTTTTCATAATAAGAACTGGTTTGGGGAGAAGCCCGTGTTAATACAAATGAAAACCATGGGTATGTGGTTAGATGCTCGTAGAGACCATTTTCAACTCAGCGAGACTGAGCAATCTATTGATTTAGTGAAAACTCCGAGTTTAAGTAACCACAGTCATAAAAATTCCAAACCATTTCTCAGGAGGCATTATCTCTCTAATTCCAACTCACCAAATTTCATTAGAAGCCATTAAAAATACAGCAGATAGATATTTCTAAATCAAATGATCAGATTTCATTTAATAAAATACATTGGTGCCTTTGCATAGCTGTTTTTCCTGACAAGATAGTTGTCTAGATTTGCTATGTTGTTGTTTTTCCCTTTTCAAGGTATAGGTGGATAAAAACCTGTTAGACAAGAAAAATATTAACAAGTAAAAAGACACAGGTTATAAGAATATTGTCTAGAGAGTCAAAGATTAGATGATTCATAGTTAAAATGTTCCATGGGAAAGCTTTATATAATAAAGGATGTTATGGGTTGAATTATATCCCCCCCAAGAAGATAATGTTGAAATCCTAATGTCTAGTGCCTCAGAATGTGCCTTTATCTGGAGATAAGGTCGTTGCAGATATAACTGCAGATAAGCTCATTATAATATAGTTAAGATGAGGTCATACTGGACTAGGGTAAGCTTCTAAACCAATAAGACTGGTGTTCTTATAACAAGATGGCCTTGCGAGCACACAGAAAAACAGGGAGGACGCCATGTGAGGAAGGAGACAGAGATTGCAATGATATGTCTATAAGCCAAGAAATGCCAAGGTTTGCCAGCAACCACCAGAAGCGGGGAGTGGAACAGAGTTTCGCTCACAGTCCTCAGAAGGAACAAGCCCTGCTGACACCCTAGTTTTGGACTTCTGGGCTCTAGAACTGTAAGAATCTGTTGTTTTAAGCCACCCAGTTTGTGATACTTTGTTACAGCAGCCCTAGGAAGCCAGTACAGGGGACTAGATGAATGGCAGTATGCGGAGTTGTAGAAAAAAAGCACTCGTGTCTGAATAGAAGTGGGTCCTTCCTAGAACAGGTATTGAGCACAGTCTGGTGGCTTCACATCTGTCATGGAAAACAACAAGGCAGTAGTTAGCTTTGTGCCCCAAAGCATAGAGGACAGAATCTATGGAGAAGGAAGAATTTGGAAGACTCGTTGTAGTTGTGGAAACTCAAGAGCAAGTGCCAACTACAGTAAGTAACCCATACAGCAATCAGATGACTCAACCTCTCCAGATTGGAAAAGTGTATGAATCCACGGATCCCAGCCTGCCAGACTTTCCCTTGGAAATCCAGTAGAGCTCAGTGGGACCTCCCTTTCGGGCTTAACGTCAAAACAGAAATGAAAACAAGCAACAGGACATTGTCCTAGCTGGACTGGTAACCTCCATGAACAAGATAACTCTTCCATGAAATTTTTAAGCTTGTGAAAATGATTTATCTGGGCAATGAACTGGAAACATTGCAGTGATAAAAAATGTAGTGTTAAATGAAAACATGAGACTGAGATTTACTAATGTTAAATAAAATACAGTTAAATACAATGTCTAATGCTCATTCTCTATAAATTTAGCTTTCTGAACCCAACTTCACAGATGCTGTTAGTTATTAATGATCGGAATAAAAATAACCACAGCTAAATGTAGTGAGTGGCTTGTGATGTGCCAAACATGTGCTAAGCGCTTCCGTTGGCATTAACTTATGTAATCCTTCAAGAAATCTATCACGTGTATGTTGTTGTCCTCATTTACAGGTGGGGAAACTGAAGCTTAGGTTAAGTAACTTGCCCAAGGTCATGCCTGGGCTGTTTCAGGGAGACCTGTGATCATCCAGGTAGGAGATGCCGGCAGTGACAAAAGTGAGTGCTGGAAGTGTTTCACTGATGGGTTAGCTGTGGGGTGTGAGAGACAGGTGTCAAACATAGCTCCAAGGTTTCTGCTTGGGCATCTGAAGAATGGAGTTTCCACTTATTGAGAAGGTGAAGACAGTGGGAGGTGGAAGAATCTGGGTTTGGAGGGTGATGGGCACAAAAGAGGAGTTTTGTTTTGGACATGTTGAGTTTGGGATAGCTGTCACTGCACAGGTGGGGACACCCATGGTTGGATATAGAGGTGCAGAGTTCAGCGAGGAGACTGGACTGGAGAAGGCCATTTGGGACACAACAGCATAGACTTATGATTGAAAGCCATGAGACTGGATGAGAGCTGTAGACAGAAAAGGGGAGGGCCTTGCCAGTGACTCCAGGAATCCTCCAACAGCAGAGATTGGGTGATCCGGAGGACCCAGTAGCATGGGGCACGGGAGTGGCCACAAGGGAAGAGGCAACCCAGAGTGGTGAGTGAAGACAGAGGTCCACATTGGAGAGAGTGAGCCACCATGCCAAGTCCTCAGAGAAATCAACTAATAGGAGTACTGAGAAGTGATCACTGGATTTAGCAGCATGGAGGAAACTACAGACCCTGGTAGGCACAGCTTTGGTGGAGTGATTGTAATGGGTTCAAGAGAGAATCAGAATGGGGCACATGAGCCCAGAACATTGTTTTAAGGACTTGGACATCAAGTGCCCTCCCAGAGCCCCCCATAAACTTGTTCTTACCATTACAGTCCTCCTCTGGGACCCCAGCCCCTCCTGAGCACTCACTCACTCCACCTCATGTATTAATCCTGGCCAAGAAGTTACTCCACAGGACACTTACATTTTCCCAGATGGCCCCTGAAAACAAATCTCCTGTCCCTGGCCCTAACAAATAACACTTGCATTGGTAAGAATATGACTGGGTCAGCCCTCAGAGGGAGACCAGTGATACCTTCAGGCATGTGTTTTTAAAACACTTAAGAAGTTTAGACTTAATTGGGTCAAGTATGAAATTTCAGATTGCAGAATTCTTCATAAAGGCGAAGGCCTCGCAGATGAAATAGCGTGTGGTGTTTCTAGCTTAGTCTTCAGACATAATACAAAGGGCCATTTTGTGCTTTTTCTCTGAAGAGTACAGGGCACTATGGGTTACCTTTGCCTGTTCTCAGGACTGGCTACATCATTTGCAGAAGGCAGTGCAAAACGAAAATGTGGGGCCCCTTGTGCAAAAATCATGAAGAATTCCAAGATGGCGACCACAGTGCATCAAACCAGCATGGGCCTCTCCTGAGGGTGGGGTCCTGTGGGACCTGTTACAGATGGAGCCAGGAACTGGAGGTTGGGATTTTTCCTTATTTAAACCCACGAGTACATCTAGGTGAAATATTGAAAGGAACAGCAGACCCTTTTGCAGTGTTCTGAAGAATAAAAAAATATGGTTTCATATATTTATTTTTTCTTCGTTTAAGTGTAGCCCGCTGTAAGTACTTGCCAAGGAGGAGCCTTTCAAAAACAAAGCTATTGCTGGTCTCCTGTGCCCAAGAGTGGCCTCCGATGGAAACAGACCTGTCGTTCTAAATCTGTTTTCACTTCCCTCTTGTTCCAGGGAAGCTGTTGGTGTGCATGGTGTGGGTGTGCACGTCCCAGGGTTGAAGAGGGAACATCTGCCTCTGGGTGGCTTGCTTCTTCTTGGAGACTCTGCTCCAAGCCCCCAAGCTCTGGCAGGGCCCCCAGCCCCTAGCGAGAAGTGGCCGAGGGTTCTGAGTCCCAGCTACTCCTTGTTCCTTCCAGAGTGCTCCTTCCAGGGTCCTCCACATAGGAGGATCTCGGAGACCAAGCGCTGGGTGCCCTCCCCAAGAACGGCCCCCAGTGGAAAATTCCCGGTGCGTTATTGCCATTGGCAACCCAGGGCCAAGAACTGTGGCCCTGGCAGCCATCCGTCCCGCAAGCAGAGTGAGGAATATGAAGATTAGCTGAAGGGAGGAATGTTTGAGCTTAAAAGCGCCAAGAATCACCCCTGAACTGGCAAGATTGACTGTCTGCATTTTTAAAAAGACATCGGAAGAAGCCTTGAAAACAGGCTTTTAGACTTCTTGTTCTTCTGTAATGGAAGACAGTCTCTGATAGAAGAGAATGAGCCTTTTAAGAACAAAAACTGACATTCAGTTGTATTGATTTTTATCTAAAAACAAAAACAAACACCTAACTGGAAAACAAGTATTTATAGTAACATTTTCATGGTACCAGAGGACGAATCTGTGTTTCTTCCTTTTCTTTACAGATTTCTCTGTAGAGGCTTAAAAAGCATTGATCCCATTATACATGCAGGTAAGTAAAACACAGTCAGCTTAAAAGATTTTTGCAAAGCAGATGGTGCCAGATAAGAATGGAGGCTGGCTTCAGGTCTGAGTAATTTTGAGCAACCAGCTCAGCCTTTCGTGACTCACCTGGCTATCTACATCATAACAGCTGCTTCCCAGAGCCGTCTAGAAGATGCTAAGATAATATATGTAAAAACCTGTAAGCCCTGTAAGGACGCCCAACATATGCAAGGCCTGTGCTGCTAAAGATTTATCATCATGATGGATGGATCCATTCCCGAGTCCATCGAAGCTGCGACCCCAGCACCCGGGCTGAGCCCAGACCCGGCGCTGAGTCGCTGGAGAATGGAACCACGGGGCTCTTCTCTGGTTTCCCAAGACTTCACAACCAAACCGAGCGATTAAGAGATTTTGGACCTTGGAAACTGCAGGAATTAAATCTCTTGGTGGGAATGTGCAACCAAAAAAGCCAGTGTCCTGAGTGACTCCACGGTTTGGGGACCCTGTCAGGGCACTAATCCCGGATCCCTTTCTACTTTGCCTGTGGCCCTCCCAGCAGGCCTCGGGAAGACCGCCCATCCCGGGAAGACCATGGCAGCTGTTGGGGGTGTGGGGTTCAAGGTAGCTGAAGGATTAAGTCAGGGGTCAGATGGCATGGAATTTCCCCTGTTTCACCCTTATTAAGAGAGATCTATAACTTCCCCTCCCCTTCTCCCATGCCAGTGTGTGTGTGAGCTGGTGGGAGGGGTGAGGGCCGTGGGGAGGATAAGGCTCCCACGTCTGGAAACTGAGTGCCCCGCCTGGCCCTCTTCGCAGGAGAAGCAAGCCTGTCACAGTGCACAGGGTCAGTGACAGCGAGCTCAAGCTGACACCGCTTTGAAACACTCAACAGATTTAGCCCTAGACCCGGCAGGCAATGAAAGAGTTCTTCCCAAACACTCAGGGACGGGATCTTGTCCTTTCTGGCTCACTAGGAACCCAGCTGCCCTCACAGTCGGCTGCTGGGCTCCCCAGGGGTCCCCGGCCCACTGCAGCTGCCCTTTTGAAGGGGGGACGTTGACTGTGTCACCTGGAGAACCCTTGCCTGCCCGTAGCTCTGGTAGGCGGGGGCCTCACAGCCCCGAGACACATGACTGTCAACCCCAAACCCTCCCGGCTCAGAGCCTCACCCCAAACTCACATGTCTTTGCGTCCCATCCACTTCATGGGGTCCCTCGCCAGTGGGGCTGCTCTGGACCCTGGCTGGGGCGCAGCCTGTGTGACACAGGACTCTGCAGGGACGCTGCCGCCCTCCTGTCCTCCCTCTCCCTCCAGCTGGAAGCTTCAAAGCCAGAGTATTTGAGAGAAAAGTGCTACCTTGCTCTTTGAGAAGGGCTTGCGTGGGCACGTGTGTCATTGGTTGAATGGTTCACTGCCCCGTGCACGATGTGAGGCAGCTGGGCCAAGGCGGACATTCAGGACCAACCAGAAATGTCATTTCTGTACTTTGGAAAAATGCCCGATACACACAGTCATCTCCCTAAAACACCCTCCGGTCACTCTCTGGGTCTAGTGGGATAAAGCCTTGACTGCCAAGCCCGGCACGGAGGGCCGCCCACTGTCAGCCCGGCCTGCCTGCCCACACTCCCTGCACTGGGCCCACTGACGGCACACCCCTCCCCTGTATCCTTACTCACGGCTCCCCGGGGAACGGCCTGATTCCCGCCGAGGATCACCTCCTGTTACCCTGTCCGCCCATCCTGCTCTGGGCCGGTCACCTGGCAGTTGTCCCCACACTGCTTGGGACTTTGATCATATTGAGCAACTCAAGGGTTTCTCAACTTGCAGGCTGCTATGCTCTGGTTGCAAATCACTGAATTTTGACCAAGGTGCAACTGTGTTTGTTTGTTTTTTTCCGGGTACAACGGCAGATACGGGCCATTAGGAGAGTCTGTTGGTAGAGTATGGAGCTGGGTGGGCCGTGGGGCACTGCATGGAAGGAGGGACAATGTGCCACGAGTTGGAGATAAGGGACAAGGTGAAATGTGAAGCCAGTGCCAAAAGAAGAAGGTGGCTTTCTTGGGATGTACAGGGAGTTTGCCTGGAGAGCCCAGTGGGGCTGGGCATAGTTCTAAAAGTTAGGACAGCACCCAAGGGTGGCCGAGGGAACCGCACTGTGCTGGGAATGCCTCCAGCCTCTCCAGGTGTGCTGCTGGTCATTCTCAGGTACAGAATTGCCAAGAACCACCATTGAACTTGATTCCTGTGTCTGTCCCTTTCTCATTGATTCCATCGTGACGGTCCAAGGGCAGGGACTTGGGCTTCTGTATTCCTTTAGCAGCACCCCTCAATCTGTGTGGCTTTGGGTGGTGCTTAAGGACAGTGAAGGGGGCACCTGGACAGGTCAGTCCAACTCTTGGTTTTGGCTCAGGTCATGATCTCACAGTTGTGAGTTCCAGCCCTCTGTTGGACTGTGTGCTGGCAGTGCGGAACCTGCTTGGGATTCTCTCTCCCTCTCTCTGCACCTCCGCCCCCACCACCGCTCATGCTCTCTCTCTCTCTCTCAAAATAAATAAATCTAAAAACATTAAAAAAAAAAAAAAAGATGAAGGAACTCAGCCGTGGGCAAATGGCCCTGAGCGTGGACCAGGAACCTAATCCCTATGTCCCTGGCAATGGGACGGTGATGGCAGAGAGGGTGTCCCTTGGAAGTGCTGGGAGCTTGGAGTGGTTTAGAAATGTCTGTTAGATATGACTGATTGAGGATTGACCCACAACCCAAATCCACAAAGCTTTTTAATCTCTTCTCCAAAAGTAACCGTTGTAAACAAAATCTTTAGTTGAGAGGCATTCATAGGTTCAGAGCCTCTTGTGTTTAGTAAATATCATCTATAGTAAAATGCACCTGCATGATCTATAATTTTAGGCAGGGAATTTGGGGGAGTGATTTTTGGACTTTTGTCTTTGGGGGAGATTTGGCAACTGCCTTTGATTTCTTGGCACTGATTATGTATTTTTGGGAAATTCTGCAAAGAGAGAGAAAATGCAAACCCAAATTGTTTCAAAAGATTATAGTATTTTTATAAATACTACATGTAACCATCAACAGAATGGACATTATGTTATGTTTTATAGACTTTCATTAAACCTTTATTAATCTTTATTTTCTCTGGAACAGTTCATTCCTGTTCTGGGCTGAAGTGTGAAAGCTCCCAGACCCATGGCCCTGGCCTGTGGCTCCTGATGGACGAATGAACCTTTTCTGGGCCAGAGGGCAAAGTTACAGGTTCACTGTGTGACTCAATCTGTGTATAGATGTATCGATTCATTTTTTTCATTCATTAAATATTTATTGAACTCCAGCACATGTCAGCAACAGGGTGCTTGGTGAGCAAGACAGACACTACTCCTGCCCCCTCAGAGTGTGGGGGGGTCACAGGCACGCAGAGCCAGCTGCACCAGGGACAGTTGGCAGGCAGGGAGGTTAGGCTTGGGGGCTCCAGCCCTCCTCTCCCACCCACGACCCTCATCCTCGTTTCTTCGACGTGCCATCAAAGTCCACTTTTGGATCCCTTTTTTAAAGCTCTCAGGTGCAAATGACTCATTATGGCTTAACATTTTATCACACCCGGGAGGTATTTTTAAATATAAGGTATAAAGATTTAATAGTGAAATTTCAAACACCAATCAGGATGCAAAGGAGAACTGGGCAAAAGAAGTCTTGAGCATTTTCCTAACATCCCTAAAATCATTCCATTGAGTTAGGGTGACCTCTGTCCTTGTGGATATGATAGAAACCAGTAGATACTTCACATTAGATGAATGGATGCATGGATGGATGGATGGAAGGATGGATGGATAAGTGGATGGATGATGGATGGATGGATGGATGGATAGATTGATGGATAGGTGGATGGAGGAATGGATGGATGGGCAGATGGATGGATGGTGAATAGATGGATGGATGGATGGATGGATGGATAGATGGATGGACAGATGGATGGATAAGTGGATGGATGATGGATGGATGGATGGATGGATGGATGGAGAGATGGATGGAGGGATAGATGGAGGGATGGATGGAGGGATGGATGGATGATGGATGGATGGATAGATGGGTGGATGGGCAGATGAATATATCACCTTTATTCTGCTCTCAATTGGTCTTTGAAGCTTGATTCATTTTTTGATTCCTCATAGAGCTGGGCTAAGGTCTGACACACATTAGGAAGTTGGTAAAAAGTTTGTTGAATGAACAATTTAATGAAAGGGAAGCTATATATGCAGTAGGCCTGTGGTTTGGGGTTCGGGCTTCTTTTGGGTCTGCAGTTAGCAGACTCTCAGCTCTCTTCCTGGGGGTAAAGGCCATTGCAAAACTTGACCTTGCTAAATTTATTGACAGCATATCTAGTCAAAGCCACTAGACTCCAGTGGAAACCATTGTTCTAGGTTTCACGTTAACTTGACAGAGGCCTGACTTTGGTGGATTCCTCTTATCAGTAATAATGATAATAAAATGATGCCAAACACTAACATAGCACCCACTGTGTGCTACATGTGATTTTAAGCACATTACATATATTTACTAACTTAACCCTCAAAATAGCCCTTTGCTTTACAAGGCACTACTATTAATACCATTTAATGGTTGGAGAAATGGAGGCTTCAAGGAGATAAATGACCTGTCCAATGTCATCCAGCTTTAAGTACCAGAGGCAAGACTGGAACCCAGGCAGACTGGCCTTAGTATCTGGGCTCATATCCCCATATATATAAATCACATCTCCAAAATGTGCTGGCAGCTGCTGGGCTCCTGTTGCACAAGGAGAGTTTTTGTCACTCTTTCACAGAGAGGGCTCTTGTGGGTGCCAGGTTGCTATGGTCCTGGTTTGGGGTTTTTTTGGGGTCCTGGCATTGACCATGGTGTTATCTACAGAGGGACAGGCTTGGTGGAGGAAGCTCCTTCCCTGCCTGCTCTTTTTTTTTTTTTTTTTTTTGAGACAGAGAGAGAGAGAGAGAGAGAGAGAGAGAGAGACAGCGTGAGTGGGGGAGGGGCAGAGAGAGAGATGGAGACACAGAATCTGAAGCAGGCTCCAGGGTCTGAGCTGTCGGCACAGAGCCCAACGCGGGGCTTGAACTCACACCCCGTAAGATCATGACCTGAACTGAAGTCAGAGGCTCAACCAAGTGAGCTACCCAGGCACCCCGCCCCCACCACCCCTGTTTATGCTTTTATCCTGGAAGACTAGGTAGATCTTAGTTCAAGCTGGGCTTCTCTGATGTTGTCTGAACATAAATATTTTGGCTAATGCTGGCCACTTGGTGTGAAATGAGAAGTTTCTGAAATTTAAACAACACATCTGTGAGACATGACCTCACTTTTTTTTTTATCTGGTGCCCATAATTTAGCTGTCAGCAATCTCAGCAACACACATATCAGCATGATCCTGTATGTGCTAATTGGTCTTTCATACTCTGGACACAGGAAGATTTAACCTTTCGGATGAAATAGATACTAGTAACTTCACAATCAGAGTGCCCAGAGATTACCTGATATGTGACAACCAAAGAATTATGTCTTAAATATTAAGAGATCACCAGAATTGAAATTGGAAACTCAAACAGATATCTGTACATCCATGTTTATAGCGGCATTATTCGCAGTAGCCTAAAGGTGGAAACAATCCAGATGTCCAATGATGGATGCATGGATAAGCAAAATGAGGTCTATCCATGCAGTAGAGTATTATTTATAAGCCTTAGGAAGAAAGGAAATTTGGACACACGCTACCACACGAACCTTGAAGACGTTGTGCTGAGTGAAATAAGACAGTCATGAGAGTCAAATATTATGTGATTCTACTTATCTAAGGTCCCTAAAGGAGTCCAATTCATAGAGACCGAAAGTAGAACAGTGGTTCCCGGGGGCAGGGGAGGGGGGATAGGGAGTCAGAGTTTAATGGGGACAGATTTCCTTTTGGGAGGAGGAACAAGTTCTGGAGATGGATGGTAGTGATGGTTGTACAATGTGAATGTATTTAATGCCATAAACTATACAATGAAAAGTGATTAAAATGGTAAGTTTTATGTTACATGTATTTTACCACAATGAAAGACACACGCACACACGCACACACACACACGCACACTCACAAATTGTGTGTCTTATATTAGCCATTCTGAGTGGGACCGCCCCATCCACTGTGCTCGCAGTAGTTCTTTAGTTTACGTGCAAGGAGTTTCATTGGAATAAATATTCTCAGACATTAGCCCAAACAACACTTTCCTCTTGTCTCTGTTCTAGATAGTGCTGAGAGCCAAATGCCCAAAGCCTGACCCTGGTCCACCTGGGAGGACCAAGGACTATCAGAGGCTTTAAGGCCGTGGAACAGTGGCCTCCCTGCAGTGAGCCCTCCTGGCCTCAAGGGTGCGCTGTGGGAAGTTCCTACTCAGCCAGGTGCCGGCGGCTGGGCCACCGCAGAAGCAGCAGCCACGCAGCCCCATTGTGGGACCTGCGAAGCATCAGGTGGGGCCTGCGAAGACCGCCAGGTCATCCACATGCCATTCTAGACTCGCCCACCCTGGATTCCTCCTAATTGCTACCCCCTCATGGTGCAGAAAGTCGGCTGATGCTGGTGTCACACCTCCGGGTTTCCTGCGCCTTCTAATTTACCAAGGGCTTGCACACAGACTATCATCTCATCATACAGATGACTCTGTGAGTCATCCGTTATCAAGTCTAGGCATCTTGTCCAGTCCTTACAGCTGATCATAGAAAAATCTGGGCCTCTGACCCAAGCTCAAGTTCCTTCCTCCCTAGGCTGCCCGCCCAGGGTCACCAGCCCTCCCTCAAGCCGTGGGAAAAGGCAGCGGTGAGGAGCAAGTGGGTTCTGGGTGGAGGTCTGCAGGCGGGCACTGAGCGCTCCATCAAGATTTGGTGAGTGAACAAGGGTGGGTCTCCAGCAGGATTTTCAGAAAAGCTTTGCTCTCCAGTTCCATTCCTGGCTTAACGTCCATCGCAGCTGAGCGACCAGCATGGCTTTGCTGGGTCCTAGCTTAAAACGCTTTCAGAATATCTCATTTGCCACAGATCAGGCAGCATGTGGATGAGAAAGTCAGGCTCTCGGGACACACTCAGACACCATCAGGCCCTTTACCAAAGGGAGAGGAATACTCTGAGTGTTCAGTTTGAGAAGTACGGAGCGACGTGTGCTTGTGCCCTGATGGACTTGCCTCACAATCTCCTTTCTAGAGTTTGTGCCCTAAAACAAGACACCTTAATCTCCACCTTTAGCTCAAGAATCTCCCTTCTTTGACCAGGGGCCTCTTCCATAAAGAGGTTAACCAGAAAATAAGAAAGAACGCACAAAGCTTGCAAAACCAGAGCAGCGAGGAATGTAATATGTTTCAGAAAGTCAACGAAAATAAGAAAGGAGCCCGATGTCAAACTTAACACCATCATTTTAATTTCCAAGTGCTTTTGGGTTTTTTCATGTTGGTTTCATGGAAATTTATGTTTGCGGAGAGCACTGTATTTGCTACAGGATCTTGCTGTGTTCATTTAGCCCGGTAATAAAAACCATCTGCCCGAAATCCTTTTTGGAACAAGAAAGGGTATAAACAAATAAGCAAAGGGGCATAAATGACCAGGGGAAGGGCTGTTCCAGAAGCAGGGAGTGTGGGTGAGCCTGGAGCAAATGCCACAGGCCAGTGTTTGCAGGCGCTGTTACTTTCGGAAGGTATGTGTAAGGCTATTATGAAAACCCACACAGCTTGCATATAAATATGGTACATTTTGGCAGAATGGGGCAGGATGAACAGGCGCCTTTCTCTTCCCGAGCACCTAATCTGCTTGGGGTTTTGCCACCAGAGTGAGAACAATATTAGGAAGCATTGACCCATGAGACCCTGTAGTGTTGAATAGTGCTCCCCTGACCCCAAAACTTATGTCCACCTGGAACCTTATTTGTGACTTTATTTGGAAGCAGGTCTTTGTAGATGTAATTAAGTTAAGATGAGGTCATAGGGCACCTGGGTGGCTCAGTGAAGCGTCCCAGTCTTGATTTCGGCTCAGGTCATGATCTCATGGTTGTGGGATCGAGCCCCATGTCGGCCTCCGTGCTGAGTATAGAGCCTGCTTGAGATTCTCTCCCTCCCTCTCTCTGCCTCTCCCCTGCTAATGCACATGCTCTCTCTATCTCAAAAAAAAAAAAAAAAAAAAAGAGGTCATACTGGATTAGGCCGGGCCCTAAATCTATTGGTTGGTGTCCCTATAAGAGAAGAGAAACACAGGAGAGAAGAGGCCCATGTCAAGACGAGGCAGAGATTGGGGTGATTCCATCACGAACCAAGGAACACCACTGGGTGCCAAGAGACCCCAGAGGCTGAAAGAGCTAAGAAAGGATCCTTCCCTGTGGCTCTTGGCACCTTCGGGGAGCATGGCCCTGATGACACCTGGATTTTGGACTTCTGGCCTCCAGAACTGTGAGAGAATCAAGCTCTATTGTTTTGGGCCTCCTGGTTTGTGGTGATTTATTATGGCAGTCGCAGAAAATGCGTACACCCCCCACTCCAGGCTGGGAGCTGTTTAGGCTGGGAGAGGTGGGGCATATTAGAACCCGGGAGAACTTGGTCAAAGTCTTGGCCCTTAAGTAAGGAGATGAGAAGCAGGAAGAACTGATCTTGAAAGAATACCTATTGAGCCAGTTTTTTTGGTAGCTGGTCTGTTTTTTGCTACCTGAGAGGAGGTCACTGGATGGCCACTTAGATGCTCCTGGGTCCACGGATGAAAGAAGCAAGCCCTAGAGAGAGCAGTTGATGAGAGGCTCCGCCCTACCCTCCTGGTCTCAGGGCCAGCTCCACAGAGAGGTGGCACACCGTAGGAGTCCCAGCTGAATTGGCATGCTGTGGGTAGCGAGGGCTGCCGTGTCGGCTGCTCTGGAAGGCAGGGCGTGGAGAAGAAATAGCAAGAAGGACTAGGTTTCTGGCTTGTGATATTCAATATAGGTGTTTATGTTCTCAGAAAGACAGTGTTCGTGAAAGCCAGGCATTGATTGGCAAGAGATAACTTTCAAAATTCCTTTAGCTCCTATTACCCTATAAAGATCTGGGCCCAGAGATTTGATGCCTGAACTTCTTATAATCTAGAAAACTCAGGACATTGCATATAAGTTTCTGCCCCGAGGAGCAGGGGAAACTCAGTTCTTTCCAGCCCTCGTGGATAAGGAAGGGGAAGCCTGTGGTCACATATGCTTGCCCCCATCTCCCCCACGTTGAACGTTCTGGGGACCCCAAAGAAAATGGGCTTTTCTTCTGCTACCTGTTTGAATCCTCGGAGGAGACAACCCCATCCTAACACTGGGGTGCGTGGGTGCTGGGAGTGCAATGTGGTCACAGGAAGGTGGGATGGATGAGCTTGAGTTCAGGATTCCTGGCTCCCTTTGTCTCCTCTGAGGCCTACAGAGGACCCAGGGATCCTCACATGTCCCCAAAGCAGGTATCGCATGTAGCCAAGAGTCTGGCTGGGAGTCAATGGCTGCAAAGAGCCCGCCTTGGCCAGGGATAGAGTGGGCATCCCACCAGTCACTGGGGGATCTCCAAAGTGGCTTGGTCACACGTGAGAACGCCCAAACCTAGTCCTTCAGTTCCTTGTCTTTAGCAAGGACATCAGCTGAATGCCCAGAAGGCAGACCCAGCCCATGCTTCCCTGAGCGGGTAACTATCAGCACGCTCACCAGGACCAATGTGGCTTCCAGGTAGAAGAGGCCAGTGCAGGGACTGGATGGGAGATCTGTCCCTTCCCCATGGGGCCCATGAACTCCCCTGTGTACTAGCTGCCATCTTGGTATGAGCCTAGGAAGGAGAGACCCAGCACTCATGAGAGGTAAACTCATGAGAGGTAAACCGGTGAGGGTTTCTCTCATGAAGCCTGCTCCCCTCAAAGTAATTGTTTCAACAGAAAGGGCGGAGGTAATCCTGATGACAAATAAAAGTCCCCTCTGCTACCCAGGGGACAAGGGCTCAGGAGGAAGAGAACTAAAGAAGCTTCATGGCACCCCCACACTTGAATGGTGGAAGTGACTCTGAGCCCTCACCATCTTGGCATGGAAGAATGACTGTCATGTGCTGAACTGTGACCTCCCCTCTCCCATTCTTGTGTTGAGGTCCTAACACCCAGGCCCTCAGAATGTGACTCTATTTGGAGGCAGTGCCTTTATAAAAGTAAAAAAAAGCAAAATGAAGTCATAATGGTGGGCCCTGATCCAATCTGATTGGTGTCCTTATCCGAAAAGGAGAGGAGACACGGAGAGGAGACCATGTGAAGACAGAGGCAGAGACCAGAGTGGAGCAGTCGCACCCCAAGGGACACCAAGGTTTGCTGCAATGACCAGGAGCCGGGAGAGGCAGGGAAGCATTCTTCCCTAGAGCCTTCAGAGAGAGCACGGCCCTGCTGACACCTTGATTTTGGACTGTTAGCCTCCAGAACTGTGAGAGAATAAATGTCAGTTGTTTTAAACCACCCAATCGGTGGCAATTTGTTATGGCAGCCCTGGGGAACTAAAACACCGTGGCGTCGAGGTCGAGATTTCTGAAGGGCCAAGTTCAATCCAAGTGGATTTAAAAGACTTTCTCCTGAGGGCGGATTCCTGCAGATTTAGAACCTGGTGGGGAACTCAGGGTCCAGGAGGCGGCAGGGCATCTCCAGGAAGCATCCCTCGCACCTGCTTCCTGGTTTAAGTCACCTGGTCTGGAGCCCTTAGACCAAATGCCCGTCACCCATGCAGGACTCACTCCTGAGGAGCCAGCTGCGGGGGAGGAGGGAATGGAGCCTGCAGGGCACAAAGGCTTTCTTGCTTCCCGGAAGGAAGCAGTTCTGAGTCTGTTTTCTTTTCTCTTCCATTGGACTGATCTTCCCTATCTCCAGTAACTTCTACCTTTCAGCAAACTCCAGCAGGCCCGGCGAGAGCAGTGAAAGTACCTAACTTCAAAGCCTTCACATAAATCATCTTCGAGGCCTGCCCCGAGCCCGGGGAAGCCGGAACGAGGCGGAGAAATCACTCCTTATTTCATCGCTGTGCGACGGAGACTTTGTTCCCCCGCACAGGTCACACCTGTCCCCTTAACTGCTGTCACTGGGGTCCCAACCACCTCAAGACACCTGCATGAGCCCCCGTGCAGGGGCTGAGTTATGAGCTGCGCCTCAGATCTGCTACCAGTGACTTCGATGTTATTCCAGGGGTGCGAGGGCTGGGGCGGCCTCGCGAGGGTTGTGGTTTAATTTCCTCTGCCGCTTTCAGGGCAGCCCTGAAGGAAGCCTCTGGAAGTGGTGGTGCTCCCCGGTGGTCAGTCTTTGGTCTCAACACTGGTGGTGACATTGTTGACAAGGAGGGGGTGCCTTTGTGCGCGGGGCCAGGTACGAGTGGAGAGAGAAGAAAAAGGGAAATGATAATAATGATGCCTTTTCCCTGGTTCTGGAGGATGAAAAATTGCCCTTTCCTCCTGCACAGAATTTTGTTTTGCGTCTCTTGTCTGGGTTTAGTTATGAAAGACCAGTGGGACAACGGAGGGGAGAAGCTGTTTGTATGGTGGCAGGTTGGTGGAGGATAACGAGATGTCCAGGGTCAGATTAGATACGTGCATTGAAGTGCAGCAAACAGGCTGGGATGCCCTGTGACTGGAGAAGGTTAAGGCTGACAGTGCCGGGGACAGACATGCCCATGAGACCGCCCACAGCAAGGTGGGAACACCCCTCGCTGAACCTTGAGCTCCAAGGAAGAGGACCCAACGATCCTCGGTTCCGGATTGGGACCGGGCTTGCTGGGCCCACCTGTGCAAACGGGGGGCTCACAGACCTGAAACTCAACTGGGGCTCTGCTGGCCAAGCCTCCCTCCCTGCCAAGGGGTCACGTCATCTTCTCCTAAGTGGCTCCCTCGGGCAGGGACACCTTTTGTAATTTAGCCACCCAGACAGGGGCCTCCTTCGGTTATCCAGTCATCTGGTGAGACAGCTTTTAAAAAAATTTATTATTATTATTATTATTACTATTATTATTATTATTATTTTACCAACTGGTCACGTTGGTGGACACGAGCCACCCTGATATGACAGAAGAGCAATGTTTGGTTGCATTTAGGAAATTTCACCGAGGGAAGGGGACACACAGCGATGATACCAACGAAGGCACGCCGCAAGTGACTTAACATACCGGTCGGGGGAGCCACGGAAGCCCGCAACTCATGGGAAACCAGCCTTGAGAGTTTTTGTGTGAATGGGGCCATTCTGCCCTCAGCCTTCTCCAATTTTGAATTTATAGGGGAAGTCCGGGGCTATAATTTAGTGAGGAAAATGGGGGCATTGTGTTTTCTCTTTGAAACAACCCAATACTTAAGTGGAAAAACAAGACCCGCTCTTAACAATCGTTGGGCACACATTTAATAACCAGAAAAATCCTTTAATTTCCGGAGAAGGCTCAGAAACCTCGACTAAGCATGTGCCTACTGTGATACCTGTTTAAGAAATACGTGGAAGAGGAAATAGGAAGATGTGCAGGGGTGGGGGCAGAGGGCGGAGCCCACGGCGGCTGCAGGCTTCCTCCTCGGAGGATTTTGCCTCCTGTTTTCCGTGGATACCGCTGGGGGGCCTCACAGATGCCTGCCCGGAGTCCTGGGGCCGCAGCCCTATCTCTGGGGCCTCTGCCATTGCCTCACCATCCTTCTCTCCCCAGGGACCTGTCCTCACCTTCTCCTCTTCCTCAAGCCCCCTGCAATAACTTCCTGGGCCTGCCCGAACAGATGGCCACAAACCCGATGGCTTCCAACAACAGAAGCTAATTCCCCCACACTTCAGGAGGCCAGAAGTCCAAGATCAAGGTGTCAGCAGGTTGAGTCTTCATGGGAGCTCAGAGGGAGAGTCTGCCCGGGCCTCTTTTCCCAGATCCTGCTGGTTGCCCACAATCACTGGCGCCCCCTGGCTTGCAGACACATCACCCCAGTCTCTGCTTCTGTCATCATCCCTCTGCGTCTGTGTCTTTTGTCCTCTTATCAGAAGGACACCAGGCATATTGGATTAAGAGGCCACCTTCCTGGGGTATGATCTCATCCTAACTCTACTAATTACATCTGCCATGGCCCTACTTCCAAATACGGTCACATTCTGAGGTCCTAAGAAGGACACGGATTTGGGGAGGGGACACACTGTTCAACCCAGCACATCCTCATTCTCCACCTACACGGAAGTCCACAGAATTCGGTCCTTGGGATCCCAGGGAATTCATCCATGGAAGCTCCCGGTCTCGCGGTTCATCTCTGACAGCTCCTGTCCCAGAAGAGGCCCTTCTCTTAACATTATGCTGCTACTAAGAAACCCATTCCCCCCTCCCTCTGTCATTAGGATCAAACTCCTCTACCTGCATGATCAACATCCTTCCCCACCGCCCCCCGTGCCTCACCCTACTGTCCCTGTGTGCTCCCACTCACCGCATCTCCAGCCCTGCCCTCCTCTGCCCTCCGGCCACCACGCTCTGGTCCGATGGCCCCTGTCCTCCCTCCTGACAGCGAGCCCTCCCCATCCTCACAGTGAGCTTCCGTCAGCTGTGTCGCCACACCGGCACACAGTGGGTCTTAGTTCGTGCTTGGTCCGTTGAGCGGGATTCTCTGACTCTCTCCCAAGCACGTTAGGCTGCACCCACAGCTTCTGTGTCCAGTACCCAGAGGGACGATGTGGAGGTCACTCCTTCCCGGAATCACTCGCTGCCTCTCCCATTCGCTGGTGTCTCTCTCTCACTCACAAGCCGTCGCCCCAGCTAGATTTTAGGCTTTCGAAAGGCTGAGGCCAGGATATATCTGCTTCTGCCCCCACGGCACCATCCAGGGACAGAACACTTAGTAAGTTGTTCCCTTCAAACGTGTATGAATGCAGCCATTTTGCTTTATGGGCCTGGGTTCCTAGAAAGAATTACTCACTAGGGACTGAGTCAGCTGAGGATGTTAACACAGCACGACTGGGGGTAAAATCGAGCTGTTTTATATGCATTTTGAGTTTCTCAAGGTGGACCTGAGGTCTGCCTGTGTTAGCATCTGCACAGTTGCTTGTTCAAAGGCAGGTTCCAGGGCCCCGACCCGGACCCACTGAAGCAGAATTTCAGGAGGCGGGTCTGGGAATTTGTGTTTTTACGTCAGCTCCAGCCCAATCCAGGTGATTCTTGTGCACGGTAAAGTTGAGAATCACGGATCCAGACCCGTGGGTAACAAATGTGGATTCGAAATACACTGGTGGGGTCAAGGACACACGAGTGGCTTATTAGAGCTCACGGAGCCAGCCGGGGCAAAGCCAAAAACGATTTACTGCTTTCTGGGTGACCAGCGGCTTCGAGGACTGCCATGGTCTCCTGGTGCAGAGTGATAGCCTCACAGAATCAGGTGGCTGGTGGGGAGAAACTGGGGGGTCTCCTGAGTGACCCCACGGGCAGTGCCGGGCTGCCCCAGCTGCAGACAGAGCCTACGTGTCTTCCCATGCTGGTCTCACCCGAGGCGGAGAATTAGAGCATGCTGTTCATTTATAATGTTTGCTTTGCTTTTGGAAACACCTCAGGGCAACTCGGGATAGGTTTCCACAGCGGTGTTTGACTTGGCTTAGTTGCAAAGTTCCCCCTTTTTAGTCTATTTATTGCAAGTTAGCACACGGCCCCGTATCCAGGAGTCCGACACCGGGTCTGACAGAAGTCGAGGGCAGGCAAATGAAAGGAAATGGTGGGAGGGCTGAATCGCGTCCCCCACCCACCTTCCTGGCTGAGAGCTCAGCTGAGGTCCGACCTGTTACCGCGGCCTAAGGTGCCTCGGGACAGAGTGACGCGTCCAGCCACTGCCTGCCCTACAACAGGGTCTGAAGGATCCTTTTCCAAGATGGAGATATATCTTTTGTTTTGTTTTGTTTTGTTTTTTATTGTTTTTTATTTTTTTCTTATTTAAAAAAAAATTTTTTTTTCAACGTTTATTTATTTTTGGGACAGAGAGAGACAGAGCATGAACGGGGGAGGGGCAGAGAGAGAAGGAGACACAGAATCGGAAACAGGCTCCAGGCTCTGAGCCATCAGCCCAGAGCCCGACGCGGGGCTTGAACTCACAGACCGGGAGATTGTGACCTGGCTGAAGTCGGACACTTAACCGACTGCGCCACCCAGGCGCCCCTGTTTTGTTTCGTTTTAAAACAACTACCTTTCAATAGTAAATTGCTGGTCCTCTTGATGTTTACTTTCAAGTTTCAAATAGATGCCATATTACATTTTCATAATAACCTAATGGCCATCACTGTGCCGTCTCATTTACATCATTTCATTTAATCCGCATAAAACTCTATGTAGTCGGCATCATTAGATCCCATTTAATAGTGAGAAAACAGGGGTGCCTGGGTGGCTCAGTCCGTTAAGCGTCAACTTCGGCTCAGGTCGTGATCTCACGGTTTGTGAGTTTGAGCCCCGCGTCCGGCTCTGTTGCTGACAGCTCGGAGCCGGGAGCCTGCTTCCGATTCTGTGTCTCTCTCTCTCTCTGCCCTTCCCCCGCTCATACTCTGTCTCTCTCCGTCTTTCAATAATAAATAAACGTTAAAAAAAATTTAATAACGAGAAGACAAATTCAGAGACGTTAAGTGAGTGGCCCAACATGACCCAGCTCATAAATGGGGACCGGGGCCTGCAACTCAGCAACATGTTTTCTCAGCACCATGAGTCCTCTCGGTCTTCTGATGACCTACCTCAGGCTGAACCTTGCCTCTTGCCTGGAAGAAGGCAAAAAACCAAGTCTGGCTGAGGGCTGAAAGATTTGCATTATCCTCCTAGTTTGTGTTAGCAAAATGAAAAGTGAGGAAATGCATTCATTCACACTGACATGTCTGCAGAGAGCTTCTGTTCACATATTTCTTTCCATAAACCTGAGAAGCACGACTGAGAGTCACTAGTGTGAGTGGCAGAAACAGCTTAAGATCCAATCAGAACATAATCAGCACCTTTGGGATACGGCCACTGTCATCTGACCCACGAAGCGTCCTGCTCAAAGGTGTGGGGGTCGGGTGGAATTTGGGACATTTGGAATCTGAGACATTCGTCTCTGGGCTGAGACCGGCGAGCTGAACTGGGGACCTACTCACTTGAGGTAATGGGCCCCAGCACCCCACATTTCCCACTCGAAGGTCCCTTTCATGCGGCTTCCCTCCCATATTTCCTGCACCAAGGGCATGGGCGCAGCCCTCCTGCCCTGTACCCAAGGGTGGCCATTGCGGTCCATCGCAACTGCAGGCTCTCTCAGTCTCTCTGAGCAGCAGCCTGGGCCTGAATTAGAGGACCCGTGGTTCTCTCAATACAAGGGACACATGGCAGGCTCCCAGCCAGTCCCTGGTCCTGGGTAAGGGTGGCTTTTCATGGAATGAGGAAGATTGAAATGAGAATAGTTTAGGACTTGGTTACTCGGCCGTGAAGGAACACTGGATAGAAAAGAGTTCTCTGAATTTAAAAAGCCCAGTGATTGATGAAGTCCAAAGACCCCAAAAGGGGCTCAAGTTTTGTTTTTGTGTTTTTTTTTTAGTCTGAGAGAGAGAGGGAGAGAGTCTCAAGAGGACTCCACACTCAGCACAGAGCTAGATCCGGGGCTCAATCCCATGACCCTGGGATCATGACCTGAGCCAAAATCAAGAGTTGGGTGCTCGACCCGGGCACCACTTGGCACCCCTCAGCTATTATTTAAACATGAGTTGCATGCCTGGACCTTGTACAGCACGGTTTAGAGAGTCTGAACCAGACAAGCTGGAAGGGCTTAATGGTACTGCTCTGCCTTAAATATGCAGAAAAACACCATCGTTTGATTCTCATAATGAGCTAAAAGCAGTAAGAATAAACCACCATGAGCCACAGTACTTACTATTGGATCAGCTGCCCATTTTGTGTTCCGTGTTTACACATGTGAATTCTAGAAGCCACAATAGTTGAAGCTGGTGCTGTTATCCCCAGTTTGCGTAGTGGGGAACAATAGATTTGGCGAATTCGGTAACTTGCACAAAATCACAAAGTTAGCAAGTGGTAAGGCCCAGAAATGAACGGGGTCCTTTCTTCTCTACAGTGTCTCCCATGAACTATTCTTCTTCTCCCCACTGTAGTCTCACGCGGTATCACATTCTACTGCTCCACTAGCCAGGTCAAGAGCAGTTACGCCATCTTTGTAATATGCTGGGGGGGTCAGCCCCGGAATTAGCAGGGTTCCACTCCCAGCCAAGAAAAGAATATTCCAAGGAAATGATACCTTAGATTTTTTTTTTTTTTTTTGCCTCAGTGGATAGACATTACGTGAGAGGGTTACGGTATGTTAAAGATATATTACTGTGACGTCTTGTAAATTTTATAGCCACCGTTTTACACTTCATTGACATTCCTGATCTTATTGTGGTGTTCACTTCAAATAATGTTGCACAGATGAATGTGTAAGAATCAAATGCAAGTTGTACGTTATTTGATGATGCACTAAATGATGATATCTTTAGGAATGAATTTTTTCTTGAGTATCGTGGTTTTAATGTTATTCGTGATTGCTTTAATGAGTAGAGTTTCTTTGCCTTCAAAATTATAATAGTTATAAGAAACATGAGTTATTTAGTTTTTGTTTATAAAACAAAATACTGAACATTTCTTGACTCTTAAAAAATCTATACAATCTCAGAGACATCTGACTTGAATGAAGGAAGGAAAAGGTTCTCAGTCTGGGCAACACATTTAAAGGCTTGGGAAGCTTTTAAAATTCTTAATTCTAGAGCAATTAGGTCAGATCTCTGAGAAGCGTGCTCTGCCTAGTTATAATTTAGAAAATTCTGCAGGTGATTCCAACATGTAGCCAGTGTTGAGAACTACTGGGTCTAGACAATAATGGATTTTTAAATTTATGAAGTTAGAATATCAATGCATTAGTGTAACATAAAGGATAAAGACCTACATTATGCATTAAAATTAATAGTTTTGAATATAATACATGCAATAAGTCCGTAAGTTACAGATACAATTCAATATTCAATAAATATTACTGAAAGAATGAACATCCTACAAAGTTTCATATCGAAAATCCTATTTTGACGAAACAAAGATAATTGTAAGAAGTTATCGGTGAGACAGAAACATTTTTAATTAAACCATAATATGCCATATATTATGAGCCACACTCCCAGTTTCAAAAAAGTTCAAAACAGGAAAAAATCTGTTCTATAATTGATGAAATACAGTGCAGTGCATATTATTAGTGTCCACTAGATGCCGCTGTAATCTGCTACTTCAGGTTTCAAAGGCAATCTGAAAACCAATGTTCTCCAAGTACCTAAAATTGTAATAATCCACCTCTTTTGAAGACAAAAGACTTAAAAGTCTCATATTCTGAGGAGCTGCTGCTCACTACGTCCCTTGTATTAAGACCTAACCAAAGTATATCCCAAGGTGTAAAATTATGTAAAACGTGAATTGAAAAGTTTGAAAGGCTTGAAAGAAAAAGTGCTATTGCTTCCCTTGGATCCACACCCCTAGATTTCACATTTCTCTTGTTTGTAGTGGGTTATAGAGAAGAGACAGTAATAGGAAGGCTGGTGTTTGACTTAAATCAAGGAAAAAGTAAAATCTAAAGGACAGAAAACAATGTCTTCTCATGAAGGCAGCAGATCATGGCACCTTGTGCATATGAGTTATTTCTTGCCACCACCAGAAAGGTCGGGGGAAAGGGGGGAGGAGCCAGGGTCAACAGGACTGGGCCTCAAGCTTAAACCCAAGCCCAGTGTAAACCCTGGGAACTAAACCAGGGCCTCCACGGATGAAAACCTGGATGAATCCCCCTATTGGGTGAGAATCACTCTCCCGGCAAAATAATAGAGGCTTTGGGTCAAAAGGAAGCTTGCAAAAGCTTCTGGAAAAGTGCATAGAGTACTGCTGCTCAAACTGTTCCAGATCTCCAATGAGATGAGAACAGAAATTGAGATTCAGCATTTCAAAATACTTTTATAGCAAAATAACAAAGTCATTTTTATGTCTGTGAAATGTAATAGAAAGAAACTGAACTCATATTTTGTATGTATTTTTGATTTCATTTTTCTAGTAATTCAGTATATCTAGTATTCTACCAAAGTACTGGTCCGTAACACATTGGAAAGTATTAAAAAACAGTCTTTCACCCCAAATAGCTTGGGAAGGACTGCAGAAAGCCCACCTGAGCTGTAGCGGGAGGGGGACCCCAGGACAACAACCCTATTAAACTCCTTACTAATTTTCTAGTGGACAACACAGGTCAAAAAGGGCTGAAGAACGGGCACTTTGATTGTGAGACACAGAATGACTGGAGGGGTAAAAAGAAATCCAAAGAACAGAGCACCTCGGGGAGCCGCAGCCCTGAGCCCACGGTCGGCAGCTCACCCTAGAACCCCACGAGCTCTTCGAGGCTCAGAGACTCCCCACCATCACCCTTAAGCTGCCCCCCTTGCCAAATGCACACACACAGCAACCTGACCTTGGGATAAGAGGAACTCGGGGGGCCACAGTGAAAAGAAAACACACAACCACTCAGAATTGCTCAAATCTTATGTGTTTAGTTTTGTGAGAGAAGTGCATTAACTCCTTCCTGGCTTGGCCGGTCCAAACCAGCTGGCTTTGATGGAAACGTGGCTTAGAGCACCATGGCTTTCCACGTATGGATAGCCGAGTTGACAATTTTGCTTCTCTGAAAAAATGCCCTGTTGATGCTATCATACTATCAAAACGTCAATTGTGAATACTCTTTAACCCAGCGGTTTGCCTGCTAGAAATTCACCCTACAGGTACTCTCTTACAGCAAGCAAAGGCAACACTCGTTGATTCTTTTTGCTGGCGAAAAAACTGGATGAAACCAAAATGGCCCTCAAGGAGAGTCTAGTTAACCAATGGCATCCCGCACGGTGGAAGAGAGCGCCCCATTAAAAGGCTCAGCGCTCCTCTGTGTAGTCCTGTGGAAAGAGTTCCAAGGCGCAATTTTAAGTACAAGAAGCCAGTTGAGCACAATGGGTACAGTGTGATCATATTCGTGTGAAACAAGAAGCCTATGCATTTTGATCATGCAGAGAGCGCTTCTGGAAGCTGCATAAGCATCTGTTCACAATGGCTACCTCTGGGGAGTGAAGCAAAGGCTCTAGACAAAGGAGAAGGAGTTTTGTATCCGCCATCACACGCTTCTGTCTTCTCTTTTAAGTAACAGTATGTATTAATTTAACACGGAACAAGGTGCCCGTCCCAGAGACGCAAGAGCTGCCGGAAATGGCAGCAGGTATCGGTCAGCCAAAGGTGTAACGTGAAACGAGGGGTCGCATAAAGTCAGTCATGCTGTAAAGGTCAAGAGGCATCGACAAAAGCAAGGAACGCCAACTCCTAGATTGCTCTCGCCCATGGCTGGTGAATAGTTCTAGTAACAGGCAGTATCAGCCTGGGGGGACCCCATCAAATCCAGGGGAACGTGTGGCAGGGGATCTGAGGCTTCCAGGATCTGAGGCCATCACCAGGTAAAAGAGTCCAGAGACAACGGCCTGAGTGTTGAATTACTGGGTGGACACAGAATGGGCAGAAAGGGGATTGGGGCGAAATGGTACAGGAACCTGGGGGCGAGGTTCGGCGAGCCCCTGGGGACCGGGTGGGGGACGCTGCGATCCGAAGCAGCCTCACAAGCAGTACTGCACACCTGGGAGAGCCGACCGGGGCCGGGGGTGACGGAGCGTCCAGGTGGAAGCCAAAATCAAGCTGATAAAGACGTGAGGAGCAAACCTTCCTGACTTCTGCTCCCCTTCTGTGTCACGGGGACACCGTGTTGGGGGGCCTGGCCAGGGGTGGCGGGCAGGGGCAAGCCGGCAGGGGGCCACCACCCGCAGGAGCACCGGTGTGCTTGGAAAGAGACCTAACGCCCTGTTCTATCAGCCAGGTTGGGCAGGGGCAGGGGAACGCCCGCACCATCATAGAAAAACCAAAACACGGCAAGACAGAGAGACAATAGTCTTTTCCACTACCGCCCTCGGGGGGAACAGAGGGGGACAGGGAAGGATTCTTGAATGCGGCCGGGCCCGGAGTGAGGGGTTCCCAGAGCCAGAACAGTGTCTTCTGACACAGGCCGGTGCCCTTAATTGCCGGGCTTCTGTTTTGCTGCAAGCAGGCTGCAAATTGGGAGCCAGAAATAAAGTCTCTGGAGCGGAGGGGAGAGGCTGAAGCTGCCCCCAAGGGCCTTTCTTCCTGCTGGGCCCTTCCTTGATTTATTCAGAGCACTCAGCCTTTCCTCTGAGTAAATACTGAACAAATATTTTAAAACCACCCTTTAAACAGTGTGGAATTATTAGCTCGTCTCCACCCGGCCCCGGGCACGGCCGCTGTGCTAACCGCATCCCCCAAGGCCTGCGGGTGGGGGAACGGCCCTGGGCCCTGTACACTTCCGGTGGCGGCACGGCCATCTTGAGAGGAGGCCACGCTCAGGCTACGCTCGGACCGGAAGCTGCTGGGGCCGGAAGCTGCTGGGGCCGGAAGCTGCGTGGCCAGTGCCCCAGGCCTCATTTTGGGCTAAGCTAGAGAAGGGTAGATGGGCACGGAGGTGTCCACAGGAAAGTAGGAGTGGGGATGCCATGGAACTTTTCAGACCCAGAGAAGAAGGAGAGCTGTGGTAAGGTGACTGAGGTGTCGTCTGAAAGTCTCCATGAAGAAATAAGGAGCAAGGCAGAGGCAATGCTGAAAGGAGGCTGCCCCCACCACGCTGAAAATTTCTCTAACAACGTCGGCAGTCCCAAGGTTCTTCTCTTGAGGAATACAGTAGTCACTGCCTTAGAGGTTTTGGTTTAGAGCGACACCCTAGAAACCAAGTCTGCTTACCGATCTCCTGCACAACCTGTCAAAGGGGCACAGTCAGAGCCCTGCCTGAGACGCGCTTTCACCCTTGGGGCTCACGGGAGCCGTCCAGCCTTGGCTAGAGAGGGTGGTATGAATAGCCAGAACCCCGTAATATCCAGGGCTCAATCGTCTTCTTGGCCTCCTCAACCTCAAATGCGGTGAGCACGGCTCCCTCTCAGCCCCCCAGCATAGAGCTGCTCAGGACATTCTTCCACCAGTCAGACTAGAAATACCGGAAAAGCAAAGAGAGCTGCCCTCAGAGGCAGCCTCGGTATTTTCTTTCCTTTTGGCCAGTTCAATTTTAACTAGAAACTGGAATAATAATTATAATGATACATGTTTACAGGTTTTAACTAATTGATCCCTTGGAGTCCTCTTCTAGGGGGAGAGCATTCTACCCACCTCATACATCAGGAAAACAAGAAGCCATATGGTTGGGCTGGGCTGGGTGGTCGCTGGTGTCAGTAGGAGAGTGGAGAGGTTGGCTTCAACAGTTCTTGACTTCTTGGCCTGTGTCCAGATCGCTGGGCCTTGCAGCCCCTAGAAAGGGTAACACATGAGAAATTGACATGGACCAGACCATAAACTATCAGGAGCAGTTGGCGTTCCTTGGGAGGGTGGGTTCTGTGGCCCTACCTGTGCCTGTTTCTCTTGGAGAGACAGGCTTGGTGAGGAGGAAAGCCCGTTTCTTCAGGAGTGTTTTGCCCATCTTTAATTACCAGTTAAAGCAAAAACATTCTGTAGAGAAAACTCCACTTGAAAGAAAACTCCCACGTTACTGTAAAGGTTTCATCTTTCCCTTTTGAATTCCAAGATCTGCAGCCATATAATCCAATGTTGGCCTTAAAAAATATTTGTTTACAGAAATACCCACATGAGGTATTGGGGACACCAATACCAGGGCATGGAGGTGGAGCCTGTATGGTAACCCCCAGCCAAATCCCTCAAATCAGCTCTGACCTACTTATTATGAACCCTCTTACCCTGTTTTAGCAAGTGGTGTCTAGATTTTCTCTTGATTCTACCTTCTCTATCTGCCAGCAATAGTTTTCTCAACGAATTAGGGTGAGATGGTGGGTCTAGGTGAGGGGAGAAGGGTCACAAAGGTCTTCAATGGTCATGACTATTTCAAGGTCAGGGAGGTGGTAGAAACAGAGGGAGGCGGGTTGGGAATCCTCCAACCCCAACAGATGAAGACACACACCCAGAGGCATGCAAGTCAGCAAAGAAATGCAGGCTGGGTTCCCAAAGAGAAATGCTCGTATTTTTTATACAAGTGGAGGGTCAAGTACAATCCTTTCAGAGTATAACAAGGCAGGTTGCCAGTCCTGTTGGGAAGCATAGCCTTGCAGCTCAATAGATTTTCCCTCTAAACCCACAATAGGCATTTACTTAGTCTTGACCCCATATCACCTGGTGGTGGTGTCCAATATTTCATGTGGGTGTCCTGTTTCCCTAATTCACATGTAGGCTTTTGAGTAGGCGGGACCAGAGTTTTCATAATCAATATTAATTAAAATGATTGATCAAACAGTTTCCCCTTGTGTGTTATCAGCTGAGGGACATAAACTAATTTCAGTTTCATTCCTATTGCTTGATTTCTTTTCATCGTCCCAAGTTTCCTGTTAAGGCCCAAGCTTTAAGAGTCTTCCCCAATGCAAAGAGCACATCTGGGAGACATGTGTTTCATTTCTTTGCTTTTTCACAATGGTGATTTTTTCGGCTACTACAGGAAGCTCGTGGATTCAGAAGTACAAGGAGCCCCACCAAGGCCTAAGATGATATCCGCTGATGCTATCAGCAGGTCTGAATGCCAACATCTGCTTAAAGAGTGATTGCCCTGAGAGGTTCATTTGGTTGGTCTGTTTGCAGGTGATAACCTCATATTGAAGTAATTTCTCCCCACCAAAGGGTCTAGAATAGGTTCAGTTGTAATCTATTTTATGTAGTTGTGACTGCCTTAAGAAACCTGGAAAGGGTTATTAAGAGTGTGTGTCTAGGCAAATGGATAACTTTTCCAGCTCAACAGTCTGTGAACACCATTAGTAGCCCTTGAAATGGTTCTCCAGGAAGTGTGGGCTGTTAATAACTCTGCCCCGATGCTCCTATGTGAGCTGAACAATGAGATAATGTATAACTTTGCAAGTAGCCCAAAGTGCTCTGAATTGACAGCCTGCTCAGGGAGAGGGAGATGTTGTGCCATCCTGTACCCAGAAAACACTATCAAAGCACCAGTGGAAGATGACCAACTTTCTCTTGCTCGTAGATTGATTTGTCACTCTTGTCGATGGGCCAAAGAATGACAAACTGATAGACCATGGTGCCGGATACCTTTACTGGCTCAGAAAAGGGCTCCTTGTCAGTCCATCAGAGGTGCTAAGACAACTCAGGTGGCAAGGGAGAGAGGATCCTTTCATCAATAGCTATTAATTGACTTTCACTTTGCAGGAACATTTTATATTAAGTGTTTGGCTGTAGAAAGAAAAATATGCCCTCAGGATATTCATACTCTAGCTAGGGAGATAAGGCCCAAGATTGAAAAGCTACCTAAGATACAAGGCAGTGGAATATCTACCCTTAGGGATAATATTCAGTCATTACAGTGAATCAAGTGGATCCAGAAGTACTGAGAGCCAAGTGGAAAAAGGCCATTGGCAGAACAGGATACCATCTACGTAAAAAGGAAAGCAAAGCACCTATGTGTGTAGTGAACATATGTATATATGCAGATGCATAAAGGGGATAGGAAGAGGAGACACCAATGTAGAGACAGAAGTTCCTTCTGGGGAGGGAAGTGAGGTTGGGGGAGGGCGGTGAAAGACACCTTTCATATTTCTACTCCACATACTTCTGTATGGAGTAAATTATTTAGAACAAGAAAATACGTATACATTTCTTATGTAAAAAAAAAGGAAAAGAGTGGAAAAATGTAACAAAGCAAGTACATGAGAAACACCAATGGGTGACCCCAAAGGTTAGTGCCGTGGTCTCGTAAGCTCTTCAGCTGCCCCTTCCACCTTCTCCTGGTGTTCAGAACCCGGCTTTGCTCAGGAATGGGTGCGCATGTCTCTGGACACACCTGAAGAAAACCAAATAGTGATGGTTCCCATCCCTCTGCAATGATCTCTTGCGCTTGACCATATGATATAATCAGGGCCAGTGAGATTTAAAGGAATGCCCAGGGGGCTGCTGGTTAAGCTTTGCTCTTAAAGAGAGGAGCAAAGGGGACAAAGTGCTCCTTCCTTCTACTGGATGTCGCAGTGTCTGGATTGAGTGTTGGCACACAGTACATGCAGTACGACATGCAGCAGCCATCTTGCACCTTAGGAAGCTACCCCAGGGACCAAGCCAAACACTGAGGATGCTGGGAGAAGGAGAAACTGGAGTCCTTGAAGATGCTATGGAGCCACTGAATCAAGCTACCCAGAGCTGCCCTGCCTCAGGACTTCTGCTCCAGCGAGAGAACACATTTTTCTTTTGGTTGAAGTGGGACTATCCATTACTTGCAACCCAACTCAGCCTGATGGACTTATCAGTCAGCTGGAGACCTGTCTGGGGCCTCAAGCCCCTTGGGCACCTCTGAGGGGACCTTCGGCCCCTCAGCACCACACCTCCCGGGCAGTAGAACATACTCCAGAACAGAGAAGGAGTCGTGAACCCTTTGGGCTGGGAGGAGCCTGGGAACTCATCCTGAGACCGGGGGACCCATTCCCCTGGCATGTCAGCGGGTGAGGAGAACGTCAGACAAATAGCCCCAAAGTCTGCCCCTGGGGGTTTTGATACAAGTTCCTAACAGAGGCAGGAGCTGCACTCGGAAGGCCAAAAGAGCCATCACAGCCAAAGGCTACTTGGAGGAAACGTTTCCTTTCCTTGGAGCAGAGAGCCCCTCGGCGCTTCTGGAGGAGTGAGAAAGGAGGACCTGAGCAGATTCCCAAGAGTGGGAATTGAGTGTGGGGTTGGAGGGGTGGCTGCCCAGAGCAGGACCACAGCCTTGCGGAGCCCGGGCCAGGCAGCAGTGGACTTGAGCAGGCTGGAGGTGGCTCGCAGCCGCACGCACGGGGGGAAGAGGCGAGAAAGGCTGGGAGTCGGCCTCCTGCAGGTGTTCCCAGGACCCCCCACAAATTTCCCCAGAAGTGATGATGGTTTTGGTTGGTTTGTAGAGGAGTCTACCTGAATTAAACTCCAGCCCCTAAACTGCTATTGATTTAAAATGTTTTACACTGGGGTGATTCCTTTTAGTGTGTTGGGGCTCCTGAAGGGAGGGCAGGGAAATGAAGTCTTACTTACTGTGGTTGCTTGAGGGGGAGAGAAGGAGAGAGGGAGGAGAGGGATGATTTCTGGTCCTAAACCTGGTCCTAAGGAGGGGGTGACTGGTTTCTACTTGGGCTCTGAACACTCAACCCTGCATGGAGGTATCTGTTTCTTTTCCTGGTCTCACCTCCAGCTTGAAGTCAATCACCTTGCTCACTTCTTGGAGCGAAGTCAAGGAAGGCTTACTGTTAAATCACAAACTCTGAGAGGGGGTACAAAACCCAGCCCCCACTTTCAAACTACTCTGTGGCACTCTAAAGTGACGTGACTGTGCTCCAGAGGCCCCAAACGCTCAGCTCCAACCTCATTAAAAAGATTTCCCCACCTCACACCCAGTAGGATGGCTACTATATACATAATTATACATATAATATATATGAGAAAAAAAAAAACGTGTTGGTGAGGTGGTAAAGAAAGTAGAACCCTTGGTCATTGCTGGGGGCGGGGAGGACATAAATGGGTGCAGCCACTATGGACAACAGTATGGAGACTCCTCAAAAAATTAAACATACAATCACTATCATATGATCCTACAATTTCACTCCTAGATATATATCCCCCAAATTGAAAGCAGGGACTCAAAACAGATACTCGGATTCCCATGTTCACAGCAGCATTAGCCACAATAGCCGAACGGTGGGAACAACTCGGATGCCCACCGATGGCTGAATGGAGAAACAAAAGGTGGATATGCATACAACAGAGTGTTATTCAGTCTTTGAAGGGACTGAAGTTCTGATATATGCTACGACTCAAAAACATTTTGAGTGAACGAAGCCAGACACAAAAGGACCAGTCGTGTGATTCCATGGTTGGGAGGTACCTAGAGGAGTCAAATTCATAGAGACAGAAAGTGGATTAGTGGCTTCCAGGGGCTGGGGAGGGAGGCACAGGGAGTTAGTGTTTAATGGGTACAGAGTTTGTGTTTGGTATCATGAAAAAGTCCAGAGTACTCAGCGTTGCTGAATTGTACCTTCAAAACTGGTTAAAATGGTAAATTTGATGTTACATAAATCTTGCCACAATTTTACCTTGTTTGTTTATCTTTTAAGTGTTTATTTATTTATTTTTGAGGGAGGGAGGGAGGGAGAGAGAGAGCGAGCGAGCATGAGCAGGGGAGGGGCAGAGAGAGAGGGAGAGATAGAATCCCAAGCGGGCTCTGCGCTGTCAGCGCAGAGCCCGATGCGGGGCTTGAACTCACGAACTGTGAGATCACGTCCTGAGCTGAAATCAAGAGTCGGACGCTTAACCGACTGAGCCACCCACACGCCCCAATTTTACAATTTTAAAAATTAAAATAATATTTAGAATTATTAACATTAAATAAGAAATAAATTAATAACGGAAAGCTGTAATAAAAACATCATAAGCATTCAGATAGTCAAAAAATACCCTGTTTATACATTGGAGACCACCTGTGTGTTAAATTGGGCTTCCTTCTTGCTTTCTCTTCGTGGCCGCTCAGGAATCAAGTTTCTCTCAGCATTTCTCTGAGGGAGTTCGCATATATCACAAATATGCCAGGGGTTAAGAAGCTTGTATCTCCCGCCCTAATCTTTTAAAAATTCAGACCTGTTCTTATCCACTCAGATAAAATTGTGGGAGCCTAGCTGTAACCTGCTGTCATCACAGCCCCCGACCCAGTTGTGTAAAAACACGTCTGATGTGCCCAATCATTTTATATTTGTTACTTATTTAAGTTTCCGATGCATCACGCATCACTTTGGTGTTTCTGAATAAGAACACAAACTACCATTAGATACTGTCAGTGCTCTGCTTTGGAACAGAAACTTCCCTCTCTCTCCTCTTTCAAGTTTAATCAAAGAGCATCTTGACACCGCCATCTGGAACTTGCTCTTGATTTTTGTATTCATCAGAACATACAAACGTCATCCATTTGAACTCATAAAATAAAATTTTGCAAATAAAATACCATGTTCGTTTCAAACATGGGGGTTGCTATAAGATTTGAATTCCAAAAAGTTTCTGCTGAGGGAGAAAGTTTGAAAAGCACTGTGTTTGCTCAAATCCCACTTGGTTCAATTTGGTAAACATTTATTGAAGTCTCTGTTCAATTATTAGCTGAACTCACAGTAAGTTCATGGGGGAAGCCAAGGAAGAGAGTTAAATTCACATTGCCTGTAAGATAGAAATGCTCTTTACATTTTAAATGGGTGGGGGAAAATGAAAAGAAGAATAATTCATGACACATGAAAACTTACGTGGAACTCAAACTTTAGTGTCCAGAAGTAAAGTTTTTTACTGGAATATGGTCACACTTATTCACTTTTATATTTTCGTCACTGGTTTTGTCCTACATTGCAGAATTGACTAGTTCTGATAAAGACCACCTAGTCCCAAAGCCTAAAATGTTTACGATCTCATCCTTTACAGAAGGAGTTTGCCAGCCCCTGGATTAGACAATGGCTATACCAAGTGTAGTCTGAATATCAAGACCTGAGAAGCCCACCAATAATCTTGACGTCCCCAGCACTGGGGAATGTTACTGCAGAGTCACTCAATCTGGGTCAGCGGCTCTCCAGCTTGGGCAGAACCAGTCCCCAGTGGGACATCCAGAAGCGTGTGGGCATAATTTCTGTTGTTACCATAATGGGAATACCATGGGTGTTATGTGGACAGGGACTCGGGATCTGAAACATCCAACGGTGCATGGGACAGACCTACCCAAAGCTGTTCTGCCCCAAACATCAATGGCACATCCATTGATAAATAGCGATCCAGATAATCACTGTGATGGTTAATCTTACGTGTTGACTTGACTGGACCACGGTGATTGGACATTTGGTCAAACGTTATTCTTTTAACCTTGAGTAAAGGAGATTACCTCCATAATGTGGGTGGGCCTCCCCCAATTAGTTGAAGGCCTTAATCAAACAAAAAAAGGACTGGCCTCCCTGAGCAAGAAGGCTCTTTACCCAATGATAGCCGTTGGACTCAAACTGCAACTCTTCAGAAAGTGGGATGTAGAAATCTGTTCCATCCGTTCCCTCAACTCATTCTGGTCAGCCTTTCCTGCTCCCGGGGAAGGAAACCCGCTGATGTTGACGCCATTGGCCAGAGCGGCTTCTACACTGCTCCCAACCGCTCAGTTCCGTGCTTCCCCACGAGAGAGTTCACAGAGTACAGAGTCCTGAGAGGACGTGTGAATCAATGCGAGAGCCACAGGCATCAGAGACAATGTCTCAGAGACCTGGAGCTGTTGTCACAACTCAGCCCAAACTAGGTGGCTTAAAACTATAGAAGTGCAGGGGCGCTTGGGTGGCTCACTAGGTTAAGCATTTGGCTCGGGTCATGATGTCACGGTTGGGGGGAGTTGAACCCCACGTCGGGGTCTGTGCTGACAGTGCAGGGCCTGCTTCGGAGTCTCTCTCTCTCCCTCTCTCTCTCTGCCCATACCCAGCTTGCTCTCTCTCTCTCTCAAAATAAATAAACTTAAAAAATTTTGTTTTTGAGAATAAAACCAATAGAAGTATATTCTTTCACAGTACTGGAGGCTGGAAGTCTGAAATCGAGGTGTTGGTGGGGCCACGCCCCCTCTAAAGGCTCTAGGGAAGGGCCTGTCCTTGCCTCTTTGGTGTCTGGTGCTCACCCATAATCCTCGGTGCTCCTTGGCTTATAGACACGACATTCCAGTCTCCTCACCCGCCCGTCTTCGCGTGGCCATCTTCCCTCTGTGTGCTGTGTGTCCAAATTTCCCTCTCCTCACATGGATGCCAGTCAGTGGATTAGGGCCCACCCTCCTCAGTACAACTTGGTCTCAACTCGATCATGTCTGCAAAGACCCTACTTCCAGAGGAAGCCACACGCCCAGCTATCAGGGGTTAAGGTCTGATCATCTCTTTTGGGGGGACACAATTCCACCCGCCACAGACACGGACTCCATACAGACTCTAAACAATCCACCAGAAGCCACAAAGACGCCACTTAGAACAACTGCTCCCGAGGCCGGCACAGCCCCACCCTCCAGCCATCCGTGTGCACACAGGTGCCATCCCAGAGGCCCAAGGCAGAGAACAGAAAAGAAGTCATCCGCTTTGATTAGACGTCTGGCGGGAGGCCCAGTATGTCTCCTAAAACGCTGCCCTCCTGGGGGCCTGGGTGGCTCAGTCGGTGGAGCGTGCGTCTCTCTCTGTCCCTCCCCACTGCTCACCTCTGTCTCTCTCGCCTTCAAAAACAAAGAAATATTAAAAAACAAAACAAAAAACCCAAAACACTGCCTTCCTTTTACCTCTCCCCACGGAGCAGGCTCACGGCTCTGCTGAGAGGCTCTTGTGGGATACGGTAGAGGCCGGGCACTGGAACAGCAGCTCCCTCCAGTTCCTGAGTCCCCCGGAGCAGGCGGCCAGAGTGGCAGTGGCTTGGGGGACAGCCAGACTTGCTCGAAAAGCTGTCATTTCAGAAAGGAAGGGGAAAATCCACTTTTTTTTTTTTTTATAGGCACTGCGTACCAAAGTTCAAAAACTTGCCGATGACCACAAAATGTCTGAAGTGGAGCTAGTCTGTAAAGATCAGCCTCTTCTTAAACCAGCAGCCCCTCCAACGGGCTCCTGGCATCAGCTGGGCTACCTGGGGCTTGCTGGGGAGAAGCCTGGAATCACATGGCCCCCGGCTGGTTTGCAGCTCGCAGGGACATGGAGAGAAGAAGGGAGAACAAAGGGAGGCAGTGGGTGGAAACATTTTCTAAAGGTGGTCTCCTCCCCTCCCGGCTTCCCGATACACAGGAGAAGGGGTTTGCTGAATATCTATTTAGCACAGAAATACAGCCTCAGACATAGCATCTTGTAACTAGAGCCACGCAAACCTCTACTTCTGAATGTTCCCATGGCAAAGACACAAATTTTCACAACATTCCAAGAAAATCCTGAAATTGAGTCCTGTAGATGGCTTGGAATTTTTGGGGGCCAAGGAAATAATATTCCACGCATCAGAGGTGCATCTGTGTGGGCAGATGTCTTGGGATCAGCGGAGGGAGGGAGGCCCAAAGCTGGTGGTCACTGCTGGGGTGGGGGCCGGAATGCAGGCAGGAGGGCGAAGCGTCCCCTGTGGCAGAGAAACTGCTGGGGGGAGGGGCAAGACCAGAGACGGGGAGCAGCAGGGTAAGGACTCAGGAATGCATTTCTCTTCCCCATCCCCACCCCCTGCTTCTCAATGGAAATGGAAGCATTGCCATGATTTCCCAACTGAAAATCACGCTGGAGAATGTTTAGTGTTTTATGCATGAAGGCCCGTGGCCATTATCATGCCCTCAGGCGTCAGAATTTTCTATCAACAGCAAAATGTCAGCTAAAAATATCCCTATCAAATCATTATAGGGAGTTTATTCATGTCGTAACTTTAAAAATAAAGGCCTGGGCCGCCAAGCAGAATCTCTGTGCTCCTCATTGTGGATTAAACTGATCCCAAATGGAGAAAATGGCAGGCTCTCTGGCACCTAGGTTTATTATCAAATCCGTCTTCTTTTCATGTCCAATATAATCAAGGCAGCCACACCCCACGCTCAGCCAGCCTGGCCTTCCTTTCCCCAATTCCAGACCCCACTTTATGTGAGAATATATATAATTACCCTGGTGGACTCGGAGCCTGTCTTGAAATAAAGCGTCAGAACCCCAGGGGACCGACTCAAGCCCAAATCGTGCACCCTGACTTGGCACCCGTGTCCTTCCTTGTCAGCTCTGGTTAACTTGGGGAGGCACTGAGGGCTCCCCGGGATGGGCGGGGGGGGGGGTTTGCAAACATGCCTGCCCCAGGCCCCGCAAAGGCCTGAGGAACAGAGACCAGAACTTCCTCCGGCCCCCACCGCAGCCCCTTTGGAGACAGAAGGGTAGCCCTGCCCATTCCGGCTGCCCTCATTTTCACAAACGCCATGCAGCAGCCTCTGGAGGCCGCGGTGATATATGGTGCCTTCCAGAGAACAGGATACAGATGCGTGGGGGAGGGTAACCCGAGCACAGTCCAAGAAGATGCTTCTGTCCCCGGAGTTCAACACATAAATTACAAACCACGATTTCAAATTTGAAGGAAAGTATTGACATTCCCCTCTTTCCCGAACTTTGGCCTTTTGTGCTCCAGGTTGAGTTCGAGAGGAGTGTAGCTTTCGCCCAAGATGACTTCTTCCCATCCTGTTTCAGTCATCTGCTGGGTCCTCCACAAACAGTGAGGACGTCTGTCTCTGTGACCAGGTCACAAGCAGCGAGGACCCTGCCTCTGCTGCTCGGACGCTGGCCAGCCACGGATCCGTACTGCTCACGCATGGTCTTTCCTGGGAGCAGAAGGAATTCGGGAAGGGAAGGGGGAGTTGGGATGGTGCGCACACAGACAGGCAGACATCCAAAGCCAGAGACCGACCAGGGCATTTGGTATGGGCTGTCCCCCTCCGCGCCCCACCTCGGTCTGCCCAGCATCACTCGGTGTCCTGAATGGACGCTTTCCTCACCTTGTGCCTCTACCCTCCCAGCTACAGGGAGCAGGGAATGAGCCTGAGGGCACCCAGGGATCCCACGGACAGACAGCTACAGGCTCCATCACCCTTTGCGTGTGTTGGTCCTTCTGACTGTACAGAGCAGACAGACGGCGTCAAATAATAGCTTGGCTGCCTGTACGTCATGCCATGGCTGTCCCAGGTTTTAGAAAGCACTGATCGTCCTCTTGAGATTTCATTTGGATACGAACGCATGGTGTGTGTGTGTGTGTGTGTGTGTGTGTGTGTGTGTGTGTGTGAAAACTGGGACATCCTTAAGCTAAATTGTTTAGATGATCTGTGTTCACCTAAACTTTTGCAAACAAGGAATTGCACTTAGGACTTAAACCCCATCATAAGATGATTTAGGAAGTATCCCACTTTCGGTGGAAAGTGGATTAGGCACCGTGCTATACGACAGACGCTAGAGCAGTAACAGGACAGAATGGGGAGACACGTGACCTGGGTACCAGGGCCGACTGCCCTCTAGGAGCACGAGGAGCCCTCTTCTAGATGAGTCTGCTGCAGCAGGGCAGGCTGCTGGCCACGTTCATCTGCCCCGAATTTCAACCTGCACAGGGAAATGGGGAGTCAGGTACTCTGAGAAATTAGGCTATCCTCCCTGCAAACGAGACATCACATGACCCTGGCGGAGGCCCAGAAACCAGGGAAATGGGCAGTGTGGGTGCCATGCGATAGCCAGGCTTATATATCCAGACCCTGCTGGACCTGGGCCCACTAGGGCAAATGCAGCCAGCCACTTGTTGGGCAAACGTTACATGCAGACACATAGCCACCAGTCACTGTCCAGTGTACCAGCAGGTACCTGTTAGGACGGGAAATAGAACCCATGTGGAGATGTCCTGCCCCACCCCACGCCCTCTGCCCCAGGCCATGACATACAGTGGCACCCTGCACCTACAGTGGGTGAGGGTCCAGAGATGCACCCCTCTCCTCAGGTCATACTGGGCGCATGCTGGGACATGATGCACAGGTGCAAGGTGCTTTCTACTTGGCCCTCCCTCCACTGCTGGGCCACCTTGACTCACACCCATGGAGTCCCGGGCCCTTTGGGAGCCTTCTCCTCTCCTGCCGCTCATGCAGCTGTTCCGTGGACCTTTACACAGCTGAGCAGACCCTCCAGTCACACGCAGGTGCTCTGTGGGACATGCTCATGGAGAAGAAAGGTTAGGTTGGCCAGACCACTCAAAACTCAATTACACACTGACTCCCTAGTCAAGGCTCAATCCTGTGACCTCACGGGAAATAGGAAACAGAGATCCCACCCTCAAGAACACGTAGTCATGCATGGAGCCAAAACCGCAGTGCACAGAATGAGATGTCGGTCTGCTGGAATACGCTGGAGGGGAGCCATGGCGCCGCGTCTTGAGAGACGAAGACGGCAAAGCTAACAGCAGGGAGAGAGAGAAGGTTCTGGAGCTAGGGAGCAGCACCGTGTTCGGGGAGGTGGGGTGAGCGGAGGGTGAGAAGCTCACGGGCAAGACAGGGACGGCAGGTGGCACCAGAGGAGCCAGCATGGGGATGGAGGGATCGGGGAGGTTGGGCTGAGGGGGCTTTGGAAACTGGGCAGAGACTTCAAGGGGACTCCCTGACCAGGGAAGCGAAGGCTGGGCAGGGTGGCCACACGTGGCATGCCCGGAGTAAGATGCCCTCGGGGCTGCATCAGGTGCTGCCCGTTGAAGTGCCACCAACCACGTCTGACCCATGAGCTACAGCTGTCCTGCCTGTGGAAGGTCAGGCTTTCAGAATGGTGCACTGGGGCCCCTTGCCCGGCCCATTACACTTCCACTGTGGGCTCCCAAAGCATGGCCCCTGGGCCAGAGGGAAGCATACCGTGAGGGGAATTTCGGCCCATCCAGGCTCCCCTCTCTGACCTCGTCTCCATCTCAGAGCCGTCCCTTCCACCCAGGCACCCAAAAGCCTCGTATTCTTTCTTTCCTCCCAGAATCATAGATTTCAGAGTTGGAAGGAACTTACAGGAGGATCACCTAGTCCAGGGGTCAGCAAACTTTTAGTGTAATGGGCCAGACAGTGGACGTGTTAGGCTTTGCTGACCATACAGTCTCTGTCACAACCGCTCAACTCTGCTGTCGTGGTGTGAAAGCAGCCATGGCAAAAAGGACGCAAATGGCGTGGCTGTGTTCCAATAAAACTTTATTTATAAAAACAGGCAGAGGGTCAGACGCAGCCCACGGATCACAGTTTGTCACCGCCCCCCCCCCCAACCTAGTGTTTGAGATTCTTATTTTATAGACGGTAAAGCTGAACCCCGAGAAATGAACTGACTCCACCAAAGACTCAGAGAACTGAAAATCCGATCGGGCCTATTGGGATGTTTGTGTTTTCACTGAGGAAGAGAAAATAAAAAACAGTGTCATTGTCAACCAGAGGAACTGTGCGTCCCAAATGAGACGAAAGCAACGCTTTAAAGGGGAAAACGGGAGGGTGCAGGGCACAGCTGGGCCAACACCACGAAGCCTCACTGTCCTTCCTTTTGGACGTGATAAGTTCATATTCTTGGACCACCCCGTCAGCATGTCAGGTTTAAAATATTACACGTGGAATGATGAAAAATTGCCAACATCTCAGCACCGTCTCTTGATTAATGGGTAGTTCCTCAGAGATTGATCAGTTTGTTTGATTTTGTTACTCAGAGTGACTGATGGCTGCTTTAAAAAATACTTAGCTTTAGAGTTACCCTACATGAGATAATTTTCATATGCCTCGTGTAGCCCCGTCTAGAATAATTGGACTTTATTGCCTTCCTTCCATGCATGAACCGAGGTTCCCTGGAGAAGCAGAACAGATTCAGACATTGTTGCCTTAATATTTCCATGTAGATCAGCTGCTGTATTCATAGAGCGGCTTTGGCCAGATGGCCAGCCAGCCTTGTAGTGACATTTCCCATTTCCCGTCCATTACTCACCAACGGAAAATAATGGGATGTGAATTCCCCATTTGGGGTAATATGTGGTTACAGCCTTGTTGTACCTGCACTGAAGATAAATGACTTATCATGCAATCATTTCTGAACTCTCTGGGGAAAAAACAGGAGAAACAACACGGTGTTTGGCAGGAAGAGGAAGCGTCACTGTTACGGCATTCACTGGGACAGCTAAATTTAATTTCCGATTTTTGTCTTCTATTGCTTATTTTCTGTTGCTTAGAGGGAAAGAAGAGTTTGTTTTTGCTGCTTAAGATATTTAAGGTCAGGTTTGAGAAGGGGTTCTCAGACACCCCGATGTTGGTCTATCACCAGGATGTCCTTTTTCCAAACACCGGTGTGATACAGAGCTGAGGTGACAAAAATTGCTGGAAAAAAAGTCCAGCCGGATCGTGCAGACTTACTCAAACGCACTGAATTCTTGTTCAAAGTTGTTTTCGAATTTTTACTTCTTGAAATATTAGTTATCATCCCTCAGTGTTTGACCCAATACAGTCAATACTGTACCGAGCTCATCCTTGGTTTTCAAGTTCCCTGTTTGATGTCACCCTTAGAGGTAAATATTTTTGGCTAACACTCCCTGTAATTATTGTTAAAGACGAGTAAGTAGGAATGATAACATTATTAATAGAGTATGCAGAGTGAGAACAAACACGTCTTCAATCCTTAGCGTGGGCCAGGCAGTGTGGTAACAGTATCCCCGCGTAAGTCATTCAATTGCCTCTGTTGTCCTTTGGGGCAAGTGCCATTACCACCATACTTTTCCAGTAAAGACAAGTGATACAAGAGAGGAAGACTAACCTGCCCAAGCCCTACAGTCTGAGCGAGATTTGAACCCACATATCGGATTTCCAGCTTTTAATCCCTGCACACTGGCCACGCCAAGTGCTAGGGAACGCTCCTTTCTGGAACATTCCGAGTTTTCCCTTCTCAGAAAGAAGGTGACTCAGCTACTTCCCAGCTTCTGCTCTTCCTGCTGGGCTACAGGTCTCTTCCTGTCTGATTCTCACAGGAGGGCAGAGCTAAGGAGCTGGGTGGGGGTCCTCGTGGGACCCTCGAGCCGTCCCATCCGTGCAGGGGGCATCGCTCCCTGCCCTGAAGATGGGTGATTCACCCAGGGCCCCAGGTCGGCTGATGGCAAATCAACTTTCCTCAATGAAATAATCTGCATGTTAGAGGCAGCAGAAGGTTTGGGAAACTGCAGATGTTCTGGAAATGGCTTCCTCCTTCCTCCTCTCCCCCATCTCCAGCACAGGCAGAGCCTGTTACAGAGGGAGCTACAACCTTGCCATGGCCTTCCATCCACCAAGCCCAAGGAGAACGTAAGCCAGGCTGCGGCTGACAGCATTCGGCCACAGAACTTAAACAAAGAAGGTCACCTGCCCGGGAGTTTACCCCGTTAGTAACTCAAGCCTTTTATAAACTCATTTGTATTCATCCAGACGGCTGTTTTGGCTAGAAAGAAATGCTTTCTCCTCACTAGAATTACCAATAATTTGAGCAGAAAGCTACAGGCAAGACATATTAATCATGTTTGAAAGGATGTATCTTTTCATACAAGGGGTTTGCTTCAACCAAAAAAAAACCCCCACTTTCCCCGAGCTGTACTTATATTTAATGGCGGTTTCCAACACAGAGAGAATGCACAGCTCGCTTTGTGTCTTTATCTCATCGCCACCTCCTCCCCTGCAGGTGAGACATCAGATTCATACCCCGTTTACATCATCCTTGGTCACTTGTGTGGGGTTCAGAGGAGTGAACCACGGTGGAAATTTTTCTCTATTTTCCTTTATCCCTCGTTTATATTTGTTAGTCTAAAATCATAGCATTGCCTGATACAGGAAATAAATGTAGTGAGGGAAATGCTGTATGCAGAGCAAACTCCTAATGCATAGTTACTCTGCTAACGTGAAGTTGCATGCCTGCTAAATCTGTCTGTCTCCCAAGGATCCAGCCCTGTAGATACGTGAGCGGCCGACTCCCAGAGAGGTGGGCTTTTAAAAAGGTTAGCATTTCCGTGATTGGTTTATGCTTCCCCCTCCATTTCAGTTAAAGATTAAGTCTTTGCAGCAGGCTGTAGCTCCAAGGCAGGTTTGGGAGGGATGTAGAATACTTTCTTAATAAAAAAAAAAAAAAAAAGAAAAGAAAAACCCTCATAGATAGAGTTAGTTTATTTTTAACAGCAACAGAAGCACTGTGGGAAGCTGGTTTGCAGGTTCCGTTTCATTCACAGACTGTGCTCTGCAAACAAAAAAGCAGCCTTGAGTCTCCCTAATGAAAAAGCAAGCTGGGGGAGCTCTGAAGCAATCTTGCCCCCCTCCCGCCCTGCACGGTGGCCCCTGCTGTTTAGGCTGCTCTGCAGAACTGCTGCCTTCTGTTTGCCCTCAACTTTGTGCAGCTGTCTTCTGACAAGCTCACTTGCCCCACCTCAAGCAGGCCAACCACCCTTTTACTGAGCACCTATTATGTGCCAGACATTGAGCATAGTTGCTGGGCGGATCAATAACATAAACACTATCCCCATCTTCACAGAGATAGTCTGGTAGAAAAATATGTATTAGGTTAGGGTTGGGTTAACGATACCTATAATTTAGGGAAGCCCATGCGATAATAGAGACACAAGTAATAACGGGAAACGCGTGCAGATCACAGGGACGGTGCAGACAAGGCTGGATTCCGACAGAGGCAGAGGGGCAGAGAGCCCTCCGGCAGGGAGGATGGCCACCAGGGCTAGGAAGGGGCAGCTAGGAAAGGGGCAATATTTCAAACAGTGGGAAGAGGCTGTGTTACCGATGCACCTGGTGGAGGCAAGGAGGAGGCCCGGAGCAGGGAGGCCAGAAGCAAATCTTCCAACAGCCCCGATAAAGAAATAAGAGCTACATCTCTATAAACAAACAGAAAGAGCTCCGAGACAGACTGGTGACCGAGAAAACAAGATGTGAAACAAATTAACCCATTAAAAAAAACAAACACTAAAAACAATATATGTATGTGTGTGTCTATAAATGCATTTTTTTTTGCTTTTAAATGTTTTAAGATTTATTGATTTTTGAGAGAGAGAGAGAGAGAGAGAGAGAGAGAGAGAGAGAGAGAACCAGCAGGGGAGGGGCAGAGACACAGAATCCGAAGCAGGCTCCAGGCTCTGAGCTGCCAGCACAGAGCTGGACATGGGGCTCCAACCCACGAGCCGTGAGATCATGACCTGAGCCAAAGTCAGACGCTTAACCGACTCAGCCACCCAGGTGCCCCAGTAAATGCATTTTTAAAGGTCTCTATTATACATATACCCCAAACCAATAATAGTCTCTAGGAGGGGCAGGAGGGCATTAAATGGGGGTGAGGGGCAGGGTGCCCTTCAATTTTTTTTCTGTAATCTTGACTTTTTTTAATTAAGGAGAATATATTCTGTATTACCTATGTAATTAGAATATATATATATTTTTAAATGTAACCAATAATCTATTTACTTTTCATTAGAACACATGGCACTTGAGAATATTACATTATGTCTGACTAGGTTTGGTATTTCAAAGTCAAATGGATTCTGGAGAAACGGAATTCCTGGTCCATAAAAAGCAAGGTTCACCGGGTCCAACTCCCTTATTTTACAAATGGGGAAATGTGGGTTTCTCACGGTCTTTTCGTTTATAGGTACAGGAGGAAGTACGTAAAATAATTCATGGAGAAGTCATTGTTGCCTTTAGGCTTTCCGGGCAGCTATGAAAACTACATTAAAATATTTGTTTTCAAAAAAATTCGTTTGTCCAACCGCAAAAGCCATTTTCTCTGCACAGGGGAGCTCTGGTACATGCTTGAACGTAACATACTAGCAACTGGGTCAGGAGTCAAGTTCTGCCCAAGGGCCACCATGTGACCTTGACATAACCTCAGTGTCCCCATCCTAACACTGGGGATTTTCTGAGCCCCCAAGAAAGGGGGGGGGGGAGGGTACTTAAACCTGTGAGGATAGAACGCTAGCCTTAAAATAGGTGCTTCAAGCATTCCTAAAGCCAGGCTCTAACCGAAGTCTTGCAAGATCTCTAATACATAAGCTAGTTTGGTGGAGGTGAAAAAAAGAAGGTAAGGGCTTCTCTGGAGAATATGGTGAGAAAGAGAAATCAGTATTTTGACTAAAGAAAATATTTAAGTTATGATTGGAAATATATTTGCAGAGCAACAAAAAAGGACTTTTTCCCCCTTAAATATTCACAGCTGGCTCTCGGGGACCGTATAAAGTTACTATGCTACCAAATGACTCAACTTGCAACATCTGTAATGGTGATTGACACAATGTATTAAGGGCTATCTAACTCTTGGAGTCACGACACCCCTGTTTGATTAGGGTTTATTTTATTAGCGCCAAGAGACTCACACGTTTAACATCTGTGGTGCTGCTCCTGAAATTCCGAGCCATAAAACAAGGAAATTCAGCATGGTCTGAAATTCCAGAACATAGCAAACAACTCTACAGAAAACACATTCGGGGGGGGGGGGGGGGGGGGGCTGGTCGGTAATCGAGCAGGGCTTAGCTCAGGCGGGACCGCACATCTGGCCGCACCTTCCCTTAGCAAATGTGGGAAGGAGGAACTGGGGGTGCCAGAGTCCAGCTGGGCAGAGAGGGTTGGGGACAGTCAGCCTGGGGAAGGGCCTCTCCTGTTGCCACGCTGTTGAGAGGGAATTTCTGTGCAGTTCACCTCTTGAGATAGTGCACTACCCGCTTAACCCCGTGTTTCAAGATGCTCACGGTTTATAATCGTGGATTCAGCTTTGTGCTCCGCACAGGAGAGAGTGAAACCACCTGAGCACCACCCCCCCCCCCACCGCCCCCCGTCTCCTGGCTATCGCAGAACCTTTAAAAGTGATGGCTAGCTGTATGTTGTACCAGTGTGGGAAAATACTGATGCGCAGACAAAGCCAGAGACGGAGAATGGACAGGATCCTGGGCAGCAAAATCACGCCACGGTAACAAACTGGCAAGACCTGACTGACACCTGCAGCCCAGGGCTAGAGCCGGACGCAGAAAAATAACAAGAGTTCAGTTTACTGGGGTGAAGGGATGCTTTTAAAGAAAAAAAGGCTATTAATGGGAATGAAAAAAAATTGTATTATATTAATGGAAGTTACACTAATGGAAATTAATCCTTTTAAAGACATAATCCCTACTTTTTCGGAATACTAGAGTCCCGGGGGAGGTGTGGGGGCTCGGTGTGAAAAAACCCAAGGTCAACCTTGAAGAGTTATGAGAGAAGTCCCGCGGGACCCGGGGCAAGACCACAAACTTCAAAGCTCTTTGACAAGTACAGGACGATAAAAACATATGGCTGGCGGGCAGCTTATACTGCCACATCTTCCAGCGTGGCTGATACCCACGGGTCCTTCGGCTCACTCTTTCTTAGGAATACACAGCGTGCTTTGGGTGCAAATGCATTGCAGAGAGGCCGGGGCGGCTGAAGCACCAGAGCACCGTCCCACCAAGATGCCACACAGGCTCCTTCGCAGCCCAGCGCGGTCCTGGCCACGTCTGCCCGACACCCTAGGCCGGAAGCAGCCCCTAACGTGTCTGGCCCGGCCTGGGTGTTCCATTGTCACAACGGCATCCAGCTCTGGGTTCATTCATGCTACGGCCCGTGTCTTCACCCCTCTCCCAACACTTGGCATTTTAATACCGTCCCCCAACCTTAGATGAGCTGGCGGCCTCTCTCCCAGCCACAGCAAGAGGAAACGCGGTCGCCTTCCCCCTGATGACGGCAGAATCGAACCCTTGCGAGCCAGGAAGCGTCGCGGCCAGCCCTGCACTTACTGTAGAATTACAGCCACAGGAGTGTGATTTATGCAGGATGAAAAGGAGCCATAAAATAATAGGCTTTGCCCACAAACAGGGCAGTGGTTCATTAAACTGCAGCACATCCCTCCAATGGAAAATCACTTATCTCTTCGAAAAAAGTGGTTTCGTAAAGACTGCAGTAACGGAAAAAAGCACATGACACAAAATTAAGTGAGAAAAGGTGCCGTACAAGACGTATACAAAGTATGATTATAAATATGGAAAAAACATTTTAGAGACTGGAAGAGAATACAAATATGGAGAGGTGCATGAGGATGCGTCTGAATATAGATACCTATATAATCGCAAGTTCTATTGCAGAAGTGAATAAACAGGTCCACTGACAGAACAGGAGGGTCGGTGTGCAAGTGACTTAGCTGATTTGCAGGAGTGGTGGGATCATGGGGGATTCTTTTCTTTATTGCCCCAAATTCCTATGACATCTTACATAACATGTAATCGAAAGTTATTATCTGAAAGAACACGTATTTTGGGTTTTTTTTTTTTTTTGGCAGACTCTTTCCAAAGTTTGAATGGACATACTGAACTGTGTGATTGCAAGGGGTACACTTTGCAGCTAAGTCGCCCTCCTGGTAACCTGCCTGGAGGTGGAGGCGGGATGGCAATGAGAGAGCCAGACAGGTCCTCCCTCCTCATGGAGAACGGGAGTCCGTTCAAGATTCAAGAATCTTCTTTCAGTGGTTTTCGGGGGGGGGGGGGGAGGGGGGGGAAAGCAGCATGGCTGTGCTGTTCTGAGCCAGGGTTCGGCACTTGCACAGACAGAAAAGAAAATCATCAGAAAATCTTGGTAGGGCTTGCAAGTTCAGGTGCGGCTACCTTTGCACAGAGGTAGTGGGCCAGGAGCAGGGGTGGGGGGCTGTCTGTGCTGGGAGTCCAGGGCTCAGGTCCTCTCAGCTTCATCTCTGGGGCCAGCTTTGTACTCGTTCTGTCTCTATCCCCAGGGTCCAGTGGGGACTTTCCCGCTCCTGGGGACCTGGCCAGGGGAGTCGGCGTCCACAGGGGGGGATTGAGGACAAGAGCCAAGGCCAGGTGGCCAGGTGGTCTATTGTCTATCCGTCCTCAGGGCGCGCCAGTTCTCTCCTTGTATCAAGAAATCAAACTTGCCTAGACTGGACTCATTAAAAAAAAAAAAAAAAAAAAAACTTCACTGCATTACATTTTAATGTTGTGTCCTTGGCATTGACCTTGTGTATTACAGAAGCAGCTCAAGGAAGAATGTTCCCGAATCACTGATGAAGCTGTCAAAGATGCTACCCATTATTTTCTTTGGTATCACTTGTCTAAGGATCCCCTGGACGAATTATTTTTTACAATCTACTATGGGTAAAGCTCATATTTCCTGAAGATGACTTTTTGGCTTTTTTTTTTTTTTCATTTTTGTTTTGGCAGCCAGAAAACTCAACATCAAATCTCATGGTTAGGTTACACTAACCACATTAATGTGGTGTTTTTAAGTTTATTTATTTATCTTAAGAGAGAGAGAGAGAGCACGGGCATGTGTAAGCAGGGGAGGGGCAGAGAGAGAGGGAGAGAGAGAATCCCAAGCAGGCTCTGTGCTATCAGCACAGAGCTGGACACGGGGCTCAATCCCATGAACTGTGAGATCATGACCTGAGCCGAAATCAAGAGTCCTGAATGCTCAACCTACTGAGCTACCCAGGTGCCCCTAATGTGTGTTTACGGTATGTTTGCCTCTTCCAACCCATCTGCCATCTTCCTGCATGGTAAAAAAACATTTTCTCTTTTATTCAACAGACTTTCTATTCTATTGTAAACTACCTTGAATACTTTTTAAGCATAGACACTTTGTAAATAAACCCACACAGTACCATATCTTGAGGAAATTGATCATTAGCAGAGGCACGGGTTTGTACATTAAGCAAAGTTGCTAATGCTGCTTAACCAGAAACAAGTCCACAGCCAGGACAAATACAGAACACGGGGCTTTCTATCAGACAACTGGGTTGGACAGTTCCCAAGTCAAAACCATAACGAAAAGTCTTGGAGATTGTCCTGGATTGAAGGAGATAAATAGTCACAACAACCCTCATGGCAACCTTTAATTGGATCTTGGTTCAAGGGGAAAAACAAACAAACAAACAAAAAACCTCCAGCTATAGAAGAGATTTTGAAGCAATTGGGATAATTTGAACATCTGCTGGATGGTAAGATGATGTTAAAGTAAAGTTAATGTTAATAGATACAATACTGGTATTGTGGATATACAGGAGAACGTCCTTGGGATCATGAAATATTTCCTGTGAAGTGTCATGATTGTTTTCAGTTTACTTTTATTTTATTTTTTAAATGTTTATCTATTTTTTTTAATTTTTTTTTCAACGTTTATTTATTTTTGGGACAGAGAGAGACAGAGCATGAACGGGGGAGGGGCAGAGAGAGAGGGAGACACAGAATCGGAAACAGGCTCCAGGCTCTGAGCCATCAGCCCAGAGCCTGACTCGGGGCTCGAACTCACGGACCGCGAGATCGTGACCTGGCTGAAGTCGGACGCTTAACCGACTGTGCCACCCAGGCGCCCCTAAATGTTTGTCTATTTTTGAGAGAGAGAGCATTCGAGCAGGGGAGGGGCAGACAGAGAGGGGGACAAGAGAATCTGAATCGAGCTCTGTGCTGACAGCAGAGAGCCCGAAGCAGGACTCCACCCCACAAACGGTGAGATCATGACCTGAGCAGAAGTCGAAGTTGGACACCTAACCAAATGAACCACCCAGGCACCCCCTACAGTTTGTTTTTAAATGGATAAGCAAAACAAATGTGTGCATATACACATATATAATACATACATGCAAAGAGAGAGCCAATATGGCAAAATGCATAATTGCAAGATCATGGGACTAGTCTCCAGTCGTTCATCGTAGCATTCTTTGCTATTGGCTATGTGTTTGAAAATTTTCACAGTAGGTTGGTCAGAGTTGTACAAAATCCGAACACTTACAGTATAGATCCAAAGATATATTAGACCTGATGGCAAATCATTTTTGGAACCCCCCCCCCCCGCCAAGGGATACCCCAAGCTTAAACGGTTGGGATAAACGTTAGGGTTCAAGAAACAGAAAAACTTGGCAAGAAAGGGCAAGTGCTACAAGTTTACTGTCACGTGTGGAGGATGTGTTTGGAGCAGCATGGCAGGAAGGGATAGGATTTCGGAGGGTGGTGGTGCCCAATGGCCACCATAGTTAGGAAAGAGACCACATTCCCTCCATGCTTTGCGCACCAACTCACATGAAGCACCTAAATTTAGCTGCCTCTAAATGGTCCCACAAGACACATGCACCGGAATCAGGGTGCTGTAGCTCCAAATGACGCCACCACTATTAACACCTGTTTATTTCCATAGTTTTCAAGGGCACGTTCAATGTATATACGCCACGTAGCCACCACCAAGACGTTCATGGACCGCCCCCCGTGACGATGGAGATCACCCACACCCGAATATAGACACAAATGAAAGCAGCTGGAAGCCCTTATCACTGACCACCAGCACCAACTCCAAGGCTGCCAAAGTCCCAGGCTCCTCCCCCCTGGCTCCACCCACCACACGGCGCATGCTCCTCACCTGTGCCTGACCAGTGACGCTGTGACCCACGCTTCTAGCCGTGAATTCGGAGCCACGCATCCTACACTGCCCCCCTCCAAACTGTTGGCTAGAAAGGCTCTGTTGCTGCTCACATCAATTTAAGGGATGCCGAGAACGAGCTTCGCATCATTTCTTCCCTCATTCGGGAACAGTTAATGAGCACCTATTATGTTCCAGGCACTGTGCCAGATGAGAACTTACATTTGTGAATAAATCAGACAAGGGTCTCGCATTCATGACGTCTAAGGTCTACTGGGAGACACAAACAACGAAACAAGCAAGCAAATACATGTGCGTGTGTATACATGTAAATATACCTAATTACAAATTGATTTGCTCTTGAAAGGACACAAACAGGGTGTGGTTGATTGGTAGCAGACACCGGGTAGCGGGACCCTCTGAAATCCTGTCCCTTTTGCAACACGTACAGGTGGGAGGGGGCAGTGGTTGAGGTAGAGAGTCTCTGAGGAAGCACTGCCAGAGGAGGGAAGAAGGGAGGCAGCTCCGGGAGACGTGGGGGGGGGGGGGGGGGGACAGGGAGGAGAGGAGAGCACAGGTGCAGAGGCCGCAGGAGGTGGGCCAGGGTGGGTAGGAGGAGAACGACTCAAGACGGTGTCTGTGATGACCCGGGGCCAGACCCTATGGGTGGCAATAAGCAGATCCGGGTTATTCTAAGAGGGTAGGAGGCCACTGAATAATGTTAAGCAGTGCATAGACATAGGCGTGAGGCAGGTTTTAAAACCCCACCCTGTATGTAGCAAGTAGACTGCACGTGGGCAAGAGCAGAAGATATTGCTGTAGTTTGAGTGACTCCTACATTCCTTAACTAGGACTGTGATTGGGGAGGAAGGGGGAAGTGGATGGAATTGGCAGGCAGGCTTTGCTAATGGGTTGCATGTGAGGGTTGCGAAGGGTGACTTCTAGATTTCTGGTGTAAGCAAATGGCCGTGCCTCCTCCCTTACTTGTTGAGGGTTCACCATGTATCAAATTCTGCACAGTTAGCTTGGCCACATTTTTTTCAAAGATGATTTGAAAGGTCTTGCAATAGAAGTCACAGATACAAGAAAACTATTGAAAAGGTGTGCGTGCGTGTGTGTGTGTGTGTGTGTGAGCACAAGAGCCAAGTAACAAAAGGATGGAAATAATCATATCCTAGTCCTCATTCTGCAAGAACTTATTACAATTGCAAGCAAGCAACAACAAACTTGACTCTGAGCTTCCCAGCAGCCAAAGCAAAAAGGGGAAGGTGAGTTTTATAGAGTTCATTGTCCAATAACAGGAAGCATGCTGGCTTATGTGGAGAAACAAAACTATCCTCATTCTCTACTTTAAAAGAATTTTTATTGCTACATAGGGCCAGTGATCAATATGACAAAAAGTTTTGTCAATGAGAATTTAACATAAAATACAAAGAAAGGCCTTCTATATGAAACCTGAAAAAAGCCCAAATGCCCAGGAGAATGGGCCATCAGGGACATTGGTCAAGGTCACAGGTCTTTTTCTTTCTTTGGTTTTGTTTGCTTTGATTTTTTTTTGTTTTAATTTTTTTATTAAAAACATTTTTTTAATGAAAGAGAGAGCACAAGCGAGGGAAGGGCACAGGGAGACACAGAATTTGAAGCAGGCTCTATGCTCTGAGCTGTCAGCTCAGTTGTTTAACCTACCGAGCCACCTAGGTGCCCCTCTTTGGTTTTATTTAAAAAACATTTTTTTTTAATCTTTATTTATTTTTGAGAGACAGAGTGTGAGAGAGGGAGGGGCAGACACGTCATCACAGACACGCCTTGAGTTGTTCTCCTCCTACCCACCCTGGCCCACCTCCTGGGCCTCTGCACCTGTGCTCTCCTCCCCCGCCTCTCCCGGAGCTGCCTCCCCTCTTCCCTCCTCTGGCACTTGATCCCCAGTGCTTCCTCAGAGACTCTCTACCTCAACCACTGCCCCCTCCCACCTGTACGTGTTGCAAAAGGGACAGGATTTCAGAGGGTCCCGCTGCCCGGTGTCTGCCACCAATCAACCACACCCTGTTTGTTTCCTTTCAAGAGCAAATCAATTTGTAATTAGGTATATTTACACGTATATGTATAAACACACACAGAGAGAGAGAGAAAGACACAGAATCTGAAGAGGCTCCAAGCTCTGAGCGATCAGCACAGAGCCTGATGCGGGGCTCGAACTCAGGAACCATGAGATCATGGCCTGAGCCAAAGTCCGATGCTTAATGGACTGAGCCACCCAGGCGCCCCTGTTTTTATTTTTGATAGTGTCATTGTGCTGGCTCTCTTGGTATCCACTGACTTCCATGTTTTGTCTTATGTACATCTCTTTTGTGATTCTTTCTGTGTGTGTGTGTGTGTGTGTGTGTGTGTGTGTGTGTGTACCATTTGAGAGTGAGTTGCAGGCATTCTAACACATTTTCGTAAACTTCGCGCATGCCCACCCTCCCCGGCCCTGCCTGGAAAATTCGGACTTCACCTGCCTCCGGAAAAACAAACCTCGCACAACAGTTTCCAGACCTCTCTGATGTCACAATGACAATAAAGACCCATGAACTCCTTTGTGTCTGTCCTCTGATCAGCGGACCCTCCTGTGACAGACCGCCAGGCAGAGCCCTCTTACATCACAAGCCGCCTACCGGGGACCCCGGGTGCTGGAAGCCCCTCAGGGTGGGCCTGAACCAGATTCCACTCCAAGTGTCGCTAAGAACGCCCCGCAGGCTGAAGTGGAGGCACCCAGGAAGTGCCCGGATGGCCACGCCCAGGGGCACCCCCGAACTCACCCCTCCCGGGCGGCTTCACAGCGGCTCATGGCCGCTCATGGGTCTGTGGCTGGAGCACCGCGGCGCCCCTTTCCGTCCTGGGGGGCGGTTAGCCGTGGGGGGCCCCAGGCGCTGGGAGCACAGCGGCCCGCAGGTGGCCGGTGGCCGTGCGCGCGGCGCGGGATGAATAATTGATGCCGCAGCTGGGTGGAATTACCGCGGCAGGTGCCCGCCCTCGCGCAGCCCACGCCGCCCCGTGGCTGCCCCTGCCGCTACCCTGGGGAGTCCTGCCCTCCTGGCAGTCGACCTCTGTGCCAGCACGCGCGAAATGCATGGCCTTCTGGCTGGGAATACATTTGCATTCTCCATTTCAGGTTCAAATGCGTGTGCATAAAACAGGATTAATTAGCACAGCCTGGCGAGGTTCCTCTCCCGCCCGCCCAGCAGGAGGAGTGTGAAAACCCCCGGCAGGCTGCAACACACCCCAGATCCCCCGGGGAGGGCGGAGGGACCCATCTGCTGGGGCTGGGGGGGGGTGCCATCTGGGGTGGAAGGAACCCCAACTTCCACGAAGGAGCCAGGAGAGCAACCGGCTGCTCCCGCATTCTCTGCCCTTTGCCGTTCATTTTTTTCCAGCAGACATTTATTGAGCATTTATTATGTGCCAGCTCTGTGTAAGGGGGGAGGGGGGAGGCCACGGCAGCGCGTGAACGAGTCCCTGCTTTCATGGAGCCTCCATTTGGGTGGGTGGGGAGCAGACAACACAGAAATAACATAGTTGGGGTGGGGGTGGGGGGTTGATAAGAGCAATTGCCCATAAAAGAATATTGGAGTTTTCTAGATGCTCAGGAGATGCAGCCCTGTCCTAGCAATTCTTAGATCCTTACTGTAATTTAGTAAGTGTTATTTGATGATAGTATTTACTAGGCACTTAGCTTGCATTTGGTACCAGAGTAAGTGCTTTAACACTTTCATTTTATGCAATCATGATGATGATCTGAGGAAACTGAGTGGATCCCAAGGCCCCGGAGCTAGTGAATCATCCAGCTGGGACTTGAACCCCCATTCTGAAATGCTAAGCTATGATTTATATACATACATAGTTTTATATATTATATAGACTTTATAAATTATATATGTATGGTTTCTCCCTCCTTCCCAAATGTGAGGTGAGACCGAGATAACCTAATATGCATCAAAGCTCTGAAAAGGAAAGGGCCACCTCATTACATCTCCTGCTTTCTTGCCTAGATTTCTAGTTGATTCCTAAAGCGGCAAAAGAATGCGCGATTATAGGGGCCATTGGCTAGGTGAGTCACACAAATACCCTCCAGCTGCCTGGAGCTGGGGGCCTGTGTCACGGATTCCACCTGTGATGCTAGGCTGCACCTGCTCTGGGTGGGTTTCAGTTTGGGGCCCAAGCGGGTGACACTCGAGAACACAGGAGTGACACCAGCTCCCGGCTCCTGTCAACCAGGTTTCCATTACAAGGGTGCTGCCTGCCAGCCCGGAGGGTGATGGGTTCCCTCCAGGAGCCACTGTTACACACATCATGTCCCGGACAGTCCCCACCCAACACCCCACTCTGCGGCCATCCACCTCAATTTTTGAGGATGGCAATGCCCAGGACAGTGAGCTTTCTCTGGCAGAGGGTGCCAGGGAATCAAGGCCCTGAACGTAGAACCAGGGGCATCCTGACCCCATCCGTAGGCAGGTCTGGCTGGAGTCTGTGCACCCTGAGAATCTCACTCAGCCACTGAGCCTAGAACAAAGGTCTCCCAGGCCCCAGAAAGCCATTCCCACCCCCACCACCTGACTGTTTCCGTGGAGGACTGGAGTTGGGATTTGAAAGGGCAGCAGATTCGAGGCTGGGGAGAATTTGGACTTTGCTGTGCATTAGCCACAGGCAGCTAGCGATTCTCTCCCTCTGAAGTACATTCTCAGACCCCCAAAGAGCCACAACGAAATAGTTTCTCTGCGTTTTATCCAAATATGCCGTGGACTTTGGAATGAACTCTTACTCCTCCTTCCTGCTGACCTGACTGCAAATCAGCTTTTGATGGGGTTGGACAGTTTGGAGAGATGGGCAGCGATCGTGCTGAAATATGATGACAGGGGCAAGACTGTAAGGGCATCTTCGAGGCAAGACATGTGCACAGAGCAGCCATGTGGAAACAATTAGGACAATAAATTTACTAATTGCTGAGAGTAACTTAATAGCAAAACCACAATGCTCTCTGCTATTAGTCCCAGCTACTGCAACCGGTCCCATTTTGCTTGCTGGAGGCATTGCAAATATCAGGCCAGCCTGTAGGGTTGGGGATAGCCGGCAGAAAAATTTGCACGACTTCTGGTAATTGAAAAGTAAATGACTCTCTAGCCTCAAACCCATTCAAGGGGCCCAGGGGTTTGAGGCATTTTCTTAAACCTTGGAGAGCGAGGCAGGAGTCAGGGTCCCTCTCTCCTGCTATGTCTCTCTTTACTCTCCATCACCTCTGTACTTTGTCCGTGATTGGGGTTACTCAGGTTTTGGAGGCTTAAGAGTTGATTTTTAACAAGTAGAGATTCAAATGCAGTATTTTATTTTCTTTTTAAATTAAGTAATTGACTTTTGAGAGAGAGAGAGAGAGAGAGAGAGAGAGAGAGCATTTGAGCAGGGGTGAATGAGCAGGGGTGAAGGGAAGAGGGAGGGAGGGAGGGAGGGAGGGAGAGAGAGAGAGAGAGAGAGAGAGAGAGAGAATCTTAAGTGGGTTCTGTGCTCAGTATGGCTCGATCCCACAATTTGATGTGGGGCTCAATCCCATGACCTGAGCCATGACCTGAGAGTTGGACGCTCAACTGACTGAGCCACCCAGGCACCCCTCAAGTGCAGTATTTTAAAGAGCGTTGGAGTTTTAAGGCTGAATGGGTAGAAATGAGGTAATAAGTACATGCAGGGAGTCATTCTTACGTTGGGTAAAGAGCCTTCAATCTTTATTTTTTTAATATTTATTTATTTTTGAGAGAGAGAGACAGACAGACAGAGTACAAGCAGGGGAGGGGCAGAAAGAGAGGGAGACACAGAACCTGAAGCAGGCTCCAGGCTCTGAGCTGTCAGCACAGATCCCGACGCGGGGCTCAAACCCATGAACCTCGAGATCATGACCTGAAGTCTGATGCTTAACTGACTGACCCACCCAGGCGCCCCAAGAGCCTTCAATCTTTAGGTCCCCAAGTCTTTGGGGCTGCTTGTCACAGATGATTCTTCATCAGAAATTAGGCATTGCACCCCAGTATCAGGTATAAATGCAGTATGTTTGGAGCCCAGAATAATCCTTATCCTTCCAGAAGATCAGAGAAAACCATCAAATGTACCACCTTCAAGAGCTCACAGGTGGGCACAGCACTGCAGGTCTGCTAAGTAGATGGGCATCTTGTGTCCACATTTCTCTTAAAGTTGCCCAAGTCTTCAAGGATTTGGATCATTCAATCTCCTTTTTTTTTTTTTTTTGTCTCTGAAATATTCAGAAAAAATAGGCCAAAGTATTTTTTAAAACTACCTTCCTATCTGCCTCTACTATGTGTTTGACTAGATATCAATGGGAAGGTGTATTTCAGAAGTTGAGGGTTCCGTTGGTACTTTATTGTGATGTTTTTATCCTTTCAGTGAACAGTTGAACGATTTCCTTCCCGGTTACAATGATCATGGCCTGAAACTTTGAAATTTTAAAGACAGGGTTTCTTGCTGTGGGAGCATCCTCCAGAGAGGTCGGCCAGCCCTGCTGGGAGCCCGAGTGGGGGAGGGGTACCGCGAGCTCTTCTGGGGATGGGAAGTTTTTCCACGAAGCCTTGAGCCCTCCCTCCAGCTGCTAGAGCCAGTGGGGCCAGACTAAATGGGTTCCCCTGAGCAGCTGCCTTCCAGGAAATAGAGGTTATAACCTTGGACTGTCTAAAATTTGGAGAGAAATAATATTTCTGAGGCTGTCCGTCCTGTGGCCGCTCCGAAGTTTATTCCTGGATGAATCCAGATGTTCCGAGACCTGTATATGGGAGGGCATTGTTTTCATTCTTTGCAGAATTACTTTCACTAAATCGCCTGCTATTCTTGCCTTATTGACTGGCGTCTAAAGAATACTCATTAAGAGCACAAATTCTCAGGCCCCGGGCTAGACTCTGATTCAGCATTTCCAGAGGAGCTCAAGGAACACGTATCTGCCGATTTTGTGTCAGGACAGTTGCCCCAGACTATTTCTTTCATTCCTTGGAAGAACTTTGCTTGCTTTGAGCCACTGGCTTATTCTTTATCCCTCGCCACTGGTGCTTCTAACTGAGCACGCTCTACCTTTGGGTCGACTGTACGAATCTCAGATTCCAATCCCCTCCCAGCAACAGAGATGAGGTCGTAGGCACACATTGTACTTTATGTTCAGCTTCTAATTACTGCTGTTGCTTTCCTTCCCCTCTGCCGTACTTGCCTCAACTTACTCATCCATCATTTTTGTGATGAATAACTTTAAACATCATGTAAACATTTACCTTCGTTATTAGGAAAAAACCCCTTCAAACACACGGGGTGTAACAAGTGTGCCGTAAGGCACCCTCCCGTACCCATCACCAAGCTTCAATAATTTTCAACTTAGAGTTGATCTTTAATGTTTGTGTTTACTTGTATTGGCGTGTTGAGTCTTTGCAAGTCCCCCAGACCCTTTTTCTTCAGAGACGGAGAGTACGTTGTCCCTAACCGCAACAAGTCCGTAGTTCTCATCTGCAGGGGGTGTCGCCTGTTCCAGCCTGAGGACCTTTGGCAATATCTGGGGACATTTTTGGTTGTCATAACTGGGTGGAGGGTGGTGCTGCGTTGACATCCAGTGTGTAGAACCGCGGGTGCCGTCCAATGTCTTACGAAACACAGGGCGGCCCCCACAGCAAAGCGTGGTGGGCCCCAAAGGGCAAAGTACCAAGGGGGAGAAATCTCACACTAAATGAAAAGGAGTATTTTCCGAGCTAAAAAGTTGCTAGGGAGTTGAGTTTGAATAAAGCAAAAACTGGCCTTTTCAAGTTGAAAAGTGTTCTAAAAACCATAGGTTTGGTGGTTTATGGTACATTTGGGTACCACATGCCAGAACACCGAAAGAAACTGCTCACTAGTGGGTGTCTGGGGAGGGGAGCTGGGGGACTGGGGCCGGGGTGGGATACTTCCTTTTCACCACATTTCCCTTCGTGTCTTTTGTATTTTATAACGTATACGTGTCTTACCTACTTGAGAGAGTACATTTGAATAACATGGAATACCCGACGGTTTTCAAAGGGTCGGAAAACCCAAAATTCTTATTAAGAAAAGCTTTTAAAATGGTTGTGTAAGGAGACCAGAAAGAACCTTCCAAAGGGCTTTCCAGAGCACCGTGAGCCTGTCAGACACCGACTGGGGCTCACAGAGCGCGGGGGCCATTAAGGGAATCAGAAACACGTGGAGGGGCGGCCGTCTAGTCCCGGCATGATGGATCAATTGTGGGAGAGTGAAGTTAAATGAGATGGTCCCCATGCCAAGCCTCTGACGCTAATGAGCCCTCAACTCGGGTAGCGGGTCTCCCAGGGCCAGGCAGCGAGGCGTGGGGGTGACGTGCAGCCTAACCAGTCACAGTGCGGGGAGGGGGGAGCAACCCCCAGCCCTGACATTGAGTCCTTGCCCTGACGGCTAGTAGCCATAAACCCCAGGGAAGTCACGTGCCCTCCGCCTGATCTTCCAGAGGAGATAGCTACGATGGGCTGTAAATGGTAACAGAAGAGCAGTGAGCCCCTGGCTTCTTTCCAAGTTCTTTTCCAATTCTTCAACAGGTCCAGGGAAGAGGCTGCTGTGCTGGGGGCTCGAAGGCCCCCCCGACCTCTGTGTTCTCCTCATCCTCTATGCTCCCCCTGGCCTCTCAACTCCAGCTCCCAGGACCTTCTGTTAGTCCCTCATAGTTGCCAGGCTGCCCTCCACCACAGGGCCTTTGAACATGCGGTTCCTTCTACCAGGCCCGCTCTTCCTTCCTCTCTGTCCTAGTTAATGTTTGCTAATCTTCTCCAGAGAGCATTCACCGACTCCCCTAGGAGGTCAAGTCCCTTCCTTACAGGCTATCCGGTCCTGGGACCTCTCTCTCCTAGCACTTGAAGGGATGCATCTTCATATTGTGTGTGCAACTATGTGATAAATGTCTGTCTTTCTGCAGGTCTGTAAGCTCCGTGGGAGCAGGGTCTGAGACCCGTGTGCGTGCCTGATTCCAGAGCAGCATCTGGCTCATACTTGGAATTTGACAAGTTATCTGTTGACCAAGTGACAAAATGAGTTAACAGAAATGGCCCTGCCCCAGAATTGTGTGCCGCTAAAGACGTGTAAAGTCACTCCTGGAAGAGCAGACGAGGTGGGCGGAGCAGAGGGGCCTCCAAGATGTGGAAGAAGTGGGCCTGGGCAGCGTAGGACCTTCTGTGACTTTGCCAGGGGTGGGGTCGGTGTGTGGCCGGGTCTGGCCTCTGCCAGAGGGCACGCCTGGATGGGTACCCTGACCACACCTTAGCTTCTTCCGTTTGTCCCCTCTCCCAGCTGGTCCCGATGGAGCAAGACAGACCTCACCGATGCTCCAGTTATGAATTGATTACCTCCTGAGGTCGGTCAGCAGGTGGTGGGGGTTCAGGAGTGGGGGAGCTAGGAGATCCTCCCGGATGATAGGGGAAAACAAAAAACCCCCTTCCAGGTTGACACCTGAGAGGGGCGAGGGATTCTCCTCTCTACAAAAGCAAGGCCCACCCTGACTACAGTGACCCCAGACTGCATTGGATGCCCCCTCCTGGGCTCCCATAATGCCCTGGGCACGTTCCAGTTGCTAAGCAATGGCAATTGTGCCCTTGTTATGTCTGGTACCGAACCAGGCTGTGGGCCCCCAAGAGCAAGACCGTGGGCTTTTTTCTTCCTTTTAATCCCTAAGCCGTGCACAATGCCTCAATTATCAAGGTGCTTGATAAATGTCTCTGGAATGGGATTCCCACTTGATCATGTGTCACCAGGCCTAGATGATTAATTCTTGGAGTCTTTTTTTTAACTTGTCCATCTTGCCACAGTTTCTGTCAGCAAGAGCAGAAACGGAGACCAGAAGAAAGGGTGTTTGCTTCAAGCCAGAGTTTTATATTCCTTCAGGTGTTCATTACACACACACACACACACACACACACACACACAATATCTCTCAGCTACCAAGAATTCTTGTCGAAGCCAAAAGTGGTAGAGGTGTAAGAAAATGCTGCAAAATGAGAAAGATATATTTGGTGTTGAAAAGTGAATTGATGAGTAGAAGTAATGTGTGGGCTCCTGGGTAAGACGAGCCGCCCTGGAGAGGCAGAGGCCCCGGCTGGAGCCGGAGAGCCCGCTGGCAGGTGTGCGGGCCTCCCCAGGAGACCCCCACAGAGACCCTGGAGGACATTTTTCTTTCATTCTCTTTCTACAGAGACCGACTCCTCCAGAATGTTTCCCAGAGGAAGGGCAGGTGGCGTGGGCGTGGGCAGTGGGGGGAGTGGGGGGAGGCCGTTCTCCAAGACTCCAGCCAACCTCATGACTGCTCGTCAGCACACAGTGGGTGGGGCCGTAGGCTCTCGCCATCGCCGGAGGGAGTCACCTGCCCCAGGTAAGCATGCTGAAGCCACGGTTGGACTCCACTCAGTGAGCTCTCTCTCCCCTTTTGGGTCTTTCGTCAAGTGTCACCCCAGGGAGTTCGCTGGCCGGCTTCCCACCTACCACCCTTCCTTGGCCTCATGGCACGCACATACTCCCTTCCTCCCCCTGCTTCACTTTGCCCTGAGCATGGCTCTCTGACGCCCATGCGCGTTTCTCATTCACTAGCATCCCTCTCTCCCCCGGACCATAAGCTACAATAAGACCCCCGCCTGCACGGCTCACTGCTCTGTCCCCAGCATCCAGAACGCCACCTGGCCCGTAGATGGTGAGCGGCTGAAAGAATGAACGAGCTTTGTCATTGAAGGCTGGCTTTTGGGACTCTGATTCATTTAAAGACACTGCCTTTCTAAATTCCCCAAGCACCAGATGGTCCCAACCTCTATGTAAATTTCAGTGACTTAAAAGTAATTTTCTTTTGAAGATGTATTGAGTGATTTACAGGTGACCTTGAGAGAGGGGAGACATGCTGCCTTTGCATCGGGAGGCTTGGCCACTGTCACCCCAACAGCAGCTTAGCGCCTCTTGCTGGGACCCGAAAGGTAGAAGAAACTCTCTTCACTGGGTGGAAAGTAGATAGAGACGTTTATAAACCTGGTTTTGCGGTTAGACTACATCAAAGCACCTCGAGGCAGAGCTTTAATCATTGCCAGTTGAGGGCACCCTCAACTCACCCTAAGGTGAGTTTGCTAAGAGTCATCCCGTCCAGAGAGAGCAAAGAAGGGGTAGCCTCACCTCCCCCTTGCTGGGACTTCTCAGGTGGCCCCTGGAAAGCTGGGTCCATGGCATTAGGTGCCTAGTGCTTGTCCCATCACTGCCCTTTATACACAGCTGTCCCCATTTCCAGTCTCTTCTCCAACATCGGCCTGGATCATCTGCTCCCACCTGGTTCTTGCCACCTCCCTTCTATAGGACTCGGTCCTTATCTGGCCTTCTCCCGTTCTGGGTGACCTGTTCAGAGGTCCCGGCCCCGCTCTCTCTGCTTGTTGTTTCCTTATGCCAACAACAGCCACCGTGCTGGTGGGAGATGCAATATGCCACCAGCCACGTTCCCTGCAGAGACGGGGTGGGCTGACAGGTGTCCCCTGTGATGAGACAACAGCAGTTTGGAGTTGCTGCCCTGACATTTTATAGCAGGACGGCCCTGCTCACACTCTGAGTCTGGACGTGTTGGTAAGGGCCTGAGCTTAGGATTTCTGCCCCAAGTTCCCACTTTGCTTTCTCCGGGGCACCTTTTTTTTTTTTTTTTTAATATAATTTATTGTCAAATTGGCTTCCATACAACACCCCGTGCTCATCCCAACAGGTGCCCTCCTCAATGCCCATCCCCCACTGTCCCCTCTCTCCCACCCCCCATCAACCCTCAGTTTGTTCTCTGTATTTAAGAGTCTCTTAAGGTTTGCCTCCCTCCCTCTCTGTAACTTTTCCCCCCTTCCCCTCCCCCATGGTCTTCTGTTAAGTTTCTCGACATTCACGTATGAGTGAAAACATATATCTGTCCTTCTCTGACTGATTTATTTCACTTAGCATATTACCCTCCGGTTCCATCCGCGTTGCTGCAAATGGCATGATTTCATTCTTTCTCATCGTCCTGGGGCAGCTTTTGAAACAGCTTATCTGGGGCGCCAGGGTGGCTCAGTCGGTTAAGCAACCGACTCTTGATTTTGGCTCAGGTTGTGATCTCATGGTTCGTGAGTTCAAGTCCCGAGTTGGTCTCTGAGCTGAGAGCACGGAGCCTGCTTGGGAGTCTCTCTCGCTGCCCCTCCCCTGCTTGTGCTGTCTCTCTGTGCTCTCTCTCTCTCTCAAAATAAATAAACATTAAAAAAATAAAATAAAATAACCACTTAGAGTTGCGCCCATGAAAAGTTTGTGACCTCTGCCCCAATCACCTGACAAGTGATAAGCATTTGCTACCCTGCTGTCTACTATCCTCCCCACCCGGGACCTGGGACAGAGGACTGCCCCCCTCTTCCCCTGGCTCACTGCGAACCTTCTCCCCGCCCCCGTTTCTGGGATGTGTCAGTAATAAATCTTGTGACTTTACTTCCTTTGTGTATGGACATTGCTTCAGTCAGAAAAGGACCCCATGGTTTTCACTTCCCCACAGTGGGAGCTTAGATGCTGAGGGGGCTTCCTGCTGACCCTGGGTCGTAATCTGCACATTCTTAATTTAATTCGCCAGCTCCAGCCCCCCCCCCCAACACACACCAAACTCAGGTCCTCCGGAACCTCAGGATGTGACCTTGTTTAGAAAGAGGGTCTTTGCAGACATAAATAGTTAAGATGAGGTCATAGTGGAGCAGGGTGGGCCCCGAATCTAATATGACCAGTGTCCTTGGAGGGAGGCTCTTCAGAGATGCAGGCACACGCCGAGGCAGAGGGAGAAGGGTCTTTGAATCGAAGTGATGCATTCGTGAGCCAAAGCTGAGGGTTGCTGGGGACCACCAGAAGCTGCACAAGAGGCACGGAATGGACTCTTCTCGGAGCCTCCAGAAGGGACCAGCCCTGGTTTAGCATCCAGAACCGTGAGAAAATAGCTCTCGGTTGTTTAAGACCGCGCGTCTATGGCACTTTATTTGGTGGCCCCCGGAAACTGACCCAGAGACACGACAGGCTGGCACCTGGCTGACCTCCCCTGGGCCTTTCCACGGGGAGGAAGACGTGGCCCCGGGGAGATGTCCGGGCAGACACCTTTGGGGACAGGCTTTGTCCCTGGAACCTCATCCTCTCACCACAGCTGGCCCACCCCTACTTAGCACGCTGCTCTCCAGCCTCCCAGTTTCCTGGGTGGTCTGCCCTCGTCGCCCGCAAACCAGCTTCGCGCAGGGTCCCAGGGACAGAGACACCGTGAACGCTGTCGGGTCGTGGCCAGCACATTATTTGGAGAGGAAACGGGTCCCAGCAGTCAGGGAGGCTGCTTTCCTGATCTGGGTCCGAGACAACCTGGAAGGGAGGGGGAGCCCCTGAACAAGCCACATCCTAGTGACCCCTCCTGAAGATCCCCCCCCCCCCCCCGATGCGCCTTGTCTCACACTGGGGGACAAGCATCACATGGGAAGGAAAAACGATGCCAAGCGAAATTCTCACTCACTGTTGAGATCTCGGAAACAGACGGCCACTCAGCTCAACCGTTTCTGTCCCGTCGGCCCAGCGTGAGCCCCGCCAGTCCTGCCACCCGAGCCACCCCTCTCGGTGGCCGGTTTCGTCATTTTAAAGTTTTTTTTTTTTTCAACGTTTTTTATTTATTTTTGGGACAGAGAGAGACAGAGCATGAACGGGGGAGGGGCAGAGAGAGAGGGAGACACAGAATCGGAAACAGGCTCCAGGCTCTGAGCCATCAGCCCAGAGCCCGACGCGGGGCTCGAACTCCCGGACCGCGAGATCGTGACCTGGCTGAAGTCGGACGCTTAACCGACTGCGCCACCCAGGCGCCCCCGGTTTCGTCATTTTAAAAGGATGGCTGAGGTGGGGGCGGGTGGGAGGCCGTCGGGAGGGTGCTTGTCTCACGCGGGATTTCTCCCGTTTGCTAACAGTAAAAAACGGGAGAAGCGATAAAGTTACTCCATCCATCAGTCATCCACTCCGAACCAGTCGCAATGACGGACTGTTCTTCAGAGCTGGCACCGAGTCACGAGGCCTTTCCGTGAGCAGCCCGCCGGCATGAGCCAAACGCAGGAAAACCAGAAGGTACGTCTGAAACGCACGCAGAAGAAAAATCCTCCCAAGTCATAAAGATCTGGAGACCGGTAGTTGCCTTCCTCAGCAGCAAAGCATCCACTGTTGCCCTTTAAAAAACAATAAAGAATGGTTCCGGCAACCTCAGAGGTGCGTGTGCTTTTCCTGCCTGTGTTAACGGACTAGCGGGCTTTCTGCGTCCCTGCCCTCGCCCCGTGGGGAAGAGGGAGCCGGTGGTCGCGTTGAGTGGGTGAACCCGTGGGCACCAGGCTGCATTCGTGGCCAAGCCGAGCTGACCTGCTGCGAGCCTCATTATCCTAAAAGGGTTTGCTGTTGACAGTTGTTGCAGATTATTGCCCAGAGTGCTCTGACTTCAGCCGTCTCGGGGTGGCCGAGGATGAATTAGATTAAGGCTCACCAGAGCCAAGGAACCAACCCTGCTTTTGGCCACGCCGGTTTTTTACTGACTTACGGAGTAAACGAAATGTGAGCCCCTATCACACAACAAGACAGAAACACAAAGACCCACGGGCTGGAAAGGACGCCTGTATTTGCCGAAATGGATATATCGGAATGCCTGCCTGGAACAGCGCAGTCTCGGCTCTGAGACCTTGACCTCGCCAGTGGAAGGAAGCCTTGCACGTGCGCCTTTCCCGCTCTGAGCTTTGGGATTTCTGACGGATTCTGGCTGCTGCTCACGGGCCGTTTCCCGGGCATGTTACCTGCCTGGGCTTTGGGGGTGCAGAGACCCCCTCTTTGCCCCGGTCTCTACCTACAACGACTCAGCCGTCCTGCCCCCCCGCCCCCGGGGGGGCTGCTGAGGTAAAACACGCCCAGCCCTGGGCACTCGACACGCAGGAGCTATTCCGGCATGGGCCGGACGTGCCCAGACTCTTCCAAAGGCTGCTAAGCTGTGACAGAGACTCTGTGCCTCCAGGCTGCTGTGGCCTCAGAGGACCCCGTCCATCCAAAGGACTCCCTTCGAGCCGACCCAAGGAACTGGTAGAGCCCGTGGTGGTGTTACTCCTTCCTTCACTGGACTCCCGGCTCAGGGGCGAGAGGAAGGTGAGGGTGAGGGTGGCAAGGTGGGTGCATCTCAACACAGCTGAGGCCTGGCAGCGCAGGTGAGGCAGGGTCCCCTCCTATGGGACAGACACCTGGGGGGGGTGGTCTCTGGCCCAGGCTCTGCTCCTGGGCTCATGCAGGATGCACCTTCCAGTGCTTTTCTGCTTGGTGTTCCTTCCTGGGGCAATGCTTGGGGAGCCCTGACAGCCAACCCCACCTCCCCGGAGCCTTTTCTCTCCATCTCCTGCCACCCCCCCCCCCCCCCCCCCCCGCTCCCGGGAGCCCTGAGCCCACGATTGGCTTGCTCTGGTGACTCCTGGGGCAGGTCCAGGCTTCGCCGTGATGAGCCAGCGGCGGGGCCATCGAGTGGAATACCCTTCCCCTTCATGGTCCGCTAACCTCCCCCCACCACGGAGAGGACACTGGGTTCACTGGTCAGCCGCCAGCAGGACCCAGAGACGGTCAACAGAAGCTAATAGAGGAAGCTATTCTCACTCCTGCCACGGTGGAGGCAACTGTGTCTGAGACGGGCAGGGTGTTGTGGCTGGACCACACCTTGCCCGTAAGCCCCTCCTGGCCCAGAAGCCATCACTGCCTCTCTCTGCCCCTCCCGCGGAAATTATAGTGCCGCTCCTGCTCCCTCCTTCCCGTAAGGACACCGAGTGCCTCCTGCTGCAACCTGGGCCCAGCGCCCCAGCAACACAGGCCCTGCCCCCAAAGAAGGACCAAAGGACCAGGGCGGTAATATAAAAGGCTACACAGAACAGGTACGGAGGCCTGCCTTGTTCTGAAGGTTTCTCTTACTCCTGACAACGCTCCTAGAAGATACATGCTATTAGTGTTGCCATGTCACAAATGGAGGGAGTGAGGCACAGAGAGGTTAAGAAACTGGGGCAAAGTCACACAGCTGAGATGGTGAACTGAGATCTGAGACTGAGAAGCGGTACTCTGGTGTTTTAACCCCTGCATTACCGTGTTTCCAGAAGCACAGGCCTGCGGATGCCCACCTCTCCAACTACGTTGTAAGCAACTCGAGGGCTTGGGGGGGGGTGGCACATTTTTTCCCCACGGGATGTATTACCACCGAGGAGGCACTTAATAAACACCGATTATGTTCTGCCTTTACCTCCTCAGCATCGAGGGGCCTGAGGCTGCCTGGGAAGGATCTGTGAAATCTGACGTGTCTCCCCAAGACCCCTCCAATTCCGAAGCCTCCCCCAAATCACAGCCACAAATGCCTTTCTCCAGGCTCCTAGATGTTGACAGAATGGTTTCCTCATTTGCTGGCCATCCCAGCACACTGTGGGCCTCCTGAGAGCGAGGGTCGGCGTCTCTGACATCCCGAGGGTCCCCCGGGGCATCCAGGGGGCTGGCAGGCCCCGAGCCACTGGTGGATACTTGTCAAATGAACGAAGAAATACCTCTGCCACTGCCTAACTCTGAGGGCCCTAACCATGCCGATTTCTAGAATACCCGTAAGAACGCTGCCTGACGGGAGAGTGCTGCTTTTCCAGTATTTGGAATGTATTAGGAGGGGTTTCAAATAAATTGCCAAGATACATCAGGCTAAAACCGCCTTGGCTTTGCCAGAAATCACTGGAGAATACAAGCCAGAGGAGGGGGCCGTGGGCTGATGACCCTCGCGAGCCCTCAGCGCAGGAATCCGTCCCGTGGAAAGTAGGATTTGGCTCCCTGCACCCTGCCTGGGGGTGAATGATTAGGCTTCAAAACAGAACTTATCAACGATTTAGTCTCATTAAGTTGTAAGAAAACAGGCAACGTGTTCCAAGGTCATAAGTTTTCTGCAACGTTCAAACGTTTGCAATGGTTTATAAAACCAAAGGAGCGCCGGGCCCACTGGGGCTCGCGGGGGTGATGGATATATGTGCAGTTTGCGAAGAACTTTTCCAGGCCGTCTGAAAAGCCAGCTCATTACAACTCCATGGGCTACGGGCAGTTTCTGTTTCCTAAGTGAAGGCTGATCCGTAGTGTGTGTGTGACGGTCTCCAAAGACCAACAGAAACGTCCAAGACTGCAGATCGAACGCACAGGCAGCCTTCCTCCGCTTCTCTGTAGGTCAGCGTGCGTGCGTGCGTGCGTGCGTGCGGGTGCACACACCTCCAGGGTGCTCCACAAACATCAGCCCCAAATCTCGGCGTTACAACAGGCCGCTTTGCACGAGTCCCAGCTGTCTGGTCGGTGTGAGTGATTTCATTGCATCGCTTCCTGAGGCTGAGTGTGGCCGCCATGTTTATGGGCTGGCAGATGACAGTGGCAGGGACGACTGCCCCTCAGGGGACCCTTGGTCTTCCAGTTTACATTCTCAGAGCACAAGGACTTGTCTGCTTCTCTGGAGTCCTCAACTGATCCAGCGTGTCCTCCAGCGTTTTCTGGTCAAGCTGGCCTCCGTCACGGGTGGGGAAAGTCTCCCGTTTGTATAGGACTTGACCAGGGTTGGAGATGATCAAGGGCGGAAGTCTACAGAAGGTGGCCACGGACACTGCAGGCTACTCGATCAAGTCCCATTGCTTGGGTCTCGCGGCCAATGGGCCACGAATGTGGTAGAAAGACTGTAGTTATTGAGTCCAGCAGATGCGATTTGGAAGGCTAGCTCTAACCCTCCACGAGTGTGACTTTGGGAAATTCCCTATCTGGACTCTGAGCGGTCTTATCCTCCGTGTGAGGGTGGCATTAAATGGGATGACCCATGTCAAAGCACTTACAACAGAACAGCATCACACGACTGAGATGTATCGGTTGTGAATTCTCTTTACACAGAGCTGTCTTCCTGAAGAAAGTGTCAGTGAAGGGGACCATTGTCCCCATTGGCTTACATCAATTTTGGCCAAACATCTCTTGAGTGTCTGATTGCTGAAGAGGGTCCTACTGTATGTGTGTGTGTGAGGTTTTCCCTCACTCTGGGGAAGTTAATTATCCCCAACACATCATTCGCATGCATTTGGGGAGGTAGCTATTTAAGGGACTCAGACATAAATACATCTATCTGAAAGTGAGGCATTCTCAAAATTCAAGAATATTCCTCTGTAATGACCGGTCTAGTAGCTGTGGATTTTTCTGTATAGGATCTGTAAACAGATATTTGTCTTTGGAATGACTGCTGTGGACAAGCCAAGACCATGATCACAGCACCCTGGAATGTAAGCCCCCTGAACTCAGAACTCGGTCTCTCTGTTTTGTGAAGTCATACTTCACTGGGACACAAGTCTCTTTCTTTCTCCTCACTGTGCTCTCACGTTCTCTGCCAGCTGGACCAACTCTGCACCTTGGAGTCAAACCTTGCAGCCCGCCTGTGTTGAAGCCCCACACTGGTTACCCCTGAGGACATCACCCGTGGGGCTGACACAGCCTGGGGAGAGGTATTCTCCAGGAGGTCAAGGACAGCCAGGGCCCTCCACTGAGCCACACCACAGATATGCTCCCCCAAGGGACCAGATGTCTTGGGGCCAAAGGAAAGGCCTGGGTGATGCAGTGGGGGTAAAAATGGGAAAACGTGCATTCTTGTTATGGTTCAGACACACAGGAAACATTGCAAACTTGCTTTATTTTATTTTTTCCCCAAAACGAATCTGATCTCCCTTTACAAGTCCCTATTCACTGGGCTGAAGGGGGGAAAATGCATTTATTCTGGTTGAAAACCTAGTTCCATCCCTAACCCAGGGCTTCTCAAGCTGCATGTGGTAAAGAACTCTCTTGGTTGTTGTTTTCAATTTCCACCTAGTTGCAGATACTTCCATACAATCCAATAGAAATGACTTACTAAAAATAAACTTTAATTAAGGACACACAAAGCACAAGCCATTTTTTTAATGATTGTTTCAATAAAGATGAAATCATTCCTACCTCAACAAGAACTTCTGAATGTCTGCCCTCAAGATGTTTATAATTATGTCATCCTATGGTGGCAACAGTTTGGGGAGCCTCCCCAGTGCTCAGACCCACTCAAGTGGCACCGATTTAAACAGTCTCCAGAGGTTTAACTTGACCCGTCTGATTCCATCCTCACTCTGTTGCCCCTTCTGAGGTGATATCTGGGTGTTTAGAAATAGGAGGATGGCTTATGTGCCCTGGAGGCATTGGGGGAAGCCATCTGGTACTAATGCAGGTCTAAGGGAGGGGCTGGCTGTTTCTCACTGGCATGGAGTTGGCCAGCTGAAGTCCAAGGCTCGGGAACCATCTTGACTAGTAAGGACCAGGTGGCCCCGTCCCACGGTTTGAGATAGGGATTCTGCCATGGCCTCCACCTACCTCTGGACATTTCTCTGATACAGGTAGCATGGTGCCCACCATCCTGAGCCACTTGGCGAACCCTTCACCATCCAGCTGAGTCATCAAGTGGCCTCGGTCTAGTGCTACCAGACTCTCTGCCAGTCAAATCTCCTCCATCTTCTTGGTTTCTCTGGAGCCTTCTATGTTGGTGAGGAACTACCCAGCAGAGCGATGTCCTCTAAACAGAGAGTTCACAGACCCCCTCCACCTTCTGTATTTTCTTCAACTTAGTGAACGCATGTCTCTCTCTCTGGGTCTCTGCCAGGAGAGATGATTTGGGACCCACACATCTCACTACTAACTCCTCCTGCTGACAGCCGCCTGCGTCCCACAATCCTCCAGGGCTCAAAGGAGCTGGCATCATTCCCTTCTTCCTTCTGAACATAAAACTCTATGGCTTAGTCTTCCACACCTGGCTCTCGGTATGCCAGTGGGATAGAAAAGAGTCGAGGACATCCCTTATCTCAGAAACACCTGACTTCCAAGTTTATCGTTTGGCTGCAAAATCCTATTTTGAAAGGCAGAAGCTAAATGCCATTTTTTCATTTTCTTTGCATTCTTTCCCTGATACTCTTAAATCTCTCCATGCATGAAAGTGCCATTATTATTATCTCAGTCATTATTATCATCTGTGAGAGGTGACATACCGCCTAGCTAATGTATTTCGCTGGGTAATTTCTCTGATGAATCCACTCACATCAATTTTTCATGCAGGAAACACAAACTCTAAAGGAATAGGGCTAGGATGGATAATGTTTGGGGTGGGTGGGAAATCTGGGACAAGGGGGCTTCCCATGGGACCTGCAGTGCCGCACTCTTAACAGACATGGGTCACCAGGAAGACCCAAGGACAGGAATTAGGCTGCAGCGAAGAGGTGGGACGCGAGGGGAAATAAGAAAAGCACAAGGATAACCTTTACCCCCCTCATGATTCTGCTCTGGTTCATCCTTCAGCTAAATACTAAACTTTTCCCCCACGTTCTGGCTCTAAAAACATAACAATACCTCTTCTGGAGTATTCCTGAGGAAAAGGATCCATTTACTGTAAAGCCCCACCAATCTTCCACAGTGGATAGCTTCCAGCCCATGTGTCACCTTGTATTTATGATTTACTCGTCAGCTTTGCTTTAAAAAATAATTTTTAGTAACTCTAAAGAAATACTTTCTCTCCTATCTTTAACATACTCAAACGACCCCCTACCCACTCCTTGCTTTTTTTTCATGAGCAAATTACATCTGGCCTCTTTCCCACCTGGGAAGTAGACGGTGATCACGAGGGATGGAGAGGTGGCTTGTGCTTGGCTTGTCTATCTGTCAAGCAGGGCAGTTTTGTGGTGAGCCCACTGGCCTGGGAATTCTAATAACCCTGACTTCATGGGTAATTTGGGGTAAGTTATTCATTCTGTTCTTCATTTAGCTCCTCTGCAAAATGGGACAAATAATAACACGGCGTGATCTTGAAGCCATAACAAGATGATGGAAATGAAAGCGGTCACCTTCATCTAACCGTGAGCTTGGGTGCCGCACAAATGGAGGAATGAAAAGTTATCATTCTTTGGGGGAGTCACATTTCGTGACGAGCTCTGTGTTTCACTCGCTCATTTTTTTTTTTTAATAAAATAAGTGAAGAAATAAACATTGCTGCCTAGGATCCATGGGGTACCTTCTCTGCTACTTGTTCGAACAAGAAAAATGCCATGCTGTTTTGAAAAGTTGATCACACAGGACTTTGAAGGATTGCATCTGGGCCCAGTTGCAGGAACAATGGGAAAAAAATATTGTGGCCAGAGTATCTCCATGCATTATTTGGGTTTTAAATCCTAAATCACTACCTACGATGCATGGTCTGGTTTAGGCTACCCAACTAGATATGTTGGCCTGGCTCCTCGCTCTAGAGCACTCTCTTAATAACCCAACATAAAAAAGCAGGGCCTTTTTCAAAGTTGCAAGTCAATGTGCTGTAAACATGGGTCTGAGGTTGGAATATTGAATTCCATGAATATCAACAATCTGTCTTACCCCATTAATCAGAGGTTTGCAATCTCTACAGTCTTATGAGCCATGGGGCCGTCACTGATAATTCTCTGTCAAAGAGAAATGTAATCATCTAGACATGTACTTGAAGAGGAATTTTTCCCCTTGTTGATTTTATGTAGGAAATAATTATTAGAAAATGTTGGCTGACTTGGTGGCTTAGAGGTTTGTGGGAGGGTAGGCCTTATGTTGGGGATGGCAGAGACATGGGTGAGACAGAGGGCCCTTTGACAGGGCTCTGCAAACACAAAGACGTTCAATAATTTGCTAGGCTGGGTCTCCCTCTGCGTGGTCTCCTCTGGGACCCATTCCCAACAGTGAAACTGATAATCCCCAAATCCACTCCCCCAGATGTTATTACACCATATTTGAATTGTTATCGAGAGAGAGAGAGAGAGAGAGAGAGAGAGAGAGAGAGATGTTGGTTCAATTCCGATCCCCCAAACTCTAAGGAACTATACTCCTTCCTTGGTAGGAAAGTATGTTTGATGATGCTTAGGGCCATGTTTTTTGAGTCTGGCCGCCACGGCTCCCCAGCTGGCTTCACCCCATCCCGTGGAGTCCTTGCCAATGCCAAAGATGATGCCGGTTGGGAAAGGACACCAAGGGCCAGGGCCGTGTTTCAGTCCCCTGAGGCCAGCACGATTACCCTTCTGCTGCTGTGTTCATACATAAGTCTTCCATTATGCAACCACGTTGTGCATCAGGAAGGACCCCTGGTTCTCTAAGTTGGGTGCGCTCGCCGTGTACTGGGCTTTAACGCGTGTGCAAGAATAGCCGGCACCAGGGAACTTCCAGCTATATCTCAGCCAAGCAGAGCTAGAAACTAGGGACATGATTTTTTAAAATTTGGATAGAGGAACCTTTGGGGGGAGGAAAACACTAGCACCTCCGATCTGAGACCCTAAGCCTGCAGGAGTGACAGATAAACCCATTCCCGGTATCTAGAACAGATGTGGTTTCACCCCTACACTTCCTTGGCTGTCACTGAGGAAAGAGGCTGGGGTTGCTTGGGGTTTAGTCACTTCAGTTAGGTCCCTCCAGAAAAGGATAGATGTGGTTCTAAGGTCACTTCCAGGGTGTTTCACTGAAGACCTTAGGTGATATGTGTCGCCGTGATAGGCAAAGTCATTTCTCACCAAAGTTGCCCATGTCCTGACCCCCACAACCTGTGAATGTGTTATGGGCCATGGCAAGGGCCAGTTAAGGTCGCAGATGGAATTAAGACTGCTGACCAGCTGGCCTTGTAATAAGAAGATTGTCATGGGTTATCTGGGTGGGCCCAATGTCATTACAAGGGCCCTTAAACGTGGGAGACAGAGGCAGTGTCATGTCTGAGGGGTATGATGTGAAAAAAGGCTGGACTGCCATGGCTGACTTTGATGATGGAAACTTCTTGAACACCAGAGCCACTGGTTCTTCAGAACCAATCCTGCAATCTTCTTAGAATCCTATGGTTTCCATCCCCACCCCACCCCACCCCACCCCCCATCGCCTTTTCTTCTGCTTCTTTTAATACGTAACCTTGTCTTGCTGGAAAGATCCATAAAGTTTCAGAATTCCTTTCCTGGTGGTGTGCTATTCAGCTGGTTCTGGGGGAGGCATCTGCCCATTTCTGGGGTGTAAATGCTTCTACTAGGGCTGACGTCAAGCTACCAATGTCACTGAATGCAGAGATGGGAAGAGATGTTCATGGTCTGGACTGGGCAGCCCCCAGCACCCCTTGAAGCCTGTCTGAAACCCCCCACCCTTCAAGAGGGAAGTGCAGAGCCCCAGACCTTCAGAAAGCACAGCACATTTGCAACAATTTGGCCTTTACCATAAGCAGTGATGTGGAGTCTTTCAAAGCAATTATGTTTTGTTTTACAGATTGTCCTGTAACTAAATTCCCTCATTCCCCTCCTGCAGCTGCTCAGAACCAATGGAAAATCCCAAAGAGCCAAAAGGCAGAGTCACAAGCAGCCGTGAGCTGATTAAAGACACTGGTTGCCGGTGGTCAAGACCAGTTTTGATTCCAGAACGTGCTTTCCATAATTCTTTTTTCCTTTTTATTCTTCAGTTTCCTTTGATTCCATAAGGTTACTTGAAAACCATCAAAACCTAAAGTCATCAGTGTTCAGAAAAGCACTGAGATCTGTGATCAGATCAATGTGTCTCATTTTCTGTTTTATATCTATCATACCTAAGTGACGTAGTAAGTCATATTTCCATCATCGATGGTACTAGACCTATCAGTAAATTGGTATGAAATGATTAAATCATTTTGTTGGAGGAAGTTTAACACACACATATAGGAGATATCCTATGTACTTAATAATATCACTGTTGAAGGGCCACCTGAGTGGCTCAGTCGGTTAAACATCCGACTTCGGCTCAGGTCATGATCTCACAGCTCGTGGGTTCAAGCCCCGCGTCAGGCTCTGTGCTGACAGCTCGGAGCCTGGAGCCTGCTTCGGATTCTGTGTCTCCCTCTCACTCTTTCCCTCCCCTGCTCACCCTCTGTCTCTCTCTCTCTCTCTCTCTCAAAAATAAATAATAAACATTTAAAAAATTAAAAAAACAAAATAATATCACTATTGAATTGCAATCGGTATATGAGAAAGATACCTCATGGATTTGCTAGAGAGAGGAAGTAAGATAATATTTGTAAAGCACCAGATGCACAGTAGGTGCTTTAGAAGTGCTTGCTAAACAAATGTAAACAAAAAAATATGATTTTTTTTTAATTGAGAACTTAAGAGGACTGTGACTTAGGAGAACTTAGTCAAATATCACCCAGCCCTTTAAAGGCAAATCATAGCGTAACCAAATAATTTTTGCCCTGTGTTTTTTTATCAAGGCTTTTTTTTTTTTTTCGTTTTTGTGCTGGACACTAGCAGTGACTCTGTCATCCATGGGGGCTCCTGGGACCACATGGTCACCCTATCCTGCCCGTGTAAGCTTTCCCCGTTACGGTGTATGAGATGCTGTATACAGTTGCCCTCTCTGCATGCCTTAGTCGGCCTTAGTCCAACCCTTCCAAACGCCATGTGTGAGAGCATCTTCTAGTTCACACAATGACACAGCACAAGCCCACATGAGGTGGCCCACCTACCCTGGGCTCCTTGTTCCCCTCCAAATTAATTCCAAAGGCCAGGTGAGGGTCTGGCCTCAGCAGGGCCTGCTCCTTGGGTTCAGGATTATAAATCAGGGGACTCACGGCGATGGGCAGAGAGCCCGGAAGACATCTGTCTGCCAGCGGGGAAGGGAGAGGTACTTGCAGCCACGGAGCTGACTACAAACTCTTAAGCTTCCGGGGGCGTGTAGGTTGGGATAAAAGGAGAAGGAGAATATTAAAGACGCCGGAGCTACATTTCCCAGAGAACTTCTTCATCCCATTGTGAATTGATCTGCAGCCCTGGGTTTCATCAGCCACATGATACCCCAGAGTCAGCCGGGAAAGACGGCCCGACATGGAGTACTCACCAGCAATTAGGAGCCTGGTCCGGGAGGCCTGCCTGGCCCGGGAGGCCTGCCTGGCCCCAGGTTGGGGTGGGGGTGGGGGGGGTTGCCCATTCACACAGACGAGCTCAGAAAAAGCTCTTGCCTAGAAATTGAATCCAGTTTCTTTTTCCTGTGTTTGTTTTGCAATCCACCCTTGGAAGGGAGAGTTGATGTAGGAAAGCAATAATTCTCCAAGGCACACCGCTTCAATTAAGAGATAGAGAAGCCCAGAGGGGCCCCGGAGCCTCAAAAGGAGCCAACCACAGATTAATGGATGTTAAAGAATGTTGCATTCGAAGCCGGAATTGCTGATTTATGTCTATTCACATATTCTGGAGCATTTCGCTCACGGCATTCCTTAATCATAGCACGATTACACGACTACTTTCATTCGGGGGTGCGGGGGAGGGGTCTGTTTACTTGCTTCAGCTGCAGTAAGCTTTTTACTACAATGCATTTTTGTAAACCGAGATCAGCTTCCCCGCCTCTAGTCCCCTCTGGGTCTCCTTCCCTGGTCCCACAGAGCTCCTCCTTGGCTATTCGTAATATGCAAACCATTTTCGCCTCTGAGCCTGAAATTGTCCGGGCTCCACCGTCTCAGTCCCAGGTGTATGTTACCCAGGGTGGTTTGAGGAAGTCAGCTGAGCCGTTTCCCTTCTGGAAGGGAGAAGGAAGTCCATGCATTCCCTAGGATGAGCCGAAGCCGTGTGTTTTTGTTTTTGTTTTTGTTTTTGTTTTTCCATTCATTTGTTCCACTCAGAGGACATTTCCTTAGCACCTACTATGTGGCAACTCAATGCTGGCCAGGGAGATCCGGGTAGAAATACGATTTTCCCCCTTTCACGGGAGCTCACAGTTCAGCTGGGGAGACAGCTGAGAAAATCAGAGACCTTGAGGAAAGGCAAGTAGGAAATGCCTCCAGGAAGCATTTCCAGGACTGCAGACCCTGGAGCTGGACACCGAAGGCCAAGTGCAGAGGCAGGGGCGAGGTGAGCAGGCCTGGATGTGTGAGGGGACTGGGCTTCCCAAGGAACTGCAGGAAGCCCAGTCTGGGTGGGGCATGGGGGTGGAGTGCAGCTGGCGAGCCAGACGGAGGGTCCTGAATGCCATGGGTACGACATGGGATGTGCTGCTCTGACCTCCTGCAAGAAAGGCCTCACTGTGATACAGGTGTGCTGTTTCGAAGGGACACATGCACCCCCATGTTTATAGCAGCCCTATCGACAATAGCCAAAGTATGGCAAGAGCCCAAATGTCCATCGATGGAGGAATGGATAAAGAAGATGTGGGATATATATACAATGGAGTATTACTCGGTAGTCAAAAAGAATAAAATCTTGCCATTTGCAACTACGTGGATGGAACTGGAGGGTATTATGCTAAGCAAAATTAGTCAGAGAAAGACAAATACCATATGACTTCACTCATATGAGGACTTTAAGAGACAAAACAGATGAACCTAAGGGAAGGGAAACAAAAATAATATGAAAACAGGGAGGGGGACAAAACAGAAGAGACTCATAAATAGGGAGAATAAACTGAGGGTTACTGGAGGGATTGTGGGAGGGGGGATGGGCTAAATGGGGAAGGGGCACTAAGGAATCTACTCCTGAAATCATTGTTGCACTAGATGCTAACTAATTTGGATGTAAATTTAAAAAAATAAAAAATAAACTTAAAAAAATTAAAAAAAAAAAAAAAAAGGCCTCACTGTGGTGCAGCCACTGTGGAAAACTGTATGGATTTTCCTTCAGAAATTAAAAATAGATATACTATATGATCCAGCAATTCTGCTTCTGGGTATTTATCTGAAGAAAATGAAAACACTAATTCAAAGAGACACCTGCACCCCCATGTTCATCACAGCATTGTTTATTATGGTTGAGCTATGGAAGCAACCTAAGAGTCTATCGATAGATGAATGGATAGCGAAAATGTGGGGCGCTGGGGTGGCTCAGTCAGTTGAGCGTCCAACTTTGGCTCAGGTCATGATCTCACGGTTTGTGAGTTCGAGCCCTGCATGGGGCTCTGTGCTGACAGCTCAGAGCCTGGAGCCTGTTTCGGATTCTGTGTCTCCCTCTCTGTCTGCCCCTCCGCTGCTCATGCTCTGTCTGTCTGTCTGTCTCTCTTTCTCTCTCTCTCAAAAATAAATAAACATTTAAAACACTAAAAAAAAAGATGTGGTGTATATGTATAATGGAGTATTACTCAGTCATGAAAAAGAATGAAATCATGTCATTTGCAACAACATGGTAGGACCTTGAAGGTATTATGCTAAGTGAAATCAGTCAGACAGAGAAAGAAAAATACTATTTTATTTCACTTACATTTGGAATCTAAAAAACAACAGCAACTAAAGACAAAAATGAAACAGAAATAGATTCATAGAAAGCAAACTTGGCTGCCAGATGGGAGAGGGTGTGGAGCGACGGGTGAAATAGGTGAAGGGGATCAAGAGGTACAAACTTCCAGTTATAAAATAAATAAATCATGGGGATGTAATGTGCAGCATAGGGGAAAATAGCCAATAATATTGTAGTAACTTCAATACTGATGGTATTGAAGTCACCATCAGTAACTGATGGTTGGCTGATGACAACGCAAAACTTGAAATCCTCATACAGAAAACAGTGAGGGAAACTCATCTTTCTCGACCCCCTCCCTCTTCTCAGAAACACACCCTTCCGATTATTCCTTTAAAAATTCACCCTGGGGCTGGGTCACTGTGAGGCTACCGGACAAGCCATTTTATGGAATTGACTGCCACTTGAATCCAATAACCAATCAACTTAATCAACCGCTTTGACTTTTTCTTTTGTTTATTTCTGAATTAAGTGATCCTACTGAATTCACTGGTGCTCTGGTGTCTTTTACGCCTGGAGTTATACTGGTATGCTAAAGCCATTTACGCCAGTAAACTACAAATAATACGGCATTTACAATAGAAGAACAGTGAATTATTGTATCTCAAAGGGTCCAGGTAATAAGCCAACTTTAAAAATTGGTAACTGGAGGGAAGGTATTAGGCTCTACAGTCAGGGTTACCAAACAGCTTTGATTTTGAGAGAAAACCCTTCATTATGAAAGGATGCTAGCTAGGAATGATCAAGTCAATGATCAAATTAGGAAACCACCACTTTGTAACCTTAAATGAAATAAGCGATTTGTCAAGGATCATCAGTGGATGCTGGAAGGTGATGGGGAATCTCATAACCCACGAATGACTTGCTCATCAAAAGAGTAAAAAAAGATGGCTTTGTAATGGATAGAGAGACCCATGGGCGCCCTCGTAAGCAAGCCATCAAGCTTCAAGCCGCTGAGAGTGGGATAACCCGGCACCGCCATGACGCGGTAAGAAAGGCACAACATCAGTGGTGAAGGGTTCTGGGCAAAAAATGTGTAGCCCGGAATTCCCCAGTCCCTGAGAAGTAAATGCCAGCGAGCAGGAAATAACCAGAGAGTGCGTTGCCAGCCAAGACAATGGAGGCAGTTCAGGCTATGGGGAATATACCCATATTTTTCAGAGATGCTTAGTAACCACATCCCTGTAGTAATGTCTGTAATTTATTTTAGATTCCAACAAAAACCCACATTGCTGCAACTAGGACAAAATGTTGATAATTGTTACATCTGGATGGTGAGTACACAGGTGTTCATGATACTATTTGTTCTTGTTTTCTGTGTGCTGGAAGTTTCACAACATAAAGCCAAAGAGGGAGGTGCTGGAAGACAAAACATTTTAAAGAAAAGCTCCCAGAGAAAACACCTACTTTTTACCAAGCGTTTTAATGGCGCTGCGTAGAAAGCCACATATTCTCAGGGGGTTTGTGAAAACAAGCTTCCTGGCCCAGTTTAGAAACAATTCAAGTTGGAAAAAATAAGCCATTCAGAGAATAGCAATGCACAGCATATTCCCCGTAACACCCTTACTGAAGTGTATTAACACTAGTAACTCTCAAGTGTGGTTAAACTCTGTAAGGGAGTACGATGAAAGTACTTTTAAACCTCCTCTTCCATGCTTTATAACACAGAGCTTATTCAACATATCGCGAAGGTTTGACAACCGTTGTTTCTCCCTTAGGTTCTTTGTGCGCGACATGGTCAATTGTGTCCAGTGGTACACAAGATCCCGCGAAAAATGCGTTCTTCAATGTCTCCTTTTTTAAATTTATTTATTTTGAGGGAGAGCATGTATGCCTGAGCAGGGGAGGGGCAGAGAGAGGGAGAGAGAGAGGGAATCCCAAGCAGGCTCCGCACTATCAGTGCAGAGCCCGATGCCAGATTTGAACTCACTGACCTGTGAGATCATGACCTGAGCCAAAAACCAAGAGTTGGACGCTTAACCAACTGAGCCATCCAGGTGCCCCAAGCAGTATTCACTCTTACTCCCTAGCTAAGGCTGTGGAACCAAGGTTCAGAGCAAGCCTCAGGCTTGGGGGCTTTCCAGGGGTGGAGGAAGGAGATGCCTGCAAAGGAGTGAACTTCCAACCCAATCACCAACGGAAGAGATGGAGATTCTTGGAATGGCAGGCCGTTTGGAGCCGGAGAAGACACCGTTACCCGCCCTGATTGATGTACAAGGACGCTGCCAAATTCCATTCTCCAGACTGGAAATTCCAGGATAGCGCTGGTACCTGTGAGTGACACTTTCTTGGACCGTCACCAGCAGTTATAGAGTGCTCTCCCCACCCCTACGAGTCTAAGGTATGAAGGGTAAAGGTCAACACCAAGAAAATTTAAATTATCACGAAAGCATCGCTATGGAGTTAACCGGGAAGGATCTACAGAAGACGGTGTCTGGCGGGGTCGTCTCAGGTCCATTTCTTAAGGGCTCTCTCCTCCCTCAATGAAACCAGATCCAGCCACAGGACTGCCAAGTTCGGCCTGCGCTGAAGCACAACGGGCTTTGTTTTACAAGCGTCTCTTTATGATTCTGTAATCGGCAGCGTACAGGGGAACCTTTTGCAATTCTGGTGCCGATGCTTTCGGGCTTGTTATCCCAGGCTTTTATTGCCCTTGGTTGGGTTTGTTTGGTTTGGTTTGGGGGTCGCCACGTAATTCCAGCCCTGGCGTCATCCGCATCTGCACAGGGGGCTTGTGCGGGGTGCGCGCAAGTGAAGCGGACGCCCTCCGGAAACAGCAGGGGGCACCCCGAGCGTGCACCTCGCAGCATTCGAATTCGCTGGATGTGGCCCCATCGGACATGCGCCGTGGGTGACCTGCCCTCTGCAGAGGTTGGCTTTGGCGCTGTTTCTCCAGCCGCGGAGCTCTGCACCCCTCCCCAGGGATTGCAGAGGAGACCTTGGTCTTCCTAGAACCTCATTCAGTCAGCAGATACACAAGAAATTTATTGCCACACCTCAACCATTACATAGTAATAAATGGAAGCTGGTATCACTCCTTATCAGCCCAAGAATTTTCAAGGCTGGTTAAATGCCTTTTTCTGGGGCGCCTGGGTGGCGCAGTCGGTTAATCGTCCGACTTCAGCCAGGTCACGATCTCGCAGTCCGTGAGTTCGAGCCCCGCGTCGGGCTCTGGGCAGATGGCTCAGAGCCTGGAGCCTGTTTCCGAATCTGTGTCTCCCTCTCTCTCTGCCCCTCGCCCATTCATGCTCTGTCTCTCTCTGTCCCAAAAATAAATAAACGTTGAAAAAAAAAAAAGTTTAAATGCCTTTTTCTATACGAATGGTGTTTGCTTTTTTTTTTTTTTTTAAGTTTACTTATTTATTTTTGAGGTGGGGTGGGGGGAGGCAGAGAAAGAGGGAGAGAGAAAATCCCAGGCAGGCTCTGCACACTCAGCCCAGAGCCTGATGCGGGGCTCCAACTCACAAACGGAGAGATCATGACCTGAACCAAAATCGAGAGTCCCACGCTTAACCCGCTGAGCCACCCAGGTGCCCCTGGCATTTGCTTTTTCAGCACATGTTTTGGAAGACACGGAGGGCTCCAAAGTCAAGAACTTTGACTCAGATCTTGACTTTGCTACTCGTTAACTGTGTGACCTAGCAAGCAACTGAATATAAGCGCCAGTTGCCTGGTCTGTAAAATGGGTCTAACAATGATCCTAACTTCTTCTCTGAGAGGATTGAATAAGGTGATGTGTTAGCTCAGTTCCTGGCACGTAGTTGGGGCACCCTGAGTGATGGCTGTCGTCATTTCCAGTCCTGCTGCTCCCACTCCATGCCACACTGAGCAAGAGATTTGCCAAATGACACTTGGAGGGTATGTCAAACTGTGTCTACCGTGCATATGCAGGGAATACACGCTCTAGGAATTGGAGGAAAGTTATAGTACTAGATATCAACACTATAGGGACTGCAATTCGAAAATTCTCTGAACAAAGGTGTACATTATAAAGAGTTACAGAGTCTTGGGATTCATTTAAGTCTGGGGGTTATTTAGAAGCTTAAGCACATGGTTTTGAAATCTTGCAATTGACATGAAGGATTTTCTCTATGCAAATCATCCCCATCTAATCTAATAGCACCACCGATAAAACCTTTGGAAGCAGAAGCCCATTACTAGATGGTGAAAGTTTCTTAATGGTTAAGTTCCTTAATTTATTTACTGTCTAGTCAGCTATTAATTTTTTTTTATATCAAGAAAACCCTATGGATGGATAAAAAAAATCACTGGAATTACATGAATGTATCAAGGTCATAAGACACAAAGTCAATATAAAAAAATCAAGTCTTATTACTATATACCTATAATATAAACTTGAAAACTGAAATTTAAAAAAATCAGTGCCATTTACAATGGCATCCAAAACTTCAAATACTTAGGAATAAATCTACTGAAAGATGTGTAAGACCTTACATAAAGACTACAAAACATTTCTAGGGGCGCCTGGGTGGCTCAGTCGGCTGAGCGTCTGACTTCAGCTCAGGTCATGATCTCACAGTTTGTGAGTTCGAGCCCTGCATCGGGCTCTGGGCTGACCGCTCAGAGCCTGGAGCCTGCTTCGGATTCTGTGTCTCCCTCCCTCTCTGCCCCTCTCCTGCTTATGCTCTCTTTCTCTCTTTCTCAAAAATAAATAAACAAATTTTTAAAAAACCTACAAAACATTTCTGAGATAAGGGAAAGAGACCTAAATAAATGGATATATCATATTTATTGACTGGAAGACTCAAAACTGTGAAGATACCCCTTTTCCCTAAACTTATGTATTGGTTCAACACAATCTCTATAAAAATTTGAGCAGGCTTTTCTTGAAGGAACAAATGAGGTGATTCCAAAAGGATCTAGAATATCCAAAATTATTTTGAAAAAAAAAATAACAATTTGGAGGACTTACACTATGTGATCTTTAGGTATATCATAAAGCTACAATATTTAAGACAGCAGGGTGTTGGCATAAAGATATGCATATAGATCAATTGAATAAAATAGGCAGTCAATCAATGGACCGACATACAGACAGACCATTGATTTTCCACAAAGATGCCAAAGTCATGGAGAAAGAAAAGTCTTTGTAATAAATGTTGCTAGGACTGGATATGGCGTATTCATACAATGGAATACTATTCACCACTAAAAAAAATTTTAAAAACAAAAGAATAGACTGTTGATATACCCAACCACATGGACGATTTTCAAATACAATATGTTAAGCAAAAGAAGCCAAACTCAAAAGAATACATACGGTCTGATTCCATTCATAAGAAGTTCAAATAAAGACAAAATTAATCTATATACATATAAACCTACATATAAGTCAGAAGGTGATGAAGGGGAAAGGAGACCGACTGGGGAGAGAATTTCTGGTGTGATAAAAAAATGTTCTGTATCTTGTTTTGAGTGGTAACTACCAAAGTGTATACGAACCAAACACCAAGTATTTGTACACTTCATTTATGTTAATTATGCCTAAATAACATCTTTAAAAATAGGAAATGAAAAATTCTTAGGGGATGAAATGTTTAACGAGTGAACTGCTCTCAAGTCTCTACTTTTCCCTACATGCTTTTGCAAAGAATAGATGTATTGTGACGGCATTGATCATATTGTGTGACTTCTTAAACTGTAGCCCTATTTGAAATTTTTGGAATTCTTTTCGTGTGAAACTATTTGGAGTAATGAAAACACAATAGAAACTTTATAGTGTTTGTGGTGAAATAGTTTCTAACATAAAGAAACTATCTTTTCCACATAACCCAAGTGACAAGACTTTGATTGGATTGTTTTACCAACCAGCTACATTTCTAGAGGACTGAGGGATAAAACCCTATAACTTTACTGACCCGGTTCCCGATGCTATGCTCTCTTCCCCTTGACCCCTCCCTCACTCCCACATCTTTAGTTACTGCTGAGATCGTTTTCGGAAACGAAATCATTTTGAGCAAGAAAAGTCAAACTGAAAAGCAGACAGCCCTGTCTCTCCCTGAGAATGAAAATACTAGAACACATCACCATGTTATCTTCTTGCAGAATTCTCTATACCATATTCTTCTTTATAGAATTGAAGTTTCTACTTTTGCAAACGAACTCAGATCACCAACGTTGGTCAATGTTGTTCGTTTTTTGTCTCATTTGCCGGTAGGCAATGTTCAGGGTCCATTCTTGGCTTCTCCTTGGATTTATCAACTTGAATTGATCCTGATGTTTAGTGAGGTCAAACTGTAATAATCAGCCAGGAATAACGGACTGCGCGAATGGAGCCCATGCTGCATGCCAGGTACTGACACTACCATTTAGCTCCACAACTGCCCTATACGATAGGACTATCATTAGCCCCATCTTACAGAGGAGAAAACGGAGGCTCAGAAAGGCTATGTCCTTTACATCTAGTAAGTGGCAGAGCTAGGGTCTGAATCCAGGTGGTTTGCCCTCGGAGATCATGTTTTTGGTCACCATATCTTGCAACTTCACTAATGCTTTAGCAAATTTGGCCACCAACTCTTACCACCAACAGGTGGTCCTGCCCTGTGTGGTATTTGATAATGGAGACAGTCTCGGGAGTGGGTATGTTGTCCACAGGAGGCACAAACGACATTTGTCAGCGTAGAGAGACACTCCCAAACGCAATTCTCATGATTTCATAGGTGTTTATGGTCGTGAACCTTACAGTATCGCAGCCTATACTTGTGATCCATACTTGGTTTCACTTACTCCCTCGAGGAAGGAGCCATCTTGCTTTGGGAGCATACAAAACATCACCCGCCCTTCTGGCGAGATGAGCTCTTAGACCCTGACAACAAGCTTCTCTGGAATTCCTCAGTGGAGAATGCAATGACATTTCTTCAGTGGCTCTCTGGGAGACCCCCACACAGTCCATAAATGCAGTGGAGTTTATCTTTCCCTTGGAAACTAATCTTGCCTTCATCTACATGAAGATAAAGTCTGCGGATCCTACAATTGCTATCGCATTCCCACGTACCTAACGATTGAAAAGCAATCGAACCATCTCTTCCTACCAAAGTAAGGTGAGAATAGGAGTATGTTTTGCTGACATCTTCTAGGGTCTAGATAAATAGATCTGGCTGGGTTGCAGGCAATCAGAGTCACTTAATTAAAAAGCTGGTGAATTAATCATGGACCACCCGACCTGCTCTTTAAGAAGCAGAGAAGTCTCTCATCATTTCCCTCCTTCCATCTTTCTTTCCTTGGTTGACCTCCTTGCCCATCCTCTTCGCAGCTAACTTGCCTGCTCTAATCACTGTAACCTTCCACGGTCCACATAGACTCCAAATTCAAGATAAAACTGAGCAGAGAAGTAATTTACAAACCAGAAGTTCAACTCACCGTGTTGGTGTGCCGCCCACCCCGTCCGGTGCCGCGTCTGAATGCTCTTCCAGGCTCCCCTTGAACATCTTACTGAGCCTTTTGTTCAGGTGCCCCCCTGGCTCCTGACTTTTGCCTGGCTGGGTCATGTGTGCTCTTTCCGTATCTAGCTTGACCTTTCCACCAATCTGAGCCCTCCCCACCCCCGGTCCTCCCGTTGGACCTTATTTGCTCATCCCCCCCCCCCCCCAAGGCTGTTGGACTCTCAGCTGGTGTCCAGCCTGCTGCTGCACGAGATGTCTCTGAGACCCCCCCGACTGTCCAGGCGTGTGGCATACCTAGTTTCAGCTATCAACCCTGCCCTTTCGAGTACCTGCCATCCCAACTCTGTCCACTCTAAAAAGGGGCCAGTGTCTCTCTCAGGCCCGGCTTAAAGAGTCACTATTCTCTTAACAAAAGGCCAATCAAATACTAAGATGGTTTCACTGACGTGTCTCTCGGCTCAAATGACCTGTTTTCTTAGGCCTCATTGTTGCTGGTCATGCCGGTGCCTCTTGGTGTTCAAATTCAGAAGAAAGCCCAGACTGCGAGTGGCATTAGGAAACAGGAAGATACCTGAAGGAAAAGCAAGAGTGTGAAGAAAGCAGGCAGCGAGGCCCTGAGGCGAGGGAAGAACACAGGGACGAGGCGGCCGGTGGGTGAAGCCCACCCAGGAAGTGAGGGGAAATCCACGCAGGAAGTGACTTCTTAAGGAGAGGTGAAGTCTGAGGAAAGACAACAAGATCATCACCAAAATAAAACTAAAACCTGAAGATCAGGATTAAAACTGTTTTGTTGTCTGGGTAAGGGGGAGGGAGAAGAAACCTTTCCAAGCACATGCTCTTCCATTTTCCCACATGAACCTCATCCTAATGACCAAAACCAGGCAGGCAATATGGTCTTGGTTGTTCAGCTGAAGTCCGGGGTCTAGAAAGGTTGAGCATTAGCCCCTTGGGAGGCCCGTGTTATTCTAGAGCTTGACCTAAAACTTGGTGTGCTCATCCTTGTTCATTGTTCATCCCTATCTTGCAAAGTCTGTCCTCCGAGTCAAGTTCAGTCAACAGTGTAATGAGTACCGGTACCTCTAGTGTGTAAGACTTGTCCTGGGCCCCAGAGTGATTCAGCATGGTGGGCCAGGAAGCAAATCCATGTGGGAGGTGAGCCGGCTTGGGCTGGAGTCCCAGCTCTGCTACTCACGAACTGTGTGCCCTTGCGTGAATGCCATATGCCCTCTGAGTTTCTGTTTTGGTCTTTAAAAGGAAGTTGGAAATACTTGCAGGTTTAAGTAAAGGAATAGATGTAAAGAGGCTAGCACAGTGCTTGCACTCTGATTATAAATGGTGCCATATCCTTCCCGCTTCCTGCATTTATGCCTCTGACGTGTGTTTTCCAATACCACTAAGCAATTCTCTCTCAACGGACACAGACCCGGTGTCCTACAACTTAACTACATTCTGACAGTATCTACTTGGAGATAACGTCAGATACCACAGGTAAAGGGCTCAGTCCCACAAGACTGTTCCCACCCTCTGCAGACACCAGTCACAAATCCACGTTGTTACCTGTGCCTCTGACTGGCTATCAGAGCTTCCCACAACTTCCTTCCTGAGTTTGATTGGTTTACCAGAGCAGCTCACCAAACACGGGAAAACATTTGCTTATGTTTGCATAACGGACATGCACATCTCTATGATGGCCGTGGGTAGGTAGAGCAGTCAGCTAGTTTCATAACAAAGTACCACAGACTGGGTGCTGTAAACAACAGGAATTTATTTTCTCACAATTCTGAAGGCCAAAATTTCAAGATCAAAGAGTCCCCAAGGTTAGTTCCTTCGGTGGCCTCCTGACTTTCTGGCATGGTTCCTTATGCATGGCCTAACCCTACATTTTCCAGACTGTGTTCAGAGGTACACCCATCCCAAAGATGGCCTGCAGGAAGGGATCCCACGGGCAGAGTTTACGAAACACTGTATACTCTATCCTGCCCATTAAAGGTTCTGAAAAGTCCTTCAGTAAAACAGGCCCTGCATAATTCTGCTTAACCTCGCCTTTCCTAAACCATTTCAACACAGAACTTTTTTATTCGGTGCTACAGCACATTTGCAAAGCACTCCTCTTACGAAGGTTAATTTTATGTGTCAACTTGGCTGGGCCACAGTGCCCAGATATTTGGTGCAATGTTATCCTGGATATTTCTGTGAGGATACTTCTGGGTGAGATTTACATTTAAATTGGTGGACTTTGAAAGTAAAGCAGATTACTGACTCATGATGTGGGTGGGCCTCAACCAATCAGTCAAAGGCCTGGATAGAAAAAAACACGGACCTCTCGCCAGCACGATGGCCTTCAGACTTCAGCAGCAACACCAGCTCCTCCTGGGTCTCCAACCTGCTGGAGATTTTAACTTACCAGCCTCCATAATCGTGTAAGGCAAGTTCTTAAAATTATCTATCTATCTACCTACCTATCTCTCTCTCTGTCTCTATCTATGCACTAGTCAGGATTCTCCAGAAGAATCGAACCAATAGGGTATATATGGATATATAGAAGGAGATTTATTATAGGAACTGGCTCACGGAATTATGGAGAATGAGAAACCCCAAGATCTGTCATTGGCAAGCTGGAGGTCCAGGAAAGCCAATGGTGTAGTTCCAGTCCCAGCTGGAAAACCTGAGAAGCAGGGTGACTGACGGTATAAATATGATTACGTGTCCAAAGGTCTGAGAACCAGGAGGGCCAATGTCCAAGGGCAGGAGAAAATGCACGTCCCAGCTTCAGCAGAAAGCAAAGTTGCCCTTCCTCTGCTTTTCTGTTCTATCAACAGATGGGATGGCGCCTACCCACACTGGTGAGGGCCATCTTTACTCAGTCTTTACTCTGGCTACCAACTCAAATGCTGATCTCTGCCCAGAAACACCCAGAATAATGTTTTACCGGCTATCTGAGCATCCCTTAGCCCAGTCAAGTTGACATGAAATTAACTGTCACAATATATAAGTACACATGCTATTGTTTCTGTTTCTCTGCAGAGCCCTGACTAATGTGCCCTTTGCCAGCAGGACACAGGACACAACTGGGGAACATCAGTGCGACGTCTGTGGTCTCAGTTGGACGAATGATCCCATACTTAACGCAGGCGGGCTGTCATGGAACAGAAAGGCTCACAGACCAAGGTAAGATGGTCCAATCCCACAATTTATTAAATTGATTCAAAACACACAGCAAGAAGCAAGGGGAGAGATCTGGGCTTGGCTGACTGGCTTAGGATCGGTGCCTGTGGGACGGCATGCCCACACGCCTGACTCCTGGGCTACGCAATGTTCACGCATCCTGTCTGCCTGTTGTGTCCACCTTCCCCGCGGATGGCGGGGAGGGGGACTTCTGGGACCAACCTAATAAAAAACGTCCCCCCAAAAAGACGCTATGCCAAGATCGTTCTTCTTGCGTATATTTGTTGCTTCGAGTAAATGCCCTTGACTGGAGTTGCAGACAAAGCAAGCGGTTTTTATTTCACGAAGGTTAGAGCCTGCTTTGTTTTCAATCCGTTCCAGAAGCGGTAAACACGAAAATGCACATCGTCTTTGAGCAGAGTGAAGACACTTGAGAAGGTGGCGTGTTTTGATCAGAACAATGGGTTGTACGGGGTCAAGGAAAGGCAGGGGTAGCAGGACACGCATCCTGGCATCTGGGTTCTGCCAACGACTCGCGACGGACTGGCAGAGTGGATGCAAAGGTGTGAGAGGAAAGAGAAGGAGGCAGTGCAATAAATTTAAAGGGAGAGACAGAGGCATATGTAAGTCATAAAAGTTGGAAAGGAGAAATAAAAGATAAGAAGTGAGAAATGGGAAAGCTGAGAGGTGTTATCTGAATGAATAAATCGAATGAAGGCGAATATTTCACAACAGGATTAGGTAGAAAAATGCAACTTTCCCCCTTTAACCAAAAGAGGCAAGAACTCGCCAAGAAAATCTGTTCTGCTTGAGAATGGCCATTTTTTAGCAATGAGAGTCAGACACTTTGTGGACGGGAACCTGATAAATGTGCCCGTATCTCAGTGGTCGGGAGGGAGGAGGGAAAACAGATACCGAGTAGGCACTGACTCCCCAGAGGAGACAGGAGAAAGTGGAGAAGAGAGTCAGGCCAGCACGGGGGGCTGAGAAGGCGAATGTCCAAGGTCAGATTCGGTCTGCTGATCTCTGTCCCATCTCCACACTAGGACTGGCTCCCACGGGCAGCTCATCAGCCCACCAGTGTGCCTCACTGTTGATCCAACGGGCACTGCTTCGCCCCAGACCAAGAATTTGACCCAGGTTCCAACTACGACAAACCAGCTGTAGGGAAAGGGTCTTAAATCTCCAGGAACGGAGGCTTCTCTTCACAGAACATTCCATCACCTTGAAAATTAAACTTGGTAATGGCTTAGCAAGACCTGCGGCTCAGGTTTCCCGCCCCCAGCCCTCCTTAATGTCAAGAGTGACAGCAGAGCTCCGGGCCGACGACTTGAATGAGTGGTCAGGTCTTCAGCAGCAGCTAGAAGGATACAAGGGCATCCTGTAACTATGTCCAGAGATCCCCAAACCTGCTCAGTCTTCATGGGACCACCCCGCACAGTTCCTTCCTAGCCCTCCTGTGCTGTGTGGGAGCTAAAAGAGTCTCAGCTAGGTTTCCCTTCCTGTCGAACCTGTGAAGAAAGTTGGGGGCGGGGGGATGCTGGGCTGGAAGGAGGTCGGGGGAAAGCCCTACCTACCACATGTGAAACTCAGGGAAAACCGTCTCACGGGTCCTGAATGAACTGTGGGGGCCTGCCTGGTGACTCTTCACAGCAGCCCAGGTACAATCTAGCTGTTTCTGCAGACAAATCGCTCCAGTCAGGGATGTGGTCGCAAGCTTCTCAGAGACATGGGGCCCCAACTAGACATTAAGCCACAGGGCCACCCAACCCCTGCCACCCCCCTGTACAAGTCCAATAACACCTGGGTTTTGCCATTCCTTCACCTTCTCCCACCAAAGAAACTCTACCTCCCCCTGCCTAGAAGGGCCAATATGGTGGCCACAGGCTGGACCTTGCCATTTGGAAGGTTTGAGGTGAGAATCCTTGCTTGTCTCTTCTAGCTTCTGCTGTGTACGGGCAACCCTTGGCATTGCTTGGTGATGACAGCATTCCGGTCTCTGCCTTCATACTCAACGTGGCATTCTCTCTGTGGCTGTGTCCAGATTGTCCTTCTCCGATAAGCACAGGAGTCATCCTGGATTTAGGACCCACTCTAATCCCCAATGATCTTATCTTAATTGATTGCAATCTGCAAAGACCCTATTTCTAAATCAGGCCACCATCTGAGGTTATAAGTGGACACGAATTATGTGGAGATACCGGTCAACCCAGTACGTAACTTATGGATAAAGAATACCAGGACTTTTGGCTTCGTAGGTATAGCCAACTTTATTATTTTTTTTTAACTTTTTTTTTTTTTTTTGAGACAGAGAGAGACAGAGCATGAACGGGGGAGGGGCAGAGAGAGAGGGAGACACAGAATCGGAAGCAGGCTCCAGGCTCCGAGCCATCAGCCCAGAGCCCGACGCGGGGCTCAAACTCACGGACCGTGAGATCGTGACCTGAGCCGAAGTCGGACGCTCAACCGACTGAGCCACCCAGGCGCCCCGTGGTATAGCCAACTTTAACTACAGTATCCCATTTTCCTCCCAAAAGCACTCTGAAAGGACCATGGGTCTCCTTTCCCATTCTATAAACCTGGTCTAATACAGGCAGGGCTCAGCTTCCAAATAACGGAGTTTTCCAGAGCCACTATAGGCAAGGACATGTGCTGGTGATAACTGTGGGCCAGGCCAGCCCCCTCAGGATGAGGGGGTGTATTAATACAACCCTGGCTCCCTCCGCCCATCACCCACCCACTCCTCCTTCCCGATTGGAATGTTGGAAAGAAGTCAGACATGATTAGTGAGAGGCCTTGCTCCTTGGTTTATTCTTAGGAGTGAGCTGTACCTCTGGGGGTGGGGGTGGGGGGCCTTCATTGGGGGGGGTCATGCCCAGATCCACCATACCCCTGCCTAAATTTGGTCTTCAGACTTAGGGAACTTATTCGCCCATAGATAGAAGCCATATCTTCCCACCTAGACTTTATCCATTGTAAAGGTGATCTTTGGGATGTCATTTCTCAGTTGGTTCAGAATGCACATGCTGTGTATCAGGCACCCTAGACAGAGATGTGCAGGGCTCACTCTCAGCATCAACTAAGCTCACAGCACTTCACGCACTATCCATTCACGTCAGCCTCATTCCCCACTTGCCAAAAAATATACGCATGAGGCTGAAAAGGAGAGTGCCCAACCCAAGGCAAGCTTGAACTTTCCATAAAAGGCCAAGGAGGGAACTGATTTCTCTTCCGGTATTATTTCCCCCACAATAGCTGGTATGCATTCCAAATAAGGCAACAAAGGCGCCTGGCCAAGTTGCCGAAAGGAGTTTTAAGTGAAAATCTTCCAAACACCAAAATCTCAAAGGACAGGAAGTAGCCGGCCACCCCCTTGGCCACGGTTCATCGTAACAGAACCTGTTTCTATAGAACAGGCTTCCACGATTATCTATTTGCAGAAATGTACAAACACAGCCAGCCTACTCTGTGCCCGTGGAAAGACCTGGATCAATACAAGTAACAGAAGAATGAAGAAAAGAGAAAAGGAAAGATTTTATCAAGCTTATTTACTTTAAAGGTACCTTAAAGACCTGCACAAACACACCTGCTTCTTCAGTGCAGGGGGGTGGAGGGGGGGAGCAGAGCAAACATGTAGAGAAAGAGACACTGTGGCCACAAAGCCAGTCCCCGCAGGAGGCGCTAGCGTCTCAGCCAGTGAGGCTTTAAATCCAGATCAACCTTCAGATCAAAGGATTCAGAAATGAAGGGACGCCTGGGTGGCTCAGTCCGTTAAGCGTTCAGCTCTTGGTTTTGACCCAGGTCACGATCTCACCGTTCGTGAGACGGAGCCCCACGCCGGGCTCTGCGCTGACAGCCTGGAGCCTGCTTGGGATTGGGGAGCCTGAGGCTCCGTTGGTTAAGCATCATCCTTCTTCGGCTCAGGTCTTGATCTCACGGTTCGTGAGTTCAAGCCCTGCGTCGGGCTCTCTGCTGTCAGCACGGAGCCCGCTTCAGATCCTCTGTCCCTCTCTCTCTCTCCCCCTCCCTTGCTCGTGTTCTCTCTCTCTCAAAAATAAATAAATATTTTCAAAAATGAACCTAGGGTCACTGTATGAGTGCAGTTCAGAATTAACTCTACCTCACTCTGGGGACAGTGGTATGTTGGAGAGTGTTTGCTGGGCGTGTTTCACAACTGGACCGCCAGGGGGGAAACAACCCTGAGTTGTGGCATCTGCCCATCTCTGTGGTGTAAATACTCCCGCAGTAGCTGATTTCAAGCTACTTGACCCATATGACTCACTGAAGGGGACTGGGAAAGATGTGGAGTAGCATGTTGCTGTTTTCTACTGTTTCTACTCCCCCACGGCTGAGCATAGGTAATAGTCAATTGACCCCTGAGCAACCTGGGGTTCCTGGGCACCGACCCCTATGCAGTCAAAAAGCCGCAGTAACTTTTGACTCCCCCCAAAACCTAACTACTAATAGCCTCTGTTGACCAAAGCCTCACCGATAACGTAAAGAGATGATTAGCATGTATTTTGTGTGTTATATGTATTATATACTGTGTTCTTACAATAATACCTTTTTCTTAATTTTTAATTTTTTTTTTGTTTTTGGGCTTTTTTTTGGTATTTCTAGGCTGCGTGATTTGTAACTTTTTTTAGTCAAAAACATTTTTTTAAATTTTATTAAAAAAAATTTTTTTTAAATGTTTATCCATCCTTGAGACAGAGAGAGACAGAGCATGAGCAGAGAAGGAGTAAAGACAGAGGGAGACACAGAATCCGAAGCAGGCTCCAGGCTCCGAGCTGTCAGCACAGAGCCCGACGTGGGGCTCGAACTCCATGATCGTGAGATCGTGACCTGAGCCGAAGTCGGACGCTCAACCGACTGAGCCACCCAGGTGCCCATCTAACTTTTTTTTTTTTTAATAACTTACATCCAAATTAATTAGCATCTAGTGCAACAATGATTTCAGGAGTGGATTCCTTAGTGTCCCTTCCCCATTTAGCCCATCCCCCCTCCCACAACCCCTCCTGTAACCCTCAGTTTGTTCTCCGTATTTATGAGTCTCTTCTGTTTTGTCCCCCTCCCTGTTTTCATATTATTTTTGTTTCCCTTCCCTTATGTTCATCTGTTTTGTCTCTTAAAGTCCTCATATGAGTGAAGTCATATGGTATTTGTCTTTCTCTGACTAATTTTGCTTAGCATAATACCCTCCAGTTCCATCCACGTAGTTGCAAATGGCAAGATTTTATTCTTTTTGACTACCGAGTAATACTCCATTGTATATATACACCATATCTTCTTTATCCATTCATCAGTCAATGGACAGTTGGGTTCTTTCCATACTTTGGCTATTGTCAATAGTGCTGCTATAAATATTGGGGTGCATGTGCCCCTTCAAAACAGCATACCTGTATCCCTTGGATAAATACTTATTGGTGCAATTGCTGGGTCGTAAGGATGTTCTATTTTTAGTTTTTTGAGGAGCCTCCATACTATTTTCCAGAGTGGCTGCACCAGCTTGCATTCCCAGCGCCCCTATAACTTTTTAAAAAATTGTCACAAATCTCCACAAAATTCCAAAATATTTACTGAAAAAAAATCCATGTATAAGTAGACCCACACAGTTCAAACCCATGTTCTCGAGGGCCAGCTGTAAAATGTCCTGAAATAATTAGGAAGTGATGGGTTTGAGGATTTATTCCTTTGTTTGAAATAGAATTTATTTAATTGTCAGTTGATGTATTTTAATTTTTAATAATGACGTTCAACAATGAGCTCACTAAATTTCCGAAAATTTAAAAATTGGCTCGAGTTAGAATAAGCCACTCCAGCATATCACTGCCTGGGAAGCGTTTTAAAAATGCCAAAGACCTGTCTCTCTCCTGCCACCACACGATTGTCAGAGGCCCCCAGAGTGGGCACCCCACATGCATATTTTAAAAAGCTCACCAGGGTGGTTCTAATGGATATCCTCAGGTGAGACACTGATGTGGCTCACCTTCCATTTTACAGAAAGGGAAACTGAGGTTCAGAAGCTTATATGTCCTGCCTGTTGGTTACAGTTTGGCCAAGCTGGGGAATGACTATTAATTCCTTCTGTTTCTTCCCCCGCTCTTCTCACCCTGGTCATGGGTGACTTTGCATCTAGTTTTGAAATATCAAGGCCCTGGGCTCCTGGATGGCTCAGTCAGTTACGCGTCCAACTTTCGAGCTCAGCTCAGGTCATGATCTTACGGTTCATGAATTCAAGTCCCGCGTCGGGCTCTGTGCCGGCAGTGTGGGACCCTGCTTGGGATACTCTCTCTCTCCTCTCTCTCTCTGCCCCTCTCCTGCTCATGCACTCTCTAAACAAACAAACAAATAAACATTAAAAAAAGAGAGAAATATCAAGGTTTGTATTAGGATCCATATAGCAAGACCTCATTCCTTGTTGACTATTTTAACAATAACTGAAGTAAAGTTTACCGTTAGGCCATCTATGCAACCGCCAGGGTCTAACAAGGAAATGAGAGGTAAGCAAGGTTAAAAGGAGACTTCAATATTCTCAAGAATCTTTTAAAACTAGCTTTGTATCTCTCTTTTTTTTTTTTTTTTTACAAACCACCTATATATTAGTAACGAATGGCTCTTATCTCCTCAACAAACGGAGCTCTGACTGACCGGCATTGATTAGAAGTGTCAATTATTAAATGCTTAGTTTAAGTTATTCCTTTTACTTTAAAAAAGAAGTTACTCTGGTTAGCAAGATGATGTGTGATTTTCACTTGCTGGGACTTACCCCTGTATTTTTTTTCCTAAATTTTCTTCAGCAGGCATGACATTGTAATGCTGGCATATACCAGCATTTAAAATGTTTTTAGGGGAGCCTGGGTGGCTCAGTTGGTCAAAAGTCTGACTTCAGCTCAGGTCATGATCTCATGGTTCCTGAGTTTGAGCCCCGCTTTGGGCTCTTGGCTGTCAGCATGGAGCCTGTTTAGGATTCTCTCTCTTTCCCTCTCTCTCTGCCTCTCCCCCGCTCGCACTTTGTCTCTCTCTCAAAATAAATAAATACACTTAAAACAATGTTTTTATAATTGAGGAGAAGTTGATATGATTTTAAAAAACCAACAAAATCAATTCTATTTCTACACCCGGGACTTTCCACAAACCCAGTCTGGCTTCTTCCTGAATATTCTAAAGAGAGCCATGGAACCTTCTGCTGCAGTTCCATCTCCTTCAAACTTTCCTTTTTTGGATTTTTTTTCCCCTTATTCGTCCCCCTGGAAGTTGAGGGTAATGTCCTTTGGATTCCGCACCCACTCTGAGGATGCGGGGCCCCCACGGGACAGGATGTCTTCTCCTGAGTGTCCTGCTCAACTGCTTACGGCCAAGACCTCAGCCTCCAGCCCTCCCGTGACGAAGCAGTTACCCCGAAGCAGGTCTTGAACAAGTTCTCTGCTGCTGTTAGTTGAGAGAACGTTCCAGGACTAATTGTGAACTCACCCCCCAAAAATACGACATCTGAGTTTCAGTGGAAGCCGGTACAGTTAAGCCGTGTACAAATACGAACACGCCTAAGCTAAGAATGAGGCCTGCTGATTCCAGCAGCTTCTCTGTCCTCTGCCTGGGTGACCGAGCATCAGCGGGAGCTTCTCCTCTCTGTCCTGAAGACGGGCCATGGGGACCCCACGGAGTGCCCTCATTCACCCCACGGTTAGGAGAGCATCCTGTCTCCGCAGAGCCAACGGGAAACCCAGGAGACCCTAAGTCCGGAAGGGGATAAACTTTTCACCAGCACCTGGCTTCCTGAACAGTCTTCACGCTTGGGCTCGTCCCACAGCATCTTGAGAGCGTGTCCCGGCCTCGTCCCATCCCTGTAGAGGACGGGGTCGGTAAGGAGGTGATGACAGGGCCGGGAAGCTGCACTGCGGGTGCTGGGCTGCGCTGGAGGCACCTGCCAAGGGGACGCTTGCACTGCTCCCCTCAGCCCAAGCGCACCCTCGGGGAGGGGTGGGGGTGGGGGGTGGGCAGGGGGCGGGGCTTCAGTCTTCGATGCAAGAAGACTTGAAAGCAAATTTCCCCCATTCCAGGCAGCTTCTGACTGCCGCACCCCTGCAGATCTTCACCCCTGTTCCTAAACCCATTCTTCCTAATCCCAGTTCTAACCCAGGCTCCTGACAGTCGATGCTCCCGTGAGGCCACATCCAGTGGCGGGTTTCCACCTGCCCAACCCTGGGGTGTAGAGGCTCCCGCCTAAGGCCCTGGGGAAAGCTGCGTCAGCGTCCCCTCCCCTGCCCCTATCGAATGTGTGTTTGGAGGAGTCCCGGGTCCTTCTGGCACCTCAGTGGCCTCGCTGGCCAGCAGGGGTCACCACGTGCCCCCTGGCTTAGTGTGGGCATTCAAGGAGCCGCTATGCACGAAGGACTCCGCAAATGGCTGGGGTCTCGCCAATGCCGGACACAGTCCCCAAGTCTCCCTTCCTGCGGACCTCTTCCCCGAGTCCCTTTGGTCCTTATGCTGGCACTGCCATCATGTCCCCATGGTCTCTGTATTAGCAGGACGGCTGCCAGATAAAATACAGGGCATCCGGTTAAATTTGCATTTCAAATAGACAACCACTAATTGTTGGTGTCAGTATGTCCCAGGCAATGTTCTCATTTGCTAAGTCTGGCAACCCTCGTCTAGTGAGAGTACATGTTTCTTGGGCTGGGCCCCAAGCTTGCTTCATTTGCGTCCCCAGCCTGGCACAGGGCCCGGCACAGGAGTGAGGAGCCGGTAGACGGTGGTTCTCCACAGGGGCGGTGCTGCCCCCTAAGGGCTGTTTTGCAGATCGGAGAGGGCGTTTTTGGAGCCATCGGGGCAGAAGGAGGAGGGGCCTCTTGGCAGCAAAGGGACAGCGGCAGGGACCAGGCAGGCACAGAACAGCCGCCCTCATCAGAAAATTGCCCTTTGTCCCACGCACCTTTCCTGGACGTGAAAACCTGCTCGTGAGGGTCTGAGCCTAGAAACTAACTCCATATGCGCGCAAGGGGAATTTTGCACTGTGTTTTCCAGGAATGCAACCACGGGGTAAATCGAGGAAAGACTGCATTGTGCTTGGCTCGGAACCGCGAGCTCTTCGCTGTGTCAGGAATCATTACATCAGCGTTTTAAGAAGGTCACAGCTCGGGCAGTCCGGTTCTCACGGCTGCCCTCGGCGGAAGGACAGGCTTTCTTCCCCTCCCCCCACTTCCCTCCTCTCGCTCTGTTCCTGTTTGCCTCCCTCTTCCTCCCCCTTCCCTTTGGTGCACCCCGATGGTGTGAAGGACTCGGTTAGTGTTTTATTATGAGACTGGAGTATGACACCAGAATGCTCTTAACATCACCCCCATCAGGGGAGGCTCATCAGCTCATAGGTGTGGCTAGCCCAGAGCCCTTAGCTCTTTGCCTAAGGGGCCTCCTCCTGACCCGGGCAGGGGGTAAAAACCCTCAGCTGAATGTGGGCAGGGCCGCTCCCCTCAGAGGGGCGCTGAGGTTCCAGATTGGACAAAGAGGAGCCTCTTTGGGGATGGTCTGCGACTGACCTGGCCTGAGGCATTGGCATCAGGAGCCCCAGGTGGCCGAGGTTAGAGGCCACACATCGGTAGGGTTTCTGCCGGAGACACAGCAGCTCTGAGGGTTCTCTGGTGCCAGGTGTCCCCGAGGCAGCCTCGGTGCCCTTCTTATGCTAACATCCACCTCCGTCCCCCAGATACCCAGGTAAAACTGACAACCACAAGCCAGGGCTGGAGTTTCCTGCAAACAGTCCAGCCGGGGAGTCTGCAGAAGGGACATCACCTGCCATATTTCCCCTTCTCTTTGCTCCTCGGATAATCTCACAGCCCAGAAAATGCCTCGTCTCTTTCCTTTACAGGAATTTCCCTTTTTATTGCCTGCAACAGGGATCAGCAAACTTTTTCTGTAAAGAGCCAGGCGGTAAATATTCCGGGCTTTGCAGGCTATTCAGGGGTCTCTACCACAGCTGCTTCATATATAGAAGTGGAAGGGTGTGGTTCTGTTCCAATAAAACTTTATTGGTAAAAACATGCCGCGTGGCCAGATTTGGCCCTCAAGTCATTGTTTGCCAACCCCCGGCCTGTGAGGTTACGGAATCTAAAAGCTCGGAAGCTTTCCTGTTGGAATCCCTGAGCAAAGCAAGGTGGACTCCCTTTCCACTGTTCTAGAAGGGTCTCTTGGGCTCTTCCTAACGTGTGCACCCCACGGGGGGCAGACAGCGTTTCAACTGCCCCGCAGTGGCCTCCGGGTCTTGGCTGCCGACAAGACTGGCTGTTCCTCACGACCTACCAGTTCGTTAGAGCACCCTGTTGCTCGTTAAAAACCCAGAACCTCCCGAAGGAATGCACCCCCACTCTAATGTGCCCTTTGTAAACTCTCAGAACTGGCCCTGTTTTGAGAATGTTTTATTGCCACCTCTTGCTGAGAGAATGCCAAGCCTGTAAAGATGAAGAGACGGGAGATTCTGCTCATCTGCTTCATAGGAAAGAACAATCGATTTCTCAGCTCAGGAGCTCTTGTGCCCTCCTCCATTCTGGTGCTTCTGCAGTGGCCCAGTAGGACCAGTGACAGAAGCGTCTGTCGTGGGGAAGGAAACAGGCATCTGTGGATCTTGTTATGACAGAGGCAATTCCAAATGCAAAGGGTCCGTGGGGCTTTATTAATGGATTTTCTGACGGTTAGACAAAACAGCAGTGTTTCCAAGCCAAAGAAACAGAGTCTCTTCTGAGATGATAGATTACATTTTCAAGAGCCAGCATTTAGATCTCCCTCCAATTTTTTCAATGGACAAAGGTATGAAGTTAATGCTTTTCCCTCAGAGCAGAGAGTCGTCAGGATAGCATTTTAAAACTGCCTCACGTGGCTGAGAGAGAGACTTTTCTGAGTTGGAGAGTGTATTCAACATTCACCAAACACGGTGGGTTTCCTGAATAGGTGACCTACAGCCTTGAAGGCGAATGTGGGAAGTCTGTAAATGATGCTTTCTGACGGGACTCTGAAAAGATACACAATAGGAGAAGGATCCGGGAAGGGGAGGAGGGAGGCAAGAGTGTTCACTCGGACCCTCCTGTATTCTTTTCATTTTTGACCCGCGTGAATGTACTATCAAGACAAATAATTTTTATTTTTTTTTTTTTTAACGTTTATTTTTGAGACAGAGAGGGACAGAGCAAGAACGGGGGAGGGTCAGAGAGAGGGAGACACAGAATCGGAAGCAGGCTCCAGGCTCTGAGCTCTCAGCACAGAGCCCGACGCGGGACTCGAACTCACAGACCGCGAGATCATGACCTGAGCCGAAGTCGGCCGCTCAACCGACTGAGCCACCCAGGCGCCCCAAGACAAATAATTTTTTAAAACTTCAGTGTTTATTTATTTTTGAGAGAGAGAGAGAGAGACAGATTGCAAGTGGGGAGGGGCAGAGAGAGAGGGAGACACAGAATCCAAAGCAGGCTCCAGGCTCTGAGCTGTCAGCACGGAGCCCGTTGCGGGGCTTGAACCCACGAACCGTGAGATCATGACCTGAGCAAGCCAGATGCTTAACTGACTGAGCCACCCAGGCACCCCTCCAACCCAGTTGGTTCCTTGGCCACATACTTGATTTTCCTCCCCTGTCCTGACCAAGGGGAGACTCCCTCCTATAAATACCCAGCAGTGTGGCTGGGGCTCAGGGGGAAGAGCAGCGCCCCCTGGCAGATGAGGTGGGTCACTGTTCTTGTAAAGGGTAACATGGCATTTTCAAGAACATTCGAGTTTATGGATTCATTTTCTTTGATGAGTTCAATAGTACATCCAGAGGAGCATCCAATAGTTTCAACAGAGACATGTGGCATCACGGGGACCTTAGAGCCATCTGGCCTTAGGTGAGGAGCTTGGAGTCTCCAAGCCTCACTGTCCTCGTCCATAAAATGAGGAAAGATCACCAGCCCCGTGGAATTGTGACTCTTCTTAACGTATTAAAGGCCCTTGGTAAAGTGACTCGTTCTCAGTAACAGAGCCAACACCAACAGCCATCCTGGGAGGGAAGACCCCCACGGACTAGGCAGACCACTGTCACCCACCAACGTCTCCTGACTCCTGGGCCCTCCTGCTAGTGTGGCCAACGAGCGGCTCACTCTCTCTACTTCTTCTTACTCCCCAGGCCATCACAGCCTGGGGAACAAATCTCCTTCTCCCTCTGGCCCCCCATGACAGCACTTCACCTCTAGGGTGCCAGTAGCACCTTGGACTGTTTCTCCTGGGGAACCGCCCCTGTCTATACGTGCAAGCTTGGCTGCTGTTCAGAGTGCCCTCCTGGACCAAGAGCTGGCCACAGGATGGCTCAGAGCTGGCCCCTCACAGTCTCTCTCCAGGAAATCTGAAGTTTGGGTGGTGGGGCTCCGAGATGGAAAATGGTCCCCTTCCCCTGCCCTTTCCCTTTCCACCGGCTCCACTCTGTTCCAGGCACTTGCAAAAGCTTTTCACCCCCAGATGCAACTCCAGACCCTTTCTCCGAGAAAGCCCCCTTCTTTGTGAGGAAGGCTCCCGCCCTCTGTCCTCATGAAGCCCGCAGGCTGTCTTCTTGGGGTGCTGATTCTGACTCCCCAGGTGGGAGGATGCCCCCACCGCACTGTGAAACACTCGCCACCTTGCATTTCTTCTTGTGAGCGTGCACATCTGTCCCCAACCTCACTCCCTGCTCCGGGAGGGCTGGGACTCTGTTTCACTTATGTTCGTACCCCAGCCTCTAGGACATTGGCGTGTGGGCCCCGAAAACCATGTTTTGAATGAGGTGGCCCATTCACTCACAGGAGGGCATTGCAGAGCAAACACCACCAAGACCCCACAGCCTGGCCAGCGTGGCTTCCAGACCCAGGCAGGAAATCTCTGTGTGGTTGTGACAAAGACAGCCGGTCCCAGGGAACAGAGACTGAGCTGTGCAACGTTGGTGGTTCCAGCTGGTATACATTGGAGAGTGAATAGGGTGAGTGCTGGGGGCCAGAAACCCCCCTGGAAAGAAGCATCTCCTGCGGGGAAGCTGGGCACCCCTCACTCCTACGGAGCCAGATGATAAATGAAGCAGGGATCCTGGGCACCCATCCCCTGGACATGCCCTCCAACCTGTCCTTCACACGGGTCTTACGGGGCCGGGGGGGCAGGTATAAGGAAACCCAGGGAGCTGTCGGGGGCACCAAGGGCCAGAGAAGCAAGCTAGCACCTCGAAGAGCCCAGGGGCCCAGGGGAGGCAGCTTCCGAACTTGCCCCCAGGACTTGACTCTTGGACGCGGGAGCTGACTTCTCGGCTGCCTCCCAGACCTCAGAGGCCCCACCCTCACCTCCCCAGAGCCAGGAGGGCCCCGGGGGCTGTGTGGGCTCCCAGGCCTGCCCACACCTCCATGCCCAGGGGCCTGCAGAGCCCAGGCCGATCTCCAGATGATTCCGGCAGAAACTCAACCACAGCCAAGTGGTGCTTAGGAAACAGAAGGGCTTTTGACCTAATTATTCCCAATTGGTTGTCTCCATCGATCACATTCTCTTGATAATTGCCCAGCTCCTCACTTCCAGGTGGGGGTGCGCTTCTCGCGTGGGATAAATGGGGTGTGACGCTGAGAAACGTGCAGGCCCTTGCTTTCCACACACTGGGCCTTTGTGGAGGAGTGTTTTGTTTACTGCCATTAAAATGAAAGGAACACAACCAGGGAGCGTGTGGGGGCCATGGAGGGGCAGGGGTGGCTCCTTAGGGAGAGAAGGGGCTGGTGTAAGCTGATCTGGGGCCTGGTCCCCAGCGGGACCGCCGCCATCTGGCCCAGACCCCACTCACTCGGTCACTCACTCGGTGTTTGCAAACCCTGATCTTGTGCAAATCCCTGGTCTAGGTTTCCTCCCTGACTGCACATCAGGACCTCAGCCTCCTTGGCTTGGCACTCAAGGCTCCCCAACGCTGCTCCTGCCCTGCTTGTCTACCTCATCTCCTTCCAGCCCCCCAGACAGACCAACAACTTGCTCTGTCCAAGCTCAGCCACTCTATCCGGGAAGGATATCGTGAATCGCTACGTTGGCCCCTTTGCAGAGGCCCGTGTGTCTCACCTGCCCCAGCCTTCCCCCTACCCTCAGTCTGCTCATGCTCTTGCCAGCTCTGTGCAGCCTGTGGGGCTCACCTCCGCTCTCACCTCTTCTGGGGATCCTTGCCCAGCCCCCTCCAGCTTCGCCAAACCCTCCCCTGCAAACTCCCAGCGCTGGCCCTCTGTCCCTCGTGGGTCTGTAGTTCATGGTGGCCCCTCCTCTGTGTATCCTGGCTCCCCAGCTGGCCTGTGAACTCCCGGGGGCTCCCCGGTGTGGTCTAGGCCCCAACACTAGAGTGACATCAGTGACACACAGAAGTCAACACACACGCCTGTTGGTCGATAAAATAACGGGGCCACAGGAACGTTCCGATGGCGTTTAGCCACTGGAATCCCCTCCCTTTAAAGAGCAGAGGCAGGTTTGCCATGTTCTCCCTCCCAGGTCTTCCTCCCTCACTGCAGGGACCCCCCCCCCCACCTTGTGACTCCGATATCGTGGAGACTAACAGAGGCTTCAGGCTTCAGCCAACAGGAGCCTCCCTGGTGTCCAGTTCCCTTGTGCCAACAATCACACAGATGGGAACTGAAAGTCAGGTATACACTCTATGGCCCAGGACTTACGGTGTCTTCATTGAACACAAAGAAGGACTTCCAAAGTGACCTCTCCTTTTTCCCACTTTCCCCCGGAAGTCACCGGAAATGGAGCTGATTGGGCATCCTGGCCATGACCGTCGCTGCTGTCGAGGTCTCCCAAATGTCCATTCCCCACCCCTAGTATGAGTTGCTGAGCCTCGCGGAACCTCATAACTTCTGTGTGATAACACCTCTGTTCCCCTAAATCTGTAGTTCTCAACCAAGGGTGATTTAGCAAAGCCCCTGCCTCCACCAGGGGACGTTTGGCAATCTGGAAACACTTTTGATTGTCACGACTGGGGAGAGGCGTGTTGCCGGCACCGAGTGGGTAGAAGCCAGGGTTGCTGATAACATCCTACAGTGCACAGGCTTGACCGCCCCCCCCACCCCGGCCACCACCCCCGCAACAGAGAACCATCCAGCCCCGAGCATCCGTAGCACCGAGGGTGACCACCCCGCTAGGCTGCTGTGCTCCATTTAGGAAACGTATCACAAAGTGTATCTTCTAGATGATCTGTCTCTTCTGATTCCAACCGTGAGTTGACATCTGCCGTTTAAACTTCCGAGGGAAAGAAGCCACTGGCACCCTCCCAGAGAAACCGAGGAATGAAGGACTAGAGGAGGCTTCTAACCGGGAGACGAGGCAAAGGGCGTGTGGCACCCCCCAGTAGATGAACGTGAGGGGGAATGCCGGAGGTCCCCGTGTTTCTGGGAGCCCCCCCTCGGGCCCTGAAATTCAGAGCACTCCATCAAGCAGCTCTCCTGAGGGCTCCGGAGGAAAGGGTGATGAGAGACACATAAAGAGAGCACTTTTGTTTCTAAACTGACGGGGAAGGGCAGAGGATTTTTCTCAACGCCTGAAAAATGTGCCCATCAACGGGACAAAATAATGCAGGTGACTCAGTTTTCATGTGCGCTGAATACTCGGTTTTCCCAATGAAATGTGAAGGCTTATTTGTTTAGTGGAAATTCTCAAAGAATGGTTCTGCCTGTTGCAGCAGGTAGGACGTGTAGTTTCATTGTGCCAGAGTTTTTCAACACAGGATTTCTCTGTTTGACAATATTTGAACAGATGGGGTGTGTGGCAGGCGCCTGTGACAGCAAGATGCCTGAGCGGCTTCCAGCCTGAGACCCGGATCCAAATGTCTCCCATTGTCGGCCGATGTGCTTGTAGACATTGGAGCACCCCAAGCTCTCGCCTCCTGTATTACCTATACCCACCTGGTCTCGTCTTTGCCAGCGTTTTCCCCCTACGGCTTATTGATTGTATCAGTGAGGATTGCTTTCAGCTGCAAGTAATGGGCAAACCCATCGAAGACGGGCTTACGATGTCAAGATGATCGATGAGGGCACGTGATAAGAAATGAGAAGTTGAAAGTTCCTGTTGTTCTGGTGTGGCTCAGTGAGGTCACAGAGGACTCTTTCTCTGCTTAGGTATTTCTGACGGGCCTGAGCTCTGGCCCAGCCCGCACTCCCCGCCTCAGGGGAGAGACTTCCCGGAGCAGATGGCTCCCGCCCTCTCTTCCCCTGGAGAACCTGCATCCGGACACCTTCACAGAGAGCTTGTGGGACTTTCACGCACATACATCCCCTGAGGCTGGGGCACTACTCACTAGCTCCCAGGGACACTGACGCCTCGGGTCCAGAGGCTGCAATTTTGTAGCAAGGCCTTGGACTGATTCTGGAAGCTCAGTGCTGCTCACATCCTGCCCAACCCTGACCATTACAGCCATCGCCAAGTCCTCTGCTCTCCTCTCTCTCCTGTCTTACCTCCTGTGTCCTCAATTGCTTTAAAATTTGAGATGGGACTCTCCCTGAACCCCAACCACCATAAGAAATCCCCTTATATTAAAGTTCTCATTCGTCGAACTACTGAGTCCTTCCTATGGCCGTTGAGTCATTGGGACTATGGGCCACCCGCACAGGGCCTCTGTGGTTGGGAGCAATTCAGGGAACATTGAAACAGTCCATCTAATTACCAAAGCCTTTCTACATTCTGGGTGTTCTTCCGGGAGCCGGGGATAAAGCAAAAGATCAAAATATCTGTTCTCATGGAGCTTACATTCTGCTGAAGGAGACAGTCTCAAAAGAGAAAGAACGGTATGTGCTAAGGGAAAAATATAAGGCTGGGAAGTTGAAATTATGTGTGTGGCAGCCAGGAAAGGCTCAGCAAATAACGTAGACTTTACTGTCAACTCATGTAGTAGCGGGGGGATTTGTCACACGGGTCACAGCGCAAACACACTTTGTGGGCCTGTGAAACCCCCATGTCTCTCCCTGTCAGGCCTCTTCCCCAGGGCAGTACAGCTGGGCCATCTGCCTGCCCCGGAGGGATGGTCCCACAGGGAGGTCAGCCCTGCAACGTTTCCCTGGAACCCCAAGGAAGACAGTGGTCTCCATTAAAAAAAAAAATTTTTTTTTTAACATTTATTCATTTTTTGAGAGACAGGGTACAAGCCGGGGAGGGGCAGAGAGACGCAGAATCCGAAGCAGGCTCCAGGCTCTGAGCTGTCGGCACAGAGCCCAACACGGGGCTCGAACTCACAGACCGTGAGATCATGACCTGAGCCGAAGTCAGACGCTTAACCGACTGAGCCACCCAGGCACCCCCCGAAGTTGTACTTGTAAGAAGGGCTTTCACACACTCTTATATGAACTTCAAAACAATCTTCTAAGAGTACACACCCTCCCACTATGGCTTACTAGATGTCTGACCTTGGCGTATGCATTAACTTCTCAGTCCTCAGTGTTTTCATCAGTGAGATGGAGTTATCATACTTATTTCATAAGGTGGTTGTGGAAGTTAAATAACTTAATACAAATAAAGTTTGCATGGAAGCCTTGCAAACAGAGATGAATACAAAGAGCTTTCCTGGCACATAGACGTACTCAGTAATTGTGAGCTTTTGCTGCTTGTAGTAACTTTATTTGTTTATCACTTCAGTAATCATTCCAAACCTTTGCAACATTCGGTGACCACCCCACTAACCATTCTCAGCATCTCATTTTATCTCTTTTTTCATTTTTAAAAAATGTTTTATTTATTTATCTTTAGGAGAGAGAGAGTGGGGGGGGGGGCTGTTCGGGAGGGACAGAGAGAGCGAGGGAGGGAGACAGAGAATCCGAAGCAGGCTCCATGCTGTCAGCGCAAAGCCCGACTTGAGGCTTGAACCCATGAACTGTGTGACATCATGACCTGAGCTAAAATCAGGCACTCACCCGCCTAAGCCGCCCAGGTGCCCCATCTTTTTCAAATGAGAAAAACAGACGTACTTAACTCTCCACGCTGACCCAGCACTGCCCTGCGGCCCAGGGCCAGAGGCTGGTTCCGACCCCCAGTTCTTATCTTGGCTTCGGCACATGGAAGCTGTGTGTGGAGCTGAGAGAAAATGACAAGTCCCTTCTCTGCGCCAGCAGGGTCAGTGAGAACGCCTGCCTCCTACAACTGCGAGAATTAGGAAGAAAGCCTTCAGACCATTTTGTCGCCCGAAGTCAATGCTCTAAAAATGTAAACTACTATTATTTTTATTGTGCACCAGCCAGTGATTCAGAGCCTGTTTTTTTTTAACCCCCATCCCCTTTTCCTCACCACCCGCCCCCCTCCCCTGCTAACCATCAGTCTGTTCTCTAGAGTTAAGAGTCTGTTTCTTGGTTTGTCTCTCTCTTTTTGTTTCCTTTGCTCATTTGTCTTGTTTCTTAAATTTTGCATGAGAGTGAGATCGTATGGTATTTGTCTTTCTCTGACTGGCTTATTTCACTTAGCATTATACTCACTAGCTCCACCCATGTCATTGTAAATGGCAAGATTTCATTCTTTTTTTATGGCTGAACAATATTCCATTGTGTGTGTGTGTGTGTGTATATATATATATATATATATCTCACATTTTCTTTATATATATCACATCATACATATATATATACCACATCATATACACACACACATCTTCTTTATATATATATATATATATATCACATCTTCTCTCTCTATATATACCACATCATATATATATATATATCACACCTTCCATATATATACACATACACACACACACATATATGTACCACATCTTCTTTGTGTGTGTGTGTGTGTGTGTGTGTGTGTGTATGCCACATCATACACACACACACACACACACATCGTCTTTATATATATATATATTTATATTTATATTTATATGTATATATAACATATATATACATATATATATGTATATATATGTATATAAATATATATATATGTATATAAAACACATCTTCTCTCTATATATACCACATCATATATATATCACACCTTCCATATACACACACACACACACACACACACATATATGTACCACATCTTCTTTGTGTGTGTGTGTGTATATATATATACCGCATCATACACACACACACATACACACACATATATATAATGGAATATTGTTCAACCATGAAAAAGAATGAAATCTTGCCATTCGAAATCTTACCACATCTTCCGGTGTGTGTGTGTGTGTATAGATAGATAAATAGATAGATAGACAGATAGATCTCACATCTTCTTCATCCATCTATCTGTCAATAGACTCTTGGGCTGCTTCCAGAACTTGGAATAATGCTGCAATAAACATAGGGTGCATGTATATTTGTGGCCATTTTAAAATAGGGCTGTACTTTTTTCCACTCCTCCCTTTGTTGGGGTGGGCTAAGGGGGAAAGGAGCTTCCTCTGCTTGACTCTGGGTGAGCTCTCTGACTGCCTCGACCACCAGGATCTGGAGTGAGTGTGACTTCTGAGGCTGAGTCATAAAAGGTCATGACCTTCTTCCTCGCTCACAGGGAGCACTTGCTCTTGGAGCTCTGAGTTATCTGCAAGGCCGACCACCCAGAGACACGCCATGTTGGGGTGCTCCAGTCTATAGTCTAGCTATCCCTGCCAGGGTGCTAGACATCATAGTCCCTCCAGACTAGCCCACTGGCTAGGTGAGTGCCACCCAGGACCTCCATCCAAGAACACCATGTACAACAGAAGTTGCCCAGCCAAGCCCTATCTGAACCTGTGACTCACCAAACTGGGCACTGTAATAAAATGATGATCGTTTTAGGCTGCATAGTGTTGAGGTACTTTGTTACACAGCGATGGATAACTGGTACACTAAAGTACAATTACTTCCATTGCAGTATTATTGCTACTATCACCAGTATCAGAATTAAAAGACTGACAGGCGGGCACTAGTGTGCCTTCCCAACCGAGCAGGAACCAAAAGGGTAGTTAGAATGTTCGAGCACGTGGTCTCTGAGCATAACTAATTTTCTGGGTTGGGCATCCTTCCGACCGTCTGGCCTGACCTCTCTGTTGGGTTTTGCGCAAACCATCTCTGGCTGGTAAACTGCCCTTTGGGAAACCGCAGGAATAGTCCTGTCAACCGTTTCTTCAGGGCTCAACCTCCGGGGAGATGACTCATCTTATACGATCTGGCCCAAAGAAAGGCATCCCGCTCTGGGTCTAGTAAACGCCACCATGCTGATGGTCACCATTAAAAACGTTGCAAACCGAGTCAAGTCTTTTACAAAACAAGGACAGCAGAGGAGATTTGCAAGGACCTCCCTCTGAAAACCAGAAAGAATAGACTCTCACCTGGGAGGAGGACTTGCTTTCTTCACCTCCGGCTCTTATCCCTGTCTTAGTGGGATGTCCCCGAAACGGACACAGGCTGGGCCATCGTGCCAGAAACATTGTGTTGCCTACCTTTCATGTGGCTACTGTTGTTGCTGTCCAACTATGATATGTGACTCCTTTTTAGTACTGTTATTTTTTGTTTGAATGCTTTAAAAATCTTTTAAGTCTGTGGATCTGCTGATGTACGGTGCCTTCGCTGCGATGGGTCAAAACCAAGAGAACTGTGTGGATAAACTTTCTCGTACAAGTAGAAAATTACTTAATTTCACACGAGAAATGGATGGATGCTGCAAGCAGAAATGGACTGTCCGTGGACGTGCCTCAAGCGGTAGCAGAAAAAAAAAAATGGTGCCTCGAGTGCTTAGTGTTTGATGTCATTAACAGTTTCGAAAAACTCTACAGTGTAGAAAGGTTTGAAAAAAGAAAAACAACACTGCAAACTGCAAGCCAGACCAAATACCAAGCTAACAAGCACTCTCCCCACCCCCCCCCACACACACTTTTTGAATTAAGATTATATAAAATCTACACTCTTGGTTTCCCCTGAATATAGCAGCAGAGCCTTGGCAGATCTGATCTCTGTAAGACATCAGCCAAGGAGGAAAGACGCTGACGACCTTCCATTCCTTCTATCCGTCAAAGTGAAGGAAACAAACACAGCGCTTTTAATCAATATTTATGTAACACTCACCCAAAGCTGGACTTGCTGAAGTAAAATATAACCTTTCTCTCTTTAAACACCTTTTACTTGTTATTCAAATAGGAAGTTATTCTTCCAGAATTAGCTATGTCTGTCAACCCAGCATTCCTGAATGCCACATATAAAGCTCTTACCATATCCCACCTTCTCAATAACTTTCTCTTTAGCTTAGCTTTTATTTATTTTTGACAACTCCCTGGGGTTGCCTGACAGGAGAAATCTTTAGGACTGGGGTAATATGGTTTTCACATTCAGGACTACATTATTTTTTTTTTTATTAGTGTTTTCAACTCGGAATAAGACAGTGGGACAAACCCACGCCAAATGCAGTCCATTTTTTATTAATGGTTCCACAGACCAACATTTATTTTAAGCCTTAATGTTCCAACTTTCTTGTCTCCTTCATTGGTTTAAGAGGTGCCGGCGTGTTCTCAAATGTGTTTTTGTTGGATCGGCATAGGGTATAGCACTTTGGCAGGAAAGCATGGGTTAAGCAGATGAAAATTCACTGGATTCTATCAGCGCAAAATTCCAGGCGCTACTCCCATTGTTTCCTTATGGGTGCCATAAATTGATCAGGATGAAACGGTCCCTTTGCGCCATTGATCTTGGTTTATAATCCCTTATCCATGGATGGGTCTTCCCGATTTAGGCCATGGCTGAAAACACACATATTATTATTTCCTCCTACATGCTGCCCTGTGTCTAACCCAGTTCTCCAGCTCTTTCCTCTATGGATGGCCCTCCCTGTCGTATTCCAACCCTATCATTGGAGTGACGTGAATGAAATTAGGTAGTTTTGTGACTTCCCAACGGAATTCTACCCCTACAGCCCCGCAGGTCAGAGATTTTCCTTACTCGCCTGAGACAACATTGCACAGAGGGCCACAGAATGGGTTTGACCAATCTGACCTCATAAGCCCTGAGGGCTGCCCCACTTGTAACATTCTATTTGGGGGCCCGTCTAGTTTAAGCAGAAGCCAGGGAGTTAGAAACTGAGCTCTGGAAAGACAGAGCAAACGGATTGGCGGAAGTCTTAACCCTGCTTTTTCCTTTTCTTTTTTCAAATGTCTGTTTGTTTACTTACTTACTTATTTAGAGCGTGAGGGAGGGAGGGGCAGAGAGGGAGGGAGACAGGATCTGAAGGAGGCTCTGCTTCATCAGCACAGAGCCTGATGCAGGACTTGAACTCATGAACCGTGAGATCACGACCTGAGCCGAAAGCAAGAGTCGAACCCTTAACCAACTGAGCTCCCCAGGAGCCTCCCTGTTTTTTCCTTTTTGAAGAATTTGCCAACCACTCTTTGCCTGCCTCATGGACACAACTATTGTTAGGTTCTCCCTTTTTGTTTTTAAATTTTTTTTAATGTTTATTTTTGAGAAAGAGAGAGAGAGAGAGACAGAGTGCAAGCGGGGGAGGGGCAGAGAGAGACAGAGACACAGAATCCGAAGCAAGCTCCAGGCTCTGAGCTGTCAGCACACAGCCCGACTTGGGGCTCGAACTCATGAACCACGAGATCATGACCTGAGCCGAAATCGGACACTTAGCCAATGGAGCCACTCAGGCGCCTCTCTTGAACATCTATGTGGTCCAGGCTCTAACTAGCAGGCTCACTGTGACATTTTCCAGATCTAACTTTAAAATGTATATTATTTATTGTACCCTGCCTTGATCCAGAAAGGGCTTAAGGCAGCTGACTGAAATATATGATCGTGAAAATCTGATTCAACTTCTTATTTGGTTAAAGACATTCTGCTGTAAATGGGGGAAAAAAAAGTTTTGAAATCCTCTTTTTCATTACAAGGTGATTACCGTATTTTACAACAAACAGACGTTTCTCGTAAGTGAATACAGTTGAGTATCTGTCCAAAAATTTCCTTTGACCTTGTAACTTACGGCTAATATATAGTGTTTTCGTTCCTTCCTAACCAGGAACTTTGATGTCATCATATAAATTATGCAGAAGAAATGTCTTGTGTGGGCAAAGCTGGACAGTCACAAGATTCGAATCCACTCTGATGGAACGCCCCTGCCTGTGGCATGGAGGGCCTTCTGCTCTGGTCACCCCCAGGACACCTTCCATTTATTATTTCATTTTATTTTCCTCATCATGGAGGCACAGCGCTTTCTAGTTTTTTTTTCCCTTCCGTTGGCCACTTGAAATCCCACATTTCTGTGATTAATTAAAATATTCAAATGTCACTCTTTTATTTCTAGTTTATAGATGAGCTTTTGGCTGTCTCTGTAGAGCAGAATTGATTTTTCATATTCCCTGGCCAGGTCAGGCTTTGGTGGGATCCCGTGGCCGTTTGTGGCCATGAGGTCAGCTCCCCTTGACTGATCATTGCCATTTCCTGAAGTGCCTGCCATGTCCCTTCCCGTGTCCCCTCCCAAACAGCCCTCATCAATGGGCAGATTCTGGAGGAAGGAGAGGAGAAATGCTTCCATCTGTGTGGAGACTCCAGTGTAGACACTTGCTTCCACTGTCTTCCTTGTGTGCGGGTACAAGTGGGGGGAGTTAACCCACCAAGTCATCTGGGTTACGTGCTCCCAGTCAGCTGTTACGTGTTGGACAGGATACACTGCTCACCGCTGTGTGTGTGTACAAACTCTGAGGTTGGGGGCTTTTACTTTTATTTTTATTTATTTTTGTTTGCCTGGAGAGAGACTTCATAGTAAATTATGCAACAAAGTAGAGAAAGAGAATAAAATCACGGCGGGGGGGCGGGTGGGTACCTTCTTTTAAAGTCACTCTCGGTGACTCAGTTGGTTACGCATCCAACTCTAGATTTTGGTTCAGATTATGATCTTGTGGTTCGTGAGTTCGATCCCACATCTGTCAGTGCAGAGCCTGGAGCGTGCTTGGGATTCTGTCTCCCTCTCTCTCTTCCTCACTCTCTCTCTCTCTCAAAATAAATTTTAAAACTTTGAAAAGCAAAAGTCACTCCCCATGTTTTGAGCTTTGTGGGGCAGGGCACTGTGCTAAGTGACTTTCACACACAGGATCTCCCTGTGGAGGGGACACCATCACCCCCATTTTCCAGATGAGGAAGCCAAGACTCAGAGAAGACAGGATCCTCTAAGGATGAGCCTGGGATTTGTTTTAATCATATGTGGTAAAGGCACACAAACACAGAAGTAGTTGTCGTGAGGGGAGGAGGCACTGAAGGCCAGGCAGGGCCACACGGGGAAGCACAGGGTCTGTCGGGAGGCAGAGGGCAGGAAAGGGGAAAGCATGGCTGACAGCCTTTACTGGGGTTTTCGTGGGAAGGGAAGGCAAGGCCGAATAAACGGTTTAGGATTAGCGAGTTTCAATAATTATGGCAGGCTCTGAGCTATAGAACTGTCCCTTGGAGTCTGGTACCTGGCCGCGTGGTGACATAGGGCAGGGGGAGGATTGGCGTAGCATCTGAGACTCCAACTTAGGATGTGGTTGAGGTGTGGGCTCTCGATTGGTTGGTTTGTGATCAAAGGCACGCTTGCAGGGGAGTCGTTTGCTGCCTCTAGGAACTAGCTACCCCCGGAAGGGGCTGTTTCTCCAGGTTCAAGGCCCCAAATGCCAGACCATCGGAATACAGAAAATAAGAAAGAGTAGTCACTACACAGGTTCGTGCAGGTCATCAGGGGCAAAGCCGGGGTTCAGACCAGGCCTCCCAGCCCCAGTCCAACATAGGGTTCAACCCTGTGAAATGTTTCTTTCCCCCATTACCCACAGCTGGCTCACGGGAGCACAGGAACTGATTAAGGTGCACATCCTACTCTTGGGAGCTTATTTTTGTTAGCAAAAGACAGACAGAAGGCTCACATACAAGGTTAGGATAACCTTCCCCCTGGAAGTCACCAGGGGGACTGGTCGGATGGTATTGTCAATGTCTCAGGGACATTTGCATTTGCAAGGAAGCTTGTGATTCATCTTTTCTTTAAAAAATATTTTATTGAGGTATAATTGACATATACCATTGTATTAGTTCCAGATGTGCAACATGATTTTCGCTATTTGCATATAATGCTAAATGATCACGGCAAGTCTAGCCAACACCCATCACCATACATAATTAACGAAATTTTTTCTTATGATAAGAACTTTTGAGATTTACTCTCTTAGCAACTTTCAAATACGCCATACAGGATTATTAGCTCTGGTCACTATGCTGTACATTACATCCTATGGCTTGTTTATTTTATAACTGCAAATTTGTGTCTTTCGACATTCATTTTTCCCACTCTCCACCCCCACCTCTGGCAACTACCAGTTTGTTCTCTGTATCTATGAGCTTGGTAGGGTGTTTTGTTTTGTTTTGTTCTTTAGATTCCACATATAAGCAAGACCATAAGGTATCTGTCCTTCTCTGCCTTATTTCACTTAGCATAGTACACTCTAGCTCCATCCACGTTGTTGGAAATGGCAACATTTCATTTCTTTTTGATGGCTGAGTAATATTCCATTGTATGTATATACCACACCTTCTTTATCCATTCAACCATCCATGGACACTTAGGTTGCTTCTGTATCTTGGCTATTGTAAATAAGGCTGCAATTAATATGGGGGTGCCGTATCGTTTTGAGTCAGTGTTTTTATTTTCTTGGGATGAATACCCAGAGGTCGAATTGCTGGATCATATGGTAGGTCTGTTTTGGATTTTTTGAGGAACCTCAATACTGTTTTCCACTATGGCTGCATGATTCATCTTTTCCATAAGTTAACGATTCACTTCTGCTTTCCTGCCTCAGACCCACCTTGCATCTTTGGGCTGGGGAGAATCAAGTGTACTAAGAAGAACACATCTGTTTAGGCAATGCTTATGTGCACACCTGTAAGATTTCTGCGGCTGTCAGAGCTCGAGGCCCCAAGAGGCAGGGAGAATCATCGGCCTCTGTGTCCTCTGTGCCATCCTCCATGTGCAGACCCAGTGTCCCCCACGACCGGCACTGGGTGTGTGGAAGTTTGTACAGAAAGAAAGAAGCAGGGGAGAGGTGTGTTGGGAGAAACAAATGAGTTTGATAGATCTAGATTAGCTCAGCTCAGTAGGAACCAAATATACACCACAGATGTCATTTTAAAAAGCCACATTAGAGAGATAAAAAGAAACAGGTGAAATTGATTTTGGTAACCTATTCTATATAGCATCCAACACACATTTCATTTCAACACATAATCATCATAAAAATTATTTATGAGACATTTTCGTAACCCTTTTTCCTATGAGGTCCTTGAAATCTGTATGGATTTTATAGCTACAGCATATCTCAGCTTGCACGTAGCCACATTGTAAGTGCTCAGATTTCACATTTCATGTAGCTGGTGCCTACCATCCTGGATGGCACAGACATAGATCAGTAAAACCCAGGCCATTTGTTCTCTTGGCTTCCATGGCAGGAAAGGGAAGGATCATAGCCCATCTGGACATAAAGTACTTATGGAAGACAGTGGGCTGATAGCATCGGAACAGAAATGAGACAGGAGGGCAACATATACTAAAGGGGAACAAAGAGCAGGCAGGAGAAGCATAGAAAAGGAAATAAGATGTGGAAACACTCCATTCCTTGCGTTTGTCTGCTGTGTAAGCAGGGCGCCAAGCTTTTTGGTTTGTTTTTTTTTTTTAAGTAAGCTCCAGGCCCACCATGGGGCTTGAACTCACAACCCTGAGATCAAGAGTCACATGCTCTCTCCACTGAGCCAGCCAGGCACTCCCACAGTGCCAAGCTCTTAAGACACATCATCTCATGGAGTTCTTGGAACCCAATCTTTGTCATCCAAGGACACTGAGGCCCATGGCACAGGTCCAGCTCACAGCTAGGAGCTCATGATTATAGGATTCAAACCCACTCTTATGTGACTGCAGTACAGCCCCTAACGTTTCAGTAACATGCCACGGACATCGATTATGATTGGGTCAAGGTGGGAAGTTTTCTGCTGGAAAGATTTATGCATAAGTTAACATGAACCCGAAAGCAACTTTGCTCTGCATGGTTTTCACCCCAATATCAACAGGAGAAATCAGGCAGGATGACCTCCTCATCATAACACGAGGCTAGCAAGGCATCGCTCACAGGCAACTGTAGGCATCTCTTTGGATAAAAGGCCCCCCTTTTTTTTCAGAATGGAAATATCTACATTGTTTTGTTTTAAGGACGTGTGCATTCATTATACAGTGTCCAAACACATAAAAAGAAGAGCCTCAGTAATTCTTCTCCCCACTCTGTAAGAATCACTATAGATGATGGTGCATAATTAGAATAAAAAGAATCCACGTGACACATAACATTGTGTACCTGCCTTTGTCACGATGCGTCACCTCTCAGATTTATGTTTCCATGGCAACACCCTTCCCAAGCAGTTTATCCTTTTTTTTTTTTAAGTTTGTAGAGTGTTCCATCAATGAATGGACCCCAACTGAACGATCCCCCTTTGACGGGCATGCAGGTTGTTTTCAGGGTCGTGATATACAAACAACCCTGCAATGAGCATTTCCCAAATATCCACACATCTCCATGTCTCTCAAAGTATTTCATCAGGACATATTTATATGGCAGGTTTTAAAACGCCAGCGTCACCATGCATGTTATGCTGGGCCACACATACTGAGGGTAAAACATCCACATCACAGTAATGATACACTCTGCATTCTTGGCTTTTGTCTGTGACCACCCCCAAGCCTCGTCATGGTGCCCCCCTAGACGCTACACCTGGGGAGCATGACGTGGACTTTCAGGCCACGCTGAAGCTTCTTCCACCTTCTTCTCACCTTCCCTATGCCCATCTTATGAGATGTCAACAGCCCAGTGTCCCATGCTGAGGACCGAACTCCCATCTCTGGTACTGCAAGTCTCCGAGCTGATGGAGGAATGGGGAATGGCAAAGTCATCCCCAGGTCTGTCACACAGTCACATACAGCCCAAGCTTAGCACTTCTCTGGATCCTGCGGTCCCTGTTCTTATAGCAGAACATAGGCAAGGCTGGAAGATTCCAGAACCCTCACTCTAGGGCACTATTATTCTAGGCTGGACTGAAAAGTCTTCTGGCTCTTCTCTTTGGATGGGTTCTCTCCTAGGGGGCTTCTCAGGCCTCCAGACCACTAGACTCATGGCTCAGATGCTCATAGGAAATGCCCAAACCCATCAAAATCCTAAAGTGAGTAGGCTTAAGTTCTTACTGTGTCTCCACTCTAGGCTGTTGATCTTCAGTATCTAGGGAGGCTACAGGGCCACTTGAAGATTTTGTGGGAGGACTATTATGGGTGTCCCCCCCCCCACCCCATGCAGGAGGCTGGTGAGGTTGGAGAGACTGGAGGAGACAACTTGGGGTGAGGTTCACGTGCATTTAAGAATGTTGGAGTATCAGAGCTGGAAGGGACTGGAGTGGGTGTATTAGTCAGTGCTGCTGCAGTAACAAGCAGTTCTGAATTCTCAGGGGCTACAACAGCAAAAACATCTTCCTCACTATGTAATGGGGTCCACTGTGCTACAGTGGCCCTGCTCCAACCATCTTTTCATTCTAGGATACCGGCTCAAGAAGCAGCACTGTCCTACCTCGGAAGGTAGGGAAAAGAGCAGGAAAGCTGCCGGGGGCTTCCCCACAGCTTCCTAGACAGACCTTTTCCTCACACATGGCTTAAGTCCATGCACTCATGTTCCGTTGGCCAAAGCATACTCCATGGAGAAGCCCAAAGCAATGGAGCAGAGGCGTCTAATACCTTCACAGGGGAGAGGAGAGTGAATGACCGTGAACGCCAACTCTAGCTACCACACGCAGCGCATCCCTAATCTATGATACACCCGGAGAAACTGAGGCCCAGTGAGGGAAAGCTTGACCAAGGCCCACCCACCAGAACCGGGACTAGCACCAGACCTCCTGGCAACCAACCCAGGGCTCTTAATCCTACCCCAGAGCTTCCCAAAATGTGTCCCAAGAGATATTGTCGAGGGTCTGTGTTATAAGATACCTCAGAGCCTCTGACGATGCCATTGAGATTTATGGCTTTGCACATCGGGAAAGTGGTCTACGGCCTTTCCCAACCTCTTTGACCACAAAACCCACAGAGCCAGCTGAGGAGCAGCCTGTGGTGCTGGCCCTCCCGGGAACACACTTTGGGAAATGCAGCGGCACCACACCAGCGAACCACATAGACCCTAACTCACCATCGGGAAGGTGGAACTTGAAGTTTTATGTTGCTATAAGGAATGTTTTAAAATAACGCAACCTTCATATAAATTCTTCCCAGCTTAGAAATAGACACAGCTCTCATTTTTAGCAAGTTCACGTTATTTTGGGAGGCCATCATCACTTTTGATTATTTTTTCCACCTCCATTTCTTTTTCAGTTGCAGCTGAAAATGCTATCAATGCAATGAAACACATTCATAAAGTCTTTGGTGGATGAATCATGGGGGTCTGGAAAGTGTGCTTGCCTCTCTGCTGTGAGCCTTCTCTTCTTTTTTTCTTTGACAAAGACAACAAGTGTTACATATCATGTCTCAACCAAAAAAGTGTGTTTTAACACAACAAAAACCTGTGCTCTGGTGTGATCACGGCAACACAGCACGTCATCCTCAAGACGTCTCAAAGGGTCACACGTGGCCTCTGCTTGGGACCATGGAACTATCGGAAAAAGGCTACGAAGATTAGATCATTTCAGATCATTAGGGTATTTTTTTCCACGACCATTCTTTTGATCTGTAACATATGTGAAATTAAAATACACTTTATAAAGTTTTTCCCCCCAAACCCTTCAAGAAGTAAAATTCGATTCAAATGGCTCAAAAATGAAACTGTGGACACACTCCAGTCACCCTTTACCAGAATTTTCTGACACGCTGGAATAGATCATAAGCAGGCAAGGAGGGATAGTGCCTTCTCCAGGGCTCTCAGGCAGGCAGCCCCACAGATCAGGAGCTCCTGGGTTGGAACAGCTCACCTAGAGCCTGGGTCCTCTCGGGAATGTCCCTCCAGGTCACTGCACAGACCCTGGGGAAAGACTCCTTCCTTGGGTTACCTCGAATGGTACAAAACTGTCCTTTATACTTTCCTACAATTCCCATCTTTGGGGAAGGGAAAAATTAGCCTAATCCCTCTGTTCCGTGACCATCCCTTCAAATATTTCAAGACCGTCCCCCTTCTCCCAATCTTTCTCTCAAACACTCACTGTTCCGGGCTGCTCCTGGCTCAGTGTTTCTGAGCTCCTTCAGCTGCTGGAGACGGATATCGGCCTAAAGGAGCCCCATGCGTCCATGATGCCAACACCAGCAGCTGCAACCCCGGGGGGTGGGGACAAGTGGAGGGCAGGTGGTGTCAGGGTCACATGTGGCTGGCTGGAGGGTCTTGTCTCCTTCACTGCATCATGTGTCATCACAACTGTGTCCCCACATTATCATGATGTGACCTTTTTTAAAAAATCTTTTTAACATTTATTTATTTTTGAGAGAGAGAGAGAGAGAGAGAGAGCGCGTGCGCGCACATGAGTGGGGGAGGGGCAGAGAGAGAGACACAGAGGATTCCAAGCAAGCCCAGGGCTGTGAGTGTAGAGCCCGATGCAAGGCTCGATCTCACAAACTGTGAGATCATGACCTGAGTCGAAATCAAGAGTCGGATGCTTATCCGAATGAGCCACCCAGGTGCCCCCATGAAGTGGCCTCTCTATCCAGGGCCACACACTGAGAATTTGGGCCTATTTGTTGCTGCAGTTACCCTGATTAATAGGCCACTGGAGTGTATGAGTGTGTGTGTGTGTGTGTGTTGTGTGTTATATGTTATATATTATGTATTATATACACATATCATTTAAGTCATATTCACAGATTTGCATAATCCTATTACCGCTCTAGGATGAAGTGGTTTGTCATTTTTATTAGTTGTCTATACGAAATCCAAGACTTCAGGTTGTTTTCTGGATAGCCTTGAAAATGTACTAAAAATTTAAAACGTTTAGATATGGTGGCAAAAGAAAAGCTTAGCCAGACTCCTGTTTCACCAGATCACAGACCCCTGCAGATACCACAGGGGGGTCTTTTCTCCGCGGTGTCGCCTTCATGTCCCATCCAATGCTGCTTCTGTGACAGGCTGAGCGAAAGAACGCAAAGAGGTTGGAGAAGAGAGTCCATCAGTCCTCCCTGGGCTCCGCCTGGGTCTGTCCTGGGGAACCTGGAGGGTTTTCATTCCGTGAGCCCGGAGGCCTGCCTTTCCCACATCCACACCTGAGCGAGCTGGAGGCCTCTGCTCACCGCTGGGGTCCATCCTGGTCTCGTAGGGAAACAGTGAGCCATTGTTCCGGGGAAGGAGGAAAGAACATTTTAATGAGTGCGCACACACCCTCAGCCTCCTGTGCCCACGGTTTCATCCTCGAAGACACATCCAGAGAGCGATATGCAGTCGTGCTGGGGGCCCCGCGGAGCCCGCACGCCTCAGGCCACAGTTCCCTTCCCCCTTGCCAGCGCCCCCACCGCTGGAGGCACCGCCCGCAGATCCCCCGGTGCACCATCCTCCTAAATCGGCCTCCGCTGGGCAGGACAGCACGGTGTGTCGAAGGCAGGGAGCATAAGCCACCTGCTTTTCCTTACTGCTGGAGGGGAAGCAGCCGCCGTCAGCCAGCCCCTTAACTGACCTGCTGGAAATCACAAAATGCTGAAATACCGTGCGGATCATCGTCACGGGTGCGGCTTTGTCAGGAGAACCCTGAACCGCCCCCCACCCACTCGAAGGTGATGCCCAGGGTGCCACGAACACGCCTCCCACCCAGCACATCCACTGCGTTTTGGTTAACAGCAAAGGGGGCGAAAAGCAAACAGTGTGTGCATGCCGCGTGTATTTTTCTAACAGGGCAGTAAGAAAATACTTCTACCTGAGATATTTCTGCAAGTCAGTGAAGCAAGCAGTTCCACATGTGGGTTGCATTATCCTCAGAGTTGAGCCTGGCTTTCTAACACACACTAAACAGGCGTCTGCAGGGGGGTGGGTTTAATAAAAGCTGCAACTTTCCCTAATGCTTAGAGGCAGTAAAGATACAACATCTCAAGTGCGTCAGGATAGGCTAATTGCCGCGCGCCAACATCCCGAAAGGAGGGTTGCCCCAAAAGATGATCACCCTGCCATCATCCGCCTGGACCAGCCTGGGGTGAAGCTTCAGAGGTAGCAACACCCAGTGTGTGGGGAGGTTCCGAAGCTTCTTTCCTGAGGAATGCTTCCTGCAACTCAGGACGCCCCCACCATCTCCCGGGCCGTGCCACGGTCTTGGGTCCCAAATGGATTTATGTCCCGTCCCTCCATAGCACTCATGTATGAGGAAACCGCCTATCTGGACCCCATTAGTTTGGCCCAGGAAGAGATGTTTCAATGTGTTCGTGTTTATGGTTATGCCCTTAGATTTAATTGAGGTCATTACAAGAAGCAGCTGGATGAAGATTGCTTCTGCGTTTGGGCTAAAATGCTTGTCAAGGGCAGGGTTCATTTTGTCACCCGGTGAGTCCAGGGGAAGGCCCAAGAAAGATTTTTTTTAAGGATATAATGCCATGTGCACGGGTGGGAGGGAGCCCTTTCAAGATGACTGGCTCCCCTCTTCCTAATAATGAATGTTATGCAAGCCAGTGGCTGCTAGAAAGTTTAGAGCCAAACTCAAGAAGTCACAGTAATGAGTTGGACTCTGCTCACTGTATCTGTTTCCTCCTCCTTTGCATGGTCCTGGTTTTTCTGTCACATTAACGTTGCCATATCTATGGTTTGCTTCCAAGCCTTCTGGGAAAGAGAGGGAATATAAATAACCTACTGCTAGATATTGCTACCTCCATAAACAAGGTTTTTTTGGAGCATGACAGTTTATCACTATCTCTTTGCAGGGCTCACAGTGTTTTCTTGCTTTGAGTTCTTGAAACTTTGAAATATACCGGTATTTTTTCTTTATTGAACTCCTTTGCGTGGTATAGAAAATATAGACAGTAATTTATTTTCTTTCTTTTTTTATTGCAGCGTAATTGACCTATAATGTTATGTTAGTTTCAGGTGAACCACATGGTGATCTGACAATTCTATGCATTCAGCTATGCTCACCGTAACAGGTGTATTTCCCAACCGACACTACACAGAATTATTACAATACTATTGACTGTATTCCCCATGCTGTACTTTTCATCCCTGTGACTTATTTATTTTAGAACTGAAAGTTTATACCTTTTAATCCCCTTCACCTATTTTACCGATACCCCCAACCCCTCACCTCTGACAACCACCAATTTATTCTTTGTGTTTATGATGCTGTTTCTGTTTTTGTTTGTTTGCTCATTTGTTTTGTTTTTTAGATTCCAATGTAAGTGAAATCATACGGTATTTGTCTTTCTCTGACTTCTTTCCCTTACTGAAATATCCTATAGGTCCATCCACGTTGTCACAAATGGAAGAGCTCATTCTTTTTTATGACTAATATGCCACGATTAATATACCACACCTTCTTTATCCATTTATCTATTGATGGAAACTTAGGTGACTTCTGTATCTTGGCTATTAAGTAAATAATGCTGCAATAAATATAAACATGCATATACATTTGTGAATGTTTTTGTTTTCTTTGGTAAATACCCACTAGTGGAATTATTGGGTTGTATATTTCTTTTTTTAACTTTTTCAGGAATCTCCGTACTATTTTCCACAGTGGCTACACCAATTTACATTCATACCAACAGTGCTCAAGAGATCCCTTTTCTCAACACTTATCCCTTGCCAACACTTATTACTTCTTATCTTCTTTATATTAACTATTCTGATAGGCTTATGGTGATATCTCATTGTGATTTCAACTTGCATGTCCCTGATGATTAGTGATGCTGAGCACCTTTTCATATGTCCGTTGTTTTCATAATTTCTCTTTCTGCTACTTTGTCATTAGTGTGTAGAAATGCAACACATTTCTGTATATTAATTTTGTTTCCTGCACCTTTACTGAATTCTCTTATTACTTCCAATAGTTTTTTGAAGGAGTCTTTAGGGTTTTCGGTTTATAGTATCATATCACCTGCAAATAGTGAGTTTTACTTCTTCCTTACCAATCTGAATGCCTTTTATTTCTTTTTACTGTCTGACTGCTGTGGCTGGGACTTCCAGTATTATATTGAATAAAATTGGTGAGAGTGCCTATCTTTGTCTTGTTCCTGATCTTAGAGGAAAGGTGTCAGCCTTTTCCCGTTAAGTATGATGGGGGTTGTCATGTATGGCTCCTATTATGTTGAGGTATGTTCCCCCTAAATCCATTTTGTTGAGTGTTTATCATGAATGGATATTTAATTTTGTCAAACGCTTTTTCTGCATCTATTGAGATGATCACATGGTTTTTATCCTTTGTTTTGTTAATGTGGTGTATCAGGTTGATTGACCTGTGATGTTGAACTATCCTGTATCCCCAGAATAAATCCCACTTGACTGTGGTGAATGATCTTTTTAATGTATTGTTGAATGTGGTTTGCTAATATTTTGTTAAGGACTTTTGAATCTATGTGTATCAGGAATATTGGCCTGTAGGATTTTTTTGTTTTGTTTAGTTCTTCGTAGTGTATTTGTCTGGTTTTGGTTTCAGGGTAATGCTGGCCTCGTAGAGTGAATTTGGAAGCTGTCCTTCCTCTTCTATTTTTTGGAATAGTTTGAAGATAACAGGTATTAACTCTTCTTGAAATGTTTGGTAGAATTCACCTGTGAATCCATCTGGTCCTGGACTTCTGTTTATTGGGAATTTTTAAATTACGGATTCATTTCCTTACTAGTAATCAGTCTGTTCAGATTTCTATTTCTTTTTGACTCAGTTTTGGAAGACTGTATGTTTCTAGAAATTTATCCATTTCTTTTAGGTTGTCCAGTTTGTTGATGTCCATAAACAAGCTTTGTGCCTGCGAGAGTCACTTGTATCTTCAAGTCTGGAAATACCCCCATGGCACCAAGTGGTGGTGCCCACTAATAAAAGTCTCTAAGAAATTTGCAAACCCTATAAATATGGGGAAGAGAAATCCCCGTCAGATCTGATTTTATGACTGGAGGCCAAACACCAACAAGTGCTTGTGAGAATAGCAATTTTCTACCCAATCCTGGGAAATGATAGGACAGATGCAGTACTTCCTATGAGAAGTATTTAATATAAGAGCACACCTTCACCCCACCCCTTCCTAGAATATTCATTTTTTTAATTGTTTTCATGTTTATTTTTTTTTTAATTTTTTTTTCAACGTTTATTTATTTTTGGGACAGAGAGAGACAGAGCACGAATGGGGGAGGGGCAGAGAGAGAGGGAGACACAGAATCGGAAACAGGCTCCAGGCTCTGAGCCATCAGCCCAGAGCCTGATGCGGGGCTCGAACTCCCGGACCGCGAGATCGTGACCTGGCTGAAGTCGGACGCTTAACCGACTGCGCCACCCAGGCGCCCCAATGTTTATTTATTTTTGAGAGAGAAAGAAAGAGCATGAGCAGAGAAGGGGCAGAGAGAGAGAAGGAGACACAGAATCCGAAGCAGGCTCCAGGCTCTGAGCTGTCAGCACAGGGCCCGACGCGGGGCTCGAACCCACAGACCGTGAGATCATGACCTGAGCCGAAGTCGGACGCTCAACCGACTGAGCCACCCAGGCGCCCCGAGAATATTCATTTCTTAAAATGTCCTTTTTAGAAACTCTACATTGTCGCTGATTAAAAAGAAAAACCATTCTAGAAGTAGCACCCTACAGCACTAGCCTCTCAGAAAGGTGACTAAAATATTGTAGGGGTGCCTGAGTGGCTCAGTCAGTTGAATGTCCACGTCCGACTCTCCATCTCAGCTCAGGTCTTGATCTCAGGGTCACAAGTTCAGACTCCGCGTTGGGCTCCACACTGGGCATGGAGCCTACGCAAAAAAACATTTTTTTAATTAAAAAAATATTGTCGTTTCCGCTATTTTCCATGACCCCGCCTAATAACTAACCTATTATCAATCACAAACAGGAGCTGGGGAGGAGCTTAAAACTACTCCACTCTGACTGCAGGTTTTTCCAGTGAAAGACATGAAAAGATGAGAGGACCCATTCCACATGATGGATGATCCTTGGTGTTCCGCTAGCCAAGGATTCTCATCCGGGCTCTACCCTTGGTAGCTCTGTGATCATGGAAACGTCACTTTGCTTCCTGGCCTCCGTTTTTCTACCTTTGAAATCAGGGATGTGTCTTGATCTTAATGTATCCTCTTATTCTGAGCCTACTGCATCTGGGTGGAACCAGCCATTCCTAGAATTGCCAGCTCACAACCTTCCTAAGGGGAGTGTTAAAAAATGTCCAGCAGGGGGCGCCTGATTCACCGCAAACAGTGGCCTGGGGTCAGCACAACCTCTGGGCAGGGAGGGTGACGGACTTCAATTTTTCCCTCCAGTCCTAGAAGGATTCCAGACTTCCAAGAAGATTGGGTCTTCCTGGGGGTTAGGCTGGAATCGTTCCATCTTTTCTAATAGCCTGTTTTGCAATTTATCCCCACCTCTGAGCAGCTGGCCTGGACAACTCTACTTCTGAAATTTCTAGCATTTGGTAGTTTGGGGCCATCTGCCTATGGGGGAACATCTTTCCAGTTCATTCATTTGTACTTCCAGCAGTAGCTGAGAAACCGGGAGCTAGTTGAAATTGAAAAAAAAAAAAAGTCTCCATCTCTTGTCCTCAATCCCTGGACAATGGGAACTGAGCTAGCGGCCAGCACAACCACTGTGATTTAGCAGGGGCTGGTCAAGGAGGGTCCCTGATGGTGGGAAGAGGGGAAGGGGACATAAAGGTGGAGGGTATGCTGTGCTATTCTCCCCGGATGTTCTGAATGCGTCTCCTCTAAAGGAAGCTTCAGTCAATGATGGATGAAATAAGCTGTTTCAACCGCTGCCCTTGTTGGAGTCTCATGCCAAACGAGAGTTCTCTGGGTACAATTACATCCAGACACCAGATTCTTCTGTGCCCCCACTAAGGCTTCTTGAATTCTTCAGGGTGCTATATCTAAGGCTTTTGAAGAAACTCCCAAGCTCTGTAGAACCTGTTTGTTACGGGTCATGTGTCCCTCAGAAACATATGTTGAAATTTTAACCATTGGCACCTGTGAATGTGACCTTGTTTGGAAACAGGATTGTTGCAGATGTAACTAGTTAAGAAGAGATCACTGGGGTGGGCCCTTAATCCGACATGATTAGTGTCCTTATAGAAGAGGGGATTAGGACACAGACACGGACACACAGAGAGAAGGCTGTATGATGACAGGCGGAGATCGGGGTGATGCTCTACGAGCCTAGGAATGCCAGGCAGGGCCAGCAACACCGGATGCCAAGACAGGCAAGGAAGCTTTCTCCCCTGCAGGTGTCAGCTGCTGACACCTTGATTTTGGACTTCCGGCCTCCAGGTCTGTGAGAGAGTCCATTTCTGTTGCATTAAGCCCCCAGTTTGTGGTACTTTGCGCAGCACTGGGGGGAACTGGGACAACGGTCTACGTGTTCTGCTCCAAGGTTGATCACTGTCCCTTTCTAAAATACTCCCCAGGGCGCCTGGGTGGCGCAGTCAGTTAAGTGTCCGACTTCGGCCAGGTCACGATCTCGCGGTCCGTGAGTTCGAGCCCCGCGTCAGGCTCTGGGCTGATGGCTCAGAGCCTGGAGCCTGTTTCCGATTCTGTGTCTCCCTCTCTCTCTGCCCCTCCCCCGTTCATGCTCTGTCTCTCTCTGTCCCAAAAATAAATAAACGTTGAAAAAAAAATTAAAAAAATAAAATAAAATACTCCCCAAACTTGGCTGCTGCTACTTTGTCCCAGTTTTCCTTCCTTCGCTGACCAAATATTTAAGAAGCACCTACTATGTGCCAAGCACAGTGCTCAGCCCAGGGCGATGGCATGGCTGCAGTGACAGAAATGGCCCCTGCCCCAGGGAGCTTAAAATCTTCCAATTTGTCTCTGCTCCTTCCTTCCTCTTCTTACCGACTAAATAGGGGGATTTCAGGTTCTGCCACGGCCCCTTCTGTCCCCCTGCTCTCTGAAGCTTTGTCATAGGAACAGACCCCAAATCTACAACCCTGCCCGTTCTTGGGTTTCTGAGCTTCCAGACCTGCTGCTCCACGATCCCTCCTGAGGCCTCCTGCCACCAAATGCCTTCCTCTGTCCCAGCATCCTTATCCCCATCATACAAGGGCTGTTCTCCTGGCAGAGTGACCCCCACACGGTCACCTTGACTGCTCCCTCTGACTTGGCCACGCCCAGACTCAGCCTCCTCCCCTCCTGGCTTTGCCCCTGGACCCTGAGGGTTCCTGGCTGTTCCCTGGCCTGTCCTGCATCATTCTATCTGTATGTGCCACCCTGGTGCCAGTCAGTCATCATCTCACTGCCACATGCACACCTCACATTGAAAACCCCTGAGGGCCACTGGACCACTCCAGGATAAGTCCGCCTCCGTAGCAAGGCAGCCATGACCCTCATAAATGGCAGCCCGCTCCTGCCAACCCGGGCCACCAGCCATACTGAAACACACCCCAGCCCCGTCCTCCTCACTGCCTCCCTTCCCAACGCCCTCAAACTTCCTTAAGCCAACCCTTCCAGCCATTGGCCCAGCGTCCGTCTTACCTCCCTGGGAAACATGTTCTCGCCTTCTCTGGGATGCTTACGGGCTCCCGAAGCAGGCTTTTACCTGTTTCCTGTGCAGCAGGCTGCCTCCTGCCTCCCTATTCCTGGAACCTGGATATTGTAGGAGCCACCCTGAGGCAACATGACACACATCACCCCGTCCTAACCGCCGTTACGGGAGTGAACCCAATGACCAACCTCAAGACGGGCCAGAGTTAGACTGAGAACATGGAAACCAGGTAGGAGATTTCAGCTCTTGGGGCAGATTTCATCCTCCTTCAAGTTAAACATGAATCTCTAAGAAATAGAGGGAACTAAGGTGACAGGCTCAGGGCGATGACGAGCGGCTTGTCCCCTGAACATGCACGCTCCTCCCCTCGTGATCTCCGCAAAGACCACCAAGGCCCCTGCTATGGGTTGAAGTGTGTCCCTCCCCCAACCTCCAGGACCTCAGAATGTGACCTTATTTGGGAACAGAGTCATTGTAGATGCAGTTAGTTCAGACGAAGTCATACTGGAGCAGGGAGGGCCCCTCGTGCAAACCGATTGGTGTCCTTATAAAAATGTGAAACCTGGACACAGACACACATGGAAGGAAGACCAGGTGAGGACACGGGGAGAAGATGGCGTCTGCAAGCCCAGGACAGAGGTCTTGGAAGAAACCAACTGTGCAGACACCTTGATCACAGACCTCCAGCCTCTGGGACCACAAGACATTACACTTCTGTTGTTGACGCCTCCCAGTTGACAGTGCCGTGTTACGGCAGCCCCAGCAAAGAAGCACAGTGGCGGGAGGGCCCTCTCCACCAGCTCCTGCTCCTGGGAGTCAGGGGAGAGGCTGGGAGGTGGGAGGGGAAGGGAGAGCGAGCACAGGTTGGATCGAGGGATTAAGAGGACCATTTGGAAGGAGCAAAGGATTCCTGAAAGGAGACAGGAGGACAGGCTGGGAAGGAGGTGTGGGGGCACCCACCAGTGCACTCCATCATCTCCCATCCTCTGCCCTGCAGGACTGCATTCGCCCCACTACCGTCAGTGAGAGACAAGCTTACCTCCTACAGGGCATTGCGCAGCTCCTTCGGTGGCTAATTACTCCGCTTTTCATGGGAGGGTTTGGGGAAGCAGGTTTGGAAAGCCCTGTCCCTCTCCTCCTTCTCTCCAGCCCTTTTGCTTCTTGGGTATTTCTCCATTCAGCCAACGCTTTGGGAGGGCCTGCCACCCACAGACACAGTGCCGGCAGCCGGCAGCTGGCCCTCGTGTCCCACCCTGACGTGGAAAGGACATCAAAGTGCCTTCTGAACCTCAGCGTGGCATCTGCACGGCAGGCTGGTCAACGGGGGAGCATCCTCGGGACCCTACGGTCAGCCCTGGAGTAGCAGTTGGCTCTGACCTTCTTCAGTGCACAGCATTCTATACAAATATACTAATTTTGTGCTGCTCTTCAAAGGCAAAGCGGAGGGGCGCCTGGCTGGCTCAGTTGGTTAAATGTCCAGCTTCAGGTCAGGTCATGATCTTGCAGTTCTTGGGTTCAAGCTCTGCGTCGGGCTCTATGCTGACAGCTCAGAGCCTGGAGCCGGCTTCAGATTCTGTGTCTCCCTTTCTCTGCCCCTCCCTCCGTCCCTCTCTCTCTCTCTCTCAAAAATAAATAAACATTAAAAAAAAAAATCAGAGGCAAAGAGGAGACCCCTCTTCTTAGGAAACTCCAACCTACTGAGCCAAGGAGCCTGAATCATTTTCCCCACAGGGTGGGCTAGTGGTCCTTCCCAGGAGAGCTCTGGGGCCACGGCAGCCATCGGGTTCTCGCTGTGGGTCTTTAGACAGACACAGAATGTGGCTGGGCCAGGGCAGGCCAGGAGGGCTGAGCCCTGCATCCCAGGCAGGGCAGGAGATGAGGGGCACACAGGCTCCAGGGCTGGAGGGAGGGCCGGCCCGGAAACAGAACACATTGTGCACAGGGCCAGGGGGGACAGGAGTCCAGGCCGGCGTCCAGAGGCCTGGCCCACCGCCGTGCGGCGCTGAGGGGTCCTGGCATGGGACCTGAGAGGAGAAAAGACCCCAGATCCGACGGGGCTGGCAGCTGGGCTGGGAGAAGGCCACAACAGGCTGCGGCCAACAGGCCACGGTTCCCGAAGAAAACATCAGACCTCGAGAGAGTGGAGGTGATGCTAGGCAAGGCCAAGTCTCCCTTCTCCGAGGGCGGCTTAGAAGCTCACCCGCATAAGGAGTGGCTGCCCTGACTGAGAGCACGACCTCAAGCCAGCATCCTGGCCTGGTGGCAGGGAACAGTTGTGTCTCTGGGAAAAGAGAGAGACAGAGAGAAAGGCCCAAGTTCTCACAAATGGACTGGCAGGAGCGAGAAGCCAAGCTCCTGAACGTAGGGCAAGCCTGAGGTCAGCACCCAACTGGGGAGGAGGAGTGGGGAGTGAGGGGGAAGAGGAGGGGCACAGAGCGGGTCTAACAAGCTGTGGAGGACGGAGGCCAGTCCAAGAGCTATGCTCTTGGGATCCAAATGTTCCAACAGGTTTTCAAATTGTCCCCAAAGCTATTGAAATGCCCCAGATACTCCAGTGTCTTTTTTTGGTAATTTTTTAATGTTTATTTATTTCTGAGAGAGATAGAGGCAGAGCATGAGCAGGGGAGGGACAGAGAGAGAGGGAGACACAGAATCCGAAGCAGGCTCCAGGCTCCGAGCTGTCAGCACAGAGCCCAACGTGGGGCCTGAACCCACCAACCACGAGATCATGACCAGAGCCAAAGTCGGACGCTTAACTGACTGAGCCCCCCAGGCGTCCCCAGACATTCCAGTGTCTTAACACCATCACTCAGTTGACTTTTTCCACCAGACAGCTATCCTTTGAGAGCCCCAAGCTTCTGAAAACACACTCTTACTGCCTACGGACTCAGGCTGGACCCAGTCGGCAGTCAGCCCCCAGCTGACACAGGGCGGCCCCTCAGGAGGATAAGGCAGCCCAGATAAGGAAGGAGGAGTCTTATCTGGTCTCCATCGCAGTTCTTGGGAAAGATGGAAAGCACTGTGGTTGAGCAGCTGACATTCAAACCGGACCCACATGGCTGTTTGAGTTGCAAAAACCCATTAACAAGAAGGCTAATGTTTAGCTTTCTGCTGCCATCGATAAGGGCGGGGAGCCTTTCACCCTTTACTGACCTGGAGTAAAAATAGCTTCTTTGTCTCCATCTTTAGACACACAAATATGGGGGAGCTGGGCGGCTCAGTCGGTTAAGTGTCCACTTCGGCTCAGGTCATGATCTTGCGGTTCGTGAGTTCGAGCCCTGCATCGGGCTCTGTGCTGACAGTCCAGAGCCTGGAGCCTGCTTGGGGTTCTGTGTCTCCCTCTCTCTCTGCCCCTCCCCTGCTCATGCTCTCTCTCTCCCTCAAAAAATAAAAACACATTTAAAAAAATCTTTAGACGAATTTGGGGTTGTAACCTGTAGTGAGTCTGATCAAACTACCAATAGTTCATCTTTCCCAGTAAGTCTGAAACGGCAACAACAAAGGCAGCCGGTCCTCACGCTGAAAGGGAGAAGGTCAGGCAGTGGCAGGAATCATCTGTGTTTTCGCAGTGTGTCCCTTCCCCTCCACCTGCTCTCTGCCCACTCTTCATGGAGGACATGTGCCCGCGGGGGTGACTCCTGCATGATGAATTCCAGAGCCTCATAGCCCCATGGCCTCAGCGCCCATAGACCCAAGTGGATGAGTGACTAGTTCTTATGAAGTCTGAGCACCAGAAACTTCTAAGAAGAATGGGCCCTTCTGTTTCTGGAACTGATGGCATCGGGCAGCCCGGCTGACAGCAGTCACACCTTCCCTGGGACACAGGGGCTGGCCTCCGTGATGACAAACACGCCAGGGATCTCACACACCAGACGCTCCCCTCCTCCATCGGATCCCTCAAGCCAGGGAGCCGGGTTCGCTTCGGTCACCTGGGCAAATGCAGGCTGAGTGCTGCTGGCGGCTGGGACACAAGCCACGAGAGTGTTCTGGTGGGAATCATCTGAACGACAGCCATGTTGCGACTCTGGGTTGTTTTAATTTTTCTTTTTCCCCAAGAAGGGCAGAAGCGAAGGGGAAAGGAAGAAGATCCAGGGACCTGGCATCGTGGTCCCAGAAGATAACATCAGCCTCGGGAGAACTGCATCATAATCTCAGGCTGTTCGTGGAGGGGGGTGGGGGGTGGGCCTGGAACCACAGCCTGTGTAGACAAGCGCTCTGGAGTAGAGAGAACACACTTTCCTGCCCCACCCGCTCTGCGCGGAGGCCCGCACCTCGCCAGGCTTCCCCGATGCAGCCAGGAGCAGTGAGACCAGGCCTTCCACGCTCTCCTTCCTCGGGGCACCCCGTGCGGATAGGAGGCTCCCCTGTACTGCCGTGTGCCTCGGCTGAAACACAATGCAGATTCGTGAGGTTGTAAACATCAGTTTTTGTCCCAGAGGTGGCAGGGAAGGGCTGACCTCCTGACTCTCTTCGTGGGCCCCAAGCCCCGGTAGAAAGTTCCAGGTGGGAGCGGGCCAGGCTGCTGGGCACGCATGGCCGCAGGTCTCAGCCCGGGCGCGTGGATGGCCTTGAGCGCCGTGTGACCCGGCCACGCAGAAAAGGCATCTGTGGAACTAAGACCGTGAGCGGAAGTGGGCGTGGGAAGGAAGGTTGGGGAAGCAGGTCCTTCCCGGTGGTAACTTAGTGAGGCCGTTCCGGGGAGGGATGACGATGGTAACCGTGAGGCTCCCAGTGACAAGGGTGCAGGCCCGGGTACAAATATCCCACCCTGAGAACGTGGCCCCCACGGGCCCTCGGCACATCTACTCCCACCCCAGGCTTCCTCACCCCCACGCCTTACACCCAGCCTGCCCCCCCCCCCCCCCCCCCGGCCCAGCCTGGCTTGGCGAGAACAGAGGAACCCGCATCGGACGCATCAATACCCACCGCTACCTCCTGGGCAGGAGGCCTGGGGCAAGTCACTGAATCTCTCTCAGCTTCACCTTCTCCTCTGGCGCCATGAGGAACACCACAGCCACATTCGTTATCATAAAAATCAAATGCATGGGGCGCCTGGGTGGCTCAGTTGACTGAGTGCCTGACTTCAGCACAGGTCATGAACTCGTGGTTCGTGAGTTCGAGCCCCGCGTCGGGCTCTGTGCTGACGGCTCGGAGCCTGGAGCCTGCTCCGGATTCTGCGTCTCCCTCTCTGCTCCTCCCCCGCTTGCACTCTGTCTCTCTCCGTCTCTCAAAAATAAATAAACGTTAAAAAAACAAAAACCCAGACCCGAACAAGGCTGGCATGTCCCGCATGTCACGGTTTAGGACCGTCTATTTTTTCCAGTCTTAGCACGGTTTTGCAAGTTGTGGGCTTCTGTTTCCTTTCTGTCTCCTCTCACAGCCCGGCTGCCAGGAGGCTCACGTTTCACTTTATCACACAGAATTGTCAAAATGTCGCATGGAAATTACAGCGCCTTTTCTGGAGGTATCAACGCGAGAGCAAAATCTCACAACTTTATAGCTGTGAAAGACGAGTGATTTAGCTTATCTATAACCCTCAACACCTCCACCTTCCCCCAACCTTTGTGAGTTTTATCTCACTGGTAGTTCTTCTGATTAGATTTGTAACTCTAAACCGGCAGTTTTCAACCCCGGGGCCCGGAGACAGTTTCTGGCTGTTACAACTTGGAGGTGCTGTTGACATCTAGTGAGTAGAGGTAACCCCTCCAAACACCCCCTGGTGCCCAGGACAGCCCCACAACAGAGAATGATCCAGCCTGCATCCCAACGGGGCCAAGGTTGAGAAACCCTGTTTTCAGCAATACATTAAAATCTCCTGATCCATCAGCTTAGACAATACTGGACTTTGCATCATCAGGATAAAGGAAAGTCTCTCCACTGCCTTCGATCACTTCCCTCTCTTTCGGCCAAGTCAAGCTTTGATCATCTGCGTTCTATTTAGATCAGCAGCTGAGAGTTTGGTCTAAATGTTGGTTCTCAAATCCCAAACTCACTGCAGAGCGTTTACAACGCCATGATTATGTAAATATTGATCTCTGAACCATGTGAAGTGACTCGACCACGGAGAAGGAAATGTGACCCTCTGCCACCCACTTGGGGAGACGGAGCCAGGTGTCAGGGTCCGCCACATTCTCTCTTCTTGCCCCTCATCAATAGCTCCAATCATGCCCCCACTCCAGTTTGCTCCACATTTGAATCCTGACATCCTTGTGCGGTTCTTGATTTTGATGGACTTCTGTCTTTTTAAATGTTGAAGCATAGCCCTTCACCCCATCATAAGATCATCCAGCTTTCTCACTCACACACTTGTTAAGAGAATCGAGTTTCACCGTAAAGTCATACTTCCAGAGTCCGTTCTTCTTGTTCTAGGTTGGAATGCTTGCTTCCCCGATCCAGGATGAGTAACTCTCATCCCAACATGTCTTTTCCATTTCCTCCTGGGTTAGGGTCACTTGTACCTGCAGACTTGTCTTCCCTTCCTTGGATTCGTTCTAGCTCTGAGAGTGCATCACGGTGGGTAAGTGCCAGACTGGAGCCAACTCCCAGGGCCTCCACATAGAAGCTGCCTATGCCTGCTTCTTTGTGTGTAGATGATACACACAGTAACCGAACTCGGGGTGGTTGTAAGGGTGAAATTATGCACGTAAAGTATTGAAAACAGTGCCTGGCATTTAGTTAGCCCTCAATAAGTGCTAGCAATTACTGTCATTGTTTTACTGGAGCGTATCCTTAAGTAACTTCTCCAGACAGATTACATGGAAGGTAAAACTTCCTGAGTCTTTTTATGGATGAAGTGTCTTTGTTTTGTCTTCTCATTTGACCGACAGGTTAAAATGTTTGAAACCGCTTTCCTTCAGAACTTTGAAGGCGTTGTCCCACTGTTTTCTGACACCAAGTGCTGCTGCTGAGAAACCCCGTGCAAATCAGATTCTAGTCTCTTTGTACATATCTACTCTTTGTGAGTTTTTAGGGTCTTCTCTTTACGTTAGGTGTTTGGAAATTTCACAAGGATGTGTCTACATGTGAGATGACCCATTCAACGTACCCAACGTTTGAGCACTTTCTAGCTGAGCCCATGTTTCTCTTCCGCTCAGATTTTTTTTTTTTTTTAATCTCTGGTAATTTCAGCCTACTGTTTCTTTATGAATATTTTCTCCTTTAACTTTTCTTTTTCTGTATTTCTGGAATGGCCCTCTGATAAAACACTGGACTTACTGAGTTGATCTCCCTGTCACTTACATTTTCTTCCTTATTTTCCACCTTTGTATTCTGGAAGACCGCCTTTACTCTTTCTCCCAAGCCTTTTATTAGAGGTTTCACTTCAATAATAATATTTTTAATATTTAAAAACCTCTTCCCTATCCTCTAATTGCTCCTTTTTCAGAGCAACCACTCTCATTTCATAGCTATAATAACTTCTAAAAATTTTCCAAGGTTCTTATTAGAGGTTTGGGTAAGAATTTTCTCTTGAGTTCTTATCTGGTGCCCCGTTTGTGTGTCCTTTGGCTTCAATTATTCTGGTAACCATCGCGGCCCTCCATTCAGGGCCATGCTTCCTCTTGACGTGTGGTGCTCCTTGGCTGCCATTCAGATTTATTCACCGAACTACAGGACTGATTCATACAGGTGGCTCTTTCCTGTTATTGTGAAGGTCTGACTCGCTGCCTGGGTGAAGCATTTGTTCTTTATCACATCATATCTATCACCTCTGGCTCCCCCCTGAGCCCCGCATAGACCACTCAGTCCTCCCCTCGACCGGATTCTTTCCCATCCAACAACTCCAAGAAGCGCACACCTACAGTGTGAACCCACCTAGACTATTTCTGTAAGGGCTTCTGCAGCACTGGAGCAAATCCCTAAGGATGCCAGGGTTAGCACATTTTTCAGGTGCCTAGTAGATACTCGTCTGCCCAAAGTACGGAGCATTTTGTCGACAGGGTGTTAGAAGCCCTGAAATTAATGCCCCCAAGCAATCCATACAGTCTGCTGGCGTCCATACGTATAATCTATCCAGATGTGCTACAACCGAACTGACCAGGCTTCAGAGTCCGTTTGATATGGTGGCTCTTGGTGAACCATTATGGTGCTCTCAGATTGCTATGGGGTCGCCCACCGCCATCAAAGTGGACCTGGGTGTTGAGATTTAAGGCACTGGCGTGGAATTTAACAACTCTCCGCAGTCTGAGACTCATGCTTACCGCAGAAGGGCTATTTTTGTTTCATTTTGCCTTTTATATATAAGAGGATCTCAACAAACTGAGGGCTGGAGGTAGGACTGTTTCTGGGAATAGCTACGTCCAGTAGCCAACACAGTCCAGCGATTAACATGAAAGACAGTTGGATGTGTTTTCCACTCTGATGGAGCTACAGTGGGAACTGAGTATAGGTTATTTACTATCAAGTAACCAATTTACCATCAGCTTCTGCGTGAAAGCTGAACTGTGAGAAACAAGAGAAGGGAGGCTGCCCAAGGGGGGTTTTCCAGTGAAAGAGTTAAAAAAAAAAATTGGTTTCCATGGCAACTGGTAAAACAAGAGTATTTTGAACTCTGTGCCCCTGAGGTATTCAAAGCTGATCTCCGCAGCCTTCCGGGTTGACCAGTTATCCAGCTGAACTAGTAAACACCAGGGATCAAAATGAGAGTAAGAGCTCTATCTTTGCCCTCCTTAGTTCTTCGTTTTGATTAAAAAGACAAATACCTGGAGGCGCCTGGGCAGCTCAGTTGGTTAAGCGTCCAGCTTCGGCTCAGGTCATGATCGCACAGCTTGTGGGTTCAGGCCCCGCGTCAGGCTCTGTGCTGATGGCTCAGAGCCTGGGCCCTGCTTGGGATTCTGTGTCTCCCTCTCTCTCTCTGCCCCTCCCTTGTTCACTCTCTGTGTCTCTGTCTCTCTCTCAAAAATAAACATTAAAAAAAAATTTTAATACAAATACCCGTATTCTATCCCCAAAGTCTCTCTTTTAAAAAATACCTATTTTGGCAAAGCACAACAGGGAAGGGCAGAGGGGGGCGGACAGAGGATCTGAAGCGGGCTCTGTGCGGACAGGCTGACAGCAGCGAGCCTGATGTGAGGTTCGAACTCACGAACCGTGAGATCATGACCTGAGCCGAAGTCAGACGCTCAGCCGACTGAGCCACCCAGGTCTCCCTCCCAGTTTTTAAAAATAGGTTCAATTTAATTATTCTCAGGTACATACATCTGGCTCTCACTTTTCCTAGAAACTGGAAGTTGAAGAATCCTTCTGTTGCTCTTAATGAGCGCCTGTATTCATTTCCTAGAGCTGCCGTAACCAAGTACAACAAACTGGGGAGCTTAGAAACGGATTCTCTCACATTTCTGGAAACCGGAAGTCCAAACTTCAGGTGTTGGTGGGATTGGCTCCTCTTGGAGACTCAGAGTCTGCCCCGTGCCTCTCTCCTAATTTCTGGCAGATGCTGGCAACCCTTGGGGTGCCTCGGCTTCAGCTGGATAATTCCAGTCTACCTCTGTCGTGACATGACCGTCTTCCCTCCATGTGTCTGTGCCTCGCATGATGGTCTCTGTGTCCAGTCTCCTCTTCTTCTAGCTTAATCTTAATTACATCTGAAAAGACGCTATTTCCAAATAAGGTCACATTCATGGGTACCAAGGGTTAGGACTTGAACATAGCTTTTGGGGGGACACAACCCACAACAACTGCCTACCAAGCCCCATAAACGTTGGTGTGGTTATACTGCTGGAAGTGGGGATCTAGAGTGATTTGACAAAAAAATCCTAGATCCCAAGTTCTCAACCCATGGCGACGCATACTGTTTCTAATGATGACATCAACATGTTCCTAAAGGCTGGGGCGCCTGGGTGGCTCAGTCGGTTGAACATCTGACTCTTGATTTCGGCTCAAGTCATGATCTCATGGTTCTTGGGTTTGAGCCCCATGTCGGGCTCTGTGTTGACCGCGTGGAGTCTGCTTGGGATTCTCTCTCTCCCTCTCTCTTTCTCTGCCCCTCCTTCTCCCTCTCTCTCAAAATAAATAAATAAACTCTAAAAAAATTCATAAATGCTACTTATGTTGTAATATGTCAACTGCCTCTAACCTTGAGACCCAGCAAGCCCCAGAAATCTGAACTCTCAGTCCTGGTCCCCAAAGCAGGCCATCTTCTCAGTCACTAGGGTGAGTGTAGACCTGCCTTGGTGGTCCCCTTGCCACAGGAACAGCACGTGTAGCCTTCCTCTGCTTACCTGCAAAGCCACTCATGGCATATGGTGCTGTTCTGAGCATCTAACAAAAGGCAGGATGTGGCTTTGTGACATAGCTTGAAATGATCAAGAAAAAATACATTTACCAAAAATGAGCTGAAATAGGATGTCAGATGCTGAGTGTCACTGTACAGGAGGTCAGTGTTTAACGGACGGCAGCCCATCGGCGTTACAGGACTATCTTGAACAATATTTCCAAGTATACGGGCGACGCGGGAAAAAGTAACCCACAGATTGGTTTATAGGGAAACAGAAAGGAGGGGGGGAGAGAAAACCAACTCCGGAGGGGAGAAAAAAAAAGGGGAAAGGCTAAAAGAACATAAATGTGCAAGTGTACCTCTTAAGTCCCACAAATCTACGGGGATTTGTAACTCAGGAAAACCCTAAAGTGAAACACAAATCAAAAAGTGACCAAGAGCCATAATCCACATTCCTAAATAGTTGTCTTTTCCGGTAATGATAAAAGAATAAGACTGTAAATGTATAATATCTCTCTCCATCACTGCAGCTTCTTTCATTTCTTTCTTAAAATATTACAAAGCAAACAAATCCTGCATTCTAATCCATTATAAAGCAGTTCCATATCTAATCAACTTGAAGCCAAAGCCATATGGGCTGTGCAAACATAAAAAAAAAAAAAAAAAAAAAAAGTAACTCTAAGATAAGCGAAACAGGAAATTGGAGGTCGGTGATGATGAAACTGATATCCGAATGGTAATCTGAGCAGTAAAGTCACTAAACCCTTCCTGCTCCATAAACAGTGTCTCGGGATGTGTTTCCTTTTCCCTCCCCCCTGATTTGGCAACAGGTTGCGCCAGTTAGTGCAAATTATCATCTTCCTCCCTCTTACCCCCCATCAGCGCATGTGCCCGCAGGACCCGAGGGCACCAGGCGTTTACATCTGCTCCCGCGAGCTCTGTGTGGTCCGCCCTTCAGCCCACGCTGCCAGGCAGGGACAGACGGACACACATTGGTTTCCCAGCGCCTGCTGCAAAAGCCGGTCCCGACCAGGGCTCCCGACGTCGACACTGGTCACCCTTGGGCGCCGATGGTTTTGGCCCCGGGCCCCGTAGGACGTTTGGCCTCGTCCCTGGCCTCCGCCCTCTAGATGCCAGCAGTGTCTCCTACAGTCGCGATGACCAAAAACGTCTGCAGACGTTGCCAGATGGCCCCAGGAGGGGGAGGCAAATCAGCCACAGCTGAGAACCAGTTGTTTAGAAGGAACTTTGCTGGAAAGAGCTCAAACCATTCCTTTTATTGTTTGTTTGTTTTTTAAGTAGGCTTCACGCCCCGCATGGAGCCCAATGCGAGGCCTGAACTCACGACCCTGGTGATCAAGACCTGAGCTGAGATCAGGAGTTCGAGACTTAACCCACTGACACACCCAGGTGTCTCTCAAATCATTTTCTTTCTTTCTTTGATTCTTTCTTTCTTCCTTTCTTTCTTTCTTTCTTTCTGAGAAAGAGAGCAAGAGCATGAGAGGGGGAGGAGGAGCAGAGGGAAAGAGAGAATCTCAAGCAGGCTCCACAGTCAGCGTGGAGCCCAACGTGGGGCTCGATCCCACAACCCTGGGATCGTGACCTGAGCCCAGATCAAGAGTCAAATGCTCAACCGACTGAGCCACCCAGGTGCCCCTCAAATCATTCATTTTTTTTTTTCAACGTTTATTTACTTTTGGGACAGAGAGACAGAGCATGAACGGGGGAGGGGCAGAGAGAGAGGGAGACACAGAATCGGAAACAGGCTCCAGGCTCCGAGCCATCAACCCAGAGCCTGACGCGGGGCTCGAACTCACGGACTGCGAGATCGTGACCTGGCTGAAGTCGGACGCTCAACCGACTGCGCCACCCAGGCGCCCCTCAAATCATTAATTTTTAATGGTGTTATTTCATTAGCCTTCACAGGGGGAATCCATTATGCCACTTTGGATTTGAATGCCACCTCCTCCATAAAGCCTCCCCTGACCACCCTATTTATTCACACTCACCTACTATTCCCACTTCTTATTTATCATGTTTATTAATATTCTTAATTCCACCACTAAAATATATGCAATTCTGGGCACACAGTGGGTGCTCAAAAAAACAACTGTTCAATACACAAGTGGATGATCACCAAGTTCTGCATAGGTGTAAGCAATGAAGAGACGCACTCTCCACGCGGCCAGGGTGCTGGGTGAGGGGGCTCCAGGCTTCTCTGACTCAGCGAGGCCACAGTCACAGGCTCCGGGGTCTTCCCTTCCTGCTCTGCTTCTCACCCAGCCACATCGACACCCAGTGAGAAAGGAGGTGTGGTCTTCTCCCCATTTCTTTTCAAAAAACGAGGAAGCTTTCCCATAGTCCCTGGGAAATGCCCCTCCCCACCCCACCCTCCGATATCTGAATCCCAAGCTCAGCCCTAACTCAATCCTTTGCAAGGAAAATGGACCGACCTTAACTGGCACAAGCCAATCAGGTTTACTCTTCAGCTGCCCTTGGGATGTTCTCCCCCAAGACTGGAAACCCTGACAAAAGCACAGATGTTGCTACAAGGAAGAAAAGGGAGGGGTCACCAAGTGAGATTGGGCTACTTCCAGAAATGAAGGGACAGGGAGGGTTGGGGCTGTGCAAGTCACAGCCCCCACAGTGTTGTTCTGAGCAACGCTGTCCCTCCTGATGCCCTTTCATTTTTGTTTACATGTCCTGTGTCCTCCTGCACAGGCTTCCTCCACCCTGACTCTCAAGTAGCAATGGCTCATAGTGTTACCTTTCCCTGACGTCTTCAGGACTTTCCTGGGAGTCTCGATATCTTAAGTCTTTCGTGTCCAAAGGAAGCAATCTCTAATGACCAAACATCGGATTAGTAGATACAACCGGTCAGGACAAAAGAAACCTCTAGGTGTCCCTTGGAGGCCCAGCCTCCTCTATCACTTCACTGAGTCAATACAGAATCCCCGCTGTCTGTGGCCAAGTTCTCTGAGGCCTCGCCTGGGTCCCATCACTGCCTTGTTCCCACAGTACATCTAATGCCTGTTCCACGGAGGTACTCCGTGTCTTTGCTGAGTGAATGGACCCACTCCCTCTTCTGGAATCGAGGCTTCTCTAGTGTAGGGCCTCCTAGGCCATGAGATGTTATTTTTTCCTGCTGTTGCCAGGATGTGGCATACCTTGCTGGAACCCTCTGATCCTGTGGCTGGGAGGGGACAGGATCTGAAACCTGGGGATAATGCAGATTCCTACCACCAAAGCCCTTTACACTCCTTATATATGGGCAGAGTGTCCACAAGGAGGCTGACAACCTGGGTCCTTTTCCTGGGGGCTATCCATCCCCCTCCCTCGGCACCCCAGATCATCTGGAGAAGACACTCCTGCCAGGGGAAGTGGACAGTGACAGAGCCTTGGCTGGGGACCCGTGAGGGTCTGGTCAACAACCCAGAGCAAGCAGGCCTGCATTGCTCCAGCTGAAAAACCATCTCCAGTCTTCTGGCATATGCTAAGGTCATGTGGTGTAGTGGAAAGGGTTTCCAGATGGGACCCAAGCCCACAGAGTTACAGCTTCCGTTAGGAATACCTGTGTGTATTAGCCAGGGTTGTCTAGAGAAACAGAACAAATAGGGTGTGTGTGTGTGTGTGTGTGTGTGTGTGGAGAGAGAGAGAGAGAGATTTATTATAAGAAATTGGCTCATGCAATTATAGAGGCTGAGAAGTTCCATGATCTACATTTGGCAAACTGGAGATCCAGGAGAGCCGATGATATAGTTGGTAGGCTCAAGATCCAAGAAGAACCTGTGTTTCAGTTCAAGTCCAAAGGCAGGGAAAGACCCAGCTCAAGACAGTCATGCAGGAGGAGTTGCCTCCTATTCCTGAGAGTCAACCTTTTTGTTCTACTCAGGCCTTCAACTGATGGGGTGAGACCCACCCACACTAAGAAGGGCAATCTGCTTAACCCAATCTACCTATTAAAATGTTAATCTCTGGGTGCCTGGGTGGCTCAGTCGGTTAAGCGGCCGACTTCGGCTCAGGTCATAATCTCATGGTCCGTGAGTTCGAGCCCCGCGTCGGGCTCTGTGCTGACGGCTCAGAGCCTGGAGCCTCTTTCAGATTCTGTGTCTCCCTCTCTCTGACCCTCCCCCGTTCATGCTCTGTCTCTCTCTGTCTCAAAAATAAATAGATGTTAAAAAAAATTTTTTTTTTAAATGTTAATCTCAGGGGTATCTGGCTGGCTCAGTCAGTTAAGTGTCTGACTCGGTTTCAGCTCAGGTCATGATCCCATGGTTTGTGAGTTTGAGCCCTGCATCAGGCTCTGCACTCTCTCTCAAAATAAATAAACTTAAAAATAAATAAATAAATAAATAAATAAATAAATAAATAAATAAAGTGTTGATCTCATCCTAAAACACCCTCGCAGAAATACCCAGAATAATGTTGGACCAAATATTTGGGCACCCCATAGCCCAGTCAAGTTGACACATAAAACTGATGATCACACACTGGCTGACCTCAGGCCAGGGGGTCTCAGTTTACTCGTCTACAAAGTGGGCATAATAACACCCACTTCAAGTGTTACTAGAGGTGAAATGAGATGATAGGCACACGGTGTGGGACATCCGATGCGTGTGCAACGAACGCTCTTTCCCTGCCCTGCTTTCTCTCAGAACATCGACAGCACCTCCCCTGATGGGGCTCTCTGCTGTACAGACTCCTTGAGGCCGGGCCAGACCCTGCTCTGCAGATGGCCTGAGGACTTGATCTCGGCGGCCTCTTCCTGTCCTGGCCTGAGGCCCCGGGTGCATGGCAACAGACCCAACCTGCCAGCCCAACCCTTCGGCTGCCTGCCTCGTGAGCTCAGCCCGCACAACCGTTGGCCGGCACTCTGGGCCCTGGTGCAGTGGAGATCCTTCTGCCACCCTGGGACGCCCATGGTCGCCCGCCTTGCCTGCGCCAGGCACTCTCTGTCCTTTTATAAGCATCTCGGTGGAAGAAAGCTGGTCTGCAGTCTTGTACATCCATAGGTCCTGCAGGCGTGTTCTTCCTCAGACCCACGTGGCCCAGTGTCATCGTGTGTGTCTTCTCTATCAGTTGGGACGCAGTTCAGTTCTTGTGGATTTAGACTACAGCAGCTTAGTTCTCTCTTACAAAGAACTCCAGGGGGTTAGAGCAGCTCCGGTCCACGCGGTCACACAGAAACCCAGTTCCCACCCTTGGGGTCGTTCCCCCCTCCCCAGCGGCTCCCCCGTTGTCTACACGCCTGCAGCTGAGTTTGCACCAATCCGGGCTCCGGCCTGTGGGAAGGGGAAAGAGTACGGACAACGTGAGATGCCAGTTCCAGACCCAGAAGAAACACTGATGTCCCTGCTCACACTCCGGTAGCAGAAGTGCAGTGTCATGGCCACACGTCCCTGCCGGAAGGACAGGAGGTACGGGCAGAAGGTGCTGCCCACTTTTGGTGCCTCCCGCTTCACTTCCCGCTCACGTCCCCAGTGCTGACCCAGACCGCGGGGAAGGAGGGACGGTGCTGTGTGGCTGCGTGCTGTGTCCCTGAGAGGCAGCTGGGCCACCAGGGACCCGGGAGGAAGCACAGGCCTTCTTGGGACACGGCGGCTGTGTGACCAGCACCCTGATCTAGGGATTCTCCGGCCGGGAAGTACTCATGATGAACACGAAACTACAAATAAGTGAATACTTGCTTAATAAATAAGAAATGAAAAATAATGACTCTGAACCATTATTTCACCATGACACATTTCAATCAGCTCCCAACTCCTTAAATCTCTCCTTCTCTCTCCCTCTTTCTCTTTATAAACCTATTGTCCTATCGGTTCTGTACATATTCTGGATCTATCCCATCTCTGTATGTATATCCTGCTGGTTCTGTTTCTCTGGAGCACTCTAGTGCAGGTGTCATTTCTATTTCAAAACTTTCCTCCAAATTAAAGAAACAACTGTCAAGGAGTTATAATGATAAAGTATCACTACTCATTGACAAATCTTCTCTTGTCCTGTACGTTTTAAAATTTTTTTAATTTTTTAAAAATTTTCAGAAAGTTCCAGAAGCTGGGCCTAGGCTCCGATCAGGGGCAAAATGGGTAAGAGAGTGGATGAGGGCTCCTTCTTCCTATGAATTCGAGAATCAGCTCTTTTCCAGCTCCTGGGAAGCCGTCCACTGGGAAGACATTCCCAACAGGAACATCTTTTTTTGTTTAATGTTCATTTATCCATTCTGAGAGAGAGAGAAAGAGAGAGAGGGAATCCCAAGCAGGCTCTGTGCTACCAGCACTGAGCCCAACTCGGGGCTCCAACTCACCAACTGTGACATCATGACCTCAGCTGAAACCAAGAGTTGGACGCTTAACCGACTGAGCCACCCAGGCACCCCCCCCCCCCCCCCCCCGCCAACAGGGACACCATTTGTCACTCTGGGAGTAGCTGCATTTCCTTCCTCATTTTGGCTTTGACATTGCAAAGAATGGGCCTTGTTACAGGGCCACCCTGGCTTGCCCTTATGGGGGAGGACCCCTAAAGAGTTCCAGAGGGAGCATGTTGTCTCCTTGCACCCCGACTGGGCTGCTGGGCTTGGCCAGACGGAACTCCATCAGCGCATCCCTCTACTTCCCTAGCTGGCAGGCCCTCCAGCTGGCCGGGTTGAGAATGTCCACCTCTCACCATCCCCGCATGCCTGCAGATGTGAAAGGCTCACAGAGCTGCCAGAACCAGGAAACACTGATATAGCCCAAGCGGAAGCGCATTTATTCCATCTGTCAGCATTCACAAAGCACCTACTATGTGCCAGGACCCGGGCTAGATGCCGAGCAAACGAGGGCCCTGCCCTCTGGGCAGAAGGCAGGCACAAACCATCTTTATTTATTGATTTTTAATAGTCTCAGACTCCTGGTCACAGAGCGAAGATTCAATAAAGATTTTAAATTGTGTGTGCGTGTGAGAGAGAACAAGAGAAAACGGGAGAGCGGATGAGGGAGTCAGCTCCTGACATGCCCAGTAGGAACCATTAAAAGCAAACCCCCATCGTTAGTTTCTCCAACGACCGTCTCAAACACTTCATTAGGGAGAAAAAAACAACTCGTTTTCCTCTAGAGAGTCGGTACCGTATTGATTTTCAATGTTTCAAACCCATAAACAAACACCCCCATTTATAAAACCCCATTTCACTCAAGAATCGTATGTCTTCATCTCAAACGCACATTTATGCTTCTTGGTCGGAAAAAGAAAAACACTAAACAGGCCTTAGTGACCATTTCATCCAACCTGAGAGGATACAGGGGGGCTCAGCTTTCAGACTTTATCAATGACAAGCGGTTCCACGCTCGGGTGTTATCTGATAGCATTTACAGAGCACAGGAAACGCCGTCAGCTGGGGACAAGGGGAGCGACGGTCACGGGAAGGAGAAGGGGCGTAAAGAAATTGTGCGCAGCGCATTGAAAAGTGGAGTAAAGTCCTTCATTGTCAAAATGAAATAAAATAATAACGGCCTTACAAGTAGTCCGAGGTGAGGGACCCTCCTTCCCAATGAGAGACTCTGTTTATTGCCAGAATTCCACACCAGCAAGAGATTTCCCCAGATGGTTTATTTTAGGAGCGCACCCCAAGAATGCTAACTGAATTACCTTTCCAATGTCCTGCCAGGACCCCAGCCCCAAATGTATTTCTCTACTTAGTGTCTGCCTAACTCTGTGGGCTCAAAACTCCATTCTTAGTAACGATGACCCACAAGCCCAAGGGGCCTGCCTCACAGGCCTCACCAGCCGCAGAATCTCACTCTGCTTCTAACGCTCCTCACGGGCGGCTGCAGGCGCTTCTCGGCGCTGGTACTCTGTCCCACTGCGTCCCAGAGTGGAGGTGGAAGGCAGTGCCATGGTGTCGCTTAATCACTTCCCCATCAGGGGGCCACCATCCGCCGTGTGTGCAAAACCAGGTGGGAGATGTCGTGGCAACCAGACTTCCTGGTCACAGAAGACGGAGGTAACAGGCTCAAAGCCGCTTCAAAGTCAAAGCCACTTCTGTTATTTTTTTAATTTTAGGGAGAAAGCACGCAAGTGTGGTGGGGAGGGAGGGGCCAAGAGAGAAAGGGAGAGAATCTCAAGCAGGCTCCACGCTCACCGCGGAGCCTGACGTGGGGCTTGAACCCACGACCCTGGGGTCATGACCTGAGCTGAAATCAAGAGTCGGATGTTCCACAGACTGAGCCACCCGGGTTCCCCTCAAAGTCACGTTTTTAAAAAAGAAACCACACATACTCCATATGCATATGCTGGAGTATCGTTCAGCCACGAAAAGGAATGATAAATGGGGGGGATAAACCACACTTCCTGAATATTTGGGTCTCTCCCCTCCAGGATAAACATCAACAACTCAGAAATGGGGTGTTTAGAGAAGAACATATTTTTGGGGGGGTGTTCCTGCCCAGCTTGTGTCCCTGATGTCCCCTTAGGAAAATGTGACCAGGGGCACCTGGGCGGCTCAGTCGATTGGGCGTCCAGTTCGGCTCAGGTCATGATCTCGCAGTTCACAAGTTCAAGACCTGCGTCGGGCCTGTGCTGACAACTCCGAGCCTGGAGCCTGCTTCACATTCTGTATCTCCCTCTCTCTCTGCTCCCCTCGCCCCCCGCCACCCCACTCGTGCTCTGTGTCAAAAATAAAAACATTAAACAAGAAAACTGTGGCCATGACAACAGCCTCTTTGGGAAGCCATGCTCTGGCTTCCACATCTGCGTTAGGGGTTGAATGACACACGGTTTCTTGTTTCAGTGCTCGAGGAGTGATGTGGGATGTCAGACGTCACAAGGCATTACATAAAGCTGCACAGAGATGGAAATCGGTACCATGTTTATTTGGAAGTGCCAGTGGCTGCGTAATTGCAATTTGTAGAAACAAGCTATTGGCTGAGAGTTATTTTTCCCAGTCAGGTTTTTGGTTTCTGCCATTTCCAGGGTGAGCCTCGAGTCCCAAGTCCTGTCCTCTGTGGTGACGTGATTTCCCAGTCAGGCTCGGGGATGAGGGGATTTGGTGAGGAGCTAAATCACAGGTTCAGGGGGGGCCCCGCTTTGCCTCACTGCTGCCCCAGAGGCTCCTGCCCCAACTCACCCCAAAGAAGCTCATCACTCAACCCCCAGGTGGTGTCAGAGGAAGAACCGCCATGGACTGTCCACCCTTGACTATTCCGAAGCAGACTTACCAGTTTGGGAAACACTCCGGCTTCTTGCTTCCTTTCCCGCCCCTCTACTCCCTTTTGGCTTAATAGCACCTCTGCAAAAGGGCTCAGGCAAGTCAAAGAAAGGAGAAGGAAACCAAGAGGAACCCTTTTTGCTGCATTTCCCTCTATGAACAGGAGAAAATTTGAAGGCAGAAGGAGGTTACATAGTCTGCGGGGCCTAGTGCTCAATGAAAATGCTGAGACCCTATTCAAAAACTATCAAGAATTTCAAGAAGGTGACAGAAAGCTTCAAACCAAGCAAGGGGCCTTGTAAGCGCTGGGCTCTCTGGGCCCACCATGCCGGCCAAGCAGTGGGGAGAGGGGAGGTGGCAGGAAGGTTGAGACACAACAGATTCAGTAACTTAAGCCCCATCCTGAGTGAAGGGGTCCCAAGTTCTAGGAACAGTACCTAAAAATTGGACAGATTCATCTATCTGTGTTCTAAGCCTGGACTTCACTCCCAAATGGTGAGAGGCGGTAGATTTGGAGAGGAGCTGCTGAGCTGAGGCCAGAATAAGCTGGGCACGAGGCAACTGTGGGACATCCCAGTGGAGAAGTCGGCTGTAGGAAACAGAAGAGCCCATGCGGTCCTCCAGCAGCCCCAGGGCCCACTCTCCTGGCGCAGTAAGTCCAGAAGAAAGAGACAGCCTCCCCCATCCTTGGCAGAATAAAATTCCCCAAATTCCCAAGGATCGTTGACAGAGCCAGCTGCGGTCACCTCCCTGAACCCATCACTGGCCAGGAGACAGGGCATCCTGATTGGCCAGGCCTGGGTCTTGTGCTGTGTCCACATGGCCAGAGGGTGGGGCATCTTGACTGACAGCTCTATCAGAAACCACGGGCTAGGGGCGCCTGGGTGGCTCAGTCGGTTAAGCATCAGACTTCGACTCAGGTCATGATCTCACAGTTCGTGAGTTCAAGCCCCACATCGGGCTCTGTGCTGACAGCTCAGAGCCTGGAGCCTGCTTCCCATTCTGTGTCTCCCTCTCTCTCTGCCCCTTCCCTGCTCATGCTGTGTCTCTCTCTGTCTCAAAAATAAATAAACATTAAAAAAAAAAAAAAGAAAGAAACCACGGGCTATTGGGGATGGTCCCCAATGACAAAGCTGGTGCTTCTACTAGAAAGACAATGGAAAAGTGTGTTGGACACACAAAAAATAAAGTCATCAAAGCCAGCTATAACAACTGAAGCCAAGTTATACCAAAAAGGAAACTTAATTGCATGAAAAATTGGAATTCCTAGAGTAGAGCTAGCTTCAGGGATTCCATGGACCCATGTGTTATCACCAGCTCTCCTACCTATCTAACTACACATCCATCTGTCCATCCATCCATCCATCCATCCATCTATCCATCTCTCTCATGATCCTGCTTCTCTATGTGTATTGTCAAGACACTAGGCTCTGAAGCCAAACTATCGGGTTTAAGTCCAGGTTCCATAATTTGTAGCTGTGTGGCCTTGCGACAATGTATTTACGCTCTGTACCTCAGCTTCTTCATCTGCAAAATGGGGATAAACCCACCTCATAAGACTGATGTGAGGATTAATTGAGTTACTCTGGTACTTTCAGAAGAGTGGCTGGCACCTCCTGTCTGCTCCATAAACATCAGCTCTCACTGTCATTACTACACCTGGGCTCTTTGCATGTGGTTTGGGTGGGTAGGCATTGCAGAAGTGTGAGGAATAGCCACAGATAGCTCCAGGCCTATGCTATTCCATCTCAGCAAACCTCAAGGACAGAGAAAGCTTCAGTCATCCAGCATCTATACATAAAACCTTAGGAAAGGACTCTCGGGCCCTGGCCTTGGTTTCATGCCCATGTCTGGGTTCTGGTCACTCACTGTAGCCAGGGGATAGGATACTAGGATTGACAAAGCAGGATCATGTGTCCATAACTGTGCCTAGGAGTGGGGGTTGTGACTGGCAGTCTTGTGAGAACCACAACAAGGAGATGGCTGTTACCAGGAGGCAGGGAAAAGAATACCGAGTAAACCAAAGCCACAGGTGTCCCTTACACTAATGAACTTTTTGAGGAGACCTCTTACCTCTTCCATAAATAGCTACAGGGTGGGCTGTGATGGGTCATTATTTTAGACCCATTCTACAGGTTCCAGGGGCTTCTGTACCCTGCATGGCTTGCAATCTCTCCAGTCCCTGGCACAATGGCTGACATACAATGAGTCCTCCTTACTGACTCTGCTGTCAATACATGATTATGATGTCCTGTCCTAGAGTTGTTATGAGCTTATCTTCATCTGGGATTGTTTCTTTTGAAGAGATTCTTTGTTGCCTGGTTGTGGGACCAATTTTATGTTATTCTCAGATTAGGAATTACTCATCACACAAATGAGATAAATTGATACTTATAAATGGAAATTTTTTCCCCACTCAGAGTCTTGGATAGAAAAAAAATTTTTTTTTTTTTTTTTGGTCTCTGAGTCTCCCATTCACAGAAGGTGTTGCCTTTGGAGAGTCTTCACTTTATGAAGGTGGTCTAAGTTCCAGGTGTGCTGTCCTTAAGTGGGTGTTAAAACTGAGTGCTAAGACCTAATTCAAGTGACACTCCACCCTGGTAGCTCCTACTTTGGTGACAGATCACTCCCTCTCCCTCTGACTTCCAGTTCCATCCGTGTCTCTAGCCCTGGGATCTTCTCTCTCTCTCTTTTTTTTTTTAAAGCTATGAATTTTTAATTGCTTCGGCTGACCATATTTTATGGGAATTTGCACCTAGAGCTATCCCATACCTGCTTGGTCCACTATGTTGCCAAAGCCAGAAGTCTATTGCAGACACTGAAATTGTCAAATTTCAGGATAATGGAGAAATGGACCAATGACTTGTCATCAGGGAAAATAAGAGCAATGTTTAGGTGACCTGTCAGTCCTATTGTTCTCTAACTATTTGAAAGACAGTATAGAGACTATTATAGATGCCACTCATCTTTCCCTTTCCCATCTGTCTTTCTTTTCTCATCAGCTAAGAGGGAAGAGCAGCCTAATGTCACTGTTGTTAGCAACAATACAGATTGCCATCTAGATAGTTTATGAATCAACTGAATAAACCATGCCCCCTAGACATGGTTTATTCGCCATGCACTACACTGAAGGAAGTGCTTTATATGCAGTATCTCATTTGATTTTGATTATAATTCTGTAGGGTAGCAACAGTATTATGGGTCACACTTTAGGAATGTGGAACCTGTGTGATCCAGAGAAGTAAATCCACAGAGAGTAAATAGGTATGCTGGATTGAAACTCAGGGCATTCAGACTTCAAAGTCTGCCTATTTTCATTAAAGAAAAATAAAAGCAAAACGGCAGAGTGAATGGAAAATGCTGGATCTATTCTGACTTAAATTTCTTTGGGGTCCACAGTCTCCATGTTGTGAAAACACAGCACACTGGTTAATTTGCTTCAGTCCTTCCCCATTCCACCCCTGTATCCTCCTTCTAGCCCAGAACTGCATTAACATCTTTGGCCGGTTTCCTTGGCTTGTCCTCAACCCTACTTCACTCCCACTTACCAACTTCTTTTCTCTGCCATAGATTCAAGCTGCTGAAGCCCGCAATCTTCCATGCTCTGGTTCATGAGTCAATGGCTCATCACTAGAATCTTCACAGGGTAATGAATATCAGTCATGTGCTACCTCTCCCCAGTCTCCCACCCCTTCCCCCAAACGCAAGTCTAGCCCAAGAGCAAACCATGGGTGCTATGTCTGCACCAAAAGGTAATCTAGGTCTTATGGCATGCCCTCACTCCTTCACACAAACACAGAATTAACTGCACCTTCCAGAGACAACACTACCAGGAATAGGCCAATGTCAGAACCGGATTCCAACAGCCACCTTCCCTGGGGAAGGGGTGAGCTTTATATCACAGCAATCTAGAGCCCAGTGAGATCCAGGGAGACCTCAAGAGTACCTGTCCAGGAAATTTTAGGGACTTGGATAAAGGAGGGAAGAGAGGAGACCCAAAAGGGTCTTGATGCCAAAGCATTTCAACACACTAGACGAGAAGCATATGGGTACGTGTTGGTACCAACTTCTGTTGGTCTCTGTAATCCCTGCCCCTCATTCTCAGAGCTGCCTAGTCCTCTTTTCCAATAACTTTCCCTTTTTCTGGATTTGATTTCCCCTCCAAAGCTTTATGCCTCCTCTCATTCATGTCCCAGATCGGAATCTAAAAGAAAGATGTGTAGACACTCCCCCCCACCACTTATCTGCAACAGCACCTCTCCCCAGGCCCCCAACACACACACCTGATAGCTGACAAAGGTAGGCCTCTTTGTTTGTCATTTAGTGGAGACCAATGGCATTTTAAAAGGTTATTTCTCTTAGAGTAAACTGTACAGCCCAGGGACAGTCACCCTGTGAGTTTCTTTATTCATGAATCCTCACTCTTCTTCCCAGGATTGATGGGTGACAGTTCCTCATTCTGGGCCTTCCTTATATATATTTACAGTAGTTTCCAAAGTACATCCTTAATCAAAGGGGCCATGACTCGTTGACACATCTTTGGAATATTACTGAGTAACTCATTAAAATGTTAATAGCTTCTGTCCAGATATATTGATCGTGATGTCAACTATTCTTGGAACAATAAATAAAGTTGATTCTTTAAATTTTATCATTTAACCATGCTGAGTGATAGGTGAGCCAAGGAGTGTCTGAAGGCAAATAAGTCACCTTGGAGGCCTCCAGGTGAACTGGGATCAAAAAAGAAGGTTCTATCAAGCTCTGTGATGAAAAATGTTATGGCAGACAAAGTTAAACTCAAATCCACGGTGGGGGGAAATTCCCCAAATCCATGAACTATGGCTGTTTTTCCCAGGATGTTTCTAAGTAAGCCGAGGAATAGGGTGACTTTGAATCAACAGCCTGGGAAATATCTCCTGGCTTCCCCGAGTGTTCTTAGCATGGATAATTCCAGATTGAGAGGAGCCAGCCAGGCCAGGGGCCATTTGCAGTTTCCCAAGACTAACATCCAGGGTGGACATCTTCTGGTGCTTTGGCCACCTGTCCCTTGCTCTCTGGCTTCTGCCACACTCACCCTTCTACGTTTCTGATCCTTGAACATGACAAATACATATGTCACTGGCCTTCTGCCCTTGCTGTTCCTTCTACTTAGAAACTCTTCCAGCCTCAGATGCTCACATGGCTGTGGGAGGCTGGCTCCTTCATGCCAGTCACTCTCATTCCTAAAGATGCTTCCTGGACTTTCTGTCCTAAAACACCACCCTCCACTCCCAGCCAAAACCCTCCCCAATGGGACCCGCTTGACTTTTGATGACACGTCCCTGTCTGAAGTCATCGTTGTTCCTTGTCGACTTGTTTTTTATGCCTCCTCCCAGGAGGGTGAGTAGGAACCGTGTCCATATTACCCATCACTGTGGCCTCAGGATCAGGTCTGTGTCGGGCACATCGTAGGCACTCAGTAAATATTGGTTGAATAAATGAATGAGCATCCCCTAAAACGAGGGAGGGATCCTGGGATGCCCAGAAGAAATTAAGCCGAGAGAGTCTCTACTAAGAAAGGCAAAGGAAAGCCTGGGAAGGGACAGATGTAGGAAAATCCCCAGGAAATGTTTCCTACTCAGAGGGTGGGGAGGAGGAAAGGATTTAGTTGGGATGCACATCTAAAACTCCAATTACTACTTGGAGCTCAATTCGAGGGGAAAATCCTTTCCATGGCTCCATGACTCAAGCCCTAAGCACCGTGGTTTAAGGGCAAGCTCAAGCCCTAAGTCAATGTTTCTAGAACAAACACCCACAAGCAGAAGTGATTGGGGCCACTGACACATCACACGACTCTCTCAGGCCGGGGTGAGCCCTGTCAGGAACATTATTATCATTCCTGACCATCCGCCATCCCAGCCCTGGCTGCTCTGATACCCCATCAATGGGCCCATTCAGATGGAGCCCCGTTTCGCATATTATTCTTAATAAACATTCATAGTACAAGCCATAATGGCCCTTTCAAGGTTGCTGCTTTGAATGCGTGTTAACAACAGAGTGCCTTTGTGTACCTAAATGTAAAAATACACTGGCCACCCTGTTGATATGTAGCATATATATTTATAAATATTTATCACCAAGTCATGGCTGACATTTGCAAAATGCTGCATTTGAACTAGGCCTCGTTTTTTTTCTGTCTCCCAAGCTGAGAGGCCAGACGAGGTTAATTAATCCAATTTTGCCTAATAATGTGCGGCGTAATGATCTCCATGCCCTGGTTTTATTTGTCAAGGGGGAGGGGGCTCCAAGGGAAGGCCTCTGTGACTCAGAAAGGAGGAGTTTCCTGACTCCAGACTTGATCTCGAGCCAGCCTGGGGTGATGGAGACGTGCCCACAGCACCTTCTGGGGAAGTAAGAAAGAGAAGAAGCAAGTCACAGATGAAATCCAGGGTTCTGGACCAGGGGATAGAGTGACGTAACCAGCTCCTCTCCCGATTCCACCTCCTGTCTCCTGCCCAAGCTGCTAGGAGACTCCAGTGATTCGGAAATGGCATTCCAAATGCACTCTGGTGGCCTTGGCTGGTATGCCTTGCCCCTCGTGCCGTGGTTGGTACAAGAATGGTTGCCCCCGTGGCAAGGGCAGAACAAGTCCTGGATCTGATAAGAATTGGCCAACAGAAATCTGGAGTTCGGGGCCGCCTGGGTGGCTCAGTCGGTTAAGCGTCCCACTTCAGCTCAGGTCATGATCTCACAGTTCATGAGTTCGAGCCCTGCGTCGGGCTCTGTGCTGACAGCTCCGAGCCTGGAGCCTGCTTCGGATTCTGTGTCTCCCTCTCTCTCTCTCTCTGCCTGTTCCCTGCTCGTGCTCTGTTCTCTCTCTCTCAAAAATAAATAAAACATTAAAAAAAAAAGAAAAAGAAAGAAATATCTGGACTTTACAAATCTGATTAAGGCCATGATGCAAACCCTTTGGCTTCTCGCATCGGGTTGGTTTTACAAACCACAGTGCACTGAGGACTCCTTTGCAAACCTGTACCCCAACCAGGGCATCCTGTTCTGTGCACTTTGACCCATATTTACACTTGTCTTCTAACTCTCGAAGCCAGGAGGCATCTAGGTCAGGAGAATATTTCGAAAAGAGGTCTTTCAACCACATCCAAATTCCCCGTATGCCTGCTTGTCGCCACCCAGCTCCAGTTCGAGACTCAGCTCTGCCTCGGTGTTGTGGACACCTCTCTCTTCCCCGCAACGGCTCTCGGTGTCTTAGGAGTCCTGTCAGCCAGCCTCTGTTCCCATCTCCATGTAGGTCCCCAGGTCACAGAACGGACCTCACAGACGGCTGCTCCAAGCTCATCCTGCCTCGTCACCTCCAGGCTTGTCCCTCCCAGCTCTGTGGGGCCAGCAAGGTTTCCATCCCATATGACCCCGCACCCCACATCCACCCTCAGCCTTCTGTTACCTCCATGGAGTGGAAATTAGGCTGCCAAATCCCAACATGCCAGTTCCATTTAACCCTGATTCAAATAAAATAAAGAGGGAAGGGGATCTACTTTAAAAAAAAAAAAAAAAAAAAAAAGTCAGGTGCAGGCCAGAGTCACTTTAGCTTTTAAACCATCCGTGTGCCACAGAGCTCGTCGGCACCTGCAGTCCACTGCTGAAGATGTTTGAGTCACAGACCCCTTCCTCAGCACACCCTCGAAAATTGATTACCAAGTGGGCATTCACTGCACCCATGTTCGCTTCCTCATATTGTACTGCCCACAAAACAGCAATGAACTTGGAATCAAACCTGGAAAAGCATCCTTGACTGCCTGAAAGCTGCATGATCTTGGGCCAGTTACCTAACCTGTATGAAGTAGGGGTCATGAACCTGCTCCAGGGAGCTGTGGTGGGTGCCGAATAAGAGAACTGGAGAAAGCGCCTTGCACGACCGCATTAATTCTCAGCAAATCTCTGTTGAAGCAGCGACCAAGGAAGTGAAAACTAGAAATGCTTTTATTTCTGTTACTTAAATAATATCTTGATGGTTCCAGTAGCTAAATCTTCAAACTCATAAAGCTAAATAAGCATTTGTAAACTTGTGGATGCTGACATTTTTTTTTTAAACAAATGTTTCCCCTCACCTGGATCCCATCACTTTGTGCTATTGGGTGTGTATTTTATGCCAGGCTAGAATCTCCCTGATTACATGTGTAATTAATGCCTATGGTATGATTTGTCCTCGTAGACCCTAAGCCAAGGAGACATTAATAATTATTTATTAATCAACACATCAATGGGCTCGCCTGATGCACCCTTCACATTCTCTCAGCGTCCCCTTCCTCCTGGGCTTTCGTCAGAGGCAGACGAACTCCATCGGGCCCAGGAGGTTCCACTGCGTGATGCCCGGCAGCTTCTTGCCCAGCGTTTCTGGCTCTCCTGACCCTTGTGGACTCTCTGAAGTAGAATGAAATCCACACTATAGGGCGTAGAGTCTGACTTCTGCCTGGCTGGGAAGGAGCTGAGAGAGACAACTGATTGTACAGGGCAGTTAACTCCCCAAAGGGTGGATGTGGACAGAGGGAAGCAGGAAACTGGAGGAAGCCAGGGAGAGAAATGCCTTGTCCCTTTCTCCAACAGACTACTGTTGGGCACAGTGACATCCGTGAAGCCGATGAGTACATCTGCCAAGCAACTGTTCTGACTTCATGGCTTGCTGCAGCCTTGCTTCTCAGTTCCCCTTTCCCTTACTCTCATTGTGTTGAGATTGCATGTCCCAAATAAGGCATTTGTACTTAATCCTTGCCTCAGGCTCTCTTTTCTAGGGAATGAAGACAGATGTTTTAAAAGATGCACAAGTTGAAGAAAAAGGGGAAAGTCTCCTGAATTGACTTGGAAGAGACAGAGGCTCTGAGATTATAAATAAGTCCACTCAGTGGATTTCATTAAACTGCCTGGTGAACACGATGCAATGGAGTGAATGTTTGTGTCCTCCCATAATCTGTACGTTGAAGCCCTATTCCTCAAAGTGGTGGTATTTGAAGGTGAGGTCGTTGGGAGGTAATTAGGTCATGAGGGCGGAGCTCTCATAAACAGGATTAGTGTCCTTATGGGAAGACTCACAAAACAGCTTTCCCTGCCTCCCTCCTTCTCTCCATATTCCTCTCTCCAGGATGTGAAGACACAGCAAGATGGCAGCCATGTGCAAACCAATAGGCAGGCTCTCACTGGGAACTGAACTAGCCAGCACCTTGAACCTAGACTTCCGGCTCCGGAACTGTGAGAAATAAATGTCTATTGTTTAAGCTCCCCAGTTTCTGGCATTTTGTTACAATGGCCCAACCTAAGGTCCGTGGCCAGGCCAGTTGATCTGATCCCTGCCCCGCCTTGGAGCCCAAGTCATCAGAAAAGCAAGGGCACCAGGCTGTGAGCCCCATGTGCCAGCTCACCCCACTGGGTTCTGGTGTAGCCCCAGGAGGAAAAGTCTAGAAAGCCCTGCTTCCAGCTCCTCTGGGTCTGGGACTGAGTCTTTAGCTGCTCAAATTCTGTCAAGAAAACCCAGTCAAGAATAGAGCATCAGAACATTTTCTCTTCTTTGCCTTTTGTTATTTTTGAATAATTAATACAGATGTGGATAGGGCACTGGGCGGCTCGGTCAGTTACGGGCCCAACTCTTGGTTTCGGCTCAGGTCATGGTCTCACAGTTTGTGGGTTTGAGCCCCGCATCGGGCTCAGCAGCTGGCAGTGTGGAGCCTGCTTGGGATTTCCTCTCTCCCTCTCTCTCTGCCCCTCTCCCACTCATGCTGTCTCTGTCTCTCTCAAAATAAATAAATTAACTTTAAAAAGGAAAAGCAGATATGGTCACATAGTAAAGAGTTTGCTCTCGCGTAATGATGAAACTATGGTCGGCTAATGTTAGACGAGCGAGTGAGACAGGAAGAAGGGCTGCCTCTGGACACACTGGCTCTCACTCGCTCTCTCCCTGGGGTAGTCTCATCCTCAACATAGACCTCATCTTATTTTTGTCCATGGCAGAGTGTGTGAGGGCACGCGCCCAGCTGTGTTCCTCCTTGATCAGGCCCCACTCACCACCACCCCACAAAAAAGAGAGAAGAGGGTGGCTTCTGTTAAAAGATCCTAAGTGAGGGTTTTCCTACGTAAATTATCAGTTCATTCCAGAAGCAAATAGGTCTTTACTTCAAGAATAAAAACAGTAACGTGCACCTCAGATGTGTAGCATTCCGCTGTTCTCAAAATTCTTTTCTGGGCATTGAGCAGTGTGATTATAACAACTGCAAAATCCAGTGAGCTCTGTAGCAGACTCCTATTAGGTTGACTCACCTGAAAATTGCCAGCGCTGTAAGTCACAAGTGGTTGGTTATCCGTAGTTTCACGCTGTTGAGTGTATTTGGCAGCCAATGTCCAAATTTGGAGGAGAAAGCAACGCGAGTCAGCAAGAGGCCTGGAGAAGTGAAGGTTAGAAGACGACATGCAGAAAGACGGGGAAGGCAGAGAAATGGCCATTGAGTTAAGTTGTACCAACAATGACCACTTTTCCGAGTAATGGGAATCCGGTGTGGTTTTGAGGTTTGGAATTCGATCTGTATTCTTTCAGCCAGGGAATCTTTTTCCTACAATGAACACATTTTAAAGTACGCATTTAAGTGTCTGCTGACTGATGAATGGACTCACAGGTCAACACAGGCAAGAGGGCTACCAGCACCCCAAAATGAAGGAACAGTAATGAAGAGCAAAAACATGGTGTGTTTGTCTAAGCAATAGTGGAGCTTAAGCAACTGTGGCTTCTGATGCAGAATAATTTGCCAGGTGACCTTGAATGAGACTGTTAACCCTCTTTTTGCTGCTAGGAGAAAGGGGGGATAATACGTATTCCATGCAGGGCAGTTCTAAAGGAGGGTAAACATGATTGATCACTGCAAGTTTGGAAAAGGAAGACGGTATAATAAATACTAATTATAATAACTATTCCTGGCTTCTAAGAAAAATGCCTTTTAAGGAAAGGAAGGAAGGTTTAAAAAAGAAAAAGAAAGGGAAAGGAAAGGGAAAGAGAAAGGGAAGGAAAGGGAAGGGAAGGAAAGGGAAGAAAATTCCTTCCAAAGAGGGCCTCATGAGGCCGTCATGGGGTGTCATGGCCTCCTGCACATCTGAATGAACTCAAAAAGAAAAAGGCACACAGAAAACCCTGTTTTAAAAAATTCTTCTTATATAAATTAATTTCATGTTTCAATTGTCAAATTATCACAGTTTTATATTACTACACTTGGGGCCAAAACTCGCAGCTAAGTATACACTTCTTCATTTTATGTATGTAAATGCTAACTGTAAGCATTTAAAACGTAAACGTCAGAAACTAGCCCCATATAGTAACTCTTACATATATAAGGACAGATATTTTGTCGGCATCCCAGAACCCCTAGCAGATGGTCGTATCCTTGAATGAATTCCCTCAGCTCTCGGTGGCTTCATGACTGCAATCCTACCTGCTACAACACTCCATAGTGCACTCTTGAAGCCAATGAGAACACGTCGCCTGAATTTTCAAGATGCATTTACCAACCCATTAGCCGGTTCTCTACTCCTCCCTACTTCTCCCCAACACGCACGCACCCGGTTTACAGAGTTTGCAGCGCAAACAGAACGTGCTCCCCAGGGAAGGGCTGATTGGTTTAGTTTGCGGGCAGCCCCCCGAGGGGTGGTAATTGACACTTTAACGTATGACATGTTGCATTCCTTCATATCGCGGCAGTAATTGAACGCACATGAAACCCCCCTTGCACTGGTGACCTCGGAGTGTGCCACACACCTGGAAGTAGTGAGGTTCAATTAATGTGTCACCGCCACTAATAGCGGCTACCAGTGAGAACCACCAGCAGCCGTGGAACAAAGCAGAGAGCAGAGCGGAGTAAACCCCAGGACCCGCGGCTCCCCAGCAGACTGCCCTGCACCAGCTCTTAAAATCTGGGCTTTCCAGGAAAACGATTTGCTTTTAATTATGCCAATTAATTTTTACCTAATGGCTTTGCACATCTCTCAGAGTCATTTTTGTGCTAAAATACCAAAACAGTCAACTGAGAGGAAATGACAATTGGCCTAAGTAAATTTTTATGATAACGCTTTTAATGATAATTAAAAAGAAAACAGATGCGAAATTGAATATGATCTGAAAGGCGGGACTCCAACTGAGGAAATGCAGAATTAGTATGATGAATTCCACCTTTTCAGTCTGCCCGGGAGTGCGTGCAGTGCTTGCGATGGTCCAGGGACACTGCAGGGCTTGGTGCAAACTGGTCCCTGCTTTCCCAGATCTCAGGGCTCCGGGCGAGTCGGTACAGTTGGTGGGACCCGCTCCAGGAGACAGAGGTAGGGGCACAGGAGCCCTTGAGGGACCTACCTCCGGATCTGCAGATGGGGAGGAAGCGGCTCCAAAGCTCCAGGAGGGGCCAGAGTCGCCAGGGGAGGGGGAGGGGAGGTGGAGAGACCCGTGTTGGAAAAGGCGGGGAGATAAAGTCGGAGAACTTTAGGGGTGGGGGTGAGAAAGAAGGGAGCCAAGCAGGGGGTGCGGGTGGTGGGGTCTGGAAGCTTCTGGAGGAAGAGCATCACGGGGAGGACCCAGCAGAGAACCATCGCCCAGTCTTCTGGAGGACGGGAGCTCGGACTTGTTCCAGTCTAGACACACTTTTTCCAGACCCGATATCTCTCTTTTCCTTACACACACACACACACACACACACACACACACGGGGAAGGCTGGAAACATTTGCGTATTAGAATTCAAAAAAGGGTAAGGCTACACAGTTTGGGCATATTCTTGGAGGAAATAAAGGAAAATTACACTGCATTTCGTATTTGGTAAATTCCATTTGATCAACAAAACCTTGCGGAGATGCCTGAATGAATGGAAATAAGTCAAAGTTGAAAGGCAATACAGTTCCACAAAATTTGACTTGTTCTCCCCGACCACGTCCAGACCTCTTTCTAACCTGGCCACGCCCAGTCCGTTTTCCCGGGCCCCGCCCAGACCTAGTTCTTCTCTGGCCACGCCCAGTCGTTTTTCTCCCTGGCCACGCCCAGACCTCGGTCTAACCTGGCCACGCCCAGTCCTTTCGTTCTTCCTTGGCCACACCCATAACCAAGTCGTTTTTGCCCCGTGTCATGGACTGTGGAGCGCAGGGGATTGCTTTGGTTCTCCTGGCTTCAGGCTCCCCTATAAAAGAAGGGGGTCGTGGCTTAGGTAAGCATGCACTTTAGCATTTTGGCCGGTCTCCAGGGAGAACAGAAACCCTACAGGACCCCCACTGCTCCCTCCCTGACCACTCCTGGCCCTTAAGCCCCCTGAGGAGGAAGGCCTCCACATGGGAAGCAGTTTAGGCTACCCTAGACATGGAGGTGTTGTAGGCAGGGTTCTGGGTAAGCCTAGCAGCTGCAACACATACATGTTCACCTCTGTGGTCTCCTCAAAACCCACTAAAGCGACAGAAAAACCAACAACAGAAGGTTTGGACAAGAGAAGAGAGGAGAAATGAATAGTATTTTGAAAGGTAAAAATAATAGACGAATGGTATCTGACATAATAGGAGGGAGTAAGTTGAACCCTACCTGCTGGAGGGAGGTAAAGGGGGGAGAATCATAAGAAACAATATTGTCCCTACCATAGAGCTGCGGGAAGTCTTAGGAACTGGGGGGCAACAGGTGTATCTGAAGGCCACAATACAGTGTCATACTGAAAACAGGACTGGTTGAAAGATTGTCCAAGAGTTGTGACACACTCAGGCCCCTTCCTCCAGGGCCCATTTGTCATTCTGCTCCCTGAATGGTGAGCCACTCACCCTCTTTCTGAATGTCTGCTCCCTGCCCGCCCTTCAGAATACTGGCAGTTTCGTCCGACCAGTCAAACCAGACAGACTCAGAGCGCCGGACCCAGCTGAGGGCAGGACACGGCAAGTATGCTGTCTGAACAAGGAGATAAACTCGACCATCAAATGGCATTGCAAAGTCTGGTGCAGTCTTGGAGGGAGAGGCGTTCCTAAATTTGCTGTTTGGAATTCAGTTTGGCCCCTTTCAAAACCAGTGAGCTGGCTGCACTTCTCACTGTCAATCTCCATGTGTCAACATGAAGGAGAGCCTTTTCTGGGCTGGTTTGGATCCCAGCAGAGAGGCAGGTGACACTGAGGCAGGTGGGATTCCGTGCATGGGTAGTGTGCCTTCAGGGCTTCCTTGTGCTATTATTCAAAGAATTCATACCCTCGCCATGGGAGGATTATACGTCCTCACCTCGCACTGGACTTGGCCAATGAAATCCGAGTGGAAGTGATGTGTGATGCTTCTGAGCCGAAGCGTTAGGAGCTACTGCTTTGTAAAGCCATTTGCTCCGTCTCTGCCACAGAACCAGTGAGTCCTGGAGGGAAGCGGGGGCCTGGATCTTCAGCTGGGGTCCCAGGATAAGGACAACACGAGGCAGAATGAACATAGCGTGCGCAAGAAGTAAACCTTTACTGTTGTAAGCATCTTCCGTTTGGGGACTGTTTGTTACCCGAGCATACCGCAGCAAACGGTGACTGCTATCCCACCCATGTTCTGGTCTGGCTTCCAATCCACCCCACAGCCTGTGCCCTCAGGACCCCCTCACCTCAGGGACCCGATGGCTCACATCCTCAAAACCCCCCTGCCAGGCACCCAGAAATACTTGTTCTGCAGCCAGAACCATTGGGCGGGAGAGGGAACCTCTAGGGCCCCATTCAGGGCTGAGAGCATGGCCCACCTTCTCTCTTGCCCTCCCCCTCCATCGTGGGGGCTTCAGTGTTTCATCTTAATGAAGAGGCCATTCCCTCTTTGGCTTTGTGTATCAAGCAGGAGACCCCAGGAGGGGCGCCACATACACATGGGTTGCATATGCATGACCTCGCTCCATCCTTCAGCCAACAAAACTCAGTCTAAAAACCACTTAGGTTCTCTTCCCTCCAAGTCTTTTCTTCCGCTTGAAACGTCAAAAGAAAACAGTGTCCCTGACGCCTCTTTCGTCTGTTAAAGAATCTTTTCCCCTTCCCCATGCCCTATCCATGTGCTAAAGGGAATTTCTCTTGCGATGTCGAACCGAGTGCAGAAATAGGACCGCTCTCTTGAACTCAAAGGACAGCAAAGTTGGATATGCAGTTGAATAAGATACAAGAGGTTCTGTGTGCAAAGGCAAAGGGACAAAGGGAAACAGGAAAGGCTCAGCGGCTGCAGCGAGGAGCAGAGGAGCTACAGGGAGGACGAAAGGAGCTGGAGCTGGTGACAGACCCCTAAGCAGAATCATGTGCCTGATTTGTAGCCCGGGGGCCCCAGGCAGGGTGTGTATGCTGGGGCCAAAGGAGCCTTCGGGTGTCCCCCATTTGCGGAGGTCCATAAAGCAAGAGGAAGTTGACCTTGGCCACCCACCCGGGTGGGTGCCTGACTCAGTGTACAAGGCCCCCCAGTCTGCCCAGCCCTGCGGCCTCCTGGCCTCAGTCCCAGCTGGAATGACCCCCAGGGACGCTCGTGCCGTCATCATCACAAACCTCTCAGCCTCCCCCAGGGGTGAGGCCTGAGCACAGCCTCCAGCATGCCACCCCCACAGCAAAGCCGCAGCCGCTCTGGCACCTGGGGCTGGTCTCGCCCAACCCACAAAGGTTCTAGCCATTGGTGGGAACTACAGTCTAGAAGGATGGAGTAATCGTTGCCCGGGAGAGACAGAGGAAGGAGCCAGCAGATAAATTACTTGCCCTCCCTGGCCCCTCCTCTCCCACCCCCTCCCCCTCCCCAGCCTGTTCCAAGCAGCAGTGGCTCAACAGGGTCTCCCGTGGCCATGCGGCCATGCGGCCGGGCTCTCCTGACAAGCTGTGGCCAGCTGGGTAATGCACTGTCTCCCTTTCTCCCTCACTCTGGCTTCCCTGGGAGCGCACTCCCCCACCCCCCAAAACCCTATTAGCACACAGCTTTGCTGCATGTTCTATCATCTAGAGCAGGGGGATGGGCACAAGGGCACCCTCACAGAGCAGTGAGATCTACCAGAATATAAACTCTAACCTCATCAATTTCCTGGAATGGGGGTCAGAGGCATCGGTATCCGTCTCCTAGGGAGGGTGTAACAAATGACCACAAACCTCGTGGCGTAAAACAACGCAAGGCTTCTCTCACAGTTCTGGAGGCCTGAAGTGTGAGGTCAGGGTGTCAGCAGGGCTGCGTTCCCCTCCCGGACTCTGAGGAGGATCCTTCCCTTCCTCTGCCAGCCTCTGCTAGTCCCAGCTATCCTTGGCCCCCCTTGGCTTGTGGATACATTGCTCCCATCTCTGCCCGGCCCCCCTCCTCCCCACATCTAATCTCTCTTTGCCTCCCCAGGAGCTCCTGCGGTAACCCCGAGGGCCCACCCGGATAATCCAGGATCATCTCCTGTCTCAAGGGCCTGCATCACACCTGCAAAAGTCCTCTTTCCAAACGAGGTCATATTCATGGCTTCTAGGGATTAGGGTGTGGACCATTTCTTAGGGGACCACTTCTCAACCAGCCATGCCGTCCTCACTCTCCTGGCTGGAACGCACAGCAGAAACAGAAAAAAGATGCTGGGAAATGCTAACTTCACCACCAGACAGTTGTGCCGAGAGAGAAACACGGGCAGGAGAAAGGGCTAATGTTTCCATCGCTGGTGCTTAGTGTGTGCGGCACGGGAGAGACCCAACCTTCCGTCTCCACGTCAATGTGTGTTATTTCTTCCTTGAGGGAAACACAAACGAATAATCCAGGGTCGCTGAGTGAAGCGGCTCACTAATGGAAGAGCCTGGCTGGCTGCGAGCCGCTCGCTCACTCGTGATGACCCGGATCCACCCGCCGGGCCTCCCGCCGCCCATTTCAGCCTCTTCGGGCCGAAGGGCCCCCACCCCAGCCACAGCCAGAGTGGAAGTGTCGGTGCCCCCATTTAAAACCCATTTGTGAAAGGCTCATAAATCACACCCTCGGAAAACTCACTCCTCATCATAACTCAGCAGAGGACGCGACTCCGTTCGGAGATTTAAATAAACGTGAGGGTGTAGTGGATTGTTTTTTCAGCAGGGCGTCACATGTAAGAGGATTCTGCATCAGGCTCTTTCAGCTGTTCGCGTTGTTAAAGCCAGGAATAATCGCAGGCTGTCTCTCCAAATGCAGCAGTCTCGATCATCAGACCAAGCAAGTGGCCACTGAACACTTAGTGTGATTTCAGGGGAGCCAGAAAGGCTCAGAAGTGCAATACCCCTCTGACCCTGCAAAACAACCAGATCAATGTCCCAAATTCTGCAATTAGAGCTTCCTTCCTTTGGATGTGCTCCTGATCAAAACACTAATATTGCTGGAATGGGTCACTCTTTAAGCATGGTTTTATTTATACATTTACCCTAGTATTTTCTCAGAGCAAGTGTTGTGATGGGCATACAGGATAGTCCACCGGACAGGACAGGGAGACAGTGCTGAGGCTGGAAATGAGTAATCAAGGGCCAGGCTGGGTCCCGGGCTATGCCTGGAGAGGGTCCCTTGTGGCTTTAACTTTAAAGGTGAACTAAAGTGTAACCTTGCGAGGGGCGCCTGGGTGGCTCAGTCGGTTGAGCATCTGACTTTATTTAGCTCAGGTTATGATCTCACGGTTCATGAGTTCAGGCCCCACATTGGGCTCTGTGCTGATACTTAAAAATAGAATAAAATGCAACCTTGTGTCCAGGGATATGTTCCTGCACCTAGATCACCACCTGGTAGGCACCAAAGTTCCTCCATTTATGAGCAGTGGGATCTAAGAGGCTGCACATAAGCCCATTTGTTCAGGTCCAAAATGGCATGAAACAAGTTACCAGAGTGTGTCTGTCCACATAAGTTAAGTTGCACAAAAGAACTGTCTCCAGACCATGAGAAATTAGGTACTTTAGGGCGGAATTCCTCCCCAGCAAGATCTCAGATGTGACATATTTCTGAAGGTTGAAGAGATTTGCAGGGATACGATAAAACAGACACAGACAGATGAGGAAAAACTGAGTCGGGGGTGGGGGCAGGGAGGGAAGGAGGATAGATGGGTGTCACCAGGTTTCTGTGAGCAGAGGCTAAGCAGGAATCACCAAGGGCTAGGGCAGGGGTGCCCTGGGGTTGGTTGAAAGGCAGAGAGATCAGACTGGGGTATCTGGAAATCTGAGAGGCAGGAACTGAACCTAAAGTGAAAGGGAGCGGTGAGGCTGCACTGCGGTAGAGTCCCATAGGGGGACCGACATCTGGGATTCTTTTTGTAGAAAAAGATCTCGAAGTCCTGTGGAATGATCTGGCATGGGAGAAAGGGGGCTTCCCCATCTATTGACAAAAGGACATGTGGACTCTCTTTGGAGGAAAGGTTCCCCAAGTTTGTTTGCAGGCATCCCACAAATTAAGACTAAACACCACCTCACAAACAAAAATCAACAAATATTTGGGAAGGCAAGTCACTGTGAATGAAAGCTAATAGAAACAAGAAACCACTTTAGAATCCCAAGGACTATAGATGTGGTGGCAACATTGTGCAGAGTTATGCATAAAAAACATCTAAAAGAAGAAAAGACACAATGTGTGAATAAACAACAGGACCATGAATTGGTAGAATCAAGGGGGGGAGAACAAACAGAACTTCTAAAAATTAACAAGATAGCTGCTGCAAAAAAAACGCTACGGTTAACTAAACCATAGATTACACTCTTAAAGAAAGAACGAATAAGCTAGAAGATATATCTGAGGAAGTTATCCGGAACACAGCAGAGAGAAGAGAAGAAAATATGACAAAGTACAACAGACATAGAGGACAGAATGAGATGGTCGAGCACAGGGGTTGGCACGCTCTGGCCCAGGTGCCGCCAGCTGGCCACCTGTTCTCACAGTAAACTTTTACTGGAGCACCACCACCCTCATTATTGTTCGTATTGCCCATGGCATCTTTCACACTACCATGGAGTTAAGTAGTTGTGACAGACACCGTATGGCCTCCAAAGCCTAGAATATTTACTCTCCGGCCTCTTACCAAAAAAAAAAAAAAAAAAAATTGCCCCGGTCTAAAATGTGTGTGTGTGTATGTGTGTGTGTGTGTGTGTGTGAGAGAGAGAGAGACTGGGAACCCAGAAGAAAATAGAGAAAATTAAAAAGAGGGGTAGGGGCACCTGGATGGCTCAGTTAGTTAAGCATCCAACTCTTGGTTTGGGCACGGGTCATGAGCTCACAGTTGGTGAGTTTCGTGAAGACTGCTTGGGATTCTCTGTCTCTCCCTCTTTCTGTTCCTTCCCCACTCTCTCTCTCTCTCTCTCTCTCAAAATAAACAAATAAACATTTGAAAAAAATACTAATCGAATACAACAAGATATCAAATGAATGAATATTGCAACGAAAAAATCATAAAAACGAACCCATGCGGTTAACTATGTGCCCCAGGGCCAGAAACTTGGCCACTAGGTGGAACTGTAGAAACAAAACAGCATCTCATTTATGGGCAATCATGGGCATCTCACACCACAGAGAAAAAAGCGCATCATATCTGAGACAACCTAAACCAGGGTCAGCAAAATAAAGGGAATCTCGTGACTTTCCTCTGTTTCTAACTCCCAAGCAAAAACAACTTGATCCCAGACTTCTGTGGTGCTGCCATTTGGACATCTGTCAGAACCTTTGTGGATGTGACAATCATGAGACAAATTGGGTGTTTTTCTACCATACACAGACTAACCACAATTGCAGTAGCTTGGTAGTTTTGTGGAATTTGTTTCCTTTAAATTCCTGTTGTATTTTGTATGATGATCTCGTCCTTCTAACCCCTGGACAATCTTGCAGATCTTTTTCAAGTAAGCTTCATTTCTAAATGCCTTTGTCTCAAAATCTTCCATTTACAGAAGCCCTGAACTCAGGGAGAGCAAGTAGACTGGAAGGTGGGGAAATAGGAGAATTAAATGAGCATCTATATGCTGAACAGTAATGTTCCCCCACTCACCTCCCAGAACACTGGATATAAGGCAATTTTCCCTAGGCAGGAAATTGGAGGATTTGTCCCTGAAGAAACTAAATAGCCCCAGTGAAAAGACATAGATATTGATAATTGGGGCCCCCAATGAGAAAACCAGATAACCTCTCAGTCACCCTACAGTGAAGCCCCACTGCCACATGGCCCGCCTGAATCCATAGGGCTTCGAGTCAGACTCCTTCTCTGACATGCAGACAGATCAGGACCTTTCCCTTTTGCTTGTTTTTGTTCTCTGTGTTTTCCTCTGTTCTGCTTTTTTGTTTTGTTTTACCATATAAGACACCATCCTCTAATATCATGTTAGAGACTTTTTTTCTAGCATTCTAACAAGATGGCAGAAAACAGGGGGAAAAAAGATAAATGTAGGCAGCAGAAGAAAACATCAAAAATTTATATAGCAAAATTCTCCAAGAGAATACAATGCATCTACAAAACAAGAATACAGTGACAGAAAATAGGGCACCGCCAGAGAACAAAAATGAGGTCCTAGAAAGTAATGATGTACTAACTGAAATGAAAAATTCAATAGCTGGATGAGGGAGTTGAAAAAATATCCCAGAAAGTAGAACAAAATGTCAAAGCGACAAACAAGAGAAGAAAGTTATAAAAGAAAACCAGAAAATCAGTGCAGAAGTCAACACCCAAAAACAGGAGTTCTATAGAAGACAGACAAATACAGGGCGTCTGGGTGGCTCAGTCGGTTGAGCTTCTGACTTCGGCTCAGGTCATGATCTCACAGTTCGTGAGTTTGAGCCCCGTGTCAGGCTCTGTGCTGACAGCTCAGAGCCTTGAGCCTGCTTCAGAGTCTGTGTCTCCCTCTCTCTCTCTGTCCCTCCCTCGCTCGCACTCTGTCTCTCTCTCTCACACGAAAATAAACAAACATTAAAAAAAGTTAAAAAAAAAAAAAGAAGACAGACAATGCAGAGAGTGAGAAATCAACAGAGAAAGAATACCCATAACAACTGTCATCACCAAAGAGCATAATTTTCCATATGGAACGGCTCAAAACATATCCAGCATAATGAGTGGGGGGGGGGGGGTGCAGGGGGAAGGAACGCCTCCACCAAAGATTTTTTAAATTTTTATTTTCTTTTTTATTTTCAGAGGAGGAAAAATGGTATAATTTTTAGGAATTAGAATGACATCAACTTCTCAACAGCAACATTAGAAGATGGAAGATAGTAAAGCAATACACTTATAATTCTAAAGAAAAACTTCCAATCTAGAATTCTATAACTAGTCAAACTAACAATTCAAGGGAAGATTTCAAGGGAATTCAAGGGAAGATTTCATTCTTTTTGATGGCCAAGTAGTGTTCCATTGTGTATATATATACCACATCTTGTTTATCCATTCACCAGTTGATGGACATTTGGGCTCTTTCCATTCTTTGACTATTGTTGATAACACTGGTATAAACATTGGGGTGCATGTGCCCCTTCGAATCAGCATTTTTGTATTCTTTGGATAAATACCTAATAGTGCAATTTCTGGGTCATAGGGTAGTTCTATTTTTAATTTTTTGAGGAACCTCCATACTGTTTTCCAGAGTGGCTGCACCAGTTTGCATTCCTACCAACAGCACAAAAGGGTTCCCCTTTCTCTGCATCCTTGCTAATATCTCTTGTTCCCTGAGTTGTTAATTTTAGCCATTCTGACAGGTGTGAGGTGGTATCCCATTGTGGTTCTGATTTTTGTTTCCCTGATGATGAATGATGTTGAGCATCTTTTCTTGTGTCTGTTAGCCATCTGAATGTCTTCTTTGGAAAAGTGTCTGTTCATGCCTTTTGCCCATTTCATCATTGGATTATTTATTTTTTGGGTATTGAGTTTGATAAGTTCTTTATAGATTTTGGATACTAACCCTTTATCTGATATGTCATTTGCAAATATCTTCTCCCATTCTGTCAGTTGCCTTTTAGTTTTGTTAATTATTTCCTTCTAGGTGCAGAAACTTTAACAAGTTTGAAACTTTAACAAGTTTGAAACTTTAACAAGATGAAGTCCCAATGGTTCATTTTTGCTTTGGTTTCCCTTGTCTCCGGAGATATGTCTAGTAAGAAGTTGCTGTGACTGAGGTCAAAGAGGTTGCTCCTGTTTTCTCCCATAGGATTTTGATGGTTTCCTGTCTTTGCAACAACATGGATGGAACTAGAGTGTATTATGCTAAGCGAAATATGTCAGGCAGAGAAAGACAAATACCATATGATTTCACTCATATGTGGAATTTAAGGAACACAACAGATGAACACGGGGAAGGAAAGGAAAAATAAGATAAAAACAGAGAAGGTGGCAAATCATAAGACTTTTAAATATAGAGAACAAACTGAGGGCTGGTGGAGGGGAGGTGGGTGGGGGGATGGGCTAAACGGGGGATGAGCATTAAGAAGGGCACTTGTTGGGATGAGCACTGGGTGTTACATGTAAGTGATGAAACACTGGGCTCTACTCCCGAAACCAATCCTGCATTGTATGTTAACAAACAAATTTAAATAAAGTTTTTTTTAAAAAAGGAGGGAAGAATGAAGACACAGATATGAAAATTTTCAAAAATGTGTCCTTCCAGGCATCCTTTCTCATGAAGCTAATTGAGGTTGTGCATCACCAACTGAAAAACAAGCCAAATAAGCCAAAGGGATGAGAGGAAAGAGGGGAACAAGGTGGGGAGGGAGGGAGGGGGAGAGAGAGCGAGAGGGAGAGAGAGAGAGAACTAACACATGGGAGACACAGGATGTCAGAGCCCAATAGGGTTTCATGAGAAATAAGTTTCTAATTTTTTTTTCAATTTAATTTTAGAGAGAGAGCAGGAGCAGAGGAGAGGGGCAGAGTGAGAACGAGAGATAATTTTAAGCGGTCTCCACACTCAGCTCAGAGCTTGACATGGGGCTGGATCCCATGATCCTGGGGATTAGGACCTGAGCCGAAATCAAGAGTTGGGACATTCAACCGATTGAGCCACAGAGGCACCCCAAGAGAAACAAGGTTCTATAGAGTCTCAAAGCAGCGCCTTCACAAAGTACTTATTACAAGGGGAATAGGATTTATTTATAGTGGAGAAGCCTTAATCAAATGATTATAATCAAACCATTATAAACAAATGATTATGTCACGTTAGTCAGATGATCAGATTTCAAACCAATGGGCAGTGAAAGACACACGTCCTGGATCTAGTCATGAAAAACAACAGACACAAAGGCTGAGGAACTGTTTCAGTTTAAAGGACCCTAATGCAAGGTGACAGCTAAATGCAACATGTGATCCTGGATTGGGACCTGGATCCTGGGGGCGGAAAGGTTATAAAGCACATTATTGGGGAAATTGATGAAATATGAATATAAACTTCTGGATTAAATCATAGTACTAGTGTTACAACAGTAAATTTCATAATTTTAATAATTGTATGGAGGTTACAGGAGGGACTATTCTTGATCTTAGAAAATTCACACTTCAGTATTTGGGGGTAAAAGGGCATAATGTCTATGGCTTATTTTCAAATGATGGGGGGGGGGCAAAGTGATAACCAAATAAGACGAAATGTAAACAATTGGTAAATCTAGGTAAAGGGGTAGGAGAGCTTCTTGTAACACTTCTGTGAGTTTGCAACTATGCACAAATTAAAAGGTACAAAAAGTCTCATTCACTTCATTCAGAGTTCACTCTCATCAAAGTTTGCATTTTATGGTTAAAAATGTAGCTTTACCGGGGCACCTGGGCGGCTCACTCCGTTGAGCGTCTGGCTTTGGCTCAGGTCATGATCTCACCATCCGTGAATATGAGCCCTGTGCTGGGCTCTGTGCTGAGAGCTTGGAGTCTGGAGCTGCTCTGGATTCTGTGTCTCCCTCCCTCTCTGCCCCTCTCCTGCTCACGCTCTGTCTCTCTCTCTCTCTCAAAAATAAATAATAAACATTAAAAAGATTTTTTTTTCATGTAGCTTTACCAACAGAATAAACAGACTAAACTGTGTTAACTATAAACAAATTAAATAAAATGTGTTAACTACGGTAGAAATACAATCAAAAACTTAATAAATAAATGAAATGCAAAGAAACTGAGAGGTTATATAGCATCTACCCCAATGTAGGCTGCAAGCAACCAACTTCCCTATGCCTCACTTTTCCCATCTGTAAAATGGACTAATAACAGTATTTACTAGCTTATGCTATAGTTTTTGAGGATTATGTAAGTCGAATGTGTAGCAATCATACTACTTTATGGAAAAGCTCACTCTGAGAAACATACCTTACAGACATAACTTCTCCCTTGCTCTGGTATCTCGGCACACAAAGTGATACTGTGTGGCTCATTCATGGAGGTTTTCCTTTTCTAGGCCTGCTACTAAGATTCCTATGCAGGAAGGTGACAAGAGCCCCATATAGCTCTGAGATGTTCCACTAGTTCCTAAGTCCTTTTCCCCCAATTATTTTTCTTTGCATTTCAGAAGCGTCCCCAAGCATCCGTGTATATACAGAGAACAAAGGCAAGCTTATGGGCATGTCTCTGTCTACACCCAGGACAAAGGAGCAGGTGGGGTGTGGGGGAGACTAAGAGGCACAGCCCGCAGGAACGGGGCTTCTGAAAGCGACGCACCTGAGACATTCACCTGGCGGTCCGCAGGCATGAGCCTACAATAAAAGAAATGCCATATTTGACTTCTATTTCCATTTATGAAGACGTATCAGAGCACACTTGTTGCTAAGAACTACAAAAGCCGGATGACAGACAAAAGCCGCTGTCTGAGTGCACCAGAGAGCGACGAAGATGCCAACTGCACAGACCCTGGAGTGGAGAGAAATGGCGGAAGAAACACTAGCCCCAGCTCTGTCCCTCGGAACCTCTTCCCGTCTGAAGCACAGGCCACACGTGATGAGTGAAAAGCAGCGGCCTGAAGTCTACATCGGTCTCTTTTTTAAAATTTTTTTTTTAACGTTTATTTATTTTTGAGACAGAGAGAGACAGAGCATGAACGGGGGAGGGTCAGAGAGAGGGAGACACAGAATCTGAAACAGGCTCCAAGCTCTGAGCGGTCAGCATAGAGCCCGACGTGGGGCTCGAACTCACAGACTGCGAGATCGTGACCTGAGCCGAAGTCAGAGGCTTAACCGACTGAGCCACCCAGGCGCCCCTACACTGGTCTCATTAAGCTGCGAAGAAAAAATTAATTTGGTTTAGGACAGCCAAGATAGCCAGTACCTGGGGGGCAAAAGCCCCAGGGAAAAGAAGAAATTAGAAGAACTGGAGAGATATGAACTTGACATTCTGCGTGGCTTTTGCTTGATGTATTTGCTGCCCAGACCTCATAAACAAATCAGAAGGTGGCTTGTAGACAGGTTAACAATCTAAGCAGAACTTTCAATAGCTTTGTGGATTAAATAGTGTACCCCCCAAAATCATGTCTTCCTAGAACCTCAGCAAGTGACCTCATTTGGACATGTAACTAGTGAAGTATCTTGGGATGAAAGTCTCCTGATTTGGGGCGCCTGGGTGGTTCAGTCGGTTAAGTGTCTGACTCTTGATATCAGCTCAGGTCATGATCTTACGGTTCCTGGGATCGAGCCCCGTGTTGGGCTCCATGCTGACAGTGAGGAGGCTGCTTGGGATTCTCTCTCTCTCCCTCTCTCTCTCTCTCTGCCCCTCCCCTGTTCTCCTCCCCCCCCCCCGCCCCTCCCCTGTTCTCTTCTCTCTCAAAATAGGTAAACATTTAAAAACAATTTTTTTTAGGGGCGCCTGGGTGGCTTGGTCGATTAAGCATCCGACTTCGGCTCAGGTCATGATCTCATGGTCCGTGAGTTCGAGCCCCGCGATGGGCTCTGTGCTGACAGCTCAGAGCCTGGAGCCTGTTTCGGATTCTGTGTCTCTCTCTCTCTCTGCCCCTCCCCTGTTCATGCTCTGTCTCTCTCTGTGTCAAAAATAAATAAACATTAAAAAAAAATTTTTTTTTAAACCTATTTTTTTTAAATAAAGATAATCATAAAAAAAGAAAGTATCCTGATTTGGAGTGAGGCCTAAGTCCAATGACTGATGAACTTATAAGAAGAGACAAGGACACAGACACATGCAGGGGAAGGCTGTGTCACAGCCGAGGCAAGACAGGATTCTTCCCCAGAGACTTCACAGGGAGCATGGCCTGATGGCCCTCGATTTCTGGCCTCCAGAACCGTGAGAGAAGACATTTCTGTTGCTTAAGCCACCACGTTTGTGGCCATTTGTTATGGCGGCCCCAGGGACATGACACAAGTTACACAGGGCTGGACGTGCAAATATTAGAATCCAAGGCCTGCCAGAGAGGAGGCGTCCTAGCAAATACCCCACACTTTCCACTGAGACCCCAGGAAGACTGTACTAAGAGAGAAAGGGAAGTCAGGTTTGGTCCGATTGGGAGGTATACTAGCTGAGAAGTCCCCCAGACTGACTAAAGACATCAAAGCGGGCTAAACACAAAGAAAATTATTTGTGGGCAAATCAGTAAAACTGATCAAACGCACACACACACACACATGCTGACAGGTTGAGAGAGAGACCACAGGAAAAAAAGAAAAAGTTTGATGGCTTAGTACCTTCAATGTCAATGTAAATTTTTTCCTGCTTTTTGAATAATAAGAGGCTTCACATTTTTATTTTGCGCTGGGTCCTGCAAATCTTGATGGCCTGCTTCTGTTTATACCTCAAGGCACAGCCCAGACCAGCTGATGTCTCAGATATAACAGAAAGGGAAGGGGGCGGAGTCCACTCAAAAGGAAACACACACCTGGGACTGTCCTCTGGAGGAGGTCAGAAAATAGCAGAGCTGGGGCGCCTGGGTGGCTCAGTCAATTGAGCCTCTGACTTGATTTCAGCTCAGGTCGTGATCTCACGGTTGGTGAGTTCAAGCCACGCTTCGGGCTCCGTGCCGACAGTGCAGAGCCTGCTTGGGATTCTCTCTCTCCTCTCTCTCAGTCTCTATCCCGCTCGCACCCTCTTTCTCTCAAAACAAATAAATGCACTTTTTAAAAAAGAAAAAAAGAAGAAAATGACGGATCTGGACAAGTCTACTTTGCAGCCCCCGGCTTTTGCCTGTAACGCACTCGTGAAATTATGCACAGGGGCCAAACGTAAGCAGCCTGAACAATACAGGTTCTCCTGTGGATATTTTTCTAAATTTGTAAATAGTTTGGTAAGTATTTCTAAAAGATAAGAACTCTTTTGAAAATACGTAAAGTATAATATCATTATCATACCTACAAAATTGACAGCAATGTTTTGACAGCATCAGATATCCTAATTCTATCCTCCCATCTTTTAAATTTGGTTTTTTTAATGTTTTTGTTTATTTTTAAGACAGAGAGAGGCAGAGCATGAGCAGGGGAGGGGCAGAGAGAGAGGGAGACACAGAATCCGAAGCGGGCTCCAGGCTCTGAGCTGTCAGCACAGAGCCAGACGTGGGGCTCGAACTCAACGAACGCGAGGTCATGACCTGAGCCAAAGTCAGACGCCCAACCGACTGAGCCACCCAGGTGCCCCCTATCCTCCCATCTTTTATATTTGTCAGAACGTTCCTAGGGAGATAAAATCTCCCTCGTTAACTAATGTGTTTACCCTTAGAGGCAATTCTACAGTTGTATACGTTGTAATGTATATGTACGATGTTGTACAATTCTAATGTTGGTTTCAGCATGCGTGTTCTTTATTATTGTTCTTTTCCTTCACAACTGAATCCACAGTTGGGCAGTTCAATTTCTTGGGGTGCCTGATTGAGTCTAAAGACCCACAGTATCACCACACCTAATGATTCCTTTCGGATTCTACCGATCGCATTCACGAGGGCTATAATTTCCTTTCTTCATTTGCCACTGACTTTTCTTTTTTCTTTTTCTTTTTCTTTTTTTTTTTAGTAACCTCTACACCCAATGTGGGACTCAAACTCATGATCCCAAGATCAAGAGTTGAATGCCCTTCTGACTGAGCCAGCCAGGTTCCCTCCGCTAACTTTTCTTAATTAATTGGGGAAGGATGCAGTAAAATATCCAAAGAATTGAGCAAACCTCACAGAACGAGCAAAGAATACAAGCTGCTGAAGGTGCTCTGCAGGCTAGCAGGAGTCACCACCAGGTAGCAGGTCAAAGTCGTCCTTCATCGCCTGAGGTATCTGAGACCAGGTGTGATGGGTGATGCCCAACATATGAGCAGAAGAGAAAATGTCAAATGCGTGGGAGTCAAGGGCACCTGTGACCTGGTCACGTAAAGAGCACAGACTCTCTGAGAAGGTGCACAGATCCTCTTATGCCTCCTCAATGTGTGCTCTGCTTTGCTGGAGCACACAGTGACACCAGTGACAAACCGGTGACACCGGGGGACAGCACAGAACTTCCTCATTTTCTACCAGGATACCAGGACAAAAAGTGGATAGACATGGAAAGCTCTGTGGATATGCACTTCCTTAATCCGAGTAATTGATATTCAACCTATGTATCTTTCAACTCAGAATATCCAGGGACATGCGAGTATTTTGTTTATCTTACGGTTATTACTAACAGCCTTTTAGCATCTGACATTGTGAGTCGAACTCATGTTTAATGAATGAACTCGGGGAAAATTTGACTGATAGGAGAAATTACGAATTCTTCTAAGGTAGAGCTCGTAATCCTCAGACTTAGACTCACAACAGCAAAAATTCTCTCAAGTAAATGTGTAAGTAGCAAGTTTCTACAAACTGAATTAACTCACCAAGGACTCTACAGGAAAAGGCACCTCTCTGAGTGAGTAATCTTGGCTCGTGCTCCTCCTGACCCATTAAATTGCACAAGGGCATCAGTCATTGAAAGCTAAAATTAACACTTCACAGGTCTTGCCAGAGAGTTCTGATATCTCCAGTGGGAACTTTCCGTGCTCTTGTGACAGCCCAGCATCCACTGGTGTTGCCATAGGAAAAAAAAATAAGAATTGGGTTTCTTGCCTTGGTTTTTATAGCAATTTCCACATGGACAGCCTGCTTGGCCTCCGATGATAACCCCACTCCGGTCACATTGATTCAACAAATATTTACTGGCCATCCGCTATGTGCCTGGTACAATGTGGGTGTTGGGGGCAAAGAGGTACATGGGATAGACAGAGCATGTGCCCCAGGGCAGTGAGATCTGGCCCCCAGACAGTCTCAGTACTTACTGGCCATATGGTTTGGAACCAAATCTCAAAAATCATGTCGATTCCAGGCACTGGAAGGGTTCCTAGTGAAAGCAGCCCTTTACACTAAGTTAGTAAGAGCTGGATTAAATCCCAGCTCTGTCCCTTAACAACTGTGTGGCATGAACCCGTGGCCACTTAGAAATGGTCAGAAAAGAAGCCGCAACAGCTGAAATGGGAGAGCGGGAGGGAAATATAAGGGAAAGCACAGGTTATAATTTCTTCTTTTCTTTAATCAGGGTGTCACTTTCACGTAGTTAAATATAACAGGACACATGAGCCTAAAGTCTGCTGCTTGATGCAAATTTCACACGAATCTCATGTTACCACCACCTAGATCAAGATATAGAACATTTCCAGCACCCCAGTAGATACAATTTTTTTTATGTTTATTTATTTTTGAGGCAGAGAGAGAGTGTGTGTGTGAGCAGGGAGGGGCAGAGAGAGAGAGAGGGACAGAGGATTCAAAGTGGGTTCTTCGCGGAGAGCTAAGAGCCCGATGTAAGGCTGGAACTCATGAACCTATGAGATCGTGACCTGAGCCGAAGTCGGACGCTCAACCGACTGAGCCACCCAGGCACCCCCAGTAAATACAGTTTTTACAGTGAAAATACCAAAAGTCAAATCTTGGGACTTGTGTGAGTTTAGCACATCTGCCCTGTTCACTTCAGAGCCGCTGAGAGGTGGAAATGAGTTTGTAGTCTCTCTTCCCATCCTTCTGCTGACCCAAAGGACCACGTATAGACTGGACTGCTGGACATAGGTGCTGACAGAGGCTGTAAATCTGGCTCGGAATAGAGTTTTAATGTGTACTAAGCTAATTGGTCAATCCAAAAGGATGCAATCTACGATCTTGCCCTCTTCTGAATACGAAATTGAAATGTCCTAGTTACCCAGGCCAGATTTTCTTCGTTATAAAATTTACTAACTATTCATCATAAAATTGCTACATGGTCAAAATAAAGGTTGGAGGGAAATACCAGCATTATTCACAGCAGCCGGAAGGTGTAAACAACTCAAATGCCCATCAACAGACCCATGGACTATCCATACAGTGGATGGGCTCTCCGTACAGTGGAATATTTGGCTAGGAAAAGGCATGAAGTACTGATATACACTACAACGTGTATGCTACAAGTCTGATAACATTATGTTAAGTGAAATGAGCCAGATACATAAGACCACATGCTGTACGACCCTATTTCATATGAAAGTCCAGAGTAGGGAAATCCATAGACAGAAAGTAAGTTAGCGGTTGCTTAGGGCTGGTGGTAGGGGCAGGAAGATAGGGAATTAATAGCTAATGGGTTTTTTTTGTGGGGGGAGGCGATGAAAATGTCCTAAAATTGTGTGTGTTGATGGCTGCACCCATCTGTAAATATACCGGAAGCCACTGAATTGCACATTTTTTTTGTTTTTGTTTGTTGTTTATGGAGAGACAGAGCGTGAACAGGGGGAGGGGTAGATGGAGAGGGAGAGAGAGAATCCCAAGCAGGCTCCACACCCAGCACAGAGCCCAGCTCGGGGCTCAGTCAGACAACCTGGAGACCACCACCCGAGCTGAAATTCCGAGTGGGACACTCAACCGACTGAGCCACCCAGGTGTCCCTGAATTGCACATTTTAAATGAGTGAATTTAAATGAGATGTGAATAGATCTCAGTAAAGCTGCTGTTTAAAAAAGAAAGGCAACAAAAAGTACACCGAAAGATCACTCATGGTCTTCCTACCCAAATATACTCACCATCAACACTTGAAGGGATATCTGGTCTCTCTCTCTGTAGTTCTGTTGTTTTGCTGGTGATCATACAACATTTCATAGTATTGGCACACTTTCCAACACATGCCGGTCAGGATTTAGTTGTCGATAACAAATTGATTTAGTGGCCGATAACAAATTGTCTTTTTGGGGGGACAGGGGGCAGAAAGAGATTTAATGAAGGAACTCTGGTGCTTCCAAACTACGGGAAGTAACTTCAGGAAAGACTGCAGGACGGGCTGGCTGAATCCAGCATTAGCTTCCAGCCTAGGATGAAAATACCATCACTGGAAGTGTTGGCCTCAGCACAACGCTCTTGGGTCCCATGCTAACACTGACACACACACACACACACACACACACACACACACACCAAAAACATATTCACTGGGGCACCTCGCCCAGGTAATGCGCTAGGCCCTTTACACTCACTATACACGTCATTCATTTTTTAGTCAAAACTCATAATCTCCTTATGAGGTAGCTATTATCCCCATTGTACAGATAACAAAACTGAGGGGGGGTAAAGAGGAGTCAAATCCACACGTGACACCACGCCTGCACCCTTAACCATTACACAAATAATCAGAGATGGAATCAATGGCTCAAAACCCAGGGACATTTCTAAGGCACACATTAGCAGGTCAGATTCCCAATCAAAGCATTTATCAGGACTGAGAATGGCCTCAAAGGCAGGAACTCACTTTTATCATGCAAATGTCTGGCTAGGTGCCTGGCACTCTGGGCCACCGGATGGATGTTTCCTGAATGAGTAACAGCTTGTGTGCAGGCAGGAGTGCGTGAGGGCTCCCCAACTCAAAGAACTGCATTCCTTTTGTCGGGTAAAGTACAAGCTGCTTCTAAGTCAGTCCAGCTCTAGACTGCAATGAATAATGAGTGCCTGGGAACACACTGCCCTTGATCCCGGTGTTCCAGCCACCCTCACATGGGTCCATGGGCCCATGACTTAGTTGACTGTGAAGAGTCTAAAATGACCTAAGACGGTGCCTGGATGGCTCAGTCGGTAGAGCATGCAACTCTTGATCTCGGGGTTGTTAGTTCAAGCCCCAGGTTGGGTGTAGAGCTTAAAAAAAAAAAATATATATATATATATATATATATATATATACACACACATATATATATGTGTGTATATATATATATATACACACACACACATATGTATGTATATATATGCATATGTAAGTAAGATATATATGTGTATATATATGAATGTATATATGTATATATATAATGATCTGAGTAAGTCACACTACAGTGCATCCGGGCAACCACAATGGCTCTGGAAATTGTATCTATTCTTTCAGGTATGTAAATGGGACCATTTCTTAGGAAGGGCAACTGCTTCTTTGGTTTGCATTATTTAATGCAATTTAAGTTAACCAATTTAAGTTAACTGTCCTATTAAATGCTGATTCTCCATAGGAACATTAGAAATGGACATATACCGGCCCGGTCCACCAATGCTCCAAGTAAGTTAGACTATAAACCCAATACTTTTGGAAGCTGCATTAAACTGGTGCAGGCCAGGGGCGCCTGGGCAGCTCAGTCAGTTGACTATCCGACTTCAGCTCAGGTCGTGATCTCACGCTTCGAGCCCCATGTCAGGCTCTGCGCTGACAGCTCTGACCCTGAAGCCTGCTTCTTATTCTGTGTCCCCCTCTCTCTGCCCCTCCCCTGCTCACGCTCTGTCTCTGTCTCTCAAAAATAAATCAAAAGGTTTAAAAAAATTTTTTTTAAACCCAGTGCAGGCCACTCAACAGCCTTCACAGGCCCTGCTCTACTTTGCTATCAGGAAGTGGCTGTACCCACATAACTACCACCTTAAGAGGTTTGTAACTCCAAAACCTTGGGACCTCCGTCTACTGCTTTTCCCGGCACAGCTAAGTTTCAGAACAAGATGGTCTGTTTTGGGAAATTCACCGCTGAGGGGCTGAAAAACCTGTTGAACACCAACTGATCTATCACCAGGTGGGTCTAAGTTCTAATAGGTTCATTCTATCTTTCAGACTCTATCACATGGGCTTTCCAGTCTTTATTTCCCCTAAAAAACAATCTAAGATTATTTAAGATTATTTTAAGATTGAAGATAATCTTAAGATTTAAGATTTTCCTTTTCGTGCTATCTTACCCACCTCTAGGATTGTACTGTGCACGGGGTCTTGGAAGAAATGGAATTCTAACTTTCATTATCAATACACAAAATACCTGGAGAAAGCACTGATGTTCTTTGGCTCCCATCCCAGATGCTTCCGTCACATCTACGAATCTCTATCAGGTCATCCGGGCACAGAATAAAGCTGGGAGGTCACATTACCCAGCCAGCCCTTAATGATTTTATTTATTCCACATGGCCTGAAAACATGTTTGAACATTACTTGCCATAATTTTTCTGGTGATTTCCATGCATCATTTGTTTTAATTATGAATAATGTCTTTAGAGACACTCTGAGAAATCTCACCCCCCAGTTCCCTTCATGAACATCCCATAAAGTATCTAAAGTGAAGCAGCTTCGATGACCAACACGGAAAATCAACTTGAAAGCATGAATTCCTAAAAGATCCATCAGTCACCTTTGCTGGGAACGAATCTCAAGAGTCATGCAGGCAAAAGGTTGCTGAGAGATTCAAGAACAAACAAAACTGGAAAAAGACATTCACTGTCAAATAAGGCTCAAAGGATTTTTGTACAAATATGAGTTTTCTAACTACACTTGGAGCTTTTTCCTCTCTTTCTTTCTAGCTGGGAATTTTCTCTGGGTGTCTAAAGCATTGTCTTTCCACTCTCAGCTGAAGGGTTGCAGCTTTTTCAGGATTCGCAATGGCTATGGCACAAAGGACCCTTGCCCCCTGGCTCAGTCCAGGCCATTCAGCAATTAAAATATTTGTGCAAGATAGTGAGTGCGAATTTCCATTTCGGGAACTTACGTTCAAATAGTCCAACTGCTGGACCTCAAAGGATCAAGTAAAGTCCAAGCACCCTTAAAGAACAGACAGGGAGGGGTCGGCCCCCGGGGCTTCAGCGGTGTTGGCAGGTGCGGCTCCCCTGGCTTCCTTCAGCTCCTTCGTTTGTCAGAGTTGACAGCTTCTCCAAAACCGTGGTGTAGACATCAGGCTAAACAGAAATACAAACTCATTAGCTTTCAGTGGAGCACCCTTGATGTTGCTGAAACAGGGAGGTGTTTTCTGGTCAGTTATCTTAAGTAGGCTCCAATAAACACGAAGATTATTTGCGCATGGTTAATAACGGCGTGAATCTTTTCCCTCCCTGGCCTCCCAACTACCCAGGAAGTAAAACCCAGTCGCATATGAGCTTTGTAGTGTCCACTCCCTTGTTTAAAGTGCTTAAAGGGGGTTTGGGGCCGTCACTTGTGCCCCTGCAGTGCTGACACTTCCCAAACAAGTGGAAAACGGTGCCTGTGGCCTCCCTAAGCGAGTCATCGACTACCATGATCCAACCCTGCCGTTGCCATTCGCCTCTGGGCCCTTCCTTACCCCGTACTTGCTTGCACTTATTCTAAAGTTAGATTTCTCAATAAACTCTTCCAAGTATCCACCTCTCTCGTCCCCACCCCCACGCCCGGGGCAGGGGCGGGTGATTGGTAGCGCTTCTCCAAAATTAACAGGAAGATTGCGTGGACACCCGCCTGGCTGAGTTGGTAAAGCACGGAACTTTTGATCTTGATGTCCTGAGTTCAAGCCCCACCTTGGGCAAAGAGCTTACATTAAAAAAAAAAAAAAAAAAAAGATAAAATTAAAGCGAAGTTGAAACTAGGTCTCTCACACCACCGTGATTAACCGGTTTAATTGGCCTTGACCTTGGGAGCAGAGTAGCACCTGCACAATTCCACTGAGTCACACAGGCGCCCTGACCACCCCTCTCATAATGAAGGAAACCAGAAGTGACCCCTGAATGTGCAAATCTGCACAGCCAGCACGGAAGGTGCCCAAGGGCTCACCCGCCTGGTTCAAAATCTTCTGTGTGTGTGTGTGTGTGTGTGTGTGTGTGTGTGCATGTGTGTGTGTGTGTGAGAGAGAGAGAGAGAGAGAGAGAGAGAGAGGCACAGAGTATTCCATAGTAAGATTAAATCATGTCTTTGTCCATATCCGCCTGGCGGAAAGAGCATTAGCGCAATAACCAGGATTAGCTTGTTTCTGCCCTCCAAAAAACGAAGCCAGTGCTGGAGTTGGCAGTTAAAAATATTCATCAGCCACACAATTTGAATCTGCCTTGTAACTAGTTTATCAGCTAACCGATGCTTTTGCCAAGGAAAATATTCTTGGATTGAGAAAAATTGCTAATTTTTAGTCATTAGTTTTATATGAAAACGTGTTTTACCCCGTGCCTTCTCCTCCAGAAGATTCTTCTCTAGCATCTAAAAGGAATTCTGTCTTGGGGCAGTTAAACGAGGGCAAGCGACAGTGGGGGTCACCAGTCCCGGACCACGGGGGGCCTCCCACCAACAAGGCTGTGCCGCCGGCAAGAGAATTGGATTGCGGAGCCGGACGAAATGCGCGGGAGCTGGGAGCGGTCTGCGGGGCTTTGGAGAGGCCCAGATGAAAGCACCAGCCTTTAATTCCCACCAGATATCCCTCACCCAACGGCACCGCATCTGTCCTCTCCCGCAGGCCTCCCGTGCGCCCCATCTCCCTCTGGTCCTCACTTCTCGCGTGTTAAGAATCTGGGAGGAGGGAGGGACAGAGTGGAGGCCGAGCAACCCGAGTGGGTAGGGTGGAGGTGTGCACCCGCTGCCGGTGCCAGGGCGGGGATGATGCCTTGACTGCCTCAAGCAGGCACGGGAGCGTCACGCACACCTCCCAGCACACACAACCGCACGCGCCCCAGCGTGCCGCGCGCCCCCGGCCCCCGGGCGAACCGAGGCCCACCCGCTAGTACACTGCGCCCCCGCGCGCTCTTGCACCTCCCGCTCCGCGTACAGTGCGCCCCCTCCGTGCGCACCGCACCCCCCCCCCCAATCCCTGAGTGTATTGACTCCCACCACCACCCCGTGCGCTCTGATCTGCCAGCGCTCGCTGAGCCTTCAACTCTTCTCGCTGATCGAGCCCCTCTGGCGGCCGTGCGCCTTGCGCCCCCTTCCGCCAACCTGCGCACGCCGCGTTTCTAACCACGCGGGGCCGCCCGGAGACTTTGCGCGCGAAAGAAGCGGGACGCCGCCGCAAACTGTCTACAACTAACTCTTCCTGAGTCCGCACCCACGGCGGTGAGTAGGAGTCCCAAGTCCTTTCCGCAGAATTAAGAAGACCTGTAGCGTCGGAGAAGCCTGACTCTTGGCCCTCTCCGGCCGCCGGTGTCTCCGGGTGTGGCCCGCAGCTCCCAAAGCCGGGCTTCAGTGCAGGGTAGGGACAGTTGGAGAGGAGGGGTCCTGCCACCGCCTCCCTGCCTGGCCAGATGCGGTGACGTCTCCAGGCCGGCTTGGGCCCGCGGCCGCTCAGATCTGAAGTCCGGCTTTGGCGCGTCCAGAACCCCGACGCCGGACTGCTCTTTGCCGTGGGCGTCGCCTCTTTCTCCTCCGTGGAGGGAAGAGTGTTTTCCTGGACACACACCTCTTGGGAAACCCGCCTACCACGCCGGCCGCTGCAAGAAAAGAAAAAAAATCTTCGCAGAGCAATAAAACACTCACACCCCGGGCCGGGGCGGCCTCGCGTGCCCAGGGCAGGCTGGAGGGGGCTAGTCCAGCCCGCCCGCCGGCCCGCGGGCCTTTCTCTCACTCTCTCTACCGAACCACGAATAAACTAGCATACCTCTCTTTACAGATTTGTTTCGATGAGGGGGAAGGTTCCCCAATATTTGCTTTGCTTTGCAAACAACCCCGTTGTATTAATTAAATGAAACGAGTTTATGTCCTCAAAGTACTTATTAACCCTGGTCTGTAGTCAGCCTTATATCAAAGGCCTGCTAGAAAAAAAAATTAAGCCCATCAGGTTTGTGCTCTTTGATGTGCAGAAATATTTATCTCTGGTGGATAAGATTTCTTTCGTTTTTTTTTTTTTTTTCTTTAGGGGAAAATTTTGGTTGATGTTTTTGAAAGGCAGTTTCAGGGCAGTTGTTAATGAACGAACTGATTTTCAGATTTCAAGGCGGTATATAATTGGTATAACCATTGAGGAATTTGGGCGCAAGCCGGACTAGTAAGACTCCTCCAGCTCAAAGGTTTCCAGGCACGACCCCCAACTAGCTGGAGGCGAAAAGCGATGGCTTTGCAGGGGAGACGATGTGCAATCTCTTCCCAGAACTGTGATCTTGTGATCTTTTTCTGTGAAAAGAGAACAGCGGAGGCTTCAGGCTGCTGGGTCCTGGAGGAGGTCGCTCAGCTCCTCCCTCCCTCTCTCTCTCTCTCTCTCTCTCTCTCTCTCTCCCCCGCCAAGGATCCCTTCCTGTCCCTGAGCTCGGATCCAGAGCTCTGGGCCCTGCTTGAGCCCCTCCTTGGAGAACACTGGAAGTCTGAGTGCATTGGGAGGGGCACGCCCAAGTCCTCCCCACCTCTTTTCAGAGAATGGAGAGAAAGTGGGGCCCGGCTGGGGAGACAGGGAAGGGAAGTGCCAAGGAGGGGCTACCCCCTCACCCACAGGTAAAAGTAGAAGAAAAGAGTGGACTTCTTCCATCCAAATCTGATGCAGCTTCCCTGGCTCCCTGTGGCCCATGCTCAGGGACTTTGCTAATCACTACAATTAATTACCAGTGGCACTGTTTTTGGTTCCCCTGAATAAATAGACAGTAGCTACTCCCTTCCTAGGTCAGGAAGCACTGCCTCCACCTGAGGCCTCCAGACTCCGGTCTCAGAACCCAAAGTCGTCCTAGATAACTGAGTCTGAAGAAAAGGACTGTGGTCTTTTCAAAATCCCAGAGAACAGAGTACTTAACAGCAGGCCCAGATAGGAGCCCAGAAGATGCAAATTAGCCCCCACAGCCTCACGTTGGAGTGCCTCCTTCTCTTGCCCCCGGCCCCAAAATTATGCCTGAGGCACCACACGGAGGGCCAGATACTCAGCCAGGAAGGGGGTCCCTGGACCCGATACACAAGGGCGGATCTGCCCAAGTTACTGCCCACCCAGCTGAAAGCAAACGCTTTCTCCAACGGAGTAACTTCCAGTGAAAGACATTTATTTAAAAAAAAAAAAAAACCCCAAAGAGATAAACTTTTCTTCCTCTCCTTGGAAATACGTGAGCAGGACCAGTTACTGTCTAGACCTCTGGAGGACTGGAATCACTAGGAAATTGCTCTGGCTACCTCTAATTTCTTTTAAACAACCAGCAGTGGTATTGTAACTATCGGCTGATCCTTTCTGAGAGTAGCAATGACTCCAGGAAAAGTTGATGCTGTCTCCATGGGGCTTACCCAAGGAAAGGAGCGGAAAAATCGAAGTACTCTTTCGGACAGCTCAGACCAAAAACGCCTCCCAGCCATGATAGTCCTAGACGCGATGCTAGATGCTCGTGGGACCTTCTGCAGTAACTGTATCTTGCTTGGAAATCGAATAGATTGGAATGGCCGTAGTCCTGGATTTTCTATTGTCTCGTTTTGCTTCAGTGGTTGAAGTCCTCCTCAGACACCACTTCAGAGGGTCGCTACCCTCTCCCCCGAATCTAGTGCTAGGGACGGGAGGACTTTTCCTCCAGTCCCCACATCCTTAGTGACAAAGTCTCTGATCCTCTTCTGCCACTGCGGCAGCCTCTCCGGGAGCCCCATCCCCGGTAGAACATCTGCGAGTTTCCCCCTTGATCTCACTCGAAAGTCGGTTTCCGCGGGGGATGGGCCTCAGGTAGGCGCGGGGCGCGGCCTGGGGAAAAACAGTTGCGGAGCATCTGAAGCGGAAAATCCAAGCAGATGTGGGGCGGCCTGGGCCCGCCCCTTTCCTCTTGGGGCCTCAATTTCTTCCAGATCGGTTTCCTAATGGAAACTTTCTAAGAGGTGGGGGGGTGCGTAAAGGCGTGTTGGTGCACCTCCGTGAGCCAAAGCCTGAGAACCAGGACTGGGAGTGGGGGCGCCTGGCGAACTGGCGGTGATCCCGAAGCCTGCTGACCTCAATGTGTGTGTGTGGGGGGGGGGGCGGCTTCCCACCTGTCCTCTTCCTGCCCCCAGCTTCTCTTCATTGTACATTCTGCAGGCTCCTTCCAGGCCAGCAGGGGAACTGCTGTTTGTGAATGATGCCTGGACTTCAGGGTCCTTCGTGCAGCTATTACTTCTCCCCTGCAGGCCAGACTCCATACTCTGGGCGAGGCAGCTGGATTCAGCCCCAAAGCATAGACCAGGAGGTACTCCCGGCACAGGAGCCCTGGAGCAAGGGGCATGCCGCAGGTGTCCCAACCAGTGGGTCAGTCTAACTAGCACGTCTTAAGTGTTTTTCCCACTTGTACACAGAGCCTGTGGGTGCCCTTTCTAAGTGTAACAGGGGTCCCAGGCTTTGTCCAGTAAAAAGAACTCTGGAACAGATCCCACAGGGCACACACGGGGTGGTGGGGAACGTTCTTCCTTCACTATTCCACGCTGACACCACTATTCTTCCCACCTGGGAAACTTCGAGGTCTGCCTCCGAGCACCTGGGCACTTTCGGTGATGGGGATACGCGAGGGACACACGCGCGCGCGCGCGTGTGTGTGTATCTTGACTGGATGTGTGTTGGGGGGAATTACGATGCCCGCCTGGGAGTCTGCTGAGTTAGGCTTTAGGGACTGAAGTGTCCTACACCCGCACTTCAAACGCCCCGTAATGCTACCGCTCAAGCCCCGAGATTCGAACCTGTTCTGCGGATCGGAGAACAGCGGCTGCCGCCGTGAAGATAAGATAACTAGATCTCAAGTACACTTTCCCGCAAAATCCGGGAAATCTGGTTTAAGGAAAGTTTCTGTTCTTGTTACTTGTTGGGTTCTCCCACTTCCACTTAGCGGTGTTTCGGCGATCTGAGTAATCCCTTTCAAGTCCCGGAGTAATTCTCCCGGGTCCGTAACTGAGGATCGGAAATCGTGGGGGTGAGGAAAGCGTTAAATCCTCCCGGAGCCAGGGAGGTGCCGGAGCGCACTCACAGGCGGCCTGCCGCTGGCTGCGGCGGGGTTCGACCGGCAGTCCCTACCTCGCGGAGCCCCTTCTCCGGGAAGCCACAAGACGACAACTGCGCAGTCAGGCGCGAGATCCAGGGCAGGGAAGCGGGCCGGCGCCCTGCGCTCGGGTACTGCGTATCCTTACCGCTCGCGGCCGCCCGGACTCCTCCGCACGCACTGCTGGAAACCGGAATTTGCTCCTAGATCCAAAACCCCAAGGGAAAGTGCTGAGCTCCGCGTTGCGGGGGTGGGGGGCACCAACTCCGAAATTCGCGCTTCTCAGTGGCTTCCGAGCGCCGGCCCCGCTGGCAAGGCCACCTGTGGCTCCGGCAGGGCGCGGGGCAGGTGCGGGCACAGCTGGAGTGTGCGCATGCTGTCTTGCCCACCAAGGGAGCTAAGGCGCATTCAACGTTGTCGCACCTCTGCCCTTCAAAGGGACTCCTAGAGATGGTCAGGGGCGCCCGCTGCAGAGTTGGTGGCGGTTTGCCCGCCGCCTCCCCCCCCCCCCCAGGCGCGGGGGGAAGGAGGCGGGTCCCGGGTCAGTGGGTGCGTGGAGCAGCTGGCTCCTCCAAGGGCCTGGAGGGAGAGAGGTGGCACCAGAAACGGAGATCCCAGCTGCGGAGCCCCGAGGCCCTGGCGTGTCTCCTCCCCGACCCGACCTCAAAATCAGGGGCCCCATAGCCGGGCAGTCTGCGGCACGCGGCCGAAGGACCCGCAAGACCCGGTGCCCTGCGTCCACTGCAGCTGCCCTCTGACCCCACGTGCGGGGGAAGCTGGCGCCTCCCAGGGCGCGCGTCCGCACGGTAGCCTGGGCGTTCAAACTGCTAGAACGGTGCGCGTCTGTGCGCCCGTCGCGACCCGGATTGGAGGAGGGCCCTTCGGGGTCACAGGAGCGGAGCTGCGGGGGTGGCGTGGGGGTGGGCAAGAGGACTCTTGCGGTCCAGTGCGGTCCTGAGGGAAAGCACCGGGACGCCCCACGGCCGCCTCTCCGACTGCTCCTCCCTACTCCAGCTGCCCCCCGGCCCACCACCCTGGCCCCCGCCAACGCTCGCTCGAGGTCTCCCGCTCGCAGACCCCCCGGCCTGAAGCACCAGCCCCAGCCGCGATTCCCCGAAATTCCGGCTGCGCCGAGCCCGGCTGCGGGAATGGGTAGTGTCGGGCCCTGTTCCCGCCGCCACCCTGGGCGAGGCCTGGCCGCTAGGCGCAGCTCCCGGTCCCCTCCTTTCGTCTGGCCCGCGCGTCCCCGCGGCCTCCAGCCCCTCCGGGGAAAGCACCGATCTTCTTTCGCTCTCGTGTTTCGGGGAGAGAAAGGGCAGAAAGGTCACTTCCGAGCCTCTCTCTCCCTCCCTTTCCTGAGATTGGGGGGGGGTCTTCCCTTCGGGGCTCCCCCCCCCCTTTTGGCCCTCGGCCCTGCAAAGTGCGGAGGTGAGGGCGCGGGACCAGCGCGGGCTCGGAGGATTGGGTCCACCCCGGAACGGCACTGGCCAGCGGGTCCATCCGCCTCCCCTCGGCCACGCGCGCCCAGGACCGGTCGGGGAGCAACGGGGGTGGTCTAGGCATCACTCCCCCACTTCCCTCCCTCCCTCGCCCCTCCCCGCCGCCCGTCCGAGCGCCCAGGTCCCGCGACCCGCTCGCAGGAGCCGGTCCCCACCGCGCGCCGTGTGCACTCACCGCAACTTCCTCGAGGCCGGGAGCGCGCGGGCCTCTCCTGGGAGAGTCCCTGGAGGCAGCGACGCGGAGGCGCGCCTGTGACTCCGGGGCCGCGGCGGGGTCGGGAGGCGAGATTCGCCGCCCCCGCCCCCGCCGCGGTCCCTCCCCCCTCCCGCCCCCCTCCCAGGGCCGCGGCTGCCGAGTGCTCCGCCCGAAGGCGGGTCCGCCATAAACAAACGCGGCTCGGTCGCACGTGGACCGCGGAGCTGCTGCGGCTCGCGACACATCGCGGGCTCCGGGCGCCGCGTCTCCAGGCAAAGGGAACGGCCAGGGAGGGCAGGAGAGCGCGCCCGGGCAGGGCCCCAGCCGCCTCCGCCCCAGCTCCCCTTCGCTTCCCTCCTGCTCCATGGCTCCGCGGCCGCCGCCGCCCATGCCGCCCTCCAGTCCGGAGGGGCCTCGCGGCAGCGGGTACGAACACTCGGCCAAGGACTGAGCGGCACCGCTGCCTCCTCGCTGGCCGCTCTCCACCCCCCAAGGAAAGCCGAGGCGCGGGAGACTAGGAGAGAGAAAGGAAGAGCGAGCAGAAGCGAGCGGGAAGTCGGGCTCAGGGCACCGCGGGACAGTCCAGCCCGGGGGAGGCTGCGCCCGGGGCGGCGGAGCGCGGAGCGGCGCCGCTGGGTCGCGCGGAGCTCCGGGGCCCAGCGGCTGTGGAGAGGCTACTCGGTGCCCCAGGCCGGCCGCGCGCACCTGCCCCGGGCGGTGCCCCAGACTCACCTGGACCTCGGAGGCCCCTTCCCCATCCCCGCCGCTGCAGCCGGAGCGAGGCTCCGCGGGCCTGGAGCACGGCTGGGTCTAATATGCCCGGAGCCGAGGCGCGATGAAGGAGAAGTCCAAGAATGCGGCCAAGACCAGGAGGGAGAAGGAAAATGGCGAGTTTTATGAGCTGGCCAAGCTGCTCCCGCTGCCGTCGGCCATCACCTCGCAGCTGGACAAGGCGTCTATCATCCGACTCACCACCAGCTACCTGAAGATGCGGGCCGTCTTCCCCGAAGGTGAGGCCGCAGGTGGGCGGCCGAGAGGGCTGGGCGAGCCCGGCAGCCTCGGCCCAAGCGGGGATCTGGAGCTGGCTTGGAGGGCCAGTGCCAGCGCGTTTGGGGGAGGCCGCGCGGGGAGCCTCGGCTCCTGCTGGAGAGAGGAGACAGGACTTGTCGCCGGGTGAACCGGGCCATCTTCTGGTCCAAGCGTGGGCCAGGTGAACCAGGAATTGTTCTGTGAGCATGCTAGCCTATTCTGGTTTTCCTGCCTCCCTTCTTGTCTTTTCTTTCATTTCTTTAATTCCCTTTTATTCTGTCCTTCTTTCATTACTTGCTCTCTTTCCGCGGAGGGGAAGTGTGTGCACCCCGACCAGGGATAAGACGTACTTGCTGATCCTGGCCTGAGAGAGAGCAGAGTGCACCCAGAGGCCTAGGCCTGGAAGGCCCTGGCTGTAAGCAGGGCACTTGTTTGAGGCCGGGGCCTTAGATTTGGGACTCTGGAGCTGCATCTACTTTGCTCACCTCCCCTGGAGGGGGGGGGTGTGGGGGTAGGGGGAGGGCTGGGCAGAGCAGGGTAGGAGATACCGAAAGTAGGTGAGCCGAACCCCCACCCCACCCCCCACAGGAGAGAGGGGCAAATAGTACGAACATGGCAGGCAGGCCTGAGCTTAGTCTTTTCCTGATTGGAATTATAAACCCGGAGGGGCAGGTGCCATGGTGGACACGGGTCACCAGGACCCTTGGGTCCAGCAGACTCCTGGTGTGACGGCCAGCATTCCCTGCTAGCACATGGCCTGCGGGTGACCATGGCTGCCAGGCTGGGCACTTCTGAGAAGCAGGGCCATGGAGGCCTGGTCACCACAGCATTCCTTCTGGTGTCCCGGTGCTTCTGAACCGATCACCTTTCAGTGGCTCTGTCCCCAGCCAGGGTTGCCTGCAGCCTGGCGTGAGAGATCCTGACACTTGGCCGGGACACTCTGCACGGGGACCTGTTGGGCAGGACTGAGGAGCCGGTAGGGCTGTGGAGCCCCAGAAGCCGGTGGGGGAGTAGAGACCACTTCAGCGGCAGGACACCAGAGAGTGGCTGCAGTGCAGCGACAGGTGTCCTGTGGGCACAGGGTGCTTCCGTTAAGGCAGTGCCGGGCCAAGTGATCGACCAGGAGTCGGTAAGCTTGACCTCTGTGTTGGTGGCCCCAAAGCCTGTTACATGTAATTGGCTCTGGGTCTGGAGCCACACTTCACACTAGCTCCCCAGTGGAGCTCAGGGGGCCTGTAGGCCATCGTGACCTGCAGCCCTGCACCCTGCAGACAGTGGGCGGGGGATCCAGGGGCCACGGAAGCAGTAGCCCGGCTTAGCCCTTGCCTCCCAGCTGGGGCTCCAAGCCTCCAGGGCTTTCCTCCCTGGTGCGGGAGCCAGTGACCTGTGCCTCCGCACCGGTCGACACACCTTTCCTTTTCCAACCCCGGTATACCGAGGGGCCCCCACTCAAGCTCCTACTGGGAGCTGTCTAGCGGGTGGTCGCTCTCAGTCTGCCCAAGGGTGACCTCTCCACCAGAGAAATAGATTCCTCTATGGCTGAGATTTCACTGAAAATTAAAAGAGAAATACGTTTTATGAGGGCCAGGTCTCCTTCCCACCCGGGGAAGGAGTGGTGGTGAGCCGTTGTTTTTCTTCGTTTCTTTCTTTTCAAAATTTATGTATTTTTTTCCGAGTGAGCCCTTTCTTAATCTGCACAATACCAGCAGGTGTGGAGACAGGACAGGACCCTGGCTCCTATCACTTCCCCAATGGAGGGAAACACATGAGAAGCCAGGATCGGAATATTAAGTAGTTTGTTACCAGCGATTTCGAGTAAGCCAGAAATTAGTTAGAAAGAGAGGCCTGGAGAAAGAGGACTAATTGTAAGCCATTTATTGTTTGGAGCATTTCCAGGAAAGCTTGCTAAAAATTGGGAAGTGGTGGGTGTACTGCTTCTGCAGATATTTAAACTAGATCTGGGTGTTCTAACTCTGGGAAGTGAGTCTCCAGCCTTTTGGGCCCAGAATTACTTGGCCCCGAGCCCTTTGCAGGGGTGGGCTAGCTGGGGGTCCAGGACTCAGAGCACCAGGCCCTTGTGCTTTGTTGGGTAGCGCACTTGGAACTCCCAGAGCGGTCGGAGGGAGTTGTTTGGTCCTACGGTTTTGCAAATGGCCCTGAATCTACGGTCTAGATTGATAGGCGAAGGAAGGAGGGGGTGATGTGCCCCGGGCCCCCCTGCAGGGCCGAAGCAGGGAGCCGGGGGCCTGCCTGGAGGGTGGATGTGGAGGCCCTGGGCCTGGAGCTCTGGGAGGTGGCCCGGCTCCCCTCAAGCCCATCTGGGTCATGGAGTTGTGAAGCTGGGTGCCTGGGCCGAGAAAGACGGGTTTAGAGAGACCTCAATTATGCAAAATAACTTGCTCACCACTCCGGTAGCTCCGAAGGGCGGCCTGCGGAAGCCGCGCCGTAATTGATTTAGCCTCTGTTCTCGAGCCTGGGTCTGCGCTGGGGGCGGGGGGAATGGAATCGGGCCTGGAGGAGCCGCGGGGATCCGGGCGTCGGCATCAGGGAGGTTTAGGGCCAAGGCAGTCTTGCGGGGCTGCGGCGGCAACTCCCGGATCTGCCCCGACTCTCGTCTGCGGACGGAAAGTTGCCGAGTGAAACCACTGTTCCATACCCCCGGAGCAAGCGGAATCCCCGGTGAAGAAGGATCTAGAGGCCAAGCTAGAAAATGAACAGGAAAATCCAAAGAAGCCACTGGCATAGCCGATTAACCCTTCGTCCCTGAGAAAATTGCAGCCAGGGAGGGGCGGACCTTTCCCAGGGTCCCACAGAAAGGGCGAGCGCCGGTGGGGCGGTGGCTGCTGTGCCCACGGCCAGCGCCTGTTCTCTCCCTGGGCCCGAGGCCGTTGGCCTTGGCTCCTTTCATCCAGAGACCACCTGGGGCAGGGGAGAGATAGAGGAGCTTGGAAGAGTTCCACTTAGGGGCAGAAACAGGCCACGCGAGCCAAGGTGGACACTCCCCAGGGAGGTCAGACTGCAAGCTTAGGAGTGCCTGCAATTTTCACAACCCTTCCAAGGCTCTGCTCTGTTAAGCGGCCCCACTAGACCTCGGTCTCCTTGTCTGAAAAATGGGCCTTCAGCAACTCCATAGCTGTGCAAGCTTCCTGGGATCAAGTGTGAGGAACCAGGCAGTGCAGGTGGAAATCTAACTGGTTCTTACTCCAGTCACTGCTTCCTGGGAGCTCACGGTGTTGCCTGGGCCCGATGTGGCTTAGATGGCAGAATGCCCCACTGTGTGGACCTCTAGGCCTCACTGCAGTTGGAAGACCCGTTATTTTCTGGGCCCCCAACGTCTTCTTCCCTTTAACAGCTAAGAAGTGGCAGGTAGACAGGGAAGAGGGCAGGAGAGCAAGGCTGGCTTTGGAAGTGGGACTCAGAATTGAAAACTTAATGTGTTCACCGGTGGCTAGGAAGGCCTGGTACACGCAGGGCTCAGGGAAATGCTGGGGCCCAGGGTCTGCCTGCCCTCTTTGCACTGTGGCCTTCCCTTCAGGAGAGGGGGCGCTTTGGAAGCACAGAGGCACAGGGTGGGGGAACTCTGCTGTTCCCTGGCCGTAGCTGCATGGTAGCCATGCCAGGCAGGACGAAGGGCAAGTTCCTCCTTCAGGTGATGTATGTTGGGCCTCAGGAAGCCTGAGTCAAAACCACAGAAGCTCCGAGGCCAATCCGTGGCTGGTTAAGCTCCTTCTTAGGAGCCAGGATTCCGATTTCGCTCTCAGCAGTGGGGTAGAGGGTGGTGTCCCTTGTGGGCCCTTGTGCACAGACAGCTGACCCGAGGGGCTGGCCTGTGGTCCCAGCTTAGGAATGGAGCTGGAAAGTGAGGCTGACTATAGCAACGAGAACAGAGCCCCTCCTCCTCCTTTCCCAGACCTGAAGACTCTAGACAAGTGCGGGTGGAAGCAGGGGAAGGGAGTGCGACATTGTCATTCTCACACAAAAATAATGGGAGTTTGAGCCCGGAATCATTACCGTGGTGGAATGCGTCTGGGTTGAGACTCAGGCAGACGCCTGGAAATTGTTGTCGGGAATGGAAACGCTTTGATTTAGAGGGTTTGCTGAACTAAACTTCAACAGATCCGAGCCCATTTTCTACCGAAGCCTGGAATAATGTAGATTAAAAAAAAAAAAAAAAAAAGCTGACTTTTTTTTTTTTTTTTTTTAGAATAAGGTGGAACTTTACAACCCTCTCCGCATGGGGTCCGGGAGGGCGAGCTCCCCGTCGCCGAGCAGGAGGCTGCGGGCAGTGGGGAGGAACTCCGGGCTGCGGGGCCTTGGAGGCTCGAGGCAGGACCTGGAGCGCGCGCCAGCCGCCCATTCGGGTCCCCCGGGGGCCACAACCCGGGCCGCGGCAGCGCGCTCTGGGGCGCGCGCGGACGGGCAGCCGGACTGGACGGCGCGGGGCCACGCGCGCTCCGCAATGCGGACGGCGGCCGGGCCTGCGCCCCAGCCTCCGAGGTCTCGGCGCGAAGCTCTGGGCGCCCCGGGCCTTCCGTCGGGCGTCTGAGCACGTACTTGGCCGGCGGCCAGGCGGGGCCGGGCTGGAAGCCCCCTCCCTTCCCCGTCCGGCCGGGCCCAGCGAGGCCTTCTCGGGGCGCCCCCACCCACCCCCCGCCTTCACACCCTATGCCTGGACTCGGTGTGCGACGGTTGGTTTGGAAAAGGGCCCCAAAGCCGGGCTTCCCGGGGACCCCGGGGAGAACGAAGCATTCCGAGGCCAGAGGAAGCGCGTGGAGGACCCCAGAACCGTGACAGTTTCCTGGGTCCTGGAGTCGAGCGAGGCGGCAGTGCCAGCTCTGGGCTACCCTGGAGCGTCGAGGCGAGAGCCCGGGCTCGTACTCCCCCCGTTACCCCCTCGCCCAGGCGCGCGACGCCCGGTAGCCAAGGACGGAGCCCCTGGGCCTGCGGGCCCCGCCGGTGGTAATGCTCCGAATGCCGGTTGTAAACGCCCCCGCAGGGTGACGGGCGTCACTGGTTCGCTCCCGGCGTTCGGAGGTGGGGGGTGGCTCTCGGTGGAGGAGCTGAGCAGCACCTCAGCACCCCCCCCCCCCCCACACACACACCCTTCTGGACTCTGGAGTAGTCTGCAGTCAGCCAGCATAACCTTGTGTCCTCACATGGTCCACGGATTCGCAAGAGGCCGTGCTCCCCAATAACACGCCTCTTTCTCTGGCAAGGCGCTGGTAACTGGGGGACTAAGGAGGAGGAGAGAGCTGGAGGCAGGGAAGGAATGGGAAGGCAGGAGAAGGCTGGACCAAGGCGTTGGTACCACCGAGGCCTTCCACTGGACCCAGGGCTTTGTCAGCACCCTCTGGTTTAGCTCATTTAATTCCACAACCACCCCCCCACCCCCCCACCCCCACTTTGGAGTTAAAAAATAGAGGTTAGAGGTCAGGGCTCTTGCTGGAGATCCGACCATCCAGACCCGCCCAGCTGCCATCTTAAACGCAGGAGTGGGAGCAGAAGGAGGTGAGCCCCCAGCGTGTCCCCTGGGGACTCCAGAAAATCTGTCCTGGATTTTTCTCAATCCCAGATCCAACTCTCCGTGGGTGGGTGGTGGCAGGGTCAGGCATTCCCTTATTAACCCCGCCTGGTTTTCACAAGATCCCTGTGAGGAATGTTTGTGTCACCTTCTAGATAGATACCCAAGGCTGCCTTCAAGAACTGGCCATCCTGGGAGTTCTTACCAAACTCTGGATCCTTTATCTGAGGTTGCACAGCTCAACAGCTGTTTGTTGACTGACTGACTGAGCACTCAGAGAGGAGGGGCCATATGTAGATAGCTTCAGTGGCAAGAGAGCCTGGTAAGTTTTAAGCCAAACAGCAAGGGAGCCAGCCAGACCACCAAGTGTGAATACCAAGTGTAGGTATGCAAGGGGTGGCAGGAAGGGGTTTCCTGGGTCCTTTTTCCTCTGACCCAGTGGCTGACCTCCTCTTCCATGACCTGGCCATCTGGGTTCCTAGTAGCAGGGAGTCCCCTGCAGACACATGTAGGTCAATTGGGACAGCAAACCCTGACAGGGGAACCACAGGCCAGGCTTGGGATCCACCCCCTCCATCCGGCAGCTCCCCCCACAGTCAGTGGAGGCGGGGAGCGCTCCCAGGATCAGGTGAGATAGACCACCAACCGATGATAACCTTGTAGGAGTTTAGCTCAGTCTTACCCTTCTCTCCTCATTTCTTCAACAAATAAAGCCTTTTGTTAGGTCCAGATGAGGGCCACGAGCCCAGCACCTACTTTTTCAGGGTATATGGCTTTACAGCACCAAGATGTTCATTGCTGTTACAAACCTTACCTTATTTAGTCTCTACATTCAGCCCACCTTAGATAGATTTTTATGGGTGGAGTGGAAAGGCCTCACCCACAGAGGTTCCTTCCTGAGAGAGAGAGAGAGAGAGAGAGAGAGAGAGAGGGCACACACATGCAGGTGGGGAAGAGGCAGAGGGAGAGAGAGAATCCCAAGCAGGCTGCACGCACAGCGCAGAGCCCAACAAGGGGCTCCATCTTGGTGAGGGCATGACCTGAGCTGAAATCAGGAGTCCTAGGTCAACCTAGGCCACAGAGGTGCCTTACCCACAGAGGCTTCTAATGCAAGAGCTGGCTGTGATGGCATGGGGGCACGGAAGCTTGAGGGGAACCTGTCCATTATCCCTGCCACCTCAGGCTAGGTCCAGAAGGGGCATTCAGACCAAATTCTAGCAGCAAGGCAGAGGTGTTAGGAAATTACAGGAAAAATTCTAATGATAGAAGAGAACAAGCTCTATTGAAGTATCTGGGTATTTGAATTATATGAAAAACTGTCCTGTGTACCCAGTGCACTTTTGCATATCAGGCCAGAGCTGCCCATGCAGCTTTCGGGAGAGCTGGGCAGGGAAGTCTGGTCTGGGTCTGCACCTTTCCTGAAGGTGCAGATTTCCCCAGGTGACCTGGCTGCAGACACTGCAAGAAGCCTCGTCTGGGAGGTCGAGTTCACTTTTCCCCCTGAGCCAGGCAAGGCCAGTGTGGTGCAAACCAGGGAAAGGAACCAGGAGTTGGGTAAAGGAGAGTTACCTGGGCACAGTTGTCCATTTTCAGAAATCACGATTCCTGGGTCTTTATTAAATTCTTCTTTCATTTAGGCCCCAGGGCTTTTAAATTTTGGTTCCTTAAATGGAATAAACGTTGGCCCCACCAAGCCATCTGTATAGATGGGGGTGCGGGGGGGGGGGGCAGGGAAGGACCTGCTAGTGAAAGTCAGTGGCTCCCTAGTACTGTGGTCACCGTGGTAATCCTTGGGAGGGAAAGTGAGTGCACAGTGATTTCCTGGGGTTCAGAAGACACCTCCGTTCACGTGGTGGAGACTGAGGTGCTGGGATCCCGTTTCGGGGGGATCAGGATATGATGAAACTACCCACTTTCTTACAAGGAGACCAGGATAAACCCCAAATCCCTAGAGCCCAGGAGGAGAAATTAAAGGTCATTCCTTTTTTAGTTGCGGGACGGAGTTTGTTGGGAAGGGCCTCCAAAGCTTTTGTGGGGGTTGGGGGGCTCTGATTCCCTAGGTGTCTTGGGCCCCGCGGCTCCCTCGGGCTTGGGGTGGAGGCCTCCAGAAACTGAGATGCCCCCACACCCAAAGGAACAGTGGGGGAGACCAGAGTGCCTACCTGGCGACTTTCCAGGCAATCCACTCGCCGCGGGTTTGGAGGAGTTGTGTGGTCCCAGGAATGGTCCCTGAATTCACCGTGACTAGACAGGGTTCCCCAACCCTCGCGTCCTGCTCTGGCTTCAAGTCCCGCACTCCCGGTGCACAGCCGGGCGGGCAGGGATTGGTCCCGCCTTCCGGCCTGCGGTTCTGCGCGGAGGGGAGGCATATCCCCCCCCCCCCCCCCGCAATGGGACCCACAGTTTACCCCTCAGGGGGTCGCTGCCGGGGAGAAGGGGCAGGTGGACCGCGGGAATGGGCCTGGAGCCCCCATCTCCGCTGGGGGGAACAGGGCGCAGGCTGAGACAGCACTCCCGGCCTCGCCACCTCGCGCCGGGGCGTGGAGCTAACTGGACCTAACTGGACGGATGCAGGCCAGGCTCCCAACAAACTGGACGGATGCAGGCCAGGCTCCCAACACCAGGACTCCAGGGAGCAACACTTAGCTCCACAAGGTCACCCGGCTTTCCTCCTCACTCCCGAATATGCAGACGAAAGTCTGGGATTTCTGGGGTCGCAGCAGCTGAGCCGGGAGACACAGGAGAGGAGGCTTCCCTGGGCAGGGCCCCTGTCCCCTGGTGTGGTTTCTGAAACCCTGGTGACCTTCAAGGAGGTGGTGGGGAGAAGCAGGAGGCCTTGGGGGAGCGGTTAAAAACTGGGGCATCCTAATTATGTGGTAACAGGTACCTTCCAGAAATCCTCGAGTACTTACAGGGCTCCCACCGCCTTCTGCCCATACCCCCGCAGACCTCTGGCATGTTTGGAGCTGGCCCTCGGGAAACCCACCTCCCCCAAACCCTTCCCAAGCTGGAGCACTTGGATTGGAAGAGGGTCGGGGCTCCCAAGGTGCCTGCAGGGGCTGGGGAGTCCGAGGGATTATGTGAGGTTAATATATGTATCATATCATATGTATTATACGTACTATGCTGGAAGAGCTGCGTCCTGGACGGTGAGGTCTTTTTCGTCTGGGCCTCTCTGCCTTTGGGAAAATGCCTGTTTGCTGGCAACTCAGCAAAGGGAGGGAGGGAGGGAGGGAGGGTCCTTGGGGGAATATTTACAGGTCAAATCGATATCCCCGTTTGGCTTCAAGGATGGCCAATTTCAAAGCAGATTAGATTACTTTGTGGCATTTCAAATAAAACGGCAATTTCAGAGCCGTGAGCACGTTGGCGACCCACGGGAGCTATGGGCCTGGCGAGCTCAGCGTGCACTGGGGGTGCTTGGACCCAAGGCCTCGGCGGGAATATCTCCTCTGGCCTTCTTTCTCTTTAATCCAGAGCAAAGGGACGGTGGCAGGGACACAGACAGCGACCTGCGGGGCCGGGGAGGTGGCGGGAGGTGGGGGGGGACGCTCGGGACTCCAGTCGGCGCCCGACACGGATGCAGAAGTTCCCCGTGCTCTGTCTGGCGTGGGGGCCGGTCGATCGGCGCTGCTGTTGACCCGTTTGCTTTATTCCTGGATCCAGGTTTAGGAGATGCATGGGGACAGCCGAGCCGCACCGGGCCCCTAGACAGCGTCGCCAAGGAGCTGGGATCACACTTGCTTCAGGTAAAGCCTCCTTGCGGAGAGGAGTGCCGCCTTGGCCTAAGGCTCTGACCCTTGCCGGGTGGGGCTGCCTTCTTACCCCCACTCCCAGTCTCAAGGTGACCCTCCCCAGGGAGCCCTAGGTGGGTCAATAGGACACCATCAGAATGCAGAGGTCGCCAGAGGCAAGGGACAGCTCCTGAACCTCTTGGCAGTTGACGACCCCATTCGCCCCATGGACCCCCCTTGCCCCTTGCTTCCCCCTGGGAGGCCGGGACTGGGGGAGGACTCAGCTCAACCGGAGTAACCTAGGGCCAGCCCCACTGTGATCTGATCCCGTCTCCCAGCCTCAGTACTCACTAGACCTTGAGACCTAGGCCTAAGGATGCCCGTGGTCGCAGGCAGGGTTCTTTCCAACCTTACTTCCCTTAGCGAACTTTTGTGGAGCGCTTGCTCTGTGCCAGACGTGTGCCAGGTGCCTGAGCCAAAGAAGGAATGAATCGGGGCTCTGAGCCAGTGTGGCAGTTTTAAAGCCTTTGACAGTCGTGTATGTTTGGAGGGGGTAAAAAAAAAAAAAAAAAAAAAAAGACAGCATCTATAATAGAATATTAACGGTTGGCATTTATTGGCAGTTTACTACGGACCAGATTCTGTTTTAAGTCTTACTGTGTGATCCTGGGTCACCACCACCTAGATAGGTTCTATTTTTGGCTCCATTTTTATAAAGGAGGAAATCGAGGCACAGAGAGGTTAAGCAACATGCCTGAGATCACACAGCAAGTGCTGGGGCCTGGTTCATCCCAAGTCGTCCAGCTCTTGAGCGCTGCAGGTCACAACCTGGTGCAGCCTCAGGTGTCACAGAGGGAGCCCTTATTTGGTTTGTGGTCAGCCGCTTAGGGCCCCCCGCCTCTGAGTCATTCTTAGCGCCCCCAGCTCGGAATCATCCAGTCCATGGTTGCTAAAATGCTCCTGACCTCGGATTTCACTCGCGGTCTCCACAGCTCTGGCCGGGTAAGCGTGCACACGACTGGCCATTTCCAAATCAGCAACTGGCACTGAGTGGGGACAGCAACGCCTAGTGTCCCAGAATCTTTCAAATGCCCTTTACAGAGCCTCATCAACGACCCGATTCATTCCCCCCCCACCCGTCATTTGTCTCTGCCATCGAAAAATGCTCACCAAGAGCTGTTTTGCATTTCCACCTTCTATTTCGTGTTTTCTTTAAAAGAAAAAAAAAGTTGGCGACAGTAGGCAGTGACTTGGGTCATCGAGTCAGCCAAGAGCACCGCATTTCGAAAAAAGCGGATCTTTTAAAAACCCCTTTCCCTGAATGTCCTGGTGGGATTTCCGCCCGCCCCCTTGCATGCTCTGAGGAAGAGAGGATCCCGAGAATATTTGAAACCTGAAGCTTTTATAGCATAAAGCAAACGTTGTGGCAGCCTGGGCTGGGAAATGGCGCTCTTGGAGTCTTTCCCGCGCCCTGTGCCTACCCCCTCGCTCGCTTCCAGCACCGTGCGCGGTATTTTGCTTGTTTGATACTCCTACATGGTATAAGTGAACACTAACACCAGGAACAACTCCCGTGGAAACCTGGCGGGCAAAGTCAACTCGCCTCGGTTCCTCTGATGTGCGTTTCTTTAATGCCGGAATGCTGTATGCATGGGCATGTTTGCAGTTAACATACATTCAAGAGAATTCGGTAATCTGAAGCTGGGAAGGTATATCCAACGTTTTCCATTAAGGATATTATTTTTTTAGCTACTGCTGGCAACTTTCAGAATTTAATTACGATGATTTTTCTTTTTCTTTTACTCACATGGCTGGCTGTCAGATACCGTTTCAATAAATGTATCTCTTCAATGATTTTGGAGCTAAGCACAAGGGCGCAGATGTGCCAAAACGTTTATAACTTTAGAAATTGCGGTATGTTTTATATTTTTGAAACGGAATTTAGTTGGGAGAATATGTTGTAGCTGAGTTCAGAACGAGAAAGGAAGGCTTATAATCAAGATGTGGATTTCAACCTGAGCATAGGTTGGGACGATGATAGTTGAGTTGGCAAAGAATTTTTACAGTAAAACTGTACTTGAGACGACAGAATGTAAGGATATCTTTCAAGTTTCACTTCTACTACATTCTTTTTAGGCCCCCTCCAAAGAGGGGGCAGATTTAGCAAAACCGAAGGTAATCTGGTTTCAATTACATGCTGTAAAAATAGAATTTGTGGCCAGAAATTAATTTGGAATATTTTTTATGGGGGCAGCATTGTGGGTTGTATGGACCTTTCACCAACTTTATTGCTTTTCTTTGGTTCTGGATCTAAAATATGAATGGGTAAATAAAATGCAGTTTCCTTTTTCAAAAATAATTTAGTCTTTTTATCCTTGCCACATATAAATATAATCATTACCTTTTTATTTGTCTTAATTAGCTCTTAAAATTTTACTTTATTTTTTTGAGGGCTGGCCAACCTAGGCAATATCATTTAGGTAGTTTTAATTTTTCAGAAATTGCTCCTTTTTCTCCTTGAATTTTGCAAAGGTTATTTGATCTCTTGCAAATTCTAAGTAGTTAATTCTGTAGACATAGTCTGTTAAAATAACCGGGTATTTTATTTTCAGGGGAGTGGTAGTGTTCGGAATTTATTATTCAAATGGTACTTAGGGGTAACTAGAAAATTGTGGCAAATAAAGCATATGTCCTAGCGGTATAAAGGACTGCCAATTATGACATAAAATGGTCTATATAGTGGTAGGTTTCCCCCTAAGTACCATAGAAGTCCGGATTTGTGCTAAGTGCTAAAATAACCCTAAACAATAAAGCTACTGCATTTAAACTGAGCATGTTAGGAATTCTCAAATGTTTTGCATGATTTTTGTGATGTGGCTGTAAGATTGTTTTTAAAGTGCTTTAAAAGCATTTGAGAGCCTGGTCCCGGGAACTGCACCGTGAGCGTTGTAACCCACAGTCCCTGCACTCCATTTTGCATTGAACAAATATGTATTGATGATAATATTTTATATGTTCCTCCACTCCAGCGATGGCACAATTACTTGATTTAACTCTGATGTAGAACTGTCACCTCTTACTCTGGCACTTTCTTTTACAGACTTTGGACGGATTTGTTTTCGTGGTAGCATCTGATGGCAAAATCATGTATATATCGGAAACAGCTTCTGTACATTTAGGCTTGTCACAGGTAGGTATTCCCTAATTTTATGTACAACCAAAATACAGAATTCAGTGTTGGCGGACCTTGACAGTCTTGTCCAACTTGAAAATGATTCTGTTCAAGCGTCTGCTTTTGTGTGTGAAATAATCCGAAATTGCAAAATCATCTTCGTAGGCCATCCCGCAGGGCTCTTCGTGTTGCATTTTGAAGGTTTTACTTTCTTTTTCCTTTGGGATTAATGACCAGTAGATCTTTGCAACAGTCAGCTTTGTTCTGAGATTCTGTCTGATAGCCTGGACTCTGCTTCTGCAGTAACACTCTGCCACTAACAAGAGCTTTACAAAGGGAGATTTTCCAGTCCACGCTTGCTGGTCGGCACGTGGTATTGTGAGTTGCCATGAAAGCAAGAGGGAAACTGATGTCGAACATGGATTTTATGCAGACTGTGCTTTGGGGAGAGAGAGGGGGGGGGGGTGTAGATTTATGAGTGTTCACATGGAATTCAGGGTAATTTTTCTTGAGTTTTTCCAGTTCAGTGGTCGTTTCAGTAAAGCATTTTATATGCTTGTGATAGAAACTCATAAAACTCAGTTTACTACTGTTTTGCTCAGCAAGGTCCTGTTTTCTTTAGAACATTTAAATATTACCGATTTTTCTGCAACTGTCTTCTAAAAGGGGGTGCATCCCATAAAGGAAAGAGGTGCACACAGCTTTATCTATTTGCGTCAAGCCAAGGGTTTGGGGGAGAATTCGGCTGCTGTCTGGGCTCCTCCCAGTGGGGGGAGGGGAGGAGTCTAACTGATTGTTGCTGTTCACATTTCTGATTTAATAAGCGTGGATAGTGGTTCCAAAAGTCACACTTTTTATACATACAGAGACTAAATGTTTCTTTACATTGTGAAGTATCAGAGTGCTTGTGTCCATCGCAACTGAAGACACGCTAGAATTAATTAGATACAGGAAATGGGCTCCCAGGAGGCAGATGAATAATCTGTATTGCACCGGCCCCCTCTGTAGTTACGCCAAAATAAAACATGCCAATTAACGTGGCTGGAGTTTTTTCACTGAAAAACAAAATTACCAATTTGGAAGCCTGCATCTGGTGTATTCCTTTTCTTTTTTTCTGCCGATGCATTTTTTAAAATTTGCTATTTGTTTACAATCTTCTCTTCCAACGTGTATACATCTTTATCCACGCCCAAGGAGGGGGTGGTGTCTGTGCCTACGTTTCTTATGCAAAGTCCTTTAAAGAGAATCTCATATTAAGATTATTTGGCGTTTCCTTTTCTCTTCCTCTTCTCTTCCTTTACGAAACCAGGTCTCCCAGATAAGATTTGCTAAGGCTTGGCTCTTACCCTTATGTGACTGATGGTAGTAGTATACTTGTGGAAGAGGAAATACTGTTGGGAACATGATATTTACTATTTATATATTTTCCAAGGTATTATACTCTGAGTTTCTATCTTGCCCTATTTAGAATTATTTAAGGCCCTTTAGTTATAACCATCCTGGTTTTAGTCCTAATTTGATATGTGGCTGAATGATTTTGAGTAGATTACTTGACTTTTTCCTCGTAAGTTATCAAATCTTTGGTTAGTCTTATCATAATGTCACAAAAAAGACAAAACAGTTCACATTCTTTAAAAAAGGACTGCACATTGGGGCACCTGGGTGGCTCAGTCGGTTAAGCGTCCGACTTCAGCTCAGGTCATGATCTCACAGTCTGTGAGTTCAAGCCCCACATCGGACTCTGTGCTGACGGCTTAGAGCCTGTTTCGGATGCTGTGTCTCCCTCTCTCTCTGTCCCTCCCCTGCTCATGCTCTGTCTCTCTCTGTCTCAAAAATGAACAAAAACGTTAAAAAAATTTTTTAAAAAAGGACTGCACAAAGATAAAACAGGTAAAGTCACTAGTATCAAATACTAAAGTCAGATCTGAGTTCCCTAGCAGTCAAAGCAAAAAGGGAAATGTATAGTTATATGGTTTCATTGTCTTGATAGAGCAGGTACTTAACCTCCCTGAACCATAACTTAAATAAGAAAATAATGCCTGCTCTACCTCTTTTTCAGGGCTGTGGTAAGAAATATATCAAAGTGCCCATTTTATGTGACTTATAAACCGTAGGGAGCTACACAAGAGCTGGGTGTCCCCACGGTTTCATTGGAACTGTACTTCAAATAGCACAAAAGTTGCTTCAAATAGTGTCCTTTGGTGGGCACATATTAGGACTGCTTAGTCATGTGACAAGGCCTGGCACATGATAAGGCCCTGTGCGCACACCAGGATGGTCTGGTTCACGCAGGCTGCTCAGTCTAGTATGATATTCTCTCTCTCTGTCATTTTTCTCTCTTTATGTGGGAAATGAAATTAATTGTCCATGAACACAATAATTAAGAATGAACAAAATATCGGATAGGTGACCAGTATGCCTCCTGTTCACGATGAATTCTACAAAAGGAAATCCAAACAGAATAATTTAGGCACAATTAAAATTATATTTCCCTTTGGTCACAATGCAGAGAGAAACCTTGGTGCCATAATTTTGGAAGGGCAGGGAGTTATACACGATCACTTTTCAAGAATGTTGTAGAGATGCCTTTTGTTTATTATGTTGCTGGCCGGGAGAAGTGTCAGTTTAAAAAAAAAGATAAACTGTGTAGAGCGACTGAATTTTTTTTTTTTTTCTTGGTCTCTTAGTGGGACTGCCTCAGCATCAGCCTCCAGCTACAAAAACACTTTAATGCAGACGTGAGCCCTCGTTAGTGTCTGGGGAGTGTTCCATGCTGAACTGTTTAAATAAGCAACAACAAACCGTTCCCACAAATCTGCCTCCTGCTCACGATTAACTCTGCAGAAGGAACTCTAGGCAGAATCACAATGTGTATTTTTTTCTGTCTTCTTTACTTAAATAGTAAAATGAAGTATTGAATAGGATGTCAAACGCCCAACTTCTCCTTTAAAAAAATTTTTTTGCACCTTTTAGATTATTTTTATTAGTAGCAAAAAGTCAGGCAAGGATGTCAAACATGAAAACTTTATTAAAATAGGCTTAAGGATCTTTTTTTTAATCATCGGAGGTGAAAATGTTAAAATTCTATCCAGTAAGCAGAGTAACCTTTCAGACAGATTTTCTGATGAATAACGATAGTGGTAATAGCTTATATTTACATAGCGTCCTTCTGTGTTCCAAGAACTTTCAATTACTCGCGATGACATTATCTCATTAAGTAACAACATCTTTCACATTAATTCAGGGTTAAACTCTGTGTTAGCAGCTCCTGGGGAACATAAGCTCCTAGGTTTGTCATAATTGTGTGATAATTCACGGCAAAGTGGTGGTGGTGTTTTTTTTTCACATCTGCACTACCTAAATAACTATCTCAATTATCTATTTTGGAGGGTATAAAAATGATTCTTTATGTGTGATAAGCCCATCCTAATTCAAAACGTTTTATTGAGCTTTCTTTTTTTTTTTTTTAATTTTTTTCAACATTTATTTATTTTGGGGACAGAGAGAGACAGAGCATGAACGGGGGAGGGGCAGAGAGAGAGGGAGACACAGAATCGGAAACAGGCTCCAGGCTCTGAGCCATCAGCCCAGAGCCTGACACGGGGCTCGAACTCACGGACCGCGAGATCGTGACCTGGCTGAAGTCGGACGCTCAACCGACTGCGCCACCCAGGCGCCCCTATTGAGCTTTCTTTAAACGAGTGTTAGAGTAAGAAATCTGGCAGAGTTTACTATTTTTGTTTTTAAATTAGGAGACACAGTGACCCTTGCTGTCAGACTTTCTTACCAGAAAGTGACAGAGACACCCACGAAGTACAAGTAAGTCTTCTCAGCTCACCGTCCAAGTGTTGGGAAACAGAGTCAGGCTTCAGGCTTGAAAATTCCATTCGGTTTATGTGCACGCAAAGGATACGTAATAATTCATATAGTCACGTTTATATCTATTTGGAGGGGTAGAGTTGGGGAAGCATTCTTTATCCACACAGGTTTATTAGATGGTTAGTTCCATGGTTTTTTGGTTGGTGTAATTAACTTATTTATATTTGAAAAAGGAAAAAACGCCCTGTAAAACCTGCTGTGTGTTTCCTCAGACACTTTTAAGTATCCCTGTGGTTTAGATTTCCTCACCAAAGTTGCATGTATTATATGACATCTAGGTCACTAATGTAAATTTTCAAGCAACTATAGGTATGTGTGAAATGGCCATTTATGAGACATATAAAGGAAAATGTAATATTTGAGATTGTGGCCGGAACCACAACCGTAAAAATAGCCACGGCATTGTTTGGGGCCATAGACCTAATCCTTTCACTTTTGAAATAAAGAGAAAGGACAGCGTTTTATGTTTGTTGACATAACTTGAACCCTGAAACCCAAACCATCTTATTTTAAAATGCTTAATTTACCATAGTCAGCAAAACGCCCAAAGCAGAGTAATGTGCATTTCCAGAGCACTGGGTGACTTTCCCCTTCTGACCCAGAATATATCCATTTAGTGCTGTATTTATCATATGTAGTTTTCTTGGCAGGAAGGAAAGGTATTCAGCAAAACATAAAAACGCTCTTAGTAGGAAAGCAATTCATTTTGTAGTTAGCAGGGTTTTACAAATACTAAAATATCACATTGAGGGTCTGTTTTAATAAGGTTGATGTATGAGACCTGGGGAGTTTTATAGCGACAACTATAATTTTTTTTTTTTTTTTTTTTTTTTGGTGAGGTAGCCACATTTCTTTCAACCATTCAAAAGCACGAGTAGATATGTAAATACAGGAAACACCATGTCAACCATAATTTTGAGTCAAGGTCAGCACTGTTTTATCATTCCAAAATTTGTTCTCTAAAAACATTTCCGTTATTTGAAGACCATTTTACTTCCTGGACAGACTTAGAGTTTATAATCGACCCAGGTATTCAGCAAATCAAGCCTCTTCATTCACGGACCTTCTCTGTTCTTTTTCCAAACACATATGGCGAGAATGGGATCTTTGAAAACAGATGAAGCTACTTTAGGATTAAAACGCAAATCGAATCCCTAGAAGCAGAGATGCAAATCTTTCTGCAAGTTTATAAATACGTTTCAAAAGACATGAGTTACTGGGACGTCCGGCTGGCTCAGTCACAAGAGCACGTGACTCTTGATCTTGGGGTTGTGAGTTCGAGCCCCACGCTGGGTATAGAGATTACTTAAAATAAATCGTTAAATTTTTTAAATAAAATAAAAATAAAAAGACGTGTTTCTTTTTCCTAAGTAAGAACTCAGAGCAAACTAGAATACTTCTTTTTTCCCTCAAAAACATGCCTAAGGGAAAAATGATGGACCAACACAAAAATAATTCGCGTTATTTTTTTCATTTTAAAAACAAGCTGTTGAAATTGTAAATCAATTTAAAAAAAAAAAAAACAGCTCCCTTACTTATTAGCCTCTGTCCCTCTCCACCTGAGAGAGCTTCACAAGGAGCCCCCACTGCTGTCCTCAGGGAAGAGGAGATTGTCCTGTCCCACGTGGCTGACTTAACATCTGCTGGTTTATCGAAATTTTTTTAAGGATGAACAGAAACGACTTGAAAGAAGAATGTTTTCCTTTTATTCCTTATAGTTTGGAGTGAAATTACATAATAACTTTTGTCACAGGAAAATCTCCTTTCGGTCATTAGCAAAGTGCGGGTTTGGGAGGCGAGTGTCCAGGAGGGAGGCAGGGAGGCTCTCTGTAACGGGACTCCCTCCGTGGCTCTGTTGGCACAATATTGGAAAGAAACATTCCAGGAATAATGCAGAAAACAGAACTGCGAAAGCCGTTTTAGAGACAAGATGCCTTAGCGGGCCAGAAACATAATTTGTTCTGCATAAAATGGCAACTCATACGTCTTAAGACATTGGAAGAGCTGGCTCAGAGGACGGGGTAAATTACTTCACCTCTCCATGGCCGCGTGGTCCCAAGTAAAGAGCTCGTGGCCTTGATGCTAATTTGAAACAGTGGCTCCCAGGAGAACTTGTCCATTAAATTGCCTGGCTGCCTCCGTCCTGCTGCGTGAGGTGGCACGGTCAGAGCTGCCCCTTTACAGAAGATCGTGTCGTCTCTGCTCTGCTCGAGACCAGTGAGCCTCCCAACAAAACATGTGGTTCACAACACACTTAAAAATAACAAGGGGGTGGTTAGGGACAGAGCACTCACAAGCCTGCCTTTGCTCTTTTAGCTTGCCCTCCTCTCCCCGTGGGGCAGAGCTGAGAGAGTTCATCAGACCTGCCCAAGGTTCTCTGCCTCCCGAGGGCATTTTCTCGCAGGCTTTCAGTTTCTTCCACCCTGGGCCTGGGGGCTCTTCCTGGCCATGGTGGAACAGCCATCAGTGCCCTGGGCCCCTGATTAATCCCGGAGGCACTGACACAGCCCTCGTCTATACTGGTGTACCTCTAATATAGGATCCAGCCGGCACTGCTCAGGAGGCCGTTGTGATGGTCAGAGTTTCTGGAACATTCTGTACCACTGCCCATCTTAGGATGGGGTAAGGGGGTCCAGGCCTTGAGACTCTAATATCCCCTATCATGGCACTTATGCTTGGGGGGAACAGTGGAAAAGTTCTCGTTTAGGCATCGAATCACCAGGGACCTCTGTGGATAGGTCATAATGATGCTATTTCCTAGAGACCCCCATCCCTGCAAGGCAGGGTCCTGGCCAACATCCACATGGCCTCTAGGCCTGCCGTCTTGTCCTCTGCAGGGTGTGCCTGGAAGTAGGTGGGGCCCAAGTGCTGGGGTCGCACCCCTGGGGGACATAACCGGCCTGTCACATGGCTGTCTGGAGCGGGCCCAAACCTTCCCGCAGGTCCCGCAGCCTCCCCGCCACACCCGTGGGCGGGAGCCATCGGGCAACACAGTCATCCCAGACTCGGAAGGCCAGGGACGCGTTTCCAGCCACGTGAAAGAGGCCCGGCGGTGCCTGAGGGGCACAGCTCAGAGCTGATGGAGAAATGAACTGGAGCCCCTGTGGCTCCCACTTGCTCAGCCTCTGAGAGGGCAGACTTGGCTCTCGCAGGGACGATAGTCTGGACTTAGCAGCTGGTGTCCCAGCTGGCCAGTCCCCTCAGGCAGCATGGGAGTGCGGGGGGAAGGGCAGGGCCCTAGCCCCAGTCTGTTTTAAGCTGTCTCCTGTATAAAGGACACTGCCTGGGCCATGGGGGTCACCCACCTCCATGACACCTTTTGGTCCTGGACACTTCCCAGTTCCTCCTGCTCAGAACTGTCTTGGCTTTGACCCCAATCCGCATGTGGGAGGCGGTTCAGAGCGCTGCTTGATGAAAGCCACACGTTTCTGCATGGGGACAAGGTTGCAAGGAGAGGTGGGACCCCTGTGCCTGGTGGTGCCTACCTACGGTGCACCTTCCCCTTCCTCCACCCAGGCAACCCGGAGGGGATTTCTGACCCTTCCCTTCCCTCTGTGGCAGGTGGAGCTCACGGGCAACAGTATTTACGAGTACATCCATCCTTCCGACCACGACGAGATGACAGCTGTCCTCGCGGCCCACCAGCCCCTCCACCATCACCTGCTACAAGGTATTTCCTCCAGATGAGAAGAAACCAGAATGAAAACCAGACAAAGCGCGCTCTCTCTCTCTCTCGCGCTCTCTCTCTCTCTCGCTCTCTCGCTCTCTCTCGCTCTCTCTCTCTCTCTCTCTCAATGTGACCTGAGGGTTTTGCTTCCTGTGTTGTCAAGGGGTGGGGGAAGCATGACTGGGGCCGCCCAGCAGGGCCTCTCCAGAAAACACACAGCACGGGGCATTTGCTTTTATGCCTCTGTCCTTTGAAGCAACACTATGGATCTCATTTCTCATGCCAGACACCACGTGAGGTGCTGCAGGAGGTAAAGAAACATGGTCAGAGGCTTCTCCCCTTAAGTGCTCTTGGTTTAGAGTTCCAGGGACACAATCTAGACCTGGGCTTCTTCACCAGAGGGCCCCCAGATGGAACTCAGGGGGTCTGTGAAACTGCATGGGAAGAATTACATCTTTATTCTGTCTGGCTGAATTCCGCTTTTCCTTTGCATATCGACTGTAGGCTGTCTGTCCCCTTACTCTCACTAGAACCCACGGCTTTGCCCACAACAAGAATCACATGTGTTCGTTTCACTTTGCAGTGTTCTTGTAAGTACTTAAACATATCACTGGGGCTCATTGCTACTTCAAAATGTCAAGAGTTATGAGCCTGCTCCTGGGTCTTGTTATCTCACGTGTTAATAAACCAGCACATTTATAACCATATCACCACTTGTTTTAATATTTTGGTAACTGTTTTCAACACAGCTGGTTCCATTTGTGATCTCATATATTTTATCTTCGGCACTTAAAAACATTATTCTGGGTAGAGATGCCATGGCACGCATCAGTTAAGAAGCCCTTGTCTAGACGGAGGCAGGTGCACCTCCCCAGCCTGTCTCCGTGTGGGGGCAGGACCCTCCACCTGACAGTCCCATCATTTAACACATATTGACTGGGTTCTCTGGTCATAAGCACCGTGTTAGGACACGATGTGGCTTGACTATTCGGTGAAGGGTGAGGAGCACATCGTTACACAAATGACTTCCTAAGTTATAATTGCAGTGCATGCTGGGAAGACAGAGAAGAACTTCTTCGGGGGGCCCTGGGCTTGTAACTCCGCCTGACAGTCCAATGAGACCAACCAGCATGTTGATCGATAGGTCTCTTGTCTGCTCCGGACTATAGTATCCCAACTTGGCCAGACTTCCCCAGTAGAACAAAATGCGAAAGGAGAAACGTGAGGCAGGGTGAGAATGGGGTCGCCAGCCAGGGAAAAGCTCGAGTTCCACTCTTACTGCTTCCTCCTGGGGAGGCTGTTCTAGGCTAGAAAGAGAGACCCTGGAAGAGCCCACTCAGTTTTATTTCATTTAAAACATTTTTATAAATGTGTTATTTATTTTTGAGAGAGAGAGAGAGACAGAGAGACAGAGCATGAACGGGGGAGGGGCAGAGAGAGAGGGAGACACAGAATTGGAAGCAGGCTCCAGGCTCTGAGCTGTCAGCACAGAGCCCAATGCGGGGCTCGAACTCACAAACTGCGAGATCGTGACCTGAGCTGAAGTCGGAAGCTTAGCTGATGCCCCAGAGCCCACTCAATTGTAAAACCACCTGCAGATTCAACTCTGTGCACCCCCCACCCCCCGCCGGCACGTCCTAGCCCCAGAACTAGTCGCTGTAAGCCTCACTTTTCCTTATGAGGGAGAGAGATTGCCGTCCTGGTTTCTGAGCTGGCAGCTTGCTTTTAGCCATGGTCTGTGACTCTTAACTCCTTGCAAATGGTCTGGCTGCATACATGCACACAAATAAGACCCCGAAGAAGTAATTTCTAACAAAATGAGGGCTGGGGGGGGGAATGTACCTGAATCTCATTCTTTCACTGTGGGGCTGTTTAAAGCTGGAAGAGGCGGTGGGAGTCTTGGAGAACTCCCTAAGAATATTGGGTTGTTATTGTTCTAGAAAGTTCCACAGCGTGTTAATTACATGGGCCCGGGCGCTTTCTCACTAGCTCTGGTTTCCCATCATCCTTCTGTGTCACAGCCTTAAAAGGGTGTTTGTTAAATGACAGCGCATGAGTCTTGGGAATATCATGAGACCCTTTCGGTCCCAGTCTCTGTGGGGTTCATGTCTCAGGCACAGCAACAACGCAAGAGAAGCACAGAGGTCTAAGAGAGATGGGGTTGCCCCCAGATTCATTTCCACCCAAGTGTGCCAGGCCTGAGGTTCACAGGCGCTCAGACCCCTCCCTGGCTTCTTATCCACAGAGTTGTTTTTGTGCGTCTGAACTTGCCCCATCATGTCATGGTCACTGTATTGTTGGCTTTCTCCAAAGCTCCATGGTTAATTACCGAGTGAAGTTTTTTTAGACCTCAGTGCTTGGCTGGATATGGTGCAGACAGGCAGCCACGTTACAGGGAAGCCTTATGTCTCACAGACCATAGCCTGCTTGCAGAGGAATTGTGGGTAAATATGGCCACCCCTCCAAGCAGGGGGAAGGGAGGAGCCTCATAGGCGATGGCTGGGAGCCTTGCCTCTACTCCTAATGGTAACCTTTCTTTAAAAATTAATCTATTAACTGCCACCAAATAACTCTATTTAGCGTGGAGTGACCTCACCCTTACCCGGGGGCATGGACACATCATTCCAGAGAACTGGCATCTGCTCACTAAAGCAGATTTAGTTTCCTTTGGGGACTCACTTGCATTTGCACTAGTGAGGTCAGAGACTGGTGGGTGAGGCCTTTGGCCCTGCCAGAGAAAGACCGAATGGGGAGGGTAAGAGCCCTGAGAAAGGAGGGGGCTACGTATGAGGGCAAAGGCTTTGATCTGGCTGAGGGGGTTCTGCATTCCAAGGCAGTCCCGGGCAGTGTCAGGGCCCTGTGGCTGTCTCCCTCTGCTGGGGAAAGAGCTGTACCTGTGAGCCCTTACTCAGTGTCCTTTACCCTGAGGGAAGCCAGATGCTTCTGGGCCTTCCCGGCCAACCCAGGCATCCACCCCAGGACTAGCCAAGGGGATTCTTTCGGTGCCAGGCCTCTCTGTGCCTGCCAGGAGGGGGCCATGGGCATGCCGAGGGGGGCTGGGCCCACTGCGCTTACAGTCCTCACCTTGGCCCCAGGTGGCTGTTTCCTGAGTTCTTGCTGTGGCTACGTTTCCAGCTGCCTGCTTCTGGAGCAGGTCTGGGGCCAGTCTCCCCACCCCACCCAAGTCCCCGCCCCAGGCAGAAGCCCCCTGGGTCAGGGTCGGGGCATTCTGGGATGAGGCTTCTGGCTGCCCCATCTGATCCTGAGCATCGACTGATATTATTGGGACAAAATCGGGGGAAGCATCGTGGAACAGTTGGCCCATCTAACCTCACTCCTGCTTTCAGAGTACGAGATAGAGAGGTCCTTCTTTCTGCGAATGAAGTGTGTTTTGGCGAAAAGAAACGCGGGCCTGACGTGCAGCGGATACAAGGTGCGAGGAGCCTCGTGTCGGGGGAGGGAAGGAGGAGGGGGCTGAGGAGGGTCTGAAGGAGGGGGCAGAGGAGGGTCTGAAGGAGGGGGCAGAGGAGGGTCTGAAGGAGGGGGCAGAGGAGGGTCTGAAGGAGGGGGCAGAGGAGGGTCTGAAGGAGGGGGCAGAGGGTCTGAAGGAAGGGGCAGAGGAGGGTCTGAAGGAGGGGGCAGAGGGTATTAAGGAGGGGGCAGAGGGTCTTAAGGAGGGGGCAGAGGGTCTTAAAGAGGGGGCAGAGGAGGGTCTGAAGGAGGGAGCAGAGGAGGGTCTGAAGGAGGGGGCAGAAGAAGGTCTGAAGGAGGGGGCAGAGGATCTGAAGGAAGGGTCAGAGGAGGGTCTGAAGGAGGGGACAGAGGGTCTGAAGGAGAGGGCAGAGGAGGGTCTGAAGGAGGGGGCAGAGGAGGGTCTGAAGGAGGGGGCAGAGGGTATTAAGGAGGGGGCAGAGGAGGGTCTGAAGGAGGGGGCAGAGGGTCTGAAGGAGGGGGCAGAGGGTCTGAAGGAGGGGGCAGAAGGTCTTAAAGAGGGGGCAGAGGAGGGTCTTAAGGAGGGAACAGAGGAGGGTCTGAAGGAGGGGGCAGAGGAGGGTCTGAATAGGGAGCAGAGGGCCTGAAGGAGGGGGCAGAAGAGGGTCTGAAGGAGGGAGCAGAGGAGGGTCTGAAGGAGGGAGCAGAGGGTCTGAAGGAGGGGGCAGAGGGTCTGAAGGAGAGGGCAGAGGAGGGTCTGAAGGAGGGGGCAGAGGGTCTGAAGGAGGGGGCAGAGGAGGGTCTGAAGGAGGGAGCAGAGGGTCTTCACCGGTTTGTATTTTGCTTGCTACTCAAGAACATCTGCAGACAGAAGGCACAGGGACCCAAACATGGGACAACTTTCTAGTGACGCTGCTCATGCAGCAGGTAGGGGAGCTGGTGTCGTACAAGGAAACTCCAGGAGGACTGGGTTTCGTCATCTGAGACCACGAATAAGCGTGGCGAAGGGTAGAATGTCACCCTGGCACGTGCACTTGGTGTTTCACACGGGTCGGCGGCCCCCAGAGGCCGCTGAGGATCCACACCCTGGGGGCGGCAGTGAGCGTTCAGAGCCCGGACATGTCGCCTCTCCCCTCGGAATGTTTCGCCAAGTCCGGTGGTGACGGCTGTGATGTGCTCGACTAATGATAGACCTGTTCTGAGGAGCAGCGAGGCTTCAGCAGCAGCATCTCATCTACTTAACTAAAAAAAACAGTTTTTTGATAGAGAGAGTGTAAGTGTGGGAGGGGCAGAGAGAGAGGGAGACACGGAACCCGAATCAGGCTCCAGGCTCCGAGCTGTCAGCACAGAGCCTGATGAGAGGCTCGAACCCACAAACTGTGAGCTCATGACCTGAGCCAAAGTCAGATGCTTAACCAACAGAGCCCGCAAGGTGCCCCGCGTCTACTTAATTTAATTAACAGTCATAGCAGCCCTCTGGGGGAGTACTGTCGGCCCCATTTTATGATCCTCAGGGACGCAAGCAAGGAAGGGAGAAGACAGGCAGAGGCCCGCAGGCCGGGGGTCAGAGCCCCTTCAGGCTGCATTTCTCCGGCAGATGTGGCCTCCTGCTCTGGCAAGTTCTGGAATCCAGGAGCAGGTCCCCCGAAGAGCCCATGGGCAGCCCCAGAATCAGCACCCCCAGACGGAAGGGCCGGTAGGGGGAAGCGTGCACTGAGCGTCCCCTTCCAAGCTTCTGATTCCTCCCTGGCGTCTGAAGTTACTGTTTCTCCCTCCTCAGAGGAGAGAGGTGCTAAGCCCATGGCTCCGGAGATGGAGGGGATGGGGGCCTTTGTGCAGGAGCATTTGCATGTTAGAAAAGGGTGGGGGAGAGAAAGGGGACAGCTTTGTGCCTCTGAAGCTTATTCTCTTTCTGGAACACCCCTCCTGAGCTCCTCCCCACCCCAGGGGCTGCTTCCCCTTCAGCATCTCCTCAGCCCTCTCCTTTGAACTCCACACTGAGCTCTTCTTCCCTTTGACTTTACCCCACTCTCTTTTATAGTTTGGGGGATACATTTTTTGTTTGCTGACCCAAACTCGAGGCCTATTTCGACCAGGGTTGTGGGGAGCCCCCCACCCCGCGCTGTCCTGTACCCAACAGATTTGGGTCTTGAATTGTTTCTGCCACTTAGTAACCATCTAATCGTCAGCAAAACACATCGCCTGTCTTGTCCTCAATATCCTCTTCAGTAAAATGGGACAATAGACCAGAAGGATTTCAAGATCTGTTGCAGCCCCAAAGACTGAATGCGTTCAGCAGTCCCGGAGGAAGAGAGCTGAAGACTTTAGCTGTTCATCACTGCTGTCATGATCCTTTCGAGATTTTACTGATCCTAACTTATATAAATGCTTCCAATATGGGGGCTGAAGGTTGCACAAATGTTCCTGTTTGACATTTGGAACACTATACGCTCTTTCCTGCATGGTTTGTTTTTTGTGTTTTTTTGTGTTTTTTGACTATAACAACCAGAGGTTTCTATATAGCCTCTCTGGCTTTTTGCTTATCGTAAGGGAATAGAATCTTGACCTATAAATAAAGTAAATAAAAACACATTAAGAGGAAGGCTTTTTTGATCCTACTGAATGAATTCTTTAAATTTTTTTTTTAACGTTTATTTATTTTTGGGACAGAGAGAGACAGAGCATGAACGGGGGAGGGGCAGAGAGAGAGGGAGACACAGAATCGGAAGCAGGCTCCAGGCTCTGAGCTATCAGCACAGAGCCCGACGCGGGGCTCGAACCCACGGACTGTGAGATCGTGACCTGAGCTGAAGCCAGACGCCTAACCGACTGAGCCACCCAGGTGCCCCTCTACTGAATGAATTCTTAACGTACTGGAATGTATAGCTTGTCAAGTGATATAAATGTCAAGTTGACAGATGTCAAATCTAGTCCCATCGGGGGACGAAGAACGTAAAGTGAGTGTCTTGGAACCAGAGGTTAGCTTCCCATGGTGCCTTTGTTTGCTACCTAATAGTGGGTTTGGTGATGAGTTAATTAGGTATCAATCCATTACATATTAGAGTCTCAACTCAGGGAGTTACTGGGGCAGAGTCAATTGGATAAGACGACCTTACATTTGATTGCACTACTGTTTCCTAAGGAAGAAGCTTCACTTCGTGTCTTCTGAGCAATGAGTTGGGTGTCGTCAGCATGTTGGTGTGACCTTTGTGGGGTGACACCAGCTCCGTGGAGGCTGGGCCGGGGAGAGTCCTGCGTGCCCAAGAGAGCCAGCAGGCTCAGAGCCGGGAGGAGTGGGTACCGGTCTAACCCCTGGGCTGACCCTGCCCTCTGCTTTGCCAGGTCATCCACTGCAGCGGCTACCTGAAGATCAGGCAGTATATGCTGGACGTGTCCCTGTACGACTCGTGCTACCAGATCGTGGGGCTGGTGGCCGTGGGCCAGTCGCTGCCACCCAGTGCCATCACAGAGATCAAGCTGCACAGTAACATGTTCATGTTCAGGGCCAGCCTTGACCTGAAGCTGATCTTCCTGGATTCCAGGTGAGTTTGGCACCTGCTGCTGCTGCAGAATTCCAGAAGATACTGACGGTGGAAACTGGCCTGAATGCTGTGTTGTTAAGCCAAAATGTAACGAGGAAATAAGCCGTACTAAGAAAGGGAGTTAGGGGACGCCTGGGTGGCTTAGTTGGTTAAACGTCGGTCGGACTCTTGACTTGGGCTCAGGTCATGATCTCATAGTTCCGTGAGTCTGAGCCCTGCGCTCTGGGCCGTAAGCCCAGAGCCAGTTTGGGATTCTCTCTCTCCCTCTCTCTGCCCCTCCCCTCCAAAATTAATTAATTAATTAATTAATAATAATAAAAAAAAAAAGGATGTGAGTTAGAAGGGTATTTAGTGGAACCAAGTCAGGAATTGAAAGAATTGATATCAGCTTTAGCACTTAAAGAGTAGCCAGCTTCTCCAGGTGCTGGGTACCTGTTGTATATTATTTATTTATATTTTCATCATCTCACTGGAGTTGGAGCTGGAAATATGTGCTGTGGACACAAGTTAGCCTTTGTTGAAGGCCTGCGATGTCAGGATTCTGCCTTGTGTGTCCGTCAAGTAGGTGGGACCTTAAGGCAAAGAAAAGATTTTGCAATGAGCTGGTGGGAAGCCATCGGAGCTCTGATGGCCACAGAGCTGAGGCTGAGAGCAGACAGGTGGCCTTTGCCGGGAAAAGCTGTGACTACAAGCTCAGTGGGTCCCCTGTCTGGGCTGGGAGGACACCTCTGGCTGGCAGTGAGGGCGAAGGTACAGTGGCCCCTGAACTGTCTGTCCCAACCGCCCTTCCCCTCCTCCCTGAGAATGTCCACCCATCTGAGGATCTCTTGTCAGAGAGAGAAGGGAGAGCGAATGAGGCAAAAGCACTAATTTGTTGTTTCGCTTGGCCTGCCGAAGCTGGCCACACAGGGGAGGTGTGTGCTGGAGAAGCCGTGGCCTGTCCCCCAGGGGGGCTTGCCGGCTTCACGTGGCCCCAGGCCCTTGGGACTTCCTCCACCTACCATTTTCTTTTTTTATTTCTTTTTTATTTTTTTTAATGTTTATTTATTTTTGAGAGAGAGAGAGAGAGACAGAGCACGAGCGAGGGAGGAACAGAGAGAGAGGGAGACAGAATCTGAAGCAGGCTCCAGGCTCTGACCTGTCAGCACAGAGCCCAGTGCGGGGCTTGAACACACGAGACGTGAGACCACGACCTGAGCGGAAGTCGGGCGCTTAACCGACTGAGCCACCCAGGCGCCCCTTCCGCCTACCATTTTCTTATCCGTAAAAAGGTCAGCCTCACCCTGCCCACTCGGCTACCCACAGGCTGTTAGGAAAGATGAAATTTGATAATAGATGTGAAGCATTCGTGAAAGTAAAGCCTGGAAGCACTTGGGTGGCTCAGTTGGTTAAGCATCCGACTTTGTCTCAAGTCATGATCTCACAGTTTGTGAATTTGAGCCCCGTGTCAGGCTTTGTGCTGATGGGTCGGAGACTGGAGCCTGCTTTAGACTCTGTGTCTGCCTCTCTCTCTGCCCCTCCCCTGCTTGCACTGACTCTCTCTCAAAAATAAATAAACACTAAAAAAACAAACAAACAAGCAAGCAAAAAGCTGATGCACCTAGTCCTTTAGAGTCCTCAGCTGTATAGGAAAGGACAAATGTTCAGAGACCCCACTTTTGCCTTTCGGTGTGTGTGGCCAAGCTGTCTGGGAGAAAGGAGGTATATATGTGTGGGTGTACATGTATATACGTATATACACACATATGTGTAAATATAAGTGTAAAATTTTGCTAATATTTATTGATTTTTCCCACCTTTTTATTCTGGTAAAATATACATGACATAAAATTGACCATTTTAACCAGTTATGGGAGAAAACCAAACATACCTGGTTAGGGGCGGGAGACAGAGACACAAAGTAGCCTAGTTTATCATTAGTGAACCTCAGAACCCTTCAGAGGTAGAGAAATGACAAGGGCTGGCCTGACAGGCTTGCCATCGTGCTCCCAGAAACTCCAAGCAAAGAGTACCCAAAACTCTTTGCGGGAGGGAGGCCAGCACCTTGGGGCTGGCCGGACTGACAAATGCTGCCCTACTGCATCGAAGACAGAGGCACCTGCCACCAGAGGGGCCCTGGGCGGGTGGACTGTCTGGGCCCATGGTGGCAGCATGAGAAGGAGTTCTTTCTGTTTTCAGGGGCCACTTCTAAAAGTGAACGGAAAGGAATTTGGGCCGTCCGAGCTCATTACTTTAGAAACTTGGGAGGATACGACCAGGTTCCCCCTTGTTACCTCTGTCTCCTAGTTTTTCCTTGACGATTCTAGGAAAAGGCTCTGAGGCCTGGTGAATTCTCTAGAAGAGGAAAGAGAGAGGTCTCCCCAGAGGAGAGATTTCAGATCTTCTCAAATTGTTTGAAGCACACAGCTTTGAAACACAAAGGACAAATGGAGGGCTTTGCAGAAGAGGGTGTTCGAAGGTAGCTCAGAGGCCAGACTGCTCCTGAAGGAAACAGGAAACTGTTTCTACAGAAGTCCCCTGCTGTTCTCCCAGCTACGTACCAGGAAGCTTCTAACAGATCTCCTGAACTCCTGTCGTGTAGATGTTTCAAGGGCTCAGAGACGAGCTAGGATTCCTCGAACTCACTCTGGTCTCCAGTCTGTTGCAGTTTGGTCTCTGAGGGGCCGCTGGGGGTCAGGGACAGAGGGCGGCAGAATGGCCCAGCAGGGTGGGAGATGTCAGCTCCTCCATCCAAAGCCCAGAAGCCACGGCGACGGGTTGGCCTGAAGCCCAGCAGCCCTGAAGTCACAGGGCCCTGGGTGGGGGGCCTGCAGGGGTGGGGGTGGCCACTTGGCCCCCCACCCAGTGTAATCCCAGACACAACTGAACTCAGCATAACCTGAAATTTGGTTCAGAGGGGTTTTGTGGTATTTCACTTTGAAACTGTAGCTGGTGCTTTTGCTAAGGATGGGTGAACCCAGCCATGTTTGGGGTTTGGCAAATCCCTCTGACAGGTCTTCAGACACTGGAGGTTTGGAAAAAACCAGGAGGGCATGCTGCCAGACCCTTCTCTTTCCCTTTAATTTTTAAAGCCAGTGTGCGCTTTGATGAGAAACTTAATACATGTGTTTCTGATTCATTTACACGTTCGGGGCTGTTGTTCTGTAACTTTACTTCCAAAGGGTCTGGGAAGCCTCTTTCGTCCCCACACCGTAGAGACGCCTGGTTTTCTTTTTCTTGCGGGGGTGGGGTGGGGTGGGGAAGCCAGGTCTCAGTTTTCCTGCCACACTGTTAGACTCCGATGGGGCCTGAAGTTCTAGATGGCCCTTAGATAAGTCCCCGAGCCCGGAAAGGCCTGCACAGGTTCCCTTTCCACCGACCTCCAGCCCCATCTCCTTCCCGCCCTGGAGGAACACCATGGAAATGTGTACACCAAATAGTGAGCGGTTCCAGGGAAATATGAGGCTCTCCGAGATTTACGACCCGGAGCCCGCGCAGAACTCGACAGAAAGGGGAGCGCGTTACGGAACGAAAGTGAGGTCGAGTTTCCCCGATGAGTTCGCAACTGACATTTCAGAGACAAGCCAGCAGGACCCCCCGGTCCCGGCTGTCCTCAGGCCCCACCTCTGCCCCCTCGGGACCGACTTCTCACCGGGACCTCCCTTCCTCTGGAAAAGCTTCCTGTCCTTCCCTTTCATCTGTTCTTCAATATCTGTCACCGAGGCTTTTCGGCCACCTCTTCCAAGGGCATAGTCGCCGGGTCGGTTGCCCGGGGCCCCGGGAAGTGACACCACTGCCACGTGCAATTTCCACCTGCGGGCGGAGTGATCCAGACGCCACGGATGATGCGGTCTCGGACGCTGGGAGCCGCTTTTCCTCAAAGAGCTGATGTGGGAAGTCAGTGTTCCGGGGGCCTGATGAGAACAGAGAGGCGGTAATGGCATGAGGGCACCGGGCACGTGTTGCCCGTCTGCCAGCGAACGTTATGATTTACCCCGCAGCCACAGTATTTTCGGGTGTTGTCGTACTAGTTTTTGGACGCCGCACGAGCCTCCGTTGATCGGACGCGTTCATGTCTCCAGTTCTTCTGCAGATGCTCCCGCCCGACCAAAACCTCGTGAGACCGTTGTGCCAGGCAGCAGGGGCCAGTGGGAGCTAAAAAGGCTCACACACACAATAGCCAGGACGTGGGAGCAGCCCAAGCGTCCACCGGCGGACGGACAGACAAACAAAACGTGGTATCTACATAAAATAGAACATAGTCGAGCCATAGAAACGAATGGCATTCTGTCCCACACCACAACGTGGGTGACCCTTGAAATCAGGATGCCAAGTGAGAGAAGCCAGACACAAAGGGACATCTACCAGGTGGTTCCACTCATCCGAGATATCTAGAATCGACAGATTCCTAGAGACAGAGGGAGAGGGAGGTTACCTGTTGCGGGGGGCGGGGGGGCGGGGGGCAATGGGGAGTTCTGAAGAACATCGTGGTTGTAGTTACTGCCACTACGTGTAGACATAAAAATGGTCAAAGTGGCAAAGGTTGTGTAATGCATATTTTTCCACAATAATAATTTTTTTTTAAAAATTTAAATGTTTATTTTTGAGAGAGACAGACAAAGTGCGAGTGGGGGAGGGACAGAGAGAGAGGGAGACAGAATCGGAAGCAGGCTCCAGGCTCTGAGCTGTCAGCACAGAGCCCGACGTGGGGCTCGAACTCACGAACCCTGAGATCGTGACCTGAGCCGAAGTCGGACGCTCCACCGACTGAGCCACCCAGGCACCCCCACGATAATAATTTTAAAAAAGGTTCCCACTGGACTGTCACCCAGAAGCCACTGGAAAGTAGTTCTTTCTCCCATCAGAGTTCACTCTTAAGCGCCCCCAGACAAGCTTCACCCTGAAAAAGGAAAACATTTGAAGCCACCCCCAACGTTCTTCTAGCCAGCAGTTTCAGAAGAACATTCCTGCCCATGAATAGTGCTACATCCTGCACTGGGCTAGCGTTCAAAGCCTTTCTCCTTGTAAAAAAAGATCATTCTCGGTTTCCAAAACCAACATCACCCCCCACCCTGAGCCTTTTAGCACTTGATTAGTTGGCAAAACCAATATTAGTTTAAATGAAAGGCAACCTACAGAACAGGGTAACACACGGAGCCACTGTCCTCCCCCAGGGTGACCGAGCTGACCGGGTATGAGCCGCAGGACCTGATCGAGAAGACCCTCTACCATCACGTGCACGGCTGTGACGTGTTCCACCTCCGCTACGCGCACCACCTCCGTGAGTACCTCGCTCACCGCGCGGGGCCGGGGGCCGGGGCTGGCCAGGGAGGGGGTGGCCAGAAGCGGGGCGGGAAGGCCACCCTTGTTTGGTACAATAGTCCTCCGTTGTGCACACGTGAATTCTAAACCTCAGACTGACCCCATCCACCCCACCGTTTAGCACAGCTACTGGTCAGTTCTCAAGCATCCAGGCTTACCCTTCCAGTGAAACTCTGGCAGGTGTGGGATGGTGCGCAAGTTGCTGATTCGAGATGGTGGGTGTATTTGGAACCTAGATTTCTCTAGGACATCTGGACACGCTTACACAAAGCGCAACAGCAGAAGCACCAACACGTACAGAGCCCTTGCTCCTGTGGGGCACCGGCTTAGGTGATGAAAGATGTTACTAACCCAGTGAAGGAGATTCTCCTGTTCATGATCCTCCTATTCCTACTGAGGATGCTGAGGTTCAGAGAGGTTAAGCCACTTGCCTGAGGTCACACAGTGAGAGGCTGGAGAGTCTGGAGCCAAAGCAGCCAGGACCCGGCCCCCGACCACTGTCCACCACCTGGCTGGGAGGCTCAGGGGAGACCACAGGTTCCCAGGATGGGAGAAGTCAGCATGGAAAGAACGAACAATCAGTATTCGATTGGCCAGTGCAGAAGGTTTGGTGAACATCTGGACGGGGAGGGGGGTGGGGCTCTAGTCACTGAAATGTTCGAAGAAGTGACACTTTTCTTCTAGAATCCAAATCAAGGCAGCAAATAACTGACACGGGGCGGGATACCTCACGTCCAGCCCTCCATGCCTGGACTCAGGGGTGCTTGCTAATGGGGTGCAGATGGCCGGAGCAGCCAGCTCTGCAGGGCCCTCTGGGTGGAGAGGGCAGGTGATTGCTCCGAAAACCCCAGCCCCGGGGGTCCCCCGCCCCTTTCCGTGGAGGCAGGAGCATGGCAGGAGCCCCGATATCCAGCAAGGGAGCTGGAAGCAAGCCCCCAAATTACCTGCAGGAAGGGATCCTCTTCCAAGTGGGGCTCCATTGGGAGGAATTAGGCCTCTAAGCACAGAGAATGAAAACTTATGGAATTGAAAGTCTTCGTTTTAAACCCCATTTCCTCTCTCTCTCGAACTACCTGGCTAACAGGGGAGCAGGGATTTCCGCCCTGCCACCACCTGGGAGAAATAAATACAGTTTGTGTTTGGGAAGTGTAACGAAGGCCACAGCGATGACCAGCACAGGGCTCCTGTGTCCCCAACACAGAACGGAAGCTTTTCACGTATCCATTGTTTTTTGTGTTTTTTTTTTAACTTTATTTTGTATTTATTTTGAGAGATAGCAAGCAGGGGTGGGGCAGAAAGAGAGAGAGAGGGGGAGAGAGAGAGAATCCCAAGCAGGCTCCACACTGTCAGCGCAGAGCCCTATGTGTGGCTCGAACCCACAAACCGAGAGTTCGTGACCTGAGCCAAAGTCAAGAGTTGGATACTTAATGGACTGAGCCACCCAGGTGCCCCTCACGTATCCAGTTCGGGGCGCGGGGCTGGCCCTGTGTCCATTTCCCAGATGAGCGGTGACCCTCACGGGTGGAGACCTGTGGGCGGGCAGCAGCTGAGTCAGACAGGACCAGAGCCCGGGTTTGTTCGGCTCTCAGGCCTTGAGTGGTTCCCACCACGTGATGGCTCTGAGCCTTGGAGGCACGGCCAGTCTTCGCTTCATCAGGAGCCCTGATCTTCCCCGAGCTCACCCGGCCTACAGAGGGAGTTTATCTGAGAGGTCCACTGCAATTTGCATGATAAATTTGCCTCAGCTCACCTGGAATTTAGCATTTCCAGACATTTCAATTATCCAAGAGAACCCTGAAAGGGAAGGCATACACAGGCTTCCCGGAGACACACAGAAAAGGCAGAAGCATTTAGAAACCAGAGGAAGCACGTGTTTTTGTTTTTTCAAATGGGCTCGAATTAGTAAATCAAAGAAAATAAAAAATAGCAATATTGACAACAATTGCTATGGTGCAGTGACCTTAACTATGGTGGAGAAACCACCCCAGGGGCAGGAGGCAGAGAGCATATCCCAGCCAGGCTGGAGGTGATTGGGGGGGGGGGGGTGGCCTTGGGATCCACCATGAGCCTTGCATCTGTCCCTGACTCACTTCTGTCAACTTTTCCAGATGTAAACTAGAGGAGAGCTGACAGGGAGAGGTAGTGGAGGCCCTTGCCCACAGATGGGGGTGGGAATTAGTCTTCTAGAGCTCACACCTTGGCTCCAGGATTAGAACCTCACTTGGGTGTCCCTCTCAGGGAAGCCATGACATTAACCTGGACGTGACTTTCCCCTCCAAAGCTGGGTCTTTCAGATGAAGAAAGGGGCGATATTCAACAAAACAGAGCATGATTTTTTGGAAGCAGAGTCTTTATTGGTGAGGAGCTGGGGAAGTTTTGAAATCTCTCTGTTGTGTGGTCCCTGGGGCTTCATCTCCTTTCCAGGCACAGAACTGGGGCCAGAGGGGCCAAATCCAGAAGCCGACCTCGAGCCTGGGGTTCAAGTACAGTAGTTTGTTGGGACAGTGACTGAAACACGGGTTGGGGAGAGAGAGAAATAAGCCATGGAAGGGAAGGAGCCACAAGATGGGCTTGTCTGACTGGGACTCAGTCAAGGGGAGTGAGCTGAGGTATTTAGACTCCTGCTCCTGCCTGTCGTGAGCTGAAGGCTGCTCTTAGGGGTGTTAATCTCCCTGTCCCCCCTCGTCTGTTAGAGTGAGCTCTGCCAAAGAAAGGCCTCAGGAGGGAGATGGGGCCATCAGAAGTTCCTGGGTGCACTCCATGGTGAGGGGAGGGACGTGAGGAGACATCAGCCAGAGTGAAGGTCCGCCTCTTTACCGTGTCTCCTCAGCCTCCTCCCCTCATTGGTCTCCAGGCTTTGTGAAGAGTTCTCCATCCAGCCATCCCTCTGTAAGGTGCTCCTCACCCCCCAGCCCAGCCTAGTCGGTCATCTTGTCCTTGCTTTGCACACCTTAGTCACCTTTCTCTTGTGGGGTGGGGGGCTTTTTTTTTAAGAGTTTATTTTTAAGTCATCTCCACACCCAATGTAGGACTTGAACTCACCACCCTGAGATCAAGAGTTGCACTCTCCACCAACTGAGCCAGCAGGCGCCCCTCTGGGGGGACCCTGTTGCCCTCACTGCTCAGGGTCCCTGTTGGTCCATTGGAGTGTCCTCTATCCCCAAACTCCTGCCCCATGGGCAGCAGGGGGGAAGCTAAGCACCGCCCCCCTTTCCAGTTCTGTTTTCACTACCGCCATGATGTCAGCTGCTGCCACATCTCTTCCAGGAGGGTGCGTCCAGCTCCTTCCAGCCCAACCCAAGGGCCCCAGGTTCTTATTTCTGGACAATGCTTTCACCTCATGCTGTTCACATTCTTATGGGGTCTATATTGATCTGCTCAGGCCACTGTAACAAAATAACACAGGCTGAGGGCCTAAACTACAGAAACTTGTTTCCTAACAGCTCTGGAGGCTGAAATCTGAAGTCAGGTTATCAGCAGGACCGCTTTCTCCTGAGGCCTCTGCCTCTGTAGGTGGGCATCTCCTTCCTGTGTCCTCACATGCGTGAGGCCCTCTGTGTGTGTCTGCCTTCTCATCTCTTTCTATGACAGGGACACCAGCCATATTGGATTAGGGTCCCCCTCTTACTCCATTTTCTTTTAATTACCTCTTTAAAGACCCCATCTCCAAATGCAGGGACATTCTGAGGTCCTGAGGGTCGGGGCTTCAACATACAAATCTGGGTGGAACACAGGTCAGCCCCTGACAGGGACTTTCTTTAATAGCTCTGTGTCCTTACCCAGGTAATAGGCCCAGCTGGGCAGGCTGGCTTGGGGAGGGCAGGTGGGAGGTCTGTGAAGGCAGGATGCGTCATTTGGAAATGTGGCTTTTCGGTCCTGTCTCCTGGTGCTTCAGTAACGCAGGGCTCAGGAACCTAGCCCAAGCCTCCCGGCTTCCCGCCCTCCCGCCTGGGATCCCATCCTGGATCCCAGATCCGCACGGTGGCCCCTGCCAAGCTGGGGGCTCAAGTCCTTCAATTCAGTCACCGCTGGAGCTGGCCTAGTGGCTGTCCCAGGAGCACAGGCATGCAGGGTGGCCTCTCCTACTTCCTCCCCATCCCCCACAGCTGCACATGGCTGGAGGGAGCCAGGGGCCACGGTGACCCTCAGGGTTCCAAGACCACGGGTCGGGGGGCGGGCGGCTGGCCCCCTCTTACAGGGAGACATACAGACGCATCTTCTTCGCAGTTGATGAGGTCACTGAGCGCAAGAAACATCTACCAATACCCAGGGAGGTCACTGTCCGATTCTCCAAGGCCAGATTTTCTCCACACCAACGTCCAAACCCCAGGACTCCCTGGAGATGGGGCGAAGGGCTCTGCCAGCAGCAGAGTTGGACATCAGGCGGTGGTGGCTCTGGATGACCACAGTCAGCCAAATGGTTTTCACACGTTGTTCAAAATATTATCTTAACCCAGTGCAGGGATCCACAGGGTCCAAAGAAAGCATAGCCCCTAAAGAAAGAGAATTCAACACCTTCCAGAAAGTCAGCTGCATGAGGAGAAGCAGGGCTGCGCAGGGCAGTCTTTGGGGAGCATGGGCTTCCAAGGGGTCAGCAGGACAGGGGCTGGCATGGCCCGGACACCTCGTGTCACTGTGGGCCTGGGCCTTCCCAGATGAGCCATGCGAGTCAGACCGTGCCAGGGCTTTCCCCAGAAGCTTCTGTAGAGAAAATGAACACGGATCCTCTAGGGAGCATATTTGAGCCCCCCTCCAACCCTGTGCCCTGCCCACTGTCCTGTGGTGGCCGAGGGAAGGCCCCCACAGCTCAGCTAAGTGTGGGCCCTGGTGCAGGCATGACACTCATGTGGCCTCAGGGAAATGGGGGCCCTGAGCTAGGGTCTGCCCTTGCTGTCTCCCTCCTGTCTTTGTCAGGTGTTTGGGTGACTTTTTCTTGCATGGAGGGAAGCCAGTAGAGGTCTGTATTCTCTTGACCTGCAGGTCCTGGGGGTGGGGAGGGGGTGATGCACAGTTGGGAAGGGATTGATATCGCCGAACTTGAAGATCTGTTGAGGGACACCAGGCAGATTTCTGGAAGACACAGCAGTTTGGAAGAACCATCATGTCCAAGATGGTGGAGAATTGCACCCAGCTCCCCACCTGGACAGAGTGGGCCAAGTCCAGATCACAGAGAGTGCAGGCCAAGTCCAACTGTCATAACGCTTTCAATCTCATGCAAAGGCTTCTAAGCCTGAATATGTGGTCTACAGAGTTCAAGGAATAACTGAATTCCGGGACATCTGGTAGACACCCATAGAGAACACACCCTAAATGGCGCACAGGGGGCACCTGGGTGGCTCAGTTGGTTAAGCATCCGGTTTTTGATCTCAGCTCAGGTCACGATCTCGAGGTTCGTGGGTTCAAGCCCCGCATCTGGCTCCACACTGACGGTGCAGAGCCTGCTTGGGATTCTGTCTCTCCCTCTCTCTCTGCCCCTCCCCCCGTTCGTTCTCTCTGGCTTTCTCCTTCAAAATAAGGAAATAAACTTAAAAAAAATTTAAGGTCACCTGGGTGGCTCAGTCAGTTAAGCGTCCGACTCTTGGGTCCGGCTCAGGTCATGATCTCACGGTTCGTGAGTTCGAGCCCCGCATCAGGCTCTGTGCTGACAGTGCAGAGCCTGCTTGGGATTCTCTCTCTCTCTCTTTCTCTGCAACTCCCCCGTTCGTTCCCTCTGCCTCTGTCTCTCAAAATAAATAAACTTAAAACAAATGAAGTGGCACACGAGAGTCATAAACTCAAATGCTTATGGGGCCAGGCATGTAGCATGAATGTGTGAATGGGCATCTGTAGGGCAGTAGGGAATGGCTAACACGTGACCATCCAGAGGCATTCCCAGTAAAACAGCACTGAGCCACCAACAGAACCCACCCGTGAGCTTACGCGGTCCATGGGACACTGGTGCGCAACCACTCTGTGGCATCGCTGTGGAACAGGGCACAAAGGTCTCGAAACGGAAGACAAACTTGCAAGTCTCCAATCCACTGTGGCAATTACATGTCAGGGGGGCGCCAGCCTCTGCTGCTGGCCTTGCCTCTGGACTGGAAATGGGTGATCGCTTTTAATTCATGCTCAGATCCCTTTAGATGCTCTCTTGCAAGCAGGGTCTGGAGGCAGAGGAGGTGTTGGCTTGCAGGTGGACTTGTGGGGAAGCCTACACCTTGAGGGGGAGCCAGGAGCAAGGGAGTGGTAAATCATGGGAGTAAGCACCGCGTGATCGCCACGTTGTCCTGACCCTGGAAGCAGTTGTGGACATAGAGGTGTGGGCTGGACCTTCTCGGTGTTGCCAGACGGGTCAAGCTCTGCCCATCATCCGTGGTCAAGGTCACTTTGGACACATCCCACAAGGTGGCCCTTGTGAGCGTTCTTCCTTAAAGTGTTTCTCTCTTCCCGGTGCGTTCCGTGTTGTTCTGCCAGCCAGACGTACAGACTCCCTAGAGGAGCGCACGGCTTTCCATCGGGGTCACCCACTGCAGGTCCGAGCTGGCAGAGGGGACATAGCAGGAGGAGGGGATCAACCTCACCAGTGTTTCTGTGGAGGGTGGTTTTGTCTCCTGGCGCTGCTCTAACGAAATACCACAAACTGGGGGGCTTAAAACAGCGGAAATGTACTCTCCCAGGGTTCTGGAGACCGGAAGTCCGAAGTGAAGGGGTCAGCAGGGCCGAGCTTCCTCAGGAAGCTCTGCAGGAGGATCCTTCCTGCCTCTGCCAGCTTCTGCTGGAGTCCTTGGCTTGCAGTCCCAGCTCACCAGTCTGTGCCTCCACTTGCCCTCCTGTGCGTGTGTGTCTCCTCTTTGGTCTCTTATGGGGGGGGGAGTCGTTGGAGGCAGGGCCCACCCTGTTCCAGGACGATCTCGTCTATCTTGAGATCCTTGACTTAATTACACCTGCAGAGATCCCTTTTCCCAAATACGGTCACATTCACCGGGTTCAGGGGCCAGGACGTGGAACACATCGTTTGGGGGGAACCCCATTCAATCACCGTAGGGATTTTTGGCATCTGACATCATCAGCTCTTACAATTCAAAACGGAAATAGAAATTATGCTCCAGGCCAAGGTTCCCTTGCCTCCCAGAGGAACCAGGCAGGCCACCTACTTTTCTGCGTAGCAGATTCACGGAACTAGAATTTCCACCCCAAAGCGGCCTCGGCAAACCGTGACCGCTGGCTTCCCTCTCAGCATGGGACACCCTGATCTCAGAACCATCTGAGGCCCCGATGCTGGAGGTGCTGTGGCCCCAAGTGCTAGGAGCAGGGCCTCTGTTCCCGGAGCTTACAGCTTATGGGCCATCTCCAGCCTGCCTGGTGTCCCCCACCGCCAAGCAGAGCCTTACTTTATAGCCCCCCCCCCCCCCCGCTCTCCTCCTCCCCCCACCCTCCACGGGATCATTTCAGGCAGCTAATTAAGACCAACAGATTGGAGGGGGAGCTAGACCGAAGCAAGGCATGTTGTGACTAAGCGTCTAGGATTTCAGCTTGGATTGATAATGTGGACTATCACCATGGGTCATAGAGAAGCAAAAAACAATTCTATGCCCGTGTTTGTTTGGTCTCTGTATCTAAGCCGCCTCAGAGCAGAGTCAGGGAGCATCAGAAATAATAAAATCTCTTCTACTGCTGCCCTTGGCATCCTAATATAAAATATTTGGGATAAACTGGCTTTATTGTATCCAGTTTAGATGATTATGGGTAGGTTTTAGGAATGTTGTAAGAAATAAGGAAAGTATGAAATCCAAGAGAGGGAAAAGGAAAAATACACCATCTTGCTGCCAGGGGCGTGACGGGTACCGCGAGGGACGGATTTCAGAGTGGAGGGGCTGAGCAAGTACTTCTGTTGAAGGAATGACCTCTGGGGAAGTCCACATATGGGGCCCCAGCTGCGTCCTATAGCATGTCTTTTGGGGCCAAAAGCAAATTGGCCGAGTCGCCGCTAACCTTCCTTGTACCTCTCCTTGCTCATTGAGCTACAGAGAACCTTCTGGAGACTCGTGCCCCTTCCTCCCAGAGGGATCACTCTGAGACAAGGGAGTCAGAACCCCCCGGGCTGGGGGCCCCTGCTATGCCCTCAAGATTTGCTGGCCCCACTTCCTGGTGGGGCCTACTTCCCACAGCCGTAGGGGGTGTGAAGTGAGGGGTTCGGACATGAGCGGGCACCTGAAACCATGCATTTTGCTGTTAAAAAAGCAAACCCCAAGAGGAGAAACATTGTAAAGATAGCTCTTGCCTATCATCTCTGTGCTCTCCAGCACGGACTCTGGCCCCTGCCCCGTGCGTCCACGGAGGTGCACACGCTAAACCCGGGAAGAAGAGAGCCTGTGTCTACACTGTTCCCGGGAGCCCCGCCCCTCATCCCAGGGGTGGAGGGGGGGATGGCGGTCACGCACCGAAGGGGTGGGGGGTCTGATCCGTGTTGTATTTCCACTTCCCTGACCCCACACGAACTACCTGCCTGTGGAAAAAATAATTTTTTCATTAAAAAAAATTTTGTTTAGATGTTTTTATTTATTTTTGAGAGAGAGACAGAGCATGAGTAGGGGGAGGGGCAGAGAGAGAGAGAGGGAGACACAGAATCCGAAGCAGGCTCCAGGCTCTGTGCAGAGCCTGATGCGGGACTCGAACCCACAAACCACAAGATCATGACCTGAGAAGTTGGACGGTCAACTGTCTGAGCCACCCAGGCGCCCCAATAATTTTTTCACTTTTATTATAAAGCTGATACCTCCTTAGTGTTGGAAATGTAGAAAATCAAGAAAAGTGGAACGGGAGAAAATGAAAATTACCTGTAATTTGACCAGATAATGAGAGTTGATATGTATTGAGTCTTTGCTGTGTGACTGCCACCACTAGTCTAAAGCTTCCCATAGATGATCTAATCCTCACTGTGACCATGCGAGGTAGGGAGTGTGATTATGCTCTTGTTCCAAACAGGGAAACCGAGTCACCGGGGCTTTGTAACGTGTCCGAGATCGCAGTTAGTTGGGGTGTATATGTGAGTGTGCATGTACTTTTTCTTACCTGTACTCTATGCTCTTCTGAATTTTGTCTCTTTTTTTTTTTAATTTTTTTAAATGTTTATTTATTTTTGAGACAGCGAGAGACAGAGCATGAATGGGAGAGGGTCAGAGAGAGAGGGAGACACAGAATCTGAAGCAGGCTTGAGGCTCTGAGCTGTCAGCACAGAGCCCGACGCGGGGCTCGAACTCACGGACCGTGAGATCATGACCTGAGCCGAAGTCGGACGCTTAACCGACTGAGCCACCCAGGCGCCCCTCTTGTCTCTTTTTTTAATGAGTTAACTGACATATAACACTATATTAGTTTCAGATGTACAGCGTAGTGATTTGATATTTGTACACGTTCCTCCATGATCAGCACAATAAATCTAGTTACAATATATAGTTATACATTTTTTTCTTGCCTTGAGAGCTTTGAGGAGCTAATTCCTTTAGCAACTTTCAATACACAACACGGTGTTATTAACTGAAGTCTCCGATGCTGGAAGTTTGTACCTCTTGACCATCTCCTTCACCCGTTTCTCCCACCTGCCCTCCGTCACCTTTGGCAACCACCAATCAGTTCTCTGTACCTATGATTTTTTTTTATTAGATTGCACATGTAAGTGAGGTGCCAGGGTATTTGTCTTCGTCTGACTTACTTTACTTAGCATAATACCCTCGAGGTCCACCTGTGTCGTAGCAGATGGCAAGATTTCCTTCTTTTTTATGGCCAAACAATATTCCTTTGTGAGTGTGTGTACGTACGTATACCACGATTTCTTTATCCATTCATCCATGGGTGGACACTTAGAGTGGTTCCATTTCTTGGCTATTGTAAATAATGCTGCAGTGAACATGGGGGCGCAGGGGTCTTTCCGAGTTAGTGTTTTTGTTTCCTTCAGAGAAATACCCAGAAGTGGTATTTCTGGAGCATATGGTAGTTCTATTTTAAAGTTTTTGAGGAACCTCCTCACTGTTTCCATGGTGGCTGCACCAATGTACCTTCCTAGTCATAGTACACATGGGTTCCCTTTTCCCCACATCCTTGCCAACACTTGTTATTTCTTGTCTTCTTGATAATAGTTATTCTGACAGGTGTGAGGTGAAACCTCATGTGATTTTGATCTGCATTTCCCTGATGATAAGTGATGCTGTGAACTTTTTCATGTACCTGTTGGCCGTCTGTATGTTATGTCTTCTTTGGGAAAATGTCGATTCAGACCTTCTGCCCATTTTTTAGTTGGACTATTTTATTTATTTGTTTGTTTGTTGTTTGCTTATTGCTACTGAGTTGTATGTGTTCTTCGTATATGTTGGATGTTAACCCCTTATCAGGTACGTAATTTGCAAGTGTTGTCTCCCATTCGGTAGGTTGTCTTTTCATGTTGTTGGTGGTTTCCTTTTCTGTGCAGAAGCTTTTTAGTTTGATGTAATGCCACTTGTTATTTTTGCTTTCGACCTTTTAAGGATTACTTTGTGGTTCCATACAAATTTTTAGGATCATTTGGTCTGTTTCTGTGAAGGATGATACTGGAATGTTGATGGGTATTGCATTAAATCTGTAAATGCCTCTAGGTAGTATGGACACTTTATATTAATTCTTCCTCTCCATGAACATGGAGTGTCTGTCTTTGCATTAATATGTGTCTCCTTCAGTTTCTTTCATTGATGTCTTATAGTTTTTAGTGTCTTGTCTTTCACCTCCTTGGTTAAATTTATTCCTAGCTATTTCATTATTTTTGATGCAATTGTAAATGGGATTGTTTTCCTAATTTCTCTTTCTGATAGTTCATTATGAATGTGTAGAAACTCAACAGATTCTTGTGTACTTATCTTGTATTCTTGACCCTTACAGAATTCTCTTATTCTAAGAGTCTTCTGATGGAGTCTTTAGGGTTTTCTATCTATAATATGCCATCTGAAAATAACGACAGTTTTACCTCTTCCTTTCCAATGTGGTTGTCTTTTATTTCTTTTTCTTGCTTAAGTGTTCTGGCTAGGACTTCTGATTCTGTGTCACATAAAAGTGGCAAACGTGGGCATCCTTGACTTGTTCCTGACCTTAGAGGAAAAGCTTTCAGCTTTCTCCTGTTGAGTACGTTAGCTGTGGGCTTGTCATGGATGGCCTTTATTATGTTGAAGTACATCTCCCTTCTAAACTCTTTGTTGAGAGTTTTTATCATAGATGGCTATTGAATTTTGTCGAATGATTTTTCTTTATCCATTTTCATTGTTCACTTTGTTCATGTGGTGTATCCTATTGACTGATTTGCAGATGTTGAACCATCGTTGCATCCCAGGAATAGATCCCATTTGATCACGCCGTACGATCCCTTTAATGTATTGTTAAGTTCAATCTGTTACTATTTTGTTAAGGATTTTTACATCTACGCTCATCAGAGATATTAACCTGTAATTTTCCTTTTCTTGCAGTGTCCTTGTCTGGTTTTGGTATCAAGGTCATGCTGACCTCATACATGTGTTTGGAAGTGTTCTTTCCTCCTCTAATTTTCCAAAGAGTTTGAAAAGGATTGGTATTAATTCTTATTTAAATGTGTGGTGGAATTCACCGGTGAAGGAAGCCATCTGGTCCCGGACTTCTGTTTATTGTGAGGTTTTTGATGACTCCTTACCAGTTATTGGTCTGTTCAGATTTTCTATTTCTCCATCACTCAGTCTTCATAGGTTGTATATTTCTAGCAAAGTATCTGTTTTCTTGTAAGTTGCTCAATTTGTTGGCATATAATTGTTTTTCTTAAAGTGTGCTACAATTATTTCCAAATTTTTATTTAAATTCTAGTTAGTTAACAGACTATGATTGTTCATAGTAGTCTGTTATTATCTCTGTATTTCCGTGATGTTGAATCCTGTCTTTTTTCTCATTTAACATTATATCATACACGTTCTCCATCATATTTCAAATTCTTATTAATCATTATTTCAATAGCGGCATAGTATTCCAAAGTTTATTTCATCTTTCCTAATTCATGGGCAATTGAGCGTCCCCTTCCTTTTCCCCCTGAATTATAAGCAGGACTGCTTGTAATAGGATCAGTGATTGGAAGTGAAGCCACTGTGTCCGTGGATGTGAACTGTCAAACTGCTTTCCAGGACCATATGAGTCCATGCTTCTATCAGCACGTGACAATGCCTGTCCCCATAGATCAGCTGACATTGTTGTCATTTTATTTCCCTTGAGATACAATTCATATAATATAAAACTGACCATCTTAACAGTTTTCAGAGGTTCTTAGTATATTTATAATGTCATGCAACTATTACCTTTACCGAGTCCCAGAACATTTTCTTCATCCCCAGAAGAACCCTGGTACCCATCAGCGGTCACTCCTGGCTCCCCTCATCCCCCAGCTCCTGTCAACCACTAATCTGCTTTTGGTTTTTATGGATGTGCCTATTCTGGACATTTCACATAAGTGGAACCATGCAACAATATTTGTTTCTTGTTTACTGTCTGCTGATTTAATGGATGGTATCTAGCTCTGAGTTAAGCAAATACATTGAACATTTGATCATCATTTATATTTAATCTTTGGTGAATTGTTTGTTCCAGTCCTTTCCTCATATTACTTCTAGGTCTTAATGTTTTTATTGATGTGTATGAACTCTTTACATATTAAGGCTAACAACTCCTCGACTATCATTTTTGCAGTAATTTTTCTTCTGCACCAGAATATTTTGCTGCAGGTGTTAAAGTGGATGATAAAGAGGCGCTCTTAATGTGGAAAGAAGTCACAGAAGGCCATGGAGAGCCTCGGGAGGGTTTGGGCAGACGGCGTGGGGGCTCTGCCTAGTGGCATAAGATGGGGGCTGAATTTCTGTGTCTGTGAGCCTCCAGGGGGTTCCTTCAGTGCCAGCTAGTGCAGTCACAGAATTTGGCCACCTCCCCAAACCCCTGCTCAGGTGGCTGTTAGTAGGGCCCTGGGGCCAGCCCTGATTTGAGAAACAGGAATGCCCTGTAGCCATGACCTGGGCACCAAGGGATGCCTTTTAGATTTGTGCTGGCCTTCCCCTCCTTGGAGAAGGATAACTGGGCCTTTCTCTTCTCTCCTGCCCACCCAGTGCTTCTGGCACTTTCCTTTCTCTCCAGCCTGTGCCCTCCAGGCCCTGAGGGAAATTAGTACAGAGGCTTTGGAAGTGAGTATGGCTCAGCAGTCTGGAGTTTGCACCCATGCGTAGAAGATGGGCCCAGAGGCCCAGTTTTCAGAAACTAAATAGCCAAGCAGAGGTCCTTCCTACATGAGCAACAGTAGGAAATTAATAGGCCTGATGAAAAGTGGGGCTGATGGGAAGAAAATATAGATGGCAACAGAGTAGCAAACAGTCTCAAGGTGAATACACACATGTTCTGGAGAGTAGTAAATACTAACAACAATTTGAAGCTTGGTTGAATGTACTTATTATTTTGTTTAAACAACTACATCACTCCCCGCTCCTGCTGCCGCCACCTATTGAGGGTGTGGGGATTAAGGGTTTGAGGGATTATCACATCATCGTGGCATTTTGGAAACCGAAAAGCCAAACCAATTTTATCACTCTGCCAGATGCAAATGTTTTATGGGGACTAATTGTTTCTCCCAGTGAAATCAATGACTATTAAATTTGAGTTCTCAACAGGGGAGGGGAGAGAACGCGCCTTGGACCTCTTGAAATTATAGGCAAAAAATCTTGCGTGTGTGCGTGTGTTTGTGCGTGTGCGCACACAAGCATGCACCTTCCTGTAGAGAAAGCCCATCTCTTTGTCGAGTTCCCAAAGGCGTCCTTGACCCCAGAAAGGTCCAGAACTGGGGCTGAGGTCATCGGTGGGGGCAGAGCCCCCCAAGCAGAGCCTGCTAATTGTCCCTCGGGATTCATGTCACCTTGTGCTTGCAGTGCTGGTGAAGGGCCAGGTCACCACCAAGTACTATCGGCTGCTGTCCAAGCTGGGCGGCTGGGTGTGGGTGCAGAGTTACGCCACCGTCGTGCACAACAGCCGCTCGTCCCGGCCGCACTGCATCGTGAGTGTCAATTATGTCCTCACGTAAGTCCGACGTATTTGTTTCCTTGCTCTCTCCTCTCCCCTGCCCCTCATCAGCCCGCTCTCACAAGCCGCAAGCCCTGTCTCTCTCTCTCTCTCTCTCTCTCTCTCTGAAACTGTTCATTTGTCTCCTGTTTTGTTTTTATTTGAACAATCTGGTGGTTCGGGAAAGTCCAAACTATTTCTGAACTCGGCACCGAGGGCCAGGTGCTGGGCTGCGGTGGGAATACCACGAAGGGAGCCCTGCCCCAGGCACAGATGAAGATCAGATCCGAGAGACCAGCCGAGGGGCGCCGGGGTGGGGGGAAGGTGGGAGATGCCCCCCATCTTGCACAGGAGGGACAGGAGACGCGTCCAGACCAGGAATATGAACTTACGCTCCTTGTGCCCACAAACATCAGGGCCGTCTTGCGTGCTCCCACCATCTGGGATGGGGATCTCTCACATTTCCCCCGTATTTCTATATAGCCTGTTGCAAATGATGACGAATGTTTGGTCTCTTGAAAATCTCAGGAGGCCAAGTTCAGTTGCAAATTCTTTTAGGACCATTAGACACACAACAGGACATAAGTCTCCCTGGGACCATACATTACTGTGGACCCACGGTGGCTACTGTATGTTAAGTCACCTGCACCCAGCTCTGTCCCTGAACTTGACACCTTTGCTGTACCCCAGCCCCACCTTGAACAAGGTCCTCCTGTGTGTTCAAGGATTTGAACTCACTCCTGGATTTAGGCTCTCACTCCTTTCATAGAATGACTGCCGGGTCCCTGGTTTCTTGGGTTTTGTTTTATTATTTTTTTTAGGAGTGTGATTTTGGCAAAACTGCAGGGAAGAGAGCATTTTAGCCCCCTAATGACTCTTCCTGAGCAGACAAGCGTGGGCTGGTACTTTAGGCGGCTTCCCCTCCCACGAGCACAACTGTGCCAAGCCGGCTCTTTAGGCCGAAATGGGCGCCTGATGTGGAGATGGGCAAGGCTGGCAGCCAGGCTCCTGGACCCTTGAAAGTCCCCCACTCGCGCCTCCCTGGGTGCTAAATGGAGAAACAGCCGGGCCACAGACACTCAAGGCGATGAGTACTGCTCCTGCCCTTGCTTTGGCCCCGACACGCTTCCTGGTGGCCCATGGTGTCCCCGGGGGACCTTTGGGACCTACAGGACTGGAGACAGCTACCTCCAAATCTGCTGGCTGGATAATGCTGACCTCTCTCGGCACTGCCCAGGGCTGCAGGGGGCCTTTGACGATGAAGGTGGGCGGCCCTTTGCTCAAGTCCCGGGCCCTGCAACCTCAGTGGACCGATTTGCAACCTCAGTGAACCGATTCGCTGGAGCTTGGGGAACGAACTTGCGGGGGGGGGGGGGGGGGGGTGTTGGGGGAGGGGCAGGGAAGCCGCTCTGCCCCCCTGGCGGCCCGCTGGACATGACTTGTCCTGCTCTTGCTTCTCAGGGATATCGAATACAAGGAACTGCAGCTGTCCCTGGACCAGGTGTCCACATCCAAGTCCCAGGACTCCTGGAGGACCGCCTTGTCTACCTCACAAGAAACTAGGAAATTAGCGAAACCCAAAAATACAAAGATGAAGACGAAGCTGAGAACAAACCCGTACCCGCCACAGGTAACACACACCCCCTGCTGGGGGCTCAGGACACCCAGCCTGTTAAGGAACAATGAGTCTCAGTGCACAGCGGGTCTCTGGAAGTTTCCCCGTGGAGTGCAGCCGAGGCCCTGGGGGGATGTCCTGCCCACACAGTAGAGACACGGCCTGAGGCACACGGAGCTAACATCTGGGAAGGCTCAGCAGGGCTGGAAAAAGAAGGCTAAATTGGGAAGGCACATCAGCTTGCTGGAATCCGCCTTCGTGCGCAGCGTGTTTCCATAGCATTTTTTAAAACGAAAACCTTTTTTTGTTTTAATACTTTGTAACCTCTCAGAAAGTGGCTACATGTATCTGGTATGTTTTCCACTTGAGCTGAGACCGCCTCCCACCCCGGGCGGGGGCGGGGGTGGGGGAGGCGTCTCTGGGGCACTGCTTGCTGCACACCTGTCCCCAGTGGGACCTCACCGAGGTGGCCGGGGGTGGGCCCAGCCCAGGGATGCGGTCAGGCTGACTCCAGGGCGGGATCCGGCGAGGCCAGAGGGGACTTCCTCACCGGCCCTGTCGTCCGTCTCCTTTGCCGTGCAGCAATACAGCTCGTTCCAAATGGACAAACTGGAATGCGGCCAGCTGGGAAACTGGAGAGCCAGCCCCCCAGCGAACGCCCCGGCGCCCCCAGAACAGCAGCTCCATTCAGAAAGCAGCGACCTTTTGTACGCCCCGTCCTACAGCCTGCCTTTCTCCTACCATTACGGACACTTCCCTCTGGACTCTCACGTCTTCAGCAGCAAAAAGCCAATGTTGCCGGCCAAGTTCGGGCAGCCCCGAGGATCCCCGTGCGAGGTGGCACGCTTTTTCCTGAGCACACTGCCAGCCGGTGGCGAATGCCAGTGGCATTATGCCAACCCCCTAGTGCCTAGCGGCCAGTCTCCAGCTAAAAACCTTTCTGAGCCGCCGGTGAACGCTGCTCGGCACGGCCTCGTGCCAAACTACGAAGGTGGGTCATGTTTGCACGAGGGGAGGGGGCAGGACTGCGAACGGTGGCGGTGGGTGGCAAGCGGAAAAAGGATCCTCACGCTTTGGGCAAACTTCTCCTTTTTCTGCTCGGAAGTAGGGATTCCACGCTCTCCTGCTGGCAACGGGAGTCACTTCGTGACAGGCTGGAAAGCTGGGCGACCGCGCCCGTGTGCCACACGTGGCACTGGTGACGGCATAAAGGGTGGAGGAAACCGGCGTTCAGCCACCCCCCCCCCCCAAAGCTCCGGCCTCATTCGCTTCCCCAAGAGGGAGACAGAGTGGTTTTCAGGACCGGCTCCCGTGTGCGGAGAGTGCCCCAGCCGCATTTTATTTTAAAAGATTACTTTCCAGCCCGCCCCCAAATGAATCTGGGATCCTGTTGGCTTTCTTCCCACGCCAGTTTTCAAAGTGGGAAAAACAGTGGTGCAAATTCATGAGCTCAGAGACAGAAATGTCACTCACCGACCCGGGGCAAATGATGTAAGCGCTCCGAGGACTCAGTTTCTTCATCTGTAAAATGGGATCGGAGGCCAGGTGATATGCCTCCCCCAGGGCTGGGCCCACGCGAGGTGCCTGCCCGCACTGCTGGTTCAACAACGGGAATGGCCCCTCCGGCAGCCTCCCTGGTGGCAGACAAGCAAACGTCCTCTGTGGATGTGCCACCGGCTTCCCCAGGCCCAGTCTCCTGTTTGCTCACTGAGCCAACCCCAGGCAGAGGGTAGGTGGGGATTGAGGGGTGGCTGCGACAGGTATGTTCCCGTTGCACGCAGACCTAACTACTGCTCGGGGCGTAGACCAAGAGAGTACAAATTTCCTGCGGTGGCCACTAAATGCGGGGTAAACGTTATATGCCCCCAGCAACGAATCACCTGCTTAAAGAGGAGCGCTCTCTCAGGGCCCCCTCCTTTCCCCTCTTCCTCTCTTTGGAGGCAGGTAGGGCTCTGTTCCTCCCCAGCGGCTTTGGGAATCTCTTGTTCAGACCCAGTCTTTACAAGGCTGAGACCCGTCTTGTCCCTAATGTGAGACGACGGATAGACCGTGGGAGAAAGCCAACTGTCTTGGAGATTACTAGGGCACGTTTTTCAAAAGTGGGGAGCTTAGAAAAGAACACACCAGCCACTAGGGCGGCATGGTCCCGCCTTCGGCCTGGGCCGGTCCTCGGAGCCGCCAGTGTCTCAGATTTGGAGAGACAGCCATCAGTGCATTGGGTCCCTCGAATAACCAAGGAAGGGATTTCCCCTGACAGCCAATGAAAGAAAGAGAAAGCTAGGCATCTTGATAACAGCTGAAGATACTATCCACTTGAGATTGACCTGAAAGAATTATTTTTCTTGGTCTGTGGAAGTTGGCCAATGATATAACTAACACACAGTATTACATTTTTTTAAAAGTTGCTATTTTGAAAGCGAAAGAGGTTAATAACCACCTCGTTTATCACACACTTGGTAAAAAAAAAGAACCAAAGGTGCTAATTTGGGGCAATTTGCGATCCACTTCCTAGTCTTTTTTGATATTAAAGGAAGACAAAGGTTGTCTTAAGGTAAAAAAAAAAAAAAAATAGGGAGCTAATTGATTGCAGGCATCTAGTTAGTGAGGGTGGTTATTACTTTAGTCATGACCCCTCTAAAGGGAGCAGGGTGATTACCACCCCACTCTCCCCACCGAGGGCTAAGGGGAAAAAAAAAAAAAAAGCAAGCAAGCAAGCAAGCCTGTAAACCAACGCTGTCCAAGAAGGTAGCCAGCAGCCACGTGTGGCTCTTGGGCCCTGAAATGCGGCTACTGGGAGAATGAGAGGTGCTGCTGGGGAGGCCTGCACTTGGAAGGCAGGAACGAAGAATCAGATACCGCAATCATTTAAAACTATTGATCCCACACTGAAATAACCTTTCGGACATGTGGCATTAAATTGAGCGCGCTGTTCACATGAATTCCACCTGTTCCTCTTCGCTCTTTAATGCGACCACCCGAACGCCGCCGCAGAGCGCAGCCTGCGACCGGACAGCGCGGGCGGGCCTGGGCGCGGAGGGGCAGGGGCCGGGCGGCTGCGGGGGCGGAGCGCGCTGCGGGTGGCCCAGAGGGTGGTGGCGGCGCCCGGGGCCCGGCGGGTTGGTGCCGCTTTGGGCGAGTCCCCTTCCTCCCCCCGCGCGGGCGTCTAACGTGTCGCCTGTCCCCGCAGCGCCCGCCGCCGCCGCCGCGCGCAGGTTCGGCGAGGACACCGCGCCGCCACCGCCGCCGCCGCCGCCGCCGAGCTTCCCGAGCTGCGGCCACTACCGCGAGGAGCCCGCGCTGGGCCCGGCCAAGGCCGCCCGCCAGGCCGCCAGGGACGGGGCGCGGCTGGCGCTGGCCCGCGCGGCGCCCGAGTGCTGCGCGCCGCCCGCCCCGGAGCCCCCGGGCGCGCCTGCGCAGCTGCCCTTCGTGCTGCTCAACTACCACCGCGTGCTGGCGCGGCGCGGGCCGCTGGGGGGCGCCGCGCCCGGCGCGCCCGCCCTCGCCTGCGGCCCCGGCGGCCCCGAGGCGGCGGCCGACGTGCTGCGGCCCCGGCTCCCGGGCCCCGCCGCCGCCTCGCCGCCCGGCGCGCCGCTGCCGCACTACCTGGGCGCTTCGGTCATCATCACCAACGGCAGGTGACCTCGCGCAGGGCTGCCCGCAGGGAGAAGCCATAGGCCGGGCCCCGGGCTCCTGTTGTCCAGAGTGCAGCCGAGTTACGAGGGGCGGGCTGTATATGCACGGTTTAAATTAATTTATACAGAGACGACTATTTTAATAGAACTCCGCGGCCGGCTTCTAGATTTTTACGCAGATCCCGCAAACGCCGGTGCAGAGGACTGCGGCGCGCCCGCGGCGGGGGAGAAAGGCCCGCCAGACCTTTGTTCTCCAAGAGCCCGGTCCCGAAGGGGGCAGAGCTGAGCGTCCCCCGCGTCCCCCGCGCGACCTCCACCTGCCCGGTCTCCGGGGGCGGACTTGGTTTCCTCGCCTCGCCACCAGGCCCGCGCGCCTCGCCTCGTCCCCGATGCGCAGCAGCAATCCCGCTGGGGACCGAAGGAGCTTCCGCTCCGGGGGAGCCTCCGCCGTAAAGACGAAAGCCCAACCCGATCCAGTCAGATACGCCAGGCGGTGGCCCACCCGGAGGAGGAGGCTCCAGAATTCAGAGCGCTCTTAGATTCTTGAGGCACGATGTGATGATTTAAGCCCCAGGAATCGACAACTCTCATGTCTTTAAAAGTCATTCATGAGCCTCATGAAAAGTTTTAATTTAAGCCTTTTTTTTTTTTTTTTTCGGTACAAAAATCAGCAAGCCAAGACCAAGGGAGTGAATGAGCATGCGTGTGCTTTTACTTCCTCCTAACCTCTGTGAACTCCTGATACCGAGAATAGCACCTTCAGAGTATATTGAATAGGCATTAAATGCAAAAAATTATATATAGCCAGATATTTTCTGAGAATGACATGTGGATGATTTAGGTGCCCAAGGCGACTGGCTACCCCTGTCAGGTTTGATTACAAGGCGAAATCCCTCTGGTCCACCCAGACCTGTATTTCCCTAGGCTCGTGTTTGCTACAAGTAGTGCTAATAAAGTTAGTTAAATTGCATGTGCAATATGGAAAATTGTCAATGGACTGCGCCTTGTGGAAGAAAAGTCGCTAAAGGGATCTGATGAAAATGGTGCATACATTTTCTTTAGCATTTCCTGCCTTTTCTGCATAGCAAGAAAACTCCTGTATGTAGGAGGTAAACAGAAATCCTTTTATAAAGCACCAGCAGTGTTTTTAAAAATAAACTTACATTCATTTTTGTCTTTTATGTTTCTGCTTCAAGACTTCACCATTTAAAAATCCTACCATGGCTCTGAAGTGGTTCGATGCATTGAACCACCGTCTTCTAATTTGCTTCACCCGATAAACTTTACTCCATCATTTCGCTGTGTCAGAAACGGTTTTCTTCTAGGAAACTCTGCGCCCGAGCGGAAAGATGTTTCACAAAAGTCTTTAAGGCATCGTTCTAGAATCAAAGGGCACCTGTAACCAACTGTTCTCAAAATGTGAAATGATCGTCTGCCGACCTGGTGTCACACTGAGTGAGGGTCTGCCTCCTTTCTGAGCAGGGTGTCAGTTGCCTCGTGGTGGGGGAGGGGGGGTGAAATTTGCAAATTTTGGGACACGTGTGGTGTGGCAAAGGGACGGAGTCAAAAGAAGCGAACGCATACACCCCTGTCCTGCGCTTAGCTATACCTCATCAGCAGGTCTTTGTGCATACAGAAAATAAGCCACGGGGTAATTATTTTTTTTATGCTCACAACCGTCCTAATTAAACCATGATTCCTGGAAGGAGCGGTTTTGAGGAGCGGGAGAGATCACCCGCCGTTTCTCAATAAAGTACCGCAAAATGCATTTGTGTCTAACTTGTTGCGAACCATCGGGGGCCGTGTTTATGAGTACAGATCATGAAGGCTTTCGAGCAGCTTAAGAGCAAAGGTTGCGGTGAGAAAGATAAGACCGTTATAGATTCACAAATGATAACGTAAACAGGCTTAACAATGAGTGCGTGTGTGCTTGAAAAATGAAATGGGTACTAGGGAAAACGTCCTTGTCTACACAAACATCACGGTTTTCATAGCCTAGAACGCGAAGATTCCTACGCAAGCCGGCTTTCAGGCGGCCAGCAGCTCAGTTTAAAGTGAACGGGAGTTACTATGGCAACCTAATATTGTTAGCCCATCTTTAAGAGTCTGCACATTTAAGCTGGGGGTATCGTTTCTTGACTTCGATGAGGCTCCGGCAGGGGAAGAGGAAGCATTTTAATAAATACGACTCTCTTTCACAAAAAAAGAAAACAAAAATTGCAGTGGGTTCCTAACACGTTGACGAAAAATGCCAGGTCGAACGGATTTGAGAAAGAAACCCAGTTTAAGACTGGCTGGGCCCTCCAAGGGGCCTCCCAGGGAAAGGAATTCCTTTATGTTCATGGAAGCCCTTTCTAGAAAAGCCATTCCATTCATACCTTTGTAGAGAAGGGAACGGAGCTGCTTCAGGAGATCTGCGAGAGAGCGGTATTTTCCACTCCCTGGCCCCCCACCCCTTTGTCCTTTTTAAACAGTCCTAGGGCCAACCAAGCCTTTCCCCTTGGACCCTAAGGGTGGGAGAGGTTTACACGGTCAATGAATCCCGGACAAAGTCTACCCGAAGTTGTAATTTATTGTAACTGTAAGACAGTTAAGGTAGACTGTGGGGGCTGCTGCGATAAAATGACATAAAAAGGTTTTCAAACAAATGCCAGAAAATTACAGTCGTTTAAAATCGTAGTGCATCGCAACTCTTGGGCTATCGAAGATGCATTTATTCAAGCTGTTCCTAAACTTAAGTATGACATATAAAGTTGAAATCTTGGGGAAAAGCCTCAAAACAAAAGCCAAGCAGTTCTTACAAAAGAACAATTCTCCAAGAACAAAATTTGTTCTTCTATTAAATTTGTTGTCACATTAAATTTGTTTTTCAGTTTAAAAATTTATATTAAATTTCTTTCTCACCTGAGCTAAAAGGTTTTTGTTTTGTTTTGTTTTTGTTTTACTTTGGGTTCCATTCTTTGGAGTAATAATATTTCTCTTTTGTATGACACATTTGTCAAAAATAAATCAAAAACAACAAAAAGCACCCAGCTTCTTAATAACTTAGAAATACATACATACTCCTTACCATGTAAAACTATTTATTTTGTAAAAATGTTTAAATATGAATAAAAATGCTGGTAACCAAGAGTAGTTGCCTGTTTTTAAAAATGAAACTTGTGGTAAAAATAACAATGAGCCCAAACTGTACAGAAAACCTGAAAGTTTATTTTGGTAAGACTCGATTTTTATAGGCATTGGTTTAAAGTAATTACTTTTCAGAGATGATTCTTTGAAAAGGTAAAAATGGGAAGGTGTACGCTTTTAAACATTTTTGATGTGCATAGTAATTATGCAGGAATAAGGATTCTCCATTTTCTGCCCGTTAGGAGCAAACAGAGCTTCCAGAATGCAAGCTGAAAATGTCTCCCTGCTACATCCTGAAACTGCTGGGTGAGGCTGGCTTTTCTCCCGCTTCCCAGGTCAAGGCCAGGGGGAACCCCAGAGGCCAGCCCCGTGGGTGTACGTCGGGGACTCGGGGACTGGAGGCTGCATACTACCCTCACCTGGGCCTGTGCACCCACCCATCACACACTCCTCATCGGCCCACTCATTCCCACGTCGGGAAAAGTCTGCGGTAGCGACCCCCACGGAGTGTTTGAGACCAGACACGAATCCTTGGACTTCTTGCCCACACCCCCTGAATGCTGCCAGGAGGCCCAGCATCAAGGGGTGCTGCTTCGGCGGGGGCCATGAGTCCTAGGGAAAACTTCCTTGTGCACATTCGGGGGTGCTTTTCCACGGCTTCCTCGGAAATCTGCCACCAGCCCGGAAGAGAGGGGGTCTGGTCTTTTACAAAACCAGGTAACATGCTCAATGCGCAGCCTCTCCACGCGGGGGCCAATCAATGCGCAGCCTCTCCACGCGGGGGCCAATCAATGTGCAGCCTCCACACGCGGGGGCCAATCAATGTGCAGCCTCCACACGCGGGGGCCAATCAAATGCCCAGAAAGCCCATGCCAATCCTGAGTTCAGTTACCATGTTTTCAAGATTATGAAGAAAATGCAAAGTTTCCGTTAAGACTTTAAAGCTCCTTGAGATCAGAGATCGTCAGGTGCACAAAACGACCTCAAATCCATGAGTGTCGCATAGCAAGTAAATAATTTCCCTAACGCTAATAGCTACAAGTAAAATGCTTTTATTCAGCTCTTCTCTATGAAGCAGAATTTCAAAAGTCTTTGGTTCATCTGAGGCAAAATCGGGTTTACAGAAAACGTAGCATCTGCTTCAAGTCTACTTCGTGTCCCTCAAGGCGACTGGGTGACGACACGAGAAAGAACAGTCTTAAAAGCACAGAGGCAAAGTGGTCTATGCCCGGAACATCTCCATCTGTGCTGACATGGCCACACTTCATTAGTTTTAATTTACAGAAAGGAAATGAAATGATAACATTTTTTCCCCCAAAGCAGAACTATCTAGAATAGGACTTCAGCTAAAAACAAAACGTAGCATGTTTTTCATTAAAGAACCCCCCAAAGAAATTCAAACAGTAACAATGGCAGCTCTGAGAGAGGACTTGCCTTATATTACAAAGTTTGAGAAATGAAACTCGCAGCATCAGCGGGGAGATCTTTCCTCTTGATGATATTCTGCAGATGCCCTCTCAAGGGTGAGTTCATCTGGTGATTTTGGGGTGGTGTGGACTTTTATTTAAACCTGTCACTAATTCCAAAAGAAGACTTAGACACTTAGGAGAGAAGCATTTTTTTTTTTTTTTGACAAAATTCTAATTGAAGCCTTATTTGCAAAAATTACTTCTGAAGTTCTTTTAAAAGTTACAGTTCCAAAAACACATATTGGGTTGTTGTACTTAACTAAACATGCTATTTTTTTCCCCCTTCCTATGGTGCTGGCTGTGCCTGGCTAAAGGTGGACACATTTTATACCGAAAACGGCAAGTTTTTGGAATTAGCCTAAGCAAAGCTGGACAAAGATAGTGCTAGTGTTTAATAAAGGGATTCTGTTCAATGCTGAGAGCTCCATCAAGTTTTCTTTCCAGCAATTTCAGTTGGGACTGGCAGGAAGAGAGGAAAGTGGACAAAAACTGGCCTTTTAAGGCTGAAAAGTAATGCGTGTGATTCACAAGTTTAACAGAGATAGGAGTTACATGCAAAGAGCATGGAGTACATCTGGAAATCACAAATGTATATCAAAAGGTTTCCTTTCTTTTGTTCTTCCATGGAGACTTTTGGGGCATCAGATCTTGAACATCTTCTTTTAAAGCTTCTCACACACGCACGCACGCGCGCGCGTGCACACACACACACACACACACACACACACACCCTCCCTCTTAGATGATGGGCGCTCAGTATCAGTTGTATTTCCTTTCTTAGCAATTTAGGAAAAGAGGGGTAAAAATTATGGCTTACAAATAAAACGCCATGTACTTCTGTTCTCTGTGCACCAAACCGTCTTTCAGGAATGCGCCACATTTCAAAGTGAACCTACAACTGGCTTAAAAGCCCCAAAGCCTCCCTTGTGTGTGGTATGAATGCGTCTTCGTCTCCAGCTGTTAGGGCCCCGTCGTCCACCCCACATTCACACGAGGCCTAATCAACACTTTAAGGCTCTTGAACTTGATCCCATCACTTCAGGATATGCAGTAAATTCAAATTTATGAAAAGAGGGCTCATACATTAATGTGCAAGCAAGTAACTGATTTCCTCTCCAAGGTCACTGCAGCCTGCCAGTGACACCCATCTCTGCGGGCACTTAGGCACTGTGACTGGACCGCAAACCAGTGGGTCCAGAGTAACCCTCAGAAATCTACCTTCTCTTTCCTTATGGACAAAAAATAAATAAATAAAACAACGAACTGCCAGTGTTCCTCTAGCAAAACACCTCCCTGGATGCTCATAAACAGTGTTACCAACCCTCTACCTCATTGCTGGTCTGGGCCTGGAAGCTTTTTTTGATTTATTTTTTAATAGTCTGGGAGTGAAGGTCTCTGCTACTGGGGAAACATCTGAATTATTCCATTGCTGTTTCCAAAGAAAAACTTTTGTGTTTTTTGTGTTTTTCTTCTGGGCCAATAAACACACATCCAAGCCCAAGAGGGGAGAAAGACTTCACACCTGTGGTAGTGCTTTATCTGAACTAGATCTTCTAGATCTTCTGACACCAAGTCAAATGGCAACAGACAGAACAAAATTAAGGAATTAAGGAGGTTAATTGGAGGGAGAAAAAAAATCCGCCTACAACTCTAAATCCGTTTTCCAGCTCCTCGGACTAGGAAAGGCAGCAGAAATTGAACCGGAATGTTCGATGCAGTGGCTCCGCCCGCCCTCCCACTGCCCAGCGGCCAGGACAGTGACCCCAGGCTCGGGCTACTGCTGTTTGGGGATGATGAGGTTTCTTAGCATGTCGAAGGAGTTGCCGTCTGGATGCACCGTCACGATCTCGCCGTCCTCCTGCTGAACCTGAAGGAACCCAGAGTCATCCAGGCCGACTATCCACACCTCCGGGCCCTCGAGGCCCCCCAGGCGGACCCGCTGGCCACTGTACATGAAGAAGAGCAGACAGTCACTGGGAAATGTCACACAGTGTCTACAGACAGGTGGTTAAGTACTTACCCATTGGGTAAAGGGTTCGGGAGGGCGGGGGGCGGGGTAGGATGCTCGGACTCTCACTGGTCCCTCATGAACTGTTTTCATAAACTACTAGCATAATCAGGTTGATGGCAATTCCAACAGAGTTCGGACTTTCTCCTCATTCTGCTCATCCGGAGGATGATGTGTACCTACTTCCTCACCCCCTAGCACTTCTAAGAACCACTGTGCAGCTCTAGGTTTTCTTGGCTTAGATTGGGGCCAAAGAAACTGAGCTGGGAAGCTAATTTTATAAAACAAAGCTGGGTGGCATCGCCTGCGAGTTAAACTCACTCTAATGCTACTTTTAATCTTTTCCAAATGTACCTGCGGTGAGTTACATCCTTGTAAATAGTTTTTAAAACAGAGGATCCCTCCCCTCCCCCCGCCACTCATCTTTATTTGGAAGAAGTCTAAACCTGCAGAAAAGTTGAAAAAATAGTACAATGAACCTCAGATTCCCTCTTCGCTTATATTCACACCAACTGATAACATTTTCCATATTTGCTTTCTCTCTTCGTGCACACACATGCTTTTTTGCTGACGTTTAAAAATAAGTTGCAGGCATCATGACACTTTACACTTAAATACTTCAGCATGTACCTCCTAAGAACAATCTCCCACAAAACCAAAATACCATTATCACCCTCAAGAAGTCTAATCTTGGTATAATAACATCTAAAATACAGTTCATGTTTAAATTTCCCCATTGTCTCATTAATATTTTTTGTGGCTATTTCCTCCCATCCAGGATCTAATTATGAATCACATCTTGCATTTATTGTCATGCCTCTTTAGTCCTCTTTAATGTCAAACAAATCTCCCACTTTCTTATTTTTTTGTGTTAGAGGACATTAACATTTTTGAAGCATAGAGGCCTGCTGATAGGTACAGTGCCTCTCAGGCTTTGGGTGCGTGTGGATCCCCTGGAGCATTTGTTGAAACATGAATTGTGCTCGAGCGTTCGGCCAGCCTCAGAGTTTCTGATTTAGGAGGCCCAGGGTGGAACTTGAGAATAACCTGCATTTCTAACAAGTTCCCAGGTGAGGATGCTATTGCCCCTGGGGGATCTTGCTTTGGAAACTGTTGATATCTAGAATGTTCTACGATTTAAATAAACATGCGGGAAAACTCTCCGGTGATGCTGTGTCCTTCTCGCTGCATCCCATCAGCAGCAGACCTGGGATGCCAGTTCGTCCTGGCATTGCTGATGGTAACTTGCTCACAATCGTGTCCGCCAGTTTTTTCTCCATCAGAAAGGGAAAAAATAGTTATCTAGACCTGTGCTCAGTTTCTTGTTTTAAGATAGTGAACTACTAATTGAATGAAGACATTTTAAACGAGTGAAGACAGGCCAGCACTGACCTGTGTACCCAATACTTATAATAAAGGGGAAGAATGCCATTGGGCCCTTTGTCCTGAAACGTGTCGATCAGTTTCTCCAGCACGGTCACAGTTCTGGCGATGAGATCATCGGTTCTGAAGGGCTTCAGCTCTGCCCTGTGTTGCTTATTGTATTCTGTGACGAGATCATTGATGCATATGGTGGGGTTACTGTTACTCACGTTAAATCCACAGCCTGCAACAAAAGCAAACGGTTGAAAAACACGAGCAGCTCAACGTACTGAGAGGATCACACATTCCTCTCAACCACCTGGAAGAAGTTACAGCCTGGATCCCCTGCCCCCTGCTTCCTTGTCCTCATTTCAAATTTATGATCTCTGGCCACTTAAAGAATGACTTATCTCTTTGGGACCAGTTTCCTTTTTTCATCCTTCCTTTATTATCCTTGTTCAAGCGGGGATCACCCCAACCTTACTGCAGACTGGTTGGGGGGAGAAAGGCAGATTCGATTCGATTAAACAGAAGCTATGAACAGGACCCAGCTCCTTAGACTGGCCTCTGAAACGATCCTTCACGGGGTCGAGCCAAGAATCGTAGGTCTGCCCTGAGCCCAATATACAGTAAAATTTCTTGTTTCTTTTCCGACTTGAGTAACAGAACACATGTCTGAAAATAAAGAATTTTATTCAGGTCTTAAGGAGTAAACTCTGGATTCAGAGATTTCAAACCTTGGTCATGGCATAAACCTAGAACACATCTTTTAATACTTTACCCTTGGAAGTCTCTGGTGCTAGGGTTACGCTGTTGGCAAGGGGCCAACCCATGTTCAGTGGCTCTTTTACAGGCTCCTAAACCACAGCTTCGGGAGAGCGAGTTACCAGCAGTGGGGTTTGAACAGGCTTGTCTCTGCTGTTACTTAATATCACCATCCTCTCCGGGAGAGTTGGAAGTCTTCAGAGAAGTCAAACCTCAGTTTTCAACAGGGCCCTGAATCAACCTCAAAGAGGTCTTCAATAAGAAATGAAATACGGCAAGAATGAAGCAGTGAGACTATCTTGTTTTCAGTGCCTCTGAGAAAAAACTCCCCAAATACTCGCCTCAGATAGAATGGTGACATTTACAATAGCAGTATTCTTTGGTAAATGTTCGGAGCCATTTTCAGCGTGAAGGGAAAGACTGATTGGCCTCAGATTTTTTTTTTTTAATATACTGGCTATTAAAATACAAAGCAATATAAATTACATCTGGAAACAAAAAACACATAACTACAGCAACAGGGACAGAATCAGCAGTTTTTCATTTGTTCATTCATTCAACAACACACACAGCATGGAGGGTGAGGCATTAGAGTATGTGTATACAGTCCTGAAAATCTCCGTTATATTCAGAAAATTCCAAGTCCTGGGGAAAATAGCAACACTGACTAGTGCCAACTTCGGCTACACCTTTCTAAGAACCAGAGAGTACCCTTGTTGGTGACTCTGAATCTTTCCTCAAAGAGGCCCCCTCTCCCCCCATCACCTCCCATGGCCTTAAGAATTTAACAAAAGCTATGAATTCTCCCCAGAGGAACATGTTCCCTTTCCTCCCCCGCCCCCAATGGCAGACTTCCTTAGCTCCCTGAGGCCATCCCTGGGCCCCATTGATACCTATGGGCCCTACTTCAGAACATCTACATCTAGCCTCATTAACACATTTAAAAATGGGAAGCAGAGCTTGGACGATATCAAACAGTTTGGTAGCAGCGCTAGAAACATAAGCTTTGCATCTTTTGGCTGGCATTTCTGACACGTCATCACGTGTTTTCTGTCCAGTACTAATTTTTGAATGTTGAGTTCTCCTGGACATCAGGGAGAAGCCGATGCTCGGAGGAGCAGGAGCCTAAGAATTTCTGAAACTGTTTCTGAACCCACCTCCTCGCCTGATGCGGGTGTGCTGCGGGGAAGCAGGATTCTTCACCCCACCTTGACCAGCCTGGAGGTTCTTCTGAAGGTCCAAAAGAGCGCAACTTTTTCATGGCCTGGGAAGGTCCCATTAAGAATGCCAGACCACCAGGAGACCCATCCTTGAAATTAACTTTCTTATTACAAAATGGCATGTTAAATGTTTATTTTCACCATTTCTAATTCAAGAAGAAGCGGGCACGTGGAGAGGTGTAATAAAAAACCTGTTTGATGTGATACCAATTTGGTGGTTTCCATGGCCATAGACAGGAACGCTAAACCCCTTGAAGGGCTTTCAACCAATCTGGCCTGTTTTGCATACATATTGTGTTCTGTAACTTAGGACTCAGAGAAAAAGTAATCCCATATGATAATCCACTCCCCCCAATGTAGCCATGTATAAACCATTTTTATTTTTGCTTTTATTAATCTAAAAATGTGGAGGAAAGGGCTTTAAAAGCTTACCAATAAGTATATAAAATGTTTCTCCCAAAAGCGTTGAGTTAACCAGAACTCCACCAAGCTTCATGAAGTCACTATAATAAATATCGTTGGGCCACTTCACTCGTAAGTTGATATCCTAAAGGAAAATCTGTGCGTTAATCAAGCAAGCACAGGACACAAAGGGATCAGGACAGGTCATCTAGCCCAAAGGAAGATAGGCAGGATGTTCTCGAATCTAATGGAACATGGGATCTCAACCTCCCTTCTGGTTCTGACAGCTAATCTTTGGGACAATCCAGTGTGAAAGGACTGCCTTGGGGCTGGGAGAGACCTAAAGAACATATCTGGCATAGATTCTGGCATTTTCCCCACCCCCAGCACTGTTCGTTATCTCAGTACAGGCATATGTCTTCATCGTGCTTCACAGACACTGTGTGTGTTACACACCGAAGGCTGGCGGCAGCCCTGAGAGGAGCAAGCTGATCGATCAGTGCCACCATTTTCCAACAGCCCTTGCCCGCTTCGCGTCTCTGTGTCACAATTTGGGAATTCTCACAACATTTCGAACTTTTTCATTATTTGGTTATCATGGTGATCTGTGATCAGTGATCACAACTCACTGAAAGCTCAGATGATGGTTAGCATTTTTTAGCAATAAAATATATATATTTAAGTTTTTCATTTATTTTGAGAGACAGAGGGAGAGAGAGAGAGAGAGAGCATGAGCAGGGGAGGGACAGAGGGAGAATCCCAAGCAGACACTGGGCTGTCAGTGCAGGGCCTGATGAGGGGCTCAAACTCACAAACCATGAGCTTATGACCTGAGCCAAAACCAAGAGTTGGACTCTTAAGTGACTGAGACCCAGGCACTCTCTCAATAAAATATTTTTTAGTTAAGGCATGTCCATTGCTTTTTTAGACCACAGTATACTGCAAATGTAACTTACATGCACCGGAAACCAAAATCCACCAGCAGTGAGCACCTACTGTGTGCTGGGTTGGGGGCAGGGAGAGAATACTACTTCTGGGTTCTCTTCCCTTAAGGAGCTCATGCCCAAGAGAGAAAAGATGCCCTAAATTAACCAATATCATAAAAGGTGGGTAGAAATGTTTCAAGGTGAATGCTACAGAGATGCAGGGTAGGAACACGGTTCACTGAATTATTACGGAAGGATCTCAAAACACTGCCAACAGTCAGCAGTTAGCAGAAACGATTTGTTCTGTGGCTCACTGCGTCTCTATCCTGAAGCAACCCTGGGCGACCCTGCCTGAGCCCCGATCGTAGTGGAACGGTGCCGGTCACTGCCTTGAGCTGGGCCACCCAGACCCCCACCTCCTGCCGGGACTCCTAAGTGGGCGCACAGAGACCGGGTGAGACCCAGTGGGTGCTGGAGCTGCCAGGACTCCTGGGCCGGGGGTGGCAGCCAAGTTGTGCCACGTGTGGGGAGAAGAAGGAAATCGGGATATATGAGGCTGAAAGAAAGACACTCAGCAAATAAAACGGAAAGACTGCAGGGTAGCTGATGGCCTCTGATCCCACAGTGCTTTCGCTTCCTTCCCTGAGGGCCAGTACCACCCAGAGCCCCTTCTCAGCCCTAGTCCCTATGTTACTTACACCAGACCCCCAGGGGGTACTAGTTTTGTCCCCGTTTAACGAGGAGGAAACTGAAGCTGACAGAGACTGCCTGGGTGGCTTGCAGTTACACTCAGATGCAGCAGAGCTGGGATTCTTTTTCTCCCTCCCCCCCTCTCCCCTCCCTTTCCCTTCCCTCCCATTCCTTTTTCCCTTCCTTCCTTCCTTCCTTCCTTCCTTCCTTCCTTCTCTCCCTCCCTCCCTCCTTCCTTTTAAATGTTTATTTACTTTTTTGAGAGACAGCATGAGCGCCAGCTGAGGAAGGGGCAGAGAGAGAGGGAGGGACACACAGAATCTGAAGCAGGCTCCAGGCTCTGAGCTGTCAGCACAGAGCCCGATGCGGGGCTTGAACTCACGAACCTGAGATCATGACCTGAGCCGAAGTCAGATACTCAACTGACCAAGGCACTCAGGTGCCCCCAAACCCAGGGCTTTCTGACACCAAGCCCCCAGGGAGCTTAATACTGTGCTACAGAGCCTGCTGCTTCCAAGAAATCTCCTTCTCTCCCTTCAACAAGGCCTTCTTTGCATCTCAGCAAAGAACAGCAAAGAACAGCAGCAAAGAACAGCATTTCTGTTCTGCCCTGCAGGGCACTCTAGGCAGAGAGGAGAAATGCAAAAGCACAAAGGAACAAAAGCATAAAAAAGACGTGGGGATGAGCACCGGGACCTATAACTGACAGGGAGGGAGCTTCATAATCCTTCGTGTCTAGAACAGGGATCTCCATGGAGGCCGGAGCAAGGGTGCCATTCTGCTACCCTGCCCCAAGGGACTCTGGGCAATGCTGGAAACATCTCTGGTTGTCACAGCTTGAGAGAATCCCACTGGCACTTAGAGGGAGCAGCCAGAGACGCTGTCCCACCTCCTGCAGAGGAAGGCCTCCCACCTGAGATGTGGGACCCAAATGTCAATAGTGCCGATGGCAAAAAACGCTGGTGTGGAAAATCTGTAGCTTGGAGACTTTGGCCTTGGTCACTCTCGCAGGTCCCCTTCTTTGTCCTCTCTCGCCTTCCCAGGCCCCCATGTACCCAACACGGTCCCTGCCCAAGCTCGGCTCCTGCGGTAGGTGGGCAGCGGCTTTCTTCCGTGCTGGCCCCGTTCCCGGGTTCCTGATTTACTCCACATGTTCAGGTCTAGTTGGTCAATGGCGGCTTACAGAATTGTGGCTTCTCCTGTGGGGAAACTATGGCATCTATTTCAACGAAGAGAAAGGCTGCGTGCTTATTTTTATACTATCTCAACCACGTGTTCAAACAGCTGCCGCGGGCCTCCCGGGTACAAAGTGCTATGTTAGGCTCTTTGGGATCAAAATAAAACTACTCCTTCATCCACAGAGCTGGTTCCTTTACAGGAGATGGAACCAGAAGCACAAATAACACTGCTCCAGAGCGAGCCACGGGAGAAACCATAAAAGTGGCTCAGACCTTCCAAACACCAAAAGGTTAGAAGAGGGAGTTTGTAGCTAGAAGTTTCCGGGAATGGCATCGGAGCAGGGCCTCCCAGGGCAAACAGAACTTCCAGGTACAGGGAGGGGACAGGAGGGGACAGGAGGGGACAGGAGGGGAGGGGAGGGGAGGAGAGGGGAGGGGAGGGGACGGGAGGGGAAGGTGGAGGGCTACAGGCACCTGGCATGGCGGGGACCTCGCAAACAGAAGAAACAGTGGGAGGGATGGTAGGCAGTGGATTGCAAGCTCTGGAAGGAGTAATGGGCATTTCCGTGACACTCCCTCTGGTCCAGGGAGACAGGCACCATCTGTGTGCTGATGGTGACACCTGACCAAAGATGTAAGAAAGGCCAACTGTACGGAGCGCCTGGGTGGCTCAGTCAGTTAAGTGTTCGCCTTCAGCTCAGGTCATGATCTCACAGTTCGTGGGTTCGAGCCCCACATTGGGCTCTGTGCTGACAGCTCAGAGCCTGGAGCCTGCTTCCGATTCTGTGTCTCCCTCTCTCTGCCCCTCCCCTGCTCACGCTGTCTCCCCCCGCCAAAAAATAAACATTAAAATTTGTATATAAAAAAAAAGGCAAACTCTACGTAACTGGGGCCTATTTCAACCATCCTGGATTTGTACTGTGTAAGCTAAATGGACTCTGTTAAAAATAAATACTGAGAGGCACCTGAGTTGATCTCAGTCAGTTAAGCATCCTAATTGGGCTCAGGTCATGATCTCAGTTTGTAGGTTCAAGCCCTGTGTCGGGCTCTGCACTGACAGCATGGAGCCTACTTGGGATTCTCTCCCTCCCCCCTTCTCTCTACCCCTTCCTCACTTGCACTCTCTCTCTCTCTCAAAATAAATAAACTGTAAAAAAACCTTTTTTTTAAAGAAATAAATCCTGAGAAATTAAATCCTAAAAGTTCTTATCACAAGGGGAAAAAAATGTTTTCTAGGAACTATAGGAGGTGATGGGTATTAAGTTCCTGTGGTAACCACTTCACAAGTAGGTCAGGTCATTGTACTGTGCGCCTCAAACTTACATGGTCAATTCTATCTCAGTAAAAACTGAACATGAAATAAAGGAAGAATACATCCAACCCCAAACCAAAGTCACATCACACAGGTGAGACTGGGCTGCGTGACTACAGAAACAGGACAGAAGAAGGAACGTGAGGGACAACACCCATCAGGTGTGCTGTTGAGGGCGGGCTGCCCACCTCACATCCCGCTGCCCCCAGCCCTTCCCGTAAGGCAGGCACTCAAAGAATGCTCGCTAAGTTAACAGGTGAGGCTACAAGGTCAAAATCAAAGCCAAGAAAAAGCTAACCAGGCTAATTTAAAATTTAAATTTTCATTTATTTTCCTAAGACCAACAAACCTGTTGCTAGGGTTAAAAATACCGCCCCCACCCCCCACCCCGACCTCCCAACAGAACTTTATCTTCTCAACTGCCTTCTATGAGGGGAGACGTCTGGCTCAGTGGGCTGCAGGCTGAACCTGTGAAGGTTGCGGGGAATCCTGCTGGCATCTAGTGGGAGCAGCCAGAGATGCCGTCCCACCCCCTGCAGAGGAAGGCCTCCCACCTGAGATGTGGGGCCCAAATGTCAACAGTGCCGACAGCGAGAAACGCTGGTGTGGAAAATCTGTAGCTTAAGCCCAAGCCCTTCAGATACAGACAGCAAGTGTGCTGAATACCTGGTAATAAATGTCATATTTCAGTGTGCATGCCTGGGACTTCAGTGTGCATGCCTGGGAAACACATACCCCAGCCCTACACACAGTGACCATGACGACATGACCACATTAGAGGGGGTTAAGGGGCGCTGGTGATGATGGCTTCCCTGTTGAACATGAGGACAGGCCCCACTGAAAGTCATGATCTTAGCCTCTGACTTCAGGAGTTAATACAATAATTGTCTTCAGCCTGACATAAGAGCTGTAGGTGGGAGGGAGCCTGGGGATGAACGCCCTTGAAAAAAAATTTTTTTTAAGTTTATTTTAGAGAGACAGACAGACAGACACGAGCAGGGAAATGGCAGAGAGAGAGGGAGACACAGACTCCGAAGCAGGCTCCAGGCTCCGAGCTGTCAGCACAGAGCCTGACGCGGGGCTTGAATTCAAGAACCGTGAGATCATGACCTGAGCCGAAGTGGGATGTTTAACGGACTGAGCCCCCCAGGCGCCCCGGGAACTCCCTTTTTACACTCATGTGAAATTCTTCCAGGAAAACTGAGGAAGAGGATATACAGTGACTGTGTGCACTGGTCTCTTGTCTCCTTAATAAGTGACACTAAAGTATCCAATGGTAATGACGAAGCAGACACCCCTGCCATAGAGCTGGGAGCAACACCCCAAAATGAACCTGCACGTTAAACCTGGGCGGCCACAAAGGATTGCTCTGCCCAACAGTGACTGTGCAAAATGAAGGTGGGAAATGAGAAGGTTGTTTAGGTCTATAAAATAAGGCTTTTCACCAGAAAACACAAGTGACCCATCCTGTCCAATGGGCTTCAATTAAAGGAAAAAATAAATAGAAAGAGGTTCGCCCTAAGATGCTTGATAAATTGGGACAACAGCAAAGAAAGGAAACTCTGGGAAAGAAACACATCTGGCGAGCCTCACGCCGCTGTAAAAGTTGCTGGTGCTTTCCAAACTCTCAAAGCTCCAAGAACACTCTGCTGCCCAGCTTTGCAAAGAACAGGCTGCAACTCTATATGCAGCTATCGTCCGGACACATCCTCCATATACCGACTTTATCAGCTGGGATGTACGCGCAGGGCGGGGATGTTAGACAGAGGAGCTGCACGTACCTGGTACTCAGGAATGGACCTTACCGCCTCCACAACGGCCAGGGACATCAGATGCTGGACAAATGGGATCCTCTGTCCCAGCTGGGACCTCAGCGGGATGGAGACGAGCAGGGTGGACACGGCGCATCCCATGGGACTCAGCCAAGCATTCGATCCCCGCCCTGGAACACAGGCCCCATCAGGAAAGTGGCCACGTCGCCATGCGAACAGAGTCAGACGCACACAGCGCCAGAAAACGGGCAGAGCAGCCACGTGCGCAATCAACCCAGACTGATTACAATGCTTGGAGATTCTAGGGTTAACTCAAGAACAGAGAAGCTTTTTAAAATCTGACGCTGCGTTGCTGAACAAGTTTCTGATAAGTAGCAGAATGTTCAGCCTCAGTGAGCATATCATTTAGGCTTTGATGGTTCAAAGTCTTACAGTGTCTGAACATGACTGTCAGCTTAATTTTCTCCATACGGTCATGCAGGCAAAAACAGAAACAGTGGGGAAAATGAGCCAGGTCTGTCCTGTCCAGGAGAAGTCCTGGGAGCCACATTTTAGAAGTGACCTATATTGTGGTGATAGTCTCACAACCTGTGAACATATTAAAAAAAACCCAAAATTGTACACTTTAAATGAAGGAACTGTATGGCATGTGAATTATATCTCACTGTTATAAGGGGGGGAAAAGGAAGTTGAATTTAAAAAGTAAGCCCTAGCATTAACTCTCTGAACTATTTTTTCCTAAAACAGAAGCCAAGAAAATAAAGTGATCAAAATGAGAGGTATAATCAAAGTCCTTCTATGTCCTTTATTTAAACCACCATATTGAGCACCCCCGGCTTTGGATAAAATGAATTTTCTCTTTGAGTTATGTTCAAAAGACATATTCAAAGGAAAGAAGTGGGAAACAGTGGATTTCTTATTTCATTGCTCCTTCTGAGAAAGGCATAAGGAGCCTCTCTTGAGAGTTACAAGCACGTTTGGGTTGGCCTGGCGCTGTCTGGAGCAGGGGTGAGGGCCAAGTGCCTCCTGCATGACCACCGAGCATGGAATCTGCTTGTGGTTGGACCCCAAGTGGATTCTGGGAGGATGCGGGCTCTGGTTTCCGAGGGTCAGCAGGTGGCGGAAGCTCTGAGCAGCCCTTGGCTTCTCTGTGATCACTCTGTGAACGGGCATTGACCACTGATCAAGCGCCCGCTGCATGGAATTTCCCAGCCGGGGTGGGGGCTGGCAGACGGAAGGCCTCCCCTGTGTGATACTCAATAGGGACACAGAAGGCACCTCCCAGAGAACCTTCGGGCAAATAAATGTCTCTATAACACAGTCATGATTCACACACTGCAATGCCTAGAATGTGTCAGAAAGAGGCATTTACAAGATGTAGATGACTGAATGTTAAAACCATCCCCAGGGGCGCCTGGGTGGCTCAGTCGGTCAAGCGTCTGACTTCCGCTCAGGTCATGATCTGGCAGTCTGTGAGTTCCAGCCCTCTGTCGGGCTCTGTGCTGACAGCTCAGAGCCTGGAGCCTGCTTGGGAGTCTGTGTCTCCTTCTCTCTCTGCCCCACCCCTGCTCACACTCTCTCAAAAATAAATAAACAAAAAAAAATTCCCAGTAGAACATCCAGTGATTAATAACCATCTCAGTTTGAGACAATGCTTTTAATTGTACTAAAAGGCTCAATCTTCTGATCAATTTCCCGCCCTCTTCCTCCATTTTAGGGGGTGTGAACACAAGCACTTCTAAAGTGCGTCTCCTCCGCGATCAGCACACACGATCCATTGGCAATCTGGACACAGGAGTCACAGATTTTAGAAAACAAAACAGCAGAAACGATAACAAAAGATGACTGACCTTTGCCCTGTGTTTGGCGGACTGCGATGGCTATTAACCCCATTTCCTGCGGGATCTCAAACATCAACCTGCAAATGGTGGGAAAGACTGGTCAGCCAGAACGGGGACGTGATAGGGCAGCCCACAGCTCACACACAAGGAGGGACCCTGTCTACACTCATTTGCGAGCATGTGGGGGAAAGAAAGGGCCATTTTCCAGGTTTCGAGGGATAACGACCCCCTTCCCAGCCTCTGCAGTGGGAACAAGGAAGAAGAGCCCAAGAAAACACCATTTAATCAAACAAGATTGGGGTGGGGAAAGGCTGTGTACCTGCCTGAGCTCTTAGTTTATTTAAGACATTGCTCGATTCTATTTCTTCGGAATATCCTACCAAGTTCTTTCTTCCCCACTCTGATGTGGTGTCCCTTCTTTGGGTGACAACTAGCAGTTCCTGACATTTGTTTCTACTTACGGTGCGTTTCTGTCCGAACACTAGAACATAATCATAACAGAAGTTTCTGATTATTCAGAAAACCAATATGGTGGCAATAAAGCCGTTTAAAAGATACACTATCCCCTGAGAACTAATTATGTTTTAACTATAGTAAATAAATCTACACCTTCTGAGAACTCCGGAGAACCTTGGATCATTTTAGGCTTGAGTTCTGCTTTTAAAATGGTTTCATTTAAAAGAATACAAACTTCCCTTTGGGGATAGGTAGAAAAGTGCCTTATATCTCCACCAAATGAGTCAATATTAACCTTTTTTTTCCCCCAGAAAAGGAAAGGAGGAAAAAAAAAAAAATCCCTCACACTGAGAATTTCCTCCCAGCCACTTTCTACATATTTTAACTCTGCGTGAGGAAGACTTTCCTCTGCATTCCCAGGAGTTGCCGACCAGGTACTGAGTGGGCAAGGCTCATGGTAGAATTTATTAAACAAAGCAAAAATCAGGTTTGCCCACTGCGGGTGCAGCTGTTGGCTCTGTGAAGTACTTTCGGGAGAGGGAAGAGGTGAGAGGAGGGATGATGGAGAGACGGTATTTGTATGAAGTTTCCAATAATAGTTTCCAAGGTTCCATAGCACCCTGCTCCCCAGGTGCTGAGGAGAAAGGGCCCCGAAGAAAGACCACGATCGGGGCTCAGGGAAGGGGGTGGGCCTCCACAGATGGTAAGAGAAGAAACACAAAAGTGTAGAGAAACGGCACAGTGTCTCTCTGTGCACCATGGCCGGCAGACTTTGGCATTGATGCTCGGGGACCCCAGTAGCAAGGGGCCCGGAAAACCCCTTTTCCTTGCTAAGAAGAGCCTGGCCACACCGGGTGGGGGCCGGCTGGTCTGACAGGCACAGGGCACTCCCAGAGAGCAGGCCGCCTGCGTCGACGTGCCAAGCCCACCTTCCATCTTACATGAAACACAGCTCCAGAAGTATTTCTCTTGGACACCATGAATAACCCATTGAGACCAACTGTTCCTATGCAATGTTGGGCTCCAAGAATAAAGCGTCCTTTTCTTGGGTCGGACCAGCGGAAAACAGAGAAGGGATCTCTGTCCATGCAGGGAGGTAACACTGTCTTCTCAGGACTTCACGCTTTCCAGAAAGTTCCGGCAACCCCTCACCTGGGCTCCAAAGGCCACAGGTTCTGGTGGCGGTGGGGAGCAGCTAACAACCTTTTCTAGGGGAGTAGGCGGGGGGGATGATTTAGCACGCTGTGAGCAGACTGCAAAAGCTCTCTCAATGGCAGGCAATCTAGGATGTTCTTTAAATAAACATGTAGACAGAACACGGTCCTGTCGATAGCCAGTGCTGGTGATGGTGGAATTAGGCGAGGGGGTGGGGGAGGTTTAGAAACCAAACACAGACTTCTAGAACAAAGAGAAATGATTAAGGGAACATATGCACTCAACTGCTGGAGGTTTGGCAGCAGTTAACAGGGCATATTGATGAGAAGACGGAGTTTGTGCAGCTGAAGGCCAGGAGGAAATTCTGCAAGAGGGAGACAACGAGGGAAGGAGGTAATACGCGGTCTGAGACAACCAGGGGCCGCCAGATTTATTTGTGCTATCTGAGATAACTCTGGGGGCCAAACCACACGGCTTACGGTCAACAAAGAAGCATTTATGAACTTCGCAAATTTTGCATTTCAGAAAATGAAGCCGCTAGGGTTTGCTTTAGCAGAAAGGAGGCACCATAAATGCATTTCCATCCTGAGTTGATGATGTTCTCACAAAAGGAAACAGAAAAAGAAAAAAAAAAAGGATGAGGTTACATAATGATTATGCCCCTGCTGCTGTATATTTTCTGTCCTTGTTTGCGAAGGCTGTGGAATAAAAGGTTTCTGTGAGTGGTAGCTGAATGCACTCACTTTGGTACTGACGGGGCATGCCGGAAAAGCGCTCTGTTTTTCTACTCTTCTCTGGAGTCTCCAACATCCAGACCTCAAAAGGTCACTTTGCAAATGTGACCACTTCGGTTCCTAAGGACATCACAGCACCTCGTGGGTGCTCGGCCAACGGGAACGTCCCGAATTTCACCGTTGGAATAAAGCTTCAATAATTAACTGATCTAGAGGACAGGCCGGTATGAACCTGTGTGAAAATCCTTAAGGAATAAAAATTAAACTAAATTCAGACCCATTCAATCCATTTTGGGGATTCAAACCTAAGGAAACAGTCAGTCCACATTCACCAAGAGCTATACAACTGTGGGAATAGCCCATGTGTTCAATAGGGAAATGTTGAGTACACTGTGGTACATGAAGTCAATGGAATAACTCCCATTAAATAGGGTGGTTATGAAGAGTATGTGGCAACACGAAAGAAATGCTTGCAACACGCTGCTAAATAAAAAAGCAGTATACAGGGGCGCCTGGGTGGCTCAGTCAGTTAAGCCTCTGACTCTTGATTTCGGCTCAGGTCATGATCCCATGGTTTGTGAGGCTGAGCCCCATGTCGGACTTTGTGCTCACAACACAGAGCTTTCTTGTGATTCTCTTCTCCCTCTCTCTCTGCCGCTCCCCAGCTTGAGCACACGCTTACACACTTGCTCTCTCTCTCAAAATAAATAAAAACTTGAAAAAGCAGTATACAAAAACCTACATATACTTTTATTCCAACTATGTAAAATTCATAGAAAACGGAGTGAGATTTATTCAGGCTTTATTACTTATTAGGCATTATAGGATGATTTTTTATTTTAAAACTTTCCTTTAAGATGACTGGTTACCTTTAAAAATTATGCTGAAATTTGGCACACTTGGGTGGCTCAATTGGTTAAGCATCTGACTTAGACTCAGGTCATGATCTCACTGCTTGTGGGTTCGAGCCCCACGTCAGGCTCTGCGCTGACAGCTCAGAGCCTGGAGCCTGCTTTGGATTCTGTGTTTCCCTCTCTCTCTGCCCCTCCCCCGCTCATGCTGTCTCTCTCTCTCTCAAGAATAAATAAACATTAAAAAAATTATGCTGAAAAATTCTGGCAAAAAAGCATGGCTTTTATGTTTAGATATAATATTTGTAATTAATTCCTCATCAATATTTCCAAGAAAAGAACTAAAAGATCTGCTTTAAAATTAAATAAGACGGAGTTATCTACAGCACCCGTTTTATTATGAGCAAAAGCTTATTTGATAGTAGTAAGAAGTAGAAATTCTTAAAACCAGTCTGTTCATAAGCAATCAGCCTTAAAAACTTTATGCTTTCTGACCTGGTGACTGTCCTTCTAGGTATAAATCCTAAGGAGTATTCAGAAGAGAAACAAAATAATTCAGGGGCACAACTATTCATCACAGCTTTACAATGTGAAAATCAGAAACAATATGAACAGTCTATGAATAAAGGAATTAAAAAAATCATAGCATCCTCACATGAAAACCTATCATGTAGCCATCTGTGATACACGCAAATGTCCACTGGACTCCTTCAGGTGATTAAATTATGACGCAAAACCCTATATACAGCATTATTCTAAAAGATGTTTTAAAATACCCTTTTTGAAATTGTTAAGAAATATACCACAATATTAGCTCTGGTTATTCTGAGGAGTGTATTCATTTTTAAAAAAATACAGAAAAGTGCAGAGCAGAAAATAAGTCCCTCTTCTCATTAAAAGTGCATATTCTCCTAGACTTCCCCCCCCCCTTTTAAACAAATACACATAGATATATTTTACAAAATAGGTTTTCTGATGATTGGAGAAATTCCTGACTGTAGAACTATTAAAAGGATGTTGTGGATGTATAGTTATGGACATCTTGTTGATACCTTATTTGATTGATATCTTACTGATATTTTAATCTTACAGACAATAAAAAGGGAATGGGTGAAAACAGCACGTGTGATCCCCTTCTATGTAAGCTGTCCATTCCTGTGTGCATTTAGAGAAAAATACAGGACACACATCAACAGTGGCTGTTACCTCCAGAAGGTGGAGGTGGAACCAATACGTGGTGATGTTAACTCCTCCATGCTGTCTCATGTGGTCTCTGGGTAGTAAGATTTCACGTGGTTTTGAATTCCTTCTTTATACTTCTCTGAATTTTCCAGTGTTTCTGCACTGGGAGTGCATTCATTGTACAATCAGGAAAAAATGCTATTTAAAAGAAGATTTATTGAAACTCAACTTTGCTTCCTTAGGTGAAGCATGCATCGCCAGCTCACTAGCTGGGGAGCACTCTCTTCCTTTCCAGAGACGGTAGACTGCCAACCAACTGAGTGGTAGCAAGCTCCCTGTAAGGATCCCCCATAACTCGAACGCTGCACGTATGGCTGTGCCGGTCCCTTGCCGTCCTTCCCTGGGGAGCATGTGCCCCGTGCAACGGGCAGGCTGAGTCTGCCTCCTGTCCCTGCACAGATTGCCGCTGGGCTCGGGAGGTGGCATGCGTGTGGCCACCGGCATCTTCGGAGCATGGGGGGCCTTCATCAACTCTCGCTCCTGGTGCACACGCTGTGTCTTTTCTTTGATGTCTTCCCCCTGGTATTCTCAGTTCTGACCCCTCCCTTTACTTGGCTTTCGGAAACACGCATTCTCAGATAGTCCCCCTCCCGTTTTCTATACGTAAAAAATAACCCGATTAATGGGGTAGGGATGAGGCAGGGGGAGGAGGACCCAGGAAGCCAGACATTCATTCAGTCACCGTTTCTGATTTTTAAAAGCTTTACTGGAAGAGATACTCCCACTACGCACAACCCTGCGGACGTCTGCATAGTTCAAAGGAAACGGCGCTAAACTTCAGAAACTTAAAAAAAATTTTTTTTTAATGTATTACATTGCAAACACCAACCATTAGTTCAGGAAGACTTTTTTTTAAGTTAAAAAGCTAAAATATCAAGATATTTTCATTTTGAAAAAGTCTGACTCTAGGAGTCAATTTTCTTAATTTTTTTTAAAGTTGTCTTCAATGTAAGAACACACATTTTTAAAAAAATTTTTAAATGTTTTTATTTATTTTTGAGAGAGAGGGACAAACAGACAGAGCACGAGCTGGGGAGGGGCAGAGAGAGAGGGAGACACAGAATCTGAAGCAGGCTCCAGGCTCTGAGCGGTCAGCACAGAGCCCGACGCAGGGCTCAAATTCACAAACTGCAAGATCATGACCTGAGCCGAAGTCAGACGCTTAACCTACTAAGCCACCCAGGTGCCCGCTTTTTTTTTTTCTTTTTTTTAAGAAAAACTGCTTAACTATTTTTTTTTAACAACAACACATGGAGTAAGGGGTCGGTCCAGAGGGCTCTGTGATGCCTGGGGACACACTGGGGACTTCTGAACAGGTGGCTAGGCATGTGGGTGCAAAGCTGAGATTGACAGTCCCAAAGATGCACAGTGCCATCCAGGAACTGGGGCGTGGGGTGGCTACTGCTCCTGGCAGGACAGGAAAGGAAAGGTTCCTGAGGAAACTCTGAAAACACCACAGTGCAGCAGAGTCAGACCAAGGGAATCAGATCAAGATTCAAATTCAAATCCCAGTGTTGACAGAACTAACCATCAAGTAAGGGGCTTCATCTCTCTAAATCTCTCCAGTCACCCAGGAAATCTGGTTCCGGTAGGAAGAAGACAGAACACACGTGGCGGTTTGACACTGGGTGGGTATTTAAATAGAGCACTTCCTCTTTGTTGCATGGATCCCACAGCTTCCTACTGTCCCATGACCCCCTCTTGGGGATAAAGAGGGTGGTCAGGGAGAGGGAGGACCAGTGGAGTGAGTGTGTGAGTGTGTGAGAGTGTGTGTGTGTGTGTGCGCGCGCGCGCGCGTGTGTTTAAAGTTTATTTATTTATTTTGACAGAGACAGGAAGGGGCGGGGGCGAGGGGAGAGAATCCCAAGCAGATTCTCAGTGCACAACCGACTGAGCCACCCAGACTCCCCAAATGTGTGTGTGTTTTAGCACTCCTCAAAAATTCTAGAGATAATGCCTCTCCTCTGTACCTCTCACCCCCTCTCCCGCTTCAATCTACAAAGCACTAACATCTAAACATAGGGCTACAAAGCATTTAGATAAACACCAGTAACTGGGGTTGCAAAATATTCCCTTTTAGATCTTGGGTCTCTGAACCCACTTAGCAAAGCTATAAACAGTTGGGTGAAGTAACTATTTGGTCGACTTTTTAAAGGCAGCACTTTCTTCAGGTTATTATTACTCGTGAATAATTTCAGCCACTCATGCACACAGGCACACAACAGTTTTATTAACATATTTTCATTACCTTCTGGCTTTGACATTTAAAGCTATAACAACCTGTTCTCAGTCAACCCCTAGAATACTGTAAGTAAACTTTACATTATATACCCTTTTCTCTCTTTCAGTGTATAACTGGATGAGTATTTCAATTATAGGTGAAATGGGAATTTGGACTGTTCAAGAACACCAGGTCGCAACCCCCCTCCAGCGCTCCCCAGAAGCAGAAGCCCCACCTGTACCTCTGTTGAAGGATGCTATGGGTCAGACCTTCTCCTGGAAATGCTGTTTAATTTCTGTATCTCCTAACAATAACCACCACTCATAGGTTTCCGGCTAATCTTCCCCATCTCCAACATCATAATAGCATCTACGCTACTGCTAAATCACTTCACTGTTCACAGGGAAGCGGTCCTGTGGATTCAGCTTTCAGAACGAGGCACCCGTCTAGTTAGACCAAGATTTATTGCTGTTGGCCTGTATTATTCAATCAAGATGAACACAAACCACGGTTTCTCACCCGTGACACTGTAACATAAATAATGGATGTCTGGGCATCACCTCCTTCCACTTTAGACCAGTGCAGTTACAGAATTTGCAGATGGACAACCAGGCTTGTGTAGATGGAGATCGTCATGGCACCCACTGCGACCTCTATGACCATGCCTCAACGGTGGTCCTGATCCTAGCTCCTCACCTTCTGGACGTGAGCCTTTGCTATACAACCACACACGGGCACTCAGACCACGTGCTAAGCCCCTCCGCTACAGGTCACCAGATTATAGCATCTCAACCCATGGCTCAAGCCAATCAGAGTCCATCATCTGTGGCTGAAGGTGGGGGGCTCCTCAGGGAGCGGGTCCACGGCCATTACCATGAGTCATGTACCCCAAGAGAGGGCCTTCTGCTGCAGGACGTGGCTGCTGTTTCAGAAGACAGGCGCTGACGCATCTTGACCACATGGTGAGCAGACATCTGGGAACCGTTTCCCTGCAGGCACTGGGTAGACTTTCAACTTGTCCAGAACTGATCCCGAATTTTTATGCTATGAGTGGCACTTCACATGCAGTATCTCATCTAAGCTTCACAAGTCAGACAAAGATACGGTGTTGGAAAAGTGAAACCATTTCTGTAGGGCCACAGAGCCAGCAGGTCAGGAACTCAAATCAAGTTCTGGCTGGTTCTAAGGCTCATGCTATTTTACTTTTGTTTTGAACCTTTCTCTTTGAAATAATATCAGACTAGCAGAAAAGCTGCAGGACAGTAGGAGGAACTCCTACATGACTTTCACCCAGCACCCAGATTTCCTAAATGTTAGCTTTTTAAGCACAGAGCCTGTTCCATCTGTCTTTCCGTCCATAATTTTTTCCCTGAATTACGTGCAAGTTGCAGTCATAACATCTCTTTATTTCTCTATATGTCAGTGTATCTTTCCTAAAAATCAAGGATTTTATGTAATCAGAGTACGATGATCAAACTTGGGAATTTAATATTCTGATACAATACTATTATCTAATCTGGGGGTCAGCAAACTCTTTCTGTGAAAAGCCAGATAGTAAATATTTTAGTCTTTGGGAGCCACTGGGTTTCTGTTGCAACTGTTCAACTCTGCTATCCAGGCACAAAAAGCAGGTGTAGACAACCTGTAAATAAGTTAAGTGTGGCTTACTCATTTCAACACAACTTTATAGACACAGAAATTTAACTTTCATGTACTGCTCATGCATCACAATATAGTATTTGAAAAAAAAATCGTAGACTTTATTTTTTGAGCAGCTATGGGTTTACAGAAAACTAAGCAGAATGTACAGAATTCCCTTAGGCACCTTCACTCCCTGCACTTGCTTCCTTATTACTACCACCTTGTCTTAGTGTAGCATGGTCGTTAAAACAGATGAACCAACACTGATACGTTATTATTAACTAAAGGCCACAGTTTTAAATATTTTTTGAGAGAGACAGAGAAAGAGAGTGAGAGAGCACATGCATGAGCAGGGGATGGGTAGAGGGAGAGAGAGAGAATCTTAAGCAGGCTCCACACTCAGTGGAGATCATGACCTGAGCCAAAATCAAGAGTCAAACGCTGACTGACTGAGCCACCTAGGTGTCCCCAAAGGCCACAGTTTAATATTAAGTTCCCTCTCTGTACTGTACAGTTTTATAGGTTTGGACAAATGTGTAATGCCCTCTATCCACCATTACAGTACCATATAGAATAGTTTCACTGCCCTAAGAATCCTTTGCACCCCACCTATTCATCCCTCCTTTCCTCCTCCCAACCCTGGCAATCACTGATCTTTTTATTGCCTCTACCATTTTGCCTTTTCCAGAATGTCATATAGATTTTATTCATTTAATTTTTTTTCCCCAATCATTTAAAACTGTGAAAAACCATTCTGAGCTCTCAAGTGGTACAAAAACTGGCAGCAAGCCGGATTTGGCCTGAGGACCGTAGTCTGCCAACTCCTGATCTCATCTACAGAATTCATTCAAATTTTACCCACTGTGCTAACAATGACCTTGGCAGTAAAGCATGGTCTTCTTTCTGGTTTAGGGTAAATCCAGATCATTTGTTGCATTTCGTTAGCATGTCTCCTTGGCTACCTTCAACTGGGTTCAGTTCTTTGGTCTCACTTTGTCTTTCATGATCTAGACGTTTTTGAAGAGTGGAAGAAAGACATTACAGTTATTTTGTAAAATGTCTCTTGATTCAGATGATCTGAAATCTCCTCACAATGAGATTCAGGCCAGAACTTGGGGGCAGGAACAGAGTTCTTAGTGAGGCTGTGTCCTTCTTGGTGCACCACATCAGGAGGCACATGGAGTCGCCTTGTCCCAGTGTTGGTGAGTTAACTCTGATCCACTTGGTTAAGCGGTGTGTGCCAGGTTTTCCATGTAAAGTTACTGTTTTTCCACTGTTAGTTAAGAAGTATTTGTGGGGAGATAAATATCATGTTTCTTATCAGATTTAACCTACTGGTTTCAGCATCTGTGGATGAATCTTGCTTGAATAGATTATTTATTTGATGGTTGCCAAATAATGATTTTCTGATTCCGTACGTACTTGATGGGATGCTATTATAAGGAAGAGGTTTTTTTTGTCTCCCCACTTATTTATTTATTTATTTATTTATTTATTTATATCAGAATGGATTTGTAGATTCATATTTTATTTAACAGACTACATATTTTCCTATCACTATTTACTTTGATGCTCAAATTACCCCAGATTTGGCAAGTGGCAGCTCCTTCAGGCTGGCTCCTGTGTCCTACTGACACGTCCCTGTCATCTTTCAGCATTTCCTTACTTTCTGTCATAAGATGAGGTTCCAGGCTCACTTTCTCAGTCTTAGCCCTGGAATCAGCCTTTTCTCCATGGAGCTCTGGTTCCTTTTAGCAAAAAATGACATTTATAAAACAGATCTGGGTATGAGGAAATAGCTAGAAAGTGTGTTTCCTTCCTTCCTTCCTCCCCTCCTCCCATCTCATCCATCCATCCATCCATCCATCCATCCATCCATCCATCCATCTGACCATCCACCTACCCATCCACCCATCCATCCATCCATCCATCCATCCATCCATCCATCCATCCATCTTAAAAACCACTGAAGTCCACTGAAAACTCGAATTCCAATTCAACACCACAAGGTCCATTCTGTTTTCCCCCTTTCTATAGTTGTAACTTCCTTCTCCAATAAGCAGAAATCTGGCTCCCATTATCTCAAATATATTTACTTATTTGCTCAATACTGTAACACACAGAAAGTGGTTTCAGAATTGCTGACCCATGCTACTGTGAAAAACAAACTTACTAACTAGCCTTCACTATTTATCTATAGTTCTTTTTTGTCTTTAGCCTGAGGGTATATAGTCAAATATTGTGTTTAAATATTCCCTGGGCTTGTTCTTTGTTGCTTTCACTATAGTGTGGTTGTTATTCATCTGAAATGAGGTTAGGTTTAATTGTACTTATGTATCCTATTATAGGCCCCCTCCTCCAATCTTTGTTTCTTATTTTTTTAACTCGGTTCCAAGAATCAGAATTATATAGAGACGTATACTGAGAAGTGTCCCACTCCCGACTCACCTCATCTACCTGGATCTCTCCTAACTCATTCTGTAAATAACAATTCAACTAACGTCACTAGTTTCTGGTTTATTCTTCCCATGTTTCCTTCTACACAAATAAACTGATGCATGCATATTTTCTGCCCCCCCCCTTTATTCCCTTTTAGAAAGTTACCATTTTGTAGATACTTCTTTGCCCTTTTTTTTCTTCCACTTACTATAACCAGGAAATATGCTTTCTAAGTTCACAGAGCTTTTCTTCATTCTTTTCTAACCTGAGGGGCACACCACTGTGTGGATATAGCATCGCTTATTCAACCACTCTCTTACAAACAGGCATTTAGGTTGTCTCCAAAAGACAGTATAACGATACCCTTGTTCTCACGTATTTTTGTGTTGTTTAAGTGTATCTTCACGATAAGTTCCTAGGAGTGGGATGCTAGATCATAAGGAAAATGCACATGTAGCTTTGTTAGATGCTGCCAGACTCCCCTGCATTACTAATGAACCAGCCACAGATTGCATACCTGTTCCCTCACAGCCTCACCAGTATAGTATGATGTCCCATGCTTTCATTTTTGCCAGGTGAGATGGGTTTCAGTGTAGTTGTAATTTGCATGTCTCTTACACGTGAGGTTTCCATATGTTTAAGAGCCATATATATATAGTGTATGTAAACTACCTGTTCATATCTTTCACCTATTTTTTTAAAGTTTTATTTATTTATTTTTGAGGAGGGGAGGGACAGAGAGAGAGAGAGAGAGAGAGAGAGAGAGGGAATATCCCAAGTAGTCTCTGTGCTGACAGTGGGGCTCGACATGGGGCTCCATCCCAGGAACCTTGATATCATGACCTGAGCCAAAATCAAGAGTTGGATGCTTAACCAACTGAACCACCCAGGCGCCCTGTCTTTGCCTATTTTTAAGAGTTCATTATATATCAGGGAATAATAGTGCTTTATCTGTGGCATCTTACCAATATTCTCTACCACTTTGTTATCTTTTAATTTTGTTTATGGTGTTTTTTTACCATGGAAAACTGTTTGATTTTTTATATCTATGTAGTAGTCAGCTATATCAACCTTTTACTGCCTCTTGCTTTTGTGTCTTCTGAGCCTTTCCCTACACCCAAATTCTATAGGAACTCATCCACTTGTGTCTAATATTTGTAAGATTTCACTTTAAGTTGAGATCCCTGATCCATTTGGAGTTTATTTTTATGTATGGTGACAGGGATGGGTCTGATTTTATCTTTTTCCCCAAATATCTATCAAATTGTCTCAGGATCATTTGTTTAAAAAAATCTATCTTTGGGGGCACCTAGGTGGCTCAGTCAGTTAAGCATTCAACTCTTGATTTTGGTTTGGGTCATGATCTCACGGTTCATGAGATCAAGCCCCATGCTGGGTTCTACACTGACAACGTGGAGCCTGCTTGGGATTCTCTCTCTCTCCCTCTCTCTCTCTCTCTCTCTCTCTCTCTCTCTCAAAAAAAAAAAAAAAAGTCCTTCTTGGGGCGCCTGGGTGGCTCAGTCGGTTGAGCATCCGACTTCGGCTCAGGTCACGATCTTGTGGTTTGTGGGTTCCAGCCCCGCGTGGGGCTCTGTGCTGACAGCTCAGAGCCTGGAGCCTGCTCTGGATTCTGTCTCCCTCTCTCTCTGCCCCTCCTCTGCTCATGCTCTGTCTCTCTCTCAAAAATAAATAAACACTTTAAAAAAGTCTTTCTTTGGCCTAGGAATTTGAGAGGTCACCTTTATCATAGACCATTTTTCTATACCTAGTTGGGTCTATTTCTGGATTTTCTATTCCATTCTGCTGGTCTCTCCATTTTATTCATGTGCCAGTATCACACTGTTTTAATCACAGAGGCTTTATAGCATGTTTTAAAATCTAGCAAGGCTAGTAGCACTTTATGGTTTTTCTTTATCATTGTTTTCCTATTACTACATACATTTCTAAATGAACATTAGCATCTACTTGTCTAGCTTAATGGGTAAAAACATGGTATTTTTAGTACAAGTGCATTAAATTTATAAATTAACTTGGGGAGAACTGATACTTCATGATGTCAAATTGTCCTATCAATAGGCGATGTCTTACATTTTTTCCAGCTTACTTTTGTGTATTTCAGGCATGTTTTAAAGTTATCTCATGTAGGGGCGCCTGGGTGGCACAGTCGGTTAAGCATCCGACTTCAGCCAGGTCACGATCTCACGGTCCGTGAGTTTGAGCCCTGCGTCGGGCTCTGGGCTGATGGCTCAGAGCCTGGAGCCTGTTTCCGATTCTGTGTCTCCCTCTCTCTCTGCCCCTCCCCCGTTCATGCTCTGTCTCTCTCTGTCCCAAAAATAAATAAACGTTGAAAAAAAAAATTAAAGTTATCTCATGTAAATTTTACACATTTTTAAGCTCACTATTTTATCTTGTTTGTTGCTATTGTAATGGCATACCTATGCTTCGCCAATTATTGTTTGCATATACAAAGACTAGCGATTTCTGCATGCTAATTTTATATCTTGTTCTGTCATTGAAATCTTTTATTGTGTGAGTTAAAGAATTATTGATTCTCTAAGCCTTCCCAGGCATACTATAATGACATCTGCAAACAGACATAGCTTTTCTTGCTTTTCAATTATGCCTCTAATTGACGTCTGTTGTCTACTTGGATTGACTAATACCTTTAGTACTACGTTAAGTACAAGTAGAGATAGTATTCTTGCCTTGTTTCTGTCCTTAGTGGAACCCTCAGTTTTTAGGGTTCCCCCACTAAAGAAGACACTATCTTTAGTACTCAAACACACATACAATCATATTAAGAAAATACCCATTAATTCCCATTTGGGAATGTATTTATCAAGACAGGATGCTGAGTTTTATGAAACGCTTTTTCAGCATCTATGGAGATAACAATATGCTTTTTCTCCTTCACTCTACTGACACATTAATGAATAAATGTATCTATAAGTATATCAATTTATTTTTTTCCAGTATTGAACCAACCTTGCATTCCTGGAAAAGATACTTAATCATGGGATATTACTTTCTTAACGTAGTGTTGGATTCTGTCTTGTTAATATTTATTATGTCTGTATCGATGCTCAGAAGTGATACTGGTCTGTATTTTTTGTGTTGTCTTTAACAGATTTAACTAGCAACATTTACTCCATTAAAGAGATTCTGAATTTTTTTTCTTGAATTTCTCTACTGGAGTCCTGCCTATCAACAAGACTAAACAGTTTTGGCTAATGATCCTATAGAACAATTCCTAGGGAAGCCTTTTCTATTTGTTCTTGAAATGTTTTTAGTACTTCTAGTCTGCATCAAATCTCTTTGCACCTGTAGCTCTGTGAGGGTCATTTGCAACACGTGGGGATCAAGGCAATGAGTCCCATTAACATGGACTAGGTTAAGGAATTTAAGCCTATGAACCTTGAACGGAGGCTTTCTCCTCACCCTGGTCAGGCTAGACAGACACTGGACTTTCTCAGGAAGGTACGGACCAGGTCTGGTAGAGATCAGCCAGAATGACCAAGTCCCCTGACATTCCACAGAGCATTCCTCATGCGTAACGAGCCAGAGGTCAAAAAGAAAACCATTTTGAGACTGTCAATCATCTCCATTAGAAACTTTAGAAAAAACTGAGATCCTATTTAGATGTTTTGTGCTATACTTTTCACTCGATTTTAACAGATGACTCCGTCTTTGCTAGAAACCACCAAGCTCAACAAATGTGGGATCTGCCCAGAGAATCAAGGTCATAGAATCAAAGTCGCCTCTACAGCTCGGTCGTCTAACAAAGTTGCACATGGAACCACCTGCAGAGTTAAAACAAAACAAAACAAAACAAATAGATGCTAAGGCTTCATCTTACATGCATCAAATCCCAATCTCCAGGGCCAAAGCTTGGGTATGCTCTAGGTAATTAGGATGCAGCTGGTCCAAAGCCTGGTGTCCTGAAACCAGTGCACCAAAAGGTATTTCTCAATGGCTTTAAAAAACAAAAAACAAAAACAAAAACAAAAACGAAAAAACCCCAACTGTGTTTCCTGAAAAATCCCCAGAGCTACAACATAAAAGACTCCCCTCTCTCCAACTGCATTCTTTTTCTACCCTCTGAGATAACACAGAAACATGCCCACAAATGAAGAGGTTTTATTTTCTAGAGCTAAGGTGGTGATTCACAGTTGAGGACAAGGGGCCAGGGTAAAGGCATAAGGGATTGGCAGTCAGACAGAAAGTGTGCGCCAGAGAGCGCCACTGTATACGAGGCTGTGAACTGAAAATGTCTGAGTTCCTTGTTAGTGTTCTGTTCCCCTAGACTGGCATCATTCACGGTCACCAGATGTCAGGCCTGACTAGTTTTCAGCTCCACCAAGCATGTTAAGGGCTCGGTCAGCCAGTCTCTCACTCTCCCTCCCTCTCTCTCACCCATGCACTCTAGAGCCTACCTCATTCTGACAGGCTTCCAACAGTAAGTACACCAGCCAACACAGCACCATTTTCCCACTGACCTCAAGAATTTCTCCAAGGCCTCGTAAGCAAATTGATTAACAAGTCACATATCTTCAACCACAGGTAAAGAATGGGATCTTCAGGCCCTCAGAAAGTACAACAAGATTACCGCATTATCCAATGGTCCCATTTCCCGAGCACCCAACCGTGCTCTTGGGCCCTTAGTATGGGCGGTTTTTCTCACTTAAACACTCCCGTGACAGTCATCACCATGTGGTCTCATTTCACTCTTGAGGAAGTGGAGGCTGCCCAGGTTAATGGCCTGGTGAGGTCCCAGAACAGTTAACCAGGTTTGCTTGGCTCAGAGGCCCACTCCCTGAGTCACTACCAAAAAATCTCTTCTACTATCAAAACAAAATCTGAAGGCGGAAATGCGACCGGTCTCTTAACACGTGCTTTCTAGTTGTGTAACTTTGATGGTCCTGGGGGTTGCAAGTTTTTCTGGAAAGTTATGAAAACGTACATCCAGAGTGTAGTATCAGAATGGGGTTCTTGGCATTGTTAAGAACTGAAATAGAGCTACCACGCTTGTGCCACAGTTCATTAGCTCGGCCTTGCCTGTCTGAGTAGGTGTTTTCCCTACTCTGTACGCATTCTTGTTTCAAAAATGCCAGTCTCTCTTCACCAATTTACATAAAAACTCAAATAGTTTCTCCACCTACAGAGCCAAGGGGCTGTTGAAACAGCTGGGCAGACAAAGCAACATGAAGGTAATGAATTTCTTCCTCTAGAAAGAGAGGCTTCACCCTGCCACTCAGGCCCTCGCTGGGCCCCTTTTTCCACCCCAATACCATCGCTGCTTCAAGGATAATTATGAGCAAGAATTTCCTGCCCCTGCCAGCTGGCCTCAAAAACATTGCTTCTTTCACCACCTTGCTGCCCTGAGTATCACCCTTCCTCTTTCCCTCTGGTGGCTCAGGCCTCTCTCCAGAGCCCTCCTTGCTCCCCACCCTGCCAGAGATCAAGCAACATGCCCCGGCGGCTCGTTCCACGAGGAAGCTTAGCACCGGCTTAACTCTTCATTCACTGGGACAAGGGGCCTCTTTCTTTAATGCACGGCTTTGCTCCATGACATGCTGGGTGTACGGCCCCCATGAACTAAACCTGGTTCAGAATTCAATTCTAGAACAGATTTTTGTTCAAATGGTTATTTTCCAACCACCCCCTCTCCCCAATTCCATTTTCTACCCAACTCTGTTGGCCCCTTGAGGCCGGCTTCTGGGGAGGCTCCGCGCTGGCAGGCCATGTAATATCCTGTTCTCTTGCTGAATTCCTTTATTGTTGCAGCGAATTTTACCGTCGATTCTCTAAGATTTCCCAGGCATGCTATCGCATCGGCTGCAAACAGAGACAGCTTCACTTCCTTTTCAATTTGTACACCTCTATTTGACTTCACTTGTCTACCCAAAGTGGCTAATAAATCCCTAGGATGATGTTAAGTAGAAGTGGAGACAGTGGGCTTCCTGGTCTTCATGGAAATACTCTTCAGGTGTCCTCACGAAATGGGACGTCGGCTTTAGGATTCAGAGGGTCTCACTCACTTTCTCCCGACACCGGGCCTCGGCCTCTCCTCTCACAGATCTTCCCACGGGCTCTGGGAAATACTGTTTCAGGCCCCGAGTGGCACGGGGTTCCCTGTGTGGCTGGTCTCTGGAGACACCCTCAACCCGGGGAGGGTCCTGTCCCCTTGTCCTTCCCTCTGTCAGTCTCCCCACATCTCAGCTGGGTAACATCTGTCTCCCTGATGACTGCAGGTAGCGACCATGTGCCCAGCACAGCAGGAGGTACAGTCTCCTTGACCTTATTTCAACAAGACACTCGTGCATGGAGAGGAGAATGAACAGAAAGGAAAAGTCAGCTTTTCCTGGGGTTTCCTGGAAATCTTCTCTCCGGATAACTACCTCATCCTGCCTTCAACTGCCCCTTTAAAAAGAAAGTGCTTCCCGTTTGTTAATTTTAGAGAGTTTTTAACCACCCTTTTATTTTGCTTGACATTTTATAATCAATCTTCTGTATATGTTTATATATGCTTTTCTATTTAAGCTTTTTTTTTTTAAATCTAAAAAACTTAGTACCATACCGCCAAAGGTGTCAGGAAACACGCTCAAAATAAGGACGGGCTCCAAAGACCGCCCTGCCAACAAAATGCCAGTAAAATCTGAAACCCGGGTTCAGACACACTGGGAATGTTCCAAAATTTAAAACTTAAAGAACTTCTTTATTCCAGTAAATCAGCTTCCCTGTGAATACCATCAAAATCCTAGGCTTTAATGAGTGAGGGAATATCAGAGGAAGGGGTGGAGAAGGGAAGGATTTGGACAAGTACGAAATTTAATTTAAAAACTATTATGAGAAGTTTAATTTCCCCCTCCCCCAACCAAATACATAAATCTTTTCCATGCATTTTGTTTCATTTTTCTTAAACAACAACAACAACGACAACAACTTTAAAGGCATCCTGAACCATCAGAAACAATGACAGGGTAAGTCAATGGAGTGGAGTTTTTTTAATAACAAATACTTATTTACTGGGTTCCTAATACTTGAAATGCCACTTTAGATATGTGGAGGAATGCAAAAGAATCTTAAGTGAAGTTGCATTTCTCACTGAATGTATAATCAAACTGGGGAGAAAAGACTTCACCAGGAAGGATAATCAGTGACATGAGGCGGTGTGGACCACCTACGAGGGAAGGACAACACGAGGGGCCAGAGTTCAAGGGGAGACGGCTGGCTTCGTGGTGGGGGCAGGTCAAAGCGCGGCAAACCCAGATTGCACTTAAAGATGTGAACACGTGTAGGAAATAAGCTCGCCTTTGTAGGTAATAATTTCATATGCACAGCTCTGGCTTCGGCCATGGCCCAAGGCTGGAACTTATCAAGGCCACGAAGTACTGAACAAATTGCAAGAATATAGACTTAGATTTTTCAGCTGGCTGTGTGTGTGTGTGTGTGTGTGTGTGTGTGTGTGTGTGCGCGCGCGCGCGCGCGCGCGCGCGGGCACACGGGCGTGTGTGTACATGCTGGTTTGCCTAGGACACTGTCACCTCCACTCCAAGTCCTGGTATAACTCAGTCTGGGATGCTCTTCCAAAAGTGCCCCCTGGGGAGCGGTGGGATAAGGCGCCACTTTAATCTTACGCGGAAACTGGCAATTAAGCGCCAGTCTCTTGGGGAGTTCTGGGCAATTGGGACTCCAGCCACCACCGAACAGCACTTGATCTGTCCCCGTCGAGGGGCAGCTGGTGCAGGATCCTCTGTCACACCCAGCGTCACAGAAAACCTGGTGCAGGTGCTTTGCTGGGGGCACTCATGGGGGTCACCTGTCTATGCTGAGCCCCAGGCTCCTCACAGATAAGCCCAGACCCTTACCTATAACCCTCCAATAATAAATGTGCCACACTGCACAGGTACCCTGAGCAGAGCCCCGGGCACACTGTGGGCATTCAGCTAACGTCGGATCCCTCCCGCTGTCAAGCTGACACGATGGAAGGGAGAGAAGGCTCCTTGGCAGCATCTCTCCTAGGAGAAGGGGCAGCTCCTATGTTCTGGGCCATTTTACAATAGGCCACATGTCACCCTTGTCTGAGGTGCTCAGGATATTCTGGAGAAAGAGGAATCATCTTGTCTTCCCTCAGTTAGATTAAAAGAAAAGGCCCCATGACGGGGCATCTGGGTGGCTCAGTTGGTTGAGCACCAGACTTCGACTCACGTCATGATGTCACAGTTTGTGGGTTCGAGCCCCCATCGGGCTCTGTGCTGACAGCTTGGAGCCTGCAGCCTGTTTCAGATTCTGTGTCTCCCTCTCTGTCCCTCCCCTGCTCACGCTCTGTCTGTCTCTCTCTCTCTCTCAAAAATAAAACCATTAAAAATTTTCAAAAGAAATAAAGGAAAGGCCTGTGAAAACACCTGATGAAGCTGTCTGCCAGGTGGTAAACACACAGTTCCCCTGTGCTGGTGAGCAAGCCGGGGGCTGCCCTTGGTCTCTGTCCTTGGCCCATCCACGGTTCGGGGGTTTGGGGGGTGGCGGGCCGACAGGACTCCTTGGGCAAATGCCACTGCCTTGTGCTTCTTTTTTGCTTTCATCCCTTGCTTGGCTCAGTTCTGATCACAGGAAGATTCTGTTTTTATTTTGCTAGATTCACCCAATTCCCTCAAGCCCCCAGTAAACTCCTGGGTAACCACTCCCCAGAAAAGTCAAAACTGTGGCACTTCCTGGAGACTGTGATACTTTGTCTTCCTGCCGCTGTACCGTGCACACCCGTCTGCACCCACGCTCCAGGCTTCGAGAAGCATCCAGCAGCACATCCCCCAAGGAACACGCAGAAGGGGTAGAACTGAGGGCATGCTGAGCTCACGATGCGTTGGGCCCGCCTGTCACGCACTCGACACAGCACAGCCACCCTGTGTCCACAGAGGGGGCCGAGTGGCTTCTCCTGCAGAACCCAAGGACGGACACACCTCTAGACCTACTGCTAAACCGGGTCCCTGCAAATGACCCTCATAAAGCCAAGAACAGTAAACGGAGCTTAACGTTCTAATGAAATCGACATTGCTGGGTGTGCTTTCACAAAATGAAACTGCCTGGAACTTCTCATAACGCTTTTTACGATAAGCATTAAAATGCAAAGGGGAAAGATGGGAGTTCCTGCTACAGACCCTGGTCTGTAATGGGGGCGGGGGCGGAGGCCTGAGGGGCGGGGTCTGGAAGAGAGGTGTGTGCACTGCATTACAGTGGGAGATTATTATATAAAATGAGTGTGTTATTAAAAGGATCCTGAAGTCATAAAAAGTCAAAGGAATTTTTAAGCGAGGATGAATAGCTTCTTTGGTCAAAATGAATAACCTGTATTATAATGCTCTGCTGCACAGGGGAGTCCCGAAAGCAGTCACCCCATTTCCTATAGATGGGGGTGCAGCCCTGTGACAGAGATCTTCAATCGCCAGTAGTTGGGTTTCGTTGTTTTTGTACCGCACTTTAATTCTGGAAAGATCAGGAACAAAATCGTTAAGAAAGTTGGTCTGAGAGAACCCTACCGGTTAGCAAACGAATACCTCGGTTATCCTGTTAGGAAAAGTCAACAAAAAGACCCATCCCCACAGCCACACAAGCCACCTGACAACATTTGTTCTTACTTCTCAAACACTGCGCACCACCTCATCCATTTAATACCACAGACAGAATGAAATCACTGGGTCAGATAGATGACTGTAGTCTGATACGGTGAAGGAAAAAAAAATGTTTTTCATGCAGTTCTACTTCTTTCAAATGCATTCAATTAACTAAAAATATGCTGCAGTATGACTTTGGGCTTGAACTCCTCAAGTAGTTTAAACAATTTCCCTACAGTTTTGTCTGTGCCCATAAACCAAGGAAATTCCAATTTAATCTCCGACCGGATAATCATAAATTCTAAATTAGTGGAGGCTCAATAACATTTTCCTTTACCGTGGTCAGGAGGATGTAGGATATTTAATTTATGAAAGTAATCACGCCACAGATAGTTTGGAAAACAGAAATAAAAGATACAATCATCCAAACACAACATAACCACTTCTCCACATTTCCTGGTCCTTTTTCAGATGTCTGTTTTAAGATTTTAATCTAACAACTTATTTTAACCTACTTTTTAATTGATCTGAGCATTGCTCTATGTTGTTAGTCTTCCTGTTGATGGGTAATATCCCATCGAGTGACTATATACAACGTGTTTCATAAGTACGAGTTTCCCAAAGGATATTCCCATATATTTTCCCATGTATTTCTTCTGTAGATTACGACAATGCAGGGTTACTGGATCAAAGAGTAGGAACTTCTCATGATCCCTAATGCCCACTACCAAAATGCTTTTCAAAAGATTATTCCCACTTACACTCCCATCAAGGTTTAAACTTGGTTTAAGAGTACCTATTTCATTATATCCTTGCCTATCTTGGACAGTATCACTAAAAAAAATCCATGTTTTTGTTCGTTTGTTTTTTGGCTAATTTAGTGGGTGACAAGCATGTTCAGTGAATTATGAAGGGTTGTGAAGTAGGGTTCCATGATGTTATTTCAGCTCCTATATTCCAGAGTAAAGGCATAAAAATAATCACAAAGACATATTCTGTATTTGGCTCCCATTCTAAGAGTCTTATGTTTCTGCTCATCTGCAGAGAAAGGTCCAGAAGGCAGCAGGAATGCTCCAATCTGGTCTGTCAAGACTCAGACAGCAAGGGGGGCTGTCTGCACTGGAAGGCAGGCCGGGCTATGCTAGATTACTGTTCTGGCAGGGCATCGTTTCATTCAGCCTGCAGAGCACTTTAGTTTCCGGAAGCAGGAGATGGCAGAATTCTGGTGTTCTCTCCATTTAGAAAAACTATGAAGTCGGCAGAATTTTCTTCTCTTGTTTTGTTCACACCATCATTGCCTGTCTGTGCTGATTTGGTACTGATGTGGCTTCTGGTGCTTTATTTATTTATTTATTTATTTATTTATTTATTTATTTATTTATTAAAAAAAACTTTTTTAAGCTTTATTTATTTTTGAAAGATTGAGAGAGACAGAGCGTGAGCAGGGGAGGGGCAGGGCGTGGAGAGACACAGAATCCGAAGCAGATTCCAGGCTCCGAGCTGTCAGCACAGAGCCTGACTCAGGGCTTGAACTCACGAACCACAAGATCATGACCTGAGCCAAAGTCGCACGCTCAACCGACTGAGCTACCCAGGCGTCTCACTTCTGATGCTTTTTAAAGCAAAGATTTCAGGTGCTGGACAATGTGCTTTGTAAACAGAATAAAATGAAACAACTAAGGTGTGCCTTTGTTTTGAGGTTTGAGCTTGCTTATACTTACAGTGGGTTATTAAATATGCCTTATCAAAGATCTTCTGGAATATAAATCGTAATAGAAAAGATTCTGCACAGGGGGAAAAATAGCAGTGCGTGTATCTAAAACAAAACGGACACACATCTTGCTGGGCCCTGGGTAAGCCTAAAAAACACTCTCCATCATAAAAAATATTTCCAACATATAGTAAGCAAAAAGAATGGCGTAAGGAGCCTCCATTGGCACAATCATTGTCAACAACCAAAAAGCCCTTTAATACACGCAGACTGGAAGAAGGCGCCCCACCCTCCCGGGGTCCCTGCCCTGCATCCAGCCTTCCCAGAAGCCAGTGACTCTGCGAGGCAGCTTTTAGCATTTTCGAGAAGCAGCACCGTCAGCTGCCAAATTCCTGCTGGGTCGGCCAAGAGGTATGAACCAAAAATGAAAAAACACGAAGGATTTGTTTTTTAAAAGCAATACATCAAACATAAAAAGAGCTCTTTTGTATGAATTTTTGGTGTGGGAGCCAGAGGAGAGAAAATCATTCTCCCTCCCGGGAGGAAGAGGCTTGACCTCACCTGTAACTTTTCTCTTCCAGTGTGGGTTTTTCTCACCCCATTAAACGTAACCTACTCGAGGTGGGTTTGTACCACGTGAGAGAAATAGAGAGTGATAGGAAAAATGCCCAAGGGCAGCTGCCACCAGCCGAGAGCACCCTGGAAGGCAGGCCCTCACCAACCACATAAGCAGGGGGCCAGGGCCACATAAGTAGGGGGTCACATAAGCGGGGGAGGGCCACAGGGACAGGTGGAATGCGGTCATTTCAAAGAGGCCTGTCTGCTAGACGCACAAGGACACAAGGATCATGTTTCTGTGGCTTCAGAAACCTTGTGCGCAACATCCCCCCACCCCCAAAACGCCACCAAACACTCTTTGCAAAGGGAAAGGAAAGAGGAAGGGAGGAAAAAAAAAGGGGGGGGGTTAGAGAAACCAGGTTAGAATGGGTGTCCTCCCACCACCTAAAAAGCAAGGGCTGGTTGGGATGGCGCGAGCAAGTTTCACACTGTGAGCCCCCTGGGAAAAGCAGCGGAATGCAACCAGTGTTCTGGAACGGCACGGGCCAGCCACAGAAACAGGAGCACGAACACAGGAAAACCCAGCCGGGGAAGCACTGCCCGTCAAGGCACTCGGGACTTTGCTGCACAGGACAGGAAAAGACAATCTCAGTACCGCGTCCCTAAATCCCCATCCCATTAACCAGGTGCCAATAGTGAAGCCTACAACAGGACCCCAGTTAAATCACCTGGCGGCTGCTCAACAGGCTCCCAGCGCTAATCCCTGGGGACAGGCAGCCTTTTCTTCGGTCACACGGCAGGAGAACGAGCTCACTTTGGCATTTGTGTGACCAGGCATAGCTGCCATCTGCCTACAAACCATCCACTGTAGACGGGTCGGAGCAGAAGCATCGGGCAGAACCGTGTGAAGCGTGGCTGAGCCTCCGCTGTTTCAGGTCTGCAAAAATGGCACTTTCCGGTGACTCACACTAAGGAGGAGGAGAATCGCCATCAGCTGATTTGGTGACGTCAGCCCCTGAGTGAACTGCTGCTTGTGATTCCGTTTAACCCTTGGGACAGTGCTCCTAGGTGGGGATCTTCGACCCCATTTGTGGAGCAGGCAACTTAAGTGACTGACCCAGGACCACACAGCTAGTAAGTGACAAGTCCGGTACCCACCACAGATAACTGTTCCCAAACAATGAAGCCAGCAGCCAACGTCGCATCTCAGAACCGCAGAGCTATTAGGACGGGTGGCACGCTTGGACCTGAGGCCGGAGGAAGGTGCAGGGAGGCTCTGGGGAAGGAAGGTTGTGCCATCCATTCCCTACGGGAATGACGGAGACCCAAGCGCCATCTCCACCTGAACTATGACGGCCAGCCTGCTGGTTTGGTTTCACTTCCCTTTTATTTACTTGTGAAATCACATGGTACTACGTCCATTGTGGGAACCGCCTCTGAGATGATCCAGAACATGAGTCTGCTTAACCACACCAGACAGACGGACGGACGTGGAGGGAAACTGGCAATTCCTCTCCATTCCCTCTTACTGAGCTTTGCACTTGCTTCCCAATCTCACGGACATGTTCACGATTAGACTTGAGGCCCCTAACGTACTTTATCACTGATGAAATGACCTCAGGTAGTTTCTACAAAGAGAAAAAACCCTCGCTTTCTCGAGACAAAAAGTTAAGGCTCTTGAGATCTTAAGTAGCCTTTCTAATGTCCCGTTCATTTCTGGATGCTTTCTTAGTACAAGCACATTACTCTAGGCCCCTGCTTCTCCCAAGAGCTTGAAGGACATGCAGAGACTTGTGCCTACAGGACGACTCATGAAAACAAAGGGTAACAGGGTATGTTCTTACCAATGCATCAGCTTTATTCTATGAAGCAAAAATGCTAGTAAGCTGACAGGTTAAAATATCACTTTTAAGTTAAAAAAATATGCACCAGGATTATGGAGTAGAAATATATACAGAGCAGGTAAATACGTAAGGCGGCAATATGGTGAAAACAAAACAGAGTAAAGGGGATGAAGAGGGACGAGGGATGGGTGTCAACTGCGTGAGGAATGGTCAGGAAGGGCCCGTCTGGTAAGACATCTGTTCAGGGAGAACAAGGAAGCAAGAGAATATGCCGTGAAGGTATGTATCTGAGAGAGGAATGTTCCAGGCAGTGGAAACAGCACGGCCAAAGGCCCTAAAGTGGGTATGGGGAAGAGCAAGGTATGTTGTGAATGTATGTAGGGGTGTAGGGGGCAGGGACGGCTATAGGAATGTGGGTTGGGGGGGCAGGTTTAGGGCTTTGAAGGTCTGGATTCTAGATTTTATACTAAATGAAATAAGCAATGCTGAGCCATTCTAAGCAGAAGGACGGTATAGTGTGACTTCTTAAAAAAGATGCAGCTGGCTGATGTACAAGAAACAGCCTAGGTGGGGGAGGGGTCAGTATTCTAGGTATTTCGAAAGTGGGGCCAATTGGATTTGATGATAGGTTGAGTTCCTGAAAGAAAAAAAAAGAGAGAGGAAAGGAGGAGAGAAGGAGGGGGGGGGAGGGATGAAGGAAGGAAGGAAGGAAGAGGGAAGGAGGAAGGAGGGAAGGAAGGGAAGAGGAAGGAGGGAAGGAAGGAAGGAAGGAAGGAAGGAAGGAAGGAAGAGGGAAGGAGGAGGGAAGGAAAGAGGGAAGGAAGGGAGGAGGGAGGAGGAAGGAGGGAAGGAAGGAAAGGAAACGAAAGGAAAGGGAGAAGGAAGAAAGAAGGAAAGAAGGAAGGAGGGAAGGAAGGAAGAGGGAAGGAGGGAAGGAAGGGAAGAGGAAGGAAGGAAGGGAAGAGGAAGGAAGGAAAGGAAGAAGGAAGGAAGGAAGGAAGGAAGGAAGGAAGGAAGGAAAGAGGAGGGAAGGAGGAGGAAAGGAAGGGAGGAGAGAGGAGGAAGGAGGGAAGAAAGGAAAGGAAAGGGGGAAGGAAGAAGGAAGGAAGAAGGAAGGAGGGAAGGAAAGAAGGAGGGAGGGAAAGAAGGAAAGAAGAAAGGAAGGGGAAGAAAGGAAGGGAGGAAGGGGTCAAGAATGAGTCCAAGATTTCTGGCCCACACAACTGGTAAAAAGGGGACATGCCATTTGCTGCAAGGAGGAAGCCGGCTGCTGAACAGGTGGCAGGTGGATCAGGCACTGGATTTGGACGCAGCAAGTATGAGAGGCCCATGGGATGGTCCAGTGGATCTAAAAGGTAGTGTGGGGTTGGAATGGAGAAATCTGGACAAGGCTATTCATTGGGAACCATCATCGTGGAGATGGTACTCAGAGCCATGGGACCAGGTAAGTTAGGGAATGAGTCTGACTACAGAGGGAAGATGTCTGATCAACTTGACTTTGTTTTTGATTTCTTTCTCAGAAACACAAAGCATGGTGACCACACCAGGTCAGCACACCTGAACTGCCAACCCGGAGAAAAGGTGGAAATGCACCTGCTCCTCTGTGAAGAGCCATGGATGGCGCTCATTAACAAATTGTTCTTGCGCACGCGTGCAGAGCAGGAGCGACACGGAACACAGGGGGCCCCTACTGAGATGCTCCTGCCTTCAAACACTTTTTAATTATGTTAAGAACAGGAGTAAATGATGAAAACATGCATCTTCCAAAAATAATGATGACCTCTGACACAAACTACATTCAGAGTTTCTGTGCCATACACGTTGCCTAGCACATAGTAGGTACTTTATAAATACGTGATGAATGAAGAATTATGTACATTTCTAACTGAAACTAGAAAAGTTGGGACTATGAATCCTTTACAGCTCAATAAACATGCAACATGACTATTCCGTGAGAGACAAATGGCTGAAGGTCTCAGGGGATCCAAACCCCCTCTTTCATAATGAAACATGCTGCCTTAGGTAAATGAGCTCTGTTTCCCTTCCAGAAAAAAATGAGGGAAGAACTCTTGCCATTCATTTCTCCCCCAGTGCCTGGGATAATGCCCTGTGCAGAGCAAATGCCCAGTAAATCGTAATGAATGTCCAATGAACGAGTGAATAAATATTCATTAAAAATTAACTGGACAGTTAATTTAAGTCACTCACTGGAAAAAAGAAAAACAGTGAAACTAGAAAAGTATCTTTTTAATTTAAAAGGTTAATTAAGGATAAAGTTAAAAAAAATATTTTGGTGGCTTAAGTAAACCAAACACAACTGGGGTTCTAAACAGCTGCAATTTTGTAACTTTGAAAACATTCCATTATGTTCCACAAATTAGAAAAAGAGGAAAAGCTGCCTGACTCATTTTATGGTTCCAGTACAATTAATCTCAATTCTAAGTTAGGTAAGTAAGAAAACAAAATAATGGGCCCTCTTCACTTATGAACAGAAATGTGAAAATCCCGAATGAAATGCTAGCTATATTAATTTAATTGTGCATCTTATGTACAATACGTTATAATCAAGTAGTGTTTATCCTAGAAATGCAAGGATGGTTTAACAACAGAAAAACGTATCAGTGGAACCCATCAGGAGGGCAAAATGTGTAAAATCACATGATTGTGTCAGCAAATGCAGAAAAGATATATGATACACGTCAGTGAATCTAGGTCAGTTCTCCAAAGACCTATTAGTCAGATGACTGATTTCCCAAATTTACCAAGTTTTTTGATTCCCAAAAGCATGTTTCTGTTTACTATTTAAAATAGTGCAGAGGCACCTGGGTGGCTCAGTCAGTTGAGGGTTCGGCTTCAGCTCAAGTCATGATCTTATGGTCCATGGGTTTGAGCCCCTCATTGGGTTCCCTGCTGTCAGAGGAGCCTCCTTTGGATTCTCTGCACCCCATCTGCCCTTCCTCCACTCATACTATCTCTCTCTCTCTCTCTCTCAAAACAAATAAACTTTAAAAATAAAATAGTACAACGATTTGTATTAGATGTATCAGCAGGCCTATGAGAATGGCAGGGGACCAGGACTAAGATAATCTGGGACACTGGAAAACAAAAAGGCCACCACTCTCCAAAACTGGCAAATAATCCCAAGCACCACTGTATCCCTTCAGTCTTCCCACAGAACCCACCACACTGACTTGGGCCACTCACAAACAGGGAAAAAAAACTACTTCAAGGTCATTGCCTCCTTTGGCTCTTTTTCCAGAGGACACATGTGCATCCATGCTAATGAGCAGTAACTTCCAGAAGGAAGAATTCAGAAATGGGGAAAGGAAATAATGCAGCATCTACAGAAAAGATCATTGAACCTAAATTAGCAAGTTTACTCTGTAAAAGTGACTTCCGATCACAGTCTCTCTTAACACTATCCCTATATAACTCATGGTGATGCCATCTAAAGCCAGTAATTTGCGCTCCGTGTAAAATCTTCCAATCCGGCTTTAAGACGAACAAATCTTTAGCAACAGAATAGACTGGTAACGTCAGAAAACAGTGTATGTCCACAGTTGTTTCAATAGCATTTAAGTCCGACATTTCATAAATATTGTTACAATTCTTTTCTCCTGGTTTTGCCTTATATTTTTGTTTTTATACATGGGGGAACGGGTGTGGTGAGGAAGACTAATAATCGGTAGGCTATAGACTGAGAAGTTCCCTATGCAAAAAGCTCTCTTTTAATACCTTTGCAAAAATGTTGAGAATTCCCCACTTGAACATATTAAATGTACTGGCGCTCGTTTCCGGTGTGTATTTCCTCAGTTCGGTTTCTCAAAGCCAAACACGGTCAGAGCCTGCTCAGCACATGAGTGAATGGAAAGGCTAAGGAGAAGCTGCTAACACAGAATGCAAGAGCCTATATCTTGACCCGGCACACCATACCCGAGGTCTCATCCCATCCCGCTCTCCGCATTCCTAACGTTATGCATTCACATTATTTACCTAACAATTTTTGACTGGGCACTTACCATGTAATAGTGTTGCAGAGAGCGAGAAATGCAGCAGTAGACAAAACAAGCTTACACTCTGGCAGGAGGAGGCAAATACTAAGCAAATGTGCAAGTAAATACATTCTATATTAGGTAAAGGGGTAAGTTACCCAAGGGCGAGTGGAGCCTGTTTGAGATTTTTTTAAAGACAATTAAGGAAGGCCTCTCTCCTGAGCTAACATGCGAGCAGGGTCCCCAAGGAAGTGAGAACTGGAGGAATATCTGGGAGAGGAAGGGTCCAGGCAGGGGAAGAACAAACACAAAGAAGCCGACGTAGGGAGTGGGTGCGCGCCACGACTGAGGCCTCAATACGCATGTGTGTGTGTGAAAGTGCGCGAACATGTAGGTCTGTGAGGCGGGAGTCGGGGTGGGGCTCAATCACGTAGGGCTTCCACGCAGGTAGGATCCATGGATTTCCACTTAGCATAACATTTCTGAGATGCACCCATGTTACTACTGCAGGTGCTAAGATTTTGTTCCTTTGTATCCAGCAATTCGTTTATCCATTTACTGAAGAATAGCTGGGTTGTTTCCAGTCTGCCGTGAACATCTACATAGCAGGTCTTTGTGTAGACATACGTTTTCATTCATCTTTGGGTAAATCCCTAGGAGTGGCACTGCTGGATCATACAGCGAGTGTATCTTTAATTTCGTAAGATATCACCAGAATGTTTTCAGAACTGGCTGTATCATTTTGCATTCCGGCCAGCAATAGGAGAATTGCCCTTTCTCTGCATCCCTGTCAACATTGTCAGCTGCTATGTTAGCCCTGTGAATGGATGCCTAATGGTATCTCATAATCTGGCATTTCCCTGAAGACTAGCAATATTGAGCCATCTTCTCACGTACTTTCTGGCATTCCTGTTTTCTTTGGTGAAGCTTCCATTCCATTCTTCTGCCTTTTTTTAAAATTGGGTTGTCTTCTTAATACTGAGTTGGAAGGCTTTGTATATATTCTAGCCACAACTTCTTTGTCAGATACAAGTTTTGCAAATATTTTCTCCCAACTTGTGGCTTGCCTTTTTGTTTTCTTAATTGTGTCATAAAAACAAGGATTTTTAAACATTAATCACTGTTTTCTTTTACAATTCATGTTCTGTCTTGTTTAACAATTTTTTTCCCTAGTCCAATGTCACAAAGATTTTCACTAACGTTTTCTTCTATAAGTTTAATAGTTTAGCTCTCTTATTTAGCCCTATGGTCCATTTAGAGTTAATTTTTCCATGTGGTGCCAAGTTAAAGGTTGAAATTCATTTTTTTTTCCCCATACAGACAACCAGTTGTTGGAGAGCCGTGTACTGAAATGACTATCTTTTCCCCATTGAATGATCTTGGCATCTTTACCAAAAATCAATTGGCCATGTAAATGTCTATTTCTGGGATCTCTACTCTCTTCCATTTTCCTCTATGCTAATTGACAATTACATATGTCTTGATAACTGGGGTAAGTTCATTTTAAGCTGTCTCTTGGATATGTAAAAATTAGCTAAGTGTAATTATAATTTACTTATCTATCCAGTTAGTGAATAAACGTGAGAATCTGAAGATCAGGGGAGAGATTGGACTGGAAGCCACCAGTTCGGAAAGGATATTTAAAGCAGGGGACGCTCCCCAAGGCAATGATGCCCACACACAAGCCCATTTATCACACTTTGATCTACTCGTGCTAAGAAAGCACACAACCTCCGTGATCCATGAGCAGTTAGGCTGCCATTCCCAGCACAGCCAGCGGGGTCCAATGCAGTGCTATCGAATTTGGATCCACTAGACTTCCACAGAGCAGAAAACTGGACCAAATTGAATCCCAGAGTCAGCCTGGATGTTCAGGAAGTCACTCCAGGATTCTAAGCCTCACTTCTCCAATTTGAGAAACCAGGAATTCAGTAACAAGCCAAAATTACCAGGGTTAGGAGTGAACAATTAGTAACAGTAACATGTAAACATTTAGAAACAGCCTCATGAGGAAAATCCAGCCATCTTTCTTTCTACTGAAGGGTGTCTGAGTTTCACAGAATTCATTTCCACATTTTAATTTTTTAATTTTTTAAACATTTTATTTATTTTTGAGAGACAGAGCACAAGTGGGGGAGGGACAGGAGGAGAGAGGGAGTCACAGAATCCGAAGCAGGCTCCAGGCTCTGAGCTGTCAGCATAGAGCCCCACATGAGGCTTGAACTCACAAACCGAGAGATCATTACCTGAGCTGAAGTCAGACGCTTAGCCAACTGAGCCAGCAGGCACCCGTTATAATTACTTTTTAAATGTTTATTTATTTTGAGAGAGAGAGAGAGAGAGAGAGAGAGCGAGCAGGGGAGGGGCAGACAGAGAGGGAGAGAGAATCCCAAGCAGGCTCCACATTGTCAGCACAGAGCCCAATGCGGGGCTTGAACTCATGAACTGTCAGATCATGACCTGAGCTGAGATCAAGAATCAGATGCTTGACCAACTGAGCCACCCAGGCACCCTTGCACATTTACTAACGGTGCTTAATATCAGCTGCCGAGCACACCTGCAAACAATTTCTGGACAGTTCATCTTGAGCCTACAAGACCCTGCAGACTCTGCATCATCCGGGGATCATGGGGAGCACCTCAAGTGCAAACTAGACTCCATGCTGATGCACAGAGGTCAGCACCGCAGGGCGCTCCCTACTGAGAACAGACAAAATGGACGTGGACATACTTGGAATACGCTGCTGGCACACTGTTTCGCATGCAGCAGGTACTTCACACATACTTGGTGAACAGACAGACACACACAATCTGTACAGCAAGCTCAGAAACAGAGAATCTGTCATCAGGCTTCCCAGGAATGTGGACATCACCAGTACAAGTGAACGGATGTCATCGTAGTGATAACAACGACAAGACCAGCCAATCCCTCTATCCCTGTGGGTCCCCGTACCAGCATTTCACACCAAATGACTCCGTAATCTTGGCAGGTAGTACTATCATTAGCCCCATCTTACTGGTGAGGAAACAGGCAGGAAGGTACCATGATTCTTGACAGATAAGAAAACTAAAACCACGGGTGCCTGCATGGTTCAGTCGGTTAAGCGTCCGACTTTGGCTCAGGTCACGATCTCGTGGTTTGTGGGTTCAAGCCCTGTGTCAGATTCTGTGCTGACAGCTCAGAGAACCTGGAGCCTGCTTCAGATTCTGTGTCTCCCTCTCTATATCCCTTGCTGCTCATACTCTCTCTCTCTCTCTCAAAAATAAACACTAAAATGAAGGAAGGCAAGGTAAGAGAGAAGGGAAGGGAGGAGGGAAGAGGGAAGAAGGGAAGAAAAGAAGGATGGAAAGGAAAGGAAAGGAAAGGAAAGGAAAGGAAAGGAAAGGAAAGGAGAAAGGAGAAAGGAGAAAGGAGAAAGGAGAAAGGAGAAAGGAGAAAGGAGAAAGGAGAAAGGAGAAAAGGAAAGGAAACTAAAACCAGGGCCGGTCTGGGAGGTCCGGCTGTGGGGTTTCCCCAGCCTATGTTTCAGCCACCAGGCTTGTCTTCCCAGCATTTCCTTCACCACAAGCATAAAGGCTGTATCTGAACATCCCTTTTCCATCATTTGTTGTCTTAACACACCCTAACTCACACAACTTGAGGACACAAGCCCAGCTGTTCAAGAACCCTCTAGTAAGTTTACTGTTGGCTGCAATTCTTTCCCCTGGGGTGTGAATTCTGTCCACTTAGTTTTGGGGGTAGGAGAGTGGTGTTGAAGGGAAGAGGTAATATTACAAACCCGAGGTCAACTCATTAGAACGCATCTGTGGCTGCTGGGACTGTCCCATCAATGGCAGCATTTGACTCTGTGGGAATGACTGAGGATCTGGTGCTTGGATGCTTTCAAGCAGATGGATGAAACATGCAGGAAACCGTATTTGGCTGCACATATTTACATAAGAAAATTAAAGAACAGACTGGTGAATCACTGGTAAGCCACAAATGCCCCCTGAATAATTGTCCTTGTTACTAACACCAGCCAAAACAAACCCAGTTCACAATAGAGACCCGTGTAAATTTTCAACCTGCAATGGTCGGCTAGAAATTGATTTTAGTAGTTGCTGGCCCTATGACATTTTAGAAATAAGGTTCTCTTATAGAATTAGTAACTCAGCTTAATTCATGGGTGCCACATTCTATTATAACAATGGGGAAGGGAGCATGGCAATCTAGAAAAGGAATACTAAGCTTTAGTCTCATAATTCAGTGTTAATGGGCATAAAACAATTTTGGAAGAAAAAGCAAATGTCTCACTTCGGGTGCATGCCTGTCACGTCTGCGAGGTTCTCAGTGTAGTGCATAGGGCACACGCTAAGTGCTTGATCAATGACAGTTAATCTTCTCTTGTAATTATTAATGTTTATAGCAGGAACTCACCTCTAAGCGAGTCAACATTAACTTGTATTTTTGGTCAAGATATGTACAAAACTTTACTAAATCTTAAAATATGGATCTGGCTCATTGTCAGCAATTAGGTTTTATTTACAAAAACTGCAAACAGGTTGATTTTCATTTGTACTTTTAGCAACAACATTATATATAACATGATAAAAATACCCTTAAATGACAGTACGTTGTATTTATGATGTATATAAAAATACAAGCACTGGGCTGCCTGGGTGACTCAGTTAAGCATACAGCTCTTGATTTCAGCTCAGGTCATGATCCCAGAGTCACAGGATTGAGCCCCATGTTGGGTTCCACGCTAAGCTAAGATTCTCTCTCTTTCCCTCTGCCACTCTCCCCTACTTGTGCTCTAAAAAAACAAAACAACCCCAAGCACTTTATATGGTAACAAAGTGGCAAATAATATTCTTTTCCAAAACTGTGATTACTTGGGGTAGGCTAACACTGGGTGAAACAGCCCCAACGGCAGGGGCCCAAGGGCAGTGGCCCAAGTCCAAGGCTAGTTAGACAGCTCTCCTCCAAGTGGTGACCCAGGGATAGGCCTCTTCCCACTGGTAACACTGCCATTTTTCTGGATCTACTGAGCCACGCCTGGAAGATGCATACATACTTCATGTTCCTCCTGTCCACTGGCCATCCATGTAGCACCAGCCCAGCTGAGAGGGTAGCTATGTGCCCAGGAGGAAAATGAAGGAAGTCGGGAATCATGTTAATAGTTTCTCTGCCACACACATTCTCTACAGATACAATCAACGTTTGCCTTGTAGCTTACAAATGTTTACATGGCACTTTTCTTTCTTTTTTTTTTTTCAACGTTTATTTATTTTTGGGACAGAGAGAGACAGAGCATGAACGGGGGAGGGGCAGAGAGAGAGAGGGAGACACAGAATCGGAAACAGGCTCCAGGCTCCGAGCCATCAGCCCAGAGCCTGACACGAGGCTCGAACTCCCGGACCGCGAGATCGTGACCTGGCTGAAGTAGGACGCTTAACCGACTGCGCCACCCAGGCGCCCCTACGTGGCACTTTTCAATCGTGTCTTATTTACTTATCATTAGTAAAAGCTCTAAAGCTGCTCTCGTTAGCACCATTTTACAGAAGAAGAAACTAAGGCTCGGAGAAGTCACTTCGCATCCAAGCAGATGAGTGACGTGGCTAAGACCTCTGTCCCTGCCCTCTGGGTCCAGATCTCAAACCCTTGCCGTTCTCTGCACTGTACTGAACATCAAGAACACTGGAGTTTCTGTCATAGAACAGACTTACCACAGAACTAGAGTTGCCTTTTCACTCTCAGTGTAATTTAGTGCAGTGAGATTCCATAAAAAAAGTACCATCCTGGATGGAGTAAACAAACAGAACAGTGCAAGGTGTTCCTTTTACTAGGAAGCAGCTGTGGGTCAACCATTTCAGGGAGTGTTTCAAAAATGAAATAGGAAGGACTACGGTGACAATTCCAAAATATGACCTCTGATTCTTATTCTGGAAGTCAGAGACAAAGGAACAAATGTAGACAAGTATGATTCAACTGAAAATCAATGACGTGAAAAGGAACTCTGTGCAATGGGAGTCCAATTCCCAGCCCTACACCCTGAACTGTAAGTGAATCTCAGGTGTTACGCTCATGGTCATGGTCACAAGGAGATGACTAGAGCCTGAAGAGAGGACAGAACACGCAGCTGGGGACCTGAGGCTCAAGGCGATCCAGGCCGATCAGAGGAGTAGCTGTTTGGCACACCATCCTCCATTGACAAGAGGGGCAGAGGTTCAGGGCGCGATCTTGGAGAATGAGGTCTGTACTTGTTGGCCAGAAGCAGGACAGATGTACTTTCCCCCAGCTTCCTTCCCCATGTTTTCTGTCCAGCATCAATATTTCCATGTTCGGGATGAAACAGATCTACCTAACGTTTAAAGTAGTGATTTTCTCCTTTAAAAACAAAGAGAAATGTGCAGTATCGAATCTGGATTCCAGAAGCCCTGGCATAGGACAACTCTGTGTCCCAAACTTTATTGCCAAGGTTCCAGTTTATGCCCACGAGGTCTGGAGCGAAGTTCCGGATATGGCGGCAGCTTTTGGCTCTGACGGGTTTTGGCTGCAAGAACTACCTGGTGACTGATTTACTCCTCAATTTCTACTCTTTTTTTCCTCCATCAAAATAATTCTACACGAATCATTTCCATGCTTCCAAGGCAAAAGCAGGAAAAACAAAAAGCCATAGGTTAAAAAAAAACAAAACAAAACTCCAAGGTTAAAAAAAAAAAAAGCCTGCAAACAGGAGTGGATTTTCTATCCAATGTCCATTTTAGGAAACCATCAGGTAAAATCCGGCAATGTAATGGGCAATTTGGTCTCGACTTCCCCATCAGGAAAAACGCCTACGTGCACATGTATACACACATCCATTCCCAGGCGAGCCCCACACCAGACCATGAGCTTCTAGTGAGACTGAATTCCTGTAGGAGGGCAGCTTCCTTTTTGCTATACCAACATAATGCTTCATTACACCAAGACATAGCACTCTCCGATCTGCCAGGTAAGTAAAGAAAGAAGCTTAAAATTTACAGTAACCTTTAAAGTGCTAAGCCTTTCCATCTAACGTGAATGTGTTCTACCAACACCTTCTCGGTCTTTGATTCTTCCCGTGGCTGAGGCGCAACTTGCCTTCCGGGAGGTCCCTTGGTTCCAAGCCAGTCCCCCAGGCTCAATGCCATGCTCCCAGCAGATGCCACACAATCAAACCCCCGATCATACCCTCAGGTGCTAACAAGGGCATGGGGGCCATGCCTCCACTTCTATTTTGTGGGCTATTTGATGACCAGAAGAATTTCAAGCCACCAGGGGTAAGTAAATCCAGTTACTCACCTGGGACAGGTGCTTGACCAGAGATAACCAAGGGACCTGCTCAATGACTCCACAGCGGACTGTCCTCAAAAATCACCACACCCACCTATAGCTTCCCTAGGCAAGTGGGTCTCATGACTCAGCAAGACGTCACACTGAGGTAAGAAACTCTCACCCACCCTCCTCCTACCATACTGGTCCCTCTGTCCACCATGGTCCTCAAAATGTGTGAGAGCTGTTTGGCCAGAACTTGAGGAAGCGTTTATATTTGGTTTTTATTGATTAAATGCGGCAACATTAGATAGCATCTCTAATAAAATACAAGATACCTAGCAAGAACACCAGGTTCTGGTGTTCTTTACATGATCATTAAAATAAACACTTCTGGAAGCGCCGGCGTGGCTCAGTTGGCTAAGCATCTGACTTCAGCTCAGGCTGTGATCTTGTGGTTCATGGGTTCGAGCCCCGTGTTGGGCTCTGTGCTGACAGCTCGGAGCCTGGAGCCTCCTTTGGATTCTGTGACTCCCTCTCTCTGTCCCTCCCCGATTCACACTCTGTCTCTCAAAAATGAAAAAAATGTTAAAAAAATTTTTAACCTCTCTCGGCCCTACTGATGAGCCAACTAGGAGCAATGCAACCATGGTATTCAATAATTTCACCTCAGATTTGTATGATGTTTGACAGTTTCCAAACTGTTTCTATATTTTACCTTCCTAACAGTTCTGCCAGGTAGGCAGGGCAGAGACAATCACCTCCATTTAGCCACGGCATGAACCGTGATGCGGAAAGAGGGAACGAGGCTTTACAGCGGTGAGTTACGCATTGACTTTCTACCACAACAAGCTGTCTCAACACACACTACACCATGCCGGAAACAGGACAACATGACATTGTGTTTAACAGCAAAGAAACAAAGCCAGTGTGATACCCAGCTTGGGAAATATGCAGTTGGCAAAGACAGAAAGATGCTTCCAAATTTCAAAAGGTTAAAAAAAAAAAATCCCTCATGGTTAACCCTCACTACTCTGTTGAAAATAAAAGCAATGTTCAGGTAGCCCCTGAATGTGTGTCGGGCTCAGATCTGTGCAGTCTTCCTCATCCTGGGCCACACAGACACCCAAGGCTGACGGTGGCTCCGTGTTTATGGGAGGGCAGCAGGAAGGACATGACCATCTCGGCTCCGTGGCGGGTTAAGCAGCCTGATTGAACGTTGCTGCTAATTGAGGGCCCCTCTCGTCTGGCAGGACCACCAGGGTACCTTCTGCACTTGTTCATGACCACAGCACCTCGCTCAGAAATTAACTCTTGATGAGTGCAGACAGGGGCCCAGCTGGTCCTCCTGAGTCCTCCCAAATAGATAAATGAAGTGTAATAAGAATGCTGCTGACTGCCCAGGCAAGGAGGGCTCTCCGTGACCTCTTGGTAAAATCCAGAGTATACTTTTACAGTGACTTAATTCTCTGCACTGGGGATACTTAATGCAGCCAGGAATGGTGTGAATAGGCTGATGGCCACAGGGACAGCATTGAGAAGTCCATCACCAAATGTCCACTTTATTAAGTATGAGCAAAAAGAATAAAGAGGCAATGCATGAGAAACTAATTTTCAATTGGCAAGTATTTTCATTGAGTGAGATGAGCTGTATTTCCCCCGTAGCTCTTCATGGGTCCAGGGACACTGGTGGCTTTTATTACAGTTTACAAATTGTATAATCCTTGCGCTCAGGTTTAAAATATTAAACATTCATTTCCTATCACTTTAGAGGAAATCCTTCCCTAAAGCTCTGCTTAAGAAGAGGGAAATGGTGGTTATTATTGTCCAGGCCTTCCAGTTATAGAAACTAGAGAGAAAGATGTGTTCTGGTTCACACAGCAAAGCTGCAGCAGAGATGGAACTAGAATCCAGGGGTCTAGCCACTCAGTTTAGGGCCCTGTAGGTTAGAGAATTCCCCCACCCTTTTATCTCAGTAAGTCAATATTTGGCGGGTGGTGATGGGAGGGTTTGGAGCTAGGACACAGGGGACCATGCGTGGTCACCAGCAGCCCTAGTGCACTGGCCCACGGTGACCTATGCTGAGTGTGGCCCCTGTGTGTGACATCCTCCTTGAGATGTGACAAAGGGCCAAAGAGCAGGCTGTGAACTACTGCTCTGGGCTCTAGATCACACTGAGGCCCCATCTCCCCATGACTTCTGAAAGGAGCAAGGGAGATCTCCAAAGTGATGGATGAAAGGACAGCAATAGTCAATATGTTCTTTTGTTAACACAGCAAAAAAGTGGTGACTGGGCCAGAAGCAAGATGGAAAGATGAAGGAATGGGCAGGAAAGGCATTTGATGCTTTGATGTGAAATTAAAAAAATAAAAGGATGCCATGGAGAACTGCCACAATTCCTGAAGGACCAAAGTGGAGGGGATGGAATGAGGCAGGGAAAGTCCATGAAGATACCTAATTGCTTTACAAAGTGTATTAGCTACCAACTGCTGTGTAACAAATTTACTGAAAACTTGGCAGCTGAAGACACATTTTATTGTCTCCTAGTTTCAGAGGGTCAGGAGACAGGGTTGCTCGGCTGGGTGCCTCTGGCTCTATACCTCCCACGGGTTATAGGAAGGTGTCCACTAGGGTGGATAGAAGTCACAGTGCTTCTCGTAACCTAATCTCAGAAGTAACAACCCATTACTTCTGCCATATTCTATGTCAGAAGTGAGCCATTAGGGGAGCACGTGGGTGGCTCAGTCAGTTAAGCCTCCAACTTTGGCTCAGGTCATGATCTCACAGCTCGTGAGTTCGAGCCCTACGTTGGGCTCTATGCTCACCACTCAGAGCCTGGAACCTGCTTTGGATTCTGTGTCTCCCTCACTCTCTGCCCCTCCCCCATACATGCTCACTCTCTCGCTCTCTCTCTCCTTCCTTCAAAAATAAATATAGCAAAAACAAACATAGCAATCCCAACCAAAAGAATACCAGCATTCTTCACAGAGCTAGAACAAACAATCCTAAAATTTGTATGGAACCAGAAAAGACCCCAAGCAGCCAAAGCAATTGGTTTCTTGAAAAAGAAAACCAAAGCTAGAGGCATCACAATCCCAGACTTCAAGCTGTATTACAAAGCTGTAATCATCACGATAGTATGGTACTGGCACAAAAACAGACACTCAGATCAATGGAACAGAATAGAGAACCCAGAAATGGAACCACAAATGTATGGCCAACTAATCTTTGACAGAGCAGGAAAGAATATTCAATGGAATAAAGACAGTCTCTTCAGCTAGTGGTGCTGGGAAAACTGGACAGCAACATGCAGAAGAATGAACCTGGACCACTTTCTTATACCACACACAAAAATAAACTCACAATGGGTGAAAGACCTAAACGTAAGATAGGAAGCCATCAAAATCCTCGAGAAAGCAGACAAAAACCTCTTTGACCTTGGCTACAGCAATTTCTTACTCAACACATCTCCAGAGGCAAGGGAAACAAAAGCAAAAATACATTATTCGGATCTCATCAAAATAAAAAGCACAGCGAAGGAAACTATCAGCAAAACTAAAAGGCAACCAGTGGAATAAGAGAAGATATTTTCAAATAATTTATCAGATAAAGGGTTAGTATCCAAAATCTATAAAGAACTTATCAAACTCAACACCCAAAAAACAAATAATCCAGTGAAGAAACGGGCAAAAGACATGAATAGACGCTTCTCCAAAGAAGACATCCAGATGGCTGACAGACACGTGAAAAGATGCTCAACATCATTCATCATCAGGGAAATACAAATCAAAACCACAGTGAGATATCACCTCATGCCTGTCAGAATGGCTAACATTAACAACTTCGGCACAACAGATGTTGGGAAGGATGCAGAGAAAGAGGATCTCTTTTGCACTGCTGGTGGGAATGCAAACTGGCACGGCCACTCTGGAGAACAATATGGAGGTTCCTCAAAAAATTAAAAATAGAACTACCCTATGACCCAGCAATTGCACTACTAGGTATTTATCCAAGGGATACAGGTATGCTGTTTCAAAGGGGAACATGCACCCCAATATTTATAGCAGCACTACTGACAATAGCCCAAGTATGGGAAGAGCCCAAATGTCCATCGATGGATGAATGGATAAAGAAGATGTGGTATATATATGTACAATGGAGTATTACTCGGTAATCAAAAAGAATGAAATCTTGCCATTTGCAACTATGTGGATGGAACTTGAGGGTATTATGCTAAGCAAAATTAGTCAGAGAAAGACAAATATCATATGACTTCACTCATATGAGGAATTTAAGATAACAAAACAGATGAACATAAGGGAAGGGAAGCAAAAATAAGATAGAAACAGGGAGGCAGACAAAACATAAGAAACTCTTAAATATAGAGAACAAACTGAGGGTTACTGGAGGGGTTGTGGGAGGGGGTATGGGCTAAAGGGGTAAGGGGCATTAAGGAATCTACTGAAGTCATCACTATATGCTAACTTGAGTGTAAATTTAAAAACAAATTAATTAATTATAAACTTAAAAAAAAATTTTTTTTTTAACATTTATTTTTGAGACAGAGAGAGAGCATGAACAGGGGAGGGTCAGAGAAAGAGGGAGACACAGAATCTGAAACAGGCTCCAGGCTCTAAGCTGTCAGCACAGAGCCCAATGCAGGGCTCGAACCCACGGACCTCCGGATCATGACCGGAGCTGAAGTTGGACGCTTAACTGACTGAGCCACCCAGGTGCCCCTAAACAAACATTTTTAAAAAAGTGAGTCATTAGGTCCAGCCCACGCTCAAGGGGAGGGGCTTGAGGGGCTTACAGAGGAGCATACATGCCCAAAGGCAGACATCACTGGGACCATCTCAAAGGCGGCTTACCAGAGGGATTCCTCATTCCTTGGATTAAACCTTGAGATTGATTCCTCTACAGTGAGCCTCTTCAAGACTATACCTAGGGTACACATCATTTTCACATTCCATATCCTTCCTCACATAAGTGAGAACATCTTCACCCAAGGTGAAGGTTTTAAATATTCATAAAACATAACACACATGACAGACTGATGTCATTTTTAGGCACGGGTGCCCAGAGCTGGCACCCCGAGGACCGACTGTTCCTGGCTCCTCCTTTCACATGATCTGCCCACAAACTGGTGTAGCTGCTTTCCAGGGCTCAGCTCCGCACCCTTCCAGAAGGAAAGTATGTACAAGAGATACATCCTCACAGTAATAACACTAACATTTGTCAAGATCATGTGATGGCCAAGTACCAAGTCAAGACTCTGCATCCATCAACACTTTTAATCCTTACCATGAGCCCTCTCCATAGAGGGAAGCAGGAAGCAGGATGTACCAGGACACATAATGTCCCACTGCCTGGGATCCACCAATTAGTGTGAACAGTGCAGATTAGCTCCTGGGCATTCTCTGTTGTGTTAAGGCAAGCAGCTAGAGACTAAGAGACCTCGGGACTGAATAGTTTCATTTTATGTCCACTGCACAACTGTATGCTTAGAAAATCTAATGGAACCAGGGAAAAGCTGTTAGAATAAAAATAAATTTAGTAGAGAATCAAAACAGAGAATGTAGAAAAAAAACAAGCATTATTATATAACAATATACTAGTATTAGCTAAAAAATAAATTTTGTGGGGCATCTGGGTAGCTAATTCAGTTAAGTGCCTGACTCTTGATTTCAGCTCAGGTCATGATCTCATGGTTCATGACTTCAGGCCCCACAGTGGGCTCCACACTGACAGTGAGGAGCTTGCTTGGGATTCTCTCCTTCTCTCTCTGCCCCTCACCTACTCGTGTGTGCACGTGCATGTTCTCTCCCTCTCAATCTCTCTCAAAATAAATAAACTTAAAAAAATTTAAAAATAAATTTTGTGATAACCTAGGCTCACTGTAAAAAATATGGAAAATGTAGCAAAGACGAGGCCATTATGTCACCTAGGGTTCTACCACTAAAAGACACTTTGGTTATTTCCTTACAACTTTTTCTATATTCTGTGAGTATGTGAATATATTTTTTAATTGTCATCCTACAGTGGCTGAGTATCCTTTTTTCACTTAGCAAAGCATTGGAAGCATTTTACTCATATTAATAAACGTTCTTCAGGGCGCCTGGCTGGCTCAGTCAGTAAAGCATGCAACTGTTGATATCAGGGTTGTGAGCTCAAGCCCCACACTGGGTGCAGAGCCTACTTTAAAAAAAAAAAAGAAGAAGACAGAAAGAAAGAAAAGAATGGGGGCAAAATAAATTTCTTAAAAAAAAAAAAAAGAACCAGGGCAAAATAAATATCTTAAAAAAATGTTCTTCAAAAAATTCGATTTATGGCTACTGTATTATCATAACCTAATTTTAAAAACTATTTCCTTTTACTCGTTTAATGGGTCACAACATAAATAAAAATTTTGTTCCTGTTTCTCATTTCCTGCCTTAAACAAAAATTATTTGAATATCCATTTCAATTCTTCTTTGGCTTTTTAGCTGTATTTCTTTGCATTTTTAAGTGGCTACATCAGGGATTACAATATAGGTCATAACTTTTCATAGCCCACTTAGAGTCAATATCATACCACTTCCTGCACTGACAGAGGTCCATACCTACCCTTATGGTTGTTATAGGTACCATATCTGCAAATGTTATAAGCCCCTCAAGACAGTTATGATTTTTGCTTTTAGTAGTTACGTGATCACAAAAGAAATTGAGAGAGAAAAGCACAAAGAAAAAAGCAGTATTTTGTATCCTCCCAAATATTTACCATTTCCAGTGTTCCTCATTTTCCCCAAGGGTCCACATTCCCTTGTGGGGTCATCTCCTTCCAGCATCAGGAAGTTTCTCTAGCACTTCTTGAAGTGCAGATCTGCTCAGGATGAATTCTCATCAGTTTCTTTATCTGAAAATGTCCCGATTTCCCCTTCATTCTTTTTTTTTTTTTTTTTAATGTATGGTAGCAAAATACACATAACACAAAATTTACTATTCCACCCACTGTTGAAGGTAAAATTCAGCAACACGAGAAACATTCAACACTGTTGTACAACCATCACTGCCATCCACCTCTGAACTTTTTGATCTTCCCGATCCCTTCATTCTTTTTTTTTTTTTAATGTTCATGTATTTTTGAGACAGAGCAAGACAGAGCACAAGTAGGGGAGGGGCAGAGAGAGGGAGACACAGAATCCGAAGCGGGCTCCAGGCTCTGAGCTGTCAGCACAGAGCCCGACGTGGGTCTCGAACCCACGAACCGTGAGATCATGACCCAAGCCGAAGTCGGATGCTCAACCGAGCCACACAGGCGCCCCTGATCCCCTCATTCTTGAAGGATGTTTTACTGGACAAAGAATTCTGAGACGAAAATTGTTTTCCTTCAGCACTTTAAAGATGTGGCTCCATCTCTTCTGGTCTCTGTGGGTGCTGAAGTCATCCGTTAATCGGATTATAGTTCCCTTGCGTTTTATTTGAAAGAGTCGGCATGGGCCTCTTTGTATTTCCTCTTCTCCACACCCCTCGATCACCTTCTATCTATAAATTTCCACTTTTCATAACATTTGGAAAAGTTTAAGCCATTATTTATTCTAACATTTTTTGCTGCCCCATCTTTGCTCTCTCTCTCTCTGTCATTCCCATTCAACTGTGAAGTCCACCCTGTAGATATTTTATTTCAGGTACTGTAGGTTCACAGTTCTAGAATTTCCATTTGGTTCTTTTTAAAACATTTTTTTTATCATCTCCATTTCTCTGCTGAGATATCGTGTCTTTTCCTTCATGGTGAGCATATACTGTTTTACTTCATTTAAGCACAATATAATGGTCACAGCAAAATCCTTTTCTGCTCCTCCCCATACTTGCTTCATCTTGTTGGACTCTGTTGGTTTTCCTTTCTCCTGAGAGAACGTTCCATTCTCTTGGTTCTTCAATTATGGAGTATTTTAGCTTCATAGTCTACACGTGACAAATGTTAAACTGCATAGATTCTGGATTTTTTTTTTCTTTGCTGAACGTTGTTTCTTTTGTTTTGGTCAGCAACGACTTTAGCTGAACTGGAACTGCAAACTCTGTTCCTGTGGACAGCAGCTTTGGTCCCCGTTCCAATCCTCTGTCATTATCCCAGGTGCTTTCAGTCTATTCTGCGCATGTGTGGTTCCACGGTTGAAGATGTGCGTAGACAGAATTCCGAGATGCCCTCTCCAACCCTTTCCCTTCTGGTAGCCCCCTCTCTGCACTGAAAGCATTTGGCCTGGGCTTACTTTGGATGGCTCTAGTCCCTCCCTTTCCAAGGAGGGAGCCCCACCAGAGCCTGCCTGCTTCTGTTCACTCTTCAGCATCTTAGGGTAACTGCCATTTGTATTATGTTCAGTTTGCACAATTATTTGGGGTGGGGGGAGGGAACAGAGCCCTGTTAAGCTCGTGGTCCAACATTTTTAGAAGGAGAAGTTAAAGATCCCAATTTGTAAGTATTATTCACTATGGAAAAGAACCAAATTGGCCTAATCTGGATCAATTCAGTAAAGAATAAGGACTTGTGATGGATTATAAAGTAATAATTCATAAGTCTGTAGCACTAGCTGAGAGAGAGAGCCAAGACAGAGAATAAAAGAGAAGTAAATCATTCATTTGCTGCTTCTGGAGCAACTGACTAGGACATCAACTTCCTACTCTGAAACTGATTCTTTACAGAATAATATCAGTTAACAAATGAAGAAGGAAAAACAGATAAGAAAATTCCCCATTTTGCAAACCTACAGAAATAGTTCAAGCAAGGATCGCTAAGATTGCAGGACAGATTATTGTCTGGTGTGCCAAAGTGATACTTCATAGACTACTCACAGAAAGAGACCTTAACTGCAGAGGAGAACAGGTAGTAAAACCCCTCACCAAGTGACCAAACTTAGTATTGATGTGAACGGAACAATGTGATGTGACACGATACGAAGTATACAGTATCACCTAGGAAGCTTTCTTGCCCCAAATATTTAACTTGAATCAGATCAAGTCTTTAGACCTAACTTCCAGTTTACAAGAACTCAGGGGCTAGAGGAACAGAAACGTCACCATAAGGAAATGGCCAAATCCAGACTGTGGGGTATTCTTTAAGATAACTGCCCTGGTCTCCCCCAAAACTTGATGTCATTTTCTTAAGGAGAAACATAACAAACAGTGCAACGCACAGTGATGACTGGATTCTGGTTAGAAATACACAGTAACAGAGAGGGAGGCAAACCACAGGAGACTCTTAAAGACAGACAACAAACTGAGGGTTACTGGAGGGAAGAAGGGTGGGTGGTAAATAGGTGATGGGCATTAAGGAAGCCACTTGTTGGGGTGCCTGGGTGGCTCAGTCGGTTAAGCGTCTGACTTCGGCTAGGTCGGTTCATGGGTTCAAGTCCCACGTCAGACTCTGTGCTGACAGCTCGGAGCCTGGAGCCTCCTTCGGATTCTGTGTCTCCTTTTTTCTCTGCCCCTCCCCTGCTTGTGCTCTGTCTCTCTCTCTCTCTCAAATAAATAAACCTTGAAATAATAAATTATGCATCCCTAACAAAGTCAATATAACTTGGAAAATGACAATTTATACAGTATATAAAAATGTTAAAAATCTACTGGCTAAAATAATAAATGTATGTATGAGGTATAAACCCCATCTTTATGCCTACCTAAGAGTAGCTCTGGCCTTTCCAATTCCTCACCCTGGCCTTGTCATCTTCCAGTTACAGACCTGAAACCAGCTCAGAGTATTAACATCTCACTGCCTGCCCCTAAATTACATTTGGCTCAAATATCAAAATAACACCCAGCTAGAAATTGAAATTCATGTGCTCCTGAGGTTACTTACTACCCAGGACCTTTTTTTTTTAAACATTTATTTATTGTTGAGAGACAGAGAGAGACAGAGTGCAAGCAGGGGAGGGGCAGAGAGAGAGGGAGACACAGAATCTGAATCAGGTTCCAGGCTCTGGGCTGTCAGCACAGAGCCCGATGTGGGGCTCGAACTCACAAACTATGAGATCATGACCTGAGCTGAAGTCAGACACTTAACTGACTGAGCCACCCAGGTACCCCAATTACTACTCAGGAACTTTGGTTGATTCTACAAATCAACAAGGAGAATAATATCCTAAAGAATTATTACAATCATCAGAACAAGTCAAAGGCTAAAGAGTTTACTTCTAAAGATTTAAAGTACTTTATTTTTGTGACTTCCCTTAATTCTATCTCTCTGTCAGACCTCCATCAACTTTGTCAATTAAAGTGTTTAAAGGCTTTGTTGAAGATTAAGAATGGCCATAGATGCCTTGACATTTGCCCCGTTGAAAGGTGGGGGTCTATGTCCCCTTTCCTTGCACGTGGGTGGGCTCTGTAGATGTTCTGATCAATAGAATACAGTGGAATAATCTCCCACCCAGGCCTTAAGAGACTGGTAGCTCTCAACATTCTCTCGGAGTCCTGAGCCACTATGTAAAAAGTCTGAAAGCCTTGTGATGGTCACACTGGAGGGGCCAACAGTTCCAACACAGGACCACAGCCTTCAAGCCTTCCCACCGAGAAGAGAGTCCAGTTGTGTAGCAAGTAAAGGCATCTTAGTTCCTCCACCAGTAAGTATCCCCATGTGACCTTAGCCCACACTGTGCAGAGGTGAATCATCCAGCTCAGCCTTGACCAAATTTCTTACCCAGAAAATCCTAAGATATAATAAAATAAAATTGTTGCCATTAAGGCTTAGTATAAGTCATTAAGGTTTGGGGGGATTTGAATTGCAGCAGTAAATAACCAAAACAGATTTTAGCCTTGAAACTAATAACTTTGGTTAAATGGATGCAAAAAACAAAAATGTAATCACAGAGGGACTATGAACAGAGTATTTTTTTCCACAGCTGACCTACTCCTGATAGCTATGGGCAAAGATTAGCTCCTGTTTCAGTTTGTCTAAAGCAATACACTTCATAGAGTATGCAATGTAACTTCATTACATTTTAATAAATTATCCCATAAATACCATTCATAGTATTTTCTAGTTTTTATAGTTTTAACTGCCAAGCATCTAGTCCCTGATTTATTGGATTCTACCCAGAGGGCATACTTTCATCTGTTTAGTGATATAACTGCCATGCCCTTAGACATTTTATTATTCTAGTATATCACAGTTCAAGCTTGTAATGACCTGCTTATCTTTCAGGACTATGCACAGTATGCATCTCTTTGTTAGAAACTGATCTTCAAAAACTATAACCCAGTGCAGGACAGTTGAGGCCAGAGAAGCAGAAACCTCTGCCTTCAGTAGGCTGGATCTGTGCCTCAAGGAGGGCCCAACCACCACGCTGTTTATGAGCCAGAACAGCCTTCCCACTGCCACTATAATGAGCATAGCAGAAGTAGAATCTCAGCTTCACAATCTAGAAATTGGGAGATGACATGGTTTGCCTTTTAGGAAACTAAGTATGAAAATAAGTTTCATTTGGTAGTGATCCGTAGAGAAATGTGGTTCAAAAATCAAATAATTTACAAAGATGTCTTCCCACTTATGACACCAATGTATCAATAGGTGAATAATCTCTAAACTTTCAAAAATACCTGCTTTTTATGCCCCCACATGCTGCTGAATGTGACGCCTGAAGAAGGCCAGTAGCACGAGATGGTGTGAGATAGCAGAAAGGACCAGGATGAGAGTTGGGAGCCACAGCAGCCAGTGTGGACAGGCCGCTGACCAGGTGAATGGAGAGACAAGCCAGCCTCTCTGTCTTGGTTTCTTTTTAGAGATTTTCTTTTATTTTTTTAAGTAATCCCTACACACAATATGGGGCTCAAACTCACAACCCTGAGGTCAGGATTCACGTGCTCCACCAACCGATCCAGGCACCCCTCATTTCTTAACCTGGAATAACAGAAGGCCGGGGAATACTTGCTAAGTCTCTTCCTCCTCTGAAATTCTGTGATTCTTTATTGTTCTAGGAATGGTTGGGATACCTGGAACACTGGACAGCTCCTTCTACCCTACCATGATCACTCTGCTTAAGTAGGAAACTGCAGGAGACACACACTAGCCTCATGAACACAAGGGAAGCTGTTCTACAAAGTACAAGGACAACAGCCAGGTCAAGGTGAAAACTAGACGTTTTATGGAATCGACTCTGCATCTAAACTCTACTTAGTAAATGCGTCCTCCTTACTAACCATTGTAGAGTCTGATCGAACTGGGAGATAATAGATTCCCAATGGAAAATATCTACCTTCTATGGTATTATTTATAATTTTTATAACACACAGAGTATGTTAATAATAAGCATCATTTTAAAGTTCCATATATCCTTTATACCACTCATGTTGTATTTTATCCACTGACCTCTGATCAACTGTTAGTTGCAGGATATGATTGCCTAATCTACCAAATTATGTCTTAGAATTTTAATTCTCTCTCTCTCTCTCTCTCTCTCTCTCTCTCTCTCTCCCTTTGCCCCTCTCCCCATCATGGGCTCTCTATCTCTAAAATTAAAGAAGATAATAATAATTTAAAAGTAACAGTTAGGGGCGTCTGGGTGGCTCAGTCGGTTGAGCGTCCGACTTCGGCTCAGGTCACGATCTCGCGGTCCGTGAGTTCGAGCCCCGCGTCGGGCTCTGGGCTGATGGCTGGAGCCTGCTTCCGATTCTGTGTCTCCCTCTCTCTCTGCCCCTCCCCCGTTCATGCTCTGTCTCTCTCTGTCTCAAAAATAATAAAATAAACATTAAAAAAAATTTTTTTAAATAAAATTAACTGTTACATGAGGCTTCATAAGCCCCCAAATGCAGCTCTCCTTCTCTTGACTGCAACTGTTTGTTTAAATTGCTAAGAAAATCATTTCCTCAAGAAATAAACGCTATTCATCAAATTTAGTGAGTTTAAAATAAGAAATTATATATGAAAGAGCAAGCCAGAGACCATATACCAAAAAAGATGGAGAAAGAAAAATTATTAAATTTTTCATCTCTGATTTTCTCCTCTCAAAAACAATCAGATACACAAGGAACCTTGAATTCCTGTTTTCTGGCAATACAAATACAATTCTGGCAATACAAATATGCTACATGTATTTGCAAATATGTAAACTACATGGATAATTCTGCTGCAACCAGGGATATCTCTTTACCGGATTATAAACTGAATCTGCGCGCCCCCATGCAAGCTACTTTGTGATACTAAGCAACGCAAACACACTGCCAAACAACCAATGTTTTAATATTCAAGCTCCCATTTCTTCTACCACATAATTTCCTGTAATAATCTCATTCGTGTCTGAGGTCCAAAGGCATTCTTACTTATGCCTATCGGGTCAGTGTGCCAATAGCAAGGAGACTCGTTCTTGAAAGGTTGAGCTTTTCGAGTGAGTCCTGAAAGAATTCTACTAACACTGCATATTTCCTGAAGAGGGATAATGTAAAAAAGCAAAATTTTAAGAAAATGGTTCTAATGCCATTTTCAGTTAAAAGCACCAGGAGATTTACAATGATCAAGTAATATGTCAATTTCTTTCAAATGTTGCCAACATTTGATGCCAACACAATTACAAGTTGGAAAAATGTGTAATGAATAAGGCAGCTCATAATTTCCCTTAGAATGTGTATGTACAACTTATTAAGTGGCATAAAAAGCAAAGAGTCATGGCAAATGTCGAAACCCTAAATCTGAATTTCATTGCTTTGGGGCATTTGAGTCAAACTCCATCATCTGGAAATACCTAACAATAAGAAATATTAGGTCACGAGCTGTTTTAGGAACATGAACACCTGCAGTACCTATACCTAATGAGGTGAATAAATGAGAGCTTCATGTTCCCCATCAAACAAGGAAACCTCATAGTTAAATCGGACATAATAGGGCCCAAACTCGAACCCTGTATAAATGAAAATACTCACGTGGAGGGCATTTTCTCTTCCAAATTTTGTGGTTCAACTCTGCCAGCTCCCTTACCTAAAGCCACCTGGTGGAAAAAAATGTGTCCCCAATTCTAGATCGGTGTGAGTTTTGCCGGAGGATGGCTTGATTTATTCAATAGTCTTTGGAGGCTCGGAAAGAATATATAGAAGTTTCTCTCCCTGTGTCCTGTCCTCACCCCCTGCCCAAATACAGCTACAACCACCGTCAGAGGCAACATGCCACCGACATCTCGTTCCGAACCCCAAATCCCATCCCTTTCAAAGTACGAGCCAGGCCAAAGGCAGGGAGTGAATGGAGGACTCTCCAGGCTTTCCCTCTGATCCCGCCTGGGTACCTTATTATATACTATCACTTTCTCCCAAAAGGGAGATCATTCTGTTCTCTTCCAACGAGGGTCGCCAGATTTTGCAAATAAAAATACAGAATACCCGGTTCAGTGTGAATGCTAGATAAATAACAGATACTTGAGTAGTTTGTCAAAAAGACTGTGTTTTCTCTGGCAAACCCACACAGAAGATTCATAATCCTGAGAAAGAGAAATTAACACCTTTACCTCTTTCTGACAGCTCGAGAATTAGAGAAAGGCAGCTATGAGGAGGGCGATGTGGCCGTGAAGGAAAAGAAAGTATAAAGAGAAAATAAAGGCTTTCGTAGAATTCCATGTGGTGCTCCTCAAACTTCAACATGCACACAAATCACCCAGAGATCTTGGACTCTGACTCGGTAGGCCCAGGGGCTCCAGTTTCCATCTTTGCCCAGGTGATGCTGGCTGGTGCTGCCGGTACAAAGCCCATGCCCTTGGACGCCCTGCTAAATGAGGTGGGGGCCATGCAAACAGTGTGGCTGAGTGGCTGGGGAGGAAGAAGGAGGCTAACGATTAAAGGAGCTTTTCTGGCAGCTAAGGTTAAATACAAAGATCTGTTCCCTTCCAAATTTCCTTCTAATTCCCCACTGTGAGACATAACCACTATCATCATCACCACCATCATCATACAAACTAAGAAACAGGTTCTAAGCAAAAAATAAAATAAAATAAAAAGGCAAACACACCAAAAGCAAAAGCATCAAAGAATTCTAGACATGCATCCTTTTCATATTATTGCCGAGAAACAAAGCTACACATTTAAGAATCCAGCACAAAAGCCTTGTCACATTTAAACAACCCAGTAAAAAGAGGGTATAGGTTGTGCAGAATGCCTCAAATCAGTGCTCTAAAAGGCGCACTTGAGACCTGGGGCTCTGGCCATGGTTTGGCCCTTGGGGAAAGCTGTCCGGGTCTCTCCCTGCACATACTTGCTGCAGGTACCACCTCCTGTTTCTCCTTTGCCTGCTGGAAGACAGGAGAGGCCTGGCTCTCCAAAGAACATCTCTTATCGCTGATGGTTTGGGTCTATATTCCAGATGACGCTGTGCCCATGTGAACTCTCAGCAGGCAAGGACTGCATGGCCCTGTGCCCTGGCCGCCCAGAGCTGTGGCCACATATAAATGCAGAATCAGTACACATAGACAAGTGGCCAGAAAAGGGGCAGACATTCTTTAAATTCTCTTTAGGTCTTAACTGGGAAAAACACCCCAACACGTAAGTTTCTCACGGTGTAGCTAGACAAAGGTGAGCATTCTTACCACCCCGGCACTTTTTGCAGATTTGGGCATTGTTCAAAAGGGTCTATATTTATTTGGTTTCCTGGGGGCGAGGGAGCAAGGCTGCTGCTGTTTTGGAGGCAGTTAATAGAGAATATGGAAAATCGGGGGTGCTCCAGGACGGTTAGAATATGTAGGGAGGCAAGAGTGCATACATGTCACTTTCCAAGAGTTATTTGGAGAAAAATGTCCCTTCTGGTTCAGTGGCTTTATTATATGGGCCAGGGGTGGACATCTATATCCAGGGGCATAGATGTATGAGACTCTTAGGGCATCCTTGATGCCTCTGACTCAGAACAGAATAAAAAAAGCCATTGGGAATCTGGGTAAACCATGGACTAGTCACCTTAGATCACCTCCTCCTATTCAGCTTCTCTAGTCAAAAGCCAAGTCTCTAGCAAGGTCCAAGGACACAGAGATTATATGTAAGTCGATGCGGCCACTGAAGGGTGTTGATAGAGATAGTAACCTATCTCAAATATTTATTTTGGGAAGTGGAGATACACAGCTCTGGTTGGTGCCTGCAGACTCCTGGTCCAACAAATCCTAAATGCACACACATGCATTTGTTTCATTATGAACATACATCCTATCTTTCTACTCGTTAGAATCCATTGTTCAAGGTGCAACTGATGACCCACCTAACTAATTTCAGAAATGGAAATTACTTTTTTCCAGATGACGGACACCTCTCTCACTAGCACACAGGAGATCATGTCCCAAGAAGAAAAGAAGGCAAGAGACACACACTTGTTTTATCATTGTCATACCCACATGTAAGAGTAGCAAGAAACAGTTCCCAAAGTTTCTTTCTCAAAAGACTGTCTTAACTGTGGCTCTGTTTTACGACAATGCGAAAGCCATGTGCATCCAGTGAGAACGATACTTTGAATTTTGAACTTGTATCTTTTCCTGGGCTAGTGATAGGGCATAGGATCCTCCCTTGTGATGGCAGCAGGCAGTAGCAGGGACCCATAGCTCCCAGCCACAAAGTCACAAGGGTAACTGACCCATACACTAACCACCATTCTGAATCCATACAATGATTCTGTTTTTTACTTTTGGTATTTTCAATAAATTACATGTCACGGTCAACCCTTCATTATAAAATGGGCTTTGAGTTAAGAAATTTTGCCCAAATGTGGGTTAATATTAAGTGTTCTGAGCACCTTTTGGGGAGGCTAGGCTAAGCTATCATGTTTAGCAGGTTAGGTGTCTCACAGGCATTTTTGACTTCGCATATTTTCAACCTACGATGGGTTTATCAGAACACAACTCCATTGTAAATCAAGGAAGAGCAGGGTTTATCAGAATGTGGCCCCATCATAAGTTGAGGAAGGGCTGTACTGATATAAGGGACAGCCTAGCACATTGGCTCAAGGCATTAGGACCTTAGCTGACCCCAGATAAGGGTCAGAACATCACTGCATTCTTTTTGTCATTGTTGTTTACTTATTTTTGAGAGACAAAGAGAGAGAGACAGAGCACAAGCAGGGGAGAGGCAGAGAGCGAGGGAGACACAGAATCCGAAGCAGGTTCCAGGCTCGGAGCTGTCAGCGCAGAGCCTGACGCGGGGCTCAAACCCACACACCGTGAGATCATGAACTGAGCTGAAGTCGGACGCTTGACCAACTGAGCCACCCAGGCACCCCAGAACATTACTGCATTCTCATGAACGACAACGATGTTGCCAAAGGCAGAAAGGCCATGGCCGCGAATAATCCAAGCACTCCCTCCTCTTTCATGCTTTATACCCACAGATGTGAAGAACTAGGTGGTAATATTTCTTTTTCCATGACTAGTAACCTTTTCTTTTTTCAAAGCCTGACAGTGATACTAATTACTTAGGCAAAGGATCAGATAAGTCAGCTGTTGCTACTGCTCAGATCCCAGTAAGACTTCCATTAGCAAAAATTAAAGCTGGCTTTCCTCCTTCCTGGCAATCATTCAGAGCAACCTTGTTTGGCTCTGATACACCATGGCTGTTGTAGGAACTTTCCAGAGCAAAGAGTAAGCATTTGGTAAAGATTAAGATTAGATTAAAACAAATGACTAAGCATTAGATAACAGGATGCATTACATGGCATATTATTTTCAAAATGAAAAAAACTACTACTGTGGAATCCTTCAATGTAAAGGTAGATTATAAACCTTGATACTTTCCCTTTTACTCAAATGTGGAATTATCCTGGTCTTACCATTTGTGCCTTTGCTCAGTCTGGACTTAATTGGTTTCTCTGCCCTTCCCTCTAAAATTGAGTCTTTTCACCAAATGACCCCGAATTCGCCTTAATTTGATTTTCTGGGTTTACCGGGTTTTCATCTTCTAAGAACCGTTACTTATCTTGGGCCTTAGTTGTGCTCAGTCCTCCAACATTTGTTTGCCCATGGCTCAAGATTTAAAATTTTTTAAAAAGGAGAAGAATTTAAATCTCTTAATTCTCAAACACTCACCTACTCTGCACCCACGGGGTGCTCTCGCTCACCCGGCTTCTCCACCTCCTTCCCCACCCACTGCACTGGGGCTTCTTATCTTTGACATCATGCAGGTCCGTGAATAAAGGAGACTGCAGTTTTGTTACCAATGAAACGAACTTTACATTAGAGACATCCAAATTGGGTGGATTTGCTATAAGCTTCTTTCAAAAAGTACTACTCCATTATTGGGAATGTTTATGCCTAAAAAGAAGATTCTGTGTTCTATTGTGTCAGAAGCTTTCAAAGTGCAATTGTTCAATTTGCAAACTGCAATTGGTTAACCAAGCTAAACTTAATTAGTCCAACGATCCTACAGCCCACATCAAACCCCACTGTTTGATGTATTCTGCGAGGTGTCCAAGCCGCCCACAGCTGTCTAAGTGCCACAATGAAAAGGCAGCTAGGCTTAGGTCTGGGAACTGAAATGAGCTGTTCTAAGTGGGGCTTTTCTTCCATTTTCTGAAGCTGCACTGCTCTGACCTTCTCCAAATCAATCCTTTGCGGATTAACATGTAAAGCAGTGTCGAATTAATTTCAGAAAGGGAATATGAGATCAGCCTAGGATCATACAAAACATCTAACTCCTAAACACACTAATGCTTCTGGCCATTCAATGAGAAGCTGTCAATAAAGGGAGAAAAGTCGGGGAGGGGGGACGGCCAGAAGGATTTGAAGGCTAGAGCAATCTATCAGACTAGTTAGCGCATTGCCTATTTCTGTGGCATGGCTAATGCATTCCTCTAGAAGTTAATCCTATTTCTAAAGACCATCCCGCCAGGGGCACATAGGCCGTGATGAATGAGAACTAAAATGCATTAAAATTCTCAACAACTTCACCAAAAGGCACACTATTAGATTCCGAGTGTCTACAATAAGACGGTTCATTAAAAGTGCAGGTCTTAAAGAAATCGCTTTTGTCCCTACATACTGGAGAGAGAGGATCCAGCGTGTCACTTGTGACACCTGCAGCCAAAATATTTTTACATTAGGTTGTCCAAGTAATCACATGAGAAACGCTACATGAAACGGCAAGGGAAGAAGGCCCTTTTCTGTGAGCTGACTTAAATACCATTATTCTGCGCCTACGCTCAGGGAAGGCTGTTTCCACAGGGTTAGCCACACAACAGTATCATTAAACCCACTTTCAAAAAATCAGACATGAAAGAGTTGCTTATTCAATTTCCCTTGAAGAAGCTGCAGTGTTTGAACACTTCTCTTTTTCTCCCATTGTACTCTGCTTGTACTCAATTAAGAGATAATTTAGCCATTTGTCACGACGTAGTTGGGGCTGAGCATTTATACAGGCACTTAGTACAGCTCTACTCACAGGCAGAAACCTATGACCATCGCTAGAAGACAGTCAATAGTGGTGGGCCTAACGGTGCCTGGAAATTACATTTTGATGAGTTAGGTTTTGGTCACTGTCTACAGGCACGGGGACAGGTTGGGCTAGCCTCAAGAATGGCCACAGCCAATTAGAAAGCAGTGCCGATCCTAAACCCAGACATGAAGAAAATGAAACACTCAAGGCACCATGGAATGGACAGGACAGGAAGCAGTGGGGGAGGGGAGATCCACAAGACAAAACTGCAGAGCGGGGAGCACCCCTAGAGACCTGAGGAGCCCCATGCAGAGTATCTGGTGAATGAATGAATGAATGAATAAATGGACAGAGTTGGACTTGGCTGCTGGGCTCAGGACAGTTATAGCAACTCAACTGGCTCAGGTTTTGCAAAAGTTCATCCTCGACATGAAACACGTGGTTCGGCACAGGGGCTCCCTGGGGAGGGGGGTCAGGGAGAGGAAGCACAGGAGAAGGGAGAACAGCAGAGATGGAGGTGTGACTGTGTCCTCTGTTTCTGTGCTTCACAACTGACATATGTGCACGTTTATTCTTTTGTTTGAATCAAACATTACACTGCAAATAATTGTCATTCCCTCTGACCTTTCATTTTCACATCAGCATCCATCACCTCTTCAGAACTGATTCAAAACCATTATAATCCGTTTATCAGTCTAGACTACGTTGCACCGGAACATAATAATAATCCCGGTAACAATACTAACAGAGCCATTGATGGAGTGCTTCTGATACAGCATCTATTTTATATATATTCTCTCTAATCTTCACGGTACTTCAGGAAGCTCTTGGTATTACACATGAAACATCTGAAGCTCAGAGAAGGCAAGTTGGATGTTTAAGGTCACACAGCTAGCAAGAGCCAGAGACCAGGAGTGAACTGGGATACAAACTCCCAACTCCAAGCTCTTTCCACTTCTCTATAAAGCCCTGCTTTTGTCTTTTAGATTGCCCTGAGAGAGGTGGCCCCAAAAAAGAGCTGAGGAACCACAAGTAGCCCTGCAGATGGCTTCCCAGTTGGGGGGAGGGGGGAGCTACACCAGAAAAAATAGCCTGAGGACTGCGTGACTGGGGGGTGACCTCGTGGCCTGGACTGGGGCCAGCCCTGGTGCCTGGGATGTGAGGGTGCTCCAGCAAGGGTGTAAAAAGATAAACCAAGTAGCACTCAGGGAGGCCTGGTCCCCGCATAAGAACGGGTGAAACAAACCACGGAGCACAGCACTTTTCAGCATAAAAGGCTATGAGCTGGGACGCAGTCCACCTGGGCGTTGGTAGGTTTATTTCACCCCCTCTTACATCGCCCAGGGAAGGTGGGCATCATGAGCAGCAGGCCGGACACATTTTTCCTTCTGCAGATTTGCCTTTCTTTCCATCTGCCTTTTGCACATAGTCAGAGTGAGTGCGGAGGAGGAAGAACAGAGAATCTAACAACCGTACTTCACCGGTTTTGCTGAACCACTGCCACAAAGACTTGTAAAAGTGAGAAACGGCCAGACACTCCTGCAGGTATGCACGCATTCATTCACTTGGTTAACTGGCTAAAATGACCATTGTCACATTGACCAAAGAATAAAGATGGGGAGATTCGGCCTTGGCCAACTCTGCAGAACCTTCCTTCCCAAATGTTGTGTTTTGCATTTTGCTCTCGCGTGACCTCAATGTTACGGTATTAAAACAAGGTTTCCGCACTTCTCTAATCCGGATGCTGTCACCTCCTGGACACCTTGCTAATGACTTCTATGATAGTCAAGCATTCGTGCTTGTTTCTGTTTTTTGTTTTTAAACTTCAAGAATGTGGTCTCAATAGATAGAAGGCTTGCTGCTGGGTTTTCACTACAAAGAAAGTCAGAGATTATCCTAAAACTGACACAAGGTTTAAGACACAAAGTCCAGGCTGTAAGAAAGCGGAACCATTAGCCGGTGGCCCTGACGAGCACAGACAGCTGAAGCTGGTTGTCCTCACCTTCCCACGCCCACCAATGAGCTACTGTCACACTGTGCCAGTAATTTACTGCTGATGTATCTTATATACCCTATGTGGTGATACAGCGTCGATCCTCATCTAAGAGGTGAAGCAGACTTAACAAAGCATATCCATCAGACCTGATGGGATTTTTTCTAAGTTTTTTTTTTTTTTTTTACATATTTTTAATGTTTATTTTTGAGAAAGATAGAGAGTGAGAGAGTGAGCATGAGCTGGGAAGGACAGGGAGAGAGGGAGACACAGAATCCGAAGCATGGTCTAGGCTCTGAGCTGTCAGCACAGAGCCCCACATGGGGCTCAAACTCATGGACTATGTGATCATGACCTGAGCTGAAGTCAGACGCTTAACTGACTGAGACACCCAGGTACCCCTAGAAAGTTTTAATTTAAATAATCTCTACACCCAATATGAGGCTCGAACTCATGACCCTGAGCTCAAGAGTCACATGCTCTTCTGACTGAGCCAGCCAGGTGCTTCTGATTTTTTTTTTTTAATAAACTTTTGATGTTGGAATAATTTTATATTTACATTGGTGTTTTAAGATTTTTTTTAATGTTTATTTATTTTTGAGGGAGAGACAGAGTGTGAGCTGGGGAGGGGCAGAGGGAGAGGGAGACACAGAATCCAAAGCAGGCTCCAGGCTCTAAGCTGTTAGCACAGAGCCTGACATGGGGCTCAAACCCATGGACTGAGAGATCATGACCTGAGCCAAAGTCATACGCTTAATCGACTGAGCCACTCAGGTGCCCCTATATTTACATTGTTTTTAATGAAATGGCAACTTCAGTGGTTTTCTTTGTGATGGGCTTAGTGTGTGTGACAGCCACCAGCACATATACACATGCTTGCCCAATCAATCGACAACTTGTTCAGGAATACAGAGATGTAGCTATGGATGTAGGATCTACATAATCCTTACCATGAATTTTACCACACATGGTATTTTAAAAATATGGTTACATAGAGGCGCCTGGGTGGCTCAGTCGGTTAAGCATCTGACTTCGGCTCACGTCATGATCTCACGGTTCGTGGGCTAGACGGCCCCGCAGTCGGGCTCTGTGCTGACATCTAGGAGCCTGGAGCCTGCTTCGGATTCTGTGTCTCTCTCCCTCTCTGCCTCTCCCCTGCTCGTGCTCTCTCTCAAAAGTAAACAAATGAATAAAAATGTAAAAAAATACATGTGGTTATATAGGCAAATTATCCATGCCTGGCAAAGGCCCAGAAAATTGAAGAACAAAACAAAACAAAGGACAAGATCTAAGTATTTATGTTTAGTCATAGCAGGATCATGATTTAAAAAGCAAGTATTTTTTAAACTATCAATAAATCTAACATTTAATTCACAGCAAGGCTAAAAGAAATGAAAACACGCAAGTAAAAGTTAATGTATCACTCGTGCATTTACCTGTTCTTTAGGTCAAGGGCATAACTACTCAGGTTTCCTTGACCTGTAAGCCTGGATCTCTCTGTTTTCTTTTGTTTTGTTTTTTTGCTTTCTTTCCTTTTAAAGCACTGCCAATAGTGCTTTATATAAATATAATAGTAACTAATAGCTTTTTATTCTAAGTCCCCGTTGACTGTAGCATACATCCCAATTTCAGAAGTGTTAAAATGTATACGTTAGAACTGGTGAAACAGTAATCAAATTAAGCTCAAGCCAACCAAAACAACGTCTCCTATTTATTTGGATAATAATGCACAATGCCAGGCAGAGAGTGCAAGCTAGGTAAATATTGACTGAATCAATGGATGGTCTGGGAGGTAATACTCATCTGTTAATACAGAATTACTTGCATTTTGCTGACACACCATCTTGTCTCCCCTCTGAACTTGCCTATGCCTGGGACACACCTCTCCCATCTGCTTCATTATAAAGAACAATTAGGTCAACGTTACGGATACCTCTCCACTCTATGTGATAATTTCCACGATAACTACAAATACTAATTTATGAACTTTCTTCAAGGATTCAAGAAGCTCATCAAATCCTTTCATGTCCTCTGGGCTTGCAAATATGTGCATGTGTGAACTTGGTCTATGACAAGGCTGGTAAATGGACTATTAGTGTACAGGTGTGTACGGGATGTGCCCCTCTTCTGCCTCTGTCTTTCCGCATTTCTTCATGGAGCAGGGAGACAGTGTGCGTGCAAGTACACACCCACGTGCTGCAGGGCCAAGCATGTGCTACGTAATTCACTTCATAGGTCTCCTACCACCAGAGGCACAGAGTCAGGGTCACCTGTGTAAATTAAATCCAACTGGGTTTCTGTGTTTGCATTATCTAGATAAATATTTTTCTCTACATTTGAACTATGTAGACCAGGCCTATTTCACTATTTCCCCCTCCTGTCCACAGAGGACAGAACTCAATTTGTTGTCCTCAGAAGTCCTCTGTGTACCTAACACCGCGACATCGACAGAAACGGAAGAGAAGGCTGATGCCGTATCTGCCAAACACCAATAAGGAAGATGGAGGGCAATGAAAATAATTATAATAAGTACTAAGATACTGTCAATTCTCAACAGAAAAAAAATGGGGAGAAAAAAATCAGGGTATTAGAAACTTATTAACAGGCCACTACACCTGCAGGGTGCCTGGTAGCACACACGGAGAGAGAAATCTTATAGTGTAAGTTATGGGTGAAAGTCCATTAACAAGCCATCAAGAGGCATCTCAGGAAACAACCCATGGGCAGCTGGCCTCCTCCCCTGGCTTCCCTGCCACACTACTGGACACCGTCTGGAACGGTCAAGGCCAAACCTGATGCCACCTCTGCTATCTTGTGCAGAATTTCTGCTTCTGGAAGAAATATCCACGCTACACAGAGACTCTGTCCTCTGGGGACTTACCGAGAGCCAGAACCAAAGACACAACGTGGGTGAGAGATACAAACACAGGGAACGGAATACAGACACGTGTACGTTCCTCCCAACCATGAAAGGAACACAAGCAGTAACAGTAAAGGGCAGCATTTTCCTCGTGTTCCTGGGACCAGACTGAAATCACGGGGGAGATGGCCGCTGAATGGTTACGCTCACATGTTGGTGGTGCTTTAAGTTAATGAACCCTTTGGGGAAGCGAGTTGGCAGTGACAATGCACAGCCCATCATGAACAGGTGTGTGGTCTTGAACTCAGCACCCTGGCTCCCTGAGTTTATCTTTTTGAACGAAAGAAAAGACTTTGGCACAAAAATGTTCAACCCAGCTTCAGAACCACAGAAATTTGAAATTGCCCAAACGTCCAACAGCGCAGACATCACTCAGGACATGAGACTATGAACAACTGGGCAGGCCACTCGGCTGACCGTCTTAGTCTCCGCTCTCCTCAGAAAGGAGCCCTGCAGCAAGGGCTTCAGTGCAGGTGTTCTGTTCTGGAAAGTGAAGATGAGTGGGGCCTGGGGAGACCTTTGCTGTGACTTTTAGCTACGATGATGGGGTACTGACGCTGAACCGTGTTTCTACTATAAAACTTGGTGAAAAATAAACACCACAAAATTCTGTTCACACAAAACTGTAATACCATAAACTGATGTTTGCTTATGAACTTAACCTAGAAGAGCTTTTGGAAAAACGAAAGCAACTGATCTACTACCTTAGTGTGATCACGGGATTTTTTTTTCTTTTACGTTATTTCACTTCAGTTTATGTAATAAATATGAAACCTTAAAATTCAACCAACCAGGATCTCTAAGAACTTGTCTAGCTCACTGATTCTGAAATTGTATGGATGCTGGTAAGTCTCCCCAAAATGAGTGCTGCTGATCATCTCCCAACAATTTTAATCTAGTAGCGGACATCCCTGCTTATCATTAGTGCCAGCATTTACGGAATAATTAGCATGTGCCCAGGCTAGGCTGAGTGAGCCCTTTGTATGCATTATTACATTTAATCCTCATTTCAAGTGAAGTAAATACTATTATTGAGCCTTTGTTTGACAGAGAAGATAAGTATGGTTTAGAAAGAATCAATAACTTAGAGCTAGTAAACACAGGTGCTTCCATCTGAATGCTCGTTAGGTGGTTCTGTTAAAGTTCTCAACCATTATATTATGTAACTCATGGTAAGTGTGGCGGTCTATGTGGTTAATACTGAGCTCAGACTGGCCCAGGTAGGGAAGAGCTTATCGAAACATGGTGTATATACCACGGTGGTATATAGGGTAATCTGAAACGACATTAGAACTTCTGAAGTCCAGCTGTCAGAGGCCACCAGGAACCCATCTGAAGTCAGAGTGGAGACTGTTCACAGTGGGAGGGAGTTCACAGTGGGACCATGGAACAGAAGGGAGTTCACAGTGGGACCATGGAACATCCCAGTAAGAGGGAGTTGGGAGCCACCTACTAGAGTTTGGGCTTGTGCTGATTCTATGGGGTGGTTATAGGTGGAATTGTGTCCCCCTCCTAAAAAAAACATTAGAGTCCTAACCCCCCAGTAGCTCATAAACATGACCCTACTTTGGGAAGTGGGGTCTTCACAGAGATAAGTTAAAATGAGGTCACTAGGGTAGACCCAAATCCAATTGGACTGATATCCTTATAAAAAGGGGAGATCTGGACATAGTGACAGACACACACACACACAGGGAAGATGATGTGAAGAACAGAAAGAAGGGTCATTTGCCTGGAGTGACAGAGCCACAAGACAACAGATGCCCAGGACTGCCGGCCACCACCAGAGGCTAGATGACGCAAGAAAGGATCCTCCCCTACAGCCTTCAGAGGGCACACAGCCCTGCCCATACCTTGATTTTGAACTTCTAGCCTCGAAAACTATGAGAATAAATTTCCCTTGTTTTCAGACAAAAAAATTAGCCATTATAAAACTCTGAAAATTATACTGCCTAGATTTCAGATTACTTTAGTTCCCTATTAAAAAATAATTATAGCCTGCGTGTCAACCGGTTGTTGAGACTGGTTTGGTTCTGATGTGTGTGTGCAAACATGTGCATCTATATTGTTGTAAGTGATTTTTAAAAGGTGAACTTCATTCATTTTGCAAATCAATTAGACTTCTTGATCCAGTTAAGATTCAGGAGGTGGTTTTGGTTCTTGTCAGTGTTGCTTGGGATCTTGTGGATCCCCACGTCCCTCCCAGTCCCAGGATTCCACAGCTCTGTGAACAGAACTAGCATAACTGGGAGCACAGATTGATGACCGTGACCATCATCCACAGATTGCATCATAACATCAGTGACACCACAGGACAACTATGGGGATTTGGCTACCATGGAACAAGGGGCAAGCTGGGAATTAGAACCATTTCAAGGATAATAGATGCCTACAGACGAGATACAGCTCTAAACAATGAAGACAGAACTAGAAATCTGGCATTCTGCTGAGCCACACCTCGGAGGGCAGAGGGAGCAAAGAGCAGGGACAATAAAGTGAGGGACATCCTCTCCATACAACTGAAGACTGGAATTACTGGGAAGGGAGATGGGCGAGTTTTTTCACCCACTACAAGGGGTTAGAGTAAAAAGTGATACAAAAATATTAAGAAAATAGAATCCTACCTACTTCCATTCTGTACACTATGATTTTAACGTAAGAGTGACAGTGATGAGAAATATATCAAAAATTGTGGTTTTACATACCCTGTGAAATGATTCCTGACAAGCCTAGATGAATTTAAGTTCTTTTAAGCTAATATTTAAATTAAAAAAAAATTTATTTTAGAGGGAGAGAGAGAGAGAGAGAGCACGCGCATGAACGGGAGAAGGGCAGAAGGGGAGAGAGGGAGAGAGAGGGAGAATCTTCAAGCAGTCTCCACACTCAGCACGGAGCCCAATGTGGAGCTTGATCCCACAACCCTGGGATCATGACCCAAGCCAAAATCAAGAGTCAGATGTTCAACCGACTGAGCCACCCAGGTGCCCCAAGCCAATACTTAAAATACATAATCACCTTTTACTACTCTTTTAATCTTTCTCCCTCCCTCTCCCATCCCATTCTTTATTTTTCTCATGTGCTTGAGAGTTCCAGAAATTGAGGTTTCCCATAAGAGGAGCTGGCCACCTGACAGGAAGAGCTTCTCCAATGATCACACGGTGTTTCTTTTTTACTTCTTGATCTTTAAGATTTGGTGTTGTTTTGTCAATTCCCCTAATTTCCATCCCACTATGTTGCTGGTGAGTTGTTTTTTCCCAAATACATTAAAGGCATATGCCAGACGTCAATTTTAACTTTCTAGGTGACAAATCAATCCTATGCATTTGTGTTTATAATTTAGCATGAAAATATCCACTAAAATGTAAGTCAGAATATATACATACTGGAGCATAACCCTCCGCGTGAGACAAAGCACACACTGGTGCTCATGTGGAAGGCGTCCCCAGGAAAGGGGTCTCAGGAGCCGCAAAGCTGCTTGGGGAGGTGATAAGGAAAGACAATCCCAGGCATGTGATGCTGCTGTTTTGACGAGGCCACAAAGGCAAGAGGGAACAGGCACATGAAAGAGGCATCAGGCACTTGGGTCTGAGACGAAAGGAAGAGCCGGGCTAAGTGCGCAAAGGAAGGAGCAGAGGAAGCGACAGACGTCCGGGGCCTCTGTAAGGAGTCTTTAAACACAAAGAGGAGCCTGGGTTTGGTCCAGAGTTGATGAAGATCTCTGTGGCACTTGACAGAGGAAGTACCTCAGGAGAAGGGTTGAGGATGGAAGTGAGGCGAACAGGAGAAGCCTTTTCTGAAAATGAACTTCAAGGCCAGAGAGGAGAAGCTAGAAGAGGAAGAAGGACTTGATCACCCAATGACACGTAGGGAAACGGGTGGATGAAGTACAGCCAACCCAGAATACGTGCCATTGATCCAAATCCCACTTATCCCTAAAGACCAAGCCAAAGCCCTCCTTCTCTAAGAAGCCTTTGCTAACCCCTAGGATAGATAAGGAGACCTGGTACCCCAAATCCTTCCATCTTCCTTCAGGCTGCCTTCCTGTCCCACAGAGGCTGAAAAAAACATTTAAAAATGGCATTCCCAGACTCCCTACGGGTAAGGCTTTGGAGGCAACTGACAGATCTGCAGTTAGATGTGCTCACACAAGACCTGGAAGGGGGAAAAGAGGCAGAGACACGCCCTCCTCCTGCCGCTTTGGCTGTTGTGCATCCCATCCGCAGCCCGGTGAGAGCAGCCAGATCAAGTATCCCAGGGCTATAAGCTTCCTGGGTGTTGCAAGCAGGTGCACTGGCAGTGGGGACCTGTCCCCTGGTCTCAGCCATGTGCTGTGCTCGTGAGATAAGCAGTTCTGGTGGTTCCCCTGACTTCTCCCCTTCCTCAGAGTGGGCCACTTCAGGGGCTGTTTTCTAGGTCATTCCTGGAGCCAGCTCAGAGTCAGTGCCTCAAGCCTTCTCATTGACTCCCCCAAGTACCCAATCACCTGCATCCAGTCCCTTCCTGCTCAAGAGACCTGGAACCAAGCCTGACTAACACGTCCACAATGTATCCTCCTTCATCTCCAACTGGGCAAAGAGTAAAGTTCTATCACATGACATTTTCTAAAATGGTTACATCAAGTTTTACATCATGCCACGTACTGTTAGTAACCCTTTCAGAACAGCATTAATGAAATACTTATTATCATTAATTCCTTTTTACAAACAAGAAAACTTGTCCAAGTTGACACGGTTAGTAATAGAACTGAGATTTCATCGTTACACTGCCTCCCAAAGCTTTCACGGTGAATACAGAACAAATAGTCACATGAGAGAAAGGCAAGTAATGAAGGTGACAGAAGGCCCAGTATTAGCTTAATAAGTATGAACACAGACTGAGTACGTTTATAGGCAAAAGGAATAAAGAAGAACAGGAAATGGATAGTCAAATGTGTGGGTAAAAAGAGTGCTAACACCCCCATGCTTATAACAGCACGATCAACAATAGCCAAAGTATGGAAAGAGCCCAAATGTCTATCAATGGATGAATGGATAAAGAAGATGTGGTGTATACACACACACACACACACACACATATGCACACATGCACGCGCGCGCACACACACACGCACACATGCACGCGCGCGCGCGCGCACACACACACATACACACACAATGGAGTATTACTAGGCAATCAAAAAGAATGAAATCTTGCCATTTGCAACTACATGGATGGAACTAGAGGGTATTATGCTAAGCAAAATTAGTTAGAGAAAGACAAATATCATATGACTTCACTCATATGGGGACTTTAAGATACAAAACAGATGAACATAAGGGAAGCAAAAAGAATATAAAAACATGGAGGGGACAAAACATGAGAGACTCTTAAATATGGAGAACAAACAGAGGGTTACTGGAGGGGTTGCGGGAGGGGGGATGGGCTAAATGGGGAAGAGGCATTAAGGAATCTACTCCTGAAATCATTGTTGCAGTATATGCTAACTAACTTGGATGTAAATTAAAATAATAAATTAAATAAAAAATTTTAAAAAGAAAAGAAAAAACAAAAATATAAACATAAAAAAAAGAGTGCTAAGAGTACAGCTAGTAACTGAGAAGGGAAGATGCATCAAGGACAACGTAAGAGACAGGAGGATGCAGACATTCAGTGGCAGGCTGGGAGGCAGGTGCCTAGTAGAATCCACAAGGAGCTTACACTCAAACTCTTGTTTTGAGGGTGAAAAAAAGGACGAGAGGCCAAAAGCTAAGAAAAGTACTAAAGGTCACCCAGAATTCTTCGGTGAGCACATTCAACTGGCAAGTGAAAAATACTGCTGAGCTGGAAAATATCAGCAACTAATTCCCCCAGTAGAAAGAAACTCAATTGATGAGCATATTTCTACAGTGTTCCCATGTTCTGAACACCAAAGAAAGATACTACATTTTGTTGTCAGTGCAGGCTGAGGTCTGATTCAGGAGGTTCAGAAGGAACTGAATAAGTTCCAGGGGCACCTGGGTGGCTCAGTTGGTTAAGCGCCCGACTCTTGATTTTGGCTCAGGTCATGATCTCACGGTTCATGAGTTTAAGCCCCGCATCAGGCTCTGCGCTGACAGTGCGGAACTTGCTTAGGATTCTTTCTCTCCCCCTCTCTCTGCCCCTCCCCTGCTTGTTCTCTCTCTCTCTCACCCTCTCTCAAAATAAATAAATAAACTTAAAAAAAAAAAAACAAAACACCGGACACCAAGATAGAGCACATTGACAAAGGGGTGAAGTATTTCTAATAGGACTAAATTTCTTGAGCGAATATTCATACTTGTGTCTCCCCAGAGTTCAGTAGTTGGTACACAGACGGTATTCAGACGTGTGTGGAATGAATGGGTGGTTACATCCTGCTAGAGCAACCAAGTCCAACACCCTGGAATGTTAAGGGATGTGCCGAATGAAACTGCTCAAGGGAGACTTTTCTTTCCTTCAGTCTTCCTTTTTTACAAAGGAGTAATGGCCTATCCAGCTATTCTTTGTGTTTTTTTTCCCCCTGACTATAACAGATAACATAATACCATATTTTCACTAACAGCAATAACAATTCACATTAGAAGGGGTTCTTCCATCCACCAGAGTTAATTTTTTAAGTGGATAAGCAATTAAAGATGCCAAGTAGATTACAATTGATCCCTTGTGTAAAAAGTTGTGATCAATAAAAAACAATCTGTAAATTCGATTGCATAAATCCTTTTTACTTAAGTCCACCATAAGCATAATTTTCAGGATCGCTCCTTTGATCTCACTTACTGGAAAAGAAAATGTAATAAAAATATTGCTGCAGAACTGAGTATTCAGAAAATTACAAGATACCCATTTTTACATTTTGAACCATTCACAGAAAACAAATGTGTGATTATCAGACCATGATGCTAATCTTGGAAAATGTATGATTAAAAAGCCCCTTGAGGTCTAGCTGAGCTCCTACACTAATATAATAAATGCTCTAAAAAACGCAGTGTGCTCTATTTAACTGGTTCCAACAGACCCTTCCTGGTTTTCAGGGTTTGGCAAAGTTACAGGTTGTCCTTTGGCTTTGTGTGATGAGGACTCACCTGGCATCCTCTCTTCTCCCCTTAACTGTTTTGCATCTGTTGACAGTTCTTGGACTAAACTCCTATAAAACTTCAGATAACATACCAAACCCCACTTACTGTTGACCTGCCACACACCATGTCTTGCTACGCAGTTGTGAGAAAGGCACATCAGTGCTCAACTTCCCACTGTACTCCTCCGACTCTGCTGCCCATGACATTACCAAATCTCCCGACAGGTACTCTCCGTTCCATGGCAACTAATGGGTCTTTTGTTATCTGTCTAGAGGTCGATTCTACAAGTTGACATACACCAGCTTTTTATGACACATTATCTACATTATTAACTATATAGATATTATTTGTTACAGACCCAAACAGTATGCTAGGTTTACATTTCCCTAAATGGGCTCACTGTGCCACCTAATGGAGAATGTTTCCCGTTTCAAAGTAAAAAAGATACCTTTTTTGTATTCTAACAGATACTGCTATATAGTGGATTGAGAATGGTGGGGCCCCCCCAAAAAATGTGTCCTGTGTCCTAATACCTTGAATCTGTGAATGTTACCTTATTTTTAAAAAATTTTGGGGTGCCTGGGTGGCTCAATTAAAACTTTGACTCTTGGTTCCAGCTCAGGTCATGACCTCACGGTTTCATGGATCGACTCCTGCATCAGGCTCTGCACCGGCAGCGCAGAGCCTGCTTGGGATTCTCTCTCTCTCCCTCTTTCTGCCCTTCCCCCACTTGTGCTGTCTCTGCCTCTCTCAAAATAAATAAATAAACTTAAAAAAAAACATAACAAATAAAAAGTTTCTTTGCCAATGAGATCATGCTGGATTACCCACGTGGGCCCCAAACCCAATGACAGAAGAGGAAAAGACACAGACACACAGAGGAAGATGAAGACGAACACTGGAATGATGGAGCCAAAAGCCAAGGAAACCGGCAACCACCAGAAGCTGAAAGAGGCAAAGACTGGGTTCTCCCCATAGAGCCTCCAGAGAGAACAGAGCCCTTGACAAGACCTTGATTTCAGAACTTTGGCCTCTGGAACTGTGAGAGAATAAATGTCTGTTGTTTTAAACCACCCAGTTTGTGGGAATTAGTTACAGCAGCTGTAGGAAACTAGTATATATATCCAGGTTTTACTAAACTACCAATTACAGTACGTACATACTCACACCATCAATTTCCTTTTTGTTCCAGAGACTTCCCTCCTGGAGTGCTCTGTGCTATTCCATTCTGAATGGGCTGATTGAGGCCTCCTGTATGACTGTCTTCCCAGGACTTACTTCAGTGCTTTCATGGTGGGATCCCTGTACTCACTGTTTCCTGAACCTCATGCTTTCATCTTTCTTACTTTCCTTTTTGGTTTTGCCACAACACATCCTCAAGTAACTGCCTAAGAAAGGATATAAATTAAGCGAACTTTCTGAGCCTTTGCACATCCCCAAATCTCTTTACATGTGTTCAAATTCAAATGAGTATTTGGATGGCAACAAAACTCTAAACCCAAGACCTAGAGTGTACCATGCTAAGTGAAGTAAGTCAAGACTGAAAAGGACAAATATCATATGATTTCACTCATTGTGGAATTTAATACACACACACAACAAATGAATAAACAAACAAAAAGCAGAATCATACCTATAAATACAGAGAACAAACTGATGGCTGCCAGAGGGCAGGAGGGAAGGGGTTAGGTAAAATGGGTGAACAGGAATGGGAGATACAGGCTTCCAGTTATGGGATGAATAAGTCGTGGGAATAAAAAACACAGCATAAGAATATAATCAATGGTATTGTAATAGCATTGTACGGGGACAGATGGTAACTACATTTGTGGTGGACAGTATAATGTATAAACTTGTCCAATCACTACGTTGTCGGCTAAAACTAATAGAAAAAATTCTAGACTCAAAATTATTTTCCTTTGGAATATTAACACTACTAATTCTCATCCCTTTGTGGATATTTGTACTTATCCTTCTCTGGAAGTTTTTAGAATACTCCCTTTATCCTGGGTTCCCTGAAATTTCACACTGATATGTCCAGGTATGTCTTTTTAAAATCCACTCTCCTTGGGGCACCTGGGTGGCTCAGTTGGTGTCTGACTATTGGTTTCAGTTCAGGTCATGATCTCATGGCTTTATGGCTTCAAGCCCCGCTTTGGGCTCTATGCTGGCAGTGCAGAGTCGGCTTGGGATTCTCTCTCCACAACCCCCCCTCTGCCCCTCCCCAACTTGAGCTGTCTCTGTCTCTTAAAATAAATTTTAAAAAGTTTTTTTTTTTTTTAAATAATAAAAACTACTCTGCTTGGCTTTTTGTAGGGCCTTTCAACATGAAGAGTCATGCCTTCCTGCATTATTTATCTAAAAAGTAGTTGGTTCGTTCCCAGGTTTTGGCACCAAAAAAAAGCAAAAATAAAAATAAAAATAAAAATAAAAATAAAATAAAAAGTAATCCCCACTTCTGACCTTTTTCTCTAGTCTCTCTCTCTTTTATTTGGTTGCCAATGCTATCCAACAGAACTTTCTGAAATAGAAATTCTCTGTAAGTCTCCACTGTCTGATAATATAGCTGCTAATGACATATAGGTTATTGAGCAACTGAAATGAGGCTAAGGAACTGAGGAACTGAATTTTAAATTTGGTAGTTATTAATTTAAATTTAAATGGCCACAAGCAGTTAGTTTTAGTTTTTACCTAGAACATTTTCTGGACTATATCTTGACTCTGTCTGGCAACTGCCATACATTTCCAATATAGTAACTCTTTAATAGAATCTTATTCTTGTTTTAAGGATGAAATATTCTTAACTGCACATTCATACCCTAATGAGAGTTTTTTTTTTAATTCTATGCATTTTATTCAATTAGCTCTTTCATCAGTAGTCAGTTTTCCTGTTTATCTTGGTCTTTTTCATTTTAAATTTTAACAACATGCTTGGTAATACTTGGCTTTCCATTAATCTTCAAACCTGTGGTAATAAAAAAGACTGATGGATGTTAGAAGTCAATTTTCCAAAGATATTTTCATATTTCTGCATAGTCCAGGCATTCATATCTAAGAGCACTGGCCAACATGATTGAATAGAAAACATTCCTTGTAAGCTGTAGATAGAATAATGCTCCAGAGGGATTTAAATAAATCTCCCTTAGAGCCATCTGTTTCCATTCCAGGGTAGTAAAAACTTATGGACCTTCCACTCTCTTCCTCCTTCTCCTCTTCCCTCCTCTTCTGAGAGAAGACTTGCTTATCTTCTAAAGTCTCTGTCTCTCTCTCTTTCCCCATAGGGAAGGAGGGGTGGACATGTCAACCACCCTATAGAGGTTCCAAGTCTCATAATTCTGGGGTTCATTTCCTGGGGCACAACCCAGCTGCACATGCAGGGTACTACGGACCTAACTGTATCCCCCACACCCACCCAAATTCATGTGTGGAAGTCCTGACCCCTAATATCTCAGAATGTGACTTTGACTATGGGGTCTTTATAGAGTTGACTCAGTTAAAAGAAGTCATTAAGGCGGGCCTTAATCAAATATGACTGGTGTCCACCCCCAATCCATAATAAAAAATTTAGGAACAGACATGTACAGACAGAAAACACTGTGAAGACACAGGGAGGAGATGGCCACTAACAAGCCAAGGAGACAGGCCTCCCCTTGCGGTCCTTGGAAGGAACCAATCCAGCTGACACCTTGATCTTAGTTCTTCCAGAACTGTAAGCAAATAAACTTCTGCTATTACGCCACTTAATCTGTGGTTCTTTGTCACAGCAAACCTAGAAAACATACACAAGGTAACATCACCCTTTTACTGTGTCGTCCTATGGAGACTGGACACCAAGAAGCTCTGTATGACAAGGTCTGCCCTCGGATTCAGAAGTCTCATGTTTCTTGTCAAAACAGATCTATCTATGGGATGCCTGGGTGGTTCAGTCAGTTAGGCACGGCTTTGGCTGAGGTTGTGATCTTGCGGTCTGTGGGTTCAAGCCCCACATTGGGCTGTGTGCTGACAGCTCAGAGCCTAGAGCCTGTTTTGGATTCTGTGTCTCCCTCTCTCTCTGCCCCTCCCCTGTGTGCTCTCTCTCTCTCTCTCAAATAAATAAACATTTAAAATTTTAAAAAATAGTTCTATCTATGCGTGCACATGCACACACACGCTCAACAGCAGAGAGCTCTGTGTGATGTACAGGGCTAGTCAACAGACAAGCTTCACTTTACCAAAAATGGACACTGGGGACCCCTAAGCTCCAGGATCAGGAGGGCTTTACTCTGTGGTACCAATGTCACACTAACTGCCCATCAGAGAGTCATTCCACTTTTTTAAAAGTAAGAATGAGATGAGTATTTTGCTTGGGGTAAAACTACCTGCCATTCTGTGCTGGGGGCAGAGAAGAGAGGGTACTGACATACGACGGGACCCTGTTGGCAGCCCTCTGCAGTAGACGCTCCCCAAGTTCAGAGCTCACGGGGGCTCTGCCGGGCAGGTCACCCCCTCCTCAGCTGCGGGTCTCCACGTGCACCCCAGGCTTCGTCGGCACCAGTTTTCCACCTGCTTTCCCTCCTCCAGAAATCGGTTTAAATCCCATCTGCTAATAACCACCTCTTACTTTCTTTGATGATGTAGGTGTTTTACTAGTCATGTCAGTGGGGATCCAATAGGAGAGAAAATAAACGTGTGTGCAGATTGCTGTCTTGAACTGGAAGTGCCAATAGTTTTACTTAAATATCGTTTCCTGACATTAAATCAAATCATGGGCCCCACGGTCTTAACTACAATTAACCTTCTCAAACAGCCAAATGGACATGTGACATGTCATACAAAACAATTTTTTCAAGCGATATTGAAAATTTTCAAAACAAAAAACGGGAGGGACAGAAATCTTTGATATGGAAATAAGGTTCTTCCGCCAAAAGAGTTATTTTGTCTGGAAACTGAAAATTATTATATATATTAGCATTTAGGTATGGAGTTTTTTTGGAGTTAGGTGTTTTTTATAGGTAGAAGGAAATAATTTAAAAAAAAAAAAAAAAAAAAAAACACAGTTTCTTATATCCTTGGTTCCAGAACTGGGTTCGGAGTCAGTGCCTCTCAGGAAGTTCACTAGTAATGCTCCGCAATGACTTGCCTTCATCCACGAGCATCAAGATAATTCAGTAGCTGTAAGACAAGCAGCCTGAGATACAGAACAAAGTTAAGCTCTACAGCTCGGATTTTCAGCCTTTCTACCACCATGGTGGAAGGCGGGGGGGGGGGGGGGGGGAGACTCTCAATTCCCCCAAGGGATGTGTTCTTGCACATGAATTGACATTCAGGCCCAGTTAGACACCAAAGGCTTGGTCCTTTGAAGCCAAGCAAGAAAGTCCCAGCCACCATTTATGTGTCAGCACCTCTCACATATGCCCTGCCTACTGCTTGGTAAGTGGCCTTCTGGCTTTTATGTGATCAGAACCTAATGAAAGGACAAAAAGGTCAAAGAAATGCCTCAAGAGGAAGAAGGGGATGGAAGGAAAGGAACACAAGGATTTATCCTACTGTCTACTTGATTGGGAACCCCAACGGGCAGAATTTCATACTAGAAAATCTCCATGAAGGAGCTAACGGAGATCACACAAGTAGGAAGCTTTTCTCCTTTAACATGTGACCCAGTTAACACCTGAAGAGAGTTGGTTCGAAATGAAACAATAAAGTTAGTGGCACCAGAGCTCCTGACCTCACTTGCAGCCTAGACAAGGCTTCCTGTGGCCATAGGTAGGGAGACTGGCATACGCCAGGCACGGCTGAGCACTTTACAGCCACTGCTCATTTAATACATCATCTCTGCTCTACAGATAAGGAAAATGAGGCACAGAGAGGTTAAGTAACTTAACTGGTAAGCTAGTAAGTTAGTTAAGTCACACAGCCAGTAAGCGGCAGATCCTCAGACCTAATATTGACAGTCATTCCCTAACTCCTTGCTCATTATTTGCTTTAACCATTACCTTTAAATAGCTTTCTCCCATGAGGGCCCCGGGGTGGCTCAGTCAGTTAAATGTCCAACCCTTGATTTCGGCTCAGGTCACGATCCCACGGTTCACAAGTCTGAGCCTTGCATTGGGCTCTGCACTGACAGCATGGAGCCTGCTTGGGATTCTTTCTTTCTCTCTCTCTTTCTGCCCCTCCCCTACTTGTGCACACACATTCTCTCTCTCAAAATAAATAAATAAACATGAAAAAATTTTAATTAAATTGTTTTTTCTCACGTGAACAATGAATATTGTGCTAACTTGACTCAGCAAAATGCATCCTCAAAGGCAGGTAGGAGGAAAAAAAAAACCAAAATATGTTTCCTCAAAAAGCAGCCCTCACTGCAGCGTGAACGTTTTAAAAACTGTGAACAGTTGCTAGATCCACAGCCTCCTTGTTTAGCACTTGACTTCTGGTTTCACTGTTTGGATGATTAAGGGAAGTAGAGGAGTTTGCTTTTTATTTTCCAGTTTATAGAAAGGCCAAAGAAGTGAACTTTCTCTCCTTGGAGGCCATCATAAGACACAGAGATAACGCAGAACCCCCAAAAGTAGGAACAGTTTAAACAAATTTTTTTCAAACAAACATAATAAAAACATTTGATTTGTATCTGATTCCACATGATTTCAATATTATGAAATATGATATTCATATTCATGAATATGATAATATGCTATTCATAGTAAGGATAGGATATGGAAACACATCACCTAAAAGGAGAAGGAGGGGCAGGGGGAGGAGGGGGGAGGGGAAGAGGAAAGGGGAGGGGGAAGAGGAAGAGAGAGAAGGGGAGGGGAGAAGGGGGGAGAAGGGGAGGAGGAGGGGAGGAGGAGGGGGGACAAGGGGGGGGAAGGGAAGAGAGAGAAGGGTAGGAGGAGGGGAAGGAGGAGGGGGAGGAACACGGGGAAGGGGGAGAGGGGGAGAAGGGGAGGGGGTGAAGGGGAGGGGGAAGGGGGAGAAGGGGAGGGGGCGAAGGGGGAGGAGGGCGGGGGAAGGAGAGGAAAGAACAGCATCCAAGCCAGAGAAGGATGAATCAGATAAAACAAAGGAAAAAGTTTCAAAGTAAGAAAGTGGTAGAGGACCCAATAGACTCCCACACCAGAATTATCACTAAAAGAATTGCCCTTTGAAAGTGTTTCCAGCCATCAAAATTAGCTCAGAAACCATGGCCCTAAGGTTTGAGAGGGAAGGTCCTCCTTGACTTACTTGATTCGCTAGTGTTCAGCAGTTATCACCGGGCACATGGCGGCTCTTCATCAATACTTGATGGTCCAGGAGCCACCTAGCGCCTTCACACTGAGGTTACCTGATTCTGAAAGTGGAAGTGCATTTTCCTCTCTAGTTGTGAGCAGATGTGTGAAACTGAAAAAAGAGAGAGTAACTCAGCATGGGGGTCCCCAGATAAGAGCGTGGCTGAGACAGGCTAAGGGCCAGAGGACATCCAGCGAACGACACACAGGAACACGCGAAGCCCACTGCAGAAGCAGCCAAGTCCAATGAGACCTATCGCGAGAAAGACAGACCATCGGTAACTTATCGCGAGAAAAAGCGGCGGTGACGTATCGCGAGAAAGACTGAGCACCAGTGCCCTACGGGGAAACTACCACGTGCGGGACCCAGCGGAGGCAAGACTGTGCGAGCAGGTCTACGTGCTGTAGGTGGCCTGGCACCTCGCCGCTGTACGAGGAGACTCCCCCAGTACGTACTTCTAAAGCAGAGTTGAGAAACAAGAACAAGTTGTTAAGAAACGAGCAGTCATCAGTCGGGAGTTGCACGGGATCGGGAACAGGCGGAGCGCTGCCTTGCCCGCTGGAAGACTTCTCAAGGAGAGGGCTATCCTCCTCGATGCCCCGATTCAGGTTTCAGCCTCGTGTCTCCATTCCCAGTGTCCTGGACGTACGGAGCCCCGCTTGGCACCCAAGCGCTGGGGAGAAGCTGTTTTCCAGCAGAGCAGGGCAACTGCTTCCAAGATTGAAAACCAAGGGATTCCAAGGAGCCTGACTCAGATTATCAGTAAAGCAAATTACGGTTTTGTCTTTTGTAAATGTTGTGACAAAGACTTTAATTTCACATTATGTCAGAAGGTTTATGGAGCCAAGAAACTTTCCAGTACTGAACACTCCTGTATGAATCCCACAGAAATCAGGCGGCAAAAGCAGCAATCATAACTATCACCTTTGGGGTCAAAATTCTGATTAAAACCAACTGACAACTAAAGTGTATTTTATTAGCAGTAAGATTAAATGCAGAGCATATGTCAAAGCTGTAATATGAAGTCACAATTTCTCTAGATTACAGTTGGAAGCAGTAATTTTATAACTGCCCCTCCCTAGCCTGTAAATCCAAATATAGTTCAGACAGCTACTCTGGACTGCAGGGCGCTATCCCTGCTCAGTGCAAGAGCCAGGGAAGGTGCTCCTCTCTGCGGGGCCTCACTCCCCTCAGCGAGGCCATGCCAGGGCTCCTTGCTTGTTTATGGACCTGGGCGGGTCTCCCACTCCAGGGCTGAGATCAGGTGTCACAGGAGTACAGGGCTCCTGCACACCCTGGATCAGCTGTCCCCGGGCAGGCATGCTGCTTCAGTGGTCTCCTTAGCCACTATAGATGTCCTGTTCTGCAAGCAGTAATGAGTACCAGGACATTTTTAGACACAAAAATATCCGTTCAGGCATGTCAGAGCGGTGCCCTCTTTCTGCAGCATTGTGTGGGCCTCTTTGTGCTTCGGTCACAGCTACGAAGAGCTGATTGCCATTTTTTTAAATCCAACCAGGAGTCCCCTAGTTTATATTCATCCTCTAGCTAGCCCTATCCACATCCAACTCCTCTTATTACTCCATACTGTCACACGCAGATATGCCCATGGCCTCTTCCCAATCCCTGTGCCCAATGCCGCAGTCTGAATCTCAGCCTTATTATGGTTTGCTTTGATTGGTGAGATAGCCCCCCCAAAATTTCCCAAGTGGATCCACCACTGTTCCCAGCCACTATCACAAGGCTGTTCTGGAACAGCCCTGCTCCATAATCAGAAGGGCTGACAGCTCTCCACCGTCAACCCTTCTATCCAAGCGAGTTAATCTGCTTTTTCTACTGTAAAGCAGGAACCAAAACCATGCTCACCCTGAGGCTATGACAGGACCACTGTGAAGAAACCTTAAATGTTAAAAAAAAAAAGGGGGGGGGGCAGTAAGTGTCAAGGAATGTTCTTCTAAGTTTCTCATGTAAGCACTGTACCAAAGATGTCTGCTGAACAACGATCAACATATGCAAACTGGCCCTTGATGTTCTTAGTATTGGGATCTGATCTTACTGTTCAGAAAGGTATTTTATAAAGGTTTTGTGAAGACCTGAAGTGTAATGAAAACTGTCACTATGCTCTATGGGTTTTTATAATCTGGAGATCCTTTTACATAGAAACCTCTACTCATCAGGCAGCTCAAAATCTCCTTAAATACACAACTCTGACAAGTTTTTAACATTTAAAAAGGCAACATCTTGGCTACGTCCCTGCCAAAGGGAAGTCCAAATAGAATGAAAGTGGCTGAATCCCAGAGAAAACATTTTATTAATCAAGAGGGAATTAACATTTAATTTATCTAGTGGGTGCTATTACCACAGCTTCTTAATATCAAGCTCACAAAACTATCAGCAGGAATGGAATGATAATTTTAAAAAAAACTATCTTCCCAGTAAGGCTACTCCATAGAAGAACAAACATTACTAAGATCCACAGTGGTCAAACACGAAGAAATGAGTGGTAATTTTTACACACTGCAAGTGTTGGTTTTTCATAAAAGTATAATTTTAGAGAAATGTGCGAGTCAGCTGCAATCACGAACTTCGTATCAAGCTCAATAATGAAAGCCACTTTTGTCTTGGTGGGCTCAGTCCGGCCCAGCCCCTGCTAAAACCCTGATATGCTGTAGAGCTAATAACCAAGTTCTTACACTGGGGGTTGGGCTGGGAGGGTGGGGAACGGAACAAAATGTAAGTTGAAAACAAAATGAATATGTTTCCTGAAACAAAGCCAAAATCTGAATAATCCTTAGGTAATGACCATTTATGCAGTTGATAGTTTCCCAAGTTTTTCTTTCCCCACTTCTTAAGTAACATGGGAATCTGGGCCAATTTTTCAAGCCAGAGGATACTTAGGAACTATTTTTAGGTCATTTCATCCTACTTTTAGTGGACTAGTGTAAGCTAGGTGGCAGTTGGATCTCAAAACAGCTAAAGAGGGCCTGCCTGAGCTTAACCTGCACCAGGGTGCAAGGCTCCATTCTCCCAGTGGTACTTCATCGCCCTTCCTGCCACCAGTTTCTTAGTAATGTCTTTCCATCTTCCGTGGGGTGAATGGTGGTACCCCCTTCCCTCCCTAATATATGCTTATGTCCTGATACCCAGACCCTGTAAGCATTTCCTCATTTGGAAAAAAGGTCTTCGCAGACGTAATTAAAGATCTTGAGGTGAGGGTATCCTGAATCCTGAGATGGGCTCTAAATCCAATGACACACATCCTTACAAGAGACAGAAGAGGAAAAGACAGAGACACACGAAGGAGAAGCCCACATGAAGACCAAGGCAGAGACTGGGATGATGAATCTACAAGCCATAGAATTCCAGGAGCTCCCAGAAGAAGCTAGAAGATGCAAATAACAGATACTCCCCGAGAGCTTTCAGAGGGAGTGTGGCCCTGCCAACATCTTGATTTCAGACTTCTGCCCTCCAGAACTATGAGAGAAGAATTTTCTGTTGTTTTAAGCCACCCAGTTATGGTAATTTGTTTCAGCAGCCCCAAGAAACTAATACATTCCAGATACACAGATAAACTATTCTCATTTCTGAGCAGCCAAGAAACATCACTTCACCAGTAACTGGAACCAACTTCTCATGTTTGCAGCAACCTAAGCATTTGGTCTCTAAAATTAAATGGGAATGATATGAACACTGCTTCACAGAGTCAACCGCTGTGCAAATACCCATGATTGAAAAGACACAGGAGGTCAATGGACAGCATTAGCAGGTCACTTCATAAAAAACAATGACACATTTTCCAGTGTTGCTTTTTAGGAAATACGGGACTAAAAGGCAGAGAAGCTTGTTTCAGTCACACGTGGATGGCTATCTTGCAGAAATGAGTCTGAAATTGTTGACCATCATCCTTTGATTCGCATGTGAGGAGGTAGGCGGGAAAGTGCCCAGCACTAAAATCCCTCTCACACACGTTGCAATTACTCATTATTTTGTGAGAATTTGCTTTTCTTTCTACAGCAGTCCACGCCATATCCACAGTTTCGCTGTCCCTGGTTTCAGTTAGCCACGGTCCACCAGAGTCTAGAAGCAGGTGATCCCCCTTCTGACATATCATCAGGTCAGCAGGAAGCTAACAGTAAGTCACAATGCCTGCGTCACTCACCTCACTTCATCTTGTAACATTATCATCCCCCATCGGCACAATAAGTGGAATATTGTGCAATAAGAGATTTTGACAAGAGAGACCACATTCACCTAACTTTCATTACACAGTATTGTTATAAGTGTTCTATTGTATTATTGTTGTTGTCAATCACTTCCTGTGTCTAATTTATAAATTAAACTTTATGTATGTATGTATAGGAAAAACACAGTAGCTACAGTTGAGCCTTGAACAACATGGGCTTGAACTGCATGGGTCCACTTATGTGTGGACTTTTTACAGAGCAGCACTATAAATGTATTTTCTCTTCCTTCTAGTTTTTTATTCTTCCTTATAATTTTCTTAATAACACTTTCTTTTCTCTAGCTTACTTATTATAAGGATACTTATATATAAAAATATAACACACAAAATATGTGTTATTGACTATGCTATCGGTAAGGTGTCAGTCAACACCAGGTTATGAGTAGTTAAGTTTTGGAGGAGTCAAAAGTCATGCATGCATTTTTTTTTTGATGTTGTAGGGATCGGTGCCCCAATCTCTGCACTGCTTAAGGGTCAAGTATGTAAGGTTTGGTACTATCCATACACTGGAGGTCTTCGAACATCTCCCCATGGATAAGGCAGGGGACACTGCTGTTTATACAGTGCACTTCAACTGCACTACAGTGCAATTCAATTAGGGGGTGCTTCTTGGAAGGAGGTAGAAGAGACAGGTACATGCCGAGGGAGGAAAGGACACTGGGAGAACACATGGCAAAGGAGGAGATGTACACAAGAGAGGAGAACTTCAAAGCCAACACTCAAGATAAGGGCAAAGGAAATTAACAGGCTCATCACAGAAAAAAACCCAAGTGGCCAAAAACTTCATAGGAAGATGGCTCAACTCACTATTAACATCTTACATGCATGTTTTTGAAAATTTCACAGTGTTTTAAGATACAGGAAGACTCCTCAAACCTAAATATGGATCTGAAATAATGTTATTTGGGTGTTTTCCAACCCAACTGCATTAACACAAGTAAAGCTCAAGATAGCACAATACTGCCTATTACCTTAATGATAAATGCTAAAACTACCATTTAGTTCCCGGGTGGCAAAACTACTGAATAACAAAAGTGGGTTATTTAGCTTATAAATGGTAGCCTTGTAATTTGTTAGCACAAGTGCTTTCCAACGGAAGAAAAAGAACCCTCAAAATATAAACAAACTCTAATATTTAGTAAGACCCATTACTCACAATAAAGGTTAAGGAAGGATCTTAAATAGCTCATAAACAGAAAAAGTATCTGTGGCTTGATTTAAGAAACATACAACACATTAGAGATTTACTTATCCTGGTAGAAATTTCACTGCTGATTTTTACATAATCACAGAACTGAGACGGGCACATTGCCTAACGCTTAAATTTGGTTTAAGGCAAAAATTAGTAGTCCCAAATATAAAAATCACCTATCTCTAGGAAAAGGGCGTTGTTTTTAATTCCATCTACCTTTACTATTGAAGCAGTTTTGCTTCCACAGCTATGGATAGAACTCTAAAACCACTCTCCATAGGAAAATATTCAAGTATCTAAAAAGAAAATTATTATTGATTAAAACTGATAAATTAATTATTTCATTTGAAGTATTTTTAAATTGCTTATAGTGAAATTATGATATGCAAAGATGCAAAGATTTCTCCCATATTTTAAAATACCATTCACCATGGTAAAGATACATGGAGATTATAAAATAATGTTCCTAAAGGATGAGAAAGAAATATATATCATAAATAATATTGCTTTTAGATTAAGTTTGTAATCTTTAAAAAAAATCCATTAAGATTTTCATTTTTCTTAGAAGGATGGGGAAGTGATATGAAGCTAAGCATACTTTAGGGAGGGTGAAATTTACAGTATATGAATCATATCTCAATTAAAAAATGAGAAAAGCTGGAACCAGAAAAGACCCCGAATAGCCAAAGCAATCTTGAAAAGGAAAACCAAAGCAGCAGGCATCACAATCCCAGACTTCAAGCTATTCTACAAAGGCTGTAATCATCAAGACAGTATGGTACTGGCACAAAAACAGACACTTAGATCAATGGAACAGAATAGAGAACCCAGAAATGGAACCACAAATGTATGGCCAACTGATCTTTGACAGAGCAGGAAAGAATATTCAATGGAATAAAGACAGTCTCTTCAGCAAGTGGTGCTGGGAAAACTGGACAGCAACATGCAGAAAAATGAACCTGGACCACTTTCTTACACCACACACAAAAATAAACTCAGAATGGATGAAAGACCTCAACGTAAGACAGGAAGCCATCAGAATCCTCGAGGAGAAAGCAGGCAAAAACCTCTTTGATCTTTCCCGCAGCAACTTCTTACTCAACACATCTCCGGAGGCAAGGGAAACAAAAGCAAAAATGAACTACTGGGACCTCATCAAAATAAAAAGCTTCTGCACAGCAAAGGAAGCAATCAGCAAAACTAAATGGCAACCGACAGAATGGGAGAAGATATTTGCAAATGACATATCAGATAAAGGGTTAGTATCCAAAATCTATGAAGAACTTATCAAACTCAACACCCAAAAAACAAATAATCCAGTAAAGAAATGGGCAAAAGACATGAATAGACACTTCTCCAAGGAAGACATCCAGATGGCCAACTGACACATGAAAAAATGCTCAACATCACTCATCATCAGGGAAATACAGATCAAAACCACAATGAGATACCACCTGACACCTGTCAGAATGGCTAACATGAACAACTCAGGCCAAAACAGATGTTGGCGAGGATGTGGAGAAAGAGGATCTCTTTTGCATTGTTGGTAGCAATGCAAGCTGGTGCAGCCACTCTGGAAAACAGTATGGAGGTTCCTCAATAAACTAAAAATAGAACTACCCTATGACCCAGCAATTGCACTACTAGGCATTTATCCAAGGGATACAGGTGTGCTGTTTCGAAAGGACACATGCACCCCCATGTTTATAGCAGCACTATCGACAATAGCCCAAGTATGGGAAGAGCCCAAATGTCCATCGATGGATGAATGGATAAAGAAGATGTGGTGTGTATATATATATATATATATATATATATACACATATATATATATATATATATACACACACACATACATACAGTGGAGTATTACTTGGCAATCAAAGAATGAAATCTTGCTATTTGCAACTATGTGGATGGAACTGGAGGGTATTATGCTAAGTGAAATTAGTCAGTCAGAGAAAGACAAATATATGACTTCACTCATATGAGGACTTTAGGGGACAAAACGGGTGAACATAGGGAAGGGAAACAAAAATAATATAAAAACAGGGAGGGGGACAAAACAGAAGAGACTCATAAATATGAGGAACAAACAGGGTTGCTGGAGGGGTTGTGGGAGAGGGGATGGGCTAAATGGGTAAGGGGCATTAAGGAATCTACTCCTGAAATCATTGTTTCACTATATGCTAACTAAGTTGGATGTAAATTTTTAAAAATAAAAAATAAAATTAAAAAAAAGTTGTTTAATGTAAAAAAAGAAAATGAGAAAAGCTTAAGCACATAAACACATACACAAAATGCTCAGAGGATACTTCTTTTCCATCTAAGTGCTATAAATTAAAGGTGTTTCTTAATTTGACAAAAATATTTAAACTCAGCTGGCTTATACTTAAGTAATTGTTCCATCTGCAAACAAAATCAACAACAAAACAAGCCACTGTCTGAATATTAAGAACAACTTACAGTGTGTATGAAGATCTACAGTTCACAAAACATGACAATAAATAGCCCTGGGCCATCGGCACATTGTTCACGATCACCACTGTAACAGTAAAACGCTGTTTGAGGCCTGAATAAAGAATAACAATAATGGCCTCCCCGTGTTATCCAGAAGTCCCATAATGCAGCCTCCTTGGAAGGCAAGAGGATGTCGTCAGCCCCTGAGTATAGGAAAGGCGAGGGCTGCCCAATATGGTAGCTAAGAGCACCTGAGTCAAGGGCGTAGGCTGGGATTTGGGTCTGTCCTCAGTCACATATGAGCTTGGACAAACTAGATCATCTTTGTTGCAAGTCTTCTGATCTTGGAAATGGGCATAATACAATTTACAACTCTTGTGATCTAATGCATGTGGAAGTACGAGGCATGAAGCCTGGCTCACAGCAATTACAAATGCTAGCTGTGTCCGTGGTTGACGTGGCTCTGCTCCACAGCCACAAGTTAGGCCAGTCATCCTAGAAATCCTTTTGTTGATAACACAGGGTCATCAAGTAAGAATGCTAGTGCTGACCTTGACAGTCTAATGACCCTGTGCTCTCATACACGGCTGGATGGAAAACTGTTTTGCAGGCTGAGTAGAAAACACTCAGGCTGACGAGTGCCTACCTTACAGCCCCACAGTTCTGCTCCTGGGTATATATTCTCTGCAGACATGGTTACATAGGTTCACCAAAGGAACCAGATTGTTCCTAACAGCACTACTGGTAATAGCCCCAAACCATAAACCACCTGAAAGCCCACCAATACTAGAACGTGTAAACAACTGTGGAATATTCACCCACACCCAGTGGAGTATAGAACAGCAGTGACAATGAACCAAGTAAGCACATGTACTGACAGGAAAGAGTCCGTGCTATATGCTTCCATTCCTATCACGTGCAAAACTAAGACAGTGGTAGTGTAGTGCCTCTCAGAGGGGACAATGACCAGAAGGGACCATGACAGGTGCTCTGGGATGCTAGGCCTTTCTATTTCTTTATCTAGTTACACAATGAGTTTAGTATGCAAAAACTCAAATGCTGCACCCTTAGGATATGTGTATTTTTCTGTATGCATTTTATACTTTCAAAAAAATTTTTTTAACATTTGCCTCCACTGCTGATAAAAAGTCTGTGCCCACTCAGTGCCATGTACCAAGGGCAGCCCATACCACCTTACTCCCAGCCCTGAATGCCACTGCCCTACCTCAGGGTAACCACCTGTGGAGAGGGCACAGGTGCCAGATGCAAAGCATTCTCCTGCCCATGATCTCTTTCTTTTTTTATTTTTCAGTTTAGAGAGAGAGCATGCGAGAGAGGGAGGGGGCAGAGGGAGAGAGGGAGAAAATATTAATCGGACTCCATGCTCTGCATGGAGCTGAACGCAGGGCTCGTTCCCATGACCCTAGGATCATGACCTGAGCTGAATTCAGGAGTCAGACGCTTGACCGATTGAGCCACCAAGGTGCCCCTGAAAATACAATTGTAAAGAAATGAATCCTTAAAAGATTAATTTATTCGTAAGCAACTGAAACGAATGCTAGCAATTTATAGAAATTTCTAATTATTAGGCATACACCCATCATACCATACCATTTCAACCTTAGCAAAATTTATAAAACATACGCACAGTTCGTTTAAAATGCAAAGCATGTGAAAAAATGAAGTCCTCTGAAGTTCTGTACAGTTAGTTCTAAAACATCAAAATGACTTTCTTCAGACCATTATGCTGAGAAATAAGTTCTTTTTAAAGTAAACACATCCTCAAGACTACTTCTGTCAATAATGCTCCCTCCCACAGGTGGAACAAAGGGAATTCTTTAGGGCAATGGAACTCCTCTGTGTGAAACTGTAGTGATGGATCCATGTCACTATCTGTTTGTCCAAACCCCCAGAATGTACAACACAAAGAGGGAACCTTAATGTAAATGATACTTACAATTAATAACAATGTATCAATGTAGGTCCATCAATTGTAACAAATGTACCACAGTAATGCAAGATGTTAATAACAGGAAATTAGAGGCAGAGAGAGAGAAGGGAGGGAATACAGGGGAACACCCTATTAATCTTTCTATAAACCTAAAACTGCTCTCAGAAATGAAGCCTATTAATTAAAAATAAAATAAATGCTCCACCCCAGCTTTTAAGATTTCCACGTTTTTACCTTGCTGGTTTTTCAGGAAATCCCTCATTTAGAGCACAAAAGGAAAAAAACAAAAAAGGCTTCACACATCTTCAAGCATTTACAATTGTACGCACAAACATCTTTCACCCATTGTTAATGACTTCACAAACACCATTTAAAAAATTCATTATATAGAATGACTATCTTGGGGTGTGTGTGTGTGCGCGCGTGCGCGCTGGGCTGCCATACTGTTCTCCTGTGCAAGAAAATATAATGCAAAACGTATTCAAATAAAAGCAAGAATAAGGGTCGACTTTAATACCCGAGGGAGAAATCCGATCGATTGGGTCCATAAGAAAAGATGTATGCATTAGGTGCTCCCTAATTACGACTGCTTTGGTGGGCAGCAGCCTTGGTGAAACAGATGTTGCAGACCTATTAAAGAAGGGGTTTCAAACATCTGCTTACAATTTTAAGGCAATTGTAAATACAGCAGAGAAGGTCAATTGGGCCAATTAAGGCCAACGTGCAAATCCACCACTGCAAGTTTCTTTTCAAGCTTAGGTGAACTTGATTTTTTATGCTTCTATTTTCTTCAACCACAAAATTTTTTTTAAAGCACAGGAAATGGGTTTAATAACAACTTCTGTCTGTTTTGATTGTAGACAAATAGCAACAAATGGCAACAAAAATAGCAACAAACTTTCTGTTCCAGACATTAACTGCACACCTTTTTCTCCACCATGATGCCTGAATGATAATTCCACTTTGCTTCCCCTTTCCTTCCACCCTCACAGCTGCTGCTCAGTGCCTGGGGTCGGGGGAGGGGGGGGGTCTGCTGTTACAAGTTCCCAGGGAGGTGAGGAATAAGCAAAATGAACATGGGCAGGCGTCACTTCCAGAAAAGTCAGTACTGTGACATGCAACTTAGCACTCTTAGATGTGCTGACCTTGCAAGGGGGAGCATTTGCTATTTCTACCGTAGGCATCCTCTCCAGCCTTAGAGGGAAAATCATCAAGTTTATGACCAGCGAAACGGTGGCAAATGTTATTCTCCGTAATCTAAGTATGCAAAAACTAAAACTGCCCTACAGTATGACAAGTTCACACACATCAGAGGTACTACTGGGAGTACGCTTCTAGGAAATTCTAGGCCAGTGCTCCAAAGACTCAAGACTCCTGTGTACAACAGCTGCCCCCAGGGTGGGGCAGGTCAGCAAAGGGGAGGGGTGTCTACCTCAAACTCTACTACGTAATTTTTCTTAAAGCTGAAAGGTTAACAGTTTGATTTTTAGGATCACTAGGTAGGTATAAATGTCCAAGTACCCCAGGCATCAAAATAGCTTGCTTTGACAGGGATAAGAAAGAAGCCTGACCCACCTTCTTTCCCATGAGCTCAGAGTGATTGCCACTGGGCATAGTTGCCCCCCTCCCCATTTTTTTTTGGTGACCCAGACCACTGAATTATTCTCTTTACAGAGAAAGAAAAAAAGCAAGGTTAGACAAACCTAAATGCTGCACATTCAAGCTAAGTGACCTCAAAGTTTGTTTCCTCACCTACAAAATGGGAGTACTGCCACCTTCTAGAACATTACAGGTTGATACACAGTAGGCACTCAATAAGTGTTCGTTTCTCAAGGCTGTACACAGGAAGCATTCAATATATGTTGGTTTCTGTCCTCCTTCTGAGACCTTCAGGACCTATACCAAGCACTTGTATGTGGCCTGAACCCGCGTTCCCAACCAGGGAGACGATTCTCTTGAGTTTCTATGTGCTTCTTTGGGGGAAAGTCTATTCCATTTTTTCTGTTGTCCATGTTATGATTATTATATGCTTTGTTTTTGATGTAACGAAAAAGAGACTGGATTATGCAAACATGAAGTAAGTTCTAAAAAAAAGAATCCTTCAGTTAGTCGGATGGGAAGAAACAGCATTAAGAACAACAACAACAAATGCTGAAGGAAAGTCAGTATAACACGGAGAAACCGAAGTGAAAAAAGAACTTTCTCTTAAGTTCCCTTTCTACTTTTCAACCTTGAGGCTCGGCAGGCTCAGGTCTGAGCGAGAATAAAGAGCCGTGCTTGTCTAAACAACAGCTAAATCTGAAAGCAAACAGCTCAACTCCATGCGTTTCTTCAGCAACATTCCTGTCAATAAACCCCGTCTTTGCTCAGTTGGTCCGACAATGCCAGACTTAGAGCTGTCCGCTCATCCTCTGTCCAGCATGCCAAGGGATTTTCACAAGGCCATTCCAAGAACAGCTCTTGCAACTTCTGTAGCCTTTTCAAAACCACAAAAATCGACTTCATGTGGCTCACTGTTTCGGCCATCCAGCTTAAACTAATTTTAAAATCACCCCCCCCCCTCCCCTTTTAAAATAGTGATGGTCGGAACACCACCACTGCCACAATATAAAATGATTGTATTTTTCCCTTTGCCAACAAATTACCACAGTCTTGTAAGCGAAAAGCTTCGGGCTGGAACCTCAGGGGTGGGCAAAACTACCTGGGGTTCAGAATATACCAATGGCGCCAGATGCTGCCATTCTTTTTAACACTGAAATGAAAGCCTGGAGGGCAAAATTGCCTTTAAAAAAAAAAATCAAGTGCAGTACAGGACCCGGTGTAAAAAGTGATGGATTGGATAAAAAAGAGCTGGTAGTCACAGCACAATAAATCACGATCATCTGAGTTCCAGTAAAGATGCACGTCTATGAATCGTTTAAAAGGAATTTCATAGTGCCAACAGCATCAGCACAGAAAGTTCTAGTCAGCATGAAGAGCAGACATAAATACTAGCATCTTATTTACTATCCAAATAATTGGTCTCAGTTCGCTAGAACTGCAAATAGACTAAGTAACTGATATCCAAGTTACCTCCATACAAATTCTCAAAGGTCATTTTTATTCAAAATATCGCATATGGTAAAATTGCAAAAACCAAAGTAATATTTGGGTCAAAACTCCAAAGAGCCAGGATATCAGTGAGCTAGAAGGACAAGACCAGCACCTTCCTAATATTTTATGTTACAAGAACACTGGCTCTCTATTTCTGTCGACAGGATTTACTGTGTCCCCTTCCTGTTTTATAGCAGCAATACATAGTCACAGAAGAAATTTTAGAAACTTCAGAAGAATCGCAGAGAAGGTGGGGATGTCTCCCATAATTCCATCACTCCCCCCAAAATTGCCTTTAGTACACTCCAGTCAACTATTCTCTTCTTTAGATACATGCACAAACCTTTTTATTTCTTTCCTTTTTTAAGTAAGTTGGGTCATACTATGGCTATTGGTTTTTTATCTGATTTTATGCTTTTTACCTGTTATACAACAGTTACATCGATATGAAATTTAACCTCCTGTTCCTAAGCATGAGGCTGTCTCTGTGTTTGTGTTTACTGAAGACAGGAGCAATGAAATGTGTCCACGTCTCTCATAGACGTGAACACATTCTTGGGTTAAATTCAACAAACCGAATTGTCATGTCAAAGTACATGCACATTTTAAGACGTGTGTTACACCGGGCACACCGGAAAGGCTGTGTTAACTCTGCACCAACACGGTGTGAAATACCCATATTCCTACACCTTTGCCCAAATACCTTTTACTCTTCACGCTTTAACATGCAAAAGGTTTTCCGTTTTTATTGATAATGATATTCAGATGCTTTTCCGAACTTTCACCAGTCACCCGATTGCGTCCGTTGGGAACTGACTGCTTACTTCTTCCACTCCTTTCTCAATTGTGCAACTTTTTTTGTGTTCTGAAAACATGAACCCTCTGATTACTTTCTGTGTTCCAAATATGTTTTCTCCATCGGTCACCCATTGCATAGTGTTACTTGACATACAGAAATTTACTACTATAGAGAAACCTACCAACCTTTCCTTTTATCATTTTTCCTTGGATTTTTTAAGCTTCAAAAGAGCTCTCCTATCCCAAGAGCAAATAAACAATCTGTTTTACATATTGAACTAATATCGGGAGGGCACTGATTTTGATTGCAATGACTCAGAGGGCAAAGCAGAGTTAAGGAAAGAAAGAAGAAATCCCAGAGGAGCGAGAAAGAGGTGAGAAGGCTTCTAAAAATAACATTTGGCAGACATCGACTAAATGCAAGTCTAATTTGCTTCTTAGTTAATGAAGGAGAAAATGGAGATGGTGAAGGAATAAAAGGCCCATTCTAGAATGGTAATAATAAAATCCCCTCTGAAGACAATAACAACATTCTTGTTATACACGGAAATCTAACCCTAAAATAATACAGAATATATTGATATAACAGCACTGTGAATAAATTCCATTTAAGCTATGTTATTTTAACAATGACCCAGAAAATGTTGAACTAAAGTAGTTTGTTACATGCCCAGTTTGGGGAGGATAAAACCCACTTAGAAAACCACAGGTTCTCAGTAATGTACCTGGAAAAGGCCTCTTTGTCTGCAGTTAATCAATAATTGTGTGTCGGTGCGCTCCCTCATTATTGTTTATAAAGAGACTATACACAAATCTCTGTGCAGATACATATAAATTTCACCATTTCAGAAGGTAAAAGATCTAGGAAACTTCATCATTTTATCCAGCTGTTCAACATAATCATAATCTCATCAGAGTCCAACAGAAAACAATGACTTTGGCAGCTTTCGGCCAAGTCCCTGCACCTCCTTCCTGTGGGCAGAGGAGGTCCTGGGAGAGTCAGGGAGGGAGGAGGCCACAGAGACCAGAGACCCTCTGGTCCAGACTCTCTTTGGCTAGAGAGCCCACACAGCCTAGACCCCAGTGGGGAGACATGGGCAGGAGGGCCTAGCATCCTCCGGCCCCACCAGAGATGCTGTCATTGTGGCTCTCTCAGCCTCGGCCTCCGAACTTCCCCTTGCTTTTGTGAGCTACCCAAGGTCCAGCCTCCAACCCATTCCTTTTCTGGTCGTGAGACACAAGTCAATTTCTGTTGTCTGCAATCACCAACCCCAGCTTGTACAAACTCTGAAAGTCGTTTCTGACACAAATTAAAACCTACTTTGATGCAAAACATCCTCAGCCCTGAAGTATGCATACTCTATTAAAAAGCCACCTTGGGTAGGGTTTCCTGGGTGGCTCAGTTGGTTAAGTATCTGATTCTTGATTTTGGCTCAGGTCATGATCTCTTGGTTCATGAGTTTGAGCCCCGCATCGGGCTCTGCCGCTGACAGTGCGGAGCCTGCTTGGGATTCTCTCTCTCCCTCTTTCTCTGCCCTTAACCCACTCGCTCTGTCTCTCTCTCTCAAAAATAAATAAATAAACTTTAAAAAAAAAAAAAAAAAAGGCTACCTTAGGGGCACCTGGCTGGCTCAATCGGAAGAGCAGGCAACTCTTGATCAATCTCAGGGTCCTGAGTTCGAGCCTCACGTCGGGTACGGGGACTACTTAAATAAACAAACTTTAAAAAATAAAATAAATAAACAGCTACCTTGCTTCAGCTCTTTTTTTCCCCCCTGTACATCTTACAGGGTTTTATACTCGATTTTGTTCCTTTTGCTGTCTTTTCTTCATGCTCCACCCCCTCCCTAAAACGGGTCTGGTAGGAGAGGGAAGCAGAGAGAGCAGAGACAGAGGGAAAAGGGAAGTCAGTCACTTTCCATTCCTTTTCATCAAATATCTCTATGGCTGCAGCAGCTTCTTGTAGCTATCACTGTTAGAGACTTTACCTCTTCCTTTTCTATAAATATACTAGAGTGTGCCAGATGTGGATTTGCACCTTGATACATATGCATTCCCTCTGCATGCAATGAAGGGCTTGGAATGGAGAGTGGGCAGAGGGCACATGTGGCAGTAACCTCAGGGCAGCTCACCAACCGGGCCTCAGCACCCCTGCGTAGGGTCTGCTCTGTAGAACAGGTGTGTGCCCAGGCCTGCTGGACTTCCTCCCTGGCTGGGGAGTTGGGGAAAGCAGGAGAGACCGCACTCCCACCCTGCACCTTGGAGCTCCCGTCCCTCCCCAGGCTCGCAGGGACGTCCTGGCTCTTGGAGGCCCGCCCTGAGTCAGCACAGAGACCGAGCCCAGCCTCAGGAAGGCGCCACCACATGCTACACAGGAGACTGGACCCTGCACACGCCTTGTCAGTGCGCTGAGCCCCATGGAAGGGCAAAGGGAAGGGGGAGGCACCATGGGGGTGGGGGGAAAGGAACTGCACTGTGGTCACCCCTGGAGATTCTGGGACTGGGAGACAGCAGGGTGGCATCGGCCAACAAGTACTAAAGTCCTGGTTGAAGTCTTGCATTTTCTGTGTCCCTTCACCCCCTCCCCCCGACTCCAATGAGGGGCTGCCTATCCTGGGGCCCATTCCCCAAGTGGGCCAGGATGCAGGGGGAGGGGGAGAAGGTGACTACCTGGGACACCCCACCCTGAATATTTGGGCGTTGGCAGCTCCAAAGCCCCTGAAGGCAGGCTGGGGGGAAGGGGCAGTCCTGTGGCCACGGAGTGACAGGGTGGGCCAGGAACCATTCAGTCCTAAACCGGCTGTATTTTCTCCCAGCAGAAGCTTTTTTGTACATCCTCACCCCTACCCTCCTCCAAACACAAGACTATGGAGTAAAGAAAAATGTTCAACAATTAAGAGCTTTCTCCTTTTCAGAAACACATATTTGAAAATTGTAAATTACAAAAAGTAGAACCAAATTTATCACATGACTGGTATTTATTCCTAAGCGAATTTTAAAGCATTTTTTATTTTTTATTTTTTTTAGTTTACTTGTTTATTTTGAGAGAGAGAGAGAGAGAGAGAGAGAGAGAGAGAGAGAGGGAGAGAGAGAACACCCCAGACAGGCTCCACACTGTCAGTGAAGAGCCCGATGTGGGGCTCACACTCATGAGCCACGAGTTCATGACCTGAGCCGAAATCAAGAGTGGGACGCTTAGCCGACTGAGCCACCCAGGCGCCCCTGAAGTGATTTCTAAGCTAACACTCTAGCTCCAGTGCTACCCCACGAACCTCACTGTTGTTCCTACTGTGAAGATGCTTCTGAGGAGGTCTTCTTTTTCCTTAGCATTCTGTTAGGACCATCTGGAAGAAATCCCTGCCCGGTCTCACCTCTGAGAATTCTATTTTCATCTGACCGTCTCTTTATTTTAACCTGTGACATGTCCAACAGACCAGACTTTGCCCTTTACATTACCAGTTAGCAAATTTAAAGAAAAAAAAAGGTGTAACTCTGATAAGATAGGTAGGATGATCCTATAGGTTCCCTCCGGGTTCCCAAGACAACAGGCCACATGGGACTGGGGGCTCATCCCTCCTCTCGGCTTCCCGTGAGACCAGAGGCCTCCTCTCCTGGCAGAAAGGGCCACCCCTGCCTCTTGTGGACCCCAAGCCACCATGTGCAAGGTGGCTCCAGTGCATGGCTGTCACCTAGGATCCTACTGCTTGCTGCTACCTGCTGTCCCAGTGACAAGGGGGCTCTTACTTGTCCCATATGGAGTGAGAGCAGGAGGGGAACAGAGTCCTTCCCCAGAATGTACACCCACTTCATTCCAGCACGTGCCGGTACACCACTCCCCTGGGGACCAGAAGGATCTCGGATCTGATCCTTGGCTGGCAAATCTCCCTCTACAACCTGTGTCTTCTTTCTTTTTTTTATTCTTATTTTTTCTAAATGTTTATTTATTTTGAAAGAGAGACAGTGTGAGTGAGGGGGGGGGGGGGGCGGAGAGAGAGGAAAGAGAGAATCCCAAGCAAGCTCTAAGCTGCCAGTGGGGCTCACACTCATGAATTGTGAGATCATGACCTGAGCCGAAATCAAGAGTTAGACACTTACGATTAACCAACCGAGCCACCCAGCTGCCCCTCCTTTTTTTTTTAATGTTTGTTTTTGAGAGAGAAAGAGAGAGAGAGAGAGAAGTGGGGGAAGGGCAGGGAGGGAGGGGAACAACGGAGGATCCAAAGTAGGCTCCAAGCCGACAGCACAGAGCCCGATGACGCGAGGCTCGAACTCACGAACGGTGAGATCATGATCTGAGCCGAAGTCAGATGCTTAACCAACTGAGCCACCCAGGTGCCCTTACAACCTGTTTCTTAAGCCATACCCTGTGGCCTTGAGACCCCATCCACATCCCAGTGCACAGGGACCAGTCTGCCTGACAAGAACCTTGGGTACAGAGAGTCTTTATTTTGTGCTCCTTTTATGCATTCATACTCTTGCTGTAGGTGTTTCCCCAACCACCGTATGTCTCTGCCATTGCTTCTCCTTTCTGCCTCCCAATTTTAATTAGGATCTGATAGATTTTAGCATCCTTATAAATTGCCTTAAATAATTTCCAGGAAAGAGCGGGGTAGGAAGAGGAAGGGAAAGAAGGGAAGAGGAAGAAAAAACACAAGTTCTCTAACTTCCAAATGCAAGCGCAACTTTTTACATGTTCTTGTCTTTCTAGGACTCGGTGCATACAACAGCAAGATCCCTCACGGTTAATGAGGGATGGAAATGTCCTCAAATACAGTCATCTTCAAACTGAAGCCAAATATCTTTCCAAGAGGGCACGTAGGCAGATCAGCCTTAAGGGAAGATACCCCCAGAGCCTCAACGTGCTATATGCATTCTCCCCTAACACAAGTCTATTTGAGAACGAGCTTGGAGCCCAGGCACACGTAAGCTCTGCCTTTCAACCTCCTTTTAAACTACTCCCTCCCCCGCCACATGGTAAGGAAAGGACCACCTCTCTCTCACCCTCCCTGGATCTAACCAAGGCAGCCTGGGATGCAGAGGAGTAACAAAGGGGTAATGCGAAATACTGATGGCTGTAAAAAAGATCCTTTAATCAAACACCACAAAGCAGAGACCCATTATGATGAAAGTCTTATTTGGCTGAGTGGTTTGTCAATGAGGATTTGCTCTGCCAATTAGCTTAGGTACTTTCCCAAAACTGGAAGAAATAAGTCTGTAGCTCCAAGGTGTTTATGAAAGTTTATTTAAGGGGAGCCTGGGTGGCTCAAGCAGTTAAGTGTCTGACTCTTGATTCTGGTTTGGGTCATGATCCCAGGGTTGTGAGATGGAGTCCCATATGGGGCTCTGCATTGAGCGTGGAGCCTGCTTGGGATTCTCCCTCTCTCCCTCCCTCGGCCCCTCTCCCTAGCCCACACTGTCTCTCTCTTTAAAAAAAAAAAAAGTACATTGAAAACATGAGATAAAAATAAAAGCATTTTCTTTAAAAATATATACCATGTTCATGACGATGTAGTAAAAGTATTTCCACTTTCTCAACTATTTTTAAGTGGATTAAGCTAGGTGTCTCTAAATGATGCAATAATCAGTACAATAATAACAATTTGGTAAGTCATAATAGAGTCTCTCAGGTACCTTTGATAAATCAGGTGGTTTCCAGTTTTTTGCACTCGACAAAACTGATGGAGGACCTGAGTTTTTAACTAACAGATAAGTAAAAACGATTGAGGAGAAGGCAATGTAATTTTTAGCATATAACTTTAAGACATTTCAAAATGCTGAGTGACAATGCTATACAAAAAGAAAAAAAAATAAAACCCATTCCCATCTACCTTTTAAAAAATTTTTTTCTAATGTTTATTTATTTGTGAGAGAGTCAGAGCATGAGCGGGGGAGGGGCAGAGAGAGAGGGAGACACAGAATCCAAAGCAGGATCCAGGCTCCGAGCTGTCAGCATACAGCCCGACGTGGGACTCGAACTCACAAACTGTGAGATCATGACCTAAGCCGAAGCTGAACCCTCAACCCACGGAGCCACCCAGGCACCCCCACCCCCCATCTACTTTTTTATTTGAAGAAAGTTGCTCCTTGGTTACACACATTAAAAAGAAGAAAATTAATGCTGTCTCATTCTATCAAAAAGTCAAGTCCATTCACAAAAAACTGATTGAAACAAATGACCACGTTTCATTCAGAACTCTATTTCCAATAAAAATTTACTATGTTTGATATGTATTTGTCAAAATTTATAATGTATTTGTCTTTCATATATTGTAGACCATTAACCATCATAAGGAGAATTCAATCCAGAAGAATTTTTCTTCATCTTTAAAGCCTTATGATCACAGAAAATTCCACATTTTTGTGGCAGGGAAATATATTAGGGTGATCGATAAAAGACTTTCAAGCATATAAATGTGTTACGTTAGTATAAAATTCTAAGGGGCAACTAGAATGGCAATATGAGTTCTAGGAGATAAAATAACCTAAAAGTCTGACTAGTAAAGAGCTTCACAGAGTTTTAGGCCAGAAATAGGTACAGCATTTAGATTCACAGACAAATCTTATCAAGAGATTCTACTCTCTTGAACATCGACATTCATCCTATGTTGAAAATTATATCCTTTGCAACGATTTAAACTTTGGATGACGAACACCTGGGTGACTCAGTTGGTTACACCTCCAACTCTTGATTTCGGCTCAGGTCACAATCTCACGGCTCGTGAGTTCAAGCTCCACGTCGGGCTCTGTGCTGACAGTGCGGAGCCTGCTTGGGATTCTCTCTCCCTTTCTCTCTCCCCGACTCTGCCTCATTCGTTCTCTCTCTCAAAATAAATAAATCAATTTTTAAGAAATTAAAAAAAAAAAAACTTTGGATGAAAATTGTTAGATGTCAAAGTTAACCATGAGTAAGGGGATTTAAAGATTTTCAAAATTATTTTAGGGGTGCCCAAGTGAGAATTTAACAACCGAGGTATCACAGCATCCCATTCATTCCCCCACCACACAGACATATGCTCTCTGGCTCCCTCCCACCCGAGGCAGACAGACCCCAGGCACAGCGAGGGACGTTTAGAAGATGTCCCCATCAAAAGATAATTTATAACATGCCACAGTCGCAGTAAACATCAAAAGGAGGTGCAGACCGTATGGCTCCTCAGAGCTCTGCAGGAGTGACTTTTTGGTATTGCTCTGACAACGCAACATTTTAGAAGTGGAGCTTCAGCAGGCTCCTGGGGCCGTGGGGGGCAGGGAAAATCAGACAAAGAGTATTTATCCCTTTGATCATGTCTGAAGAAGTTACCAGCTTTCCTCCTGTTTCTAAGAGGATGGCCAATAATTTCAACAGTTCAGGGAGGAAAAAGCTTAATATGAGATACTAGCTGATGAAACCCTCCTCAGAAAGTCGACCCCACAGAAGAGGTCCTCTATGGATGCAGGACTGCCCCCTAGGGGACGTTTCAGAATACAATTTTTTTGGATTGTCACAGTGACTAGAATTTAGTGTTCAGAGGGCCGGGCACTCCTACTGCCCTGAGGACAGTGCACAATCAGATTCTCCCACCTGCTGAAACAAATTGTTAACGTCCTACTGGTCACGCACACAGATGAAAAACTTTTTCATAGTGATCTGCCATGAGAACCTGACTTTCTGTATAGTTTTATCATACTCTTACTTTCCCAAGGATGTTACCAGCATATAAATCAAGGGGAGACGGGGTAAAGTCCAAACAAAGTACCGAGATGTTTCCCATTATGTAAAATCACATCATCTGAGGCAACACCATTCGCGGTGTCTTAATTGCCAAGTGCAACACACCCTTATGAGTCTGTTGGGCACCATCACATGCATGATTTTATATACAGGTGCATCTAACTACCTCATTGTGTCTTCTCTAACACTCATATATGAACATATATTAAAATGCATGGTATTTTACTTTACTTCTGTTTTATTATATTTAGATTATATATATATATATATATATATTTTAAGTAATTTCTGCACATAATGTGGAGCTCGACCTCACAATCCTGAGATCAAGAGACACGTGCTCTACCGACTGAACCAGCCAGGCGCCCCCAGAATATTGTATTAATTTCCTAAGTTACATATGTAGATTGGTAATATAGTCTAAGAATTTAACTTTAAGAGGTTAAACAATAGCAATACAAAATATTTATTATAAAAAGAGGAATGGGCAAGAATGACCCTTTCACTTAGGCTGAGTGAAAGAAATCAGACACAAACAGCCAAGTGTTATATGATTCCATCTATATGAAACATCTAGATTAGGCAAATCTTTAGAGGTTGCCTAGGGCCGTGAAGGGGTGGGGGGAGGACTGCTAATGGGGTTGGGGTTTCTCTTTGGGGTGATGAAAATGTTCTAAAATTGACCATGGTGATGGCTACACACGTGTGAATATCCTAAAAACCACTGAATTGTATACTTTAAATGGCTGAATTGTATAATTCACATCCTATTATCTCAAAAAAGCTGGTTAAAAAAAACTCTGGTATGGGTCTAATTTGGTTGGAAACCACTAATCTATTTAGAGCTACTCACACAGCAAAGAGCTGCTGGAGAAAAGGCAGACCAGAACAGCGCACTGGGATTCCTGCAGTGTTAAAACCATGTCTGAAGGTACAGAACACTGCTGGTATTTCAACGGTGGACGGCTTTAGTTTTAAAGGACATACAAATGGCTATAATCATAGGTGAGACTTTCCAAAATAGAATCCGTCTCAGATTAGAAGGAAATACCACGGCTTCTCTGGTTCAGAAAGACATAACTAACACATACCATACTGAAAGTGGTCCTTTGAAACCCTCCAGAGCCAATTAACACTCCGAAAAAGCATTAAAACATAACCTGCTGTAGGAAGTATATCGTCAGGCAACGTAATACAGCCCCCACAGCAACAAAAGGAAAAATAGAAGGAAAAAAAAATATGTGAATGCCCAAATAGCACCCACCACCAATAATCACCTAGTTAAGAGAAAACCACATCTAGAGATCACGTTCCCTCACCTCTAGTTACGAGGTGGGTATGAGCCAGAGCATGAAATGGCTAATGTATTTTGAAATCAGAAAACTAGCTCAAAGGAACTAAGATTTACTAGCACGTGAAACCACACACACACACACACACACACACACACACACACACCCCACGTCCTTCTCCCTGGTAGTGTCATACTGTGATTACCTTAAATGTATTTATTCACTGATACAGGCAGTTCTCACTCTGCGTGGTACATGAGAACTGAACCGCATGCATACAGGAACCGTGTCCTCACAAACCACAAGGTCACTGCTCCAACATACACAGGTTTCAGGTAACACGGTGCCGTGCAAAGTCAGGAACGAAACAGGTCAACTGAAATAGGTTGGCTGATGTTTTTAAGCCTTTGCTACCACGGAAACTCATGTAACAACTTGTCTCGGGATGGCCTGTCTCTGGTTCAGTGCGGCCATCTCCCACTCAGGCACCCAACGTATGCCAGTTCTACGTTAGTTGCTTCAGCAACAAGAAAATGAACAACCTTTAGATGCTTTGTCCTTCCCTTTCTGTCTGTCTGACCCTATCCCAGAGCTGGAGACAGTAAGGCAGAAGGCAGGAGAGAGGTAGGAGAAATACAGAGACCCTCTGTCTCCTTGCTACACCCCCTCATCACTAGTCCTGTTCCCAAGAGGCCCATAAAGATTCATGTTTGTGTTGTATCTGTGCGTTCATGAGGGAGGCTGGCCCAGCTATGAGACCAGCCAGTCGGGGCAAGGCCTTATAGAAACAGTGAGCTATAGTGCCAAGGCCCTGGCCTTGACCCCCTTTGCTCACCCACCCCAAACCTCTAGGGCCCTCCCCGGGGCTCCCCAGATTCTTAGAGCTGGCTCCATGTTGGCATCTCGGGGACCATGTTCTGCTTGCTTCTACAAGCTCCCCTTGTCAAAGCAGAGTGGCCCTGATTTCTCCACAAAAGCCTAGTTCTTGGCTTGCCATGATGTAGCTTGGGGCCCTGTTTCTTTTTTAAAATCTTATTATATTTTAAACATTCTCACTAAATATTTCAAGTCATCAAAAGTTTCTATTAAAAATCCCATTTGTTGGGGTGCCTGGGTGGCTCCATCAGTTCAGCGTCCAACTCTTGATTTCAGCTCAGGTCATGATGCCAGGGTTGTGGGATCGAGCCCTGTGTCGGGCTCCATGCTAAGTGTGGAGCCTGCTTGGGATTGTCTCTTCCTCTGCCCCTTGCCCCCACTCGCACGCTCTCCCTCTACTTAAAAAAAATTTATTTTGGGGGCGCCTGGGTGGCTCAGTCAGTTAAGCATCCGACTTCGGCTCAGGTCATGATCTCACAGTCCATGAGTTCGAGCCCCGCGTCGGGCTCTGGGCTGACGGCTCAGAGCCTGGAGCCTGCTTCCAATTCTGTGCTTCCCTCTCTCTCCGACCCTCCCCTGTTCATGCTCTCTCTCTGTCTCAAAAATAAACTTTAAAAAAATTTTTTTTCTTTAAATTTATTTTTTAAAATCTCATTTGTTGCCCCTCAACTTAAGAAGCCTTATTTCATCATAAGCATGACTAAATATCCTGTTTATTGTCTTCTCTTTTCTCGGGTTTTTTTAATAGTCAATTCTATTAACTCCAGTTAATCCATCTGGAGTCTATTTTGATGTATCTCCCCAAATCAGAGAATTCCAAAAGTAGCTACTGGCTAAACATTACTTGAAATATAAAGTTGGGACTGTCTCCCTAACCACCAGGACTTGTTTCTAAGAGGAACCACTATTGGTAAGATTGAGGTTGGAAAGATCAATCTCTTATTGAAAAAACAAAACAAAAGAAAACAACACGGGACTGAGGGGAAACCATCAAAACAGCTTCAGATGTGTTTTCTCAATGCATCCGCTCATTCAACAAACATTTGCTGAGGCCCTCCCTTACCCGGACTCGAGGAATACGGCAGTAAACTCCCTGACCTTGAGAGGTTTAAGTTTTGGAGGGAAAGAGAGAAGATAAACAAGGGCAGGGGGTTAGGAAGAAAGGAAGGGTAGACAGGGGTCCCTGGGGTGGGTTGGCACCTGCTGTCATCAGGGTGGCTTGGGGACATCCGAGCAGAGAGTCAAAGGGAGTCAGAGCAGGCCATGTCCATGTGCAGGCAGAGCTTCCAGTGGAGAACAGCACATGAACCACACACCAGCCATCTAATGCCCACTTCCCAAGTGAACCCCCTCACCAACCCTCCTCTCTGACCCTCTCCAGGCTCAGGATGTCCGCAGCAGGCTTTGTGATCTTCCCACACCCTTAAATCACCCCTTGTTGGCCTTGAACTTCACTGTCTCTTGCATTCTTCCTCCCATGAAACTCTGGCTTTTCACAGTTTCGGGGCCTGACCTTGAACCCACAACTGCCCCCTCAGATTCCCTACAGACACGTACATGGTCCACAAATGCAGGGTAACAAGGGGACAGCTGCCATCTTGCTCTTTTGCTCAAGCGGATTGAAACTTCACATCAGCAGGACTGAGGATTTTCTTTTTTCGTGTTTATTTATTTTTGAGAGAGAGAGAGTGCAAGCAGAGGAGTGGCAGAGAGAGAGGGAACAGAGGATTTGAAGTGGGCTCCAAGTTGACAGCAGAAAGCCTGATGCGGGGCTCCAACCCACAAACCGTAAGATCACGACCAAGCCCAAATTGCACACTCAAGTGACTGAGCCACCCAGGTGTCCCAGGACTGAGGATTTTATTTTTACCTTTTGATCTCGAATGTTTGTCTCGAAACTGCAGTTGGCAAGGCATTACTGCGCAGTGCAATGACTTCCCTGTGTAACTGCCTAACACCCTTTGCATTTCATACAACTGTCTTTAAAACAGGTTGCCTTGTGTGTGAAGAGCAACCAACTACAAACCCAACATTATCCCTCAACCTTTTGAATACAGTTTATACTGAAATTGTAAGGATTTTGTTTTGTTTTGTTTTGTTTTAAAATTGTAAAGATTTTGAACAAGGAATGTGTAGTGTCCAAGTTGGGCTTCTTGAAACCACCTTTCCCAGATGTGTTCCTGGGGAAGTCTCCATCAGGACCGTTGCTTAAATGCTGGTGTTCTAGCACAGTGATAGGGAGATGGGGAAGGTGGTCTAGCAATCTTCAGTCATGCCATGGAGGCTAATGGCTGCCTTGGGGACAACACTGACCCTCATCTTATCCTAGAATTGTTCCTTACAGGTCACATACTTATTGAACCAATATTTATCCAGAGCCCAGTACATGGCAGGATACAGGTCAGAATTAGCAGGACAAGAATGCACAGGTATCCTTGCACGCGGGCACACAGGTACCCTGTAGGTAGTACGTGTTGGGGGAGGGGCTAATTTTCATTGACACCTGCTCTGTCCCTAGTATCAAATTTACTGTTTGATTTCATCTTATTCTGTCCAAGTAGGCATTATTATTTCTGATTTTTCAGATGAGGAAACTGAACAGAGAGAAGTCATGTAACTTCCCCAAGGTCACCCAGGTAGTAAGCAGTGGAGCTGGACTCAAACCAGGTTCATCAGACTCTAAAGCCACACCCCTCTAGGGAGCCACGCCCCTCCCAGACGCAATGCTCCTTCCCCAAACAGGCCACGTAAGACAAGGTTTGAATTAATGAAGTGGGGAGGCCTAGTCAGACCAAGATACAGGGAAAACTGCTGACGTTTCTTTGTTATTAAGATCCCCAAGCCCAACTTTTCTTTGGAGACGTTCAAATTTTAATTTAAGCTAGGACTTCCAACAGTACGCTAAACAACAGTGGTGAGAGTGGACATCCCTGTCATGTTCCTGACCTTAGGGACCTCAGTTTTTCCCCATTGTGGATGATATTAGCTGTGGGCTTTCCGTATATGGCTTTTATGATGTTAAGGTATGTTCTTTCTATCCCGACTTTCTTGAGGGATTTTATTAAGAAAAGATGCTGTATTTTGTCAAATGTTTTTTCTGCATCGATTGACAGGATCGTATGGCTCTTATCCTTTCTTCTATTAATGTGATGTTATCACATTGATTTGCGAATACTGAACCAATCCTGCAGCCCAGGAATGAATCCCACTTGATTGCGGTGAATAATTCTTTCAATATACTGTAGAATTCGATTTGCTAGCTATTTTTAATTGAGGAAAATACGCCATAATGCTCATTCAGTTATTATGTAAGTCCAAAAAAAAGCCAAATTGCAACTTTCACTTTATTTTAAAAGGAAAAGTGGCTGAAGAAACAGGCAATAAAAGGGAAAATGATTTCTCTTAGAAATTCACCTGATACAGGGATTGTTGCATTTTTTAAACCATGTCTACTTTAGACACGGCACATGTGGAATGATAGATGCTGTGTATGAATGGAAACAAGTTTAGAGTAATAAATGTTTCCCAGTGTTAAAATAAACACCTCAGCGGTTCAGGTTCTGGCCAGGCAATTTCTCCACAGTGGGAAGTACTTATCTACTTTAACACTTTGCTACTTAGAAATTATCACTCAATCAATTACCATCCACATGGGTTTATTTTTACAGAGAGCTTCAATAAAATGAGTGTGAAAATAAGTTAAACACATTCTATTCATTTTCTCAATTTTTCACCTCTCCCAATGGTGGATATGTTGACAGAAAAATTACTTCATTTTATTTCAGCAGACATTTATGGAATGCTGACCAGGTTCTGTGCTAAAGGCTTGGAGACAGGATATGACAAAGAGGAATGAAATGTGGTCCCCCGTCGCTCAGGAGTGCGTATAACCTACCTTGTAACGTGGCTGTGCCTCCACAGCCCAAATGGAGGCAAAGGCAAGAAAATTCTGGACCCAACAACCTCAACAGAGCCCCCTGTACCTCCACAAACCCAAACCCTCTGCGCTCTGCCTAGATAATCTCCCAGTGAGTGGTTATTATATACCTGGCACACTGCTTACAGCTACTTTCAGATACGGAAATACTTTTTCATCAAGAGGTACCTACTGGATTGTATTTTATTTTTTTATTTATTCCTGAGAAAGAGAGAGAGAGAGAGAGAGAAAGCGTGTGCATGAGTGGGGGAAGGGCAGAGAGGGGACAAGAGAGAGAAAATCCCAAGCAGCCTCTGCACTGTCATCACAGAGCCCCACGCGGAGCTCGATCTCATGAACCGTGAGATCAAGACCTGAGTCAAAATCCAGAGTCAGATACTTAACCGACTGAACCACTCAGGTGCCCCTAGATTTTATTTTTAAAGAGTACCTACCTGTTAGTCACTTCTGACATATGCTTCTGAATTTGTACACCACTTATTTCTTTTAAATAACAGCTTCACTGAGATATAATTCAAATACCATCAATTCATCCCTTTTAAACTGTAAGATTCAGTGGTATTAATATATTCAGAGTTGTGCAATCACCACTACTATGTAATTCCAGAATATTTACATCACCCCAAAAAGAAATTCCCTACTGATTAGCAACTGCTCCCCAATCCCTCACCTCATCCCCTAGCAACTCCCCATTTACTTTGTGTCTCTACGGACTTGTCTCTTCTGGACATTTCATATAAATAAAACCATACAAAACATGATTTTTTGTGTCTGGCTTCTTCCACTTAGCATAACATTTTCATGGTTCATCCATGTTGTATCATGCATCAGAACTTCGTTCTTTGTTATGGCTCAATAATATTCCGCTGTACAGATAGACCACGTCTTGTTCATTGATTCATCCATTGATACGGATCTGGGTTGTTTGGCTACTGTGAATAGTGATGTGTGTGCCCAATTTCTGTGTGTGCACAAGTTTTTATGTTTCATTTTCTTGGGCGGATACATAGCAGTAGACTGGCTGGATCAGTGGTAACTCCGTGTTTAATCTTTTGAGACTGACTGTCTCCCAGACAGCTGCCCCATGTTACATTCCCACCAGCAATGTACGAGGGTTCCAAATTCTGCACCTCTCACGATCTGCCTTTTTTTGGTTTAGCTGTCCTAGTGTAACTGAAGTGACATCCCCCTGTGGGACCACTCATCTCTAAGGCAGTCAATATCATGTTCTTCTGGAGTGGAGAAAGGAATATCTGTCTTGCTGGAGGGTGAGAGGTCTCTCCCTCCAAGCTCCAAAAGCTTGTGCCCAGCCTCCCAACTCTGGTCAATTACTATCCCACCAAAGCAACCATTGTCTCTGGTTGTTTAAAGGAATAAAGATGTGTATGTGTTCAGTTAGGTATTTTAAACAATTTGAAATATTGTTGTGATCTTCCCATCAGGTGAAGACTAAATTTCTCCCCCGCCCCCTGGTGCCTTCTATGCAACACGTAAGCTGAGCACAGGCAGCGTGCCAGGCACTGTTCTGAAGCACTCTTATGACTACCGTAAGGTAGATATTCTTTCTCTAATTTACAATCCAGAAAGTGAAACAGAGAAGTTAGACATTGCTCACCCTGCCTCAGTCACCCGTGGAGTGAAGTCGGGTGTCGGGTCCTGGACAGCCCATCTCCACAGCCCCAAGGAATGACAATGAGCCACTGACTCTCACTGCTAATTCCACGGGCAGATGTAACTGTGCAATTCAAGAGCCAGAAACAGGCGCATAAGGGAGTGAAAATGCGGGATGCACAGAATGGGGTAATTCTCCAACCCTTTCCTGATATCCAAAAAGCTCATCTTGTTTGGGCCTTCCTTCAAAAAACTACAGGATGGGGGTACCTGGGTGGTTCAGTCAGTTAAGCGTCTGATTTCAGCTTCAGGTCATGATCTCAAGGATCGTGAGTTCGAGCCCCGCGTCAGGCTCTGTGCTGACAGTTTGGAGCCTGGAGCCTGTTTCAGATTCTGTGTCTCCCTCTCTCTCTGCTCCTCCCCTGATCGTACTCTGTCTCTGTCACTCAAAAATCAATAAACATTAAAAAAAATGAAAAAAAAATAACTACAGGATGGAGGTTGGAAAGGGGTAAGAATAGAGGTGAAATAAAATCAGCCACATGGTGAGTGATAAATACACTGGTGTTCACTAGGATGTTCTGTCTGCTTCTGTATATGTTTGAGATGGTCTATGCTAAAAAGTAAATTATAGTCTCAAAATATCTCCCTTGAAATACTTATGAATCACAAAGGGAAAAAGAGTAAGCCTACAGCACAGAACATTGGCAGCCACCACCCTAGCCTGGTGGTCAAGGTTAGCATCATGTAACAGACATCACGTACCCAGATGATGCACCAAAAAGAGGCTATCTCCTGTGATACTCATCCCCAGAACGCACAAGCTCCATCTAACCATGAGAAAACATCAGACAGACCCAAACTGAGCGACACTCTACAAAATACCTGACCAGTAGTCTTCAGAAGTGTCAACGTCATGAACGACAAGCGACCACAGAGGAATTGTCACAAATCGGAAGAGACCAAAGAGACATGACAAATAAATGCAAGGTGACATCCAGGATTGGATCTTAAACAGAAGAAAGACATCAGTGGAAAGACTAGTGAAAACAAGTAAGTTCTGCAACACCGGTTAACAGTTGTGCAGAACGGAGCTAACGCTGCCTCTTATGCTCTCCTCAGAAAGATCTTATGCTACCAGGGGGTCCTGGACTGGCTCTGGGAACTTGGATTTGGGGAATATTCTTACCATTTCCTAACTGATAGGGTGGCTTACGGTGCCTACACTGTCTGTTCCAACAATATGGTTTATGCTGAACATTTTCTTTCCTTCTGGGAGTCTAAAATTTTCAGAAGAGCCAAGCCAAGGGTATCTACATGACCCGCCCCCAATAAAAACCCTGGGCACTGAGTCTCTAATGAACTTCCCTGGTAGACAACATTTTGTATCTGTTGTCACTGCTCCCTGCTGGGGGAACTCAGTGTGTCCTGTGTAAGCCTATGGGAGAAGACACTCGGAAGTCTGCACACAGGCTGTGCCCACACCTTTCCTTTTTGCTGATTCTGCTTGCTATGCTTCTGCTGGAATAAGTAATACCCATGAGTAGGCCTGCGTGTCCTGTGGGTTCTCCTAGTAAATCAGAGGGAGTGGTCCTGGGAACCCCCCCAACATAATAACTGTACCAAGGTGAATTTCTTGGCTTTAAAAAAAAAAAGTTTCATTTATTTTTGAGAAAGAGTGTGAGCAGGGGAGGAGCAGAGACAGAGGGAGACACAGAATCCAAAGCAGGCTCCAGGCTCTGAGCTGTCAGCACAGAGCTCGACACTGGGCCTCAAACCCACGAACCGTGAGATCATGACCTGAGCCGGAGTCAACAGCCCAACCAACTGAGCCACCCAAGTGCCGCTCTTGCTTTTGACGAAGATACTGTGGTTTTATCAGATCTTAACATAAGGGGATGTTAGGTGAAAACTTTAGAGGAATTCTGGTTTTGCATAATCCACAATTATCTCAAAAAACAAGTGGTTAAAAAAATTAATTCTACTTTTTCTTACTCCACCAGTAATTCATGGCTATGGGACAAAATTTGGAAAATACAGGAGAGCGTAAAGAATAAAACAAAAATCCCTAAGAATCCTCCCTTTCCAAGAAAAAACGTCAATTATAAAAACAACAACGACCCTTCCGCTAATGGATTTCTCCTCCACCAATCGCCATCCCCAGAAGGCCACGGAGAAATAGTTTGGGGTGACGCTACAGCAACGGCTATGCGCAAACAGGTTTTAGTAAAACTTCGTCAAATCTGATGGGTCTCACCAGCTTCAGACAACATACTTCAGCTGTGGATGATAACCTGACCCCCTCCTTTTACCAATAAAAATTTTGTCTGAAATTCATGATGGAAAAATGAAATGTCAACCAGCAGAGCATACGTATAAAGATGCTACAGCAAACTGGGGTAGGTAGTAACATAAAACAACATTTTTTTTTAAGTTGATTCTTGTGCCAGAAAACAAGGAATAGCTCAAGACTTGGTACAGCTCTGTCAAAGGACAGAGGAATTATCTTGACGGGGAGACCACTGGGCAAATCTGGGACACTTTGTGCACCGAAATAATGACATCTAAGGCATTACAAGCCCTTGGACGAAGTAAAAATCTGCACATTTGTACAGACATGAATAAATGAACGAAGAACAAGAAAAGCTATTTCTTATACAGAATATCAACAAACACCCAAGGAATGAAAGAGAAACTCGCCATTTTGCCACCTGATTCCTCCAAGAATCATAATAAAAGTGTGGAGTGAAAGTTTAGAACAGCCTCAAAGCATCTCCCTCACGGGTTACGTATTTATTTATTACAAAAGGAAAATGGGGATCTGTGTTCGCAGCCTCAGCAAGGGATGAAAATGAGCCTCACCGGTGCAAGGCAGCTGGTGTTCTGAGCCCCCTGATGGGCTGCTCTGAGGACACACATCGCATAGGTTGTGTGGCCGTCCCAACATGCCTGAATCAAATCCCATATTCTTCGCAACGTCCACACCAGGAAGACAAAGGCAGGCTGGGGTAATGCTCCAGATTACAGGAGATTCCAGAGACACAGCAAAAAATGGAAAGAGTGATCCTGAAAAGGGGGGGGGGGGGAAGGACCACAGAGGACGTAACTGGGACAAGGGGCACCATGTGAAGGCACACTGTTAGGTAACAGCATTGTACCAACATTAAATGCCCAGAGTTCTACGACTGTGCTGTTGTTACATAAGAGAAAGTGCTGTTCTTAGCATTTAGGGGCAGGAGGACAAGATGGCTCAGAATACACACACACACACATGACAGATGTGTACTTATTTATTCACTGAGTGAAAAAGAGAAAGCAAATGTGGCCAAATGCTAGCAACTGGTGAATCTTTATGCTTATCTTTATTTCAAAATGTAAAGGTTAAAGGACTCCCACAAGCATCGCCAAATGCAAATGCAAAGCAAGGAGGTCCTCAAGAAGGTCACAGGAGACCCTGCAGCCACACCACATCCCTGCGCAGGAGCACAGCGGCAGCACAGGGGGAAGGAGCAGCTTGCCAGACAGGGCTGGGGCACTGGGTCCAGCACGGAGCCACACGATGGAGAACTGTAAGCATCAAGTACAGCTGCATGTTAACTAACTGGAATTTTAATTTTTTTTTAATGTTTACTTTTTAAAAAAATTTTATTTATTCTTGAGAAAAAGAGAGTGTGAGCAGGGGAAGGGCAGAGAGAGAGGGAGATACAGAATCTGAAGCAGGCCCCAGCCTCTGAGCTGTCAGCACAGAGCCTGACACCCACAGGACTTGAACCCACAAACTGCGAGATCATGACCTTGAGCTGAAGTTGGGACGCTCAACTGACTGAGCCACCCAGGCACCCCTTAACTAACTAGAATTTAAATAAAAACTTTTAAAAAATTGTCGGGGGCACCTGAGTGGCTCAGTCAGTTGAGCGTCTGACTCTTGATTTTGGCTCAGGACGATGGTCCCAAGGTTGTGAGATCAAGCCCCGTGTTGGGCTCTGCACTGAGCGTGGAGTCTGCTTGGGCCTTTCTCTCTCCCTCTGCCCCTCACCTGCTCGTACTTGTTCTCTCTCTCTCTCTGTCTCTGTCTCTCTCTCTCAAAAAAAAAAAAAAAGTGTCAAAGACAAAAGGGATGAGAAGGCATGGGGCTCCCGCCTTGAGAGGCCAGCTCCAGCTGCTAGCAAAAGCCACACTGGCCATCCGGGAGGAGACATGGACACTAGCAGAAGGAGAGAGGGGCACGGCCATCATTCCTCCGGACCAGCAGGGAGGCCCCGGTCTGGAGACGCCTGTGACTGAGACCTGCATCACCAGACGGACTGTGCACCCTCAGGCAGGAGGGTAGGGGCGAGGGAGGCATAGTTACTTGTAAGCGATGAAGCTGCCTACCTTCTCTGGCCTCATTTTCCCCACGTGTACAGTAAAAGGGAGAGGGAGGTGCCGGAAAGCCCCTCAGTACATCTAAGCGCTCACTCAAGATGTCTTCATTTGCTGACTCCCGCAAAACTGGGAAGCAGGCCAAAAAAGGAGGATGCCCTGGGATCCGTGCAAGAGGGGACCCAACAGAAGAGACACAAAGTATAGTGCTAGGGTGGTGGCAAAGGGGACGTCTCCAAATAACAATGGTGCAGCAGCCTACAGGAAGACTGCTGGAAGGCAAAACTAAAACCAACAAATGCAGTTAAGCATTTAGGAAATAACTTTGGTAAGTTTCATTAAGAGCGTGTGTGTGCGTGTGTGTGTGTGTGTGTGTGGTGTGTGTGTGTACAATTCAGTGGTTTTTAGCATATCCTCAACGTTACACAACCACCATCACTACATAATTCCAGAATTTATTTTGAAGTTTATTTATTTATTTTGAGCGGGGAGCAGACAGAGAAGGAGAGAGAATCCCAAGAGGCTCCATGCCATCAGCAAAGAGCCCAACACGGGGCTCTATCTCACAAACCACAAGATCACAACCTGAGTCAAAATCAAGAGTCAGACGCTCAACCGGCTGAGCCACCCTGGCGCCCCTAATCCCAGAATATTTTTATAAACTGCCCTCAAAATAATCCCATACCCATTAGCATTCAATCCCTGTATCCCATCCCCCAACTGCCAACCTCTGGCAACTACTAATCTTACTTTCTGTTTCTACGGACTGGCCTATTCTGGACATTTCATATAAACGGGATCATAACAATGTACAGTCTTTGGTGACTGGCTTCCTTCACTCAGGTAATGTTTCAAGTCCAACCATGCTGTAGCATGGATCAGTGCTTCATTTCATTTTAGGGCCGAATGATATTCCATTGTATGGATAGACCACATTTCATTAATGCATTCATCTACTCATGGGCACAGGGTTGGTTCCACCAATTGGTTATTATGAATAATACTGCTATAAATATCCACAGTGCAAGTTTTCGTGCAGACCTATGTTTCATGTCCCTTGGGTAGATATCTAGGGGTCCAAATGCTGGGTCCCATGGTAACTAATTATTTGAGGAACTGCCAGTCTGTATTCCAAAGCCACTGTACCATGTTCCGTTCTCATCAGAAGTGTAGGAGGGTTCCAATTTCTCCACATCCTCACCCACACTTGTTATGGTGTATCTTTTTTACCATAGCCATCTACAATGGTGGGTGTGAGGCTGTGTCTCCTTGTGGTTTTGGTTGGCAGGTCCCTGATGGCTAATGATGTTGAGCCTCTTTTTGTGTGTTTATGAACAGATCTATCTTCCCTCACCAGACTTTCTAAGATTTTATGTATTCTTTCAAATTGCACATTCTGCCAAACGTTCGGCACCCGTGTCCCTCACTCTCCTGGTTCCCTGTGCTTCCGCGCCTCACCGCCACAGCCTGGGAGCCTCACAGAACCTGCAATCTCAGCTTTCAGTCCTGGAAGGGGATGAAAGAAGCTCTAATCAAACACTTATACATTTGACAGACAAGAGAAGGAAGCAGAGGCAGGGCTGGGTGGCTTGCCAAAGCAAAAGCAACTCAGTGATGGATGAAGTGAAGCCCCCAGGTCTCTGGACTATTCTTTCCACCAAGCCAAGCCACGCCCCTAAGTCAACACTTGCCATTTCTTAACTGCCGCAAATTCCCGAAACCCCAGGAGCCAAAAACGTTCATGCAACCATAATATGAGTGCTCGTTATTCCCCCGGGCCTGATGTGGCACCAGCAGAACACGAAGCCCGTCCCTGGGTGTGCACAGTCAGTGCGGAGACGTGGCACACGGGCGCCGGCGTGATGTGGACACGCAGAAGGGTCTAAGGACAGAGCTGCTCACTCTACCCGGAGACGCAGACCAGGCGTCCAGAGTAGAGAGCTGACAGATCCTGCCCAGTGGGCTCGGATCAGACAGGAAATAGTGGGGAAGACATTCAGGCAGTGGGAACAGCACATTCAAAGATCCAGGTTCAGGACAGAGCAGGTGTTTTAGTGAAGCTGAAGGAAGTAGCAGGGTCACCGGCAGGGTCGAAGGCAGACCCAGGGCTGAAAAGAAAGGTTGGAGCCAAGTGGTGGAGTCTTCCCGGTCATGCTACGGTCATGCTACAGTCACGCTACGGTCATGCTATGGGCTGGGCTTTTGTGGATCAGGAAATGCAGACCTTGCGAGTTTTTGAGGAAGGAAGGGAAGTGATCAGATGTGCACTTAAAGAGATCACTCCAGGGGCACCTGGGTGACTCCGTCGGCTTCAGCTCAGGTTATGTTCTTGAGGTTCATGGGTTCGAGCCCCGCATCAGGCTCCGTGCTGACAGCTCGGAGCCTGGAGCCTGTTTCAGATTCTGTGTCTATCTCTCTCTGTCCCTCCCCCGCTCGTGCTCTGTATCTCTCTGTCTCAAAAATAAATAAACATTTAAAATTTAAAATTAAAAAAAAAAGAGATCACTCCAGTGACTGCATCACAGAACATCATACAGATTTTTCTTCAGCAGAGTTATGAAAATTAAAAATTGCTATAAAACAACACATAAACTTGTTCAAGATTCTCTTTGTATTACTTCTTCTTGGAGAAGTTTTGCCGCTCAAGACCAAACAGCTCATTTCAACCCCCTACCAGGGGCTTAAGAAATGCTACTATGACTTGATGAACCCTGCTGTATGTCCCAAAACAGTGCCCTTCTAAACATCAGCTCGTGTATATCACCTTAAAAAGTTACAAAAAACTGTGTCTTGCATATTTTTAAGTTGACATATAAAGGTTTTCAATCTAAGCTTGACAGTTGCCAAGAATGGAATTTGACTTAGGGTAGACATTGATATTTTAAATAAAACCATTACATCACTCTTTTAAATGTATTCAGAGAAATCAAAGTACCACAAAAACGTGTTGCCCAGCACCATCTATTTAAAAAGTACATGAACAGAGGTGTCTGGGTGGCTCAGTCGGTTAAGCATCCAACTCTTGATCTTGGCTCAGGTCATGATCTTGGCTCAGGTCATGATCTCACAGCCATGACATTGATCCCATGTCAGGTTCAGCACAGAGCATGGAACCTGCTTGGGATTCTCTCCCTCCCTCTCTCTTTCTCTTTCTCTTTCTCTCTCTCTCTCTCTCTCTCTCTGCCCCTCCCCTGTTCATGCTTTCTCTCAAAATAAATAAACTTAAAAAAAATACATGGGAAAAAAGTGGGGGGGGGGACACCTGGGTGGCTCAGACAGTTAAGGGTTCGACTTCGGCTCAGGTCATGATCTCACGGTTTGTGGGTTTCAGCCCCGCATCGGGCCCTGTGTTGACAGCTCAGAGCCTAGAGCCTGGAGCCTGCTTCGGATTCTGTGCCTCTCTCTCTCTCTCTCTCTCTCTCTCTCTCTCTCTGCCCCTTCCTCTCTCTCTCTCTTTCAAAAATAAAAAATGAACATAAAAAAAATTTTTTTAATAAAAATTAAAAAAAAAAAAAAGACCCTCACTCCCAGGCACACATTTTGCAGACTGCAGGGTCTACCACTCTGGTTCACCCTGGAAAGGAGGCTTTTGTCCAAGAAAGGCCAGGGAAGCCAGAATGAAGCAAAGTCAGAAAAGGGTGAAAAGCTAAAAAGACCAGGAAGGGCTTTTCAAAAAAACTGAGCACTCTGCCACCTGCCCCAAGGAAGTGCGTGAAATGAAGGCGTCCGCCCTCCTCGACTGTCTCCTGGCCAGCCCCCGTCTCTCCCTGACTGCGCTCACAGAATCTCTTCCTTCTTTGCACAAGGTGCTTGCTGTTGTGGTTTTGAAAGCAAAGGGCCATCGTTGCACCCCAGTTTTTCCAAATGAATAGTGAATGTGACAGAGCGTTCTGACCATTCCATCTCCACCATGCTGATACGGTCCCAGAACTCAAAATTATTCCCTATCACGTGCCCTTTATATGACATCAGTTACCACACAAGTTTTTAATACACAGTCAGCAGATGGCCCCAGGAACTTCCCTTATATCTCACATCTGGTATTGTACTCCATATAAGGTGCTGAGTCCGATTTTTTAATAAAAACATGGCCTGAGCTTGTAAAAGTTCAAGTAAAATATACCTCTAAAACTGCTGTATTTAATTTCCAGTCATGAAAGTCTAAAATTATTGTAAAATAATACTCAACCTTTTTCATAGATCCGTTCAATGGAGCTTAAAACTACTTTCCTTTCAGAAAGGAAAAGAGCTTCATAACTAACAGCTTCTTGAATTCACATGTGTTATCTTACTTTTGTGAGCCTGAATTGTATAAATTTTATAACCTTTCAATCTGTACAAAATTAGTTTGGTTAGTAGCGCAGAGTAATAAGGCACTGAAGTTTCTGGATAGCAGCAGGGGGAAGGGACGGGGAAAGAGAGAAGGCAGGAATGTTGAAAACGGAATCAGATCGATAACGTGAGACTTGGAAAAATTAATCTTCCTTTCAAAATGAAACTAAAAAGCACAAAGATAGACGCCAGGAAATAAAGACATCAGCAAACGCGCAGATGATCATAAACATGATTTTCTGATTAAATAACCATTTCGACTCTGTCCCCGTGCTTCACGCGAGGGTGGTGTGCAAGCCCGTCTACCAGAAACGGTACAGATTTGTGCAAGCTCAAACTCAGGTCCACGTAGCCACCTGGATCTCAGTGGCTGTGCCAGCACCATGTATCCCGCTCTGGTCTATGAAAGACGCAGTTCCTCTAATCTACATGACTGTTCTCATGATTTGAGCAAATCCACAGCGGAAACACGGGGATCACATTCCTTCGATCATAAATTCCTCAAAAGCAATCTTGCTCTAAAGGCAGCTGGTTCTAAATCAAAAGGTAACTTTCATTTCCTTTAAATAATTTGGTTTCATCTTTAACTATCATCTTCAACCACAAATTTTTAAATTATTACTAAATTGGGTAACTAAGTAGAAATAAATTAGTATTAGATGCTGGCTATAAAACAAAGCCAAAAAGTTGAGTAGTTTAAAAAAAAAAAGTGTTCTGCTCTAATGAATCTACTCAGTCATAAATATTTCTCCAAAGAACTTTCATATTAGTGTTTCATTTTTTCTTTTTGGGCGGGTGGCGGTCAACCTCCCTTATTGTTATAATTAAAATGCAAGAATCAGCTGACAGGCCATTGTAGGAAAACAGGTTCTTTCGAATCCCAAGAGCCAAAGCGGGCATATCCATCCGGCTTGGTAGGCAGTTTAAGAAAAGCTACCCAGACTAAAGATACATCCCTGATGACCCGTTCCCACAGGAGAGAAACGTGGCACATGTCCATAACCATCCGTGTAATGCCCTGGGTGCTGCAATTCTAAGAGCAAGTGGTGGAAATCAGCGAACTATGCATTAGCAGGAAATGACTGAACAAACAGTGGTCTGTTCTTGCTGTGGAAGATCGTGGAGCAGTGAAAAGCAACAGTAACAGGTGAGTCTCCAAGACGCCTGGTGAATGACTGGATATCGCAGGAGCAAAGACAGAGCACAGGGCACCCAAATCTATCCTCCCTTCCCTTCCTCCCGGCTGCCCTGTGCATCTCCCGCATATCTTTTCAGCCAAGCTGCCAGGGACCAGGCTCCTGCCAACGACAGTCAGCGTGTGCCACACTGTGCCACACTGTGCCACACTTAACACTCCATGTTTTAAGAGGAAATCTCTGGCCCTCTATTTTCACCCTTTTGCCCTTCCCGCTGGCTAGAACAGCAATGACCAGACTGACCTAGAAAGCCAAGTGTTAAAGACACAGAGCAGAGCCACTGTCAGCCTGGGTCCCCGAATGACTGACTGCGAGGAACACGGCAGCCCAATGACCTAGGCTACTTACCCTGGACTCTCTCACGAGGCAGAACTTAATGCCTTTCTTTTAAAGCCAAATTACTGTTGGGTCTCCTGTGACTTAGCAATTTAGCTTTTTATCTCGATATAGAAACATACAGCCAAACACCTGTTATATAATACTATACAGAAAAATCATTGAAAAAGACAGATCAACCTCCCAAGGTGGGAATGGGGCAAATAGGAGCAACAGGATTGGGGTGACCTTTAACATCAGTTGCAATTTTTACTCTTCTAGAAGCAAAATAAATTTGTGTGTCACATCTATAACTTAAAAAGCGAAAACAATCTATATAATTTTGTGATTTTCGGTACCAATGCCATCTTTCCCTTAAACGCTCCCCGGGGTTTTGTATTTTGGTCCCGATGAAACTCTAGCAAATACATCTTTCTGCCAAACAGAAGGAAAATGACAACCAAAATAAAAACTGTACTGGAGAAAAGTACCAAGAGAACAGAGTTTGCCTGCCACACACACCCTTGGAAAGACGCGGAACTGCCCGGCACAAGCAGAGAACTCTTGTCTCGATGGAGTGTGGTCTGGAGTGTGGTCTCCAGACCCTGGGAGCTGCCCATCCCCCCCAGGCCAGGGGCGTCCTGGGCTTGGCCAGGAGCTGGGGTAGAGGCTCAGAGAGGTTTTATAGCAGCCCCTCCTCCCAGCAAGCTGCACTTTTCTTCCCGTGAAAAATGGACAGACTGGAGAGACTGTCTGAGCTCTGACTCCTTGGATTCACGCCTCAGCTGGAACGTTTAAAGGCAAAATTACAACTTTTTTTTTTTTTTAATGACCTGTGTCAAATTTTTTTTAGGGGAAAGAGGTTTAATTTTAGACAAGTTGCTTCCAGCTATTTCATGATGTGCCAGAAAAGAAATTTTCATTTTCAAATCGCATTTCTTTTCTGTAGATTACCCATGTAAACTGCATTTTGCGTTTTCAAAATGGCCTTTGCCTTAAAAGGCATGAGAAGGAGCAGGCACGCTTCAGACGTTTCATGGTGCCCAGAGCACACTACCTCCAAAAGTTCTCGTCTTTACCGGCTTCACTTAGACCTGTTAAATTATTGACCCCGTACCAAAGTCTCTTTCTGATACTGGAGCCTTATTTTGTTAAGCCTTCCCTTTAAATTTGCTGACATCCATAATCTCCTGTTTATATCAGCTGAGTTGAAACTGCAGACTGCGAACTTCAGTGCTACCTCAAGGTAGCGCCTCAAATCCAATGCCCTAAAAAAAGAAAAAAAAAAAAAAAGGCTGGGGTGGGGGCGCCTGGGTGGCTCAGCTGGTTCAGCGTCTGACTCCTGATTTCGGCTCAGAGCGTAACGTCACAGTTTGCGAGTTCCAGCCCCACAATGGGCTCCATGCTGACAGTGCAGAGCTGCTCTGGATTCTCTCTCTCTCTCCCTCTGCCCCTCCCCTGCTTGCTCTCACTCCCTCTCAAAAATAAATAACCCCCCCCCCCAAAAAAAAGAATGGAGGCCTTTCCACCTAGAATTATTTTATGAACAGTAAGGGAGCTTAATTTCTAGAGGAATAGAACAGGGATAGGAGCAGTGGACACCCACCCTTCAAATAAAAGCTTTGTGCCCTGGTTAGCTATCGCAACCCCAAACTGCAAAGAATCTCAAGAGTCAAAGTTGGTTGCCGCTATTTTAAAATTAATTCCCCACCAAAGCATGGGTGCTTTTCATTTAAGGGACTTTAGAAACTGATTCTGAAGGACTGTCACTGACAAGATCTGGTTGCTTTCGTGTTGTTAGGACCACCAGCAGCCCGCAAAAAAGCTCCATCCGACCTCTGTCTCTCCTCAGATGTACTTAAGGCTTGACTACAGACGTACTTGACTCTTGGTTTCGGCTCAGGTCATGATCTCACGGTTTCATGAGTTTGAGCCCCGCATCGGGCTCTGTGCTGGCAGCACGGAGCCTGCTTGGGATTCTCTCTCTCTCTCTCTCTCTCTCTCTCTCTCTCTCTCTCTCTCTCCCCCCCCCCACTTGTGCTGTCTCTGTCTCTCTGGAAATAAATTTAAAAAAAAAAACCACTAGATTATCAATAAAAAGAAAGAAGCTGTATTTCTAACTGTGTCACCATTCCATTAGTTATTGGCAAATTTGCTAAGTTTGGAAATAATGAGGATTTTCATCTCATTCTCCTCCCAGGGGTCACTGCTGAGGGATCATAGTTTAAAGTGCCCCTTAAAGTCTTAAGGATGGGGAAGGGGGGACATGGTTTCATGACAAAACATCACATTAGAAAACATATCTTAAAGACTAGTTATCAGAAGAATTCCCAATAATATTATGAGCTAGATATCCGACTAAAACCCAAACACTAAGAGAAGGCGGCCAACTCCTCACTGGTCCACCCTCAGCAGAAGGGCCTGGAAAACAGCATCTTAGGAAGAAGAGAATTCAGCACCTACCCACCCCCTACACCCCCCGCCCCTCCTCCGGCTAGAGCCTTGGAGAGGCTCTTCTGAGGGACTGTGGAGTAAAATTACATCAGAATATACATTAATGAGAATATTTTAAATAACGAGAACGCTGCTAATTATATCTTCTCTTTTTCACACGAAGTTGAACACTTTACGGCAACTCTGAGACTCACCACGTGCCCAGCAGGGAGCCTCTATCCAGCACGCCCTTGTAAAGGCCATGACAGCAGGCTGGACAATATGAGGTGTGAGAAATGAAAACTTTATGTGCAGACAAATTTAGATTTTTAAAATATTTTCACTAGGGGCATAAATAAAGTGAAATTAGGCCACTGGGATTTCAGAAAACGAGAATACAGACTGTGATTTTATTTTTTTAAATTTTAGTACTCAGAATACCTAATACCTAAGGAGTAAATAATCCAGCAAGCCACCAGAAGTAACACTTCAGCGTTAACTTCATGCTTTTCGTGTACTTTAAGTTACTGTGTTCAAGGAAGGGGGGGCAAGTTGTGGACATTTAAGTAGAAGAAAGAAGACGAGGGAGAAAAATGTCTGAACGTAGGAAACAACACGCTTTTCCTTTTATGATGTGGCTTTAGTATGGAAGTGACGGGACCAAGTGTTTAACACAACTCCAATTTTTGTAAATTTATTTTAAGTATACCATCATGACTATTTAAAATTCTTCCACAGTGATTCACTTACTACAAAAATTAAGGACACATTATAGCAAGGGTGAATTTTGGAGTGAACACTCATGTACATCCCAGCTAGACTCTCCCATTAATATGCTATTACACCAGCCTTAGTACATATCGGTGAATGAGTCGAGGCATCCACTTCCGTTTTTTGCGTTTCAACATAAATTTCAGGGGCGCCTGGGTGGCTCAGTCTGTTGAGCATCCAACTCTTGGTTTCAGCTGAGGTCACGATCTCATGCTTTCGTGGGTTTGAGCCCCACGCCGGGCTCTGTGCTGACAGTGCAGAGCCTGCTTGGGATTCTCTCTCTTTCCCTCTCTCTGCCTCTCCCCCACTCATGCTGTCTCTGTCTCTCTCAAAACCGAATTAAAAAAAACAACACAAATTTCAGATATCTCCCTCTTTTTTTTAAGTTGAAAAAAAATTTTTTTAATGTTTTTATTGATCTCTGAGAGAGGAGAGAGAACATGAGCAGAGAAGGGGCAGAGAGACAGGGAGACACAGGATCCAAAGTGAGCTCGGACACAGGATCCCAATGCAGGAACTATGAGATCATGCCCTAAGCCAAAGTTGGACACTTAACTGAGTCACCGGGGTGCCCCTCAGACATCCCCCTCTTAATACTTAAGCCTGCATGTAACTAGTGTTCAATATTTTAGTTTGTATGTAAAATTTACCTGCAGTGATATCATAAGATCTTCTGGGTTCTGATAAATGCATACATCGTCTTACTAAAAGCTCTATCAAAACAAGAAACTTTACCATCACTCAAAAGTTTCCTCCTGTCCATCCAGGTTGATCTCCACACCCAGCCCCTAGAGACCACACCTCTTCTGATCCCCCACCACAGACTAGATTTGCCTGCTCTAAAACTTCATAAAATGGGAGTAAAACACTAGGTACTATTTTGTGGAAGGCTTCTTTTGTTGTGCGTAAAGTTTTTCAGATTCATACAAGTTGACACGTGCATCAGGGGTCATCCTTTTTTATCGCGGAGTGATGTTCAAGTGTATGAATATGCTACAGTGTCTCCATTCATCTGTTGATAGACATTTGGGTTGTTTCCAGGTTTTGGCTATTAAAAATTAAGTGCTATGAACAATTGACATACAAGATACTGTACAGACACATTTTCACTTATCCTGGGTGAATAACTAGGAAAGCGTAGTGCTGTTGGGTAAGAAGGGAAGTATATGTTTATTTTTATGAGAAAACTGCCATATCATTTTTTCAAGGTGGCTCTATCAGTTTCTATTCCCGCCAACAACGTGATGTCTAGGAATTGTGGTTGTTCCACATCCTCACCAATATTTGGTGTGATCCGTCTTTTTTATTTTGAGTTTATCTGGTGGGTGTGGTGGGCGTGTAATGGTACCCCATTCTGGTTTTGATTTACATTTTCCTGAAGGCAGAAAATGTTAAGGATCTTTTTGTATGCTTACTTGGCCGCTGACACTCCTATTTTGTCAAGTGTTCAAATGTTTTAACTGAGCTGTTTGTCATTTGATTATTGACTTGTAGACATTCTTTATGTCTCACAGATACTAGTTTTCGTCAATTAGGTTTTTGCAAATATCTCCCAGCGTGTGGCTTGTCTATTCATTTTATCACTATCTTTTGAAGAGCATTATGTCTTCATTTTTAGGAAGACTAATTTGTCAATTTTTTCTTCTTCTGTAGTTGTTGCTTTCTGTAACCATTTTATGAAATCTCTGACTACGACCAAGTCATGAAGATATTCTATTTACCTTTAGAAGCATTATATTTTTAGCTCCTGGATGAAGGTCTATGATCTATCTCAAATCAATCTTAGTGTATGATGTGAGATAGGGGTTAAGATTCATTTATTTTCGGGGCGCCTGGGTGGCTCAGTCGGTTAAGCATCCAACTTTGGCTCAGGTCATGATCTCACAATTCACAAGTTGAAGCCCTACATCAGGCTCTGTGCTGACAGCTCAGAGCCTGGAGCCTGCTTTGGATTCTGTGTCTCCTCTTCTGTCTGCCCCTCCCCTGTTCGTACTCTCTCTCTCAAAAATTAATAAAACATTTAAAAAATGTTTTTAAAAAGATTCATTTATTTTCCTATATAGAGTATGTATCAGGTTATGCCAGTACCATTTCTTGAAAAGACACTCCTTTCTCTGTCGGATTGTTTTGACACCTGTGTCAAAAATCAAATGGCCAATCAAGGGCAGGTCTATTTCTGAAATCTTCCGTCTGTTCTATTGATCTATTTCTTGTTAATGCCAATACCATGTGCTTTGATTATCACAATTTTACAGTAAGTCTTAAAGTCAGAGCATATGACTTCTCCAATTTTGTTCTTGTTCAAAATTATTTTCCCTATTGTAGGGTTCTTGCAATCCTATGTAAATTATATGTAAATTTTAAAATCAGCTTATACATTTCTACTAAAACTCCTCCTGTGATTTTGATTAAGCTTATGCTGAATCCATAAATCAGTTTAAAGAAAACTGGCATCATAACAATATTGAGTCTTTTCTTTCATAATCATGGTATCTCTATTTATTTAATTATTCCTTAACTTCAAAAGTTTCTTAGGGCACCTGGGTGGCTCAGTGGGTTAAGCATCCGACTTCGGCTCAGGTCATGGTCTCACAGTTTATGAGTTCAAGCCCCACATGAGGCTCTGTGCTGACAGCTCAGAGCCTGGAGCCTGCTTCAGATTCTGTGTCTTCCTCTCTCTCTGCCCCTTCCCTGCTCATGCTCTGTCTCTCTTTCTCTCTCAAAAATAAACATTAAAAAAAATAACTTTTTTTAAAAATTTCTTTAATGCTTATTTATTTTTGAGAGAGACAGAGCGTGAGCAGAGAAGGGACAGAGACAGAGGGAGACACAGAATCTGAATCAGGCTCCAGGCTCTGAGCTGTCAGCACAGAGCTCGATGTGGGGCTCAAACCCACGAACTGTGATATCATGACCTGAGCCAAAGTCGGATGTTTAACGGACTGAGCTGCCCAGGCGCCTCTCTAACTTCTTTCTTTTCTCTTTCTTTTCTTTTCTTTTCTCTTCTCTCCTTTTTTAAATTTTTTAGTAAGCTCCACACCCAGCATGGAGCACAATACCGGGCTTGAACTCACAACCCTTAGATTAAGAACCTGAGCTGAGATCAAGAGTCAGAAGCTTAGCCAACTGAGCCACCAAGGTGCCCCAAATTTCTAATTTCTATTTTGATTTCTCTCTCGAGCCATGGATTATTTAGATGTGTGTGGCTTAATTTTAAAATATTTGTCATTTTCCGAGATACATTTTTGTTACTGACTTCTAATTTAATTCCATTGTGGACAGCGAAGGTACTCACTCTATGTGATTTCCATCACTTTACTTTTAAGGAGACATATTTTATGGCCCAGCACATAATCTACCATGATGAACAGATCGTGTGCACTTGAAGAGAATGTGGATTCAGCTGGATATCATGTTCTATAAACACCAATTAGGTGATAGTGGTTGATAGTGTCAGATCCTCTATGTTTTTCACTATTTCTGGTTACTTACTCCACCCCCTGTTAAGACAGTAGTATTAAAATCTCCAGCCTTCGTTGTGGACTTCTCGATTTTTCTCTTTAATCCTGTCCATTTTTTTGAAGCTCTGTTATCAGGTAAATGCACATCTATGGCTGTTATGTCTTCTCAATGAATCGACCCTTTTATCACTAAGAAACATCCCTCTTTATCTTTCCTCATTCTGTGTCCGGAAGTCTGTTTTATTGGATGTTAATAAAGTCACTCTGGCCTTCCTAAGCTTGCTATTTATGTGATATGCCTTTTTCCATCCTTTTGCTTGTAACCTGTGTCTCTATAATTATGTCTTAGAGAGAACACATACTCAGGTCTTGCTTTCTTTTTTTGTATCCGTTCTGACGCTCTCTGACTTTTAACCACAGTGCTTAGTCCATTATCATTTAAGATAATTATTGATAAAGCTGAATTAGGTCTACCATTTTGTTTATTTTTGGTTTTTCCTTCAATTTTTTGGTTCCAGGATTCCTTTTCTTGCTGCCTTCTGTTGGATTCTTCGGATATTTTAATTTATCTGTTGGCTTTTTAGCTATACCTCTTTGCCTTATGTTTTTAGTGGTTACTCCAGGGACTGCAATATAAATGCTTAATTTGCACATCTACTGAGTTTATACCATTTCACATCACATGTAGAAATACTGCCATCATGTAATTCCACTTATCCTCCTTCTTTTTAATGTTTATGTATTTATTTATTTTGGGAGGGACAGAGTGAGAGAAAGAGAGAATAAGCAGGGGAGGGGCAGAGAGAGAGGGAGAGAGAGAATCCCAAGCAGGCTCCATACTGTCAGCATAGATCCTCCATGGGGCTCAATCCCATGAACCATGAGATCATGACCTGAGCCGAAATCAAGAGTCTAACACTCAACCGACTGAGCCACCCAGGTGCCTCTCCACTCACCCCCCTTCTATTGTCCTTTATTCTACAGTTGTCATATGTATGACATCAGCATACAGGGGATTATGCAAGATGATGTGGTAATTTTTGCTTTAAATGGTCATATATGTTTTAAAGAAATTAAGTGGGGCAAAGTGTTTTAAATTTACTCAGTTACATGCCATTTTATTCCTTCTTGAAGGAGCTAAGTTTTCCTCTGGTGTATTTCCCTCTACCCTCTGGGACTCCCGTTGGCAATCTATCCAGAAGATCTGCACTATAACAAATTGTCTTTGTGTTCTTTTATCTGCAAATGTATTTTGCCTTCATTGTTGAAGCCTATTTTTGCCGGGTGTAGAATTCTGAGTTGATGGTTTTTGTTTTTTTTTTTTTCCTTTGAGCCCTTTAAAAATACTGTACCGCTCTCCTCGGGCCATGATTTCTGATGAGAAACTGTGCACATTCAATTCATCATTCCTTGGCATGCAAAGTGATGTTTCCTCAGGCTGCTTTCAGTATTTCCCCTTTATCTTTGTCTTCGGCAGTTTTACTCTAATGTGCGCAGGTGTATTTTCATCAGATTTATCCTGCTCAGGGTTTGCTGAACATATTGAACCAGCCAATTGATGTGTTTTACCAACTAGGGCGATCATTTGGCCACTGTTTCCTCAAATATGTTTTTCTGCCTCATTATGTCTCTCTTCCCAAAGGACTCCAATTATAATACATTGGACATTTTTAGATTCTCCCCCAGGTTCCTTAAATTTTTTTCAGTTTTTTTCTCTCTTCTTCAAATTGGGTAATTATTATTATTCTATTTTCAAGTCTACAGAACTTGAGAACATGAGGAAGACATAATTAAATTCAGATGGCTGATCTTTGAAGGGTTACTGTGAACTAGACAAGCTAAAAGAAACATGCCATTCTAATTTTCAGAGGAAATTACACTAACTAGAGATGTCCTATCCCTATTGGAATTCAAGGAAATAAGGAAATTACTACTACTGAGTACCCAGTACTACTTGAGTAAAAGTACAGTACAGGGACTGAACTGGGACTTTTATATAAACACATCTATTTAACCCAGATCACAGCCCATTAATACAGACATTACTGTCCATGTTTTACAGATAATGGTACAGAAGAAAAAACAAGTTCCATAAGATGTCCCACTAGTAAGTTCCAGAGCTGAGACTTTCACTTATGATTCCCATCATATCCATTTCAACAAAAAAAAAATTCCTAAAAAATTTAAGAAAATCACCAATAATTAGATATGTCAGCTAACCTGATTTCCTTTTATAACAAATTAGTATGTACGTATGTATGTATGTGTATACACACATAGATGTTGGAAGTAGGGGGGATATAGTGTATTAGGATTTCAGCAAAGCACCTGTAGTAATATAGTATTAGGGGCTAAGAATTAAGGCTCTCAAGACAAATCTTTTAAATGCTGGTTCTACCATTTAACTCTTCATGTGGCTCTGGCCCAAGCCATTTTAACCCTTTAAGCAATAGCTCCCTCATTTCTTAACACGGGAAATCTGGGGGCCTGGGTGGCTCAGACGGTTAAGCATCCGACTTTAGCTCAGATCATGATCTCATGGTTCGTGAGTTCAAGCCCTGCGTCAGGCTCTGTGCTGACAGCTCAGAGCCTGGAGCCTGCTTTGGACTCTGTGTCTCTCTCTTTTTCTCTGCCCCTCCCCTGCTCACACTCTGTGTCTAAGAGTAAACATTAAAAAAAATTTTTTTTTTAACTTAAAATGATATCTATCTCATGGGATTCTGGTCAAGACTGAATAGGAAAAATGCACACAATACCTTCCATAAAGTAAATGCCAAGTCAATGTTAGCTATTATTAAGGCACGACATGTCCATGGACAAAAGATGAAATAATGTGAGATAATTGTATGACAGTGACGAAATAGTAAGAAATATTATCAACAACAAGTATTATTAGCCTCATCCTGTTCAATTCTATCAATGTCTGCTTTTGTTTCATAATTTTCCAATTACCTTCTGGAAAAGAAATATTGTAATGGGGTCACTAAAGAATTATACAGAACTGTTGGCTCAAAAAGAAATATGCTTATTATGTAGAATCGGAAAACGCTGGAAATGACAGAAAAGCATTCGCTGGAGATTGCTTAAATAAATCATGGTCAAGCTGTATGCACTGTAAAAAAAAGAATGTGTTTTCAACAGACTGACTGCATGGGAAGTGATTATTTCATAAACAACATAATCACAGTTTTACATACATTGTGTAGGAGGAAAACAGACTAGAAGAAAATATACCAAAAGATTAATACGATCATTTACAGGTGGTGGGGTTACAGATGATTTTCATTTCCTTACTATATATTACTACATTGCCTAGTGTTCTACAATGTCCAAGAATTCTCTTTATAACTAAAAAAAATTTCCAGAAAAAATAATTAGTTTTATGTACCCTGACTGGCTTTAGGCAAAGCTGTTGATCTTTGGACCTAAAATTTTCATCTCCACCATAGGGATGTGACTAAATGTTCATTACAGGAGATGCTTAGAAAAAAAGGTGATATGGGGATTAAAAAGGCCAGTAACTATCTTCAAATATCTTAAACTATCTGAGCTAATTAACAGATCTTTTAACGATCATTTGGGAGAAAGTTAAATTTTCTCTACTTGGATCCATAAGACAGATTTCTTTTTTGGAATGGGAGGGGTTTCAAAGGACCCATCCCAGGAGACAGCACTGGCCTAAGATGCTGGAATGAGCTGCCTAAAGGTATAACAGCTCATTTTCAATTTGTTAATTGAACAAATGCCAGAAAGCTTCTCACCATCAAGGACTCAGACACACCAGAAGCAGTGCAAAGGGCATTCAGGCAGCAGGGGGTGACTGGCCGTTTGGGTACCCTCCCTCCCCAGATCTGAGAGATCATGACCATTTTCGCATATACCACTGGTTTGATCTCGAGTTTACGAGATGTCAAATCATTCTATCCCAACTATAACAACATTGCGCTGAACAGATTTGGTCTGTTTTACGATAGTTTTCCAGGTGCCACAGCAAAAAAGTAAAAGTGCCCGCAATCTTACCCTGGGGCTCTATTTCCACTGGCCTGCAGGACAAACCCAAGAGGGCCTCCGTTGACCTTCAACAGTAGGGAGGCACTACACTTTGCAACAGAAAGAAGGGAAGGAGAAAGAAGGGAAGGGAACGGAATAGAACAACACCTAAACTCAAAGCTACAGGAAGCATTTACCTGAGCTTCAGAACAAAAACAAAAACAACTTCTAAAAATTTTTTTTTAACCTTTTATTTATTTTTGAGACAGGGAGAGACAGAGCATGAACGGGGGAGGGTCAGAGAGAGAGGGAGACACAGAATCCGAAACAGGCTCCAGGCCCCGAGCTGTCAGCACAGAGCCCGACGCGGGGCTCGAACTCACGGACCGCAAGATCATGACCCGAGCCGAAGTCGGCCGCTCAACCGACTGAGCCACCCAGGCGCCCCAAACAAAAACAACTTTTTGTAAGATGAGCTTCTCATCAGGGACTTACAATCCTGACAGGCACCATGCAAGTTTCTTAAGTTATCTTCATGGATAAGCACAGAATGTTAAAAATCAAATTACATTTCATTTGGTTGAAGTTTAGAAAAGAGCAGGTGCCCTAGAGTACTGTCAGTGGTAAGAAGGATACTGAAAGTTTAAAAATAAAAACTCCAGGAAACCAGGATGAGAGCCACTTGTATAAATCCCGCACCCCAAACTTTGCACCACTGTTCAAGCACATGCAACCTATACCCAGATTCCAGGGCAAATTCTACTCTATGTTAATGAGTCAAGCAAGCTTTAATGAAACTTCAAAATCTAAAACGTTGACCAAGGGGCATCTGGGTGGCTCAGTCAGTTGAGGGTCCGACTTCGGCTAAGGTCATGATCTCATGGTTCATGGGTTCGAGCCCCGTGTCAGGTTCTGTGCTGACAGCTCAGAGCCTGGAGCCCTCTTCAGATTCTGTGTCCTCCTCTCTCTCTCTGCCTCTCCCCAGCTCATGCTCTGTGTCTCTCTGTCTCTCAAAAATGAATAAACGATAAGATGAGATGAGATGAGATGAGATGAGATGAGATGAGATGAGATGAGATGAAATGAGATGAGATGAGATAAGATGTTGACTAAGACCTCATACAAGACAACCATGCACCCACCCCAACTCCCCCACCCATATTTCCACCACAGCTCTCCCCAATCCACATCCCCTACATCCCCTCCCAGAACACTCCCTAAAGGATTTGGGAACTGAGGGGCACTCCCTACCAAAGCTGAGATCTTTACACCATGGTGTCATCCCCTCTCGGCGTCTGGGTGTTTGAAACCCAAGCTACACCAGCAGAAATTTTTCCTCTCAGACATCACTCCTCTGTAACTAAAGATATCTGAGTAACCACTGGATAATCACTCCTGAAGATAATAGCTATTCAGCTTAACAGGGGCAGGGGACCCACACAGGTTTCCCTGGGTTCCAGAAGGGAACCACAGTTACTCAGTCCTCATTGTTAGTCTGGGGAAGTCGGGGAAACTCCAAATGGTGCTGAGTTTTATGAATAATATGCATACAGCTTTGACGTGTCATATAATAACAACCACAGAAACACAGTGTAATCCATTTGAGTTATACAGCACACCCACAGGAGGAGAAAGAACTTATCTCATAACAGATAACCTTAAATCCCCATTACCTTAAATCCTCTTGGAACAAGGCAGAGTATAAAAAGAAATAATCCAGTCAACCAACCACTCAGCCTGCTATTAAGATACAACCCTCCCAGTCAGCTGTGCTGAGTGTCCAGATGGCAGGACCTTGGGCACTTTCTTGGCCAGTGGTCTTGACACCCATGCCCTGAGGAGCCTGGGCTCTGAGAAGGCTTCCTAGCCTCATCTGTACAGTGGGACAGTTTATGTAAAAAGGGGCTTTACTGCTTAAAAAAATGTATATATAATTAAGCCACCAATCTAGTACAGCCTTCTCAAGTTACAGATAAGGAAACACATCCAGGGAATTTGGGTGGTTCACCCAACATCACACAGCTGGTGTGTGAGAACGACACAGATAAAATTACAGCCTAAACAACAGATGTTGGTGAGGATGCGGAGAAAGAGGATCTCTTTTGCACTGTTGGTGGGAATGCAAACTGGGGCAGCCACTCTGGAAAACAGTATGGAGCTTCCTCAAAAAGTTAAAAATAGAACTACCCTACAACCCAGCAATTGTACCACTAGGTATTTTCCCAAGGGATACAGGTGTGCTGTTTCCAAGGGGCACACGCACCCCCATGTTTATAGCAGCCCTATCGACAATAGCCAAAGCATGGAAAGAGCCCAAATGTCCACTGACGGATGAATGGATAAAGAAGATGTGGTACACACACACACACACACACACACACACACACATACACACACACACACACACACACAATGGAGTATTACTCAGCAATCAAAAAGAATGAAATCTTGCTATTTGCAACTACGTGGATGGAACTAGGGGGTATTATGCTAAGCAAAATTAGTCAGTCAGAGAAAGACAAATATCATATGACTTCACTCAATGTGGAATTTAAGATACAAAATAGATTGAACATAAGGGAAGGGAAGTAATATAATATAAAAACTGGAAGGGGGACAAAACATAAGAGACTTAAATACAGAGAACAAACTGAGGGTTGCTGGAGGGGTTGTGGGTGGAGGGATGGGCCAAATGGGTAAGGAGCATTAAGCAGGGCACTTGTTGGGATGAGCACTGGGTTTTATATGTAAGGGATGAATCATTGGATTCTACTCCTGAAATCTTTATTGCACTACATGCTAACTAACTTGGAGGTAAATTTAAAAAAAGACAGCCTAAGTTTCCAAGGTCACTGACACTGCCATCCCACCATGTAGTTGCATTTTTGGGTAAATTCTGTTTACATATTACACAGTTTTAAACTGTGAAAATGACATTAGCATCCAGGTGACCTCTGAAACCAAAGGCCAGAAAAAAGAGGTAAGGTACAGACCTCCTCATAATCCCTTCCTCTTCTCTTGTCTCCTCCACCCCTTCCCACATCCCGAGAAAACACTTCTCTGCCAGGCAATGACTTCATCATTTTCCTTCTCGCTAATTTGAATACTCTGGTGGGAGAGCCAAACAAAAAATGAAAATGATGAATGACCCCTTGTGCAATGCAGAAAAAATGTGGCGTCTGGGTCTCAGAGTGACGGAATACCCCTCATGCAGAAATAGAACATGCTTCTCTCCAAAACAAAAAGCAGAAACAAAGGCATAGCAGAGCTCCGAGTGTGTGCAGATAAACGGTGGGTGTGTAAAGGATTTTCAAGGGGCGGATGAAAGCAAATCAACCCTCCCCTCCAAAGCAGGTAAGTGTTTTACGTGCAAGAAAAGCCAAAGTTTTTCTAAGTGAGTCACAAAGCAACGTCAGGGGAGAAATGGAAATGCAAATGATAGAGAGGGATGCAGAACAAGGCAAAGGAAAAATATCTGCTTGATCACCTAGCACATTTGTTTTAGTTTTTTTAATTTTTTATTTTTGAGAGAGAGAGAGAGAAAGAGAGAGAGCGAGCAGGGGAAGGGCAGAGAGAAGGACCGAGGATCTAAAACGGGCTCTGCACTGACTGGCTGACAGCAGTGAGCCCAACGCAGGGCTCGAACTCACAAACCACAAGATCATGACCTGAGCCGCAGTCGGACGTTCAAACAACTGAGCCAACCAGGAGCCCTTCACCTAACACATTTTAACCAATGTTTTAATCCACAGCTCAGCCTCTACCTCCGCACGTGTATACAGGCAAGTGGCCATACTTGGGTCGTCATGAACACCAAATTCTAAGAAGATTTAAAATTTTTCCACTCAGAAACTAATGTTAACTCACAAACTGAGAATTACCTTTTTTTGCATTGAGAGTTTTACTTTTTTAATTGAAGCCTATTATTGTATAAATTTAACATGTAGATGTGAATTTGATACAATTAGATATTGTAATATGATGGCTATTGCAGCAATAATCGGCCCCTCTATCCCATTACTTATCATTTCTTTTTAGCAGTTGGAATAATTAGGTTCTAAGTCTCTAAGCAAGTTTGGCGGTTATGTGATACTGTTGTCGATATTCACCGTGCTAGGCATTAGAGCATGAGGACTTATTTGAGGGCTTGGGGACTACTTGTTGCAAATTTGTACCTTTTTTTAAAATGTTTATTTATTTTTGAGAGAGAAAGAGAGAGAGTGTACAAGCAGGGGAGGAGCAGAGAGAAAGGAAGACACAGAATCCAAAGCAGGCTCCAAACTCTGAACTGTCAGCACAGAGCCCAACCCAGGGCACAAACCCACGAACTGAGATGCGAGATCACGACCTGAGCCAAAGCCAGACGCTCAACCAACTGAGCCACCCAGACGCCCTGCAAGTTTGTCCCTTAAACAACATCTGCTCAAGTCTCCCACCCCTCATTCCCTGGTAACCACCATTTAACTCTGTTTTTAACGAGTCTGACTTTTTTAGATTCCACATATACGTTATATCACACAGTACTGATCTTTTTCTCCCTTCTCTCCCTTAGCACAATGTCCTTACTCATGTTGTCACCTAACCAAGTATTTAAAATGCTGTTTTCTGGGGCGCCTGGGTGACTCAGTCAGTTAAGCATTCGACTTTGGTTCAGGTCATGATCTCATAGCTTGTGAGTTCAAGCCCCACGTTGGGCTCTCTGCTGACAGCTCAGAGCCTGGAGCCTGCTTCAGATTCTGTGTCTCCCTCTCTCTCTGCCCGTCCCCCAATCACATTTGGGGTCTCTCTCTCTCTCTCTCAAAAATAAATAAACATTAAAAAAAATTAAAATGGTGTTTTCTTATCATACACTTTTACTGCATCAGAACCTTGGAACATATTCTCAAGGTTCATTTCTGCAGTTTCCAAGCAGGTGGGCATCAGCTGTCTCCATCTGGAGAAAGCACCCATGTTAGAAGGCAGACAAAGAGGAGACGGAACCAGCACTCACCACCCACTCATGTCAGAGACTGAGCACAGGGCTCCGCATTTCACTAACTCCCTTTGACCCTTTCAACATGGGCAGCATTCCCATGAGTGGATATCACTACATTTGCTCATTTTCAGATGGGAAGTCATGGAATTCGCCAATGACGCTCCAAGACCTGAGATGCTGTCGGTACCCATGATGCCCTGGCCAGTGTAAGCCAGATGGCTCATCCGCCCCCTCTGGGCTGCCCAGGGCATGTACACGGCCCTGTCGCTAAGAAATAACTCCTCTGCCCTCAATAACTGAGAGAAAAAACAGTCCCAACCACCATGGGACACGGCTCACTTCTAAACTGCAGTTAACCCTCGGCTTTCCCTCCAAGATGTATCTGAACTGGGGAAAAAACAAGCCTAGGGAGTTCCCTATCACCATCTTAGTGAAGGCCTTTCCCAACCGCAAACTTGGCTTTATTACCCTTGGTGGAATTTTATTACTCATTCGAACGGAACAGAGGCATCTGACAAAATGAATATCAAGTGCAGCATACAGTTGAGCAACTCTGTGGGGTAAGAAGTATCTGAGATGTTTCAAGCAATTGAAGACAGCGAAGCATCATCAAACACAAGTGCTTCTAACTGGTACAAGAGGTTCAGGGGCTCAAGGAAGATACGTGCATGTCATGGCTACGCACAAGGCATATCCATGGGACTAACGAAAATGTTCAAAGGGTAGACGTTCCAGCTTTTTCCAAATGATTGCTGTTGCCTAAGAAAATGATAAATTGTTAAGATTTTAAAATAGAGAAAGCTTGATAAAAAAAAAAAAAGAAAGGGAACTCGTTCTGCATATTTTAAGGGCAACGCAAATATGGACAACTGACTATGTTTTCTCATCTTTCAAGAAAAGCTGGACTAAAATAACACGTTTTTGGCAAAATAGTAACTCGTGATGAGCCATCATGCTTCTTGTCTGACGGGAAAAAACTGCCAAAACCTTCAACAAAAACTCCACCCCAAGAAAACACATATTACAATCTGGGGTGAAGACAGTGTTGATTTGTTTCATGGACACTCACACACTGCCATTGAAGAAGGCTTGATGAAGGTCAAAAAAAGAAAAAAAAAAGGATTACACCGAAGTTTAAATGATAGTGACAGTGCAGTCGATATAAGCTCTGTGCTGATGGGGCACCTGGGTGGCTCACTTCAGCTCAGGTCATGATCTCATGGCTCGTGAGTTCGAGCCCCGCATCAGGTTCTGTGCTGACAGCTCAGAACCTGGAGCCTGCTTCAGATTCTGCCTCCCTTTCTCTCTGCCCCTCCCCTGCTCACTCGCACGCTCTCTCTCTCTCTCAAAAATATATAAACACTAAAAATTTTTCAAAACTATAAGCTCTGTACAGATAGCTTTGCAGACATATCTCAGTACATCCTCCTCAGATACTGGGGTGGATGCAGGCTCCTGGAAGAAAGGTCTCGCATGTCTGCTGCCTCTCCCCACTGGATCCCAGAGCCTACCCCGAAGGCCTGCACACGGCTGGTGCTGAAGACAAATTAGTTGAGCAACTGAATTTAAAAAGAAGAAGGAGGAGGGGGGGGGAGGGGGAGGGGGAGAAGGAGAAGGAGAAGGAGAAGAAGAAGAAAGCAGAGACTATTACCAGCTACATCATATGGATAAGGAAGTGGAGGCTTGAATGGTCTCTGATTTACCCAAGGTCACTCATATAGTAAAAGGCAGAACTGGAATCCCAACCCAGGACAGTAATATCCCATCCCGAGATCTAAGCCCTTAGGTCAAACCAAGAGTCTATCCTCAGTAACTAGAAATGAGTGGGGGGAAAATGGGGGGGGGGGGTGCCTGGGTAGCTCAGTCAGTTAAGCATCTGACTTAGGCTCAGGTCACGATCTCACAGTTTGTTCGAGCCCCATGTCAGGCTCTGTGCTGACAGCTCAGAGCCTGCAGCCTGCTTCAGATTCTGCGTCTCCCTCTCTCTCTGCCCCTCTCACGCTCTGTCTCTCTCTCTTAAAAATAAATCAATTTAAATAAATAAATACCCAAGAAAGGAAGGAAGGAAGGAAGGAAGGGAGAAACGAGTGAGCCACGGAACTAGTTGTTTTTGCAAATACTGCACACAAGGGGTACACCTTGTTTTGTTGTTTTTTGTTTTGTTTTGTTTTTTCTAAAAGCCTGGTATACTCTCAAAACAATGAGACCACTACCACTGAGAACATGCAAAGGACTGTGCTGTGTGTTTGGAAGAAGGTTCCAGAGGAAGAACCTCCCCCGTGTGCCGGGCACAGCAGAACCGCCGTCACGGCTGGGCAGTCTGTCCTTCGTTGGCTGCTCACAAGGCATCGGCCTGACGGCTACACTCACCCTCACTGTCCCGCACAGTAAGACCTGGGACGCTTCAGGTCGTCGGACAGTTAAATGTGGTTGAACGAGGAGAGAGAGTCAAAGAAGGTCCAATTCTAATGAAAACGCCATCTACACAGAACGCACCGTAACCACCGTAAAATGTCAAACCTCACAATAAGTTTACCCTGCCTGAAAAAATCAGTTACAGAACGTGAAAGTAAACATTCTCAAACACTAAAAATTGATGTGGAGGCATCTCTGGAAAATAATAGGCCACTTCATAGTTCACTTCCAGGAGCTTGGCACATGAAAGGTTAACTTATTCAGGTGTTGAACTGGGGGCGGTGGGGGGTGGGGGGGGGAGCATTTGATGGAGAACTTGCCAGAACAGCCCTTCAGTCATGACCTCCAGAGTCAAAGGCTGGAGTTCTGTTCTAAACCTTAGTTTAGAAGTAAACATTAAAATGAAGGTTTCTTTAAAATTCCTCAATAATTTCCACTTTAAAAGCACCAAACCGGCCCATAAAAGAGCTCAGAGTAATTATTCCAAAGCAATCAACTTTTTAAAAACCCTTTACTTCACGATTACACCAACATCCCATTAATTTGGGACACTTACCACGTATTTATTCTTTGCTCGTTACCTATGTGCACATTAAGAGTACACCAATAACACAATACAGGCATTAATATGTAAAACATCAACAAAAGCCATCTGGAAAACTAATGAATAATCAAGGGATTTCAAATTAAACTACAGAATTTTCCCTTAGAATCTTTAGGACAACACTGTCAAGTTCAATCTATTCACTTCGCCTCCAGAATCAATTTTTCAAACCTTATGACAGGTCTAATCGCTTCCACCTGTGTCTCTAGCTTGACTCTTGACGGGCATGCTACCAGCCAGGGTGGAAATGTAGACAAAGACCCCTATTAGGATCCGGCTGTTTCTCTACTGTGAGGTCACTCAGCCATTAAATTAGTTCCAGCCCAATTTCTGTCTCTCAGGCCTCGACTTCAGGGGAGGAGGGTGTGCAGGAGAGCAAGTTAGGGGAGCAGAACCAGAAGAGCAGAAAAGGGGGAAGAGACGTTTGGGACTGAGGAGACACACACGCACAGAGGCAAAAAGCTGGGATTGGCCCCAAACTCTGAAACAAAAATACCTTCGCAAATGATGGTGGCCATTCTCCGCAATGCGATTTCCCCCAAATGTCTGCAAAAACTATGTTATGGGATGATTTTTCCTTTTCATTCCCTTTGCCCGTAGAAAGGCAATGGTCTCCCGTACAAAGTTTTCTCAAACGACGGGAGCCCAACTCACAAAACTACTTCAGCCCTCTAAAGGCGCTGGAGGTTATGGAAAGACAGAAAGGCTGGCTGGTGGAAAGGGCAGACTCGGGAAGATGGCCCGATCAAGTCTGCTCACATGGAGGGAGCGTCCAGCGCCCCAGACCGCACAGCTGAGGAAAGCAAGAACCAGGGCAGGAACACTGCCAAGGGTACAGAGCTACCTGATGACAAGATCTTCAGTGCCAGCATCTTCCCCTACCAGACCCGGAGATCTCTGGTAGCAGGAATGATGCCTGACACATAGTACCTGCTCAAGAACAATTCAGTGACCAGTCTACTTCCTTCCCTACATCACATCATCTACCGCACCCACTTCTCTCTGCCCAAACTCCCAGCTCTCAGAACAAGAAGGGCACACGCGGCTTGTGTGAACTGAACAGCACTGGCATCTGATTCTTCCGATGCACTGGAAGGGCTGGGTAGTTCCTTCCCCATCGCTCTCCCTCCAGTGCCTAACAGAGTGCCTGGCATATAGAAGGCACTCCATAAATGCTTACTCCATCAGTGATGAAGGCAAACTTATGCCTCTGAGAAATCAAGGGCCTAAAACAATACTAAGAAAATAAACTTATTTAATAAGGAAATCCGTATTATCCTTTGCAGATAAAAGAGCCCACCCTTGACCAGTTTATTGAGGATATAGAAGTATGCCGAGGAAATCAGTATGAACAAGTCTGTCCTCATCTACCACTCCATAAACTGTGGCTTCACACGTGAGTTATTTCAATATCTCAACTGACCTGGTAAAAGTCATCAAAAAGATGACATAAGTCAAAGTCTAATAAGTGACAGTTCCAAAATGATCACAACTCAGTTACCCCCAAGCTCTGTGCTCCATGGTCTAGGCCTAACGCCTTCCCCACAGCAGAGGGCCAATCATCACTTACCAGATTAGACAGAGTGTGGCACCCTGACCACGCCACTTGGAAGTGTTTCTCCCAGCAGTGGCGATGGATTCAGTGGCCTGCCATACCCCCTTGCGTAGGCCCCACCACCACCAAGAGCTCACATGTGCAAACGGCTTCTGTGGTGCGTAGCTGTAGGATGTGACTATGGGACACAATGAAGTTCACTGGGCCAGACAGAGTACTGAATCCACGCCCTGGGGACTCTATCCAACAAGCTGAGCTAACTGGTCACAGGGAAACCTACCAGGAAATAGGGCAGAAAGAAAAAGAAAGGTGTCTAAAGGCAATCAACACCAGCATCACATCTAAAAGGTTACCCTGACAATAGAGTAGAAAATACATGTCATGGTCAGAAACACATGCCCAAGAAAATGACTGGAGCAGGGGATACAGGGTGAAATTATCTATTCTAACCAGACTGGATGGGTAGCTCAGCCAAGTCAGACTTTTGGGGGAACATCACTCATGGACATGGCTTTCACTTTTTATTTTTGGAGAGGGAAGCCCACAAGCCCTTCAATTGTCTTGATTTAATTATTAGCAAGCAGCCCCCTTATCTCCCCTGGTTACTCCCTTTCTCCAGAGCTCCCCCGCCCTCTACTGAATTACTAATATACCTTTATTTATTTTTTCTTATTTTTTTAATGTTTATTTATTTGAGAGAGAGAAAGACAGAGAGAGAGAGAAAGAGAGAGAGAGCGAGCACTAGTGGGGAAGGACAGAGAGAGAGGGAGACACAGAATCCAAAGCAGGCTCCAGGCTCCGAGCTGTCAGCACAGAGCCCGATGCGGGGCTCTAACCGACGAACCCTAAAGATCATGACCTGAGCCGAAGTCAGATGCTCAACCGTCTGAGCCACCCAGCTGTCCCATAACACACCTTTTTTTTTTTTTTTTTAATTTTTTTTTTTTTTTTCAACGTTCATTCACCCCTGGGACAGAGAGAGACAGAGCATGAACAGGGGAGGGGCAGAGAGAGAGGGAGACACAGAATCGGAAACAGGCTCCAGGCTCTGAGCCATCAGCCCAGAGCCCGACGCAGGGCTCGAACTCATGGACCGCGAGATCGTGACCTGGCTGAAGTCGGACGCCCAACCGACTGCGCCACCCAGGCGCCCCAACACCTTTAAAATTCAAAGGTTAAGGGCTCCTGGGTGGCTCAGTCGGTTAAGAGACCAGCTCTTGGTTTAGGCTCGGGTCATGACCTTGTGGTTTGTGGGTTCAAGCCTCGTGTCGGGCTCTGTACTAACAGTATGCAGCCTGCTTGGGATCTTTCTCTCTCCCTCTGCCCTTCTCCTGCTCGCTTGTTCTCTCTCCCTCTTAATAAATAGACATTTAAAAAGATAAAAGAAGATAAAATTAAATTAAATTAAATTAATAAAATGAAATAAATAAAATAAAATAAATAAATGAAATGAATAAAATAAAATAAAATAAAATAAAATAAAATAAAATAAAATAAAAGTAAAATAAATTTCACAGGTTACGGGAAGGAGGTGAAGGTGGTAGGGGTTCATGGCCTTTGGACCAGCCTGATTTCATACCCTGAGGTCAAATGAAAGCTTTCAGTGTCTGTCTCAGGGCCACGGTCATTTCACTGGGTTTGCAGTCAAAGAAGAAAGCACAATGCCCTCCAAAATAGTTGTCAGAAGAGAAATTTCCAAATCGTCCTAGATTTACACTTGTAACATAAAAAAATACCTCTAATGGCATTGAGTAAGCAATGAAACAGAACTAGTGTTACTATTCAAATAAATTATTTTCACCAATGATTTCAAACCTTATAGACACTGGGGCTATCCTCATCTGGATACAACTTAAAGGCCCCCAGCTATTTTTCTTAGTAGTCTGACAAATAAAAAGTCCATGCCTGGGACAAAGACTTCTAATTGTTCTCCGATATCTAGTCTCCATTCCTCCCTAGCACAAGGACCCTGATTTGCAGGGGATTCATGGATACTGAGTATAAAGACCACATTTATTTCCTCACCTTCTTTGCGGGTAGCTATGGTCATGTGCCTAGATGCTAGCCCTAGAGCATAAACAAAAATGTCATGAGCGATTTCTGGAAAGAGTCCATAAAGAGTGAGGCGCACCCTCCATACACATCCTCCTGCTTACTGGCTAGAACAAGAACATAAATGCCTGGGCTGCTCTTAGACCACTTGCTGAGGGTGACAGTGCAACTCACTTGCGTCCCTGACACTGTGGGCCACACACTGACCACCTCTGGACTGCCTGTCTCAGCCTACCTCACCTATAGGACAGAGAAATAAACTTCAATCCTGCTTGGAAACACTTTAATTTGGAAATATCTGTCTAATCCTAAGTGACCTAGAAATTGGTACCTGAATAGGGTGTGCCCCAGGGTTTGGATTTACACTTGTCCCAAAAAACAAGGCCTAAAACTGCAGTCTAACGTGCGGGACCGAGGCAGGGAGCAGCTGGAGTCTCAGGGGCTCATAATTGGAGATCACTATCGTCACGCAGTAGCAAAGCACTCAAAAGAGGGGCGTCTGACTTCAGCTCAGGTCATGATCTCACGATTCATGGGTTCGAGCCCCACCTCAGGCTCTGTGTTGACAGTGCGGAGCTTGCTTGGGATTCTCTCTCTGTCCCTCTCTCTCTCTGCCCCTCCCCTGCTTGCGCTCTCGTGCTCTCGCGCTCTCCCTCTCTCTCTCTCTCAAAATAAACTTAAAAAGAAAAAGCATTCAATACAGGCCTGGATTTCTATAGGTTGGGAAGAAGACCACGCACCTGTTAGAAGCTGTACCATTACAATAAAGAACTCTGAAAACGTACAATGTCAGTGTTTGTCAGTCCTTCCTGACACCCTCGGCAAAGTTCACTGAAAGAGAAATGATCTCCACTAGAGCTAACTGACCTTAAAGGATGCAAAACAAAAGAGACCTGATAAGAGGGGCTCTCGGTTGGCAACCAGCAATCTACGATGGAGCCTATGGGGCTGTCTCGCCAGCCCCAGTAGGTGCTAAGACAGGTGCTTCAGCAAAGACAGCCTGGAGCCTTGTGCCAAAGATGTCATGGAGGGCCTGGCCTTTTTTCATCCAAGCCACCGTTTCATTCAGCCACGGGAGCCACCATCTAACTGGGAGAGAAGGGGATGAGCAGAGTATCGAGGCCTTTGAAAGACCAGAGTTTTTAGACTGAAACACCCTGTCCTGATAAGATCGCTGACGGCTAGTCACACGGAACCGTCAGAGGCCTACTAAAGTCTTCAGAAACTTCTATCTCCATGGAAACCATAAGGCTGACCTAGAAAAGGCTGTGATTGTTCACCCTCAAAACAATACCCAGACCCCAAACCCTCATAGACAGTGGATGTCATACGCCCAGCCCCTCTGATGCACATCTCAGACGTGGTGCAGTTAAGACCTCCCCAAGAGGCAAAGCCATGACCCCACAGACACCTTCCTGGAGAACAGAACCAGGGCTGCCAGACACAGCCGGGAAACCTGCCTACCGCCAGCTCAGGGAGTCTTTCCTCTCCCCGCCCAGGGTACTCCATAGTCCCCACTTCACCCACAGCAGCACAGTGCACAGGAGTGCTGGGGACACAGAACATGCCTGCGTTTGTGGTTTGGGGGGTTTTGTAGTTTAGTTTTTATTTTTTTTTTTTTTTGAGAGAGAGAGACAGAGAGACAGAGAGGGTGTGAGCGGGGCAGGGGGCAGAGAGAGAGAGGGAGAGAGAGAATCCCAAGCAGGCTCCGTGCTCAATGCGGGGCTCGAACTCACAAAACTGTGAGATTATGACCTGAGCTGAAATCAAGAGTCGAAAGCCTAATCAACTGAGCCAGGTGCCCTTGAGAACACGTCTGTTTTAACCAGCAGACCGCCAGGCCTCAGGGAGCCACGTCCAGCCCTGAGTAAGAAGACTCCATCCCCAGAGATCCTGAATCTGCTCGAGAGGAAATAAACAAGTAGACTGGCAGGGCTATCTTCCTGGAGGAGGGGGGTGAGAGTTTTGGAAACGGGGAAAAAGGTGCAACACAGATATTTGGGACTGTGGCAGAAATTGCTGGCTGTTCCCCACTGCGTACTTTCCCCCTCCCTTCTCAGGAAGAGAACTCCCAATTTTTAGCTGCTATAAGTCGCCGTGGGTGAGGAGGGGCACAGAAAAAGGATGTTAGAAACCTTATAATAAAGAGTATCTAATTTACATTTTACTTCTATTCCAGACTATAAGGAAAGAGCCACAGAGGTAACAGATGTAAAGACAGAGGCACACACAGAGTTCAAACCCAGGCCACAGTTTTGAAAAGTCTTCTTGCCCTGGACTTATTGATATGGTCAGTCCACAGGAACAATTCACATACAGTAAATTGTGATACGTAGCTTCCTACATGCTGGTGTGATACTAGAGTTTGACTCTGATGGCCCTAGGCACTAAAAGATGACGTATGGAATTGATGGATATGTGTAACATATGCAGCACCAGTGGCTGGAAGATAAAAGCTTCTAATACATGTTAGTTGCTATTATTATTATTATTACCACGACCATAGACTGTGCTTCCATGAGGACAGCCCACATGGGATCAAATAGAGTATTAGCTACAGAAATGGTCTCGGTCTCACTCTCAGAGAGTGATAAGCCATATATTTCACATATCTGTCTCATGGTCCCTTTGTGCACAACTGAGTTTCTGGCACTAAGGTGACCACTTCAAAGTTCTTCGCCTAAAAAAGGCTACAGTCCATCCACCCCACCCCCAGGAACTTCTCACCAGGCTTGCTGACTCACGAGGCTGCAGTGAGTAACTTTATCTGTTAGTGTTAGGACGGGACCCACACGAGCAGTGGAAGAAGACATCTGTAAGTTACACGGAGCAGCCACTATTTATTTATTCAATATCTGCTCTGTGCTAGGCGGAGGGATTAATCATTAATCATCAAAGCCATTTCATTCTCTGTGCTCTACAGAGACCAGACAAGAAGAGAAACAAAGAAGCTTCCCAAATGCCCTCAGAAAGGCCAAAATATTCTTTTTCCTTGGTAAAAATAAAAACTCTTTATCCTCCAGAAGGTTCTGACTCCACTACTGTTGAGCTCACCTACACATTTTTACAGACCCGAGTTGCTTAAGACAGAATTAAAAACAAACAAAAACAAAAAACAAAAGTTCAATATCAAAAAGGAACTTACCAAGATCCAAGGGCACTAAAGCAGGTGTATTTACATGGCATTTTTCTTCTATCCTAAAACACATGCTCACCAGGATATAAAGAAACCCAACCATCTGATTACACAGGACACACAGTCCATCCACTCGAAAGGGCTCAGAGCCCTCTTAGTAATGCACTGCCCGCTATATAAGCTCAGAGGCCGTCATTCCACTAACTCAAGATCATCCCAACATAAAATATTCTTCGCTGATTGTCCAACAAAAACAGACAAGACGTGCCAATATTTTTCTATTTAAATTTAATCTCTCCAAATCTTGTCTTAAGTACTAGGTCTGATTTTTTATTTGGAAAATATAATAATAATAGGTCACCTTTTCAATATTTTCAATATACTGTTCTCTTGAGTAACAAAGGATTATCACAGAGTTCACACAAGCAAGTAATGATCGTTCCATATACCAACACAGGCTTTTTCCTGCTCATCTGAGAACAGGGGACTGGGAAGGAGGGGAGGCGGGAGAGGGTGGGAACGCTGGAAAATGAAAGTACCTGACAACACAAGAAGAAACAGCAAACAAGAACTGTTCATGACCATGGCTCATATTCCCCTTCCCACTACACCTGCCTTGCTCTACCAATTCCACTACACTGGTGCTTTCTCTCCACACTATCCCCACATAAAACTGCCAGTTCCATGAGAAGGGAGTAGGTGTGAGCAGGACAGTCAAGAAAATACTAAGGTATTGTATCGTTTCAACATACCGTATCAACATATTACCGAATTCCAGAAGTTATTAAGAAAGCCCCAAATATTTCCCTGCATTGAATTATGCATCTAATTGTGCAGTCCTATGAAAGAAAATGCCTAGAAACTGTAAATCCAGTCGTTCTTTTGGAGTCTTAGCATTCCTGAAATTTTAGTCCCATGTTGAGGGAAGATGTCTTTCTTATTCACTCCTTCTATAAGCCTACGTTTTAAACTATCTCAATAGAAGAGTACTGATTAATACGAATTTAAGAGTTAAAAAAAAAAATCCTTTCATCTGTTTGCCATTTTTTAACCTTTAACCAACGTCCATGAAACACGAGCAAAGGGGAGAAAAAAACAAAGAGAGAGGCAAACCAAGAAACAGACACTTAACTGCAGAGGACATGTGGGTGGTCGGGTGGGGGGCGGGGGAAATAGGTGATGGGGATTAAGGATGCACTTGTCGTGATGAGCACAGGATGAGGTACGAAAGTGTTGAATCACTACGTTGCACACCCAAAACCGTATGTTAACTAACTGGAATTTAAATAAAAACTTTTTTTAAAAAAAGTCCACGAGACAGAAAAAATAAGAAGGAAAACTCAGGAAGAATAAATCTTGAACATCCGAATGGGACGGCAGAGTGCCGACAAAATGTGCTGGATGGGAACATACCAAAACAGGTTTCCAAAAGTACGAAATCTCTACTGCGTTTCCATCTAGCGCCGCATACGTGTCGTTCAGATTTGCTATCCTAGTGCTCCCGCAAAACATTTTCAACTAAATGTTTAACACTGGCTATACCAATACAAAAAATCAAATGATGGCCTGAGTAATAAGGCCACCTGTTAAAGACATTTTTTCATAAAGTTCTTTCGCCAAGGATCATCTGAAAGGCCTGATACTAAAGGAAGTGAGTCACAATGTACAAAATCTCCTGCTTTAAAATACAAATCTGTGGTCAAGGAAATCATTATTTAATTTTTCTCCCTGTGCTTTACCTCGGACAGGACAAGGGTATTCCCACCTTGCTAATGGGTTGATGAGAACTCTCCTTCGTCATCTTTACCCCTTCTCCCCCAGCACTGGTTAGACAGAACAATCGATATAATGAGACTCCTCTGAGCCGGTGCACGATGTCTGGCCAGAACTCACCCGTCCAGAAGGTTCATCGTGGTGGGCGTCACTTCGGCAAACAGAATTACTTTTCCAAGTCGCTTTGTCTGCAGATTTTGTCGGTAGATCTCTAAGTTAAAATTCTCTGATAAGAAGGACTCCACGTCAGTCACCACGGGTAGAGCAGATGGGGTGATTTCTATGTTGGACGTGTAGGATGAAAGAAACTTAAGGGAGAGCTTGCTGGATTTGATTACTCCTTCAGGATCCACATGCTTCCCTAGCCACTGCATAAGAGGATCCCAGATTTCCTGTGTTACAAAGAAAGAGATGAAAAGGTCATAATTTGGCCTTACATTCGGTGAGGGTAGCTTTCCCTTAAAATGCCATTTTGGGGGTGCCTGGGTGGCTCAGTCAGTTAAGCGCCCGACTTCAGCTCAGGTCACGATCTCACGTTCCGTGAGTTCGAGCCCCGCGTCAGGCTCTGGGCTGATGGCTCGGAGCCTGGAGCCTGCTTCCGGTTCTGTGTCTCCCTCTCTCTCTGCCCCTCCCCGGTTCATGCTCTGTCTCTCTCTGTCTCAAAATAAATAAACGTTAAAAAAAAGTAAAAATAAATAAAAATAAAAAAAAATAAAATGCCATTTTGGTAATAGAAGTACTTCCTAAATCACAACCAGTAACAGCTAAAGTAACATATTCCAAACATCTGTGCTACCACACAATCGACAATAAGTCCACGAAGTATGTTTACGCTATAAAAATACAGTGGATTCTTGAACAACGTGGGTTATGAACCGCATGGGTCCACTCACATGCAGGCTGTTTTCGATAAACACAATACAGTGCTAGGGCACTTGGCTGGCTCTGTCGGAAGAGCATACGACTCAATCTCAGGGTTGTGAATTAGAGCCCCACGTTGGGTGTAGAGATTATGTAAACAAATAAAACTTTAAAAAAATAATGCCGTACAGTGCTATAAATGTATTTTCCCTTTCTTAGGATTTCCTTAATAATTTTTCCTTTTCTCTAGCTTGCCCTATTGTAAAGATACTGTATATAATACATATAGCACACAAAACACATGCTAATTGGCTGTTTATGTGATCAGTAAGGCTTCAACAGTAGGCTACAGTAGTTAAGTTTTGGGGGAGCCAAAAGGTATATGCTGTGGATTTTTGACCGCACTGGGGGGCAGGTGGCTCCCCTAATCCCCATGTTGTTTAAGGGTAACCTGTAAACTGTTTAGAAGCCAGGACCCAAAGAAATAAATACAGCTCATTATTAAATTTTCTATCCTACATAATATCTTAAATCCTTAGATGTCTTCTCCAGCTCTAGAATTCATTAGTAATCCTCTAGTCTATACATTCTGCAGAAAATTTACAGCTTTCTACTTTTGCCCCTCAAGGAAATTCATTATCCTAGCTGGGGAAATACCATAAAAAGCCAGGTGAAAGCAGTCACAGAAGACCAGGCACTGAGACAACAGCATTTGCTCTCTGCCTCTGGAGAACCGTCAACTCCTCTCCTGGACAAGCTGACCACCACCAGCCACTGACAGGTCACCAGCAGGGGAGACCTGACTTTCACACGGGAAGATAATGGGAAACCCAACACGTGCTTTCTCTTTGCCAAATGTGGGCCTCGGGGGTGGGGGTGGGGGTGGGGGAGCGGTGAAGTAGAGCCTACCAGAAACCCCGCCTAACCCAGAACAAAGCTCTCCATTCTACCCCTGAAACCAGCAGGGGCCCTAGAGCCTCCCAAGAGGCCGCAACTTCCTCTTGGGCCCTGGAGGGCCCACAGGCCTCCCTCCATGGTGGGGTACCAGGGAACTATGGGTCGAGGGAGTCATCACCCCAAGAGGTCAACACCAAACGTATTAAAATCAAATTGTCACAGTAAACACAGATCCTGGCTCTTATGCTATCTTCATGCCAACGCTAGGCCTTTCAAAAGAGGAAAAGTACCCCTCTGGTAACACGAGGGTATGTCCCAAAGCTGCACGTGGCCACAGAGAAGTAGCTTCGAAGATAAAAGATTATTCAACTCGATTCAAACAGACCACTGAAACTCACTTGAGTTCACAGAAAATACATAGGATAGAGGAACAAGTTCAACAGCTTTGGAAGGAAGGAATCAGAAGAATCCAGAAGGTGAGACATTTCACAAAACAGTGATCCGCAAGTCAGTGTCACAGGGCACAAAAAGGCAAGAGAGGGGGTGAGAGAAGAGAGGGGGAGACCCCGTCTGGAGGAAGAGAGACGTAGAAGATACGACCAAATACAGCAGCTGCCTGCAAGCGGGTCCACAGGTGGGGACCAAAGTGGGACCGGGCATGAGCTATCTGAGCATAACCTTGGATCTGACAGCCCAAAGAAGGGCGAGAGGAGTAAGGATGGGAACAGGGGTTGAGACCAAACCTTGTGTGAACCCTTGACCCCAACCTGCTCACCCTGAAGAAGCCCTGAGCAGGAACCCTGGCTGTATCAGACCACACAAAGTCTGGGCAGCCCAGAACATCTCCCAGATGATGGCTTCATCATAGAACTGTATCTACCTCACTACTGACAAACTTGTCTTGGACCTACAGAATGGAAATTTTCCCTGGGGCAGTGACAGCCTCATGAAGGGTAAGAAATGAGCCCGGTGACCAAGAACTCCAACCCCAGAGAAGAAGTGGATCTGTGTCTCCCCCAGCTTGTGAAGAAGCCAGCTTGGGGTCCAGCACACCACCATCCCACCCCCAGTGTCACGCGAGGGTCCCTTCTGTGTCTGTCCTCCCAACCCTTCTTGGATGAACAAAGCCTGACCAATACTCAGGGGAATGATTTTTCTCCTTCTTGTTTTGGCCAGAGGTGTTGGGACTGTGTGACTTCTGAGTGATTTCCTACAGTGTTGGTTCCTCCCTTCAGGATGGGGGGCGATAATCACCATCCCAGGAATTCTCAGTGGGTTTTTATTATTTAAAAAAAAAGAGGGGCGCCTGAGTGGCTCAGTCTGTTAGGTGTCGGGACTCTTGATTTCAGCTCAGGTCATGATCTCCCGGTTCGTGGGATCAAGCCCCGCACTGGGCTCTGCACTGGGTGTGGAGACTGTTTGGGATTCTCTGTCTCTCCCTCTGCCCCCCTCCCGCCCATGCGTGTGCTCACACATACGCTCTCTCTCTCAAAAAAAGATAACAAGAAGAAGAAGAAGATCTGATCAAATACAATGAGTGGCTCTTCACCAGAGTCTGGTTTGAACAATCCAGCTGGAAGAGACATTTTGAGACAATGAGGAAATTTGAATATGGACAGAATGTATCAAATAACAAAGATTCACTGTCAGGTTCAGTAGGCATGTTAATGGTATGTCCTTAATGTTAGAAAAGTGCCTGTGTCACAATGTCTGTAATTTAGCCCCAAATTAGATGAAGCAAAAAAGGCAAAATACTAATAACGGTTAAATTTAGATCATGCATATGTGGGGTACTTGTTACACTATCCTCTCTATTCTCCAGGTTTTAAAACTATCATAATTAAAAGTAAAAAAGAAAGCAAATACACACACACACACACACACACACACACACACACACACACACAAATGGTAAAATAAACATTAACTATTATAAAAATAGCACATTCCACTAAAATGTTTTGTCAATCCATTCATCCAACAAATATTACGATCTTACGGGGCGCCTACCACATGGCAGACGTTCTCCGAGGTTCTAAGATTCGGCAGTGAACCAAGGGGCCAAAGTTCCCATCCTCATAAGGTTTATTTATATTCTAGAACAGGAACCAGTTAATTTTTCAAATCCATCAGCACAAGACATAGAACATTAGATTGTCCTAAGTGCCAAGGAGAGAAGAGAGAGAAGTAGTTCAGAGATAAGACATCGTAGGGAGGGCAGACAAACACGGGACGGACTTGAGGAAGGGAGGGAGGAAGGAATTACATTACTCATTGTATACAATGTATATATTATATTATTAACTATATACAACCCATACATTATGTTACTAATTGTATGCAACATATACATACTATTAATTGTATATTATTAACGTATACAATCACTCTTCTCTATTTTTTCTTATTTTTTAGTTTATTTTTGAGAAAGACAGAGCATGAGTGGGGAAAGGTCAGAGAGAGAGGGAGACCCAGAATCTGAAGCAGGCTCCAGGCTCTGAGCTGTCAGCACAGAGCCCGACGCGGGGCTTGAACCCACGAACTGAGAGATCATGACCTGAGCTGAGACGCTTAACCAACTGAGCCACCCAGGCACCCCGCTATCCTTTGTTTATATAGAGGATTCCAAGGAGAAGCAGAGGCCCCAAGGGAGCATGAGGGGGTAGGGAAGTGCCTACGGGACGCAGAACAAGCCAGGAGGAGGGCAAGGAGCTCAGAGGGCAAAGGGTAGCAGCACCCACACCATGCAGAGGCTTCAGGGCCGCTATGGGGCCCGGGGCCAACGAGGAGCCCTGGGGGCTTTGAAGAAGGGCGCGTGGTAACCCACTCGGCAGAGTCACAGCAGGAGCACTCGCTCAGCAACCTGAGGGACACAAACACACGGAAGCAGACACCAGTCAGGAAGCCTCTGAAGTTCCCGGGAGGGTGACGACAGCCCCTAGACAGGTGTGACAGTGGGCATGTGAGAAGGGACTCTGGGATAGCGGCTATAAGATTGGCAGAGAGATCACATTTAGGATGTCAGCAGAAATGGGGAGTCAAAAATGAGCCCAAGCAACCAATTCAGCCAGCTTTATTTGCAAAACAAGGAAATAAAGGCTTATTTCTGCAAGATTTCTGGCCTGACCACCTGGAAGAACAGAGCTACCACTGGAAATAGCAAGGGCAGGAAAGGACAGGTTTGGAAGGGAAGAGCCAGCTCCGGGCACGGCACGTTTGAGACAGGCACTGGGAAATGCACTGGGACACGTGAGTCAGGGAGTTAGGGGAGAGGTCCACACCGAGGACATCAATTTGGGAAACTCCAGACTATGGATGATAATTTGAAGCCAGGAGACAGGCTGAAAGCAATGAGGAAGTTACTGTGGATGAAAAGAGTGGTTGCACTGGTCCCCTGGGGCTGCCGTTACAAAGTGTCACAAACCGGGGGGGCTTAGACAGCAGAAATTTATTCTCTCGGAATTCTGGAGGCTGGAAGTCCAAAATCAAGTGTCGGCAGGGCCACACTCCCTCCGAAAGCTCTAGGGGAGAATCTGTTCTAGGCTGCTCTCCCAGCTTCTGGTGTTGCTGGCAATCCTTGGCTCCCCTCTATGTGTCCATCTCTCTTGTCCTCTTCTTATAAGGACACTAGCCATATTGAATTAGGGCCAGCCCTAGTGACCTCATCTTAACTGGATTACGTCTGGAAAGACCTTATTTCCAAATACAGTCACATTCACAGGTTCTGGAGATTAGGACGTCAATGTACCTTTTGGGGGGGACAAAATACAACCCACAACTAAGGTGTCAGTGCTTAGATATCAGGGAGACGAGAAGGCAAAGGAAAATCAAGTGTCCATGTGTGTGTGTAGGTAGAGGGGGGTGCCCTGTGAGTTCTGGGGCCCAGTTTCACAGGTGGCAAGAAGGCACGAGGATGACGCTAGGGCAGTAAGAAGAGGGCTGAGCCGTAACCACTGGGCTCCTCAAGACAGAGCCCACTGGATGCAGGCAACACCTGATGTTAATAAGGGAAGGAGAGAAGCGCATCTGGGTGGCTCAGTCAGTTGAGCGTCCGACTTCAGCTCCAAGAACAAAACTCTGGCAAGGAGTTTCCTCAAGAGGAAAAGCAGACTGGGGCAGTGGCTGCAGGGAGGAAGGGGGTCCAAACAGGTATGGTTTGGTTAAATGTGAGAAGTAACAGCACGTTTTTTTAATGATGACGAGAATGGTCCTATCCAGAAAGGTAACAGGTGAACAGGTGAGGACTGGATCCTAATGCTCAAGCAGAGAGGTCGGCCTCAGGGGCGGAGCCCTCCCCCACCGGGATGGACAGGGCTCACATCCCCGATGGAGACACCCAGCCTGCTCCCCCACTGGGTCGCAGCCCTCCCTCACCCCTGCCTGCCACACAGCCATCCAGATCAGCCCTGGGAACTCATCTACACTGCCAGCACTCTGCTCCCAGTCTGCAGGGAGGCAGGTAGGAGTCCTGGGCCGAAAGCTGTCGACATCATCTTTGGATTCCTTCTATTTTTCTCATAAATAACAGGCAAGATCATCAGCTAAGAGGGAAAAGGAAGAAGGAGGCTTGAGAAGGCAGAGGGAGAAAATGAAGGAAGCAGGGAAAATAGAATGAGCAACTGCAAGTGTTCAGGGTCCGCTCCAGGTTACTGTTTCTCAATTTAGAGTGAACCGTTGGCACAATTTTGTGCTTTTATCCAGCCACACTCAGCCACAGAGCTATGTGGAATAGGTACCGAGGAAGCTGAGGGGACATATAAAGTTACTGACCTCCTGCAAATGAGGCCCCTATGGAGACATAAAGATGGAAAACAGGATAGTCCTGGCCTATGAGCTCACAAGCCAGGGGGAAGGACAGCAAGAGGAGTACAGAACAGCGGAGGACAGTTCCAGAGGGAAAAGCAATGTGCCCAGGAGCAATGCAAAACAGGAAGTGATTCTGTTCGAACAAGCACCAGAAAAGTTGTGGGAAGAGGGCAAGCTGATGTGAGCTACCAGAAGCGATAACCCTGACCTTCCACCTCTGCACAAAGAACCAAGATAAATTTTAAACACAGTATTCCCTGTTCACTATTATTTCTTTGATACAAATTCTACTGGAGAAAGAAGACAGAATGAATGAATAAAAAACATACTAAGGTAACCCCCAGTTATGGACTAAACATTTGCGTCCCCCTAGAATTCATGTTGAAATTGAAATCGCCAAGGTGATGACATCAGGTGGTGGTGGCCTTTGGGAGGTGATGAGGTCATGAGGGGGGAGTCCTCCTGAATGGGTTATGGGAGTGGTTCTTATGGTTCAGTCAGTTAAGCATCTGATTTCCGCTCAGATCATGATCTCATGGTTTGTGAGTTCAACCCCTGCATCAGGCTCTGCACTAACAGTGCATAGCCCGCCTGGGATTCTCTCTCTCAACCTCTCTCTGCCCTTCCCCTATTTGCACGCCTGTACATATACTCTCTCTGTCTCTCAAAACTAAATTAATAAACTTAAAAAACTACATAGGTATATACATATGTATACATATACATATACATATACATATACATATACATATACATACATATACATAAAGCAACCCCAGAGATCGCTCACCCACTCCAACCAACCACAGACACAGCAAAAAGACAGCTCTCTGCACCCCAACAGTAGGTTCTCACCAGAACGAACCATGCTGTCACCTTCATCTCAGACGTGGAGACTCCAGAAGTGTCAGAAATAAATGTCTGTTGTTTATAAGCCACCTGGTCTACGCACTTCTGTTTTAGCAGCCTGAACTGAGATAGCTCCAAACCTCATTAGTTATAACCAACACCTTAAACTTTGGTCAATGCCCTTAAGGTATTGCCTTCCTCACATTCCCCAGGTCAGCAGGATGTCACAAGTGCACCACAAAGGCTAAACATACGTATGCGTGAATAGGTTAAGTCACAAAAATAAAGGGAAAATAATCTGGAAAGCAAGTATTTAACTAACTGCAGTTTTCGTTAATTCAAGCAGAGGGTTAAGTGGTGATCCAGCAGCTGGAGGCAACGTAAATCTCCATTCAAAGTCGAGGAAACCAAAAAGAAACGGTTGGCACCAGGTAACACTTAGAATGGAACAAAGCAGGGAATCTCCTCTGGAGTGAATTATTCAACTGGCCACCCACACATCATTCATCTAAGAAATACATATGGAGCACCCACTATTTCTCAAAAATAGTACCACAGAATAAAGAGAGGAGGAAATACAGGTATGCATACACACAACTAAAACCTAGTATGACACGTGCTTAAAAAATTCATTCAAACTATTCAAATATACATAACCTTTGGCCAAGTAGGTCAACGTGGCTCATTAAATTTAACCACTTATTCTTATTTGCCTACAAGTTGGGAGCCAGATTCTCAAGGAATTACATTATCACTGTTATGTCTACTAATTACTAAAGTGATATTCCAAATTATTTGTTTCTGAAACCAATACTTGAGATACACAAACGTGCAAAATAAATTGACGCAAGCAAGGAACATGGGTTTTTGTTCTTATGCCTCTTTCACGTAATCTTTCAGGACTTACTCAGAGCCAAATATATTACTCAGAATAAAGATAATCTAAAAGATATAAAATGAGACCTGTAACATCTTAAGAAAGATAACTGTATACTACCTATAAATCTCCTAAATATTTATATTCACGATAGACAAATGCAACTTTACGCCATCAAGTAAAACTGAGTACACACAGTCCATCATCCCTGGACAGGAGAATAAAATTCTGGTTACAAGACATATCAAAATTACTACCTGTTGGATGCAAATTTGCCTGATACATCCTCTCAGATGCACTCAAGTTACCATGATTTAAGAGCTGTGGAAGTAGCTGCTAACACACGTAGGAAAAAAGAATTAATCCGTGATTCTTGGCTTAAGTCTACTAAGGACCACTAAGGCAGTGTGGAAATGCCACCCCCAAACCTACCTTTTTGAATTCAATGACCAGAATGTAGCTAAATGTCACTTCTTTAGGGAAGTCTTTTCCGACCCACAGATCCTCCCAATCTAGGCTAGAATTCTTATTCATAAACAGTGACTTTACAGCACTTATCAAGTTGTAATTCCATAATCTGTATAACCATTTATTCAACGTCCCACTGTCTTGCTAGAATGTAAGCTCCATAAAGACAGCATACATACATTTCAGTCTTGCTCCCAACTGTATCCATGGCAGCCAGTACGAGATCTGGCAAATAGTCCATGCTTAGTAAGCATTCACCATATAAATGCACGTTAAAGTCCTTATCAAAACTCCACAAGTTACAGATAGATATAGAAATAGATATAGATATATAGATGTAGATACGTATAGATGTAGACATGTATAAATGTGTGTTTGTATCCCAAGAGGTAAAATCAAAAAAAAGCACTGATAAGAGATGGTCTTGATATGGATACACAAGCCTCAAAAAGAAATCTGAAATCTTTGAAAGTCAAGTCAGTCCTATTGAAAACAAAACAAATGCTATCAAATTTCACCACAATGAAATTCATAAAAACCTTCTGATATTATTCTTTTAACATTTGAACCACAAGAATTTAGTACTTACCTTTCCCAAGATTTCAACCCAAATGAATGCAATTCAGGTGAAACCAAAATCTGAATGTTTTATAGTTACATATATGCTTGGCCCTTTGAATTAGCCACAGCAGTGGGGAAACACTAGCCATTCTCAAGGAAGGTGAATATAGCTTTCTTTTTTTTGGGACATGTTGCATACAACATGAAATCCCCAAGGAACCTATAAAAAAAAAAAGTACTAAACTAGTAAGCACATTTAGCAAGGTTGCAAAATACAAGGTCGATACACAAAACTTGGGTGTATTTCTATATATTAGCAATTAGTACTGAGAATATGAATTTTTTTTTCAAATACCATTTTCTTTTTTTTTTTAATTTTTTTTAATGTTTGTTTATTTTTTTGAGACAGAGAGAGACAGAGCATGAATGGGGGAGGGGCAGAGAGAGAGGGAGACACAGAATCGGAAGCAGCCTCCAGGCTCTGAGCCATCAGCCCAGAGCCTGACGCGGGGCTCGAACTCACGAACCGTGAGATCGTGACCTGAGCTGAAGTCGGACGCTCCACCGACTGAGCCACCCCGACGCCCCTTCAAATACCATTTTCAATGGTGTCAATAGATCTGAAACATTTAGGGATAATTTAAAATATGTGTCAGAACTACAAAACACTACTGAATTAAATTTTTAAAGCCCTAAATAATTGAAGAGATATACCATGTTCATAGATCAGAAGACACAATACTGTTAAGATGTCAATTCTTCTCCAAATTGATCGATGCAATACAATCCCATCAAAATCCCATCTTTTTTTTTTGTAGAAATTAATAAGCTGATTTTAAAACTTGCACAGAAATGGAAAAGACCTAGAATGGCCAAAAGAATTTTGGGAAGAAAAGACTTGGAAGTCTTACATTATGTGATTTCAAGACTTATTCTAAAACTGCAGGATTCAAATCAGTGTGGTATTAGCCTACAGACACAGATAATCGAAACAGAATAGAGGCCAGAAATAAGGCCACACATACATATTCAATAGATTTTTGACAAAAGCACCAAGGTAATTCACCTGAAAAAGGATCATCTTTCAATACATGGTACTGAAAAAATTGAACATCCATATGCAAAACAAACAAAATAACCTTGACCCTTATACCTTATACCTTCCAAAACTTGAAATGAACTGCAGACCCAAATATGAAACTTCCAAAATGAAACGAATGAGAAAAACTTCTGACCTTGGGAAAAGTAAAGCCCTTCTCAGATAAATCAAAAGCATGAACCATACAAGACGAAAATAATAAACTGGACTTCATTCAAATTAAGAACTGCTGCTCATTAAGAGATAATGTTGGGGCGCCTGGGTGGCGCAGTCGGTTAAGCGTCCGACTTCAGCCAGGTCACGATCTCGCGGTCCGTAAGTTCGAGCCCCGCGTCAGGCTCTGGGCTGATGGCTCAGAGCCTGGAGCCTGTTTCCGATTCTGTGTCTCCCTCTCTCTCTGCCCCTCCCCCGTTCATGCTCTGTCTCTCTCTGTCCCAAAAATAAATAAACGTTGAAAAAAAAAAAAAGAGATAATGTTAAAAAAATGAAAAGGTAAACAACAGACTGAGAGAAACTCTTCTCAGTATATATATCTGATAAAAGATTTGAATCTATAAATAAGCATTCTTAAATCAGAATTATAAGAGAAAAAAATTCAACACACAACATCAACAAAAAGATTTGAACACTGCCCAAAAGAAAATACCCGTTGGTCAATAAGTACATGAAAAACTGCTTCCTATCGTTTGTCACCAGGGAAATGCAAATTAAAACCACAATGAACTACCACTACACACCCACTAGAATGGTTAAATTTTAAATTCTGACAATATCTACTTTTGGCAAAGAAGTGAAATAACTGGGAACTGTCAGAGATTGCTTATGCAAATATAAAATGGTACCGTGATTCTGGAAAACAATTTGGCAGTTTATTTTCAAATTAAACATACACTTACCGTATGACTCAGCAATTCTACTCCTAAGTGTTTACCCAAGAGAAATAAAAACACGTGTCCGCAAAAACACTTGTACATGAATGGTCAATAGCCAAAAATTACAGACTACCCTAATGTCTACTAACAGGTAAATGAATAAGTAAGTTAAGGCTTATCCATACAATGGAACACTACTTGGCAATTAAAAGGATTGAACTAGTCACATAGGCAATAACATGGATGAATCTCAAAACCATAATGCTGCGGGTTTTTTTCAAGTTTTTATTTAAATTCTAGCGGGTAGGGGGCGCCTGGGTGGCTTGGTTGGTTAAGCGTCCGACTTCAGCTCAGGTCATGATCTCACGGTCCGTGAGTTCAAGCCCCGTGTCGGGCTCTGTGCTGACAGCTCGGAGCCTGGAGCCTGCTTCAGATTCTGTGTCTCCCTCTCTCTCTGCCCCTCCCCCACTCATGCTCTGTCTCTCTCTGTCTCAAAAATAAATAAACATTAAAAAAAATAAATTCTAGCTGGTTAATACATATAATTTAGTGATTCATCACTTACATATAACACCCAGTGCCCATTACAAGTGCTCTCCTTAATGCCCATCACCCATCTAGCCCATCCTCCACTCATCTCCCTCCAGCAACCCTGTTTGTTCTCTATCATTAAGAGTCTCTTGTGGTTTGTTTCCCTCTCTTTTTTTCCTTCCTTCCCACATGTTCATCTGCATTGTTTCTTAAATTCCACATATGAGTGAAATCATGGGGTATCTGTCTTTCTGTGACTGACTTATTTCACTTAGTATAATACACTCTAGCTCCACCCATGTCATTGCAAATGGCAAGATTTCATTATTTTTGATGGCTGGGTAATATTCCAGTGTGTGTGTGTGTGTGTGTGTGTGTGTGTGTGTGTGTGTGTACATACACCACACCTTCTTTATCCATTCATTAGTTGATGGGGACATTTGGGCTCTTTGTATAGTTTGGCTATTGTTGATAATGCTGCTATAAACAATGGGGTGAATGTGCCCCTTTGACTCTGCGTTCTTGTACCCTCTGGGTAAATACCTAGTAGTGCAATTGCTGGATCATCAGGTACTTCTATTTTTAACTGTTTGAGGAACCTCCATACTGTTTTCCTGGGTGGCTGAACCAATTTGCATTCCCACCAACAATGTAAGATGGTTCCCCTTTCTCCATATCCTCACCAACATCTGCTGTTTCTTGTGTTGTTAATTTTAACCATTCTGAAAGGTGTGAGGTGATAGCTCATTGTAGTTTTGATTTATATTTCCCTGATGATGAGTGACATTGAGCATTTTTTATGCATCTGTTAGCCATCTGTATGTCTTTGGAAAAAATGTCTGTTCATGTCCTTTGCCCATTTCTTAACTAGATTATTTGTTTTTTGGGTGTTGAGTTTGATTAAGTTCTTCAGAGATTTTGGATACTAACCCTTTATCAGATATGTCATTTGCAAATATCTTCTTCCATTTCATAGGCTGCCTTTTAGTTTTGTTGATGGTTTCCTTCTCCATGCAGAAGCTTCTTATCTTGATGAAGTCCCGATAGATAGTTCATTTTTGCTTTTGTTTCCCTTGCCTCCAGAGATGTGTCTAGTCAGAAGTTGCTACAGCCAAGCTCAAAGAGGTTACTGTGTTCTCCTCTAGGATTTTGATGGTTTCCTGTCTCACAGGTCTTTCAACCATTTTGAGTTTATTTTTGTGTATGGTGTAAGAAAGTGGTCCAGTTTCGTACTTCTGCATGTTGCTGTCCAGTTTTTCCAATACCAGTTGTTGAAGAGACTGTCTTTTTTCCATTGGATATTCTTTCCTGCTTTGTTAAAGATTAGTTGACCACATAGTTGTGGGTCCATTTCTGGGTTTCCTATTCTGTTCCATTGATCTGTGTGTCTGTTTTTGTGCCAGTACCATACTGCCTTGATGATTATAGCTCTGTAATATAGCTTGAAGTCCAGAATCGTGACGCCTCCAGCTTTGCTTTGCTTTTTCAGGATTGCTTTGGCTATTCGGGGTCTTTTGTGGTTCCATACAAATGTTAGGATTGTACGTTCTAGCTCTGCAAAAAATGCTGGTGGTATTTTGGTAGGGACTGCATTAAATGTGTAGGTTGCTTTGGGTAGTATAGATATTTTAATAATGTTTGTTCTTCCAATCCATGAGCATAGAATGCTTTTCCATTTCTTTGTGTCCTCTTCAATTTCTTTTATAAGTGTTCTATAGTTTTCAGAGTACAGATCTTTCACTTCTTTGGCCAGGCTTATTCCTAGGTATCTTATTGTTTTTGGTGCAATTGCGAATAGGATCAATTCCTAGATTTCTCTTTCTGCTGCTTCATTGTTGTTGTATAGAAGAAATGCAACAGATTTCTATATATTGATTTTATATCCTGCAACTTTGCTGAATTCATGTATTAGTTCTAGCAATTTTTTGGTGGAGTCTTTTGGGTTTTCTACATAGAGTACCATGTCATCTGTAAACAGTGGAAGTCTGACTTCTTCCTTCCCAATTTCGATGCCTTTATTTTTGAGAGAGAGAGAGAGAGAGAGACAGAGAGAGCAAGCGGGAGCCAACAGAGAGAGGAGACACAGGATCCGAAGCAGGCTCCAGGCTCTGAGCTGTTAGCACAGAGCCTGACACAGGGCTCGAACTCATGATCCGTGAGTTCGTGACCTGAGCAAAAGTCGGACGCTCAACCGACTGAACCACCCAGGCGCCTCTCGATGCCTTTTCTTTTTGTTGTCTGATTGCTGAGCCTAGGACTTCCAGTACTATGTTAAATAACAATGATGAGAGTGGACATCCCTGTCTTGTTTCTGTCATAGAGGAAAAGGTCTCGGTTTTTCCCCATTGAGGATCATATGAGCTGTGAATCTTTCATATATGGCCTTTATGATGTTGAGGTATGTCCCATCTATACCTACTTTGTTGAGGGTTTTTATCAAGAATGGATGCTATATTCTGCCAAATCATAATTCTGATTTTTAAAAAAGAAAAGACAGAGAAGAGTATGTACTACTGTAGGATTCTATTCAGGTAGAACTTCAAAAAAGACCAATCTAACCTACAGTGATAGAAAGCAGATCCGTGACTGCTGACACTGGGTACGGGAGTGCGGAGTGGATGAGGGCTGACTGAGGAAGAGAACAAGGGAATCTTGGAGGATACTGGAACACTCTATAGCATGATTGTAATGATGGTGACTCAGGCATATATATGTATCAAACCTTACACTGAAATGAGTGCATCTTCTTAAATCTAACTTATACCTGACGTTGATTTTTTTTTGAAAAACGCAAATAGTAACCAGCCCTCGCAACACTGAAGAATAACTAGAGTCCATGAGACTCAATATTACTCACTAATGTCCAAAAAATACCAGTATCCCAACTTCTGGAGAGATGAATGCTTACTTTTATATTCAGTGTAAATACACAGGAGTGGCTGCTGTATGGTTACTTAACATACTGTAACGTCTGCTACAGGAAGGGCAACGAAGATCAGAGGCATACTGGATTCTGTGTCACGTCACAGTACAGCCACTTCACCCCATCACTCGTCTTTATCTGCTATATTTACCCACCTAACAAGATCCACCGGGTGAAAATTCAGTGATGGATGTATTAAAATATTGATTGTCATCTGTTTGTGTTTTGGTGCTCCTTTTCCCAAGGAACGCCAAATAACTGATCTTAACTTATAAAGGTTTCCTATCTCAGAGAACATGTGCCTCATTGTAAATAATCGAATTAGTTGTGCTTCAGTCATAACACTGTCCGTTGCTAGGCAACCGGAAGCGGGCAGATCAGAAAATGAGTCTACAAAGACATGGACTATACGCTCTTTTTTATGGGTGTCCCATTCCCAGTTAAATGCTCTCAAGGAAACAGGAGCTGATGTTCTTCTAACTCTCATGGAATTTATATGAAGCAACCCAATGCTTATTAGCAGTATTTTCCAAACAAAATATTCAGAGCCAATTTCACGTGGACTTCACGCAGGTGATGAAAGCACACAGTGCAGCAGATCTTTATAATCAAAAGATGTCACTCCTGGAAGAGCAGGACCAGTTTTGGTCCTGACCTCAGTTAAGGTAGGGATTGCTCATTTGGCAACTGCCGGGTGGACTTTTATTCGGAGCACCAGTACAGAGTAGGGCAGGGTCTGAAATACTTGTTCTCCTCCTCACCCGGTGGGTCCCCCATGCAGGTGCCTCTGGCCCAGCCCTCCTGACCCTGCTGCAGTCTGATCATCCCTCACCTAACTTGTCCAGATTCCACTCTGGACAGCACTGCATCCCAGTTTGAGTTCCCAAGACCCCTGCCTTACTGGTTCTCCAGAGAGGCTCAGCCACCAGTCCCAAGCACTGTTACCCCACAATGAATGGACTGGACCTGAGGGGCTGATAGTTTAATGGCACACTGCTGAAACCTACCCATCCCCACACACATCCAGGTCACCCACTGCCAAAAGTTAGCCTACCCACAGGCCAAAATGACCCCACAGGGGATGTATCTTATTTGGCCCACTCATTTCGAACTAGTTGCTAACACTCACAAACCAGGACATTTCACATCAAATATCCTGTTGGCTTTGGAGTAAATGGAAACTCTTTCCCACACGGTAGTAATTGGCTGGGGCCAAGTGGCACGGCCCTCATCACCTGGGGACACACTCTGCAGCTGGACTCTGGTGTGCTATCCCTTCTGCCCCATAGGCATTTGGGTTTGAAACCACTCATCTTGGTCCTGTATCAAGTCTGGCCCCAATGCAGCAAGATCTCCCATGGGGCCCTCGATGACGCTGCTTTCCAGTTAAGTCCAACTTTTTTTTTTTTAATGTTTATTTATTTATTTTGGTGGGGAGGGGAGGGAGGGAGAGCACACATGGGAGGGGCAGAGAGAGAGGGAAAGAGAGAATCCCAAGCAGGGTCCACACGGTCAGCGCAGAGCCGGATGTGGGGCTTGGACTCATGAACTGTGAGATCATGACCTGAGCCAAAACCAAGAGTTGGCTGCTTAACCGACTGAGCCACCCAGGTGTCCCCAGGACATTTTCACAAAGAAACAAAAGTTTTACCATTTAAGTGAGTTATCACTCATCCTCTCTGCTTTCAGCCAGGGAGAGATGGTGTATCTAGAAGGGCCACCTATGGAACTGTGGGCAGTTAAGAGACGCTAAGAGCTCGGTGATGGGGAACACCTGGGCCAGCGACGGGCCTGCAGGAGGAGGAGGACAGAGCTGCCCATTGGGGCCGCAGGCCGAGAGGGCAGAGGAAATCCACCCACCATGCTCTCCTCCTGCCCATGCAACCCTGTAGCCGATAACAGGCAGAGCCCAGGAAGGGCCGGGAACAAGGGGACAGGGCACACTGGACAGTGGCCGACACACAACTGCCGAGGGAGAACCCAAAGCTGCTCGGAGCCCGTGGGGTGGCTCTCTCTGACCCGACCGTCTCTCAAAGACCGGCCCAGAAGTTCGACTTGGGCCCTGCAGTAAGTTGACCTTCCACACATGCTGATCCTTCACCGGTCGACACCACACCAGGGACCTCAACCCAGCAACTCCAGAGGCCTCAGGATGGCATCAGATAGCCAAATCCCGGCGACAGGTGGCCCTCGTGAGCTGAACTCGCCACAGTCACTCCAGGTCCCCGTGCCTGGGACACAGCAGGCCCCCAACCAACGTCTGTGAAGCTGTATTCCTTTAATTGCGTGAAAGTATCACTCAGGCTCGGGCTCCGAAAGGCCACAGATTTACTGCGTTTTTTTGTTACCTGCCAACTAGGGGAGACCACAAAAGGCACGGGCGGAGCAGTAAAACAGGGGTAATGAATGAGGCATTTCTAACAAGGCTGCTTTTATAGGCATCACACCTCGGCGGGGCCAAATGGGCTCGTTTTCGAGGTGAAATCTAGTCCGCGAGGCGCAGAGGAGAAGGGAGCCGTAGACAGCACTAAAAGAAAGGGAGGCTTTGCGGCCGGAGCTCCACCGGCACTTCCACACGAGAGGCGCTAACTTCCACCGACAGGACTCGCGGGTCCGGGCTCCACATCCGGAGAAGTCTCCAGGGCCTTCATTAAGCCTGCCTGTACGAAACACCCTTTGTCCCGGGCCAACACAAGCAGGCCTGACGGAGCAGGTGGGCCCGCGCGAGTGGGGGCGCCCACGGGCAGCCTGTCCCGCTCACCCCAGACAGCGTGTCCCGCTGACGTGCGTGGATGTGGAAGATGCCAGGCGCAGGCTGATTTCCAGGGCCCCCCTCGAGCCACCGGCCCAGCAGCCCTGGGCCTGGCCTCCAGCCCTCTAGTCGTTGTACGTGGAAGCAGCAGAACCCAGCACGGAATCGGGTCCACAGCTCTGCTCCCAACCAGCGGGCAGGCCCCTGCCTGTTCTGGGCCTCAGTTTCTTCATTTAAAAAAATTTTTCTAACGTTTATTTATTTTTAACAGAGAGAGAACACGTGCAAGCTGGGGGGCGGGGGGGGCACAGAGGGGGCACAGAGAGAGAGGGAGAGACAATCCCAAGCAGGCTCTGCACCATCAGCACAGAGCCCAATGCAAGGATCGAACTCACAAACCCCGAGATCATGACCTGAGCCCAAGTCTGATGCTTAACTGACTGAGCCAGCCAGGAGGAGCCCCAGTTTCATTTTTAAACCAAGAAAATTGGGGGTGCCTGGGTGGCTCAGCCAGTTGAGCGTCCAACTTCAACTCAAGTCATGATCTCAAGGTTCAAGAGTTCAAGCCCCACATGGGCTCTGTGCTGACAGCTCAGAGCCTGGAGCCTGCTTCAGATTCTGTGTCTCCCTCTCTCTCTGCCCCTCCCCTGCTCATGCTCTCTCTCTTTCTCTCTCAAAAATAAACGTTAAAAATTAAAAAAAAAAAAAAGAAAATTAGAACATCCCTTTCAGTTTTGACATTCAAGATTCAGCTTCAAGATTCAACCTTTAGGGGCACCTCGGTGCCTCAGTCGGTTGAGCATCAGACTTGGGCTCAGGTCATGATCTCACAGTATGTGGGTTCGAGCCCCACATCGGGCTGTGTGCTGACAGCTCAGAGCCTGGAACCTGCTTCAGATTCTGTGTCTCTGTCTCTCTCTGTCCCTCTCCCACTCATTCTCCCTCTCTTTTTCTCACTCTCTCAAAAATAAACATTAAAAAAAATTTTTTTTTTTTTTTATTCAACGTTTAGTCCCAAATTAATGCTCAGTTAAAACTGTACCATCATCGGGGCACCTGGGTGGCTCAGTCGGTTGAGCGACCGACTTCGGCTCAGGTCGTGATCTTGCAGTTTGTGAGTTTAGGCCCCGCGTCGGGCTCTGTGCTGACAGCTCGGAGCCTGGAGCCTGGAGCCTGCTTCGGATTCTGTGTCTCCCTCTGTCTCTGCCCCTCCCCTGCTCATGCTCTGTCTCTGTCTCAAAAATAAATAAAACGTTAAAAAAAAAAATTTTTTTTTAACTGTACCATCATCTCTAGGATTCCAATACTGAAAAACACGTGTTACGAGCCGGCTGGGGGTGCATTCAGAGAAGACCAAGTGCCTCCTACTCCAGTCCACTTATTTTAGCAAAGGTTCATGTGTTTGGCTGCCACCAGAACATTCTGGAAAGCCCAGAAAATCCCGGGGCACACCACACCCGCGGGGGGTAGGGAGGGGGCACAGGACACTGTCCTCGGTACAGTCACAGGAGAAGCCTGTGCTTCAGACGGTAACTCCTCGTTCACGGCAACGAGCGGCTGACCAACCAGCGAGAACACACTAAAATTTCTAAACGGGAAAGCATGTTAATAACAGATAAAACTCTTCCGCCGTTCTCCTAAACTCCACCTGGTTGGTGTTCCTCGGGCACGTCAACAGCCAATTCTTTTAAACTGTTTAACATGGTTGTTTATGAAATTCCCATTCTACCTGAATAAACGGTGACAGAACTAGATTGGACGGGCAGCCAGTCCGAGCTGGGTGGGCTGTTTGCTGCTAGCCTGTCCCCTGAGGCCCCTCGGGTGTCCCAGACACAGGAGCAGGGGAAACGTTTCACAATACGTTAGTGGGAAAAGCCAAAACGCTTCTTAAGTGTTCAAACAAAACGCTCTTACTAAATGCCTACTATAGGCCGAATACTGGGAAGATTAACAACATATGGTCCTTGCTTTCAAATGATCTTGTATTACAGTTTAATGGGGCAGACAGATATTCACATAAATAATACAACAGCGTTTGTACACTACTTACAGTTTACCAAAAAAAAAAAAGAAAAAAAAAAAGTTCTTATGGAAGCAAGCAATAAGATCTAAAGTTCCCAAGTCGCAATACTTGAGTTAGAAAGTTGAAAGAAAAATTGTAAATCCTATACTCATGACGTGGTCATCAGTGGAATTTTCCTAGATCAGGGGTAGAAACCCTTTGTTAGCCATAAAAGATCAACTAGTTGTCTTCCTAACACGTGGCTCCAAGATGTTTTATGTTTTATAATTCAGGATTTTAAGACACATTATAATGTAAGAATTTCATACATGTTGGCCGATGTGAGGAGGGGATGTGCCCGTAGGGTGATGACCAGCCACCCAGAACCACTACAGACCAGAAGGCTATGGTTTTACTTCAAATAAAGAAAACCAGCCCAGGGCCAAATGCAGACTAGCACCACTCTCTTGCCAACTCCTAGAAGCAACAATGTCAAAGTCTCACGCTTTCATAAATAACTTACAAGTTATTTACGTTTTACTTAAAGGCAGTAACTAGGAATCTTCCCAAAAAACCCAAACACTCTTTATCAAGAAAATGTAGCAAAAACGTTAACAAGGGTGAATCAAGGTGAAGGCTACATGTGGTTTAGGTACTATTCTTTCACCTTTCTTAGATTTCTTTTTTTTTTTTTTTTTTAAATAGAAAGTTTAGGGGCGCCTGGGTGGCGCAGTCGGTTGGGCGTCCGACTTCAGCCAGGTCACGATCTCGCGGTCCGTGAGTTCGAGACCCGCATCGGGCTCTGGGCTGAGGGCTCAGAGCCTGGAGCCTGTTTCCGATTCTGTGTCTCCCTCTCTCTCTGCCCCTCCCCCGTTCATGCTCTGTCTCTCTCTGTCCCAAAAATAAATAAACGTTGAAAAAAAAAATTTTTAAATAGAAAGTTTAGGACAAATGAAGGGATTTGTTCCAGAGGCTCTAAGGCCCCTCCAGCTCCAACATTCACTATGTATTTCTGTTCTGCTATTAATCCTAGAATCATCATGGACACAGCCTTTATAACAAAAAAGTTAAAAATCAAAAGAAATCAGGGACGCCTGGATGGTACAGTCAGTTCAGTGTCCAATTCTGGATTTTGGCTCAGGTCACAATCCCAAGGTTGTGGGATCGAGCCCTGAGTCGAGCTTTGCGCTGAGCGCAGTCTGCTTGAGAATCAAACTCTCTCTCTCTCTCTCTCTCTCTCTCTCTCTCTCTGCCCTTCTCCCCCACTGGTGTACTCTCTCTCTCTCTCTTGCTCTTTCTCTCTCTCAAATAAAAAATAAAAAAATTTTTAAAAAACCCAAACAACCACCAAGAACATCTTCTAGCGTTTCACGTTTTAGTTGAATCAGCATGACCCCCGCATTGGGGCAGGGAGGCTATGGCCACTTGGGGCAAGAACACTTTCCTGAAAATCCAGATTGCCATCGCCATGGGCCGTTCCTCCAGAGGCCTGGCTCTTGAACGGTCCAAACGCAGGACGTACTCCCCCTGAACACAAACCCCAGTACGTTCGTGAAGCTTTTCAGTATATGTGGAATCAGTGTATTAATAACAGCTTATTGGCACTGAATGAAAAACACACAAGTCTTAATCTTAGGTCTTGAATTGGGTCCAGGCCGTACGTAATACCTGGCTGGAAGGGATACAGCTGTAAGCATGCTTGGTGACTGGAGGCTACGTAGTGAGACCTGAGTTTTGAAACCAGGATTGGTAGCTTAACAAAATTTACTGGTTGTAGAAAAAGTAAACTCGCCTCTAGGGAGGTGAGCTCAGTCTCGCCATTCTGACAGCAGGCCCTGGTGGCCAGTTTAGCGAAAAGTGTTGGCTCTGAGGCTTGAAAGTTCCAACCTTGTCTTAATGAAGGTCGCTGCAAGCAGACAGTCCACTCCAGGTAACAGCTGTGGGGTGATTAGGGAAAGCAGCAAAAATTCAAACCAAGGTGCACCTCTGAGTCACATAAATTGACAAGTCATTAGGTTACCTGTCGCTTGCATTAAAAAAAAAAAAAATGTAGTACTGTCTTTTGAAAAAAAGACAGAATTTAGAAAAAAAGAATTTTAAAGAGGTAAGATCATAACACAAGGCAGGTAATACTTACCTTCGTTTTGAAGGTTACCTCGTTTCTTAATTGTGTGGAAAACAGTTAAATATTCAAGGAGCAGAGACTCCTACCCAAAATCAAGCGTGTTCTGTCCACTTCTCTACGCAGATCCACCCGCTACCACTAATTTCCACATACCAAATGCTGGGAATTCTTACTGTAATATAAGGAACTGGTCCATAGGGCAGATAACTTCTAGAAAATGCTATCATTCCTTCAGAGAATGAAATAAAATAGTCAAAATTTTATGTAAGGGAGGCCTGATTTCCAGTGTCATGGATTCACCGTTTTACTGGATACAACTAGAATGTTCAGAGGTTGACAGTTGGCTTCAAAGGCGGAGAGCTGTAAGAAGGGGAAGCCACAAGCTTAGAGCCGACTCCTTCGTAAGGTGCACTCTGTCCTCAGCCAGGAGAGAACAATCTGGAAACAATCTGGTGGGCAGCTGCTCTCATCAACAAACTGTTTATTGTAAGAAAGTGGCTGGGTCAAAGGCTAAACATCAACCCGAACCGAAAGCATACGGAGCAAAAATCAATACCGTCCCTGCTAAAGAAGCCAGGACTCCTCATGCAGAAAAGAGAGGGAGAGAGACTCGTATCTCACTCTGAACGGACGAGCGTCAGACAAAACTCCCGTGTTTCAACGCATGGCTGTCTTGCATGCTATTACAAATGAGTATTTGCTGCTATTTTCAGAACACCCTAGTAGCAAGAGCTAAAATACAGCATTTCGAGAGACACGGAAATCTACTTTCCAAATTACTTGCCCAGAAGTTATACTGGCTTATATCTAGTTGCTTTCTTCTTACATTTGTTTTATAAAGGAACCAACACGCTTATACACTCTGCACAGATAATACAGCCAGTCTTTATATTTGTCTAATTAGAAAATGGAACACCGGCTACGAGACTATACAAAAGAACTGATTTATTTTAGGTATGTCAGGGGTATTCTGGTTATGATTTTAAACAGAGCTCTTATCTTTTAGAAACACATACTAAAATGAGAGAGCTGACAGAATATCTGGGATTTGCCTCGAAATAATATGGAGGAGTGGGTAGGATTAGACAAAATAAGACTGGCCAGAATAAAAACCTAGGAAGCAGACTGATCGAGTTCATGAGTTCATTACATTTTCCATTTACTTTTGTACATTTCAAATTTTCTACAAAACATTTCCTTTTTTTTAAAATTTTTTTAACATTTATTTATTTTTCAGAGACAGAGAGAGACAGAGAAGGAGCAAGGGAGGGGCAGAGAGAGAGGGAGACACAGAATCCCAAGCAGGCTCCAGGCTCCGAGCTGCCAACAGAGAGCCTGACGCGGGGCTGGAACCCACGAACCATGAGATCATGACCTGAGCTGAAGTCAGACGCTTAACCAACTGAGCCACCCAGGTGCCCGCAAAACATTTCCTTTTATGTGTGTATACAATTCAACAGTTACTACAAAAAAAGAAAAAGAACAGTTTCAAAAAAAAAAACCATTTTCTTAAATATGAGGAAAGTATTAACCTACCGACACAAATTCACTGACTCCCTGTAAGGATATATATGTACTATAGAATTACTAGGCGTCCAACAGGACTGTTTGGGGCAACGTCTGAAACAGAGCCGTTGAATTCCAAGTCAAACCCTGGAGAAGCAGAGAGAGATGTTCCGTGTGTTCCCAGTGCGTTCATGAGCCAACCAGGCCAGGGTCTGGCTGAAACAGCACCACAGGATGGTATTTAACTGCATTATGGAGCATGAGAACATATGTGAGCTGGTACAGAAACCCAAATGACATAAATAACCATGTTTTTACAACAGCCAATTTAGCACACATATTCTGAAAATATAACTTGATTGCAAATTTGAGGCTCCTATATATTGCATTGATAAATTAACAGGGAAATCCACTGGAGAAAGAACCTAAAGAAAATAAAGCAGAGAGCAAAACATTCTTTCACTTTGCTTCAATTATGCCAGGATAAGGATGAAAATAGTAGTAACTTTTTCTTTTCTTTTCTTTTCTTTTTTTTTTTTTTTGTGCATCTGATTGCTTTGCCGGGACCAGCATAAATACCAGAGTCCTAGAAAGAATGTGAAAGATCATCTCATCTATCCTCCCACGAAGAACAGAGAGGGTTTGGTAATGACAATTTGGTGACCGTGGTGTCCTTTAAAAAGCCACCTTGCGTGACAAACTCACTTGGCCAACCTGACAGAGCACACGCAATCCCATCATCACGGAAGGAAAGTACACACCAAAAGGGGAATCCTCAAAATCACAGACCTTTGACCTTTAGAACATTTTACAGACAAAAAAGCCAGAGGAAAAACTTAAATATTCATGCAGATCAAGGTTGCCGGTGGAAAGCAACGATCTGGAGTAATAATCTAGACAATTCTAAGGCAGAATGGGTCTGGACATTCCCCTCAAAAAAAAACGGACCATCATTTTTTAATTTATGAAACCACAGTTGAGTGTTTTCTTTTAAAAGACATATTTCCTTATTTACTGAGATTAAAAACAGGAAGGGGGGATTAGTGGTGCCATCACCTAATTAGTCATTAATAAACTGCCGTATGGATTCATTTCTGCTCAAAGACAAGAAACCAACTTGTCAAATACTTGGAAAATTTTGCAAGTTTTCTTAGAACAATACTTTTTACTTTAATTTTACATTTCAAACTTTTACTTTGCCCGCAGGAAGCAAGTAGGTTTAAACTACATGCTTTCACAGCTCAGGACTCAGGAGAGATTTGTGGTTTCTGACACCAGCAAACAGCCCAGGGAGGCACCCATTCAGAATCGAGTGATCCCGCTGACCAGGGAGGGCTGGTGTCAGTCCACCTTTGCAAGACATTCTATTTAGAATCTGAATTTAAATCTTGGAGGTGCAAGAGCCAAATGCCCACACAATTGTTCTCTTCACCTAGAACCCCGATCTCCCCACACCCGGACACAGGAACAGGAGACACACAGGAGAACTTGACACTCATGTCACAAGATTAAACTGTAAATCTCCATGTGCCGATGGGAAAGTATGTTTCCTTTTTAGCAGAAATCTGTAGATATTTTCACCAAAATCTCTCATCCTCGGGGAAAAAGACCTCCCCACAAAGGAAGGTTCTATTTCAGCGATTGTATAGCATTTTCTACTAGTTTTAGTTAAAGCAAACAGAGGAAAATACACATATATTTAATTAATTCATTCATTATTTATGCTAATTCATATATTAAAATTTTAAAGGTTCAAATACTACTAAAAACTATCAGTTAAAACAAATATTCTAAATCTTTTTTAATGTTTATTTTTTAGAGAAAGAGAGACAGAGTACGAGTAATGGAAGGGCAGAGAGAGGGAGACACAGAATCCAAAGCAGGCTCCAGGCTCCAAGTTGTCAGCACAGAGCCCAATGCAGGGCTTGAACTCACGAACCACGAGATCATGACCTGAGCAGAAGTCGGACGCTTGACCGCCTGAGCCACCCAGGTGCCCCTAAAACAAATATTCTAAAGACCCTTAATTGTTCTCATACAAATCCATGTTCCCCAAGTCATCAAATGGGGTTTGACCCCTAGAATTTTTTACGAAGGGGAATATTTCTAACAATCAATTAAGAACTAAAAGAACAGCCCATACTCCAGGATTTCTTCCACTGATTCTATTATTAACCCAAAGCCTGCAGACGTTTCAAGAAAAAAAATACAACACAAGCAGAAGAATAATACAGAGTTTTTCTAGAAACATCCAGTATCTGGAAGGCTGTGTGTGGCCAAACTTGGCCCAACAGCGCCTGGGAAAAAGCATCCACTCACAGGCTTCTACGAGGAGCCAGAACCAGAAGAAACAAACTAAAAAAGGGATGATAGCATTCCCGTACCTTGGAGAGAAAGAGAGACAGACAGACAGACTAACCTTAGCCGGGTTTGCCCACTCTGGAGCGGTAGCCAGAGAGGTCTTGGCCTGTACTCCCGGCTGAGGTCCAACACAGGATCACCACCACCTCGGGTTGTCTCTACCTTCCCACTCGGGCAGGGGATACCAGATTACACACCCTTCAGGGCCACAAATTGCCTGTCAGTTTTGAAACCCCAAAACGGGTTCAAACATTTTTGCAAGACGGCACAATTCTCCGAGCACCGTTCCCAAATTTTTAGCATGAATGGAAACAAAATGTGCTCCCTGTCTGGAATTCACACACCGGAAAACTAAGCGGAACATTTCTCGATGGTGCTCAGGTCTCAGCACCCAGCACTGCGGGACTGACCCGGGGGGGCGGGGATCTCGGCTCTACACCTGAGCTCGACCCTTGGGCCATGCCCTCCAGCCTGGTGCCAGCATGGGCTCATTCCCTGGGATGTACTTTTTACGCCCGGGAGACCAAAATCTGCTCCTAAGAGTGCTGCAAGACTTCTAGAGACAGCTTCAATCGACTTCCCCAGGAGGCAACGCCATAATCCGTCCCCGCTCACACATGGCAGCTATTAGGGAGCTGCTGTAGGAGACAGAAAGCATTTGGACTGGGAGGACTTTTTCTTCCAAAAGGGCCTGTTTCCCATCCACGGATCTGTGACTGCATAAGCGGTGGATATAAATAGTCTGAGGAAATAAAAGCGCCCTTCCTAGATAGAGTGCTACCCCCCAGAAGGAAACCGTGGAGAGAGAAGCTCGCTCTCGCCTACCCCTGCCCCACGCCAGCCAGCAAGAACCAAACTAGAACCAAACGAAAACAACATCCATCACAAATAGAAAACAACCAAAGTCGTGACTGCCTGTGTTTCCTACAAGCAAATTATCGGTCCCTGCCTTCCCTGTGGCCCAGAAGTATCTACTCCTGCAGGAGTCGCTTGGAAACACTCTTGTGGAAATAAGATTCAAATAACAATATGGCACCTACAGTAGCCGAAAAGCGTCCCGCCCCCACCCCGCCAAAAGATAGACCAAAATAAAAGGCAGCTAAGGAAAACACCCCAGCTATTATCTCTTTAGCATTTCAACATCAAAACACATCACGTCACCTTTGACACAGGCATTATGTTTGATAACAGGAAGTCAGTTAAAACGAACAAAACATTTCCAGTTTAGGTGAAGGGCGAAGGAAGAAAGAAAAGGAGAGAAAGGTATACGAAGGACCCTGAAACATTCGTAGCTATAAAAGCTTTTAAATGTTTGCTTTAATCTGCCAGCTGCTCTTGAGCTGGCGCTGTATTGTAAAAGAGTCACCACAACACCACGTCAGCCACATGTCAAAAGCTATTCAGGGCGCACCTGGAATTCTGAGTTTCTCTCTAATTTGGACCCCTAAAAATTATTTTCTAAGCTGTGTTTTAAAGTAACACGGGGAGTTTCCATCTCACCGCACTTACTGGAGATTCAGAGCAAAGATGAAAGGCAGAAGGAGCGAGGACGCACTGCCTACGCTAAAACATGGAAAGCAAAGGTTTTTGTTTTTGTTTTTGTTTTAATTGGAGAATTCTAATTACTCCGAAAAATACAACAGATGCTTCACTGCTCCACAACCTGGCTTGCTCTTCCGAAGGGGGAAGGACCCCCACCCTGCCCTTCCAACCTGTCAGGGCCGCCGTGAGACCCAGGTGAGGCCTGGGGAGGCACCTAGTTACTTATGACGCATGCCACAAAATGGGAATGTCTCTGTCGGCCGGAAACTTCCACAGCAACGTCTCACACCCAGTAGGCACTCAGATGTTTGCTAAGTGCAGAGGTTGGTGAGAGGAGGAGGGAGGAACCATGTAGCATGATTTCGTCTCAGTTTCTCCCTAAAGCAACCAACATCAGAAGAGGAACTCCCCAGGGTGGAAGGGACTGTGTTAGGAGATATTAATACGTTGACAGATACGGAAAGTACTCCCACCTGCCTTTTGGGTGGGGGAGGAGGCATTCCACAGCAAATGATTTGGGGTTGAATCAAAATGAAATGTGATACTAGTTTTTGTTTTAAAGCATGCAGGACCCATCCCACAACACCCACACACTACCCAAATCACACATGTAGACACAACAGGACGGTTTCTGCCCAGCTGCTTTCACAGCAACTCTGGTTGTCACTTCTTGTTACGGTGACATTGCGACCCCAAGGCAAAGGAACCGCAGACCCCTCCACGTGGCAGGACCCCCAACATCCTGCAGGACACCTCGGTGCCATCAGCCATCAGCCATGAGGAACGCCCAAGAGAATGCCAGCTTTGCAGTTTCAGAAAGCCCCAGGCCTCAAACAGGGATGTCCCAGGGCAGGGGAGCGTGCCGGGCGAGCTGTGCACAGTCCACCCTCCTCCCCCTCCCCTGGCCGGCTGGGGGATCCAAAGGGATCCACTGGCAGCCCACTCTGCACAGAGGTCCGATCCCGGCTCGGAGGTCCCATCCCGGCTCGTCCCCATCAACCAGCTGCTGCTCGGAGCCTCGGGCTCTGCCCCACGCCCTCCCCCGGTGGAGAGAAAAATGGAAACAGAGCCCAGAGAAACAGAAACAAAAAGGCGAGTTTTTCCATGGGACTTCAGGTTGTGCCAGGGAAAGAGCTGTGGTTTTCTATCCAATCGGGGTCGCTCACAAACACATATGGCTTCCCCCACGGAAAGGTGTATTCCTGCTAACTTCCCACCAGCACCAGTGGCGGGAGGTCCGTGCGGCAGCCACCCAGTAATCTAGGGTCAACCGCGTAGCTTCTGACTCTCTCACTCAACACATGCCCCCAGGAAGGAGGTTATCTGTTTGAAAGGACTCACTGTGTAGATGTCAGCACATGTGTGGTCCTCTTTGAGGAACAGTTCGAGGGGTTCCGTCAAGAAACATCCACGCGGGGGCAAGGGTGCTCGAATTATGCACTTCTACAGGCCCCCCAGTAGTACCTTCCACCCACAGGCATGAACGGATTGCTGATGCCCATGGTGCCCACACAGGAACATGGGAGCCACAGCTAAACCAGCAGTGTAGCAGGAACTAGCCTTTCACCAGAGTCAAGTCATTACTAACAAAGCTAGCGCTTCTAAGGGAATTAATATAGGGGCGCCTGGGTGGCTCAGGGGTTGAGTGTCCGACTTCAGCTCAGGTCACGACCTCATGGTTCATGAGTTTGGGCCCCACATCGGGCTCTCTGCTGTCAGTGCACAACCCACTTCAGATCCTCTTTCCCCCTTGCTCTCTCCCCCTCCCCCGCTTGCATTCTCTCTCCCTCTCTCAAAAACATAAACATTTTTAAAAAAATAATATTGATGTCAAATATTAAATAAGTTATCCGTATCTACACAACAGTCCTTACTTTTTTTTTTTTTTTAAGTTCTTATTTAAATTCCAGTTAGTTAAGGGGCGCCTAGGTGGCTCAGTCGGTCGAGCGTCGGACTTCGACTCAGGTCATGATCTCAGTTCGTGGGTTCGAGCCCCACGTCAGGCTCTGTGCTGACAGCTCAGAGCCTGGAGCCTGCTTCAGATTCTGTGTCTCCCTCTCTCTCTGACCCTGCCCTGTTCGTGCTCTGTCTCTCTCTCAAAAATAAATAAACATTAACAACAAAAAAAATTTTTTTTAATTCCAGTTAGTTAACATTCAGTGTAATGCTAGTTTCAGGTATACAATTTAGTGATTCAACACTTCACATACAACACCCGGTGCTCATCACTTAAGCTCCATCATCTATTTAACCCATCCCCTCATCTACCTGGACTGAGGTATGGCAGCCTTAGGACAACGCACAAAAAGCATCTTCTATAGTTTGAAAGAGGAGCTATTTAAGCACAGGAATACACAATATGTACTGGGACCAGTGATTACTTACAGTAGTGCATAATCATATTTCCATTTTGGTATTGAACCTGTCCCTGGTTAATGGCTTTTCTCACTTTTTGATCATTAACACTCAAGTGGTGACCATTTATGGGCTGTCTTCGAAGTCTAGTAACAGTAATTTGCATGTATTTTTAGTAACCAGGTTTGTTCATAATAAAAATGATACAGGTACATTATAGAAAGTGTAAAAAACACAAAAGTTTAGTGTAATCAGCCCTAATTAAGCCCACCATCTAGAAATACACCCTATACATACTGTTATTTCCTTTCAGTCTTTTTTCTGTAGACGTGTGTGTGTGGTGTACATGTGTTCATGTGTTTTGTCTGCTTTGACAGAGCATAATCTTGCCAAGGGCTGAATTTCAATCCTGCCCCTGGGAGTTTCAATTAAATGGGAAGCCCCGCTCACCCAGAGAATGCACCTCAGCGGAGCCCTGCTTCCTCAAGGTGTCATGCATCGTGATGCTTCTGAGGCCATACATGACTGGATTTTATAGGGGAAATCACATGCTGCTGTGGCATGTGGGTGTCGGTGAAGGTTCAGAACACATCCCTAGCAAACACCAAGAGTCGACTGTACTCCGGGTGAGTGGTTTTTTTTTTTTCCCCTACCTGGATCACCATGCTATTCTTTTCCATTTGTATCATAGTAATGTGGAAGCTCATAGGTGCCTCATAAATCTTCTGTACCATTTGCTATGAAGAGCGAGGGCCTAGGCACCAAACTGTGTAAACACAGCTGGTACGCAGTAAAACTATTCAGATAACTAGTGTGTTTATTTTCTTCTTTCATATTCCATCCTGTAATAGGACCTAGCATCCAGCAAATGTTTAATGGAAGATGGATATTATTAACTGTGGCACTGAAATAATTCCTACACATCCAAAAGAAAGTGCCACCAATATAATGGAAAACTACTACAGTATGTGAAGCTGATGCAGAGAAAAAAAAAAAATCTCTGAACAGATTCCAGGGAGTCTGTCCACCAGGCAGCCTAGCTCAGCAGCGACACCGTGCGGTGAGAGGTGGTTGATTCTCAACAGCACAGAGTATTTTACAGGGAGCAGGAAGCAGAGGCCCGCACAGGCATCGAGTCTGCAAGGCAGGTGATGAATCTAAGGATGGGCCGTGTATTACAGATGCCAGGATACCAACATCCTCTCACGCACCTTCATTACATGGGGATCAATGAGACCTAGTAAGAAAGCTGCGGGAAAGAAAATCAAATAGAAAGTACTACCCAGCTCTGTTCCCAATCTGTCATTCCCAACTATCTGTAAAAGCTAAAAGTGCTGAGCCATCACCGGCACAATGACCAGATGTTCCTAAATGTCTCCACCTAGACATTAAGAGGATGGCCACAGGAAATGAGCACCTGCCTCCAGAAAGACCATCAAAGTCGGTGAATATCCCTCTGCTTTCATATTCATTTGCATGATAATCCCTTAAAGATTTTGTATCCCAGGAAAACATACTCTAACATCCTGAATTCTTGTATTTCTTTTAGCAGCAGATTCAAAGTCTTCTAGAAGAGTAATAAAACTAAGAAATGTGGATATACACAACACTCATATGCCCACTCCCTCAGCTCCTTGGGCTCCCAAAGTAAAAAGGAACTCAGAGAAAGGCAGTCGGGAGAAAATGTAATGCACAGGATTAGCAGACCAACTGGATGACCCAAAATGAGAAGAGAACATTTCTGAAAATTGCTCTTCCCCAAAGTTACTATGTAATAAGGAACTTGGTCGGTTTGGTGCCTGTATAGGGTATTTGTGAATCTGTATGTAGAACAAGTACATGTTTTCATTTTGTTCAAACATTTCATTCATTCCCAAGATTTGTGAATGAGGGTTACCAATCAGTAGGGGGAAAATGTCTCCCCCACACCCGCAGGCGGTTTAAAGAACCAAAAGGACAAAAATATAAAGCATCTACTGGGTATGTTAATATAAGCAGACATGCAACACAAAGCCTCTGCTTAGGTATTTCGGGTCATACCCATCTTAAAGACACAGGAAATGCCTAGAACCCAAACCTTGGGAACACGTTTTCCTCTTCACTGAGGAGTCCAGAGGGGCGAGAGTCAAAGAGTCCAGAGGGGCGAGTCCCAAGGCCAGTGCAGTCAGAATTCCTGAGAAAGGTCAAAGACCACTGCCAAGGGCAGGCCTGGTGTCTCTGGCTCCATGACCTCAGAATAAGCAGGCACTTCCTCACATTTCCAGTCTCAGCCCTCCACGATCAGGAAAGGGGGGGACAGAGAAGATTTAGGAGAGTGACTGTCACATCTCCCCTGGGACCAGTAACCCTTATCCACGAGGCTCCGCCCCATCCCCCCAAAGCAGGAGGGACCACACGTGGGTCATCTAAAGGAGCTGAAGCTCTGAGAACCCACTTTATTTTGATAAAAGTCACAAGACAGAGCTGATGCTTTTCCTTCTATTAACTGAACACACAGAGACAAATGACGTGGAGTTTTGAATTCCCAAGTTGAAGGCACAAAACCAAAGTCATATCATTAATTCCTAAGAGCACCCATTAAAAAGAGTGCAAACTGGGGTGCCTGGGTGGCTCAGTCGGTTAAGCATCCGACTTCAGCTCAGGTCATGATCTCGTGGTTCACGAGTTCGAGCCCCACGTTGGGCTCTGTGCTGACAGCTCGGAGCCTGGAGCCTGCTTCCGATTCTGTGTCTCCCTCTCTCTCTGACCCTCCCCTGTTCATGCTGTCTCTCTCTGTCTCAAAAATAAATAAACGTTAAAAAAAATTTTTCTTAATAAAAAAAATAAAATAAAATAAAATAAAAAGAGTGCAAACTGGCTGAAAGCCATAATGAAAATGCAATAAAAGAATGTCTCTTAAATGAAAAAAAAATCATCCATTGCAATATTATTCATTTTTAAAATTTAAAATTATTATCTATAGTCTATTTTTAGACTGGGCATCAGGCACTTTTGGGCACATTATACACATGTAATTTATCAAAACTCTCAACAATCTAATAATAATACTACTAATCACTGGACTTTTTTTTAAGTTTATTTATTTATTTTTGAGAGAGAGAGAGAGTGAGCACAAGCGGAGGAAGGGCAGAGCAGAGAGAGAGAGGGAGACACAGAATCTGAAGCAGGCTGCAGGCTCGGTGCTATCAGCATGGAGCCCAAAACAGGGCTCAATCCCATGCCCGTGAGACCACGACCTGAACTGAAACCAAGAGTCGGACACTTAACCGATGAAGCTACCCAGGCACCCCTCATATATTTCTTGTAGGAATTTTTTCTTATAGACCTCATACAATTCTATAAGCTATCTCTTTAAATTTTTTTTATGTTTGGGGCGCCTGGGTGGCGCAGTCGGTTAAGCGTCCGACTTCAGCCAGGTCACGATCTCACGGTCTGCGAGTTCGAGCCCCGGGTCAGGCTCTGGGCTGATGGCTCAGAACCTGGAGCCTGTTTCCGATTCTGTGTTTCCCTCTCTCTCTGCCCCTCCCCCGTTCATGCTCTGTCTCTCTCTGTCCCAAAAATAAATAAACTTCGAAAAAAAAAATTTTTTTTAATTTTTTTTATGTTTATTGATTTTTGAGAGAAAGAGAGTGAGCACACACGCAAGTGGGGGAGGGGCAGAGAGGGAGGGAGACACGGAATCTGAAGCAGGCTCCAGGCTCTGAGCTGTCAACAGAGCCCGAAGCGGTGCTCAAAGCCATGAACCACGAGATCACAACCTGAGCCAAAGTCAGCCAGTCAATTGACTGTGCCACCCAGGTGCCCCAATCCTATAAGGTATCTTAATACTAGAACCCTCAGAGTTTATACCCGTGTTCTACATGTGAGCAAATCCCACCCAGATAGCCTACAGCTCTGTTCTCCTCTGAAAACTAAGTTTGGTAAGGGACAGAGTATAACCTAAAAGGGAGTTCCTCCTCTTTTTTTTATTTTTTTTAATGTTTGTTTTTGAGAGAGAGAGAGAGCATGTGCATGCGCGCACGCACACACACACACAGCAGCGGGGGGTGGGGGGGGACAGAGAGATGGGGGACAAGGGAAAGCAGGTAAGTTTGGTGTTTAGAGTCACCTGGACTATCAGATATTTGCTAAAACTGCAAGGTTACATCACTAAACTCATAAATTTCCCCATTTAGGGGAGCTGAGAAAAAGACCCGCAAAATCATTTGCCACAATTAACAAGAAATTGACAGCCTGACAAAACAAAGCAAAGGGGTTAGCAGGAGACACTCCTAGGGAACCTGGCAACCTGCCCAAACCAGGTAACAACCACAGGCATCAAGTGCAGACACAAGACCGGGAAAATTCCTGAATACATTCCCAGCTCCATGGGCATTTTCCTTTTAGACACAACTAGATCTAAACTGAAATCCAGAGCCCTTCCGCCACAAGATGGCAGACATCAGCACAAATGAAACAAAACTTGGGGTTTTCCCATCCAAATATTCACTGAGAAAGGCCCAAACCAAAACAGAGGTTTTTAATCCCAAATGAATAAAATGTGGTTTCCAAATACACTCTTGACACATAAAAGAGTAACCCTTTTTTTTAACCATAAAATGGATACGATGTGACCTTTAAGATTTAATACCTTCTAAACTCCCTTCTCTCCCTCCCTCCCTTACAAACACCAAAAATATCAGGTATACTTTGATATCTTTAAGGCAGCTCCCAAATCTGAAGTCAAAATAAAAACAGAAATCAACACCATAAACCCACCGCAACGGAACCCCTGAGGAAAAGGGTCACCGTCTGGAAGAAAGGCATCCAAGGCGCCCCCTTCTGGGCTGAGCGCACACACTCACCTCGGCAGCAGGCAGTAAGTACAGAGGCGTTAAGGCAGGAGCTCGTTTTAGGTCACAGTTCAGGCCGAGCATTGTCAAGATCTCCCTAAGGACTTCGTATCTTCTCGTATTGCTTGATTTGAGCAGATTAAAATCTTCCTGGGCTTGCACCACTGAAGAGCTGGGAGGTAGTTCTAAGTGCGCCTGAGGGAAAAAGATACCACCTGGTAAATCGGGGCACTTACCGACCTCAATAGAAACAATATCCTCGCCGGCTCTTCTGAAAACTTAAAACAGGAATCCTAATTATCAACAGCATGTAAATGTTGAACTTGAACATTTGGAGAGTAATGACAAGCAATAAAAAGATGCAAAGGAGCCAACTGACACGGTGGCTGTCAGGCAGAAAAGCGATGCCGGAAACAAGCCTGGATAGTGATCAGACTCTGTCCAGGTCCAGACATTTATCACTAACCAGGTAGTGGACCCTGCGCAAGTCGCTTAACTTGATCATTCGACCGAAATGCTTAGAAATACAATAGTTCTGGGGCGCCTGGGTGGTTCAGTCGGTGGAGCTTCCCACTTCGGCTCAGGTGGTGATTTCATGGTTCGTGGGTTCAAGCCCCGGATCTGGCTCTCTGCTGACAGTGTAGAGCCTGCTTTGGATTCTCTGTCTCCCTTTCTTTCTGCCCCTCCCCCTGGCGTGTGCGTGCGAGCTCACTCTCTCTCTCTCTCTCTCAAAAAATAAACAAACATTAAAAAGAAAAAAAGAAAGAAATCCCATCAGGCTGAGAACCCAAGTGAAGTCCCTACTGAACTCAGGGAGGCGTGATGGTCATGTTGAAACTCTCACTCTACCTGTTAGTCACAACCACTGGGGAACAATACCAGGGAGGAATATAGCCTTATTCACCATTGTAAGAGTGTCTGCAGGCCTTCACATAGGAGTGGGGTTTGAGGGACCCCAGAAAGGCCCAACCTACCACCCTCTGATTGAATTTAAGATTCAGGACTTCATCTGTCTCGTTCAGGCTTTGTTGTCCACTTAAAATCAAACCAGTCCCACCTATCAACATGGTCTGAAGGAACATGCTAGATCTTCTAGCTCCCTTCACCTAGAACTTTCCTAGCAGTGGCGTGTGCCTTGGTATAAAGGAACAGACTCGAAATTCTGGCCCTCTTGAGATCAGATTTTAAGTGGCCCGTAGAGCATTGGAGGGTGCCACAACATTGAGCAACCTAAGCATGTTTGCTTTATTTTGCTTTTGACAGGGGTCCGCTGTGGGTTTCTGTTGTACGCAGAGCTCCTGACCTGATATTATAGGAGCATTATGAAAATAAAAAGCAAAGTGCCAGCCTTCAGACGATATAAAATCCCTCAATTCCCACCCACGCCTTCACCAAGTCAAAAATACTGTCCAAAATGGTCCAACTGTTCAAAGTCAATGTCAATCTGAAAAGGTTTGTAGAGACTATCCTGCCACTACAGCGGGTGAGCTGGCCACTGAAGCAGGGGTGAGTGTCCTCCAAAGAGCCCTGGAGAGAAGAGGAGGGAGAAAAGTAAAATCCTTCAAAGTATCCAAAGCCTGCCGAGTCTCCTTCTCCCCTGGGTTCTCTCCTTAAATGTGGCCTCTCCTCTCCAGTGGACAAAGCCAGTGCTGGGGCAATGAGCAGAGCTGTGGGTCACGTTCAACTCATGTGAGCACGCGGCTCTCCTGGAGCTTACCCCTTACAGGTGCAGAAATAAAATGAGCGAAGTGGGCCCAGGAGAAAGGCGTGAGAGTGACGAATGGCACACGCACACCCCAGCCTGAGTGATACACACAAGATCCAAGCACACACGTGAGGTGTGCTGAACTCGCTGAGGAAGACAAGGAGGGCTCGCCCCACGGGCAGGCCTCCAGGGTTCCAGGAGGTGACACAGACATTGTGCAAGGAGTGCTTTTGTGGACTTCAAGAGTCAGCGCTTCTATGACAGATTTGGGGCTCTGTGCCTCAGTTCCCAGGACAGAAAAGCAAGTGCTTCTGGATTTGCACTCCTGGTTCTCTATGGCATCTGACGAATGTTACATCCTCTGGCTGGAATACTGTTACCATACTGATGGGTCCATTTTTATAACTTGGCTTCTTCTAAAATTAAGGCTTTCTGACCAGACCAAAAGCCAGAACTAAAGCATCTCCAGTCACAAATTGAGGACCGGGGCGGGGTTGGGGGTGGGGGCTGCTACAGGAATCTGTTGGGAAATACTGCTAACACCCTACAATGCACGAATGACTGACTCCACAACGAGGTAGGATCAGCCCCAATGTCAACAGTGCCATGGTTGAGAAACCCCACTGTAAACGCCATACCACTGCTGCCATGTGCTAAGCCACAGAAGGAAATAAAATATTTTTAAATCCATTTGAGAGACATTTACTTGAGCAACTCCATGCCAAGGTCCTGGTCCATTTGATAATCAAATGTCAGCATGAACCCACAGCCTTAAATTTCCCCTGCAAACCTGATCATTATAGCAAGCACACGAAAATTTCCTTTTTCTTTATTACGAGCCCTCTTACTGGGTTACATCATTACTCCATTTATTATTACGATGAAGGGTAAAGGCATCCCCACGCAGCTCCTAGGCCATGAGACCACCACCTACTGTGCGGCTGTGGTTTGCCCTTGAAGTGCTTTGCACCCTCTTACTGGGTTACATCATTACTCCATTTATTAGAGATGAAGACTGTGAAATTGACCAAGGAAAGAGGAAACTGGCCAGTCTGTGGTAACATTTATTGGCTGATCTCGGTGGCGAGGTACCGTAGTGACACAGGCCCAAGGAGAAAGCGGTGAGCCTGTCACACAGAGACTGGAAGTCATTTAAAATCAAAAATGACATTCTAATCCTCTGAATCTGATTTTTGAAGCTGCATCGTATTGCCTTTTTTTCTAGAGCGATGCGTGCAGTTTCAAATTTTATGACAGTAACGGGGTCAATTTAAATGGTGCAGCCAACAGAGTTGCCATGTAACTCCCAGAAATGCATCGCAACGGTGCCGAATCAATTTTCTAGTACAAGTCTGTGCACAGGGGTGGTAAAAGTCACTATTCAAAACTGAAATACGGCTCTAGGAAGTCAGGTTTTTAAGTGGATTTTCTGAGAATGCACAGTTGCTATAGTTACCATCTTTGCAGAGAAAAAGATAAGAGGAACATTTATTAGGCCTCCAAACTAATTCATGTGCTTTGCAGCCTCCATGAAACCTGCTTGGCTTGCACACATTTACCTACCCTGATGTCCAGATTTCTTCACTGCAGGCATCTTTGCCCTAGCATTAGCTTAAGAACAAATGAGTGGGCTTTGGAATAATAAAGAGACAAATTTATACCTCCATGAAGAATATTTGGTCAGAAAACCTCAAAAGACTTAGCTCCTAGGACGACATATGAAATGAAAATAAACAACAAAAAAAGGAAATGATTATCTAATTCAATAAAAACATCCCTGTAATAAAACAAAATCTGTTATACTCATCCTGGGAACTATTCTGGGAAAAATACCTACAATCACTCAGTTTTCTCATTTAAGGTAACAAATCCTTAAAGGGGCACCTGGGTGGCTCAGTCGGGTAAGCATCCCACTTCAGCTCAGGTCATGATCTCGCAGTTTGTGAGTTTGAGCCCCACATCAGGCTCTGTGCTGACAGCTCAGAGCCTGGAGCCTGCATCGGATTATGTGTCTCCCTCTCTCTCTGCTCCTTCCCCACTCATACTCTGTCTCTGTCTCTCTCTCTCAAAAGTAAGTAAACATTCAAAAAAAGAAAAAAAAATCCTTAAGAACAAGTGTTCATCTAACTCTATCAAAAACTTCTGCCCTGAAGCATTAAAAAGTTTGCAGTAAATGATCAGGGATTTTGAAATAGTCTCTCCTGCTTCCATCTGCTTAAACAAACAAAAAACTAAAAGGAAAAAGAAGGTGGGAAAAAAAAAAAACCCAGCAGATGAGCCAAAGGGAAGGTTTGGGAAGGGAAACAGCAAGCCCTTCCTTCCCGTTGTCTCCTTACCTAGATACAGCTGACCCTTCACCAATGTGGGGGCTCGTGTGCCAATCTTACCACGCAGCTGAAAATGCTCATATAACTTTTTACTCTCCAAAAACTTAACCTATAGCCTAGTGTTGACCAGAAGCCTTACCAATAAAATAGTCAAGTAACATGTATTTTGTATATTACATGTATTATATACTCTATTCTTACAATAAAGTAAGCTAGAGAAAAGGAAACTATTAAGAAAGGCATAAGGAACATGGGGCATCTGGGTGGCTCAGTCAGTTGAGCGTCTGACTCTTGATTTTGGCTTAGCTCATGATCTCAGGTCAGAGTCATGGGATTGAGCCCCACATCGGGCTCTGCACTGGGCTTAGAGTCTGCTCAAGATTCTCTCTCTCTGCCCCTTCCCCACTCGCTTACACTCACGTGAGCTCTCTCCCTCTCTCTCACAAAAAAAAAAAAAAAAAAAAAAAAAAAAAAAAGACAGAGAGAGAGAGAGACAGAAAGAGAGAGAAAATCATAAGAAACAGAAAATACATTTATAGTACTGTACTGTATTTAACCACAAATATCCACACAAGTGGACCCACACAGTTTAAAGCCGTATTATTTGAGGGTAGGTTGTATTAATTTGCCACAAAACTAAATTGCGTCAATATTCTCTTTGCAACTTTTCTCAGCACTTAGATTTTAAGAGTGACAGAATCATAAAAGAATTGAGGATTTGAAGTGTTTTCAACACTCACTACCCCAGAAGTTGGTGAGCATTCATTCATTCATGTGGTCCCTGGCATGACCTATAATGTTGTAATGTGATGGTTACTAACACTTAAAATCACCAGCCCAAGGCACTCAACTCCCTACATTAAAGGTTCGATTATATTGTGCTTTGAGACAAAAGAGTAAACTAATATATTTTGGAAAGAATAATACCAGTACAGATCAAAACCGGAACGAATTTTCTGACTAATCCTCCGTTAACCAGGAGTCTAATTGGCCATGACACCTGCTGCTATGTCCCTCCATCACGAATATTTTGGTGAAATGGGATATTCAAATGACAGGAAAGCCCTCATCTAAACCTACTCCCTGTCAGCAAAAACTCCCAGGCAAGGATCAAAAAGCAACCCACGAACACAGACTCCTGAGCCTTTCAGTGTGCGACCTTAGAGAGCATGCTCTCAGTCAGAGATCCCCAAAGGTCATCACATGGATGCCGGCCTCCATACCTGGCAAAGAACAGCTTCTCCTCCACGTGGTCCAAAAGGCACTTGCACTATCAGCCTGTCCTTGTCCTCATTCTCCAGGTGACCCTGGAGCTTGCCCAGGCTGAGCTGTCCCCCAGGGCCCTCCTCATAAACATAGCCACTGCTCAGGACACTGAGCTTCACGTGGGTCTGGTCAGCCTTGGAGAAAACCAAGTTCTGGACTGTCTCCCGCAGCACACTCTTGCTCGTCACCTGAAAGCCAGAAAGCGTGAAGGGCGAACACAGGCCCAACACTTTCCCCCCCTGAGAAAGGTAGGCCATGAATTTCTGGGAAAGATCTTCAGGAATCGCCTCCCTGGTGGCAATGACCAACAACAGACAGTTGTCCGACCACGGGTCTCTGAGAGCACTTTCCCTTGACAGGGGGTACAGTGTATAGCTCTCGGTGTCCACACAGTCAGCGAGAACGGACCGGACCTCCTGGAACCTGCCCAAGGATTCCTGGGAGGCAGAACCCATGTAGAAGAGGATATTGGGTGCCCTCCCCGTGATGTTGACTTTCCTCCCTTCTCTGTCCAGGCAGATGTCATCAGCAACATCCTCCAAAGTGCCATTGTGATCATATGGGAGATCTGGAATTTTCTCCGCAGATGCAAATTTGACAGATTCAATGGTGCTATTCTCAAGCTCCAAACACTCATGGCAACTAGACAGATGGAGGTGACAGTGCTCGATGGAGCCCACTCCTACGTCACCCTCCCCAGCAGGCTCGCGGCCAGAGGTACCATCTTCCCCTTCTGTGGGTTGTGCACCAAGGACCTTGAGGTCATCTCCACCAACGTGCTCCATAACGTCTGGCTCAGGCTTACTCTCAACGGAAGGTTCAGGATTCTGCTGTAGGATCTGGGCTTGCTTGTTTGAGGCCTGATCCTTAAGTGCCTTCAGAGTGGAGTCCTGCAAGTGCACTGCTAAAATACAAACAGAACAGACAGCCCATCAACGCTTCTGGTTTGTCACAGAGCTCAGTTCAAGACCGCACAGTGCTCTCCGCACTCTGTGACTCTAGCTTCAGGGCAGCCCCCTGCCAGTCCCACCTATGTCCCCACCACAACTCTGTGGCATCCTCTGGATCCAAGTCACTGCTCCTGCTGCTGGGGGGGGGGGGGCGGGGGGGACGGCGCCTGATGACCCCCTCCCAGTGAAACCCCGCGTTTCCACAACACCTGTCCCATGTGAATCAGAGAGGTCATCAGGCCTACTTCCTTACAGATTCAATTTCTTGGGCATCGATCTCCTGTAAGAGAATGAAACTAAGGAACAAAAATAGGTCTATATCTAGTGGGTCCAAGCACACCCCAGGCAGCAGGTGCTCTTGGGACACTTCATAGGATCCATGGGGGAGAAGAGTCTTTGCAGTATCTTATCTCAGGACTGAAAGAGAAGTTTACAATCTCTGATTCGAAAAACATTTATTGGGGCGCCTGGGTGGCTCAGTCGGTTGAGCGTCCAACTTCGGCTCAGGTCATGATCTCAAGGTTCGTGGGTTCGAGCCCCACGTCGGGCTCTGTCCTGACAGCTCAGAGCCTGGAGCCTGCTTCCGATTCTGTGTCTCCCTCTCTCTCTGCCCCTCCCCTGCTCACGCTCTGTCTCTGTGTCAAAAATAAACAAACATTAAAAAAAAATAAAAAAATTAAAAAAAAACATTTATTGATGGGGCTCCTGGGTGGCTCAATCGGTTAAGAGTCCAACTTCGGCTCAGGTCATGATCTCTGCAGTTCATAAGTTCAAGCCCGCGTCGGGCTTGCTGCTGTCAGCTAAGAGCCCACTTCGGATCCTCTGTCCTCCCCTCTCCCGGCACTTCATGCTGTCTCTCTCAAAACTAAACATAAAAAACAAAACAAAACAAAAAAAACGGTGCTTGGGTGACTCAGTCAGTTAAACATCTAACTTCAGCTCAGGCCATGATCTCACAGCTCGTGGGTTCAAGTCCCGCATGGGGCTCTGTATCGACAGCTCAGAGCCTGAAACACGCTTTGGATTCTGTGTCTCCCTCTGTCTCTGCCCCTCCCCCTCCTTCTCTCTCTCTCTCAGAAATTAATAAACATTAATAGACATATTAAAAAGAATTTTTAAGCATTTATTGAGCACTTGTTACACATCTGACATGGTATCAGGCGCATGCACATGCCAAATGGGAAAATTAAGTAATTTACACAGATTTCCGGAGCTAGTAATACACATTTGCTCAGGATACAAATGAAGGCTTTCATGGACATAGAAACCCAATTTTTAAGCCTAATTAAGGAAAAACATTTTGCATGTTTCCTAAAAAAAGACTTTGTAATATTGTAATATATATTGTAACATATATATTGTAATATATATTTTTTTAAAGTCAAAAACTCCTAAATTTGTATCTTTATAGTAACACTGGCTATGCTTTCCATTCAGTCGAACTACAGTCCAGAAACTAGTTATATTTTTTAGATTGTGTGAAACAAATATTATATGGCTTCTACACTTACACATCATCTCATGGACAGTGCAATTATGGGAAATCCTGTTTTAAAAATTAAGAATGGGGGTGGCAGGTGGCTCAGTCAGTTGAGCGTGACTCTCAATTTCAGCTTGGGTCATGATCTTGAGGTTCATGGGATCAAGCCCTGCGTCAGGCTCTACACGGACAGTACAGAGCCTGCTTGGGATTCTCTCTCTCCCACTCTCTCTGCCCCTCCCCGGTGTGCTAGCTTCCATGCTCGCTCACGTGCTTTCTCTCTCAAAATAGATAAACATTTAGGGGCGCCTGGGTGGCACAGTCGGTTAAGCGTCCGACTTCGGCCAGGTCACGATCTCGCGGTCCGGGAGTTCGAGCCCTGCGTCAGGCTCTGGGCTGATGGCTCAGAGCCTGGAGCCTGTTTCCGATGCTGTGTCTCCCTCTCTCTCTGCCCCTCCCCCGTTCAAGCTCTGTCTCTCTCTGTCCCAAAAATAAATAAACGTTGAAAAAAAAAAATTTTTTTTTTAAAATAAAAAATAAAAAAAATAAACATTTAAAAAACAATTAAGTAAAATAAATTTTAAAAAATTAAAGACACCTCCAAAAAACCTGACATGTGTATGAACCTCATTCTATTATAATTATATCCAACCCATTTAATGCATTAAAGATAAGCATCGACCTTAAGCCACACCGAAAAGAGTGCTCAACAGTCCTTAAGCTAATAACCAATGGCTATGATGGAAACATTTTTTTTTTAAGTTTTTGTTTATTTAAGTAATCTCTATGCCCAACCTGAGGCTTGAACTCATGACCCACAGACCAAGAGTATCATGCTCTTAAAACTGAGCTAGCCAGGCACCCCTGAGGGAAACATTTCTAAAGTCACTTACAAACGATCTTTTGGGGTACCAGTCCATCAGCCATCTGGAGTCTATCTTCCATGAACGCCACCCCCAGCTTGCTGAAGTTGTCCACACTTGCTTCAGCGATTAATTGGTAAGGATCCCCAGGTCTGCAAGCTAATGGCAAACAACAGTCGGCCCATTTCACGATCTGAGACTACACGGGTGAAGGAGAAGGAAGACAAAGAGAGGGTGAGATTGTTCTTCTCTAAAATAACCTGATACTTTACTTTTCCCTTCCACTCCCACCACTAAATTACAGTCAAACATAATGAGTTACTGGATATCGCACTTTATTAACATCAAAGTGGCTCGGGCTCGAACATTCTTGTTTCCACCGGACAACAAGGCTTCCAAAGTACTAAATACAATCCTCTCTTTTAAAAACAATTGAGGGGGTGCCTGGGTGGCTCAGTCGGTTGAGCGTCCGACTTCGGCTCAGGTCATGATCTTGCGGTCCGTGAGTTCGAGCCCCGCGTCGGGCTCTGTCCTGGAGCCTGTTTCAGATTCTGCGTCTCCCTCTCTCTCTGACCCTCCCCCGTTCATGCTCTGTCTCTCTCTGTCTCAAAAATAAATAAAAGTTAATAAATAAATAAATAAATAAATAAATAAATAAATAAAAGCGATTGAGGTCCCAACCACTTTTCAAGGAGCTGAAAGGGGAAAGGGCCATTCTCCAGACATGGAAACACATCAATTTGCCTTCAATAACAGGAAATAGGAGAAAGCAACAGGTCCACAATATCCAGTGATTTATAACGTAACCTGTAGACCAGCTATGCTCTAAGTGTGGTCCAAGACCAACTGCACCGGAACTCCCCAGGGGCCTGTGAACACCTCCCGTCTGGGCTCCGGGCTCCGTCTGGCGTGCCGGACTCTGCAGCTGCAGCCCAGGAATCAGAAGTTCTAAAGGGGCTTCCCAGCGATTCCTAAAACTGGAAAACTCCAGAGAGCTCCCGCCTGTCCCGGTTCAAAACTCCGTCCTTGATGTGCTCCAGTTTTTGTAAAAGAAGAATGTGAAACCAGGATAAGAAGGGGAGCCCCAAGGGACAGGAGCCTGGCTCTGGAGTCAAGGACCTGGGTCTGGGTCAGACTGGGCTTATCTTGGCTGTGTGTCCTCAGGCAAATCTCAGAACCCCGTGAGTCCCAGCTTCCTCATTCCAGTCATCTTTTAGGTTTGTTGTGTTAATGAGATTAAAGAATATATGTAATGCCCCCAGCAGAAAGCCTGGGACAGAAAAAGTGTTCAATTAGTGAAAGCCACTATTATTAGCTATTAATGAAGCTGGTTTTAAAAGCAACAGAGTGGTCTTTTGTTAAGATGCCATGAATCATTTCTCTGCTTCCCAAAATAAATTGTCTCAGTGATACACTGCCCCAAATTTCCTAAACAGAGATAAATGATTTTGAATTCCATTTTTTTATATTGATAGGTTAGGTTTTTAGAAGTGACTCTTGCTGAAAACAGTGAAAACACGCTGGGTAACATCAATAGAACATCATCCTAACAGCACTGAAGAAACAACTAGATAATGAAGTATTGTCAGGCCCAAGGCTGGGGCAAATCCCAACCCTAGAAGTAAGGGGAATTGCCACAAGTCAAACCGTGACGTTACCTGCTCATCCAGGAAATGTGGGGTTCAAAAGTCAAGGTCCAACTGGCATCATAGGTCTGACATATAGATCAATGGAACAGAACTGAGAGCACAGAAATAAACACACATATCTACAGACAACTGATTTTGGACAAGGTTGCCCAGAAAGGCAACGGAGAAACCACAAACTTTTCAAAGACAGTGCCAGTACAACTGGGTATCTATATGCAAAAGAATGAAAATGGACCCCTACCTAATGCTATTTACACCAGGTACAAAAATCAACTCAAACTGGATCAAATCCTCAATGTAAGAGCTACAACTACAAAATTCTTAGAAGAAAACAGGCGTAAATCGTCATGACCTTGGATCAGGCAATGGTTTCTCAGATAGGACACCAAAAGTACAAGCAACAAAAGAAAAACCAGATAAACTGGACTTCATCAAAATCTTTATGCTTCAGAGAACAGCTTCAAGGAAATAGAAAGACAATCCACAAAATGGAAGAAGATGTTTGCAAATCACATACGTGATAAAAGACTTGCATCTTCAACGTACAAAAACACATAAAGAACTAGAAAACAAAGGGTCTGAGCAGACATGTCTCCAAAGAAAAGATACAAGTGGCAATAAGCGCTTGAAAAGATGCACAACATCCCTAATTAGTCATTAAGGGAAACAAATCAAAATCGTAGTGCGATGCTTCACCTCTACTGGGATGGATATAATCAAAAAGATGGCTACTAACAAGTATCATGGAGGATGTTGAGCAATCAGAAGCCCACTACATTGCTGATAGAAATATAAAATGGCGCATCCTCTTTGGAAAAGGCTTGGGGCACCTGGGTGGCTCAGTCAGTTAAGCATCCAACTTCGGCTCAGGTCATGATCTCACAGCTCAGGAGTTCGAGTCCCACACAGGACTCTGTGCTGACAGTTCAGAGCCTGGAGCCTACTTTAGATTCTGTGTCTCCCTCTCTCTCTCTGCCCCCTCCCTCCCTCTTTTGCTCACACTCACTCTCTCTCTCTCTCTCTGTCTCTCTCTCCCCCTCTCAAAAATAAATAAACATTAGGGGCACCTGGGTGGCTCAGTCGGTTAAGCTTCCGACTTCAGCTCAGGTCATGATCTTGCGGTTCGCTGAGTTCAAGCCCCGCATCGGGCTCTGTGCTGACAGCTCAGATCCCGGAGCCTGCTTCGGTTTCTGTGTCTCCCTCTCTCTCTCTCTGCCTCTCCCCCACTCACACTCTGTCTCTGTCTCTCTCTCTCTCTCTCTCTCTCTCAAGAATAATCATTAAAAAAATTTTTTAATAAAAAAATAAACATTAAAAAAAAGGCCTGACAGTTCTTCAAAAAGTTAAACATAGAATTACCAAACGACCAAGCAATTCCACTCCTAAGTATGTACCTAAAGGAACTGAAAATGTACGTCCACACACAAAAGTTGTATACAGGTATTTACAGCAGCATTAATCACAAAAACCAAAGAGTGGAAACAACCCAAAGGTCCATCAGCAGAGGGAGGGATAAGCAAAGTGCATATATCCATACAGTGGAGTATTATTCAGCCATGATAAAGAATGAATGTCACATGTAGATGAATGTCACATGTCACAACTACATCACAACACACCTACTTGTCACAACATGGCTGCACCTTAAATACACGATGCTAAGTGAAAGAAGCCGATAACTAAAGGTCACATATTACACGATTCCATGTGTATGAACTATCCAAAACAGACAAATCTAAACAGTTAGAAAATAGATTAGGGGTGGCCAGGCCAGGGATGGGGGAGTGGAGAGCAGCTGCTGGTAGATACGTGGTTTCTTTGGGGCACAATGAAAATGGCATTAGGTAGCAGTGATGACCGCACAGCTAATGAATTATAACTGTATACTCTAAAAGGATGAGGTTTATGGTATGTGAACTGTATCTCCATTTTAAAAAGAAAAAAGAGGGGCGCCTGGGTGGCTCAGTCAGTTAAGTGTCCGACTTCAGCCCGGGTCACGATCTCGCGGTCCGTGAGTTCGAGCCCCGCGTCGGGCTCTGGGCTGATGGCTCAGAGCCTGGAGCCTGCTTCCAGTTCTGTGTCTCCCTCTCTCTCTGCCCTTCCCCCGTTCATGCTCTGTCTCTCTCTGTCTCAAAAATAAATAAACGTTAAAAAAAAATTTTTTTAATAAAAAAAAATAATAATAAAAAGAAAAAAGAAAAGAATCAAGGCAGTTGACTTATTTCCACACTGTTCCAGGGCAGTCTAGATAGTGGGAGGACTCCAGAGCCCAACTTCCGGAACTGAGTCCTGGCTCCCCTGGCTAATAGCTATATGACCCAAATGACCCAAGCAAGTCACTCAAACCCATGCTTGGGTTTCCTGTCTGTAAGGCAGAAGTGGTAAGACTACCTACCTCAGAAGGTTACTGGGAGAGATCAACGGGAGTAATACACCAAGTACCTGGTCCATAGAGAGGCAGTCTTATTATTCTAAACATGGAGTCCTCAAAACAGGTATTCTCAGTGGGGACCGTATACCCACCAAATGGGAAAAAACTGGTTTGAGGGTGATGGAGGGGAGTGGGGGTGGAGGGTGAAAAAGTTCTAGATGTCACAAGAGTTTGTAGCCCTCCAAGGGTGAACTCCACCCCACAAAATCCTATTCCTTAGTATTTCATTTCTCTCCTTAGATTCCAAATTGAATCTAATGTTTCTAATTCAGGAAGTCATTTTAAAAGATGGGAATCACTGTCTTAGAAGGAAAAATAACAAATACAAGTCCTTCACAGTCAAAAGGTGGAAACCCACTGGGGCGCCTGGGTGACTCAGCTGGTTAAGCGTCCAACTTGGGCTCAGGTCATGATCTCACGGTCCGTGAGTGCGAGCCGCTCATCAGGCTCTGTGCTGACAGCTCAGAGTCTGAAGCCTACTTGAGATTGTGTGTGTGTGTGTGTGTGTGTGTGTGTGTGTGTGTGTGTGTCTGCCCCTCCCCCGCTCATGCTCTGTCTCTCAAGAATGAATGTTTAAAAAAAAAAAAAGGTGGAAACCCACTAATGGGTCTAGAATATTTGGAAAAAGAATCCTCAGAATTTCCTTCTGGCTCTACATGTGGCCTTCCTTCCACTTGATCACCAACTTCTCTACCTCCCACCAGATGTGCAGCCAGAGTAGGGTTCACCTGACCAGCGTTTCAGTAGGACTCTGCATTTCAAATCTGACCTCTCTGATCCAAGATGAGAGCAGAGCTCAGAAGCTTACAGTTCAGACACATATTTAGCTGATTTCCAGCTTTGAGAATAGAGGAAGGATGTCAGCTCAGGAGGATAAGAAGATAAACTATCGCCTTGGCAAGAGGACTTTGCAGATGAGGGTGAATGGGAAACGTGAAAAGAAACAGGATAACCGATGTCCTGAATGAGGCTAAAAGCACCGGTGTTCTCAGGGCTATGGCTGGCAATCAAAGAATGAGGAAAAACACTCAGCCAGTGGAGACCCAGCCCAGAGTTTAGTCACTCAGAAGCAGATTTAGCACCTTGCTGGAGCAGGCACTGCTGGGGAGCTATGCCTTGAAGAAAGCATTTAGTGTAAAAGGACCCAATAATTAAATTCTCCCCCCACCCCCGCCCCCAGGAGGAGAGAAATGGGAGATAAACGAAGCGCGGGGGAAGGACAGGAAGCGGCCAGAGAACAATACACACAGGTCCCTGATCAAGTTTCTCAACTCAGCCAGCTGTTTCCTCACCTAAGTGCATTTCCTTTTTGTAGAAACGTGGTCCACGAGCCACAGACCGTGCAAACTCCTCAAGCAGCGCTGTGTGCTCCATCAAAGCAAAGCCACACTGTCACTGATGCATCCAGGGCCGTTTGTCTGAGAGCAAACAGGGCACTTCCACTTTGCCCTTCAAGGTGGAAACAAAGGGACCGAGAAAGAAAGGGGAAGTCAAACCCAAGGCTTACTCCCAAAGATCAAAGCTAAGGAAGCCCTGGTCAGCCCCACACAAAGGGATTTCCTGGCAGAAATCCCTTCCATAACCAAAGCTCCTGACTTGTTGTCACCTTGATTGACAGCAGGCAGCGGTGGTGCACCTGCTCCACTCAGCGGACGTCCATGAGGAAGGCCCAGGGCCAAGAGGCACTCGCTTCAATTCTCAGGGGTGGCTCTCTAACCAACTGTCCTTCCCAAGGCCGCCCGCAGCACGCGGTGGGCTGAAGTTCTACAGCAAAGGTGGGAATAGCCAGTTGATAGTTAACCAAGTGATGACTAATTTTATGCGTCAACTCAGCTAGGCCATGGTACCCAGACATGTAGCCAAATTTCCATCCTGATGTAACCGTGAAGGTGTTTTTTAGATGTGATTAGCATTTTAAGTCAGTGGACTTTGAGTCAAGCAGTTTATCCACCATAATGTGGGTGAGCCTCGCCCAATCAGTTGAAGACCTTCTGAGAAAAAGACTGAGGTCCCCCAAGGAAGAAGGAATTCTGCCCTCAGATGACCTCCTGACTCAACAGCCACACCTGCTGTGGTGCACACACACACACTCCCTGTTGGGTCTGCTTCTCTGAAGAACCCAGACTACAACAAGTTACAATCAGTTCTCCAGTCAGATAATTGATGTTGCTAATGTACCTGGCTCTTATTCCTTTCTTCCAAATCAACTTAATCACACGTTAGGTTTTTATAATTTTTTTAATGTTTATTTTAGTTTTGAGAGAGAGTGTCAGCAGGGGAGGGGCAGAAAGAGAGGGGCGACACAGAATCCAAAGCAGGCTCCCGGCTCTGAACAATCAGCACAGAGCCTGACGTGGGGCTTGAACCCGCGACTGTGAGATCATGACCGGAGCCGAAGTCAGACGCTCAACCGAGGCACCCAGGAGCACCTGGTTTTTAAAATTTCTAGTGACAAACTGGATGAAGGAGTGTGAGGCACGCAGAGATGGGAAGTGTGTGACGCTGGGAGAGCAAAGGAAGGGGGTTACCTCTGACGTGAGGGTAACCCTGCAGACTTCAGGTTTGGAAACACAGAGGGAAAGGATCACGACAAACTTCATTCTCACACTCTGTTACTTCCAAGGATAACGTGCCCTGTGGCACTTTTAGGAGAAGGGTACCGGAAAATCGAGTGACAGTGTAAGGGGCGTCACAACGCCAGAGCAAGCAGGAGCTGTAACGAGCTGATGGATGAAACCAAGTGGTACTTGAAAACCAGGGCTGAGCAGACACCCAAGGAAAAGGAGGGTTCAGGCACCTTAATCTTCTGAGTAGGTGAGAGTTAGTCAGAAAATAACAGAAGTACCCTTGTTGACACACCCTTTTTCTATTTCTTGGGTTCCGTATGTGTCCCCTAAGCACCTGAGGCCCCCTAAGGTATCCTGCATTAGCATCCCCAAGTGCTCACTGCCCACTTTACGTGCCCACCCCACTGATCCTGGGAAGCTGAGAGCAGAAGATTTAAAAGATACCCCAGGTGTTCCAGTTACCCATCACTGGGCAACAAACAACCCCCAAATTTAGTGGCTTAAGCTAATCGTTCATTTTGCTCAATCTCAATAGGGGCAGGGCTTGGCAGGGACAGTTCAACTCCGCTCCATGCGGCTAAGGTGCCTCAACTGGGCCCAGACGATCCCCATCCAAGATGGTTGCCCACCAGCAGGAGCTTCCTCACTTGGCAGCATGGGAGCTGAGTTCCAAGAGCCCAGGCGGAAGCTGCAAAGTTTCTTATGATCTGGCCTTGGAAGTCCCAGAACGTCATTGCACCACATAACCCTGGGTGTACAAACCATCCACCACGCCGAGTTTCTGCCAGCTCGCACTCCTGCCATCTGCACGCGCATGGCATGTCCCCAGACGGACATGCTCCCTCAGTCTGGGTCCCTGCACAAGAAGGATGCATGGAGCAGAGCCCAGAGCAGAGTCACAGCTTAATACAGCGAACCTGCTGAGCCTATATTGTAACATGAGCAAGAAACCAATATTTGTTAGAAGCAATTGAGGTGCTAGGGCCATGTGTTATTTCAGCAAAGCTGACCAAACAACGCACAAAACTGCATTGCTTTCAGCAGTCCCTCCACCAGCCCTCCCTGCCATATTCCCGATCTCCACGAATGATCCAGCATCCACCAAAAACGACTGTCCGTTGGGTGAAGTCCAAGTTCCTAACTAGCACACATAAACTTCTCGTGATCTGTGCATATGCGTGTTTGTACGACTGAAGGATATTCGGTTCTGCTACACAGAAAACAAGAAAAACCAACAGCATGGATGGGACTTGCACATCAAGTTAGGAACTTGTCCGACACCCTAAAGATAGATGAAACAAATGGAAAATATTTGTAATGAACCCAGATAAAAAGGAAAGAACAACAGAGAGTATTTATTACCCTTAGGCAGAAAGTCATGGACGGACCAAGTAAATCTTAAATATTAAGGGGCCCCTGGGGGGCTCAGTTAAGAGTTCAACTTCAGCTCAGGTCACAATCTCACAGTTCGTGGGTTCGAGCCCCACGTCGGGCTCTGTGCTGGCAGCTCAGAGCCTGAAGCCTGCTTCAGATTCTGTGTCTCCCTCTCTCTCCGCCCCTTCCCTGCTCACGCTCTGTCTCTCTCAAAAACAAATAAACGTTAAAAAAAAATTTAACACACAAATTACACCACCTCCAGATTGGCAGTATATCATCCCTAAATCAGTCACCCATTAGGGCACCATGTATAGTCTCTAAAAACAGATAAGAAGCACAGGTGGCACAGCACAGCACTTCCAGGCACACAGGTCCTGAGTCTCTCCAAGAGAACAAGTGTGGCTGGCCCCACGCACATACACGTCCTGAGTCTCTCCAAGAGAACAAGTGTGGCTGGCCCCACGCACATACACGTCCTGAGTCTCTCCAAGAGAACAAGTGTGGCTGGCCCCACGCACATACACGTCCTGAGTCTCTCCAAGAGAACAAGTGTGGCTGGCCCCATGCACCCTCCATCTGCTGAGCCCCCAGTTTTAACCTCATCTCTGGCTCCTGTACCTACGCCCTTGGTGAGGAAGGCTGGTGCAGCAAAGAGGCAGGATGTGGGAACACTGCACAGCCCAGGATTCAGGTGTACAGTCCTTCCACACTGCAGGCCCCTGATCCTAAGTGTTAACTGACCCCTAATCTCTCCAGGTGTTCCTTGTGCATGTTCCAAAATTATTTAATAAGCTGTGAATTATGCATCTTAACTTGATCTGCAAGCTTCTCGACTCTGTGACTGTTGAGAGAACCTGCCCGGCAATGTTTAAGATTTTATTTTTTAAGTAATCTCCACACCCAATGTGGGGCTCAAACTCACAACCCTGAGATCGAGAGTCGTGTGCTCCACTGACTGCCAGCCAGGCACCCTTGCCTTGGCAATGTTCCTAGAAGCTACTGCTGCACCCAGGTAATTTCCCATACAGCAGTCCAGCCCCATCTTTCCCCTCTGTCCTTATCTTGGACCACTCCCCAACTCACGTCACCAGAGACTCCAATTTTACTGGACCATGTGCGGTTGCCTCAGGTGCAAACTTCTGTGTGCTTGTGCCCTTGCTGTTCTGCCTGGGAAGCCCTTCCTTCCTCTGCACCAAACTCCTGTTTTTTCCTGTAAAGCTCAGACATGACCTCTGCTGAAAGGCCCTTCCTGTCTCACCCCTACATAGACAGGTTGCCCACCACCCCTATCCATGCCTTCTCACTGCACTTATCATGTTGAAACTTTAATTGTTCCTTTACTTAGCTGTCTTTCCTCCCACACTGGGAGCTCCTTAAGATGACAGGGACCATCATCTCTGAATGCATCTGTCACCTCCACATGACACATAACTCCAGCTCTGGCACACAAGCTGGCATATAATAGGCACTTGATAAACCTTGGATGAGTGAATGAATGCCTTGGTAAGAGTACAAGGAACATAAGTGAATTTTCTGCAGCAAAGAATTATGTAAGTTTTTTGGGTCATCAATTCTTACTAAATAGGACTGCTGATATCAGTACAGAAGGTATTGAAAATTGAGCTGAATCTATCATGCTCCACTGGTATTTGTTACAGTACCTAGCAAAATAATTGGAACATAGTAGATGGTCAATAAACAGGCTAATGAATGACTAAGTAAGTGAAAATATGAATATATGAATGCTGTTTTTTGAAAAACTGAATTCCTAAGATTCACTTATTTGTTGTTAGGGTCTATAGAATGACCATAAACGAAAGCCATTTGAGCTATCCCAAATTCAAAACGATATTTTAAGGGGCGCCTGGGTGGCTCAGTCGGTTAAGCGGCCGACTTCGGCTCAGGTCATGATCTCACGGTCTGTGAGTTTGAGCCCCGCGTCAGGCTCTGTGCTGACAGCTCAGAGCCTGGAGCCTGTTTCAGATTCTGTGTCTCCCTCTCTCTGACCCTCCTCCGTTCATGCTCTGTCTCTGTCTCAAAAATAAATAAACGTTAAAAAAATTTTTTTTCAATAAAAAAGAAAAAAAGATACTTTAAGTATCTGTAGGAGTTCTATAATCCTAGGAATATGGAAGAACGTAACCTTTCATTAAGTTCAAAAGTCTTTGGGGCGCCTGGGTGGCGCAGTCGGTTGAGCGTCCGACTTCAGCCAGGTCACGATCTCGCAGTCCGGGAGTTCGAGCCCCGCGTCAGGCTCTGGGCTGATGGCTCAGAGCCTGGAGCCTGTTTCCGATTCTGTGTCTCCTTCTCTCTCTGCCCCTCCCCCGTTCATGCTCTGTCTCTCTCTGTCCCAAAAATAAATAAACGTTGAAAAAAAATTAAAAAAAAAAAAAAAAAAGTTCAAAAGTCTTTTCTTACATTTGTATTTTCAACTTAGTATCTCAGGGTCCTGTTAAACTCAAATGACTTTAGAGTTAAGTGCAAAATAGATTGATAACACCCCCCATGCGAAATCCCATTAAGCAATCAACCTGAATGAGGACAGTGAGATACAAGATCAACTCCTTTTTTATTTTTTTTAAGTTTATTTGAGAGAGAGAGAGTGCACGCGCGCGTGCACATGGGGGAGGTGCAAGGAGAGAGAAAGAGAAAATCCTAAGCCCCAGCAAGGCACTCAAGTGCTCAAATTCAGGACGGAGAGATCTTGACCTGAGCTGAAATCAAGAGTCAGACGTTAACCAACTGAGACACCCAGGTTCCCCTCAAGTCCTTTTTTTAAAGTAGACTCCATATCCAACACAGGGCTTGAACTCATGACCCTGAGATCAAGAGCTGCATACTCTACCGGCTGAGCCAGCCAGGGGCCCGAGATCAATTCCTTCCAAAGGACCAACTTATAAAATGGAATTCGGTGTAATAGGGTGGTCCAAAAATTAGCTCCAAATGTCTCCAGCTTCTGGTTGCAGGACCTACCAACCAAGCCTCTAATCACAAATAAATGAAATAACTGGATAGTAGCTATCTTCCCTGGTGGGCAGGCATCTTTCTACCTCAGAAAATCAAGAAATAAGTAAGGTATTGCCATTAAGGAAGATTTTTTTTTTTTAATTTTTGGATTTTTTTAATGTTTATTTTTGAAAGAGAGAGAGTGTGTGAGCATGGGAGGGACAGAGAGAGAGGGAGACACAGAATCTGAAACAGGCTGCAGGCTCTGAGCTGTCACACAGAGCCCGACACGGGGCTCAAACCCACGAACCGTGAGATCATGACCTGAGCTGAAGTCAGATGCCCAATCAACTGAGCCACCCAGGCACCCCGCCATTAAGCAAGATCTTAATTAAATCTTCGTTAGACTATATATTAAATGAAATGGTAACTGTGAGAAATGCTAATTATCTCCCAGTATCTTCTAGTCTGTCTTTCTTCCCTTCAACCCGTGGCTGTCCAGCTAGGACTGCAGTTCTCAGCCTGCCCTGCAGCTGACGGGACAGGAGCAGAAGTGACCCGTGAAACTTCTGAGTCACAGTTTTTAAAGAGGAAGCTGGCTGGCTCCCACCTTCTCTATTCCCCCATCCTGAGGGCTAGATGTGCATGAGGTTAACAGAGGTGGCTGGGGCAGTATGAACCAGTCTCTACCAAGAGAGAGAACAAGGCTGGCAGAGGGCAGATAACAGAGCAATAAAACAGAAGGGAACTAGGTCCCTGGATGGTCTTACAGAGCAGAACCACCTCCCGAGAAAGAGAGAAAATTCTAGCTTATTTGCATAGCTGCATTTCTGGGTCTCTGATATAGTAGCTTAGCCTCTACCCTACATGGCACAGTAACTGTGTTCCTTCAGATGCTATACATCTCTTAACCCTATAAAGATAATACAAGTAAGGGGTGCCTGGGTAGCTCAGTCGGTTAAGCATCTGACTCTCGTTTTCGGCTCAGGTCAGGATTTCACAGTTTGTGAGTTCAAGCCCCATATAACGCTCTGAGCTGACAGTGCAGAGCCTGCCTGGGATTTTATCTGCTTCTCTCTCCGCCCCTCCCCTGCTTGTGTGCTCTCCCTCTCGCTCTCAAAATATATAAATAAACTTAAAAAAAAGTACAGTTAAGTAACAACGATTTAGGAAGTTAACAGCACAGCAGTCACATTTTGTGCTGGCCTTGGTTTTAAGTTGAAATCTTACAAAATATACATATAAATATCAGCATATATAAGAAAACATCAAGCTTACTATGAGCTTGATAATTTATAAAATTGGGGCACCTGGGTAGCTCAATTGGTTGAGCATCCAACTCTTGATTTTGGCTCAAGTCATAATCCCAGGGTTGTGGGATCGAGCCCTACCTTAGGCTCTGTGCTGAGCAAGGAATCTACTTGGGATTCTCTCTCCCTCTCTCCCTCTGCCCGTCCCCCACTTGCGCGCTCGCTCTCTCTCTCTCTCTCTCTCTCTCTCTCTCTCAACCTAAAATAAAAATTTATTTATTAAATAAATTTATTAAATAAAAAATAGTAATTTATAAGAATTATGTGGGTGTTCAGAAAGATGGTGTTTGTTCACCTAGATGACTTACATACCTAAAAAGAAACTGGTCTGGGGAGGGAGGGGCAGGGCAGGTAGACAGGTGGATAGACTCCAGGGGACCACATAGGTACGTGTTCCATTTCCATATTGAGTGGTAAATTTGTGGGTATTAATCATACAAATTTCAAAGTCATGAGTGAACGAGGGCCACGTGTGAACCAACAATGAGAGTACATTTTGATTAGGATTAACCCAAGTCTGGGTAGCTAGAGTCCAAAAATAAAATAAAATATTCTAAGACATTTGAGCTTGTAAACAGGATAAATATTATTCAGAAATGCCATTAAAAGTGATCCCTGGGGCGCCTGGGTGGCTCAGTCGGTTGAGCGTCTGACTTCGGCTCAGGTCACAATCTCGCAGTCCGTGAGTTCGAGTTCCGCATCGGCCTCTGGGCTGATGGCTCAGAGCCTGGAGCCTGCTTCCGATTCTGTGTCTCCCTCTCTCTCTGTCCCTCCCCCATTCATGCTCTATCTCTCTCTGTCTCAAAAATAAATAAACGTTAAAAAAAAAAAACAAAAAAATAGGGCTTAAAAGCCCAAAGTAGGACACTTAGGTTACCACAAATGGGTTCTTCATAGGTTTAAAAAAAAAGCCAAGTATTAGCAATTTCATGATTCAAACTAATTGATCATGTGATTTGTAACTGTAATACACTGAAATCATTGTTTTAGGAACACCTGGGTGGCTCAGTCAGTTAAGTGTCCGACTTTGGCTCAGGTCATGATCTCATGGGTTCGTGAGTTCAAGTCCCACGTCAGGCTCTGTGCAGACAGCTCAGAGCCCGGATCCTGCTTCGGATTCTGTGTCTCCCTCTCTCTCTGCCCCTCCCCTGCTTGCTCGCTCGCTCTTCCCCTCTCTCTCTCTCTCTCTCTCAAAAATAAATAAAACATTAAAAAATTGTTTTCAAAAAAAATACATAATTTTTTTAAAGAAAATGAAAAAGAAAAAACAAATTTACTTTTGGTTAAGACATAGTTTTCTTATGAGACACAAGTGAAAAACATGCTACTCACGCTTTCTGAAGAGGAAGATGGTCTCTGTAAAGTCTCACCTTGCACCCAGATGCTCTCAGTCACAAATGCTATGTGTTCTGCTTCGAGTATAAAAGGAGAAACAAGAAACAGGGCCCATTTGTTCAAGTCATCAATGGACTGCATAGAGGGAAAGAAACACAAAAAAAGGGGAGGGGATTCAGTATCACTTCAAATCACAACAGCCACTTACATCAACATCCAGGACAGCCCTTCCTCTGGAACCCCAGGTGAGATCAATACAAGTTTATCAGATGCTCTCCTGCAGACCACATAAACCCTGTGTTTCTTGTTGAACTGTGGCTATTAAACACCTGCAACATCCCTTCTATGATTCATGACAACTTTAACATTTCTAGATATTTGTTATCAACAATTCACTCTGAAGCTGGGCTCACCCCCACCATTCCTTACTGCTTACAGTACAGAGAGCTCTCCAAGTTACAACTCAGAAGCCCATTTAAAAATGAGGAGGCCCCGGGGCGCCTGGGTGGCTCAGTCGGTTAAGCGTCCGACTTCGGCTCAGGTCATGATCTCGCGGCTCATGGGTTCGAGCCCCACGTCGGGCTCTGTGCTGACTGCTCGGAGCCTGGAGCCTGCTTTGGATTCTGTGTCTCCCTCTCTCTCTGCCCCTCCCCTGCTCACGCTGTCTCTGTCTCTCAAAAACAAATAAATGTAAAAGATAAATAAATAAAGGTGAGGAGGCTCAGAAGTACGTAGCCGTGAAACGAAGCCCATTACCAACAGAAACCTGAAGACCTGTTCTTCCCTGTTCTTCCACTTCCTCCAGCCATTATAGCATCAACATTGGTTATCAGATTGGGTATGTCCATTTACCTGTGCTCTCCTTCCTGAAATCCCTCCAAAAGGCCAGTAAATTAATTTTAAAAGGCTTTGACCCACTAAAATCAAGGCATATCCAGAGGAGAAAAGCTGAACTCTAAGGCTGCAGGAGGTGAGCCCTGTCACCGCCACCAGAAAATGGTCAAGCTCAGGAGCACCTGGGTGGCTCAGTCAATTGAGCGTCTGACTTCAGCTCAGGTCATGATTTCGTGGTTCGTGAGTTCGAGCCTGGCATCGGGCTCTGTGCTGACAACCTGGAGCCTGCTTCGGATTCTGTGTCTCCCTCTCTTTCTGCCTGCCCCTCCCCCACTTGTGTTCTGTCTCTCTCTCTCTCTCTCTCTCTCTCTCTCAAAAATAAACATTAAAAAAAAAATTTTAGGGGCGCCTGGGTGGCGCAGTCGGTTAGGCGTCCGACTTCAGCCAGGTCACGATCTCCCGGTCTGTGAGTTCGAGCCCCGCGTCAGGCTCTGGGCTGATGGCTCAGAGCCTGGAGCCTGTTTCTGATTCTGTGTCTCCCTCTCTCTCTGCCCCTCCCCCGTTCATGCTCTGTCTCTCTCTGTCCTAAAAATAAATAAACGTTGAAAAAAAAAAAATTAAAAAAAATTAAAAAAATAAAAAAAATTTTAATAAAAAACAAAAAAATAGCAAAATGGTCAAGCTCCACACAAATCCAGTTCAAATCCGCCCTTGTTGGGAGATCAAAAGGCATTTTTACCTGGCCTAATAACTTGGCACATAGTACAGTATTAATAAATATCTACTGAGCTAATTAACAAATGAAAATTTGAAGGAGAAAAAACTCCTCTACATGGGTAAACTATATTATTAATATAGCAGTTAACTACAAAAAACAGGGGTGCCTGGGTGGCTCAGTCGGTTGAGCATGCAACTTCAGCTCGGGTCACAATCTCGAGGTTTGTGGGTTCCAACCCGTGTCCAGCTTTGTACTGACAGCGCAGAGCCTGCTTTGGACTCCCTCTCTCTCTCTCTCTCTCTCTGCCCTTCCCCTGCTTGCTCTCTCTCACTCTCTCTCTCAAAAATGAATAAACATTTAAAAACATTTTTTTACGAAAACAACAACAAAAAACAGATTGTCCATCTTACTCAAACACAGAATATGTACATATTCAACAAAAACCTTAAATTTCCAGTTTGGGGGCGCCTGGGTGGTCAGTTGGACAGCCGGCTTTTGATTTTGGCTCAAGTCATGATCTCACAGGTTCGTAGGTTCGAGCCCTGTGATGGGCTCTGCAGAGCCTGCTTGGGATTCTCTGCAATCTCTCTGCCCCTCCCCCTCTCTAAAATAAATAAATAAACATTAAAAAAAATTCCAGTTTCTATAAACTCTTTGGTTATACTTATCAATTTCTGTGGGACCTTCAATTATATAAACATACACATTCTATTTATCGGATTCTAAGCATGCAAAATGTGGAGACAACAAAGTCATAAAATTGACTTCTATAAAGTTACTTCAATCTAGGTAGACTGACAATAAGGTATTTAGCGAACCAGATCATTAGCCTCACAATATTTTAGATCTTGAATTAACAGCAGCCAATCACAAATAGCCAAGCTTTCCAATCGCAGGCCACAACCACTAACCACTCCATCATTCATTGAAGTACTGAGTGATTATCACAGGGCAAGCTGCTAAGCGAAAGAGACCCAATTCCTAGGGAGAAAAAGATAAAAAACTGGAAATATGAAGGATAATTTAAAGTTTATCTGGGCACAGAGCAAGCCAGTCCCATCTAGTTTGAAGAATGAGGGAACATTTCCTTGAGACAATATTTCAGCAAAGCTCTAGGATGAGGCAAAGTTAACTTCAAATAGCAAGAGCACATCAAGTTACAGGATCCCCGAAGGCCAAGGCTAGTATGGCCGGGGTGCCCCCACACCAGGCTGGAGCAATCAGAAAGGGCTGAGAAGCACTAGTTATGGGTACGGTAGTTAAAAAGAAGACCAATAAAGTCATAGAGATGTTCAAAAGTAAAACTGTCTTCCAAGAAAATTAAAAATACTTACATATCGATATTTTTGAATGTCCAAAATCCTTAATCTAAAGGGTTCTATTTTAAGTAAATGAGTCCAGATTGGAAACTGCAATAGAAAAATGCACCCCTCAATTTTTCTTTATTTTGTTAATTCTCTCAATCCAGGTTCCTTGGACAATTAAGCCCTAATTAGACCCTCAGGCAGAATGAATGTCTAAACGTCTTGCATCTAGGTGATAGTAGCTGCATACTCTTTCACAACCGAGAAAAGTTACTCATTCTCTGTTTATACTAACAAATAAGGGTAATTTTGATTTGTTAGTAGCACAGTATAATTCCGTACCTAAGCATACAACAAAGTATTCAACCTGAGATAAGACTTTAATTCCCACGCAGGTGCTACGGTTTCGCACACAGGGGAAACCTTACTTTAACGCCAAGTGAGCCAACTTTCAGGAACGAAGAGGAAAGGGAAACCGATTAAAAGCAAACGCTTTTAAATGTCAACGAAAACAGTGTTAGTGAAGTCAGTGGAAATCTGCGCAGCACCGCACTTTTCCAGAAAGGGAACGCAGGTTTCGCATAGATTAAACGACAGCCACGTGAAAGGGCCTGCTGAACTTGCAGCCATCCGGCTAAGTACTAAGCCAAAAAACAAAGGCCGTGTGCAAACCGAAATAAAATAGATGCAAAGACAATCAGCGGGGTGCCCTGGTCGGCAAAACTCGCGACTGACTGAGCCGTTTTTGTCACTTAGGAGATATCTGACATAAGACTGAGGATTTGTTGTCTTTCTGTGAATTCAGGTTCATAAACTTGAACCTGTAGAACCCACAGTAGAGGAGAGGATGTCAGAAAAGACGTTCCGAGCGGACAGTGCCCAGGGCGTTCGGGTGCTAATCTTCCCCATACACTCGACCCGGCAAGCCGCCTGTCGCAGTTCCGGACCTCTGGTCCCCCCAGTCCCGGCTCCCGAGGGCATAGCCAGTAGAAGCGCCCCGAGCTCAGCCCTCCCGGGACCCCAAGCCCGGGGCCTCCCCCCCCCACGCGCGCAGCCCCGGTGCAGCGCGGGGCCCGCGAGCGCTTCCGGCTGGCTGAGCCCCGAGGCCGCGCCTCCCGCCGGCCCCGCCCCCCGCGCGCCTCCGGCCCCACCCGCGCCCCGCCGGCCCCGCGCCCGCCCACCTCGCTCTCGCCGACGCAGAAGACGCGGCCGCCGCGGCTCAAGCACACGCGAGCGCCCCTGGGCTGTACTGCCGCGCCGCAAAAGGTGAAGGAGCAGCGCGAGGCGCGCAGCCGCTGCACCGTGGCGCGCACGAGCGCGGCCGGCCGGCGCCCCCAGCGCGCCCACAGGTACAGGTAGCACAGCGTGATGAGCATGACCGACCGGCCGGCCGGCGGCGGGGCGCGGGCCCGGGACGCTCGCACCACCGGCCCGCCCCTCCCTCAGGGCCCCGCCCCCGCCGCCCGCCCTCCCGCTGGCCGGAAGAGGCCGCCCCGTGGGGGTGAGGCCGCGCGGGCTGGGGAAGGCCGCCAGGGGTGGGGGGTGGGGGGTGGGAGGAGGGAGGATGCGCTGGGGGAGCGGGGATGAGGATGGAGGGAGGATGCGCTGGGGGAGCGGGGATGAGGATGGAGGGAGGACGCGCTGAGAGGAGGGGTTTAGGACGGAGGGAGGCCGAGCGGAGCAGGGGGTGTACGGTGAGGATGGAGGGAGCAGGGAGGCCGCGCGCGGCTGAGGATGGAGGGAGGCCGCACTGGGGCGGGGGGGCGGGGGGGGGGGTGAGGAGGGGCTGGGTGAGGTTGGAAGCCGCGTGCGGAGGGCGGGCGGCAGTGAGGGAGGCAGGAGGCATGATGGAGGGAGAAAGGCATTAGAGAGAGGGGGTTGACAGGTTGGAGACCGGGGGTTTAGGCCCACTGGCTGCCAGCTTTAAGCCAAAGTCGAACCTCCCTTCTTTGGAGAGCTGGGAGGCAGACTGAAGAAGGGCTGCAGGTACTTTTACATTAACTAGTCCGCACCCTACTGGGATTCAACTAACATACAGCCTCTGCCCAGTCCAGTTGGGAATATAAAGTGAGACTGGTTTTTATTAGATTATTCTAGGCCTTTTTGCAAAAAGGATTTTACAATAAATTACATAAATGCATACAATGCAATTATATATTTTATATATACAAATGTAGATATACATATATACAGATACATGTATGTATACGTATATACACACATAATACACGCATAATATACATATGTATTCTGGTCTCTAAATATTTTAAAATAAGGACTTGAACACAGACCTAAAAGGGCTGTCGGGTGTTCTTGCACATGTGGGTCACCAATTTGTGAGCATCCTAACACCAGGAGAAAAAAGGGAAACTTACCAGTTATGTTTCATGATGTTCTTGTCCCCTAAGAGAAGCATAATTATTCTTGACAGTGACAGAGCTTTCTCCCCTGGAACCGCATTTGTTTAAGTGGCAGTTTGCAAAACACTGCGTCCCCAGCACCTCTGAAGCATAGTAAGGATTTTCTCTGTGCTGCTTCCTACTCTGGCCTTCGTTGTAAGTGGACGGCATAATACAGTAGCAACCAGGTACACCACTCCCAAATCTCACTTAATCCAAGGATAGATTTTTAAACTGCACTGACCATTTATTCGTCCGCTTTAAAATAGCAGTATAGATAACCCACTTTTAGAGCTTCAAACTTACAGTCAGAGAACATAGGAACTTCTCATTGCATACAGCAACACTAGATTTTAAGAGAGAGAGAGAATCCAAAAAGAAATAACTGGGCTCAAAAACTAGATAAGCATCACGGTGGACCAGAACTGGAAGACAAGTAAGCGATGAGCAAGGGTGAAGCCATATCTTCCACTTCCTTTCAGGACAGTGGCAGTTGGGAAGGGAGTTCCTGCATAGACACAAGGCCTGAAATTGTGTCACTGGAGAAAGACACGAATGAATGCCCTCTGAGGAAGGCCTTAGCCCCTCCAGGATAACATGGGGCTAACAAGTTAGGAGTAAGAAAATGAAAAGGCTTAACAAAGTGATAACCCTAATGTTTCACTAGACAAACCCTGCATATAGCCTTCTTGGAGTTTGCTGAATTAAGGCTCTAAGGACCAGTCTCTCCACTCCTGGTATGGAGAGGTCATGGCTTCTGTCTGTAAGTCCTAAGCATCTCTAGCTTTTCCACGTTCCTTAAGAGCTTTGTAACCCCCCCTTCCCGGATACCGTAACTCCATCGAGCCAGAATAGGAACTCTCCAGGTTTGCCCTTAGATGCTTCAAGATGTCGTAGTCTCAGAAGACATCATGGGGAAATATGAGCATCAATTCTGTATACAGCTCTGGGTTATAAAGAATGGGGACCACGAACATGGTCTGAGTGAACATTAACTGGGAAGTGGGTGAGGTTCCTTCTTGACCATTGGACTGAGGAGCACTGTCACCATTCATGCCCAGAAAGGCAGGCAGACAGAGGAGTAAACAGGCACAGGGCAAGCTCAAGGATGGAGCCTGGCTTCATCATCCCCAGAGAGTAAAGGAAAAAGGGAAGGATGCAAAACTAAGACATCAGGGGGTCTTACTGTGTGTGTACCTGATTCACAACTTACAGTCCCTCGACACTCTAAACTGTGGTCCCTGGACCAGCAGCAGTAGCATCACCTGGGAGCTCACTAGAAATACAGAACCCCAGTGTCCACCCCGGACCTACTGAATCAGCATTTGCACTTTCACCAAATCCCCAGGTGATTCACAAACACGTTAAAAATTGGAGCACTGTTGAAGTCCACTTCTATCACTCCCTGGGTCTGGGTCGCTCTGGACCGTTAACTAGACTCTTCCAAATGGTTGTGGAGAACAGACTAGGAATAGAACCACAGACTAGAAGTTTAAAAGCAAGACACTGTCATTTAGGAGAATATCACTGCAGGAAGGAATTGAAGTGCTCACCAGCCAGCAACTGAACACCAGCTCAGTAACTCCTCACCATGACTGGCTTTCTACGGGAAAAGCCGACCCAGTCTCTAGTCTGCACTTAGGAGGCATGCCCTGGAAATGATGGTTTAGGGACAAGGCAGAGTGTTAACCAAAAGAGTGTCACTCCCCCAGAGGACCTGTCCTCCCCCATTAAATAGATTAACTGTTCCTCCCCAGGGGAAGCCTGTCCTACTGACATTAGCTCTGTCTGCCTTGGGAAAGCATTCTGAACTCAGTCAGATGGCCAGAGCCGAGAAGGATAGTTTGTGAAGGGAGCTTAGTCTAATGGGAAGCGTTTAGCAGATGCTGAATTTTAAATAGCTGTAACTGTAAACAGTTCACGTTTAGCAATTGAAGTACATAGTCTCTGCTTTATACGTAAGAGAATCTGTTCCCTCCATCGGTGTTGGGAGTGCTAAAACAAATGATATTCACAGAGCCCAGGGTCTCAAGAATGACCATCTGTTTGAAAAAAATGTCCTCCAGAAAAATTATTTAAATACAAATTTGGTTGAAATCATGAGGTTTTTGTTAGTAAAAGCTATAACATTCTTTAACTTTTTGAATGTCTGTGGTATGTTTATTAAGCCAGAAAGTGTCAGGGTGACTATTGGCATATGCAGTTAACTGTTAAGAAAATTAAACAGTTTGAAGCCAATAATCCTTTTTATTATTGGTTTAAAACCAAAAAGAAAACTACAATTTGGACTGATAGAAACAAGATACCAGGAAACGTTTAAATTAGAACTGGGCGGTGATCAGGGCCTCAAAGGGGAAAAAAAGTTATCATTTTAAATTTTTCTGATTAACAAATGCCAGGCCCCAAAAAGGTACAGATCAAACCAACCAACACCCCACCCTTGGTCAAAGACCCCACCTTTGGTCAAGGATCGATTCTGGAATCCCAATTTTTAAAAACATTTATTCCAAATAGGAAACCTTTGTATTAAATGCCTTGTACAGTTCCATAAACTATTCCTTATAATTATATAAGAAAGCTGAGAACTTACTATTTTAATTGCATTTTATTTTTATAAACTTTGGTTATTTTTCTAATATTGTTGCTTTTGGAAGTTTTATATTTATTAAAAGGACTCTAAGTTCTACACAGTTATCTGTAATTAAAAATACAGATAATAGGGGCGCCTGGCTGGCTTAGTCTAAAGAGCATGTGATTCTTGATCTTGTGGTGGTGAGTTCAAGCCCCAGGTCAGCTGTAGAGATTACTTAAAAAAAAAAAATAATAATAATAATAAAGGCAAAATGTGAATTTTGACCCAAGAATTAAAGGATGCTTTCACATAAAACCTTAAGAGCTTATATTCAATATGTCATTTCTTCATTATATGGAATGCCAAAATAATAGCTATGTCCCTGCAGTAAAAATAAACATGTTGACTGAGAATAGGTCAAGATAATGCTAACTAGGGAAATCATTTGAATTTATTCATTCTAAATCTTGGCATAACAGTATGTAACACATTAAATTGGTAAGAGAGTATTAACATATATTTTAAAAGATGTAAGTTTTAAGATAGGATTCAGCATAGTTAAAATTTATTTATCAACTATGTAAAATGTATTCTAATATCAGTTCAATAATAGGCAGAACCAGTTTGGCTAAAGATCGCACACACATGTATCTTATAACTGCGGTTTAAGTGACAGTATAGGGACATGGTAATGAGGAAATGAAACTTCTAGAGAACGTTGTAGACTGAGCTGATTTCCAGGTAGAATGGCCAGGCGGACCCTCCTCCAGTAAGTCAATATCTGGAGGATGCTGGGGACCAGTTGCCAAATTGTACCACCTTGTACGAACTTGAAACTGTCAGCTATTAGAAGACCAGCACCCGTAAGTTGAAAGCAGAATAAAACAGTGGCAGAAAATTCTCCATCAGATAAATATACAATGAGCCACACCAAACAAGAGTTTATGAATTACTAAACATCCTTCCTGGGATACTAAGAATCAAGGGAACTGTAGGAAAATCTTGAGATCAGTTCAGTATATGATTCATATGAGCTTTAATGCTCACATTAGTATACTGTTTTAGAACATGCACATTGTTAAATCAAGCAAAAGACAACTTGATTAATCAACATAAAGAGGAAAGGAGATAAAATTAGAGGATCAAAAGAATTTTGACTTAGAACACCTCAAACTATCAAAAATAGAAACTCATGTCTTTAAGAGAAAAAGAAATACCTCTTCCAGCTTTGCTCACGAAGATGGCCTCAAAGCAACTTTACCCTGAAATGCACCCTAGTGCTCAGCTCCCAGTGTGCGTGCTATTTTCTCCATTAAAAGGAACCAGAGATCCTCGCAGAAACTCCTGGTGCAGGTGTTAAGGCAGTGCCTACTCCAAGACACCTGTGCCAGAAAGAAGGTAAGCTTCAAAGAAAAATAGAATTGTGTCAAAAGGATACAGGAGCACCCCCCCCCCAGCCAAATCAGGACAATTTGAGTATCAAATTGAAATGCATTAAATTTATGAAGAGCCATGAGTTCATGATGATCCACAATAAAAGTATTGTGAGTCTTGTTATTTGATTACAGTTGTACTGACTCATTTATCCTATTGAAGGAAAGTTAGTAAATGCTAAGTTCTTCCTTTAGAAGGCTATTTCTGAGCCAAGGGAGAATCATCAGTACAAAGACCCCATAAGCTGTGAAGCCAGAACTGAGAGGGCCAGAATTCAGTTGGCTCTCATTTTAAGGCTCCTGAAGAGTTGGGTAGTCCTAAAAATATAGCAGAGTACAAGATGTCCTTAGGTCCAAAGATCTTAAAATTTCGATGAATCTTGAGAATTGATCACCCAGTGTGGGAGCTGAGCTACAGGCTTCTCTGGTTCAGAAATAAGTAATGCTTAGGGGCGCCTGGGTGGCGCAGTCGGTTAAGCGTCGGACATCAGCCAGGTCACGATCTCGCGGTCCGTGAGTTCGAGCCCCGCGTCAGGCTCTGGGCTGATGGCTCGGAGCCTGGAGCCTGTTTCCGATTCTGTGTCTCCCTCTCTCTCTGCCCCTCCCCCGTTCATGCTCTGTCTCTCTCTCTGTCCCAAAAATAAATAAAAAATGTTGAAAAAAAATTAAAAAAAAAAAAATAAGTAATGCTTTGACTTGAATCAGAGAAGGGCTAAGTGATTGCGCTCTTAGAGATTACAGAATCATTGATAGGATCGTGATAGGTAGGATTCAGTGTCTCATTAAAGACTCTGGAAAAAAAACAGCAAAACTCTCTGATGATAAATGATCTCAGTTAACCAGGGCAGTAACTGTTTTCTTAAAAAAGCATCCATCTTCTAGGGCACTTGGCTGGCTTATTCAGAGGAACATGCAACTCTTGATCTCAGGGTTGTGAATTTGAGCCCCACGTTGGGTATAGAGATTACTTAAAAATAAAATCTAATAAATAAATAAATCCACCCCCAATCCAATAAAGTTTTGAGTTAAATATAGACAGGCTTAGAAGAAACAAAACCATGGATGTATATTTCTGGATTAGTAAGGAATCTATGTGTATTTAGTATGTATATGCCTGAAATGTGTTAGACAATGAGGCTTTTTTAGGCCCAGCTTTTAACTTGAAATCTTACTAAGATTTTTAAAGAATATTGAAACATCTAAGACAACATCAGGTTTGCCGTACTGATAAGCTTAATTTATATAAACTGTTTAATCAAGCAATTGAAGTACATAATAAGGAAATTTAATTTAGGAAGGACTTGAGGTCTGGACAGGGATGCTGAGTACCCACTGCAGGAGGACCGTCCCCACCTGTCATCATGTCTGTGTCTCTTCTGTCTCTTCTCATGAAGCAGAGCAGTTACAATCTCTAGAAAAGCATATCTATAAATATACAGATGTAATTGCATGTGTGGTATGTCTATAAGCAGGAGGAAGAAATGTGCTACAGTACTACATGTCAGCAGTTGGAGAAAAGAAAATGCTCCACAAAGTGATACGTGTGGCACCTCCACACTGTCTCTAGTCTCCAGAGAGTTCCAGATCTCCATCCCACCCCTCCTTCAGGCCAAGTTCCCTACCTCCTGTCTTCGGAACGAACAGAATAATCTCCTCTCCAGAACTAACATAATAACCTCCTAAGGATTCCTTCTGGGCCTTCCGCTTCCCACTGCTCTGTAATCCAGCCCATCTCTGCATTGTGACTTTCTAAAGTCAGCTCTGACCACATCACTCCCCTACTCAAACCCTTCAGGGTCTGCCCTTACCCACCAGGAAGTTCAGGGGGGGCCTCACGTGGCATTCGAGAACTTTGCACTGTACCCAGCTAGCCTGGTCTCGGAGTGCCATCCACCCGTTCCTTTATTCACTCCACATCAGTGCACCATGCACTAGGCTAATCACTACGTATAGTCTTCCATTTAACCCTGTCAGCTCCACAGGGTGGCTGTTGCCCCCATCTTGCAGAGGAGCTGTTGAGTGACTCAAGGTGCCACGACTGTATGGGGGAGCTGGAGGCTGAATTTCTGTCTTTCTGACCCCAAAGTCCTTCACCAGATGAACTAAACACGTGAGAGCAAAGAATGCCCTACGCACAACAATAATACATAGAAATCAGACTGGAGAGGGAACAGGGACAGAAGGTTCAGGCTGCTGAGCTGCCAGCCCTGAGGGCAGCCTTTTGTATCCAGATCAGACAGGCTGTGATGGTCTAGAACTTGGGCACACCCAAAAAGCTGTAAGTGAGATTGCACCAAGATCCTCCAGGCAAAGAGCTGGCTCCGAAAACAAAGCCTATTCCAAAAGCCAAAAGAGGCTTGGGATACAGTTTCTGTACAACAGCTGAATGTCACTGATTGAATAACATCTTAATCACAAGTATAGGAAAATTAAGTGGGTAAGACCGTCTAAATGCTATGTGGTGGTATCCTGGATTGGATCCTGGAATTAAATGAACTTCAGTAGAAAGACTAGTGAAATCTGAAGTCTGGTAGTTCCATTAATGTACTAGTTTTGATAAATCCATGGTTGTGTAAGATGTTAACACTGGAAGAAGCTGAGCAAAGAACTCTGTACTATTTTCACAACTTCTGTAAGTCTAAAATTATCTCAAAAAGTTAAAAAATTGGGGGATGACCTTCTACTGAATTTCATTGGCACTTTTCCCCCTGTCCCTAACTAGCCATGTGGTCTTCACATCATTTTCTCTCTGGACCCCGAGTTCTCAACTATTTAAAAAGAATGGAGTGACACACACCAGATCATCTTCAAACTCTAAAATTCTGGGATCTGGGGCGCCTGGGTTGCACAGTCGGTTAAGGATCCGACTTCGGCTCAGGTCATGATCTCACAGTCCGTGAGTTGGAGCCCCGCATCCGGCTCTGTGCTGACCGCTCAGAGCCTGGAGCCTGTTTCAGATTCTGTGTCTCCCCCTCTCTCTGACCCTCCCCCGTTCATGCTCTGTCTCTGTCTCAAAAATAAATAAACGTTAAAAAAAATTTTTTTAATAAATAAATAAAATTCTGGGATCCTACTACATTTACGTGATTGACATTACAAGGACGTGATTTGCAGTGACATCTTAGTCATATTCATAATCCTGGTATTTAGCACTGTGCTAGGATGTACTGGGTGCTCAATAAAAGTTGTTGAAACTAAGCTGACTCCTATCTCAATTTGTAAGAGGAAGTGTAACTATTACCTCTTTTGCCTATTTGGCCACTAGAGAGCGAAGTGCTCACAAAATTCTCTCCCCTGAAAGCAAAGTTATCTTCATCCAACAGACAGGAGTGGTCCTTTTCATCCCAAGTACATAAAAATCCATTCCTGGTTGGGGGAAGGGAGTCACCATCTGTGAATAGTTTCCTGCCCATCAGACAGGACCTCCAGTTGGGGCGATTAGTACCATAAACTTCCAGAAGATTAGACACACACACATGGTACTCAGCAGCTTCAAAAGTCTAAACCCCCTCAATAGATCAGAGACTGAACTGCAAACAGGGGAGCCCCACTCACCTCGAGTACATTGTTGCTGTCTTCCTATTTCCTGAACAAAAGGTCTCACTTTTAAAAGGCTGGTTGGGAAAAGGTCAAATGAATGACTGTAGCAGTTGACTAAAACCTTTACAACCAAAATGAAAAGAGCATCAGCACTGTATCCCCTGAGCCTGTGTGAGGTGCAGTTTGTATAGTGAAGTTTGTATAGTGAAGGCCCTCATCTGGACTCGGGCATCCTGGGTTCAGATTTGCCCCAGACCCCCAATTCCCCACCTGGGCACGGACACGTACAGTGATCATACGACTGTGAGCCGGTACCTCTGTACCCATAGCTCTCCTGTGAGAATAACAGTACCCACGTGGTGCTGGCTGAGGACTAAGAAGGAGGTGGGCACGCAGGGCTGAGTAGTGCCTGATGTGATCCAGGGACAGCCCACCTGGACAAGTCAACAGGAGGGGAATAGATGGGCAAGGTGCTTTCATTTCATCCTTTTAGGATGTTATTATGTCCATCTAACACGGGAAATTCGGGCTGTGGTCTACCCAAAGCAGGGTTCTTTCAAGAGGATCAGCTTGCCTTCTGAGGCATGGAAAAGTGTGTTTGCCCCCAAATGTTCTTGAGATGATCAGTCACTATGCCTCACGCCTCTACCATTTGAACCCCTCCTGTAGGTTAAGTCATTTAATGTCCCAACAGAATGAGATTTAAATAGAAGTCGGTGTCAAGTTCTGGACTACTGCTTGTATTAGTATCTATCACATTAATTTAGAAAATTCAGAGTAGACGTCCATCTCTGCTCATGCCCACCCAGTGTCTAGGAAAGAGGACAGAACCATTGGGATACAATTTGTTGGGTAAAACCCAGGACAGAGCCTGTCTGAGCCCTGAGAAAAGGGCAAGAAAGACCAAAGGGACATCAAGGGACAACTGGGAGAGTGACAGGACTGAGGGTCAAAAGTTTCAAGAGCCCTTCGGCAGAGCACCCTGAGAATGTCACCCAGCAAAGCACAGATGAAGATAATTTACCAAAGAGCAAACTCAGCCGGAAATTCCAGACGCTTCAGTAACACCAGCACAGATGAGTTCTCCCCTTGTGGCTGCAGGCACCACATCATAACTGAATTTTCTCCCTCAGCCAACCTGGACGTTTTTTTCCTAGGAACTAAGACATGTGCTGAGGGAAAGCCAATCACTGCTTAAACAGGAAAAAAAAAAAAAAGAAGTCCTTTTATAAACTTTTGCTACTGGAAATTTCATGGGTCAGAAAGCAAAGTTTGGTGGAAAGAATCGGTGGGAAAATAGAAATGTTTTACATGCAGCCTCCCACTTTCCCAGGCCATCGTGGCTTTGGTTTCTTATTTTCACTGAATTTGTGTTTCCATAGAGGCACAAGCATCATGACTCCAGGAAGGGACCCAGAAAAGCAGCCATGGCCCTTTCTGGTGTCCTTTGCTTTGCAGGTTGACCTGTGATTATTTGTTTGCCTGATTGTTTACAAAAGTTTATTTATTTATTTTGAGATGGAGAGAGAAAGCATGAGCAGGGGAAGGGCAGAGAGAGGAGAGAGCAAGAATCTCAAGCAGGTTCCACACTGCCAGCATGGAGCCCAACAAGGGGCTAGAACTCACAAACCAAACCGTGAGATCATGACCTGAGCCGAAGTCCAACATTTAACCACCTAAGCCACCGAGGCACCCCAACCTGTGATTTTTTAAATGTATTTATGCCACACTTGTGGTGAGCATAACATAACATACAGAGTTGTCGAATTGCTATGTTGTACACCTAAATCATTGTCAACTACAGTTCAGATAAAAAATTATAATATAGCAGCGCTATCAACAATAGCCAAATTATGGAAAGAGCCCAAATGTCCATCAACTGATGGATAAAGAAGTTGTGGTGTATACACACACACACACACACACACCATGGAATACTACTCAGCGATGAAAAAGAATGAAATCTTGACATCTGTAACAATGTGGATGGAACTGGAGGGTATTATACCAAGCAAAATAAGTGAGTCAGAGAAAGATATATAATTTCACTCATAGGTGGAATTTGAGAAACTTAACAGATGATCATAGAAGAGGGAAGGAAAAATAAGATAAAAACAGAGGGAGGCAAACCATAAGAGACTCGTAAATACAGAGAACAAATTGGGGTTGAGAGAGGTGGGAGGAGGGAGTGGGGAAAATGGGGGATGGGCATTGAAGAGGGCACTTGTTAGGATGAGCACTGGGAATTGTATGTAAGTGATGAATCACTGGGTTCTCCTCCTAAAGCCAAGACTACACTGTATGTTAGCTACCTTTTTTTTTTTATGGTAGCTAACTTTTGAATAAAAATTTTTAAAAAGAAACTATAATATAGCTAAACAAAAAAATAAAATGAGTTTCTGCAAATCCCACTTCTTAGCCTCAAAAGCATTGCAGGCAGTTTACAATAAAATAATATAAATCTGGTGGAATAAAGGAGAAATTCAGACTGTGGAAAAGGAAGAAGTAACTCAGTAACCACAGAGTTATATGTACAGTGTTTAAAAATGCTCGTAAAGCCCTAAATAGAGACAAGGGCCCGTTCCTAGGGAAGCCAAGAGCAGATGACGCAGCTGAATTGGAGCTGCTGTATACAGCCCGCTTTGAACTAGATTTCAACCCCGAAAAGATGATTGCATCCAGCCCCCAGTCAGGCATCTTGAATAAGAAAAGAAAAAGCAAAACCAGAAGAGCAGGAGGCGATCAAACGCTTCCTTTCTATAAATAACTCCCCCTAGGGGAATAAACAGGCTCAGAGGCAGGAAACCCGAGCTGGAGAACCCACCGAGGAGCGCCCGCACCCAGTGCCTGGTGGAGCCGGACCGGCACTTGACCTGGCAAGACGGAGCCCCGCAATCCGCGCAAGCACGTACCTGTTACCAGGGCCCGGGGCCCGCGCGGCAGGGCCGCACCTGCACCTGCCCGGTGAAATGCACCCGAATGGGGCGCGGGGGCGTCGCCGCCAAGAGCAAAGCAGGTGGCAGCAGGGGCGTCGGAAACAGACAGTGGGAAAGGCCAGGTAGGGATACCCCTCGGTGGGGCCCCACTGCCGCCGCACAACCCCAAACTCTGACCGCTCAGGCACCGCTGGCCACACTAACGGGGACTTCTGGCTCCACCAAGAGCACCTTCTCGCGTCGCTCGTCCACTTGGCCGCCCAGAACACTGCCTGGCCTGCCCCAACTTTCTCCTGCCTGTCCTTAGGTCTTGCCTTAAATGTCAAAGTGTCACCTCCTCAGGGAGGTCTCGCTGGACCGACCCCTAGGCTAGGTGAGCCTCCCCTCCCCACCTTCCACACACTCCAGCAACATCTCACCCACCTTGTAATTGCTTGAACCGTGCGTCTGCCTTCTCTTTGAGGCTGGAAACTCTCCAAAGGCAAGGGCAGGATCTGTCTTTATTCCTGGTACATAGTGAAATGAAGGTAGCTAAAGGTTTTGCTAAATAAGAGGGAAAAGTAGCCAAATTGAGCCCCTCTTGATGGGATGTTTGGTGAAGGAGATGCAGAGTATGGGTTTAAAATTGCTTATTCAGTGCATTGCTTTGCCGGTGTCACTTCTTCCTTCATCACAAGAGGGACTGAGATCTGGATTTACTCTTCCTTTCCTAGGGGCCCCTGGTAGATTTCCATTGCTACCCCAAGCGTGGATTCTGCCAGCAAGAACTTGAGCCTTCCCCATCTGTGTTTTGGGGAATAGGGAATTCATTATCCTGTGATAGGACCTTCAATGACACATGATGTCTATCAGGAATACTGCCCACCCTCTCCCCCCCCCCCCCCCCCCAAAGAAAAGAAAGGAGATAAATGCAAAGACTAAGCATCTGGGAAAAGGAATCCAGTCTGACCTCCAGGTAAGTGGATGGGGATGGCTTCAGGTCAGAGAAAACCTCAACTTGAGATCTACCATCACTGCCGAGGATTCTCATAAAAAAAGGAGAATTCAGGGGTGACCAGAGTGCATGTCTTCAAGAATAATTGCCGACAGATACAAAATATTCCACATCTGAGAGTTCCATGATTTTGTTAAACAGTCTTCTGTTGGGCTGCTTTGTTGTTTTTTGTTTGTTTTTCCCCAAGTGATTGCTCACACAGTGCTGAAGAGCAGGGTCCTATACAAAACTTTTTAGCCACTTTTCTGGTAATCGTTCAGCATATATTCCTATGTTCCTATAAGTGAAATTACTAGGTCAAAGGATATGAACCTAAGACTACAGCAACCTAAGGCCAAACTTCTTGAGTGTTGTATCATTTTATCTCCTAATGGAGGATTAGGGGCTATTTTAGCACAGCCTTTTTAAAGAGTCTTTGCTAAAAAAAATAAAATTAAAAATAAAGTTAAAAATCTTTACTCCATTAATGAAAAATGGTATCTCTTTGTTTTCTTTTAATTTTTTAAGTGTCTTTGAGAGAGAGAGAGAGAGAGAGAGAGAGAGAGAGAGAGAGAACGAACCAGCAGGGGAGGGGCAGAGAGAGAGAGAGACAAAGAATCCAAAGCAGGCTCCAGGGTCTGAGCTGTCAGCACAGAGCCCGGTGCAGGGCTGGAACCCATGAGCCATGAGATCATGACCTGAGCTGAAGTCCGCAGGTCAACCGACTGAGCCACCCAGGCGCCCCATGATATCTCTCTTTGAAAGAGTAGTTCTTGGGGTGCCTGGGTGGCTCAGTTGGTTAAGCATCCGACTACAGTTCAGGTCATAATCTCACAGTTCATGAGTTCAAACCCTGTGTTGGGCTCTGTGCTGACAGCTCAGAGCCTGGAGCCTGTTTTGGATTCTACGTCTCCCTCTCTCTGCCCCTCCCCTACTCGTGCTCTGTCTCTCAAAGATAAATAAACATTAAAAGAGTAGTTCTTCTTTCCTTTTGAATTATCAGAAAAACTTTGTTTTTCTATGTTTTACTGGCCATTTGCATTTCTTCACCTGTGAAGGAGATTCACAATGCACATTTAAACGGGAAAAGAACTAGAATATTGCCAATACCTCTGTACTTCTTATCTATCTCATCCCACAGACTCCTCATCCTCCATTTATTTTTCCATTATTATTCCATTTATCATTCCCTTGCTTTAAAAATATATCTTAAATACAAATGAGCGTATCCCTACAAAGTACATTGTTTTGGGTTAAATTCAATAAGTGCACTTTTTGGGGCACCAGGTGGCTCGGTCGATTAAGTGTCTGACTCTTGATTTTGGCTCTGGTCATGATCTCACAGTCATGAGTTCGAGTCCTGCATCGGGCTCTGTGCTGACAGAGAGGAGCCTGCTTAGGATTCTCTCTCTCCCCCCATCTCTGCCCCTCCCCTGCTCAAGCTCTCTCTCAAAAATAAATAAACATTTTTTTTAAAAGTACGTGCACTTTTTCTTCAGTAAGTGCACTTCTGAGCCTTGCATTTTTCTACGCAATCGTTCTAAGATTGACACATATAATTTTGCATAGCTGCATTATAGTCCTTCTCACGGCTAATATTCTAGTGCACGACTACAATATCATTTATTTAGCCACTGTTCAAATGATGGACATGGGAGTTTTTTCCAGTTTGTTTGCTGTGACAGACAACGCTGCTCTGAACGTCCCCTTGTCTCCAGAGCCTGTGAGCAAACACTTCTCAGGTGTGGACCCAGGAGAGGGATTGCTAGGCTGAGCTAATAACGTTCGGGTTTAAAAGATAATGCTAAACTGTTTTCCAAAATAGTTATACCAATTTACCTCCAATTACCAGTGGTTTTTATCTGTTTTCAACTGAATATCTTTTAGGCCAAATACTTGGGTTTTTTTTAATGCTTATTTATTTATTTTGAGAGAGAGAGATAGAGAGTGAGCAGGGGAGGGGCAGAGCGAGAGGGAGACAGAATCCCAAGCAGGCTCCTCACCAGCAGCGAGGAGCCCGACACAGGGCTCGAACCCACGAACTGTGAGATCATGACCTGAGCTGAAATCAAGAGCCAGACGCTTTTTTTAAAAATTTTTTTTGAATATTTATTTATTTTTGAGAGAGAGACAGAGCATGAGCAGGGGAGGGGCAGAAAGAGAGGAATCTGAAGCAGGCTCCAGGCTCCAAGCTGTCAGCACACAGCCCCACGCGGGGCTCGAACTCACGAGCCGGAGATCATGCCCTGAGCCGAAGTCGGACTTTTCAACCAACTGAGCCACCCAGGCACCCCATGCTTGTTCTTTCTGATTTGCAATTTATACTGATTTTCACATCTGCCTTGGAGAATTGTGAGGTTGTCAAACACAAAACTTCACATTGTGGTTTTTACAAGAATCCTCTGGAGGCAGTGAGCCAGCTAATCACAAATCCCTTATTGTGCACCAAATTTAGGCCACGGTGGCTTCGATTAGACCCATGGTTCCCAGGACAATGGCAGGGGTGTTACTAACCTATGAGGTCTGCTGTGGGGTGCCTGGGTGGTTCAGTCAGCTAAGTGTCCTGCTGTGAGCTTGGTGTGGGGAGTTTTCTTAGTGACACAAGAGTCCTTTGCACCGTAGCTCCAGCAGCTGCTTTTAGAATCTCCTGCTATTTGTAGCTCTATGCCGTCACCTCCCCTGTTACACACAACCTTCTATTTAAACCAGCCACTCTTGGCATCTTGAACTACTACTCTTCTTAAAGCTCATAAAAACACTCACACACTCTTCGATTTGGGATTCATAATTGTGGGCATTTATTCTAAAAATGGTAACAACCGGCGCCTGGGTGGCTCAGTCGGTTTGAGCATCCGACTCTTGATTTCGGGTCAGGTCATGATCCCAGGATCATGGGATTGAGCCCCGTGCTGGGGCTCCGCATGGAGCCTGCTTAAGTGTCTCTCTCTCCCTCCCTCTACCCTTCTCCCCCGCTTTCTCTCTTAAAAAATAAAAAATTAAAAAGTAGTAAATAAAAATGGTAACAAAAGAAGAAATTATATTCATAAAGATATTGATAGCAACATTGAGTGATTTTTTAATTGGAAAATTTACTTTTTTATTTTTTAAATTATTTTATTTTCAATTTTTTTTATGTTTGTTTATTTTTGAAGGAGAGAGAGAGAGACAGAATGTGAACGGGGTAGGGACAGAGAGAGAGGGAGACACAGAATCTGAAGGAAGCTCCAGGCTCTGAGTTGTTAGCACCGAGCCCGATGTGGGGCTTAAACTCACAAGCCATGAGATTGTGACCTGAGCCAAAGGTGGACGCTTAACTGACTGAGCCACCCAGGTACCCCAAATTATTATTTTAAAGTAATCTCTACACCTAACATGGGGCTCAAACTCCTAACCCAAGATCAAAAGTCAAATGTTCTACCAACTGGGCCAGCCAGGCACTCCTTAACTGGAAATTTTTATTTATTTATTTTTAAGTTTATTTATTTATTTTGAGAGAGAGAGAAAATCCGAAGTAGGCTCTGTGCCCTGTCAGTACAGAGCCTGATGTGGAGGTCAAACTCACACACTATGAGATCGTGACCTGAGTGGAAACCAAGAATCAGATGCTCGACCGACTGAGCCACCCATGCACTCCCTTAATGGGAAAATTTTTAACATTCAACAGTAGGGAATATATTATGCAAAGTGGGTGTGTCCACTAAGTGGGACAAGGTGTGACACAGACTTTTCTTCTTCCCTCAACCATTTGAGATTAGTTGCAGAAATCCTGTCTCTTCACCCCTAAGTATTTCAGGATAAATTTCCTAAGAATAAGAAGGTTCTCGGGGCACCTGGGTGGCTCAGTCGGTTAAGCGTCCGACTTCAGCTCAGGTCACGATCTTGCAGTCCGTGAGTTCGAGCCCCACGTCGGGCTCTGGGCTGATGGCTCAGAGCCTGGAGCCTGCTTCTGATTCTGTGTCTCCCTCTTTCTCTGTCCCTCCCCCATTCATGCTCTGTCTCTCTCTGCCTCAAAAATAAATAAACGTTAAAAAAAAAAATTTTTTTTAAAAGATTAAAAAAAAAAAGAATAAGAAGGTTCTCTTACACAACCACATTGCAATGTTCAAATGTAGAAAATTTAACATTGATCAAAGGCCGACATCTCGTTCAGTACATGCTCATATTTTGCCAATTGTCCCAGTAACATCCTTTATGGCAATATTCTCTCTTCCAAAGTCACACATTTCATGCAGTTGTCATGTCTCTTTATTCCCCTTTAATCTGGATGGTTCCTTAATCTTTGTCTTTCGAGATCTTGACAATTTTTAAGAATGCATCTCATACCATTATCCCTCAATTTGAGTTTGTCTAAGGCTTCCTCATGACCCAATTCAGGTTATGCATTTTGGGCACATGATGTCAGGTCACCCTTATTGATGATGCTGACTTTGATCACTCGGTTAAAGTGGTATCTACCAGATTTTTCCACTATAAAGTTTCCTCTGGAGGGGTACCTGAGTGGCTGAGTTGGTTAAGCACCCGACTTCGGCTCAGGTTGTGGGTTCGAGCCCTGTGTCAGGCTCTGTGCTGACAGCTCATAGCCTGGAGCCTGCTTCAGATTCTGTGTCTCCCTCTCTCTCTTCTCTTCCCCTGCTCTCTCTCTCTCTCTCTCAAAAATAAACAGTAAACACACACACACACACACACACACACACACACACACACACACTATAAAGTTTCCTGTGGAGTGAGCCTGCATAGTATTCCCCAACAAGCTTTCAACCAGCGGATTTAGCATCCATTAACAACTCCTGCCTGAGTCAGTGATTGCTATAATAGTTGTAATGGAGTTACTTTTCTAACTCTGCTGTTCCTTTAGTATTTATTAGCTGGCATTCTACTGTAAAGAAGGGCTGTCCCTTTTACCTCTGTGTATGTATTTGTAAGATCATCTGCTTTTTAGTATCATTCTGGACTTACGCGTCCTTTTTTTTCTTTTTGTTTTTATTTTATTTTTGAGAAAGAGAGAGAGAGCAAGCAAGCAGGAGAGGGCAGAGAGAGAGGGGAGGACGGAGGATCCGAAGCAGGCTCCACACTGACAACACAGAGCCTGATGCCGGGCTCGAACACACAAACACAGGAGCCGTGAGATCATGACCTGAGCTGAAGTCAGACACTCAACCGAGTCACCGAGGCTCCCGGATCCTTTTTTTTTTTTTTCCAATGTCATAATTCACCACTGTCATAATTCATTTTGATTTCAAATTGCTGCAAATTTGGCCATTGGAAGCCCTGTCAATCTGCCCCCACTGTGTCCTTCCTGGCCTGTTTCCATCATTATTTGAGCACCTCTTAGCTCTCAGCTGGCACTTCAAGCTGTTCCTACCTTCTCTTTCACTTTCCTTGCCATTACTCCAGGGAGCGCTGGACAATGGTGTTTAGAAACCAAGATACGGACACAGGAATGCTCCTGGCTCTTGAAGTGGTCCTGTTCCCCAGGCTCTTTCAGCAGGCAGATCTAGGAAATAGATTCTGATCCACAGAGCTCTGGTTCCAATCCACAGAGCTCGTCTTTGCCACCCCTCCCTCCATGTTTGTGACACCCTACTCCCAGTGAGAATCCTGCCTCCCATCAGTATTATGTTCGTCAATGTACTTAATCCCACAAAACGCAGAAAATATTTTCAGAATGGCTACACCAGACCACTGCCAACTAAGCGAAGTTCACAATTTCTTTGTAGTTTTGTTTGCTTGTTTACACACAGAAGGTATACAAAGATTTGTGTTCAAAAGTAATTTGGGTTTACTTTCTCCCCTGCAGTTAATTTACTATACCATTTAGTTCATTTGTTTACTTCTGTTTGTATTCAATTTTAGTTTTCTCTTCCCTCATCTTTGTTGATTTTACTTTTTGCTTAAAACACCGTTTCTGAAAGTCAAAACTACTCCCCAAAAGTATGCTTGAATACATGTCATTCCCTCTTAGAGTTTCACCCCATTCCCACCCAGCCACTGTAAGTAACCAATTAGTTTCTAGTTGATTCTTAAGTTGTTTTTTTTTTTTTTACTAAAAAGCAGATACTTGGATAGTTTACTCTTTACCCTTATTTTACATAAAAATAGCATAATGTACGTACTTTTTTGTATGTAGCTTTTTTTCACTTATCAGTATATCCTCGAAATCATTCCGTATCAGTTCATAGAGATCTTCCTCACTCGTTTTAACAACTGCATAGTACTTCCTGGTGTGGATGTCCCGGTTTGGCCAATCCATTGCCTATGTATGTACTGGCACTAAAATGGTTTCCAAAATTTTGTCATTGCAAATAATGCTGCAATAGGTAACTTTGTACACATACATACTTTCATATTGGTGTAGGTGTTTCTTGAGGCTGAGTTTCTAGCTGTGGAACTGCCGGGTCAAAGGGCAAACACCTATCAAGTTGCCAAGTTGCCAAGTTCCCCTCCACAGGAGCCGTAGGCTCTTGCAATCCCACCAGCAGTGAGTGCCACACAGCCTGTCCCTCGCTTTTGACTTTTGCAAATTGGATTGTGAGAAATATCGCTGAGTAATATGCATTTCTATTAGAAGAACCAAACTTTTTCACTTAAGAGCCCGTTTTATACTATTTTTTGCAGATTGTCCATTCATGTCTCTTGTCTTTTTTAAAACTGGAATTTTGAGCTCTGGTTCCCTCAGTCTTATTGACTTATCTGTACCTGTGACATACGTTGCAAATATTTTCTCCCCCTCTTTTACTTTCTCTCCGGTAGGCTTTCGTTTGCCCATAAAACCATTTTTGTTTTTCTCTTTTGTTTTTTGTTTTTTTTTTAACATTTATTATTGAGAGACAGAACATGAGCATGGGAGGGGCAGAGAGAGGGGGAGACACAGAATCTGAAGCAGGCTCCAGGCTCTGAGGTGTCAGCACAGAGCCCGACGCGGGGCTGGAACTCACAAACCAGGAGATCCTGACCTGAGCGGAAGTCGGACTTTACCGACTGAGCCACCCAGCCGCCCCAAAACCATTTTTGTTTTTCAATGTTGGCAAACGTACCAATATTTTTTTTCCCTCGTATCTGGATGTGGGTCACTGGAAAGCCTCCGCCGCCTCCACGCTACAGAAAATTCACCCGATTTCCGGCCGCGCAGGGGCCGGTCCTGCTGTTTCCCGCCACCACTGGCACCTGGCACACGTGCGTCTATGACCAAGCCGGGCGGAGGGCGGGGCCTCCCGGCGGCGGCGCCGCGCGTGCGCACTGGCGGGCGAGTCCAGCTGGCCGGGGCACCCGCAGGGAGGAGCGCGAGGGCGGCGGCGCTGCGGATCCCAGAGGTTTCCGCGCCCTTCCGGAAGCGCCGCCCTCTCTCGCGGGCCGGAGAGGGTCTTCCGACCTGCCCCGCGGCCGGGACCGCGACTTGGCCCGATCCTGTCGCGCCCCCTCGGCGGCCGGAATGGAGGCGGGCCAGCTCCTCTGCCGGGATCGCCTGGGGTCGCGGGAGGGCGTGAAAACGCCGGGGCTGTCGCGGCGCCCGGCGCTCCTCTAGCGTTAGACGCGGGACCACGCTCTTGGGGAAACAGCCATTGGGTGCTTCTCTTGTACCAGCCTTCTGTCCCCGCCTTGTCCCTTGTACACTTTTTTTTTTTTTAAATCCTCCATGCAGCCCTCCAGTCTCTCATCCCCTTACAACTGCCTTATAGATCCTCCCTCGGGATGCTCAGCAAAAACAGAGGCTCTCCGCTGGCCTTCTCTGGTCGTTCTCCCTAAGGGGGTTCTCTCTCCTGGTACAAAACACGTGGTGTCTTGTCCTTTCCAACACCAACAACCAGGTCTCCGATTCTCTGCCCCCACTTCAGACGCCAGCCACGTTTCTGTCCCGCCGACTACAAATTCCTGGGTTCCCGCACCTACCCCTCCAGTTTGAACACTCAGACCTCAGTAAAGGGCTTCACTTCCTGCTCCCCGTGTACCGTGAAGGAGGCAACTCAGGAACAGTGCGATGGAGGAGAAGCTCAGAAGGGGGGTCCAGAGCTCCCGTGCCTTTTGCCGGGGCCCCACTTGGCCCCAACCCGAACCCTTCCGTTTATGGGTTCCTAGGATTTCATTTAGATAGGTGGAGGGTGAGGTAGGTGACAACCCTCTTACTCGGTTGGTTCCCAGCTACCAGGATGGTTCCCCCATCCTGAGCCACCTGGGAGCCCACAATTATCACCTCATTCACAAAACTCAGTTGTGGTTGTCCTTGCCAGGAACTTCCAAGGGTTTAGGAACTTTGTGCTAGGAACTGGGGACAAAGACTCAATATATTATTTATACCACACTCCCGCAAATCCATAACCTGATCTAATAATCATGAGAAAAGCATCAAATAAATCCCAACAGAGGAAATTTCTACAAAATACTTGACCTGACCTTAAAATTGTCCAGGCCATTCAAGACAAGGACCATCTGAGAGGTTTTCACAGCCAAAAGGAGCCTAAATTGATAGTTAAATATAATGTGTGTGCCTGGATGGGATCCTGGTACACAAAAAGAATATTATGGAAAAACAGAAAATCTGAATAAAGTACAAACTACAGACAATCTATATTGGTTTATTAACTGTAACAAATATACTGTAATAATGTAATATGTTAATAACGGTAAAATGGTTTATAGGAACTCCACTATCTTGCGAAATTTCTGTAAATCTAAAATTATTCTAAAAATAAAGTTTATTTTTTTAAAAAAATTTGGAAAGGCCCTTCAGTTTTCTGGACCCACCTTCTTTAAAAGGCAAGGACAGAATATGTAAATCACCACTTTTTAAAAAAAATTTTTTTAATGTTTATTTATTTTTGAGAGACCGAGTGCGGGAGGAGCAGAGAGAGGAGACACAGAATCTGAAACAGGCTCCATCCAGGCTCCGAGCTGTCAGCACGGAGCCCGACTCCGGGATCAAACCCACAAACCATGAGATCATGACCTGAGCCAAAGTTGGATGCCCAACCAACTGAGCCACCCAGGTGCCCCATAAACCACCACTTTCTTTTACTTATAGTCAGTATGCTGGCAGGTAGGAAGATACTAGAATAGAACCTTCTGTGAGATGCCATAATGATACCTGTATATCAGTTACAAAGGGAGGATGAGGAAGAGCTCCACCTGTTAGAGCTGCAAAGGAAGTGATGCTGACCTAGTCCCTCAGTGCATCAACCTGAACAAGGAAATACAAGGGGTCAGAGTGAGGAGAGGAGTGGGGTGAGATTTATTTGGGGACAGTCCTGGGCTTGCTGAGAGGTTTCTTCCAGCCCCTCCTACCAGGAGTAGCCCAGAGAGTGTCTTAGTCTGTGTCCCTGCATTTGGAGGACCCTGTGGACATGCGTCTGATATCCTGTAGGAAGTCCAGTTGGACCGACCAACTGCTTTGGTGGCAAGGCTCAAAGTTTGCAGCTGTCTGCAGTCCTTCTAGAGGTCCTTGAATCACTTGTGGGCCTTGGGGGAGAGTAGGAGGCTGGCATTGAATCACTGAGGGCCCTGCCCAAAAGGGCTGCCTGGGGGCAGAGGGAGGAATGCTGGATTCCTAGGGCTGAAGAAGTTGCAAGTTAATTCCCCAAATCAAGTTGCATTTGCCAGAATCGGGAGATCGGCAGCCAAGAATTCTCCAAGTTGGAAATCTCCAAAGAAATTCCAAAAATACCCACGAGAGGAAAAAGACCTGAACAACAGCCCCAGAGAGCATGGAACCTCCCGTCGTCGGAAGGATCAGACCTGTCCCGTCCCCCCACCTCTCCCACCCTGGTTGGAGGCTGAACCCGTGGGGGTGGGGAGCGAATGGGCAGGGCACCAAGGAAGTCAACAGAGAGCAGCAAGCTCCAACCACACCCCTTCCTGCAGGCAGGCACCTGCCAGCTCCTGACCCACAGCTGGCCTTGGAATGGGGCTTGAAGGACTGATTAATTGCTAGGACTAGAAATAGTTTCTGAACTGAGAATGAGCTTGTGACCGAAAGTAACCCTCACATTATCTCCTGCCTAAAATGAGCAGAAAAGGGTGGGGCCTACGTTAGGGGTTGAATCATGTCCCCCCACCCACCCACCCCCCCCCCCACCGAAGAAGATATTTTGAAGTCCTAACCTCCAGTGCTTTAGAATGGGACCTTATTTGGAAATGGGGTCATTGTACATGGAATGAGTTAAGACGAGGTCATCCTAACAGGAAGGATGCAGCAGTGACGACCAAGGCAGAGACTGAAGGGACACAGCAACCCACCAAAGTGGGGAAGAGGCGGGAAGGACACCTCCCCCCCGCCCCCCGCAGGTTGCATAGGGAGCATGGCCCTGCTAAGAATTACTAGTCCAATTCTAGCCTCCAGACCTGTGAGACCATAAAATTGTTGTTCTAAGCCATCCAGTTTGCGGTACTTTGTTACAGAAGCCCTGGGAAACTCCTACAGCCCCTTAGAGTTTTCATCCCGGGCCATGAGACTATTTCCCTGGATGCATTTAAAGAGATGGTGAAAGGTAACGTTGTGTTCAACGTGTTCCATGAGTCATACGTACAATATGCTACTTCCTCCAACTGCGCTGTCGAATAAATCTCTCCAAGGGACAAGGGAGTGTGACAGGCTCCTGGCATTGAAGCCTAGGCCCATAGGTGGTTCCAAAGGAAAGAGGACAAGGTATAGTGATGACAAACTCAGGCACCTCTTCCAAGAATATAGCCTGCAGATAGAGTCACATATGTGCAAAATGCTGTCTGCCTGCATAAGGTTATTGGCTGAGGCATTGTGTGTAGTCACAGAAGGTTGGAAACCACCTAAGTGTCCATCAGGTAGGGACAGTTAAGTAAATGTTGGTACTCCACACACTGGCACACTGCACAACTCTTAAAAAAAAAAAAAAGAGGAAGAATCTCTCTGTGCATTGATATAGAAATAGAAATATCTAGGGGCTCCTGAATGGTTCCGTCTGTTAAGCATCTGACTTGGGCTCCGGTCATGATCTCACGGTTCATGAGTTCAAGCCCCAAGTCGGGCTCTCTGATGACGGCTCAGAGCCTGAAGCCTGCTTCAGATTCTGTGTCTCCCTCCCCCTCTCTCTGTCTCTGCCCATCCCCCACTTATGCTCTGTCTCTGTCTCTCTCTCTCTCTCTCTCTCTCAAAAATAAATGAAAACATTAAAAAAATTTTTTTAAATAGAAATACCTGGAATATAGTAATCTACCTTCTGTGCCAAAGGCAGAGAGGCTGATAAGAAAATGTAAGTGTATTTGTTTGTATTTGCATAAAGAACCCTGAAGCCTGCACAAGACACTTTGAAAAGTTGGCCACAGGGGAATGCCGTGGAAAGCCACAGGAAGAGGAAGGGGACTTTTCACTCTGTCACTTTTTATATTGGGTTATTTCTGAGCCATGTCACAATCTACTAATAAAACGTAATGAAAAATGAATAAGGAGTATGTCAAGACAACTGGTTTTCTAGAGTGAGGAGTAAATTGGATACACAGTTGACCTTTGATAAACATGGGTTTGAACTGAGCAGGGGTCCACTTAGATGCGGATTTTTGCAGGTTTTTCTCCATAAATACAGTATAGCGCTGAAATGGATTTTCTTTTATGATTTTCTTAATAACATGTTCCTTTCTCTAGGTTACTTTACTGTAAGAATACAGTACATAATACGTATAACACACAAAATAGGTGTTAATTGACTGCTTACGTTATCAGCAAGGGTTCCGGTCAACAGTAGGCTATTAGTAGTTAAGTCCTGGGGAAATCAAAAGTTACGTGCTTGGGGCACCTCGGTGGTTCAGTTGGTAAAGCGTCTGACTCTTGATTTCAGCTCAGGTCATGATCTCACAGTTGATGAGATTGAGCCCTGCATAAGGCTCTATGCTAAGTGTGGAGACTGAGATTCTCTCTCTCCTTCTTTCTCTTTCTGCCCCTTCCCTGCTCATGCATGCATTTGCTCTCTCTATCTCTCTCAAAATAAATAAATAAATAAACTTAAAAAAAAGTTATATGCTGGGGCACCTGGGTGGCTTAGTCGATTAAGCCTCTGACTTTGGCTCAGGTCATGATCTCACAGTTCATGAGTTCCAGCCCTGCGTCGGGCTCTGTGCTGACAGCTCGGGGCCTGGAGCCTGCTTCAGATTCTGTGTCTCCTTCTCTTTCTGACCCTCCCCCGCTCTCTCTCTCTCTCTCAAAAATAAATAAACATTTAAATAAAAATTTTTTAAGTTATATGCAGATTTTTGACTGAAAGGGAGGTACACTCTTAACCCCCCAAGCTATTCAAATGTCAACTTGTATTGAATATCAAGTAACTATGGAGATCCAGGATACTCAGCCAAGAGGTTAGGAATTGATCAGAGAATCATCTGATGTTTTGAACCAGTACATAGCATCAGGAAAAATCGCTCAAGACAGCGAACAGTCTAGATCAGAGGGAGGAGAGACTGACATGGGGAAGGTGTGAAATGATGTCTGGGACCAGTAGTGTCAATGGGACTGGAGATAGGGGGTTTCAAGAAAGATCTAAAAAGATAAATTCCAGCTGAACTTCTTACATATCAAGTGCTGCTTGAAATAAATGGGTGATCGTCGTAGAAGTTACTTCTGCCATATGTGTATATTTATTCTAATTGTTTCTGGCATACAAAATACTGCTTAAGGCTGCCTATGTTTTAGACCTTTATTTTGAACTAGATTTGGAGTTTATATTGACACCACAATGTATATTTCAACTTCCTAAAGTATATGCTGCTAGTTTGTGGGTTTTTTCTCTACACCCCTATTATTTAGGTACACTTTCGTTTTTAGTGTTTTTTGGTTTTTGTTTTTTTTTTTTTTTAATTTATTTTGAGAGAGAGAACACGCGCATGAGCAGGGAGGGGCACAGAGAGCAAACTAGAGAGAAAATCCCAAGCAGGCTCTGCACTGTGAGCACGGATCCCAACGCTGGGCTAAAACTCATGAACCATGAGATCATGACCTGATTCAAAATCAAAATTGGGCTCTCAACCACCTAGGCAGGGAGCATGAACCTACACAAGCTAATTAAGCTGGGCTCCCTTCCAGCTCCGGATCACCTCTGTCCACACTCTTATGTGAGAAACTGACTTCTATCTTGTGTAAGTCACTCTTACGTGGGGCCTCTAAAGCACAGTCAAACTTATATCCATGCTAATACTAAGAGATTCTTCTGGGTTTGGGGAATACAAAGCAAAGAACACAGTTCCACTCTACTTGGGAAGATAAGTGTTTTAAAAAGTAATAGAATTTGTTCATTTAAAAATAATTTGTTGGGGCACCTGGGTGGCTCAGTCAGTTAAGCATCCAACTTTGGTTCAGGTCATGATCTCATAGTTTGCGAGTTCAAGCCCCGCATTGGGCTCTCAGTTGTCAACACAGAGCCTGCTTCAGATCCTCTGTCCTCTGCTCTCTCTGCCCCTCTCCCACTTGTGTGCCTGTTTTCTCTCTCTCTCTCTCTCTCTCTCTCTGTCTCAAAAATAAACATTTAACAAACAGTAAAATAAAATAAAAGTCACTTATTGAGTGTCCATTATGAACCAGGCACCTGTTGTCGGAGTATCCAGCTAAAGCTGAAATTAGGCCACAAGCAGGAAATGAGCAAAGTCATTTATCAGGTATTACAAGGGGAAGCAGAGGCACAATGGTGCAGGACAAATGGCCCCGAAGAGACAAGGAAAGATGCCAAGAGCCCTGCATTCATTTGTGTGGGCCGCCATAACAAAATATCACAGACTGAATGACTTAAGCCATGCAGATTGATTTCCTCACAGGCTAGAGGTTCAGTTTCTTCTGAGGTCCTCTCTCTTTGGCTTGTAGACAACTGTCTTCTCCCTGTGTCTTCACGTGGTCTTCCCTCTGCGTGTGTCTGTGTCCTAATCTCTTCTTCTTATAAGAGCCAATCAGGGTGCCTGGCTGGCTTCTTTGGAAGAGCTTGAGACTCTTGTTCTTGGGGTTGTGAGTTTGCGCCCTGCATTGGCTGTAGAGATTACTTTCAAACATAAAAACGTATTAAGAAAAGAAAGAACACCAGTCGTGTTAGAGTAGGGCGCACCCATGTGACCTCATTTGACCTTAATTACTTCTTTAAAAACCCTATCTCCAAGAAAGGGGAACGCTCTTGCCCTGTTGGTGGGAATGCAAACTGGTGCAGCCACTCTGGAAAACAGTGTGGAAGTTCCTCAAAAGGTTAAAAATAGAACTACCCTATGACCCAGCAATTGCACTACTAGATATTTACCCAAAGGATACAAAAATACTGGTTCAAAGGGACACATGTACCCCAATGTTTATAGCAGCACTATCGGCAATAGCCAAATTATAGAAAGAGCCCAAATGTCCATCGACTGATGAATGGGTAAAGAAGATGTGGCATATATATAAACAATGGAATATTACTCGGCCATCAAAAAGAAAGAAATCTTGCCATTTGCAACAATGTGGATGGAGCTAGAGTATTTTTTGTGAGCTAGAGTATATTAAACTAAGTGAAATAAGTCAGAGAAAAACTAATACCATGTGATTTCACTCATATGTAGAATTTAATAAACAAAACAGATGAACATTGGGGTAGTGAAAGAGAGAGAGAGAGAGAGGGAGGCAAACCAGAAGAGACTCTTCACTATAGAAAACAAACTAAGGGTTGCTCGAGGGAGGTGGGTGGGAGATGGGTTGAATGGGTGAGGGGCATTAAGGAGGGCACTTGCGATGAGCACTGGGTGTGGTAAGTGATGTAAGATTTTAGTGAAAATCTTCTCCCGAAACCAATATTACACCATATGTTAACTAGAATTTTTTTTAATGTTTATTAATTTATTTTAAGAGAGTGAGCACAAGCTGGGGAGGTACAGAAGAAGAGGGAGAGAGAGAGAGAGAGAGAGAGAGAGAGAGAGAGAGAGAATCCTAAGCAGATTCCTCGCTGTAAGCACAGAGCCTGACTTGGGGCTCAATCTCAGGAACTGTGAGATCATGACCTGAGCCAAAATCAAGAGTCGGACACTTAGCCAACTGAGCCACCCAGTGCCCCAACCAACTAGAATTTAAATAAAAACTTCAAGAAAAAATTAAAAATATAAATAAATAAAAACCCTATTTCCAAATACAGTTATGTTCTGCGGTAATGGGAGGTTAGGACTTCAACATATTAACTTGGAAGACACATGATTCAGCCCATAACAGGCTCCTTTTCTATGGGGTCCTGGTTGCAAAGCACAGAGCCATGCCTGTCACCCCATGGAGACAGGACAAGAAGAGGTTATCACAGTGGGCTCAGGTGAGCTGTGAAGGCTCTCAGGCGACATGTATTCAGTCCCCCTCCTGGAGAGCCAGGCCAGGTCTGGCTGGTGCATAACTGGGTTCACTGTGGAATCCCAGAGGCTGGAGACAGGTGCATGAGAGGGTCCCTGGAGCCCCTGGATGGAACCTGAGCCCCGGGGGCGAATGTATGACAGTGTCCATAGGAAAGAGCGAAAGAGCAAGACAGAGTGCCAAGTCAGACCAGAGGGGCAGGGCTGAGGTTTAGGGCAAGGGCAGGGGCAGAACAGGCAATGGGGACATCAGAAAGGATGGGGCTGGGGCTGGGAATATTCATCCAGGTGGTGTCCACGCCAGCAGAAAGATGAGCTTGCAGGTGTACTCGACTCATGTCATGGACTTGTGTGATGATCTGAGGGTCGTGCCCCGCGGGACAGACCCCCATTTCCATGTGCCTGCATAGACATGCCACAGGGGGGCAGCAATCTCCCTGACCATGTGCTTGAACTTCTGCCAGCCTGGGAAAATAACGGGCTGCTGCCTGTTCTAGGTGTGAGCCTCAACCCACCTAACTAACGGACCACGGAGACCGCTCAGAAGGTTGCAAACACTTCGTTCAAAAGGTTATGCCCGGGGCACCTGGGTGGCTCGGTGGGTTAAGCATCTGACTCATGATTTCAGCTCAGGTCATGGTCTTGCAGTTTGTGAGTTTGAGCTCGAGTAGTGCAGAGCCTACTTGGGATTCTCTCTCCCTCTCTCTGCCCCCTCCCTCCTTGTCCTCTCTCTCTCTCTCTCTCTCTCTCTCTTAAAATAAATAAACTTAAAAAAAAAAGGCTATGCCCATTTTCTGGGAGGGCTCCCCATTCTTCATCAGAGAGAATGAGCAGTGATGTGGACAAGTTTTGCTGGTCTTTATTTCAAAGGTTAGAAGAAAATATTACTGCATAGGGGGCACCTGGGTGGCTCAGTCGGTTAAGCATCTTACTCTTGGTTTCGGCTCAGGTCCTGATCTCTTGGGTTCATGGGTTCGAGCCCCACATCAGGCTTGGTGTTGGGCATGGAGCTTGCTTGGGATTCTCTTGCTCTCCCTCTCTCTCTGCCCCTCCCTTACTCGCTCACTCTCTCAAAATAAATAAACATTTAAAAATATTTTAAAAATTGCTGTATATGTTCAGGAGCCATAGATGCCTAGGATTGTCCCACTTTTACTTCTTCATGTTTCCCATACCTCTCCCAGCTCCATTAAAATATAGATACACAGAAAAGTGTCTTCACTTTCAACAACATAAAATCCTAAAGAGGCAGAATTTACATGGAGGGTCTTAATTTCAACTTCTCAGAATAGAAGCAGTTTCCGCGGGACCCAGAAATGAATGATTTCATTTGAGAATGAGCTATGGTCTTGAGGCCAATGTCCATTCAGTCTCCAGCATAATTTATCTTTCCTATCACTAGCCCCCTGGGAAGCCAGTGTGAAGGTAGAGTGACACCAATTGTGACAGATGACAGAGGGAGTTCTGTCTTCTGTGTGGTATGCGTGCTAAGCCTCAGACTCCAGTGAGTCTGCCTGGGTTCATGTCCTAGTTCTGGTTTTCTGGCCATCTTGAAGCAATAATTTTTTTCTTCTTTTTTTTTTATTTATTTAAAAAAATTTTTTTTTCAACGTTTATTTATTTTTGGGACAGAGAGAGACAGAGCATGAACGGGCGAGGGGCAGAGAGAGGGGGAGACACAGAATCAGAAACAGGCTCCAGGCTCCGAGCCATCAGCCCAGAGCCCGACGCGGGGCTCGAACTCACGGAACGTGAGATCGTGACCTGAGCTGAAGCCGGACGCTTAACCGACTGCGCCACCCAGGCGCCCCTTCTTCTTTTTTTTTAAATGTTTATTTATTTTTCAGAGAGGGCAAGAGACCAAGGGAAGAGCAGAGAGAGGAGACAGAGGATCCAAAGCAGGCTCTGCACTGAGAGCGTTGAGCTGGATGCGGAGCTCAAACTCATAGACCGCGAGATCATGACCTGAGCGGAAGGCGGATGCTCAACCAACTGAGCCACCCAGGAGCCCCTAAACTAAAAAATGTCTTAAAAGCAAACTCAAGCTTTAAGAATTAAAAACCAGGGTCCCCTGGGTGGCTCAGTCAGTTGAGCGTCCGACTTTAGCTCAGGTCATGATCTCGCAGTTCGTGGGTTCGATCCCTGCATCAGGCTCTGTGCTGACAGCTCATAGCCTGGAGTGTGCTTCAGATTCTGTATCTCCCTCTCTCTACCCCTCCCCTGCTCATGCTCTCTTTCTCTCTCTCTCAAAAATAAATAAATGTTTAAAAAAATAATTCAAAACGAAATATATATCATCTAGCAATTCTACTTCTGAATATATACCAAAAGAATTGAACGCAGGAGCTCAGATGAATGCTGTTCATAGCAGTTTTATTCACAATCGCCAAGAGGCCGAAACAACCTGTGTCCGTTGAGGGATGAATGGATAAACAAAATGGATCTACCCATACAATGGAATATTATTCAGCCCTGAAAGGGAAGGAAATTCTGACACCTGCTACAGCATGAATGAACCTTGAGGACATTGAAGCAAAGTGAAACAAGAGGACAACAACTGCATGATTCCACTTATATGATGCATCTAGATAATCATTCATAGAAAAGAAAGTAGAAAAGAAAGTAGTACCAGGGGCAGAGGGAGAGGGAAACGGGGAATTACTGTTTAATGGGTACAAAGTTTCAATTTGGCAAGATGAAAAAGTTCTGGAGACAATGGTGATGATGGTGGTGCAACAGTGTGAATGTACTTCATGACACTGAACTATACACTTAAAAAGACTTAAACATCCCATTATGGGATAAATAAGTCACAGGAATAAAAGGAATACAATCAATGCTATTGTAATAGTGATGTGTGGGGACAGTGGGTAGCTACAGTCGTGGTGAGCACAGCATCCCTTAGAGTTGGTGAATTACCATGCTGTATACCTGTAACTCAGGTAACATTGTGTCGACTACAATAAATGGTAGGTTTTACGTTATTTGTATCTTACCATGATTTAAAAAAAATAAAAAAATAATTTTTAAAAACAAAAATACCCCAACGCATCTTATTCCTGTGGAAAAAAATATACTTTTTGTTTTGTCACACACACACACACACACACACACACACACACACACACAAAAGATCTCTTAGAAAATAATAGCAACAGCAATAACAACATCTTGTAGCTTCTAAATCAGCTTTGGGAGTTGCGGAGCACTTTGTGGAGAGGAGAACAGGAAACAGGGTCGGTCTAAACACAAGGAGAGGAAACACCCATTTCCCTGCTTGTCTTCGACACTGTTTATGTAAAAATATTCTGCCCTCTGAGATGTTTTGACTTTTGGTATCCTCCTCCTAGGCAAGCCGGAAACCCTGAGGGTTGACATCTTTACTCTTTGTTTCTAAGCAACGGCTGAAAGTCAGCAAATGAAAAAAGAATTTTTAATTAAAGAGAACAGAGCAAGAAATAGAGCCTCAATTTTATCTGTTTCCCACATCACCTCCCAGGCAGGAATTCATACACTTGAAGTTATGCAATTTCCCCTGGTTTATCAACCAAGGGCCTAATTAAATTTCTTAAGATTTTTATACCCTTTGGCAAATTACTTCCTCTATAATAAACATCTTCCTTGGACCCAAAAAAAGTTGAATAATTGAAACATACTTGATAAGACAAAAGCCCTTTGAATTCCCAACTACCTCAACGGGAGTTTATTTGTTACTGTACTTTATTTTTTCATTTTTTTATTATATATTTTTTAAAAATTTTTAATGTTTATTTATTTACTTTTGAGAGAGAGAGCAAGAGAGAGAGCACAGCAGGGGAAGGGGCAGAGAGAGGGAGACGCAGAACCCGAAGCAGGAGCCTGACGAGGGGCTCAAACCCATGAACCATGAGATCATGACCTGAGCTGAAGTCAGAGGCTTAACCGACTGAGCCACCCAGATGCCTCCTGTTACTGTATTTTAATTCCGCTACCTGCAGAAAGAGAACTTAAAAAAAAAAAAAAAAAAAAAACCAAAACCCACTACCACCTTTATTCTGTATTGCCAATGAGTTGGTTTTTCATTAAATACATTTTTGGCAAAAACATGCATCGCTATTCATTTTCATTATAGTTTGTGGAGTTATAGTCCACCTGTTTGAGGGTGGCATATTTGCATAAATCCTTTCGAGCTCTCCTGTTAGGGAGATTTGCTTTTTCTCCTCATTCAATATTTACTGGTATCGTCATGAACTCACTGATATTTATTGTATACTTTGGGTTATAATCCAATACTGCTTTGTGTCTGTGCTCTCATTGTCCCTGCTCTGCCAGGACATGGGGTCTTGCATATGCTCAGCAGAAGGAAGAAAAATACAAAACAAAAGACATGAAAAGGGTGCTTACTGTGTGAGGGTGCTGTCTTGGGTCCTTCTTGTCCTTTTTTTTTTTTTTAAGTTTATTTATTTATTTAGAGAGAAAGAGAGAGACCATGAACAGGGACGGGGCAGAGAGAGAGAGAGAGGATCTCAAGCAGGCTCTGCCCTGTCAGCACAGAGCCTGATGCGATGCGACGCGGGGCTCGAATTCATGAACCATGACATCATGACCGGAGCCGAAACCAAGAATTGGATGCTTAACCTACTGAGTCACTGAGCACCCCCTTCTTGTCCTCTAAGCTGACTTTAGCAGCATTCCGTTTCTGAAGCCCACGTGCCCTCAGGAGCACAAGTCCTGGTTCTCTAACCTGATGGTGACTTTACACCAGTTACCTAACCTCTCTGAACCCCAGTTTCTTAATCTGTAAGATGAGGATAATGCGTATTTGCAGAGTTGGGATGAGGAGTAAATTGATAGTTTATGAATTAATTACATGCCCCACAAAAGGAGCAAATGGTCCCAATTGTATGAGGTGCCTGGAATCGTCAGAGCCACAGCGACACGAAGTAGAACGGTGGTTGCCAGTGGGGATGGGGAGGTCGTGTTTAATGGGACAGAGTTTCACTTGGGGATGATGCAAATGTTCTGGGATGGACAATGCTGATGGATGCACCAGTGTGAATGCACTTAAGGCCGAGGGGCTGGATTTGAAAATGATTAAAACAGTAAATATTGTTATGTGTACTTTACCCCCACGCAAAAATATATGCTCATTGCTTAAAATTTAGAAAACATTTTTGGGGTGCCTGGGTGGCTCAGTCAGTTAAGCGTCCGACTTCGGCTCAGATCATGATCTCACGGTTCGTGAGTTCGAGCCCCACGTCGGACTCTGTGCTGACAGCTCAGAGCCCGGAGCCTGCTTCCGATTCTGTGTCTCCCTTTCTCTCTGCCCCTCCTCCTCTTGCGCTCTCTCTCAAGAATAAACATTAAAAAATTTTTTTTAAATAAAATTTAGAAAACATTTTTTAAAGTGTCTTAAATCCTTGGTAATCCCAGTAGTCAGTGGCCACTTCTGTTTTGTCATTTGTAGCCTCTGTATGGTTTGGGTTCTACTCATCCAATTTTGTTCTTTCGACATTATACAGATGTATCTCTCCGTGCTGTTCAAAACTCAATAAACTTAAAATATAGATATATATATTATTGTCAAATTGGCTTCCATACAACACTCCGTCCTCATCCCGACAGGTCCCCTCCTCAATGCCCACCCGCCACTTTCCCCCACCTCCACCCCCCCATCCTCCCTCCCTTTGTTCTCTGTATTTAAGAGTCTTATGGTTTGCCTCCCTCCCTCTCTGTTTGTAACTATTTTTTCCCCTTCCCCTCCCCCGTGGTCTTCTGTTAAGTTTCTCAAGATCCACATATGAGTGAAAACATATGATAATCTGTCTTTCTCTGACTTATTTCGCTTAGCATAATACCCTCCAGTTCCATCCACGTAGTTGCATGCTTCAATAAACCTTTTTACTACCTTCATGATATTCCATCACCACTGATTTAGCCATTGCCATATGTTTAGACATATTTTCAACATTATAAATAACACTATCATAAGCATCTGTTAATTAATATCTTAATTTTTTTTCATGTTTATTTACTTATTTTGAGAGAGAGAGACAGCACGTGTGCAAGCTGGGGAGGGGCAGAGAGAGAAGCGGAGAAGAGACTCAAGTCAGAAGCTTTAACCCTTTAACCGACTGAACCACCCAGGCGCCCCTAATATACTTTAATATAGACCCAGAAGGAGAATTACTGAGCCATCTTTAAGATGTGACCATCTTTAAGGCACATGATTTACGTTGTCATGCTTTCTCAGAAAGGTAACCTGACTACATTACCACAGGCTATATGAAAGACACTCATTTTAAGGCACCCATTTTAAGGTTGCCCAACGTTAAATAAAGCATTTTATTGTTGTAATGTCTGCCAATGTTCTTTGATTTCCTCTACCCCTGTTATATACTCAGGGTCCTCTTTAGTCGTTTGCATGAAATGTTATATAGTAAGCTTAGTTATTAATTCCCCCCTCTGCCTTTCATTAGGTTTAATTATTGCCAAATAATTGCCAAAAAATCTGTTGCTTTTTAAAAAAAAATTTTAATGTTTATTTGTTTTTAAAAGAGAGAGAGACAGACAGACAGAGCGTGAGCAGGAGAGGAGCAGAGAAGGAGACACAGAATCCCGAGCGGTTTCCAGGCTCTGAGCGGTCAGTACGAAGCCGGACATGGGGCTTGAACTCACCAACCACAGATCATGACCTGAGCCGAAGCGGGGCTGCTGAACCGACCCAGCCACCCTGGAGCCCTGAAAATCTGTTGCTTTTAAGGAAAGAAAATATGGAAATATATATATATATATACTTTTTTAAAACAAATTTTTTTAACGTTTATTTATTTTTGAGACAGAGAGGGACAGAGCATGAATGGGGGAGGGACGGTCAGGGAGAGGGAGACACAGAATCCGAAACAGGCTCCAGGCTCCGAGCTGCCAGCACAGAGCCCGACGCGGGGCTCGAACTCACGGACCGCGAGATCATGCCCTGAGCCGAGGTCGGCCGCTCAACCGACTGAGCCACCCAGGCGCCCCTATATATACTTTTTTTAATGCGGAAATATTTTTATCTCTGAAGTTCATTGCTTTCCCACCCCCCACCCCCCATTAGTTTAAATCACAGGCAGCAAGCTCCAGTTCTCAAACGCAGTCAGTGGGGCACCGAGGAGCAGACGCTATTTAAGCAAGGGGCCCCCAGGCCGGGCCCGCGGCCTTCAGTGCTCTGTCGCCCGGGCAACCGATGAACCAGCATTCCTCCCACCTGACCCCGCGCCGGTGACGGTGGCGGCCGCGCTCCCGCGTCCCGCTCCGGCCCTGCAGCCTGGGGACGTGTCCTCACCGTCCGGCAGCGGCCAGGCTCATCCAGGCGCTTTCTAAGCGCGGCCCCCGGGGTAACCGGAGGCAAGTCCCACGCACCCCCACGCGGGGCCACCTTCCTCTGCAAGGCCCGCGACGGCGGGGAGCGCGCTGTCTTCCCGCTCTCCCCTCCGCGGCCTTCCACCCGCCTGGAAGTGTCGCCGCGTCTCCACCCCACCCGGTTCTCGCAGCGCCGTCGGGGCGTCCCGGGCGCTCCAGCACCGCAGGCAGGGCGGGTCCACGCGGGTCCCGAGACTTCCGTAGCCGCCCCCCAAAATCGCCCTGCCGCTTAAAAGTGGCGGACGTGAGGTTCTGCGGAAATCTGGGGACCCAGACGTTCCCGCAGCAACCAGAACCCCAGGGGCCGCGGGAAGAAGCCAGGGGCCCCTCCCCTCCCGCAGCGGGCGGGGGACACCCCCGGGCGAGGGTCCCGCCACCCCTGACCCATAAGGGTGACTTCCTTGCAGAAATACACGCCCCCCCCCCCCCGCACGTGTCCTCTTCCCCGCGCTTCCCGAGACACTTGCCGTCGCCCATTCCCCTGGGTGCCTCGCCCCCGCCCTGGCAACCCTCCCTGGGTTTCCTTTGTCCCCGCCACACCCCTGCCCCCAGCTTCCAGAGTCCTCTCCAAGGATATCCCACCCCCCCCCCCCAACCCCCGCGCCGCACCTCTTCGGGACCTTTTCTGGTCCCTTCCCCCTCTCCGCCTTCCCTGTCCCCTCCCCGAGCCTCTCCCGCGCCCTCCCCGCCCCCTCCTCGGTTTCCCCTGTCCCCTCCCGCCCCGCCCCCGTTTTTAAACCTGGCGCCGAGCGCCCTGGTAGGTGAGCGCCCTCGCCCGAGCGGTTAGAGGCGCGGCCGAGTCGCTGGCGCCGCCGGAGGGGCGCTGGCTGTGCGGGCACCATGAGACCCGAGGCGGCGGCCGGAGCCCGGGAGGCGCGGGGGCGCGTCTGTCACTGCCCCGCCGACGGTCCCCGGAGGCCACCGCCGCCGCGCGGGCCGGAGAGGTGAGGGTGTCCCCGCGGTGCGACGGTGAGGGGGGCGCAGAGCGGGATGCCCCGTGCGCCGCTGAGTCCCCCAGAATCCGGGCGGAGCTCCGGAGCCCGACGGCGACGCAGGGCAAGTCCCTTAACCTTAGTCAGGGACGCAGAGTCCTCCGGGTTTCGGGGTACAGCGCCGGAGCGCGGAGGCCCAGGAACGCCCCGCGAGGAAATGAGCCAACGCTTCCATTCATAGATCTGAAATCACTGGGCTGGGAACGTTGAAGTCTCGGGGCCTCTCGGCGTGCCTAACAGGGGTCCCCTTACGTTGACTGTCACAGGCTTGGTGACAGTGTTTGGTTGGCCCTGTGCTTGGGGCTCAGCCCTTTCAAGGTAGTACAGTTAAAATAGAATTAGCCAAGGAGGCGTGGAAGGGGCTGCGTGGCTAGGCAGCCTGACAGGAGAAAACCATTTGCCCCTTTTGCATCCTAGATTCCTTGTGGAATGGTCTCTGCGAAGTCAAGATCCTTCGACAGCGCAGGGGGGGGGGGGGGGGGGGGGTGCGGTAGAAATTAATGAGCCACAAAGTAGCCAGCTACAGTGGGGAATCAAGGGAAGAATCCAGTCAGGCTGGGAGAGAAATCCCTCAGCTAATGTGTCCTCTGATCATTGCATCAGATTTGGGACTTCTCAAAACCCAATGAAGGCAGAGAACTGATAATGTGGCAAGGAGGAAAAAAAAAAAAGAGAGAGAGAGAGAGACCCCACCCCCACCCCCAATGGTACTGGTTTATCCACAGACTGAGAACTTGAGAGAACTTTCTGGGGTATCCAGTGACCCTTTCTCAGGCAAACATTAGAATTGATAAGAATGATAACTCTTACGATATTTTTTAAGTTTATTTGTTTTGAGAGGGAAAGAGAGAGAATCCCAAGCAGGCTCTGCATGGTCATGGCAGAGCCCCACATGGGTCTCAATCTCACAACCATGAGATCGTGACCTGAGCTGAGATCGAGTTGGATGCTTAACTGACTGAGCCCCCCAGGTGCCCCTTATGACATAATTTTGAAAGAGCAGAAAATGCTGGGGTTCATCTCTGGTCCCTGCCTTTCCAGCCCCACGCCATGGAGACCTTGGATCCTGACACCCCAAGAAACTGAGCTGCCCGCAGCTGGAAACCCGGTAAGGTTAAGGGGGGCATTGTGGTATCCAACAGTTCAGCCAGAAAGTGGCACCAACTCAAAAATGACCATGAAGGCCTGTCCCTCTCTCCGTGGTCTAATACAGAAGTGCCTATGGGTTTGGGATTGGGAGCCTGGGTGAGGCTGCTGTTAATCAGACCTGAGTCACATGCACAGATTGGGCTCCTGCTTGCTTCTCTCTCTCTGTCTTCTTTTGAATCTTGATTCATTTTTTGAGAGCAAGATGGAGACAGAGCATGAGTGGGGGAGGGGGAGAGAGAGAGGGAGACACAGAATCAGAAGCAGGCTCCAGGCTCCCATCACAGAGCCGGATGTGGGACTCGAACCCACAAACCATGAGATTGTGACCTAAAGTCGGACACTTAGCCGACTGAGTCACCCCGGCGCCCCTGCTTGCTTCTTTCTTGAAAAGCAAAGCCTAGCTATGGCCTAGTTCTTTCAAGGGCATTCTGAGAGAAAGAAAGGGAGATTTCTTTTATGTTGTTTTTCCCCCTTGCAAGCCAGCGGGTAGAGAGAGGAGGGGTTGGCTGTCTCTGGCTGCCTCCCCTCTCCTTAGAGAAAAGCTGAGGGTGCCATTACTGCTGGGCTGGTACCACAGTGCAAATAAGGGCAGAGACCAGTCTGGGGTGCCCAGAAGTTGCTGTTAAAAGCCCACCATCTGGCCCTTTCTGAAGGACTTTTGCCCAGTCTGCAAGCACTCCTGGGGTAATTCATGTTGTCTGAGCAAATACACTCAGGCTGAGGGCTTTGTGGGTAAAGATTAATCTCCACCACTATTCTTTTGTTTCCTGCACTGGTAACTAAATGGCTTTATACTTACTGAAGTAATGGCTTGCTTTCATAGAATTTACCTTTCCTTTTTAAAATCTTAAAATGTAAGTTGATGACTTTTATAATGCTGAAGAGCTAATCAGGCTGGGAAGGACCGTGTATTTAATTTACGTAACATGTGGTATATGTTATGTGTGCAGTTATTTGTAATATGATAAGAAATTCAGGTGCGGGAAAGCTGACCTTGGACTGTATTTTGATATCCAGACTACTTTATTAAATTAGCCTGGATAATGGAAGTTTTTAATTCAGTTGCTATTATTTAAAGAATGAAAAAAATACAATCTATATCAAATTAATGATTTTGTAGCCGAAATTAGTCTTAAACACATGCAATATCTAAATAATGGAAAATAATTTCGTATTTTGCATCCAAGCTTAAGTTTGTTCTTAAATATAAGATTTAAGAGGTGCTTGGGAGAGGGAGAAAATATAGTTTACAATTGTGCGATTTTTTTTTTTTTGTTAAATGAAATGCATGTGGAGCGGTTGTTGCAAGAATAAAAATACTGTAGCACATTTATTAACGCAAGGCAGGTGGATTTTTTCCTATGATGACGAGAAGGCTATTTGTGAGAAAATTGTTAAGGTGTAGCAACTTTCTAGTTGATCGCTAGCATGGCACACTGGATAAAACAGTTGTGTCTATGGATTTGGCGGGGAGGTGCTCTGTGGGGGCTGCAGCGCACGCCGCCCTGCACGCCTGGACAGCTCTTTGTAGAGCCCACTTGGCGGGGCGAAGTCAGCGGGAGCCAGGGCCAGGTGAGCGCCGCCCGGCACCGGGAGGGACCGCTTCTTGCTCAACAGCGCCCTCTCCCGACGACGCGGGAGAACTCCTTGGCTCCCGGGCCCTGTTGTGTATTTCTGGAGAAATTGTAGGGCTGGATTGGAGGCCCTGTGCCCTGAGCCGTGGACTCACCCTCACCCATTTGGTATCCCTCCCTCTCCTTGGGGGCCGTCTGCCTCTCCTGCCTGGGGAAAATGAACGACAGCCTAATCCTTCGTTGACCTCTGTTGCATTTCTCTCCTTGCCACTTGTCGACCTTGCAAGGGAGGTGATTCCCTAAAAGGAGATGGGCCCATCCTCCCATCTCACAGGTTTCCCCGCACTTGCACTTTGTTGGAGTCAGAGGCTGCATGGGGAGGAGAGGGGGAGACCCTCATGAAAGTCTCTGCTTGTATCTCTTCTCTTACTCTTAAGGACACACACATTGACATACTTACTCTGTACGCATTTCTGTTCCCCTTGCATCATCAAAATATGAATGTTTAGACACTTCTGTCATCAGAAAAGGATCTTTAATTAGAGTGTATTTGTGACATAAAGTTTTTATTTTTATTTATTTAGTTTTTGTTCTTTTTTTTTTTTTTTAGAGAGAGAGCATGAGTCGGGGGCAGAGGGAGGTGGGGGAGAGAGAGAGAGAGAGAGAGAGAGAGAGAGAGAGAGAGAATCTTAAGCAGGCTCCACGCTCAGTGCAGAGCCTGACAAGGGGCTTGATCCCCTGATCCTGGGGTCATGACCTAAGCCGACATCAAGAGTCGGGTGCTCAACGGACTGAGCTACCCAGACCCCCTGGCATAAAGTTTTTAAAGCTGTGTATGTTTGTGGGTAAAGTTTTACAGTTTTTAAAGGTGTATTGAATGTTTCAGAGTCTGGTTAGAATTACTCAGTTTATTCTGTTTGAAAAATTTTTTCCACATTTATTTTTGAGAGAGAGAGAAAGAACTTGAGTGGGGGAGGGGCAGAGAGAGAGAGCTCCAGAGACGCAGAATCTGAAGCAGACGCAGGGCTGGAACCCACAAGCCGAGAGATCATGGCCCGAGCCAAAGTCGGATGCTTAACCAACTGAGCCACCCAGGTGCCCCTAGAATTACTTGCTTTAAAGGAAGCTGTTTCTCTGTACTAACACTGCCTTTTGGTGCCACCAAAGTGTGTGCACTGTTGTATTAGACGCAGCCATCACCGGATAGAAAATCACCTCTGACAGCCCAGGATTGCTTCCTGTGGTGGAGTGAGCATTTAGAGATATTCTGTAAAGACAAATAAAGCTTGACACAGACACGATTCTCTGGAGTCCTCAAAAAGTGAACTTCATGTTGGAGAAGGTCATGCTCAAAGAGCCTCATTTTCTTTCCCTAACTTAGCTCAGCATATTGGAAAGAAATATGGTTGGTAAAACATAATGACGTTTGGGGTGCCTCGGTGGCTCAGTCGGTTGAGCGTCCAACTTCAACTTAGGTCATGATCTCACAGTCTGTGAGTTCGAGCCCCATGTCGGGCTCAGTCCACTTTGGATCTTCTCTCTCCCTCTCTCTCTGCCCCTCCCTCACTCATGCGCACTCTCTCGCTCTCTCTCTCAAAAATAAATAAACATTAAAAAATATAAATATACATATATGTGTGTGTATATATACACACACATTTATATGTATGTATGCACATATAATGTATATGTATGTACATATATATGTATGTATAAAATGACGTTTGCTCACAAAGACCACACATATCACTGCAGGATGGAAGGATGTGATGATCGTTGGTGACAGTCCTCAGACTCCTTCCTTATCACACTCCAGAAGATTTTGTCTCCCTCTCGATCTGGCTCCATGCAACCCAAGGGCTGGGGTTTCTGATCCATGGCCCCAGCCCATTTCAGCTCACTTTCGAGCTGTCCCCGGATGGTCTGTCCCAAGACACCCCACTTCGTGCTTTCCATATAACTAAAACTTTCAGAGCTCTAACATCAAATGGCAATTTCTGCCTTCTCAGCCCCTTAGATAATCTGGCCACAGTTCAGGCCAAATTCTTTGAGATTCAGGACCTCACAGAATGGGCAGAAAGGGGTCAGCCCCGGACCGGAAGAGTGATTGTCCTTTCTCTCACTAGCACCTACTCTGGTCACAGCGTGGACAAGCCTGGCACTCTCTCTCTCTCTCTCTGTTTGTGTCTTATCTCCATCAATGTTGTCCTTAGTTGCTCAGCCTAGCTTTTCTTTCCTCCACTCCTGATATTCAGGTGGTCACAGGGTTTTTTGAATACTACTGAAGTGCCCTTAAATCTGCCTTTCCTTTCCCTTCCTGTCACTGTCCAAATATTTATTACCTCTTGCTGTGTGCCTCTGGGCCCTTACCTCCCCAACCTAGGCTATGCACTACTCCCAGGGGCCACCGTTATCCTTAAAATACAGGTCTGACTATTGAACTCCTGACTTCAAAATCAGCAGTGGTCTTTACTGCTGCCTCCAGAATGAAACTGAGACTCAAAAATAGGTATTCAAGGGGCACCTGGGTGGCTCAGTCGATTAAGCGTCTGACTTTGGTTCAGGTCATGATCTCATGGTTCATGAGTTTGAGCCCCGCGTCGGGCTCTGTGCTGACAGCTCAGAGCCCGGAGCCTGCTTCAGATTCTGTTTCCCCGTCTCTGCCCCACCCCTGCTTGTCTCTGTCTCTCTCTGTCAAAAATGCATAAATGTATAAATGTTAACAACAACAAAAAAAATAGGTATTCAAGGTGTCCTGTAATGAGGATTCAGCTTCCTGTTGGAGCCCATTTACTACCACAGCTTCTCGTTCATTCCACACTGGGCTCCTCACTCTTCCCCAACTGTGCCCCTCAGAACTTGATGCTCTTCTCTGCCAGGAATGGTCTCAGAATCACACATTCAAATGCGACTGAGGTCTCTGCCAGGCCTTCCATGAACCTTTCCCTCCTCCCTACTTAGAATTGCTGGCATCTTGCTATATGATGCTTTGTAGTGCGGCTATTTGACAGTGTGAGTGTGTCTTTTCCAATTATATTAAAAAGCCTGAACTGGGGGCGTGTGGGTGGCTCAGGTTTCAAATCAACAGGAAAAGACCATCCAGAGAGAACGTAGGCAAACAGGTGATTCAAAGACAAGAAGAGGCACCTGGGTGGCTCAGTTGGTTAAGCATCTGACTCTTGAATTCGGCTCAGGTCATGATCCCAGGGTTGTGGGATTGAGCCCCGCATCAGGCAACACACTGGGCATGGAGCCTGCTTGAGATTCTCTCTCTCTCTCTCTCTCTCTCTCTCTCTCTCTCTCTCAAAGAAAAAAAAAAAAAAACCCTGAACTGAAGGACTGTGTCAGACGGACTCCTCTTTCCATCTTTGAATCCCTCACAGTCCCCAAGACATCACTGTCAACAGGAAGAGGAAGAGAGACTTATCAAATACTGTTAAGGTGTTGGGGCACCTGGGTGGTTAAACGTTAAGCGTCCAACTTTGGCTCAGGTCATGATCTCACGGTTCACAAGATTGAGCCCTGTGTTGGGCTCTGTGCTGACATCTCGGAGCCTGGAGCCTGCTTTGGATTCTGTGTCTCCCTCTCTCTCTGCCGCTCCCCTGTTCACACTCTCTCTCTCAAAAATAAATAAAACATTTAAAAAATTTTTTAAAAAAAGATTGAGAACTCGATCCATGTTCCCCTTAAGAATAAGGAGGATGAGGGGCACCTGGGGGGCTCAGTCGATTAAGCATCTGATTTCAGCTCAGGTCATGATCTCACAGTTCGTGGGTTCAAGCCCCGCATTGGGCTCTGGGCTGACAGCTGGGAGCCCGGAGCCTGCTTCGGATTCTGTGTCTCCCTCTCTCTCTGCCCGTCCCCCACTCACACTGTCTCTCTCTCTCTCTCTCTCTCTCTCTCTCTCTCTCAAAAATAAACATTAAAAATTTTAAAAACCCACAAATACTGTTAAGGTGTTTACATTGGCTCTAAAATTGGTATTGATACTAAGAAGGGCAGACCACTTAGATTATATTTTTTTAGAATTTCAGGATGCTACTTCAGACAGACTATATCTGTGTTTGATGTGTCTGTCTTTGCAGCTTGAACCTGGTGATGACCGGCAAACTCCGGGATCAAAGGGTGCCTTTGGGTTTCAGCATCCTGTAAGGTAACATGACTTCACAGCAAGAAATATGTTCTTTCTTTTTAATAGAAGCATAAGTATACTTTAGTGTCCTCACCTGTGTACATTCTCAACAAAGTGGAAAATAATTCAGTATAGTCTTCTGTATTTAGTTCTTACCCAAAGGAACTTCAAGGATATTTTGTTGGATTTCTGGAATTCATTCATTCATTCAGTGTTCCAGTTGCAAATTGGATTGACCTCTTTCCTTTATGTCTTTTGTTTATACCTCTCATTACATATTATGTCTTGTGTTAAATTTTTTTAATGTTTATATTTATTTTGGGGAAGGGGAGGGGCAGAGAGAGAGGGGGCCAGAGGATCCCAAGTGGGCTTTGTGCTGACCTCAGAGATGATTCGGGCTCGAATCAACCAACCGTGAGATCATGATCTGAGCTGAAGTCAGATGCTTAACCGACTGAGCCACCCAGGTGCTCCTGTCTTGTGTTAAATTTAATTGGATATGAATTGTATATGTGTATCTGCTTATTTACTTAAGTACTTAAGTACATTTCTATTTCTTTCCCAGAATATAAGTTAGCATATTGTCTAGAGCAAAGTAGACCTTGAAAATATGTGTGTGACCGAACAAGGGATTGGTTGGAGGGTTCTCCCACCGTTGGCTTCTCCGGCCTCTCTGTGCTCCCATGGTCCTTCCTGGTGGGGATCAGGACCCTCACTACTGTATCCCTCTTACATTTCATCCATTTTAGGCGGGTGGCTCATGCTCAGGATTTTTTTATCTGTTTCTCTGTCTCTTTCTCTCCCCATCTCTCATTTCCTGCAGCAGAATGAATCTAGTCTGTGCTACTCCTCATGAAAGTATTTTTACCCTGGTTATCCTGGAAAACTGAAAGCTCTAGTAAAACCCAGAGATACTAACTGCTAGAGATGCACTTGAAAGACCTTCAGACTGGTCGAAGAGTGATTTCTGGAAAAGGGAAGCTTTCCTAGTGTCCCTTACACCTGTGGTCTTTATTCCCCACGGGACTGGGGAAGCTTTAAAAATACAGACGCTGGGGGGCTCCCCTGGGAGTGTTGACTCATTTGTTCTGGGAGAGGCCTAGGTGTCTGTATTCTTACGGTCTCCCAGGTGATCCCAATGTGCATGGGGGATGAACCTGCCACCCCCTCTCTTGCCCTGTGAGCGTCCACCTGCACAACCCACCCGTGGACCTGCCGGCCGCGGACGCTCTGGGGCTGCTCCCCAATTTTTGTTTCATTGAATATGCAGTGACTGGTGAGGCATGCGTTACAAACTGCACAATTTTATCTTTTTATTACAGAAAATTTCAAACACAGACAAAAGTGGAGAGAACGGTACAGGGACCCACATGCCTGTCACCAGCCTCAATAATTATCAGCCGTCTTCAGACCTGATGGTGTTTATCACCTTTTCCAACCTATTTTTTTAATTGTTGTCAGAATATTTTAAAGCAATTCCAGATATCCTACTAATTCACATTCCCCTGCAATTACTTCAGCATTACAGCTAACTTTTAATATGGCCAAACCCTGGGGGCACCTGGGTGGTTCAGTCAGTTAAGCGCTGATTTCGGCTCAGGTCATGATCTGACAGTTCGTGAGTTCGAGCCCCATGTCAGGCTCTGTGCTCACAGCTCAGAGCCTGGAGCCTGCTTCAGATTCTTTGTCTCCCTCTCTCTCTGCCCCTCCCCTGCTTACTCTCTCTCTCTCAAAAATAAACAAACATTAAAAAAATTTGTAAAAGAAAATATGGCCAAACCCTAAACTATGTTTGTAGTTTATATTTTATTTATACATTTTATATAATATAGAATTTATGTTATTTATATTTTATACAATATAGAAATATGTTACATTTTTATATTTTATATTTAAATTTATATTTTTATATAACATTACTTGTATTTATATAATATAGAAATATATATATTTAAAGTATATATATACATATATGTATATATGTATAAAGTATATATATACATATATGTATATATGTATAAAGTATATATATACATATATGTATACATATATACATGTATATATATATATTTTTTTCTTCTGTTTGTTGCAGAGTTCCTCAACCCCAGCACTATTGAACTTTGAGCTGGATGATTGTTTGTTGTAAGGGGCTGTTGTGGGCATGATGCAATGTTCAGTGGAATCACTGGCCTCTGCCCACCACATGCTAATAGCTTCTCCTCAGTTGTGGCAACCAGAAAGGTCTCCAGACGTTGCCACATGTCCCCTGGAGGCTGAGAATCCCTGGCTTATCAGAAATCTTGGGACGTTCAGAACTGTCACACATTATTTATAGCAGGGTGTTTCCGCTCTTTTCTCCTCCATCCAAAAAGAGGGAAATGGAAATCAGCTCTACAGGGGCGCCTGGCTGGCTCAGCCGGTAGAGTGTGTGACTCTTGATCTCGGGGTTGTAGGTTCGAGTCCCATGCTGGGTGTAGAAATTACTTAAAAATATAAAAAAATAAATCAGCTTTGCAACTAAATAGTGATCAGTTGATAATCCCTCTCAGTTCCTCAGGAGACCTCAGGGGAAAACGCCAATAAATTAAGGATTATGGGGAGAGTGAGGGGTATTTTAAATACTTCCCATGTGTAACTGGAATCCTGAATTCTATAAAACCTGGATTTAGAGGTTCCAAATTTATATATTTAGGTTATTTCCCTTCCTTCCTTCTTTTCTTTCTTCCTATTCTTTAGACTAGACAAATAACCAGGGTTACCATCTTCTGTACTGGCAAAGTGAGGAACCCACCCCTATCACTTTTCTAGAGCAACGTCCAGAAAGATTAGCTGCTTCTCTAGACTGGGGCCTCAGGGTCAAGTTTCCTCCAGGGCCCAAAGGGCTACAATGTTCCCCATGCTCAGGGGTGTTAGGGAGAGTGGGACCTAACCTAAACAGGACATATATTCTCCAGGATAAATCAAGTTCTCCATTCGATCAGAGTGAGACTCTTCATCTTGAAACTTGGTGTTTTATTTTTTTTTTTTAATTTAAAAAAAAAATTTTTTTTTCAACGTTTATTTATTTTTGGGACAGAGAGAGACAGAGCATGAACAGGGGAGGGGCAGAGAGAGAGGGAGACACAGAATCGGAAACAGGCTCCAGGCTCTGAGCCATCAGCCCAGAGCCTGACGTGGGGCTCGAACTCACAGACCGCAAGATCGTGACCTGGCTGAAGTCGGACACTTAACCGACTGCACCACCCAGGCGCCCCGAAACTTGGTGTTTTAATTCCCTCTTACCTTCACGGAAGCAGACCCTTTTTCCTGTGTTGGTCTAAATTGATTTGCTCACTCACGTTTTAGCTCATTTCTGAACCGGTGTAGGGTTCCTCACCAGCTCTCTCCACCTGCCCACAGTCTTGTGTTCTGGTGACTTAGAAAACACACCTCGGGGTGCCTAGGTGGCTCAGTTGGTTAAGCGTCCGACTTCGGCCTCAGCTCATGGTTTCATGGCTCCTAAGTTCAAGCCTCGCGTCAGGCTCTCTGCTGACAGCTCAGGGCCTGGAGCCTGCATTGGATTCTGTGTCTCTGCCTCTCTCTGCCCCTCCCCAGGTCACAATCTGTCTCTCTCTCTCTCTCAAAAATAAATAAACATGAAAGAAAGAAAGAAAGAAAGAAAGAAAGAAAGAAAGAAAAGAAAAATTAAAAAAGGAAAGAAAAGAAAGAAAAGAAAACACTCCAGGCACAGTGAAGGCAAGATCAGAGAGGGAGATTGGGAGTTAGCTGCTTTTAGGGAAGAGGACCCTCTCGATGGAGTTCAGCATTGTTTCGGGGTGATTAATGGTGTATTTTTTTCTTAAATATTAGACTTTATTTACCCATTTCAAAGCGCCAAGAGTATCTGCAGAGTTCTGGGGAAAAAGTGCTGGCCAGCTTCCCGGTGCAAGCCACAATCCACTTCTACAACGATGAATCCGATTCAGACGATGAAGAACAAGAAGAAGAAACCCAGCCTTCCGAACTTCGGTGCCAGGAGACAGAAGGTCAGGCAGAGAATGGCCCAGGAGGGAAGGGCAAGGGCCAGCTCACAAACCTGGGACAGAGGTCTGTAGGACACGGTGGCCTCAGTGGTAAGGGTCTACTCCCTCATGGTGACTCTCAGGGGAGCACAGAGTGTTCCTCACCCAAATAAATGGGGTCCCTCTCCCACGCCAGACCTGGCTCACACGCACTCCTGGGGACAGCCGTGCCAGGACACCTTGCATTTCCCTTGGTGTTTGGGGGTCGGGGACTACCTCTGGCCAGGACGCCACTCACAGCCAGAACTTAGCTTTTAACTTTTCCTTCTCCTGGTGATTCTCTTCAGGGCACTCATGCACACTGTTGAGAAAGGATTCCAGGACCAGGAGAAGGTTTGTGTTGACATGGGTTGTTATTAGTTGGGACCAACTTTCAAAGCACCATTTACCATTGTCACTGTGCCATCAAGTGACAGATTATTCCAGTATAGGTTATGACCCCACCTGTGCCTCTCACGTAACCTCGGACTCTTTATTTAGCGATTTCTACTTTTGTAAAAATGGTGGAGCTATTGTCCCAGGGTTGACGTATTTGCTTACTGGCAAAATATTTATGAAAAATAAATAAAACTGAATAATTTCCATAAGAGTAACAGAAATTTTAAATGTGGATTTTTAGGGGACAATTCTGGATAAAAATTTATGATTCTTGTCTAAGGGCTGAGTGTATGAATAAATGGAGAGAAGAGCTTTAATTCTTAGTTGGGGACTGGTTTGGGCTTATTACTTGAATAGAATAACACTGTTTTCAATCAAATTATCTAATATAAAATTATTTCCATTTTTTTAATATTTTGATGATTAAATGAGTGCACTCCACAAGTTTATCACTTAACTATCTTACATGTGGTTGTTTTCCTATATATAGTACATTATATAAATTTATACTTGAAATAAATATTTTGAAAGAAAAATGTTTGATAATCACCTTTTTTGTGTAAAATAATTTTATTTATTTATATTGTTTATTTTTATTTTTATTTTTTTTTAATTTTTTTTAACGTTTATTTATTTTTGAGACAGAGAGAGACAGAGCATGAACGGGGGAGGGGCAGAGAGAGAGGGAGACACAGAATTGGAAGCTGGCTCCAGGCTCTGAGCCATCAGCCCAGAGCCCGACATGGGGCTCAAACTCACGGACCGCGAGATCGTGACCTGAGCTGAAGTTGGACGCTTAACCGACTGAGCCACCCAGGCGCCCCTGTTTTTTTTTTTTTAAGTAATCTCTACACCCATGTGGGACTCAGACTCAGAACCCTGAGATCAAGAGTTGCACGCTTCGCCCACTGAGCCATCCGGGCACTCCATGTTTAAGACAATTTTAGATTTTAATTAGTGCCTGCTTTAAAGTTTTTAAAAGTTTGTCAGAATGTTTTCATATTTAACTCTTTAAATGATATTAATTGTGTTTAAGAATATAAAAGTGTAAAAAGAATGTAGACAGGATTGTAACCTCGATGCTCAAAAAGTCCATTAATATTAAAAAAAAAAATGGAGCTAGGGGCACCTGGGTGGCTCAGTTGGTTAAATGTCCAACTTCAGCTCAGGTCGTGGTCTTGTGGTTCATGGGTTTGAGCCCCGTGTCGGGCTCTGTGCTGACAGCTTAGAGCCTGGAGCCTGCTTCAGATTCTGTGTCTCCCTCTCTCTCTGCCCTTCCCCTTGTGCTTGGTCTCTCTATCAAAAAAGAAAAAAAAATGGAGTAATATATGCAAATATTTTAACAATCCAAACAGTATAGAAAAGTATACATTTGCATAGTAAGTCACCCTCTCCTGTTTTGCTCTTTGTGCAAAATACCCAACATCAATTGTTTTTTATTTGTCTACCTCTTTAAAAATTGCTGTTTGGGGGCGCCTGGGTGGCGCAGTCGGTTAAGCGTCCGACTTCAGCCAGGTCACGATCTCGCGGTCCGTGAGTTCGAGCCCCGCGTCAGGCTCTGGGCTGATGGCTCGGAGCCTGGAGCCTGCTTCCGATTCTGTGTCTCCTTCTCTCTCTGCCCCTCCCCCCTTCATGCTCTGTGTCTCAAAAATAAATAAACTTTAAAAAAAAAAAAAAAAAAAAAAATTGCTGTTTGTAGGGCACCTGGGTGGCTTAGTCGGTTGAACATCCGACTCTTGATTTTGGCTCAGGTCATGATCCCAGGGTCATGGGATCAAGCCCCGCTTAGGGCTCCATGCTGTGTGTGGAGCCTGCTTGAGATTCTCTCTCTCTCCCTCTGCCCCTGTCCTGCGCCCATGGTCCCATGCTTTCTCTCTTTCTAAAATAAAACAAAAATAAAAATTACTTTCTTGCCTTCTTTCTTTCTTAATAACTGGAAATTTGTACCTCTTAATCCCCTTTATCTATTTCACCCATCTCCCATCCACTTTGCCTCTGGCAATCACCACCATTTAAGAGTATTTAAAAGTCTGTTTTGTCTGGCCATTTGCTTTGTTTTTGAGATTCCACATATAAGTGAAATCATATGGTATTTGTCCATCCATAGTGTTGCAAATGGTAAGATCTCATTCTTTTTTATGGCTGAGTAATATCCCATTATCTATCTCTGTCTCTATCTCTATCTCTATCTCTATCTCTATCTCTATCTCACATCTTTATCCATTTATCTCTTCACAGACACTTGGGCTGCTTCCATGTCTTGGCTGTTGTAAATAATGCTGCAGTAAACACAGAGGTGCATCTGTCTTTTCAAATTCGTGGTTTTGCTCTCTTTGGGTAAATACGGAGCTGTGGAATTACTGGATTCTATTTTTAAGTTTTGAGGATCCTCCATAACTGTTTTCCACAGTGGCTGCACCAATTTTCATTCCCGCCTGTAGTGCACAAGAGTTCCTTTTTTTTTTTTTTACATCCTCCCTGACACTTGTTATTTCTTGTCTTTTTTTAAAAGATTTTATTTTTAAGTAATCTCTACACCCATCATGGGACTCGAGCTTACAACCCTGAGATTGAGTCACATGCTCTACTGACTGAGCCAGCCAGTCGCCCCTATTTCTTTTTTAAAATTTAATGTCTTATTTTTTTTAAATTTTTGAGACACAGAGACAGAGCATGAACAGGGGAGGGGCAGAGAGAGAGGGAGACACAGAATCCGAAGCAGGTTCCAGGCTCTGAGCTGTCAGCACAGAGCCAGACGCGGGGCTCAAACCCACAGACCGTGAGATCATGACCTGAGCCGAAGTCAGACGCTCAACCAACTGAGCCACCCAGGCGCCCCTTGTCTTTTTGATACTAGCCGTTCTGATAGGTGTGAGGTGGTATCTCCTTGTGGTTTGATTTCATTTCCCTGATGGTGACTGACACTGAGCATCGTTTCGTGTGCCTGTTGGCCATCTGAATGTCTTCTTTGGAAAAATGTCTATTTAGATCCTCTGCTCATTTTTTAATCGGATTGTTTGATTTTTTTTTTTTTTGGCGTTTTTTTCCTCTTTTCAGATTTTTTCTTCAAAAATTTTTTTTGTTAATATGATTCTTTTACTTGTTTAAAGTACCTTTTTTCAAACTTTAAAACAATTCTACCTGGGCTTATTTCAGAAAGGATTTACGATGGCATCCTATTTTGCCAGGTTGTAACAGAAAAACATTAGAAGTCTTACCCTTACTGTCTCTTCATCTGATGCTTGAGATGAAGCTTCGGTCATCACATTTGGCTTTGTTTAGTTTTCTCAATAAATCAGTTTTACTGAGAAAAAAAGATCTGGCCCAGTTGCCCGTTTCCCATCAAGAAAACAAACTTGGTCTGCCACATATTCACTTATAAACTATACATTATATGGAACCATTTGAAATTGCTAATGTTTGGCTGTTTTGACCTCCATTTCCATTCGTTTACAAAAAAGAAAAAAAAGTCACCTTGATGGCGTTGTCTAAAACCTACATTTCTCCTTCATTTTCTGCAACAGCTTGCCTGATAATGATGTAGAAAACAGAGATCACATGTGGTACCATCTATAACACTTTTTCTCCGGAATCTTTAAAAATTTCGAATCAAGTCAGCCACTCCAACAATGGTTACAATTAGCCAGGTTTCCATTAAATGTGTTATTTTGAATAAGTAATTTGTGGTTCCGGCTGACTTCTATGAGACATCTTTTAGTGGCTCACAAAAAAATAGCTCCTAATGAATGTGATTATTGAAACAGAATCTTGCAAATACCAGGGGCTGAAGCACGCTGGAAACATTTGTACTTTCACCCAGCTGTATGACAAGCCTCCCACGCTGGGTAATTTGCTGTAATATTTGTTTCTTCGCGTCTCCAGTGCATTTTCTATGAGCCTTCCAGCGGATGTGCCGACAAAAAAATGCATTTCAATGTGTGGCCATATTGTTTCCTGTTTGCTATTTTAACCGCTGTTACTGTGGTAGGAAGAAAAAGTATCCTCTCCAGGGCTATATTTCTTTTTGAACTTCTGTATTAAACAAGAAATTGCAAAATAATCTAAACATTTATCGTTAAGGTCGGTGAAATTTGGTAGACTGCTAGGTTGAGGTTCACATGATTTTAAACATACCAGTAAAATCTGAGGTACTATCTGTGCCTTGCTTGAGGTTCAATGATCATGTGTTAATAACCCAATTTTTTTTTTCTTGAGAATTTCAATTATTTTTTGCTCGCTTCCTATCAGATCTTCTTACTTGTTATGTGGCTGAACATAAGCTTGTGAGAAAAGCAGGTTTCAGCTTTGTCATTTTCTTGTGGTTTGCCTGTGCTTCGATTACCTGTATTATTTTCAACCCAATTTCTTGGGCAGAAATTTTTTTTTTGATCTATAATTTACATACTATAAAATTCAATTTTTTTAAAAGTTTATTTATTTATTTTGAAAGAGAGAGATTGAGAGCATGAGCAGGGAAGGGGCAGAGAGAGGGGGAGAGAAAGAATCCCAAGCAGGCTCCACTCTGACAGTGAAGAAAGAGCCCCACACTGGGCTTGAACTCATGAACTGTGAGATCATGACCTGAGCCAAAATCAAGGGTCCAATGCTTAACTGACTGAGCCATCCAGGCACTCCTAAAATCACATTTTAAGAGAGTAACAATTCAGCAGTTTTTGGTGCATATTCACAGAGTTGCATAACCGCCCCCTACTATCAAGTTCCAGAATATTTTCATCATTCCAAAAAACCCCACCATATCCATTAGCCCCTAATGGTCACTCCCATTGCCAGCTTCACCCCAGCCTCTGTCAACAACTAATCTACTTTCTGTCCCCCTGGATTTCTTTTTGTAGGCATTTCGTGTAAATGGGGTCACCACATGTGGCCTTTTATGTCTGGCTCATTTCACTTAGCATAATGTTTCCAAGGTTCTTCCATGATGAAGCGTGTATCAAAGCTTCATTGCATTTTATGGCCTGAATAACGTTTTATTGTATGGCTACACCCCATCTTATATACCCATTCATAAGTTGATGGACACTTGGGTTTTCACTGTGGGGCTGTTATGAATAATACTCCTACAAACATTTGTGTACATGGGTTTGTGTGGACATAATATTTTCATCTCTCTTTGGAATATCCCCAGAGTGGAATTCTTGGGTCAAAGATAGCTTTTTTTTTTTTTTTTAATGTTGATTTATTTTTGAGAGAGAGAGACAGAGCATGAGTGGGGGAGGGGCAGAGAGAGAGGGAGACCCAGAATCCGAAGCAGGCTCCAGGCTCTGAGCTGTCAGTACAGAGCCTGACACGGGGCTCGAACCCACAAACTGTGAGATCATGACCTGAGCTGAAGTCAGACGCTTAACTGACTGAGCCACCCAGGCGCCCCCAAGTGATAGCTCTTTTTACCTGAGAAACTGCCAGAAGTTTCCAAAGCAATTGCACCATTGTCCATTCCCATCAGCAGCACATGAAGGTTCCAATTTGTCTGCATCCTTGGTTATGCTTGTGACTGTCTGTTTTTCTGATTACAGCCAGCCTAGTGGGTCTGAATGGATACCTCACTGTGGTTTTGATTTGCAGTTCCCTAATGACTAATGATGGGCACTTTTCATGTGCTTCCTGGCAATTTGTACATCTTCTTTGATGAAATGTCGATTCCAGTCTTTGTGCATTTTCTAACTGGGTTGTCTTTTTCTTGTTGAGTTGTGATAATTGGGCAGGATTATTTTTAAAACGCTTTGTCTTTCTGGTGTGTGTTAATTTAGTTACAATTGGTTAACACAACCTATAAATCTACATCATCACACATGTATACACGGCAATATACTGGGCCCAATAAGTACAGGTGACTCCATCACCTGCTGTTAGGCAAACCCTCTTCCTGTCTCACGAGACCTTGTATGATCCATGACCAGGTGCCAAGCAAAGGTACCAGTGTCGATCTGTGCGTTAAATTAACAAGGGTGAGGGGCGCCTGGGTGGCTCAGTCGGCTGGGTGTCCAACTTGAGCTCAGGTCATGAGCTCACGGTTCATGGATTTAAGCCCACGTCGGGCTCTGTGCGGACAGTTCGGAGCCTGGAGCCTGCTTTGGACTCTGTCTTCCTCTCTCTCTGCCCCTCCCCCACTTACACTCTGTCTCTCAAAAATAATAAACGTTAAAAAAAATTTTGTAATAAAATAAATTAATAGAGGTTAAATTAAATTATTTAAAAATTTTTTTTAGACTTCTAAAACTCCAGAACTCCCAATATTCCTTATGGATTTCTTTGCACCTTCCCCTGTGCACCCACGGTGCAGACGCCCCGACTTTGTTAAGGCACAGTGCCAATGGCTTCACCAACTCAGATTTGATTCCTATACGATCCAGTTACACTAGCTCAGAGAAAATTTCATTCTGAATAAGGAAATAAGCAAATCCTTGTTCTGCAAATTCCTGTTATCGGCCTGGAGAGAGACAGATAAGGCTGCAGGGCCTTGCTGCACCACCTGACCCATTGCTCCCCAGTGGAATGTTCCACCACCTGGTTTACAGTCCATCTTCAATAACATTATGTTCCGTCAGGGGAAACAACATTAGTCCTCGAAGAAGGCTGCAACGAAATAAAATATGTGCCACTGACCAGCCAGTAGGCTCACAGATTTTTACTTTTCAGGACTTTGGAGTAAATTCTGGTGGGCTTTCTACAAAGGAAGTGGAGATTTTATTTTAGGTCGATTTTAGAATTTTTTTAAAATGTTTTTATTTATTTTTGAGACAGAGAGAGACAGAGCATGAGCAGGGGAGGGCCAGAGAGAGAGGGAGACACAGAATCCGAAGCAGACTCCAGGCTCTGAGCTGTCAGCACAGAGCCCGATGCGGGGCTCGAACTCAAGAACTGTGAGATCATGACCTGAGCCAAAGTCGGATGCTTAACCGACTGAGCCATCCAGGCGCCCACATTTTAGGTAGATTTTAAAGTAAGGCATAAAACTCTCTCTGAAATTATATAAAAGATTATCATTTCTCTTTATATTCCAGAGGCCTATTGGAATAATATATTGAAAAACACTTTTTTTTTTTTTTTTTTTTTTTACAAATTTTCAACGTTTATTTATTTTTGGGACAGAGAGAGACAGAGCATGAACGGGGGAGGGGCAGAAAGAGAGGGAGACACAGAATCGGAAACAGGCTCCAGGCTCTGAGCCATCAGCCCAGAGCCCGACGCGGGGCTCGAACTCACGGACCGCGAGATCGTGACCTGGCTGAAGTCGGACGCTTAACCGACTGCGCCACCCAGGCGCCCCGAAAAACACATTTTTTTAGGGGAAATTTCATAGCAATTTTATTATAAATACTAACATTAAGAAATAAAGCATCCTTTCTTCCCTCCAGGCTAATTTTTCATTGTAAACTTTTTATTGAAGAATGACACCTGTGAAAACATATGGCATAAGCTTGATATGTATTTGCATCATATGATCATGCAAACAGCACTCCAGGTCAAATAGAAAACACAAGTAGGGGCACGTGGGTGGCTCAGTCTGTTAAGGGTCTGATCTCAGCTTAGGTCATGATATCACAGTTTGTGAGTTTGAGCCCTGCATCAGGCTCTCTGCTGTCAGCACAGAGCCTGCTTCGGGTCCTCTGTGCCCCTCTCTCTCTGCCCCTGTTCATTCTCTCTTTGTCTCTCTCAAAATAAGTAAATTGAAAAAAAAAAAAAAACCTCAAAAAAGTTTTAGGGGTGCCTGGGTTGATCAGTTAAGTGTCCAACTTCATTCAGCTCAGGTCTTCATCCCCCGGTTCATGAGTTCAAGCCCCGCGTCGGGCTCTGTGCTGACAGCTCAGAGCCTGCAGCCTGTTTTGGATTCTGTGTCTCCCTCTCTCTCTGCCCCTCTCCGACTCATGCTCTGTCTCCCAGTCTCTCTCTGAAAAATAAATAAACATTAAAAAACACATTTTTGGGGGCGCCTGGGTGGCGCAGTCGGTTAAGCGTCCGACTTCAGCCAGGTCACGATCTCGCGGTCCGGGAGTTCGAGCCCCACGTCGGGCTCTGGGCTGATGGCTCAGAGCCTGGAGCCTGTTTCCGATTCTGTGTCTCCCTCTCTCTCTGCCCCTCCCCCGTTCATGTTCTGTCTCTCTCTGTCCCAAAAATAAATAAACGTTGAAAAAAAATTTTTTTTAAACACATTTAAAAAAAAAAGGGAAACACAACTAACCCCCTAGGATAAGTCCATGTGCTCCCTTCCAGTCATGACCCCCTCTTACACCATAGACTCCATTTGACAGGTTTTGAACTTGGGATCAGTAGGATCACAGGACATGTGCTCTTTCCTGTCTGGCTTCTTTCCTTGACATTCGTTTGTGAGATTCTTTCAAACTGTGTGGGCAGTTGTGGGGGTCTCATTCTCTGCTGAAGAGACCCCCCCTGTGTGGCTGTACCACATGTGTCCATCCCCTCTCCTTGTGGTGCGTACGTGGTTTGTTTCCAGCTTGGGGCTATGAGAAATAGCACTTCTTCAACTGTTTCCATACCCGTCTACGGGTGGACAGGGGCCCGATTCCGTGGTGTGTACATATAGAAGCAGGAACAAGAGCACAGTTTTTAGAAGCCTGTCCTGAACATGTCTGGTCTCCTCCAGCCAGAAAATAACATAAGGAGTTGGGTGAAGGTGCACAGACCAGGAAGTTCCAGAGGAAAAGAACGACATTACCAACAAGGCCAATCTTTTCTTTGAGACCTTTTTTTTTTTTTTTTAATTAATTAATTTTTGAGAGAAGGAGAAAGCGTGAGTGTGTACGAGTGCAGGAGTGGCAGAGAGAGGATCCCAAGCAGGCTCAACACTGTCGGAGCAGAGCCCAATGTGGGGCTCAAAATGAGGTTTGAACCCATGAACCGTGAGATCATGACCTGAGCTGAAGTCAGGTGTTACCCAGCTGAGCCACCCAGAGGGCCCTCTTTAGATCTTTATGAATGGGCTGGAGCGCAGGAGTGCTGAGGTGCCCAGTGAGTGACCATGGTCAGTGGGCTCTTCATTTTTCTTGAGTCGAGATTTTGTAAAAGGATTTAGGAGCTTACTTCATTAGCAATGAAACGGGTTGTGAAATGGAAATGTGAAAAGAGATCTGGAACATTCCATCCTGGAGGAGAAAGTCTAAGAACTCTTCTCTGCAGGTTCCAAGAAGTTTCCAGGAATTTGGTAAGGTTTCAACCAAGCTCTTGAACTCACCTGATGCCTTTACATACAGAGGAAATTCAGTTACAACAAGAGTCAAGTTTGAGAACAGAACCCGCATCCGGCAACATGTCCCCTTTCCAGCAATGAGGCCCAGCTCCGTCCCCACTTCCCTGTGATGGGGCAGCTTTGTAGCCAACCACGGGCCTCATGATGCTTTTTCTAGCTGTTTCTGTAGCTCATCCCTGCCATGCTAATTATATAGACTCTACTAAGAGTTTTCCATTATTTTATTTTAGACCCTGAACAACCAACTGAAATCAGAGGGGTTGTTTGTTTGTTTGGGCAACTTATTTCTATCATCTCTCCCCCCACCTCCCACCCCCCACCCCATGATAGGAAGATAATATACCCAAGCAAAAGGAAAAACTATCTGTTTTTCTCTGTCTGTGTGACTCATTTTTGTAGAATTGCTGGTGAAACACCAACGCATAAATAGGTTAACTTTTTATGATGATTACGAAAATGATGGATATTTATAAAAATAACTTCAACTGCCTTGGAGTTTGCTGGGCAAATCTAGAATATGATATTATTGTAATATTCCATTATATCATTACACAGTAACCTTTACAAGCAGATTTTATTTTATAGTTTGAAATATTTAAAAAAGATGCTTAGCACAAGTAGCTATTACATAAATGAAAATTAAAACCACAGATACTGTCACGTGCCTACTAGAATGATTACATTAAAAAAATTTCTTTATGCTTATTTATTTATTTTGAGAGAGAGAGAGAGATTGAAAGTGCATGCGCAAGAGGGGGAGGGGCAGAGAGAGAGGAGAGAGAATTCCAAGCTGACTCCGTGCTGTCAGGGAAAAGTGCAACATGAGTCTGGAACCCACGAACCATGAGATCATGGCCTGAGCTAAAATCAAGAGTCGGACGCTCAACCAACTGAGCTGCCCAGGCGTCCCTAGAATGATTACAATTTTTAAGAGACAGATAATAACAAGTATTGGTGGGGATGTGCGGTAATAATTGGAAGCCTCATACATCACTGGTGGGAACGTAAAATGGTTAACAGTTTGGAAAACAGTTTGGCAATTTCATTAAAAAGTTAAACATACATCACTCACCATCAGAGAAATACAAATCAAAACCACAATGAGATACCAACACACCTGTCAGAGTGGCGAACATTGACAACTCCGGCAACAACAGATGTTGGCGAGGGTGCGGAGAAAGAGGATCTCTTTTGCATTGTTGGTGGGAAAGCAAGCTGGTGCAGCCACTCTGGAAAACAATATGGAGGTTCCTCAAAAAATTAAAAATAGAACTAGCCTACAACCCAGCAACTGCACTACTGGGCATTTATCCAAGGGATACAGGTGTGCTGTTTTGAAGGAGCACGTACACCCCAATGTTTATAGCAGTGCTATGGACAATAGCCAAATTACAGAAAAAGACCAAATGTCTACCAATGGATGAATGGATAAAGAAGATGTGGTATAGATATATATACAATGGAGTATTACTGTGTCATCAAAAAGAATGAAATCTTGCCATTTGCAACAACATGGATGGGAACTAGAGGGTATTATGCTAAGCGAAATAAGTCAGTCAGAGAAAGACAGATAACATATGATTTCACTCATATATGGAATTTAAGATACAAAACAGAAGAACATAAGAGAAGCAAAAATAATATAAAAACAGAGAGGGGGACAAGACATAAGAGACTCTTAAATACAGAGAACAAACTGTTGCTGGAGGGGAGGTGGGTGGGGGGGATGGGCTAAATGGGCAAGGGGCATTAAGGAAGACACTTGTTGGGATGAGCACTGGGTGTTGTACGTAGGAGATGAATCACTGGAATCTACTCCTGAAGTCATTATAACACTATATGCTATACTATAATCATTATAACATTATATGCTAACTAACTTGGGTGTAAATTAAAAAAAACTGATAAAACAGAATAAAATGAAAAATATCCCCCCCCCCAAAAAAAGAATTCTTGCCTAAGTTTCATTATATGTGTCACATCATTCGCTTCTTTTCAAGTTGAGTCTTCTCTCTAGTACAAAACTTAGAACGTTATAACACTCAGTAAATATTTTTAAATGGATAGATTTATAAATGTATAAAATGAGCATATGCAATGCTTGGAGGCTCATGCTTTATTTAACTGGTCTATCAATATTACTGCAATAAATAAAAAATCCAAATAGAAAAAAAAAGTTAAACATAAATTTACCACACAACCCAACACTACCACTCGCAGGTGTCCACCCAGGAGAAATGAAAACATTTGTCCACACAAAGACATGGACACCAATGTCCATAGCAGCTTTATTTGCAAGAATTCCAAACTGAAACTAATCCAGATGTAGATCAACTGGTGAATGGATCGATAAAATGTGGTCTATCCATGCAATGGGATGACGCTCAACCGACTGCGCCACCCAGGCGCCCCTGTAATTCAGTAATAAAAAAAGATGAAATGAAATAGTAAAACATGCTGACACATGAATGGACCGTGAAGACATTGTGCCAAGTGAAAGAATCCAGATACCACAGACTACCCTGCGTGGTTCCATTACATGAAATGTCAAGAGAAGGCTTGCAGCATGCTCGGGAAGAGAGTCATTGTTCAGGAACCAGGTCGAAGGGTCTTGCGCAGCAAGCTCAGGGGCCCGGCCGATCCACAGAGGGCTGTGGAGAAGAGCCTTGTAGAGTTTTGAACAGGAAAGTGATAGGATCAGGTTTGTGCTCTGAGCATTCTTTCTGTAGAGACGCAAGACTGGGCACAGGAAAGTCAGATGGGAGGCTGTCACGGTGGCTGGGACCCTGGGAGGAAGACCGGAGAGGAGGACACCTGTTTGAGGATGTACATTTCCGTATGCACATTTCTGAGCACTTGTTGTTGGGGTTGCTGACTCATAGAAGATACTCCTGCTAACTAGACAACTGCCGTAGCTCCCCCAAATTCATGCTGGCCAACTTACACAGGCGATTGCTTTAGGACACCCCAGCTATTCTCCATTCCTCTGTCTTCCTATAATGAGATTTCGTATAAACTGCTCCACGAAGGAGATTGTACTCTCTGATTATGGGTAAAGAAAATCAAAAGCTTTGTCTTAAGCATGTGATTTCTCCTCTGCCTTCTGTCCCACCGTGCTGAGCTCCTCAGCAGATTGAAAGGCATGCTTATTGTTAATGTGCCCTGAACATAAATCTAAGTAAGCAAGAAAAAACAAAAGAAAAAAAAGAGAAAAGGCAAGTCTTTAATCACAAAGCATAATATATAATTATGTATTATATATGGCTATATAACATGCATTATACATTATATATATATGTATAATGCAGAATGCTTGCTTAGCGCTGGGAGTGAGTGCCCTCCTACAACAGGGATTGACTGACAATGGGTGCAAAGAAATTTTTGGGGTGATGGAAATGTTCTAAAACTGGATTATGGTGATTGTTGCACAATTCTATAAATTTCCTAAAATTATTGAATTGTGCAGTGCCATGATTGGGTAAATATATGGTACATAAGCTACACCTCAATAAAGCTGTTTAAAAAGCTGAGACTCAACTACTAAAACAGTATTTGTATCTTTTTTTTGCCCATTAAGCCACTTTTTTTGGCATGAAAAAAAAAAACCCATATTAAAAAAAAAATCAACTCAAAGGAGAAAGCTCTAAAGAAATCATTTGGTTTCTTCCCTGACACCCTTCGTTTTTGACTCTCTGGGTTTCTCAAGGCCTTGTCTTCTGCACACTTGCAGTGACCTCTGAGCCATCCATCACAAAAAGGTGAAGAGGTCTCAGGTGTATGTTCAGGATGATGACTTCAGTTCCAAAGTAAGACACGAAAGGAAGACCATTTGCTGAGATCCAGGCCATCAGGAAGTTAGATCTTTCTGTGAGTATCTTAAGTTACTTTAAACTCCAAGATTACATTTTTGAACAATGTGGTAGGGTTATGACCCAGATTTAAGTTAGGTGTAAGACTTGGGGCTCGTTACTAACAATACCAAACAATAATGGTCACCAGCTGTCATAATTTGGGGGTCTCTCCAAGTACATCAACTACACCTGCAAATGCAAAATTTTTACATAGTTTTCCACAAACAATATACTGATCCAATAGTTACACCTACCATATAGATCATTAAAATATATTTTTAAAAATACATTTATCAGCATACAACAGATACAGAAAAGTGAACAAATCATAAGTGCTTGATGAATTTTATTTTTTTAATTAAAGATTTTGTTTTTAAGTAATGTCTCAACCCAACATGGGCCTTGAACTCACAATCCCTAGATCAAGGGTCCCACGCTCTACCAACTAAGCTAACTGGGTTTCCCGGTACTTGATGAATTTTAAAATAGAACACAGCCTTTAAAATACAAGCCAGGGGGATGCCTTGAGTGGCTCAGTCAGTTGAGCGTCTGACTTTGGCTCAGGTGTGATCTGAGTTCATGAATTCAAGCCCCATATTGGGCTAACTGCTGTCAGCATGGAACCCGATTTAGATCCTCTGTCCCTCTCTCTGCCCCTTCCCCGCTTGTGCGTGCACACACTCCCTGTTTTTCTCTCTCTCTCTCAAAAATAAATACAACACTAAAAAATTTTTTTAAATACAAGCCAGGTTAAGAAATAGATTATCATCACCCCAGAAGCTCCTTTTATGTGTTCCCCTAGCTAACACACTCACTCCCTTCCCCAAGGATAGCCACTATTCTGACTTCTAATACCACTGATTTTTCTTGCCCAGTTTTGAAATTTACCATACAGTGTGTGCTTATTTGTGTCTGGTTTCTTTTACTCAAGATTGTGTACCTAAGAGTCACTCATTGTTCTAGGGTATTCTATTGTAGGAGTATATCACTACTTATCCATTCTACTGTCGATGGATGTTTGGATTGCTTCCAGGGTTTTGGCTATTATGGATAATTCCGCTATGAATTCTTTTGAATATGCCTTTTGTGCATATGTGTGTGCATTTCTATTGAGTACGTATCTAGGAGCAGTCCCTGGGTCATAGGGTATGTGTATGGTTAGCTTTAGTATAAATCATTTTAGTTTGCTAAAATCAAGAAAGCCACTTGAAGTGATTTAAGAGTAAACACACTCAAATGCAGAAATTTTCTAAATATAAACACACGTTCATTCTTCGTCAGAGTTGGCCTGAACAAACACTGGCATAGGCAGGACAATTGAATATCAGTCACGAAGTCACTGGAGTGTGATGTCTCACAAACATAACTTCTGAAGACACCATCTCCTGTGAGTTTCAGCCCTCAGGAAATGAGGCCGCTGTGAGCTCTCTGGCATTCCTGTCTGCGCCTGGGCGGAAGTCTAAATGAGCAAGGTTTGTATCCCTGCCTTGGCTTTGATCTCAGAGAAAGCATTATGTTTGTTCCATTTCCCCCTACAATCTGGAAATAAATTTATTTTGGGGTTAGTAAAAAGTCTAAGGTAGTTATTTGCACAGGATACCAGGCTGAGGCTCTCGGTTCCTGGACAGCACTTCCGTGGCTGTCTTCTGGAGCTCCGTGGCTGTTTCCCAGGAGGGCCTATAGGCCTTGCCTACAACCAGTTCTTCTGGGGTGGCCTTGGGCTCATCAACTACCCCGTGTCATAGCCTATCCCTGACCTGACACCTTGAGATTTGAATTCAACCCACAGCCTTCCAGCAGGATGTTTTCGTGGCACAGGTTAATTTCAGAAATTCAGAGGATTTGCCCCAACAAACAAAGCATCCACATCAGTTTCACTTCCTGGTCTCTGGACTGGTTTTCCACTGGGATTTGGAGAAAACTTTCTCTCAAAACAAGGAAACTTCTAGCTTCCTGCCTGCCTTTGGGAATTTGAGGGGCTCACCAGAATTCCTGGGCCTTAGGGTTTTTACAACCCTTAATAGACCAGGCTGTGGCAGGAGGGGGCGGGGGTCTCAGTTTTCTTTTCTTTCTATTTGGATTCCTCCTGTTGCTGCCTGTTCTTTCTGAGGTCTCCGAGGTACTTAGTCCCTAGAAGGAGCAGCTTTTGGAATAGTGTCCATTATGTCTTAGTGTTTAGATGGGAAGCGATGACTACATCTTCTTTCTTTTTTTACAACACCCTAGTGTCCCAAAGAGACCGGCTTCAGCTTTAAGAGAAGTTACCATACGCTCTTAACTGTCCGCTTTGGTTTGCTTTAAAAATTGCCACAATGTTTGACGTTCTCATTTGCCAGTGGCTGAACAGAAATTATGTTCTCTGAGTCAGATGGGCTCTCTGAATTCGGTCACACTTTTCATGTTTTGATAAACCATGGCCATGTTCTAAAGCTCTGCCCAGAACATGTTTTGTGGAAAACTTGTTATTTGTAAAATGGCAAATATTTAATACAAAGACATATAGGACAGCTAATGACCTACTTGCTTAGGTTTATGAAATGGAAAGTAATTATTTGGGATTCCATATTTTGGGCTAACTTAACATTTTAAAATAATTATTTATTGCATAAGAATATATATTCTTAGGGGCACCTGGGTGGCTCAGTCAGTTAAGCGTCTGACTCTTGACTTTGGCTCAGGTCATGATCTCACAGTTCATGAGTTTGAGCCACGTCAGGCTCTGCGCTGACCGTGTGGAGCCTGCTTGGGATTCTCTCTCTCTCCCTCTTTCCAGGCCCCCTTCCCTGCTTACTCGCTCTCTCTCAAAATAAATAAAAATAAACTTAAAAAGACATATACATCCTTATAACATATAAGAATGCAAAGAATATAAATTCACTCACCATTAGAAAGCTGGTTTGTCAATACAAGAGGAGAAGTCTTTATCAAGAGAACAGGTGAGGGGTGCTTGGTTGGCTCAGTCAGTACAGCATATGACTCTTGATCTCGAGGTCATGAGTTCAAGCCCCACATCGGGCAGGGAGCTCATCTAAAAAAAAAAATTAAAAAAAAAAAAAGAGAGAGAGAGAGACCAAGTTAGTCAACCAGCCCTTCCTAGTTTTCCATGTTTAAGACGATATAGATGTGGCTGACTTAAATTGCTTTTTTTTCTTAAAGTTTACTTATTAATCCAGAGAGAGAGAGAGAGACAGGAGTGGGGCAGGAGCAGAGAGAGGGAGAGACAGAGAATTCCAAGCAGGCTCCATGCTGTCAGCACAGAGCCCAATATGGGGCTCGATCCCACAAACTATGAGATCACCACCTGAGCCAAAATCAAGAGTCGGATGCTTAACCAACTGAGCCACCCAGGTGTTCCAGATAGCTTTTTGTTTTAAAACCAGTTTTCTTCCATCCAACCATCCAACCATTAATTTTTTAGCAGCTTTATTGAGATGGAATTCACATATACTGTAATTCATTCATTTAAATTGTACAACTCAGTGGTTTTTTTAGTACATTCACAAATATGTGCAACTCTCACCACAGTAAATTTTAGAACATTTCATCATCTCGAAAAGAAACCCCACAGTCTTTAGTTATCAGCTCCTTCCCCTCCCACCCCAGCCCTGAGCAACCACAAATCTGCTTTTGGTTTCTGTAGATTTACATTTTCCCTCCAAGTTTTAATTTTATTTATTTATTTATTTATTTATTTATTTATATTAAAAATTTTTAAATCATTTATTTATTTTTTAGAGACAGAGACAGGGTGTGAGCAGGGGAGAGGCAGAGAGAGAGAGGAGACACAGATTCCAAAGGAAGCTCCTGGCTGAGCTGTCAGCACAGAGCCCGACACGGGGCTCAAACTCACGAACTGTGAGAACATGACTTGAACTGATGTCAAACACTTAACAGACTGAGCCACCCGGGTACCGTGAGAATCCCATGTTTAGTGAATTGCTCTTTCTTACTCTTCCATTTGCTTCTCTGCTGGCTCTTTCAAATAAAACTAAAATAAAAATAGGAGATACACGGAGGATTTCCTCAATTAACCAGGAAAATGAGCACAATTATTCTGTGCACAAGGGAAGCCACAAAGCTCACTGGAATAGCCATTTTATTTGTCAGTTACTTTGATCACCCTGAGTACTTTTCAGTATGGTTTGACCATTTCCAAGCACATCACTCAGAAAAGCTATCTTCTGGGATGCCTAGGTGGCTCAAGTAGGTTAAGCGTCTGATTTCTGCTCAGGTCTTGATCTCACGGGTTCACGAGTTTGAGCCCCACGTTGGGCTCTGTGCTAACAGCTCAGAGTCTGGAGCCTGCTTCGGATTCTGTGTGTGTGTGTCTCTCTCTCTCTGTCCCTTCCCTGCTCATGCTCTGTCTCTCTCTGTCTCAAAAAAAAAAAAAAACAAAAAACAAAAAACAAAAAACAAACAAAAAAACACACACACACAAAAAAGAAAAGATATCTTCTTCACCTCATACATCCAATAAAATATTTAAAATGCGACAAGAAGGTTAACAGTAGATGCAATAAAAATAACTTCAGAAATTTTTTTTTTAATATTTTTTTTCAACGTTTATTTATTTTTGGGACAGAGAGAGACAGAGCATGAACGGGGGAGGGGCAGAGAGAGAGGGAGACACAGAATCGGAAACAGGCTCCAGGCTCTGAGCCATCAGCCCAGAGCCTGACGCGGGGCTCGAACTCCCGGACCGCGAGATCGTGACCTGGCTGAAGTCGGACGCTTCACCGACTGCGCCACCCAGGCGCCCCTAACTTCAGAAATTTTAAAATAGCTTCTGAATAGTCCAAGCCCTTGAGATCAGGACTGTGCCTTTTCTTTATGACATTGTGCCTTGGTTGTTATTTGGAGTGCAATGGCTTCCAACTTCAGGTCCAAATAAAAGAAAATATCGTTTTGCATTAGTCCAGGAGATATCTTGATTTAATTCTACCAATAGTGACATCTAATGTTTTAGTTTTTTGCTTTTTCATTTCAGAAAGGACAGAAATTCCGACTGTCATTTTGATATCGGCATGCGATGAATTCCTACTGATGCTCTCTTTTGTCCTCTAGTAGACATCTTTTGGGGGGGGTACGCCCAACTCACAATCATTTCCCTCTTCTTTGGGGACCATCCCTCAGTTCACCAGGGAAGCCAAGCTAGGAACGTGGGTGGGTCTATACCACGAGCATTTCGGAGTTGTGAGTGGACACGTCTGGCCCTGCAGTAGACAAGGTTGATCTGTAGAGAGATGAGAAATGGAACAGATGTGCTTGGAGGAACAGAGATGAGTGGCCAAGAAACCTGTTGGTTGGTCAATTCCTGGTTCTGCTGCATTCCTGACACCTAGCTGCATTCCTGCCCTATAGATGTTCCCTCCACACAAAAGTTTAAAATAAGGAGACCTATAGAAGCCGAAACTAATACTGTAGTGTATGTTAACTAGCTGGAACTTAAATAAAAACTTGGAATAGGGCGTCCGGGTGGCTCAGTCAGTTGAGTGTCCAACTCTCGATTTTGGCTCAGGTCATGATCTCACGGTTCCTGCCCTGAGATGTTATGTTTTTTTCAACAAGGGTAATACATACTCATATGACACCGATAGAATACCTACCATGTGCCAGATGCTGTTCTAAGGACTTCCGTTGTGACAGTCTCACGAGACCCTATGATGTCATGACTGTTATGGTGCCCACTTGACAGATGAGAAAACCGTTCAACCCTTGCTGGAGACAATTGGGGGCAGTGCCCAAGACCCCGGGACTCTGCTGGTGGCACGCAGGAGGGGTGGCCCTGTCAGAGAGTGCTGAGGGAGGAGCAAGGAACCCACAGCCACGGGTTGGCCTGAGGAAGGACCTCAAGAGTAGAACAAGAGAGTGTCTGTCTAGCTCCAGGTGAACGAGCATTGCAGCAAGTAAGTGACCCTGTTCTCTGCCTCTGCTGCCTACCAGCCTGACATCAGTGAGGAAGAAAGGGAAGATTCGGGGTGACAATGGAAGGTGAGATTATAGTTTCTCCCACCTCAGAGAGGGGGAGGACTACTAGCATAGACACGGGGGCCTCAGGTCTGTCCTTCGGAAAGCTGGCCCCTTTCACCAGCACTTCTGGGGGTTCCGAGAGTGGGTGATTCTATTGGCGCGGTGGCCGGAACAGGCATCCTCAACACTCGGGGGTGGACGTTTAGCACAGGGCTGCCCACGGCCACACAGTTAAGAGCATTGCAGACTCACGCTTCCTACATCACAGACACAGCACTGTGGCTAAGGTTACACCGTTGTGTCCACAAGCCAGTTGCATGGGCCGGCGTGATGCCCTGGAAGGGCCTGGTCCGGGGTGCCGACCGCACGGAGCCCATCCTCTTGCCAGAGAAGCCCCTGTCTTCCTTGTCGTTCTAGGCCTGCCCCCTTGTCCTGTCCCTCCCTCCCTCTGCACTGGGCGATGCAGCCACCATGCCTCTTCCAAGCTCCACTGCTTTCTGTGGCCTGTGGCACCAGGTTCCACCGCCCACCCTGGGCTGAGTGACTTCCTGTGTCTTCCTGGCTCCCCTCTGCTTTCTGTCCCGGACTCAATACCTTAGGTGGAGCCACGTGAAACGGCCGTTCTCATTTACCTACAGAAATCACACGTTCTCATAGGTCAACTTAAACGTAGGCCTTTTAATTTTTTTATTTATGGGACAGCACAAGCAGGGGGAAAGGCAGGGAGAGGGGGACAGCGGATCCGAAGCGGGCCCTGCCCTGACGGCAGAGAGCCCGATGTGGGGCTGGAACTCGCCAACCGTGAGATCATCACTCGAGGGGAAGTCAGATGCTCAACTGACTGAGCCACCCAGGCGCCCCAAACAGTAGGCCTTTTTTATTTGAAACATCTTGCTGCTCACTGCCACAGGAAAATACACAGAAACAAAGTAGGAAATCTGGGCACACGACAGACTCCCTGGAGACTGTACAAGATTGTTTTCCCGGCCTGTCTGCCTTTCCCAGGGGCCTTTTTTTTTTAATTTTTTTTTTTAACATTTATTTATTTTTGAGACAGAGAGAGACAGAGCATGAACGGGGGAGGGGCAGAGAGAGAGGGAGACACAGAATCGGAAGCAGGCTCCAGGCTCTGAGCCATCAGCCCAGAGCCCGACGCGGGGCTCAAACTCACGGACCGTGAGATCGTGACCTGAGCTGAAGTCGGAGGCTTAACCGACTGAGCCATCCAGGCGCCCCCAGGGGCCTTTTAAACAGGGAGTTTTGAGGACGTCTCCCAAGGTTACCCCATGGCCTGACCTGAATGTCGGACCGGTGGCTCTGCTCAGACGGTGGCCGGGCCCAGCCCACCCTCCTATCCTCGTCCTCACATCTCCGCTTCCCTCTTCTCTCTTTCCTGCAGGCTTTTCTTCTGAAGCTGCCTCTTGGTCCCGGGCTGTCTCCCAACCCCCGTGAGAAAGAGGCCTGGCTGCTCAGGCCTGTGTGACCTCGTCGTTACCTCCCCGTCCTGTCCTGGAGGCCCCTGGGGCCAGCCCCCTGCCCCCCCTTGCCTGTTTCTCTCTGTACTGTGTGTTTTGCCCACAACATTTCTCCTGGCCAGGCTGCTAAGTCCAGAAAAGTTTAGTTGCCTTATCTCCGCTGTGGGTTTCTATCTGAGCCAGCTCTCTCCTCAAATCATGTTTCCCTACACAGCAGAGGCCACCTTTGCAAGCCCACCAGCGGCTTCCCCCACCCCCACCCTGCAGATTCTGTCTCTGTTTCGGGCCTGAGTCCCTGCTGGCCTCCCTCTGGGGCCCAGTGTTGAGGCTGCATGGCCCGCTCCGGAGCAGAGGGCCGCTGACCGCCAGCTGACTCCACCCAAACCTGACTCCCCAGACTCACTCTCTGAAACTCCCCTCAGGTAGCCCGTTGCCCCCTCCCAGTGCACGGCAATGGATCTTGAGTGGAATTTCTACTCGGGGTCCTCAGAGGGAATCTGATCAGAGATCAGAGGGTTACCAGTCTGAGCACGGGGGACAGGCCGAGCAGAGCTACTCTGGGATAAAACCAGGCTGCTATGTTGGCAAAGCCCGCTCCTGGGGCCTCTCATGAGCCTGGGCAGGGAGAGCACTGCTGAGTCATTCCTGGGCCCCTGCTGGTCCCCCATGAAGCCTGCAGACTTCACCACCAGCACCCAGCCACTTGGCCAACAGTGACCAACCCAGCCAATCCACCCATCGGGCCCCTGTTTTCTACACACCCTCTTTTATAGTGACCGGTTGTTCATTCAACCACTCACGCCATTCAATAGAAATGTGTTGAACACCTAGCACCTGCCAGGTACCATTTTAGGCCTTAGGGACATATGGTGAATAAGACAGATGAGGTCCCTTCCACTATGGAGTTAATAGTCCAGTGAGGACAAACCAATGATTATCCAGCTGCATGGGCTAGTAGGGTCTGTGGACTAGAGCTGAGCCACAGATTTGTGTTACCAGCTTGAGATGAGGTAACACAGAAGTTGAGAGAAGTGTTTAGAAACTTCTTTTTAATTTATTTTTATTTTTTTAATGCTTATTTTTGAGAGAGGGAGGGGCTGGGAGGGGCAGAAACAGAGGGAGACACAGAATCTGAAGCAGGCTCCAGGCTCTGAGCTGTCAGCACAGAGCCTGACAAGAGGCTTGAACTCACAAGCTGTGAGATCATGACCTGAGCCAAAGTCAGACGTTTAACCAACTGAGCCACTCAGGCACCCCTAGAAACTTCTATAGTGATTTGATAGAGTAATCTTATGTTCATTGAGTCTAGTAAAAAAAAAAAAAAATCTGGCTTCTATTGTTTGTCTTTTTTTCATTTTATTTTTCTAGTAATTCATTTCTAATCTATTTTACAAAAATATAGATCTGCAATGGGCTGGAAATTTAGAAAAATTCATCCTATACTCCAGAAATTTTGAGAAGCATTGCTCTAGATTACAAATTGCAATTTGTGCCATGAAAAACATGATGGAGAATAACGGGAAAAACTTGGTCTAAGAAGGGTGGTGTGATGTGACCTAAAGGGTGAGGAGGAACCAACCAGGCAGAGCTGGGGATGGAGCTTTCCAGGCAAAGGAACAGCCGATGCAAAGGCCCTGAGGGGAGTGAGAACCTGGAGGGCTAAAACAGAAAAGAACCTAGCGGAGGTGGAGGCAGAAGTAAGGGGAGACAGGTGGGGCAGGTGGGGTGGGCGGAGCAAGGGGAGACAGGTGGGGCAGGCGGGGTGGGCGGAGCAAGGGAGACAGGTGGGGCAGGTGGGGTGGGCGGAGCAAGGGGAGACAGGTGGGGCAGGCGGGGTGGGCGGAGCAAGGGAGACAGGTGGGGCAGGCGGGGTGGGCGGAGCAAGGGGAGACAGGTGGGGCAGGCGGGGTGGGCGGAGCAAGGGAGACAGGTGGGGCAGGTGGGGTGGGCGGAGCAAGGGGAGACAGGTCGGGCAGGCAGGTGGGCAGTCAGAGGCCCCCATCCCGGGAGTGCATTTGAAGGGCAAGGAGAAGCTACTGAAGTGCTTTAAGTGTCACATCAGGGCTTCCTACCTGCCCCTTTCCTATAACACATGCACAGCCAAAAAGGGACCGCTTCATCCTGGACTCCATCGGGAGGGCTTAATGGCTGGATCCAGGACATTGTGATAGCAGTATCTCTACTAAAGTCCAGTTCTGAAACAGGGATTTTCATAACAGCTTTCTTGGGGCACCTGGGTGGCTCAGTCAGTTAAGCTTGGGCAGCCCGACTTGGGCTCAGGTCATGATCTCGAGGTCCGTGAGTTCGAGCCCCGCGTCTGGCTCTGTGCTGACAGCTCAGAGCCTGGAGCCTGTTTCAGATTCTGTGTCTCCCTCTTTCTCTGACCCTTCCCTGTTCATGCTCTGTCTCTCTCTGTCTCAAAAATAAATAAATGTTAACAAAAAAGTTAAAAAAAAAACAGCTTTCTTGTAAAGGTCTGCAAACCTTTTTTAAAGGAACTTCTTGTGGGGCACCCGGGTGGCTCAGTCAGTTAAGTGTCAAATTCTTGATACTGGCTCGGGTCACGATCTCATGGTTCATGAGTTCGAGCCCCGAGTTGAGCTCTGTGCTGACAGTGCTGAGCCCGCTTGGGATTCCCTCTGTCTTCCTCTCTCTCTGCCCCTCCTCCATCTCTTTCCCTCAAAATAAATAACATTAAAGAAAAAAAAAAAGACACTTCTTGTACCTTGGGCACTTACTGGTTGAGACAAAATGTTGCCAGGATGGAATTTGATTTAAAGAAGGATTTTCAGGGCACCTGGCTGGCTCAGTCGTTAGAGCATGAGACTCTTGATCTCAGGGTCATAAGCTAGAGCCCCACACTGGGCATAGAGTTTACTTAAAAAACAAAAACAAGGGGCCCCTGGGTGGCTCAGTTGGTTGGGCCAATGACTTCTGCTCAGGTCATGATCTTGCAGTTTGTGAGTTCGAGTCCCGCATCGTGCTCTGTGCTGACAGCTCGGAGCCTGGAGCCTACTTCGGATTCTATGTCTCCCCCTCTCTCTGCCCCTACCTTGCTCACACTCTGTGTCTCTCTGTCTCTCAATAATAAATAAATGTTTAAAAAAAAAAACAAAATCTTTAAAAGAAATAAAGAAGGATTTTCTCAAAGATACTACACTTCGCAGGGTGCCTGGGTGGCTCTGTCGGTTAAACATCTGACTTTGGCTCAGGTCGTGATCTCCTGGTTTCTGAGTTCAAGCCCCGCATTGGGCTGTCTGCTGTCAGCACAGAGACCACTTTGGATCCTATGTTCCCCTCTTTCTGCCCCTCCCCTGCTCACTCCTCTCTCTCTCAAAAATAAATAAGTATTTTTAAAAAAGATACTGTATTTTGCAACTAGGGAAAAAACCTAAAGAATGGAAAAGAGGATTCTAATCCATCATTTTTCCTTTTTTAAAGTTTTCATTTAGGGGCGCCTGGGTGGCTCAGTCGGTTAAGCGGCTGACTTCGGCTCAGGTCATGATCTCGCGGTCCGTGGGTTCGAGCCCCGAGTCGGGCTCTGTGCTGACAGCTCAGAGCCTGGAGCCTGCTTCGGATTCTGTGTCTCCCTCTCTCTGACCCTCCCCCGTTCATGCTCTGTCTCTCTCTGTCTCAAAAATAAATAAATGTTAAAAAAAAAATTAAAAAAAATAAAGTTTTCATTTAAATTTCAGTTAGTTAACATACAGTATATTAGTTTCAGTTGCACAGTATAGTGAATCAACACTTCCATACAACACCTGGTGCTCATCACAGGTGTGCACTCCTTTTTTAAATAAGAATAGGGATTGGGTAACATGGTTGGTTGATCTGGCCTTCTATCAACCGGTCTGTGCTTCAACAACTGTTCATAACGACAATGACGCTAAGGCTCTAAATATTTCTAAAGTATCTTGTAAGTCCCCCAAAGGAAAATTATGTAATTCAAGCATTATTTTAGAATTGTGGTTTCTGTATTCTTTAAAAAAAAAAATGTGGTGCCTGGGTGGCTCAGTCGGTGGAGCATCTAACTCTTGGATCTTGGCTCAGGTCATGATTTTGCCATTTGTGTTGGGCTCTGCACTGACAGCATGGAGCCTGCTTGAGATTCTCTCTCTCCCTTTCTCTCTGCCTTTTCCCTGCATGTGCATGCACACAGTCTCTCTCAAAATAAACTTAAAAAAAAAATGTAACTGAGATCTATTGAACAGGATGGTCTATACGTCTTTAACGACTGGCTTGTGTCTAAGATGAGATCATTGTCATCTCCTTGCATTCTGTTACTTTAACAGACTTTGCTAGGCTCTTTTCACTGCAGGTGAAGGTCTTTGTATATTCCAGAGAGTTATTGCACATTGTTTGCAAAAGATAACTTGGGTGGGTTCAAAGTTTGAACCAGCCCCATAACCTTTTTCATTATTGTAAAATAATTACTTTGTATGTGAAGGGGATTTCCTGCATGAGTTTGGTGAAACTTTAAGTTATGCCCTACAGATAAGTCATTTCTACCCCCTAGACCTGCCAGGAAGCTCTTAGTTCTGGTTTACATGTTAAATAAGTCTCGCTAAATTCCTAAGAGATCATTGCCTTCAAATTTCTTTGAACTTATTTAGTTATTCTGAAAATGATCATAGGAGATCTACAATAATTTTCTTGAATAGTTAAAGCTTAAAATGCATATTAAATAAATAAATAGGTTAGCAATACATGATGTTGACAAATGAACAGTCACACTTTGCTGGTGGAAATGTAAAAACGGAGGTTAGCTTCCTGGCAATTTGGCGATAGGTAATAAGAGCTTTGAGAAATTTCATATCGCTTACCCTTCAAATACATTTCCAAGAGATATAATCAGAGATAAGAACAAAGATTTCTATACAGGAATATTTGTTACATTGACATTTATAAAAATGAAAATCAGAACCATCCTTAGAGTCCGTTAATAGAGAATTTGTGAAATTATGGTGCATCCATATGCCACAATATTATGCAATTATTAACTGCTCATAATATAATGTTATTTGAAAAATGAGGCACACAAAATTATATTCACAGTATTTTTTTGTTTTTTGTTTGTTTGCACACACATGTAGAAGGGCTTATAGAAGACAATTAAGAATATCTTTGAGTGATGGGTTATGGTTGATTTAGTTTTATTTGTTTTCTATAATTTAAAAATTCTCGGGGTGCCTGGGTGGCTCAGTCAGCTAAGCGTCCAACTTCAGCTCAGGTCATGAACTTGCAGTTTGTGGGTTCGAGCCCCGCGTCAGGCTCCGTGCTAACAGCTTAGGGCCTGGAGCCTCCTTCGGATTCTGTTTCCCTCTCTCTCTGTTCCTCCCCTGTTCGCACCCTGTCTCTCTGTCTTTCTCTCAAAAATAAATAAAGAATAAAAAAAAAAATAAATCTCTATGATGCATGTGTATTACTTTTAAAATAAATGATACTGATTAAAAACAATGCAAATATTTAAAGTATCCGTCATTAGATACCATTCCACATTCATTACTTATGTAGATTTAAAGTGCTGTAATCAAGAAATGATCTTAGCCAAAATCTTACGAACTTTAATCAAGGGCATTTCTGATATGGTCTGTTGATCCATAGACTGTGTGGCTGATGGGCTCTTCAGCACCTTTCAGTCACATAAGTTATTTGGTTCTTGGCATTTTCATGATTAATCCAACATGAAAAATCTGATCTAGCCCAATGCACTAACTACCACTAATCTTATTGGTGACAAGAAGCTTCTGATAAGGATGGCTTGGAGAGGTGAAAAAGAGGGCAAGTTTGGGGATTTAACTTCACTGAAACCATTTTCTTTGAGGGATGGGATATCTGATCCGATTTCGTTTACTTCAGATCTTTGAACAAATCATTACACAGGGATTTTGGGGGAAAAGGAGTTAAGTCGAGAAGTAGTGCTTGATTTAGCATTTGTTTTGGAATCACTTACCTTTTGGGTTGCTGACAGCAACAAACATTTTCTAAATGCCCAAAAGAACGAAAGTAGATTGTCTTCCCATAAGAAGTGGCAGATGAAAGTTGGTTATTTCTCTATATTCATTCAGATGAATGTTTGAGTGAGAAAAAAACCCAAGAAACAACCTGAAACCAAAACAAAACAGGTAGAAATTACCTCTTAAATTTGTCAGGCATCCGTACATGGTGTGTGGCCTTCTCTAACTTCCAAGATGGCCTAGGAGAGATATTTATTTTGTAAAATAAAGTTCAGAAAGGCAGAGATATCATCCACTTAGACCAAACATTCAGTAACTCCTGCAAATGGATTGTCAATAGGCCTTGACATCCATTCCTTATTCTGGCCAGGAAGGAATAGAGTTATTCTCAAGGTTAAGTAAAGGTCATCTCTCTCTGCCAACTGCCAGTCAGCAGTGATGGAAAAGCACAGGCTGGGGCTAGGTGCCTGGAAATTTCACTTAAGAAACAAATGGCCCCAGTCTGTCTGTTCACTCAGGTCACTTCTGTTAGTTTTCCCATAATTGTGCTAGATCGGTAGGCAAGTGAAATGACAGATTCGTCACTGATAGAATCTCTATCTTGGGTTGACAATTCTTTAATTTGTGGCCCTTTGTGGTCAGAGGCCATTATTTCTGATTGCCTTTTTGTCCCACGGCAGTTCATCTGTCTTTCACGTGCATTAAATTTAATCTTTTCGTTCAGAGATGACAGTGAATTCAGTCTGAGGTAGCTTTCAAACTGATTTCATAAATTTAGTAAATTCAGAGGGAAAAAAAATCTTAAAAGGCACCAGAATTTGAAAGTAGAAGACAAATAATGATGGCTTTCTGGAAATTTCGGGTTGTTACAAGATCTCCACATTGATCATTCTAAATATTTAGGGCCTTAAATGATTTGACTCCTTAAAATATGAGAAAAGTTTATATCTCCCTCATTCCACCTTCAAAACCATTTAATTGTAATGCTTCTGATGATTCCAGCTAGGAGCCTCTGAATTTTTCCTTTCTCACTAATAACCATATACTTTGTTGTCTGTGCTAGAAACCCAGGACCCAAGATGAATCAGCCAAATTCTCAGGAAGTGAAGTAAAAACCAAGTGTGTGCGTGGCCCCGTGTGTGTAGCACAGAGGACGTTCGGAGAGAGATGGACACAGTGTGGACGGGGTGTGGGGTGTGGACAGGGAGCAGCAGGGACAGATGTGGGCCAGGATCTGTGATTCCAGGATTTTCGTCCACTTTACCTGATTCAACCCTCAAGATTATCTCAAAGTAGGTGTATCCCTCTAGCACGTGAGAAAATGGAGCTTTCAGGGTGGGGGGAGGGGAAATCTCTCCAAGGCCTCCCACTCCACCCAGGAGGTGAAGTGAGGACTTGAGAGCTTGTGTTCTCATCCAAAACCCAAACTCTTAACTTTGCAGGCTCTCTTCCTGAGGACAGGGGCAAAATCGGAAAGGGTTTCTATGAGTGTGGTGGTCCAGCCAAGTGGCGGGTGAGGGGACAGGGGACAGGTGGGGGTAGAGAGAGACAGCAGAGGAGAGAGAGAAGAGTAATACTGTGTATGGGCATGTTGATCTCTCTCTCTGAGTCACAAGAGGGATTTATTATCTAACACAGTCCACGTATGGCATCGGCTCTCTCTGGGTTTGGGGTATTCTGTGGCACACTTTGCCATCAAAGATAAAGGGTTTTGTTCGTCGTGCTGTGCCAACCTTAGCACTTGGGTTTTCATCCTCAGGCTTGAGGGAATACTTTCTCTTCTGTTTCCTGACATGGATTTTAAGCCAACCTTGATATATGATTGGGGTAGCCTGAATAATGGCCTCCAAAGACATTGGCAGATGCCAGTTCCTGGACTCTGTAAATGTCATCCTATAAGGGAAGAACGGTCTCTGAAGATGTGACAAAGTTAAGCCTTGTCTTGTTTTGCTATATAAACACTTTATTAAAAGCAGCAGACCAGCGGGGCGCCTGGGTGGTTCAGTTGGTTAAGCATCTGACTTTGATCTCACAGTTCACCAGTTGGAGCCCCGCGTCGGGCTCTGTGCTGACAGCTTGGAGCCTGGAGCCTGCTTTGGATTCTGTGTCTCCCTCTCTCTCTCTGCCCCCTCCCACTTGTGCTCTGTCTCTCTCTCTCCGTGTGTGTCTTTCTCAAAAATAAATAAAATGTAAAAAAAAAAAAAAAAGAATGGGTGGAGAAATGGCATAGATTATAGACAGTGGCCCGCATGAGGAAAAGAGTGAGATAGAATCATGACGACCATTAAAGGCCTACCATGTGCCAAACATGTTTCCCTATATCCTATAAAATGGGTGTTGTTTGACAGATGCAGAAACTGAAGATCAGAGAGGTCAAGTGACCTGCCCAAGGTCACACTGGCAGGAAGTGGCAGAGCAGGGATTTGGACTCAGGACTCACTGATGCCAAAGCCCTAGTCTTTTTGCTTTGTTTCCTGGAAGTTGGCCATTTGAAGGTATATTTATTATTTTTTTATATAAAAATAGGTATATTTATATACTTATATAAATTTTTGTATAAAAATTTTTGTAATATTTTTTGTATAAAATATTGAGCCTAGTTGTATTCAAATATGCAGATTAAAACCGCGAGGGGTGCCTGGGTGGCGCAGTCGGTTAAGCGTCCGACTTCAGCCAGGTCACGATCTCGCGGTCCGGGAGTTCGAGCCCCGCGTCGGGCTCTGGGCTGATGGCTCAGAGCCTGGAGCCTGTTTCCGATTCTGTGTCTCCCTCTCTCTCTGCCCCTCCCCCGTTCATGCTCTGTCTCTCTCTGTCCCAAAAATTTAAAAAAAAAAAAAAAAAAAAAAATTGAAAAAAAAAAAACCAAACCGCGTACCACTCGTGTACTTCCTCCATTAGCAAAAGCAGAGCAGGCAATGCTTCCCCGGCCACACTGTGGCAGATTGCTCATGTTTTGCTGCTATAGATTCACTAAGAAAAACATACAGTGTCTTCCCTTCCCATACCATCAAGGAGAGACTGGCAGAGGGTCCAGGTTTCTTTTAGGGGGTGACGTGCATGTGTGTCTGGAGGAGAAGTGAATGGAACTTTCCGTGCAGATCAAGGAGACTTTGCAGCCTGGAGGCCCTCCCTACCGAGGCTTGTGGTTTTTAAGGGTCATTATCAACATGGGGTCTGTGGCCTATTCCCAGCAGAGCCTCCAAGGAGGCCTGTTAAAAATGCAGATTCTAGGGCCTTCCAGACTTACTAGAGCTGGGAACCTGCATTTTAACAGCTCCTCAGGTGGTTCTTGGCCATTTCAAAGTTGAAAATAGACCTCCAAGCCCATTCTGGCCATCAGCAGGGTTATTCCAGCAGGACGAAGATGATGGCTTTGTGCCTGAACACTGATGGGAACTGTATTGTTAGGTTTAGCTATGGCTGTGACTGGATGACCCAAAATTAACAGTGACTGAAACCAGATAGAAGGACGTTTCTCTGTCCAAATCCAGAGGTTGGCCATCCAGGGCTGGTATGATGTCAGGATTTGGGCTCTTTCAATCTTTTTGCTCTGCTGCTGTATGGCTTCAACTCCTAAGGGCACCTCATGGTCTAAGGGGCATTTCCATTTCCAGTCATTAAATCCATACCCCGGACAGTAGAAATGAGGAGAGCCGAAGCAGGGCATGATACGTCCTTGAAAGACACCTTACCAAAGTGACACACACTCCTTCCCCTCCCGTCCAATGTACTGCCCAGAAGAAACTCAGGTGGTGCTGTCTTGCTGCAAGGGAGAGAGCGCTTTGTTCTAGGTAACCATGCACCTCATTAAAATTTTTTTAAATGTTATATATTTTCAAGAGAGAGGGAGAGAGACAGGGCGTGCACAGGGAGGGGCAGAGAGAGAAGGAGACACAGAATCCGAAGCAGGCTCCAGGCTCTGAGCTGGGCATGGAGCCTGCTTGGGATTCCCTTTCTCCCTCTCTGCCCCTACACCATTCGCGCGCTTTTTCTCTCAAAATAAATAAAATAAACTTAAAAAAAAAAAAAAGAAAGGCTCCACATTAAAAACAAATATTCACTTTTTATTCTATCCGGGGCTCTCAAAGGACTGGAGGTCCACCCACACTGGAGAGGTTGGATGTTCTTTACCTAGACTGATTCAGATGCTAATCTCTTCTTGAAACACCCTCGTGGACACATTCAGAAATAATGTTTTATCAGTTGTCTGGGCATCCCTTAGCCCAGTCAAGTCGACACATAAAATTAACCATCACACCAGTATAGCAGCGAACTGTAGGGAGTGTGTTTAATAGATATGACCTTTTTGAAGATCAGTCTGACATCACATATTAAGTGTGAGAAGTAAGGGAGAGGACTCATTTTCAGAAGTACCAAATAAAAGCCACGCTGTCTAGTTAACAGTAGGTTTATAACCTATTGGAAATATGTACAACCCCTCCCCCTCTCCACAATGGAGTCCTAAACCTTAGACACTTCACTTCCTGGTTTTTCTTTCCCTTTCTGTTTCATGGGCTTATTTTTGCAGGCTTTGCAATGAGCATGCGCCAAAGAACAAAGGGAGGAGGGACTGAAAGTCTCTGTCACCTCAGAGAATGTACCTTTGTTCCAATCAGGCTACTTTTTTTTTTTTTAAACGTTATTTATTTTTGAGACAGAGAGAGAGAGAGAGAGAGAGAGAGAGAGAGACAGAGACAGAGACAGAGCACGAACGGGGAGGGTCAGAGAGAGGGAGACACAGACTCTGAAACAGGCTCCAGGCTCTGAGCTGTCAGCACAGAGCCCGACGCGGGGCTCGAACTCACGGACAGCGAGATCATGCCCTGAGCCGAAATCATGCCCTGAGCCGAAGTCCGCCGCTTAACAGACTGAGCCACCCAGGCGCCCCTCAGACTACTTTTTGCCTTCCATGGGCATAGGCGACTTCCAGGTAAGGCTGTAACCTATGTAGTGCTCAGCCAATGAGGAACCAGGGGAGGGACTTACCTCTGTGGTGCTCAGCCAATGAGGAACCAGGGGAGGGACTTACACAGTAGGAGATAAATTATCTGCTGTAACTGCCCCAAGTGTGCCTATCCGTCAGACACCTGCTCTTAAGAGAACGTTGATTAAAGCCTCACTTCACTGTGCTCCGCCTCCCTCCTTTGATTGATTGGGTTGGTGGGCTTATTCCTCCCTTTAAGTATCTTCAAGATGTTCAAGCCCTTTGATCCTGTAACAATTCCAATGTCAGGAACCTAGCCCAAGGGCACAATTTCACAAAGCTTATCCACAAAGATTTCCACTGATTGTCCCTAATAGGGGAAAACAGGAGACAACCTAAGTGGCCAGAGTAGGGAAACCATCATCCTTCTGCTCATATTTCTGCCTCAGTGACTAAAACAGTCTGCCTTCTTGGGAAAGCATTGGGGGAACACACTCCTGCACTATATTCCACACTCAACACTCACAGGTGTGTGACTTATCTGATGGGTGAGAAATGGCCACACTCACTGCACAAGACTTGTCTGCTATCTGCCAGGACCACACAGGACGCAGTGCACCACGCTGTCTTGTGCATGCAGATGGCTGGGCCGTGTCTAACTCTGCAGGCCAGCCCTCCTCACATCAGATTTAAGGAAGAAAGCTGGGTTTTGGCTTCATTTTTATGCAGCACTTGAACATCTGGCTCCATCAGTATTAAGGTGGACAATGTATTTAAAAAAAAATTTTTTTGGGGGCGCCTGGGTGGCGCAGTCGGTTAAGCATCCGACTTCAGCCAGGTCACGATCCCGCGGTCCGTGGTTTCGAGCCCCGCGTCGGGCTCTGGGCTGATGGCTCAGAGCCTGGAGCCTGTTTCCAATTCTGTGTCTCCCTCTCTCTCTGCCCCTCCCCCGTTCATGCTCTGTCTCTCTCTGTCCCAAAAATAAATAAAAAACGTTGAAAAAAAAATTTAAAAAAAAAAAAAAATTTTTTTTAACGTTTATTTTTGAGAGAGACAGAGCACAAGTTGGGGAGGCGCAGAGAGAGAGAGGGAGACACAGAATCCAAAGCAGGCTGCAGGCTCTTGGCTGTCAGCACAGAGCCTAATGCATGGCTCAAAGTCACAAAAGGTGAGATCATGACCTGAGCTTAAGTTGGAGGCTTAATCGACTGAGCCACCCAGGTGCCCCAATGGACAATGTATTTGAATTCCCATCGGGCACTTGTCCTTCACAGAACAGTGACGACGAGTGTTGTGTTCACCCCAGTGGTGTGCATGTCAACCTGTGGTTCACTGAGAGGTGTCAAAAGAGGGGATCCTGGAAACTATAGTGTCAGAAGGCAGGATGGGGCCTTTAGAAGCGGCCACAGGAGCAGGGTGAACAGGCTTTATAACACAAGTGGGCCAGCCTGGCCAACTATGGTGCAATTGGAGGGTGCCATTTGATGCTTTAACTGGCATCATCCAGCCCTGGCCATATGGCCCTCTGTGACTGACCTATACAAGCAGAGCTTGGACACTGGATTTGCAGAAAGAGCCTGATGAGACAGGTATTGAGTTACTGGAGTTTTTCCCCTGCATCACGTGAAACAGATTCACAGGGGGAAAACTCAGATCCACAAAAGCATCTGCTCACCAATTATAACTCAGTTTCTGTAAAGCCATTATTTCGAACTCCGTGGCTCCTTCGGTCCCTGAGGTTTCCGTTGCATTTCTGGAACACTGGGACTTATGTGGTGGTGAGGAATGGAGGGGTAGGGAGCATTTGGTCCCTGGTCCTAAGTCCACACAGGTGACCAGAGACATCCACGGTCTCTGTCTACATGGCTCCATTCTGATTTGGTGGTTATCTCCAAGTGCTGAACTTTTGTTGTGTCTAGACCGATTGGAAAGGTGGGGGAAGTACGTCTGCCCATTCTGAAGTAGTATCTATATAGTGCTACGGTTAATCCGCCTGAGTTTTACCCTGACCGAGGAGAATCTTGACAACGGCCACAGCCTGACCTGCACCTTGGGAAAACAAACCAAAAAGAATCTCTTCGTTTCTGCCTCCCTTTCCCCACATCCCATCCAGTGTGCGCTGAAGTGGCTGCCTAGGACGGGGGGTCTGTGTTGCCCAGTGTACTGGGTCTGGGATAACTGCAGTAGCACTGGATTTACTTGAGTTTTCCAAGTTCTGTGGGCATGGGCCTGGTAATAGGATACTGCTTGTCCCATTGGCTCTTTGAAATAGTGGCACATAGAAGAAATTATGGGCTGGATCAATTTGCTTAAGGAGTAACACCAGTTCTAATGAGCCCCGAGGCATCGGCTTCTGTAGAAAACCCAGCCTCCTGATTGAGATACTTCTCAGTAAGACAGGTAAGGTCAAGAAACTAGGGAGGGAAGAATTTTGGATTTGAATTGTTGGCTTTTCATTTAGGTGATTTCATGTCTGGACTTCTATAATATAATTCTTGTTGATAATCTAATTACTAGAGGGGGTTTTGCCAAAATCAGAAAATGTTTATATTGCTGACATTTGGGGAATATTTTATGCTATTATTTAGGCTTATTGTAAAACATGGTGTCTTTCAAACCTTTTTCTTTTTAAAATTGTTTCAGTGTTTATTTTCGAGAGAGAAAGAGAGAGAGAGAGAGAGAGAGAGAGAGATCGATCATGAGCCAGGGAGGGGCAGAGAGAGAGGGAGACACAGAATCAGAAGCAGGCTCCAGGCTCTGAGATGTCAGCACAGAGTCCAAAGCGGGGCTCGAACCCACGGAGTGGGCCGTGAGACCACGACCTGAGGTGAAGTCTGACTCTTAACCAACTGAGCCACCCAGGCATTCCTCAAATCTTTTTCTTAAACTACAGCGTGCAGCAGGGAAATGCATTACATATCACGGCCCTGCAACTGAAGCAAAATTTTTACAGAAAAGCCACATCTCAGCCTGGGGTTCTCATGAAAGCAGAGCCTGTGACAAAGGCTTGTGCGTAGGCAGTCTATTTGGAAAGTGACACTAGGGAAGAGTGGGCAGCAATGGAGCAAAACCGAGAAGAGCCAATTCAGGCATGCGCTACTGAGCTCACCATTGCCATGGTGACCGCAGCTCAATCTCCCAGGGCCTCCTGAGGAGCTCCCGAAAATGAAGCTCACAATTGCTTCTTTGGGGGACGGACGCCTGCCCCACATGGAGCTCCATGGCGTCCTCTGGGGGTTGACCTCCCCTCTCTCCAGGGTGCACTGTCAAGGGGCACCTGTGGCTGATCAAAGGGGCATCAGTGGCTGGAATAAGGCGTGGAACCAAGCAGATCTGAAGTGGCCATTAGAGGTATTCAATTAAGATACTTATCCTTCCTAAGTGCAATACCGTATCCTACACACACACACACACAGTCTCTCTCTCCCTCTCTCTTTCTAGTTGAGGCCCACTAACCAGTAGTTCTCCAAGTGTGGTCTGGAGACTCTGTTTCAGGGGGTCCATGAGGTCAAAACCAATTTCATAAAACCATTAAGATGCTATTTGTCTTTTCCACTCTCATTCTCTCACAAGCGTGCAGTGGTTTTCCAGAAGCTCTGTGACATGTGGTATTGGAACAGACTGAATACAGAAGCAGATAGGAGAACCCAGCTGTCTTCCATTAAGCCAGATATTTAAAGTGATTTGCAAAAATGTGAAACAATTCCACTCATTTCACGAAGTTTCTTTTAGGAAAATATAGTTGTTTTTCATAAAATGTTATTTAAACATGTCAAAATGTAATGGGTATATTATTTATAAACAAATATTTTAAAAATTCCTATGTTAATTTCTAAATATAATCCACCTACACAAAAGCTCTTTGGGAACACTCTTTATGAATATAAAGGGGTCCTGAGGTTTAAAAAAAAATGGTGAGAACTGCTGCACTAAACCAAGACCCTGGAAAGAACTGCATCCCATAATCTAAGAAAAAGCGACATACGGACAAAATGTCTTATAAAGTGTAAGAACAGCAGGGCTGGGAAACAGAATGAAAAGTTAATAGGGGGCTGGAGGCGAGGTGGGGTACTGCAGTTAATGAAGGGCCTTTTCTCACCCATTTCAACACCTTCATAGGCCTATCATTGGCCTGAGGGGAATGCAAAGGAGTGATGCTGATCCGGGCAGGAGTCTCACAAAGGTGGGAGGGCCGCTCCCACACTGCCTGTTCTTTCAAAGCTAACACCACTCCCTGGTTGACCACAGGCTCAGTTAAATCCAATGAATTAAGGCAGGAAGTTCTCAATCCTGGCTGCATGTTTTAAGTGTCCGGTTGTCATTAAAAACTACCCCTGCTTGGGTCCCACTCCAGACCAATGAATTAAAATTTCTGGGGATGAGGCATCAGCACTGTTCTTTACCTTTTTATTGATGTGTAAGTTACTTCTTGGTTGAAGGGACGGGTGAAACAGGTGTAGGGGATGAAGAACTTCTAACTTACAAACTTCTCATAAAATAAGCCACAGGGATGTAATATACAGCATAGGGAATACAGTCGATAATACTGTAATAACTTTATATGGTGACCTACTGTGGTGGGCATTTTGTAATGTACAAAACTATCCAATTACTAACTTGTACACCTGAAACGAATACAACATTATATATAAACCATAATTCAATTTTAAAAAGCATTAAGTCAAATGATATTAACACAATGATTGTTATACCCAAGTAACTACAACCCATATCAAGGTGCGGGGCATTTTCAACAACCCCCCCCCCCCCCCCCCCCCCCGGCAGGTTCCCTCATGGCTCTGCTAGTTAATATCACCATTCCAATATTTATCACCAGAGTAGTTTTTCCTGATTTTGAATTTCATGTAAATGAAAACATGTAGTATATATTCTTTTACGTCTGTTTTTTCCCCCCGACATATATCTGTGATATTCATTCCTGTTGTTAGATAAAGCAGTGATTCATTGTACGGCTGTAGGGTTTTTCAATGTATAAACAGATCACCATTTATTTACCATTCTATCCTGGATGGACCTGACTGGTCCTCTTAAACTGCTCTTAAATGTGGTGAGATGCTCTTACCATAAAAATACAGGAAATGGGACAAACAACAGAACAGAAATAGCAGACTCCTGTCATCCATCTCGTGCTCATTGGGCAGGGATACTGTCCTTGAAATGGAAGTCCTAGTTTTCTCAACTATTTAAAATTAATAGTTTCTTTTTTTTTCATTTTACAGAAGGTATAGGTAAATCTGCACAAAAATGGGTAGCTCCACCTCTATGTAGAGATTTAGTGTGTTCAAAGTTAGGCCTTGAATGCTTGCTAAGACTGGCCAATTGTGAGTATACTCTTACAAAGTTATACATGGTTTGTTTTTTAAACTTTAAGCTTCTTAATCTCACGTGGACGCAAACAGATGTTCACAAGGTGGCATCGGTCCAAGTAACTCATGTACCAAATTCTCCAACCCCCTCACCTACACTTCCCCAAATACTGTCTGATTTGGCAAAAGGTAGAACCATCTACTCATTGATCCAAAAGAACCCAGGAGGGGCCCTTGATCACAACTTGTCTCAGCAGCTTGCCTACCCCGCACAGTCAGTCAGCTGCGTCTCCGACAAAGGCTGCAGAGTGACTCCTCCCCAGCTCCACCGCCACCACTCTGCTCCATACTCTTGCCCCCTCCCGGACTCTCCCTCCTGAATCCATCCTCTATCCACCAGCCTGAGCGACTTTTTAAAAACATACATCAGGCCAGGTCATGCCTTCCCTTAAAGCCTCCCGATCGCTCAGTGTCTAAAGGGTTCCAACTCCTCACACGGACCCTTAAGTCCAGACTTCCTACACTGGCCCACAAAGCCCACTGCCGTGTTGCTGGCCTCTCCGGGCTCCCCCGACCACACCCCCTGGCACAGAGCACTCTAGGCCCCCTGCTGGCCTTCTGTCCTCAGGACAGGCTGAGCTCCTTCTCACCTGGAGGCCTCTGCCCTGGCTGCTTCACACCTGCAAGGTCTCCCTTGTCTCTGATCCTTCTGTTGGGCTCCTGTTTTTGCTAATCAAATTTCAGTCTCAACTGCCTCTCTCTGAGCAGCCTTCCCTGACCCAATCTAAAGTAGTCACCCCTTTACTTTCTAGAACATTATATTATTTTAATTCTCTGCATAGCACTCATCACAAATATTTTATTTGCTTAGTCTGTCTCAATCTGCCTCTAAAATGTCGGCTCTTTCAGAGAGAATCTTTTCATCGCTACATCTAGAAAAATACCTGGTATGTTGGAAGTACTCCACAAATGTTTCTTTGTGTCTTAGACACAAATGTGATGGCAAGAACATACAAATTAAATGTACCCTTCTCCCAAATCAGAGTTCGAATTCTGGGCCTCCAAGAACAAACAGCAGGAAGGACATAATTGCCATTTAAAAATTGCAGCATGAGGGGCGCCTGTGTGGCTCAGTTGGTTAACTGGCCGACTTTGGATCGTGTCATGATCTCACGGTTCGTGAGTTTGAGCCCCACATCGGGCTCTCTGCTGACAGCTTGGAGCCTGGAGCCTGCTTTTGATTCTGTGTCTCCTCTCGGCCCCTGCCCTGCTTGCAGTCTCTATCTCTCTCTCAAAAATAAGTAAACATTAAAAAAAAATTAAAAAAGAATTACAGCATAAATGTCTCTCTGGAGGGATTTCTTGATTTTACGGATACTTATGTTTCAAAAAGTCTGGTATGTGGTAATGCAGTATTTATTTATTTTGTCCATTAATAACTAATACTTGAGAACATCTACATTTTTTTAATGTTTATTTATTTTTGAGAGAGAGAGAGCGTGTGTGCACGTACAAGACGGGGAGGGGCAGAGAGAGGGGGAGAAAGAGTATCTGAAGTGGGCTCTGTGCTGATAGCAGACAGCCCAATGTGGGGCTCGAACTCACGAACTGTGAGATCATGATCTGAGCTGAACTCAGATGCTTAACCGACTGAGCTACCCAGGCGCCCCAAGAATATTTACAATATTAACGGAACTTTATCTAAAACAGGCTCAACTTATTTTTTTACATTTCAATATCATGTTTTAACAAGAGAGTGAAAATAATTATGGTCAAAATTATTACATCAAAAACTTTTATAATAAACGCTTGTTGTTAGTCTACATACAATTTAGTTTTGGGTGTGATGTTCTTTGGCTGCAAGAAAGAACATTTGGTTTACTTCACTAATAGGAATATCTCTTAATGCCGGGATGGCCTCTTCTTGGTAATTCTTCCGCTGTTGATTTTTAGCATAGTTATCTGTAAGAAGAGGACAAAAAGCTATGCTTACCTAAGTAATTTCTTCTACGGTTTCTGTGGTTTATGGAGATCCACCACATAGTTTACTGAGCTAATATCTGCATAATAATAAATACCGTGTTAACATAATTAAGACTACTTGAATGCTCTCTTTAAAACAAATGTCCCAACTGGAATAAAAATCAGGAAAGTCCTTTCTATATCTAACTAGGGTAAGAAATTAATATTTCATTCAACTGTACAGTGATGATTAAAGTCCCACTTGCACACTTCTCATAGGGACAGAATTAGACGGAGGCTTGGAAAACAGATTTAACCCAATATCCCCAAACTATTAAATCATTCATGCAAACTTAACAACATCCCCTTTGTACAAATTGTCTATTTGCGGTAATTCCAGGCAAGAATTCAGGAAATACAGTAGGTTCTCAGAAAAGAAATATAAAAATACTGTAACTGGTTCAAAATATATTGTAGAGACTCATGAAACAAAAGCTTTGAAAAGTTAAAAAAAAATCATACCAAGCAATATGGTGTGATTAATACCATAAGTATAATAAAAAATACTTCACTTCTTACAATCTGAGCAAGCTCAGGAATTTACTTTGATCGTTAGACTTAAGGGAATTTAAAAAAACTACAGAAACATGCTGTGGCTCTTTATCTACAGAACTGGGGTCAGATGGACACAAGGGACCTGAGAAGGGGGCACACTGTCACATTGCTCTCCTAGACAAGGTCTGCATGGAACGATTTGCCTGCCTTGATCAACACTGCCTGTTTAGGATAAAATTTGTTTTTCTCAGGCACAGTTGCTAAGGAACATATTATGTACTTGTGGTCTTTATGGGAAAATACACATGCTATAAACAGCAGATTTAGAATTTATTTCTGCCATGTAAACATCTCCTCTGGTATTTATTTCTCCCAGGTTCTTTTTACTGGGCCAGTGTGTGTCACCTACTGTAGCCTATTCTCGGTTGCTTTTCTTGATAAAACTGCTGACCCTTTCTCTTCCATTCCCCCACACTTCCCTCTGAGGTACGTTTACCTGTGATCGTATGAATGGAGTTGAGTGGAGAGGTACTCATCATGTTTATTCCAAACAAGAGTACATAACCGATTACTATAGTAATGAGGAGGTAGACGGGCAATGCAATCGCCCAATACCTGCAGAAGAAAATATTAAAGTAGGTAACTGCCTAAAAAGTCATCATTCTCAAGAGTCCATCACCAAGGTAACATGCTTTTTGAACTTAATTTTATTTTTGATTAAAGTAGTATATAAAAGACAAATCGTTCTACAAGGTCTCATGATGAAAAGCTGCAATCCTGTATCATTCCATACCATAGCAACATGGAAAAAATGGAAACTAAGTCAGTTACCACTCACCTACCTGCAATCCATTTCCTCAAACTCTGTTGATACTTCTTACCTGCTATCCCATTATTTGTTCCCATGGGTTTATACCTTAAAATGTTTTTTTCTATAGTGTTATCTGAGCAAGATGTCAGGAGGAAATGGAGATAATGATGTGTGTCCACCTCACCATTTTTTTGTTTTTTTTTGTTTTTTTTGTTTTTTTTTAATTTTTTTTTCAACGTTTTTTATTTATTTTTGGGACAGAGAGAGACAGAGCATGAACGGGGGAGGGGCAGAGAGAGAGGGAGACACAGAATCGGAAACAGGCTCCAGGCTCTGAGCCATCAGCCCAGAGCCTGACGCGGGGCTCGAACTCACGGACCGCGAGATCGTGACCTGGCTGAAGTCGGACGCTTAACCGACTGCGCCACCCAGGCGCCCCTCACCATTTTTAATTAAAGGTGTATCAATGATGTCCTTTAAAAAGCTTTAGATTTCTATATGGCTTTTTATGGATCTTAAAAGAATAAATATTTAAGATTTGGGAAGTCTAAAGGAAAAACTATGATCCTGAGAAACCGCATTAATACATTTTTATTTAAGAAAATCATTAAACTTACTTTTGAGGCCAGTAGGTTAAGCCTAAGGAGTTTAGCCAAGTTTCAGGAATAAAAGCCCACACAAGATATAGTACTGCAGAAAAGGGGAACAAAAAGAAAAAAGAGAAGTTAGTAAGGCATGTATCTAATCTATCAAGGTTTAGATAACACAAAACCTCCTTTGAAGGTTCCCTGATCACCTCAAAAATGACTTTTCTTTCCCTTCAGTCTTCTAGCTCCTTATCTGTATCATTCCTATGATACTTACAACAAGTTAAAGTAGTATATTTCCATTGCTGTGAAATGGATCTCTAGAACTTTACCATCTTGCAAATCTAAAACTCTATACTCATTAAGCTACTCTTCCCCCCCCCCCCATTAGTCTTTTTTGTTTTAAAACATGTCTTAAGTCTTATACTATATTTTAAGCAATGTAAGGTCAGAAATCACTTTTTATTTATTTATTTTTTATTTTTTTAATATATGAAATTTATTGTCAAATTGGTTTCCATCAGAAATCACTTTTTAAAAAAAATTTTTTTTTCAACGTTTATTTATTTTTGGGACAGAGAGAGACAGAGCATGAACAGGGGAGGGGCAGAGAGAGAAGGAGACACAGAATCGGAAACAGGCTCCAGGCTCCGAGCCATCAGCCCAGAGCCTGACGCGGGGCTCGAACTCACGGACCCTGAGATCGTGACCTGGCCGAAGTCGGACGCTTAACCAACTGCGCCACCCAGGCGCCCCCAGAAATCACTTTTTAAAAAAATGTTTATTTATTCTGAGAGAGAGCACATGTGTCTGAGGGAGGGAGGGAGGGGCAGAGAGAGAGGAGAAAGATAATCCTAAGCAGGATCCATGGGGTCAGCACAGAGCCCAACGCAGAGCCCAATGTTGGGCTTAGTCCCATCCATCAACAGTGACATCAAGAGTCAGTTGATGAGCTGAAATCAAGAGTCAGTTGCTTAACCGACTGAGCCACCCAGGCTCCCCAGGATATAAATCACATCTTAGCTGTTACTGTGATCCTTACAGAACCTAGCAACTTGCCTTATATACAGTAGCTGTTCAATACTTCGTCCCCACAGGGTTGAAATGATTACAGACACTTGTTGCTCAAAGGTGAACGTATCTACTACCCTTGTTTGCACCCACTGCCTGTTGGGCTTCTGCCTCATCTCCCAGAATACAATCTTATTTCCCTCAAGTGGAGTCTTTGTGGCACCCTTTACTGTTGTTAATATGTAAAAACAACAGTCAACCTCCAAGTGCTCACTGTTGGCTAAGCATTTTACATGTAGTATTTAATTTAATCCTTAAAACAATCCTATGTGTGTATGTCATTTTTACAGCTGAGTAAATGAAATCTTAGAAATGTTACATCATCTGCCCAAGGTAAGGGGCAGAGGTAAAATTCAAACTATCAGTATCAATGATGATGAGTCATATTCTATATCAGGAGCATGAGAAACGGTGGTGAACCCAAAAGACATGGCCTCTGTCCTCCCCGAGCATAAAATTGGGGGGGGGGGGACAGAGAGAAGTAAATTGATATTTTCACTGCACTGTGATTAAGTGGTATGAGTAATAAAAGACATAAGAACATATGAGGACCTTAGCCCACACTAGTGCTGATGGAGATGATGTTAGTGGTCAGGAAAGATTTCCTGGAAGAAATGACTAAACTGGGGCCTAAATAATGAGTAGTGGATTAGCCAGATTAAAGATACATATAATTGGGACCTGCAGATGAGGAAGGAAGGAAATATGAGAAAACGATGTTCCCTGCCATGATCCACAGAGAGAGCATGAAGGATCTGGTGAGGCATTTAGTGTGGCTGGATGGTAGAGGGAAAAGATGGCAAGGGACCAGCTTGAAGCTTGTGATGGCTTTTAAGACTGAAGAAATGCAGGGGCGCCTGGGTGGTTCAGTCGGTTAAGCATCTGACTTCAGCTCAGGTCATGATCTCATGGTTAGTGAGTTCGAGCCTGGTGTCTGGCTCTGTGCTGACAGCCTGGAGCCTGCTTCGGATTCTGTGTCTCCTTCTCTCTCTCTGCCCCTCCCCAACTTGTGCTCTGTCTCTCGAAAATAAATAAATGTAAAAAAAAAAATTAAAAACAAAACAAAACAAAAAAACAAACTAGTGTATGAGACAGAAATGAGTCAAACGTAGTGGCAGGAACTTCCCATACAGTATCTTGTCTGACTCTTTCCAAATCCTTTGAGGTGCATGCTATTATTATTCATAAGCCACAGACAGAAAAATCAAAGCACAGGGAATTTAAGTAACTTGCCTAAGCTGGACTGTGAACCCATGCAGTGTGTTCATACTATGCTTTCAGGCAGCAGCAAGAGCATTAGTTAAAACGGAAGTGAAGAGGAATGTGATGCTTCTGGGGGAAACTAAGGAGTTTAGAGTACGTACGGCATAAAACATAAGGCTGTGAGTGCTGAGAGATAAAGCCGGAAAAGTGAACAGGTCCCAGATCATGAAATATGTTGTACAAGGAACTTGGACTTCATGCTCTAGGCAATGAGGACAGCTGGAGATACATATACATACACGTATATATATACACACGTGTATGTATATATGTATGTATACATATGTATATATATGTATACGTATATATGTATATACGTGTATATATATATGTATTTTTTGCTTTCAAGATCTAGCAAACTATGAAGACAAATAACCATTTACACTCCAACCAGAGGTTTCAAGTAGAGGAGTTGGGTCTGCGTCCCAAATGAGTCACTGTGATGGTTGTGTGTGTGGGATCTATCTGTGGAAGAGCAGAGGCAGTAGAAAGCCCCACCAGATTCAGCGGCAGGAGCAGATGAATGAGTTGGGAGAAGAAAAAGTGCAAGTGAAGAACGACTCCGGGTTTTTCGAGTGGGTGTCTAGTAATTTCAAGGCTGAGAACACGTGAGCAGTCATTCTCCACACAGCAATGAGTGATCTTCCAAAGATATAAATCTGACCATATTGCTTGCCTGCTCAAACCCTTAGAATAAATTAAGTGCCTTTAGAATAAAATTCAAACTCCTTTCTTGCAAGGACTTCAACATTCTGCTCATTCTCCAATGTCTAGTCCTGCTGCGCCATGCTCCTGCTCCAGGCGGAGTCTCAGGGCCCTTGCACTGACAGTGAGTGCAGTGATTGCTGTCTGCCTGGAATGTTCTTCATTTGATTCTTTCAATGGATGTTTCCTTCTCTTCCATTCATTTCTTGGCTCAAATACCCTCTTTTTAAATGAGGCGTTTTCCATCACTTGCTGTTCCAGCTGTGTGCCACCCACCACCGCCTCCTGACTCCTATCATTTCCCTTTATTTCCTTCTAAGTTACTATCAAAATCTATAATTATTGTTATGGAACCAAGGTTTATATCTCCCTCAAATTCATATGTTGAAGTTAGAATCCCCAATGTGGAGGTATTTGGAGGCAGGGCCTTTGGGAGGTAGTTAGGTTTAGAAAAGGTCATGAGGGTGGGGCCCCATGCTGGGATTAGTGTCCTTGTAAGGAAAGTAAGAGACCAGAGCTTCCACTTGCTCTCTTGCCACTCTGTGAGGACACATCAAGAAGGTGGCTGTCTGTAAGCCAGGAGGAGGGCCTTCACCAAGAACCACCCATGCTGTTACCCTGATCTTGCACCTCCCAGCTTCCAGAACCGGAAGAAATGTTGATTGTTTAAGCCTCCAGTCTATGGAATTGTTACAGTGGCCTAAGCAGACTAAGAAAATTGCTTGTTTTCAATTCAGTAAATATTTAAATGTAGAGAGGATCATGTAACCCCTTTGTACAATACCTTCTTTTATCATAACTGCTGGGTACAGCCTCTGACCTCTGTCCTATTACTTTCTACCTCATTTTCTCAGGCTTCAAGCCTACACCTCCATCGGTTCCTCAAACTCATAGGCACGTTCTTCTAAATGCTTCTGGTACTGGCTGTTCTCTGTCTGACTTTTTCCCCTGACTGCCCCACAGCCAACTCGCACTTTTCACGTCTGTGCTTAAATCACATCTCTTAGGGAGGTGCTTCCAGATTGCTGTATTTAAAACAACAACCTCCTCCCATTAACCTTAGCCTCCTTTCTTGCTTCATTTTCCCCCATGGTACACGTTATCATCTGACATCAAATATGTGGTACTTACTTACTTTGTCCACTGGCTATCTCCCCATACTAGAATGAAAACCCTAGGAGAGCAGGTAAGTTTTGAATGTTTTGCTCCTCCTTTGCCTATCACAGTGCCTGGCATCTGGTAAGTACTCAAAAATTTGTAGCATTACTTTTTGGTTGTGGGCTGTAGCGATTTCTTACTAGATAGGTCTCCTGAGGCAAGAGAAACAAAAGCAAAAATAAACTACCGGGACCTCATCAAGATAAAAAGCTTCTGCACAGCGAAGGAAACAATCAACAAAACTCATAACGCAATCTATGAAATGGGAGAAGATAATCACAAATGACGTATCTGATAATGGGTTAGTAGTGAAAATATATAAAGAACTTATCAAACTCAACACCCATAAAACAAACAATCCAGTCAGAAAAATGGGCAGAAGAATGGACATTTTTCCAAAGACGACATACAGATGGCTAACAGATACATGAAAAGATGTCCAACGTGGCCCATCATCAAGGAAATACAAATCAAAACTAAAATGAGATACCACCTCACACCGTCAAAATGGCTAAAATGAATTAAAGAAAACAAGCAATACTAGCGAGGGTGTGGCCCTTATACTGTTGGGAATGCCACCTGGTGCAGCCACTCTGAAAAACCCATATGGAGGTTCCTCAAAAAATTAAAAGTAGTGGGTATTATTGGATTTAGGTCTTAAAGTCATTGCCTTTATTTATTTGTATAGTGTGTAATCTTTCTAATACTAAAACAGGGATTTAAAAAAAAATTTTTTTTTCAACGTTTTTATTTATTTTTGGGACAGAGAGAGACAGAGCATGAACGGGGGAGGGGCAGAGAGAGAGGGAGACACAGAATCGGAAACAGGCTCCAGGCTCCGAGCCATCAGCCCAGAGCCTGACGCGGGGTTCGAACTCACGGACCGCGAGATCGTGACCTGGCTGAAGTCGGACGCTTAATCGACTGTGCCACCTAGGCACCCCTAAAACAGGGATTTTTAAAAATGATGTTGTTGATGATAATAGTAACAGCAGCTAACACTTAAGTAATTATGTTCCTATACGTTAACTGCTTTGCATAAATCACAGCAATTAATCCTCACAAGACCCGTGAGAGGCAGCAGGGTGAAGCCGACCCAGTGTCTGGGTTCAAATTCCAAGCTGTATCATTTACAGGGTATATTAGCTTGAACACATTACTAAAACCCTGGGCCTCAGGACTGTCGTAAAATGAGGACAGTAATAGTAAGATCTACTTCACAGGACTGTCTTGCACGCAATAAACATTCAGTAAACTTGACCACCACCTTTTCACAGATGAAGAATCTGAAAGTCCAAGAGGTTAAGCAAATGGTCTCAGGTGACACAGCTCATCTCTACAGGAGTCACGATTTGAACTCAAGTTAGAACATCTTTACTCCGTACGCTACCCTAGCCAAAAGCATGGCTGGCTGTACTGATGCAGTTAAGGTTCAGAAACACCACCACTCCCTCACCTCCCTGGTTTCTACAAAATTCCAAGATGTTGGATGGGGACACCCAATTTTCTCTCAGGTTTTCCTCACAATTCCCGCATCCTTTTTTTTTTCTTAAAAAAAAATTTTTTTTGGGGCGCCTGGGTGGCGCAGTCGGTTAAGCGTCCGACTTCAGCCAGGTCACGATCTCGCGGTCCGGGAGTTCGAGCCCCGCGTCGGGCTCTGGGCTGATGGCTCAGAGCCTGGAGCCTGTTTCCGATTCTGTGTCTCCCTCTCTCTCTGCCCCTCCCCCGTTCATGCTCTGTCTCTCTCTGTCCCAAAAATAAACGTTGAAAAAAAAAAAAAATTTAAAAAAAAAAAAATTTTTTTTAAGTTTGAGACAGCACAAGTGGGGGAGAGGCAGAGAGGAGAGAGGGAGAGGGAGGGGGAGGGGGAGGGGGAGAGGGGGGAGAGGGGGAGAGGGAGAGGGAGAGAAAGAAAGAGAGAGAGAGAGAGAGAGAGAGAGAGAGAGAGAGAATCCTAAGCCAGTTCTGTCAGCGCAGAGGCGGATGCGGAGCTCAAACCCAGGAAACCGCTACTAGATCATGACCCGAGCCAAACCCAAGAGTCAGATGCTTTACTGTCTGAGCCACCGAGGCATCCCCCCACATCCTTTAGAGGAGAGATGTGGGTCCTGCTGTGTGACCGTGGGCACATTAGTGTCTCAATGAGCATCAGTTTTCTTGTCTGGAAAACCGGATCCTCCCCAGGGACTGAGCCAGATCCAGGATGTGAAGCACCCATGGCTTCTCTGGCCTAATTCTCTTCACTTCCTAGCTCCCACAGGCTGCACCCGCACCAAATTACTCACTCTACACCCTTCATTCAAAACCTTCCCACGTCTAGGGGCGCCTGAGTGGCTCAGTGGGTTAAGCGTCCCACTTTGGCTCAGGTCATGATCTTGCGGTTTGTGAGTTCGATCCCCGCGTCAGACTCTGGGCTGATGGCCCAGAGCCTGGAGCCTGCTTGGGATTCTGTGTCTCCCTCTCTGCCCCTCCCCTACTCATGCTCTGTCTCTCTCAATAATAAATTAACGTTAAAAAAAACCAAAAAGTAAACCTTCCCACGTCTTGCTTATTGGTTATTGTCGGGGAGAAAGCTGACCCTGATTTCCCAGGTTGATTTCATGTCGCTCTACTGGGTTCCCATGGCTCTTTTCACACTCTTAATTGTAAATTTACTTGTCTGCCTTGTCCAGAAGACTATGACCACTGGGACCAGGTTTTATCCACTTTGCAGTCCTGTCTGGTGCTATATAAATATTTGTTGAGTTAAACTATTTACGCTGGTGCCTGGCATACACAACACCAAACACAACTTCCCTTCGGGTTTTCTTAAAGACATAGGTAGAAAGAATCACAGTTCAGATGGGCCCATTCTAAGAACAAATGCAGTAATTTCCTTGTCCTTGAACACCAGAAAAAGGCCCTGGCCATCAAAGTACTCACTGAAGCCAAACTGGGAGCTTAAGAAAAGAACAAAGCCATAAATCGCTCTTTCTGGTAATGGCGACGGTGAATTTTCCACCATTTTCCCTGTGGCTTTGGACAATCTGTAGGAAAGAAACACAATCATCGTCAGTGATTTACTCCCCTTCGTCACTGGTCTGTCGTAGCCTCATTGCTTTGCTATGGGCACAGCCTCTGCAGTTTTTTCCCCTAGCCTAAACCACTGCACGCGGCCAACGTGCGGACACACCTCCCAACACACACCGCTTGCACGCGCGCACAAGCCCCCGGACCTCGCGTGCGCGCGCACACCCTGCAGCTGAGGGGGAGGGAGCGCAGAGGAGGGACAGACGCCGCTCCAGCCCATCAGGCTTCGCTGCCCTGCGGAAGGGCAGGGCAGGGCCGGGCCGGGCTCCTCCCCAGGTTTGGGCCCCGGCACCCCCCGGGACCGGACCCTGTCCTCTCGGAGGAGCTTCTCGTTTCTCATTCGAGGCTAGGGGTGGGGGGTGGAAGGGGGGTTGGCCCTCGACCTTGGGTCCTTGAAGCGTCCACTCAGACCCCTCCCGACAGCTCGACCACCTCAGCTTCGAGTCCCCTGCGCAAGCGCTGTCCGGGAAGCCTCGGGGGGGGGGGGGTGCGAAAGAAGAAAAACTGATGGAAAGGCCGGGTCGCGATGGCGCTCCCCCCCCACGCCTCCCCCCACCCCAGGCGCAAGCGCACCGCGACCCTCGCCGGCTTGCAGCAAGCCCGCACTGGGGGAAGCTAGATCGCTCCGCTCGCCGCCGCGGAAGCGGGGGCGGGGGGGCACGGTTACGCATGCGCGCTGCTGCCCACGTGATACGCCCGCCGCCTGCGCCGCCGCCCGCTCCCGCCCGCCCGCTGGCTGACGTGGAGGGCCCGAGGTGGCGGCGTCGGCGGCGGCCCGCGTCCGAGGCTCGCGGGCGGCGGGCCCCGGTGAGTGCACATCTGGCGCGCGGCGGGGCTCCCGGATGTGTCACCTTGTCGCGCTGCAGCCGAGATGCCCGGGGAGAGGGGCCCTCCACACCCCCTCCGTGGGTGTGTGGTGAGTGTGGGTGTGTGTGCGTCGCCCCGCGTCGCTAGCTGTGGTGCCCGTGGTGTGTCTGCGTGGGTCGGGGTGCCGGTGCGCTGGGGGTGTGGCCGCCTTTTTCGGCCCCAGTGGGTGTGTCCCCTTTGTCTTATGGTCCCCTTCTGCAAGCTTGGGCCCCTCCGGGCGTCTGTGCGAGGGTGGGAGTAGCCCCTTTGTGTGCGCATCCCCTGCCGCCCGCGCACTCTCGTCTGGAGGGTGACATCCCTGATAGGCGAGGGGTCCTTCGGCCCGGGCGTGCGAGCACGCGCCTGTGTGTCCACTCTCGGCTTCTTTGTGTCGCGACCGTTCTTCTTGGCGTGGGCGCCTGTGGCCCGTGTGGGTGGCCCCTCGTTGTGTCACCGCCCCTCTCCGGGGGGTGCGCGTCCACTCCTCGCGTGGCCGCGCGTTCTGCAGTCGTGACCCTGTCCTGGGGCATCTCCCGTCCAGGTGTGCGTCTTATCGTGTACCCGCCCGCGTGTCGCGCCCGGATCCTGTCGAATGTATGATTCCCCCTTGTGCGCGTTTTCGTTCGCGAGTGTTCGTGAACGTTCGTGCACGCTCCATCCTCTGTGTTTTGTGTGCCTTACGTCTGCGCCACCTGCTTTCGTGAGAATGGCAGTCGAGTCCGGGGGTGGTGGCCTCCTTCCCTGGAAGGGACCAGGGACGGGAGACGCTCCCCCCTCCCTTCTTTTGGAAGCATCCTCCCACCCCCAACGCTGGTGGGAAGAGGGGAGACGGCAGCGGGTCTGGCCAGCTGCTCTATAGTGTTGACAAGTGTGGCCTGTCGAACCAGCCTATTCTGGGGATGGAATAAGGGGGGAGCCAAGGGCCCCAAATCGAGCCTAGGCGTAGGCGAATTTTGGCTGGTACCCGTGCAGAGTGCCTTTTCCAGAAGCGCCCTAGACACCCAAAGCCCTTCAACTGCAGACTCCTTCCAAAATATACGTACACGCCAGCTGGGTAAATATATTTTAGCTGTTCCTGGGCATTCTTGATCATACTTAACGGTTCGTATAGTGTTTTATGGCGTTCACATAAATTGTCACTTGATTCTGCCCAACACCCTGGCGAGGGGAGTCAAGGTAGACGTCTTACAGATTTTACTCCTCCCTTGGGAGCAGTTTCCTTATAGTTACAGCTTCAGTTAGGACATTTTTTTATTGCAAGAAATTTGCATTTTATCCTGAGCGAAATGGGATTTATTACAAGGATACCCAGGGAAAGAGACTTCAAACCCGTTAAAGACCCTACCTTCTACGCCTCCTCTTGCTCAAAGGTTCGTGCTCTGCGCTCAAAGGCTGTGTTTTGGTGTCTGTTTATTTCTGTTCATTTGTTCAGTTTTCTTACCTTTGCCTAATCTCCCTTTTTCTTTTTAACTTCTGGAATAATTCACACATAATATACGTAGGGGGATCTAACCAGTCCGTGACCCAGATTTACAAATGTAATTATTTTGCCAGATTTACTTCAGATCCTTTTTTTTTTTTTTAAGAAGTAAAATTGCAGATATTGGAGGTGCTCCGAGCTCCTCCACCTCCTCTAGAGGCAGCCACCGTGTTCCTATTTTATACTTGATTCACAGTGAATCCGTAAACAATATGTAGTGGTATGTGTTTTAAATTTTAACGGTGTTAAATGATAAGTGTCTTTTGCAACTTGCTTTTTTCGATCAGCATAATATTTTGAGATTTATATACAAATAAATTGGATAATTGTGTTATCTTTGGTTCATTTCAATTACTGGTAAAGAACTCAATTGTATGAATATACCATAATCTATCCATTTCCTTATTCATGGATTTTGAAGTTGTTTCTGGTTTTTGACTCTAAAACAATCCTGCAATAAACCTCTTTGTACTTGCCTGCTTGTGCACACATTGGGAAGTTTGTCTAGAAAATGCACCTGTAGCAGAGTTGCTAGATAGGTTATGTGCATTTTCAATTTACTAAATATCACACAAGCTCTCAAGGTGGTTGTACTAATTTTCACTCACTGGTTTTGAGTGAGGACACCCATTTATTTCCTCACATCCTTGCTAATATTTTATGTTATTAGACTTTTAACTTTTTTTGTCTTCTCTTTACTGACCAGCTTCCTTGTACTTTAGTGTATGGCTAAATCTGCTTGCAGCCACCTTGGCTACTGCTCCAGCTCTGTGTCAGATGGGTTCATCTCTCACAGCTAATTTGCTCAGTCTTTATCTCATGTGGTCCTCATAAGTTTAATTCCAGTAAAAATTTATTTTGCACCTATGGTTGATGTAAAGTTAGTAATTTCCGTGATATGTATATGTACCTCTCTAGTGGCAGTTGAGGCGATTTAATTGCTTTTTAAAATATGATGAATGGTTTTGAAAAATCTTTTTTTCCTTTTTAATGTAATATTTGATATAATCAAAATATATGTAACACAATAAAGATAATAAAAAACAAAATATATGTAATATATATGCAGGTTATGAAGCAAAATAATAAAATGAACACCAGTCAATACACCCAATCCAAGAATCAAAATGACCAATATCGAATGTACTCAACTGCAGAGTGACTACTATCCTGAATGGTGTCATTTCTTGCTTTTTAAATATAATTTTGCCAGATATGTGTATATTCCTCAACAATGTATTGTATGGTTTTTGACTTAAAAAAAAAGGAATTCTGGATACAGTTTTCTGAGACTTGGTTGTTTCACTCAATGTTGTTTCTAAGAATCACTGATACTGAGTATAGATGTAAGTCATTTTTTAAGGCTGTGTAATATTCCATGGCGAATATAACACAGTGAATGCATTCTTCTTTGATGAACATTTTGGATCTTTCTAGGTGTTGCTATTACGAAATTTTCATACATATCTTCTGGTACACAGTTGCAAGAATTTCTCTAATTTTCATGCTGGGGTGTATGACCCTCAGGGGAGTAATGAAGGTATTTCTAGGGAGTACTTGGGCACCACGGATATTAATGCCTCCATTTCTAGATGATTAAATTCCATGTGTACTCTTTCCTGATGTTGGTAACACCTGAGGCCTGTAATAGAGGCCTCCTGTTGCTTCCACTTTCACCTTTCCTTTCCTAGTAGCACTTCTGCCTTAGATAAGGAAGGCATACCAGTCATCCACGTGGAGTCTGACGAAGGCATTGTTCCAAGTGGAAAAGCTCCATGGAAAACAAAGAGATAATTTAAAATCTAGTGTATGTTGTTAGAGAAAGCCTTTTTAAATCCAGGCACTTCCCATTTCCTCAAGACTGCATTTGCAGTACATTTTAACACTTATCTTCAATTATCAGTGTATGTAGTTATTGTTGATCAATCGTATGCAATAATACTTATAACAATTTAAGCCAGTGATGTGTCAGCTTTATTTTTAAATGTCACAAGAAATTCATCCTTTGCAATTATTTAAACTTAGACTGAGCATTTTAGGTGTCATCTTAGTGTGAAATGATTAGAAGTATTTTTTGTGGTTTGTGAGTAAAAAAAGGTTGGAATACCACTGTGGTAAGCTATTTGCTAGAAGTGAAATTGCTGGATTATGGGGTATGAATGTTCAACTTTACCAAATTGTTTTCTGAAGTGGTTGTACCACCTTGTACTTCAACTAGCAGTTTTGTCAATTTATATACTTGGATGAGCAGTGTGTAAGAGTTATGGTTGATCTGTATCCACTCCAACACTTATTATCATCATCAGATTTCTTTATATTTGCTGATCAAATGGGTATGAAATGATTTGTCATTGTGATTTTTACTTGCATTTCTTTGTTAATGAGTTTGAGCATCTTTTCACATGTTTATGAACGGTTTTCCTTTTGTGACATGCCTGCTCGTATCTTTTACCCATTTTTCTGTTGTCTTTTAAAACTAACAAATGGGTAACAGTGATCCTTTATTGATTGTATGCGTTGTAAATATCTTCTTCCAGTTCATGGCTTGTCTTTTTACTCTTTATGGTGTATTTTGGTGAACAGAAGTTCTTAATTTTAATGTAATCTAATTGGAAACTTTACCTGGCCTTGGAATTATAAAGACGTTCTCCTATGTTTCTTTTTAGAAGTTTTAAAATGATGTCTTTCACATTTAAATTCATAATCCATCTGGTATTGATTTTTGTGTATAGTGTGAGGCACTGATCCACATTCATTTTTTTTTCCTCCATGTGGCTACAGCTGTCCTCATACCATAGGTGGAATTGTCCCTCTGTTCACCAGCATGGGTTTGTTTCTGGCTCCCTTTTTCTTTGCCACTTGTTTCCTTGTCTATCTCTGTGTTATACCACACTGTTATAATTATTAACCCTATAGCTTTACCAGAAATCTTCCTATTTGGGGCAGGGGGTCTTGAGTCTCAGCTGTTCTTGGACCTCTGTTCTTGTTTTAAGAATCAACTTGTCACATGACATGAAAAACTCTTTGGGAATTAATTGGAATTATTGAATCAGTTTGAGGGAGAATTGAAATCTTTAAGATTTTGAGCCTTCCTGTCTGAGAAAATGGTATGTATTTCTATTTATTTAGGTTTTTAATGTCTTTTAATTTGGTTTTGTAACTTTATACAGAGAGAACATTAAACATGAAAATATTCTAATGTTTCTAGTAGTTTTGTTTCAGTTATAAATGGTGTTATTTTTTAAGATTCTATTTTCTGTGTTTACTGTTAGCAAATAGAAATTTAATGGATTTTTATATTAGTCTTTAGCCACCCAATTGATAAACTTTTATTGTTTCTAATATATTTTCTGTAATTCTTTTGAGTTCTATGTGAATAACTATGTCATTGCAAATACACTTTTTGTTCTTCCTTTCAATTATTTTCCTTAAAAGTTTTTTTTCTTGTCTTAATATGCTGGCATACTTTTACATCTATGTTCAATGGAAGTGATGATGATGATTGTTCATTAAAAGTGATTGTAATGGACATATACATGTCTCATTCCCGATTTTAAAGGGAACGTTTCTGCATTAAAAATATTTAAGTTCTTGTAAATAACTCTTTATAAGTTAGGGAAGTCTTTGCAGTTTTGTCACATCCCTTTCTGCATGGGACAGAAAAACTTGAGAGAGAGTATCTTGTAGTTTTTCTTTTTTAATCTGTTAAATGTAGTGGATTTCAGTTAATACATTTTAAAATTCTTAATTCTCTTTTGTATTCTCTACTGAGATAAACCCAAATTGATCTTAGTGAATTTTTTTTTTTATGAACTACTGGATTGAGTTTGCTAATATTAGGATTTTTTTTATCTGTTTATGAGTGAAATCACATATCATTATTCTTTATTGACTATCTTGTCTGGTTTTGGCATTAATGTTATGCCACCCTTATACAATTAAAGAATAGTTCTTTTTTTTTTCTGTTCCCTAGGACAGTTTGGATTGGGGTGATTTGTTTCTTAAATGTTTGGTGGAATTTACCCCTAAGATCATTTGGATCTAATGTTTTCTTTGTAGAAAAATTGTAAATGGTTGATAATTTGGTAGTAATTAGCAATGGAATAATAGTAGGACTTTAAGTTTTCCATTGCTTTTAATCAGTTTTGGTAAGTTTAAGAAATTTGTCTTTTCAACAAAAACTTGAAGTTGATTGGCATGGTATTGTTCATGGTATTGTCTTAATTTCTACCCCCTTTTTTTTTATGTTTATTTATTTTTGAGAGAGAGGGAGAGACAGAGCATGAGCAGGGGAGGGGCAGAGAGAGAGGGAGACACAATCCAAAGCAGGCTCCAGGCTCTGAGCTTTCAGCACAGAGCCCAACACGGGGTTTGAACTCACAAACCGCGAGATCATGACCTGCGCCTGTGCTGAAGTCAGACGCTCAGCCAACTGAGCCACTCAGGTGCCCTCTTAATTCCCTTTTTAATTTATGCTTTATCTGTAGTTATGTTCCCTTTCTCATTTGTTTTGTTTATTTATTATTATTATTTTTTATTTTGGAAGAGAGAGAAAGAGAGTGCAGGGGAGGAGCAGAGAGAGAGGGAGAGAGAGAATCCCAAGCAGGCCCCATACTGTCATTACAGAGTGTCGATGCCGGGTTCAGTCCCACTCACCTTGAGGTCATGACCTGAGACAAAATCAAGAGTTGGTGCTTACCTGACTGAGCCATCCAGGCGCCCCAACCCCCTTTTCTCATTTTGAATATTTGTGTGTGACTTCTCTTTTTTCTAGATTAATCTTGCCAAAAATTTGTCTATTTTACTAATCTTGGAAATGGATTAATTTTTGGCATAATTAGTTCTATTAAATTTTTGTTGTTGTTCATTGACTCCTTTTCGTTTATTTACCTCCTTTTTCTTTCTTTGGGCTTATATTACTTTTTTTAACTTAAATTCCATGTTTAACTTAGTAATTTCCAGCCATTGTTATTACCTAGTATAAGTGTGTTAGGCTGTAAACTTAACCCAAAATTTATTTTTGCCTTAGCTAACATTGTTTAACTTACAATGTTTTCATTAACTTTCAAATCTAAGTGCTTTAAAATTTTCATTTTGATTTCTTCTTTGATGTACATGTTTTTAAAATTTTCTTTGAAACATGTAACATGTTTTTTTAATTTTCAAAAGTATCTACATTAACATTTTTCTTTTTGTTATTCACTCCTAAATTGTGTTATCAGAGAATGTAGTATTTTGTCTTTTAAAAAATGTTTGCTTGCTCTCAATTTGTGGCCTTGTACATAGTGAATAATAACTGTTAAATGTGTACTTGTGACAAGTATGTGCTTTCTAACTGTTATGTATCTGTTAGATCAAACTTGCAAATTGTGTTGTTCAGACTGTCTATTAATTTTTGTTTCACTGGTCATTAATTGAGAGAGATGTGTGCAATCTCCTGCTACTACTTTCTAACTGACTTCCTATAGTTCTAACAACTTTTCTGATGTGTGGTGAGATTATTTGATTAGGGATGTAAAAGTTTAACATTATTTTCTTGATGGATTGAATCTTTTCTATTATGCTGTGATCCTCTCCATGCTTAATTTAGCTTTTTGTGTTAGTATTATTTAGTCTATCTCACCTTCCTTTTGGTGGTAATTTACCTGGAATATACTTTTCCTTTATTTTGCTGTCACTTTTTTTATACCCTGACATTTTAGGTGTCTGTTACAGAGAATATATTACTGGATTTTTCTTTCAATCCAGTCAGTTTATGTCTTTTAGTTGGTATTTTTTAAGAAGTTAGTTCAAGTCTCTTGGTAGCTGAATTTTTATATAAAATTATTTTGATTTTATCCTTGTTCTTGAGAGAGGTTTGATGGGTATACACATTCTAGGTTGATCGATTATTTTCTGTCCACATGGTGAAGGTATTATTCTACATGGAAAGCCTCCTGTGCGTTTATTTTTGCTACTTTGAAGAAACTTCTTTTTCTTTTGGTTGCATTGGATATTCTATCTTTGGTGCTATGTCATTTCCTTTTTAAGTCTAATGGAGATTACTTTTTGTTTATCCTCTTTTGGATACATACATTTCTTGATTCTGAATTTTGTTGGATTCTGAATTTTGTCTTTCAAGAGGTCTAGAAGATTCTGAGCCTTGTAATAAATATTGTCTCTTTGGAAATTTAGTTGAATGTGTATGTATTGAACTGTTTCCAGGTTAGGTACTTTTCATCTTTCATAGTTTTCATTTCCTTGTTTCCCTATCAGAGTTTACAGTGCTGGGTAATTTTATCAGCCATATCTTCTAGTTCATCAATTTCTCTTCATCTGTGCTTAGTCTTCTCTATAATGCGTCCATTTTTTCCCTTTTACTCTGAACCGTTATATTTTTTATTTGTAAAAGTTCCACTTGGTTCTTTTTTCAGATACATCAAGTCTTTCTTTCATGTTGCTTCCTCGTTTTTCTGAACCCATGGGTATTCTGTGGACTGTATCTGGCAGTCCCAATGTCTGATGTCTTTAGAGATCTAAATTTATTCCTTGTTTTTTTCTGTTGTCTATCTCTCATATTGGGTTGTCACCTCCTATGCTTGATGATCTTTGGTTATGAACTCTTTGATTGATCTTTCTCTGTGGGCTCTTGAAAGTTTGATTTGGAGGCCCTTTTCTTCTGATAGGATTTGCTTTGTATCATGTTTGGTTGGGAGCCAGGGAGTTTACATTGGACCACTTTCGGTGTCTTCCCTTTGCTTCTGGCCCAGGGCTGTGTCCGTTGCTGCTCTTGGCAATACTACTTGTAGCTCTTGACTCTCAGCTTTAGTTTTTAGCCAGAGGTTTGTTGCTTTTGGGGGGAAAGGGTGGTTTTAGACATTCCTAGTTCTATAAGCTCAGCAAAATTTAAAAAATTTTAGAATTGAGGATCTACTTTGTTTTGCAGTGAGAGTCCCCTATTAGTTCATTGTAGCTGATGGGTTTAGAAGTCCTTTACATTCTTACTTGAGTGTATTAGAAAAAAAAAAAAAAAAAGTCCTTCCAAGTGTAAGGTTTCTTGTGGTATCAAATTTTCTATTAAAACAAGCTTAGATCTGAGTTAAAAGTTGAGTTATTCTCAAAAAAATATTGAATAACAGTAGTAGAGGTAGCAAGTGGATTTAGCAAAGTTTTCTACTTAGGGAGCTTGAATAAAAAATTTGGCAAGTACTGAGCTAGGGAATCAAGATGAATAAGGCACAGTGTACCCTCTCAGCCTACAAAGATAAGCCTGTGATGACCAGTGTGAGAACTGCTGTCAAAAAGATGTGGGCAGGGCGCTCTGGGCTTATGGAGAAGAGGTGCAGAAAGGAACTTGGTAGTAGTAGTGAGAAGATCAGGAAATGCTTCCCAGACTGGTAGGCCTTGGGTGGTTGTAGAACAAGGTTTGTTTATGAATCAGAGGCAGTCGAGTATGAATGTCTTCTGTGTTGCATGTTGTGGAGTGACTGGAAATAAAAGCAGAAACAGGATTATTAAAGACCTTCCAAGCTGCAGTACGAAGTTTGGACTTTATTCTGAAGGTGAAGGGAAGCTATTGAATGATTTTAAGCAGTAAAATGTTATGGTCAGAGTTTTAGAGAGTGCCAAGTTTGAAGGCAAATCACCAGCTGGGAGTCTGCTTGTTAAGTTAGTTCAGAGAAGAAAAGATGAAGCGAAAATGAAGGTAGTGTCATTGGCATGAACAGGTGTATGGGTGCTAATTTTAGATTTCATAGGTGGGTAGAAACGACAGGACTTTGTGGTCAGATGGATAGGAATGTTGAGAGAGACTGGGGAGTCCAGATGGCCTCCGGATCACTGGTTTGCTTAACCATGTGGCATGTGGAACAGTTGACTGGTAACATACGGAAAGAGGAGAGAACTTCGTTTCATTTGTTTGTTTTTGAAGAAAAAGATAAGTTTATTTTTGAACTTAATCTGAGAAACTTGTGGGACATCTTGTTGACAGGGACTATAGAGATGCAGTGCAGCCTGGAGAAATTAGAGACTTCAGCATCTGGCCGTTTCAGCCGTTGTTTGCTTCAGTGCAGTTTGAGATAATTTAAAGTGGCACATGGATTCTGTAATAGTTAAGAACTTAATGTGTACGAAAAATGTAAATTGTATCTCAAATCTATGATATCATGGATATTACCACTTAGGCCAAGTGAGCCCAATAAAAGAGAACTACTAAATAAATAAAAATACATGCGATGTGTGGAAATGGCAAAAATCATGGTGAAGCTGTGCAAATGATGGAAGTGCAGAAAGTACTATTTTGAAGCCATGGGTATGGTGGATGAGGTCACCGAGGAGAGAGTAAGCCTGAAAAAAAAAGAGAGGTGACATTTGGGTGGCGGGGAATGGAGAAGAAGAGCCCATGGAAACTGAGGAAAAGCAGCCAGAAGAATAGGAGGAAAACCAGGAGAAGATGGTCTTTGGAGTCCATATGAAGAGTTCTGAGAAGGAGGAAGTGGTCAACAGCGTCAAGTAAGTTGTAAGCTGAAAAGTGCTCTTTGGACTTAGCAGTTAAGGTAGACCGTTTAGCTGGAAGCATCCAAACAGTGGATTTTTAAAAATATGCATCTAATACTAATGTTAATAATAGCTGATATTTATAATATTTCCTATATGCCATGTACTATTCTAAGCACTATAAATGTGTTACTGGTTAATCAAATAGGTAGTATTGCTATCCCCATTGGAAATGTGAGGAAAGCGAAGTACAGAGAGGTTAAGTGACTCGCCCAAGATCACACACTCAGGAAATGAGGGAGCCAGGATTCAAGCCCAGGCAGTCTGGTTCCAGAGTCCATGCTCTTAATTAACCACTGTGCCATATTGCCTCTTTGGTTAAAACAAGATAGAAAATAAAAATTACATGAGTGTCTAATCATAGAATAGTTGGTGAGTCAGGTGTGATGTCAGTGAGATCTGCCAGGCTGTGAATGACCAGCATGCTGTCACAGTGGCTCAGTCTCCTGGGTATGAGCACATTAATTGGATTATAACCGATGCCGTGATGGCAATGTGTGGGCTATGACAGAGAGTTCTTGGCTCTACACACACAGAATGTTTGTAAGGCAAATGAATTAAAAAGTGTATATATTTTCCAGGATAGCATATGTCCCACTTTATATGCCATACCGTGGGTGCTAAAATGTCTATTTTTTCCAGTCACTCGCTTTTGGAGTTAAATTCTCCAAACTCTGGAAACCTTGTTCATACAGACAGTTCAGGTTCCAGACATAATAGATAATCAGTCTCTTGTAGAAGGTCATTAATGACCTTGTTGTAAGCAGTTTTCCTTGAATAACAGAGGTGGAAAGCCAGTTGCAGAAAGCTGAAAGGATTCGAATGGGAGAAAAGGGAGGAAGAATTCTTGATGAAGAATGTCTGTGGTAGGAGGCAGGGGACCCAAGAGCTGTATGACTCTTGGTTGTGGTCAGAAAGGAGCTAATCAAAGTTAAAGGTTTAAAAACTGGCTTAAACCTGCACAGTGATCTGGGGTGTAGCCTTGGGAAGGAAGAGCCTTGGTGTCATAGGTGGTGAAGATAATTTTAGCCAAGGAGGTGAATGGTAAGGCTGGGGTCCTGAAGGGATCGTGTATACAGGCCTTGGTGTGGCTGGGTTGGTGAGAGTTTGGAGGAGAGAGGGGAACACTGTGATGATTGCCAGTGTTCTTAAACATGGCAACAAGCAAGAACTGGCTAGGTGGCAGTGACAAGGAAGAGTGTGTGAGAGGAGAGACTAGGACCTAAGTTTAAATCCTTCTAGCTTGGTGACCTTGAGCAAATTACTTAATTTTACTAAGCATGCTTCTTATCTGCACACTGGAGGTGATGATCGGACCTGAGAATTGCTGCGAGGATGAATGAGATGGTGTATGTGAAAATGTTTGGTACAACGTGTGACAAATAGCATGAATAGTTTGCTAGGAAGATGGTTCTTGTTCTTCACTTCTGCTACTGTGAGGTTTTCGTACAGCGAATTGGACACAAGAAGAATTAAAAGAACAGGTTTGTATTTCAAGGACTGACGGTGGTCTTGCTTAGGAAAAAAGAAGCTTTGTTTGTCCTAACAGGAGCGGGGTGATAGTGGTGAAGTGGAAAGGTGTAAGAAACGGTGTTCATGATGGTGCTGGTGAGGAGAGGGAAAGACGGCCGTTACATGGGCGAGAGTTAGAAGCACTACCATGCTGCATTTTTCAGTGATACTTAGGTTTTGTAGCTAATCTCTGAGAGCTATAAATCTTTATTATTGAACTTTCTTCTGGAAAAAAAGCCTTAGTCTGAAACTCCAGCCCTGATTTCCCTTTCCCCCCATTGAAACGATTCTTTTTAAAACATAGTTAATATGTTTGATAATACGAGGCTGTTGATAATATGAGGGTTTTTGCCTACCTTTGCAATCTAGCAGTGCTCTGTGGTGTGGTAGTTGTGAGAGTGAGAGATGCAGTGATTGTTAGGAGGATGGAAGTGTGGATGCGGCTGTGGGAAGTTGGGAGATTGACAGTCTCACCCAGGACCACTCCAGCTCTGCCTCTTTGTCCAAGACAGGAACACACACGGAGGGATGGATAGCAGAATATGAATAGCCAGTAAGTCACCATTTTCTCAGTGGAGTCAGGATTTACTTCTGGCCAGGAGGTTGAGAATATGGTAGAGTTTGTGTGTGATGAAATGGCATATTTTATAGGATGCAGTAAAAGCAGATGGTATAGAAGGGCAGCAGTGGACAGATGTCTTTTGTTCATTCAGCAAACAATTATTTGAGGGCTTACCATGTGCCAGGCACATACAAAAGTGAGTAAAATGCCCTTAATTATCTCCCAGCTAAGGGAGACATGCAAACAGATAAATTCAGAGTAGAGATGGTGACTATGTGAGTCTAAGGAAGAAAAGAAAGATAAACTGATCATTTGAGGAGAGTTGGGGAAAGAATAGCAGACTGAGGATGAGAATCTTCCAGAGCTCAGTGTCCTTATTGATTATTTTGAGGAGGCCTAAGTTCCAAGGATTTTTCTAATATACCATAGAAGCCAGGAAAACTGCTTCTCATATTATCTCAAATGATTTAATTACTAATTTGGGTTTGTGTTATTTCCTTAGGATGGTACAGCATGGATGATTTTGCCCTGGGAGATTTCACTGTAGTAGATGATGCCTTGTTAGAAGATTGCCCTTATGTGGACGATTGTGTCCTTGCTCCTGAATTTATGTCCAATGATTGTGTTCGCGTGACTCAACTTTACTGCAATGGGGTGGTAAGATTTGTTGATTCTTTAACATTGTGTCTTCTTCTTCTTTTTTTTTTTTTTTTTTAATGTTTTTTTATTTATTTTGAGAGAGAGAGAGAGTGAGAGGAGGGGCAGAGAGAGAGGGACAAAGAGAATCCCAAGCAGGCTCGGTGATAACAGCCTGGGCCCGATGTGGGCTGGATCTCAGGAACCATGAGATCATGGCCTGGGGCGAAATCAAGAGTCGGATAGTTAGCCAACTGAGCCACCGAGGTCCCCCTAACATTGTGTCTTCTTAAAGGTTTATCATTTTATTGAGGTATAATTGACCTAAAACATTGTATTAGTTTCCCATGTACAATATAATGACTTGAAATACGTACGTGTCGTGAAATTATCACCACAGTAAGTTTAGTTAAAACTATGTTCATTACTGTTCGTAGTTAAAGATCTTTTTTTATTCTGAGAACTTTTAATGTCTACTTTTTAAAGGTGTTTTGATTTACAGCTATGGGAGTAAAGATGTTTTTGTGGTACACAAGTTTTTAAAAAAATTTTTTAATGTTTATTTTTGACAGAGAGAGAGCGCACGTGCGCACATATAAGTGGGGAAGGGCCAGAGAGAGAGGGAGACACAGAATCTGAAACAGGCTCCAGGCTTTGAGCTCTCAGCATAGAGCCCGATGCGGGGCTCGAACTCACAGACAGTGAGATCATGACCTGAGCTGAAGTTGGACGCTCAACCGACTGAGCCACCCAGGTGCCCCTGTGGTACACAAGTTTTACAGGAGGTACAAATGTGATTTCAGAAGGGAAAGTAAGCAGTGCCTCAACAAGAATGTACAATACCAGAGAATGAGTGATGAGGAAATATGGTTTTCTGACTGGAGATTAGAATGGTTCTCAAGAGAGAGCCGTAGATACAGACTCAGGAGAAATGAAACGCTTTGAAAAAAGGCTTAAAGGCTCACCACTGAGCAAAGATAGTGTAATCAAAGTGTATAAGTAAATGGGCACTGAAATTTGTTACTTTAGTACTGATAATCCTTACATTAAAAATTGAAAGCTGTATTTTTGCATTTCACCAGATACAAATCAAAAGAATTTTTTTCTATTTAGGGGATGCAGTATAAAGATTTTACCCAAAGTGAGAGAAACTTAGGTGAGTAACTTGGTATTTTAATTTGTTAAAAGACTGTAATGGGAGGTTCATCCATTCGCATCAACATACCAGTCCTACATATCTGTCATTTTTATTTTTTGATTTATGTCTTTTTAAAACATTTTTAACGTTTATTTATTTTTGAGAGACAGAGAGCGCAAAAAGGGGAGGGGCAGAGAGAGAGACACACAGAATCTGAAGCAGGCTCCAGGCTCCAAGCTGTCAGAACAGAGCCCGATGCAGGGCTCGAACCCACAAGCCATGAGATCGTGACCTGAACCAAAGTCGGACACTTAACCGACTGAGCCACCCAGGCACCTTGGTTTATGGTTTTTGTTTGTTTGTCTTTTGCTCATTTGTTTTTTAATTTGGCTCCATGCCCAGCACAGAGTCCACTGTGGGTCTTGAACTCACGACCCTTAGATCAGGACCTGATCTGAAATCATGTCAGACATTTAACCAACTGAGCCACCCAGGTGCCCCGATTTATATATTTTTAGTTGAAGTATAGTTGGTATACAGTATTCTATTAGTTTCAGGTGTACAACATTTATATATATATATATATATGTATATGTATATGTATATATATATATATATGTATATGTATATGTATATATATATATATATATATATATATATTAGGAAATGATCACCATAATAGTTACCATATGTTACCATACAGTTATTACCTTGCTGATGACGATATCCCTCATCCTGTCTATACTTTACAGCCCCGTGATTTATTTGTTTTATGAACGGAAGTTTTACCTCCTAATGCCCTTCACCTATCCTGCTCACCCCTTCTTTTTTACCTTTCCATATCTGTTGTAGCCTTTCCTTTATTAACAGTATTGATTTATTTCAAAACGAGGCACAAAATATTAATTGAGTACTTTTTTCTAATTAAGAATTTGATATCTGCAATATGTGGTGTAGTAAACCAGTTTCTGTCCTGCAAGATTACTGTGATGCCATTAAAATACACATCTTCTGGCCACTTCTGTTTCAACGTCAGCACAGTTCTGTAATATCAAGGTTGCATCCTTGTGTGGAGGCTGGGTAAGTTACTACACGTTATTTGTTTTGTGTAAACAGTTGTAAGCATGTTGCCCATTATTAAGGAACACCAAGTACAATGGAAGTCTTATTCTTATTCTTATGTCTTATTCTTATATATTGTTCACCTTCACTGTAATGTAATAAGGTGGAAAAAGTTAATGCTTTGGATTTAGATATGATTGACTAATCATGGTAACGTAATGAATGAATATCTGAAGAGCATAGATGGTAGGTTTGAAACCTACCTAGGGAAAATTAATATGCTTGTTTATAAATAAGAGTATTGTTATACAGAAGAGAGAAAAAAGTACAGAATTTTGTCCACTTAATAAATAACTTACTGTTCCCTAGAGTGAAGAGAGAATTTTTTTCCAAATAGTTTAAATTGAGGTATAATGTAAAGTATAAAAGTCAATGAATTTTTATGTATAAGAACCTGATGTTTTAAAAATGAATTTGTATTTAAGCAATTCTCATGCTTCTGAGATAAGTTTGAAGAAATTACAACATCTAGAATTGATGGAAGATATTGTGGATTTGGCAAAGAAAGTTGTGGTAAGTGATAGAATCCCCCATATCTAAAGAATATAAATACTCACAGGGTGTCAGGGCCACGTTAGTAACTTATAGTGGCTAACAGGTTATGGTTTCAGTTTGGTTTAACGTGACATTATTCTGCTACCCATGAGTTTGCTGTGTATTTGAGAGATTAGATGGACTGCTATTTTCATGGCTCTGACATGAATGATGAGATCCAGGACTATTCCTTGTCAGTAAAGAATAGAAACTGGAATTTGGCACAGATGAAAGTATGCTCCTGGTTCACAGGAACTTTTGTCACTGAAAGTGACAAGGTTCTCTCTTATAAAATCATGCCACTGTCACTATCACCACAATAAATACTACTACTTTGTGGTAAACTTTTATTATGCCGTATTTGAGGTAGTATCCCTGTACTGCACTGAGGGTTATTTTTTTTCCCTGTGAAAGCCATTTAGTAATTTTTCTTACTTCAGTTGGTTATGGAGCCAAGTGTTTTTCTTGGTATTGTTCTGATTGCAAACTTAAATAAAAGACATTCTGATATTCATTTCCTGCTGATAATCCTTTGCTATAACTTCTGTCAGCCAGTGTAGTTGCTTTTTTTTTTTTTTTAATGTTTATTTTTGAGAGTGAGAGAACATGAGCAGGAGAAGGGCAGAGAGAAGGGGGCAGAGGATCCCAAGCGGGCTTTGCGCTGACAGCAGAGACCCTGATGAAGGGCTCAAACTCACAAACTGAGATCATGACCTGAGCTGAAGTCGGACACTTAACTGAGCCACCCAGGTGCCCCAGCCAATGTAGTTTTATAAAAAAATTGGTGTGGGGTGCCTGGGTGGCTCAGTTGGTTAAGCGTCTGACTCTTAGTTTCGGCTCAGGTCATGATCTCCTGGTTTCATGGGTTCCGCCAGCTCTGAGCCTGCTTGGAATTCTCTCTTCCTCCTGCTCTCTGCCCCTACACCACTCATGCAGTCTGTCTCTCTTGGAATGAACTTTAAAATCCATACATCTAAAAGGTACACTAAGTCATTTTATTATTAGAAGCCAATTTAAGACTATTTCTTAATTCCTGTTTCAGGGTTCTTAGGGCATGAAAGTACTTGTAGGAAGTGGACTCTGAACACATAGCAGTATTCATGAAATATAGGATTTTTTTTTTTGTTTTTTTTTTTTTTTTGTCCACTGGAAAATTCAAGTGTAATTCATTGAATAAGGAAATAACTGTGTTTTTTTGTTTTGTTTTGTTTTGCAGAACGATTCATTCTTTATTGGAGGCTTATTGAGAATTGGTTATAAAATAGAAAATGTAAGTGTTAGATATGGGAAGCAGGCACAACAGCTGCCAGTAACTGGCAGTCATCTCACTGGTCATTGCCCATGGATCGAGTTCACATGTTTAGTGTTTTACATGTAGTATTTGGTAGTATCGATTTCTATATTTTGCTTAAAAAATCTCCTTACTCTGGAGGTTTGCATCATTTTCTTTTCCCTCCCGTATAAGTAGTATAATTCTGAGCTTCTTTTACAAGCTGATTCTTTTTTCTTTTTTAGATTATTTACCTTGCATATATTCTCCCAAATGAAATTACTAGGTCTCTAGTATGAACATTTTGGATATGTAATTACTAGATAATCTCCAGGTACAATAATCCAATTTTTAATGCTATTGGTAACATAATAAACATCTACCTGTTTCCCTTAAGCCTGATGCCAGCATCGATAACTCCACTACTTCTGAAGTCATTTCATATATATGTATTTTTTTAATGTTTTTATTTATTTTTGAGAGGCAGAAAGAGACAGAGCATGAGCAGGGAAGGGGCAGAGAGAGAGAGGGAGCCACAGAATCTGAAGCAGGCTCCAGGCTTCAGGCTCTAGGCTTCAAGCTGTCAACACAGAGCCCAATTCGGGGCTCGAACCCACGAACTGCGAGATCGTGACCTAAGCTAAAGTTGGACGCTCAACTGACTGAGCCACCCAGGCGCCCCTCATATATATATATATATATACACACATACACGTGTATATATGTATACGTATATATACGTGTATATATATACACATGTGTATATATACGTATACATATATATATAATTTTTATTTTTATTTTTTTTTATTTAATTTTGAAAGAGAGACAGAGTGCAAGTGGAGGAGGGCAGAGAGAGAGGGAAATACAGAATCTGAAGTAGGCTCCAGGCTCTGAGCTGTCAGCACAGAGCCTGATGGCGGGGCTTGAATTCACGAACCGTGAAATCATGACCTGAGCCGAAGTCAGACGCTTAGCTGACTGAGCTACCCAGGCACCCCTGAAGTCATTAGACCAGAAGTATGAATAACATTCTTGTGAACTCCTGACTCTTGATGAAGATCTTTGCACTGAATGCTCATTTGAGCAGTTGTGCTTTTCTCCTGTTGTTTATCTGCTTACTCTTCTCTGTTTGCCACAGACCATTTAAAGTACCCAGTCCTGCAGTGCTGGGTGACTCAGTCAGTTAAGCGTCCAACTCTTGATCTTGGCTCAGGTCACGATCTCACAGTTCATGAGTTCGAGCCCCACGTTGGGCTCTGTGCTGATAGTACGGAACCTGCTTGGGATTCTGTTTCTCCTTCTTTGTACCCCTCTCCCACTGTGCGTGTTCTCTCTCTCTCAAATAAACTTAAAAAATTAAAAAATTTTTTGAATGTTTATTTTTGAGAGACAGAGCATGAGCGGGGTAGGGGCAGAGAGAGAGGGAGACACAGAATCTGAAGCAGGCTCCAGGCTCTGAGCTGTCAGCACAGAACCCAGTGTGGGGCTCCAACTCACAAACCGCGAGATCATGACCTGAGCTGAAGTTGGGTGCTTAACCGACTGAGCCACCCAGGTGCCCTCCAAAAATGTTTTTTTTTGTTTTTTTTAAAAAAAAAATTTTTTTTTCAACGTTTATTTATTTTTGGGACAGAGAGAGACAGAGCATGAACGGGGGAGGGGCAGAGAGAGAGGGAGACACAGAATCGGAAACAGGCTCCAGGCTCTGAGCCATCAGCCCAGAGCCCGACGCGAGGCTCGAACTCCCAGAGCACAAGATCGTGACCTGGCTGAAGTCGGACACCCAACCGACTGCGCCACCCAGGCGCCCCCAAAAATGTTTTTAAAATACACAGTCCCTTTCATGAACCTTAATCTCTATACCTTTCACTTTGTGGTAAGGGTGGAAGTCCTAGTTTAGATGAGATCTGAGACCCCTCACTCACCTTTTGTTATTGTACTTTAGTGCTACACAGAGCATCCTCTGGCCAGGTTGTAAACCTCAGCTTCCAGGTCTGTAATCATTGAAGCAGCATCCTGTTCTCTGAGGGTGGCCTGAGGTTACTTAAAGATGTAACGTGTGAGTCCATGGTATCTGTTAACTTACAAATCGGGGTCCAGCTGTTCTAAGTTGCATGCTAGTGTAATGAAAGTAGGAGATCGTGTAAGTTTTTATCAAGAATCTAAAATGCTATATGTTACATATATGGTGTCACATGTAAATTTAGAGTTAATACCCAAATCACATTCTTTATCCATCTTTTTGATACAGAAAATCTTGGCAATGGAAGAAGCTTTGAATTGGGTGAAATACACAGGTGATGTAACAATTCTACCTAAATTAGGAGCGGTTGACAATTGTTGGCCTATGTTAAGTATTTTCTTCACTGAATGTAAGTATACATGCATTAAATTGTTTCTTGACTCAGTTTTTAAAGGAATTATTTGGGAAATGGAATGTGTGGTTATTTATCTTAGGATTTTTTTTAATGTTTATTTTTAAGAGAGAGAGAGAAACACAGAGCACAAGCAGGGGAGGGGCAGAGAAAGAGGGAGACACAGAATCCAAAGCAGACTCCAGGCTCAGCTGTCAGCACAGAGCCCAACATGGAGCTTGAACTCATGAACCGCGAGATAATGACCTGAGCCACGTTAGGTCCTCAACCGACTGAGCCACCCAGGCATCCCTATCTTAGGATTTAAAAAAATGTTTTTCTCTTGTGAATAAGAGAAAAGCCTGAATAAGAGAACTTTAAGCTTATAGTTTTATTCTTCTGTACTTCCTGTCTTAATGTTTTTTATGACATCATACTTCTAAAAATCCTACCTAATGAATGTCATGTTATTATATATAATACCCAGAAAAAGAGATCACAACTGGCACTTTATGTATTCTCATTCAAAAGAGAAATAAGGGGGCACTTGGGTGGCTCAGTCGGTTAAGCATCTGACTTCGGCTCAGGTCATGATCTCACGGTTCCTGAGTTCAAGCCCCACATGGGGCTCTGTGCTGACAGCTCAGAACCTGGAGCCTGCTTCGAATTCTTTGTCTCCCTCTCTCTCTGCCTCTCCCTTGCTCATGCTCTGTCTCTCTCTCTCTCAAAAATAAGGATAAAAAAAAGAGAAATAAGAGCTGAGATTGTAATTTTCATTTCCCTGATGACTGTTAATCTTTTGTATGATGAAACTGCTTTATATATTTATTTACTTTGCGAAATATATTTCTCTAAATAATTTGAATGTTAGCAGTTTTTTTGTAGTATATCTTTTTTTTTAATTAAAAAGATTTTTTTAATGTTTATTTTTGAGAGAGAGAGAGAGAGTGCGCGCGCGTGCACGTGAGTGGGGGTGGGGTAGTGAGAGAGGGAGACGCAGAATCTGAAGCAGGCTCCAGGCTCTGAGCTGTCAGCACAGAGCCCAGTGCGGGGCTGGAACTCCCGAACTGTGAGGTCCTGACCTGAGCTGAAGTTGGGCACTTACTGACTGAGCCACCCAGGTGCCCCTAGCTATAGGGATCTTGAAGCAGAAAATATTTGGCTCCTTAGTTGATGATGACTGGTAATTTGCCATCCCTACTGAGAAGAGGTCAAGTCTTATGCTGTTTAATGTAAGTGGTAGAGAGAAATTAAGCTTAAACATGAAGACTGGGTTGATAGAGGTGGTTCTCCTCATTGTTCTGGAGGCCTTTAATTACAGGGTAGATTTTATGGTAAAAGTGGAGGAGCAGTATCACATCGGGCACCCATGTGGACTCGGTTCCAACACTCTTTCTCTGTTCTCTTCTTTACAATAGCTGTCTTATGGTAGCTGCTGTTGTCCTTATTTTAGAAGTAAGCAAACTAAGGCTTTGGGAGGTTAAGTGATATTTCTGCAATCTAGTGAGTAGTACAGCCTAGGTGAGAGGTCAAGATTCCCTAATTTCAAAGCCTAGGTTTTTATCCTGTAATCTTACTTTATCCCTTATTAATTACTTTATTTGGTGACCTTTCAGAATTCTTTCTTAAATCTTAGATTTTAGATACTTTTTTCACCTTGGAAATATATGTGTTTGGTAGAGGCTTAACTATGATTTTGTTGGGATAAAATTACTATCCGTTAAAAAATATTTTTTATAGAATAGCTAAAAATATAGAAAATGAAGTCTTGGTATACTTTTAATATAAGTTTTGGTTATTACCTACTGTGTTTTAATTAGTTTATTAAATTTTTAAAAGAATGGTATTTCAAATAACATTTTAACATTCATGAGAGTCAGAATGTTAAATTAAGATATTTAAAATTATTTGTTACATTAAATACATTTTAGAGAGTTTTCCATGTTTTTGTTGTTAGACATTTTTATTGAATATTGTGCCAGGTACACCATACATGCTCAGTAATGTTTGTGGAACTGACTTGAGTAATTATGAGACCTGTTTGGAATATCATGACCGAACATTTATTTAAACTACAATTAGAACTAATGTAATAATAAGTGCTTTTTTTTAATGCTAGACATAAAACAGATGAGACTCCCAGCAAGCAGTGAATCTAATAATGTGTTCTAAAACATTTTCAGTTGTGTATTTTCAGCTGTATTATTTGGTACATGTAAAAGATTACAAGAAACATGTTATTTAGAAGGTATAATAATTAATTGACTTTATGGATTGACTTACATAACCTAAGTTTTAGAACATTAACAGTACCAATTTGTTTTCTCACTCTCTCCTAAAAATAAAATTTAGACAAGTATCACATAACTAAAGTCATAACAGAAAACTGCAATTTGCTTGAAGAATTTAAAACTCAAAATTGTGTGGAGTGTATAGAGGTGAGAATAAATATTTACTTGTAAGTATATTTTAAGATTTATCTGTTAGAACTTTTATTAACATTCAAAGGAAGTTCAAAAAAACTGTCAGCACACAACAAACTGTAAAATCCATAAACAGGTTTGAGGGAAATTTTTAATAAATTTTAACTGGAATATTTATTTTTTTGGAACAGGCAAACAACATCTTGATCAGAATTTTCTAATGTTACACATATATTTTTAAAATATATATTTATATATTATTAAATTAAATTCACATAATGTTGAATAACATAAACATCAAATTGTACATATTTTAAGAGTTAATTATAAACTGAAATTTGATTTTTTTTTAAATTGAAAGGCTTTTACTTAGTTGAGGAAGTATGATTTTCTCTGGTATAGCTTTATTAAGATGTAATTCACATGCCATAGACTTTAATCATAGGAAATACAATTTTTTTTATTTAAAGATTTTATTTTTAAGTAATCTCTGCACCCAGTGTGGGGCTCAAACTTAAACCCTGAAATCAAGAGTCACATGCTGTACCAACTGAGCCAGCTGGGTGCTCAAGTAAATAAGATTCAACTAAATTTTTAAAGAAGGATTTAGGAAAATATTTAATGTTCTATTTAATTCACTAATTAAAGCCATTTATGTGATCCAGTTTATTTTACTCTGTTTATTCTGAAACTGTAAGTATTTGAAGTGAAAAGTTTCAGTTGCATCTGTAGCATCTTTGATTTCACATTCTTACTAATTTTGCTGCATTTTTTGGCAATTAATCTATTCAGCATTGCCTATATGTTACTGATTTATATATTGGGGTTTTTTTTGGCACTTAGGTTATTGAATAATACCACATTTTCTTTTTTTTAAGTTTATTTATTTTGAGAGAGAGTGCGTGCATGCTAGCACACAAGCAGGGGAGGGGCAGAGAGAGGGAGAAAGAGAATTGCAAGCAGGCTCTGTACTGTCAGCACAGAGCCTTACATGGAGCTTGAACTCACGGAATTGTGAGATCATGACTTGAGCTGAAATCAGGAGTTGGATACTCAACTGACTGAGCCACCCAGGTGCCCCTAAATAATACCACATTTTCTAACTCTTGCATCTGCTTTTTTCCCTGCTGTGTGGCAGGCCCAGTAGGTATATTTAAAAGTGGGCCTGCCAAATACTATACACAAGGGGATTAATTATTAGTAGTTATTCATAATGTGGTTTTATTTTCTAATATTCCTTTAACAAAGTTAGCATTGAATCGTCAGAGACTGGTTTCTTTAAATATATATACCAACATATTGGGTATTGCATTCCCCTTTTCCACATAAATAACACCCCAGGTTATTTCTGTTGTCAATGACAAAAACCTAGAACTATTTTTCCTAGATACTGGGTTCTTGATTGCCTTTGCATTTAATTTATGAGTCTTTTTTCACCTTGGTTTCTCAGCAAGGAGAACTAATGAAAATGAAAGGAAATGAAGAGTTTTCAAAAGAAAGATTTGATATAGCTATTATCTATTACACCAGAGCCATTGAATATAGGTAAGAGCAAAATAGAACGAGATCCTTTTTGTGTGGCAGATCAAGTTAGAATGCTAGTCAGGAGAAATAAAAACAAGGCAAGGAATTAGAGAGTAATTTCAGTTTGCCAAGTGGAATAGATGTTCTCACCCTTCGGCACCAGAAGTATTAGGGATGGCCTGGGTCGATGAACTTAACCGAGCAGTAGAATTCAAGCAAGTCAGGCAGAATTATGAATATTACTTCTACCCTACCCCATTTCTCTCAAGCTTTCCAGTATAGGGTCACCTGTTGTTTTTTTTTTTTCTTGTTCTCATTTTGCCTTTAGCTGACATCTTCCAGATTGTTAACTGATCAAAAAGGGTTAGTTACTAATACTTAAGATTTCCATTAGAAATTCCCATTTGGGAAGTTTTGCTTCCTAAGAGGGAACTTTTAAAGGATAATAGTTGGGATTGTTGAGAGAAGGTGTGTATTTTTTCTACCTCATCTTCTGTTTGCTCACTGCTAGAATTTTGTAGCATTCCTGCATGCGTAACTCATATTTGGTTCCTACTGACATATTAGCTGGGCCACCTAGTATTGCAGTAGCCTTTGGAGGATGTGTTGCAGACAGCTACTCTCTTTCGTGCCTTGCCCATCTCCATGGGGAATGAGTGACTCAGGGTAGCACACCACACCTGGAAGGCTGCTGCTCTGCTCTGAGGAAAGAAACAGATAAAACTAGAAAGGATAAAATGTGAAATGAAGCTGTTTAAATTATTGTTGTAGTTTAAAGACCTTCAGAGTTCTTTGTCAAAGTGGTATAGTCCTGACTTATGTGAGTATAATTCTGTCCTTTGTACCTATGCCACACTTGTGGTTTGCTAACTTTTTATTATGCCTTATTTTATCTTCACAGCATCCCTATGAGCTAGGCAGAAATAGTAGGACATTTTGAATACAGGGTAATATAGATTGATTTGAATAAAGTTAACTATGGTAGGAAGTGAAGGAACCAGGACTTAGCCAATTAGGTCTCCAAATCCTATATTCCTTCTGCTCTGCCACATAGATGTAAAGGTTTTGAGAAGTTTTTTATGCCTTATGTTTTCTGTGTGCTTTTTATTTGTTTTGTATGTAATGTACTTTCCTGACTAAACATTATTTCTTTTAAAGACCTGAAAATCACCTTCTTTATGGTAACCGAGCTCTTTGTTTTCTTCGCACTGGACAGTTTAGGTAAGTTGGTTAGAGTACCCCAGTCACTGAGCTATTATGCTAAACTACCCATTTTTGAGAAATACTTCTGTTTTGCAGGTAGACAAGAAAATCCTTCAGTAGTTTTGGCAGAAATAGTTAAATGGTTAAAGGGGCTCTATAGGCTTTATATAGAACAACAATGACAGCAGCAGCTGTTGATTGAATGGATAACATGTATGCTTTTTTCAGTACTTGTACATGTGTTTCTTAATTCTCATAACACACTTAATAGGTAATGTTATTCTCCACATTGAAATTTGGGGGGGCTCATACTGTTAGTAAGTAGTGATGTCAGGATTTGAACACAGATCTTATCTGATGGTATCAAAGTTTGTGTTTATAATATCTATGTTACTCCCCCCTTTTTTTTTAAGTTTATTTATTTTGAGAGAGAAAGCACGAGTGGGAGAGGGGCAGAGAGAGAGAGAGAGAGAGAATCCCAGGTGTTCCTGTGTTACCTCCTTTTGCTCCTTTAATTGATCTTTCTAATTCTGGAAGAATTTTTGCTGTTTCTTTCCTATATCTTGATATAAAAAATTAAGTAAATCTCACTTATAAGTGAAAGAAAGAAAAGATATTTAATGGTTTAGCTATGAGACTCGAATTATGATTTATGTAATTCAGTCTTAGTTTCTTATGTTGCATTGAGATTTTATGTATCAGTTGAGAAAGATTGTTGACACTGTGCCATGATTTTGTTGTTCCTCAATTAAAAATTTTTAGGATAATATCACAAGCATTAGTAGTGAACAGTATATGCTATTACGTTTAGTTATATCCTGCCATACTGTAAGATGGGCTTAGAGTGGCTGCAGGAATATATGCACTCAGTAGAAGAATATTACAAGCACAACAAGACAAACTAAAAAGCCAGTTTAGAGCTGGGGATCCTCAGAGTAAAGCTGCATAGGCATAAAGTCCTGTAAAGTTATTAGTTATAATTCATATTTGTGTTTGACCTTTCTATTGCCAAAATAAAAGGAGAAAACCTGACAAGTTACACGAGATTTTTCACTGTCCGTGAAGAAGGAGGACAGAAGTTGTTCGGGCGAAACAGTTTTCCTGATGTTTAGTTCTGGAAGAGATTTCTTAGATGGCTTACAAGTAACTTGAATTGAGTGATGGACAAGAAAGAACCTCCACAACTTTTCTGTGAAAGCAGAAAACTCTCTGAAAGTGCAGTTTTGGGTTTTTTGGTGGCGTTTTCTGATGAAAGCAGAGAGTTTGATACCAGTGATTTTTTAGTTAAAGTGCTTACATTGGGATGCGGGAGGGTGGGAGTGGGGAAGAGAGTATGTTCCAAGTATGTAGCTTTTAAAAATAACATGTGTTTTTCTTTTATTATAAACAGAACACATTCTCATGGTAGAAAATTTGGAAAATACGAGAGTTTAAAAAGAAGAAAATAAAAATCACCAGTAATCCAACCACCTCGGAGAATACCGCTGTATTAACGTTATGCAGCTTTTAGATGGCTTAAGCCGTGGATAAACCGAGGCTATCTAGACTAGAGGAATGGATGGGCTTGACACAGTCTTCCATCAATACCACTGTCCTCAACTGGTTCTGACAAGAAATGAGCTGCAAATGTCCTTAGGTTATTGCGTCTGGCTAGGTCCAGAATTGCAGATATCCTATGCTGTTTGATGGTGAATCTGTGTGCTTTCAAGATGAATAGGTTGGCAACTTGGCTAGCCTATTGTGAAAATCGAAATGTTGATTGGGCAAAAGGTCATCCGCTCTGCATAGGGGAGCTCCGAGAGCTGAGAGGCCAGCCAGGGGGTTTCTGCCCTCTTTCACGAGTGTTGAATGCTAGACATTCAAGGAGGATCCTCTTAAAACTGTGCTGCAAACGAGGTGCATCAAAGTAGAAGTACAGAAGCCAGGTAGCCTGGTGAGGTAAAGGTTAAAAGCAGGGTTGTGTGTCCATCCTTGTACTGACTTCCTGATGGTCTAGCTTGTGGTTCGACACCATCGAAGTTTTCACTAGAGGCAGGTCAGCAGCATTTCCTTCTTAGGTGATCACCAATATGTATTGGATGCCAATGTAATGTCAGAAATATTGTGCCACACGGGATTGTTGGTGTTTCCCACCTTCTCACACATTGTTTACATGACTTGCTCAGTAACCTAGGGATGTTTTCTGAGTCCACAGTACGTTTCATTCCTGATTAAGTGAATAGATAGTGTAGATAGTGTGACTTCAGGAAGGAACACGTTGCCAGTGATTCACTCGTGTCATTGACAGCAGAAGGACCCATGCCCCTTAGCTGAGTTACCGTGGTTGAGATGTTTTGAAGGTCTCACATCTGAGGTTTGGTAGATCTGTCATGGGAATCTGGCTGAGCAGCTGTGGGACACCTGAGGGTAAAGCCTCCAACCACCACCACCACCACCACCCCCCCCCGCCCCCGGCACTGTTCTGAGCACTTTACACACACAAGCTCAACAACCCTACACGACCCCGTGAGGTGGTTGCTCCTGACTCTTTTTAGATGAGGAAACAGGAATGGGGAGGTCAAGTAAAGTGTTCTCAGATACTAGGTGGGTGTGATGGAGCCAGAATTTAAACCCAGACAGCCTGGATGCAGGGTCTCTACTACTAATCCCCATGGACGGGTGATGGTAGAATCAAAGGGTAATGTGAAAGCTGAAAAGAAAATTAAAAATAAATGCTTCAAATAGTCAATAAACATTAATATCCTTATAGGACATGCTGATTACAAACCGTGAGTCTTTTTTTCATGTCCATCAGATTGGCAAAAATTTTTAAAGCTTCATAATACCAAGTGTTTGAGAGGATGTGGAACAAAGGAAACTTGCGTACTCCGCCGGAGAAAATATAAATTGGTGCAATCACTTTGGACAGCAATTTGGCAAGGTGAAGATGTGCATACTCTGCAGCCCACTTCTAGGCTCATATCCTCCAAACTCAGACGTGTCCCCAAGAAGATACGTGCAAGCCTTCACGATAGCATTGTTTGTAAGAGTAAAGGAATGGAAACAACTCAAATGTCCATCAGTGGGGGAATGGATAAACAAATGATGGTATATTCATACAATGGAATCTTATGTAGCAGTTAAAATGATGACAATGCTGAGTGAAAAAGCAAGTTGCAGAATGATTTGTATGGTATGATGCCATTTATATAATGTTCAAAATATGCAAAATGACTTACATATCCACAATTAATACATAGTGTGTATTAAAACTTTTTAAAATGCATGGGCATGTTAAACACTAGGGGAGTGGCTGTCTCCTGGGGAGGGAAGGAGGGAAAAGGATCGGAGATAAGAAAGATGATACACAGTGGATGTCAACTGTAACAAAGTTCTGCAAAAAGATCTGAAGTGAATGTGGCAAAATGTTAAGATCTTGCTAAGCTGGTATATGGGTGTTGACTATATTAATGTTATTTTTGTACTTTTATGTATACTTGAAATATGTGATAAAAAGTGATACAGTGAAATTGAAAATGCACATGATAAGATGAAAAAAGAAAAAAGCAGCGTTCCCTAAACATCAAGGATAAAATAAGTGAAAAGTAATCTTGAAAGAAGAGAAATAATAAGTATTTTAAGACCAAAGGTGGGGAGCCGGATGTGAGGTGTATGGGGAAAATGCTTCATTCAGAAATGGTCCAAGTGGCGGTGGTGTGGTTTTAATGCCAGATAGTCACAGTTTGTAAATCAGGTCACCTTTGGGTGAGTGTAGGTGAGGCCAAGAGCCCACCTGAACTCTTCCCATTCATCAGACACGGGCCCCTCCAGGTCTGCAGATGTCGCACTTGGGGAATCCTTGGAACGGGATTGGGGAGAGGGGGGTAGTGTGTGTGGAAATGCTCAATCTCCTGCTACAGCATCTGCTGAATACTTCAGGCTCAGGACTGTGCAGTGTACTCCAAAATGCCTGGTGTGGCTGAGATGTCCTTTTATTCATGTCTTCCAGAAGTTTACTTTTCAAATACGATTTGGCAGTTACAGAGCATTATAGAGTGATAGTTTTTTTTTTTTAATGTTTTTATTTATTTTTGAGAGAGAGAGAGCATGAGCAGCGGAGGGGCAGGGAGAGAGGGAGACACAATCTGAAGCAGGCTCCGGGCTCTGAGCTGTCAGCACAGAGCCCAACGCGGGGCTCAAACTCACAGACTGTGAGATCATGACCTGAGCTGAAGTCGGATGCTTAACCAACTGAGCCACCCTGGTGCCCCTAGAGTGGTAGTTTTAATTGAAGTAATCAGCTGTTTTGAGTTTAAAGGAGAATCTAGAAAAAGCAATTAGACATATCTATGGCTTCTGTAGTTATGGGTACTTAAGCGAGGTATGTGATTAGGCTGTGCCTCCTTACTGTTTCATTCCTTCTGGTACTCACATGTGGAAATCTGCATTCTTTGATGGGATGTGATAAACTGTGTAAGGGGAAATGTAATTGGAGAAAGGGAAAGTTTAGCCTTGGATGTTTTTTTTTTTTTTAATTTACTTTGGAAAATTATCGAGCTTTAAACTTGGTATTTACTTTGACCTTCACTATTTAATTACCCATCATAATACGTTCTCTTCTTTTAGATCCAACTTGTGATTAATAGCAGGAAGATAGACTTTAAAATGACTTCTGTTTTTTTGTTTTTGTTTCTTTGGTGTCTTTCTGAATTTCTCTGAGGCCAGAGGCATAAATCAAGTCAATTGTGTGTTCCTGCGAGAACTTAAAAAAATCCTAGTGTGTGGTGCTTGACTGGCTCAGTCAGTAGAGCATGTGTGACTCTTGAACTCTTGATCTTGGGGTCATGAGTTTGAGCCTCACATTGGGCCTAGAGCCTATTTTAAAAAATCCTAGTGTGTGTGAGGAATGTCACTGTGAGTGTTTTGGTTTGGTGAATTTTTGCTCATGCTGCTCTCTTTCTTTTGCGGACTCTATTTTTACAAGCTGCTGAATTTGCTTTTGAAGCTTTTGAATTTATTTTTTCAGTCTTCTTTGTGCTTTTAAAAAGCAGTAATGCACATCATAAGAAGTTAAGAGTACAAAAGAATGAACTGAAAACTCTTGCCAAGCTCAGACCCCTGCCCTAATTCATCTTTTCAGATCCTTATGTGTTTCCATAACGTCTTATGCCTATATAAGCGCTTATTATGTTGAATCAAATGCAGTTGCCATTTTTATAAGTCAGAATATAGGCAGTTTCGTTTGGTTCAATGTAATGTTCATATATATGTGTGTGTGTGTGTGTGTGTGTGTGTGTGTGTGTTAAAATATATTCCTTGTGTGTGTGTTAAAATATATATATTTTAACATAGGAGCATGCTCTACACACTGTTGCACTTTTTTCCACCTAATACTTAAATCTTGGAGCTTGTTGCATATCAGTGTATATAGAGATATACCCTTGTATATGTTCATGGCTCCATAGCCTTTTACGAAATGGATTACTCATGCTTTGGTTAGTTTGTATTAGAATATAAATTATTTCTAGTTAAAAATAATTACAGCTCTGTAATGATTATCCTTTTACTTATATTCTGCACTCAGGTACAAGTATATCTGTAGAGAAATTGCTGATTGCTTTTACTTGGATGAAAGAGTTTATATAATTTTAATTCCAGATGACAACTTTTGATATATAGTGTATGTGTTTATTCAGTTGATGGTTATCAGTCGCTGCTTATTTGGCAGTGAATGACCATTACATCTGAATCCTGCTTTTGTCGCTTCATTGTAAGATCTGTGAACTTGAGGAGGGGTATTACTATTTCTTTGTTGGTCTGGTCAGTCCCTGATAGTGATGACTTATAATAGGGAATGAAAAAAGTGATAATCCTTTTATGTCTTGCAAAGTCCTTACATATATTGTGATTTGAGAGAGTCAATAAATAGCATCCCCTGTCCCTCCCAAGTCCAGAATCAGTTAAGAGATGGAAACAGAAGACAGGCAAATGATGATCCAGTCTTACCTCTAATGCTGATCCAGTTTTTAGAGAACAGAGCTTTATCAGGATAGTCTCATAGCTAACTGACTTATTCATCCATGATCACAGACAGAACTGGCTACAGCGACTTTTATGAACTTTAAGCTTGGAGGAAAAGGGAATCTGGTGTTATGATGGTGTTCAGTAGAAGATTCCAAAGAGAAAAAGAAGAGGCTACACCACTATGATTTGTGCCCCTCCCTCTCCACTAGGTAGTTATTATTCATCCTCCAGGGAAAAGTTAGGGGTGGGGAAGGAGATAGCTCAGAAATGGTTCATCTAGCAAATCCACATGGAAGCTAGAGGAGGGAACAATACGTATTCATTCCTAACATTTTAAGGCAAAATGTAGCACGTCATATATGAAGAAATAGGTGAAGGGGCTGGAGAGAGAACACTTTGCCATGTAACAGGTATTCAGTTGGATCATCTAGGCTAGAACTCTCTCTTACCTTCTGTTCAGTACTCTCACCATTATGTCACACAGTCTTTAAGAGTAAGTAGCCATTTGCATTTCTTGTTTCCTGTTTTCAGAGATGTATTGTTCAGGGTATTGCTGTTCCTAAAGGCATACCTGCTCTCCAGAGTGTTTAGGTTTCAGGCTGTACTAGGTTGGATGAGCAGTAACCCCATGTAATTTACTATGCCCAGTTGGTTTTAGTAGGAGGATGTGGTCATGTGCTAGTAAATGTGAAAATATGTTAGTGTTCTTATATATTTATATACACAGGCACTAATGAATATAGTATTTGCAACGTGATTGTAATATAGTACTATAGTTGTAGTATTGTACATTATATTAATTATAATAACAATAACATTCAACATTGATTCAGCCAGTATGATGGGAGTTCTCCTTTTAGCTCTGTCAGAAATGGGCAAAAACGGACATAGTTCCCACTGTATTCTAGACGGTGGGCCAATGGTGGGAGGGAGGATGTTGTATTCATGGAATTAGTGTGCTGGGTGGCCTGAATACAGAGGAGGAGGGGGGTGGTGGTCAGGGGTGAGACCAGGGAGGGTCTTGTAGGCTTCATTAAGACTGTTGGCCTTTAAGAACATCAAGAAGTGAGGAAAAGATTTTAAATTGAGGGGAGATGGCACGATTAATACCTTAAAAAGATCAGTCTAGTTGTAGTGAGGAGAATGGGTTTGGAGGGGATGCAGAAAGAATGTGGGTTAGGAGGCTATTGCAGTACTCTAGGCCAGAGATGATGGTAGCTTGGAGCAGGGTAATGGTAGTGGAAATGGAGAAGCGGAAGGATTTGACATACTTTGAAAGTAGAAGGTACAGAGGTTGCTTATGGTTTGGTGTTTGGAACTATTACGAAGTTTCTGCCTTCAGCCACTTCATAGATCATAGGCTTACTCTGTAATACTGAGCTCACTAGAAGAGATACATTTGTAGGAAATAGAACTTGACTTCACTCTTGGACATCCTGATTTAAAGTGTCCTTGAAGGATTCCAGTTGGAATGTCACATCGGCAATGAGTTAGGTAGGTCTGCCACTCCAGGGAGAGGTTTGGGCAGGAGACAAATACTGGGATAGTTAACCTAGATGATTTGAAGTTGTAGATGTGGGTGAGGTTGCTTGGGGAGACGGTTCTCAACTTTTATTGTGCCCTGGAATTGAGCTTGGAAGAAATACCCCCAACCCAGAGATTTTTGATTAATTGGGCTTCTAGCAGCCCCCCAAATAGTACTCATGTGTAACCAAGGCTGAGACCCACTGGTCTAGAGTGAGGATGAGCTGAGAACTAGGACTGAACCTTGAGGGGCACAAATAGTGGCCAGTTAAGGGAAGATGAACCTGCATGGAGACTGGTAAGAGGTAGCCAGAGAGGTAAGAGGAAAACTGGAAGCGTGATGTCATGAAAGCAAGAGGGAGAGAGTGGCCAGTAGTGCCTGTTGCTGAGAAGCCAAATGGAATTTAGATTGAGTAATATGAACATCTTCTAGTTCCCATAGGGAGATCTGTCTGTGGGAAGCTTGGAATGGGTGCTGGGTTGGAGTGGGTTGAGATAAGAGGAAATGTAACAGTATAGGCAGCTGTTAAAAGTATCTAAGGACAGAAGTAATGAGACGAGATACGCCATTCTGTCATGATGTGTTTGGTTGCAAATAGTAGAAAACCCTGTTTACATGGTGAAGAAAACTTAACCTCGTTCAAAAAATCCAGAAGAACGTGGCTCTAGGGTTGTGTATTTAGTTGCTCAACAATGTCCTCAAAGACCTAGGATTTTTCTAGCCCCACTGTGTGACTTGGACCTCAGTCTGGCTACTGTATTTCAGATGTTAAACTGGACATTCTAGTCTCCAGCAAAAGAATGGCTCATGCAATCTTCAGAAAAAAGAAAAATACACATACTGTGAAGCATATGATTCATAAGTATATAGGTTGAATTTTCAGAAACCTTACATGTGTAAGGTCCCGGCACCTTACATGTGTAAGATCGGCACCCAGATCACAGCCCCAGAAGTCTGCTTTTTTCCTCTTCCCAGTCTGCCCACCTCCTCCCCCAGGATAACTACTATCCCAGCTTCCAACGCTACGGGTTAGTTTTGCCTGTTTTTGTGCCATGTAAATAGTCATATGGTATGTGCTCTTTTATGTTTGGCATTCAGCATTGTTTTTGAGATCCATATTGTTGCATGTAGTTGTAAAGTGTTCATCTATTGCATGAATATACCACATTTTATCCATTCTAATGTTGATGGGCATTTGGGTAGTTTCTAGTATTTGGCTTTTACAGATAGTATCATTGTGAACATACGTATTCATTTCTGTTGAGAATATAATTAAGGAGTGGAGTTGCTGGGACGAAAGTATGCTTATATGCAGCTTTCCTACATAATTTCCTGTCTGGTTGTATCATTTTATACTCCTGCCAGCAGTATATGAGAGTTTCAGTTCCACGTCCTCACTGACACTTACTATTTTGTGTCATTTCATTTAGACATTCTGATGGGTATGTAATGACACATTGCTGTGATTTTAATTTGCATTTCCTTAAGTTGATCAAGGATATTTAAGTTGAGCATCTTTTCATACGCTTATCGACCATTTGGATATTCTCTTTTGTGAAGTGCCTGTTTGGATATTTTCTTTTCTTTTGAGTTGAATGTCTTATTCATTAGGTTTTAAAAAAATTTATTTTGGATATGAGTCATTAGTCAAATATATGTATTACAAAAAGCTTCTCACATTCTGTGGCTTGCCTTTTCACTTTTGATGTTTCGTTTTCACAAACAGATGACACTAACTTCAATATAGTGCCATGTATCAGTTTTTTCCTTTATGATAAGCACTTTTTGGGTTCAGTTTATAACCCTTGCTTTCTCTAACATCACCAGAATGTTCTGTTTCTTTCAAAAGCTTGATTTTTTAACTTTCGCACTTAGACGTATAGTCTACCTGGAGTTGGTTTTTGTATTTAGTGTGAGGTAGGGTTCAGGATGGACATGGATGTCTAATTGACTCATCACTGTTTCTTAAGAATGTATGTTTTCTCCATGCACAGCAGTGCTCATCTTTGTCAAGTAGATCAGGTGACTATATGTAAGCATCTGTTTCTGATTTGTTTGTACTAATCTGTTGGTCTTTAGATAGACTTTTTTTTTTTTTTTAACTGTATATAGTCTGGTAGAAGCTACTGCTATCTAGCAATGTAAGTTATCTAGCTTTATTCTTCCTTGTAATCTCTTTTTGAGTGATGAGCCCTCTGAGCTCTCATTGGCCAGCTCTGGGTTATAGGACTACCTCAAAACTAGTCAGTGCAAAGGAGAGTGAGATTGCTGCGATTGGCTTACAATGATTATAATTATCACCCTCGTTTTACATGTGAGAAAGCGGGCCAGAGAGGTTAAGAACTTCCTAAATAATCCCAAATTGAGTTAGCGATTGTACTGAATTTAACTTCCATCTGTGTTTCAGTTTTCAGGCTCTGTCCGCTGCAGCTTAGCTGATGTGTGAAAGATCTGGGAATTATATTTTTGGAGGTCAGAAGTCTGGCTGACACGCAAAAATAGTGCAGAAAAACCATGCAAATAATAACAAGTTTGGCATAGATGTAGATAAGATATGTGCAGGAAATAACTCCAGAAATAAGAAAAGTAGTTATTCCTGGGTAGTTGTGATTGTGACTCTGGGTGACTTTTTCCTTTTGTTTTGCTTTTCTGTATTTTCCAAATTTCCTATAATGGACATATATGGATTTTTAAAAGTTAAAAAATTATTTTAAACTAGGTTATTTTTGGAAAAGTCAAGAAGTACAAATAGATACACAATATATAATGCCTTTATTAAATACATAAAAATGAATATTTATTTTTCTTTTCAGAAATGCACTTGGTGATGGAAAGAGAGCCATTATTCTAAAGAGCAATTGGACAAAGGTAGATTTCTTTTATATTTACATTCAGCAAGTAATGCCATATAATTTTGTGAGAAATCTGTGTACAGGATGTGAATTTTATATGTAAAAATGCTGGATAAAATTAATGCAGAGCTCAAGAATGTGAGAGGGAAATCTTCAGTTCCATGATCAGAAAGGATACTTCACACAACAGTGAGGTCCTGCATGTCTGAGGAGGACAGGTAGCCCATAGGAGTGTTGAGGGTCTGGAGGGTACTTGAGTGATTGAGATGTCAGTATCTGCATTTTCTGGATTGGTCAAAGACCTTCCTATGAAAAATGAAACTTAAAACCTAGAATGAATTACAGGAGACTGTCTTTACAACCTTGAGGTGAGAAAGGATTTCTTAAATAATACACAATGCACAAATCTGGGGTGGGGGAAATCTAGTAAATTTGAATATATCAAACTTAAAAACTACCGTATGTCAAAAGACACCATGAATGAAATCATAGTCTGGGAGAAGATAATTTGTCATATAGATAACATATATAACTGACAGGATTTATGTCCAGAATATGCAAAGAACTACAATAAATAAGAAACCCAGTAGAAAATGGGCCAGTGAAATAGATAGGCACTTTGCAGAAGAGAAATCCTGAATGGGCAATAGAAATAAGTTATGTTTTGTTTCCTAGAAATTAAAATTGTACAGTTAGAAAAATGAAACCAAGAGAGCAGAGTAGAGAGCTTCCAAACAGACCTTCATATACATGAGTAAATAAAACAATGTGGTATTATTAGGTACTTTAGATTGGCAAATTAAAGAGACCCACAGTCCCAAGTGCTGGTGCATGTGTGTACTAACAGGAACCCTCCGTAAACTGGTGGGTGAGAATTGGTTGCAGCTAACTTGGAGAGCACGATCATATGCTTATGCTGTTGTAATTATTTGATTCTAAGTGTGTGTGCCCCACAAACATTCTTGCAATATGTGCGCATGGGGAGATATACAGAGTGGTCATTGTGGTGTTTTTAATGGCACAAAACTGCAGATACCTACATATCCATTGATGAAGCAGTGATGGATGTGGTATTTTCACTTGATCAGAGTTGTAACTCTCATCTGATCTGGCCCTCTTCTTATGTCACCCATTATGTCACTCCTACCCTCTCTCCCTTGTTCACTGTGTTGACCTGTTGGTCTCCTCGCTATTCCTTACATATGCCAGGCACTCCCAGTTTGTACTTGTTCTTCCCTCTGCCTAGAATTAGAATGCCTTTCCCCAGAGTTAGCTCTCTTATTTCCTTTCATTTTTTACTGAAAATTGTCTTCTTAGTGAAAACTTCTGGCTGTACTACTAAAGTGGCAAGCCTGCCCCTGCCTAGACATTTGCTGCCCTCTTTCCCTGCTTTACTTTTTTTCTTCTTGGCATTTATCATTATTGGACAACTCTGTGTGTTACTTCAACTGTGCTTACTGTGTGTCCTCCTATACAACGTGAGCTCAATGAGGACAGGTTTTTTTGTTTGTTTGGTTCACTCTTGAATCTAGACTGCCTGACAAGCTGCCTGGCACATAGTAAGCACTTACTAGTAAATAGTAAATACTTGTTGACTTAGTGAATGAACGAACCAAATACTAGTTTGCAGTTGGAATAAGTTAACTGGCTTACCGACATTTACAGATTTAAAAAACAGTGTTGAGGGGTGCCTGTGTGACTCAGTGGGTTAAGCATCTGACGCTTGATTTTGGCTCAGGTCATGGTCTCATGGTTGTGAGATCGAGCCCCACATCAGGCTTTGCGCTGGGCATGGAGCCTGCTTGAGATTCTCATTCTCTCTCTCTCTCTGTCTCTCTCTCTCTCTTCCCCCACCCCCGCCCCGGCCCCTCCCCCCTTCCCCTTCTTGCCCTTGCTCTCTCTGTCTCAAAACATAAAAAATTAAAAAACAGTGTTGAATGAAAAAAAGCAGTAAAAGCATAATGTAGGCCAGAAAGATATCTATCAAACTCATGATAATGTTTGCTTCTGGGCAGTTAGAGAGGGAACAATGAGAGAAGGTCCAAAGAAGATTTCAGCCATATCTGTATGGTTTTATTTCTTTCATTAAAAAAAAATGCAAAACAAATACAACAAAATCTTAGCATTTATTTCTGGGTGTTATATTGATCACTGTATTTTCCTAAATCATAAAAATACCTGACTTTTTAAAAAAATTTTTTTTGAATGTTTATTTTTGAGAGAGAGAGAGAGAGGGAGCATGAGCAGGGGAGGGGCAGAGAGCAAGGCGACACAGAGTCCAAAGCAGGCTCCAGGCTCCGAGCTGTCAGCACAGAGCCCGATGTGGGGCTCGAACTCAAAAGCCGTGGGATGATGACCTAAGCCGAAGTCAGCCGCTCAACCAACTGAGCCACCCAGGCGCCCCCTGACTTTTTTTTTTAAGTGGAACTTCAGATAAGACACAGAAAGACATGTGTTTCAGACTTCATTCTTGGCTTTCTGTTTTTAAACCAGAGTGAATATAATCATAGAATTTTAGAGTCCCCCAAGTTGTGATTCATGTGGCCAAGGAGTGTATCAGAGTCTGGGGACTGTGAAATTCCCCAGGTGGACTTCCGCATCCAAATTTTGGAGTCTGTTTTTAAATGCCTCATTTTACAGATGAAGATACTGAATTCCAGAAAGGTAAAGGGACTTTTGCACGTAAAGACAAAACTGGACTGAGAATCCAGCATTGGATTTGCTTCTGTTTTAGAGTGATCAGTTAACGTTGCTATTTTTATTTCCAGTCATTGTTGTACTTGATACAGAAATTTGTTGATCACTGAACCTGCATTTGGCATGTGCTCTGTAAACACTTACAGAATGTATGGATGATAGAATTCTTAACACTGAAACCCAGACCCTGAAGTTGGTTTTCTGGAGTTACCTTTTGCTATTTCAGTCTAGTATCGATTGAAAAAAGAGTACTACAACTTTCTGAATTACATTGAAGACTGTTACGTTATAACAGTTACATTGTAGAGTGTTTATTTCTGGATTAATTTATTGAGCAGAAAATACTTTTTAAAAAAAGACTTTATTTTTTAATTTTTTTCTATTTATTAAGACTATTTTTTTAGAGCAGATTTGGGTTCACAGCAAAATAAAGAGGAAGGTAATTTCCTGTAAGTCCACACACATGCATAGCCTTCCCCATTGTCAGCCTCCCCCGTTATCAGCATCCTCCGGCTGACTGGTGCAATTTGAGAATTGATAAATCTACACGGGTACATTATAATCACCCCAAGTCCCTAGTTTCTCTTAGTGTTCATTCCCTAAATGTTAGGCATTCTGTGGATTTGGACATAGGTATAATGACATTTATCCATCATTATGGTTTATACAGAGTATTTTCACTCTCCCCAGTGTCCTCCCGATCTGCCTGTCCATCCTCCTTTCCCTGACCCAGTCCCTGGCAACCGCTGATCCTTTTACTGTCTCCATAGATTTACCTTTTCCAGAACACAGAGTTGGGATCATACAGTATGTAGCTTTTCTCATACTGGCTTCTTTCACTTAATAATACTCCTTTAAGTTTCTGCTATGTCTTTTCATGGCTTGATGATGCTTTTTTTTTTAGTGCTGAATAATACTACCTGCTTGGATGCACCAGTTTATTTATCCATTCACCTACTGAAGGACATTTTTGTTGCTTTCAAGTTTTGGCCATTAGGAATAAAGCTGCTGTAAATATCTATGCGCGGGTTTTTTTGCGGACACGTTTTCAGCTCCTTTGGGTAAATACCAAGGAGTATGATTGCTGGATCACATGACAAGAATGTGTTTAGTTTTTTAAGGAAATGCCAAACTGTTTTTCAAAGTGGCTGTAACTTTTTGCATTCCTACGCCACAAATGAGAGTTCCTGCCTCTCTGTATCCTCAGCATTTGGTGGTGTCAGTGTCCTGAATTTTGGCCTTCCTAATAGGTGTGCAGTGGAATCTTGTTCCAATTTGCATTTCCCTAATGACATGATCTTTTCATGTGCTTATTTGCCACTGTATACCTTCCTGGATGAGGTGTCTGTTAAGATCTTTGGCCCATGTTTAAGTGGGTTTTCTTATGGTTGAATTTTTAAGAGTTCTTTGTATATTCTTGGCCCTTATCAGAGTGTCTTTGCTAAATATTTGCTCCTGGACTGTGGCCTCTCATTTTCTTGACAGCAGTTTTCAGAGAGCAGAAGTTTTTAATTTTAGTTAAGTCCAGCTTATCAGTTATTTCTTTCATGATCCATGAAAAAGTTATCACCGTTTTTTGCATTTTACATTTAGGTGTGTGATTCATTTTTAGTTAATTTTTGTGGAGAGTGTAAGGTCTAGATTCTTTTTTTTTTTTGCATGTGGATGTCCCACCATCATTTGTTGAAAAGGCTCTCTTCATTGTATTGCCTTTGTTGCTTCGTCAAAGATCAGTTGACTATAATTATGTGGGTTCATTCATTTTATTTAAATAGGGTTATTTTGTGATGATTGCAAAAATATTTATATAGATGCTAAACACAAATCCTAGTAAGTATTAAAAAAATTTGTTAAGTATAGCTAGGTCATTTTTTCTTTTATTTTACCAGAAAGGAGTGGTCATTGAAGGGTAGCCTAAACTGCAAAAGCAAAGGTAGACTGTACAAGGTGCATTCTGTACTTCTACTTTAGATTGACTATGAGCCTGAGTCTGTTGAGTCATGCCTTGAGGGTATAAACCTGTATAGAAGGTATTCTTTAGATTCTGTGAAAGTAAGCCATTGTTCCCCCTTCTTTCCAGATAGAGAAGACTGGTACAATGTCAACTGTCCTACGCATGCTTTCAAGCTTAGGAGAGGGTATATCATTGTATCGCAAAGAGTGGGAATGTTTATAGTCAACAGACATTTGTCAGTAATCCCCGTGCATTGTCTTTTGATATTGTCATATAGCATACAAACCAGTAGCCTCACAGATGCCCACAAGAACCTTTTAATATCGAGGGGGTGTATTTTGTGAGTGACCAAACCTAACTCCGATTGGGCCTAAGTAATTGGTTCATGTAATTGAAAAGTCTAGGGATCAGCTTCAGGCATGGCCTGATCCAGGTCTGCATCCATTTTCTTCCTGTTCTCAGTTTTGCTTTCGTGTGCTTTTTTCATTTTCAGTCTTTTTTTCCTCTGTTTTCATTCTGTGTTTCTTTTTGGGTAGTAGTGTCTGTAGTGTCTAATCTGCCCCAGTTTTCATCCCATGTATTTTTCATCTTAAATGCTTTAACTTTGGAGTTTCATTCTGAGTATTTCTTACATATTTCACATCTTAATATGTTCAGTCTTTCTTTTAGCTCCTTAAGCATATAGAATATGTTTATAATAACTGTTCTAATGTTCTTAACTACTAACACTATCATCTGTGTCATTTCTGAGTTATTTTCAGTTGACTTTTTTTTCTCTTCCTTGTAGATCACATTTTCCTTATTTGCATACCTAGTAATTTTTTATTGGACATAGACATTGTGAATTTTACCTTGTTTGTTACTGATATTTTTGTGTATCTGTAAATATTTTTGAGCTTTGTTTTAGGATACAGTGAAGTTACTTGGAAACAGTGTTATTCTTCCGAGTCTTGATTTAAGCTTTGTTAGGTGGGACCATAGTGGTATTTAGTCAAGGGCTATCTTTTTCTTCACAGCTGGGGCAAAATTCTTCTGAGTATTCTACCTGTTATTCTATGAATTATGATGTTTTCCACTTTGGTTGGTGGAAACAGGAATTATTCCTGGCCCTGTGAGAGTGCTGACTGTTGGCTTTCAAGTGGTTCTTTCCTTGATTTGGGTTTTGGGAGGTTGCCTTGCATGCACATACTGACTAGTACTCAGTTGAAGTCTCAATGCAGGTGGACTGTGTGAGGATCTCTGGAGTTCTCTGTGGAGCAGTCTCCTCTCTGGTCTTCTGCCCTGTGAATTTGCACTGCCTTGGCTTTCCTGGACTGCTGGTTCTGTCTCTTGAACTGAGCCTGCGGGCCCTGTCTGGGTTCCTTTGCCCTGTGCCATGGCATAGAAATTCCATTCAGCAAGGTGGAGCAGTCATAGGGTTTATTTTGTGTGTTTCTTATGTCTCGAGGATCACTCTCTTTTGTTGCTTGGTATTCAACGTCTACAAACCTTTATTCCATATATTTTGTCCTTGTTTGTTTTAGGCAAGAGCATAAATCCAAATCTCTGTTACTGCAGCTTGAACAGAAGTGGTAATTAGAGCGTAGGCTCTCCTGGCTTCATTTTGAAAAGGACTTTTACCATGTAGTGGGAGCCCCAAACTGATATCCTTAATAGCTGTTAATTCTAGTGCAAAGAGAACCTCTTTTAATATCTGTATAGAACACCTGAGGGATGCCTCAGACTGATCCCGATTGAGCCGTGTGCCCACCAGCAGATTGATCCTACAACCTGGAAAACAGTGCATTTCGATTGGCCAGTCTCCTGGATCACAGCTGCACTCTTCCCTGTTTATTGTTGAGATGGAGCGCTAGTCCCAGCCCTGCCATTACAATACAGAGTAGGGACGTGGTGGCATCCGAAAAGAGGGGCTGCTCGGCAGATGGGCAACAGGGAGTTTCTATATATGTGCTACACAATGAGGTAGTGTCAAAGAAGAGCAAAGCTTTGTACTGCGATTGGGTTCAGGAAGCTCTGAGATACCTTTAATTTAAGCTTCCTTCACATAACTTCAGGCAGTGATACCTGAATAAGCTCCTTTCTCAAATGATAGACATTATAGTAGGTTTTATAGAGTTTGGGAAGAGGACCCAGCAGCAGATGAGGACAGTTGACGGTGGGGGGTGGGGGGGTGCGGATAAGAGAAAGAAAAGGCACTTCCTACAAATTCAGCAGGTATGGTTTATAATCTCATAATTTCTAATGCTATGAATTTTTATGCAGTTACCTAAATTTCAAAGTTGGGATATTCCTAGGGGATAGGATTTTGGTTTTGTAGCATATCTGAGATCTATCTTCATATGCCTTTTGAGGAAAAGCAGAGTTTAAGCAAATGGAATCAGAATTGGGATCTTTAATCTGAGCCTAAATAGTCTGGCTATAAAAATGCTTCAGAACTCACAGATTGGGTTGGGGCACCAGAGTAGGATTATACATATGCACCGAACCTGCATAAACAAAGGCCCTCATGGTTGTTTACAGCCTGTTTTAGTGAAAAGTTCATCTTTCTCAAAAGGGCCATTTATCTCTGATTTAGTAGTTTCTTATAGAATGAGAATGTTTTTTGTAAAATGTGGAGTAAGGAGGAAAGAGCTGTGGGCCCAGAGTCAAGAGGTCAGGATTCTTTGGTTTGCCTCTACACAAATGTGCCATTAGGGCAGTTTCTAGCCTCTTTCACAGGTACGTCAGTTCCCAAGTGGAGATACTGTACCTACAACAGGAGCTCAGTTTGTGAGTAGGTAGAAGAGGGGGTGGTTGAGTTAGCCCCAAGTTTGGTAATACTAGCTTTCTAGATTAAAATGTTCATCCTTGATGTAGAAGATTTCCCAGAGTGCATAAATGGGGCCAGCCAGGACTGCGGTTCTATAGCAAACAAAACAAAACAGGAAGCCCTGATCATTGGAATTGAGTAGATCTATGGTTTTTGGACCTTTTCTTCAAGCCAAGAACTACACCTAGAGATAAAAAATGAAAAGCTGATTGAGAGAGGTGGATGGAAGGCCTCGCCTAGGTGTACCCCTTATCTGTAGCCATGCTCTCAGAGGGGTTGCAAAACTTCTGTATAAGCTGATTTTCCTTCCAGCTCTAAAATCTGTGTGATTTCCAAAGTGTAGAGAGTGTAATGACTTAGAGACTATTACTGCCTTAAAATATTTTCAAAAAAATTAAGTTACTCCTATATAATGAATGTTTTTTTGTACTTTATTTGGCACAAAATAATATATTGCATTCTTTACTAGTAAAATATAATAAAGGTTGAATTATTTTCTTTGTGGGCATAAAAATCTCTTAAGCAAAAATACTGATCTCTAGTTAAAATTACTATAAATACTATTCATTACTTTTCATTTTAGCTCATTTAAGTAATTTTATTTCCTGAGAGGTATTAACATTTTAAAAAAATTTTCATTGATAGGGTCCTAATCTAACATTTTAGTAATTAGTTTTTAAGCAAAATATTTTTCCTTATCTATTTTCTTTAACTTAAGCATATTTTTGAGAAAAAATTAAATTTATCTTTTGGAACAGGGTCATTATCGTTATTGTGCTGCTCTTTCTATGCTGGGGGAATATGACTGGGCCCTGCAAGCAAACATAAAAGCTCAAAAACTCTGTAAAAATGACCCTGAGGGAATCAAGGATCTAATTCAGCAGCATGTAAAGTTACAAAAACAAATAGAAGACCTGCAAGGTATTTCACCTAAGATTCTTTGGTTACAGTCGAATTCCCTTTAAAACTTTTGAAGGTGGGTTTCTTGGATTAATGGAGGACCATAAATCAATTCTCAGGTGATTTGTACTTACTTTGTTTTGCTTTCTTGGTCAAGTCACTTAAGTTTTCTATTTCTATCTGTGTAGAAGTACATTAGTGTTATGTTCCATTAGGTAATTACAAATGATTTGTATCTTTTAGTTGAAACGGACAACAACAAATTATAATTTGTTCTTCTGTAGATTTTGAATAAAGTGAAGCCTTTTGAAATAAAATTGTTTAAAAATTTTTCTTCCATGGTTATAGTTACTTCCTAAAGAAAGAACCCTTCAGTAGAGTTGTTTGATACTCACACCAAGTGTGTGGCTCATTCTATAGCATGCTGACCACATATGCATATATACATCTGTATATGGATATGTACACATACCAGAAATCGGCTGTGTGGGCTAGGAATTCAAGATTTTCATTCTCTCGTTTTCTCTCCTAAGTGATTTTGCTTTCTCCAATGCCCAAAATTTCCTTACTCTATACTTTCACCATATAGGTCTTTGCTGTTTTTTCTTCTTTGGGTATTTACTGTCTTAGGAAGCTGAGCTGAGATGTTATCATCCAACTTAACGTGATTGTAAGATTGTGAGCTCCTTGAAGACAGATACCATCTCTGGTTCAGATTTATATACTGCTGCAGCTAGTCAATGATCACATGTAATGGGATGTCAAATCAGGCTGTATAACAATTTGGTGAAGCCATCCTAAAACTAAAAACATCTGGAAATACAAAATTATTCAGGTTTATTTTTCCAGTTCTGTAAATTTGATGCTCTGTCAGCTTAAAGGAAATTTTAAATCTCTTTAAAGTATGTGTTGCTAATCCTCTGATTACCATGCGTGTGTGTGATTGATTTTTATAGGTCGAACACCAGCTAGGAATACAATTAAAGCTTTTTATGAAAGCAGGTGAGTTAACATCTCTCAGGTCTGTAGCTGTTACTTGGGATGGCTTTGCCTTGTAAGTTTAAGAATCACTATGTATGATGCTTTGTAGCTAATGGCAACCACGGTAAAGTTGGGGAGGGGAAGGACCCGGGTTTGTGCCTTAAGATCAGGTGACCCACAGGGGCACCTGGGTGGCGCAGTCGGTTAAACGTCCGACTTCAGCCAGGTCACGATCTCGCGGTCCGTGAGTTCGAGCCCCGCGTCGGGCTCTGGGCTGATGGCTCAGAGCCTGGAGCCTGTTTCCGATTCTGTGTCTCCCTCTCTCTCTGCCCCTCCCCCGTTCATGCTCTGTCTCTCTCTGTCCCAAAAATAAATAAACGTTGAAAAAAAAATTAAAAAAAAAAAAAGATCAGGTGACCCATGAATTGTCACATTTGTTTTGTGGACTGTTTTACTGAACCATTTTCATATGTATTTATGGGAGATCTGTAGCCTAAGCCTAGGGGAAAAGAGCTGTGTAATACTACTTTCATTTCACTCTACTCGTATGGGAACAGTTTTTGTAGTGACGATCCTGGCAGCAGAGAGTAGGGACAGTCTGTACCTTTAAGTCTTAGCTGCTATCCTGGAAACATCTGTCTCCAGCCTCCCAGTATCTTTTCAAAGGCTAAGACACTTTCTGTTAGAAATAAGCAACCAGGCAGATTTTAATATGCTCACAAACAAATAGCAGCCTGGGTCCTATGTTTGTTACTGGGCAATTAAAAGAGATTATGCCTTTTCCTCCATGCTTTAGATATCTAAGATATCGAAGCTGTTAAATTTAAAACAGGGAGACTTACTTGAATATTAGAAACCAGAATATATTATTAAACTGTTCTTAATCTGTTTTGAGTTTTCACTACCAAATTGAAAATAACATTTATGTATAAAGCCCAATCTCAGAGGTAGATTCTTTCTAAAACAGTATTACCGTGCTTTCAAGGGAAAAAAGGTGATAATTGCTAAAACTTGTTTCTTTGAAGGATAACTTTTTTAAAATTCATGCTAATCAGGGGCACCTGGGTGGCTCAGTTGGTTAAGCATCCGACTGTGGCTCAGGTCATGATCTTGCTGTTTGTGAGTTTGAGCCCCACATTGGGCTCACTTCACTGTTGTCAACCTGTCAGCTCAGCACAGAGCCGGTTTCCCATCCTCTGTCTCCTTCTCTGCCCCTCCCCTCTTGTGCTCTCCCCAAAATAAATAAATATTTTTAAAAATTATTTTAAAAAATGCATACTAATCAGTATAAAAAAATTTAGTATTTCTTTTATTCCCCATTTCAGGGCCTACATACCTAGTTTATCAGCACCTGCATTTAGTACTTCACTTAACTTCGTGGAAACTGAAAAAGATTCCAGAAAAACTAACCACGAAATGGCAAACGGTGGTAATCAGAATCTAAAGGTACGTTTAGTTAAAAACTAAAATTAAAATTATTTCAAGTTTAGAAAGTCTCACGTTTTTACAATATTTTGGTGATAATGGAAGCTAAATATTTTGGTGATACAAATCCCTTTTTGCCTTTTGATACCAAGAGAATGATTTTCTTTTCTCTTTTTTTTCATTTTCTTTTTTAGTAAATATTCCAACTACCTCCTTCAACTACATGAAGATGATAGTCACAGTTTCTTTTGAAATCACATTTGTGTGTTTTCAAAAATCTTTTTTTCTAAATTTCATTTTTCCTCTTGGATAAGTTCTTTTTGTATGCTTTTCCTGCTTTACATGTCTCTCAATCAGACAGCCACTTAGGGATGAGTGACAATGGGGTCTGGTGGCCATGTCACCCCACTGCGTACAGTGCTTTGGAGTTTTCTTTTCCTCCCTTTCCCCTTTTGTATCTACTTGGCCTTTGGCACCACACCAGCCTGCCCACCGGCTTGTGTTGCATTGGGCCTGGGAGGCCTGCCATCCCCATCTCTGCCCGAAATATTTCTGCAGCCTCTGTGGTGCTTCCCAGCAGTGGTCCCCAGGCTTTATTCCCTGCTGTGTGCACCAGCACCCAGGCCTGATGGTTTGTGAGGGCGCCTCTAGGCCTTTCAGTCTGCCTCTGTGATCAGCGTCTATATCTCCATTTTCTTCTGAACAGTAGTATATTAAAAATTCAGCAGGTATCACCAAGTACACATTCATATTTCTTTCTAGGATTTGAGAGGAAAAAAGGAAAATAGTGTTTTGGAGTAGGTGGCTAGGAGGCATTGAAGGGAGCTTTGCCAACTCCCTGTATAGTCCTTTTATTGTTAATAATGAATATCTCAGAGGCTGTACTCAGGGAAAGAAGCATAAGGAAAGATATGATAGTATTTATTAAGTACACTTATTGAACAGACTTGTTAGGCATCATGCCAGGTGTTGGAAATAGAATGGTCATCTTGTTTGTTTATTCATTTAGGCCTAATAACCAGCTGGTTATTTTAGGCACTTGGGTAAATTCTGTTCTATTTTATTATTTAGCTATTGAATTCTTTATGGCTGTATTTTTGTTTTAATCTCACTAATTTTATTTTCATGGCTAGGTGGTAGATGAAGCTTTGAAGGTAGATGATTGTGACTGTCATCCTGAATTTCTACCACCATCAAGTAAGTTTTTTCCTTATTTGTTGCTGAATTAATGTAGCGTTCCTAAACTTCCATGGCCCAACATTTGTACAAGCCTCACTTGTATTTACTTTTGTTCTTTTCTACTTTATAATATTTCTATGTTAAGAAAACATTGAATATTTACTTGAAGTCAATGCTCAGTATTTTCATATATTTAATAAATTTAATTTTGGAAATTCATATAAGAAGCACGGAAAGGAAGGATAAAACTCTTCTTCATCTGCTACCTAATTCCTATTAGGCCAGTAGTATCTTTCAACTTTAATTAACCACCACCAACCCCTGACCCAGGAGGCTTTTTAAACTTTTTTTTTCCTATTTGCCCTCCTACCACGGATACTGTTTATCATTTTACGTCCTGTATGTACATCTGTGCTTTGTATATATAAAAAGTTAGATTTTTCTCATCTCCTAATAACTAATTTTCACCCTGTTAGGAGTGATGCTGAGAATGGATGCTTTAGGCTTATTTTATTTTATTATTTTAACTTGCATGTGCTTAATGTATATGTTTATTTATGCATCTAGTAAATACACATACACCCAACAGGACTCCATTTACTCGACATCATTGGGAAATGATGGGTCCAGAGAAGCAAACGTTGATGCTTCACTTATTTCTCAGTCTCCCTTTATATAACCAGATTTTGTTGAAAATTATTGTAGAGTAGATCATATGCTTCCCTGCCTTTTAAAACAGAGCTTAGGAAAATACTGATATTCTTGATGGCACAAGGTTGCTTGTTAGATACAGATTTTGTCTCAGACTTTCATGTGCTCCTTCCAGGATTATTGTGGTGAGATTAGTGACGTAGTTGTGATCCTGCTGCCCTGTTTTCCTTTTTCTTGTTTGTTGGTTCATTTGTTTTCTGCTTCTGGCAGCCATTTCTGTCTTTTTTCCCTGCAGTTCTGTCTTTTCTTAGACTCTGGTGCCATATACCCAGCTATTTACCACTAGCCATTCCCATTTGGTTAGCTCATTGGAGGATGATAAAGAGGGCGACTCAGGTGATTGTCTTACCTGATGTGACTCTAATAGTGCATGAAAAATCTTTGAGGACAAAACTTTTCTTTTGGAAAACACCTTTTAATTTATTGATGTTTCTTAGGCTGTTATTTTCAGCACATTTTTAAGTAAATAATTTAAATACCACCTTCAGCATCTGTATTCAGTCAAAGAAATTGAGGTCCTAGTTAAGCCTACATAGATTTGCCCTAAGTTGGACAGCAGGAATCAAACTAGAACTCTTCTGCCTTTCTGGAAGCCTCTTTTGTTTTCTGAGGCCACTCAAACCACTTCGGCTCTCATCCCTTCCTTAATTCATAGGTTCTGACTTGCCTCTGCTGTCTCTCCCCAAAGCTCCCATCACATACACCCTGTCTGTATTGCCGTGCTCTCTTCCACACAACTTTGTGCATTTGCCTCCCTGCTCCGAAGTACATAGTGGTTCCTACTCTCCAGCCTGTGGGTCAAAGTCTGGACTCACACAGCTCGAGTATCGGAAGCCAAGAACCTGTGATCGCTCACTCCAGCCAGCCTTCGCAGCCCCTTTCCAACCTTCTCTTCTTATCCAACTCCCCAGATCACACAGGTTTACTTAGTGTCTCTTAAAGTGAATGTCATTCTTGAGTTTGGCCCATCCTATCCAAATTCTGCTTGCTTCTTAAAGCTAAATATGAATGCTGCATTCCCACTAACACTTTTCCCAGACACTCAACCTGAAGTGATTTCCACTTCTATGAGTTATAAGACCAGCTAACATGGAATTAGTATGTCAATAGCAACATGCCATATCTTCTTTTCTAAAAGTGATTGTCGTGCAATCCTGGTGACTGTCTTTTCTTCCCATCTGATTGTAAACTACCTGAGAAGAGGAACTGTGGCCTTTATCTCTCTGTATCTACTGTAGGCCTAAATAATATCATTGTAATTTATGTTCACAATAATTTTATAGCATATACAGACAAACATCATAGCTGTTTCTTTACCTGTTTGTAGTTTCACTCACATAAAACATTGCTTGCTTTGCTTTCTTATTCCAATGTACATAGTTTTAGTTGATTTGCTTTCAGGCTTGTTGATTGTTGTGTACAGATTTCGGGAACAAATACTTTGTATTCACAGGTCAGCCTCCAAAATATAAAGGAAAACAAAAATCTCGAAACAATGAATTGGAGAAGTTCAGGTATGTTGTTTATCTAGGTTTTTTTCCCCCTTAAATATCCTCCTCTTAAGAAAAAAGAAAAAGGGGAGGGGGGCATGTCTCTTTCAAGTAGTAGCTATGATGAGTACTAAAATGCCTTTCAAATATCAAAGGCATGTCTTTAGGAGAGTGTCATATTTGGCTAAAATATTATTAGTCCTAAATGTTAGTAATCTCTGAAAGGCATATAATATGAGATACAGCAGTGTTAATTCTTAGAAATCTCAAAATACATGCTCATGAGAAGAAAAAAGAAGTATGAAGTGAAAATTACCTCTTCTCCCTGCTCACCTTATTTCACCTTTCCCACAATTGCTTCTTTCGTGGCTTCCTTTAGGTACTCATTGTTAACAAGTTCTTGGCCACCTGGAAGCTTACTCTGCATACACAGGCATGGGTGTGTGTATATTCAGGGGCCCTTTTGAGCAGCTGTCATTAGAAGAAAGTGTTCACTGATAAAGTGACTACATATAAAGTGAGTTCTACCAAACATCCCCTTCCCCGAATTAACAATAGGAACTCTTGCCACCTATCTTTACAATTAACCCACCATTGCCTGCAAAGATACAGATTCATTGCAGAGTGAGTGAACTTGTAAATCTTGCAATGGATACAGAAGTTCATGAAGTCAGTGAAAGTGATGCTGGAGACCCTGCAAAAGCATTTCTGCCAAAGGTACACCAGCTGTTGGCTTTCTCTTCATTTAAGGCTGATTCCTTGACAGATGTTTCAAGAAGGATTTGAATATCAAAGCAAGAGAATCTTTTCTATTGGCTCAATCTCTGTTGAGCTAATAGAGAAATTAGTAAAGTCCCATTAAAAAAAAGGTGATCATTTTTTAATGCTGCTACAAAATTTAATTTAAAACAAGGGCATAGATACTATGTTATTCTCTTATTCTGTAAGAAAATCCTGAGTCCTCCCCTCCCCCCTTCCCCAACCCTCAAAAGAAACCAAAAACATACAGGGACATTCTTTGAATGCATGGTTATAATTTAAACTGTTCTGCTAAAGATAAAATGTTTTTTTTATAGTTTTTGTTTTCAAATTGAAGTTTCTTATTTGATTATGTCCATTTCATGGGGTTATCTAATGATTAAGTAGGATAGCCACATGAAACATTTAGAGCCCTGGAACATGGTAAATGCTCAGTTTACCTTAACTATCAATATTGTTATTACCATCATTTTCATTGTTGTTAAGACCATTCTGGCCTATATCTTGCTTTTTTATCTCTTTCAAATATCTTGCATACCTTCACACATCAGATCATGGAGATCTACATCCTTCATTTTTATGGCTGCAGGATATTTCACAGTATAGATGTCTATTTGAAGAAGAAATTTCTAGAGTGGAATTTCTCCGTCATAGGGAATGTATAATTTTAACTTAGATAGATACTGCCAAATTGTCCTAGAAAATGAGTACCGTTCAGCATTCCTACTGAGCTGTGGGAGCGTGTGTGTGTGTGTGTGTGTGTGTGTGTGTGTGTGTGTATGTATATATGTATATGTGTATATATATGTAGCCTTTGTCCTCCGTTCTTGGTTTAGAGCACCTAGGATCCTTGGAACTTTTGGAGTGAAAAGAGTATCTTTCGTTAGTCCTAACGGGCTCCTCTCTACCTTACCTGAGTTTAAACTGAGATGACTTAAGGCTGGGCCCCTACCTGCAGGATTGGGGTTGGTCACCAGAAAGAGCAAGAATGTGATTGGAGGGTTGGAACTCTCTGCTCTACCCCCTGATCTCCAAGAAGGGGATGAGAGCGGGAAATTGAGTTCAGTCACCAATGACTAGTAATATAATCATTCATACTTATGTAATAATAACCTTAATAGAAGCCTTTAAAACCACTGGAGCTCAGGGAGCTTCTTCTGGGTTGCTGAATACATGGAGATGCTGAGAAGGTGGCATGGGGTGGCGTACCTTCCTGTGCATCTCTTCCGTTGGCCATTGTGAGTTAACAGCCTTTGTGATAAGCTAGTAATGATAAGTAAAGCACTTTTCTGAGTTCTGTGAGTCATTCCAGGGAATTGTTGAACCTGAGGGAGGGTCACAGAAACCTCTTGAGTTTGTAATCTGCCAGGCAGTAGAGGGTAGCCTGAGCGCCTCCTTGTGGCTGACAGTATGGGGAAGGGCATCGTGTCTGAAGTGGGATCAGTTTTGTGGGACTGAGCCTTTGACCTGTGGGGCCTGTGTTAACTCCAGAGTTTGTGTCAAAATGGAATTGAATTACTGAACACTCCGTGTTGGAGAATTGGTAGGGAAAAATGACAACTATTTAGTGTCAGAAAACACTACCCAGAGTACCTGAATCTTCTTTACCCTCAGCAGCATTTGAAATCAGATTTTCTGAAACAGTTGTCATATTATTAGATTTTCCTATGAGATGAAGCATCTTTGCAATGTTTAATGGGCACATTTCTTGTTTCAAGCTATGTTGTTATTTGATGACTGTAGATTTGTAATAACTTTTGATGATCATAAATCTCCCCAATTTCTTTTTTTTTTTAAGTTCTTCCGTGTCATCTTTATAATCAATTCTTCTGGTCCCCCTCCACCTCCAGTTTTATAGGGATTTTATTAAGATGTCATTGTACTTAGAGATTAATTTGGGGAGAATTGCACTCTTGGTAATAACATTTCTATGTAGGAATCTGTGACTTTCCATTTATTCAGTGTTTGAAATGACCTTCACATGGAGATGAGAAGGATAGGATAGGGAATATCATCAATAATGCTGTAATCATGTTGTATGGTGACAAGTGGTAAGCACACTTACCGTGGTGAGCATTGTGTAATGTATAGAATTGTTAAATCACCATGTTGTATGCCTGAAACTAATATAACATTGTATATCACTTTTACTTCAGTTTTTAAAAAATGACTTTTAGTAAATACTCTTTTCTTTCTATAAGCAGGAGTGTTTTATTTTAAAATAACTCAAAACACTTTTCTCTTTTAGTTCTACTTCACAGGGGAGTTTACCAGTAGATTTGAAAAACATCTTGGAAAAACAGTTTTCTAAATCTTCCAGAGCTGCACACCAGGTAAAGGAAAAGGCTTATTTCTAATTTAAAAAAGCAAAGTCTTTGAACAAAATATTTTTCGTATAAATTAAGTCTAACGTACATCTCTAAGATTTATTTTTTATAATTTAAGTTACGGACATATAATTTTCTTTTCTTTTTTTTTTTTTTAACTTTTTTTTTTTCAACGTTTATTTATTTTTGGGACAGAGAGAGACAGAGCATGAACGGGGGAGGGGCAGAGAGAGAGGGAGACACAGAATCAGAAACAGGCTCCAGGCTCTGAGCCGTCAGCACAGAGCCCGACGCGGGGCTCGAACTCACGGACCGCGAGATCGTGACCTGGCTGAAGTCGGACGCTTAACCGACTGCGCTACCCAGGCGCCCCAGGACATATAATTTTCTATATGACTGCTAAGAAACAAAACTATCACTAATTTAGATATTAACTTGCTAAAGCAGATTTTTTTAATGTTTATTTATTTTGGGAGAGACAGCAAGAGGGAGGGACAGAATCAAGCAGGCACCGCGCTGTCACCACAGAGTCCGACATGGTTCGACCTCATGAGCTATGAGACTGTGACCTGAGCCAAAATCAAGAGTCCGATACTTAACTGACTGAGCCACTCAGGCACCCAAACTTGATAATTACTTTAACCAGAAATTGTCAACTGATGGTTGACACTGAAAAATTGTTTGGTTCCCAAAGATTTAAAGATTTGGGATTCTTTGCTTTCCAAAGTTTTAACTTTTAAGATAATATTTTAAGATTTAAATTATTTTGAAAGGTTTAAGTGCTTGCAGTTTTATTATGCCTACCTGAAAGCTGTCAAAGAGCGAACTTTTTATTCATTGAATGATTTAACCATAATCAGATAACTTTATGTATAAAATTCTTTCTATGGTATTTAGTAATTTTAAAATATACGTTAAGATGGGGCCCCTGGGTGGCTCATTCGGTTAAGTGTCCGATTTTGGCTCAGGTCATGATCTCACAGTACATGAGTTCAAGCCCTGCATTGAGCTCTGTGCTGACAGCTTGGAGCCTGGAGACTGTTCCAGATTCTGTGTTTCCCTCTCTGTCTCTCTGCCCTTCCCCCACTCGCACTCTGTCTCTCTCTCTCAAAAATAAACACTTTTAAGAAATTTAAAAAATAATAAAAAAATAAACATTAAGGGGGAAAAATGAATAGGCAGAGCACAGAGGATTTTTAGGGCAGTGAGAATTTTCTGTGTGATATCATAATGATAGTTCTATGTCCTTATACATTTGTCCAAACCCATAGAATGTACAACACGAGGAGTGTATCCTGTGGTAAACTATAGACTTTGGATGATTAAGATGTGTGAGTGTAGTTCATGTTTGGTGAAAATATACTATTCTGAGTTAAAGAAGATGTGGTATACATACAGTGGAGTATTCTTAAAAAAAGCATAAAATCTTGCCATTCTTAAAACATGGATGGACCTAGACCAGATTTCATTAAGTGAAAAAGAGAAAGTTAAATACCGTGTGATTTCACTTCTGTGTGGAATCTAAAAAAAAAACAAGTGAACAAACACACACACAACATACAAAAACAGAAACAGTCCCATAAATCCGGAGAAGAAACTGGTGGTTGCCAGAGGGGAGAGGGTGGGAGGATGGGTAAACTATGTGAAGGGGATTAAGAAGTTCAAACTCCCAGTTATGAAATAAATAACCATGTGATGAAAAGTATAGCGTAGAGAATATAATCAATAATATCGTAATAACTGGATTGTGACAGATGGTAACTACACTTATTGTGGTGAGCACTGCATAATGTTAAGCATTGTGGAATCACTGTGTTGTATCCCTGAATTTAGTATAACATATGCTTATTATACTTCAATAAAAAAATAGATATGTAAAATACACCATTCTGATGAGTGATAGTGGGGTGTACATTTGAGGAGGCAAGGGGTATAATGGAAATTTCTGTACCTCCTCAGTTTTGTTGTAAACCGAAAACTAAGAGAAAAAGTCTTCTAAAAAAATGCAAGGAGTATAGCTAAAAGATAACTTTGAAGGAAATTTATCAAGCTCAACGTATGTATGAAAAGAACAAAAACTTTTAAATTAATGAAGCAGTTATTCCAGGAGCTAGGAAAAAAGAAAGACAGCAAATAAACCCAAAGAAAGGAGAAGGAAGGAAATAATAAAGACTGAAGTAGAAAATGATGAAATGGAAACAGACATGTAGTGGAAGGATTCACAGAGATAGCCATAGATTCTTTATCAGTATAAATAAAATTTATACACTGGTATTGAAACTGATTGAGGAAGAAGAAAAGAAGACATCATAAGACAATTTCAAGAATGAACAAGGATACATTACTACAGATCCTTGACTATTACAAATACATCAAAATACTATTATAAATGACATCATACCAAGAAATTTGAAAGCGTATATAGATGAAATGGATAAATTCCTAGAAAAATCCCAACTTACAAAAATTGATTCAAGAAGAGATAAAAACCTTGATGCAATCCAGAATTCATGAAACCTTGGCCAGTGACTATTCCAGTCACTGAACACTTATAGATTATGTAGTACTAAATGAAAGATGATCTTTTTTGGGTAAATGTGATTCATGTGCATCTGCTCTGGTCATCCAGTTCTTTATGTAGACATAGTTTTATTTCTTCTAAAATAGAATATTGGATTTAAATTTCACTCTTAAAAATGTGTATTAACATGGCATATAATACTTGTCCCAATATGGGGGTCATTTAAAAATTCAATTAACTATTTTAGGTATATATGACAAGTATCTTACAAAAGACTGAAGGAATGAAGCATGTTTCAAGCAGTTTATGAAAACATTTCTAACCAGTTGCATAAAAGCATCTTTAGAATTTCTGGCAGTTAGGGGCGCCTGGGTGGCTCAGTCAGTTGGGTGTCCAGCTTTTGGCTCAAGTCATGATCTCATCATCCATGAGTTCGAGCCCCATGTCGGGCGCTGTGCTAACAGCTCACAGCCTGGAGCCTGCTTTGGATTCTGTGTCTCCTTTTCTCTCTGTCCCTCCTACACTCATGATCTGTCTGTCTCTCTCTCTCTTTCAAAAGTAAATAAAACATTTTAAAAAATTAGAATTTCTGACAGAGATGTTAAAATTATGGTTTTTTATGTTGATTTACTGACTCTAGAAACTATGAAAGACTTAAATAGAAGAGACAGCCTGTGAAAGATCAAAGGTGATTTAAATAAATAAGGTAGTTATTTTTGAGCCTTCCATTGTTCATTCAACACACTTTTGGTTAGGCCCCTCCCTGTCTGTCCTGAAGAACGAGAGACATTGGGTATATGGCATTGCAACCCAGCCTGCTCTCATGGAGCTTTTAGTACTCCATGGTCGTTTATTGTATTTACTGAGAGAAACAATTTTTAACAGAAGCATGAGTTAAAAGGGACTCTTTTCTAGAATGTGAAAGAGATTAAAATGGAATCAGTACATTCAGGGGTAATAACTAGTATTTGTGGGGATAGCACATTATCGTCTATAACTTTTAAAACTCGTACCTTGGGGCACCTGGGTGGCTCAGTCGGTTGAGCATCCGACTTTGGTTCAGGTCATGATCTCGTGATTCGTGGGTTCAAGCTGTGCTGACAGCTCAGAGCCTGGAGCCTGCTTCGGATTCTGTGTCTCCCTCTCTCTCTGCCCCTCCCCCTCTTGTACTTTCTCTCTCTCTCTCTCAAAAATAAGTGAACATTAAAAAAATAATAAAATAAAATTCATATCAACATAAATGTAGCTGTCCTCGAGCTTTTATTAAATACTGTAACAAATACGAAGTTTATGTGAGAGCTTCTCTGTTCTGTGTGTATTCTGGGGGAAAGTTCTCCTTGGACGAAAGCCAGTAGGCAGCTTTTGTTAATTGTGACCAAACTGCTCTTCCCTTTGTGCTTTGTGCAGTGGGCCTCCTTTTGGATCTTTACTGTTAGGAACAGTGAGGAATATTGCACACATATTTGCATCTTCTGCTTTCCTCAGTGGTGTGCACGTGTATGTATGTCAAGGAGTGAGGAAGTCTAGGCTTAACCTTGTAGTCTTCTCTCTCTAGTTTTTATGGAACTTTTGTGACAGCTATTGCCATGTAACTAAAACTTGAATTCAGCTTCTATGATGTATGTTCACATATATATCCAAAGGTACCATTTTTTCTCACTTTATTTCAAGGTACATGTATAGTACTTTTGTTTTTTTTAATTCTTATGCTCTTCCCTTTGCATTTAACCAAATCTCTCCTGATAATTTTATTGTGTTCTGTTCAAGCACATGTTAGGCAGAAGCAGAGCCAAAGATTGAAATAGCCATTTCTTGCTAAGAATTAAGATTTAATTCTAGAGCATGAGGGCAGTTGTTAAAGTCTGATAGTGATCAGAAAATTGATTTCTTGTTCTTATTTGTCTAATTCTAGTTCCAGCCAAACAGTTACTTAAATTGGTGGCTGGTATTCTCCATTTGTGCTGTTAAAACTTCTGAATGCTGTCTGTTTGGTCTGGAGAAGTGAGCAAGGCTTAGAACCATACAGTGTAAAATGAACCACCCTTTCCTGTCAGCAGCAGTAGGAGTATTGAAAATAAGATGGTGAAGTAGTACCTTTAAGTTTTTGCTTTAAAGGTGCCATGTAGAGAAAGTATAATGCATAAAGCATAACTTTGGGGGTTTATGATCAGTTGTAAAATATAAATGCCCTATGATGAACTTTGGCATCTTAAGTTTCAGACGGAACACATATAGCTCTGGATTTCTGAAGTAGAATTTCTTCTTTTGCAGGATTTTGCTAATATAATGAAAATGCTGAGAAGCTTAATCCAGGATGGTTACACGGCTTTGCTCGAGCAGCGCTGTCGCAGTGCTGCGCAGGCCTTCACGGAGTTGCTCAATGGTCTAGATCCTCAAAAAATAAAGGTAAAATTTCTGTCTTATAACTGGCTCATCAATGCAGGAGCATTTCAAGTGAATGTAGATGAGAACGAAGGCTTTAAGGTCACTGTATTACTGTACCTTAGACCCACCTGAGATTGCCTGAATCTGCTCCAGGTTGTGAGAAGCCGGTCATGCTCTGATTCAGCCATTATGGTTGCACACATTATACGACCCGGGTTTAGACTCTTTCCTTGCTCTCTACTTGGTGCTCATTAGAACGCTTGGCTTCTCCTCCTGCAAAAGTACTAAATCCAGGTTTTGGACTCACGTTAGTCACATCTTTTCATCCAGAAAGAATTAGCTAGGTGAATAGTTTATGCAAGATTATAAGAGAGAAAATGTCTTAATCTGTCACTAGTACCCATTTATATGCAAAACAGTATGGCTTCAGTTATTCTAATCTGTCACAAACCATGCCTTCAAGGAACTCTGAGATAATGGTTCTGTGTTTTAAATACTTGATTTCAGTATAACTGCACATCTTTGCAAAATATATTTTCTATTTCTGTTTGGTCTTATCCCAATCATAGCAATTAGTGAGATTTTATTACATTTTTTTTCTATTGTGGCTACCAGGTTTGTGCAGATTAGGCAAAATTATGTTCAAATTTTTAACCGGAGCATTTTTCTTGACAGCAATTGAACCTGGCCATGATTAACTATGTCTTAGTAGTCTACGGACTTGCTATTTCTCTCCTTGGGATAGGACAGCCGGAGGTAAGATTTGTAACAGAGATGATAAGCAGTTAAAATATGCCATTTTAGAAGATATGTGAAAAATAGTTTTGCCACTTCGGTTTATTTCTTTCTGTGTACTTGCTTGATATTTTTTTTCTGAAATACCTGTTTGTGGTTTTTGGGTTTTTTTTAAAGAAAAATCAGTTTGTGGTCCCATTAGAAAAAAGCTATGCCAGACGACCAGTAGAAATTTACTTTTTACTTGTATAAAAAGTAACCTACTGTATCATTACAGATTTAAGAAACATGTTGAGTGAAAAAGACAAGTTAGAGAACATGACAAACATTGTGATAACCACTTATGTACAGTTTGGAAAACTTGTGCAACAATACTAGATATTGTTTATGACTATTTCTGCCTTTTGTAAAGGTAAAAAAAAAACAAAACACTGGCTAGCCCTACATCAAGTTTGAGATAATGGTTGCATTTAGTGATGGAAAGAAGGAATGGCCTTGGGGAGATTAAGAAAGGAGAGTTCAACTTTGTGTTAAGTTCTCTTAGTTCTGGCTACTAAGTATTTGGGTATTTTATTATCTTCTGGAGCACAGGCTTCCCTTAAGCACATAGAATCAGTGTATAGGTGTGAGCACACATGGTTTTCATTACTCATGGTCCTTTAGTGCTCTCCTGCAAAGTTCCTTAACTGCAGTGCACGCAGCATTATACAGTTGACTCTTGAACAACATGGTTTTGAACTGCATGGGTCCACTTACACGTGGATTTTTTTGAAAAATATAGTATAGTACTGTGAATATATTTTCTCTTATGATTTTCTTTTCTGTAGCTTACTTTATTATAAGGATGCAGTATATAATACATATAACATACAAAATACGTGTTGATCAGTGGTTTATGTTATAGGCAAGGCTTCCAGTCAACAGTAGAGACTTAGTAATTAGGTTTTTGGGGAATCAAAAGTTACACTTGGATTTTTAATTGCATGGGACACTTATGACCCCTGCATTTTTCAAGAGTCAACTGTACTTTGCTTTCCATGGTTTTTAGTTTTCAATAAAAGCCAAAATTTCAAAATTGCTGTAGAATTACCTCAGGTGTAATATATCCTTTCTATCAACTTGGGCTCCAAGCTTCCTTGGCTGAGTGAAGCCCTGCCTGCTACCTAATAAGGATCAAGTCATCTTTTATGTTCCACTCTCACAGTGGTCCAGCGTCTGAGGTTCATTTTCCTTGTTACATGCTTGTTTCCTTATTATTTTTGTTTTGTTTTTCATGTTTATTTTTGAGAGAGAGAGATTGATTGAGGGTGGGGGAGGGGCAGAGAGACTTTCAAGCAGGCTCTACACTGTCAGCTCAGAGCCTGACGTGGAGCTCGAACTCACAGACAGATCATGACGTGAGCTGAAATCAAGAGTCGGACACCCAGGCACCCTGCCTTCTTTCCTTGTTCTTGATGTGACAGATGAGTATCTTCTATTAGGGCCTGTCTGATTCTCTTTTCTAATAGATTGTTGGAGATAGGACTTTATGATCTCAATTCTTCTATTCGTGGCAGAGTGATAATATCTTAACCATGTTTTGCTTTATCAAAATTGAAGAAATAGTCCACTACATTTGTGATTTACTTTGAATTAATGAGACTGATTGAAAAAAACAAACCAGACACAATAGAACTTGGACATTTAAAAGAATATCATCACTCAGGGTAGCCCCAGAAGTAAGCAGTGTATTTACTCCAGGAGAGCTCTTGCTTAAAACATTTTTGGAATACCTCCTTTGGAACTGGCCTCAAAGCTTTAATGAACTCCCATTTTGTAGTGACATTTCCTTTTTCACCCACAATGGGGTTACCAGGACTGCCTTGAGCTAAGTGTCTTTTGGATTTTTTCGAAAACAAAATTCAAAGCGTAGAAGTTTTCCATTGTTGGGAATTTTCAGAAGAATGTACTCTAAGTTCTATAAAGCTTTTGCTGTTTTTAAGACTGAGTATTTATCTTTCTTATGCCACAAAACATTGTGGTAACATCATTGGAGTGCCAGCGGAGCAGCACTTACTAGGAGATAGGTCATGGTGTGTTTGCATCCAGTCAGTCTTTATACCATGAACTCATACCTTTTAGTTTTAGCCAGCACATACTGGGCCCTCTGTGTGTGTGTTAGTAAATGCTCATTTGGTTGGTTGTCTGATGTGTCCCACACCCATGTTTCATTCTGAAGCTGGATCACTTTCGTTGTGTCTCTGAGTATCCTATGATCAAAATTTGTATGTTTGCTAAGAAAATAAAATGCCGAAGGCGTGATTTTGCCATAGAAATTTTTGGATATACAGTTTGTAATACTACACAAAAAGAATCAACCTTCAGATAAAATCTGTTCTAGCCTTTCTTTTGTAGTGTTAAGTGATCATTGTTTTTATTGCTACTGAAGGAATTATCTGAAGCTGAAAACCAGTTTAAGAGGATGATTGAACACTATCCCAATGAGGGACTTGATTGCTTGGCCTACTGTGGAATTGGAAAAGTATATTTGAAAAAGAACAGGTTAGTAGGAATTGTACTTTTTTATGCTCAGGGTGGATAACTCATTTGAAGTCTAAGGTGGTGGTGGTCCCTTTTCTGGAATTATATTGTTATTTTCTCTGTGGCATACTATCATAATTATGTTTGCTTGGAGGAGCAGCATTTCTGTATCAATATTAATTATTAATTGAGTATGACCAGTCAGTTCAGCACCTAACGCTTCCTTTTTTTGAATCTTACAAGAACGTTTGAAATAAGGTAATGTGACACAAAAGATTGTATATTTTTTTCTGTTAGTATATGTCACTTACAAATGGTGACTGAATTGATATAAGTTAATGCTATATAAGTCTGATTATGTGATTTTTTTTTGGTTACCAAAAGACCTGTTTCCACCAAAAGCCTGTATAAATATGGTTTTAATATGAGATATACATCTGTTCAAAGACATCATGAGTTAGAAATAAAAATTTGTTCTCTGAACTTACTCTATAGTTGGAATCATTTTTTTGTTTTAAGTTATTTATTTTGAGAGAGACAGAGTGCGAGTGGGGGAGAGAGGGAGAGAGAGAATCCCAAGCAGGCTCTATGCTGTCAGTTCGGAGCCTGACTGGGGACTCGAACCCACAAACTGTGAGATCATGACCTGAACTGGAACCAAGAGTCTTTGGACGCTCAACCAACTGAGCCAGCCAGCTGTCCCTATAGTTGGAATCCATACTCAAAGTTTAATATGTAGTTGTTCTCCAAATGTTTCTTATCTTCCCAAATTGCTATATGACCCTTTGGGAATAGGATTATGCATTGGGCTTTAAAAAAAGCTCTCTGTTCAGTACTTGCTTGCACAGCACATAGACTAAAATTGGAATGATACAGAGAAGATTAGCATGGCCCCTGCACAAGGATGCACACAAATTTGTGAAGTGTTCCATATTTTTGGCACAATAAAGCAGTATAATTAACTGTAAAATAACAGTAACAAAAAGAAAACCCAAAATTTCCTGTTCTACACTTGCACTCAGTATAATCGTAGGTATGTTAGATTACTTTATGAAGAAATAATTGTTGACTAATTGAATAGCATTCATAGCTTTTAATTATTCTTACATTTTAATCTGTCTTTTTAGGGGAAGTTTTATCAGGCCTTTGGTACTCTTGGAAGCCCACTCTGGGAGTGTGCTTAGGACTTCTTTTATATGTTTTGTTTTTTTTTGTTGTTGTTGTTTTTATTTTTTTTTATTTTTTTTTTTAATTTTTTTTTTTTCAACGTTTATTTATTTTTGGGACAGAGAGAGACAGAGCATGAACGGGGGAGGGGCAGAGAGAGAGGGAGACACAGAATCGGAAACAGGCTCCAGGCTCTGAGCCATCAGCCCAGAGCCCGACGCGGGGCTCGAACTCACGGACCGCGAGATCGTGACCTGGCTGAAGTCGGACGCTTAACCGACTGCGCCACCCAGGCGCCCCTATATGTTTTTAAAGATTAAAGAAAGTTCTTTAACTTCCCAAAGTTAAGTTCCTGTGACCAGGCCAATTTATATAAAAATCAGGTAGAGGGAGGGGAAGTGAGGGTTTGGCAATCATCTGTGTAGTAATAGCAAGTGAAGTTAATTTCAAAGTTTAGCATAAATTGTTTAGGATATACCCTTTTTATTTTTATTTTTTAAGTTTGTTTATTTAGTTTTTGTTTTTTTTTTTTTTTGAGAGTGAGAACATGAGCAGGGAAGGGGCAGAGAGAGGGAGAGAGAAGTCCCAAGCAGGCTTTGTGCTGGCAGTGTAGAGCCTGACACGGGTCTCGATCTCACAAACCGTGAGATCAGGACCTGAAGCCAAAATCAAGAGTCAGACACTTAGCCAACTGAGCCACCCACGTGCCTTTAGGATGTACCCTTTTTAAAAATTTTTTTTTCAACGTTTATTTATTTTTGGGACAGAGAGAGACAGAGCATGAACGGGCGAGGGGCAGAGAGAGAGGGAGACACAGAATCGGAAACAGGCTCCAGGCTCTGAGCCATCAGCCCAGAGCCCAACTAGGATGTACCCTTTTTAAAAAAAAAAATTTTTAACGTTTATTTATTTATTTATTTATTTATTTATTTATTTATTTTTAACGTTTATTTTATTTTTGAGACAGAGAGAGACAGAGCATGAACGGGGGAGGGTCAGAGAGAGAGGGAGACACAGAATCTGAAGCAGGCTCCAGGCTCTGAGCTGTCAGCACAGAGCCCGACGCGGGGCTCAAACCCACGGACCGCGAGATCATGACCTGAGCCGAAGTCGGCCGCTCAACCGACTGAGCCACCCAGGCGCCCCACGTTTATTTATTTTTGAGACAGAGAGACACAGAGCATGAACGGGGGAGGGTCAGAGAGAGAGGGAGACACAGAATCCAAAACAGGCTCCAGGCTCTGAGCGGGTCAGCACAGAGCCCGATGTGGGGCTCGAACTCACGGACCGCAAGATCATGACCTGAGCCGAAGTCGGCCCCCCAACCAACTGAGCCACCCAGGCGCCCCAGGATATACCCTTTTTAATGCAGCGGTCATATGCAGTTATTCGCAAGATCTAGGAATAGATCGTAATGTGTAATATCATGGGAATTATGATAAATGATAAAGTCTTTGCCATTTTGAAAAGCATTTACATTTTGATTTCAAAATAATCTGGTGTGGGGTTCAATGTCTAATATGCTGGTTGTTTGCTGTTGTGATATGCAGTTTCTGGTAAAAGTTCTGTGAAGTGTCTTACGGTGGATGGTGAATTTTCTGCAGGTGAATTTTTCTTCCCCATAGGCAAAAAAAAAAAAAAAAGGTTCTTAAGTTGGGCAATCATTTCAAGATTGGAGAAAGCAGGAAAACTTTCTTCTCTAGTCTCAAGAGAATTATAAAGACTTGGTTAACTTTATAATCCAATATTTTAGTATTCTTTTGCTGAATGGACTATGGAAATCGTTTGACATTTTTTAAAAACATAAACCATAACTAAAACATTTCATATAGTTAAAAGTTTACATACACATTTGTTCTTTTAAAATACTGCTTTATGGTTGAAGATGTCTAGCATACACAGTCTCTTTAGAATTTTTTCAGAAGAGTGATTTTTACTGTAGATGTCCTAATAGAGTTAAAAAAAAATTATGATTGATTAATTTAAATGAAGGGTTGCCATTTCTCTACAGGAATCTAACTTATTAGTAAACAAAACAAATAAAAATGGAACAACCAAATTGTTCAGTTTTCTGTTTTAATTGTTGGAAACTTAAAAAAATTTTTTTTTTCAACGTTTATTTTTTTTGTTGTTTGTTTGTTTTTGGGACAGAGAGAGACAGAGCATGAATGGGGGAGGGGCAGAGAGAGAGGGAGACACAGCATCGGAAACAGGCTCCAGGCTCTGAGCCATCAGCCCAGAGCCTGACGCGGGGCTCGAACTCACGGACCGCGAGATCGTGACCTGGCTGAAGTCGGACACTTAACTGACTGCGCCACCCAGGCGCCCCAAAAAAAAAATTTTTTTTAATGCTTATTCATTTTTGAGAGAGAGAGAGAGAGAGAGAGGGAGACACAGAATCCAAAGCAGGCTCCAGACTCTGAGCTGTCAGCACAGAGCGTGCGATCATGACCTGAGCTGAAGTTGGACACTTAACCGACTGAGCCACCCAGGCACTCCTAATTGTTGGAAACTTTAAATAATAAATTACAACTTTAAAAGGACTAGTGTTCACCTACCACAATAAAGACAGTGTCCAGGCAGATTTGTGTTTTAATTTATATTACTTTTATAGTAAGCAATGGTACTGCTTTTTTAAAAAGTTTTTATTTTAATTCCAGTTAGTTAACCTATAGTATTATATTAGTTTCAGGTGTACAATAATAGTGATTCAACATGCCTGTGTTTTTTAAAGAAAATATATGTTGTATTGAATATTTCTCTACAGTGATTTATCAGATGTATTCTTAGTAAACTTGAAATCTCTGTGACTTTTATGTGGGGAATGAAAATTCTTATCACAGCTTTGATATCTTCTTTCTTCATAATTCTGACTTTAGATTTCTAGAAGCTCTTAATCATTTTGAGAAAGCAAGAACCTTGATTTGTCGCCTTCCTGGAGTGTTAACTTGGCCCACAAGTAATGTGATTATTGAAGAGACTCAACCAGGGAAAATAAAGGTAACCATTGATTTTTGCAGAGAACTTCTAACTAACTCTAAAGAGCTTCTAACTGCAAAAACTAATTTGCACTGACTGACCCAGGTATCAGGAGACAAAAAGGTAGGGACACCCTGCCCTCAGCATCCCCACATGTATTTCCCCTTTAAAGACTAGTGAGAATCACTAACATCTGTTAACTGTTTCCTATGTGCCGGTCACACAACTTGCATTTATCATACCTTTAATCTGTACAGCAACCCTGCAAGATGAGTACTAGGAATATTCTTATTTTACTGTAGATTAAGTTAGGGAGGTTAAATGATGATCTCCAGGTTAAACAGCTAGGAAATGGTGGAGCTGGGACTTGAATCTCAGCATTCTGACTTGAGAGTATGCATTATTATTTTTTTTTAAGTTACTTATTTTGAGAGAGACAGAGGGGGAGGGGCAGAGTGAGAGGAAGAGAGATATAATCCCAACTAGGCTCTGGGCTGTGTGGGGCTGGAACCCACAAAGCCATGAGATCATGGCCTGAGCTGAAACCAAGAATCAGATGCTTAACCAGCTGAACCACCCAGGTGCCCTGAGATCATGCGTTATTAAGGAGTATGACTCACTGGTTATACTTAGAGAAAGGTATAGCATCATGGTTTCATCATGGTGACTATAGTTATTAAGATGGTACTTGAGGACTTAGAAAATAAATTTAGTCTCCTATCCAGAGGCATAAAATGCTTTGCTGCTTCTGAAAAGACTAAGTTACGTGTGGATTGACTAGAATAGGCCTTTACTTGTGGAGAACTTGGCATGTGTACAGAACTTGGCTTTTGGCTGAAGCTTTTAAAAGCACAGGGGTCAACTCTTACAACTCAATAATAAAAGACAATCCAATTAAAAGTAGCCATCATACTGGAATTTAAAAAAATAATAAAAAGTAGCCAAAGGATCTGAATACCTCTATCTGCCAAACATTTGTACAGATAGCCAGTAAGCATGTGAAAGATGTTCAACACCATTAGCAATCTGGGAAATGCAAATTAAAACCATAGTGAAGATAGTACTTCACACACTCAGATGGCTGTATTCAAGAAGGAAGACAAGTGTTTATAAGATGTGGAGAAATCAGAACCCCCATACGTTGCTGGGGGACATGTAAAATGCTCTGGCAGCTTCTAAGTAGGTTGAAGATAGGGTAACCACATGACCCAGTAGTTTCACTTCTGGGGATATACAGAGAAAGGAAATCATATACTCTCACAAAAATGTGTACATAAATGTTTATTAGCAATATTATTCATAATAGTGAGAAAGTGGAAACCGCTCAAGTGTCCATCAACTGATGAATAATAGTTAAATCAAACCATTCATAAACCATTCATAAAATTGTATAGTGGTCCTCCCATAAAATTGAGTATTATTTGACCATAAGGAGTAATGAAGTACAGATAAGTACTACTGCATGGATGAACCTTGAAAACATGCTAAGTAAAGGAGGCCAGACACAAAAGATTGCATATTTTCGGATTCTATTCATCTAAAATTTCCAGAATAGGCAAATCTTTATTTCAAGACAACAAGTAGATCAGTAGTTGCCAGGGGCTGGGGGAGTAGGGGGAAATGGGGAGGAACTGCCAATTTGTAGGGGCTGGGGGAGTAAGGGGGAAATGGGGAGGGATGGGGTTTTTGGTTGGGTGATAAATCCGTTCTAACTTTAGACTGAGGCAGTGGTTGTGCAACCCTGTGGACATACTGAAAGCCACTGAACCATATATATTTAAAAAAAATTTTTTTTCAACGTTTATTTATTTTTGGGACAGAGAGAGACAGAGCATGAACGGGGGAGGGTCAGAGAGAGAGGGAGACACAGCATCGGAAACAGGCTCCAGGCTCTGAGCCATCAGCCCAGAGCCTGACGCGGGGCTCGAACTCCCGGACTGCGAGATCGTGACCTGGCTGAAGTCGGACGCTTAACTGACTGCGCCACCCAGGCGCCCCTATTTTAAACGTGTGGAATGTATGCTATGTGAATTATATCTCAACAAAACTGTTGAAAAAAAAATCATCGAATGTTCTCTTTGTAGTAAATTGGGATGGAGACAGAGGAGGTATTGATAAAAGAAAGCCAACACTGGAAGCATGGCCCAGGTCTCTTGGGGCATCAATGGCAGTGGGGTAATTCTCCAGGGAATGCACAAGATGCTTGAGGGTGATAGGATCCCAGGTGATGTGCCTCTGGCAAGGAGGAGCAGGGGAGATTCCTCAGGGTTATTCTGCCTCCTCTGACCCCCTCTGACTGCCTAAAGGACACTTGAAGAGCTAATCTTGTAAAATGAGCCTTGATGATAATAACACAGGATAAGATTTTGATTCTGACATTGAAATTCTGAAACTTTTGTTCAGTCTTTTTTTTTTTCTGACTCTATCACTGGGTATGTCTCAGCCTCCTTCTGAAAGGAAAAACTTTAAAAGTTATATGTAGTTTATTCTTTGCTAAAAAACATTTAGTCATTCCTATGCTGGAAATGTTTTGATGGCAAGAGGTTATTGAAATCATAAGGACTTTCATTGACAAATTAGTGTTGTTATAATATTATTTTTGTTTATTTTTGTTTTAGATGCTGTTAGAGAAGTTTATTGAAGAATGCAGGTTCCCTCCAGTGCCAGATGCCATTTGTTGCTATCAGAAGTGCCGTGGATATTCTAAAATCCAGATATATATAACTGATCCAGACTTTAAGGTACATAATGAACATACGGTAGGACAGTAACTTGCAGAATTAGGCCTTAAAATGGATTCAAAACAGATTCTGTAATTGGAGGTACCTAAGTTCTCTGGCTTGTCGGCAGTTTTATGTCCTCTTGTCTGTACCCCATCCCCTGGACTTCTTAGGTCTATATCATCTCACACGGGGACCCAGAGCCAGTCACTAAAGAAACTCTGAGGGCAGGGAGTGACCTGAGAAGGCAGGCTAGCTAAGTCTGTTTCAGCTTTCTAGCCACTGTTCATGTTCTTTAGGAACACTGGAAAGAAAATGAGGTTGTTACCTCTGATTTGTTGCAATTCTAATTTCTTGTAAAATTTGAGTCTAAGAATCTAAGGGCCATTGTGACCACCGAATTCACTCCTAGAGACCTAAATCTGAAACCAGATCTGGCACTTAAGGTTACTTGGCTTTACTTTATTCAAGACAGTAGCTGCCCACTGTTCCTGGTTAGTAGATCAGGTGAATACTGTTTATACAATATTTGGTATTATAAAGAATAATGTAGCTATATGCTATGGAAATGAATATGCCAGTCAAGTTCTCTGTCTCTAGCACTAGGCATTTTGGGGTATAAAAAGATTGTACTTCCCTAGGAGAGAATGTGATGTCTAGTTATGTTTGCCAGGTGAACGCAGACAGCTCTCTCTTTTATCTTAATATGTGTGTTGTGATTGTGAGGGAGAGTGTGTGTGTGTGTAGACATCTTTAAAATGTATATTAAAAATTGTTTTAAACCCCTAGGGTTTTATACGAATCAGCTGCTGCCAGTACTGTAAAATAGAATTTCACATGAACTGTTGGAAGAAATTGAAAACAACAACTTTTAATGATAAAATTGACAAGGTAAGTTCACAAAATAGCTTGGAACTTTTAGTATGTCTGTTGTATGTTGATTTTTTTCCCCTGAGAATCTTCAGAAAAAAACTTTAAGTGAATATAAATTCCTTTCTGTGTTGTTGTTTTTTTTTTTAATTTCTTAAAATATTTATTTTTGAGAGAGAGAGAGAGAGAGAGAGAGCGAGCATGCGTGCGTGTGAGGGGGAGAGGGACAGAGATAAAGAGAGACAGAATCCGAAGCAGGCTCGGGGCTCTGAGCTGTGAGCATAGAACCCAGTGCAGGGCTTGAACTCAAGAGCCGTGAGATCACGACCTGAGCCGAAGTCGGGCACCTAACTGACTGAGCCATCCAGGCACCCCCCGTTTCTGTGCATTCTAAACATAACTAAAAGTTTTAAATTATTATTCGAATGATAAAGTAGAAAATCAGTTTTTGTTGTTACTTTATACTGGTATAAAGGCAATAGCCATAGAGACCTTTAATAAACTGTTTAACCAGTTTTTACATTGGGAATGTTATGGTTAAAAATAAAAATTTAAATGTCTAATGTTAACATTCTGATGTAGAATTGGGGTTTCAGATTTTTTATTTTCTACCAAAATGTAATGGGATAATTTGTGCTAAGCAATCAACTTAAATTTGGTACTCCTGCTTCTTTTTGTGGTTTTTCTTAATTAGCAAGGTTATAATGTTAATTACCATTAGCTAGGTATACTTTGAAAGAAGGCACAGTTTTGTAATCTAATTTGCATTCATAGAATTTGTTTCTGATTCAATAAGCTATTGACTTAAAAAAAAAAACGTTTTCTACACTGCTTAGCCTCACGTAATCCCCTCTTCTTGTTGGGGAAAAGAGTAAGGTGCTTGTGTGGTGTCTTCTTAGCAAGAGGAATTATTCAAGTTTGTTAGAAATAAATGCTCACATTTTATGCAGTTTCACATAGTTAAGTAATGATACAATGATATGAACAAATAACTGTTGCCATTGAATCACTTTTGCTGTGTCTTACATTAACTGAGTTTCTCTAGTTACACAATGCTCCCTTAGTGGTCTTAACCATGCCTGTGGGTTGAAATACACTCTGTCAATTAGTCCTCTTTCACTAAGATGTATTAAAGTAATACACAATGCAAATATCTCGTAATTTACAATAAGAAGGACATTGATTGTCCTAAAGTTGTGCAAGCTGTTGCCAGAGTTGGGCTGTAGCATCTCCAGTCTACGTAGCTGTATTGTTTCTGAGTTGAGGTTGAAGAGTGACTGGAACGTGTTCTTGTGGCAGAGGGTGAAGAGGAATAGCCAGTTCATTCGGTGTTTCTTAAAGCTTTCTCGTGGACATAGTGTACGTTATGTCAGCTCACCTTGCATTGACTAAAGCAAGTCATGTGGTCAGCCCTACAGCTGGAAGTATATTCCTTCTATAAGGGAGGCTCCGAAAGTCGGAAGACAATGGGCAGGGACTTTCAGTGCCTCCCTAAAGGAAGTTTCTGATGTATCTTGACTATTTCTGATGATTAAAATGGTATGCATCTATAGATTTATGCAGAGATATAGCACTTGTTTTTTTAATCAAATAGGATTTTCTGCAAGGAATTTGTCTTACCCCTGACTGTGAAGGAATCATTTCTAAGATTATCATTTTCAGCAGTGGTGGTCAAGTTAAATGTGAAGTAAGTATCTAATAAAGGGAAAATATTACCAAATTGTTAATCAAAACATTTACACCTTTTAAAATGTGATTTAAGTTTGTAGAAGTTTTACAGTCTTATGTTTTCCAGGGAAAAAAAGTTATTTAATTTAAGAAAATATAGGAAATTTTAGGATGTGAGAATATACCTTTGCAATGAAGGATTCTCACGTTCTTTAATTTCCTTAAAGAGGAGACTTTTGACATTTCAGTTCTACAGTTTGAACTTTTTGATAATCTTGTTTCCTTAATCCTCAGTAAACTTTTGTGTATTAACGAGGGTGGGGTTCTTAGGGAGGGGGAAGAGTTTCAAAGGATTACCTTTCACTTCACAATATGGAGGGTTATGGGTTGTTCTAATGGTATTTGTAGTTTATTTGATCTGCTCACTCTTAATTTTTTTTAAGCTTCCTAAGGTGTGTCTACTCTTTTGTTCCTCTTTTCAGTAAATTGTTTTGCTAAAATTTTCTGGGCTTTTGTCTGGGTCAGAGCATCACCACTGTTCTCTATCAAATTGAACATTGCGGGTGCTTCTGAAATGCTTGTTGCTTGTGGTTTTGTGCTTTATGTCATGGGAGTATGAGACAAATTTTGGATGTTTTTGTTTTATTTAAAGTTTGAACACAAGGTCATAAAAGAAAAGGTTCCTCCAAGACCTATTCTGAAACAGAAATGTTCTAGGTAAGATTTTTAACAATCAATTGGTAGTTTAATGATGTCTATTAGAATGTAATTCTGTTAAATGCAGATTTCTGAATTACGCTGTGTTTTAAATTGGCTGTGTACACATACCCAAGTAAGTGGTGTTTAAATGAATTTTGTGGATATTTAAAACTTGAAAAGAGAACTAGCCTAGAATGGTAAAATATCAAAAGCTTGAGTAAGAAACATTATTTGAATTTTAAGTAAAATTATGACATTTGATGCTGTGAAATGACGTTTGATTAGTAGATTTGGCATTTAGATAAAAATTATACACTTAGCTCTTAGTTGTTTAAACTTTAATTCCAAAAGCATTTTTCTTTTTTTATCTCTCTTCAGCAAATAGTTTTGAACCAGTGACTATTTCTCACCCTAAAAAACTCAATATACTGTCAGAATTATTCACTTCTCTATATATATGTTGTTTAGATCAAATAATTCCAATGCTTTTTCTTTTTCTTTTTGGTCCTGCTTCTTGTTTTCCATTCTAAGAAGTGATTTTTTTCATCGTTTGTGACCAAGAAAAAGCAAAAGATGAACAGAAATATTTGTTGAAGAGAATTCTTTGTAAACCATATCAACCAAATTCCAATGTTGTGGGCTATCATTAGGATGTGAAAATAATATTTTACTGTGGAATCTTTCTTTGAAATGAGTGTATATATGCATTCTCTTACAGAGTAATTTTTACTCTTTCTGTTTACCCTAAGCAGTAACTTATATACATGGTAATAACATTTGTATAACCTATACATGCCAGCCTTAATTATAAATCACTCAGTCATTGAATTCTTGTTTTCATGACACAAGTACCCTAATTTTAACTGAACACGTGTCAACAGTTTTTGATATTGAACAGAAGATGCAGGCCAAGTTCTAAATTCAAAGGGCAAATTCTAACTTACTGCTTGGAGAATGGTTTCTGTAATAGGCAAAGGAAATAGTTAATTGAGTTTATAACAAAGGTGGATTACCACTAACTGTAAATGCTTATCAGCCTAGAGAAGCTAAGACTGAAAGAAGACAAAAAATTGAAGAGAAAGCTCCAAAAAAAAGAAGCAAAAAAATTAGCACAAGAAAGGATGGAAGAGGACTTGAGGGAAAGTAATCTGCCCAAAACTGAAGAGCAGAAAGGTATGCTGAAGTCCAAGACATGATGAAAATAATATATTCTTGCTTAATATGTCCGTCTTACTGGGCATTGTGTTGCTACCGAATTGAAATTAAGAGTTCAGTTAGTATGTTAATACCGTCACTTTCTTGTGTTGCTCTAGATGGGGAGAAGTTCGTGTAAAGAGCACTGAATTTGGAAGCAGTACATAGGGATTCAAAATCCTAGTGCACAGGGATAGCGGTACACTAACATGGGGCAGAATCTGTGTCCATGTCCTCATCTCCAAAGTGATGGTGGAAATAATAGCTGACATGCATATTCTGTGTTTAGCAATGCTCTGAACCCCACTGTGCAGATATATGTGAATGTTGAATGTGAATTAGCTGAATGTGGAATTAGTTGAATGTGAAATAATGTTGAGTTCAAATAAAGAAACCGTTCATAAAAGATCGATAGAGATAACCTAACCCAGCCTTCTGTTTTACGTTCATCTTGTCATTATTCCCTGATCTACATGGGAATGTCTCAGTTGTTATACTGTTCCTGTGAGTATATTTACTTTCAGACTTTTTTCTTTTTAAACACTTTTTTAAGTTGATTTATTTATTTTGGGAGAGACCGAGACAACGCGAGTGGGGGTGGGACAGAGAGGGAGGGAGACCAGAGGAATGCCAAGCAGGCTCTGTGCTGTCTGCGCAGAACCCAATGTGGGACTTGAGCTCATAAAACTGTGAGATTATGACCGGAGCCGAAACCAAGAGTCTGAAGCTTAACCAACTGAGCCACCCAGGCACCAAGTTTTTTTTCTTAATTAAGGTTTTTTTTTTTAAATTGAGGAATAGATGATGTAACATTGTATTAGTTTTAGGTGTACAACATGATGTATATATGGCATATTTGTATATATTGCAAAATGATCACCATAGACCTATTAACTTCCATCACCATACATAGTTACAGAAATTTTTTTCTTATGACTAGAACTTTCAAGATCCACTCTTCTAGTAGCTACTTTCAAATGTGCAATACAGTGTTATTAACTGTAATCACCATGCTGTACATTACATCCCCAGGACTACTTTCAGTTTTCAGCTGAAGGAAGTTAATCTTTCTTGTTTTCTACTGTGATGGCTGTTCCCAAAATGAAATATTTCCTCTTGTTTTTATGTTTTATTTAGTATTCCATTAATGTTTCACCAGTCAATCAAAATTATCTTTTCTACTGTAAAAGTCTTTGGTGAATGTGTTTTAATTTTGCATGCTTCAAGGGGCTAAATGGCCCTCTGTAAGGGAGATGCCTGGGTTGGGAACATGAACTCTGAGAAATTTTCTGAGAACTTTTCCAGCTTGGAATCAACAACTCCATGGGATCCTGTGATTTAGGATCCAATAATAAGATGAAAAACCTAACAGTAACTACCAAATATTAATTGAATTCAACTGAATAAATGATCCCTTCAACTCCAGAAAACACTTTTTGCATTCTTAGTGACTAAACATAGTTATTGAATGTAAATGTTGATGAGGCTGGGTTAGGATTGTTGAGGAAAGTAACCCTATTTTGGAGGAACTGAGTTTTTCGATGTTACATGAGTGATACAGAGTGAAGGAGTACTTAACTTCTGATGTGTTTGGTTTAATGTGACTGTTTTCAAACATATTGCTAAGCAATTATTTTCCAAATTTCTTGAGTTTATTTAAAACATTAAGAATCCCTCTGAACCGTACTTTATGTTATTATGTAATGTTATATTATTTCTTTCTCAGTTTATATCTTTGCAAATTGGCCCCGTTGCTTACTTTAACTGACCACTTTTCTTTATCCTTAGAAACTGTAGACAGTGTTCAGAGTTGCCAGTTCCTTGATGACAGAATTCTGCAGTGCATAAAGCAGTATGCTGACAAGATAAAATCTGGTATTCTGAACACTTCCAAGCTTCTCAAAGAATTGCTTTCTTGGAAGGTTTTAAGCACAGAAGACTACACAACCTGTTTTTCTAGCAGAAATTTTCTAAATGAAGCGGTGGACTATGTCATTCGTCACTTGATTCAAGAGAAGAACAGAGTAAAGACCAGGATATTTCTGCATGTTTTGAGCGAGCTTAAAGAAGTGGAGCCCAAATTAGCTGCCTGGATCCAGAAACTGAACAGCTTTGGTAATGCCATTGAACTCGAGGGCTGCTGTTTATTAGTAGGAAGGCGGCTATCTGCCTCTGAACCCTCTTTTTTTCTATCATCATATATGATTTTTTTTAATGTAGGACCACAGATTTGTCTGGTTAAAAGTACTGTTTCCTCCCAATTCACAATTTAGGTTATTTTATAGATAGTTTACGGTTATAGATAAGTTACCTTTTCAAAAGGTGTAAACACAAGAAAGTTCAGTCACTTAGAAACTCCAGTCCTATATTTTGCTACTATTTGTAAATGTGTAAACCACGTGAATAGTAGGCACAGTCATGGGTAAATAGCACCCCCCTAGGCAGCTGTCCGAGTGCCCTCTGGGACCGTGCAGTTCTGTAGACAGATTCCTTAGAAAACTTAGAGGAAAGAATGGATGGAACTAATTGCTTAGGATCACCGAGGGCAATCCGTATCTAAAGATCATGAGAAAAATTCTCTGAGGTTGAATCATAGGATTATAAAACTCTGCTACTGCTGTTCCTGATTTTCCTAATTTGGTTGAGGAAGACCCTCTCCTCCCCCCAAGCAGCCCAAGGCCATGCGGGGACCTCAGAAAGCAGCTGCAGATAGAGTTGTTGTCTAACACTAGATTGAGAGTTTTCTGGGTACCTACCAGGGCACTGTTTACCTTGGTGACCGTGATGGCAACTGGCCTCAAATGGTAGATGACTCCGTTGGCAGCAGTTGGATACAAGGCCAGTAGGAGCCATAGCAGGACAGTCCAAAGAGTGAGCCTGCCAGGCCTCTGCAAGTCACACGGATCTGCTGGAGTTTTTAGGGACAGGGAGCTGTTAGAATTCTAGAGTTTGGGGAGTGTATTGATAAATTTCTGTCAGTGGAAACAAAGTAGGATAGAAGCAAGCTCAACGTAGTAGATAGCTAAGTGTTGCTGCTTTGAGCATAGGTCTGCATGGGTTTCTGGTCCCAGAAAATCACTCTTAAGTGATCAGGTTGTCATTAGCATCTACTAACAATCAAATAATAAATTAAACAATGTTATTCTCACTTTAATCTGCTTTGGAAGATAGGCTCAGGAGAAGTAGGCTTTCTGGTTATGTTTACCTGGGCAAGAGTGCCTGCCATTGTTGCTTTGGGTAAACTAGAGCATTTGAGCCTTATAGTTCACTGATGGAAATGTTAATGTGGCCTTTTGATATAATTCACATTTATTCTGAAGATTAAAGTATCATTTTAATAAGTATGTATGCATAGTATTTAAAATTGTTTCTATTTAAATTACTTCAGGCATGTTAATTAAAGTAAGGTTGTACTATAACCCTGATGTAAAACTCATATATATTTAAGGCAAGTAATTTCCAATTCTTGGAATTTTACTTCTCAACAAAAGTCTATACTGTGGAGTCACATCATGTGCGTATTTAACATGAGAGGTCAGGTCACATGCAGGGTGTGGGAAGAGGTTAACATTTTAATACTAGAAGCCATCTCGTGCCTTCCCTTCAGTGAGCACATTTTTCATGCATCATGACCACTGCAAGGTAACTATTTCATCTGGAAGAAACAGCCATCCAAGGTAATTTTGACTCAGCAGTCTGCTTCATTTGCTGACTGATAAACCATGGCCAACACGAGGTGATCATGCTGTATCAGAGGCGAGTGGGAAGACAGAACAGAGCCAACCTTTGCCTTTTGGTGGCTGTTGGTAGGGTCAGGGCTCACCGCCCCTCCCTCAGTAGCAGTACGAGTTTGCAGCTACTTCTTTCTCTGATTGGGTAGCAAGTGGAGTAACAGTGGGAATAGTGACTATCCTGATTTTGGAGGAGGGTAAGGAGCCATTGATGGAGGTATTGGGTGGGGGTGGTTACCCATGTCCTGTTTTAAAGGCATTTGGGAAGCTTTTGCATATCACTGATTTTTTGTTCCTGTGAAAGATATATAGAAAAGCACTGTAAAATCTTGCTAGCTTGCACTAGTTAGGATGAACATCATTTTGAATTAGTGAAAAAGTTGTTATATTTTTAAAGGAATTTAATGCCTGCTTTCATTGCCTAAGTCTAGTAAAAATAACCTTATAAACTTTTAATATACGAGCTATTTTGTAAGAAGCTTTTGGTCCATCTTATTCAACTAATAGAGAAGAATGATTGTCATTAGCCTATCAGTGTTAAGTCATATTCTAAAATGCAAAATAGCTTGAACAAGTTTATGTTCAAATATGTGTTTTTCACTGAAAATGTAAGCAAATTATAATTGAACTGCTTTCAGAGATGTATGACTGAGTGTTATTTTACTGTAAATTATTTTCCCTTTTTCTGATTTGGGTTTTGTTTTTATTACAGGTTTAGATGCCACGGGACCTTTTTTTTCTCGTTATGGAGCATCTCTTAAGGAGCTTGATTTTAGCATCATGACTTTTCTCTGGAATGAGAAATACGGTCATAAACTAGCCTCTATAGAAGGAAAGCAACTTGATTATTTCTGTGAGCCAACATCATTGAAGGAAGCACGATGTTTAATATGGCTGCTAGAAGAACACAGAGACAAGTTCCCAGCGTTGCATAATGCTTTAGATGAATTCTTTGATATAATGGGTATGTAGACTGAGTTTTAGTTTATATTATATCTAAGGGGGGGAAAATATCTCCAAAGGACCTAGCCTATTTAATACTTAAAAAAATAGTGAGAATTGTGGTACAGCCAGCTTATGTGGGCAAATTAGTGATTAAGAATAATGATTTTTTTTTTTTGTCATAGAATCTTTTTACTCTGTTGAGCCAAGTGTTATAGAGATACTCAGATGGGTATATTATACCCAAGTTGAGCCAAGTGTTATAGAGATACTCAGATGGGTATATTATACTGACTACGTACCATACTGTTCTCATTTTAGGTACTTTAACAGTATCATGGCAAAGGTTGCATATTAAGTGGACAGAATTTATTAGTAAATGGCTTGATGTTTAACATTCAAGAAAACATTGCCCTGCAAAGGAGGCGATGTTTGCAGAATCTATAAATAGCACATCTGTTGTAGTGGGAAGAACTTAGAATTGGGAGTTAGGAAAAGTAGGTTATGGCCCAGCTTCTTCTCTAATTCAATTCATTAAAAACTTTGTTTTTACTACTTCTTCAAGGCCCCTGCCTGAGCTGGGTGTTAACCAGGTACTCAGAAATGTTTATACTAGTCCCTGCCCTCAAGACCTTATGTTGTTGAAAAGGGAGTAAAATGAATATACAAATAACTATAATATGGCCGTAAGCTCAATAAGAGAGGATCAGAAAGAGTGCTGCGGGTTCAAATGGAAGATCAAGCCCTTGTGCTCTTCCTGGGGAGGGCGAACCCTTGGTGCAGCACTGGAGTCCAAGCTGTGAACGGGGAGGTAGTTGGACACCTCCCAAGTTGACACCTGGGATTAGAGACATGGGGTTGAGGAGGGAGTCAGGTCGCCTGTTTGGGTAGTGGCATGGAGTCCAGTTTGGTAGAATAGGAGGACTAGTAGTTAATTCCTTAGTTTCCCTTGGATCTTAGTTTCTTCATCATTGAAGTGATAGGATTTAGAGCCATTGATCTGTGTGGTCCCATTTTGCTTCAAAATTCTAATATTCTTAGATTCTATATTAATTTTAATTTATCTTCGGTACTACATGTATGTCTTATAATAATCTCCCACCCCACCCCAATCCCTCAGCATTCCTTAGTATTTGCTTTACATGTTGTCAGCAGTTAGACCTAAAATTTCATGCTTTGTTTTAAAGAGCACATTAAAAAGTCCAGCCTTGTACAGAAGTATCACACATTACAAATTTCATATGTATAAGGAACTGAAAAGCTTGCTTTTGTTCTGGGTCTTAGGAAGGAGCACATTCAAATATAGATGGCTTATTTTTCCAGGACACAGCTTCATGGCTGGAGGTGACGTGCTTGTTGATAGCCTGAATTTATTGCCGTCAGTTTGCTGCTGCTGGTAGTAAAATACTGTCTGGGGACTGAGCTTACAAAACCCGATGCATGTGTGGATCACACAACAAAATAACTAAAAAGGACACAATTCTTTCTTTGTGTGCATTTTTTCTGATTCTTGTGTTCTATACCCCAGATATACTATGACTATTCCTCTGGTTTTAGTCATAGAGTCAGAAGCCACCAACCAAATGACTAGCCATCCCAACAGATTTTCTCTCCAAGAGCTGTGCTTCTCACCCTCACTCCAGACATTTTCAATTTTGTCTCTTTTCATTTAAAGGGATGATTATATTTCTTAAAACTTTTCAGAATCCACTGATTTTGTAAATAAAAACATCCAATCCTATCACTAATTCAGAGTTTCAGCCTGTCTCCTGAACTCTGCATAATGTTTTACTGTTGGTAGTTCTTTGTAGACAACTAAAAGGTCCCTTAAGAGCAGTGTGGCTGAACCCACTTACTGTATCCCCAGAGACCTGTTTTTCCTAAATTTATCTCCGTAACATTGTTGTATATCTTGTATCTACGCAGGAAACCCTGAAAAAAGTCTTGATTCTTCCTTTTCCCTATTACCCCGTATCTAGTCTGTCACCCGTTCCAGTAAGCTTTATCTTTGATCTCTCCTCTCCTGTCCATCTCCACTTCCCTAGGTCAGAACCTTAATAAGCTTTCCATGATTAGACCATGCTGGTAGCCTCCAAACTGGTGTCTGTTCTTTAGATCTTCCCACTACAGATCTTCCTCTTATATTGCCACTAGTGACTCTTCTGGAACATCTCTTTCATACAACTGTAACAATTCTGTTAAACACTTGCTTAGTTTTGCCTACACGTTAAATTCACATCATCTGTGTGATTTATCATCACTCTCCCCATGTGCCCTGTGTGCATACATCCCACTTCTTGAAGGTGTACAAACCCTCCTCGTACTTTTCCTGCTTCATGTCTTTGCTCCTGCATTTGCTCCAACTACGTCCTGCCCCTTTGCTTGTTTATTTCAAGTCTCATTTTGATATTGCATCCCTCTCTGAGCCCTCCCTGGCCTGTCATTGGGCCTTTATCCTTGAAAACTGTATTATTCCATCAGCTTTGTTTCCATTGTATTTATTGAGGCACTTGGCACTCTGGGTTGCACGTATTTGCTTGCTTGTGTATTTGTACAACATAAGCTTAGAATACAGGCGTATCTATGACAGGGATTATTCTCTGCATCTTTGTATTCGCAGCATCTAGCACGGAGTTTGATATCTAGAAGGCACTCAAATTATGCTGAACTAGATTGACATTTTGTGATTCTTTGTGGTTGGTTTCCATTTAATTGGCCATTTGCTCTTGGTTTCTAAACTAAACTTGTGTCAAAGCAAAATAAGGAGCAAAATATAGTTGATGACAGTAGTGTCTGCGGTGATTTTCTTTAAGGTTTTAGTGTGCTGTCAGTGTAAAAATTTCATGTTCTCACAATTTATTGGTATTTTCCTACAGACAGCCGCTGTACTGTATTAAGGAAACAAGACAGTGGTGATGTGCCGGTAGGTTATTTGATTGCTTTAAACGTGTTAATTTGTGTTAGCCAAAGGAAGAGAGGAGTACCCAGGCCAGTGTTTATTTACATCACAGGTGGCATTCTAGAACCAAACATGGAGGATTTCTGGCTAACATATACTCATTTATAGAATGTTAATGCCAGTCTTCCTCTTGGAATTAGAGTGACAATCAGCAATCAGCAAATTCAAGAGGCTTAAATTAGACAATGTCCATAAAGTTTCGCAACTAATAATTGTTAATCTCAGAAATAGGGAAGGAGTTGAGTCATCTCCTGCCTAAAAATGAAAAGTTATCTGTAATGATTAAAATTCTAATGTTTTGTTCTGTAAGGAAAACAAAGAGACTTTGTTTTGAATGGCTCCAAACTAAGTTAAGTTAAAATAATTCCAGAGTCGTTTTTCTTAGTAGGTTGTGGCAGTTTTCAAACAGAAAGATGCATATTTACTGATTTTTTAGGATCAGGTCATCTGTACTTGAACTTTTCTTAATCTGCCTGTGAAATATACTGCCCAGCTAAGTATGGAAACACAACTAACACACCCAGTGGGAAGTTAAATGTCTTCTAAGTCCACTGTGCCTCAGAGTTGGCCAGGCGTAGAGTGTCCAGTTTACCTTAAGAAAAGGAATGCCATTGAAATGGTGGTAGCATATAATCGGAATTACTCTAAAAGACTGATTAATTACTTGAAATAACATACACCTTATTAAAATGTTGGACCAGGAGGTGGTTCAGTCGATTAAGCATCTGACTCTTAATTTCATCCCAGGTTATGATCTCACAGTTCATGAGATCAAGCTCTGCATCGGGCTCTGGGCTGACAGTGCAGAGCCTGCTTGGGATTCTGTCTCTCCCTCTCTCTCTGCCCCTCCTTTGCGTGCGCACACACACACACACACACACTCTCTCTCTGAGAAATAAAACATTAAAAAATTTTTGGAAGCAATTTTAGTTATAACAGTCATTATTAGGCTTTCTCTTATTTTCTATTATAAATCATAACACTAGGGCTAACATATGAAGTGTTATTTTTGTTCAGCATTTTGTGTATATTCAACTTGTGGCTAAAACCAGTATATACTTTATACAGAGCTTCATCATGATGTTATTTGAGTGTTCATTGTTTTTTTCCCCCATTTTTCCAGTTTAATTCTGCCAAGATAAAAAATAAAGGCAAGAAAAAGAAGCCAAAAGATTCAAAGGTATGGAGTATTTTTGGTATTAATTCTTGTCTAAAATAGTTAATTGAATATATAAATTAGGATTAACAAGTTCTTGGGGATATTTTGAAGTACTTTATAGAGAAAGACTTTTTTTAGGATTTAAAGATTTGCTCCAAGCCCATGAGCCATATAGGGCATTATTTATCTTCTGGGGGGTTCTTCATGGCTGTCATGTATGTGGGAGCTCAGGAGGGCAGGAGTTGAGATAGTGAACAGATATCAGAGGAGGATTAGAGCAGCTCTTTGTAAGTTCTGCTAAAACTTGGCTTTTTATCTTTGACATTTGAGGTTTTTTGGAGCATTGGAAGCTACCTGAATGTTAAGTTGGGCCTATTTATGGGTGTTGAAACTTTATTACTATGTGTTCCTGTTCACAAGGAAATTTAGATAAGTCTTACATATTGGCAATTTGCATGCATATTTATATAAGCATTCATTTGTTTTAATGCTAATTTTTTTTCATGGAATTTTAAGGTAGAAAATTGTTTTCATTTTTGTGTGTTTTAAACTAGCCTATGTTAGTGGGGTCTGGAACATCTTCAGTAACCCCAAATAATGAGACTATCACTTCAGGTGAAGACCACAAGTAAGTAAAATTGAAAATGTGTGCTTCAAATTTTAACTCAAGTGTATTAACTTAGCAAGTGGTATTAATTTAACATCATTTAAACTTGTGTTTTACTTCTCTAACTTCACTGTCTAAATTTGTGCATCTGTGATGACAGCCTAGTGTGATCCATCTTGGTTGATTTTATAATATGGCTTGTCAGCATTAAGAATTCCTGCAAACAGCATTAAAATCATTGGGCTAATGACATTCATTAGATAAGTTTGGGAACTTACTATATGCAAGATACTATGGGAAAGATTTAGGAAATAGTCTTTAAGATGTTCAGTGAAGAGAATTTCCTACTGATAATTACTAGCATATTTGCTATAATAGAGAGGAAGATGTTTTAAATGTTCAATCTTAGATGTGAATGATTTTCAGTGACATCTAGTTGTTGAAACGGAGTTTTCAGAAAACAAGTAGACATAAGAAAAAGTAAAAGTAGTGAGTAGCAATGACCTTTTTGTCATATTCCTTTATGAACCAGAAACTCATTTTTTTTTTCACATTTCTTAAAGGAGTTGTCATAAGAGCTGCTTTTGCACATTTTCATGGATTCTTTAAATGGAGGAATTATTTTAAGTTCAAATAGTAATAGTCCATACTTAGACAGAACTTATGTACCAGGTACTATTCTCAGGGCTTTACATATACAAACTCATTGAATATACTCTTCACCCTGGGAGATAAGTACTGTTATCATGTACATTTTACAGATAAGGGGATTCATGCACAGTGTAGTTGAGTGCCTAAGAACCTGAAGCTTGTACATGTCTGAGCCAGGATTAAACCTGGTAGTCTTGTTTTAGAACTCACAAACTGCTACATCTTTTTAGAATGCAAAATCGTACACTTTAGCAAAAGAATCTTTTTGTTAAGTGTTTTACTGGTTCCAATCTCACTTTAGCTTAAATTAATAGCAGTTATAACAAAATCTTTAACAAGTTACAATTAATATAACATTGATACTTTTAAAACCAGGAGTTTCAAAAAATTTGTTCTTGGGATCAAGAGTAAGTAGTTAGTTAAAAGTGCTTCCTTGGAGGTTTATAAATGTATACACACACACACACACACACACACACACACACACACGGGTAACTTTTCTGCATTTAATTATCTGGTAGTGTTTTTTTTGCATTGTAAGGCTGAGTTGTATGTTACTATCTTTGTTTTAATTTAAATATTCTGGGTCATCTCAAAGTTTAGGACTCACAAAAAAAATTTCTTTTTTTAATCAGCAGACGCAATCCAAATTCTGCAGGCCCATTTGTGGTACCTGACCACCTTCGGCAAGATGTAGAAGAATTTGAAGCTATCTACGAACAGCACAGTAGTGAATATGTTGTCCGTAATAAGAAGCTGTGGGACATTAACCCAAAACAAAAATGTTCAACGCTGTATGAGTAAGTAGTTTAACATTCCTACTAGTATTATTTCATACTGAAGCTGCCAGTTAAAGATTGCAGGTTGTTTAATTTGTGTCCCTTTTGCTTATTAAAGGAATCATTTATTGGCTTACAAAGTTGGGAAGGAAAGTATTTTTATGGCTTTTGTCGTGTAGTGCACAAAGTTAACTGAGGGTTTTTAATTTTAAATTTAGAATCCTGGAGCACCTGCGTGGCTCTGTTGGTGTAATGTCCCAACTCTTGGTTTCAGCTCAGGTCATGATCTCACCATTCTTGAGATGATTGGAGCCCCGCATCGGGCTCTACACTGACAGCACAGAGTCTGTCTGAGATTCTCTCTCCCCCCACTCTCTCGCCCTCTCTCACTCCCTCTCTCTCCCCCTTTCTCTCCCCCCCTTTCTCTCCCTCCCACCCTCCCTCCTCTCAAAATAAATAAGTAAACATTTAAAAAACAAAAAAAACACAGTGGTCTGGCTGGACCCAGGCTCTGGTACTTGAGGGCAGCCAGGACCTTTTATAAGTAGGTAGGTAGGTAGGTAGGTAGATAGATAGATAGATAGATAGATAGATAAGTAAAGTAAGTAAAATAAATAAATAAATTCAGAATACTACTAATAATTGGTTTTGTCAGTTTGAGCTGCTAATATAGATATTTTCTGTCTCTAAAACTGACCCTGGTATGTACTGATAGGACTGTAAAAGTTTCCAGCCATATCTTTCATCATGAATTCCAGGGTATACAGTACTCCTCCCTTATCCTTGGTTTCGCTTTCTGAGGTTTCACTTACCTGTGGTCATCCGCAGTCCGGAAGCAGATGATACTCCTTCTGACGTGTTGTCAGAAGGTCAGTAGTAGCCTAATGTTACGTCACAGTGCCTGTGTCACTCACCTCACTTCATCTCATCACAGAGGCATTTTATCTCCTATCATTGCAAGAATTGAGTGAGGATAGTGCAATAAAATTTTGAGAGAGAGACCACATTCACATAACTTATCTTACAGTATATTATTGTAACTGTTCTATTTTATTTTTAGTTATTGCTGTTAATTTCTTATTGCACCTAATTTATAACTTAAACTTTATCATAGGTATATATGTGTAGGAAGAAATAGTATAGGGCTCAGTACTATCTGTGGTTTCAGGCACCCGGGGTTGTGGAACATCTCTCTTGTGGATAAGGGGGGAGTTCTACATTTGACAAGGAGTCCTATTATTATTTGGTCTCATTGTTCTTTTGCTGATGGATGCTGTTGTTTAGCATCTCCTAAGTCCAGTGACAAGTAATGTAGCTTGTCGAAGGGTTGCCCTTTTATTGGGTAATGAGGATACCAGGATCCCATTATTACTTCTGCTGAGGTGACAGGTGTTCTGCTGCAATGATAGTAAAGGTAACAAGACCTTGTATCTCTGTATTGTACGGGAGACTTGTCTTCCTGACATTGACATAATAGAAGAGAAACAGACTTTTCTTTTTAAATAACTTTGGCTGTTACTTTGGGATTGAAATGTGAATATGAAATCAACGAGTCTGAGTAGGGTAGATGAAATAATGGAGTAAAGGGTTCAGGAATATCTAACAAGCAGTTACCATTTTGAGCTTGGTATTACTAAGTAGTGCATGCTACCTTCCTTAAGAAGACAAATTGAGGGTTAAGATCTGCAATAGGAAATTAATTTAAGGCCTGGTTATTCTCGCAGAAAACCTGTTACTCATCCGTAGTTTAGTCCTTGCTTCTGTTTTCCCCAGTCGCTTCTTTCCTTTTCAGTCTGGTTATGCTCCCAGACCCTTCTTTATGGTTTTTCTTTAAATTTTTTTTTTTTAATGTTTATTCATTTTTTGATAGAGACAGAGCGTGAGTGGGGGAGGGGCAGAGAGAGAGGGAGACAGAATCAAAGCAGGCTCTAGGCTCCGAGCCGTCAGCACAGAGCCCAATGCAGGGCTCGAACTCACTGACCATGAGATCATGACCTGAGCCAAAGTCAGATACCCAACCGACTGAGCCATCTAGGCGCCCCTATGGTTTTTCTTTAGAGTTGAAATGCTGAGCATATCATATTTCCAGAAAACTCCTGGATGACCCCATGGAAACAGCTATAAAACTACACTAGTATTTCTTAAAATATGGTAGGCTTTGCTTCAAGCATCCGAAACTGAAGCTAAACTGTGTCATTGTCAGGACCTTGCTTCTTAAAGAATTTATTATTGTTATAAGTGGGAGGAAATTAAACAACTTTATGAGGAAGAAAATAGGCTGATGTGTTTTGAGATAAAACTTTAAAGTCAAAAACTTACAGGAAGTTACACCTCAAAACAATTCTTTCTCTGAATTTTCAAAAGTAGACATGTGATGATGAGCTTAAGAACAATTTCTTTTAGGGGTGCCTGTCTGGCTCAGTCGGAGGAGCGTGTGGCTCTTGATCTCGAGGTCGTGAGTTCGATCCTCATGTTGGGTGTAGAGATTACTTAAATGAATAAATGAATAAAACTTAAAAAAAAAAAAAAAGAATGATTTCTTTTAGTGTCCAGTGGGTAAAAGAAAGAAAAATGAAACTAAAATTTGTGTATGACAAGAGTGTTAGAGTAGAAAAAAAATATTACACAAGGAATCCAGAATATTGGGATAACTGCTGTTAATTTTATCCTGACTCACGTATTCCACTGTGAAGGTGGGGATTAGACTGATTGGTGTATAATTGACTTGACCCTCTTCTAGTTCTCACAATTTATGATTTTAGATAGTTGAAGGGAATTGTATTTCAGTGGGTAGCGTTCTGCACTTAGCTTTTCCTACCACCTCTTTCGTGGTATTAATTAGTCAGCCACGATTTATTTAACCACTTAGGGTTAAGCACTGTGGAAGATTGCAGACAAGGTGGAAGACACAGTCCTTTTGCACAGCTTGCAAGTAGCAGGAGAGATGCATCATTGGTCTGATCACACTGTATTGGAAAGAGAATGACTTTGTGAGGGAAGAATCATGAGCTTCTACAAAACAGTGATTTGTCAAAGGGCCACCGCCAGCATACTAGGGTGGGAATGCTTTCCCAAACGTTTTCTTCATCCTGTCCCTTGCCCCTGTGCCTTCAGTGGCCTGTAATGGCACTATGGAAGGCCAGCCATGACCATTTCAGACCCTGATGGTCCCTATCCAAGTGTGAAAATACATGTACGCGAGTAAACATGTACTTGCATATATGAGATAACAACATAAGAACTATTAATCTTTCTGGTATAGTTAGGTTTTTGTTTGTTTGTTTAAACTGCTGTCTCATGTAGTGTGCCGTTTTTACCTCTGGTTCTGAAGTGCAGGAACACTATCCCTTTTAGAGTCTGAGACTTTGAACAGGAGCAATGATGAGAGAGATGCATCTTGTTTAACTTGGCAGAAGTGGAGTCAGCCTCCTTGTTTCAGTTGTATCTAGCATCTTTCATTAGAGCTTGGGCCTCTTTCATGTCTGCCGAACAGCCATACCAGTACCACTGTTCTGTGCGTCAATGGATGGTTGCTAACCCCTGTAAGACACTGGTTATAAACAAGTCATATTTATGCTATTTTGGACCCAGTGTTTCCCTTACAGAGATGATTTTTCAGGGCTAGAAAGATGTATAAATAGAGTTCATTTTTGTGTTGCGTTTCAAATAATAGCAACTATAAAAATTTTATTCACAATATGGTTTATAACACGCTTTCCCTTTGGGCTGGGGACCCTTGTTAAATTTTGTCCTGCCTCAATGTTTGAAAAATTCATTGCTACTTAGGCAGTGGAAAAAATGTGGAGGCTCTATTTCTTTGAAATTGCATAGTATGTGTCTTGGTTGCTAGTTATGCCATTGTTATGGACTGAATACCAAGTTCTAATGGAAGAGGAAGGCTCTTGGAGCCTGACACAAGAATGGGAAAAGAAAATAGCCCCTTAACTGGAGTGCACCCCAGTCTAGGACTGGATGTAGATTAAGGGATCACCCCATTATGTGTGTCTGATCCTCTGCTATATCGATTTATTTGATTTTTTGTTTTGTTTGTATTGGTTTATTGATCAGACATGATTAGTTTCAGTACTTCTGAATCATTGCATGTTCCTAAACAGAAAAATGTTGAGTTTTACTGTATGTAAATTCCAGTAGGATTTTAATGAAATTTGATTTCTTCTCATTTGACATTCTTGTTACTGATACTCTTGTTATTTTTCTTGAATAAATTTTCTTTTCGTTACTTTTAAAATAGATTGTAGGGGCGCCTGGGTGGCGCAGTCGGTTAAGCGTCCGACTTCAGCCAGGTCACGATCTCGCGGTCCGTGAGTTCAAGCCCCGCGTCAGGCTCTGGGCTGATGGCTCGGAGCCTGGAGCCTGTTTCCGATTCTGTGTCTCCCTCTCTCTCTGCCCCTCCCCCGTTCATGCTCTGTCTCTCTCTGTCCCGAAAATAAATAAACGTTGAAAAAAAAAAAAATTAAAAAATAAAATAAAATAAAATAGATTGTATAATTATGTAATTGAAATTTATGAAATAACTTTTTAATCCCTTTTCGGGTTTTTTCCCAACAAATTTTTTAAGGATTATTCTCCAAGGGTAAATAAAATTTTGCTTCTAGAGTATCACTGATTGCATATAGCTTTTGTCAGACTTAATATGAGTATAATATGTTTGTTGGGGAGGTGTTGAGATCAGTTGGAAGTGAAATAGTATTTTTCTTGGGGAGAATTTTGGGGGAAACACTTTTTTCAAAAGAACATGTTTAAGTACTTCCTTGTAATAACATGTAAACATAAATTTTTTCCAAGTTATTTCTCTCAGTTGTTGGAAGAGCATGGTCCCTTGGACATGAATAATAAAATGTTCTCTGAAGAATATGAATTCTTCCCAGAAGAAACTCGGCAAATACTAGAAAAAGCCGGAGGTTTGAAATCTTTTCTCTTGGGATGTCCTCGTTTTGTTGTGATTGACAACTGTATTGCATTGAAGAAAGTTGCATTACGGCTTAAAAAAAAGAGAAAGAAGAAAAACATTAAGACAAAAGTGGAAGAAATTTCAAAAACAGGGGAGTATTTACGAGTTAAACTACCACTGAATCCAACCGCGAGGGAATTTAAACCAGATGTAAAGTCCAAACCAGTGTCTGACTTATCTTCAGCACCAGCTTCTGAGGACGTGAAGCCCAAACCTGTATCTGCTAATTCTCCCCAACCAACCTGTGAAGCTGTGAACCCGAAACCAGTGTCTGATAATTCTTCTAGATCAGTTTCTGAGGATGAGAAGCCCAAGGAGGTCTCTTTTGATTCTCCCACATCAGTGTCTGAGGATGCCGGTCACAAGCAAGTATCCTGTAATTCTCCCAAACCAGCCTCTGAGGATGTGAAACCAACCTACTGGTCTCAACCCCATTTGGTCACAGGATACTGTACATACCTCCCCTTTCGGGGATTTGACATTACCCAGACACCACCAACATATATGAACGTGTTACCCAGTTTGCCCCAGTACACTAACATTTATACACCTCTAGCCAATGTTCCTTCTGAATATCAGCTGCAAAGATCAGTACCAGTGGCGCCATCGTTTGTAGCCAGTGACAGACCAGATGAAAGTGCTGCTGTATATTTTGAGGGTCCTCATTTGAATGCTGAGAATACTCCTCCTGGTAACGAGATTGCCCCTAAAACACAGATCCTTCAGGAATCTTTGGAAGTATCAGTAAAGACACAGTGCAGCATGAATGGTGACGGTACAGCCCTCAGTGGGTCTAACAGCCATGAAGGTCACTGTGGAAATTCTGCCAACAAGTGGGAAGTAAATCTAGAAAGTACCGACGAAGTAACAAATATTCCACATACACAAATGGCTGCTATACAGGTAAGACCTAAATAGAAAAAAGTAATCTCCATTCTGAAGTTAAATTTTCCTTTTCATCTTTCTTTGCCATTTACTAAAATTCTTTTAAATTATTGACTTTATAATGGTTATGAAAGCTTTTGCCTGGAAATGTTTTAAAAATATGAACCCTTTTGTAGGGCATGATCGGTAATTCAGAAAGAATTTTTGGGTCTAGTAAATAATACCTTTCTTCCCTAACCAAGTTTTGTACCAGTTGAGAAATGAGATAGAGGAATCAGCAGATGGAGCCATCACGTTAATGATTAATAATGGCACCATTGAGGATGATGTAGTTACTTCTGTAGCACTTGCACATCCTGGTATTGAAGCCCTGACACACCAGCCTACCTACCCAGTTAGAGCTAGACCAGGAAACCTCACAACGTGGGGTGCTGGCCCCCACAAACTTACTGTATGGAGAATGAAAGGAAATATGCTTTTTGCACAGGTGGCCCCAAAAAACAGTCTGGGCTATATGTGACCAGTTTCTTTTATGAAAACCAGTTTCTCTAAAAAGACAGCCAGGTGGAGAGAAACAAAAGAGATGTGAATAAAAGTTACTAACAAGCATGAGAATAAGTTTATGTTCTGTAGTTCACTTTGTCAGGCGTGAATTCATTAGACCCTTGTTGGATTATCCCCCTCCTCGTTATGTTTTCTGTTTTCTAAAAAGCTCTGAAAGCACATGTTAGAGTAATAAACCAAAATCATCTTCATTTTTACCAATTCTACATGATAGCTCTTTCCTAATACAAGAATTTGTAGAAAGTGTGAGTTATTGAAATTGGAGAAAAATAAATAAAACACACCTCGAAAAAATTGTGAGCATGTCTTAAAATGTCATTACATAATGGATTTATTGTACCACAGGAATTGAGATTAATGAAATTGTTTGTTTTTCCCCAAAGGTGTCTTGGAATATAACACATCAAGAGGTCAATACTGAGCCATATGATCCTTTTGAGGCACAACAGGTGAGTCAGAATTGTATTAGACTATTTAAAGGTTTTTTAGTTTTCATTATTATAACTAGATGGCAATGATGAACTAGAACTATTTTGGAGTCTGCTAATTCCATATAAAATGTTACCATGCAATAAGCTTTAGAACATGACAAAAAAATTGTTTTTATTGAATTTGGGAAAGAGGCAGAAACAAAAGTGTTTTTTCCCTAGCTTATTTATTTCAAAGTATAATGGCTTTATTGTTTTAACTGGTATAATGAGCCTCTATTAATTTATATATAAGAGCTTATTGATGTGAATGATACAGAAAGTTTTATAATAAAAACCTTCACCATTATAAGAATGATTCAGTTAGAAAAGCTATTAATATAATATATTGTGTTGATGTATCTTAAGAAAAGTTATTTGGCCAACTCCATAGTTCCTGAAAGGTATTAGATAAAATTCAATTCCCCTTCTCATCTAAAACTCATAATAATATGGAGAAAGATGAATACTTCTCCACATGCTAATATCTTTTTTTTTTTTTTAATTTTTTTTAACGTTTATTTATTTATTTTTTTTTTTTATTTATTTTTTTTTCAATGTTTATTTACTTTTGGGACAGAGAGAGACAGAGCATGAACGGGGGAAGGGCAGAGAGAGAGGGAGACACAGAATCGGAAACAGGCTCCAGGCTCTGAGCCATCAGCCCAGAGCCCGACGCGGGGCTCGAACTCACAGACCGCGAGATCGTGACCTGGCTGAAGTCGGACGCTTAACCGACTGCGCCACCCAGGCGCCCCAACGTTTATTTATTTTTGAGACAGAGAGAGACAGAGCATGAACGGGGGAGGGTCAGAGAGAGGGAGACACAGAGTCTGGAACAGGCTTCAGGCTCTGAGCCGTCAGCACAGAGCCTGACGTGGGGCTCGAACCCACAGACCGCGAGATCGTGACCTGAGCTGAAGTCGGCCGCTTAACCGACTGAGCCACCCGGACGCCCCTGCTAATATCTTTTTCTCAAGCCAAAGCCTTCATCTCACTTTCAGGTGAAACATGACCTTTAGTATTTTATTATCCTGGAGATAACAACTGACAAAATTAAGAGAAGTAAGATTGTAAAAGAGGAGATGTAATATTATTTCTTACGGAGGCTAACATTGTGTATCTGGAAGATTAAAAAACAATCAAGTGAAAATGCAATACCAAACTCTTAAGAGAATTCAAAAAGGTGATTGGATAGAATACTTTTCCAAACATAAACAGCAATCTGTTGCAAAGTATACTAGAAGATAAAATTCCATTTTTAATAGTAAGATAAGATATCTTTTACCAAAAGTTAAAATAGTTAAGTCTATGAAAGAAAACTTTAAAATGTACTGAGAAACGCACAGAAGACTTACGTAAATGAAAAGTATTGAATAGGAAGGTCCATTATTGTGAAGAGACTGGTTGTCCCTAAAGCTTTTAACACAGTTCCAGTACAGTCATGAACAACATGTATTAGTTACCTGTTGCTACATAACAAATTACCTTAAAACCTAGTGCTTTAATTGGGGCGCCTGGGTGGCTCAGTCGGTTAAGCGTCCAACTTCAGCTCAGGTCACGATCTTGCGGTCCGTGAGTTCGAGCCCCGCGTCGGGCTCTGGGCTGATGGCTCAGAGCCTGGAGCCTGCTTCCGATTCTGTGTCTCCCTCTCTCTCTGCCCCTCCCCCGTTCATGCTCTGTCTCTCTCTGTCTCAAAAATAAATAAAACGTTTAAAAAAAAATTAAAAAAAAAAAAAAAACCTAGTGCCTTAAACAACAATAAACATTTATTATCTCACAGCTTCTGAGTCAGCAATTGAGTGGCTCAGCTGATGGTTCTGGAGATTGCTGAGGACTTGCAGCCAAGATATAGACCAGGGCTCATCTGGCCATCTGCAAGGAGTAACTGGGGTTGGAGGTTCTGTTTCCAAGATGGCTCACTCACACAGCTAACAAGTTGCTGCTGACTACTGGTGGGGGCTTCAGTTCCTTGCCTGTGGACCTCCCTGTAGGACCACTTGAGTGTCCTCATGTTCTCATGGGGCCTGGCTTTCCCCAGAGTGGTTGATCCAAGGTAGAAGTAGCAATAGCATTCATGACCTACTTTAGAAAGCCACTTTCTATCACTTCTTTATGATTCTCTTAGTCACACAGACCAACCCAAAAACCCTGATGCATTGTAGGGGAGGACTGTACAAGGGTATAAATACCAAGAGGTGAGGATCTTGAGGGCCACCTTGGTGGCTGGCTCCTGCACAGGGTTTATCTGAAACTGGACAAATTGATTCTAATTTAGCACATAATCTATTTTAGCACATAAATAGGCTGTTAAAATAAGAGACAATAGAACAAAAGAAAATAGAAATTTAAGGTATAATAAATAAAAATGGTATTAGTGAGCAAAAAGTAGTTTATTAAATATGTGGAATTAGGAGAATTATTAAATATGTGGTATTAGGAGACGGGTTGCCTGTCTAGAAGAAATTAATTTGGGTCCCCACCTTATTTCCATATACCAAAGTAAATTCCAGACAGATCAAAGATTTCAATATTAAAAAGCAGATCCACAATTTACCTAGAAAAAAAGGGAATTTTTTTTTCATGAGATTAATAAACAGTATAACAAAGAGTATCTGTTTATATATACACATATATAATCTGTGTGTACATATGCATAGCATGTATTTGTATATGGACAAATAGACACATGATGTCAAAACACTAATGACAAACTAGGAAAGTTATTTGCGGTATAGGGACAGATAGAGAACTAATTGCCTTGTTTAACGTACAAAGTTTCTGTAAATTAATCAGGGAAAGATTAATAATGCAAAAATGGGAATGGATGTGAATAGACAATCCACAATAAAATAAGGATGATTTTTTAAACATATAAAAAGATGCCCAGCTCCACCTGAAATAAGAAAGTCATTTATGCACTGTTGAAAGAATGTAAAAATGTAAATTTCTGGGGATGGCAATTGGGAATTTACCTGCACTCCTATATATGTATAGAGACCAGTGAACAAGGGTATTTGCATATTTGTTTCATCTGCGTTAGTGTCAGCAAAAAATTGAATACAACCTAAATATCCATCAGTATTAGACTCATTAAGTGAATTATAGTCCAGCAATTTTATTATTACTGGTATGGAATGATTTACAAGACCAGATAGAGAATTAAGTAGGAAGAAGTAAGGTTAGATTGTGTTGCTATGCTTGGTACAAATAGCTTTATAGTTTTGGCCAATTAAAAAAGTAATGTAATGGGGTGCCTGGGTGGCTCAGTCAGTTAAGCGTCTGATGACAGCTCAGAGCCTGGGGCCTGCTTTGGATTCTGTGTCTCCCTCTCTCTCTGCCCCTCCCCCCCTCTCTCTCTCTCTCTCTCTCTCTCTCTCTCTCTCTCTCTCTCTCTCTCTGTGTCTCAAAAATAACATTTAAAAAAAATAATGTAGAACTTTTAATTTTTTTAATGAACAATACTGAAAATTATGGAGGAGAAATTAAAAGTCATCTATGTTGCCTTCTCCCTTATTTACATTTTGATGTGCAGCCCTTAGGCCTTATTTTAACATTTACATTTAAGTAAGCAATTCTTTTTACACTTGATCTTAGCCAAAAGGCCGAGAAGCGATAGCAATTCTTTTTAAAAGATAGGATTGTAGCTTATATGTTGTGTTTAAAATTTTTGGTATTTATATGTCATGGATTTTTTCCATGTCAGTAAATATAGATTTTTATCATCATTTTTAACGCAGACTTGGTATTCTATTGTATGAATATGATATTTTATTTGATTAGTTTCTTACTGTTGAACATTTAGATTGTGTCAGCTTTTCAGGCATACGGACAGTGCTATAGTGAACATTTTTGCGTCTAGAATATCTGGTGTTGAGTTCTTACAGCATACTGAGTTCTAAACCAGGTATGCTCTTCACCCTCAAATTTTTTCATCAGTATTGGGAGAATTCAAAAACACTTGTTAAATTAGCAGTTAGTTTCAGGACCTTATCATTAGTATGGCTGAGTTTTTGCTTCTCCACCAGTGAGACTTGCAGTTAATCCCCAGCACTGTTGCTTTTCCTCAGGGGCTTTAAGAAGTTGCCTAATTTCTCTCAACTTTGGTTTTCTGATCTCTAAAAGGTGTGAATAATGTTTCTTACAGAATTGTGGTGAAGTTTGTGATAACATAGAGATGGCTATAATTTCTTGTTCCTTTGGTGACTTGGGGGTATAAATTGATACATAATAATAAGTTGCTAATTCATTGTGATTCTTTAGCTGAATTGAGAATGAACATAGAGGTAACTAAGGTCTAAAACCATAAAGTCTTTCTCCTGGGTCGTAGTGGGGTTGACCATTTAATTTATTATTTAAACGTGGACTCTCTATTCATGCTGCCAAACTTTTAGTCTGGACAAATAAAAATTGGGACACTCAAAACAGACTGACATGTGTGGTCACTCTGGTCACAGCTCATAGTTCTCTAACTGATAAATCACTGAATTTCAAAACCTTGATTCTCTGCTTTTTTAAACTTGGAAGATGCTGAGGTACAGGAGGTGGGGGAAGATAGACCTAGGTTTGTGCCCCTGGGATAGATTTCCAGGCTTGGCCACTAAGGCCCTGGGAAGAGCAGTCAGCCGCAACTGGGCGGACTTGCCAGCCCACCCAGACGCCTTTCAGACACACAGGTGTGATTGCTGACTGTCCTAGCAGAATGAAAGGTTTTTTTTATTTTTTTAGATGTTTGTTTATTTTTGGGAGAGAGTGAAACAAAGAGCACGAGTTGGGGCGGGACAGAGAGAGAAAGGGAGACAGAATCCAAAGCAGGCTCCAGGCTGAGACACAGAGCCCAGTCCAGAGCTCAAACTCACAGACTGCCAGATCATGACCTGAGCTGAAATCCAACGTTTAACCGACTAAGCCACCCAGTCTCCCTTCAGAATGAAAGGTTTTTATTTTTATTTATTTTTTTCAGAATGAAAGGTTTTTAAAAACACATAAATGACATTTTTTGTTGGACAATATTTCACATTGCAATATGCTTCTGTTTTTGCTTTTGCTTTTTAAGCTGGTCCAAGAGATAGTTACATAACTGGAAACCATTGATAATATTTTAACTTGTCATTTTTACAACTGTCCATTTGAAACACTTAAAAGTAGGGTCAAAGTTAATATGTTTTGTTCATATCTAAAATGCATATGTACATACAGCTTTTTAAACCTAATAAATAGTTCTTGATGTTAATCATGGAGAATGATATTCACATCACACTATTGATTTAGTAATACTGAACCTTTTTAAGACAAATATTCAGAACTAATTATAGTACAGATTGAAATGTTTCATTATGAGTTACAGTAATATGAATAATTGTACTTTAAAAAGAGTTGGCTTTGCTAAACACTGTTTAGGAGGTTTTAATTCTTGAATTATCATGACATTTCCCTTGTAAATTTTCATCTGCCTCTTTTTCTCTTCTGTTTATTTTAAGAGACTGTTTGGAACAAGATGAGAAAAGGGTATTTTAAACTATTTTAACAGATAATTTTGTAACTTTTAGGGAGATCTTTCACAGATTGAGAAGGAATACCAGGTTTTACAAGAGCAGCTTAAGGAAGCATGTGAAAATTATGAGCAGATTAAACTCAAGGTCTCAGAAGAGACCAAGGACATGGAAGAAAAGTTGAAAAGGAACTCAGAAGAAAACAAGGTAATTCTCTCCGAAACTTCTCTTTAGTAGCATGTGGCATGATCAGGAGGTCTGTACTTTAGTAGCCTCAGTTAGCTGAGTCAACAGCATTGTTGGCTGAACAACGGATTTTTTCTTAATAATGCTTTTTTAAATTTCTGTATGACGTTAAAGTAGCAGTGTTTTTGCAGTGTTGTAGAACCTCTGCTATATGTTGCCTTGTAAGAAAAGGGCTGTGAATCTGGGTTTTCGTTTATTTATACTCAGTTGCTTCTTTAATAAATCTGTTTTCTGGTGACTGAGATTTTTGTTTGTTTTTTAATTTACATCCAAGTTAGCATATGGTGCAACAATGATTTCAGGAGTAGATTCCTTAAAGCCCTTTACCCATTTAGCCTATCCCCCCTCCCACAACCCCTCCAGTAACCCTCTGTTTGTTCTCCATATTTAAGAGTCTCTTATGTTTTGTTCCCCTCCCTATTTTTATATTATTTTTGCTTCATTTCCCTTAGGTTCATCTGTTTTGTCTCTTAAAGTCTTCATATCAGCGAAGTCCTATGATATGTGCCTTTCTCTGACTAATTTCACTTAGCATAATACCCTCTAGTTCCATCCACTTAGTCGCAAATGGCAAGATTGCATTCTTTTTGATTGTCAAGTAATATTCCATATATATATAGATATATATATATATCTATATATATCTCACATCTTCATCCATCCATCCATTGATGGACATTTGGGCTTTTTCCATACTTTGGCTGTTGTTAATAGTGCTGCTATAAACACTGGGGTGCATGTGTCCCTTTGAAACAGCACACCTGTATCCGTTGGATAAATACCTGTAGTATAATTGCTGGGTTGTAGGGTAGTTCTAGTTTTAATTTTTCTGGTGACTAAGTTCTAAGTTAATCCTTGTTTATATTGAGAGGCAGTGTAGCATTAGTGATTCATGGTGTGAGCCTTGGGGTCCGACCAACTGGGTTCAGATTCAAGCTTGATTCCGTACCAGTTCTCATCTTGGGCAAGTTACTTAACTTCTTTGTGCTTTAGTTTCGTATCTGGAAATTTTGGGTGACGATAGCTCCCATTTCACGGGGGTAGATTAATACTTGTAAAGTACTTACAGCTGTGTATTGTGTAGTAAGGGCTCTGTAAGTATTGCCTCTGCCACTATTACTACTACTACTATTGTCATCATCTTACTCTGAAGGAAATGTAAGACTGACACATGAAGCTTAGGCATATTCGATCTGCAAAATCACCTAGACCATCTTGAATTGACCTTGAATTCCATCAGCTAAGATGGATTATAGTTACAGGTAACTAGCTATTGGAATTAATTAGTGGCAAGGCACACTGAATTGGTGGGAAAATGAATTACGGATGTAAAGGAATCCTAGCGTGTTTCTTTTTAAAACGAGGTCTTCTGTACAGGCATAACAAGTGGATGTTAGGCAATTTAAGAAAGGAAGGATTTACACTTATCGTGGTAAGCATTGCCTTATTTTTAGAATTGTCAATTCACTGTCTTACACACCTGAAACAAATTCAACATGGTATGTCAAGTATACTTCAATTAAACACAAAAAAGGTAAGAATTTGTTCCAGAAGTCTGGATCAGTAACTGTGGTAGCATATTAAAGAGAAGAAAATTAGCTTAGTGGGATTTTAATCAGGGAATTATCGGTATTTAAGTACACCCAGAACAAAAGGGTCAGTTTGTAAAGGTAGCTGTTAAAATACTGCTGTTGTAATGGTTACCACGTTCCTGTTATAACTTGTCTTCACTTGGGATGAGACAGGGGAGATTTGAAGGGTGAGAGCAGTTGAAGAAACCAGACTTTCTGGTCAGTTGCCTGGTTGAATGAGATCTTCTGATTGGGAGAGGAGAAAAGGAGCAAAAATAAAAGCCTGCACAGTAGTCACTCATAGAACACTAATTTGAGTAAGCTGTCTGGGGGCTTAACAAAATAATTTTTTTTTTAATTTTTTTTAACGTTTATTTATTTTTGAGACAGAGAGAGACAGAGCATGAACAAGGGGAGGAGCAGAGAGAGAGGGAGACACAGAATCGGAAGCAGGCTCCAGGCTCCGAGCTGTCAGCACAGAGCCCGACGCGGGGCTCGAACTCACGGACCGTGAGATCATGACCTGAGCCGAAGTCGGACGCTCAACCCACCGAGCCACCCAGGCGCCCCCAAAATAAAATATTTTTATAAACGTTCTATTACCTCAGTAAAATTCAGTTTTACTAAATCCATAGGAGAATGCTTATGGCCACCTGATTAAGTCATGAGAGCAGATTTTCAGACTCTGCCACTTGGGCTTCCGGTGAGCGAGCTTTGCTTCTCTCTGGCAGAGGCTTGTCCAGCTTTATAAACTGCTGGTCTGACTGGGTCCTGTATTTGTGCAGTTTCTCAAGGGATCTTCCTTTCTTTCTATACTTGACCAAGAAATTCACAGTGACTCAGTCACCTCGGGTGGAGGGCTGCTAGGGAGCCGCAGCTCTGACTGGGACTGGGCTTTTAATGTGCTTTTTTAACTTCACTGAGGCTCAGGTCTGCCTTCAAGTGGGGGGGCCCTAAGAGTGTAGTCGGTCTGTTTTTTAAAAGAGCCATTATGTAGTCCCCCAGTTTTAGGTCTGTTAGGTTGTTAGATTTCCCATGTAAAATGTAGGCCCGTGTCCTGTCAGAATAAATTGCTCATCTGAGTTTTTAGGTTGTTGTCTATACAGGAGCCGATGAGATGTAGCTGTGGCCATTTCTTTATTAATCATGATTGTGTTCATAATTAGCTTGTGGAGAAATCTTTTATAAACATGAAAAGAAATGTGTGGCTTTTATTGATCTTTCCCATGGTCTTGGACTCTCTAGATCACTGAGGTCATCAGCTAATACTTTTACTTGAAAGTTGGTTGATACCACATACTAGGTACAACCACCCTTTGCACTCTAGACAAGCGATAGCAAATCACGTTTCCGAGCTCAGGCATCAGTAAGGCTGCCTAGGTTGAACTCCAGCACTACCATCTGATACCTCTGTTACCTTAGTTTACTTAACCTCTTTGACCCTCAGCTTCCTCATTAGTAATACAATCTGTACTTCGTAGGTTTTTGAGGACTCACAGGGGTGGTTGGACGAGGGTGGGTTGTCCAGAGATACTAAATATAGTTAGAAGGAAGAGTTGTCCCACCCAAAATGCCGCTCATGCCCCTACTCAGCAAAATTGTTTACAAAGCAGTTAAAGAGTGCTTGGCATATAAAAAGCATCAATAAAAATCTGAGCTAGCTATTGTATATAGCTGATGGGGTTTTATTATCATGAGCTAGGATGGCCTTAATAGTTATTTAGGCCAGTTATCTGTTATGTGGGAGGAAAATACCTGTTCTAAAGCCAGAATCTCCTGTTGGTTTTACCTCTAACTTGCAGTTGGCAGATTATAACTGACTGCAGTATTGCTCACGGGTTTATGTTCTTTTTAATTTATTAAGATAAAATTCATCATTTTATTCATTACAAAGTATGTAATTCAGTGGTTTTCAGTATACTCACAATGTTATATGACCATTAACACTATCTAATTCCAGAACCATTGTCATAACGCCAAAAAGAAACCCTGTTGTACCCATTAGGCAATCATTGCTCGTCTCCCCTGTTCTTAAGGTACTTTAATGAGATTTTCATAGAGCTAAGATGGGTATTTAAGTTGACTTTGGCTCTTAAAACGTAATCAAAATAATTTTGACCTAGAATAAGTTAATGGAGTAGAATTTTAAAACTTTGTCCTATTTTTACATCAAAACAGAATCTTGGGCCCTGCCTGCCAAAAATTCCTCAGCCCACATCTGTGTAGAGGTGGGGTTCTCCTGTTCGTTCAGTCATGATCTTTGCCAACTTCAGCCTTTTTTTTTTTTTTTTAAGTTTATTTATTTATTTTGAGAGAGCAAGAGCACAAGCAGGCTCCTCACTGTCAGCATGCTGCCTGAATGGGGCTTGATCCCACAAACCATGGGATCATGACCTGAGCTAAAATCGTCAGTTGGACACACTTAACCGACTGAGCCACCCAGGTGCCCCTCAGCCTTTTTTTTTTTTTAAGTTTATTTATTTTGGGGGGAAGTAAGCAGGGGAGGAGCAGAGAGAGAGGGAAAGAATCCCAAGCAGGCTCTGCGCTGTCAGCATGAAGTCTGACGTGGGATTTGATCCCACGAATCGTGAGATCATGACCTGAGCCAAGATCAAGAGTCTGCCGCTTAACTAACTGAGCCACGTAGGCACCCTGAGTTCAGCGTTTATAATCTAACCTTTACGTAGCTCATTATGTGCCAGAGTCAATTGTAAATTTTTTACATGGATTATTTAATCTCAAACAATCATAATATACTAATGTTACATAGTACACTAGTATTTTCTCCATTTTACTGTTAGGATATGGAGACAGGAGCAGCTAATGCAACTTGCTGAAAGTCATACCAGTACTAAGTGGCAGAACAGTTAGTAAGTGTCAAGCTCTAGATCCCTTTTTTGCTCCCCTAAGAGAATGTCAGTTCCATAACCGTTTGAAAAATATTTCTCAGCACTTCACAAGCAGTATGGATGTGTCAGTTAATTGCTGCCATAATAATGCTGAGTAACCACCACCCACAAAACCTTAGTGACCTATAATAGTAAACGTTAAGTGTGTGAGTCTGTGGATTGGTTTATCCCAGTTAGGCTGGGCTGGACTGTTTCACCTTTGGATCAGCTGAAGTTCTGTTGTTCTTGGCTTACTTGCTCATATACGTGGGGTCACCTGGCTATGGAATGATCTAGAATGGCCTCAGCTGGGATGATTGGGGCAACCAGCTCTGCTCTATGTGTCTTTCTTCTTCCAGTAAGTGCAAGGACAAGCAGGGATGGTCACACAAGAAATTTTCAGGCCTCTGCTGACGTCAGGTCTGCTAATATCCCATTAGATAAAGCAAGTCACATAGCCAGCCCAGATTCAGGGGTAGAGAAAAGAGACTGCTCTTTATGGAAGGAACCTGGATGGTCCCATGACAAAGGGTGTAGATAAGGATGGGGCTGTGAATGCTATCCCTCTGCTGTAGTAGGTCAGCACCAAAATTCACTAACATTCAGTAGTTAACCAAGAGCTTAAAAACCCTTCCATGATTGGTGCCGACCCTCCATCATCCACCTTCTCCTTTACTAGTTAGTTCTCTGCATTATCCTCTATACTTACTGGATAGCATTTGTCCTGTGATTTTTTTTTCACTTTTGGCTCTTTTCCTAGCACTGTTTCTTCTGCCTCAAGTGGCCTTCTTTCTCTCCAAGCCTGGCTCACTTCTCATTTTTTGGGTCCACCTAGCTCAGGCATCACTTTCTTAAGGGAGCAGTTGCTGATGGTAACCTCAGCTTTGGTTCAAGGTCCTTATTAATGCAATGGTAATAATAAATACCTCGCTATATTATCCAGTGACTATTTTTGTTAACATTTTTGTTGAGATATAATTCATTTACCATAAAACTCACTCACCCATTTAAAGTATACAGTTCTGTGTTTGTGGTACACGTACACAGTTGCACAGCCATCACCACAGTCTTAAGTTCAGAACATTTTCATCACCTTCAGAAGAAATCTCATACCCACTGTCAGTAACTCTCCACTCTCCTCCCTCCCACCGCCCTAGGCAACCACTCATGTACTGTATGGATCTGCCTATTCTGGGCATTTTATATAAATGGAGTCACACTCTGTGTGATCTTTTGTGACTGCTTGCTTTCACTTAGCATAATGTTTTCAAGGTACCTCCATGTACATCCATCCATGTAACACATGTCAGTACTTCATTCCATTTTACTGCTGAGTAATATTCTGTTGAATGGCAGTGCCACATTTTATTTATCCACTCATCAGTTGATGGGGTTTTTTTTCTACTTTTCGACTGTATGAATAATGCTGCTGTGAATATCTGCCATGAATATCTGTGGGCATATGTTTTCATTTCTTTTTTTTTTTTTTTAAGTTTATTTATTTATTTTGAGAGGGAGAGAGAGCATTCCAAGCAGGGTCTGCACTGTCTGCACAGAGCCTAACGCGGGGCTCAAACTCACGAACCGTGAGATCATGACCTGAGCCGAAACCAAGAGCCAGACACTTAACCAACTGAGACACCCAGGCACCACCATATGTTTTCATTTCTTGAGGGAATATGCTTAGGAGCAGAACTGCTGGGTCATACACTAACTCCATATTTAACTGCTTGAGAAACTGCCAGACTGTTCGAAAATAGTTGTAGAAGCTAACATCCCCACGAGTAGAGTGTATGAGGGTTCCAGCTTCTCCACATTCTCATTAATGCTTAGTATCAACCATCTTTTTGATTGTAGCCATCCTAATGGGTATGAAGTCATTTCTCATTGTGCTTTTGATCTGCATTTCCCTAAAGGCCAGTGGTGTGGAGCATCTTTTCATGTGCTTATTGTCTATTTATATATCTTCTTTGGAGAAATGTCTGTCCAATTTTTTGTTTATTAATTGGATTATTTGTCTTAAGCATTTCATATATGTTTAATCTGGGTGCAAATTGCTAGTTAAATATATGACTTCTAGATATTTTCTTCCATCTTCCATACTTGAAAATATATTTGTCCGATTTCCATTTTGCGGGTTGTCATTTCAGCTTCCTGATGGCATGATTTGCAGCACAGTTTTTTATTTCAGTATCGTTCACTTTTTTCTTTTGTTGTTTATTTTTGATGTCATATTTTAGAAACCTCGTAATCTAGGGTCATCAAGATTTACTTCTGTATTTTCTTCTAAGAGTTTTACAATTTTAGCTCCTCCATTTAGGTCTATGACCATTTTGAGTTAATTTTTGTGTGTGGTGTAGTAATTATCATTTATGCATACTTCCCCCACCAAACTGTTGTCATCTTTTAATTTTTTTTAATGTTTATTATTTTTGAGAGAGAGAGAGACAGAGAGCAAGCAGGGAAGGGGCAGAGAGAGAGGGAGACACAGAATCATAAGCAGGCTCCAGGCTCTGTGCTGTCAGCACAGAGCCCGATGCAGGGCTCGAACTCACAGACTGCGAGATCATGATCTGAGCTGTAGTCGGCCGCCCAACCAACTGAGCCACCCAGGCACCCTTAAACTGTTGTCATCTTTGAATCTCAGTGTACAGAATAGTTCTGATGTTATCAAACAATGTGCATTTGAGCACCAAAGAACTGGGTTAACTGGGTTTAGTGAATTGCGGCTGCATATTCTGTGTCCGCCTACATCAGAGAACATCAGGCCTGCACTTCTGTGAAGATTGTTGCTTGAATATTTGCTAATATGTGGTTGAGGATATTATCCACTGTTTCATTTGACAAAATGTATTGGATGCTCCCTTCAGTATAAGCCAGGCTCTGTGCTGGTCTTTCGGGACTTTTCTGCAGCGTCCTCTTTATGAGGCCCTAAGAAGTTGTTTCGCTCTGCTTTCACTACCTGGGCTTCTTTGTGCAGCAGACTTGTTTTTATTTTGTGGGTATAGCTCACTCTGTTTCCTCGGATTTTGTCTACCAGAAAAGTTTTAATGCTCTTTCTAAAGAATGGCTCATGCCTCATGCCATTTACTTTTATATTACTCTCACTTCTGGTTCTGTATTACCATTTTTATCTTTTTATTTTGTTTTATTTACCTACTTAGCATTCTTTTTATTTTGTCTTTTTTATTATTTATTTTGAGAGAGCATGCGGGGGAGGGGCAGAGAAGGAGACAGAATCCCATGCAGGTTCCATGTTCCCAGCACAGAGCCCGACTCAGGGGTCAGTCCCACAAACCATTGGACGCTTAACCGACTGAATGACCCAGGCACCCCTTCCGCCTACCATTTTCTTATCCGTAAAAAAGTCAGCCTTGCCCACTCGGCTACCCACAGGCTGTTAGGAAAGATGAAGTGTGATAATAGATGTGAAGCATTTGTAAAACTAAAGCCTGGGAGCACCTGGGTGGCTCAGTCGGTTAAGCATCCGACTTCATCTCAAGTCACGATCTCACAGTTTGTGAGTTTGAGCCCCGTGTCAGGCTCTGTGCTGATGGTTCAGAGACTGGAGCCTGCTTTAGATTTTCTGTCTCCCTCTCTCTGTCCCTCCCCTGCTCATTCTTGCTCTCTCTCTCTCTCTCTCTCTCAAAAATAAATAAACATAAAAAAAAAAAAACAACCCAAACATTAAAAAGCAAGGAGAAACTATTGAACTTGCCAGATAAAGCATGTGTGTAGACCGCCTCTAGGTTAGAGTCATTTAGGCTAGAGAGTGAAATGTGAACACTTCTAGGCAAGCTGAAGGGGTTCTTCAGAATCCCCGAGTGCGGTGAGGGGCTCTGAGTCCTGAGAGACCTGAAGGAAAGGGTGTTTGAAGTATGCACTTGGGAGGCTGACATACCCTCTGTCAGGGGCGCTTAAATCAGGGGTCCAGTGAAACTTGAGGGTGTTGCAGAAGGGTCCTTGGAGGATGGAACGAATGTCGGAAGGCGGAGGCTACTACAGACAGGACTCTTTCGAGCAGGTTTCAGGGGAGATTCTGCACTTTCCCCTTCGCCTTCCCTGCACCATGTCTCTGCTCCCAGCACCCAGGATAAGACTGTGTCTTCTATAAATAGACTCTCATGGTCTGAGGACTTGCCCTCTGAACCCTGTAGACCTCCTTGCATCCAGTTCACAGTGTAACCAGGTGCATCCTGGAGGGAACTGGTAGACATTTAACTGACATTTATAACATGGCTTTTCATGGGGAAATGCATTCCAGGTTACAACCAACCAACTGGTCAGTGGACTTGGAATAGGGTGGGACTTGCCCATATTGGGAAAGGCTGTTTTGGGGAACAAAGCATACCTGACTTGATTGTGTGCTGTTCTTGTGCTAGAATAGCCTGTTAGAATAGAAGTGTCTGTTGTATAGACAAATAAGACTCAGAAGAATGTTGTTTCTTTCTAAATGGTTATGTTGAAAAGCTGTGTGAATTCAGTATTTTTATTCCTTTGATTTCTAGTCTTGTCAAATGCTTAGAAATTTCTGCTCTGTCCCATCAAACTGACTGCAGGGCCTGGGGTGCCTGGGTGGCTCAGTCGGTTAAGTTTCCAGCTCAGGGTCCTGAGATCAAGCCCCCTGTCAGACTCCACACTGAGCATGGAGCCTGCTTAAGATTCTCTCTCTCCCCCACTCTATCCCTTTCCCCTGCTCACACGCACTCCCTCTTTCTCTCTCACTCAAAAGTAAAAAGATTTTTAAAAATGACTACAGGGTCAAAATTACGGGGTTCTCACATATTTATTCACAGATTTAGTTAAACATCCATATCTAGGTTAATGTGTCTGTTTTCATGCTTCCTAGCCTAGTACATCTTCTGTGCTCTTTTTTGTTAATGGGATTTTTAACTGTTCATCAAAGGTAGAAACCTATCTTTAACTCTGTCAACTTCTTTTTTTTTTTTTTTTCAATTTTTTTAAATGTTTATTTTTGAGAGAGAGACAGAGCATGAGTGAGGGAGGGGCAGAGAGAGAGGAAGACACAGAATCTGAATCAGGCTCCAGGCTCTGAGCTGTCCGCACAGAGCCCAACGTGGGGCTCGAACTCACAAACTGTGAGATTGTGACCTGAGCCGAAGTTGGCCACTTAACCAACTGAGCCACCCAGGTGCCCGTAACTCTTCTTTAGGTCACAACTTCTGCTTTAGGTCTCATATCCCACTTAGACATATGGTCTTATCTGTCCTCTTCTTTTAAAATTTCATTTATTTCTTTTTATCATCCCTACCATAATCCTTATTGTCTCTCACGGACTATTACAGTGAAATTTTTAAGAAATTTTACCTTCGTCTAACGTAGTTTTTAACATTAAGGGTTATAATTCATAATGGGCTATGAAATCAGTTTAATGGTGGTGACTGGAATTGTTTTCAATAATTGAATAGATTAAAAATATCAGAAAGCATCTCCGAAAGGGCAGTTCTCTTTCAGTTTGCATGTGTGTGCATATATACATACGGTATGGATTGTTATTAAAACGTGTCTGTTGTTTGGGGTCACAGTCAAGAAAATATGAAGGCTACTGATTTGGTCTACCACTTTCACATGGCCTCTTACCTATTCTTTTTTGGTTTTTTTTTTTTTTTTTTCCCTCCTACCCATTCTTAATCCATCTCTGCGTCTTTCGCTTATTTTTCTAAAACCAGAATCTAATCATCTCACTACCTTGCTTAAGAGTCTTCACTGGCTCCGTGTTATCTACCGGGTAAAGTCCACCCTCCGTAGCATTACTCACAAGCCCCTTTATAATTTGAACCCAAGTCATCTCGGGTATCATTCTCCCTGCCCTGCCTTCCATATGTCCACCTCGTACTCCAGCCACGTAGTGCCTCTTGCTTTCATTTGTACGTGTCTTACTCTCTTATCCTTCTGCCTCACTATTCCTACTGTTTGGGATCTATTCTCCACATGGCATCTCATCTTTAAAGACAGAAATCAGAAATCACTGTTTTTAAGAAGCCCTTCCCAAATACCAGATAGTCTATCATGCCTCTGTGCCTTTTTGTTTGACAGCCTCCCCCCAGCCTGATTCGGTGAGGACAAGTGAGGCCCAAGGCTGTGTGTCATATGATTCTGTATCCCAGGCTCAGCCCAGGTCCTAAGTGTGCTCTGCTAAACTGGAGTTATTGATTGAACTAATGCACCACCACAATTCTTGTCTTTGGGGCTTTTTTTTTTTTTTTTAAGTAAATCTTCCTATTTATTTAAGTGCTTTCTAAAAATGTTTTTAGATATCAAAGACAGAATTAGATTGGTTCCTTGAAGATTTGGAAAAGGAAATTAAAAAATGGCAACAAGAGAAAAAAGAAATCCAAGAAAATCTAAAAGCACTAAAGAAGAAAATGAAAAAGGTTCTAAATGCCAACGAAACGTAAGTTAACAATTGAAAGGCAATGATTTTTTATTATTGGGGCTTTTTTGTTGTTATTTTAACATTTTTGATATTCAGTTTCAGACTATGTCAGGTAAAGTACAAATTTAAATACTGTTTTCACCTCATTTTAGAGAACGTTCTGTGGGGACTTACCTGAAATTTTTCGTAAAACTACTGTGTTTGCCAATCAAGTGGGACTATGAATGAGCAAAGAGCTGACTTCCTTCTAGTCGGGACACCACCCCTTACTGTGAACATTACCTTTGCCCCATTTTTTCCTTGTCTATAAAGTGAGGGGCTTAGTCTAGATCTAAGGTTCTTTCCTGCACTAAGATTCTGTGATGATTATTTATAATTGCTTTCATCCTGAGCCTTTAAATTACTAAAATTTGGTCTTGTGGTATGAAGGATTTGGTAATGCATACAGGTAATACAGTTGTCAGATGGGCCAAGTTTAAGATTCTCTGTGATCCATTCCTAACCCCTCTCTTCCCTAGTTGGTGACATATCATATGATTCCTCAGCTTAATTCCTACCACTGTGTAACAAAACACTCAAACTTGGTGGCTTACATTAACAGCCATCTTATGTGATCATGATCTTGGAACCTGGTCTGAGTTCCGCTGGGCTGTTCTGATGGTCTTCACGTGGCAGGGAATTGGCTGGGGCTGGGCTCAGCTGGGATGCTGGGATGTCCTGGCTTTTTCTCTCCGTGTAGTTTCACGGCTGCTCCCTTTCCATGTAGCCTCTTCATGTGACTTTTATCGGTATGGTCTATCCAGGTGATCTCCAACACAGTAGCCACGCTTCATATGTGGTGGCAAAGGGCTCCCAAGGGTACGGGAGCAGAAGCTGCCATGCCTCTTGAAGTTCAGGCTCAGAACCATCAGAGCATTACTTCCACCACATTCTGTTGTGAAAAGCAAGCGGCAGGCCTACTGGAGATTTAAGGGCATGAAGAAGGGGAGGCATGGTTCACGGGGGCCACACTACCATTCTCACCTTTCAGGACATTCGTGGTTTTTCCATTTGCCATGCCATAGGATCGACGACTTCATCATGAGTCTTGCTGGCATTAAATTCGGACAGTTTTTAGGTAATCCTTCCAAGAATGATGAACCATAAAACACCGCCTGTGTCTTGTCATTTTGAGTAGGCTCAGAGTAGTTCTATCAGAACACATGTGTGGAAATAACGTCTGCAAAGCTCTGTACAGTACCCCCCACCCCCACCTATAGGTTCATTTTTCACCATTTCAGTTACCTGTGATCAGTGGCAGTCAAGCTCAGATGATTCCCCTTCTGACATATTGTCGGAGGGTCAGTAGTCGCCTAGTACTGTGTCACCCGCCTGTGTCACTCGCCTCACCTCGTCATATCACACAGGCATCTTGTCATTTCACATTATCAAGGAAGGCTGGGGACAGTGTAGTAAGATAAGATACATTGAGAGAGAGACCACACTCATACGTAACATTCATTACAGTATAGTTGTTTTTATTTATTATTAGTTATTGCTGTTCATCTCTTACTGTGCCTAATTTATAACTTGAACTTTATCGTAGGTATGTATATATAGGAAAAAACCTGGGTTTGTTACAGTCCATGGTTTCAGGCATCCAGTGGGAGTCTTGGCACATACCCCTCTCAATATTTGAGCATATCAGTAGTGAAGTTATTTAAAAATTCAGGAATATTTGTATTTAACATAGATTTTTGTATGCTCAATTCAGATTTACTGTTAAACTAGACAAAATAAATGAGGCTGATCATGATAAGAAATTTTTTTGTGTGTGCTAGCATAAAAATCCATTTCTGTTGAGGAATAAAGTTTTTATTATTTTTTTTCACTTTATTAATACATGTTTTCCTTTTTTCTGTCCCAGTTTAAAGATAAGCTACAGGCTTCTTTATGTGCTTGGCTTTTTGCACTTTGTAAATGATATAAATCTAAATTTTATATCTGGATTTTAAAGTAAAGCCTCTTTTTATATTAAAAGTTTTATGTAGTCTTAAGTTTTGAAGCAAAACTCTGAGCAGGAGAATAATTGTATAATTAAGCAGTTGACCCTAGAACAATGTGGGGGTTTAGGGGTGCTGACCCCCAACATGTAACTTTTGACTCCTCCAAAACTTAACTACTAATAGCCTACTGTTAACTGGAAGCCTCACTGATAACACAGTTAACACATATTTTGTATATTTATTATATGCCATAATTCTTGGTAAACTAGAGAAAACAGATTTACTAAGAAAGTCATAAGGAAGGGGCACCTAGGTGGTTCAGTCGGTTAAGCATCAGACTCTTGATTTTGGCTCAGGTCATGATCTCACAGTTTTTGAGTTTGGGCCCCACATCGGGCTCTGAGCTGACAGCTCAGAACCTGCTTGGGATTCTCTTGCTCTCTGCCCCTCCCCCGCTTGCACTCTCTGTCTCTCGAAAATAAATAAACTTTAAGTAAAAAGAAAGAAGGAAGAGAAAGTACATTTTTAGTATTATACTGTATCAAAAAAAAATCTGTATATATGCACTACACAGTTCAGACTTGTGTTGTTCAAGGGCCAACTGTACTTCCTGTTTTGCAGGAAGTTTTAAAATTTAAAAAGAAAATGGTTTTGTAATCAAAATACCTCGGGTTTACTTTCTGGCATGCCAGTTCAGGTCTTTTCATATGCAGATCCCCTCCCCAAGCACCCACCCTTGAAATTTGATCTTGCTGGGATACTTTTTATTTATTATTTTAATTCAAGTTGGTTGGGGCACGTGGGTGGTTCAGTAGGTTAAGCCTCTGACTTTGCCTCAAGTCATGTTCTCCCAGTTCGTGTGTTTGAGCCCTGTGTTGGGCTCTGTGCGGACAGCTCAGAGCCTGAAGCCTGCTTTGGATTCTTTGTCTCCCTCTCTCTGCCCCTCCCCCACTCGTTCATTCATTCTCTCTCTCTCTCTCTCTCTCTCTCTCTCTCTCTCAAAAATAAGCTTTAAAAAAAAATTCGGGGCGCCTGGCTCAGTCAGTTGGGTGTCCAGCTTCAGTTCAGGTGATGATCTCACAGTTCATGAGTTTGAGCCCTGCGTCAGTCTCTGTGCTGACAGCTCAGAGCCTGGAGCCTCCTTCAGATTCTGTATCTCCCTGTCTTTCTGCCCCTCTCGTACTCATGCAGTGTCTCTCTCTGTCTCAGAAGTAAACATTTTTAAAAAATTAAAAAGTTTTAGAAAGATATATACACTTCGTTTTGCATGGTGTTAGACTGGATATGTGTGTGTGTTGACTGGGCTGTATTTCTTTTTGAGAGAGAGAGAGAGCGAGCGCGCATGCGCGCAAGTTGGGGAGGGGCAGAGAGAGAGAGAGAGAGGGAGACACACAATCCACAGCAGACTCCAGGTTCCGAGCTGTCAGCGCAGAGCCTGACACAGGGCTCAAACTCATGAACTACAAGATCTTGACCCAAGTGGCAAGTCAGATGTTTAATCAAATGAGCCACCCAGGCACCCCTGTAAGTCCTATTTTAAAGATGAGAAGGCTGTTTTCATTTTGAATGAGAGCCACTGGTTATACTGATGATGATTGACAACACCGATACTCCTCTGGGTCATGTGGAATCACCTGGAAGTGCTCCTTGAAGTGAACTGAGATAAGGTGTTGTCTACACTGCAAGCATATGATCTAGGGTGAAGAAAAGATTTCTGTCCTTTCGGTGTTAAAGGAAAATGACCCAGATTCTTTGCCTATTTAGAAGATAATAGAAATTAAATCAAAATGTAGAAGTTTACAAAATCAAGAAATGTTTGCATCAAAGTAAGTAGAATTTACTATGTGGGATCGTGTTTTTAAATATCCTTGAAAATTAATTAAAATTTGGTGATTTTCTTCCATAGATATACCCAGAAAAATGATGGAAAGGATAAGGAACATGAATTACTTCTGGATCAGTCCCTCGAAATCAGGCAAATTAAGTTTATGTTTGCTTTTACTATTATCTTATACTTTTAATACCCAGAGGCACCAGCACACTAGGGTTCTAAGTCTATTGTGGCTTGTCTATTTCTTTTAAATAATTATGTCTCTTTTATTTCTGTTTCTATTTTATTCTTTAAATTAATGTTTAAATAAAATTATTCTTTGAGTATTTTTATTTTATGATGTTCCTACTACTTTTATTTTACATTGTCAGTATAAAAATCCTGAATTTTATTCGGGGTGCCTGGGTAGCTCAGTCAGTTAGGTGTCCTACTTCAGTAGTTCATGGGTTCGAGCCTTGAGTCGGGCTCTGTGCTGACGGCTCAGAGCCTGGAGCCTGCTTCGGATTCTGTGTCTCCTGCTCTCTGCCCCTCCCCCACTCATGCTCTGTGTCTCTCAAAAAATAAACAATTAAAAAAATTTTTTTTTAATCCTGAGTTTATTATTGTTGATTAACTGTTCTTTTCCTTTGAAGTCTCCTTAAACTAAAAATGTGGATTTTTTTTTAAGATTTTATTTTTCAAGTTTATTTATTTATTTTGACAGAGAACACACGTGCTCCTGAGTTGGGATGGGGGATAGGGAGAGGGGGAGAGAGAGAAAGAGAGAGAAAGTCCCAATAGGCTCCTCACTCTGCACTGAGCCCAACGTGGGGTTCAGTCTCATGGACAGCAAGATCATGACCTGAGCCAAAATCAAGGGTCAGATGCTTAACCAACTGAGCCACCCAGGCGCCCCTAAAAATGTGTTTTTAAAACTTTTCTTTTGTGTTACTTAAGATAACAGTCTCAACTTTATTATGGTAGTTGTTCTACAATTTTAAGTTTATTAAAGATGGCAGATATTTATTATGAACCTATAAAAAGTTTTCTTTTAAGCTTTGTTAATGGATATAATGTTTTTACCTACGGGTAGTCAGTATATTCATTAGTGAAGCAGTTGTGTTCTGCATTTTTCGTTGAATATTGTTTCACATAGACATTTCCATTCGCATCATGATTCATGGCCTTTTTTTTTTTTTTAAGCCCTTATACACATATTGCCGTGATTACTTTGTAGAGATCACTTTTTTCCTTTGGATGATTTCTTTGTCATATAATGTGTGTCAAAATAGAATTTCCTGACTGGAAGCATGAGGGATGTTCTGTAGCCAGATACGTTGTAGTTCACCTGCCCTGGTAAAAGTGATTTCAACATTTCCACCAAACACTCAATTTTTAAATTTTATGTGTTCCTTTGATCATTTGTGAAATGCAAAAAGCACATATGAGTGAATCTGTGTGCCAGACACTAAGAAGTTTTGTGAGTCTCTCTGTGTCATGATTTCAAAGCTAACCTGGCTTAAGCCTTTAGTTATCTCACTGTTTTTTTCTTTTTCAAGAAGTTTTTTCTCATTAACATTTGCAGTGATACATTTACAAATGAGAAAATGAAAATAGAAGAGTGCATAAAGAAAGGGAAAGAGAATTATGAAGAGAGTCTTCAAAGAGCAGTGGCTGCAGAGGTGAGCCTGGGACACTTGGTGATGGACAGATGTGGTGAGATTGTTTGCTTTGTGTTTAACTACATATGAGGCATAACAACATTTCTGAAAAGTGTGGAGTCTGACGGATAGCCTCTCACCCAGAGTCCTACATCCCAGAAATAGCTACTTTTTTCCATGCATGTCACTTTTTAATGTTTTACCCTTGTGCTTACATGATATTACATAGCTGTACTCAAAGTGAACACCACATTTTGCAGTCTGCTTTCCTTATTTTTATAATTCAGTCGTTTTCCATGCTGTACCTTAGAATGGCTTCATCATCTGTAATCAAGTGGTGTGCCATGAAGTAGCCAACCATAATAGTCACTACTAGAAGAGGAACTTGAAAATAATCCACTCATTAAGAATATACTCTCAAAAAAAAAAAAAAAAAAAAAGAATATGCTCTCTTCTTTCCTCAGAAGAATATATACCAATGTCCACATACTATTTGAGATACTACTGAGACAAAAATCAAAATAATGACCTCTGGCTGTATTTTATTGAGTTCCCAAAACATGGTTGTCTTTGTTTTCTCAATTGAGAAGAAATACTACTTGTTGGTATATATATCTATGATTATTCTGAGAAATTAAAAAAAAAAAAAAAGACTTAGCTTATATAATCCACAGACATGGGACTTCTGATTAAATATTGACTATGCAGCTGCTTCTAAGGAAAAGATGGGGGAAGAAAAGCTCAAGTGCCTATATTTTATGAGTCCTATGCCTACATGTATATTTATGAGCTTGGTCAGGTCCCATTTACCACCATTTGGCCAGCCCTTCTGCCTCGTGGGCCCTGTGAAGGTTACTGACACCTGTATTAAAAGAAAGCAGTTCTATATTTCTTGCAGTGCCTCTTACAAAAATGGCCCATAGGCTTATGAGAAAACCAAAAAACATTCCCCAGAGGCTTTTGAAGCTCATACTGAAAACAACTTCTTTGAGGCCTTTAAATTTGATAGCGTGCAGCCTAGGGGTCATTGTGCAGACCCCTGGCCCTCTGCTTACCAGGGACAGGACCACAGATAATGCTCATCAGGCCTATACATGCAGGGAACCTGGCTCTGTGTTTGTACATGGCTTAAGCAGTAAGCCATGTGGAAAGTTTAGTATCTGAGAAAAGTACTCTGTAAGGTAAAATAATTTTCCTGTCATTATGTTATTCTGTTTTCAAATCCAAAAGTTTGAATTAATTCATGTTGACTTTTGTGAATTACCACATAAGCAAGTTCTAGTGCTTCTGTCATCATCTGTCATTTAAGGAGAAACTGGAAAGTGGCTTAGAATGTTTACGTTTTAACAACCTTAAGATAGTTTCAGTTTCACTGTTTGAAAATACTTCATTGTTATCTAATCTAATGGTAGGTATCTGTGCTTGAAAACTGGAAGGAGACAGAAGTGTACAAATTACAGATCATGGAATCACAAGCAGAAGCGTATCTGAAGTACCTGAAGCTCCTGAGCAGGTACTGTGTGGTGTCACGGGTGTGCTTCCCAGCATGTCGTGTAGGAAATCACATTAGAGCTGATTTGACAAAAAAGTCATTACATTATTCAGGACCATTTTATTTTTAATAGTTATACATCAATACATGTTCAGTTGCAGAAAAATCAAAATATACAAACCAAACTGATAACGATTATCCATAATTCTTTTTTTAATGTTTATTTATTTATTTTTGAGAGACAGAGTAGGGGAGGAACAGAGGGAGAGAGAGAACCCCAAGCAGGCTCCTCACTGTCAGCACAGAGCCTGATGTAGGGTTTAGTCCCACGAACCATGAGATCATGACCTGAGCCAAAATCGAGTCGGATGCTTAACCAGTTGAGCCACCCAAACTCCCTGATTATCCATAATTCTTAATTAATGTGTAACTAATTAGTATTTTAGAAGAAACCATTAAGTATTTGAAAAAAAGAAAATTTTATAAATATATATATATATATATTATTTTTTTTTACTAAGTAATATAAAGGAAACTTCCTTTCGTATCAATAATGACATTTCTCTAACCTAATTTTGAAAAGTTGGATATATTCTAGCATACAAATGTGTCATGATTTATTAAACCCCACTGTGGTGGTGCATAGTTGGGTTCTTTGCACACTCTGTTAAGAAAAGCTGCATTTCAGTGAGTTTCCTTGTAGCCGCATTTTTATGCACGTTATTAATCATTTCCATGCAATAAATTTCTGGACTGAAGATCACATTTTCAAGCCTTTTAAACAATTACCTTCTGTAAGAACAATCACTTAACAGTCTTAATGATAGAATATGGAAATGTCACTTCAGAAGATACTCACCTATGGTCCTTTTTTCAACTCTCATAATCTTTACCTGTTTTTGTTTGTTTAGCTTTGATTTTGGAATAAGGTTTACCTGGGAATTCTAGAGGGTCTTCCTCAGTCTAGTCTCTAGCACTATTCTGTGTGGATTTTCACACAAGGGATTATTTTTCATCTGGTCTTTTTATCATTCCACAGTCAGGTTTTTCATCCTTCCCTGTGCTTTTTGCCTTACATTTCAAACCCTCAGTGTTGAGCCACAGGTTCTGTGGGTCACGGGAAAAAGTTTGGATGTATTGTTAATTTCTTCATTTTTCAAGATTTAGTTTTTTTCACATGAGAAAACCTTTCTAATGAGAGGAAAACAAAGACGCTGATTCGGGTTATAAGACTAGTGCAGCTGAAGTAAGGCCCAGGGGCTCTGAAAGGCCAGTGTTTGACCTCGTGCACTGTGGTGCCTCTGAGAAACGGAGATCTCAGACCTCCTTTCATCTGACAGTGTCGACTTCCTTATTAAATCTCATAGGACACGTAGCTTCTTTCTTAGGGATGCCCTGCTAACTTTCCCATTCCACCAAAGGATAGCAAAAGAGAAAAGATGTAAAAGGAAATGTTCTGAGTTTTCTTTAAGATGTATAAATAAAACTGGGTGCTCAGTCAGTTAAGTGTCTGGCTCTTGGTTTCGGCTCAGGTCAAGATTCAAGGTTCATGGGGCGCCTGGGTGGCTCAGTCGGTTAAACGTCTGACTTCGGCTCAGGTCATGATCTTGCGGTTCATGAGTTCAAGCCCCACGTCGGGCTCTGTACTGACAGCTCAGAGCCTGGAGCCTGTTTCAGATTCTGTGTCTCCCTTTCTGTCTCTGACCCTCCCCTGTTCATGCTCTGTCTCTCTCTGTCCCAAAAATAAATAAATGTTAAAAAAAATTTTTTTTTTTTTTTTAAAGATTCAAGGTTCGTGAGATCGAGCCCCGCATCAGGCTCCCCATCAGCAGCACAGATCCTGCTTGGCATTCTCTCTCTCTCTCCCTCTCTCTCTGCCCCTCCCCCACTCACGTGTGTGTGCTCACTCTCACTCTCTTTCTCAAAATTAATAAATAAACAAAAAAAAAGATGTGTAAGGAGAGCTGACACAATCACAAATCGATAGTGGTTATTAATCTTCCCAGTTAGAAGTTCAAAAGCTTGTTTGTCACTTTCAGTAAAGGTGTGGAGGTATAACTTACCAGTGTGTCAGGCCCTACTCTTTATTTTAAAATAACGATGTGGGTTTTATTGGAATGTTTCAAGTGTTCCAGGCTGCCTTATAATTTTTTTTAGTGTAAAAACACCCTTTGATGTTAAACACAAAGATGTTAAGTGAAAAATGGTCAAATCTTCAAATTTAGGGAAAGAAATTAAAATTAAGGAGAATGTTTACTCTCTGTCCACCAGCTTAGGGGTTTGGGTTAGATAAGCAATTAATATTTCCTAAATTGTTTCTAGTGGTGAGTCTGTAAGATACATAATTCTTTAAAAATAGGTTTTGGAGGGGCGCCTGGGTGGCTCAGTCAGTTAAGCATCCGACTCGGTTCAGGTCATGGTCTCACTGTTTGTGAGTTTAAACTCCGCCGCAGGCTCTGTGCTGACAGCTCAGAGCCTGGAGCCTGCTTCAGATTCTGTCACCTTCTCTCTCTGCTCCTCCCCACTTGTGCTCTGTCTCTCAAAAATAAATAAATGTAAAATAAAATAAAATAAAATAATTTAAAAATAGGTTTTGGTGTGTGTGGTCATGTGAAATACATCTTTGTCGTGTTTAAATGTTGTCATTTACACTTCAGTGCTTTTAACTTTTAAAACATTTCTAAAGTAAACATTAAATGGTTTCATGGTTCTCTGCTTTTTCAGTGATTCTGCAGCATATCCTGATACGGAATCTGATGTACATTCATGGGAATCATTTCTTTGTAAGGTTGGAAAAGAAATTGAGAAAGCAAAGGTAAGTTACAAAATATTTTCTGTCAAAACCTAGATGATGATTATAGTTCTCAGGAGAGGCTAGTGTCATTGAAACTTTCTTTTTTGAGCTGTTAAAGATAATATATATTTTTTATTGTAATTATTAAGAAGAGTTTTTCCTGAAAGTAATGCTGTTTTCTTAATTAACTGTCTTAACTTCTGCCCTTAATTGATAAGATTAGAGAAGTTCCATTTGATAAGGCTTTAGAACATTCTGATTAATGAGGTCTCATTTTGAGTTTCTTTCCTTACAAGAAATAATTGTTCTGATACCTTGCATCTCCGTTATATTTCCTGGAAAATTGTTGACCATTTGTAAATATATAGTAAGGAAAAAAGTATTAATTGACAATTGTGATATTCCCCTGGGAATTTATTAGAAAAACTTAACACTTTTCCTTCTACCTACAGTCTCAATTTGAAGAACAAATTCAAGCAATTAAAAATGGCTCTCGGCTCAGTGAACTTTCTAGAGTGCAGATTCCTGACCTTTCACTTCCTGTCTGTAGCACAGTAAGTCTGTCACAGCTTCTGTCACCACAATTTCTTCCTGATTTGGGCCCAAGTAATTTTTTATTGTTTGTATTCTGGGAAATTGCCTTAATGTTTTCATTATTGGTGCTACTGGTTAACATTTCAAGCTGGATAGTAAACATTCTTACATAAATGGAAGAGGAGTCTTTCTACATCAGTGTCTAAGGACAGGACTGAAGTGAACACAGGGCTGGTACATCTGCCTTCTTTTCTGGATGCTGGCATGTTCTCTGCATTTGAACGAATAATCTAAGAGGAGAAGGTGCCTGTGGTTTAGACCAGCTCTCTCTACTGACACCACCTCAGAGTTAGTCTTATTCCTGGATACTTGTGGGCATAAGACCAAAATTCAGATCTGTGTCCTCATCAAATACAGAGACATACAAAGGTTTTATTGGTTAGGTCTGTCATATTTTACTGCTATTTTGAGGTATTTGCTAAAAAATCTTTTGAATAATAGTGACTGCCAAACCTGTCTTTATATTTTAAACTATGCAGCACAGTAAAGAAAAACATGAATTTGATATTGTGGACTTTAAAAATGGCTATACCAGGTATCACTTTATTGTCTTCTGGGGTACATACTGCTTCTTTAGACACAGAGCAGGCGCTCAGCCAATACTAAAATGGCTGAAGCCCAAAGGAGATCAGACTGTAAGAATTTAAAGAAGGACTCTATTCAAGAGTTGATTAGAGCTGGTTTCAGAATATTTTGGCACAACATTAAAACCTGTTTGTGAAGTAGTCTGCTGTAAGGAGACTATTTTCCTTAGCTCCTGATTTGCACCTTCCTGCTACTGCCAGACCTTTGCCTAAACTGTCCTCCAGCCTGGAGCACTAGCCTCACTCTTGGCATTGTGTCTGTACCTGAAAGCCTGGTCAAGGCGGCCCTCATTTGCCCCTCACCCCGTAGCCCTTCTGTCACATGCGCTCAGTCTCCTTAACTGAGGTGACAGGCTCCCTGCACACAGGAGCCTGATCTCGAAAGGCTTTGGCTTGCCAGTACTTTGCACAGTAAGCATTCAACTTGTGGTTTCGTCTGCCAAAACTGTGTTTAAAATGTTAAAAGTCAGCCACCTTGAACTGAGTAAAATATTCTATTGACTTCCAAAGTTTCTTCTCTCCATAGAAAAACATTTTTTTCTCCATTGAACTGAGTAAGAGGTAGAGTTTTATGTAGAATTAAAGCTCACGTATCATTTATAGTGTTTCCAAGCTTTCATGGCAGACATGGAAGGGAAAAAAATGTGAGATCTCAACAGCATATTCACTACTAACTTTTAGTTCTAGCTTATGTAATTTTATAAACACACAAAAAAATTTTAATACCCAAAACCTTGGGAACTCGTAGGGTGCCAGGCACTTGAGTAATAAATATTACCCTAAAAACCATTAACTTTGTGTGTCATTTCTCCCCCATTCATTCATTGGGTATTTAGTGGTGATGAAGATTGGATGCGGTCTCTTCCCTCAAAGGACATATGGGTTTGGGAAAAGAGAGATGTTAAGCCCATAATTACAAGTAAAGTGTGCCAAGGTTTTTCATAGGAGCATAAAATGCTATAGCAGCATAAATTAGGAGGCACTAACCTAACGAAGAGGTCCAGACCTCAGCAGAAGATTCCCTGTTGGAGGTCTCAGTGAGTCAGAGATCTGGAATAGGAATTAACCAGGCAAAAGGAGGACATGGGTGTGTGTTTGAGGAGGGGTGGATGATGTGATATTTGGAGGGTCAGAGTGTTCAAATGGAAGAAACAGCATATTTGGAGGCTAGGAAAATAGGGAACACTTCTTTCATGGATATAAAAGAAGTTTAGTATGACAGAGGGGGGCTTTGGTGAGAGATATTATAAAAGTACCCAAGGGCCAGAACGAAGGGAACTTTGTTCTGTAAGGTGTGTTCAGCAGTTTGACTTTTCCTGAGGTCACTAAGAACCCAATGCAGGTTTCAAGTAAGGGGACGACTTGGCGCTGTTCCTGATGGCTGTCAGCTTGCCCGAAGTATGAAGTGGCAGAGGGGCTCACTGTCACCAGCCATGTCATGGATCAGAGAGTGGTTGTAGGGTTGGAGGGAGAGCAGGGTCAGAGACCGAGCTGAGCCTGCTTTTAGAGACACTGAGTTTAAGTGTCCTTGGAATCACCCAGTGGATTTGCCTAATAAGGGAGTTTGAATTTGCAGGCTTGGATCTCAGGCAAATATTCTAGACTAGGATCTTGTAAAAAGCGGGCATTATTAGTACCTAGCACGTAGTCTCTGAGGCATAAGAGAGTGTGAAATGTCCTGGGGAGAGGGTGTAGCAGGGGCTGGAGATGCACCCCCCTCCCCGACAGCATAAGGAGCTGACCGTCCACATTAAGGCACAAACAGGTGTAAGCACTGCAGGGAGAGCTGAGAAGGAGCTCCAGAGAGGGAGAGGGAGGCCAGCAGTGCAGAGCCCAGAGAAGCTCATTTTAAAGTGAAGGCCACCAGCAGTTTTTTAAAAACAAAAACATTTAATTCATTGGAGTCAAGTTCCCCATGCACTTGAGCACCCAGGTTTATTATAGTCGTGCTTATTCGTCAGTGTTTGTCCACAGATGTTTCTCTTAGTGATCCAACTGTGGTGTGTTCTTCCCAGATTCCTCCTAAGTTACTTCCCGAGTCTTCAAGCCATGACGATCATGGAACTGCCGCTGCCAGCACTTCTGCAGATCGTGGGACTGGAAACCAAACAACAGGTCCCGAGGATTCAAGTCTGGTCTCTGCCAGCGATGGCCCAGTGGGGGCTTCCTCTTCTCCATTGTCGGGATTGCTCTCCTGTCAGCCTGGAGTCACCCAGCTGCCAGAGTGTAAGAGCACAGGCCAGGAAACTCTGTCAAAACAAAGCCTTGTGGCTGATCAGAAACTACCAGGACGTGCTACTCGGTCAAGCCAGTCTCCAAAAAAGCCGTTCAATAGTATTATTGAGCACCTGTCAGTGGTATTCCCATGTTACAACAGGTATGGCTATAAATTGTCTGTGACTCTGTTAAATATCTTAATGAACTGAAGTTTCCTGATCATATAACATTTTGGCCAGTTAAGGGCTGAGGTGGAAACAACTCCATAATCGTTTTATTCAGAAAGACAGGTGCTACATTTCTTCCCTTTTTTGTAAACATGGAGGTGAGCATTTTCAAGCCAACCTTTTGATGCACATATCTAGATTGAAAACACTGAACACTGGTTACTCCATACTCATCAGAACCCAGGGCAATTTGCTTAGATTTTGATGAGATCATTAACATGCTCTAGTCCTAGTTATGGAACCCCTAAATGAAAATAAAACTGTAGAAGCACCTGGGTGGCTCAGTTGGTTAAGCATCCGACTCTTGGTTTCAGCTCTGGTCATGATCTCACGGTTGGCGAGTTCAAGCCTCATGTCGGGCTCTATGCTGACAGCTGCAGAGCCTGCTTGGAATTCTGTGTCATCCTTTCTCTCTACCCCTCCCCTGCTGTCTTTTCTCTCACTCTCTCAAAATAAACATTAAAAAACAAAAGCAAAAAACTGCAAAACACTAGTTTTATATCATTTAGGCGAAGAAATACCACATAGCCAGGAAAGTGGCAGCAACTTAGACCTTGCTCGACACCTCTGATTTGTTAGAGGTGTGAGGTCCGAAAGACTAGATGTAATCTGATAGTGAATCAGGGTCGTGGGTGTGTTACAGAGGGTCCTCTGAGGGTGGGGAGCGCTGCTTTATCTCAGCCAGTGTTTCCACCTCCAGCCTCTGGCCTTGCTGTCTGGGTTGGTATGAAGGAGGAGAAGTATTCCTTGTCTCAGCCAGGAGAGAAGGAAAGGCAGTGTCTCTGGGATACAGCTAGGAAAAGAGGAATGCACATCCCTGGATGACCCTCTGTGCCCTGTCCCATGTTATTTCTGTCTTTGATATTAGTTACAGGTTTTGAAATTACACGTTTGAAGCAAAGTAGTGGTTAAATTATGATTGAGCAGAATTAATGTTTTGCATCTGTTGGCAGAGCCCTTCTTATTTGAAAACAGGTATATGCACATGGGCATATTTAGCCCTGCCTAAGTTTGAGAAACATTTTAAGTTCTCTCAATAGCAGTTCCCATGCCAATTGTAAAAGTACTCAAGTTGTAATTAGCCAAAGTACCTTAGAAATAAATTGTTTGCAATCCTGACTAAATTTGGGAGCGTTTACACCACCAAGTAGAAATACATCCTAATTTTCTGAAAGTTAAAACATTTGAGGGATTAGTGCTACAAATAACAAGTTCCTGTTGATTAATGGTTTAATTCCATCCACTGCTACTTGTGAAAAATTCAGGCTTGGAAAACCTGTCAGATTTTTTTAAAGAAGGCAGTCAGCAAATCTAATTTCCTCTTAGGTAGAAAGAGATTTTATTGATTTCAAGTCAGAACTAATGTTGTCTGCTCAGTCAGTGATTTAGCATAAAGCTACAATATACCCAGGCTGTAGGAAGTCAGGTTTCTAGGTAGAGATGGGTATCTCAAGTAGATCTAGTGATACACTGTTACTTTGACATTCTAGTTAAATAAATAGTTAGAAATATCGGAATTTTCATAACTGCTTGGAAAGAGTGATTCCCCTGCTTTTATATACCGTTGCTATTATTTACAAATTTGTTTGTATGTATTTGGTTTGTTTCTTTTAGCTGTTCAGTTAATATCGGCACACAGTATTTCTTTACAGTAGAAAACCTTGAGTTTCTCTTGTCATTTGTGTCCACTTTCTCTTTTTAGCACTGAGCTTGCTGGTTTTATTAAAAAAGTGCGAAACAAGAACAAGAACTCACTGTCAGGATTGAGTATTGATGAAATTGTCCAAAGAGTGACAGAACACATTCTAGATGAACAGAAAAAGAAAAAGGTCAGTGTTTCATCCAGATACAATAAAATGGTCCACTTTACTTATAAAATAAGGATTTATAAAAAAAAGAATGCATCCAGCCAAAATGTGGAGAACACTTCAATAAAGACAGAAGACGGGCAAGCTTTTGGATTACTGAACTTGCTTCACTCCCCACATTATCTCTGCAGCCAACTTCAGGAAAGGACAAGAGGTTGTCTGAGCCCAGCTGTGCTGCTACTGTGACCAATGCCTCCCAGGGCCCATCCTCCCTGGCTGCTGGACCGTTGCCCAAAACCAAGGGACAGAAGGCAGAAGATATCCCTGTGAGTACTGTATGTGTGGTCAGTTTGGGTTTTTTTTGGTTTTTTTTTTTTTTTTTAACATTATTTATTTTTGAGACAGAGAGAGACAGAGCATGAGCAGGGGAGGGTCAGAGAGAGAGGGAGACACAGAATCCGAAACAGGCTCCAGGCTCTGAGCTGTCAGCCCAGAGCCCAATGTGGGGCTCGAATTCATGGACCGTGAGGTCATGACCTGAGCTAAAGTCGGACGCCCAACCGACTGAGCCACCCAGGCACCCCTCAGTTTGTTTTTTTAATAAAGAAGAAGAGGGAGACAAAATTTAACAATTTTAGCCCCATTCTCTCCATTTCTAGACCTAATTTATTTGATCTTAAAATTAGAAACCTGGGACGCCTGGCTGGCTCAGTCACGGGAGTGTGTGACTCTTGATCTCAAGGTCATGAGTTTGAGCTCCACGTTGGGCGTGGAGCCTACTGAAAAAAAAAAATTAGAAACCAAATTTAGATGTACTTGAGTTTCCCATTAGGACAGTCTGTGACCAGTAAGGCCATCTCTGCTTTTATGGGAACCTGGGGCTCCTGTTGGGAGAAGCACCTACACCAAGAAAGTTCCAGCCACATTGTGGAATCTGGGCCTTCAGACAGTCAAGTACAAGTTAATTTTTTATATCACATGTGATATTTTGAGTAATTTGGGAAAATGATTTTTGAATCATTTTATGCCGTGTCACCACGGGCTTTGGAATCACACAGACTTGGTTTTGTCACTTAGCAGCACTGTGAGCTTAGCTCTTACCTGCTTGTTGAAGTTGCTGTCTGGATGAAGTGCTACAGTAGAATTGCCAGGGTCAAGCTGTGTGTCCAGGAGGGTCTGGCTGCTTCCCTTCCCTCTCCCCTTGAGTGTCTGGAGGGGGTCTGGGTGGGTAGGACACTGGAATGGGCTGAACTTGCCTTTAATTTGATACACAGATTTTAAATGTTTATTGTTCTTTCAGAACAATAAATGTTCTAGAATGTTATATTTATATAGATCTTTTTATAAAGTACTGTGTCATCGATGATCTCAATTGAGAAGACATTGTCATCGTCTTTGTAATGAGGAAACTGAGGCACAGATGATTCGGGCAGCTTGCCAGCATTCCCTCATTTGATCTGGGTGTGCAGCATTTAATTCCCTAATCCTCACCACACAGACCCAGCCGACACCGGGTCTGTGTACCAGGGACCAAACGTGTGGTTGAAAGAGACGCCATCACCTCCATGGCTCAAGGCCACGGGCTCCAGATTGAATTCTGATGCAAAGCATGTTTTTTCCCTTTTGTCCAACTATGGTGTCAGAATTTAGATGAAATCAAAATTGCAATAGATTTTGGCCCCGTAGTAGAGTCAGTGATGCATGATTGGACAGAGTACTAGTTTGCTGACTTGAACTAAGCAGTGAATCTTTTTGTGAACTTGTTTTTATTCCTCCTGTACATTTTCATTTTCCACTATTCGTTGGAGATTTTCCAGACCTCATACACTCAGTTCCCAGAGTGTCTAACTCCAATGAGAAAGCTTATGAGCATGCAGAACATTCCTGCAAGGCCTGGCTGGAGTGCCTCCCTCTCCCCAGGCTGTCCCTGACTGGCCACAGGCTGTGTGGTCCTCCAACCAGGTCCTCAGAGCATCCTCACGGACAGCCCCACCCCCAGACAGACAGCAGTCACCTTCTGCAGAGAGATGGCTTTCTGCTTCACAGTTGATGTTGATAGTAATAAAGTTGTAAAAGTTGACTTACAAGAAAAAAATATATTCAAACTGGGACTTAGTTTGATCATCGTGGGTAGTTTTTTAAGGATTAAAAGTAGTTTGCTTTATGTTTTTAAATTACAAAACCAATGTGTGTTCATAGTAGGAAACACAAATAAAAAGCATTTAAAGCCTCCCAAAATCCAGTCTCTAAGGTAACCAGTTATTATGAGGTTGGTATTTCTAAACTCTTTTGTATGTGTGTGTATGTGTGGATTTAGTCATACTTTTTGTGTGTGTGTTTTTTTTTTCACTTAGAAATGTATTGTAGCGATCTTTCCATGCTAGGAAATAGTCAAGTTAACTGGGTTTTTTGAGCCAAACCTAGCTCTGAGCTCTGCAGAGGCCTTACCATTCCTTTCCCTGGGACTGACCCCTCTGTTGCTTCCCTGACCCTCCCATCCGGGGCCACAGAGAGGAGCTAGAACACCTCATTCTGCTGCATCTGCCCGGTCGGTGTCAGAGGAGAGACAAAAAACCCCATTCAGCAGTTCAGGGTCTTCAGAGCCTTTTGCCCCCCTCTGCATCCCTGACCTTAATCCCACTGCCAGGGCTGCTTCCGTGCACTTGCCTGACAGTTGATGGAGAATCCGTTTGGGGCCAGGTTCCTTGTCAGTTGCTAAGGTTGTAGATGAATGAGGCTCCTTCCTGCCATCAGGGTGCTCAGAGTTTAGAGGGGAAGAGGAGTGGAAAATACTGGTGCAGTGTGGGTAGGTGCTGTGAGTCGTATGGAGAACTTGTGCCTGGTGTCCTGGGTGCCTCTCGGGCTCTGCTGTCACAGAAAATGCCGTCTGTGCTCACCAGACTGTGTGCCCCTGCTGGAGACTCTCCCATTCAACTCTGCGCCCTCGCGCCCCACACAATCCCTGACCTTGGTGTTTGCTGAATGAGCCATCAGATTGTTTTGTTTTGATTTGCACACGTAATCTACATTCATAGAAACTTTAGAAAATAGGAAAAAAAGTTAAATCTCTCTGGACGAAAAGTAACCATTTGTCCACATTCTGTATCTTTCCAGCCTCTTTCCTGGGTATCTCTCTCTACACCCATTCTCTTTATTTTTAAAAAATTAAGTATGTGATTATATGATATGTACTGTTTTGTAACTTGCTTTTATTCAGATGTTAGTCGTGACCAGCTTTTTGTGTCTGGGATTGTGGACTTGAGTGATTTCAGTCAGCCCCACAGGAGTCCATGGTGTGGATGATCATTTACGTTTGTATCTCCAGCTGTTAGACAATTAGATGAATGATTGGTTTATAGTGTTCATACCATAGTTTAGGTGTGAGGTGGGATAATTAGAAATTTGTAGTAATTTCCTGGGAATCTATCAACCGTATAAAATATTTTTTTCTCTGAGAAAATTAGAACTTCAGAAGTATATTTTTTCTTTTGTATGTCTATGTTTTTCTTTTTTTAACGTTTATTTTTGAGAGAGAGAAAGCACACGCATCTGCATGTGCACAAGGGAGTGGCAGAGAGAGAGGGACACTGAGAATCCAAAGCAGGCTCCTCGCTGTCAGCACAGAGCCCGACATGGGGCTTGAACTCACGAACTGTGAGATCGTGACCTGAGCCGAAGTTGGATACTTAACTGACCGAACCACCCAGACACCACCCCGTCTATATTTTTTCTTAAACGCTGTTGAAAAATAAGTTGTTCCCAACTGAAGGTTACTGGTGGGGTATTGGGTGTGGGGATGGGCTAAATGGTGAGGAGCATTAAGGAGGCACTTTGTTGGGATGAGCACAGGGAGTTATGTGTAAGTGATGAATCACTTAGTTCTATTCCTGAAACCATTATCACACTGTAGGAAGAGCTCATATAGTAAAAAGGAATTTAGTTATTCTTTATTATTGGAATACGTTTGTTCCCACAGGCACCGGGTGCAGCTTCCTGTGAAATATGCCATGAGGTATTCAAATCCAAAAATGTGCGTGTACTAAAATGTGGGCACAAGTTTCACAAAGGGGTAAGAATTCTCTCCGGCCATCCTCCTCATGAATTTTGACTATGAAGTATTTTGAAAATAAAAAGGAACTTTTTTTTCTAGGTGTCAATACTTCTTGGGGTTTCAAAGCACTTTCTTTATAAGCCAGTGTTCCTTGTCTCCCTTTCCAAAAATTGCTGCTGTGGCGAGGGAGAGAGGCCTCCTGGGGTGTGCACACTGTCCTTTCCATCCATCACATCATGGGTGGAGGAGAACAATCCTAGTCGGCTCCATCAATCAACTTGGTTGGTGCTGAAATTCAAAATAATACTAGTTTCTTGGAAGGTAGCTTCTTATATATATGGCTGAATAGGTGCGCAGTGCAAGAGTTTGTCAGTTTCGTGCAGTATAGGAAGTTTGACACTTTAGAGGAGAAAAGCTAAATTTAACTGGATCCATTGTGCCTGATTCTAGGAGATTCTGGCTTGTACCCTTCCAGGATCTGTAGGTAGTTATCTTGGTTGCTGTGAGCATTCATTCTGCACCCCTGCTGCTGGCTGGAACAGATCAGGTCTCTGCCATGTCTGTTTATTAATCCCTTCAGAAAAGGGATAAATACAATATATTCACTAGGTGGGGTCAAGACAGCTTGCAGTCTCTTGCATGGCCTGTCTCCTGCAGGTATAGGGGTGTTGTGCCTGCACTTCCAGACTTAACACACACACCCAGCTTGGTAGCAGCAACACACCATCCACGAGCAACTTGGGACCACAGTGGGTAGACAGGCTCCAGTTGAGGGTGCAGTATGCAGCCTGGTGGGGTGTACAAGGTCCAAGACCAGGCAGGAGAGGATCGGTTAACTATTAGGTGAGTGAGTCCCAGGGCCAAGAAAATGCCAACCTCTGGAACTCAGGGCACTGACATGCCAAGGCTGAAGCTGGAGTGTGGGGCCAGTGGAGGGGCGAGGGGCAAGGCCGTCCCCCTGAGGTCAGGTTGGAGGCCCAGAGTGCATGGGTCAGATCCTGAGGGGAGATTATTTGTTCCTGAGGCTTGGGGCACACTCCTAGCTTGAGTAGGCTTCTGTGTTCCTCAGTGTTGGGCAGCTCCAGGCCCCATCAGAATTAGAAGTGAAGTTAACCATGTCCTTTGAGCAGTACAGGAGAGCTCAGGCTCCACGTGCCCCTAAAGGCACTGACTGATTTTGTTTTCTCATTTTCAGTGCTTTAAGCAGTGGCTGAAAGGGCAGAGCACTTGCCCGGCCTGCCTTGATCAGGATCTCCTGTAAGAAGAGTAGCCGGCACCTTCTGGAAGAGGCCAGTCTGCTTTTGTAGGTAGTCACAGTTCACTGAAGAGTCATTTACTGGTTTGTTGAATTGGGAGAATAACGATACATTACTTCTGGTATAAAAGGCAAACATTTGGAGATCCTTTGCACTGTGTGTCACAGCGCTGGTAAATGGAAATCTTTAATATAGTTGATAGTAATTTCCCTGCTCTTATTAAACACTTTGATAATAGCAAATAGTGGCTAATAAAAGTATGTGTAACCACATTCCTAAATTGTTGGGGCTGCTTACAGAGGTACTCTCTGAGACTGAAGGCTTCTTTTGGAAAGTGTTGTGAGCACCTCAGAGCAGTACTTGAATTGTAAGTATTCTGACCTGTTAAAGTGCCCCCAGTTAAAATTTTTACGAGTCCGTATTCCTTATAAAATGCCTACATTTTTCCTCAGAGATTCTGCACTTAAATGGGCGTAAGCAAACACATTTTAATAATCTGTAGTAAATGGTAACATATCAGCTGATTTAAACCAAAAGATTTAAATCTCCTTTTCATGGAAACACCATGTGATTTTGCTTTTCCATTTCATTATTTTATATCCCTGGTAGATTTATAAAGGACTTAGTTTTCATCACCTAAAGGTATAATTTGATTTTTGAAAATTGGTTACAAACACTTTCTTATTAGTGTCAGCCAAGACTTTTTTTGCCCTGAAAATTGAGGCTACGTGTTCATCCCCCAACCCTACACTTGGAGCTTGGAGCTGCTTCTTTCCATACCTTACTCTTAGGAGCAGCATTTGTCCTTCTTCGTGATGACAGGTGTTTGGGTATCTCTGTCTGATGCATAGCGGGCACTATGGGGAAATAGTCCCCGTCATTCCCCTCCCTGTCCCACCACCACAGAGAGATACTTGTGTAAGTAGACAGTCCTGAGGCGTCCGTGTTTTGCTCGCTCCGTGTGTGACATTTGTGTGGAGTAATGCATGCGCTCTTGTACTGTGGTGTGAGAACAAAACTCTAACTACGTTAGAATCTGTTAAAATATTAGATAGCTTTAGTGACTTATAAACAGTGGTAAATGCAGAACCACGAATTGTAGATACATTCCATTTCTCTCAGACATCAAAAAATGTTTTTCATTGTGTTCTTTGTTCCCCTGGAAGCTCACAGTCCCAAGTTTGTGAGCTGATTTCATCACCTTCTTCAGCCTTGGTTCCCTGTGAGTTTTGATGTCGTGGTGACTTAGTCCACTGACACTCACTCTGTATTTTGAAGCAGATTCTCCTTGTGGGTCCCTGAAACATTGTCTCCATGTCCTTAATAACTGAGAACGGTAGATAGGAAGATATGTAGGGACCAGTATGTAGCAGCAGGTACAAAGGCAAGGAAGAGCAGCTAGAGGGTGAGAACATGTCTTTTGTACATCAAACAGATACTTGTGAAGATGCCTTACCCATGTCCTGTTGTAAGTTTCAAAATAAAGAGCATTCTAAAATAACATCAGTTTACTGTCATGCTTATCCATCCTTTGTCAAATTTTTAAAAGGATTCTACTAGAAGATTCAAGGCACATACAAATGTTATCTTTGGTTGGAAAAGAAGAGCCATGATATGTCCAGAGTCTAACCAAGGATCTTAGGAAATTATGAGCCTCTGTGCCTACATAAAGGCTGCTAAACTCAGTTTCACAAGATTGGCCATTTGTGAATGGAAAGTTTATACACAGATGATAGAATTTACTGTTTAGCTAATGTAAGGTTTTTCATGTGAATACGAATAAGAATGTGCAAGTTGATCTCTCATTACAATCCTCAGTACCCGCTTTCCTTTGAGGGGCTTGTGGATTCATGGACTACTGAGGCCAAGCAGTAAGGTTTCTGTTGGAGAATTCTGGTGAGCACTAAGGGGTGATTGAGGAAATACCAGTATGTGTTTTTAATCTGATAGCATTTAATTAAAAATAAAATGTAACTTAAAGCAATGACTGTTCCTAAGAGCTTCCATTCTTTTCCCTGCTGAGCAGCTTCGTCTATGCTATAAATATTGGGTAATCTAATATAAAACTGAAATGGTGCCCCAGCAATGCAAATGTTACTATGTTTTCTAAGGTAATTTCTAAGACTGGAGGTAGGTGGGCAGAGTGGTCACACTACAACACGGAAGCAATGGAACTATTTTATTTTAGGTAGTTTTTAAATCTGATGACCCTCTCTGGAGAAATGGATTAAAGGAAACAGAAGAGACAGCAGCAAAGGTGGAAACCCCTCTTATCACACGAGGTACTTGGTACTTACTACGTGAGGTACATGAGGAAATTCCTCTTATTACATGAGACTGATAAAAAGCAGGTGGTAAAGTCTGTCAGAAAAAGGACCAAGAACATCACTACGATCCTTTGTGAAAGAGATAGGAAATACATTTAGGTATTCTAAACTTTAATCAAACTATATTAAAAGAATAGCTATGAAAACAATTGATCAGTCATGTCTGATCCCATTTTAATATTCTCCTTCACTCTGCCATGATCTGAAAGGAGCCATCCGCCTTCATGTAGCCATATACCTTAAGCACTGGGCTAGCTGTTTTGATACAGCAGTGAACAAGAGAGCAGGACTCTGAAATTTGTCCTCCAGCTGAAGAGATAATAAATGTGTGATTTCTGGTGGCAAGAAGGGCTTTGAAGAAGTAGGTATATAGATTAATGATATTCTTGTAGGGCACCTGGGTGGCACAGTCAGTTGAGTTTCTGACTCTTGATTTTGGCTCAGATCGTAATCTTCATGGCTCGTGAGATTGATCCCCATGTTGGGCTCTGTGCAGACTGTGTGGAGTCTGCTTGAATTTCACTCTCTCCCTCTCTCTCTGCCTCTCCCCTGTTCTGATTCTCTAAATAAATAAATAAACTTTATTAAAAAATAATATTCTTGTAAAGTGTTTAGCAAGGTGCCTAGCACATAAATACTTGACAAAAGGAAATTAGTAACTGTTACTAAGATTAGGTCCTGGGGGCGCCTGGGTGGCTCAGTCGGTTGGGCGGCCAACTTCAGCTCAGGTCATGATCTCGAGGTCCGTGAGTTCGAGCCCTGCGTCGCGCTCTGTGCTGACAGCTCAGAGCCTGGAGCCTGTTTTGGATTCTGTGTCTCCCTCTCTCTGACCCTCCCCCATTCATGCTCTGTCTCTCTCTATCTCAAAAATAAATAAACGTTAAAAAAAAAATTTAAAAAAAAAAAAGATTAGGTCCTGGAAATTGCACAAGGAAAGAGTTTGGTGGTCCTGTATAAGAAAGGCCTTGTTAGATTAAGAAGTAGAATTTCTCAGTGTAACCCAGACTGTCGAATGTGATCAAGTGGACAAGAAAGCAGAAGAAATCAAATCACCTCAAAGTCATTTGGAAAATAACAGCTTTGTTCCAAAATCTACCTAAAGATAACTGTGGACAATGTGATGATACAACAAAGGATAATTTAACCTGTGGCTTTCAACACACGCAAGCAGTTTTGAGGCCATCTTTCTGGTCAGTTTAGATTTAGGACCAAAGATCTATGGTTGGCTCACTTTGGAGATTTGTACTGGGGCCTGGGAAGGGTCTGAGCAAGGCTAATCCTAGTGGAGAAGGTACGTGTGATCCCAACTCCCTGCTTTGGGGTCAGAACTGTGCTCATTCACTCTGTCATTGCCTCCAGGTTATATTGTCTCTTCCTACTTCCCCTTTAAGAGTGAAAGAAAAGGGAAAAATATTCAGCAAAACTGCAGAGATTAAATGACACTTAGAAACTATAAAATCCTAATGAGACAACCATCAATAATCAGAAAAAGTAATCATTTAAGATGCACATATGGAAAAAAATGAACCTTGACCTCACACCACACAAACATGATCTCCAAAAGGATCATGGTCTTAACTAAGTAGAGAAAGTGAAATAAAGTTTCTAAAGAAAACAGATAATCTTCCTGGCCTTGGAATAGGCAAAGATTTATTAGGACACAAAAAACACCATGAGGGAGGCACCTAGGTGGCTCAGTAGGTTAAGCATCCAACTTCAGCTCAAGTCATGATCTCATGGTTTGTGAGTTCAAGCCCTGCATCCAGCTCGCTGCTGTCATGACATCACAGAGCTTGCTTTAGATCCTCTGTCCCTCTGCCTCTTCCCTGCTCGTGTACTCTCTGTCTCTCAAAAACATTTTTTTTAAAACACCATGAGAATAAAAAATATGATAAATTGGATGTCATTACAATTAACTCATTATCAAATTATCATTGAGCAAGAAGTCAAGCCATGAAGCAGAAAAAATCCAACAAAGGACCCAGAATATGTAAATGTTACATATGAATAAAAAGACTGTATATTTAGAAATGAGCAAATAATTTGGCCATTTCACAAATATCCAGAAGGTTATTGTGCATTTTAATAGCCAAAGTTATTCAGTATTCATCATCAGGGAAATATAAACACTGGAATGAGATACCGCTAGATAATCCACAAGGATGGCTGACCTAAAAAGAGGACCGACAAGACCAAGCATTGGTGAAGTTGGGGAACAACTGGAACTCTCATACACTGCAGTTGGGAGTAAATTGGTACGACTACAATAACAGTATTTACCAAAGCTAACACTACACTAGTACCCTTTGACACGATCCCACTCCCACACATGTACACTTACCAGGGATGCATGCAATAGTACTAGTATTTGTATGCTAGTTTTGTTCATAATGGCCTCAGGCTAGAAACAACCCCAAGATCCATGAACAGAATGTTCTGGCAAATTGTGGTATGTCTACACAATGGTTTAATGTCTCAGAAATGAAATTAAGGGAACCATCACTATACACAACAACACTGGCGACTCTCCCAAACAGAATACTGAGCAAAAGCAGCCAAAGTTGAATTGCATACGTGTGAATTTCAAGAACAAGAAACCAAAGTGGGAGAAGTCAGAGTCCTGGTTACCTCCAAGGTGATGCTGCTGACAGGGATGCTGCTGACAGGGACAAGGTTGTCCACCAGGGCTCTGGAAATGTGTATCTTCGGCAGAGTACTACACTTACCTGAATAGATCATTTGGAAAATCCACGGAGCAGTAAATTTAAAATTTGTGTACTTTCCTGTAGTGCTTTTCAACAAAGCTAAATGAACAAAAAAATGCTAAGCCTGGGCTCGAGAAGCTTAGTGATTACTATGGTTTTTAGGCAGAGCTCCTGGAAAGGCTCATCACGCACCTGTACACCTGGCCCTCATGACTGTTAGACCAAATTCCCACCAGAAGTCAGAGCTGACCTATACGCCCCAGCACAGAACAGAACAACCTTTCCTTCGGTTGCCTGCTCCTGTAGTCTCCCAGCAATGACCTCAGCCAGCCAGTGGTTCTTCAGAAAGCTGCTCAGTAGGGTAGTAAAGAATGTGAGCCTGATGCCAAACTTGTAACTGGTGCTGAATGAAGAGAAAAAAAGCCAAAGAGCACACCTTGTTAGGAAGGGAGTGCAAGTTGCCTTGGAGTTCACTCGTACTGGCAAGTGAGACCATTCTCTTTGTGAGGACCAGTTTAGCCAGCCTCCTTGGCCGGGGGAGGTCTGGGATGCTGGGGTTGGGTTACACTGGCCCCAGGAGCAAGAGCCAGTCGTTCACTTTCAGGAATTTTGTGAGCCGGCTGTTCAACACAACCATTGCTGAAAGTGGAATCTATAACCTTATAATTAAATTCTATAAAAAGCAAAGGTAATTCCTTCCTGATTGCTAGAGTTTATCATTATGCTTTTGGGGTCACTGATGTATATAGTTTCGGTATGGTGGGAATAATGTGGAGCGGGATTCTCCCAACTCTGTTCAATGCTGGGAGTATTCACACCACAGAAATTGGCAAATGTGACTTATGGAGGCTTTGCCTCCCTACTGCCCTCCACCTCTGAAGAAGCCGTGAAGGCAGTTTTGTCTGTCGTAGAAACAGCTGGTCTAATGGCACTGGAGGTGCCCTTTATGCCTTTCTCATTTCACATTTGACACAGCGATTAGGGGATTTTAACACATCAGCCCTTCGAGATGATTTTTTGCCGAACGAGCTCCTTCTCATGGCTCTATCAGGCGAAGGTCCTCACCCTCGCTGCCAAGAGTGCCTTCTGTGTGCCCGTCCTGGGCCCTGTCCTGGGTTTGCTCCCCTTTCACTGCCATCCTGGAGAGAACACTGCTTACCACAGTGGCTGGGGCATGCTGGCCCGGAGACCCAGCAGAGTCTCAGCTCCTTCCAGCAGCCACTTGCCCGCATCACACCTGGTACGGCTGCGGGTCCTGTGCGAAGAAAAGAAAGAAAGACACCCTTCCTGCCTCAGGAAGCTCGCAGGTAAATCCAAAGCAGGTGTCCTTCAGGGGTGCCAGACAAGAAAGAACCACGTGGATCACCCCAAGCCACAGGCGACTGACTCATCTTACCTCCCTGGAGGCAGGAGGCAGCTTGAAATGGGGCCAGACCTTAGTCTTGCCCCCAGAGCCCTCCCAACAAAGTGGTTGGTATTTATTACCCAGGCTTCTGTGGCAGGACACTTCAAAGAGAAAGGCTTGCTCTTTCTAACATGTGCTTTTGTGTCAAACAGAGGTGTCATTGTTTTCAGCAAATACCTTGGGATGCGAGTGAATAAATACCATTCTGTTTTCCAACTCCCCCCCGCCCTCCATTTTTCAAAAGTTATGTATAAAGGCATTTTGCCTAATTCCTTCAGCCCTCTATTTCAGCTTCTATTTATTTGGTGTGATATAAAGGTCTTAATTTAGATCTCCCTGCTACCAGTTCCAAGAAATCTGCCACCAGCTCCAAGCTTCGTGTCCTGAAGTGCCACCCCATTCCAGCGGGGTGAGCCAGCAGCCTCCGAAAAAAGAAAGCAGTTGAACAGATGGACACTGTGCCTCCAGACGCTGGCTGCAACTCCCGCGCCAAGCAGGACTCCGGCTTTGACGGGGGCCTCACTGGAGGCCACGGTGCTTTTGCTTCCAGTTTCAAAACTACCACAACTTCTAAACTGGTCAGACCTTCGGAGCCCAGGACACGGCACTCGCTACAAGCCTTCCCTGTGAGAGACATGGCCATCAAGCCCTACTTCCGGGGCCTTTGTGAGACACAGCCCATGTGTCCATCCTTCCCTTGTCTTCGTCCCCCTAGGGACCCCTCCTGGAGGACAAGGGCCGTGTCTGCCCTGACACCTTCACTTCTCCCAAGAATTTTCAATACCTTGTGGCTGTGCTTTCTGGGAGTAAGCCACATGGCCCTGGTCACTTTGGTGAGCTACTGAACTACAGCACATCCACTGTCCATTTGTTCACGCAGTCATTCATCAGATCTTCATGGAATAGAGTCTAGCATGTGCAGGCAGTGTTGTGAGTGTGGGAGATACTACAGGGAACAGAAGCCATGAGAGGCCTGATCTCAAGTCTTCAACATTCTAGCAGAGGAGACTGGCCTCAAGTACGATGGTAAAATACATGGTATGGCACTGGTAATCCAGAGAAAAGCAGAGCTGGGAAAGGGATGAGGCAGTGCGTATGGGACGGCAGGGCTTACAGATATTAAGCCAGGGAAAGTAGCATTTGAGTGCAGGCAAAGGACCTGTGGAGGAAAGGGAGAAGGGCCGGACAGAACAGGCAGAGCAAAAGCAAGAACAGAGCTGGCCAAGGGAGCACCTGATGGGTGTTTGAGGAGAGCAAGGAGGTCAATGTTATCCCTTGTTCTGGTGGAATGTGCGGAGACAGGAGGATCCCAGGGCAGAGATGGGGCACTGGGGGTCATGGGATGGAGTTGGGGCTTGGGCTTGAGACCACCCATGTGGAGGCATTTCAACATCTGGCAGGCGGTACAGCTTGCTGATGGACCCTCGTTAAATGTTAGTCCTAAGTGTAGGCTTGGACTAACAAGGGACTTACTCTGAGGCATGCAACAGGCGTTTCTTCTTCCTTCCTCCCTCCCTCCCTCCCTCCCTCTCTTCCTTCCTTCCTTCCTTCCTTCCTTCCTTCCTTCCTTCATTTCAAGTTTTTAATTTAAATTTTAGTTAACATATAGTGTCATACTGGTTTCAGGAGTAAGTTACACTTACATGTAACTCCCAGGGCTCATCCCAACAAGAGCCCTCCTTCATGCCCATCACCCATTTAGCCCATCCCCCCACCCACTACCCGTCCATCAACCCTGTTTGTTCTCTATCATTAAGAGTCTCTTGTGGTTTGTTTCCCTCTCTTCTCTTTTTACCTCCTTCCCATATGTTCACCTGTTTTGTTTCTTAAATTCCACATATGAGTGAAATCATATGGTATTTGTCTTTCTCTGACTAGTTTTGCTTAGCATAACAGTCTAGTTCCATCCATGTTGTCGCAAATGGCAAGATTTCATTCTTTTTGATGGCTAATATTCTGGGGTGTATGTGTGTGTCACATCGTCTTTATCCATTCATCATTCAGTGAACATTTGGGCTCTTTCCATAATTTGGCTATTGTTGATAATGCTGCTGTAAACATCAGGGTGCATGTGTTCGTTTGAATTAGTATTTTTGTATCCTTTAGACAAATACGTAGTAGTACAACTGCTGGATCATAGGGTAGTTCTATTTTTAACTTTTTGAGGAACCTCCATATTGTTTTCCAGAGTGGCTGCACCAGTTTGCATCCCCACCAGTGGCTTAAGAGGGTCCCCCCTTCCCCACATTCTCACCAACAGCTCTTGTTTCCTGTGTTGTTAATTGTAGCCATTCTGACAGGTGTGAGGTGGTATCTTATTGTGGTTTTGATTTGTGTTTTCCCGATGATGACAGATGTTGAACATCTTTTCATGTGTCTGTTAGCCATCTGTGTATCTTCTTTGGAAAAATGTCTATTCATGTCTTCTGTCCATTTCTTCACTGGATTATTTGTTTTTTGGGTGTTGAGTTATATCAGTTCTTTATAGATTTTGGATACTAACCCTTTATCAGATATGTCATTTGCAAAAAGCTTCTCCCATTCCATAGGTTGCCCCTCAGTTTTGTTGATTGTTTCCTTTGTTGTGCAGAAACTCTTTATCTTGATGAGGTCCCAATAGTTCATTTTTGCTTTCGTTTCCCTTGCCTCCAGAGACATGTCTAGTAAGAAGTTGATCTGGCTGAGGTCAAAGAAGTTGCTGCCTCTGTTCTCCTCCAGGATTTTGATGGTTTCCTGCCTCACATTTAGGTCTTTCATCCATTTTGAGTTTATTTTTGTCCATGGTGTAAGAAAGTGGTCCAGTTTCATTCTTGCATGTTGCTGTCCAGTTTCCCCAACACCATTTGTTGAAGAGACATTTTTCCATTGGAGATGCTTTCCTGCTTTGTCAAAGATTGGTTGACCATATAGTTGTGGGTCCATTTCTGGGCTCTCTATTCTGTTCCATTGATCTATGTATATGATTTTGTGCCAGTACCATACTGTCTTGATCACTACTGTTTTGTAATATAGCTTGAAGCCTGGGATTGTGATGCTTCCAGCTGTGGTTTTCTTTTTCAGGATTGCTTTGGCTATTCAGGGTCTTTTATGGTTCCATACAAATTTTAAGATTGTTTATTCTAGATCTGTGAAAAATGCTGGTGGTATTTTGATAGAGATTGCATTCAATGTGTAGATTGCTTTGAGTAGTATCTAGATTTTAACAATATCTGTTCTTCCAATCCAGCAGACACCTCTGATACAATTTCAACTGTATTTTATCAGCCTCCTAACTGAGCATCTGCTTCCACCCCTAACACCCTGCCCCACTCCCACCCTCCTCTAGTCACTTGAAATTCTGGACCCAATCACACCCCCACAGACCTTCAGTGGATCTGCCCAGCAGAGCTGTGGGCATACCAGTGGGCTCACGTATCCTGGGCCTGAGCCCGTTCATTCAGCACCAGCTCCCTCCCCAGGTCATCAGTGTCATTCTCACTTCTCACACCTTGTCTTCCTGTAGCCCAGACCAGCCCCTGACCTTTAGCCACCAGCTCCCTTCCAGTGTGCCACTGCAAGCTAAGACACCCAGACCTCCCCTTTCATTCTGCCACCTCTCTGCTCCCTGAATGCCTCTAGGCCTTGATAAATTTTTTAACCTCCTGGAAACTTGTTTTTCATATTCATACAGCCAAGATCAAATGAGCATGCCATGCACATTGTGGCTGCTCAATCAACATTTTTTAAAACCAGTGAAGCCACAGAATAAGAGCCACACACCGCAAATGGGCTGTGGTGGCCTCCAAATCTCCCCTTCCTCACAACTCCCAACACAGGCTCTGACCTCCACTGTCTCCCAACATTCCTTTTACAAATGACTATTTCTTGAGTGTAGTAAAATGTTCTGGCTGCCGCACTGATCACAAACATCACAGCGTTTAATTTCTCTAAGTACCCTACAAAGTAGAGCTTACTTTTATCTCCTTGTACAGAAGAGGAAACAAATCTAAAGAGTTAAATAGCTTCACCAAGGTCACAAGGCTGGAAAGTGTCTGAGTCAGGATTTGTACCTCCTAGGCCAAGACACTGCTCAAGGCATTCATCTACTGGCCACTTCCCCTCCAGCCAAAACAGCTCAGCTTCCCATACCCCTACAAACCCTTCTCCAACCATGTAGACTATGAAACCCCTGGAAATCCCAGTTCCCCTGCTGCATGCACTCACGTACAGCTGCAGTGGGGGGTCCCCTTCATTTACCTCAGGAGACCATGCAAGTAGTGTCCCATGGTTAAATGGCCTTCTCCATGGTTACAATGCTACAACCTTTGTGCTACTCATGTTGTTGGGAAAAGAACTTCACTGAATCCCCAATATCTTCCTATTCTATTCTCATCTTATCTGTTTGTCTTGGAGCCCACTGACTTCTGTTCTACATTGGCTCTTTTTTTTTCCTGAAATTTTTGGTTGCCTCTCTTTCCCTCTTTCTTTGCTCCTATCTTCTTCCATTATGCACCGTTAGCCTATTTTCTCAGGCTCTTGTCCAGCTTCATCATAGAATTACCTTTATTGCTATCTTGGATTGGACCCACACCTTACCCAATGCATGTTTTTCTCCTCCTTGATTTACAACTCTTTTTAGGATCGATTTGTTGATTTCTACAAAAATAGCCTGCTTGGATTTTGTCATGGATTGCATTAAACCCATATATCAATATAGGGAGACTTGGCATCTTCACAATATTGAATATTCCATTCCATGAACATGGTACATCTCTTTATTTATTTGAGTCTTCTTTAATTTCTCTCAGGAATGTTTTGCAGTTTTCAGTGTAGAGATCTTGCATGTATTATGTCAAGTTTATGCAAGTATTTTCAATTTTTGGTGCTGTTGGTAATGATTTTTATTTTAATTTCAATTTCTGATTGTTTACAACTAGGATATTGATATATAAGCGATATTTGTGTATCTATTTTACATTGTGCAAACTTGCTAAACCCACTTATTCTAGTAGCTTTTTTTTTATATACTCAAGAATTTTCATAGATAATCATATCATTAAAGAACAAAGTTTTAATTCTTCCCTTCTACTCTGGATGTTTTGTCTTATTGAACTGTATACAATGCACTAAAGCACAATGCTGAATAGAAGTGGTGAGAAGGGGTGCCTGGGTGGCTCAGTTGGCTAAGCATCCAACTTCGGCTCAGGCATGATCTCACAGTTTGTGGGTTCGAGCCCCACCTTGGGCTCTGTGCTGACAGCTCAGAGCCTGCTTCAGATTCTGTGTCTCTCTCTCTGTCCTTCCCCCACTCACACACTCTTTCTCTCAAAAATAAATGAATAATTTCAGCAACTTCTTAACACGTCTCCAGAGGCAAGGGAAACAAAAGCAAAAATGAACTATTGGGACCTCATCAAAATAAGGAAACAATCAGCGAAGGAAACAATCAGCAAAACTAAAAGACAACCTATGGAATGGGAGAAGATATTTGCAAATGACATTATCAGATAAAGTGTTAGAATCCAAAATCTATGAAGAACTGATATAACTCAACACCCAAAACATAAATAATCCAGTGAAGAAATGGGCAAAAGACATGAATAGACACTTCCCAAAGAAGACATCCAGGTGGCTAACAGACACATGAAAAGATGCTCAACATCACTCATCATCAGGGAAATATAAATCAAAACCACAGTGAGATACCACCTCACACCTGTCAGAATGACTAACATTAACAACTCAGGCAACAACAGATGTTGGCAAGGATGCAGAGAGAGATTATCTCTTTTGCACTGCTGGTAGGAATGCAAACTGGTGCAGCCAATGGAAAACAGTATGGAGGTTCCTCAAAAAATTAAAAATAGAACTACCCTATGACCCAGCAATTGCACTACTAGGTATTTATCCAAGGGATATAGGTGTGCTGTTTTTGAAGGGGCACATGCACCCCTTGCAGCACTATAGACAATAGCCAAAGCATGGAAAGAGCCCAAATGTCTTTCAACGGATGAATGGATAAAGAAGATGTGGTGTATATATACATACATACACATATATACACACACACAAGAGTATTACTCAGCAATCAAAAAGAATGAAATCTTGCCATTTGCAACTAAGTGGATAGAACTAGAGCATATTATGCTAAGTGAAATTAGAGAAAGACAAATATCATATGACTTCACTCATATGAGGAATTTAAGATACAAAACAGATTAAAATAAGGGAAGGGAAGCAAAAATAATATAAAAACAGGGAGGAGGACAAAATATAAGAGACTCTTAAATATAGAGAATAAACAAAGGGTTGCGAGAGTGGTTGTGGGAGGGGGGATGGGCTAAATGGGTAAGGGGCATTAAGGAATCTACTCCTGAAATCACTGCTACACTATATGCTAACTAACTTGGGTGTAAATTAAAAATAAATAAATTTAAGATTGTGCACAGGGGGAAAAACATTAAAATTTTTTAAATTAAAAAAAAACCAACATTTGCAAAAAAAAAAAAAGAATAAACATTTTAAAAAACTAAAAAAAAACAAAACAAAACAAGTGATGAGAACAGGCAGCCTTACCTATTCCTCATCTTATGCTGAGAACACTCAGTATTTTACCACTAATTATAATGCTAACTGTAGTTTTTTCATAGATATCCTTTATTAGATTGATAAAGTTCATGTATATCCCTAGTTTGCTGAGTTTTTAAAAAATCAAAAATAAGAAAAACCAAAAGCAAATACCACACAAAAAGAAAATTGAGGCCAATATCCCCGATGAAGATAGATGCAAAAATCCTCGATAAAATATTAGTAAACCAAACTCAACAATACATTTAAAGGATCATGCACCATAATTAAATGGGATTTGTGGATCCCATTTAGTATTTATGCATCCAGGCATGTAAGGATGGTCCAATATCTACAAATCAATCAATGTGATACACCAAATTAGCAATATGAAAGATCAAAATTATATGATATCTCAATAGATGCAGAAAAAGTATTTGACAAAATTCAACATCCACTTATGATAAAAACTGAATAAAGTGAGTATGGAAGGAACATACCTTAACATAATGAAGGCAATATATGACAAACCCACAGCTAACATCATAGTTAATGGAGAAAGGCTGAAAGCTTTTCCTCTAAGATCAGGAACAAGACAAGTTTACCCACTCTTTCCACTTATATTCAATAGAGTATTGGAAATCCTAGCCACAGCAATTACCCAAGAAAAAGAAATAAAAGGCATCCAAATCAAAAAGGAAGAAGTAAAATCCACTACTTGCAGATGACATAATACTATATATAGGAAACCTTAAAGACTCCACCAAAAAACTACCAGAACTAACAAATGAATTCAGTAAAGTCAGAGGATACAAAATTAGCATACAGAAGTTGAATGCATTTCTGTACACTAATAACAAGCTATCAGAAAGAAAAATTAAGAAAACAATCCCATTTAAAATTGCACCAAAAAGAATAAAATACATATGAATAAATATAACCAAGGAGGTGAAAGACCTATACCCTTAAAATGATAAGATACTAATGAAAGAAATTGAAGATGACACATATAAGTGAAAATATATATTGTGCTTAAGATTGGAAGGATTAATATTGTTCATATTAACATCCATACTATCCAAAGAAATCTACATATTCAATGCAATCTCCATTAAAATACCAATGGCATTTTTTACAGAAGTAGAGCAAAGAATCCTAAAATGTATATGGAACTTCAAAAGACCCTGAAAAGCCAAAGCAATCTTGAGTAGGAAGGACAAAGCTGGAGCTGTTATGCTCCCTGACATCAAACTATACTATAAAGCTGTAGTAATCAAAACAGTATGGTACTGGCATGAAAACAGACATACAGATCAATGGAATAGAAAAGAGAGCCCAGAAAAAAAACTTATACCTATATGATCAATTAATTTATGACAAAGGAGGCAAGAGTATACAATCAGGAAAAGACAGTCTCCTCAATAAATGGTGTTGGGGAGACAGGACAGATATATGCAAAAGAATGAAATTGGACTATCTTGTACCATATACAAAAATAAATTCAAAATGGATTAAAGACTTTCATAAACTCATAAAACTCCTAGAAGAAAACATAAGCAGTGAGCTCTCTGACATCAGTCTTAGCAATATTTTTTTGGTCTGGTCTCCTCAGGCAAGGGAAACAAAAACTAAAACAAATGGGATTATTTCAAACAAGAAAGCTTTTTTTTTTTTTCCAAATTAAAAAGCTTTTGCACAACAAAGGAAACCATCAACAAAATGAAAAGCAACCTACTGAATAGGAGAAGATATTTGCAAATCATACATCTGATAAGGGATTAATATCCAAAATATGTAATGAATTTACACAACTTAAATTTAAAAAGATTAAAAATGTCTTTTTTCCCCCCAAGAATACATACAGATGGCCACCAGGCACATAAAGATACTCATCACCAATCATCAGGCAAATGCAAATCAAAGGAAGCCAAATGAGATATCATCCCACACCTGTCAGATTGGCTATTATCAAAACGACAAAAAATAAGTGTTGGAGAATGTGGAGAAAAGGAGACTCTCATACACTGTTGGTGGGAATGTAAATTGATGCATCCACTATGGAAAACAGTATGGAGGTTCCTCAAAAAATTAACAATAGAACTACCACATGATCCAGCAATTCCACTTCTGGGTATTTATCTAAAGAAAATGAAAACACCAATTTGAAGAGATATATGCACTCCTATGTTCATTGCAGCATTATTTACAATAGTCAAGATATGGAAGCAACCTAAGTGTCCACTAATGAATAAATGAATAAAGAAGATGTGGTATATATGTACACACAATGGAATATACTCAGCCATAAAAATGAAATTTTGCCATTTGTGACAACATGAATGGACCTAGAGGGTACTATACTAAGTGAAGTAATTCAGACAAAGAAAGACAAATACTATATGAGGGTGCCTTGGTGGCTCAGTCAAGCGTCTGATTCCGTTTTAGCTCAGGTTGTGATCTCGTGGTTTTGTGAGATCAAGCCCTGTGTAAGCTCTGTGCTGACAGCATGGAGCCTGCTTGGAATTATCTCTCTCCCTCTCTCTACCCCTTCCCCATTTATGCTGTCTCTGTCTCTCTCAAAAATAAATAAATAAGCTTTGAGACAAATACCATATGATTTCGCTTACATGTGGAATCTACAAAAACAAATTAACAAACAAAACAGAAACAGACTCATAGATACAGGAAACAAACCTTTGGTTACCAGAGGGGAGAGGGGTTGGTGGGTGGGCAAAATATGTGAAGAAGATTAAGAGGTAAAATCTTCCAGTTATAAAATAAATAAGTCATGAGGATATAATGTACAGCATAGGGCATATAGTCAATAATATTGTAATAACTTTGTATAGTGACAGATGGTAACTAGATTTATCATAGGGATCACTTTTTTAAGATATAAAAATATTTAATCACTATGATGTACACCTACAATTAATAGGATATTGTATGTCAGTTATACTTCAATTTAAAATTAATTAAAGAAATCAGTCAAATGTTTCTTTGCATCAATTTTGATGATTATATAGTGTTCCTTTTTCAGTCTATTAATATGGTAAATTATATTGCTTTGTTTTCAAATGTTAAGTAAATCTTATTTTCCTGGAATAAATCTCATTTGATCATCCTTTTTGTAATATTGTTGAATTCGATTTTCTAATTTGTTTTACAATTTTTTCATCTATGATCATGAGGAATATTAATCTATAATATCTTTTTTTGGTAATGTCTTTCCCTGTTTGTGATAATGGGATGATTTTTGGCCCTATATAATGAGTTCAAGAGTATTTTCCCTTTGATTTTCTGAAAGACTTTGCATAGAATTGGCACTATTTCTTTCATAAATATTTGGTAGGATTCATCATTAAGTCCTGTAATGTAATGTTGTGTTTTTATTCAGTTCAAAATATTTTTTTCATTTTGATTTTTATTTTGTCTTTTACCTCTTGGTTACTTTAAAAATATATCATTTAGTTTCCAAATATTTGACTTTTTAAAAGATATCTGTTATTAATTTCTAATTTAATTCCAAGAATCAGAAAATAAAATTTATATGATTTGAATCCTTTTAAAGTATTAAGAGTTTTTATGGCCCACAATGTGGTCTGTCATGGCAAATGTTCCACGTGCAGGATGTGTATTATGCTGTTGGTAGGTAAAGTGTCAATCAACAAATGGAATTAGTTGGTAGTATTTTCCAAGCCTTCTATAATACTTCCTGATTTTCTGTCAATTCATTCTCTCAATTACAGTGTGAAACTTCTGACTATAATTGTGGATTTGTCTCTTCTTGGACTACAATAGATTTTAATTTGTGTATTTTGAAGATGTGTTATTAGGTGCACAAATTATTTAGTATATGTTCTATATGTTCTCTTGATGAATTGACTCTTTATCACTATGAAATGACCAATTTTTATCTCCAGTAATATTTTTTATCTGAAATCGACATCATCTGATATTAATATAGATTGATACAGCTTTCTTTTGATTAGTGTTGGAAAAGTATATTTTTTCCCATCCCTTTGCTTTTAACTTACTTGTGTCTTTATATTCAAACTAGGTTTCTTATAAGCAGCCAATCAAACATCACATTTTTAGCCAAACTGACAAGTTATGCCTTTTATTTGGGGTGTCTGCACATTGACATTTAATGTAATTGTTGGTGTAGTTAAGTTTAAATTTACCATATTGCTGTTTGTTTTCTATTTGCAATATTCTTATTTTCCTTTTTTTGCCATCTTTTTGAGTAACTATGTGTTTAAAAATTTTGGTTTTGGTTTATTAGCTACCTGTTTTTCTAATTTTAGTGGTTGACTTATTTATAATTTACACCTTTAACTTCCATCAAGTAATATTATGTATATTAAATAATAATATAATTCCTTCAAGTAAATTATTCCAGTTTACTTATAGTATAAGAATCTTACAACAGTATTCTTTCCTTTTCCCCTCCTGACCTTTGTGTTATTTTTGCCATACATTTTGAACGCTATAAATTATATACCCTATAGTATGTTGCAATTATTTTTGTTTTTAACAGTCAGTTAGGGGTGCCTGGGTGGCTCAGATCATGATCTCACAGTTTGTGAGTTTGAGCCCTACATTGGGCTCTATGCTGACAGCTCAGACCCTGGAGCCTGCTTTGGATTCTGTGTCTCCCTCTCTCTCTGCCCCTCCCCCTTCACACTCTGTTTCTCTCTGTCTCTCAAAAATGAATAAACATTAAAGAAAAAAAAATTTTTAAGTCAGTTATTCAGGGTGCCTGGATGGCTCATTTCATTAAGCGTCAGACTCTTGATCTCAGCTCAGGTCTTGATCTCAGGGTCGTGAGCTCAAGCCTCATGTTAGACTCCACACTGGGCATGAAGCCTACTTAAAATAAATGAGGGGCGCCTGGGTGGCTCAGTCGGTTAAGCATCCGACTTCGGCTCAGGTCATGATCTCACGGTCCGTGGGTTTGAGCCCCGCGTCAGGCTCTTTGCTGACAGCTCAGAGCCTGGAGTCTGCTTCAGATTCTGTGTCTCCCTCTCTCTCTGACCCTCCCCCGTTCATGCTCTGTCTCTCTCTGTCTCAAAAATAAATAAAACATTAAAAAAATAAAAAATAATAATAAATAAAATAAATGAATGAATGGTTATCTTTTTATAGCAACTTTATTGAGATAATGTACAATTATACAATTGTATAATTTATATACAATTATAAAGTATATGATTCCATGGTTTTTAGTATATGCAGTTGTGCAACTATCACCATAATCAATTTTAGAATATTTTCATCATCCCCAAAATAAATTTCATATATTTCAACAGTAACCCTTCATCCTCCAAAATCCTCAACAATCACCAATCTACTTTTTTTCTCTATAGATTTGTGTATTCTGGATATTTGATATGAATGGAATCATATAATATGTGGTCTTTTGTGACTGCCTTCTCTAACTTAGCATAATGTCTTCAGAGTTCATCTATTTTGTAGCATGTGCCAGTAATTCATTTTTATTGCTGGATATATTCCTTTGTATGAATATACCTCATTTTATTCATCCATTCTTCAGTTGATGGAAATTTTGCCTGTTTCCACTTCTTGACTTTTATGAATAATGCTGGAATGAACATTTATGTTCAAGTTTTTGTGTAGACATTTGTTTTCATTTCTCTTGGGCATATACCTAGCAGTGGAATTGCTCAGTTATATAGTAACTCTATACTTAACTTTTTGAGGAACAGCCAGACTATTTTCTCAAGTAGTGGCTGCACTGTTTTGCATTCCCACTAGCAGTATACAAATGTTCCTGCTTCTCCACATCCTCATCAGCACTTGCTATTGCCCATCTTTTTTATTATAGCCATCTTAATGTGTCTGAAATGGTATCTCATTGTGGCTTTAATTGGTATTTTCCTAATGGCTGATGATGTGCATCTCAGTGACTCTCCCCCTAGCCCCGATTTTATTGAGATATAATCAACATCTGACATTGTGTAAGTTTAAGTTGTACAGTGTAATGACTTGATATATGTATATATTGTGAAGTGATTACCAAAATATTTTAGTTAACACATCCATCACCACCTTTTTTCTTTCTTTGGTAGTGAGAACTTTTATGATCTAACAATGACCTATTAAGGAGATTTTCTGAATAGAGGAGAAAACTCATTTTCATATTTATCAATACATGTAGTATCTCCAGTACTCTTTCTTTATCTATGTAGATATAGATTTCCATCTGGTATTACTTTTCTTCTGCCTGGAGGACTTCCTTTAATATTTCTTATAGATCAGGTCTCCTAGTGATGAATTCATTCACCTTTTCTTTTTTTTTTTTTTCTTTTTTTTTTCAACGTTTATTTATTTTTGGGACAGAGAGAGACAGAGCATGAATGGGGGAGGGGCAGAGAGAGAGGGAGACACAGAATCGGAAACAGGCTCCAGGCTCTGAGCCATCAGCCCAGAGCCTGATGCGGGGCTCGAACTCCCGGACCGCGAGATCGTGACCTGGCTGAAGTCGGACGCTTAACCGACTGCGCCACCCAGGCGCCCCTTCATTCACCTTTTCAATGTCTGAGAAACTCTTTACTTTTTTGTGAAAGATATTTTTGATGACCATACAAGTCCAGGTTGATAGCTTTTTACTTTCAGTGCTCTATATTTGTTCCATTGTCCTTGGGTTCACATCATTTCCAATATGAAGTCTCATGTAATTCTTATCTTTGTTTCTCTGTATGTAATGTGCCTTTTTTCTCTGGCTCCTTTTTTAAGATTTTCTCTTTGTCAATGGTTTTGAGCAATTTGATTATGATGTGCCTTGATGTAGTTTATTCATGATTCTTGTGTTTATAGTTATAGTTTATAGTTTGAATTTCTTGGATTTGTGGGCTTATGAGTTTCACCAAACTTAAGAAAATTCTTAGCCAGTATTTATTCACATCTTTTTCTTGTCCTCTTATTTCTCCTGTGCTGTCCAATAACAGATGTTAGGCTACTTTGTTATCTTACAGCTCAGTGATATTCTGTTCACTTTTTTTCAGTTCCCCCCCACATACTATGCTTCATTTTGGGTAGTATTGTTATATTTTTAAGTTTACTCATTTTTGTCTCTACAGTGTCTGATCTGTTATTAATCCCACCAAGTGTATTTTTCATCTCAGACATTGTAATTTTCAAGTCTAGAAGTTCATTTTATGTCTTTTCAATATTTCTATGGTTTTGAACATGCTTATTTCCTCTGCCTTCTTGAACATATAGTATATGGTTAAAAGGACTGTTTTAATGTCCTTTCTTACTAATTCTATTACCTATTTCCCTTTTTTTCCTGTTTTTGTTGATTGATTTTTCTCATTATTATAGGTCATATTTCTCTACTTCTTTGCATGCCTGGTGATTTTTGGTTGAATGCTAGACAGTGTAACTTTTATCTTATGTGGTAGATATTTCTCTATAAATATTCTGCAGTACATTTAAGTTTGTTCTGCAGTACATTTAAGTTACTTGGAAATAGTTTGATGCTTTCATTATTTTTTTTTAACTTTGTTAGCTGAGACTAGAGTAGATTTGAATCTGGGCTATTTTTTCCTTCATTACTGAACCAATACCTTCTGGGTATTCTATCTGATGCCTTGTAAGTTATAACCTTTTGTATTCTAAATAACATGGAACCATTACTGGTCCTGAGTAAAGCATAGGGATTATCTCATCTGGTCCTCTTTAGTGATTCTTTCTCCAGTATCTGTTGGTGTCATCATAGGCATGCGCTGATCAGTAATCAGCTAAAGACTCAAGGGGACCCTTTGCAAATCTCTGGGACCCTCTCTCTATATGATTCCTTTCTCTGATAATTCTGCCTTCTCAACTCTGTCTGCCTTGGCCTCTTTTGACTCCTAGCTCCATCTTCTCAATTCAGGGAGACTGCAGACCTCCACTGGGGTTTCCCTTCCCAATGCTGTAGTTTGGAAACGCTGTCCAGACAGTAAACTGGGGACATTGTAGGGCTCCTTTGTTTTCCCTTTCTCAAGGGTTACTGTCCTGTGCTGCTTAATGCCCATTATTTGCATATCATTGTGTTTTTTTCTTTTTCTGGTGTTTTAGTGTTTCAAGCAGGAAGGCACATCTTGTCCTTGTTATTCCTGGAAGCAGTAGTCTTAGAAGGTATTTTTATTTATTTATTTTTATTTTATTTTGTTTTATTTTGTTTTATCTTATTTATTTTGAGAGAAAGGGAGAGAAAGAAAGCACAGGAGGGGGCATGCAGAGAGAGAGAGAGAGAGAGAGAGAGAGAGACAATCTGTCAGCACAGAACCCAATGCCAGAGTTGAGAAGGCAGAACGGAGAAGGAAATCATATATAGAGAGGGTCCCAGAACTCATAAACTGAGATCATGACCTGAGCCAGAGTCAGATGCTTAACTGACTGAGCCACCCAGGTGCCCCTTAACTCCTTTTTTAATGCTTATTTATTTATTTTGAGAGAGAGCACAAGCAGCGAAGGGGTGGACAGGGAGAGGGAGAGGGAGGGAAAGAGAGAGAGAAAGGGAATCCCAAGCTGGCTCTGAGCTGTCAGCACAAAGGCCAATATGGGGCTCAATCTCACGAACTGTGAGATCATGACCTGAGCCGAAATCAAGAGTCAGAAGCTTAACCAACTGAGCCAGCCAGGTACCCATCCATTTTAACTATTTTTAAGTGTACAGGTCAGTGGCATTAAGTACATTCACATTGTTGTACAACCATCACTGCCATCCTTCTCCACAACTTTTGCATCTTCCCCTAGACTGAAACTCTGTACTCATTAAACACTAATGCCCTCGGGTTATAGGCTAGATATTGTGGATGCTCCTTTGTTGCATGCCTGTATGTTGTTGTCTTCCCTTAAATAATGTGTCCTTTTATTCTGAAAGGCAGTGAATTTGTTGATAGATCTTAACCTTCCAAGTCTTGCTAATAGGTTTGTGAGGAAGCGTTTAGAGTGACCCTTGCCCTGGAGCAAGAGTAGTCCTACTAATGAGCTCCACCCTTTGGAGGGTCTCAACTAAATGAACAGGATGTTAAGCAAAGAGTCCCCAAGCAGAAAGCCAGGATGAATGTGGTGCTCACCTAATGTTTCACTTTCCTTAGGGACTGTAGTCCTCTAACGGCTTTTATCCAGTGTCTGAAAGCAGTTGCTTTACATGTGTCCGGTTGTATTGTATTGTGAGAGAATAGGTCCAATACCTGAACTTCTGACCACATCTGGAAGTCCTGGAGGGCATGTAAAAAACGGTGTCTAAAATACCATTTAAAGTTGTGTGTATCTTTGTAATATGAGTGCCTCCTTCTCAACACTCCCACTTCTTCATGAAATCTATCATAGTTACAAATTCTGTGTTAGTCAAGCTTTTGTGGAAGGTACATATTGAAGAAAAGATTCATGACTCCACGAGATGTGGAACAGAGAACCAAAATTTTTTTTTTTTGCTTTAAAAAGCATTAAAAAAATTTTTTTTAATGTTTTTATTTTATTTTTGAGAGAGAGAGAGAGAGAGAGAGCAAGGGAGGGGCAGAGAGAGAAGGAGACACAGAATCCGAAGCAGGCTCCAGGCTCCGAGCTGTCAGCACAGAGCCCGATGGGGGGCTCAGATTCGCAAACCGTGAGATTGTGACCTGAGCCGAAGTCAGACGCTTAACCGACTGAGCCACCCAGGTGCCCCAAGTAAGTTTATGTTCTTATGTCAAAGGCACAAGAGAAGAGTTTCCTATATGTTTCTGCAATTTTTTTCTCAAGTAGTCAAAAGGATTTTAGATTTAAGTTCTAATGTCAAACTCTCTTTTATCCTAACACTTTTTCCCCAAGCCACACTTGGAAAGAGGTAAGCCCTTCTGTCTCAAGAAGCATCTGCACATCAGGTCAGCCTGACCGCCCAGAGACCGGTCATTAAGCAGTCTAGGCCAGCTGCCCCTGACAGGATGGGAGATATCCCAGCATGCCTTCTCTTGACGGGGCAGCTGGTGTGAGCCTTCATTTGTGGAAAAGGCCCTCAGGGGGCAGGGAGGAGAGGAAAGGAAAATGACTGTGCAGAATGGAATCTACTGCTTGTCTGCAACTTTCTGCTGCTCCGAACCAAAGCCCTTTGGGGCTCTGCCAACCTGGGGACCTAGCCCTGTGAGAATGGCATGCCCACTTCTGGTGCCAGAGACCTGAGCTGGGGAGGGCGAAGAGGGAGGGAAGGCGGGGAACCTGTGGCTTAGGGAGCTGGCCCTGGTGCTTGGTGGTCTGCCCTGGTTTCCTTTCTTCTCACTGACTTTCTCATTGGCTTCTTGGTGTCCTTCTTCCTCCCTGCCTACGACTCCAGGACAGGAACTGTGGGCAGTGGTGGAGCCTGTGAAGGGAGCAGCCCCAAAGCTTGTTAGGTGGAGGCGGGAGAGCCAGGCTGGGACAGGGCTGGAGTGAGGGGCCAGGGGCCCGTCACTGCCCTGACTGATATCGAAGATGAAGGGGACGGAGGGCACAAGGGGTGCAGTGAGCCTGGAGTTCAGATAAAGTGGATGCAGACGCTAGAAGCTTCTTCCGTGCCTCTTGCCAGTTGTCACCACACCGATACTAAAAATAGCCCCCTTAATCCTGATGAAACGACTAGAGGAGAAATGGACTGTGTTTGTTTCTAAGGCGTCCGTATATGGTAGACTGGCAGTAGGTGCTCTGCGGTTCTCTCTGGTTCTCATTGGCAAATCTTCATTTGTTCCTGTGGTGGGAGTAGTGAGAGGTGGCTAGACCACCTCTGAGTGGCTCCAGCTTAGCACACCCCAACAGATGACAGCATACAAACACAGGAATTTTACAATGAATAAAACCCACTAACATCCAAACACTAGGGCTCCTGACCATGTAATACGAGAATATTACTGCTCCCTCCTCTCTTTTACTGCTGGGTTTCCTCACAGCCTTGACATCACTAGGATATAGTGGGAAGAGTCTGGATCTTCAAGTGGAGTAAATGTGAAATTTAGTGCCTGGCTAATGACTTCTATGTAGCGAGCATCACTCCGGGCCTGATGTTGGGCTGAGTGTGTTACACGGCTTTCCCAGGATCACACAAGATGCGGGGGGGACGTGTCTGAAATAGAACTCTGTCCTACCAGGCACTTATTCACAGAGTATCCTTCAGGGTGTCTACCTGATGTCATCGATCAGAGTTCACAGGGCCCAGGAGAGCCTCTGTGACTTCAGCTCCTGAACAGGTTGAGACCTTCGTCCTCACTCATTTGTTCTCAGACATGGCTACTCATGAGAATCCCTGGGAGCATCTCAGCAGCCTATAACCAGCATCCCCAGCACAACTAAATCAGACTCTTAAGGGGTGAGATCCATGCTATAGACAGAATTGGGTCTCCCCCTAAATTCACATGTTGAAGCCTTAACCCCCAATGTGACTTCATTTGAAAATAGAGCCTTTCAGGCTATAGCTAAGGTTTAAAAAGCAGGTCATAACAGTGGAGCCCTAATCCCATACAATCATGTCCTTATGAAAAAGGGAAGAGACCCCTGGGGTTGCACACACTAAGAAGAGACCTTGTGAGGACAGAGTGAGAAGGCGGCTGTTTGCAAGCCAAGGAGAGAGGCCTCAGGAGAAACCCAGCCTGCCCACACCTTAATCTGGGATCTGAGACTTCCAGCTTCCAGAACTGTGAGAAAATAAATCTCCGTTGTTTAAGCCAGCCAGTCTGTGGTATTTTGTTATGGCAGCCTGAGCAAATGAATATAATCCAGCATCAGCATTTTCGTCTTTCAAAATAACTTTGGCAATTCTAGGTCTTTTGCATTTCCAAATACAGTTTAGAAGCAGGTATTTAGTACATAAAGCCACTGGGAGTTTGGGGTTTGCACTGAATCTACAGATCAACTTTAGAAGAATAAACACCTTAACAATGTTGATTATTGCAACTTATAACCATAATGGATCTCTCTCCATTTATTTAGATCATTTTAAATTTCTCTCATCAATGTTTTAAAGTTTTCACTCTGGTCTTTCGTATCTTTCATTAAATATATTCCTAAGTATGCTGCGTATTTAATAACACTGGAAATGCTATTTTTAAACTTCTTTGTCCAAGTGTTTTTTTACAGGCTTGTATCCTGCAACCTTGACAAATGTGCTTATTAATTCTCTTAGTGTTGTTTTCTAATTCCTTAGATCTTCTATGTAGACAATTGTGTCTGCAAATAAAGGCAGTTCTTCTCTTTCCCTTCCAATCTTATACCTTTTATTTTTTGACTTACTGCATTGGCTAGGACATCCAGTATAAGAGGTTCTCACTTTGTTCCCAGTTTTAGGGGGGGAAGAATTTAGTTTCTCATTATTAAGTATGATGTTAGCTATGGGTTTTCCATAGATGCCTTTTATCCAGTTAAGGAAGTTCATATTCTAGTTTGTTGAGAGTTTTAAAAATCATTAATAAGGGGGGTGGGCAGAACCTGGGTGGCTCAGTTGGTTAAGTGTCTGACTCTTGGTTTCAGCTTGGGTCATGATCTCACAGTTTGTGACTTTGAGTCCCACATCAGGCTCTGCGCTGACAGTGCAGAGCCTGCTTGGGATTCTCTCTCTCCCTCTCTCTACCCTTCCCCTACTCACGCTGTCTCTGTCTCTCTCAAAACAAATAAAATTTTAAAAAAACTTTATTAAAAATAATTAATAAGGACCTTGAATTATTTTCATAATGTAATAAATTAACACTGAATATTAAAAAGAAAGTTCTTTCAATTATTTAAAAAAATTTTGTCCATTTTTTTTAGTGATCACATAACTTTTTAATTCTGTTAATGTGGTGACTCACATCTGATAAACCTTATTTATTTATTTATTTATTTATTTATTTTGATATTCCTGCATTATATTGGATAATACCCTGAAGATTTTTGCATCTATGTTCATGAGGCATTATTAGTCTGTAAATCTTGAGTTGGAATGTCTTTGTCAGGATGTGGTGTCAGGGTTTCGTTGACCTCATAAAATGAATGGCAAAGTGTTCTGTTTTCTGAAAGAGTTTATGTAATATGGGTACTATTTCTTTGTTAAATGTTGGGTAATTTGGTATTTCCTCTACAGAAAGGCTTTTTGGTAAAAAATCTAGTTAATATATATAGGAGCATTCTGATTTTCCATTTCTTTTTGAGTTAGTTATACTAATTTGTGTCTTTCAAGTAATTTTTCCAGTTCATCTAGATTTAATTTGTTGGAATAAAGTTTTTTTTTTTAATATTTCTTCATTGTCCCTTTAATATCTAAAGGACCTATAGATACTTCTTCATTCCTACTATTGGTTATTTCTATTTTCTCTCTCTCCTTTTTTAAAAAAAATTTTTAAACATTTTTATTTGAGAGACACAGAGCAGGAGCAAGGGAGGGGCAGAGAGAGAGGGAGACACAGAATCTGAAGCAGGCTCCAGGCTCTGGGCTGTCAGCATAGAGCCTGACACGGGTCTCGAACCCACAAACTGTGAGATCATGACCTGAGGCGAGGTCGGACACTCAACCAACTGAGCCACCCAGGCGCTCCATATTTTTTTTTCATTAGTATTGACAGCTTATGAATTTTACTCCTCTTTTTGAGAAACCAACTTTTGGCTTTAAATTTTTCTATTGTTTATTGCTCTCCTTTTTCTAGCTTCTTAGATTATTGGTTTTAAATATACTGTCTTTTCTATTATATATATATAAAATTATAAATTTCCTTCTAAAGAGTGCTTTAGCTGCATCTTACAAATTGTGATGTGTTGTGTTTCCCTTTGCATTCAGTTCAGAATATCTTCTAAATTCCCTGATGATGCTTTATTTGATCCATTGGTTATTTAGTAGTGTGTTTAATTTCCAATATCTGAAGTTTTTCTAAATATCTCACTTTGATAGAATCTAATTATATTGAATTATTGTGATCTAATATAATTTAGTTCTGAGAATATGTTTTATGTCATTTGATCTTTTAAAATGTATTGAGATTTGTTTTATTGGCACAGTTGATAAATTACCTTGGTGAACATACTATCCTTAAACATACTAGATGTGTTACCAGGGGGGGATTTGAAATATTGTCCAAATGGAATTTAGTAGCAAACTTGGGGTCACCAAGGAGTTCAGGGCTGCTGAAGTGTTTAGTATGAGGCCAGAGCTGTGTGAGGAGGGTGGGGGCACAGAGAGGCCTGGAGAGAGTAGCTGAGAGCTCATCCTGTAGGGAGAACAGTCCACATTCCCTGTCCAAGGTAGATATTTTAGAGATATGTGAGGATGTGTTTGGTTGTCTCAGTGACTGGGAGGCAGCTGGGGAGGGCCAAGGATGTGGGACTTTTCAAAGACCCACCAGACTCAGTCTACATATTAGTGCTGCTGTCCCATAACGCAAGTCACATATCCTTTCTCTTCCTTCCTCCCTCCCTCCTTTCCTTCCTTCCTTCCATTCCTTCTTTGCTTTTTTGTTCTTTACTTTCTTTACTGTTCTTTTCTCTTTCTTTCTTTCTTTCTTTCTGCTTTTATTTCTTTCACTTTAGAGAGAGTGCATGAGCAGGGGAGGAGCAGAGAGAGACAGGAAGAGAGAGAATCCCAAGCTGCTTCACACCCACCACAGAGCCCTGTGCAGGACTTGATCTCACAATGGTGAGATCATGATCTGGGCCAAAATCAAGAGTCAGTTGCTTAACTGAGCCACCCAGGTGCCCCTAAGCCACATATCACATTTTAAATGTTCTAATAGCTACATTTAAAAAGTAAAAAGAAGCAAGTAAAATTAATTTTGGTACTACATCTTATATTTTTTTATTTAAAAATTTTACATTTTTATTTATCCAAAATATTAACATATAATCAATATAAACATTAATATGGAGATATATTACATTCTTTTTGAAATTATTCTTAGCCTTCAATATCCAAAGTAATCACATTTCAAATTTTTTTAGTGTTTTATTTATTTTTGAGAAAGAGAGAGCAAGTGAGGGAGAGACCGAGAGAGAGGGAGACAGAAGGTCTGAGGTGGGCTATGCACTGAGAGCAGCAAGCCCAATGTGGGGCTCAAATTCACAAACTGCAACATCATGACCTGAGCCGGAGTCGGATGCTCAATCCACTGAGCTGCCCAGCGCCCCAGGGTAATTACATTTCAAATGCTCAGTAGCCACACATAGCTAGAGGCTTGTGGCTACTGAACTGGACAGCACAGGTTGAGACCCTAACTTTATGCATGAATACCAAGTATCCTTTGAATTTTAATGTACTTGAATTTTCTAGGAATGCAATTACCGTGCAAATAGAGGTTTGAGGGCTTGACTGTATTTTTTTTTCCAGAATTTTACCAAAAGTTGTTTACTGTTTTGGAAAGTGATATCCTCCAACAACACTCCCGTTTTGTATTTGTTTGAGTCCCCAACACAGCACATACCCAAATCAGCTACATTTGTAGCTGTCATATTCATGGGGATTCTGCGCCTACAGGCATTAGGTACTTCAGTATCCTGTCTTGATACCTTCTAGTTTCTCTGTGCCAAAGCGATTAATTGAAGTATGTATTATTTTACGATACATTTATTTCTTTGTATTATAGTTGAGCATTATAGTGATTTTTTAAAATTGTGTATAGGCAGCTTATATATGTATCTATTTATCGGGTTACCATAGGAGCTATTTAAACATATTTGACCAATATTAAACTATTGCTAATTATGAAAATATTGGTTGTGAATAAAAAATACTAATTATAAGGGCACCTGGGTGGCTCAGTCGGTTAAGCATCTGACTTTTGGTTTCTGCTCAGGTCATGATCTCACGGTTTGTGGGTTGTGGGTTCAAGCCCCGCATGGGGCTCTGTGCTGACAGTGTGGAGCCTGCTTGGGATTCTTTCTCTGCTTCTCCCCTGCTTGCTCTCTCTTTCAAAATAAGTAAACTTAAAAAATACTAATTATAAAAAGGAATATTGGGACCCTGTAGCAGAGAAGGGTCCCTGATTTAGGTTTTAAATCTCTCCCCCTCTGAAAGCAGAATAGAAACTAAAACTGGTTTCAATTGTAGGGATAGAGAAAAGGGACGGATTATTTGCTTGATTCACTTTTTTATATGAAAGACACACCAAAACTCTCTGATTACAGAAACCTTGATGATGCCTTTAGATTGTCTTACAAGGTAAAGCTCGTCTCAGAAAATTACCTCCCACCATGTAAGAATGAGTTCTTAAATGCCAGTTTTCCATACTAAATATTTGCTTTAAGATATTAGCTCTTCCTTTTGTCCTCACAGATTGAAACCTGTTTCTTGGTCTTAATTTAATTACATCCGTCAAATCTTACCAGTTTCCCCTGTGGACACTTTCCCTCTAGATCTCTTACAATTCGGTGGAGCAGTTAGTGGTTCCTCTGAGGGTCCAGAGAATCATACCACGGGAACCACTTAGTCTCTTGCTATACGTGCTGCCTCGGAAAGGATACTGGAAGCTTTTGCGTTTTTCTCAATGGCAGTAATGATAAAAGAAGAGGACTCGTGAGTATAAATGTAGTAACTACTAGGACACAATGGTAATTTATTTTTAGGATTACAAAGACAAATTCAGAAATTCCCAGGCCCGTCCCCTCTGTGATTTCATGGGCTGTGAAGACAGGGGCAGCCGCTTGCCCAGTGTGATCAATTCCCGGGAAATTCATCGTTGATGAAGTTGCTCGATTAGTCCCTGCCTCCTCAGGCCACTTTTTGAGGCCACTATTTACCCAGCACTTTTAACGGGCCAGGCTCTGTGCCAAGTGTTTGAATCCTTCATGGTAGGAGTTATTGTCCATATTTTACAGATGAAAGATTTATCTTTCTATTTGCTATGGAGGCAGGCCTGCGGATTTACATGCAATTACTCAGTTCTGGGTTGAGCTAATTTAAGTTCTAACCTCTCTGTTTTTCAAAACAATGGCCAATTCAATCCTACTAACCGCAGGTTGGTGATCTCATCAGTTTTCTCCCCAGGCCCTGCTTTTCATTCTCCTTATTCAGCAAACATTTGTTGCATACCTGCTCTATGCGAGGCCCGGGAAACTTACCGAAGCTGTTGGGTTTCTGAAGTGTGAGGCACAGGGGCAGGGCAGAGAAATCTCCTTCCCCTCACAAAGGGTGAAATTACAGAGCTTTAGAAAATGCCATCCTCAATGAGCTTGGCCGTGGCTCTCCAACCGGCTGCATGGAGAGTCACCATTTGTGGGGGGCCTGGGCTTTCTCCTCAGTAGCTGGAGTAAGTAGTCATTGTGGCCTATTTCCAACATGCAGTCAAGGTGGAAGACGCGGGTACCTGGGGGTAACGTATTATCGACGTTGGCCAGTTGGACAACTGAATTAATCATATGCCAGTCAGGCCTGGAAAGAGCTTCCTGGGAAGTGCCCTGGTTACCTCCCACCCTGCAGTCAGGGCCCTAATTGGGGAGTAGCCGTGGCTGAGACTATCACCTCCAACACTCCCCAGTAGGTAACCTAGGGCAAATTACACCGATCTCTCCATGCTTCAGTTTCCACTCTATTAAGTTGGAGACAGAAGAGTATTGTCAGTGCACCTAGAACGGTGGCTGGCACATAGTAAGCGCTAGATAAGTGTGAGCTATTACTGTTACAACAAGTCAGACACCAGTCTGCCTCTCCTACCTTCAAAGACTTTCAAGCCAAGCAGAAGAAACAGCCCTCCTCTCTCATCTTCTCTGCTAGCCTGAGAGCTTCATGTGGACACAGGTTCTGCTGCCTGGTGTGGGCCGGACCAGTGGTCACAGATCTGGGGGTGATGGCCAGAGCCTCGACACTGGAGGGCTACGCTGGAGTCCTCCTGGGGGGTCCGGGTTGAATAGTCTCTTCATCGCGGGTCTCATTTTTCCAGCTCTTTGTTTTCTTAAGTGCTCTCTGAGCCTTTACTCCATTTTCTTGTGTTTCAGGTTTATACACATCCCAAGAAGAACTGTGTATGTTGGCAAAGATTTAATGCCTTGTGTAATGTGAAAATTATCATAGCATACTTTCTTTACCTTAAAAAAAATTTTTTTAACATTTATTTATTTTGGAGAGAGAGAGAGCGGGGGAGGGGCAGAGAAAGAGGGAGACAGAGAATCAAAGCAGACTCCAGGATCTGAGCTGTCAGCACAGTGCCCAATGCGGGGCTCAAACTCAAAAACAGTAAGATCATGACCTGAGCCAAAGTCGGACGCTTAACCAACTGAACTACCCAGGCGCCTAGATTAATTTTTTTTAATATGTATTTTTTAATGTTTATTTTTGACATAGAGAGAGACAGAGCATGAGCGGGGAAGGGGCAGAGAGACAGGGAGACACAGAATCCGAAACAGGCTCCAGGCTCTGAGCCATCAGTACAGAGCCCGGAGTGGGGCTTGAACTCACAGACTGTGAGATCATGACCTGAGCCGAAGTCGGACGTTCAACCGACTGAGCCACCCAGGTGCCCCTAGTTTTTTTCTTAATCTGTGTCACATATGTATTAGCATTTGTGTGTATACATATGCGCATATGTATACCAATTTACAGTCCCATGAGCAGTGCATGAGAACACATCACCAATTTTAAATTGTGTTTGTTTTAAGAATAGAAAAAATACGTGGATGAAGTAAACATTCAAATGGACACAAAGTAAAAAAACTAAAAATAAATAAGAATCTGTCCTTCTCTCCCTCTCCCCCCTATCCTCTGTCCAAAGGAATCTACTTCCAAAAGTTCACTGTGGCTACTTCCATACCCATTTCATATAAGATAATGTGTATCCTTTTCAAAATTAGACAAATGGGATGATTCTATACCTATTATCATTATACCTTGCTTTTCTCACTTTACAATACATGATTTTTACATGCAAATCTACCTTATCCAATTTAACAACTTCCTAGCATTATGTCAATATTGATGTAACAAAATCTATTTAACTGTTTCAATTTTCATCACATTTGGAAAATTTTCAGTCATTATTCAAGCAAATACTTTTCTGCTCCCACTTAAACACTTTTTTCCAGGACTTCAGTGATGATAGACCACCTGACATCAACCCACAGCTCGGGAGGATCCCTCTCCCTTTCCTGCCCCTCTCTGTTTCTGCCTTTTCCTTTTCTTTTCTCCCTGATCCAATTGGCCTAATTCAGTGATCCCGGAATCACGCAGCATCCTTTCTAGTAAACAGGTAAATGCTCCCCATTTGATTATTTGTTATGTCTTCAGTTTCCTTTCTGTTTAAAAACATTTTTTTTTTTAGTTTATTTATTTTTGAAGGATAGAGAGACAGAGGGTGAGGGGGGGGAGGGGCAGAGAGAGAGGGAGACTCAGAATCTGAAGCAGGCTCCAGGCTCCCAGCTGTCAGCACAGAGCCCGACGTGGGGCTCAAACTCACGAGCCATGAGATCATGACCTGAGCAGAAGTCACATGCTTAACCAGCTGAGCCACCTAGATGCCCCTTCAATTTCTTTTCTCATCATGTTATGTTTTTCACAAATCCTTAAGCATATTTTTAATAGCTGTTTTAAGTTGCTTATCTGCTAATTTGACCTTCTCTGCTAATTTTGGATCTATGTCTTTTGACTGAGTTTTCTCCAGTTTATGGATCACATTCTTCTGCTTCTTGGAGTGTCTAGTAATTTTGACTGGATACTAGATATTGTGTATTATACCAACTGAGGGTCTGGAGTCTGTCTTCTTTTAAAGAGTGTTGAGTTCATTTTGGCTGATAGTTAAACTCTTGAAGATCAACTTGACCCCATTAACACTTGTGTTTAAGCTTTGGTGGGATGGGTTTAGAGTAGCCCTCCTAATTATGCATGACCCTTCTGGAATATTCCCTCTGGCTGGTTGGAATTCACATGCCTCCCAGCACTGTGTCAGTTCTGAAAACAGTTTGGCTTACAGACACCTGGCATTTCCTTGACTTTTGGAGATTCACCTTACATATATATTGATGAGGGAACACAGGGCAAGGGGCAACATATAAGCTAACACATCCCCCTCCCCCAGGTGGGATGTGTGTGACATTCCTCAGCCTCTCCTAGCTGCCCAAGAACAAAGGAAAGGAAAGAAAACAAATGGTTAACTGATAGAGATCACAGTCATACAGGACATGAGTCTCCATCAGTTTACAAATATCTTAGTAAATTATAAGAAAAAGGCAATCTTATCAATAGATTATCAACCTATTGATATCAATCTTACCAATCTCCAGAAACCTACAGACTCAGTTTCCTGGAGCCCCTAATATCAACCCCCTTCACAGTAATGTGGGGAACAAAGGCAAGAAGGAAATGTCAGGGAAAATTAAAGTTCTTTATAACCTGCAGGCTATCGACAAATACTTGGGGAAAAACAGAGTATACATTTCTCCAGGAACCCCTACTGTCCTAATGTCAGTGCCTTACTAGAGGAAGAACAACCTTAGTTTGTCAATAGCAAGGCCTCAGGTAACTTAGGAGTCCTCTTTAGCACATGAAAGTCCTTCTGGAGGCCTCCCTCGTGCCTTTACCTCTCCCAATTCCATAGTATATAGCCAGTCACTCTTCATGACCCCAGTGCAGCCCTTTCTGCCCACAGGTCTTGCCCCGTGCTTTAATAAATTCACCTTCTTGCACCAAAGATGTCTTGAGAATTCTTTCTTGGCCATCGGCTCCAACCCCCACCCCCATTCCAAAACCCCATCATATGTGACTAAGTTTTCAGCCACAGGTTCAAGGGGACTCCTTTCAGATTTCTGGAGCTTTTTCTCTATGTATCTTTCTCCTCTCCAGTGTTCTGAAACTTAAATTCCAGCCATTCCAGTCTACCCAAACTCTGATCTCCGATTCCCCAACTCTGCAATGACATGTCCTCCTCAGTCCCCCCTCCATGTGCTACGGCCCACATGCAAAGCCTCGGCATTCTTGGGACTCACCTTGTGTGTGCTTCCCTCTTTCCAGGGATGTCAGTCCTGCACTGACTAGCCTAATGTTTAAACACAGGTGTTTCCTATATTTTAGCTAGCTTGCTATTTGTTTATGAAAGAAAGGCAAGTCTGGTACCAGCTTCTCCTTCGTGAGTAGAAGCTGAATTTCCTAAACACTGTTTTAAAAATGTGCATCTTAAACCCCATGAGAACATACAGGTTGATCTGTAAACGAAGATCTGGGATATATTTAACCTTAGTGTGTAAAACACTTTAATTTCTTTATGTCTGTTACACTTTTGCAAAACGGAGATAATAAATCATGGAAGCTGTATCACAAAAACTAGAAGCTGATGGTGAACAAAGAGCAAGAGAAAAGGGTGATTTCATTTACAATTTAGGTGAAAATCATGCACACATAATTCACGAATGAACACTATTTACATTTTTTAAATTTAAAATTTGAAAAAAAAATGTTTATTATATCAAGCAATTGATTTTAGCCAAGAGGTTAAATAATACATTGCAGGTATTTAACGATTATTTATGATTTTGCAATACTGCTTAGCAAAAAGGCACACCACAGAAAATTTAGTTATGGAGCAGAGCCAGGTTTTAGGTTTATTTAGTGTTTCTTGCTAGTTTCAACCTGATTCATTGACAACAAGTTCTTTGTTTATCTCCCTGAGTCATAACTATTTTGTATCCTCAGTTTCTGCTGTGAGGAAAGAACAGAAATTTGTAACGTAGAGCCTGAACAAGCAGAGGATTATTGGGCCATGTGATTGGCATCACCATTTTTCTTTCAATGAAAAGATTCCTGTATCTGATTTCATACGTTTCTGAATCAAAGAAAGGGCTTACATAATCTTGTTCCCACGTCTCCCTTAATAAAGAGAACTTAGGAACCTTTAACTTTCATAGACACCATGCTTTTTACCCTGTTCACTGGGTACCCCAGAAAAATGGCTGATAAATCATATTGCCTAATACATATGTTTGCATAAATGAAGAAATTAGTGAGGCTGACCCTTTTTTTTTTTTCTTCATGAGTTCATTGGCTACATGTTTTTCCTCTGGTGAATTGTCTATTCATATCTTGACCCATTTTTCTTTTGGGGCGTTCATACTTTTACTGATCAGTAAGACTATTCTTATATGTTAATGATATTCATACCTTGCAAGTCATTATGTCATAGTTTTCCTAATTTGTCTTTCCTCTTTTAACTTCCAGAAAATTTTTATGTATTGAAGGTTTTTACCGTCAATATTCTTCTTGATGACATTTGTCCTTGCTGTCATATTTTAAAAGTTTCACCATATAAAAGTTATATATTATCTGTATCTTCTTTTTTTTTTTTTTAAGTTTTATTTCAATTCCAGTTAGTTAACATACAGTGTAATCGTTTCAGGTGTAGAATTCAGTGATTCATCAACTTACTATATCTTCTCTGGTATTGTTATGTCATTATTTACTTTTACATTGTTATACCTTTGAAATTTACTTCCTTTTGAGGTGGTTACTGGCAAAACAAATTTTAATATTTATTTATTTTTGAGAGAGACAGAGCTTGAGTGGGGGAGGGGCAGAGAGAGAGGGAGACATAGAATTCGAAGCAGCTCCAGGCTCCGAGCTGTCAGCACAAAGCCCGACACGGGGCTGGAACTCACAAACCGTGAGATCATGACCTGAGCCGAAGGCGGACGCTCAACCGACTGAGCCACCCAGGCGCCCCGGCAATACAATTTTTAACACAACTTATAATATTCTCAATTCTTCTGCAACTGTTGAATGACGTTTTCAACTTCGTATTCCTTGCTTGTCTCAATACTAAGTTCTTATTTATACACCTGGGTCCAACTGTGGCTTTTATATTTGGTAAATTGCCCTGTCTCTTTTGGCACAGCTACCATACTGTTTTAATTTTTGGGTTTTTTTTTTTTTCATACTACCTAATAATCTGGTTCGGTATTACCTTTCATTTTTTCCTTTATTTTTAAAATGTTATTGAATATTCTAAATACAAAGAACAAACTGAGGGTTGATGGGGGATATGGGAAAGGGGCAAGTGTGTGATGGGCATTGAGGGGGGCACTTGTTGGGATGAGCATTGGGTGTTGAATGTAAGCCAATTTGACAATAAATTATATTAAGAAAATTAAAAAAAAATAACATACTTATTCTTCCATATGAACTTTAGATCCAAAGAAAATATTACATTAAGATTTATATTAGAATAAAGTTAAATATTAAAAATTTTTAAATTTTTATTTTTATTTATTTTTGAGAGAGAGACAGAGAGAGAGCATGAGCCAGGGAGGGGCAGAGAGAGAGAGAGGGAGAGACTCTCAAGCAGGCTCCATGCTATCAGCACAGAGACCAATGCAAGGCTTGAAGCCATGAACTGTGAGATCATGACCTGAGCCGTGACCAAAAGTCGGACATTTAAGCTTGGGTGGTTTAGTCAGTTGAGCGGCTGACTTCAGCTCAGGTCATGACCTCATGGTTTACGGGTTCAAGCCCTACATCAGGCTCTGTGCTGACAATTCAGAGCCTGGAGCCTGCTTCAGATTCTGTGTCTCCCTCTCTCTCTGCCCCTCCCCCTAATTGCACTCTTGTCTCTCTCTCTCTCTCTCAAAAAAATAAACATTAAAAAAAAAAAGTTGGACGCTTAACCAACTGAGCCCCCAGGCATCCCTAAATATTAAAAAAATTCAATTAATTTGATAACTGATATTTTTACAATTGAGCTTTTCTATATGCAATACATACATTTATCTTGATTTTAAGAAGTATTCCTAGGGGCACTTACTCTCATCACTTGTATTCAACATTGTACTGGGGGACCCAGCCAGGGCAATTAGGTAAGAAATAGAAATAAAAGATGACGTTGGAAAGAAAAAAAGTAAAACTAACTGTATTTGCAGATGACATGATCTAGTATATAGAAAATCCTAAGGAATCTACCGCCCCCAAAAAAAAACCCATTAGTAATTAATTAACCTATTATTAGTAATTAACCTATTAGTGATTAATATCAGCAAGAATCCTGGATACAAAACAATATATAAAAATCAACTGTATTTTGGGGCACCAGGGCGGCTCAGTCAGTTGAGTGTCTGACTTGATTTCAGCTCAGGTCATGATCCCAGGGTCGTGGGATCGACCCCCATGTCGGGCTCCTTGCTGAGCATGGAGCCTGCTTAAGATTCTCTCTCTTTCTCCCTCTGTCCCTCTCCCCTGCGCTCTCTCTCTTAAATAAAAAATAAAGTCATAGGACTCATACTTTACAATTTCAAGACTTACTACAAAGCTACAGTAACCAAGACAGTATGGTACTGACATAAGAATAGACACACTGATTAATGGAATGGGGAATCCAGGGTCCAGAAACCCATCTGTGTATAATCAATTGATTTTTTTACCAGGGTGCCAAGACAATTCAATGGGGAGAAATAGTGTTTTTTTTGACAAATGGTGCTGGGACAACTGGATATCCACACAGACAAGAATGAGGTTAGATCCCTACTTCACAACATACAAGAAATTAACTCAAATTGATCAGAGACATAAATCTGACATCTAAAACTATAAAACTCTTTGAAAAAAAACCACAAGAGTAAATCCTCACGGCCTTTGGATTAGGCAGTAGGTCCCTGGATATGACAACAAAAGCTCAAGCAACAGAAGAAAAAATGAATAAACTGGACTAATCAAATTTTAAAACTTTCGTGCTTAAATTATGTATCAGGGTGCCAAGAAGACAACCCACAGAATGGGGGAAAATACTTGCAAATCATATATCTGAAAAGGGGTCTGTAAACAGAATGTACAAAGAACTCTCACAACTTAGTAATAAAAAGACAAAGAATCCAGTTAAATACAGGGCAGAAGATCTGAATAGACATTTGTCCAAAGATGACACACAAACGGCCAGTAAGCACATGCAAAGATGCTCAATATCATTAGTCCTCAGAGAAATCAAAATCAAAATCACGATGAGATACCACTTCACACCTGCTGGGATGGCTGCAATAAAACGATGGGCCATAACAAGCGGTGGTGAGGACGTGGAGAAATGGGGACCCTGGGGCACTACTGGCGGGAATGTAAGATGGTCCAGCTGCTGTGGAAAACAGTCTGGCAGTTCCTTAAAAGATCAAAGAGTCCTATGACCCTCAACTTCTATTCCTACATGGAGAGTTAAGAGGAGTAAAAACACATGTCCACAAAGGGCTTATATGCATATAAGTGTTCAGAGCAGTATTTTTCTTAATTGCCAAAAAAGTGGAAACAGTTCAAATGCCTGTAGCTGAGAATATACACAATATCCTACAGCTATACAACGGAATGTTATGTGGCGATAAAAAGTAACAAGCTGTAGGGGCGCCTGGGTGGCTCGGTCAGTTAGGTGTCTGACTCTTGATTTTGGCTCAGGTCATGATCTCACGGTTCGTGAGTTTGAGCCCCGCATCGGGCGTTATGCTGATAGCCTCTGCAGAGCCTGCTTGTGATTCTCTCCCTGTCTCCCTACCACTCCTCCCCCACTCTCTCTCTCTCTCTCTCTCTCTCACTCAAAATAAATAAACTTAAAAAAATAATGATCTACTGATCCACGTTGCAACGTGGATGAACCTCAAATACACGATACAAAGTCAAAGAAGTCAGTCACAAAAGGCCACATAATGTATGATTCTATTTATATGAAATGTCCAGAAGAGGCAAAGTATGGAGACAGTAAATTACTGGTTTCTCAGGGCTGAAGGCAGGAAGTGACTGACTGCTAATAGGTTCAGGGTTTCTATATGGGGTGAAGAAATGTTCTAAGTTTAGATGGTGGTGGTGGTTCCACAATTCTGCGAGAACACTAAAAAACAGTGAAATTACACACTGTAAATGGGTCAATTTTATGGTTTCTAAATTATATCTCAATAAAGATGTTAATAAAAAGAATACATATCCTTTGGATCTGACATGATCTATATGATTCTCTCCTTTTGTACATGTTGGAATAACATATACAAAATAAAATACAAAATAAAACATTAAAGAATATATACCCTAAGGCATCCATTAAGATGGTTTCCTTTAACTGATTAATGTGATAAATCATGTCAACAGATTCCTTAGTGTTGAACTGACTGCCTTTTCCTATTGTAAACATACACACATACCCCTTCCTGGTCATGATACATTGGCTTCTTTTTTTAAAGTTTATTTATTAATTTTGAGAGAGAGAGAGAAGGGGGGTGGGCAGAGAGAGAGAGAGGGAGAGAGAGAATCCCAAGTAGGCTTTACACTGTCCGTGCTCAAACTCTCAAATCTCAAGATCATGACCTGAGCCAAAATCAAGAGTTGTGTTTAGTTTGTCCTATTGAAACTCTGCTAAGCAAAAAAGAGGTTAGAGTGGGAGAGAGCCAAAGCATAAGAGACTCTTAAAAACTGAGAACTGCAGGTTGATGGGGGGTGGGAGGGAGGGGAGGGTGGGTGATGGGTATTGAGGAGGGCACCTGTTGGGATGAGCACTGGGTGTTGTATGGAAACCAATATGACAATAAATTTCATATACTGGAAAAAAAAAAAAAAAGAAACTCTGCTAAGCAAATCAGTCTTTTCAAGTACCAACTCCTGGACTTAGTTATAAACTTTCCAGTGTTTTTGCTTTCATATCAATCAATTCCTGCTTTCATCATCACTTTTTTGGGGGGGGGGCTCAAGTGAGCAAAGGGCAGAGAGAGAGGGGGAGAGAGAGAGAGAGAAAGAGAATTCCCACGAAGGACACAGAAGGAGAGGGAGGAAGAGGGAGAGAGGGAGAAGCAGGGTTCCCCTGAAGCAGGGTTTAAGATCAACCAGGGCGGGGCTCAAACTCATAAACCGTGAGATCATGACCTGAGCTGAAGTCCGATGCTTAATTGACTGAGCCACCCAGGTGCCCCTTATTGTCACTCTTATTTTGTTCTTGCTTTTCTAGACTTAGGAGTGCCTAACTCATTAGTTTTCATTCTCTCCATTGTAATAATAAAAACACTTAAGGGGAGCCTGGATGGCTCAATCAGTTAAGCATCCGATTCTTGATTTCAGCTCAGGTCTTGATTTCAGAGTTTGTGAGATCAAGTCCCATATTGGGCTCTGCGCTGACACCATGGAGCCTGCTTGGAATTCTCTGTCTACTTCTCTCTCTGCCCCTCCCCTGCGCATGTGAGTGCTCTTTCTCTCAAAATAAACAACCTTAAAGAAAAAAGACTACGAATTATCCTTTGACTGCAGCACTAGTCACTGTGCAAAGCTCTTTGCCATATAGTATATTCATTTTCATTAAATTAAAAAAAAATTTTTTAATATTTTTATTTATTTTTGAGAGAGAGACACACAGAATCCAAAGCAGGCTCCAGGCTCCGAGCTGTCAGCACAGAGCCCGATGCGGGGCTCGAACCCACAACCACGAGATCATGACCCGAGATGAAGTCAGATGCTTAATTGAGCCACCCAGGCGCCCCCCAAAAATTTTTTAAATGCTTATCTATTTTTGAGACAGAGAGCACAAACAGGGGAAAGGCAGAGAGGGAAATACAGAATTTGAAGCAGGCTCCAGACTCTGAGCTGTCAGCACAGAGCCCAACTCAGGGTTCAAACCCATGAACCATGAGATTGTGACCTGAGCAGAAGTCAGATGCTTAACCTACTGAGCCACCCAAGCGCCCCTCATTTTCATTAAATTTTAAAAGGTCTGCAAATAAAGTTCTGATTTTCTTTTTGAAGAATGTTATAAAATTTACAAATGGTTATACTGAATTTTTATTAATTTCTAATTTTATTGCAATATGGCAGACTGTGTGGCTTGGGCAATTTCTACTTATTAACATTTTATTGAGATTTTCTTTCTTTTTTGGAAGAATGTATACCTGATTTTTGCAAATTTTCCATGCATTAAAAAAATATTTATTTTCTGTAAGATATAAAGGAAGATGGTGGTAAACACTTCAGGGAATCAATACTCATCTCTTGAATTTACCTGTTTTTTGTGTTTTGTGTTTTAATACATTTTGATGTTGAAAACTATTTTAAAACTAAAACGAGGGGTGCCTCGATGGCTCAGTTGGTTAAGTGTCCAACTTCAGCTCAGGTCATGATCTCACGGTTCATGAGTTCGAGCCCCACGTCGGGCTCTGTGCTGACAGTTCAGAGCCTGGAGCCCGCTTCTGATTCTGTGTCTCCCTTTCTCTCTCTCTCTCTCTCTCTCTCTCTCTCTGCACCTCCCCCATTGACGCTCTCTCTCTCTCAAAAATAAACATTAAAAAAATTAAAACAAACATTTAAAAAATTAAAATGAATACTTGATTTTAGTTTTCTGCTCTTTTCCACAACCTTTCGTCAACTAAGTCTGTACGTACCCGTTTCTTGGTGCATCAAGCAGCAATATGTCTGGGCTGCTGGCCCAGCCTCCCTCAGGGGGCCTGATCAGTGGCTGCTGGTCTAAAATAGGAAAGCCGGTCTCATCCCATCACATAAGACCCAGAAGTGATGGTTCTGAAGCCCTAGTCCTTTGTCCCCCAGATGGGTGACCCCTGAGAAAGGAAGTGACAACATCCCATCTCACGGAGCACTTGTTTAATAAACCCTACCTCAGGGAACCCCAGCCTCCTGCCCCTGCTGGACGTTGCCAAGGGAACCAAACAGAGGCATCGCTGGAGCAAGTGACAGTTGATGCCGATCACAGGCAATCCAATATTTTGGTTTTTCCACCCCCTTGGTCTTGGTCAAGGGGGTGCTCCCAAAATCTGACAACAGTCTTGCAGACACAGGTGCAAATGATGTCTTGTACTTTTCTAAGTACTTAAAACCTCCAGAGTATGCCTCTTGTATGTTAATGCAAGGTTTCAGAGGGCCTGGCTGGTTTGGATGTGAAAAACCCCGCAGCACTTGGACGCCTGCCTAACCTGGCGGGGGTCGAGGTGGCCCCATTCTACCAGCGACATTCTCAGGAAAGCAGAACTGTGTGTCATGACTCCTCACTGAGCTATCACTCCGGTTTGCCTTTACTCCCTCCATCACTTCACTGCATTTTGTGTAAGTGTAGATGGGTCAGCTTTGAGTCTGTAAACTAGGTACCCTTAGGTTTCTTAGTAAAGTCACGTTCTTTGACTATTCCAGCCACTCTTGGCAGTCTCGAGTATAAATAGGTTTTGGTGGTCAGAGTGAAGACACTGACCCAGGAGACTTACTCTCACCTCCACCTCTTGGACCCACACGCACGCACTTTTTTTCTGCCCGAGTGTCTAGTTTTGCCCACCTTGGCGTTCCAGAATTGTTCATGCCCAAAAGTGGCCTTCTCTTCCCGCAGCATTTTCCCAAGCAGTTGCCCTGCCTTGTGACTTTTCAGCTCTACGCTGGTCCCAACATCCGTTAGCTTGGATGAGCCTGACCATGGACAGAGGTTTCTCCACACAAAACTTTCTTCTGCCTCTTTGACAACCAGTGGCAATTATGAAGAGTGGCTTTGACAGCAGGGGTGCACAAAGAACAGGTGGCCCCCCACGAACAAGATCACGTGCGTCTTTGGCAATGGCTATTCTAATTCTCTCTTGGTGTGGGAAGTCGGGGCCGTGGGGGCGAATGATCGGGCCAGGAAACCTACAGAGCGATGTGGCTCGGGCAGCTCACAGCTTCTCTGGGCCTCAGCTTGCTTAGCTGCGAAGTGGGGATAACAGAACCCCCTCAACAAGGCCACTGTGAGGTCATTACTACAAGACACTACAGTGGGCTGAATTGGTCGAGAACATTCCCTGACATTTTCACTTTCCAGAAAGGAAATCAGGACGAGAGTACGACTTGTCTTGGACTTGTGGGTCTTCTGCCACTCACCTCACTCCTTAACGGCATCCAGCTGCAAACGATTTCCTGTCTCCTGATTTCATCTTCCTTTGATTCACCTCATCAAAACGGAGGCCATCACTGAGAACAAAGGCAGCAGAGCCCTGAGCTCCCCTCGGCCGACACGGTGACGCAGCCAACGTGGGATGGGGAACAGGAGGAAAAGGGCAGAAAAGCATGTCGCTGACGTGGCACAGTGAGGCCCGCACCGAGCGAGGTGAGGTTTGGCGCAGGTAAAACTGGACCTCGTTAAACAGAGCTCCCCCAGGAGGCAGGGAGGCGCGGGCGGTGCCTTCGTCAATTCTGATCCCTCCATCAGCCACGCGGAGAGTAACCGTTCCCTCCTCCGAGGATCACCATTCGGCTAAATGATACGTGCACAGCACCGTTGATGGGGCCAGATCCTAAACGACAACAAATGCTCACGTATCTCCTACTCCCATTAGACCCAGAGCCACCACTGGTCTTTTTTTTTTTTTTTTTTTTTTTTTTTAAGTTTATTGATTTATTTTGAGAGAGAGGGGCAGAGTGAGAGGGGGAGAGAGGATCTCAAGTAGGCTCCTCACCGTCAGTACAGAGCCCGACTCAGGACCCGAACCCACAAACTGTGAGATCCTGACCTGAGCCGAAATTGAGCCAGTCGCTCAACAGACTGAGCCACCCAGGCGCCCCCACGGCTGGTATCTCAACATCCAGTGACTCAGAAGCGCCAGGGTTGAGCACCCCCTACCCCTACCCCGAGCAGGCAGCTCAAGGCGCACCCTCTGGAGGGAAAGGAGGAGCCTCGCCAGAGGCAGCACCTCCTGACAAGGTTCAAGGACCGGTCGGTGCCGGCTCAAGACCCTCGAGCCCACCCTCGTGAGCCCGCTGCAGCTCTCCCCCCAAAGCGGAGGATACAAGGATGCCGTGCAGCTGTCTTCCCTGAATTCACTCTTGGTGCTAAGCCGGCCCTTCTCTCCGGGGAAACCAGCAACTCAGTCCTTTTAATCGACTGACCAGTAACCGTGAAAACCAGCCCTGGGTCCTTCCACTCGGGTCAGGGAGGTTTTCCTGGGTGGGGCCGGGCGTGGCCACCTGATGGGTGGTGATGGCGGCTCCCAGGGGTACTGGGCTTCCACCCATCCTGGCACTTGGCCAGCCGACCCAAGCAGGGTTCTGGACCCCTGAGAGCCTCAAAGCCATCTCGCAGCTCGGAGGGTCACGAAGATGTTTGTTGCACACGCGTGGGTACCTCCGGCCCTACCAGGCCCAGGCCCCGGTGTGGGGCTCCTGCCCTTCCCGCCACCCGCTCTGGGGTGGGGTTGGGCTGCCAAGCCTCCCGGCAATCTGGGGGTCCGGAGAGGTGTCCCTTCCTTCCTCCTGTGGTCACACAGGGTGGGGAGGTGAGCTGTTCTTACACGTTCGGGGACGGGTGCCCCGCTTCTCCGCCAACCCCGAGGGCGCTGAGCTCCGGCTAGGCTGGGCTGGGCGGCAGGCTGCTCCTGGGCCCACGGCCACCTCATCACACAACCACACCGAGCAGCAAAGGAGTTGGAAGTCAGTCCCTACTCAGGTGGCCTTGGGTTCATGGAAGCACATTATTTCAGAAAAAAAATTCTGAAAGGGATCGTGGGATCCCAGAGTGTAGCCATCTGCCACAGCCCACATCTCTGCCTGCACGTGGAGGTAATCTTCTCCCCCAAAGTTTTTTAAATACTTTTTTAAACGTTTATTTATTTTTGAGAGAGAGAGAGAGAGAGAGAGAACATGCGCAGGTGCACACAAATGGGGGAGGGGCGCGGGGGGGGGGGACAGAGGATCTGAAGCAGGCTGTCAGCCTGATGTGGGACTCGAACTCATGAACAGGGAAACCACGTTTAGCTTAACTGATGGAGCCACCCAGGCACCAACCCCACCCGCCCACCCCCGAAGTTTTAAGAGGAGAATTCAGACCCAGACTGGGAATTATGAGATTCCAATGGTGGGGGCAGACAGGGCACCAGGGTGTTCTTCCCCACCAGCTACCAGAGCAGGTAGGCTCAGGACATCGACTGGACGAATTCAGGCACAAACGCTTTGGCTTTTTCACACCTGATTTCTGATCTACCTCTTACCTTTACGCCGGAAGTTACAACATGGCCGAGAACTGGAGCCAGGCCCCTCGCCTGCCGATCTCTGACGGCGCAAGTGCGTTCCTGCCTCGAGGGGCGTTTCCAAATTAATACAGGTAGACACTCACGGTTCAGACTCTTTCCTTCCCCTCCCCCTCCTCTGCTCTTGCTCTAACGGGTGAATTTGGCAGCCCCGGGCACCTGACAGCGGATACCCCGGCCCCAGCCAGCCAGGACAGTAGCCGGGCGGTTGCCGCTGTCCGAGATATCTACACATCTGTGTTTCCCTTAAAAAGCCACGGGAGGTGTCTGGCCAGGAAGGGGAAGGAGATGGCCAGCCTGAGGCCCTTGTCTGGGCCACTCGGATCCAATGAGATGAAAATCAAAGCGGCCAGGCTGCTGGCAGGTCTTGAGTTAATAGCCCCTAAGAAGGGCAGTCGTCATATTTATATCCATAAAACCGGTCAACTAAAGAAATCCTATAGCAACATACATCCCAAACCTTTTCTCAAAATTCTTATTTAGCTTTTTTCTTTTTTCACTAAAAATGACTTCTGCCTTTCCCAGAAAGTATGGCCTCTTTGTCTTCTGATACTCTAAACACATCATCAAAGACAATTATTAATGTCACGTGAGCATAAAGGGCGATTTATAAACCGGAAATGCGTTCTCTGGGAGCCAGCTTCGGAATGACTCCGTGGATAAGCGCTGTCAGTTTCGCTGGCGAAGCCCCAGGATAACGCGGTGCCTGACTCAGGCGTGCGCGTCCTGGGCCTCGCCCGTCGCGGGACGCCGTCGCGGAAGAGAGCGGCGTGGCCAGGGTGCGGGGGGGGGGGGGGGGAGGGGGGTGGTCAGCCGGCCGCCTTGCTCAGGCCTGACCGGGCGGAGGGACCGTCAGGGAGGCCAGGGAACGTGCGAAGCACACGGCCTATTTCTGAGGCCTGTTGGTTGCGGACCACCAGAAACAATGGCAGGATCAGACGGAAGAAACGCGTCGCAACGGGCTCACATTCCGCGAGCCACGTGGCTTTACGAACGCACCTCCGTCCCGGGCTTGGGGGCAGGCCAAGTTCATCACGTCCGGGGCATTTTCCCAGCACCACCCACCGCAGAGGGGTCTTCGCCTACTGCGCCCGGCACAGGTCTCCTGCCATTCGGAACCCACCCAGCAACAACAGGTGCAGACAGACGTTTTTTCCTCCCGTGCCAGGAAGGGACGCTTTATTCCAGTTCCCTCAAAACTTGGAAGTTGTTATGAAAAATGTTACAAAAGGACTACAGGACAGAGTCGGGAAAAAATGCTACACCGTTCTAGAGGATGCCGCCTTGCGGCCCCGTGCGGATGATCCGCAGACCCCGTCCCCGCAGCCCCGCGCGGGCGGAACCCACAAACGTCGTAAGCCGGCCGCTTGCCCGTGACCATCCGGCGAAGCTGCTTTGCTGCGGGGGAGTCTTCGGTGCGGAGGGTTTCCTCGGCCTCCGGGATCCCACTTTCCGGCCAAGCACAAACGGCCGTTTGTAGTTTTACTGCCTCTACAAGGGGGCGGTTAAGTCAGGAGTCCCAGGACGTTTTGCTTTCTGCCAAGCGATCTGGCCAAAAACAACGGAGTCCTGTTGAGTCTTAAAGAAGAGGTCTGACGAGAGGCGAGCACTGGAAGCAGAAGCTTCGCGGTGACTGTGGCCGGGGGTCAGCTCCGTTTCTGACACAGATTCATCGAGAAAGGAAGCACAAGCTGCGGGCTTCGGCTCCCATGGGTCGGCCCCCCAGCCGCATTTCCGCCCCGCAGCTCCCGCCGTCCACACTGCCCGCTCCTGGGCTACATCCTGCACAGCTTCAGCGGAAAGTTCTCGGTGATGAGGTGATCGGGGTGGAGAAGCACAACGATGTTAACCTCAAATTCTGAGAAAAGAAAGAACGGGCGTCACACTCACCTGCCCCCGCAGCAGAGGCCACACACCCACCGCCTGGCTCTGAAGGTGAGGGGCGCACAGGCAGCCCTGGGGGCTTCTGTGCCCGCCACCCGCGACGGTCACCCTCAGCTTCCAGGGGAACTGGGGAGGACTCTCTCTAGGGGAATTTGTCTTCTCTCCTCGGAACAGGAAGAGGTCAGCTTTTCAACCACACTTTCCTCATCCTCTGTCCTTACCAGAGAGAATCTTCTAGAATCCATTCTGCTCATTCATAGTCTTGCTTTTTTTTTTTTTTTTTTCCTTCCAACAGTTCTTCATGGAAGAACCGACTGGGAACTGGCCAGCTGTGTGGGTCCCTGTCTCCCGCCCCAAATGAGAGACTGCGGTTTCACTGTTGTTCTTTGCAGGAGGGGTTAATTCACCCCAGACGCCGGTTCAAAGATCGGTCTCTCGTTGACCACAGCAAAAGCGGTGTGTGTGAGCGGGGAGCTCCGTGCCAAGAGGCCAGGGCCAAGCACCAAGGCAACTCGGCTGGGGAAGGGGCTCTGCAGTCACCTCACCCAAGGCCCTCGTGGCTGGAGTCCTGAGGATAGTGTCCCCGAGGGTGTCTGTCTGCCTTCCGGGGGGGCAGGGGGGGGCCCTGGCAGGAGCTGTGGGCCAGCAGCGCCCCCGTCTCTCCTCATGGTGACGATCGCCACGGCACTCGAACGGCCTGCTGGGACTCTGGTGGCCATCGTCTTCCCCCATCCCCCCGCCCCCCTGCCGTCCTCCCTGGAGGGGGCACGGCGTGGCTGGACGCCCGGCAGGCCAGGAAGGCCCAGGTCAGGGAGCTGGTGCTGCCTCTCCTTACGGCAGAGAACACGGGGCAGAACAGCCATTCCGCCCAGGCTCCGGGGCCCTGAGCCGGTCCCCGCGGGAGGACCCGGGCCCGACGGAGCACTGGGTCACGTGTGGTCAGCACCAGCAAAGCTGAAGGGGGCGCACGCAGGTACCGCTGGACACTTGGGACGTACGGCTCGCTCCCACCTCCCAGCCAGACGCCCGGAGCCTCACCTCAGCCGGGCCCATGGACGGCAACTCCAGGGCCCACGGGAGCTGCGGGGCCCAGCCATCAGGCCCTCCCTCTGCTGCGTGCGCTCCCGACCAGCCGTGTCCGGCGGCCTGTGAGCCCCACCAAGTCCCTACCGGTGTCCGGGAGCCTGTCAGCCCCAAACCACACGAAATTGATGATCAGGTCTGAAGAGCATTACTGCTGTCCCGGCTGAAGGACTGAGGGCGTGATTTATATGGAAGAATCGCAGGCTCGCATGACATGTTACATGGACACTTTCTAAATCTGATAGAAACAGCATGCAAAAAGTTAAGTGCTTAAAATACAGCACAGAAGAACAAAAATGTTTAGAGCTCTTGAAGTTTATGTAGAAAAACCAAGTGAGAAAGCAACAGATAAGCTCCTCCTCCTGGCTTAAAATCAAAGTATGCTGAAGTAAAACACGGCCTTTAGGACGCCGTGGGCAGCGTGCCGGGGGCCTGACGCTGGTCGCCAGGGGGGCACCTGCGGGGGGAAGCGGGCAGCGGAGGGCGCTCGCTCTGCACTCCAGCCCCTGGCGCCCTGCCCTCTCTGCTGTGGGCACACACCAGCTATTCGATAATAATCACACACATGTTTTGTGAGAAAAGTCACAGCAGCGGGGCACCTGGGTGGCTCAGTCTGTTGGGCGTCCAACTTGGGCTCAGGTCATGATCTCACGGTTCGTGGGTTCGAGCCCCGCATCGGGCTCCGTGCTGACAGCTCAGAGCCTGGAGCCTGCTTTGGACTCTGTGTCTCCCTCTCTCTCTGCTCCTGCCCTGCTCATGCTCAGTCTCTTTCTCTCTCTCTCTCACTAATGAGTAAACGTTAAAAAAACATTTTTTTTTTAATTAGAAAAAATAAGTCACAGCAGCTTAGCTCGGGTCAGATCTGACTCCACGCTGTCTTTAGCAGACGTCGCCGTCCTTGTACGTGTTTGGCAAACAGTGGAGTCTGGCGCCCTCTGCTCCTGCCGCGGGTGTCCTGACCCCACGACGTGCTTGTTATGATGTCACATGGCAGGTAAAAGCACTCAAGGGGCTTCACAAATATTCATCACGGAAAATGACCAAGACGCCGCCAGCTGGTGGAAGGCAGCAGCCTTCACGGTGATCACACTGACGGTCACTTCCGAGTCTCCCCCAAACGCCAGCCTATCAGAGGAGCCTGCCTGACCTCCTCACGCACACGGCGGGCTTGCTCCCCGCTGTGCCAGTTTCCTTCTCGAACCCACGGTCCCTGCCCCACGGCGACAGGGCCACGCTGTCTCCCCGTGGAGGGCCGGCGCCGCTCACGTGTACGGTCAGGGCTGGCACGGCAGCCTCTCGGGGAGCTCCTGCCGAGTGCCCGGAGGACTGGGTGCTCTGGGCCGAGCCCGCCCCAAGCAGACCCGTGTGGGTCTGGGCCTCAGGCACTCGGCGGCCCTTCTGCGGGCCCCGCCTTCACGGGAGAACCCCGGCAGGCCCGGGGCAGGGAGCCAGCGCGCTTACCCACTTTGAAGTTGGTGGTCTCCAGCGTAGGGCAGGTGAACAGCCGGGGGAAGACCATGTATATGGGGACAGACAGGCTCCGGCAAACATCTCCGTCGGCGATCTGAATGTTCTGAATCTCCGTGGCGTCTCGGGCATATCCTTCGGCACACCCTGGGGGAGGCGGGCCGCCGAGCGGTCAGGACACAGCGGGTGTCCAAACGGGCCGAGCGACAGACCCCGGGGACTCCGTGAGCACCTGTGTCACCCCGCTCACCCAGCGCGGCCGTCTGCCCCACACGACTCGAGCTGCCTCCCTCCGCGTGGCGCCTTCTCACACGGACGCGTCCGGGAAGCGGGAGGCGCGCCCTTCCGCCCGCTGCCCCCTCGGCACGCCGGCCGCAGGGCCCTTACCGCACGTCTCCACGCGGACCAGCTGCAGCTCTATGCTCTTGATGGCGGCCTCCGAGCTCTCGACCAGCAGCTCGCCCGTCAGCGGCTGCGTGATGACACAGCTGGTTGAGCTGAGATGGCCCCTGATGAGAAACTTGGGGAGCAGGGCTCTCTACGACGAACAGAAGCAAGACGTCAGGGACGAAGGTGCCAAGGGAGATCACTCCACAGTCAGTCACTCGGTGCAGATAAAAACCGAACACAAAGCTGGGTGATTTTCGTAAAACCCACGGTCGAGTCAGCTAACAGACTGAATTACTCAACAGCTGCCCGCAGACACCAGGCGTCCACACGGCCCGCACAGAATGGCCAGCTCCCTCGGAGCTGCCCCGATCGCCTAGATCAGATCTGGAAAGCTCCTTCTTGCCAAGCAACACGACCTAAAAACGCCCGAGGAAGTTGCCAAGAGCGTGTAAGGGCCACGGGCAACCGGTCACACATACACCCAAAAGGTTTAAAAAAAATAATCAACAATTATTGGGGCCTGGGTGGCTCAGTCGGTTAAGCGTTGGACTTCGGCGTAGGCCACGATCTCAGGGTTTGTGAGTTTGAGCCCCGTGTCGGGCTCTGTGCTGACAGCTCGGAGCCTGGAGCCTGCCTCAGATTGTCTCCCTCTCTCTCTGTCCCTCCCCTGCTCATGCTGTCTCTCCCTAAAATAAACATTAAAAAAAAAAAAATGCTATGCTCCCGATTATGCAATTTTGAAACGCGAAGGCACTTATTTCAAGGAAATTTAAAAAATTTTTCACATTTAGTTTTATTTTTTATTTATTTACTGTTTTTTTAAGTAGGCTTCATTCCCAGTGCAGAGCCCAATGCGGGGCCTGAACTCATGACCATGAGATCAAGACCTGAGCTGAGATCAAGAGCCAGACACTCAAACAACTAAGCCACCCAGGCACCCCTCAAGGGCATTTAAAGAAAACAATTGTCATCAATGCTTGACTAAACCTTTTGGATGCTTCCTCTGTAGACCTAAGAACCTGGTCACAGGTGGATGATGATTTCTTGTGGGAAGTGGATATAAACAGAGGTAGCTGTTCTAGAAGCCTTCACCTCGCTGGTCCCAGTTACTAAAGTGGAGTTTGGAGCACTGCTGTCTCACAGAAACAAAATGCAGCCAAAATGGGAACCACCTATGTAATTTAAAATTTCCTAGTAGCTATATTTTAAGGAGTAAAAGGAAACAGCTAAAATCAACCAAAAGGTCCAAACTCTCCCTTCCACATATAATCAATATTAAAAATTACATTTAGGGGCACCTGGGTGGCTTGGTCGGTTAAGCGTCCGACTTTGGCTCAGGTCATGATCTCACGGTCTGTGAGTTCGAGCCCTGTGTCGAGCTCTGTGCTGACAGCTCGGAGCCTGGAGCCTGCTTCGGATTCTGTGTCTCCCTCTCTCTCTGACCCTCCCCTGTTCATGCTCTCTCTCTGTCTCAAAAATAAATAAACGTTAAAAAAAAAATTTTTTTTTTTTTAAATTACATTTATATTCTCTTTCTTTTTGAAATCCAGTCAGGACCTGACACCCAGAGCTCATCTCAGTTCAGACTAGCCACACCTCAGGGGCCAGCAGTGGCCGTGACTGGTCTCCCCTGTCAGGCAGCGCCGGAACTGGGGTGCAGGGACCCGCACCTGCTGGCCCCAAGGGCAGAGAGCTCTAAAAAAAGACTTGATTCAAGACAAAGTTCTAAAAATAACTACAGAGAGGCTATTTGTTCCAAAAACTAAAAAGCAGTCGCAGTCTGCATTAAAATTCTTTCAGGCAACTGGCAAAAAAGAAAAGCTCTCAACGCCCAGCTAAAGATTCTGACTAATAATTCACTTTACCCCTCCTCCCGGGGACATGACGTTGGCATAAACAAACAAACAAAAAAACAAGCTACACAGAGAAAGACCAGCCCGGTGAAGTGTTTCTGTGAATAAAAGCGCACGGACAGTGAAGCTCCCGGCTCAGGGAACCACGTCCTGCGGTTAGAAGACAGAGCTCTGCACACGCGTGCTCCCAGCGGGCCCTGGGCAGCCCTGAGGTCAGAGGTGGGGCCCACCCGGGGAAGGGGCAGTCGGGGTGGGGCAGCCACAGGGATGGCGGAACTGGCCATGGGCGGCCTCTGGGGTCAGCGTGTCCCCCCTCGAGGGGGACTTCCCACCCAGGACGCTCCCAGAGCAGGCTGGGCGAGCATCCCCATTTACGGCCACAATGCAGGACGACAAGGCTCTGACTCCAGAAGACAAGCCACCTGCACACCTTCAAAGAGAGCCCACAGGGCCGAATGCCCCTCCCCTGCAGCAGGGCTCCTCAGGTAGAGTGTGCGTGTGTAACCACAAGGACAGATTATCATTTGGGCTGAGGACAGAGAGTCTGGTTAACAAGGCCACACACGTTTGATCCTCGTTTATATAAACATAAGCTGACACCCAAAAACCGATAGACACTTGAGGAAAATAAAAGCAAGAAAAAGAGGCCGACGCCAGCAAACAGGATCACCAGGAAGAGAGATGAAGGGCCGTGTGTCTGCAGGAAGAGGCGCTATCTTGCGAGAGGAACTGCTTGGAGATGAATCACACTGCTGTTGAAGCAAACGTTTCTTTTATTATTATTTTTTTTTATTATTATTTTTAACATTTATTTATTTTTGAGACGGAGAGCGACAGAGCATGAACAGGGGAGGGTCAGAGAGAGAGGGAGACACAGAATCCGAAGCAGGCTCCAGGCTCCGAGCTGTCAGCAGAGAGCCTGATACAGGGCTTGAACTCACAGACCGTGAGATCATGACCTGAGCTGAAGTAGGACGCTCAACCGACTGAGCCACCCAGGCGCCCGAAGCAAACGTTTCAATAGCTGGGCTCCACACCAACCAAAGAGCAAATCAGTGAGCTGGAAGACCGAGCCAAGGACTCTGCTGGGACGCGTCTAAGAGACACCGAGAGATGGTCACAGAGCTGAAGGAAAGACAGCAGGCACACTGACTAAGGAAACATCAAAATCCAGGCAAGGGCTTAGACGTTCCACAATGCTAAGGATGGGGAGATACTGGAAGTTTTCAGGACTGGGTAAGGAAGAGGGAGGAGACACAGATGAGCTCGCACAAATTTGGGGATCAGGTCATCATCAGAATCACGAGGCACCAGAACACCAGGCAGCTACTTCCCAAGTTCTAAGGGCAAATGAAATTAGAGCCAGAGTCTTCGACCTGGACAAACTAGGGTTCCAGTGTCTGGTGTCTGTTAGACACTCAAGGATGTAAGTTCACTCCTCGCCCTTTCTGAAAGAATGACTCTAGGATGTACTCCAGCAACACAGAAAATAAACTGAAGACACACGAGAATGGGAGAGGAAGCAACAGGCAGCGATGACCACGGTGACACCTCCAGTGAAGCAGTGACAGTTAAATCCTGCCTGTGATAGTTCAGGCAACTATGAGAAATGGCTTCTAAGCCAACAGAGGCTTAATTAACACTGAGAAAAATGAGACAGACAAACCTGACCTTAGATTTCAGACTATTTCAACAAACAAGGGTGTGGTAGGAGGAAAATGCGAGAATGTTATAAACCTTCCAGCAGAAGGTTCTTGTTCTCCGTGTTGTTACTGAAACGCATGATTGTCTCTGCATGTTTGAACATTTGGGGATAACTGTTAGGAAAACAGAAACAGGATGTTAGAGAAAAAAGGAGCAAGTAACAGTACGCTAACAGAAAAAAAAACCCTTGCGACCTTAATCAATTAGACCAAGGCCAGGCAAAAAGAGAAACATTAAGGTACACATTAAGGTACCATTAAGGTACACGCAGGACACGATGGAAGGAACAAAACAAACTCGTTCAAAGGATCTGGCTGGGTGCTCTTTACAAGACGCTCTTGGATCTACTCAGCCCCCTCCCCTCTCCCGTTCTGTCACCTGGTTCTGTATTGTTTAGATTCCTAAGAAACACAAACCAGTTAAGAGCATGAGCGCCAACTGGGACACTACTGGGTAGTTCTCGGGCTGAACAGCCGAGGCCGGGGAGGGACCAGGGCAGTGAGATCCGGGCCGCGGCCGCAGCCTCAGCCCGTCACTACCACCTGCACTCCCTGCACGTGTCCAGTCATGTTCAAATCCCTGTGAGAGTACAAGCCAACCAGGCCATGGGGGTCCTGTCCCCTCCAGATGGTAAAGGGACTTTCTGAGAGGCACCTGAGGACGCACCCCTGCCACCTCAGGGAGGCCAATAACCGCTCCTGTGCCCCAGGCCTCCCAGACTTGCCTTTAACCCAGATGACAGGGTCCGGACAGCAGAATGCGGGACGACAGCAGGGAAGAAGAGCCAGGCCCTTGGACAAGAGACCAGGTGGCCAGCTAAGAAGTGAGGGGTGCGGGGGTGGTCGGGACTCAGGGAAAAGGGGCTCTGACCGCAGCACAATAGAACCGGGAGGAGAGGGGGGGACCATGGTGGGCATACAGGCTCCCGGAGCAGCCTCTGAAAAGCATTCTTCTTCCAAGTAGTTACCGAGTTTAAAAAGAAATCAAACCAGGGGCGCCTGAGTGGCTCAGTCAGTTAAGCGGCCGACTTCAGCTCAGGTCATGATCTCACAGTCTGTGAGTTCGAGCCCCTAGTCGGGCTCCGTGCTGATAGCTTGGAGCCTGGAGCCCTGCTTTGGATTCTGTCTTTCTCTGCCCCTCCCCCCACTCACATTCACGCACGCACACACACACACACACACACTCTCTAATACAAATAAACATTAAAAAAAAAAAAAAGAAGTCAAATGAAAAATCCAGGCTATTTTGGGTACAGAGATAATCAGAACGTTACTCTTGCTGATGACCTCATACCCAAAGAAGGAACCCTTGGTCAACGGTCTGTCTGCGGGGTCCAGTCACCAAGAAAACATCTCTGGCTTTCAAGTGGGAAGTGCACGTACCTCTCGGACGTTCTGCAAGGTTTCGGGAGTGATAGTGAAGTCCACAGGGCTCGGGGTCAGCTTCCCCTTCTGAGGCTAAAACAGGAGGTAAAACCAACATCAGCTGCTTGAAGGCCCAGGGTTCCATGGGTCCAACTTCCCTTTCCGTTTTTAAACAGACGAAAGGCAGCAGAATGGATCGGGGGGCGGGGGGGTGGGGAGCTGGCAGTGCGAGGCAGCTCACCTGGGTTCTACAAACACAGCTCTGCCGAAAGACAGTGTTGTGCTCTTTGTCACATTTCTTCATCCCCTGTGACTCAGTTTCCTCATCTGTAAAATGAGGGACCACTTTCTTAACCTATCAGGTCCCTTTCAGGTCCGGGAATTAAAAATCAGACCTAAGAACCAAGGGTAGTATTATTGGAAGGTATTCACGTTAAAGCTCTTAGAATAAGAGCTGACACCAAGTACCTCTGATGTGCTACTGACTGAGCGTGACGAGCCTATGGGGTGCTGTTACGGTCACTAGCCCCACTTCACAGACAAGGACAGCGAGGCACAGAGAACTCAGATGGTCTCAAGTGGCAGAACCGAGATTCAAACCCGGGTGGTCTGGCTCCAAGGCCGGCACTGTGAGCCACCCAGCCGTCCAAATGTCCACCGGGAGGGTCACTCCCATTAAATAATCATAAATGTTGCCATCGTCAGCCAAGCACGGTCACCTCCACGTCACACAGCTGCGGAACCCATCGGCACTGCCGAGCTTCATGAGGGCCTGCCTGGCGGATTCCGCTCCGGCGCTGGGATCCAAAGGCCACTGACACCCAGATGCCAGGAGCCAAAATGCCAAGTTTACTCATTTACCAAAGGCGTATTCTACACAATATTCTTATTAATAGGTTCATGAACATAGTCTTCAGTGGATATATTCTTCCTCACGGCATTTAAAGGAGTATTTAACTTGTCGACTAGAGATCACAGCATGGTTTTATCCTTCTCATGAAATAGTTCGTAAAAAAGAACAGGATTATTTTTGTAATTTTTTTTAAGATTTTATTTTTAAGATTTTAAGCCCCAACATGGGGCTTGAACTCACAACCCTGAGATCAAGAGCTGCACGTTCCAGCAACTGTGCAAGCCAGGCACCCCAAGAACGGGGTTCTTTTTTTATTATTAGTTTTTTAATGTTTATTTATTTTTGAGAGAGACAGAGAGGTAGAGCATGAGCAGGGGCGGGGCAGAGAGAGAGGGAGACACAGAACCCGAAGCAGGCTCCAGGCTCCGACCTGTCAGCACGGAGCCCGACGTGGGGCTTGAACCCACGAGCGGTGAGATCATGACCTGAGCCAAAGTCGGACGCTTAACCAACTGAGCCACAAGGCGCCCCCAAAAACACGGTCCTTGAAGGCTGGGTGTTGGTAAGCTGCCAGGAGCAGGGAGGAAGCCCCACACGGCCCTGCCACTGGTGCCCGCCCTGAGCTGACCTCTGACAGGGCCCTACGGTCACGAGCAGGCTGGGGGTCAGGGGTCAGGGAAGACCTGGCCTGGAGTGTGGCTCTGGGCAGGGAGCTGAATTTGGGTTTATTCTCCTTCACAAAGCTGGAGGTTCTTTTTGTTAAAGACATAAAAAGGGTATATGTCTCTTTTACGGAATAATCCACATTAAAGAAAAAAAACTTTTTTTTGCTTCCATGTGAAGACCTTTGATACAAAAAAGGAAAATACCTAAATCACATGACTTCCAAAAAAAGAATAATATATTTTTAATATTTTATATAATATATTATCACTAAAAGACACTTAAACAATGATTATTAAAAATTTAATAAGGGGTTAATGATAAATGTTAGACGTCCTAAAAAAAAAAATCACAAAAACGTTGGAAATAAAGGACATCGGTGATTTTGCCAATCTTCTGCACGAGAGATTTAAGTCTTACATTTTTATGTAACCACTACTAAAAGACATCCATGGACATTTCATAACAGTACAAAAGAAATACAATTGCAAATTTTCCACAAAAGCAACGTGCGTCCCCGTGGAGCTCTGTAGAAGCCCCCATTTACTAAGGCACGTGGCAGGGACCACGGGAAACGTGTGGGGTCCCCAGGACGCGGCGCCTTGCGCAATTACCTACGAACGGAAGCGAGTCAGGGAAAGCTAGTGGCTTCTGCGTCTGTCCGGTTTGGTGCCATCTTGACACGGCCCGCAGCCCCACAGAACCCGTTCGCTCACGGAGCACACGCACGGGTCTCACCCGGCCCGGTGAGGCCCTCAGAAGCGGTGTTCCCGGGTCAGCCCGGGGACGGCCCAGGCAGACGTGCGCCGACACGTCCAGACCCCGTTCACCTGGGCACCTCCAGGAACCCCAGTTTGGCCACCTCCGTCTCCAAACTGCTCAGGATCAAATGAAAGGCAGATGCGCTACAATCTGAGTCTAGGCGGCCATTCAAGGGGGGAGCTAGGCTAGCGCTGGCCTAGAGAAAGCAGGAGCCGGCCCTGACCTGGAGGTGTGAGCACACAGCCCAGGGAAGGGAAGGACGACACGGCCTGCAGAGAGGCCCGGGAGACAAGGGAATCCAATGCTGTGGACATCCGTCACACGTGTCACACCTAGGGCGGACAGGGCCAGTCACCGTGAGGCTCTGCACGATGACCAAGGAACAGCACAGATGGGCGGCGGACTCTACCTTGAATTCACCCGGAATCGCCAACAGCCACAGGGGAGAGGGATCCAGTTCCCTCAGTCGGCACGTGAAAGGAAATTTTAAAGAATATGTTGTAAAAAAATTTTTTAAATGAATAAATAAATAAAATAAAGAATATGTTGTCACTGCAAAATAGTAACAGAAGGTCCTGGGAGAGGGGCGCCTGGGTGGCTCAGTCAGTTAAATGTCTGCCATTGGCTCAGGCTGTGATCTCACGGTTTGTGGGTTCGAGCCCCGTGTTGGGCTCTGTGCTGACAGCTCAGAGCCCAGAGCCTGCTTCGGATTCTGTGTCTCCCTCTCTCTCTCTGCCCCTCCCCCACCCATGGTCTATGTCTCTCAAAAATGAATAAAACATTTAAAAAAAAATGTATTAAAAAAAAAAAAAAAAAGAAAGTGTTGGGAGAAGCGACCCACCCTGACCCCGAAGGTCCCTGTGTGCTCTCGCTGGGCGTGCCAACAAGGTAAGGTCCTGACCATCCCTTGTCTGAGGCGGGCCATTGCTCTGGGTTGTGTGGCCGTCATGACCTTGAGAAAGGAAGAGATGCGTCCCTCGGAAACAGGCCTGCTGCTCGCTATGACAGAGGTGGGCCCCCTGCCCGCTGTTTCTCAGCAGAGGCACGGCCCCCTGGAGGGTTCTGATCCTGCCAGGAGACACCAGCGTCCCTGTCTCCAAGCCAGGAGTCTCTTCCCCAGCAGCCATGACACAGCACCAGGCTAACTTCTTGGCCTACAAACGGGGGAAAAGACCAGACCCTACGGAAGAGTCCCATCATGACGCGCAGAGCCCCGAACACAGCTTACAGCGGAGTGAACGATGAATTCGCAAGTCTTCGTCACGTCCTTGGCCAACAGAGACCGCCTCATGTCACAACGCAGGGTATACTGGAAGGCGAAATCAGACAAGAAAATGCCGTTTTAGTGTGGTCTGCTTCCACCTTGGAACTTTATCCAAAGACCAAGAAAGCCAACTTTCAGGGAAACGTGGTCCAACTACTGTGTTATATGAACCTAATATACATAACTGGGGGAGCCAGTGCTCAAAGTAAAGGCATTTCTATAAAAAGACCAAAAGCAAAGACACACTTTCGGGTGATGCCGTGGCCGCCCCATAGTTGACCCGCTGGTGCAAAGGCACAGAGTCTCACCTATAAGAGGCAGAGAGTGGAAAGAATGTGCACCTGGAAGCAAAAGCCGCTTTAAATCCAGCTGTCTGTCTTAGCGTGTGAACCCTGACAAATAAGACAACCCGTCTGAGCTTTAAAGAGGAGGCATCTCTTTAAAATGGGGATATTAGTACCTGCCTGCAGCAAGGGCCGAATGAGATAATGTGTGACACCCACTTAGTACAGGGTCTGGCAGGCACATAGCAGCTCTTAGTAAAGTGGCAGCTATTTTGTCCCGAGGATTAGAAAACACACAGGAAGGACAAGAAGCCCCAGGACAGCGTCTGGCATTTCACGAACCGCCCCTGAGAAGCAAGCTGCCTGTGGCACCGTGTGCACAGCACGGCGCCGGGTGACGGAACAAGATGGGAGTCGGACCCTGCACCCAGGAGTTCCGGCTTTAGCGAAGAGAGGACTCTGCGGTGACGGTGCTCAAGGTCTAAGACTCCAGGGCTCCCCAAAACTAGCTCTCCACATTTCAATTAACTGTTTTAAGGTCTATTTATTTTTATTTATTTATTTTTTTAATGTTTATTTATTTTTGAGACAGAGAGAGACAGAGCATGAACAGGGGAGGGTCAGAGAGAGAGGGAGACACAGAATCTGAAACAGGCTCCGGGCTCCGAGCTGTCAGCACAGAGCCCAATGCGGGGCTCGAACCCACAGACCGCGAGATCATGACCTGGGCTGAAGTCGGATGCTCAACCAACTGAGCCACCCAGGCGCCCCAGGTCTATTTATTTTTGAGAGAGACAGAGAGACAGGGTGTGAGCGGGGAAGGAGCAGAGAGAGAGAGGGAGACACAGAATCCGAAGGAGGCTCCAGGCTCCAAGCCGCCAGCAGAGCCCGATGCGGGGCTCGAACCCACAAACCGTGAGATCATGATCTGGGGCGAAGCCGGACGCTTAACCGACTGAGCCACCCAGGCACCCCTAGCTCTCCATATTTTAACCTTAAGAAGTAATAAAGAAGGGGAAATCTTTTAAAACGTTTCTTTTGGAAAAGCCGACCATATGCAAAAGTAAAGAGAAGAGTATAAAGACGCCCCACGTATCCAGGGGTCGATGCATGGCCGATCTTAACTATTCTCCCTCTCAGCCGTTCCCCATCTGCCAATACACAGACATACCCTGAGTGCAAGGTGACGGGGACGGGTAAGGCAGGTGGCATCACGCTAGCTTTTAACCCGTGTTCGGTTTCTCTGCTGTGCCTGGGGTGTTTTTCTGAACCAGCCACTGCTCGTGTACCTCCTGCAAGACAGGCCCGGTTCTACCCAAGGGAGAGCGGGCCCCTCTGCAGGGCCGGTCCCTGAGCTAAGAGCTCTGACCTGGGACCGTTTCTTCACATGGTTCTTGTCTGTGGGTTGACACACTGGTAACAAAAATCTATAGCATGATCACTGTCTTCATGCTAATCTAAAAAAAAAAAATCACATAACCCACATTGAAGAAAGTCAGCTACTGTTTTAATCATCCAGGAAAAACTTTAGAATTATGTTCAAAATATTTTATATAACTGGGACTACATGCATGGTTGAATCAAGAAGCTACATTATTATGAACGACCTGTCCACATTATACAAGGAGTTGCTATATATTTAAGGTGTTACTGGGATATTAAAACATTTTTAAAAATTTGTTTATTTCGGGAGAGAGAGAACATGAGCAGGGGAAGGGCAGAGAGAGGGAGAGAATCCTAAGCAGGCTCCACATTGTCAGTGCAGAGCCTGACACAGGGCTCAAACTCAAGAACTGTAAGATCATGGCCCAAGCAGAGACCAAGAGTTGGACGCTTAACCGACTGAGCCACCCAGGCACCCCTAAAACATTTTTCTAAAGAAACATCCCTTGTCTACAAAGACCTTTATATATATAAAGATCTACAAAGATCTATATCTATATCTGTATCTATATATCTTTTTTTTTTAATTTTTTTCTTAATGTTTTTATTTATTTTTGAGACAGAGAGAGGCAGAGCATGAGCAGGGAAGGGGCAGAGTGAGAGGGAGACACAGAATCGGAAGCAGGCTCCAGGCTCTGAGCCATCAGCACAGAGCTCGATATGGGGCTCGAACTCACAGACTGTGAGATCATGACCTGAGCCGATGTCGGACGCTCAACTGACTGAGCCACCCAGGCGCCTCTCTGTATCTATATACCTATATATAAAGATCTTTGTAGACAAGGGATGTATATATACGTGTACACACACACACACACACACACACACACACACACACACACATTCTCTTTTGAGATTTCAATCTGGTCTCCCCAGCCAGACAAGCTCAGTGAGGCCTGGTACTGTTAGATCTGTATACGTGTGTGTGCACACAACATGTGTGTATGTGTGTAGTCTGTGTGTATGCACACACGTGTTTTGTCTTTCTCCTACACAGCCCACACGCTGTCTAGCATGGGCGACATTTTGTTTGGACCTGCCTGGTCTCTTGCATTCTTTTCCCAGTGGGAACTTCCCCTTCCTCATTTTTAGTCTCAGGGCTTTGGCAGAGCTGACCTCCCATCAGCCTCCTGGAAGTGACCGGTAAGCCAGGCCTGCTACGGGGACTGTCGGAAACAACTCTTTCTGCTGGGGTGCCAATCCAGTAGATCGTACGCCAGCCACACGCTAGCAGCCAGCTCTGCCGTGGCCAGGGAAGAACCCAGCTGAGAATGAGGCCTGCACAGAAGACAACGGAGCCGGAGACACAACTGGCCTCCCGCACTTCTGGGTCTATGATCTGATACCTTTTTTAGGCGAAGTCAGCTTGAACTGGATTTCCATCACTCGCAAAGGAGTGAGAACAAGTGGCATCAACTTCTGGCCACGGAATGTTTTTAAGTATGGAGGCAATAATTCGTAACATGGGGCAGATGCTAACAAGCGAGGGTGGGGAGAAAGGCGGAGAAGAGGAACATGCTGATTTTTGTTCCAGGAATTATGTTAATTCTTTCACATGCACCATCTCAGTTAATTCTAACAACTCCAATAGAACTGTTAGGATAAGGCAAGGACGGCTACCAATACCTCATTTATATTCAATCATTCAACAAATACGGACTGGGACCATTCCGTGTGCCAGGCACTGAGCTAACTAAGCACTTCATGCCAAGACCTCATTAATCCCCTAGGAGGAGGTCATGAAGGCTGTTCGGGGTCACAGAGGTGGGATATGAATTTACACCTGCTGGCTGCCAAAACCCACGCTCTGAATCTTTACACAACACACAACTCAAGCCCAGATCTGTCTGCTGCAAAGCCCTCGACCTTTTTGCTTTATCGCGCTCTTGCCCAATCGTGAAGAAATGGTCCAGGTGGTAGGAGTTTCCGCAGGTCAGAGGGGGTCAGGACGGTCAGACTGAGCAGGGCTCCAGAAGGAGGTGCAAGATTGGATCTTCTATGACCGTCAGTAAACACAGAGCCAACAGGAAGAAGAAAGAAGACTGCCAATAGATTTGAAGCAGACTCCCAGAAAGGATATTCTGAACTATGACAAAGAATGACTAGCATCTGGATAAACTAATTTTGAATTGCGATTTCAGACATGTTAGTACTGCTCTATGCTGTGTTATTATAGGACAAAACGTTGTTAGTATGGCCACATGAGTGGAACAAACATAATAAAACTTGCCTACGATTTACATAACTTTTAAAAGAAAAGGCGCACCAAGGACAACTAGGGAAAGCGGGCAGATTCTCGTATGCATGATCTCATCATGAAGGTGAGAACAGGCCTGAGAAGAAGACGGGCAAACACCGCTGAGCCTCCGTCTAAGGAGTCACAAGGAAACCCAGACCCTGCAAGCTGGGAATTTAACACTGGCTGCATCTTAAACCCTTTATTCTGTCTTATGGTTTTTACTGTTTTTACAATATGTCACTACAACACAATTCAAATTATAAGCGTAAAATGTCTTTGTGCCCACGTCATTCAAGAAAGAGGATGTTACTAGGTTTAATAACACTTTCTATCTAGTTTAACACCACCTTCTATCCAAAGTAAACCGCCCATGAATCTGCAGAGTAAGCGTGGTAAGCGATGGTGCAAAGGCCAGCCCTGTGACCACAAGTGGTTACCGTGGACTCTGGGAGGCACTTGCTCTGCTAATAAAACAAGAAGGCTAGCAAAAGACCCATCTAGAAACCGAATGACTGAATCAACCGATCAGTGAAAAGCAGATTTAAAAAACCCATAATCCTAGTTTCGCCCAAGAAGTATATTTTCAAGGGGCACCTGGCTGGCTCAGTCGGTGGAGCGTGTGATTCTTGGTCTCAGGGTTTTGAGTTTGAGCCCCACTGTGGGCTCTGCACTGCTTGGGATTCTTTCTTTCTCTCTGCCCCCTCCCCACGCACTCTCTCATGCTCTCTCTCTCTCTCTCTCAAAAATAAATAAACATTTTAAAAAATAAATTAAATTGGGGAGCCTAGGTGGCTCAGTAGGTTGAGCGTCCGTCCGACTTTGGCCCAGGTCATGATCTCGCAGTTCACGAGTTCAAGCCCCGCATCAGGCTCTGTGCTGACAGCTCAGAGCCAGGAGCCTGCTTCGGATTCTGGGTCTCCCTCTCTCTCTGCCCCTCCCCTGCTTATGTTCTCTCTCTCTCTCTCTCTCTCTCTCTCAAAAATAAACATTAAAAAAAAGTTTTTTAATGAATTAAATAAAATCTTTTTTTTTAAAGTGTATTTTCTCAAAAGAAGCAATGACAAATTTGAATATGAATTGGGAATGAGATGGTATTTGAGAATTCCTGTTAATTTTGACAAGTGTGAACATGTCAACTGTGATTCTGTAGGAGAATGTCCCTCTTTTCCAGAGATGGACATTGAAGTGCCTCTAGATGAAGTGTCGAGATTCTGTAACTAACTTTGAAATGATTCAGGAAGCATAAATACAGATGAAACAAAGGTGGCAAAATTCTAATGAATGTTGAATCTAGGTGATAAGCTCTTATAAATCTAAGGTTAGGATAAGAAGAAATCTCCTCATCTTTAGAAATCTGTGAGATATTTGGGGAGGTAGAGAATTCCAGGTTGTAGCATTCTGAAGTTAACCCTCCAGGGGTAAGATCTTAGGGCCAAAATAAAGGTTGGGTCGGGAGAGTATACACCTTACTAAAAGAATTCACCACATGTTAGCCCTCTAACGGCATTTTAAAGAATTTCCAACTTACATCCAGCTATGCAGGACATAAGTACACAAGTTTTTATGTACAGTTGACTCTTACGAACAATGGGGAGTTAGGGGAACCAGTCCAAAAACCCAGGTGTAACTTGTGACTTCCCAAAACCATCACTACTGAGAGCCTACTGTTGACCAAAAGCCTGAGTGATAACATTAACAGTGGATTAACACATATTTTGTTAGGTTATATGTATCATATACTATATTCTTACAATAAGGTAAGCTAGAGAAAAGAAAATGTTATTAGGAAACTCAAGGAAGAGAAAACACATTTATAGCACTGGACTGTATGTACTGACAAAAATATCCGCAAGTAAGTGGACCCGCACGGTTCAAACCCATGCCGTTCAAGGGTCAACTGTAGGTCCACATGCCCTTCCTGGCAACATCTGGAAAAGAATGAAATTTCCAATATGATTTTTTAAGGTTTTATTATCATTTTTTTAATATTCTAGTTATTTCTGAGAGACAGAGTGCAAGCAGGGGAGGGGCAGAGAGAGAAGGAGACACAGGATCCGAAGCAGCCTCCGGGCTCCGAGCTGTTAGCACAGGGCTCAACACTGGGGCTCAAACCCACGAACCATGAGATCATGACCTGAGCCGAAGATGGATGCTTAACCCACTGAGCCACCCAGGCATCCTGAAAGATTTTATTTTTTTAAGTAATCTCTTCACCCAACGTAGGGCTTGAATCCACAACCCCGAGATCAAGAGTCACATGTTCCACCAACTAAGCCAGCCAGGCGGCCCTCCAATTTGATTTCAAACAATTAATCTTTTAACAAAAACAAAGAACATAGGAGGAAGTAACAAGAAGTATGCCACTGAAACTTGAACACTATTCTATTCGGTTTCTAATGAACATATGCTTATGTTATTAAATAAACAGGATTAAAGAGCTACCATGTCAGGAAAGTGCGGTGATGCTGATTCTGGAAAGAGAATAAATATGATTTCCAAATAAACGTTTGAGATGGTCTCACTCTTGCTAAAAAGGCATTTTGCATTTATGGTCTTATACGGTGAAAGTGCTCCCAGCCTAGAAAGCTGGCCAGAGGACTCACGTCTATGCAGGCAGGTTCCTTCCAATCTAGACGCTTCCCCACTGTTACAAGTACTTCCTACGGGCCTGTCCAAAGCCTTCAGTATACAGACTGCCTGAAACAGGTGCACCAATAACAAAGGATTAGATACAGTTTTTCTTTGTAGAAAGATACTCCGTGCAGCACAGTACGGCCAGGCTGCACGTGGTTCTGGTCTGCCCATCTTTTAAGCACTTCATGGAACTCACACGTAGACAGACCATCAGTTAAAACTCTCAGGAGTGTTTTGAGGAACCGCATTTTTAAAGTGTTGCATTTTTAAAGTGTTACATTTGAGGCAGGGGAACGGGGACTTACCAAGACCGAATTGTCGGCTAAAACTCAATAAATCAAAAAACTTCCCAACTTGCTGCCCTCTTGCACGTACGTAAGACAAGATGGTTTTGTCTCATCCAGCAAGGGGAACCCTGCAGAGCTGGTATCACAAAAGTACCTTTCTTTCCACGGAATAAAGGAAAGGCTCTCTCGCTCGCTCCCTCGCTCTGAGTCATGACTCCAAACTGTGCCTGACACAATAGTGGCTGTGAAAGGCATCCTGAGCTGGCGGAGGTAGACAGGAAGTCATAAATTCACTTCCCCTCATTTACAAGGTTTGTTCAATCAAGAATACAAGCCTATGTTAGAGTAGTAGCCTTTGGATATCTAACAAAGAGATATTTATACGTAGAAAATAGGCAATTAGTGCGGGTGCCAGAGAGACGTGAGGGCGTATCTATCACCAAACAATAAAAGCACCCCTCGCACGGTGTCCATGCGGCCTGAGTGGGGGCCAAAAGAAACAACGGAGTTTTTTCAAAGAAGCCGTGTAGCACGGGTCCTCTGGGATGTCTGTCAAAACTAACAGCCGCACACAAACTGTGTTCTGCAAAGCAAAATGAGAAATCAAAATAGGATACACACAGGAGGTCTCGGCAACAACTGCAACATCAACTTCTTGGGTCTGTCTGTTAACTTTCAGTGAAAGAGACACGGAGCCGTTTTGCAGAGGAACAGCCGTGAAGGTGGCCCCACAGCGTCAGGAAGCGCTCACCTGAATGTTGACAAACACGCCGTGGTAAGTCTCGTACAGAACTTTGTTGCCCTTCACGTGCAGGGGAAACTCAAAAGGAATTTCTGTTTTGCCGCTGGGAAACTTTCCTGGCTTCACCATTTCGATGGTGCTATTGATAATCTGGATAGGCTGTAAAGAAAAAAACAACAACTCCATCTATCAACACGCACTTCTAGATGTACTTCCAAATTACCGTGTCCGTTAATGATCTCCTGAGAGCCGCGAGCCACGAGCCCTTGGGTGCCCCCCTCCCGGTGTCCTGGGCCGCACAGCTCTGTATCTGCAGGTGAGCACACAGTTGGCTCAAGTCTCTGGCACAACAATGGTTCATTCACGGTACCGGATGCTTCGATGCTTGGGGCACATCTGAAGCGGTATTTCCTCTCCTCTCCCCAAAAAGCTCAGTCAACTATCCTATCAACCCTCCTGACTGGCACTCTGACCTTCAGAATGAAGAAGCAGGTGCAGCACAGTCAGGATGAGCGGCCAGGAGGGCCGCCACCTGAACCGGGGCTTCTCACGCCTCGGACACCAGACACCAGCCTCCCGGGAGCCTGCCCACCGCCCGCCCGCCGTGTGCGGAGGGAGCGGGCCCGCCCGGCCTCAGCCCTGCGTGCCTCTGCATCACACTGGGAACCTGCCTGAAGGCAGCCATCACACCGTAGTTAACGTGTTCCAAGCCCTGGGTTAGCATCACTCAGAAGATCTCCGACTTCTGAAGTGAGTCTCGAAGTGCTGCTGGAGGAAAGCAGGGAGACCGCGGAAGAGGGTGCGAAGGCCGGAATCTGAACGCGGGCAACAAGAGCCCTTCTCTCCTCTCACCTCCTTCCCTCTCAACACTGAGAGTTAACATGTCCTTCAGGAAACGGAAACTATAAGTACGGAAAAAGAGTTGATATTCCGGAACACAGACCCCTACCCAAAATGACAAAAAGGAAAGAAGGGCCACTGCCCTACCTGCGTCTTATCTGAATATCAAGTAACAGTTTTGTTTTGGGAAGGTGAGTGCCAGAGCCAAAGGCACAACGTCTCAGAAGGGCTCTGGTCTCTTGAAAGGCTGAATTTAGACCACTTATAGTTTTCCTCGTCCTATCTTCTAGGAATCAAAACAGACTTTCAATCGCAGGAGATATTCAGAATCAAAATATCGGAGTATTTTTTTCAGTTTGATGAGTAAGTATTAAAAGTATGGGCACATGAAAAGATGTTCAGCGTCGCTCCTTATCAGGGAAATACAAATCAAAACCACACTCAGGTATCACCTCACGCCAGTCAGAGTGGCCAAAATGAGCAAATCAGGAGACTATAGATGCTGGAGAGGATGTGGAGAAACGGGAACCCTCTTGCACTGTTGGTGGGAATGCAAATTGGTGCAGCCGCTCTGGAAAGCAGTGTGGAGGTTCCTCAGAAAATTAAAAATAGACCTACCCTATGACCCAGCAATAGCACTGCTAGGAATTTATCCAAGGGATACAGGAGCACTGATGCATAGGGGCACTTGTACCCCAATGTTCATAGCAGCACTCTCAACAATAGCCAAATTATGGAAAGAGCCTAAATGTCCATCAACTGATGAATGGATAAAGAAATTGTGGTTTATATACACAATGGAATATTACGTGGCAATGAGAAAAAATGAAATATGGCCTTTCGTAGCAACGTGGATGGAACTGGAGAGTGTGATGCTAAGTGAAATAAGCCATACAGAGAAAGACAGATACCATATGGTTTCACTCTTATGTGGATCCTGAGAAACTTCACAGGAACCCATGGGGGAGGGGAAGGAAAAAAAAAAAAAGAGGTTAGAATGGGAGAGAGCCAAAGCATAAGAGACTTAAAAACTGAGAACAAACTGAGGGTTGATGGGGGGTGGGAGGGAGGAGAGGGTGGGTGATGGGTATTGAGGAGGGCACCTTTTGGGATGAGCACTGGGTGTTGTATGGAAACCAATTTGTCAATAAATTTCATAAAAAAAAAAAAAAAAAAAAAAAAAAAGTATGACTATCACTGTACCTTACAAAACAACGACAGGTAACAACAATAAAGCCAAAAAGCAAGCAAAAAACCCCACAATTGCGCGGATAATGAACTAAAAAGAGATGTGCAACCTGAGCATTCTTACCTTCACAGAATTATAGAAAGCTTCGAACACACCCACGCTCTTGGCGCTGAGCTGGAGGTTCACACTTCCTTCCACTGTCAGAGACACTCCCTGGTGCTGGATTGAATCCTTGCCAGATATGACCACCACGCCCGAGAGGACTTCCTAGGAAACCAGAGACAGCCACCAAATTAACGTTCCTTTGCATTCACCTTATTAGCCAAAATAGGTCTCCTTAAGGATTTGTTCAAAGATGCAGACATTCACTGAGCACTTATCACAGACCAGAGGCCTGGATGCTGGCATGGAGAAGGCACAGCCTCGGGTGGGGGCGCCGGACGGCCACGGACAACTACATGGACAATTAGCTGGGTGCACACTGCTGGGGAGCATGAGGTGGGGAGCGGGCGAGGCATCTCATGCGATCGCCCCCTTCCAGACACATCCGCACTCCCAGCTGGGGGAATCCCAACAAATGTCTGATTTCAAAAGGGCAAAGACAAGGGCCTGAGGCAAATGGCAGATTCACAATCATGTTACACATGAGCACGCATAATGACTTCTTCAGAAAGAATACGATCAAGTAAGACCCTTTTCTTTGGGTTCTTTCCCGACTATGCTAAAACGACTACACATTTTCAAACGCGTAATTTAACACAACTCCTTGTTAAATGGCGCTCTCTCTGCCCAGGAAGCCTCACTGAGGGGGGGTCTTGAGCCTGTCTACACAACACGTGAGTGCAACCCAGCCTTTCACTACAGGTCTTCCCCAGTCTCTCCACGTCCAGGTTCACTCTGTAGACATTCGAGCCCAGAATTCTCTGGATCATAAATCATTTGAGAACGATTTCACAACAGATCGTGTATTCATTTGCCTGAAGATAATTACTGAGCAACAGAATATGGACATTATACTCTCGGCTGGATGGCAGTTTCTTCCTGTTGCCATTGAACTCGACAGTCTCAATTTGCTATGGGGGTTTTGGGTGGAAAAGGAAGTTGAGATTAAATAGCATCCACCCGAGCGGAAAGAGAATCCACAATAAATTCAAACAATGTGTTTCTGAAATGACCTTCAGAAACAGCATGCGTCTGTCAAGCAGTAATATGATGGCAGAAAACTGGGGGCAACAACACAAAAAAAGGAAAACAGCAAAATTAAAACGGGCCCACAGATCAAAGCATTAAAAACCATCTGTCCTATTGATGTTGAAACCTTTCCATCTCCTCTAGTCATCCAGTGAAAACCCTGTGACCAAGTTCTCATCGTATATGGAATTTGGGGAGCAGGGAATATTCTATGTCCCTTAAATATGCTAAGTATTTTGTTTTTGTTTCCTACTCCCCCATAAAAAGTACGTAGGCAAATTTAAATGAAAACGCCTCTGAAATAATTTAACTTTTAAATTTAATTAAAATTGGGGCGCCTGAGTGGCTCAGTCAGTTAAGTGTCCGACTTCAGCTCAGGTCACGATCTCACGGTCCATGAGTTCGAGCCCCGTGTCGGGCTCTGGGCTGATGGCTCAGAGCCTGGAGCCTGCTTCCGATTCTGTGTCTCTCTCTCTCTCTGACCCTCCCCCGTTCATGCTCTGTCTCTCTCTGTCTCAAAAATAAATAAACGTTAAAAAAAAAATCTTATTGGGGCGCCTGGGTGGCGCAGTCGGTTGGGCGTCCGACTTCAGCCAGGTCACGATCTCGCGGTCCGTGAGTTCGAGCCCCACGTCGGGCTCTGGGCTGATGGCTCGGAGCCTGGAGCCTGTTTCCGATTCTGTGTCTCCCTCTCTCTCTGCCCCTCCCCCGTTCATGCTCTGTCTCTCTCTGTCCCAAAGATAAATAAATTAAAAAAAAAAAAAAAAGTTGAAAAAAAATCTTATTAAATTTAATTAAAATTAATCCTACTAGTTCTTGTACAACCCATATTAAACAGAAATCTAATTTTTAGAAGTTTAAATTCACTAGTATATTTTTAAAAATCTACTTGACTAGTGTATCCAAGAAATAAAATGAGCCAAAACAATTGCATGAACTTTATCACCTAATGCAACACAGTCATGCCTGGGACAGGTCTGCTCCTATCTAATCACAACATTTTCAGTTAATCTCACAGGAGCAGGGTCTGTCTGGGCTGACCACTGGTTGGCATATTATAATCAGTAGCACCTTTCCTTCCCTAATCCCTATGGCATAAGAAGGAAAAAGAAGCAAAGTACCTTGGAAGTAAGCAGAGTAAATAATTTATGACCCAAGGGACTCTTTTGTCATTCGCTGATTTAATTCAGAAAGAACGCAGTAGAGAGAAGACAAAATTAATAAAATAGTAGATAAGTTAGGAGTTCCTATGATATACAGGTCTGTTCAATCCCTGCCAACAGAAGAAGGATATGGAATTTGTCCAAGTGTAGGGGCGCCTGGGTGGCTCAGTTGGTTAAGCATCGGGCTCCTGACTTCGGCTCAGGTCATGATCTCACGGTTAGTGGGTTTGAGCCCCCTGTCAAGCTCCGTGCTGACCGCAAGGAGCCTGCTTGAGATTCTCTCCTCTCTCTCCCCCTCCCTGACCTCATCTCTCAGCCCTCCCCCTCAATCACTTCTCTTCAATCCTCCCTCACTGGCCCCCCTGCTAGTCCTTTAGGTGCCTGTAAATTCCAACTTCAGGGCATTTGCACATGTCCTTCCCCCCCACCCCCCACCCCCCAACCTGGATGTTCCTCCTGCACACACCCACACGGCTCGTGACAAAAATCCTCTCCTTGACCAAACTCTACTCAGCTTCTCTTGAGCTCTTTTTCAACAAGGCCTCAACTTCTGGACTCCCGTGTTCAGCTCTGCAATGTTTGACTGTAGCAAGAATTCTGCTAATTGCTTTAGCCACCCCCCATATCTGATCACCCTTGCTCAGGTTCCTCACCCGGGGCCCTCGGCCCAACACATGAGACCCCGTCAACCTGGCCTGCCTTCAGCAAGAGTCCCATTAGATTGGTTTAGCCCGAATCCCCACTTGGACTCAGTCCCTGTGTCTCTTCCTCCCCACCCCCACTTCTTACCTACACCGTGCTCAGAATTGAGCCTGTTCTCTCCCCTGCGCCCACCACAGAAGCCCTCCTTGAAAAAACCTGCCCGACCATCTTTAACAAGTGTCACGGATCGTTTTTCTTCAACACTCACTCGCTCGTCTCTATGAAGTCATCATGCAAATGGCCCCATGTAGTGAGGCCCTCGCAGACCGTGCCGTCCAAAACCGCCCTCTCCCCAGCAGTCAGCCCCACCTCAGCTCCACTCTGGGGCACATGTCACCTCCTAAAACACACACAAGTACATCAAAAGATGCTCAATGTCACTCGTCATCAGGGAGGTACAAATCAGAACCACAATGAGATACCACCTCGTGCCCGTCACAATGGCTAACATTGACAACTCAGGAAACAACAGATGTTGGAGAGGATGTGGAGAAAGGGGAACCCTCTTGCACTGCTGGTGGGACTGCAAACTGGTGCAGCCGCTTTGGAAAACAGTGTGGAGGTTCCTCAAAAAATTAAAAATAGAATGACCCTATGACCCAGCAATTACACTACTAGGAATATATCCAAAGGATACAAAACTGCTGTTTCAAAGGGGGCACCTGCACTCCCATGTTTATAGCAGGGCTGTCAACAATAGCCAAATTATGGAAAAAGCCCAAATGTCCATCAACTGATGAATGGATAAAGAAGATGTGGTACATATATGTATATGCACACACTTACAATGGAATACTGCTCCGAGGTCAAAAAGAATGAAATCTTCCCATTTGCAATAATGTAGATGGAACTAGAGGGTATGACGCTAAGAGAAGTCAATCAGGCAGAGAAACACAAATACCGTAGGATTTCACTCATATGTGGAATTTAAGAAACACAACAGATGAACATAGGGGAAGGGAAGGAAAAATAAGATAAAAACAGAGAGGGAGGCAAATCATAAGAGACTCTTAAACACAGAGAACAAACAGGGGTTGCTAGACGGGAGGTGGGTGGGGGGTGGGCTAAAGGGAGCATGAGTTAAACGGGCGACAGGCATTAAGGAAGGCACCTGTTGGGACGAGCACAGGGTGTCGTATGTAAGCGACGAATCACTGGGTTCTACTCCTGAACCAGTACTACACTGTATGTTAACTAACTCGAATTTAAATCAAAAATCAATCAATTAATCAATCAATACAATACACATAAGTAATTCTCTCTTATTTATTATCTGTACTCCTGGAACATAAACTCCACAAGGGCAGAGTGATTGCAACCACGAGCCCTCGATCCATATTCATTATTCAATATTCATAAATGACCATTCACCAGGAAAAACAGTATCATCAAGCAGATGAACACTGGGAAGATGCATTTCACCATGAACTTTTTAAACTGCTTCTATAAAGGATGGGCACAAAACAGAGCTGTAAGAGCTCAGGGAAAATGACATGATGAGGCCACAGAAAGAGATAAAGGTAGAAAAAAAACTCAGAAAAGAAGTGGAAGGAAAAACCCAAAAACACCACAGAAAAGGGGGTGAAGCTGAAAAGGGCAGAAAGTACATGCAGGGCAGAAATAAGAAAATTCAAATTAAATAAAAATTTAAGAATTAAAAAGAATCACAAGAACAGTGACAAATAGGACAGACTGTGAGGAACATCCAACAGGTGCATAACGAAGTTCCCAAATAAGAAAACTGGAAGAATGGAACAGAACACATAGTCACTGATCAATTTTAAAATACTGAGAGGGAAAATGAATCAGGAATGGTCAGAAAAAGGACAAACTACAGTAAAATTATTCTAAACCGAAAAAGAAAATCCTTTAGGAGTCAGGCAGAAAGATTAAGTCACTCACAAGAGGGGAGGAAACAGACTCTCCACAGCAAGACACAAAACGAAGGTACAGCAAAATGCCTGACACAGTGCTCAAAGAACAAAGTGATCCTAGAATTTTATACCCACTTCAACAGTCACTCCAGTAGAAAAGAGTTTTAAATGTGCAGAAACAAATAAACCCCAGGGAACACTGTATGAAAATCCTCCTTGAGGAATTTACTACACTGCAGATTATATGCACCTGTGGGATGGCTAGAACAACCGTGTCAAAAAAAACCCACTTGTGGGGCACTTGGTTGGCTCAGTGGAGCGTGTGACTCTTGGTCTTGGGGTTGCAGGTTTGAGCCCCACACTGGGTGTAGAGATTCCTTAAAAATAAAATCTTTAAAAAAACAAAACAAGCATGTGAAGATTCAATCCATTCAACTCTAACGACGAGATACGCGATGATGACGGTAGAAGAATGCAAAATACCTGACAGTGTAGAAGTGACTTAAGTGACACTAGCTGGGGAAGGAAGGGAGAGACCATGCAGCAGGTGGCATAATGTCCATGGTTTTCCTGACTCTCACAGCGGGGACTTACAAACACTCCAATAAAGCCATGCTCTCCAGTATGGTATCCACTAGCCACATGTAGCTATTTAAATTCAAATTTATATAGGTTAATAACAAACAAAATTTAAAGTTCAGCCCCGCAGTCGTCCTAGCCACACGTTCAAGTGCTTAAAAGCCACTTTATGGCCGGTTGCTGCCATAACGTACAGGACATGCACATCGCTGGGGAGAGTTCTGTTAGACAGTGAGGATCTAAAGTGAACACATCAAACCATACAGCACAAACTTAACAAAGGTAGACGCCAGTAGAGTTAATGTTTGTAAATAACTAGGACCAGTTGGTAGAAGAGAAAGGAAGAAGGAAAGAGGGGATACAGTCATCTCATCATCGTTCACAAGAGGGAATTATAAATAACGTCTAAAACATAGCAGATGTGGGGCACAATAAAAAGTGGTAAGGGTAACAACTATAACAAATAAAACTCCAAAGTATTAGAAAATCAACACAAAGCAAAGAAAATAAGAGAGGAAGAAGTTTTAAAAGGTACTTAACCATCCCCTCGAGTGACAACAAAGCAGCAGTGACAGAACTAATGCCAAACATATGTCGCATTAATAAATGGGCTAAATTAACGTCTATTAAAAACAGACACACAGATTATATCTTAAAGCAAAACCCAATTTTATGGCGTATGACAGAGAAGCACCTAAAAGAAGAAGAAAGGATAAGCAAAGGACTGTGAGGCAAAAGCGAAGAAATCAATCACGGGCCGTAATCTTCACATCAGACAAGGGTGAGTTCAGAGAAGGAAGGGCTGAAGCGGAAGGGCGCTGTACCACCCGAGGCAGTGCCACTCACAGCGACGACCTGTGGCAGTACTCGCTGCAGATCAAATAACACAGCATCGCAACGCAGTGCAAGAACCACAGGGAAACAAGGACAAATTGAGGGAAACACGTTAGTTGTGGGAGGTGTTCATTTACCCCCTTGGCTCATGACAGATAAAAGGACAAAGAGAAGAAAGGCTATAAAGGACCCCCATTACATGTCAATGAGGTACATGTGGAACTCTACCCCCTGGAAACTGAGATACACACTTAATATCCGTGGTTCCTTCACAAAAATCGACCAAGCTGGTCCATAAGTAAGTTCAACAGTTGTTTTTTCGGGGGGGGGGGGAGAAAGCAAATGACTATCAAGAAAAAAAAAAAAAAAGCACAAATTTCCAAAATAAGAGGGAAGTATCAGAGATACAGAGGTTATTAAAAGAATAATAGGAGAACACATTATTCAACTGCATGTAAGTAAATCTGAAAAGTTGATAAAGTCAATTATCATTCTAGAAAATACAATTAACCTAAACAAAGGAGCCATGAAACCGAATCAATCACCTTAGAAAAAGTACAGAAAGGTATAAATAAACCCCTGCTCAAAGCGCCAGGCCCAGAGAAATTCATAGACCACTCCCAAAATATATGAAAAGCAGAAATTTCCAATATTAAACTACTCCCAAACAGATAAAAGGTATATAAAATATTAGCAAATATAATCCAGGAGCAACTTAAAGGAATATCACATCATAATCAAGTGGGATTTAGTCCAGGAATGGATAGCTCGATTATTGAGAAAAATTATTAATACAGCACATTAATAGCTCTCCAGAGAAAAACACAGTCGTCTCCATAGATGCACAAAAGTCACTTGCTAAAATCTAATACCCGTCCTCGATAAAATTCTTCGTAACATTAGAAGGATACTTCCTTAACATGACAAAATATATCTACTTTCCCCAAAAGCCAGCCTCAGCGTTGATGGGAAATGAGATACACTGCCTTTAAATCAAGAATAAAACAAAGATCAGGGCACCTGGGCGGCTCAGTCGGTTAAGCGACCGACTTCAGCTCAGGTCATGATCTCATGGGTTCGTGAGTTCAAGCCCCACGTCAGGCTCTGTGCAGACAGCTCGGAGCCTGGAGCCTACTTCAGATTCTGTGTCTCCCTCTCTCTCTGACCCTCCCCCTAAAATATTCTCATACTCTCTCTCTCTAAAATATTTAAAAAATTTTAAAAAAGAATAAAAGATGAACACTGTCACCACTCTTATTGTACTACAAGTACTAGTTAACATAATGAAACTAGACAAATAGTATGAAAATTGAAAAGTAGAAAGTAAAATGGTCATTATCTGCAGATAGTATGATTACATGCCTAAAAGAACCCAAGAGAATTCACTGAAAATTATCAACATGAAGAAAATTTCAGGAAGACAGTTGGGTAGAAAATTAATGTAGAGAAATTAATAAGGCATCCTGTACAAAACAACCACCAATGAGAAGACATGGCTGGAAGTAAAGACTTTATTTCCAAAAGCAACAAAAAGTTAAAATATTATATGGGAAGCTTTTTTTTTTTAATGTTAATTTATTTTTGAGAGAGTCAGAGAAAGAGCGTGAGTGGGGGAAGGGCAAAGAGAGCGAGACACAGAACTTGAACTCATGAACTGTGAGATAATGACCTGGGCCGAAGTCAGATGCTTAACTGAGCCATCCAGTTGGGCCACCCAGGTGCCCCCAAAAGTTAAAACGTTATAAATTAACTTAACGGGAAATGTCCAAAACACAGATAAGACAAAAACTTACAACAGCTGAGGGCACAAAATAAATGAAAAGCCATACCATACTTATGAACACGAAGTTTTAACACCCTAAGTGTGTCTACTTTCCCAAAGTTAAGTCTATAAAGGCAACAGAATCCTAAAGAAAACAATTCTCTTTTGGGGGGGGTTGGTGGGGTGAGACAGACCAGACAAGCTGATTCAAAAATTCTTTTTTTTTAAAGCTTATTTATTTATTTTGAGAGTGAGAGAGAGAGACAGAGAGAGAGAGAGAGAGAGAGAGAATGTGCATGCAAGTGGGAGTGAGGCAGAGAGAGGGAGAGAGAATCCCAAGCAGGCTACACGCCAAAGGCACAGAGCCTGACACAGGACTCTATCCCATGAACCATGATCATGACCTGAGCCAAAACCAAGAGTCAGAAGCCCAACCAACTGAGCCACCCAGGTGCTGCTGATTTGAAGATTCTTATGGAATAGTCAATAAATGTTGAAAAGAAGGAGACTAGCCCCATGGGATGTCACATCGCCACAATTATTCACAACGTGAGGTGCAAGGCATGTACTGGCTGAAAGGTCAAAGGAAGGAAATAGACGAGTCCAGAAATAGACCCAGATAGTAGGGGAATTTAACAGATAATAAAGGTAAGCGTTTTAAATCCAGAGGAAAAGATGGAAAAGTCACTAAATGATACTGGAAAACTGGCCTCAGAACTGGAAAAAAAATTAAGCTGGAGCCATACTGTAAACCTTTGTTCACAGAAAAGTTCACAACGCATCAAAGACTTAAATGTAAAAACAGAAACCACCAAAATGTTGGAAGAAACCATCCAGGATGATTTTTATCATATCAAAGCGGGGAAGGCCTTTCTAAGAATGACTCAAAATCCTGAATAAATATGACTACAGATACAACCTAAAGTTTGTTTCATAAAAGTGATGATGAGCAAATCATTTACATAAATGATAAACCTGGGAAATAATGCAACTCCATGTAAAAGGCAAAGGGCTGATGATTTCTCTAATACTTTAAGAACTCCTAAAAAATAAATGGAAAAGATAAACAACTCAACAGAAAAATTAAAATATGGGCAAACGATGGGACACCTGGGTGGCCCAGTCGGTTAAGTGTCTGACTTTGGGTCAGATCAGGATCTCGCAGTTCGTGGGTTCAAACCCTGCATCGGGCTCTGGAGCCTGCTTCAGATTCTATGTCTCCCTCTCTCTCTGCCCCTCCCCCACTCGCACTCTGTCTCTCATTCTCTCTCTCAAAAATAAACAAACATCAAAAAATATTTTAAATATGGGCAAATTATAGGAACAAAGAGTTCACAGGAAAAGAAGGCAATCTATTCCACACCCATGAAAATACACTCAATCTCAACAGTAACAGGAGAAATAATAAAACTATCCTAAGTGCCATTTTCCACCATTTTCCATCAGATTACTAAAGATCAAAATATTTTCCACCATTTTCCATCAGATTACTAAAGATCAAAATATTTTATTGTGTTGTGTTAAGGGAGGCAGCAATGGGTACTCTCAGATGTTGGGGTGGGTGGAGTCTGGAGTACCATGACCTCATAAGGAACATCTGGCAATACCAAAGACATTTCACTAACACCCGGGCTGGCAATTGCTAGCTAGGAATTTTCCTGAGATATACCAGCACAGGTGAAGTGACTCAGGAACACGGTTACTCACTACAACACTGTTTGTAATAACAAGAGGCTGTAAACAACCTAAATTCCAACAATAGGAAAATGGTGGCTTTCCCCTTAACAATACAATACCTTGGAAATCATTCACATTAGTATATACATGGTTATTATTTTTTTTAAGGATGCATATTGCACCATTATGAAAAAAAAGGGGGGAGAGAAAGGCCGTATGTATGATTTACTTATATATGCATAAAATCTCTTTGGTAGGAATCACAAGAAACAGATAGCTTTTGGTTGCCCCATGGAGAGGACCTTGATGGATGGTGAGGGGTAGATGCATCCATCCTGGAACTCATGAATTTTAAACCATGTGAATTGATTAACTATTAACGTAATAAATCAATTTTAAAGTAAGATCAATCCTAGAATGGGTGGCCTCTGGACCTAAATGTACCAAGACTCTAAGTTCTTTAAATTCTGATAACCTGCTCGCCTTGGGAAAAGATCTGAAGACTGTATGCTAGAAAGTCACAGCTGGATTATCTCTTGCTTTGGACTTGAACACAACTGCCAGAGACGCAAAGGCCTCTTACTTGATGCCTCAACCATTCTCTCTCCAGTATCTTTCCGTTCTGATGGTCCCAGAGGAGCCGGCACTGTTCCCAAGAGTCCTCTGTGTATCCAAACAAGTCCCTCCTTCCTAATGCTGCAGCACTACTCAGAACCACCCTGGGATTCTCACACCACATTTGGTCTAGAGATCTTGCACATCGATAATGGGCTGTCCTTTCATTTACCAACGAGAGAATCAAATGCACAGCAAAACCGTAAGGTAAATCGGCGAGCCAGGTGGGAAAACGCAAGTTAGACAATTAATCGTGAAGACAATTGCTGAAACACTACTCTTTCTTAGTAGCACTCAAAGACCCACTGTTTGGAAAACAGAAATCAGAAACATTAGGGAGATTTCAATTTGTGAGGTACCCCCATTTCCACTATTCTGTATCACAACTGTTTTCCATCTTGTCTGAAAAGCAGAAGAATCACCAGATAGGTCACCACATAGTCAGTAATGGCCAGTATCATGTGGTGTTTACTGTAGTTCTAGAAAGGAGAATTTAAGAGACTGTATCGTCTCCGATCTGTCATTAAAACCTATAATGCTACTTAACCCCATTTATAGGTGAAATGAAAGATTATGTCCACACAAAAATCTGTACGCAAATGTTTCTAGTAGCTTTATTCCAATCACCCAAATGTCCTTCACCAGGTGGATGGCTGAACAAACAGTGGTACGTCTATACCTGGGAAGACACCTCAGCAATAAAAAGGAACAAACTATTGATACAACAATTTGAATGAATCTCAAAGGCATTATGCTACACGATAAGGCCAGATTCAAAAGGCTACATATCGTGTCATCAAAATTAGGCCACTTACAAGATATTCTGGAACAGGGCAACCATAGGGGACTGAAACGGACCAGAGTTTGCCAGTGGCTGGGGTGGGGGTGGGGGGGGGGAGAGGGGGGAGAAGAGGTTGACTACAGAGGACACAGGGAGTTTCAGGGAGTGACAGAACTGTTCCAGGTCTTTTTTTTTTTTTTTTTTTTTTTTTTTGAGAGAGAGAGAAAGAGAGCACACGCATGCAACCCAGGAGAGAGGCAGAGAGAGAGAGGGAGAGAGAATCCCAAGCAGGCTTCACATGGTCAGCACGGAGCCTGACGTGGGGCTTGATCCCACGAACCATGAGATCATGACCTGAGCTGAAATCAAGAGTTGGACACTCAACCAACTGAGCCACCCAGGTGTCCTTGCTCCAGATCTTGACTGTGGTGGCGGTTACCGTCTCAAAAGAACTCTTCGCTGAAGAGTGATCTATTGTATGTGATAACCTCAATTAAGAAACCCACAGAGATCATTAAGTAGAGACGGAAATACAGCCATACTACTTTCTCTCGTTTTTTTTTTTAATATATGAAATTTATTGTCAAATTGGTTTCCATACAACACCCAGTGGTCATCCCAAAAGATGCCCTCTTCAATACATACTACTTTCTCGACAACAGAGTCACAGTCTGAAAGTGATTAATATTTAAAGATTTTTTAAAATATTTATTTATTGGGGCGCCTGGGTGGCGCAGTCGGTTAAGCGTCCGACTTCAGCCAGGTCACGATCTCGCGGTCCGTGAGTTCGAGCCCCGCGTCGGGCTCTGGGCTGATGGCTCAGAGCCTGGAGCCTGTTTCCGATTCTGTGTCTCCCTCTCTCTCTGCCCCTTCCCCGTTCATGCTCTGTCTCTCTCTGTCCCAAAAATAAATAAACGTTGAAAAAAAAATTTTTTTAATCTTAAAAAAAAAAAAATTTATTTATTGAGAGAGAACATGAGCAGGGGAGGGGCAGAGAGAGAAGGAGAGAGAGAATCCCAAGCAGACCCTGCAGTGTCAGCACAGAGCCCAATGCAGGGCTCGAACTCACAAACCACGAGACCATGACCTGAGCCAAAATCAAGAGTCAGACGCTTAACCAGCTGAGCCACCAAGGCACCCCTGAAAGTGATTAATATTTAAGTAAAAATCGATGAAAATCAATCGGTTCACTGACAACAGAACGGTAACAAAATACTGAGATACTAACTTGTTTGGCTTACATTCACACATGTATTGCCAAAATAGCAGAAATAATATCATTATGTATTGAACAAACATTTTTGGTATGCCTTCTAGGAGTCAGACACTGTTCCAGGTACCAGGGACAGGGCAGGGGACAAAAGAGACAAAGTCCCTCTCTCAAGGCTTGCATTTTAGTATCGCATCCTGATGCTGTACTGCTACGGTGAAAGACAGCAGGTTTCTTCCGTACTTCTAGGTATAGAAGTACAGGTGTAGATACTAAGTAAAATGGGCCGACAAACTCATGGCAGTTGTCCGAGGGAGACACCTCTGCAATTTCCAGTTCCCAAACTTTCTTGAGTCTGGAAAAGAAATCTGAGCCACTGAGTAAAAGTTCCGGAAGGGGCAAAATAAGATTGCCGACACTAGTCACAAAAAGTGAAACCTTTTCGAGTCTTCAGGACAGGAGTGTCACCTTAGAATCCCGGTGAGCTGTGTGGTTTCAGGGGTTGGATACTACGTATTAGCAGAGTGATGACTTGGTTTCAGATTTCAAGAACAGTACAACTCACGGAAACTTGGGAACACTGACATTTGTCTGCAACTACTGGCGTAAGGGAACATAAAGACTCCAGGCTACAAACCAAGAGCTTCAGAGAGCTCCCGTCACAGAAGGCTGGGAGCTGGCCTGATGATATGCCAAAGTAATGACCGAGGAATACAGCGAGCTGGCCAAAGAAAACGCTTTGAACAGCCAGCCCGCTTACATAATGAACTCCAACAAGCCACCAAACTGAATCCCAGGCAGAGGGAACTCTCATAGGAATGAGAACAGTACATCAACAACGTACACATCAACAGTGTAGCATCAACAGTGTAGCATCAGTCCAAGGCAGAGGCAGAGCCCAGGCCCGGGAGCAGAGGGCGAGAGGTGAGGGGAGCAGGGCCCACAGGCGGGAGCGGGGCCAGAGAGCCCGGGGCCGACCGATCGCGCTTCCCAACGCAGCAGCAGCCTCTGCTCCAGGCGGCCCAGTGGCTCCCGGGCACCCTGCCCAAAGAGACTGTAGGACCCTGCCACGGCGGGAGGCTGCGAGTGTCACGTGCTAATTCTTGGGCGCTTACGGGGCAGTGAAGGAGGGGGACAGGGAATGTTACTTCTCATCTGATACCCCTTCCTCTTCCTTAAATTTTCTCAGCAAGGGGAAACAGATTTTTTTAAATTTACAAAATAGAACTTTTTTTGAAAGATCTAAAACGCATGGCCAAATTAACACCACTAGATCTTTTGTCAATTAAAAAAAAAAGTGGCTTTTTTTTTTCCTGATTATTATTGAAGGGAGGAATTTCTGTCCATCTATCCCTTACTTTTCCACTGATGGGACTTCTGTTCCTTTCCTAAAGATGATGACTCGGGTTTTAGAGTAATGGTCTTAAACGATCTTTTCTGAGAAGCAGAGGAAGGGCCGATTTTTGGCTGACATCATGCCAGGTGTGTGACAGAAAACCATAAGCATAGAAAAGCACGTCAGCATAGAGGGCGGGGTGCTGGGGATGAACGGAGCCCAGCCATCATTAGAAAGCCCGTGTGCCAATGTCACACACCGTGAGAACCTGCCCGACAGCCAGGAGGACAGCTGGTGGGAGCCCACAGTTTCTCAGAGGCAAGCCCTTTCTGAGCATCAGCATCCGGGGTCAGGAGAGCATGACCAGGTTCAGGTTCCCAGCAAGAATCAAAGGCTCTACTGACAATCTCACACCGCTCTTCCCACGGCAAGCTTAATCACCCACCGGTAAGGAGAACAACGGTGAAGGTGGCCAGACCCCACCGGCTTCTGCTGGGACTACTGGCCCAAGAACCCCAGGTGAGCGGGTTGTCGAGGAGGAAACTGGCAGAAGACTCACCAGCAAGGGTGGGTCTGGAATCTCGTGTAGAGTAGGAGGCTACCTCTTTTAATTATTATTATTCTTTAAATACTCCAGTGAACGAAAGCAAAATGCTTTAAGCCTGGTTGCACCCACTGCATTATATGTGAAAGTTAATAGAGCTTTCAAGTTCTGGCATAAGACAAAATAAAATGGGATGATACGAAACTTCAACTTTGTTGGCTGTGGCCAGTCATTGCATCATACAACCAGTACTTTTCAAGCTGCGAAACGCTGAGCCCCAGGCCTATGCAGACGCCTCAGCAGCCACTTTGGGATCTGAGGATGAGTCAGGGAAGCCAGGGGAAACCTCCTCAAAGGGAAAAGCTCTGATTTTATATGCTTATAAAACATAGACTTACAAAAATTGGTATGTTAGAGTTCTATATAAGATTTCATTTAACATAAGAGGTTCAAGGCTTAAATTTGGGTGGGGGGGGGGGAATCTTCATTCTAAACGATGTTGTTCATTTTCTTGAGCTGTTTATAAGGAAACACTCCCTTTAGTTTTGGGGATGAAAGGGGATATATATCTTCCATCACCTCAAGAAAGGCACCGTTGCTCTGAGCCTGAATTTTCTTCTACCTACGAGTAAGAAAGTAGACTTGGTTCTCTTCAATAAGGACAACAGAAGACCAACGCAGTCTTTTTAAGAGCTGCTCACCATAAAACTGTCCGGAAAGTGTTGTGTGCAGGTAGGGGACACTAATTGAAACTGAAAGGAATTCTTCACTTCACAAAAGTCTTTTACAAAAATTGGATCTTTACCCGTCTGTGGAAAGCATCTGAAAGGACCCAGAACCCCACAGCCGGAGAGCAACAATGCCCAACACACCAGAGCCCAGCACCCTGCATCTCTAGCCACACGTGGGAATCACAGTGGCTCACAAACACGCACCGCGTGACCTACGTCTCCTTCAACCATCCATCTAGACAGGGCCAAGTTCATTTCTGAGCTTCAGAACACTGTCCTTTTCTTGCTGGCACGAGACCCTCAGTTGCTAATTTGTTAATAATGCTCTTCGGAAACTTCCAAGGCTTTGTGCGCTCATGGGGAGGGGAAACAGGTCAGCCCACCCACCCAGTGGCTCACAAGGGACTGTTTTCTGAATGAAAGAGCTGAAGCCCAGAAAACTAACAGGGGGTGGGGGTGAGGCCATTGATTTGTCTACTAAAAGAATTGCATTTTTGTGTAACAACTACTTGATTTAGGGGGAAAAAAAACCCCAAATGAGATGAAGAGATATTCAGAGCTGGGGGGATAAAAACTCCCGCGGTGTAGCTGAAATGAAAGTGGGAGGCAAACGGAAAACAGACTTCAACTTACAGCTTTTCTAGAACATGCCTATGCTCGGCGGGCAGAGGACAAGCAGGGTGGGCAGAGGTGCAGAAGAGTGATGGAAGTAGGAGGAGAGCCAGGGCCAGAGAGTCGGTCCGGCTCAAAGCTGAGGGGCTGAGCGGCCCCTGGTTCACAGGTGCAAGAGGACCGAGAGCGGGGAGGTAAGGGAGACATAGCAGGGACCGTCCATCCGTAGGGTTAGCTGAACCTGAAGTCTGGAGAACAGCCCAGCAGGGCTCTGCTGACTCGGGTTGGGGCAGTAGTGGGACGGAGTCAAGACGGGGGACGAGACGGGGAGAGAGGTGGCATCTCCCCCAAACCTGCCCATGCTACTGGCTCTCCAGCTGGGGGACCATCACCGCAGGAAGCAGGCAAGGCAAAGATGCAGGTCTGAGCCCACGGGGAGGGTGCGGCTGGTTCCACCAGCAAATCCAAGATGATGCAAGGCCAGGAGGTCCGAACTGGGGACCGGCATCCAGAGGAAGGCAGAGGAAACCCAACCACCCTGCTGGAGTCAGGGCGGCCTGGCCCTGCGTGCTGACACTCGTCCGGCTGCTGCCGAGTCTAGAAACCGGCACACCCAGAGCGGTCAAGCAGGCTTTCCTAATGCTCAGGTCAGTACAAAACGCGCTGTCACAAACACCAACTAGAGAACTACATGAATCATTTTACTGCACCCAGTTTTCAAACAGGCTTGGATAATTCTGAAAATGCCTCTCATGCATTACATAAGGGTTAGGTTACGATTCAGGAGACAGGCCTTTGGAGGAGGCCTCGATTATTCTAGAGGCCTATTCTGGATTCTATTCTAGAGGTTACGATTCAGGAGACAGGCCTTTGGAGGAGCATTCGATTATTCTAGAGGCCTATTCTAGATTCTATTCTAGAGACCCACTAGAATCTCTAGATTCTATTCTAGAGACCCACTCAACGTTTAGACGACAGATTCCTAAAAGGTTCAGACCTCCCCCACATGTCTTAGGATTACTCACCCCTCCTGGCTCAAAGATCTACACGTTTGTACCCTAAGTACCTGCATCAGCATTCACCAGAACTGATCATTCGTGCATCAAGAATCGTGCAGTACAAAGTACAGTAAGGGGCTCTTTTTCCATTCCATTCCAGTCCTGCAATTTTTCCTCAGAATAACAAACTGTTACATATAGGATTTTCCCTCTTTAATTTTGTAACAAGAGAGTACATGCAAGCCGGGTAAGACAAGATGGAAACCTAGCGGTTCTCACGCTACAGTAATCAGCGCACTGGGCACAAATCCCTTGTCACCGTGACCTGGCCATGCCGGAGAGCAAAGCTCTTATTTATGTTTTGCACAAGCACGTTATTTAACAGCGTCACTTTCACGAGTACATGTGCCGGGATTTTAGAACATAAAACATTCTGAATTTATAAAAACAAATGAACCGTATTTACGTTACCAAAAGATTTACTGCAAGTTTCTTTCAACCAATAAGCTTCCCCGGTGCACTGAAAACAGTAATTTACGGTGCAATGGAGTCAAACTTTTTGATCAAGAACACATCTACTGCACCGTGTGAGGAGTATACAGGGAGACCAACACTCCACTCAGATTTCAGTGCCCAAAACTGCCAGGCTCCCTATCGGGGCTGCTAGGTCACTGGCCCTCCTTCCTCCAAGTCCACGGCGGAGAGACATCTGACGATGTGAGAAGCATCTGATACAACACTTACTTGTACGCCACTTGGAAAGTGCACTAACAGCGATTCCGTGTGAACAGACATTATCGAAAAACCTCGCGATACCAACACTTACCATTTGAGCCCCTACTAAGGGTCAGAGCCTACAGTAAATGTCTTAAAACACGTCATTTAATTTTACACTAAAACTTTTGAGTAGGTATCAGCTTCCTCCTCCAGCTGAGAAAAATTAAGGCCTTAAAAATTAAGACAAGGCATACAGAAGCCCGATTTCAAATATTTCCTCTCATCAGTGTATGTCACTGAATTCTCTGAGCCTCAGTCTTCTCAGGCATAAAATGGGGGCATTCTTCAGTGTTGGTGGGGATTAAAGTTGGAATGGGCCATATTAGTATATGTTATTATAAAGCAATTTTAGTTAAGTGCTCTCATGGGATATCAGAATGTTCACTGGAAATATGGAATTAGGGAATTCTTTTCAAATCATATTACTGATGATCTTGTATCAGACATACATGGGGCTTGGGAAACACTAGTCAAATTTCTGAACTCAATGAGGATTCTCAGAGTGGAACAGCAATGCTGCTTTAAGCTCTGAGGAAGGTCTACTCCCTCTGCGCTATGTAAATTGTGACGAAGGCACAGATCAAATTTTGGACCACTTCTATTATCTTCTGTTTCTGAATTGCAGAGAAGAGAATCACGTTGATACGAATTTGGAAGTCTCCACTCCCATATTTATTTGAATCATTCTCTTAAGAATGATTGTCATAGGGGTGCCTGGGTGGCTCAGTTGGTTGATCGTCTGACCCGTAAACTCGCCTCAGGTCATGATCTCATGCTTCGTGAGACTGAGCCCTGCATCGGGCTCTGTACTGACAGTGTGGCGCCTACTTGGGATTCTCTCTCTCCTTCTCTCTCTGCCCTCTCTCCCGGCTCACGCTCACATGCATGCTCTCTCTCAAAATAAATAAATAAACATTAAAAAAAAACCATAAGAACGATAGTCCTAAAGCAAATACAAATAATGGAGAGGGTTTGCACATAGCTCTGGGGCTATGCCAAAATAAGAATCTTACCAACATCTGTCTAGAATTTATGCCTAGAGTATTATTTGTAATTACAAAGGAAAATCTATAGTATACCTATGAAACCATAGCTTTCCCTTTCTGGTCGATGCATTTAGAAAACTATTAGCTTTATGAATTTAGTTTAAAGGCTTCAACTATCGTTTAATAAAGTCTTAGGGTGCCTACTGAGTAGGCAGGTACTGACGGCCCTAGGTACATAAATGTGAACAAAACAGTATTGTAGTTAGGAAGATTCAAAGAACAAGTTAATTGCAACAAGTTTAACTGGTGCAATGATACAGGTACCTATAAAAGGTGTTGCTAATGCATTACAGGTTACTACTAAGTTACAGAAAACATGGCATGATACTAAGTCTTTTCCTGACCACCGGACCAACACCTCTGCTCCACCAAGATCTCATATTCCAGTTCAAGGCACTCTTCTCATAAGGCATTTTCTAAAATTCAAATTTGCAATTTAAGGATTATTCTAAGTCGGGGCGCCTGGGTGGCTCAGTCGGTTGAGCGTCCGACTTCGGCTCAGGTCATGATCTTGCAGTTCGTGAGTTCAAGCCCCATGTCAGGCTCTGTGCTGACAGCTTTGAGCCTGGAGCCTGTTTCCAATTCTGTGTCCCCCCCTCTCTCTGCCCCTCCCCTGCTCGTGCTCTGTCCCTCTCTGTCTCTTAAAAAATAAAAAATACAATGTTAAAAAAAAAAAAAAGAATTATTCTAAGTCTATGAGTGAGAATTGTTTTTACAACAGAATTGAAAACACACACTTCTAAACAATTCATGTGTCAGAGGAAAAACCATAGTGGAGATTGGAAGATATTGTAGTAACATCTTATTATAAAGTATGAAATGCCACAAATCACACCTCACGCGACACGATGGTAGAGTGATTTGGGGGTCTTCCCATGTCTGCAGAGTGTGAGGTTGCTGTGCCATGCAGTCTTGGTGAGGTCCTTTGGAGCCGTGTCTTCGGGCAGCGCGTAGGCAGAGCAGACTTGTGGTTGCAACTAAAGCAGTGCTTAGAGGGAAATGTCTGCATTTTTAAAAGGAGGCTCTAATTTGATATGCTAAACAGTCAAGTTAGGAACATAAAAGACAACAACAGGAAAAAGGCAGAATAAATTCAAGAAAAAGAGAGGAAATATTTGGAAAGATGATAAAGTGAAATCCCCTTTAAAAACTGCTGTGGGGGCACCTGGGTGGCTCAGTCAGTGGACCGTCCAACTCTTAGTTTTGGTTCAGGTCATGGTACCAGGGTGGTGGGATCGAGCCCTGTGTGGGGCTCTGTGCTGAGTGTGGAGCTTGCTTAAGATTCTCTCCCTCTCTCTCTCTCTCTTTTCTCACTCTCTCCCTCTCCCCTGCTCGTGCACTCTCTCTAAAAAAAAAAAGAAAAAAAATTACTGCCAAATGGGATTATCGAAGTCACTGGAAAAGCCTACAAAAAAAAGTCCAAAACCTTTTTACTGGACTCAGACTGCTTTGCAAATGTCTGGCGGTTCTTGTTCACTTTGCCTCACTGTCCATTCCTCCTGGTGGGAATGAACAAGCCCGATGGGGAGGGAGACCCCAGGCCAGTGCTTAAATTTCAAAGCTAGGTGCAAACATCACCGCCAGTGAGCTCCAGAGGGCCCTACTACTGCCCGCCCGAAATACGGATGCCCAACTCTGTGCTCATCTGCCACGGACGCTCCTATTTGAGCTCCTTCTCACCTTTCGTTTATATAGTTACCCGTCTCTCTCTCTGACCGCCAAGCCTCATGAGACCAAAGACACGGAGTGAATAAATTTGTTTAGATTAAGTAACAACTAAAAAAGGAGGAGATTGATGGGGATGTGGTGACATGAACAGGTATCCAAGACAAAGAGACACTGTTAAGCAGAAAGAACAAGTTGTGTGTGTGTGTGTGTGTGTGTGTGTGTGTGTGTGAGTGCATGCACATGCACACCTGTTACTCATAGGCAATGCCTGGACTAGTACGTGAACTGCTAGGGGATACCTCCGGGGTGCAGAGAAGGGGGGGGAGAGGAGGAAGAACTTGCTTTTCACTTAGCAGCCTTCTATAAAATGTTAAGTGGCCAACATGGCATGAATTACATTTTTATTTTTTAAACGATTCAACTGTGACTTTTTAAAATCTATCATTTTATCAATAATAGGAAAAAACTTTTTTTTTTCTAGGGAAAAACCCGACTGCCAATTTTAAACCCAAGGTAACTCAGGTTCTCTGGTATCCGCAGAATCAAAGCCATTTTCAAATGCTTTTATGATAAGTAAAATACTGAAAAGCACAGTAACAGAATCAGTACATTCTTCTGAGTAGAAGTCATAGTTTTTGTTTTTTTAATTTTTTTAACAAACCAGTGGTTTCCATGGTTTAAGGGTAGGGGAGAGGTTCTGATTTATTTTTTTATGTTTTTTTTTTAAATTTTTTTTTTTCAACGTTTATTTATTTTTGGGACAGAGAGAGACAGAGCATGAACGGGGGAGGGGCAGAGAGAGGGAGACACAGAATCAGAAACAGGCTCCAGGCTCTGAGCCATCAGCCCAGAGCCTGATGCGGGGCTCGAACTCACAGACCGCGAGATCGTGACCTGGCTGAAGTCGGACGCTCAACCGACTGCGCCACCCAGGCGCCCCTAAAAAAAAAATGTTTTAAGTTTATCTATTTATTTTGAGAAAGAGAGAGAGTGCACATGCACATGGGGGAGGGGCAGAGAGGGAGAGAGATCCCAAATAGGCTCCACACGATCAGCACAGAGCCTGAAGCAGGGCTCAAACCCACCAACTGTGAGATCACGACCTGAGCCAAAATCAAGAGTCAGATGCTTAACAGACTGAGCCACCAAGGCGCCCCTATTTTTTTATTTTAAAGTTTATTTACTTATTTTAAGAGAGAGAGAGAAGGAGGAAAAGAGCTAGAAGGGGGGCGGGCAGAAGAGGGAGAGAGAATCCCAAACTCGATCTAACAAAGAGCTGAAATCAAGAGTCAGATGCTTAACCGACTGAGCTACCCAGGTGCCCCAGAAGTCACAGTTTTTTAAATGGAAATATTATAATACTATTTATAGCACTCTTAGGAAATTAATAACAACTATTTCTACATTATAAATTCAACCATGTTGCACAAAAATAGTCACTCTTAGGGAGGCAGGATGGCAAGACTGTTGGATGGACGAAGCTAGCTGGCCTGAGCTGGAATCCAGCCTGTCACGAGTTGGGTAACCTTGGGCAACTTTCTCAACCTGCTTAGGCCTCAGTTTCCTCATCAGTAAAACGCAGTGATACGGCCTAACAAACCTATACCAGTGCTTACCAAGTACGTCTGAGTGGAACAGAAGACCGCTTTATGTGGTTACACAGGCAAACATGTTTTGCATGAATGACAATCACTTACGACCAAGGATCGGGCTAACGTAGGTGGTAGCCATGTCAAACAATGACAGTTACAGGTACTGTGCTCTGGTGACCCACTGAGGAGTCAAATCTTGAGTCACGGAATCTTTACCAACGCTGTTGAGATGTGCAGGGAAAATCGAACACTTGTATGTGATTAGTTCCCCTTGCGGCCAGTAAGAGTGGGAAAAAGAGGCCACCCCTCACACAACCATGGCCCAAACTATGCTTGAAACACGCACTGTCCACAGGCCCTGAGAGCATCAAGCAACTGGCCAGCAAGGGTCCTGCCGGCTGGAGCCTAGGAAGCCGCCATAGCAGTGCTGGCCTATTCCACCTATCCTGAATAGGTGGGTGGATCCACCTATCCTGAATCACAGATCACGGAGTCTGACATCTGAGTCACAGGCACATACGTTCAGATACATACTTTTGTTGGTTGATTAGACTGCCCAGTTTAGTAACATTTTTTCTTCCTTTGGCTTCTAAAAACATAGCAACCATCTGTTTAGGAGAAGTTACCTCGATTTTTCTCTTCTACTCACCATGTACGGTCTCCCAATGCAAGATTAAGAAACACTGCCGTAGGGAGGCACCCAAGTGGCTCAGTCAGTTAAGTGTCCGACTTCGGCTCGGGGCGTCATCCCACGGTTCGTGGGTTTGAGCCCTGTGTCATCTGTGCTGATCGTGTGGAGCCTGCTTGGGATTCTCTCTCTTTCTCTGCCCTCCCCCACATGCTAATGTACGTTCACACTCTCACAACAAAGTGAAAAAACATGTTAATTAAGTTAAAACAAATGTTAATTAAGTTAAAATGTTAATTAATGGGGCACCTGGGTGGCTCAGTCGGTTGAGCGGCCAACTTGGGCTCAGGTCATGATCTCGCGGTCTGTGAGTTCGAGTCCCGTGTCGGGCTCTGTGCTGACAGCTCAGAGCCTGGAGCCTGTTTCAGATTCTGTGTCTCCCTCTCTCTGACCCTCCCCCGTTCATGCTTTGTCTCTCTCTGTCTCAAAAATAAATAAATGTTAAAAAAAACATTTTTTAAAAAATAAATAAATAAAATGTTAATTAAATTAAAACCGCCATAAGCCAGCAACTATAGGTTCTATTCCCCATTAATGGCACTAAGGGATGCGCAGTAGTAGCTGTGCAAAGCTGACACCACCTTCAACTCCGCCACCCACGAGGCCTGGTCCTACATGTGGAAGACTTCCAGCTGGGGCAACTTCACCACTTCATTTCTTGCAGCTTTTCTAGATGCACCTTCGATTACTTGTGCCATTATTTAAAAGCCACAGAAAACATCTCAGCTGGCCCAACATCTCTGAATAGAACGTACTGACTTTTTAATGAAATGAAAATGATTAAGGCAAAATGTATATAGTCTCCTACCACTGCCTGCCCCCAATTCTTATTCTGAATTTCCAAGCCACAGAAAAGTTCCAAGAATACAAAATAGTAGGGAAACTGGAACACTCACACACAGTAGAGCAGTCCCAGTGCTTTGGAAAACAGTTTGGTGGGTCTTCAAAACGTTAAACATAAAATTACTGCATCACCCAACAATTCCACACCTCTGTGTATATGCAAGAGAAATGAAAACCTATGTTCACACAAAAACTTGTACAGGAATGTTCATAGTAGCATTCTTCATAAAAGCCAAAGTGAAAACAACCTAAATGTCCATCAACAGATGAATGGGTAAATAAAACATGGTCTATCCATGCAATGGAATATTAGTCCGCCATAAAAAGGACAAGGAACTGATTGACATATGCTACATGTATGAACGCTGAAAACATGCTAAGTGAATTAAGCCAGTCATGAAAGGCTACATGTTGTATGATTCATTTATATGAAGTTTCCACAATAGGCAAATCCATGGAGACAGAAAGTAGATCTGTGATTGCCAGGGGCTGAGATGTAGAGGGGATGAGGAGTATTGGCTAATGGGTGGAGGGTTTCTTTTTGGGTGGATCAAAATGTTGTAAAATTACATGGCGGTGATTATTCACCCAACCCCGTGAATATGTTACAACCACTGAATTCTACACCTTAAATGGGTAAGTTTTACAGTATTTGAATTACATCTCAATAAAATTGTTATTAAAAAAAGAATACAAGGGGCGCCTGGGTGGCTCGGTCGGTTAAGCATCTGACTTCAGCTCAGGTCATGATCTCGTGGTCCTTGAGTTCAAGCCCCACGTCGGGCTCTGTGCTGACTGCTCAGAGCCTGGAGCCTGTTTCAGATTCTGTGTCTCCCTCTCTCTGCCCCTCCCCTGTTCATGCTCTGTCTCTCTCTGTCTCAAAAATAAATAAATGTTAAAAAAAAAAATTAAAAAAAAAAAAAGAATACAAGGTAGACTCGATCAGAGTCCTCAATTATTAACACTTTGCCCCACTTGCTCTCTCTCTTCTCCTCACATCCACGCACACACAATATGTGGGTGGACTATTTAAAATCTAGTTATTTCCACACTTTACTCCTAAAGACTTCAGTATATGGAGCATTCTCCTACATAGCCAAAATACAAATATCCCACTCGGGAAATTTAACACCCATACAAAATTATTTTTCGTACAGTCTATATCCAAATTTATCTATCAGGAATTACACACTGTATTTAGTTGTCGTATCTTTGTAGGCTCTTTTAATCTAGAAAAATTGCTTTTCATGACATTCACATTTTTGAAGAATCCAGGCCAATTATTTCAGAGTGTTCCTCAATTTGGAAATGCCTGATTGTTTCCTTACGAACTGATCTAAGTCGAACCCTTTTGGTAGGAATATCGCATCAAAGGGCTTTTGCTTTTCAGTGCCATCAGGCCAGACCCTTTATTATCATGCCAGAACTAAACCTCAGTGTCACTAGTGGTGGCAGTGAGGTGATGCTCACTGTTGGTTGTCGTTGGAGTCCTGATAACCTGATTCCTCCATTATAAAGGTAGCTTTTTCCCTTTGACATTAATAATCTGGGAGGTGACCATTTGAGTCTCTGTAAATATCAGGTTTCCCCAGCTGTGTTGCACTGAAAAGGCTTAGCATCTGTTCATGATCTTTGCTTGGTCTTCGATCCTTTTTGAGACTGCTCTGCATTAATGTGACCAACTGCTACTCGCAAGTTTGTTCCACAGTGCAAGCCAGCTGGGATTTTAACACCGGCTGCACATTACAATCAATGGTATCTCTGGGAGTGGGGCCCTGGCTATCATACTTTAAAATTCCCAAGGTGATTGATTCTACTGCAGTGTAGGGTTGAGCTACAAGAACCTTGCATCACCCTCGTTTTGCAAATAAGGCAACTGAGGACTGAGGAGATTAAGTGATTGGCGAATGGCAGGCACAAAACTTGTTAGTGCCATAATTAAGATTTTTATTTTTTTGTACTTGCATTTTAATATGCTATTCCTTCTGTAGATCATTCAAACAATAAAACCGGAGAAATGAGTCACTTCTGTACGGTGTTAGAGCTGACCGGGGCCCGAAGTGCGTATTTCTGCTTTCAAAGCGAATTCTGCCTTTCGTTCAGTAAGACCCCTGCAGTCACAGCGGGAGCGAAGTTACGGGGCAGGTGGTCACCGAGCTCCTCGGCCCTCACTGGACAGCTCAAGCTCCGGAACCAAGGCCGAGTCGGATGTTCACGAGGCCAGACGGTAAACGCTGCAGCCCAGGCGCCGGCCCCTCCGGCCCGCAAGCCCCGCCGACGCGGTGACGACTCCGCCCGGGGTGCCCTCCTTAGGGCTGCGGGCCGCGCGCGGAACACACCTGGCGGGGACGCACCTGGAGGGGCGCTCTGCCCCGCCCAGGCACACCCAGAAGTGCGCGGGGCCCCGCAGACGACGGGACCTGCAGGCCCGCCCACCCTACTTACCCCGGCGTGATAAACCTTGTTCGCTCTCTTAATCTTAATATCCAGGCAGGTCCCCATTTCGAGTACTCCGCGGCCGGCAGCACTTCCTGCCGCGCGTGACCCGAGCGGAAGGCGAGTCGCCCCGCCCCTCCGACCCGGGCCCGCCCCTTTTCCCTTGCCGCTAGCTGTCTTTTCTGGAGACCTCGCGCCTTTCTCGGGATCGACTCCCCCGCCTTCCTTTTTCCGGTGCAGGGGCGGGCCTTAGCGCGGGCCGAGGGGCTGTCACTCTTCACCCCGCCCCTGCTGGGCGCGAGGGGCGGGACCAGGCCGGCCCCACCCTTTCCGTAAAGACTGTCCTAACACCGGAAATACCCTCCAAAACGGCTCTCTCCCGGCGTGCCCCGCGGTGGGGGGTGGTGCCGAGGTCGCGTAGCGCGGGCCCTGCCTTTGCGGGGTAAGTGAAGCTCCCGTCAGGCTCTGCGGCTCAGGGGCGCTGCGCTATGTTGGCCTTAAGGTGGTGATAACTGAGGATTGAGTTCCCTCCCTAGTCTCCTGCCTCTCGCCGTCTCTAGTCCTCCCCCACTCTCTCCCGAGGGTTCTGAAGACTGGCGTCTTCGCCTTTGCGGCACTGCCTCCCCTGCCCGCGGCCCCGCGCTCCCGGCCCGCAAGGCGCCGATTGGCGGGCGGCCCGCCTGGCCCGCCCGGCCAGCCCCTGCCGCTGGGCCGCGGGCCAAGGTCTCGGGGAGCACCAGGTGACCTCGCCCCGCTCCGAGTCCCCGGAGGCCGGCTGGGCGGGGCCGCGGGGGCTTGTGGGTACTCCCCCGGCGCGCGCCCTGGAACCCGGGGCTGAATATTCATGTCGGTGCGCAGGATGCGGGGAGGCGCGGCCCGCAGGCCCTGGGTGCCGGCAGCGCGCGCGGATGGGAACCTCGGAGCCGAAGCGGACCTGCCCAGTCTGTTTTTCATTCCCGGACGGAGCCGACTGAAGCAGACACAAGACATACTGGTTTTGGGGGGAGTGGCCTCCAGGCAGGGCAGCAATAAAGTGGTAGGAAACGTTTTGCCGTGACGAATAAAATTCCTCGTAGATGTTTTAAACGAGGGCTTTGCCAATAAGCAGGCAGGTAACATTTCGTTATTTTGGCAATGCGGTGAAGAAGTGCTTTTTGTTCTTAAATTCTTTAGTTCTGATGTTTGTTTTTCAATGTGCATTAGTTACAGGATGACGTTAGAAATCTTCCGTAAAACGATTTCGTGAATTAGTGTGACCGGTGCCTCCCTCTTGAGAATTTAAGGCATTTTATAGGACGACACTGATGGTGCTATAGCTACAATTGCTTTTGAAGGGTGATACAAGGTGGTATTTCCCAATATTCAGGTCTCCGGTTTCAGCTCCTCTCTGCCCTCAGGGCTTCAGTCTCTCTGTCTTGGATGTCTTCCTGCAACTCAGACTCAGCAATTCTGAAACAATTCATTAGGGACTTGATAATCACAGACTAGTCTATTTGCAATTCAAGGAATGAATCCCTCTCCACTAGACTCACCCAGCACTTCTAACTGGTAAATCTCAATCTCAGTAGACAATGCAGGGAAACAGGAAAAGAAACCTCTTACAGGGATCCACATCCTAGACTTGTCTGCTTCTGCAAACCTGCTTTCTACTTAACTTTACAACCAAACATTTCTTATTCCCTGAGGTCAGCTAGGCCATGTTGTTATTCCTCTTTGTAAATTGTACACAATTTGTGTGGAATGCTGGTGCAGAGCAAAGAGCTCTGGTTCCAGCAGCTGTCAGTGTAATCAGTTTTGGGGCCCTCTCTGTGTGATGGCTTCCAAACATGAAACGGTCCATTTTTCTCCAGTCACTGTTGTTTTGAATCTTCTCCATCCCTCAGCTACACCTTAGGGCATACTCCTGGCTGGTCAGTTTCAGTTACTAAAAATCAGACCACCTCAAAGTGCCAATCTCAGGACATGAGTGGGATCCCAGATCCTTAGTTGGGAGTGGGAAGGTACAAGTCATGCTTCTGGCTCAGACACTTCTTCAGCGTCCTCTTCAGGGCCTGGATGCTTCTGTGTTGAGGCAAGCATCTTTTAACTGGCCACTGCCAAAGTTCTCTCTGAATTGATTCCTGCTTGTCTTGACGACTGGTCCTTGTTCAAAACTCCTTTTGTGGGGCACGTATGAGAAGGTCTGGTGGGCCTTCTCCCTCCCATGCATTTCCATGGAAGATCTATCTCCAGGTCAATATTTTCTTATCACCCCCCTACCAGCACCCAGTGGTACACCCAGCCTCTTTGTGAGGGTTCAGCAAGGCGGCTCAAGACCATTTATCTCCCACGGAGTCCGCGTGACCCATGAGAAATACACAGCCTTGTCACACAAAAGGGCTGGACTGGAACCTGCCCCAAGGCCTCTCCTCTCCACCCTGCTGTCTCTCTTCAATCTTCCTGCTCCCTCCTAAAATGCAGGCAGGAATAAATCAAGAATGTAGGCCAGACAGGTTTGCAAGGAGTCGATGAAAGACCAGCCTCTCCTTGCAGTAGTCCCCACCAATACCAGGGAGAGATTACCTTGCAGCCTCCCCCTCTACGTCACCTCCCACCAGAAACGCTGAACTCTCTGCAAGGCCAACTGCCTCCTTTTATTCCTTCCTCTCCCTCCCCATGTCGACTGAGATGGAGAGGATTGGGGAAGTATTTGGTGGAAGCAGGACTTGACTGCAGCTCTTTATTAAGCTCTGGGGAAAATACCTGCCTCCAAGTGTAGGCATCTTTTGTTGGAAGATGGGGCACTCTGCTTGTTTCAGCTGTGAGCATATTGCCCATTCTGGGACTGTAGGAGACGGACCACTAAACATCTTTTAGTGGAGGCTGTGCTGCTCTGTTCAGACCTTTTAGGACTGAGGAACGTGTTTCTGAGCTGCTGGGAGTATTGCTCTCAAAAGTTGTCAGCTAAACTCACTCTTTAAAGCTTGCCCTTAGCTGAGGAAAACTGCATTGCCCAAAGTCATGGTCATTTGGGTGGGGGAGGGACAGCCCACCTGTAATGACTAGTCAATTTAGAACATAAAGACTTCTACCCTTGACCCCAGTTTGGAACGACTCTGAAGGACAAGTCAGCTCCCAAGATCCCTATATTAGTTATCTATTGCTGTGTGATAAATTACCTCCAACAATTAGCAGTTTAACACAAACATTTTTGAACTCGTAGTGTCTGTGAGCCAGGAACTCAGGAGCTGGGTAGGAACTTCACTGGGTAGTTTTGGCTCAAGGTGTCAGGGGGTTGCAGCCAAGTCAACAGTTCTCTGAAGGCTGGACTGGACTGGAAGGTACACTTCCAAGATGGCGCCCTTACACGGCTATGGGCTGAAGGCCTCAGTTCCTCACCACGTGGGACTCTCCACAGGCTGCTTGAGAGCCCTCACAGCATGGCAGCCAGCTTCTCCCATACCAGGCAGTCCCACAGGGAGAGCAGACGGAGCTCTGCAGTGCCTTCTATGGCCTAGGCTCTGAACTCTCACGTTTACGTTTCCTTTATTGGTTAGAAGAGAGTCTGATTCCAGCCCACACCCAAGGGAAGGGGAATTTGGCTCCTTTGAAAGGGAATATCAAAGAATCTGGACATACTTTAAAGCACTCTGCGCCCATTGGCTGGGGAGCCTTCCTGTGATTGCATCACAATTAAACTTTTCCCTCTGCCCAACCCAACCCTGCTTGCTTCACCCCCACCCCACCCCCAACACACCTGTTGATCTGGGGAACACTCCTTAATTTATTTCCTGCACATTAATCTCCATCTCAGGGCCTGCCCCTTGGCAACCAGCCTGCAACAATCCTGTCACGCCAGCTTCCTGACTTAACTTCTTTGAGCTTCTGTAAAATGATCTCAGTGCTTCTTTCCTTATAAAGTGATTCATAACAACTCACATATATATAAAGTACTTGGTGTGGATCAGGCACTGTTCTAAGCACTTGAAATATTTTAATTTGTTCCATCCTTATAAGTACAGTTATGACTCCCTCACCTTACAAAAGGGAAAAACAGGCACAGAAGGGTTAGTGGACTCGCCCGAAGCCTTGTAGCAGCTAAGTGGCAGCCACCATTTTGATCCAGAGCTCACATGTGCAATCACCAATCACCATGCTACGTATGTGCACACGACAAACGTTGGGCTTAGTGCAAGGGGACAGAGGGTCTTAATGAAAAGACCGGGCAAAGAACTGCCAGTGAAATGTGAAATTCAAGCAAGAGTTCAACTTACAGTCAAAGGTGATTTGAGAGAACTTGATGGTGAAGGCACACGCTGTAAAAGCCATGGGAGAATTGTATGGCACATGAGCTTACTGGGGCCGCCATCAGAAAGTACTGCCAGGGGCGCCTGGGTGGCGTAGTCGGTTAAGCGTCCGACTTCAGCCAGGTCACGATCTCGCGGTCCGTGAGTTCGAGCCCCGAGTCGGGCTCTGGGCTGATGGCTCAGAGCCTGGAGCCTGTTTCTGATTCTGTGTCTCCCTCTCTCTCTGCACCTCCCCCATTCATGCTCTGTCTCTCTCTGTCCCAAAAATAAAATAAAAAACGTTGAAAAAAAATTAAAAAAAAAAAAAGAAAGTACTGCCAATGGGCAGCTGGGAACCACAAACATTATTCTCTCTTGTTTGGTTCCGGAGACTGAGGTCCGAAAACAAGATGTCAGCAGGGTTAGTTCTTTCCAGCAGGAAGGTTAGTTCCTTCCAAGGGCTGTGAGGGAAGGTTCTGCTCCAGGTGCATCTCCCTGGCTTGCAGATGGTGGTCTTCCTCTGCGACACCTCACGCTGCGTTACTTTGTGTGTCTTCATCCTCACCTGGCATTCTCCCCACATGTGCGTCTGTCTCCAAATGCCCCCCCCCCACTTTTTAAAAAAATATTTTTATTTATTTTTGAGAGACAGAGACAGTGCATGAGCCAGAGAGGGACAGAGAGACGGAGACACAGAATCCAAAGCAGGCTCCAGACTCTGAGCTATCAGCACTGAGCCTGACATGGGGCTCGAACTCACGAACTGTGAGATCGTGACCTGAGCTGAAGTCAGCCACGTAACCAACTGAGCCACCCAGGCACCCCTAAGTGTTCCCTTTTTGTGGGGTGCCTGGGTGGCTCAGTTGAGCGTCAGACTTCGGCTCAGGTCACGATCTCGCAGTCCGTGAGTTCGAGCCCCGCGTCGGGCTCTGTGCTGACGGCTCAGAGCCTGGGGCCTGCTTCCGATTCTGTGTCTCCCTCTCTCTCTGCCCCTCCCCTGTTCATGCTCTGTCTCTCTCTGTCTCAAAAATAAATAAATGTTAAAAAAAAAAATTTAAAAAAAAAAGTGTTCCCTTTTTGTAAGAACACAGTCATGTTGGAGTGGAGCCCACACTAATGACCTCATTTTGATTTGATTACCTCTGTAAAGACCCTATTTCCAAATACAATCATGTTCTGAGGTTCTGGGGTTTAGGACTTCACCATATGAATTTGGTGGGGGCACAATTCAACTTGTAACACATGGCAACAATATATAGACAAAAATATTTTTAAAAAAATTTTTTAATGTTTATTTCTGAGAGGGAGAGAGACAGAGCATGAGCGGGGGAGGGTCAGAGAGAGAGGCAGACACAGAATCCGAAACAGGTTCCAGGCTCTGAGCTGTCAGCACAGAGCCTGACACGGGGCTCGAACTCATGAACTGTGAGATCATGACCCGAGCCGAAGTCGGACACTTAACCGACTGAGCTACCCAGTCGGTTGGGTCAAAAACATTTAGACATATAAAGATAAATGTACAGTTAGTAGATACAGTTAGTAGAAGATTTTAACAAAACACAACCTGTTAGAGACTGAGTGCATAAACAATAAAGGTATAGAGGATTTTAAATAATTAAGTACAATTAAATGTAATGGAATCACAGGGGATTCACCTTTTCAAGTTATCTGTAAGCATTGATTGCATACTATACCACAAAGAAAATCTCATATTCAAATAACTAAGTATGGTCCAGATACTTAAACCAGCCACATTTTAACTATTTCGAAATTCAAGTAAACTCTCCCAAATACATTAGGTCAAGGAGCAAATAAAAATACAGTAATCGACTAAAAATAAGGAAGTGTGAATGCTTCATACCAAAGCCTTCGGATACACCGAAGAAAGATTCCTCTGTAAAATTATTAGAAAAGACTTTAAATATTTGGCCACGTGAAATGATATGATATGTGGAATTTGCTTTAAATTAACTCCACGAAGAAGGGAAGAAAAAAGAGAACAGGTATGGTTGGGACAGGGCCATGGGTGAGAGATGTTGATAATTATTGAAGCTGAATAATGAGGGCATGGAGCTTTAGTATACTATTCTCTGTGCTTTTCTGTATGTTCGAATCCCATAGTAGAAAGAGACACTGTTTTTGAAATACTAGCCAACGTATTTTTTTTATCCCGTGTAATTTCTAGTAGGTACGCCACCACCAACCCTCCCTCCACCAGATTTATGCCCCGGATCACGAATTTGTGATGAAGAGCATTTTGCCAAAGACATGAACTAAATGTGTCTGATCTACGGGAAAAGGCACAGAAAGAGCAAAACTGATCTGGGGGCGAGGCCTGGCTTCCTGTCCTCTGGAGTCACCACCCTAGTTGAGGATGGGGCTGGGCTGGGCTATGAAAAGAAAGGAAAAAGCAGAGAGCCTGAGTGAAAGAGGAGAGGATTAGAAGACCCTGCAAGAGTGAGCTTCGAATTGAGTTGGCAGTGGGGAGAGCTCAGGCTTATTCTAGCAAAACGCTCTAGCATAGTGTTGGCTGGACGGGGAGGAGACTACAAACTGCACCAGCAGGGATACTGGCTGAGATATATGACATGTTTGAACCATCCACCTCTCCCCATCCCAGATAGAATGATTTCAGAGAGAAGGCAAGAAAGAGAATGGGGATGTGAAAAGGGAATGTAATATAGTATCAACTGACTTCCAACTACATAGTAAGATTGATTTTTTCCCCCACCCTCAGCAGAAAGGGTTGCTGGAGAGCTAAATCAGGTTAATTTACAGAGAAATGAAGACTGTTACTTTTTTGACCGTTTATGTGTTGTGCCTGTAGATTTTAAAACAGCTACATATACAAAAATCAATAGGCATTCCTATTTAACAACAGTAACCAGTCAGAAAATAAAATGAAAATAAGGATTGTATGTTCAATAGCAATAAAAATATAAAATACTCAGAGTAATTTGAATGTAATATATGTTTGAGTTACATGAAGAAAGCTACAAAGCTGAATTAAGAAATATAAGATAGGGGCGCCTGGGTGGCTCAGTTGGTTGAGTGCCCAACTTCAGCTCAGGTCATGATATCTTGGTTCATGTGTTCAAGCCCTGCATTGAGCTGTGTGCAAACGGCTCGGAGCCTGGAGCCTGCTTCAGATTCTGTGTCTCCCTCTCTCTCTGCCTGTCCCCTGCTTGTACTCTGTCTCTCTCTTTCTCTCTCTCTCAAAAATAAATAAGCATAAAAAATATATATATGTGTATAAAATATGAAAAATGGAGATATGCACAGTACTTCTGACCAGGAAATCTAAATTTTTAAAAAATGTACAGTCTTATAAAATTAATTTTTAGGCTTAATCAATTCCTCTCAATATAATTTTTAACGAGGAAATTTAATGGCAATTTTTCTTAAAAACAATGGAATTTATATATCTTTAAGAAAAGTTAATTGTAGGGAAAAGAGCTCTAGTAGGCATAAAACATAGTAAAGCGATAAGAGTTAAAACAGCATCATTTTGGCATAAGATCAATTGGACAGGGGCGCCTGGGTGGCGCAGTCGGTTAAGACTTCAGCCAGGTCACGATCTCGCAGTCCGTGAGTTCGAGCCCCGCGTCAGGCTCTGGGCTGATGGCTCAGAGCCTGGAGCCTGCTTCCGATTCTGTGTCTCCCTCTCTCTCTGCCCCTCCCCCGTTCATGCTCTGTCTCTCTCTGTCCCAAAAATTAAAAAAAATAAATAAATAAATAAATTTAAAAGTTGAAAAAAAAATTAAAAAAAAAAAAGATCAATTGGACAGAGTAGCTCAGAACAAATTCCAATTAGTATATATGAAATTTTATGGTAAAAGATTGCATAAATCTGCAGAGAACAAAGGATTATTCAGCAAATGATATTAGGCTGAATGGCTTTATACTTAGGTGAAAAGATAATTTAGATTTTGCGATCCTGCCATAACCCTCTTCCCCCCACCCCCAAAAACCTACTGAAATTAAAAAGTTTAGGACATAATAGAACAAGTTAGACATAGGTTTAACAGGAAATGTGGAAAAATTATTTGAGAAACACTAGTGAAGTCTTGTAGAAGACATGACAGCAGCTTTGAAGGGAAGGAAAGGCATACCATGTTCTTGGATAAGAAGGTTCAATAGCATCAAAATGTTCATTGTCCTCTGCTTAATTGATCAATTTAAAGCAATGCCAATAAAAATATCGTCTACTCTTTATTCTTGCAACCAGGCATGTTGATTATAAAGTTTATTTGGAATGATAAATAAACAAGAATAACCAGCAAAAGAATTCCAACAAGAAATGAGCAACTGGGGAGGTGAGGGTCCTGGGCCATGTCATACAGATATTAGCACATATGACCTGCTTTAACAAATAGCATGTGGAGAGAGTTCTGGGCCTGAGCCTTCAAAAGGCCTAGCAACTTATGCTTTTGTGCTTTGGGAGCTCTGAGAACCATGTAAGGAGCCCCAAGACACTGGTGGAGAGACCATGTTGATGAGCTACAGGGAGAAACAGAGGCCTTGGACAATATGGAGGGAAAAAGAGCACCAGTCCCCCACCACTAAGACCAGCCTTCCTCTTGTCCCCTCCAAGTACCTAACACATATGAATGCAGCCACCTTGAACATTCCACCCTTCTTACTATCTGACCACAGCCACATGAATGACGCAAAGCAAGACCAGCAAAAGTACCACTTAGCTGAGCCTCAATCAACCATCAGAACTGTGAGAGATAACAAAAGGGCCATTGCTTCAAGCCACTGAGTTTTGACATGGTTTGTGATGTAGCAATAGACGATCAAAGTAAATGCTTACCTAAGGAGAAAAGACAAAATGGGGTGGGTGTGGGGATGGAAGCGACTAGACTCCTTTGAATGTTCCATGCCACACAATTTTGACTTTAGAATTATATACATGTTGCATTTAATAAAAAGGCATTTTAATTTAAAAATTGAAACCACATAAAGAGCTAGAAAATATAATTGAACTTTAAAAACTGTGGGGGAAAAAAACTGTGGAGCTGGAGTAGATTTGGGAAGACTTTGTGACTGGAGATTGACTGATAGAATAATATCATAAAGGAAAAGAAAAGAATCAATTCAATGTATATACAGTTTTACTATACACAAAGGGAGAAAACCCCTAATAAAAAGAATGGGAAAGATGTGCAACAAATATGACAAGCAAAGATCATGTCTTGTTTAAAGAGGATGCATTAGTTTTCTACGGCTGTGTGACAAATTACCACAAGCTTAGGGATTTGAAATAACACTTGTTTACTAGTTCACAGTTCTATCAGATATAAGTCTGGGTGGGCTCAACTGGGTTTTCTGCTTAGGATCACACATGCTTGAAATCAAGGTGTCTGTTAGCGGAGCTATTTATCTGGAGGCTCTGGAAGCCTCACTCCCAAGTTCATTCAGGTTATTTGCAGAAGTCATTCCTTGTGGTTGCTGGACTGAGATCCTGCTCACTTGCTGGTTGTCAGCAGGGACCACTCTCAGCTCGTAGAGATCTGTCTTTCATCCTTCCACTGGACCCCTCCATCTTCAAAGCTAGCAATGGCATGTTGAATCCTTCTTGTGGTTTGAATCTCTTTGAATTTCCTTTCGATCTTACCTTCCTTCCTTCCCAGGGAAAACTTTCTGCTTTTAAAAGGCTTATGAGGGGGCGCCTGGGTGGCGCAGTCGGTTAAGCGTCCGACTTCAGCCAGGTCACGATCTCACGGTCTGTGAGTTCGAGCCCCGCGTCAGGCTCTGGGCTGATGGCTCAGAGCCTGGAGCCTGTTTCCGATTCTGTGTCTCCCTCTCTCTGCCCCTCCCCCATTCATGCTCTGTCTTTCTCTGTCCCCAAAATAAATAAACGTTGAAAAAAAAAAATTTAAAAAAAAAAAAAAAGGCTTATGAGGGGCGCCTGTGTGGCTCAGTCAGTTGAGCTTCCGACTTCGGCTCAGGTCCTGATCTCACGGTCTATGAGTTCGAGCCCCACGTCAGGCTCTGTGCTGACAGCTCAGAGCCAGGAGCCTGCTTCCGATTCTGTGTCTCCCTCTCTCTCTGACCCTCCCCCATTCATGCTCTGTCTCTCTCTGTCTCAAAAATAAATAAACATTAAAAATAAATAAGTAAATAAATAAATAAATAAATAAATAAATAAAAGGCTTATGATAACAACTTTAGGCTGATCTGGAAAATCTCCCAATTTTAAAGTTAATGGTGTCATATAACATAACAATCTTGGGAATGATATTTCATCATACACCCCACGTCCACCCACCCTCTAAATGGAGGGGATCATACAAGGGTAAGGTCAGTGGGGGTCATTCTTGGAATTTTGACTACCAGCAGGGATAACATTTGAATCTGTAAGAACTCTAAAATGGGGTGCCAGGGTGGTTCAGTCAATTGAGCATCTGACTCTTGATTTTGGCTCAGGTCATGATACAAGGGTCATGGGATCAAACCCCACATTGGGCTTCTCGCTGAGCATGAAGGCTGCTTAAGATTTTCTCTCTTTCTCTCCCTCTGTCCCTCTCCCCTGCTCATTCTCTCTCTATAAAATAAAATAGTAATTTTTTAAAAAAACAAGAAGAGGGGCGCCTGGGTGGCGCAGTCGGTTAAGCATCCGACTTCAGCCAGGTCACGATCTCGTGGTCCGTGAGTTTGAGCCCCGCGTCAGGCTCTGGACTGATGGCTCAGAGCCTGGAGCCTGTTTCTGATTCTGTGTCCCCCTCTCTCTCTGCCCCTCCCCCGTTCGTGCTCTGTCTCTCTCTGTCCCAAAAATAAATAAACGTTGAAAAAAAAATTAAAAAAAAAACAACAACAAGAACTCTAAGAAATAGGACATGAGTAACATTTGCAAAAGATGAAATTATGGAGTAAGCAGACATATGGAAAAATGTTTACCTTCAATAAAAGAAATTCCAGAAAGAATCTTCCACTTCACAGGTTAAATTAGCAAAATACTCAATATTGACAAGATTATTCATTCATTTTGATAGCAATGTGAATGGTACAACACAGATAGGAAGAAAATTGGTAATATATACCGAAGCCTTTAAAATGTTTATATTCCTTGACCTAGTAATTTCACTACTGTATATCTATCTCAAGAAAATAATGCTAGGGGTGCCTGGGTGGCTCAGTTGGTTAAGCAACCAACTCTTGCTCTTGGCTCAGGTCTTGAGCTCATGGTCATGAGTTTGAGCCCTATGTTGGGCTCCACACTGGGTGTGAAGCCTACTTTCAAAAAAAGAAGAGAAAAGAACCCTAGGTTTGAAAAAAAAAAAAAACCTTAAAAAAAATTTGTTTTTACATTTACTTATTTTTTTTTTTAATTTTTTTTTCAACGTTTATTTTTTATTTTGGGGACAGAGAGAGACAGAGCATGAACGGGGGAGGGGCAGAGAGAGAGGGAGACACAGAATCGGAAACAGGCTCCAGGCCATCAGCCCAGAGCCCGACACGGGGCTCGACGCGGGGCTCGAACTCACGGACCGCGAGATCGTGACCTGGCTGAAGTCGGACGCTTAACCGACTGCGCCACCCAGGCGCCCCACATTTACTTATTTTTTGAGAGACATAGAGAGACAGAGCACAAGTTGGTGAGGGGCAGAGAGAGAAGGAGACACAGAATCCAAAGCAGGCTCCAGGCTCTGAGCTGTCAGCACAGAGCCCGCCATGGGGTTCAAACTCACAAACCATGAGATCATGACCTGAGCCAAAGTCGGACACTTAACCAACTGAGCCACCCAGGTGCCTCGAAAAAAAAAAATCTTTAAATGCCATGATGTTCACAGCAAATTATTAATAATAAAAATTGGAAACAACCTAAATGACAAAATGGGCAGATTTGGTAAACTATACCTCCAATTTGGTGAGATATTATCTGTCACTAAAAACATGACTATGCTGAAAAGAGAAGTTGTAAATTGGTAGAGAAATATTCCATGTTTATGAAGTACAAGATTCAGTGTTATTAAGATGTCCATTCTTGGGGCGCCTGGGTGGCGCAGTCGGTTAAACGTCCGACTTCAGCCAGGTCACGATCTCGCGGTCCGGGAGTTCGAGCCCCGCGTCGGGCTCTGGGCTGATGGCTCGGAGCCTGGAGCCTGTTTCCGATTCTGTGTCTCCCTCTCTCTCTGCCCCTCCCCCGTTCAAGCTCTGTCTCTCTCTGTCCCCAAAATAAATAAACGTTGAAAAAAAAAAATTTAAAAAAAAAAAAAGATGTCCATTCTTCCACTCAATGCAATCCCACTCAACAGTCCGGCAGCCTTTTCTTAAAAATGGACAAACTAATTAAAAAATTGATATGATGGGCGCCTGGATGGCTCAGTTGGTTAAGCGTCCAACTTTGGCTCAGGTCATGATCTTGCAGTCCATGAGTTTGAGCCCTGTGTCAGGCTCTGTGTTGACAGCTCAGAGCCTGGAGCCAGCTTCGGATTCTGTGTCTCCCTCTCTCTGCCCATCCTCCAACATGCTCTATCTCTCTCTCTCTCAAAAAATGGATAAACATTTCAAAAATTTAATATGATAATGCAAAGGACCTAGAATAGCAAATATAATTTTGAAAAAGAAGAACAAAGTTGAAGGATTTATACTGCCTGACTTTAAGACCTAGGAGAAAGCAATGGTCAAGGCATAAAGACAGACAAATACATCAATGGAATAGAATGGAGAGTCCAGAAATAAACCCATACATATATAGTCAACAAAATCATATGAATTTCAATAAAGATGCCAAGATAATCTTGATTGGGAAAGAGAAACTTTTTCAACATAGGGTTTTGAACTAGATATTTGCAAAATCATGAAAAATTTATTTGGAAAAAAAGAAAAAGGACCTCAACCCCTACCTCACACCTTACATAAAAATTAACTTGGAATAAATCATAGTCCTGATTGTTATAAGGATAAACTTTTTGAAAGAACACATAGGAGACAATCTTCCTGACATTAGGGTAGACAAAAAAAGTCTTAGACTGAACATAAAAATCATGGATTACAAAAGGAAAAATGCTAAATTATACTTCTGCTATTCAAAATATACCACTAAGAAAATGAAAAGGCAAGCAACACATTGGGAGAAAATATTCACAGTACACATATCTGACTAAGTACACATATCAGAATGTGTAAAAAACTCTTAAAACCCAATAATAAGACAAAGAGCCTAATTAATAAGTGGCTCAGCATGTTCACTCCTAGTGTTTATGCAAGAAAATGAGAACATATGTCCACACAAAGACTTCCACTTGCATGTTCATAGCAGCATTATTCATAATAGAGAAAAACTGGAAACAATCCAAATGTTTACCAAGTGGTGAATGGGTAAACAAATTGTTGTATATCCATATGATAAAACACTATCAATACAAAGGGATAAGCTACTGACACACACAACAGCATGGATGGATCCCAAAGATACACTGAGCAAAAGAAGTCAGCCATAAAAATCTATATACTTAATGTAAGTTCCAAGTAGGTAAAACTAATCAATATGACATAAGACAGATAAGGGGATGTTTGAGAGGTGGCCAGGGAGGTTCGGGCTGTGACATAGTGGTGCTGACCTCAGAGGGTCAGGAGGTTACATTTAAGGCAATGGAAAAATCCATATCTTGATTGGGGAGGTAGTTACACAGGTTATCTATGTTGTTAAAACTCATAAATCTGTATATATACACACACAGCAGATATGTTTTATATAAATTATACTTCTATAAGTTGACTTCAAAAGTATAGTTACGAAGATCACATGCTAACATTGGAAAATGGTTGTGTTAAAATCAAAGTTTAAAAAAATTCAGAATTTTATCTATATGATCACAGTTGTGAAAAACAGGCAAACAAATAAAACACATGCGACCTAAGCTCTAGGTTAAACAAACAAAAAGCACAGAAAACCTAGCAGAGAAAGAGATGCCCCTGAACTGTCAACAATGTCTGTGCTGGGGTATTTAGGACATGGTTCTTCTCACAAATATGCATGATTTCAAAAGTATTTACCATCAAATTTAAGTATTTATTAAAGCTAAGGGGTGCCTGGCTGGCTCAGTTAGTGGAGTGTGCGACCCTTGATCTTGGGGTTAAGAGTTCGAGCCCCACATTGGGCGTAAAGATTATTAGTCTTTTTAAAGTTTATTTTATTCATTTTGAGAGAGACTGAGACAGTGAAAGTGGGAAAGGGGCAAAGAGAGAGGGGAACAGAGAATCTCAAGCTGCCAGCACCAGCCTGACATGGAGCTCGATCTCACAAAACCTCGAGATCATGACCTGAGCTGAAACCAAGAGTGGGGCGCTTAACCCACTGAACCACCCAGGCGCCCTGGGCATAGAGATTACTTATAAAAAAATAAACCAGGGGCGCCTGGGTGGCGCAGTCGGTTAAGCGTCCGACTTCAGCCAGGTCACGATCTCGCGGTCCGTGAGTTCGAGCCCCGCGTCAGGCTCTGGGCTGATGGCTCAGAGCCTGGAGCCTGTTTCTGATTCTGTGTCTCCCTCTCTCTCTGCCCCTCCCCCGTTCATGCTCTGTCTCTCTCTGTCCCAAAAATAAATAAACGTTGAAAAAAAAATTAAAATCTTAAAAAATATAAAAATAAAAAATAAACCAAAATCTTTAAAATATTTACTATGAAAGTTAAAAAATATATTTGCCATTAAACTTTTTAAATATAATTTATTGTCAAATCGGCTAATGTACAGTGTGTAAAGTGTGCTTTTGGTTTTTGGGGGAGATTCCCATGGATCATCACTTACGTACAACACTCAGTGCTCATCCCAACAAGTGCCCTCCTCAATGCCCATCACCCACTTTCCCCTCTCCCCCACACCCCCCATCCACCCTCAGTTTGTTTTCTGTATTTAAGTCTCTTAGGTTTGCCTCCCTCCCTCTCTGTAACTATTTTTTTTCCCCTTCCTTTCCCTTCCCCCGTGGTCTTCTGTTAAGTTTCTCAAGATCCACATATGAGTGAAAACATATGATATCTGTCCTTCTCTGACTTTATTTCATTCAGCATAATACCCTCCAGTTCCATCCATGTTGCTGCAAATGGGATGATTTCATTCTTTCTCATTGCCAAGTAGTATTCCATTGTGTATATAAACCACATCGTCTTTATCCATTCATCAGTTGATGGGCATTTAGGCTCTTTCCGTAATTTGGCTGTTGCCGAAAGCACTGGTATGAACATTGGGGTACATGTGCCCCTATGAATCAGCACTCCTGTGTCCCTTGGGTAAATTCCTGGCAGTGCTATTGCTGGGTCATAGGGCAGTTCCATTTTTAATTTTTTGAGGAACTTCTACACTGTTTTCCAGAGAAGCTGTAGCCATTAAACTTTAAAAGAGGGAAGAGGAATTAATTGATAAGGGCAGTCAGGATTTTTCCAACTGCAAGAGTCAGGAGCTGATTTAAATGATCTGAAGCAAACCATGACTATATTGGCTTTCCTAACTCAAGTCAAAGACGGGCTTGTTTTAAGTGATAGACAAGATGAATTTACTCATTTCTGGGTATTCTTCCTGACGGGAGATCTTTACCATTTATAGGGGAGACGTTTGAAATCTCTCTCAAATAGGCAAATCGGTGAATACTAAATCGTGAGCACTTTTGTCATCCAAAAGGCAATGCAGGAAGGACAACTTGTTAAAGTCACATGTTTCATCTCTTACATTAATTTCATTTTCACAGCCTTCCGATAATTCAACTTGTGTAGAGTGAGCATTTGGTGCCACACAGGTCTTTTCCTCGTCTGTGCTGTTTGCTTTCTGTCTACCTGCCATGAGGTGGGGTGTCGTCTCCCACAGAGACACTGCCAATGGGTCACCTGCAAACTCCCTACAGCACATCAGTGGGCCATCATGTCCCAACACTTTGTAAATCCGTTAAAAGTAAAGTGTAAATCCACTAAAAAAGTTTTTATAATCGATGTAGCTAGAACTTATGCAAAACAAGCCCCTCCCCCCCCCCCAATGTGAACTGTGGAGTAAAGTGAGTAACTCTGAAAAGAATAGAACAAGATGATGTGAGGGAGCAGTGGGGGGGGGGGGGTGGAAATCACGAAATTAACTTGATTCCCTGCCATTCCTCATGAACGTCTAAGAGCACATCAGGGATGGGACTCATTGAGGTTTCTTTTTTTTTTTTAATGTTTATTTATTCTTGAGAGACAGAGAGAGACAGAGCATGAGCAGGGGAGGGGCAGAGAGAGGAGGAGAGACACAGAATCTGAAGCAGGCTCCAGGGTCTGAGCTGTCAGCGCAGAGACCAACGCGGGGCTCGAACTCACAAACCATGAGATCTTGGCCTGAGCCAAAGTCGGACGCTCAACCGACCGAGCCACCCAGGCGCCCCGGGACTCACTGAGGTTTAAACATGACAGCAGCCTGGTCCCTGCTCTGGCTCCTGTGTCAGCTACAGGATTGTGCTCTGGTGTCCTTGAGAGACTACTGGGTTTTCCTGGAATTTCAGGGGGGCTGGGTGACAAGGTACCACCACAGCCCTGTAGGGAAGTTCCACATCTTGGTTCACCCTCTCTGACCCTGACTGAGCAGGACAATGGCAGCACCCGGGGATTCATCCTCCAGATGAAGTGTCCTTTGTTCGATTTCAGTTATAGCCCCATTGATTTAGCTTCTCTGTCATCACCGAGCTCTTCCTGCTTTACCTGGGCAGTTTCTATATTCATGCAAAACAGTTTCGATGTTAATGCTAGGTATACACCTAATCTGGAAATAGGTAAACATCTAGGATAAGGAAAATGCTAGATAATTCTAAGAGCTCCACTTTTAAAACTCCAGTCAAAACCCCACATGATCAGGGTGCCTGGGTGGCTCAGTTGGTTGAGCGTCTGACTTAGGCTCAGGTTGTGATCTCATGGCTTGTGAGTTCAAGCCCCACATTGGGCTCTGTGCTAACAGCTCAGAGCCTGGATCCTGCTTTGGATTCTGTGTCCCTCTCTCACTCTGCCCCTTCCTTGCTCATGCTCTGTCTCTCTCTCTCAAGGATAAATAAAACATTAAATATATTTTTTAAAAAACTCACATGATCATAGCATTAGCACAAAGGACTAGGAGATAGCTTTCAGGAATTTTCTAGTCTGCTGTCCTAGGGATATCTACCAAATTGAGCAGACATTTTGCCAAGGACCTTGGGGGCATCTATACTTTCAAACTCAGGGGCACCTGGGTGGCTCAGTAGGTAGGGCATCCGACTTCGGCTCAGGTCATGGTCTCACAGTTCGTGAGTTCGAGCCCCAGGCCAAGCTCTGTGCTGACATCATGAAGCCTGGAGCCTGCTTTGAATTCTGTGTCCCCCTCTCTCTCTGCCCTTCCCCCACTCACATTCTGTCTGTCTGTCTGTCTCTCTCTCAAAAAAAAAAAACATTAAAGATTTTTTTTAATTTCAAACTCCTACTCAAATAAGGAAGATTAGTGGATGGATAGGTAGGTGATAAAGCAAACATAGCCACATATTAATTCTAGAATCTAGATATTTGGCATATGTCTGTTCACTATATAATTTTTTCAGCTCCACTCCATGTTTCAAAGTTTTAAAATAAAAGTTGGGGTGAAATTGGAAATAGAAATACACAATTTATGAGAAAATATATATTCATTCATTTGGTCAATGGTCTCACATTTATTTATTATGCTAAATCCTGAGGACTCACTGGGGACCAAACACATAAGGTCTTCCCTTCATGTAGCGTCCAGCCTAGAAGGGAAAAGAAGGTGAAGCAAGCAATTCCAGCAGCACGAAGAGTTATTATTGTAGGACCTCTAATGATGCCATCTTACTTTGATCACCTCTGCAAAGACCCTCTCTCCAAATAAGGTCACATTCTGAGGTCCTGGGGGTTAGGACTCTAACATATCGTCGTTGCAGGGACACAATTCAACCTATACCGTGAACTGATCAGCTTTGCATTCTGGCGGCAATGTGAAGAATATATCGGAGAGCAGTTAGGAGATGTTTGTAGAAATCTTTGCAAGAGATAACGGTGACTGGACAGCAGTTGTGGCAATAATGTAAGAAAGAAGAAGAGAAGTGGGCCAAGAGGGGACATCTCAGCGCCTAGCCCCGATGTGATTTGATTATTGAAGGGGTGTGAGCTGGGAGAGCAAGAGGGCTTCTACCTATAGATGAGGAGGCAGGGTCCCAGTTTCACCCAAACCCCATCCCACTTCCTGGTTCTCCACGTCCTGGAGCCTCACTTCGGCCCTGAGATGCACCTCCTCCAGCCACCACACCTCTGTCCAGTAAGAACTCAAATTACCCATTCACTGCTAACTGATAGATCATTTGGTTCACTCTAAGTTCTGGAGGAAAGTCTCCTGTGTTTATTTCCGGAATCATCAAACTTCCATTTCATGTTCTTATTCCCTGGAAGGTATTTACATGTATGTTTCTCTTTCTTTCTTTCTTTCTTTCTTTCTTTCTCTTTTTTTAAGGGAACATGGTCTCAGTGCTACACAGAGGATGCTTGTTACTCCAAAGATCTGCACGAGACTAGTCACAGGTAAAAATTGTTTGCCTTCTGGAATTCAGCGCAGTTGCATGTGAATTAAGTTCATTTTCAACCCCAAAATGTACATATCATCTTAGAAATTTAGTCAGGAGCAGTGGAGACTACTAGGGGTCCCCCAACAGATACCCTCCTCTTCCTTTGTAGCAGTAGAAACTCCAATTATTTTAGCTGGGCAGGTATCTGTCCGGAATAATGTCTACATTTCTCAGTCACCCTTATCACTAGGTGTGGGAGGGGCAGAGAGAGAGGGAGAGAAAGAATCCCAAGCAGGCTCCACACTGTCAGCACAGAGCCTGACGCAGGGCTCGATCCCATAAACCGTGAGACCATGACCTGAGCCGAAATTGAGAGTTGGTCGCTCAACCAACTGAGCTACCCAGGTGCCCCCAACGTGTGGTGTTTTAAGCCACTAAGTTTGTAGCAATTGGTTACAGTAACAATAGGAAACTAATATACCCGCTTCGGTGATTATTATTTCGTGACCTCTGACATCTGCAGCTGGCTCCAGTCCTAACAGGACTTAAAAGATGGTGAACTGATTAAGCGGTTGAGTGACGAAGATTCACAGGCAGGCGCATGGCCATGAGACATTTGGTGCCATGTTCCCCTTGCTACATTAGAAGGCACACTGCCTGCTGACCAAGGCAGAACGTTAGGAAAAAATGGTTGGAAAATTTCAGAATCTGGAGCACATTCGGCTGCTTCCTGCCACTTCCCAAAAAGTCCAAAAGAGAGGGGAACTCGGGGAAAAAGCCGGGCAGCCTAGAAACAGAATGGGGAATTTGTTCTGCTTGGGAAATCTCCTCTGTCTGGAGTCTACAATTCATTTGACTCATAAACTGATAATTTGGAGTCTTGCTGAATTAAAAAACCCAAGCTTCTATGACCCAGGCAAAGGCAGCCTGGGTAGGCGGCTTTACTGAGGGCTCCTAATTTCACAAAGACCTTTATATCTCGGTTTTCCTGCCAAGCAGTGAGAGCCAGTCCAGAGGCAGACATCACTAATATGGGTGCTATCTTTGTAACCAAGCCCACCATTTCATCGGATCCAAAGGGACTGTAATTTGATGGAAGAGAAGGGGGTAGGAGAGCACAGCAAATGATTTTTTAGGGTAAAGGTGTCTCCAATATTTTACTTCTCTTTTAATTAATTGATTAATTAATTTCAAGTATTCTACTTCTAAGTATCATCCACTGTTTATCTGAAATTCCGGCTTACCTGGAAATCCTGTGTTTTCTGAGGATTTGCTAAATCTGGCAGTCCTAAAGTAGAACATACCAGAAACAAGCATATCAGAAACCCAGGAGATTTGTGAAGGTATTAGTTATATTAATAAAGAGACTTGCGTGCCTGGGTGGCTCAGTCGGTTAAGTGTCCAACTTTTGATCTCGGCTCAGGTTATGATCTCACGTTCGTCTGTTCGAGCTCTGTGTTGGGCTCTACGCTGACATCGAATAGCCTGCTTGGGGTTCTCTCTCTCCCTCTCTCTCTTTCTCTCTGCCCCTCCCTTGCTCATGCATACACACACACACACACACACACTCTCTCTCTCTCTCTCTCTCTCTCTCTCTCTCTTTCAAAATAAATAAATAAACTTAAAAAAAAAAAAGAAACTGCAAAGTAGTCCACCAATCCCTAAAGCAATTCTTAGGACCCCGTATCTGTTCCGCTCTCAGGCAGCAAATAATCTCTAAAGCTCACTTCTGATGGGGCTTTTGAAAATGAGGGACAAGGAGGTCCCCCTGCAGGCTGGAGCCAGGAGGATATTAGGCAAGAAATCTTGTTCCAGAGCCAAAGGTATTCGGATGCGCTGTCCAAATACTTTACTGTACTGCCAGAGAAGGGGGCCCCCACCAATCCCGTTCCCCCAGGATTTGATCCCTGCTGTGGATCAAGGACTGCTGGGTGTCCTCGGTGACTCCCCTTTCCAATGGGAGTTTTCACTGGAGCTACTTTTCCTACTGCATCATTGTATATTGCTTATTTTGAAGCAGATCACTTTTCTATAGGTTCACGCGTTCCAGATTACAAGGAGCCCTCTGCACTAATGGAGAGTTCTGGACGCCACCCAAGACGCAGGCTTTTGAACTGAAGGATATGCCTAGATGGGACTCTGAGGTTGTTGCTTTTGCAAAAAGTATAAATCTGTACTCCGTGTGGGAGGAGGGGTATATAAATACGTGGGTGGCCGAAGGCAAGTGGGTTTTGTGGTGGTTTCCTTTTCTCTTCCAATGTTCTCCCCCCTCTTCTATAGCAGAATATCTTTCATCGCGGTGTGCTGGGATGTCCCGACTGAATTACAAGTTTATTCAGATATTAGTACCTTCATTTTCAGGCCAGACAAGTAAGGCCAAGAGCGCACAGAGCCTCTGGCCACAAACAGCCTTGCCCTCTGCACCGTTGTGCCATCCCCAGGACAGGGTTGGGATGCTCTGAAGGTAGGGTGAGCACAATCCGTATAAAACCACTCTCGCTCCTGAGACTAATTACAAGTTAGGGGGATTCCTCCAACCGTCCTCGGTTTCCATAGTTCACTGGAGAGTCTCACAGAGCCCGCTCGAAGCTGCTGTACCCATACTTACAGTTAAGAAGAAGAACAACAACAAAAATACAGATTAAAATCAGCCAAGGGAAGGCGTACAGAGGGCAGAGTCCAGGAAAGTACCCAGGGTGGATCTTCCATTGTCCTCTCCCTGTGGGGTCGCGGGCAGCATACTTTCCCGGCATCGATGCGTGAAGACACATGTGGGGCACTGCCCCCCGGGGAAGCCCGTCCACCCTCTGAGACGTGTTCTGTTGGGGCTCCACCCTGTAATCGTGCTGGTTTCCCATATATCTGATGTGAGTCCCAAGCCCCTCTTTTTAAAAAAAAAAAATTTCTCATTTAGTTTTGAGAGAGAGACACACACAGAGTGCGAGCAGAGGGGCAGAGGGAGAGAGGATCCCAAGCAGGCTCTGAGCTGTCAGTATAGAGCCTAACATGGGGCTCAAACTCATGGAACTGTGAGATCATGATTTAGCCAAGGTCGGAGGTTTAACCAACTGAGCCACCCAGTCCAAAGCCCCTCTTTAAAAAAAAAAAAAAAAAATTTTTTTTTAATGATTTACTTATTTTTGAGAGAGAGAGAGGGGAAGGAGAGAGAGAGATGGAGTGTGAGCAGGAGAGGGGCAGAGAGAGAAAGAGACACAGAATCTGAAGCAGGTTCCAGGCTCTGAGCTGTCAGCACAGAGTCCAACACGGGGCTTGAACTCACAAACTGTGAGATCATGACCCGAGCCAAAGTTGGATGCTCAACTGACTGAGCCACCCAGGCATCCCCAAGGCATCCACAAAGACTACTTTTTTATATTACATTACAAAACTCTATGCCCTTGAAGTTGAACTAATACCTCACGACCCAAACACCTCATCCTAAATGACCTTGAATGACATGGACTTCCAGCATGGCGGCCCCCAATCTACACAGTCCAGTGGGGTTTAACAACCTATTGGAAGGAGAGGACAAGGGCCAGACTGCTTTCCAGGCAAGGTTAATGTCTTTCCTACACAGATGCACTCTTCTGCACAATAGAACCCCAATTTTTTTAAATGCTTATTTATTTATTTATTTTGAGAGGGGAGCAGAGAGAGAGAGAGAGGGAGAGAGAGAATCCCAAGCAGGCTCCACACTCAGCATGGAGCCCGAAGCAGGACTGGATCTCATGACAGTGAGATCATGACCTGAGCCAAAATCAAGAGTCAGATGCTTAACCAACTGAGCCAGCCAGGCACCCCTAGAACCCCAATTTAAAAAAAATTTTTTTTTCAACGTTTATTTATTTTTGGGACAGAGAGAGACAGAGCATGAACGGGGGAGGGGCAGAGAGAGAGGGAGACACAGAATCAGAAACAGGCTCCAGTCTCTGAGCCATCAGCCCAGAGCCTGACGCGGGGCTCGAACTCCCGGACCGCGAGATCGTGACCTGGCTGAAGTCGGACGCTTAACCGACTGCGCCACCCAGGCGCCCCTAGAACCCCAATTTTTAACTGAGCACAAAGTACCCAGAATCAAGAAACCCAGGGGTGCCTGGCTGGCTCAGTTTTTAGAGCATGCAACTCTTGATCTTAGGGTGGTGAGTTGGAGCCCCATGGTGGGTGGTAGATTGTACTTAAAAATTTTTTTTTAATCTTTAAAAAGAGCTCAACCTCCACCAGATTCCCAACTTCCCCAGTTGTGACCATGTAACTAAATTCTAGGCAATGGGATATAAGTGGAGTTAGTATTTGCCACTTCTGGGAAGTATCCTTGAATAGAGGCATTTATTTTGCTGCCTAGATGGGGCTTGAAGGGCTGTCTTGGCCCATGAGGTGAAGCTCTATGTTGAGGATGTGAGCAACCGGAGGAAGGAACCTGGATTCCTGTTGATGGAGGCGCTCTTCGCGCAACTAGAGAAAACATCGGAATCATGTTTAAGCCACTGTTACATTGGGCTTTCTGTCGTTTGCAGCAGGACCTAATTTCAGCATTTGCTTGAAACTCACTCTTCTTTTTTTCTTTGACACTTCCTTTTGCATTGCTTACATCCAGATTGCAAAACTCCATGCCTACTTGTTACTAGATTCACCGTTAATCCAAGTCCCCCCATGCCGTCAGATCCTCCCTGGCCATTGCCTCTCTGTCCTCGCTCCTGCCTCGCTGTGACCCCGGCCTTTCTTCCCGAGCCCGTATCACACACAGGCACTTCGTTTTCCATTTTCAGCTGAGGATAGGAAGGGACTGTTTTCTGATTATCTGATCATCACGTTTTCCATGACTAACGAATTGGAGATTGGACTTAACTCCTAAACTTCGAGGTCGATTTTCTTGATACGCCTTTTTAAAATTGAAGAACAGATATTTGTTTGGTGAGAATGAAGACTTACGGATTTAAAACCCGATATCTGAATTTTATCAACATGTACAGGGTGCCCTATGCCCAGTTGCATCGCGTCACGTACACGGAGGCAGGGTGAGCACTGAATCTTTCATTTCTATGTTTTTGATGTTCTGTTATCCTTTGCTCTTCTTAAAGCTTCATCACAGCTTTTGCAGATGGCTGAGAAATTAATCGTTAAAACGTAAAAGATGAATGAAGACTGCTTTTTTACATTACGAAGACAGGGATTTTATCCTTCCTTTATTTAAGAACGGCGGGACATTGGGACATGGCATCAGGTGACTCCCACCACCAGCCTCACGGTTTATCAGTCTCGTATCGGAGGTTGGAGGAGGGTGGGAGGAATCACACTCAAACCCCAAAGTCTCACTTCTCATTTGTTTATGTTAATGACTCGATTTTCTCATTTTCATGGTAGAAGGGGTATGTGTGTGTGTCTATGTGTATGTATATGTTAAAGAAACACAAACGTTCATTTTCTCATTGCTACTCAGGCAAAGGTCAATGTTTAAAACCTCAATATGTATCAACGACATGTTTCTTAACTTTGCTCCATTACAAACCCAAGGAAAGAAAAAAATGTATAACGCCGGAAGATTAGAAAAGTCATGGGGCGCCTGGGTGGCGCAGTCGGTTAAGCGTCCGACTTCAGCCAGGTCACGATCTCGCGGTCCGGGAGTTCGAGCCCCGCGTCGGGCTCTGGGCTGATGGCTCGGAGCCTGGAGCCTGTTTCCGATTCTGTGTCTCCCTCTCTCTCTGCCCCTCCCCCGTTCATGCTCTGTCTCTCTCTGTCCCCAAAATAAATAAACATTAAAAAAAAAAAAAAAAAAAAAAAAAAAAGAAAAGTCATAAAGCCTTAGGAGGGTTACGGAACAGTAATTATTAGGCAAGAGCTTGCCAGGGATTTGTTTTCCCAGTGAAAAAGGCCTTGTGGAATTTTCTTGCTGACAGGAACCTAAAAACTTATAGCCACACGTGTCCTCCTTTTCTAGACGAGAAACAACCAAGACCCTGGGGAAACCCACATAGATGCCAAGATCACCCTGGTAATTAACAGCAAAGCCGGGGCAGGGAGGGGGGTGCCTGGGTGGCTCGGTCAATTAAGCATCCGGCTTCAGCTCAGGTCGTGATCTCGACATTCATGAGTTCAAGCCCGCGTCGGGCTCTGTGCTGACAGCTTGGAGCCTGGAGCCTGCTTGGGATTCTGGGTCTCCCTCTCTCTCTGCCCCTCCCCTGCTCGCACTGTCTCTCTGTCTCTCTCTCAAAAATAAGTAAACATTAGGGGCGCCTGGGTGGCGCAGTCGGTTAAGCGTCCGACTTCAGCCAGGTCACGATCTCGCGGTCCGTGAGTTCCAGCCCCGCGTCGGGCTCTGGGCTGATGGCTCGGAGCCTGGAGCCTGTTTCCGATTCTGTGTCTCCCTCTCTCTCTGCCCCTCCCCTGTTCATGCTCTGTCTCTCTCTGTCCAAAAAAAAAAAAAAAAAAAATTAAAAAAAAAAAAGTAAACATTAAAAAACAAACAAAGAAACAAAAAACCAGCAAAGCCGGAATCAGCACCCCGGTTGTTTTGGCTCCTGGGACACAAAAGACAAATGATCTCCTAAGCTGCAGACCTGTTTAAATGCACCTTCCCAAAACAGTTGGATCCACTTAACTCCTGCTCTTCTGATTGTATTCTGGTGAAGCAAAAGACTTCTGTCTCCAGAATAATTCAGAAACCATTTTTCTGTCACACCAAACCAAACCAAAGGAAAGAACATGTAGGTTTCTAAAGTCCATCGACAAACACAGATCACCTGAGGAATAACGCCAAAGTCCCATTTCCTCCTCAGATGGTACATGCTTGAAGCTGAGAATTACTCCCATTTGTACCTCCCACCGCACCTAGCAAAATTCTTTTTTAAAAATTTGCTAAAAAAAATTTTTTTTAATTTGCAAAAATGTCTTTTTAATGAATGAAGTCTATAAATCCTGGCTTTCTAGCCTGGCATCGTGCCCTTTGCAAAAGAAGCACTTCATAAGCATGTGTCTAATTTCCTGTGCTGTCAGAAATATTGTTTAATCATACTGTTAAAAATAAAGACCTCTAGGGCCCACTGAACTACATTCTCCAAACTAGTAGATACTCTTTCCTCTTTGGGCCACTCAGCTGTGCAGCCGGAAATGGATCGTGGGGGGAGAGCGACAGCCCTTCTGCAAACACCCTGGAATGTGGGCTATGTCGGAAAGTGTTTGGAGAATGCCTCCGAAGCTGAGAAAGTATTTCCAAAGCAATATATGCGCAAAGATATTCGAACCAGAGACCATGCACTCCAAAATAGATGCATGGAGCACATTCACAGAATATCACAGTTTTAGCTCATTTAGGACCTGTAGCCCATTCCTGGGAATCCAAGAATTAAGGTAACTATAAAACATGTGTGCCACAGACTGGTATGCTTGCGATAGATCACGTAGTTGGCTTTCTTCTTTTTTTTAATTAAAAAAAAAATTTTTTTTTAAGTGGCTCCAATATGGAGCCCAAGGTGGGGCTTGAATTCACAACGCTGAGATCAAGACCTGAGCTGTGATCAAGAGTGGGATGCTTGGGGGCGCCTGGGTGGCTCAGTCGGTTAAGCGTCCGACTTCGGCTCAGGTCACCATCTCGCGGTCCGTGAGTTCGAGCCCCACATCGGGCTCTGTGCTGACAGCTCAGAGCCCGGAGCCTGTTTCAGATTCTGTGCCTCCCTCTCTCTCTGACCCTCCCCCGTTCATGCTCTGTCTCTCCCTGTCTCAAAAATAAATAAACGTTAAAAAAAAAAAAAAAAAGAGTGGAATGCTTAACAGACTGAGCCACCCAGGTGCCCCTAGATCGTGTAGTCTTACATGGATCTTCTTATGTAGTAAAATACATATAAAAGGGTGATTAAGCTCACAGGCGTATTATAAATCTTCCCTGATCAATGATATTAGCATGTTTCAGAAACACCTTGCCTTCAACAGTTACATCTTGGAAAAGACACGGCCTGCTTTTCTACTGAAAAATAGGTTGCAGTCTGAGCATACAAGCTGAATGTTGAAGCAACACTCAGAAAACGATCCTCTCATCTTCTCTGCCACCTGGTACAGTTGAAATGACGGGCAGGCCTCCTCTCCACTCATGGCACAGAGACGGCAAGAAATCGTCCAGGTTTGGAGTTTCTAGTCATAGAGAAGTTCCAATCGTACCGATGTGAAGACATTTTAAATGGAGGCCTTAAAATGATCCTTTACACGGACTACTACCGGGCAATGAAAAAGTATGAACTCTCGGTCTACACAACAGCCTGAGCTAGACCTCAGAAGCATTTTGCTTAGTGAAAGTAGTCAGACACAAAGACTATAATTCTATTTAAAATTCTATTATAGATTCTATTTATAATTCTTTTGCTAGAAAATTTCTAGGGGCGCCTGGGTGGCGCAGTCGGTTAAGCGTCCGACTTCAGCCAGGTCACGATCTCGCGGTCTGTGAGTTCAAGCCCCGCGTCGGGCTCTGGGCTGATGGCTCAGAGCCTGGAGCCTGTTTCCGATTCTGTGTCTCCCTCTCTCTCTGCCCCTCCCCTGTTCACGCTCTGTCTCTCTCTGTCCCAAAAATAAATAAACGTTGAAAAAAAAAAATTTTTTTTTAAATAAAAAAAAAATAAAAAAAAAGAAAATTTCTAGAAAAGGCAAAACTGTGGAGGAAGTAGATCAGTGGTTGCCCCGGGGCTGCGGGGGGGAGCAGGGGGTGACTGCCAACAGGCAAAGGAAGACTTTCGGACGGATGGAAGTGTTGGAAAACTGGATCCAAAAAGAAATAAAACTTAAAAAAAAAAAAAAAACAAAACAGGAGCTCCTGGGTGGCTCAGTTGGCTAAGCATCCGCCTTCGGCTTGCATCGTGATCTCACGGTTCCTGGGTTCGAGCCCCACATCAGGCTCCTCGCTGACAATGCGGAGCCTGCTTAGGATTCTTTCTCTTTCCCTCTCGCTACCCCTCCCCTGCTCGCTTGCTCACTCTCTCACTCTCAAAATAAATAAGTAAACTTAAAAAAAAAAAACCTTGGGGCGCCTGGGTGGCGCAGTCGGTTAAGCGTCCGACTTCAGCCAGGTCACCATCTCGCGGTCTGTGAGTTCGAGCCCCGCGTCAGGCTCTGGGCTGATGGCTCAGAGCCTGGAGCCTGTTTCCGATTCTGTGTCTCCCTCTCTCTCTGCCCCTCCCCTGCTCATGCTCTGTCTCTCTCTGTCCCCAAAATAAATAAACGTTGAAAAAAAAAAAAAAATTTAAAAAAAAAAAAAAAAACCTCAAAAAAAAAAGAAAACTGGATTCACTCATAATGTGTGTGTAAATGTAGAGATTCACTAAAACACATCTACTGTATCCTTGCAATGGGTGAGTTTATGGTATATAAATTTTTTTTTAAGCAACCTCTTTGCCCAACATGGGACTTGAACTCACAGTCCCAAGACCAAGATCCCATGCTTGGGGCATCTGGGTTGGGGCTCAGTTGGTTAAGCAGCCGACTGTGACTCACGTCATGATCTCCCAGTTCGTGGGTTTGAGTCCTGCGTCGGGCTCTGTACTGACAACTCAGAGCCTGGATCCTGCTTGGGATTCTGCGTCTCCCTCTTTCTCTGCCCCTCCCCCGCTGGTGCTCTGTCTCTCAAAAATGAATAAACGTTAAAAAAAATATATAAAGAGTCATATGCTGTACCAACTGAGCCAGCCAGATGCCCTAAAGCCACCCCAAGTTTGTTTGGTTTTTTTTAGTTTTATGTCGTTTTCTTCTTTCTTTTTTTTTTAATCTTATTTTTTAAATTTACATCCAAATTAGCGTATAGTGAGGGCAACAATGATTTCAGGAGGAGATTCCTTAGTGCCCCTTACCATTTAGCCCATCCCTCCTCCCACAACCCCTCCAGTAACCCTCAGTTTGTTCTCGCTGTTTATGAGTCTCTTCTGTTTTGTCCCCCTCACTGTTTTTATATTATTTTTGTTTCCCTTCCCTTATGTTCATCTGTTTTGTCTCTTATAGTCCTCATATGAGTGAAGTCATATGATATTTGTCTTTCTCTGACTGACTAGTTTCACTTAGCATAATACCCTCCAGTTCCATCCATGTAGTTGCAAATGGCAAGATTTCATTCTTTTTGATTACCGAGTAATACTCCATTGTATATACATCCCACATCTTCTTTATCCATTCGTCCATCGATGGACATTTGGGCTCTTTCCATACTTTGGTTATTGTCGATAGTGCTGCTATAAACATGGGGGTGCATGTGTCCCTTCGAAACAGCACACTTGTATCCCTTGGATAAATGCCTAGTAGTGCAGTTGCTGGGTCGTAGGATAGTTCTATTTTTAGTTTTTTGAGGAACCTCCATACTGTTTTCCAGAGTGGCTGCACCAGCTTGCATTCCCAGCTATCCCAAGTTTGAAGCTCCGGACAGGGGGGCACTGTACCTGGAGGAGTGGGCAGAGCAATCTCCTATTCTATCTACCTGTTTCTAAAATTCTTTTAATGCATTGTCCTTGGATAGAGGACGTATCAGATATGAAACTGATAAGAACAGATCCTCCATTTGATCTTAGCCAAAAGGCTGAAAATAAAGCTAAAGCTGTTTTTTTTTTAAAAGAAACAAAAAGAAATGGTTCTTTCAGGACCAGCCCAAGACTACTTTATACAACCAGCTTGCCTTGCCTATAATTTCATGGTAGCCATCATACATTCGCATGGGGGAGACTCTCTCCCGAGGAGGGCACTTTGACGTGTAAATCTAGATGATGTTATATCAAATCGAGCTTGGTGACATTTCAAAAATTAGAATTGACAATTTCTATATAAACATGCTTGTTATTATATTAGCCAACCAATGCCATGTTCAAGAGTGTTAATACATTAAATTGAGAGAGGCAAAGAAACCACTTCCCTCATCTGGGGAGATGTGACATGACTCGGAGAATGGGAGAGTTTGGGGGAGCTTTTCTTGAACCAGGCAGCTGTTTAGGGCAGCTCCTGGGGCAGGAGGAGAGGTATTTAGGGTGTAGACTTGAATGCCTCCACTGACAACTGCAGTATGCTGGCTCCACACATCTCCATCACCACAGAAATGTAGGGAAATTATATTAGGAAAATTCATCTTGCTTAAAGGCATGGGAATGAATGGAAAATTCTGGGGCCAACTTGACTAATGTTTCTGTCCACAGCAAGTGGTGCTCAAACTTGGGTGTGCATTAAAACCTCCTGACTTGTTACAAAGGCAGATTCCCAGGCCAGGCCCATTCAAGACCAAATTGAATGTCTGGGAACAATGGCCAGAGTCTGAATCTTGCAGGAGCCTCCGAGGTGATTTATGCTGCTGATCCTCAAAACACAGATGAAGGAACACTGAATAAAGAAGAGAGAAAGGAGGGAGAGGGAAGGAAAGCAAGTAAGAAAGAAATAGAAAAAAGGAAAGAAAGGAGGGAGGGAGGGAGAGAGGGAGGGAGGGAGGAAGGAAGGAAAGAGAAAGCAAGAAAGCAAGCAAGCAAACAAGAAAGAGTAAGGAGTAAGTAGGACTCAATGAAAGTGATGAAGATACCTAGCCAGTTCTTGCGTTAAGCACCTCAGCTGAGTTTAGTCTTTGGTTCTTTCCAAACCTCTTTGTCTCATATCCACATCTCATAGTGTGCCTTCCTCTTTACCTGCCTCTTAGCCTTGCTCTCAGGTAGAGGAGTCCCCCTGTGATGGTCGGAGGGCCTAGTTTGAAAGGGTTTTCTCTTGCAACTTCCCAGCCCCCACCCACCATGGGACATGACCCAGCTAGAGGTAGACGAAACCTTCACTCACTGGCTTGTAGGGTGGTTCTCACTCTGGGATCACTGTTGAGGGGGAGAGAAGCACAGTGTTGGTTGAATTTGACAACCCAGCCCAGGACGGAACCTCTTCGCTCGTGAGGACACCTGTCCACTTTTGCATAAGGAAGGAGGAATGCCTTCCTGTCTGTGAGACCCTGCACACGGTGATCCACCGTTGATTCCTTAGCTCCAGAGACGCTTCTGCTCCCGGTTTTCCTCGATAACAACCCAGTCCGTGAGCAATGGCCCTTGGTTTTCTCTGGGAGATTCGCCTCCCCACCAGACCATGGGGAAACTTTGGCAGCCATGTTTGTGACATGTGACACTCCCCCCATCAGTCACTGCCGACCGGACCCAGGGTGGACACCTGACCCACATTGGCCCAATCGGAGCCGGTTTTCCTGGAAACTTGCAATTATTACTAAGATATTCCCATCCCAGTTTTGTTTGGTTTCTCATACAGAGAAAGAGAGAAAATTCGGGGGCTTTCACACAGCTGTTTTTCCAGTCAAGAGGAATGAAATATAGGTGAGAGAGAGAGAGAGGAGAGTTGTCTGGTGCAGAGGGTCCCTCTGGCGTGCCTCCACCCCAGTTCTCGGTTCAGATCCCTTCTGAGCCCCTGCTGATTTCCTGTACTTCCCTTCCATCAGACTCTCCAGTATCATCGAAATGAAGAGTTTCACTGGGGCGCCTGAGTGGCTCACTAGGTTGAGCGTCCGACTTCGGCCCAGGTCATGATCTCAAGATTCGTGAGTTCAGTCCCCACATTGGGTTCACTACTGTCAGCACAGAGCCTACTTCAGATCCACTATCCCCCCTCTCTGCCCCTCCCCTTATAGTGCACTCTCTCTCAAAAATGAATAGAACATTTAGAAAGGAAGAAAAGAGCCTCTTATGGTTGTTTATTCCAGCTCTGACCTGCAGTCAGAGTCCTCACTAATCCAGGTAAGATCACATTTCCCTTTGCCTATCTCTGTCCTGCTTTAACTCTCGAATCCCTTCCTTCCAGAGACAGGAAGGCAGACCACAATGTCTTCCTTACGGTACAAAATGAGAGCTTTCAAAAACCCAGTTTGGTTTGAATTACTATCTATAATGTGATACGCCGCCTGTATTTGAAATTATACAATCATTATTAATTTTTAGGTGCAAAATGGAACTATAGATTTATTTTATTAAAAAAAAATTCTTGGGGCGCCTGACTGGCTCAGTTGGTGGTGCACGTAATTCTTGATCTCAGGGTTGTGGGTTTGAGTCTCACATTGGGTGTAGAGATCATTTAAAAATAAAGTCTTAAAAAAGAAAAGAAAAGAAAAAGGAAATAAGAATCTCTGTCAGGGCGCCTGGCTGGCTCATCAGAAGAACACACACTCTTGATCTCAGGGTGGTGAATCAGGGCCTCTACACTGGGCGTAGAGATTACTTACTTACTTACTTAATTGATTAAATAAAAAAGAATCTGAATCCTTGTCATTTAGAGTTACATATTGAAATATTTACGCCTGAAATGATACGATGTCAGGATTTGCTTCTGAACAATACTGGAAGGCAGGAAGTGGGTGAGGGCATAGATGAAACAAGGTTGACCTTGAGCTGATAACTGTTGAATCTAGGTGACTTGGGTTCATTGTGCTAGTCTGTCTACTTTTGCATATATTTCAATTTTTCCATAATAAGAAACTCTAAAAATAAGGATGGAAATTTTTTCAGGGGAATACCTCTGAAAGAACACGAAACTATCGACACTCAAAAGTAAGAAGAAACTTCTTAAATTAGCGATCTTAAAAGTAAGCCTCCAAAGGCAGTCACCTCTCACGGGAATGGGTCTTGTGCAGCATGTAACTAGCGTGTGAATAAAAACATGCCGGCTGCGGATGACCCCCCTTCCTTTGAATGAAAATAACATCTCAGAGCTTGTGTTCAACTCCTCTCTGATGCAATCCAAAATAAAATATGCTAAGATCTATAGCTGTCTTTCAAATTTAAACAAACCACATTTAACTATATACTTAGTAGTGTTTTTTGTTTTGTTTTTAAATGTTTGTTTCTTTATTTTGAGAGAGAGAGAGAGAGAGAGAGAGAGAGTGTGTGTGTGTGTGTGTGTGTGTGTGTGACTATGGGGGAGGAAGGAGAGAGAGAGAGAATCCCAAGCAGCCTCTGTGCTGTCATCACAGAGCCCGACACAGGGCTCGAACTCACGAGCGGTGAGATCATGACCTGAGCCAAAATCAAGAGTCAGAGGATCACCTGATGGAGCCCCCCAGGCGCCCCTGTACTACGTAGCTTTTTGTGTGTCCCCCTGTGCAGAGGCCATGCTAATCTTGCCTGTATTGTTCCAATTTTAGTATTTGTGCTGCCACAGCGAGCACAATATACTTAGTAGCTTTTATTTTATTAAAAATTATTTGGTGAATTTAAGGGTGAGAAACATTGCTCTAAGTAGAACGTTTTCCAAATAGGTTGAAAGCATGCGTGTCAGAAAATAAAGCATCTTGAGAGTTCTCCAACGTCTCCAAAAAGCTCACTGTATCTGTGCGTACCTTCTTATTTAGAGGAGCGAGTAGGAGGGAGGAGGAGGGAGGGTGCCTGTTGAGTATTCCAGGGTGTCTGATGATTCTTTATATATTCATTATGGTTAAGAGTGGGTTTTGTGGGGGGGGGGTTGGATCCGAGGAGGAATATTTAGTTTTCCTTTTGAGTGTGGCTGTCCATTTCACCTCCAGGCCTACCCGTTTTCAAGGTGGCCAAAGTATTGTCTGTCGGAGGACCCAAGGAGACCATCCGCTCCTTGCCTGACCCATTGCTGTCTCGATTTCACGGTTACTCTCACACCGTGGACACATTTGAGGGCCCACCTCGAGACCAGGAGTCTTCAGTTTCCTTTTTTGGTGTCTGAACGTCCATTCCTTTCACAGCACAACTTCTCAGATTGAGGGAGGGGTTTCCTTTGATTGGACTTTGCAACACTGCCCTCCTGACTGGTCTTTCCACGGTAGGCTTTTGCTCTCGTATGACACATGTGTACTCAAAACAACGTATTCTACCGTCTAAGTTCGGGCTCCTCTGCTTCCAAAGACTAAAGACCCGCTCTCTATCTCATGGAAACAGGAGGTCATAGTAAGGACATTTTTTTCATCAAAATGCGTCAAGACTAAAAAAAAAAAACAACGAACAAAAACTATTTCTCCCTTCAAGAACCTAATGACCCCCTTAGTTACATCTCAGGTGTTCGTGAATTAAATGGCACTAAAACGTTAGAATTACAAGGACAGCATTTAAAAATCTTTTTGTCATGAAATATTTACGCCATGAGAAAATAAAGCAAATATTATAGCCGAGTCAATAAACCAATTAATAGTTGACATCACTTTTCCATGGAGCCGTATTCCTTTATAGACAAGGTTGTATTAATAAGAAGTAAAACCTAGATCAGGCCCTCCATCACTTCTCATCCCCAACCCAAGGTAAATGTCAGTTAAGTTGCAGATTTCAGACCTTAAAAGAATGTTTTAAGGAAATTCAAATATTCAAAATATTTAAGTATGTTAAATATTTAACTGTATTTAAATTTTCATCTAGCTATTCAACAAAGGAGTTTAAATATTGTAAAGAAAAACAGAAAGGCTTGGGGTGCCTGGGTGGCTCAGTCGGTGAAGTGTCAGACTCTTGGTTTTGGTTCAGGTCATGACCTCACAGTTTCATGGGTTCGAGCCCCCTCTCGGGCTCCACACTGAGAGCATGGAGACTGCTTGGGATTCTTCTCTCTCTCCCTCTCTCTCTATCCCTTCCCCACTCGTGTTGTTTCTCTCTCAAAATAAATAAATAAACTTTTAAAAAAAGGAAAGAAAAATAGAAAGGCTTTTCAAACCATAATTTCTTCTATGGGTTGTATTTCTATAGATGTAACTGGCTGTGAAACAAAGTCTAATACAGTTATACATAATATAATTGTTTGAGACTAACACGGTAAAAGGTAAAATTGCTCAAGGTCAGACGTAAGAAACATTTTGTGGCACCTATTTTAGCATGTTCAGACAATAACTTCAGATATTAAATCAATGGCTTTGAATATTTTGGCCTAGGACCCTCAGAAAGAAATACTTTTTAAATTTTTTTAAACTTTATTTATTTTGAGAGAGAGAGAGCAAGCAGGGGAGAGGCAGAGAGAAGTAGAGAGAAAGAATCCCAAGCAGGCTCTGTGCTATCAGTGCAGAGCCAGATGTGGGGCTCGAACTCACAAACCGTGAGATCATGACTTGAGCAAAATCCAGACCAGATGCTGAACCGACTGAGCCGCCCAGGTGCCCCTTGACTTTCTTAATAACTTTCTTGGGAGCACAAAAGTTTTGAATTTTGATGAAGTCCAATCTCTCTGTTTTTTCTTTTGTTGTTTGTACTTGTGGTGTCATATCTAAGAATTCATTGCCAAATCCAAGGTCATGAAGATTTTCTTACTCCTATGTTTTCTTCTAGATGTTTCATACTTTAGCTTCTACATTCAGGTCTTTGATCCATTTTGAGCTAATTTTGGTATCTGGTGTAAGGCAGGGCTCTAACTTCGTTCTTTTCTATGTGGCTGTCTAGAGTCCCAGCACCATTTGTTGAAAAGACCACTCTTTCCTCAGCCAATTGTCTTGGCCCTCTTATGCCAACTGACCACACATGTATGGGTCTATTTCTTTTTTTTTGTTTTGTTTTTTATTTTGTTTTGTTTTAACTGTATAATTTTTTTTTTTTGCTTTAGTATTGTAAAGCCTTAACATTAGAAACATACCAAACCAAAAACAAGCAAAAATATTCCCGAGTAGAGTAGTTTGGGACACACGTTTATAAACATGTATAATTGTATGGGTTTCTTTCTTTTTTTTTTTTTAATTTTTTTTTAACGTTTATTTACTTTTTGAGACAGAGAGAGACAGAGCATGAACGGGGGAGGGTCAGAGAGAGAGAGGGAGACACAGAATTCGAAACAGGCTCCAGGCTCTGAGCTGTCAGCACAGAGCCCGACGCGGGGTTCGAACTCATGAACCGTGAGATCATGACCTGAGGTGAAATCGGACGCTTAACTGACTGAGCCACCCAGGCACCCCTGTATGGGTTTATTTCTAAGCCTACTATAGACTGCTCCATCTAGCAATAGCAGAATACACATTTTTCTCAAGCTCACATGGAACATTCACTAAGATAGACCATGTTCTGGGCCATAAAACAGACCTCAACCAATTTAAAAGAATAGAAATCATACAAAGCGTCCTCTCAGGCCACAGTGGAATTAAACTAGAAATCAACGAAAGAAAGATAACTGGAAAATCCTAAACTATCTGGGCATTACACAACACATTTCTTTTTATTTTTTTTTTTTTGTTTATTTTTTAGAGAGAGAGAGAGAGAGAGAGAGAGAGGGAGGGAGGGGCAGAGGGAGAGAGGGAGACACAGCAAACAACACATTTCTAAACACATGGGTTAAAGAAGAAATTCTCAAGAGAAATTTTAGAATATTTTATTTCAACGTTTATTTTTATTTTTTGGGGGGACAGAGAGAGACAGAGCATGAACGGGGGAGGGGCAGAGAGAGAGGGAGACACAGAATCGGAAACAGGCTCCAGGCTCTGAGCCATCAACCCAGAGCCTGACGTGGGGCTCGAACTCACCGAGAGATCGTGACCTGGCTGAAGTCGCGGACGCTTAACCGACTACGCCACCCAGGCGCCCCTAGAATATTTTAAACTGAATAAAAATGAAAATACAACTTATCATGGGGCTCCTGGGTCCTGGTCATGATCTCTCGGTTCATGGGTTTAAGCCCCGCATCAGGCTCTGTGCTAACAGCTCAGAGCCGGGAGCCTGCTTCAGATTCTGTCTCTGTCTCTCTCTGCCCCTTCCCCACTCACAAACTGGCTGTCTGTCTTTCTCTCTCTAATACAAACATTGAAAAAAAAAAAATGAATACAACTGACCAAACTCTAGCCAAGCCAACCAAGAAAAAAAGACACAAGTTACTAGTGTTAGAAATGAAAGAGGGAGACTTAACACTTTCCGGTTCTACATGTAAGAAGTTTGGTAAGCCACCACTCCATCCTAATAAGTAAAAAGCCGAACAAACTAAAAAATTAACAACTCTTCTCGGATCCATAAGAGAGGGGATGACACAAGGCAAATTGTGGCAACAAGATTGGAGAGACAGGGATGCCTGGATGGCTCAGTCGGTTAAGTGGCCCACTTTGGGTTTCAGCTCAGATCATGACCTCACAGTTCATGGGATCAAGCCCTGCATCCGGCTGACAGTGTGGAGCCTGCTTGGGATCCTCTCTCTCCCTCTTTCTCTGGCCCTCCCCTGCGCTCTCTCTCAAAATAAATAAACATTTAAAAAAGAATAATAAGGTGCACCTGGCTGGCTCAGTTGGTTAAGTGTCTGACTTCAGCTCAGGTCATGATCTCATGGTCTTGGGATCAAGTCCCCTGTCGGGCTCTGTACTGACAGCACGGAGCCTGCTTGGGATTCTCTCTCTCCTCTCTCTGCCCCTCCCCTGCTCGTACATGGGCTTGTACTCTCTCTCTCCCTCTCTCTCTCTCTCTCAAAAATAAATAAACATTAAAAAAAATTTTTTAAAGACCTCATAGTCCAGCACTGTGTATTGTGTGATATCTGACAGCATTTAGTTTATATATATTTTAAAGTTTTCTAGCCATTTCTGAGTGGGAAGAGTGGGAAGGCTAGATTGGTACCGCTTACTACAACGTGGCAACATGAAGAAGTTTCACAAGTTTTGATACATGCTGTTTTTAAAATTTTTTTTTTTTCAACGTTTATTTATTTTGGGGACAGAGAGAGCCAGAGCATGAACGGGGGAGGGGCAGAGAGAGAGGGAGACACAGAATTGGAAACAGGCTCCAGGCTCTGAGCCATCAGCCCAGAGCCCGACGCGGGGCTCAAACTCACGGACCGCGAGATCGTGACCTGGCTGAAGTCGGACGCTTAACCAACTGCGCCACCCAGGCGCCCCTACATGCTGTTTTTAAAATCATGATTTAGCCCCCATGACTTAGGGGCGCCTGGGTGGCTTGGTCGGTTAAGTGTATGCCTCTTGGTTTTGGCTCAGGTCGCGCGGGCCAGAACACATTCTCTATATAATTCTTACCCTTTGAAATTTGTTGAGATTTGCTTTATGGCTCAGCATATATCGCTATTGGTAAAGACATCATGAATACTTCAGAAGGTGGGTATTTTGTACTTAACAGCCATATATGCAGGGATCTACATAAGCTAATTGCATCAGTTTAATAGCATTGTTCAAATCTTCTGTATTGTTATTGATTTTTATTATGTCACACATTGTGTTTTCCAAAGATAGCTGCGAAAATACCTTCCATCCGACAAGACATTCTAAAATGTGACCAGTCTAGTCTTCCCATCAGATTAGGTCTTATCCTTCCCTTTGAATCCGGTCGATCTGGGGTGGCTTTGACCAATTGAGTATTTTTACCATGTGACTTCCAGCGGTGGGTCCTAAATGGCAACTCCATTTCTGTCTTATTTGCTGGCATACTTATTTTTTTTAAGTTTACTTATTTATTTTGAGAAAGAGAAAGAGAGAGGGACAGAGAGAGAGGGACAGAGAGAATCTCAAGCAGGCTCTGTGCTGTCAGCCCAGAGCCCAGTGCGGAGCTCAGTCCCACAGACCGTGAGATCATGACTTGAGCTGAAATCAAGAGCCAGACACTTAACCGATTGAGCCACCCAGGCGCCCCTCTGATTCTTTTTTTTTTTTTTTTTTTTTTTTTACTATCTCCATGGTTTTGCTTTTTCCAGAGTGTCATATATTTGGAAACATACCATAAATAGCCTTTTAAGATTGGCTTTTTTTTTTTCACTTACTAATATGCACTTGGGGCTCCTTCACGTCTTTTCATGCCTAATAGCTCATTGATGTTAGCACTGAATAATATGCCATTGTCGGAATGGACCACACTTCATCCGCTTGCCTGCTGAAGGACATCTTGGTTGCTTCCAAATTTTGGCAAATATGAATAAAGCTGCTGCAGACATCTGTGTATGGGTTTTTGTGTGTACGTGTTTTCAATTTGTTTGGGTAAATATCAAAGAACACAACTGCTGGATCTTGTGTTAAGAGTATGTTTAGTTCTCCAAGAAACTGCCAAACTGTCTTCCAAAGTGGCTGTACCACTTTGCATTCCCACCAGCAGTGAATGAGAGTTTCTGCTGCTCCACATCCTTACCAACATTTGGTGATGTCGGTGTTCTGGGTTTTCACCATTCTGATGAGTATGTAGCAATATCTCATTGTTGTTTAGTTTCCTTTTCTTTGGTGACACAGAATGTTCTTGATGCATTTTTATGTTTTCACCCAGTCTAAGAATCTTCTCTTTAAAAAAATTTTAAATTCTGGTAAAATACACATAACATAAAATTTTCAATCTTAGGGGTGCCTGGGTGGCTCAGTCAGTTGAACATCTGACTCTTGATTTCACTCTAGGTTATGAGCTCACAGTTCATGAGACTGAACCCCACTTCTGGCTCTTCACTGACAGTGTGGAGCCTGCTTGGGATTCTTTCTCTCCCTCTCTCTGTTCCTCCCTGGCTCATAAGTGCATGTTCTCTCTCTCAAAATAAATACATAAATTAAAAATAATTTTTTTTTATCATCTTAACCATTTTTAAGTATACAGTATACTTAAGTATACTTAACATTTAGAAATGTTAAGTACATTTGCACTGTTGTATATCCAATCTCCAGAACTTTTTCATCTTGCAAAGCTGAAACTCTTTATCTATGAAACCACTCCCCATTTCCCCTCCCAACAGCCCCTGGCAACCACCATTCTGTTTTTGTTTCTATAAATTTGACTACTCTAGAAACATCATATAAGAGGAATCATACAACATTACTTTAAGTTTATTTATTTATTTTTTGAGAGAGGGAAAGGGGCAAAGAGAGAGGGAAAGAGATGATCCTAAGCAGACTCCACACAGCCGGTGCAGAGCCCCACATGGGGCTTGAACTCATGAACCATGAGCTCATGACCTGAAACAAAACCAAAAGTCAGACTCTTCACCTTAACCGACTGAGCCACCCATGTGCCCCCAACATTTTTTACGATTAGGTCGTCTCACTTAGCATAATATCCTCGAGGTTCATCCATGTCATAGCATGTGTCAGAATGTATTTTCTTCTTAATTCTGTTTGTATATACTATTGTCTTCCGTTGTATGTATATGCTGTATTTTGTTTGTCCATTCATCTATCAGTGAACACTTGGGTTACTTCCATTTTTGGCTATTGTGAATATGCTCCTACGAACATGGGTGTGCAAATATCCCTTCGAGACTGCTTTCAACTCTTTGGGATATATACCCAGAAGTGGAATTGCTGGTTCATATGGTCATTCTATTTTTAGGTTTGTAAGGAACTGTCATACTGTTCTCCATAGTTGTAGCATCATTTTACATTCCCAATACCAATGCCCAAGTGTTTCAATTTTCCACATCTTCACCATAATATTGTGATTTATAAGAACAAATATATATTTATAAGAACAATATACATATATAAGAACAATATATAAGAACAAATATATATATATATAAGAACAAATATATATAAGAACAAATATATGAGAACAAATATATATATTATAAGAACAAATATATATATAAGAACAAATATATAAGAACAAATAGAGGGCCTAGACATTGACTCAGTTAATCACCAATGGCCAATGATTTAATCGATCATGCCTGTGTAATGAAGTCTCGATAAATATCCAAATGGAGTGAGTTGGGAGAGCTTCTGAGTTGGTGAACACATGGAGATTTGGGGAAATTGGTTTTCACAGAGAGAGCATGAAATCTCTGAGCCCTTTCCGGGCATGTTGCCTTATGCATCTCGTTCATCTGGCTACTCCCGCGTTACAATCTTTTGTAATATGCCAATGATCTAGTAAGTACAATGTTTTTCTGAGTTCTGTGAGCCAATCTAGGAATTAATGGAACCCAAGGCGGGGGTTGTTGGAACCTCCCATCTCTGGTCAAAAGAACTGAAGCACAGGTGACAGCCTGGTCTTGTGGCTGGCATCTGAAGGAGGGGATGCTAGTCTGTGAGACACAACCCTTAACTTGTGCGATCTGATGCTATCTCCAGGTAGATACTGTCAGAATTGAGTTCATTGCTTGCTGGTTGTACAGGAACCCCTCCCTGCCTGCCCCACATTGGAATTGAGTGCAGCACATTTTACTTGCCAATACTTGTTATTTTCTGTTTTTTTGATAGTAGCCAACCTAATGAATGTGGACACTTGCTTTTTAATAATGAGTTTAGCTCATTCACATTTACTGTAGTTACTGAGTCCTTGTGTCTTATTTTACGTTTTTTTTTTTAATTTTTTTTAACGTTATTTATCTTTGAGACAGAGAGAGACAGAGCATGAACGGGGGAGGGTCAAAGAGAGAGGGAGACACAGAATCCGAAACAGGCTCCAGGCTCCGAGCTGTCAGCACAAACCCAATGCGGGGCTCGAACTCACGGACTGTGAGATCATGACCTGAGCGGAAGTCGGACGCTTAACCGACCAAGCCACCCAGGCGCCCCCTTACGTTTTTTTATTTACATTACTTTCTTTGCTCTTTAACTTTTCTATTTTTATTGGGTTCTTGAATTTTCTTTAAGTCTTCTACTTCTCCCATAGTTTGGAAAAATATGCATTCTATTCCTTTTCTTCTATTGACAGCCCTTAATTTTTTAATCATTATTAAAAACTCATATTTACTGAATACTTACTGATGTGGAGAACAAAGGCAAAAGAAAAATAAATAAATAAAATCTCCGTACAACTTACAGCCCATTGACGAGTCCTTGAGACAGGCAGAGTGACCTTCCTCTAGGAGCTCAACTCCCTCAATGTTAATACTTTAGCTCAACATTAGCCTGACGTCCAGGATCTTGTAAGTCTCCTTTAACATATAAAAATTCTTTTGGAGGGGCGCCTGGGTGGCGCAGTCGGTTAAGCGTCCGACTTCAGCCAGGTCACGATCTCGCGGTCCGTGAGTTCGAGCCCCACGTCGGGCTCTGGGCTGATGGCTCAGAGCCTGGATCCTGTTTCCGATTCTGTGTCTCCCTCTCTCTCTGCCCCTCTCCTGTTCATGCTCTGTCTCTCTCTGTCCCAAAAATAAATAAACGTTGAAAAAAAAATTAAAAAAAAAAATTCTTTTGGAAACTTCCTTTCTCTCTAGCCCCCAAGATTTACGTTAGTAATCATCTTCCAAGCATATGGCCCACTGATCTACATCTGAAGGGTCTCAGGACTAAGGTTTTGTTAGACAGTGGTAAAACGACCTTTTCCTAACAGCTGCCAGTCCCTCAAGGTCCTGGAAACCTTGCTTCCAAATTCCGCTATCCCTAACGCCCTCCCAACTGGAAATTAAATAACCAGTCACTCCTCACAACCCCAGTGCAGCTCTTTCCGCCCCCGGGTCCTGTCCCTGTCCTTTAATCAAACCACCCTTTTTGCAGTGAAGATGCCTCAAGAATTCTTTCTCGACTGTTCGCTCTGAACCCCAACATTTTCACATAACTACTATATTCTAGTCCCTGCACAGATCTTTCTGTATCGATTATCTCATTTAATCCTTACAACACCCGTATGAGGTTGGTTTTATTTTTTTTAATAAAATGTTTATTTTAGAGTAATTTTGGATCTACAGAAAAATGGCAAAGACAGTACAGAGAGTTCCTGTATACTCAACATGGCACGTCTGTCAAAATTAACGGTCCCATATTGAGACATTTTGTTAAACGGAGTTTATACTTTATTCATACTTCTTCAGCTTTTGTCAAATGTTCTTTATCCGCTCCTCAGTTGTCCTCTTGGCTGTGACTTGACTCCTTTTCAGTCTCTCCTTGTTTTTGATGACCTTGACAATTGCAGGAGATGGCCCTCAATTTTAATGAAAGCTTTTAATAATGCTTTTCTACCAGCGCTTAGAATGAGTCAGTGTAACTTTTGGCGGGAAACAAGACAAGATCTTAAGCAATTCATGTTTTGGAGCAATAATCTGAAATTTTAGTTCCAGTTTATCACTTAAGTTCTTTTCCCATTACTCTGTTTTGTCTTCTTAAAACCCTTTCTTAAATCTCTTAACCTTAAGATTTAAGTATACATTTTACTGCTTTATTTTTCTCACCACTTTTACATGTTTTGAATTGTATTCTCTTTCTTGGATTCCTTGCTTTTTCCCCAAAGGAAACTTTTTCAGGAAGGATGAATGGGTGATAAACTTTCTGAGTCCTGTACGTCCAAGCTTTTTTAATCTGTAATTTGGAGATAATATTACCTCCCCCCAAGAGTTGTTGAAAATGAAGTGAGGTGAGAGTTTTAAGCTTTTCCTAGAGTGCCTGGCACCTTAGAAGCCATCAATAAATGTTAGCCGTTGTTACTCTTGCAATGAGCCTGCATTACTTTGTAATTATTAAGAGAAACACACACGGGCATAAACAAATGAGAAAGAATAAGGGAGAGGAAAGTTAAAACCAAGAGATTTGATAGAACAGTAGAACCGGTTAATGCAGCCCCTGCTCTCGACTTAACACGTCTGGAAAAGGTCTGCCCATTTTTGCCGAACGTTTTAACCTGGGTTATGTTGTCCACCCACGGTCCAGAAAGCCACGTGGGTGTTGAAAGCCACACAGCCCATCTGTCTCCTCAGAGGTCACTAGAGTTTATCAGCTGTTGTGTACCCTTAGCATGAGTCAGGAGGGTTCTGGGGAAATGTCTTTCTAGTTACAAGGACTGACAATTTAGTTCAAAGATTAATGAAACAAAATAACACTTGAGAAGCATATGTCATGTCAAATACAGAATGTGTCTCCTCCAGGGAGGAAAAAAAACATCAGGGTATTCTTTAGACAGGCCAAAATTTCTTCAATTGATTCTTTGTTATTCATGAGCAAGGAGAGAGAACAAATTGTTATGCCCGACACCAGATTTCAGGACTGGAATTTTGTAGTGTGATTCATGTGGCTATATTTAATATTTGCAGAGTCACAGGGTGACTCCTGTCGGAGCCCAGGGAAGCCTTCACCCACCACAGCTCGGCTTAGAGACCCTTAAAGGATGATCTTCCTATGGCATAGAAGTTCGTTGCACCCTTAAACGGTGGTCCCGTGATTGCATCAAGACCAATGCTGGCGAAATACATCCAGGCCTTCGTATTAACTTAAGAATGTGTTGCCCTTATAAAGATAAGGTGTTTACTGCTCTTGACCTCGTTGAAGGTCTGTGACCAGTTTGGAACTTTTAATACCAGAGCCTCTGGTAGTTTCACGCGCTAGGAGGGTAGAATCCTGGAGCCCGAGATACACAAAAAAGGGGGAAAGGAAAGTGGTATTTCTTCAAATGTGTACGTTTGTCAGAATTAGGGTAGGGTATTGGGTTTCAATCTTCTTGTAATACACTTGTAAATGTTGATGGGTATGATATTTAAATAACAAAAGGCATGGCTTCATCAATTTGGGTTTCAAAAGCTGTCACCGGAAAGAGGTAAAGGATAATGTGGCTAATAAAGGAACCGCTGGTAAGGGATTTAAAAGAACAGAACGCTTCTGATGGCTTCACAACTCCTGCTGGAAGCCTGGGAGATAAGGGGAAACACAAAATAAAAGAGCTGGGTGGGCTCAAAGGAAATAAGAATGGCTTTTCCCCTGTACACTCCCCCCCCCCCCCCAAATAGAAGCTAAGAGGAAAAAGAAAACTGCTCCAAATCATGCTAGGGGAGCATTTAAGAATTCTAATATCGTAAATAGACCTGCAGGCTGTCTTCCACGCAAAACTCGAACAGGAAATAAATCCGTAAGTATCAACTATGAGACTAATAAAGAAGCAAGAGTCTATTTCCAGAGGTTTAAAGTAAATCATCCAAAAACAAAAACAAACACGAACACAACACAATGACGACATTTCATCAGGTGTCATAGATGACAACGAATATATCCACCAGGTTTTTCCAAGATCCAGTGAGACAGAAAGGACTTGAGACTGTGAAACGTTATTCGAATGTGTGGCGATATTAGCATTGTTGGGGAATATGAAAGCATCGAGACCCTTCTTCCTTCTCCCATTTCCATTCTTCACGGTTACCTCAAACTCTGAGAGTTTATTTCTACCCCAAAACCCCAGAGGGGTGCCTAGTGTGAAACGGGACGGGCAAACCCTGGCTTCTCTCGCTTCCCTTATTGTTCTGTTGGGAGAAGATTGGCTTTCTTGGTAGTTATTTAAAAGCTGTTATGGAAATTTTCAAACAGATAATGAAGACTCCCCAGACTCATCCATCAGCTTCAATGCTGATTAGCTTTTGGCTCATCTACTTCTACCTATAACCCCACCCGGTTCCCCAACTCAAATTATTTTGAAGCGATCACCAGACATCATTATGATTTCAGTTATCAGTTCAGTTAGAAGAATTATCCTAAAAGATACAAACTTTCCAAAAAGAACATGAAGAACGTGAGTAGAGCATCTTAAAATAAGAATTTTTTTTTTTTTAACGTTTATGGATTTTTGAGAGACAGAGAGAGACAGAGCAGGAGCAGGACAGGGAGACACAATCCGAAGCAGGCTCCGAGCTGTCAGCACAGAGCCCGATGGGGGCTCCACCTCACGAACCATGAGATCATGACCTGAGTCAAAGTCAGACGCTCAACAGACTAAGCCACCCAGGCGCCCCTTATAATTTTTTAAACAAGCTGTTTGAGTCCATTCATTGTGATTGATTAATGTATCTCTTAAGACTTTTTTTATGTTTATTTATTTATTTATTTTAAAAAAAACTTTTTTTTTCAACGTTTATTTATTTTTGGGACAGAGAGAGACAGAGCATGAACAGGGGAGGGGCAGAGAGAGGGGGAGACACAGAATCGGAAACAGGCTCCAGGCTCTGAGCCGTCGGCACAGAGCCGGACGCGGGGCTCGAACTCACGGACCGCGAGATCGTGACCTGGCTGAAGTCGGACGCTTAACCGACTGCACCACCCAGGCGCCCCTATGTTTATTTATTTTTGAGAAAGAGAGAGAGAAAGAGAGAGCTAGCACGTGAGCAGGGGACAGACAGGCAGAGAGAAAGGGAGACAGGATCCAAGCTTTGTGCTGACAGTAGACAGACCAATGCGGGCTCAAACTCAAGAACCACAAGATCATGACTTGAGCCAAAGGCTCAAGTGTATCTCCTAAGTGTATCTTAGGAGTATCTCCTAAGATACTCCAGTGTATCTCCTAAGACTTTTAAATCTTGGGGCGCTGCCTCCATATGTCTCTCTCTCCTCAATCCTCACCCCCTGGTAAGTCTGACCTAGAATCAGAGACCACCTGGTTGACTCAGCATTTTATCCCCTGTTTGAAAAAGCACTATACATCTGAGTTCCTTCCTCTTCTATTTTCTCCAGGCTTTCATGGCTCTCAGGATCTAGGAAAAATTTTAGAGTCTAGGAGTAAATGAGAAATCTGTTTTAAAGACCCCTTCCAACATTATCAAAGGCATTTACTTTTCCTCACTCCTCACTAAAGCCTGTGTTGATCACTGCTATAAGAGATGTGAAAGACACTCTAGTGGAAAGGTCTGTGTACATTTAAAGTAGTATTGTGGGTAAAGTTCTCATCCCGGAGTGTTTTAGACGGGGAGAACTTTGCACGGGGAAGCACAAGCAAAACGGAATCATGAACAATTTGTGGTATTACCTTCAGGGTATCCATAAGTTAAACCAGATCATTATTCACAGACTTGGAAAACGCTGGGACAAGAAGCCATGGCTGTAAGCCAAGAAAGAAAAAAATCAGATATTTCCTTAATACCCATTTCAAAAAGAGGAAAAGCAATTAGAAAGCAGCCCATTAAAGGGAAACACCAAGCCAGTAGGTCTCCAACCAGCTATCGAATGTGCCCATAGTACAAATGAGGCAACAAATATGTTCTCTTGCTTCTGCCCAAGTTTCAGGAACCGGCTCATTGAGTTTTTGAGCAGTAAAGAATTTGAGAGATGACTCCGTATGCTCTCCCCACCCCACCCCCATCCTTTGCACAGGTGAGAAATGGCAGCCCAGAGGGGCTGTGAGGTTGGCCCAAAGTCGAAGCACCGATGAACTGCAGAGTGGGAGCACACGGGCCAGCTGACGCCTCTTCCGGGGGCCTCTCCACTCTTCTGCCTTCCTTCTGTCGGGTTTTGAGAGAGAATTTACAAAGCGTTTGCAGCAATTTGAAGGAAAGACCACCAGCCACAAAGGTAACCCGGTGTCACCAACAGTCTTGGAACCTGGAGGTTCCCCTGTAGGGGAGGAAGGACTTTCCTCTACCCTCCTAGGCTGTGTAGCTGGGTGTATGAGATAGACAGACAACAGGCACATTCACAGCAGAAAAGGTCGACAGATGTATTCACTTTTAATATGAGGCACACAGGGGCGTCGTAGGGACAAAAGAGAATACTGAAAGGTGGGTGAGACTCGAAAGCTTATGTATGTCTTAATAGGGGAATGCGGGGGGTGTAGCCAACTTAGGGGACGGCAGATGACTTTAGGGAAGCAGAAGGGGCCCTCAGAAGACTAGATGGGATGCATGACGGTTTCTTCTAGTCTCATGTCTCCAGTGATGAGAGTCTATCTTCCCTGCTGAAGACCCTCCTGGGAGGGGACAGATGACCAAGTTCCTTTTGGAGTTGTCTCCAGGCAGATAAGGGCAATCAGAGAGGGTCTGTTCTGTATCTGCTGTTTTCCAGAGCCTTCAGCTCAAAACAGTCAGTGTTCTAAAGGGGCACATATTGGGGGAGCGTGTCCTGAGGTCCTTTGCCATTAAATCATTAAATTTATTAAGTGTTTGTTGAGGACTTCACAAGAATATTTTGAGGTTTCTTTTGCTTTTAACATTACACTTGTTTCTTAGACTATTTTTCTGTCTCGCGATTTATCATCACATAGATGACCCTGGAAGCGGGGTTTTCTTCTGCCCTCTTAGCAGTGGTATTTACACCACTGCCCCTGATCTGCTCTTCTCTGTGCCCTTCCCCCACCTATTTGTCTCCCGATCACAGCCAAGGAAGGACTTGTTGGGTGGAGAGTGTGTCTGAGTTGAGTTCCAGGAAGGTAAAAAGGGCCATCCACCAGGTGTGGGGTGGTTAACCGCCCTTGACCTCTCTTTCTGCTCCCTTCAGAATCATGCTTTGAAAGGTACCTTTCATTATCAACTTGTTCTGCCCCCTTCTTTTTATAGATAAGAACACTGGAGCCTAGAGAGGCCAAGGGCTTCCTCAAGGTCACCCAAGGTGTCAATGGCAGATCTGGGCACAGAACCCCACGTCCCTACAGTGCTGCCTTTGGATCTGGCTTTATCACACAGGAGAATCAAATCCATTCAGCTACCGAGGGATTTGTGCAGAAACAACTTCCGTTTGTGATTGAGATAACTAACACATGAATTTTCAGTCACACAATTTCTTGGGAAGATGAGGGGGAAAAAATCCCCACTGTGAACAAATTTCAAATGAAAAGCTGTGAAAATGTATGCCTCTCTGAGAAAAGGTGTTTAACCTGCTTCCTGGAGTGACTTGTGTCAGAGATCACTCAGTGAGCACATGCTGACCCAATTAACACAGGGAAGGCAGCAAACTCCAGCCCAAGGTGACCGAGAGACAGAGAGAGAGAGAGAGAGAGAGAGAGAGAAACAGAGTCGTCTTTTCAATAAATGTAAACAAATACCATCTCCGTTTTTTTCCGTTTGATTTTGTTTTCTACAGTAATATAATAGTGCCTGGGAACAGTTCCATAGGAAGCTGAATCCGGTCATGAGGAAACCTCCAGCATGTGACCCATCCTACCAAACAACTAGAGTCCCGTCCAAAAAGTCAGTGTCATGAAAAACAAGAAAGACCTGGGCACTGGGGACTATTCCATAATTTAAAAGTCCAAAGAGATGAAACAACCAAAGGCAAACTGTGAAATTTGATTAAATCCTGATGGAAAAAAAAATATATATATGTGTGTGTGTATATATGTATATATACATATATACACACACACATATATATATACACACATATACATATATATATATATATATATATATATAAACAGGGTTTGGGAGACTATGGAGAATACTTAACTGTAGACTGTACAACAATCCACATAGGGGATCACAAGGGATTAGTGTTCATTTCCTTGGATGTGATGATGATATTCTGAGAGTGGAGGAGAATGTCCTTGCTCTCAGGAGACACCAGCTGGAGTATTTATGAAGGAAGTATTGTGATGCTGTCAACTCACTTCAAGTGGTTCAGAAAAAAATAAAAGAAAATAAAGGAGAGATAAAGGTCACGTGGAATCCAGGTTAAGAGTATCTGGGTGTTCCTTGTACTCTTGAACTTTTACATACACTTGACATTTTTCAAAATAAAAGAGAAAACGGCTTAAGGCAAAAAGTCTCATTACAAAAAATGCGGTCTTCCCTTTGCCTCCACTTCCTGTTTCCCACGATACCTGCTTTCAATGCATTTAGCTGCCAGTTCTGTGTTTACCTCCCAATTTAAAAATAAACCCAGATACTGTTATTTCTTGGGTCCTACAATTTTAGATCTAATAACTCTCTGGTGTAGTAGGAGACGATGCTAGCTCTCTTGCGTTCAGTTCCATATTCAATATTCTCACTATTATTACTACATGATATAGGGCCATATACTGACTAATGAGTATACAACAATTACGGTTCCTGTATTGTAAAAACTGCCTATTTTATTGGACTTAATTGCTTGATTTCTTCAGTTGCTTTGCTTTTTAGGAGCCATTAAGTGTTTTCTCACCTAAAAATAACAGCTCTGTAAAATCCCACTCAATGCCTTCTTTCCCCAGATAATCTGTATCAGTGGCACTTTCTTTGTGAGGACGCCTGGTGTGGAGTTCTCTGACCACCTGTGTGGGCCCGTACGGCATGCCCCCAGGCCTACTGCACAATTATTAACTGGGACTTTGCTTCATCCCCGAGCTGGGAATCCCCAGTGTGTCTCTTCTGCGTTAGATCCCCAGGTTCTTGGATCGCGTGTTTTCTTTCGCCTCCTTATCTCATAGCTGTCTGTGTTTTGTTGAGGACTTGAATTCCATTCCAATTCCTGACTTTTTGTAGGTGACCTTCTTTTTCTGTCTAAAAATTCTTGGGATATTTTCTTCTATCTGATGTCCTGACATTGCACCATGGTGTTCTCTGATGTCGGTCTCTTTCCATTCATCGTGCCGGACACTCGGTGGAAGTTTTCATTTGGAGACTCGTGTTCTTTGGTTCTGGGAAAATTCATTGAACTATGTATTCAATAATTTCCTTTTTTCCCCCCACTTTCTCTGGTCTATCTTTCTGGGACTCCTGTTAGCCAGATATTCAACATCCACAATGAGCTTCTAATTTTGTTACCTTTTTCTCCTGTGGGACATAGTGTTTTTGTTCTATTTTCAGAGAGGTACTTTAGACTTAATCTTTCAGCTCTTTTACTGTTCTTTTCTTTTTGCTATTAGATATATTTATATCTATCATATTTGCAGTTTTCAAAGACTCATTTTTATTCTGCAATCTGTTCCATTTTAAGCACCCTATTCTTGTTTCATGGATACGATGTTTCTCTTATTTTGCTGACATATTTAAATTTTTTATTAAGATTTATTTTGCACATAATAAAGTACACAAACCATGAGAGTACAGCTCAGTGAATTTATATGTAAATATGTATATTATAGGGGTGCCCGGGTGGCTCAATCTGTTAAGTGTCCGACTTTTGGTTTCAGCTCAGGTCACGATCTCACAGTTCGTGAGTTCGAGCCCTGCTCAGGCTCCCCACTAACAGTACAGAGCCTGCTTGGGATTCTCTCTTCTTCTTTCTCTGACCCTCTCTGTGTTTGCTCTCTCTCTCAAATAAATAAACTTTTTAAAATCTTTTAAAAAATACATATTTTATGTACATTATATGCTATTATATAAATATATCATAATATTTGTATATAATGTAAATGTATGTAAATATTAAAGTGTATATCATATGATACATATTATATGATATATTCATATGTTTATAATTAATTGTAACATTTATATAAGTATGTGTATTAAATTGTAAATGCTAATAGTAGGATAAGGTGTGTATATCATATATAACATACATTCATTTATAATTTAAATGTATCCTCATAACTACCACCCAGGTCAAAATAGAGAACATTTCCAGCATACCATCAGCCTTCCTTGTGCCCTTCTCCCCACAGAAATAACCACTCTTATCTCCATCATAATACCCCATTTCTCTCCTCTATCATCTTTTTTTTTTTTTTCCTTTAGGTAGGCTTCATGCTAAGCATGGAGCCCAACTCTGGGCTTGAACTCATGACTCTGAGATCAAGACCCGAGCTGAGATCAAGAGTTGGGCGCTTAGTGAACTGAGCTACCCAGGAGCCCCTCCTCTATTATCTTTTAAACGAAATATTCTTATATAATTTTTAGCGAGAGATCTCATCGTTCGCCCTTGACTTTATACAATTGGGTCTGAATTCGTACTTTTACCATTTACTAAATGCAGGAGCCTCATGACACCATAACTCTTGTACCCCTTGCCTACTCCTTGTGCTAATGTGGTCATGTATTATCCTCCTATGGATGGCAGAGAACAGCTAAGACGGGGTTGTCACTGGTTTATACAATCACCAGTCCTTTATATTTTCTCTTATTTAGCCTTTTCAGTGCTTCTGGCGGTTCTAGTTTCCTTTGAGTGATCATCTCTTCAATTTCAAGAAGTTCCTATGGCATTTTATTGAATCCAGAACTTCTGGCAATAAAGTCTCCCCATTTTTGTTTGAAAATGATTTTATGTGCTTTCATTTCTGAAGGATATTTTCACTAGGTATAGAAGTCTGCTCTCAGTGTTTCTTTCTCCTTTTAGCAGTCTGAAGATGTGGCTCCATTATTTTATGGATTCCATAGTTTCATTGACAAATCAGCTGTCAGTCTAATTGTAGGTTCTGAAAGATATGTTTTTTACTCTAAATGGTGTTTTCTCTTTGTTTTTGGTTTTAGTAATCTGGACATAATGTGACTGAATACGAATTTCTTTTTATTTATTCTGCTTGCAGCTTTCCAAGCTCCTTGAACCTATAGATTAATGTTTTCATGCTCCCGCGTTATCTCTTCAGCTATGGCTTCTGCCCTATTCTATGTCTCCTTTCCATCTGAGACTCCAGTTGTACATTTGTGAGACCTTTTGCTGTGTCCCACAAATGTTTTATGCCAAGGCTGTTGCTTTTTTCTCCCTGAGCTTCAGTTTGGATTTTTTTTTCCTACTGATCTCACTTTTATTTTATTATTTCTATCACCCGTTACGCCAGTCTTCTGTTAAATTCTTCCCATAAGTTCTTAATTTCGGTAATTTTGTTTTCGGTCCAAAAATGTCCATGTTTCTTTTTACAGATTTCCATCTACAAATGAATTCGACACTGAAAGTCTCCATGTTTCACCCATTTTATCCATCTTTTCCTCCGTTTACCTTTACACGGTGTTCACGGTTAAAGCCCTTGTCTGTTAACGACGATACTTGCAGTATTTCTTGGTCTGCATCAGTTGTTTATTTATGTTTTTATTGGTTATTAACTATATGGCCTTGTCTCTTTGAAAATTTATTTTTTTACTGTGTGTCAGACATTATATATAAAAGGATTGTAGAGTCTCCAGGACTTCATCTTTCCTCTGTGAAATATATAGGGTGAAGAGCTAGTCACCTCAATCCAGTTGGGAACTGAGATGGATGGGGGTTGGGTTGCAGTTTCAGTAAGACTCAGTTCACCTCTGGTCATACCTTTATCTTGGGGGTCTGAAACCTGACTTAAAGTATTTTATTTGCCTCTCTCAAATGAAAGTATTAAATTAAACAATGTTGTTTTATATGTCGGGGCCTCTTAGTTGGCACCCAATGAATGCCACCCTCCCCTACTTGACTTGTAAAGAGTTTGGAGAAAAACAATGAGGACCAAACTATTATCTTAGGAACAATGGAGGCCACGTTAGCAAACAAAGCTTTCGGCTTATTCCACAAGTTAGCTTGTCAACATTAACTCTCAGATTGAGCAGTCTTTCTTTCCTAGTCCCAGGGAGTCCTTCATGGGATCAAGCCTCCTTCTATGGGGGTACTGTGTAGGCACGAGAACACAGCAGAGGACGTTTGGTCCGTGTAAGCAACTTCCTCTCAAGAAGAAATAGGGCAGAGCTGAGCCAAGCACGCTACCTCATCTTCTAAATAATGGTTCCACCTCTCTAGTGTTGGAGGAAAAGCTCTCACCATGGAAAACAGAAGTGGGGAAAAGGTATGCTCCCTTCCAGCAGTATTACCCAGACTGTGTTCTCTCTGGGGGGCCACAGCACTGAGGCATAACTACCATCGTTGCTTAAGTCATAGTTCCTTTCCTGACTTTACTCCCTATTTAAGAGTTCTAGAATGCCTAGAACATTGTCATCCAAAGGTTATCTTATGGCAGGCCCCCATACATTATCTTAGAGCGAGGGTGGGTAAACTACAACCTGCAGGCCAAATGCCAAATTGAATTCTAGAAGGTTGTGTTTTGTAAATAAAGTGTTTTGTACGTATGTTTGCTTAACACAACCATATCCTCTTGCCTATGTATCTTCTGTTTTCACACTCTAATGGCAGAGTTGAGTTTCTGGGACTGAGCCTGGATGGCTCCCAGAGCCATTAATATTCACTATCAGGTCCTCTGCAGACAAATTTGTTGACCTCTATCTTGAACCACAACTGGTTCTATGCCAATCTTTTCTCTCTCTCTCTTTTTTTCCCCTTTTTTTCTCTTTATTTCTTCTTCTTCTTCTTTTTTTTTTTTTATCAACTTTATTTTCTTTGTTAAGCAATCAGCACACCCAGTGTGGAGCTTAAACTCATGACCCTAAAATTAAGAGTCACATGCTCTACTGACTAAGCCAGCCAGGGCACCCCCCCCCCCCTTTCTGTCTGAGTTTTATTTAAAAAAAGAAGTATAACTGGATAAAAGACCAGGTTCATTCTCCTCTATTGATAACAACTGCCAACACCTTAAGATCTCTGAATATTTCTCAAGGGTGCTTCTTTCTGCCTTTTAAACAACATAGCTTCCAATCAGAAAAGCCAATACACAGTATTGACCTGGGAATTATATAGAAACAGGGCATTCATTACTCATATCAGCCTTGCAGGTTTCCTGTAAGACAAAGTCAAGCAAGGTTACCTATCAATTTCACAGAGCAGTTAGTGACAAACTGATCTCGAATGATAAGGTGACCTTGAGTTCATTCTCTCTAAAGCATGATCATCTCACCTTTGGACAGGTGGGATAGGTGCTTATGCATACCTTAACATCATAAATATCTCTCCATCAGAATATACTTGTGTCAATTTGACCAGGAACATCTTCCAGGCTATTTGGCAGTCACTCTGACTCATTCAGCTCATTTATTCTTGAAACCATAGCCAGGTAACACACAAGCAGCAGGTGCTCTGTTGGTTCGAATGTACTATTACTCCTTCTGGAAAGGTCAGTTGCTGGTGTCAGTGGTGGCTTTGGATATGAATTGGCTTCCTCAATGGCTGCTTACCCAAGATTTGTACACCTGCATGAAAGGCTAAAAAATGAGTTAATGTTTTTACATGTTGGGGTATCCACATATTGCTTTTAAATTATCCACCCTTGTGTAGACAGGTGGCCGAGTTCCATAGGCTCTCAGAGGAACATGGAGGCAAAATCTCATATGGCATAGACCATGCGTAATAGTGGTGACAGTGATGATGATACTGTGACACTGCCTGACGTAGACTGAATTCTCAGTCAATATGTTCACTTCCAATCTCCTGGGACTCATCCTGCAGGATTTTCCTTCCCCTTGTAGGTCACACTCGGCCATAAGACTTGCTCCAGCCAAAGGTTTGTCGCAGAGAAGAAGCAGCATTAGAAGCCATCACATCTCTTTTCCCTCTATGTAGAGTCAGGCATGTCTCAAGAGAGACTTGCTTTTAGCCCAGGTCCTGAAATAAAGAATACGCGGTGCAGAGCCATGGATCGCGGACACGTATTATGAAGAAGAGATCAGCCGCAGCAAGCCGCAGAGACTTGTTAGAACAAAGTTATGTTGTAGCATTGGGATTATTTGTTAGTTATAACCTAACTTAGCGAAAGCCAACTAATATGATGATAACTTGGATTTTGGGTGATTTTTCTGTGATGCTCAGAGCACTAAAAAGATTATATTCTCCTGGCCAAACATTAGCAGTGTGGGAAAGGTGAGTTAGACGTTTTAACTTGCTTAGTGTTACCTAATCAATCAATAATTAAGATTCAATAATTAAGATAACATCTGCAGACAATCTATCCTCAAAACTCACCAACATTTCCTAAAGTAAACACTAAAGACCATATTAGTAATATTCTTACATTTCTCCCCAGGTCATTAAGGTGAAAACCATTGATCATGTTGTTCAAAAATATTCCCAGATTTTGCTTTTCATAACTGCTATGGGTCATCTGTTTGCTCAGTTGCTATTACTTGGGGGTAAAACAAGAAATTTTAAACCCGTAGGTATAGTACATCTAAATGTATAAAATGTAGATAAATGTTGTGAATGCAAAGGAAATATCAGCATATTAATGAAATACATGTATGGTCAATTTATCGTTGGTTGCAGCAAAAAGTGCCCAGTAACAGGGATGCCTGGCTCAGTCGGTTGCAAGTTTGAGCCCCGCGTTGCGTGTAGAGATCACTAAAAAATAAGGAGAATAAACTTAAAAAAACAAACAATTGTCAATTAAAAAAAGTGTACAGTAACAAAGGTAATGTGACTTCAACAATGATAAAACAACAGACTACAGAGCACACAACACAGACGTAGAGTGAAAACAGCCCCAGAGAATCCTGATTGGATGATAGCACTTCTGTGAATCTTAAAAACTGGCAAAATCTATCGTGACAGGAAACGGAGCAGGGGGGTTACCCAGATACTGGTTGGGAGAGGGCAGGAGGGAGCATTCTGGGGGGCTGAAAATGCTCTATGTGCTGATCTAAGTGCTGATGGCACAGGATACACACATGTGAAAATTCCTCCAGCCGGTCACGTAAGACTTGTGCACTGTGTGTCAGTTATTCTTTCCATTTAAAAAAATTTTTTAAGGTAAACTGCTTTAAGATTCATGAATGAAAACTTGCCACTGGGAGCATAGGGTATTCATTACCCCCTTAAGAAAACATTTAAAACCAACATTTAAGCCCCATGGTCTTGGCAACAAGTTGACATCCGATAGTAGAGTCAGTTAACAGCACTAACTCGGTAGGACAGGAGAAAGCTCCAACTGACAAATAGGATGTAACTTTTATACTTAAAACTTTTTAAAGTTCTTTTCTTCTCCCAAAAAGGATGCCGTTGTAGAAATAGTAAAATTCAGATTCTTTGATTGAAGATTTTATTTGATTCTTCATATTAGGAGCCATGATTAGACTATGGAGTGATTCACTGTGATTACGATGTATTAGAAAATGCTGTTTTAGGGGCACCTGGGTGGCTCAGTCGATTAAGCATCTGAATTTGGCTCAGGTCACAATCTCACCGTTTGTGAGTTTGAGCCCCGTGTTGGGCTCTGTGCTGACAGCTCAAAGCCTGGAGCCTGCTTCAGATTCTGTGTCTCACTCCCTCTCTGCCCCTCCGCCCACTCTCTCTCTCTCTCAAAAATAAAAAAACATTAAAAAAAGTTGTTTTTTTTTTTTTAATTTTTTTTTTCAACGTTTATTTATTTTTGGGACAGAGAGAGACAGAGCATGAACGGGGGAGGGGCAGAGAGAGAGGGAGACACAGAATCGGAAACAGGCTCCAGGCTCTGAGCCATCAGCCCAGAGCCTGACGCGGGGCTCGAACTCCCGGACCGCGAGATCGTGACCTGGCTGAAGTCGGACGCTTAACCGACTGCGCCACCCAGGCGCCCCAAAAAGTTTTTTTAAAAAGAAAGAAAATGCTGTTTTCTATGTTAAATCTTTTATGGGGATATTGTTTACCTAGTTAGTGTTTGAAGCTTATAATGAATAAGATGTGGTGGTGTCTCATATGAAGACTACAGAGGGGGACAGGTGTCCTGTCCTGAATGAGTTTACAGTGTCATTAGGATTTACCAAAAAATATGCTCAAAGTAGCTGACAGATGATGTAGATGGGAAGCCAAGTGAGTATTAGTACTAACATATCGCAGAAGCAGCGGGGCAGAGACAATTGGAAAAGTTTTCACAGAAGATTTAGGATTTGAACTTAACCTTGACAGATGGGTAGAATTTCAAGTGGGCATGGAGTTTTCCAGGCAAGAAAGAGAGCAATGTGAAGAAGAAATAAAGGTGAGAAACCACCAAGAGAACTTCTCGCGGCTGTGGTCTATGGTTTGACAGGCTAGAAGTTTGCATGAGGCAAGAACAAGGGATGTGACTGGAAAGGTGGATGCTGGCTGTGAGTGTCATGCTCATGATTTTGAACTATGTTTGCTGTGTGGAGTCACCAAAGATTTCTGAACGGGTGCTTAAGATGGTAAAAAAATTGCATTTTCAGAAGATTATTTGAAGGCTGCTGTTTGCAGGATTAATTGGACAGAGAACACCCTGGGATGCAGGAAGACCAAGCCGGAAGCATGAGGTGGTCAAGAGAGGAAAGCTCAGCCCCATGGTGGCCGTGGTACAAGTGGAGAGGCAGGGATAAGAACCGGTGGACCCTCTAGAAATGAATGGCACCGGCTGGATGGCTGATGGGGATGAGGAGAACCAAGTGGGAGGTGAGAGGGGCAGTTTGGTATTATCTATTCTCTTGTGGGCCAGTCTGATTAGCTCGTGGTAGCTGCTTGAGGTGGTGTATAGAGCAGGGCTGGGAGGCCACCTCCAAGTCCTCCAGAAAGACCAGAGTAGACAATCAATTGTGCTATTGACCTTGAATAGCCAAGGGGAGGCCATGAGTGTAAAGAACTGAGCTTTATTTAGCAGCAACATGCTTTTACAATACCATTCAGCTTCTGACTCAGTTCTTCTTCAGTGAATCCAGCAATGCAATGGAATGCAATTCAATTCAATTCCATTCAATTCACCTCAATGTATGTGGCACATAATTGAGATCCTGAAGAGTTTTTGGTTTAAATAATCTGATCTTTTGGGCTTCCGTGTCACCACCAACTTCTGGTCTTCTTCCTCTAACACCACTTCTCGGTATCCTTTGTCAAGTCCCTTCCCTCGTCCCCCTTGGACCTTCAAATATTGGGATTCCGGAGGACTTATCTTGGGCTCTCTCCCTTCACACCTCTCTTATCTATCTCCATGGCTTCAAAAGCCATTTGAACACACAGAAATTCAGAAATTTATCTCTACTTTTCTCCTGAGATCATTTGGGCACACACAACTGTCTATTCAGTATCTCCATTTGGATTAAACTCAGGAGATCCAAAACTGAACTCAAAATAATGCCTCACTAATCTACCTCTTTCAGTATTTCCTGGATCAGGAAATGGCTCCACCATGTACCAGGAAGTCACCTTTGACAATTTCTCCTTCACCCCTTCCTCCAACACCCCACCCCGCTTCCCTTCCACAATACAATCAATCACCAAGTCCTATGAAAACATAGTACCTTTCATTATATATTATTTCTTATTTGTTTCTTTTTTTTTTTAATTTTTTAATTAAAAAAAAATTTTTTTTTAACGTTTATTTTATTTTTGAGACAGGGAGAGACAACATGAACGGGGGAGGGGCAGAGAGAGAGGGAGACACAGAATCTGAAACGGGCTCCAGGCTCTGAGCTGTCAGCACAGAGCCTGATGCGGGGCTCGAACTCACGGACCACGAGATCATGACCTGAGCCGAAGTTGGATGCTTAACCGACTGAGCCACCCAGGTGCCCTTTAATGTTTTTATTTATTTTTGAGACAGAGAGAGACAGAGCATAAGCAAGGGAGGGGCAGAGAGAGAGGGAGACACAGAATCCAAAGCAGGATCCAGGCTCTGAGCTGTCAGCACAGAGCCCGACACGGGGCTCGAACTCAAGGACTGTGAGATCATAACCTGAGCCGAAGTCGGACGCCCAACCGACTGAGCCACCCAGGCACCCCATTTGTTTCTTGAATCCATCCAATTCCCTCCAGCACCAACACTCCAAGGCAATTGCCATGGTTTTTGTGTTTTTTCCCAGTTCAACTACTGTTATTAGTGTGTTTTTTCCCAGTTCAACTACTGTTATTAATAACCCACTGTTATTAATGAAATGCACCCTTTTCCTCTGTTTTTAAAAAAATTTTTAACGTTTATTGATTTTTGAAAAGAAAGAGAAACAGAATGTGAGGGGGGAGGGGCAGAGAGAGAGGGAGACAGAATCTGAGCAGGCTCCAGGCTCTGAGCTGTCATCACAGAGCCTGACGTGGGGCTTGAACCCACAAGCTGTGAGGTCATGACCTGACCTGAAGTCAGATGCTCAACTGACTGAGCCACCCAGGTACTCCACCCTTTTCTTTTTAAAAGTTACTGTAGCTTTGTAATATGTTTTTTAAATTATTTGTTTATTTATTTATTATTAACAAAAAAAATTTTTTAATGTTTTATTATTTTTGAGAGAGAGAGAGAGAGAACAAGCAGGGGAGGGGGCAGAGAGAGAGGGGGACACAGAATCGGAAGCAGGCTCCAGGCTCTGAGCCACCAGCACAGGCCTGACGTGGGGCTCGAACCCACAGACCGTGAGATCATGACCTGAGGTGGCCGCTTAACCGACTGAGCCACTCAGGCGCCCCAAAATTATTTACTTATTTAAGTAATCTCTACACCCAACACGGGGCTGGAACTTCAAGACCCAGAGATCAAGAGTCTCATGCTCTTTCCTACTGAGCCAGCCAGGCGCCCCTTATTGTAGTGAGAATATTTTTATAAAACCAGAAGTGGTTGCTATCAAATGCTTTTTTTTTTTTTTATCAAATGCTTTTTTATTGTCAATAGAAACAACCAATTCTTTTCTCTTTGAATATTTTAATATTGTAAATTGTTTTAATAGATTTTTTAATAGCAACACACCTTTTCATTTTCTTTAATGTATTCCACATGTTTATTGAAATAGTCGTGTAATGTTTGTCTGATATTTTATTTAGAATTCCTGCCTCATCAGGTTTGTTTGTTTGTGTTGTTTGGTTGTTTAAGTAAGCTCTAGGCCTAATGTGGGGCTTGAACTCATGACCCTGAGATCAAGAGTTGAATGCTCTACTGACTGAGCCAGCCAGGTGCCCCACCTTGTCAGTTTTAAATGATACTACTCTGTCATTTTGTTTATGCTATACTGTAGTTGGGTTTTTGTTTTAACATTAAGCTATCATTGCAGAAAAGGTTGGGGACATCTTGTTTGCAATCTAGGACAATTTAGATAGCATTGGCATTATCTATCTCTTAAAGATTGGGTTGAATCCTATGGTTAAATCCATCTGGCATTTTTTTTGTGAGAGGCTTTGTCGTTTTAGTTTCCTGTCTCTTCTGGGGTAGACTTTGTTAATTTACATTTTCCATGAAAAGTGTCCGTTTCTTTTTTTTTTTTAAGTTTATTTATTTATTTTGAAAGAGAGACAGCACAAGTGGGGAAGGGGGGAGAGAGAGAGAGAGAGAGAGAGAGAGAGAGAGAGAGAAACCCAAGCAGGCTCTGCGCGGCCAGTGCCCAGAGCCCGATGAAGGGCTTGAACCCACAAAGCCTTGAGATTATGACCTGAGCCAAAACCAAGAGTCAGATACTTAACTGAGCCACCCAGGCACCTGAAAAGTATTCATTCTGGTTTCCTATGCATTTGCATAGAGTTGAGCAACGCATTTCAAGTTACGCTTTAACAGTATCTCAGGAGTTCGGACTTAGTTTTTTTTATTGTGATTATTTCTCTAGATATTATGCAGTTTCGATTGTTGTGTCTCTTATACCCGAACGTTGTTTATGAAAGAATTTTTCAACTTCTAGGAAGTAGCACCTTTTTGGTTTTTAGTGTATTATTTATATCTAGTTATACCACATTGTGATTAGGAGCTGGTATTTTGTGCTATTGCTCTTTTGAGGAATTATTGGTTATATGGGGATAAGAATTGAGATTTTTTTGTGATCTAATGTGTTGTCAGTTTTTGTGAATGTTCTGTGAGCACTTAAAAAGCAGCTTGTTGTGAGAATACAGTATATGTATCATTTTCATCTACCTCAATAATTACATTATTCAGATCTTTTACATACTTATTCATTTCTGTTAATTTGACCTGTCATAGACAGAGAGCCTTCTGTTTTCATTCCTTATGTTTCTAGTAATTTTTGTTTTGTGGGTGTTAATGCCTTTAAAATATCTTTTTTTTGTCTCTCTTTTTTTGCCTTGAATTAACCAATGTGTGAAATAAAAATCATGTTACCTGCTGTCTTTCTTTAGCGCTTACCTCATATTTCTTTACGGATTCTTTGATTTGCAACCATTGTGTAAAACCCTCCAGGGGGTTCCATCTCACACCGAGAGAGGGTAAAGTCTGTCTGATGGCCTGCAGAATCCTATGTGGCCTGGCTTCCCTGATTACTCATCCGTATAGCTCTCCTCAATCCCCAGTTCTTTATCAGCTTAATTTTTCTCTGTAGGACTCCTTGTCATTTGACACACCAGATATTTTCCTGTTTATTATCTGTCTCCTTCTTCTAAAACAAAGCATTTTTAGGGTAGTCATTTTGGTTCATGGGTAGTTTGCGGGCACCTATTATACACCTGACACACAGTAGGACAATAAATACTCATGAACGAACAGGTGAACCTTGCTGAGTCACTCTGTTTTAGGTATTTCTCTCGTATATGGCTTGGCTTAGTGATCCAAATGGAGATGATTTTTTTCTTTAGATGTCATGTTTTGACCCCTCACTATAAGCAATGTTAGAATTACTATTCTTCCTCTCTGTCCTTTTCCCCCTACCATGCAATTCTACTAAATCACTAGGTTTTCTTTTGAAGTTCATCTTTTGAAGTTCGCCTTTATGTCTTTAAATATGCTGATCCCTCATTTATTGGCTCTAAATGATATCTTTTTATTTCTGGTTATAAAAAGGATGGAGAAATACAGTTCCCACCCTCTTTCCACATTGCCCACAGGCTTTCTGAGTTATTTCATTTTTTACATTCTCCGGAGTTTCAGTGTTATTATTCTATTTGATGAGCACAGTCTCCCTGCTTGCCATATAGTTACATGGGCTTAATGTTCATCACTGCTTTATATGTGGTCATGCTATCTTAGCTGGTTAAATTGCATTCTGTAGTAATTTCTTTAAAAAGCGTTCATGGGAACGGTAGTCCCTGTGTGAAATTCTGAGGTTGCATACACTTCCCTGGAGGAGGCCAGGAATGCTCATTAATTGCTGTTGTGAAAAAGTCTGGGGTTCGTGTACTCCTTCTTCCTTATAAGGAGAATGGCTATCTATACATCTGGTTACCAAAGACAACCCCAGTTCATGCTGTTGCACCAATGTAACAACTAATAACTAATAGCCCATTTTGACTCCCTCGGTTGTTCCAGTTAAATAACAAATTATGTAGTCATCCTACATAACTTGATCTTTTTACAGGACGCCTAAAGAAGTATCTTTGAAGAACAGAAACTTTGAGATAATATAGTAATGTTTATCCTTTTATGTGTGTTTTTTCCCCCTGGAACAAGTTATTTCCTTATACTCTATAAAGTCCTCTTTTATCTTTGGAAAGTTTTCTTGAATTGTATCTTTAAATATTTTTTCGTATACTCTCCGCTCTTCACCTTGTCTTCATTGTTGTTGTTTTGTCTTGTTTTCTTCTAATGGGATGAAGGTTATGTATGTTGGATCTTATTGGTGTTGGTCTTCCATATATTCTTTCTAATCCATTAAAAATATTTATTCATTTTTATTTTATTTTTTTTCTTGCTCTTCTTTTTCCTATGTTCCATTTCCATTCTTACGCTTTCCACAATGTTCTTTCTTCTTTGCATTGCTCTCAGTTTGACCTCCATTTCCAGGATTTTTTTTTCAATTTCCTTTCTAAGCTTTCATTTTGGGGGGTTGTCTGGGCATTTTTCCTGGCCACTTATATCTCTGTTTGCACTTTTGCATTGTAGGGGAAACACATTCACTGAGCTTTTGTAGTTCAGTGTTATCTGTTCGATTTTCATCTACTCTCACAGTGTTCATCTTCGTTACGGCAATATTTTTTCTATCTAATGTTCATCATTTGTCATTTTTTTCCTTTTTTCATGTACTTCTGACAATATAATTCTATCAGTTCTATTTTAATTCACTTTGAGATGAAGTAGACTGAGTAGACTAAGTTTTGTATGGACAAACACAGGTTCAGATGGAGGAGGGGCCAAGGTTATGTTTCTGAATATTAGATAGTGTGCCTGGATGCACTCTTTCCACTTTTATTTCTCCCAATGACCAAAAGTCAGCTCTGCAGTGCTGTTCCTAATGCTGAGTCTCTCTGCTCCAACTTTTCTCACTAACAAGATGTCTCTCCTGCAAATATGGCTTTTCCATGTGATTTTTATTCAGTACCAATTCCTTGCCTATTAAGAAGCTGTGTCCATTTAAACTATGAAAGTCAGAAAAAGGGGCACCTGGGTGGCTCAGTCGGTTGAGCTTCCAGATCATAATTTCGGCTCAAGTCATGATCTCACAGTTCTCTGGCTGACAGCATGGAGCCTGCCTGGAATTCTCTCTCTTCTTCTCTGTCTGCCACTCCCCTGGTTGCTGCATGCACTCTCTCTCAAACTAAACAAATAAACATTTTTTTTTTAAGTCAGAAAAAGGGGAGTCTGAGTGGCTCAGTCAGTTAAGTGTCCAACTCTTGATATCGGCTCAGGTCATGATCTCACGGTTCATAACTTCGAGCCCCAAATCAGGCTCCACACTGGGTTGGTCTGGCAAATTAGTCTCTCTCACACACACACACACATACACACACACAAGTAGATGGAAAGGCAAGAAATACTACTAGTGATAAAGGGGGACATTTCATAATACTGGAAGGGTGAATTCAACAGGAAGACAGAGGAATCATAAATGTATGTGTATCTAAATGTATGTATATCTTCAAAATATGAAAAGCAAAATGTGTCAGAAATTAAAGAGAAGTAAACAAATCCACAATTTCTGATCTCAATAACTGATAAAACAAGCAAGAATAATCAGTATAATCACGGTAGATTTTTTTTTTTATTTTTTTTTCAACGTTTATTTATTTTTGGGACAGAGAGAGACAGAGCATGAACGGGGGAGGGGCAGAGAGAGAGGGAGACACAGAATCGGAAACAGGCTCCAGGCTCTGAGCCATCAGCCCAGAGCCTGACGCGGGGCTCGAACTCACGGACTGCAAGATAGTGACCTGGCTGAAGTCAGACGCTTAACCGACTGTGACACCCAGGCGCCCCAATCACGGTAGATTTGAATAGCATTGATAGCCAAATCAACCCAATTGGTATTTATAAATCATTTCACCCCAAAACTGCCCAGTAACACTATTTTCAAGTGCACCTGAAACAGTTGCCAAAATAAATCATACATTGAGCCGTATATTGATGTACAAGTCTTTTCAAAAATAAATAAATGAATAAATAAATAACTCATTTATTTTGAGAGAGAGAGAGCATGTGTGCATGTGCACACACACACACACACACACACGTGAACACAAGCAGGGGAGGGGCAGAGAGAGACAGAGAGAGAGAATCCCAAGCAGGCTCTACACTGTCAACACAGAGCCTGATGTGGGGCTCGAACCTATGAACCTTGAGATCATGTCCTGAGCTGAAATCAAGAGTCAGATGCTTAACCAACTGAGCCATTCAGGCACACCAGTGACACACAAGTCTTAACAAATCTCAAAAGGCTGAAGTCACACAAAGCATGTTTCCTAACTATAGTGAAATTAAAGTTGAAATCAAAAACAAAACTAACCAGTAATATCTGAATATTAAGTAACACATTCTTAACTAACCCATGAGTCAAATAAAAATCAGAATGAAAATTGAACATATTTTGAATTCAAACCATAATACTTTTTTAAAAGTTTTTATTTATTTATATTTGAGAGAGAGAAAGAGCACACGTGCTCACACATGCAAGGAGCAGAGAGAGAGGGAGACACAGAATCGGAAGCAGGCTCCAGGCTTTGAGCTGTCAGCACAGAGCCCGACGTGGGGCTCAAACTCACAAACCATGAGATCATGACCTGAGGGGAAGTTGGATGCTTAACCGACTGAGCCACCCAGGCGCCCCTAGCAAAATGTGGAGGATGTAGCGAGAGCAATGCTTAAAAGAGAATGTACTGCTTTAATGCATAAATTAGAAGAAACGTTGAAAATCAATTATTTAAACTCCATTTGAAAAAGCTAGAAAAATATGATGAAATTTAACCCAAAGAAAGTAGAAAGAAATAAAATACTTAGGAGCAGAAATCAGTGAAATGGAAAAATAGGCTGACAATAGACACAATCAACAAGACCAGAAGTTGGTCTTTTAAAAAGATTAATAAAAATAATATAACATTTATCAGACTGATGAATAAAAAAGAAAGAAAATACAAATTATTAATATCAGTCATGAAAACTGAGATATCACCACAGATCCTACAGACATGAGAGCATAATAGAAGGACATTCAAAACAAAGTTAAGTTGACAGGTTAGGTGAAATGGAGACATTTTTTGAAAAAATTCATTTATCAAAATTGATACAAGAAGAAACATAATACATAGATATTCTCATATCTTTTAAAGAAATGGAATCTATTATTAAAAAATAGTCTTTCTATAGGGGCACCTGGGTGGCTCAGTTGGTTGAGCACCCACCTCTTGATCTCAGCTCAGGTTTTGATCTCAGTGGTGAGGTCAAGCCCCATGTTGGGCTCCGAGCTGGGTGCAAAGTCTACTAAAACAAAACAAAACAAAAGGCCCACTATAAAAACACGACTTCACTGGTAAATTTTTCCAAAAACTTAAGGAAGAAATGATACTAATCTTATATTACTTTTTCACAGAAATGAGAAAAAGGGGATATTTGTTAACTCATTTTTTGAGGTGGTATAACTTTGATAATAGAACCTGACAAAAACATTGTAAAGTTATAGACCAATATCTCTGGTGAATGCAAAGATCTTAAACAAAATATTAGCAAATTAAATCCAACAATTTAGGTTAACACATCATTACCAAGTACATCTAGCATTTGAAAAGCTATTATTAACTAAAAAGTCACTAACAAAATAAAGGAGAAAAACCAAAGGGTCATCTCAATAGATGCAGAAGAGTCCTTCAGTGAAATTCAATACCCTTCAGTCACAAAAACACTCAGTAAAGTAGGAAGAGAAGGATATTTCCCGACTTGGTGAGAGTATCTACGAAGGCCTATGGATAATGTACAAAAATTCCGAATTGTGAGATAGCAAATGCTTTTCCCTCTGGGTTCAGGGAAGAAAAAACATTTGCTCTCGCCATTTATCTTCAACATAATACTGGCGGTTCATATCAGTGCAAGAGCAGAAGAAGTAAGGGACAAAAAAAGCTTACAGTTTGAAAAGAAAGGAGTGACTGGGTGGCTCAGTCAATTAAGCGTCCAACTCTTGATTTTGGCTCAGGTCATGATCTCAAGATTGGTGAGATTGAACCCCATGCTGTTAGCGCAGAGGCTGCTTGGGATTCTGTCTCTCCCTCTCTCTCTGCCTCTCCCTTGCTTATGCTCTGTCTCTCTCTCTCTCTCTCTTAAAATAAATATATAAACTTAAAAAAAAAAAGAAAATGAAGAAGTCAAAGTGTTATTCACAGATGATTGTATACACAGAAAATCCAAAGAGAGTTATACAGTCTATTAGAACTAATCAGTGAATTCAGCAAAGCTGTGGGCTACATGGTCAAAATACCGAAATCAATTGTTTATATACATTAGCCACGAAGAAATTGGAGAATGAAAACTAAAGTGAGAAATCTGTTTTAAACAGCCCTTCTAACACTACTGAAGATGTTTACTTTTCCTCACTCCTCACTAAAGCCTGTGTTGATCACTGCTATAAGAGATGTGAAAGACACTCTAGTGGAAAGGTCTGTGTACATTTAAAGTAGTATTGTGGGTAAAGTTCTCATCCCGGAGTGTTTTAGACGGGGAGAACTTTGCACGGGGAAGCACAAGCAAAACGGAATCATGAACAATTTGTGGTATTACCTTCAGGGTATCCATAAGTTAAACCAGATCATTATTCACAGACTTGGAAAACGCTGGGACAAGAAGCCATGGCTGGGGGCGCCTGGGTGGCGCAGTCGGTTAAGCGTCCGACTTCAGCCAGGTCATGATCTCGCGGTCCGTGAGTTCGAGCCCCGCGTCGGGCTCTGGGCTGATGGCTCAGAGCCTGGAGCCTGTTTCCGATTCTGTGTCTCCCTCTCTCTCTGCCCCTCCCCCGTTCATGCTCTGTCTCTCTCTGTCCCAAAAATAAATAAACGTTGAAAAAAAAAAATTTAAAAAAAAAAAAAGAAGCCATGGCTGTAAGCCAAGAAAGAAAAAAATCAGATATTTCCTTAATACCCATTTCAAAAAGAGGAAAAGCAATTAGAAAGCAGCCCATTAAAGGGAAACACCAAGCCAGTAGGTCTCCAACCAGCTATCGAATGTGCCCATAGTACAAATGAGGCAACAAATATGTTCTCTTGCTTCTGCCCAAGTTTCAGGAACCGGCTCATTGAGTTTTTGAGCAGTAAAGAATTTGAGAGATGACTCCGTATGCTCTCCCCACCCCACCCCCATCCTTTGCACAGGTGAGAAATGGCAGCCCAGAGGGGCTGTGAGGTTGGCCCAAAGTCGAAGCACCGATGAACTGCAGAGTGGGAGCACACGGGCCAGCTGACGCCTCTTCCGGGGGCCTCTCCACTCTTCTGCCTTCCTTCTGTCGGGTTTTGAGAGAGAATTTACAAAGCGTTTGCAGCAATTTGAAGGAAAGACCACCAGCCACAAAGGTAACCCGGTGTCACCAACAGTCTTGGAACCTGGAGGTTCCCCTGTAGGGGAGGAAGGACTTTCCTCTACCCTCCTAGGCTGTGTAGCTGGGTGTATGAGATAGACAGACAACAGGCACATTCACAGCAGAAAAGGTCGACAGATGTATTCACTTTTAATATGAGGCACACAGGGGCGTCGTAGGGACAAAAGAGAATACTGAAAGGTGGGTGAGACTCGAAAGCTTATGTATGTCTTAATAGGGGAATGCGGGGGGTGTAGCCAACTTAGGGGACGGCAGATGACTTTAGGGAAGCAGAAGGGGCCCTCAGAAGACTAGATGGGATGCATGACGGTTTCTTCTAGTCTCATGTCTCCAGTGATGAGAGTCTATCTTCCCTGCTGAAGACCCTCCTGGGAGGGGACAGATGACCAAGTTCCTTTTGGAGATGTCTTCAGGCAGATGAGGGATTTCAGAGAGAGTCGGCCCTGCACCTGCTGTTCCTCAGTGCCTTCCGTTCAAAATAATGTACCAAAAGTCATATGTTGGGGTGGCTTGTCCTGAAGTTCTTCATGAGAAACAGTCTTTATACAAACTCTTTCTTTTTCTGCAGTTCTCATCACCTCTCTACCAGGCATTCCAGAGTGAATCATTAAAAGCTGGGTGTGGGCGGTCTGGGAGGGTGGGGTGGAAACTCAACAAGACTATATGGAGAGAAATGCTTCAGACTATGGACCTGGGATTCCCCAAGACAAGGGTCATCTGCCCCCCTACTTTCTATCCCAGAACTTGCCATATTATAGTTTTTCTGGTGCATGGCTGGTCTTCCCCACTGGTCTCTGACTCTTTCAGATTTGGAGCCCCATCCAATTTATCTTTGTATCTCCCGCATGATCAGGGTGTCTGACACAGTGCAGGTATTCAAATACACGTGGAGTCAATACATGTGGCAACTTATAACTCGGTTTGTAAAAAATGGCGGCCGTAGGCCCGGATGTGTCATCTAAGAGAACAATGTAGGATGAAGGCTAGTTCTGGTTTGACAAGTTGAGACCTCCGGTTTGTTGTTGCTGTTGTTGTTTCCTCATTTACTTATGTTTAACCACTCACTGTCTGGATTTCCTTCTTGACAAAAACTTGTAACATACAAAGTCGTGAACTGTGCGCACTTGCACTCTCACTCCAGGGCAAAGGATTTGGTCCCTTGCAGATCCAGGGATCAGAAAATAGGCCGTACTCTAATACGATGTCATGGGTATCGACGGAACAATTAACTCCCAGCTGGCTTTGATATATCCTGTGGGGTGCCTGGGTGGCTCAGTCGGTTGAGCGTCCGACTTCAGCTCAGGTCATGATCTCACAGTCTGTGGGTTCGAGCCCCGCATCGGCTCTGTGCTGACCGCTCGGAGCCAGGAGCCTGCTTCCGATTCTGTGTCTCCCTCTCTCTCTGCCCCTCCCCCAGTCGTGCTCTGTCTCTCTCTGTCTCAAAAATAAATAAGAACATTAAAAAAAATTTTTTTAAAAGATTAAAACATTCTTTTTAAATAAGGGGTGCCTGGGTGGCTCAGTCGGTTGGGCGTCTGACTTCCGCTCACATCATGATCTCAACAGTTCGTGGGTTTGAGCCCCGCATCGGGCTCTGTGCTGACTGCTCGGAGCCTGGAGCCTGCTTCCGATTCTGTGTCTCCCTCTCTCTCTGCTCCTCCCCTGCTCATGCTCTGTCTCTCTCTGTCTCAAAAATAAATAAAAAACATTAAAAAAAAAAAAGATATATCCTGGGGTTTTTCGGGCTTAAAAATGCTGCAAAGTGTTGGAACTGACATTCCTTTCATACTTTTCTCCCTTATGGAGAGATGTGTCTGCTTTTTGTTGTTGAAGCTACTGACTATCAGGGACCTCCAATCAATAGCTTGGACAAAGCTGCAGGTACAGCAAACGTCACATGGAAAATTGAAACACGTCACAGAAAGCAGACAAGAGATGGGCGCCTGGGTGGCTCAGTCGGCTACGCGTCCGACTTCAGCTCAGGTCACGACCTCAGGGTTCGTGAGTTCGAGCCTGGCGTCAGGCTCTGTGCTGACAGCTCACAGCCTGGAGCCTGCTTCTGTGTCTCTGTCTCTTTCTGCCCCTCTCCCTGCTTGTGCTGTTTCTCTCTCTCTCTCCCTCTCTCAAATAAATAAAAATTAAGAAGAAAGCAGATGAGAGAAAGATTAGTAAGAAGGGAGGATATGAAAGTAGTTCCTAAGAACCTAGCAAATAAAGGGGAGTCTGGGTGGCTCAGTTGGTTAAGCATCCGACTTCGGCTCAGGTCGTATCTCACAGTTGGCGAGTTGGAGCCCCACATCTCGCTGTGTGCCTGGAGCCTGCTTTGGATTCTGGGTCTCCCTCTCTGTCTGCCCCTCCCCCACTCATGTTCTGTGTCTCAAAAATAAATTAAAAAAAAAAAAAGAACCTAGCAAATAAGGAAGGAAACCAATATTTCTTGGATGTCCACCAGGTTCGTGGTATTCTGGCCTCATTGTTACTTTTTTTTTTTTTCCAGAAAAGAGAAGTGGGAAGAAGCCTATTTTATGATAACCTGGGCCATTAGAACCTATAGAGACATAGAGCCTGTTTTTTCTCCTGATTACCAATAATTGATTGTAAAAAATTTGAAAAAAGGCACAGAGAAGATAAATGTCACCTGAAATTGTACTACCCAATGATAAATATTACAAAAATTTATTTTAATAATGTACTTTTAAAAAAAGTATGCACTTTTTATTACAAAATTAAATACTACTACTTTATAACCTCCTTTATCTTTTAACAGACTGTGATCATTTTTCTCATGTCATGAAATATTCTTTTATTATGTGTTCTATTTTGACATAGTATGCCACATTTCTTGTTTTTCAATTTTTTGTTTGTTTGTTTGTTTGTTTAGAGAAAGAGAGAGTGGGGGAAGAGGGGAAGAGGAATGAGAGAGAGAAAGAGAGAGAGAGAGAGAGAGAGAGAGAGAGAGAGAATCCTAAGCAGGCTCCATGCTCAGCATGGAGCATGACACAGGGCTCGATCCCACGATCCTGGTATCATGACTAGAGCCCAAATCAAGGGCTGGGCCCTCAAATGACTGAGACTTCCAGGCTCCCCCATGATATGCCACATTTTTAAACCGAGGCTCCCCTGCTGGATGTTTAGGTTGTTTTCAATGTTTCAGCTTGAGGAAATCCTTGAAGCTTGTGAAGGATGTGTGGGGGCTTGGCCCCGGGAAATAGATGAGATAAGCAAATGTTGGAAGCCAAGGAGTTTAAACTCAGGTGGGGAAATCACAATTTTCTTGCAACATTTGAAGGCTGGCATTTTTTTAAAGATTTCATTTTATTTCATTTATTTATTTATTTAAATGTTTATTTTTGAGAGAGAGAAAGACAGAGCACGAGTGGGGGAGGAGCAGACAGAGGGAGACACAGAATCGGAAGCAGGCTCCAGGCTCTGAGCTGTCACCACAGAGCCCGATACGGGGCTCAAACTCATGAACTGTGAGATGGTGACCTGAGCCCGAGTCAGATGCTTAACCAACTGAGCCACCCAGGCGTCCCTTAAAGATTTCATTTTTAAGTACTCTCTACATCCAAGTGGGGCTTGAACTGACAACCCTGAGATCAAGAGTCACACACGCCACTGACTGAGCCAGCCAGGCACCCCGAAGTTTGGCATTTCTAAGAGGAGTTTGACTTGGTCTGTGCGGAGCCAGCAGGGAAGACTTCGGGTGGGTGGAAACTCTGGGGAGATCAATTTCTGGTGCATAAAGACTGACTTTCCTCAGCCAAGGGCAGTCAAAAGTCTGGTTAGTTTCAGGAAGTCGTGAGTTTCCAGCTGGTGAAGATGCTTAAGCATAGGCTTAAGACCACCTCTGTGAATATAATGCCTTAACTATGTTTAGAGAGACTGGAGCATTTGAGAGTGTGGAACAAGTCACTTGTTCACCTATTTTTTTTGGAAGGGGAAAGCCAGTTGGGAAAGGCTTCAAAAGTGAAAATTTGAATGCAATGTGCTTATTCTATATGTCAGGGCCCAATATTTGCATAATGATTCACAAAGATGATAAAGAATCCCCGTTTATCTTTTTATTTTTCATGTTACTACTTTTTTATTTATAAGAATCCCCCTTTTAAAACGAGGAAAAAGGGGCGCCTGGGTGGCGCAGTCGGTTAAGTGTCCGACTTCAGCCAGGTCACGATCTCGCGGTCCGGGAGTTCGAGCCCCGCGTCAGGCTCTGGGCTGATGGCTCAGAGCCTGGAGCCTGTTTCCGATTCTGTGTCTCCCTCTCTCTCTGCCCCTCCCCCGTTCATGCTCTGTCTCTCTCTGTCCCCCCAAAAAATAAATAAACGTTGAAAATAAATAAATAAATAAATAAATAAATAAATAAAACGAGGAAAAAGATCCAGAGAGGCTAAATCGCCCAGGACCTTACAGCTGGGATGCAGTTGACCCTAGACTAGATCCCCACATTCTTCATCCCTACAACCACTTTTTTCCCAATTGCTCTGATGATTACTAAGGTCACCAACTCTTCTAGAAAGTCCAGATTCACAGGACATTGCCTATGCCCTGCTTTCCTGCAAGAAAATGAAAATCTTTTCAATGACAAATGTGACCAGCATGTCGCCATACAGTTAACAGATAAGGTCTCCTGTGTGTTTTTTCTGGCCCATAGCAGCGACTTCACGATTAGGGTTTGGACAGGTTAAGGGCCTGGCTCTTCCCATTCTGATAGCCTCCGAGCTTTTGATGGCTCAGGTGACTTCCGCCCAGGACAGAGTGTCCTTCCTTAGTGGTCTGAAATCATATACCTCAAATATATTGGACCCTTTCAACTCAGAACCCTGGACCCCTGGGCTTCGCCCTCCACTCTACCTGCCTCGCTGTACAGCACGTCGCCTAGGAATTGGTTCCTGCTTTCTGCTTCCTCCTGAATTCTTGCCTTCATCCCAGTCCTTCTCGGACTAGACATTCTAGAAGGAAATGTCAAGGTCCCATTTTGGCAGCATCTTCAGGTGACCAGCTCCCTGCTGCACCCTTACCACCCCTGACCCCCCCTCCCATCCCCCCTCCCCTCCACCCCTCCATCCCTCCTCTCCCCCACCCTCCCCCCAACCCATCTTTCTAGCCAGAGTAAATCAGAAGGTACCATGACAGTGACATCCCCACCCCCCAAGTCACACTCCTTCCGTGCTTCACTGAAGCCACTGCAGCCTTTCCTGTGGGTTGACAACCCTCCCAGTCAGGATCCCCACCAGTCTTCAGGAAGCCTGCATCCACTGTGGGAGGGAGAGGAAAGCCGGAAGCAGATGGCCACCCCTTTCAAGCCCTGGGTGAAGAAGTGTATTCCTCTTGGTTTTAACCATTTCCTGGTTTCAGCTGCTTGCCTACTGAAGCCAGCTCCTGCTGTCTTGCAATTCTGTGGTGGTTTTATTCTCACCAGAACATTTATTTGGTAACTAGTATATGCCAAGCACGGGGGAGGGGAGGTAAAAAAAAGCCAAGTGAGTTAGGTCTCTGCTCTTGAAGAGCTTCTTTTTCTCCCGGCTGACGGAAAAGGGAGCTTTCAGTAAAAACACAGGAAGGTAAAGGCTTTGGCCAGGGAACAAGGCCTTCCAGGGGGGAGAAGAGTATGCAGAAAAGAGCCAGTTATGTTCTGGGGTCTCAACTGGCCAAGAAGGACCTAGGGGTTAGATGGTGACACACTAACAAGTAGTAGAAATGTTATACCCTAGGGGCGCCTGGGTGGCGCAGTAGGTTGAGTGTCCGACTTCGGCTCAGGTCATGATCTCACAGTTCATGAGTTCGAGGCCCGCGTCGGGCTCTGTGCTGACAGCTCAGAGCCTAAAGCCTGCTTCGGATTCTGTGTCTCCCACTCTCTCTGCCCCTCCCATGCTCGCTCTCTCTCTCTCTCTCTCTCAAAAATAATTAACGTTAAAAAAAAAAAAGAAAGACAGAAATGCTATCCCGAAAGCTAAGAGAGCCCTTTGGGTTGTTCAAATGACACAGCATTTGAGAAAAAGTCCCTGTGGCCCTGGAAAGGAGGGTGACAGAGAAAGGAGACAGGGAAGCTAGGAGGGGGCTTTTACTCTTTATTTATTCTGTTTTGTTTTCTGCTTTTCAAACCACGTACTTGAATTGTTTTTATTAAAAAAATTAAACATTATCTGGGCAATGGGATTAGTGGCTCCTTTTGTCTGGTCCTCTATACTCTGTGTGTTACATATTTAAGAAGGAAATGTAATAAATAATTTTTGCTTTTAAGAGTCTGGAAGTAAATGCAGATGTGGGAATAGACAGACGTGTTTGCTTTCCTTCATAAATGGACTTTTGACTATTTGGCCCTGCCCTTGAGTTACTAACAGTGCAGGCAGGCAGCTATATAGATGTTAAAAGACTCAGCAACACAGGGGCATTTGGGGGGCTCAGGGAGTTAAGTGTCCAAACTCAGCCCAGGTCATGGTCTTGCCTTTCCCCGAGTTCAAGTTCTACATCAAGCTCTGTGCTGACAGCTCAGAGCCTGGAGCCTGCTTCAGATTCTGGGTCTCCCTCTCTCTCTCTGCCCCTCCCTGGCTTGTGCTCTCTCTCTCTCTCTCTCTCATGAATAAATAAACCTTAAAGAAAAAATTTTTAAATAAAAAAAAAAGTGTCAGTGACACAGAGGTCCTTCTGAAATCTCTGTCCACTGAGAATGCCCGAATTTATAGTTTCTCAAACTGGAGATACCTGGGGTGAACTGCAGACTGTGCACGAACACTGGTTTGAGAAACACCGTGGTGGTAGAACTAACTAGTTCCATGGATCACGAACAGAACTGTATCTCTTACGTGGAATTTTCTTTCGCTGGCTTTGCTGACTGCAACAATCTTTCCTCTTGTGCTAGAGAAATCCCATCCATTTTAAGATCAGAAGAGAACATTTCCTGCTTCTGTACAAATCGCTGGACAGTTTCCCCTAAATTTTTACAATTGCCTAAAACGTCAGATGGGATGGAGGAAAATAGGAAGCAAATGGCTAGAGCTCACCATTCATTTAAAAAATACAAAACGATATTGTATTTATGGTGGACCAGATACAGTGGTAGTGGATGAAAGGCTGAAAGTGTAGGATCCTTGCCCTACGAGCACGCTGGTGGTTAAGAGACAGGCATGCAAACGCAGTATAATAAAGTGACGCCACTGCCACAGTTACAGACGTCTTTTGAATTGGGTAGAAGCAAAACAGCAAAAATGTTGAAGACGGTAGCAGGAAATGCACATATCAGTAAACACTGTAGGAATATTCAATGATGTCCATTACGTAGCTACATTAAAAAGCCAAAAAAATAATCCCCAACTCACGAAGCATTGTTGAGCTAACGAAGCATTGAAGTAAGTGACCTTTGTAGATTTCTGTGTCTTCTACCTAATTTTTAATTCCACGTACTTAATTGTTTTTCAGTTTCATTAGGGCATTTTCTCCCAACCTGTTGAAGCTATTACATACCTATGAATCAATATTTTAAAGTGCATTCCTTTTCAAGTCTTGCCAAAATGTTGCAAAATACTGTTTCGGGGCGCCTGGGTGGCTCAGTCGGTTGACTGACTTAGGCTCAGGTCATAATGTCACAGCTTGCGGTTCGAGCCCCACGTCGGGCTCTGTGCTGACAGCTCAGAGGCTGGAGACTGCTTCGGATTCTGTGTCTCTCTCTCTCAGCCCCTCCCCAACTCATGCACTGTCTCTCTCTCTCTCAAATATAAATAAACATTAAAAAAAATTTTTTTAAATACTGTTTCAAGCTATTCTCAAACAGTGCAAAATCTATACTATTACATATTCTATTTAACCATTCACATTTTCTATTTAGCCTTTATCTTGATGTCACAGGAAAAGAAAACGTTAACTATAATTCGTGCGATAATACTTGGTAAACATTCTTACATGATAGGAAAGTTATGAATATTGTCCTCCTTTTTAAAGATGGCACCGTTAGATCCAAATCTTGGCATCGAACAACCTTGTAAGCAACCTCCTGATGCTAGGAGAATGGAGCATTTGGTCAAAGGTCTCATCAAGAGGAGGTAGGAGGGGGAGGGCAGAGGCTGAGGCAGGGAAAAGGTCCAGGTTAGATCCCCCGGGGAGACAGGAATAGAGATGGCCACAGATAAATCAGGGTGATGGGCATCTAACACTAGCCTAACCATTACATATAGCTTTCCAGTTTCCTTTCCTTTGTTCCCTTTTATTTCTTTTTTTGCAGTAAAGTTAAAAGAAATAGAAATAGAAAAATTAAAATTAGAAAAATAAAATCAATAAAATCCCACCTCTCTCCCAGATGAGCATGGAATGAATATATATACAGGCAGGGAATAAATAGCCAATAGACATATAAAAGACAGAAGACCTTAAATAATCAAAGAAAGGTAAATTAAAACAAGAGAGTGGTAGAGAGTGGGAAAAATCATTCTCACACATGACTTTTACGACTGCAGATTGGTGAAATCGCTTCTGAGGGATATCTTGGCAACAGGAATCAAAGCTTTTTAAGGATGTATGCCCTTACCTCACCCTGAGGAATAATAGCTGGACAGGCGTGTTAAATGTATTTATGCGATGTTTATGCAGCTTTACTTATTTATTTGTTTTAAATATTTATTTTGAGAGAGAGAGAAAGAGAAAAAAAATGTGAGAGCGGGGGAGGGGCGGGGGGGGAGAGAGAGAGAGAGAGAGAGAGAGAGAGAGAATCCCAAGTCCCTACGTGAGGCTTGAACTCACAAAACGTGAGATCGAAACTAGGAGTTGGATGTGTAACTGACAGAGCCACCCAGGCACCTCTGTACAGCTTTAGTTGTAATAAAAAAGGGAAAACTTCCTTAAACGATAAAGGAACAGTTAAATGAATTACGGCCCACTCAACTGATAGCATGCTTGCAGCTGTTGAAACAATCACCTCAATGTTACCTGATTAACAGAAAAATGTGTTCATAACAGAATTGTAAGTAAAGAAGGCATGAAATGCACCTCTATGTGTGTATGCATTCATTCCTAAGAATGTCTGGGAGGGTATATGTCAATATGAAGATATGAATAAGGTTTATCTCTGGGGACACCTACGAATGATCTGTACCTCTTTACTGTTTTCCATTTCGTAAAACTGTTTGCAGTGACCATATATCACTTTTATTTTTTTTGGATCTCTGATGTAGAGAACTGAGTACAGCTGATCCCGTAAATGTATTTTCTCTTGTGACTTAAAAGCAAATTTTAATGTTTATTTATTTTTGAGAGAGAGAGAGAGAGGCAGAGTACAAGCAAGGGAGGGGGAGAGAGAGAGAGAGAGAGAGAGAGAGAGAGAGAGAGAGAGAATCTGAAGCAGGTTGCAGGCTTCAAGCTGTCAGCACAGAGCCTTATGTGGGGCTTGAATCCACAAACTTTGAGATCATGACCTGAGCTGAGGTCAGGTGCTTAACCGACTGAGCCAGGCTCCCCTCTTGTGATTTTTTAAAAACAATTGTGGCACTTGGGTGGCTCAGTTGGTTAAGCACCCGACTTCAGCTCAGGTCATGACCTCATGGCTTGTGGGTTCAAGCCTCACGTCGGGCTCTGTGCCCACAGCTCAGAGCCTGGAGCCTGCTTTGGATTCCATGTCTCCCTCTGTCTCTGCCCCTGCCCCTGCCCCCTCACACTCTGTTTCTCTCTCCTTCAAAAATCAGTAAACATTAACAAAATTAAAAAAAAATAATAATGGGAGAGCCCCTGATAATCTTTAAAAAAAATTACAATTTTCTTGGGGCGCCTGGATGGCTAGGTCGGTTGAGTGTCCGACTTCAGCTCAGGTCACGGTCTCGCTGTCCTTGAGTTCGAGCCCCGTGTCGGGCTCTGTGCTGACAGCTCAGAGCCTGGAGCCTTTTTCAGCTTCTGTGTCTTCCTCTCTCTCTGCCCCGTGTGCTCTGTCTCAAAAATAAGTAAACATTAAAAAAAATTAAAAAAATTTTTTTTCTTTCTCTAGCTTATTGTAGGAATACAGTTAATAATACACATGACATACAAAATATGTATTAATTGTATGTTTATGTTATTGGTAAGGCTTCTGGTCAACAATAGACTCTTAAGAGTTAAATTTTGGGAGAGTCAAAAGTTCTCTGTGTTGGCTGTAATGGGAAGGGGGTGTCTGCATCCCTAACCCTGTGTTGATCGAGGGCCAACTGTATTAACTTCTTGGTTCATAACATACTACCATTGTCAGTTTAAATAATGCCCGTCTCTTGTCTTATTTTGTTTGTTTTTAATGTTTTATACACATGAATTACTATTAAATTCAGAGCAAACAGTAAAACTTGTATAAACGGATCAATCAAGGACCTTCATTCAGAAGTCTATGAGAAGAGCATGGGTGTCAGATTGCAGCCACACCACTGTGCAGGGATAAGTTGTCAATAGTCCACCTTCTCATCTGGTAGGAGGGGCAGAGATAGGAATATTTGTTAGTTTGTCCTTGGAAAATTTGGGTTCTAATTCCTGGCAGGGCTCCAACTAGTGAACTCCTGGGCTTAGTAGGTGCACCACCAAGATTGGTCATTAACACAAGTGGAAACAAACAAAAAATCCGGGCATCTTGGCTTGGATCTGTGAATTAGTTTGCTAGGGTTGCCAAAACAAAGCACCACCAACCAGGTGGCTGGACAGAAATTTACTGCCTCACAGTTCTGGAGGCTACAACTCCAAAATTCTGGTGTCAGGAGGTTGGTTTCTTCTAAAAAAAATTTTTTTTTAATGTATATTTCTGAGAGAGAGAGAGACGGAGCATGAGTGGGGGAGGAGCAGAGAGAGAGGGAGACACAGAATCCACAGCAGGCTCTAGACTCTGAGCTATGGGCATAGAGCCCGACGTGGGGCTTGAACCCACGAACTGTGAGATCATGACCTGAGCTGAAGTTGGACGCTTAACCGACTAAGCCGCCCAGGCACCCCAGGAGGCTGGTTTCTTCTAAAGGCTGTGAGCAATAATCCCAACTTCTTTTTTAGTTTCTGGCAGTTATCCCTTGGCTTGTAGAAGGTGTTTTCCTTTGTCTTCCCTGTGTGTGTTTCTGTCTCTGTCCAAATTTCCCGTTTTTAAAAGGACATAAGTCATATTCGATTAGGGCTTACTCTTGCTTACCTCTGGTAAGAACCCAATCTCCAAATACTCTTGAGCCATCTTGGTGTGGAAAGAATATGGGCTTTATAATTACACATGGGTTTCAATGTTGGCTTTACCAGGTACTGGGGGTATGACCTTGGGAAAGTTTTTTGAATTACTCAGAACTTATTTTCTCATCTGTATAGTGGGGATGTAATGCTGCTATGAGATTGGAGCTACCCCAGAATGTACTGGGTAAATGGAGGCTATTATTATTTGTGAGTTGGGGGGGGGTCTCTGCTTTTAGAGGTTCACTTCTATGATTGGATATATCTGCCACAGGGTCTGCTAGGGCTAAGTCTCAGATGACAGTGATGAACCTGGTCAACACTGAACTGGCATTTCTACCAGAGTCCTTCCTGCCTACCTGTGTTCACTTGTTTGGAGTCAGTACAACTTACATGTTCCTTTTTAGGTGAAGCCCTGTATAAAACTAATTTTACAGCACTCCAACCTGGACACGATAGTTCATTGATCAATATTGTGTAAGGCTGTCAGGCTGGGGGTAGGAGTGTTGGGGAGAAGGGATATAGCCTTCTAGATATGAAGACCATCAATACTTTCTATGATGCATGACTATTAGCTCAAGATCCTGCCTCAACCTGATCTTAGCTCAAGATTCTGCCTCAACCTGATCTTCCAGATTGATTTGACTGAAGACAAGGACACATTTCCTGAGACATTGCCATAAAATTTTGCAGGTTACCTAGAAGTTTAATTATGCAAGTTTCCTTCATCACCAGCAATAAAAATTTGACTCAAATCTAGTGTTACCGGTTGTAAATGCTTAAGTGTTCTGATAGAAGTGAAACTGGTGAATCAGGGTGGGGTGGGGAGCAGGGAGAAGACGAGCCAGTGGAGGAAGAAGTTGATTGTGTAAGTTGTGTAAGGAGAAGTGTGAGCTTGGGAAGAATCAAGGTAGGATCTTTCACCTCAGTAGGGACATGCTTGGCTACTTCCTTCAAAAACAATCAAGTTGAATGTGGATTTTAATTGCATTAGTGAGTCAATTTTGAGGAGCAGCAATCCAAAAGAACTTAAAAAAATTTATTTATTTTTGCGGGGGGGGGGGGCGGGGAGGGGGAGGAGAGAGGGAGGGTAGGGGCAGAGAGAATTCCAAGCAGGCTGCGCCCTGGGAGGAAGTGGGGCTCCAACCCAAGAACCCTGAGATCATGACCTGAGCAGAACCCAAGGGTGTGATGCTTAACTGAACCACCCAGGTGCCCCCCAAGTGAACTTTTGGTAACACGGAGAATCAGTCTGAAGTAAGCTATTTGCCTGACTACTTTTTAGCTAATTTATTTCAGGTTTAGTCTGATTTTTTTCAGGGCCTGGCTAATTTGAATTGTTGCCTTATACCAATGTTCTGGTAAGTGTAGGAGGGAAACGTTTGTTGTAAATCATTTAAAGCAAGTATCTTTCCTTGAGTCACATAGGATAGAGACCAGTACTTATTATGGGGCCTTTCTGTACACTAACAAGATCATATCTGTTGCTAATGTATTTGTGAACAGCTTAAAAAAAAACTGGAACACTATTATATGATGGGAAAATAAGCTTAGAAATCAATAAATTTGTGACTTGGTGTAAAATAACACCTATATCATCCTTTTTAGCGTAACATTTTTAAGTGCCATTTTATTAGCATTGGTACAGAATATAATTTTTAGCCAGTGGCTGTCTACTGCTTACAATGTAGCCAGCACAGCATGGCTACTAGCATATCTAGATTTTAATGCCTGGGAAGCACACCTAGCGATATCTAGCCAGGCGGAAGGGGTATATAAAATAAAAACGCACGGAAGCCAGAATATTAATGAAGAGCGGTGGGCGAAAAGAATCGGGAAGCGGAGATGGTGCATCAAAGAGGAAAACAGGGAGTTGGGCAACCAGGATACAGTAATAGCTCAAGAGGATGAATGTTGGGGGCATTCCGTTCCAGAAGGAAAGGCTGCGCCCAGAAAGGTGGGGAGGGGTTTGGAATAGGTGGGAAAGCCTGGGAGAGCGTGCACAGCCTAAAAAAGTTTTTATGATGGCTCCGTGCATAATATCTGATCGTTGGCATTGGTTGCCGCAAAAATCGAGAGGCAGGATTTAATCAAGGTGTCAGCCGCAGGGGCATCCCGGATTCGGGCGAAGCGTCCGGAATTCCTGAGATGTCTGAAACGCGGAGGCGGCCTCTTCCCCACCCCCGCCGCGGCCTCCGTGGGCATTTTCCGGCGAGGGGGGCACGCGAACCCTTCGAAGAACAGTTGAAACGCGCGGCCGTGCGCACCCGGGCCGCCCTCCCGCGGCCGGCGCGCTCCCCGGGGATGAAGGTGAGAGCCCCGGGCCCGGGCGCCAGGGGGTGGGCTTCCCGGGTCCCCGCGCGGCCGCAGAGCCCGGCCCCCTCCCCCTCGGCGCGGGCGGGGCTGCGGGCGCACGACGCGGAAGCGCGGGGTTCCGGGGGCGGCGGCGCGGAGGCCGCGCGCGCTCCCCGGGCCGCAGTCGGCGCGGGCGCGGGCGCGGGCGCGGGCGCGGGGCGGGGCGCGGCCAGGAGGCCGGGGAGGCGGCGGGCGCTCGCGCACAGGCCCGGCCGCCGCCTCGCCCCCCTTCGCTTCCCTTCCCTCCCTCGGCCCGGCCGTCCCCCTCCTCTCCCCTCCCCCGAGCGAATCACGCGCCCTCCTCTGACACTCGTAGCGGGCCCGAGCTCCGAATTTATCCTTCACGTGACCTGAGGGGGTTGGGTGGTTGGTTGGGGACATAGGGGGAGAGGGAAAGGAGGGAACGGAATCTGCCGTTGCCCGAGCAACAGGCCCCGCCCGCCGGCTTGGGGCCGGGGGGCGGGAGGAGGACGTCAGCACGTCAGCCGGGGTTTTGCGTTTTGATTGACAGTTGCTATAGCGACCGGGTCGGTCCGTCGCCATTTTGTTGGTTGGTTTTTTTTTAAACCCTTTCGCTTCCCGCCCGAATAATAATAAAAAGCCCCATTGGAGTGAGGCGGGGGTGGCGGCGGCAAGAGCGGCGGGGGGATTCGGGGAGACTGCTGCCGTCGCTGCTGCTGATCGCGGCCCAGGTCGGGCTCTGGGAGCGGACACCTCGAGCGGGGGGTGCGGGCGCCGCCGCCGCCGCCGCCGCTTCTGCTGCTGCTGTTCCTGCTGCTGCTGTTGGTGCCGCTGCCGCCGCCGGCGAGCGGGCGGGACCGGTGTGAGTGTGAGAGTGTGTGTGAGTGAGCGTGTGCGAGGGCGAGTGTGCGTGCGTGTGTGTGTGTGTGAGTGTGTGTGTGTGTCTGTCTGTCTGTGCGGGGACTCGGGGGCGGGCGGTTCGGGCTCTCCTGGCGGAGGAGCCGCCGCCGCCGCCGCCGCCGCCGCCGCTCGGGCCCCGGCGCTTCTCGCTGCGCAGGTTTGGAGCGCGCGCCATTTTGTGAGATTTACAAAATCCTCCTCGGGAAGAAGCCGCCGGGATCGGCCGCGACTCGGCGCCCGGCCTCGCCGCCGCCGCCCTCCGCGCCGCGCCGGGCCGCGCGGCCCCGCCGCCGGGAGTCGGGGTCCGGGGACTGCGGTATTTGCCGGGGAGGGGGCTGTCGCCTCCCCGGCCCCGGGCGCCGCTGGAACCGCGGAGCCGGAGAGAGACTGAGAAGGCTGCGGCTCGGCCGCGGAGCCGGGAGCGCCGGGGGCGGAGAGAAGCGGCCGGGGCGGCGCTGGCTGCGGAGGCCGCGGCGGGAGCGCAGCGGCGGGAGCCCGAGGCTGAGACTCACCGGAGGGAGCGGCGCGAGCGCCCCGCCATCGTCCCGGTGAGTGTCCGGCCCGGCCGCGGCCCCGCCCGGCCCGGCGCCCGGCTCCCCCCGCGGCCTGCAGCCGGGCCCGCGCCGAGGCCGGCCGGGCGGAGGGAGGGACCTGCCATTTTAGGAGGAGGCGCCGCGGCCCGGGGCCGGCCGCCGGGGGAGGGAGCCCGACAGGCCCGGTCCCGGAGGAGAGGCGGGTGCGAGCGGAGGGAAAGTTGGCGGAGGGTGGGAGCAGGGGCCACGGCCTCCCGGGAGCCGGGGCCTGGGGGCCGGAGAAAGCGCCAGACCTTCACTGGTCGCCCGAGCGGAGGGGAGGAGGTTGTCTTCCTCCTCCTCCTCCTCCTCCTCTTCCTCCTCATCCTCTTCCCCCAGCTCCTCCCTCGTCCCTCCTCTCGGTCCCCACCAGTGTGGGATCCGCCGGGGTTCTCCGCAAGGACAATGCACGGGTTAAGAAAATGGGGCTGGCTGCTGGGCGAGGCGCCGGGGAAGGTCGGGAGCCGGGTGCCTCAGCGGCCCTTGGGGTGTGTGCCGGAGCGGGGGCACTCGGCGTGCTCCGAAGTTGTGCAGTGAGTGCAAGTGATCCCGGCCACTCGAGGTGGAGTAATGACCTGTTTAGCAGTCGGAGGAGTTGGTGGTTGAGAATGCGTAAATTATAATTGATACCTGGCTATTGCAGCAAAACTTCACAAGTCTATTTACAGGCACAAACCCGCTCTCGTTTGGACCCACCAAAGCTGCCGAATTTCTTAATACCTCTCGAAAGGCCCCTCCCTAGTCTGAAATAGTTAAAAATGGCAAAATTAGTGAGTGATTCTGGCTAATGGGCTCTGCTTTTCGTCCAGCACTAGATTATATGGTCCTCGTAATCTAGGTGCCGCACTTGAATGCCAGCACCGTTTGGTTTTTGAATTCCGCCCAAGTTGCTAGAAAATACACCGGATGGCATTGTTTTCACACGCATTTTTTAAAGATTAGGACGAAGGGTACCAGGCAGTATTGTCGGGGTTTTACATGTATGAACTTGCTTTTCCTACCGGTAGGAACTGTTAACCCATTTCACAGATGAGGAAACTGAGCTGTGACTCATCCAAGGTCATACAGCTGGGACTCCAGGAGCCAGGAGTCTGTAGCCAGCCTGGGCTCATAATCACTAGGTTATAACCGATTATTATAAACACTGGCAAATTTTGGAGCGATCTGTGTGTAATGACTCAGGGTTCTAACCCAGAGATTGTGCCCCTGGCAGTGTTGAGCATGGAATTAACTTTGTCTTTGCGGAAGTGGAAAGATTGAAAGGAGACCCTCTTAAAGAAACTTGTCAGATCTTCCCTCCCCCCCCCCCCCAAAAAAAAACCCAACTATGTAGGCAGTTCTTGAATGGAAGGAATTAAGAAATATTTTTTTGGTGCGTTTTGTTCTTCACACTTAATTTTAACTGTAGGCATCACTTAAGTATTGATGAGTCATGAGAAAGTTTTGTGTAAAGTTATTTTTAGGAATTTTTAAATCTTTGAATAGATTTCCTGTATGACCTCTTGTACCTTACATACACAAAATGTTTAAGAATGGATATATTTAATTTGATTTGGGGGAGTTCTAATAATTCAGTGGAATTACCTTTAGGTTTTGTTTTCCTAAATTTGTCATGTCTTGATTGTTTAGTTACCTTGAGAGAAATAATTATCTTCAGACAGACTATAAATGTGAGACTAGAAGATGGTTTCAAAGGAACAGCAGTTAAGAGAAAAGTTTACTCGGTTACAGTTAAGATTTTTAATATACACATGACTTACACTTAAAGTACCCCAGTGCTTTTGGAAGATTCGTCTTGAAATAGCCCCGGTGCTTGTGTTAGCTGTCCAAATTCACTTACACTTCCAACCTTATCAGAAAGTTAAGGACTCCTGTTAACATGTGTACCAAGTTCTGTTGTAAAACAGTATAAAAAGTTCATAAGAGGCATAAGCTCAGAAAGTCATTATTCTAGAGTCACCTCTGTGTAAGGTAGCAGGCACACTTTAAAATCTAAAAATGATTATGATTTGAAGGAATAGACTTGAATGAATGGATGGTCATTATTGGTAGGGGATGGGAAGTGGACCAGATGAGCTGGTGGGATCTTTGTTATAAGGAATTTGGGTATAAGATTCTTAAACATGTTTTAAAGACATTTTGGTGGGACTTACTAGAAACTTAAGAGATAACACAGAATTACTGTGTGTTGGGATTCAAAAATTAACCCGTTAGTCCAGTCTTTTAGGGGAACTGATGTTCAAAATAAATGAAAATACTCCATTTTAATGCAGTGTCTTGTTTGGGAATGTGTATAGTAAAAAAAAAAAAAAAGATCCTTGGTTAGTATATTTTTACCTCCTAGAATATTGTCAGATGACTGTCCTGTGGGTTTCAGTTTATGGAGAGTTATTGTGTTGATGACTTAAAGATTGGGGGGGTGGTTAGGGAACTGGTATTTAAAGAATTTACATACATAGGTTTTTATGGTGCTGTGAATATTTATCTGCCAAAGCAAAGTCAAAGACAACTTACAACAGGAGTTATAGAAGGACCGTTGGCTTGCATTTTGTTTTGAAACTAATATGCAAAAAAACGAATATGCTAATTTGTATCGAATTTTGGGTACTACTTGAAAACTTTTTTTTTTTCTTTTTTAAAATAACAGCTTAGCTATTTAGATTACTAGGGATGTTTTTACATGTGTGTTTATGGTTGGTAAGTATCTTGTTTGGGGAAGAAAATTTGGATAGAAGTAACTTTATTATGAGTGCGAAGGGAATTGCTTAGTAAAAGTAAGTTTAATAGGAGTCTTCATTTTTGACTTTCTTTGTATTTGTGATAAAGGTGTCAATCTTTTTGCTTCAGAATTAGCTTCTCTCTCACTTCAGAGAACTTTCACATTTCCTACGCCCACACCCCCAAGCAATTTCTCTCATTGCCCCAAGAAAAAAAATGAAACATTTGAACCCAGCAAAACGCAGAAACTTCCAGGAAGAGTCTTTACAAAGAACTTAGCACTTACACAGAATTTTATTGCTCTTACAATTTTGTTGTATTCCTTATCAGTAATTCCAGCTATGAGCTAAGAATCTCTACTTTCTGTTGAGTGTTTTGGTAGGTATACCTGTTTTCTATTTACAAGTAAAAATATTACTTGAAGTTATCAAACACGGTCACCTGAATCTTGGTGCTAACACAGTTGGCCTTGTCAAGGTATTGTGGGACTTGAGTATGCATGGTGATTATGCCTTTGAAAAAATTTTTTTTGAACATTTATTTATTTTTGGGAGACAGAGACAAAACATGAGTGGGTCGGGGGGCAACAGAGAGAGAGGGAGACACAGGATCTGAAGCAGGCTCCAGGCTCTGAGCTGTCAGCACAGAGATGGACACAGGGCTCAAACTCATGAACTTTGAGATCATGACCTGAGCTGAAGTCAGATGCCTAACTGAATGAGCCACCCAGGTACCCCTATGCCTTTTAAAAGACTTCTTACCGTGTATTATCTTCACCGTTGGTCAGTGTTTTGATGGCTAGAGAAATTGTGGTAATTCCTAACCACAGCTTATACAGTTTTTGAGTAAAAATTTTGGGAGGCTAAAGTTTTTGTTTAATTACTTGGAAAAGAATCATCAAATTATTTCAGGTTATCTAAAACTTCTCAGTTGCCCCTAAATGAATAAATTTTTTGAAATCTTGCCTTCAGTGTTAAGCTGGAGCTGTGAAGTTTATCGTTGGTTATGTGAAAATGAAATGTTGGCTTCACAGGACAAAATAATTAATCAAAGATTCGTATTAGGTAATTAAAGACAAGTTGTGTTCCTAACTTAGTGGCTACAGGCAGCCTGAGTTTCATTTTTTAGTCTATGGAAAGAACATGGTTTGGGAGTATTGCATTATATAGGCCAGCTAAACATTTTTCAGAAGTTAAGCTTTTGCTTTGAAATCCTTTCAGAATTGTATAATGAGTTAAAATTTTCTTTTGGAGATAGTAACTTACAGTACGTTGAATGTCTAAAGTGATGTGGTTCCTGGTGGGCATACTTTGTGCTAATGTAGAACCACTTTTGGGATTTTTGACGGTTGATTTTTCTACCAGAGCTACGCACCTCTGTTCTAGAAGGGGATTTTTGTTTTATTTTATTTTGTTTTATTTTACTTTATTTTATTTTATTTTATTTTATTTTATTTTTACTTTATTAAAAAAATCTTTTTTTTTTTTTTTCCTTTTTAACTTTTATTCAGGTTTTGAGAGACAGGGACAGAGCAGGAACAGGGGAGGGGCAGAGAGAGAGAGACACACACACACACACACACACACACACACACACAGAATCCAAAGCAGGCCCCAGGCTCAGAGCTGTCAGCTCAGAGCCCGACGCAGGGCTCAAACTCACGAATGGTGAGATCATGACCTGAGCCTATGACCTGAGCTGAAGGCAGATGCTTAACTGACTGAGCTACCCAGGTGTCCCTTAAAAAATCTTTATAAATGTTTATTCAGTTTTTGAGAAGGAGACATACAGAGCTTAAGGGGGGGAGGGGAGCAGACAGAGAGGGAGACATAGAACCTGAAGCAGCGTCCAGGTGCTGAGCTGTCGGCACAGAGCCCAGTGCTGGGCTTGAACTCCCAAACTGAGATTAAGACCTGAGCTAAAGTCAGATGCTTAACTGAGCCACCCAGGTGCCCCAGAAGGAGATTTTGAAAAATTTATAGTACCATTAAAGTTTTGACAAGGTACTTACCTTTTGCTTGAGGGATATATGCTCGTATGTAATACTGCACGATAGCTTAAAGTGTATTTTTACTTCAGAATTGTTATGAATTTTCTGTTCCCATAATTAAAATGCTTGTGTAAATCAGTGGGGAGGAGCTTAGGGATCTGGTTTAACATGGAACAAATCTGGTTTTCAGCATCCCTTTTATTTTACATAACATCCCTGTTCATTAAGTAACCCTGTAATTTTTCTAAGTATATCAAATTTCCAATGACAAGAGTTGATTTTTCTTTTTTAAGTTTTATGGATATTTGTGGTTAGGGTTTGCATCTGACACCCGTCCAAAATGCGCATAATGTCTAGTTACAGATGGCCATTGGGACAGCGTGGTCCTGTGGACAGAGTACAGGCCTGTGAGATGGTGCTGGGCAGAGGCTCCAGAGTCAGGCAGATCCGGAATCTCAGCAGGTCCTGCCACTCACTGGCCGTGTGATTTTGCTAAGTAAGCATTGGTTTCTTCCTCTGTAACACGGGGTTTGTGATACTTCCCATAGGGCTCTTGTGAAGGTTGGGGCAGCACCTGCACATTTCTTAATAGCTTTCTCCTCTCGCTTCTCCCTCTTTTTCCTCCTGCATTCATACTCATGGTTATGGTCCCAGGATAAATGCTACTTCTTCAGAGAGGCTTTCCCCCAAACCCCAGTCTAGGTAGGGTTCTTTGGCTGTGCGTTCTTATAGGACTCTGCTTTTTTTTTTTTTAATAGCTCTTATTGCAGATAGCTGTACGATTATTCGTATATATTCACAGTTCTACTTACATAACGTCTGTCTCTTCTCTCCATTAGATGGTAACATCCACCTGGACAGGAATAGTTCTTTGATCACCCTTCCAGTACAGCAGAGGTAGATAGACGTATATGTGTATAGAGGATGGAATGAGGAACCTATCTGCCGAGTCCTGTCCTAGTACCGCTCCATAATTGTGCAGTCTTGGGCAGAGTAGCTTCTCTGGGCTCGGGTGTTTTATATGCCAGACGTGCACAGCACCAGCCGCCCTGCCCAGGAGTTTGAGACTGTGGAATGAGATACTGTAACGAGGTGCTTTGCAAAAGTGTAAAATGCCATTTAAACATAAGTTGGTACAGTAGCAATAATTTCAGTGGTGGGGTTACCCAAGAATTTATAATTAGAGTTTCAGCTTTACTGAATTAGTAAGAAGTTATTAATATTTGTTATACACTTAAACTTTCTATATGCATTAATTAGAATACAAGATTGGGCCTTTGTTCTGATTAAATACAGTAGCTTAAACAAGAAGTTTATTTCTCTCTCCTGGAAGTAATTTTAAGGCTAATGTGGTGGCTCCATGGTAGAGGGGACCTTGGTCCCTTCCCTGTGCTTAGGGAAACCCCACTTTCTGTATGGTAGAAGACCGTTCCCCACCATATCCACCATCTAGGAACAGATGTGGGGAAAGCACATCTCCTTTTGAAGACAAACCTGGAAGTTGCATACGTGACTTTTGTTCACATCTGTTGGTCCAGACTGGGTCAGGTGGCTAGCTGCAAAGGAGGCTGGGATATGTGGTCTCTGGCAGGGTAGCTGGTTGGTTGAAAATCTGTTTCTACTGAAGAAGAGAATGGGGGGGGGGATTATGAGGCATTTCCTGTCACACCTTGAAATGTTTTGGAAGAAACATACAGAAATAAACCTTGAAAAGACAACTTACTGCACTAATTAATAAGACTTACTTTCCATATTTGGTCATTAATCTTTTGAACTGTGGTGTGCACATTTAAATAGATCACTATTTAGTATCTGCAATATACGCATATATGGTCAGATTAGAAAACACGTAGCTAAACTTTTAGTAGTGAAGGAATTTTGGCACGTTATTTTACTGACGCTGTTTTCTAATAGAAACATGGTTCTTGATTGCTGTGACTGTATTTTATGTAACCAGTATTTGGAGTCCCAGCTTTTGAGTTTTATTTTCATAGTTTCCTAGTAGGTATTCTTATGGTATGTTTTCATACTCATACTCTCAGCAGACAGTTCTGGAATAACACCTGTGTCTTGTCAGGTTTTCAGTAAATGTTTGAGCCCCTGAAGTTGTAAGGATGATAGCAGTGATGTTTAGAAAGAAGTTTACTATCCAAGTATGTTCCTCTTAGGTTTCTGTGGGTTTGAACAAAGAGAGTCTAGGATTCCTTTGAACTAGAGAGTGTTATTATTTGATCTAGTGGAGACCTGAGAAACTAATGGTTCTCAAACAGGCTTCTGGAGAACTTCTCAGAGTTGTGAGATTTCCCAAGCTCAGATACTTCTCTTTCTATAGGTTTGGGATGATGCTCTGGAATTGACTTTCTCTTTCTCTCTTTCTTTTTCTTTCTTTCTTTTTCCCTTTCTTTTCTTTTCTTTTCTTTTCTTTTCTTTTCTTTTTTTTTCTTTTCAACGTTTATTTATTTTTGGGACAGAGAGAGACAGAGCATGAACGGGGGAGGGGCAGAGAGAGAGGGAGACACAGAATCGGAAACAGGCTCCAGGCTCCGAGCCATCAGCCCAGAGCCCGACGCGGGGCTCGAACTCACGGACCGCGAGATCGTGACCTGGCTGAAGTCGGACGCTTAACCGACTGCGCCACCCAGGCGCCCCGACTTTTCTTTTCTCTTCTTTTCTCTTCTTTTCTCTTCTCTTCTCTTCTCTTTCTTTTGAATTTATTCTTAGAGTGAGTGTGCACAGGAGGGGCAGAGAGAGAGAGAGGGAGAGAGAATCCTAAACAGGTTCCGCACTGTCAGCGTGGAGCCAGATGCGGGGCTTGATCCCACGAACCGAACCGTGAGATCATGACCTGAGCCAAAATCAAGCCAAAATCAAGATTCAGAAGCTTAATGGACGGAGGCACCCAGGCGCTGCAGGAGTCTACTTTCTTAATTAGGACTCCAGGTAATCCTGGTACAGTAGAAACATTTTGAGAAACATTCATAGAGTTCATCTTCTTCATTTTAGGGAAGGAAATGGATGTAAAGAAGCTAAATGACTAACCAGTGCCCCAGAATAGGCTGGTCTCCAGGGCTGGTGTATGTTTTCCCGACTCCTGTTTCTTTGTTCTTCATACAAACGCAAGAGAGGACGAAATACCAACTGCATTGGGATTTTATAGGGATATGGGTCATTCTCAAATAGTTTTTTTTATGTGTGAGCTCATTGGTAGTGAATGGTTGGATCACTTAATTGTCCTTTTAACAAATAGAGGTAGTCAGATGAATATTTAAAGGTGGGAAGTTGAGGTTTTGAATAAGGTGTCGTTACTCTCAGCGCTGTAGTGGACAGGGTCGTGGACGGGCAGCGTGAGGGGAGATGGTAGGTAGGTGCCTGCCAGGCACGAGGAGAAGGAACCAAGTAGGTCTTGTCCCTGTTCTTACTTTCTTTTTCAAAATCTGCAGTTCTCACTGTCAGATTCATTCTTTTAGATGAAGCGAAGAGCTGGATTCCCTAATGTAAGATGGAAATATTCCCAGAGGAATGTGCTTTATCTGTATATCAAGTTAACACTTTATTCTTATGAATTAGCTGGCTGTCATTTTAAAAATTGGAGATGAGCACCTGTACTAATGAGAGAGCTTTGTGGGAAGGGTGGGGGGAAGAACAGGGCACGTGTGCCCTTGCCAGAGGAGAATGAAGGGCATGTCTTTGAAAAGTGTCAGCTTGTGGTAAAGTCCTGGAAAGGTTGCGGGAGGCTTTTCTGGTGGCCAGAGGTTGGTGGTATTAGACTGACTGCTGGCCTCCTATCACTAAGAGTGTTGGTCATGAAACTGTGGATAATTTTGAGGAAGACCACTTGATTGCTTGATTGGGAGTAGAAGGCTTTTTTTTAAATTAGCGTTCATCATTCCTTTGGAGCAGTCTTATACCATGTCAAACATATAGGAATCGTTCTGATGACCTAGGGAATTTTAGTTCCTAAAGATCACCAAGTAATAATGTCCTCATGATATAAAAAAAAAAAAAAAGAAAAAAAAAAAGTTCAAGCCCTATAGAATGGTGCCTTATCACCCCCCCCCCCTCCACCTCACGCTCCGTAGGTCATAGTTGTTGTTTTCCTACCAGAAATGTCCTGTGCATGTAGGTGCAACTGTATATATGTACATTAAACGTTTATTATATGTGTGTGTTACAAAGCTGTATGTTCAGTGTGATCCTGTTATTTTTTAAAATTTAGTATTTTTTAAGGAAATTCTGCCTCCAGTGTGGGACTTGAACTCACGAGTCCCAAGATCAAGAGTTGTGTACTCCACCGACTGAGCCAGCCAGGCACCCTTGATCCTATTTATTTTTTAAAGTCCACAGACATTGTGATGGATGTGTGTGTGTGTGTGTGTGTGTGTGTGTGTGTGTGTGTGTGTATAGTGTCTGCAGTTAAGAGCGAATGGGATCGTGCCAGACACACAGATTTGCATCTTAAGTGTCTTGATCTCTTTGGGCCGTATTTCCCTATCGGCTATATGATATTTCCTTGTTGTTTTTAAATGGTTAGGGAGTATTCCGTGTTGTGGATGTACCCCAATTTACTCAATCTCTATTAAAGAACATTTGAATTGTTCTTGTATTTTTGTTTTAAAGTGTTCCAGTATACATCCTTGTGCCTATAACTGTGTTCTCTAGAACACTAGCCCTAGATTACATATTTCAAAGGGAAATTACTGGTTCACCAAGTATATGCACATTTGAATATGTCTTGGGAAAGTGTCTTCTCAAAAGTAGCACCAATTTCTACTTCATGAGCTGGGTCTGAGAGTTCAGTTTTCCAGATCTCACCAATACTGGTGTCGTCAGAATTTTAAATCTTTGTCAGTTTAATAGGTGAGTAATGATGTTCAGTTGTTTGGATTTGCATTTCTTTAATTATGAGTGAGTTTGAACATCTTAAGTTGTACTCGGAGTTTTGTACTTTAAAAAACGAAATACTTATTCTCTGTCAGATACATAATTAAAAATATTTTCTGATTTTCCTGCATTTCTTTGTTCTGTTGAATGAAAAATGGATGTTTTGATAACCTGTAGATGCTTGTAATTGTAAATGCTTTGATAAATTGTGCAAGGGGATTCTTGTTCCTCATCATTTGAGTAAACGTTTGGCTGGCCTCTGTATGAGGCCTGCGCATCGTGGTGGTAGGAGCTCTGACTACAGAGGTGGGTGAGATTTGGTTACCTGTGCTGTTAGTGTTGACATAGCTGTTGGGTGCAGGCACCATTATCATAGTAGAGACCACGGCTGCTGACGCGGAGAGGAGTTGACACGTGAAGGACTGGAAGAATGTAGCGAAGTAAGGATTCTGGGGGTTTGAGTGAGCCTTGAGGAGGAGGGACTGAGTCTTGGTGGAACCTGGGGCAGTGGCAGTCTGCTGGGGGCTGTCCTGTGGGTGACCTGTGGTAGCAGGGGAAGTGAGGGGTGACTCTGGAGAATGACAGATTCGTGAGCCCCGAGTATCAGTGTGTGTGTGTGTGTGTGTGTGAGTGAGAGAGAGAGAGAGAGAGAGAGAGATCCGGGAGGAGGGATAGGGACGGTTGCACTGAGAAATGACAGTGATGGGTCTTACAGATTGTGAGGCATTTGATTTGGGGCAATTGAAGGAGTTTCCACAGGGCAGTGATGATGGGTCTGGGTTAGGGAGATGACAGTGAGAGAAGCAGGGCCTGCCTGGAAGGTAGCTCGTTCTAGGTGTATAGGCTTGGAGGAATACGAAGAGGTAAAAGGTACAAGTCAGATGGGAGAGCCAAGTTTGGAGCGCCTTGAAAATTCTCAGTTATTTACTTTTCAGCAGGACAAGTGAATATCACTGTGTTCAAACAGCAGCGTGGCCAAATTTGTGGCGATAGAAAGGAGAGAATTGAACTTAGGTAGCAGTACGGTACCGGGATGATTGGTTTAGCGGGACGGTTGAGAACGTTTCCTCCCGAAGGCCTGAAGGAACTGTCAAGGAACAGACGATGGAATTATTAGTGTAGTCAGGCTTCCATTAAAGGCAGCTGGAAATCATTTGTAGCACCATTAAAGATGAGCTTAAAAATAGGGCAGTGGGAGAAGGCAATGCTAGAAGGTGTGACTCTGGAAAGGAAAAGGTTGTATCGTAATATGTGGTTTGCGAAGTATAGAGTAGCTGAACATGTGACAGAGTGTCTTTGTGTTTTCCTGAAAAGTCTCATCTTCTCTTTCTTTTCACGTGTATCCTTATCAGGATACCAATAATCTAAAATGTATTTATCTCGTGAGGGGTTTGGGATTATTTATGGAGTACCTCCTGGTGCCATACGTGGAACTGGGGCCTGGGCGTCAGTGCTACAGCAAAGCCTACTGTGGGTGTCCTGATGGGAGTCAGGATCTGGTGGGAGATCTTTTGGGATCTCTAGAGTAGGCTCATGGACTTAGTCTAGGGTAGACATGAATCTTCATTAAAGGGAACACAGAGTCCATGAAATTGAGTGATTTTGGTGTTGCCTTTTGAAGGTCAATTTTTTGGTCTCATTTTAGAGTTCTTTTGGCAGTTAACTTTGAGTTAAAGTTTATTTGAATATAAATAGGACTCTAGTCTTTAAGAGGAATTCTGTGTGCTGAAAAATTTGTTCCGATTTGATCATTTCTCCTTGAAAAGAACAACTGTCATCTCAGTGTTTTTTGTTTTTTTTTTTTTAACTTCATCTTTACATCAAACACATTCATTACTGAATGACATTACTTCCGTGGTACAAAAGATTTTGTAAAAGTTTTTTCAAAGTAGCAGTGGTAGGAAATTTTTAGGATCTCATTTGAGCGTACTATTATCTAATCTCACCTTTTCAACTTCCCTATAATGGTTCTATGGTACAGTTCAAAACATTAGGAAAGCTAGGTGAATTTACCTAAGAATTGGCCCGAAGGCCCGCGGTTACTCAGCAGTATTCCAGTCAGCTATGCAGAGGGAAGAAATTGAAGACAGGAGCCTGAGGATTCAGGAGAGACCGCTTGGAGGAAGGCTTCTTGCTGAGTAAGACGAAGATCCAGACATAGAAAGGATGCAGGCATGGAGGGAGAGTCGAGAAAAAAAGGAAAGTTAAATAGCATGGGCAGGAACGAAAGAGTGATCTGAGCAAATGATGAGCAAGAAACAACTTTGTTTTTTTAACGTCTGTTTATTTTTCATAGAACACAAGGGCAGGGGGAGGAGAGAGAGAGAGAGAGAGAGAGCGAGCGAGCGAGCAAGCTGCAGGCTCTGAGCTGTCAGCACAGAGCCTGATGTGGGGCTCGAACCCACTGACCGTGAGATCATGACCTGAGCTGAAGTCGGTTGCCTAACCGACTCAGCCACCCAGGCGCCCCAAGAACAGCTTTTTAATGGTACATTGGGACTCCTGCTAGTCACAGGACCCCGCAACTGGATGGTGTGGCCCCAGCTCACTTCCACAGTCTTACCTTCCGGGTCTCCGGACCCCGTCTGGGCTTGTGCTCCTTCTTCGGCTGGTAGTCCTCCCCTTTCTTGAAGTCCGCTCCATTTCCTCCTTCACTTTCAGCTCACATGTCACCTTGTCAGGGAAAGCTGCCCCCCATCCCCTGCCACCTCTTCGTTTTTAATATCTCCTGTCTTGCTGTATTTTTCTCTATAGTGCTTATTACACTTGATCATTTTTTTTAGTGCTTAGTTGACTAATGCCTTTCAGAGAGAAGGGACAGTGGTTGGCCCCCTCCCCACTTCTTTGGGATTGGCAAGCGTTTGGCACATACTGAGCACCAAGTAAACATTTATTTGTTGAGTGAATCAATGAACTACATGTTTTGATCTTTACTATTTGGTCTCAAGGACCCAAGAACTGTCTTCTTAAAGATAGGACTAGAAAACCATGTAGCCAGGAAAAAGAATTATTTGCTCCTGGATTCCTTTAACAATGCCTGTGAAATACCTACTGTTTGTGAGAAGCCAGATGTTCGGAATATGGAATAGAGACATCGTGCCTTTTTATTTTTTATTAAAGTTTATTTGACTATGCTGTATTGGATTGTGTCTTCTTTATTGAAGGAGCACATCATTTTCGTAGTTGATTGAAATAGGTACAGCCCTTAGTGTTCATCTGGAGAGGTTTTAAAAATTGTGGAGGGAATCAGCCTGGATACTCTTCACGGTTCCTAGCCAGCAGAGTGAGGTTCATTCTCCAGTGATCTCTGGAATGTCAATCTGGCATTTGCAGTAGCCAATGTCGGGTTCACATTTAAAATAAGTGCTAGCTTTGACTTCATCTAAAAAGTGACGGAAAAGCGGAGACGGTGATTTGTTTGGATGCTTTTTTGGCTTTAACTTTTTCAAGTTTGGACAACAGGATGAAAATGATTAGGGAAAGTTCATTGTATGGATGGATTTTTTTTTTTCTTTTTTTAAAGAATGAGTTTCGTAGTTAGAAAATTATTGAAGCTGTTGATCTTGTCAGGTGAATGAGCCTTAAAAAAATCTTTTTTTAACATCTGTTTATTGTTGAGAGACAGAGCATGAGTAGGGGAGGGGCAGAGAGAGAGAGGGAGACACAGAATCTGAAGCAGGCTCCAGGCTCTAAGCTGTCAGCACAGAGCCCGACGCGGGGCTTGAACCCACAAACCGCGATATCACGACCTGAGCCGAAGTCGGACGCTTAACTGACTGAGCCACTTAGGTGCCCCCAGGTGAATGAGCTTTTCAAAGTTTATAAGGGATTTGTTTAAAATAGTTCTGAAAACTTTCTCAGTGACAGGTCTGTTGTAAATATTTAGGAAAACATATTCAGAATTATTCAGTAGCTATTGAAGCTCTCCTCTCTGTGCCTGGTGCCATGCTAGGCCCTTGGGAGTGAGTGACACGGACATACACGTCCTTGCCCTCATGAGGCTTTTCAGTGTAGTCAGGAGCTCCCTGGAGAGAAATGTAAAGGAAACACGTTCAGCATGAGCACTTCCTCCTTCCCTCCCTCCTTTTGTTTATTTCTTGAACTTGTTTTTGGTGGCAACATGTTAAGAGTCCTTCAAGCTATGTGTTGCTTTATCTCTGATAACATAGGAAGGAGGTAAAGGGGGGAACATTTATGGTACCATGTAAAATAGAAATTTAGATCTTCAGGGTGTTGGTAGCTTTTTAAAAAAGTTAATGTCGATCAGTGAATTTATTCTCTTAAAAAATAAGCTATTTAACAATAATGATAGTAACAATAGCTATTATTAATTGATTGCCTGCTATGGGCCAGACACTGTACATATTCATTATTAGTTATTTTAATATTCTCAGCCACTCTACAAGGTGATTGGTCGTATCTCTGTTTTATAAGCTAGAAGGTTGAGATGTAGGGAAGTAAGTTTGCTTAAGGATCATCATAGCAGATTGCATATGCTGCCTCCAGATAATAGAAAACTTAGTTGAACGGGTAAGTGCCGTAAAGTTAAACATTTAGAGAGAAAAGAGAGAGAAACATAGAGCTTCTATAATCCATTAATTGAAGAAATAGATACAAGTTCTGGTATACTGGGATTGATGCCTTGTGCTACTGGTTCATTCGTTTTTTCCAATAATAAACAAAAATGTGTAAACGCTTTTTAAAAAAAAATTTTTTATTTTATTATTTATTTATTTATTTAAAAAAAAATTTTTTTTTTTCAACGTTTATTTATTTTTGGGACAGAGAGAGACAGAGCATGAACGGGGGAGGGGCAGAGAGAGAGGGAGACACAGAATCAGAAACAGGCTCCAGGCTCTGAGCCATCAGCCCAGAGCCCGACGCGGGGCTCAAACTCATGGACCGCGAGATCGTGACCTGGCTGAAGTCGGACGCTCAACCGACTGCGCCACCCAGGCGCCCCAATTGTTTTTTTTTTTTAAATGTTTGGTTTATTTTTGAGACAGATAGAGACAGAGCACGAGCAGGGGAGGGGCAGAGAGAGAGGGAGACACAGAATCCGAAGCAGGCTCCAGGCTCCGAGCCGTCAGGCCAGAGCCCGACGCGGGGCTCGGACTCACAAACCGCGAGATCGTGACCTGAGTTGAAGTCAGACGCTCAAGCGACTGAGCCACTCAGGCACCCCTAAACGCTTTCTATATTTGAGGAATTCTTTATCTTAAGGGTCTTGGGGGGAAGTAGAAATCTTCAATTTTGAAAGCCAAATTTGCTCATTTTCTCTGCGTCTTTTGGAGTGGGGACGTGGTCGTGTGACCTGGGGCCTCCAGGCCACTACCTCAGAAGCTAGTGATTTTCAGAAGCAGACACTTTGTAAAATCTGTGTCCCGCAGTGCAAGGGGATGGCAGCTGCACCTGTTTCCCGGAGGTGGGCAGCAACAAAGATTCAGCTGTAGCGTTTGGTTCCTGGTGTCACTGGCGTCTGTACTCGTTGCAGTGACTGAACCCTGTGTTGTCTCCACTGGACCAGATCTGTGGTTTGAATTTTGGGTGTTCTTCATTATGTAGCCTTCCAGTCTGGCCCTCCTGGGGTTTTCTGTGAGTTGCCTAATATGCTTTAATAACTTCCTTTTCAGTTTCAGCAAAGCCAGGGTTAGTTTCTTTTGTTTGCAACTAAGAACCTTTACTTCGATGATGCTAATTAAGGTAATTGACAATTCCAAGAAACTCCAGGGTCAGGGTTACTTGCATCTAGATTAGAATTTATTAGTGGGAACAGCTCGTGTATATTAAGTGAAATAGTTACATGCAGGCTGCTTATTGATTTAATGAATTTGCTGATTTGAATTTGCCTCTTCTAGGTATTGGGGATACAGGAGTGACAAGATAGACAAGATCCCTGCCCTCACAGAGCTTAATTCTGTTGTGAAAAGTAGAGAAAGCAAGAGAGCAAATAACAATGGCAAAGAGTGATAAATGCCAAGATAAAAATAAAGGTGGGGTAATGTGATAGATAACGGGGTGTGGGTAGGTTTAGGAGATGTGTCTTATAAAACATTTACTTTAAAATCATTGTCAGGAGTCGTGACTTGGGTTTTTGACTATGAGGCAGTACATTCTGAATTTACCCACCTTCCGTAACCACCTAGGAAACTGGACAAAATACATGAAACAACTATTTTCAGGTATTGAACAACAGGCAGTACAGAACTGTAATCCCTGACAGATGGGGAGCAAATGAGGTGAGCCCTTTGATGGCCCAGCTTTCTTCTTGGAGGTAATTTTCAGATCTCAGTGCAGGGAGGGGGATCCCAAATAGAGCCTTTGGCCTCACTGAGTTCAGGAAGCAAAGATTGGAGTTGGGGTTCTGCTCCAGCAGAATGGTTCTGTTTTGAGGAGCAGGGTTCTGGAGAGAAGGGAGCTGGGCAGAGCATAAGTCTTCTTAGTGGTCCTCTTCAATGATTGATTGAAGATTAATCTGTGCACATGTAGGGTGCAGTTTCATAAAGGAACAGTTCCTGGGGAAGAAATCCACTGGAAAACTGTAAGCAGAACCATTCTCAGAGCTCACATAGGGCTGGGAAATAATTTGAGTACCTTGTAGCCAGAAGACAAAAGTTCTTGTTAAATGCTGTGTTCATTGAGACTCCAGAAGGGTCATGTCTTAGTAGTGGGGCCAAATTGGTCCTCAAATAAAGGCTTCTCTAGATCTCACTGGAAAATGTTTAAAAACAAGCCTCGAAAGGCACAAACTAATCTGAACGGAATGTAATTGCCTGCAAAGTCCAATACTCTTTAAAGAAATATAACAAAACCTAATACTTAACAGTTTAAAATGTCCAGCATCCAATCAGAAATTCCTAAATATGTGTAAAAGCAGGTTCACCTGGCTTATAGTTAGGATATCAGTCATTTGAAACCAACCCAGAACTGAAAGGTGTTAGAATTGACAGGCAAGGGCATTAAAGCAGTTATTGTAGCTGTATCCCATATGTTTAAAAAGGTAGAGACTGGAAAGGTGAAAAAGAGACCCAAATAAAACCATTTAGAGGTGAAAAGTAATGTGCGAGATGAAAAATACATTGGATGGCATTAATGGCAGATTAGACATTACAAAAGAAAAGATTAATGAATTTGAAGACCTAGAAGAGAAAACTCAATAGAAACAGACAGAAATGACAGAGATAATGGAACTAGCAAACAGGGTAGTTCAGATGGCTTTATGAAATGTAGGGTCAGATTATGGTTAACGTCGACACCTTCATACGTGAATTTTGCTTGAAAAGAACAATTGTGAATGCTACCTGAATTTGGCTTGATGTGTAGTTAAGAGTAGTTGAAAATCAGTATTTCAGTAAAGCACTGGGGTATGATGGACGAACTTTATTATGCAACAGCGTTTAGTTGTTTTTTGGTATGTAACAGTGTTTCTCCACGGAGTTAGAAACTTAAAACATACAGGTATGATCTCATAGATTTTGGGGGTGTGAGGCCTGGGTACAATTTAGCTGGGTCCTCTGCTTTAGGGTCTCAGGGCTACATACAGTCAGGATGTTGGCTGGGGCTCTGGTAACATGTGAGGCATGACTGGGGAAAGATCTCTTTGAGACTCATTTGGTCGTTGGTAGAATTCAGTTTCTTGTTTACTATTGCACGAGGGTCTCAGTTTGTTACTGTTAGCAGGCATCTGCCCTTAGTTTTTTGCCGTATGGTCCTTTCCAACAGGGCCACTTCACTTTCTCAAAGACAGTAAAGGAGAGTGTCATCTCTTCACAAGACAGATGTACACTCTTATGTATCATACCTGCAGAAGTGACGTCCTATCACTTCTCCTGCGTTCTCTTGGTTAGAAGCAAGGTCCCGGGCCCCGGGTCAAGGAGCGGGCCATGCCACGAGGCCGCGAACAGCATGAGGCCGTGTCATAGGAGCCATGCTAGGGTCTGTCCAGTGTTTAGTGGTGAAGAGTGCGTTCCGTGGAGTCTGATCTAGAAACCTGGCTTTGAATCTTAGCCCTGTCTCTTCCTAGCTGTGTAAACTGAGCCTCGGTTTTCCTTTGTATAGAATTGGGATAATAGGTGTCTACTATTCACAGTATCGTGAAGAGTAAGTGAATGCGTATAAAGTGCTCAGGACTTTATCCTACCAGCTCCTACTCATCTCTTCTGTCTCAGTTTAGATCTCATATATTTAGGGAGGCCTTCTCTGATTCCTCTTTGACTCCTTCTAACCTCCTGTCTACGTTAGGTTTAAAATACCGTGAACTTTTTCTTCTCATCGCTTCACACGTTTTCCACCTGAATTTTATAGCTGTGAGGTTATTTATTTATGTAGCATCTGCTTTCTTTAGCCTAAGCTGCTTGAAAGCAAGGGTTGGGTCTGTTCTGTTCACTGCTGTGTCTTCAGGGCTTGGCACATAGAAGACTCCATAAATGTTTGTTGAGTGACTGAAAGAATGAGGTGAAAATGCATGTGTTGTTGCTTTGAGAAGGCGTTTTTAGTGTCACCGTACTCTGTTTTCGCAGGTACTGGAGTGGTCAGCCTAAAAGATAAGTGGTTAGAAACATTCGTGGTCCTGTGTGCCCTGCCCACTAGCTAGCATGGGGAGACTGAAGCATAGTAGTCTTTAAACTGATGGTAAGGGTTTCCAGAGTGGACACTAACTAGTGGTTAAAAAACCCAAAAAAACGCAAGAGAACTAAGAGGCCTAAGGGACGAAGACTTAATAAAAATCACTCCTGGTGGATCCGAAGCAGAGTACACGGTAGGAAGCTTCTCTTCTCTGTAAATGTGCTCTGCAGACCCGTCCTCAAGATGCTGTGGTGTGGAGGAAATCCGCTCGGAGAAAATTGCCTTCCTGAAGCTTCACCATGCCCATTAGCATGTTATAGCAAACCCTCTTGTCACCCGGTAATGCGGAAGGACAGTCTTTCTCAAGCGTGCTCTGCACACTGTGTGAGTATACGCCTACCACAACCTAGTAAGGTAGTATTTTATTTAATGGATGATAAAATTTAGGCTTAGAGTTGAAGTAATTTTTTGTAGTGGTTGGTAAGGTAGGATTCAAACCAGGCTCAGCCCTCACTCAGCGTTATTATTCAGTGTTTGCTTAATTTTTTTGGTAGTTCTCGGCTCTGCAGTTCATCTGTGAATTTTTTCAAATTGTCACAAATCTCCAAAAAATTTTTCCAGTGTATTTATTGGAAAAAAAATCCTCATTTAGGTGGACCCGTGAGTTTAAAACCATGTAGTTCAAGAGTCAGCTGTACTTGTAAAACTTGAGAGTTTGGTAGGTAGCGGCTAGTGTAATCCAACCAGTATAATGTATAACAAAAAATAATTTATGTTTTCACTTCGGGTGATCTAGTAGAGTTCTGTCCCCAAAGAAGAAACATTTTTGTAGTCTTGGTTCCTCTCCTGTCACTTTTAAATTTACTCTTATTACCAAACCCTCTTGAGTTTTGTTTCTGAAATAGTCTTCAATTAAGTTCTTTCTTCACATTATTGTTAATGATCTCTCCAGAGATCAGATTAGTCTCTTTTAGGCTTACTGCATTAGTTTTCTTCAGAATTTTCAGTTTTGGGGTGCCTGGGTGGCTCAGTAGGTTGGGTGTCCGACTTTGGCTCAGGTCATGATCTTGTGGTTCGTGGGTTCAAGCCCCACGTTGGGTTCTGTGCGGACAGCTCAGAGCCTGGAGCCTGCTTCAGATTCTCTGTCTCCCTCTCTCTCTGCCCCCTCCTGCTCGTGCTCTGTCTCTCTCTCAAAAATAAACATTTACAAAAGTTATAAAAAAAGGAATTTTTAGTGTAACATGCGTATAATCCAAATTGAATACTAATGAAAGGTTTCTAATGAAAAAAGTTGTCCCCAGACACACCCCTCAGTAGTCCTGCACCGTAGAGCAGGTCTTCCCAAACGTTGTCACCTCAGGGTCTACACGGGCACGGTAGAATACAAGAGGCTGTCTAGGTCCCGAGGTCTTTCCGGGATCTGGGCTCATCTGAAATATTCGTGGCCCTGCGTGCCCTGCCTACTAGTTGGTGAGCTTTTACCTCAGCTCTTGGTTTCTTCTATTTACCTCTCTGATATGCTTATTGTACTAGTCAGGATGCTTTTGGATGCTGGTACAGAGATCCGGACTCAGACTAGATTCAGTTGGAAGTCCAGAGGTAGGATGGCCTCTAGGGCTAATTGATTTGGTGGCACAGTAATGTCTTCAGGGACCCAGTTTTTCCATCCCCCCCTCGAGTCACTGGCTGGCTCCATGCACAGATTAATTAGGTGGCTGCAGCAGTTGGAGGAGTTGTATCCAGACACAACAGTGTCCACAGGAAGAGGAGAGAACTCTTTCTTATAGCTGTGTAAGAATGTGGAAACTGCCCAGAAACTCTTTGGTAGACTTGTCTGGGTTGTATGACTGTTTCTGAAACACTCACTAGAAAGGGAAATGGGGTTACCTTTGACCAGTTGGGCATCATCGTGGAGCTGGCTACACCGTCCCCTGAGCACGTGCCTGACTGGGGTGATGTGCACATGGGTCTTGAACGAAAACCGCTTCTGTTACAAAGGAAGAAAGGAGAGGTTGGAGGCTGAGTAGGTTAGGTAGGTAACCTTGACTCTGTTTTTGTATTTAGCTTAAAATTTTAGATATTATTTGTTGACTTTCTATTAAGGTAGGTGAACATTTAACTTTAACCCTGCCTTAATACTTTTCTCTTTCCATCTACCCATTATAGTTACATTTTTTTTTCATTAAGCATTTGGTATTTATGATTATGTAAGTTCACTATGGAGCTATATTGTATACTATGATTACATTTCCCTCCTTGTATAGTTTTGTTTTTCCTGGAATTAACAATTGTATTTCCGCTTGCTTTGTTTTCTAGGTCCGCGTGACTGAGTTTTCCCATACCTTCCATTAGGCTCTCAATATAGTTTTTTGCACAAACATATCAGATAGCTAGTTCTCCTGTCCCCACAAGAATCTTCTTAGGGGACCCTTCATCAAGCCTTGCCTGTATGAAATTCTTGCTCTTTGGGCCTAATAGTATTACTTTTGCAAATCTCCAGCAGGGTTGTGTCTTCTGTTTCCTGGTTCTCTGACCTTTACCTTTCCTGTTTTTATCTTTCATTTTGCTGGAGTACAGCTTTCAGTGCTTCCTTTGGAAGGGTGCATGAAAGGTCAATTTTTTGAGACCTTGTCTGAAAGTATCTTTAATCTGTTTTCCCTCCTGATTAGAAGTTTTGGTTGGGTATGGGATTGTAGTTTGAATATAGGTTTTACTGCAAACTTCTGAGTATATTACTTCATGGTCTTCTAGCTGCATGTAGCAGATATAATTTGTATTCTGGATTCTATTAAAACAAAAACTATGGAAAAGTTAGAGAACATAATGAGCTTCCAGATACTTGTCACTCAGCATCATCATTTATCAATTCATGGCTGCTTTCAAAAAAAAAACCAAAACAAAAAACCGGTATTCCTGCCTACCCCTCTTTCACTTGAGTTTTTACAAAAACCCAGATATCTGATTTCAGTTGTGACTATTTCAGTATATATCTCTAAAAGATAAGGGCTGATTTCTAAACTATAACCCCAGTGCCATTATCATACCTTAAAAAGATTAACAGTAATTTTTCACATATCCAGTAAGCATTCAGATGGCCTGGATTGCCTCATAATGGTATGTTTTTAAAACGCGTGATTCAAACAGGATCTAAGTAAGGTCCCTTAATCGATTGATTGCTCCTCTGCATCTTTTTTTTTTTCCTCCTTGACTTTGTTGAAGAAATGGTGTCTTCTATCTTGTTTTACCTCTAGTCTAGATGTTGAGTGAATCCCTGTGGTGTCACTGACATGTTCCCCTGTCCCTTGTATTTTCTGGTACTTGGTAATAAGATCTAAGGCCTGATAACATTCCATATGTAATGCTTTCTCTTTGTTTTTTGTTGGGAGGAGGGTGGTAGGTAGGGAGACTACTCCGTGGGTGGGTGATCAGCTTCCTTTGGGAGGGATACAATATTCGACTCTGTTGGCAGCCATTACATATTAATTTATTAGTAGATTCTGGTCCTTTTTGTATGACCCCTCCCCCATGTTTTGTTGTTGTTGTTCATTCTCTGGAAGTTTTAAGGATCTGTTCTTTGTCTCTGGTGTGAAGCTTTGTAGTGATGTGCTTTGGTGGCTGGTTTCATTATGTTGGACCCATCCTTTTACTTTGGAGGTACCTGTTCTTCAGACATGGGTAAGTTTCTTGTATGCTTTCCTTGATAACTGCTTTTCTTTGGTCTTCTCAAGTGACGTACACTTTGGTTATCTCGTCTATTTGCTATTTGTTAATTCTTACTCTTCTTGGGAGATATTTTTCGACTTTTATCTTCCATCAGGGTTATCATTTGTTCTTTGCTTTTTATTTTTCCTTGAAGTTTATTTACTTATTTTGAGACAGAGTGTGGGGGAGGGACAGAGAGAGAAGGAGAGATTGAGAATCCCAACCAGGCTCTGCACTCTCAGTGCAGAGCTTGTGGCGGGGCTCAAACCCACAAACCATGAGGTGAAATCAGAGTCAGACGCTTAACCGACTGAGCCATCCAGGCGCCCTGCCTTTTTTGTGTGTTTGTTTTGTTTTCTGTTAAACTAGCGTTTTGTTCTACTTCACGATAACATGTATTCTTTTACCTCCTCAAGCACATGATAGTACAGTTTAACACCATTGTTTTTTTGGTTGTTTGTTTTCCCTCTTTGTGGCATTGCCTCAGTTTCCTCTGGATTCCCATTTTTCTGCTTGTTTTGGTTTCTGTCTTTAATGTTGGCACCTTTCCTCAGATATTTGGCCGTTTTCGGGCTGGTGGCTTTTACTTCAGGGTAAGGTGTGGTAAAGTGGATGGAAGCTCTTTGTGAGGTGTGAGGCTGGCTTCTTTACTGAAGGCTTGGTGTGGAGATCGAGGAACCCACGAATAGGAGTGTCCCCAGTGCTTTCACTCCAGGCCTCTGGCTGTCGCCTGATTGTCCCCATGCCTGGGGGAGAGGGAAGGGATATTCCTGTTGCTGGTGTTCTGGAGGCAGAACTGGGGAGGGGAACTGGAGTTCACAGTTCTGTGTCAAGACTCTTCATGGATTCGGTTTTCGTTTCCCGCCTCAAAACTGTTCTCTGTTGCACTGGATGTCTCCAGGTCCAGAGCGTCTGTTCATGTCCCCCATAGATTATGCCTTTGGGCTCTTGGCAGACATGGCGGTTGCCAGCCTGGACAGAGCTTGGGCTGCAATTTGAGATCTTGCTGCCTTATTTTATTTACTTGTTTACTGAAATGAACTCAGAAATGTTGCAGGTATAATACAAGTAACTTCCGTTTCCTGAACCACTTGAGAGAAAGTTGTTGACATGATGTCTCTTTCTTTTTGAATATCGTAGCGCATAATTCCTACAAACAGGGACACTCTCTTGCGTAACGTAACGGTAATACCACCACAAAAGGCAGGAAGTTAACATTGATACATCACAGCTGTCTGATCCCTAAGACCCCATTCAAGTTGCGGCAGTTGTCCCGGGAGTGTTCTTTATGGGAAGAGGATACAGTCGAGGATATGCATCTTATCGTCATGTCTTTTCAACCGTCTTGATCTAGAACAGTTCCTCATCTGTTCTTCTATGACGTTGATATTTTTGAAGAATACAGGCTGGTTATTTTAGAGTCACCTATGCGTGTTTGTCTGATGTTTCTTTGTATTAGATGGTACGTGAAGCATCTTTGTAGGAATATCGTGGCAGCGATGCTATATTTTTCTCATTGCATTGTTAGGTGGTGTACTCCTGGCGTTGTGTTTCTGCTGTAACAAATTACCACAGATTGAGAGGCTTAAAAACCACAAATTTATTATAGTACGGTTCTGGAGTTCAGAAGTCCAAAATGGATCTCACCTGGGCTCAAATCAAGGTGCAAGCCAGCTTCCATTCCTTTCGAAGGCTCTGCTGGACAATGTCTGTCCTTCTTTTGCAGCTTCTAGAGGCTGTCCGTACTCTTTGACCTCTGGCCTCTTCCTCCATTTTCAGAGTAGTCGCTCTGGACCTTGTCCATCGCCTGCTGCCGTCTGCTGCCGTCTCCCTCTCCTTCCTGTTTCACTTTTAAGGACTGTTGTGATGATACTGGTTAATCTCTTTATTTTAAAGTCATCTGATTAGCAAGTTCAGTTTCTCCTGCAACCTTTATTCAACCCTTCGCCCTGTAAAGTAACACGTTCACAGGTTCTTAGGATCAGGACGTGGACATCCTTTGGGGGGGGGGGTAGCGTTATTGTGCCATATGATTTCACTTTGTCCTGTTTTCTGATAATGTTCACTTTGATCACTTGATTATGGTGGTGCCTTCAGACTTCTTCATTTTAAAGTTAATCCCCGCCCTTGTAATTAGTGTGTGTTTTGTGTAGAGGTACTTTGAGACTATGTAAATAGCCCATTATTAGTAATCAGACTTCTAATTTAGTCACTTATTTTGTATCACTATGGGTACCTGATTTTCTATTTTATGTAATGGGTAATAATCCATAATTGTAGTTAGTTACTTACTTTAATGCTCCAGTTGTCCAGGATTTTGTAAGAAGAAGCTCCTTCAAGTTGGTGTCTGTGCCCTTTTGGCATGTCTCAAATATGTTTTGAGCACTTTGCAGGCTTATCTTGAACTTCTGTCTCAGTCTGGAATTGGAGTTGGACGATTTTTCCAAGGAGCCCTGTTTTTATTTTTTAAATAATCCTTTGTTTTGAAATAATCATAAACTCACAAGAAGTTGCAAACATAGTTTAAAGTCCCATGTACCTCCTTTATCCAGCTTCTCCCAATGGTGAGTTTTATGTTAGCTCTACCAGGATACCCAAATCAGGAAATTGACATATCTGGTACATTTCTGTTAACTAGACAGCAGACAGACCTTATTCAGTTTTTAGTGTTCTTTAAACCTACGTGTGTGCGTGTGTAGTTCCTTGTAACTTTATACCATGTCTAGATTTGTGTACCTATCCCCACAATCAAGATAATAGAGCTGCTCCATCACTTTATAAGAACTCTCTTCTGCTATCCAACCCCTTTGAATTCCCAACAGCCCTACAACCATCAGTTTATTCTCCATGTCTGTGGTTTTGTCATTTCCATATGTTGTATGAATGGAAGCATACAGTGTGTAGCCTTTTGAGATCAACTCTTTTAACTAAGCATAATGCCCTTGAGGTCCATTTGTTGTTGAGTGAATCAGTAGTTAATTTCTTTTTATTGCCAAGTAGTATTCCGTAGTATGGATGGACCAAGTTTGTTCAGCCGCTCACCTCTGGCGGGACATTTAGGTTGTTTTCCAATATATTGCGTAATAATATGAATAAAACTGCTTTCAACATTTGAGTACAGGTTTTTGTATAAACGTAAGTGTTCCGTTTCTTGGTGGTATATGCCCGGGATTGAGATGGCTGGGTCATAGGGTGAATGCATGTTTAGTTTTGTGAGCAGCTGCCAGACTGCTTTCCAGAGTGTCTGTACCACGTTTTGTTCCCAGCAGCAAAGTACGAGGGATCCCGTTTCTCAATATCCTTCTCACCATTTGGTGTTACGACTGTTTTTCATTTAGCTGTTCTGATAGGTGTAGTGATATCCTGTTGCGGTTTTAATTTGCATTTCCCTAATGACAGATGATGGTGAACAGCTTTTCATGTGCTTATTTGCTCTCACTTCTTCGGTGAAGTAACTGTTCATGTCTTTTGCCCATTTTCTGATTGGATTGTTTTTTTTTTTTCTGCTGTTGAGTTATGAAAGTTCTTTCGCGTATTCTAGGTGCGGGGTCTTTGTTCACTGTGTGGTCTGCGCGTGCTCTCTCCCAGTCCGTAGCGTATCGCGTAGCTTGTCACTTCATCCTCTTAGCAGTTTTTTTCAGAGTGAGCGTTTTAAATTTTAATGAAGTTCAGTTTAGTAAATTTTTCTTCAGTGGTTCGTGCATTTGAGTCAAGTTGGAGAACTCTGCCTAGAGCTCTGGTTCTTTTCATGGAAATGGCATTTAATACGCAAATGCCGGGCATTAGGTATGCTCACTGCTCTCAAGGTGTGCATGCTCCCAGGCTCTCAGTGGACAGAGCCAGAGAATATGTGTGTGTCCTGAACCTTTCCAGGATCGGGGTGCCTCGTTTTCTTGGTACTTCCAAGTGTCAACATTCATTCTGTGGCTTCCTTCATTCTCCTCTAAGTCCGCTACCGCAGTCCGTCTTCTTTGCACTGTTGAGAAACCTGTTTCTCCATCACTGTCTTTCTTGTTTTATTTTCCTTTATTGATTTTAAGTAGATTTTATATTCATTGGAGTTTTGTGAGAGAGCAAAGGTAAATGCATGGATTACCGTCTATGTTGAACGTATATTTATTGAAGCTGTAATATTCCCCTCTCAGATCTTTGGCACTGCTCTTTGTCTTTGATTATCTTTTGCACTGCTACCCTTTTTCGCCTTCCCCCCTGATTGTGCTATTCCACAGCCTATAATCTTTCATGATTCTCATTTCCATGGAATGAAGATCCAGTATTCAGGTTCTCTTTGTAGTTGTACCTCTGTCTACCTTTCTGATCTCTTTTTCTGCAGCCCTACTGTATTTGTTCCATGTAGAGCTATTTAAGTAGTTTACATTTCCCCACATGTGTTGCGTTCTCCTTTTCTCTGAACTTTCATTTGGAGCACATTATCTGTACTTCTTTTACGGCATTTTCCGTAGAGCACAGATCCTGGCATATAGTGGGTGCTTGGTACATTAAATAAATAATACTTCCTCTAAAATAACGCCATTCAAACTGCTTTTATCCACCTTCGTTTCCTAATGGTATCATATGGTAGCTTACATAAGTTTCAAAGCAACTCTGTACACCACTATTCATCTTACATAAATGCTGCTGAATGCTATGGTATTGCCCAAGGTCCATAGGAGTTCAACGACATTTAACAGGCATTTGTGTATCTTATTATGTGGCCAGCCCTGATTTAGATGCTACAGACCCTTGGGGACCAAAGCTGATAAGCGTGCCCCTCGTGGGACCAACGTTAGAGTCCTTAAATTCCAGCTGTTGTGGGATGGGTTTGAGGGGAGGTCTTCCATAACCTTAGTTACTCATCTCAGATGTCCTCTCCTTTAGTCTTTCCTAACTCTCCTGGAAGGAGGCAGGAATGGGGTAGAAAGAACAGCTCCATCTTCTGTGTTCTCGTTAGTTCTTTTGTGTTTATGTGTACACAGCTTTATTCTAGAAAGTGTTTGTAATACCATTATTTGTATTTGGGGCCTTTGCTAAGTTGAACTGCTGTGGGCAAGACTGGTTTTTTTTTTTCTTCCTGGTATCCAGGATGCTTGGCACATCGTGTATAATATTCTCAATGATTCTCTGAACTCGTTGATAGAGATTGACATTTTACCCATGATTGTCATTTCCTAACAGTAGGCAACAATACTCTTCCTTACCCCACTGACTCTATGTAAAGATACAAATCAGTTTCAAAACCTCCACTCCATACACTCTGAAAGAGGTCATCTACGGGTTAGTTTTTAGTGCAGTTTAATAAATCAGCTGTTCTGTTTCTGGATGTGTCTGGAGGTCTCTAGTCTTGAGGTGGAGCCTTGACCCCGTCTCTGTCCAGCATTAGCCATCTGGTAGCGCCTGTGTTATTTGTCAAAGAAGTGCGTTAATACAGTCTGTTAGAATTTACTAGCCTTTTTTTCAAGTCCAAGAAGATAAATTATTTCAGAAGATCTAGAATATTTACTTTCAAACATTTTGCAGACAGGTACATTGTAATTTTCCTTTGTATTTGCATACAAAATGTTAAACTTGATCTTAGCCGAAAGGCCGAGAAGCGATTGCATGCAAAATGTTGAGCTTATCTGTGGCTTTTTCACAAACCAGGCCAAACCTGGTGGCTTACCATTTCTTCGCTCACAATTTTCCAATCTGGGCAGGGCTTCTTCCTCCATGCTGCGTGGCAGCTGCGGGGACTGGAGAGTCTGAGAGGACTTTGTCTTTCACACGGACGGTGTCTGGTGTGTCTTCCTCTGCACGGCTGTTTCTTCCAACACGCGCTTTCTCACGGCGTGATCTTGGGGTGCTTGGACTTTGTACGTGGTTGACTGGATTTCAGAGGTGGTGACCGGATTCTAGAGGTGCCGACGGCAGGAACTGCTGCGCCCCCTGAGGCCTTAGGCCCGGACCCGGCACAGTGTCATCGTCGCCAGCTTCTTCAGTCCCGCAGTGAGTCTTGGGCCCGTCCGGATTCAGGCGGAGGAGACTGTAAGATGTGGTCACTGGCAAGAGTGGCTTATTGGGGCCACCAAAGAACATTCCACCGCACGAACAAGTATCTTTCTGAAGGGGAGAAGGGAAAAAAGATGACTTCTCTGTTCTTTTTGTTTTGTCTAATCTTACTGGCTTATTCGTTTGATGATGCAGTGTTTGTTAGAGCTCTGCTCGATTGCTGTGTAGTGTTAGTATAATTTGTCAAATTCAGTTAGATTGTGTATGGGTAGGGTTCATAAATCCACATTTGGGGATGGGGAAGAAAAGATCATGAGTACTTTATGGGATGCTCGGCCCCAATTTACACCTAAGCGTAAGTACCGAAGTACTAGATAGAAACTTTGAATGTGTACTTTGTGAAATAGGTGACATAAATCTCCTTTTGGGTCACATGTTACAGTCCATAAAACACCTCTGGCTTTTCTCCAGTAATCCTGCGCTTGTCTTAGTCCCGGAGAAAGAAGAGGTAGACCGTCCTCAGATCTTCTGTAAGGAACCCGAACAGATCTCTTTTTCCTTAATGCGCAGGATGTGACAGCTATTTCATTTAAATGGCTCTCATCTGGATTCTATTTTGAGGTCATTCTGCTACTAGGCATTGGGTATGACCACGGAAATTCATCAGAAACATTGTGGCCCACAGACCATCTAATCAATCCTTTGGAAAGCTTAAGGCGAGGTGCAGATTTTGGGGGTTGACCCCAGACTTAGCATATTCAGAAGTCTTAGAAGGGATCTGGGTGATGTCAAGTCTGAGGAGCAATGCATTCTCCATGGGGGGTAATATCACCCCCACCAGGGTAATAATTGTTGGAGATGAGGGAGTGAAAAAATTAGGTATTAATGATGGTTTGTGGCTCTGTGAAAGTCAACCCTATCTGACAAAATATTTCAGGTTTCATTTTTCTTATTAAGGAGAAATTTAATTTAAATTTGATTTAGTTCTCCCCCCCCCGCCCCGACCTCTGAGGGTGGGAATACTTTTAAAAAGGTTGAGAAATATCGTCCTGTGAGAAATATCCTGACATCATACCTGCCCCACAGGACCTGTGACCCCCCCCTCCCCCATCCTGGGAAACTGTAGTATGTGATTTGGTTAATGTTTCTTAAGACTAAGATTTTACTGACGTTAAGTGGAATTTCTTTTAAAATATCTAGAGAATGGAAACATTTTACTCTGTGGCATTTTGCATCCAAGTAGATTGATTTTTATCTTTATGAACAAAGCACTGCTGGAATGGACTCTGTTCTGGGATTTAAAAACCTTTTAGCTCTCTATTAGCAAAAACTCTTCGTGTTATTTAGCTTGTTAACACACAGCTCGCCAGGATCCCTTGTATGCCACAGGAAAGAGGTGTTCCTGTCTCGAGGGAGTGAGGCCTGTCCCTTTGCTTCTGTCTCCTGTGTGGTGCAGGCCGTGGTGGGGGAGGAGGGCTGCGAGGGGTGGAAGGCAGGACCTCCAGTGGCCCTGTTCACGGCGGGTGGGGAGGAGGAGTGTAGGAGTAATGCTGTTCCCTGGGTTTGCTGGCCTTTTCCTCTGTTTTGGGCTAGGTATAAATGGAAATGCTTTTTTGTGGGGACGCCTGACTGACTCCTTTAGTAGAGCATGCAACTCTTGATCTTGGGGTTGTGAGTTCGAGCGCCACGGTTACTTAGGGTAAAAAAGTCTTCCAAAAAGATGTGGAGTATGAGAGGATGGTGGTGGGAGAAGTAGAAGAGAAGTTTCCAATATACTACTTTCTGTAAAGAAAACGCCCACATTTTGATTTGGGTATTTCTAGGTCCTTCGAGGGAGTGTTGACATTATTTGTACTCGTTTTGTTTTCTGTGTAATTTGTGCAGGCTCAGGAGAGTTAAAGAAGTAGTACATCCAGAAAACTGAAGGCCTCTGTAAAATCTGCATTCACCTGAAAACACGTTGCTTGGCAGCTGACAAGATGCTGGGCTAGATTATCTGTTGAATCAGTGAATGAAAGTCATCCACAGGTTATTTTGAAAAATGTAGTTTTCTTTTCTGTGATTTTATTTTTAAAATTTTAATTTTTTTTAATGTTTATTTATTTTTGAGAGAGAGACAGAGTGCGAGCGTGAAGGGACAGAGAGAGAGGGAGACACAGAATCCGAAGCAGGCTCCAGGCTCTGAGCTGTCAGCATAGAGCCCGACGTGGGGCTTGAACCCACGAACTGAGATCATGACCTGAGCCGGAGTCAGCCGCCCAACTGACTGAGCCACCCAGGCGCCCCTGTTTTCTACGGTTTTAGAATCCAGTCTGTAGAATAGTGTTGAAGGAAGAATGAACTGGGAAGATAGAGGAATGTTGGGGGCCAGTGTTTTTCCTACAAGAGCCGTGCTTTTGACTCTCCCTAGCCATCAGGATCCTTGTCTTCAAACTTGAGTTATTTTGTAGATGATCTTTTAAGAGCCCTTCGGGGTCCAGAATTTTATTACCCAATATCGTGACCACATTAGAAATACCGTCAGGTTGATGGAGTTGTGAGAGGGAATTCGTTCCAGTTGCCACACAGACAGCAGGGTACATAGTTAAGCTGCCGTAACTGAGAGCCGGCTAATGGATGGCCCCAAGAACAGAGTCGTCTGGAGGTGAATGGCCTGGTTGGTGGGGGTGACTGCCTCAGTTGGTCTTTCAGAGACGCACATTTCTTTTATCTTGGTTTGCCACCAGACCCCGAGGTATGGCTGTCAGTTGTGCTGTCCTTGCCCCAGTTTACAGAGAGACACAGAAGTGTTCACTCCGTGTCTTCCAGCCCACAGGTGGCACCCCACCCTTGTTATCGCTTTTCATTTGTCCGTGAGAACTTTGTCCCATGGCCATACTTAGGCGAAAGGGAGGCTGGGAAATGTAACCCCTCTGGGCAGCCATGGGCTTGGCTACAATCATGGAAGAAGGAGGGGACTGTCTTTGCCACAGATAGTGTAGGTGAAGCTATTTAATTTTCTTAGTATACTTTTGGGGGAAGCTTTTTTACTTAAGGTCTTTATTAAAAAAATATGCAAAAAATTATGTAATTACTATAAAGAGGAAGTTTTGGCAAGTGATGGGTTAAAATGCTAAGTAGAATATATCAAAAGACAAGTTTTAAAATTAACCAGAAACCTAAAACTAACCAGCTCTAACTGATGACACCTTTGTCTCCTCAGAGTACAAGCTAGGTAAGAGTTGTTTAATCTGTGGGGCATTCTGTGTTCATAGGAACATTCAGGTACACATTCAGTCACAGACCACGTCTCTGTTTTCTGGAGGAGTAGCCCATAGTTCATTTCAGTAAGCTAGCCCAGTAGAAGGAAGCTCCTTCTTAAATACATACCATTAGGCCTCTTGGGCTCTGAATTCTTATCAGAAGTCCCTAAATTTGGCCCTGTGTCAAAATCGCCTTAGGGCCCTTGTTCGAAATGGGTGTTCTGGCCCTACTCTCTGGAGGTGCTGGTGGTTAGGTTTCTGAATCTGAATTTTTAACCAGCCCCTCAGGGTGATTCAGTTGGAGCTGTGAGGCGTCTGGGGACCATGGCTGTACATAGTCCGTGCCTCACTTGCCTCACATGCGAAAGTGCAAAATTATACCTATGTGGCTTCATAGGGTTCAGAGAGCACGAAATGAGTTGTATTTGTAATTATTTCACAACTAAAAAGTACCATCCAGAATTTAGGGAATTTAGAGTGGTGTTATAAGTCACGTCCGTTCCAGGAATCGAGCTTATTTATTTGCCCAACAGACCCAAGGGGTAAGTGCTGTTCTCTCCAGAAATAACTATAAGGTAGAAATCTGGGTTTCCTGATACTGCGTAATTGAACGGGGATTCAGAAAAAGTTATCTCCCAGCGTAACTACCAACAGGGGAACAAGCCGGCCAGATAACTTACGTACTTTTGTTTCCACATGGTTAAGATACCATGTGTCAACTTGGTGACACACGTTCGGTGTCATCAGTGTGGGCAACTTGGAGCTTTGCACTTTGGCGAGGCCGGCCTGAATGTGACACGGTCTCTGCCCATTGGGAAGTTACAACCTCATAGAGAAGACTTCCGAACAGAACGTGATCATGTTCTTAGGAACATTTTTTTTTTTTTTTTTTTTTTTTAAAGACTTAATCCTGCAGCCATAACAGGGCAGGATCTGAGTACGATGTTCGGATGTTCGCGTTCAGAGGAAGGGAGAGGTCCGGCGAGGTGGAGGGCGCAGCTGGAGACGGGAGTGACTTCCCTCTTCTCTCCCCCTTCCCTGAGAGAGAGCAGCCTCCGGCAGGTCCTCGGAGGACTCCTTTCCCCCCTCGCGTCGGGACCTGGGAGGCAGATGAGATGCTAGACCAGCCTGCAGGGGTTACGGATGCGCCCCCTTCCCTGAAGTAGAGGGAGGCAGAACGAATTCGATGGTGCGGACCCTGTGCTGGGCCCTACGCGTGTCACCGTAGCCGTTCCTGCGGTCCCGCGAGTGGCACGGGCCGGGTTCGTTAGTGGGAGGAGCGTGGGTCTCGCAGCCTAGAAGCACTTGGTGGTGCTGGCGCCGGCTGTGGCTTCTGCACGGATAATCGAAAACGTGGCTGTTCCTGGGGGGGCGGCTTCACAGCACATCTCAGACCCATCCTTCCTTTCGGCCTGGTGGATTTGCCTCGCTTTCGCCCGGGCAGCCTTTCGCCCGGGCGACCTGGCGGGATGCTGCGGCTGGAGACGCGGGCTCTGTAGGAAGCTGCGGGGCTTGTAGCCGGGGAGGAGCGGGAGGAGCAGGAGGGGAAACAGGCGGCATTTGGTGGCCGTGAGTCTCCACGGGAAATGGGAAGGTTGTTTTCTTTGACAGCGTGCCAAACGTTAGGGTTAAAGTAGTGAGAAGGAGAAAGACATGGTTGGTGCCCTCACGTTACTGACAGCACCTTAGCGTTTGCTGTTCGCGTTAGATTATGTGGGAGACCTGCTTGATGAGCTCTTCCAGGTTGGGGGGCTCCCTATCGGGTTTTGATGAGCATGAGTGGGGGGGGGGATTTTACACGGTCTGTCTCCTAGCGGTTGTCTTTATTATTTATTGAGTTGTTTTTTTTAAGTTTATTTATTTTGAGAGGGAGAGAGAGAGGGAGCGAGCAAGTGGGGGAGGGGCAGAGAGAGAGGGAGAGGGAGAATCCCAAGCAGGCTCTGTGCTCTCAGCGCAGAGTCCGATGTGGGGCTGGATCCCCTGAACCTTAACTTGCTTAACTGACGGAGCCACCCAGGCGCCCTGGTTATTGTCAAGAAGCTTGAATGAACTTACCAAAAACCGGTAAGATTGCAGATCGTTCCGAGCGAGAGGTGCCCGTAAATGAAACACACTTTTTTACATGATCCAGGAAGACAGATACAGATTGGAACATTGTTCGGAGGTGACGTTTATAGAATGTCTTTCTTGTGTTAGTTTGCTGTGGCTGCTGTGACAAATCACCACAAACTTAGTCACGCCGGAAGTCTGGAATCCGTCCCGTTGGGCTGAACTCAGAGTGTCTGCGGGGCCGTGGCTGTGCTTCCTCAGGTGTCTCTAGGAGGCTGCTGCCATTCCTTGGCGGCTGGTCACGGCGACACTCCAGTCTCTCCCTGTGTGGTCACGTCACCTTTTCCTCTCCTGTGTCAAATCTCCCCCTGCCCTTCTCTTTCACGGACACTTGTGATGGCAGGCAGGGCACCTGGATATCTCCTCAGCTCGAGATCTTTCACTTACCCATCATCACATTAGCAAAGGCCCTTTTCCAAATATGCTAACACCTATAGGTTTCAGAGGTAAGGATGTGGATAGTTTTTGGGGGGGTGACATCTTTCAACTTCCACTCCTATAAATTATTTGGAGAGTAGGAAGGTGGCTTTTGAAACAGTAACTTTTAGATCTCTCATGAGTATGTTTCCCGTTACAGTAAGAGTTCATAGTATGTCTTGTAACATTTCCGTGTTAGCTTGATGATCCAGATTTGGGATCCAAATTGGGAGTCTTCACCCCAAATTTCACCACGCTGCATGTCATTTATAATAATGGTTTTAAGCTACTTGTCTCTAAATAATGGGGGTTATTCTTTTAGGGCTGGCTGAAGCTGACAGTGGTAATTTTTATCAAGCATTTATTAAAAATGAATCTAAATTTAGGCAAATGATTAAATTGTTGGCACTTAATTTAGCAATCTAGGAATTTTAATGACTGAGAGGGTGCAGATTGCAGGATAGAGGGAAAAATATACTATGATTATACTTTTTCTAATGTGGCTTGGTTATATCAGACTTGAAAATGTGTTATAGTTGGCCTGTTTTATTTTATTCTGCTCCTTTGTTTTAGCTAATTTTGGACAAATACAGCTAGCTCATTGTGGATAAACTGTGAACACACATATTAAACAGCATTAAAAAAAAAAAAGAAAAGATGTTCGCACTTAGAGTGGATGGTGTCAGTGGAGGGTTTTTGAAGTTGTGAGCTAGTCATGGACATAAATGTGTGTATGTGTGTGTTAATTTAATTTATATAAAAACTTTGTGTGTGTGTGTGTTTATTTGAGAGAGAGAGAGAGAGAGAGAGAGCAAGAGGGGTAGGGGAGAGAGAGAGGAAGACGGGATCCAAAGCAGGCCCTGCACTGACAGCTGAGAGCCCGATGCGGGGCTTGCACTCACGAACCGCAAGATCATGACTGAGCTGAAGTCAGACGCTTAACTGACTGAGCCACCCAGACGCCCTTGGTTTTATTTACTTTTAAATATTTATTTATTTTGAGAGAGAGAGAGAGAAAGTGTGCATGTGAGTGGGAGCAGGGGAGGGGTGGGGGGGGGGGAGCGAGAGAATTCCAAGCAGGCCCCACGTGCTGTGCAGATTCCAATGCGGGGCTCCATCTCAGGACCGCGAGATCGTGACCTGAGCCCAAATCCAGGGTCAGATGTTTGACGGTGCCACCCAGATCACCCATGTGTATTAATTTTAAAACCTGGTTCTTTCTTGAACCTGCCTATTGTTTTGTCAGCCTTTAAAAAAGTAGTCTTTTATTTTTCTGAACATCTTAAGATACATATTTTGAAGATCTTTTTAGTTACTCCTGTTATTTCTAGTTCCTTGGGTTATCTGTTGGATTTCTGTTGTGATGGAAGGTTTTTTTGTGTGTTGTAAATACTGTGCATGAGATCTTCACAGGGACTTCTGAAGGTGTTCTGTATTTTGAGGGCAGTGCCTCTCTGTTTTCAAATGTGAAAGTCACCGACACTTTCCACTTCTCATAACCCATTTCCCAAATGTGATAATCATAAACATCAGTCTGTTTAACCTGCCTCTCGCTGAGTACAGTTGTTGCCATGGTTTTTTACTGCTACATATGTTACATTATACATTATAAACTCCAGCATACAATTTTTACGAGTTTTGAGTACATGTTTTAAACTCCAACTTAAAAGTTTTTGTTTTAAACAATCAAGTCTTAATAAATTATGAGAAGCAAAATATATTTATGAAAATTTACTTATTTGCATTTCAGACACTTTTTATTCCTTTGTGTCGATTTGTGTTTCCATCCATTCTCATTTCTCTTCAGTCTGAAGAAATTCTTTAGTATTTTTCATTGGGTAGGTTTGCTGGCAGAGAATTCTCTCCGATTTTGAACAATCTTGCAAATGTCTTTATTTTACCTTTGTGTCGGAGGGTTCTTTTCACTGCACGTGGAATTTCGGGTTGATCATTTTTTGTCATTTGGCACATGAAGGGCGGTGGTCCAGTCTCTGGCTCCCATTGTTGCTGATGAGATGCTATTGATTTTACTATATTGTTCTTCTGTGTATATGTAGTGTCTGTTTGTGCTCTGGCTGCTTTCAAGATTTTATCTTTGGTGTTAAGCTGTTTGCCCATGATATGCCTGGGTATGCTTATAATTTGAAAGGTATTTAGCCATGATTTCTTCACATTTATCTGCCTGCTCCTCACAGTTTTCTGTGATTTCACTTACATGTGTCAGAACATTTTATATTCTGTAGGTCTTTGAGGGTCTGTTTTTTTTTTTTTTTTCAGTTTTCTCTGTTTTGTTTATTTTTTTTATTAAAAAAATTTTTTTTTAAATGTTTATTTTTGAGACAGAGAGAGACAGAGCATGAACAGGGGAGGGTCAGAGAGAGAGGGAGACACAGAATCTGAGGCAGGCTCCAGGCTCTGAGCTGTCAGCACAGAGCCCGACGTGGTGCTTGAACTCACGGACCGTGAGATCGTGACCTGAGCCGAAGTTGGACGCTTAACCGACTGAGCCCCCCAGGCGCCCCAGTTTTCTCTGTTTTAGAGTGGGTAATTTCTATTGACCTCTCATTTTACTGATTTTTTTCCCCTGCTGTCTTCAGTATGCTGTTAAAATCCATCCAGTAAAGTTTTCATTTAGTTATTATATTTTTCACTCTTAGAATTCCTTTTTTTTTCTTTTTTGTAGTTTTAATTTTTCTGCTGTTCAGATAATTCTCTCTGTTCACACATTAAAGGGCATTTTTTTTTTTTAAAGTTTATGTGTTTTCTTCTAATTCTTTGTGTAAGACATCTGCTTTAGAGTCTTTGCTAAATCTAACATCTGGTCCATCCTGGGGTTGGTGTTCTATTGACTCCTTTTTTCCCCCCTTGATTGTGGATCACGTGGTTTTTTCCTTTGCTTGTTTACTGATATTTGACTAAATATTATTTTCTTCTTGTTAAGTGTGTTAATGTTTATTCTCGAAGGCTGGTTGGTTACTTTGAATTGATATATATTTGGTTTTATACTGTATTTTGCAAGATCTATGGAAAGCTCAAGGTGAATCCCCTCTAATATGGGGGGTGACTTCCAAACTGAGCCTTCATGTCTTGCCCTGGGTTTGGTTTTAGACACTATTACTATTGGTTCATAGGCTATATTCTAGGAGATCCGGCCCTTAGTCTTGAAATGAGGAAAGGAAGTTAAGAGTATGTGTTTGTCCTGGTTTTCCAGTGAAATAGACCCAAAGGGAGATACGTGACTTATTATAAGGAATTGGCTCACCTGATTATCAAGACTGGGAAGTCCTCTAAGATCTGCTGAGGGCAAGTTAGAGACCCAGGAGAGCTGATGGTGTAGTTTGAGTTGGAGTCCAGAGGCCTGGGAATCATAAGAGCTGATGACTTAAGTTCCATTCTGAAAACCCACAGGCTCTAGCTAGACTTAAGAAGAGCCAGTGTTTCAGTTTGAGTCCAAAGGCAGGAAAAAGGTTGGTGTCCCGGCTCAATGTGGTCAGACAGGAGTTCTCTCTTCTTGTGGGAGGGTCAGCCTTTTTATTTTTTTATTCAGGCCCTCAGCTAACTGGATGAAGCCACCCACATTAGGGAGAAGTTTATTCAGATGGTAACCTCATCCAGAAACACCCTCACTACACACCCAGAAAAATGTTTGACCGAATGTCTGGACGCCTCATGACCCAGTCAAGTTGACACATTTAAATGAACCTTTATACGATATTAATTAGATCTTTCCACGGTGCCTGGGCAGGGACTCCCCACATGCCTACGCCTGCTCCTTCTACATCATTTCTGTTCTGTTCTCAACGTCTTAGCAGTCACTCTTTGCTACGCTTTGAGTAGACTCACTCTGCCCATGTGAATTCTGGTCCTCTTGGGTCCCCTTTTGCACAGCTTCCTTCTCTCTGTTGCCCTGTCCACCAAGATTCCAGCTGCTTCCGTTGTTGAGACCTTTACTTCACATCTCAGCAGGACCCCCGTGCTTTGCTTGGACTCCAGCTCCTTCCGCCTTGTTGAGAAGTTGTCCTCCGAGAACAAGGGCAAAACAGGCTCAGTGGAGGAAAGTGTTCTTACAAAATAGTAGCTATTCCCCTGGTTATATTTCATAGAGCGGGCACATTTTTAAATAATGCAGTGATGTGGGCTTTTGGGCCAGAGGGTTGGACTCTAGAGTAATCGAATTCCACTTCCTGCTTAGTGTTAGAGTCATGGCTGAGGCAGGTGTTACGGGTCCCAGGCTCTGCAGGAACATGCAGCGACGGGGGGTGCCATTCATGAACTCTCCATTAGTGGATGGCTTCGTTCTTTTATTCTTTCTCCACGTGTTCTCCTGTAACGTTCTACTTATTTCTGATGTTAGTCCTGTGTTCTTGAAACACAGGAAGCTAGTCAATTCTTTCCATAATTGTGAGACTTGCTTAATTATTTGAAGGCATCTACTCACTGTTCCTCTAGTCTTTCACTGATCTTGGCTGATCAGCCTTGGTCCTTCCAGATTCCCATCCATCTATTATTTTCTCAGAAGTTTTAGGTTTTCTCATTGCCACTCATTGTGTGCATCTAGAAGTTAAAAGACTTGTGAGCTTGAGAAGCTGTACGGATACAAAGACTACACATTCAGATCTCTCCTGTCATATTCGTGGCAGGAGTGTTTCTGACACTCCTTTCTCAAATCTAAATTGGTTCCCCTTTTTATATTCTGTTCGTAATTCATATTTCATATCTGTTAGCCCAGTTTGCAGTCCTATATTACTGTGATTTTTGTCTGTTTCCCACGTTGGGTCATGAGTTCTCTGAGGGTAGGCGTAGTGACAGTCAATTGTGCCCTTGTGTCTCTGGTACTCGGCACGTGATCATTGAAGAAATGGTGAATTTAAAAGTCTCCTTATGTCAAGACATCATCTGATTTTTAGGATAGTTGCGTATATGCCGTTATTTGGCATTATTTTTCATTTGTTTCTATAAGTGTAAAGGATGATACTTCTGAAGTGTGTACAGATGTACGAATGTCTCTCTCTTTTGACTTCTCCCCACTCCCACCCCATCACCTTCCCGGGCCCATTGTCCTAACTAGAGGTACTGCTCTTACAGCTGTGCAGTTCATCTTTCTGGACTCTTTCCTGTGTATTTTCATTTATGTATAAGTATGCTTTTGTTGTCATTACATACGTATGCTATCTTTGTACATACTTCTGTGTAGCAGTGGGGTTTAAATGCTCGGTTAAAATGGCAATTAAGTGTTATTTGACTTTTATCATTGATTTGATCATTAGATCTTTTTCAGTGTTTATTTTACTTTCAGATATCCTAAGTAAGGCACATAACTTCTAGACTTTGGTTTCCACATCTGCTAAAGGATTGATTGGAATGAGGTGAAATTGAAGTCCTTGTAACTGTCTGATAATTAAATTTGATGTTACTGTATAATTCATCTATATTAGATATGAAAAATGTGCTATCTGCATAATATAAAAACCGTAGGAAGATGAAGAACATGACTGTGGGTAGCAAAAGGAAATGTTGGGGTAAGTTGTTACAGTGTTCAGGTTTTGTCCTCCAGGAGTGGCTGGAGGATGGTGGTAGTTGCTGAAAAGAGTAGTGGGATCATCTGTTTTGGGGACTTTGGCACTAGGGTGTTGGTGGTGTATCGATCTTGCGAAGGTAGCTGATGGTATCCTAAAGGGGATTTCTACCTAGCTCCCTGGATTTTCACACCACAGCTATACATTTAGTAACACAATGAATGCTTCTGGAAAGATTGTGTAGAAACCAAAACTTACACAGGTAAATCTTTGTTAGTGATTTATTTAAAAATATTTTATAGAAAATAGTTTCCCAGGCTACTTTAACCCCTTTCTCCTCTCCCCAAAGAGAAACAAACAAGAATAGAAAAGCAGATTTTGCTGAGTTAACGGTTTGTTTGTAAGCTCTCTTGTGATAAAATACAGCAGAATCTTTCAATTTCTTTTAGTTTCTTTTGTCAAGTAGCTCACATATTGTATGGATTAAAGAATTGTATTTCTAATACTTTTTTCATATATCATCACTTTTATTTTTTTTTTTTTAAATTTTTTTTTCAATGTTTATTTATTTTTGGGACAGAGAGAGACAGAGCATGAACGGGGGAGGGGCAGAGAGAGAGGGAGACACAGAATCGGAAGCAGGCTCCAGGCTCTGAGCCATCAGCCCAGAGCCTGACGCGGGGCTCGAACTCATGGACTGCGAGATTGTGACCTGGCTGAAGTCGGACGCTTAACCGACTGCGCCACCCAGGAGCCCCTATCATCACTTTTATTTATTTACTTTTAATGATTATTTTTGAGAGAGAGTGAGACAGAGCATGAGCAGGGGAGGGGCAGAGAGGGAGACACAGAATCCGAAGCAGGCTCCAGGCTCCCGGCTGTCAGCGCGGAGCCCGACGCCAGACTCGACCACCCCTTTATTTTTTAAAGGAACTTTTAATTATGGAAGACTTAAGAGATACATAGGGAGAGTAACATAATGAACCATCATGTCCCTGTCATCCTTGCTTCCGCAGTGATCAGGATTTTGCCCGCCTGGTTTTTGAGCATTTTCAGTGTAAGTAATACCGTAATTAAAAATAATTCTTTTTTTTTTTTTTTAATTAAAAAAAAATTTTTTTTTTTCAACATTTATTTATTTTTGGGACAGAGAGAGACAGAGCATGAACGGGGGAGGGGCAGAGAGAGAGGGAGACACAGAATCGGAAACAGGCTCCAGGCTCTGAGCCATCGGCCCAGAGCCTGACGCGGGGCTCGAACTCACGGGCCGCGAGATCGTGACCTGGCTGAAGTCGGACGCTTAACCGACTGCGCCACCCAGGCGCCCCTCTTTTTTTTTTTTTTAATAAAAAATTTTTTTTTTGAGAGAGAGCACGATTAGGGGAGGGAGGGGGAGAGAGAAAAAGAAAGAATCCCAAGCAGGCTCCACGCTCAGCATGGAGCTGGACACAGGGCTCAATCCCACGACCATGAGATCACAACCTGAGCCAAAATCAAGAGTTGGACGCTCAACCGAATGAGCCACCCAGGCGCCCCCAAATTATTCTTTTTTAAAAAAGAGTTCTGGTGTTTAACAGGAATAAAACTGTGCCCAAGCTTTATGTGGAGTTGACAATCCCATATTTCTTAGCACAGACAACATTCTCTGTGGCGGAACCGCTAGATTTTGTGCTTTTTGCACTGAAGTGAGTTCTAGAACTAAGCCAGCCATGGCGAACTCCGTTGCTCCACCACTAGATTTCGTGTACCACCTAACTCTACTTCTCGTCGTGTCTTAAATACTGAAGAGTTTTAACTCACTCGTTTCAGCAAAGCAACCCGAAGCAGGTGTTTTAGGAGATGATGCGGCTTGATGATCGTGGTTTTTCTCTTGTGTATTGAGAGTCTGCTGTAGTTGAGGAGGCTGGCCTTCCCCAAGGGCGAGATGAGCAAGGCTCGTCCCATTTTCCGGGGCTGGAAGCCGGCACGTGTGCAGTTAGGTAGCTACAGTCCAAGGCCGGTGGCGTGAGGCCCGAGAGTCTCGGTGTAAACGCTGCTCCGCAGGGCTGTGGAGAGAGGGGTCTGCGGGCAGCGTGGGCCGGAGACTTCCGTGGAAGGCAGCGCTGGTGTTGGGCTCGGAGCTTGGTGTGGACACCCAGAGCGGGATGAGGAAAGTTCGTGGAACAGCCCCAGCAACAACGTGGCCTTACCCGTTGTGGCTGGAGTGTCAGCTTGGGGAAAATTGATGGTAGGAGAGAAGACTAGAAAGGTGAAGGGTAGCGGTAGCGTGAAACGCACCGGCGGAGAGAGTCGCTCGGCACAGCTGACCGCAGTGTTGTGAATGCTTCACACGTGCTGTGTCACTGATAATAACAACCTTACGGGATTATCCTCCCCTTGTGGGTGAGGACGGACACGCAGTCATCTAGGAGTTGGAACCTGGCGCGAGCCCTCCCGTTAAGTTGTGGAGCCTGGAGTTAAACTGGGGCAGGCTGGCTGCAGGGCCTTGAGTCAGCAACCCGAAGTTAAGCGACACTAGGTGCTTTTTTGGGTCTTATTGCGGACAATAACCTGCCAGTGTATCAACTGATTTTTAAAAAATAAAGACCTTTAATAGTTCGTTAGCGTGAGCTTTTTACCTGTATTGGAGTTTTAAAAATTAGGTGTACTTGGAGGTGGTTCTCATAGTTGTGGCTGTGAGCTATAGATAGCACGATGGCTTTCATGTTTAAGGTGTCGGTTGAATTTCTTGGGCCTTTTTGTTTGTTTGTTTGTGACTGATTATAAGAGATGTGCTTATTTATAAAAATTGTGATGGACAGAAAAGTATAAAGAAGAAAATTTAAAAATCACCCAGAATTTTATTAGCCAGAGACATTCATTATTAATCTTCTATATTTTTCCTCAGAGATTTTTCAGTGTATTTATTTTACTTTCCTGAGATTGTGCTTCGGAGGGAAGGTTTTGTGTTCTTTCTGATACAGTGTGTGACTCTTTCCCTTAAGTCATAGTTATCGTAAGAACTTAACTTAGAGACATAATATTTTGTCATGTGAATGTACCATAACCTCTGTCACCTTGTCTTTTTAGTGTTGAAATCTTTTATTTTCTGATTTCTAAATTATTTTTAATGAGACTTGTATATAAAGATGTCGTATTTTCTATCATGAAAGGGATTTCTAGATATGAAATCTAGAAATGGATCCACCTGGAGATGGAACATGAGACATAATAGACCACAAGTGGACCACGTATCAGAGCCGCGTGAAGAAAGGAACACTGCGTAGGAGCAGCACTTAGTGTTGCAAGGCTCACGTTTAAGTAGGCTGTGTACACATTTGGAGATCATACATTGAGAAAGCAGGAGACTTGAGCAGGAGAAAGGGACTGAGGCTGGCTAATCCAGTTTAAGACACGTCGAGTGTCTTCGTGTTCAGTTGGAGGAAAGCTGAGGAGCGTTTGTGCACGTGAAGAGGGTTTTGTAGGCTGTGTGCAGCTCTTTTCCGTTTCTTCAGTGTGCAGAAGAAACATCATGAACTTAAGTTTGTCTAGGGGAATTTAGCATAGAATTTCTAACTACGGATGGACCATTTTGCTATAGTTTGTCATGAGAATTAATCTTTGAGATGGGAGATTTTCACTGTTAGGGTTTTTTTTTTTTTTTTTTTTTTCTGCTTAAGAAGAAAGGGGTACTTAAGATGGTGTTCTAAAGGTTTTTCCAGACCTTTATTCCTAAAATTTATTTTAAAATTAATTTCAGCTTTCTCACCAATTCTGTGTCTCCTGGTCTCATGTGGAAATAAGAGAGCAGTAACACTGTGTTAAGATGTGTAGTTTTGATTGAAAGGACAAACCAAGAGCGCAAACAAAACGCCACTCCTGTACAGCTAGAGAAGTAGCATGTTCATGTATAAAATCGATTTGCACAGCTGTGAACAGGGTCCCGGAAGTTGAACATCCACCTGGTGACGCCAATGGAATTTGAAGTATAAAGGCTGGGAAATGTTAACATTAACAAACAAGTCATGAGTATTAAGATTGTGGCAGTGTGACTGCTGATATCCATGCCGTTCCTTTTGACAGGATTTCTATTGATTAAAAAAAAAAAATTCTAGGTTAAGATTTTAAGGTCTAGGATTCTAGGAAGATTTGGTTTCATGACAAAATGCATATTCCTTTAAGGAAAATTTGAAAGTACAAAAAATAAGAATAACAGTTTTCTTCAGTTCCTCTCTCTGGAGATCACTACTATTTATGGTTTATGGATAACCTGTCAGGTTTTTATTTTATTTTATTTTATTTTATTTTATTTTATTTTATTTTATTTTGTTTTGTTTTGTTTTGTTTTATTTTATTTTTTTATGCACACAACTATTTTTCTGTCCTTTAAAAATGTAATCATATGGTGTCTGCATCCTGCTTTATAACTCACTTTTTCTATATAGAACAATAGTTTCCATGTTGTTTTTCATGATACCGATGTGTTTATTGAACATCTACCATGATAAAATAGAAATATGAAACTCACCAAGCAGTAGATAATATCACTGGAATAAGAGTATAACAGAAGTAACCAACAGAGCATGGTGGTGGGTCATTAAATGCAAATTCAAGGAGAGGCTGGAGTGGCTTACAGCTGGATGAGGGGGAATCGAGGTGGTCTTGAAGGATGGGTAGGATTTAGGTAAAGGGTTAGGCGAAGAATGGGCAAACTGTAGGTAGGGGAATGATTTGAGCGTCGGTGCAGAAGGAGGCAAAACGGCATTTTAAATTTTTTTTTTTTTTCAACGTTTGTTTATTTTTGGGACAGAGAGAGACAGAGCATGAACGGGGGAGGGGCAGAGAGAGAGGGAGACACAGAATCGGAAACAGGCTCCAGGCTCTGAGCCATCAGCCCAGAGCCTGACGCGGGGCTCGAACTCCCGGACCGCGAGATCGTGACCTGGCTGAAGTCGGACGCTTAACCGACTGCGCCACCCAGGCGCCCCAAAACGGCATTTTATAGAATGCCATGCCACACTCTGTGTTTGGGACAATGAGATTTGAGCGAATGTTTTTAAGTTACAGAGGGTAAGTTAAATCCAGGTTGAAAGTGCTGTGCTTCCGGAAGATCTGTGTGGCTGCTATATGCCAGATGAGTTGAGATAGGGGATAAGCTGCCTTTACGTTCGGTGGTTTCCAAAGTGGGCTGTGCTCAGAAATCACCTGGATTTAAAAAAAAAAAAAAAAAAAAAGAATTCGTGGATTCTTCTGCATGCTTCCCGAATCAGTATCTTTGGGTGTGGAGTCTGCAGTCGAGTTTTGAGAACCTCCCTTAGTGTTCCTGAGAATACCACCAGGCCCAGCAGATGCTTTTCGAGGAGGATCTAGAATACCAAGTATGCAATAAGGACCTAGACCAAGGTGGTGGCAGTGGGTATGGAGAAGAATTAAGGCATGAAGCATTTTGAAAATTGGCCAGGACTTAGTGAGACCACTTCAAGTAGCTAAAGACGTCAGTTTCTAGTGCTGTCGCTGGAAGAGTGCTGGTGTTAGGGACAAAGATGGGAAGGTGAGCTCTGTGAGGAAGGAGGTGAGGGTGCGTCTTTAGTGTGGGGAGTTGAGGTAGTGACATGGCACTGTAACAGGCGACACCCAGCCGCTCGTTGTAATAGCTACTGAGCGGGAGGTGAGTGTGGAGGAAAGACTTCAGCATTGTTAGTCCAGAGTAAGACTTTGAAGTATTTCTTTTGGTGGGAGAGATGGATCGAGAACTGAGCGGAGGGGGCAGGGGATGAGGCTGCAGGTAACACCTGAGGTTGGGGCTACAAGTGAAAGAGACATGGGGGCCTCGAGGCCACACACATTTTAGGAATTTTCTTAAAAGTGTGGCTGGGAAAAAGAAGTGAAACTAAAACTCATTTACTACTCTTAGTAATCGTCACGGGCTGGTTGAAGGAAGATGTAAGCTACTAATAACAGTGTGTGTTTTTGATTATTTCTGGGCCTGGTTATTTTTCTGTATTTTGGAAATGTAAAGATAATTAAAAGCAGAGGTTTATAAAATTGTATATAATTATATATGTATAAAGGTACATGCAGCCGACTAAGTATATGTGTGCGTGCACTTATGTAAATTAATTATACATAATGTGTGTTTTATAAGTAAAATTATATGTGTGTGTCATATAAAGATATATGACCACTGTAGAAGAAAAGTCAGTGCTATCAGAAAGGATAGAGCAGAGTGGTTTTCCAGAGTTCTTCTTAAAAACTAGTCATGAGAAGGACTTGCAGGCTGTCGATTGAACACACACTCTTCCTGAGAGTCCTGTGTCTGATAGGAATATATAAATGAATGAGATGAACCCAGCTGTTCAGGTTGGTGGCGGGGCGGGGGTGGGGGGGGTCACTAGGGATAACTAAGCATTAGATCTCGCTCTGATGTGAATCTCAGAGCACCTAGAAGTCCCTTAATTCCTTTTTAATTCCTTTTATGCCCTGGGATCGGTTTGAATAATAGAAGGTTTGAGTACATTATGTGTAGGTGATATGAAATATGTCTTTAAGCAGGCACATCCGCAGTAGCGGTTGGAAAAGTCTCGGTGTTCGTATTACTTTTTTTTTAATTCCTTAATTAGCAAGTGGGTGAAAACAGGCTCCAAGGCTCAAAATTGATGCTTGTGGGAAGCTGGAAATAACCCAAATATCCCCCAATAGGTATTTGTTTAAAGTACATTTAGGTCAGTGCAGGGGTGTATGCTCCAAGCATAGAGTAAGGTGCCGCGGATACAAATTGTTGATGTAAAGGTGTGGAAAAAAATGAGCAGAGATGCCATAGGATGTCGGAATTTTGTGTGGCTTTTGGTTGTTCCTATTCAGTTTCTTCTCATTCCCTTTTTAAAAAATAATGGACAATGTAGTGTTTTATAATTAGAAATGCAGTCTGCTTATTTCAGATAAATGATGGGAGAAAAACTTGAGGTCCTTAATCTTTTTTTAATTTTTAATGTTTATTTATTTTGAGAGAGAGAGAAAGAGGGAGACAGAATCCCAAGCAGGCTCCGCACCACCAGTGTGGAGCCCGGTGCGGGGCCTGAACCCACAAACTGTGGGATCATGACCCAAGGTGAAATAAAGAGGCTGATGCTCAACTGACTGGGCCATCCGGGCGCCCCTTGAGGTCTTCAATTAAAAATTTTTAATGTTTATTCTTGAGAGAGAGGGAGAGAGAGAGAGAGAGAGGGAGGGAGGGAGGGAGGGAGACACAGAATCTCAAGCAGGCTCCGGGCTCTGAGCTGTCAGCACAGAGCCTGACATGGGGCTTGAGCTCATGAACCGTGAGATCATGACCAAGCCGAAGTCAGATGCCCAACCGATTGAGCCGCCCAGGCTCCCCTGAGGTCTTTAATTTTAAATGGAGAGAAGACCATCGTTGTTCAGTTCCAGCTTCAGGACAGCCTGCTGGCAAGTGGTCGTTTTTGTGATCGTGATTGGGCTGGAATGGTGACAGCATGTTTTGAGGCCTGCAGTTCTGATGAGAGTGGGCTGTATGGGGAGACTGGAGCAGGGAGTGCAGATAGGACCGGGAGGGCCTTGACCGTGGCAGGAACACTAAGAGGTGGAGCGATGAGGCCAGCTGGACCTTTCTGAGGGGAACCCGACCTAAGAATTTGCGGAGTGGATGTGTGTCGCAAGCAATAAAAAAGAGATCCTAGGTGATTAAGGTTCTAGTTGGGAGATGGGGGTGACGGTGACACGTGTAACCTGAGACTGGGAATACAGGAAGGAGAAATGGATTTTTTCCCCCCAGTCCTGCCTGGTCTTTCCCCCCTTTTTGTTTTGAGCAGGGGAGAAGGTTGAGGAGATTGTAAATTCAGTTTAACATGCTCCTGGGAGCACTGGCTTTGGAGTCCTTTTGGTTGGATTTGAATTTTCTCTTTACCATTAGTCTCGTGCGACTTGTGGAGACTCCACTTCTCTGGGCTTTAGTTTCCTCACCTGTAAAACAGGGATAATAGTACTACTTACTTATATAATTATTTATGGGAGTTAAGTGAATTAAAGGAAAATATGTGTACAGTAAAGATAAGACCTCTATTCAGTGGTAACCAGGAAACAGTAATGCCTGGCACATTCAAGCCTGGTTTACTGGGTGGAAATGTGGTCCCGGAACTCTGCAGAGAGAGGCAGCCAACCCCGTACCTTGTAAGAGCCCGTGTAGCTCCACATATAACTACAATACTGGTGGACTTTCATCCTGCTGTCTTAAAAATGAGCCTTCTGGAACTTAGGTTTGCCTGTGATATATTTCTTAGTATCTATTTTATTTGGTAGTCACTCTCTCATAGTAGGAATTAGGTTTCTGGAAAGTTTTGTGGTCTGAGAATTTGAGGAACTTAGACTAGATGTAAATATGTTGGTAGTTGGCCTATTTTGAATTCGTGACAGGGCACCTGTACTTGACGCTTACTGATCATGGCTTCCTCCTAGAAACTTTCTAGTCTCTCCTCTCTGGTTTTAAAAACGACATTTGTCAGTGCATTATGTTACAAGTAATATGCACATGAGGCATTTCCCTCTTGTTTTCCTGTATGTATTGTTGTATACAAATAGTGCCTAATTTTGTTGGCATTTGAGCCCAGATGTAGATAGTTCCAGAGAGGCCAAGTAACTTGGTGCTTGAAGTAGCAAAAATTTGGGGCCACGTTTATGTAATCCACTCAGCTCTTAGTTCTTCAACCTTCTCTTTAATGTTTACTCAGGGTTGTGTTTTTTTCACATAGTTTCATGAAAAATCACATCTTCCTCTTTCCTTTAACGTGTATGTATCTCAGGTACCTTCACTTCCAGTATGCCATTGGAGTCATATAATTGTAACCCTTCTTTTTTTTTTTTTTTTATCTTGCCCAAGGCGTTGGTGCTGTAGTGACTTACCTGCTTTTGGTTTATACCTTCTTTTTAGTTTGCCTCCTTTAATATTGTTTGGTAAAGGGAATCTATATATCAGTCCGTTATATGCTGTGATCAGATTTTCTCTGCTAGACTAGAGGAGAGTTTCTTTTCTTGTAAACTGAAATGCTTTTTACAAATTAATTTACTGCCTATGAACTGTACTGTATGTTTGGGACGGTTGAGGTGGAAGATTGAGTATGGGGTCTAGAAATCAGACACAGACACCCTTTGATTCTTGGATCTTTGTAATTTTCTCATGACTGTTTCAGCGCTTATTAACGAGGGGCATTTTGGTGTGAGACCAGAGTCCACAAGCTGTGACCTTAGGCCAGGTAGGCTGATCTCTGAGTTCGCTCTCCTCATTGATGAAATGGAAGTAACATTGCCTACTTGTCGGGCTGTCAGGAGATCAAGTGTGTCAGCCTGTGTACAGTGTCTCAGTCGAGTGGTTGGTGCGTAGTGTTGAGCGAACGTTTTTTTTCCCTGTCGTTTTGCACGAGATTTCTTTGGGATTCTCCTGTGCTTTTTGCCTTCTTAATTTTTTTAAGACTATGACTGTTTTTAGGGATTTTGGTGGAGTCCTAAATCGTCTTGGTTTTAAGGATTTCACCTGAAATCCCGGTTAGCGAAAATGCTTTTTTGTCTGTGTTATTTGGCATCTTACTGGGAATTAGAATTAATAGATTTCTTTTCCTTGTGTTAGGTTATCAAAACCGTATTTAAAACTTTTCTTTTTGCTTTGACTCCTTTGGTTATCATGACTCTAGAAAACGTGTTCCTAAAATTGTTATGTGGAAAAAGAAGACATTTCTTCTGTCTCTTCCTTAATGTTAGCATAAATGAACAGAAATTTACAAGGAACGCCAGTCACAGGATAGTTTTTAGATAATCATGTTGTAATTTCAATGCATGGAATCAAATTGTAGTCCCCGATTTCATTTTTGTAGCCTATTCTGTTTTGGGAGTGGGTAGCTTATTTTCAGATTGGCACCTTCTGAACTATCTAAATTGCCCTTTTAAACCCTATTGTATATTGTATTTTATTTTTTCACGTGGATTAATTTTTTTTTAAAGTTTATTTATTTTGAGAGGGCAGGAGGGGCAGAGAGAGGGAGAGAGAACCCCAGCAGGCTCTGCATGGTCCTTTCAGAGCCCAGTGCGGAGCTCAGTCTCACGAACTATGAATGAAATCATGACCTGAACCACAATCGAGAGTCGGGCCCTCAACTGACTGAGTCACCCAGGTGCCCCTGGATTAAATTTTTTAATTGTGAAATACACATGTGCGAATATACATACCATGCAAAATTAAAAGATGTTTAAAAAACAGCTGTGTGCTTCCACACGGCTTAAGAAATAAAACAGTCCCTACCAGTACTTCCGAAGCCTGTGTCGGGCTGATTCTTTTCACCTGCTGCTTGTGATATACCTACTAATTTATTTTGAAACTGCATACACTTTTTAGTTGTATGTCATTATAAAACATTGTGACATCAGAGAGGAGACGTTGTATCTTCCACTTAGTTCATTAACTCCTGAGTTAATCTGGATTTGCCATATGAAGCTAATGCGTTCATTTCAAACACAGTTTTGCCGATCTTGATCTTTGAGGATTAGCATTAATTTTCTAAATCTCAGTCCGTCACTGCTTTTAATTAGGTGTCTCAGTGTTCTCCCTCGTTCTCCTTCACCTTATCCCTCCCTCCTTCCCTCTGTAGAGAGAGACCCGTACTAACAGATGGAGTCTGACCCCTACCTGGGCATTCCGTGCATTTAAACTTCCGTGCGTTGAAATTCTGTCTCTGCAGATGTGCTCTAGGTTACTTTCATGCAGTGATTTTCAGACAACTAAACAAATGGTTTGTAGGTTTAGCTTCAAAAATCAGTTAAGCTCAGTTTCTGGATTGTTCATAGACCGTTTTATTGCCTTTGGCAAAATGTTTGCTAAAACATACTCTAAAAGCTCTTGAGGATTATAGGAGGTTCCTGTGGTAGGGAGAGTAGAGGCTTTTCATTAGCATCTAATTGAGCGCCATCATTTGTGAATGACTCCATTTGTAGGGGGAAAGGTGAAAAATTCACTGTGGGTTTTTCTCAGAAGAATTTAAAATATGACTGGATTTTCAGACTTTAGAAAGGAAATTGTGTTTGTAGTTTGCAAAGTCCATCTGGTGTTCGCTGTTACCTACTTATTGTCATAAAACCCTGACCTCGTAGGAGCAGATTTTTTTTGAAAAGTGACCGGCCTGAAGGATATATGGAATTATCGGTAGAATCTTAATTTCAAGTAGTCCAAGGTCAAGACTTACGGAGTTTATTATCGCTCAGTGGATGACGGTTTGGTTGCCGCGTGTGTCCTCAGCAAGTTTCGTAACTTGTAGAGATGCTTTCCCCGTTGCTAAAGGCTGCTTTTCAAATGAGTGGTGATTAATGGATGACTTTTCTCAATTGGACAGGCTTGAGGCATGCTTCTTCCGATCCTCAGATACGCAGTCCGTTGTGCCGCTGGCCTGCCCGCATTTCTTACCTTTAGATATTTAATACAGTGATGGAATAATCTGCTAATTTCTAACTGCTTTTAGTAGAATAAAAAGACTGCTAATGCTTTACCTACTTTTGCTTTTTTTTGTATGAAGTATGAAGTATTTTTCTCTCGTATCAGTAGTGTCTATCCTTTTGAAACCATTGAAGTTGGCAAAGTGTCGGTAACATTGTAAGTTAACATTTTATAGGTGAAGAATGTGATGTTGAGAACCCAAGAGATTTGACAGTATATAATTCATAGCTAGAGATTTAATTCACATTTCTTGTCTCCATGGTCTATGCTGGAATTGTAAAGACTTGGCCATTCATGAGTGAAAAATTTTTAGAAGAGTATGTCTTTGATGTAAAAATCCTTAATCTTGAGGTTTCAAGTATTATTTTTTAAATAAAACTATTTTGAGATAGTACTTCAATGTTCATCCCTCTACCTGTCCATACCCACCCCCTCAAAGTGGGTACCAGTCGGTTCCATGTCTGAGGTTTTATCGTAGAATCTAAACTGGAAGAGTGGTTCTTTAGAAGTGGAGTCTGGAATGTAGGTAGTGATTTTAGACATAGGCGGTTCCTAAGTTACAGATAATTCATACATTTAAACCTCTGCTTAAATGTTTAAGCTGCTCTTTCCAGTTGCTGCTATTTGGAGTACAAATGTCAAGCTTTCAAAGAACTTGGGAGTTCAAAAATAGAAGGAGAAATGAGTGAAAAGCAGACATATTTGAGGGCAATAAATACACATTCAAATCTGTGACCATTTGCCTACAAACGTTTTTCTTCAAACAAGCTTGGTTGTTTTTACCTTTATTTTGTAACATGATTAGAATTCTACCAATTAGGGGTTCATTTGGACTAACTCACATCCTTGTTGAAAGTTGCAAATACTAAAGTGAATTATTTCCGTCTAGTTGATTTTTTTCTGTCACATACCTGACGTGAATCACACTGAGGCAGTAGAAGTTTTAGATAATAATTTAGGAACACAGAACTTACTTAGGAGAAAGGATTAGGAAGCAGGATGATTGGGATTCCCTAATGTAAAATTTAGGGAATTACAGACATCAGGATCGGAGAGAGTGCTAACAAAGAAAAACAACCTAGTTTAGACTTTGTTCAGATAGGGAGAGGATCTGCAATTGTATTCTAAGGGGTCCTCAGTGCCCATGACCAATAATATCTTTCAGTATCACTTAAGTTTCTTTTGGCTGGCCTGGGAACTTGGCCAACGTGAGCAGCATTACTTCATTAGTAATATTTACTGAATTCCACAGTATCCGTTGAAAAAGTAGGTTTGTAGACTGAACTCATTTATAAGTTAGGTTGTAGCCTGTCCTTGTCCTTGTCTCTCGTCTGTTATCACCTGCTCTCAGCTGATAACATTGCAGTTGCCATTGCTTTCCCATCAGTCACTATAAAATTTGCTGCTCATTTGTGAAATACCAATGGAAGCAATAACTAGGAAGTCCGGGGCAAGACTTACAGTAAAGTAAGAGAAACCACTTGGGGAGCAGAAGCTGCCTGTGGGCTTAGGTGGGGGCAGTTGAGCAGTGTCTCAGAACTTCATTGACAAATAACCTTGGTAGATTGACAAGTTAATCTTAACCGTCAGGCAAATCGAACTACCTCTGATAGTAAGCCATGATGAGAAGTGAATTCACATTCATACTGATTTGTGAATTGAGGGATATTACAAAATGTGCATTTCCCCCCAGATAAATTACATAGAAGAGTGAAATATTGACTTTATTTCATACCTAGAAATGCCTGAAGTTTTCATTGGTGGTAGACAGATTTTTGAAACCTTTTCTCCCTGGCAATGGAATACATTACATTATATATATGTATAATGGATCTTCATTAATGAAAATTATTTTCAAGTAAGCTTAATAAATGTTAGTGTACAAGTTTACAGTCACTGTATCTCTGTTTTGGGGATTGTAGTTACGTTAGATGTTCCTCAATTAGGGGTGATTGTCTTGCATCCTTATCTCTTATCATAATCTGTTTTTCTTCACACAGTGTTATAGTTTTGCTGCTGGACTCTTCCCTCCCTCCCCCCACCCCATCAGGATGATATGAGACTTGAAAGAAGACGATGCATACAGGTGACTCAAGTTTTGAAATACAGTAAAGCTATGGCTGTCTGAGCGAATGTGGGAACTGGTGCTGTATTTTGAATGTGGGTGCTTTCTGATAAACATCGTAGTGGGGGGAATTATATTTAGATCGATAAATACAAAGATAGTTGTGATATTTAATAAACTTGACTTTGGGAATCTGTTTGATATTAGTGACTGAGTAGTGTGGTATTAACACAAGTACAGCATACTAATTGCTAGTACTTGACTTTTTCAAAAGTGGTTGGTTGGCTAATACTTTGGTAAAATTGAAGCGCTTCTGTCAAAAACAAAAAAATATTCACCTTTATGGTTGAATGCATGTTTCCTTCAGCTCCCCATTAGGATTGAGCAGATCTTTTAAGGGCATACGGAGTAGGTGTTCGTGTATCTAAATTCAGACTGACAGTTAAAGTAAGGATATTATACCCGCATGTATGATTCCTTGGAAAAATAAAGTCTGGGATTTTGTTTTTTTCTTCCCTTGTTCCCTCCTTCATCCTTTCCTCCAGCCCTCTCTCTTTCTCTTCTTCCTTCCTTCTTTCCTTTCATCCTTTTGTTATTTGTATTTACATGGGAGAAGCAGTATAAAGGCATTTTTGAAAGAGTATTTTTGATTGAGTTATTAATTGAGGTGATCTTATTAATGGAAAACGGAAAAATGGAGGCTAGCCCATCTATGGCTGTGTTCACACTCTTGAAACTACAGGGTGGCTGATGGATAAAGTGGTAATTTTTAAACTTGTATATTCTTTAAGTCACACTGATTGTGAGGCTTTTTGTTGAACCAAGTGCCTTATATTTATAGACTTTGTCAGGATAGTCTTATTGGATTATATTTATAAACTGTTTGAAAATGTGGTCTTTAACTGGGAAAGAAGTAATGACATAAACCTTACATAGAGATTTAATTGCATTATTGGTGTAGCTCTTAAAGTTTTTGTGACTGGTTTTTGTTTTTGGTGATCTATGCTTTCTAAAGGAAAAAAATTACCTTTTTGACTTTAGAGTGGGATTCAAAAAAATGTCTCTACTATTTTGAATGAAGAAATGTGTTTTGAATATATTTTTAAATGAAATTGTAGATGAAATAATGTTTTACATTAATGTGGATTCACAGAATCTTCTGGTAATTCTTTTTTAAGTAAAAGGTGACTGGGTAATCCTCTTTGATCCGTCTCTCAGACGTGCGCCCTAGAGCTGCCCCGTGTACAACACGTTCTGGCTGAGGGGCTCGTAAAGTCAACGTGGTGCCGAGGCTGAGTGTCACTGTCCTAGAGAAACGAGTAGGAATATTTACGGAGAAAAACTTTAGAATTTGATGAAAATACTGTCCGATTTTATAAGTTTGACCTTTTGGTGCCGGAACAGTTTTCAGCACTGTCGGCCCGCGGATTGCTCGTCGGGCACCATAGGGCACATTGGCTTTCCCAAGTAGGTGTTCACTTTCATCCGAGGTCAGTAGAGACACCAAGCATTTGTGGGATATCTCCTGGATTTATCCATGAATAGTTAATGATTTTGGTTGGAGGTGTTCCTGCATGAAATTTTGAGGTCGTGGCAAAGTTGCTCTTTTCTTTCTCCTTTAATCTCTATGAGATACAAAGGGTTCCCAAGCAGCCCTTTTTCTTGAAAGGCTTATGGATGGCATGAGGTGTCTAAAGAGTAAAAACAGTTTATTATAAAGGTTACCTAGTCACTTTTATGAATGCCGGAACACAAAAATTCTACGAAGATTCGATTTATGATCTAACGCGGGCTCTCTCATTTGGCCTGTGTTCTTTAAAAGTTATCAACACTTAGCGGCTTATGAGGGAAAAACTCAAGAAGGAAGATCTGGCTTTCTCTACATATGTATTAGCTGTTGCTGTATTTCCCTTTTAATGACTTAAAGGTTAGTAATTGTTTTTGAGCACGAAATTAGCAGCTGTCCTGATCATCATTAATTAAGGCAGCAGTCACTCTTGGGTTCCTGTGCACACATTTTATTGTACTTCACCTGATAGAACTTGACCACACAAACGCTCACGAGGAGTTCTTCCGTGAAAGCTATTTCTGGAATGCTGCTGCGTACTCGGAAGTGGGTGTTCTGTTCTCCCTAGGCTTTCATGGCACTGACACTCTCTGTTGGTTAGATGCTACGATGCCCTGCTCTGTCATCCCACTTGGGTGGTTAGGTGTGGGTCCAGAGCTACTAGAAAGTGTGTTGAACTAGGTGTTGACTGATGATTGGTCTTTCAAAAGCAAAGGCTTTAATAATAGATTTTTCTTGAGCACCAAGCTAAAGTCAAACTTTGATGCACCTCTGGTACTTGTGTATATGGGTATTCTCATACCCTTTAGATTTGAGGGTCTTTTTGCATATTTAAAAATAAGACTATATGAAGTAAAATTGAATTGTTTTTAAATTTGGGGACAAAAAATTATCTGTGGCCAAACAACTGTTGGGCTCACGTTTGCCTTGTACCGGGTACTGTAACGTACCATGATAGGTGGCCTGCCCACAAGGATCCCTGTGCCTAGAAGCTAATGGCCCCATTCAGTTGGGGAAGTGGGCAGATATGTAAACAAACGCTGCAGTGGATATTTGTCATCAGTTCTTGAAACTTCTGTATTGAATTCAAGGCATCTAGAGTAAAAACAGAAAGCTCTCTTTGGTTAACAGCATTCACAGTACTTGGCCCTCACCTGACCCCCACATGCCGACGTTTCGCGAATCTACTTTCGTGTCCTACTCCTTTCTCCTGAGCTCCAGACTCCGTGGCTGCCTCCTGGCTGTCTGTTCTGCGCACATCCCTGCCCTCCCATTCATTCCCGTTAGAGATGAGTGACAGTCTACCCAAGCACACCGTCCTCCTCGGAGCCTCGGAGCATTCTTTATCCTTTTGAATTAACAGGTAACCACGTTTCACTTATTCAAGATGCAGAGGGGCACTTGGGTGGCTCCGTTGGTTGAGCTTCGGACTCTTGATCTCAGCTCGAGTCATGATCTCAGGGTCATGAATTCGGGCCCCATGTTGGGCTCCACCCTGGGCATGAGCCTACTTAAAAAAAATAAAAGATGTAGAATCACTTACTTCTGAGATTGCATTTGGAAAATGCACTGCCTCAGAGATTTTGGTGTACATTAATATAAAAGCTCTTGCATGTTTTTTTCCAGTTTATTGGATAAAAGGACCTCCCACTCTGATTTGTTATTTATGCTCGTGAGTATCCAATGGAACATAATTTGTGCAAAGCTGTTGGATATAGCAGTCGATACCATTCTTGATGTTGGCATCATCGTCTTTAACAATTAAGATTGTCGAACAATAGTGATAGGTTAGTCATTTTAAAACTTGAAAGAGTTCTGGAACATATAGAACTACAACTCTTTTAGGTGGAATGCCTTGGAAATTATTTTAAATTGTGCTGATTTGCTCATAGGGTCTTTGTCATATTTCTTAAGCGTATGAATTTAAGTGCTTAAAACTAATATGGCAGAATTTTAACTTTAGATTCACTAATTCATCTTATTCTTTATTTATTTAAAAAAATTTAATGTTTATTTATTTTTGAGAGAGGGAGAGACAGAGTGCCAGCAGGGGAGGGGCAGAGAGGGGAATCACAGAATCCGAAACAGGTTCCAGGCTCCAAGCTGTTGTCACAGAGCCTGATGCGGGGCTCGAACCCACAAACTGTGAGATCATGACCTGAGCTGAAGTTGGACACTTAACCGACTGAACCACCCAGGCACCCCTCTAATTCATTGTAAAATGTGAGTTTTATAGGGCAAGGTTTGCATATTTAATAGTCCTAGGAGTATGGCATATTATTAGGGTAGCAGTTAGAAGTCAGATCTGTAAATTAAAAGAAAAAATGAACTTTTAAATCTCATTCAGATGTAGGGTGCATTGGGTTTGCACATTTTAATATTTTGGCACATAACTGCCAGTTTGCCTCCTCTTGGGATTGTTCTTCACACAGCCCTGTGCATCTGGTCTTTATGTTTTTCCCTTCTGTAGCTTCTACTCATTTCTAACCCTGGGCAATCAGATTCCACTTCTAATAATTCAACAAATTTATTGTTTTTGGTGAATGGTAAATCCAGTGGATTTATATTTTGCTCTCAGTCTGTTACTTTTTCTCCCTGTTTATTAAGTAATACACAGACACTGAAGAAATTTGGAAATTTGTAAGAATAGAGAGAAGTAGGAGGAAGTAGACCCAAAGTTCTGTCCAGTTCACACTGGCACGTTTCCTTTCAAGTTTTTGTTTTCTGTGCCATTTTTGACATTCAGGATGGTGTGCTTGGGTTAGAATGTATTTTATGTTATTTACATATTCTCTTTTTTTGGCTTAGCATTGGATCATAAATATTCCCCTGTGTCATCGAAAACTTAGCTAAGTTAGTGATCTGCTGTCAGATCACTTGAAACTTGAAGCAAATCTGGAGCATTCGGAACTGTAGCTTTTTTGAGGGTGAAGTACTTTTAGAAATGCACTTTAAAGTGTGCTGATTTGAGGATATTTCATTATGTGATCATTTCCTAGTTGGATATCTCCTATTTGACATTGTTTTTAAATTTTTCCTTTCCTTTTTTATTTTAAAGTACTAACATCTGTGCACAAATGCTTGGTTATGTGTTAAATTACTTTCTTATAATTGAGTCCTAGGAGTGTGAGTATTGGGTTATAGAGTTTTGAAAACTTTTAAGGCCCTTGATACAACTTTTCAGAAAACTCTTTGGTAATATATACCAATTTATACCCACTCGCATTACATGAATGTGTGTCTTTTGATATATCTTTGTGAGCGTTGAGTATTACAGTTAAAAATAACTCTAATTCAGCTGGCAAAAAGAAGAATCTCCTATTTTAGGAAATACAAAAGTAACAGTGTATACTCAATAGAGGAAAAAGTTTTAAGTTCTTCAGAAATGTCTAAAGTAATAATTGGTGCCTGGCTGGTTGGAAGAGCATGTGACTCTTGATTTCGGGGTCGTGAGTTCAAGTCCCACAGCAGGTGTGGAGATTACTTAAATAAATAAAACTTAAAAAAAAAGAAGAAATGCATAAATTAGGCAACAAAGCTAATAGTTTGGTAGATATTCTCCTCCCAGGTTCTATCTTTCTAGCAAGTCATTTTTATTTAATGCTTTTATGGCATTTGCACTCGTTCGCTTAACTGTTGTTTTGTCCCACCTGGTCTTTGACAGTTCCCCAAGGTCAGGTGGCTATGGCTTATTCTCTTTGTGTACCCTGTGTCTGTTGAGCAGGGTTCCTGGGACATAAAAATGGCTTGGTGAATTCTTTGCAAAAATAGTAACTTTTGCCATCCTTATCCCTAAATAATATTTTAATGTGAGCGTCTGCTCTGATAAATTTCTTAAAATGGCTTTAAGACTTCCACATTATCTTCCCTCTCCTCTCCCTTTAGTATTTCATGTTTGTATTATTTCAGCTTCTAATCGCTAAGTGGAAGCAGTTAATGATGATATGACTAAATATCACATGAAAGAACATATGATATTTATGGGAATGATGAGAAACCTAAGGGTAGCCACATTGCAGAGTTGAATTTCTTAGTCCTTAGGGCCTTTGTTCTAAGACCCAGGTGAGAGCAGATAAACTTACATTTGTTAATTTTAGACTTTTAGGGATACTTACTATACGTATCTCCAAAGAATGTTTGAGTTCTGGGAAGATGACAGCAGGACATAGTTTTTTTGAATCTCCACAGTTTTCTCTAAAAACAAAGTAACTAGAACAGCAAAACGGATACCTCGTGGACACCACCTCTACAAGATGAAGTGAACGGTGTCCCCACAAACCCCAGTGCAAGTGGGTGAGGGCCCATCTCCAGTAACTACAAGACGTGCATGGTGTCCGTGCTTGTACAGAAGGAGGCAGCAGGCCGTCTGAAGGGCCTGAGAACAGGAGAACCGCAGGATCGCCAGCAAAAACTCCCTGGAAAGGGTGGCCAGCAAATTTGAGAACAGTAGGGGAGACAAAGATGTTTTCAAGTTTCCAGGATATATGGGGCGTGTGGCGAGTTCTGAGGGTCAGAGCCGTCTGGTCCCTATGAACTTTCAAAGACAGTTGAAGCTCCTTTCCTGGCCAAAGCCCTGCACTTGAGGAGACACTGCTGGGAACGGAATCCAAAATAAGCAGGATGGCGACGGTGGAGGCAAAGGGAAAAAAGGTCGGATGAAGTGAGGGAAGGTGAACACACAGGAGATCTCACTTACGAGGCTGTATTTCAGTACCCTTCACGGAGACATAAAAGGACCAAAGCCAGAAAAGTTCTTCAGTTTTCTAAGTTTTTTTATTTTAGGGGTGCCTGGGTGACTCAGTTGGTTAAGTGTCTCACTCTTGATTTCGGCTCAGGTCAGGATCTCATGGTTCGTGGGTTTGAGCCCTGCATTGCGCTCTGCACTGACAGCGTGGAGCCTGCTTGGGATTCTCCCCCTCCCTCCCTCCCTCCCTCCCTCCCTCCCTCCCTCCCTCTCTCTCTCTCTCTGCCTCTGCCCCTGCCCCTTCCCGTGCTCATGGTTTCTCTTGCTTTCACAGAACAAATAAGTAAACTTTAAAAAAAAAAGTAAAAATAAATGTTTTTTATTTTACATGAAAATGAGCAACAGTCAAGGATTGCAGTCATATTTCCCACAGAGCTTTTGTAAGAAGAAAGGAATAAGGAGCAGAGTAATATTTGTGCAGACAGTGAAAGCGTGACAGCGAGAAATGTCCATAAAGCTAATGAAAACGATAACCTAGTGTTTTAGAACAAACCCAAATTTAGAAAGCGATATGAATATGAATATAAATCCGGATAGAAATCCTAGAAATGTGGTGGTAACTGAAGAAACGGGGAGAAAGTCATTAATAAAAATCTAGAAGCCTAATTTAGAAGGAACACAAGAGTGAACAAACACAATAAAGAATTTCTTTAGCGAACTGGAGATAAATAGAAAAAAAAAATTAAAAAAGAACTGAAGAAAAATAACCATCTAGAAAAAGGTGACAGTTATTAAAGACAGGCAGTAAGGTTTCAACATATAGTAATAAGAAATCCTGAAGAACAAAAGTAATGAAACTTAATATATACTAAAAGTTAAATTTCCTGAAATTAAAAAAAAAAAGAAAGGATTTGCCACCACATTTTGAAAAGGTATGTTGTGTACTTGTGTTATATGGGTCCAGAAATGACCCAACATGTAGACATATTTTTTAAAAATTACTGGACTTAAAAGATTCTTGGTGGGGTGCCTGGGTGGCTCATCAGTTGAGCGTCTGACTTTGCTTCAGGTCATGATGTTGCAGTCTGTGAGTTCGAGCCTTGCATTGGACTCTGTGCTGACAGCTCAGAACCTGGAGCCTGCTTTCGATTCTGTGTCTCCCTCTCTCTCTGTTCCTCCCCCACTCACATTGTCTGTCTGTCTCTCTCAAAAGTAAAGATTAAAAAAATAAAAAAGATTCTTGGGGTATCTAGGCAAAGACATAAGTCATTATTAAAGGGAAAGAATAGGGGTGCCTGGGTAGCTGAGTTGGTTAGGCATCTGTCATCGGCTCAGGTCATGATCTCATGGTTCGGGAGTTCAAGCCCCCACACTGGGTGCCGGGCTGACAGCTCAGAGTCTGGAGCCTGTTTCAGATTCTGTGTTCCTCTGTCTGTGCCTACCCCACTTGTGCTCTGTTTGTCTTTCTCTCTCTCTCTCTTTCTCAAAAAAACAAACAAAAAAAAACATTAAAAAATTTTTTTAAGGATTTAAAAAAAAATAAAGGGAAAGAATAATTAGATTACTTGATTTTGATAGTAACACTTTATGCCAGAAGCAGTGGGGTAACATTTAGTATTCTCAACAAAAACAAAAAAAGAAAGCCTGGAATTTTATATCCAGCTAAATGGACTAAACTATAAAAACAGACAAAGTGTTAGGAACACAGGTATGAATTTGGGGAACTTTGGTTTCTTTTTGAGCACTTCTTGAAGACTCTACTAGAGAATAAACTTGGGCAACCCAGAAAGACTGCAGGGACATGGATAGAAGGGGAGCGTTAAACAGATGCTTGTGGAACTGAAAGTGAATGATGGTTATCTGTGAGTGTGTTCTAAAATTTTTTTTTTTTTCAACGTTTATTTATTTTTGGGACAGAGAGAGACAGAGCATGAACGGGGGAGGGGCAGAGAGAGAGGGAGACACAGAATCGAAACAGGCTCCAGGCTCTGAGCCATCGGCCCAGAGCCCGACGTGGGGCTCGAACTCACGGACCGCGAGATCGTGACCTGGCTGAAGTCGGACGCTTAACCGACTGCGCCACCCAGGCGCCCCTCTGTGAGTGTGTTCTAGAATGCTCGTGCTCTCTGCAGTGAAGGTGCAGTTCAAATAACTGGAAAAATGAAAGAAGAAAGTTGGTGATTGCTTCCTAGTTCTTCATGGGGAGTAAAAGGGTAGTACCTCAAATGAGATGCTCGGAGGAGAGGACAGTTTAGGGGAGACCGTTACTCATTAAATTTCGGTGAGGATTTTAAGTAGGGGAATCAGCGGGGCCTACTTCTTCAACTCAAGACACGTAATGAGAGGGAAGGAAAACAGAAGAGGTTTGGGGCTGGCTATGCCAGAAATATGTTAATATAGAACTAACTATCGGAACAAAGTACGGAGCTCTAAACCTGTTTGTTGTGGAGAACTAGAAGCATAACGATGGTAAGAATACCTTGTAATACACAGAGTACATGGTGTGTACATAGCACGTGCCCAGGAGATGTGCTCTTATTTTTATGATTAGTGTTCTCACCCCATCCAATCGTTACCGTACTATTTATGTGTATTGGGGGCTTGCATTTTCTTAAATTTCTCCTGAATTTGAGAAATTGGGATGTCTTTTCAAATTACACGTTAATGTCTCAAACTTTATGTCTGTTAGGCTTGTATTACCAGAGTTAACAGTCCGTTCGAATTCATATCTCATTTACATAACTTAAAATTTGTGTTGAAGGACTGTTTTATCTATTATTGGGATTATGCTACTTTGTGGCCTATGATTTGGACTGTGGAATTAGGCAGAAAGCATTTCCAGGAGCAGGGTAGGCGGAAGGGGAAGAACTGTGATGGGTAAAGGGTGTTATTCTTGGAACCAAGATAGCTGAAAATTAACATTTTGCTTTTTCATACTTATGAAATGATGAATGTATAACATCCATTTTTACATGAATATCTTGTTGCAGTTATTATATTTTTCAACAATATCCTTCAAAATTGAAAGATACCTGAAATACTTAAGCTCTTTTTTTCCCCCATTGAGTAAGACGCAACATGTTTGTAATTCTTTTCTTCCTTTGACAGCAGGGACTTTTTCCTATCCCCTCACCTTTCTTATAAGGTGGGGGGAGGGGGGCGGGGGCGCACGCACGTGTGTGTGTGTAACTATTCCATGAAACATAATTTATGTGCCATAAAAATTTATTCATTTTATGAGTAAATTTGAGTTTTTGTTGAACTAGCACGATTGTGCAGCTCTCACTACCACAATCCAGCTTACATACTGTTACTTAAAAATAACTCAAGTTCAGGTAGAACTTCTTTAAAGAAGAAAGTGAAAGTCACCAGTGATCCTAACATTCAGATTTACTTCGTGTGCTTTGTGGCTCCTTTAGACCATATTTAAGAAACAAAATCGGGGTCATATTTTACTTACTTTTTATAGTCTTTTACAATTTCAACACTTCTCCATCATTAATATTCTTTTATAGCATCATTTTTAATGGCTAATTGGTATTCTACAAATTAGTTACTATTTAACCTATTCCCCATTGTTGCTAATTAGTTCATAAATAATGTTTAAGTGAACATTATTATGTAGTCTTTTTGTTCCTCTTTGATTTATTGCCTTAGGTCTAATTCCTCGAAGTTGTAGTTGTTGAATTAAAGGATATGTACATTTTAAAAGACTTATGATGCATATTTTCAAATATGTTTTAAAGTACAATTGTCACTTCTACCACTTACACATCAGAACTTTCCCATGCTCTAGAATCCTGGCGGTTTCAAAATGTTTGTTAATTTGATAGACACAGTAACTTAATTATTTTCCCTTGCACATGTTTGAATGTTAGTGAGACCGAGTATGTTCTACGTTATTCATGTGTTACGTTTTATGTTATTCATATGTGAGTTTCCTTTCAATATTCTTTGCTGGTATTTTTTTGAGGTTTTTGTTGTTGTTGTTGTTGTTGTTGTTGTTTTAATTTGTAAGAGATCCTCATTGAAGCTTTATTGTAATGCCAAGAACTGTTACAAGCAATTTACATTTTTTTAATGCGTTTACTCTTCATGGTAACTCTGAGATAGGCATGATAAGCCCAGCAGGGATTAGGGGGCCTGCCCCAGGTTGATCCTGTGAATGTAGCTACGATTCAAACCTGGGAGCAAGCGTGACTCTAGACTCTTAACCAGTTACTTAGTTACTGCCAATCAGACATTTTCCAGTTTGCCTTTGTCTTTTTAATTTTTGTTCCCAGTATCATTATACAGGATTTTGAAGTTTCTGTATGGAGAAACTAGGTCTTATTAGTGTAACACCTGGGACATAATAGATTCTCAAATATTTCTTGAACAAATGAGAACAAACCCATTAATAATCTGTTGATGGTGGTGACCTTTTATTTTCTGGATTGTATTTCCTCTTTTAAAGAGATTCCCAAGAGTTTCATAAATAATTTACTCTTTGGTTTCGATAAAATATAATAAGCTTATCTGTATTAGCTTTTCTGGAAAGTCTGTGGAAGTAACTGCTGCTTTAAAAAGGAACATTGTTCTTAAGCAAATATGAGTTGTGAAGAATGTGTATTAACAACAGTGATTTGAATTGTAAATTCAAGTGAAATAAAATATGTGTTTTGGTTCTAGGAATAATTTGATGAAGTTTAGTTTTTGTAGTTTTAGAAAATGGGTAGATTTGGCCACTGTTTAAAAAGATTTTTGAATAAATTGTGGTTTACTTTAAGAAGTAACAAGCCGTAAAAGGAAAGCCCAAACTAAGAAAGCCGAAGTAAAAAGTTATTACGGTTTAAGATTTGGATATTGTAGATTACTTTTTCCAAAGGTGTGTAATTTAAGATTTTACCTCTTTCTAAAAGATTTTGTCTTCCTTTTCCTTTGATATTTGACATCAGGCTACTTTGTAGTCTTTCTTTAGTTTGGTCAAGACCTGTATATCCTTGATGCTAGTCTTTTTAAAACGTGTAGCATCTTGGGGCGCCTGGGTGGCTCAGTCAGTTAAGCGTCCGACTTCGGCTCAAGTCATGATCTCACAGTTTGTGAGTTCGAGCCCCGCGTCGGGCTCTGTGCTGACAGTTTGCTCAGAGCCTGGAGCCTGCTTCAGATTCTGTCTCCCTTTCTCTCTGCCCCTCCCCCACTCACACTCTGTCTCTGTCTCTCTCAAAAATAAATAAGCATTACAAAAAAATTTAAAAAAACATGTAGCATCTATATCGTTGAATGGATCTCTGTATTAGAGATTGGATTAGAGAGAAACACAGATTTATCTCCCATTTTTATACACCATCCCCGAAATACACTCCATGGAATCAAGTACTCCAAAAAGCAGACCCTTGAAAATGTAAATATTTATCTTCTTATTGTAAACCTAGATCTCCTTTCTGTAAAGTTATAAAAGTTAAAAAAAAATGTGTTGGATATTTGCTGTTTCTCTAACCTGCTCGTTACAACCAGCGTTCTTTCCTCCTATTAGAAGTAGTATTTTTTAGGCTATGTTCAGCTGACATGTTAAAAATTCATATTTGTACTTTTCCTCTATATTAAGCAGTAATTACTCAGTTTACATGCGTATGCTAGTACTTCATTATGAAAGGAAAAAATAATCAGTTTTCCTTATTCTCCTTAGTGGTAAAATCGCTTTTAATCTTAAATTTTTATTTTCGTTTATTTTTATTTTTTTAATTAAAAAAATTTTTTTTAACATTTATTTTTATTTTGAGAGAGAGACAAGAGAGCTTGAGTGGAAAAGGGACTGAGAGCGAGAGACACAGAATCTGAAGTAGGCTCCAGGCTCTGGAACCCATGAACCGTGAGATCATGACCTGAGCCGAAGTTGGACATTTAACTGACTGAGCTTGAATTTTTCAATTCTTGAATTTTTCAATTCTTCCTTTGGTTACTTCTGTAACTTTAAATATAGTAATGTGTTTATAGCTCTGTTTTATTATTTAAAAAACTAATGACTGTCCTCCCAGAAAGACGAAATCGAATAGCTCTCTGTGCTGCTTTTCTTCCTGCCAATTTGTCGTCTTCTAAGTTTTTTTTCTGGGGGCGCTTGGGTGGCTCAGTTGGTTAAGCATCCAACTTTAGCTCAGGTCATGATCTTGTGGTCCGTGAGTTCGAGCCCCACGTCGGGCCCTATGCTGACAGCTTGGAGCCTGGAGCCTTCTTCCAATTCTGTATCTCCCTCTCTCTGCCCCTTCCCTGCTTGCACTCTGTCTGTCTGTCTGTCTGTCTCTCTCTCTCTCTCTCTCTCAAAAATAAACATTAAAAAAAAATTAAAGTTTTTTTTCTGTTGATTATGACTAAAATTTTATAAAACTGATTTAAACCTCTCTTTCTTGATCCATCACTTTTAGACAATTTCTCTTGATTTCCCAAGATACTCAGTGAGGGTTTTAGGGCCTTTGTTATATTTCTTAACTACGTCACAGACTTTACCCACCAGATGGTCACTTTTACATTGTATGTACGTAAGTATATACACTTTTACGCACCTTTCCTTAACTAGAATTGAATCCCATGTTTTGTTTTTGAGATTCTTTTGAAAATTGAAAACAAAAAACTGTCCTGGAAAAGTGGAGAGAGGGAGATGTAAATATTGTGTCACTTTGTTCCACTCGTAGGTGAGATGCTAACCCTGGGACTGAGGTGTGGTGTTGGCAATATAATGGTTGGTTTTGTAAGAGGATTTAATTGTCTGATACTGTATGAGTTGATATGCATTGAACTTTCACCAGAAAGAACTTTTTTTAAAAGCCTCAGATGCAGAGTAATTGTTTATGACACTCGTCACCTTTGGTCTATACATGACCCTCCCCCCCCCCCTTTTTTTAATAGTATTCTAATAGTAAATACCTGTGTACCCCTGTTGCCCAGCTCAAGAACTTCACTTCCTCCGCCATGTCAGCTTCTCCCCCTGTGAGAGGACTGCAGACAGGTTGGGTGTTTATGGTGAGCCATTGGACCTGCAGGCTTCAGTTCAGCAAGTGTGAATTGGGGTCTTGGCAAGAAGGACTCATTTGTCCATTGGCAGGTTGAGGAGGCCCCAGTGAGAAGTATGGACTGCTGGGTTGCCCATCTAGACCTTCCTAGGCACGTGACTTAGTATCCTCACAGGGTCTTTCTTTGGCCTTAGCCTGGGGGCGCCTGTGTTTCAGTGGCTGAGACCCCGTGTGTTGACTAGTGGGTACTTCCTAGAGGCACCCGGAGAGGAGTGACCATGTGGCAGATAGTTGTCTTCTTTTTCTCCAGTTTTCCTTTCTCACCCAGGATGGCACTTACCACTTCCACTGTGGTTTCTGGTGCCAGCTTTCAGCTGGAGGGCTGACATTCCTTTGATCATTCGTATGATCCCATTGGCCTTTTGTCCTGAAGAAATCCGTCAGAATCTTTGGTTTACTGTCAAGTCCCTATTCTGTGCTTTAATTAATTGATTTTATTTTTGTGACTCCCTACTACCATTTTGGTGGATATTATGGACAATATGAATAAGTATGCTCAGTCTAGCTAGTGCTCTAGATTTTCTTTTTTAAAAGGACCCTCTTCTCCCATCTCAGGAAACTGAACTTCTAGGTGTGGTATTGATTTCTTGCTGGTAGTCTAAGAGGATTTTTTTAAAGCACTATTGCAATTATGGCCTTGGTTCTCTGTTTACTGGTGAATTCGGGTAGCACGGTTGACCCTCGAATGATGCAGTCGAAAATTCAAGTATAATTTTTGACTCTCCAAGAACTTTACTACTACTGTTAACTACTTAACTACTACTGTTGACCAGAATTGTTGCAGGTAATGTAAACAATCGATTATCATGTTTTGTTTTGTATGTTGTATGTATTGTATACTGTGTTCTTAAAGTAAGATAGAGAAAAGACCATGTTACTAAGAAACTCATAAGAGAAAATACATTTACAGTACTCTGTATAAAAAAAAAATCATGTATAAGTGGATTTGTGCAGTCAAACCCTTGTTCAAAGGTCAACTGTATAAAGAAGTAGGTGGCCTTTTGGGTCTCAGGAAAACATTCCTGCTTTAAGTAGTATACTTTAAGTGTAGCACTTAAACTTGCCCATGTGAGAAGCAGCTGTGTTGAAAGTCAATACCTGTACTTCATTTTCTGCCTTTGTGACTTTTGGTTTGGGCTCTGTTTGGAAGCACTTTTTTCTCTGTCCCTGATCTGTTCACATGTTTTACCTCCCCATGGACAGATACATGGCCTCTCTTTATTACCTTGAGTTTTGGAGGATGACTGCTTTTCTCTTTCAGGTCTTTCCCACGCAAAGCTCTTGAAAGTGAAATTTTCAGGGGTGCCTGGCTGTCTCAGAAGAGCATGCAACACCTTTTTTTTTTTTTTTTAAATGTTTATTTGCTTTTGAGAAAGAGAGTGGGGAACAGAGGAGTTCAAATGGGCTTCACACTGACAGCAGAGAGCCCCGTGTGGGGCTCCAACCCACAAACCATGAGATCATGACCTGAGCTGAAATCGGCTGCTCAGTCGACTGAGCCACCCCAGGTGCCCCAACTATGCAACTCTTGATCTTGGGGTCATGAGTTTGAGCCCCATGTTGGGTGTAGAGATTACTAAAAAAAAAAAATAAAGTGAATTTTTCATATTCATTAAAAAAAATTTTTTTAAATGTTTTTATTTATTTTTGAGGGAGAGACAGAGTGTGAGCTGGGGAGGGGCAGAGAGAGAGGGAGACACAGAATCCGAAGCAGGCTCCAGGCTCTGAGCTGTCAGCACAGAGCCCGATCTGAGGCTCGAACTCGGGAACCGTAAGATCATGACCTGAGCTGAAGTTAGATGCTTAACTGACTGAGCCACCCAGTTGCCCCTTTATTGTTCATTTTTAAAATAAGAATAAATATAAATCTGTCCTCTTGTTTTCACATGACATGGAAATTGACAAGTAAATATTTAATACAGTTTAAGGTGAAGGCACTTAACAAAGATGAAACTCTTATTGCCTTGATAAGCACAAAGCGAAATGGGTTTTTAACCCTCAACTTAATTTGTGAGCATCTTTTTTTTTTGTTTTAGCGATATGCGTTAATAATGGTAACAGTTAAATAAAGGCCTGATCAGTCAACTTTTATATTTCCACAGTACTTGGATGAGGGGGCAAAAATACATTTAACATAAAATAACGAGTATTGATAATGTTCTAGGAGTCTTTTTTGTTTCATCAGGGGAAGGAGGAAGAAGATGAAACCATACCCCACATTGAAATAGTTGATCCACAAGGGTAAAGAATATTCCAGGCTTTAAAAATTTATGTCTTTGATACAGATTTAAATAAAAGTTTACCTTCTGTTTTTATAAGTGGACTTAATGAGAAGGAGGGGGTAAAAGAAAGCATGGAGATTCCTCTTAAGTTGGAGACGACAGATACTTGGCTTAATCTTTCGTGAAAGATGGTTAGCAAAACAGAATGGTGGCAGGCTCATTTTATGGAATGAGGTTTTACAAACTTGATTCAAGTAGTTGCCCAAAAATGTTTGAATATTTTTCCAGATTAGATGGCTTCAAATTAATCTACTTGCCATATTTTAGAATTATAAAGTTACATTGTATATCTCCCTAAAATACAAAATCGTTATGGTATGATGTCATTTCAGAAAATCGTGGATGATTTATTATTTGGCCTAATAATGGCCTGTTCAGACATTGAGAGATTGGAGGCTTTTTATATATATTGAGCATCATTAATTATCAATGAGAAGTTATTTAAATATATTTCTTTTTACCATATAGGGGAGAATGTAATTGGGATACTGTATTTAAAAAATTAATGATTATGGGGCGCCTGGGTGGCACAGTCGGTTAAGCGTCCGACTTCAGCCAGGTCACGATCTCGCGGTCCGTGAGTTCGAGCCCCGCGTCAGGCTCTGGGCTGATGGCTCAGAGCCTGGAGCCTGTTTCCGATTCTGTGTCTCCCTCTCTCTGCCCCTCCCCCGTTCATGCTCTGTCTCTCTCTGTCCCAAAAATAAATAAACGTTGAAAAAAAAAATTTAAAATAAAAAATTAATGATTAAATTATTCTTAGAAAACTTATTTTCTTTAGTAGGAGTTGAATTCTAAAATATATTTTAGTAATGAAGGTTTATTTAGTGAGTTAACTTTTTAAACATTTTAAGTGTTTAATTTTGGAATCTGATAGTAGTAGTCATTGACACTTTCCTAAACTAAACTCCACAATTTAAGTAGCTTAAAAATTTTTTTGATAAACATTTTAAATTCAGGGTGTTTTATCCTGGAGTACCTGTAACCAGGCAGAGGATGTCTCCTTGGGTCCCTAAGCCACTAAAGAAAATAAAAGTGCCAAGGTTTTAATTTTTCCCCCTTCAAGGACAGGAAAGTTTCATGATATGAAGAATGTTTAAGAGGTGGACTAGGAAACATTCCTGTTTACATGGAAAATGCTTTGTTTACTGATGTTGATTGGAAGCTAGTCTTAGGATTGCTTTCCCAATGTGGAGGGAATAAGAGAAGCCTGAACCTGGGGGAACTAGCCAAAATGTTAAAGGCTCATGGACAAAAATGTGAACTAAATGGATTTAAAAATTTTCTCTTATTTCTCTTCTTGCCTTTGTCCTTACTATTAAAGGAGGTTTGTAAGCATTCCAAGTAGTTAAACACACCAGATGATACCTAAAGTTTGAAGTGAAGTGACATTGAGTCTTTCAGGGAATGGATTAAATGCTTTGGGTTTGAGAGTGATTTTCAAACTTTCTTAAGCCTTGATTAGTAGATGCTGTAGGTGATGGCATGGGGAATGATTCCGAGCTACTCTTTTTTGAAAGCTTATATTTAAATATAATTTTCGTATGTGCGGGTAAACCAAGATGCTTATTGATACCTGACTGATCTATTGATTATTCATAGATACTGTTTGAAGATGGTTTGAGAGGGCTTTGATTTTCATCTACAGATAGGATCTTTTATGCACTGTTTTTCTAAAAAGCATAGTTTCTTTTTTAATAGAATGAGAGGTATTGGATGATCTTTAAGCTTTCTTCCACCTTTAAAGTTCAGTAATTGATCTCTCTCCTCCAAGAAGCTGACTCTGGTTTGGTTTTATTGGACTTTAAGTGGTTTTCATCCAGAATCTCTAAGTGGAGAGAACATGAGAAGAAGTTAGGAGACAATTATGGGTGGTGGGTGCTTGAAGATGGTGAAGTGGCTTCAGTTTTCTTAAAGGGGAAGATAATATGCAGTGATATAGGACCAACATGCTGTTTTCTTTCAGTCTCGTGCTCAAAATCTGCTCTGTGTCTTAATTCAGTGTAGTTTTCAAATGCTGAAAGTCTTTCTGGAGACATTTACAGACATTGTGCGGAAAAACAGATTTTAAAATCACTAACTTCCTTGGTATGGGATGAATCTGTACTCCATTTAGAAGGAGATAATTGCTAGGATAGGTGGGACAAGTTGATCTATTTTAACATAAAATTGTATCTTTTATGAAGATAGAATTATAAGGCACAAATGGGAACTGTGTCTCCTTGACATGTTTCAAAGCATTTCTCTGAATATGTGAGATTGAAGAAATTCTCTCAACAACTAAGAATTGTCTGAACACTGATGTTCTTTAAAATTATCTTTGTAGTTGTTAGTATGTACTGACAGAGGTTTTCTTTAATGTTTTATTCCTTATGAGAAAATTTACATGTGAATATAACGTGTTTATATTATGCTTATATCTTAGTTGAACTTGGTTCCAAAGAGTCTTGTTTACTTGGTCCCAATTTGCATATCCTAAGCCCTATAGGTTAATACTTAATTTGGGTTTTATTATTTTTAAATTATTTTTGAAGTTATATCGTAACGTGTCGTAATCAGAAGCAAAATATTATTTTTCTTCAGTCTGATAAAACTTAAGACTTCTAGCAAGCCATGTGTTCTGTTATACCCACCTTTCATTTAGCCTTCCCATAATAGAATAAATATGCTTTGTAGGATTCCTCAAAAATGTAATGTTTGAGAATCGTTTTAAATGTATAGAAAGACATTTACATAATGCTTGCTTTTGACTAGGTGGGGGAAAAGTTGAAATGTTGATTGCAGCTTCTGTTAGAAAAACTCATCTTTAGAGTAAAAAGTTAAAATGATAACAAATACACTACTTTGTATTCTGTGTGTATTACCATTGGATTGCTTTTGGAGTGGAAGGTAAAATATGATTCTAATCCTTTACAGTTGCTGTTAATTTTGCTCTAAACCTGAAAGTGTTAACAGCAACTTGAAAATGTGACAAAGCTCAATTTCATTTCTTGTTTATTGCTTGTTTTCCTATTGGACAATTGGAAGTAGCTCTGCCCTGGCAACTAAAATAGGCTATTTGCATAACCTAGTTTGATTGGCTAGCATTCCGACTAACAGTTCCAATCATATGGTGTCGGTTTAGTGGTAGGCTATGCTAATTAGCCGCTGTTGCTGGGGTTCTGGATGGTTTCTGTGTGCTGTTCTGCTGCATTGTGTTGCCTGGTGAGAGACATTGATAAATGAGTGTTTAATGATCTGCAGCAGTTCCCACTCACTGCGGGCAGGCGGATTTTAGAACAGAAGTGGAAATAAGGATTTAATTGCTCTGCTAAATACCTGTAACCAAAATATGTATATTATATCACAGAAGCTAAGTTGTATAAAATCTTCATCTAATTAAATACTTTAGAGCATAAAAGGGAAATATTTAGCTTTGTCTCAAAATATAACTCCGGTAGCAGCACTATGCACAGGTTTTCTAAAACCCTGTTAAATAAAATTGAGCATTTTTTACTCCAGATGAGAAATAGTACCATTGCAATAAGTCACATACTTGACTTTTCTCATGATGTTAACCTTTCATAAAGGTACATGTTTGTTTTTCATAAATTGCTGCAAGCTTTGGGGCAGAATTTGTCTTGTACTGCCCATGTAATCTAGCAAATAGCATAAACTCGAACTCCTGGTTCACGTTCTTCTGTTCAGTTGGAAGATCAGGTGTTATTCACCACCTCCTGCTATTACTGCCTTTCTAATTTAAGTCAGATGTTTTAACTGTTGCTTGTACTATATATATTTTTTGGTTTACATTGAGTCTTTATCGGGTGCTGTTAGGTGGCAGATTCTGTAGGAAATACAAAACTCAGTGCTTTGTTCAAGGAACATTAAGAGGTAAAGAATAAATACTTGCAAAGTTAGATAAAATTGAGAGCATTCATACAGAAAGTGCCATAAGGATTTATCCAGAAGAGTACAGGAAAAAAAAAAAATCAGGCATTTTAAGAATAGGGACATGGGGAATGGATTGAGTGTTCGGGGAAGGCTTAAAGAGGAAACCCATAGAACTTGTTAAGGTTTTAATTTTTTTTAATGTTTTATTTATTTTTGAGAGAGAGAGAAAGAGAGCGCTAGTAGGGGAGGGGCAGAGAGAGAAGGAGACACAGAATCCGAAGCAGGCTCCAGGCTCTGAGCTGTCGGCACAGAGCTTGACTCGGGGCTCAAAGTCACCAACTGAGATCATGACTTGAGCCAAAATCGACTGAACCACCTGTGTTAAGGTTTTAAACATGGCTTAGGATTCAAGTAGCTGGAGAGTAATGGGAAAGAACACTTGAGTGTGAAGAATAGATAGCAGTTGAATGAAAGTAATTTTTCTGGTGTTTTTCAGTTGTCCAATATAGATGGTCACACTGATAGATCAAGGGCCCCCAGTGTCTTAGATATTTCAATGCCTGGGCTTCCAGGCGGGCTGGTCGTCCTTCCCTTAAAATAAGAGCTGCTGTTGTAGTGTTCTAGCTCTCATTTTCTTTGGCTTTTCTTCACTTTGTTTGGTGGCAAGCAGTGCTTTTCCCTTTTGTGTCTGTCGGTTAAAGCGTAGGACTTTTAAACTTCTTTTCCTCCTTCCCTTTTGGCCCTGAAGCAGTGAAATACAAGATGGCACCAAAAATAATTCGTGTGAATTTAGGTGTCTGTCAAGTCTACGAACTTTTACCCCTTTACTTGTTCTGTCTTCAAGAGGCTAGTTAAATTAGATGGGTAAGCTCATTGGACAGTCTTACAGCCTTGGAAAGAATAAAAGCAATTAAACATTAACATTTGATTTGTAAAATGCTTTCCTAGGCATATATACTTCATTCACCTACATAGTCGAAGGAACATAGACTCTTGGACTCGGGGAATTTAGAATGGTGGTTGAGGTATGTCTGTACACAACTTTATCGCATGGCAGAGTATGCACACTGTAAGAGAAGTGGAAATTCAGAAGTGGGAATAATCCTTTTTGGATCAGGACTAGGAAAAGATTCGTGGTGGAAGTGGTATTTCCCATGGTGTTGGGTAATGGATAGGATTTTAGTAGGTGACAGTGTAAGTCAGTAGGGTGTGGCTGATGCTATCTAGTTGAAGGTGGAGGCCCTTTCAGAACATTTTGTTGACTAAGGTTGATGGTAAAGAGACGGTTATTGAGGGCCATGAAGGATGGATGGCACTGACTTTCAAGTTTCTCTTGTAAAAAAAAAAAATGGATTTTTAAATTCTTTTTAAAGCAGTATTTCAGTTTTACGAAGACATGTCTTCTATGAATGTTGACAAATTTCAGAATAGACATTTCTTTGATTTTAAAATACTAAAACACAACATTGAATAATTTCCAGGTGTTTGATCTTTGTGACTGGGAAGTTTGAGTTGCCATCACATGAGATGGGATGTGCTGTCGAAGAAGCAGATTTGAGAGGGTGTGCCTATAAAAAGTTCTGTTTTGGATGGGCTACAGCTTCTTTTAACAGCTTTATTGTATTATAATTGTCATATAATAAGCTTCCTCCTATTTAAATACACGATTTGATGGCTTTAAATCCACATGTACCGCCTGTGAGACTTTTACCACCACCAGGATAGTGAACATATCCATTCCTCCCTCAAAAGTTTCCTTGTAGTTTTTTGTAGTTCTGCTTCTTGTTCGTTCCCACCTCCCCCCAATCCCTAGGTGACTGCTGGTCTGTTTTCTGTCAGTACACATTACTTTTTCTAGAATTTTGTATAAATGGAATCATTTTGTCTGGTTGGCGTTTTTTGTCTGGTTTGGACTCAGCACAGTCATTTTGAGGTTCATCCATGATGGTGGTACATGTCGGTAGTTCATTTCTTTTATTACTGAGTAGTCGTTGTGTAGATACATCACAAAAATTTACCATTCGCTTGTTGAAAAGACATTGAGTTCATTTTACAGTTTTGGTTGTTAGAAATAAAGTTGCCGTGAATATTAATGTACAGGTCTTTGCATGGTCATGTTTTTATTTGTTTTGGATGAAAACACCTAACAATGGCATGACTGGATCATATGGCAGGTGTATGCTTCCTTTTTTAAGAAACTGGTAAACTGTTTTCCAAAGTGGTTGTGTCAGTTTGCATTCCTACCAGCATTGTAGAGGGCCTTTCGGTTCGTTCCCCCACATCTTGCCATATTTGGTGTGGTCATTCTTTTATATATATATATATATATATATATATATATATATATATATATATATATGTGTGTGTGTGTGTGTGTGTGTGTGTGTGTGTGTGTGTGTATACACACACACATATATACATATGTATATATATGTATGTATTTTTATTTTTAGTTTTTTTATTTTAGTTTTTTTTAATTTCATTTTTTATTTTTTAAAATTTACATCCAAATTAGTTAGCATATAGTGAAACAATGATTTCAGGAGTCGGTGTGGTCATTCTTTTTAATTTTAGTCATTTTAATAGTTGTGTAGTGATATCTCACTCGTGTTTCCCAGTGATTAATGATGTTGAACACCTTTGCACATGCTTGTTTGCTCTGTATATGTTGTCTTTGGTGAAGTGTTTGTACAGATCTTTGTCTGACTTTTCTTCCTACTGTGGAGCTTTGAGAATTCTTCATCTATTTTGGATACAGGTCCTTTATCAGATAATGTGATTTACAAAGATTTTCTCATAGTCCATGGCTTACCTTTTCATTTTCTTAAAAAAATATCTTGGAAAACAGATACTTAAAATTTTTATGAAGTGTAATTTATGTCTTTAAAAATTTTTTAATGTTTATTTATTTTTGAGAGAGAGAAAGAGACAGAGCGTGAGCAGTGGAGGGGCAGAGAGAAAGAGAGAGACAGAGAAAGAACTGGAAGTGGGCTCCAGGCTCCAGGCTGTCAGCACAGAGCCCGACGCGGGGCTCCAACTCATGAACTGTGAGAACATGACCTGAGCCGAAGTCGGAGGCTTAACCGACTAAGCCACCCAAGCGCCCCTGAAATATAATTCATTGATTTGATCTTTTTATGGGTCATGCTTTGGAAAACACTTGCCTAATTGTCCCAAGATCTAAAAGGTTTTCTTTTTTTTCCCCCCTTACCTACAGATTTTATAGTTTTAGGTTTTACATTTAAGTCTGTGATCCATTTGGAGTTAACATTTGTTATGGTTCTGCAAGGGGTAGCTAAAAGATCACTTTTTTTTTTTTTTTTTTTTTGGGAAATGGATATCCAGTTATTCTAGAACCATGTGGCAAAAGGACTGTTCTCTCTCCACCTTTGTATCCTTGTTGAAAATCATTCGTGGGTCTCCATCTTTTCTGTTCTGTTAATCTGTTAGTGTATCTTGATGCCAATACTGTAGTTTTTATTACTATAGCCTAATAACATGTATTGACATCAGTGTTAGTCCTACAGTTTTCTTCTTTTTTAAAATTGTGACTACTCTGTGTTGATTGGGATTGTGTTGAATTATAGATAGTTTGGGGAAAAATTGACATCCTGACAGGATGGATTCTTCAGACTCATGCACGTGGTGTAACTCTCCCTCTGATTCGATTTTTCTTTAATTTCTCGAATTTTTCTAATTTTTAGTGTGCAGGTCTTTCAGTGACATTTTTGTCATATTTATACCTAAGTATTTCATATTTTTGATACTATAAGTGGTTTTTAATTTTTAGTTTCTGATTGTAGTTGCTGGTACATAGGAATACAACTGAGTTTTGTTATATTGATCTTGTTTTCTGCAACCTTGCTAAATCACTTAAAAAATGTTTTTTAAATATTTATTTTTAAGAGAGACAGAGCATGAGCAGGGAAGGGGCAGAGAGAAAGGGAGACACAGAATCTAAAATAGACTCGAGGGTCTGAGCTGTCCACACAGAGCCTGACGCAGGGCTCGAACTCACGAACAGTGAAAACGTGACCTGAGCGAAGTCCAGTGCTTAACTGACACAGCCACCCAGGCGCCCCAGCTTGCTGAATCACTTATCTTTAATAGCTGTTTGGTAGATGCCATGAGATTTTCTACATGATTCTGTTGTCTGTGATTAGAGACAGTTTGCTTCTCCCTTTCCGGTTTGATTACCTTGTATTTCTTTTCTTGCCTCTCTGCACTGGCTGGAACTTCCATGGAATGTAGAATACATAAAGAACATAGAATACAATGTTGAAGTGATTAAAGAGGCTTGTCTTTTTCCTTATCTTTACAGAGAAACATTCAGTCACCACCACTGAGTGTGGTGCTAGTCTTTGCCCTTTAACAGGTTGAGGAAGATACCTTCAAGTCCCGGTTTGCTAAAGGTCTTTTTTTTTTTTTTTTAATTGAGAATGGTTGTTGGGTTTTGTCACATTTTTTCCTGCATCTGTTGAGATTCACCAGTGTGGTTTTTTTTTTTTTTTAAGTTAATTTGGTGAATAACATTGATTTCTGAATGCTAAACTGTTTCTGAAATAATGGCCACTTGGTAATAATATATTGTCTCTTTTTAAATTTATTTTTATTTTTTGAGAGAGCACGGTGCTCATGCAGGTACAAGCAGGATAGGCAAAAGGAGAGGGAGAATCTTTTTTTTTTTTTTTTTAAATGTTGATTTATTTTTGAGAGAGCATGGACAAGGTAGGGGTGGAGGGGGGCGGGGGGGGCGGGGGGGCGGGAACAGAAGATCCCAAGTGAGCTCTGCACTGAGAGCAGTGTGCCCGATACAGGGCTCGAACTCATGAACCAGGAGATCATGACCTGAGCTGAAGTCGGACACTTAACTGACTGAGCCACCCAAATGCCCAGGAAAAGAGAGAATCTTAAGCTGGGGCTCGATCTCATGAGAGATCATGACCTGAGCTGAAATCAAGAGTGGGATGCTCAACTGACTGAGCCACCCAGATGCCCCATATTGTCCCCTGTTTTTACATTGTAGGATTCCGTTTACTATAATTTTGTTTAGTATTTTTGTATCTTCTGTTCATGGAAGTTCTTGGGGTTTCATTGACTTTTCTGTGTTTTTTGTTTTCTGTTTCATTGATTTCTACTCTGGATGTTCATTTTTTTTTTTTTTTTTTATTCTTTCACTTTGAATTTCATTTGGATTTTTTCTATTAAGGTAGAAAACAAGTCACTGATGTGGTATGTTTTGGTTTAAATGACACTGCTGTATATTTTCTATTTGTCCCATCTGTTCTTTATTCCCCACTTCCTCTTCTGCGTTCTCTGGATTAACTGAGTTATTTTTTATGTTTTGATTTTTTTTTTTTTTTAATGATTTGATGTTGGCTTACTTAACTCTTTGTTTTTTAATTTAGTGATTGCGTTTTATCTTATCATAGTCTACTTCCAAATAATACCACATCCCTTCACATGTAGTGTATTGACTTTACCATCGTGTGCTTTCATTTATCTTTTACTGGTTTTCAGCTGTTTTTAACTAGATTTTATTTGTACATATGTTACAAATGCCACACTACATTATTTTTAATGTTGTTTAATAGTTCTCTTTTAACGAGACTTAACTTACTAGAAAAACTGTTACACATTTGCCCCTGTAGATACCTTTCCCTGTGTTCTTCATTGTTTTGTTTAGCTCCTCTCTATATCTGAACTCTTTCCTTCGTCATAAGTGCTTCCTTTAACATATTTTGTAGTGCAGGCCTAGTAGGGACACATTCTTTCACCTTTTGTATATCTGAAGATGTTTTTATTTCTCTTTTGTTTTTGACAGATGTTTTCAGTGGGTCTAAAAATTCTAGGTGTTAACTTTTTTTCTTTCAGGAATTTAAAGGTGTTGCTCTGTTTGCTTGCATTGTTTCTTATAAGAATTCTTTCCTCATTTTCCTTCCTTTCTATATATATATGTTTCTTTCTTCCCTGCTGCTTTTAAGAGTTTCTTTTTATCGTCAGTTTTAAGCAGAGCAATTTGATTATGATGTACCTTGATGTAGCTTTCTTTGTTTCTGGATCTTGGGATTTGTTGAGTTTCTGGATCTGTATTTGTAATTTTTTTCAAAATTGGAATATTTTGGCTGTGAATTCATTTAGCATTTTTTTCTGCTTACCTTCTTTTATGAGGAAATTAAGTTACATACTCATTAGGGTATTTGAGGTTGTCCCAGAATTTGAGGAATGTCTTAAATTTATTTTAGTCCTTTTTTCTGTTTTGACAGCTATTTTAGGTGTGGAGCAGTCAGTTGAAATTCTGCAGTACTTTTTATTGCTGTGTCTTCAAGTTCACTAATCTTTTCTTCTGCAGTGTCTAATATATTAATCTCACCCAGTGTTTTTAATTTTACACATTGTGGTTTTCATTTGTACATGTTCAGTTTGTGTCTTTTAAAAAATATTTTCTGTGATTCCCCTTTATTTGAGTATGTGGAATTTGGTTATAATACTTGTTTGAATGTCTTTAGCTGCGAATTGTAAGAGCTGTGTTGATTCCAGATGAATTTTTTTCTCTCATTATGGGTTGCGTTTTCCTGGTGTTTTGCATGCCTGGTAATTTTGACTGTGTGCCAGACATTTGTGAATTCTAACTTTGTTGAGTGCTGAGTATTTTTACATTCTTACAGATTTTCTTGACCCTTTTTTCTGGGATAGGTTATTTGAAAATAATTCAGTCTTTTGAGTCACACTTCTGAGATTTTGTAGGTGAGACCAGCAAGTATTTAATCTAATTATTCCTCCCTCCTGTGAAGATACTACCCTGTGTAATTTATCTTGATGCTTCGCTTCCTAGCCTGGTGGTTGTGTTTATTGCCCAGCTTTTCAGGGTTTGCTGGCAATCTTTGGCATTCCTTGGCTTCTGCTGAGTTATCTGGATCCCTGCCTTCATCTTCACGTGAGGTACTTGCTCTGTGCATGCCTCTGTCCAAACGTCGTCTTCTTATAAGGGCACCCGTCATACTAGATTAAGGCCCACGCTAATGACCTCATCTTAACCAGTTATGTCTGCAGTGACCCTATTTCCAAGTAAGGTCACATTCTGAAGTACTTGGGGTTAGCACTTCAACATGTATTTTGAGGGGACACAGTTAAACCTGTAATTAACCCCCCTCCCCTGAACTACCACTTTTATGTTCTTAGAGTCTTTTGTTTTTCACTCCTCCTAGGCTGCCTGCTTTCCTTTCCTCTGCTTATCTTACTTAAAAAGACCCTACTAATTCTAATCAATCATATTTAGAGGCATTTTTATTGTGCCTTTTATTATAAGTATTTACATGGCTGTTTCTTGCACAGACTTGTAATTTTTTTTGAACAACTGGAGAGGACTCATTTTTGGAATTGTATTCCAGTTCTTTGCTCCCATCCCAGTACCGCCTGTAATATTTTATAACTAGTGGGTACTTGAACTGACTATATTAAGAAGTGTGTCTAAGCAGGCAAGTTGTAGGAGTGAAGCATTTTAAGAAACATTTAGGAAGAGTTGGAGGCTCAGGAATCTGGAGTTAGGGAACCAGTTAGGTGATCACAGCAGGTGCGACATGCATGAATTTATTATACAAGTACTCATTGAGCTTACTCAGTACAGAATCCTTTAGTAGGTGTTAGGTAGACCTGTTGAAAATATCAGATCTGCTTCCTGTCCTTAAGGAATTTACTTCCTGTGGAGAGTTATGAGATAGGAGAACAGAGAAGATGCGTACGAAGGAATTTCTTAAGGAACCCTAGACAGAACTTGAAGAAATGATTAGTCCTTCAGGGGATGGAATGAAGAAGAGTTAAAGAAGCATGATGTGACTCCTGGCCGGGTGGGAGAGTATTGTTAGTAGAAACGGGAAGTGTCAGGTAAAGGCATTCTCTTTCTGGGGCGGGGTGGTGGTGAAGGTGGATGAAATAAGGGACAACTCCTTGAGTTCACATTGCAGAAAATTCAGAAACGGATAGTGAATTGATGAATGTTGGCCTTGCTTTACCATGAAAGAGAGCGCGACGGATGATAGAATCAAGAGCGGGGCTTCCTGGGTAGGTGATGCACTGCCAGTGTTCACAGCAGGAGTGAAAGGGCTAGAGAACTGGCAGGTGATACTGGGAGGATCATTTCTGTCTTGCTGATGAGGAAACTGGGGCACAGAAAACTAAGAAAGGTACCGAAGGATGTAGGTAGTAAGTGACGGAGCTAGAATTCAAACGTGGGCAATAATCATGGTGCTTTCAGGTGGTCATCTAGGCTTGCCTCTGATATTTTTCTTTCAGGCTGCTCATTTAATGTGTTAAGTCTTTCATAAAGAAACTGTAATACTATCAGACAACTAGAATACCAGCCTCACTTGTCACTTACAGAAGAGGAATAAAAGTAAGAAATCCAAAGCAATTCTGTTGATTTCGACAACGTACAGAATGTACACCTGAAGATAATGGAACTATTTTTGATCAGTAACTAAGGAATAGATGTCAGTTGGTTTAAAATAATGAAATGGTGTGTGATAGAAACAACAAATATTTATTGAGCATTTATTGTGCCAAGAATTCGTCTTGGTTCTAGGTATATACTAGGAGATAAGACCTAGCCCTTGCTTTCGTGCAACTTCACATTCTAACGGATAGAGCTACACAGCAAACCGCTAAACAAGTAGACAGTAGGGGGAGGTGCAGTGTTTTGTGAGGAAGGTCAGGGGTGTTCTCTCCAAGGGAGTGCTTGACCTCTGGTTCATTTGACTTGTGTCAGATGAATACATTTGTCTGTGGGTTATTCCATTTTATAGTGACAATCACCGTCATGCATAAGATCTTGAAAATCTGCTCTTGTATCCTGAACCACTTACACTTTTTTCCCACTTGGAGTAGGGGAACGACAGTTGTGCGTACGAAAGCCCAGGCAGCGCCAGACGGGAAAGTAGTGATTTGTAATTGCTGTCCATTTTGTCACAAAGCCAAGGAAGAGGTGGGAATTTAGTGTCAATATTGGCAGTCTTTTTTTTTTTTTTAATTTTTTTTGATGTGTATTTATTTTTGAGAGAGAGAGAGACAGACGGAGTGTAAGTGGGGGAGGGGCAGAGAGAGAGGGAGACACAGAATCGGAAGCAGGCTCCAGGCTCCCAGCTGACAGCACAGATGTCCCACACGGAGTCCGAACTCGGGAACAGCAAGATCATGACCTGCGCCCAAGTCAGAAGCTCAACCGATTGAGCCACCCAGGCAACCCTCAGTATTGGCAGTCTTAACATTATTGTTCGTTTGGGGGTAAGGGCTTCTCTGCTTTTAAAACCTCGAGTAGATTTTGCTATCAGAAATGTCTTAGACATTAGGAAAAGAATGCAAAGATATGCAGGAAAATTTTGTTGCTGAAAATCCCTGCTAGTGACCCGTACGTAGTCTCCATATTTCTCAACAGTTAATGTGGAAGAACATTTTAGGACTGAAAGTTGGAAAAAGTTTTCCCGAGCACTTGTCCTCTCAATTCACTCATTTTGCATAAAATAGATTACACTGCACTGCCTCATTTTATTTATCTCAAGTATTGTAGGATCTCAAAAACAAAGGCATATTAACTTTTTTCTAAAATACATTGAATTATGTGTGTTAAAAATTATTTTCTTTTTAATGTTTATTTTTGAGAGAGAGAGAGAGAGCGCGCGTGCGCGCATGAGCAGGGGAGGGGCAGAGAGAGACGGAGACACAGAATCTGAAGCAGGCTCCAGGCTCTGAGCTGTCAGCACAGAGCCTGACGTGGGGCTCGAACTCATGAACAGTGAGATCATGACCTGAGCTGAAGTCAGATGCTTAACCGACTAGTCACTCAGGTGCCCCTGTTTATGCTTCTTAATACCATATTTGCTCAGTGCCTGTTGTATGCTGTAGGCACTGTGGCCACCCCTACTTCCTGCTCTTGAAGCATAGTGTCCAGGGTAGGTGGGAGGGGCTCCTGCCCTGCGGGTGTTCTGTCTGTAATTCTTGTGCATGATTTTGATGAGATTCACTGTTCTAGCAGTAGATACTAGTCTAGGTGACCATGCCTCCTTGTTAGCACTTGTCCTCCTTGTTCATGACAGCGATGGCTTAGGAGGGGAAGAGAGGGCACAGCTTTACGTGTGATAATCTCTCTAGTCTTCTAATAGCAGAAGTTAACTCTTGTATCCCCCTCCTCAATCTGTGTTTTGAGTCTCATGAGCTGAGTCAGGCAGTAATGGTTTTTGAGTGTTACATGTTCGTTCACCAAAGATTTGTCCGTGAATGAAGCAGCAGTTCCATCCTTAAGGACCTTGTATTATAGATGGGGTGAAAGATACGATAACACAAACACATGTTTTATTTACCTATCTAACTACAATATTTCCTATTACGTAACTATGTGTAATGTATAAATATATACACGTGTGTGTGTGTATGGGTGTGCGTGTGTGTATGAATGATAGTTTCAGGGGGCCTCATACTAACCGTACTGCTTCTGATGCCTCAAGATCCCAAATCCCGCCTGCTGCTCTTTTTGATAAATACACAGCCACGCTCACTGGTTTGGGTATTGTCTGTGGCTGCCTTTGTGCTACAAGGGCAGAGTTGATTAATTTCAACAGAGACTTTATGCTTCACGAAGTCTAAAATATTCACACTTTGGCTTTAAGAAAAAATTGACTGACCCCTGCTCAAGACCTTGACAGCCATTGTTCTTGAAGGTACGGTTCAGCTTCAAAGCTAGAAAATAAAGATTGATCTGAGTAGCCAGCAGTGATGACAGATGGTTGGAACTTTGGGAGTGAAGGGGTAGTTTCTGTCCACTGGGTTTGGGATGGATCGCTGTGGTAAATCAAGAGGTGGGGGGTGACTAATTTTGCTTTGAGGTGGGGAGTCTCTTATGTTTTCTGAGAGCATTTATTGTTGGTGTTTTCTAGTAAGTGTGAGTTGTGTATGGTGATTTAAAAGCTGCGCGTTAAAATGATAAAGTAATAAAAGCATGTATAAAGTAGATAATGAAAGCTGCTCTTGTTTCCCTAGGGTCCCACTTTTCAGAAGTATTAGTTATTAAGAGCTGTTAAGAGATGGATTTTTCTGTCTGTATTACCTTCTTCCAAATAATTCAAAAAAAATTTGTATTTCTGATCTTCACATTGTGACTTCTTCATTGACTTTGTTCCTCAAAATGCAAAGAATAATGATTGCACAGTTGAGTATTTGTTACTTGTTAATGTAAAATATTGCAGAAAGGATTTTAATAGAAACTTCTCTGTTGATGAGTAGACACTGTAGATTTTTAAAATTATCCCTTATACCAAATATTAATCATCGCTATTGTATTATTACTGGTTTGAGAGAGAGAGAGAGAGAGAGAGAGAGAGAGAGAGAGAGCGCGTGCACGCATGCGAACAGGGGAGAGAGGGGCAGAAGGAGAGAGAGAGAATTTTAAGGAGGTGCCACACTCAGCGTGGAGCCCGATGCAGGGCCTGATCTCATGACCCTGGGATCGTAACCTGAGCCGAAATCAGGAGTCAGACACTCAACCAGCTGAGCCACCCAGGTGTCCCATAATCATCACTATTTTAAATCTTACAAATCTGACTCAAAATTCTTGTTCTAATGGAGAGGCCCTGTAACCAGATCACCTGGGAAGTATTTGAAAAATATTGATGTCTGGTCCTCTTTCAGACCTAAGAAAGTCCAAATCTTTAGAGGTTAGGGTGTCTTCTGTATTTTTAAAACTCCCCAAGTAAGCTGTTGAGTACATAGCACTTTTTATACTATAACTGTTTTCATTATGAAAACTTATAGAAAATAAGAACATGCTTCTAGAATAGGTCATGATTTCTTCTGGAAAAACAAATTGTATACTGAGATTTTTTGAATTCAGATACTGAAAACAGATATATATCAGTAACAGGGGTTAATTTGGTTTGAAGGCTCATGTCAGTCTTTCTGTCTCACCCTCTGCTTTTTTACCTGTTCTCTAAGAAAAAGTCTACCCTCTCAAAATCAAAAACAAATTTCTTAACTTTGGGGAGGTAACTTTGTATTAGTGCAGACCCTTACTAATTGTAAGTGGCATAAGTGTGATCAATGTTTTCAAACTTGGAAACAACATTTAAGTATATACTAGCCTTTCTAGGTAGATATTAATATCTGTATTCATTTTGGTAGGCTACCAGATGTAATAAAAATACCCAACATATCAGTGGTTTAAATCTGTACATTTATTTCTTACTCATGTAACAGCCCACTGACTTCTACCCCAGGGGAAAATTGTCCTGCTCTCTACAGTTATTCAGGGATGGTGGTGATTTTTCATATGTTCTATACATAGAGTATCCACAGGTCATCACCCTGGGTTTTAGCTTCCAGTTACTGGGTTGGGAAAAAGCATGTGTACAGGGGAGATTTTTATGGGTGAGGCCTGGTTGCACCACACATCACATGTTGATCTTCCATTGGCTGGATCTTAGTCACAGGGCCATGTTAGCTGCAGGGGAGGCTAGCTGCAGGGAAGCTGAATGAGGCGAGTTGCATCAGTCAGGAAAAAGAAATGCCTTTGGTTATTGATGAGCAATCTAGTCCATATGGCAAGTGACTAAACATAGTTAGACACTGATTTATGCTATGTAGTTACTACTGTCATTGTTCCTTTGCTCATTCTCCCGTGTTTCTGCTAAATAACATCCCCTCTGCCCCGCCCACCATGATCTTTTTCTGGGGGTGGGGGTGATGGTTCATTGTTCATTTATATGTGATAGTCAAGGTTTTTGGATGCAGACAGCAGAAATTGATGCTCAGTTAAACTTGGGTAGAAGAATGTGAATTTCATGGAGGGCTATACGTTTGCCCCAGAATTGATTAGAAAGCTGGAGCCTATGCTAGAAAAAGACGTAGGAACCAAAGAGCCAGGCAGCAGAGGACACAGCCAGGGTTGAGCCAGAGGCCCGTCTGGTGGGGGTGCCATTCCCGGCACTTTGCAGTGAGTATCTGTGTGATTATGCTCTCAGTGTCCCTGCATCTTGCAGGAGTGACCCCTCAAGTTTCTAAACTCTGACTGAACAGGAACATTGGACTGTTCAAGCTCTGGTTACCAGCAAGCCCTGGTTACCAAGGAGTAAGAAGAGTGAATTTTTGTTGCCGTTTGGCTTTTGTAGTCGGTGGTGTAGTTTTGTTTTGTTTCGTTTTTTCTTTCATGATACCCGCAAACTGTGGTGAGTGCCCAGATTATGCATGACCAAGGAATGACGAACACTTGAGGAAACTTTCCATCAGGAGATACGGTCCCATGTTATGGTATATGATAGGAGACTGTGTTCCAGTCTGGACTTGGCCACTGACCTTTTTGGACAAGTCCCTAAACCTCTCTGGGTAGCAGGTGCCTCTTCTGTATGTAAATTGCGACGGGGAAGTCGATAACTCATAGGATCTATTCATCCACTCGTTAAGTAAACATGTATTGGGTGCCTTTATGTGCTGGCCTGGTAGAGATGAGTGAGATATCCCAGCCTTCCCATAGTTCAGTGGGTGAGCAGAGAAATCATTTGCGTAGAGCTTGGGTGAGGTGCTCTCAGTAGTCCAGCCCAGGGCGGTAGGGCACCCATGAGGAGTGCCTCTTCCAGACGAGGGGGTGAGAGTGTCGTGGGCAGGGGATGCAGAGGCCGTCGTCGGCTTCACGCACGCACTCGTTTATCGTGTGGCCGCGTGAAGCCTTTGCATTGCTGTCGTTAGGGGAGTGCGCAGTTGAGACCAGACCTTCCCTCTGGGTTCTGATTGTGAGGTGGTGCCGTTTCTGGGCACAGAGCACCCTTGCTGTGGAAACGGCAGAAGACTCGGGGAAGAATGGAGCCGGGGAGCAGTTCGCTCTAAGCTTCTGGGAAGATTCCTTAGGGAAGCTGACATTCGATCTGGGTCTTGAAGCGTGAGTTCAGGATTTCTAGGAGCAGAAAAGAGGAGGACCTCTTGACAGGGAGCAGCGTCAGTGCAGCCGAGAGAACAGATGAGAGAAAGGCGGTCCGTGAGACAAGAAGTGTAAACGCTTCAACCTGGAAGCTCTGGGGTTTGAAAGTGTTGGGGGTTTTGAAACTTTCTGAGGAAACGAAGGTGACAGCATTGGGGAGAATTCAGGCGCGGAGACCAGAGAAGGAGCAGTTACTGGAGACACCCCTGTCTTCAAATTCTTCTGAGAAGTAGTTGACCGAACGCGGAAGCGAGCAGATAGCTTTGTGGGGACGTTTCTGAGTCTGGAGCCACAGAACGTAGTGTGATTGCGTGTGTGCGGGCGGGCGCGTAGGGAGGCGGAAGTGAGAGAGTGACCAAGGCAGAGGTTTCTAGCCTGTGTGGATGGATGGGAGGCGCCGCTGGCAGATAGAAGCGGGTCGTGCTTGGCCCTCGTGCCTGTTCCCCAGCCGTGGTGGGCGCGGCTGACGGAGCGAGCGTGCCTTCCACCTGAAGCTCAGCTTAGCCTTGGAGCCGTGGAGCCTTGGAATCTGTGATCGGGCGTGTTCCAGACGGCCACTGGCGGTCTGCGGAGGTCGTACTGGACAGGAAGCCTGGCTGCCTTCTCTGTTGTAAGGGATGGAGGGGGAGAGGCCTGTGCTGCTGTGTGGTCCCCTCCCCCCTCCACTTTCTCTGTCTCGGTTTTACTGCCTTCAGAACACCGTTTTCTGAAATGCTCACGTTCACTCGTTTGTTGTTTGAGGGTTCCGCCCATCACTGGCAATAAAATACCAGCTCTCGGAGGCTGGAGACTTGGCTCATCTTCATATTATGTCCTTAATGCCACAGACTTTGTCTAGAACTGTACTGTGGGCGGCTCACTCAGTTGGGCAGCCGGCTCTTGATTTCAGCTCAGGTCATGATCTCGTGGTTTGTGGGATTGGGCCCTGCGTTGGGCTCTGTGCTGACAGCACAGAGCCTGCCTGGGATATTCTCTCTCCCTCTCCCTCTCCCTCTCCCTCTCCCTCTCCCTCTCCCTCTCCCTCTCCCTCTCCCTCTCCCTCTCCCTCCCCCTCCCCCTCCCCCTCCCCCTCCCCCTCCCCCTCCCCCCTCCCCCTCCCCCTCCCTCCCTCCCTGTGCCCTTCCTCCACATGCATGAACTCTGTCTCTTTGTGCGTGTCTCTTTCTCTCTCTTTTAAATAAGTATTAAAAAAAAAGTTTCTAGGAGTCACAGTTTAAAAAACAGCAAATACAGTACCATTAACCTTAGTAATATATTTTATTTCACCCAATATATTTAAAATACAGTATCTCAAAATTAAAAGTTATTTATAAGATGTTTTACATTCTGTGTGTGTGTGTTTGTGTGTGTGTATGTGTGTGTTGTACCAAGTCCTTGAAATCCTGTGTGTGTTTTACATTTGCAACACATCTCAATTCCTACTAGTCTCATTTCAAGTGCTCCATTGGCTACGGTATTGGACAGCTCAGGCCTAGAGCATAGCAGGGGCTCAGTAAATACTTGTTGAATGAATGAGTGAGTAAATGAATTAGAAGAAGATACATTGGTTGTTAAAGGAGCATGTAGATTCGAGGAAGGGTTTTATTTTTATAGTGAGGACATAGGGCATGTTTCTGTGTTTGATAGAACCGGGGAGAGAGAGGTGGAAGGTAACAGGAGACTGAGGGGTTAATTGCTGGAGGACGCTTATGAGGAGGCGGTGGGGAGTGGATTCTGCAGCCCCGGTAGTGGAGGAGAGTTGTCTTGCTGTCTCCTCTCCTTTGAAGAGGCATGTTCTTTGATTCCATTTTAAGAGGCCCAAATCCAGTTCGTTTAGCATAGAGTTTATTCATTTCGAGGAAGAGAGAGCCAAGAGGGTGCACGAGCAGGGGAGGGAAAGACGGGAGAGAGAGACTCTCAGGCAGGTTGCGTGCTGTCAGTGTGGAGCCCAGTGGGCTCGACCCCACAAACCCAACGGTGAGATCATGACCTGAATTGAAATCAAGAGTCAAGACACTTAACCGACTGAGCTACCCAGGCGCCCCTAGCATAAACTGATTGGATTGTGTTATAACTACTCCTTTCCCTCATTTTAGGTAGTAGAGAGTGGAGGGTTATTTTAAAAGCCTCAAAAGTGGTTTCTCTAGCGACTTAAAAACAGAAAAGACCGAATCATTATATCGTGTACCAAAAACTGATGTATGTCATTTATGCCTCAGCTAGAAAAACATTTGTAAAAGAAAGGAAAACATCTTTTTAGGTGGAAGGTAGGAAGAAGTGTTACTGGCACGTATCACCATTTTTACGTTGGTGTCATTCAGCTATGAGAAGAAGTATTTTCTGTGTTAAAAATTAACCAAATCTGATTTTCAGCATTGTGATGATACTTGGCATTATAAAATTATGTACTGTTACATGTTGGAATATAGAGCCGTTATTATTTCCCCCACATTATCCCTCAGCCCTTACGTACGTTGGGTTCTTAAACAGCATTTTACATAGTGTCTCGTGTTACGGGGCGTACTGTTCATGGGAGGTAAAGTTCTGTGTGAGGGGGAGACGTAGGCATGGGAGCACCTCTGTAGTAGTTTTGGATGCTCGTGGAGGTCACTGGATGTAACGAATCTGAACAAAGCGAGGCAGAGAAACAACACCAGTTTTTGAGGTTACGGCTTCACGGTGTCAGGCGTTGATGTTGTAAACAAAGCTTTTAAGGATCATCTTTAAAAGTATTGTAATAAATAGAAATTATGAACATATCCGTAGGATTAATAGAAAACATCAACGGTTCTAATATTAAAATGTTTAAGTCATTGGCACAATGTCCCTGTGTGGTATCGTGCAGGGAGTCAAAAAGTGTGGTGTCCAAAACAACTTAAGAGGTAAGATTAGATGACTTTATTTTTACTATTTTTTTAAAGTTTATTTTTATTTATTTTGAGAGAGAGCATGAGCAGAGAGGGGCAGAGAGACGGCAGAGGGGAGAGAGAGAATCCCAAGCAGGCTCTGCACTGGCAGCATGGAGCCCGATGTGGGACTCGAACTCAAGAACCATGAGACCGTGACCTGAGCTGAAGTCAAGTTGGACACTCAACCGACTGAGCCACCCAGGCGCCCCAAACCTAGAGGACTTGATGGAAATCCAGTGACCACAAAGTCACTGGTATTGATGGTGGAGGTAGGCTCCTGACTGCGCGGAGTTGGGCGCCTCTCCCGTGTGTATAGATAGATACATAGTGCTCATCTCACTGGGAAGCGCGACATCTTCGTACACTCCCGACGGTGGTCTGCTCAGGCATGTCGCGTGATGTCGGCACTGGAAGCGACTGTGGACATGGTCATTCAGGGGCGTTCAACCTCTTTTTTCTGCCCAGGCATCTAGAGCAGGTTGGGTTACTCAGTCAGAAACAGAGGCTCCCCAGGACAGTGCTCTGGAGACAGGAGAGGAGAGTGATGTATGTACTTTGGAACCGCCCCAGATGAAGAGTGATGATATTCCCGCGGAGAGGGGCGGAGAGGGGCTGTTTGGACACGGGGCATCCCACCACGGTCATGTAGCTGCTACACGGGCTGCTCCCAGGGCCAGTTTTCTTTTTCTTGGCTCTACCTTTTTCGTTCTCCTTTCATGCTTTTGTACTTTTTCCTCTTTCTTTTTCTTTTTTTTTTTAAGTTTATTTTGAGAGAGAGAGAGAGAGAGAGAGACAGTGCAAGTGGGGGAGGGGCAGAGAGGGCGAGAGAGTCTCAAGCAGGCCCCGTGCTGTCGGCACAGGGCCCGCTCAGACTCACGAGTCATGAGACCGTGACCTGAGCCAAAATCAGATGCGTAACCAATTGAGCCACCTGGGCGCCCCACTCTCCTTTCTCTTTTCAACAAAGTTTTTTAACTATCACATGCCTCATAAAGTGCGAAATACGAGGAGTCAGTCTTTAAAGTTCAGATCATAATACGTTTAAGGAACTATCGTCATTCAGCTTAGTACCCTTGCCTGCCTTTCTGAGCGTCATCGCTGGTTTCCCAGTCACCTAGGCTCAAAACCTCTGAGTCATTTTTGCATCTGGCTTGTCTCCTCTCTTCCATATTTAGACGAGCACTCAGGTCCTGTCACCTCTACCTCCGAGGGTCTGTTCATATGTCTCCTTCCTTTTCTATCATTACCCTCCCTCCTGAAGGCTCCCACAGTCCTGTGCTTGAACTGTTGAAATAAGTCCCTGATTGATCTCTGCTTGTGGGCTCTCCCTGTTCTAGCCCCTATTACACACCAGTTCCGTTATGATCAGCTTAAATAATAGAACAGTTACTGAGTACTTAAATGTGCCAGATACCACTTTAAACATTAGCTCTTTAATTTTCATAATAATCTTAAGGTGCAAGTACTATTATTAACTCATTCTGCAGATAGAAAAGGGATGCGCAGATTTTATTAACTTACCCAAAGTCACACAGTAGCTAGGCAGTAAGTGGCAAAATTGAATCTCGGCACTCTAGAATGTGAATGGCTAGAACCAAAGCCACAGCTGGAGTTGTGTCGCTCCTGGCACACCTTCCCTGGCACTCTCTTAACAGGTTTCACACAGTCTGAATTCCTTAGCTTGGCGAGAAGACTCTTGGGCCCGGCTTGCCCTTCTGTCCTTAACCTGCTCCTTTGTCTGTATTCTCCAAGCCAAAGTCGAGGCGACATTTGAACTCCTTGCAAGACAAGTGAGAGTGGATGGGGCAAAGTGATTGAGGCACTCAGGTTGGAAGTAGAGGAGGAGGGGGGTGTGCTTGAGAGAGTGTGGCGGTGCCTCCGAGGGAGGGAGTGTGTCATAAGATTAGTCTGCGAAGGGAGGTTGGCGCCCGAGTGTGGCCCGCTCCCTAGTCTTGCCTTCTCCCACAGGACATTTGCATGGGCTCTTTACAAAACTAGAGACACTAGAGAACTGGCCTTTCTGTTTTGTGAAACTTGATGTGAAGTCTACTCGTTTTCTCTAGACTCCTGTGTAATTTCCTCTCTCTTCTGCCACAGCCACCCACCGGTCCGTTTTCACTTGAATTCAAGCAGGGTGTGTTTGGGAAGGGGCACGCAGGCTGGGTGCCGCTTCCTGGCCCCTGGTTTCCTCGCCGGTTCAGTTTTTCTTCGCTCCTTTGCAGGGTTTCGGCAGTCTCACTTTTTAGGAGGGGTTTCCATGTCTCTTGAGCACTCTTCCGCTCACTCCTGGCTTTGGGGCCTGGCTCAGGGTGGCGACGAGAGTGTTCTCTGGAGACGGCGGTCAGTCTGGCTTTCTTAATGTGTGAACCTGGGAACTTGGGGCCCCTCTCCAGCTGCTTGACTGGAGCTTCTCTCCGTGTAAAATGCAACGAGTACCATAATGATGCCACCTCGTTTATAGAGCTGCTGGGGGTACCAAGGCACACTGGAACGGTATTTGGCACGGACTGAAAGTCCAGTGAATAGCACTAATTTCACTTTCATTACATTTCAAAAATTCTGACTACTTAAGAGTATTCCAGTAAAGGGTCATGGACACTTGTTTTATCCATATAGTTATTATTCAGGGTGCTCTAAAAAAAATTTGCCTGTTGGAGAGGTAAAAATGAAGTCTCCTTGTTACTTATTATTGATTGACTTTTTGACTTCGGGTTACTTTTCTCATATACTTATTATTCGTTTGTGAGAATTGCATCTTTTGTCCTTTCTGAAGGGAGGGGCATATCTCGGTGTTAATTGTATTATTAGAGAATATATTAAGGGTACTGTAGAATACTTTGGACAGTAACGGGTTCTGTACTGTTTCCATCTGGCATAGAACTCAGGTACAAGTTTTAAGCACTTTGGCACAGCAGACTTGGAAGGAGGAAAACTAACGATGAGCCCTAAAATGATGTATTTATTTGCCACATAAATATATTTTTAATGAAGGGTTACCTTTTTTTATGTTATTAAATTTTATAACTTCTATCGAACGGTTATAGCAGTTTGCTCAATGCCTAACTTTTAAAGTGTCTTTGGTCAGATGAATATCTTGCCTTTTGGCCATTTTGTAATGGAAAATCCCGTAAATATACAGTGTTTTAATTGGAATCACAAAGCCAAACGATTGCCTCATCGGGTAATTTTAAGTATTATGCTGCAATTCAATATAGGTACCCAAGTACTTAACTAGATTTAAAAATATCTTGTATGTTACAGCTGTTTAGCCAGAACTAAAAAAGAGTGAGGGGTGTGTGTATGGTTCTCTTTTCTGCTTGGGATAGGAGAGAGAGAGGGAAAGTTTTTTTTTAATGTGTTGGGTTGAGTTTTTGTGGTTTGGGTCGTTCCCCCCCCCCCCCCCCCCCCAGCTGCTGTTGCTGTGCCTGCTTGTGGTATAAAGATCAGGGAAAGTTTGAGGCAGCTTTCTTTCCAAAGAAACCTTCTGTGCCTGAAACTTAGTAGCATCTTTAGACGTTTCTTAAAATGCCGTGGTTGTGGCATAGTCGAAGGTGATGGGCGGCCTGTGGTAGGTGACGTTCCTGCCTATTTCTATCTGCCTCTTTCCGTGTTTGGGCACAGCAGCTCCTCCTCGAGGGCAAGGCAGCTAAGCAGGCTGTGTTCAGCTTTTTAATGGCTTCATACTATTTCAGCTTTTAGATGCATTGTAATATATAGTTTCTCTTCTTTCTGTACTTCCAGGTTTTTGGAAGGCAACTTCAGTGTGCCTTATGTAGGCCTTGACAAAGTTATGGTCAGGAGATCTGAAGAAAACTGGAACAGGGTGGGAGAGGGCCCATCTCTGGGTAATTCAAGTTTCATATGTATGTGTGTGCACATGGGTGTATACATAACATTCTAACATTTTTCTAGATAAATAGCATTTTACTGTGTTTCTGTATAGATTTTTTTTGAAAAAAAGAAACAGATTTTAACCACCGTTCTTTAAAGTGCCTCTTTTAAGCTCTAAACAGACTGTTGAGCAGCCTTTTCTTTCTCTGGCAACAGTCTGTAACATTTCACATCCATGGCATCGTACAAGGGAAGGCCTCTGTGCTTTGGATTTACGTGATTGGACTAGATGACGAATCCTATTTCATGTATGAGGAAAGGGACCTGTTTGTTGCCATGCTGCACTTGATGCTTGTGCTAAGGCAGGCGAGCGGAGGGCTTAAATTCTAGTCCAGCGTATGTCAGGATCGCAAGATGAATGTTCCGGATGGATTCCTCATTTTTTTCTGTGTTCTAAATGAATGTGCTATTTGCATGCTATAGAGGAATCTGTAGGGATGTAGAAAGCAGGGCCCGGGACCAGAAGGTTTGACAAAAGTGATTATGAACAGCTTGGAACCTGCACTTACCTGTCTGGATTGTTCCAGTGTTCCCCCTTAGCTGTCCCACAGATGACTGACCTGGGAGAAGTGAGGGAAAACCCTTTCTTCTGACTGCAAGTAGGGAGTGGCCTTTGTCGAATGCACTTGTCATGCTCTTGCCAGTCTGGCTGCCCTTTTGCTGTTTGGCATGCCGGCGACCGCTGCGATAACCTGGCGTAGGTGACTGGAGTCGCCAAACCACAAGTAAGGGTCCCTGAGCTGGTGGGGCCTGTATGAGAGACCGCTCTGAGACTTAGACCAATCGTGCTGAGCTGGGGAGGGTCCCTGGTGTCATTCCTCTCACTGGAAGCCACGCCAGAATCTCAGGGTCAGCCGCACCGTGTGGTCGGAGCCATAGTTTCTCAGCTTGCTTGGAAGAATTCGTTCTTTGAATATGACTAATAAATTTGTCGATATGAATGACATCATCTTTGTAAAACACTAGGAGTGTTTATGGAAGTTGAACTTCCTGAAGGCCCGAGTGGCTGCGGTGAGAGGGTGCCTCCTCCCGTTAAAGAAGAGGCTGGCTTTTGGACCTGCCGTCTAGTCGGGACCTCGGTCACCTGCCCATTTTCTCTGATGTTCGTCTGGAAGCTTGGTGGAGCTAGTGTCACAGCTTGTGTAGATCTTCTAGATCTTTTATTTATTTGTTTGTTTATTTTTTTTAAACATTTATTTGTTTTTGAGAGACAGAAACAGAGTGTGAGCAGGGGTGGGGCAGAGAAAGAGGGGGACATGGGATCTGAAACAGGCGGGATCTGAAACAGGCTCCAGGTTTGGAGCTGTCAGCACAGAGCCTGACGGGGGGCTTGAACTCATGAACTGCAAGATCATGACCTGAGCTGAAGTCAGACAATTAACTGACTGAGCCACCCAGGTGCCCTGATCTTCTAGATCTTCTCAACAGTGGTTGTGGATGTTTTTCTTAGCGGCTTGGTCTCAGGTTACCCTGATTGGTTACCCGTCGAATTAATGATATTTTATTTTATTTTATATTATATTTTATTTTAATTTTATTTATTTTATACATATATTTTTTAAATGTTTATTTTTGAGGGAGAGAGAGAAACAGAGCATGAGCAGGGGAGGGGCAGAGAGAGAGGGAGACACAGAATCGGAAACAGGCTGCAGGCTCCGAGCTGTCAGCACAGAGCCAGACGTGGGGCTGGAACCCACGAACCGTGAGATCGTGACCGGAGCCAAAGTCAGACACTCAACCGACTGAGCCACCCAGGCGCCCCTGATGATGTTATTTTAATCCTCGGCTGGAAAGAAACTCCCGTAATTCAGGTCTTGTGTATGTGACCAACACACGGGTTTGGTGTGATGGCACTGATATTTCCTGAAAAGTCTGCCTCAGCGGGTCCTGGCTCATTAGCTCTTCCCTTGTGCTGTTACCTGGATTCTGCTAGTCCAGGAGGCATCTTTTTCTGCCCCTCTGCAAGGCTGTCCAGTGAAACATCTAAAATTAAACTTCGGTTAGAAACAAATTCACTTTTTATGTTCTCCCAAAGGATTGGGGTGTGTGTGTGGGGGGGGGTAGTTACAGTATTTGTAAATTTAAGACAATTATAAGGCAGCAAGGATCATGTGACTGCAGTCATGAAGATAAACTTTTTTACGGCATTTGCCTCAACAGGATGTTTGTGAACACTTTGTACAAGCGACCGTTACTTCAGTTGTTGTGTTAAATACGTTGCTTTCTTTCACATATGTTTTTTCTGGTAAAGTATCTTTTTTCAGTTTTCAAAAGTTTTGTCACAGTTATTTAAAATCATGTATCAGGTAGTCGTACCTAAAATTCTGCAACTTCTATGTTTAATATATTGCAGCGTATTAATAACCTTCCATCTTGTTCTGGGATTTCTAAATCTAGTGGCAGATACACTTTACAAACGGCGGGTGCACATTTATGTTTATGACTGTCTGTGCTCTTTATGTTCAACTGCTCATTTAGTCACTTGGGCAGCACTTCCTTCTGGAGCTTCTTCTGTGTGCTGAGCACTGTTGTAAGTCCCGGAGATTCAACAGTGAACAAAGCTGGACGAAGGGGGATGTCCTGGTGGGGTTTACGTCTCAGTCCCGTTGCACTAGGAGGTAGACCTTGGGCTTCCGATCACACCACCGGCCACCAACCAGCCACCAGGCTGAGTTACATAGTCACAGATCTTTATTTTCTCCAAGAGGTTGGACTTGATTTCTTAAGAGGTTAATCTCACCTGTTACAGTGTCTCTAGACATAAACTTATCTTTGTCTACCTGTTTTTTGTTTCAAGACCCCTCCCCCACCTTATTTCTAGAAATTAAAGGATCAAAGGTTACTTAACACCTTGTTTCTGACAAAGTGGGGAAAACTTTTATTTAAATGGGCTGATTACTGATGAAACATTTTTATATTCTGGGTACTGTAAGAAAAAAAATATTGCTTTCTCTACCTGGAATTTTCATGATTACTGATAACCCATAAAATACCAGGAGGTATTATTATCTGCTTCTTTATTTTTACCACTTAAAAATGTTTTATAATTTTAGAATATTGGGGGCCATATAAATATAAACATATTACATGTTATACCTTGTATGGTGTAATAATTTATGGAATCCAGCAGCTATATTTTGGGTGGCTATTTTCATCTTTTTTGTGTGTGTTCCAGATGCTATTCCTAAAAATAAGTTCTTGACTTCTTATTTCTGCTGCAAGAATGTAATTTGCCTTCTGTAATTGAAAGGGTTAAGACCCGTTTAGTGTAGAGTTAAGTAAGAATTTGTGTGTTCCAGTTGTCTGTTTGTCCATCTGGTCCGTCTTAGTGGTTGCTTGCGAGCTTAGCACGTGCACCCTTAACTTACACGGTGGTGTATTTGCCTTTTATCTGTCCTATACCTGGTGCTGTGGTTGTCATCTGCATGACTTTTGTAAATGATGTAAACTCTACAGTTTGTTGTTATTTTTGCTGTAAACAATGAGTTCTCTCTTAACACTACCGACAAGAAATATCTTTACTATTTGTCTACGTATCTGCCATTTCTGTTGGTCTTTATTCCTTAGTGTGGATCTCCGTTTCTGTCTGGTGTCATTTTCCTTCTGTGAACTGTGGACATTTTTGGAGTGCCAAGTCTGCTACTGAAGACTTTTTTTATTTTCATTTGTCTGTGGAAGAGTTTTGCCCGCCTTTTGAAGGCTTGTTTTGGTGGATACAGAATTGTAGGTTAAAGGTTTTTTTCTTTTATCATTTTAATTAAAAAATTTTTTTTACTGTATATTTCTGAGAGAGAGAGAGAGAGAGAGATCGAGATCGTGAACTGGGAAGGGGCAGAGAGAGAGAGAGAGAGAGAGAGAGAGAGACTGCAAGCAGGGGAAGGGCACAGAGAGAGGGAGACACAGAATTGGAAGCAGGCTCCAGGCTCTGAGCTGTCAGCACAGGGCCCTGTGCAGGGCTTGAACTCAATAACGGTGAGATCATGACCTGACCCGAAGTCCAGCGCTTAACTGACTGAGCCACCCAGGTGCCCCTTCTTTTATCATTTTAAGATGTTGCTTTGTTTTTTTTTTTTCTGGTGTGCATGGTTTCTGATGAGAAGTCAGTGGTTCTGTATGTGAATGTGTATTTTCCCCCCATTCTGACTGCTTTTATGGTTTTTTCTTCATCAGTGCTTTTAACAATTGAGTGCCTTTGTGTGGGTGTGCGCACATGCTTTTTTTTTTTTTTTTAAGAGAGAGGGTGCTCACACATGTGAGCAGGGTGAGGGGAAGAGAGAGAGACAGAGACAGAGACTCCCAAGCAGGCTCCGTGCTCAGTGCAGAACCTGACCCAGGGCTTGATCCCACGACTATGGGATCATGACTTGAGCCGAAATCAAGAGTCAGGCACTCAACTGACTGAGCCACTCAGATGCTCCTATGTATTTTTATACTGCTTGGGTTGATTGATTTTGGATCTGTGGGTTGATACTTTTCATTGAATTTGGGAAAATTTTCAACTGTTATTTCTTCATAAATTTTCATTCCCCAATTTTTCTCTCCTTTTAATACTTCCTCTAGATAGGAATGTTTGCTTGATTTTGTTGTGAAGGTTTTAGATGCTTGTCTCATTTATTATTATTTTTTCCATTGTATTTTATACTTGTTTTCAGTTAGGTTAATTTCTGTTGCATCGTTTTTACATTCACTGATCTTCTGCAGTGTTTAATCTGCTGTTTGATCCATCCAGTGAATTTTTCATAGTTTTTCATTCTGTAAGTAATCTGTGCACCCAGCGTAGGGCTTGAACTCATGACATTGAGATCAAAAGTTGCACAGTCTACCAACTGAGCCAACCAGGCATCCCCATTTCAAATATTATTTATTTCTAGAATTACCATTTGATTCCTTTTTATAGTTTTCTCTTTATTCAGTTTTGCTGTTTGGGGGCACTTGGCTGGCTCAGAGGAGCGTGCAGCTATTGATCTCTGGGTCGTGAGTTGGAGCCCCGTCTTGGGTGTAGAGATTGTTTAAATAAATAAACTTAGAAGATTTGCTGTTTTTTCTTATTTTGTCTACATTTTCCTTCTATTTTGAAGCCTTTGTATGCCTGTTTTTTCCTCTGCCAATTTCATTATTTCTGTCATTTCTGGATCTATAGGTGGATTTGTTTTCCTCCTGAAGCAGGCCTCCTTTTTCTGCTTCTTTGTGTGCCTAGTGATTTTAATTTTTTTAAGTAGGTTCCATGCCCAACATGGGGTTTGAACTCACAACTCAGATTAAGAGTCGCATGCTCTACTGACTGAGCCAGCCAGACGCCCTCTATCAAGTGATTTTTGATTGGATACAGGCATTAGAAATACTAGGTAGTTGAGCTTCTGGGTTTTGTTGTCCTTAGAAAGGTGTTGAATTTTGCCCTGGCAGGCTGCACACTGTCTTGATTCTTGAAGGTATGTTTCAGTGTCTGTTGGGACAGGCAGAAGGCAGCCAGGATGGCTCTACTGCTGAAGCTTGGATGTTTTTTGTGGGGGAAGTCTGCTTTGAATGTCCGTGGTGTTTTTGGGTTTCTCCACCCTAGCCGATTGGAGCACTTACGTTTCCTGGTGCTGTGCGAGTTCTAATAGCTGTTCAGCTCCTAGCTCCTGGCGCATGCTTTTTGCCTCGCCTCCCGCAGGGGCCTGTACCCAGCACTTGAGCAGCTTAGTATTTGGCCAAAGAATCAAGGGGATTTCTAGGTGTAGGGTAATGGAGCTCCTTCTGTGCAGAGCTCCCTCCTTTCTGTGGCCTGCCTTACCAGTTCCAGCCTGGACCTCCCATCTCCATCCTCCCCACTCAGCAAGACCCCTCTGTTGTGTTTGGGCCCCCTCTCCCCACACTGGACTGTGGAAATTGTCTCCAGATAGAAAGCCAGAGTGATTGTGGGGCCCCCCAGGTTTGTTTCATTTTTCTCAGGGATCACAGATCTGCACGGCCTGTCGTCTTGGGTCTGAAAACAGTGCTTTTGTGCAGCTGCCCAGTTTTGCTCATGGTGCGTGAGGTAGGTCAGTTACGAGGCATTGATGTGATAGGCTTTTAAAAGTACGTGTTTTTATCCCTATCCCACAGTTATTCTTCACAATTGAATTAAAGTTTCAGACTGAAAAATTTCAACATTTATTTGGATCTTACATGAGCAAATTCGTTGTGTTTGTAGACAACTGAATATGCTATTTTGGCTTGTAGGTTAAAGCAAGTGTGTGTGTGTGTGTGTGTGTGTACACGTTATGTATGTACACTCATTTTGTCATGACATATACTGTCCACTAACTAGAAGGGAATAAAAAATCTATTTGTCCTTATCATTAGGTAATTTACGGAGCCCTAATGTAGTTTGACTGTATCTTATTTTCATAGTTTTACTTTAATATGTATTTCTTTAACACCCGTGGAGCCATGCAGTGTGCTATGTGCTCGGGATATAAAAACGAGTAAGAGAAATTGTCGAGCAACAGCTCTAGCCTGTGCGGTGATTAGACTATTCTTTATTTCTGACTCATGAGCCCCTCATTTTAAAAATACTTCTTCCATCCTTACTCCCTTCAGCTCTCTCCCTTCTCAACCATTTCTTCATATTCTAAATATTCCTGATAGATTCAGTTCATTATTTCACTGAACAAATATTTGTTGAATGCAGGCCACGTGGCAGGCACTGTTCTTGGTACTGATGATACCTTGATGAATAAAACTTTCTTCATGAACTCCTATCCAGTTACCCTCTTCATCACAGACCTGTGTTTGTAGCCATCATTTAAGTGCAGTCAGCTATTCCTTTAACATTCTTCTCCTTTGTTATGGGTGTGCCTTGTTGCAAGTGATCTTGGCACATTTTCCTACATAATCTTGGTTGCCCTCCCCTCCTTTCTCAGGGGAGTCTGTCTCAGAAGCTTGGCCTCCTAAGAGTTTCCACATTTTGTGGATGTTATAGTTTTAATTAGCTTGGATTATTTTCATTTATTTTTGGTCTTTAATACCGTACTTTCTCTTTAAAATCAAATGTGGTTTAAGATGTCACAAGGATGGTCCCCTATCAACGTATTAACAACAAAAGAAATTCAAGCTAGCTACAGGTGGAGCTACTTGTGGGTCTCACATCTGAGATAAATAAATGGCTTTTTTCTTTGCCGAGGGTCTTCTCCTAGGCTTTTCTCTTTGACGTGTGCTCTCTGTGTCCGGCTGCCTGTTTGAGTCTCGCCATCTCCCAGTCTCTCAGATCTGTTCATGGAATGCTTCTCTGAAGAATCACCGCTAATTTCTATAGTGTTATGGTCCCTGGTTTAGGTGTTTGCTGAAACATCGTAACTGGAGTAGAATGAGAAAGCTACTGCTAGTTGTTCTTCCTTTTTCTCCTCCCTCCCTCCCTCCCTCCCTCCCTCCCTTCCTTCCTGTAAACTACCAACAAAATTTTTATGAAAATTCAAAAACATACTTACGGTAAAAAAGCTCCATATAGTTCAGAAGGATATAAAAATGCGCACAGGACCCCACTTGCATACTTTTTCCAGCTTCCATACTTTTACACTATTTGGCAGCAATTTAAAATACTATTTTGGTACTGAACTCCAAATAATGATTATGAAGATAATTTTGAATTAAATATTATAAGACTTGATACTACAGCATGTATTTTGACACATTCTTGAGCTAAAATATTAAAGCTAATTTTTAGTTTAGTTGGACAAGGATTACATATAGTATGGTATAGATAGATGTCACGTTAAACCATATGAAATGGCTGTTTTGTAGGCCAGAGGAGGTCTAAGATTAGCAGTTTCCTACAGGTCAGCCTAATACTTTATTAACATCATAGGATGAACTGAGTCCTTGTTCTTTTTAACATTTGACTTGAAAGGGAAGATGCAGGGGCGCCTGGGGGGCTCAGTCAGTTGAGCATCTGACTTCGGCTCAGGTCATGATCTCACAGCTCAGCTCGTGAGTTCAAGCCCCGCATCGAGCTCTGTGCTGACAGCTCAGAGACTGGAGCCTGCTTTGGATTCTGACTCCTTCTCTCTGTCCCTCCCCTGCTCATGCTAGTGCATCCTGTCTCTCTCTTCTCTTTCTCCTTCAAAAATAAACATAAAAGAAAAGAAAGGGAAGAGGGAAACTTTGGAAAGACTAAAAACCGTGGCGATGGGCCTGATTATAAAATCAGGTAAAGAAGGAATTCTCGTATTAGTTTGTCTTCCTGAATGGAATCTTGTCATAGGAGAAGAATGAATGAATGGATAACTTAAATACTTGTGGCAGGAAATGAAACTTGAGTATCTTTCTGCGTTGCACGCATAACAGTTGAACTCAGAAAGGAGACAGTGAGCATGTGGCAAACACACCTATATACAGACCATAGTTACGAGGCCCCATCACTGGGACTGTTAGTAGTTGTGATAGATGGTATAGTAAGTAGCTAAAAAAAAAAATAGTACTACAAGTGAAAAACATAAAGTGATTTCTTGTTAGTCCATGTTTTGATTACCTACAGCAAAATTTAAAAAGAACATTGGATTCTTTGTCACCTAACATACCACCCTTACGTACAGGAGTGTGTATTAGTGTTTTAATAATAATATAAAGCCCCAAATAATTAACCAGGAAGGCAAATCTCTGGGGGGGAAACCAGCCCTATGGTGTATTGTATAGTCACAATTCTAGCTGAGGTTTGGTTATGTGCCACTTGGATTAGTTGGAAATAGCTTTCTTTCATTAAGTTAAGCAATTAAATTGTTTTTTAGATGATGTTCGAAGCCGCTTTGGCATCGTCTGGTGGTGGCCTGTTAGAAATGTAGACCCTCAGGCCCTACCCTAGATGTACTGAATCAGAACCTGCATTTTTAACAAGATTCAGAGGCGATTTGTAAGCACATTAATGTTTGTGAAGTACTGTTCTAGATCATGGGTGGCATTGTCACCTCCAAACAGTGTCACGTTAACCTCTCGGTGCTTGGTGAATTTAATGCACGCAGTTAATCCGTTAATTGATGGGATCTAGATTGAGAAAATGAAACAGATATTTTGGGAGGATAGTTACAATAATCAAGCAGCAGCTGTCAGTTTCTTTGTATTTCTTTCATAGCTATCTGGATGTCACAGAATTGTCCATCCCTTCCTCAAAGCGTATCCTTGAGTCTGATTGTACTCATGCTGGATGATTTGTTGATATTTTGTGATTGTGAGTATGTGTGCGTAGGTGTGTGTGTACATGCCCGAGGCAACAACAGTATACAAATTAAAGGAGTAATGAGAGTTTGATGAGTCAAGGATGGTAATCTATACTGTAGCATATAAAATAACTGAAAAGTGGGGGCTCTGGGTGGCTCAGTCTGTTAGGTATCTGACTTCAGCTCAGGTCGTGATCTCAAGGTTCATAGGTTCTAGCCCCGCATCGGGCTGTCTGCTGTCAGCACAGAGCCTGCTTCGGATCTTCTGTCCCCTGCCCCCCCCCCCCCCCCAGGTGCTCGTTCTCTCTCAAAAATTAACATTAAAAAAAAAAAAGATCTCTAAAAAGTAATAAAATAATTTGTGTGTCTGGGAGGTATAAAAATCTCAGTCCAGCAGAAGGTAAGAAAGGAACATGAAATAGTTGGAGTAAATAGAAGGGTTATAAGTGTACATACACAAATGAAACCCAGGTACATACTGTTTACAAGAGACAAACCTAAAATGTAAGAGAATGGAAAGTTGGCAGCGAAAAGTGGACAAAAGGCATACCACACAAAGAATGAGAAAGTGTGGTGTGGCCATATTAAAAAAGGGAAGCATTATTGGAAATAAAGAAGGGCTGTTTATGATGATAAAAGGTTTTTATTTAAGTTTACCTATTTATTTTGAGAGAGAGAGTACAAGCAGGGGAAGGGCAGAGAGAGGGGGAGAGAGAATCCCAGGCAGGTTCTGCGCCCTGTCAGCGTAGAACCCCACATGGGGCTCGAACCCATGAACCGTGAGATTATGACCTGAGCTGAAGTCTAGAGTCAGACGGTTCCTGACCGAGCCACCCAAATGCCCCAGGATATTTTTAATACACCTCTCTTGCTAACTGATAGAACAAGACGAGAGCAGAAATAGAAAACCCACATAAGAGAGGATACTTAATAAAATTAGCAAACTCAAAAGATAGGAGATGGCCTCATTAGCCAGTCCTGAGTTGAAGGAGATAGCACTAGATTTACACCTACATTGATAGAAAAGCTTAGAGGCTGTAATGAAACTTGATGCCAGTGCATATGAAATGTAGACGAAGGAGCCATACTCTTAGAAAAATACAATTTACCAGACATACCAAGAAATACAAAATTTGAATAGTCCTCTTAAAGAAATACAACTTTCAAGTAATTATTAGCTTTTAAACTACCCACAAAGGAAATTCCAAGTCAAGATGGTTTCATCAGTGAGTCCATCACAAAAGGATGATTATGACCAAATTGTGTTCCAGGAAATGCATAGTCGGTTTAACATTCAAAAATCAATCTGTATATTTTACCACATTAACAGTGGATCAGAAAACTCCTGTCATTTCAATGGATGCAGAAGAAGCATTTAATAAAATTTAGCATCCATTTGTGAGGGAAAGGTTTTAGCAAACTATGATTAGAAAGGAACTTGATTCATTTGTTAATGGTCATCAAGGAAAAACAAAACCTACATCAACCGCAGTACTAGAGATACGTTGAAAGCTTACTTTCTGAGATTGGGAATAAGACAGGAAAGTAAGTACCTGTGTCCCTCTCTGAGCACTGCCGGGTTCGAGGGACAGTGGCAAGAAGAATGAGGTGGGGGTAAGAATAAGGAATGGGAAGGCAAAACTACCGTTCAAACGTCCAGAAGTGCTAGTGGCTATGGCAGCCTGTTACACGATGCCGATCAATTCATCATGGCCAGAAATTCTGTCGAGCAGCACCGTTGAAGAGAGACGCTGTGCAGTTTCAACCACAATGCCAACATAGGCTTATTTGTTTTGTGATTTTGGGGAGCTAATTCTAAACCATATACGGACATGCAGAGGACTACGAATAACCCAAACCATTGTTGAGGAAGTACAGAATTCTCTACTGGATATTAAAACTTGTAAAGCTGGTTCTGGCACAAGGTTGAAAGAAATCGAGGTAGGTCTGTATCCAGTAGAATAGCGTAGAGAATCCAAAACCAGATCCAAGCGTGCACGGGCATGTGATTTATGATACACATGCCTTGCAGAGCAGCAGGGAAAGTTTGTCTTTGTAATAATTGGTCCTGAGTCAGTTGAATATCCATTATGGGGGGGGGGGGGGGATGCAGCCGAATTCCTGTGGTACACATGCACAGAAATCAAATCCAAGAGCACTGCCCATCTAGATGTGAATGGTGAAAACTCACCTGCTAGAAGATAACAGCACTTCTTGATGACTTGGATATAAGGGAACATTTCTTAAACGGACACCAAAAATACGAATTCTAAAGCAAAAGTTGATAAAATTAGTAGATTGTACTCATCAAAAAAACACCCTTAAGAGAGTGACCATGCAGACCACTTACAACCGACAAAGGGCTCGTACCTAATATGTGTTAAAAATAGGATGTTTTAAATTTTAGAAATGTATCAGGAATAGTCTTTCTTGATAGAAAAATGGAAAAGCAACCTAAGTGGATCTTTAAGCAGCCTTAAATAGATGAAAAGCTGCTCGTAGCCACCAGGAAATTTGTACACGCTCATGTGTTGGTGGAGAGCCACCACATACCTCCAGCAGTGGCTGAGATTAGGAAGACTGAGGGTTCCAGGTGTCAGTGAAGGAACAGAGCAGAAGGGACTTTCATAAACTTCCAGGGGAGAAACGGAGCAATTAAAAACACTACAGAAATTAGAAACTACAGCAATCAGAAGAGCAACAGAACAGCATCTCTGTATGTGCCGAAAGACCCTTAACAAGACTCAAGACTCGTCCTAATGACGTGGTTCATAATAGCTCTGAACTGGAAATAATCCAAGTGTCGGTCGGAAGTAGGACAGACGGGTTACCATGAAGTAACGATCACGACCAGACTGCAGCTTATAGGCGCAACATGAAGTGAACAAACCCACTTACATAAAGTTATAACTGATCTGGGTTTGGAGGTCAAGATAGCAACTTTGGGGTAGAGAGAATTGGGTATTGATTGAGAGGGGTCAGAGAGTGATGTGGGGGGTTTCTGGGATGATGCCCATGTTTCTCCCCTCTCCCCTTTAACAAGTTCAATTGATAATTATTTAAGCTCTATACTCATGATTTTTATCCTTTTTTTGCTATATTACAATAAGTGAGTTTAAACCTAGTATATAAGGACACTGGTAGTAGAAGCAGAAGCTAGTATTTTGTAAAGTACCAAGATCCATTATTTGTGCTTTCTTGTGTCTTATTTTTTGAAAACTTCATAATAAACCTAAGGGAATAGGGTTAGTGTAATAGTATCTCTGTTTCATAGATAGGGAAGCTAAGACCTAGAGTGGTTAAGTAACTTGCCTTTCAGTGCCTTAGTGTTTTTACTGTTTATAAGAGCTATTTATATATCAAAGAACTTAATCCTATTTATATATATTTAAATTTATTTATATTCCTTCCCAGTTTGTTTGGTTTTTGTATTTTTGTCATGTAGATGTAAAGCCTCCTTTTCCCCCCATTATTTGACATTTAGGTTTCCGTGTTTTTTTTTTTTTTTTTAAATGGTTGCGGACAATACCAGGATAAACATTCTTCCGTGTCTTTGTGCACGTCATCGATTATATCCTTAGGCTAAATTCCCAGTTTAGTTTTGTTTTGTTTTTTAGCTGAACAGAGTTGTCCCGTGTATCTGAATGGACTGTATTTTTTTAGTATGAGTAATGAAATGTTTAGAAAATCACCCCATCTATCATGATAGTGGCATTGTCCTTTCACTTATTCAGCAACTATTTATTGATCATGCCCTGTGGGTCAGTTAAGGACCTCAGGCTGTAACGGAGGGGACAGAAGCTAAGGTCTAAGAGCCGTGCCAAGGCAGGTTATGTTCCAGTTTCAGTAATGGGGAGAGGACTCGAGGTTTGCTGCTTCGAAGAGTCACTCTAGCATTTTACTGAAGGGATCCAGAGCTGCAAATGGGCAGAATAAAGACAAAAAAGAGCTCGTGGGGATCTGTTGTAGTCCTCTGAGTGAGACAGGGGTTCATGGAGATGAAGAGAGGGGCTGTATTTGAATGTTCTACGGGAGGTGGAGGCAGCCAGATTGGGCAGCTGTTTGCCCGAGGCTGGTCTCTGGGGGCAGAGAACTCTGACTGCAGGAGCTCTGGTTCCGGGTGACTGGGTGGAAGGCGGTGCCGTGTGCTCTGGTGGAGCAGAGAAGTGGCACTTGTGTTTGGAGGGCGCCGAGCTTTGCTCTCTCCGGTTTGGGGAGTCTAGGCGACCGTCAAGGAAGAGGCTGTTCGCCCCGCCAGACGGGTGCTGTTCCCACCAGCCGTTACCGCACGGCCCAGGGCAGCATCGTGGCCGGTGTGGGCCGTTCATGAGCCGCCAGAGCTGTTCCGAGTATTTTACACACCGTCCCCACAGCCTTTGCACGTTTGGCGAAATGAGGTGTGCAAGGCCACGCGGTCGAGGAGCGTGGAGCTCAGGTTCCAAAGTGCAGCAGCCTGGCCGAGTGTCCGGGCTCTTTACCGTGGGGCCTGCGCTGTTGTAGGTCTCAAAAACAGTACTTGAGGAAAAGTACCCAGGTGCTGAACGACATGGCCTGTTGTCTGGTTGGAGTTAGCTGGTTTGTTCAGGAAGGCCAGCACGGGAATTCTGGGCCCTCGGTTTGTTGGCCAGGGTTCGGCGCTTCACCTTTTGGCTTTCGTCTGAGATTACAAGTGTGGTTAAATTTAAGAAGAAACGTCTTCTTTTCAAGGAAGAATGAACTTTTATTTGCCAGCTACCCAATGCTTGTATGGACCAAGTGTTCATTTTCCATTTCTACCGTGAAAATCGTGACCGTGGTCCCAGCCTTACCTGTGGGATGATTATTGGCCGTTCGTACTCGCGGGGAGCTTGCGGGGTCTGGATCCTCTCGGGACTGTGTCGGAAGAGTTGGAGGAACCCAGCATCCTGTGAATTTGTATCCGTGTATTTGTATGCTCAGGTGTTAATGACCCGTGTCGGTGGTGAGCACCTTGAGGACAGATCTTTCACTTGTTTGGGGGGTGCTGGAATATCGATCGCGTACACCCGGTGGCTGCGAAGCGGCATCCTAGGGGCGTTCCTTTGAATTGGTTTCTGTGTCTACAGCCACAGCACCCTGAACACGCCCGATCTCGTCTGAGTTAGTTTCTCTGGAGCTGATCCACTGGAGAGGCCCTTCTCAGAAAATCAAAGATTACTTACTTAACTCAAAGTTCTCGATGGAAACCTCCTATGTGAAAATAAGTATTAAGGGTTGTTACTCCTAGTGGTTTATGAAAAGACAAGATTTTCTCTTACCACAGATTTATAGACACCTTAGTCACTGTATTTTATCCCATTGAATCTAGAACTGTTGTGTTGAGTATAGTTATTTGTTTGCAGTGTGTGGTTTTAAAAACTTTTACTATTACTGAAACTCCCAAATCCTAAGGTCCTTGTGGAGAGGACTGTCAGCTAGGTCAAAGGATGGGGACACTGGGATATAAATACATCCTTTCAACCTCACTTACTGTCTTCTCGTAGGAGGAGAGACTTCAGCATGCAAACCTTCATCTGTTCGGCTCGCACCGTCATTTTCATTCCATGCTGCTGGCCTTCAGATGGCTGGACAGATGCCCCATTCACATCAGTACAGTGACCGTCGCCAGCCAAACATAAGTGACCAACAGGTTTCTGCCTTATCTTATTCTGACCAGATTCAGCAACCTCTCACTAACCAGGTAAGTGCGTGATGTTTCAGAAGTGATTTGTTGGGAGTGTGGTAGAATGGTAAATAGGCAAAAACGGCTTGACGGTTTTCACTTTTTCGTGCCATACGCGAGATTCTGGATTGATGAGATAGGATGTCAGGAAGTTTGCGTTCAAGTTTGTCAGCTTTTTCTTTTTTCTGTCTCTTCCACTCGATTAAAAAACACTTATACACCAACCATAGCCACATTCTCTCCTTCTGTAATAGGGAGGGGAAAAGTTCATTTTAAAGAATGTCTGTTAAAATAAAGAAACTGAGAGCTTATTTTTATAGAAAGGTGGTTAAGGAGAAGACTATAAGTTAGAGGAAAACAGGTCAGATTCCAAACTTAAGCAGAGCGGATTTTATGCCATTATAAACAACTTCAGCGCGCAGGCATTGCAATAAATATGAAACTCCTTAAAATGGAGAAGAGAAAAATGTAATGCAAATTAACCGCACTGGTCATTTTAATATTCAGACTAGAGATTTCAACAGTTGTTTATAAAATGGACAGTGTAACAGAATAAATGCAGAAATCTCTTGGTATGCACACATATACGTGTGTGTATGTACGTGTGTGTTTTGCATATTTCCTGAATTAACTGCATTCACTACGTTGATTTTTGGTTTGGGGAGAATTTTTGTACTGACTATAGTTGTGGTAAAGTTTCTTTCCCCACTTAGATGGAGGGTGTGATGACCACTGAAAAAGGCCCTTAGGAATTTGGGTTGCCTCTGTTTTTTAGGCCTTTTAATATATCAAGTGATGATCAGAACCTTGGGAAATTTCAATATATTTCTTACACTGGATTATTTATTTCTAATTCCATAGTATGTGGTTTTAATGAGCACCTGGCTCCAGTTAAGTAACATCATGATGAAGGGACACCCTTGTATGTGTTATAAGAAGAATTTTGTCAACAGTTGAGCTGGCTTTACATTCATAAAATATATATAGCGCGTGAATAACATTCATAGTTAAGACGAATTATGGCAAGGCTTAAGAATTTGTTTTATGCAGTAAGTTGAGAAGTTGCGTGTTTGAGAATTGGAGCATGTGGTCCGAGTGTTCAAACTTGGCAAGTGTGTACCAGAAGACAGCTCCGTGGTACATCCAAAAAATAGTAAAAGCACAATGATTCGTTTGCATTGTGCAGCTGACCCTTGAGCAACATGGGCTTGAATTGCGCAGACCCACTTAGATGTGGATCTTTTTGATACGTACAGCCCAGTACTGTGAATGTATTTTCCCTTCCTTAGGATTTTCTTAATAGCTGACTTTGTTCATAGTAAGAATAGAGTGCATAATATACAAAATATGTGTTAATTGTTTATTGGCAGAGCTTCTGGCTGACAGTAGGCTAATCAGTAACTAAATTTTTGGAGAGTCAGAAGTTATGTGTGGATTTTCAACTGCACAGGGAGCGTGGCTAGTGTCCCTGACTCCCATGTTGTTCAAGAATCACCTGTACTTTTAAGAAACAGAGTATGTTTGGATTCATTTTCTCACATGTTCAAAAGCAGCCTGTCAGGCAGGGTGCCTGTTTTTATTGTTTTCCAGCTGAAGGGCCTGAGCTCCCACCTGTGACTTCTCCAGGTGTTGACGCCGTAGACTTGGGGGTGCAGCCCAGGTTCTTTCTTCTTAGACACAGTGCCCTTTCTATTGTATGACCCCTGGCATCTATGGAGGGCTAGAAAAAATTCTAGTCCTTTAGTTGTAGTAGGTAATTGTAGTAGGTAATTCGGTCCGCACAGCACCTGTTTTGAGATACAACTGACATCTTATTTGTGGGTTATTTTAAAGTCAGAAATAATTCACTTAATATTTCTGTTTTTTAGTTACAAAATGTTTTTAAAGGATTCATATGATGTAAAAAGACTGTCTTTTTAAATTTTTATTTATTTATTTTTTTAAATTTATTCTGAGAGAGAGAATAGGAGAAGCAGTGAGAGAGAATCCCAAGCAGGCTCTGCTGTCAGTGTCACTGTCAGTGCAGAGCCCAGTGTGGGGCTCGAACTCCCGAACCGTGAGATCACGGCCTGAGCCGAAACCAAGAGTCGGACGCTTAAGACTGAGCCCCGCCGGGCGACCCAAAAAGGCTGTCTTTTAAATAACAGTATTCAGCCAGGTATTTCTACCATAGTCCAGAAATTTCTGAACCTAATCAGGCAGATGAGAAGAGATTTTTCTTATAACTGAAGCGTAAAACACTGAAACTGTGGGCTGGTGTAGCATATGGTCTGCAAGTCCTAAGACATGGGCCCGGGGTCTTGACTCACGTAGTTGCAGGAGGTGGCCCTTCTGTCTGCTCCTTGAATGTATGATGGGGACCTTACACTACACTGCTCTAAACTTATCTCTGGCTATAAACTTGGATAATTTTATTATTTGATTTCTGTTGTTTCTTGTTAACATCCTAGTTTGTTTGTTTTTAAGGTTTATTATATAAGTAAGTTGAAATGAGCTAATAACTTTAACATTTTATTTCTGGTTATGCGAGTGGTGTGTTTTATACAGGTTTTTAAACAGTTTTGTCCAAAAGGTAAATTCAGGAAGCAAGAGAAACGCAGTAAAAGCAATTGTAGAAAAGTATGCTTGGTGTTGGGATTGCTGAGTCCCTTTGTGCTGTTAGAATTTTCTCATACCTTGCACAGTCCTCAGACTAGACTAAGGTATGCCCTACCTGTGCTTTTCAGCTGTTTCAGTAGCTCTCAAAACAGCAAGAAAGGCAGAATGTGGGTTTCTAGTTCTTCATTCTATATGAAACTATGAGGTAAATATTAAATAAAATGGATGGAATAGGTATTATTAAGCTAGAAGACAATTTTTAAGTAACGTCCTGGAGCTTACGCTGTGTAATCTTTTCAGGAAAAAAACAGTTTGAGCTCTCAGAACTGATTTAAGCAGGAGATGCACATTATGCTTTCCTGAGCTTTGTGATCTGTGTCTTTGCCCAGAGGGGTCCAGGAGCTATGAGCCCTGGGGGTGTGGGTTTCTCCGGCTCCAGGGAAGAAGGGAGCTCGCTCCGGTCCTCTCTGTGCTCCTGGCTTTGTGACAAGAAGCAGGAAAGGGAGAAAAAATGTCAAACGCTCAGGATTCAGCTTTGAGTCTAGCATAGATGCGTAACCGAGTGTTTGGAAAAGTCACTTCCTAATTTTGGGTTTGTGCTCTAGCAAGCAGCACGGTATCAAAACACAGAAGATTTGGCTGCCGAGCCTGAAATCGCCGTGAAAGTTAGTGGAGGGAGTGTTACTTGGTTTGTTCTTTCCACATAGTTTGAGCACCTGCTTGTACGAGGTGCCATTTGAAGCAATGAAACGCAGTCTGGTCTGAAGGCTGATTGTTGGTGGGCAGAATACCTCTGGTTTACATATACAGATGCTCCCAAAGTACTAACTTCTTTTGCAAGAAGTATATAAGAAAAGCACGGTATTTAGAATTAGCTGGGCAGTTTGGCCTCATAGACAGAGTTGGCCAACTGTGGAAGGGGTTGGTGATATTTTATAAAATGCAAGCACCTAGCGCACACTCCTGTCGAGTGTGGGAAAACCATCGCTACTGAGTCCAAGTTACCTTCTTGTCGAATTTCTTGTATGTCCTGTACATTTGAAATCGTTGTCTTGATTGTGTGATTTTGGTGTTTTTGAGTGAGCATAATTGCTCCTGGAAAGATGGAGTCACTGGTTCTGTTTGTCCCATGTTTGAAACACCAGTGGAACTGTAAATGGACAAGTTAAAAATTTAAAGAACCCAGTCACAGTTTTGTGTGTAACTAATTGTAATAAATCCACATGCTTATTTTTTTTTGATATTTATTAAGCACAACTCCGTGATGTTGCCCTACAAATAGCCTAAAAGCGACTCGGCCAAGAGGGTAGAATTGAGGCCTTCCCCTGACCAGGAAGGAGCTCCTGGCCCAGTGTCGTGTGGTTCAGGGCCCAGGACTTCGCACGGTCTCAGTTCCCATCTCACAGGTGCCCTTTACGAGCTGCAGAACTCCGGCCGAGCATTTCACATCCTAGACTCCGGTCTCCCACTTGCAAGCTGGTGACAAGAACACTGCTCGTTCTTAGGAGATCGTTGAGAGGATTCCATGAGCGATGCAGAAATCTGTGTATGCTTCTGACAGGGCGTGGAGCAAGTACTTGCTTCTCTTATTTTACTGTCAACCACTTAAGTCATTCATTTGTTTCTAACCGCAGCTACGCCTCCCGCCAAACTTTTCTTAGAGTAGTAACGAAATACCTCACTGGTTGAGGTTCTGTAAGATCTCATGGTGGGGTTTAGCCGCATTCCGGTGCTCTAAGGATGGTCTTGCCGAGTTAATTCCCTGCATGAGAAAACGTTGCCAGGGTCTTAAAAAATAAAGAAGGAAATATGTTAAGGCAAACCTTTTTCATTATCTTAACTGCTTATAGCATTCATTCACATAAAAATAATTGACATGCTTATTACCAGTATTGTTACTCGATTAAATTACATCTCCAAGGAACAGTATAAGAATAAAATATCCTGTGCATCTCACTGTACCTGCTCTTTATATTTAGCAAGATAAAACAACATATATTTGAAAAATTAAGTACTTTGGATTTTCTTATTAATTGCTGACATCTTTGCAGACAAATAGTTCTAACCACCAAAGAGTTTTACCCCCTTAAACTTTATTTCGAACTTTAAGGAGGGAAAGATCATGAGGACAGAGAATGAATTAATAGCCTACTACAGTAATTCAGTGAAATTACTCTCTGGATAATAGCTTTTTAGAGTTTGAGTATAGAGGCAGAGGAAACCAATGTTAATGTTAGTTTTAGAGAAAATGCACCTGGAAAACTGCCACGATCGCTCCCATCTTGTCTTACCAAGGGGATGGTGACTCTTAAGTCCACCATCACCTTACAGACCAACCCTCTGTTTTGTTGGTGTGGGTTGACGTGGTTAATTATCCCAAGACCCCAGACATTTCGGTGAGGCCTTGGTATGATGCATTTGCTGTCTCTCAGCCCCTCGCCTTGACCTGAGTGTCCTTGGAGAGGGGCTGTGCCAGGGGATCTGGCTCAGTCATTAGATTTTGTGGCATCGCTGTCTGCAAGAGCTAGACAGGAATCCGTGAATGGCTGGTGATGGTGACTGTAGGTACCTTGATGCACGTCATCGGTTTTGAGGATCTGTTGATGGCAAGAAGCCCTGTTGGGACCACAGTCCAGGATCATGGCGCACTAGTGGAGGCATTCCTGGTGTATGTACGGAGGATGCCCCTGCTCTGGTCCCCCTCCCATCGAGCAGGAAGCTCACAGCTGAACTCTGACCACCTGTTACAGGATAAAAGGGATACCGTTTAGGATTCGAGTGGGGAGGTTGTTAATCGAATGTGGTTGGAATTAGTTTTTAAAAGAGTTTCACGAGCTTTAAAGTGTTCTCTGGAACTTACTTGGGGTCCCCTCCTAGTGTAATTGTAAGTAGAGATTTCGGTATTGTGGATTCGTTGGTTTATTCAGCAGGTATTTATGAAACATATCGTATGTGCCCACCACTGTTTTAGGCAAAGGGAATAAATACACCACTGAGCAAAGGAATCCCTGACTTCATGGAGTTTTTCTTGTAATGGGAGGAGAAGGGGAAAAAACTAGAACCAGTAAATGCGTAAATATAGTATGTCAGGTGGCGCTAAGTGCTAAGGCGAGGAGGGAATGCGGACAGTAAGCTGGGGCGTGTTACCGGGGAGAGCATGTTTTGTTAAAGAAACAAACGCAGGTTTCCGCCTTGCTTACAGGGCAGGTGTTTGTCAGAAGGCAGGGTCGAGGGTGTGGGGGGCTGCACGCCTTAGTGCCGGGCTCCAGTCTTGCCCCGTGGCCGCCTTGCTTTGTGGTGCCAGCGGGTCCCGACACCATGTCCTAGGAAGCTGAAAGTTGGATTTGTCTTTGCCTTTTGTCAACCAGATCGGGCTTTAGGAATAATTCGGAAGAACTTTTTCCTTGTATGATGGAGAAGCCCTCTTGGGCAGTGGCGTGTGTGTCTCCTGGACTCATGGGTGTGTCTGTGATCCCACTTTAATTTGGGGAACGGGATCGAAAGCCACAGCTGGCACATTATCTTCTAATTTCACTTCTTTGTTCCAGTGGTCTTCATTGGAATCCAGGCGAAAGAGATAACTGAGAGAGAATGTATGATCTTCTAATGTAGATGTCTTTTTTTTTTTTTAATACCTGTACACAGGTTACAGAAGAGAGGGGATTTATACCAGTACAGTATAGTTAAAGTGCTAGTCTTTTCTGTCTATTTAAGGTGATGCCTGATATTGTCATGTTACAGAGGCGGATGCCCCAAACCTTCCGTGATCCAGCAACTGCTCCCCTGAGAAAACTTTCTGTTGACTTGATCAAAACATATAAGCATATTAATGAGGTAAGATGACTGATTTCTTTTAATAGCATATCTTGCAATAGAGCAGGGAAGAAAAGTTATTTTGTGGCCTTTTTAAATATACTAAACTTTATTCCCAGTGATTATAATATTGATGATTATTGTGTAGACCAGAGTGTTAATGATTTATAGGTAATATAATTGTGTAAAAGAAAAAAACTATATTAACAAGGACTGCAAAAAATTAAGATAATTGTAGGATGACTTCCCTTTTTTCCAAGTTGTATTTAATATATGCTGAGATCATGTTTCTGTAATAACTCTTCTCTAAAGCAAGAAAGGAGAAAAGGAGGGAATAATGACACTGTAAAATTATGCATATGTTAGAATTTTGTGTAAATTATTATATGTCTTTCTGTTTTTGCCATGGATGTCAGGAAACTCAGAGTGAGATCTAATACCCAGTTAACAGGCATTTGGCCTACTTTATTTGATAGGTCTCTATTTCTGTGGCTTTAAATTGTCTTTTAAATTTTTATGTGTGTGGCTTTATTGTAAATATTTGAAAGCGTTTTTGGTGGATGTAAATAGAGTAAAAAACATAGCACTTGGAATTACTCATATCACCTTGGCCCTTTGGCTCCAAAAATTATTTTTCTGGTGTCTTAGACCTTTGGCTTGGTTGCCATCTGCTTCTAGCCGCAGCTCTAGCTCCGTAATTCATTATGAAATGAGCTTTTCTGGAGAAGAGTGGATGTGTCTATGCTTCCTTTCCTCTTCATGTGAGCCCTGTCTCCTTTCATACTAAAGGCTTGCCCCGTTCCAGCTCTGGAGCCATTTAACTAAAAGCATGTTCTTATGCATGTGTACAGTTTATATCAGTTTGATGCTGTTTAATGCCAGTATAGTTGTATTACTGTGGCAGTGTGGCAAGATAAGATTAGTATGCACTCAATGATGAACATTTCTGCGTTGGATTTTGTACACAGTGTGTTAGAAAAGATGTGCCAAACTAGTTTTGATTATCTGGAAAATTGTTAACAGTTTATTAATGTCAGTTTGTTAACATCTGGGAGGTTATTAACAAAGCTGCTGTTAACCTGTGGTGAAATCAGAGTTTCCCAGTAGCTTTGCTGAAGCAGGTTTTTAACCATTTTGGCACCTTGTAAACTAGAATTTTTCTGGTGTTATTCTGTGCAGTGTAATTTATAATTTCCTCAGTTACCAATTACTTGAACTATTGCCTAGTCTACCTGTAATTTTTTAACTGGCTTTAGAAACAATTTTGTAAGAAAAATAGATAGAAGGAGAAGAACTCAACTGTGATCAGCCACAGGGTTTACGGCCCTTAGTATGGGGAAGGGGAAGGGGAAGGAGCGGCCGGTTTTCATTAATTGTTACGTTATTATAGGCTTCAAAACCGGAATGTCTCAGACGGCCTTTTGTATTAGGAAAATCTTAGTTCACACCCATCTAAACTTTCATTTTTAAAACCTTTTGTCTTAAGACCAAATATAAAATGGGGATGCAGGAAGTTGATAGGATGAAAAAGCTCTTTATTTGGTTTGGCATGTGTTGATTACATCAGTATCTACACACACACCCCCTTCCCTGCCCCATCCCTCATATTATACTCGTACAAGCTATGCCATCTCATTGTATACAAGTTATATCCTAGTTTAAGAAATCAATATAAATCAGACTCTGTTAGTCTTCTTGAATGGGATACTTTGACTAGTCACTTAGCATCTGTTGATAAGATGTATAAACAATATAATTTAAAGGTGAATTTCACCATAGACGTTTTTCAGTGGTTATATATCAGTGTCATTATGTAATTCAAATAGCAACTATAGAAAATTCTTTATTTCATTTTTTTGTATTTGTTCTAAGGAATAAAAATTCATCAGTTTCTTCCTGATGGCACATTTGTCTCACGTATACTCTTGATCTATATCTCACACACACGCACGTGCACATGGCGCCTCCTCACCCCCAAAGATTTAAATTCTACACTTAACACCGGTACATTCTCATTTCAGGTTTACTATGCAAAAAAGAAGCGAAGACACCAACAGGGCCAGGGAGACGATTCTAGTCATAAGAAGGAGCGGAAGGTTTACAATGATGGTTATGATGATGATAACTATGATTATATTGTAAAAAACGGAGAGAAGTGGATGGATCGTTACGAAATTGACTCCTTGATAGGCAAAGGTTCCTTTGGACAGGTAATTTAATGGAAAATGCTGTATTTCCTAAATTAGAGCTTCCTAGTGAATCATGTTGTTATGCCTTTTCCTCAGTAGTACACTTTCAATGTCTGTAAATAGATGTAAACAACAGATATGTGAGTATTTGGGGTTATCATGGTCCTTCAAAGGCAGTAAAACTGCATCAGCTCTAAAAACTCCATTAGACTTCCCATATTTACTTTCCAGAGCTATCAAGTTACTTACCTTACTGATACATGAGTTGATCGGAATCGCTAACAGGTAGTATTGCCCCTTTCATATGGATTGTGTATGGTCTCTGGATGATTCTTCACTATGGATGCAAGAGATAATTACCTTCCTATCTGATACGCCTCTTCAAAAAGAAAAGAGTTCAGTTGGCACAGCAGGTGCCCTGCCACTTTTTTAGAGGCTGGGAAAGCCAGGGGCTGTGTCCTGGTTTTTCTCTCAACTTACCTTCTGTTATCAGGCCTTGAAGTGGGCACATGGTCTTCAGGGTTTCCTCTTCCCGTTCTCCCAGTACCAGCACGGCTGATACCGTGACTGTGATGGAAAGGATCATTCAGCAGCTTCTAGCTTCTAGCTTCTAGCAGCTTCTAGCAGCTTCTAGCAGGAAAAGAGAGGAAGGGGCTCCCCAATAGAACTCGGTGTTTCTCTTTATTCCTGGCCTCGTCTCCACCCACAGCCCTTCCGTCCTCACCTGCCCACCCAGCCTCAGCGTAGAGCACAAAACCCTAAATATGGCGGTCTCTTGCATCAGTTGTGCTCAGACCGAGAGCCATCACACCTTCGTCCTTGCACATTAAGAAACTTTTTCTGTGGCTGTGGACCTGCCCAGCTAGCTGCTCCCACTTGTCAGTCCTATCTCATTGAGTCCCCAAGCTCTGTTTGGTGTGAGGTATGATTTACTGCTGATCCCAGTCTCCTTTGCCTCACGCCCTTTGTGTGGTGAGGCCATTACTAACCTGCAGTTCAAACACTTCTTTGGACTTTTCATTGATGAGGATAGAATGGGTTTCAAAATGACTTTCCTGAACCACCTTTAAAGAAAAATGGTTTTGTTTTGTTTTGGGGCCTTTTAAAACTATGGAACCCGCGTGCTCCTGTTTACCCATTCCTGCTCTGAGAGAAGGAAAAATAATGCCTTTTTTTCAGCCTGTGCATGCGTCTGATCACACTTAGGACAAAAAATGTACTGTGGGCCATTAGCAGCCACCCAGAAAAGACCCAGAAAAATCTTCAGCTATTAAACCTGTAAGGAAATATGTACAAGGTTGCTAGGAGGCCTCTGTAATTCCAGTGTGGCTCTTCAAGGCCCTGGTGCCACCTGTGTATAGTATCTGCCCCTTCCCGCTTTCAAATTCCAAGTAGTTGCAGTACTTGTAAAGAACTCAGGGACCTTCTCCTTGATTTGTAACCTCTTTTTCTTTGAGTTAGGGGTTTCTCAGTGTTGGGGGAGTCCCTCTTTATGAAGTATTACTTCTTTTGTCAGAAGCAGCTCCTTCTCTCTCAGGGTCTCCTAAGGAAAGGCGTGTCTGAGGCCCAGCTTTTAGTAAGGCCGCACGCACCCTAGATCCAGGGATTGCTGGCTCCACCTTGAAAATCACACCAGCTACTTGGGCAGCTGCCTTCAGTAGGACAGTTTTCTAACCCCTGTGTTGTTCACCGTGGAAATTGTGCCATACAGCCGACTCTCTAAACTTCGTTTTCCATTTTGGTTATTTGGTTTTCCCTAAATATGTAGTCTTTTGAGTTCAGAGTGATGTTTTTCTCCTCCCCTTCACTTTGATTTTCTCATACTTTAATTCCTAAGAGCAAGTGAGCATAGTTAAACGATTGAAAATTGAGACCCGTTGACCTCAAACTCCCATCTCATCAGGTTAGACTGATGCCTGCCTTAGGCTCACGCGTGTTCAGGTTCAGGACCCGTCACTCACCAGGTAATGTCTTCCATAATGACTTGATCAGATTTTCTCTGAACTCTGCCAGATCCTTATCAAGTAAGGTGCTCCTTCATTTCTTTAACCAATGGTTAGGAGTCTTGATTGCACATTGAAATTTCCCAGGGAGCTTTGGCAGGGGGTTGGGGGGGGGGGATGTTGGGGGGGAAGGACTGCTACCTGGGCTGTAAACCAATTAAACCAGAATCTCTGTGGCTGGATTCTGCGTGTTTGTATTTTTTCAGGCTGCCTGTTGAATGTGTAATTCAGGGTCGGAAACCATTGCTTTAGCATTTAGCTGGTTAACTATTTGCTAAGTCAGTAAATAGTTGGGCCCATTAGTGGCCTTTGTCCTGGAGACCATTAGGATCCGGGCATAGAACTGCAACTCTTGGTGCCGTCAATATAGTCAGTGAAACAGAAGAATATCAAAACCGCTTGGTCAGATGTTTATAGGGGTAGCCTCCGATTTTAAAGACAGTAGATACTCTTTTCTAGAATTGGATGAAACCAGAAATAATTGCATTTTTCATTCCAAGTTTGATTAAAAAAAATTTTTTTTAACAAGTTATTTATTTTTTTGAGAGACACAGAGATGGCGCAAGTGGGGGAGGGGCAGAGAGAAAGGGAGACAGAATCCCAAGCTGGCAGCACAGAGCCTGATGTGAGGCTTGAACCCACGAAACCGCGAGATCGTGACTGGAGCTGAAACCAAGAGTCGGTCGCTTAACCGACTGAGCCATCCAGGCACCCCTCCAAGTTTGATTTTAATTGGACCATTTATAATATACCATTGACGATATATTTAACCGTGACTGATGTAAATCTTCATGCATCCCATTCTCTTCCTCTCCTCTAGTGGTACTCAGCCTCCAAATTGGAATTACCTGGAGTTCTACCTACATCTATCTCCAGGCTTTCTGAATATGCTAGAAAATGTATAAAAACTCTTGCCTATTCAGATTGTATGTATTATAAATATAAATTAACATTTAATCAGATTGCTCTTTCTGATTTGTGGATAGTTCTCTTTTATCAATGTATTGATTTCCTGAGTTTTTTAAATGTTTATTTTGTGTGTGTGCGAAAGAGATAGTACGTGAATGGGGGAGGGGCAAGGAGAGAGGGAAAGAGAGAATCCCAAGCAGACTCAACCCTGTTGGCCCAGAGCCCAGCTTGGGGCTTGATCTCACAAACCGTGAGATCATGACCTGAGCCAAAATCAAGAGTTGGATGTTTCTGACTAAGCCACCCAGGCGCCCCGATTTCCTAATTTTTATGTAACTCTCTTTGTTAGTAATGTGAAACTCCTTTTAAATGAGTAAAATTAAGATGAGAGGTGTACATGGTGATTTGCTTATGAACACTCCACTTTCCTTAGCATTGATTCCTACTTTAAAACTATCAAAATCCACTAATTGTGGCTTTTACCTTATATCATGGAACTTTCTGAGTAATTTGTATTAGATTTATTTTTTTTAAGTAAACCTATTCTTTTGTTATATACCCGTGTTTGTGAAAATCTAACTTAAGGTTAGGAAGCTTTCTGCATTTTTCAAATGACTCAGAACCTTATTTTAAATATTTTACCTGAGGGGTGCCTGGGTGGCTCAGTCAGTTGAGTGTCCAACGTTGGCCCAGGTCATGATCTCAACAGTTTGTGAGTTTGAACCCCACTTTGGGCTTTGCCCTGACAGCGTGGAGCCTGCTTCGGATTCTCTGTCTTCCTCTCTGTCTGCCTCTCCACCACTCATGCGTACTCTCTCTCAAAAATAAATAAACATTAAAAAAAACTTTAAAAAATAAATAATTTACACATATACTTGAGATTTAAACCAGGTTTTTCTCCCATTAAAAGGTTAGGAGAATTGTTTTATAGTGTCATTTAGTAAAAAAGGTAAAAAAGCAAAGCACTTGTCATGATGTAAATTTGTTTCTGGAGAAATCTAGCTTTTGTTAAGAAGGCAATATTGTGGATATTTAGAAATACTGTAAGGATACAAAAGAAATGTAACTGAAAAGGTTGACTTAAAGTTGACTGTAAAGTAGTAAATGGATGAGACTGAATGGAAACGAACAGGACCTCATCTTAGGGAGATGAGAAGAATGAGAATTAGGTAAATGTACAATTAAAGTTAAATGTAGAATGTCGTGCAGTTGTTGCCATTAGTAGAGAATTATTTATCTTTTTTCTCTTTTAGGTTGTAAAAGCATATGATCGTGTGGAGCAAGAATGGGTTGCCATTAAAATAATAAAGAACAAGAAGGCTTTTCTGAATCAAGCCCAGATAGAAGTGCGACTTCTTGAGCTCATGAACAAACATGACACTGAAATGAAATACTACATAGGTAAACAAACAGGCACACAAAGCCATGTGCCCTCACATGGGCCAGAAGTTTGAGTTCATGGTTGTTTTTGAATGAGAATATGTTAATTTTTAAAGTGATAGGTTAAAAATTCAACTGTTTATTTCTATTGGAGGGCATAGATTTTTGTCGGTTGCTCGATCTGGCAGTAATATTCTAAATCTTGGGGAATGTGCATTCCTCCTGGTGTATAATTTAGAAACACAAGAATAGTATCATGTTTTGCAACTTACTAGTGCCATTTGTTTGCTGTAATGATGCACTTTATCCAGGGGTCCTCTTTTTAGCAACTTTAACTGTTTCTCCTACCCTCAGAAATTAGAAGTAAGCCAAATATATTATAATAATAGAACTAGTTTTGGAATGTCTGAGCCAAGTTCTCAGACTCCTCCTCCGGCTATTTGTCAGTTTGACAGCATTAGATGCTGTTAAGACTTATTACAACAGAAAAGAGGTAATAGCCACTATTTCTTGAACTCCTATCATATTCCTTGTGCTTTTCTTCCATCATCTGTAATAGAGTAGTCCTGTAAGGAAAGCGGTGGGGTCCTTAGATTATAGACTGTGTTTACAAAGTGTAACATACCCAGGATCCCAGGGGCTCTGCAGCTAGCATCTGAACCTACCTCTGCTGGAATCTAGACCCTGTGTTTGTTTCCTTGTCTTACAGTGTTTTTCCTGAAAACAAAAAAGAGAAAAATTCTGGAAATAGTGAAGTCAGTTGATATATGGGCCCAACAACATCTGAATATACCTTGTTTAATACTGTTCTCAGTCAAATCTAAGATGCCAAGGATTGTAAGATCCCATTATTCTATGTGCCAAGAAACAAATTGCTACCAAGAGTAAATATAAAATACCATCAAGTTTTAAGATTGAGACCTTAGGATCAACTAACTATAGAAGTTTCTCTAGGCATGTATACATAGCAACTCATTTCCAGAAATGCTGGCCTGACTTGATAAACATGAGGTTAAATTTTATTTAATAAATATCTTTTTATGAATAAGTGGGCATTATGATTCTTTAGTGTGCCCAAAATGGTGGAAACAAAAAATGTTTAAAGATGTAAGTTTCAGATACCAAGATCAGATTTCCTTTATGAAACCGCCTTCATTCCCTAGTGTTACAGTAAAATGACCTTAATATTATTATTTTTTCTTAATTTCCTCTCTGTAGGGAAAACCTGATCTAATCCATAGTAATAACATGTCTATTTAAACCCTTTTCTTTTTTTTTTTTTTTTTGTTTATTTATTTTTGAGAGAGAGAGAGAGAAACACAAGTGGGGGAGGGGGAGAGAGAGACAGAGACAGAGAGAGACAGAGAGACAGAGACACAGAATCCGAAGCAGGCTCCGGGCTCTGAGGTGTCGGCACAGAGCCTGACGCGGGGCTGCAACCCACGATCTGTGAGATCATGACCTGAGCCACAAAGTCGGATGCTTAACTGACTGAACCACCCAGGTGCCCCTAAAACTTTTCATACTCACTGAACATTTACTGTTCAGTGTCAGTTATAACGTGTAAATTTGAGCCTGTTTTCATTCAAAGGGCTTAGAAGCTCAAGAAGGACATTTGAAGGATACTTGACTCATAATCTGTGAACATCTTCCTCCTCACTCTTGTGTTTTGTGTTTTGAGTGTTTGCTTAAGTAGTAGAGAAAATGTTGATGGCATTACATTTGAATTCTGTCTTACGGAAAGAAAACATGGCAAATTTATAGTAAGCATTCAATAAATGTTAGTTATTTAGTTGTATATAATAATGGCTGTCAATTTGTTTTTAATAAACTGACTTTAATGATTATTAATGGCATTAATTATTATAGATGCTTTGGGGATGCGTGTTTTTTTTTTTTTTTAAGTTTTTATTTAGGAAGGTGGTGAATGCACAGTGTTTCAAGAAACTGAGGCTCTATATTGGAAAACAAGCAAAAACTTTAAAATTAGACATAGCCCTGCCAGGAGAATTGATACTTAAAATTTAAGATGTCTCAAAGTCATATTGCTCTTTTGTGATGTCAGTAACTTCTTTTTGTTTTGAAGTAATTGATAAGAATAATTTATTCTAATAGTTTGTAGTCCTAGGTCTTTGAGACTTAAAAAAAAAAAAAGTCTTCTTTAGCATGCAGCATAATTGCTCACGTGGATTATTTGGTGTCTGTCATGGGTCTAGTTAAAATTCACTTTAGGTTTAGAACAAAGTCTTGCTGACCCTCAACAAAGTTCAGTTAAAAAGATAACACAACTGTATCTCCAAAGTTCGGTGAAAAAGATACATAAATATACTTGTGTTTGAGCTTTCTTTGACAATGTCTTTAGTGCTCAGCCCATTGTAGTTACTCAGTAAATGAGTAATGAATTGGGAAGTCAGGTGGAACCAAGTGGATTGATCTTCCATTCGAAGAACTTTGTAATCACAGAGTTTCTTAAAGGAATTTTTGTAATTACACTGGAATTTTGACATCAGTTACTTTCTACATTCTTTTTGTGGCTACTGCTTCATCAAATTAAAACTCTTGACCATGTTGCTGGGGTGTCTTCTTGCCCATGGAGCTCTGTTTATAGTATTAAACCTATGCACTTCACTGATTAAGAGCAGATATTATACATTCTTTTTTTTTTTTAATTTTTCTTAATTTTTTTTATTATTATTGAGACAGAGAGAGAGAGAGAGAGCAAGCAGAGGAGGGTTAGAAAGAGGGAGACAGAGAATTCAAAAGAGGCTCCAGGCTCTGAGCTGTCAGCACAGAACCTGATGTGGGGCTCGAACCCACTAACAGGGAGATGGTGACCTGAGCCGAAGTCGGACGTTTAACCAACCGAGCCACCCAGGAGCCCCAGATGTTATACGTTCTTATGTAACCTTTAAGGATTCTTTTTATTTTCAGAGTGTTGAGTTGTACTGTAGACTCCTATAGAGCCGTTTAGCATTTGTATTATTTATCCCAGCTTTGGATTGTTTGTATCAAGGATGATGTGAAACCAATGTTGACGGGCCCTGCTTCTGGGGAGGCCATTCAGGAGCACACAATGTATCCCCCATTTTGGGGGACCAGAGATTGAATACCGTCATAGTTACTCCAGATAGATCTGTAGAGAAACCTGTTTTTTTTTATGAAACTAAGAGACCAAAATGAAGGTAACCTTGACAGATGGTTGTTTTATGTCATTCCAGTTGAGTAACAAGTGTTCAGCTTGGTATATATAAGAATTTTATAGTGAAGGGCAGCACTTTATTGAATGACCTCATCTGATGTGCAGTCAGTGTTAATACTAAAAGCACAATCTTTGAAGCAATTTAGTGTGTATTAAGCCTTTTTAGAGGTCAACACCGATCACATATAATGGCTTCTATACTCTTTTTTCTCATTCATGAGCTTGCTTACAATTTCTTCTTGTGATTGAGCTTTATTTTCAAGTTTTCCCAAACCTTCAGTTGTGCACAAGATATCCCATGTACCAGTTTGATGAACATAATCAAATGCCTTGATTATGAACTCTAATTCTTGTAAAGCATGCTTTTCACATACTTGTTGTATTTGCCTAAAAGAAAAAAGATCTGTGCCTTCCTTTGACAATTGTTACAGGAAATTACTAGTGAGATCCAAGGCTCAGCAAAGCGGAATATGGATATATATCAGAGCCTGAGAGCCGCCTACAGCAGCATGGTCACAACCTGGAGATCCCAGTGGGTGGGGCTTTATACGAAGTTGTGAGGTTGGGCTCTCAGGGAGTAAAAAATACTTTCTCATAGAAATGAGCAGAAAGTCACTGAAGTATTCTCAGTATTGTTTGTCAGTTTGCTATGTGTGTTTTCAGACCTGATTTCTTTCTTTTTTTTTTTTTTTTTTAAACTAAGCATTTTGGTGATACTTCTCACGTTATATTGCTGATTGGCAGGCACAACACCTGTTTAATTAGCAGGTGAACAATCTAGATATTCCTGACTGGTTACAGAATGTGCTGTTAGTGCAGAATGCCGATCTCCAAATTTTAACTTGGTTTTCACTCTACATTTGACGTGGAAATGTTGTTAGACTGTTTGAGAGTTCATGCATGCATACCTTATTCTCATCTTATTGGTATATATAATTTAAAATGAAACTTTTTCTTCCTCTTTCAGTGCATTTGAAGCGCCACTTTATGTTTCGAAACCATCTCTGTTTAGTTTTTGAAATGCTGTCCTACAACCTCTATGACTTGCTGAGGAACACCAATTTTCGAGGTGTCTCTTTGAACCTAACACGAAAGTTTGCACAACAGATGTGCACTGCGCTGCTTTTCCTCGCGACCCCAGAACTTAGTATCATTCACTGTGACCTAAAACCTGAGAATATCCTTCTTTGTAACCCCAAACGCAGTGCAATCAAGATCGTTGACTTTGGCAGTTCCTGTCAGTTGGGGCAGAGGGTAAGTGTATTTCAGGACTTGTGTATTAAAGTAGAATTAGGTAAAAGTGTAGGTAGATGTTTGAGATGTTATTAATGTGTATACAATTCAGAGGTAATCACAGGATGGTTATCTTTAAAATGTGCTGCTTGGATCGCATTGTGTTGAAACCTGTCTGGGGGAAGTATCTCTTCAAATGCAAATAGTTAGGTTTTGAATGAGAAGGTACTGGTTTTTTAAAACGGGGTTTAAAAAATGACCTGTGTGCCTAAAAGAGAGAATAGGAGATGAGCGAATTAAATATCACGTGGATCTGTGTATTTTCCAAGTAGAGGTTTTAGTATAAATTTGGGGCTATTCCAATACTAGAGCATTGAATCCTTGCTATGAAATAGTTCTCTAAAGATCAAGATAAATGTGTTTCTCCAAAAACTGGTAAGTTAAGAAAAATACGGGTAATTTTACATTACACATGGTGATCTTGTATAGAAATTACAGAGTTGGTTAGTATACTTGTGTTGATAAATAAGTTTAAATCTTTTTTGCCCTGTATACATTCTGACACATGTCCAAACTGGTTTTTCTCAGACTGCTGAAGACAGACCTGTCTATAGCAATAAATGGATTTAGATTTAGCTGATGGAGGAAAGATTTTTCCTGCTATTCTTTCTGGCGTTAATGAAAGCTACCCTTAACAGCAGGTTTTGCATATAGAATAGGAGGGATAGGTTGCTCTCTTCTTGAAAGGAAGTCAGATCCCCATCTGATGATGTTTTACTCACTTCAGACACTGTTTCTATTTACTTGAAAGTATTGAAACTGCACTTCTTAGCGGGGGAAAAAAGGAAAGGCCACAACTGACTTTCAGATACTATTTCATGTTGGCTTCCCGCTTTTTGTTTTTCCCGATTGGATTTCTTATCCTGTGCAACTTTTCTGTTGCACAATCTTTTTGTGTTTTAAGCATGGCTGGTTAATTTAATCGTGGAGGTTCATAGCCAGTTAACAGGACTATCAGGCTTTTTGTTACTTTCTACAACTTGTCTTACGGTAGCAGTGTTCTGTAGATCACTGATTGAGATTTAGGGGAGTGGGAAGCAAAGTTTGGGGTTTCAGATGCCTCTGAAAATCAAGAGATGTGCGTAGTTGTTGATGGGGATGAAGTATATTGTGAATGGGAAATACATGCCCATCTTGAACGTCATTTGAATAGATTTAGATTTGGAAAATTTCTACGCCCTCACCTTTTAAACCTAAATCCTATGTTGTGATCTAATATCAAACACTACTGTGCCTCTCCAGCCAAATTGAGACAACTATCCCTTTAGCTCCGTGAGGTTTAAACTATGTGAGCGTGTCAGGTGAGAGTGAGAGATCCTTTCTGAGCCGCGCACCCAGTGGCCCTGCCCTGCACTTACTGGTTCCGTCTCAGAAGGTGGCCGGGCAGGTGTGTTGCAGGGGATTTGGGTGCACAACCTTGTAGATGACCCAGCCGCTGCTTTGACCAAACCGAATAGACGAGTGACAGACGTAAGCTGGGAAATGAGACCTTTGAGATGTAGGGAGTTGTTGGGGCTTACCGATGCTGTTGGCCCTCCACAAACTCGGAAACGTAATACTTCTTACCTCTCCCTTTGAATTTCACTTTCTTCATTCTGACAAGGCCTTAGGTTTGGGGTTGATCTGCTTATGGGGCATCAAATTGTTTTTGGGGACTCAGCTAGAGTTTTAGGTGGGAGCCACAAAAGCATCCGTGAGAAAGCACCACGCCGCTGGCCACCTAATTGGACTGTTAAGCGTGAAGAGCTTTAGTTAGGAGGATTTTGTTTCTTTCTTTCTCTTTTTGAATAAAACTTTGTTTGCTTTCCTGATGTTTCTAAATACAAATTTATGATGGCTGAAAATGAATTGGTCTCTAGAGACATTCTCAGATTACTTCATTGAAAATTATCCATTTCAAGATTTTTTTCCCTAAGAATTCTCAAATGGAGGTGGAGGAGGACAGGGCAGAGAAGAAGTGATTGATCAGGAATGACCTCCGGTTGCATTTTATATGGGGGTGTTTCTCAGATACATCTGTGAAACCAGTACAGTCGTAGATGTCTGAATTTTCATTTACATTGTACTGAGTTTATTTGACTTGATGCTGAAATACATTCTGTAGGTTAATTAAAATACAGTTTAGTCCTTAAATTAGTGGCAAACCAAGTGCTATCCATGGCAGGAAAGAGTAATTAATAGGGAGACCCTATTCTCAATAATGTCTTTTTTCTAACAAAACATAATTGTTTTAAGGTGTATCTTGATTGCCAGTTAGGATTGGACTAAATGAAAGGGCTTGAATTGTATGTTTTGCATTTCACAGTGTGATTAACCACTCTCTTGAAATGTTTATTTAAATGATACTTGTAGCATAAAGGTGAAATCAGTAAATGGAACCCCAACTTAGGAGTTAGCCAATTATTTTTTCTGTTGATACCAGATAAATGTTCTTAATTCAGTGTTGAGCACAATTAAACAAAACTTATGTTGGAATTAATATGATATTGCAATATATTTCAGATATACCAGTATATTCAGAGTCGCTTTTATCGGTCTCCAGAGGTGCTACTGGGAATGCCTTATGACCTTGCTATCGACATGTGGTCCCTTGGGTGTATTTTGGTTGAAATGCACACTGGAGAACCTCTGTTCAGTGGAGCCAATGAGGTATATGATGATTGCTTTCTAAATTCTGTTTCTGTTTTCATAATTTCCTTTTTAATCTTTGTGTAATCTTAAAATTTTTTTTAGGAAAAGACGTCTGCTTATAATCAAGCTAAATATTCAAATGTTGGGTCAGTTTTGAATTTATATTGTTCATTTAAAAACTTTTTCAATTATTATAATGGTGAGTTTAGGATTTTGAGATGGGAAGTGAGATCTTTTCATCTGCTAATAAGGAGAACAATAAGTTAGATTAGAAAATGTTTGGCATTTTGGTTTAAATGTTGCAGATTTTAAGTATGATATAACGGAAAAAGGTAACAAAGGCACGAGGGCCACTATGAAAACAGTGTCAACATTGCTGTAAATTTTGAGGGTACGACTTAGAATTTAAGAAGTGATGGCTGGCAGCCTTGATGAGATTTGATCTGAGTAATTTAGGGTGAATTACGATTATAGAATTTTAGAGCTACAGGCTATATGTAATTCTTTTAATTCATGGGTTTCCGGTCTGTTCTCAGAAGGTGTTGGAAAGTCAGAGGCAGTGCCTAGGAGGGCACGGGAGAGGCCATGCTCTCTTGTAGTCAGAGGAATTGGACTTCCATTGGCTTTAAAACCTTGTGGGTTTTTTTGTGTTTTGAGGAAAAGTTAACCATTACAGATCTTGATCAGTCCATGCATTTATAAATAAGAAAAGAAAGACCATGACTTACACAGGGTTATACAACTCTTAATATGGCGTCGGAAACTTGTCCCTTCCATCCTTTTAATTCACTTGAACTACAGGAGTAGTGAGCTACTCCTGGGCAGTAACTGGCATAGTGTGTGTTTGGTATTGTTTTGTTATCCTTAATATTATTCTGTAAATCAGGATCTTTCTCATGAGCTTACACGGTATTAAATTCAATTGTATTAATTCTAACTAAAACATAATGAGATACAATTAACCGTATTTTATTAAATCATGTGAAACTTCAGTGGCTTCCACCTCACCCATTGTAAGAGCCAAGTTCTTTGAGTGGTTCAAAGAATCCCCATTCCCTGTGACTCCTGCGCTCTCTCTGCGACCTTGCCTCCCCTCGCTCTCTCTGGACCAGCACGCAGCCTTACTCTGTGGTCCCTTGGAAACAGTAGCCACAGGCCCATAGTACTAAGGCCTTTGCATTAGTGCTTCTCCGTGCCTGAAATGCCCTTTCCCCAGGGAGCGCGTGGCTCCTTCCCTCCCTGCCTGGGTCTTTGCTGTCATACCCTCTTCTTGGTGACACCCTGCTTTCGGTTGCAGTGCCCTTCTCACCCTCCATCTTTGAATTTCCTCATGGTTCTTCGTCGTCATCTGACATAATGTATTTCATTATGTGTTTGTTCATTAGTGATCTCTTCCCCTATCATATGAACTTTTTGGCAGGGATTTTTTTTATCTGTTTTGTTTACTGCTATGTTCTACTGAGCATGGCTTCTAGCATATAGGAGACACTTGGTATTTGAGTGAATGAACCTGCACTTAAAAATATACTTTATTTGGTCCACACTTTATTAAGCCTGTGGGATTTTTTTTTTTGGATGGTTATTTGATTTTATGTGTTCATTTGTTTAATTGTCTGCCCTGCCCTGTGTGGAATGGTGGGCTCCAGGAGGGCAGGGACTGTATCTCTTTTGTTCATTATCGTGTGCTCAATGCCTAAGAGGAGTGCCTGACACACGCAAGATGCTCTGTTTAAAATTTATGGATGAGGGGCACCTGGGTGGCTCAGTCGGTTGAGCATCCAACTTCGGCCCAGGTCATGATCTCATGGTCTGTGGGTTTGAGCCCCGTGTCGGGCTCTGTGCTGACAGCTCAGAGCCTGGAGCCTGTTTTAGATTCTGTGTCTCCCTCTCTCTCTGACCCTCCCCTGTTCATGCTCTGTCTCTCTCTGTCTCAAAAATGAATAAAGTGTTACAAAAAAAATTAAAAAGAAAATAATAAAATTTATGGATGAACGAATGAACTGGTGAGGAGAAGCAGGATGTACTACAGAAGTTACAGGCGTTTTTGTTTTTATTTTTAATACAGGTAGATCAGATGAATAAAATAGTGGAAGTTCTGAGTATTCCACCTGCTCACATTCTTGACCAAGCACCAAAAGCAAGAAAGTTCTTTGAGAAGTTGCCAGATGGCACTTGGAACTTAAAGAAGACCAAAGATGGAAAACGGGTAAAATAGGGAAACTTGATTTATTTATTTATATTTTTACATATATATTTATTTATTTAGCCTGTGTTACTTATTTCACTGCAGCTGTTGGTAGCTCACTTTGTATTTACTTGAAATCAGTGTCTCCGTTAACAATTTCATTAATAACCTAGGCGTCTGCTTTCTTCAAAAGTTGGGTATAGTTTGCCCTGGACTGTCTGTATGGACGAGTGTGTGTTTAATGGGCAGAGTTAAGGCTTCATGTTGGAAACCGTATGTCTGCCGTGTGACACAGCTGATCAAATCACCGTGCCTCATTTCAGCAGTAGAATCCGAAAGTTCAGCCTCTGTCTGTCACAGTGAGTGTACATAACGACGTCACAGTAAACAGTACTGCAGCTGTGGGCAGTAGAGGTCAGGATTGCAGTAAACGGCTTTTTCAAAACAATTAGTTCCGACGGGAGAAAAGAATTTTTGACTTGGGCGATTTGTGGCAAGAGTATCAACCGACTCCGTAATCCTTCGGCAGATTTCAGTTCTGGTTCCTAGCTCGGTGGCATGGACGGCAGGGATGTCGGTCCAAAACCCTTGCAATTAAGGTTTTCAAAATGTTAGGTTGTTGTAGTAATTTTCTTCTGGTTTCAGATCGCTAGACTGCGTCAGTTTAACAGAGTGAACGATGGCAGTTTCGCATCCTGATCTACTTTTTGTTTTATATAAATGTGAAAATAATCATGTGTTTTGTAATCCAGTTTGTCTCTGGTGTAAGATGAACGTGATGTATCAATACCCGATGGTGTGTGATCTTTGCACCAGACACCTTGGGGTTGTAGTTAAAACACGTTGTTGCCACCTAGGACGATTTCCGCGCCACTTTGTATTTTGCCCCTTGCGTTTTAGCGATGCTGCCACCAGGTGTCCTTTCCAGTGAACTGAAGGTGATGGTTCTTGGCTTTAATTCACCTTCACGTAGGCTTTTAATACCAAACGATTTTCTTTAGAAGATTTAAAAATACATCCGTAATTGTATCTTTCATACCTGGTTGTAACTTACTGCACTCTGCCTTATTCTCTGAGCTCTAGGCAGGGCAATATCTGGCAGTCACAGTCAGCCTCCTCCCGCTAAGGAAGGGATGGCAGACACCACGCAAGCATCCTGAATCCTTTTGCCTTTATCCACGGAGCGAGCTTCTCAGTCATGGCCCCTTTCCCCTTGAACCAGAGCACAGCCTGGGGATCCTTAGCTTCACCAGCATTCAAGGTAGCTCCAGCCAGTCGATTTGAAATAGAGTTGGAGGGCATGAAACCTCCTTCGTGTTTTCTCTCTCCGCAGTACAGGCGGCTACTGCTTTCTCCATTTGGAATCTTTTTGTTTTTTGTTGTTTTTTTTCTGCCAGTTTTTTCTTTTTTTCTAAAGAAAACATTCATCCCATCCCATGCACATCTCTGCCTTATAAAACCACAGTGAAGCTACTATGGGCTGGAACCTATTATTTCTCCCAAACTGAGCTATAATTACTTTTTAACAAAATTATGGGGGGGGGGCATTTCAGAAAAGAGTAGATAAATCTTTTCCCTTCTTAAAATTGAAAGTATCTTAACCTGTATTTAATACCTCTTACTTAACTGTGGGTTTTATAAGATTTCCCTTAGTTGCAATTAGCAACTCATTTAAGAAACTTAAAGTATAAAATAAGTATTTGTCTTTGGACATAGGTAAATTTTGCACCAACCAAAAACTCAAATCCAGAACCAAACGATTACTTTATGAAGGCTGCACTCGGGAGTTTAACCATAAGTATGAACTCATTGCATGTGCTGTCGTTGGGTATCTTTGTACTGTTTATTTTCTCAGTGATTTTATTTTTACTTGTTATTTCTCACCTATGTGTCAAGAGCCCCTTTTAGCTGCCTAGTAATGATATCTATACTCTGTGTATGTGTTTTTTTGGTGGGGAAAGTGGATGAAGAATTAAGATGCTGATTTGTTGAAGTATGGTTTAGATACAATAATATAACCACTAGCTAGAATAAGATAACAGAATGTTGTTGTGACCCTTTGTCATCCCACCCCTACTTTCTGATTTCTCTCGTCCTAGGTTAGTTTTTGCCTGTTCATAGGCAAAATTCATATGAATGTAGTCCTATAGTATTTACTGTTTTGTTTCCTTCACTTTAACAAACATCATTTTTGGAAATTCATGCGTGTTGTGTGTGTCAACAGTTATTTCATTTTACTGCTTCATAGTATTCTATCGAATTAAAATGTTGTCGTTTATCTGTATGTACCTGTCCGTGGACGTTTGGGTTGTTTCCAGTTTGGAACTATTATGAATAAGAGTTCTGGGAACATTATTGCATAAATCTTTTGTACACGTGTGTTGTCATTTCTCTAGGGTCATTGCCTAGAGGTAGAATTGCCAGGTCATAGGGTATATGAGTGTTGATCTTCATGAGAAAATACACTTCTCCAAATTTTTTCATCATTTTACATCCCTACTGAGTATGAGGGTTCTAGTTGTGTGACATCCTCCCCATTTGACGTGGTCTCTCTTTCTGAACTTAGCCATTCTGACGGGCGGACGTACGTAGCGGTTTCATTTGCATTTATTTCCCCATGACTAATGGTATGAGCTTTTTAAGCATTCGTAGAGCTTTTTTTGTGACCATCTTTCCAGTCTTTTACTCATTTATTGTTGAGTTGTTTAATTGAGTTGGAGTTTTTTTTGTTCTTGTTTTACACATAATGAATATAAGTGCTTCGTCATACATGCGTCCATATTTTTTCCCTGGACTGTAGTTTACTATTTCTTTTCTTAGTGGTGTTTTTTCGATGAGTGGGAAATTTTACTATTTTCAAATGAAATCAAATTTGTCAACTTTTTTTAGCGAAGGCTTTGTATCTGAAGAAATCTTTGCTTTCCTCAAGTTTGTGAGGGTATTCTGTGCTTTCTTTAAAAAGATTTTTTGATCCTAGCTTTTATGGTTAGTCCTGGGGTTCATCTCGAATTAAGTTTTAAGGATGGAATGAGGTGTAGGAGTTGATGTTCACACCCCCAGATGCCTGCCTTAGAGTTACAGCATCGTTTGTTGGATACTTGCCTTTCCCCGTCAATCTGGGTGCTTTTATTCAGTTATTGTTCTTTTTTGTGCGGGCTTGTATTTGCACCCTGTTCTGTTACATTGCTTTGTCAGTCCTTGAACCAGTACGACAGTGCTGGTTCCATACCGTGTGGGAAGTCCCCAATGCAGGTAGTGTAAATTCACCAGCATCTTTTCTTCCGTTTCAGTTTTTTTTTTCCCCTCCCTGTTCCCCAGGTCCTTTTTATTTATGTAGAGATTTTAGAATCAGCTTATAAGTCTGTAAAAAAAAAAAAAAAAAAAAAAAAAATCTTGCTCGAGTTTCTGTTTGGATTGCATTAAGGGTCCATCCAGGAGAATGGACATCTTAACAGTATTGTGTCTTCAGTCTGTGATCATGGTTTACCCATTTATTTAGTCTTTCATTCTTCTCAACAACATTTTGTAGGGTTTAGTGCAGAAATTTCACACATATTTTTAGTTCATTTTATTTAATTTCTGATTTTTTTGATACAATTTTTAAAGTATCGTTAAATGTCATTAAAATGTCATTTTTAAAGTATCGTTTTCTACTTTCATTGAAAATATGTGGAAATAGAATTGAGTTTGTATATTAACTCGTATCCTAAGATCGTGCTACATTTACCTATTTGTTCTAGTTTTTTATTTGTTTTTAGATTCTGTAGGGCTTTCTACTTACATCCTCCACAAATGAACAGTTTTATTCTTTCAGTCTGTATGCCTTTATTTATTTTTCTTGTTTTATCATACTGACTAGGACCTCCGTATATTGAGTAGTTTTGGTGAGAACGGACATCTCCCCGTGTTCTCAATCTTGTGGGAAAGCATACCTATTTAAGTATGGTGCTCGTCGTGTATGTGTCTCGTAGCTCTGTCGGGTTGAAGGAGTAGTTTCCTGTGTTTTTAGGGAAGTGTCTTGCTTGTTTGTTTTTCTAAATCATGAGTGGGTTTTGAATGTTGTCACATGCTTTCTGCACCTGTAGAGATGATCATATGGTTTTTTCCCTGTTACGTGGTAAAATACATCAATAACTCTTAGAATATTAAGCTCAACCTATGATAAACCACACTTCCTACATATTGCTGGGTTCAGTTTGCTAGTCTACATTGGTAGGAATATTTGTCTAAAGTTTTAATATAATGCCTTCATTAGGTTTTGATTCCAGGATTCTGCTGGTCTCATAAAACTATTGGGGAAGTATTCTTTCTTGATTTTTCTGAAAGAGTTTGTATAAGATTGGCATTATTTCTTTTGTAAATGTTTAATAGAGTTCATCGATGAAGCTATCAGGACTGGAGATGTTCTTTGTTAGAAGGTTATTGATTGTAGCTCACATTTTTTGGTAAATATGTGGCTATTTGGAGTTTCTTTTTTGAGTCCATTTTGGTAGGTATGGATTTCAAGCAACTTGTCCTCATCTAAGTTGTTGGCTTCGTCAGCATAAAATGACCCCTAATATTTCATTATTATCTTTGTAGTTTCTAGAGGATCTGTAGTGATACAGTCTCTCTTGTATTCCTAATATCGGTCATTCCTGTTTTCTCCTTTCTCCCATTACTCTTGCTAGTGGTTGTCAAATTTGCCAGTCTTTTCAAACAACCAGTCTTTTGTTTTGTTTTTACTGTTGCTTCGTCTTGTTTCTATTTCACTGGTGCTTTTCTCTGTTAGTTCTTTTTCTTCTCCTTACTTTAGGCTAAATTGGCTTTTTCTAGCTTCTGAAGGTGGAACCTTAGATCATTCATTTAAAACTTTCTTCTCATAGCATTTAATGGTATAAATGTCCCTCTAACTATTGCTTTAGCTGCATGCAGCAACTTTTGATATATTTTAAGTCTCATTGATTTTGAAACATTTCTAATTTCCCTTGTGATTTCTTTTTACTCATTGTTATTTAGAATGTTGTTGTATAATTTCAAAATATTTGAGGATTTTCTAGGTATCTTATTGTTAGCTGATTTCTAATTCAATAGCATCATGGGTCAGAAAACATGATTTCACTCCTTTAAATGAAATTCATTGAGACTTGTTTTAGAATATAGCAGGTAATCTCACCTTGTGAATGTCCTGTGTGCCGTTGCAAAGAATTGCATTTTATACAGTTGTTTGGTGTAGTGGTCTACCGATGTCAGTATAGGTCAGGTTGTTCGATTTTTTTTTTTTTTTCATATCTCTTACATCCTTATTTTATATGTGTGTGTACATGTGTCTGCCTGTGGATATTTGTTTTATCAATGACAGAGGGGAACGTTAACCTTTAGTGGTAATTCTGGATTTGTCTTAATCTCCCTTTCGTTGCTTTATGTGTTTCAAAGCTCGCTTAGTAGGTGTGTACCCATTTAGTATTGTTGTGACTGTGATAAATTGACTTTTTCATTATGAGAAAATGTCTCTTTTTATCTCTAGTAATATTTCTAATTGTTAAGTCAGACTTGTCTGGTATTACACTATCTGTACCAACCTTCTTATTCGTAACATTTTCATAGTCTGTACTTTTTGTGCCCTTTAACGTCAAATCTGTCTGTATTTATATTTGAAATACGGCTTTTGTATGCAACATTTAGTTGTCAAGCCTTTTAATCCAGTCAGATAGTCTCTTTTTTTCACGTTCAGTTTTTAACCCATTTAGTTATTCGGAAGTTTAGGTTTTAACTGTTATATTTGTTCTCTGTCTCACCTTTTTCCCCCATTCCTTCTTTCCTGCCTTCTTTTGGGTCAATGGAGTACTTTCTGGTGTTCTGGTATTTTATTTCATCTCCTCTCTTGACCCTTTAGCTCTTACCCTGTGTGTAATTTTTAGTGTTATGTGTACCCTTAATGCATCAGTTGACGTTCACGTAACACCACTCGATCAAGCATGCCCTTTTGTCTAACTGTCTACCTCTTGTGCACGTGGCATCATACGTCACTTCTGCATATGTTATAACCCTCACAGCAGACACATCGACTGCTTAAATAAAAAGGGACTTTTAAAGAAATTTTGAAACACACACAAAATAAAGATACTAAAAAGGTCTTTTCTCTGTTTACCTATGTATGTTCTTGATTCCTTCCCACCCTTCTTGGCTTCCGGCCTGAAGAACTTCGTCTAACTTTTTTATTTTGTAGGGAATAACTTTTGCTGATGGTGTCTCTCAGCAGTTGTTTATCTGAAAATATCTTTATTTACTTTCTTAAGGAAGATAATGGACATTTCCATGGATGTAGAATTCTAGGTTGACATTTCAGCAAAAGAGAAAAGAGGTTATAACATTGCTTTGTGTATCACGTTGTTTCTAAAGAGAAGCCAGTGGCTTTTCTAAGTGTCCTTCCCTATATGTAATGTTTCTCCCTTTCCCCCTTCCTTCTGGCTGATTTTGATGTTTTCTGTTTTTGTTCAGTTATTCAATAATTTGACTCTTATGTCTCCAGGTATAGCTTTCTTTGTATTTATTTTCCTTGGAGTTGCTAAGTTCTTGGGTCTGTGGGTTGATCGCTTTCGTCAGCTTTTCCTAAGACTGTGTCTTTTCCAGTATGTGTTGCTTCAGTCTTTCTTCTCCTTCTAGTTCTCTACTGAAATGTGTGTGACAGGCCTTGCATGATCTCAGAGGTCTCCAGTTTGTTCATGCTGTTTTCTTTTTTGTTTTAGTTTGGATAATTCCTTTGCTCTGTCTTCTGATTCACTGATTTTTTTTTTTCTTCTGCTGAGTCCAGTCTGCCGTTAAAACCATTACGTGAATTCTTGGTTTCTGATATTGCATATTTTAGTTCTAACATTTCCGCATTTCCACTTACCTTTCAGGGAAAGGTTTCATTGGGTCTTCTGTAACCCCCCATCTATTCACACATGTGCACCTTTTGAACTAAATTCTTTTACCTATTTGTTTATCATGGTTATTTGTAATGCCGGCCTGCCAGTTTCAGCATCTGGGTGGTTTACTTATGTGGGTCTTCTGACTGATTTTTTCACTTTGATTATGGACCCATCTTTTTAAAATTTCTTGTGTCTGTAGTTTTTTAAATGCACGCTGGACTTTGTATCTGAGAACAGTTGTGATGGAAGTAAACCCTCCCTCCAGAAAGAGATGCGCCTCTTACTCCGTCATATGGGACTCCGTCCATCTCCTTTGTAGCTGAGCTGAATCTGGGCCTTGCTTTGTTTGTTTGCTCGCTCCACCTAGATTCTCTTCTCCACTGTCTTCCTAGGTTTTAAGCAGTGTCTGTGGAGACCTGAGTGCTCTCTCTGCAGCCCTGCTGCCCCAGGCAGTCTGTCCGTCCTGCCGCTCAGTTCCCCGGGGGCTCATGTCTGGGCTCTCCGCCTGCCCTCCGCCTTTGGCCCGTCCACACTGCCAGGAGTTGGTTCAGAGTTGGGCTGGATTCTTCTTACCCACATCTCTGGCATTTGCTCCTTCCCTCACCTTAGGTCTCTTCTCTCCTAGAAAGGGCTTCTCATTTTCTGGAATTCAGTCAACTCTGATTTGTTTAGTTCTTGGCACTCAGATGGGTTTTTTAAATGGAATGATTTTGTGGCCTACCTGCCGGCTTGTTTTTGCTTTCAGAGTGAGAGCCTGGTCTCTTACGAATTTCTGCGTTGTCACTAGAAGCAAAAATCGGTGATGCCATTCTGAATAAATTCAATATTCATAAGCGTCTTAAGGGTTCTACCACCATCTCTTAAAAAAGGAGTTTTCAGAAAAATCTCAACACGTGTTAATTTATTACTCAGCATATTCTAAATGCTTTTAATTTCTTTATCTAAATATGAAAGTGGTGGGGGAGCGCCTGGCTGGCCCAGCCTGAAGACCATGCAACTCTTGGTCTTGGGGTCATGAGTTCAGCCCCACACTGGGTGTAGAGATTACTTAAAAAAATAAACGAAATGAGAACGGTAAATCCGAGCGTGTAGGGTTAAACCAGTGAATCTTCACTTGGAGCGATTACCACAGCTTTGGAGAGCCACTGTTAGGAAAGGAAGTGCATCCAAGGTCACGTGTATCAGGCAGAAAAGCGATTCAGACCACTGGGCCGGAGCAGCGGTCGCACCAGAAGGTAAAAGCTTAAGGCTTTTGTGGGCTTCTATTGCATATTATGTGGTTGTGTTTGTTTGTTTTTACAACCTTTAAAAATATAAAACCCATTCATCGCTGAAGCTGTAGAAAAACAGCCCAGGCTAGGCCTTTGTTTGCTGACCCCTGGGCTACATGGTCTTTATAGTCATTTTTGGTCTTGAAATTATTTTGAATTTCTCCAACAACAAGCGCATTTGGAATAGTGATGTGTGAAAATCCAGAGAATCTGAGTATAAAGCGTTCTTTTTAATAAAGGTCTCAATATATAACATATTTAAGCATATTTGAAGTTATGCAGGCTTTTACATACTCCATCACATTTAGAGAAAGCTTTTTTTTTTATCTTCTCTTCAGGAGTATAAACCACCAGGAACCCGTAAACTTCATAATATTCTCGGAGTAGAAACAGGAGGACCTGGTGGGCGTCGTGCTGGGGAATCGGGTCATACCGTGGCTGACTACTTGAAGTTCAAAGACCTCATTTTAAGGATGCTTGATTATGACCCCAAAACTCGAATTCAACCATACTATGCCCTGCAGCACAGTTTTTTCAAGAAGACAGCTGACGAAGGTACAAACACAAGTAACAGCGTGTCCACGAGTCCCGCGATGGAGCAGTCACAGTCCTCCGGAACCACCTCCAGCACGTCCTCCAGCTCAGGTCGGTCCTTCTGATACTCGGGGAGGCCTGGAAGCGTTTCTTATTTTTGTTCCAAGGTGGGGGTTACTGTAAAGTCTTTGAAGAATTGGTTGTGGGGATAGGGAGGCATTGTTTTACCTAAATCTACCCTTTGTAGTTAGTGAAACATTTCACCTCACCCCAAGCTCTGATACTTAATTACCCGTGATAAATTCTGCTTGGCAGTTGGAAACGACACCCTTTCTTTCTTTTTTTTTTTTAATGTTTTTTTTTTAATGTTTGTATTTATTTTTGAGACAGAGCATGAGCAGGGGAGGGGCAGAGAGAAAGGGAGACAGAATCCGAAGCGGGCTCCAGGCTCTGAGCTGTCCGCACAGAGCCCGACACGGGGCTCGAACCCACAGACTGCGAGATCGTGACCTGAGCCGAAGTTGGGCGCTCAACCGACTGAGCCCCACAGGCGCCCCTCTTAGCCAAAGTTTTCCTTTGGTTTCTTAAGTAGAGATACTTTGTTCATGTGCTTGAACTTTCCCCTAACTTAACCCAAACCAGACTGTCGTGTATTAGTTCACTGGTCGGTGTGAAAGAACTTAGAGAATTGGATGACTTCCTGATACGCTTTGAGGTTCATACAGCTTTTTGTGCGTGCCGTACCTTCGGTGTTAAGTGAGTGTTGGAATACATACTTGAGCAAAGTTAACTTCAGACTTACAAGTACTGTGTTGTGATCCCGAAGGTGGATCGTCGGGGACGAGCAACAGTGGGAGAGCCAGGTCAGACCCGACGCACCAGCACCGGCACAGCGGCGGGCACTTCACAGCTGCCGTCCAGGCCATGGACTGTGAGACTCACAGTCCCCAGGTGAGCTCCCCGCCGTGGAGGCCCGGCCCCGCAGCAGCCGGCCGGGGCCGCGGTGGGCACCAAGCGCACTTCCGATGGTCGTGTCGTTTACCCCACGGGGTCTCAGTAGCTTCCACGTGTGTAGGGAATTCCGCCCTGTCCGTAACTAAGGAAGCACGTCTTTGCAGTTTTCTCCCTCGTTCTGTAGAAGCAGCTAACATTTCTTGGGTGCATACCAGCCACTGTTCCAGTTGTTATTCGCTGTGTTTATCTCATTTACGACAGTAGCACTTGGAGCCTTACGCTGTTTGAGTTTCCCTTTTAACTTTGGGAACTGACCCTTGATGGGTTCAGTAACTTTCCCTGGCTTGTGCTCTTCATTACTGTGCTCCGACCGCTTCCTGTGATCTTTGGTCACTAATGGTCCTTGATTCCGAATCAGTTTGTGGTCTCTCACCTCCATGTTGTTTTGGGGTTATTTTGGGGTTTTTTTTTTTTTTTTTTTTTTTGCTTTTGTTTTTATTTTTATTTTATTTATTTTTTTTTATGAAATTTATTGACAAATTGGTTTCCATACAACACCCAGTGCTCATCCCAAAAGGTGCCCTCCTCAATACCCATCACCCACCCTCTCCTCCCTCCCACCCCCCATCAACCCTCAGTTTGTTCTCAGTTTTTAACAGTCTCTTATGCTTTGGCTCTCTCCCAATCTAACCTCTTTTATTTTTTTTTTCCTTCCCCTCCCCCATGGGTTCCTGTTCAGTTTCTCAGGATCCACATAAGAGTGAAACCATATGGTATCTGTCTTTCTCTGTATGGCTTATTTCACTTAGCATCACACTCTCCAGTTCCATCCACGTTGCTACAAAAGGCCATATTTCATTTTTTCTCATTGCCACGTAATATTCCATTGTGTATATAAACCACAATTTCTTTATCCATTCATCGGTTGATGGACATGCTTTTGTTTTTAATATCTATTTACTTTTGAGAGACAGAGACTGAGGCGGGGAGGGGCAGAGAGCGAGGGAGACACAGGACACTGAAGCAGGCTCCAGGCTCCGAGCTGTCAGCATAGAGCCCGACATGGGGCTCGAACTCACGGACGGTGAGATCGTGACCTGAACCGAAGTTGGGCACTCAACCGACAGCCATGCAGGCCCCCCTCGTTTGTTTTTGAAATGTGTTAAAGAAGAGTCTGTAATCGGGTATTTTTAATGGGATGAAGTAGATGTTGGTAGTAAAAATATTTATGAAATACTCTTTGTAAAATACTAACTCACACTGGGCACTGTGTCACGGTGCTGTGTGACCAGGGGCCGGCGTATCACTTGGTAAAAGCGAAGTCAGAACAGGTTGCTGGATATCACGCCCCATTCTCGTGGCTGGGGCTGCTGGGCGCTGCGGGAGAAGACCACAAGCAGCAAGCTGGCATGGTCGGTGCCGTTGCCAGTTCCTAGTGCCCAGCCTCTGGGCGGGCTCGCCATTCCTCGTGTCTCCCCTGTTCTCTGTAGGCACTGTTTCCACTGCCCCTTCTACTCTTTTTAGAAACTGACCTCTTGCTCAGCCTCTGGCTCCTGGGTCCGCTTGATTTTCTTCTGTCAGCATCTGATCCCCCCAGGTCTCTCCCAGCTGGAGCCAGCCCTCCTCCTGGCCCGTGTCTGTCTGGTGTCTGTTTGGCCCTACGTCGTGCTAGCCTGTGGTGGCTGTGTTGGACCCGTGAAGAGTTCCTCGGTCTGCTCCGGCGGGGGACACCGTTGCTGCAAGTGTCACCTGCGGCCGCCACTGAGGAGGCCGGTGCCGGGCATTCAGAGGCTTGTCTTTTTTTGCTCCTCACCCACGTGGGCAATTTTGGCTCCTCCCTGCCCTTTGAGGCACTTGCCCTCTTTTTCCCTCGACAGGATGCCCCCTGAGTTTCCCTCACTTGTCTGGCCTTTCCTTCCCTATCTCTTTTCCTGGATTCTCTTCTGCCCACCCTGTAGACACGGATGTTCCCAAGGCTTGCCCACTTGCCGGTTGACCTCGCCCACCCTGTCCGATGCCTCAGTACCGTCTTGGCACCGGTCCCTCCTCCAGCTTTGTTTCTGACCTGGACCTCGCTCCTGAGCCCTGGGCCTCTGTTTCTCTTTTGTGTTCCTCGTACAGATGGCCCTAGATTCACCCATTTGTTCAAGCCTTACACCCGGGGTTAGGTTGGGGAGCTGATCCTTGACTCGTCTTTTCCTCATCCCACAGTTGAATCAAATAGTAAATTGTGTGAATTCTGAATATCCTAAATGTGCTTTTATTTTCTTCACTTCATCCCATTGCTACAACCGTCTCCAGCCCGCCTTACTGTAAAGAATGTTCTAACCTGGTCTTCCAGCATCTAACTCCATTCAGCAGTCAACGCCATTTTCTTCTCTGCAGGCACATGAACATTCAGTAAAGCAGTCTGATGTGGCTTTTCCCTACTTTAAACCAGTGTTTGGCCTTTCCTTTGTACTTAAAAGGGAATTTAGACTTCCTGCGAAGGTCTCAGTGATTGCCACGGTCTGGTCCTTTTCAGGGCATTCTTTCTCCTCTTTATTTGCTCTGGTCTTACTGGATTTTTGTCATTTTTTTGGAATATACCACGTTCTTTCTTGTTTCTCACATGTTCTGTGCTCAGCCTGGAACACTTTTCCCCTCTCTCGGCTTTGGTCACTGCCACTTACACTTCAGACCTTCACTTAAATGTCGCTATTGGTTTTTGTATCCTTTTTGAGATAGTGTATGCATATCCACATACAGATATAGATTCCTAATCTTTGTACACAAACGATAGCGTGCCATGCACAAGTTGATGTTTTGAGTTTGTTTTTTTTGCTTGTTTTTTGGGGGGGTCGTTATATGTTTTATGTGTATTTTTAATATATATTTGGAGCTCTTTCTACATCAGTACCTGGAGAACTTTTTCTTCCTTCTTCTTCACATGATACTCCCGTGTTTAGATATTCCATAAGTCATTTCCCCTGTTAATTTCCAGTCTTTTTTACTATTACAGATGATGGTAGAATGCCACAGACCTGTCACTCATACACATTAAGTGTACCTGTGATAGGAACCCCTAAATGTGAAATCGCAGGTCAGAGAGTGATGTGATCTGTAAGTTTTATAATTGCTGTCAGTTGCTCTCCATTTAGTTTTGCCAGTTTAGCCTTCCACCAGCAAGACTTTGGAGGAACAATCAGGGAGGGGGGGGTGATCACCTTTGATCAGTCTGAAATGAAAAATGGTATTGGACAGAAGATATTTTTATTTTGCTTATTTGTTTTTCTTTTTTCTTTAAAAAAATTTTTTTTAAGTTTATTTACTTTTTATGGAAGAGACAGAGAGAGGAGAGAGAGAGAGAGAGAGAGAGAGAGAGAATGAGAGAATGAGAGAATGAGAGAATGAGAATCCCAAACAGGCTCCACACTGTCAGTGCAGAGCCCGATACAGGGCTCGATCCCACAAACCGTGAGATCATGACCTGAGCCGAAATCAAGAGTCCAATGTCTAACCAGTTGAGCCACCCAGGCAACCCTGCTTATTTTCTATTTATACATGAATTTGAGTAGTGTTGTAGTTTAAGAGCCGTCAGTATTTTCTGAGAACTTTCTGCCTCTTTTTCTACTGGATTGTTTTCAGTGGTGTGTCTTAAAGTTTGACTCTCCAGACCACTTCCGCTGAGAAAGAAACGCTTTATGTCAGCTCCTGGTAAAAGACATATTTTCCAGCTCATAAGGACAGAGTAGATAAACAAAATGAGTCAAATTAATAGAAATTGCAAGTACTGCTGATAAAAGGTATCAGGATGTGATCTAGGATGGCGATTTGTTGGGTGGGATGCATGAGGATTTGAGTAAGCCAGGCTGGTAATAGACCCCACAAAATATGGTAGCCAAAGGGAGTATGAAGTCTCTTTTTTGGGTAGCGGTCCCGGGAGGGCTTTCAGGTCAGTGGCATGGCTGTCTCCCGTGTCCTGGGCGAATAACTCCGGCCCTTAGGGCCTGGCTGTCTGCTGGCATCCACCAGGCGGGACGTGGGAGGTGTTGGTTGGTGGGCCAGGTCCGGCCGTGACATAAAAACATCAAAACGTTCATTCGTGTTGCACGGACTAGAACTCAGTCCCGTGGCCATACCTGAGGACGGGGGAGGCTGGGAAGTGTAGTGCCGCCATGTGGACAGCTGGTAGCTGCTGCCACAGGAGTTGAGGCAGTGTTAGCCAGAGTGGTCAGAGAAGACTCGAACTGAAATGGGAAGGAAGCACCCGAGCAGAAATTAGAAGTCAGAGCATTTTAGGCAGGAAGGAACAGTAGGCACAGATGCCCTGAGACGTTGGAAAGATACGACTACCGGGTGGAGGAATAGGAGGAGGACCCGGTATTGGAGCCCAGGTAGCAAGAGGAAGGATGGCTGGAGGACAAGGTTGGCGAGGCGAACGGTGGCCCCTGAGGCAGACCACCTATGGATTTTGCATTATTTTGTTTTTCTAATAAGTGCACGGAGAAATCATTAAAGGATTTGAATTTAAATAGGAGAGTGATTGGATTTGTGTTTTGAGAAGATTTTTCTTGTTATGAAGAATGGATTGGAACAAAGGCACAAGGATGGAAGGTGGGAGCTGATTTAGGAGGCGGTTGTGCAGTGTGGGTGAGCGGTGGACGGTAGGAGCCTGGGAGAAGGGATGGTGGTGGAGACCAGGGAAGCAGCCAGGCTGGAGCCTTTTCGAAGGCACGCTCCGTGGTACTTGCTGATGGTGTGGATGCAGGAGTTACTGAGCCGCTGATGAAAAGAGTGCTCTTACTGAAACGGGAAAGATGGAGAGAAGAGGGGCTTTACAGGAAAGCCAGGAATTCATTTCGAACCTGTCAAGAATGTTTATTATCTGATCCTTTCCAGAAAAAGTTTGCTGATCCCTGGCCCAAACAATGCATCCCAGGAAAGAAAGTGGCCAGTGAAATACATGAGCCTGTTTATGGGTATAGCTTGCTAAAAATTGCAGCTTTCACAGTAAAATACTGGTTCACTCAAACATAACTTGGAATTTTGCGTTCTAATTTTTTTGTTTTTAATGTTTAATTTTGAGAGAGAGAGACAGACAGACAGAGTGTGAGCGGGGAAGGGGCAGAGAGAAGGGGGGAGACCCAGAATCCCAAGCAGGCTCCAGGCTCCAAGCTGTCAGCACAGAGCCCGAGGCGGGGCTCGAACTCAGGAACGGTGAGATCATGACCTGAGCCAAAGTCGGATGCTCAACCTACTGAGCCACCCAGGCGGCCCGGGATTTTGTGTTCTAGAAGTGACACATTAAAAGTTTCAAAAATCCCCTCTCTCTAATTAACATAAATGCTGGTGTCCTAGCTTTCGATTGAAAATTAAGTAAAGCTTGGAAACAGTACTCTGAATAAATGCTTCGAAAATCTTCTTACAGGTGCGTCAACAATTTCCTGCTCCCCTTGGTTGGTCAGGCACTGAAGCTCCTACACAGGTTACTGTTGAAACTCATCCCGTTCAAGAAACAACCTTTCATGTAGCCCCTCAACAGAATGCATTGCATCATCACCATGGAAATAGTTCCCATCACCATCACCACCACCACCACCACCACCACCACCACGGACAACAAGCCTTGGGTAACCGGACCAGGCCAAGGGTCTACAATTCTCCAACGAATAGCTCCTCTACCCAGGATTCTATGGAGGTTGGCCATAGTCACCACTCCATGACATCCCTGTCTTCCTCAACTACTTCTTCCTCTACGTCCTCCTCCTCTACCGGTAATCAAGGCAACCAGGCCTACCAGAATCGCCCGGTGGCTGCTAACACCTTGGACTTTGGACAGAATGGAGCTATGGACGTTAATTTGACCGTCTACTCCAATCCCCGCCAAGAGACTGGCCTAGCTGGACATTCAGCGTACCAATTTTCTGCTAATACAGGTTCTACACATTACATGACTGAGGGACATCTGACGATGAGGCAAGGAGCTGACAGAGAAGAGTCCCCCATGACAGGAGTTTGTGTGCAACAGAGTTCTGTAGCTAGCTCGTGACTAAATTGAAACTTGAGTTTGTTTCTTGTGTGTTTTTATAGAAGTGGTGTTTTTTTCCAAAAAACAAAGTGCAAAGCTGCTTGCATCAGAAGGAGATTAACACACTGAACCGCTACAAGAGGGCAAAGCTGACTTTTTTTTCTTTTTCTTTTTTTTTTTTTTAACTTGAAAAGATTGCAAAGGGACAATGAAGTTTTTCAAAGAGCCATGTCCACAAACCCGTCGTCACGGAGAGCGCAGAGGTGTCCTCTTTTCGCCTCCCCCATTTTAACTTGCCACACCCCAGCCGTAGTGGGTTTTTTTGTCTTTTCTGTTCCACAGAAGTTAATGTTCAGATGTTGGTCTTGGTCATTTGCCAACTAATTTTAAAATAAAAAGGCACTGCACATAATTTGCATAAAGGGCCCCACGAGGGTGTTTTTTTTCCTTTTTGTTTTTTCCTTTTTCCTCCCTTTACCCCCCTCCCCCCCCCCTCGTTTGTTTTGTTTTGGGTGGGGGGTGGGATATTTGGGTTTTTAAGTCCTCTAAACACACTTGGGCACGGAAACGCAGTACTGTAAGGAAGAGGGACCTCCAGCTGACACAAACATCACCTTCAGCTGTATGGAAGGGACGGTTGTTTTGGAGTTTGTTTGTAAGGCACAGTGAGCATGCTAAGTGGCGGGGATCAGAACTCTCCTGTCTGAACCTACTGAGGAGCAAAGCAGCAATTACATGGGATCCCGTGGGTCTCCTGTTGGAGAGGCCACGGTAGATAGTAATGGAACGTGACTGGTCTCCTAACCGAGGTGCACTGAGAAGCAATCAACGGGTCAGTCGTGGCCAGTCCTGGGGAGGTCTGAGTGGTGGTCTTTGGGATAACCTTTGGCCTTATGGATTTGGACTCGAAATTAGAAGAGCCTACCATTTCAGATGCAATCACTTTTGGACATGCTTTTGCAGACAGTCCTTAATGCTGAAAACACAGAGAATGGGTAATTCAAGAGGCCTTTCTTTTAAAATAGACTTTTGTGACCCACTAATTGTAAGGTATTGCAAGGTCACTTTGCGTGTGTCATAAAGTTGACTTCCTTATTGGTTGAAGGTCACAGAAGTAGTGGTTTGCTTTGATGGAAATAGCTACAGCTGTGTCCCTTCCTGCTTTTTACTTTTTTTGTTTTTTTTTTTTTGTTTTTGTTTTTTTTTTGTTTCGTTTTTGCTTTTTTTCTCGGCACGTGGTATCTCCACCATTTCTTCTGCACAAAGATGTCTTCTGTTCATCCTGAACATTTTTAAAAAATGCAGAATTTTATGTGACTGCTTTTTTGCCTCACAATTATGCTGTGAATTTTACAAAAATTTATTTTCTTTTTTGATAATTTATTGTACCAAAGCTGTTTTTATAGCACATAGATGTCTGTAACCAATAATGTAGCAGTCCTGCACTTTGACACAAGGTGTAACTAGACCATTTTTAAATGTCAGTTGAAAATTATGGCTGTACTATTGCTTAAACAAAACTGGAACTGTTGTTGAATCCATAGCCAATACACCTACAGCAATCTGTGTTCTGAACATAATCGATTGACATCTAATTCAAGATGACAGCATCTGTTACATTCTAAATGTGTTCAGGCTTCTGAAGGTAAAGGGACACTGGATCCAGAAGCTATGGAACCAGCAGTCGATTCTTGTATTCCTGATTAACCTACTTGTAAACTTGAAAGCAAGACCTTGATTGCACCAACAGGTCCAAAATATGAGCACGAGTAAAGCAAAACTCTCATGCGTGACCTGAAGTGAACAGGCTGGTGTTTAACAGGTGCCTAGTTTTGAGATTATGCTGCCTTAATGTAACACAGTCTGGCAGTTGCTAAATTTGTGTTCCCATTTTAAATTGACCAATTTTAGGGTGTTATACTTTTGAGCGGTTGAATTGGGAGAATGAAGATAAGTAATTTATCTGTCCAGGATCAAAAGAAGCCTAGGAAAGAAGCAGTAATCTACCTCTGCCGATAACCCTGTTCAAAACAACTCAGCAGAACACCACATTACTTTTTATTGGTCAATTCCATGTGGCTGACTAGGTCAATTTTTTCTGAACAAAAAGCAGGTTTTTATATGTAAACAGTGACAAAAAGAAAGGCTTAAAACTATGTGAATGTGAATGGAAACTTGGAAATACCGTTTTTATAATCCACAAAATTTTTTTGTTGTTAATCAGGAAATCCATATTTATTTTGTAATTAAATGTCAAGCCTGTGGATGATTTTTGAACTTGGTAGTTCATAAAAGTTTACAGTGAATAAAAGGATATCATCTTGAGTATAGCAATATCAAAAGGAATCAGTAGTTACTGCTGTTTAGGACTATAAGGGGAAGATATTATATGGGTCAGGTCATTTTTTTCTGTGCTGGTTGCCACATCTTAGCAAGCACCAAAAACGAAAGCAGTTTTTAAACCGCTATTTACATAAAGGAAATCATAAAATCCAATGCTTCTGCATACTGTGTTATGTTACAGTCCAGTTTTGTGTGCTTTACTACACGGTTTGGTTACAGGACTTCTGTGCATTGTAAAACATAAACAGCATGGAAAAGGTTAAATACCTGTGTGCAGATTGTAAGATCTGGTCCGGACTTGCTGTGTATATTGTAACGTTAAATGAAAAAGAACCCCCCTTTGTATCATAGTCATGCGGTCTTATGTATGATAAACAGTTGAATAATTTGTCCTCAGACTCTTTACTATGCTTTTTTAAAATTAAGAAAGATGTAAACATAGTAAAAAAAATCTTCCTATGCAATTAACCTGGTCCAGGTAATGGGTCTGGTAGGTATACTGAGTATAAGTTTGGTCAAATGTGTCAGAAGGAAATGGTAGCGGCGTGGACCTAGGCTTCCCAAATCCCGGAAGGTGAAAATTGGAGGTTTTGGTTTTGATCATTTTGATTTTCAAAATCATTTCTTTATATGAGTGATTACTATATTCGGTTTCTCTCCTATTCAGAGTGCTAATAGCTTGTAGTTTTTAGAATGGATGTGAGGGTTCGGTGGTTTTTCTTTGAATAGGGTTGGACCTTCTGGGAAACAAGAGGAAATACACGTCATCTTGTCCCTCCTTCCCCAGATCCACGTGGGGGGGCGAATCAGGGACTTTGTTGTGTGGAGTCTGGAACCCCTGCCACAGTGAATTAACGTGTAACCTAAAGTCTTTTCCTTTTATAAATTAATATGTAAGTATATATGAGGGTGGCTTTCAGGAAGGCAGAAAACTTAACTTTAAAAGTTAAATGTGATTCCGTAAAAGGCAAGTTGGCCGCACAAAGTTAGACTTCATCAGAAAGAAAAAAAAAAAACCTGGCTTTAGTTTTTTTCTTAGGATCTGAGCATTTTGTTTAACTTCGGTAAGTGGCACGTTTATATGGGATCAGACTCCAAAAATCCTAAGCATATTTTTATTTAAGGAGTATTAGAATGACCTGCAAAAAAATCCTTAAGGCTGCGGTAATTCTAGAAGACCCACGAAATGCCTGTTGCATTTGTCCCTGTACCCTCCTCCTCAGCTCCTGTGTTGTGAAACTGACTGTTGCAGTAAGTCATATGATAAAAAATACATAAACAAAATACAAAGACAGGATAGCAAATGCCAAATTTTTTCCAGGGCACTTCTCCAGTTTCCTTTTGGCCTTTACTTTGCTCTCAGAATACAAGCTCAGTACTCGTTTTTATGTCCAGTTCTGTAGTGGTGACCGGAACTGATAGGTCAGATGGTTTGTTCCAGATACCAGAGGTTGGTTTTTAGTGCCATATATGAAGACAGTTTGAAATTTTAAGATTAAGGCGCGGGCAGGGCCCATTGTGGTATCCTGAGATGGTCTTCAGATGTCTTCGAACCCTCCCTGGGACAGCAGGTGGCCCCGCATTGAGAAGCCCTTGGTGTCAGAGTAGAGCAGAAGCTCTCATTTTCTTAATCTTGGATCTCCTTCGCTAGACTTCATTTCCCAGGGTGAAAACATAACAGTAAGTAATTTTTAGGACAAGGAGCAAGAAAAGAGACCCGAAGAAAATAGCTTATTTTCTTTGTCGTCCCTCAAAATGCATAGCAGTACCCTGTGTCCGACATTCGTCCCCCTGGGGGTCACCTGGCCTCGTAGTTTTACATGTCCCTGTGTTTCAAGCACTAGATATTTTTTGTGCAGACTCCTTGAGCAAGGTAAGTGGACCATCGGTTTGTGTGTGTCCTCCTCGCTGGTGTGCGCGCAGCCTGTGTCCCGCCCGGGTTTCGGTTGCTCCAAGTGAGCGGTGAGCACCAGGGTGCTCTTGCACGACTTTCGGTGAGCACCAGGTATTTATCGATATTAATTTGTTTCCACTTTCTTACCCTAAATCTTGTCCAAAGACAAAAAGAAAGCTACGTCGCCAACCAAAACGTTCGGATTTCAGCACACGCGGGATAACCAGGGGCGAGTATCCCTCGCTTTCTGCACGTTTGCATTGTGCCGCTCGTGTTTGCAAAAAGACCCGTGGTAGCACGGTAACGGCCTTTTTTGTGAGAGCGAAACTCCTCATTTCCCGGGTCAGCGAACACCAGGACTCCGGGGGGTGGGGGGGTGGGGTGGGGGGGGTCTTCGGCCATTTCGGACGTGGGAAGGTTTTCGGCGGGCGGAAACCTGTGACTGCACACCTAGTGGTCTCCTGACCTGAACCTGAAGGCGGTTTGATGTTCGTGGTTTCCCACCTTGAGATGATGTCCTCTTCCTGAGAAGTCGGAGGGGTGGGGATTCAGGCGTGTGAATTTCGTGTCGGGAGTTCCCCGCCCCCCACGGGCGGGGCCTGAGCCTCGCCGCCCTCTGCCCCCGCCCCCCGCCGCGGTCAGGTTCAGCTCCCCTGGCTTCTGAAGGAGCGGAGGACCAGAGTGGGAATCTTCTTGGCTAATACGCATTTTTTTTTAAGCGGGGAGGAGAAATCATGGCAGAGTTGCTGGTGACGGATGGAGGAGGTGGGGGTGGGGCCTGGGCAGCTGTGGTTTAGGGGAAGCTTTCCGGGTGATCCTGCACCTGTATAGCCAGGCGCCTCTCAGGGCGAGGAGGTGCCTGCGGCTCCTCTGACAGAAGTCTCTAGTAAAGAGATTTTAAAGTGTAGATTTATTATTGCAGATTTTATACATATAGATGTATAAAATATATATAAACGAGCAACTAAGACTCATCACTTACACAGCATTATAAAATGTCACAGACAAGCCTCCAACAGAGTCAGAAATGGTCAGATGTAAGGGCCTCAGACTTTAACAGTCTGTGTCTTTCTGGCATCTTCCCTTTTGGAACTGGGTTGACGTGACCTCTCCGCAGCCCTCGGAGGTCCCGTGAGAATGACACGTGTTAAGTGTCCCAACAGCGGGCCGGGGACATCGTCCTTCACGCCTTGGCCCCACTTGGTCTTTGTGAAGCGCAGGAGTTCTCCGGGCCGCTGGCCCCCTGGTCTGAGCAAGCAGACGTTGGGGAAGCCCCGTGGTTGTCCGCTCAGAATCGGGTCCCGTCCTTGCTCTTCTGGGCAAGTGGCTTTGCCTCTCCGAGCCTCCCTTTCCTCTTCAGTAGAGGAGGAGTAACCGTAGTATCCACTCTATGGGATTCTACACAGGCTTCAGTGAGCTGGTAACGAACGTAAGGATCATAGCTCGGCATGGGAAGCACTCGAAAGATGGAATCCGTAACTGAATACAGAGCTCGCCTCTGCAGCACGAATCAGTCTCCTTTTTCTGTATGTGAATATAGCAGCCACCCCGGGAACTCAGGTGAGTAGTGTTTTCTGTGGATGATTCAACAGGATTATTTTCCAGTTTTCTTTTATTCCTGGAGTCTGCCACTGGGTCGTAACTTCTCCTTCGGTACTTCGTTTTGCTGCTACTTACCTCTGTCTTACGATTCTGAGGTTGTACGTTTTGTAGTTTGCTTTGAGATAACGTGTGACATTTAAATGTCTCATAAAGGACGGTTTTCAAGTAGAATTTTCCTCTACAGCTTCAAGGAGGCTGGAGGAGTAACTGTGGAAAGGCAGTGTGGCTAGACCTGGTCGTCTTGCGTCCAGCGGCCCCTCTCCGCTCGTCCCTGTCGCCACCCCGAGGCAGACGTGTCGAGTGGTTAGCCTTCAGAGTTAGGGGGAAAACAGGAGAAGTAGACGATCGGTTCCTGGGTTCATAAACTGATAACCGTGGGGAAGCTTTTAGAACTTAACTGGTTATAACCCACATTTTGAAAGCATGAGGGGCTAGCTACTGCTGGTTTTCTGTTTTTCTTTTCTATTCATTTTGTTGATACGGTAGGAGACTGTCTACCTCCACATCTTGGAGTCCCTCAACGTGATTCCCTTTTCATTCCCTTCCTTAGAACAAGCCTAAGGACAACACTTTCTTAGGGCAAAAAGCCAGTTCATTCGCTTTAGAATATACATGACTGGCGTTCCCTCACCGGGACATGTGCACTACATGGGCCTGTGGCTTTGGATAAAGATGAAAACCATAGATCTGATAATGGGGTCTAAGTGTTCACCTGAGGTAGAGACGACTCTTTGGGGAGCAGCAGAAACCCCCCACCCCATCCCACCCCCAGCTAAAGTTCAGGTAACAGACGGCCGTCTACCTGTAAAGCAAACCTCTTGACAGCTCTCGGTCTTGGGCCTGCCCTGTTTGCACGTGGCTGCCCCTTGGGGCCTGGCCTGCAGGGGTGCAGCTCCGACCTCACCCCTCTGGGGCAGCGTGGGCAGGGCTGGCCTCCCTCGCCAATCCCAGACTTGCCTGGTGCTTTGCTGTTTGCACAGTGCCTACCCGGCACGTACCTGCTTCCCACTGCCCTCTGACCCGAGTCTGACTCTCTCCGAGGGCTTCCTCCACGTGTGGGGTGTGGACGCTGGCAAGACTGGTCCCCTCCTTCCCGGAGCTGAGAGCTTTTCCGGAGGTGTCCCCCGCCCATCGTGTAGGGGCTGCGAAGATTCAAGCTTGAGGCCTTCCCACGTGCATGATTACCAACCGGCCTTTCTCCCCGGCTCGGCCCTGCCCCTGCGAGTCCTGTCTCGTTGGCCCTAGCAGAGGGTGACCAGGAGCGGCCGGGTACGAGGAGCGAGGCTGCGCTCTCCTTTACTGGTTGGATGAAGACCAGGAGAAACATCCCTCCTACTTCCTACGGAAGACACCCCAAACCAAAGATAGCAGTCAGTTCATCCTGGAGGAGAACATTAACGGGGATCTTGGGGCAACTGATGTGAGGACTCTAGGAGAGGAGTCCCGACACCTGTCATGTGCAAGGCACTTAGCTGTGTCCGAGGGGTGACACCAACCGGCATGTCACTGTTTGGTTTGGGGAGCGGAAGCAGATAGATGGCGAACACCTCCCGGGAAGTCAAGTGTATTCTGGTCCAGGTGCTGAGGGAAGTTTCCCTGCGGAATCGAGGCCGAAGCGGATATCTAATGGGCAGATGGGAGTCATGCAATGGGCAAATGGGGTGGTGGAAATGTTCTAGAACCTAGGACAAGACAACAGGGTGTTCGAGGCCCGGTGTAATGAGGAATCGAGAGGCCTTGCCAGTGTCTGTTGATACACGGGTAGGGTCCACATACTTGGGAAGGAGAGTTGATCGATCTCTGGGATTGGGGGCAGAGAGAGGTGGTGAGGGAGACAAGCCGGGCTTCTTCCAACTTGTCGACTCGGCGGCTTTGCAGGGGCAGAGTGCTTGCCGGCCGCGGGGCCCTGGGGCACTTGAGGGAGAGCCGGCGGGCCGGATGCTCATGTGTTCGGTCACAGGAGTCGGAGCATTGAGGGCCTGCAGGGCATCTGAGGGGAGAAGTCCAGTGGGCAATTTTGTGCCAGAGAACGGATTGAGGGTGGGAAAGTCCGGCCTGGGGTGGGAGGTGTGGGTCCTCGTCAGGCAGGTGATGGTGAATGAGGTGATGGAAAGGGGGTTAAGAGCAGAGCCTGGGCACTTCAACACGAGAAGCCTGTCTGTTCCAAGACTTATTACCCATCATGCCTTCCATGACCCTGAGGGTGTCTCGGGGAGGTGGAGATGGTCTCGTCCCTCAGCACTCGGTGGTCCGGGGACTGGCCACGTCAGCCTCAGAATCCGCATCTTACGAGGGTCCTCGGGCGGCAAGTAAGCGTGATCGCTCGAGAAGCAGTGGTCAGCGCCCCCCTTTACATTTGAGACAACCGAAGAGTTTAAGCAACTTGGTCAAGATGGCCCGACTGGCCCGCGACTGGCCTCTAGGGCAGCCTGCTGGAAGTTCTCCATGTTGACTTTGACCTTGAGATCCCCAGGACAACCGACCGCTGGCTGCCCCCTCCAGTTGTCGGACCACCAGAAGCAGAGTTCTGGGTGAGACTAATTTAATCTCAATTAATCCAGATTCTCAGCTTAGGGGCTAAGAGAAGCTTAGTTATTTAAGACCGCCTGCATTGTCCTGATGAATCACCGTGGTGCTTAAAAGTTTTTATTCTGACAGGCTTTTCGTGAACTTGGAAATGAACAGATGTATCTGGAGTTTTTCACCCAACTGGGCAACTAAAATAGCTTCCAGGAGGCTCTGAAGAATCCAGACGGAGAATGTGCTGCTTCCTTCCCCTCCCCCTCCCCCTCTTCCCTGGGTCATCTTCCCTGCTTCTGGTTTCCAGGGTCCAGCAATCCCTCACCTGGCGGCAGCTCCGGGGTGTTGTGACCCAAAAGCCCGGTAGCCCTTCACAGCAACTGGTTGTCCCGTGTGGCGTTCGGTCCCCATCCGTGCCCACAACTCCAGGCACCGTATGTTATCCTTCATCCAGACCTTGCCATGTGGGAGGGACCCTGGGCCGTAGCTCTGGACCAAGAGGTAGGGAGGCCCTCTAGGATTCTCTGAACAAAGGTAAAAAAATAGGCTCGGGGTGGAAGAGAAAATAGATGTGTCATGTTCCAGCGATCGCCAGGGAAGCCTCACTTTTTTTTTTTTTTTTTTTGTCTCCCTGAAATGTTTCCGCTTGCTTTCTTGCTACTGTTACCTGCATTTCCCAATCCGTGGCTGGCATCAGGCCCTTGGCACTCCTTCCACGGTGGTGGGTCCTTCAGGAGCGGGAGAGCTCTAGAAAGGCCGGGCTGACTGGCCTCTGCTTCCTGCCGTTGCCATAGACTAAGTATCAGCACGTCACAGCCAGTCTGTGTTCCCATGGCCCATCCAGGTAAGAGTGGTTTGTACCTTTTAACCGGTCGGGAAACGTCCGGCGAATACTTCACGATGTGAAAATCGCGTGACATTTAAACTTCAGAATCCGTGAGTGAAGTTTATTGGAAGACCATCAGATTATTCCTTTTTTTAATTTGCGTTTTTTTCTGCGGTTGCTTTCATGCTATGGTGGCAGAGTTGAGGAGCTGCCACAGAGAGCGTGTGGCACGGGTCGTTTTCCTGCCTGGGGGATCACAAAGAGCTGGGACACGGCTGTAACCCGTTGGGCTTCTGAGTGCCGCGCGTGTGGCCGTGCCTCCACGTTTTGTTTTTTTCTCACCAGTGTTTCCCATCGTGTCAAAACAAGGAGGGTGGAAAGGAAACTTCGGATATCTCCATGCCTCTCAGGCGTGGTGGAGTGTGGATTGGTTCGTTACTGATAAAGTGCCTTGATGTGGTTGGTGGCTGTCCTAAAGAATGCCATAGATGCTGGCGTGACGCCTCTGAACCGAAATATCTCTAACTCACGAGAAAGCAGTGGCCAGAAAAATGGGAAAGTTTAAAATTGAGTATCTAATCACAGAATTTCTTCACACACACACACACACAAACGATAGTGTTGCTACAACCAGCGTTTCTGATTGGCTCGTTCGTTAGCCAAGCAGGGGAAACCACAGACCCGCAGTGGGTCAGTTAAACCATGTTTTGATGCGGCGGCTGGAGAACTGTGCCCAGGGAAAGTGAATTCGTGTAGGACTGTTAGCCTTTCTCTGACGACGGCCTCTCCAAGGGTTGAGGATATTGTGGGCGATGCCAACAGCCCGTTGAAAAGCCAGGCGAGTGATTTTGAGTGGCTTTCCCTGACTCTTGGTACAGGGGGTGACCTGTGGCACCAGCAAGGCTCGGTGGTTTGACGAGTCTGTGCCGAGTGACGAGTTACTCAAGACTCCAGCTCCGTCGACAACCTGGGTGGAACATCGACGGCCAAAAACGTTCTCCAAGTGGAGGAAACGGGTTCCGTACAACCTGAGGTTGACTCAAGATGCGTCGCAATCGACGGTGGAAAAAAATACGTGGGGAATAGAAAAGGCTTCCAAAGCTTGTGATGATACCAGATTTTAGAGCCTCTGGCTATTTACTGTATCGCTTAAATCAGCAGGTGTTTTGCGGAGAACATTCGAGTCCAGCGTTCTCGAACCCAGTATTGTCAACAGTGAGCTGCGTTCGCTCTTGTGGACTGAACCATCCCCGGGTCTGTGGAGTTTTATCAGCAGGAGGAGCGTGATATCCGGACATGGGCTGCCCCACGACAGTTCGCTGGTGTAGTAGTTTTTTTTCAGGTGAGGTTTTATTTCAGTCTTTGAGCTGAGGACCAAGAAGATTGCACTTTCTCTGAATGGGAAGCACGGCCCTCAACCACCGCTCCCCAACCCCGAAGAGCTTTGGAAATTAGCTTTGGCTGCAGACCTGACCCTCTTCACTGATTCCGTCTAAAATCACAAAGCAAAGCAGTGTTTTCTACGCGGGATTCAGACCAGGTAGAGTCCTCTCCACAGGAGCTAATGTCAGAATAACATCACCCTGCTTCATTACACTTGCCGTGTTGTCAGGAGTTAACACCGAAAGCGAGGGCTCCGTTCCACACGCATTTGCAGCAGGTGTAGGACCTCCCACCGCAGTTCGAGCAGGTGCTCTTGTAGACGTGAATGCGAACCCACAAGAAATTCCCATGTTGCAAAATCCACCCAGCCTCCATTGCGGAACTCCTGCCTGACCCTTCAGTGGAAGCGATTAATCTGCCCCAAGGTAAATAAGCCTCGAGAGAAAAATCTAGCAGAGTTCCACAAGTGCCTTTCAGATGGTCAGTGTGCTTGGCTAAAAATCCCGTGCTTACGGCCCGGTACGGATGTGAGGCACCCATCCACGTGAAGGCTGTCTCCGCGATGAAACCTGTGAAGTCTTATTACAGGTCAGCATTAACAGATACACACGGGCAGCCGATTTTGACGAGAGGCAACTCTAGCTTTGCGCCTCAATTCAGTGAAATGTTAAGCCCCCGCTAAAAAGAATGAAAATTGCACTCATTAGTGGACCTCAAGAAATGTGCTCAATAATTATATTTGAGTTTCGCCAATTAATTTTTTTTCCTTTTGTGACGTAAATCCACAGTATCCTAGATTGTTGGCTTTTGACCCAGAAAACCTCAAAATATTTTACATCTGGCCTCTTCAGGAAAAATTCTGCCTCCCCCTTCAATCGATGGAGCAAAAGCGTTGAGGGGTGGGCGGGGGTTCGGCCTCCCCTGTCAGTGCGGCCGAAGGGCAAGTCTGGGGCAGGGATCCACGACCCTCTGGCCCTGCTCCTGGGGACTTGCCTCTGCTCCTCAGAGAGTCTCTGAGCCGGGAGGAGGATGCCACCTCTGTGCCTCCGTCTGTTGGTACAGGAGCAAGTTCTGACGCGGGAACCACCTACAGGACAGCTGCGTGTCCCGCAGCGAGGAAGGCCAGCCCGACGACCAGCTTGCGGCTCCCAGTTTGTGTGCTGGCACCGTCTGCCCTCAGCTCGCGTAGCCGTCGGTTTGCCTGCACAAGGGCAGTGGAGGCGTTTATTTTTTCCTCCCGATACCAACCGATTCTCTGACCCCCTGCACACACCGGCCGGGTGTCCCAAGAATTCAGTTCTGACGCTGTCTACCTGGAGTCGGCGCGGGAGCCCACCGGGCAGGGGGCTCGGCCCCACAGGACAGCCCCCACTTCAGACGCCAGTCGCGAGTCCCGAGCCAGCTTCCGAGCGACTAGCTGTGAAGCAGTGCCCGCGATCTCCTCTGGTTCAGTGATTTGCTAGAACAGTGCACAGCACTCAAGAGGGCGCGTTATTTATGTTTATTGGCTATTATGCAGGACACGAACGAATAGCCAGATGAAGAGCGTGCGATCCAGAGGGGTCACGAGTGCGGGAGCTTCTGTCGCGTGGAGTTGGGGGACACCAGCCTCCTGGCACATGGATGTTCACCAGCTCAGAGGCTCTAAATCCTCTCGTTCGGGGGTGGGGGTGGGTCTTAGGGAGGATTCATCACATCAGTTTCCAGCCTTCCTCCCCTGGAGGTCAGGGGGTGAGCGGAAAGTAAGATCTAGGCTTCTAGTCAAAGCTTGGTTTTTCTCTAGAAAGACCAGCCCCCATCCTGAAGCTGTCCAGGGCCCCCCAAGGGTCATCATGTTAGAACCAGCGATGCTCCTGTCACTCAAGGAGTGACAAGGGACTTAGGGTTTCTGGGTCAGACACGGGGGACAGAGACCAAGCCTCTTTCTGTGATACCGCAACAGTCCCTGTTCAGAAGCAACAAAAGCTCTGGGCACGTTGCGTTTAATGCACACAACCTCCCGGCGAGGGGGGGTGGGTCCTGTCCTGACCTTCATTTCCCAGATGGAGGAGATTGAAGCCCCAAGGAAAGAGTGTCCCTGAGTGGCAGCGATGAGGCCAGCCCCCAAGCCCAGGCAAGCAGACCAGAAACTGCTCTTAACGCCTCTGCAAACTCCTTTATAGGGACTGCTCAGAACAGATGCCCCGCACGGGAGACCTTTCTCTGTCCCTAGCACAGTCAGTGGTGAGCAAACCGGCTTTGGAGTCAGGCTGGTTGGAATCCCAGGTCTGCCCTGTACTGGTTGTGTGTCCTCCGGCAAGTTGCTTGGCCTCTCTGAGCCCTAGTCTCCCTCAACTCTAAAACGGGGACGGGGACACCTGCCTCGGAGCGTCCTCAGCGTGAGATGTGAGGACCTACCGAGGGGTAGGGAGTCTGAGGCGCTCTGGTGTGTGTTCAGCGCTAAGCCCCATCCTGCTCTCCCCTGGGACGGGAGTGGTGGGGCCCCCAGACAGTGTCCCTGGTTTACGGGCGTTGCTGGCAAGGTCAGAGGGAAGAGGCGGGGGAGTGATTCGAGGACTGTAAAAACCCCTGAATTACCAGGCGGTGTTTCACTGGTCTTCTCTGGGAGCCCGGGGTGGCATCCCCATTGTGAGCGTCTGTAGAAGCCCTTTTCTTGGGGCCGGAAGCAGTCAACGGGAGCGTTTTCCGCCGGCGGGCAACACGCCCGTTCTGTGCCAGTCTCCCCCCCACCCCCCATCTTGGCCTGGCCTGACACCATCCGGGGGGGGTGGGGGTTCCCACCGTTACGTGTCCATTACGTGCCAGTCTGGGCCGGACACCGCATGCCTTCCTCGTCCCGGACTGGCCAGGGTACTCGACCTCCCTGGGTCTCTGCCTCCTCGTCTTTCAAACGGGCACAAGGGGCGCCTGGGTGGCGAGTCTGTTGAGCGTCCGACTTCGGCTCAGGCCACGATCTCGCGGTTCGTGGGTTCCAGCCCCGCGTCGGGCTCTGTGCCGACAGCTCGGAGCCTGCTTCGGATTCCGTGTCTCCCTCTCTCTCTGCCCCTCCCCTGCTCGCGCTCTGTCTCTCTCTCAAAAAGAAATACAACTTTTTTAAATAAGAAAAAAAAAAAAGTGAGGATGAGAATATTGCCTACCCGGTGGGTTCCCAGGGATGACATGAGTGGATACACCCAAAACTCTTAGAACAGCGTGCTGCGTGGAGCCACGCTGAGCACCCCGCCCAAGGACACGGTTTGTAGACTGAAGTCTACTCCCCTTTCCCCCAAACTGCCTCCTGGAGCCGCCTGCCACCGCTCGTGCCCCGCCCACCCTTCCCTGACAGTTGTCGCATACTGACGTTGGCCTGTTCTATTTAAGACCCTACCCGTGCCACCGCCCGGACATCATTGGAGGTTCTGGAAGATTCATCCAAGACCTGACCCCCACCCACAGCCTCCTGCCTTCCTGATCCCGAGCCTCTCAAATGTGCCTGCTTCAGCCTCCGCCTGTGATGCGCTTCTGGTCCTCGCCGGCGTCCCCCCCCCCCCCCCGGTCCAGGACCCTTGGGTGGCACCTGCGTGTGCCCCCTCGGCGCCCCAGTACCTGTGTCAGAGTTAACGTCTGCCCCCGCCCCCCACCTCCTCCCCCCTTCTGCTCTCTCCAAAGCTTGGTGTAAAAAGTAGGTGTGAGATGCCCGGCCTGTTGAATCTTGGAATCCGGCCAGACCAGTAAGGTCTCTCCCCAAAAAGCTTTTTGAAAGTGGTTTTTGCTAATCAAGCTGGAAGTGAATCCCTCCAGCAGGGAATCTGCTAGGGCATCAAGGATGGAGATGCTGTTTCCTTCTGGTACCTGGCGGAACATTCTCAGGCTGGAGAGAGGCACCAGCTACCCCAGCCAGTCCCGTGGGCCATTGAGGCGGGGGCGGGTGGGGGGAGCCTGCCAAAGGCAGGGTGCCAGCCGCCGCGGGGTCAGCGTGGACGGGCGAGGGGCTGTGGCCTGAAGGGGGCCACGGCCCAGGACTGGGAAAGTGGGTGAAGGGGAACCGGGAAATCGGGGAGAACCGCACCAAGAGGATGTTGCGTTTTGGACCCAAAGCCGATTTTTAAGAAATGGCCACGTGCCAGCGTGTCACGGCGGCAGCTCAGGGGTTCGTAAAGATGAAAAGCAACGCCCTTCCAGGTTAAATATACAAACCTGGGTTGGGGAGGTGACAGCAAGGGTCAGCATATGGTCAAAGGAAACTTCAGGGGCTTAAAACCACCTCCAGGACCTTGACCGACTCTGTCTTTCTGGAAGGACTGCAGGGGACCAGCCGGCTGCCCACGTGAGATGCTTCCAGTGAGTCTGTCTTTGCTTCTTCCTTACCTTGGACCGTCTACCCTGAGGAAGGATTTGTTCTTGCATGACCAAATTCTCCCAAACCACACCAGCCCGCGAATAAAGCACGGTTTTGGTGACAAAACGGAATTTCTCTAGTCCCCCTACCCACCCTACGACCCCCCCCCCCAGTTCTCCCCAAGACTGGTGGGGGGAGTTAAGTTCTCTTTGCTGCAGCTGGAAGGGCCCTGTCTCCAGGCCTCCCGGTCGGCTCTCCTGCAGGACCCGCTGGTCTGTCCCCCTCCCTGGCCTGGGCCTCAACCCTGCAGAGGCAAGAAAGTGGAGCAGCCCAGGACCCCAACACGTCCCCAGGCTGCTCCCGGAAAGCTCTGGGCGCGCAGCCCGTGCAGGACTCCTCCTGGACGATTCCGCCCGTTTGCTGTCCTCCCACCTGGCTTCGGGGCCTCGCTCTGTCCTCGGGAGGAATGGTTTCCTCCTTCCCTTTCGTACAACACCTGGCAGGTGCCCTGGCCGGCCGCCGGGACAGTGGCGATCCTGGGGCTTCGGGCACCGGCCGCATGCAGCACAGCTGGGGGTGTGTGTCCGCATCAGCATTCGATTCGTGCTGTCTTTGGTATTTTCTAGAATGATGTCCGCTCTGACAAAATCCAGACTGTAAAGCAGTTCCTAACTGTGCTGAGGACAAACAGGCAAACTTTGGGCAAAGACAGACTTCCCAAACCAGAAGTGTTCAGAGACTTTATGAGTCCCTGCGATAATCTGCCGACATCACCTCGACTTTATAATCTTTTCTTCGCTGGAGACGTGACATTTCACCCCACGTTACTTCAGTAAGCATCTTCTTTTTTTAACGGCAGTTTCTTGCTTAAACAATATAATTATCACACCGAACAAAATGAACAGTTCCTGTCGACAGGTCCAAAGTCAAAGTTTCCCCACCGTCCCCAATATAACATTTTAGTGCTGGTCTGTTCAAAGTAGGATCCCATTAGGGCCCAGACGTTGCGTTTCATTCCGTTACTTAAGTCCCCTTAAACCTAGAACCGTCTGTACTCTGTATTTGGGGCAATAGAAAAGTTCTCCCCACTCTACTATCGTTTCATGGTTTCATTTTTTTTTTCCATTTAAATCTTCGATCCGTTTGGAGTTGCTCTCATTGTGTGTTGGGTGAGGCACGGATTCAACTGTATTGTTTTCCCAGGCGGCTACCCTGGTGTCCCCACACCATTCATTAAAAAGCCCATCTTTCGCCATCCGCTAAAGATCCCGCATTTGTCATCTGTCGTACGGTGACACACAGTTCCTGGGATCTTCCAGACGCTGGTTTGTAAGTCCGTCCACCTGCCACAACCACGCAGTCTTGATGTTGAGGCTGTGTGACATCTGGCAGCCCCACCCTCTTCCCTTCAGGTCGTCCTTCCTGGCTCGTTCTCCGCCATGTGAGTTTTTGAATAACTAATTTCAGAAGAAAATGCTGTACATCATGAGCTGGGAGATTGGACTTCTTTTGATGTGAAATTAGCATTGTATCCCGGAACATGGTACGTCTTTTCATTTGTGAACCTCACTTTCCGTGTCTTTCAGGAGTCTTTCAAAGTTCTTTGCATAAAAGCTTTCCATGTTGCATGTTATTTTTACACCGAGGTGGTTTTTCTTTGTTTCCGCTCTCAGTGGGGTTTTTCTCTTCCACATATCTTCTAGCCGGTTGTTTTATGAACGCATGAAGGCCATTGGCTTGTTAAGAAATATTAATTTAGGGCGCCTGGGTGGCGCAGTCGGTTAAGTGTCCGACTGCGGCCAGGTCACGATCTCGCGGTCCGTGAGTTCGAGCCCCGCGTCAGGCTCTGGGCGGATGGCTCGGAGCCTGGAGCTTGTTTCCGGTTCTGTGTCTCCCTCTCTCTCTGCCCCTCCCCCGTTCATGCTCTGTCTGTCTCTGTCCCAAAAATAAATTAAAAAAAAAAGTTGGAAAAAAAAATTAAAAAAAAAAAAAAGAAATATTAATTTAGATAGATAGGACAAGCAGGGGAGGGGTAGGGAGAGAGGGAGACAGAATCCCAAGTAGGCTCCCGGCTATCAGTGTCTCACCGACTGTGAGATCGTGACCTGAGCCAAAACCCAGAGTCAGTCGGTTAACCAGCTGAGCCACTCTGGCGTCCCAAGGCCGTTGGCTTTTACGTTAGTTTTAGATCCCGCCGTCTCACAAAATTCTTTCATTGTGTCGTAATGGTTTTGTCCGTGGGATCTTCGTATTTTTCCAGAATGTGGCGATGCCACCTGCAGATATTTTGTACCTGCCCGCCGGTGCTTATCTGTTTGTCATTCGCCCGCGTCTAACGATACTGGGCAGTGCGGTTGTGGAGACGTAGCGGTATCTTTCTTATTCCTCACTTCAGTGAGAATGCATCCGGGGTTCCCCCGAGAAGAAAATGTCCCGTCTTTGTCTGGTCACCATTTTTGCCTTCAGCTTTACTTTGTAATTAGTACAGCCACGGCGGCCCTCTTTTGATTCGTATTTGCACCGCGTAACCTTTGCCACCCTTTTACTCGTAGCCTTTTTATATCCTTATGTTTTTGATGTGTCTTTGCAAAAACAGTGTCTCGTATATATCATGGATGTGTTCTTGATCCAGTCTGCAAGTCTTTTTGTTTTTAACCGGACCTTCTGTCCACTTGGATTTAATGTAAGTACTGATATGTTTGGAATTATCTGTCATTTGGGATTGCACCGTCTATCTCCTCTTTCTCCCCCCCGCCCCTCCTTGTGTCTATTCCTGTGCATTTTCTTCTTCTTTTGGATTGACTGTATATTTTGCAATTCTATTTTCAACTGTATTTTTCCATTTCAATTTTTCAATTCCCTCATTAGTCTGTAAGTTATACAGTGTTCTACTCTATCGTTGGTGGTTACTATAGAGATTTAAAGTGTGACGTTTGTTTATCAAAGACTAACGTTACTTAAGCGTGTCTCCCCTTTTCCTAGACGTTGCAGGGGCTTCAGAATATTCTAAACTGTAAACACTCCTCAATTTACATGCTGTTACCATATTTTAATTCTGGATAATTTTAACCCACAATAGACTTATGCTTGCTTTTTATACAGTCAGCACTCAGTAGGGTTCACCCAAATTCAGATTTACCCTCTTTCTTACTCCTTATTTCTTCCCGCATCCCTGAACTTCTAATTGGGACTATTTTCATTCTGCGTGCAGAACACCTTTTCGTTTCCTCTTTGTTGCAGCAGTAAATTGTTTTGCTTTTTGATATTTGGAAACAAGTCGTACCTTCATTCTTGAAAGATACTAGTTTCCACTTCTAATTTTTAAATACCGTCAGGATTTTTAAGAAGTTATGAACGTAGGACAGGGAGTTCCCAGATACTTTTCATCCTGTGTCTTCAACATTGAACGTACTATGTGGTCATTAATACAGTCACGAAAGTGGGGAACTAGCTGACACAGCTAATCTACAGATCTCTTCAAACTTCACCTGGTTTCTGGACCAGGTCCCACCCAGGGCCACACGCTGCCTTGATTTGTCACATATCTCTAGTCTCCTCCTGAGACATCGCCTTGGTCTTGTTTTCCCCCCCCTCCATGACCTTGGCATTTTTGAAGAGCTCTGACTAGTTATTTTGTAGAATTTTCCTCAGTTTTGGCTCGTGAGATGCTTCTTGTGATTGAATCATGACTGCACGTTTCGGGCAAGAACACCAGGAAATGATGACGTGCTGTTTTCAGTAATTCATATCAGGAGGCGTATGCTTTTCTTATATCTCAGTACTGGTGATGCTTTGATCGCTTCGTTAAAGTGGTATTTTTCCATTTTCTCCATTGTAAACTTACTGATTTTCCCTTTGTAAGTAGCAGGCGTTTTGTGGGAGACGCCCTGAGACCATGCATATTTGGTATTTAATGCTACGTAACGTATATGACAAATTCCCTCCCCACTCCCAAATTAGTGGCTTTAAGAAACAAATAATTTATTATTCTTGGTTTCCTTGGGCCAGGAGTTGGGAGCAGCTCCACTGGATGACCTCGGGGTGGGGTCGCTCAAGTGGAGGCGACGGTCATCTGAAGGTTTGACTGGGGCTGGAGGGTCCCTGCCAAGGCAGCTCCCTTATGGGCTCTTATCTGGAGGCCTCAGCCGTCCACTGACCGTGGGCAGGAGGCTCCATTCCTCCCCACGTGGGCCTCTCCAGAGGGCTCCTGCAGCGGCCTCATGACATAGCACCTCACTTCAGCCACATGAGGAGCACAAGGCGGAAGCCACAAATGTCTGTGGCTTGTGCTGACAACGTGCCACATCTACAGTATCTTCCTGGGCCACCGGGTCAGCCGTATTCAGTGTGGGAGGGGACTGCAAAGCAGCATGAGGACCAGGACTCGGGGATCCTCGGGGGCCACGTCCACAGCGGTTGGTTCTTCTGGGCTCGTGGCACCACTTTCTCCGTCGTCCTTCCTTTTCCGTGAAAGACCACTGACGTTCACTGCAGAATCGTTTTCCCAGCCATGCGTCAGTCGGGGTCCCATCAGAAGATGGAACCCAGGGGCCCCCGGGGGGCTCCGTCGGTTGAGCGTCCAGCTTCAGCTCAGGTCACGATCTCGCGGTCTGTGAGTCCGAGCCCCGGGTGGGGCTCTGGGCTGACAGCTCAGAGCCTGCTGCCCGCTTTGGATTCCATGTCTCCCTCTCTCTCTGCCCCTCCCCTGCTCACCCTCTGTCTCTCTCAAAAATAAACATTAAAAAAAATTAAAAAGAATTATTAACCAGAGTAATGGGTGATTGGCTAGTGAGAGAACTCTAAGAGCCGTAAGAGTATACGGTATAGGCAGCGGTCTCTGCACCTGGGACTGAGAGGGACCCCCTCCCGGAGCTAACCTCCAGACCTCCTGGAGGGGGTGCAGTCATGACTGTGCTCCACAGACCGAGGCGGGGCTCTGCTCTGTTTGCCGAGGTGCTTCACCAGAAGGGCTCACGTGAGATCCACCTTCTGTGGTGGGAAGCTGGCCGGAGGGAGGCATCGCATCTCAGAATCCTCGAGGCTGCTCCAGGAGGTGCCCCACGAGCCCCGCAAGAGGAGGAGCCTGGCTGGCCGCTCTCTTCCCTGACACTGCTTGAGGGAAGGCGAGTGACAGGCCTCCCCCTCCCCCTCCCCCCCCCCCCCCCCCCCCCGGTTGCTGGCACTTTACTGTGAGCCACCCAGGGTAGGGGGGTGCCACGGAAGCCGTTTGCAGGGCACTCCCTGCAAGCTGCTGGGTGTACCCGAGAAGGCTTCCAGGGCGGGGTGCTTAGCCAACAGCACTGACTAGTACCAAAGGGGCCAAATTATTATTTCTAAAAGATGTTTTATGTGTACATTTGAGAGAGAGAGAGGCCGTGCATGAGAAGGGGAGGGGCAGAGAGAAGACAGAATCTGAAGCGGGCTCCAGGCTCTGAGCTGTCGGCACTTACTGCTTGTGTTCGTGGGGCTCGAACGCACAAGCAGTAAGATCACAACCTGAGCCAAAGTTGGACGCTTAACTGACTGAGCCACCCAGGCACCCCCAAAGGAGCCAAATTATTAACATGGGGTCAAGTACTTAGTTTCATAAAGAAGGAAAAGAAAGATTCTTAGTTTTAGTCTAACCACCTGCGTATTTGCGAAATTCCCAAAGTGGTAGCTGCATTCAGCGTAGACTCTCGTTGATGGACGTATTTCAAGTGTGCGCTTTGATCAGTATTGGTGCACGGACACACCTGGGTGGCCACCACCATCAGGATAGGAGAGGCCGCGCCTGAGAGAATAGCCACGAAACGCAGGAGGAAGACGAACAGTAGGGCACAGGGTGAGTGGCGGTGGGGAACTTGCTTTCCCAGGTGTCAGGACGTTCTATAAAGCCACTGCGATAAAACCAGCGTGGTGGTGGTCGTCTAGGAGCAGACAAGTAGATCCCAGGAAGGACAGACAAGCTGGAAATACGGCCCTCCATCCACAAAGAGGAAAGTAATAAATACCTCGTAGTGCCAAAGTTCTGTTGAGTGAGCAAAGGTCCTGACACGGTGGACACTGGGTGTTCTCCGTCTAATGGGGCTGGTGCGCATAAATAACCGTCGTAACACAGGATCAGCATGATTCAAAGTTTTACTGGTTCAGAAGAGGAATAGACTAACAGAGGAGGTAACACCTGAGAAGTATCTTCAACAATACATGAGTCTGAGGAATGGGAATGGGCATTGGGGAGTTGGCATTCTCAGCAGAAGGAGCTGCGTAGGTAAAGGCAGAGAGATGTGAGTGCCACGGTGTTTTGACGGAGGTAGAATAATGTCCCCCCAACCCGGCCAAAGACGTCTGTGTTCTGGTCCCCGGAACCTTTGATATGTTAAGTTACGTGCCAATGAAGAATTAAGGTAGCATATGAAATTTGAGGTTGATCAGATGACCTTGAGATGCAGAGTTTTTCAGGTTATCTGGATGGGCTCGACATAATCATAAAAGTTCCTGTAAGTGGAGGAGGAGGCAGAAGACGGAGAGCCAGAGCAATGGCGGCATGAGAAGCTCTTGGCCCGTGTTGCTGGTTTTCAAGATGGCGGAAGGGCCACAGACCAAGGAGTACATGTGGCCTCTAGAGGCTGGAAAAGGCAAGTCAGTGGATTTTCTTTTAGAGCTTCCAGAAAGGAACACGGGCCAGCCAACACCTTGATTGGAACCCAACAAGTCCCATTTTGGACTTGGGACTTCCCGAACTGGAAGATGATACATTGGTATCGTGTGAAGCCTCTCAAGCTGTGGTAACTTGTTAGAGCCTCCAAGGAAACCGACACAAGCACTGAATAAATCAGACTGGTGGAGCATCAAATCCAAAGGGGAAACGGAGGGGGCAAGGGCAGAGTGGGCGCCCGAGGCCACACCATGGGCTCCTGAGATGTCGTCTAAGGGGCTGGTGCCACAGGAGAGGGCAGTGACGCCTGTTTTAGGGTCATCACATTGGCCAGAGGGTTTGGAGGCAGAGAGGCAGGGAGCGCACTCTTTCTTACCCAGTGATGCAGTTTTCATATTGGCCACCTCACTCTTCGTGACAGTCTCTCCGGGAATTACTGTCCTTGTGCATGAAGGACAGTGCGTGAGTTCGAGCCCCGCGTCGGGCTCTGTGCTGACAGCTCAGAGCCTGGAGCCTGCTTCGGTTTCTGTCTCTCCCTTTCTCTCTGCCCCTCCCCCACTCACTCACTGTCTCTCTCTCTCTCTCTCTGTCTCTCAAAAATAGACATTAGAAAAAAAAAGAAAACACATAGTATCTATAGGGTTCAGTACTATCCGGGTTTTGGGCATCCCTGAGGTTTCTTGGAATGTGCCCTCCGTGGGTAAGGGGGGACGGGCTTGTTATTACACTCATCGTATATAAGTCTCCTTTCTAAAGTTCGTCTAACCCAATTTAAGTCTAGGGCTCGGGCAGGTCAGCCCATAATTATTTTTGTGTTGACTCCAAAGGATTTTTGTTGCAGACAGCGAGCCACGTGTTTGTCACTTGGTGGCAAACAGAGCTCGGTCACGTCAGCCCCAGGAGCCGCTGGTTTACGCAGTGTGGTTCTCTTAAGTGCAGTGGGTCTGGGGCTCACTAGTAACAGGTGCACTCCCTAGCAAGAGGCTGCCCTTCTTGAGCTGATCGGGAGTCCTTGGACGCCCTGCCTCGTGAGATCAGAGCTGGACGGACGCCGAGGCCCCCTCGGCCCTCCTGACTTCACTCCGGGTGACCCTCGGCGACAGCCGTGTGCTGAGACAGAGGGCGGTGGTGCCGTCGTTAGTCCTGAAGCAGGTGGCGAGGGCGACTGAGCAGGGGCTGCCGGGGTCTTCGGCTCCCGCTCGAAGCCCCTCCGCGAGGAGAGAAGGGAAGAGCGGTGATAAGGTGACGAGCTGGGATCTCTTCCCTTCTGTGATCTGTTGGGTGCTCAAGGGGGTACGGGGACCCACTCCCCTCCTGACGCGCTTCTGGGCGTCTCTTGAGAAAATGCAGAAGTTGAGGGTTTCATGCCAATCCATGTGGGCAAAGGGAGAATAGTTAGAACGGGTGTGGAGGAGGCCGAGGTGGAGAACAGAAGGCAGGGATGCTCCCCGGGCCCGGGCTGTGGGTGGCGTGTCTGATCAGGATCTGAGGGTCCCAGCTGGGCCCAGGTGTTACCCAGGGCACCCGAGGTCGGTCCCCTCCTCCTGAGCACCCGGGAGGGGATGAGAGAAACAAGTAGGCAAAATAAAGTTGACACGAGGCTTTTCCGGGTCCGGCATCCAAACCGTTCCATATTTCTGGAAGCGCAGTAAACCCAGGAGCCGGGTCGGAGATGTGGGCATTCGGGCATTTTCGGTCTAAAACCAGAAAGATGTTGACCATTTGGACGGACAACCAGACGTTGGGGGAAAAGCCTCTCGGCGTCTACGTTCTCTGTTGTAAAATCGAAGTATTCGGGCGTCTCATTGAAACTGCAGGGAAGGGAGGGGCTGACGTGTTTCTACAGGGCAAGGAACGGTAGGGGGGCCTGACCACGGCCCACGTGAGCAGGGCCACTGTCACGGGCGCTGCTGTGGAGGCAGGAGTGCATGTAGGGAGGCCGCCCGCAGGCCCTCCAGCCAGGGGCCTCCCATCCACCTGTGGCTCATCCCCTCCCGGTCCTGTGCTCCGGGCGATGGAGGAACCGAGCCTTCTTCCCGCGGACTCAGAGACTCACTGCCTTTGGAGGAAAAGTCCTTAAGATGAGGATCCGGGCGCTTGGGGACCAGTGACAAAGCTGTTCGGCAGGGGTCACCATGAGGAATTCAGTTCGTGGGGACGGGCTTTTCTGTTCCCTTAGCCAAAAGTATTAGCCATTTATTGTTTCAAGGCAGTAATTCTGTTAGTACGATAAGTGGCCGCTTAATACCTACCGCTGTCCGTATGTCCTCGAGTCTCACATATTGCCAGTGTCACCTGGACCATTAATTTGTAAGAGAAACGTGGGAAGAATGAAAATAAAAGCCATGACACGAATGGACCCCACAGTCTGTGGGACTTGTGCTAATATTAGAATCGTCGTGATGTGGAAGGAATGAGCTTTTTAGAATCGAGGTAAAAGTTCCGACAGCAAATTCTGCCGTGGGGAGAGGGGTTCCCCCCACGTCCGAGGAATGTTCCAGACGCCAGCCGGGTGTCCTGTGGGCCAACTCAGTTCGGATACTGTCTCCCTAAAAGTAGCGTCAGATCCCGCGGGTGTAGGGCTCTGTCCCACAGGACTGCCCACCCCCCCCCCCAACCCCAGACACCCCTGGTGAGTCCGGGTTGTCACCTGTCTCTGGCCAGTCGGCCATAAATCAGAAGGCTCCCATGACCCCCTCCTTGGGTTTGACTGATTTGCCAGAGTGGCTCACAGAACTCAGGCAAACAGTTTACTTCCTAGATTACCTGTTTATTGGAAAAAGGGTGTAACTCAGGGAGAGCCCGCTGGAACTGATGTGTAGGGCACTGGATGTGGGAGGGGGCACAGCACCCAAGACCCGTCCTGGTGCGTCCTTCTCCATCTTCACCAGCCGGGAAGCGCTGGGCCCTGTCTGTCCTCCTGGGCTCCGGTGGGGGCTTCACTACAAAGGTGGGACTGGCGACCGAGCTCAGATCTCCAGCCCCTCTCCCCTCTCCCCTCCGTAGAGCTGGGGGCGGGGCTTGGAGTTCCAACCCTGTGATCGCAGAATGGTTACCCTGGCAACCAGCCCCCGCCCTCGGGGGCTCTCCAAAAGTCACTCCGCGGAGAGGGGTTTGTTATAAATAACAAAAGCCTCCCACTTCCCCTTTGCCACTCTGGAGCTGTTTCGGGGACTGGGGACAAAACTAAGTGTTGTAACAAAAGAGGCCCCTGCGGTTCCTGTATAGGAGATTCCAAGTTTTGGAACTGTGTGCCGGGAACAGTGGACAAAGGCCAGATACGTATTTCTTCTTGCAAATCACTGTATCACATTTGGTTAGTGGTAGGAGCGTTCATTCACCTCTTTGTCGGTCTCCTAAGGGGTTGCTCCTCTGTTGTTTTGGTTCGTTTTCATCATCCTGGATTTACTATCAAATGTCTCATTAAAAAAAAGGTATAAAAATTCTGCAGATCAACTTAGATCTGCAGATCTGCAGATCGACTCAGCAGACACGTACAAATAACATTACGAATGCAGTGGAAGTCTGCACCTCTTAATTTTTTTTTTTAAGATTTTATTGTGAAAAAAAATTAAAAAAAATAAGATTTTATTGTGTAAGTAATCTCTGCACCCAGCGTGGGACTCGAACTCACCACCCTGAGGTGGAGAGTTGCACGCTCCACTGATTAAGCCAGCCAGGCTCCCCTACATCTCTTAATGAATTTTAAAGAGACTTTAAGAGATTACGGTAACTACCAGGTGGCTGTTTTATATATTGCAAATGCTTTCCTGCTTGCCCTTCATCTTTTAATTTGTCTGTGATTTTGTTTTTTGACGTATGGAGGTGATATGTTTTCATGTCATTAGAAGTCAAGCATTTCCTCTATAGTTTTGGATTTTTCTGTCCTGCTAAGAAAGGCCTCTTCACCTCAGGATAATATAAGCACTGTCCAAAATGTTCTTGTGTGATATTGTTTGCATTGAAATATTCCATCTATTTGGAGCAGATGGCGTGTGTCTCTGTGTGGGGACATAAAACTACAACTCAGCATTACCAAGATAAATGGAGGATTGCTGTGAAGTATCAAAGTGGTGATGTGAAAATAGAGTGTCCTAATTTGCGTTTCTGGTATTTCAAGGGAGGTTAGTTAACCTTTCCACCGCCCCCTCCCCGTGCTTTTTATTTTTATTGTTTTAAAACATTTATTTTTAAGTACTATCTACACTCAACGTGGGGCTCAAACTCACAACCCCAAGATCAAGAGTCACATGCTCCACCTACTGAGCCAGCCAGACGTCCCATCCCTCCCCCCACCCCCATGCGTTTTAAAACTTTCTCTTTTAGAAAGCATTTTATTATACAAAAATAGGATAGGGTAATGAACTCACTACCTGTGCCCATTACTCAGCTTCAACCACTGTCAACTTATTGATTCATCGCTGTCTCTACATATAGCACCTGAGACTGTGTGTCAACAGACAGGTAGACAGATAGGTCATTGGCATGGAATATAGACTCTGGAAGTAGATCCACACTTCCATGGCCCATTGACTTTCCACAAAGGTGACGAGATAGTTCAATGGGGGGAAAATAGTCTTTCCAATGAATGGGCAACAGGATTTCCATGTGGAAAAAATGAGCCTCAAGTCCTATCTCACATCATGCAAAAAAGTTAACTTGAAGTGGATCCTTGACCTGAATATGAGTGCTAAAACTATAACATTTGTAAAGGAAAGCATAGAGGAAAAAACTAGGAAAATAACTTTTACAACTCAATAATGAGAATACAGACCACCCAATTAAAAAGGGGGCAAGGTACTTACACAGAGGTGTCCCTGGGTGGCTCAGCTGGATAAGTGTCCGACTCTTGGATTCACCTCAGATCGTGGTCTCTCCGTTCATGAGTTGGAGCCCCCTGTCGGGCTCTGTGCTGACAGCTTGGAGCCTGTTTGGGATTCTCTGTCTCCCTCTGTATCTCTGCCCTTCCTCCACTTGGATTCTCTCTCTCTCTCTCTCTCCCCCCCCCCCCCCCCCCGCCCTCAACAATAAACATTAAAAAAATACTTGCACGGGGCGTCTGGGTGGCTCAGTCGGTTGAGCGTCCGACTTCGGCTCAGGTCACAATCTCATGGTTTGTGAGTTCGAGCCCCGCGTCAGGCTCTGTGCTGATGGCTCGGAGCCTGGAGCCTGCTTCGAATTCTATGTCTGCCTCTTTCTCTGCTCCTCCCCTGCTCATGTTCTGTCTCTCTCTCCTTCAAAAAATAAAAAAAAAAATATTAAAAAAAATACTTGCACATAGACTTCACAAAGGAAACAATATCAATAGCCAATAAGCTCATTAAAAGAGTGTTCAATATTCATCAATAATATGCAAATTAAAGCCATAATGAGCTTCTCTCCCCTACGCTGCAGGAGAATGGCTAACATTAAAGACGGACAACACTCAGTGTCGTGGTGGATGTGGTCACCACGGCTGTCATATGTCATCATGGGCGCCATGCTTTGGGGAAATGGCTGTTTCATTTCACGCTAACCACTCACCTTCGCTATGACCAAGCAATGCCACTTCCAGATTACCCATGAGAAGTAAAAACATATCCACTAAGAAAGACATTTGTACAAGGACCTTCATAGCAGCTTTATTACTATCAGCTAAAAACTGGAAACGACCCAAATTTCCATCCATAGGAGAGTGGATGAAGGAACCGTGATGTGTTCATACAATGGAATGCTACTCAGCTGCAGAAAGGAACAAACTCCTGATACATGAAACCGTAGGCATCTTAAAAGCATTATGTGGCGTGAAACAAACCAGACACAAGAGAGTGCACACTGATTCTACGTATGAAGTCCATTTATGCTGACGGAAGCCACCGCAGCGGCTGTCTCTGGGGCTGGGGGTAGGCAGGAAGATTCATGGGAACGATAGGAGTCAACTTTCCTCAGTGATGGAAATGCTCTGTATTACGATAAGGGCTTGAGTCACGCAGCCTCATCCATTTGTCAGAACTCATTGGATGGTATACTTAAGGTCCGTGCATCCCACTTTATGTACACTTTAACTTAGAAAACAACCGGTAAAGAAAAGATCTAACACCTTGAAAAAAATCAAAAAAGATGAGGGGTTAAGTCTCATATGTGTAATCCTTGGCGAGGCCATGTTTGAGATGCAAGAGGCACCAAAATATGTTTTTTAAAAAATTATACATATCCCCCCTCTTTCTCTTATCGTTTGCTGCTGGTGGAATAATGACTTGATTTTAAAAAGCGACGCCTCTGAATTATGCAATAATTAGGGGAGGAAGCAGGAATTAATTTAAGAAGAGATACAGGGCCATGAGTACGTTCTGAGAAAGATTTGGGGAAGCCAGAGGTCTACAGCGAACCACACTACACTTGCTTTACTGACTTTGGACGTGTAATAAAGTGGAAGGAGTCTTTTTACTTCATTTACATTTATTATAGAATCCTGTAACAGCAAATGTGAAACTAATCTATCTAAACTAAATATATATATATTTTTAGTACACACGCTTTTCTTTGAGGTAGGGTTAGGAATCCACATGACCTTGACTTTCAGATGGGTGCGTGAAAATCAGGAATCCTCATTTAGAATGGAGTCGGGAGGCCGCCAGGGGGACCTCTCACGCCCAGACCCAACCGGAAGAGAGGTACCTTGCGCGGAGATACTGTCTTGCTACCCAGAGGGAGGAAGGAAGGTTTTCTCCTGCCCTGGCCCAGCCAATGAGAGACAGTCACCACTCAGCCAATGAGAAGCCGCGACAGTTGAACTCCCATTTACCCCGATGGGCTTTTTGTTGATCACAGCTCCTTTCCTCTCTAGAAGAGCGGTCCTCCCCTTTGTTCATTGGACTTGCCTCCGGTTTTGCTGTGGCTTGTCCCCGATTGCAATTCTCTGCTAATCCCAAGTAAATCCATTTTTGCCGGTAAAAAAACTGGCAGTTTTGTTTTGAAGGTTAATAGGTGCTAGAGATGTGCTCTCTTTAGGATGGCTGTGTCGGACTCTCTGCCCAGAGAGAGAGAGAGAGAGATCCAGAGCTTCTGGCCAAAGACTAGGCCTTACAGATGTACCAAGAGCAGGGCACCGCAGCATTCCCGCGTAGGGGCAAGCGTTTGGGAGCTCTGAAGGCACAGAGCTCTTGTATTCAGTCAAGCTTAATCTGCTAATCTTAGATCCGTGCTCATTCTGGCCCTGCTTCCCCCACCCATCTAGTTACATGTTTAAGTATATGCCAGTTACGCGCCCCTAAGAGCTCATTCTGAGAGATGTGACAGCTTTCCTTGGAAGTAGGCAGCCCTTCTGGGGTGGTACCCATCGGATGCTGTGGCCAGAACTAAAATTTAGTCGGGAGGCATCTGGGTGGCTCAGTTGGTCAAGCATCCTTCTCTTGATTTCCGCTCAGGTCGTGATCTCACTATTCATGGGATCGAGCCGCGCATTGGGCTCTGCGCTGACAGTGTGGAACCTGCTTGGGATTCTCTCTCTCCCTCTCTCTCTGCCCCTGCCCCCCCCCCAACACACAAAATAAACAAAAACTTAATAAAATAAAGTAAAATAAACTTTAGTCTCAATCCGTACCCATGCCCTACACATCTGGGTTGAAATCCTAGTATTACTATTTCACAACTGAACAGAGCAAAGACGCTTCAGCCATTGAAGACTCACCCTGAGAGGTGCCCCTTCGGGAAAAACTCGGGGCAGTGGCCGAAGATACTGGAGGAAAAGGAAAAGTAGTGCCCTCGGGCTGTGAGGGTCTCTGGTGCTCCTGCAGGAAGGTGTCCCTGGAAACCAGGACCAGCCTCTCAAGCTGGGGTTTGCAAATTTCACGGTCCTCTGGGTGGCCTGTTCGGCCTGTTATGCACTTCAGGGAGACAGGAAGAGACAGGATCGGTTGGGGTCTCTCAGCAGATTCCAGGCCCACCGTTTCTTCGGCCATTATGGTGCAGGGGCTTCCCGTTTGAGCAAGCCCCAGGCCCAGTGTGGGGCTCTCACTCACCACCCTGAGATCCAACTTCACCGACTCAGCCTGCCGGGCACCCTCAAGCAGCAGCTGAATGACAAAGGTGGAGGTTGCAGCAAGGCAGGGAAGGAAGGGCCTTCTCCAGCCGAGCGAGACCAAAGGCTAAGGAGGCCTTGGGGGGAAGGCTGTGCTGCATCCCTGGATAGACTGCTGTCATTACCGGGTCTTTTAACCATCACCTTCTGGTTCATACACTTTATCTCATTAACCTTCAAAACAATCCAGAAAGAGAAATGTGAGTCTTCCCATTTTGCAGATGTGGAGCCCCACGTGGTCAAGTGGCTGGTCGGGGCCACACAGCCACGGTGGAGGGCCGAGGCGGGTGTCCTGGCTGGCCCCGCCCACTCCCCCTGGGCTCTGGAGTGCAGGGGGGTGCTGACCCGACCAGGCCATTGATGTTGTGGGAGCTTCCCAAACTACTCCAGCGTGAACATCTTCCAGACGGATTCTCCACAGGGCAATGAGGCAGGAAATTTATGGCTCGGCCTGATTAATGGGCCAGGCAGTTAAGAGTTCTTTGCCAAGCTATGAGCATAATTTAAAGGAACCAAGGCGGGAAGAAAGGCCCCATAACTCACATCCTTAAAGGGTTCTTAGAACAAGAGACACGTTGGATCGTTCAAAACATCTCCCTTCCGCGTGCCAGGAAAAGACCGGTGTGTTTCTGGGTGTTTCAGTCAGAGAACAAGGGGTCTGGATGAATATCCATGGCAGAAAAAAGTAGGGAAAACCCTTGCAGGTCGTAAATTTGGGGCTGATGTTTTCTTTGTTGTTTTCTGATGGGTTGGTATTTATTTAACCCAGTTCTTGTAACCGCCTTCCGCTTAGGACTCTCATTTGTCACTGTGTGGAATTGAACTGTTGCTGAACTGAAGCAGCTTCGGGGATCCTAGAAACAGCGCCACAGCAAACAGCGGAAGGAGGCCCAGAAGGGGGGCAGTAGACTTCGTTTGAGTCCTGGCCCCTTTACTGCAGGCTGTGTGATTGTAGGAATGTCACCGGAGGGGGGCAGAGGATGCCCCCCAATATGTGCCTCTTTGGCACAGGGATTGTTTCAGGCTAGTTGTTTCTGAGAGACTCCAAAACCCAAGCGAAGTTACCCTTTTTTTCTTTTTAATTTTTTTTAACGTTTATTTTATTTTTGAGACAGAGACAGAGCATGAACGGGGAGGGGCAGAGAGAGAGGGAGACACAGAATCGGAAGCAGGCTCCAGGCTCTGAGCCATCAGCCCAGAGCCCGACGCGGGGCTGGAACTCACGGACCGTGAGATCGTGACCTGAGCCGAAGTCAGACGCTTAACTGACTGAGCCACCCAGGCGCCCCGCGAAGTTACCCTTTTATAAGCCACATTTGCGTGTCTGAGGGACATCTCCACGCGTGAGGTGTCTCCCTCCCTGTACCACGAAGAGGGGGAGGGCTAAATCTCCAGAAACTCTTATCCCCAGAGCTGGTGGGGACTTACATCCACAAAACAACCTCTTCACTGTGCTTTTCCTGGTCACTTCCCCTAACCAACGCCCCCCAGCTGCCCAGCATCTTTATCTTTAGCTTAAAGTGACGGCTTTGGCCATTTCTGACCGTTGTTTCTTTGTCCTGGGGCTCGCCCACGTAACCGGGAGGTATACGTGTTATGAAGCTCTTGTTTGTTGGTTGGTTTTTTCCTGTTACTCTGTCTTCTCTCAATCTAATTGGAGCAGCCAAGGCACCCAGAAGGGAAGGAGGGAAAGCTTTGCCGCCCCTACGGCAGAAGCAAAGATTCTTACCTCGTCCGTCTCCCAGCCCTCTGCCTGCCAGGTGCAGTGGAAGTGAGCATTTTTCTCAAGTTAGATTAGTAGGAGAAAATCTTTGTGGAGCTCGTTCCTTGGGCATGGCAACTCCGTGTTAAAAAAAAAAAGGTCTTGTTTATTGAACATGTGCCTCACCCAAATGCTGTTTTTGTCTGTCTGTTGTGTCCTTTGTCATAAGGCGGGACAGCAGAGGGCAGGACACAGGCCCAGGCCCCACCGCGGCCTGCTGTTTGAGCCGGCCTCATCAGACCTGTGTCTGTTTAGATAAACTTGGCCGTGGTTGATGTGCACGTGAGGGAAAGGCCGTTGCTAAAGGATATGTTAGAAGCCATGCCACGCAGGTGGTGGGCACGGGTCAAGCCCTTCAGAGCTGTTAGGGCCCGTGTCACCTACCTCTAAGGCTCTCACGGTAGGGTACGTTGCTCACGGGTTAGATTGACATTAGGTCACCCGGCAGTCGCAAGAGAAGACTGTACAAAGAGGTGACCCGGAGAACATCAAGCAGTCCTCAACCCAGCGGCACTCTGGGTTTTAGTTTGGCTCGGAGACACCCAAGGCTTTAGCTAACGCTCTTAATGTGCGGCGTGAGAAAATCCGGATGAGGTTTCCCTTTTGTCTTGCTCTGTGTCTCCGGACCTTGGCTTTGTGACCAGTGAGGATGTTGTCTCTGGTCTGTGCCAGCCAGAGGATGTTAAGCTGACTGGATCTGGAAGGGGGGGGGGCATGGGCCCCCCTGATTTTAGCCAGCCGGGTCGGAGTACAGGCCACACTTGGACTTGTGGCTGGCGTCCCTTCTCTCTGATGGTACCAGCTCTCAGGGGAGTTCGCCATGAGGGCTCCTGTCCATAATGGACCGCTGTCTCAACGTGGGCTGAGTGCTGGAAAATCCCCCTCCGGCAGGGTCCCCCCCTCGGCCGGCCCCCCAGTGCCACAGATTACTGGCTCCATGACTGGAGGCCTCTCACATTTCCTCTCTGTCTCTTGTTTTTTGAGAAAGAGAGAGAGAGGCAGAGACAGAGGGAGAGAGAGAATCCCAAGCAGGCTCCACGCTGCCAGCATGGAGTCCAATTGGGGTTCCATCTCACGACCTTGAGATCATGACTTGAGCCGAAATCGAGAGTCAGACCCTTAACCAACCGGGCCACCCGGGCACCCCCGTCTCACGCTCCCATGGGGGACTGGAGACACCGTTTTTGATACAGCATTCTTACTGCCTGTGACATCTTTGCTTTCTGGACTCACGCTGGGATCTGACGAACCTTCTGGATCTTGTGAGGACTGCATCTTTAGCCCTCTCCTTTGGGCCGCCTCCTGCGTCCATGGTTAAGTGGTTCAAAGGCTTATTGGTTTCAGCTGCAGATCGAGATTGAAAGATGATCCTAACTGCCTACTTGTCAAAGGCCAGAAGCTGAATCCTTTTATTGGACAAATTGCTATATCTGAAAAAAAGTTTTAGAGCGCTCTTATCCTAAACAGTGGTCTTACTGGTACCTATGGAAAGACCAAATTAAAAGTGGACACAAAGAAGTATTAGCAGCTAGCCTTAGGGACTCTCTTCAAAAGATGACAGAACAGAAATTAGACTTAGAGCAAAAATTAGAGTCCACATCTAATGGACTCTCCCCGCTCCTCTCCCCGCTCCCATATACCCCTTTACCCCCAAATCCCTGTCCTTGACCCTTCAGAAGATCTTTTGAGTCTCTGAGCCCCTGGTCTAACCCCCCTCAAATCTAGCCCCACCTCCTCAGCAAATTCCCTTACATCCCAGGACTCCTGTAACATCCCCAGACAATCCCATAAACACCCAGCTGCCTGTTTCAACTTCCCTTTCTTCCTAAGATTTATAGAGAGCAGGGTCTGCTCTCCAGGCTTGAGGTGTATGAAGTGCCAGGAAGTGGCTTTAGCAGAAGCTCTCGGGACCGGAGGCAGGGCTCACTTTGCTGTTCCTTACAATTCCTCCTACTTTCCAGGCCTCTGTAATCAGGCCCCACCAGCTTCAGGCCTTCCCATACAATGTTCTTGATAGATGTATCCTGGACCCCCCGCCACAAAGACTTCACGTCACCTGGGCAGCAACAGATCTTCTAAATTATAAAGCCTTTTGCCTCCTCTTTCAGAAGATCCTACCAAGTGCAGAGAGGAGTTGGGAAGATGAGCGGCCGTTCATAACCCCACACACTAGGACCCGGATTGGCTGCTAATGGTTGTCCTTTCCTCCCATGGTTACACTATGGTTATCAGACAAGTCAGCTGCCCCCCTGGGGAAAACCCTCTCACAGAGGAGACAGATGGCCAGAACATCTCAGGTCCTCCTACAAGTGACCAGGAAATGGCTCAGCTGGAGGCTGATATTCAAGGCTTGATAGAAGCATTAGAGGCTTTCCCCCCTAAAATAAATTGGCCTAAGGTTGAATTTTGCACCAGAAAGGAGGAGAGCATCTGCAGACCCTTGTTAAATACTTTACATCAGCTTTTGGAAGATGTAATGTATTAAACCCTGAGTTTCTAGAACATTAAACAAAAAAAATCATTTGATTGCCATCTTCGCTGGAAATCTCCCTGAGATAGAGAAGCAAATGAAAGGAAATACAGTTGGATGGATGTATCACACTTCTATCATTCAGACCACCACTCAATTTGGGGGGCAGTTGGAAACAATTGCTTTGTCTTGCCGGGCTCTACAAAACCTGAAACGTGGCTCTAGAAGCAATTCCATCCCACCTGGCTTTACCAGTCCCCAGACGTCACCTCTTCATCTCAGAATGCTTGTAGACATTGAGACATGGGAAACAGAATCGTCTTGACCTTAAGAAAAAGAAGGAAAGCTCAGAGCACCTCGGTGGCTCAGTCGGTTGAGTGTCTGGTTTCAGCTCGGGTCATACAAGATCACGGTTCGTGGGTTCGAGTCCCATGTCAGGCTCTGTGCTGACAGTTCGGAGCCTGGAGCTTGCTTGGGATTCTGTTTCCCTCTCTCTGCTCCTCCCTCACTCTCACTGTGTGTGTGTCTCCCTCTCAAAAATAAGTAAACATTAAAAAGGAAAAGAAGGAAAACTTTAAATTGTCCTAGACCCCTGGTTATAGGCAAATATGCCCCCCCAAACTCCATGTTTGGGAAAACTTGGATACTTTCTCTGTGCCTTTGTGATATAGACTTTCTATCTCCATCTTGTCTAGGACCTAAGAGCCACTCTTTGAAATTCAAACTTTAGGGAGATGTTTCTCCCATAAGAGAGAGGGGAAAAAAGAAAGTTTTTGGAAATTGGGCAAATGAAAAATCTTAAATGTCTTCTCCACCAATACTAGTAGAGGAAGCTTTAGCCATCTCAACAGGTAACCTTAATTTATTCCATCTGCCAGAAATTCAGTTTGGCCCCAACTGCTCTTTCCTATATGAGGGGGTTTTGCATTATTATACTCATTTCATGGCTAAAATTTTAAAACGAAAGCTCTAATATTCATTTGTGTCTATATATTCATGTGTGTCTCTGTACGTATGTTATAGATGTGATATTTTTCTACCTCTGAATGGTATTGGCAACATTCATTTGTGAAGAGTTCTATTCAAAAACAAACTTGGACTTGGACAAACTTGGACAAAAACAAACTTGTTAAAAACAAACAAGGACTTATAGAAATTAAGGACTGGGTATTCTAAAACTCTCAGAAATATAGAAGCCAAGCCAAATGCTTTTCAAATTCATGAATTTCGTGATGCAGGATAATCTTTGGTAAATGAAAGCTTGTTGAAGTCTGTTAGTCTAATATGTGTGTCCTCATGGAGACATCAAATGTAATTCAGATTAACAACTACTTGTGTGGACTAATCAAATTCATGTTATCTTTTACAAAACTCATCAGCAAGAAAAGTAACCTGGATGATGGCTGATATCTTGTCGAGTTTTTGTGAGTAATCTAAGCATCATCGTTGGGAGCAAATGAGTTAGTGGAAAGGAGTTTTTAGGTAAACTTTTTAGCAATAATTATATTTTATGGTATGTGTCCTTAGAAATAATTTCAATTCTCTTTCTAACTTGAAACTTTAAAGTTTTGCGGAGTTAGATGATGAAAAAGTCGTTGAATACCCAATCAATTACTGAACCTAAGTTTATCTGTTTTTGGCTTCTTCTTACAGAAGAACTAAAGATATTCGGGTCTGTTAGTAAACATGTCTTGCGCCATGCTGAAAGATGGTACTATTTTTTAAAAAGGCATATGTTTCTAGAAATTATGAAATGTATTCATAAATTTGCCAATCTAAAGAATGTGGGTGTAACAGGCTGTTCACAAGTGCTTACTTCTTAGTTTTGCTAGAAATTAAGGTTTCTAAGGGTTACGAATTCTAACATATGTGATTACAGCTACTAGAAGTAATAAGGAAAACAAGTCTGTATGCAAGGAAGGTAAGATGTTTTTGGATAAGAAAATGTATAAGATATGAAGATGGATTTTTGTGAAGGGAAAAGAAGGTAAAATTGTCCTAAAGTAAAATTAGTAAAAAAAGTTGGGAAGAGAAAGAGAATTTTATTTTGTGTGGTCAAGGGGGCTAAAAATGTACTGAGTTGATTATAAGGATTATAAAATTAAGCTTAAAATCAGTAGCGTATTTATGTAAAGCTAAAACCTGATTTTCTTTCAGCTACTAAAAGGATAAACTTTTCTTGGACTATTGATCCGCTCCTGATAAGAGATTTGTTTTTCTTTACCTTTGAAGTAATCTGCCTAAAAAGCAAAGACTTCGTGTTTTATCAAAATGATTTTCTGGGGCGCCTGGGTGGCTCCCTCGGTTAAGTGTCTGACTCTTGATTTCAGCTCAGGTCATGATCTCATGACTCATGCGACTGAGCCCCATTGCTCTGTGCCGAAGTGAAGAGCCTGCTTAGGATTCTCTCCCTCCCTCCCTCTCTCTGCCCCTCCCCTGCTTGTGCGCACTCTCCCCAAATAAATAAGTAAACATTTAAAAATGATTTCCTGTGTTCCTTACCAGCAGGTCTTTGATTGCTTGAGAAAACTGGGTCTTAATATTAAGAGTTAATTTTGCCCACGGCTATGTAACCTTTGAAATCTTTTATTACCACTTTGGTCAAAGAGATAATTAAGTATTGTTTCATAATGATTTGTGATGTTTGTGTGGACAATGTTATTAACATAGGTGTTTTGGAAATTTTATGAAATTCCTAGAATTCTGATATGTCCTAGTACAATGTTATCACTTGTAATTCGATTATTATCTGGAAATGTTGCATGTTACAGAAATACGCAAATTTGATAATGAACTCTCATCAGATCTTTAAAAGGTCCATGGTGGGGGCGCCTGGGTGGCGCAGTCGGTTAAGCGTCCGACTTCAGCCAGGTCATGGTCTCGCGGCCCGTGAGTTCGAGCCCCGCGTCAGGCTCTGGGCTGATGGCTCGGAGCCTGGAGCCTGTTTCCGATTCTGTGTCTCCCTCTCTCTCTGCCCCTCCCCCGTTCATGCTCTGTCTCTCTCTGTCCCAAAAATAAATAAACGTTGAAAAAAATAAAATAAAATAAAAGGTCCATGGCCATTTAAAAATCTTGTGCCAGGGGCTGCTGGGTGGCTCGGTTGATTGGGTGTCTGACTTCGGCTCAGGTCATGATCTCATGGTTTGTGGGTTCCAGCCCTGCGTTAGGCTCTGTGCTGACAGCTTGGAGCCTGGGACCTGCTTCGGATTCTGTGTCTCCCTCTCTCTCTGCCCCTCCCCTGTTCGTGCTCTGTCTCTCTCTCTCAAAATGAATAAACATTAAAAAAAATAATAGTAATAAAATAAAAATCTTTTGCCATTTACAGTTATTGTTTTACTGTAATGCTTTTGCAAGCATCTTTTTGTTATTTTTAAAATTTTACTATTATTATTTTGGTTTCATCTTTAGTGAGGCTCGTGGAAAGAACCCTTGAATTCAGGTGTCTGATAACTTTAGGATCAGATCATTGATCTAGCTGCCTATATATCTCAGAGTAACTTGGTAAAGTGCACCTTTGTGAACAAAGATGAAACATTTATCTTTTTCTCCCTACCTAATCTCTCCAGAATTCAGAAACTCTCACTGAGTATTCTTATTTTTATGGCAAGATAGTTATTTGCGTAAGTTTAATAAGAACCTGTTCTCTTTATTCTCCTGTTCTCTAACAGTTGGAAATTGGTTCTATTACCAAGGCTTTGACTAGAATGGCATATTTGAGAGAGATGTACGTAGATTCAGATATGACCAAATAGCTTTAAGGAACTAAAGTTGACTTTATGGAGCCAATGAAGTCCCTTGGAAAAACGGTCTAGTACCCTGCTTACAGACTTCCCAGAAGTCTTGCCAGGTGCCTAAGGAAGGTCACTTCCTGGCAAGTGCAGGAACCTTAGGATATTTTGGGATCCTTAAGCGAGGAATTCACCTAAATCTATAGGTATTGCAGGCCAGTCTGGCAAGTCCTTGGTTTGGCTTCCCGGCCTTTGGAGGCTTTTAAAAGTCCCATTTGAGGTTCCTTATGAAAAGTTCCAGTGAAACAGACTAAGAGTCTATATGGTTAGGTACTATTCTTGCTATACTTATATAAATAATCAGGTCAAGTTTATTCAGACTACACTTCTTTTTCTTTCTTTTTTTAATGTTTGTTTATTTTTGAGAGAGAGAGAGAGAGAGAGCATGAGCGGGGGAGGGGCAGAGAGAGAGGGAGACACAGAATGTGAAGCAGGCTCCAGGCTCTGAGCTGTCAGCACAGAGCCCAACGTGGGGCTCAAACCCACAAACCATGAGATCACGACCCGAGCCAAAGTCAGACGTTTAACCAACTGAGCCACCCAGGCGCCCCAGACTAGACTTATTTTTCAAACAAATTAATTTTACTGTAATTATCTTTGGTAGAAATAGGGTTATTTTGGAGTGAAAACTTACTTCAATAAGAACTATTAATGCAACTGGTGGATATTAAGTTCCAATTCTGTTTAAAGTTTTATTTACCTGGAACTGGACTGGATCCTGAATTCTTCCAGCTCCTTCAAATACCTGGCCACAGATCTCCAAACTCCCATTTCCAGGTCTCTCCCACCTTTTGACTTGGAATCACTAAAACCAAAAACTACCCTTTCGCCCAAAGTCCCACAAACTGAATATGAACAACTTGATATAAACGTCACAGAAATCAAAGTAAAAGCTCATGTTTACACAATCGTGATGCCTGTGGAAGACCCATCAGAAGGATCACCAGAGGCAAACTGCAAATTCAAAGAGATCTGTCAGATTGCCAGCACCTGCGCTCACTATCTGAAGATGCTACCGGCCTGACATCTAGAAATGTTCTTGACTGGATGCCCCCTGGGCTCAGAAACTGATTTATAATTTGTTCCAATCACTAGCCTTTGTTTTTCTTTTGTTCCCATGGAAATGCCTTCTTAGACACCTGATTTCTCCTAACTTTGGGGGTCCACCTTTAAGACATTCTCCTGGAACGGGACACAGCTGTTTAACTGAACTGACCTGTTCTCAGGACTGAGTGATTTGTTCAGCGAGATAGGGAGCAACCTACCAATTCAGCTTCTGGACTGTGAAAATTCTTTAAAGTTTCAAAAGCGGGACTGAAGGAGGAGAAAATATCCCCCCCCCCCCCCCCCACCATGTGTCTCTTTGGCACAGGGATGATTTCAGGCTGGTTGTTTTTGAGAAACTCTGAAAACCGAGTGGAAGTTACCCTTTTATAAGAGATATTTGGGGCACCTGGGTGGCTCAGTCGGTTAAGCGGCCGACTTCGGCTCGGGTCATGACCTCGCGGTCCGTGAGTTCAAGCCCCGCATCGGGCTCTGTGCTGACCGCTCAGAGCCTGGAGCCTGTTTCAGATTCTGTGTCTCCCTCTCTCTGCCCCTCCCCCGTTCATGCTCGGTCTCTCTCTGTCTCAAAAATAAATAAACGTTAAAAAAAAAAAGAGAGAGATTTGCGTCCATGAGGGAGGTCTCCACGTGTAAGGTGTCTCCTTCCAGGTACCAGGAAGAGCAGGAGGGCTAGATCTCCGGACCGTTATCACTGGAGCAGGCGGGGACCTAAATCTATAAAACAACCTTACTGTGTTCACTGTGCTTTTCTGGGCCACCTCCCATAACTGACTCCCCCCAGCTGCCCAGCATCTTTGGACTTTGGCTGAAGGTGGGATTTAAGGTGGTGGCTTTGCCTGTTTGTGAGAGTTACTCAGTTTTCCTGGGTCTCTCTCATGTAACCAGGAGGTATACAGATTACTAAACTTTTGTTTGATTTTCTCTTCTTAGTATCTCCTGCCTCATGTCTATTTAATTATTAGAGCAGCCAAAGCACTTAGAAGGGAAGGAGGGAAAACTTCTCTTACCCCTGCATTACTTCCTGCGTTTCCTGAGTCTCAGTCTCCTCTTCTGTAAAACAAAGAGTTTGAATGGATTATCGGCTGGTTCAAAAGTTCTGGGAGTTTCTTGTAATCACGTCAACCAGATATGGTCATTATTCAGCATCTGGAAGTAATGCTCCCTCTGCTAACTCCCCGGAGCATTTTATCTATGTGTTAAAAATGGACATTTATCACTTTCTGTCTTAAGTTCCAGTTATTCATGGACATTTATTTCTTTTTTACCCCCTCCCCAACTGGACTAAGTGCTCTTGGCAGGGTGTCTTTTCCATCCTTGTATCCCGCCACCTCCCCCCCCCCAACCCGCCAAGCCCCAGCATAGCACTTGGCACACAACTTTCGTCCAGTAACACTCAAGTGTGGATGAAAAATGCATGAGTGACGATGGCCACTAGTCACTCTTTGTCCTCGGGCGGGGTGACTTGATTTAGAATTTTTCTTACAAAAAGTACATTCTTTCTATTTGATATAATTTAATATACGTGTTCCAAAATGCAGAGTTAGAGACAAATCTCCGTTTTCAAGATACTAGTGTTTTAGAAGAATCTCAGTGAACGGTTCCCCTACAGGGTCTCTTCCTTACCAGCCTTTAAATCAAAGCAACATGTTGTTCAAGTTTTCTGGAAGATGTTGCTCTACCAATTTTGTCTCGCCTGCTCTCTCTGCCCCAAGTTGATGGATTATCGGTTGGCAACAATTCCCCTCTCACTGCGGATACAACACACCATTGATGTTGGGTGAAACCAGGTTGGCTGGCTTCAGCCAAAGGAATGTTAGCAAATGTGATGCAAGCAGAGGTCTTAGATGTGCCTGTATGGTTTTCCTTGCCTCTTGTGCCCCTGCTATTTATCATGCAAAGAACATGGGGAAGAGACCACAACACAAACTGCAGCCCAAACTGCAGCCTGGATCGGCCAAAGCACAGCCAACCTGCAACACCACGATTAAGACTCAATGAACAAGATACTGGCTATTGGGGTTGTTTGTTATGCAGCATTATTGTAGCAGTAGCTGACCATTACTTCCAATTTCTAATTTTATCCTTGTATATGTCTACTTTTCCCCCAAATTCATCATGATTATCTTTGTGCTTTTGGGATAGAGATAGATGCCTTGCTTGGACATCCTTTTTTTTTTTTGGTTGTGACAGGTTGGTCAAGCAGGTGACTTCTAGTGACCAAGCCTGCATTTTGAGAATTGAGTTGAGTATCTTTGATTCTCTATGGTTGTGTCCATGCTTAATTTGTTCTTTATATTTTTTTAGACATTTTAATTTTTAATGTTTATTTTTATTTTTAAGGGGGGTGGTGTAGGGAAGGGTCAGAGAGAAAGAGAGAGACAGAGGATCTGAAGTAGGCTCTGTACTGTCAGTATGGAGCCCCATGCAGGGCTTGAACTCATGAATTATGAGATCATGCCCTGAGCCAAAGTCAGACACCCAACTGACTGAGCCATCCAGGCGGCCCTGTTGTTCTTTTCTTTTAAAATAATTTGGGGGGCACCTGGGTGGCTCAGTCTGTTAAGTGTCTGACTTTGGCTCAGGTCATGATCTCACAGTATGTGAGTTCAAACCCCGCATCAGGCTCTGTGCTGACAGCTCAGAGCCTGGAGTTTGCTTCTGATTCTGTGTCTCCCTCTCTCTCTGCCCCTTCCCCACTTGTGCTCTGCTCTGTCTCTCAAAATAAATAAAAAATGCATTAAAAATTTTAAAATAAAATAAAATAATTTGGAACACAGCCTCTGGAAACATTACATGATTCATTAAATTTTCTTTAAAAATTAACACACATAGGGGCACCTGGGTGGCTCAGTCGGTTAAGCTTCTGACTTCTGCTCAGGTCATGATCTAGCAGTTTGTGAATTTGAGCACCATGTCAGGCTCTGTGTTGACAGCTGGGAGCCTGGAGCCTGCTTCGGATTCTGGGTCTCCCTCTCTCTCTGCCCCTCCCCTACTCATGCGCGTGCACACGTGCTCTCTCACTCTCTCTCAAAAATAAACATTAAAAAAAATTTTAAATTAACACATATATTGTATATCATATTTTATGAACTCTGAAGTTCCAAATCACTCTTCCTTATTTAAACCAATGGATGAAAAAAATTTAGAAAATAATAAATAAATAAACCAATGGATGAAATACTTTTCCTAGGATTAAACAATTAAAAAATAAACTTGGCTTAAAATAAGGCATTCATATATTTCTTAAATGAGGTGAAATTTAGGGGCGCCTGGGTGGCGCAGTCAGTTAAGCGTCCGACTTCAGCCAGGTCACGATCTCGCGGTCCGTGAGTTCGAGCCCCGCGTCAGGCTCTGGGCTGATGGCTCGGAGCCTGGAGCCTGTTTCCGATTCTGTGTCTCCCTCTCTCTCTGCCCCTCCCCCGTTCATGCTCTGTCTCTCTCTGTCCCAAAAATAAAATAAAACGTTGAAAAAAAAAATTAAAAAAAAATGAGGTGAAATTTATATAACATAGAACCAACCGTTTTAAAGAAGGGCATTAGTTTAATCTACTCTAGTAAGTGGCTGGCTATTGCTTGCATCTTAAATGTCAGGGTAACTACGATTTGGGGTACACGTAGAGTCAGAGGGGGAGAGGAGAAGAAAATGCCAAGAGGAGTTCAAGAAGAAGGAGAGAAGGTAGGACCAGGAGAGAGAAGGCTGGAAAAGGAAGACACTCCCACATGGTGTGGCTGTCCACATGGTGTGGACTCTGTGGCTGTCCCTCTGCTCACAGCCCTGGGCTCCATGGGCTGTGGTGGGTCGAACCAGGGCCCGGATGCCCCCAGAGCCACCCAGACAACGTCGGCACCCCCAGCATCCATTACTTAAGTCAGTTTCTAATTGCATATAATCTAGGAACTAGTGGGGGGAAAATTGAACTAACAAACATTATTTATTTTTTTCATTTGCCTTTGCTTTTTTTTTTTTTAGAGAGAGAGAGCGAGAGAGCATGAGTGGTAGAGAGAGGGAGAGAGAGAGAGAGTCTTAAGTAGGCTCCATACCCAGTCAGAGCCTGATGTGGGGCTCAACTCATGACCCTGAGATTATGACCTGAGCGGAAATCAAGAGTGGGAAGCTCGACCGACGGAGCCACCCAGGAGCCCCTCACTTTTTTTTTGAGAGAGAGAGAGAGAGAGAAAGAGAGAGAGAGAGAGAATGGGCGAGCAAGCACCTTTGCGTTTTCAAGCGGGAGGTTAAGATCTTGAAAGTCCCCAATTTTGACTCAGGTCTAAAATTTCTTCTCTATTCGCTCAGGTTTGGAGCATTTCCCTAACTTGTGAGACTTGAGTCTATTTGGCCTGGATGGTTTCTAATCCTCCTCCCACATTGCCAGACACCCCTCCCCCTCCTCCCTGCAGGCTTGCTGATTGATCTCTGCTTCAGCTACTGAGCATGAGTCTATGGCAGAGCCTGGGGACTAGGCTGAACTCCTTTTCCTGGTAATTCTACCACGCTATAAGCTTTTGTTCACACGAGCAGGACGTGGGGTTTTCCAGAGGCTGCGTGATGTGTGACATCACAACAGTTGAAATGCAGAGGCAGACATGAGACTTCGGCTTCTATTCAGCCAGACATTCAAGAGCCTTGCATACATTTAAAATACTACCATCTCTGGAATTTTTTTCTTTTGGAAAATATAAATAAACAAATGTTTTTCATAAAAATAAGTTACGTACATTAACACGTAATGGGCTTAATATTTGAAAGGTTTCTCACTTCCTTAAAAAAATTTTTTTTTTTTAATTTTCTTTTTTTGAACGTTTATTTATTTTTGGGACAGAGAGAGACAGAGCATGAACGGGGGAGGGGCAGAGAGAGAGGGAGACACAGAATCGGAAACAGGCTCCAGGCTCTGAGCCATCAGCCCAGAGCCTGACGCGGGGCTCGAACTCCCGGACCGCGAGATCGTGACCTGGCTGAAGTTGGACGCCTAACCGACTGCGCCACCCAGGCGCCCTCCCCAAAAAAATTTTTTTTAATGTTTATTCATTTTTGAGAGACAGAGCATGAGCGGGGGAGGAGTAGAGAGAGGGGGAGACGCAGAATCCGAAGCAGGCTCCTGGCTCTTGGCTGTCAACACAGAACCAGACGCAGGGTTCAAACCCACGAACTACAAGATCATGACCTGAGCCGAAGTCGGACGCTTAGCCGACTGAGCCACCCAGGCGCCCCCCAAATTTCTCCCTTCTAACGTGGTAAATACCGATGGTTGTCTCCCACATAAACAAAAGCTCTTTGGAGTCCTGAAAGGGGTGCTACGATCTGGAAGCCTGAGGACGGCTGGCCAGTGTGCCTACACTTTCCTCCCCCACAGCTGCTCAGACTGGTGGGAAGAGAAAGAGAAGATTATGGAAGGGGCCCTGGGTACTCAGCCTCTGCTCTGGTGAGGTCCTGAGTAGGTCTGCGCTGTGGGGCTGCGCCATCGTGGGTCTGCTCTTGGTGGGGGGGGTGGGGGGGGGGTGGGGGGTGGGGGGGGCACTGAGCCTTTCCAGTGCTGGGCTTTGCAGACCACCTGCTCCAGACTCTCTCTGCAGGTCCTTCCAGGTCACCGGCCCCAGCAGCAGCCTGAGGCTGGCAGAATGTGGCATTTGCACTGAGAGAATTAATATACAAATGGACAATGGAGAGACTATATATATATATATATAGTCTCTGTCTATATATATAGACATAAAACCTCGGGCTGCCTGGGTGGCTCAGTCAGCTGAGCGTCCGACTTCCACCCAGGTCACGATCTCGTGGTTTGTGGGTTCAAGCCCCGTGTTGGGCTCTGTACGGACAGCTCGGAGCCTGGAGCCCACTTCGGATTCTGTGTCTCCCTCTCTCTCTCTGCCCCTCCCCTGCTCGCACTCTTTCTCAAAAATAAACAAGCATTAAAAAAACAAACAAACAAACAAGCCCAAAAAACCAACATAAAACGTCTGCAGCAACCAGCCCCAAACAGTCAGGACTTGGTCAGTGACTCGCAGCTCCCCTAGATTTTGCCTCTGTTTCTAACTCAGCCAACCTGAGAAACCCATCCCAAAGGATCCCGCCCTTCTGGTTAGCTGCCCGCACACCCTCTGACCAAGGCCCACACGGAGCCTTCCCCCTGGTCCAGTATAAAGCTTTGCCACTCCCTGCTTTGCTTGCTTTTGAGTCTCTGCCAGAGCAAGTGTTACGGGCTGTGTCCCCCAGAAATTCGTGTGTTGAAGTCCTGATCCTCCCTCTCTCAGAATGGGGCCTTATTTGGAAATAAGATCACCGCAGATGTAATTAGTTAAGATGAGGTCATACTGGGGTAGAGGGGGCCCCTAATCCAATATGACTGGTATCCTTATAAAAAGGGGACATTTGGACCCAGATGAGAACGCTGTGTGAACACGAAGACGGAGGCCTGGGTGAGGCATTCACCAGCCAAGGCATGTCGAAGTGTGCCTACAAGCCACCAGCCGCTAGGAGAGAGGCCTGGAACAGATTCTCCCTGGCACCTTCAGAGGGAGCCTGGCTCTTCAGAGACCATGATCTCAGACTCCTGCCTTCTAGAACTCTCTGAACGTGTAAATTTGGACTGTCGGAGGCACGTGCTTTGTGGTACGTTGTCAGCAGAGACCTCGCAGCGAAGGCAGCAGGTGACGGTGGCCGACTCCCTTGCTAGAGCAAGCTGCGGGTAAATGATGATCTTTGCCTGCTCTCACCACCGGTCTTCGTCTATTTCCACAACACCCACCGCCCTGCCGTGGGAGGGCCAGGCCTTCAGACGGAGTTAGCAGGACCCCGGGCGGCCAGGCTTTTTGTCAGAAGCCCAGAGAGTAGGGGGCTGCAGGAAGCATTTTCTCAGGCTGGGGGTGTGGGGCTCTGACCTGGCCGGGTGATGCCCTGACAGGCTCCGGACTGATCATGTGGGCCCCGGGGCTATTCTGCCGTCCCTTCTGCAGCTGGTGACCAAAGGACCTCCCATGAGGCGGTGGGGGCCTGGGCCTGGCTCAGGGAGGTGGTGGGCAGACCGCTGAGCAGGCCTCTCCCCGACCCCCAGACCCCAGGTGCTCAGGAGGTGGCTGTGCCCCTGGATCGGTGCTGCCCTTGTATCCCTATGGCGTAAAGCGTTCGGGGCTCATTCAAAGGTGTCTCTTGTCCGACTGAGCGCCGCTGCCTCCCGCAGGGGCTAACTGGAAACAAGTTATTTTGAGATCAGCACAGGCTGTACAGATAAGAGTAACAGTATTTTATTGCTGAAGTAGCGTGAGAAATGTTGGGGGGGGGGGGGGGGGACAAGAATGTAGATGAGTTTAAAAATAGAAGGCTGTAATTAGCCAAGCGTGGATTTGTTCTAGAAGGCATCGATTACTACGGCAACCACACATCCGGGATTTTCCAGGACAGCCTCCCTTCGGTGGGACCCGATTCTTTTCAGTGAAGGTGATCCGTTAAATGTCCAAATGCAATCGAATGTTATGGAGTTACACGATATCGCGCGTGAATTCACTCACTAAAGCCACATAAACACTTGATCGTGTCAGGACTTCTTGTCTTTCTTTTTTTGCTATGGAAATCTCATCGCTGTGGCCGGCCGTGGTCTCTTCCGACCGGCTAAGAGCTGGTTGCGAGGCTAAGACTTCAGGTCGGCGTGTGTCCGAAGCAGGGAACCCCGAGAGACGGCGAAGGGGAGAGTAGTCTTCAACTTCTTGACCTTCTTGACCTGCAGACGTTGACATTTTTTTTTACTGGCCGTGATTCCAAGGGATCGGCTCTCAAGTCTTTGCTGTATTCCACGGATGCAGCGCCCCATGCAGTGCCAGAGCGGTTCTGCAGGGGACACACATGTGGCTTGTTGTGGCAGGTATATCGTGCTTACCCACGCAGGGACAGGCGTGTGCTGAATGGGGGGTGCGTGAAATCATCCCTGCAGAGCCTGGAGCCCAGAGCTTGGGGCCAGAGAGACCAGAGCGCCTTGGGGGCACCGGCAGGGGAGGGTAGGGGTGGGTGGGCACGTGGGGTAAGAAGCCATCTTTCTGTTTCCGGCCTCAGTGGTTCTCGGAGGAGAGAAGGGTTGGGAGACAGATGGAGGCCAGCAGGAGGCCAGCAGCAGCCCAGGGGCCGGGGGGAGGGGTGTGTGGGGGTGGGGGGGGGGCTCGTGTTAGCACCAGAAACCTACATGTTGGAAACTTGCACCTTCGTGGCTATTTGCATTTTTAAGGATTCCCCTAGTTTTCTGCAGCGTTTTATTAACATTCTTTTGCAAATATCAGCTAATTTTGGTGATACTCAGGAGATAAAAGGAAAGAGACTTTGATCTAGGATTGGAATTTTGGTGGGTATAATGGAAATCTGAGTTTTATTTATTTATTTTTAATTTTTTATTTATTTTGAGAGAGCACAAGCAGGGGAGGGGCAGAGAGAGGGAGAGACAGAATCCCAAGCAGGCTCTGCACCATCAGCTCAGAGCCCGACTCGGGGCTTGAACTCATGGACTGTGAGATCATGACCTGAGCCGAGATCGAGAGTTGGATGCTTAACTGACTGCGCCAGCCAGAAGCCCCTGGAAATCTTGGTTTAAAAAAAAAAACTCCATTAACTCCAAGGGGAAGGCAGATCTTGGAGGGAGGAGCCTGGGACTCCGGGATGTAAGTTGAAAAACATGACCCTCTCTACAAGCATCTCTCTAGACCTCTTCTTTGCTTAAACTTCGGGCGGGGTTTGCACTTTGGTTTTTTTAAAATTTATTTTTATTTTTTTAATGTTTATTCATTTTTGAAAGACACACAGAGAGAGCGAGCACAGGCAGGAGTGGGACAGAGAGACAGGGGGACACAGAATCCGAAGCAGGCTCCAGGCTCTGAGCTGTCAGCACAGAGCCTGATATGAGGCTCAAACCCACGAACCGTGAGATCATGACCTGAGTCGAATTCGGACGCTTAACTGACACCCAGGTGCCCCTGTGCTTTGGTTTTAACACGAAACTGTTCCGTGTTCTTTACAGCTGACTGTGGCAGCCTTGGGGGTGGCATCTCAAAAAACTTGCCCCCAACACTAGGTTTTGGTGGTAAAACAGATTTCGAGGCGTGTGGACCACCAGCATCTGGAGCTCCGGGGCATCCTGGGCATGGCAGAAGTCCAGCCTCCTCTTCAGACAAGACTGAATCTGAAGCTCTGGGTCTTGCGACCTCAGGATCTGCATTTTCAATACGCACCTAATTGATCTTTAAGCACAGTGGATAGGAGCCACTGCTGCTAACGCTCAGAAAGTCGACTTGAACTCTCAACCCAGTCTTACCTCCTCTGTCCCTAAAAAAGGGGAGGACCACTTCAGGGCTCCAATGCCACGTGCCCGAATTCCTTCTGCTGAGTGGCGTGGGCATGTACGTGCCTCTGTAAGGCTGACGCCCTGCCAAAAGATAGCCACAGGTGGACATGCCCTCAGTGAGGCTCAAAAGACGTGTACTATTTCCAAAGATAGCAACACCAAACCCGTGCTGATGACTGTGTGTCTATATGAGTGTGGCTGCACAGCCTTATATAGCGAGCAGGGGCTGCAGGAGGGATCGGCGGGAGAACAGCGTGTTCAGTGAGCTCCTGAACGTGCCATGTTCTCAACGCCCTGATATGGAAGGTCACCATGTGTCTGCGTCTGTCTTTGGAGATCGCCCAGCCTAGTGTGGCAAACAGCTCATAAGTGCCGGTGGCGAGCAGAGTGGGGCAGCTGAGCCGTAGCTTTTGCAAATGGGAGCAAACATCTGGAATGGGTTTTTGTGGCAATGGGGCTGTCATCAGTGTTACTGACAGATACGAAGGAACCTCGTTTGGTTCTGGAGGATAGCTAACCCACGGGGCCACGATAGGTAAGTTGAGGCAGGTCCCAAGCAGCTAACTGCCGTGCCCTCTGGCTCGAGTGTCATTTTCTCAGTCATTTCTTGGTTCCACCATCTGAAACAGCACACCCGCTTCCCTTGCCTGCCTTCAAAGCACTCAGCGCCCTCGGGCATTAACGCAGGTGTTCACCATCAAGTCCCTTCTGGAATGTGAGCCCCAGGGAGGCTCCCAGGCTGTGCCGCTTGTCACAGGATTCCCAGTGCCTAGAGAGTGAATTCTCAGTAGATGGCATCTCACGGGAAGGGTCACGGGCTCAAGCTGGGACCTGCCCACCGGAGGTTACTGCTCTGAATGGGTCTGAGCCATGTCAGCGTCCCTGGCACGCCTAGCTGTACACGACAGTGTGCAAACCTGCAGCTGTGGGTTGTATGCTTCCTCTACACCTTGTCCTCGGGGCGGGTCCCGTCCACATGGAGCCTTCCGCTCGTCTCCAGTGTCCCCCAACACACGATTCTCGCTTCCTTCTTCTGGCGTTTGTCTTCTTGTGCCTGGATCCCCCAACTCCAGTTCTTCCAGGGCAGCTCGAGCAGTTCCTTCTGACCAACCCATCCCCATCTTCGCTGACTCCCAGCGCTTGCTGGCCTTGGGGCCCTGCCACCGGGGTGGTGCTGCCTGGCTCTGGCTCTTCCAAGGTGGGAGGCAAGTGGGAGTGACGGACCCCCGAGTGCTGGGGCCTGAGCATCTTTTGAAGTCCCTCCTAATGCCTTGCGTGTGTTGGGGGGGGGGGCACACAGAAGGTGCGCGTGGAACCCTGTGGTTTTAAGTGTTCAGGCTCCCTCCTTATGGGGACTACAGACAGTTTGCTCACGTCTTCCTCTCTGAGTCACTGCTACGTCAGGATCCCTTGTTGAATTTGTACAGTTTTTACCAAAGTTATCAGAGGCATATAGTGGAAGGGTAACGGACTAGAGTCCCTCTCCCCACATGATCACACTTCCCAGGACATTCTTCCAACCCTTCTTGTTCTTCCTTCTGGGCGTTTCTTCCTGTGTTGGTTTCCCATGGCTGCTTTTAAACTTACCAAAAACTTAGTGGCTTAAAACAACACAGGTTTATTGTCTTACAGTTCTGGAGGTCCGAAGTCTGAAATGTGTGTCACTGGGCTAATGTCAAGGTGTTGGTGGGGATGGTTCCTTCTAGAAGTTCCAGGGGAAAATCTGTGTCTTTTTGCCTTTTCCAGCTTCTAGAGGCCACCCGTGTTCCTTGGCTCATGCCCCTTCCTCCATCAGGCACGTCCCTTGGACCTCTGCTTCTGTGGCTCTTCTTCTCCGACCCTCCTGCCTCCCCCCCTCTGTCTTTCAAGGCCTCTTGTGAGTACACTGGGTTCGCTGGATGATCTGGGATCAGCTCCCTGCCTCAAGGTCACGGACTTCATCATATCTGCAAAATCCCTTTTGTCATGTTAGGTTCCAGGGATTAGGACCTGGTCATCTTTGGAGACCTTTAGTCTGCCAATCATACCTCCATATGAGCTTATACTGTTATTTCCTCAGACCCCTCTTTTTCACATGACCTGCTGATTTTTCTATTACGAGAGTAGAATTTCTATTTGCCCCACCTGTTCCTCCCCCACCCCCCGTCCACCCCCGCCATCTACTCTCAGTATTAAGACAGTGGAATAATTGTTTCCTGCAGAGCCAACTCATTTACTGAGATTTCATTCCCTCTCCTGGAGAACATTTTCTCCCTGGACTTCTAGTTGCCTTTATCTCTGTCCTGCAGTTTACTCCCCTGTTTCTCCCAGAGCCTTTCCTCCTCCAAGAGCCCCTGGACCTCAGCTCTTTCAGGGCCAGGCTGTGCTCTGGGCACCTCACAGCAAGGTGCTTGGGTTTCAAGGGGGAGAGAGAGAGGCAGAGATGGGGAAGGAAAGATACGGAGAGAGAGGAGAGGTGTGTGTGGGGCGCGGTGGAGAAAGGACAAACTCCAGAGCACTGAGGACACTGGCCGAGCCCCTAACTGCCTTTGTGGCCTGGCCCTGGGAGTGGGCAGTGCTGCTCCCGAGGCACTCTAGACATCGAATTCTATTCACGAAGGCTCTGTGTTCCAAGGGGAGTTTCAAGGGGAGGCGGACAGAGACATCACCTCCTGAAGGGAGTACGGCAACATCCGGGAAGAACATGTGAGGACAGAAATATTACAGTCACCAATCTCGGAAAATGCTAATCTACGGTACAGCGTAACACAGTTGTGTCCCCAAAGAAGAAATTTGTTCTCTAATAGACTGGTGGTAGCTGAATAAAAAAAATTACTTGTTTTACTCAATGCCACTTGCTTTTCACCGTATCCCCAGATGCAGCGTGTGCTTTCCTGTGTCCATGGACAACACCAGCACGAGCCTCCGGGAGCCCTTGTGTCTCGTGTTAGTCCCCTTCCTGCTGTCTTTATTTTATATGACCTTATCTCTTTTTCTTTGCTTAGTGTTAGAAAAACTGTTTTTAAAATAATCTTTTCCTTCGAAGGATACATCCAGAAATGGTTGCTCTTTCTAAATATCCTTGAGTATTTGTTTTCATCGTCTGAGAAAATATAAAGCACTCTTGACAGACTTTCGTTTCACGAGAAGACTGATAATGGGTCAACGGCTATGCAGACTATAACCACTCCCCACGACCCCTGTGTGGATTTTGTTTCAAAATCCACGCCTTTGAAAATAAATAATTCTACACAACATAACTATAGTATGATACGTAGCATGTGGACCAGTTGACCCAAATCAGCATCAAATACAAGCCTCAGATTATTTGGGCAAAAGGCAAACCTAATAAATTATGTGTTTTTTATTTATTAAAAAAAATTTAACGTTAATTTATTATTGAGAGACAGAGCATGGGCAGAGGAGGGGCAGAGAGAGGGGGAGACCCAGAATCCGAAACAGGCTCCAGGCTCTGAGCTGTCAGCACAGAGCCTGATGTGGGGCTGGAACTCACAGACTGCAAGATTGTGACCTGAGCTGAAATCAGATGCTTAACTGACTGAGCCACCCAGGCACCCTGGTTTTTTTTTTTTTTTTCACAGTACCTACAATATTAAGTGTCATATGATGGCAAGCAGCAGCTGCATACAAGCCAGGATGCACAGCCCCTCTGTGATTATGTATTGTGAGTGCCCCTGAGGTCACCAAAGGAGACCCTACTTCTTTGAGCCCTACAGATATAGGGGCTGCTCAGACATCTGTGACACCTGTCTTTTATCTCAGCTCCTGATCACAAAGGAAACTGTAGTTGGCGCTTGGGAAGCTTCAGCCTGATCAGTGGCCTGTATGACCCTCTGCCATGAAGGATATCCAAGTGTGCTTTGCATTCCCGGCCACCCTGTACAGTGGCGCATGTCACGCACTGAGCAACTTCAGGGACACCATTCTCATAGAGGTCGTCCTAGGTTTTTTCCGGCCGACAGCAATAACGTATCTTGAGGAAGGGATGCCTTTTCCTAATTCACGTAGAGGTGCACACTGCCTGGTAGAGGAAAGAACATTGTGACTGGAATCAAGTTTCCCCAGATTAATAACAATGTTTAATGCTTATGTCACCTTGGCGTTCTTAATCTTTTCTGTAGTGCCATACACAGTTGATTTATTGACTTGTTTTCCTTTTTCCTTTGACTTAATGGTCTTTCTCATTATTTTCTGAATATGGCTGTGCTTTGCTTCCTGGAACGGGAGAAAGAAATGGTTCTGATTTCTGCTGCTCAGAGGGAAGTTTGGTTAGCAGAGAGCCTTCGGATTCATATCCCCAGAGTGTGACCACAGGTGGCTGTGAACACTGAGTAGGTTCATCTGGTCTCAGAACCCCAGAGGGCAAAAGAGCACCCTTCTAAGGCTTGGGGAGTACTGACTAGGGATTTGCACTTTCCGAAGGATTTGCACTAAGCGGAGAGATCCCGCTTAGATCTCTCTAGAGTCCCTCCTGGGAGGGGGGGGGGCCCTTTCCCCTTGTGTTCTCTCTTCCCTCTTCCTAGGAACCCAGTGCTTTAATTTACCTCCCCTCTATCAGAAACTCAGGGCTTTAATACATCTCATTTGTCAATGAATCTAGACAGGATGATTCTTAATCTCAGAGAACTGCTAATGGTAACTTCAGGCATTTCCAGGGAATGTTTTTTTTTTTTTTAAATGTTTTTTATTTTTTAGAGAGAGTGCGGGGTGGGGAGTGGCAGAGAGAGAGGGAGACCCAGAACTCGAAGCACGGGCTCCAGGCTCCGCGGTGTCGGCACAGAGCCCGACTCTGGGCTCCAACTCCCAAACCGTGAGATCATGACCTGAGCCAAAGTCAGATGCTTAACCGACTGAGCCCCCCAGGCGCCCCTCCAGGGGATGTTTTAAATGGTAGTGGTAGTGGGCTCTGACTCACCTGCAAGTGGCTTACGTAGATTTGTTTGGCTCCACGAAGGTATCATGTTGGGCCTGAAACGAATGTTCATCTGATATGAATGAATATAAATGGGACAATTTTAATATCCCCTTAGGAGTTCCCTCGGAGAAGTTTATCTGAGGAAGCCCATTTTTTGCACTCCGTGGCTACGAAGTGGCCCTTTCATAGCCAGGGCACTGTCTCCACAGCTGGGGTCCACGGTCTGCCTCCTCCTTCCTCCAGGTCCACGCCAGCTTGGCACTGGGGAACCAGGTGCAGCAGGGGAGGCTGGAAACACGGAAGGGGCTCTGGTGGGTACCGGTGACAGGCTGTCTTCTACTGGACATCTGAGGTTAGGCTCGGTGGCTGGCGCCTCGGGGACACGGGATCAAGTGCGCAGCCGGTTCCCTGACCAGTGCATGGTGGCATTTGGCCAAACCTTTCCCCCCAGACAGCAAGGTCCTGAGGCTGCTCATTCAGAAGCAGCCGGAAGGTGGGGAGGGTTCCGGTCGGAGACGCTGAGATGCGAAGCCTGGCTTTGTGCAATGGACAAGTTCCTCAAACCTGTCTGCACCTCGGTTTCCTTGTCTCTAAAATGGGGAGGACAAAGCGCGCCCTGCAGGGTGGTTAAAGGACAGGTGAACCCTTCTGGGGAGACGCTTGAGCACCGTGGAACGCGCAAACACGAGCTGTGCTCATATCACATCTCAGATGAGGTTGACCCCGTATTTCCTGCTGGAATGTTCTCTCGTGCCTCAGATTTTCAGTGGGTGTAGTGGCAAGTGGCGACAAAGATTCTGAGAAGCCGGGAAATCATGCGAGCCGAGGCCCCCACCGACGCCTGCAAACCCGGTCGCCGCTTCCGGCCCCGGGAAGTGCACGTACAAGGGCCTCGGGGTCCCCGGGGCCTGGCTGGATGCGGCAAGAAGAAGCCAAGGCAGCCCCGACGTGCCTGCTGTCCTGGGGGCGCCTCCATCACTTGTACCGGAGCCACGGCACTTGACGGCTCTCGGTTCGAGGGCGCGGTGCCAGCCAGCGCCGGACCAACGGGAGGCCAGGATGTCTGCGTTGCTCTCGCGAGAAGCTCCTCGCCGGCGTGGTGGCAGCGGCCTTTCGCCGCGTTGGGCGGAGCTGCGAGGCGGAAGGCAGGAAACCCTCGCCCGACCGGCGGTCACGCGACCAAGCCTCGCGACACGGATTGGTCGGTAGCTTCCGGGCCACGCCCCGAGGGCCGGGCCGTCGCTCCGGGGAGGAGGGGCGCTGCCGGCGGAATTGTGTCCTCGCGCGCACTTCGGTGGGGTCGCGCTGGGCGTCTCGCGGTTCGGGTCGCAGTTGGCCTCCGAGCTGCTAAGTCTGCGGCTTGCCGGCACCTTAACTGTGCCTTGCTTCCTGTCCTGTGGGACTCTGTTCCTTGGTCCCCAGCAACGTGCAGTCTAGCTCCCCAGAGTGGGGCTTTCCAGAGAAGGATCCAGGGTCCCAGAGGTGCTCTGGGGATGCAACTCTGCCATGCGGCGTCACATCCTCGTTGTCCCTGCTGTCGTGGTGCTTGAGGGAGGTTGTCGCCGCCCCGAGGGCACCCTCCCAGGAACATCCTTGCAGAGGCCACCCTCTCCTCCCCGCAGTACCCGAGCCCAGGCTGAATTGCCTTCTACTCTGGTTCCCCCTGGGGAACACGGATCGACCCTCAAGACCCCTCCCCGCTCCCGGCTCCGCCTCCGGGCTCCCCAAGGTGGATCTGCAGTGAAACCTATACAGTGACTCACAGTTGCAGACATTCTCTCTCTCCTTTCTGGCAGAAGGTGGCAGGCTGCTGCTGGCCTCATTGCTGCGTCTTCCAAAACACAGATGTGGCTTCTGAGTGAATTCACAGCGGAACCTGCTCAGGATTCCAATGACCCCGGCTTGAATGGACCACGGGGGTCCCTCCTCCACGTCTTTTTCCAGCTCTGTGTAGCGCCAAGCATGATGTGAGCGCCTACTCAAGGAGACCCAGGGAGCCCAGTGGGGCACTCGGTCTAGAAGGGGAGAGAGAACAGGTCTTTTAAACAATTACAACACACGATGTCACGGTTTCCACAGCCAGGCAGCCGCAGTTAGGCGTTTATTCGTTAAATACAATGACCTTTTGAGTTTGATGTTCTCTCCATTTCGAGGAGGACTCTGAGACTCCAGACGCGGTGAATTATTCAGGATCACACAGCCAGTATGATTGGCAGGGGATTCAAACCCAGATCACTCTGACCCCAGAGTTCAGGCTCTTCTCAGTCCAGCCTTTCCACTCCCTCCCAATTAGCACGGTAAGATGCCCGGGGGCCAAAGCTGTTGACTTTGCCTGCATAAGTGCAGGACCACTTTTATGGTTTCATTTGAACTGGTCTTTTAGACAAAGTAGAAAAGATGTGGGGGAGAGGGAAAGTGTTTCACACAAAAGAAACAGCAGTTGCCAAGGCACTCAGTATAAAAGAACAAGGATTATGCTAGTGGCCTTTGAACCCGCATGTGTTGTTCCAATGGCCTTTCCTGTGTTTCATGTTCTGAGTCACTGCTGGGCATCGCCTGGTTGTCCTGTGGGCACCTTGAGCTCAGAATTTCCCAGGCTAACTACTTCCCCTTCTCTGCCACAGCCTGTCTTCTGAGTGGATCTCTCTGGTTCATGACCTCCCCGCACCCTGACGTTCTTGTAGGAACCCAGGCTGCCGAGACCAGGTTGTCTCCGAAGCTCCTTCTCACATCCACGCGTTTGCCAAACTCTAGTGATTTCCATCTCCACTGCCTTGTGACAGCAGGCTTAGTGCGGTAGCCAGCAAACTGTTTTTCCTGTTTATGCGCACTGCGTGGCGCCCGTAGGGCCTGGCTGGGTGTACCAGTGACTAATCAAATTCACTCTTTTCCTTTTGCGGAACCTGTATCAGTTGCTGGGTGTTTGTACCACCTTCATCCCTGATTGCTAATTTGCGTGTCCTTTTACTCTGCGCTCTGAGCCTGGGCTTGGTTGGAAAGACCAAACCCAGGAAGGATGCCTGGGTTTCCCGCTTGCTGGGGGGGGGGGGGGGGTGGTGACCTGAGACCACTGCCTCTAGTCTCATTCCTTTCTGACCCATCTTCAACTCACTGAAAGGACAAATTTTCCTCCAGTAGACATATATTTTAACTGTATTGGCATAATTAACATATAAAAATGCACTGTTTATTTTTATTTTTTTTTCTTTTTCACTTTTTTAATTATTTTTTTTTTCAGGAGTGGAATTTAGTTAGTCATCGCTTACACACAACACCCAGTGCTCATCCTAACGAGGGTCCTCCCTAATGCCCATCCCCCATTTAGCCCATCCCCCCTCCAGCAACCCTCACTTTGTTCTCTGTATTGAAGAGCCTCTTATGGTTTGCCTCCTTCTCTATTTTTATCTTATTTTTCCTTCCTTTCTCCTGTATTCATCTGTTTATGTAAACAAATATAAATTTGTTTCTCAAATTCCACATATGAGTGAAATCGTATGATATTTATCTTTCTCTGACTGGCTTATTTCGCTTAGCATAATGCACTCTGGTCCATCCATGTTGTTGCGAATGGCCAAGATTTCATTCTTTTTGATCGTGGACTCACATTTGACTGTATGTATATATGCCACATCTTCTTTATTCATTTGTCACTCGATGGACATTTGGGCTCTTTCTGTACTTTGGTTATTGTTCACAGCGCTGCTGTAAACATTGGGGTGCATGTGCCCCTCTGAGTCAGCATTTTTGTATCCTTTGCATAAATACCTAGTTGTGCAATTACTGGGTCGTAGGATAGTTCTATAAAAATGCACTCTTTTCAACGTACAGTTTGGTGACTTATAAAAACTTACTGTCCACATTGTAGTAACCACTACCCACAGTGACAGACAAAATATTTCCACTCCCATCTCCAAATCCCCTAGTGTCTTTTCCCAACTAATTTATACCACATCCTGGACTTGTGTAATTGATCTGATTTTTATCACTACGGGTTAATTTCCCATAAATGTCATGCAGTGTGTACAGTTGACCTTGAACAACATGAGTTTGATCTGCAGGCATCCACCTGTATGTGGATTTTTTACAGTACCGTAAATGTCTTTTCTCAGTAACATTTTCTTTAGCTTACTTTATTATAAGAATATGGCACGTAATACACGTAACAATACAAAATATGTGTTAATTGACTATTTATGTTACTGGTAAGGATTATGACCAACAGTAGGCTATTAGTAGTTAAGTTTTGGGGGAGTCGAAAGTTATACATAGTGTTTTGACTGTGTAGGGGGGTAGCGCCACTAACCTCCATTGTTTGAGGGTCAACTGTACTCTTCTGTGCGTGACTTCTTCCACTCAGCGTGTTTGTGAATTTCCTCTGTGTATCAGAACTAGTTTTTGCCATGTGGTATCACACTGTGTAAATACACTAAAATCTGTTTACCCATTCACCTATTGATGGACATTTGAATTGTTTCCAATTCTTGGTTATTATGAATAAGCCTGGTAGGAACATACGAGGATGCATCTTTTTGTGAGCGTATTTCCATTTTGTTTGGATTAATACCTAGAGGTGGGATGTCTGGGTCATATAGTAAGTGTAAATGCAACTTCACAAGAAACTGTCAAACTTTTCCAAGTGGTTGTTCCATTTTACATTAAAAAAAATTTTTTTTTAACACTTGTTCATTTTTGAGAGAGACAGAGTGCGAGCAGGGGAGGGGCAGAGAGAGAGAGGGAGACACAGAATCTGAAGCAGACTGCAGGCTCTGGGCTGTCAGCACAGAGCCTGACATGGGGCTCGAACTCGTGAACTGTGAGATCGTGACCTGAGCCGAAGTCAGAAGCTTAACCGACTGAGCCACCCAGGCGCCCCCATTTCACATTTTTACCAGCAGTGGATGAGAGTTAGTTTCTGACAATATCACCAATGCCTGGTATCGCCAGGGTCTTAACTTTTACTGTTCTAATAGGTATGTGGTGATATCTCATCGTGGTTTTAATTTGCTGTGATTTGTGGTTGTGAATGTCACATTGTTGAGTATCTGGCTTTTGTTGTCTTCCTTTGAATAGTGCACATCGTTATTCTGGCAAGTGGTTAATCTGCTTGTAGTTTGGCTAGATTTTTTTTTTTCAATCCCTGTTTGTAATCTTTGTTGTGGCAGGTCTAGAATAGCCACAGTCTTTAACCAGATTAGCCATTATTCTAAAGCACGGGCTTTCATGAGCCAGTGGGTGGACAGCAGGAATCTCAAAGTGGCTAGGTTGTATATACCGCTGAGTGAACTCACCGATGAATGTGCCGGTGCTGTGTAAGCCTCCCTCAGTCCTTACTTGCCTCTGGACTGGGAGATAGGGCCCTGATAATGTCTAACCTGACGGGTGGAACACACACGACGTGGGATTTAACTTGTTTTAAGTAGAAGGTTGGAAATTCTAAATTTGTGGATTTAGAGTTCTTGTCACATAGAGATGTGATTTCCCTTTCTGGTTTTATTAGAGTCTAAGCAGGAAACAGAAATCAAAGCCGTTGTGTTAGTAGAATTTAATATAAATATCTGTCAAGGAGATGTTAAGTTCTTTATTAACGAGGTGATTGAAGGGTGAAGCTCCATATTGTGGAGGAAGCCACGGCAGGAAGCCGCTCCTTCCCTTCAGTTGGGGGTAGGAAGTGAAGAAATTGGAATTAAAATTTAGGAGACTGGCAGAGGGCGCCGTGGAGTTGAACCTCTGAGGTTCTAAGGCTCTAAGGAGGAGGTCCTGAAGCCTGGGCTGACGCCTCGCCCGGGGTGCGTAATGAGGCTGGTTTTGCTGATCGAAAGCTCCAGAACTGGGTCCAAACGGAAGCAACAACGCCGTTTCCCAGGATGCCGAAGGGCTGCCCGGGTGAGGCCGGCAGGAACAGGAAGCAGACAGGAAACAGCCCTTCCCCGCCTCCCCCTCCAGCCCTGCAGTCTCCCTCCGGCGCCCCCTTTGTCAGCGCAGGGAGCAGCTGGCAGAGCAGGAAGGTGGCTTGCGGACCTCCAGCCCCGGCACCACGAAGCCCAGGAGGGAAGGTGCATTGGCAGCTGAGGGCCACGAGCTGACTAACCAGCAGCACACTGATGTTCAAAACTTCTCCATGCGTTACTTCCATGCTCCCCCCCCCCCCCCCCCCCAACACGGGTGCTTGCTCTCGTCTCAAGCCAGCCTCGTGCCTTTCGGCCTCAAATCCTTGCTCCTGCTGACACCTACTAAACGGAGTGTCTGCTCTTCAGTATCCAGCCTAGATTCCACAGTGGCGTCGTCCCCAGATGCTTGTGGTTGCCTCGTGCCCTGGCTTGCACGTGGTTGCTGGAGCATGCATCTTGACTCAGAATCCAGACCTTTGGCATTTTTGTGTTCTTCACGGTGGCCTGACATGCTGCCCACTGCATGGCAGCTGACCTTTTGGGCACTGACCACCGACCCATGAGCCAGGTCGTGAGAATCAGCCCCCTGACCAAGCCCCCAGCCAGGGGGCTGTGTCCCCACAGGAGAAGCGTCTTGGCTCTGCTCTCTTCTTACCTCCTTGTTCACAAGGAGCAGCATTGATTAGACCTTAAGAAACCTCCATTCGAGTTTTCCTCCCACCCAGACAACTTCTGAGGTTCTGCCCGTTTTAGTTATAAGTGGTTGGAGTCCTTTGGGGTCCCCTCCGCTTTCTAATCAATGATATAATCAGTATTTCCTCAAAACCCCCAGGGGCCCCCTGTTTTCACTGGCCTTTTTGCCTAATGCATTATAGAAGTGCCTCTAGAACTTCTGGTTGCACTCTATGGACAACAAGGTGGACACTTCATTCCATAGAACTCCACGACTCCAATGTGCGACAAAAGCAGCTGGGGCAGGAGACCAGACTATATTTCCCAGTGGGCTGCCGATGGCACGGTGGGGTTGGGGGGGTGTCCTTGACCCAGGAGAGAGTGTCTAGGCGGACCTGCTGGGGGCCAGAGGTGGAAAAAGTGAGGGCTACAGGGCCAGAAGGGAGCTCCATGGAGGATGGAAGGGAGAGAGAGAGGGAGAGAGGGGAATTTAGAGTATTTGCAATGTAAAGTGCTGTGTTAATGCCTCAAAAATTCCTACAGGAGAGTCCACATGATCCTTCAAGACTTCAGGGGTTGACTTATTTCATTTTATATTTTATTATTTTATTTAATTTATTTATTTTTGCTTCAACCCCCAGAGGAAGACTTTAAGGCACCGTGGCTATGTTCTGGCTTCCTAACTTTATCAGAATACAACCTTAAAAATGCACTTAAGGGGCGCCTGGGTGGCTCAGTCGGTTGAGCGTCCCACTTCGGCTCAGGTCATGATCTCACAGTCTGTAAGTTCGAGCCCCACGTCGGGCTCTGTGCTGATGGCTCAGAGCCTGGAGCCTGCTTGGGATTCTGTGTCTCCCTCTCTCTTTGCCCCTCCCCTGCCCATGCTCTGTCTCTCTCTGTCTCAAAAATAAATAAAAACATTTAAAAAATGCACTTAAATAGACCTCAGATCACTTGAGTAGAGTTGATTTTCTTCTCTAAGTGAAGTACAGTTGAGTAGCTCTGGGAGGAGACTCAGCAGGCCTTCATCTGTCTCTAGATGTGGTGCAGGCCACAAATATAAAATTGTTGGTGTCTCTCCAAGGAGCTTGGTCTGGAGCCCCTTTGCTGCCGTGAGCAGAATCTGTGAAGGCTGTGGGTTTTTGTTTTTTTTTTTAATCCTCATTTATTTTTGAGAGAGAGACAGACAGACAGCCTGAGTGGGGGAGGGGCAGAGAGAGAGAGGGAGACCCAGAATCTGAAACAGGCTCCAGGCTCTGAGCCATCAGCACAGAGCCCGACGCGGGGCTCAAACTCACGGGCCAAGTGATTATGACCTGAGCCAAAGTTGGATGCTTAACCGACTGCGCCACCCAGGCGCCCCAGGCTGTGGGGTTTGCATGAAGGTCCAGGGAGTAAGAAAGGAGGCAAAGCTTGTGCTGAGGAGGGACTCAGGGACTCCCCTGGGGTTAAACTCGTAAGACTGACAAGTGGAGACCTTCCAAATCGCTTGGATGCCTTACCTTTGGGTTTGCTGAGAAGAGGCTGAAGACAATAGTGGGCTGTTTTCTTTGAGGAATATTTTCAAAAACCCACCGTAGTCTTTCATGACCTTTCCTCTCCGTCACCTGTCAGCGTACAGGCGGCAAGCCCAGCAGAAGCTTTTGGGTGGAAAGTGCACGAATGGGGGTCTCTGAACCACAGTTCGTGTATTCGTTAATAGCATGGGCACCCGAGTGTAAATCCCAGCAGCACCTCTCCAAGTCATTAAACCTTTCTATGCCTCAGTTTCCTCCTCTGTAAAATGGAAGTACAACAGTGCCCGCCTGGCCGGCCTGTTGTGAGGACCAGTGAGTTCTTCTTTGTCAGGTGCCCGGAAGCCGCTAGACAGTAACGGCTGTTGTTAGCCTCACCTCGCGGGGCCTGGCTTCCTTTGTGTAATTGTTGGCGAACTCACGTAGGTATCCTTACACTGGGAAACAACACCACACCTTCCCGTTGCCAAGCATAGTTACAAACCATTCCTGCAGCCGGGGGCTCCTGTGGCGGACATCAGGCTGAGTTGTAGACACTGGTCACTGATGTGGGGTGCAGGTGATGGGTGGGTGCGGCCTGGGTGTTGGCGGGACCACTCTGACCTTGGCTCACGCTCACCCTGAGGCAGAGCTCGGCAGTTCAACGTGCCCCAGAATTAAATCCAACGCTGTAACGGATTAATAAGATATGGAAGACTTTGCCATTGGTTTTTGTGGGGAGGCAGGAAAGGCCTGAAATTGCAAGCTCTAAAGCAAAACTGCCCTCAAACTGGCTTCCGGTCCTGCTCTGGGTTCTCTCCCAGACTGAGATCTGCTGTTGCTCTCTACCTGCCTCCCCCCCCCACCCCGCCCCGGAGTAGGCCCTGATCGCCCCAGATCCCACGGCCGCCAACCCCCGTTCTCTCCAGTTGGACTGTCAGCCTACCCGAGGTCCTCCCGGGGCTGGTGATCACAGGCGCTTCGTCGCCTCACTCGATCACACGTGTGTTGTGTGTGAACGTTATGTGGCCTGTGGGGCTGAGGGCCTGAGCATTCGAGGTCCTCTGATCCCCATTCAGCTGCATCACATGCGCTGTCTCCCACAGTTCCAGGCCTTTCTGGAAACAGCTCATTTCCTCAACCCACCACCGCTTACCCACAATCCTAAAGTCCAGAAAGCTCTGGATTTTTTCTTTTTTGAAAAAAAAAAAAAAAAATTCTGGATTTTAAAGGAAGAGTTCCATAACATTGCAGCAAGCTCTTTTGGTAGCACTTCATGACCCGCACTCAGGCTACGTACATCTCACTTAGTGGGAATATTTGTGTCTCGCTATGGAAATGCTGATGTATTTGATTACACGGTGCTGGGGCGGACTTTCCTGGACCGCCATAAATATACAGTCTGCACCACTTACGTGTAAGTGAAAAAGAACGAAATCTTGCCATTTGCAACAACATGGATGGAACTAGAGTGTAGCCCTAAGTGAAATAAGTCAGAGAAAGACAAGTATCATATGATTTCACTTAAATGTGGAATTTGAGAAACACAACAGATGAACCTAGGGGAAGGGAAGGAAAGATAAGATAAAAAGAGAGAGGGAGGCAGACCATAAGAGACTCTTCGATACCGAGAACAAACTGAGGGCTGCTGGAGGGGAGGTGCGTGGGGGATGGGCTAAATGGGGGATGGGCATTAAGGGGGGCACCTGTTGGGACGAGCACCGGGTGTCCTATGTAAGTGATGAATCGTGGGGTTCTACTCCTGAAGCCAAGACTACATTGTATGTTAACTAACTTGAATTAAAAAAAAGTTCTGTACCACCATCTTCTTGAAATCTGAAACATTCTGAATTACAAAGCACCCAAGAGTTTCAGGTGAGGGATTTGGGACCTGTACACCTTGTATGTCTCTAGACTTGCTGAACACAGAAACTGCTCTCATGGGCTCTGCCGGACCACGAAGCCTGTGACCCGATTTGACACAGGTCCCCATAAAGACGCACTGAGGAAATGTGTAGGTGCTCATAAATTCACGTGACTGCTCAGATTTACGTGTGCCCAAGTAATTTACTCACCCCTGAAGACAGATTCCCCTGGAAGTGCCTTTTGATCGATTTAGCCCACGGCCTGAGAATTTTGTTGTTGTTAATGTGTCCTCAAATATTTTCGTCTGAACAGTTTGCCCGTCAAAGGCTTTCCTCATCTAGAGGAATGACTTTCGTTCTTTCTGTTGAGATTACTCGAAAATCTTTTCCGACAGTCGCAAACACGCCCCCAAATGATCTGATAAGGGACCCTTAATAGGTGCGGGGGTGTGTGGCAGGGGCAGAAGCCCCACCCCTGCGTATCCACCAGCTTCTGTGTCAGAAGCCCCGGTGGGTGTTGTGTTTGACAAGATCCCCCAGCAAGTGCAGAGTGACTTTCCTGATGTGGGAGAGGAAGTCACAGATATTTTACACATTTGCAGGTATTTTAAAACAGTTGTCGTAAGGTGCAAACCTTCCATTTATAGCATCTTGGGATTCTCCAATATGTGTTGAGAGGAGAGCTCGGTCAGGTTCACACTGAATTTCAGGTGCGATCTGTGACCTGCCGGCCCCCTCACCCACTAACTTCTCTCTGGTCCTGAAACTCCACCCCCCCAACCCCCACCCCCGGGGTAGGGGGACAATGATGCAGATGACAGGTATCTTTCCGGGGTTTCGTTCCTTTGTCAGACACATTGCTCCCCTGGGGTCTTTCTTCTGCTCAACCAAATCTGCCTCTTCAAGAGTCTGTTCAGAACTCTCTCTTCCAAGGAACCTTTCCTAAAAACCTGGCTCCATATGCTGGTTTCTTATAATTAGCCTTCCCTATGCGGTTGGTAAAATGAGACCTAACAAACACAGTTTGGTGGCAATGAACATTTGCATTCATGTGATGTTTCTCTTGAAGTTTTTCCTTAAATTCCCAGGAGTGAGTTTGCCGGATCAAAGCAGATAGACGTTTTTAGGGCTGACAGAGTTCATTCTTTCGGAAAAGACTTAGTGCACATCCGTTGGTGTGCAGGGCCGTGCCGGGAGCTGGCAGTCTCGCAGGGAACCAAACAGCAAACTCTCAGCCTTCCTGGAGCCGACCTCCAGTGGAGGGAGAAGACCACAATCCAATAAACAAGTGGATACAGAGAATAGCACATGCGTGACGGCCACGGAGAAAAATAAGGTAGGGTAGGAGGACCCGAGGTGCCTGTGGGCGGCGAGGAGGGGTACGGAGTGGCTGTTTCCTATGAGGAGCTCAGGAAAGGCCTCAGTGTTGAGGTGATAGCTGAGCAGAGACCTGGAAGACGGGAGTGAGGGAGCCCATGCTGATGCTGTGTAAGGGAGAGCAACTCAGGCAGAGGAGTCGTAGGTGCAAATGTCCTGTGGCGTAGGACGCCTTCAGGGATTTCCATTACGTGTATGTTAGTACACTTGATGGTGTCCCACAGGTCTCTGAGGCTCTATTCATTAAAAAAAAAAAAAAAAATTCTCTTTTCTTGCTTCTGTGAACTGAATGTTTACATCTTCCTCGGTCCCCCTAATTCATATCTTGAAGCCCTGCTCATCAGTGTGATGGTGTTTGGAGATGGGGCCTTTGGGAGGTAACTGGGTTTAGATGAGCCCATGGGAGTGGAGCCCCATGATGAGATTGGTGGCCTTATAAGGGGATAAAGGGACCAGAGCTGTCTCTGCCCCTTGAGGACACAGCAAGAAAACGGCTATCTGTAAACTAGGAAGAGAGCTCTCACCAAAAATCCGACCATGCAGGCTCTCTGATCGGGGACTTTCAGCCTTCAGAGCTGTGACAAATCACGGTCTGTTGTTTGAGCCACCTGGTTCGTGGTCTTCTGTCATAGTGTCTGAGTTGACTGAGAATCTTCTCTTCCTCAGCCTGTGTAATCTCAACTGACCTGTCTTCAAACCTGAGCCTCACTAATGCATTTTGTTAAAAGTCTATTTACTTACTTACTTCTTTATTTTGTTTATAGCATGCACTGGGGAGGATGGTTAACTGATTGAGCCACCCAGGTGTCCCCCCACGAATCCATTTTTCATGGTAGATATTGTACTTTTCAGTATATGTAATCAATTGATATATATATATAGATATATATATAGATATATGTTAATCCCCATTTCTTTTTTTTTTTTTTTTTTTTTGAGAGAGACACAGAGTGCAAGCCGGGGAGGGCCAGAGAGAGAGGCAGACACAGAATCCGCAGCAGGCCCCAGGCTCTGAGCTGTCAGCACAGGGCCCGATGCGGGGCTTGAACTCGTGAACCACGAGATCGTGACCTGAGCCGAAGTCGGACGCTTAACCGACCGAGCCGACCCAGGTGGCCGACCCGTTTCTTTATCAGTATTAACTATTTGTCGTGACATGGTGCTCGTGAGTAGGGAAGGGATTAACATTAGGCAGGGAGAGATAAGGGGGAGGCAGGTGCTGCGGTGGGAGGGTGAAGAAGCGATGGGGTGGGGGGAGGGGGGGTGGGGAAAAAAAAAAGGACAAAGGTATTCCAGACCTGCCTGGGCTACGGGTCATGTGTGGAGTCTCACAGACTTTCTGATAAGGTCCCAATAAAAGGTCAGGGACAAACCTCCTCGATGGCTACCCAGTCGGGACCCCTCTCACTCTTGAGAGCTTTGTACTTTCGCTCCATAGGCTCCGGGGCTCTGCTCACTCTCTGCTGTCGGCGAGATTCATGCTTTGACTCCATGACACGAGGACTGGCGTCTCCCCCACCTCCTGTAACACTCACACCTTCCTCTCTTCCCCGGGTCTGTCTTCTCTGCCTCCTTCAGCTCTTTGAATGTATTTATCATAGCTGAGCTAACATCTTGATTTGGAAAGTTCAACATCTGGGCCTCCTCGGGGGCAGTTTCTGACTGTTGTTGATTTTCTCCCCCCCGTGGGCCATGTTTCCTGTGTCTTTACATGTCTAGTAATTTTTTTTTTTTTTTTTCTGAAAACTGGACACACCGAATGGTATGTCGTGGTGACTCTGGAAATCACACCCCCCGGGCTCTGGTGGCAGCAGCCGCTGTGTGTGTGTTTACGCACGTGGTCTCTGTTCTTGGTCACGTGGGCCACTGGGATTTCTAGGGAACTTCCAGACGGGACAGTGTCTGGGAATGGGGCTTTGAGGGGAGCCCCACGCCCCCACGGCCTCCTCTGGGAAGAGGAGGAGGGGTCTAGGGACCAAGTGAAAATGCTACGGAGCTCCCATTTCTTACCGAGATTCAGTCATTTTTTTGGGAATAAATCCCCTGGAATTGCTGCAAGTCTTTGGTTAATTTCCAGAGTTGTGAAAAAGTTGCTCATGGCAGTTTTCTGGCGTTTGCAGCAGAACCCAATTTCAGCCTGTGCCCGAAACTTACTTTTGCATTGCTTACATCCTGATTTGCACAATTCTGCTCACCATTCCCTAGCTGTGGTCCTTAATCCAGCCCACCCACATGCCATCAGATCCTCCCTGGCTGCGGCCACTCTGTGCTCATTCCTGCCTCGCCGTGACCCTGGCCTTTAGCCCTGAGCCCATGTCACATGCAGGCACTTCCTTTTCCAATTTCAGCGGAAAATAGGGACTGTTTTCTGATTTTATGATCATCACGCTTTCCATGACTAATGATTGGAGATTTGGCTGCACTTTATATCTAGACTCCCCAGCTCAGTTTTCTTGATACACCTTTTAAAAGTGGAAGAACAGATACGATGAATTAACACTTTTTGGGGGGAGAGGGTGTATGAGTGAAAATCCCAGAGAAGCAGGAGGGAGGGATAAAGGGACTGAGCAGGGAGGGAAAACAAGCAGTCAAGGTGGTTTGTCTTCACAAACCCGGCCAAAGAGGCCAAGTGGGTGGCCGGTCCATTGTGGACTCAGAACCGTCCTTCAGGAGGGAAGGAGGGAGGATTTATCCTCTGGGCCCTGTTCTGTCTCCCATTGTCAAAGTTCCCTGCACAGAACGTCAATCTCCCTCACTTGTGGGTCCTGCCACCCGCTCGGGAATTCCCAGGGGCTGGAGCCCCTCCTGGGGTGCTTCTCTGGCCAGCCTGGCTTATTTCTCTTAGCGAACATGTGGCTTTTGTTCTGTCTTTCCACATGGCCCTTCTGGGTGGTGGTGGCACAGCTGTTACCCTCTGCTTTAGAAGTGGTCCTGCTGGGTGAAATGGTCCCCAGGATGCTTCCCACTCTGGGATGCTGTCACTTTCACAGCCTTCGTCCTGGGGCTCAAAGTGTCAGGGGCAGTGACAGCAGCACCGAGAGAGGTTGGGGTGGTGAGATCAGCCAGGTTTCACTGGAGGCCTCATCCGTGCATGCTTGGCTGTCCCGTCCCGCTCACTTCCGCCTCCGGCCAGCCTCTCAGACACCTGCTTGGCCATGGGACGCCCTCGCTGCTTTTCTTGGAGCAGAATGGCCTTGTCATGATCGACGCCTGTGCTTCCGTGAACTGTGTTTACGTCATCTCTGTTTCTCCCTTGGTTGACCTGCTTTACCTGGTACTTCTCTGCCTTCTGCCCCTTCCCTCCTCAGCTCAGCTTTCAGAGAGCCTTAGAGGTCACTTAGAGCAGAGGTCCTCAAACTTGAGCAAGCATCGGAATTACCCGGAGGTTTTGTTAAAGGCAGAGTGCGGGGTCCCATCCCAAACCTCCGAGTTGCTGACCCAGTGGTCTCTGGTGGGGCCTGAGAATTTGCATGCCTACCAAGTTCCCACGTGCTGCTGGCCCAGGGACCATGCTGAGAAGCCGTGATAGAGACCACCCTCCTCGGTTCTCGCGCTCGTATAAGGCACATGCACGCACAGTGGCTGGGAGTGAAGACCTGAGGTCTGGCTTCCAGGCTCAATTCCCGGCCATGGGCAAGTTCCTTAACCTCTCTATGCCTCAGTTTCCCCATCTGTGAAGTTGGATGATGGTAGGGTTGTGAGAGGTTGGAGTGGTGCCTGCCTCATTCTTTTTATTTTATTTTTTATTTTTTTAATGTTTTTTATTTATTTTTGAGAAAGAGAGAGAGACAGGGTGTGAGCAGGGGAGGGAAAGAGAGAGAAAGAGACACAGAATCCGAAGCAGGCTCCAGGCTCCGAGCTGTCAGCACAGAGCCCGACGCAGGGCTCGAACTCGTAGACCACGAGATCACGACCTGAACCGAAGTTGGCTGCCTGAGCCACCCAGGCGCCCCAATCAATGCCTGCCTCATTCTTCGGTCTGTATACATGTAGGCTGACATCATTCTGGTTTTGCTCGTGGGAAGAGGGACACCGAGGGAGTGAAATTCAGGTCCCAGCTGGCAAGGGGCACATTCTAGAAGCCTAGACTCCTTGTCTTCTCGCTCCGGGGAATTAACTTTTCCACTTACGACGCACCTCCTTTTGGGCTTTGGGTCCTGGACCTGCTTAAACGAGCTCCTGAGAAAGTCCGTTACTCAGCCTGGAAGAATATGGCACCGTTTTGCAGAGACCCCAGCCTTCACCCAACACTTGGGCTGGAGGAAGGGTTGGAATTGGGGGCAGCTGGAACGTGGTGGGGGACGGTCCAGTCCCCGCTGTTGACCTTCCAGCCTGTCCCTCTCAGGGTCCGTTTCCTCACGTGTGGGCCTACCTACGTGTGGGCCTCTCCTCACGATCACGTCTACCTCAGAGGTTTGGGCAGAGACTAACTCTGGTAGCACGTCGGGAAGACGCCCCGCGAATTGTCTGGCACAGAGTGAGCACCCCGTGGACTTTCGTTACCAGTTGTTCCAGAACACAACGCACTGTCTGTGTATTTTGCTGCCAACACAGGTTTCCTCTCTATTCACTGTCTACTTGGATTACACCAGCATCTCCTGACCTCTTCAGGAGAACTTCTGAGGTGTGGGCCCAGCTGTCAAGACAGATGGTTTTGAAAACTATCCATCGTGGAAACTATCCAAGGTAAATGGTCCCAGGAGTAACCTCACGAGAGAGTGGCCACGCTGGAGTTCTTTTTTTTCATTTTTTTATTTATTTTTGGGACAGAGAGAGACAGAGCATGAACGGGGGAGGGGCAGAGAGAGAGGGAGACACAGAATCGGAAACAGGCTCCAGGCTCTGAGCCATCAGCCCAGAGCCTGACGCGGGGCTGGAACTCACGGACCGCGAGATCGTGACCTGGCTGAAGTCGGACGCTTAACCGACTGCGCCACCCAGGCGCCCCTTCGCTGGAGTTCTTCAAAGGGGTGGGCATCCCCGTGGCCCCCATGGTGCCCTCCGATCGCTACAGAGAACAACTCACATTTTCCCTATTGTTTTAAACCACTCCTGGTAGGGTTTTTTTTTTTTTTTAATGTTTATTTATTTATTTTGAGAGAGACTGAGAAAGAGAGCGACGGCTGGAGAGGGGCAGAGAGAGAGGGAGAGAGGGAATCATAAGCAGGCTCCGCTCTGTTAGCCTGGAGCCCAATGTAGAGCTCGACCTCACGAACCATGAGATCGTGACCTGAGCTGAAATCAAGAATTGGATGCTTAACTGACTGAGCCACCCAGGCACCCCCCAACTCCTGGTAGTTTTCATCCCATGGTCTCACTCTCTTTGTATTTGACAATCTTTCTGATCATTGGGCGTGGTTTTGCCCAAAGTCCCGTCCTCTGGCTTTAATTATAAAACAGTGAAACGAGATCAACGATCTTGAGATCATTGAAAATTCTCCCCTTCTGAACCTCTGTTTTTGGGGGAAAAAGACAAATCATAAAAAGAAAACTGGCAAACAAAAATAAGAGACAGTGGCGATATATTTGAAACAACCTGGAGGGGGTGTCCTCACATCCCCTCCCCCGACCGTCACTGGGAGTGTGGCCGGTCCCACAGAGACTGGGCCAGCCCTCCGCGTGGGTGGGTCTAGGTTTGTGAGTCCCGAAGCTTGTAGTATTTGGGGGACCAGCTTTAAAAACAAATAGTATTAAATTATGAATGTAGGGTTTGGTATGACAGTACACATTTATGTAAGAGAGAAAAAAATCGCTATCAATCATAAATTTAATAACACACACAGTAAAAAGTCCAGAAAAGTAACCAAATATTTTATTAATTAACTGCCTCAACCACCACTTTTTCTCTCTCTTTTTAAAAAATTTTTTTTTTCAACGTTTATTTATTTTTGGGACAGAGAGAGACAAAGCATGAACGGGGGAGGGGCAGAGAGAGAGGGAAACACAGAATCAGAAACTGGCTCCAGGCTCTGAGCCATCAGCCCAGAGCCCGACGCGGGGCTCGAACTCACGGCCGTAAGATCATGACCTGGCTGAAGTCGGACGCTTAACCGACTGCGCCACCCAGGCGCCCCTCTCTCTCTTTTTTTAATGTTTATTTATCTTGAGAGAGAGAGACAGAGAGACAGAGCTCGGGCGGGGAAGGGGCAAAGAGAGGGACACAGAATCCGAAGCAGGCTCCAGGCTCTGAGCTGTCAGCACGGAGTCCCATGGGGCACGAACTCACCGACCGTGAGATCTTGACCTCATGATTCATGAGCCTCTGACTTCAGCTCAACCAACTGAGCCACCCAGGCACCCTATCTATCTTTCCCTCTTTATATATTTTTTTGGACTGCATTTTCTTTGCTCTCCTCCTCATATGGCAACAATTTTAAAATACATTTAAACAGGGACGCGTGGGTGGCTCCGTTGGTTAAGCGTCTGACTTCAGCTCAGGTCATGATCTCGCCGTTCCCGAGTTTGAGCCCCGTGTCGGGCTCCGTGCTGACAGCTCAGAGCCTGGAGCCTGCTTCGGATTCTGTGTCTCCCTCTGTCTCTCTTTCCCTCCCCCGCTCGCGCTCTGTCTCTCTCTCTCTCAAAAATAAATAAACATTATAAACCTTTTTAAAAAATACATTTAAACAGAGAGAATAGATTGGTAATTCAGTCTTTCCTAGAATCTGTGACCAGCATGTGTTTATTATTGACAGTTGAGAAAAGAGCGATCGATTGGCTTTAGCCTTACAACTCATTATTGGCAATGTCAGGTAAAGTTTCAGGATTGTTGTGAAAATGGGACAATATTTAGTGAGTTGCTTTCACACATGAGCTTTACGATTTCAAGGCATTTCAAGTTTTCTTGTGAGTGACCATTCATAAATATTCTTTGAATTGACATCTCTCACTGACCAGATGGTCATCAATGTCCCAGTTATGGTGCCATGTTAGGGCTTTTAGATGATCTTTATCAGCATCAGTGTCCCATAAGCAAGAAATTGAAGTCTGGTTGCAATGTGTTCCTCTGATTCACTTCTCATTATTGATTGGATATCAAATTATTCAAGAATGTACTATTTCTATTATGAATCTATTTCTTTGTCTTAATGGTTTACTGTTTTTTTGTATAATCGAAACTTTTTTTGTTAGTAAAATTCTCTATTCAATATTGGAGTAATTTCTGTTGTGCATTTTCATCTTTATAGCTTTAAAGTATCCTAGTAATTAAAAAAATAGTTTATTTATTTATTTCGGGAGAGAGAGAGAGTGAGAGTGGAAGAGGGGCAGAAAGAGAGGGAGAGGTAATTTCAAGCAGGCTCTGCACTGTCAGCATGGAGCCTGATGCGGGGCTTGAACCCATGAACCATGAGATCACGATCTGAACCAAAATCAAGAGTTGGATGTTCAACCGACGGAGCCACCCAGGTCCCCCACTAGTAATTTTTATGTGTATTTTTCTCTCAGTGCTTTAAAAAATTTTAAAGTGTCAAAAAAGACACTTTTTGTACATATAAGGGAGATCTATAATTTCTCACTTGTTTTATTGAAACATTCCAAGACATCCATTCAAATTGCAGTTAAATGGCGTATTTAAGCTTCATTAATTTTTTGAATAATTTTTTTGCATTCCTGTTGTGTTTGGGTTTCTCTCTTCAATCTTTAAAAACATAGACTAGAGCACTTATAATATTATTATATCCAAGTTGCAAGGCTTGGACAGATTTGTAATGGCATCTCTCTATAATTAGACTCTTCAGAGAAAAGCCAGCTTATACGTGTGGTTAAACATACTCCATCAATGAACCTGTAAAGAAAACACATACCTATTTCTTTTTTAAAAGTTTATTTATCTAGAGACAGAGAGAACAGAGTGTGCAAATGGAGGAGGGGCAGAGAGAAAGGGAGAGAATTTCACGCAGGCCCTGCACTGTCAGCCCAGGGCCCGAGGTGGGGCTCAAACCCATGAACCGTGAGACCATGAACTGAGCTGAAACCAAGAGCTGGATACTTAACAAACTGAGCCACCCAGTCTCCCTGAAAACACATAACTCTTGCAAAATATCATGCTGGTTAACCACTCTAGGTCTTGTTCAGGTGGATTTTTCTCCTATAAGACTGTATAGATGAGGCATGCAAGGCAAATATATTGTGACATACATGTCACCAAGCCAGGTGAGTTGTTACGGTGGGCAGGAGTATTCCTAGAAATCGTTTATGCACTACACTAGCTGGTAATAACTTAATTTGACATGGAAGTGATTGCGAACCACATACGTTTATATTATTAAACCCAAACTAATAGTAAACCCAACCCCCTTAGTGAGATACCCAAAATTGCTGTAGCTCCTCCCATTCTACCAGTCATGAGAGGAAGTATGACACAGGACAAGTGGAAATGGACAGAGACCATGGTCAAATTCTTTAAAAAAAAAAAAATTTTTTTTTTAATGTTTATTCTTGAAACAGAGAGAGAGAGAAAGAGAGACAGAACACGAGCAGGGGAGGGGCAGAGGGGGGGAGACACAGAATCTGAAACAGGCCCCAGGCTCCGAGCCATCAGCACAGAGCCTGACGTGAGGCTCAAACCCACGAACCCTGAGATCATGACCTGAGCTGAAGTCGAAGGCTTAACTCACTGAGCCCCCCAGGTGCCCCATGGTGGTCTAAATCTTGGGTCCATGTATTGGTGTCATTCATCAGTTTTGGAAACAAATATCAGCTAATATCTTTCCAAATAGTTATTTTGATTCATTTTTTTTCTCTCTCTCTTCCTCCCACCACCCCCTCTCCTCTGAGACTCCAATTACATGTATGTTGGATTGTTCCATATTGTCTCACATTTCTCTCACTTTTTTCGTACTTTTTTCTATGTTTCAATTTAGAGAATTTCTACTGACATGTTTTTAAGCTCACTAGACCCTTTGTTTAGTCTGCTATTAAGACCACTTATCAAATTCTTTACTTTGGTACTGTATTTTTTAGTTCTACAATTTCCATTTGGGTCTTTTTTTGGGGTTTTCACTTCTTTGCTGAAATTCTTTATATTTTCCCCCATTTTGCCTATATTTCCACTAAAAATGTTCACACTTATACCTTAATAAATTTAAAGTCTTTATTTGCTCATGCCAATTCTGGGTTATCTATGGGCCTGTTTCCACTGACTATTTTTTCCCTTTTAATCGTGGGTCGTATTTTCTGGCTTATTCACACGTCTCGTAATTTGTTGTTGTCGTCGTTGTTGTTATTGTTTGGTTTTTAATTAAGTGCTGCAGTTTGCATATAATAGAGTAGTGGAGACTGAAAGTAGTAATAATTGTTTCTGGAAAGTGCTTGTCCTTTTGTGAGTTGGGTATCTTGGGGCAGGATGTGATCTTTACAGTCTAATCTTTGAGCTGGATTAGGACTAATTCAGTTGAGCTGATTTAAGACTCCTGGCTGCCACTCTAGTTAATTTAGCTCACCTTCAATTTGAAATGTCTTGAGAATGGGATCCCCCTCCCTCCGGCACCTGTGAGAAGTAAGCACCATGACACCACAAAATTGCTCTCTTCTTTCCTGTGTCATCCTTTGACTTCCTGGCCACCATTCACTCAGTAAATTTCTGTGAGAGAGAGTTGTCGGCACTCAGGGATGTCCAACCCGTGTTTGGGTTCCTCCAGATTCAAGTCTACACATCGGCTGTTAAATTCTCAGTTAGCTTCCCCTTATCCCTGACAATTGCTTTTCTGCCCACCCCTGCTCCCGTGCTTAACAACTTGCCCCAGGAATGCAAGGGACCACTGGGTCGCACTCACTAAGACGAGCTAATCTCTCTCTAATTTTTACTTTACTTAAACTTTGAATCTGCGGATCTTCAGTGACTTTAAAGAAAAACAATCTGAAAGCTTATCGAGTGCTTCCTCATTGCTCAGTGGTGTCTTTTGTGATCTCTTACATCCTGACCAGCAGTGGAACCTCTTCGTTTCTTTTTGATTTTCTAAAATTCCCTCTTTTACACATTGTTTCTTTTAAGCCATTATTTGTTTTGTGTATTGGTTCTGATGTCCTTTCTAATTTAGTTTTTATTTCTGAAAAATTTGCCCCTTCCTTCCTTCCTTTCTCCCTCCCCCCTTCCTTCCTTCCTTCCTTCCTTCCTTCCTTCCTTTTCTTTCTTTCTTTCTTTCTTTCTTTCTTTCTTTCTTTCTTCCTTCCTTCCTTCTTTCTTTTCTTTTCTTTTCTTTTCTTTTCTTCCTTCCTTCCTTCCATCCTTCCTTTCTCTCTCTCTCTCTCTCTCTCTCTCTCTCTTCCTTTCTTTCTTTCTAAGTGAAATGTGTGCTTGTGTATAAGAGTGAAGGATAGGTCAGGATAGGTCTTCTAGCTTCATGACTCCAGTACTCCCTCCTCCTCTGATTTTGCAAAGTGAAGAAAAAAATATTGCCTTGTGTTTCCTGAGATCTGACGTTCTGATCCCTCCCCCCTCTTTTTTCTGTGCTGGATCTTTTCTCTGTGCCTATTCGTTCCTATTCTTCCCACTGTGGCGTTTGTCTTGACAGGAAGGTTCAGTATGCTATATTTGAGGGCTTATAGTCTGGTCCATCATGGTCAGAATAGCGTATCATGGTCCCCTTGTCCTCGCCCGTGAACTGGATCCTACTATTCTCAGATTAGACCTCTGTGTTTTCAGTGAATATGGGCCATCGGTGTGGTTTTCCTGTTGTCTGGACTGTTGGAATCCCTCCTTTCCCTCCCACTCAGATTCTCAACTCATACAGGTTGTTTGGCCGTTGATGGCTTACCCTAGGTGCTCATTTTGTAAGATTCACTGGGATACCTTGTCACCTGTTTTGCTGTAGGAGTTCCACATCTTTGATTGTAATATACAAGTTGCCTGGTCTCTTTTTTTATGTGGGAACTTGGGGACATGAACGTATAATGCTCTAGAATCTCTCTAGAGAGCCTAGAGAGGATCCTTGTCACAATCACCTTAAAAGTTTAAAATATGTTTGTTTTTGAGAGAGAGAGAGAGCGAGAGAGAGCAAGCGAGCGGGGGAGGGGCAGAGAGAGAGGAGGACACAGAATCCGAAGCAGGGTCAAGGCTCTGACCTGTCAGCACAGAGCCTGATGTGGGGCTAGACCTCACAAATGGTGAGATCATGACCTGAGCCGACGTCCATGCTTAACTGACTGATACCCAGGCGCCCGTATCGTTATAATTATCTTTAAAGGATTAAGAGAACAAAAAAGGAGTTTAGTGATGATGCCCTTCTGATGCCAGTCATTTGGGATAATTCTAGAGAGGATGGCTGTCTCCTAGTTTGGTGGCTAGACAAGGCCACGTCACCATCTATGACTGTTTGGATGGACCCTCCTCCCCAAAAAGCCCTGATCTGGGTCCTTCACATCTTACGATTTGTCTGTTATGAGCTGAATTGTGTTTTCCCCATATTGTGTCGAAGTTCTGACCCCCAGTACCGCAGAAAGTGACTATGTTTGGAGGCAGACTGTCTAAATGGGTAATTAAGTTAAAGTGAGGTAAGATGGGTGGGTCCTAGTCCTGTCTGACTGTATCCTTATTAGAAGAAGAGAAGATTAGGACACAGACACATGCAGAGGAAAGACTTCGTGAAGACACAGGGAGATGGCCTATGAGAGAAGCAAGGAGAGGCCTCAGGAGAAACTCCAACCATGCTGACCCCTTGATCTCCGACTCCCAGCCTTCAGATCTGTGAGCAAATAAGTGTCTTTTGTTTAAACCATCCAGTCTGGGGTATTTTGTTATGGCCACCTTAGCAAACTAATTTTCTCTCCTCTCTCTCTCTCTTTCACACACACACACACACACACACACACACACACACACACACCCAGTGCTTGGGAGAATCTGACATGCTTGTGGAAGTCTGTTTCTGGTTCACCAAGCCCTGTGTTGAAAGATTATACCAGGGCTCTGTTTTCAGTTTTGATATCTAAGAAGAGTTCTGTAGACATTTCACTTCTTTAAAAACCATTTTGTGGAAAGAATAAGTTATAATAATTTTTATTTTATTTGACCTTTTAGATTTTCTTACTACCTGTTCTTATTATAGCTATGCCTAGAAGTGTTTAAATTTTTTAAAAAATGTTCATTTAGTTTTGAGACAGAGAGAGACAGAGCATGAGACAGGGAGGGGTAGAGAGGGCGGGGGGGACTCAGAATCCGAAGCAGGCTCCAGGCTCTGAGCTGTCAGCACAGAGCCCGACGCGGGGCTCGAACTCGCGAGCCGTGAGATCATGACCTGAGCTGAAGTCAGACGCTTAACCAACTGAGCCACCCAGGTGCCCCTAGAAGTGTTTAAATAATATTAAATATATTCTCTGCATTCCCCTCCCCACCCCCTCTCAGAGTTTCTCTCCAAGGGCTTTCTGGAGAGGGAGCTTGGTAGAAAGTAAGGGGGCTATGTTGGTGGAGAGAAGTGGGTTCAAACCTTTAGTCTGCTGTTCCCTTTTGGGATGCTGGTAAGGCACCTAACATCTCTGAGCCTTTGCTTCCTTCTTTGTAACAGTGAAATGATGTCCCTTTTTGAAGGGTGGGCGTGAGGGTTATTATGAGATAAAGCTCTAATTTGCTTCCTGGCGCATAAACCAAATAAGTGCCGTTTTCCATTTTTTCTCTTCCTTGTCCCAACCATAGTTAGCCAGAAAAGAACGATTCTGGACCAGAGAGAATTCCAGTTAGTTGAATATCAGTTGGCATTTGTGTAGAGTAGGAGCGTATTACTTACTGCACCCCAAAATAAATATCATCGGCAGGAATTTGAAGAGGTGCTGCTTCCCAACTCAGGAAGCACCTCCCTAAGCTGTTCTGCTAACTGCTTTCCGAGTATGGTCTTCTCTGCAGAAACAGAGGCTGTTTCGAGAATTCTATATGCGTTCTATTCATCCAGCAACTGGCAAGCTGCTGTCCCACCTAGTGGTCAGCGGGAGATAGCCCATTTCAAAAAGAGATAGACGGCAACTCATATGATCTTCTGCTGGGCAGAAGCCTGAAGGTCTGTTATCTGTTCATTCTTTCCTCCCTGTTGACAGTGACCCAGGCCATGTGAAGCACAGGACGTGAGACATGGCGGGGGGAGACACAGGACGTGAGACACTGCACGTGCTGTGATGATGGGTGGCTGGGGAGAGAGGATCTGCATGAGAGAGAGTCACCGGAGTAAGAGGCATATTGGTGAACGGTTTTCTTAAAATGTGCAGTATTTCAAATATTCAGGAAAGTTCATAACACACTCAACACATTTACCAGCCAGCTCTGTGGAGTGCTAACATTTTGTCACACGTGCATCCTATTTCTTCAAGAAGCAACACGGCGCACACGCTGGCATAGCTCCCAGTATACCCTTCTAGGATCCTTTCCTCGTCCCAGTCCCCCACCCAGAGGTAACCGCCGTCTTGAACGTGATGTTTGTTTTTAACGGCATTTAACGATCCTGCGGATGGGGCGCCTGGGTGGCTCAGCCGGGTAAGCATCTGACTTCGGCTCCGGTCATGATCTCACGGTGCGTGAGTTCGAGCCCCGCGTCGGGCTCTGTGCTGACAGCCCGCAGCCCGCTTGGGATTCTGTGCCTCCATCTCTCTCTGCCCCTCCCCCCACTCACCCTTTCTCTCTCTCTCTCAAAACTAAAACATAAAAAAATTATTTTTAAATAAAAAAAATGAACAAAAAAATTCTATTAGCATCCCATGTGGGAATCCATGTTTTTTTTTGCATGTTTTCAAAATTTATTAATGTCATACTGGATGGGTTTTTTTCTATTGTCAAACAAATAACGCAATAACCTTCTTGTGCCATTTTCCCTATGGAACTTCTGCAAGAGTTTATTACTTTCCCAGAAGTAGATCGAGGAGCAGGTGTTTTCTTTCCAGAGAGATTGCGCCAAATTACTCTTCACCAAATGACCCAGGGGTGGGAGCTGTCTTATTGCTCTACATCTGCGACGATAGCGGACCTGGTAGACTTTGAAATATTTTCAAAGTGGATAGTTATGAGATATTTCACCGTGTTTCCATCTGTGTTTCCCTAATTAGTATTTATATTGGGTGTCTTTTTATAGGTTTCTTGGCCTTGTATCTCGCTGTCTTCTGAATGGGCTGTTCGTATCTTTTGCCTTGTATTTTCCCATTGGGTTTGTTTCCTACCAGTTCTCAAGAGTTCTTTATATATTACAGATATGAATCCTTTTGTTTTTTTTCAGTTATACGTTTGCAAAAGTCCCAGCCTGTGACTTACTGTTTTTTAGTAAATACTTTAAGTAGAATTATATAATATGTACACAAAATGCACAGATCGTAAGTGTAGAGCCCAATTATTATTTTTTTTTTACAAAGTGAAAACACCCATGTAATAACGACCCAGATGAGGAATTAGAATAAAACTACCTCCCGCTTCTGACTTTTCCAAGATCTGCCACGCTCCAGAAGTGAGCATATGTAGGCTTCTGAGTAATTTTGTCCTGTTTTCAACTTCAAATAAATGAACTCTTCTAGTACACATACTTTGGTTTCTGGTTTTGTTTTTTTTTTTTCAGTCAATGCTATATTTGTGAGATTAATTTATAATATCGACTATAGCAGTGATTGTTTATTTTGCATTGCTATTTAACGTTTCATTCTATGCATGCATTATATTCACGAAGCCATTTGACTGTTAAAAATATCTAGGTAATTTCCATTTTTGGGCAATTATGAATAGTGCTGCTGTGAACATTCTGATACGTGTCTTTTGGTGCATGAGGAGAGGAAATGCTGGGTTCTAGGGCACACATACGCTTAGCTTTAGTAAATGCTTCCCATAGGGATGCCGCCCGGATCCCCCCTTCATGACCGAGTGCTCACCCCCACCCGTCAGGAGTTTGGTTGATAATGGATCTCAGCTGACACTCGACCTAGGCATTGAGCTCAGCTGAAGGGAGCTGCCTGGCTAAACCATATACCCCTCGCCTTGTGGCATTCTAGACACAATGAATGATAGATGTGGGGATAGAAAAGCCCAGCTACCATGTTGTAAAGTTTATTTATTTATTTTAAGAGACAGAGAGAGAGAGAGAGAGAGAGAGAGAGAGATCAAGTGGGGTAGGGTCAGAGAGAGAGGGAGGGAGAGAGAATTCCAAGCAGGCTCTGTGCTAACAGTGCAGAGACCAATGTGGGGTTGGATCTCACCAACTGGGAGATCATGACCTGAGCTGAAATCAAGAGTCAGACTCTTAGCCGCCTGAACCACCCAGGCACCCCACCCAGCTACCCATTAGCTGTTAATTCTGGACGTCTCTGAAGGGCCATCCTAGCTTCAGAGCTCCCAGAGGGATCTTCTGAGGTCTGAATGCTGCATAGAAACAGTGAGTGAACACCTTTGTCTTATTATCAATATAAGGGGGAAAGCAACCTTGTGTTCCTGGAATGAACTCCACTGGTCCTGATGTAATTTTTTAAAAATATATTTCTTGGATTTTATTTGGTATTATTTTGTTACAGATTTTTGGATCTAACCTTATGAGGGATATTGTACTATAGTTTTCTTTTCTCATTTTATCTTTGTCATAAAATGAGTAGGGAAGTGTTTCCTCCTACATGTTTCTGGAAGAGACTGGCATTTTGTTTCTTATTTCGTCTAATTTACTAGTGAAGCCATCCAGACCTGGTGACTTTTTTGTGAGGAATTTTTTTTCTTTTCTTTTCTTTATTTATTAAAAAAATTTTTTTAATGTTTATTTATTTTTGAGAGAGAAAGAGAGAGAGAGAGAGAGTATATGAGCAGGGGAGAGGCAGAGAAAGAGAGAGGGAGAGACAGAATCCGAAGGAGGCTCCAGGCTCTGAGCTGTCAGCACAGAGCCCGACGTGGGGCTCAAACTCACAAACCACAAGATCATGACCTAAGCCAAAGTCGGATGCTTAACCAACTGAGTCACCCAGGTGCCCCAACCTTTTTTTCTTTTAAATTGAAGTGTAATTGACAAATAATGTGTGAGAACTTAAACTACAAATTCAGTATCATATATATTTTTCTTTTTTTCCTCTTTCTTCTTATGCCAGTATTTTTGAAATATACAACTATAATTGCAGCTTTGTCTACTTCTTCAGTTCTCTTATTTTTACTTCATATAGTTTTAAGCTTTGTAATTAATCATGTTTAATTGGTCCTTTTATCTTTATAAAATCTCTCTCTGTATCTCAGGTAATATCCCTGATCTTGACATCTACTATATCTAATTTTAATGTAATCATTTCAGTTATTTCATGACTATTATTTGCTTGGCATACTTCTTCCCATTTTTTAATGTTTCATCTATTTGTGTCTCTATGTTTAAAATGCATTTTTTTATGGACACCATATAGTTGGGTGTTGCTTATTTTATCAAGTTGATAATCTTTACTTTTAATTGGAGTGTTTAGATCATTTATATTTAATATAATTATTGATATGAATGGGTTGAAATCTACCATCTTGCTGTTAATCTTGCTATTTGTCCCAACTGTTCTTTGTTCCTTTTTTCTTCCTTTCCTGCCCAATTTACGTTTGACTTCTTTTTTAAAATTTTATTTTATCTCTTCTACTGGTTTCCACAGCCACGCCATCTAAAATTTTCGCTGCTTACCCCCTACTTTGCTATCCTCCTTCTTTGTTTTATTCTTCTCCTTAGAACTGAGCACTATCTAAAAATACTATGTATCTTACATATTTAGTTTATTTGTTGTTTGTCTCCTTGGGTAGAGTATACCTCTTGAAGGGCAAATATTTTTCCCTATTTTGTTCACTATGGAAGTTTTAGTGCCAGGAAACAATACCTATTACAAGGAAGGTAAATATTTATCGAATAGAATTGAATTTCTAGACAAAGGTCTCAGTCTTCTTTTCTGCTTAACTGTTGATGGCCACCTTACTTGATCTTCAGAGGAATGGTGTTTGACAAAATTGACTTACTCACTGGATTTTGGAAGACATCAATTATGTGGTTAGGGACCATTTATAGCTGATGTACCCTTTCACAAAACAAATGTGAATTAGGCCCCCTCTTTCCTCTACACTGAGTGTAACCAAGGTGCTGATCACTTCCTGATTTCCACTGTTGACTTCCTGGACTGGTCTCCTAGGTCAGTAACCTCTTCTCCAGCACACGCCTGGCTCAGAGCTGACAATCAAAACCGTGTTTTGAATGAAAGATGCACAGTGACTCAATTAGTGATGTCAGGGACAAAACCCAGAAATTATAAAAGATGCTGTGGCCTCTAGGAAAGCAAATTGTAGTTTTGAGATCATTATGTGGATAATGTACAAAAAGTGAACACAATTAATTTTGCCCAGGTTACCTAACTAAAGCAGGCTAGTTTTACACCTTCTCATCCTTATAAGCAATGTTGCCGAACCCCACACTCAGTGGGATAAGTTTCTGGGCACCCAGCTTTCTTGCCATAGAAGCTAATATTATTCCCATCCTCTATTTCTTACAGGTAGTTTACTGTACCTACCCCATAGAGGTAAGAAGTACAAAGCTGAATTAAGAACATGGAATTTTATATACATTGCAAACCAAAAAAAAATCTGTCGACCCAACACTGGTGATATTCTTCACCCGTTTCAAGGCAGGAAGTCTCTGACCTCCTGGAGGTAAATATATTTTTCCAGTTCTTAGCAAGTTCCCCCTGAACTATAGCAAATGTAAAGCATCCTGACAAGTAAGGCAACATATTTTTCAGTATTATTGACAAAATTCTTCACTGAGATAAGCGTATGACCTATGTCATAGGATACCAGCATAGGACCTGCACTGTGCATTTCAACTTTTATTTTACAATTCTCTGATTAAGGAGAACTTACTTCTCCAGGAGAACTTAAGCCACGTGTTTCTTGTTGTCTGTGGGTTTTCCCAGCCCTTCCTGTCCTAGAGGCCCCCTGATTTTGGCTCCCAGGCCTTACGATCGTGCTCTGGTGATCTTGAACCTTACCTTGCCCCCTTCCATGGGCCTTGGCATTCTTAAACTCCTAACTGTCTCACTCTCAAAGCACCTGTGGCCTGCCAGGTCCCCTCACAAGGCAGCATTCTCATTCCAGGGGCTCCAGTACCTGGGTCTGTGACCCTCCTGCCCAGGAAGATAGAGCTGTGTATGAGAATGCTGGTGGTGACAGGTTCCAGTCCTGAAGCCACTTGGGTCTGTGTGTCTCCAGGTTTGTGTTTGCTTGATGGCTACTTTGAGACCTTCTTCAAACTTAAGTAATTTGGATTTGGCCATTTGGCCTGAGTCAGTGACAGATGCTCATTTGAATCAGTAGCTGTCAGAAGGTGTGGTTCACACGGAAGTTATAACCTCCAGGGGCACCTGGGTGGCTCAGTCTGTTAAGTGTCCGACTTCAGCTCAGGTCATGATCTCATGGCTTGTGGGTTCGAGCCCCGCATTAGGCTCTGTGCTGACTGCTCAGAGCCTGGAGCCTGCTTCCGATTCTGTGCCTGCCCCTCCCCCACTCGATGCTATCTCTCTCTCAAAAATAAATAAACATTAAAAAAAAAAGAAGTTAGAACCTCTGTGACTGAGCAGGGAAAGGAGAAGAAGGGGAGAAGGGGTGGGGGGTGAGGATTTGGTAGCAGGCCCTGCCTCCTTCCTGATTCTAAGGATGCAGGGGCCTTGTGGATTCCTAATGGGAAAACCTAAGTTGCAGTTACCTGCACAACCTTGCAGACCCATTTTGCTTGCACAAAAACAAAGGCAGGCACAATAATAATGATTCCAACTTACTCTTACGTACCGTGTCACACATCTCCTTTTCAAAGCCGTCCTGGGTGTCTAAGTTACCTGTAACCAAGGGAAAAGGGGATGCATGCCAGTTCTGAGTGGGGTCCCCTATTCACTCAAATAGGAGAGGATGCCGAGGCAAGAGGAGATGTGCTTCCATCCCTGGGGTCTCTGAGGCCAAACTTATCAGCACTTCAAATCCCCGATGCTGGAGGAACCTGAGTCGGGGCTTCAGGGCGCTCAGGACTGTAGGCTTAGGGCTGTGTTCTTGTGATGGTTGGTTGTACGTGTCAGCCTGACTGGGCTAAGGGACAGGGTGCCCAGATAGCTGGAGAAACAATTTCTGGGTGTGTCTCCAGGAGAGATTAGCATTTGAATCAGCAGACTGAGTAAAGAAGATTGCCCTCACCGGTGGGCATCATCTAACCCACAGCAGTCCTGAGCAGAACAAAAAGGCAGAAGAATGTCGAATCTGTTCTCTCCTTGAGTTAGGACGTCTATCTTCTCTTGGCCTTTGACATTGACTCTCCTGGTTCTCAGCCTTTGGACTTGGAGCGGGAGTTACACCAGCCACTCCTCTGGTTGTCACACCTTCAGACTCAGACTGAATTACGCCATTGTCTTCTCGATTCTCCAACTTGCAGATAGCAGATGGTGGGATTTCTTGGCCTCGGTAGTCATGTAAGCCAGTTTCTATAATAAGTCTATATATCTATATTGGTTCTGATTCTCTTGAAAACCCTCACTAATACCGTTTTCCTCTCAATCTGTAGAGAGACAAAGGACCCAGGCAAATCCCCACCTTTCCAAGATCCCCCAGGATGATGCTTAATACAGCCCAGGTCTCTATGATTTAGAGCTTATGGGAGTAATTTGGTAGGAGCAGATATCTTAGACATACAATGCGCTACAAACAGGCTCCTTCCTAGCATCATTCTGAGCAGGTGAGATGCTCGTGGAGGAAAATGCTCCTTATTTGCCAACTGGCAGAGTCCAATCACAACTGGGGAAGAAACAGCTACAGGATGGTGCTGGGCATGGGATGAGCCCTGGGTCCTCTGACTGATTCACCAGCCATTCACAGGACAGGTCCTGACCTGGGCAGGCAGCTTCTGCTTCCTAACAAAAAGAGAAATGAACCAGGTTCTTCTCTAGCAGAACCAGGAGGCTGGCTGCGTTATACCTTCTTCTCTTACACGATCTCTCTTAATTTGTATGAATAAATATTAAAATTGGTGCTATACATTTCACGTCCCATTAGTATAATATAACCTGGAGCAGCTGTTGGTAAACTCAGCATTTCAGGCGTGAAAACTCTGAAAAGCAGAGCACTAATCAAGCCTACACAGTCATCCTTATCCCACCTAAGAGTCTCGGATATGTAATATGGATGGTGACCGCACTTGTGCCCTAGTGCATGGCTGGTAACAAAGGTCTCTCTACTTGCGTCTTGAACCTGTCACTCTTCTCCCTCTGCTTAAGAACCAGCTTCTAGTTGTCGTGTCCCTGGTGTAAAACCTGAGGAAAGAAGTCAAACCCAGCTTTGAATTCCCACCTGACCATGTGCTGCGGTGTGCCGCAGAGAGTTCTGGGGCCTTGCACAAGGAAAATCCTGCTCGCTTTGCAGGCTTGGGGGGCTTTGTGGCATCACGGGAAAAATATTTGGTCTTTGTCCAGAGTCCCTGGCACAGAGCTCCTTGGTAGCCTTGGAATAAAAGTGATAAAAGTGACAGGAGCAGTGTTCATCCTAATGAGGTGACTCAGCAGACGAGGGCTGGTCGCCAGAAAGACCACAGCAGAAGCCTGGATCTTTCAGTCCCTCTCTGCCCGCCTCTGGGGAGGGAGGGGGGCTGGAGGTTGAATTAATCACCAACGGCCAGTGATCTCATCAATCATGGCTGCAGAATGGAATCTCCATGAAATGCCCTAAGCAATGGGATTTAGGGAGTGTCCACATTGCTGAGCACTGTTGAGGTGCCGGGAGGGTGGGATACCCAGAGAAGGCGCGAAGTTCTGTGTCCTCCTCCCCTCCCCTGCATCTCTCCCATTTGGCCGTTCCAGAGTTGTATCCTGTATAACAAACTGGTAATAGTAAGTAAAGTGCCTTCCTGAGTTCTGTGAGTCATTCCAAAGGATTACCAAACCTGACGGGTGGTGGTCTTGAGAAGCTCTGATTTCTTGGTTGGTCAGAAGACTGGGGGCTTGGGATTTGTGAGTGATGCCTGAACTGGGGAGCCATCTTGAGGAACTGAGCCCTTTAGCTCATGGGAGCTGATGCTAACGCCAGGGACATGTTGTCAAGTTGAGTTGATTCGTTGGACACCCAGTTGGTGTTGGACGATCGGAGAAGCGGTGGTAGAAAAGACCCCAGGTATTTGGTGTCGGGAAGAAAAAAGCCTCAGGATTGTATATAACATATGTGTCGTGCCAGTCACAGAGTGAGCAATCTACAAATTCATTCATTTATTCCACAAATATTTTTTGCACAACAGTTTCACACCAGACACGGATCCAGGCACTTGGGTGGTGAATAAAATATGAAATGTCCCTGCCCAGATGGGCTTAGATTCTAATAGGGAGGAAAGAGAAAATAAATAACCATGCCACAGGTCAAACAGTGTATTAGTTTCCTTTTTGAGAGACAGAGCAGGAGCGGGGCAGGGTCAGACAGAGAAGGAGACACAGAATCCAAAGCAGGCTCCAGGCTCCAAGCTGTCAGCACAGAGCCCAATGCGGGGCCCGAACTCACGAACTGAGATCATGACCTGAGCCAAAGGCAGACGCTTAACTGACTGAGCCCCCCGGGTGCCCCTGGTGTATTAGTTTTCCAGGGCTGCCTAAACCAAATACCATGGACTAGGTGGCTCAAACCAGCAGAAAAGTTTGTCTCACATTTCTGGAGGCCAGAAGTCTGAGATCAAGGGCTCAACAAGGGTGATTCCTTCTGAGGGCTGTGAGGGGGAGCTATTCCAGATCTCTTCCCTTGGCTTGTTGGCGTTCGGCTTCTCCTGTGTCTTCACATTGTCTCCCCTCCCTGTGTCTCTCTCTGTCCAAATTTCCCCCCTTAAAAAAATTTTTTTTTAATGTCTATTTATTTTTAAGGGGCACCTGGGTGGCTCAGTCGGTTAAGCGTCTGACTCTTCACCTTGGCTCAGGTCATGATCTCATGGTTCATGAGACTGAGCCCTGCATCAGGCTCTATGCTGACAGCTCAGAGCCTGCTTGGGATGATTCTCTGTCTGTCTCTGTCTCTGTCTCTCTCCCTGCCCTTCCCCCAGTCTCTCTCTCTGTCTCTCTAAATAAATAAATAAACATTAAAAAATGTTTATTTTTGAGAGAGAGACAGACAGAGACAGAGACAGAGTGTGGGCAGGGGAGGGGCAAAGAGGGAGGGAGACACAGATTCCGAAGAAGGTTCCAGGCTCTGAGCTGTCAGCAGAGCCCGATGTGGGGCTCAAACTCGTGAACCACTACATCGTGACCTGAGCTGATGTCAGACGCTTAACTGACTAAGCTACCCAGGTGCCCCCCAAATTTCCTCTTGTATAAAGACACCAGTCACATTGGATTAAGGCCACCCTTAATGACCTCATTTTAACTTGGCCACCTCGGTAAAGATCCTATCTCCAAATAAGGCCACTCTGTGAGTAAATGGGGGTTAGAACTCTAATTTTTTTTTTTCAACGTTTATTTATTTTTGGGACAGAGAGAGACAGAGCATGAACGGGGGAGAGGCAGAGAGAGAGGGAGACACAGAATCGGAAACAGGCTCCAGGCTCCGAGCCATCAGCCCAGAGCCTGACGCGGGGCTCGAACTCACGGACTGCAAGATCGTGACCTGGCCGAAGTCGGACGCCTAACTGACTGCGCCACCCAGGCGCCCCTAGAACTCTAATTTTTTTGTGGGGGGGAATTCAGCCCATAATAGACAGGTACTAGAGAAGAATACGGAGAGCCAAGCGAGGGTAGGCTTTTGTGTCTAGAGAGAGTGGTCAGGGACGTGTTAAAAGGTGTTATCTGAGCTGAGACCTGAAAGGAGGCAGCAAGCCCTGAGGGTATCAGGAGGAAGAGTGGCCCGGCAGGTGGGAGGCTCTGGACCCTGGCAGCGGTGTGAGGGGCCTGGAGGTCATGGAGGTGTTGGCTCCCATGTGAAGGACTGTGTTCATTTCTTGTAACAAAGGACCACAAACCGGGTGGCTTGAAACGACAGAAATGTATTCTCTCTCACTTTTGGAGCCGAGAGGCCTGAAATCAAGGTGTTGGCAGGGCCCTGCCCCCTCTCCGAACTTCTGGTGGCCATCAGCAGCCCTCGGCTCTCCTTGGCTGTAGACACAGCACTCCAGTCTCTGGCTCCACCGTCCCACGGCCACCTTCCCTTGTGGGTCTTTGTCGGCACATGGCGCTCCTCTCTCTGTGGGTCTGTGTCTCTTCTCCTTTTTTTTTTTTTTTTTAAGTTTCTTTATATTTGAGAGAGGCAGTGCGGTGCCGGGGGGTGGGATGGGGTGGTGGAGGGGCAAAGAGAGAGGGAGGCGCAGAATCCAAAGCAGGCTCCAGGGTCCCAGCCGTCAGCACAGAGTCCGACGCGGGGCTCGAACCCGCGGACTGTGAGATCGTGCCCAGAGCCGAAGTCAGACGCTTAACCAACTGAGCCACCCAGGCGCCCCAGAAGAGAGGGACTCTTTATTAGTTCCGTGAGCTAATTATTTAAACATAAAGCATAAAAGCCTCAGAAGTAGGGCGATGACCGCGGTCTTCAGCTGCAGTTTGGCAAAGTCGTGGAACCCCCCGCCCCAGCATCTGCTGCGTTGAGCCGCCCTCAGCCTTGTGGGGAGGTGGGCGCCCCGGGGACCCCCTGAGGGTGCAGCGTGGTTCTCTGTGGAAGCTGAGAGCATCGTGTGTTGCACCTCCATCCAAGGCAGGCTTTCTTCGTGCAGAGTTGAAACAATGTGCCTCCCGAGGACTTAAGTGAACACAGGGTTTGCACTTAGCAGATGGGGAGGGAGAGCCGGCTAATGGAATCCGTAAGCCGAGTCTCAAATGTCAGATGCTCAGCGGGCTTTTGGCCTGCCCCGAATTGACCTTAGATCACTGTGAGACTCACCCCACCTGTCACATCACTCCCCTGTTTCTCCAGCCCGGGTCACCCCGACTCCTGCCTCTGTTTTCCTGTCCCGGGCCGCCAGCACCACGTCCTGGGGAGCCTCCTGTCAGCTTACTTACTTATTTTGGAGAGTTTATTTATTTTGGAGAGAGACAGAGACAGTGTGAGTAGGGGAGGGGCGGAGAGCGACTGGGAGACAGCGAATCCCAAGCAGGCTCCGTGCCACCAGCACAGAGCCGGATGCGGGGCTGGAACTCACGAAAGCCAGAGAATGTGACCGTGACCTGAGCCGACACCGAGAATCGGACGCCTCGCCGACGGAGCCACCCGGGCACCCCTCCACTGTCGGCCTTCGTTAGCCCCAGCCTCCTCTGCTCCCAGAGGAACCTTCTCCACGCACAGCACGAGCCCGGCCGTGCCTTCTGTAAGGGTTGCCATGGCCCCAGCCCCTCAGCCTTGGCCTCAGGGGCCAGGTGGAGTTGGAGCCTGGTGGCCCTGTGTCCTGAGCCTGCTGCGCATTCGTCTTTCTCTGGGCCTCAGTTTCCCCCTGTGAAAATGAGCCGAGGTGGCTGAAAGGGGTGGCCCCACGGGGGGGTCCCGCAGACTGGCTCGACCCTATCACGTCGGGTCGGGAGGCTGGGCGTCCTGGGGCCTCTGCTGTGCTCCCCCTCGTGCTGAAACCACAGCTCAGGGCCCAGGGGGACAGTCTTAGATCTTCCGCTTTCAGTTCTTCGGGGGTGTATGCCCAGGCACTGTCCCTGTTCTTATACCGCTGCCAGGATTTGGGGGCTTTGGGCAATCCGGGCCGAACTGGGTGACGAAACGCTGAGCATCCTGACTTCTCTGGTGCCCACCGCAGCCACATGCTTCATCCACGCAGGACTGGGTGCCATCTCTCTGAGAAGAGAGCTCTCTTAGAAAGCAGAAGGGTGCTTTTTATTTCTGCAGGATTCTCAGTCCTTTTTAACCCAATATGCATCATCTTCTTATTTTAGGGGCTGAATTAGCTAACATGAGAGCCACGTTGGGGAAGAAATGATAACTTTCGATCGTGCCCAAAAGATTCGTCTCGGGTGGTGACACGCAGCAAAGGGTTGCTAATGAAATAATTGGAAGTTGCTGCTTGAAGTTCGCTCGGTCTTAATAATGCTGACATTCTTAATTTGGGCTGACAGATGAGACCGACAGGCCTTTTCGACAGCCAGACGCACCAGGAACAATTATTTTACCGATAAGTTATTACCATTCAGGCATTCAAAGCTCCCAGAACTTTCTGTCGGCTAATGGGCACTGGGTGCGTGGAGATCTTAGTTTCAGACGTGGGAGGGGGCTGCACATACACGGGAGCGCGCCCGGGTTGCACTGTGTGGACGCTGGCCGGGTCAGAATGTAGACTAGGCTCCCAGCTCCCTCGCTTGCTAACTTTGAAGCCGGGGACAGGCCACTGAACCCCTCAGAGCTCAGTTATCTCATCTCAGAAATGGGGACGAGTAAAGCTAGCCCACCGGGTGCTGTTCGTGAAGCCACCTCGTGGCGTGGCTGTGTGTGCCCTACACACGAGGCTCTCACACGCGGAATTTTCTGTGCTAAGCATACACGTGGCCAGCCTGCTTCGCTTTGTCCAAATGACTGTCTTTGAAGGAAGGCTGAGAAAAGGGGTTCAGACTCCTCCCTCAGCTTCAGTTCCTTGCTGCAGGCAGGGCCTCCAGGAGGTTGTTGACATTAAAGTCTGGAAGAGCTGGAATGTCAGAGTGTGGAATCCGCTTTCTCCCTTTGCACGTTCCAGAAGGGGATATTTAGCCTCTGGGGATGTGATCCCAAACTTTTCAGGGTCATAAAAAAATGGATCTGCCTTTGAATTTGAGTTGGGCAACCTTTCTCCTCCGTGCTGTGAATGCCGCTGTCAGCCCTGCGTGAGGGGACAGTGCCAGGGAGGACCAGGGGGCGATGACCCCGAGCATGGTTCCACTTGGTTTCCATTGGGCGATGAGGGTAGGAGGACGGGTAATGGAAGGCCGGCCGTGGGATGAGATGGTAACCATGGGTCACTCTTCTGTCCCTCCTCTGGGGTTCTCTGCTTAGCCTCTCTTGGGTGGGAATTCAGGATGCCAGCTTGGATTTTTCCAGCGCAGCAACTCGGAAGTGATTGGTGATACTATTTCTTGACCGTAATTGTTGAACGCTAGTGTGGTCCAGGCACTTAGCTAAGCGTGTGCTCATAGCATCTCATCCGTGCTGGCAACACAGGATAGGGGATAGGTTCTGCTGAGATGCCGAGGCTCAAGGAGGTTGACTGACTTGCCCAGAGGTGCACCGAGCGGGGCAGACGCAAACCTACCTCCTCCCTGAGCTCGGAGCGGGTGCACGTAAGCCCCGCGCCGTGTCTGTCCTCCAAGTCTCTCCCTCTGCCGTCAGCTCCCCTCCGGTGACCTCGGAAAACTCAGACCAGACACACTGACAGCTGGGCCTCCTTCCTGGGCCATGAGCCACCTGAACCTTGTGTTCAAAGAACTGGTAGGGTTGGTGTGCTTGGCGCCATGGAACAGCCTGGCTGTGAGTGCGAGGTGCACACAAACATGCGGGGGTACTGATGGCAGGAGAGCTGGGTCATGCTTCTGACTGTCACTGCTGGAAAAGTGACATTCGGCCCCCTGTGGCTCCTTCTGGCCTTCAGCTAGGAGATGAGAGGTGGGACGATCTCCTGGTATAAGCCCTTAGAGCTCTAGATCTCTGTGTGCTATAGGGTTTTACGAAAAAGGAAGCCACACGTTGCTAGATGATGTTGAGGATGTAGTAATGTCCTCTGCCAAACAGCGGGCAACATGATGTGTCTTCCAGAGTATTCTGACTTTGTCCAGTCCCCTCGTGAGCCCTGACCCTGCTCCCCAGTAAGTCCTGGCCCTACCCCAGGGGAGTCCTGGTCTTGCCCCCAGGGGAGCCATGGCCCAACTCCAGGTGACCCCTGGTACTTACCTGGTTGAACCCCGGGCCTGCCCTTTGAGCAGCCCCCGGTGAGTGGAAGACTGTGACGCCCCAGTGCCACCTAAGCAGGGTGACTTTGTCCAGCAGTCCAGCAGAACCTGGCCTGCTTCCAGTGCCCAGGGGCACAAAATCCGTATGACCTTCCCTCCTTCTTGGTGGAATCTTTCCCGTTGCCCTCCTTCCTCCAAAGAATAAAGACTCCAGAAGGACCTCCGACTCCCTTCTTCCTCACGGGGCCCCGTAAGGTCTGTGGGTAACAAGGGAACCCTTGCTTCCCACAGAAAGCCCCTCCTGAGCCTGTGCTCGAACTTCACGCCGACAGACTTGGCCCCCAGAGGACAGGTGTAGCCAGAAGGGAAGACGTAACAGACCTCAACACTGTGTATTTTTTTTCTTTTAAAAAATGCCCTGGGAGGGGCGCCTGGGTGGCTCAGTCAGTTAAGTGTCCAGCCCTTGGCTTCGGCTCAGGTCATGATCTCACGGTTCGTGCGGACAGGGCAGACCCTGCTTGGGATCCTCTCTCTCCCTCTCCCTCTGCCCCTCTGCTTGTGCTCTCTTTCTCTCTCAAAATAAATAAAGGACAAATAAAATAAGAATGCGCTGGGAGAGTGTAACTAAAGACGAAGGCTTACAAGAAGAGCGAGTATCACTCCACGGGCTCGTTTCTCCTTTTTTAGAAGGCGCTTCCGAGCATGACTGACCTTCCTCGTCTTCTCATCATCTCCCTCCAAAGGAGGGGAGTTTAGTGCCTTTTATTTGCCCGACAGTGGAGACCACCGCATGCTATACACGTGGCTCGCGTTTGGATTGTGTTCCAGGGGATGCACGGCATCCCCTTTGGGGGGGGGGGGGTCATGCCACATGCCTGCAGCCCTTGTGCTCTGAGCTGTCCTTGGGCTTGACCTTGGCGTAGGCTCTAGGCGGGCAGCCGCTTCAGCCCTCAGCTTTCACCTTCGCCTACAGTGGGTGCCCCCGGCAACCACCTCGCCTCCTGTTGAGCCTGAAGAGACACTGCCAGTTCTCTCATTCACTTTATTCCCCCACGAAACACGAGGGACAGCGCCTGTCAGGGAAAGTTACAGAGGCGGACCGTTCTTGTCCTGACGCCTTCCTGCCCCTTCAGGACGCTACAGCCGTGTCTTCTTGGTGGAGCCCACGCCCAACTCAAATGGCTCCAGTTCAGGTGGGAGAATTACGGACTTGGTGTCGCCCGAGATCAGGGAAGCCACGTTAGAACCCGAACCCCACAGTGTGGCTAACCCTGTCTTGGCTGCCTTCCTTTGTGTCTGTAGTTCTGTTTCCGGATTTCCCTTTCTTTGCGGATCTGACGTGTGGGGTTTTGATGTATTCGGTTCCTAGGCCTCTTCCAGCTTCCAGCATCTCCACGGGTTCTGTGGCTTGAGGCCGCAGCTCTCCGGGCTCTGCCTCTGTCTTCCCTTGGCCTTCGTCGTATCGTGTGTCTTTTCCTCTTCCTATAAGACACTGGTCATCGGATTTAGGGCCCACCCCATACCCTCACCTTGATCCTTCACTGATCACATCTGCAAAGACCCTATTTCCGATTAAGATCACATTCTGAGGTTCTGGGTGGACGTGAATTTCTCGGGAAAACCATTCAACCTACTACAGGTGCTAGTGGGGGGGGGGTCAATGTGGGGTAGTGGGACATTCAAGTCTCAGTGGCCAGCTAGCTCCTTCCTCTGGGGCCCGAGACAGGCCCACTGACACTGAGTGGACGGAAGAGTGTCCCTCTGCTTCCCTCCTCCAGCTCCAAGGGAGCCCCGAGGTCTTTCTTGCTCCCCTCTGGCCTCTCCCTGATTCTTCTTGCAGGTGTGTGTTTTGAGATCGTCCTTATTCCTGTCATTTCAAGCAGCCTATGATTAAACCAAAGCCATGGTCTGAATTCTGTGGTTCCTGAGACAATGAAAATTAAAAACAACAACAACAACACAACAACACGTTAAAAGCCAAATGTTTTTAAGTCGAAAAGATCCCTGAGACAGTCACAATGTATAAACCGAGAAATTGGTGGGGGGCTCACGCCAGAGTCTTTCTGTTCTGTCCCCTGTCAGCTCTGCTGTCCATCTCTGCACCCCTCTTGGGTTCTGCGGGGATCCCCGGCTGCCTGCTTTGTGCAAACATCATAGGCTTCTAGGTCCTGGGAGCCCTTAGGGACCAGGCTCTGGCAAGTAATTGTGGCCAAGGCTCCCTTCCTTTTAGGAGCTCGTATGCCCTTATGCAACTCATCACTGCCTAGAGGCAGAATTTGTCGCCTAGAGGACTATCTCCCCATGCACAGATATGTTAGTTGCAGGTGACTAAGCATCCCATTTGGCCTGGACTGTGGTGGGTGAAGGCACAGCCCAAGATACTGGTTCTCCAATTTCTGGCAATATGGTTGGTTGGGGCGGGGAGGTTTCACCTAATTTGTTTCTCTAGGATCTTTGGCCTTGGAAGCCTCCCTGTTACATTTCAAAGAGTGGACAAGACCCCAGAGACCGTTTGTTTGGATTCCGGTTGACGTCAATTACCTTGGTCAAGCTGCGTCCCAGGGCCGTTCTGAACAGCTGTCGGCCTGCATTTCTCATCTCGGGCTTCTCCCATCCACGGCTTGTTAAGGCCCATTAGCCGGTTGCTTATCTCTTATGTGCATACAGTTTTATCGGTCAAGCTTATTGTGGCTTCCACAATAAGGTAAAAACTCAGGGATGACAGGAATAGCGATCCTGACTGTTGTCATCAGGGAGCCTCTACACTGCTCTAACGGGAATGTTATTAATATGATGAGGTTCTGTTTTTCTCATCGCCCCCTTTTTTTTGTGGGAGAAGAGGTATGTGAACTATGGGGGATGAAGTCAAGGTGGGTGCTGACCAGGCAGGTGTAGAAGGGGGCAGTGACAGTGGCCGCCCTGGGCCGAGAGAGTTAAGCCTTTCACCGCGTCCTTCCAAGCCCAGCGTCGGAGTGGAAGGGAATTGCTGTGAGCTTCGATGTGGCAGGTTGGGGCTTTTCTGAGGTGACCGCAGTGGTGTATGAACTTGCCCCTCCGCCACGGTACAGTGGGGTCTCGGCCTCCTAGAGTCTGGGGTCGGGATAGGGACTGTGGCCAACGCGGTGTGGTGACAAGTTGCTCATGTCCTGGTGCTGCCCTTCACGGAGCAGCTGGGGCTTCTTGCTTCCTGGAGGTTCGATCTTGTGAGAGGTGGGTCACCTGGAGATGTCCACGCTGTGAAAAGCTCATGTCCTGTGGACGTCCTGGGCCATGAGCTGCCACCCGGGGAAAGAACAAGCTAAGGAAACTGAGGCAGCCAGCTGATGGCCCAAGGATCTGAGACACACCATCCTGGCACATCCTCTCCAAATTCCTGACTCACAAAACCATGAACAAAATGAATGATTGATTGAAGGCTCTGAGTTTGGAGTGGATTCACATGGAATCCTAACTGGGACATTTAGTCAAGATGAGACTGGTCACCCAGCTGGCTTGGGGAGGACGCCGTAAGGAAAGATGCCCAATGAAATGGTAGATAAAGATTTCCGCTGTTGTCCAGGTAAAGGTGAAGACAGGGGTCTGGTGAATCATCCCTGTGCGGGCCTGGATGAGACCCCGATCTCGCTGCCTCTGGGCATGAGCAGGGCGCTTAGAACAATGAACATACAAGATCCACATGCCCAAGGCCTCAACATTGGTTTCACCACTTAGCAGATGCCTACTAAGCATGTACCTACTAGGTACATTGAGGCAAGAGGAGCCAAAAGAGACCCAACCGGGCCTCTCAGGGACTTACAGTGCAGTGACCAGTCCCAAGAAATCCCTGCATGTCCCCTGGAGAGGAAGGCCAACGCAGAGTAGAGTCACTGCCCACATGTGGGGTAGCATTGGAGTAGGGGTGGGCATGCTGGGAGTTTGGTCTTCAGACCTGCTCATGTCCTGGTCCGTCTGTGCCATCTCTGCCTGCTGACGCTCTGGGACATCCTACTTGATGGCCAGCTTGGAGAGAGACCCAGCCAGGCCTAGCGGAATGGCCCTACTGAGGAAGTCGCTGACACCCCACCAGCTGCTTTCCTCCAACGTTAGCCAGCGTTGAGCCCCTGCTGGCCTTGACTCCTTGGCCACTGTTCTGCTGCCCCCTCCTGGCTCGACCTTAATGACCCTGTCATCACGTGGGCAGTGCTGGTTGGTGCTGTTTCTTCCTCTCAACCTGAAAGGATGAAGACACTGGATCATCTCAGTATGCTCTGTAACTGACGGTATAACTTTCAATTCAGCATTATAATGGAGCGATTATAATTGCAGCTTGCAATGTAATTTTGGACTGAGTATTGTAATCTCTGAACCTCTGTTTTCTCAGTTAGAAAATGGAACTCTTGTTACTGATCATGCAGGGCTGGAAGGATTAAAGGTAATGTATATGGAATACGCTGCACCCATATGCTAATGTGCTCATGAGTGGTGGTTGTTATTGTTGTGGCTTGCGCCCATGATACAGCCAGAGTCCAAAAAGGAGAGGAGTCATCTGCTTGCCTCGAGTCTATAAAAAACAGTGTTTTTTTGAGACTACCCTGGTGGGAAAGAAGCTGGACTTGAGATTTAAAATGTACTGACTGTGGCCTTCAGAAAGACTGCTTTGTCATTAGTGTACCCAGCTCTGGTAGGGACAAGCATGGTTTGAGGAGCTGGTCTTGTCGTTTTCTTGCCTTGGGATTCCTTGATGCAGGAGTCAAGGGGAGGCGGGGCGTGGTCTGCTCGAAGGATCCCTTGGGGATGGAAGTTAGCTCCGAAGTCTTCTTTCTAGAGATGACTTTGGGATTTTGAGAAAATGAAGCATGACATTGTGATTTAGAAAAGTTGTAACCCAAGCAGTTGTCGAGAAGACCCAAAATAATATATTTCTTTATGAAAGAAGAAAGATCATACCGTTTGAGCAACACGTGTAAAAGGATGTGTGCATCGTGCTGGCTAAAGAAAACCCAAAGTAACACGTAGGAACGTATTAGCAGTGGGGAGATGCTCGATGTTCAGAATCTCCCTTGACTGTGCTCTTCTGAGTCCCATTGGCTACAGTGTCTATCCCTCCTGATGGGGCCTGCCCAAGTGATGAATGTGGACGCACTTGCCTTGCTGTGGGGTATATATTGATCTTTGGGGCTGAATTGCAGCCTACTGGTTTTAAATAGATGGGTCACCGTCATGAACAATGATAAGACAAGAGGACTTCTTTAAAATTGTAAATTAATGAATTTCATAGAAGTCACTCATAAGGGTGTGCCAAGATATGGGCAGTATAGCATGTTTTGCCAAAATGTCAGATGATGTGATTTGGTAGAAGAAACCACCCTACCATAGATGAAGGAAGCACCAGATTCTTCCCAGCTAGCAAAGAGTGAGATTTTCAAACTATAATGCAACCGTGAACCAATAGTAGGTGTTTCAGTGGCTGCTGTAGTCACTTGAATGACAAACTATGAATGTCCTACTCTTTCTCTTCCTCCATTTACCTTCCCATCTGCTTGCCCACCTGCCAGTTCCTCCATCCACCCACCCATCCATCAATCCATCCACCTGCCAACCCATCTACCTGTCTATTCAGCCATCCACTCACTCACCCACTACTCAAATATCCATCCACCCACTCATCCACTACTCACATACTCATCCATCCACCCACCCATCCAACCATCCATCCATCCAACAAATAAGCATTGAGCACCAACTAAGTGCCAAGCATTATGGAAGGTGCTGGGGACAAAGAAGAGTGAAATAATCTTTGACTGTGAGTTTATTGTCTACTGCATAAGATGGATAAGAAAGTTAAAACACAGTGCAGTGCTGGTTTATGAGCTCTGAAGACCTAGCTTCAGAAGCCATCTGAGATCAGGGAGAGTTCGGTAAAGATGTCTGAGCCCTCCTGGTGGCTCTGGATTCACATTCCAGGACAAAAGAACAGTGTTTTCAAAGTCTAGGTGGCCTGGGAAGGGGTGCCCTGTCAGGGGATGTAGACATTTAAGAAGGAGTGTAATAAGGTGGAATATTGGTTTGGAGAGTGTCCTGGGGCCCAGAACCTGCCCATCCTTGTAGGCCCAGCCAAGGACTTTGGACATAATGCTGCACAGTGGTGATTATTAATCTGTGCTCTGAGGACAGGGGCCCCAGGGTACTTGGGTTTGAGGCACTGGCCTCTGAATCTCTACTCCTGCTGCAACAGGGGAACTCTGCTTTTGTCTGATTTAAATATTGAGCTTCCGTTTGAGAGTTCCTTCAGAGGAAAGTGTCTACAGCTTGGTCTGAAAACCACTGGAGTGGATGGTGTGGCTCCAGGTATGGCTTCAGTCAGGGAGTTGCTCTAGACAATGCCTCTGTGGCAATGTGGAGGGTGGTTCCATGGGAGTCAGCCAGAAGCAGAGATGGGGGCTCCTCCTTTGGGTACCCCAGGGAATGGACGCACCTCTGTGGGTCTCTGTGGGGCATGGTGAGCGCTAAGTGGGACTGATGCGCACAGGGGTGCAGATGACAGATGACAGATTAATAACTCTGTCGGGCACAACAGTGATACTGGGCAGGGGTCCCATTAGGAAAAATGGGACGAGATAGTGAGGGTGTCCTAAGTGTCTTGTCTCAGCACCTGGAAGCCTCTGGGAAAGAATGGAACCTAAGTATATTTCATGGCAGTTCTTTCATTCACCTTACAGTGTAAGGCGACCAGCACGTCACTTGAAAACTTGGCTGGACTCACAGGCTTCCTTCAGGCCTCCGTGGAGAGGGCTGGCTGGCCAAGCCACTGGCTTCCTCCTGGAGAATCTGAGGAGCCAGAGCTGAGGTGCTGGGGTCAGGCAAAGCCAACCCCATGCAAAATGGACAACCGAGAGCACGAAAATCTCTTTTAGGAACGTTTCTTTTGTTGAACGTTGGACTTTGTCATGTGTTGTTAAAGTTCTCCGGACACTTTGAGCTGTGGCAAGTGACCAGATGAACTGCCTTGCAGGTCCCCAGGTCCCCTTCATTATTTCAAGTTCCATGAGGGGGGCTCCTGGGTGGCTCAGTCGGCTGAGTGTCCAACTCTTGGTTTCGGCTCAGGTCGTGATGTCACGGTTTGTGGGCTCGAGCCCCGTGTCGGGCTCTGCACTGACAGCCCGGAGCCTGCTTGGGATTCTCTCCCTCTCCCTCTTTCTCGGCCCCTTCCCTGCTCATGTTTTCTCTAAATAAATAAATAAATAAATAAATAAATAAATAAATATTTAAAAAATTGAGTTCCAGAAGGTTCGAATGGTAAATGGGTATTGAATGGGTCCCGCTTGGGTGGGCACGTGTGGGATGGAGCAGAGCTGACTCATTGCCGGGATCTGGCCATAGGCAGAGTATGGAGAGAGGTGAAGGTGAGGTGGGAGAGAGGAAGGGGAGAGGAAGGGGAGGGGAGAGAGAGAGAGAAGAGATCATTTCAAACCTGTGATACTCTTCTTGGACTGTATGGTGGGAAGTCCAGCATCCTGACTGGTCCTGTGGCGGGATATGGTGCTTCGAAGACAATTCCTGTTCCTACCTATAGAAAAGGCTGACTCTATGTTCTCATCGGCAGAAAAGGCTGACTCTTTGGACACACACACACACACACACACACACACACACACAAGAAACCAAGGCCATATCAAATTTCTTTTTTATTGTTCCAGTCAAAAAAAAGAGGAACACCTCAATATGTAAACAGTTTCCCTAACACAGCGAGTTCTTAAAGATACAGTTTTTTCTTCTAAAAAAATTTGGCATTGTAGTGATTTCTCAATACATAATTTGTGCTTTCGCATGTAGCATGCTTTCGTCTCATTGTCCGTGCACAGATGTACTTGGAGTTGAATAAAGGGAGTTACAAAAAGACCAAAAGGTGGGTCAGGAGCCAAACCAGTACTTGAGGCCTTCCTGGCTTTCCTTTCCAAAAAGCATGGTGGGAAGGTTGACGACACTGACTTCAGGAGCAAATCTTAGTTACTTATCAGGAGGAAAAGTCAGCGGCCTTGGTAGGATTTTCTGAAAGGTGCCTTTCCTTATTTTCTGTCTGTTCATCTCTAAAGAGTCATCTAAAGGTTTTGTCTGAATAAAACTTTATTTTGTGCATTGTATTATGTAATATCTATAAATGTCTCCTATAATAATTCTTGTTTTGTGATTTTTCTGGCCATGTAGCTTACTACCAATTGTTACTGAAATCCCACCAATGATTTATTCCATTTTGTATAGATTCCCTGAATCATTTCAAAGTGTTTGGCAGTTTTGGCAGGGACGTCTTGCTTTTTTCCACTGAAAGTTATTGTTTTGAAAAACCAATCCTCAGACTTAAGAGCCTTTTAAGTGCTATGGTGGATTTATTAATTAATGCTGCCCTACTGTGCTTACTTTCGTCTCTCTTCCTTATCCTGCAATTCCCAGTCTTCTACAGTTTAGCACCAGTTTTCAAAATGCATATTTTATCAAATCCTACAACAAGCCATCCATCCCATCCAGGGGGGCCTAGGCACTCTCCCCCAATCTTGCTTTGTGCGTGCCTATCTTTGGCCTCTCTCCCATGTTGGCTCCTCAGACTGTAAGGAAGTCTCCCTTCTGGGTCTGTGTCTTCTACATCCTGCCCAGTCTCCAAGAACGTCAGGACAAATGTCCCTTTATTCCCTGGGAAATGATTCGTGATTGCTTACATAGAAACAGGTTTGCTTTTTTACATTTCAGAACATTGTTGTACCCTCTCCGTTAGGTTGTCTGATTTCTAAAACTAGAGTGAGTTCATTTTTCTCTTTATGCCTCAGTTTCTTTATTTGTAAAGTAGGCGTCAGTATTTGCTCACAGGGCTTTTGTGCGGTTTGTGGGTTGATTCACTCAACACAGTGTGGTCACCTGGTAAGAGCTGGTTGCCGTGAGGTTATAGGCTTGTTGAGGGCAGAGGAAGATGTCATTATTTCTTGATCTTTAGAACAACCTGCCTAGGACATTGCCCACTGTGCTAAAATGTTCACGGGTCAATACTCAGTCAAACAAATATTAATCTAGAACAGTAAAATATGGGGCATCTACTAGCTTTCAGAATCTTTTGAGTGGAATTCTCTCCTTGTCTAGTTTTCGTTGGCAGCTTAGATCCCTGAGAATGGTGGTACACGTATGTGCCTGCTCCCAGCATCAGCGAATTTCATACACCTTGAAAACCAAGCGTTTTATTTCTCTGTGGAATGTGAGCATCTTATCAAAAACTCAGCTTCTTAAAAGGATTTCTGGGAACAATGCTGAAGGTCAATTATGTGTGTGCCTTGTTTCTTTTTAGAAGACTTATTCTCTCTAGGAGTGGATACTGGAACTGGAACACCAACATGTGCCCCAATGACACCCCAGCTTGATGAGTTGGATCTAAGAGTGGCTAGGATTTGTTCAAACAATTCCTGACAGTTCTGTGTGATGGTAAGAACGAGAACTTCCAGGCTAATAGAAACAGGAATGTCTGCAAGACACGCAGCCCTGAAACCAGATTAAGATTTATCCTCAGTTTCATAGATTCAGGATTAAAAAGACTACCAAAGTTTAGGCACTGCTTTCTTTGGACTTTTGAACTGATGAACCTTCCAGAATAATGTTCTTTCTATCTTAGGAAATGGCTCACAGAATGACTTCATGTTTTATTGGGCCATATTAAATATTTCAGGCCTTCGTATGGTGATACTTTATTAGGGAAGACAAATACAGTGAATTATCTTTCAATTAATAGTGGAAAAGAGGGATGTGGCTGAAATAAAGCCATTGAATTAAAGTGTTATGGTTTAATCTCTTTGCCTCCCTAATTTTGTTCTACTTGATTTAGCATTAATTTTTTTGTCCTGGGGTCCTAAGTGCATGCTTCAGGGAAGGTAGAGACGGATTCAGGTTAAAAGCAAGTTGCCAATAACCTGCTGGAGCTGATTGAAGTATTTATGGATGAGCTGGCAAGATGTAGTCATGCACTTATTTTCGGTCAAAGGTCCCAACCACTTTGGGGGCTTTTTCTCCTACTGTAAAGGAGACTATAGTGCTTGTACAGTAGCACCTCATTTGTCTAGAAGGCACCTAACTCATAACTTGTCTATTTGCTATGGGACTTAGTGGTGGGAGAGGAGACGAGAGAAGGATGTGTTTGGTAAGGAGACCCTGGAGGCAAGGGTATGGATGGTGGCAAAATTTCATTGCTGCCAACATAGGAATTAGTGAAACTATTAAAAACAGCGAATACTGAAAGCTAAGCCATCTGGGGCTATCTAGTGCAGGGGTGGTATAGACTCGAACTGCTATTAGATTTAGAAGCAGAGACTGGGGGTTTCAACTTGCTAAAAAAGACAAAAAGAAAAAGACAAGGAGACTAACAGCAGACACATTTTCTCAAGTTCACGTTGGAACATTCACTAAGATAAACCACTTTCTGGGCCATAAAGCACAACTTAAAAAAACTGGAAAGAATATAAGTCATACAATGTCTTCTTTAGACCTCAAGGGAATCAAATGAGAAATACAACCAACAGAGGTGGAAAATCTCAAAATACCCAGAGATTCATTCAACAACACCCTTGTAAATAACACAGAGGCCAGAGAAGAAATCTTAAGAGAATTTGAAAAGTATTTTGAACCAAATGAAAATAAAAATGCAATTTGTCAAAATTTGTGGGATGCAGTGAAAACAGTGCTTAGAGGGGTTGGGAAGGAAGAAGCAAAATTATCTTGGTTTGCAGATGACATGCATGTCCATGTAGAAAATCTGAAAGAATCAACAAAAAACATCATAGCAAGGTTGCAGGATACAAAGTTAATATACAAGAAGTCAATCACCTTTCTATATACCAGCAATGAACAAGTGGAATCTGTAATTGCAAACACAACACCATTTATATTAGCACCTCCCCTCAAATAAAGCACTTAGGTATAAATTCAACAAAATATGTACAAGATTTATATGAGGAAAATTATAAAACTGGTGAAAGCTAACAAATGAAATAAATGGAGAGATATTCTAGGTTCATGGATAGGAAGACTCAATACTGTCAAGTCCTTCCCAAATTAATCTACAGATTCAATGCATTTCCAGCCCAAATCCCAGCATTAACTTGTGGATATTAGCAAACTGGTGTTAAGGTTTCTATGGAGAAGCAAAAGACCTAGAGTGGCCAATACTGAAGAACAAAATTGAAGGACTGACACTATCCAACCTCAAGGCTTACAGTGATTTGATTTACAGTGATCAAGACAGTGTGATATTGGTGAAATAGACAAACAGATCCGTGAAACAGAACAGAAAGCCCAGAAATAGAACCCATAAGTATAGTCAACTGATCTTTGACAATGGTGCTAAGGCAATACACAGAAGCAAATACAATCTTTTCAATGAATGATTCTGGAAAAACTGTACATTCATATTAAAAAAAAAAATGTCTGGACACAGACCTGAAACTCTCCACAAAACTAACCCAAAATGATTTAAATGTAAAGTGAAAAACTATAAAACTCCTAGAAGATAATAAATGAGAAAATCTAAATGACGGTGGGTATGGCAATGAATTTAAAAATACAACACCAAAGGCATAATCCACGAAGGGAAGAATTAATAAGCTGGTGTTCATTAAAACACTTCTGCTTGGCAGCTGAGGCTATCAACAGAATGAGAAGACAAACCACGGGCTGGGAGAAAATATTTGCAAAAGATGCACCTGATAAAGGACTGTTATCCAACATATACAAAGAAGTCTTAAAACTCAACAATAAGAAAACAGACAACCTGATTGAAACGTGGGCAAAGACCTGAACAGGCACCTCACCAAAGAAGATGTACAGATGGAAAATACGTCTATGAAGAGACGCTCCATATCATATGTCACCAGGGAAATGCAATGAAAACAGTGCGATACCAGTGCACGCCTAATAGAATGGCCAAAACTCAAAACACTGATAACACTAAATGCTGGCAAGGATGAGAGGCAACAGGAATTCTCATGCGTTGTTGGTGGGAATGTAAAATGGGATAGCCACTTTGGAAGGCAGCTGGGCAGTTTCTTATGAGACTAAACATAGTTTTATCATATGATCCAGCCATTATGCCCCCTGGCATTTACCCAAATGAATAGAAAACTTTATGTCTACACAAACGCCTGCACACAAACATTTATAGCAGCTTTATTCATCATTGCCAAAGCTTGGAAGCAAACAATAGTATGTAAATGAATATATAAACCATGGTACATCCAGACAGTAAAATATTATTCAACCCTAAAAAGAAAGAGCTATTAAGCTATGAAAAGATATGACGAAATCTTAAATGCATAATACTAAGTGAAAGAAGCTAATATGAAAGGCTATATGCTGTATGATTCTAACTCTGTGACATTGTGGAAAAGGCAAAACTCTAAAGACAGTGAAAAGATCAGTGGTTGTCAGGGGTTTGTGGGGAGAGACGCACAGAGCGCAGAGAATTTTTAGGGCAGTGAAACTATTTTGCATGGTAGTCTAGTGCTGGCTACATATTATACATTGTGCATTTGTCAAAACTCATAGAATGTACACAAAGAGTGAATCCTACTGTAGACTATGGACTTTGGGTGATGCTGATGAGTCAGTATAGGTTCGTTTGCTGTGAACCTAAAATTGTGCTAAAAGCTAAAGGTTATTAGTCCAAAAAAGAGAAAATGATGAGAAAACTGTTTTTGAGTTCAATGATTTATCCAAGTCCATATAACTCATCTGGGGATGGAACCAGGATCAGAATCCTGTTCTCTTCAGACTGAATCCAGGTTTCCTACAAAACAATGGAAAAAAAAAAGGCTACTTTATGACCCATTGCCTGTGAGTTCAGGGAGGCCTATGGTGCATTTTAGAAAGAATACCACTGTGATGGTTAAGGGAGGGAGTTATTGTCATTTTTAGGGCTTTGGTTTTCTGTGAATCCACTTATGTGGACCAGCTCATAACTGATTGGAGGAGGGAAGTAGGTGTGTGTATGTGGGTGTGTGTGCGTGTGTGCGTGTGGGAGTGCATGTATATTGTGTATATGTATGTATGGGCATGTGTACATATGTATGTGCCTGTATGCGTGTATGTGCGGAAAGGGTTGTTGCATTTGTTAAAGTGTTATTTACAAAGGACTGTACCACCACTGCCTCGTGTAACGTTTAGAGGAGCCTTCTTTCTTTTAGGAAAGGAAAAAAATATGAAAGTACAAGCAGAGAGGAGCTGTGGGATAACAAACCACGTGTCTTGTTGATGTCTGTTGTAACAGCATTGTAAATAAGACGGAAGAAAGGTCTTCCAGTGTGCTTCTTCGGGTTGTAGAAAGTTCTCATTTATTTACTAATGCCCCCTGGGGATAGGGCCAGTTGGCTGGGCAAGCTATAGATCAGGCCAGCTGATCTGGCATGTGTGTGGGCATGACTCAGAGATTCGAACACTACCATGCTCTCTCTGCAAGCAGGCCATCATCTTGAGCAAAATTTCCATGTCCAAAATTTCCCTGAGGTTGACATCTAAGCACATCGATGGAGAGTTGTTCCTGGTCAGCAGAGTTTACTCCTACCTGGGCTCATAGGGCCAGACCGAATTTAACTCTGAAAGTTTCAGTGCTAAATTCTGCATAACCTTTCCTGCCAATGTAAAGGAGTCTGTTCTCAGGTTCAAAGCCAGAAAATGGAAAGTGGCAAGTTCATGGAGAAATAGTATTCTGGAGACTTTGCCTTCTGGAGGCAAAAATGAACATTTGAAATCAGGTTTTCTAAAAGAACTTCTTTTTTTTTTTCCTGAAGGAATTTCTAAGTAAAAATTTAAAATTGCTTTTGTTTACACTTGGGCTTATTATGGAAACACTATTTAGGCTCAGCCTATTTCACGATTAATAAAATGGGAGCTCTTTGGATATCCATTGCATTAGATGATGTGAATTTAGTTTTGGAATTTCTCTTTTTTTTTTTTAAAGGAGAATGTGATTTTGATGTGGGTGTGTATGTGGGATGGGGATGATGGCTTAAAGAATAGCCTTTTTCAAAGGAACAGTTCGGCCACCTGAGTGCAAACTGTCTTAGGAAGAAGGGATAGTAATATTCTACACCTGGCCACTGAACGTACCTGTTTGCCTGGGCACTGCCCTGTATCTCCTAGGTTTCCCTGAAGGCTGTCTGCAGGTGGATACGCCTTTGGGAGCTCCAGCCCCTTGGGGCCTCAGCCAGTTCTCCTCAGAGACTCCATGGAGAGATCTATGCTGATAGGCTGCAGGTTGCCATGGCAGCAGCCATGCACATCCTGGGTAACCAGGCACCACATGGGTGCTTGGTTTTTCCCCAGAGCACAGTCTGTGCAGACAGCGGGGGAGGAAAGGCCACTTTGCCAACACAGGCATATATTTAGGTCATCATTTCAGAATCCTGTACATGTGTGGGAGTTCACTGTTGTTCCTGCAAGACTCATTTTAGATGCTGTTCCACGGGGCTGAATAAAGATATACGGGATCATCTTTGGCAAGCTGGTTAGCCTAACTGCATGTTGCAAAGGACAAGAAGCTTCCTCTGGAAAAGTCCAGCTGTCCCTTCAGCACAAGACCCCTTTTTATGCTCTGCTCAGTTATGGGCTGATGTCATCACTCATGGACTCTCAGGGCGTGTATGGGGGCAGAAATGAAATATTTTACCTTTTTTTTTGGGTCTCAGGTGGTCAGACTGTGAACATAGTACATGCGCAGTTAAAACTGGTGTGAACAATTAGGTGGTAACAGATGAGACTAGCCTTGATAATAGGTTCTTGGTTGCCACTCAAAAATGGAATGGAAGCTCAGAAGAATTTCCAGGAAAGATGACTTTTGGTGGTGAGCCAAGGAAGGAATACAGAAAGCGGAAGTGGGTAGAATGTTTGGATGATAACCTGTGGTGACATGATAGCCCTGTGGGCACCCGGGGAGAGCATAAGTTGTGTCTCCAAGTGTTGCCATCCAGGGGAGTTCCTTGCAAATCAAGAGGACACTCTTGACAATAATATCCTTGTTTGTTGGTTCCTGTTAGAGGAAAGAGAGAGGACGTGACATTTCTTGGACAGGGCAGCATTTGGATTGGATGAGGGGCAGGTTTGAACAGATCAGACCCCCTTACTTAAAGAAACAGGATCAGACCGTCTAGGGTGATGTCTTGGATTGCCCAATGGCCCAGCTGAGTTTTTGCTCACAGCATCATGATACTAAAAAGTGAGAATTTCCAGAGGCTGAAGAATTAGATGTGTAAAGGGGAAAAAAGTCATAAGGGCAATCACCATGGGAAAATGATCTTTCCTTGGACTTCTTTACACATACTCCGTTTATTCAATAATATTGTTTGATTATGTATAGGAGGGACAGCCCTGTGCATAGGGGATTCAAAAGGCCTTACTTCATTTCTTCTAGGGAGAGTTGTCATCCCTGCTCCAGGTGGGTACTCTGTAGGGTCAAGGGTGCTGGCCAACATAAGCTCAAAAGACACAGGTTCCCCGGTGTCTTCTGGGAGGGGTCATTGTCTATATGAACAGGAACTAGACCTGGAGAGAGAGGTTCACCTAGAGAGCCTGCAGCAGGTGTGCATGGCCAAACTGACCCAAGGGAGGGTTGCTTACAGCCATTCCCATGCCCAATAATGCTGAGAGATGATGCCAGGATGGCACCAAATGGATCTGAGAACAGTGTCCCTTGTCCTTGTCTAAGAATAGTGGCCATGGGGTTAGAGGTTCTGATCGTGCACAGCTGATGCAAGCCCAGCTCTCTGTGCTGTAGTTGATCCAGTTCTGTAGTTGTGTTTAGTGCTGATCAACCTAACACTGATACACTCCATAAGGCATTCAGACTGCACTGGGGTTTTAGTAGCCGAAGAGGTCTGAACTTAGGCTCCCATGATTTCTTGCTCCTTTAGATGGATATTTTATGATTTCTATCAGAATTTTAGAAATAATGGTGCATTACGTGTTTATTTCACTAGTGTCTGTTGGTAGCAGATATTTACATTGCCTGAGAAAAACAGCCCTTCAAGTTCTTATAAAGATTGGCTGGTTGATATCACAGTATTTATGATCAGTGTTAATACAATGGGTGCAGGGTCTTAATCCTGAAATGGTCAATTACCCTTTGACAGTAGGAACATTTCATTCTCTGAAATCAAGATCTATTGCCTGTGTGGTCACAATTCTCTGGCCGACCACAGAACACATTAGGATTCACGTCTAGGGGGTAGTATCTAAAATTAACTTTATAAAAGCCACTTTCCTTGGTGATAAATCTCCATCACTTAATCACGCTGACCATCTCGAGCTATTTTGCTCTCATTTCTTCCTTTGGACGAGGATAGGTTTGAGTTAGGTGGATGCATCGAGCTTTCTTTTACCAAGGCAATGAGGCCAAGTAAAAGTTTGACTCCTTTTACATTTATTTTTTACGGTGTTGAACTTTGAGATATCTTTCCCCCCCACTTAGTTATTATGCTGTTCCACGCAAAGCTGTTGTGAGCTTTTTGCAACATATATTTCAGATATCATTACCATTTAGTTTCAGACACAGGACCAAATCCATCTCAATTTCCATCATATATCTGTCAGCAATACATCACAATGATTTGTTACAACCCCCCCCTCCCCCCCCCCCCACCTAATTTCCAGGAAAGCACTCATAAGAGAACCTGATATATTTTCCAACAGAACTTGGCTCACTTGGCTGACCCATGTCTGGCTTTGGAAATGCTTTCTTAGAACACAAGTGCTTTCAGCATAGTGATACTAAAGAATGTCATTTAATATTGACTTATCTCAAAACTCCACTGTCTGGGTTTCTTGCTCTCAATATTTCTGTAATTACCAATCTTTATCTTGTGTTTCGGACTCAGAAAGCGACAAACAATCCAACAACCCTTACTGCCCTCCTGTTTCTTCCTGAGCTCTTTGTAAAGAACCTCTTGGTTTTCCAAGAGAAGGATTTAGTTCCTAATTCTCATGTTAAATTAAGCTTTTGGCCAAGTGGCTGGAGAGAGCCAGAACTAGGACAGCTAGACATGAGCAACAGTTCAACGTTCATCATCAGTACGTTGATCAATTGCAGGTAGAGAGAGCTAGTGGGAGGACACAGGCAGAGCTCCATTGTCCATAGGAGCCTAGGAGAGAAGGCAGGTGGGGGAGGGGAAGCTCCCCCTGCAACTGCTGCGCGGCCGGTTTTCCCCACCGGGTGGAGACACGTGTCCCCACTGTCTACCTATTTAAACACCTATAGATACACCAGTGACGCAATGTCTCAGTCAACTGGACCGGGGAATTCCCACTTCTTTTTTGTTTGTTAAGGAATTGTTTCACGTTGTCGCTTTGTGAGTTGGCCACTGAATCTTGACCGGTTATTTCTTTAGCGCTCTGGGAGAATGGTTATGAAAAGGAAGGAGTCCTCCTTTGACACCTGATTATATGACTGTGTTATTTTTTTCTTGGAACAGATCTGCGAGTGACTGCAATGCATTTTTATCGGGAAATAATGTCATCGTTCTGAGTTGTCCAGGAATCTGTTGGTAGCACGGTACAATATTTAATAATTAGTACCACTTCATACATGAATAGTACTTAATAGTACAGACAGTATAGAGGTCGGCAAACTTTTCTGTAAAGGGCCAGATAGGAATATTTTAGTCTTCTGGCCACATGGTCTCCATCTTAAATACTCAGCTCTGCTAGTGTAGTGTGAAAGCAGCCATAGGCAATACGCAAATGGATGAGTGTGGCTGTGTTCCAAGAAAACTTTATTTATGGACACTGGAACTTGAATTGCATACAATTTTCATATGTCCGAAAATATTCCTCCCCTCTGCATCCATTAAAAAATGTAAAAGTCATTCTTTGCTCACAAGTGGTGCAAAAACAGGGAGTGGGCCAGAGTCTGTGAGTAGTTTTGGTTTGCCGACCCTCTCTGTATAAATAGTGCCCGTGGCTTAAGCCTTGGCCCTGGATTTGAGACCAGGAGCTATTACTACTGGGCCCATAACCTTGGGGAAGTTATTCAGTTTGCCTAAGCCCTAGTATTCCTATCATAAAACGTAAATTGTAACACTCAAGCTCTCATGGTAGAGTAGAATTAAATGGCATAATTTGTGTAATGACATAATTTGTCATTGTATTTTGTGTTGATATTGTGCTTTGTCAAAATCTCTTTGTAGCCTTGCAGAGTTTTTGACTTCTAGATGACACTACGGTGCAAGTTCTCTAAGACATTAAGGGCAGAAATATTAGGAAGAGGTGTGTTTAACTCCATTTGAAATGAAAGGATTACATTTTCTTAAACACAGGTTGGTCGTGAAGTCTAGAAACAAGATAATATGACTTTACTATATTGGAATGCGGTATCAATGAATCATCTATTATGTATAACTATGTTTTTCAACTTTATAGCCATCCGTTGAAAGGAAATCATAGAAGTTACTATTTCCCATGTATGTAGGGCATTTCATTACAACTCCCCTTTTGACTTTTCTGAGTCACATAGAGTACCATCCAAGTCAAGGAAAGAAAGTCAGACTATTGGCAAGCTGTCTTGGAAATGACTATGCATATTTTCCTTCTTTTTTATCTTGAATTACTCAGCTAGTCAAATGATTTCACATTCTTTGAGTGAGTCCCAGTCGTTTTCTACTGGCATTTTTATAACCCCCATGTCCACCAGCTCCCGCCTTTAATAAACAGTTTCTGTGCATCCCAAAGATATTGGCTTAAATCAAATTAAAAAGCAAAGGGGAAAAATTAAGAAACCTGAAATGTAAGAAAATGTAGGGAAGGAAAGCATAAGGATGTTGCTCTGGAGATTTCAAAATTTAGGCTTTTGAATGAAGTCGTAAATAATTTTTTTTAACTAGAGTACAGTGAGAAATAGACACTTCAGAGCCCTAGTTTGGTTAAACCAAGAGAAAAATTGTGCTTAAGAAATAAGTTGACATTTTTAAAGACAGTAGCTGGATTTCTGTTAGGGAACATAAGATACCGAACTCAATCAATGGACCTGGCACTGGAGAGTTAGGGAAAGCACAGAAGAGAGAGACACGTGGAGTTCCTTCCTACGGACATGGAGTGGCTGTATGTTGGTTCACCAGGTTGCAATGCCATGTTATGAAGGAATGGATAAACAATGACCTGACATTACATGATTACAAATATGTTAATTCAAAAGAGTATCATTCGTCCAGGGGACAGCCAAAAACAGAAACGATTTTATTAGTTACATAAAACTGACTTATCAACAAATAGGTTTTCCAGTTGGAAAGCATCTTGGGGTGGGTGGAAGTGAGAATCTGAGGGTCTCAGCAGCCCTTGGGGAGGTCATGCTTCCAGCTGACTCTGCCCTTTTCTCCAGATTGGGGTCTACTGTGGCAAACCATAACCCTTTAGTTAAAAATTCTTATCTGGCTATTGGATCCCACCATGCTTTTATGGAAAGTGACTCAAACACACCAACCAAACAGACCAAAATATCAAGTTGAGAGCGATGCTCATTAGTTGTGGGTATTGTTGAATTAAAATAGGCTTATTTATTTTCATAACACTTGGTTTGCTAAGAAAGTGACTGAGTGAATGGGGACTGGCCATGGCGGAATAGAATGAGTAGAAATCACGGGCTCATCTTTGTTGTACGGTCTTAATGAAAAACACCATTCAATACTTGCTGCTTAGAAAATTCAGTCTTAATGAACTTCTTTCAATTCCAAATGGTAACAGTTGACACAAAATACACTGTTAAACTGTGTTATCAATAATTGTAGAAAAATAGACACGTTTGATAGGGACATTCTAGTAAAAGGTTCTTCTGGAGCATCCTTGTTTAAAGATCCAGAGGCTCACGTTACAAAAACGAGATTTGGTTCACGTTCTGTCTTCAACTACATTGACACAAAAGACGATGAGAAATAGGCAGAGACCTCACACCTGGGTGCCCTGTCACAGATACAGAACCGACACACGTGCATGACCAAAGGGTCACCAAGGCTCTTCGTTCAGTTGTGCTAAAGTGCCCCAAACTGTTCTTCCAACCAGACAACAGGGTGTGTGCTGTCCTTTGAACCTTAGTAACGGAGTAAAAAAAGGCCCACTGAGTCATCAAGAGCTAATTCGCTAATGAGCCCCTGCCTCATCTTGCTTTGTGCTACGGTGCCTTCCCTGCAACTCTGGTGATGTTGCGGGGTTAGCGCCCCCAAGTCAAGGGCGCCCTTCATAAGGCTACAGCGAGGTAAGGCCACAGTACCTCCCAACAGCCTGGCAGGAAGTGTATGGGGCTCCCTCCTCCTCCTCCTGGACTACAACGCCCTCCTCGGAGTGTGTGGAATGAATAAATGATTCGACAGGTATTCAATGCAGAAAGTGAAATGCTGCCAAACAGGAAAGGGCTACGTGGCCAACAGATTTGTTTTCGGTTAAGTCAGTGCCAAGAAGCAGTTGTCCTAATGCAAGGTCAAGGACGTGGGAGAAGAGAGACCCCTGTGTTAAATTGAGGAGCCACTTTCCTTGTCTCTGGGACATGCTTTTTAGTAGCCAAGTCCCCGAACTACAGCGAAGCCCTGTGCAATCTGGTCAGGGAAGTCAAGGGCAACAGGGAGTGATAGCTAGTTTGAGTTCTTTGACCTCCAAGGCACAAAGCTTCAAACTGAGCACAGCTGTGGGAGCTGAAAATGAACTTGAGTTCAGCCAATGAATATTTATGATGGGCGACTGTTTAGGGAATAAAGAGTTTAAAATTGCGAAATGAATGTGAAAGATCTGTTACAGTGCAAAATTTCCACCTGCCCTTGAGATTTTCGTCTAACATCCTCTTCCTTATCGTTTTACTTGAAAATTTTTTTTCATTTTGAAATTTAGATTTTTTAGTACAAAATTCCTTCCTTCCTTCCTTCCTTCCTTCCTTCCTTCCTTCTCTTCTCTTCTCCCTCTTAATCTCTCTCTTTCCATTTATCTTCACAGATTAAAATTAATTAAGGCTGCAGTTTTTTTTGCTTGTTTTCTTCTGATTGGGAGACACTTTGGATGTCTCTAGAGAGATTTCATGCTCTAGAGAGATTTCAGAGTCACCTAGATTGTTGATTTAATCTTTGACCCTTGAACTCTGGTCATTTCAGAATAATAAAAGAAGACGAATAATAATAAATACAAATGCGAAAAATGCTGATGGATAAGCTAGAGGGGCCAGGGAGAGAGCCGGATGGAGTCAAAGTGTGTGAGGTGAATGATTATAATACATGTCGCCCACTGCACGCCTTCATGAATGTCATGGCTTTAGACCCGAACCGTCTTCTGCTAAATTACCATGTCTGATTTTTTTTAGGTCTATAGTTTCTCACAATTACAGTGTGGAACAGCTGGGGAATCCATGGGTTTGCAGGAGAAGAGTTTCCCAAACTCTTGTACTACAAAGGGTGACAGCTCATGTGAAAAGCATAAACACATCATTGCTGACATGCCAGAGAGTGTCGTCCCCCTGGAATATTCTCCCAGGCTAGTCAGTGAGGCTCCTGTTACTAAAAAAGAAAAAAAAAAAAAAAAAAAAAAAAAAGAAAGAGACCTCAGTTTTGTAAACATTTCACAGTATCTCAGCATATTGGTGGTGGGTTTTGCCGTGTACCGGACCTCCTAACTTCCCCCAGACCTATGGCTTATTAGATTCAGTGAGAGGATAAGCAAGGGAACAGTGAGGTACCCAAACACTACCAGTCTGGGACACAGAACAAAGGCCATGCACTAAGGGCCAGTGATCGATGGGACCAAAGAAATTCAGAAAGCAAAGACATCAGAACAGAAATGCCTGCTGTACATTGGGAATCTTTTTTTTTTTTTTTTTTTGCATCTTATTTCTAAAGTTATATATCTAAACCTACATTAATTATACATCTATGTACATTATTTGGAAGTTCTGTCCTACAGTACTTTTCGTACATGCTGTGTTTTATTACTGACTGCAAAAAGAAAAATAATTACATAAGGCATATATATGTACAGTGTTTTGTCTTTACCTGACCCGGGTCCTATAACTGCAATGCCTGTAGGGGGCAGGCACGCCGCCCTGCAGATGGAATTTACTGGGATCTATAAAACCGAGGGTTATACGCTATGTCTCACTGCATGAGGAAATAGGCACCAGAGACCTAACTTGTCCTATCCCAGGTGAAATCTCTGACACACTCTCTGAGTGATCTGCTATTGTCCAAGACATGCAGGTAAGTAGCTTAAGTCCCTAGGAGTCGGATGCGTGGTTTTTCGGGAAGAGAGCAAGCTGGGGCCGCGAGGGAGGGCGCTTGGCACCTTCACCAAATCTGTGTCTGCCTCGTCCGTCTGCAAAACTGAGAGAGGGCAGGTAGATATTTTACACCTCGAAGACTCGCTTTCTGGCGATGTCAAAACTAAATGTAAATCCATACACAACCAAGGAAGAGAGACAAAAGAGAGAGAGCATGAGAGACGAGGAGGGGTTGGGGGCGGGGGGAGGGGAGGAGGAGCCGCCGGGCTAGGCGACTAGACTCTGGATTCGTTTTCTAGGTTTGCCACGTCACCATTCCTTTCTGTTTGCTCCTCGAGGTTCTTCTCCTCCTCTTCCGTCTCCGGGTCCGCGCGCTGGTTGAGTTTGCTGGACACGGACCAACTCAGGGGCAGCTCCGCCCGGCTGGCCAGCTCGGCCAGCTCTTTGGCACTGAGAGATGGGGTGCTGGTCTCGTAGGTCTCGTGGAAGCTGTTATAGTCGACCTCATAGAAGCCGTCTTCCAGCGTCAGGACAGGTGTGAAGCGGTAACCCCACAGGATCTCACTGGTGACGTAGGAGCTCCGGGCTTGGCACGTCATTCCTGCAAGGAAGGGGACGGACGGAGGCTTTAGTGAGTGCGGCCTTGCCCTTGGCAAGGGGGCCCAGCGGGCGGGCGGTGGTCGCGGCCCCGAGCTGCTCAGACTGCGGCCCGCACAGGGGCTCAGGGCTTAGGACCCAGAGTGTGATTCGTGCTGCAGACGGACGCTACTACCAGCGTGTGCGGTGGCGCTGCCGGGACTTCACGGGGCGGGGAGGGGGGAGCGTCCTGGCTCACAGCCAGCCACGCGCGCCCGCGAGGCCGTGCACACGCACGGGAAGGCACGTGCGCACAGGTGCACAGTCACGTGTGCTCGTGCCCTGTCCGCTTGTCGCGCCGGGAGACCCCGGAGGCCGCGCGTCTGGCCTCCCGTGGCTTTCGGGGCTTCGCCTGAGCCCTACGGAGACGTGAGCCTCCCGGCCATCGACTTAGAGTGAAGTTTGGCTTATGGAACTACACCCGGGAGGTCCTCCAGCCGAACGTCATGGATCAGCGTTACTCTCCTCCCATCGTGCCGTGCAGGCCTCGACTGCCGCCCGAGGTGACGTTGGAAGGGATGCCTCCCCCCCCCCCCCCCCCCCCGACTCTGTACTTGCCCCGGGCCCAGTGAGCATAGTTATTCAGACTGTGCAATAACCATAATACTTTCAAGGCTTGTCCCTTCTTCTTAAACATAAGAAACCTTTTCCTGGTTTGCACAGAAATGCCATCTGAGCGACTGCAGCCCAGGAGTCAGGAGCAGCTTTTTTTTTAACGTTTATTTATTTTTGAGAGACAGAGAGAGAGCACAAGTGGGGAAGGAGCAGAGAGAGAGAGGGAGACACAGAATCCGAAGCGGGCTCCAGGCTCCCAGCTGTCAGCACACAGCCCGACGCGGGGCTCGAACCCATGAACCCTAAGATGGTGACCTGAGCCGAAGTAAGGTGCTTAACCGACGGAGCCACCCAGGCGTCCCAGGAGCAGCTTTTGTAAAAATATGAAATGACAGAATGGGGGAAACTCATGACTTCTCCATTGGCTAGGCGGTCCGGGGCCTAGGGCCCACAACTGCTTTTTAGGGACCTATAAAAATTCTTTTAAAATCAGAACAAAACAAGGAACTTTTAGGTAGAAGAAAACGTTAAGATAGTCACCCTTACTCTAATAAGATTGTAAAATGTCATGTAATTAAAACTTAAAAAAAAAATGAATAAGGGGTCCTTCAAGGCCAAACTACCTGTGACGCACAAAAGTTGTCCCGTGGTCAGTGTTCATTCATTCCAGGAAACAGCCAGTCAGTCCACATGTCGTTTATTGAGACAGCCGACAAGGTGTACCAGGCAACTGCTTTGTGTCGAGTGCAGGGGGAGAGGGGAGGAGAGAATACGTGTGGGTGTTTCCACGGAGGATTCAAGCTACAGGGTGATTTCAGAGCATGGCACTTGCTCCTTGCAACTAGAAGAAGAAACCGGGGTGCCAGGGACTTACGTGATTTACCCCGCTCAGCTGTCAGGGCCCGAGTCAGCGCTGCCCTCACTCCAGCCCTGGGTTCTTCTCCTTAATCCCCAAACTGAATCCTACCCTTTGGCAGTGTCTGTCTGGCTAACCCACAAAAGCCCCCTTTTATGCCTCTAACACAAGTACTGCAGGACTTCTAGATATGGAAAAGAAAAGGGCCCCGTCTTGCTTTTTATTTCCCGGCCAGCGCTTCTCGTCCGAACTGCCAACTCTTCGTGTGTGTTGGGGTGTGACGGGGGAAGACAGATGATGGCAGGGACATATGGGCTCAGAATGAGGAGTACACAGGAAGTCAAGGGGAAAAGGTGATAAAATAACTTCAGTAACTTTTTTTTTCCCCATAAAGGAGGTACACGTTTATTGTGAAGTGATTAGAAGCCAGCGATGGTCAAATACCATAAAATCCACCTAGGCTTTCCATTCTGGCTACATACGTAACCAAATGCAGTGAGGAATAACATCTACCGTTACTAAAGTTAAAATCTAAATGGACCTTCAACGTCTGTTGGAGCTGGCTGAAGAGAGAATCAGACACTTGGGATACAGGTATGAAGAAACAACAGCGGGTGCAGCCAAGAGGATGTCACCAGGAAGGCCGGCGGGGGGAGGGGAGGAACCTCTGAAAACCTTCTCCCCCATAAAAGCAATGAGAGCAGTGGCAAGCACGGACCAAACAAACTCTTTTAGAGCTCTGTAAATGAATTCCAGGGGAGCTTCCTTAGGAACAAAATAGCTGAACTTTAGTAAGAACCCTGAACGGTGTGGAATTTTAACTCCCCCTGCTCAGCTCCACGAGCCTCAAAAACCAACAGCCCCAATCGTGGTGAAAACCAGCAGCCTAACAGCTAGCGGAGGTCAGAACACGGGTGGAGCTCTTTCCAAGCCCCGTTCTCAGAACTGTCATTACTTCATGTGTCTGGCGGTTCCCTAGAAAACCCCGCTTGCAAGGCTTGTCTTTGTGTGACCTGGCAGAGAGCTCACCCAATGCAGGCAGCCTTTTACCTTGGGTCAGTTGTCAGAAACAGCCAGGCAGTTGTTTAATATTGCAGCTGCTTGGGGGGCAGTGATAACAGTTGGGGAAAACAACAAGCTAACCAAGAAACAAAAGGAAAAGCTGGAGAAAGATGTCCGTAAGGAACTTGGAAAAACTCTGACATATTCCTGAGAATCTAGAAGACCACATGCATGTTTAGGACTGGGTACATGCCCAGGAAAGACCTGAGAAGGCCCTGAGCTCTTGTCTCTGGCTGACCTTGAGCCTCTGAGCAAGCAGGAAGTGAAGGTGAAGGCAAGGCTGTAAAGTTCCTACCTCAGTGTTGAAGGCCTACCCCCCACCATGCACACAGCACTCCTTAGCAGAGACTGGAGACTTACTGATTCCAAGCATTTAAGGAAACCTTTGTCCAGTCATTAGCTGATTACAAAGCTAACTGAGCAAAGATTTCAGGGGGCTATATACAAAACTATACAGACTTCCTGAATCTCACGCTAAGTCACTAAGCAAACAGCAACAGCAACAAAAAACCCTGGAGAGGAGGGAGAATCTGATTTTTAGGGTTGCCACATTATATTATTTAAAATGCTGGCTTTAAAGATCTTTGAGACCTATGAAGGAAAAAGGAAGTATGGCCCATGTATAGGAAGAAAGCAGTCCATTGAAACTGTCCTAGAAGCTGAGACATTGGACTCACCTGACTCGCTAGTGTAAATATGTGAAAAAAAACTAAAGGAAATTACGAGAATGATGTCTCACCAAATTGAGGATATCAATAAAGAAATACAAATCATATATAAAAAAACAAATATAAATTAAATTATATTAAATTCTAGAGTTGGAATGTATAATAGATGAATGAAAAATGCACTGGAGGTACTCAACAGCAGATTTGAACTGGCAGAAGAAAGAATCATGAGCTTGAAGACAGGTCAATTGTGATTGTCTCCAGTCTGAGGGACAGAAAGAGAGAAGAAAGAAGAAAACTGAGCTAAGCCTCAGAGATGTGTGGGACACCATCGATCATATCATATGCGTAATGGAAATCTCAGAAGGAGAGTAGAGAGGGAAAGGGGGAGAAGAGATACTTGACACGAGGGCTAAAAACATCTTAAATTTAATGGAAACCACTGGTCTACACTCACAAGAAGTTTATCAAACTCCAAGTAAGATTAACGCAAGAGATTCATACTCAGACACATCAATAATCAAGCTGTTGAAACACAATGACAAAGAGAGAATCTTTTTTTATTAAATTTTTTTTTAACATTTATTTATTTTTGAGACAGAGAGAGACAGAGCATGAACGGGGGAGGGGCAGAGAGAGAGGGAGACACAGAATCGGAAACAGGCTCCAGGCTCTGAGCCGTCAGCACAGAGCCTGACGCGGGGCTCGAACCCACGGACCGTGAGATCATGACCTGAGCTGAAGTCGGACGCTTAACCGACCGACTGAGCCACCCAGGCGCCCCGACAAAGAGAGAATCTTAAAAGCAGCAAGATATAGATGACGATCACACACAAGGGATCCACAACAATATCATCATCTGGTTTCTCGTCAGAAACCATGGAAGCCAGGAGGCAGTGAGAAGACACATTGCAAGCACTTAAAGACAAAGACTATATGTCAAGGACCCTACATCCAGCAATTTTGTCTTTCACACAAGAAAGAGGAATTAAGACATTTCACGGTAAACAAAAACTGAACTGATTTATGGCAGTCCTACTCCACGAGAGGTACTAAAGAGAGCCCTTCAGAATGAAATAAAAGGTTATTAGATAGTAACTCAAATCGAGAAAGAAACAGCATTGATCAAGGCAACTACACAGGCAAATATAAATGTTTTTCTTCAGTATAATTTTTTGGTTACTCCATTTATATGGCAATTACACTATTTCATTCAATGGAAATGCCACAGTTTACTTATTCAATAAAGCAAAGTGATTCGAAGGTATGTGATGGGGTTATTTGTTGAGGGAAATGTAAATACTGACTTGGTTTGTGGAAACTGTGTACTGTTAGGAACTGAATTGTTCCCTTAAAATTTCCTATGTTGATGTACTAACCCCCAGTATTTCAGACTGTGTTTTTAAAGATAGGGTCTTTAAAGAGATAATTCCATTAAAATGGGATCATTAGGATGGGTTCTAATCCAATATGATCAGAGTCTTTGTAAGAGTGGATTAGGACATAGATATGTATGGAGGAAAGACCACGTGAAGACACAGGAAGAAGGTGGTCATTGGCATGACAAAGAGAGAGGCCTCCACAGCAACCAACCCTACCTTGATCTTGGACTTCCTGCCTCCAGAATTATGAGGCAATAAATTTATGTTATTTAAGCCTCCCAGTCTGTGTTACTTTGTTATGTACCTAGCAAACGAATAACTTATTGAATTCTATAGGGATAGTAAAATATCTTTTCATAGTACCATTTTAATGAGATTGTTTAATTTTTGTAATAAAAAGGTGAATAGGTGAGATTTAAATGAATGCTCATGGATGCTTTTCCTTTTTTTATTCATTTTGTGGTGTCCTAATTCATTTAAAAAGGGATAAAAAATAATATTAATGTACTTACCCAATAGTACAATATTAAAAAGAGTTTTTAGTGTAAATTGATAATTTTCCTTTTTTGCAGAAAGATTCCTATTCTACACATTGCCATTGGTTCTAATCCATTCTTTAAAGATGTGATTTTCATTGAATTTGAAAAAGTAACAAAATACAACCAACTGGGCTAACACGGTAAGAAAGAGCTGCCAAGGTTACATCAGTGCGTATGTATGTTGTGTTATTTTCCATATCAAGAAGACAGTCATGGAGTCCCCTGCATTAGGTGTTTAGTGAGTAAACATCTCTCTGGAAAAAGAGATGCTTCTTTTGGTGAAGAGCGAAACATGAAAAAGCTGATCTCCAGTTCTGATCGCTCTCCACTCTCCGGGCATACTGACTCTCCCGCCATTGGCATTTGTGCTTTTATGCCTGTGTTCATCTCTTTGCTCTATCTTGAATATCCTTCTCCCGATGGGATCCCGCTCATCTTTCAAGCGCTAATTTATCATCTTCTTTCTGGAGCACTCTGTGACCAGTCCCTAGCTGAAACTATAGAGCCCAGGGTGCCATAACACTCCAGTGATACCCTCTCATGGTCCTTATCCCACTGTTTGCAGTTGCCTCTAAGTGTCCGTTTCCCTTGTTGAATTGGGATCACACTGGGGCTGGTAGGTCTTGTTTATTTCCATGTTCCTAGCATTTAGCACAGCGCTTCAACATTGTAGTTTCCCAAACACTACTTGTTGTCAAGTCAAAAGACTTGGCTTAGGAAAACTATAGAGAAGCAGTTTAATTAACATTGTTGGTTGGTAATGTCTCAGATCCGTTATTCAGGAAAAAGATGGCTTGTGAGTCCTTTTTATTAAATTTAAATTCAAGGGGTGCCTGGGTGCCTCAGTCAGTTGAGCGTTTGACTTCGGCTCAGGTCATGATCTCATGGTTCATGGGTTCGAGCCCCACATTGGGCTCTGCGCTGACAGCTCAGAGCCTGGAGCCTGCTTCAGATTCTGTGTCTCCTTCTGTCTCTGCCCCTCCTCCACTCACACTCTCTCTGTCGCAAATATAATAAATAAACATCAGAAACATAAAAAAAAAATTAAATTCAAGTTAGTTAACACGCAGTGTAGTCTTGGCTTCAGGAGTAGAACCAGTGATCCATCACTTACATATAACACCCGGTGCTCATCTTGAAAAGTGTCCTTTTTAATTCCCACCCCCCATTTAACCCCTCCCCCCACCCAACTCCTCGCCAGCAGCCCTCGGTTTGTTCTCTGTATCTAGGAGTCTCTTATGGTTTGTCTCCCTCTGTTTTTATCTTCTTTTTCCTTCCTTTCCCTGTGTTCTCTGTTGAGATTCAAAGGGGCACGTGCACCCCCATGTTTATAGCAGCACTATCAACAACAGCCAAATGATAGAAAGAGCCTAAATGTCCATCAACAGATGAATGGATAAAGAAGATGTGGTTTATATATACAATGGAATACTACTTGGCAATGAGAAAGAATGAAATCTGGCCATTTGCAACAATGTGGATAGAGCTAGAGGGTATTATGCTAAGTGAAATAAGTCAGTCGGAGAAAGACAAATATCATATGATTTCATTCATGTGTGGAATTTGGCTTGAGTCCTTAGGAAGGAAAGTGGGAGGTTTCTGTTTCCAGTGTTATCCCGGACTATCTATGAAGGACCCACGGCTAAAATATAACCTAGGTGCTGGAAAATTACAAAATCCATGCATTTTTTTTAACGTTTATTTATTTTTGAGACAGAGAGAGAGGGAGAGAGAGCATGAACAGGGGAGGGTCAGAGAAAGAGGGAGACACAGAATCTGAAACAGGCTCCAGGCTCTGAGCTGTCAGCACAGAGCCCGACGCGGGGCTCGAACCCACGGACCGCGAGATCATGACCTGAGCTGAAGTCGGACGCTTAACCGACTGAGCCACCCAGGCGCCCCCAAAATCCATATTTTTAATAAAAAATAAGTTCAATTAAAAAAGTAAGGGATAGGACTTCTGGTTCTGGTGAAGACAGAATTAAGTACAGCTTTTCTCTCCTGCTGATTACAAACAACTAACTTCTCTAGACAAAATCTTCAGCCTAAAGACTCCAGAAAGTCTAACACGAGCGGGAAGATGGGAAAAGGGTACCAAACGTGAAGATCAACTTGTTTGGGGGTAAATTTCTTGTTTTTCCTTTTCTTTTCTTCCTTTTTCATCATTTGGCTTTAACCAGATGAGTGTTCCCAGCATAGAAGTCGGCAGCAGGTGCTGACAACAAAATCTCGGGGAGAAACCTTGTCCTTCTGACCACAGCACTGGGACAAGGTGCCCCTCTGAGCCAGAGGATGAGAGTGGGGGGGGGGGTCCCCGCTAGGTTCGTCCTCTCCTCACCCAGCCCTCAGTGTTGCCCCATCGGGAACTTCTCTGTGTGCTGTATGTCACAGGCACTGAAAGCCTGGAGAAAATCTGGCCAGAGGATGGGAAAAGGGGACTGTGGACAAAGAGTTTGTGGTTGTGTTTTTCTCATTTCTCACTGCTTTACCCTGACAGTGACCCGAGTCTGTGAGACCATGCGGGGCACAAGTGGCTAGAATTCAGAGAAAAGTCCTATCTTGCTAGACAGAAGATTGAGCAGCGGGTGTCTGGGAGCTGAAAACGGTGGGGAATCCTACAGAGGATAGAGCTGGGGACGAGAATCCTGCGAATGAATTCCTTGCATGAGTTGATACAAGTCTGGAGCTTTGCATGCACGGGACAGAAAACAAAAAAAAAGATGAATTTTAAAAATGACCACGTCTTTCATAATATACCATCACATTTCTAAATAGCTTCTGTCAAACAAGAAACCCTACTGAAATTCAATAATACTTGGAACTAAATGATATCAAAAGTCTAAATGTCATAATTATAGGATACATGGAAAGCGAGAAAAATGTATAGGTCTAAATGCTTCTGCTAGAAAAGAAGAAAGTCTGGGGCGCCTGGGTGGCTCAGTCGGTTAAACGTCCGACTTCGGCTCAGGTCACGATCTCGCTGCTTGTGGGTTCAAGCCCCATGTCGGGCTGTGTGCTGACAGCTTGGAGCGTGCAGCCTGTTTTGGATCCTGTGTCTTTCTCTCTGTCCCTCCCCGTCTTGTGCTCACTCTCTCACTCTCAAAAATAAATAAACATAAAAAAAATCTTTAAAAAGAAGAAAAGAAAGAAAATCCGAAAACTAACGTGCAGAGTATCCATCTTAAGAAAGTAGGAGAGACCAACAGGACATACAGAAGTTGAATCACTATGTTGCACACCTGGAACAGTGTGTGTCAGCCCTGCTCAGTGGAAAAAAAATTAGCAGCAGTAGCAACAACAACAACAACAGGATGAACCCATGGCAAATAGGCAATAAAGGTCAGTGTGCAAATTACTAAAATAGACAACAAACGAAAAATAGGATGGATAAAGGCAAGAATTGGTTGTTTGAAAAGTCTAATAAAATAGATACGCATCTGGTAAGCTTGGTCCAAAGTACATCCCTGGGGAAATCTGTCCTCACCGTCTCAAAAGAAATGAGGGGACATTGAGTGGTGCAGATTGTCACTGTGAGATGGCATGAGGCAAAGTGGGACTCGGGGACGAAGAGGTCTTCTGGAGTGTTCTCAGGTCCAGGCATGCCTTTGACTTTATGCTGGGGGAGGCTGCTTGGTTTTCGTAGCAGCGTGGTATGGTCTAAGTTATTTCCCCAAAGCCCCAAGCCGTGCGCGCACACTGTGTGTGTGTGTGTGTGTGTGTGTGTATCTTTTAAATATTATTTTGTTTCATAATTTCATAATTTCTCCTCTGAGAACTTCTCTGTTTGGATCTCTGGTTAATCTTCCAAGAGTTTAACCTGCAGGGAAGTGATTAGAACTAGCTCCTCTTTTTGGTGGCCATTTCGTTCTTTGAGTAAGACTATGTAAGAGCAAGGACGGGGGTGGGGGGCGTGTAATGGCGGTGGGCGCAAAGCCCAGTCCATCTAGAAGCCAGGAAACCTAACTGCGGCACCGCTAGGGAATCTGTCATAGCGGCTGAGCAGGCAGAGGGTCAGGCCTGCAAGACGACGGTTTAACAGGCAAAGCTCTATTTTTAGATTCACAGCAGCAAATTATGATGGGAAATGTTTTGAGCAGAATACCAATATGATGAAAGCCATCCTCAAGAGAGAGCCCGCTGGATAAAGCCAGAGGGATTCACTCTGTAGACAGATAATACATCAAAACCGCCTGGAGAATACGATGCCAATAAAATGAAATGGATATAAAGCGCCATCACCACTTTGAATACTGTAAAATTAACCAATATGGACCATCAGTATTCAGAGACAAAGAACTGACTGTAGGAGCTTCGCCTTCTTATTTCAAATGCTGGGCTAAACGATGTGATGTTTCTCTTTACTCCTCGCTATTCTCGGTAAGGACCGCACTGAATTAGCACAGTAATGAAGTGTTCCACACTTATGTTTATAAGTGTTTGTGTGGGAGAAGAACGTTGGTGATTTACCAAGCGCGATGTCAAAAAGAAACAGTATAGTGTAATCTCTGCCGTGGCATGATAATAACTTTCATTCAGTAGGTTCAGCCAACTGCTGATTATTTAAATAACAGAGCCCTGCCTTCCACTCAGGTTACAAGGCCCTTCCATAAACAGTTGTACTTCTTCTGTTATTCAAATACTGGGGGGCCACCGAGGTTCACCTGCAGCCATGCAAAAATAAATGGAGATGTGCATTTTCTTAATGTCTAAAAAAAAAAAAAAAAGACATTCTATGTGTGTACTCCTAACTTTGCTCTCGCCAAAGTAGTTGGCAAAATTAACAAGTTTTGGGTTAAATACGAAATGTTATTGATTGTTTATTTTCTGCCAGGTACAAAACACTTTGTGTGCATCAACCGTCTAGTCCTCGCAGCAGCTTTCTTACAGCGAGGCTGTTATGATTTCTACCTTCATATGGTCAAACTAAAGCAAAGAAAGTGTAAGTACCTTTCCTGGATAACACGGGTTATGGACTGAATTGTGCGCCCCTAAAATTCCCATGTTGAATGGGACTGTATTTGGAAACAGCACGTTAGGGAGGTAATTGAGGTTAAACCAAGTCATAAGGGTGGGGCCCTGATTCATAGGGTTGGTGTCTTTGTAAGAGGAACAGATACCAGAGACCTTTCTCTCCCGCATGCACACCCGAAAAAGGCCATGTTGGGATCCCACGAGAAGGAGGCCCTCTACAAGCCAGGAGGAAAGGCCCTCTTAAGACTTCCTCCTTTTACTGTATAAGACTCACTTTGCTTTCAAAGTCATCAGAGTCTTCTGGAAGGAAGGAGGATGATGGTAACAGACTCCTTCATAAGATCTGAATAAAGCACCTTAAAAAAAACAACAACCCACAAGGCGCTGTTTGTCCTTTTGACACTATCGACCACAAACCTGTAAGGGAAAATTAAAAATTTCTTTGCAGAGTATCTGGGTGGCTCAGTCGGTTGAGCATCTGACTTTGGGTCAGGCCGTGATCTCATGGTTCATGAGTTCGAGCCCCTGGTCGGGCTCTATGCCGACAGCTTGGGGCCTGCCTGGAGGCTGCTTTGGATTCTGTATCTCCCTCTCTCTCTGCCCCTCCCCGACTCGCGCTGTGTCTCTCTGTCTCTCTCTCTCAAAAATAAATTAACATTGAAAAATTAAGAAAAAAATTCTTTGCACTTCTTTTCAATCTTGGAATATTCCACCGAGGGAGTGTAATCAAGGTCCTGTGTTCTAAACGTCGCTTGAATTTGTTCTTTTTTCTACGTGGCCTGTCATCTATTTCATGTCTAGTTAGGTTCATTTGCTTCTACTTGTATTTCCTTTTAGGATTTGCTTTTGTGATCCTTTTTTTTTTTTTTTTTTTTCAACGTTTATTTACTTTTGGGACAGAGAGAGACAGAGCATGAACGGGGGAGGGGCAGAGAGAGAGGGAGACACAGAATCGGAAACAGGCTCCAGGCTCTGAGCCATCAGCCCAGAGCCTGACGCGGGGCTCGAACTCCCGGACCGCGAGATTGTGACCTGGCTGAAGTCGGACGCTTAACCGACTGCGCCACCCAGGCGCCCCTGCTTTTGTGATCCTTTTAAGAAAACTGTAAATCATTTAAATGAGGTGCATCTGGTCAGTGGCCCAGGGCCTGGCCCAGAGCGTGTGCTCTGACTGTGTTGTGTGTGTGTGTTAGTGTGTATGAACATGCGTTTTTGTGCTTGTGTGAGCTTCCCTCGTGTGTGTGCAAGTGTGTGTGTTCTCGAGTGTGTATGCGGGAGCGTGTGCGGACGGTGTGGAGGCGCTGGCAGGACCGTGGGGAGAGGCACACGGCAGCTTCTAATCCAGGAGCCTGGTGGACACTTGGACCCTTGCAGCGAGAGCACGTGATACCCCAAAGACCTTGTGGGGAGAGCAAGGAGGCAGGATGTACTTAGGTTACACCCCCTCACCGATGCCAAAATGATGTATAAACCACCCCGATTCAGATGGCTCTTATGGTTCGAGAGGGGAACTTCCTGAGTGACAGTTTATTTTAAAAAAAAAATTTTTTTTTAAACGTTTATTTATTTTTGAGACAGAGACAGAGCATGAACGGGGGAGGGGCAGAGAGAGAGGGAGACACAGAATCGGAAGCAGGCGCCAGGCTCTGAGCCATTAGCCCAGAGCCCGATGTGGGGCTTGAACTCACGGACCGCGAGATCGTGACCTGAGCTGAAGTCGGACGCTTAACCGACTGAGCCACCCAGGTGCCCACTGAGTGACAGTTTAGATCTGAATGAACCACATGGAAAGCTGGAAGTGACCAAGTTACCTTTAATTGGCAAATGTAAGCTTTTATTTCTACCAGGAAACAGGGAGCTTAAGAGCAGTGTAGTTAATTTCAGTCACAGGGAAACAAAGTCAATTCTATTTCTACTCATCTGAGCGTGGAGTCTATAAATTATAATCTCTCCTTGGACATGGTTTTTAAAAAGTTGGCTTAAAATTCTAAGCGCTTATCCTTCCCAAATAAAACAAACAATGACACGTATAATTAAAATGACTTCATCTTGGAGCGAAAAAGCAGAGTCCGTGATCCTGAGAGTGCCCTCCAGAGAGTTTATGAAGCTCACGTGGTTCTGTTACTCTTTGCATAGTTGAACATAAACATCTTATTTCAGCTGACTTTAAGATTCTAGTAAAAAACCCAGGCCTTTACGTTTTGAGTTTGATAATTAGAACAATATAGAGTTGGTCGGGGGAAAACTCAGTTTTAGTAAGAGACTTAGGAACTTAAAAAAAATTTTTTTTTAACGTTTACTTATTTTTGAGAGAGACAGAGAGACAGAACGTGAGCAGGGGAGGGACAGAGAGAGAGAGAGGGAGACCCAGCATTGGAAGCAGGCTCCAGGCTCCGAGCCGTCGGCACAGAGCCCGACAAGGGGCTCGAACTCACGAACCACCAGATCACGACCTGAGCCGAAGTTGGACGCTTAACCGATTGAGCCACCCAGGCGCCCCTCGGAACTTTTTTTTTTTTAAGTTAATTTATTTTGAGAGAGAGAATGTGAGTGGGGAAGGGGCAGGGAGAGAGGGAGAGGGAGAACCCCAAGCAGGCTCCACACTCAGTGCGGAGCCTGAAGTGGGGCTTGATCCCATGACTGTGAGATTACGACCTGGCCTGAGCTGAAATCGAGAGTTGGATGCTTACCTGACTGAGCCACCCAGGCGCCCTGAGACTTAGGATCTTTTTGTTGGGTAAAGGACGTCCAGATGGGCCATTTTGATGGATCTCTGGGCCCTTGTCCGGCACATTAATTCACTAGTGCTAAAGGTAAGTTTGTGTTGCCGGAAAGACTAAAACTTATACGAGCCACTGACTACATTCTTGCCGGGGCAACCGAGACTTAACGCTAATTGAGGCAAATCCTGGCCGATGATCTCATCCTACTTACCGGCGCTTCCAAAACCAAAACCTCAGGTAGAGCCGCTTCGGCCACAGGCGACCAGCTGGCTGTTAGGTCCTCTAAGGACGCAGTGGTCCCGCAGCTCTCGTGACCTGCAAGCTCACTGGACTGGCTCTGCTGCTGACCCTGCTGGCCGTGTCCTCCTTCTGAGTCCCCCTGGCCTCCCAGTCCTCTCTCTGGGCTCCGAGGTCCTCTGTCTACGTTCTCTCCTTGGATGATCTCGTTCGCTCATGTGACTTTACGAGCTGCTGACTCTCTAACCTCCAGCCCAAACCTCATGCCTGATGCTCCAGACTCCTGCATTCACCTGCCCACTGGGCATCTCCCCTTCGGGTGTCTCATCCAATGCCCCTAACTGAACACGTGCCACCTGTATCACCTTTTCCTCCAAACCTGCCTCTCAGCCCAGATTCCCAGTTCCAGTCAATGGCGCTGCTGACATCCAATCGCTTGATGCATATGGTCGGTTCCGCCTCTGAAATGCACCTTGGATCTCGGCTTCCTTCTCTTCCCGTTGCTAGCACCATCGCCACCACCTTGGCCCACGCCACCCTCATCTCTGGAAGCGGCTCCTGCCTTCAGCTCGTCTTCTCCTGACGCTAGGGTGACCTTGGAACAAAGCAGATCTGATGCTATCTGTCTGGCTTAGAGCCTTTTGGTGATATCCCGTTGCCTCGAAAACAAGGTCCAAAGTTCTCACGCGGTGTCTCCGGGTCTCTGCTCCCCTGCCTGACTTGTATATTTCCCTTAGGGGCCATGTAGCCCCCTCCAGCAGGCCTTTCCTGAGTTAGGTCTCTGTCACACCTGCCCATCACACCCCACCGTCCCCTGTGAGACTTCTTGCTGACAGAACATAAATGTCACGACGAGCAGGGACTGTGCCTCGCTTCTGTTTCCGGAGCTGGGCACAATGTGGGATACGATAGCTGCTCAATAAAGACCTGGCGGACTAAAGAAATAAGAGGGAATCACAAAGCGTCACCAATATTTCTTACACGAGCACTCTTACAATGACGCGAATCCACTTGGAGAGAGAATGCCCTCAACTGGGAAGAAAACGTAATGGATGGTTGAGGCTAAGACAAACAGCCCAGGGAGAGCCCCAGCTTAAAGACCGTGGGGCTGGCTGGCTGGGGAGGCTCCTGGACTAAGATGCCCTTGGCTGTCTGTGGCCCAAAGAAGAGGCAGGAGCACACTTCAGGTTAGTGGGACCCACCATGTGTCTCGAAGCCTCCGCGTGTCACTGGCACACAAGCTGTGGACTAAGGTGATCCCATTTAGAACGGACACTTCTGGAAGTTTGGCATCCTGTGGATGCTCCTGGCCTCAGGTCACTTAGGTCTCGAGACCACTCTTTGCCACCGATGTGCATCTGGCCAGCTGTCCGGGCACGTGAAAGTGAATGGAAGGGTGTCCGTGAGGGCAGCGCAGTGACTCAGGGGAGACCGTCGGCTGACGTGCATTTGACTGGGCAAGTACTCAACAAGGCCATCGACACCTATTGACACAATCTTCAGCAGGGCGCCTGGGTGGCTCCGTCAGTTAAGCATCTGACTCTTGGTTTCCGCTCAAGTCACGATCTCACGGTTTCGTGAGTTCAAGCCCCGCATTGGGTTCTCTACTGAGCCTGGAGCCTGCTTGGGATTCTCTCTCTCCCTCTCTCTCTGCCCCTCCCCTGCTCGCACTGTCTCTCTCCAAATAAGTAAATAAACTTAAAAAAAAAAAAACCCGACGCAATCTTTAGTTCCCAAGCTGAGATTTGTCTCTGCCTCTAAGACACGTGTGTGCAACGCTGTCCTTTTTAGTGACGGGATGGCTCACGTGTGGGAAGGGGAGGAGAACAAAATCCCTCCTCCCGACTTTCCTTCGGGCTTGTGACTCTGACATCGCAGAAGCCGGGGGGATACTGGAAAAGTACCTGAAAATTAACTAGAGCTTAGGCCTGGCCTAGAGCTTAGGCCTGGTTCACTTTTGTTGCCTTGTCATCACTGTCTGTGTCCTCACCGTGTCGTATTAACTTTGTGCCTGCAGGGCCACGCTTACTCAGTCTGTGGAGGGCTCTACCTCCCACGTACGTCCTCAGAGGACCCGTTTGTACCCTGCCTTGTTCTGGTCTGTTAGAAGAAATGCCTGGGGAGAGGAGAAGAGCCTATAACCTCACTTAAACGGGGATTGGAACCAAACACGCAAGTCATGCAGAAAGATGTGTGGCTCGTATGGAGTGTTTGAAAGTGAAGAGAGTGAATCCTAAGGGTTCTCCTAACAAAAGAAAGATCCCCCACCCTTTTCCCTTTCTTCTTCTCGTTCTCCTTCTCCTTCCGTCCCTGTGAGAGGACGGACGTTAACGGAACGCACCGCGGTAAGCGCCCCACGATACGCGAACGTCCCCTCAAACTCACGTCCCACGATACGCGAACGTCCCCTCAAACTGACACAGTCCCGCATGTCAGTCACATCTCAGTAAAACTGGAAAAACAAGGAAACGCCCCGAGCCTGTTTGAAACTCTTCCTAAAGTTGACAGCTTGCCTGCACAACAGTAACCAAACCCCCCGCCCTTCCTCTTGTCTGCATATTTCCGGAAAGATTCCGAAGTGTCCTTCCCCCAGGGGAGAACCGATGGACGGAAGAAGGGGCAGGCGTGAGAACCTGCCACTGCTAGAAAACAGGTAATTTTTCTTTTGAAAAACGGACTTTAATGGGGTTTTAACCAAAAGCAATGGGCTTTTATTTATTTTTTTATGTTTTATTATTTTTTAACAAAGTAATCTCTGTGCCCTGACGCGGGGCTCGAACCCATGGCACCGAGATCAAGAGTCGCAGGTTCCGCCGACTGAGCCAGCCAGGTGCCCCAGCAGTGGACTTCTGAAAGCAAACGAGATCTTTATAGACCGATTCACGAACCCAGCGCCAGGAAGGCAATATGATGGAGGCAAATGTGTTTATAAAAGCAAAGACATCTTCTTAGGAGGCTGTTTAGTAAATGTGGTCTGAAGTTGAAAGTTTGGGCAAATTCCAGAAAAGCATAGTTTGCATCCTGGGGGTTCATAGAGGTTTGGACGCTGGGGACATTGAATCCATTGAACCACGTGCCACAAGTAAGCTTTTGTCCGAAGATTCTGGGGCATCGCTGCCTAGGCTGCCCTGGGATTGAGCCAATGTGGATTGCCGTCCCTCCTCTGGCCGCAGCTTCCAGGCTTGAAAACGTTATGTGCGAGGCACTTAGGGGTCTTTTCTAGAGGTCCTTCATACATCTGATCCTTTTTTACTGTGACAAATGCCTCAAGATGTCCGGGAATCTAGCAATGGCTGCAGCCTTCCGTGTGATCTGTTGGAATGTCTTCATTCTTCAATAACCATGAATGGTTAATGAGATCGCGGCAAATTCTACTTACGGCTCTGCGTCTTTTCTTCAAATTTGGAATCTCTCCTGACCTGTCAAAAATTTACTTGGGTGTGGAGAGGGTGAGGCGAGTCTTCCGAATGAGCACAGCCTTGTAAACACATGTGTAATACCTTTAGCAGTGAGAGCCTGCTTTAGTCCAAGTCTGGTCTTGAAGTACTGATTTCAAGTAAATATACCACCTAATCTCTACGTTCCTCATTCCAGTCCATTTAGGGGTGAAAAATGTAGCCCAGGAGGGACCGATGTGTCAGATACGGGGTTTGGATGTTTAATGAGAATCAAATATCCCCAAGGAACAAATGAGAGCTTGGTTTGGCAAAATAAATTCTCACCTCTTGAAAAAAATCTTTTTTAATGTTTATTTATTTTTGAGAGAGACAGAGACAGAGCATGAGGGGGGGAGGGGTAGAGAGGGAGACACAGAATCCGAAGCAGGCTCCAGGCTCCGAGCTGTCAGTGCAGAGCCCGACGCGGGGCTCGAACCCACGAACTGTGAGCACATGACCTGAGCCGAAGTCGGACGCTTAACCGACTGAGCCCCCCAGGCGCCCCAAGATAAATCCTCGTCTTGATTCATCCTTTTGCTCACAGATCGCCAGCCGGTGTCCAAATTCTGGCCTGTTAGTTTCCAGGGGGAGTGACAGGAATACCCCCTCGTCAGTTTGTATTCACACGTGCGGGCTGGTTTTCTCCCCGGCCGATACCATATTCTTACAGCTTCATCATTTACTCGGCCCTGCCTTTTAAGGCAAGGAGGCACCGAAGAAAAAGACACAGTGTTCCTCCCTGGGCTAATCTCTGCCATCTCGTTTTACTGTCCCTCCCGGAGGGAGGCCAGTATGTTCCAGCCTGCGTGCCGGGGATGTTCAGCAGCGTTCCTGAGACGAGGAACAGCGGGTACTGGGATTCTGGGTCACGGCATGTTGGCAATCCACTTAGACTAGTCATAACAGCGGGGGCCTGCACAGGAGTGGCCTGGGTTGTGTGCGTGGATCGGATGAAGGGGAGGGACAGAATCCGTCATCTGTGCCGGTGGGAGGGAGACGAGCCATCTCTTGGGTGGAATAATTCTTGAGTATCTAGCACCGTGCAGAGTACGTAACACATGCCCAGTCAATGACACCATTTATGAAGCACAGAATATCATAAGTATCTTTGTTGTAGCCTTAGGGGAGCTGGAGTGGTTCCTGCATTTCAGCTCATTTCTTCGGATGCTGTGAGCCTTTGGGTCTTTCTGAAAGTGTGCTATTACATGTGAAGAACTGGGGGCGCCTGGGTGGCTCAGTCGGTCAAGCGTCTGACTTCGGCTCAGGTCCTGATCTCGCGGTTTGTGGGTTCGAACCCCACATCGGGCTCTGTGCTGACCGCTCGGAGCCTGGAGCCCGCTTCGGATTCTGGGTCTCCCTCTCTCTCTGCCTTCCTCTGCTCATGCTCTCTGTCTCTCTCTTAAAAATACATAATAAACATTTAAAAAATTTAAAAAAATGTAACGACCTGGCTGAGGGGTCTGTGTGTGGGGGGGAGCAGGGGAGCAATACTTCGTGACTCTTTCAGAAAGAGCTTTGTTCTGAGTTAAAGTATTAACCATATCTTTTATCTTCTGTGTTCCTGTGTTTTGACATCCGGGGACTTGCTGGCCCTGGAGGGACTCCCCTTCCCCAGGTTAGCCGATCCCCTCAGATAGACGGTAGACTGCCCGACTATGGGTGCGATTTTCAAACACAAGCCAACCGACCTGGAGCCCACACCCCAGCCACGCTGGGGCTCTCACATTCACCTGCCCTCATCACCCTGGGGACAGCTCCTATGCCCAGTGTCCATGGAAGTCATTCCAGTTACCCTGTCTTGCTCCTTCTTTCCCACAGCAACTACAATAAAAGTTGTAGCCGTAGTCACCTCCAGCCCCCCCAGCTCCTGCCCAACCCTGGTGCTTGTCCTGTGCTCCGGTCCGAGGTGCTATGCCCCGTCCTCTTGAGATCTGTGAGTAACAAACTGTCTTTGCAGTGACAGCTGTCTCCCGACCTGTTGGCCTTCCTGAACCTCAAATTTTCTACTGGGGCACTGTGTTTTAAAACAGTTAACGTGGGGGCGCCTGGGTGGCTCAGTCAGTTAAGCGTACGACTTTGGCTCAGGTCGTGAGTTCAAGCCCCGCGCCGGGCTCTGTGCTGACAGCTCGGAGCCTGGACCCTGCTTCAGATTCTGTGTCTCCCTCTCTCTCTGCCCCTCCCCCTTCATGCTCTGGCTCTCTCTCTCTCTCTCTCACTCAAAAATAAACATTAAAAAAATAATAAAACAGTTAATACTGGGGCACCTGGGTGGCTCAGTCGGTTAAGTGTCCAACTTTTGATTTTGGCTCGGATCACGATCTCACGGTTCGTGAGTTCAAGCCCCGCGTGGGGCTCTGCACTGAAAAGCACGGGGCCTGCTTGGGAGCCTGTCTCTATTTCTGCCCGTCTCCTGCCCCTCGAAATAAATAAAAATAAACTTGAACGAAGCAAAAACAGTTACCGCCTGGTCGACAGAGAGAGCGGCGTCCGTGGCTTGGTTTACATGAACGTAGTGGGAGGAGGTGAAGTGTACCTCCTGCAGAGGGTGTTTCCTGAACCTCACGTGGAGACCCGCAGTGTGGGACAGTACCCTATGTTGGATGTCACGTGTGTAGGTGACATGTGACTGTCACATGTCGCATGTAGCCTGTGACTGTCGCGAGGCTGCCGGGAGGTCCTTCTGGCCCGGATTAGCCAAGGATGGGCTGGGCGGCTGCTGCCACAGACCCTCCTCAGGTGCTCCTGGGGGGATGTCAGGCCGAAATGGAGCCTGGAGGTGTGGTATCTTCTAACACATCCCCTGCCTTTCTCAAACCTTCCCACAAGAATTAAAGTGCCCCCCCGCGGGGCTAAGACTTGGGGTTGAAGGCCAGGAAGGGGCTTCGCCTGTGCGGGTGGCGGCTGGAAATGCCGAGGCCTGGCAGCTCTGTCTGCCCGGAGCAGGCCCTCCTCGCCGAGACCTCCCTGAGCGGCTGGCTGCTGGGTGAGCCCTTGGAGCGCTCCTCGGGGGAGCAGGGGGGAGGCCACCCGCCTCGGAGGCCCGGCCTCTCCTCTGGGAGACGCTGGTGGAGCACACCGTGGCCATCGATACTGGAGTTGCTAACCCTGCCAACTGGTCCATGGTCTCTGGGCAGGGCCTTCTTGCTAATATTTAGATTGGGGCACAAAATCGGGGATCGTTCCTCTTCCTTTCTGGATAATTTCACTTCAGTCTTTCAGCGTTTTCCCCTAACCAGATTGTCAATAGGTCACTTTTCAAATGACTTCTCTTGGAGCAGAGGGTCCTGATTTCACTGGGCTGCTTCCCAGGCCACGGATGCCACGGGACCTTTCTCGGTCCAACAAAATGATGAAAATCAACCTTCTTCCCTATTTCCTGTTATTTCCCGGGGTTGATCCTTCTTTCCGTCTTTCTTTTTAAACAATTTTTAATGTTTCTTTGTTTTTGAGAGAGAGAGAGGCAGAGTGTGAGTGGGGGAAGGACAGAGAGCGAGGGAGACACAGAATCCGAAACAGGCTCCAGGCTCTGAGCTGTCAGCACAGAGCCCGACGCGGGGCTTGAACTCATGAACCTCGAGATCATAACCTGAGCTGAAGCCGGATGCTTAACTGACTGAGCCACCCAGGCGCCCAAGAGTTGGTCATTCCTAGAGTCACATCATACTGGATTCATTACCTTGGGTTCTTAAAGTTTAATTTTGTTAAAACTGGTCACTTATGAAAGGAAGTTTGTACATCACTCCTTTTCCTTCCCTTGACTTACATTTCGTTTTTGCATGTTATCCATGACCTGTTATGGAAGAAATATGAGAAGTTTGATGCAGGGAATCTTAACATTGAGATTTCTAAGAGGAAGATGTGATGCCTTTTCCCCCTCTGGCAGTCACCTCCAATTTCCACTCATTGTTTATACTGTTTAACAGACTCAGAATTCATTGCAATTACATACTTCTCAATAGACATTACTACTGAGACATTGAAGGAGACGTAAAGAGGAATTTTTTTTTTTTTTTTTGGAAGTTGCAAAAGCCCTCCACGGCAATCCCATGGCAAAATCAGTTGGAGATTAGGATTTTTGTAGTGGGAGGTGGTGGGCATGACAGGAAACTGTTGTCACAGGCTATCTGCGACAGCCATAGAGATGTGGCCGTAAATTCCTGATTGCCTTTGGTTGACCAGCTGTCTCTTGCTGACGTTTCTGAAGGGACTGTTTCCAAATGAACCGGCCTGGGTTCCGGTTTAGCCACATTTATTTCCTATATGTTTATTCTACGTCACTATAGGTGACAGCGTGGCATGAACCTGATTCACTGAGTGTTCTCTCTATGTGGTAGGGACCTGCCCCTACCAAGAGCTTCATGAATAAGAAGTCATTTGAGGAGTTTTCAGGAAACAGAAAGACCCTGATCTGTGTGGGGGAAAGAGCTGTGGTGTCACAGCGTGTTGGGGTACAGTGAGGGTAGACACGGGGAGAGCAGGCCTTCCTCATAGTCTGGGTGGGAGTCAGTGGCAGGTGGATCGCAAAGGTCACAAGAGGGAGAGACTGGATGGGCTCAAGAGATAGTCAGGACCAGAAATGGGCCAAGCTTGATACTGGATCAGAGACAGTGTTGGAGAAGAAGCATCTGGATCTCTTCTAGGTTTCTGGATTGAGCACCTGAATATTGTTCCTATGCACCGACCTGTGGACTCCAGGGAGAGGACTGGAGTTGGGGGTGTTTATGAGTTTAGTTTGGATATGTTGAGTTGTGGTGTTTTTGACATCCAACCTCTAAGAGGAGATTCCCAATAGGCTGTTGAATAGAACATTCTGGAACGCCAAGGGCAGGCCTGGGTTAGAGGTAAATTTGGGAGTCACTGGCATGTGGCAACTGAAGTGGGTGAGATGAGAATTGGGGCTGGAATAGAGTGAGAGGACAGAGCACTTAGCTTGGGCCGTGAGAAGCTCTGACATTCCATGCTGGTTATGGGACTACGACCTTGGAGGAGATCTTGGGAAAAACAGGGGAAAGAAAAGCCAGGAGAGTTACGTGTCAGAGGAGCCCAGGGAAGACAGGAGTCCCAGAAGGAAAGAGCGGTCAACATCAAAACCTGCTGGCGGGACAAACAAAATGAAGACCTGAACCAGCTAACTGGGTTGGGAGACTGAGGTCCCTGGAGAGTCGGGTAAGCGATGCTCCAGTGGGGAGGTGGGGTTAGACACCACGGGAGTGGCCGAAGTGTGAACAGGCAAGGGGAAGAGGGAGGGAGGAGACATAAGCAAGTCTCAAGAAGACTCTGCCTGCAGAGGGAAGGAGAGAGAAAGAGCAGTGGGGAGTTGTGGAAGCAGGAAGGTTTTGTTTTAACAAGAGAGACGTCCTCGGGCAACTTTCGCCACAGCTCGGAACCCAAGACTCCACCTCGTGGGATTTGTAAAAAAATGTAATTTATTTATTTTGAGAGACAGAGTGAAAGAGTGAGTGGAGGAGGGGCAGAGAGCGAGGGGGAAAGAGAATCCCAAGCAGGCTCCAGGCTGGCAGCCCGGAGCCTGACTCAGGGCTTGATCCCGCTGGCGGTGAGATCATGACCTGAGCTGAGATCCAGAGCCGGGCACTTAACCGACTGAGCCACCCAGGCGCCTCCCCTCTGCCGTGGGATTTTTACGAGCATCAGAGATTGTGGATGTCAAGCATCCGGCCCGGTGCCTGGGGTAGCTCCTCTTCCGTCTTTTCGGTTCTGCGTTCACTGGTCCGGGGTGAAGGCAAGCTGTGTCCTAGGCACCAGGAAGGTGCCGGGGTGTGGGACATGAGCGCGAGCCTGGCGTCCCCTCTCTGCGCGCTCAGCAGAGGGAAGCAGCTGAAAGCTCTTCTACGGGACTGGCTGTCTTCTCCCTCCCCGATTTAACATTTCTCTGCTGGACTGACAGATGGGAAAAAGCGTTGGAATCTCCTGATAACTTCCTGGCACGCTTTCTGTTGAGGTTCGAACACCGATTCCCTGCCTTGCGTCCCCGGACGCAGCAGGTGCAGAACGAGGGGCTGGCCGCCATCGGAGCCCTGACCTCGTCCTTGGGCGGGTCGTGCGGCCGCCCTGGCCCGCGGGCAAGGCTGGCGCACACCTCCTTCCTGCTTACGTCAGGGTCTTCTCATCTTCTCAACCACTGGAGGATAAGTTTGCCTGTTCCACTGACGGACGAACTTATCCGATGAAGTGACTTGCCGGAGAGAAAGGCAGAGGATTCCCGGACGAGGCTGGAGGAGGTGGGTGTGTGTGTGGGTTGCCTCCCCAGCGTCTTCCTCATCCTCCCCGTCAGGCCGCATGGACGTCCCTGGGGCCACCTGCGACCCAGCTCGGTCACTGGGATTCTCAGAACTTTAGGGAGCTGCAGGAAAGGACCACAGCTCTTCCCCATTGAGCCTGAACTTGAGACCAGCTCTTCCGCATTGAGCCTGAACTTGAGAGGGTGGGAGTTAGAGGCAGCACAGGGCAAAGTGGAGCCAAGGGACAGAAGGCGGCGACGTCCCACAATGGTGTTGGAACCTGTGGGTCAAGCTGTATCTTAGCCCTTCTGGTCTTTGAACACATTGCCTTTGTAATGCAGGGTGTGTGTGTGTGTGTGTGAGAGAGAGAGAGAGAGAGAGAGAAGGAAAGAGAAGGACACAGGTTGGATGGACAGGAAGAATGATGTGAGAATCCTTTGTGAGGTGACAGGTCTTACCTATACAATGAACTTCAACTACCTTCAGTTGATTCCTGGCCGTTCAAGGTGTTGGGTGCAGGGCGTTGCCTTAGTGATGGGCGGGGTGCTCCTGTCGGCAATGGCTCCCCGGTGCTTTCTCCCTTGGAGATCATGACCGAGAGCTGGGTGCTGAGGCTCCAGACCAGGAGAGGGAGCTGGGAAGGAGCCAGCGGGTCGGCACGGTGCCGGGGGCGGGAGTCTGGACGCATGACCTGCCTCGTGCTTGCGTTACTGTCACCGCCACCTTCCACCCTGGTTTCCGTAGTTGTTGACATCCCCCCCGCACGGACTCAGGTGTGGGCCTGTCCCGTGCACGCAGGCCCCGAGGATTGCACAGGATCTCGGGTCACACCACGGCCTTTGTCACCCGGTTTCTCTCAGCATCCCCACGCCGCCCCGTGGACTTGGGGATTTTGCTGGCGAGAACTGTCAAGCTGGCTGGCGTAGCTGGTGGGGCAGGGCGGGCACGGCAGTCACGTGATATCAGGGGACCGCCCCTGGACCAGTTGGAAAATGGGGCAAGGGAGAACAGGTGCGCCTGGGAGGCTCCATCTGTGCACTGCTGCGACCCCACAAACCTTAGGGGTGGGCCTGGGGAAGCTCTCCCAACATGTGGTTGGGTGGTCCTGGGATGGGTGAGGGTCTGCTCCGCTTCTCCATTAGCAGTGGGAGAGCCAGTTAGAGCTTGACGTGGGGACAACAGGGCCTCCTTCCCTCCTCCTCTTCTCTCTTCTTTGGAGGGACCCCATCCACTGGACCAGCTCTCTGTTGGGGTGACCTTCATAAACCGGAGGGCCTCCCCTAACTTTCCGGACTAGTTGAAAATCACACTCCTTTCGTTTTTCCACCGTGTTCCCGGCAAAACGACACACGAAGTGGTGATTTCTCATAACTGACCTGTCCAGGCCATTGCCTGGTTTGGACGAGCCCCTGCCACGTGAATTGCACTTCCGGGGGGGAACACTTGAAATCCGTGTCTTACGACGGTGTCTTTCCCGTGACTGTTTTGCAAGCTGATGAAGTGATGAGCGGGGGTGGGAACTCAGGGCTGTTGGCTCCCCACGTTCATGACCCCATCCTGGACCGCACTCAGGTTTTGAGATTCATTTTGTAACTTGGGCGTTTTCTGGTAAAATGAGGCTCCTGTGCCTGGAAATATTTATGGATTGTTTTATTGCACATAAAACAGAATTGCTTTGCACGTGGTGGGGGGGGGGTGCAGGGGACATAGCTGTCTGCAGGAAGGGCCCAATTAACTGATTCCATTGCTGCCGTGGCATGACTGAGACATTCATTTTACAGACTAAGTGGAAAATAAAGAGTGAGCTCGGTGCATTGCAAGCATATGGGAGGAATGCACAGCGAATTAAACGGAGAGACGGAAGCACTTGGTCCCTGAAGACAAGCATGACATTGCAATTTTGTTTGGATGAGAAAACTGAGACCTCGTGGATTTGCCCTCACATGGGTGAGTGTCTCTGGCAACTTCTGCGCAGCCATTTTAAATCGGTCCCAAAATATCTGCAGTGCAGAACGTTTTAGAAGAGCTTTTCATTTGCTACAATGTTGCAGCAAGCAGGCAGCAGGGATGTTTGTGTGCAACTTTCTGATGGTTTAAAAAGCCCTGAAGAAGTGGGTGATGGCGATAGATTTTTTTTTTGGGCTTGTCTGCAGAATGGTTGGAAAGAGAACATACCCAAATCCCCGCACCCCATTCCCAAGGGCATAACCAGGCAATGTGAACACCAGAAGCAGGACTGACCTATGGGAGGGAAAGGGATACTGAGGCCAAAAAAATTCTCTGTGGCTTGGAATCCTGGCTCATCAGGGCTGGAAGGGACTTCAGAGACCATCCCCACTCCTCCTGCTACAGATGGGGAAACAGAGGCAGCAACCCCTTGCCGAGGGCTGTCCAGCGAGCTAGTGGCGGAGCTTGGGGCCAGCCTGGACCCTCCAATTCTCAGGCTGGTCCTCTTTCCATTGTTTACCCTCCCCCAAACATTAAGTCTCTGTCTAGAAAAGTTTGCTGCCACACTTAAAACAGAAAACTCTTTGTTCTCACTCCCCAAATGAGTAATGTGTTTTCAGCGTTTACATTAGCTGGAAACTGAGTTGGGAATTCTCCTAACTCATTTTTTCAAGTGAGATGCATTTTAATAAAATTTCCTGGCCTTAAATGCTTTGCCGCTTTGTCAAGGCTCGAGTTGGTTGGAACTCACTTCATGGAAGTTCTCGGAACCCCTGGTGGAGCCCAGGGGAAGAGTTACAGGCTGTCCCTGGTTTTGTTTTTGTCCGGGCACTCCTAGAAACTGCAGCTCGATCGGAGCGCTCTGTTCCTCAAGAAAAATGTGTAACTGTGAGGTTGCATTCCTGATCACGAACTCAGCACCAAATAAATCATAGATGTGAACTGAAAAGTTATGACCAAGAGAGGGGCGAGAACCCTCCAAGAGTTGAGTCCTTGCTCTCCGATGCCCTCGCTGGCAACAAAGCCCTCGTTCTAAGTGGGGTAGGGGACGGCGGCCACCCCCTCACACACGGGGCAGATCTTTGGTGACAAGTGCTGGAGAGGCTGTAAGCTGTCCTTGGGGGTGTACAGGTAGGTCTGAGTTATGGCCGAGAGCATGAGAATGGAAAAGCATGAGAAAGAGAAAGAAACGGGAGGCAAGGAAGCAAATTGCTGACATGGCGATGCCTCCTCCGGCTCGTGGCTTCGGGACCCGATCTTGCAGGCTTCTGGCTTCTCCTGGTCCTCCCCGACAGGCAGTGATTGAGAGCCTTTTGTGAAGTTGCCGAAGCATTTTCATTTCCGGAAATACGGCCTTGTGTAGAGCACTTGAAAAATTGTCACCTTCCAGAATATTGAAAATGCTGGGTACATGACAAAAATGTAGGTGCCAGAGCAAACCGAAGCTGGAGAGAGAGGGAAATCCTGAGAACCAGAGAGGAAATGGGAACAGGGGGCCAGGTTGCTGCAGGGAGATCGTGCTGACCCTGTGGCCCCGGGACAGGCACTGACCCCACGCCTCAAGAGACTGCTCTGTGTCCACTTGGACACGTGACTCTCCCCAGGGGGCTCTGTGGAGCGTCACCTGTAGAGCCTCACCATCCAGGTAGCCTTTCCCAAGCGCGTCTCCTGGGGGCACGCACCTGCAGTCTCTGTTCTCCCTTTCTTCTGTGATTGGTTCCATTGCACTTGACCCAGAATGGCTACACTTCACTAGCATCAATGCCCCAGACGCAAGAACCCCCGCGAGGCCCCAGACCGTACGAAACATCAGTACTGCGGACACCCTATTAATGGGCGCAGGCGGGCTTCTAAGCAGTCCCTGTCTGCCATGCACTGTCCTGAGTGGGCAGCCGCGTCCTGGCCCAGGCCACCACGTGCGGAAGTCACGTGTGTCGTCGCCTCGGCTGGAAGCTGGCTGCCCAACCCACCCGACGCTGAGTTCCCTGTAGACACCTCGCTCCTCCCATTCCCTACTGTGGCTGTGGAATGCCCTGTTCCCACGAGGACCGAACAAAGACTCCTGGCCGGTGGTGCGTCCACACAGCCAGCACACGCAAGGCTCCAAGAAATATTTGGGATGGGGAGGAAGACAAGCTGGCTTGGCCGGCACCGGGTACTGGCCCCAGGAGCCCCACACCTTGTCTTTATTAACCCACTAATCCTGGTGAGCCCCGTCTTTCACAGGTGCCTCCCTCTGTGGGTCACCTGCCCACATTTAGCAGATTATCATAATTATCATAACGTCTTTGAGAGAAGGTCTCAGAACTAAGATAGTGTTTTACAGTTTCTTCAACATATTTTCAGACTTATGGGGGCAACAATTTTTATTACCTTTTAATTGAATGCCCTGTTCAGCATTTACCTATTCAAATTTCCTTGGCAGGGGTGTTTTAAAACTTCTATTTTTTTTTTTTTTAAATTTTTTTTTTTCAACGTTTTTTATTTATTTTTGGGACAGAGAGAGACAGACCATGAACGGGGGAGGGACAGAGAGAGAGGGAGACACAGAATCGGAAACAGGCTCCAGGCTCCGAGCCATCAGCCCAGAGCCTGACGCGGGGCTCGAACTCACGGACCGCGAGATCGTGACCTGGCTGAAGTCGGACGCTTAACCGACTGCGCCACCCAGGCGCCCCAAAACTTCTATTTTTCTAACAATCTTTTGAAAATATCGGGCTAAAAGAGATGCCTCCAGGTATAAGAATCACGTAATTCATAGCTATTTGATACGTTTTGATAAAGTCCCTCTTTTGTATACAATTCCTTGAAACTGCACCTGTGATTAGCTTTAATACCGGCTATAATAACTAATAACATATTTTTTAGTAAGTCAGCTGGTTTCTAACGATTTGCTTTCAACAAAACAGAAACAGGACCTCACTCATTTATCATCTTATGGATCATTTAAAATGATTTTTGATGATTAGTCAATATCCAATTTTTAAAACCAAGTGATCTCAAAGAAGACAAACGAACTGAGTGATTTGCTATGTTGATACTCATTCTAGTCCCTCTTATGTATTTATAGGAATGATGTTTATCAGCACTTGTAGCTATGCTAACAAAAAATTTGGGTGGAGGTCTTTCTGGTCTCTCGGACTACCAAGAAGTAATACTAATCTGTGGTCACATGTCAGAAGTTAAAACTCCACTCACATCCCCAAGAGACGTCTATCTATTCACATTTTGTTATTTGTACTTAATAATTGCTTACCAAAAATTATTTATCTGTAGTTTGATCACTTGCGTTCTATTTACGTTGTAATGACAGCTATCTAGAAGGACGTAATTTGACTCTTGCACTCTTGGTCAGAGGAATTATTTTTTTCTCAATTTAAACTTATGTAGAGATTTTTATTGCAAAGAAATCTGATTTCATGATCAGAAGATTTCGAAGTGTAAAAATGTAGGACATTAAGGTACACGTGTGTGGGGGTGAAATGAAAATCAAAATGCAAGGGGAAAAAGGACAGTAAAATTTCAGACGTGTAAAGAAAAGCTTGTTTTATGTTTTTTAAATGGTTGGGGATGAGTTACTGGATCGCTAGATATTAATATTCTATGGGATTTATTTATTTATTGGACATTTATTCATTATTGAGAGACAGAGAGAGAGATAGAGCATGAGCAGGGGAGGGGCTGAGAGACGGGGAGACACAGAATCCGAAGCAGGCTCCAGGCTCCGAGCCGTCAGCCCAGAGCCCGATGCGGGGCTCGAACCCACGAACCATACGATCATGACCTGAGCTGAAGTCGGACGCCCAACTGACGGAGCCACCCAGGCGCCCCTCTATGGGATATATTGAAATGAATTATATAATCATGTCATAGTTAATGTCGATATTTACAATATGCCAAAAATCTTCTTGCAATTATTTAAACTTATAATGAAAGTATCAGATGTCATATTGAAATTATATGAGAAGCCAGTAGTTTGCCAATATTTTTAAGGAGTGTACGAATAAAAAAGTTAGTGAGTCCCTCTTAGATCACTGACCTTGAGCACTCGATTAATCCTCTGGTAAAAAGACCAAAATGGTCTACTTAATTTTTAAGAAATCCAACTACATCCTGTTCATAAAAGGCATTCCTAGAGCAGAAGAACACGGAAAGGTCGGAGAACAATTACAGAAAGAGATCGATCAGGCACATAGTAACCAAAGAACACTTGTGTAGGTACGTTAATATCAAACAAATGGATTAAGGCAAAAGATACTGCACGACATGAGAGGGTTACTTCATAATGTTAGAAGGTCCTACTCATCAGATGATATAAAAGTGCTAAATTTATGTCTAATAACATAGATTTTAAGCATAACAAAAAGAAAGGGACACATTCACCACTGTGTTTTTTTTTAATTAGTTTTTTTTTTTTTGAGAGAGAGAGAGAGAGGGAGCATGAGCAGGCAAGGGGCAAAGACAGAGGAAGAGAGAGCATCTCAAGCAGGCTCTGCGCTGACAGTGCAGAGTCCCATGCGGGCTCCAGCTCACAAACACTGAGACCATAACATGAGCCGAGACCAAGAGTCGGATGCCCACCGAACTGAGCCACCCAAGCGCCCCGGGGCACAGTCACCATTGTAATGAAGACTCTGTCAACAGTAGATCTTGATAAACAGACAAGAGATCAGTAAGAATACAGGTAGACAAAGGACACAGTCACCAAGCTTCACCTCATGAACATATGTCAAATACTGCACCCAGTGGCTGGGATTGTGTTCTTCTTAAGCACATTCGCAACAATCATTAAAAGGACCGTGTACAAAAGCAACAAACAAGACTTGATAGATTTTAAAGAAACTGTCATGCAGTTCCCATAAAGAAGTTAAGTTAGAGGTCAATAACAAGGCTAATAAAACACCATGCTTTTGGAAATAAAGTCCCATCTAAATAATTTATCAGTTAATAATCCAAGATCATAGAAATGAGATAACTCTTGGAATTCAACATTAATTAAAAAAAAACTACATATAAAAACTTGTGGGATGAACCTAAAGGGATTCTTAGAAAACCAACCCTAAATTATATTAGAAAGCACACAAAGGAGACAGAAAATGAACGAGCGAAGAACCACTGGCAGATATTAAGGGGGAAAAGTAACAAATAATCCAAATAAAAAGAGGTAAAGAGAGAATCAAGACGACAGCGGGAAGTAATGAAATAGAAAATTAAAATGCGACAAAAAGGATTAAAATGGATTCTTTGGAGGTAATGACACTGACCAATCCCTAGGGAGATAACAGAGTCAAAAAGAAAGATGATTTAAATAAATAACATTAGGAATGAAAAAGTGCATATAACTAAATATGCAGTAAAGCTATAAAAATATAACAAGAAATATTGTAGATTTACACCAGTAAATTTGAAAATTTAGATGAAATAGACAAATTTCTAAAAAAAAATAGAGAGCTTCCTAAAACTGCCTCAACTAGAAATGGAAAAACCTGAATAGTCCTATAACTATTGGAGAAACTACATCAGTGAAAAGGCTTCATGAAAAGGAAACAGTGGATGGAAAACCCACATGGTTTTTCTGTAGGTTCTTTCAAACAGGGAAGGATAACTCGAGTCCTACAAGAGGCTGGAAAAAAAGGAAGTACTCCTTCTAAGGCTCGGGTTAGTCATCCGCTCAATGGGATAACAATAGTTCCAACCCCATGGGCTTGATCCCTATGAGGATTCAAGGAGATCAGGAATGGAAGTCACTCGAGGGGATATACGTTAAATAAATGGTAACCATTGTTATTATTATGGATCGTGCTCCAGTAAAGCAGAGTGTTAGTGCGGGGAGTTGGTTCCAAGAGCCTCGCTGAGGAGGCAGTCCATGGCAGGGGAAGTCTGTAATCATTGCCAGGAGTCATTTCTCTAGGGAAGAGATAATCATTACTCACCCTAGCTGTACGATAAACCTTTAGCAACTGGCAGGATGCAGACAAATCTCACGGGAATCAGAGGCAGTTCTGAACTGCAAAGGGAAATAGTGAGATCAGGCGGGAAGGTAATTTTTTTAATTATTCCACCTAATTTCCATGGGGGGGTGGGGGTGGCGGGACACTGTCACCTGGGTGGATGAGCCTCTCCAGAGAGCTGGGATTCATACAGCTCTGCCTTGGGGTGTGAACCTCTCCGGCCTCTCCCAGTGGTTCAAGGAGGGGAGGGACGAGGCTGAAATAGGAAATCATTCATCCATCCAACAAGTAACACAGGCAAGGACTTCCAAGTTGCTGCTTTTCAGCAATTTAAAGTCTATCTAAGAAACTATCCTGATGGAGAGTTGGACAGCAATGGAGGGTGATGTGTGAGCTCGTGCTGACGCTTTGGTGGTTTAGTTATTCAGGGAATGGAGGTGTCAGACATGGTTAGGGAAGCCTTCCTGGAGGACACACGAGTCCAGAGGATGGAAGGCATGTGGGTGGGAGGAGGGGACAGAAGTGGGTGCACGTGAGCGTGCTGTGATGCCCAGGGATGCTTCCGGTTGCTTTTCTTTTTTTTAAAAACATTATTATTAATCTTTCATTTGTTATTTTGTAATTTTTTAGAGAAAAAGAGGGTGTGAAAGTATGAGCAAGGGGCAGAGAGGGAGAGAGAGAGAATCCTAAGCAGGTTCCGCGCTCAGTGCGGGGTGCAACGCGGGCTCGATCCCACGACCTGGGATCATGACCTGAGCCCAAATCAAGAGTCGTACGCCTAACTGACTGAGCCACCCATGCGCTGCTCTGTTAGTCGCTTTTCACAGGGGATCTCACTTTACACCCCACAGCCACCTTGAGACCCCGAGAGGAAGATGATACTCTCATTCTGTAGGTAACAGAGGAGCACACACAGGTTAAGTGATTCTCCGAAAAGCACACAAGCAGGAGTGGAGGGATTCAAACCCAGGGTGGGGGCTCACAGGAGAGGGGAGGAGAAGGGGGACAATGGATAGATCTGGCTACGGGCAAGGCCAGCTTCTGTTGACCCAAGAGCCCCTAGTCCTGGCTTCCTGTTGGTGGTGCTAAGTCCCCTCCCTGGGACTCTTTGGGCTGATCCCAGATGAGCTGGACCCTTACGATCTGGACAGGACGGCCTGGCTTGGGGGCTGCTGTGTGACGAGGGCCTGGGCTTCCAAGAAGGCTGCTGGGCCTCCTCCACCCCCACTGTGTCATCTCCGCTGTGACACAGGGGACAGCACTATTGCTCTGCCATTGTTGGCTCTTACAGACGAAGAGACAACCGGGACAGGGCACCCAGAGCTGAGCTGGGGGCCTAGCAAGGACTCATCGTGTTGCTTCCTTTTGCTTCCCGTCTCGAACCTCTGGGTCAGGGGTCCTCAGCTGCATGCCAGGGGCACCTGGGGCTGGACGATTCTTGGTTGCAGGGCACGTGGCAGCTCCATCCTCCAGGCCGGAGAGGCCCCCAGCCATATCTGTCCTCTGTGGACTCTGCTGAGAGGCAGCCCGCAGAACTCTGGGTGGGAACAGACTTAACGGAGCTCAATGGGACGCAGGAGATGGGGGGGTCTGGCATCAGCCCTGGAGGAGGTCAAGCAGCATCCCCGCCTCTGCCCAGGGCCCCTCATCCACCACTGGGGACAGGCTCACAGTGGACTGGAGCCCACACTCCCGGTGGCCTGACCTCAGCTGCACGTGTGTCAAAAACATGGTGATCGCCCGCTCTTGTAAGACACTCCTGAGGTCAGGAGGGGCTGTTGAGAGGGCTGCTTCCTCTGCCTCCCTCCCCCCCCTGCTTCTTTCCCGGTAGAATTACCCTCCCTTCTGGGGCCACAGCCTTCATTTTCTCAGGCACAGGATTCACTTCCGAGCCTCAGAAATGAGGGTGTGTCTCAGAGCAGCACTTTTCCCGTCCCATGGCTGGGCCCACTTGTTCCTGTGGTTGGACCCAACCCGCGCATCACACGCCTGTTATGGACCGGACGCTGTGCTCGGCACAGGGACACGGCGGGGTGGGGGCACCAGGTAAGAGGGTGCAGACACTGACACACATAGTAAACGGATATGTGGGTGCCTGTAATTTCAGAGGTGTGTTGAGGGCTAGAGGAGGCAGAGAGAAGGAGGGATTTGCTAGATGGAAGTGATGCAAGGAAGTTTTCAAGAAAGATGGGCTTTCACACTGAGATACCACCTCACGCCGGTCAGAGTGGCTAAAATGAACAAATCAGGAGACTAGAGATGCTGGCGAGGATGTGGAGACACGGGAACCCTCTTGCACCGTTGGTGGGAATGCAAACTGGTGCAGCCGCTCTGGAAAACAGTGTGGAGGTTCCTCAAAATATTAAAAATAGATCTACCCTACGACCCAGCAATAGCACTGCTAGGAATTTACCCGAGGGATACAGGAGTGCTGATGCCTAGGGGCACTTGTACCCCAATGTTGACAGCAGCACTCTCAACAATAGCCAAATTAGGGAAAGAGCCTAAATGTCCGTCAACTGATGAATGGATAAAGAAGATGTGGTTTATATATACAATGGAATAGTACTTGCCAAGGAGAAAGAATGAAATCTGGCCATTTGCAGCAATATGGATGGAACTGGAGGGTATTATGCTGAGTGAAATAAGTCAGGCAGAGAAAGACAGATATCATATGTTATCAGTCACATGTGGATCCTGAGAAACTTAACAGAAGACCATGGGGGAAGGGAAGGGGAAAAACGTTACAAACAGAGAGGGAGGGAGGCAAACCATAAGAGAGTCTTAAATAGAACAAACTGAGGGTGAATGGGGGGTGGGGGGGAGGGGGGAAGTGGGGGATGGGCACGGAGGAGGGCACCTGTTGGATGAGCACTGGGTGTTGTATGGAAGCCAGTTTGACAACAAATTATATTACAAAGGAAAAAAAGGAAGATGGGCTTTGAAGGATGAATAGGAGTTTACCAGGTGGATCACTGGAGGCAAGAAGCGGAAGAGGCTCTCACAAGGACTTGCCCTGGCTGCACTGGAGACGGCCAAAGGAGCCTTAGAAGGGAAGCTGGCTGAAGAGCAGGGTTTACCTGTCCACTTTCATGGCGTGACTTTCAGCCCCGTGGCTTCCCTCCGGTGATGACAGTGTATTGTGCCTGTGGGAGGTCTCCCTGCCTTCTAGCCAGGGACCACGGGGACGGCAAAAGCAGGCTACTTGCGAGTGTGGGGCCAGGGAGGAACGCACAGTCCTTGTCTATGCCCAGGTGCAGACTTCGGGGCTCACTGGCACCCCCCTCATCTTCAACCCGACCTGCCCCAACATCGCCTCTCTCTAGACTTTTCCTCCTCTACCGGCTGCTGTCCGCACATAGGGTGACAAACTTGTGCAGGCTTGCCTGTGACTCAGATCTGGCCCTGAACGTCCCATCGCGCCCCGGGAAACCCCTCAGTCCCAGGCACACCTAGACATTGGTCGTCCCGGCTCACATACCAGCCAGGTGATCCTTTTAAAATCCTGTCACACCTCACCACTCCCTGCTCGACACTCTCGGTGGCCCCTCTCTTGGAGCACAGGCTGTAATGCTTACAGTGGTCCGCAAGGGCTCTGGGTCCGGCGCCTGGGCCTCGCCCTCCTCAGCCCGGCTCATGAATGTTCTCCATGTTCTCACCAGCCACATGGCCTCCTAGCCTTTCTGTAAGCGTCCATGGCTGCAAGGCCTTCTCTCCCTGGAACACTCTCCCCCCCGCTCTCTCCATGGCTCACACCCTCTCCCGTCCAGGCCTGTTCTCAGTCACACCTGGCTCCTCTGCGCCCCACGTATGGCCCCTGCTCAGACCCTGCTTCCTTTACCTGTGTGCGCATCTGACCCCGACATACTCACTTCTGGCTTAGTCTCTGTCCCCCTCACTTGCATGCAGACACGTGAACGCGGGGACCCGGTTTACTCACTGCTGTGTCCCCACATCACTGCATAGTATGTCCTCGTTTAATGACACATGAATGACTGCCTAAGAGCTGGGCAACTTGCTCAATTAGGGTAGCTAAGGAGAGGCAAGAGCTGCCTTTCCCAGACCAGCCCTGTCTCGCCTGCCCCCTGGCCTCCCTCCCAGGTGGGCTCAGGAGCTCCGCTGGTGGCCTTGGCCTAACTCAGTAGACATCCTTTCACACCACTTTCCAGGTGCCTGGCATGGACTGAGCCCACCAGCGACGGCCTGTATTTTGTTTGCGGCTGCACTGTCTTCTCTGGGAATAGTAGGTGCTCAGTAAACGTTTGACGTAATGGTCAGTGCAAACCCCAAAGACCTCGTCTTTTGTTACCTGGGATTTCAGGGATGGCAGCTATACCCCGGGGATAGAAATGCCACGCGGATTACACCCCCGAAGAGAGGTGTAGAGTCCCGGTGTGTTTTTCAGAGTGTGACTGCCCTGGTTTTACAACCTGCCCCAGGCGCCCCAGAGTCCGCAGGCGGCTCGGCCGGGCTGTGTGGCCGCTGGGCCACGAGGTGGCGCTCGCGCCTGCGTGTCCTTCAGGGCCTTCAGGCCGCCCCCGGTCGCCCCGGGCTCCGCTGGCCGCGCGGGGGGGAAGAACAGCCGGCTGGGGTCCCCGCGATCGCCGGTGGGCAAGGCGCGCTGCCCGGCTGGTCCTCCGGTCCCCTGGTCCACCCGCATCCCCGGGAGGGGCTGCACTTTGTCCTTTCCTTGGACCCCGGACTGGGGAGGGGGAGGGCTTTAGCGCGAGGGGGCGCCTTAGTCCCCGGTGCCTGCCATCTGCCTCCACGTGCGCAGAACTTTCGACCCCGAGGAGAGGGTGTGTGATAGGGGTGGACATCTTGACCAGGCCGACCTCTGGAGACTAAGCCCGGAGGCTGTCACTAAGGGCCCTCGCTTGTCCTGGAAGCAATATCACAGGCAGGTAGCCTCCTACGTGCTTCAGGTGCTCGGGAGGAAATGCGAGGGCCGCCCTTGGCTGGTCCTCATGGTGTTACCCCATCCCCAAGTTCCTATTGCTGGAGTCACCTTTAGGGCGTCCCCACGGCCTTCTGCGGGAGGCAGAGCACTAATGGGGGGGGGGCATTTGTCAGATTGCCTAATTTGGCCCTCCACCCCTTCCTTGTGGTCTCCAGGACCAGCAGCATTAGCATGCCCTAATGCAGAACCCAGACCTGCGGGATGGGAGCCTGTATTTTAACACCAGCCCTGGTGATTCCTGGGTGCCCCCAAACTGGCTGAGTGCCAGCAGAAGACAGATGGGAGGGCTGCAGGGGGAGGGCAGCCAGCAAGGTGGGTGAGGTCCATGGCCCTGGGACCGGCCACTGGGTCAGCCACTGAGAGGAAGCATGGGCGGGGGGGTGTCTTACTCTAGGAGATGGTCTTGCCGTAGGTCAGGCCTGGGTCCCATGACCCCAGGGCATCCATGGTCAGGTAGGCAGGTGGGCTCTAAGCTCCCAAGGGTGGGCCCTGGGCTTTGCTCACCGTTGCACTCCTCTGCCGGCTGATACAGGCGTCTGGTAAATCGTGGAATGAAGCATGAACTCAGACAGGCAAGCCCAGTGCCCGTGGAAGGGTTGCAGAGGCGAGCACTGAGCCCCGCGGGCCTGTGTACAGGTGTGGGCAGGGGGGTCTGCCTGAGAGCACGGGCAGGTGGCCACAGGGGTCGCGCCTAGGCCCGGGGCCATCCGAGAGGCTGTGAACAAAACAGCAGGAAAGCAGAGAGGTCGCCTTTCCTGCCAGAACAGTGGTTCTCCGGGGGGCGCCTTTGCACACTTGGGGACGCGGGCCATGTCTGGAAGAACACTTTTGATGGTCACGACAGCTGGCTGAAGGCCAGCTGCATCTGGAGGGTAGAGGCCAGGGAGGCTGCGGGATGGCCCCACAGCAAAGAAGTGACAAACGTCAGGAGTGCCAAGAGGAGCGGCGTGAGAAAGCACAACGGGTCTCCCTGCATTGTTGGAAATTTCTAGTCTCATGGTGGCTCTCGGTCCCCTTCACAGCCTCCACTGTCCCCGCTGCTGGGACCTGACACCTTATTAGGAGTGACTGTAGGGCAGGGGTCCTGGCTGGGCTGAGGCTGCTCTCGGGAGGGCTCCGTGTCCAGGGTCAGACCTCCATCACCGGTTTTGCCCAGATGCCAGGATGCCACCAGTGCCCTCCTCCCCCACCCCCCACTGCCCTTGGACAATTGCCTCTGACTGCAGGACTCGACCCTCCTGTGGCTTAAGACCAGCTGTGGTGTGACAGCCTGGGGGCGAGGAGGGACAGGACGCCTATACAAGCACAGCCCCAGAGACAGCGGCTTTCCCATGGCAACAGCTCAGTGCTGGGCGTGCAGGCCCCCTGACCCTGACCCTGATCCTGTGGCTCACTGGGCGTGTGCAGCCCCTGTGTCCCAGCCAGAGAGCAAGCTGGCCCAGAGAGTTTATCTTCGGTCCTTTGATCCTTGACCTACAGAAACTGGGAGGCAACACACGTTTGTTGGTTCAGCCACTACGTTTTTGGGTAAGTCGTGGTACAGCAGTTGACAACTGTTGCCGAAGCTGTGTGCCCTCGGGCAAGTTGATCAACTCTCCGGTGCCTCTGTGTCCTCACCCATATCATTAGGGTGGCAATAACAGTGTCTCCACCGCAGAAGATCCGTAAGGATTTTGTGAGTTAGTACACATAACGTTCTTATTCGGCAAGTGCTCAATAAATGACCGTTATTTTTAACCCGCACGAGTGGTAATTGTATGAATTTGGGCAAAGGCGGGGAAATGGGGAAGAAACAGAGTTCTTGCTGAATGAATGGAAGGAGGACATCGACACTCATCTGAACCGCTTTGCAGGCTCTGCCAGTCCAGACGCAGCACAAGGGTCAGAAGGTCTGCTGGCCGGGGAGGGGGTGAATGAAAGGACCCCATCTTCCCCGCGGAGGGACCTTCTGTGCCAAGCCCCGCACCCTGCTGTCTCCGCCACTCCTAGCTGCCTTTTGCGATGATTCAGCGTTCTCACACTCACCCGCCTCTAATCTTGGTTGAAAGAACCCTCTACGTTGACCTTAAAAAGCTTTACCAAGCACCCTCATTACTCATTTTTGAAGCTACCGAGAGTATCTGTGAGCGTGGGTGCCCAGGGATGCCCTGAGTCAGCAGAAGGACCAGTTCCTTCCTGTTGAGATTTTTTTTTATTAAACTCCTTTGATTATAACGATATATTTGTATATAAATAAATTGCATACAGTGAATGATGCTTTTCTTTCTCCGATACAAAAGCAAAAGGTGTAAATCCTGTTCCCCCTCTGTCTCAACTCATTTCCCCTACTGGCCAGGAGTATATATAACTAACAGCCCATTTTTAGTTGTTGCTTACTTTTGGAGTAAAAACAGGTTAGGAAGATTCCCACTCAGGGCAGAAATTCCTAAGGAAGCAACCCTCTCAAGACAGAGTGGAGTGAAATACGTAGCTAAGAGCGATGGGTGTGAGGGTAACATAGCCATAGGCTATGACTCTGATGTGATTGGCCGGGGCCAGGCGAGCAACTGACTGAATTTCTAAGAGCACCTGCAAGAAAAGGAAACGGCATCCGTGGCCACAGTGGCTCCCCAAATATTTAGCTGCTGTCAAGGACGTGTGATGGGGCTGTTTCTCAGGCTTGTGCTTCCTCTGGACTTCTAGCATGGCCTACCCACCCCCACCCCTTACCGAAAGTTCTGAGACCGCGCCAGTCTGCAAAGATGCTCACCGCCTGAGCTGACCGGCCAACTCGGGGCTGCATGTGGCCACCCCTGAGAGCTGGGGTACCCATGCTGTGGCGATTCACGTGCATCGACTTGACTGGGCCACAGGGTGCCCCGATATTCGGTCACACGTTATTCTGTATGTGCCCGTGGGGGTGTTTCTGGAGAAGGTTAATATTTGAATTGGCAGACTGAATAAAGCAGAGTGCTTTCCCCAATGTGGGGTCAGGGGATTTTCATCCAAACCACTGGAGGCCTGAAGAGAACAAGAAGGTGGAGGAAGGAAGGATTTGCTCCTTCTTGCTGACTGTATTTAAGCTGGGACATCGGGCTTCTGCTCCCTTCTGATTCGGACTTGGACTGGAACTTATACTGTTGGTTCTCCTGTGTGTCCAGCTTGCCAACTGCAGATTTTGGAACTTGTCAGCCTCCATAGCCATGTGAAGCAGTCCCTTATAATAAACCTCTTTATTTATCTCTGTCTATCTATCTATCTATCTATCTATCTATCTATCTAATCTATTAGTCATACATCCATCCATATCCATCCAACACCCATCCACCCATCCATCCATCATCCATCCACCCATCCATCCATCACCCATCCATCCATCCATCTATCCATCATCCATCCATCATCCATCCACCCATCCATCATCCACCCATCCATCCATCTATATCTATCCATCATCCATCCATCCATCACCCATCCACCCATCCATCTATCATCCATCCATCCATCCATCCATCCATCTATCCATCATCCATCCATCATCCATCCATCTATATCCATCCATCATCTATCCATTCATCCATCCATTATCCATCCATCCATCCATCCATCCACCCATCATCCATCCATCTGTCTATCCACCCATCTATCCATTCATCCATCCATCCATCACCCATCTGCCCATCCATCTATCATCCATCCATCCATCCATCCTCTATCTCTCTCTCTCCTACTGGCTCTGTTCTCTGGAGAGCCCAGACTAATATACATACCACGTGGACCTCTGTAGCCACCATCTCCACCACCCTTTATGGAGCTTCTCTGACGCCCACCTCTGGGACCACACTGTTTACCAGAGGGTCCGTTCCCCAGAGCAGCAGTACCTACTGCTACTTGCCAATCTTGTTTCTGCTGAGGTTCCAGTCTAGGACAGGAGTTGAGGATCATGTCGATTGTGGAAGGAGCTATGACCCCTAAAGCTGACTGCACAATTTATAACTAATATATTTTTTTAATGTTTATTTATTTTTGAGAGAGAGAGAGAGAGAGAGAGAAGGGCAGAGAGACAGAGAGACAGAGAGAGAGGGAGAGAGAGAATCCTAGCAGGCTCCATGTTGTCAGTACAGAGCCCAACATGGGACTCGATGTCACGAACTGTGAGATTATGACCTGAGCCGAGATCAAGAGTTAACTAACTTAACTGACTGAGCCACCCAGGCATCCCTCTAACTAATCTTAACGAGTTGTTTCCTTAGCTATCGAGGAGTAGAGAGCTGAGGTCCCCTTGGCCTTAGAAATAACAATGCCAAGGTCCCAATTTTCTTTTCTCTCTCTCACTCTCTAGGGGTTGAGAGCGTCTATGCTGTGCTTTTCCTTGCATTTTTCATTCGATGCCGACAACTTGAAGCTCTCAAATTAGGGGAGGAAGTTCCCAAGGTGTAGGCAAGGATAATGTGATCTAATGAAGGATGATCTGGAAGTAGGCGGATGGTAATGTGATAAGCAGCCAAGCTTCTCTGATGGGGCCCTTCTCTTCACCTTCTGTGGGTCTTTCCTGTGTTGGTTTCTGCCTGAAGGGAGACTGACAGGTGCCTATGGATGAGTTAAGCACAGGCTCCTGCATTGCCTGGGGCTAAATATAAACCTGTAATTTGATTAGGAGCTTCTGAAGGAAGTGAAAACATGAGTAATGTTTTCTCATCTTGCCATTCATTAAACTTCCTCTCTGTGAATGTGTATGTGCTGGAACAATCCGCCAGTGAGGGCAGTGGGCAACATAAAAAAGAACAGAGGGGGAAAGAAGCAGTGACCCAAAGCAAGTTTTCTGGAAGGTCAATGCTCTGGGCAGCCACTTTGGCCCATGGAGACCACTCCTGTGAAATTAGAGGTCAAGATGTGTGATGTTGGTCCTGGCTGACTGCTGACCGTGAGGGACACCTGCTGTCTATTTCTTTAAGGGGAAAGAGGTCCGGCATGCCCACGTGTCAAGGGACCGGTCTTGGCCAGCTGCTTTATTGTCCTGTTGGTTCCTTGGTTCCACAAATGGTTGTGGTCTCTGTGGAGGCAGCAGAGGGCGAGGGGTCACTGGAGGGATGGTCTATTCCTTTCCTGAGGCTGCCGTAACAAATTCACATTGTTACAGATTACTAGGGGGCTCGAAACAACAGAAATTTATTCTCTCACAGGTCTGGAGGCCAGAAGTCTGAAATCAAGCTGTCCGCAGGGGTGTGCCCCCCTGAGGACTCTAGAGGGGGCATCCTTCCTACTTCCCTCCAGCTTCCGGTGGCTTCTAGATGTCTCTTGGCTTGTGGCCGTGTCCCTTCAGTCTCTGTGTCTGTCTTCACGTGGCTTTTTTTCTGTGTCTGTGTCTTCTCTTTTATCGCTTTCAAAGACACTCGTCACAGGGTTTGGGGCCACCTGGGTAATCCAGAACAATCCCTTGAAATCCTTGACTCCATCTGCGAAGACCTTTTTCCCAATAAGGTCACGTTCAGAGGCGCTGGGGTTTAAGGCGTGAACGTATCTTCTTGGGGGCCATCAGTCAACCCGCTGCAGGTGGGCTGGTGCCCAAGCAGGGACCGGAGTGGTTCTCTGTCGCCCCAAGAACTTCTGGAATTCTCCACCTGTCCCTGCAGCCTGCTGGGGACGTGTTGTGAGCCCCACAGTTACCATCAGCTCTGGAGGGGTGGGGAGCAAAGCGCCAAGCCCCCGGGGAACGGCGCTCCGGCCGCACCGCACGAGAGCTCCAGCGTTGTTCAGACCCACCTTGCTGTTCCCCCAAGTGGATCCAGCTTCCTCCCGCCCACTGCTCCCTCTGTGGCGTCAGGCGAGGGAAGCGTTCCTGGAAAAGTGTCTTCTGAATCATTCCGCCACCCTGATTTACATGATAATTTCTTCAGCTGTGTATTCTCAGAGGGAGGAAACCAGCTACCAGACATCACCCGAAATTCACACATACGCACAAAGTCGGCCCCAAAGAAAAATCGTATTTGCGGCAAGAGAAGGAGCCAGTGTGGCAAATGTGGATTCCCCGGTGACAGAAATGGCTGCAGACGCCAGGGCGAACTGGCAGTTGGAGAACCACCCCCCCCGCCCCCCGCCCCGTTCCCGGAGGGATTTGCGAGGCTTTTGCTTTTTAAAAACAGCATTTTTTTTTTTAAAGAGAGCGGCTTTGAATAAATCCTTCTTCAGGCTTCCCTGAAGCGACCATTCCCTCCTCTCCCCCTTCAGTCCGTGGGCTCCTCTACCATTGTACTGGCCATTGCAACACGCTGCTTCCCGGCCGAGCAACCTCAGAGGCACTCTTTTTGGAGGGTCAGGATGGCTCGTGTTCCCCAGCTCAGCATGTTTGTTTGTTTACAGGAAGAGGAAAGGAAGCTCAGGGCCAGCCCAGCAGGGGGGAGGGGGCAGGGTGCATCGGCTGGAAGGGGCCTCGGTGGGTGGGTAGTGTGTGCACCTGGGCCCAGGGCCCTTTCCTGCTGTGTCCCCCCTCCTGCCCCCCCCAGGAGGGATCTCCTCCTCGGTAGGTAGAGCTGGGGCCATCCTGTGTGGTTGCTGGAGGCCGGCCTGGGGGTGCGTTGCCTCACTGGTGGTCCCCAGGGCACACTGACCCTGTCTGGGAGGCCGGCCTCCACCAAGCACAGGCGTTCCTCACCCTGCCTTCTCCCACAGCCAATGCCTCCAGTCCAATGTCTCCAGTCCTAAGTAAGAAATCATGGAACTTTCCCCATAATGGCTGTATTCGATTGCCCAGGCTGCTGTTACAGAGTATTGCAGGCTGGGCGGCTGAGACCACAGAAGAACGTTGTCTCACAGTTCTGGAGACACGCTCAAGAGGCCAAGATCAAGGTGTGGGCAGCTTGGTTCCTTCTGGGGCTGTGTGTGTGTGTGTGGGGGGGGGGGGGGGGGTTGGGGCTCTGCTCCAGGGTTCTCTGGGCTTCCGATGATTTGCTGGTTGACATTTTTTGCCCTCTTGTGCAGTCCCCCAGTCTCTGCCCTCCCTGAGCCTGTGCCTGTGTCCTGATTCCCTCTTTTAAAAAGGCCAGGCCCTGGGGGTTAGGACTTCACCCTGTGAATTTTGGGGGACAGCCGTCCGCAATAACAATTGTGAAAAGCTGTATTGGCATAGGCAACTGCTGAGACTGATATTTGAAACAGTCACCATACGCCAAAGGACAGGAATATTTATTGACTTTTGTTGTCTTTTGCCGAAGAGGGGTCAGACAACAATCACAAAGTGCAAAGTGGGCACCGTCACTTGAGTGATGGGCATGCAAGTCGGTGGAGAAAAATGGCTTATTCGGTGGGTGGTGTTAGAGCCGATCGGCTGGTCATGCAGAAAACAACGAAAGGTGTGCTCTCCAGCGGAGTCCAGCTGGCTCAGAGATCTCAGTCTGGAGGATCTGGAGGCCCCTGGGTGGCTCAGTCGGTTAAGCGTCCGACTTCAGCTCAGCTCATGATCTCACAGTTCGTGGGTTTGAGTCCCACGACGGGCTCTGTGCTGACAGCTCAGAGCCTGGAGCCTGTTTCCGATTCTGTGTCTATTTCCCTGTCTGCTCCTCCCTCCCCCTCCCCGTCTGTGTCTCTCAAAAGTTAAACTGTTCAAAAGACTACAAGGAAACAAAGCGGACTTGTTTTATATCGATAACGTAGGGACAGGGAGGGCCTAGTCCCACGACGTAAGCTATTCCTGTATTCCTAAAACACAAACATCTCATTGACCTAAAGCAGATCTCATGAAGGAGAATGTTGATGTTCGCTACGTAAAAGAAAAATATTCTGCAGCCCAAAGACACAAAACATAAAACTATAACAAAGAAGGCCATGAAACAAAAGGCAGACTAGAAAAACTATCTGTAAAACACGTAACTGACAAAGGTCTGATTTCCTTTATTCAAGACAGGCCTTTCCAAATCCATAAGAAAAGGCTAAAACTCCACTAGAAAAATGGGCAAAGGGCCGGAGAAGAAACGCCAACAAATATATATTCAAAGATGCACAACTCACTCCAGGAAATGTAAATGACACCCAGTTTTCACTCATCCTACTGGCAAAGATCGATGGGTCGTTTTATCCAGTGTGGATGGAAGTACTCCCTTCTGGAGGGAAGACTGTGAGTCAACACAACCCTGTGGGGGGCAATTTGGCAATATCTTTTAAAGAAAAATATGCATGTCCTCTGCTGCCTTGTCCGTTTTACCTCTAGGGATCTATCCTATGGAAATCAGAGTTCCATGTGGGAAGCTATCTACGTATTCACCAACAGAGCCCTCGTTCCGTAAAGAGCTGCACATCCATAACCTGGAATATTATCTTGCAGTTTAAAAGAATACGTTAGGGGCGCCTGGGTGGCTCGGTTGGTTAAGTGTCCGACTTCGGTTCGGGTCATGATCTCATGGTCTGTGGGTTCGAGTCCCCTGCCGTCAGCATGGAGCCTGCTTGAAATTCTCTCTCCTCTCTTGCCTCCCCTCCCCAATGCTCTCTTTCTCTTTCAAAATAAATAAACTGAGGAGCGCCTGGTTGGCTCAGTTGGTTAAGTGTCAGACTTCAGCTCAGGTCATGACCTCACAGTTGGTGAGTTCGAGCCCCGCGTCGGGCTCTGACAGCTTGGAGCCTGGAGCCCGCCTCGGATTCTATGTCTCCCTCTCTCTCTGCCCCTTCCCCACTCATGCTCTGTCTCTCTCTCTCTCAAAAATAAACATTAAAAAAAAGAGAATATGTTAATAAAGATTTACAGTATCTATTACATTTTAAAAACACAATTAACCATGGGCAAAGTGCATGCTCCCATTTGTGTAACAAAATAGAAGTATGTATTAATGTGTGTACCTAGACTTGGATAAGTACCGACTATTTCCGGAAGGCATACAGGTGACTGAGCAGTAGAGGGGCTGGAGAATAGAGGATGGGAGACGGATGTGTTTCTATTATGTATTCTCTTATGCTATTTGAATTTCTTACCGTTCACAAGTATTACTTTTAATGCAAAAACATCCAAATTACAGTAAAGAATGAGAAATAAGACATCAGTTTTTCTCTGGCAATAAAGAGGTTTTGCTCTGGGCTACTATTCTCTGCTCTCCCTTAATACACAGTTGAGGACAGTGAGAAGCAAAATTTAATTGCCTTAGACCAAAGCAAATAAAGAGAGATTCATCACCCGAGTCAAATCGCCGATGCGGGCAGAAGATGAAGACAGCGACTGTCTGGGAGGGAAAAAGCTACTGTGGCTTAAAAACTACGTGCTGAATCTGGCGTTCCTAACCCGCCACCTCCATGCATCCCCTGTCTTGTGTTCGAGGCCGTTGGATCCCAAGTGCAGACACGGACCTACGCGTGTGGTCACGGGCCTCAAACTCCTGTGCATGCGGAGACCCGGGCACATCATAGGGAGGCGGGAGAGGTGGTGTGAAAATGGGTGCTGGGGCAGGGTGGGGTGGGCTACGGAAAAACCCATAGTGCATTTCCTTCCTAAAGGGCCCTAAAGGGTCAAGAGTCAAGCCCCTAAGAGTCAAGGTCAAGAGTCAAGGCCAGAGTCAATACTCTGCCAAATGGGGAAATTGAGGCCCGGGGTGACTCCTGTGTGGTGCTGGCAGACTGGTGCCCACCCTGACAGCGGGAACCCCCTCCTCTGATCCCTGCTGACCCTTCTAAGCCTGCCATTCTCCCATCCCACTCCCACGCTCCCGAACACCGGGACAGCGTGCCCTCACTCCAGGACAGCCTGGGCTGGGGGCAATTGGCCGCTGGGAGCAAGGAAAGCCCACCGTGGGGCAGCAGACTACCCCTTGTATAACCTAAGTTCTTCATGCCTCAGGGCCATCTTGCTGAAAACCTCAGATACCGTTCTGTCCTTCACTGCACACCTGACCTCGGGAGATCGCAAGGCCAGGGGCGTTTCCTTCTCTCGAGACAGCTTCCAGACCCCTACACGTTTGGGCTTTTGTTTCTTTGATGGGTAGCTCTGGGCTTTTTTTCACTTGCTGTTAGACTCGATCCTCCCTGCTTTCCATATATCAGCTTGTAGTAAACCCATGGCTTCCTTTTATTTGCTGCTTCCAGTTCTGCTCTGGTCTGGGACCAGTTCAGCCAACTGAACTTGTTAGGATTTCTTATTTGCAAAAAGAAAGAAACAGGCTGTGCTTCTCTTCACATCGGTCTCGGACCCTGTGCTTGGTGATTAATGTTCAACGAATGGACTTTCTGGTATCTTTTGTGGTTGCATTTCTGTCCTTGCTTCTGGGTTCTTAACTTGTATTCTGCAATTTGATGGATCAAGTTGCCAGAGAAACAAATGCCTGATGATGGAAAAGTTTCCTTGTTCTATTTATTTTTCAATGATTCTCGATGATTATATTTTTTATTGATTTTTTTTTTGTGGTTGCTGTTCCCGGAATCCTTCCATCCCAGACGGAAGGCGTCCCTTTTGCCTGACCTGTTTTGGGTATAAGAGGCTTGAATGAGAAAAAGAACCCTCTGTATGGGCTTGGCAGACCAGGATTTTTTCCCCCTTATAAAGATAATTTTAGAGCAAAAGTGTGCTAACGTGTCTGAATTATACATGATGGGATCCCCAGCTCAACTTGCTGAAATTCAACTTAAGAAAGAATTGCCTGCTAATAAGGAGGGGAGTGCTTTTTCTAACTTGACATTTTTAGATCTTTAAACCACCTGCTATTTTATAGGTGAGAAGAACCTTTGAGCAGATACACCAGTAGTTTCAAAGCACCTTCGTTTCCTCAAATGTCTACTGTATTTCAGATTCTATGCTAGATTTTGTTTTCCTTTGGCATCATCTCATTTAATAATCATCCAAACCAAGCCAGGCAGGTATTATCGCCCCTGATCAGACAGAAGAACTGGGGTCCAGGTAAACCAGATGTTTTGGTCAAGGACATGGCTCACAAGGAGCCGGGTCAAGTCGTGAGCACGTCTTCTGATCACAAGCCCAGGGCTTTCCCTGTGAACCCCCCTTCATCTGTCAGCCTAATGGAGCCTGACAATAACATGGGTCCGGGACACATGACCCACTGCTGGACACAGAGACCCTCCTGACCCCACTTCCGTCAGGCTCTTCTCAAGAGCCCTCCCCAAAGAGACCTGGACCTTTGGACTTGTGTGTTTGTATTGTCCAGTTTTAGCCAGAGTCCTGTGAAGTCAGGTTACCCAGAATCCCCCACGCTGATATCCAATCGCCCTCAGCACCTGATCAGGCTTCTCATCCTTCTCACCATCCGCAGGTGAGGTCTGATCACCTGGCCTGCCTTCAGCAAGGATCCTGTTGGGTCGGTTTAGCCAGAATGCCCTGACCCCCGATGTTTCCTCTGGGTATCTCCCATCCACTGACTACCCTTAGCTAGAATCTCTGCCCACTCTGATGTATTTGGACTTGAATCCCGCTCTGTACTGAGGTCTCTTTCCCCTATTAAAAATCTGCCTTTACCACCTTGACTACTATCAGGCTCTGGTTTTTCTTTAACAGTGGCAAGGCTTGTTCGGGGACGTTGAATTCTAACGGCCAGAGAGGTGGGGAAGAGGGATCCGGGTGTCAGCTAAGATACCAGAGATTGTTCATTAATGAGACCCGTCTTGCAGGTATTGGCTGGAAACCAGACCCGGTTGCTTAGGAAGTAATTTCTCCTTGTCCTAGTGTTCTAGAAAAGGTATTTAGGGGCGCCTGGGTGGCTCAGTCGGTTGAGCATCTGACTTCAGCTCAGGTCATGATCTCACAGTCCGTGGGTTCCAGCCCCGCGTCGGGGCTCTGTGCTGACCGCTCAGAGCCTGGAGCCTGCTTCCGATTCTGCGTCTCCCTCTCTCTCTGCCCCTCCCCCGCTCATGCTCTGTCTCTCTCACTCTCAAAAATGAATAAATGTTAAAAAAAAAAAGAAAAGGTATTTAGCAGACACAGTGACATTATGGATGGCAGTGTTGGCAAAGAGAGCATGATGAAGGTCAAATGGAGACGTCTTCCAGTATGTACTGAACCAATATAATTCAACTGCAGTGAAGATATCATTAAATATATGTACTGTGGATTCACACCACTGTGCATATATGTATGTTTGTGTACATATATGTGTATGTAATACGGACAGAAATCCATGTCTGTTCCTGAAAGTACAGGGCAGAGTGAGAAGTCTCTTTTTTGCAGAACTTTCAGGTTTATAGCTTTTATACTTTATTAAAATTTCTTAATGTTTATTTATTTTTGAGAGAGAAAGAGAGACAGAGCATGAGCGGGGGAGGGGCAGAGAGCGAGGGAGACGCAGAACTGGAAGCAGGCTCCAGGCTCCGAGCCGTCAGCACAGAGCCCGATGCGGGGCTCGAACTCATGAACTGCGAGATCATGACCTGAGCCAAAGTTGGACGCTTAACTGACTGAGCCACCCAGGGTCCCCTCATTTTCCATTTATTATTATTATCATTATTTACATTCAAGCCTCTCCACTCTATAGCATGCACCTGGCACCTGCACCTGACACTAATCATCTCCCCCTTGAATCTTGTTGAAGTTTGTAGAAGTTTAAGGACCGTCTACGCCAAGACTTTTCATAAAATGTCCGTCTGCAGCGAAATAAGTGGGCGCTCTGTGGGGTGAGTTTTGGCTTCAGCAACTGTCCACAGGGGAGCTCCCCATCTTTGCATTTGTAACTGGCATTGGTAGGAGAAAAGGGCTGTGGGAATCTTGGGAAACCTCAGGACTTTTGAACTTGCCAAAGGCCTATGAAGATCTTTGCGAATTCCGGGGACAGTAGCGTGGTTACCAAGAACAGCAGCTGCCTCAGATAATCGCCTAAGGCTGCAATCAGGGCACAAACACGAATTAAAAAAAAAAAAAAGCCACAGAGCCCTCTGCTTTCCAAACAGGAAATGGGTCATAAGCGAGGATAGCTCAAAGTGGTTCATGGGTGACGCTATCAGGTTATTTTCATTTTCACGCCAAGCCCTCTTAAGCTGTACCTTTGAGGAGGAAGATTGGGGACAGCAGTGCGTGATGGCTATCAGCACAGGTTTGCTGGCCTGGTAAGCCATCACGGCGGCAGCTGGCCAGGTATGGGGATAGAGTGGCCTGGGGTCACAGGATCTAATCATCAATTTCTGACCCTCTACCGTCAGTGTGGGTGAAAGTTGGGCCACAAAACTGGGTTCTGACCATCGGCCCCGCACCTTCCACGGGGCGCCCGGCTGCTCGTGTTGGAAGCTGGAAGGAGCTGACACCCGCTGCGGGGGGCCACCAGCCACGCCTGGCTCCTGGAGTTCTGCTTGACGGGTGTTCCATGCCCGATTCACACGTTGGCCTCTGGCTGCGACAGCCTCCAGGAACAGCTCCAGCTCAAGGTGCTTTGCGGTTTTCGGCACGAGCCGAGATCTGACAATGTCAGTGGGGGGTGTCGTGAGACACGGCTGGAGGCCACTTGGCAGGGGTCTCGTCTATAGTCACCAGCACACCTGTGCTTGCCCAGGAAGCACGGCCACCAGGACACCACGGACCGTGCGGGACTCGGTAAGTTGAATAGATGACGACCGAATGTGTTCATTCAGTGTGCTCGTGCCGTGATCTACCCCTGCGGATCAAATACCTCTTTCGAGAAGTTTTGCTGTACCATTAAACAAACGTCTCTAACCTCAGCTGACTGCTTGTCTATTTCGAGTGATGTTTGATGTAGTTGAATTCTGACACACTTGGATGGCAATTTGGTGTTTGTGGCAATAGGATTTGCCACACGTCCGCTTCTAGAGATTAAAAAACCACTGAGCGGCACCCACCTTTCCACTGAACTTCTGTGTTTCAGCTTCCTCTCCCTCTACTTTGGAAAAATAAATGACTTGAACTTCTTTCTCCCCTTTCGGAATAATTTCCAAGGTGCTACACACGGAGTTTGAATTGTGTTTAAAGCCTGTTAGTTTAAAGTAGACACGAGAGCACGGACGATCTCTTCAGCTGTACCAGCCCGTTCCTACACTTACTGGCTGGAACGCTAACTTCCCTCTCCACGAGTCTCATTTTGGTGGAAAAGCCTGTAAGATAACGGGAATGTGGGGGCCAACGTGAGCCATGCGTCAGCTGGACGTGCCACCTTCTCCTGCTTCCGGTAGGACTTTGGGGCCTCATGGTCGAACCCTTCCTTCTCCCTGCAATACAGAGTTTAGACCCTGGCTTTGGAGGGAATCAGGAAATGGGAGGATGCTTCCAGTTCACTTTCAAAGAGTCACGGATGTTGACAAGCAGACGTTCTCTACGACACAGATCTCCCATCGAGCCCCACGGTCACCCAGTGACCTGCCAAGGAACCAACTAGTTAGTCCCAGTTCTGAAGTCACTTTCCCCAGGTAAATGGTTATTTAGTTAAAGCTAGAATAGAAGAGCTGCATTAGATTTTGCTCTTAACGATAGATACCAAAAAGGGATAGCTTTTTATACAAGCCTTTATTTGTGTTGTGAATAAGCCCAGAGAAATGAATTCTGTAAGCAACCTTGTAAACAAGGTCTCAGTAACGACTAGTTATGCTGTTTGTGTTCCATCCTGTTTTCCAGCTTTTATTAAAAGGCTTAATGGGTAGAGGGAAACATTCCTGTGATAATTTCTATTTTGACAGCAGGCAATTAATAACAGTAATGCAATTTGGAAATCTATCATATCAATTATTTAAATGTCATAATTTTTCCTTCTGAAATAGATGGGACTGAGTGCTATGTTGTACGTATTTTCTTGCTTCTTGACGATAGAGCTGACTAGTTCAATGCCGCATAAACAAGGGTACACGGAAATGCTGTCATCTCTAGATTAACGTAACCTATTGGGGGCTGGTGTCAGAACTTCCTCTTTGGAAAGACGGTGGCCCCAGGGTCTGTTGGAGTTGAAGAATGAAGGAGCATGTAGGTCTGGGTTATGATGGGTGAGTCTACAAGAGAGAATTCTGGGTCGTGTCTTAGAAATGGCAGCTGTGGTCCAAATGGCCAAATCTGGTGAGCAAGAGGCCAGGCAAGGTGGACTGGATGGCTCTGAGCCAAGACAGAAGATGGGAAGGGCAACCGTATGGGTGGGTGGGAGTTTTGTATGGGGCCCTTGGGCCTTTCTAGAAGGCAGGTGCCCTGAGAGCACGGAGCCCCTCGGTCAGCGGTGGGCAGGAAAGATTGGGGGAGAGTGAGTGACATAGCAGGGTTGATAGTGCAAAATGAATTGCTCTGTGATCTTGGAACAAATGCAGAAACACCATTGGATAAGCTGGAACACAGCTTCCCAGGCCTATAGACAAACAACTCTAGGCGCTGTGGTTGGCACTGGGTAGAGACACCATGCTTCCTGCCTGAGGGCCATGTAAGGTGAGTGTAGAGAAGTTTCTGGAGGGAGAAAAGTCCAAGCTGGGGGCCATGTGTGATGTGTAGCCATAGGCCATCAGGCTTTCTCCTGAAGGCACTTTCTGTGAAGGCCTGAGGCCTGTTTGTGTCGGTGGTTTGCACAGCGATGCAGCGCTCTTGACCTTCCCATCCTGGATGGCTCTCGTAGCAACGACAGGTTCAGAGGTTACAGTAAAGAGAAAAGGGGTGTGGGAACTTTGAGGGAGGGATGATGGAACACCTGAGAATTTTTCCGTCCCGCTCGATTATGGAACAATGAGCCAAGTTCAGCGCATTTGACTTCACGTAATTTTAAGATAAAGTACAATTAATCGGGTCATAGGCGTGGCCCTTGCTCCGTTTCAGGCTGCGGAATGGGAGGTTAGGCGTTCGACATGCCAGTCAAGAGTGGGGAAGTTCTGTGAAGCCTGCAGACTCCTGGCTGGGAGGAAAGCAGTGTTCACTCATCATTACTCTGACTTGGTCCACAAAGGCTAGAAACAGGTGACCTAGCGTTAGGGGCTTGTGTCCCACCTCCAAATTCAGACGTGGGCGTCCTGAGCCCCAGTGTGGCTGTACTTGCAGATCCAGCCTATTTGGAGGGATAAGGGTTAAATGAGGGCATAATGGTGGGGCCTGATTCCCACAAGACTGGTGTCCTTTTCAGAAGAGGAAGAGAGCTCCCTTTCTGAGTGCAAAGAAGAAGGGGCCAAGCGAGGACACGGGGAGAAGGTGGCTGTCTGCAGAATCAGGAAGAGACCTCCCACCAGACACCGAATCTGCCGCCGCCTCAATCTGGGGCTTCCAGTTTCCAGAACTCTGAGAAAATACATGTCTGTTGTTTAAACCATGCAGCTTGTGGTATGTTTCATGGCGGGCCTAGACAACTAGTACACAGAGTATATAAATAGCTCCCATCACGCTGGGGGGGATGCCGCGGAGAGAACCTCCCCCTGCCCCCCCCCCCCCCAGGATGGGGCTGTGAGAAGCACCAGGATCCATGCGTTATGAAACCTACACGTCACCAGGTACAACCTTGCTGTATGCACGGCACCTTTGGTTCGAGGCATTATTGCAACCACGAGGGAGACCTGGCTCGTTACAGGATTTACAGCATCCATCCCGGACGGGGAAAGCAATTGCCAAGCAAAAGTCCAACTCCCCTTAGTGCCTGGACATGAGGAGATTTCCCCTAAGAGTTTGCAACAAGGTGGCGGGGCCCTGAATTATAGTTAGCACCACCTTCTAGCAGACCCAGGGTCAGATGAAGGGGGTGCTCTTCCGTCAGGCAGGGGGCTAAGTACAGGGTCATCTTCTGCCTCTCTGGTAGGTAAGAAAGCTGGGGTTTAGACTTTCTGGAAGAACGCAGTGCTGTGTGGCTGCCCGCAGTCCTCCCCATTTGTTTCACTCCAGATCAGCTTTCCGATAAATACTGGAGGTGATGAGAGTTTGGGCTTTCTTCCTGACAAGTTCCTGGAGTGCAGTGTTTTTGAGTTACTGGTTTAGTTCAGATACAAACGCTTAGCAGTCAATGGAGTTGGGGAAGAGCCGACCTTCTCTTTTGTAACCAAAGGAGCCCAATATGGACATCTTGCTCTGCACTCCTGGTGCCCAGGTCTTGGCTTCTAAAGACCGTGCTTTCCTAAAGGGAATGAAGAATCTTTGGAGAAATGTCCGATTCCATTCCAGCGGGCACTGGAAAAGTACAGGGGAAGCTCAGAACATCTTTTTTTGTGCCATAAAGGAAGGAAGAACACAAAAATGGTGTAGAAAATTTCAAAAGACAAGAAGCCTGCCTGGAGGGGATGCCACTGGCCAAATCTGGGATAATTAGAGCATCGTGAATAAATAATGATAGCAGATTGTAATCCATTAAATAGAATAAGACTCAGTGGGTCCATACTGATAGATAGATAGATGAGTAATGGAGGGAGAAAAGCTATTCTTTATAGTTGAAACCCAACACATAAATGTAGAATCATGGAGCTAGAAAAATCACCATTTGGTAACTAGCCTAGTAGTACCTAGTTGACATAAATAAGAACCATCAATGGGTGCTAAAATGAAAGTTTGAGGAGGAATAGGATATTTCCAAGGTCTCAAAGTACCTGTCCATAAGATAGTTTTTACAAAGTGAAAAGTAGTAACTTTACAGTGGAAAAAACTGGTAGGCACCCCCTTAACCTGTGATTGAAGTTAACATCACCCAAATAGCAACAACCGACATCATGTGCCTCCTGATACGATGGACCGAGAAGGACACAGCACCACGGCTGTTTATTCTAGTCAAAACTGCATAAACGGAATACAATCATGAGGAAACATGAAAAAAAAAATCTCAATCGAGGGACATTTTACAAAGTAACTGGCTTGCCCTCTTCAAAAAAAGTTAATGTCATGAAAGTTAAACACAGACAGAGGAGCTCCGCTAGATTGCAGGAGATGAAAAGACTTGGCAACATGGTATGATCTGGGATTTTAACAAGAGAAATTATTTGGAAGCTTGGCAAATTCTGAATCGGGTCTGCTAGATAATAGCATTGTATCAGTATCAAGTTTCTGATTTTGATGATTACACTGTGGTTTTCTTTTCTTCTTCTTTTTTTTAATGTTTATTTCTTTTTCGAGAGAGAGAGAGACAGCGTGCGAGCAGAGGCAGGGGTGACACAGAATCTGAAGCAGGTTTCAGGCTCTGAGCTGGTAGCACAGAGCCCGACGTGCGGCTCGAACTCACAAGCCCTAAGATCATGACCTGAGCCGAAGTCGGACGCCCATCTAACTGAGCCACTCAGGCGCCCCCTACCCTGTGGTTTTCTAACGCTGTCTTCACATTTACAAAACATACCCTGAAGAATCTAGGGGTCAAGGGGAGTCATGTGTATAGCTGACTTTCAAATGATTAAAAAGAATCTTCAATATACACACCCACCCACCCACCCACCCACACCCACACACACACACATCTGTGTTGGTATCTGCATCCAGATCTAGAGAGGATGATTAAGCAAATGCAGTGAAATGTGGAAGACTGTTTCTGCTACCCTGACTTGTGATAGATCATGGCTAACAGGATCAATCTGAGGAATGGGTCAGCTAAGTTCAATGTCTGCAAATGAACTCACAACCAATTCTTGTCCCGACAGTTGTCGCAGAACCCTTGGCATGGTTCGGACCCACAGGGGCAGGCCAAGAGGTACCCTGACAGGTCCCTGAGTTGTTGCAAACAGGCACTGTGGTCTTCATGTGCTCAGCATGGGGCCAAGAGTTAAAGGAGAGAGAATACCAGAAGATTAGTGTAGCTCACAGTCTATTGGGGAGAAGGCAACAGCACTCAGGAAAATAGGAAACAGTACAGGACCTGAGTAGAGGAGAGAATGCAGGGCCAGCTGCATCATGGGAGGGCTTCTTGGAGGAGGTGGCACCTGTTGGACCTTACAGGGTCTGGAGAATTCAGACTGGTGGGGAAAGGGAGCCACAGAAGGCAGTGTGGAAAGACAGAGAATAAATATGAGCCAGGAGAGAACCCAAGGCTTCCCGCTGTGTATTTTCCAATGAACATCCATTCTAGGGAAAACAATTTTTTTAAGTGTATTTATTTTTGAGAGAGAGGGAGTGAGTGGGCGAGGGGCAGAGAGAAGGAGAGAGAGAATCCCAGGCAGGCTCCGCACTGTCAGCACAGAGCTCGACACGGGGCTCAATCCCAAGACCATGAGATCATGACCCGAGCTGAGATCAAGAATTGGATGCTTAACTGACGGGGCCATCCCGGCGCTCCGGCGAAACAGTTTTTTATCAAGGAAAGTTCCTAAACGCTACTGTGATTCAAGAGATGAGTACAATTATTTTGGTCAAAAATCCTGCAGTTAGAGAGAAATACAGCCACAGCATGCCAGCGAGGCTGTGTGAGGTCTTCACCCCTGCCACGATTGGTTGGTCAGTGACACTGGAAAGGTTGAGTGATCTCACTTGTGGGCTGTCTTGTCAGCAAGCTCTTTTGTATGATCGGAGGCATTTTGGACTAGATTGAGAAGGACACCTTTCTGTCCAGACTGTGTCTCAGGGTTGCCTGATAGCGTGTAGGGTTGTCTTGTGTGGATGTGTAATTTATAGCAAAGGTTGAGAGTCTTTGTTGATGGCTAATTAATGTATGTTCCTCTCGATCTCTTAAAAATTTTTTTAATGTTTATTTATTTTTGAGACAGAGAGAGACAGAGCATGAACGGGGGAGGGTCAGAGAGAGAGGGAGACACAGAATCAGAAGCAGGGTCCAGGCTCCGAGCCATCAGCACAGAGCCTGATGCAGCGCTCGAACTCACGGACTGCGAGATCATGATCTGAGCCGAAGTCGGACGCTTAACCGACTGAGCCACCCAGGCGCCCCCCCTCTCGATCTCTTAAAGAAAACGGGGGGCGGGCTGGGGGCAGAGTGGAGTTTGGACCAAAAGAGTCTCCTTCAGGGTGGAACGGACTTTAGAACCTTCATCCTCCAGATGGACTGATGGTATTAAAAATACATTTTGCCTACGGGGTGCCTGGGTGGCTCACTCGGTTAAGCGTCTGACTTCGGCTCAGGTCACGATCTCACAGTTTGTGAGTCTGATGGCGTGGAGCTTGCTTTGCCGCCTCTGCCCCCCTCTCGCTCTGGCCTCCCCTGCTTGCACCTTCTCTCTCTCAAAAACAATACACATTAACAAAAAAAATGCATGTTGCCCTGAGGAGAGTCAGAAAACTTGAAGTGGCGGGAGGACTTTCCACCCAGAGCAAAACAGAACGAGCAAAAAGGGAAAGGGGGAGTCGGCACACACCCTCATGAAACAAAACCGTTCACGTCCTTTTTTCTTTTTTTCTTTAAAGCATGATGTTATTAATAGTACCTTTTAGTGACGCGTCTCTGTTTTTGAACAGAAGTTCAGGTTTAGCTCTCTCGCTAAGGTCAGGAAACCTCTGCCCTCTCTTGTGTTCTCATTCTGGGGGAGGCAGATGTGACTGATTTCATCTTTCCATGGGTTGTGGCCACATCTCCTTTCCCAGGGAGGGGTCCTGCCTGCCGCTCTGGTCGACGGGGACGACGTGGAGCAGGTCTGCAGGGCAGTTCGGACGGGGATTACCCGAGCAGAGCCCATGGATACTGTCCCCGCACCCCCCCACCCCCACTTCAAATGTTCCCTTTACCTTCCATGATTCCACTTTGTATCGTATTGTGATTTGTTTGTGTCTGTCTCGATGGCTAGAGCCGGGGAGAGCTAAACATGGTTTTGACGTTTTTAAATGGCTGGGAAAAAACCCCTGAAGAGGAATATTTTATGACACCTGAAAATTATGTGTCCATAAATCAAGTTTGATTGGGACACAGCCACGCTCACGTTTAGCCTTGTTGCCTGTGGCTGCTTTCATGCGATGGCAGCAGAGTTGAGTCATTGTGACAGAGGTGTCACAAAGTGTAAAATATTTACTACCTGGCCTTTTAACAGAAAACATCTTGCCAACCCCCTGCTCTAAAATGTGAGTTCCCTAAGGACAGGACTGTGTTCTTCTAACTTTGTACCATGCCACGCACATGGAAGTTTCTGGAAAATCCTTGCCTGCTGACTGAATACACCTCAGCCTAAGACGCCCTGCCTGTTGAGTTTTTGCCTTCAGAAAGGCCTCTTAGGAGGTGTCAGGGGTGCGGTGGTGCGTCCTGATTTAGCATCGCCCCTCACCCTTCATAACCGTGGCGAGCGAGGGTTGCATAGGGAGATCCTTCCTTATGGACTGGAAACTTGGGCAAAGGGTCCAGCCTTTCCCATGCTTTGCTCTTCTGAGACACTTGTCCGTTCCCTTGGCAGAGGGGAGGAGGCTCGTGAGCGGAACCAGGCGATCTCAGAGGGAACGGTCTGTGTGTGGAACGAGGTGACATGAAAGCCAGGGGGGACGGTTGCTCTGGGAGCCCGAGAGTCTCCATTGGACTAGACCTACTTTCAGAAGGGGATCAAGGGTATTTCTATTTGGCGGAACCCCTTGTGCAATATGAGACCAAATTCTGGGACGAGTTTACCTTTTGGGTCTCTGCCTTAAACTATCCGCATGTATGTATCAGATGGAGTTTATAAGATGCCTGCTGAATGTTGGGTGGGGAACTCAAAGTGGGGTCCCATCCAGGCTCTGCACTGTTGACACGGAGCCCGACGTGGGGCTCGAACTCACGAACCATGAGATCACGACCTGAGCCGAAGCTGGATGTTTAACCGACTGAGACACCCAGGTGCCCCTTTAATTTTTAAATTAAATGATATAACAGCCTCATAGGGAAGGCAGATGTAGCCCTTGCAGGGATCCCTTGGCTGTTGGTAGAGTTGAGATAACATGGTACCAGGTGAAGAAGACATGTACTGGAGAGCCTGAGACACATTTGGGAAGGCCAGACCCTGATTAAAAAAAAATCAGGTATGGGGGCGCCTGGGTGGCTCTGTCGGTTAAGCCTCTGACTTCAGCTCAGGTCATGATCTCACGGATCGTGGGTTCGAGCCCCACGTTGGGCTCTGTATGGACAGCTCAGAGCCTGGAGCCTGCTTCAGATCCTGTGTTGCCCTCTCTCTCTCCCCCTCCCCTGCTTGTGCTTTCTCTCTCTCTGTCTTTCAAAAATAAATACCTGTTAAAAAATTAAAATAAAAGAATAAAAAATCATTTAGGTATTCATCCCTTTTACTGAGCACCTGCCATGTGCCAAATTGTGCTAGTTGTTGAGAACGGGGGGAGGCACAATATTTATCCCTAAAAATGTAAAGTCTGCCGGGGGCACCCAGCCGTTGGTCAATCACCCACAATGCAGTAGATGTGATGGAAATATGTGGAAGCGTAGAGGAGGCAGACAGGGAGAACCAAGCAGTCATTAAGGTTTCATGTATGTCGGGGAGCAGCATTTGCAGGGAAATTCAGTAGATGAGTAGGAGTTATCAGAAAGGTAAAAATGGAGAAGCATATTCTAGATGGAGAGAATGTCACAGCATATGCGCAGGCCAGCGGCGAAATAACGTGTGGCATGGTCAGGAATTTCAGCCACAGGTGCATGTAGCGGAGGATGTGACAGAGCACCTGGGCAGGTGCACGACTGAGACATACAGAGGAGACTGGGCTTTATTCTCCAACTGCTGGGAAGCTGCTGAGAACGAACTGGGGAGTGAGAAGATGCTGTTTGTAGGTTACAAAGTTTCTTCTGACAATTGCAAGGAGGGGGATTGCCAAAACAAGACTCCCGTGCAGGCGGGTTAATAGTCCAGGGCAAGGGAGTGGGGCTGTGAACCAGTGTGGTGGCCTAGATGCTGGAAAGGAGAGCTCCTCTGGATGCTACAGACGGGTAAGAGATGGAAGGGGCCAGCTTAGCCGGGGCTGCCGCATATGGTTGTGCAGGATGTACCTTGGACAGCTCATTACATCTGAGTATCAGCTTGTTTGTTTGTTACACAAATTTCCCAGCAGATGGCAGTAGAGTGTCTTGAGGAGGGATGGCTTTTCCTCTTTCGCACAAAGGTGCCCTCTGGGCCAGTAGCAGTCCAGGACTTGGGGAAATGGTTGGGCGTGAGAAAGCTGAAGTGCCCGAGGGAAGGCACACTGTAAGACGACAGCCAGCTTTCTGACCCGGGCGACTGGGAGACTGGCGGTTTGATGCCTCAAAGTGTGGACTACAGACGAGGGAGCAGACAGGAGTTGACTCCAAGAGGCAGGGAATGGTTGCTCTGGGAGGATGTGTGGAAGGAAGTGATCAGAGCTCAGGACAGAGCCCTGGGGACCCACTGAAAGTTTTCAGTGGCAGAGAGTGGAAGGGAGTCTTGAGGAAGACTGAGGAGCTTGTCCCTGGAGTGATTCCCAATGTCAGGAGGCAGAGGCTTTAGGCAAGCCAGATGGATTTTTTTTTTTTTTTTTTTTTGGCAATTTTAAATGACTCTAGACTTTCTCTAGTGCTTAAGAGACCACTTTGTGATCATATAGGAATCTTACTCGTTCCTTCATTCGTTTACCCTGACACTTACATATTTAGCCAGTGCCTGCTATGGTCCAGGCACTGTTCCTGGTACTGGGAGCCTAGCAAAGACAGGACAAGGCCCTGCCGTCATGGAGCTTCCATTCTGATTGTTAATAAACACATAACAAGATAATGTCAGCTGGTGACACGTCCCACATAGCATGATGGAGGCACAGTGACTGGAGCTGGTTCCTCTTGGGTGGTTGGAGGAGACCTCCCTGAGGAGGATTCTCTGTGCTCAGAATGGAGGGCTCAAACGGCTGCAGCGTGGTGAGTCAGATGGAAAAGTGGTTAGAGGTAAAAGCAGACAAGCAGGCCGGAGCCGGGCCAGACGGACCTTGTGGACCTCGGCAAGGAATCGGGATTTTCCAAGCACTCTGGGACTCTGTCGGAGCGCTTTAAGCATGGGGATGTCTTGCTCTGGTTTACATTTATTAAAAGCACTCTGGACGCTATGGGCAAGATGGACTTTTTTTTTTTTTTTTTTTTTTTTGGGACAGAGAGAGACAGAGCATGAACGGGGGAGGGGCAGAGAGAGAGGGAGACACAGAATCGGAAACAGGCTCCAGGCTCCGAGCCATCAGCCCAGAGCCTGACGCGGGGCTCGAACTCCCGGACCGCGAGATCGTGACCTGGCTGAAGTCAGACGCTTAACCGACTGCGCCACCCAGGCGCCCCAAGATGGACTTTTGTAGGATGGTCCAAGTGAAGCAGGGAGACTCAGTTGAACGCTGTTCCCTCCACAATACGACGACCTGATCTGGGGTGGTAGCCATGGCCGCAGACGTATTTTGGAAGGACTTCCAGGTGGTAAGGGGATGAGATGAATCAAGGATGCTGCTACAGTTTGTGATGTAAGTCACTGCATGATTGATGATGGCATTTATGGACATGGGGAAGATGGAGAGGGGAAGAAATAATAGAGGATTCTAGAATCTTTAGTTTCCGCTTTGGCCGCATTAGTTGTACAGGCTTGTTGGGCATCTCAATAGGGATGCCAAGAGGCAGCTAGATCTCTGAGTGCAGAACGTCAGGGAGAGGTTGGGGCCAGAGACAGAAATTTGATGTCACATGCAAAGCCAAAAAAAAAGATGGTAAAGCCAAGGGCCTGGCTGAAATGGCTCAGAGGGAAAATAGACAACAGGATTCCAGATAGAATGGGCTCAGAGGGAAGAAGAAACAGGGTTAAAGGCCCAGGTAGGGTGGTAGACGTGGCCGAGTCAGGACCATTGGTCCATTGTGATTACGTCTCTTTTCTCAACCTAGTGTGAAGCCAGGTTGTTGTCTAAGAAGAAGTCGTGTGAGATTGAAGAGAGAGGAGGAAGTAGAAATCATGATTTTGGTGGATGAGAACATGAACAGACTAAGCATTTGAACTTAAATGCACACTCCTTGGATTCATCAACAGATTTGGTTTCATCCTAAGGACAGACCCTAGGGCAGCAAATGTGGGATGCCGTGAAAGCAACGGCACATTTTGATCTAATGTCTTTTCTGTCTCCTGTCCACTGGACCGCTGCCTTCCCAGATTACGGATGCTCGTTACTCACGAGATGCCCCCTTTCCACCGGGTTGAGCGGGTATCGGGTTGAACTCAAGGGAAGAAATGCCACGGTGACGTTCTACCCCTCAATATGGCGATAGAGGACACCTTGCTTTGTTGACATGGAAACTCGTGGCGTCCTCAGCTAGCTTCTTCAAAGTCAAGAAGGGTATTTCCAGCCACAGGGGAGGCTTTTGTCAATTCATCCACCAAACGTAGGGGGTGACTCTGTGCCAGATCCCCACAGCAGTGAAGGCTGCAAAGTTGTACTGGGAGGATCCTTGCCCTTCCTTGCTCTTGGCCTGGTCTGTCCATGGCCAGTCAGGTTCCTACCTCCCAAATATAGTCATCTGCTGTTGGCTTAATGAGTGTGACCTCTTTCTTTCCCTGGCTGTGGGGGCTGACGACAGGGTCTTCAGGCCAGGCTGAACATGCTGAGGTGCCTCTGGGTGAACACGAAGGAATTATGCTGGAAAGACTCATAGGTGTTTGGAAATCTTTCTCGGCCATTTTTGGACCTTGTGGATTCTTAAGAGCTTCCGCCAGAGTCACGGACCGGCATCATTTTTGTTCCTCTGAAGCTTGACAACTTTTCCAACTTGGTTTTGCGAGACAGACCATATAGAAAACCAAGGATCTCAAGGAAGTAAAGGACTCATACTTTACTGCTATTGTAAGCTCTCTGACTTGTAATTAAGCACACTTAATCTGGGGCCAGTGTGAACAGGGCATTAATCCATTTTAGACTCAAGCTTTAGCCTTGTCCCCTCAGTGCTTGTACCATGGGTGCTCCTCCATGTCATCACCCATTAACTCCTTCTCATCCACCGGCTTTCCCAGAGTCCTATTAATAGTCACCCCATGTAAAATATGCTTGCGAAAATGTAAAAGCAAATGCATTTACTCAGCAAACGTTTACTTGAAACCTTCTAAGGATGACCTCAGTGCCCAGAGAAAAACTGTCATCACCATCATCAAACCCCCGAAAGAGTCTTGTTGGACATTTCACAATGAAATGGAAACCCCAACAAGGTTTAATGAGGCTGGTCAAAGCCTAAATCTTTTTATCATCATGCTTTCGGGCAGGGCGCTCAGAGTCAAAGTTGATCCTTCCCTTTCAATATTAAATTTTATTTTTTCCTCCCCTCAGGGTTTGTGAGCCGGCTGCTTGACTGCACTTTGGGTTATACTTGGCATGGCAGCAGGCTGCTTTGGAGGGGGTTGGCCCAGAGCATCAGCTGGCATGGTCACCTGATAACACTGAGCTGGGCGGAACCTGGAGTATGAGCCAATAAGTGTCCTTTCAAGAGACTCAGTGCTAAATGTTATGGAAGATCAGATTGCTCCCGTCGGTTACAGTCGGGGAAGGGGAGCCTGATGGGCAAACGAAAGCCAGTAAGTAATCAAAGGAGAATATATCATGGAGCCATAATTGTCAGTGTGCTAGTGACACGGAATCACTAACTGCTCCTTTAAAATGTGGCTGTGTGCACCAAGTCTCCTCCAGAGAGGCGTGGGGCAGACAGACTGGGGAGGTGGGCGTTTCTGAGACTGGATCCTGGCTTTCTCACCATACCAGATGGGTAATCTTGGGAAAGTTGCTCTCTAGCCCCCCACTCGAGAGTCAACCCCTCACTTGTCAAACGAGGATGACACCTACCTTTCAGAATTGTCTTGAGGGTTGAAAATAATCTATGTGCAGAGCACCTACTAAAGTAATCGGCATCTGATAGGCACTCCAGAAATGACGGGTGAAAATAGTGCGAGTCACAGAATTACAGAGGCACTCTGTAAATTTATTGAGCACTTACTGTGCATGAGGTCCCATGATGAATGACTTACACGTATTAGCTCGTGGAGCCATGTTGCAGGTTTAAGGAACATTCTCATGTTCCAGAATGGAAAAAGAGGTTTGGTGAAGTTAAGGAAGGAGATGTGCCCAATTTCGCCAGCAGTCAGGCGTGGAGGCAGAGTTTGAAGTCAGCCTGTCTGAACTGAAAAGCTTACCCTGCGAAGATGGGACTTAAAGGAAGGAGAGGGGGTTCTGCAGAGTAGCTAGCTACCGATTCATTTCAGGGCCAGTCTAGACTAGCCAGTAGCAATGCGACAGCCAATTTGTCAAAATGTTAGTGTGACATTTTGTTTTTTGTTTTTTGTTTTTTTTTTAATTTTTTTTAACGTTTATTCATTTTTGAGACAGAGAGAGACAGAGCATGAATGGGGGAAGGTCAGAGAGAGAGGGAGACACAGAATCTGAAACAGGCTCCAGGCTCTGAGCTGTCAGCACAGAGCCCGACGCGGGGCTCGAACTCACGGACCGCGAGATCGTGACCTGGGCCGAAGTCGGACGCCCAACAGACTGAGCCACCCAGGCGCCCCTGTGTGACATTTTGTATCAGACAAGATAGGCTAGATTTCTCCATCCTAGTAAACAACTCACATTTCAGTGGCTTAACCCAATGGTAACCAACAACGTGAGGCTCTTTCTCTCAGTCGTGCTATATGATCTGAGCGACTCGGCAGGGTCTTCCCTTCAAAGCCAGTCTCCGGTCCGGGATGATGGAGGTTCTGCTGTGACGTGGGCTCTGGGGACCCTACGAGCGGAAGGGAGCATTTTCCACCAGAGCGATGTTCATGGCTTATGTGTAGACTTCTGGAGGAACGTGTACCACAGGGCCATGCCCAACAGGAACGGGGAGATGTGATCCTAACGTGTGTCTGGCAGGATGAAAGCCGGACATATTTGGTGAACAGCACTAATGACTTTAACTCAGACCAGTGGTTTTCAAAACCACTTGGTTATCTGTGGTGGATTGTATTATTCTGTTCTCGTTTGCTTGTTCCATGTCCTGTGAAGCAAATCTATTTCCCCATTCCATGGATATCAGTCGCTGCCATGTGACTTGCTAGGTATGACTAATACATGATGAGTAGAAGTGAGGTGTCCCGCCATTTCTTTTTTCTCCCTGCCATGAGAACCACACGTCCTCCCTAGGGCCGGCTCCTTCGGTCGGCATCCTGGAGCAAACCAGAGGTGGACCGAGCTGTAACTTATGTGTAACGTGAATGAGAAGTAAACCCATGTGTTTTAAGCCCTTAGGGTTGTTTGCTACTGAAGCATAACTTACAGTGGGCAGACTGCTACGGTATCTCTATCATTCTTTCTTAATAAATAGAGAACAACAAAGTTGATTATACAGAAATTACTATTTACATTTGGCCCTTGAAAACACAGGTCCGAACTATGCGGGTCCCCTCATGCGTGGATTGTTTGACAATATGGTACTGTAAATATATTTTCTCTTCCTTGTGATTTTCTTAACATTTCCTTTTTTCTAGTTTACTTTATTATAAGAATATAGTATATATCACATATAACATACAAAATACGTGTTAGTCGACTGTTATTGGTCAGGCTTCTGGTCAACAGGAGGCCATCAGTAGCTCAGTTTTGGGGAGTTGAAGTTATCCCTGGGTTTTCAATTGCATGGGGGGTGGTCAGTGTCCCTAACCCCTGTGTCATTTAGGGGTCAACTGACTGTCTGCTTTGTTGAAACGTATCTATAGTTTAAGGCAGAAGTATCTCTAAGGACTTATTATGCAATTAAATATAATTTAGTTGAGTTACCAGCACAAAACTACATTCTTCAAGTTGGGATGTCAACTGATACCTTAGAGTTGTTATGGGAAACCTAGGAGGAGAACTGGGAACACAGAAATACTGTTTTCAGAGGCAGACTATTGGTCTTGTCCTCACGGAGCCGTTGCCTTAGAAGACCTGAGCATAATCTATATTCATGTTCACTTTGGGCAGAAATTATAATGATGAAATGTTACTATCAATAGGAATGCAAAGTCTTTTCAGAGTCCAGTGATCCACATTAATTCACAGCCCATCGATTTGTAATTCACGGTAAGTAACTGGGGCAGAGGCCAGGCTGGCATTTACTCTCAGTTGTGAGTATGCATTTCTTGAACTGGCTATCCTAAGTTACCATTTGCCGTTTTGACTGTGCAGAGGGCCTTCAGAGGGTCATTTGTTATTCTGTCGACGCATCCGTGGCAAGGCCCCTAAAACCAATGGAGCCACTCTCCGGGATTGGCCCTTTGGACTGCCAGGCTTCCCACCCTCGCAAAGTTTTGTTCTATATGGCCTTTCACCTGTGCAGTCTACGGGGAAAGAAATGATCTGCTCTCACAAAACCAGACAGTCGAAAGATCACCTGTGCGGGAGGTACCGTTACTGCTTCAACGTTAGTGTGGAAGAAATCTCGAGGCATAGAGAGACTAAGGAAGCCAGTGAATGGCGTAACTGTGGCTTGAGCCCAGGATGGTCCGACCCTATAAATGACTGAAGAAACACAAGCTTGGCTGTAGCTGAGAGAGATTGCTCTTAGAAAAGAGGCATACTAAATGATTCATATAACAAAGAGAATTTGCAGGTGGACTGGTGTAGGACAGAAAAGCAAGGGCGTGCTTAACTGGAGAAGAAGCACCTCTGGGTGTTTGGCTCAGTGTGCGTGTGTGCGTGAACAACTTACATGGCTTTCCCCAGTGTATTTAACAAAGTGATACTGTTTAACAGAGTTATGATATTCTTCCTTTTAGAGGAGTTGTGGAAAAGCTTAAAACCCTGTGTGCGGTCTACAGTATCCAGTCTCAGACTGTTAGGACATGTGATGAATCAGAACACAGTGTTCCCAAACTGCTGAAGATCACAAAATGTTTACCATATTTGGGGGAAGCAGTTATCATCAGTTTTTAGCCAGCCAATGACACTCCTGGGATATATCATATCGAGGTAGACATTTTGGAAGGAAGCCCTGAATAAATCACTTGAACCTAACGCTCAAGGAAGAAAGCATAGTTGGATTTCTTGATGTTGATGAATGGTAGATTTCTACCTAGGAAAAATAAATTCATGTGTCCTTGAAATTTTTTGTATTCCCCCTCATATAGATTTACCAAGAGGTTTTCACCCACGTTCTTAACATTTCAGATCACCTCAATTAATTCTTTTCCCAGGTTGGGTAGCTGGGGTTGTAACTCCTAAGAGAAAAGCGGTAACTCCTAAGAGAAAAGCGGTAAATCCTGAGATAATGACTTGCCCATGGAGGGATCAGCAGAAACTTATCAAGAGGAGAAAACGAGACTTGAAAAATGTAATGGGTATGAAATATCGTTACCAGAAATAGCTTAAGAGTACTGTAGTGCTAACACTCAACCATCTTATCTGCGAAATGCCACCTTTTCAAAATCTGTGATCTCATAGTCTCCTCTATTACAGTGAAGTGGCATTTTGATCACAGCAAAGAAAAATGGTATTTGGAAATCGGCTCTGACAGAACATCATCCTCTTCCAGGGGTATTTGTGTAGACATTGCTTACTTAATTTAGATTTCAGAACTCTTTGCAGCACATTTCATCTGAATACATGGTTGTTAAAAATTCATGTGAATGCATCAAGAGTTTTAAAGCGAATCGGTAACAGTAGAGACCAACAGAGTAACCTTAAAGAAAAAGAGGGACCAATGGGAGGGGAAAAGAGAGGGCAGCCTGCTTTGACACTTCTTTTTGGGGCGCACTTCTCTCTTGAATCCTCATGAACCAGCAGCATTCACCACGCAAAGAGCACTGGACGTGGAGGCTGGGTGACATCGGCCATCCTGGGTTTCAAGGTCCTACTCTGCCAGGGGCTATTTGACCTGGGCCCAGGCACTAGTCAGGCTTCCACTTCCTCTGTAAAAGAAGAGTTGGTGAAGATCCCTTCCAACTCAAAAATCCTGTGATCTGTCACGTGATTTACCGACAAAACCCTTTCCGCCTACACATTATTCTAGAGACGGCCCTGAGTTTTCCTGTGGCGAAAGACTGCAACTACTTCCGATTCGCCCCCCACTTCCGGTTTCCTGCTTCCGGTTTGCGTTCTCGGGTTTAGGATGCCCACTCCCTCTCCTCCTACAGCCGGCAGCTGCGGGGCTGTCAGCCCTGTGTCCTCATCGGTCCCGTGTCAGTGTACCTCCACTGAGCCGGCTTCCTTCCATCCTCCACTTTCCCCAGTTTTTTGTGCATTATTTAAATCTTTCAGAAGTCCCCTTCTTTGAGAAAAACTTGAAAGAAAAACACCCCCCAAGAGACGGAGGTGGAGCTCCTGGATTAAGAGGCTTTCACGAGATCCTAAGCGGTCACAGCGTGCTAGCCTCATTTGGCTCCCGCTTCAAACGAGCAGCTTTGAAAACAATAAAAAAAGACATCTGTGGGACAATTAGAAGTTGGAACACCCGAATATTGGATCTTAAGGAATGATCACTAACGATTTTAGGTATGTTAGGTGTCACCACCGTGTTCCGGTTGTATGTGCGAGCCCTTGCCTTTTAGAAACACACAGGAAAGAGTTGTAGAGAAAAAGATCCGAGGCCGGGGGGGGGGGGGGGGGGGGGGCGGTTAGGGAGTGGTGGTCTAGAATGGAACAAGTTTGGCTGTGAATTGACAATCCTAGAAATTGAATGATGGGTATATGAGAGTTAATTATCCTTTTCGGTCTACTCTTGTCTAAGTTTTATGATTTCTGTAACAACAACAACAAAAAGCTTAATGGGGATTCATCCCAGCTAACCAGGCACATTTGCTGAGGTGTTGGAAAGGACTGCTTGTCAGAGTTGCATAATCGTTGGGGGGTAAATATGGAAGTTCATCAATCAGAGAGGCTCTAGTGGGGAGCTGGCTGGCAACAGGCCCAGCTCTGTGTAGCTGTCATCTAGCCTCCAGGCCAATTTGCCCTCTATAAATAACAGTCTATGTGAACGCTTTACTATTTTAAAGCACATTTGCCACAGCTGCTGAGCAAGTTTGTTTACGTAGCTGTGAACCCTTTTGTAAACATCACTATCTCAAAATTGCCCATGTGTCAGGAACATAAAGGGCCCCCTTTAAAAATATATTTGCAGGATGAGCCACGGCCAGTTCCCAGATGTCTGGGTGGCTGGTGTCAGAATTTTCCAGGGTTTGATTCGTTTTCAAAAATAGAATCACATGACTGAAAGGTTCTCGAGAGGTCACGGTGCACATCCCTCTGACCCTGGGCTGGACCGGCCGCGAGCCACCCACCGAGGATGTGGGTCTGTCTTTGGTGGGTGTGAGTCTGTCTTTTATGAGGCTAGGGGACTTATCGAGTGGGGGACTCGGGCTAGGACCTGCAGGGCATCAACGTTGGGCAAGATCGCGTCCTGTCTTCAAGGAGCTTACTTTTCGTTTTCTAAAATCGAGCCTAACTCTGAGTGATGGGGCAAAGCAGCCTGGCTGCAGTAGAGAATATAATGCGTCAACAGAAGACCAACTGGCGTGTTCTGGCCCCGGGCGCTCGGCAGACCAAAGGACCCAGCGGATACTCGGCTTACTGCAGGATAGCTCAGATTTCCAGAAAACACCACATTGGAATCACTGTGTACCACAATGTGTGTGAATGGAGAGCACTGTGGTGATGTTGCAGCGTGGGGCTCATCCTTGGAAGATGCCTGCTAACTGGGATCACCGACAGTGGTTTGAGGTCAACTAAGTCATTTTTGAAAGAAGGCATGAATAAAGCGGAAACCGTGTTGGGTCAGCTTGCCGTTTTCAAGGCTCCTGACTTCCCATCTAGCCCTGTAATGAATAATTAGATCCTTGTGAATTTGTTTTCCTTGCTGTGCATTTGGTTCACGCTTATTTTTTTTTTTCCTGTGGCTTTGACTCCTTGAAGCATTCTTCCCATCCCTCACGGGTCTGTTTAATACCCACAAATTCCATTTGTGCATTTCATTCACACAGAAAAAGTATCCTGCTGAAGCTTCAGAGATCAGATGTGCTGGAAGTATTGAACTGTATGAATCCCGTTAGGAAAAGATCAGGACATATCCAGCTTCCAGACAAACCCAGAACTCTCTAGAACATTCTTCCCTCCACATAACAGAAATGAGAAAACTTTATTTTATGTTTTTAAATTAGGAGCAGTTGCCTTTCCCCAGGAGCAGCGATAAGTGTTTTGATTTTTGTTATGCTGGCAACTACCAAGTTTTCTCTAAGAAAAGCAGGAAGAAAGGCTGCTGACTGTTCGGAGGCGAGTATCACTGTTAATTACCAAGAAAACGTTCTTCCCTGTAGAAGGTCTCACTCATCACAAGCTGCCATCAGAAAGACAGAGTCTGCCCCAGGGAGAATTCCAACTCAGGGACATCACAAAGATAATTTGCTCATTCTGGATTCATTTACTTTGCTCAAGATCGGGCTTTGGTCTGAGGGAACCTGAAGCTGAGCTCCTGCGGTTTGCGGCTCTGATTAGCACCAGTAACCAGAGGGGACATCTCAGTGGCTTTTGCTCCTTGAGCTCAAAGACGCAACGATAAGAAGGCTTGTCCACTCCCCTCCCTCATGTCCTACCGGGAGGGTTTGTAATGAGGAATCTGATATAAAGGCTACATCACGAGTGGTCGGTTTGTGCTGCCAGCGGCTGTATGGCAATGGTCACCACTAGGGGGATCCAGAGTCCCCGTGCTGAGCCGAGGTGGGAGAAGTTTCTGGTCGGCGAGAAAATGACCGGGCTCCTGCTTTGGATTGTTTCCTCCTCTCTCTCCTCCCCTCCCTCCTCCCCTCTCTTCTTCCTCCTCCCCCCACACAGCCTTGCCTCATGAGTACTCGGGGAGAGTCAGGCTCAAGGTGCAGATAACCCGTTCACATGTGCGGTTCTTAGTATTTCACGTGAATTATTTTGTTATTCTGTAAAGCCAGTTTCGAATCTGGTCCGTGTTCCTTTTGTTCTACGGAAAGGAGCACAGTCCTACCGTTGAGCCCCACGCAAAGACTTTTACTCACATTTTCATTGCTGGCTGCGTTTAAAAAACCGACGGCGAAAGTTTCCACCGCTCCAAGAGAAGTTAGTTAGAGGTAATGATCTTGCCTGCTGTTGGGTACAGGGAAGCAGCAACATGGGACCGACGGCTTTCAAGGGATGACTGAGCTCAGGTTATGGGTGGAAAAAGAATCTGGGGCCAGGCTGTTGGCCGCGCATTTTCAGATTATAGAAATGAACCCAGAACCGCAGGCTGCAGACTTCAAAGCACAGAAATGCAGCTTGCACATCTAAAGAGGATTTTAAGACTACTGTCGATAACTCCGAAGAACAGGAAAGAAAATAATGCATTTGGATTCGGGTTTATACTTTATAGTGGGGCGCTATTCTTAGCTTAAGTCAGAATGTCTGGCTCTATTTTGTGGAATGTTACTGATAAACGTAGGCAGGACCTGCTTTGCTGCTGGGATGTATAACATGTGCCAAACTCAGATATGAGTGGAGACTTCAATAAAGACAGACCATTTCGCTATTTTGAGAACAGATCGTTTTCCCGAGAACGCGTCAATGATCAGCCATTAACAGCAGAAGGGTCAATAGGATTGTGATGAACGGATCTTCAATTTTTTTCCCCTTTCCTGTTAGGATTATTTACTGCAGTAATCATATCAGCTGGGGGGTCAGCAGGTAGAGTATACAGAAAGACACCCAGCTTTCACTTGATATCAAAGCACAGCCAGGGCCCCGGGTCTTACAAATGGCTCTCAAAGAAGGGGTGTAATTGCACTTTTATTAAAGCAATTTGTCAGCCTTCCTTTGAAAGGCTAAACTTTTTCCTCTTGGCTTGCTATTAAATCACCTCAAGTATTTAAATCAGGTAATGTTTTAGAGCCATTTAAAAGCGCTTCAGAGACAGATAAGATTTTAACTTACAGAAACACTTGGAAATTTAAAATATAGTACATGGTGCTTTCGAAAAATGACTTATTAGTTTATTCTCCAAAAGCTTTTCAAAAGCTAAATGGTTAGACTTCTTGGTGGCTACGTGAGGTTAGAGGACACAGAGGTATATATACTATGTCATGAAACGAAGGGATGAGATCGATAGGGAGGTTCAGTTTTTCATATTTCATCATAAATAAGTCAGGGCCAGCTCACAAAGAGCGTCGATCCCACAGATGCCCCAGCACGGAACACGTCTTACCTGTAGCCTCCACCATTCCTTCTAGGATGACCACAATTTCTAGCTCCTCTTTGGGCAGCTGGGCTTTGGAGATCTCCCAGAAAGGACTCTGTTGGTTGATTTCGTGGCTGATGATGAGTGGCGACACCAGAAATAGACGGTCATCCCCGGTGTAATACCCTACATTGATATCTGTTTGGTTCAAGGGGATGAACTCACCCTCTGAGGTCTGTTTGGATTTGATCAACTTGGCTCGGATGGAAGCCTCTACGATGTGGGAATTCCTAAGATCCCCTACTCGGAACATCAGGCACAGTTTTCCATCCCGCATGGAGATCACCGCATGGGTGGAAAAAACCAGGGTCTCTGCCCTCTTCTTGGGTTGTGATATTTTTACAAACATGCATCCCACCATGAATGCATTGACGATGGACCCCAGCACAGATTGAATTAAGAGGAGAATAATTCCCTCTGGGCACTTGTCTGTGATGACCCGGTAGCCATAACCGATGGTGGTTTCTGTCTCTATCGAAAATAAAAAAGCAGAGACGAACCCGTTGAGGTTGGTGACACAGGGAGTCCACGAGGGGTCCTCTATGTGGTCCATATCTCCTCGGATGTATGCGATTAGCCACCAGATCATCCCAAAAAAGAGCCAAGTCACCGTGTAAACCATGACGAAGATCAACAGGTTGAATCTCCACTTGAGATCCACTAAGGTGGTGAAGATGTCGGTCAGGTAGCGATAGGTCTCCCTCACGTTGCCATGATGGACGTTGCACTTTCCATCCTTCCGCACGTACCTCTGGATTTTCCTTTTGGTCCGGTCTCGGCTGATGTGTCTTGGCAGGTCGTCCCTGGCCTGCTTAGGCAACTTTGGCTGGTGAATGGCCACAGGGCTCTCAACATCCTGGTCCATGGAGTCGCCTTCCAGGACGTTAGCTGGTGGTTTGGAGGAAAGAAAAGAAAAGTTGAATGAAATTCTGGTTCTTTGGGGGTCACGGAAACCACACTGTGTACAGTACACGGCATTCGTGTAGTTATTACCAGAATAGATGAAGCCATTTTCATTTGGCATCTCTGGGTGGGCCTTTGGTTGACCTGGACTCCTGTGCCCTGCCATCTAGCTTGTGTGGGTACCTCCTCACCCTTCCCACCGGGACGGAGCTTACTGCTGTGAAACTGTCTCCCTACCAGCAAGTTCTAAGAGCCAGCCCCTCCGTGGGATGCCTTCCCACTCTTATCTGAGATGGCGTCACGTGGCCTCCAGCACACGCTGGATAAAGAAATGTTTGAATTCAGACAGTCTTGATTCTGCCCCCCAGCCGTTGCAGGCCCTTGGGCGTGCTGTTATGGGCTGAATTGTGCCCCCCACCCCACCCCAATCTGTACTGAAGATCTAACTCCCATTGTGACTGTATTTGGAGATGGAGCCTTTAGAGATAACTAACATTAAATGAGGTCATAAGGGAGGCACCCTGATAGGACTGGTCCCTATAAGAAGAGGAAGAGACACCAGGGGTGTGCAGAGGAAAGGCCATGTGAAGACACAATGAGAAGGTGGCCATCTGCAAGCCAAGAAGAGAGGTCTTCCAACCCACTCGAGGTGGCCAGACACTAATCCTGCCAGCATCTTGATCTTAAACCTCCGGCCCCGCCCCGCACTCTGGTCTTCTGTTATGGCAGCCTGGGTAGACCAAATACACTATCCAGATTCATCGAGCCCGAGTATCCACGTTGACGAAATGGTGATCACGATACGCAATTTATAGGGTTGTTCTCAAGTTGAACGGAACGATGTATGTGCTACGTGCCTGCCAGCACTTTCCTAGCAAGTACTCTCCTTACATTTGGGGCAAGAATTTTGAGTGAACTCTCTAAATTGTTACTCGAATTTCAGAGCTGAAGAATGAAAATTCTGGTTTTGGTTGGTAAGGATGTGTGCATTATATTCTGAGGGTTGATTTGATGCCCAGGTTAAAAAAAGGTGTGGGGAAATGTTCTCTGTCTTTCTGTGTGTTACACGTTTTATCTGGTTTCTGCCTCAACACGTAACATCTGCAGTTTTGGCTCGTGGTTGTTTCCTTTCCGACGGCCGTCATGACTCATGCCTTGGTACAGTCGTTAGTTAACAGTGCATTAGGAAAACTCTTCTAGAATCTGAGTGCAAGGGGAAATTTGGAAATGATACTGCCAGTAAACACATCAACCACTGTATGAAATTACTTTTTCAGCCAATGATTTTAAAGCTTTCTAAAAGTTTCATCAGCACTTTCTTTCCCCAGGCTTTCATTCTGTGCCTTTGGGTCCGCAGTGCATTTTCTCTGCGGTAACTACGTTTTCTCCTGGGTTAAAGGAGAAACGCGGTTTGTTGCGAAAACATTTATCTGAATAAGAACATAGCTGTGGATAGGACGGGAGAGGTACCAACTTCACTTATGGAGTAACCTTGTTCACGGTTGGTTAGTTTCCTTAAAAATCAATCCCATAGATCTGTTTTCATATTGCAGCACAAGGAAGAGACAGCATCCGGTCTGCAAAAGCTGCTGTTTGGTTTGACAACTTTGACTTTTTAGATCACTGCCCTCAATAGCCCTCATGTGTCAAAGAGAAACTTTGCTTGTTCTTTTTCTTCTTCGAACAGAGAAACCAGGACAGGCGTCAAAGGGAAGCAGCTGAGGTCGGGACGGGAGGGGGGGGGGCATCTGGATGGACGCCACGGCCCTCTCTTTGCTCGCTGCCGGCACCCCTACCTGGTGGGGTATCTGTGACCCGGAAAGGTCTCGCCTGAGCTCTCGCTGCTGATTTTGCCCTGACTGGGAGTCTCTCCATATGACATCATGGGGGATAAACTCAGGGCTCAAACCCACTGAGATGGGGGGCTTTGTTTACAGGATGCAAGGGCCTGACTGAACCTGAGGTAGGGGTTTGCCTTGATCCGGGGGGGAGGGGAGGGGGGTGGCGGGGGGGAGGTAAGCCCTCCGACTGTGCAGAGCCACCCTGAACCCTTGCGTCCCTGAGTCCTTCAGTCCTTCCACCCCCCAAGAAGAGGGTTTGTCAGATCGATTGGCCCTTAACAATCTTCAGTGATATTTCATACTTTCAAATGTCACAGAGGAAACCTACAACCCTCCTCCCCGGGTCCCCAGTTGAAGATGCTTTTCTGCCTTTTCTGGCTGGGCTGTAACCTTCAAATCCAGGCATCTATCCTGACCTGGAGGAACCTGTCTGAAAGGCTAATGAGTGAGTAGACACAAACGCTCTGGGTCGTCCCGGGAGCCTGCTGGTTGGTCCTCCACATTCTCTGTTTGTTTGTTTCTTCTTTTTCTAGCTCAGGACTGGACCACATTTCCCAGTTTCCTTTGTATTGAGAGGTGGCCAGTGCAGAGTCCTGGCAGGTCTGGAGCTGGTCTGTCCGGGTCAAAGCCTCAAAGAGTGGATGTAGCCTCTCCTAGGCCCCTGCCCCTTCTACAGAGGACGGTGGAGTCAGAAGGTGGAGGGGCCGGAGTTAGTGGCAAAAAGCCACCATCTGACTAGAAACAAGAAAAAAAAAAAGTTTGGGCTGTTATGTCTGTCGTGTCTATTATCAAATATAGTCTTAGGTCTCATTTTAAGGGCAGCACTACTGACATGGGGAGAGAAGTGTCATGATTTGGGGGGGCTGGTGTGGGAAAGAGCAGGGAGAGAGGAAGTCAGGATGGAATGTTTGAATCTAAGCATCTATAATGAACTAGCGTGTGGTTAGTCAAATGCTTGGGTTTGGTGTTGGGCAAAATGTAAATGCATATGCTACTTAAGAGCTTAAAAAATTAAAAAAAAATTTTTTTTTTTTCAAGGTTTATTTATTTTTGGGACAGAGAGAGACAGAGCATGAACGGGGGAGGGGCAGAGAGAGAGGGAGACACAGAATCGGAAACAGGCTCCAGGCTCTGAGCCATCAGCCCAGAGCCCGACGCGGGGCTCGAACTCACGGACTGCGAGATCGTGACCTGGCTGAAGTTGGACGCTTAACCGACTGTGCCACCCAGGCGCCCCGCTTAAAAATCTTTTTAATGTTTATTTTTGAGAGAGAGAGAGAGCATGTGCATGTGAGCAGGGGAGGGGCAGAGACAGAGAGGGAGACACAGAATCTGAAGCAGGCTCCAGGCTCTGAGCTGTCAGCACAGAGCCCGACGTGGGGCTCGAACTCACGACCTGCAAGATCATGTCCTGAGCTGAAGTCGGACGCTTAACTGACTGAGCCACCCAGGGGCCCCAAGAGCCTTTTTAAAACAAATAAAAATGTAATCAAACAAAGATAGCCCAGCCTCCTGGGGGGTGAGAGGGGAAGGTGGCCTTTAAGGTGCCCCTGCAGGTGAGACAGTGCACGTGGGCAAGGTGGATCCATGGGAAGATGGTGAAGGGGTTCAGAACAGGTCGCCCCCAAAACATGCCACTTTGGCATATTGACTATTTTGAATTGAAGGTACTTATGAAACAGCCAGGGAAAGAAGGATACTCTGACCCTCCCGTCCTCCTGAAAGCAGGAGATGAATCTCCCACGGGAAAGGTGCCCTCCCTGTGCCAAGCGGGTGGGAGACACTCTCCTCACCAGAGGCGGGGAATTGGGGGCTGGGAAGGCTGTATAAACGAACTTCGTTAAACGAACCCACATCTTCCTGGTCACTCCTTTACCTTTTATTACCCTACCCCCTTGTCTTGCCAGTTCTTTACACACCGATGGTTTCTTCGTCTAAATGGTATGGAAGCTTCCGGCTCCGGTCACTCTCCCTGTCTGTATTCTTGTGAGGCTCCCATGTACACCTGTTGTGCTTTTCTTCTGTGATTCTACGTTGGCTTAATTCTTTTTTTAAGAGCGAGCGCGAGAGGGCACACGAGCGCGAGCAGAGGAGAGAGGTGGAGAGAGAAGGAGAGAGAATCTTAAGCAGGCTTCACGCCCAGCTTGGACCCTGACACGGGGCTTGACCCCACGATCCTGGGATCATGACCCGAGCTGAAATCGACTGGGCGCTTCACCAGCGGAACCGCCCGGGAGCCCCAGTGTCAGCTTAATTCTTAGGCCCGGCCAGAGAGCCGGAGAGGAGGATGTTGCCTCCGGCAGTGGGAGGTAAGGCTGGCCTCCTGCTTAATAGGGCGCGGGGGGCAGGCACAGGGGTGAAAGAAACCAAAGAGCCAGGGACGTGTGGGAGGGCTTGGGGCATAGCAGACACTGGAGTAGGAGTCCCAAGGGGCAGGAAGAGGGGCGCCGATAAGGAAGGGTGTGTGGGGTGCGCACAAGGAGGTGCCGAGCCTCCAGGCTGCGTCCAGAGCAATCGCGGGGAGCCCTGGACCAGGGAGCGGGGCTTCCCAGTTCTGAGCCAGGAGCAAGACTCAGCACCCTCAGCGGGAATGCAAATGCGAGCAGGGGAAGTAGAGAAGGGAATGCTAATGATGGCTCTTAAGGGCTCTTTTCTTGCCTGAAACCCCGGGTGTGGATTTGAGGGGTGATCTGAATTGCATTTGCAGAGAGAGCATCTTGAGCCGCTGAGCAGCTGCACGTGGCAAAGCTGACGTTTCTCCCCCCCCCCCCCCCCCGGGTGGGGGGGGGGGCTGCACAGCCCGTGATGCTAGCTTCTCGCCCCACTGCCCAGCTCAGAAACTGGCTCTGGGGCCTCCCCCCCACCCCCACCCCGACGGGCATGCACAGCGGCCACGTGCTCAGACCCACAGACCACACGCGCCCCTCTGTGCAGGTGGTTGGACCAAAGAGAATGTAGAGGAATTCTCTGCCACCTGTGACGTGCCCTACTGGGTGCAAGAGGACCCAGCAGCAACCGCCAGCATCCTGATGATTTACTTGACGAGTTGCTTTTCCGGACTTTGGCTTAGAGTAAATATGGGTCTGGGGGATAAAGCCAGTTGAGATGTTCTGTCGGGAAATTGTTACATTTCAAGCTATGTATGAGTTCTGTGGGTGATGCTTCCCCTGCCCAGGGAAATGTTCAGAACGTACTTCAGGAGTTTTTAATGCTCTGGGGAAAACCCGACAGGAAAACAGGAGAGATCTCCAACGCATGTGCAAAAATCAAAAGTTGGAACGAAGTACACAGAGATGTTAGTAGGTGATTCTGAGTGGGTGGCTTATGGGGGCTTTAAAATTTTCTTTTAAATATTCTGATTTTTGCAAATTTTCTAGAATGAGTTTATATGACTCTTAGCATCAAAAAGGAAAAAAAAAAAGGAATTTTCCAAGACGGCGTTGAGACCCTTCTGGTGTATGACTTCAGGAATCTGAGAAAAATCATAACGCAACCCCCACTGTCGGGACAGCAGCGGTGGGAATACAGAATGCCATGGGGGGTGAGGGGCAAGACCCATGGGACGAAACTAGTCAGCTGTCCCTGGGGCTGGCGAGCGGTCTCCAGGAGAGAAAGGAGTGTGGGAGGCCTTACACCTGTTACAACGAGGTGTAAGAGAAAAGGAGCAGATGCGAGCCTCCTGGTGGTTTTCATTCAGCGTCACCTGCTCAGGAGAACCCTTAGTGGCACAGAATCATGGTCACTTCCTCATTAAAAATTACCTCCCAATGATGTCTGTTGACTAATGAATGGATCAAGAAGACGTGGTATATATACGCCGTGGAATATTACTCAGCCATCAAAAAGAATGAAATCTTGCCATTTGCAACGATATGGATGGAACTGGTGAGTGTTACACTAAGTGAAATAAGTCAGTCAGAGAAAGATACATACCATGTGATTTCACTCATATGTGGAATTTAAGAAACAAATGAGCAAAGGGAGAATAAGAGAGAGAGAGAGGGAGAGGCAGACCAAGAAACAGGCTCTTAACTATAGAGAACAAACTGATGGCTTCCAGGGGGGAGGGAGGTGAGGGGATGGGTAAAATTAAGGGGTGCACTGTAGTGATGAACACTGGGTGATGTATGGGAGTGTTGAATCACTATGTTGTACCCATGAAACTAATAATACACTGTATGTTAACTAACTGCAATTTAAGTAAAAGCTAAAAAGAAATGACCTACTTGATGAAAAGACAATGTACAGAGTGGAAGATAATATTTGCAAAGCATATCTTAGACAAGAGACTAATGTTCAAAATATATAAAGAATTCCTACGACTCCGCAACAGAAAAACAAACAACCCGATTCAGAGATGGGCAAAGGACTAGAACAGACATTTTTCCAAAGACCGATGGCTTAACAAGTGCACGAGCAGATGTTCAACATGACTAGGTCACTGGTCATTAGGGAAACGCAAATCAAAACCAACCTATCACTTCACACCCATTAGAATGACTGTTAAAAAAAAGCGGGGGAGGGGAAATAAGTGTTGGTGAAGATGCGGAAAATTAGAACTTTGGTGCCTTGCTGAAAGGGACGTAAAATGGTGCATCTGCTGTGGAAAATAGCATAGAAGTTCCTCAAAAAATAAGCGTAGAGTTACCACGCGATCCCCCCCATTCCACTTCTAGGTATAAACCCGAAAGAACCGATAGCAGGGACTCGAACAGAAACTCGCACATCCGTGTTTATAGCAGCGCTATTCACAGTAGCTAAAAGGGGAAACCACCTCAATGTCCATCGGCAGAGGAGGGGATAAACAACATGTGGTCCCGCCACACAATGGAAGATTAGTCAGTCTTGAAAAGGGATAAAATTCTTACACATGCTATGACAGGAGCGAACCTCGAGAACACTATGTTGGGTGAAATAACGATACGAAAGAACAAATATCTTACGATTCCACCGACGTGAGGTATCTAGGCTAGACAAACGCATGGAGACAGGGAGCACCATGGAGGTTGCCAGGGGCTGGGGGGAGGGAGGAATGGGGAGTTACTTGTTTGTGATGATCCCCCAAATTCTGGAAATGGATAGTGGTCACGGTAGCACAACACGGTGAGTGTACTTAAAGCTACCGAATCCTACATTTGCAGTGTTTGCAATGGTAATTCTATGTTTCGTGTATTTTACCACAATTTAAAAGAAAGACCTACTCAAACAGTCCTTGTGTTATTGAGAGTCCCTAGATGGTCTGTCAGATGTGGCTCGCTTTTCTTTTACTTTACTTTCTCGTTTTCTCCCCTGAATCGAAAGAATGTGGTACATTCGCTTGAGCACTCCCAAATAAAGGAGGCAATTTAAAATGCAGGGCATCTTGCCAGGTGAGGCCTGCTACTGAGCTCTGGTAAGACCTCATTGGGAAGGAATTTCTCTGGTCAGGGGCAAGCAACAAATTAAAATATGATGTGAAAACGGAGATGAGGGAGAGGGGCACTGGGAAGATACCAGCAAGCTCAAACCTAAATCTGTCTTGAGTGGAGAGCAGGATGGGTTTGCTCAAGGAAGTGGTGAGTGTGTGCTTGCTTCCTGATAGACGAAAGCTGGAATGGTGGGGCACTCGCAAGGCAGGAACAGCACGTGTGAAAGTCTTGAAGGCGTGAAACGGCTTTGTTTGGGAACGGCAGAGATTCTGGAATAGAGCACGTGTTGGGGAAATGGAGGGAGCTAGGAGAGCAGGGGATGAGAACCCGGCTGGACCCCGAAGGCCTCTGTACCAGGCTATGGAGATGGGTCTTAAAATGAGGAGTGATATGATTCGATATTTTATGCTATTTTAGAAGGATCCTTCTGGAGGGTAGTCATGTGGAGTATAGACCAGCGGCAAGCATTGGCAAACTTTTCCTGCAAAGGGCCAATAGTAAATATTTTAGTCTTTGTAGGCAACCTAGGTGTCTTTTTTGCATATTCTTCTTGGTTTCTTAAAAGCTTCTTATAACTCCTCAAAAACATAAAACGAATCTTAGCTCATGGGCAGCACAAAAAGAGGCCGCCGGCTGGATTTGCTGAGTTTTGGAGACAGGGTGCCCGCGGGCAGAAACAGCTAGGTGCTGGATGAAGGGAGCAGTCGTGAGGATGAAGACGTGGCAAAGGGTTTAGGATCGAATAAGAAGCAGGATTATGGGGGCGCCTGGGTGGCTCAGTCGGTTGAGTGTCTGGCTTCGGCTCAGGTCATGATCTCGCGGTCCGTGAATTCGAGCCCTGCGTCGAGCTCTGTGCTGACAGCTCGGAGCCTGGAGCCTGTTTCAGATTCTGTGTCTCCCTCTCTCTCTCTCTGACCCTCCCCCGTTCGTGCTGCATCTCTCTCTGTCTCAAAAATAAATAAACGTTAAAAAATTAAAAAAAAAAAAACAAAAAAAGAAGCAGAATTATGATAATGTGGAGATTGGCGACTGCAGAGGGGAGTGGGCAGGATGGGGAATCAGGTGTGTGGGGCTGGCGTTCAGCAGTGACCCGGACTGGGCTCCGGGTTTGGAAGGTCACCTGCTCATACAAGGGGAGGATGCCATTGCGTGGACGGACGACAGTTCCGTGGGGAGATCGCACGGACTTCAAAGAGGATACGGAAAGATATCCTTCTATAGAGGAATATTATAGAGGATCCTTCCTGGAAAAGAATTACATTAAGAAGTCAGAAGTAGAGGAGGAACCAGAGGAAGGGATGAGACATGTGAGGGGCGGGAGGAGAGAGCAGGGCAGGAAGCCAGGTGGAACTACGGCCCAGAGACAGGCAAAGGGGACATGACTCGGCACACGCTGTGGGGACAACTGTATGCCCACTTGGAAGAGAAGTGATGAGTCCCTTCCTTATTTCTTATATCAGAATAACTTCCAAGTGGATTAAGGATTTAAATGCCAAGAAAAAAAAAAGCCCTACAGAAGGCGTAGAAGATATATTTTTATAATTGTAAGAGTTGAGAAAGCCTTTCTAGCCATGATAGGAATCCAGAAACTATTTTCAAAGGCTGGTATTTTTGTCAGTATAAAAATTTTAAGTGTTTGTTAAAAAAGTAAGAAGACAAACCAGGAAAAATATTTGCAACACATAACATACATATTCCCAATTTACAAAAGCAATAAATACCTCCACAGAAAAAAAAATGATCATAGGGAATGAATAAGGAGTTTATAAGAGAAGAAATACACAGAGCTAAAAGGCATATGGAAGGACTGTTCAACCAAGTGAAAGCAATGCAAATACAATAACATTTTTTTTCTTTTTTTACCCTGAAGTTGGCACAGCTAGAACTGAATGACAAATGTAGTATGTGGAGTGTGTGTGTGTGTGTTGGGAGAGGCAGAGGGATTGTGAACTCATATGCTCTCTGGGCAGTGTAACCGGAAAGATCGTTCTGGAGGGTAGGTGACAGGAGGTCTCACAATTTGGGATGATTGGATGCCTTGAATCAACCATTCAGGGTCTAGACATTTTTCTAAGGAAATGACATCACAATGTGGCGGATATGTTGCAGCCTCGCTCATAATAGTGAAAACTTGCAAAAAACCTAAATGTCTGTCATCGAACGTTGGTTGAACATGTTGTTGCAGCTATAATCGATGGAATACTATGCGGACGTTAAAAATGATTTCCCAGTATTTTGGGGGGTCTTCAACTCTTCGTGTCAAGATCACCTTCTTACTGAAGCTTCGACTGAAGCCCCCTCCTGTTCTAAAAATTGCATTCGTTACTGCCCAGGACTCAATGTCACTCTTTCTTGTGCTACTGTTTGCTTTTCCTGTAGTACTTTTCACTTTTGGCATGAAAGGGGTTAGTTATTAGGTGAAGTTTTTTTTTTTTAAGTTTATTTATTTTGAGAGAAAAAGAGTGAATGGAGATGAAGCAGAGAGATAGAGACAGAGATAGATAGATAGAGAGAGAGAGAGAGAATCCCAAGCAGGCTCTATGCTCAGCATGTAGCCCTATGTGGCGCTTGGTCTCACGAACTGGGAGATTATGACCTGGGCCTAACCAAGAGCCGATTGCTTCACTGACTGACTGAGTTACTCAGGTGCACCAGAAAAAAATTTTAAATTTGTTTTAATGTTTATTTATTTTTGAGAGACAGAGAGAGGCTGAGTGCGAGCAGGGGAGGGACAGAGAGAGAGGGAGACAGAATTTGAAGCAGGTTCCAGGCTCCGAGCTGTCGGCACAGAGCCCGATGCAGGGCTTGAACCCATGAACCAGGAGATCATGACCTGAGCTGAAGCCGGACCCTTAACCGACTGAGCCACCCTGGTGCCCCATATTATGTGAACTTCTTGCTGTCTGTTGGTCCCCGGTCAGAAGGTGAGCTCCCCAAGGGCTGAGATCCGTGAATTTTATTCACTGATGGATCTCAGACCCTGGAAAAAGTGCCTGGCTTATGGCAAACCCCGGCACCTGTCTACTGAATGCACGGGTCCCCTGTGTTTATTGACCCGACAGGTTGTGCGTGTCACAGTGTTAAGTGAAAAAGCAGAATAAGAACATTACAGTCCTTTGCATATATTGATTGCCATCTTGCATTAATGTGTGTGTGTGTGTGTGTGTGTGTGAAGAATGTAATCCAAAATATTAATTCGATCAGTCTCTGAGTTGTACGTTTGTGGGTGTTTTTGCTTTCTTTCAATTTTTCTCTATTGAAATTTTCTCTTAATGTGCTCCTAACATCTAAAATATCAGCAGGAAACATAAAGCTCTTTCAGTTTTGAGTAACCAAAGCAAATGTGGCACAGACAGAGCCACAGGGCAATGTCCATTGGGCTTGGCGATTGGGATTCACCAGTGTAGTGGGTTGAACCGCATCCCCACCACCAACCCATGTCTGTCCCGAACCTCAGCATGTGATCTTATTTGCAGGTCGGGTCTCTGCAGATATCGTTCAAGTAAGGATGAAGGTCAGATCACACTGGATCAGGGTGGGTCCCAAATAAATTTAGAGCGTCCCCGCAAGGGAGAGAAAAGGACACAGGAAGACACAGAGAAGGCCACGTGCTGGCAGAGGCAGGGATTCAGGTGATGTGGCGACAGCCATCGGAAGCTGCGAGAGGCAAGGAGGGATTCTCCTCTAGAGCTTTCGGAGGGAGCGTGGCCCTGCGGACATCGTAATTTTGGACTCTGACCTCCAGGACGGGGTGAGAGAGTAAATTTCTGTTGTAAGCCACTCACGTGGCACTGACTTGTGCGGTCACCACAGGAAACGAATCCAACTAATCCAGCCGGTGGGGGGGGGTTGTGTCATCTGATGATGGGGTCGAACGTCGGATTCCAGTGGTTTGAGGAGTGATCCGTCAGGAAGGGGGTGAGAAAAGAGAAGTATACACAGCGTGTTTAAAGTCCGACAGCAGGAGGGAATGGATGGAATGGGGACCTTGTGTGTGTGTGTGTGTGTGTGTGTGTGTGCTGAGAAGAATCGAAAGTGGAGATGTTGCCCCTGTGAGGAAGGGGGCAGTGACGGAGTGAGGTGTTTGATGGAGTGGAGGTCAGTCCAAGGCGCTGTAGATGGAGGTCTGGGTTAATGCAGAAAAAGGGGCGAAACTTCCTCCCAGAGAGATAGCAATGGTAAGGACAGGAGGGAAAGATGGGAAGGGGATGTTGGGGACATCTCTCTTAGGTTTTCAAATGGGTGAATGGGCGGTGAAGGGGCTTCACTTTGGCTCACTTTCCAGCGTAGATGTCAAGAAAACCACACTCCAGCAGACCCATTGGGTTAAATCTGCGTCTAGCAAGGCGAACAACTGAACTCAGCATAATCGAAGATCCGGCCCCGGCTTAGTGGGCAGGAAAAGCATGTGTAAACAGGTAATCTGTTACACTGTTGTTCACGGCAGCCTTATTCACAACATCCAGAAGGTGGGAGCCACCTAAGCGTCCACCGAAATGAACGGACAGGCAGAATGTGGGACAGACATCAAACGGGGTATTATCGAGCCTTAAAAAGGAAGGAAACTCTGACCCCTGCAACCACGTGGATGAACGTTGAGAACGTTCTGCCGAGTGTAATAAGCCAGACACAAAAGGACAGATACTGTATGATTCCACTTACGTAACGTCCCTAGAGTAGTCAGATCCAGAGGGACAGAAAGTAGAGTGCTTGCTCCCGGGTACTGGGTGAGGGGGGGCAGGGGTTAGCGTGGCACAGGTATGGGGCTCCGGGGTAGGAAGATACACGCACAACAATGTGAATGTACTCAATGAGATAGAAGTATACGCTTAAAAATGGTTGTGTCCATCCACTGACGAATGGATAAAGATCTTGGCGACGAGAAAGCATGAAACATGGCCGTTTGCAGCAACGTGGATGGAACTGGAGGGGATTACACTAAGTGAGATAAGCCAGAGAAAGATCCCATATGTTTTCATTCACATGCGGCACTTGAGAAACTTACCAGAAGACCATGGGGGAGCGGAAGGGGAGAAAATAGTTACAAACAGAGAGGCAGGCAAGCCCTAAGAGACTCTTAACTACAGAGGAAAAACTGAGGGTGGATGGTGGGGGGGCGCGGGGGAGAGGGGACAATGGGTGACGGGCACGGAGGAGGGCACTTGTTGGGATGAGCACTGGATGTTGTATGTATGGGATGAATCACAGGAATCTACCCCCCAAACCAAGAGCACACTGAACGCCCTGTATGTTAGCCAACTTGACAACAAATTATATTTAAAAAAAAAAATGGTTACAATGGTAGGGGCATCTGGGTGGCTTAGTTGGTGAAGTATCTGCCTCATCTCAGATCACGATCTCACGGTTGTAGGATCGAGCCCCGCGTCAGTCTCCTCACTGACATCACAGACCCTGCTTAGAATTCTCTCTCCCTCTCTCCATGCCCCTCCCTGCTCGTTCTGTCAAGTAAATATTCAAAAAACTTTAAAAATGGGTAGAGTGGGAAATTGTGTGTTTTGTATATTTTAGCACAATAAACAAGTAAATTGCATTAACAAAAGAAAAGCATACATGTTTTCTAAATGAGAGAAGATTCGTGTTTCTAAAATGCTACAGCCTGAGGTTGGGGTGGGATTTCCCTGCCATCCTTTCATGGTTCAACTGTTGCCCCCACTTTTCCCACTTTACGGCCGAGACACATTTGGCGGATGATTCAGAGCTGCGGTTACCAGTGGTGCCCGAAGTTCAGGACTCGTTTCCTTTGGTCCCTTGCCCGGATGCTCACCTTCCTGTGTAAGTCCCTCAGCTGAAGCTTGTCCCCGGGACTGGTGATGTGGGGCATTTATGTCTGATGCGTCATGAGAAGGCGAGGCGGGTTTTGTTCGCCCTGTACTTTGAGCTGTTGGACTTTGAGAGACGACTGTAGTCAGAGATCCGGAGGGACTGGAGAGTTTAATGTCACTGTGTGGAAGAACGGCTCTTACATCCCGCTGGAGACATGTGACAGCTACCAAAGGGCAAAGGCTCTTATTAAAATTTTAGCTTGGGGGCTCCACAACGGTGAACCTAAATTTAGAATGTCTGGTACCCACCGCAAGGTCAGAGGACTAATGTTGGCTGCGCCGCGTGTGGCTATGGCTTTGTAAAATGTGCAATTTCAATGCTCAAAGGAGAGAAGTGACAGGTCATTTTGGGCTGGATGAAGGAGAGTGACATCCCACTGATTTCCTTCTCAAAGAACTTCAGGAATCAGAACCTTAGACAATTAGAACCATTGGGAACCTCTTAGGATCACTGCATCCAGTGGTGTGGGTTGTCCACTGCACAAGGATACCCACAGAAGGGAAGCAGAAGGGTTGCAAGCCCTGTGCTTTGCCTGCCAACCCGTGTGCCCTTTCTCAGGCCTGACTCTGCTCGGAGGAAAGGGTGCCTCTGTCATTTGCTCTCAGACATGGTACAGGAGAGCAGCAATTCTGGAACTCTGGATGTCATTTATTTCGTCCTCCTCCTGTTTCGACACGAAAAGACTGAGGTCCCAGGGAGCCAGCGGACACCGGGAGGCGGAGCTAGAGGGAGCTTTGAGATCTTGGGGTTCCAGCCTGCGCTCTCCTGGATACCTGTGTATCTTCCCTGACGTCTGCATTGGTGGTGACTTCAGGCTTTTCCCTCCCTTGGGAGCCTTGACTTGCTGGTTTCCTGCTGGAGCAAGAATCCTTTATGGCTCCTGATTACTCCAGGGCGGGGTTGGGACTTAGCCAGACCTGGGGAGTCCCTGCTCCTCAGCCCCCTTAACCACAGACGCTTCTTCTTTTCTTAAAATTAACTAATTTATTTTATTTAAATCCAAGTTAGTTAACATGCAGTGTAGTCTTGGTTTCAGGAGGAGAACCCAGTGATTCATCTAGACTCTTTATTTGCAAAACAGGCTCAGTGCTACCCTGCTGGGTTGACGGGAGAATTACAGGGCATGAAACGTGCCCAGCAGTGCAGCCTGGGTGACCAAGTTTGGCCCGGGGAAGGCGTGGATCGGAGCCTGCTCTCCTGCCTCTGATCTGTGTGCATTTGTTCAGGCCGCTTCGGCCTCTGAGTTTCAGTTTCCTCTATTCCTCTTCTTCCAAGTATGAAATGAGAATCATAAGACCTTATCTTGCAGGGTTACTGTGAGAAAACAATAAATCATGCAAACATAGCACCTGGGCCCTAGCAGACGTGGAACAAATGGTAACAATTATGATAGTGTCTGGGTCCAGGAAGGTACATAACTTGCAGCTATAATAATCACGAGTTTTACAAGCTCGACACTGTCCTGGAAACTGTGGGAAATTCAGACGCAATCTAAGACACAGATGGGTAGACCCATCTGGGAGTTAAGAGCTTGCCTGGTAACACGAGACCTGCACACGGTCCCATATAATGTGCCGTTGCTTTCTACACTGCGGACACGAGACAAGAACGTTCTGGCATGCCGGAAGTTCAGAGTTCGGCAGTGGCTGGACTAATGGGCAAGGCAGCGTGAGGGAGGTGAGACGTGACCGTGACCCTCAAGTGTGACAGGAAGAAAGCCAGCCCTCGCCGAACATCTACTATGTGCCAAGCGCTGGGCTAGGGTTGACACAAGGAGGTCTCTTGGGTTGTGCCACGTGCTGAAGCTTACGCCTCCCAAATAGGGTGGATTGGATTCTGGGTTGGCCTAGATCCTGAAGCTCGTAATCTTTCTCTTCTGCCGTTGCGGATAGAGGAGAAGAAGGGTGTGTGCCCGCGTGTGCGTGTGTGAACGGGGGCACGTGTGTACGTGACGCGAAGGAAAGCGCGGCGGCAAGAAGGATGTCCCCTTACTCGCGTGCCATCGCAGTGGATGGCCCTAGCGTGGTGAGGGAAAGGAAACCGAGGTGTGTGCAGTTGAGGGGTTGTTCTGGGGGTAAAGGCCAACCCCAGGGAGAAAGGCCAGGGCACAAAAAAGCCTTTCTAGAACCTCTCGCGTCAGCCGTCTGGTAGGTGGGAACATTCTGGCGTCTTTTGGGACCGACAGGGCCGCATGAACATTTATGGACGCCCTACTCTGTGCCTGCACGGGGCTGTCTGGCCCCACGTATGCTTCCTGTTTCTTCCCATCGCTGATTTGAGGAAGGTGAAGCCCTTGCCCAGGGTTACAGTCGGAATTGGGTTTGGTCCGGGGTGTGGGAGCCCGAGTCGAGGGCATTTTCCGCTCATCACACGGCACAGAAGTGCCCAACACCTCAGCCCGGTGGTGTTGGGCTGATGGATGAGCTGTTCCAGGGGACAAGAGGGGCCACCGAGGCCACCAAGCACAGGTGTTCACGGATGGCGGTCGGGAGGAGCAGAGGGTGGAGGAAGTCGGGAGGAACAGCGAGTCAGTGGAGGTGGGGGGTGGGGGTCCAGATCAGGGAGGCCACGGCAGTGCATTCAGCAGAGGAGAGGTCCTTGCGTCTGGTGGCCGGGTGACCACTGGTGACTCCGAATGGAGGTGATGATGGCGGAAGCTGCAAGAGTCATTCTGTCTGTAGGCAAAGGAGGGAGGGAGCAGAGTAGCTGGGGACAGCGGGAGTGAAGCCTGGTTTCCCAAGTGACGGGGAAGGAGCCATGGGAAACCCAGGAGGGGAAGCAAAGATGGGCAAGCAGGATCTCCGGGGGGTTTGGAAGGAACGGGATGTGAGGCTGAGCGTTGCCCTCAGAGAGAAGCCCGGCCCCTTCCTGTCCGCCCCAGGCACTATGCGAGGCCGGGAGGGATCTGCAAGGCCGTGGCCAGCTCAGAATGAGGACACCTGTTCTGGTTCTTTCTTCTTCCTGTCAGTGGACTTGGTCACCCTCCTGGCGAGCCCACAGAATCATCTGATTTTCTGGTCTTGAGGAGGGCCGGTTTCTTAGTTCCTCAGCAGAGCCGAAACACAAGACCTCCTCCCTCAGACCCTAAAATCATGGAAAGCCAGGTCTTCTACGAGGGATTTGGTCAGCTCCGGAGTGAGGAGAGGGGACGCCCTTTCAAAACACCAAGTCCCTTGACTGTGGGTGTGTTGGTTCCTTGTAGAGTCGCTGGGGCAAGACCGATGTGGGCTTCTCGGACCACACCATGCCACGGGCTTTGGCAACAGAGGAATGAACACTGACTCCAAGCCTCACATTGGCCAGAGTCCCAACTTTAGACACACGTTTTGGTCCACTTCCCACAAACCCCTTTCTGTTAAGAATTCCAGTGAGTAGAAAATTGAATTTCATTCCCTTCGCTGTCCTTCCCCTGGGGGCAGCAATCACTAGGTTTCAGAAGGACAAGGGTCGGGGGCGATTCACTCAGAGGAGCCACCACATAATTGAGGGCTTGAGATAACGGATGCCCACGTCCAAACACCTCTTGGGAGACTCCACCATTTACCAGCAAAAAAAAGAGGGGGCCTGGAGAACAGGCTCAGAGGGGTTTTCTCTGCTCTAACAAGGTATGTTTAAGTCCACAAGAAAACTGTTCTTTCCCTGCGTCATTTCCCCCTTGACTTCACGTTTCATGCACACACCGTAGGCATCATGTTGTTTAGCTTCACACTTGAAATTTATGTGTTTTGAACAGATTAATGCCGACTCCCTCCTTCCCTATGAAGACCTGTCCTCTGAACGTATTTCAGTGATTACGCTAATTCCTGCATCAATAACCCGGAATTACCTTTGCTGAGATGTGGTTTGAATCCCTAGGGAACCTCGATCAGAATGCAGAAAAGCCTCCAGTGTGCACTTCATTAAATCCGTGTTGTTCTGGAGAGAACTGCAGTCGGGATCTCAGAGTCTCTTGAAGAGAAGCGGGCTCTCTTCAATCACTGGGTTAGCACTCAGAAGTGGGCACTTCCTTAGCGTGGGGTTTTGTGTGTGGGGAAAATGCATTGGATTTGGGGTCTAAAGACCAAAGTCTTCGCTTAACCACTTGGTCCCTTGTCCTGAGCTGCTGCCCTCACTTCCCTGCATCATGGCGTCCGTCTTCCAGTGACTGCGGGTCGACAACGTACCCTACCTACCTCCTTCCACCCCAAAAAATAGTCACCACCCACAATTTTTCCTAGGATAAAATAAGAAATTTCTTTTTATTTATTTCCTTTTCATTTATTTATTTTGAGAAAGAGAGAAAGAGAGAGAGAGAATGAGTGGGGGAAGGACCGAGAGAGAGGGGAACAGAGGATCCGAAGTGGGGTCTGTGCTGACAGTGGAGAGCCCGACGCGGGGCCCGAACTCACGCACCGTGCGATCATGACCTGAGCCAATGCTCAGCTGACAGAGCCACCCAGGAGCCCCAAGAGATTTCTTTTTAAAACGGAGCTTGATGTGTTTTGCTCAGCAAAGTGCACCCTATTTTCTCTGGGAAGCAAGTGAAATCGGGCTTTAGCCCTAAGTTCCCAAAGGCCTCAGCAAAGTTTCAGCCGATGTGAGAGCCATGCCATCTACTCCCATGTACGGTCGGTTCTGTGGGGGTCGTAGCTCTCTCGGGTTTCAGGGAAGGAGATGACTCCCCGCTCCTTCATCACACAGGCAGGTGGGGCCCTTCTGTCACCTACACCTTCATTTCCTGGATAACTGGGGTTTCTGTAAACGTGTGCCAGCACTCTGGGTTCTCTTCGAAAAGGCACTTGACTGCTGGCAGGCCGCCAGCTGACTGAGAGGGCGTCCAATCTCCCAGGCTTCCTTTGCGGCCGTCCCTTGTGCCTTCGGCGTTCTTCTCGTTTGTTTGAATCACCGCGTGTTGTGCACTGAAGCCTTCGAGGTGCTGACAAGCCGAGGTCTGAATGCTGAGGCTGGATGTGGGTTTCTGGTTCTCTGTTTCGCCAGCTTCCCAGGGTGTAATTTTTCTTTTGAAGAAATTCATAAGCAGCACGCGGTGGGTTCCCCCTGCTCTCCCCCCGCCCCCCCCCCCGCCGGCCTTAGGGCTGCGAGTGGGGGCATGGTTTCAAGGTGTTCCCACCTGGGAGGCACTGCGTGGGATGTGGCTCCGTGCATGTGTCTCCCCCCTGCAAAGGGGGACCAAGTCCAAGGACGCATGGGGGAGGCAGCAAGATGTGAGGGACCCTCCACCCCCCGGACGCCCTTTCTAAGTTCAGCGGACTCTACAAATTGGGCTAGGTCCACTGGTGTGCTATTAATGTGACTGCACACACACACACACACACGCACACACGCACGCACGCCCCGATCTGAGTGTTTGCCAGTATCTGCGGTATAAAACTCCCACCGTGGCCGATTTCAGGCTATCACTGGCTCTCAAAATAGCTGAGTATCTATTTATTTATTTATTTAGATTAAAGTTTTTTTTTTCAAGTTTATTTATGGGGGGGGGGCATGAACAGGGAAGGGGCAGAGAGAGAGAGAGAGAGAGGGAGAGAGAGAATCCCAAGCCGACTCCATGCTGTCAGCGCAGAGCCCGATGCAGGGCTCGAACTCGTGAACCGTGAGATGGTGACCTGAGCCGAAATCAGGAGTTGGACGCTTAACCGAAGGAGCCACCCAGGTGACCCCAAATTCCCAAGTATTTAACAATCAGCTCTCAGGGGCCGTAAGGAGCTTACTTCAGCACCCTACCGGATCAAATCCTGCTTCCCAGAAGCCAAGGCGAAGGGATCCTATTTTGCCTGAGAGGTGGTGGGGAACGAGGGAGGAGAGAAAGGCACATGAACCGATAATGGGCTTAGGAAATGTTGCCTCCTCTGCCTCCCTCTCAGAGAGTTCTAGAACAAGTTAGCATAGTCGCGGTTCTGAGACATCCTGTTATACACGTAACATTATCATTATAGGTAATACTGCAATTATATATAATTGCTTAAATTTGTTTTTCCCAGAATTCTCCAGCTCATTTAAGCTCAGGACGACCATGTTCCAAGGAGCACGTATTTGAACTATATCTGGTTTGCAGGTTCCTGGAAGGCACACGGAATTGGACAGTGTCGGGCCCACACTTAGGCGGCCTCACAACTGGCTCAGGGCTGGCGCCTGGCTCTCCCCTTGCCTCCGACCCCACTCCCCCTGCTGCCAACACGACCCTCCGCGTCTCCTTTGTTCCCTGAGCACATCCACGCACCTGCCTCCCTGCCTCCCTCGTAAAGAGACGTGACTCAGTCACCAGCCAGGAGCGAAGACGAGAGTGACATATTATCCAAATAGAGGAAGATTCTCCGACACAAATGGGACGTTAGCTTAGACTCTGTTGCTAGACTCCGAGGGGAGGATGAAAGTAAAGAATCTAAAATAGAATCACAGAACCAGAAATGGGGACAGCCCAAGGCTGGGAATTACCTACAGACTGTTGGTGGTGCTTTTCCACTTTTGCCCAAGCGGCGTTTCCTATCGGTCCGTGTTCGAGTGTGGTGGTCCCTCTCAGGCCCCCAGACCCTGGCCCCCAGGCAACGAGGGAGCTGGTGCCAGTATCCTGGTGTAGTATCCAGACCAGGCCCCGTGCCCGAGGCCCCATGCAAGTCCCTGACCCCCTCCATCCCCGCCCCAGAGATCCCTGGAGGGAGGGGTGGTGAAAGCCTTCAGTAACTTCTAGTTATTGAAGTGACTTGTTTTGTGGAAACCCAGAGCTGGAGGCAGAAGACAGAGGGGTAGTGCTGTGAACGAGGCCCCCGATAGCCTCGCTGGTGGAGGCCGAGGGCAAGGTCCTCATCTCCGGAGCAGTAGCTGCTGCTGTTGGAGTGGGACAGAACTCGTAGCAGGTAAACATGCCATCATCAAGTGCCCTGCCCTGAAAAATGCTTGCTGTCTCCGTTGTGATGTTGTTGCCCATCATGACGTTCCGTGGGCCACGTATGGCTGGGTTTTCAAGGAGAGGCGGAATGGCGTCACGGAGCCCATCTATGGGGTGCGCCATCTGGGACGCACTTGGGGGAGAGGACTCCATAAAGGGAGGAGCCTTCTCTCCTCTTGGTTCTCACTGGCTTCCCAGGCGGCGCGGCTGTGGGCGAACTTGACGTAGGGTCTATGTGAAGAAGCAGAATGCAGTTCGGAGCCTGCCCTCAGAGCAGATGAACTGAAATATGCATCCCTGACCCATGAAGTGCCATCTTGCCATTTTGCCCTTAGCGTCCTGTCTTTACCGTTGTGGTCCCCTAACTTCAGCTGCGTGCCACCGCATGCCAAGCACTGTACTAGGGCGGGGGGGACATAAAGATGAATAAATCGTATATCTCTGCCAAGGGAGCTTCCTTTGTGGCTGGAAACTGGTCTGAGGTCAGGGTAGGAAGTAGGGGGAGATGTTTTTTGGAATTAAATTAAACTTCCTTTAGAAGTTGTTTTGGGGGGCGCCTGGGTGGCTCAGTCGGTTGAGTGTCCGACTTCGGCTCAGGTCATGATCTCGCGCTCCGTGAGTTCGAGCCCCGCCACGGGCTCCGTGCTGACATCTCAGAGCCTGGAGCCTGCCTTGGATTCTGTGTCTCCCTTTCTCTCTGCCCCTCCCTCACTCATGCTCTGTCTCTCTCTTTCTCTCTCTCTCTCTGTCAAAAGTAAATAGACATTAAAAAAAATTTAAAAAAAAAGTTGTTTGGGGATGGGGTGACAACTTGGTGGTCAGGGGGCTTCCTTTTGGGGTGATAAGAATGCTTGAGAACTTGGTGGAAGCGACTGTGTAAATGTCAGTGTACTAAAACTTACTGAAATGTACTATAAAATGATCAGTGTTAAAGGGACATGAATTTCACCTAAAAAAGAATTTGCTTTGGATGGTAAAAATCCCGAAGTGTGATCTCCCGAGAAAGCCATGGCCGCTTTATCTGCCTGAGCCTGAGAACTACACGGGCAACAGGGAGACAGAGCATACTGGAACATCTGCCCAAGGCCACTGTCCCCAGGGGCAGATGGAGGGAGACAAGGGCACCAGGCAGGTGGACCCCCCATCATCGGCTGGAGAAGCCTCTCCCTGGGCGCGTACCACCCTTTGTCTCCATGCTCTGAAGCCCCAACATCTGACAAGTCATTGATAGTGGGTGGCTGTGATGAAGGCCCATGAACTTCAACCAACTTCAGCGTTTCATGGTCGCTCGACTGGAGATCCCACCCTTAATAATGGTCTTAGGCCAAATGGACACAAGCTGCCCCCCGGGACCATTATAGTTGAGTGGGTGACACTGAGCTTTTCTTCTGAGATCCATTTTCCAGCCATCTACCTGGGCACACCATGTTTTCCCTTTTGTGATGTCGGATTTTTCCTTCTATCGCTCAACACTCTTCCTAGGCTCGCATGGATACGTCGGGGGCGGGGGGCGGGTTTGCGTAATTCCTTAGAAAGCACTGCTTGCTCTTCCCTTGAGGGCCCCACTCTATCTCACAGCCTGATGCCAAGATTTGGCCTCTTTCCCTTTGTCTCTCTTTTGGTAGATTTGCTAGGCGAGGAAGCCACATTAGAATGGCCGGAAGTCAGCTGGATTTGTGTTTATCATTCATTCGCTCCTTGAGACAGTGCCCTGCTTTAACTTGTGGTACTTTTCACCAGCCTCTGGAAGTACTTGCATTTTCCTTCTCCCAGCTCAGGTGGAGGGTGTCTCTTGGTGTTTGTAAAGTGAAGTCAAAGGACAAGGGAAGAGGGCGCTCTCTCTGCAGATTTTTGCCAGTTTGTTTATGTGTTTGTTTCTGATGTCGTCTTGGCTCGAAGGAAGAAAGTTTCCCCAGCAAATCACCTTGCCTGTGGGAACACCTTTAGGCAGCTCTGACCACAACTGATCTTGAATTGAGTCTCCAGTTCTAGAAGGGGAAGAGGTCTGGAAAGATCTGTTGATTCCCTTCTGTCCTTTGCTAGCCTAGTGAGGGTGAGTCTGAGTGGGCTCTGGGACAGGGTCCGAGCAAAGGTTCTGGCTTGTTCTTTGTCTACCAAACCTGAGTTCTGGAATGGGATTGTTTCTATACAGAAAGGGGTCAGGGGTGGCCTGGAGACTCAGTTGATTGAGCGTCTGACTCTTGATTTCAGCTCAGGTCATGATCTCAGGATTATGGGATGGAGCTCCACTTTGGGCCCTGTGCTGAGCACGGAGCCTGCTTAAGAGTCTCTCTCTCTCTCCCCCTCTGCCCCTCCCCCTGCTCATGCTGTCTTTCTCTCTGTCTCTAAAAAAAAAAGAAAGACGCAAATTACCGCACAGCAAATCACTATAGCACCACGTGTCCTGTCCAGGGTATCCAGGCCCTTCTGGTCCTGGGGTCTTCAGGTCGCCATTTTGAGCCGACCGTGAATGAGCCTGGCTGAGGTGGAAAGATGTGTGGCTGAGATGTGCTTCTTACGGAAGATGTGTAGAAAGGGAGAAAACTCTGACCTCAGCCTGAGGAAATTCTCCACGGGCTCTGTACCTGCTCAGCTCTCAGGGAGGCCTGGCTGGAAAGACGCGTTCCAGGCCAGGGGCTTCTGGGGCTTTCTAGTGCTGTGTTTGTTCAATGTTTACATCACGCCCTTTTTTTAACAGGGAGACTGTGAGCTTTCTGATTCTCTGCTCACAGACAATTGGCATGGGCTCTGGTGACAGGCAGCCCTTGGGGGGAACGATGATGCCCCATTTGGCATTCTGTGTCTCCAGGAGCTGATTTATTAATAGCCCATAGATTACAAATGGCCTCGTGTTTCCCTGCCCCTGTGGTCCGTGGGCTGCAGCGCTGTTCGGGTTTCATGCACTTGGGATCCAGTCCTTTTAAAATTACATTTTCTCCTGCTTCTGCGCTCCTCCCCTGAGGCCAATGTTGGCATTGTTGTGTGCTTTGCTCAGCCTGCACTGAATCATTCTTGTCTTTCGGTTCTCCAGCAAAGGTTTATTTGATTTCTTTAAAGTCAGTTGGTCGAATTCTCAACACGAGTACAGGCGCTGAAGTAATTCCATCCGCTCTCTTTAAGAGGAAAAACAGAAATCTGTGCCCTTCTCTCGACTCTGCCTTCACCAGGGGAATTCAACAAATGACGTGTCCTTGGAAAGTTACGTTTTAGCCACTTTGGCAAACTTTTGACTTCCGTCATAAATTCACAGATGTTGGTGTTCCTAACCTTAAACCTAGTGCAGTTGATCTTTGAGCAACGTAGGTTGGAACGAATAGGTGTCCACTTAGCACACGGATTTTTTTTTTATAATTTTTTTTTCAACGTTTATTTATTTTTGGGACAGAGAGAGACAGAGCATGAATGGGGGAGGGGCAGAGAGAGAGGGAGACACAGAATCGGAAACAGGCTCCAGGCTCTGAGTCATCAGCCCAGAGCCTGACGCGGGGCTCGAACTCACGGACCGCGAGATCGTGACCTGGCTGAAGTCGGACGCCCAACCAACTGTGCCACCCAGGCGCCCCAGCACACGGATTTTTAAAAAAATTTTTTTCAAGTCCATTTATGTATTTTGAGAGAGAGCGTGCATGTGCGGGTGCAAAGAGAGAGAGAGAGAGCACAAGCCAGGGAGGTCAGAGACAGAGGGAGAGAGAGAATCCCACGCAGGCTCCACACCATCAGCGCAGAGCCCCAGGTGGGGTTTGAACGAACGAACTATGAGATCTTGACCTGAGCTGAGATTAAGAGTCAGATGCTTAACCGACGGAGCCACCCAGGCGCCCCTGGCGCACGGATTTTTTTTATAGTATAGGACTGTAAACGTGTTTTCTCTTCCTTTTGATTTTCTTACTAACATTTTCTTTCCTCTAGCTTGCTTTATTGTAAGAGCATGGTATACACTACATAAAACACACGAAATATGTTCATTGACTTTTCTGTTTACGTTATTGGTAAGGCTTCTGGTCAACAGTAGGCCATTAGTAGGTGCATTTTGGGGGAGTCAAAAGTTATACAAGGAGTTTTGACTGGGAGGAGTCAGAGCCCCTAACTGCTGCGTTGTTTAAGGGTCCACTGTATTCCTGTTTATATCTTTTTCCCTGAACCCCAAGAAGTATTTTTCCAACAAATTTTCAGGTGGATCAGGAAAAATTTCATGTGTTTTAATGTTTATTTATTTTTGAGAGAGAGAGAGAGAGAGAGACAGAGCACGAGTGGGGGAGGAGCAGAGAGAGGGAGACACAGAATCCGAAGCAGGCTCCGGGCTCCGAGCTGTCAGTACAGAGCCCGACGTGGGGCTCCAACTCACAAACCGTGAGATCATGACCTGAGCCGAAGCCGGACGCTCAACTGACTGAGCCAGCCAGGCACCCCTTGTGTGTTTGTTTTAAATGGACCCTGCATTGAGTTGGAGAATGCTGATAATATTGATAACACAGGGAGGCGCGTGGATTATGTACCCGCTAACCCCCTCCGTGGCCAGCACTCTCTGATAACTTCTTGATCCACACGAAAGAAAGAGATTCTCTTTAGTCTGGATGGGCTGATGGGCTCGTTTTATCTGGAAAAAATGAGTAACTACCGCTGGAAAGATTCCAGCGTTTGTCACCAGAGGAGGAGACAGGAAGCTCCCTGGTCTCTTGTGACCTCACAGATCCGTGCTGGGTGATGTGGCCTCCGCCGGCCACGTGTAGCTACTGGGCGTTTGAAATGAGCCAGGCCTGAATTGAGATGCGGTATAAGCGTGAACTAACGGGATTTTGACGTCATAATGTGAAAAGTGATAACGGAAAACCTCTCATCAATGGTTTTCATTTGATTACATGGTAGAATGACAATATTCGGTATATATTGGGTCAAATAAAACATATCACTCTGTTAATTTAACCCATTTCGTTTTACTTCTAAGTGTGCATAATAGAGAATTTAAGATAATACACGTAGCTGGTATTATACATCCACTGGCAGGGCTGTTACAGAGCATTTGTCCTCAGCCGTGCCCGTTCCTTCCGGTACGTTGGAAATGGCATGACTGCCAAGGGGCAGCCAATGTGCTATCCCGGGTCAGAAAAGAGAAGCATCACCTATGGGAGAGGCTAACTCGAGGACCCCGTAATCGGGGAAGAAAATGAAAAAGGGTTTGGAACAGAGCACAACTGATTGAAGAGGGTTTAGGAGATGCCCGACATACGAGCGTAAAGAATTTTCCAGCTCAGTTTGGAAGCCGTGGCCATTCAGCCAGCTTGTTCACGCGTGTGCTGGCTCTCTGCACACCAGCCGGACCTAAGCTGTGCCTGGCTGGAGACATCAGACACGGATCGCATTTCCTGCTGCTGCTGTGCATCCCAAGCTGGGAAAGGCAGCTCATGGAAAAACGAATATTTGCAAATAGAAAAAGTGAGGTGAAAGAAGGGAGTGGGTCTTTTGATTTACTAATGGATGCTGTCTGTTTAATTTTAATTTCTTGTCCTTTAGAAAGATTGTTTTAAGAGACTCTTAACAATTTTTTTTTTGAAGTTTATTTATTTGAGAGAGAGACGGAGAGAGTGAGCAGGGGAGGGGCAGGGAGAGAGGTGAGAGGGAGAGAATCCCGAGCAGGCTCTACACTGTCAGTGCGGAGCCCCACTCAGGACTCAAACTCATGAACCATGAGATCATGACCTGAGCTGAAACCAGGAGTCGGACGCTTAACCGACTGAGCCACCCAGGCGCCCCAAAAAAGATTTTTTAAAAGGTTTTTTTTTAAGTTTATTGTTTGTTTGTTTCTCTTCTCCCCCGCTTCCCCCTCTTCCTCCATCTCCTCCTTCTTCTCCTTAAATAACAACAATTACCAGGCATAGGCATCCAGTGGTGAAGGAATGAGTCATGGTCCCAGCTTTGAAGCACCGTGACATCACCTATACAGACAGTCACACGGTCTGTCACCCTGTTCTTTCCCGCCAAGTCAGTGAATTATTCCAGATTGGCTTGTCAAGGATGCTTGCTGGGATTAGTTTACAAAATATGTTCACGGAAATGCAAACGCCGTAGTCGCCAGTCACCCGTTCCTCCTTGCCCCACCCCTGGAGCCCCCAAAGATCATGGACATCAAGAGTTATTTGCGTTTGGGCTGAGTCTATACCTTTGGCTTACATCGTTGCCCAACCTACTGGTGGACCTCACTGCTGAAAAGTGGGACTGAAAATCTGATGACATTCTCCATCATGCCTCTAGGTCTCGGACTGGTTCTTCTCAGTGGCTCTCCCGGACCTCCTTTCCCGGACCTCCTCTCCCCAGAGTTTGTCCTCAGCCTGCTTCTCCTCTCATACCTCACCTTTTTTTTGTAAAATGTTTATTTTTGACAGAGAGAGAGAGAGAGAGAGCATGAGTGTGGGAGGGGCAGAGAGAGAGGGAGACCCAGAATCCCAAGCAGGCTCCAGGCTCTGAGCTGTCAGCACAGAGCCCGACACGGGGCTCGAACTCACGGACCGCGAGATCATGACCTGGGCTGAAGTCGGACGCTCAACTGACTGAACCGCCCAGGTGCCCCGATACCTCGCCCTTTCTCAGGGAGAGGTCCCCATTCTAAAATTCTTATACTTAGATGACTCTCACATAGAGTTCTGCAACTGAGATCTTTCTTTTAGTTTCTACACCACCAGGTTGACTTGCTCGTGAGACATACCCACCTGGAGACCCTGTGGGATCCTCAAAGTGGACAATTTCAAGATGGAACTCATCACCCCCATGCTGTGTGGGCTAACTTCCCCATCTGCCCCCACGGAGCTTCCCTACGTCCCCATAGAATGGCTCTTATGGATGCACCTGCATCCACCTCTCACGTGCTCTGGCTTCCTGCTGGGTTGGGCTCATGGGAGGCACTGGCAGGAGACTGAAGGGCAGGTGGAAAATGGAATCTTCCTGTAGGCCCCGGGCGGAGCTGAAACGGACCGAGCTCTTCCTGCCACCGTACTCTCGTTCAGTGGTTCTGTCCAATTTTCTCCCTTTGCACCTTGAGGCTCAGGGTGATGGCTCCAGCTGTTCCCGGCCCCGGGGTGCCTCTGCATCCACGGCTGGTCTCTCCTGGCCTATCCCGCGCCTCCAGAATCTTCTAACCCTCCTCCGTCCGTCCCACCACGTGTGCTTCCTGTCTCCCAAAGACCCCGACACATACCTCTCCCGTGTGTCCCTTCCCTTTACTGACTCCACGGACGGCATCAGCTCGCGGTCAGAACCCCAAGCCAGAAGCCGGAGACATGCTTGTCTCTTTCCCTCACCCCACTGCCAGTAGACCCCCCAGTGCCATAACCTTTTCCTCATAGGTTGTCCTCATGGTCCCCTTTGGCCCTCTCCACTTAACAAAACCGTTCACGTTGTGGGACTAAATGGATTTGCCACCGCGAGGTAGTCAGCCGCGTCACCTGCACTTTGGCAGAGACCCAAAGGCAGGCAGGGGAGTAGGAAAGCTTCGGCCGGAGAAAAGGAAGGGCTGCAGGCAGGCCCTGATGGGGGCGATAGGCCTGGAAGAGCCGTGGGCAGCTGGCAGTGGGGCCCCCTCAGCGATCGGTTGATCAGGGGGTACGGATTCGCCTTTGTCTGGTTGCCGCCAAGGCGACAGAAGAACCAAAAACCAGGGAGGCGGCAGGTTATCCATCGAATCCTGGCCATTCTGGGCCAGCGGTTAGGGAAGTCCTCGCTTGGCCGCCTGGGTCGTTCCTAGAGGTGCCGTGTGATGTCCAGCCCGCTGGCGTCCTGGGCTGCGGATTGTACCTGCCCGGCGGGAAAGGGTTTCCGGGGCCGGCCTGCTGCAGCCTGTGGGTCGGCTTCTATTTTTGTCTGCGGTCTGGCCATTTGCATCTTCAGTCTCTCGGGGTCATTGCCAGTTTTTACTAAACAGCGGCCCCAGAGCTGTTATGTTCCTGGTTATAAAGAGAATATATCCTCCTGGAGAACAGTTTAAGCCAGCCAGGAAAGGATACGGTGTAAAGAAGGGAGCAAAAACCTCACCCCGGGTTCTTCCCGCAAGCGGTAGGCACCGTTAACCTTTTCTTTTCTTTTTGTAAAAAAATTTTTAATGTTTATTTATTTTTGAGAGAGAGCAAGAGAGAGAGACAGAGCATGAGCGGGGGAGGGGCAGAGAGACAGAGAGAAAGGGAGACACAGAATCCGAAGCAGGCCCCAGGCTCTGAGCCATCAGCCCAGAGCCCGACGCGGGGCCTAAAGTCACTGACCGTGAGATCATGACCTGAGCCAAAGTCGGACGCTCAACCGACGGAGCCAGACTGAGTCACCCAGGCACCCCATTCATGTATTTTCTACTTCCCTCGTCAGTTTCCATCTGGATTCTTGCTGTCGCGTCCAAGTCTGGGCCACGATTCCAGGCTCGTGTACTTCCCTGTTCTTTTCCACAGATCTCTCTTCCATTCAGACCTGACCGTGCACCTGCCCCGCTGCAAACTGTTCAGTGGTCCCACTGGTGAGGTCCACGCTCCTCGGCAGGGCTCTGCATGCCACTGATGATGCCAGCGAGGCTTTCCCTCTGCCTGGGCCTTCGATCTTTCCTCCACACCGGAGAGACCCAGGGTTCTCCAAGGCCCCGTGCTCTTCCGAGCGGTGTCTTTTCATGTGACGCCTCCTTCGTCACCCTTGCTTTCCCCGCTGCCCACAACTTAGCTAAGTCCTTAGGACTCAGCTCTAACTTCCCTTCCCAGGAGGGTCCCCAGACGGTCAGTCGCATCTCAGCACCCAGTGCCTGCCGAAAGACAGCACCCAGCATATCCAAGACTGTGGCCGGCTTCCACGTCACTTTGCCCTGACAGATCCTGAACTCGCAAGGGTATGTGGTGGGTACACGGTTGTATCTCACCCTCTTTCCCCACAGCCCAGGGTCTGTGAAGGAGCCAGAAACACAGGGGAGGCTCAGTAGACATTGCCCGAAAGACTGAGTTGGTGGGTGGATGAAATTATATGAATGTGTGCGTTGTGTTCCACACACACGTCTGTAGATGGGCTGGTTGTGTATCAGGCTGATTTGGGGGATCGATTGGAAAATCCAAACACTTACTTTCCACAGGGTACCTACTTAAACCATTAAAAAAGAACCCTCTCAGTTACGACTTTTAAATGTGGTCAGTGCTATTTCTCTCTACTTTGCCTCCATTGTTCCCCCTCCTGTCTATAATCTGACAAAGATCTGTGGGGAGTAGAATGTTCTATTCATGAAAATGCTTTGAACTTTTTGCAGGAAAGTTCACTTCTCCCTAAATCAATAAGGAAGTCCACACTCCCTCTTAAATAACGGATAGCAGGAAAACCTATTTCTCCTGATGACAGAACTTAGGGAGAGATGGCTGGGAAGCGATGCAGAGGACCTAGGACTCTCTCGAAGTAGAAAGAATTAGAGATCCTAAGAGATAGAGGCACAGATCAGGTGCAGGCCTCCTCCGGGGTTTCTACTTCCCCAAGCATGTCCTCTTGGGAAGGGGAAAGGGACAAAAAAGTGGCAGGACACCCATTCCAATGCCTTTAAACATTTTTTTTCATGTTTATTTATTTTTGAGAGAGAGAGAGAGACAGAGCGTGAGCAGGGGAGGGACTGAGAGAGAGGGAGACACAGAATCTGAAACAGGCTCTGGGCTCCGAGCTGTCAGCACAGAGCCCGACATGGGGCTCGAACTCACAAACTGTGAGATCATGACCTGAGCTGAAGTCGGATGCTTAACCTACTGAGTCACCCAGGTGCCCCCCCAATGCCTTTCTTGAAAGACTCCCCTTCATACAGTAATAACGCAAGAAGGGAGATTAGGTGGTTGCTGAAGTAAGGCCAGCAAGAAATAAAGTGAGTGTCGCAGGGCTGGTGACTTCTCTCCTAGGGGATGTGTCTCAGGAAAAGTCCCCGAGACACTCAAGACTAGAGACCAGGCTTACCGGGGACACGTGTCCCAGGAGAAGGGGCTGTAAGGATCCCACCAGTTAGCAGGCATCACAAGTGAGGATTTAAACAAAGCATGGAATTTCGAGAACTCCGTTTCCCTCTTTCTGCACAGCAGGTTCACTAACCTGGAAAGTTCCCCAACTTGCAGGGATATCTGACCTCCCGACTCAGGTCAAAGTCCGTATCCTCCATGGCACTCTGAGTAAATCCCTTCTGATGAAACCCTGGGGAGGTACAGAGCACGAGATCGCCTGTGACCCTAAACTCAGAGCTTAAAGCTGGTCCTGGCACATCATAGAAACTTAATACATGTTTCTTGAATAAATAAATGAGTCATATCATTTCTTTCAAGACCAAACTTCTGGAGCGGTAGTCTACAAAAGTTTCCACGCTTCCTAAATTGTCCTTTATTCCCTTTGATGCCTCTCTGGCTTTTTGATTTTTTAACGTTCTAGCACTAGGTCCAAATAGAAGCCACACAACAGTCTTAAGCTTTCCAGCGATAGGATTTTGTTGGCTATCGGGAATGGTGGCAAAGCCCCGCGTTCCTTTAGATTATTTATGACTTTGGAGCCTTGCCCAGATAAAGTTAAAGCCTCTACTGTTGCATGTGTTGGTGTGAAATGGATGGAACACTTGAACATATGTGCAGAGCACGGGGTAAGCCCCGGTGGAAGATTCCAGGGGCACAGGATGCGGTCCCAAACCCAAACAAACACGATGGGGAGAACAGGCACACCGCAGGAGTCCAGACACAAGAGGGAGATGGCAAGAAAGACAACTGAGAAACTGGCTGACCTTTCTCCCTCCCTGAAAGGGGCGGTATTTGTCCCCTCTGGAGAGAGCCAGAAGGGATTTGTGTCTTGCCTTAGAGAAGTCCTTCTATTTTCCAAAGCCTTGGCTGTGGGAAGCAACGAGCTGGGTCGTTCTAAGGGGGGGAAGCTTTGGGGTTTAATCAGGAAAACCTGGCAGAGGCCTTGCCGGGAGCAGAGACCCCGAGACCTGGAGAAGGGGGTTGGATTTGCAAGTGTGTACCTGAGCATCTGAACACTATATGGGGACATGGAAGGATCTCCGTGGGAGTGTGTGGTAGGCAGAATAATGCCCCCCCCCCCAAGATGTCTGTGTCTTAATCTCTGGAGCCCGTGACTATGGTAGGTTCCAGGACAAGGGGGAGTTAAGGTTGCAGGTGGAATTCAGGTTGTTAATCAGATGGCCTTAAGATAGAGTGATTATCCTGGGTTCTCCTGGTGGGCCCAACGGCATCACAAGAGGGTCCTTGGAGGCAGAAGAGGGACGACCAGAAACTGTAGCACAGGAAAGATTCAGCCCTATGTTGTTGGTCATGTGGGCAGCCCCTAGAAGACGGAGCAGCCAAGGGAATGAATTCTTCCCTAGAATCTACCAAAGGGACACAAGTCTCGCTGAAAAGTTGGGGTCTGCATGAAACTTCCAACCAACAGCATCGTGAGAGAGTAAATTTGTGTTGTGAAAGCCATCAGGGTTGTGGTCATTTGCTAGAGTAGCCTGAGGAAACTAACACAGGGGGACACCGGGAATGCCCGGGAACTAAGCCACAGTGCCGAGACCGTGGGAGACACGGCGAAGGTCTTGGTGGATTTGCTGGATGGGGAGGAGTGAACCTCATGCTCACGCAGTCTCACGCCTTCAAATGGATTGTGCAGACCAGAAGTCCCCCCGCACATTTTGTGGACTGTGTGAGCCTCTTGGGCCATCTGTATGACCCCACAGAAAGGTGAGGTCCCTCAGTGATGGCTGACACAAGATGGCTCCCCAGCCCTGGACGGCAGACGCTCAAAGCCAGTTTAGTGCCACGGAGGGAAATCTAGGATTGTGATGTGTCTTGTACCTGAGGGCTGTGAGCGGACCCACAGCTGCGGTGCTTACTGAGGCTTTTCTAAAAGAATATGTGAATTGTTGCAGAACTGCACTTGTCAGAGCAAGCCTGTAAAAGACGGCTCTTCAGTTTGGGTCAGGGTGGGGTGGCGGGCCAGGGGGTGGGAGCCAGGCTCCATGGCTTCAAGGACAGGAGGAGACAAGTCTTTCAGAGACAGATGTCAGGAGCCCAACCCCAGAAATCGCAGCAGTGTTTGAGATTTTTTTTCCCCTCAGAGTTTGGTTTTATGTTGATGACAATGCGGCAGGATCAGTGTACTGGTAATAGAAAATGGCGGTGTTTATAATCACAAGGGTCAGGTCTCAGCAGAAGGTTTCAGAGGCGATTTCTTTGAGTGTTAGACTGGGGCTCCAGCTCCTGCCATGACTCTCAGTTCCCAACGGGCTATGCTGAGGCTGATGGCTGCTCCAGGAACTAGTGGCTTCATGCAATTTTTGCCCACTTCACTCAAAGTCGGACTCGGCTTTGCGCCCTCACTGGGGTTTTACTGAGCTGAAACTTGGAAGGCACGGAACTGCAATGCCGGGGGATAGAACTGTAGGAGAGACCTACGCATGACGTGTTCCGAGGTGATTTGGCATTGTGCTATTTTATCAGGTAAGGAGCAATTGATTCGTCCTGAGTAAACAAGGGATATTTAACCCTCAACCCTCAAATTGTATCTCTCTCTCTCTCTCTTACATACACACACACACACTTTTTTGATAGGAGGCACTAATTTTAGAAATGTATACGTTATTCTCTATAGTTGAGTTTTTGCATTGGGGCGTGGGCAGTTTAGGTGATAGGTAAGAATCAGGTTGGGTGGCACAGCAGCAGGTACGTGGCAGGTCACAGGGCATATCTGCCCAGGGAAAGAGGGCAGGAGCAGGCGTTGGCATTCTTTCCAGGAAGCCAGGCCTGTGCATGGAGCAGAGCCAGGAGCAACTCTGCCTGGGAAACAGCCGGGCAGAGAATGAATATATGTGGGTAAGGCTGGGCAAACACCAACAGAACCGGAAGAAACATCCTCCGGCGGTGGACAGAACGTGGGCTGTGCCAGGAGCCCCGCAGGAGCTGCTTAAGACACACACATGGACTTGCTTTGGCATTGGCTGCGTGAGATGAACTTTTATTGCACCCAAGCCCGGGGCGTGGCCGTAACTCTTTGTGCTGTGAGACAAAGTAGGGATGTCAGGGCTGTCCTGGCCACTTTCCAAGAGGATTTAGATGCAAATACACAGAGAGGCTTCACGTTGGAGTTCGTGGTATTTCAGGGAACTAGGAAAGTCATGTTTGCGGGACATGATCCGAAGTGACTTTAGTGCATTAGCTTAAAGATTGAATCTAAAAGACGCTGGAGGTTGAAAAATGGTCTCAGGCAAGTTCTTTAGCTTGGTACGAGGATATAATCTATTGAGGCGGCATGGGATGCAGGGAAAACCAGTGCCTTTGGAGCCAATGTGCCAGAGTGAGTGAATCTGTCAAAGGGTATAACCCTACCTGCCTGCTCTGCCTCATTCTGTCATCAAGGGACCTCCAAGCAAGTGCGAACAGACTATCAGTAGGATGTTGTCTTAGGAGAGGTAAGCGCTGGGCTAAAAGGCCACGGATCTGAATGTTTATCTGGGGGATAACACATTTGGATGTATATATTAAAAACCGTTTGGGCGCACCTGAGTGGCTCAGTCGGTTGAGCATCCGACTTTGGCTTGGGGCCGCGATCTCACGGTTCAAGGGTTCAAGGCCCGCATTGGGCTCCGTGCTGACAGCTCGGAGTCTGCTTCGGATTCTCTCTCTCTCTCTGCTCCTCCCTCGCTTGTGCGCATGCTCTCTCTCAAAAATAAATAAAATAAACATTAAAAAAGCCTGTTTGCTGTTTTATTGGTAGCAAAGCATAGAAGCCTACGTTTTTGTAATAGTTTTATTAGAAGCCAAATATGGTAAGAATTGTCTAGAGTTATGATCTTGTTACACACTGAAAAAAAAAAAAACCCTTGTTATGGGTTTAGGGTTAGTGAAATTAACGAAACTAACGACAAACCCTCTGAAATGAGAGAATCCTGTTTCTACTTGGGTTTCCATGATGTCCCTTTGACCAGACAATTGAGAGAAGATCTTTGAGAGCCAGGAAGGAATAGTCTTATTTGGACAGGATGGCCGAGAACAAGTGAGACAGAGATGCGCACACAGAGAAAATGCCACGGCAGTTGCCCTCGATTTCATGAACATTTGCTAATTGTCTAATTTCTCATTGGGATTCTTCATGCCCTCAATCTCGCGAACATTTGCTACTTGTCTAATTTCTCACTGGAATTTCATGCTGAACGTCACGATGTGGCTGTAGCGTGAGCCGTTCTGGACTGCTGGGCGTTCTATTAGCCAAATGCGGCAAGTGTGACCTGCTCACATGCTGAGGGGCAGAGGCTTGGTCTCTTCCCGTGCTCTTGCGGGGCCCCGGGGGAAGAGGAGAGAAGTGGGCACTGACGTTATTATGAGGATGTGCCTGTTTTCACACTTACACGTAAAAGTGCTCTGGGGCTGAAGTGCGAGGGTTGCCATGCCTGTGTTTGGTGAGTCTGCACTGGCTGAATGCAGGGAGCAGTGCGAGAAGCTTCTCTGCTCAGCCCACCCAGAGGACTGGACAGTTGTAGGGAGTCCAGCTGTCCCTGGATGCCCCACCTCCGAGGATGGGCTTCCCTTTAAATGTAATATTTATGGTGCCACAGAAGGGTCATGCCTAAAAGCGATCTGGTTCCTGTGCACTGAGTTTAAAAGTGTGATTGTGGCACCTTTGAGAACACTTCCTCCCAAATCCTTGGCAGAAAGGAGGATGATGTAGAAAAGGAACATAGCACAAACCAAAGTCAGCTCTTTCCTATGATGAGGTCTCCGAAGCCAGGAACTGTGTTTTCTTGACTTTTGTATTCTCAGGCCCCAGCACAAATGACATACGGCAAGTCCTCAGTGTATTCTTGGTGAAGGAAGGAAGGAAGGAAGGAAGGAAGGAAGGGGGACGTTTTCACTGTGGGAGCAGAATGCATGAAGGTCAAAAGAGTGTATCCGCACACAGAAAGCACGGCCGTGGAAAGCGATTTGTCTACAATGTATAGTAATCCTGTCCCTGTGCAAATTCAGTCCAGCCTTCACTGGCTATTGAAGGCGTGCCGCCCAAAGAAGAACCCTCCGGGCATCTGAAGGATCTATTGTCCACCACGTGGAAGGCAGAGAAGCGCTGCACCTGCAACGCAGGCTGCTCGCGTCTTACAAGACCTTGGGAACCAGAGCCTGCCACGCCCGCGGCCCCCTCCAGAGGGTTCTAGGAGGAGCTGCCCCGACTCATCCCAAGCGGCCCAGTTACTCTGCTCACAGCTGATTGGAGCAGAGATGGACATCTGACCAAGCAGGCAGCTGCTATTGGCCGATCAGCGGCCAATGAGGTGGCCTGATGTGGAGCGCTGTCCAATAGGAGATGACCGCACTGGGCGGTGGCCAATCATCTGGTCTCTTCTCTTCCTGGAAGTCAGCGTGAGCTGGACGGAGAAGTAGTAGGGGGTGCAAAAGCCAAGGGGGGACGCAGAGAAGGCGGCAAGCAGGAGCCTTGAGGGTGGAGGAGGGGGAGGGGAGCACATGTGGGCAGGCAGAGTTGTAGAGGTGGAGACGTTGGGTCCCAGACATGGCCGACTCACTGCTCTTGGGTCATCAGAGCCAGCAGACCCCCTCGGGGCTGATAAACCCTGATGGCGAATGAAGCTTCTGTTCCCAGGAAGCCTGGCCAGGTGGCCACTGGCGACCAGACTGGTTTCCTGCGACCTGAAGGTGCCCAGTGCCCGCATTTCACTCTCTGAGCCTCGGTGTCTACACAGCGAGCCACGCTGGTCTAGAAGCAGCACTAAGATGTGAATTCAGGGTTCTGCAAGCTGTGGGGGACCGGCGGACTCTGGGAGACTGTAGGACTGTGCTTCTGCCTGGGAAGGAATTTGTGCTCGAGTTGGGGATGCAGCCCAAGGTGGTATATATTAAATTGTCGGGCAGGGAGTAGGGGGAAGGCCTCTGAGACAGGAGTCCCAGAGGCGGCGCTGCGTGTTGAGTGGGGCTGAGATGGCCACGTGGAAATCGCCTTGCAAAAACGGGCTCACGAGTGGCACGGGCCTGCACCATGCCGAGGAAGGCGGCCTGGGTCACTGCAGATCCGCGGGGGCTTCCTCGTGCCCAGAGGTGGAAGCAGGACACTCGGAACTTTGGGAACAACCAGAGCGAACAGTGAAGGCCCCGGATGGCATTTCCTGGCTTGGATGACAGCTGTGATCTTGGATGTTCCCTAGCGCCCAGTAATCGGAACCCTGGGACCCACGGATTTCTGCTGGAAGACAGACTACAGCGTAAGAAACTCTGGCCAGGTATGGAATTTGCAGAGGTTGCAGCGTTCACACAGCACGGATCCACCCAGCCTCATAAACGAAATGGAAGCAGAGGTCTGGATCCGGAGAGGTGGTCGGCCTGGTAGGCATGTAGGAACAAGAAGTTCTTGGCCAGGCTCAGCTCCTGGTGCTGAAAGGGAAACCTGGAGAGAAAGCCGGCGAAGGGCTACTTGGATGATGTTAAGAAAGAACGCGTTTCCGAGAGCTCTCTGTTCCTTTCCATCATTTGAAGTACCTATTACTCGCCGAACAAAGGAACACTGTCACTGTGATGTGTTTTATAGGTGAGCCTTTGCAAAGTAAAAGACTGCACTCGAAAGAGTCACTGGGGCCCTCCGGTTGTCAAAGCAGGGGCTGGCCCCGGTCCTCACTCTCCTCGACCTCTGAGGCGTCTGATGTCATTGCCTTCACTCCTGTGGAATGATCGCTTCTTCCCTGGCTGGATTTTATTCCACTGGGAACAGGGCTGGACCCCTGAGCATGTGCTAAATGATTTTAGAGCACAGGGCGGCTCCTTTAGGTCTGAGACCAAAGATGGCATGCCTAGGGGCGCCTGGGTGGCCCAGTTGGTTAAGCGTCTGACTCTAGATTTCAGCTCTGGTTATGATCTCATGGTATGGGAGTTCGAGCCCTGCATCGGGCTCCGCGCTGGCAGTGTGGAGCCTGCTTGGGATTTGCTCTCTGTCTCACTCTCTGCCCCTCCCCACCTTGCTCTCTCTCTCTCTTTCTCAGTACATAAATAAACTTAAAAAAATAAAAAATAATTTAAAAAGATGGCATGCCCGCAGCTAGTTTTCACGAATGTTTAAAGACATCTGGGGCCTGGGAAGTATATAAGGTACTGGAACCAACAGAGAGTTAAACGTGGATGTCATCTGCAAACTTCTTCTCGAAGACCGGCATGTCAAGGAGCAGTTACTGGAGGAAGGCGATCTCTAGGGCAAGGACGGCCTGTGCCAGGGCGTCCCTGAGAATGCATTCCTGGTTTGTTTGTTTTTCCCGTTTGTTTATTTCAGCATAGTGACGTTTCCCCGGAAAGGAGAGCTTCTGGGATCCCAACGAGACAAAACTTTGTGACTCTGCAGTGCTGTTTGCTTGGGCAAAATGAAACTGGCTTTTTATGAAACCGTGAGGCAGCTGAAGTAGAAGGCTTCTCATTGGCTCTTTGCTTTTCTTTTTTAAAAAAATTTTTTTAAGTTTATTTTTTTGAGAAAGAGAGAGGAAGAGAGCCAGAGAGCTCATGAGCATGGGGGGAGGGGCAGAGAGAGAGAGAGAATCCCAAGCAGGCTGTGCCCTCTTAGCACAGAGCCTGATGTGGGGCTTGATCTCACGAACTGTGAGGTCATGACTTGAGCTGAACTCAAGAGTCAGACACTGAACCGACTGAGCCACCCAGGCACCCCCTCATCGAGTTTTTTCTAATTGGTCACGATAGCTTGAAGCTTCTGGTGTGGACTGCATCCTTCCAGAGCTTGGCACTTAGTAGGTACCCAGTGCGTGTCACTATGTTGAATATATAAATGAAGGTAACACGCTTTGTCCTTATCTCCCGTGGCTCTGGCTTATCAGGTTTGAGGCTGTGCCTTGGTGGACAGGAGGCCAGAGTCCCGGCCATCGCGTGCCTCATACACCGGAACGTGAGGTTCTGGCGATGACGCACGTGAAGGGACTGCGCACGCCAGGAATCGCAGCCCAGATGGGAGGCAGCGTGTTGCTCTGGGGTGGGGAGCCCCGTCTCCCTAATTTTGATACGTGTCTTGCCGGCGATGTTTGTGACGGTGGACGAAAGGCCTGGGATTCTTCTCTCGGGATTGGGGGCAACTTCTTTTCCTTTCTGGGGTTGTCCCTAGCCCTTGAGCCACGCGTAGGGTCACGACCCTGTGACAGGGTCGCGGGCCACAGGGCTGGCACGTGTCAGCGCATCTGGGCAGCGAAGCACTTGAGATGGGAGCAGTTGAGGTGCATCTCAGGACTTCCAAAGTTTCACCAGGGAGCAGGGTGACACCTTCCAGCCAGTTCTGACATGTGCTAAACAATAAAACGCAGAGGCTGCAAGTCTGCTCGGGAAACAAAGTTCCACTCCTCTAACACCCATGCGAGAGACCCCCTTGTAAATCTGAGAAAAGCAGTAACCGGCTTCGTTGATCAAAAGTCAAGATAAGCAGAATTTTCTAATGCCGTGGAATCGGCAGAAATTACAAGAAAGAAGGAAGAGAATCCAAAGGAGCTTGGCTAACTTTTATAGTCCCTGGTTGTCTATTTCTGGGCAATCTATGCTCAGGGGCATCATGAAAATTAAAAAAAAAAATACACACACATACATACAAAGGTTCTCAGAGAAGGCAAGGAAAAGCCGGCCCCAGGGCTAGAAGACGCTTTTCTGAGACTTTGTCTGTGTTCTCTAAGTCTTGCAAATCTTCAAATGCTACCTGAGTGCTTTTCATCTATAGTTGAAAGCCCTTTTTTAAAAAAAAAATATTTTTTTTAATGCTTATTTATTTTTGAGGCAGAGAGAGACAGAGCATGAATGGGGGAGGGTCAGAGAGAGAGGGAGACACAGAATCCAAAGCAGGCTCCGGGCTCCTAGGTGTCAGCACAGAGCCTGATGCGGGGCTCGAACTCACAGACCGTGAGATCATGACCTGAGCGGAAGTCGGACGCTTAACTGACCGACCCACCCAGGTTCCCCACCCCCCCACACACCTTTTTTTTAAAAGCAAAACCAAAGAGAAAGCAGGGAGAGGCCAGGTTTTCTTTAAAGCAACACATTGGCTTTGGAGAAGCAAATCTGTGTGCACTTTGTCACGAGAGGCAAGGAAGAAGTTCCAGGAAGAAGGAGCTGGAACTTCCGTGTTTCCCATGCTCATAACCGGGAGGGACTGCAAAGGCGTCCTCTCTCTGCCTTGGACCAGGAAGGAAGGGCGGCTACCTTGGGTTCCTGCTCAGCTCACGAGAAGCCAGGCTGAGCCGGGGTGGGTGCTACCAAGGGGCCAAGCCCAGAGCGAGAGGGATGCAGAAAAGGACGTGGTGTAGGTCCCCAGAGCCCAGTGTTCAGTCGAGGGAAGGCTGCTGGTTCATCCAGTCGCTTCTCACGCAGCACCTGTTGGCCCTTGTCGGAGCCATCGACTTTTGGGGACCTCTGGTGGGGGAGCGCTTCGTGCAGAAAGCACAGGCTGTCTGAAGTCTTCATTCCTTGTCTGTAAATGGTCACTGGGTAGCACCTGAGAGGGAAAATAAGTGCCTGGCGGGGTTCATTTCGTTGAGACGCCTTTGGATTAAGGCTCTTCTGGGCTCTCTGGCTGGCTGGATGGCACCACGGCTCCCTCGTTTGGAGGTGACGCACATCTGGAGGCCGCGTGGGGATTCAGGGAGATAAGCTTGTCCCACTCCTTGCTCCCAGGGCGGAGCCTCCTGGCCTCCACCATGACCCGGGCGGAGCCATCATTAAACATGAACAAAAGCATAAAATTGGCTCAAAGAAAACACACGATACCACCGACAAGTGTTCATTCCATGTCAGAAATGAGAGCCTGGGTACCGTTTTATAATACGCACGGGGCTGCGTGAGACCATCCCTTGACAGAGGGTGTGGGCCGCAGACCCCAGTGTTGGAGAGGCGCCCTCGACATCCGGCTGGCTTGCCGCCCGGGGAGATGACAGCATGGAAACAGAGGCCCAGCCTGGGGAGGGGGCTCCGGCCCTCGATGCTCGCCCACCGCTCTCCCCGCCTTCCCCTTGGGTGGGCGACCCGCCTGGCCCGCTTTGCAGCTATGCACAGCGTCAAGGGCCGAGCGTCTAGGCCGTAGTGAGCGCCCGGTCACAGGCCGGTAATCTCGTCTGTTGTCAAAGCTCTCGCTGCATGTTACAGACGTGTATGAGGTTGCACATCTAGTAATTGGCCGGCTTGAGCCCCGGGGGTCGAGCCTGAACTCCGAGTGCACCCCAAAATGCTTCCCTTGGCAAATGATTCTTCACTAAAATAACACCACCACCACCACCACCAAGGCCTCAGAATCTCACATCGTAGCGTTTGATGCCTTTGGATCCCACGTCCCTGCCTTTGTCACCTCTTGTGAATGACTTGTCTCGCATCGTGGAGGGAAGGGGTAGCTCCCAGGGCCTAAGTGAGCAGGTGGAGGGTGTGGAGGGTGGTGAGAAAGGGGTCCCCGGGTCTGCTTTGGGGGGGGCCTGCTTTACCCAGCGAGGTGGAGGGAGTTTTGGCGAGGCTGGCTTCCCCTGTCTCTCCTCTCGGGTCCCCGGGGGTGAAGTCCTTGACAGAGTAGGAATGCGAGGGTATGGCTTGGGGGGGGGGGGTGTCGCCGTGAAGGTGGCTGTTTACAGACGCCTGCAGGGCTGATGCGGTGTCACTTCTCGGGGGTCCTTGTGGTTGTACTGTCTTTACACCCACAGGGTGCGCTGGGGTCCTCATGTTTGCGTGGGTGGGAGTGTATGGACTGGGAGCCCTTTGGGGAGCGGCTACCTTGTGCCAGGAGCTGTAGATCCGGCCTCCACCTTCAGTTCTTAAAACAAGAGTCCGTAGTGGTGCCAGCCTGGTGAACCGGCCCTCCGGAGGGGGTGGGGTGGGGGGGACGCCCTGATGTGCGTTGTTGGCCGATTTCCATGGGAGAAGCGCACCCGTGGCTGCTGATTTCAAGCTTAGCGGTTTAGCCAGCTCACAAAGTCCCTGAATATTTACCAGGCAGCTCCCGTGAGCCAGAGGAGCCGGCTCATTTAATTAAGAATCATTTGCTAAGTATGAGCAAGTTTGTGGGCCAGGAAATTGAGGTGTAGAGGTCACGTGGTGAGACCAGAACCCTAGTCTGAGCCTTCTGCTTCATGGCCTCCTGGCCACCGTGAACTGGGCTGAGTTCAAGGCTGGGAGGAGGTTACCCCCGCATCCTTCCCCCGCCCCCACCCCCCGCCCCACCGCCGGTTCAGCTTCTCAGACGGAGCCAGCGGCCCCGGAGAGCTGACCGTCTCTAGGCACATCCCCGGCCCCGGCTGGCTCTCGCCCTCTTCCTCCCTGCTGGCTCTGAGCTGGCCTGCCACTGTGCCTGTCTCCTCCTCGGTGCCCTTGACGTCTCCTGGCGCCCTCCCCCTCCCCCCACCACCCTGGAGTGTGTCACACTGGGACAGGTGGTGACCCCCCCCTTCCTGCCCCCCCCACCCCACACCCAGCGGCAGAATATTTGAGAACTTGGAGATAGAGTCTGAAGGAAGAGCCACCAGGAAGGGAGGCTGGAGGCTGCCTCCCTGCCCCGGGGTCTGGTGACACCCACGTGCTCACCGGCGGCCGTCACCCTGCCCTCCCAGATGTTCCAGAAGCCACGAAGTCCTTTCTCTCCTTAGGGCCCTGGAGCCACAGGTCCATCCAACCCAGAATGCTCTTGCCTTGGCAACCCCATCTCTGGCTTCTCTTCGTCCTTTAGAAAGCCTCCCCCACCCCCCGGCCCGTCGGGCCACGTGAGTAGCTCTCCTGGTGGTTCTCATATAGCAGATTTCCCTCCTGGCTTTGATATCGTCCTGCAAGCATTTTATCTACCTGCTCACTGTGTGTGCATCTGCCCAAACACATCGTGGTGGCTTCAGACTACATCCGTGATTCTTTGACTGCCCTCCCTTCATAAGGTGGGTCTTAATTCCGCTCCTTCTGGCCGTGGGCCAGACCGAGGGACTCTTCCGGGAAAGGGAATGTGGTGGGAGTTACAGTGGCAGAACTTCTGAGGCCGGGACACAAAGACGACGGCTGCTGCCGGGCTCTTTCTCTCTGGGGGAAGCCAGACACCAGGGCTGTCGCCCTGCAGGGAGGCCCCCATCAGGAGGCCCGGACGCCTCTGCCGACAGCCAGCCCCGACTGGCCAGCTCTGGGCCCCAGTCCCCTGGAAGCCGACCCCTGGCCATTTGAGCTTTGGAATGACAGTGGCCCCAGCCAACATCAGCTGGGGCCTAAAGCCATCCTGAATCTGACCGGTCCCAAATCCCCGGCCCACGGAAACGGCCAGAGATGATGCTTCCTGCTATTCAAGCCACTGTCTCTGGAGGGGGTCTGCAGAACAAAAGGCTGTCATTGGCCTCGTTCTGTGGGTGAGGAGACAGAGGTGCAGAGTGGTGAAGGAACTCACCTAAGATGACACAGAGCAGAGTTCAGACAGAGGCGGCTGGACTGCACAACCCACGCTGTCTCCACAACATGCTGCCCCCCAAACCCTTTGCACTTGTGGACCCTGTATCCCAAACAGAGTGCTGACCGGTGGTGGGGAAGCCCGGGGCCCTCCCCTCCACAGCCAGATGCGAATCCGGGTCCTGCCAGTGGGAGGCGGGCTTCTGAGGCATGGCCTTCCCCCCCTCAGGGACTCAGAGCCCTGCCTCAGGAGTGCCAGCCGTCCCGCTGTCATGTGCTGGGGTCCCTGCCTCTGTGTCTGCTTCGAACTTCCAGCGAGCTTTTCCTGATAACCACCCTGCCTTCTCCTTTCATCCCCGTCTGCGTCTGCGGCCTTTGGGGCACAAGAGCCTCCTCTCAGACTTGGTGAGGCCAGCCTCCCGCCGTTCATCAGAACTTGCCAAACTGGGGCCCAGAAGGGAGAGCGCTCGGTCCCCTTTCTTCCTTGCCTGTGCTGGTAATGGGCCTTTCTTTCCCTCCACCACGCCCTTCTGGGGTGGGGGTGGGGGCCCTGTGAGGCCTGAGTGGAGAACGGAATGGCCAGAGGCCCTCGGGTGGGGTGTCTGGGCTCAAAGAGGGACACTCAGACAAAGCCAGGGTGTTGGAGAAGGAGCCAGAAGACAGGCAGGCGTCATGGGTCCTGGGGATCTGGGTTTAGGCCCATGAAACCCGGCCAGCAAATGTTGCCATGGTGTGCATGTGGTGTGTGTGTGTGTGTGTGTGTGTGTGTGTGTGTGTGCATCTGCTCCCCATGCCGAACTTCTGATGCATTTCCCCCCCGAGTCCGATAAAGTCCAGGGGGGAGGGGAGCGACATGCGCTGAAATGAGTCGAAAAGTAACAGGAGAGGAGCCGCTGGGATAGATTTGGGACAGTCAGGGGACTTTTAGCCTCCTGATGGCAGCGATGTTTGCCTGTCATTTGTTAGTTTTCCTCAAATGTGTGGACAAGATTTGACCTGGAATCTGAGTTACTGGATGTCGAGAGCATCACACACCCTCCTCCCTTTTCATCAGGAGACCCGCGACCTCCATCTGAGCCGTCTCTTCCACTCCCCACTAGTGGGACAGTCACCCAGAGGATGTGGTGACCCTGCAGCTGCTGTAAAACGTGGCCCGGCAGCGTCCCCAAGCCAGGAGTGCCTGGAACCCGCTCCCAGGTCAGACTCTGTCAAGGAGACTCCCCTTCTCTGGACACAGACCTGTCCATAGCTGGTGCGGAGTGGGCGGTAAGAAGCCTGCAGCCTCCCCTCCGTGTCCCTACCCCTCATCCCGAGGCCCCGAGGAAAGCGCTCCGTGTCCCACGGAAGCTTACGTGAGAGTAAAAGCCCATCCAGTGTGGCCTCCCTGCTTTCTTGGGGCCCTGCTCAGCTTTGCGGCCCTGGGCGTCCCTGCACTTAGTGTCTCTGCATGAACTGCCCACCCAGAGTCACGCTGCCAGTGCCTTCCTGGGGCAGGGGGTGGGCAGACCCCGGGCCTGTGGAAGGAAACTCCTAAAAGGAACAGGGTGCAAGCCTTCCTGCCCAAGTTGCTAGAAATTTAAGAAATCTAAAGACCAGTCTGGACATAGCCTGGGTTGACAGGCTGGCTGGGCCCAAGCCTCAGGGGGGACGTGGGACGTGGGCTCTCTTCCAGGAGCTGCCTGCCCCCCTCATTGGTGTTCCGACAAAGAGGTCACAAGGACGCCTGCGAGATCAACACTTGGAGGCCGAAGCCCAGACTGGTGCACCTGCTGACGAGGGCTGAGAGGGCCAGCCACCAAGATGCGGGGTGGGCCCCTGAGAAGGCCAGCGGATAAATAACACCGTGGCCTGGACACCCTACAAGGCCCCATCTGGAAAGGAGTCACCTGCCCTTGGATCTTTGGGCACGCAGGTAGCTACGTTTTATGATTAATTCTGATGAGCTCGTGCCCCCGGCCTGCTGTATACTTCCGGATCCCAGGAGATTAAAACAACAACAACAACAAAATTCCACCGTCTAAGCCCCACCGCAAAGCAATGAAAGCCATCTCTGGGGTGGGGACCCCTGGCAAGGCCCGTCTGCAGAAACCCCCAGCTGTTTCCCCCAGGCAGCGGCTGAGAAGAAAGATGTTCGGATCTCGTTCCAGCAGGGGACTCTTTCTCTCCCAGAATCTGCTCAGAGGAATGAACACGGCAGCTGAGGACAGGCCTGCTCTGAATGACGCGATCCTCCCTGTGGTTCCCCGGGCTTCTGAGAAGCCCCGAGTCATCGAAAACCACTGATCTGCGGGATCCACTGACAGATCGGAAGCATGAGAGAGGAATTTTCCAAAGTGTCTGGAGAGCACACGGGCTGGCGTCCCCCACCCCGGCCGTGTGCCATTCCCGAGGGACAGAGCCTGTCGCCCCCGATCGGCCTACGCTGCTGCCCACAGGAGGGGACCTGCAGACTCCTTCCTTGGCCCCCGGACTTGAAGGCATGGGGGGAGATGGGGGGGTGCAGTCGATGAGATGATTCTCGTTTGAACAGCCTCCCCTCTTACGTGCCCCTGCCCTGCTTCCCAGTCCTGATGCTGGGGGGACCTCGGGGCCCGTGCTGGCCCCTCGGGCCGCTCTGTGTGGCTGGGGCGTGCCAGCTGGGTGGGTGGCTCCGTGTGTCATGAGGTCCTTGCTGGGCCCTCTCCTGGGACCTTCTCTGTCCTCACTTCACCACACCTTGGTCCCGACTTGGGGGATGGTGGAGCCTGGGGTGTTGGGCAGCCTGTCGACTAAGCCTTAGTGCAGGGAGGTGGCCCCAGCCTGCCGGCCCAGCCCCCCGGGGCCCTCTGCTGCAGGCAGGGGTGACTCCCGGGCACGGGGTGGGCGGGGGGGCTGGACCTGCTGCCCTCGCTTTCCCTGTTACTTGGTGCAAAGCCCACTGGCCTTCTATCTTCTGGGCGGGCCACGCTCTGCATTTCAGGTCAGAGTTCTGTTGCCCGCTGCTCCCGTGGCACTCTTTCTCAGAGGTCCAGTTCCTCAGGGGCGGGCTGTTGGTCTGCCCCTGGAAACCACCCCCAGCCGGCCCCCCAAGACTGGCACGGGTGGCAGACAGAGGCCTGTGTGTGACAGCGACTGGCTGAGATTCAGGGGTGACCGAGTGTTGGGAGGGCGGGGTCTGAAGGAGCCGGGGGATGCATCCACCCAGTGGTGTCCCTGCCCCTGTCTGCTGGGTCCCGATGATCCCTTCGAAGATTTGAACCTGACCCACTGGGTTCCTGGAGGCCCCATACCCCATAATGTCCTCCGTCCTGCCACCAGCCGTGACCTCCGTGCCGGGTGAGGAGATGCCAGGCTGACTCGTGGAACTCTGCCCCCCTCATCCCTAAAGACGCAACACTCTGCCCTCAGACCTGCCTGCAGGGGTGGAGGTAGACTGAGTTCACCTCCTGGATGGAAATGTTTGCAAACTGTCATCAGAGCCCACGCCCTGGCCCCCCGGGAGCTGGGTAACCACCCGGACAGCGATGCCGGCCCTCAGCCGGGGCGTCTGGAATCCATGTGGCCCTCAGGCCTGGTGGTCATGGACCGGTCTCGTACCTTGGTTGTCACGGAGACCTTACGGTCAAGGATGGCAAGGTTGGTTCCTGGGGCTGGCCCTGCCCTTCTGTGTCCTGCCCAGCCAGGCTGTCTGAGCAGCGTCTGCAGGGTATCCATCAGGCGAACGGGGAGAAATAGCCCCCCTCAGATGACCCAAGCCCGACTTTGCTATTTTGAGAGGCGAGGGGAGTTTTGGGTTCCTGCCTGGAGAGGGGTTTTCCAGTGGCTGAATGCTTGCCATGCATGGTCTCCCGCAGGGAACTGGCAGGTTGCCATCGTCCCCACACATGGGCGAAACCGCCCTTCGCCCTCCACACCTGGGGGAAGCGGACAGGGCCTCGGCTCACCCTCGCTGCAGAAGCCGAGTAGCTGTGTCCAGGGCTTTATTCTCCTCTGGCTTCATGATGGCCGAGAAAACCGTTCCTCTGGGCTGGGACAGACCGGCCGCGTGCCAGGCCTTCTGGGAGCACAAGGCCACCCTCCCTCCACGTGGGTGGGGTAGAAATTGAGGCTGGCAGGGCCAAATTTAGGCTTCTGAGTCTTCCCTGAGATCCTCCCAGGCAGCGTGGTGAAGGGCGGAGGGGAGGGTCAAAATTTAGCCTCAGGACCTGCTGGCTGGACCACTCTTTTTCTATGAGTTGCCCAATTAAAGTCTCTCTGAGCAGATGACATCGGGAGTCTCCCTACACACCTTCCCAAACCATCTCCTTCTCTCCACCCCTGCACTGTTTGTGATGATGTGTTTGAGGGATTATCTGCATGACCACTGGCCTTCCCAGTAGACTATCCACTACAGGAGGGGCGGGACATGTCCATATGACTCATGACTGTACCTCTGGCATCTGGACTGGGCCTGGCACATAGGAAGTGTTTAATGAATGTCTTTTTCACGAATGACTGGTCTTTGCTCTTTCAAAAATCTTTGTTTTCCCCCGATTTGTGCATTTATCACTATATACTCAAAGGCCATGCTTGATTGGAAGGGGAACCAAGTCCTTGACTGGTAAAGTGCGTTATTATTATTATTTTTTTAAGTTTTAATGTTTATTTATTTATTTATTTATTTATTTAAAAAAAAATTTTTTTTTCAACGTTTATTTATTTTTGGGACAGAGAGAGACAGAGCATGAACGGGGGAGGGGCAGAGAGAGAGGGAGACACTGAATCAGAAACAGGCTCCAGGCTCTGAGCCATCAGCCCAGAGCCTGACGCGGGGCTCGAACTCCCGGACCGCGAGATCGTGACCTGGCTGAAGTCGGACGCTTAACCGACTGCGCCACCCAGGCGCCCCAATGTTTATTTATTTTTGAGAGACAGGGGGATATAGAGCGTGAGTCGGGAGGGGGAGGGGAGGCAGAGAGAGAGGGAGACATAGAATCCAAAGCAGGCTCCAGGCTCTGAGCTGCCAGCACAGAGCCTGACTTGGGGCTCGAACTCATGAACTGTGAGATCATGACCTGAGCCGAAGTTGGACGCTTAACTGACTGAGCCCCCCAGGCGCCTCTAACATGGGTTATTTTAACACAGGGTGTGTTTAACATGCGGTCGAGTCATAGGTCAAATGCACCTGTGGAAACTGACACCAGACACTGTCTCTCTGCAAAGACACTGATGAAGGAGGCTGTAAGCCTGGGGTTGTCTTGTTGTGGAAATGAGCAGAAAAGCAATGGCTTGAAGGGACCTTCTTCTTCCACGGTAACAGGGTGAGAAAATGGATCCGTGGAAGCCACTGGCAGGGTGTCTGGAAGGCTGGCAGATGAGGGAGGGAGCGAAGGAACAGGAAGCCTGTGGCCGGGCATGTTCAGAAGAAAATTTTGAAGGAGCGTGCTACTTTTTGATGGGAGTCCTCCAAATGGATTTCCAGGAAGTCTGCTGCTGGTTTGTTTCCTAGGTGGGAACGTGCGCTGGGTCACCGAGTGATCTCAGACTTTGAAAGCACTTCCGGAACATGCCTTAATGGAACGAGATCGTGCGAACAAACCTGAAGTTCTGCCACCAGGTGCGGGTCCAGAGGCACCACAAATATGTCGCTCCCAAAGTGCACCTTTTCACGTAGTGCCTCTGCAGAAGGGAGCAGTGGTGGTTGGCTGGGGCCGCTGTCCTGGCTTAGAGACCTGACTGTTAAATATTCGGGAATTTGTGTGAGCTGGTTGTCAACCATAGTCATGGTTAAAAATTAAATTATGTAAACTTACAAGTTAATTGTATTGAAGGCCAAGGCAAGCAATACAAAAAAACTCACCGCCTTCCTGCTTATCGTTCTGAGTCTGTGTTCTGGAGGTTATTTCCCTCTATTGCACCCATACGGTGGAAACCGCATTCCGCGACGCATCTTTTCCCAATGGCGACAGCACTTCGATAGCTGGAAATGGGTCAGAGCGGGAGTATTTGTGTATACCGTGCAATTTGTCAAATGCAATCAATCAAGGCTTGGTTTATTGTTCTGTTAATCGTCAAGATAAATGATTTTGAACGAGGGACAGTTTGAGCCCCAGGGACACTTCACATGGTCACGAATGGGTGCCGCTGGCATCTGGTGAGTGGAGACCAGAGGTGCCACGAAACACCCCAGATGCTCAGGACAAGCCTGCCGCAAAGAACAACGAGATTCCCTCGCACGAAATGTCAAGAGTGAAGTTGAGAAATCCTGGTCTAGATTTAAGGAAGCGATGAATTAATGTAGATTATACTTAAAAGTATGTTATGTCCATACCCATTCCATAGTGACCACCACAAAGAAACTGAGGAAATATTCTTCCAGCATTAGAAAACTATTTTTCGATTCGGCAGAGAAGTCGCTCAAGACCTTGATGAATGAGCGAAGTCCCAACATCCATTTTCACTTCCTTTGTTTCGCTAAATGAAGGTCTCAACCAACATTCGTGTTGGAGCCTATACTCATTTGTCACTTGCAGCCGTAGGTTGGCTGCAGACACAGGAGGGCAGCAAAAATTAAAAAAAAAAAAATTTATTTTTTTGTGAAAATCAGTTGGCTATGTGGCCTTCACAATAAAAATGATTATGTATAGGGGCGCCTGGGTGGCTCAGTCGGTTGAGCAACCGACTTCGGCTCAGGTCATGATCTCACAGTCCGTGAGTTCGAGCCCCGGGTCGGGCTCTGTGCTGACAGCTCGGAGCCTGGAGCCTGCTTCGGATTCTGGGTCTCCCTCTCTCTCTGACCCTCCCCCGTTCATGCTCTGTCTCTCTCTGTCTCAGAAATAAATAAACATTAAAAAAATTTAAAAAAATGATTATGTATAGTTTGAGTAGCACATTAAGTGCTATATATGCATCCTTTGGATCAGTGAAATGTATAACAGATGCGTGTGTATGTGTGTGTAAGTGTGTGTGCCTTCTCTTTCCTGGAGAGCTTGTTGATAAGCATTTACCAACACGCCATTGGTTAGAAGCTGCAAAGTTACCTGATGTTCAATGTACCGCCCTCATTCCGTGTCCTTACGCGCTGTGTTCGTGAAGCTTACCTCTAGAGAAAGCAAGGTATGGTTCTGGGAAGCACGGGTGGGTGGGCTGGGATGCCTCTCTCGCAATGTGGTTCGGTCACACTGAAAGCCTACCTACCACTCCTTAAGCATCTGCTCCAGGGGCTTGTCTCCAGTGTTTGACCCAGGCCTTCTGGGTTGTCGCTGGATGGGCACAGGGGCAGAAGGCATGGGAGCGGGGGACAGTAACTGCCTGGGGTTCTCGCGGGACTTTTTTCATACGTTGAATCTGTTAGATCCCATTATAGTCCATTTGGAGCAAAAGCCAGAGGAAGAGCGAAAAGGAATGGTAAACGTCGGTAGCAGAAACAGGATGGGCAGCCTCTGGTGAGAAGGGGCACTGTGACGGGACCCCGGGCAGCGGAAGCATCCAGAGGGCACACGGCTCCGAGGGCACTCGAGCTCCCCTCGAAGGGAAGAGACATGCTTTACGTGTTTGTCAGTTGCACCAAAGGAAATGAAGACGGAATCCAGAAAAACAAGACGCAAGTCTTTTGAGGCCAACTCTGATGTTCCGAGGGACTCCCTGTTCCCTCTACACCACATTTAGTGCTGGGCACTCTGTATATGGGATCAGGATCCTTCTGGATGTCATATCTGATAGCCTTTAGAACTGTGGCGCACACGTCTTTGTCCGGGTGGGAAAGAATGGGCTTGGAGGGACACAGACGGCCTCGTCCTCACCCTAGAGAAACCCTAGGTATGTGTCCTCATCTGTGTTTGCAGACTGGCTCTCAAATCTACTAATGACAACACAGGATGGGGTAGAAGGTGTCAAACAGAGAGTAGGATTGCGGTAGGTAAGATCTGCCAGGGGCCTTCAAACCCTCTAGTTCAAGTTCCATCCCTCACGGAGAAGGAAGCAGCCAGAGCAGATGAGCCGCCTGTTCCAGGGGACAGGCTGGCCATGTTAGAGTTGCAGCTGCCAACCCTCCTCTCACCAACTCCCAGCTGGGAGGAGGAGGATCGGGAGAGGGCAGGGAAGCTAGAAACGTAGATGGAAGGGATGGTGGGCGAGAGATTGCTTTTCCTCTCCCTCCCCAACTCCTGAAGCTGCCTTTTAGAATTGTTTGAGGAGAATTTGAGTTTAATTTTCCCGTTTCCCCCAGAAGAGTGCATTGATGAGACTTCAGCTTGACTTGACGTTTGTATCTCATACCCCAAAGCTTGGAAAATGATCTGTACTTAGAAGGAGACACAGAAAGAAGGCTGGAGGTCTGGGAAATCATATGTGAGAACTGAAAACCTTTTTAGAAGTGTGGGCTTTCATGCAAATTGTATTTCCAAAGGACTTGGGTAAAATTTTTAAATTAAAATATTGTAGGTGGCTGTGTATGGATTTTTTATTTTCAAGCATCTGTATGAGTCATTCCAAGTTGTCTGACTTTTTCGTCTCAGCCATATGTCAGCCTGTTCGTCCTTCCTGAGCTGGTTGGTTAGTGAAGTTGATTCTCTGAGGCCATCCATACAGGTCACTGTGACAGAGCAGTCACGGACATCAATCAGGGACGTCTGCCATGTGACGTATCAATTGGGGCCGTCCTCCATGTGACTTGGTCGTCAGGGATGTCTCTGTGTGACGTGATCCTCAGGGCCATCTAATGCATGATATGGCAGTCAGGGACATCTGGGACATTCGGGGGACCCTCTGAGGGGTCATGTGCTTTTATTTTGGTTTTTGCATCAGCACGTTAAGAGTAACCCCACGGGAAGACGTTTCTAAGCTAGTTTAGGAGTTATTACACTTGTATTTCTAAAACTTCTGGCAGTTCCTTACTCTTACTAAATTATCAAGCTAAAGAAAGACGTAAGGAAGAAGAAAAATGAAGAACTGAGCAACGAAAATAAAACAGTTGAATTTACAAGATGGAAGTGGTGCTGGGGTTACATAACGCACAGGATCTCGAGCCCTCTCGATTTTTCTGCTGTTTTGTAAAAGGTGAGAACTGATCTTCATGACATGCTAAAGGCACCGTATCACGGGTTTGTTACACTTGATTTACTTAGCACATATACGCTCTTTGATGCAGGCGTCATCTCCAAGAAGCACGTGAGGTGACAGGCTCAGAGTGGAACCGTCCGAGTGCTTCTAGGATGAAGTCGGCCTGGGATTCACACTCAGGACTTCCCTCTACGCTTTGTGGTTCCAACTGCCGCTTAGGGCGAGGTGGATGGCGCAGGGCGATGGTAAAACACAACTGCGTGGAAGGGGCACTTATCTTCTGAGTTGGTGTGGAAACGTGTTTGCGGGGGTGCCCCGCTCTTTGGAGGTGAATCCGCAGCTCGGGTGGAAGTTTATCTGTGTGCGGGTGTCGCGCGTAAGAGGGGAGAGCAGCCAGTGATGGATTAGCCTGAGGATCCCGTCCCAGGGAGTGACCGTGAGTGTCGCGTAGGGGGTAAGTATTAGCCGCAGGCTGGTGACAGGCACTGCTCAGTTCTTCGTCTCCCACTGGACTCTGGTTAGTGCAATCAGTGCCCTTACCTCCTCTGTGGGAACTTGGGGGTTCACCAGGCCCCAGCACGGGTATACGGTCGGCTTGTTCCAAGGTTAGGCCTACAGCGGGACCAACAGGTGGGTGGTGTGGTTCCAAAGGGCACGGGGCAGCCTGGGGTGGGGCGAGGGCATTAGGTTGAGGTTGAGCTCCACCGATGACATGTCAGTTCGGACAGCCCTACACGTGAAAGTGGTTTCGCCTAAGAGCTCCTGCCACGTTAGAGCTGAAGACTGGATTCTCTACTCCTCCAGAAGACGCACGGTGGGGGCAAAAGCTGCTAATAGATCTCTGCCAGCCTCTGACTGTCCAAGAGCATCCCTTCAGTCACCCTGCCTTGTGTGCAGCTTCGTGTCACTGAAGACTTTCCTAGTCGAGGAAGACTCGTGGCCTGACTTGGTCTTGTTTTCAAATTTCCTTTTCCAAATACAGTTTTACGCAGGAACTCAGTGTTTGTAACAGATAAAAGCCAAGCATCTCCGGATGAGATGGTAGGGAGACCCGGCGCCCTACGGCTCCCTTTCCTCTGAGAAATTCCAGGGCTCCAGAGAAGAGAGTTTGAAAATTGCTTCAAGCAGGGAATTGATCATTAAGAACTGGGTCCTGAGAGGGGTGCCTGGGCGGCTCAGTCGGTGGAGTGTCCAACTTCGGCTTAGGTCACGATCTCGCGGTTCGTGAGTTTGAGCCCCACGTCGGGCTCTGGGCTGACAGCTCGGAGCCTGGAGCCTGCTTCGGATTCTGTGTCTCCCTCTCTCCCTGCCCCTCCCCCACTCACAGTCTGTCTCTTGCTCTCTTAAAAAGAAATAAACGTTAAAAAAAAAATAGACGGGGGCGCCTGTGTGGCTCAGTCGCTTGAGCGTCCGACTTCTGCTCAGGTCATGATCTCACAGTTTGTGGGTTCGAGCCCCACGTCGGGCTCTGTGCTGACTGCTTGGAGCCTGGAGCCTGCTTCGGATCCTGTGTCTCCCTCTCTCCCTGCCCTTCCCCCACTTGCACTGTCTCTCTCAAAAATAAATAAAAAAAAAAAATTAAGAACCGGGTCCTGAGAATTCTCCTGGGGACATGTGAGCAGATTCTTATGAAACTGGGGATACCCAAGCCCCTACACTCTGCCCGGTCTTCTTTGCCAGTGGAAGGGCTCCTCTGCAATTGTCTGAGGGGGTTTTCCCTGCTTTACCATGGCCTCCCTGCCACCATGGCCTCCCAGCCTCAAGACGCTGCTGATTCTCTTTGAGACTTACCCTATTGTTGATATGGCCCGAGGCAGAACTTCTGAATTCAATATTTTATCTTGAGGGCTAGAAAGGACCCTAACACTTTGCTTATTTGTTCAGTTGACACACAGACTAAAGAGCGGCCTAAGCCCAACGACGTTAAAATGGCAGAATGGCCTCGGTATCACGTAGAGGGAGGAAACCAAAGTCTTGGGGAGTTTGGAATGTTCAAGAGGAATTATCACATAAGATCTGTTTGTTCACTCGAGGAGGGTGCATAGGACACTCCTCCCATCAGCAGTGTGAGAAATCAATTGGTGTGGGGAAATGCAATATCCGGGAGGAGATCTGGGCTCACTCTTCTCTGTAGGACAGGAATTACAGTGATAACTGTTACCATTGAACTGAAATCCTTAAGTGCAATGAAGATAATTGGATCCCAGGGTGGCAGGGGCCAAGTGTGGGTACTTAACTGCAAAATACAAGATGGCCATGGTTACCGTGGTGGAGGACAGTGGACTCAAAGCAGTAATCATCACAGTCTGATTCACAAAGACCTACGGCACTGGCTGGTTGATCACTGTCTCTAGAAAAGGAACAGATGGACCGACGGTCAAATTCTTAACTTGATCTGTATGGGTGGAAGAGTTTTAGGTCCAGTGAACAGAAATCTACCTTGACTCACCAAAACACAATCACGGCCCCTGATCAATTCCCAGACTTGGGCCAGTTTGTAGACCCGGAACCTCTTAAATGAGGGGGAGGGCAGATCCCCTTGACAGAGAACCCTAGCATATTACCAACATTTAATGCTGTTAATCTTTCTCCCACTGTTCCTCAGAAGGACCCTAAGCTATTTACCAGGGTAATCATGCGTTGGGGAAAGGAAATAATCAGACATTTTAGAGTTCCCTGGACACTGTCTGGACCAACCCCGATTCCAGGAGGCCCGAAACATCACTGTAGTCCAGCAGTCAGAGTAGTAACCTGTGGAGGTCAGGTGATCAATGTCAGGTCTGTCTCACAGTGGGCTCAGGTCCCCAGAGCCATCCTGTGGCTCTTTCCCCAGTTCTGGAATGTGTAATTTAAATATATATACACAGTAACTGGCAGAATCTCCACATTGGCTCCCTGATCTATGGAGTGAAGGTTATTATGATGGGCAAGGTCAAGTGGAAGTCAAGAGAATTGCCTCTACCTACAAAAATAGTCAATAAAGGGGCGCCTGGGTGGCTCAGTCGGTTGAGCATCCGACTTCAGCTGGGGTCACCATCTCACAGTTTGTGAGTTCGAGCCCCTCGTCGGGCTCTGTGCTGACGGCTCAGAGCCTGGAACCCGCTTCGGATTCCGTGTCTCCCTCTCTCTCAGCCCCTCCCCTGCTCATGCTCTGTCCCTCTCTGTCTCTCAAAAATAAATAAATGTAAAAAAAAATTTTTTTTTAATAAAACAATTAAAAAATAGCAAATACAAAAATAATATTGGCATTTCTGAAGGGATTGCAAAGATCAGCGTCACCAGGAAGGGCTTGAAAGAGGCAGGGGTGGTGATGCCCACCACCTCCCCATTTAACTTGCCTTTTTGTACAAAGGACAGATGTGTCTTGGAAAATGACAATGGATCATCACAAGCTCAATCAGATGAAACCGGGGTTGAACAGTTGGTTGAACGTTATTCCAGTTGTGGCGACTGGTCCAGATGCAGTTTTGTTGCTTGGGCAAATAAACATATCCCTTGGTAGCTGTTTGCACGCTAGTGTGATGCTACTGGTTAGGAAAGTGCTTTTTACTCCATATCTGTTAATAAAGACCACCAGAAACAGGTCGCTTCCAACCGGGCTGGCGGTACCCCTCCACTGTCCTACTTCAGGCCTGTATCGACTCTGCAGCCTAATGTCACGGTACAGTCTTCAGGGATCTGGATGACCCTTCCCTTCCATGGGACGTCTCACCGGCTCATCGAATTGATCACGTCGTGCCGACTGGACCTGGTGGCCAGGAAGTAGCAATGATTCTAGTCTTGTCAGGGGGACACTTGAATGCCAGATGTTGGGAAATGAATCCCACAAAGATTTACACCTCGATGGGACGCCTGGGGGTTTGGTGGCCCAGGGCGTGTCGAAATAGCCTTTCTAAGGTGAGAAACGAATTGCTGGGCCCTTCTACAATCAAAAATGAGGCACAATGCCTAGTGGGCCTCTTTAGATTCCGGAGGCAATGTATGCCTTGTGTGGGGATGCTACTCTGGCCAATGTGCTGAGTGACCTGGAACGCTGGTGGTATGGAGTGGGACCCAGAACCAGAGGAGGCTCCGCAACAGGTCCAGGCTGCCGTGCAAGCTGCCTTGCCGCTTGAGCCATATGATCCAGCAGATCTGATCACGCTTGAGGTGTCAGTGGCAGAGAGAAATGCTGTTTGAAGCTGTTGGCAGGCTTTTCTAGAGTTGAATCACAGTTGAATCCTTACCATTTTGTAGCAAAGCCCTGCCATCCTCTGGGATGGCTACTTTCCTTTTGGAAAAAAAAAACACCCTCTTTTTTTGGCCCACTACTCAGTAGAGACCGAACGCTTAACCATGGGCCACCCAATTACCATGTGAACTCAGCTATATACATCATGGAATGATTATTGTCTGATCTACCAAACCAGAGAGCTGGGCACGCACAGTACCACTCTATTATAACATGGGAGTGATGTATATCAGATGGGTATATGTGAGAGTGGGAAGAACTCCACAATCAGTACAGCTGATTGTTCATGTCGTCTGGAAGAAAAAATGGCCAGAAGTATGAGCTTATAAAGATTCACGTACTGTGCACAATAGTGTGGCTGGATAGGCAGGGACTTAGAAGGAACATGATCCAAAAATTGGTGACAGGGAGGCACCTGGGGGGCTCAGCTGGTTGAACGTCTGACTTCAGCTCAGGTCGTGATCTCCCAGTTCGTGAGTTCAAGCCCTGCATTGGGCTTGCTGCTGACAGGTGCAGAGCCACGTCGGATCCTCTGTCCCGCCCTCTCTCTGACTCTCTCCCGCTCACATTCTCTCTCTCTCTCTCTCTCTCTCTCTCTCTCAAAAATGAACAAACATTAAAACAAAAAAGAACACTGGTGACAGGGAGGTCTGGGAAGAGGTATGTGGATAGATCTCTTTGAATGGGCAAAGAATGTGAAGGTGTTTGTATTCCACGTAAATGTTCACCACAGGGTGACCTCAGCAGAGGAACACCCTAATAATGAGGTAGATAGGATGATCTGTTCGTGGATATCAGTCAGCTTTTTTCCCCAGCTGCTTGTTATTGCCCAATGGACTCATGAACAAAGTGGCCATAGTGGTAGGGATGGAGGTTATGGATGAGTCAGAAACTCACAAGGCCAACTTGCCTACAGCCACTGCTGAATGTCCAATCTATGAGGAGCAGATTGGATCAATATGGATTCCCCAGTACGGCACCATTCCATGGGGGTGATCAGCCACTGTCTGGTGGCAGACTGACTACACCGGGCCATTTCCAGCATGGAAGGGGCAGCGCTTTGCTTTTACATGAATAGATACTTGGTCTGGATTTGCCTTCCCTGCGTTCAGTGCTTCTGCCAAAGCTAGAACGCATGGGTTTAGAGAGTAGCTCCCCCAATGTCACAGTATTCCACGTAGCATTGCTTTTAGTCAAGGAAATTACTTCACAGCAAATGAAGAGTGGTAAAGGGCCCATGCTCATGGAATTCACTAGTTGTACCATTTTCCCTATCGTCTTGAAGCAGCTGGCCTGATGAGATGGTGGAATGGCCTTTTAAAGACTCAGTTCTAACATTAGCTCGGTGGAAATACTTGTCCTCTAGGTGCAGTACATGCTCTAAACCAATGTCTTTCATATGTGGTTAAAATCAGTGAAAAACCACAAAACCAATACTCGCAGGACCGATAATGATCCAGACTCTTCAAGAATGAAGATTTGAGTCCTCCCATTAGACAAAGATGATGGTCTGTTAGATACATCAACATGACTAAGCTGGGGTCCCCAGTTTTCACTCAAACGCTAATCTCGAAGTTGCTGTGAAGGTGTTCTGTAGATGTGACCATTACACTTCATAACCAGTTGACTTCAAGTGAAGACCACCCTAGATATTCCGGTCAGGTGAACGGTTGCAGAAATGAGGACTGTAATAGTTATGGGTATTTCTTCCTAATATTTTTATGAATATATATATGTGTGTGTATATATATAAATGTCAAATATTTTCCTTTCCTTTCTCCTCTTGTCCCTTTATCATTTAACGTAAGATATATTAATAGTAGTTAACTTTCTATCTTAGCGTTTGAGGTACAGAATATCAAAGAGCACAGAACATCACCCCAGGGCTTTGCATCCTTTTCTAGGGAACAGGTATGTTTTTGGCTGTATTAAGGATATGTATGTCCCATCAAGGGGAATTATGATTGTTGTGTCTTTAGAAATTAACTATGGTCGAAGGAGACATGCATGGTTGCCAAGTTAACATGGAGTGGACGGTGGGGATCTTCTAGATATGTCAACATGGCTAAACTACAGTCTCCAGTTATTCACTCACATACCAATCTAGATGTTGTTGGGAAGGTATTTTCTAGATGTTGTTCAATTTCATAATTATTTGATTTTAAGTAAAGGATTATCTGGGCCTGATTCAATCAGTTGTAAATCTTTTAAAAGCAGGGCTGAAACTTTCCTCAGAGAAGAAGATTCTGCCTGTGGCCAAGTTTTGCTTTGCTCATTCTTTCCTTCTTTCCTTCTTCCCTCCCTCCCTCCCTTCCTTCCTCCCTTCCTTCCCTCCTTCCCTCCTCCCTTCCTTCCTTCCCACCTTCCCTCCTCCCTTCCTTCCTTCCCACCTTCCCTCCTCCCTTCCTTCCTTCCCACCTTCCCTCCTCCCTTCCTTCCTTCCTTCCTTCCCTCCTCCCTACCTTCTGTCCTTCCTTCCTTCCTTCCTTCCTTCCTTCCCTCCTTTCCTTCCTTCCTCCCTCCCTCCCTCCTTTTCCTCCCTCCCTCCTTTCCTTCCTTCCTTCCTTCCTTCCTTCCTCCCTCCCTCCCTCCTTCCCTTCCTTCCTTCCTTCCTTCCTTCCTTCCTTCCTCCCTCCCTTCAAGCATAGTCGACATACAATGTTAACGTTAGTTTCAGGCGCACACCATAGTGATTCCACCACTCTGTACATTATGTTCTGCTCCCCACAAGTTCTCCTTTGCTTTACCAAGGGCCTGCCCCAGCCATTTCAGATTTGCCTCCACCATGACATAAACTAATTCTTTGTAGGAACTCTTAATATGTTTCTCTTCCTCATTCTGCTTCTCTGGCAAAACTTGACTGATAACACTTGACCTAACCTTCCAGTGGGAGTGTGGATGGCTATTTGCTCACCAGTCTCAGAAATGGCAATGCCGGCACTGTTGGATCCAAGGAGGTTTTTGCAGATGGTCAGTTCTAACCCTTAGTAAATCATGTAATGACCACCTAGTTTGCAATGAGTGTTTTCTGGTTGAGGTAGCTATAGTCCTATCTGCATCACTTTAAACTTCCCAAACCATGGTTTTTGGTAGGAAAAAAAAGGCAAGACTTTCTCTGGGCAGTTAAGTTTGAGAAATGATTTTTAAGAGATGTCTCTCTCTCGGGATTTCTCAGAGCCTTTACAACACCTCCGGGTATGAAGGTTCCAAAAGGACATAATACGAGGTGTTTACTAATTTTATTTGAATATGCAACATCCCCCCCCCCCCCCCCCCCCGCCCCGGGAATTGCAACACTAGAATTTCATGAGAGGTATTTTAGGAAATACTTATCCCCATGTCTATGGTCCGTAAATAAAGTTCTGCATGGGAAGAATTTTATCTCATTAGCTTGCCTTTTGCTTGACTCATGGTAAATCTGACTAGGTCCCTACTTTGCGAGACATGTTATCATAAAAACAAAGAATCAGAAATTAAAGAGTGCTTTAAAATGATATTATTTGAAAGAAGAGTTTTCATGTCCTAATCTCAAAAGGCTGCCCAGTGGAAATAGAGGGTTAGGAGAGAATCGATTACTAGTTGCACATATCACTGTGTTTATACCCACTCGGTGAACTGGAAACCTTCCAGTTTGTAAACTTAGGATTCCTTGATAGAAACAGACACACGTATGTGCAAATGCACGTGCACGTGTGTATACGTGCACATTTTACAGTAGAAATTCAACCAGTTTATAGGTAACAGTTGATGGAAGTCACCTGGTTTTTTTTTTTCAGGCACTTCATATTTATTTCAGAATCATCACATTCATAAATTCTACCCTGTGAATTTTTCCACAGGGAGAGACGAGAATTTAAAGCAATGCTGCAGAATTAAAGATTCTGAATGGGTTTAATTTGAAAAGACAAATTTCTAAAGCTCAGAGACTTGGTTAGAATGTCTCATGATTATGCTGCCACCTTAGTATTTTCCAATTTTTATCCGTATAGCATATGTTCTCTTGGTCTTTACTACCTCCCAGCCAAAGATTTTGGGAAGTTTCTTTGGCTGTCTTATCTTGATTTGTTACATCTTTTACTTTCCATTCGAAACATTTTATTTTTCCCTAAATCTGATAAAGTACATTTGAAACAGTATAAACATACAATTTACATATTTGGGTACCATGAGGATCTCTGTCACCATTTCCTTATGCTATGCCACATACGCCGTATATATGCTATGCCACAGCATTCACTCAACAAGGACACTGTGAAATCATTGCATCTTCCGGGGGGAAAATGATGAGTTTGTGGGAGAGATCTTTTTCATCCACAATACATTCGCAAATTCATAATCAGTGAGAAAACTCATCTTTTTCTGTGCCCATCTATTGTCCCCACAAACGATTTGGCCCCTCCAGGGCAGTCTCGGGGCCTCACGGGTGGGTTCCTGTGTCTCTGGGGTGTGGCCATACAGCGGGCTGTGTGCTGTAAGAGCTAAATAATTGCCTGTTGGTCATTTTCCTTCAATTCCTGTCGCCTAGGTGGGTTGGCCTCGTGGGAGGGGCTGAGAAAGTTTGGGACACGGCAGGTGGCTCAGAGGAGGTTCTCTGGACCTGTCTGGAACCTGCTGGGTTCCAGCCAGGGGATGTCCCAGGAGGCCCTCCACCAAATCCTATTTATCGTGATCTCCCCGGGACCAGCATAGTTCCTGGTAAGGAAAATGTAGCTATTTTCTCTTCCGTGTAAGTAGGGAGTAGAAACAGGCATGAAAGAGCTAAGGCTGTCCTTCATCCTGCCCCCTCCATGCCCAGGTGACACGGGCTAATGCATCCACGTTGGAGGTGGGTTCTTTGGAGGGGAGAATGAATGGATAGTCCACTCTCCTTCGTAACTGTGTTCCTAATATGGAGACTGGGATTTTGTTGCCCACGGAGACCAAACTTCTCCTTCTCTCCAGCCACCCTCTGTGGGCACCTAACAGGCCTCCTGCCCGATGCCTGCGTCAGGGCTGACAGCACTGGGAATAGGATGCCTTCAGGACTCTGGGGCCACTGTTGAGCCAGCCCTCCCGGGTGCCCCAATCCAGTCTTGGCTTTCTGAAGACCCTTCCCTCGTTCCAATCTGAAGCGGCCTCTCCAGGTGTGATTCCTTTCCCCTTAGCCACATTCTCTTTGTTTCATGCCAGATTCTCCACTTTTCTTTACCCTCTGGCCCTCTCTGGGTCATTCCGGTGTGGTGATTTCCCTACGGGCTGTTTTTTTGTTGGTTTGTTTGTTTTGTTTTGTTTTGACCATTCTTCCCTGCTGAACAAATCAAACTTATCTCGGTGGCAACCTGAGTGACAGTATAGATTATTCATGTCTTATCCTTGTCCCTAGCATAGCAGTTAAGAACAAAGATTCTGGAATCAGAAGGCCGGTCTGGAAACCCAGTTCCGCCCTCTGATAAATGTGTGACCTCAGGCCAAGTTCCTTAATCCCTCTGGGTCTCAGTTTCCCCATCTGTAAAATGACAACAGAGCTTTTACTTTATAGGATTGTTTAAGATGTTAAATAATTGTGGTGAGAGTTTTAGGAGATAATAGCAACTCATAATTCTACAGGGTTCCTTCTTATTCTCCCAGCAAACGAAGGTCATTGGCATTCGCCCTTCCCCCCTGGCTCTGCCCTATCTTTGTTATTCTTTCCCCAACGAATAGTTCACCTTCCCCACCCTCTCCAGTGAGGTTGCTCAGCACTGACCCAGCGCTCACATGCCGACCCTTAGGACTGATGTCTGGTCTGTACGACTGCTTGCATTGTCACGCTTGCTAACTTGCGTTTTGTCCTCTCCCAGACGTTAACCTGTGCCGCGCAACCCAGCACTTAGAATAGAGTTAAGCTCATGGTTCGTATTTTTATTAAGAACTAAGTGCTGAGTATTCCGCTTAGTTACTTAAAGGTGAAGAATTCGCATCTTTTTCTATAGGTTGAGTTGCATTTTTATTTCTTTTATGTTTTATGTTTTCCGCATTGCATGTTTAAAGATTAGGATAAGGTGCAATTAATGGCCACATATCTGCTGTCACTTTGGGGATTCACGTAACACAAATCTAGCTTACTCGCTGAAAGGAAAATCGGTATTTGGTGCAGACTTCCCAATCTGGCTCTTTTACCGGGGTCCCTGGTAGCCGCTGATAGAAAGAGAGGCTTCACGAGTGCTTGGAAAGGAACCTTAACCTTTGCAGAAGAAAGGAAAGCAAAGGAGGAATCGGGAGGAAGGAATCGGGGACGCCACCCTGGACGACAGCCCAGTGCGCCTGGCCTGGAGTCCATAATATTGTACCAGGAGCCCAGGACAACCTGGCTCTCTGCCAGTCGGAGACCCAAGAATGACCCCCTATTGTAGATAATGGGGAAGTGTTCCTGGTGTTCTTAACCATCAAGCTGGTAAGATATTTGAAAAGAAGAATGAAAACATGACTCAAAGGCCATTCACCTTTGCCTATGCCAGAAAAGGAAGCGAGTGTGTTCTCTAGCAAGGTTTTATTTGAGCAGGAGCTTCCTAGGGGCGTCTGTTGGCTGAGGATGCTGATCGGGGTCCGGTTGTGTCTTCAGCCCGGGGCTTGCTTGAGTGACAATCCCCCGAGGAAGGACCTATTCCTCGCACTCACGGCTACTTTGTCTTCTCAAAGTCCGTGCTTCCGTACACCCAACTTTTCAGTTTCCTCTGATCTGAGATTGTGGCACGTAGCCTCCAAACAGAACTACCTCCTCTCGGAGAAGTGTCTCTTCTCGAGGACAGGGAAAGAGAATGGATCAAAGTTCTGGATCTGCTTCTCTTTTCCTTTTTGTATTTTTCCCATTTTACAGAATGAGCTTGTGTTATTTGCACGGCGGAACGATAAGCTCTATGTGTATATAAAGCGCCCACAGCTTTGCTTCTGTTCATTAGCTCTTGCTTTTGAAGTGATGTTAGGATTCTGTGCTCGAGGAACTACCCTGACTGTCACATTCACACCCATGGTTTCACCTCAGAGCTGGAAACAGGGTGGGGATAGTGAGGCATGCATTCTCAGGGTCATGCGAGGGCTGGTTGGGTTCTGCCTTTATTTAAAATCTTGATATTTTGGGGGCGCCTGGGCAGCTCAGTAGGTTAAGTGTCTGGCTCTTGGTTTCAGCTCAGGTCATGATCTCACAGTTTGTGAGGTCAAGTCCTGCATAGGGCTGTGAGCTGACGGCTGTGGGTCCTGCTTGGGATTCTCTGTCTCCTTCTCTCTCTGTCCCTCCCCCCCTCAAAATAAATAAACATTAAAAAAATAGAATGTTGATATTTTGTTCACCATGATTTTTTTTTTTTTTTTTTTGGCATTCGTGGTCATTCTTAAACCTGTTGTCTTAAGAGAGTATTTGCCTTGATTCTTGAGTTTTTTGGTGCCCTCTGGAATTTTGCACTCGAGGAAAGACCTCACCCCCTAGGGTGCTCGTCCCTGATCCCGGTCACTGAGTCCTTCGTGAGGGGTGCATAGGGCACCACAGGCCTATCTCTTCTCTCACGCTTGATTCCAAGCTTTGCGGGGGCAGCTTTGTGGGGGGCAGAGGACTCTCTTCCAGCCCTTCTGGATCAGCGTGTTGAGGTACCTGTTGATGAGTCTACTTGAACACGCAGCAATAGGATTGCGGAGGGCTGGCTGTTCTGCCATGTGGGGACCACGAACTTGTCAAAAGCCTAATTCTTGCCGCGTGTCTGCCTGGACACCCCACTGCACACCCAGGGAGACAATTTTCTCCGCTTCAAAGGTTTAGCCCTCACTTGATGGAACAGTCATGGAGACTGTCTGGGAGAGAAGAATTTGACTGAAGAAAGCCCCCTCAAGGGCCCCCAGGGAGTTCAGAGATCGGTTGGGTCCCTGGAGCTTCTAGGTCAAGCAAGGACAAGTTCCTTTTTTTTTTTTTTTGAGCTTATTTATTTATGTTGAGAGAGACAGAGACAGTGCGAATGGGGGAGGAGCAAAGAGAGAGGGAGAGAGAATCCCAAGCAGGCTCCGCGTTGTCAGTGCAGAGCCCGATGCAGGGCTCGAGCTCATGAAACTTCAAGATCATGACCTGGGCTGAAATCAAGAGTCAGACGCTTGACCGACTGGGCCACCCAGGCGCCTCAAGAGCAAGCTCCTTAAGAAGAGGCTAATGTTTCTGTAAAAGAACATCCGCTATTGATTCCAGAATGACTTTAACCTTCGAAGGTTTGCCTGTACAGCCATGTGGCCCTGAGATGAACTGTTTAGAGCCACAAATGAAAGTGTATCTACCGAAAAGCATCTCCCCTCGAAATAAAAAATGTAACAGTGCGTGATGTGTGCTTTTAGAATGTGGTTCTGTTGGATTTGGTGTGATTCAGGTGGGCTCATGGCTGGGTTCTTATCCTATCAGGTTGTAGAGACTTCTCGTGTCATCTCTCTGCACAGGTGTGTGTGTGTGTGTGTGTGTATGTGTGTGTGTGTGTGTGTGTGTGTGTTGGGGGGCGGGCAAGGTAGGGGGCAGGGGTCCCTGACTAACTGCTATTCCTTTGTTAGTGGGGTCATTCTGCCTGGTTTAGAATGGGACACAGAACATGGATCAGAATTCTTACCTGGAGAGAAGAAGATAAAGCAGGGATGTGAGCATGATGCAGCAATCAAACGAAATGAGCTATCACGCCACGAAAAGACATGGGGAAACTTAAAAGTGCATATTACTAAGTAAAAGGAGCCAGTCTGCAAAGGCTATGTACTGTGTGACTCCAACTCTATGACACGCTGGAAAAGGCACATCTATGGAGACAGAGAAAAGATCAGTGGTTGCCAGGGGCTAAAGGGGAGGGAGGGAGGAGCACGCAGAGCCCAGAGGAATTTTAGGGCAGTGAGAACACTCTGTGTGACACTGTAATGTGGGTGCCTGTCATTGCACGTTTGTCCAAACCCAGACGATGTACAGCACAAAGGGGGACCCTGAAGTAAACTGTGGGCTCTAGGTGATAATAACGTACCAATATCAGTTCAGCTACATCGTTACCATGGTAACACAGGTGCCACGCTGACGCAAGATGTTAACAGGGAGCCTGCGGTTGGGGGTGAGAACCCCTGTGCTCTCGGCTCAGTCTTCCTGTAGAGCTTAAAGTATTCTAAGAAATCAAGCATATTAATTAAAAAGGAAGAAACAGACAGAGAAAGGACAAGAGAATGAAAGAGACAAATCTGTCTCCCCTTCCAACAAAGGCCTTCGTTCTGAGAAGCAAGTTCGGATTCCGTGTCTCGCTCCCTCTCTGCCCCTCCCCTGCTCGCGCTCTGTCTCTATCTCTCAAAAATAAATAAGTATTAAAAAAAAAAAAAAAGAAGCGCGTCAGGGAGGGACAGTCACAGGGGGGTGGGATGGAGCGGGGCACAGTGTCTTCATGCACCGGGTCTGTCGCACGACATAACCAGGCTCACAACAGCCCGATTGTTTCCGGACCACCAGCCACACTGCACTTAGTCAAACGGAGTTTTCGGTACTGTGGATCGTGACGGAAGCTTCTTGACGCGGCCAATGTTGTCCTCGGGATGTCAGGTTTGATCCCTCTCTTTTGCAGAGTATCTGAGCTGCCTCGATTACGTGACAAATATTTTCACGCATTGGCATAATCCAAACCTGGGCAGAGGCTGGGTGAGGAGGCAGACGGGGAGATGTGCTCTTGGAGCCTGGAAGTGTTAGGTTCAGAAAGAAGGAACGTGTTTTCGCCTTCTGGACGCAGGAGCCCTGGGAGGTCAGAGCAGGATTTTTTCTCATGAGAAGGTGGTAACTCATGCTTACGGAGGTGCACAAATGAAGATCGTGATGAGGAATAAAGTGCCATCTGCCAAAGTTTTCCATGAGCCAGGCACCGGGCTAAGCCCTTTATAAACTCAGACGTACTTAATTATGATAGTAACAGAAGTGGAGTCTCCCATCACCCCAATCTACAGATTGGGCCACTGATGCCAGAAAGATCAGTCATTTGGATGTGTTTGTGTAGTCCGTAAGAAGCAAAACAGAACTCAAATCCAGTCCTCCAGCAAGACTCTGTGGCCCCTGATGAGCCCCTGTTAACAGGTCACAGTTGTGAGCCCAGCACCGCCCAACCCAGGGGGGCCGAGAGCAAACAGCTTCTGTCTGGAAACACCTATCTACATGGTACATAATACAAACATTCATGCGACAGTAATCGGAATAAGGCCTCCCGAAGAGGTGTCTGTCCTAATTCCCAGAGCCTGTGAGTATGGTGATCTTGCTTGGCAAAAGGGATTTTGCATTTAATCGGGTCAAGGACCTTGGAGAGGGGAGATTATCATGAATTATCTGGGTGGGCCCAGAAAGGTCTTTATAAACATCAGAAAGGTCTTTATAACAGTGAGGAAGGAGGGTCAAAGTCAGAGAGAGAGAGAGAGAGAGAGAGAGACCAAGTGGAAGTGGCTGTCAGAAAACCACCAAGCCCCAGGCCACAGAAGGTGGACAGCTTCTATAAGCCAGAAGAAGTAAGGAGAAGGATTTTCCCTGAGAGCCCAGAAGGAACCTGCCCTACACCTTGATCTCAGGACTTCTCACCTCCAGAACACAGAAGGCGAAATCTGTGTTGCTTTAAGCCACTGAGGGTGTGGTAATTTGTCACAGGAGTGACAGAAAACTAACATAGATGCACAATATGGCCGTCCCCCCTCGTCCGTGGGCGGTACCTTCCGAGGCCCCTGTGGATGCCTGAAATCATGAATAGGTCTGAACCCTATACATACTATGTTTTTTTCTACACGGAAGTACTATGATAACAGATTAGGCATGGTAAGAGATGAACAAAAACTAATTATAAAACAGACCAATTACAATAATCTACTGTACTAAACGTTATGTGACTGTGGTCTGTCTCAAAATAGCCTGTCGCACTGTCCTCACCCTTCTTGGGATGATGGGAGATGATACCATACCCACGTGATGAGGTGAAGTGAGGTGAGTGATGTAGGCGCTGTGACTTTAGGGTACCCTTGACCTCCTGATGGTACATCAGAAGGGGGACCATCCACTTCCACACCCTGGTTGACCACAGGCAAATGAAACCTCAGAAAGTGAAACCGTAGATGAAGGGCCTGTTGCACACACACACACACACACACACACGCACACACACACACGATTACAGGCGTTTAGGGCTGTGTTTATTGACCGGCTCAGCCCTTTCGCCTTCCTCTAGACGGCTGGCTCCTCAGGGTGCCTGGCCTCTTTCACGAAGTCCACGAATCTCTCCCCTGCTACCCTGGGGGCCCTAATTTTGACCTAATTTGGATGATAAATGATATGGCTGTCCCACCTCAACCCACTTCTTGGTTACCTGCCTGTGACTTAGTCCCCGAACATTTTTAATTCCAGGCAGCTTCCTCCTGCCACCCAGCATGTCCCCAATACCACCTCCATGAATCATGGGATCATCCAAAAGAACTGTCAGTCTCAACATCTTAATTTTTTAGAGGAAGACGCTGAGTTTGACCGAAGTCAAGAGGGAATTGCTTCGGGTCACATGCAGTCGGTGCCAAAGCTGCGCCTTGGGCCCCGGAATCCTCCAGAGACACTTCCATGAGAAGAATCTTCCCCAGTGATTCGTAGGGCTCAGTGCACATTGATGGGGTATTGGCCCAATAGGACCCAACCGGGAAGGAGGTTGTGCATCAGACATCTGTGTAACCGGCCAGGCCTGACCTTGGACTTGGAGGCTCTAGAACTGTGAGAAATCAACGCCTATTGTTTAAGCCCCCTGCTGTGGATTTTTGTTACAGCAGCGCGAGCAGACTGCTACAGAGACCTCCCTTTGAGTCTGTATCTACCGAGTATTTATGGCCTCCACGGTTGCCTCCTTCCCTTCCGGCTTCTCTGGCCATCCCACTCACAAGTCTGCTTCCAAACAGAAACTGTTTGCTGCTGACAAGTAGGGCATTGCTGTGTCCAGACAGTGGCCTGGCCCACAACGGTCTTGCTGACTGTCAGTTGCTTCCCGACCTAGAGTTCCTGCTGTTCCGGCTCCGTGTGTTAAAATCTGCTCCCCCCGCCCCCGACCCCGTGGGGGCCTGCTTGAAGTCTGCCTTGTCTGTGGCCCTTCCCATCCTCAGCCAGACCCATCCCTCTGCCTCTGATGCTAGAAGTTTGGGCTTCCCAGTTGCCACGGGTAGGGGGCTGAAGAGGGTCCTCCACTTTTGTGTCTACTTGGAGCCCTAAAATGTGACCTTAGGGATCTAGGGTCTTTGTAGATGTAATTAAGTTAAAGATCTCGAGATGAGGTCATCCTGGGTTTCAGGCGAATCCTAAATCGTCCTAGTCACAAGAGGAAGGAACTCAGAGACAGAAGGAAGAAGCCTTATGAAGACAGAGGCAGAGATCGGAGGGACGCGGCCACAAGCCGAGGAACACCAGGAGCCACCAGAGACTGGAAGGGGCAGGAAACCCTCTCCCCCAGAGATGACCGGGGGAGTACGACCCTTGATTTTAGACTTCCGGCTTCCAGAGCTGTGAGAGAATAAATTCGTGTTGTGTTCAGCCCCCCAACTTTGTGGCAATCTGTCGCAGCCGCCCTAGAAAACTAGTCCGTCGGGAGTTACAGGTATTTGATTTCACACCTGCCCTTCAGGCCAGGTGCCTCATTCCAGTCAGCATAGGGCCGCCCCTAGCATCTCAGCACCTGCCGAGCTCGCAAACTGTTCTGTGCTGAGTCACAGAGGACGTCCTCTGGATGCTGTCACTCACTCCGCTCCTCAGAGGTCCAGGGGCTGAGTCCGTCTTTCTCAGCACAGAGCAAGTGCCTGCCCGGCTCCAGGGATGTGCGAGCTGCTGGCAGAGCTGGATGTTAAAATTCTCAACCAGCACCCCAGTTTCTCCACCTGCTCGTTATGGCGTACGAATGCTCTCGGGATTCTCGTAAAATGGTTCTTCTGGGGGAAGTTCATATTTTCCTCTAGAAACCCACTGTAGGTTTCTAAGTTCTTCTAAGCTTCTGCCAGCAAGAGGATGCGTGATTCTGAGCACAGTCTGGGACCATCCTACGGATACATCTTCTAAGAAACCCCAGACTCACGTCTGGCCCGTTTTGAAAGGCGGTATTTCGGTAAAGAGGAGCAAAGGAGGCTCCTCGCGGGACAGCGCTGTCCCTGAGATTCTTGGTTGTCTCCTGGAGAGCTTAGGGGGCACTGATGGAGGCTGAGACCCAGCGGTGAGAACCAGTGGATTCAGGTTATCATTGTTGGGGTGATTTTAAATGCGCCCGAGAACAAGGAGGGCCAGAACGCAGTGTTACAAGTGAGTTCTGAGCACTACAGAGAATGTTCGAAACTCACTGAAAAGGAGACCGTAGACTGGCACGATCTGTATAAGCCGAGGGAGACCTCCACTGTTTGACATAAGTAAGCCACATGGCAGTTTCCAAAGACCCACGGAGGCACTCCCATATCTAATGTGCACCCACATCTTAATATCGGGGAATGATAATGCAGGGAAGTTGCATTCTCTCAGCGCGTCGGGGTTTTGCTGCGGTGACATTTTGTTTATGTGTGGCCGACACGAGAGAATTCACGCACGCATTAGTTAGAATGCACTATTAGCAAAGAGAAACAACATCTATCCTTGTTTGAGTGCTTACACTAGAGAGAAGGGCGATGTGCAAAGAACTCTGTATGTTTGTCTTAGTCAGCTTGAGCTGCTGTAACAAAATACCATGCGATGTGGGGCTTAAACACTGGCCACTTATTTCCCACAGTTCTGGAGGCTGGGAAATCTAAGATCAAGGTGCTGGCAGATTTGGGTCTTGGTGAGGGCCCTCTTCCTGGCTTGTAGATTGCTGCCTTCTCACTGTGTCCTCACTGGTGGCCCTTCCTCTTCCTGTAAGGGCACTGATCCCAGCATGGGGGTTCCACCCTCATGACGTCATCTAAAACTACCCACGTCTGAAAGGTCCGACCTCTGAATGCCATCACTTTGGGGGTGAGGGCTTCAGCATATGAAATGCGTGGAGACACAAGTATTCAGACCATACGTTACTTAAAAAAAAAAATCTTCAAAAGAAATCATTGAGGAAGGCTTGCTCGTTTCACGGGTGAAGAAATTGGGGGTCAGAAAGGTTGAATTCCCTTGCCGAAGGTCACAGGCAGTGGTGGGGGGTGAACCACAGGTGTGAATGGCCTCCTCCTAGGATCATTCACTAGGTAGTGCGTATGTGACAACTCCCTTTTCCCTCTTCCACGGCAGACATTGCTCACGGGCATGGCCCTCTTCCCGGATGAGCCTTGACGTGGTCCTACAACCCTTTTGAGCTCAGTTCTCCAAGCAGCCAGTATTAACCAGCTGGAATTGGGGGTGCCATGGCAGATGCAAACTCTTTGCCCTCCTGGTGATGTTAACACTTCCCATATTGATATGATGCTGGCCCACTGCACTTAACCCAGACATATGCAATGCCACAGGGAGGAAGAGGTAGGGCGGGTATCTTTTTTTTTTTTTTTAATTAAAAGGCGATCGACAGAATGGGAGAAGATCTTTGTGAATGACATATCGGACATGTATATGTATAAAAGATTAGTATATGTATATGTATATGTAGAAAGGATTAGTATCCAAAATCTATAAAGGACTTACCAAACTCAACACCCCAAAAACAAACAACCCAGTGAAGAAATGGACAGAAGACATGAATAGACACTTTTCCAAAGAAGACATCCAGATGGCCAACAGACACATGGAAAGATGCTCATCATCAGGGAAGTACAAATCAAAACCACAGTGAGATATCACCTCACACCTCTCAGAACGGCTAACATTAACAACTCGGCCAACAACAGATGTCAGCAAGGATGCGGAGAAAGGGGATCTCTTTCGCATTGTTGGTGGGGATGCAAGCTGGTGCAGCCACTCTGGAGAAGAGTATGGAGGTTCCTCAGAAAATTAAAACTAGAACTACCCTACGACCCAGCAATTGCACTACTAGGCATTTATCCAAGGGATACAGGTGTGCTGTTTTGAAGGGACACATGCACCCCAATATTTACAGCAGCACTATCGACAATAGCCAAAGTATGGAGAGAGCCCAAATGTTCATTGATTGATGAATGGATAAAGAAGATGTGGTGTGTGTGTGTGTGTGTGTGTGTGTGTGTATATATATATATATATATATATATATATATACCATGAAATACTATATTACTTGGTGATGAAAAAGAATGAAATCTGGTCATTTGCAGCAACATGGATGGAACTAGAGGGTAGTAAGCTAAGTGAAATAAGTCAGTCAGAGAAAGACACATATCATATGGTCTTACCCATATGTGGAATTTGAGAAACTCAACAGATGACCGTAGGGGAAGGGAAGGAAAAATAACATAAAAACTGGGAGGGAGGCAAACCATAAGAGACTCTTCAATACCGAGAACAAACTGAGGGCTGCTGGAGGGGAGGTGGGTGGGGGACGAGCTAAATGCGGGATGGGCATTAAGGGGGGCACCTGTTGGGATGAGCACCGGGTGTCCTATGTAAGTGATGAATCATGGGGTTCTACTCCCGAAGACTACACTGTATGTTAACTAGCTTGAATTCAAAAAAATTATTTTATGGTGGTAGAAACATTGAGCGTGAGCTCTACTCTCTTAACAAAACTTTAAGTGTACAATACAGTATTGTTAACTGTGGGCACAATGTCGTACAGATCTCGAGCTTATTCGTCCTGCTCAACAGGGAGTCTTCCTGAAATGTGGCGAGCACTCAGGTGGACCAAGTCAGAGGGGCTGGGCCTGGATCGCACATGCTCCTTTCTGTTCCGCTTGGGGCATCAGACTCTGGTCACCTTCGCCTGGTTCACAGTCGAGCTCGGCAATAGGCCAACAGGCATGAATGCAAAGCATCTCAGCCGCGGGAGCTCAGCGGCCACACGCACAACCTGGACCCACTTCTTCATCGTTATTTCCACTCGGCTAATGCCACTCGTTGTCTCGTGTGGAGAAAATCTAGAGTGAGCTTGAGCAGAGTTTGATTCCTGGATCCGCCTCTCCCCAGCGCTGTGGCCCCCGGACATCTTACCTAATTTTTTTGCGGGGTGGTCTCTTCAGTTTAAAATGAGGCTGTTGGGATGACTAGCCGTTGGAATATGAGCCATGTGCCCAATGCAGATCGTGGCAGGTGGCAGGGACTCAGTAAATGACGGGTGAGACATTTTAGCTATGGTCGTTGAGAGTTACTTTCTCTGTTGGTGTTTTATTTCTCCGCATAGACGGGAAGTTCCTTAAAAGCAGGGTGTTTCCCTCTGAGCACCTTCCAGGGACAGCTTTGCACATAGTAGGACCTAAGAGACATACTCCCTGAAGCATGGTGGATGTACTATTTTTTAAATTCTGGTCTCAGTTGACCTGGATTCTGTTTTTGATCTTCAACCTTGAGTCCAGGCCAGCATCTCAGAAAATAGTTTTAAAAAACAACCCACGAATAGGAGTTGAGGACTTACGCATCTCTCATTATCTGCGTACGAAACTAATTGTCCAAAGTTGTATAAAAACTTGCCTGGGAGCCTCCCTGGGAAGACCTGAGCCTGGAAGGAGTCTGGGGGGGGGGGGTGTGGAGGGGGGTAGACCAGCAGGACAGCTTCGTGGTCTGCATGGATCTCTGGCTCCTTCTGTGCAGAATTCCCACTTGTTGGGAGTGGGAATTGGGGGCAGGGCCATACTTGTTGGCAGGCAGGACCAGGGCCTGCTTATTCTTCTCCCAACAGGGATTCTGTCCGGCATGCTGATTGTTCTCACATTGGGGAATACCAAAGAATGTCAAGAAACTTCGCTTTCTTCTGAAAGGAGACGATTTCTGACAGCCTTCTCCCATTCTGAGCCACATACATGGTATTTTTACGTGGCTTATCCCAAAGGAGAGGTATGCCGGTCTATCTTGGAATCCCCAAGTACATGAACATATCTGTTTGGGAACTTGCAGTGAATTTTAATGAATGCAGTCACGCTGGGAATAAAGCAGACAAGGTGATGCCTGATGCCCATGGGAATCTGATGCTGATTATTTTTGAAAGCCTAAGGGAACTGGCCTCCAAAAGATCAGCATACGACTCTGAAATGCGATTAGAAAGAACTGGCAGAAGAACTATGAGGAATATTAATTAGAGTTACGGGTTCGAGCCTAGTCATGGAAAGGTCAGAGATGTTCTCCTTAAGGTCACGAGTCCATCAGCAGCGACTTTAATTAAGAATAATGGGATTGGATCACCTCCACCCCTCTCCCTGTGTCTCTACCACCCTCGGGGGAGAGACTTCCTGCACGTCACGGCCAGAAAGCTAATGTCATCATGGTCTGGCTCTTACATTTCTCAAGTACCAATCGGGTGCGGACACGAGAAGAAAGATCTGTTTTTGCTCAAGGCACTGGCTCATGCAGTTTTAATAGCATTCAATGCTTGTTGATCAGTTAATGAAGCTGCTCATGAATTTCCGGTTTTCCCCCAGAGTCCTACATTCATTTTCAACAAGTAATATTCATCAACGTTCTTGTCATTTTTGCTTTGACGCAAGGCACGTACATGAAGGTTTAACAGAGTTTGGGCCCAATTCCAGTAGCTTGTTATGGAACTTGGAGCTTCTTTTTAGTTTTTTTTTTTTTTTTTGACATAGTGGAGGATGTTTAATTTGCTTTGGGAGTGGTTATTAACATAATTCAACAAAATACGGATTTGGAGCATCCTTCTTACTCTTACGCATTTGTTCAACATGCTTCCTCTAACGTGACCTGTGATGGATTATAAACATGGCCACAATCCCCCCCCCCCACCCCCACCCCTGCGTTCCTCATGATCTTGGCAATGGGATTCTGCAGCTTTGCCCACCAGCAGGTAGTGGCTGCTTCCCCACCCCTTGAATCTGGGATGACCACATGATTTGCTTTGGCCAGTAAAATGTGGCGGAAGTGCAGGCGGGCCAGTTTTCTTCCTTTGGGAGGGGTTGTTTGTTTGTGTGTTTGTTTTTATGTAGCAAACGCTAATTAATATAGTGTCTGGGAGGGATTCTTTGCTAATCTGTCAAGAACTCAAAGACAAAAATGACTCTCATTACAGACTCATGAGCAAAACGATGAAAGCCCTTCTGCAAGATTAGCCATCTCACGATTCTCAGGAAAGTCACAGTAAACAGGTACATCGATCTTGGTGTATTGCATACCCAGCCAATCCCAACCACTTCTTCCTCAGCCACCTGCCTCTCACTTCTAAGACTTCCTTGCAGCCAGGGACGACCCCGGGACATCAATGGAAGTCCGTCAAAGAGTTGTTTCTTGAAAAAGGGACATATTTTTTGTATTCCTTTCCTCCTTCCTACCTGAGAGGCAATGCCTAGACTATGGCAACCACTTCCCCTCCTGGCTACGGACTGAATGGTGTCCCCCTCGTAATGTGTACCTCCCATTCTTAACCCCCAATGTGACTGTATTTGGAGATAGGGCTTTTAGGAGGTAATTAAGGTTAATTAATTAAGGTTAATCAATTGACCCCAAGGTGGGATCCTAATCTGACAGTATTACAAGAAAAGGAAGTCAGAGACATCTCTGTCTCTCTCTCTCCAGGAACACGCACCGAGGAAAGGCCATGTGAACACACAGCAAGAAGGCAGCTGTCTACAAGTCGGGAAGAGAGCCCTTCCCAGAGCCCCAACCATGCTCGCCTCAGACTTGCAGCTTCCGGAAAAGAAATTCCTGTTGTTCAAGCCCCTAGCCTATGGTGGGACTCAGCTCCAGCTGAGGAACAAGGCTCCCTCTGAGGTGACAAGCTTGAGGATGCAAGTCAAGCTTGCTAAGGTTGGAAGAGAGGGAAGGAAGAATCTAGGCCTTTGGATGGCACTTCTGGACAGCTGAATCAATAAATCACTCCTATCAGCAATTTCATGTTATGTGCGAAAAGCATAGTCCTTCCTATGGTTTAGCCTATTGTCCACAGTCTTCTCTGTTATTTGCAGCCCAGGGCATTCCTAAATGATGTGGGTAGCCGTTAGTCTCCTCTGGCTCCAAATTTTGAATGTCTCGGGCCCCTTTGGGCACACATCCATTGGCCTGTGTTCGGGGTGGGGACTGATGGCTCTAAAGACTGGCACAGGACTCATGAACTCAAAGCCAGGGAAGGGCTGGAGGTCAGTGCGGGTGGCAAGGGCAATCCTGAGATCCTGGCGAGTTTGGGATAGACGAAAGTCTAGTCTCAGCTGTGGCCATTCTCACTCCCCATCTCTGATTACTGCAGTTGGGATCAGTCTCTCTCTTTGTGGCCTTCTTGGGGCACAGGGTTGTGACTCCTTCAATTGTGACTAACAGACGTGTCCTCTCCAGCACTGATTGCATCAGGGAGAAAATGTCAGTCCCCAAGAGGATCCTATCAAAGGGAGATGAAAGGAAATTGAGGAAGCAGCAAAGAATCCGTCATTTAATGCCACACAAAACTGGAAAACAGTACTGAGCACTGATGGATGCCTTGTTTTTACCAGGCAGGATCACTGAATGTTTTACACGTCGTCTCTCATTTAGTTCTCAAAGTAGCCTTACGCTCCGGAAGCTATGATCCCCGTTTCGTAGATGAAAAGCCTGAAGCTTAAAGAGATTACATTCCTTGCCCAAGGTTGTGCGTACTCAGGTGGCGGAGTCAGGATTAAAACGAATAGCACCCTCACGCTACGTAGGTTGTATGACGAAACCAAGCAATTTGGAACCTATGTGGATTTCTGATACCTGCGGGTGACCTACATAGGACTGAGGGGCTGGTGGCTCTCGTCTCTTCAAACTGCAAGAGGAGATTTTGCTGGATAACTTCCTCCTATCCCCAACCCCTTTTGCAGTCATTTGGAGGAAACTTTGTAAGCAGGACTGGAACAGTAAAGCTAATCAAATCGATATCACCCTCCCTCCTTCCAAGGATCATACTGGTGTTTGCTAATGTGAATCCTTTCTGTTCAAAGTTTAATGCCTCATCCAAGGGCTCCACAATTACATTTCCATTACTTCCCACTGTTTATCACAGTTGGATTGCAAAAGCCAATTTATGTTGTGATTTCTCCTTTGCTAGATCTTTGCTGTCTATTTTTAAATTTGTCTCACAATCCAATCAGGTGCCTCATCACAAAGTGTTGGCCCCACGTTACTGTTGGAACGCCAGCCCCAAGAGGCACCTTGTCCTCCAGCCACACAAAGTCCTCTGGACCAGCCGTGAGGTCAGGGGAGGACTCTGTCCTTGAACACATCGCCAGCTCTTTCCCACTCCTCCAGGGCAGCTTCTGATTAACTTTACATTAAAGGACCAAAAAAGAGATTTCCTTGTGCATTCCAAAATGGAGAAAAATGATAGTGATACTCCCAAATGCGTCTGCTCTGGGATTCTTGAACCCAGACTCACCCCGAGGAAAGATAAGTGCTTCCATTATCTGACTGTCCTCTATCTCATGGGCCACGCTGGGGTGACCTGGGCATTGAGCAAGTGCCCATGCTTGCTAGGGCACCGGCGGGGACAAAATATTGCTCTTTGACAAGAAGACAGGTTTTGAGAATACCTTTAGAGATGGACTGGCAGTCTGGGCCAATGTTATTTTTTTTTAAATTTTTTTAACATTTATTTTTTTTGAGAGAGTGAGTGGAGAGGGGCAGACAGAGAGGGAGACACAGAGTCTGAAGCAGGCTCGAGGCTCTGAGCTGTCAGCACAGAGCCTGACATGGGACTCGAACCCACAAACCACGAGATCATGACCTGAGTGGAAGTCGGACACTTAACCAACTGAGCCACCCAGGCCCCCCTGGGCCAATGTTATTTTTATCGGCATAAATTACGTTTGAGACAAGAAGGAACCAGGGTACGTAAAAGAAGTGATTCTAGAATGGTTTTCTAGACCCTGGCTGTCTACTGTTTGAGGAAGGTTTTCTTGCTGGGAGATTTTCTTGCCCACCTATCTTTGCTTTTTACAGTTCTCTGAGGTGACAAGCAGCCTTCCTTTTCGAATCTGTTGGCAAAGATCGAAGGAGTTTTGGCCTGTTTTGTTTTGAGTCTGTTTTAAAAATGTCCTTCTTTCTCGCGTCTAATTTTCTCCCTGGGAAGGGGGCAGGAGCTTTTTCTTGGTATTGGAGAGCCGTGCGTTTATCCGTCGGTGGTCGATTAGTCGTCATCCGACGGAGACCCCGGGTCCCCAGCAAACCCTGCCCGACTCTAGGTGGCTCTGCTTCTCTGGTCTCAGCTCACACACTGGTGGGCTGCCAGCTGCCCAGATCAATCACCAAGTTAATTATTTTTGTTTTCTCTGAACTCGGTTGCCCTCTCTGCATTCATCCCCGAGGCCTACTGTGAAAAGTACAAGAGCGGCTGTCTTTGTCCCTCTCTTCAAAGAGCGCAGTATTAATCATTTGCAAGCAGCAGATCGACCCTTTCGGCAGCACTGAGCGAAGCACGCAGGCTCTGGAGTCCAGTCGGGGAGGGAGAGGAAGCGAGGGGGGAGTCGGTGGCCGAGATTCATCGAGCACCTACGATACGCTAAAGGTTAGCTCACTCAAACCTCATGCTGGGTTTGGGGGCGCCTGGGTGGCTTGGTCGGTTGAGCGACCGACTTTGGCTCAGGTCATGATCTCACTGCTCGTGAGTTCAAGCCCCGCCTCGGGCTCTGCGCTGACAGCTCGGAGCCTGGAACCTGCTTTGGATTCTGTGTCTTCTTCTCTTTCTGCCCCTCCCCCTCCCTGTGTTCTTTCTGTCTCTCAAAAATAAATACACGTTAAAGATTAAAAAAAAAAAAAACCCTCACACTGGGTTTAGTCATTACTGCCTTTTGTTAAGGCATGTGGGTCCCTGGGAGGGTAGGTAATTCCTCCCATATCCCACAAGGACACCAAAGCCTGGCTCCCTTTACTCTTCCTTGACCTTACTTTTTGAAGTTTGTTTATTTATTTTGAGAGATAGCCAGAGTGCAAGCAGGGGAGGGGCGGAGAGAGAGGGAGAGAGAGAGAATTCCAAGCAGGCTCCCCACTGTCAGGGTGGAGCCTGACGTGGGGCTTGAACCCACCAACCGTGATATCATGACCTGAAGTCGGAGGCTTCGCCGACTAAGCCACTCAGGTGCCCCACCCTCTCATCTTCTTGACCTTGACATCTTCTTGACATAAACTGACAGTATCTGTCCAGTTTAACCAAGGGGCATTTTCCAGCAAGGGTACGTGAGACAATATACACAAAGCATCTTTGTAAGCCCTGGAGCATTCTACTAAAGCCGGTTGCTGTCGCTTTCTGCACCGAAATCCTCCGGTTCCTGGTGGCTTGGCCACTTCCGCAAAGTAGGCTGACCAGGGTCCTGTGATGTGTGAGGCCTGGCCGAAAGGCAAGGTCACAAAGCCATGAGCCACTTCTCTGGAGGTGCCGACTGTCAGCACTAGGTAAGGGTGCCCCGTGGGGAACTCTGCTGGTCCCCCCTGGGGAACTTTCAGGGTTACTGGGAGTCTTATTAGGGAAGAAGATGTCTCAACCCCATTAAAGCCTGAAAAAAGTCGTTCTTTCCATTTATTAGGATGGAGGAGAATGGCCTAATCCCGAGGAAGCCGGAAGGGATTTAGAGTTAGAAAATCTTCAGGGTTTTAGACGCTATTTCTAGAATGTTCTCTATCCATTAAAGAACAGCTCTTCTTTTCGAGCGACTGATTGCTCAGGGCTTGTCAAGCAAAGTAGGCTGTTTCACTTGCACCTGCAGGGATAATGTAATGGCTGTTGCTAAACCAGAAGGGCCACGCCGTGAAGAAGACCACGTCTGTGACGCCAGGAGTCACCTCCCTCTACCCTCCCCATCCCTCCCGGCTGTGGGCTGAGAGGTCTTGGGCTTCTCGGGCAGAATTCAAAGCCACCACTTTCCAGGCACACCTGTTCTGGAGTGAAGGGTGTGGTCAAGGGGGCGAGAGGTGCTGTTATCTCTAAGGCTCCCTAAGTGCCAGGCTTTCTGACAGACATGTGACGAGCGTCATCACCTTCAGTCTTGGCCAGAGCTCCCGCAAGGGAGGTGTTCGTTCTAAGGGAACCTGACATCAAGGAGGCTAGGAAGTTTGCCCAACGTTCGCAAGTGAGAAGTTCGAGAGCCGGGGTTTAAACTCATTCTGATCCCAGAGCCTGAGGTCTTAGACACGTTGTCACACAGCTGGGACAGGGCCGGTGTTAAACTTGCCACTTGCAGAGGGAGTTTGCTTGAAATCAATTAATACCGCCTCCTTCACCATAAATGGAAAGCAAGGCCGTGAAAATGGCACCCATGTGCCGTGAAAATAAAGCATAATCCATTTGTTAAAAAGGGAAGTCATATAGTTTACTATTGTTCAACTTTTTTAATGACATCTCACAATAAGAAATATATTTTTTATCGTGGCTCAGTGGACATGTTCACACACAAGTGTGTGATTCACGTGTGAGTGTGTGCGTAAACTCAAACCAAAAGTTTCGTGGAGCAATTCTTTCTTCTTTATCATATACTCTACACTGAAAGATTGTGTTCCTTTTTATTCCATTTCATTTTGTTGTTACAATGCTGATTAAATCCGTTTCGTCAGATTGGTTACTGTCACAGACCCTGGTTAGTGGGACCGTGTCTCTGGAGTAGACGGGGCTGGAAGAGTAGATTTTCTTTTCTTTCCTTTTAAAAAAATGTTTATTTTTAAGAGAGAGAGAGAGAGTGCACACACAAGTGGGGGAGGGGCAGAGAGAGAGAGAGAGAGAGAGAGAGAGACAAAGACAGAGAGACAGAGAGGGAGACCCAGAATCCGAAGCAGGCTCCAGGCTCCGAGCTGTCAGCACAGAGCCCGACGCGGGGCTTGAACCCATGAACCGTGAGATCGTGACCTGAGCTGAAGTCGGACACTTAACCCACTGAACCACCCAGGCGCCCCAAGATTTTCTACTCCTTAACTGCTTCACCTTGGGAACATTCCTTAACTCCTTATGCCTCAGTTTCCTGTCTATAAACTGGACATAATAAAATAATATCCACCTGAAAAAGTTGTTAGAGCAAGTAGGCAAAACAGTACAGATGGAATGTTTAAACCAGAGGCTGGTAAACGAAAATACCTGATTAATGTTAATTATTATTTCCTAATTATCACACACTACTTTTCAGCAACTTGCCACTTGCAGTGGGAGTTTGTATTTATTTTGCGTGTATTTATTTGTAGGTATTTACTTTGGTAAATTGAGCTTCTGTCTCTGCTGTTTAACAACCTTTTAAAAAACTCTGGGGTGGCTGGGTGGCTCTGTCGGTTAAGCGTCCGACGTTTGGTGTTAGCTCAGGTTATGATCTCATGGTTTGTGAGTTCAAGCCCCGCGTCGGGCTCTGTGCTGGCCGCACCGAGCCTGCTTGGGATTCTTTCTCTCTCTCCCTCTCTCTCTGCTCTACCCCTGCTAAAACTCTCTCTCTCTTTCAAAATAAATAAATAAACATTAAAAAAATTAAAAAACATTAAGGCAGTGGGCATCTATTAGAAGCAATGTCATTCTGTTCACGAGTGGGTAAGAGGTCTAGTAATGACCATGTAAAACCCCATTTTTTCTGGCACTTAGAGGCAGTACAACTGATATGAAGTAGGAGACAGAGCAACTAAAGTTCAAACATAACTATGTTTTAGATTCAAGTAGCTCATAATACAGACATGGAATCCTAGACAGGAGATTGTAAATTACACCTAGTCTAAAGAAGGTGGGGGAAAATGTCAATGGCCACTATAAAAATGACCATTTTTAAAAAAAAAAAAATTTTTTTTCAACGTTTATTTTTATTTTTGGGACAGAGAGAGACAGAGCATGAACGGGGGAGGGGCAGAGAGAGAGGGAGACACAGAATCGGAAACAGGCTCCAGGCTCCGAGCCATCAGCCCAGAGCCCGACGCGGGGCTCGAACTCACGGACCGCGAGATCGTGACCTGGCTGAAGTCGGACGCTTAACCGACTGCGCCACCCAGGCGCCCCAAAAATGCCCATTTTATAGATGAGGAAATGGAGGCACAAAGGGTAAAGGAATTTTCCTTATGCATTTGGGACATCAGAGGCATTCTGGGATTTCTCCCTGTTTGATGTAGTCTGACATAGTCTCATCCTGCCCCTTGCATTTAAAAGGGGAAAAATTATAGATTCTATGGGAGACTGAGGTGAAGGGACGACATGTCAAGCACAACATGGCAAAGACCAGGAATCTGCCATGACAGAACATAACGGTGACTGGCCACCATTTTGCTTTGAGGCCGGAAAGTGCAGTTTATGTTTGCCTTAACCCAAGGTTGCTTCTAGATCTTTCTTCATGTCTTTTTTTTTTTTTTTTTTTTTTTATGGACACTGCATGGAGGTGAAAAGGCTACAATGCTGTCAAGACAAATAAGCAAACCTTTCTTAGGAGCTTGGTGCATTAGAAACTAAGCAAAATTAAAGGGATATTAAAGTGGATTAAGTCTGTGGACCCAAAGGGCAGCTCGACTTCAGGGTCAAGGGCAAAAACAGTTGGTTGTTTTGGAAGTCTAAGGTGGCAAATTCAAGGCCAGTAGCCTGACTTGAGTGGCCACTGACAGGACCAAGCTTCATGTCATTCAGAATCATGGGGTCTTAATTCACTTTCTACCTTCAGTTCTCCCCTATACAAAGTGAGGTACTTGAATGAGATGGTCTGAGACCCCTCCTGGTTCTAATGCTGAGATTTGAGGAGGTCAACATAGGACCTTCCACATTCCCCACCCCCTAACCCCAACCCTAATCGGGTCTCCTCAAAGATGCTTTGCCCGCATGTAGCTTTCCCTACCATATAACCTAGGTTATTAGTCTTTATGGTTGCTATTGGCAATAAGTGGCCTTTCCGGATTGTCCTTTGTGCCTTTTGTAGCTCCCATGGGGCAGAAGGATTTGGGTGTGGATTATAAAGAGTGAAGCAAGGGAGATTCCCTATGTAATCGTGGCAATGTGTGGAACCCACCATCTGGAGTGAATGGGCAATAGAATACTAAGTTTCAGAATAAGTAATTTATCTGATTGCATTTCCACGATGCAATGATAACAATACTAAAAACAAGATGGCCACATTATTGACTCACTACCCATGGGCATTCTCTACCTGTTTTGTTTTCTTTTTTAAACCAGTCTACTCTCCACAACAGAGTTTGCAAGTGCCAGACATCCACTTTTCCAGCCTCCCTTACAACTAGGGGTTGGCTGTGTTTTCCAATCCTTAGAGGAAGTCAGCAAAAGACACGAGTGGAGGTAAAATGAGAGAGAAGCCTCTTCCTGCTCTGTCCTGCCCTTGAACCTGGTTGAGGCAGGATATGTTACGTGGAGCTGTGGCAGACTTCTTACCTCCAAGAGGTATGAGCTGGTGACACACCCAGGTGGCCATGTCTCCCACACTGGATCATGGGCAGGGAAGACAGAGTGCAGGAAGCCCTCCTTAGGTTGGGGAGAGCCCATGAGGGAATCCCCTGACATACAAGGGGGACCAAAACTTCATGCTGAACAGCAAAAAATATACAAAGAAAAGAAAGGTATAGTTGTTGGGACTTTATATTGAAAACTGAAATGGAAACTAGGAAAGTAAGACTATAGAATCTTCTATTGATGGTGGTTTTGATTAGAATTATAACTATGCACAAGTTCTTAGGGAAAAAGTAGGAATTAAGTGTTTTTCTTCTGCATGATTTTTCTGGAAACAGTAATCAGACAGCCCTCATTTTATACACTTAGCTTATCAGGAGGGTCATACAGAGGGTCCGTTCTACAAAAATGGGCAGGGTCTTTATTTCCTCGAGGGCCTTTGCTATCATTCTCTTGGAAGACACTTCTCATTTGCCACGTTCCTCATTGTTTCCTCCTCTTTGGTTGTCAGGGGCCCATCTCTGCCTGGTCATCATACATCAATGGTTTCCCCCTGAGATCAGAGGAGACACCAATCTGATCACTGTCAGTGATTTTATGAAACCCTGCATCTTCAACACTCCACAGTTCACTTTGTGACCCACTTGCGACGGATTCCCAGACCACATCTGGGACTCAGAGGGACAGAACCGATAAAGGATTTAACGCCTTGGTTGGGGGTTGACGAGGGACAGAGAAGAGAAATGTTGGTGATACAGGGAGAGCTGATGCTTAAGGCAGAGCCAGTTCGTAAAAGCAGCCAATTCCTTACAGAGTATTCTTGTTTACTACAATTTGGACTTCCTTACTCACCCTTTCAGTTTCTCAGACTCAGATGACCAAGATCTCTTCTAAATTACCTGGCCTCATTCTCCCGGATATTTTGCATCAAAGCGCACCTCCGTTTTGTGTGAGTCCATTTTGCACAGAGTCTCAAATCTCTGCCTCAGTTGTTGTTTGTGGTTTGACACCAAATGACCATCTTTGGAGCATCCACTGCCTACAAAAACTCTAAGAAGACAACTAAGATTTTATGTAGGCCCCGCCCACGTGTTTTCTCCTGGACGCCATCCCCGGAGAGCTCCACCCGCTCGTATTCAAAGCAGCAATCTGGGAAGCTTGGTTGTGGGGCACCCTCGGCACTTTTCACGGGACGCACCTGCCTCTTACAACTGTGGCTGCTGGTGGACAAACGCGCCCTCTCCCTACCAGTGTCCCACCATGGAAAGGCCAAGTGGCTGGCCAACTGATCTCCACCCTGGTTCTCCGACTCTGCTTCTCTCCACCACGGAACGAGAGACACACGCCTTTCCCCTAAAGCATAGGGGTGTGGTCAGGACAAAGGGGATAACCCTGAACGAGCCACATTTATTTGGCATTTTATTTCTAAAAGCCCCTTCATGTAAATTATTTCAGAATGATTCTTCCCGGTCACCTTTTGTGGTATGAAAGATATTGACCCCTAAGTGGGTTAATAAAATAGTAGCTATCGTGACTGCCCCAGATCATGTGGCCTGTGAATGGTACAGCTGGAGCTGACACCATACCCTCGGTGCTTTTCACAGACACAGAGCGTGTTGAGGGCTTTGCATTGGTTTTAGGGCTGATTACCGCCTCTGGTGAGAAGGACCAACCAAGGCAAGGATGAGGTATCTAAGCATCCTTTCATCATGTACTCATCAGAAGGTCTTTCTTCGGTCTGCTTTCTAAGCAAGAAGCAAACTCTTTTGCAGGGGAAGAGTCCCCAAATCCCCTGGTGTTCAGTTCGGAGAGACTGGCTGGTTGAACAGTAGACGTCCCTAAAATGTCCTTGTCTTCCTAGTCCCTGTAATGCATGAATATGTCAGCTTACAGGGCAAAAGAGTCTATGCAGATAGGGTTAAGTTAAGGATCTCCAGACGGGAAAGTTACCCTGGATTATCCGGATGGACCTACTGCAATCACATGTGTCCTTATAAGGGAGAGTTAAAATCATCAGAAAAAGAAAGAGATGATGGGCTGACAGAAGGAGGGAGGGAGAGAGAGACTGAGACAGAGACAGAGATTTGAAGATGCTACACGGCTGGCTTTGAAGATGCAGAATGGTGCCACAATTCAAGGAGGATAGGTGGCCCTAGAAGCTGGAAAAAACAAGAAAATGGATTCTTCCCTAGAATCTGCACAAGGAGCTTAGCAAAGCCAACCCATTTTAGATTTCCGGCCACAGGGACCATATGAGAATGAATCTATATTAGTTTCCTGCTGCTGCTGCTGCTGTAACAAATTACTACAAACTGAGTGGCTGAAAACAACATAAATCTAGGTGCTTTGTACTCGTCCCACTAAAAAGAATGTTTTAATCATTTAAAGGTTGATAGGAGACCATGGCAAGAAAGAGCTGCTCAGAAACAAATCCACAGGAGGAAGAGACGCGGCGTCTACCGTAGTTAAAGTAGCAATTCAACATGGCAGCAATGACTTGTTGGTGTAGACATTAGACTCTCCCACCCAGAGGCCAGTGGGCTCCTCTGTCTTGTGCCCACTCACTCAGACCCTTCACTCCTGACTTGTTTTACCCAGGAGTGCCTATAGAACTTTCCACTCTACCAGACTCAGTAAGAACTTCAAAACCTTTGGAAGGTCGTTGAGTTTCAAGTAGGTGACTTTCTCTGCTCCTTGTTGTCAAAGCAGCAGGAGCTAGTCAAGCTTCAACCCTTTGACAATTATTTTGAAAATTATATTTCTCTCTCTAGGGCCAGTTAGAAGACCAGGAATGTGATGGGGGAACAAAAAGCCAACCCATCACCCTGCCTAGGACTGTCCTTCTTCTTTAGTGGCCACAGAACAGCTGACTAGACTGTGAGACTTCCTTTCTTGTTTTAGTGCCTTCCTTCGGGCAACAGTTCTGGCTGAGACTCTATGACCTCGAATCCACATGTCCCATAACACAGCATCTGAGAGATCTCAACACGTACTTAATAGAACAAGACATCATTCCGCCATAGAAATAAGTCTGTGGGACACAGGGGCCAGAGTGGGCAGAGGATTCATGGGTTATAGTCAGTCTGCTTGGGCCACAGTCACAAAATCTGTCACCATCCCTGCCACTCGAATTGGCTGAAAGATCTCTTCGCACAGTACTGGACAGCATTTCATCACGGCAATTTGCCTTGGGGGATGATTTGTAACAGACATCACCACTGTGGCTGATGACTGCTTCCTGAGATTGGTGGAGACGCAGTGTCCTCGCCCCATGGCAGACAACAGACCAGAGGCAGAGTGACAAGACAGTGGTATCCTAGAAAACTGAAATGAACACGTGACACTGACTCCCCACTCAAAGAGATAACAATACTCTACCCACTTCTGTTTCCTTCACAGCATTTGCGCTGGGCTCATCTTTGGGCTGGGTTCTTTCCATCTTAACTCCTGACCTGACTTCATGGTGGCCCGGGCACAGAGGGAGGAGGTGAGGCATTAGTGAGTGAAGACGCTTTCAGAGAAAACTCTAGCTCATGTTGTCTGTCCTGCACTTTTTTTTTTTTCCAGATCTCCCTTTCTGAATTTTAATTTCTGGGCTCAAAATCTGTGTGAGCAAAAACGCTCCGCACCTGATTAAAAGGCAGGCAAAGGATTTGAATAGACATTTCTCCAAAGAAGATACAAAAATGGCCCATAAACACATGAAAAGATGCTCAACATCATTAGTCACTAGGGAAATGCAAATCATTTCCCTATCAAACCTCATTGAGATACCACATCCCCCCACCAGCGTGCCTATCATCAAAAAGACGGACAGTAACAAGCGTTGTTGAGGATGTAGGGAAATTGGAGCCATCATTCATCGCTTACAGGATTGTAAGATGATGCAGCTGTTTTGAAAAACATTTCAGTAGTTCCTCAAAAAGTTAAACATAAAGTGAACATATGGTCCAGCAGTTTCGCTCCTAGGTATACATTCAAGAGAACGGAAGACATGTGTCCACACAAAAATTACTATGAGAATGTTCGTAGCAGCATTACTCACAGTTGCCAAAGAGTAGAAACAACCAAATGTCCATCAATTGCCTAATGGATGGATGTAATGTGGTGCATGCACGGAGGGCAATGTTATCCAGCTATCAGGTGTATAAACATGAATGAACCTTGCAAACATTATAAGTAAAAGAAGGCAGACGCAAAGGGTCATATATTGTACAACTCGATTTATAGGAAGTATCCATAACAGGAAATCTACAGATTTTCAGAGAGTGGATTAGTGATTGCTGGAGGGGTGGGGAGGGGAGCGTCGAGTGATCCTGAACGATGGATGATGGAATGTCCTGAAATCGGATAGTGGTGATGATTCTGCAATTTTGTGAACATACATGTTAAAAAAACCCCACTAAATTGTACATTTGGAAGCATACATTTTATGGCATACTTCAATAAAAAAAAATTATGTGACAAAAAAATTCACCTCCGAGGAGTGATGCTAGGGTCCCAGTGTGGTCCTATTCTTCTGCTTGAATTTTAAAAATTGTGTTATTTTAATGATGATAACGATATTTGCAAAAGGAAAATATGCTTTGTCAGCTTCAGGTGCTGTCTCCCTCCTGGGTTGGCGTTCAGTGCCTAAGTATCACTCCCAGGGCACAAGAACCAGGGGCTTGCGCCTCTGAATGTGGTCTTTTTGCTATCTGAGCCTATCTCTCTGGTTGTGAGCCCCCCAACGGCCTTTTGTAACCACTGTATTCCCCCTTGGTTGGGCGTTAAATTGTGTCTCTCAAAAAGATATATTCAAGCCCTAATTCCGAGGATCTGTGAATGTGACCTTATTTGGAAATCGGGTCTTTGCAGAAGTAACGAGGTAAGATGAGGTCAGATTGGATTAGAGTGGGCCCTAATCCATTGACTGGTGTCCTCACCAAAGGTAAAATTTGGACACATAAATGTGCACAGAGGGAAGACAACGTGAAGACACACAGGGAGAATATCACGTGACATGGGAGGCAGGGACGGAAGGGCTATAATTATGAACCGAACAATGCCGAGAATGGCCAGTGGCTACCTGAAGCTGGAATGGGCAAGAAGGGGTGTTCCCCACGCATTTCAGGGGACCACGGCTCTGCCAACATCTTGATTTTGAACTTCTACCCTCCAGAACTCTGAGAGAACTATTTTACTCTTTTAAGCCATCCACTTTGTGATAATTTACGATCACCCTAGGAAACTAATACGTGCCTCTAGTGTGGAGCCTCGCACACAGAGACCCAGGCATGTGTGCCCAGCACAAGAGTCTTCTGCTTCCACATGAGCGGTCATGGCTGGGATGGAAAGGAATCCCAGCAACTGGCTGCTAAAAAATGGAAATGTGGTCCTGTTGTTACAAATGAGGGATCTAGAGAGAGCTGAAGTGGTTTACCCCACATAGGGAACAGAGTGGGGGACCTAGAATTCCATTTAGATCTTTCAACTCTTAGTCAACCAAGGAAGGTGGAAAAAAAGAATGAGCCAATCAAGAATCTACTATGAGTCAGGTGACGGGAACATAATCCAATTCAATTCTCTCCACAGCCTGTGCCACATGTATTCTTATCTGCCTTTCTGAAAATTAGGTAATTACCATGAAAACACAGATCAGGATACATATCCAAGATCACTTAGTAAATGGCAAAACCAAAGCCCAACCCAGGTCTTTAGGATTTCCGGATCTAGCTTCCCTTGATCTCACTAAGGGGATCTATTGATCAGACAGCTTTCAAACTTCAGGAAGTCCTTTCAACTTGATTTGGCAAATGACCAGGATCTATTTACCGTATAAGTCAAGTTTGGGATGAAAAATTCAATATCCCTGTTTTCTAGTCACTGACTGTAATGATTATAAATTCACAAGTATAAAATTTTTCTGTGATGAGTAGAACAAAAATATTATTTTCATAAATCCAGTGTAACTTTAGCCCTTTTGAGAATAATAAATTGCTAAGATAAATAGTATGACCAGGCAGTGAAACATGAATAGTTATACCTTTTGCCTTCATTTTTGTAGATGAAGTGGCTGACAAACATTTTGATAAAAGCCTATATTTGTAGGCTGTATTGTTTTATTATTTTGGGAGTAATAAATGGAACTAACTTAAAAAAATTTTTTTTAATGTTTATTTATTTCTGAGACAGAGACAGACAGAGTGTGAGCAGGGGAGGGGCAGAGAGAGAGGGAGATGCAGAATCTGAAGCAGGTTCCAGGCTCTGAGACATCAGCACAGATCCCGATGCGGGGGCCAAACTCACAGACCGTGAGATCATGACCTGAGCCGAAGCCGGACGCTCAACCGACTGAGCCACCCGGGCGCCCTGGAACTAACTTTTAATAAGATACGCAAGATGTTTTCTTTTTGGCATAATTTCTTTCAAAATTACAGTGAGTGCCTCACTCTTGACTTTGCCTCATGTCGTGATCTCAGTTCATGAGTTCGAGCCCCACATCGGGCTCTGTGCTGACAGCCTAGAGCCTGCTTGGGATTCTCTGTCTCCTTCTCTTTCTCTGCATGCCCCCCTTAAAAAATAAATAAATAAACATTAATTTAAAAAATATTTTGTTGCAATACAGATTGTTTTCAATTTCTTTTTTTCCATTTTTCCACAAAATCTTTATGAGGATTGGCTTATTTTGAAGTTTGCTAACAATCTGTGCATCTGGGAATAGGTTTTAAGATCTAATGACCTATGCTTGCCCCACATATCAAGAGCACTGAGTGTAGCTGAACTACTGTTTTATAATCTTTGGAAGAATTACTTTCGTTAGAGTGATTGCTCGTGTAGTTGGGGATGATTTAGCCCATTTTCCCCCAGCTTTCAGAGAAATGAGCATAAAACTACATGCCATAATTAAATTAAGCCAGTAAAAAGAAATGCCACAGTTCAGCCCTGGAATGAGTCTCTCCAGCCTAAATGTTGCAAATATGTGACTCCGACGGTCAAGGATTGTGGGAGAGTCAATGGCACTTGGCACGTCTAAGAATATGTCCCCTTGGACTCTCCCTTCTGAAAAAATCTTTCTCTGTAGAATTCAAGGTAGTCACACATTTGCCACGTGATAAGATTAACAGGAGGTGTGTGAATCCTTTCATGACTTAAATAATAAACAGCATCTGCGAGCGAGATGACTTTACGTTGTAACTGTGCATTGAAATCTGTGAACTTCACCTGATCGTAGGGCATGGGGGCGTGATGTTAAGAGTGTTCATTGTCATACCGTGCATGACCTCAAAAGGGCTGATTATCTCAGTGATGGGTTATCTAGTTAGTTTTGCCGTGTAATTCTGAGGACGGGGCGAAAGGACCACAGTCTGCCTTACACAAAAGTCACGAGCAAGAGTAACAACTAAAAGACGGACCGTTGGAAACTTCACTGGAAACCTTCGTATGTTTTCCCATGCTCCATTCCAGAGATGCATGAATCATTCCCTTTTAGGAGACTGTGCTGGGCTTTGTGTGCACTTTATTTATTTATTTTTTTTAACGTTTTTATTTATTTTTGGGACAGAGAGAGACAGAGCATGAACGGGGGAGGGGCAGAGAGAGAGGGAGACACAGAATCGGAAGCAGGCTCCAGGCTCTGAGCCATCAGCCCAGAGCCCGACGCGGGGCTCGAACTCACGGACCGCGAGATCGTGACCCGGCCGAAGTCGGACGCTTAACCGACTGCGCCACCCAGGCGCCCCTGTGTGCACTTTAAAAAAGACAGTGGCTACTCCATTAAGGATGCGGTTGACTTTTCCCTGTGTCAAACACCAAGTTCAATAATATCATCCTATGCCCTAGAGATCTAAGATATCAAAACCGAAGGATGGGTTTTTGAAGACTGAGCTCACTCCCTTCTCCAAGGGCTTGTTGACTGAGGTTGAAGACAGGAGCCCCCGAGGAGAGAAGCCACCTGACCCCCGGAATGAGAGCCAGATACACAGCTACGCTGGCTCTACCTGCCTGAGAGCACCTGCATTCGGTGATCTCGATTTCTCTCCCTTATTCTCTCTCCTCTTAAAAAAAGAGACCGTGACTCTATAAAAAAGAAACATGCCCTAATTTTTTTCCTGAATATAAAGGTAATGGAAGCTTATCTGGAAAATTCAAGCAATACAGAAAGAATATATAAAAGTGAAAACCTCGGTATATCTGGGATCTGGGATCTGGGCTATTCACCGCCTTTCCTCTCCCTGTGGGGATACGGAGGTGCTGACATCCCACTTCCCTTGCAGTTAGCTTGGGCCGTGACCGCGGGGCGGGTGCTCCTCGTGAGCCTGAGGCAGTAAGAGCCTTCCTTCCTTGTGATGTTGCATAGTCGTTCTTTTCCTCTCCAGTCTGACTAGAATGGAGAGTTCCAGCAAAGTGACAGCAGGCTCCCACACTGGAGATGGCAACGTGCAAAATGGCAGGAGTCTGAATTCCCTCTACAGGTGGCCAGTCCTATCATCTGGACTTGGCATGAATGGGAAATAAACTTCCATCGTATCGCATCATGTCATGCCTGGGTTTATTTCTTAATGCAGCCTAGAATATCCTACCCTGCCTAGCGCAATATCTTGCCAGCAGAGATAACAATGTAACATTTCTGTAAATATAATTCCAGATATTTCTTTATGAGTAACACCTATGGGGGTGCGTGCATACGCGTGCACACACACACACACACGCATGCACACAAACACAATTTTCTCCTAGTAGGATCACACTATACACGATACCTTTTTTTCACTCAACTGTCTCTGGTGTGGCTATTTCCATATATTGTGATCATTAACATGTATCATCCTTACAAAGGGCTTCAGGCTGTTCTGTTGAATGATTAGATCACAATTAAAGAAATTAATTCTTCATCGGTGGAAATGCAGGCCGTTTCCAAATTTTCATTTTTTCTTTAGTGTTTATTTATTTATTTATTTATTTTAAGAGAGGGAGAGAGACAGAGTGTAAGCAGGGGAGGGGCAGAGGGAGAGGGAGACACAGAATCCGAAGCAGGTTCCAGGCTCTGAGCCGTCAGCACAGAGCCCGACGCAGGGTTTGAACTCACAAACCGTGAGACCATGACCTGAGCCGAAGTCGGACGCTCAACCGGCCGAGCCACCCAGACGCCCCTCCAAATTTTCATTATAGATAAGCAATGTATACACCTCTTTGGGCACTTGTCCAACGAAAGCTGCAGGACAAGGTGTGGGGAGGGGAACTGCAAGACTGAGGTTTGATCTGCGCGGCCCAAGCCGCTTGGGTTAGGATAATCCACTTGTGAACCAACAGGCAGTGAAAAGCATCTGTCTCCCTCGCTTCCATCCAGCAGATACGGTCAGACTTAAGAATCTCGGCCCATTCAATAGGCAAAGAGTCATCACTGTGGTGATTTTATCCGCATTTCTTTCACTGTCTTTGATCACTGTCTCACAGACCTTCTTTCCACATGTCTATCGATCAAGAACCGTGTGTGTTTCTTCTTTTGTGCATAACCTGTGTGTGTCTTTCAACAATTTTTGTACCGGGAAGTTTGTCTTGTTCTTACACATTTGCAAGAGTTTGTCCTAATTAACCTTTTTTTTTTTTTTTTTTTTTTTTATTGCCAGGGAAATGTGCTTTGACACCGATAAGTACCCAGCACTAGAACTGAAATGATCTTTGGGGGCTTAGCAGAACCTCTTCCTAGCCTCAGATATGTCAGGAGGCAATGAGTTCATTGCCATTCTGTGGTTAACACAGCAGGGCTCACCTGGGGAAAGGCTGGAAGGTGATTCTGCAAAAGGGAGACAGGAAATTAGCCAAGAGACGGAACGCTGGTAAAACATTTTGCAAATAGAAAGGCGTCTCAGAAGGGTAAATCACAACACTGCCAATTTGGCAAGATAATTGAATGGCAGGGCTATTTTTATCGCTCAGGTAGAGGGACAGGAATATTCTCCTACCTCGGAAGAGCTGAATTACTGAAGGAAATTGGCCAACGCGGGGTCCCTCCTTGCCGGTAAATTGGAAAGAATGTAACATTGCTGTCTGAATTATGAAGCAAATGCTTGTCACGCAAGCCTTTGGGGAATCCTCGTGGCTACCTTTACTCTGTCCACCCCATTAGCCCCTTGGTCACGCTGGAGAGTCACGGTGGTGTTCCTCTTAGAACGGAGTGCTGAGCAGAGTAAGCAGTTTTTAGTCTCAGAGAGTCTGTATTTTCTTGCAAATGGCTAGCTGGGAGAAGAAAAAGAAAGATGTCCATCTAATTTGGCACTAGATAAGCCGGGAATTTCACTGAAGGGTCACCTGACTCTGTCATTAGAAAATGGATGTGGAAGTTGGGGAGGGGCTGACACCATGTGATGTGACAGCGGGATTTTTTCCTTTGCCAGCCCCATAAGCCACCGGGGGCAGGTAATGGGGCTGAGTCTCCAGAATGGGGTTTGGGAGAGTCCTCCAGGAAGGTCATGGAAGGTTGGCGCTCTGGGGAGATCACCTGACCCCATCCGCTCTGCAGGGGACAAGGCAGGTCTATAAGGCAGCCTTGAGGGTCAGTAACAGGGCTAATGAGTCTGCAGTCAGTTCCCCATAAATTTGGGGACTGGATGGATGGCAAGGGCTTTGGCTCCATACTGGCAAGTGGCTTAGAGCAGGCATGGGTGAAGGTAGGGTGGTCTCTCGTGGAGTAGTGAAGACTCCTTTGACTCTGAAGAATATTCAGAGCCCAGACTTCAGGGAACAGGGACCTTAGTTTTCCAGAACTGTTCCCCTTAGGGGGCTCCGACAAAAGCGTTGTGCCCTTGGCTTCAACCCCCATCACGTAAATAAACTCGAGCACGCACACAACATTTCAGAATATTTCTGGTGTCTCACAGGGGCCACATGGACCCCCTGCAGAAGGCACGGGAGGCGGCGGTGAGTCCCCGACAGCAGCAAAAGCAAAGTGTGGAGAGCTCGGCATCTTGGTGAACGCGGGCTCTGCTCCCTCCATGCCTACCCCCGGCCCCCACCCCCGCATCTGAGGTGACCACAGAAAAGGTGGTGGCCACGCTGGCCCCCTGAAGGGGACAAAGCCAGGCACAGAGGCCAAGCCCAGAGCAGCACTGGCTTCCCCACCTGGACTTCTGGAGGGTCTCTGGGGAGCACCCAGGGACTCCGTACCAGCCCTTCCCAGAACCCCTTCACTGATCCTTGCTCTGTGCCAGGCAGTGTCCCAGGGACCAGCGACAGATGAGGCCCCTGGTGTTTTAGGAGGTGGCCTTAGATTTCTGACCGCCAGCCCTAAAATGCTTCCCGGGCAGTAGGGAGAGGAGTTATGTCTAGGGTTTGAAGATACTTGTACTAAGCACTGTGGGTATAATAACTGATTTTCCAGTCCATATCTGTGTTACTATTAGTCCATGTGAATATACGCTGTTGTGACAACAAATGATATGTGTAGGGATCAAGTTGGTCATTGTGTGAATTCTCGAACCGAGGTTACAAAGTGGTCTTGGCAGTGGACGCGGTTAGTGTTGGCTTAGACCTTGGGGTGGGGGGGGCGGCATGGGGCTGGTTGGCAGAGGGGGGCTCCACCGTGGCTCTCGCAGTGAAATTTGCAGACCGCGGATCGCCTGCCAGGGAAGGGGTGCGGAGGGTGCTACGTATGCGGAGCGTGGAGGGAAGCGTGGGGCGGGGGCCTTCTCACCCTGTTGAGCGCGGTGGGCCGGGCCCGCTGCTCCGGTCCCCAGGGAAGCAAGCTCCCTGCCTCCCCAGGCTGACTCACACAACCGTGCCGAACCCCAGAGAGACCGCTCTGACCCTGGTCGCTGGCCACGTATTCTTCTACGGGAGGTTTCTTTTGTTACTCTTTCAGAATTTTGAGCCCGACTGCTCTGGAGCTTGAATACATGAGCTCAAATCCCAGAGCCCTCACATGCTAGCTGTGTACCTTTGGGCAAGTTGTTTTATGATTCAGTGTTGTTAGCCTTCTACGAGGTGCTACAGTGCGGAGGCTAAGCGACTGGGGATAGAGCTTGGCTTTGAATCCGGACTGTTCATTCCTAGCTGTGTCATCTTGAGCGAGTTTCTTAACCACTCTGTGCTTGAGGCTCCTCCCCCACAGCACCATATTCATTATGAATTAACGAATTCATATGAATTAACGAGAAAATAAGGTGCTCGGAAAAGCCCCCGACACATACCAAGCGCTCTCCACGTACCAATTTAGTAATCTGGTTTTCCAGATGCCAAAACAGAGAGGTCAAGTAACTTCCCCGAAGTCACACAGCTAATACACGGTGGTGCTGAGACCACGGGGAGACCAGATTCCCCCCCCCAAAAAAAGGGGAGATTCTCTTGTGTATCTCTAAAGCATTTTCTCGATGGAGAGGGCAAAGGAGTTTCCACCACAGGCCAGAAATTCCCTGCAGGCTGAACAGCCCCTTCCAAGTCGGCCAACAGCAGAACCCCCATCATGGTCCAGAAATCCCTGAGAGGGATTTGCTGACGTTGTTCTGGTCCGATACGGATATGCTGAGGCACCCCGACAATTACTCTGGGAAGTGATTCCACGGTCTCCCCGCCCCCTGGGGCGGGGAGGTAATGGGGTTGGGCTTCGGCTCCTGCCAGGCCAGGCCCTTCAGCCCCCGGAGAAAGTCTTGCCCACTCAGGTACACGGGTCATTGCAGAAAGCCCATCTGCCTGTGCCCAGGATGCAGCCAAAAAGGCAACCTCGCTTCACCCCCAGCCGAACACAGAATCCAGACCTTGCAGATGCTTTAAAAAGGTCTCTTTCCCGCAAAACGTTCCCCAATCGGGTCCTGAGTTTTCAGACCCCAGTTGCCCCTTTTGATGACCCCACACGTCTTGCTTATCTACAGCCAGTTTGTGCCGCCGAGGAGAGCGCACGCGCGCGTGTTCGTACGTGTGCACACGCTGAGCACTGGGGCAGTGTCTCCCTTCTGTAGGGAGTACCGGCAAAGCTGCGGAACATCTCCATGGAAACCAGCCTCCCCATCCCTCGGGCCTCTTCGGTGTGGAATACATCATCTGGAAGGCGGGCGGGGACTGGTGAGGCACTTAACAGAACACAACGTGCCATCTTAGAAGGCAGGGCCCCTTCCCCGGGACTCCTAATTAGCCAGTGGCATCTGAGTGAGGAGGGAATCCCGTGTTTTCACTCCACAGAAGTGCAAGTGTGCTAGAGCTCTGCCCGCCACGCCACCGTGGAGGCGTTCACGACCCCCGATTGTGCCCTTACATGGAGGTCTCTACAGTAACCTACAACACAGCCAATTTCAAATCATCATTTCTCCATAGTGCTGAGACCCACCCATCACCCTCCAGTTGCCTTTTGGGTCTCCTGTGTGGTCATAATGCGTTTCCCCCCCCCCCTTTTTTTTTCTTTCCCCACAATATTTTTCTTTTTTTTTTTTTAAAATTTTTTTTTCAATGTTTATTTATTTTTGGGACAGAGAGAGACAGAGCATGAACGGGGGAGGGGCAGAGAGAGAGGGAGACACAGGATCGGAAGCAGGCTCCAGGCTCTGAGCCACCAGCCCAGAGCCCGACGCGGGGCTCGAACTCACGGACCGCGAGATCGTGACCTGGCTGAAGTCGGACGCTTAACCGACTGCGCCACCCAGGCGCCCCCCCACAATATTTTTCAATTCACTGGAAAAAACGGGAGGTGATTTCAAGAGGAATATTCCTGATTTTTTTTTTTTTTTTAAACTTGCTCTCACCTCCTCCTATGTTTCTCCCCATTACAGCATGGGTATTAAGGCTGTAGGCAATGTATACTGAATCTTTTTGCATTTTGGACAGGGATCAAAATCGCTATGTATCCCATTGATAAGAGGGTTAAACCACCGGATATTAGACTTCAAAGGTTTGTTAGTAACTTATAAATATTAACAGATGGGATAAAGCAGATACTTGATGAGCCAAAAAAAATGAAGTCCACGTTTCACAGGTATATTTTATCTCTCCGTTAATACTAAAGCTTTCTTCATATCGTTACAATTGTCTGAACATTTGAACGGTTTTTCAGATAAGTGATCTCATCCACCCTGGGCCAACTTTAACTTTTTGTTTACAGTTCCTTCTGTTGTTCTGGATCCTTTTGGCAGCAACTTGTGAAAGATTCCACTTTTTTTTTTTTTTTCAATTTGACCTTTTAATTTGACATTTTGCCTGGACCATTTCTCTGGGGGAAAAACAACAACAACAATAGAGGATGAGGTCATTTGAGAAGCAAATTGTGCTAAGCTGTCTGAGGTTTTAGAACTGAAATCACAGCATCATTGCCTCAAAACTGAAGGCTGTTCTTTTGTTGGCTGCTTAGACCTGTCGATTCCTGGCACTGAAAAACCACCGTTACCTGTCTCCGGCTTATAACAGGGGTTACACCCTGACAAAGTCATCCTAAATTGAAAATATCGTTAAGTTGAAAGTGCATTAATGCACCTATCCTACCGAACACCATACTTCTCCCAGCCCACCTGAACTGGGCTCAGAACATGTCTATTAGCCTGCCGTTGGACAAAATCAGCTCACATCAAGCCTGTTTGATAATAAAGTGTTGAATGTCTCATGTAATTGATCGAATATGGCTGCACGGCTGCAGAATCCTTGCTAGCGTATTGGGCGTTTGCTGTTGTGACTGCCGGCTGCCTGGGAGCCACCGGGGCTGGGGCTGCCCCGCACCACGAAAGAAGGTGCGACCGCCTATAGGTCCCCAGGGAAAGAACAAAATTCGAAATTCAAAATAGGGTCTCTATTGCTTTCGCATCATCGTAAAGTCGAACCATCGTAAGTAGTTACTAAGGTGATCACGGTGAGATATTGCAGCAGTTTGAGAATGTTTGGGGATTGAAATTTTATTTGGCAAATTTGAAAGGAAATGATATGTTTAAGGGGAAAAAAAAACTTGTTTGAAGCCATGTTCCCTGTTAAATAACGTACTGCAGTTGACCCTGGAACGCTGCATTTCAACTGCGTGGGTCCACTTAGGCACATACAGTATGCTGTAAATGTATTTTCTCTTCCTTATGATCTTCTAAAAAGTTTTGTTTAATGTTTATTTATTTTTGAGAGACAGAGCATGAGTGGGGGAGGGGCAGAGAGAGAGGGAGACCTAGAATCCGAGGCAGGTTCCAGGCTCCCAGCGGCCAGCACAGAGCCCGCCGTGGGGCTCGAGCCCATAAACCGTGTGATCGTGACCTGAGCCGAAGTTGGACGCTTAACCGACGGAGTCACCCAGGCGCCCCTTTCCTTATGATTTTCTTAGTAACATTTTCTTCTCTCTAGCTGACCTTGTAACAGCACAGTATACAACATACATAACACACAAAATAGATGTGAATCGACTGTGTTATCGGCAGATCTTCCGGTCAACCGTAAGCTATTAGTAAAGTTTTGGGGGGATCAGAAGTTACATGTGAATTTTCAGCTGTGTGTGGGCAGGGCTCAGGGGGTCAACGCCCCTAACCCTGTGTTGTTCAAGGGTCGGCTGTACCTATAAAATTATATGGTTATGCTTTTTAGTAAATCTGTCAGACTTCTTTTTTTTTTTTTTTAATTTTTTTTTTCAACATTTATTTATTTTGGGGACAGAGAGAGACAGAGCATGAACGGGGGAGGGGCAGAGAGAGAGGGAGACACGGAATCGGAAACAGGCTCCAGGTTCTGAGCCATCAGCCCAGAGCCCGACGCGGGGCTCGAACTCACGGACCGCGAGATCGTGACCCGGCTGAAGTCGGACGCTCAACCGACTGCGCCACCCAGGCGCCCCAAATCTGTCAGACTTCTTAAATCTGGCCCTTTCTTGTATTTATTTTTATGCTGCTGGTTCTGACACTAGTAAAGGCCCCCAAAAGAATGCAGGTTTGCCTTTTAAAATTGCAGAAAGTTGATTCATTTATCTGTTATATTTGGCTGTCAAGAAAGCCAGGTTACCAAGAAGGCATTGATTACATTCTAAGTAATTTTCCTACCAGAGAAACCTGGGATAAAAGATGAAAGGAAAAATAAGATAAAAAAAAAACCCACCTCCGTTTCTAATTTCATGTGAGTAGAAACAATGTTTCTCTTGCTTGACCAAAAAAAGAGCCAAAAATTGCATTAGGAATATCTCAGAATTCATAATTATGAATGAAAATAAATGACTTTAATTCTGAAGTAGCTTTTCTTGTGTTGGTTCCCCAAGCGAAACTGCCAGAATTTTTACCTGTTTAAGGGTGTTTTGCACCTTGCTTGGTGAGGGGGGAAATTGAACTATGATATATGTAATAAATGTGAAATAAAAATGATATAAAATGTTTCCACTCTAACTGGATGTATTGCCATTCAGTTCTGCCACTCACCGCCTGGCAATGGCATTGGCCCCCCCAAATTAAATGCTCAGTTGCCCACAACACTGCCCTATTTCAGAGGCCAGCCACACTTCAGGGGTCCCCAGGCCACCTGCTTTTTTGACCTATATTTCTTTTTTTTTTTTAAATTTTTTTTTAACGTTTTATTTATTTTTGAGACAGGGAGAGACAGAGCATGAACAGGGGAGGGTCAGATAGAGGGAGACACAGAATCTGAAACATGCTCCAGGCTCTGAGCTGTCAGCACAGAGCCTGACGCAGGGCTCGAACTCATGGACCGCGAGATCATGACCTGAGCCGAAGTCGGCCGCTTAACCGACTGAGCCACCCAGGCGCCCCTTGACCTATATTTCTGACCACGCTGCTGGCTATAAATTCCGGGGTTCCCATGACCCCTCCACGTTCAATAACTTGATAGAATGACTCACAGAACTCAAGAAAGCTCTGTTTCAGTCCTTTGTAAAAAGGATGCACATAGGGAACTTCCCGGCTCCCTCCCTGGGGAGTCGGGACACATTACCCTCCTGGGATGTCAACGTCTTCCTCAACCAGAAGCTCCACTGAGCTTTATTAAATCATTGGCCACACAAGTGACTTCAATCTCCAGCCTCCTCTCCCTCCCCCAGGTGAGGCTCGGTATTTCGGGTGACCAGCTGCCATCCTCAAGTGACACAGGGGCCCGTCAGGCGTCACCTCATTAGCAGAGCAAAGACACTCATCACTCAGGAAACTTGAAGTGGTTTTGAAGTTCTGGGCCAGGACCCGGGGACAAGGACCAGATACATTGATTATTATCCCCCAGCCACATGTAACTGGCAGGACAAATCACTCCAGATGTCCGTTCTTCCTGCCCCAGCTGTGCTGTCACTGACGAATTTGTCACTTTTCCTCTAGCACTGTTGTTAAGTACCTAATCCTTTATCTGGCTATTTGTCTTGATCCCTGCCAAAATACATCAAAATACCGTGACGTCTGAGTTCTGCCCATCTTCAAAGCTGCAGTTTTAATTATTTTTGTTCTTGGACTCCATTTTTCCCAACTCGGACTTTTATGTTAAAAAATGTTTGCCTCAACATAGAAATTTGGAAGCTTCCAGTTCCAGCTTGCTGCTGCTTCTTTTTTTTTTTTTTTTAATTTTTATTAAAATTTTTTTTTTACATTTATTCATTTTTGAGAGACAGAGAGAGGCAGAGCGCAGGTAGGGGAGGGGCAGGGAGAGAATGGGACACAGAATCCGAAGCGGGTTCCAGGCTCTGAGCTGTCAGCACAGAGCCCGATGTGGGGCTCGAACTCACAAACTGTGAGATCGTGACCCGAGCCGAAGTCGGACGCTTAAGCGACTGAGCCACCTAGGCGCCTCTGCCTTGAAGTACTCTTAAAATTTTGTTTTTAATGTTTATTTTTAAGAGAGAGACAAAGACAGAGACAAGAGTGCGAGCAGGGGAGGGGCAGAGAGAGAGGGAGACACAGAATCCAAAGCAGGCTGCAGGCTCTGAGCTGTCAGCGCAGAGCCTGATGTGGGGTTGAGCTCAGGAGCCGTGAGATCATGACCTGAGCCGAAGTCAGATGCTTAACCAACTGAGCCACCCAGGCGCCTCCCCCCCCCCCACCAACTTGTTTCTTCTGTCCACCCCCACTGCCTTATCACCCCCAATCTCACCAATAAATTAACCAGTGGTTTATTTACATCAGTGGCTTCATCAATTAATGACATTTTCTCTTACAGAAAGGACTGTGGTCTCGAGAATTTAAGGCCATAATCTTCTTTGCATTTTGAGGGTTACGTATTTATGGGAAAGGCTTCAAGCAATCCAGACTCAGAAATGGATACTCTAACTGAGGAGGTCATAAACTGACAGGGCCCATGGAGTTTTCTAGAAGTACGTGTGTTTTATCAACTAGGTTTCGCAGCCTAGAGGATTCTCTCCCACAGTGATTTATCAGCCCGTGGACCTTTCTGCTGCACAGTTTTGTGAAGACATGGCTAGATTTGTTTTGTCCCTGGTACATCAGAAGGGAATATGGAAAGTCACTCTTTCAAAATTGAGGCAAAAAGCGTATAACATAAAACTCACCATTTATAAGTGAACAATGCAGTGGCATTTAATACATTCACAGTGTTGGGCAACCACCTCCTCCATTGGTTCTAAAACATTTTTATCACCCCAAAAGGAAACCCTGTACCTATTAGGAGTTACTCACTGTCAGAAGGTTATTATTATTATTATTATTAAAGTTTTAATTTATTTTGAAAGAGAGAGCACAAACGGGGGAGGGGCAGAGAGAGAGAGAAGGAGAGAGAATCCCAAGCAGGCTCCGTACTGTCAGCACAGAGCCGGACTCGGGGCTTGAACTCACGAACCACGAGATCGTGACCTGAGCTGAAATCAAGAGCCGACTGAGTCACCCAGGCGCCCCTGTAAACAAAGTCTGTATTTTCAGTCATCCACTTCACAAATATTTATGCCCACACTGTCAGGGACACAGGTTGAATTCTTTTATCTCTGTCATTTTCTTATTTTTCCCAAATGGATTGTATATAGCTACAGGACGATTCCGGTCAACTGGATTTGGGTTAATCATCTAGAAAATTCTACCCCATGGATAGAGTCTACACCATCCATTTCATCCAGCTAAAAGGGGCAGACACACAGCAAATACATAGGAAATGCCGCATGGCGGAGTTTTACTGTAATCACTTTGGGTTAGAATTCTAGAACGGCCGCGAGCAGTTTGCAGATGTCAGGCGAGCAGAGGTCAGGTGCAGTCAGAGATAAGACTTCATCTCTGAGTCAATCCAAGGATTCCAACTGACGGGAGGATCGATGCACAGGCAACTGTCACACCTACATGTCAAAAACGTGCATTACTCACAGTGGTTCAAATGAGACCTTTTGAACTGAGTACAACCTACAACTGACTACTGTTTCTGGACGAACCGGTTGCCCTGGGTTTGCCCTTTGAGAGGCATTCGTGAGAACAATCCAGATGCGTAAGGAGGGGGACGAGTCCCTTACTATGGATGGTCTGAGGGTTGGCGAGTGGCCCCCAGACCGCTGTGGCGGTCACCCCTACTCCTTGTGGCTGGGAAGGCAGGGGGGACAGCCAGGTGCCTGGGTCCCTCCCCTCGGCAGCCGGCATCCCCGGACCAGCTCTGGGCCCTCTACATCTGGGCAGCTCTCCTTTCTGAAAACCCACAGGACCCGCTGCTCACAGCCTCTGAAGGGCTACTGGCAATTGCTTTTATCTGTCCAAGGAAACTCCTTAATTGTGTTTTCCTCCCCAGTGTTAAAAAGCATGGTTTTGCTGAAAGGATGCTTGTACAAGAAAATGCCCTTTAAAAAAAAAAAGTTTATTTATTTATTGGGGAGGGGAGGGGCAGAGTGAGAGAGAGAGAGAGAGAGAGGGAGAGAGAATGCCAAGCAGGCTCCGCACTGTCAGCACAGAGTGGGGCTCGAACACGTGAAGCTGTGAGATCATGACCTGAGCTGAAGCCAAGAGTCAGAGGTTTAACCAACTGAGCCATCCAGATGTCCCTGAAATGCCTTTCTTTAGATGTTAGGGTCCACAGCTCTGCCAGAGCTGGCTCCCAAAGACCAGTGAGTGGGAGACTTCTCAAAGAGCCCTGAATCTCTGTGGATTCGTGTCTCTTTTATAATAAAACCCTCTTCCCATCTTAGGTTCACCAAAGGATAGCTGCTCTGTGCAACCATTTCTAACCATTTCTAACAAACCATTTCTAACAAACCATTTCTAACAAACCATAGAGTCAAACCATTTCTAACAAACAAGTAGGCTGTGTCTGATATAACAGTGCCAATTAATTTAGTGAAATTGACATCAAAAAGGGGCTTTTGTACAAAATAGTGCCTATTTTGGTTCTGGTTAACTTAGAGGGTCAGTGAGTATCAGGAAAATTCAAAATTCCCAATTGATAAATACACCAGACCTCCTACTGCCAAATCTTTTTTCCTTTCCTTTCCTTTCCTTTCCTTTCCTTTCCTTTCCTTTCCTCTCTCCTCTCTCCTCTCTCCTCTCTCCTCTCTCTTCTCTTCTCTTCTCTTCTCTTCTCTTCTCTTCTCTTCTCGAGAGAGCAAGAGCTTGAGTGGAGGAGAGGGGCAGAGGGAGGGAAGGAGGGAGGGAGAGAGATAGAGAGAGAGAGAGAGAAAGAGAAAGAGAGGGAGAGAGAATCCCAAGCAGGCTCCACGCTCAGTGTGTAGCTGATGCAGGGCTTGAACCCATGACCCTGTGATCACAACCTGGGCTAAAATCAAACATCGGATGCTCAAATGACGGAGCCACCCAGGCGCCCCCCCTCCCCGCAATCTTTTCTTAATGTCACATTTAACATCTCTATAATCGTTACGATGATATATCTGTTAAACAAATGTAATAGTGAAGCAGAACGGTCATTCAATTGCCATCTCTCTTGTGTTCACTTCCTGAGGCTGCCGTAACAATTCACCCAAACCTGAGTGGCATAAACCAACAGAGACGTATTTTCCTGCAGTTCTGGAGCTGAGAAACCCTGAGACCAAGGCGTCAGCACTGCCCCAGGCCTCAGTAAGCTCTTCCTTGCCTCCTTGCCTCCATTGTGGCCGCATCGCCCCAATCTTTAAGGCTAGCGCCTCCCAATCTCTCTGTTCTGTCTTCACACGGCCGGCGCTGCTGTGTGAGGTCGAATCCCTCTCAGCCTTCCTCTTGGGAGGGTACATGCGATTTCCCATCTGGATAATGCAGGGTAATCTACCCAAGTCCACGTTCTTAAATCGGTTACATTTGCCAAGACCTCCCCCTACGTTTTCTCCATACGAGGTCACATTCACAGGGATTAGCGTGTGGCCCTCCTGGGAGACCCATTTTTCACCCGGCTGCAGAAGTTAGGCAGATTTCTTTACTCCAGGGCATCTTAAAGTTTGTTTGTTTGTTTTTTAATACTAGTACACCTTGGGAATCTCAATGGAGGAACAAGGTCTTCCTGAAATAATTCCATCAGCAACACCCTCTGCATCAACTCTACTAAAATTTATTCTGGAGATGTCATGGGACTAACGTCCCTAGGAATATACGTCCGAAAATGCTGATCTGTCAGATAACTTAAAAACTTCTTATCTGACATTCAATGCCTCCCTGGCCCCATCCACTGCTCTAGACTTTTACTATTTCCCCACTTAAAATGTCCAGCTTTAGTCAATGTGTCCTGATCGTTCATTGTTCTCCATCCACACCTCTGTTCTTTTGTCTCCACTGTTCTCTCCGAAGAGAATGACCACCCACCCCATCCGAACCCCGCGCTCTCCACCGCCCCCTAACCTACACCACTGTAGCCCCCTTTTCCTTTCCTTGGGAGAGCCCGTTCACTCTCCAGGTCCCAGCTTTCCCGAAGCCTTCCGGGACCCCTAGGAAAGAGTCTCTCCTTTTTCGAATCTCCGCCTCAGTGCTGAGAAAGTCTGGGGTCAGTAATAATCAAGCACAGACGTGCGCCAATTTTCACCTTTTTTTTCACCGCGAGCGGATTCAGGGTTATCCTTGTGGATGATCTTGTCTTTCCGATATGGAAAGACCGGAGGGAAATGATAACACACACGCAGGGTTCCTCCAAGAAGTGTGCAACGGCGAATAAAACTCATCTGATATCGTGTGTTGGTTTAAGAAACTCAAATGCAGGTGAGCCGCAGTCCTTAGGAATTTTCCCACCTTCTTCCCCATGACAAGACAAGAGCTCTCGTCTTGTCGTCCAAAGTACTGTGTCATTCTTTCGGTCAGCCCTCAGGGCAGGGCCCTTGTTCTATAAATCACCTCCCCTCCCCTACAGGCTCATGCTGCCTCCTGGTACGCCCTTCGCTATTACTTGATTAATTGTTTGTGATGGACTCATTCTCGATTTATTTAAAAAAAAAAAAAAGTCCAGGTTATTTTTTAAGAGGGTGCAGAGAAGGATCACATAAAGTAATTTTGAAGAATACAAGTCTTGATTCACGCGAGAACTTATTTCTTCTTTCCTCAGTGGCCACAGAGTGATATTTATAAGTCTGACGGGAAAGAATGGTAAGAAAAGAAAATGGTAAGAAAATCTCCATGGGAGAGTCTTAGAGATGCGTCTGACACCTTTCCCTTCACTAAAGCCAAGGAAAGAGAATTTGGAACATATACAGGAGGAGAGCATTCTGGATTAAAAAAAAAAACAAAACAATCTAGACTAGCATCCTGGATTTTGGGGGAAAAAAAACCCAGACTTGTTTCTTCCTACCCACTATCTTACAGAGAGCGCTCCGGTTGAAATTGTGTGCTAGGAAACAGGAGCGCATGTCCCTGTAGCCCAGGGGCTTAGCATCTTGGAGGAGAAAACGATCTGGGGAAGGGGACTGTTTCATGGTCAGGGCACACAGCTCACTGGGTGCCCTTCTTTGATTAAATCGGACACTTAGGTGGGAACTAGAGCTGTGATCTGAGTTAAATAAATATCTGGTAAGGAGCATCCCTAGTGACCCAGAACGGAGTGATGTTTCGTTTGGGTTTGACTTGAGAAAATCAACAGCGATTTCTCTCTCTCTTAATGTCGTGAGCTGGGCTGTGACTCGGGGCAGCAGGCCCCATCGCTATCACATCTGGGCCAGGGGATATCGGGAAGGAAGTGTCTGTAGATGGAGGTGAAAAGGAGTACTTGTATGTGGCAGTGAAACCCATAAGGAGACTTTCGGGAGGTCATGTGTAAGGTGCCGCATTACCTGTCAAAACAAAGGTACCACAGGAAACCAACACCACATATTAAAAGCCCCCAAGTAGCCCAGATCAGTCAACAAGCAATTTCTAGCGCCGAATGCCAATTGATAACATCATCGAGCCTTGTCCTAACCCTTGGATCTTTACGAGAGTTGTACATATATAGTACAAGGTGATGAAACCTGACAACGTGAATATTCTTTTTTTTAATGTTTATTCATTTATTTTGAGGGTGGGGGAGAGAGAGAGAGAGAGAGAGAGAGAGAGAATCCCAAGCAGTCTCCCCGTTGTCAGAGCAGAGCCTGCCTCGAAGCTCTAGCTCGCGAACCGTGAGATCATGACCTGAGCCGAAATCAAGAGCCGCTACGGAACTGACTGAGCCACCCAGGTACCCCGACAATATGAATATTCTTCTAATAGCTTGAGAAGAGTAAGTAAAAGAAGGTGGGAAGATAAGAGCAAGTCTCACGGGACAACTGCTGTGCCAAGTGCTTTCTAGGTTAGCCTTCAGCATAAGACTATATATTGTCTCTCTATACAAACGTTCAAGGTACCTATTAGCTTACGCATGTGAATTCATACCGAAATACAATTATTTATCTGTACTTATGTACACAAATATACATGTTAGCTCGTATATGCATATACATCGTTTTATGTACATTATCAAAACGGCGCTGGGCGGCTGTTCTTCTCAGTTGCAGAGAGGGACGGTTAATTTGTGGGCTTACAGCGAGGAGGTGGGGCCGTGGGACGCCCGCGGTGCTAAGGATAACGGTGACACAGACCTCTCCCTAGGACCACACTGGCCTCCCCACGCATATCAGGGAGGTTTTGCTAATTGTGTAGAAACCTTGATGAAGGCACCTCTGGGCTGCAAAGCAATTCTCTGGGTCAATATTTAAAATCAAGATGCCTCCCTCCTTTTAAAGCCTTTGGGCCTGGAATTTAATAGCTTGTGAGGGAGATTAAATCAAGGCAGAAAAGCCTGCGACAAACGTAGGCAGCGATGTTTTTACCGCTGATCCCCTTAGCTCTTTCCTCTTGGCGAAGCCAGACTTGGTGAGTCTGGGAAGTGATTCTCTCCCACGAGGTGCCACGCACCTCCACCTGATTTTAGACTTCCCCCGCGCCAGAAGGCAGGTGTTTCCCTTGCCTGCCTCCCCTCCCCAGACAAATTCAGGGAGGCAGTGGGAAGTGGTGAGCCCCAGGGCTGTCCCAGCTTGTCGCGAGGAGGGAGAGGGGGCTGGGAGTGGGCGGGGGGGGGGGGCAGCAGCAGCCCAGTGAGGGGGCTGGTGGGTTCCCTTCACTGGGAATATCAATGAGACAAAGAGGGCGGCACAAGGTAAACCGAGTTCCCCTGCCCAGGAGGTCACATTTGTCCGGGTGTGAGAAAACACTGTGCGCTCCACCCGGGCAGCGTCCCCTCCCCAGTTCTGGTGCTGTGTCCCGAGCTGGAGTCGGTAGATTTCAGTATTCTCCACAGCTCCCTCCAACCACCTGCTCACTCGTGTCCCTGGTGCCTTATCCCAGGCTTCTTAAACGCGCACATGCCCGCATTCTCTTACTCGGGGTTGCCCACACTTGCGTGCTCACACTTGGGTGCCGGGTTGGGCATCTGTCTTACCCTCCAGCCCCACGGCCTGCCTCGGGGTGACCCCACCGTGGGGGACGCAGCCTCTGATTTCCCCCTCGTCCCCCCTCAGTCTTTCCTGATGAAACCTGGGGTTTGCAGAGCAGTTGATGTGGGGAGAAGGGGAGGAATGGGCATGGGGGGAGGAGGAGGGAAGGATCAGGAGCCCGTGGCAGGTGGTGGGAGGCTGGAGCAGACTCTTGGAGCCAGGTGGCAGCGTGTGGGAGGAGGGAGGGGAGGGACAGTGAGACGGGGTGGCAACGTGTGGGAGGAGGGAGGCGAGGGAGGAAGTGTGAGGGAAGAGAGTTTAAAAATGTATTTGTTTACTTTTTTACTTTGGGCTGGAGCAAAGGCAAGTGGTGGGCGTGTTTCCCATTCCCTCTGGGATCTGGGTCCCCAGCTTGGACAGGTGGCTCTACACTTGGGTCTTGATCAGGAACCATGGCTCTTCCATCGCTCTGGGGAGTCACCTGAACATCCCACTGGCTGAGGAGCACAGCCTGTTGCTGGGGCATGTGTGGGTTGGGGGACGGGATAGAGACGGAGTTTTGGCTGATTGTGGCCACAGCGGATGGTGACAGCAGCCTGGCTCTGGCAGCTGCCTCCACGTTGCCAAGCTGGGCTGGTACCATGGTGACTCACGCCTTGAACCTCCGCCCTGTGTGTGATCGCCTTGTGTCAAAGGAGTGGAAACTGAGGGAGGTCCAAAATCCCCTTGCTCCCAAACAAGAGAGGAAGCCCCTCCAGTGAAGTGCCAATGACACGGGTGCCCCCTGAGATGGGGACAAAAGGAAATAGCAAAGAAGGTTGGAGAGGACGTGGCTGCCCCAGAGCTGGGCTTTCACCGTCAGTGGCTTGGAAAGGCAAAACGAGCGAGAAAAATTATTGTTGAGAGAGCCAGTGGGGAGGTCCTAAAAACTGCTGTTTGGAAAGAACAACAGTCCCGGCAGACTCTAGAGGAGCCGGGGTCTCCGCCTCCCCTCCCCTCAGCCCACTTTCCACTTCTCCTGTTTCTGCCAGTCCTAAGAGCTGTGGTCCTTCCAGCTCTCCTCTTGAACACTAGTGGAAAAATCACTTCCTCTTTCTGAGCTTCAACTGCCTCATCAATAAAACAGAAATACAAATGACGTGGTTGTCCCTAAAGTCATGGCAGCCTAGGCAGACAGACTCCCGAGGTGGCCGCCGGGGGACATTCAGGTTGACCACTCCTGCACGAAGCATGTATTGGTGGGAAGCGGTGGTGTGGGTGGACATTGCGGACGGAAGCCTCAGGAGAGTTCTGCAGTCGACTGGCCAATCCCACCATTGCTGCAGAATGAGCCACTGGGGTCTGTTTCGCTTTCTTCCCGCTTGGATCTAGAACAGTGATTCCCAACCTCTCAGCAGTCGGGGACTTTGCTCCCCAAGGCAAATGAAGTAACGTCTGAAGACTGGTTGTCATAAGGCGGGGCGGGCGCTATCAGCATCTGGTGACTGGAGGTCAAGGGTGCTCTTAGACATCCTCCCATGCACAAAACTTCCCAACTCAGAATTACCCAGCTCCAAAGGCGAATGGTGCCCAAGGTGAGAAACCCCGACCTCAATCCTCCGGGTTCCAGAGGGAAAGTGCAGATATCAGAAGAGTTTCTCCGTGACCAAGTCTGACACGGGTCAGAAGGTGGGGGTCAAAGCAATCTCCGAGATCTTGGACAGAAATGAGCTTGAGAAAACGGGTCTAGCCCCATCTCCACTGGCACCAAGATCAGTAATCACTTATACAAATATCAGGCACCCTATGTTGAAATTTACTCACTTTGCCGTTTTGAACACTGTTGTGTGTTTCTACCAGCGAAATCCTTTCAATTACAAGCTGTTCCGGGACAGGCTCTTCTGGGGATGGCGAGGGAGGAGCCGACTGCTGGAGGGAGGCTGGGCGGTGCTGCGAGGCAGATGGAAACCACGGGAGCAACGGTCCTGCCTTGAGGGATGGGCAGGGAGAGGCGGGGCGACCAGGCGGGATGACGAGCCTACCTTCACGGGGACCGAGGCTCAGGCCACCGAGCGGAATGAGGATTAGAGTCCATTACAGGCCCTTCGGCCTCAGAGCTGAGAGCTCGGATTCCACTGAACACGCCCCTGATCTCAACTGGAGAGCAATTATCCTTGAATTTGAAAGATGCTTTCCAGTAAGGACAAGCGCGTGCCTCATAGTGGAAAAAAAAAAAAAAAAAGGTAACAGCTTTTTGGAGGCACACAGACAGGGAAGCACCTGCTGACTGTCTTCGGCTTTGGATCAAAGGAAGCTTTTCTGCCGGGTGGTAGGATGTATTGCCACGGGACCATACGTGCAGTGGGACCTTCTGGATAGATCTCCGTTCCGCTGCCCCTCTGAGCTGGTCCCCCTCTCGGTGGCCACACTTGTGCTCCCTCCCCTCGTCCCCCAGGGCAGCCAGGAATGAATACACAGAAAGGAGGCTGCATGGGTCCTGAGTTACTAGGCAAGACGGCAAAGCCAATCTGGTGGGCGTGAGCGGGTGAGCTGGTTTAGGGATATGATCTAGCTCCGAGGGTCCAGGGAGAACGAGAGAACCGGCCTCTAGGCAGGACTTCCAGAACCTATCCCCAGAAGCACCTGTCAGAGCTGCTTAATAAGGCAAAGGCTGCTTCTGTCAGTCTGAATGCTGGCCTGCACCCAGCGCCGTAGCTCATCAGGGTCCGTGCACCTGCGGGAGGGGGTCGGGCCGGCTCCCCATCCACATGGGGGGCTGGGAGATGAGAAAGGAAGGCGGGTGGGGAGCCACTGGACGGGAGGCAGAAGGGAGACCAGGTGGGCACAAGGACAAACACCCTCCGCCAAGGGGGAAGGCAGAGGAGAAGAGAGGGCAGGGCAGCCAGGGAGGGCTGAGTGCGGCAGAGCCCTGGGGGCTTCCGGGAGACCTGACACTTCCTATCAGAGGGACCCTTTAATTCCCTGAACGGCTTTCGCCGAAGAGCTCTTTTGGAGGAGGAGGTAATGCAGCCTAAAAGAGGAGGTAATGCAGCCTGATACAGACCGTGTAATGGCAGGACGGAGTAGTCAAGAGCAATGAGCTGGACTTTACGTCGGTCACTCGTGAGATGATGCTGTGCCTTCCCGTGTGGGCGTGACCCTGCGGCACGGATCTCAGCGTTTAAAGTGTCTGAGTTTTATTGGAAGGGAGAAGGTATGTTTGAAAACGCGCTCCCCGGTGGGCCCGGATTGAGCACCCTGGTGACTTCAAAGAATAGCTCTGCCCTGCCTCAACTGTCCCGCACGGCCCCCAGCTCTCGGTCCAGCTGAGAGGTCAAGGCCTGCCGTGTGTGCTTGGACCTGTGGCTCTGGTCCTTGCCCGCCGGGGAGGGGGCTGCAGGGTGTGCTGTGTTCTCCTAACACCCTGCCCAAGGGGGCCCAGGCTGGGGCACAGACACCCTGTGTCTGGGAGGGCGGGCACCTTCCCCAGGAGATAAGTGGCTTACAATATCCCAGCAAGCAGGGCAGGCCCCGGGGGCGGAACATCAAAGGGGATCCTGCTTCCATTTTCCTGGTCTCAGGAACCCTCGGCTGGGGGACAAAGAGACCCTCAAGGCGAATGCTGATAACCTGCTTCCTGGAATTCTCTTTGTCTCGCTTGTTCCCACCTGGTTTCCTTTCCTTAGGTATTTCTTCAGGATCTTTGTTTCTCTTCTAGGCCTCGGAAGGAATCTCTAGCAGCCATCCCGTTTCCTGAGTAGCTCTAAGGGGCCGCCTCCTTCCATCCCCTGACCTAGGGGTGACGGGGGTGACCTACGGTGTCCCCTGCCATTGCTCAGAGGTGAGCGGTCTCCCTGCCCCCTCAGGTTCCAATCCCTCTGTGTTGGGTTAGAGCTGGCCATCCGCCCTCCTTCCAAGCACCCCTTTCCATGTTGGAAGTTGGGCGCGGTGTTGACGTGTGGCTAAGGCAACGAGAGTAGAAGTGACATGTGTCCCTTCTGGGTGGCATGTTAAGGTGCCGTGTCGATTTGCCGTGTTCTCTCGCGGCGGTGGAGATGGGCCCTCCAGGCGAGGCGAGCCGTGGCCAGCCAGTGTGGACACGTGGCCTGAAGGAGAAATTAACACGCACGTGGGCACGTGTGGCTGTGTCAATGTGTGCCTGTGTGTGCGCGAAGTGGCAGAAATGTTTTGTTAGCAGAGCATGACCTGGCCTCTCCCGACACTTTCACGGCCGCCCCATTTGCACCTGCGAGAGGAGGGGACCCTTTTCCTACAAAGGGGACCCTGACCAACCGAAGCATTCCCTTGACTCAGTACCTTCAAGTCTGAACCCATCACATCAGTGCCTCAAATCACCCTTTCTCTTGCCCGGTGTTCCCACCCGGCGGGGGGGGCTGGTGGAAGCTTCCGCCAGTTTCCTTCCCGAAGCGCAGAGCCTGGGTAGCGTGCGCACATCCTTCCTCCTCCTCTCGGTCACGTCCCCGGTCACGGCCTCTTTCACACACTCAGGTCCATCCTCGACGGCGGCCCCAGCTCCCGTCTGCCTCTGCTCAGAGTGCCGCCCCTCACCCCTTCGCCCCTGGGAGACACCTGAGCTGCGCCCTAGTCCTTTGACGATCTGACTCGTGCCCACGTGCCCAGCCATCTGCTGTCTTGCCACCCGGGCTCCTCGCCGAGCCCACATCAGTACTTTGCTCTTCCCTCACACCTCTGTCCTCACACCTCTGTCCGTCCCTGTGCCGGGTGCTGGGTGCCTGACACTCACATTCCCATCGGCCGCCTGGTGGCACCCCCACGCCCTTTGGGTGCCTTTACGATGCACATGCGCGCTGCAAGTCCGTGGAAGGAGAGCTTGGCGGGCCATCCGTCCCCAGGCTGCACGCTTGTCCGGCAGCCTCTGCCAGGCCCCGACTCCGCACAGCGGCTGGTGTCCCCTGCCTCCCCAGAACGCCGTGCTCGGTGCGGCCAGGGACCCTGTTTTCCCGCCTTCCCCCGCCTTAACACGACGCCAGGGTTAGGACAACGTCTCCACACGGAGGGAAGAAATGATTAAAGAAGCCACTGCATTTGCACGGGGCTGATTCAATGTGCAGTGATTGTAGCTGCTTCTCCCCCTTCATTTCTTCTGACACTAAACGGTTTCCGATCTAGACTTTGGGTGGCGTCTTGCATCCCGGAGGGATCCCCTCTGCGTTGATGCGGACGGCCGAGACCTCCAAGCACCCACAGAACAGGCCCCCGGCTCTGGTTATGGGCGGTGGGGGGAACCACCCAGCCCCCTCGTCCTCTGCGCCGAGCTGGGAAGGAACCGTCCTGGAACGCTTGGGGGCACAGCTGACATTCAGCTGTGTCTTTGGGAATAACAACGAGGGGCACTCCTCTTTCCTGTGCAGGTGTGCCCCGGAGAGACAGCGGGGCGGCCGGGGTTGGCCTTGCGGCCTGGCAGAAAGGCTCCTGGGGAAGGACCGGAAGGGATCCTGTGGCTGGCAGAGGGAACGCTCAGGGCACGTGTGCCCGAGAGACGCCGGGCAGGTGGCAGCAGGAAGCCGAGAAAGTCAACCCCTGCCAGCATTTGGAGCGAGCCGCGGCCGGCCTCGTGTACCATTTGCCACCGCGGTCACGACCGAAGACGCGCGGCGCTGTGGGGAAGGAGGCAGAAGTGTGACGCCAGCGGGGTGCTGGGTGGGGGCTTTGGAAAGGGGCCCTGCGTCCTGGAGGAGGCGTCGGGGCCAGCGTCCCTACCCGTTCCGGCCTGTAACCCCCATCACGGTGCGCAAGACAGATATTTGGTTATAATCCACGTTATTCACGGACCCAGGTCGTACGGCTCTCCACCCCCTGCTATATTTGACACGTGCCCTGGAGCTCGAGGTGTGGGGAAGATGCACCAGCACGCATTGCCCGGGAAGTGAATTATCTACAGGAACCCACATAAGCACAGCCTACCAAGGTAGCTCAGACAGACCATGATCCCAGAGCCCCCAGGTCATTTGCAAGCCTTTGGACATCTCCAATCTGTCACTGTCTGACTTAGATTCCAGCGGCTAGGGCAGACCCTGCCCTCCCCAACGTCATCTCCAATGACAGCGCGGTGCAAGATGGGATTTCCTCGTCTGGATCACCATATGCCGATTTATAGACGAGGTTGGCAGTCCCCCCCGGGTCAGCCTTTCAGCTTGATTTCACTTAGTGGCTGGGGTAGTAAAGGGCCGGTACCCGAGGGGCAAGCTCGGAGTGATCTCTTCCAGTGTGGGTTTTGTTTTGCACCATTTGGAACTGGGCTTCTGGTGATGTAAACAAGAGTATATCCGTTTCCCAAGGTGCAGACACAGATTAAAATGTCAACAGGCAGTGGTAAAAGAAATCAATAGCCTTTGAAAGGTTGAAAGTCCACAGCTGGTTAAGGCCAGTGTGCAGTTTCCTAATTTTAGACCGTCTGTGAACACCTCTCCGTGCCTCCTTTCCTTTCTGCCTACTTGTCTTCTTTTGCTCCTTGTGATTTTGTACCTTTCTTCTGGGCCTATTTTCATATATATTTTTTTTCCTGGGTATTTTTCTCATGTGAACTTTTGCTGTCTCCCTCTTCCTCCACGGCTCATTTTTTTCTTTTCTCTATTTTTCTTTTTCCTTTTCGTGTCCCTCCTCATTTCAACCGTGCGACATAAACACATTTTGAAAAGTCATCTTACTTTTATCAAATAAAGTTTCCTTTAATTAAACATTTAAAAATCTGCTAACATGGGGCGCCCGGGTGGCTCAGTCGGTGAAGCGGCCGACTTCGGCTCAGGTCATGATCTCACGGTTTGTGGGTTCGAGCCCCTTGTCAGGCTCTGTGCTGACAACTCGGAGCCTGGAGCCTGCTTTGGATCCTGTGTCTCCCTCTCTCTCTCTCTGCCCCTCCCCCGCTCACGCTCTGTCTCTGCCTGTCTCTCAAAAATAAATTAAAATAAAAAAAAAAAACTGCGACCATTTCTGTGTCTTCTGTTTGCCCTTTGTTGTAAAAAAATTGGGACACTGCATAGGCTTTTTTGAGGTGGCGATTAATAGCCCCCGGAAAAATATATTCCTTCTCCCTGCTCTGGAAGATGAAGAAGTTACCTATCTTCATTACAGTATTTGCATATCCATTGATCACATTTGGCCCCGTATGGTGACAGGAGAATTGCAATCCCATTCTGGTTCAACACAGAGATGTTCTCCTAACCAGATGGTTTTCGCTTGGCGGTTTAACAAGCAAAGTGTTTACTGACTCTGAAAAACCATTCAGTGCATTGTGTCCTGGGCATTTGTGGTTCTGTTTATGTCCCTTTTCCCCAGTGGCCATGGATTTGATGTTCCCATCAAATGCATTGTGTCGTAATTGTATGCTAATTCTTTGCTTAGCCTACGGATAGAATCTCCCTACATAATTATGTATTTATTTCCTTGTAGATTTCCTATGTAGAATCAATGTATAGCTGTGTACAACATTATTCCTGAGTTTAGTTTTGATGAAATGTTTATTAGTGTTGACTGCATGATTAACTTTCATAGCGAGTGCCTACAAGAATTCTGCATCTTTTATAGTAGTGTTCTTTACCTCTATAAGGCTCAGGCGACTGGACTGTTGGGTGCGATTCCAAGATCTGTTCTCACTCTTTAAATTTCCTTGTGTGTTGAACATGTCCATGTAATCGTTTTCACAGAAGAATGGCAATACCCTTTCATCTGCCCCAAGGGTTTGGAATTCAATTTTTACAGACTTCTCTTAAGCCAATGGATTCATAGATCAAAGTCATTAAAATTATTGCAGAGGTAACCCGGAAACCGAAGCCCCACAAATCAGCAGTCCAGTGGGGGGCTCTTATTTAAATGCACCTGGATCCCACAGAGATAGAAAAATTAAAACACCTTTTATCAGAAATTGTGACCGTGTCGAAAATATTGACTCGTATAGCACCCTTAATGTTTTATCTACGATTCAGTTAGACTAGTTAAAAAATTCACTGAACTAGAGTATCAATTTCTAACACGGAACTAATTATAAAAACTATTAGCATCACAACTCACACACAACACCATCCAGTTCAATTTGCCCCCACGCTCAAGACTCCATTTGTTGATAATGATGCTGGGTTCCAGGCCATCGATCCTTCCAGCATTCAGAGAATCTACGGGTCTTTTGTGCTGGTGACTTTGGAGTTAGAGATTAGAACGAAATCTGCAAACGTGCTGTGGATCGTGGATCAGCTGGTGTTGTCCACGGTCCCTGCATATTCTGACCACATAGGTTCGTCAGTTTTGTGACGGTACTGGCCACCTCACTCTTTCCTTCTAGGTCTGAGAAGAGTGCATTCTGTGACTTAGCTCCTCTCCCTTGCAGAGAACCAATTCGGGGTTTTTCAAACCAAGGAGCAAATGCTTTGCAATGTTCCAGTCTGCAAGACTACTGTCAGAAAGACGGGTGAGGCAGAGACAGGGCAGGGATGATCCAGAAATGAGTGTAAGAGAGGCGTGTAAATGCTGGGGGTGGCTGTGCAGTCCCCCTGTGGAGTCATCATTTACATGGTGAAATTAGCATGCGTTCGAGATAAAGGAAATCAGGAAATTAGGGATTTGGGGTCAGGAATTAAAAAATTCAATGTAAAGAACACTTTACCATCATTTTTTTTCCGGGAGGGGGTACACTTTGGGGGATGAGGATTCATTGACTATGCTACAGAAAGACACATATTTTAATAGTCTCATGATTTAGGAATAGTCGAAGGAGAAAGCAGGAGCCAAGATAAATGTGGGCAAGATTAACGCAGGTCGAATTTAATAAGGTGTTCATGGCCCGAATGATGATGGAGAAGTGTCTGCAACCTTCCCTTGTAACTTGAGATGTGAATTCTATCACCAGGACAATGCATATTTCCAAAAGGGGGAAAAACCCCCGCATTGTCTGTTTATTTCATATCCACGCGTTCTTTAATATTTAAACTTCAACGTACAAAGCCACGTGTCTCATTTTGCAGGAGGAGGTATTATATTAATCCCTCTTTCCTCTTAAAAGTGCTTCGTGTGTCCCGTTAATCTAACTTACGCACTTAGAGCCTGATACCACTGATCTGTTCCAAACCTGAATCATTACCAGTTACTTCCGCATCAAACACCCCAGTTTTAAATCCTCGAATCTGAAAATTCGGAAGCACACCGGAAAGGTTTAACAACGACAAGTCATTCTTTCTTTCTTCTCTTTCCATAGACTGATGATCCAGCCTATGGAATATCTGCCCATAAAACGTGAGCTGACTGTACCTAAACCTCCGAAAAGCGAGACTGGAATTATGGTGGGTCCCGATCCGCAACACAGACCTACAAACAAAACCCCATACTGGGGTAACAATTTCAGCACAGAGTTCAGTCCCACACAAGACAACTTGCAAGTAAAGCACCTTGTAACAGCAACACAATCCCGCCTACGTGAAATAGACCTCGGTGATCACAAGAATGGACGAGAAAGACAGATAATCACAAAGCAATGGGGGTTTTGTGTGACTTTGTGGTTTTCCATTTAAAACCAAAAATAAAGAAGAAATTTCCAGTTACTCACTCATGGATTCCGTCAACCTGGCCATCGCTGTAGTTTCTTCTTTGTGCTTTTTCTGGAGATGAGAAGAAAAGACATTCATGTAGAAGACACCTCTGAAATGGGAACTGACACAAAGGATCAGATACAGCTCTTTCTTTCTTTTCTTCCTCCTACATTAGAATTTGGTCACCGGTGATGAACCGAATTTAAAAATCTCATGTTCTGGCTACTACATAATCAGTCACCGAAAAGAGACTTTTAGGGCATTAAAAAACCTTGCCATTGCTCTTGGAAGGGAGTGTCTGTCACACCGATTTTGGATATATATAATTGGTGACGCACGACCAGTTTTCAAAACCTCTCTGACACTGGATTTTTGACATCCATATGCCAATCTTTGCTTTCTATTTTCTCCTGGTGAAGCTTTTTTGGTATTTTTGGAGCTGGTATTTTTGCAGTCATTTGATTTCTTTTTTTTTTTTTTTTCTCTAAAAGCTAAGTAGATTTTACACATTTTTCCTTTGTCTTACTTTTTTGAATTCCTGGGGTCTTTTGAAAGTTATCCCTTTTGATGGGTTTATAACCATATCTATTTTGGGTTGAAACATTTTGTTTCAGCTGGGATATAGGTTATTACCCACTGAGTTTGTGAGCCAGAATGATACATACATAAATGGAATCTGTCCTAATTGAAAAATTACTTTGAGCTGTTAAGAATAATGGTCATCTCGACTGTAAAGTTCTCTTCAGTTTTTTCAGATTTCTTGAATTTCCTTGGGTTTTTAACATGTGCAGTAACTGAAACATTGGCCATTGTTTTATTTTTGTAGCCTGATTCTTTTCCTGAGTATGAAATGAATACATGCTCATTATTGAAGAGCTCCAAAAATACTGAAAAATTATAAATCAGAAAATACAGTTCTCCCCCAAATCACCCCCCCCCCCCGCCAGAGGAAAATCACTGTTTACACTTTGGTGAAAACCTTTTTATTCCCATTTCTGTACCTATGAAAATACGCAGATACGGAAATGTAATTCCTTTTTTATAGATATAAATATCTACACCATCCGTACAACATCGTCAGCTACTTTTTCCCTTAACACCACATCCCACATCCTTCTAGGTCAGTGTGGTAGACTACAGCACATTGTTAAAAGACTGTATAGCATTCATCGTGGATGAAGGCACCGTGATTTCTTCAAGCAGATTCCATTTAATTTGCTCACAAGTTTCCACTATTTTATAAAATGCTGTGATGAGCATCCCTGAACTCACACCTTGGTGCACCTGTCCTGTTAACTACTTAGGACAAATCTTAGGGTTAGAATTGTTCAGGAAGTAGGAGTACTAAGAATTTTGACACATATCAGTTGTCCCCCCAAACGCTGGATCTGGGAGTGGATAAAAGTATTCATTTCTGGGACACCGGGATGGCTGAGTCAGTGAAGCGTCTGACTTCAGCTCAGGTCGGGATCGCACGGTTCATGGGTTCGAGCCCTGCGTCGGGCCCTGGGCTGACCGCTCGGAGCCTGGAGCCTGCTTCGGATTCTGTGTCTCCCTCTCTCTCTGCCCCTCCCCCACTCACATTCTGTCTGTCTGTCTGTCTGTCTCTCTCTCTCAAAATTACGTGAACATTAAAAACAGATTTTTTTAAAGTCTTCATTTCCTTACATTCTTGCCAACTCGCCCATAGCATGAGAACATTTCCCCCCTCAATCTTGGCCAAACTGATAGGCGAAAAGCCAAGTTTCTTGTTATTTTCTTATTGTCCTTATTCCTTCCCTTCCCTTTTGTTTCTGAACAACCACAGCGTTCCTTCATGTGTAATCAGTACATCATGGACTCTCGGTTTCACGTGGTCGTGCTCCAGCCCCTCTGCCATCAACATGTCAGTTCCTAGAAGCCAACGTGGCATCTATCACTCCCCGTGGCCATGGTAGAGCGCTGAGCAAGTCACAGCTGCTTGGCTAGCGCTTGAGTCGTCGCGGCTCAGGTGCTGGCACGCGGCTCACAGAATGATTATTCACCCTGCTGGCGCCACTCTTCCCAAACTAGAAGAGTCCGCTTTCAGTGTCAACAAACCACTCTGTACATCGCAAGTACGCGTGATTTTCAGGAGGCCTGAACTCGCAGCCACGCGATCGGCGCGCTGCCTCTTCCTTAAACTGATCGTTGCCCTTGAGAACAGAAGGACCCGGGAACCGCGACCCACCCTCCTACCTGCGGGGGCATCTGACCCACGATACGCAGCCTGCCGCGTGGTTGCTGCCCGGATGCGGGAACGGCCTGACTATGGAGAGGCTAAGAGTGTCAACCGGGGTAGGTGAAGAGAAGCTCGTCACGGCTCACAGGGATGGGCACAGCGGCTGCTTCAAAGCGGGCCCACTCTAGCGGTTGCCGACGATTTGTGCATGTAAGCAACTCCAAGGTGAGAATTCCATGACGATCATCCGTGACCTGTAGGACAGGTCTTGTTCTGCCTCCGCCTGCTCTGGGTTGACGATCCACGACAACCCTGCACCTAGCTCTGCTGTCACCCCCCCTGGTGACACGGTGCCTCCTGGTATCGTGGTGTGTGGCCTGCTTTTCCTTCATTCTCTGGCTCCGTGCTCCTAGGACCTCACCCTGGATCACTGCTCACTTCAGCTTGGCCCTCCCGCGATGGCCCCAGTGGTGAAAGTCCCCAGAGCACCGGCACCCAGATGCCGCGCATTATATCCTTCTGAGGCCCTGTCAGTTTCGTCCATCTTCCTGTGGGTGGCACCACCTTATTCTTGGGACCCAAGGACCCTGCCACCTTTCGTACCTGGTCCTGCTGGTGGGTCGGCCTTGCAGCTATTTATTTGGAGGGAAGGAGGGAGACACAGAGAGAGAATGAGCAGAGGAGGGGCAGAGAGAGAGAGAGAGAGAGAGAGAGAGAATCCCCAGCAGGCTCCACACTCAGTGCAGAGCCCTACGCAGGGTTCGATCCCACGACCGTGAGCTCACGGCCTGAGCTGAGATCAAGAGTCAGAAGCTCAACAGACTGAGCCACCCAGGCACCCCACCCCCTTGCAGCTATTTTCATTCAGATGTGTTGGATGTCCCAGTCCTGGGGAAACCAAACACTGCCTGCATCAGCATTTTTCTCCTCCCTGTAGTCGAATGGAAACTTCTGACACCAAGGGGGGGAGGGGACCTTAGAAACCCTAAATTTAGCTCTCTCAGTTTGACTCATCCATATCATAACTTATGCTGGGAATCATGGCATCTGTTTCCGTGTTCAGTGGTTCAGTCGTTCTATGGGCTGTCTTCAAACTCCTGTCCCGCCCGCATTATCATCAGAGGGCGGAGGGTTGCACCTGCAACCCCGCTGAAGCACTGACATCCCACTCTCGGCCCCCAGCAAATCCTCCACCTCGTCTCAAGCTCGGAGTTTCCTCCAAACCAAACGTTCTGGTTACCAGCCTTATGACACTGGAGAGAGGTTTAGAATTACGGTGCAGGAAAGCTGGAAGAGATTCTTTAAGAGATCGTCAAGTCCAACCCTGCGGGGACACAGTCGAGGAAACCGAAGCCCCTGCCCAGAGCGGAGTGCCATCGTGAGGGTCTCTTCTCCTGGTCGACAGCCTCTACTCCCCCGGAAATAGGAAAGGCCACCGCCCGCAGGGATACCGAGACGAGAGCCCTCACCCGGCGACCTCGGTGTCACGTTGGGGTTTGCGGCGTTTGTCTTCTCTGTGTCCCACAACAATATCCCTGATTGTCTACAGACGGCTGGTGACCGGCTCTGACCTCTCCGTTGGGCTTCTGTTAGGCACTGGACGACTCCACCCAGATGCTCAATGGATGTTCCAAAGCAACCTGCCAAAGCTCCTCTGTCCCTCACACACTTCCGCCAGCCCTCCTACCCGGGCTTCTTTCTTCATTTTCTGCCTTCGGTTTATAGCATCACCACCCACGTTGCGCCTAAGCCAGAAGTCTGAGAACACACCTCCCTCTCCTTCTTCCACACCCCCAGTAGTTCACATGTCTTCAATCTAACCCCCCTTGGCTGCTACCTTTTAAAGGGACCATTAATGTTGCTTCCACCTGCCTCGGGTCGCACCTCAACACCGAAGGGCTTATCCTGCAGCAGCCCCGGGGGTCTATCTAAAATGCAGACTTGACCCAGGAACGCCCAGCTCGAAATCTCTCAGACTTGTCTGGCAAGTAAGCAGTCAGTCCTGGTCTTTCAGCCAGGGCCGCTTGGCGGGGATGGTTCTGTCCTCCACGCTCACTCTCTTGTTGTAGCTACTTTCCTTCCCTGGCCATCGCTGTTCCTTCTGCCTGGACACCCAGTTTCCATTTCCTCTTTGCGCCCCCAAATTTACCCCCAAGAACTCCACTGGATACAAGTAGATCTGTGCATTCCCCCCCCTATTCTACTGACCACGTTTCCTGACTTTTACTTCTACGCCTGTTCATGCTCCAATGCATCCTTGTATCACACCGCATCATTTGTGATGGGGGTAAGAGATTCCAGAACCTTTGGGAAAGTCAAGTCCCGCCTCTCCGTAGCCTCATCATCCCACCAGTGCCGCTGTCACGGCCAGGACGCACGCGTGGTCGACCAGAAGTCTCTGTTACTGAAAAGCCCTGTGGTCCTGAGCAAGTCATTTTATTTTTCTTGGCCAGCATCCTGGGTTTTCTCTTTACAGGCTGGTCGGCTGTTCGCTAAGGTGCCCCCAGGACGAGGGAGCCATGTGAAGAGGATGTCTATAAGTGCTTAGCTTGGGAGAGGGTGTGAGTATTGGTAATATTTTAAGATTTAAAAAATAGATGTGTTTGCTTTAAGAATTTTCCTTACGAAATATCTTTCTTCCGGGAAGCAAGAGTTTTGATACTGGGGATAAAGAACAGGTTTACCCCTTGTAAAATGAAAAGAAAACCAGAAATGCAGGCATCTATGTTTTGGCCTGAAATTTTATTGTTCTTATTTACTGTATCTGTTGTGTTCGCATGTTCTTATCACTTTGAAAGAGAGAGAGAGAGAGAGAGAGAGCGCGTGAGTGAGAAGTACAGAAGGTGGAGAGTCCAGGAACGAACCTAGGTCTAGAAAGCTGTTGGCCTTGGCTTTGCCATTTCTTAGCCAGTTCCCATGAACTTCTGGGAGCTTCAGTTTGCTCATCTGTAAAGTGGGATAGATAGTGTCTCTCTGTGTTTCCTCGCTCACAAGCCCGTTGTGAGAAAAATGAGAAAATGTGTGTTAATACACTCATGGATTATATCCCTGTGTGTGAGCACATGTATGTAATCATTATTCCCTTTGGCTATCATGTGAGGGCTGAGGGTTATGGTCTGTTCTTGCTATTTGAGGGCGAATAGTGTCAGTGGCTTGTGGCCACGCACCTCACATCCCCATTTCCAGAACCTTCCACCAGAATACAAGGTTCCTCTTGGAAAAGCTGAATTCTTTTGCTTTGGGAGCCACTCTACTTACGATTGTGTTGTCATGCATTTAATGGAATAACAGAAACACTTAAAGTTTCGAGGAATCATGATGACGTGTTGAAGCAAAACATGCCCACAGATACTTGAAAAAAATTCTGTCTGTTGTGTTGAAATCACGTCAAACCCCTCAGGTAGAATATAGGCCCTCAGGGATAGTGGGGATTTAGTTTTCTTATTGTTTGTGTTCTTTCTGCTATACCTGGGGATGTAAATAAAAGCTCAACAGTTTTATTGGTGTGTGTGTGTGTGTGTGTGTGTGTGTGTATGTATGTGTGAGAGAGAGATTTATGCCCACACTCCTGTTTCAGCTGAGGACTGCGTAGCTTTCTGCTGGGACCATGCCAGAGATATACTTCTCTCTGTCTGACATGACAGAGAGGTTTTTAATGAGGGCAATTATAACTGAGTCTAACTGTAGCTCAAAGCTAAGCCTAAGAAACTGTGTGTGTGTGTGTGTGTGTGTGTGTGTGTGTGTGTGTATGCGTGTGTGCATGGGGGCGTGGAGGGAGGCAGAGAGAGTCATATGGGCAAAGCTTTTGGAGAAGGTGGAAGGGGGCTCTTTTGCCCATGCCAGGGGCTCCCTGGCACCCCGGGCAAAGACCTGGCGGGGCTGAGCGACGCCCGTGTCTTCAGTGGTGTTAACTGCCTCGCTTTCTGCTCCCCAGAAACCGAGCCGTTATGGATGAGGGGGAAAACTCATCATAGTTGATATATTTCAAACCAGTCATATTTACATCTTGGGTATTTTTATCTCTCTAAAATATGTCCTTCTATTCGTCACCAAACTGTGATTTTTTTTTTCAAGTTACAACTGTTTGAAGGAACATTTATATCAAGGGGGAAATCATAATGCTATTTTATGAACTTGTGTCCTCAACTGGACCTCCCCTCCAGGTGAAAGCTGAGGCCCTCCAATCTCCCATCTTGTTCTCAGGGTTCTCTACAAATGCGCCGGCTGTGGTCTCCAGCCTCAACGTCCCTCCCCCCTCTTTCCCGACGGGATGCCACTGCAGGTCAAGGGGGGGGGGGCTGACCTAAAAGGACATCCTCAAATAGCCAATCAAATAAGTGCCCTTATAAATGGTACCGTATATATTGTCTTGAGTAGCCACTAAAATATAAAGGGGGGGGCGCCTGGGTGGTGCAGTCGGTTAAGCGTCCGACTTCAGCCAGGTCACGATCTCGCGGTCCGTGAGTTCGAGCCCCGCGTCGGGCTCTGGGCTGATGGCTCAGAGCCTGGAGCCTGTTTCCGATTCTGTGTCTCCCTCTCTCTCTGCCCCTCCCCCGTTCATGCTCTGTCTCTCTCTGTCCCAAAAATAAATAAACGTTGAAAAAAAAATAAAATATAAAGGCGGAGGATGTAAGAACCACACATCAGCTCTTTGTCAGCAGCATGCAAGCACGGTTTGGGACAATAAAAATCGTAACCCCTAACATTTCTTTCCCACTTAGTATCTAGCCTGGCGGCGTGGAGAGCGCATCACTGGACCATCCCACTGGATTCTCACAATGGCCGCACGAAATGGGCACTGGCGTCCACACTTTGCTGATGGGGAAGTTGAGGCACGGCGAGGTTGAGCAAATTTCCCCGGGCCACACAGCTGGCAGAGCAGCAGAGACAGGTGTCAGGCCCAAGAAGTCTCCCTTCTGCACCTGCCTTTTTCACCTTGGGGTCGCCTGCGTCCCTAAGAACTAGTGACCGGGAACCATGTCCCCAGGAACTAGTCTCCCAGAGCTAGCTTTGCCAGAAGCAAAGCTGCCAGAGCTGGGGCCCGTGGTAAGGATCCAGGTCCAACATCCTCCCTAGACTCACCCGTTGCTTAAACATGGATCGCTTTCCACAAGGTGGGCACCAGATAGAACAGGAGGGAGACGCACGTAAGGAAGGCTCTGTATGTGCCTTCAGGGAGCCTCCAGCTTAGTTCAGGAGAAAAGACGTGCATATACACCAGCCGTAGTACATGGTATTGAGGGGAAGAGAGTTCCAAGGACATCAAAGGGAAGAGGGCGCAGGGAGGGAAAGGGGGGGAGGAGGGAGAGAGAACAGAGAGGGGAGAGAAGGAAAGGGAGAAAAGAGAGAGACAGACAGACAGACAGAATGAAGTTCTAACCCACGGGACCAGAACGGGCTCACAGAGGAAGGGCTGCAATGTGCCAAGAAGAAAGGAAGAATCATGAGGGAAGGGGAACAGCGAGGCAGAGGATCTTAGGTGGAGACACGGCACAAGGAAACGTGGGGGAACCCGGTGCCTGTGTAGCAGGTGCCTCGTGTGGCAAAACACGAGAAGACGATACGGGGCTGACGTTGAAAATCAGGGTGCACGCCGTGGAGGGCTATGGTGCCGGGTGCCGTGATGCCAGGCTGAGTCGCTCAGGGGGGAGATTTCGGCTGGGGCTGGGGCGGTGCTTGAAGCTGCGAGGGGAGGACGGGGGCCAAGGTCTGAACCTCCAAGAGCACCTTGGGGAAACAGCGCATGCTCTTTCCTGGAAACCAAGGTGCAGAGGGGTTTGAAGAATTAAGAACTTGCCCATCAGAAGGTGATATAATTTTACCCAGATAGTATTCCTCCTTGATTCATTCAGTCAAGGCTCCTACAGTGATCTCCAGTTTTCATGGTTTGGGGTGAAAAACCCGGAGGGGACTGTTTGAAGGAGGGCCATGCAGGATGTCCTTGGGGATACAGCCTCCTTTGCACAAGGTGGGGAGGGCCACTGCCCCACCCAGACACCCTTTCTAAGGTCCCTTCTGTACAGGTCACCCTGCTGGGTTCCTGATGAGGACATCACCGTGGCCACGTTGACCAGACCGGCGATGGCCCTAATGCACTGAGGTAGGAGAATGTCATAAAAAAATGAAATCAAACTCAAGGTTGTGCTTGTACTAAATCCCCTTCATTCACCTGGGCTTCGGGATGAAGGCTCAGGTTGGAAGAAGGGGTTTGGAGGACGTCCTTTGGTGCCTCCTGGGAAGCATGGACTTCAGGGACTTCTGAAGGTTGAAGGGTCAACAGTTGGGAAACTGGTGGACCCTCCAGGTGCGGAACACCCCCAACCCCACCTCTGCCTGCGTCCTCCCCTGCTTGAAATTCTGGGGGCCAACCTCTAGACTCCCAGCACCAACATCTCAGCAACGTTTCCTGAATGCCCAGTGTGGTTGGTTTCTTTGAATAGGATGAGTGACTCATTCCTCCTTTCCTAGAGCTCCTGGAAATATCATAAAATGTAGGGCAAGCATTATCCCCAAAGTCATACCAAGAAGTTCCTTTTAAAGAAGATACCGAGCCAGGCTGCAGAAGGGCACAGAGGATTTCTAGGCAGCGGAAGTCGGCAGAGCCTGTAGCCGGCAGCCATCGGGGGACTTTTTCCCAGGCAAGCACTCCTGCTTCTAGGAGGCGTCTCTGCCAGGGTCAGCCCCAGCCTCCCCAGGACTCAACTGCCAAGGGCTGCGTCTCGGAAGGAGCAGGGACTCTTCTGTCCGTCTCTCATCACCCAATCCGTTGCTTCTCTCCTGGGTCAGCAGCTCTCAGAAGGTTCGTTTTGCCTCCAGCGCCATCTTGCAGGAAACCTACCCCTCACAGCGGCCACTGCCGCTCCTACCTGCCTTCATCCGAGACACAAGCTTTGCTAACCCCTCTCTGTTGACCAGGAAGGGTGAGCAGATGCCGTATTCTTTCCTTCCTTTTCCCTTTACTCTCCCGGTCGGTCCACAATCCAAGTTCTGGGCCCGTGGAGTCGCAATGGCCGGTCTGCCCTCCCAGCTCTGTTCCATTCCGTGGTAGGTCAGCACCTTCGCTTCAAAACCTGGCCTCTACGTACTTCTCCAGGAGCGTTTCCCACCCCTCCTCGCTTCTAAACTATCCTCCAGCCAAAGGAGCCCCTTTAGGGACCTGAACACATCGCATGGGCTCACCCCTCCTCCTGCTTTCTCTGCCTGCACAATTACCCCCTATTCGTCATTGAGGACTTTGGCGCAGGTGTGTTTGACATTGTCTTGACATTGTCCCCGACTGTCCCTTTCTTAGTGTCCGCTCTCGGCACCCCAGCACCTGCGCGTGCTTCTGTCACAGGACTTCTCATTTCTGGACCCGCGGCTGTCAAAACAGGGCACCTCAGAGGCAATACTCACGACAACTTCAGGAACAGCTGGAAAGCAAAAAAAGGATGAATCCCTTTGTTTCCAAAGAAGAAAAAATAAAATCCCGAAGGAAAACTAAAATACGAGTAGGATGAATAGGGTTTGTTTCCTTGTGTTGTCAGGAGTTTCTGGACATGGATTGCTCACTGATGATTTGTACAGAACATTCCAAAAGGGTTTCTGCTCCGGGATGTGGTGTGATGAAAGGACCTATGAAGAGCCGTTCCAAAATTGTTTCGGAGACGTGGTCCATTCAAGGAAAAAAAATCCCTTCTGATCCCTTTTATTTGTGATCGTATGGAATTGTTTCTCTTATTTGATCAGAGATGGGCGGAGAGGGTAGTGGTGGCGTTCACAAAGTAGGACAGGACAGTGACATACTAATAATTGGTTAGTTACTTTGACATATATGGGATGTTTAGAAACGAATCACCTGACCCGGCAGATTGACTTTGTTTTAAGGAGTCATTCAAGTGGTGGGACTGACATGGTCACTAGAAGGCCTTATGTTTGTCTAACGATGCAACGCTGTATTAAGGAGCCCTGTGCAAAGGTACTGTGGCAGGATCTTGGTTACACAAAGAAAGCAATTGCTCGGTGCCCAAGATTTTCTTGCCTCTTAATGTCTTCCTATAGTTTCCAATGGTAGGAATGAGCCAGCTTCCTCCCCCAGGGCTGTGCTGTTCCATACCACCTGAGACCATTCGTTACGTTTCCCCTCAAGAACTGGCTGGGTTGTAATGCAAAGGAAGGGAGTCAATGAATCATTCATTCATTCATTCATTCATGGCTCAGGCTTGTGAGGCAATGATATTGCAGAGCTTTTGAGAGGGTTATGATCATGTTTTTTGACAGGAGATTCACCCAATCATTTAAGATGAAGCCGCCCGATATTGGATGACCCACGTGGGGATCCCCCAATCAGATGGGTAACCAGTGGGGTACAATGGCAGCTCCTGCCCAGGCCGGACCAATCTTGGGCACTGTCAGCATCCAGGGAAGTGACACTGTGACACAGCAGAGCCTCCAGGGCCGCTGAGAACCCCCATTACTGGAATCACCCAGGAAGTCAGCTTGTTGCGTACGCGTGTGAGAAAGAGTACAGGGGACAAGGGATTTGATTCTTCAATCTCTCATCTGTGTCGATAGTTATAAAAGACACTAAGTTGGAGGAGTATTTTTAAAATGTTACTTTGCAAAATTCAATTTCATAACCAAATGTGACATTTACTGGGCTAGAGAATGAGGAACATTTATTGATAGACATCATATCATTTTCTGGTGCTCCTTTTCACATATTTTCAGCTTGAACTTCTGTTTGGGCAGAGGAGGGAAGAGAGCGAAAGCGACTCCTTTATTTGGTACTTTGCAGCTGATTCTCAGCAGTAGAGATCTCAGAGAAGAAAGGAAAATAAGAAAACACCACTCCAATCTTCTTCTTCTTCTTCTTCTTCTTCTTCTTCTTCTTTGTCGTTCTTTGTTTTTTTTTTCCTTCTTTTTATTTAAAATTTCCCTGACTTCTGCTTCTGGGAACATGGGAGTGGATGTAGTTTTTCCCCTATTCCCCCCACTAAGTACGGCTAAAACTCCAGAAAATAATTACCAACCCCACCCCTGCCCCCCAAGAGTAGAGGATGAATGGGAAGGCTAGACGTTCACCCTTACTAGGCTGTGCCAGGTGCCCCAAACCTCCTGCCAGGGTGGTTTCAGAGAAGACAGAGAAAGCAGCCCAGATTTTCATCCTTACTGAGGGGTAATGGGTCCCCCAGAGACTACATGGGATGCCTGGACTTAACCTTCAAATTCAGCAGTAATGAGGCAGCTTCCCATTCCCACTGGGGTAGCATTAAAAGGATCCCAGTGTAGAGTCAGCACTTCCTTTCACCGCTGAACAGTAACAACGCAACTCCTCCAAAGTGTGGCAGAGACCATAGGGGAAGCATAATGAGCTGCCTTTCTTATTCCAGCCAGGGTGGTATCACTGGGAGTCCAGTGGGGAGCCTGAATGCTCGTCCCCACCCACGAGCAACAAGGATCCTCCCCCACCCTGTCAATGGAGACTGACATCCCAATAAGCAATCCCTTAACCCGCCCAAATGGTGTCAGAGGGGCCCTGCCATAAAGAAGCTGTAAATAAGATCTAGAATCTTATAACGTGGCACCCAAAATGTCTAGGTTGCAATAAAAAGAAATCACTTGTCACAACAGGAGTCAGAAAGTGATCACACCGAATGAGAAAAGAGAAACACTGACACTGATGTGACACAGATTTTAGAATTATCTGGGAAGGATTTTAAATCAGCCGTCATTCAAAAGTCTCAGCAAAGAAACAGCCATGCATCAGCAAAAAATTTTTAGAAGGTATAGAGAAGAACCAAATGGAAATTTTGTAACTAATAATGATAATGACTGAAATGAAAGACTCAGCGAGTAGGCTTAGCAGCAGAGTGGAGAAGACAGAGAAAAGAAACAGCGAACTTGAAGACAGATTAATAGAGATTATCCAATCTGAACAGTAGAGGAAAATAGGATGAAAAAAAAATGAACAGAATCTTAAGAACATGTGGGGCTCCCACAAAGTATATAATATTCATGTGGGGCTACAACAAAATATATAATATTCATGTCATAGAGTACCAGGTAGAGAGGAGAATGAGGATGGGGCTGAAAAAAGTATTCAAGGGGATAACGGCTGAAATAGTCCCAGATTTTACCAGATAGAAAATAACCTACAGATTCAAAAAGCTGAGTGAATCCCATGCAGGATAAACCCAAAGACACATCATAATCAAACTTCTGAGAACTAGAGAAAGTCTTGAGAGCATCCAGGGTAATGACATGTTGCCCCTAGGGAAAAAAGAATTAAAAAAAAACAGTGGGTTTTTCATCAGAGACCGGGGAGGCCAGAAGGTAATAACAATTGTTTTTTCAGTTACTGAAAGAAAAGAACTGTCAACCTAGAATTCCATATAAGCTAAAGTATCTTTCATGAATTGAGGTGAAATCAAGGTTTCAGATGAAGGAAAAGACAGAACTCATCAACAGCAGAACCACCCTAAAAGAATAGTGAAAGGAACTTATCTCAACAGAGAGGAAATAATAAAATAAGAATTTGGGGAACATCATAAAGGGAGAAATGATATGGGAAGAACAAATATATAGGTAACTATAGTAGATTTTCCTTTTTCTTTTGAGTTTTCCAAATTATATTGATGGTTGAAAGCAAAATTATAGTATCGTGCAATGTGATTCTCAATGTAGATAGAGGAACTATTTAAGACAATTATATCATAAATTGGGGAGGGTAAATGGTCACAAAGGACTCTAAGGTTTCTACACTACCCTGGAACTGGGAAAATGTTGGCACTAGTAGATAAGTTATTTAAGTAATGCTTACAACAACACTGAAAAAGCTAAACAAAGATGCACTGAAAAACATTATAGATAGATAATATATAGATAGATAAACAAAATAGATAAACAAAATAGAATTCTAAAAAGTGTTCAAGTAAGTCGCAGAAATTCAGGTAAAAGTAAACAGAGAATCAAAAAACAGAAAAAAAAACCCAGAAAACAAAGAATAAAACTGCAGGCTTAAGCCTTAAGATATTAATAGTTACACTAAATATAAATGGTCTAAATGCACTAATGCAAAGACGGAGTTTATAAAAAGCAAACTCCACAATCATGTGCTGTCTAAAAGAAACTCACCTCAAAGATAATGGCATTGTCACCAGCAGGCCCATACTAAAAGAATGGTTAAAGGAAGCGATCTAAACAAAGAGGAAATGAAAAAGAAAGAATTTTTGAATACCATAAGGGAGAAAGACATGAAAAGAGAAAATATGTAGGAAAATACAATAGACTTTTTATTTCCTATTATAGTATGGGTAGGTTGAAGCTAAAAGGATGGAGAAAGATATACCACACAAATATTGATCAAAAGAAAGCAGGAGTAGCTCTACTATATGCAGTGGACTTCAGAATAAAGAAAATACCAGGGACAGAGAGAATAAAATACACAGCAATTACACAGCAATCCTAAATGTATCCTCGCCAAACAACAGAGATGCAAAATATGTGGAGTAAAAACTGATAGAACTGAAAGGAAAAATAAACAAACCCACAAACCCCGTACAATTGAAAACTTCAACACTCCTCTCTCAACAATTGCTGGAACAACGGATGAGAAAATCAGCAAGGATACAGAGGAACTCTACAACACCATCCACCAGGAGGGTTGGTCAACATTCATAGAAAACTTCACCCAATGACAGCAGAATACACACTCTTTTTGGGTGCCCACAGAAAATACATCAAGATATACTACATCCAGGGCCACACAACAAACCTCAACAAACTTAAAAGAATTGTAATCACACAGATTATGTTGTCTGACCACAATGGAGTCAAACTCCAACACATAAAAAAAATTATTTTTCTGTTTCTTTTTTTTTTCTATCCTTTTAATCTTTCCTTCTTTTCCCACTTTGTGCCACCCCCTTCCTACTCAGCCACTCTGGTCTGCCCTCATTCTAAGTTAAGTGTTGCAGTGAGGATGCAGTTAATGGGAATGTTTTGGAGGGGAATGTGGTTTCCATATCTCAGGGCTTTAAAGGAAAGAGAGACTAGGACTTTTCCTTCTCATAAGCCTTTCTCTTCGAACCCTCTCTCTCCCTCCTCTTAGAGGATTGCCACGATCCTCACCTTGTTCTGTTCGGACTGTCCCTGGGACCTTCCTATATAAAGACAGAGGCGAGAGGAGGATGGTTGAGATTCTGCGTCTGTGTCGCTGAAAATGGTTTTGCATCATTTGTGCAGTTTAAGCATTTTGTGACCAAAAAAAAAAAAAATTAAATAGAGCAGAAAAAATAGCTTTCCTTATGCCTTATGAGACCTAAAAATTCAACCATAAACTTCCAATTCAAAAGGCAGAAATTGAGAGTGACTGCATCTGCTGGGGACCCTCTCCCTGCGGACCAGTCGTTGCATAACCATGTGCTGCGTTCATCTGGCTCTCTCATGCTGCTGAGCCACGAAACCTGGTTCTGCTCAAACACAGTGAATCTTTCTCAAGACCACGTATTCCCAGTAATGAGCTTCTCACCGACCATTCAGTGGTTCCTAATTGTTTGACATTTATCCAAAGGAAAGGAAAGACGACTCCTACCATCATTAGTTACAAGTTAGGCTATTGGCCAAGCATGGCCAGGAGCCTTGGTCTCTGACAGGCAGCAGCTGTTCAGGCTCCCCGTCCCAGAGGACAGCAGAAGGCAAGGGGGAGGGAGTGGAGGTAGGATTCAGGGAACTCAAGGCAAAAATTCTTTCCTAAGGCTGGATCCTCCCTGGGACTGGGCGCTGGGGCAGATGGTGTTTGCTTTTTCCATCAGTCAGGGAGCCATGGCCAGAAGCTTGGGCGGTGGGGGTGTCCAAACATCATTTTTCTGAAGTTCTTCAGGCTCCTTGCATTTTAAAATCACATAATTCTGCTTTCTAAATATCAGAGAGGCAATTCTATGCAACGTGGCATTCACTGGGCCGTATTCCCTAGTGTGGGGGTAGGGACAAAATTACTCTGCTGAAGGCAGCAACCAGCTTAAACATTTTCATTTCCTTCTTCTGGCCTGGACTCTTTCCCCTGGAGATGCTACCATTTTTCTCGCCCTCTCCCTACTCCCTGCTTTTGCTTTTGAACTCAGGGTGATTTTGTGATCTGGCCCTTATGGAGGGAGCCAGATTCTCTGTTCCTGAATCTCTTTCTCTACCTAGATGGGCAAGTCGGCACCAGGTAGACTTCAGACCAGTGTACAAAGTGTCCTTGTTCTCAGGAGATACACACTCAATTATTCGGGGGGTGAAGTATCCTGACATCTACACCTAATTCTCAAATGGTTCAAAAGAGAGAGGCTGTACAAATAAGGCAAATGTGACACATGCTACCAGTTGAGGAATCTAGGTGAAGGGTATAAGCATGGACACTGCATTCGTCTTGTAACTCTTCTGTTGATTTGAAATTGTTCAAAATTAGAAAACCGTGCAAAACCAGCACAGTGAGGATAAGCTGCCTCTCTTCAACCTCACGCAGGAACAGCGGTCTTTGCACTGGGGGAGGGGTCTGGCTAGGATGCCGACACGGATAAATCCAATGGTGACTTGATTTCTTTCCATTCCGAGATGCTCCTGCATGGCTCATCAGTCAATACTCTGGATGGAAGTAGTGTTCGGTGGCACCCTAAATGCTTCCCTACATGCACGTTAGATATTTATTGCCTGTGGGCTCTTTTTAAGCCTAGAGATGCCTATGCTCCATTGAAGATGTACTAAATTGAAATCTCTGAGTGTAGAAGCAAAGAATAGGTATTTATTTAAATAATTCTCTGTGGAGATACCTAATTCTAAGATGGTGAGACGAGGGCTTCTCCACCTCCTTTAGAAAATAGTAAAGAGGGGCTTCTGGGCAGCTCAGTTGGTTAAGCATCTGACTCTTGATTTCAGCTCAGGTCATGATCCCAAGGTCATGGGATTGAGTCCCCTGTCCGGGGCCTCCCTCTCCCTCTGCCCCAACCCTGCTTGTGCTCTCTCTCTCTCTAAAACAAAAATAGTAAAGAGACCAAGAAGCATAAAAGGAATCGAGGAATCATCTTTTTTTAAACTAGGAAATGTCTATGATATCAAAGCAGAGGGATATGCACCATATACAGCAGAAATTGGGCCAGGACGAAGGCAGTCAGTGAAGAAGGAGGTTGATGTTGAATATCCGTGGCAGAGCTGACACAGGTTGGCCTTCTCCATCCTGGGGGCACATCCAGGGTGTGAGTGACATTCAGAACAACAAGATAAAGGCGTAAGATCCGCTCTGAAAGCCGTCGTGGATAGTGTGTGACACCACAGAGGGGCTAGAGGAAGCGGAAGGAAATTAGAAAATGCTTGGATCTGCAAGAAGCCATTTCCCTGTATGGCTGAGTAAAGGAGACGCTGTGATGCTTAGCATTTCTGGGGCTGTCAATCTTTGTTAGTTCTAGTGATGTAAGGACTAAACTCTGACAAAACCCACTGTTAGAGCTTCACATGGAGCCAGAGAGACTCCCTGCTGACTCGCAGTGCTGTTTTGGCTGCTATCAAGACCATCCTTTCAGAGACAGCTGATCCAGGAAGGAAGGACTCCTCTCATTCATTAAGAATGAGCAGGGATGTATCCAAAATATTGCAAAAAAACAAAAAAAAACCCAAAGCAGAAAACCAAAACCAAAACCAAAACCCAAAGCCTAGAAGCTGTCAAGGAAATACACAAAGAAACATTTTGTGATACAGTGGATGAAAACACAGCAAAATGATTCTCCATGAACTCCGAGAACTAGTGAAAAAAATAACTTCAATATTTCAAGAGCTAAAAGCAGATACTCAGGAGCTGGAGGAGGAAATGATAAAACAACTGAATGAACATAAACCTCATCTAGAAGAAGAAATAAAATGAATATGATAAGAGAAGCAGCATTGGATTTGGCCAAAAGAGAAATGATATCAATGCAAATGCAATCAAAGACATGGGAAACTTGAGAAAGTTTCTCAAGACCAAACTTGAGAAAATAGAGCAAAAGGAAAAGAAAGTGAACAAAAAGTAAAAAAAAAAAAAAAAGACTGAATAGAACATAATGGACATGGATTACAGACCAAATTGACTCAACATATAGTATGTATCCTTGGAGAAGAAAAAAAATAAATAAATCAGTAGACAAAATATCTAACGGATCATTTAAGAAAATTTTTCTGATAAAGCTAAATTCTTAACATTGACAGGTGATACTATATCCTGGAGGAGGAAGGATTCATGGACATTGTTATATATCCTGATATAATTACTGGGCTTTAAAGAAAAAAAGTAATCTGATAGGCATAAAAGCACAAAGCACACACTGAAAAGGGGGTAAAACCAGATTGTCTTGAGACTTCTGCCTGGACACATTCAATGGTAGAAGACATGGAACCCCATCTAAAGTCCTTAGGGAAAGCTGGTGGGACAAAACTATTTTATACCCAGCCAAATGAACATTCCAACAGAAAGATGCCTGAGAGATATCTCTTAAAGATGCAAGCACTCAAGGAATCTAGTTCTTTCTGAGCCTTTTTGAAGACACCATGAAAACACACCTCAGCCATCTAAGAGAATAAAGGAGAAATCGTGACAAAGGATGCGGTAAATGATGAATCTATTTACATACAGATCTAAGAATAAAACAGTCATGGGAATGATGACTATAGAAAAGAAGAGAGAAGGGAAAACCAAGGCAATGTTAAAATAACATAACTAACAAAATCCAGGTGGTCAAGAGAAAGACATGATGGTAGTAAAAGAGACTTAAGTTCCTTACCTTACAGAGCCAGGAAGATCAGATATGTTTAAAACTAAAAAGGTCATTAGGAAACTAGAAGAACGTTATTGAAGGGAATTATTCCTAGATGAACCAGGAATGACAACATAATCAGCCAAAATCAGGTAATGAAAGAGAAGGAGGAAAGGTAGATGAAAATCAAAGAACCTGAATTAAATAAAATTCGTGATGGGGAGGCAATAGATTCTGTCAATAGTATATATTATAGAAGAACAAAATGAGACTGCTGGTCTGCCAAATTTGCAAATTTCAAAAAACTCCCCCCCCCACACAACAAAGCAAAGCAAACACAGAACATAACATGAAAGACCAAAAAAAAAAAAATACAAATACTTGTAAGATTTTAAGGTTTAATGTAAGTAACAATTCTAAATATACATGTAGCTCTAGGTAATTATTATGGAAAAATCTCCAAGATATGTGGCTAAGCGAAAAAGGTATTTGTAAAAGAGAGTGTATGGACAGTCTTTTACTTGTGTTTAAGACCGTGTGTGTGTGTGTGTGTGTGTGTGTGTGTGTGTATATATATATATATACACACATATATATATACACATACACACACATATATATGTATATACATGTATACATATATATATGAGTGTGTGTATACTCACATATATGTATACACTCTACGTTTTAGGTATATGTATATATACATATATATGTATATATTCTACATTTTTATAGGATATAAAACAATGAACATATAAACACACACACACATGCATGTGGACATATGAATAGATTCTCTCTGGATGGATACACAAGAAACTCCTAATAGGAGTTGCCTCGGGGCCAGAAGGCTGGGAACTGGTGTCTAGGGAGGGTTTTCACTATCTGTGATTTTGTACTTTTTATTTTAACTATGGATTTTTATTGCTTTTTTCAAAATATATATAATACTTCAAAAGCTCCACAGGCCACCTGCATCAGGGGCTGAGAAGCCCTGGTTTTTCATTTTAGGGCTTCTGACAACATGATGGCTGTTTCATTGTATCTCAGTGGTAGGGATGAAGATGATGATTGCCATCTCTGTTTCATGGGGGGTTGTGGCAGACCAGCAAATGGTCTTATTGATTTACTTGTGTCTGACATTTCCTGGTTTCAGTAGATTATAGTCAACTTAAAAAAGGTAAAAAGCAGAATCTCAATCATGAGGTTATAATGTGCTAGGGCTTTGGATTCTCTGTTACAGTTTATATTTGTCTCTTAATGTTAGAGAAGCTTCCTTTAAACTCCCTTGAACTAATCGAACGGCCCGTTAGCTCATCTCCTAGTCTCTGGTCTCTGTCTTTCAATTCCCACTCTTCCTCATTTTTCATCTCACTGGTCCCTTCCGCCATGGCTCCCTGTAGACACTCCATCAAACACTGCTGTCTGAATACCCACGGCAACATGGCGCCAGTCTACCCACCATGCCGTCCAGGCGGACTGTTCACCACATGCATCAAGTTCATTTCCATCTTCGTTTCTGTTGCCTCGTCGGTTGGGAACAATCCCAAAGCCAGCTGCCATTCAGCCCCACGTTGATTCCTTTCTTTCCTGAATCCTATTACACTCACAGTCAATATCTCACAAGTTGGCCTGTAACTGTTTTCCCATGATCATTTCTCTCCAACGTGAGTTTAACCCCTTCGGGGGAAGACCACGGGGCTCTATGTTTTAAGTAACTCCCAGAACTGACCATTTCCCGCCGTCTTCACAGCTACAACCTTAGTTGGAGGAACCATCACTTTTTGCCTGGTCTGTTCCTAACTGGTCTCCTTGCCATCCCTCTTGTACCTCCTACAGTTCATTCTTTACATGGCAGCTGGAGTGACTGTTGGCTTTGAGCATAAAATCAGAGGGCCTTGCTCTCTGGCTGAAAAGCCACCGATGGCTTCCCAGCACACTTGTGACAAGATTTAAGCTTTAGGTGATTTGTAAGCCCCAGCAGGGTCTCCAGGCACACTCCCCATGACTAACTCCCTCATTCTCTGGTTTCCTTGCTGTCCTTCCAGCACATCATGCTTGTTCCCTCCTGGGCCATTGCACTTGTCGGGCAGGCTCTTCCTCTGGGTCTTTGCATGGCTCTCTCTGTCCCCACCTCCAGGTCTTCCCTGACGCCTGACCTAGTGTAGAGCTCTTCTCTACCCCCATCACTTTCTAGCCCTCTCTCTGCTTTATTTATCTTGCGACTTTCATCTTCACTCTAGATGGGAGTGGAAAACGTCTCGAGGGGTCAGACTGCTCGGGTTTAAATCTCAGCTCCACCGCTTAGGGCTGTGTGACACCGTGTGGGTCTCTCACTTCCCTCTGCTTCTCTTTCCTCATCTGTAAAATGGAGGTGATGTGACACTCAGCCTACGGGAACATCACGAGGAATGAGGAGCACTCAGAAGGGTGATGGGCAGAAGATGAGGGTGACACAGGTTTTGTTATTATTATAATGTTGGTATTTATTTACTCATGGCTTCCCGACTCCACACCTTAGACTGTCCCTCTGGTGTTTTAGTTTGCTAGGGCTGTGGTGACAAAGCGCCACAGACTAGGGTGGGCGGTGGGGGTGGTGGAACTTAAACAACAGTAATTTATTTCCTCAGAGTTCCGAGGCTAGAAGTGTCGGGACCTAGGTGTCCACAGGGCTGGTTTCCTCTGAGGCCTCCCTCTTTGGCTTGCAGACGGCCGTTCTCCCCGTGTCCTCATCTGGCTGGCTGGCTGTGCCCGTCTGTGTCCTAATTTCCTCTTCTTCTAAGGACATCAGTCATATCGGAGTAGCACTCACCCTAATGACTTCATTTTAACTGAATTGCCTCTGTAAAATCCACAGGGTCACATCTTGAGGTACTGGGAGTTCAGACTTCAGCATATAAATTTGGGGGGAGAAGACAAAATTCAACCCTTAACGTCTGCAGGACAAGATTATGAGGTAGTTGATGAGGGAGCCCAAGGCAGGCTGAGGGCAAAGCACAAGTGAACAGGCAGCAGCAACCCAGGTGGGATATTTGTGACATTCCTCAGGCACCGGGCTGCCTAAGAACAAAACAAATGGTTAACTGATAGAGATCACAGACAGGAGTCTCCATCAGTTTGCAACTGTTTTAATGATTTACTAGAAAAAAAAAAAAGGCCATCTCCAGAAACCTATAGACTCAATTTCCTGGAGCCCTAACATCACCCTCCCTTCCATAGAGATGTGGGGAACAAAGGCAAGAACAAAATGTAGATAAAATTAACTTTCTTTATAACCTGTGGCCCATTGACCAATACTTCCCCTTGACTTTAAGTATATAATCAGTCACTCCTCACAACCCCAGTGCAGCCTTTTCTGCACACAGGTCCTGTCCCCCCCTGCTTTAATAAAACCCCCTTTTTATACCAAAGACGTCTCAAGAATTCCTTCTTGGCCATTGGCCCCGGACCCCCACGACCGCTCCCAACCCACATCGGCCGCGAACTCCGTATCTGAATCGTTAGAAGTGAATTTAGCACGCTTCAATGTCTCAGTGACTATCTCCGGACGGGATGGAAGTGCCTCCTACCCCTCCCTCTTACACACCCAGGGTGTTCAGTTTCTCGATAACTACCTCTTGAAAGCGGGCGAGCACCTCCCACCCATCCTTGCTTTGTGTTCCACGTCCCCAAAGCACAGAGCAGCTGAGCACTGACGAGAGGAGGCATTTGAGGAACATGCTGAGTCCTTGAGAAGCACCAGATGGGGATATCTCGTGCCTTGATTTTGGCCCCCTGAAATTTAAAAGACCCCTTCACCGTCCTGAGGCAAGTAGGGGGCCGCCAGCCGCACTGACGAGCTGAGGCTGGATTCTGGTGACCCAGAGACTGGAAAGGAAAGGGAGGCAGAATTCCCCGGGGCTTCTGGTCAGCACACAGTTGAGCAGGTGGCTGGGGCCCTGCAGCCGGACAGATCTCCATTCTAACGAAACAGCCAGTGTCCGTCCGTTGGCCCTGCTCCTCAACACCTTGACTGAAGTTTGGAAGACAGCCTTGCTGGGAACAGGCTTCCATCACAAGGGGTCAGAGTCACCAGTGCTTGGCATTTCTCTTGGGAGTGCCGTGGGGAAGGGCTAAACTTCGGTTATTTATGATTACGCAGACCTCACTCTCCAGTACAGTTGAATTCCCCAAAGGTTGATTATGAGTTTTACATTCAGGGCTACCTTACTTGCACAACGGGCGAGGTGGGAGGCTCACCGTTTAAAGAGCCAAGTGTGCCTTCTTTTGGCAAGCAAGGAAGCCTTGCAATTTATCTTTTCTGTTCTGTAACTGTGACTTTCACACACGCACACGCGCACACGCACACACGCACACACTCACACTTTTTTGCCTGTGGCTTGGTGAGGACCTGACCTGCTATCTAACTCAGATCTAACCATAAAAGAGGAGAGTTGTATTAAGCCGCCAGAATTGCAGCGAAAATTTTGACCTCTTCCCGCCCTAGAGGGAAGCCAGGTGAAGCTAAAAATCACGAAAAGCTGAGACAGCACCTGTCAGCTTTGGGGCCCCTGCTTTCCTCTGGGCACGAGCCTGGTAAATCCTGACTTTGCTACCGAGACAAGTGCCAACCAGGTGTGGGTTGTCAGAAAGACAGGTGAAGAAACTGGGTTTCTCCCTCTTATATTTTTGCTGTCTGGTAAGCTGATTTAGTTGGGTGCAATGTGTTGGCTTTGTGATGGAGTATAATGCCTTAAAAAGGTTAAGCTGCTGAGTCATCCCTCCAGACAGCCCCAAGGTGTAACTGGAAAGAGCTAGGGTGGAAGTCTTGACTGGCAGGTGACATCTTTTGTTGCCAACATAGAAAAAGCAGAGTTGAGTCAAAGACGAAGAGGTCAGGTTCACACAATAACCACAGCGGGGAGATTTTCCAGGAGATCGAACAGAGACTCTTAAAAAGGCAAAAAAGATTCTGACAAGGTGAATTCAAGACAGCTAACGGCAGAGCGATGCCCGTGAGGAATTGACACACTTAAAACCAACAGCTGGGAAAAAACCGTTGCTGAAGATCAACCGGCAAAACTGAGGGCTTAAACAAGTTTCGGATTCTTCTCTTTAAAAACTTTGCTTTATTTTGTATTATTTTATTCACGAATATTTTGCAGGAGTAGTCCCGGACTCGTTAGTTTGTCTTTGTTTGAGTTCGTTAAGAACATGAACTGACAACCGTGAGTTGGGCTTGAACTGGCTGGGGAGCCCAGGAGACACTCTCTGAAGACACAGGCTCAGTACAGCCAGTGTGTCACAGGTACACAGCACCGGAGGGCTGGGGCTGGTGTGACGGCAGTCCGTGGCAGCACATCCACTCACACCTGACATTTGACGGAGACGCAAGAAAGGAACGTCCACATCCTTAATCGATTTTCTTTTCGAAATGTCCGTGGTTGAGGGAAGCGTTTGTTCACTCAATTCAATTCACTGCAGTTCAGTCCGTTCACTTCATTGCAAAACGAGTCTGTCTTGTTTGCAAAGTGAACAACATACCCAGGCCCGTTAAGCTCTGGTTGTGGTTAAGTCTCTTTAAATACAAAGATGTGAAAGTATGACCGGGGGTCAGGGGTGGCACCGAGTCAGAGCCTTCTGCTGAGGTCACGTGATTGGCTCTGAACTGTCACAGCAGAGGTGTCTTCACAAGCACTTGTTCCCTGCAAACGTATGCCTTGCCGACACCCCCTCTCATAATGCAGGCGACGACACCTTATCTCCTTTTTACTCAGAGTGCTTTTGGGGACATTAGCACCCCTACGATTTCCAAGGAGGCTCCAGGACCCTGGTTTCCTTGCCTTCACTACTTAGAACTAGACTTCAGGGGCTCCTTGAAAAAGCCATAGCCTTTCCCCCAAACCTGACTCGTACACAATCTCTGTTGGAGTGTTAGAAAAGCTGGAGTCACCATTAACTGGGTGACTCATGTATCATTTGAATATGTGAATTCAACTAAACATGCATACTGTTGGAGAGCTGTGTTTTCAATGTGACTGAAAGGCATAGTCTACTTCAGTTCACATGGAAGCCAGAAATGACCATTGTACAGAAAAACATGGCACTGGCATGGCATGAACATTTTTAGGTAGCTGGGGATATTCTTCTTTGCTACCCATGTGCCACCCACATCTATGTCCAGTTCCTGGCCATGTCGTAGGGCGCAAGACGAGAAGAGGAAAGACCGAGGCCCGAGGTGGAGAAGGAGCGACGTAGCTGACCTTTCAGAATGCACTTGTTCTGCGGGATGAGGATCCCAGCTCCTCCGTTGGGAGCCAGAGGCAGAACCAACCCTGGCTTATGGAATTCACCACTGTATAAATGGGGGAGCCAGCTTAGAAGGAATTCGTACACATGATCTTATAGAGAGTTCAATGCAAATCCCTTTGCAAAATTAAAAAAAAATTTTTAATATTTATTTTTGAGAGAGAGAGTCAGAGCGTGAGAAGGAATGTTCAGAGAGAGAAAAAGAGATACAGGATCCCAAGCAGGCTCCAGGTTCCAAGCTGTAAGCCCAGAGCCCGACGCAGGGCTCGAACTCACGAACCACGAGGTTATGACCTGAGTCGAGGGCGGACGCTTAACCGACTGAACCACCCGGGGGCCCCTATGCAGTTCCCTTTTAAAGAACCTTAAGAGGCTATGCTCTTGCTGACAGTCTAACATAGACAAACTCAGGACCTTGACCCAGTCAGTTTCTTTGGTTTCTACGGCGTGTCTTATAATTTGATGACTGAATGAAACACCAAGAGCCTGCGTTGAAGGGAGTGATGGTTTTCTGTTGAGGATGAGTGAATTTGATCAAACGAGGGCGTATTTCAACAGTGGATTCTCTCAGTACTTTAGAGATGAATGAACGAATATGCTCCGATTGGGTCCAGCCCCGGTGCCTCCTCACTGCAGCCTGATGGGGCTAAAGGCACTACACGTGCTGGAAATGTGAGCTTAATTTTTCCCGATTAAAGAAATGGAAGGAAGGAACAAAACCCGTCATCCCCCCTCGCCCCCGTGCGAAAGGCAAATTTTGTAGCATGCAAATTCTCTAAATTGAGAGTCTATTATTTCTCCATTTTATGTATTTATTTATTTTTTTTTAATTTTTTTTCAACGTTTATTTATTTTTGGGACAGAGAGACACAGAGCATGAACGGGGGAGGGGCAGAGAGAGAGGGAGACACAGAATTGGAAACAGGCTCCAGGCTCCAAGATGTCAGCACGGAGCCTGACGCGGGGCTCGAACTCACGGACCGCGAGATCGTGACCTGGCTGAAGTCGGACGCTTAACCGACTGCGCCACCCAGGCGCCCCGATTATTTCTCCATTTTAGAGAGCATATCCTCACAGCCTTTGAGCTCCAAAACAGGGGACATGGGAAGAAGCTTCTTTCGGTGTTTGGTTGGCATTTGCATGACACGGGATTGAAACCAGCTTCCGCAAACTTGGGTTTAAACTTTTCTTCGTGATCCCACGTAGCCCTGTTTTACCCTGTACACGTCAGAGGACACGGAGGTAAAATGCACCTGCTGTTCTACTTCCTATTCTTGCCTTCCCCTCCCTGGGTCTTCTCTGCTCGTCCGCTTCCGCTGTGGGAAGCAGGCCACACTGAGCAAATTTGTTGGGACCTGCAGATGTCTTAAGAGTAAACTGGACGACACGCGCCAGTTCCCAGTTAGTTGCCAGTACACACGTCAGTAGCAACTCCGCACAAACGCACGACATCGCATCTGACTAGCTCAGTAGATCAGGTTACCCTACCCGGACCGGGTATGCTCATTTCACAAAGGAAGGATGTACGCAGAGGCTGATGGCTCCGGTGACAGTGCCCGTCTGGAACCCAAGGCTTGGAACTAGCACCGATCAAGTGATTCGTCTTTTTCGCTACAACAGAACCTAATCTGTGTCTTTAACTCAATGGTCTGTTTCCCGAGTCGTGTGTGGATTTGTCTAGGCTACCGGCCCCAGCTTCTCACTCGCATGCTAATCAAAGTGTTGCCGTGAAAGTATTTTGTAGGTGTGATCAACGTCTATAATCAGCTGACATTGTTTTAGGTAACCTCGGTGGGCCTGGCTTAATCAGGGAAAAGACCCTAAAAGTAAGGTTGAGGCTTCTTTGAGACAAGAAATTCCACCTGTGGACAGAGAGAACTTCAGTCCATGTTGCAGAGTTCTGGTCTTCCCTTCTTGACGGCCTGCCCTGTGGATGCCTGACGTGCTTCACCAGCCCCTCAATCATGGAGGCTCATTCCTTGCCGTAAGCCTCTTCCTATATACTTTTTGTGGGGTTTGCTTCTCTGGTTGAATCTTGACTGATACCCGAGGGAGCAACTGTAATTAATACACGGGTCTGAAATACTGTGATCATATCCTAAGGTTTCCATACATGGATAGAAGACAGAAAGAGAAGGTAAGGCTTTGCGTGGCCACAGGCCACTGATTCTTACGTCATGGAACCAGGAGCCTGATCTTTCAAATAGGTTTGTGCAGCTCTTATTGAAGGAGCAGACCTGGCCCTAGCTGGATATTGAGGCCAGGGTTGCATTCTGATGTAATGACTTATTGGACATTGGCTCAGTGCCCAGCAGCTACTGGGTGGAAAAGGGAGAATGGGCAAGAGACTTGTAGATCAGAAACGCAGTACAGAAAGGAGGTGAATGGGTGAATGGCGACGCCCAGATGACCAGAATCTCAGATTCACCTGCCACAAGGCCGTGGTCAAGGGGGGGAGGTCACCGGATGAGTGGAGATGGCTAATGGCTGCCAGAAAGAGAACGGAGGGCCAAGAATAGGCAGTCAGGCTTTGTGTGTGGACATTTAGGAATAAACAGTGATGAAGTTGGATGCTTTCAGTGGAAAACTATGCATTGCTTAGAGCACACCCTTCTAGGTTCCCTGCTTCTGGCTGTTATTGCCACAGAGCTATTTTTATAATCTGTAAATTGTAGAGAACTGATGGCAATGCAAGTATATTTACCAATGGCAAATAATCCTCGTGAGCAGACCCGCACGCAAATTCTGTCCCCAGAGGTTCAATAGGTCTCCCTCTCCATAGAAAAACCATCTCAACGCTCCTGGACCCCGTATAACTTTGTGGTTCTTTGACTTCTTTGAACGTGTTGTGACATCTAGATGATTTCCTTTGTCAAGGAATGAGTCCCGTAAAATCTTTGGCACGTGTTCATTTTAGGTTTGGGTGAGAGTCATAATTTTACCTGTTGTTAAAGGTTCATTTATTTAGTTAAAGAGAGAGAGAGAGAGAGAGAGAGAGAGAGAGAGAGACAGCGAGGGAGGGGCAGAGAGACAGGGACAGAGAGAATTCCAAGCAGGCTCCACACTGTTGGCATAGAGCCCAACTTCGGGCTCGATCCCACGCACCGTGAAATCACGACCTGAACTAAAATCAAGAGTCGGAGGCTTCACCGACTGAGCCACCCAGGTGCCCCTTAACTTTTTTAAAAAAACATCCTCTAACAATGCCTGACACGTCTTGGGTACATGCAGGCAGGAATGCCACAGGCTGCGTCGTCGTCTTCGGATGCAAGAGATAAGAATCTGCCCAGTGAGGGCTGCCGAGGGGTCACCAGGCCCCCGGGGGGGCCCAGGCAGCAGGCTTGCAGCAGGGACAATGTGAACACAAATATACTCTTTTATTTTTCTTTTTAAATGAGGGTGACGTACAGATCCCTTATCTTGTCCTCTGAGACTGATACCAGAGACGCTGCTATAGTTTCTTTGAAGAAGAGTTAAATGCACTCTCCGTCTCTCATATGCCTACAAACATTTGTTTATGCGCGTGTGTTTATAGCTTATCTGCTTCCAAATGCTGCATTTGAAATGGATCAAATGGTATAAAGGAGAGACACTCAATAGATCGTGTAGCGGGCCAGACCTCACCTTGCAAAGAGCAATGTCGCTTGGAGAGCCACACAGCAGATGGTGAAAAACCATATGATAAAAATAACAGAAGGATGCGTGGTAAATACATTACGACAACAAGCAGGCAGCCAGTGAGACCGAGGAACAGAGGGGAAAGCTGGGGGAGGGGATCATCCAAGGTCACCAGCTCTGAGATGCTAGCGGTACCTGGCACTTGGGATTTATTGTGTCAAAAGTGTCCAAAGAGCTAAGTGGGGGGGGGGGGGGAGTTTGCCTTCATCACTGGGCTTTCCTGTGGGGGGTGGGTGGGGCGGCGGATGCTGCTAACTCTCCTGGGTGGCCGGAAACACTGGGGCAGGGGTGGGGACTGTCCCTTCCCTGGGACGGACCTCATGGCCAGCAGGAGAAGAAAGACAGAACTCCGGGTCTCCCACCTGTCTGGTGTCCTGGTGCCCCGGTGACGGTGGGGCCGGAAGCGTCAGGACTCATTGGGCACCCTGTAAACACTGCAATAAATGGAACAGAGGGGGACACATCCTACCTCTCCTCTTCTCAATCGACAGGGCTACGTACACAGAGAAGGAAGGACCGCCGATTTTGGGGTGAGTTGTATGGAATCCGCGATTAGAGATCTATACCCTCCAGAACATACTTCTAAAAAAAAACGTTTCCCCGAAGGCCTTTTTTGAGGAAAAGATCACAGAATTAAATTGAATACGTGTGTAACTGTGTTAGAAACAGGGTGCCCCCGTGACGTAAATTGCGCATCTTATCAAGAAAAGCATTTGGGAAAGTGAGATGGGAGGACTGACTCCCTTACTCTCTAGGGGCTGCTGTTAAGAGGTGTAGACTGAAGCAGAGCTCCAGACCAAGGCAGAAGAACTTCTCTCCGGGACGTGCCGGGCCAATACACAACTCACCCAGCCCGAGCCCTGTGTTTAACAGCCTAAGCAGAATGGCAGCAGGCTCCTACGATGGGCAGACACCGGTGGGGAGGGAAGAGGAACCAGCAGTTTTCAAGTGAAACAAAAATGTGCCTCCGAATTCACAGTACAGAAAATTCTTGGAAGTTGTTTACGTGGGTGACAGTTTTAAAACATGGCTCTCAAGCTGTGTGTTTGAGGTCTCCCTCGTAAGTTTGGGGGGGGGGATGGAAGGAAGGGATGACGAAAGGGTGGGCTTTGCATGTGGTGCTAGAAATTGACAGTGACCCTCAAACGGGCGGGCGGAGCGGAGATGAGGTTCTGTGGGTCCCTGAGTGGAGCTCTAGGCAGTGAGTGAATTGTTTCTTGGGGTTGTCAAACCAGCCCGTGAGTCAATCATCTGCAGGATTCGGGAGTAAATAATGAATCACATGCTGTGGGGGCCTGGAAGAAGCCAGAGTTCTTGCTCTGTTATCAACGTTTCCACGGACTCTAAGCCACGTTCTTCCTAGGGGACCCCTCTTCTGATCTGAATAATGGCTGGCATATGCTAACTAATTTGGATGTAAATTAAAAATAAATAAATAAAACAAGTTAAAATAAAAAATAAGAGTAATAACGGCTGACATTTATTGATCACCTACTATATGCCAGGCATTGCTTTCTGTGTTTTCATGCCCAAGTTCATAGAACTATTCCAAGCTTGTGTTTTAAACGTACAACCGTTCTCCTAAGTTGTCCGTTTCCATGACTCTTGGATCTGGTTCAGCTGGATTCTGAGAGGAACCTTCACCTCAGGCTTCTACATGTGTGTATAATTTGAGTTTAGCTCGTTCCGCTCATTTCAAACCCCATCGAGAGCTTGGATGGGGGTGGGAGCAATTTATACGTATGGTGTGGCGTATGTATACCTCCTGTGTCATTCACACTTCCAAGCAAGACAGCAAAGTCCTACTCGGGATCCTTTAGAGGGGGAGCCCGGAAAACCAGCCCATCTCCCATCACTGTGTTCGTTGACCAGCTGGCTGTGGCCCCACCGGTAGATGCGAAGTAGGAAAGTGTGGGCTCCGGGGCCAGGCAGTTTAAATGAGGGACTGTGTTCGCTTGCGGACAAGCCTGAGGGGTGAGGTGCTGTGGACAGCGGCAGTCGGAAGACGAACCTGCACAGGCAGAGGCAAGCCAAGACAGAGAGTGGCACAGGTCCTCGGGAGGAGGTGGGGGATTAAAAAAAAGAAGGGCCACAGCCCTCCCAAGTGGACATCTTGCGGAGCAAGTCCTTGCATCCCGGAAGAATGGGAGGCAGGAGGCTTTGCTGCACGCTGAGTTATCCCCGTCCTGTGGCTTATGCGTGTTTCGGTAACCAAGAGGGCACATGATGGATGAGTCTCCCTGGCCTGCTGAAACGCAGATGGACACGGCGCTTTATGCGTCTGGTTAGATAAATTAAAGATCTGGAAGCAATAATGTCAGCAATAGCCACCATTAAACAGAGATCTTAGGAGCGGAACAGACCTTTTAAACATTTGTTTTACTTGAAGCCCAGTATTTATCTCTTTGGCCTCAAGCCCAAGTACCTAGCTGGCAGGGACCCAAACCCACCCCCGGCGTCGCCTCTCGGGAATCTACAAAACCCAGTCTGCCACGACTGAAAGCTGCCGCTGTGGGTTTCAGAGCTCTGTGAGAATCATCCTGAGGTAGTGCACTCAAAAAACGTGAAACGATTCAATAATTTCTTGTTTTGCCTTCAAGTGCCGCTCTTGGGAAGGGATTAAAAGCAGTTCTAAATCATTTGAAGGAGAATGTGTGCGCGGTACAAGGTGCACCTGAACGGTTTGGCTTCTCTATTATCCCGTGTTTACACTTGATGAAGGGGTCTGGAAATCTCGGAGTGACTTTGCGAGGGCGTCACCCCACCGAAATCAAAGGGTGATCTGGTGATGCCCCTGTCCATCATGGGCTTTCTTGTTCCCATATCCCCCGCACCTGCTGCTCGGCCGGACCCTGCGTTGGACCCCGCAGCCTGGCCTGGACGCTCGTGGGAGCTTCGTGGTAGGGTCGGGGGACCGTCTGTGGGTCTCACAGATGGAGGGCAAGTCTTGGGAGACGCGCTGTTATCTCTGTCTCCCGGATTTCTTTGTCATGCTCAGGGGTTCTTCCCACGGTCTTGAACCTTCTTTCCCATCCACTGCCTTCCACTTCCTGCTTGCATATTCCCCTTTTGACACTGAGGGCTCCCAAGACTGTCACTGTCCACCGACACAAGAGTTTAATAACATCAGAGGGGACAGTAGAGGTGAGGACGACTCACATGGAGAAAGACAGTCGGATGCAATCAGGACAGCTGCGGGCTCTGGACTGAGAATACGGCTCGGGAGACATCCCAGCCACCACTGTCACTGCGTGGGGGTTGTGTCCACCCCTCTGAGCCTGTTCTCGGCCCATAACTCAGACTGGAGCGAGAGCTCAGACAGCGTGGGCTGAGTGTTCCGGGTGGACGGGAATCGAGGTGTGAAGGACGAGGCTGATGTGGACCTGGGTACCCCCCGCCCACTTTCCTAGCAGAACGAGCAGGTGGAGGGCTGGAAGAGAGCCAGGGGAGGCCCCGAGGCCAGCTCTACCCTGGACAAGAGGACAAAAGTGTGCGCACAATAACGCCCTGGGCTCTGAGACTTTTTCCTGAATTAACACCCAGCAGGACTTGTATTCTTGGGTATTCCTCACCCATGACTCATGGCTCCCTCCTCACATCTGGAAGAAGTCACTCAAAGAACAATGCGCGTTTGCAGACAGATGAGTAAACTGGCAGACAGATGGGGAAACTGCTCCATCAATGGCGAGGGAGGTGAGTCTATAGCGTGAAATGTGTCCCCAGCGGCAGAAGTTTGGTGTTTGGGTGTATTTCCCATTTACAGAGTACAGCCACCTGTTCCTTCTTCTATTCTTTAAGAAAAAAGCTTTTAAAAAACCTATCAAGGAACATCAAAATGTTTCTTGGGCATCAGGCAGCTGTTACAATGTTGTGATGGATTTAGGATAAGTCGGAGACATACGGATCTCATTTTTTGGAAGTTGAACATGTGGATTTTTCAACGAAAGGGAAATTCCCCCTGAAAATGTAGTGTAACTTTTTCTTTGGGGGGGGGGGAGGGAGTTTAATTATTAAGCAAACAAACGTTTACATGCAGATGAAAATAAATATACACGAGGCACAAACACCCTAAGGGCTGCTTTGAACAATCAATCAGTACAGGGCCAAGAGGGTTTGAGGCTGTGCTTTGAGAGCGAAGCTGGTTAATCACTCAGTCCCTAGCAGGTGAAGTAACAGCTGCAGAAGGGCATCGAGAAAGAATACATCTTGGAGCGCCTGGGTGGCTCAGTCGGTTACAGGTCATGATCTCAGGGTTCGTGGGTTCGAGCCCCGCATCGGTCTCTGTGCCGACAGCTCAGAGCCTGGAGCCTGCTTCCGATTTTGTGTGTCTCTCTCTCTCTTTCTCTCTCTCCGCCCCTCCCCTACTTGCCCTCTGTGTCTCCCACTCTCTCAAAGATAAATCAACATTTAAAAAACAATAAGTAAATAAATAAGTAAATAAATAAATAAAACATCTCCCGGGGGAGCAGCCCAACCCAGGCGTCGGATCAAATCAAAGCCACCGGGTATGAAAGGCGTCCTCACCGAACGTTCCGGGACTGAATGTGTGGATGAACCCAAGCCCTCTGGCCACCTGGAGTCTGGATCCGGGAAGCTCACAAGGTAAGTCTTCCTTTGTGTCACTGACACTAGCTGGGGAGCAGGGCATCCTGGCCACCAGCCAGGGGGTGTCAGTCCACCCTGGGGGCCCGCTCATCTCCACCGGGGGTTCTAGAAACACGAATGGAGGGTTTGCGGAACTCTCGCTTGAACATGGTCACCCCTGCAAGGTGAATCCCAGCTCTGTGCAATGAACAGGCATTATTTCTGTAAAAGGAAGAAGAACCTTAAAAGCAGAAGCCTGCTGGCTAGGAACTGCCTTGTTTGTTGGGGTGGGGGGGGGGGGGTGGGGCCGAGCACCGCCTTTCCCGTGTGTTCCAGATGCCAAGCTCTGTCGTGCTGTTTCCTCCTCTCCTTCCGGCCTGTGCTTGTGTCCCCCACCGACCAGCAGAGCCCGAGCTGCAGGACGGTGGGGAGAGGGTGGCGGGCAGAGATCTCTCCCTCCCACTGTCCACCCTGAGCTTCCTCGGGCTCAGTGGCTGGTGCATCTGTGCTTCTGAGAGGTTAAAGCGGAGTCATTTCCTCTTTGAACTCGACTCAACGGTAGAAAGTCAGCCTTGGCCTTTTCCATAGCAGCTTCTTAGGGCCGGCAGGGTGTTTGTGCCTCACCCTCTAGTGGTGCTGGGAGCCCCGGCTTAGTTATTCTATTACTAAATAATTCAGAGCCCTAAGCGCGTTGCTGGCTGGTTTATATAGTTGAAAGATAATAGTAAAGATCCATTAAGTTCTGACTGTGTGTTGAGCTTGGAAAGAAAAAGAACCAAAAGCAATGATTGATAATATCAGCTAACATTTACTGGGTTCAAGACCAGCTACATAATTTGAGGGAGTCTGGTGCAGAATGAAAACGCAGGGTCCCTTGTTCAAGATGTGATATATGTATATGTCTATGTGTGTGTGTGTGTGTGTATACGTACACACACACACACACACACACACACGCCATACATATATATGCCAAATACTACTCGGCGATCAAAAAGAATGAAACCCGCCATTTGCAACAACGTGGATGGAAAAAGAGGGTATTATGCTGAGTGAAATAAGTCAGTCAGAGAGAGACAAATATATGACTTCACCCATATGTAGAATTTAAGATACACAACAGATGAACATAAAGGAAGGGAAGCAAAAATAAAATAAAAACAGGGGCGGGACAAACCGTAAGAGACTCTTAAATACAGAGAACGAACTGAGGGCTGCTGGAGGGGAGGTGGGTGGGGGGGTGGGCTACATGGGGGATGGGCACGAAGGAGGGCACTTGTCGGGATGAGCACTGGGTGTCCTAATGTAAGAGATGAATCACTGGGCTCTCCTCCTGAAACCAAGGCTACACTGTATGTTAGCTAACTTGAATTTAAATTAAAAAAAATTGTTAAGAATTTCAATACAACGACGGAAATTGTTAAGAATTTCAATACAACGACGGTAGAGCATTAGGCCAAGCGCAGGGACCTTCTGCTTCTGGGCACTGGCCCCTGTGCAAGCAGGACGAAAGCCCACAACTGGGCCCGGACTGTGTGAAACTCTGAGGTGCACACTTTACACGTACAATCTCATTATATCCTCACCAAAACCCTTCGAGATAGAAACTCTTCTGATTTCCATTTTACAGATGAGAAAACTGAGCCTTTCAAAGGTTAAGTTACTTGACCAAAGTCACCCCACTAATAAGGGGGAGTGCCAAGATTCAAACTGAGGCGGTGGCCGCAGAGCCACAATCTTCAAAGACACATCCGTGCCTCTACACATGAGAACTGACACCAGTCACAGAGGTACGTGTGTGTGCGTCACGCTCTGAAATGTACGTGGCCAGGTTCGCGTGTACATAGTCTGGACAACAGGAAATAGGCAAGTTGGCCAAGCCCAAGCTCAAAGCAGCGTTTTGGACGATTCAATCCATGACACCAAGACCACGTAAGAGCCCAAGCGCATCAGACCTGGGGCTGCCTGGGTTCAACTATCCAGGAAACCACTGAATGCCGGGGCTCGAAGCGTGGCCAGTGCACCTGGAACACCAACAGCCTCACCGTTTAGTTTGTCTCGTCTGGCTCAAGTCCGAGGCGACTGAACACTTGTATTCTTACAAGTCACGTTCCAAAGGGCTCAGCCCCTGACTGGATACTGAATGGTTTCGAAGAAACTGGTTTGCACCTGTTTTGCACCTGTGCATCACGCACACACTATCTGCACACGCTACACCTTACAGCAGTGAACCCGCAGTGACAGGATTAAGTAAAAAGGGAAACAGACCCGGGGCGCCTGGGTGACTCAGTCGATTAGGAGTTCGACTCTTGGTTTCCCCTCAGGTCACGATCTCACAGTTTGTGGATTTGAGCCCCTTGCCGGGCTCTGAGCTGACAGTCTCCCCTTCTCTCCGACCCTCCCCCACTCACACTGTCTTTGTCTCTCTAAAAACAAAAACAAAAACAAAAACAAACTTAAAAAGGGGGGAGGGGAGGGAAATGGACCAGAGCCTGGTTTTAAAACAAGCAACAACCGGTTCAGTCAGGATGGCTCAACCGTGAGCCCCCTCTCGCTCACTCTTCCTGCCCGGGTCTGTCTGGACAACTCTGAAAGTCTAGAGCAGGAAGGCCTTTCTTCTGGACCACTGGCATCACCTGCAATTTCTCCCAGTCCACAGTTGATAGGAGAGCCGGCCGCTTAAGAACATCCCTGTGATTTTTATCTGATAGATTTGGACACTGTAGTTTTAGTTTGAACTTAACAGAATACCAGGTTTCAGAACAAGTGTGGGTGTATATTGTCTGTCTCTTTCTTCGGAGCATACCAGAAGTTCATACACTTAATGTGTTTGACATTTTGCAAGATAAAACACAAGTTGGAGAAGAGAAAATTAAAGAGCAAGAAAAGGGAGCATGAGATTTTCTTAAAGAAAGCGTAAGTCAAAAAAAAAGAAGAATGACACGTCTGAAAATATCCTCAAGAGGAATGGACAGCTAAATGGTTTCATTTGGAGACTGAGCTCTTTTTGATTTCCTGACTGCTGTCAATCTGCACTGTGAGAACAATAAGCATTCAGCTTTGAATAACTGAGGCTGGAGGAAGAGAACAGCAAAATGTTAGCTTCAAACTACGTAGCCTTGGAGGATAATTGAATTATTTCTGGGCATGGAGTTATAATGTCACACCCCATTGTGACTATTGCTATGTTGATGGGGATTTTTTTTTTTTAAAAGAATTACCTTCTTTAGAGAGGAACAGAGCTACTATTTCACATATATATCCGCTTCTATTGTGTCTCTCCTTGCGCTGTGACTTGAAATTCCGGGCAGATAGCTTTGTGAGATTGCAGCGATTTATTTAGCAGCATTTTAAGTCAGCAAGCGTTGAAAACAAGCTCCCCGCACAGCTCTCTAGACATCCCTGAATGGGTTGGGCTGCCTTCCAGCGGGCTTGCTGGTCAACCACCCTCCTTCTTATCAAGCAGAGCTCAGGCAGGAGGCCAGGACTGGCCAGGACGGTGGAAGAAGGTTCAGCATCAGAAAGCAAGGAATCTGTTTGTTCCAATCATGTTTGCTTGTTTGCATTTATAAAGTTTATTTATTTATTTTGAGAGAGAGACAGAGAGAGACAGAGAGAGAGAGAGAGAATCCCAAGCAGGCTCTGTGCTGTCAGTATAGAGCCCAACACGGGGTTCGATCCCACAAACCATGAACTCATGACCTGAGCCGAAATCAAGAGTCAGATCCTTAACTGACTGAGCCACCCAGGTGCCCCTGCACTTGTACCCAGTAGAGATCCTATCAGGGCACTTAGTGTCTCTAGTAAACTCTACCGGCCACTGAATCACAAAGGGAAAAATAAGAGTAGGGCAGGATGGGGGAATCGAAAAGAAAAGTGAAAGGCTCATGTGGGAGGAAGCCAAGACCATACGGGAGACCAGGACTGATACCCACTAGTGGGCTGTCTTCCCTGTCACCCGTCCAGTCTGAAAATGGCAGCCATCCATGACGCTCCCAATACGTTCACCTGTCGCTCATACTGCTTAGTTTTATAACTGGTTGTGTACATGCCTGAATCCGGTCCTACACTGTGGGCTCTTGGAGGACAAGCACTGTGCGTTAGTCATCGTTCACACTCACATGAGGCTCTTCGGGAAGACTTGTAGAAGGAATGATCGAGAAAGGCAAAAAGAGTCCAATCTTCAGCAGAGTCAGTTCAGCAAATGCTGGTTACATCCTGCTATGCACCCGGTATCGATCATCAGCCGAGTACTGAGCGGTGGGAGGCGAGCCAGGGCAAAACGCTGCCCCTTCCCGCAAGGCTCACAGCCTAGGTAGGGCCAGGGCAGATACACGAACAGCTCGTGTACTCTGAGGACAAGGGAGCGTAAAATGTCTCCAAAACAAAGTTGAGCTCTGTTGTTGGACCGGGATGTCACTCAACGTTCCCCATGGCTTCCAGTGATGCTCCATTTAATACGAAGCTCTTAATTAGGAGGCCTCTCTGTACTGGCACAAAGCAGCATAGTCGTGGTGAAGGGGACGAGCTATGACAAACACTGGCTGTTCCTAAATCCATCACTGGGTCACTTAAGTACAGGACAGCTTTAAGGTCATCATGCCATGGTTCACCCAAGGTCATTTCCTGTTACCCTAAGTCATATCACCCTCTCCCTTTACTACAGTGTGGGTTCTGTCTTTTAGCATTACAGACAAGGTGAAATCATAGAGCTTGATGCAAATGCCCAGCTGCTAGAAAAAAATCAATGCCTGCCTTGCAAAGATGGGTGTGTGTGTGTGTGCGTGCGTGTGTGCGTGTGTGTTTGCATGCACACACGTACACAGCTGGATAGGGAGGAAAGATGGGCAGTAGCTCCAGGTTGGACAAAACCATACTCAGAAAAAAGCAGAATCTTGCAAGCTGGGATGCGAAAGTGGCCCGGTCTTGCTAGAGCCCAAGGAGCGGCAGAATGGCATTCGACTGATATACACCAATTCATGGGGTCCTCAACTTTCCTCCTCTATTTCTTATCCCCAAAGGACAAAATGCAGGCATTGTGCAGGAAAAGGGAGTCGTACCAGCTTTCGTGAAGCGCCCGTACACCATCTCTCACTTCTGGAGAGGCTCCGTGAAAGGGAGTCTCGATTTGGGGGGAACCCAGACTCTTACGTACCGGGGGAGCTTAGAGGGCTCCGGGACCATGAGCCAAGTCGTTATCTTCGGCCCATTCAAGGGAAGTGGGGAACATGGGGAGGATGCTCCAGTGGACTTTGAGTCACCCGCCCACAACTGGGTGTGTTTGGGACCTCACTGAACGTGGTCCTATCACCAGGGGATACGCAATAGTGAGAAGGTGGAAGGAAGCACGCAGTCAAGCAAAGGCCAGCCAGACTATTCGAAGTTCCGTTATCCTTCAAAGGTTAAGAGAGTGTTCGCAACGATGGACTTCTTGGGGTTCAACAAGATAGTGTTTTCACCCGGGCGTCTCCGCTCACAGCGTGTTTCCCAAGCTGGTCTGACCGAGTCCTTTGGTAGGAAACACATGGGGGGCTCACGGACCTTGTGTTCCGAGGAAAGTCAAGAACCCGGGTCCAAGTTGTTGGAAGGCTAACTCCAAAAGGTTTCAGAGAATGTGGGGATTAGAACCCACCGGTAGAGATGGCTCGGGAGGGAGGGAGGGTTCTGACGAGGGACGTTCGGGTGACACCGAGGAGGAAGAAGATTTGGAGCCCAGACTGTCAGAAAACAGGTTCCCGTAGAGCCTGTGGGTAAGATGGGTCATCTTCCTGCTATGTTCTTCTGGAGATGCACAGAATTAAAATATTCATCAAGCACTTTCTCTGTAGCAGGTACTGAGCCTAGCACTCGAGACGCATTGGAAAGAAGACGCAATTTTGTGTTTGTGTGTATCTGTCTGCAAACGTGTGTCTGTACGTGCCTCCAAGGAGCTCCTGGTTCAGTCGGCAGGGCAGCGTAGGAAACAAGGTGCTACCGAAGCAGGTGCCTGCCCTGGGAGGAGAAATGCGTGCGTGTGGTCGACAAGCTGGCACACATCCAAAGGAAAGCGGCTGGGAGCCGAAAAGTTTGGGATCCCGACACAGAGAAAGGTTGTGGAAAGCAAATATATTTAGTCTGTGTCTTAGTCAGCTCCGGCTGCCCTCACAAAATACCGCAGACTGGGGGGCTTAAACAACAGACATTTATGCCTCACAGATCTGGAGGCGGGAAGTCCAAGATCAAGGTGTTGGCAAGGGTTCTGTTTTTGGCCCGAGCTCTCCGCCTGGCCCGTGGACAACCAGCTTCTCGCTGTGTCCTCGCATGGACTTCACTCTGTGCGTGTGCGCAAAAAGACCGTGAGATCTCCCTTTCTCTTCCCCTTCTTCTAAGGCCACGAAGCCCACCAGGGAGCCCCCCTCTCATGACCTCATGGAGCCCTAATCACCTCCCAGAGACCCGCCTCCGAACACCGTCACTTGGTGGGGGGGTGGGGGTGGGGGTGTGCTTCGGGGTGAATTTTGGAGGGACACAGCGCTCAGGGCGTAGTGACTGAGACCACAGCTGGGTCCCGGGACGTGCTTCACACGCGGAAGGGTGGGGCAGGGCTGGGACAAACAGGGCGAAGTCTCAGACAGGTGCTTTGGGAAACTCACGGCTAAAGCTCCTTTTAAACAGAAGAGTGCTTCCTGGTGAGGTAGTAAGCCTCCCGTCTTTGGAAGCATCCAAACAGAGGCTGGGGTTTTTCCTGGCGAGTTTTGGAGGTGGGTTTCCTATAGAGATACGCTTCACGTGGAGGCTCCCGGGTCTTCCGTTCTGGATTTCATCTGGATCCACTCCGTAAGCTTGGTCTTCCTTTTCTACTCCCCACGTTGTGTCCAGAACGGTTCTCTCTCCCGTGTCCCCAGTGGAGGGGGCAGCGGGCGGAGTGTGCTGAGTGTGCGCTACGGATGCCGGGGAAACGCGGCCGTTCTGCTGCTCAAAGTGTCCTTGGATAAAAACCTGACATTATGGGCGCCGGAAGCTACCGCGCATGCGTACTTGGTGTCTGAAATCCACCAAATCCACCACGCGAGGGCGTGGGTTTTACCATACACTTCAGTGCTCCGCGACTGCCCATCCCTCCCTCTCTCTCCCTCACGGATCTCCCAGGAAGCAGGTGCCCCCAAGCCTTCTCCCTTGCAAAGTCCCTCACTAACAGAAGGGGGCAGAGAGTGTGGCCCCGCATTTCCTCACTTTGACCGAGCTCCTCGTGGCTTGTAGAAAACAGCGAGAGGCATCCTTCTGAGGACAGACAAGCCCCTGCTGATGAAGGAATCTGTCCCGGGGCCATCACCAGGGCACTTCCAGCACCTGCTCCACGGCCAACACCCCGTTGGGACTGGACGGCTGAGGTCTGACTATACTAAGAACGGCCTCCGCCCGGAGGGGGCTTTGCCTTCACCGAAGAATGTCTTGCAGGCCGCAAAGAAAACTCCGGATCATTAGTTCGTGATCCCAGGGCCTGATGCCAAGTCCCCATGGGGCCTGTGGGCCCTGTGTGTGCATGAGTGTGTCGCGTGCACATGTGCATGTGTGCACACGTGTGTGAGTGTTTATGCAGGAGTGTGGCTGTGCGGATGTGTGCGTGTGGGTGTCTGTATGTGCGTGCGTACGGTCACACGCTTTTACACCACGGCAGCCCTCACCCTAGACAGCAGAACGAGAGACTTGGGTCCTACTTTCCAGCTCGGTCGCCAAACAGCCGCATGAAATTCTAGAAGTCTCTCCCCCTCCCTCAGCCTTTGGCCATTCTTTGAAGACGTAGGCTTGCCCTGGGATCTTGGGGTTGGCATGCTTTTTCTTAAATAAAGCACTTAACAGTCCTTTATTCTTTGCAAGCCACATGTAGTCTCTACCGAATGTTTTTCCCTCCAACCTTTTAAAACACGTGAAAGCCATTCTTCGTTCAGGCATCATAAAAATGGGTGGCAATGTGGCCGCAGCATCTCCAAAGGCCCCGCAGCTCTAGCAGGACCGGGTCTCGTGGCTGAGGAAATCGGTGGCCACCAGCGGGGATGGGGACCTTGTCATCTGATGGTCCCACTTGACCAAGCAGCCGATACAGGGATGGTGGGGCCGTGACCCTGATCTGGGGGTTGGCCGGCACTCTCTTTGCTTCTGTTCCGAGAGGAGGACGCGTCCGAATGCTCATTCTAGGGCTTCCTAGTTGTGTGGCTTCTGGGCATTTCTCTGGTTGCTTGGGCAATTGTGTTCAAAGCCATTCCAATCCCTTTTAGATTTGAAATTGTCTGATGTATCCTTAGTGGTGCTCGATGGCTAAGAATCCTGAGGTCCTTTGTAGGTAAATATTAAGAGACTCCAGCTGCTCTGGCTTTGCAGCCTACGTGAGCCCTGTGGCTGCCCAGGCCTGTGACCCCGGAGGACCTGTTTTTGTGCCTCATGGAATGTCTGTGGGAGAACGATTTTCCACAAGGTTGGCATCTGTTTAAAATGTCTAAAGCGAGGGAGCCACATTGCCCCTTTGCTGGAGTAGAACCCTTTCTACTCGGGGGAACTCCTCATCTGGATTCTTGACCGCCCCCCTGCCCCGCCCCCGTGGGTCTCGGCTGAGCGGGGGCTCCGTGTTTCAGAGCCAGATGCACCAGTCACATCGTCAGGGCTCCGTTAATGTATGTCCACACCTCGGCATCCCTCTCTCTCGTAGGAAAGCATCTAGGAGCCGGTGATGTAAATGCCTTCCGTGGCTTTGAAAGGAGTCTGAGAGTCAATCATTACTGCGTGAAAGTTCACAGGCCCAAGAGCTGTGGAAGGGGAGCCTGGACCCTCGTCTCCGTTGTCTCCTTCTTCTCTGAGCTTCTCTGGGCGCCTCTACCTGCCTCCATCAACTCTCCGCCCTTGCCTTCTGCCTTCTTCTCCAGTCTGTTGTCTGTCTTTCCATCTTGTCCTCCAGTCCGGTTGCCAGCTTCACCTTCTGAAGGTGGAGACTTGTCCACTGATGTCACAAGTTGCTTTTACTCAGAAAACTTTCACAACTACTCGAAGCCTAAAGCAAAACCCCAATGTCACTACATCTCAGACTCCCACACTGTCCCTGTTCCCAACGTACCTGTCTACTATCACCTCAGAATATCATCATAAACACACATCTGGGTCTCATCCCTGGGGCCCTGGCCAGGGCTGGGCTGTCACTGGACTGAGAACCATGGCCTGTTCAACCCCGGCTAGGCCACTCACCAGTCCCTGAACTTCTAAAAAAATTTTTTTATTAACATCTATTTAGTTTTTGAGAGTCAGAGAGAGAGACAGAGCACGAGCAGGGGAGGGACAGAGAGAGAGGGAGACCCAGACTCTGAAGCAGGCTCCAGGCTCTGAGCTGTCAGCACAGAGCCCGACGCGGGGCTCGAACCCACGAACCGTGAGATCATGACCCGAGCCGAAGTTGGTCGCTTAACCAACTGAGCCACCCAGGTGCCCCATCCAGTCCCTGAACTTCTAAGTGGCTGTATGTGTCACCCTCTAGAGTCAGAATGAAATAGTGAAGATCATTAGTGATCAATCACCAAAACCCTGCTACGTAAGCCCCCTCTGGCCTCACATCCTTCTGCTGTATAGTCTTCCACCTGCATTTTCTCCATTATTCTTTAGCTGGTCTAGAGTCTCGCATCCTCAGGGAAAGAATCCAGTTCTTCTGTGTGCCTGTGGACTGTACTGGCTCGTTCATGCTTCCTGAGCACAGCAGATGATACCATGTGTTAGATCCCATCTATGCTGCGTACCCATCCCACCCCCGCTCCTGGAGACCTTGGCAGAGGGATGGATGAGAATTAATGCTGAGGTGAACACTGATCCTTAGAAAAGTCCCCTTCAACACACAGCAGGGCTGGCTGGTTCCTCCATTCAGTGTGGGACTAGGGGGAAAGGGGGGCAGGAAAGTTTCACAACAGCCATTGTTAGATATCCTGCTGAACCCTAGAAGACATGAACGGAGATGCTCTTGGCTCGTGGCTGGCAGAATTCTAAGGTGCTCTCCAAGACCCCACCCCTGGTGTATACATACCTTCTCCCAGGAACCCACCCACTCAGATGCTAAACTAGATACTTCTATAAAGGGACTTGGTAGATATAATTAAGGCTGAAGAATAAGTTGACTTTAAGAGAAAGCAGAGATGACCTGGGTGGGTCTGACCTAATCAGGAGAGCATTTAAAGGAGACTGAGCTCTTCCCTGTAGGAAAGATTTGAAATGAGGGAAGGATATGTGGGGCACCTGGGTGGCTCAGTCGGTTAAACGTCCAACTTTGGCTCCGGTCATGATCTCACGGTTTGTGAGTTCGAGCCCCACATCTGGCTCTGTGCTGACAGCTCGGAGCCGGGAGCCTGCTTCGGATTCTGTGCCCCCCTCTCTGTCTGCCCCTTCCCCACTTGTTCTCTTTCTCTCTCAAAAATAAACATTAAAAAAGTTTTTAAAAAGAGAGAAAAGGGTATGAGTGTGCGAGGGAGCTTCGTGGCAAGGGACTGTGGGCAGCCTTTAGGTGCTGAACTCAGTCCTGGGCCTAAAGCAAAGGAAGGGAATTCCAGTCCTACAGCCTCAGGGAACTGAATTCTGCCAAGAGTCACCTGCATTTGTGAGAAGACCCAGAAAGGAAGGCAATCCCCATCCACACCTTGACTGCAGGCTTGTGGAACCCAGCCATGCTGCGTCTGGCCTCCGACCCACAGAGCCCGCGAGGCGACAGATGTGTGGTGCCGTTCTCGCTCCTTTCCAAACCATCCCTTCTCCAGACTGTTTTCCTCTGGATTTACAAATGCTCTGCCCCCACCAGGCTCGTGAACTGCACCAAAGGATCCTGGCAAGGCTGTCGCCTCCTGTAGATGGCATGACACGAAGGTCCGTGGCTTGTTATGGGCAAGACATTCCCACAGAACAGAATGGGGCCGAAGGGAAGCGGATCCGAGGTACGTTCTAGATACTCTGTATCCTGCTGCCAACATTTCTAACCTGCCGGCCGCAGCCCTCTACAAAACTGGGGGCAAAAGGTTATATATGAAACAAGCCCCTTTATCTTTTGCTGTCAAGCTTCAAGGTGACGTAAGTCCACATCAGAGTCTGGGTCATGCTTTCAATGGCGGACTAGGGTACGCGGCTGTCACCCTCTTACTGTGATACCTGTTGTTCCCAGCTTTGCCCGGGGACACCCAGGCATGTGGCACCATCTCCTGTGTCCCTCTTCCCCCCGACAGCAGGAGGAGACGGTCAGCAACCACGTGGGTTTGGGGATGGGTCACCTGGGTCTTTTTCAAGCTCCTTAAAGAATCTCCTGTATTAGAGCTCACCTGTCCCCATTTCAAATCAAAAGGTAACGTGATTAACATTCCTCTAAAAATAGTCCGCAAAAGGCCCTTGTAATAAGGCATCGTGCACGTAAGCTCCTTTTAAATATAACCTATGATTAAGTCTGTGGATGTGCCCACTGGAGGAAGCCGGGGCTGAGAGCCTCCCGTGTTCACTGGCACACATTAGCCTCCTTCAAAGTCTAGCTACCACTCTGGTTTCACAGCCTTTTCTAGAACCCCTGGCTTATGCTTCTTGAGGGCTGGAATGGTGACTTTCGAGTGTGCTATCCCAAGCCCCGGGCACTGTGCTGGCTTAGACAGGGCTGGGGCTATGTTGTGTTAATTAGTTAAAATTCACTTGTTTTTTTTCCCCCTGCCTGGTTCAACCTTGGGTTTCTGCTCTTTCCTAAATTCTGCTGTCCTTCTGTCCAGCTTGATGGATGGTAGTGTGCTGACCCCCACTCGCCCACAGATGGTTTCCTCCAACCCTCCCCTCCCCCACTGCCTTCACGTTCCCAGATTGGCTTGTGCTCTGCTGTGGTCCCCTCATGATCAAGGTCTTTGCCAAGACCCTTGGCGAAGGTCTGTGTGTGGGGAGGTCCTAAGTGAAAAAACTCTTAGGCCAACTTTGTAGGATCAAGGTAGGATTATTCTGTTTTACGGTCATGTCTTAGCCCAGAGTTGGCACGGGGTCCCGTGTTTGCTAAGACACCCTGCTCACCTCGGTTATTAACCACAGGCAGGCACATTGAAAAACCAGCCCTGTTCAAGGCTGGCTAGAATTTTTAGAGGGAGCTGTCACCGTTCACTCAACAAATCTTTATTAAGTGTCTACTCTATGCCAGTTACTGTTCCAGGTCCTGGGAACCCAGCGATGAACAAGGCTCATCTTTACCCTCATGGAGTTTACATTTTGGTGGCAGAGAAAAAGAGATAATAGCTGCACACCACAGATGCAATGCAAGTTTCAGAAAATGGGATGTCTATAAATTAAAGGAAGGAGAGGAAGAAGATGAGGAGTAATGGGGAGGTGGCTATTTTAGGGGGACATCACCCCTCTGATGAGATGACATTTGAGAAGGAATAGAATGCACATTTTCTGGGGGGAAGAAGTGATGTACGCAGAGGGCACAGTAGGTGCAAAGGTCCTGAGGTTAGAAATAGCTTGGCTTCAAGCACTTCACCCCGAGAAACGCCTCGTTGATTTGGACACAGCTTCTCTTTTTTTTCCCCCTGGAAATGTGGAAAGAAAGTCAGGCATACTGGGATAAAGCAAAGGAAGGCAGGATCGGACGAAGGTTAGAGTCTCCCACCTGTTTGGGCACAAATGCCAACTCCACCAGGGCAAGGGGCGTTCAGGAGCCGTGTGGGGCTGAGACAGCTGGCTGGGCCAGCCAGACCAAGTGTCCTCTTCCTGCTGCTGTGGCTGGATATCTGGTGACCGTGTAGCAAATCTGGGGAAGGGCTGGGGTGGGGAATCCATGGAAACTGAGATAAACAGTTCTCAGATAGGGTTGGCTCTCCAGGCTCAGCTAGGTTGGCGAGAGGAAGGACAGTGGAGGTTGGGTACGCAGTCTCTCTATAGGGTGCAATTTTGGGGTGCTGGTGACCTTTGGTGACTCCCCCCCCCCAACCTCTCCCTCCCTCCAGTTCCTGATGCTTCTGTGGCATTCGCAGTATTCCTTCTTGTCCTCTGCCTTGCCACCATTCGAGCCACAGGTCTTTAGCCCAGGGAAGGGTGGTGCAAAAGAACACTGTAAGATTAAATGGCAACATTCTTGGCTTTGACATCCAAACAGTCTGGGGAGCCTGGGTTTAGGAATGTGAGAGCCAGACAGATTTTTTTTTTTTTAAGTTCTCCAAAGTTTGGCTTCGGATCCCAGGCACAAAGCCGGGGGGGGGGGGGGGGGGAGGTACTCAGAGGAGCATAAAGCCTATAAATTCCAGATTTGGAAAGCAGATATGATGACAGAGCAGCTGTCTTCTCACCAGATAAGAGAGAAGGGCCCCCTCGTCTGGGGTGGGAGGCAGGTGGAGAAGGCCTGGCAGGGAGAGAAGAAAAGCCGGCTCCCTCAAGTTGGAAGCCTGGAGCGGGCAGGTGGCAAGCCCGGGGATCGCAGAGCAGAGGGGCTCTGCGTTTGCTTTGCTCAAGTTGGGCCCGGGAACCGGCAAACCCTCTGGAAAGCCCCACGCCTAGATCTAGACTGGCCTTGGGAGCTGAAGGGCCGGGAGGGAGGGCCGTGGTCCCGCTGGGGACCGGGTGGCTGGGGCACACATCACCGTGTCGGCCTCTCCCCCGAAACCGCCCGCGTCTGCAAAAGCCAGAAGGGAGGCGCTGTCTGGGGAGTGGCCCCAAGGGCACGTGCACACCGTACGGGACAGGGTGTACCTTGAAGCGGCAGTTTTCCTGCTATGTCCCAGGAGTGGGGCTTTGTGTGGGGTTCGGGCCTGGGGAAGCGACATTCCGCCTGTGAACTCTGTAGATGCTGCGACTGTGAGATTCGCATCTGCGATCGCTTACAAATGACTTTGACAGGCAGAAGAGGCTTCCGTGAGCCTCTCGTGATGAGGGGTAAGGCTCATGCAGAGGAGGGGGGGCAGTAGGGGGGTGGCGGGGAGGGAGGCTCAGGGCTGGGCCTCCGGTGATGCTCAGGGCAGGCTGACTCTTCCCGACGGGACGGTTCTTGGATAGTGTGTCTGCTTCCTGGGTCGGGGGAGAGGAGAGGGGTGGCCGTCACAAAGTACCCCGGCCCGGGTGGCCCAAAACAACAGAGTTGTGCTCCTGACGGTTGAGGTGTCTTAGAAGCCCCCAAATCAAAGTGTGGGCAGAGCCAACCGAAGGCTGCAGGGAAGCACGGGGAAGCACCTGTTCGGCGCCTTTCTCTCGGTCTCGGCCATTGCCAACAGCCCTTGGCACTCCTTGGGTTGTCAACGCATCACTCCTCTCCCTGCTCCCGTCTTCACGTGGCCTCTGCCCTCCTTGTGAGCACACTGTCCCCTCCTCTTGTAAGGACGCCAGTCGTGCTGGCTCAGGCCCGCCCCAAAGGCCTCATTTTGACTCGCTGACTTCTGCAAAAGCTCCATTTCCAAATAAGGCCACGGGATGGGGCTGGGACTTTGGGGGACGGGGGCCCGATTCAACTCACAGCAGTGAAGCTACTTTGCAGGAATGCATTCATCTTGCTTGCTTCCTGGTTCTCTGGGCTCCGGGTTCAGAGAAATCAGAAGGCAGCACCCCCGTCGCTCTCAGAAACGTTCTGCGATCCGTTCATGTTTCTAAGGCAAAACACTGGAGCCCCAGAAACCTGCTCCTAACCCGAAAGGCCCATTTCCTCCTGAGCGTATTTAACTGACATCACACGATCCCTAGGCTGCCAGGCCCCCTCCCGTGGCTCTAGAGGACGGAGCTCTGGGAGCTCTGACCTGTGAGACGCGCCTGTCCACACAGCACACACACTCCTGGCTGGACCCGAACCTCCTCTGTGGGGAGACACCTCCCGAGACTTCTGATTCCTGGGGCTGAGGAGAGCCGGGCAAATGTAAATCACGTACAGGGGAACAGGATGTGCGAGTTCCGGGCGTCAAAAGGCTTTTCCCTGCACGTCCTGCGGACTCGGGAAGCCTACTGTGCGGGTACAGTTCAGGAGAATGCAGACTATAATTCTCCCCACGTCCCCCACGTCCAAGCGAGCAGCGGGCAAGGGCACGAACAAAACACCACCACGCCAGGCTGTGACCTACTGTGTTTTCCCCAAAAAGCTTTTTTACAAGGTCGAATATATAGCACGATGGCATGTGGGGGCAACTTTGTAAGAATGTTTCCTGAAAAATAACGCGTACTGAGAGTCTGCTCATAAATTCTAGAAATTTCTCCCTGAGGTCAAACCCAAGGAATTCCAAGGGTGTAGAACCTGATCTCCCGAATCTAAGTGAGTCACGTTCAGTGACCCCAGAACGGTGAGGCATAGAGGGGATAAGCAGAACAGAAGTCAAAGGGCAGGAGTTTTAGCTTCCTTTTGTCTTCATAGAACGGTTTCGTGGGTTGGAGAGATTAAAAGGTAAATACGAGTTTTATAAAAGCAAGTTAGGGAACTTACTCTCTTCCGCCCCCTCCACCCTATAGGGTATGTCATTTTAGCTGCAGCAAAAATACCTTTTATACGTTGGTCAAAATTTGGCCTCACACCTATCAAGGTTTCGTACCAGCAGAAAACCAAGAATTATTAAGCACTGCTTAGAAATGTGTCCTTAAGGGGGGCCCGGGCGGCTCAGTCAGTTGTGCGTTTGACTTCGGCTCAGGTCATGATCGCACGGTTTAAGTTCGAGCCCCGCGTCGGGCTCTGTGCTGACGGCTCAGAGCCTGGAGCCTGCTTCGGATTCTGTGTCTCCCTCTCTCTCTGCCCCTCCCCGGCTGGTGTTCTGTCTCTCTCTGTCTCTCAAAAATGAATAAATGTAAAAAACAAAAATTAAAAAAAAAAAAAAGAAAGAAATGGGTCCATCAATGCTACAAAAAAAAAAAAACCAACAACCCTATTTTAATTTTATGTAAAGGGACACTGATAAATTGATGCTTGTAGGCTATTTGAATAAGAGGGAGTTTTTCCAGGGTTTCCTGTACCCAATTAAATATAAAAATACCCTTGGGGGCCCAGCTTGCAACTGTTTTCGCCCCCGGCTAACAAGCCCCAACCTCAGATCACTCCCAAACAGACTGTAAAGGTTTGAATGTCCAGGCGCCTGGGTGGCTCAGTCGGTTAAACGTCCGACTTGGGATCAGAACGCGATCTCACGGTTTGTGAGCTCGAGCCCCGCGGCAGGGTCTGTGTTGACAGCGTGGAGCCTGGAGCCCGCTTCGGATTCTGGGTCTCCCTCTCTCTCTGCCCCTCCCCTGCCTGCACTCTGTCTCTCTCTCTCTCTCTCTCAAAAATAAATAAACGTTTAAAAAAAGTTAAAGGTTTGAATGGCCCAGTTAAAAAATGGATAATTGAAGGCAAGTGCCTCCCCCCAGTAGTTTGCTTTTTTTCGGGTTGTTATTGTTAGTGGCGATGATGGCGTGGTGTATGCGGGTTGAGGGTGGGAGATGTGGGATGGGGAAAAGGGGGTTTAGGATGGTGAGGTTGGGGATACACATCCCATGGCCTTCAAATGGTTCTTTGTAAGAAGGAAGATTTTCACGTTGAGAGCTTAAATGCTGAACAACTGGCAGTTACCTTTATAAAGCACCATGATCATTATTCTTTGAAGCAGTGGCTCTCAACCCCGGCTGCACGAGAAAGCCATGTGGGACGCTTTTATTTTTTTTCAACGTTTATTTATTTTTGGGACAGAGAGAGACAGAGCATGAACGGGGGAGGGGCAGAGAGAGAGGGAGACACAGAATCGGAAACAGGCTCCAGGCTCCGAGCCATCAGCCCAGAGCCCGACGCGGGGCTCGAACTCCCGGACCGCGAGATCGTGACCTGGCTGAAGTCGGACGCTTAACCGACTGCGCCACCCAGGCGCCCCATGTGGGACGCTTTTATTTTATTTTATTTTATTTTATTTTATTTTATTTTTTAACGTTTATTTATTTTTTTGGGACAGAGAGAGACAGAGCATGAACGGGGGAGGGGCAGAGAGAGAGGGAGACACAGAATCAGAAACAGGCTCCAGGCTCTGAGCCATCAGCCCAGAGCCCGACGCGGGGCTCGAACTCACGGACCGCGAGATCGTGACCTGGCTGAAGTCAGACGCTTAACCCACTGTGCCACCCAGGCGCCCCTGTGGGACGCTTTTAAAACACACCAACGTGGAAGTTGCTTCCCGCTGTGGTTCTGATGTAATTAGTTTGGGGTGAGGAGCGGACATGGCTATATTTTAAAAGCTTCCTAGGAGACGCTAATGTGCAGGCGGTGCGTCGAGCCGCTGCGGGTCGAACGCAGCATCCCAGTGAGGTACAGGTGATGGTGACCGAGACACTCAGGGCCACCTCCCATGAAGGAGAAATCGTGCCACCGTCCTGGTTGATAAAGAAGCCACTCACTTCATTTCTCAATAGCTGTTACAAATTATTTCAAAAAATCAGGAAGGGACGCAGGATACACGTGCTCTCACTTCCCGATTTAATGGATCTTGTTATTATTTATTCTTCTTCTTCCGGTATCCGTTTTGAAAATGTAGCTGTTTTTGTTTTTTGTTTCCAATGTTTATTTATTTATTTTTGAGAACGAGAGAGAGAGAGAGGGAGGGAGGGAGAGAGAGAATGTGAGCGGGGTAAGGGCAGAGAGAGAGGGAGACAGAGAATCCCAAGCGGGCTCCGCGCTGTCAGCACAGAGCAGGACGTGCGGCTTGAACTCCCAAACCGGGAGATCGCGACCTGGGCTGAAATCAAGAGTCCGACACTTAACTGACTGGGCCACCCAGGCGCCCCTGAAAATGTAGCTTTTTACAAAATATCTGATAGATTTAATGGATTGGGAAATATGGAGCATATTTGGGCGATTGTGTTTAGAAGAAGGTTGCTCATTTGGGTCCCCTGTAAATACAGGGACATTTACACTTGAGTATAAATGAGGGAACTGGATGGCAGCAATGATCAAGACGGAAGGCTGAACAAAGATGGGTAGATAAGTCAGGAAAAGGGGTGCAGAATGGGCCTTAGGCTTAGGATGTCTAAGGAAACCCTTACCTTGTCTACTGGTGGCCTTGGCAATCAGGTCATAATATTTTTATTCAGGTTTTAAGAGGAAATCACTATTCAGGAAAATGAGCGATCCCCAGAATTTTGGGTTTCTTTGTCATCCATCTATCTGGTTCCTTTCACTGCTTCTCATTAAGTTCCTGGATATTCTTTTTACTGCTATCCCCTTTTAGTAGAAAGCCGTTTATTTCTTTGGTGAGAACCTACTAGCATACGGTCCGTATAAATGGAAATGTGCGCAGGCATTCACTGGTGGCAGGGGGAGGTCTTTCTCTTGTTCTGATCTGCTGGCTGCCCTCCCTTATTTAGACCTGATGCTTTCTGACGCTTCTGTCTGCCGTGGGTGCTGGATTATATTCCTAGGACAGCAGCAGAAATTTCTTTGGTCCTTCCAGAACTTGAAGATGTTGATTTAAAAAAAAAAAATCGTAAAGGGTCAAATTTAATTCCAAAATACTTCAATAAGTAACCTCTTCCAAGTTTCTGTAATCCACTTTGGCAGAGGGATGCTGTATACATAACCCAGGGCACTGTCAAAAATAGATACAAACAGGCCGTGCTCACTGCTGGCCTCTTCCTTTCTCCTTTTTCCCTAGGATTCTCTCCAACATCATGCCCTCTGAAATCTTAAAATGATCTGTTAAATGATGGTATAATCAAAACCTTGTCATCCCCTGTCATTTCTTAACTTCTAGAAGCCTTGTAATTCTTCCTCAACCATTCAAAAAAAACAACCCACAAAAATATGAAGGGAATGGCCTGGGAAGCTTATTCATTCTCCTTGATGTCTGTCTAAACTCAGAAAAGGAGCAAGGTATGCGGCAAATAGTGGAAGTTTCTTATTGCGTCATCCGCGTGGCCCGGGGAGCCTGCAGAAATGCATCATCCCAGGCCCCACCCCAGACCACGGGCTCAGAATCTGCATTCTGTAAGAGCCCCAGACGGTTCCTATGCCCGTTAAAGTTTGAGACACACTGGTTTAGAGCACAGCGTCAACACTCGTGCCCCTCAGCTCCGACACGCAATATTAACTTGCCTGGAAAATCTGTCTTACAACTTTTGAGGCTGCTCTTGGGGCCCCCATGTGTAAGGCAGTTTTAGGAGAACAAAAAATACCCACACGTCCACATTTTTTCCAAACGTCTCTTGTTAACACGAGAGAGGTGATTCCAATTTTATGTTTTTCAGAACAACCCGGAGCTCGTCACTTTACTTTTAAATTGTGCCCACAGTGTCACATTTACTATCGTCTCACTAAAATTCTATGAGCTCAGCAAGGAAGAGATTGCTACAACCTCCGCGTTAGAGCAGACCTGCCTTTTTCTAAGTCCCAAATAAACAGTCCCTGACCTTTAGGGATGAGCGCGAGACGGGCTTTTCTTAAGGATTCAGGAGGCCACACGGCTTGTCCTCTAAGACCCCGATGTTCAAGACCCTCCTCCCCAAGCTGAGCTGCTTGGAAAACGGAAAGGCCTAGAATCAGCCAGGGAAGAGTGGGGAGCAGCTAACCTTAATGTAACCCCATTACCAGCCCCTCTGGGGCGTCCGCTCCTAGCGGGAGTGGGGGGCATCACGGGACCCTCGAAGGGACCCAGCTCTGCTTCTGACTCAAGATGACCTCCCGGCCTTACAAACCTCCCTCCTCCTCATCCCTCCCATCCAGCATCTCTACCTTCATTTCTTTTTCCTCCCTCCTCCTCCCCGGGGTGCTGGCCCTCCACCGCCTGGACGTCGCGTTTTGGACGGCCCTTTCTGCCCACCTCCCACCTGGCGAGAGGTGAGCCTCCCAGTGCGTGGTCCTGACTGCTTCTTTGAGGCCGGGGGGGGGGGGGCAGGGAGGTGGAGGCAGAGGGCATCAGAGACCCCCTGACCCCCACCCCAAAGCCTGGCAGTTGCCTGTTTTGAAAGTCGGACATGCCAGGCCAAGCCTCACTGCAGAATCTTGTCACTTCTCAGCACCCCCCCCCCCCCCCGAAGTGACGTCCCAGCCCTAAAAACGGGCCGTGTCTCACAAAGGGCTGACAGGTGCCTGCTGCCCCATAGGAACTGCGGTTGCTCCCGAAGCACCTTGCCCCGGCCGGCGATCTCACGTACCCCGTCTCCACCCGCATCCCTCGGGCTCGTGTGGGCCTTGACGCTTCTCACCGACCCGACAGGGCGGTTCCGCTGTGCCCCGCGTGTCCGAGGTGGGTGTCCGAGGTGCGTTTCCTTGGGCGCCGCGAAGGGACGCAGGTGCCTCTCCCGGGCTTCGATGTGGCCCCCAAGGCCGCAGCGGTCCAGGGGGGCGGGAGCCCTGCACGACCTGCACGACCGACCGTGTCCTGCAGGCGGAGACGCGGGGGGCGGCACGCGGGCTGGGGGGGTGAACGAACTCATGCAAAGCCTTGGGCGAACACTCGGGGACTTTCTCCGGCAGGAGTTAACGTCTGTCGGGGGAACAGACAAGCTGTCAGCCTCCAGGGGGAAGGAAGCCGGGCCCGGAGACGGCGGTCGCGTCCCCGCCACAGCCAGAGGCGAGCGAAGACAGACGCCTGTCTGTCTGCAGCGCAGCTTTGCCCGGGGAAACGCACTCCGGCTGCAAAAGGGAAAGGACAGCGCCGTGTCCCCGGGTCGGGGTGGATCGGAGCCGGGAGGGGAGCCGGAGACCTGCCCGCGGGAACCCACACGGTGGCTTCGTCTCGCTAAGGGACTTGAGCCCAACACCCAGACGCTGGCGTTCTCCCCGCTCCAGGAGGCCGCTCTGGCTTCCGAGTCTTTTGGAGACAGCCCCGAAAGGAGGGCCCTCTGTTGCTCTGCAGCCCTCCCCCCCTGGCTGCGGTGTGGACGTCCGTTCTGTCTCTGCCCCGCGAGGCGGGGACGAGAGTCGGGCGCAGCGATGGGCAAGGACAGGAGCCGCCAATGACCGCCAAACCCATGCGGGCTGAAGCTGGGGGACGGGGACAGAGAAGCCCGTGGAGGGGAGAAATGAGTGGCCGCGTCGGGCCCAGGGCGCTCCGGGCTCAAACCACCCGCGTGGGTGTTTCACGCACACCCCTCGCCCAAGGAGAAGCCCCTCAGACGTAGATCCCGGAGACGAGGATTCCCGGGGGTGGGTTCGGCAGGGGTGGGGCCCACTGGGGGTGCCAGGGAATGTTGGTTCCAAAACGAGGGGCACCGGGGGGCTCAGCTGGTTAAGCGGTGGACTCTAGATTTCCGCTCAGGTCATGACCTCACGGTTAGCCCCGCGTTGGGCTCTGCACCCCCAGAGCAGAGCCTGCTTGGGATTCTCTCTCTCCCTCTCTCTCTCTGCCCCTTGTCCACTGGTGCGCTCTCTCTCTCTCTCAAAAATAAAAACTAAATACACATGAAAAAAAAAACAAATAAATAAAAATAAACTCTATTCCTGTCTTACTGACAAGTTTAGTTTTGTGGCCGGGATCCCCATTGGATAAACACAACGATCATTTTTTTTTAGAAGCAAGGTTGTCCTTTCTACTGCCTTGTCTAAAGTCTCGCTTTGGCTCCCCGTTGTGTCTGGAATGAAATCTAAGATCCTGGCCCAGGAGCGCCCCCCCTCACCCCCTCCCTGAGCTGTACCTCAAGGTCACGGTGCCCTCTGCTTCCCCATCCCACCAAACCTCTGTCCTTCTTCCTGTTACCTCGGATGGCTGTGTCCATCGGGTGATGTCTCTGCCCTCTAACCCTTGGCTCCCCAGAGGCCTGTGCACACTTAACACCTGCTCCATAGCCAGCTCGGGGATCTCCTTAGCACAACAGATGGACTCTGCTCTGCCCATCAGTAAGAAAAGCCTTTACACTTGGTTCCAGAGCATTGCACAGCACCTAGGACCCAGCAGTACATAGCACCTAGGACCCAGCATTGCACAGCACCTAAGACCCAGCAGGACCCAATCCCTGTTTGCCCAGGAACTGAAGTAAGTAATATGACTCAGGGGAATGCACTTCCTGAGCGGGAGTTCATGGGAGGATGTAAGACAACATGCCCATTACTATCAGTAAAAAAGCACTCATGTTTGGGGGAAGGTAGCGCAGACGTGTCAAAGCTGCGTGGCCCCGGTGGCCAGGGCTGTCCAAGAACACTGTCTGATCTAGCCTGGTGTCTGTGGAATCTGTTGTTTTTCATTTGGCCATCAGATTGGCTCCGAAGTCTTTTCTGATCATGGAAAATTCCACTCCAGATGGGCCACTGCAAAGGGCCTTTCAAGAGTTGTTCCCGGTGGATTTCATTTCTTTTAAATTAAAAAAAAATGTCAATAATTGTATTACTGCTTTTTTCCTCTTTTTGAAAATTGCTCTAGAAAGGCTATGGGTGGTGGATCGAGTTACAGATCGGAACCCACAGACTTCATGGAATAAAAGGTATTTCCTTCTGAGCCTCAGTCTTTTCATCTGTAAAACGGAGGTAACGCCAAAGCGCTGGACAGCAGAGGTACGGGCAGAATTGAATCATTTTAATATCTACATAACTGTGCGTCTTAAAAAGGAAAGACGTAGCCAGGGAAAGAGATCTTTTCCTGTTCGTTTATGCATTATTTTTATAGATGTTAATAATGATTGCCATCTTTTCACTACTTCTGCATTGATGTTTGAATGCAGACAAAACTTTTAAATCTCCTATTTTGACAAGAAAGTATTTTCAGTGTTTTAAAATAAGACAGGTAAAAATCTCACATGGCAAAAAAAAACCAACCAGATTTTTTTTCCCTTTGGTTAAAAGTAAAAACCTTCCATCTTCTAATGAGTGCATTTATGCCACAAGGGGGAAATCAGCTAATAAAGAGAGAGACGATTCTGTCTCCCGAGAAAATATTATGCTGAGACGCTCCTGGGAGGACTTGGAACCACGTTGGCAAGAGGAAGCGATTTGTATCTTTTGTTTATAATCTCAGGAGGAATCATGACATCTCTCTAATGATATTCTTGTACATGTGAAACTAATAATAGTTGGTGAACTCAGAGGGAAAAGCTGTTTTGGTCCTGAAATATGGCCAAGGATACTACAAAAGCTATTGTTAATGACACTGCTCCTCACTGGATTGTTCTCTCTCTCTCTCTCTCTCTCTCCTTCTCCTCCCCTCTCTGTTCCCCTCTCCTCCTCTCCCGCTCTTCTCTTGGTCTCCCCGAACCCCCTCTCTCTCTCCAGCTTTCGAGTCCAAACATTGTGATAATACTTTAAGAAGCCAGTACGGCTGACCCTCTTACAACCTCCTCTAAAGAACAGGCAGCCAGCGTGAATATTGACTGGAGAGTGGATCTTTTTTTTCCAATAGAATTTATTGTCAAGTTAGCTAACACACAGTGTATACAGCGTGCTCTTGGCCTCGGGAATAGATTCCCATGACTCACCGCTCACATACAACACCCAGTGCTCATCCCAACAAGTGCCCTCCTCAATGCTCATCACCCATTTTCCCTTCTCCCTCACCTCCCCCATCAACCCTCAGTTTGTTCTCTGTATTTAGGAGTCTCTTATGGGTTTGCCACTCTCTGTTTGAAACTGTTTTTTCCCCTTCCCTTCCCCATGGTCTTCTGTTAAGTTTCTCAAGTTCCACATGAGTGAAAACATAGGATATTGTCTTTCTCTGCCCGACTTATGTCACTCAGCATAATACCCTCCAGTTCCATCCACATTGCTGCAAATGGCAGGATTTCATTCTTTCTCATTGCCAAGCCATATTCCATGGTATATATAAAGCACATCTTCTTTATCCATTCATCAAATGATGGACATTTGGGCTCTTGCCATAATTTGGTTATTGGAGAGTGGATCTTAATAAAGTCTGGGAGAATTTTGAAACAAGCGTTCAAGCCATATGCTGGGACCCCTCACTCTGATCACGGTTATCTTGCACGATCCACCCGTGTGAACTTGGCTTTGGTTCACCATCTACTAAACAGGACATCAACGTGAGCCATTCCTTCGTGGGTTCCTGCAAGAATCAATTGGCTGAATGAGTGAGACAGGATTTCTGAAAACTTGTAGCGTGTGAGTTCCACCACGGGAAAGTTTTTGCCCAACGTCTACGACGAATTCCGTCCTTATTACTGGGCTGGTCTGTGCGGCTGAGTGACCTGAGCGGGCAGTGGGGGCTCACGGCTGAGAAGTCCCTCGACCAGGTTTTTCAAACATCCTTGCTTCCTTGAGTGGCAAGTGAATGAGAGGATTAGAGATTGCCCTTTACTTTAAAAAAAAAATTTATTTTTTGACATTTATGTATTTTTGAGAGACAGAGAGACAGAGCACCAGCAGGGGAAGAGCAGAGAGAGAGGGAGACACAGAATCCGAAGCGGCCTCCAGGCTCTGAGCTGCCAGCACAGAGCCCGACACGGGGCTCGAACTCCCGGACCGCGAGATCGTGACCTGAGCCGAAGTCGGCCACTCAACCGACTGAGCCACCTAGGTGACCCTGAGATCGCCCTTTTCTCAGGCGCTGGTAGGATGCAAACAGGTGCAGCCTTCTGGAGGACAAGAGCTTTCAAAAAACCTGCCTACCCCTTTACCGGGCAATTGCATGTAAATATTTATACTAATACATTTGCATACATTATGCTAATACAATTGCATGTATATATGTATACCAATGAGACATTCTGATACGGTGTGCACAAAGATACGGTGTACGTAGGCTGTTTATAACAGCAGTGTTGACACCAACGGGAAAGGAAAACAACCCAACTGTCCGAAATAAAGGATGTAATAACTACACAGTAAATGTTTCAGAATTATTTAACAGTGCAGCCATGATAATGACAGTCTATGTTTATTCAGCAATGTTGAGTACTTCTTAGGTGCTGGGCAGCATTTGTAACGATGGGGGTATACTGGCCGACGGTTAATTTTATGTGTCAATGTGACTGCGCCTTGAGGTGCCCAGATTAGATATTTCTGGGTGTGCCAGAATGAAGGTAGCCTTTGAATCAGTGGACTCATGGGGTGCTTGGGTGGCTCAGTCGGTTAAGCGTCCGACTCTTGGTTCCGGCATATGTATGTATATATTCCGTATCTTTAGAGAACTCTAATATGACCAGGAAACAAAACAGACAAACACAGTGCTCCCAGGGAGCTTATACTCTCTTAAGGGAGACAGAAAATAACCCAAATCAACCTCTAATTTATGCAGCAGGTCAGGAGATAGCAAATAGTGGGCAGGAAATTAAATCAGGGAAGGAGGGCACATTGGAGAGGGGTAGAGGACCTGTGGGGTGACAGATCCACGGAACGGTAACGCGAGCCCTCCCTGAGAAGGTGGCGATTGCCATAAAGATTCTGTGGAGCAAAGGGAATTTGGAGGAAGAACGTCCGGACGATGGAAATAGGGAGTGAAGAGGCCTGGATAGGGAGCGAGTACCTATCACGTTCAAGAGCAGCCAGGGGCCTCGGCGAGGTGGCTGAGGGTAGAGAGTGAGGCTCACATCAGAAGGAAATGCAGCCCAACAAAGCTACCAACACCCACAAGTCACTGCCTTGGAAAGAAGTTAAGGATGTGTTAGCAGCAAAGAAAGGCAGGCAACCCAGCAGTGTAGAAGATGATCCAATTTTAGTTAAAAACCATAAATAAGCCCATATTTTTACTGTATGTGCTGTTCCCTTTCCTTTCTCCCTCCTTCCTTCCTTAACTTCTTAACTTCCTTAACTTTCTTGACACCTGCTTGACTTCCTGCCTTCCTTTTTTTTTTTTTCTTCAGCTTCCTTCAATTTTCACATTTTTCTACATTGTACGCAGCTTACTGGTGCAGAGAACAAATGAGAAATGCCCAGGTAAAAGAAATGAACTGATTGTCTTTTGTCAAGCTGTGTGAGCACAGGCTTCATAAATGTCAACATTTGTTTACTTCTGAATTAGCGGTAAACGTTTTCTTGCTTTGTAGAAATGTTACACCAGCGAGAGAATTACAACTGCAAGTTTAAATTTTCAGAGAAAGAGAAGACTGGTTTCCAGAAGTCAGGCCAAGAATGGGGTGTTCTGGTTTAACTGAATTACCTGATTATTTCTTCAACTCAGGATTAAACAGAATTTCAGCCTAGGATTTCTAGAACTTCAAGCTTAGCTGTTAAAGATCTTTCCAAACCATGAGTTCACCTCCCTGTGTTGGTGAGTGAGCCATGCTGGACACGGTTCATGCTTTCTGATATGGGTGCCCTCCGTGTTTCTGGGACATTGGTCTACCCATAAAGTTATTTATCCTTTACAGGCTCATAAATGAAGCTTTAAGTGGTACCTGCCTCCATATACACTTGGCACTTAAAAAAGCGTTAAGATCATTACATTGCTTATTTTAGTTTTCCAGATCCTCTTAGAAGCAGGGGATAGGAAAAATAGCTTGCTAGTTTATTGCATTTCTCCCCACATTTGCCCCTATTTTATAGCTGGACAACCTGATATAGAAAGAAGTTAAGTAAGGGGCACCCAGGTGGCTCAGTCGGTGGAGCATCCGACTTCAGCTCAGGTCATGATCTCCCAGTTTGGGAGTTCGAGCCCCACGTCAGGCTCTGTGCTGACAGCTCTGAGTCTGCCTGGAATTCTCTCTCTCTTTCTCTCTCTGCCCTGCCCCTGCTCATGCTCTCTCTCTCTCTCTCTCTCTCAAAATAAATAAACTTCAAAAAAAAATTAAAAATAAAATAGACGTTTCCACCAGTAAAGAGAGAAAAAAAATCTCTTTCCCTCCTAGACGTCCCCCTCTGACCTCCATATACAGAATTTGGGTGCTTAATTTCTTGTTCAGTGGTTTCTTGCCGAGTTTTTAGAGATGGCTACAATTTGACTACATGGAATAATGTCATCGGCGCTCGTTTTCCAAAGAAAAGTATTTTTAAATAATTTTAGTAGTGCCCAATAGCTCCCTTGGAATCAGAGCACGTAGGCATCCTAAAAATATTCAAACACCGTACCTTGAACGACTTTTCCACGACACTCCTGGAGAGCAACTTGGACAGGGAGCAGTAAAGCCTCGGTCAAGCCCTTGTCGGGGAGGAGGTTTGAGCCCGGCACAGAGGTAAAGCATGCGGGGACACATCAGTCCGTGAGGCGGCCACACAGTGAGGCCCATGGAACAGTGTCACAGCCAGAGGGACAAGCTCAGGGGAGAGAGAGGGGGCACGACTTTGAATTTGGGTGGCACCTCAGATTTCGGGACCTGGACATTTAACTCAAGAAGCCACTTGGTTTATCCTTCTGATTTCTCTGAGATGACAGAAAGAGATTGCTCTCCTTTCCTATGAAGGCAATTTTAGGGTGTCAGATGCTCTGATTTGCGCAGACATCTCAGGGTTCTTTTCTCCCTCTTTTCTTACTGACAAGTGTCCCTTCCCCCTCCCATCACTATCTGAGATCTCTCTCTCTCATGCTAAGGGCTTAAGGCCCTACTCAACGTTTTCCATTTCTTTGCCAACTCGATGGGGTTTTCTTGTCTTTTCTCATGTATTGGTCATTTATAAAATCTCGGGGGTGTTGTGAAAGCACACAGGGATTCGATCTGTTTTGTGGCTAGCACAGGAGGCACAAATGACTCTACCCTGTGCCTAGAACTGGGCACGGGAAGAAGCCAGGAGGGGTGGGCAGCGTTCATCACTTAAGGGCTCTGTTTACCACCCTCCACGTACCCAGCATCACTTTATTTTAGCAATACCAACCGCTCACCTGGAAACTTAACAACAAAAGAAGGGACTTGAGTCCAGATTCCTTACGTGACTAAAGGAACGCGCTAGAACAAGACTTGTACATTACAAGAGCTGGAGCAGTTGAACAAAGGTTACAGTTTCTCACAAGGACACGCAGGGTCCATTCTAAGAACCTCCCCATACTTCGCCGTAAAAGGACAATCTACTTTGAATTGGCTGGGGGGAAAAAAAACAAAAAACTCTAGTATAGTATAGTTTAACAATTGCTTATTTTAAGGAAATTGTTTTAATTCAGTGACAGAAACTGGAAGTTTACTTGATTGGTTAGATGACTGGTGGATTGTCACTAAATTCTCTCATCCCAGCATGTTCTGCGGGTCACTATAACCACCCTATCATCTTCTCTACCAGCTGCTCTAAAACCCAAGTTCTACACACTTTACGGGTGGGTTATCATGGACGACTTCGGTGTTGTTCTGGTGGTTATTCGTAACCACGAATTTCCAGGAGAGATGTACTTTCTGATCTGGGAACCCCACATAATAGCCATGATCACCCCGTGCCCAGCATAACCCCTCTGTTCTCCCCACAACGCCCAAGTTCCACAAAGATTCGGCACTGTGAATTGAACATAAACTTCACTCATGCACACGAGAACCGAGAAGCCCGTTATCTCAATGGTGCACACGAAAGAAACCATTTCCCTGAAAAACAAAATACATCGACAGAAAATTTTAGCTCGTCACCTTGATGATTTTGGTGTCTTGTAAAAATGATTTTCACTCATTCTGCGGTTCCGGATCTGACCCCCAGCTCATCTTGGGCTGAAGTGGGCCAAGCCAGTGATGTTATTCCTGGACCCAGGCAGGTTCACGTAAAGCCCATTTTCCGTGTTCCCTTTGGTGGGAGGTCAGTGGCAGCTCTGGGTGAGGGACAGGTGCTGAGAGGATTCACCTAAGACTCCACGTTCCCCTTGGCCTCCATTCCTGCTGGCAGGAGCCAGGCTCCAATCCCCAGCGACTCCCATCGAGGCATAAATGGGTTTTGCTCCACGGGCAAAGAAAACGCTAGGGCGTGACATCTGTGACCTCGAGCGACTGTCAGATGGCTATCAAGTCACACGGGTTTTGCAGGCGGCGACAAAGAGCAACTCTCCCCTCAGCTCGGTCACTGCCTCGGGGCTCACCCGGCCTCCCTCCCCGCGTGTGAGTTATTTGCCGGAATGGCCTCGACCCTTCGCACCTGGCCCGTGGCCACGTGCGATCCCTGTTGTTCATGGAGTGTGACGTTCGAGTTTTCTTTGGGCTGAATCCATCCAGACAGCCTGGTCTCCCGGCTCATGAGTGAGCAGACTCAGCACCACTAGCGGCACGACCGAGGGACAATTTTTCTATGGCCAGTTCACTACTCTGGGCGGGTTCCGGGCTCCTTCCCTTCCTGTCAGGGCCCAGCAGTGTCCTGATCCCAGGGTTTCCGCTCAAGTCCGCCTGGCCCAGAGCCGCCAGATCAACATCGACCGTGTATCCTCCCCCACCCCTAATCAAAGCAGTTCACTCTCAATCATCTACGACCTCAAGTTCCACGCCCAAGGATGGCGCTCCGTTTTCTCCCCGGACAGTACCTCTGCCCGATGAGCCCTCACTGCCAATGCTCCCTGGGTGCACATGGGGTGCTTGTCTGGAAAGCCCTTCCTTTCCCATTTCCCTGCCAAAACCCTACACCTCCCAAGAGAAGTTCCACCATATCCTTGGATGATTCCCTACCGACACCAGCCTGTACTTTAAAGTCCCGCACTCTCTTGTTTGATGCTGTGCTTTTTTTGTGCATTATTGTTTCGTTGACACTCTTGTTTCCTTCAAGTCTAATGCCTCTGAGGGTTCGAGTTAAAACCTTCTTTTCTTAATTTATTTTATTTTTTTTAAGTTTATTTATTTACTTTGAGAGAGAGAGAGAGAGGGAGAACAAATGGGGGAGGGGCAGAGAGAGAAGGGGACAGAGGATCCAAGGCAGGCTCTGTGCTGATAACAGAGAGGCTGATGTGGGGCTTGAACTCATGAACCCATGGGATCCATGACCTGAGCTGAAGTCAGACACTCAACTGACTGAGCCACCCAGGCAGCTGACCTTCTTTCTTCTTTTTTTTTTTAATGTTTATTATTTTTGAGACACATATAGAGTTAGAGAGAGAGAGAGAGAGAGAGAGAGTGCAGGGCAGGGGCAGAGAGAGAGGGAGACACAGAATCCTAAGCAGGCTCCAGGCTCTGAGCTGTCAGCACAGAGCCCGACACGGGGCTCGAACTCATGAGCGGTGAGGTCATGACCTGAACCCAAGTTGGACACTTAACCAACGGAGCCAGGCAAGTGTCCCTATTTTTTTTTTTTTTGAAGAAAAGTTTTTCCCGTTTCCTCTCAGTCTTCTCGACAGAGTAGACACTCACGAAAGATTTGTTGACTGACCTGTGCCAAGAGCCACGATGATACAGGGTGTAGCCATTAAAGGTTAATTTCTGGCAATATATAGGGGGTCAAGAGACGTTTCAAATAAAAGCAAATGTTACATAGCTAATTAGTCTTCACTTGACTGCATGGGGGTCCGCTATGATAATCCCTCTATTCAGTGTTTGTAGTGTGGCTTTTCTCGAGGGTACACCCTTCTTATTCACCGATAGTGTCTTTTATTTGAAGGATAATAGGTGAGACTCTTAATTTAAAATAAGTGCCAGGGAACTTCTGCATGGATTAACCAGAATTCCAGAAGACTAAGCAGTCTATTTATACAATGGCAGCAACAGAGAAGCTCTTGCTTTGCGCCCTAATCTTCATCACTTAGTGTGCTCTGTGCAGGTTTTATCGGCTGGAACAAAAGCCTATTGTGTTTGTCTTTTTCCTCTGGGCTGGGGAGTCCAGGTCAGGTCTGTTCATGGGGTGGAGGACAAGGGCAGGCCTGCCGTCTTCCAGCTGCGCGAGGCCCCCCAGCAGAGCACCCTCTCCCTCTTTACTACGGGAAGAAGCCTGCCAAAGGGGGCAGAGTTGAGAAAAAAACCTAAGGCAGGGGTTCTCGAACGTTCTGGCGCCTCAGAATCTCTGGGGGGTGGTATTCAGGTGGTCGGCCCCAGCCCCCCCGGAGCTCAGAATTCACCGGGTCTGGGGTGGGCTCGAGAACGCACATTTGTAACCGGTTTCCCTGGTGACGCGGCTGCTGCTGGTTCAGGGACACACTTTGGGAACCGCTGGCCTCGAATGACTTCTGTCAGCTCTGATGCTTCTTTCTGCCCACAGAGAGTGACTCATGGTCGGAGAGGAGGCAGGAGTGGCGCTGGTTTGGGGCTCAACACTCCTCAGCTGCCGATAAGAAAGGGAGCCGCCTAATTCAGCCTCTTTCTCAATGAAGAGATCCCTTCTATGACAGCTCACCTATTATAGGCTCTTTCTACGGCTCCCTGTCGGTGTCGCCTCTTCTCAGATGCTTCCCTGCGGTGACCCTGGACGCACCAGGAGGGCTAACGAAAATTCAAAGCAGTGAATATACATTTAAGGGATTCCCTGGTGAATACCTCGAGATGCAGCCCAGAAGGAAGACATCCATTCCTTCCTTGCCATTACGGAAACTGGATTTTTGTCAGAGTGGGGATTCTATCTTACCGGCATCATATCTTGCACGTAAGAGATGTCCACAGATCTGAAAGGCACTCTGGCTGACGGGTCATGGGTCAGGACTCTGAAAAGAACGTGAGGCTATTTACAAATAAGTTCCAAGCTCTGTGAAAAGCCTCCGAAGAGCTATTCCTTCCCCTGTCTGTTGACCGAAGGTAGAATTGTATGGAAAATATAAAGCAGGAGGGAAGTCTTTCCCCTGCGTGGGGAATTTGATAGACTCGTAGCTTCGTCCTGGGGTCACTCTGCTCCAGGCTTGTTCGCGGTGACCGCACGTTTCACGTATGGGCCAAAATGTCATTTGGTGGGACAGGACTCATTTCGTTTACAGAGAGAAATGATAGTTCCCCAGTAATAAAGTCATGACCTCGTAGAGTGCCGAGGTCCAGCGTGACGTGTTGACAGACACGGAAGACGGTCACTGCCGTCAGGGGGATTGCAAGCCCTTTGTGTTGTGGGGACTTTAAAACACATGCGCTCCAACGCCATTTCCTGGCTCCTCCGGCTTCTTCCTGCCTTCCAGTGGTGGGGAACTCGGAGCCGGGCCAACAGAGAGGGCCGGCCACATTGCCACTTCCCTGCTGTGACCACAGAAGGGTCTTCCTTATGGGTCACTTTGTAGCTTCTGCCACTGGGTCCTAGTTGTATTTCTTAGAGTTTAGCAGAACCCTGCTAATCCCTCCCTTTATCTTAAAATATTGTATCAGAATTCCTGAAAAGAACTGTCATGCCTCCCCACCCCCATGTGTTCTGTAGGGGAAACACCCCCAATTCCTTTGTCTATTCCTCACCGATCGCCCTGATTCCTCCCTTCTGCAGGTGACTGAGTTGGGTTGTGCCCCTTTTAAGTAGAAACGAAAGGAGGTAGCAGTGAAATAAACCCGCTCCTCAAAAACACTCTCTTCATTTATCAGAAGCTCCACTCTAGACATCAGTCACTTTAGAATGGCAAGACATTTATTTATTTATTTAATTTAATTTTTTTTTTTTTAGTACTCCATTGTACGGATATACCAGTTTTTTTTTTTAATATGAAATTTATCATCAAATTGGTTTCCATACAACACCCAGTGCTCATCCCAAAAGGTGCCCTCCTCAATGCCCATCACCCACCCTCCCCCCCCCCCACTCCCCATCAACCCTCAGTTTATTCTCAGTTTTTAAGAGTCTCTTATGGTTTAGCTCTCTCCCTAACTTTTTTTTTCCTTCCCCTCCCCCATGGTCTTCTGTTAAGTTTCTCAGGATCCACATAAGGGTGAAAACATACGATATCTGTCTTTCTCTGTAGGACTTATTTCACTTAGCATAACTCTCTCCAGTTCCATCCACGTTGCTACAAAAGGCCACATTTCATTCTTTCTCATCGCCAAGTAGTATTCCATTGTGTATATAAACCACAGTTTCTTTATCCAGAATGGCAAGATATTTAAAGCGTTCAAGAGTTCTTTAATCCAGTATAGCTGCCCCATGGAAGGATATATAGTCACTATTCCAGGTTGGTAACTTTGGGTCCCACATGCGTGGACTGTGGCTTCGGCACCATGCTGGAGGGCAGGGAATGAGGGTAACTGGCAGCATCCTGTGTGGTCGTCGTATTCCTTCCGGCTCTTTGTCTCATAGCTGTCTCGTATATCTCCACCTAATATTCATCTTGTCTAGACTGTAAGTTGAGCATTAAAGTTGGTGTCTCCCTGGGTGGCTCAGTCAGTTGAGCGTCCGACTCTTGATTTCAGCTCAGGTCATGATTTCACGGTTCGTAAGTCCAAAGCCCACGTTGGGCACTGTGCTGGCGGTGTGGAGCCTGCTTGGAATTCCCCCTCTCTCTCTGCCCCTCCCCTGCTCTGCTCTCTCCCTCTCTCTCTCTCAAAATAAATAAACTTAAAAAAGTTTATGGGTGTCTCCCTTCCAGTGAAAAGGTGTAGACTTTAGTTTCCAAGGGTACCCACTTTCCTCGAGGCAGGCAGGAGTTCTCAAAGGCTACTTACAAAATACGTGGTCTATTTTGAGGAAAACACAAACTATTGTTAGATTAATTCACCCCAAACTTAGAGCATGGGTCTACCCTATAGATGTTTATGTGATTCGAGAAAAAATGCAAATTACCAGTCAACGGCAAGTTCGAGAGATTGGAAGACAGCATCTAATTCTTGAGCTTTCTTCGACACAATGTGGGCGTAACGGTCAGGATTAGACACTTGCACTCCAGCATGGGTCGTGAAGTCAGTTTTTCTTCTTTGTGTCTACTTTCGTGGCTCAGCTACCAGGCGTCAAACAATATGGATTTACTTCTCTTTTGTAAGCATCAAATACACTCATTCCAAAGTCAAAGATCCCAACTAATTTCTTTTTTTTTTTTTTTAATTTTTTTTTCAACGTTTTTTATTTATTTTTGGGACAGAGAGAGACAGAGCATGAACGGGGGAGGGGCAGAGAGAGAGGGAGACACAGAATCGGAAACAGGCTCCAGGCTCCGAGCCATCAGCCCAGAGCCCGACGCAGGGCTCGAACTCCCGGACCGCGAGATCGTGACCTGGCTGAAGTCGGACGCTTAACCGACTGCGCCACCCAGGCGCCCCCCAACTAGTTTCTTAAAAACAAATACACCGCTGAAGAATGATTCAAGAGCTCAACAAAATACTGTTTCCACCAGGGATCTTTCCACCACTGGGACAGATCACTTGCCCCGCCCCCCTTTATTCCTGACCTACAATAGCTGTATTTCTTTGATGCCAGACTTTTGTATTAAAGCAGCCAAATGGGTATGTTTGATATTGGATACGTATCCAAAGACTCTAGTGTGCTTACACTACCAGTGTATTTTATTCCCGGGCGCAGAGCTGAACTTGTCATTACAGTTAGGCGAAGTCACAGAGTGTGGGCAGAAGTGATATACGTTACTTCCAAGGCCCGGATCATTAAAAATCTCCTGAGTATGGTCCCTGTATGGCATCAGCCAATTAGATTTACGAGAATGAGAAATAACTTCTATTTTGCTAAGCTGTTGAGATTTAGGGATTTTCTGTTACAACAGCTATCTAATTAATACGGTTTACACGGCCGCACAGAGGACCGCATTCAATGACATATTGTAGCAAACGAATGACGGCATCTATTATTCATAAAGTGGATACTCTGTGCTGGACATTGTGCCAGGAACCTTACATTATCACATTAATCCTCATAACGTCTCTGGGGTGGACGCTATCATTTTCATTTTATAGACAGGCAAACCCAGAGCTTAAAGTGGATCAAGGTCACATAATTAGTGTAGTGGAGTATGTAATTGTCCCCAATTATTCATTTCCCTCTTTGTAAGAAGATTATACATCTGCACCTGTTGCTGTATGCAGATGCTTCAGTGTGGGATAAATATGTGTCTCCATCTCATCGGCCGTTGACATGGACGCGACACATGACTTGTTTCTGGTCCACAGTCTCCGAGCTCATAACTTGGGCCATCCCTGAGCAGGACTTTTAAGGGCCCTTGATTACTCTGGCATTCTCCTTGCCCTCTGACGCTAGCATGGAATGTCCCAGATCAGACTGGTCCTTCAGCTTGGACCCCAGAACAAGGAAGACACGGGGTGGCGGGCCCACAGCCGACCAGCAAAGGTACGCAGCCCGAGGGGGAAATCAACGTCCGTCTTGTAAGCCACTGAGATGCTGAGACCTGCTGTTACCGCACCGACGCTAGCTAATACCTAAAGCTTGATTCAGATGCAGTCAGTGCCACGCCAGGGTCTGTGCTTTTCATCACTGAATAACGCCTCCCAGGCACAATGTCACGTTCACACACATTCTGGTTGGACGCTATGAGGAGAATGGAAAGCATCCTCAAAAACCAACCAACCAACCAACGAACCAAACAACTCCATTCTCATCCAGGTAGGAAGAAAGTAGATGTCTGTAAGTTTAAAGAGGCAACTGTCACAGCAGCAGGATTTGAACTTCATTTATAAAGACTTGTCTCTCACGTCGCATATATGTTCAGATTTCGTGCCCCAAACAACTGCGGGCAGGGATATGGATCCTTTTACCCATAGATTCAGTTGCTGGTGAATTCTGTAAAGTGTTCACGCTAGAAGCCATGTCTCGGTGACTAGGAACGTGACTGGTGGTGACCATCAAAAATCGTTCACCGAACGAACCACCAGCGCCATATGGTTTCTGGTTCTCAGTACGGCCACAGAGAGGAAATGTGAAATACGAGACTGAAGGGGCCTCGGGGGCTTAATCTGACCAGCATAAATCTGTAAAGACATGAATTAAGGTGCCGTTTGTTTAAAATGTGGAATTAACTTCAGACATCGCAATTGGAAAAGTTGATTGATGGCCTGAAGGCATCTGGACAGGATGAAGGTTTGAATGGTCACTTGAATGCCACGCAAAATCATTCTCTCAAGACTTATTTAAATAACCGTGCAGCTCAGTAATAAATAAAGAAAGAGATATCTATAAATGATTAGCCGGTATGGTTAGATCAAAGCTACAGACAGTTTAGGGAATACGGAATGTTCTTTTTTAAGATGACATTGTCCTCAGAGGATAGGGTCCAAGATGGCAGCATGGGAAGCCTGTGAACACATCTCCTCCCACAGACACATCAAATCTACACCTACATATGGATCCTTTCCCTTTGAAAAAGATCTGAAAACTATAGATGAGCTGCTTTCCACAACAGAGAATAAAAGGACCACATTAAGATGGGACAGAGAGGCAGAGACAGTCTTGAAAGAAACCCCATCCCTGGAGCAGCAGCACACAACAGGGAGGGATCTTACCAGACAGGTGCTTCTTTCTGAGTGAGAGTTTGGTGCCCCGCACGGGGCACCCTGGCCTCTGGGATCTGTGCCAGAAAGACGAGCCCTCCGGATGTCTCGTTTGGGCAACCAATCAGGCTGATGTCCGGAAGTCCCAAAGTGCTGTGGGAAACAGATTCCCCTCTTGGGGGGCTGGGGTATGGCTTCACTCAGCAAAAAAAAAAAAACAAAAAAAAAAAACAGCCGTTTGAAAAGTACCTAGATTATATGTGAGGGGCATTCATCCGTCGATCGGAAGCATCTGCTGCAGGGGCAGGGGCACAGCTGAGATGCTCCGGGAAATGGAGGTGCTGACACCATTGTTGTGCCCTCTGTCTAGCCTGCTTGTACAGCCAAGTGAGTTTGGACAAGGCGCCCTCCCGCTGACTGGCTCGGAAGGGCAGGGTGAGCCGCTGTGTTCCTCGCTGAGACTGAAGAGTGGGGAAGTTGCAGTGCTCCCCTGCTCCCTGGCTGGGGCTGGCAGCCCTGGTGGTCACAGGATTCCCCCACTCCTAGACCAAAGCCAGGGCGCACACTCAGGCGAGACACTCTCTTGCCGCACCGGCGCAGATCAGACGTTTTCCCACTACCTTTCCAAAGCTGGTGAAACTGCCCTGCCCCCTGCCCCCTCCAATGGCCTTGCTAAAGCCAGAAGGCCCATTCAACCCACACAGGGGACACTCTTTGATCACCCGGCTCTAGTGGCTAAGAGAATTGACATTCCAGAGCTCCACAGGACCGTAACAAGTAGAAAGATAGCTCTTGGCAGGCCACCACCCCAGGGCACAGACAGCAGACACACACAACCTCAGTCTTCCTGTGAAAAGGACCTGTGAAGTCGGCCGCCCAACCGACCGAGCCATCCAGGCGCCCCACGGCCCAGTTTTTATAACTGCTGCCCAGGGGAGACCTCCAGATCTCCTGGCCTAGAGGCCAACACGGATTATGCTTGCAGTCCCCCAAGACTGTATATCTTTGCATAGTGTACAAACTACTGCCCGAAGATCTGGCTTTTAGTTGCCCTGCAATTAGGTGCTAAACAGATTCTGCCCCCCCCCTCCACCTTAGAACAGGCTGACAGGTCTTGGCACATCTTCAACGTATCGATAATAACTTAGGCAGTTTAGACAATCACAAAGTTTCAAGAAACAACCTTGAGTTAGGACAAAATCGAACAAGGCTCATCACCTATACAAGGACACTTCTTCAAGCCCGAAAGAGGTAGCTGTGTGGCCAAATCACAGACACAGAGTCAAGCAAAATGAGGAAACAGAAATATCAAGGTTATTCAGACTTGAAGGAGAGAGAAAGAATTTACCAGATAAGCAAAAGCTAAAGGAATTCATCACTACCAAACCAGCCTTACGTGAAATCTTAAAGGGACTTCTTTAAGCTGAAAAGAAATGGTGCTAATTAATAATAAGAAAACATATGAAAGTAAAAACCTTACTGGAAAATGTAAATATACAGTAAAAGCAGTGGATTGATCACTTATTAAGGTACTTAGGAGGTTAAAAGACAAAAATAGTGAAACGAACTAAAACTACAATAAAGTTTAAGAAATACATAAAGCAAAAAGATGTAAAAAGTGACATCAAAAACGTAAAACATAGAAGGAGGAGTAAAAATGTAGAGTTTTGGAATATGTTCAAATTTAAATTACTATCAACTTAAAATAGACTGTTTTATAGATAGTATGACATATGTGAACTTCATGGTAATCACAAACCAGACACTTACAGTAAGTACACAAAGGTAAATGAAAAACGAATTCAAGCATAACAAGAAAGAAAACCATCAAACCACAAGGGAAGAGAGAAGAAGAAGAGAGGAACTATAAACACAACCAGAAAACGATGGACAAAATTGCAGTAAGTACACCCTATCAATAATTACTTTAAACATAAATGGACAAAATTCCCCAATCAAAAAAGTGGTTGAACGGATTTACAAAAAGATATCCATATGCTACCTGTAAGAAATTCCCTTTAGAAGTAAGGATACAAACTGACTGAAAGCAAGAGACGAAAAAAGATATTCCATGGAAATGGAAATGACAAGAAAGCTGGCATAGCTGTACTTCTATCAGAAAAAGATACAAAAGACAAAGAGAAGTGCTATGTAATGATACAGGGGTCAATCCAGCAAGAAGATAAAGCATTTATAGATATATATGCACCCAGCTTAGGAGCACAAAAATAAATGAGGCAAATATTAACAAACGTAAAGGTAGAAATTGATAGCAACACAACAACAGTAGGCAATATTAACATTCCCCTTACATCAATGGATATATAACTCATCCAGACAGAAAATAAACTGGAAAACATTGGCCTTCAACAGCACATGAGGGCAGATGGACTTAATAAATACAGAGCAATTCCATCCAAAAACAGCAGAACAGACTTTCTTCTCAAGTGCTCAAGGAACATTCCCCAGGTTAGACCATTACATTAGGTCACAGAAATAAGTCTTAATAAATTCAAGAAGACCAAAAGAATAGTGAGCATTTTTTGCAACCACAATGATATGAAACTAGAGATCAATTACAAGAAGAAAGCTGAAAAATCTACAAATACATGGAGATTAAACAACGCATTCTTGAACAACTACCGGGTCACAGAAGAAACCAAAGGAGAAATCCAAAAATACCTGGAAGCAAATGGAAATAGAAATATGACATACCACAATCTCTGCAGCAAAAGCAGTTCTAAGAGTTGAATTCATAACAATACAGGCCCACCTCAAGAAATCAGAACAATTTCAAATAAACAATTTAATTTTACATCTCCCGGAACTAGAAAAAGAAGAACAACCCCCCCCCCCCAATTTTGTAGAAGGAAGGAAATAATAAAGATCAGAGTGGAAATAAATGGAATAGAGACTAAAAAGACCACTTAAAAATCAATGAAACTAAGAACTGGTTCTTTGAAGAGACAAACAAATTGACAAACCTCTAGCTAGACTCACCAAGAAAGAAAGAGAGAGGACTCAAACAAATAAAGTCAGAAATATAACAGAAGTTACAACTGATACCACAGAAATGCTAAGGATCATAAGAGACTATGAAGAATTATACACCAGCAAATTGAACCGCTTGGAAGGAATGGATACATTTCTAGAAATGTACAATCTTCCAGAACTGAATCATGAAGACATAGAAAATCTGAATAGACTGATTACTGGTAAGGAGATTAAATCAGTAATCCAAAGCCTCCCAACACAAGTCCAGGAACAAACGGTTTCACTAGTGAATTCTACCAAACATTCAAACAAGATTTAATACCTATCCACAAACTCTTCCAAAAAACTGAAGAGGAGAGAAAGCTTCCATACTCATTTTACAAGTGCAGTGTTACCCTGAGACCCAAACCAGACAAGAACACTACAGGGAAAGAAACTTATAGGACAATATCCCTGATGAATGTATATGAAAAATCCTCAAAAAATTAGCAAACCAAACTCAGCAATACATTAAAAGGGTCATACACTAAGATCAAGTGGGATTTATTCCAGGGATGCAAGGATAGTTCAATACCTGCAAATTAATGAGTGTGATACACCACATTAACAAAATGAAAGATAAAATCATATGATCATTTCGATAGATGCAGAAAAAGTATTTGATGAAATTGAACAACCACTTAGGATAAAAACTCTCAACAGTGTGAGTATGGAGGGAATGTGCCTCAACTTAATAAAATCCCTGGGAATAAACGTAACCAATGAAATGAAAGACCAGTACATCAAAAACCATAAGACATTGAGGAAATAAATTAAAAAGACATAAATAAATGGAAAGATATTCCATGCTCATGAATTGAAAGAATTAATACTATTAAAATGTCCATACTACCCAAAGCAATCTACAGATTCAATGCCGTCCCTATCAAAATTCTAATGACACTTTTCACAGAACTAGAAGAAATAATTTTAAAATTTGTATGAAACCACAAAAGACCCCAAATAAAACAATCTTGGGAAAGAAGAACAAAGCTGGAGGTGTCATGCTCCCTGATTTCAAACTATACTGCAAAGCTATACTAATCAAAACAGTATGGTATTGACATAAAAACAGACACATAGATTAATAGAACAGAATAGAGAACCCAGAAATAAATTCACACATATGTGGTCAATTTACAACAGAAGAGGCAAGAATATACAATGGGGAATCGACAGTCTCTTCAATAAAGGGTGTTGGGAAAACTGGACATCTACATGCAAAAGAATAAAACCGGACCCACTATCTTACACCATACGTATAAAAGTCAACTCAGATTGGATTAAAGACCTGAATTTAAGACCTGAAACCATAAAACTTCTAGAAAACATAGATGGTAAGCTCCTTGACATTGGTCTTGGCAATTTTTTTTTGGATCTGTCTCCCAAAGCAAGGGTAACAAAAGCAAAAATAAACAACAGAACTACATCAAACTGAAAATCTTATGCACAGTGAAGGAAACCTTTAACAAACTGAAAAGGCAACCTACTGAATGGGAGAAGATATTCACAAGTCACATATCCAAGAAGAGGGTAACATCCAAAATGTATTTAAAAACTTATATAACTCAATAGCAAAAGCAATCCAATTAAAAAAAATAGGCAGAGGATCTGAACAGATGTTTTTCCAAAGGAGATGTACAGATGGCCAACAGGCATGTGAAGAGACGGTCAGCTTCGCTAATCCTCAGGGGAATGCACGATGAGTTCTTACTCCGTGCCAACCAACGACTAGTTCAATAAGACATAAAATAACTAGTGTTGATGAGGATGTGGAGAAAAGGGAACTCTTGTGCTCTGTTGTGGGAATGCAAATTAGCACAGCCACTTTGGAAGACAGTACAGAGGCTCCTCAAAAAATAAAAAAAAAATGTAGAACTACCATAAGACCCAGCGATTCCACTAGTGGTTACCTATCTGAAAAAGAAACAAAATATCTAACTTGAAAAGACGTACGCACCCTTTTGTTCATTCCAGCATTATTTACAAAAGCCAAGATACGGAAACGACCTCAGTGCTCACTGATAAATGAATGAATGGGGAAGATGTGGTGTGTGTGTGTGTGTGTGTGTGTGTATTATATTATATGTGTGTGTATATATATATAATGGAATACTACTTAGCCATAAGAAGAATGAAATCTTGTAACCTGCAAAAAACATGCTAAGCAAAATAAGTCATACAGAGAAAGACAAATGCTGTGTGATTTCACTTACATGTGGAATCAACAAAACCAAAACCAACAAAACTCAGTCACACAGGAGCGCCTGGGTGGCGCAGTCGGTTAAGCGTCCGACTTCAGCCAGGTCACGATCTCGCGGTCCGTGAGTTCTAGCCCCGCGTCGGGCTCTGGGCTGATGGCTCAGAGCCTGGAGCCTGCTTCCGATTCTGTGTCTCCCTCTCTCTCTGCCCCTCCCCCGTTCATGCTCTGTCTCTCTCTGTCCCAAAAATAAAAAAATAAAAAATAAAAAAAAACGTTGAAAAAAAAAACTCAGTCACACAAATACAGAGAACAGATGGGTGGTTGCAGGGGGTGGGGGTGATTGGTAGGAACGAAATGGGGGGAAGGGATTAAGAAATATGAACTTTTAGTTATAAAACAAATCAGTCATGGTTGTGTAATGTACAGCGTGTGGAATATAGTCAGTAATATTGTATTCATTTTGTGGGGTGACGGACGACAACCAGACTTATTGTGGCAACTGCGTCACAATGTTCACAAATGTCAAGTAACTATGGTGTGTGCCTGAAACGAATATACTATTGTACGTCAGGTATATCTCAAATTTCACTTTATCTTATTTTTAAGTATTCATTTATTTGTTTATTTATTTTGTGAGAGAGAGAGAGAGAGAGAGAGAGAGTGAGCGCACAGGTTGGGGAGGGGTAGAAAGAGAACAAGAGAGAAACCCAAGCAGGCTCCGCCCTGTCAGTGCAGAGCCCGACACGGGGCTCGAACTCACGAACTGTGAGGTCATAACCTGAGCTGAAATCAAGAGTCAGATGCTTAACCGACTGAACCACCCAGGTGCCCCTATATCTCAAATTTAGATAAAAAGGGGGTAAGGATACCATTAGAGTACTAACTGCCATCATGATAACCTCTTCTTTGTATAAGACCCTAATCATTTCTAGAGCCAATTATTTAAAATACGTTTTAAAATATGTTATCCCAAATGACTGCATTTTATCTTTTTTAATCTCCTTAAACCCTCAAACTACAACTAAAAAAAAAATCTTAATTCAACAAATATCTCGATGATTTTTCAACCTAACTACCAATTTCCCAATAATTCATATTACTAAATTTAATAATTCTGAAAAAATCCAGAGGGACTCCATTCTCTTTTGATATTTAAAATGACATTTGAAAATAAAAAATAGAGACAATAAATGCCATCTAAATAGACTATAAATCCAAACATGTTACACTTAAACATCTCAATTCCACAAACCTTAAAGTCTTGATACAATGAATTGAAAAACAAAACAAAAACACAAACACAAACAAAAAACCTTGGTTTCAAAAGTGTCATTACTTTAGTGCTGGTAAAAATACAGGAGACTTAAACGCTAGCCTTTTCCCCAGCTTCCTTCCCCTTGTTTCGACTCTCTCTGGTCTATTTCCCTTACTAATCTGCATATTGCTTACATACCATTTGTTTAAGGAAGAGTTGTCGAAAAAGAAAAGAGCCTCTCCCTGCCTGCTTGCCCATTTTGGTAAAGAAGCTTCATCGTATTTTCATGAAGATTCACATAGTCAAGATTCAACCGTTGGGAAAAACAATACTTTCTACCCGTGAAAATCAGCGAATGGGGTTAAGCTTCAATAAGGGTGTATTTATGTATTTTTCATTGCCAATAATTTTTTCCTTTTGCTCATTCAACAGCTCTTCTGATGTCTTGTTTTATGTAAAGGCAGAGATAGTTTGTAACAAGATGGGGGGAGGATTTGAGAGGGAATGAACACATTTCTATATACTGAAAGGCAACAGCCTATGTAGATCCTTGTATTAAATGGAGACCCGGATCATAAAAGTTAACATATACTATTTGATGATGTGCAGGAAGTGCCAGGGTAAGGTGACAAAATTATTTTTTAAAAAAATTATACAAAGTGCACAGGGATAAAGATTAAGTCTCCTTCACAAATCTTACTTGAAATGGGTAAACCAATTATTTTGGAGTATGCCATTGACTGCCATCAGGGCATAATGATGCTTTGCTCAACAATTAGCCACCCAGGAAGAAAGCAAATCCTAGTTTGATAAATTAGCACCAAATATACGAGCATAGAATCTACCAGAACTAAAGATCATTGGTTGAGCAATTTCCTATACCTAGATCATTTACATTCCCATCTTTTTTTTTTTTTTTTTTTTTTTTAAACTCACGAGAGAAATTGAGCTTTAGAACTCACCGGTACATTACTTTAGAAATGATCTTTTTTCATGGAATGATCTATATTTTTGTATGGATTTATCTCCTAACTAATCTCGACTTCTCGTCTACCGATAGCTTCAGATGGCACAAAGCCAGGATACAGTTGTTTTAAGTGCTAACAGTACTCCATGCACCACTTCTCTCCACTTTAGGCAGCAACTCTTCTATAAATTACATCATGGATAAACTTAGCAATATCTATCAGGAATGGAAATGGAAGAAATCGTGTAACATCTCACCCTTTGACCAGGTTTGGAATAGACTGCTTCTGCCTTCAGTCGAGATCGTGAAAAAACCCCACAACAACTGAAAGGTATAAGCACACGGCTTTAACCAAGTCCTAAGTGCTCTGCATGCGTCCCCTTTAGAAAGCAATGGCAAGCTTGGAAACACAGTTGGAAAGCCCAGCAAAGAAAATCAGGATTTACCTTATTTACCTTCATAGAGAACAAACCGGAACCAGCTCAAGACTAAACCAACACACATGAGTATATCCTCAAAAGAGAAAAGCAGCCCAGTGTATTGTAAAGGCGTTATCAGTTATTTCCCACCAGTTGTCAGACTTAGACTGGGCTCTGCAATTCAAATTGTGCCTTGGAACAGCTGGATGCTACTCTGAAAAGCTGTCTATTAGAAATGTGATTGCCACTTTTCTCTACTATTTTTCCTCATCAGTATTGGCGGGCGTGAGGATCTATGACCGAAGATGAGGACAGCAGGACGGAGACCAATTTTGCCCAAGGTGAAGGCAGCATGGCGAGAGAGACTTACCTGCTTTCACTCAATGGATGCTGAAATGGAACTCGGGTGATAATAAGTCCTCCCCTCTTGCACAGTTTCCTCCTTGTTTCCTATGCCTGCAACCTTGGAAATGTAGCTGCCCTGTTCACATACTGGCTTAAAGATACAGTTACCGCATCTCACCTCACTAGCACACTTACTTCCCTTTCCTGGAGCTCACTGGCTCTTTTTTTTGGAAGAGTCTGTCAGGTCTGGACCAAGAGTAATTTATTTCTCTACCTCTGTGGTCTCAGGACCTCTAGACAGGATTTGGTTAACTGGTATCTTGCTGACAGGGTGCTCCTACAGTCTTTCTGTCATCGAAGCCCCATTCAAAGTGAAGGGGAGAGTGACAGGGTAAGAAATGAATGGATGCTTTTGAAACCAAAGGGACTTGGTTGAAAGCAGGCAACTCTCATCAAAGACTGATCCAGGCAGGGTGTGTGTGTGTGTGTGTGTGTGTGTGTGCGCGCGCGCGCGAGCGCGCGTGTGCGCGCGCGCGCACCCCCGCATACCCCCTTTCTCCCCGAGGACAGGGTCATTCTCCATTCTTAGTTCAGCTTGCATCTTTTGCTGTTTTAGTGCTCTTGATTTTGAATAGTTACTCTGATGCACCGCCATGCGTGAAATGGATGATTTGCAAGCTTCTCTGTCCCACGCAATTCTGTGGATAATCAGATATCCAGATTCTGCACGGGCAAGAGAATCGTTCCTTTATAGAAAGTGATTGCTCCTGCCACCAAAGGAGCTGATAGTGTTCCCGGGGCAGCCAACTGGGAGGTGGGAACCTGCCTTCTGTGCTCTGGCCTTGGTGCTGAATTCGGAACCTGCTGCCGGAACCATCTCCGTGGCCTCTGGGCAACTTTGGGAGGTTTGAGAGGGTGCCGGCCAGTTCCGGCAGCCCCCTCACGGGTAGCCGGCAGGAATTTGCGCAGAGCCGATTCCCTGGGACCCTCCAGAGGGTACGAGGCTGGCTTATTTCTTAGCCTGAAGCGGGGAAAGTTTTGTCCAACGCATTTTTGTAACTGGAGCTGCCTTCTCCCCTCCCACCTGGGTCGCCATGGAGACTCAGCTCTTTCTTTCTCCAGGCAAAATGGGCGAAGCTTAGTTAGCAGTGCCCTGACTGTAGCAAGCCCCTTTTTCTTTCTAATCAGCTCCTGGGCATCCCCTTCCTCTTTTCAGCAGAAGAAAGGTAGGGCAGGGTGAGGAGCTAGTAAGGATGTGGCATTGCACCCTGCATTGTGGGGGCTGCCTAGTACCTTCAGACTTTGGATAAAAGCAAGCAGGAGGCACTCTATAAACATATAATGAATCTCCAACTCCCAAACACTGGAGTTTTCTCTCTCTCTCTCTTCCTTTTTTGGGAGTGGAGGCGGGATTCTTTGGAAAATTCTGGTATTTTGTTTCTCCATTAACCTCACCCCATTTCTGTGGCTGTTTCTATTAAGACATGTTTCCTCCTTAAAAGTCTCTCCATATTGAGGCTGGTACAAGAGATATACCTGTGGATCGACCCAAGGTTTTATTGGGTTTGGGGAATACTAATGTTATTTCTGTTAAAAACGAATTCAAGCTTAATGTCTTGATGCAAATGAAAATATACCCAGGAGGAAGCAAGTCGGGGGATTTGTCCAATCCCTAAATGCCATAAACATCTCATTTTATCTGAAGGGGTTTGCTCTCTTTCTTTCTTTTCTTTTCTTCCAATTACAAAACAATTCAGTTCACTTCTAGGGAGAAGTGTTTGTAGCCATCATATCATACATTCCTGGTTTTACTGATAGAGAACAGTTAGGACTTATTGTTTCCCATTCGCTGCCTGTTTCTCCCCACCCCTCACTTTTCCTTTTCTTCCTTCTCATGTTCTCTGTCTCCGTCTCTGTCTCTCCCTTCTATGCAAAAACGAACACGGATACAGCTTTCCATAAAGACAATGGGCTTTTCCCAACTGGAAATGACTACACCGCAAGCCGCCCCTGCCAGTTAATCAGTGCATTTCTTCTTTGCCAATGGATGTTGAAATGATGTCTGCAATAACTGACTGGGTTTCTCTGAGCCCAGGGCATGCAGACCCCTCCTCTCCCCGCCCCCCCCCCCCCTTGCGAGTTTTCAGTTGCTAATGAAAACCATATGAAACAGATTTCCCTTCGGTTATGTAACCGGCTTCTCCCTCGCCTTTCCCTTGACTTGGGCATCATGTTTCTCTCATCAGCGTGGAGCATGCAGCGGCGGCAGAGCCTGGGGAGGGGGAGGTGGGGACCCGAGGGCACGGAACGTTTTGCCCAGATTGATGCCAGCTTCTCGCCTTCGAGCAACTCAGCGCACCGCTTACCTTGTTGCGGACAGGGTGGTTTCACTCAATCATGATCTCCTCTCTTGGAACGGAGCAAGATTTAATATTTCACTACACGATGGATGGTGAGGGGAGAAAATTTAAAAAAAAAGAAAAAAGAAAAAAAAAAAAAGAAAAGGAAAGGAAAGAAAAACTGGAATCAGGTGGTCAAATTTCACACCAGCCCCGGGAGGCTATTAGGAGACTCCATTCTCCTGGCGGTGCCTCCAGCTCTGGGTCTGGCTTCCCGGTTCCCGCGGATCCCCACCCCTCCACCCGCCCAACCTCTCCGGCCAGGTGCGGCCGTCTGCAAACTGGCTCCCTCTGGCCGCGAGCGGAGAGGAGGGCTGGGCGCGGGGTCAAAGGAGGGGCGGAGGGGCGGAGGGGTGTGCGTCGGGTTCGGACGCGGGCGGGAGACCCGGTGGAGGGAACGGGGAACAGGCAAGAGTGGCGGAAAAAAAAAAAAAATTCCCGGCTGGGAGAAAAGTGATGGGCCACGCAGGGAGACGTCATGAAAGCCGCAGATTCAATGATCGCTCCTCAATTCCAGCGGACTGGCTGAGCCCCGCTGGCCGCGCACGAACCGGCGCGGCTGCGGGGATAAAAACGCGCGCAGCGCCGCGTGCTGGAGAAAAGCGGCCACACAGTGTGTCCCCGAGAGGCAGGGGGTGGGGACGCGGAGGGGAGGAGCGGGAGGCCGGGAGACGCCCACCCGCCTCCCACACCCCTCCCCGGGTGGGGGTGGGGGTTGGGGGACACTCCGTCGACCCCTTCCCAAGCCAGAGCCGGCGCGGAAGCCACCGAACCAACCCCCCCCCCCCCGCCACTCCAAGATGAAGCTGCAAAAGTGGGGGCGCTCCACGCTGGGGGAACCTTTTGGGTTCAGCCTCCGGTTCCCACCTTCCCTGCTATGTCACCGAGTAAGTTATTCCTGGAGAAGAGCCTGGACAGCAGCAACAAGCCGAAGCTCGGGGATCAGTTTTTGTCTGCTGCTTGGAGGGGCTCCGTCTTTTGGGTTTTGTGAAAGCGGGAGGAAGAGGGGCTTGTCTCGCTCGGGGCTGAAATCAAGGAGTCCGCCTGGGCGCAGGAGCTGGGCGCGCACTGCCCGCGTGGCCAGGAGGGGGCGCCGCGAGCGACTGGGGTTGGGGGCGGGGCGGGGGGGTGGGGACGGCCGAGTGGAACCCAGTGGAAGCCCCGCCCGCTGCTTCCTTCAGTCCGTCCTGTCCACAGCAGCTGGGGTCGCTGCTGTTGCCCCATCCTACCCCACCCTGAGGTCTCTTCACAGGCACTGGAGACAAAGAAAGGGACCGTGACCTTTCTCATGCATACCTCGGCTCCCCTTCCAAGTTGATTTTGTCAGGATTTGGACTATTGCCTACTCGATCCCGTCCTTTGATTTCTAACTTGCTTTGTATGGTTATTCCAGGGGCCGCCTCACAATGCTCCCCTCTGCAGCCCTTCTTTTTCTTACGGTCGCCGTCAACAATATTTCCCCATTTCCAAAGCCGTTCCACAGCTTGCCGCGACCTCTGCGCAGTCCACTCTTTTATGCCCTCTTTCCCCTAGGGATACATCGATTGGCCACTAAATTTTAAGAGCAATGACGACCATTCACTAGTAATTGTGTCATGACTGTTTCATAACTGGCTGTTCTTTTGCAACTTTACAAAGCGGGTTTCCTTTCACAAGGCGTGGAATTTCTATCTCCAAGGGGACGACCCTATTCCAGAAAAAAGGGTTGATGGAGACCTCTTGTTTCCAAGACCATTTTATTCCACATTTATGCATTCTAATTACACAGCAGTTCAGCTCTTCAAGAATGCTGTCTGCTTTCTAAAAATGACTGGTGTGGAGAGGTGTTTGCCTTAAGTTGCATCGACAGTTATATACAAGTCAACCGGGTGGCCTGTGAGCTCCTCTTTGCTGCTGATTTTCCCTGAGAGGTTATCATCTCACTGGCTTTTCCTTGGGGTCACAAATTCTGCATACGGAAGATGTTAGTATGTGTAATACGTGATTTTTATGCTCCACAGGGCTTCCCGGATCTAGTCCTTGTGTTAGAGATAAAGATAGACAAAGGACAAGTAGACTCAACAGTCCCTGAGGAATCCTTGAGCAAGTCTGCAAGATGCAGGGTTTCGGGGGACACAGCCCTAGAGCCTTAAAAGAACAAGTCACGCTGACTGTAGTTGCCTACAGAGCATTCTTTGTCGTCTGTGAAGGCGCTCTGGATGTGCCCGCTAATTTTGACTGCACATATTTCTGCCAGTTGAAGGATTTCCCAACATTTATTCCTTACAAGACATCAGACCAAGTAGGTGAGTCAAGAGAGGGCAATAACCCGCTTTTCTCCTTTGAACGTTTGGAAAACTCCCCTGGCTTGACATTGGCCAGAGTGCTGGGGGCTACAGCTCTTTCTGAACGGTGCAGTGGCTTGTGCGGAATGAAGCGGATCACATTAGCACGGCATGGGATTCGACCAAAGCCAGAGACAGCAATTGGGTTTGCTAGATTCGTTTATTCCCGAGAGATCTCAGGTGGGGATCGTCACGGCCGTAACGAAGTTGAGTCTCCGCGGCATCTGAAAATCAGGCAACCCGTGCTTTGCCGCTCCTCTGAGCTTACGAGAGACCTGTCTGTCGGGACACGATGCGTTCAGCGTGTCTGGAATCTTCCTTACGTACCTATTTTACGATTTCAGATGAGGCCAAGGCCTCAGGTGGAGGGGTGGGGTGGCTGCCACTGGGGACTTCCAAGTCTTTAGCTCTTCCCGCCTCTGGGGGGGGGGGGGTCAGGACTCCAAAGATGACGAAGACAGCGGCTTCTAGGATGGATTGATTCTTCTGTGTGGACAAGGCTGGGTTCTCCCCGACACATCAAACCGTAACGGAGGCTTATTAGCTAGGAGGATTGACAAACTGAATTATCCCGACTGGGTGTCATTTGCTGTGTGTAATCTCATTTTTCTCCATCATCGATGGTGGCAATTTATGACCCAATCTATCTCCCTCCCCGCTGTGTAGATCTGGCCTCAGCTTTGGACAGGCCGGCACCAGAACTGTGGTGGGTGGCAGTTTCTGGCCTCCGTCTCATCTTGCTTTGTCTTATGTCTGTCTGCTTGTCCGATATTTAAGCCTTTACAGCTGCTGAGGGTACCCATTTCTCTTCGTTTTGCTTCCCCACCCCCCTCTCTCCCTCCCCCCTGCAAAACCCCAACACTAAAAGCATCTTTAAAGTGCAGAGATGGGTGTCTAATTTTTAAATAACTTATTTTAACTATCATAGAGCATTTTAAAGAGTCTCAAGGAAGAAATTTGAGAATTATTCCATTCTACTGCTCTACTTCCAGTGGGCTGAATGGATTCCGTCCATGTTTCGTATTGAGGGAATATCCAAGAAGAGCTATTGTATTTCCATTTTGGATTTGGATGGTAAATTTTGAGACATTTTGTTGTTGTTGTTGCTTGTGTTTTGTTTTGTTTTTGGACATACATTAAAAAAATTTTTTTAATGTTTATTTGTATTTGAGAGAGACAGAGAGCACCTGGGGAGGGGCAGAGAGAGAGGGAGATACGGAATCCAAAGCAGGCTCCGGGCTCTGAGCTTTCAGCACGGGTCAACGCGGGGCTTGAACTCATGAGCCGTGAGATCATGACCTGAGCTGAAGTCGGACGCTTAACCGCCTGAGCCACCCAGACACCCCTAAATTCTTTCTTTTTTAAAAAAATGTTTATTTATTTATTTTGAGAGAGGGCGAGGGAGTGTGAGAGAGGCAGAGAGAGAAGGACAGAGAGAATCCCAAGTAGGCTCCACATTGTCAGCACAGAGCCCGATGCAAGGCTCGAACCGAGGAACTGAGATCCTGACCTGAGCCCAAATCAAGCGTCGAATGCTTAACCGACTGATCCACCCAGGAGCCCTGATAAACTCTTTCTTATAGAATGTTTTATTAGTTCATCATTTGGTAGGTATCATGCCTCTTAATCACAGTGTCCCCCAAGAAACTCATCAAGATGCAATTTTCAAAAGTCATAATAGCTTCAAATACAATATTTCAAAAGACAATGAGAAGCGATGTTTACAAAAAAATTGCATAAATTAGTCTTCCTGTACCTCTTACTGGAAATAATTTTAGTTACCATGAAATCTGTGCAACACAAACATTGAGGGCCAAAATAAAGGACCTGAGTTTGTAAGACACTCTTTGCGTAGTTAACAACGTGCTAAGATGCCCGGATTCTGTGGCTCAGGTTTTTGTTTTTGTTTTAACTGACACTCTTAGCAAAGAGGCTATGAGTTGGAGAGGACGAGGTCAAGTTCGTTGTTTTGTATGCTGTCGCAACGGTCTGTGTGTCACCCCCTGTGGTCACAATGGGCACCAAGCAGACAGACCTTGTTTGTCTTCAGTAGAGGTGGAGCTCCAGCCAGCATTCACAGGCTTCCGTGGCTGTCCCAACAGGGCCTTCCCAGCCTTCTTTCTTGGAGACACATCCCAGAGTCCAGTTCCAAATTCCAGATCAGCCTTGGTGGTCTTAAGCGAGATTCATATACTTAAGCAGTCTTGGCCCCAAGGGTCCATGCCACTTGGTCCGTGGCAAGTGATGGATTTAGCGAGGGGTTTCTTGCTCTATCGTTTTATCTGTAAAATGGTGTTGCTGGTGGGTTCTTTGGGAAGCAGACTCTGAAATGGGTGCTTTTAGGGATGTGTCTCAGGGATCAACACGTACGGAAGATGAGGTAAGGAAGTGTGAGTGAGCAGCAGGGCAGACATCATCTCGGCCCATCCCACAGGAAGTTCCGAAGATAAAATAAACCATTAGAGTTGTCCTGAATTAAGCCAAGTTTGCCCCCACAGGATTGGTCCCTGGTGGGAGCCGTCTGGGAAGGCATGGTTGTGGGAAAGGAGGCTTTAGGTACTCTGCATCTGATGGCTAAAAAGAGCTTTCTAGCAGTTAGTCGGTAAGCCCTCTCCCGAAGGAGGATCTTAGTGACACAGTTCCACATCTGCCCGAAATGGGGATAATAGCATTACCTATTGAATAGGGTTCTTGTGGCGATTATACGACATATGTGACATAATTCATAGAAGAGGTCGAGCCCGCAGTCTGCCATAGAGTCGCGGCTTAATAAATGTCAGCTCTTTATTGACGGCTGATGCTTGTCATTTTTATGATTACACAAACTCAGGATTGTGTGTTTTCAAGTACCTCCAGATTTGTAGCCACACAGGTTTAAGTCCCTCCTCAAGCACCAGAAAAATACTGAGAAGGCTTCATATTGTCTCTGATTAGCTAAGCCCAATCAGTCCCTGAGTCCTTTCATCCCTACTGCACCACTTCCTGGAAGAGGAGGAGCCCAAGACTCTGGCATCGACTGCATCTCCTTCCGTCTGAAAGGGAAGGGGTCTAGACAGGAGTAAGTGTTCGGTATATGTTACATAATCGTCTAATTACACGAGGAAGTTTGGCTCTCACTTTGTGGGAAACGGTGGTAAGAATTATCTTTTTGTACGCCCATAGGGAACCCTGGTAGCCACAGATCGTGGCTTGCTTTTCCTTGCGCTGTCATTCTCAACACCCAGGGATTTATTTAGGTAGTTCTTTCCTCCCATTTTCTCCTTATGTGGAATGGAAGCGTGAGGGATGGAATGCAGAATCCGTAAAAATTCCGAAGTCCACGAGAAAGACAAACATCCCCGCCCGGAAGGTGCAGTGATGCCGCAGTTTAGCACGGGCTCCGTGAAGTTGATTGCTGGTGGCCAAGAAAGAACAGATCTCCTCTGCGGCCTCAAGTCCCTGAGCTGTTGTCATTACTTGTACCTATCTGCTGACTCAAGACCCACCCGGCTGCAGGAAGGAGAACACTGGTGACGAAGACACTATGAAAGTGAGGAAACCACAGACTAGAGGATGTTGAGGTCACCTCAGAGATTATTTGGTCCCTCTTTGCTTCCACGAGCCTGTCTCTGACCCCGATCCAAGGCTCCTAGGTTGCCTCTCCCCTGAATCACCTTGATTCGTTTTTACTTCCCAGCTCTTACGTCGGTCGCTTCTTCACCGCGTCCACGCTGCGAACGCCTACCTCCTCTCAGACTTTTGGCTTGTTTCTTACCTTTTGACCCTCCCAGAATAATTTCCCCTCTTCTTGAAGCTGTAGGTTCTCAACTCTGACCCTAGTGACCTGTGCCTTCTGGTGCCTGTCTTCTCATTCTGTCTCATGCATTAAACAGATTCTTTATCGAACCGTAAAAATGAAAGGCGTATTTCCCATAGAGCTATACCATCCTTTCCCGACAGATATAATTCAGGAGAGAAACATGATACAAGACAATGAGATAATGGAATGGATTTTTGCCCAAATGCTTCATGGGCAACAAGATAATAATAGAGCCTTTAGAAATTTAAGGGATCTTGGGGAAATTACTTAACTTTTTAGGCCCTCCAAGACAAGAATAACTACAATACCTCTTATTAGTTTTCTGTTGCTGCGTAACGACTCCAAACTTAGTAGCTTACAAAATGCCCACTTGTTAGCTCATAGTTCTGTAGGTCCACAGTTCAACAGGGCACGGGCGGGTTCTCGGCTGAGGGTATCACAATGCTGGAACGAAGCCGTCAGCCTGGTCTGGGAAAAATCCACTTCCAAGCTTTTTCTTGCTCGTGGCAGAATTCACTGTCTTGGGATTGTAAGGCTGAGGTCCCCCATGATCTTATTGGCTGCTAGCAGGAGGCCGTCCTCTGCTTCTGGAGGCCGCCTACGTTCCCTCATGTAGTCCCTCCAGCCTCAGGCCATGGGAGCTGCGTAGATTTCACGTTTCAATTCTCTGATGACCTCTGCTACTACGAGGGGGAGAAAACTGCTTTTGAAAGACCCATGGGATGAGAGCAAGCCCGTCTAGATAATCTCTCCGGGTTAAGGTCACCTGAGTAGGGACCCTAATTATGTTTGAAACATCCCTTCCAGAATTCTGCCTATCACATACCTGCCTCAGAGGGTTTTTATTAGATGGGATGACACATGGGTAAACGGTATATTAAAAGTGAAGTTTTGTGGGGCGCCTGGGTGGCGCAGTCGGTTGAGCGTCCGACTTCAGCCAGGTCACGATCTCGCGGTCCGGGAGTTCGAGCCCCGCGTCGGGCTCTGGGCTGATGGCTCGGAGCCTGGAGCCTGTTTCCGATTCTGTGTCTCCCTCTCTCTCTGCCCCTCCCCCGTTCATGCTCTGTCTCTCTCTGTCCCAAAAATAAATAAACGTTGAAAAAAAAAATTTAAAAAAAAAAAATAAAAAAAGTGAAGTTTTGTGATATCTATCTTTCTCTGGCTGACTTATTTCCCTTAGCGTGATTTCACTCTCATGTGGAATTGGAGAAACTCAACAGAGGAACACAGGGGAAGGGAAGTAATAAGATCAAAACAGACAAGGAGGCAAATCGCAAGAAGCTCTTAAATACAGAGAACAAACTGAGGATTGCTGGAGAGGAGGTGGGGTGGGGAATGGGCTAAGGGGGGGATGGGTACTGAGGACACTTTTCCGGATGAGCCCTGCGGGTTGTACTCCTAAAGCCAAGACTACACCGTATGTTAACTAACTTGAATTAAAAAGAAAAAAAAAAAACATTTAAGAGGCGCCTGGGTCGCTCAGTCGGTTGGGCATCCAACTTCGGCTCAGGTCATGAGCTCACAGTCTCTGAGTTGGAGCCCCGGGTCCAGCTGTGCTCACAGCTGGGAGCCTGGAGCCTGCTTTGGATTCCGCATCTCCCTCTCTGTCTGCCCCTCCCCTGCTCATGCTTTGTCTCTCTCTCTCTCTCTCTCTCTCTCTCTCTCTCTCTGTCAAAAATAAATAAACATTAAAAAAAAATTTAAAAAAAATTTAAAAAGTAAATAAAAGTGAAGTTTTAATGGAAACACCGAGCGATACGCATGGTTTTGTTGAGCTGCTGATTCACTTCGCTGCCACGACCTAGCAGCCAGGCTGCAATTCATTGATCCACCTTTTGCCCTGACTCCTCCTCCAGCTTTTCTGACTCCTGAGCGTGTGTTTCTAGCTCTGTGATGAAGGATTCTTTCTGCAGAACCCTCTTGTCACCAAGGCCAGAGGCAGGAAGAGCTGACGTGAGGTTCGGTTCATCCTTGTGGGGTTCCAGCCTCTGCTTGTGGGTTCCAGCCTGTTTGTGCCATATTATGGCTACTGCTGCCGCCCTCTCTAGCTCGTCTGGGGCTAAGATCATAGTAGTGGCTGCATTTTTCTCTTGCCGTCTTGTGTTCCACTTATTGTCGGTCCGCACGTTGACAGGATAGACTTCGTTACTTGGACAGGTAACCCCAGCCTTTGTGGGTTAAGACGGGGGCCCTCGATGGTGCTATCACTGTGAACTTGCCATGATTTTCTAGGACGATTGAATAAGGGAATAATAAGAGGTGCCCTAGTCCATTCCTGAATTCAAAAATAGACCTTCTTGTCCACGTTATAGAATAGAAACTCAAGTTGTCTCTGGTCATCAGGATTGCTCCCGACAGCCGGGCACTCCTTTTCTGCCTGCCGGTTTAGCCGCCTAAGGGGTCCCCGAAGGCCATGGTGCAATCTCAGCTTTCAATGCATTAGAAATATTACCATGTTTTGTAGTAGATGCCTTCTTCCCTTGGCCATTAGCCCTCCAGACCCATCAGGTCAAGGTAGCAGGGATGAGAAGCGAACATCATTTGGTAAAATAGAGACGGTGCCACTCTCCTCGATCCCCCCATTGGTTACCCGCCTCGCATTCCAAGTATGCCGGCTATGGCCTTGAAGGTGTGGGTATTGGTTGCCAGTTTAGGACATTTATCACACCCCGTAGGAGAGAATCCCAACCTCACAGGGACGGTTTCCCAGCTGGTGCCATGACAGAGCTTTTAGAAGACCATCCCACCTAGGCAGCGGCTTCCTGGTGACGGGAAGCATGGTGAGATCAGTCAATTCCACCGCATGAGCCCAGGAGGACGCTTAGCTGACCACACATTTGACCCCTGCTTGGTGGGATACTGCGACAATGAGTAAGGGAGAGGTTGTTGAAGCGATGAGGTTTTATGGAAGAGGTTCAGTGTCATGCCTCTGCTACAAACAGTCCTCCTGGTTCCCTCAAAGGCCGGTCCTCTGCAGGAGAGAGTGGCTTTGATATAAGACATAAATGCCTTCACTTTCTGTGCCCGTTTGTTGAGGCCCATACATATACTTCTTCCCAGACCTCACTATTACCAATTTTCTAATCCTGATGACGTGAACCAGGGCATAGCTGTTAACTCATTTTTCCTCTCACGTTACAAAGAAAATAAAAGCACCACCCGCGTACCTGCCCCTGGGGGTATCTCCCTTCACCACCGTCTTTCTTAAGCAGTTTCTGTCTGGTATAAACAAATCAGGTTCTTGGTTTTTCTTCCTTCTTTAACTGGTCGTAAGAAATTCCCATCAAGCCATTCACATGTGTTGACAGATACAAGGCAGAGCAGTAGAATCAGTCAACATCTGGCCAACTTCCTGGTGAAGTTTACTTGGAACCTGCATTCTGTTTGGACCCCCAGTCCTATTTACCTGTGTTAGATTGTTGCACTAATGGCTCCCAATGGATTGTGTCTTTAGGTATCCAAGCCCTTGCGTTGTCCACTCTCACACTGACTGTGCTTGACAGGTGACCTGCATTGCTTGATCCATTTGGAATGCTGCCCCAAGAGGGCATGTGAGGAAACCTTGTGTGGCCTCCCTGAGAATGAAGGGCCATAGTGAGAGGGACCCAACTTTCTCAGCTGTCTTGGTTGAGCCCAGCCCCCAGCTGGCCCTTTAGTTTAAAAAGGAAGGAAAAGGGCATCTGGATGGCTCAGTAGGTTGAGCGTCCGACCTTGGCTCAGGTCATGATCTCACGGTTCGTGGGTTCAAACCCCGTGTCGGGCTCTGTGCTGGCAGCTCGGAGCCTGCTTCAGATTCTGTGTCTCCCTCTCTCTCTCTGTCCCTCCCCTGCTCATGCTCTGTCTCTCTCCGTCTCTCAAAAATGAATAAATGTTAAAAAAAATTTTTTTTAAAGGAAGGAAAAGCCAGCATGAGAACCACTCATAAGAAGTCAACAGAATCATAAGCGATAATAAACCACTGTGTTACATTTGTTTGTTTTGATTGAAGCCTCTATGTTCTGGGGTGGTTGTTATACGGCAATAGATAACTGGAGAAAAATCAGTACCTTCTAGCGGAGCGATTCTACATAAGAACCTAAAACATGAAGGATCGGCTTTGGAACCAGGCAATGAGCACAGTCTGGGAGGTGAGGATTCTGCCGTGGGAGACGGGGAGAAGCATAACTGAAGGCTTGTAGTAGGGAAGCAGTTTGCAAATCTGTCACTCGTTTGCAAATCCATCTCCCAAGTAGCTTGGGAGATAGGAAACGTACCTGAACTTAAGGATCTCGCTAAGGAGATTTCCAGGTAGAATGTTGACAATGCCCATGGCTTCTTTTAGCTGTGTCTACTAAGGAAATGCTTAATAAGAGAGCAAACTCTTCCATTTGTAAGCAGAATTTAGGGGAAATTCAAGAGACAGACCCGCTGTTGGAAAATAAAATAGTTTCTCATCTCTAGCCTTTCCTACCGGCAAATGAGTCTCAAACTAAAAAATACTTACAGGGCAGAGATCTAGTGAGGGATATGGCTGTAAGACCTCTGGAAGCTTCGAGATGGTGCTAGCCACTTCTTCAGCTGGCAGAAGGGCTTTTAAATGATCTTAAGGGCATAACCCTCCAGCAGTTCTACACAAAGCTCCAAGTGGAGAGGGATATGTCTTGAAAGAAATTATGGTTTTAGCTTGGGGTACAGGGTGAATCCCAGTCACTCTGTAGAAAGCTCATAATGTTTTCAAAGGATTTTCCCAACTTGAACCAAAAGAGACAGAATCAATTTAAAATGTGAAGAGGTTCTGGATCCCCCCAACTTTTAATGGGCAGGAAATGGGCTGAGAGGCTACTTGTGAGCAAACGCGAGACATTTCTTCAGCAGTGGGGTGGGGGGAACAACGATCTCTGAGGGGGCAAAGCTTCGACTCCCTGAGAGAGGAGCCAAGAACCATGAAGAATTGCTAGAGAACAGAATTAGGCTTTAGTCATGGAACGTTTATTGTCCTTAGGGAGTCCTGACACATTTCTGGATGTGTTTTGGAATCGCCGTGGACCAGTGACTCTCAGATACCTCTCCTCACTTCATTTTTAAGTGGGAGTGTTGATTGCAAATATCCTGTTCTTATTTCAACATTGTATATCAGGTGTATGGGGATAGATAACTTGACTTTTTGGTTCATGGGTTTCTAGACTAAGAGTTGATGATCTTTTAAAAAATTTTTTTAAAAGTTTATTTTTGAGAGAGAGACAGAGAAAGAGAGAGAGGGCAGACAAACGAGTAGGGGAGGGGCAGAGAGAGAGGAAAGGAGAGAATCCCAAGTAGGTTCTGTGCTGCCAGCTGCCAGCGCAAAGCCCGATGTGGAGCTTGAACCCATGAACTATGAGTGCACGACCTGAGCCGAGAACAAGTCAGACGCTTAGCCAGCTGAGCAACCCAGGTGCCCCAAGAGCTGATGATCTTAAGGAGCCTTTTCTATATCTGACTTTAATGCAGATAAAGAGATCGTGGGCCTCTAGCTTGATGACATGCTTGGGTGAGACTTTAGAAGGCTTGGAAGGGGTGAATGTGTTTTGCATGTGGGAAACACATGGATTGGAGGGTGAGGTGGAGAGGCTATGTAAGATCAGTCATGCAGAATTCTCCATGAAGCCTTACGTGTGAAGTTGTGAAGAGTGCTGTCAGCTGTCATAGTTTTGGCCACTTGGGCAGATTTCTCACACGTTCCATTGGACTGACTTTACATGTACACCTGGTGCATTGTTACACCAATGGTCTCCAGTGAGCCACCCTACGCCCTTATGTGCCTAGGTAAAACCACGGAAAGGCACAGCGTCGGATAGCTGATGCCGTGCCATTTGCATTTCACGGTGAAAAGTCGCTATGAACATTCAGTTGGGGATGGTTCAGTGGATCAGATAACTTTCAGGTAATGAGGGACGGTTTGAGTGGCATGGTCACTTGGTGATCCATGGTGGACGTTCTGTCTTTACCAGAGCCCAAAATTAAGCAAGGAGTTGCTTTTCCAATGGAAAAATTCTGTTAGCGGCTTTACTCTTAAAGCCTAAGTTTCTGTTCTGGGATCCTCCTACAGGGACTTTCCAGTCTCCATGTACTTATAGAATCCTTCCTCACAGAACATCACCATCACCTCTCCATCAGATGGCTTTGGGTCCACAGCTGACTGAGGTCTGGGAACTGGACAAGAGGCTGTGAATCCCCACAAAGCTAACTTCAAGTTAGGACTAGACCCGCCCTCCAGATTAGAGTTTTTCTGATTTTATAGCAGAATAATAACCTTAGGAAGAAGTATCTATTTCATTTCTAGGGATGCCATCACCGGTCAGATCCCTGAAGGTCAAAACACTGACCACGACCACATTCCTGAGGCTTATAATGGAGTGGGGGTTCAGCTTATGGCTTCCAAAGCACTATTATTTCAATGTAGGTTTAGGATTTGTTTGATGTATCTTGGATGCTTTTTAATTATTATTTGATTTTTGGAACTCTAGACAACTTGATTATCTCAGTAAAAACAGAAGGAATCTTGGAGTAACCAGTTATTAATTTTAAAATGACTAACTCAATAGGCAAAAAAAAGTTACAAATATCAGGAGACACTAGGTGATTAATTCCATCATAGTAATACTGGAAAAGCTGAAGTCTGGGGGGCGGGAGGTGGGGACATCAGATTCACGCATCTGCAAAAACAGCTGGACCTTTTCTCTTGGTAAGCCAGTCTTTACAAATGTGCCTTGCTATTTTGGTTTGTTTATTTATTTCTGTGTTTATTTGTTTTTCCTTTGTTAGACTTCATATCTCAGAACGTAGGTGAATAGAGTAAATCTGCCTTTTTTCTATAAGCACAGTTCTTAGCTCAGCGTGGGACACCAAAGGGTGTTCAAATTATTATTATCAGCTAATAAATTCAGACAGATGGGAATAGATTGTAATAATGTAAGTAACTTTGGAGCATATTTATTTGAAGGAAGGTGAGAAGGAAACTAGCCCCCTCGATCTTTTACGTAACTGTTTTAAGCCCAGTAAAATATGAAGTAAATTGCTAGAGAGTGAAGTGTCCAGTGGACCCAGACTTGCATCATTAAGTGACTTTCATTTGTTACTGGCTTGCAAAGATCCAGAAACTAGGACTAAGTCAAGTGCGTGTCTTGTTACAAGAACACCACAATTGAAGACCTCGGATTCCAGACTGTCGCTGTCACAGCGACACAGAGTCTGACGGTCCAGCTCCTAGAGGAAGCATAAAATTATCTTCCTACTTTTTATTTCTATCCTGATTTATGTCTTTTTTCTTTAGACACTGACTTCACGGCCAAAATTGTATGATTTTATTTGAAACATTGTTAGCCATAAACCCGTGGGTTTACAGAAATGAGGAATTCTAGTTTATATTTCATTTTCCTTGAAATGAAATAAACCATACACTGTTCTAGTACCTTTAATGATAAATTCTGTTAGCACAGCAAAGAACTTAAAGCTATTCATCGGTCTATTGAAATATTCATGGTGTTTTAGGGTGAAAAAATATACTCAGAGGATGTATTTTTAAGCAGCTCTATGTTCCAGGGAATTAAAAAAGCAACACAGTTTAAAAAAAAAAAAACAAATCACACAGACTTATCAGAAAGTTCCATTCCCTCAAGTAATTGACTATCATCCATCAAGAAATATTTTCAGGTGGAATTTGGGTGCTGTTATAATGTTATATTTTTAACTGATGAATTTAATAAGACACATCGTTTCCTTCTTTCGAATTATAACTATGTAGAGTCAAGGCCCTTGGATAAGAACTTAAGCCATTATTAGAAAGGTCCTTTTAGGGGGTGATGGGTGCTGTATACTAAGGATGTGGAGCTATTCTCACTCTGAAAAACCCCAGATGGAAACCAGGTTACTGATGTTGGAGAAGGAAATCTTTCAGATTGTTAGAGAGTTTCCTTCCTCACTGTGTATTCGTGTTAGCCCTGAAAATGCGTGTTTGGCTCAGAGAAGTGTGTGTGTGTGTGTGTGTGTGTGTGTGTGGTATTGCTGCAAGAGATAGATGTCTATGATAGAAGCAGGTGCGTCTTCAACTTGAGCTGGAACCACCCTAAACAGACCCCTTCCCCCCGGGTCTATCCTTGGGGGCCTGCCATCAGCCTGTCTGGAACCTGGAAGGTTGAGAAGCAACATTAGCATCTGGCTAGTACTAAACCCCAGGGTCAATGACTCAAGTTCAGGAAATGCACTAATGGTGAGAGAGGAATTGATGATGGTCTGCGGAGCTTTGTGTGTTGGGGGGGACCCTCTGGGTCAGGCTGATGGTCTTCAAGAAATGGCAGGAAATTCCGGAGGGGAAAGTTTGGCGAGAATTTTTGGACGGAGGCACTTTTCTGATGGCAAACGAACCAGCTGGGACTCAGGATGTCACCGTTGTGAGCAAACCGTACGTGCTTTCCCTGTGAATTTGGAAGAGTTTTATTTAACCCGTAGCTGCATCCTTTCCTCTTCATGTGGATCATTTTCTTTTGTAAATTTTTCCAGCCTTTCAATAGAAATTCATATATGCTGGCATAGGTGTCTCAGGCTCAGGCAGATGAAAGTGCCTTTTGATCACGAAACGGGTGGCCCAGTCTACCTCTTTTGACATCCATGGAGAAGAGAGCAATTTCCTATTGCAGATCAATCTCCTGGTCCCAGAATTCTATGTGGTAACTGACAGCCCAGGGACAGCGGCAATGAGGAGTGAACTCGCAGTACTCAGGGATGGCTTTCAAATGGACAGTCCAAGAGGATTCAAGACGTATCCTTCTGCTTCCCAAACCAGACATATGAAGACACTGGAAAGAAAAGATCTCTTTTCTGCCTATCCAAAAGAGTTGAGAGTGGGAAGTAGACTGGCCTATGTCTGGGTTTATACCTAAGGTAACTGAATCGGTCAGCTATTGTTGCAAAAGAAACTAACTGATGCCGATAAATGTATGAGTGGGTCAGAAGAAAACTTAGGTGGGAAAATTTATAAACCTGCATAAATATGAGATGTATTGCGACATTTATGGATATGTTCTTAATTCACAGTGCGTAACCATCATGTCAAAATGAGAAATAATAAAGTTAAGTTTGAAAGTGGATTTTTTACAACTAGATGGCAAAGCATCATGTTTTCTTTATACTTGGAATAACTATAGCTGTGCTGAAAGATACAGTGTACATCAGTATCACCAGGCCAAGCTTTTGATTAAGTAAAATGTTATCCCTTATAAAGAGAATTTTTTTCTTTTTATTAGTATACTCATGTTGCAAAAAAACGCACTCAGTTATTAGTACAGGCATGCTTTGAAGATGTTGTGGATTTGGTTCCAGACACTGTGAATAAGCAAATATCACAAACAAAGCGACTCAAATGAATTTGTTAGTTTCTCAGTGCATATAAAGTCACCTTCAAAGTCTATGGTAGTCTGTTAGGGTAACAATAGTATTATGTCTAAGAAACAACGTACATGCCTTCATTAAAAAAAATACCTTATTGCTTAAAACACTAACCATCTGGGGCACCTGGTGGCTCAGTCACTGAACCTCTGACTTCAGCTCAGGTTGTGGTCTCATGGTTCGCGGGTTCAAGCTCTGTGTCAGGCTCACTGCTGTCAGTGTGGAGCCTGCTTGGGATCCTCTGTCCCCATCTGTCTCTGCCCCTTCACTGCTTACCCTTTATCTCTCATAATTGAATAAACATTAAAAAACAAAACGCTAACCATCATCTAAACTTTCAGTGAGTTGTAATCACTGATCACAGATCACTGTAACAAATATAATGAAAATGCAAACTCTTGAAATATTGACAAAATTACCAAAAGGGGACACAGAGACATGAAGTGAGCCAGTGCTGTTGGAAAAATAGTGCTGATAGAGTTGCTTGACGCAGGGTTGCCACAACCTTTGTTGTGCAAAATAAAACGAGGTATACCTGGATTAGATTTTCATTTTTGTCAATAAAACTCTCGTAGAAATTTGTTTTCTCTTACGTAAGTAGCAGCGTAATACCTTTGACTTTGCTTCTTCCCACTCAAGACACGGTATTTCATGGTGCCCGAGTGGCTCAGTTGGTTAGGCCACGGTCTTTGGCTCAGGTCACAATCTCGCAGCTTGTGAGTTCGAGCCCCACATCGGGCTCTGGGCTGACAGCTCGGAGCCTGGAACCTGCTTCCAATTCTGTGTCTCCCTCTCTCTCTGCCCCTCGCCTGCTCGCACTCTCTCTCTCAAAAATAAATAAACATTAAGAAAAGAGTGTTTCCATCTAATCCTCTGTAGAAGAAGTTGGGGTCTCCTGACCTAAATATAGATGGATGTATATCGTGCTTATGAATTGGAATATTCCATATTTTGAACCTGTCAGTTCTCCTCACGCTGATCTGTGGGCTCAATGCAACTGGCCTGAGTGCAACTCTCTTGTGCTGCAGTAGAGGGGGCCTGTCCCCTTCCCTCAGAGGACAGAGGTAGCAGTGGGGCTGGCCAGGAGCCATACGATGCACACACTCTAAGCAGAGACAAGAATACTCAGTGAGCCTGAAACAAGCATAGGTATTCTCACCCAAGGTGGTAAGCCCAAGGCAGGCTGTGTGGACTCTTTAATTCTTGGTAAGGAAATACTCCAGGTCCAAGCCCATTTGTATGCAGTCGAGTGGGAGAAAGATTATCCTCATGAGAATGCCTTTCCCAGAAAATATGTAAAAATATAAGCTTTGGCCTATACCTTGCATCAGGTAAAAAAATTAACTCAAAATAGATTTACAGACTTAAACTTGTACTCTAAAACTGTAAAGCTTTTGGGGGCACCTGGGTGGCTCAGTCAGTTAAGAGTCTGACTTCGGCTCAGGCCATGATCTCACGGTTCGTGAGTTCGAGCCCCACATCGGGTTCTGTGCTGACAGCTCAGCGCCTGGAGCCTGCTTCGGATTCTGTGTCTCCCACTCTCTCTGCCCCTCCCCAGCTCATACTCTGTCTGTCTGTCTCTATCTCTCTCTCAAAAATAAATAAACACTATGGGGCGCCTGGGTGGCTCAGTGGGCTGGGCGTCCCACTTCAGCTCAGGTCACGATCTCGCAGCCAGTGAGTTCGAGCCCCGTGTCGGGCTCTGGGCTGACAGCTCCGAGCCTGGAGCCTGTTTCGGATTCTGTGTCTCCCTCTCTCTCTGACCCACCCCGTTCATGCTCTGTCTCTCTCTGTCTCAAAAATAAATAAACGTTAAAAAAAATTTTTTTTTAAATAAATAAATAAATAAATAAACACTAGAAAAAAATTAAAAGTATAAAGCTTCTGGAAGAAAACAGAATAAAAAGTTGTGACTTTGAATTTGGTAAAAAAAAAAAAAATTAAATATGATGCCAAAAAGCATAAGGAAGCATAAAGAACATATTGATAAATTTGAATTCATTAAACTTAAAATATTTTGCCTTTGGAAAGTCTCTATTAACTAAATGAAAAAACAAGCCAGAGGCTGGAAAAAGCCACCTGGCCAATCTCAAGTGGTCTGCCTCTTTCTTTGGTTTCTCCTTGCCTTCCTCCTACAGGGGCCGGTTTGCAAACCAACAATTACACAGAGTAATATTTTGTGGTCACAACGTAAGTTAGAAATCAAGAAGAGAAAAGGAGAGATATGGCAAAACCCCCCAAAAGTGGAAATAATAAAATAAGTGAATATATAAATATAACAAAATTTGTAGGATGTGGCTGAGGTAGATCTTAGTGAGAAAACAGAAGCTGACAAAAGAAGACAGATTCCAAATCAGTGCTTGAAGTTTCCACCTTAAGATGCTAGAAAAAGAATACCAAATTAAATCTGAGTGGAAGAAAGAAAAAAAAATCAGAAGTAAAGTAAAGGAACTAGAAAGTGAATAAGTAGAGAAAATCAATAATACCTAAGCTAGTAATTTTTTTTTTAAAAATGACTAATCAGATAGAATAGCTTTTATTGATCAAGAAAAAAGAAAAAGACACATATTATCAGTACCTGAACGATACAGATCACTACAGACCCTACAGACATTCAAAGAACGATAAAAAAATGTGAACAAACTTACGAAAGAATATTACCAACAAGTTTACGTTAACAAATTTGACTGCCTGTGTGAACTAGATAAATTTCTTGAAAACACACACACTATCAAGGCCACTCAAGGAAAAACAGAAAATTTGAATATTTCTGTATAAAGTAAAATAATGGAATCAGTAATTTAAAATAGCCCTACAAAAAAAAATCAGTGTGAGTTCGGTGGTGAGTTTTGTGAAACATTAAGGGAAGAAACAATATCAATTCTCCTCCAGAAAAGAGAGGAGGAAAGAAAAATCCTTAACTCATTTTATGAGGCCAGCATTAATCAGATACCAAAGCAAGACAATGACATCCATAAGGACAGGAAACTAGAGATTGATATCCTTTATGAATATAGATGCAAAAATTCTTCAAATTTTAGCCAATTTTATCCAATATTATGTAAAAATGATACACACCATGACAAACTGGGTCTTAGCATACAAATGCAAGGTTGGCTGAAAATCCCCAAATCAGTTAATATAATACATCGTATGTGATGTGCAGAATTAATGACCCCCCCAAAGATATCCATGTCCCAAATCTGCCAAACCTGTGGTTAGATTACCCTACGTGGCAAAAGGGACATTGTAGATGTGATTCAGATTAAACATCTTGTTATGGGGAGATTATCCTGAATTCTCTGGGCAAGCCTAGTGTAACCACAAGACTCTCATAAGTGACAGGGGAGGGCAGAGGGGCATATGGCTATCAAGGAGGAGGTCAGAGTAATTCAATGTGAGAAGGACTTGACCCACCTTTGCTGACTTTTATGATGGAGAAAGACGGTCATTAGCCAAAGAATGTGGGAGGTTGTAGAAGCTGGAAAAGGCAGGAAAATGGGTGCTCTCCTAGAGTTTCCAGAAAAGAAGGCGGTTCTGCCGACACGTTCATTTTAGTCCAGTGACATACACTTCTGAAGGCTAAACAACAGAACCGGAAGAGAAGACATTTGTGTTAGTTTAAGCCACTAAGTCTGTGGTAATTTATCATAGCAGTAATACAGCACGTTTATGAAATAAAGGTGAAAAACATATAATCACTTCAATAAATGCAAAAAACTTTAATCCCACACACTTTTGTGATACAATCTCCTAGCAAGCTAGGCATAGAAGGGAAGTCCCGTATGATAAAGAGCATCTTCCTAAAGCCTACAGTTAGCGTTGTATTTAAGAGTGGAGGAATGAATGTTTTCCACCCGGGTGACAATGCAAGGGTGACCACTTCTCTTCAAGCTTGTCCTGGACATGTCCTAGCTAGTGCAAGAGGCCAAAGTAAAGAAACAGAAGGTCCACGCGTTGAAAAAGAAGTTACGTTGTCTTATTTGCACAGGGTGTGATTTGGCAAATACGAAAGAACTAAGGAAGCTACAAAAAAATCTACTAGGACTATTATGTGAATTTAACAACGTTACAGGCTCCCAGAGCAACATACAGAAATCAGGCGTATTTCTATATGCTAACACATAATTGAACACATAATATAAACAGAGAATAAAAAAATTCCCTGGGCAATAACATCAACAACAAAATGCTCTGAATTCAGCTTAACAAACAATGTGCAAGACCAGTACATGGAAAACCACGAACCATTGCTGGGGACGTTTAAAAAGACCAAGGTAAATGGAGAGTACACTCAATGTTCGTAGATCGGAAGCCTCAATATTGTAAAGGTGACAATTCTGCTCAACCTGACCATAGATTTCATGCGGTCTCAAGGAAAAGTCCAACAACCATTTTTAGAAATGATGAGGTGACTCTAAAATTCATATGGAAAGCTAAAGTACCTGGGAGAGGCAAAATGGTTTTATAAAAAGCAAAGTCTGAAGAATTGATACTACTTTATTCTGGAACTTACTATAAAGTTCAGCAACTAAGAAGGAAGGATCCTACAGATATATGGAATAATAATGAGAAATCGAGAGAGAGAGCCACACATATATAGTCAATTGATTTTTGTCAAAGATGTCAGAGGGGGGATAAAAGTCTTTGCAATAAATAATGATGGAATGATCAGACATCTGTGTGAGGAGAAAGTACCTTGATTGTTACCTTCTACACACGTAAAATTAATTCAGAATTTGTTGTAGACTGCTATACGAAGACCAGAGCCTTTGGTGTTAGGCATGGACTTTACTACTTTTATTCCTTATTGACTTTTACTTTACATACAATCCTAACAAACTTGCTTATTTGGACTTCCAGCCCACAGCAAGTGAGAATGAGTGGAGTTTTGGGAGAATACCTACTAACAGCAGACATATGGTTGATAAAAATCCCCACAGCCCTGTATTTATTTACTGTACTATATTCAATAACCATGATTCACCATTAACAGTGTAAATTATGTTCATTGTTCTCTTTTTTTAGAAAGATGGAAACTATGCTGTGTATTTTAGGATAATTTCTATTAAAATAGTTCAATAATTTAAATCAATTCTTATGCTAGATAAGGAAGTTTTCTTTTATTATTTTAAAAAATTAATTAATTAATTTGTTTTTTAATTTACACCCAAGTTAGTTAGCATGTGGTGCAACAGTGATTTCAGGAGTAGATTCCAGTGATTCACCCCCTGCGTAGAACACCCAGCGCTCATCCCAACAAGTGTCTTCCTTAATGCCCCTTGCCCATTTAACCCATCCCCCCACCCACCTCCCCTCCAGCAACGCTCAGTTTGTTCTCTGTATTTAGTCTCTTCTGTTTTGTCCCCCTCCCTGTTTTTATATTATTTTTACCTCCCTTCCCTTATGTTCATCTGTTTTGTATCTGAAAGTCCCCATATGAGTGAAGTCATATGGTATTTGTCTTTCTCTGACAGACTAATTTCGCTTAGCATAATACCTTCTAGTTCTATCCACATTGTTGCAAATGGCAAGATTTCATTCTTTTTGATTTCCGAGTAATACTCCATTGTGTGTGTGTGTGTGTGTATATATATATATATATATATATACACACACACACACATACATACATACACACACACACACATACACACACACATATATACACACACACACACACATATCATGTCTTCTTTTAGATGAAGTTTTGATTCTCTGGAGGTAACTCATATATGAACAGAAGCTGATAATTCCAAATGACCAAGGTACTAACGTAGCACCAGGATATTAACATAGGATGCCTCTCTTCCTCTTCTCCTCCGTAAACATTTTATTTTATTCATGCTGTTCAATTTCTTTGCATAACATGGATCTGCCTTTAGAGCCAAGATTCTGGAAAGTATTTTTACCATAGCAGGTGTCTTTGGGTCTTCTGCAGAGAACTCCCTCAGACAGTATGTGGATTTTGAACTGAAATGGCTCATAGAAAATCATTGTTCCTGCTTCAAAAATTCCAACTAGAGCAGGGCTTTTGTTCAGGAGACAGAAGGGGAATCCTAAGTGCCAGTGGAACAATTCAGCCTAGAAGCGATTAGGCATTCTCCGCACTGAGGTAAGGTGTGAGAGACAAACCGTGGTCAGTCTTAAGTCCTCTGTGTGATAAGCTCCTGGCTGGGTTACCAGTTTGTTGAGAAGGGCAGCAAAACAGGCCTTTTTTGAAGGCAACTTCAGTGCCTCTGGCGTTGGGCCCGACACCTTTGTTGTGTACTAGGAGTGTGTACGAGGCACCCAGCAGCTAAGGCCAAAAAGGGGAAGAAGCTCCTGGGGGAGGCTGGCTACGCTTCTGTTGGAAGTAAGATCCCCGAAGCCGGTAGGAGGCCAGCAAGGTAAACACCCAAGACACGAAAGCATCTGGGTGGATTTTCAGATCCAATTCCGCCACGGGGCTCCGTGTAGGCCAAGGGGAAAGTGGGAACTCACCTACCCGGTACTTGAGAATAGGTATCGCCTACCTGCACATGAGTAAATGACCCCAACAATGTAAGACGGAAGCAAGGACCTAATCAGACGGGCATCTGCCACGGTCACTGAGCTGGTCATCGAACGCGGTCCGCTCCTTCCGCGGGTGGTTAAGAACATCGATCTTATAATCACATCCACTCTCCACCACTGTAGTTGGGTGAGTCATCAAGCGCGTTCACATCTCTGATTCCAGGACACTCATGTTTGAAATGTGGTTCACAGTAGCACCTACCCGTGGGGTTGTTGTTTGAGATTGAAAGAGAGAATTTGTCAGCACGTTCAAGCACTTAGCCCAGTGCGAGGCACGGAATAAACACCTGCTCCGTGGTGGGAGACGCCTATTTACGTGAGGGTCTCATTCTGGATCCTTTAGTCTGTTCTGTTTTTCTTGCTGTTCACACCAATACCATGTTGTCTGGGTTGCTGTCGTTTTATAGCATTTCTTGAAATCAGGTAACGTGGGCCAACTTTATTCTTGTCTTATTCTTATTCCAAGTTGTTTTGTCTGTTCTAGGTTCTTCACATTCCCATACAAATTCCAGGGTCCGTTTATCAATTGCTGCAAAAAAAGCTTCTGGGATTGGGATTGGGATCGCACTGACTCTACAGGTGAATTTGGGAGACATTTACATTTTGATAATATTGTATAAAAGAGCTTTCTCCTTCCCTATGTCTTGCATGTCAGCAATGTTTTATGGTTTGCAGTGTAGAGGTTACTCATATCTTTCGTCGTATTTATGCCTAACTTTTTCTTAAAGTTCATTGCTAATAGATAGAAGTGAAGTTGGCTTCTTGTGTCTTACTAAATTTACTTATTAGCTCTCATAGCTTTTTTGTCTGTTCCATAGGATTTTCTGTGCAAATGATCCTGTCATTTGTGAATAAACGGTTATACTTCTTCCTCCCAAAACTAAATGTCTCTTGTTTCCTCTTGCCTGACTGCACTGGTCAGAGCCTCGAGTCCAATGTCAACTATGAATGTTGAGAGTGGACACCCTTGTCTCATTCCTGATCGTAGGGGTAAAAGCATCCTGACTTTCACCATTAAGTGTAATGTTCACTGTGGGGTTTTTTTTTTGTAAATTCTTTTATCAGATGGAACAAGGTTTCTTCTGTTTCTAGATTATAAGAGTTTTTATTTATTTATTTAAAAAAAATTTTTTTTTTTCCAATGTTTATTTATTTTTGGGACAGAGAGAGACAAAGCATGAACGGGGGAGGGGCAGAGAGAGAGGGAGACACAGAATCGGAAACAGGCTCCAGGCTCTGAGCCATCAGCCCAGAGCCCGATGCGGGGCTCAAACTCCCGGACCGCGAGATCGTGACCTGGCTGAAGTCGGACGCTTAACCGACTGCGCCACCCAGGCGGCCCTTTATTTTTTTTAAAATCAGGAATGGATGTTGGAGTTGGTTAAATGCATTCGGCATCTATTGAGATGGTCGTATGGTTTTTCTTTTCTTTCTTTCTTTTTGAAGTTGGCTAATATGGTGAATTCCATTGTTTTTTGAGTATCAAATCAGTATACATTCTAGGGATGAATCCCACTTCATTATGATGTGTTACCCATTTCACATATTATTGAATTTGATTTGCTAAGTTAAAAAAAAAACTTCCCTGTTTATTTATGAGGGATATCGGTCTGTAAGTTTTCTTTCCTTGTGATGTTCTTGTCTGGTTTTAATATCAGGGCAATGCTGGCCTCCAAAACTGAGCTGAGAAGAGTTCTCTTCTCTTCAGTTTTCTGGAAGAGTTTATGTAGAACTGGCATTCCTTATTCCTTAAATGTTTGATAGAATTTACTAGTAAAGCCATCTGGGCCTGGAGGATTTTTCTGTAGGGAGATTTAAAACCTAAAATTCAGTTCCTTTAATAGCTGTGGGGCCATTTGGGTGGATTCTGGTCTTTTAAATTGTTTCCTACAACTTCCTGCATCTTGCACCCCGGCCCTGGGGAGCTGGAAGATTCTAGTTCTTCTGGTTCTCCCAGGGCGAGGACTATCCCTAATCCCCCTGGTTCTTCTTTGACCGGAATCCCGAGATACCTTATTCATATGCTTTGTTCCAAGATGTTGCAATGGGGATGCCCAGGGTTGATGCCATTTCTTTGTAATCTGTGATCTTATTTGTAATTGGTCCCGATTGCTTTTGCTTGCGTCTCTGGGGTGTTCTGATGGATCTACTATTTTCGGCACAAACTCTGATGTTTTCTGTGGTCAGGAGACCCAGGGAGAACATTGGAGATCCCTTCTATTAGAATCCAGTGTCCTTGGTTATCAAGAATCTTGATCAATCCAAAAATGCAAGAAGGAAATGGCGGCTGGTACTCTTGTCTACTTAACATGCAAGAGGGTGGCTGGCCTCGAAGAGAAAGTGAGCTAATGAGTTTTCCTCGCTCTCTTCTCATCTTCTTCGGCTGTAATTCTCCTTCTCAAGGACTCTCCTCATTGATCAATGTGACAAGCCTCTGGTGGCAGGCAAGAGATGGGGATATTATAATTGCTTATCTTGTAATCCAGTGGCTCTCGTCTCTAATGGCCATCAGAATGGTCTGCAAGTCTCATCAAGACAGATTGCTGGGTCCGCTCGCAGAGTTTCTGATTTACTGGGTTCGGGGTGGGGCCTTACAGGGGAAGGAAGAGAAGGCTGCAGGATTGCCAAGTTCCTGAGACCACAGACTGTCACGAGTGCAGCAACCTGTGGAACGATGTCTTTAATAGGTGAGGCTGTGCCAGCTTCCTTCTGGGTAACCATGGTTACCACAGGCTCTCTTTCTCTCTGCCCCTGTCGGGATAGCACAGGGAGCAAAGCCTCAAGCCAGAGGAGGGAGCAGTAAATAGGGGTGAAGCAGCCTCCTCCAGCTTCCCTGCTGGAGGTCTGGGCCCAGGGTCGGAGGGAGAGTCGGCGGAATAGGCACAGGTGCGTCTTGAGATTGTGAATTAAAGACGTGGTGCTCAGAGGGCGCGTGGGTGGCCCAGTCGGTTGAGCATCCGACTTCGGCTCACGATTTGTGAGTTCGAGCCCCGTCTCTGGCTCCCTGCTGTCAGGCTGTCAGCACAGAGCCCCCTTGGGATCCTCTGCCACCCTCTCCCTGCCCCTCCCCCACTGCGCTCTTCCCCCCCCCCCCCCAAGAAAAAAGATGTGGTCCCTCTGTCACTGTAGCTTCCGGTATTGACACCCAGTTGGTGGCTGGGCGCAAAGAAATGCAGTGGCTCATCCATGCACACTGACTGCCTCCTTTAACCTTCTGGTGGCAGGGGAGGAAATCCCAGCACTGGGGGACAGCGGGACCCCTTCTTCCAGCACTGGGATCTCAGAGAACTGGCTTGAGCCCCTAACACTCATTACAGCCTGCGACCTCTGGTCCTTGCAAGCACAGAGAAGGTGGTGCCTCCCCCACCCCACCCCTCGGGGGGCAATTATAGGCAGGCAGGGAGCCCTCAGAGCACCTTGCCTGAGCGGGGAGGCAGGTGGCCTCTTATGCCTGTGAGATGGGCTGGGCTTCAGGAGCCCTGGTCCCTTCTCAGGAGAAGGAAGCAGGACAGGACAGGCAAGAGACACTGAGGAAGGGAGTAGGCTCAGCTGCAGGCCTGCTTTGGCCTCATTCGTGCAGTGAGATCACACCATAGAATCAGCCCTGCCTCCTGGAGAGACGGTGGCTCCTGATCCGGGTGTCAGTCAATCATCGGCTGCAGGCTGGGGAGGGGAGGGTGGCCTGTCTCTCGACCCTCCAGAGAAGGGGAGCTGTGGACACTTACTGGTCCCCCCCCCGAGGGACGTGTGCACTGACTGCATGACAGGGATCCGTCTGGGCACGGCACTGACAGCATCTACCCCTGGTGATATTTTTATACATTCTCTGAGCAGTTCTAGAATTTGGGGGCTGCTTCAGTGTGATGGTGATTGCTTTAATTGAAACAATGTCCTTCCTTCGTATTCTCTGGGAGCCACTGCTCTTGATAACCATACTATTCATCTTTGCAGAATATTTCTCATCTCCGTGTTGGATTTCTAAATTCTTAGATTACTGATTTTTGCCATTGGTTGTATTAAAAAAAAATCACTTCTAGATAGAAAACAAACGTTCTTTTCTCCTCCCCCCCAAGCCTTAAAAAAACTTTCAAATTGAATAAGATATGTTTGAATTCATAAAATCTCTACCTGAGAGGCCAGAAACATCTGGTACAGATTCTTCTGTCTGATATTGGCACAGGGCTTTGACAGATGTCTTCCCTGTCCATAACCCATGAGGGTAAGAACAGTGGGGAGGGGGCCAACCATTGAGCTAAAGTTTGGCTACTGTTAAAGAGACATTATTTTGAGACTTGTTAAAATGGTAAAGGAGATTTTATTCAAGACTATGGCAATGGGGGAGAGAGACTGAACCCAGTTCCAAATACAGCAAAGACACTTGGGACATATGACTGATGAGCAGAGTGACGGGGTCAGTGGATGGAAAATCGCCAGGGGAGCCGTCCTGGGGAAGGAGATTCTTGGGAAAGGCAGGACAAGAATTTAGACATCAAGGGGGAGGGATGAGGAATTTGATCAGATATCAAGGGTAGGGGATTCAGTAAACTGACATAGCAGGTGCATTAATTGTGTCTCTAATTTTCGTAGGTATCTTACGATGTTTTGACATCGCTCGGGGATTTTACAGTCCTGGGGACACACTGTGTCTCCCAGACTCAGCTAATTGTTGGGAGTGGTGGGCTGCAAGCCTGGAACTTGACTTTCATGAGCAGATACGTGTTCCAAAGCCATGCTCCCCAACCTCCCCTTCTTATCCAACTCTCACCCAGCCACCCAATACTTCCCTGCTCTCAATCAGCCCAAGGCCAGGTACCTGGCGATTGGAGACTACCGATCTGTCCAAAGCCTGCTGGAGTTATTCAAACTAAATAATCCAAAACTGTTACTGTGCCTTGCCTTGCCTTCCTTGCAGAGACCCTGAGAAAGTCTATGGTCAAGGTCTTCCCCTCACTCCTGCTTCTGCTTCCTGACCCAAACTTGCTGGGCCTCCTGTGACCCTATGTAGCAAGCCATCCCTCTTGTTTCTATGGGAACTGTGAATAATATTCAGCTTTTCTTTCTAGGGCACTGACCTTTCCTTGTGATCATTCAGTGCCTTTATAAATTAAGACCTGGGCACAGGACTCCAGGATTCTTTGCTAACACTGGGCTCAGGAAGGATGGGCCTAGTTGGTAAGAGGGCTCAGGGAAGCCTGACTAAAGTTTGGTCAAGGACGGTGTCTTTGTCGCCACCATGTGCCCCTGCAAACATCCCCAAGAATGTGTTCCTGAGCCTTCAAGCTTCAAAACAAAGGGGCTAATAATTAATAATCATGAAGTGAGTTGGCCTTGAGGTCCTAGAAGCATATTACGAGGCAGACAAAATCTGAATGAGTAGCAGCTTTGACCCAGAGGACTTTGATGGACGGCAGGGCTCAGTCTTCCAGAACACTGAAGATGGCCTGTTACCTCCAGCGTTACTCAGCATCACGAGGCAGCATGAGGAATTAACATCTGAAGGGACTGGAATACTGTGACATGGCCTTTCAGGTGTATATGGTCCTAACTTAAACGTTTTCCACTTTCGATCCTTGTGTCGTGTTCCACGTGATGCACTTAGAGACGTGGAGCTTGCTTGTTGAGAGGACCATTGGGCACTGATGGCCAAGGGTAGCCTCGGTCTTGCTGGGGCGGGGTGGGGGTGGGGGGGTAGGAAAATGTGCTCCAAAGAACCCCGCAGTGTTGTTGAAGATTTCCAGGGAAGGCTTAACTGTAAACAGCAAGAAAATAGTATGTTTTAAATACTATCCACCTCTTCCCCAAATCTATGAAAAAAACCCAGCAATCTCGAAAACTCTAAATCTCCTGTTTTTTTTTTTTTGGAATTATCATCCTCAAGCTGCTTTAGAAAAATAGCTTATACAGCACTTAACCCATCAGAGTGAGAGCCCGTGATGGGGTTCATTTGCTGTTTTCCATCACTGCATATTATCAGTTGTGAGCCCAAGATCTCCAGTGAGAAGTCACCACTGATTCACCTGGCTAGTGCCCAGAAAACGTTGAGTGTAAACATTGATATTTCTTTTTTTTTAAATATTTATTTGTTTCTGAGACAGAGAGAGACAGAGCATGAGCGGGGGAGGGGCAGAAAGAGAAGGAGACACAGAATCCGAAGCAGGTTCCAGGCTCCGAGCTGTCAGCACAGAGCCCCGACGTGGGGCTCGAACTCACAAACCGTGAGATCATGACCTGAGTCGACGTTGGTAGCTCAACCGACTGAGCCACCCAGGCGCCCCAACATTGATATTTCTAAAATGTACGCAGTGATGTATGTTATTGAATGAAAGAAGACAGTCTGAAAGGCTGTCTATTGTAGGACCCCCACTACATGAGAGTGTGGAAAAGGCAAAACTATGGAGACAGTCAAAAAATCAGTGGTTGCCAGGGGCCGACAGATAGAGAGAGGGTTGAATAGTCAGAGCACAGAGGATTTTTAGGGCAGCGACACTATTCTGTATGATATTACAAGAGTAGGCGCACATCATCACATGTGTATCCAAACCCACAGAACGCGCGACACCCATAGTGAGCTATAATGTAAACTACGGACTTTGGGTGCTGACGTGTCCATGTGGGTTCATCGGTTGTAAGAGGCATACCACACTGGTGGGGGTGCGGATAATGGGGAAGGCTGTGCATGTGTGAGAGCAGGGGCTGTGTCGCAAGTCTCTGTCTCTTCTGCTCATTTTTGCTCTAAATCCGCACCTGCTCTAAACTATGAAGCCTGTTAGAAAATGTCAATGGGCATGAGGGCTGTGGACAAACGGGAGACGGGCCATGGCTTAAGGCCATGGGAGCTTTGCTTCTTCCCCACCCTGCGTGTTCTCCTACGTGGACTTGATGGCCCAGCCCAAGTCTCTCCTGGTGCAACCAATTCTCACGCACGGTACTCGTGTTCTCTAAAGTTGCCGCAAACACTGAATTAGTCAATAGCGAATCCATCTTGGCTTCCAGAAGAAATTATGGGCTAGGTTCCCGGGAGACTTTGGTCACAACCCTCTTCATCAACAGATCGATACCTCACCTTGTTTTATGTGTGTGTGTGTGTCTATGTATTTATTTATTTATTTATCTTTACGTTTATTTATTTTGAGAGACAGAGAGAGAGAGAGCATATGCACGAGTGGGGGAGGGGCAGAGAGTGGGGGAGGGAGAGAGAGAATTCCGAGCAGGCTCCACACTGAGCGTAGGGGCTGACACGGGGCTCGATCTCATAAACACTGAGACCATGAGCTGAATTGAAATCAAGAAGCAGATGCTTCACTGACTGAGCCACCCAGGGGCCCCATGTGTCTGTTTAAAGACACCTTATTTAATACATATTGTTGATTCTTTAGCATGGAGCTCATGGCCAATGGCACTATCGCTTTTGCCTGAGGGAAGCTTCCTTAACACACACATTTTCTTCCGCAGGCACATATGGCCTTCTTGTACTCAGGGATCCACACAGCACTTCAGCACCACACGTCACGCGGAGCCATTTTAAACCGCAAAATCACCAATAAAAAGCGTAAAAGTGCAAAACGGCGGGGTTGGCACTGAACAGACGAGGAGAAGGACCCTTGACTGCGGTGTGAGAGCGGAAGCGAGAAGGCAGAGTATTGCCTTGTTCAGCCCCAGCTGGGAACACGAGTACCGGGCGAGTCAAATTTGTCCCCGCTCTGCGCACGCCCGCAAATTGCTACTAAACACCACGGCGTTGGTTTTGTGGCCGCAGATAAATTTAATGGGGCAGATGAATTTGCGAATACCGAAACCCCCGAGTAACGGGACTCTGTGTGCTTCGGGTCTGGGCAGGGGCTTGGTGCCTCACTGATGCTCTACTGTGTTGGTTGTCCAGGAGCCTTGGCATAAGTCCAGTTTAGAAGACCTGGAAAACTTGGGTGACGTGAGAATGAGGTTAGAACGTGGTGTGGGGGGTTTGTTGGGAGAAGAGAACATTTCAGTTCCGCGTCTCTACGGGCCGTGAAAAGAAACCCAGCCTACGGCCTGCAAAGGCCAAGGCGCCCAGCCCGTGTTGACGTAAGGCTCCGGCTCATTTCTCTCTCCGTTGGCACGAGAGTCCAGATCAGAGAGACACCCCGTGCGCTTCCCTGAGTGTCCCCTGGCCCTTATCCACAGGCTCCCCCCATCCTCTGCCTTCCAGTACTTTTCATTCATTAAAGCCTGCTTCTGTCTTGACTTCTGAGGAGCTTTCTTGAGTACCAGTGACTTTGTCTTGCCTTTGGGAGTGATCATAATTCACTGTATCCCAGCCGTGGCCGTCCAGGGTGGCCAGGAGAGTGCACCTGTAATCCTGGCCTTCCATCCCATACCGGGTCTTGGAAAGATGTGAATAAATACGGTGAAAACAAGCCAAGGCTTTCGATAATATACATTGCTATAATAAATTTCAAACAAGCAAAGGGACACAAGGAAACTTTGGGAGGTGACGGATATGTTTACTACCTCAATTGTGATGGTATCGTGGGGGTGCAGATGTCCAAACTCATCAGGCTGAGTACGTTAAATATGTGCAGTGTTTTTGTATATCAATTGTACCTCAATAAAGCTGCCAAAAATTTCAATCAGCAATTTATTTTTAGTGTTTATTTATTTTTGAGAGAGAGAGAGAGAGAGAGACAGAGCATGAGTGGGGGAGGGGCAGAGAGAGAGGGAGACACAGAATCCAGGCTCCGAGGCTGTCAGCAGAGAGCCCGATGCAGGGGCTCGAACTCACGAACCGTGAGATCATGATCTGAGCTGAAGTCGGACCCTTACCGACTGAGCCCCCCAGGTGCCCCTGCCCCGTATTTTTATTAGCTAAGTCTGTCATCCCTGTCTCTCAGGAATCCCGTGGGGGCACTGGCCAGACCTTTCGGTGGTGTGAGAATCAGGGAACGAGTTGGCCAGTGACCAACTGTGAGGTCTCAAGAAAGTTACCTCGCCTCTGGGCCTCTGTTTCGCCATCAGTGAAATGGACGTGATTTCTAGCATCTGCAGCTCTATGAACCAGAGTGGGGACCTTGTTTCTGGATTCTTTCTTCCTGCCTGGTAATTTGATAGTTTAGGAGTTCCCACAGGGAGCTCAGTGAATAGATGTGAATGTACATATTTATTTTTCAGTAGAACTTCTCAGATGCTGAAAGAAAGCCCACCCATCTGGGCCCAAACAGCTTGCCGCCTTGGCAGGAAAATTAATTTGTAGAAAATCATTTCAGTGCTTTCTCCCTCACCTCCCTGCCGGGCCCGGATGCACAGGCTGTTACGAGCAGGTTGTCTGAGAAGATGGGGTGGCGAGGTCTAAGTCCAGGGCTGTAAGTCACCCCTTTCAGCAGAGCCACCGGCTGAGTCCTTGGGCTCCACGTCCCCCTCGATGGTGCTCCGTGAAAAAAGGGTAGCTCGTGAACTGGGCCTCTGGGCCACAGGGATTTAGGATAGTGCTGACAAAATTCTGGTTCTCTACCTCCGGCAGACCCAGAACAAGACCCGGGTTGTGCAGCCGTGAGCATGTCCTCAGCTGTGGGGTGTCACCGCTCAGACATGAGTCTGTGCTTTCCACACGGGTGGCTGGTGGGCCCGTCCCTGGCGAAGCCGTGGTCTGTGCTGTGAACAGAGGCACCTGCGTGGGGACGGTGGGGGGGGGAGGTCGCAGAGTCGTGGAATTGGAACGGGATGGCGAATGTGGTGATACGTTTGCTGTGACAACCCCCGTTTCAGAAAGCTTAGACAGCACTGCCCTCCTGGCCTGAGCAGAAGCCCAGCTCCCCGGGGAAGATTTCCCAGCACTTGCGGTCATCCAGAGAAGGCCTTTCCTGCCGGTGGAAACCCCATCCGTGAGTGGTGGCCGGGGCACTGCAGCCGGCACACTGCAACCCTTCCACACTCATGGACTGGAAGAACAAACGTTGTCGAAATGTCTATACTACCTAAAGCAGTCTACACATTTAATGCGATTTCTGTCAAAACACGACCAGCACTTTTCCACAGGGCTGGAACAGACAATCCTAAAATTTATACGGAACCACAAAAGACACCAAATAGCCAAAGCAATCCTGAAAGAGGAAAACAAAACTGGAGGCATCACAATTCCAGATTTTGAGCTATATTACAAAGCTGTTGTCATCAGGACAGTATAGTGCTGTCACAAAAACAGACACGTAGATCAATGGAACAGAAGAGAAAACCCAGATGGTGTTAGGAAAACCGGACGGCAATAGGCAATGAATGAAACTGGACCGCTTTCTTACACCATACACAAAAATAAATTTTAAATGGATGAAAGATCTAAATGTGAGACAGAAAGCCATCAAAATCCTAGAGGAGAACATAGGCCGTGACCCTTTTGGCCTTAGCCAGCGTAACTTCTTTCTAGACACGTCACCAAAGGCAAGGGCAATGAAAGCAAACATGAACTGTTGGGACCTTGTCAAGATAAAAACCTTCTGCACAGAGAAGGAAACAATCAACAAAACTAAAAGGCGGCCTGTGGAATGGGAGAAGATATTTGCAAATGACATATCTGATAAAGGGGTGGTATCCAAAATCTGTCAAGAACTTATCAAACTCAACACCCAAAAAACAAACAACAAACAACCCAGTTAAGAAATGGGCAGAAGACATGAACAGACACTTTTCCAAAGACATCCAGATGGCTAACAGACACATGAAAAGATGCTCAATATCCTGCATCATCAGGGAAATACAAACGAAAACCACAATGAGATCCCACCTCACACCTGTCAGAATGGCTAAAATTAAGAACACAAGAAACAAGTGTTGGCCAGGATGTGGAGGAACGGGAACCCTCTTACACTGATGGTGGAAATGCAAACTGGTGCAGCCACTCTGGAAAACAGTATGGAGGTTCCTCAAAAAACTAAAAATAGAACTACCCTACGATCTAGCAAGGGCACTATTAGGTATTTACCCAAAGGATATAAAAATACAGATTCAAAGGGGTACACGCACCTCAATGTTTATAGCAGCATTATCAACAATAGTCAAACTATGTCAAGATCCCAAATGTTCATCAACTGATGAATGGATAAAGAAGATGTGGGATGTGTGTGTGTGTGTGTGTGTGTGTGTGTGTGTATGTGTGTGTATATATGTTCATCATATATATATGTATTTGTATATATATACATATATATTTGTATATATATATACATATATATATTTGTATGTATATATATATATATATATATATACACACACACACACAATGGAATAATACTCAGCGATCAAAAAGAATGAAATCTTGCCATTTGCAGTGATATGGATGGAGGTAAAGGGTATTATGCTAAGCGAAGTAAGTCAGTCAGAGAAAGAAAAATACCCTATGATTTCACTCATGTGGAATGTAAGAAACAAAACAGATGAACTATATGGGAGGTAGGGGGAAGAGAAGAGAGGGAAACAAACCACAAGAGACTTTTAAGAATAGAGAACAAACTAAGGTTTGATGGAGTGGGATGGGCGAGGGGCTAGATAGGTGATGGGCATTAAGCAGGGCACTTGTGATGAGCACTAGGTGTTGTATGTAAGTGATGAATCTCTGAATTCTACTCTTGAAACCAACATTGTACTGCATGTTAACTAACTACAATTTAAATAAAAAAATAAAGTCCACGGTAACAAATGCTCTCTGAGATTCTAAGTCTCTTGTGCATCTTAGTGGACAGGTGGGAAGAGATAATCAAGTCATTTTGTTCCGAGAAACAAGTAATTTTTTATACATGTATATTGCATGCAGTATTTGGGGCGTACTCATAGTAAAAGTATTTTTGTTGATCTCCAAAGGACAAACTGGTTGTTGCCAGAAGCGTTTATTTTGATGAAGTACAATGATGACTTTGTCCTTTTGTGTTTATGTAAGAAAATCTTTGCCTTAGTCACAAAGATCTGGATTATGCATGTCGGTCTGAGATCTATTTTAGGCTCATTTTTGTGTGTGGCACAAGGTGCAAATTGCATTTTCTGTTTTTGCATATGGAGACCTGATGGTTCAGCACCAGTTGGTGAAAAGGGTATCCTTTCTTCACCCAATGGTCTTCACCCCTTTGTCAAAAACCAGTTGTCCACTTATGTGTGGGTCTAATTTTGGACTCTGTTCTGCTGTGTTGTTTTATGTGCCTAATTGTACACCAATACCACCCCGTTTTGGTTACTGCAGTTGTACACGAGCTCTTGAACTCAGTAAGATTAGTCCTCCGAGTAAAGCAGAAAACTGAAACCTTCGGGGCTTGGGGGCCCTAAGAGGCAGAGAGAGGTGGGGGATTAAAAAAATGTTTATTTTTGAGAGAGGGAGAGAGAGTGTTTGGGTGCATGAGCAGAGAGGGGCAGAGAGAGGGGGTGACAGAGGATCTGAAGCAGGCTCTGCGCTGGAGGGACTCAAACTCACAAACCTCAAGATCATGACCTAAGTCCAAGTCTGACGCTTAACCTACTGAGCCACCAGGCGCCCCTCCAATTTGCATTTCAGAGAACAGAAGTTTAGCAAAGTAAAGGGACTGGCCCAAGGTGCTGGTATATAATGGAGAAGAATCTAGGACCCAGCTCTAGGACAAAGGAAAGGGAAGAAAACAAAGGGCCACCTGATAGAGATCACAGCCACACAGGGCAGGGGTTTCCATCAGTTTGCAAATATCTTAGTAAATTACATGGAAAAGGCCGTCTTATCAACAGCCTAATCTCCAGAAACCCATAAACTCAGTTTCCTGGAGCCCCTAATATCACCCTCCTCTCCATAGTGATGTGGGGAACAAAGGCAGAAGGAAATGGCAGGTAAAATTCAATTTCCTTATAACCTGCAGCCCACTGACAAATACTCGAGGCAAAGGCAGAGTAGAACATTTCTCCAGGCACCCCCTGCCTTCCTTTTGGCACCAAAGAATTCTTCCTTGGTGGTCAGAACCTTAGCAAAATTCTCTTCTAATGATCAAATAATGGTAATAACAACGAGAGCTGACATTTTGTGAGTACCCGTTATGGCGCTCAGCATTTTACGTGTAGTATCTCACGGAACGGCGCATCTGTCCGCGATGCCGTTTTATTCTTCTGTATTCGTGGCAGGTGAGGAAGCTGAGGCACAGAGAGGTTGAGTCGTGTGTGCAGGGTTGTAGGGCTGCTAGGTGGCTGGGCTGAGATACGAATCCAGGGCGGCTCGTGGCAGAGCCTGCGCTCTAAACCTGCGGTTTTCAAAGGGAAGCGCAGCATTGGCATCTAGCCAGCCGGAGTGGGTTAGAAATGCAAATTATCACCCCTGCAACATGGTGTGCTTAAGTCTTCACTGAGTGATAAATAATCACAGAGGCTGGGTGGCGTGTGTCTCTGATTCTCCGTCAAACTCAATGGCCATGACTTCAGGGGAAGGAGTAATGCGTACAGAGGGCAAGAATCACCTACACGTGAAATGCACAAATGCACGGGCTTGGGAGATAGGTCAGAGCCCAGGGCAAAGGAGTTTACCCCTCCAGGCTTTTCTTTTTTCCTCCTCTGTGGCCTGGTGATAACCCTATGACCTGCCTCCTAAGAGGGCTCTCAGCTTGAAGGACACAAGTCAAGGAAAGTAATTAGCATAGGATCCAACCCGTAAAAAACAAGGACTCAATCAAGTTACATTTCTGATCATTGTTGAGGAGGGAGCATAACGCAGGCTGAGGGCAAAATACAAACTAGCATTGGCTGGCCCCCGCCCCCACCCCCACCCAGTGGGGGATCTGTGTGATATTCTTCAGGCACCCCTGGCTGCCCAAGGACAAAGGAAAGGAAACAAATGGCTGACTGGTAGAGATCACAGTCATACAGGACAGAAGTCTCCATCAGTTTGCCAATATCTTAGTAAATTACATGGAAAAGACAATCTTATCAACAGCCTAATCTCCAGAAACCCATAGACTCAGTTTCCTGGAGCCCCAACATCACCCTCCCCTCCACAGTGATGTGGGGAACAAAGGCAGAAGGAAATGGCAGGTAAGATTTCGTTTCCTTATAACCTGCAGCCCACTGACAGCACTTGAGGCAAATCCAGAGTAGGATTTTCTCCAGGAACCCCCTGCCGTCCTAATGTTGATGATTTAGTAGAGGAAAAACAACCTTAGTTTGACCATAGCAAGGCTGCAGGTAACTTAGGAGTCCTCTTTAGCAGATCAAAGTCTTTCTCGAGGCCTCCTTTTTTGACTTAACCTCCCCCAACTCCCTAGGATATAAGCAGTCACTGTGCACAACCCCAGTGCAGCTCTTTCTGCCCACGGGTCCTGTCCCCCGTGCTTTAATAAATTCACCTTTTTGCACCAAAGACGTCTTCAAGAATTCTTTCTTGGCCATCAGCTCCGAACCCCCACCATCACCCCAAAACCTCATCATTACTTATGTCCATTTAGACACTTAACTCAAAGGCTGACCACAGACCGCCACGGAACTCTCCGGGTATGTGTGTGCATCTCTGCCTGGCAGAGGCAATGAAATACGGCGATGCCCAGTTACATTGACATTTCAGATACACAAGTAACTTTTTCGGCATCAGTAGGTCTCATGCAATATTTGGACCCACTTACACTAAATTGTTGTTGTTGTTGTTGCTGCTATCTGGGTTAAATTTAACTGGGGCACCTGGGTGTCTCAGTGGGTCAAGTGTCTGACTCGGCTCAGGTCACGATCTTGATGGGGTTGGGAAATCGGTTGGGATTTGGAGCTGACGGCCAAGAAAGAATTCTTGAAGACGACTTCAGTGCAAAAAGGGGACTTTTTATTAAAGCACGGGGGACAGGACCCGTGGGCAGGAAGAACTGCACTGGGGTTGTGCAGAGTGACTGCTTATATACTAGGGAGTTGGGGGGAGGTAAAGGCAAGAAGGAGGCCTCCAGAAGGACTTCCATGTGCTAAAGAGGACTCCTAAGTTACTTGAGGTCTTGCTATGGTCAAGCCAAGGCTATTCTTGCTCTAGTAAGGCATTAACGTTGGGACGGCAGAAACATTCTACTCTGGATTTGCCTCCAGAGTCTGTCAATGGGCTGCAGGTTATAAGGAAAATAATCTTACCTGCCATTTCCTTCTGCCTTTGTTCCCCATAGCACTGTGGAGGGAGGGTGACCTTGGGGCTCCAGGGAACCTGAGTCCATGGGTTTCTGGAGATTAGGCTGTTGATACGATTGTTCTCTTCTTATAATTTACTAAGATATTTACAAGCTGATGGAGACTCCTGTCTGTGACCTCTGTCAGTTGACCCTTTGTTTTCCCCTTTCCTTTGTTCCTGGGCAGCCAGGGGTGCCTGAGGAATGTCACGGGCATCCCACCTGGGGGTGGGGGCGGTGTTTGCACCCCCATGGCAGCCTGCCTTATGCTCCCTTAGCAGTCTCCCAGTTAGTGAGTTCGAGCCCCGCGTCTGTGCTGACAGCTCGGAGCCTGGAGCCTGCTTCGGATTCCGCGTCTCCCGCTCTCTCTGCCCCTCCCTTGCTTGTGTGCTCACTCTCTCTCTCCCTCTCCCTCTCTCAAAAGGAAATAGGTAAACACTAAAAAAATAAATTAACTAAATTTTATTTGGTAAATCTGGCAATCTTACTACCTGAACAACATGACTCTTTGGAGAGAAGGAATTGGCTCTGCGTCGTGGAGGAGGGTCCCCTGTCCTGAATCTAAGCCACGTCTGCTTGCGTTTGGGGTGGGGGCTTGGGATGTGTTTGTGTCACCTGGAAAGAGGCAGCGTGGCCAGAGCCTAGCAGGGGTCCATTTTTACAATATTCAGCCACATGTTATGAAACACCAGAGACAGGTTGAAAAGCACAGGGCGGTTAAGGGACCCACAAAAAGTGGCTGCAATTTTGGACTGCTCCGGCTGAAAAATCAAAGCAAAGAAATCGACTGCTTTGTTGTGGGAGACAAGGAAAGAAGGAAATCCCCCCACCAGCAAAAACAAATCCAAACAAGCCCCACACAGACGTTGAACCCGGCGTGGATGTATTCGGTCTTCTGGAACATCTTGATGTGAAGCTAGCTGTTCTGTTCTATAAATCTGAAGCGCACATAACTCGCGCTGCCCCGATGAGGACATGGCGGGACACTTATGTGGCGGTTCAATGGCATTAATTGCAGAGCGGAGCCGTATAACTTCATTAACCTGAGAACGTGGGCTTCCGTTAAAAATCCACCTCTTCCAGGTGAGCCCGTGTTCCAGAACAGCAGAGTTGTAAACATTTAAAGGCTGCAAATTATTGATGGCCATCGCCAGGGCTTCTGACAAGCAGCAAACTGGGCGACTGGGTTGGAAAGCCAGGAAGTTGGACAGCGTTTTGATCCGCGTAGGTGGAGATGTTCAGAGGACGAGGGAATGTGGCAAGTTCTTTCCCAGAACCACAGACCACAGAGTGAGACCTGGTGCCAGCTGTCCCCACAGGCTGGCCGGTGTCCTGTCTCCCTGCACGTCCCCAGGCTGCATCCAAGCCCCGGTCCTCAGCCTCTGCCCAGGTCACAGGCAGGAGAAGGAAGTGGGCATCTGAGCAGAAGCCACTCTAGGCAGAAATGAACATTTCACAAGGGAAATCGTGCATTGCAACCTCATTTATTCTTCCCCCTCCCTAGTCAATTTTTTTTTTTTTTTTAAGGCTGATTTCCTTCTTCCTCGCTGGATTGTCTTATGTAATTTTAGCTGCTGGAATAAGAACTTAATGTGATGGAATGAAAGGCAATGTGCCTTTGTTTTCTTAAAAAGAAGGAATGTTTGCCATGTCTTATTTATGAACACAATAAACCCGGCTCTGCTGGGGAGAGATGTGACGGGGAAGCAGCAGATGTACGGAGAAAAGGACATGATGTTTATAACACTGTGAGTGAAACATTGAAAACGGGCGAATTGTAACAATCCGTCAGCAGAAGGGACATATGTATTGCTCGGAACTCGCATGCGCGTGTTCCAACTTCTTTGCCATCGCGCTCAATGTCGAGCTAAGTGGTAATGGGGGCATTTGATGTGAAGCTGGTGTTTTTAAAGGAAGCGTCACATGTGCTCGTGCGCGAGTAAAACGCGAATGAGGAGACTGCGCCGCGTCTCGCTTCTGGAAGCTTTTTAATCAGAAAAATGCCGTTCTCCACCTGTCTCACCGAGGGGCGGGGGAGGGGGGGGAATACTGTATCCAAGGAGAGGATGTTTTGATCTTAAAGCATATCGTGCAATCACACCCCTACGTATTTCCCCAGAGTGGGCGAAGCACACGTCCACACAAGGACTTGCTCGAGAACGTTCATTGCAGCCCAAACCCAAGAAATGACTCCAACGGCCATCAAGTGGGGAATGGATGGCTAGCTTGTGTGTTCACAGAGTGGAATATTACTCAGCCGTGCAAAAAGAAACAGACTGTTGACACATAGAAAAGTGCGGTTGAATCTTAAAAACAGTATGCTCGCCAAGTGAAGCCAGGCGCGTGTCAAATCTGGAGAGAATATATTCAAGAGAATCTTGCAAAGGGGCCGTGGCTTGTGCCGCAGGGAGACCGTTCCGACCCGAAGATCAGTGAGGGTGTCAAAGGGTAAGCATGCAGGATTCTTCTTGATCAGGAGGAGTGAACAAAGCCCGAAAGGAGCTGGTGTGGGGAAGGGGGTGGCCGGATAGCAGAGGGAGAAGGTTTTACCCTGAGGTCAGCCTGTGCTTAGGGGCGACAACGTAGTCCGGGCTGTGTATCTGGGAGGGGCTGTCTGCTGGCTCAGGCTGACGGGGGTGGACAGAGTTCACATCCCGGGCAAAAAGACACTCTTAACCCAGGTTTGATTAACAAGCATTTTGTTTTGATCCGTTAGTGGGACCAAGCAGTTCAGCTAATCATTTAAAAAAGAAAAGGAAATTCGCAGGGTCTGTGTCGGGCCGTGTCTTGCATAAACAAGGGGGCATCTCTGAATCTTACTAAGTCACACGAGGAGGGGTGTTCTTTGCACTAAGCTGTTTTGCAGAACACAGAAGGGCAGGGAGTTCCCTGAACCCTTGCTGTTTTCCGCGAGCCCAGGGCTTGGGTAAAATTCTACCCTGTTTTATTAAAAGGTAAAACGTTCCATTTTACACAACATTCTAAAAAAGGCAAAACTGGGGTGCCTAGGTGGGTCAGTCCGTTAAGTGTCTGACTCTTGATTTCAGCTCAGGTCATGATCTCATAAGATTGAGCCCCACATCCCGCTATGCGCTGACAGCATGGAGCCGGCTTAAGATTCTCTCTCTCCCTCGTTCTCTCTGCCTCTTCCCTGATCATGCACGTGTGAGCTCTCTCTCTCTCTCTCTTTCTCAAAATAAATACATAAACTTAAAAAAATTAAAAAGGCAAAACCAAGGTACCGTGGTGGAAAGCAGAGGGGCGGCCGCCTGGGACAGTGTTGAAGTGAAGGCTGGCCGTAAAAGAACACCGGGAAACTTCCAGAGGTGATAGAAATGTTCAGGATCTTGGCTGCGGTGATGGTTGCACTGTGTATACAATTCACGGAACCGCGCACTTGACCTGGGTGCGTTTGACTGTATGTAAACTATACCTCGATCCGGTTGATTTTTGATTTTGTAAGGTGGTGAGCTCACAGCGGTCATGAGCCCAGGAACAGGTTGGGACACCGAATCCGACCCTCGTGAGCCGCGAGGAGGTTATCGGACAATCGTTTATCGTCCTCGAGCACCACGTTCCCCACTAGTGCCCACCGCCTGACAGTGCACAGAGCTTCAAAGCCACACAGCTGGCAGCAACTCCCATCCTATTAGCCATTATTCTGCAACAATTGTGACTCTATTTTTCTTCCCGGTTGTCTCCCGGGCAGTGTGACATCTTGGAGAGAAAATGGAATTTTGCGGCAGAATATCCAGGCCGCGTGTCCCTTAGCTTCAGTATCTTCAGATGTTAAACCTCTGCTCAGCTGTGTTACTGTGTCGGATGGAAATTAAACGGGAAAATGGACGGGAGAGGGTTCCGAAGCCACAGCAGTTATTGTTATGTGCAGACGAGCTAATGAATGGCAGCGAGCCTGAGGTTTCGTTTTCTTCATTATGCCTCTGTATTTTCTGATTTCTTTTTCATAAAGAACATGGATCATCCCTATAATTGGGAAAAAAATGGTAATTTCCATTCAGAAAAAGTTGCCGTGGGCCCAGAATAAGTACTTAAGTATTTATTCGAAAAATAGAGATTTAAGAAGAGGTGATTACATAATTTATCTTCTGAGGTCCCTTTTGAAAGAGGATGCTGTCATTAATGGCACCACACAATGGAGAGAGATGCCGGACAGCTCCTCGTCTGGCCGACCCAAACGAACATACCCAATGAGTAGCGTTGGCCATTCTGTGCCTCTAGATGTGACCCCCTGAGAAGGACAAATCACCACCGCGTAGCATTCCAGCCGGGGATGTACTACCTAAGTCTGATCATGAGGAAGCATCAGAGAGACCCGTTTTGAGCAATTCATTCAAAAACGCATGACCTACGTTCTCCCCAGATGGGAGCGTTATGATGGAGAGAGAGGCCAAGGAAGTGTTCGAAGTGACAAAGTCAAGAGATGTGACAAATAAATGAATGCATGATCCGAAACTGGGCCCGATGCCAGAGGGAAAATGGCACACGGAATTTTTATGTGACTGTTCACATTGAACTATGGTCTAAATTTAGATAAAAGTGTTTTACCAACGTTAATTTTCCCGAATCAATAACTATACTGTGGTTTAAAAAAATTTTTTTTTAACGTTTATTTATTTTTGAGACAGAGAGAGACAGAGCATGAACAGGGGAGGGGCAGAGAGAGAGGGAGACACAGAATCTGAAACAGGCTGCAGGCTCTGAGCGGTCAGCACAGAGCCCGACGCGGGGCTTGAACTCACGGGTCGTGAGATCATGACCTGAGCCGAAGTTGGATGCTTAACTGACCAAGCCACCCAGGCGCCCCACTGTGGTTTTTTTAAAAAAGAGAATACCCTTATTCGTAGGAAATCACACTGAAATGTTACTAGGCAAAGAGGCAAAAGATCCAGAGAAAATAAATTGTGTGTAGGTTTGTGTGTGTCCAAAGTCATTTACTGAGACTTTGAGAGAACATGATGAAGCAAATATTAACAATGGATGAATCTGAGTAAAGGGCCCAGGGGAGCACTGTGAATTTGCAAGAATACTTGCAAATACGTTTGTGAATTTACAATTATTGTGAAATAAAGGTTTTAAAAAGTTCAGGAAGGTGCCCTGTGGTGTGGAGCAAATGCAGGGCCCGAGTAAGGAGCGTCAGGCTGCCGTAAAGCCCACGTGGAAAAGAGGCCTCTGCAGGGATGAGCCGGGGACAGAAAAGCTGACCGTGGTTTGGAGGGACAGGGGGAAAAGGAGGACACACATTTCCCTTTTGTGGCTATAATTTGCATTTGTAGGCCTCGCTGGGGCTGGCCGCACGGGGGACAAGAGGGGCGGTTAGTGCCGAGAAATCTGGCTTTTCTTGTATCTGAGCTGGCTGGAAGATTGAGATTGTCCAATAAGGGGTCACTGCCTCCCCCCACGTAAGTACTTCATGCATTATTATACCACGTGAAGATGCCAAGTCATTACTGCAGTGGAAGGCGTCCTAGAACAGGCTGCAGTCACGTCCTTTCCAGGGTCACACTCAAGTCAGGACACCAGGCTGAGCACGGAGAAGCGCGTCATCCCTAAAGCATCTGATGGGGTGCCAGGCGTCGAGGCGGGCAATTAGGAGCGTGAGCTGAACTGATGGTGACAAGCCAGTGTGGTTCTCTTACCGGCACGGTACATGCAAGAGGCGAAAAGGAGGTGCTGACTCCCCGGCATTCCGTTCCTCCAAGGAACGGCAGCAGGTAAGGGTCAGGTGCATGGGGACAACAGTCTCGCTGCTGAGGAGCTCCGAACGATGGGGTGCCACCTCTTTGTGGATGTGGGGGCCAGAGGGCGGGAAGTGGAAAAGGTCAGGAGCCGAAAGGTACTCAGTCGGGGTGGACAAAAGCTCCTTAACCGAGGACCCCCCGCGAGCAGGTCTCGGCGGAGGTCTCGGTGGAGGGCTCTGGCCGTGACTGCGGCGCCCTCCCGAAACCCACAACGCGCAGCTGTGCCCCAAGTGAGTTGTGAGGGCGGCAGCTTTCCCGCTGAGGCCCACCGGCCACCACCTTGCGTCCGTCAGGCGCTTTGGAGAAGCAGAACCGATGGGACTTCTGGGAAGTCCCAGATGGGCAGCTGGCAGGCTGGAGGCCCAGGAAACCCGTGGCATCGTTTCAGGCTAAGTTGGGGTCCAAAGGCAGGAGAAGACCAGTGTCTTGGCTGGAGGACGGTCAGGCAGAGGGCTGGGGTTGGGCCTGGAAGATCCCACGGGCTCTTCTTTTTTTTAATGTGAGTGCAGTTGGCCCACACAATGACTCACCAACTCTATAGGCGATGCTATGCTCACCATGAGGGTAGTTTGCACCAGACAGGGCTGCTGCAATACCGTCACGTGGAGAGACGCTCGCTTTCACTCATCATCAGGGAAATGCAAACCAAAACCGCAGGGAGATACCACGGCACGCCTGTCCGAATGGCTGAAATCCAAAAGGCAAGAAATAAGGACCGTGGGTGGGGATGCAGAGAAAAAAGGGTCCCTCGTGCGCCACTGGGGGGAACGCAAACTGGTGTCGCCACCGTGGAAACCAGTAGGAAGGTTCCAGAAGACGAAAAACATGGGCTCCTTGCGTTCTTTGAGGAAGAGAACGTGGGTCAGGTTGGAGACTGCTCTCCTTCAGGTGGTGCTGGGTTGTGCTTTGTCTTTGTAGGAGCCCAGGAAAGTTGGAATGCCCGGCCCAGGCTTTCTCAGCCCGAGAAAGCAGGCTGTGCATGGACTTAAGTGCCACGGACTTCACGTGCCGGAGGCTGCGTGAGCGTCTCCTGGCTTCTGCAGGACACAGTTTGTTGTGACACTTCAGGAAACTCAGAGGCAGCACGTGCTTCGCGAGGCTGCCCCGTGCCGCCGTTTAGAGCTTCAGGGGGGGGGGGGGTGGGGTGGGGGGACTGTCACCTGCTGCGGTGAATGGGAACCCTCCTCGAGAGGGCTCTGGAGCTCCAGGTCGGTGAAGGAGGATGGAGGGAGGGAGTCACAGCTTGATGAAACAGAGACGGATTCCCACACGTCCTCCGGGCATAATTTAAACTCATTCGTTTTAAAAAAAAATTTTTTTTTAACGTTTATTTATTTTTGAGACAGAGAGAGACAGAGCATGAACGGGGGAGGGGCAGAGAGAGAGGGAGACACAGAATAGGAAACAGGCTCCAGGCTCTGAGCCGTCAGCCCAGAGCCCTACGCGGGGCTCGAACTCCCGGACCGCGAGATCGTGACCTGGCTGAAGTCGGACGCTTAACCGACTGCGCCACCCAGGCGCCCCCTCATTCGTTTTTAAACTGATAAGAGGGGTGGGCACGATCCACAGTAGGTTGCAGCCCGGTCGTTGCTTCCGCGAGCAGGAAGGATATCCGTGGGTCAAGACCGCACGCGGTGAGGTCAACACGGGGCCGTCAACCGCTCAGCTGTCTTGCAACTCAGACAAAGAACTGAGACTACATCCCAGTTTTCCCTCCCGTACCTGGGTGATTGTCACAGCACCCTTTTCACAAGGCGGTTGCGAGGACTGAATGAGACGACAGGTAGAAAAGCACGAGATTGTTCAGACCCGCTGTGAGTGCTCAGCGAGCGCTAGCTGTAAATAGGTGTATATTCACACACACACATAGTATATTACACCTGCACGTAAATATGCAGCATGTGACGCGGTGAATATACGCGTATAGACACATATACGCAATGGCGAGGGATATTTGTCATCAGAGCGGAATGGATCTATTCTGCGTGGTAGACAACAGTGGTTGTTTGGCCAAGCTTTCAAAGGAACGATGCATTGAAAAGTGCCTTTTGTGTAACTGTGGAAATGGACCGGTTTTCCTTCCCCGAAGCCACACTCGTCAAGGCTAGGTTAGAAGCCTCTGTGAAGCTTCCTCGCTGTGGGGTTAAAAACGGCCACTTCCCTGAGGTCAGGAAGTGAGAAGTGGAAGGTGGTCACAGTTTAAGTAGCTGACGTTGTGCACATGCACACACACACACACTCTTGTGCACACACACAAGCGCATGGGGATCCTGCGCTATGTTATGTGGGACCAGGGCCATGACTCTTGTCAGTCTCCTCTCTTCCAGGATCCTCTCCTTCCCTCCATTCTTTTCTCCTTCTCTCCTTTCTGTTCTTCTGATATTTCCCTCTTTGCCCTGCTCTCTTGTTTGCCTCCTGGCTCCCTGCATCTACGTTTATTCATTCGAGAGTCTAAAAAAGGTAAGAAGAAAGCTGGTGTGTAAGCTCAAAGTTCTTTACTGCCAGGAACGTCTGCCTTTGTTCAAAAATGGCCGTGAAACTTGGTTCACGGGAAACACAGAAGGGCTTGGAAAAGTGTACTTTTACTTGACCTGTTGCTGGTGCGTCTTGAGATCGCCCTCCGCAGTGAACGGTGGGAGAAGCGTCAGCAGGGAGGTGCGGGGGCTGCCTCTGAGAGAATTTCTAGCCTGTTCCCCAGCCACAGCCTCCATGAGAACACTACGACTCGACTCTCTGCTGGGATGTCTTCCTCCCAGCAAGCTCCCACCCCACCAGCAAGCTCCCAGGAGCGTGCTCCCATCTGCCTGGGTGCGTAGGAGACCTCCGGGCACAGAGACTTCCACTCGTGGTGGGTTTATGGAGAATCCGGTCACATAGGATAAGAAATGGAGCCTATTGTAAGTGGATATTAATGAAACTGGAGATTCTGTTGTTTTGTGGGAAATGATTGCAAATCTCACATCAGTTTCGTGAGCTCCGCGATGCAGTGAAATGGTGGACCCACACGCGTTCTGTTTTCCAGGACAAATTCGACATAAGGCGTACATAAATAAATCAGTGGATTGATTTGGAGAAAACATGCCACAAGTTAATTAAAAACTCCCCTGGAGCGGCGCTCCGTCGGTTGAGTCCGACTCTTGATTTCAGCTCGGGTCATGATCTCATGCTCCATGAGTTCGAGCCCCACGTTGGGCTTTGCGTACTCAGTATGGAGCCTGCTTGGGATTCTCTCTCTCCCTCTCTCTCTCTCTGCCCCTCTCCCAGTCTCTCTCTCTCTCTCTCTCTCTCTCTCTCTCAACAAATAAGCTTAAAAAAACACCCCATGGATAAGAAGATGGATCGTAAGAAGAAAGGAAAAGTGAGGGAGGCACACAGGATTCTAGTAACTCCTGTTTTGCCGTAAAAGAGAATTGATTTTTATTTTCTTCTATTATTGTTACTCATTCATATTATTCTCAAACACTGGTGACAGAGGTAAGTTTGATGGACTTTACTATAGTATAGGCAATAAAAATCCAAATACCTTATTCTTCCTATTTACTTAATTGCCACCCATTTATCCTCACAGCTAAAGAACCCTTTTTGGGGTTGACTGAATATGACACTTAGTTCAAAATGCTTCCTTGGGTGTCCAGAATTCCACTGCAGCATAAAACTATGTGCTGCCTATTATTCACACTGACGCGGTGCCAGGAAACTGGTTATTCTGCAGAACATAAGTCTGTGTTAAACGTCTTCACCTGAATGCCGTTCAGTTTTCAAACGCAGTTGTGCTCACGTCAAACACTGATGTTGGGAATATGCTTGAAGCGTCACGGCCATCTTTTTCTTGGAAGTGGTGTTTTTCTCCCATTGTCTTCGCTAAAGTGTGTTCCAGAGGCCTGCCTGAAATGTTTGGTTTCCTGAGGGTCCACCCTGACACCGACTTTTGTCTTCCTCCCACATTCCCTGAGCACAAAGTAGCCGATCAATTAGTACTTTATTGAATGGTGGGGACAGGAAGATCGACACGTCGCTGTGCTAGGTGACTTCCCCGACACTAAACGTCTGAGCAGGAGCTAAGTCATTCGTAGCAAGAATTTGGGAGGACATCCTGCGTCTCGTGGCTCTCCACACCATTGTCCCCAACGTGGATGGCACCCGAGTTTATTGGGGGACCCTTGGGGCTGCGTTGGACAAGTCTGAATAGCTGGGCTGGAAACAGCTATAACAGCTCTGTGTTAAGCTCTTTATGTTTCAGTCTTATTTGAGACTCACAAAAACCCTATGAAGTAGATTCTGCTATTTTAATAAGAAGACCGCAGGCGAGCCAGAGATTGGACCCAGAGAATGCACAGGACTGGCAGGGTCCGGCGAGAGTCTGGGGAAACCAGGCAGAAGGGGGCGGGGCACTACTTTGGATGCGGTGTATTCAGGTTCATGCACCAAAAGGATCAGAGAGCTGTCAGGGAGCAGCGTGGGTGAGAAGGGGCCCTCGGGGCCAGTTCTGAGGCCAGGGCTGGGGGGCCCACGATGGGTGGCTTCCAAGGACGGAGTAGAGGGCTGCTTCCAATGGTACACTTGACCGATACGAGGGGACATCGTGAAACCAGTCGGCCATTAGCTCACCCGAGGGGTGGGCAGGATTCACGGGGGTAGGCACACACCCTCTGGCTCTAGAAGCAATAGAACTTCCCAGGCCTGCTCCGCAATTCCGCCGTGAGCCATCCCGGGACTGCAGCTGACTCGACTGCCCAGCCACTGGGCTCCACTCCCCCCTGGGGCGTTGGCAAACTAACACACACTGGTTTCTCCACCTCTTTGCCTTCTCAGCGTGTCACTGCAAAGCCACGAGCCAATGTCCTCAGCGTTTGTTGTGTAGTTTTTTTGTATGGTTTTGCTTTTGTTTTTGGAGAGACAGAGCACGCGCACGTGTGTGTAAGAGCCGGGAAGGGGTGGAGGGAGAGAGAGACAGAGAGAGAGAGAACCCCAAGCAGGCTCCGTGCTGTCAGAGCAGAGCCTGATGTGGGGCTCTGGCCCGCGAACTGTGAGATCATGACCTGAGCCGAAGTCCAGAGTCAGACGCTTAACCGACGGAGCCACCCAGGTGCCCCTGCTTTTTGTTTTCTGTTTGTTTCTTTGTTTGTTTGTTAAGAGATAGCTACAGCTTTGCAGTATTGCCTGTATTGGCTGGCGGTGCTGAGCTGACTGTTTGCTGATCAGACTGTTACATTTCCAAACATCACGTGTTTGTGTAGCTTGTTTGAACTTCTGGGCCGTCTCGGGAGGGGATGACAAGTTGGTATCACGACACTCCCTGGTCAGCTGGGTGACGTTGCTAAACGGTGATGTCACCCCAACTCAACCTCAACGTCTTTCTCGGTAGAAACTCTGAGCAACCACTTTTGTGGATTACAGTCCCCTGCCCTTCTCCTGGAGCCCGTGAGGCCGTCTGAGCAGCCAGGAATTAAACTTTCAAGGACGGTGGCTTGCAATGGCTTCTTGGACTTCCAGCAATCGATTGTCACTCAATCAGTAGATACTTTATCATCGATGAGGGCTTCAGTTGTTGAACACACTGCTCCAGCTGATCGTACTTTTACGTAGGACATCCTCCCTCCGCCTCTGTGCCTTTGTCCTCACCCCAAGCAGAGAAGATCGAAAATCAACTACAACACTGTTATTACAGCACTTCTGTGCCAGTCATTCTGCTAAATGTTCTCATTTATTCTCGACAGCAATGTCACAAAGTAGGCAGGAGTAGTACCCTCACTGAAGAGATGGGGAAAATGAGGCTCAGAGAGGCCGAGCAACTCGCCCACAGTCACGCAGTAGATGGTGAAGGCAGGGCAGGAACCGCGGTCCCCTTGACTCCAATGTCCATGATTCCGTGATTTGTTCTATGACCTTACACCCAGCTTGCTTGAAAGGCTCATTCATCACTTGTGCTACAGGAGGAGACTAGGTGATGAACTCCATCATCCACGTGACCGGTCTGCGAGAGTGGCCGTTCTCCGACAGTCTTCCTGCAGGAGAGGTGTCCTGAGGATGGCCCAGAACCCACCTAAGGGCTGGGTTAGAATCAGGGCGAATAGAATGGACTGGAACAGGAGGCCGATCTAAGAGGTGGGTTCTGTGTGACAGAGGTCGGGGAGCCGCAGAAACAGCACTGGAAACTCCTGGCTATTTTCCGAGGCACGCTCCCTTTATTGTGTTTCATGGCAAAAGAACATTGTTTTGGTTTATTTTAGGTGGGGAAGGATTGAAGGAACCAAGGGTGGCTGTGAAGGGGATTAAGAAATTTAAGGCTAGGGCTCTTGGGTGGCTCAGTCAGTTAAGCATCCTGAGACTTTGGCTCAGCTCATGATCTCGTGGTTTGTGGGTTTGTGTCCCTCATTGGGCTCAGTGCTGTCAGAACCCACTTTGGATCCTCTGCTCCCCTTGGTCTCTGCCCCTCCCCTGTGTGCCAGTGCTCTCTCCCTCTCCCTCTCTCTCTCTCAAAAATAAGTAAACATTAAAAAAAAAAAGGAATTTAAGGCTAGATTCCTTCTGGGCTGCATTTTGGAATTCAGGAGGTTAGCCGAATCTGAATGTAGGAAAGATTGTCTTCTCCTGGCTCAAGATACGTTGTTGCTGTTGTTGTTGTGTGTGTACAAATACTAAAAAGTCAGTGTGAAGGTGCTACTGTTAATATTCACAATAAGACTTGATGTCTAGGAGGCTCTAATGGTCTGGGCTTTCTTTTTTCCTTTTTTATTATTACCATCAGTTTAGCGCCTCCGAGAAATTATCAGACTCAGGCATCCCGTGCTGTTGCTAGGGGAATAAGAATTAATGCCCTTCTCCTTGGGTTGTAAATCCAGCTTTTCAAAACAGAACCGCAACGCTCTGTCCATAAACAATGGCAAATACTGATCACCACCTCAGCCAAAAAAAAAAAAAAAAAAGAATATTAATGAGGCTGTATCCTGGCCGTTGGTGCAGACGCTGCAGGCTTTGGGCAGAATTACTATTAATGATTGAATTGTAAGCTTGGGTGGGCAACAAATAAATAACCTCAAACAAATAACAAACCTCATTGCCGAGATTATGAGGCGCATTCTTCATTTTCCTTAAGCCACGTAGACAGTTAGATGGGGGGATCCGGGCGCCCGCCGTATGTCCCCATTCGAGAGTTGCAGTGCGAGTGACCTGCAGGCGTTCGCTTGGTCTGGGGGCGGAGCAGCAGGCTTGAGACCAGGACTGGTAGAACTTTCGGAGAGAGATAGTTATAAGAGCCTCCTGCTCTACCGACTGAGCTAGCCAAGCAGGGAGAAACGGTTTTTAATCTATGTTTACTTCTGCGGTGCTCCCTGAACTTGGAAAAGCCCTTCAATGTGACCTGGCCGTCCTGTGCCACCCTCCACAATCAGCCCTTTGTTCCCACGGTGTCTGCTAAGGTGTAGCTCGGGGACCTCAGACTCGTGCTTTTGTGCTGGACAAAGATTAGGGGTGACACACTTCTTCTGGGCTGGACCTGATTGTTTTTAATTCTAAGGTTTTTAAAACACCTTGGTGGAGGGGTGCCTGGGTGGCTCAGTCTGTTAAGCGTCCGACTGTGGCCCAGGTCATGATCTCACAGTAGGTGGGTTCGAGCCCCACGTCGGGCTCTGTGCTGATAGCTCGGAGCCTGGAGTCTGCTTTGGATTCTGTGTCTCCCTCTCTCTCTGCCCCTGCTCATGCTCTGTCTCTCAAAAATAAATATAAAAATGTTAAAAAATATATATAGATAAATAAATAAAATACCTTGGTGGAATTTTCAGGACACCAGGAGTCCTAGAAGCCCTGAGAATGTCCTCTAATCCAAATGGTAGGACGTGGCATTCAGAGGCACACATCTCTGCGGGGAGATGGTTTTTCCAAGCCTCCGAATGGACAGCCCTCCTACCATTTGGGGAAAGTGGGTGTGGATGGCTTTGCCTATCTGCAGAGATGTCCCGACTCTGTTTTTGACCTACCTTTGGGCTACGGCATTGAACTTGACTCTGTAACTCCATTTCCTCCCTCGAGCTGGCTCCACTGCAGTTTTCTGTCTTCCAGAGGATGCTCTTTAGTAACGAGGGAAGAGTCAGCCCCTTCTTTGTTAAGCATCGCTGAAGCATTATGTGCTTTTTGTGTTAGCGGAATGTGTAAACTCTCTCCTGAAGAAAGGACTCACATTTCTCGGGGTCATTGACGTACGACTCTGACAGTTTGCTGGTTACGGCAGTTCCCCAAAAGAGAGAGGAAGACGATGTCTTAATTGTGCAGCAAAGATTAGGGAGCTTTGGACTGTAAACGGAATTCGAGCAAGGATCTCCTGACACATCACGCCAAGTCGTATATTGTCTGGGTCGTCTGAGAAGCTTGTGGCGGGATGGGATTAAACAGGCATTTATTAGGGGAAGCTACGGTGTAAGAGGAAAGCAGGGAAGGCTGGACCGCCTGTTGCTAGTTTCTGGAAGGTTCGGCGGGGCTTTGGGGGCGCCCTGTGTCCTCAGGAGCAAGCCTGCCTGGGCCGTTGGCTGGGAACAGCCCGGGGAAGCCGTGAAAACGTGGCAATGATGGATCTCAGTGCAATCCCGAGGACCCGGCTAGTTACAGTCCCAGCAGTAGGAGGTGAGCAGGGCATCTCCAAGGGCTGCAAATGCACTCCTTGGAGCTTCCGTTTCCTTAACTTAAAATAGAGAATTTTCGGGGGGCCTGGGTGGCTCAGTCGGTGAAGTGTCCGACTTTGGCTCAGGTCATGATCTCACAGTTTGTGGGTTTGAGTCCCTCGTCCGGCTCTGTGCTGACAGCTCAGAGCCTGGAGCCTGCTTCAGATTCTGTCTCTCTCTCTCTCTCTCTCTGCCCCTCCCCCACTCATGCTCTGTCTCTCTCTCTCTCTCTCTCTCTCTCTCTCTCAAAATTAAATTAACAAAAACTAGGGAATTTTCTTTCATGAAATACCTATTTTGTTTCAGATGCTGGACACGTCCCAGAATCACAAAAGACTGCCAGAGGGAAACAGAGGCCAGGGCCATGTGCCCCACAGTGCAGGCGCTCCCCCCCACCCCCACCCCCAGCCTCCCGCTACAGACCGGGATTTTACTTGTTAGTATGGAGGTGGCAGAACCAGAGTTAGGTTCACAGGTAGCAAAGCTTCCTGGCCTGGTAACGTCCTCTGTCCCACCACTATTGGTCATCACAGATTATGGCGGGACATAGGCTATTTGCCACACCCATCACTTGGAGACGGCTTACATCCTTGTTACCTCCTCTCCAGAATGTCGTCCTTACCTTTCTTTGACAAAGCACGATTCAGGAGTTTTCTCTCACGTTCCCTTGCCAAGTTGGTAACAGGAGGGAGAAGTCACTCACACCTTTGCTCAGTTGGAAGCGAGGTTCTTTGCTGTTCTTTTGGTTTTGTGCAGTAGCATTTTCAGTGTCTTCTCTGCTGAGTGAGGGTCTCACGCTTCTTGGGAGACAATGCCACGCGTGTGGGGCTGGAGCCAGCCTGCCTACCTGCTTCTGGGTCTTTGCACCTGCTGGCTGCCTGACTTATTGGGATGTCGTCCAAGCGCTCTGTGACACAGCCCTTGCTTATAAATGGGGACAGCAGAACCTGTGCCTCAGAACGATGCTGTCCTGGCCCCTTCTAGTCCACAGGGCCATTCAGGTGAAGGAGCTGCTTCTCCAGAACTTCCTGTATCCTTTCCAGCTTTTTCCATGGCCCTACCCTATTTGTCATTGTCTCAGAGCCTGGGTCTTTCCAAGCAATGAATAGAACACCCAAGAGACGACGGAACACAAGGAATCATTAGGAGTCATCCACAGATGACCATTTGGGCTGCGTTTTCTCCATTTTCTGGCGACGTTGCTCGCTCACTCACTCACTCACTCACTCATTTTTCCCCATTTCTCTCTCCATCACAGGCCTGAATAGGACAAAAACGCTGATCGTGGGCCAGCTCTGCTCTGGGCGTGGCCTTAGAATTAATTCCTCCCAATACAGTGCTCGAAGGAGTTTGGACTTACCTGTCTGAGCTGACCTGGGGGTAAGTACACTTGCTGTCCTGACTTCGGTACAGAACCCTTGGGCCATGGATGAGGTTCCAGGGAGGAGAGATGCTTGCACAGGGCCACACAGCTGGGCCAGGAAGAACTTAATTCTGCAGTTTAAATCCACTGGTTCCCCCATAAGATTAAACTTCCTCTCATGTAAAAATGTATTGGTATTTTCACAACGGCTCCGGGAAGTAAATGTATTGACCTCAAGGAGTACCTGTGATTTTAAGCATCCAAGCGGAGGTGAGGATAGGGATCTCAGTCCTCCAATGAGCACCCCTGTCCCTCACCCTCAGGGCCTGCGCACACACTAACCTGAGTCAGTTCTTAGAAGGAGCACCTTTTGTTCCATGGTTACATGGAAGGATTCCCAGGACACGGTTTTTACAGAATTGAGATCATCACAGGAAAATCTGCTTGGACACCGGTGGCTAATTTTATGTGTCAACTTGACCGAACCATGGGCTGCCCAGAGAGCTGGTTAGAAATGCCTTCTGGGTGTGTCTGGAAGAGAGGAGCACTGAATGGGCAGACAGCGTAAAGCAGATTGTCTGCCCCAGTGTGAGTGAGCCTTGTCTATTCCACTGTGGACCCAAGTAGAACAAAAAAGCAGAGAAGGAGGAATTCTGTCTCTCTGTCGGCTGCTGAGCTGGAACATCATCTTCCCCTTCCCCCTCGGACCAGGACCTAAACTGTCAGCTCTGCTCCTTCTCAGAACCTTCGTGCTTGCACTGGAACTATACCGCCAGCTTTCCTGGCCTTCTAGCTTGCAGATGGCTGAACTCCCAGCTAATTTGTTTTTCTGTTTTGATGCCCAAACCGATATCCAATAAACAATCACGTTATGGACATCTCAAAACAAGCTCTCCTTCAGTTTTCTGGGGCAGTTTCTCTGGGCAACATAATTTATATATAGAGTGGGCAGCAATGTTTGTGACTTAATTTCAGGGACAGGATAAGTCCCTCCAGCCTAAAATCTTTACTTATTATTTATCAAATTCTTGAGATCAATCTCAGGTTTTATTGGACTGGTTTTCTTAATGATGGGCTAGAATCATGCTACCCTTTCCTACCTACTCTATACTCCCTAAAAGACTGACAGCAGATAGGTTAAGACTGAACAGGGATGCCACAGGGCAGGGTAAGATCATGCCTATGCTTCCATAGAAGTTGAGAGAAACATCCAGGCCCTTTCTAGTGTGGATTGGAGGCAGGTAGAGTGTCAAAGAAACCTGAAGGCTGGCTTCTCGGGGTATGACTGTGGTGGTCACTGTCAAGGTTCACTCCATCCCTTCTCTTTTCCCCAAAATATTTGAGCAGTAACAGGGTATGAGAGAGACAACAGAGTCAATAAGTGGAAACGTGTACAGCTAAGGAAATCGAATTAATAAAACAGTCAAGATGTATAATTTTTTAAAAAATTTTTTTAACGTTTTATTTTTATTTTTGAGACAGAGAGAGACAGAGCATGAACGGGGGAGGGCCAGAGAGAGAGGGAGACACAGAATCGGAAGCAGGCTCCAGGCTCTGAGCCGTCAACCCAGAGCCCGACGCGGGGCTCGAACTCACGGACCGCGAGATCCTGACCTGAGCTGAAGTCGGACGCTTAACCGACTGAGCCACCCAGGCGCCCCAAGATGTATAATTAATTCATCAAAGAAGTAAGGGTTTTTCGAAAGGACTAACTAGATATCTCAGGAATGGTTGTCAGACTTCGGCAGTGATATCTTTAACCAGGGCTTTCTCATATCTGGAAAACTAAATAAAATGAAGCAAAGCAAAGCAAAATAGGTTATTATTATTATTTTTTATTTTTTTTGAGAGGAGAGGATTTCACCATCCCACCACCCACTCCTTCGTTCAACGCAAATGTGGAGCCCCTTCCAAGAGTCATATGCTGTTGTAGGCGCTGGGATTCAGCAAAGAACCAGACACGTGTGGTCCTTGCTGTCACAGACCTTCTAGTGGGAGGATGGAAGGAGACAGACGACCAGTGGATCAGTGAAGCAATAAGGAAACTATTGACAGCGACGTCTGCAAGAACTGAGGCAGAGTGACATCATGGAGAATGACTGCGGTGGCCACTCTGCACCAGTTGGCCAGGAAACTTAAGTGACATCTGAAGGTCAAGAAGGAGTCAGAGCAGGTGCAGTTAAGGAAAGAAGACCAACAGTACATGCGGACTCCCTGGCTGGTCTGAAAAGCCATAAGGTTGGTATTCTTGAAACCTAGTAGGTGAAGGGAGGTGGTTTATGAAGTGGCCTGGGAAGGCAGCTAAGGAGCTGGGTCATGCAGTGTTTTGTGAGGTGAGAGTCCTTTCACTGCACCACCCTGTGCTAAGATGTTATCACTCCAAAGTTGTTCAGTGCACGTCAATGGGAAGCTGATACTGTGATAAATCCTAGCTCTGTGGAGGTAAAACTCGCCATAGGCCACAGAGGACTTGATGGGACACATTGTAGGATCGATAATGGGAAGAACACAGTCTCGTTAATATTCATTTTTTTGGCTTGGGTGATGATCTCACAGTATTTGGGATTGTTTACGGGCAGAGTGTCCCTGATGTTCTGTTTTTAAAAGCTGGATTTACAACCAAAGAGGAATGGCATTAAGTCCTATTCCCCCAGCGATGGCACAGGAGGTCTGAGTCTGATCATTTCCCTGAGGGTGCTGAACGGATGTTAATAACAACAAAGAAGAAAAGAGAGCCCAGACCATTAGAGTCTCCCATACATTAACTCTTATTATGAAAATTAACACTATTCGCACTGATTTTTTTTAACATTCATACACACAACAACAATGACAACAACAACAATGTATTTTGAGCCGGGAGAAGACCATCTTTCCTGAATTCAGATTCTGTTAACTTCCTCAATTCCAAAAGCCAGCCCCAAATGAATCTAGCCTTAAATTTATTTTTTTTAATGTTTATTTATTTTTGAGAGAGAGAGAGTGCTTGCACGCAGGGGAGGGTCATAAAGAGAGGGGACAGAGGATCTAAAGTGGGCTCTGCGTTGACAGCAAAGAGCCCAAAGTGGGGCTCAAACTCATAAACCATGAGATCATGACCTGAGCCGAAGTTGGATGCTTAACCGACTGAGCCACCTGGGTGCCCTAAAACTGTTAGACTTTTTATGGATAGCATCAAACAACTGTAGTCTCCGTGACTTTATGAAACCCTGCCTTTGAAATCTTCCCTTTGCCGGGCCGTCCAATCTTGATACAATGACCGTTTGCCTTGTCTTAATTAACATTCCCCTGCTTTGAAAGATATCTCTTCAACAAAACCCTAAACCTCATCAACATCCCTGACCTTGTCCTCTCCTCTGCTAAGTTCTACTCAGATTCCACTGTGATGCTGGAAAGCAATAAACTCAGCCTTGTCTTGTTAGCAGATTGTTTTAGTAGTATTTGGGGGGTGTGTGGTCAGGATTCAACAGGTACAAAGCAAACTCCCTTTGTGTGGTTACCCTACATGAACAGGTTGGACCTTGCCTCCACAATGTGGTTTGGATGTTGAGACTGATGAGGCCACATGCCAAGAGGGTGTGAAGAGTTTAGTACTCATACAGCGAGGCTTTCTGGGAGTGCGGGACGGGCTCCTACACAGGTCTGATAATGGCTTGAGAAAGCACACAGAACTTTTAGGGCATTTATGGTGGGAGGGGCTGTACATGGGCTAGATCTTGAATGGTTTGCACTTCCCATTGGTCCTAATGATAGGAGCACTTGGACTTCTTTAACCACCCAGATGTGGGGCAGAAGGGGAAGAGGGTGTGGTGGGGCCTGAAATCCGTCAGTGGTCAGACACCTCTACTCAACCCCTCCCCTTTCCCCTCTCTGTCCCCTTCAGCATCTAAAGAATACATGAATGGTCTACCCACACGTATGAAGGATAGTGAGGGGATACAATACAGTGAAAGTTGTCACACTCAACGTTCACAAGACTTCAGTAGAAATACTAGCATGGAGTACGAACTTTAGAAACAAAATACTAAACTGTGCGGTGGTGGACAGACCCTAAGGTGAACCCCAGTGACCTACCTTCTGCTATCAATGCCCTTTTTATATAATCCCCTCCCCTTGAGTAGAAACAGACCCTACAACTTCCAGAATATGGCGAAGGTCAATGTATTTTTCAGAAGCGATCAGGATCCCAAAGAAGTTGATTATGAGTTAATCAAAAGGGAAATTATTGTTGGTGGACCTGACAGTCAGTGAAAACCTTGAAAAAAGGGATGAGGCCCTTTCGGATGGAAAGGGAGACTCCCCTTGCTGGCTCTGAAGACGTAAGGTGCCATTTGTGAGAGAGTCCATGGAGAAAGCCATGTGGCTGGGAGCTGTTGGAGGCCTCTGGGCACTGAGATTAGCCTCTGGCCGACATCCGTCAAGGAATTGGGGAGCTCAGTCATACGACCACCAGGAGATACATTTTGCCAACAGCCTGTGTGAACTTGGGGAGTGAACTTGGGAATTCTTCCCAGTCAAGCCTCCAGATGAGAATGTAGCCCAGCCAACATCTTGATTTCAGCTGGCGAGACTATGAGCAGAGGACCAGGCTGAGCCATGCCTGAAATCCAGACCCACCGAAACTGTGAGATAGTAAATGTGAGTTGTTTAAAGCCATGAAGTTTGTGGCCATGTGTTCCACGGTAATAAATAACTGATGCATGCATATTAAAGTAATAGTTTTTCCTCTCAAGGTAAAGAACGGAAACATCACCTTAAATTGCCGTGAAGACATAAGAACGAAAGAAATTGTGCATTTGGTGTATTTTAGTGTATTTACCAGGATGGCCTCATTATACACAAATGGGTTGGCCACCGTCTCAGTACCTTCTGTATTTCACTCTCTAAGGAATACTGTCTTTCCTGACCAGGTTTTCCCTTGCTATCAAGTCCTCATTACCTTGAGTGCAATGTAGGCAGGCAGCCAGGAGCGCCTGGCCTCCCGACTCAGTTCACAGATGCCACAAATATTACCTACCTATAATGGGAAGACTAATCACACAACGACTGTTGGGTCCATTCCAGTCTTACAACCTTCTAAATTATTTGCATCAGAACATAACCCCTAAGAATCGTTTCCAGATATATGGCACCATAAAACATAACCTAAATTAACTTGGCCGACAGCTTCATACCCTGTAGCTGGCTGTTTGCTAGCTAGTATTTGCACAACTCATTACTACCGTTTTGTGGGTTTAGACAATGTATCATTTATTTCTCCTCGTGATTAGCATTTTATTTAGATGCAATCTTTTCTCTGTTATATGGCACAATTCCTCGGGCAGAGGCTTGGGGCAGTTTCTTACTATATAGTTGTTTATGGGGTGGGTGAAGTTCCTGTGGCTGCCTTTGGGGTTGCCTAAGGCAATGACTATGTATTCTGGAATAAGTCAGAGCTTCTAGTCTTTCTTTCTCTTCAGACTCCACCTGCTTGGGGAAATAGTAAGCTTTTCCTCTTGGAATTTTTTCTTTTTTTAGTTTGCAAGGGCACCCGCCCCCACCTTATCAATCTGCCCAGCATTATTGTGACAGACTACGTGAAAACATAGCTTAAAGCTTCCTTTGCTCATTCGAAATGATAGATATCCTTACTCTCATTCAAGAGAATAATTTCTAGAGAAGGTAGAGGGCAGACTACATGTTCAATAAAATTACGAGTGGGTCAAAGTCCGCTTGGTGACAGAATAGTTCTAAGGGTTGGATTTCTGAGGTCAAGGTATCAGCAGGTTTCTTCTGAGGCTTCTCTTCCTGGCTTGTGGCTGGCCACCCATCTCACTATGCCCTCATGTAGCTCTTGTTCAGTGTGTGTGCACATCCGTGTTCTAATCACCTCTTATGAAAATACCAGTCATGTGGGAAGGGGGCCCACCCTAACGACCTCGTTTTGACTTAATTACTGCTTAAAATTCTGATGTCCAAATGCAGTCACATCCTGAGGCACTAAGGGTTAAGGGCTTCAATGTATGAGTTGGGGAGGGCACAGTTTAGCCCATAGCAGGATCCTACTTGGAATTCGACTTCACCAGTATTATAAAAATTGGCCCTGGAGGTGGAGAAGCCCCTGGAAACATCTGAAGTAATAGGTACAGAATTGTTTTTTTTAAATTTTTTTTTTTTCAACGTTTATTCATTTTTGGGACAGAGAGAGACAGAGCATGAATGGGGGAGGGGCAGAGAGAGAGGGAGTCACAGAATCGGAAACAGGCTCCAGGCTCTGAGCCATCAACCCAGAGCCCGACGCGGGGCTCGAACTCACGGACCGCGAGATCGTGACCTGGCTGAAGTCGGACGCTTAACCGACTGCGCCACCCAGGCGCCCCCAGAATTGTTTTTCAGGGATGGCCAAAGTCCCCCTTGGACAGTGAGTCAAGGATGGCCCACAGCCATTCTCAGAGGTTGGATCAATGCAGCCAAAGCCAATACCAGTTTTCTTCAAGACCCAAGAAAAGGCAGTAGAAACTCAGAATTATGATTTTCTTCTAGGACATTCCAGAGGCAGGCTGGTGTCCCTGAAGAAATTTGGAAGCTTCACGTGGTAATGGTAGATGGGAGGGTCTTATAAGAGAATGGTGGATGGAACCCAGGACCACGTCCTCTACCCTGGTACTCGTGCAGAGATATGGGCAGTGGAGATGAAAGCGATTCAAAGTGCCACAGGCAAAAATAACCGGACAGCCACATGGCTAGGAAGCAGAAGTACTACAGATGCATAGTGAGACAAGGGCTGCCCAGGGGACTCAACCCAGGAGTCCAGAACAGCGGGCCTAGATGCTAAAGCACAATAGGACACTCTTCTTCTGCAAGATGGAGAGACAGATGAGCTTCTCTTGGAGGGGAACCAGAAAGCTCATGGACAAAATTAAATACTGCTGAAAGGAATTTTTGATTTGTGGCAGTATTGTGATGTCTTTGTGACGCAAGGCTGCTTTTAGGAAGTTTCTGCCCTTTGGGGTTTGCCTCAGAACGCAAAAGTTTAGGAGGGAAGCCTTTCCCTCCCCGATGTATGAATGTTTCCCAAGCGCCCAGGTTGACATGTATGACATGCTCAATGTAGGACAGACCTAGTCTAAGAGCAGAGGAGGGTCAGGACGCTTTCCTCTTTCCCAGTGACAGTACCTCCTTCATAGAGTACAAGGACTGAGCAAGTTAGCCTCTCCTGATTCACATCCCCCAAACAAACAAGCAAGGAGAGCCTCTATCTGTTTGGATCGAAAGCCTGTGGACTTCACATCCCTGATAACACTCCTTTTAGGGTGAGGATGCAGTTACGACACCAAAGGGGAACTTTCTAGGCTAATAACCTACGGCGCCCCATGGTACGTCTGCATGAGAACAAACATCACACGGTGTAGAGTTTCATGAGCAGAATATGTCAGACACCTGAGAATGGAGACCTTCTACATCACATAACTTAACCATCAAGAGGGGTATCTAGGGATGGTTATATCAACATACCTGATTTTTCTTCTAGGAAATTCTTTCTCAGTGGGAGAAACCTATACCAGTAAATAACCTTGTTATTTGTTTCAGGAATTTCCCAGATCAATTTATCCAAACACCAGATACCTCAGGCAGCCCCCTTTCTGGGCGTTGGATCACCTAGCAGGGTAAGTTACTGGTTTATCATCCCACAGTTTGCCTCTCGAGACTTGCTTTGAAACCCTGGTTGAGCTGTGCTTCCAACCTAAACGAATATACTGTGAACTTTGCCCAATCCCAGTTAAATCCCTGCATAGGAAGACATGCCTTAAACCTCTGGAGTCCAGAATCTGAAACCCTATAAATATTCAGTGTGATCTCGCCCTTCTGAGACACATTTTACTCTGTCAAGATGGCGCCCTTCCTCACTGCAGTTGGTAATAAACTTGGCTTTGCTTGATCAACGGAAAATCCTGGCAGTCTTTGTAGAGAGTTGGCAGTTGACATGCCCCCAAATTAGTTTCTAATGAAAAGTTAAGACCTTGGATGGCTTCTTAGGTCCATTTTCTACCTGAACACTTTGGCCGGGTATGAGACACCTCATAGGAAATACCAGAAATGTGAAGGAATCTACTTTTGCCTTCCTCGGATCTGTTCCTGTAGAGAGTGTCACCTTCTTAAAAAGCAAATGGAATCAAATGGCACCTTCAAGTGCCTCCCGATGTCCTTAGGATTCCTGCATGCTTTGCTGACAGCCCATCCCAGCATCTATGCCTAGGACTGAAGGACTGAGGTGGGCAGAGGCACCTGTCACCATATGTTTATTGTGTTCTCAGGTCAAGTCTGAGGAAAGGTGTGGCCAGTGGGGATCTGCTGAGGGTTGATCTTGAATTGGGTGTTGGCCACGTGGGGGCAGGGGCAGAGCTCAAGTCTCAGCTTCCCTTGCTGGCCTCAGGGGCCTCAAAAGGTCATGAATCTGACCACCATCACACAATCCTCCCATTCATCTCTGGTCTTTAGCCTCCTATGATGCCAGACTCTCCTTAAGTCCCCAGACTTCTGGGGTCCACTTTTAGGGATGTTTTCCACAGGGATCAAGTGATTTGTGAGTGACTCCCTAAGCACTCACTGGCAACAACAACAACAACCTAAGGCAGAAAGAGAAGAAAGAGAAGACCTTCTCCTGTAATTTTATATGAATCAGGACACTTTTTGGCTGTGGATAACACACATTCAACTAAAAGTGCCTTCAAGAAATGACATTTACCATCTGTGACAGTGGAAGCCCGGAGTGCCAAGAATGTTCCCCACTGTGGTTGCCAGACAGCTGTTGGAGTCTGCATAGCACATCCTCAAATAATGTCTAAAAGTAGGAAGGTATGTGTAGGGAAATAAAACTCCCCTGGATTTCTCAGTGCTCCTATGTAAAGTCTGACCTCCTAAGACTCTTCACAAATGAGGACAATGGGTTCTACAACCATCTGGCTAATGTCTGTTGATAGATGAATAGATAAGGACAATGCGGTCGATGCCTACGATAAAGTGTTCTTCAGCCTTAAAAAGGAAGGAAATCCTGCCATCTGCTACAACGTGGATGAACCTTAAGGACATTATCTAAAGTGAAATAAGCCAGCCACAGAAGGACAAATATTACACGATTCCACGCAAGTGAAGTATCTAAGGCGGTCATACCCCCAGAAAACAGAGCAGAATGGTGGCTACCAGGGTTTTCTGGGAGGAGAAAACGGGAGTTAGGGTTCAACGGGTACAAAGTTTCTGTTCAGCGAGATGAGTAAGAGATCGGCTGTACCACACGGTGCCTCCCCATAACCGCATACGGTGCGCACTGAAAACTTTGTTAAGAGAGGAGACCTCGTATTACGTGTTCTAACTGCGGTAAAAAAAAAGAAATAAGAAAGAAAAAACGGACAGTCTTTCTAGCATTTCAGAAGCAACCTTCCCGCCTTCCTCAGCCAATACTTACCCGACACCTTGAAACCCAGTATCTTTAATTAATAAATCTTTTTTTCCCTAATTTGGCCCTCATTTGCATATCATTACAAGAAATGCACCCTTTTCCATCTGGCTTCAACATATATGTTGTTCAGCGTCAGATATGTGAGATCATCCACACTCCATTCTCGTTGCTGTGTATCATTCCCCTGTATAAATATACCAACGTCACACATCTTACCGTTGATGGATATTTGAGTTGTTTCCAGCTTTTGGCTGCTACAAACAGCACGCGGCTGTGGAAGAACAGCACATAGCGGCTCTGATTGACCTTGTAGGTACATGTGATCATCTGATGAAAACACAAAAAGAAAATGAAAAAAACTCAAAGGGATTTTCAAACTTTTCTTCTCCTCAAACACCCCAGTGGTTACAGCCCAGAGTAGGAGTCTAGGGTAAGCCCTCCCTGGGTACCAGGAAGGCTGGAGATGCTATCTGCCTAGGTTTTCTATTCCAAGGTGAAGGAGACCTGGAACACCCCCAAGGTCTTAAATGCAGGGACACGCCTGGGGTTGTCTGGCTTCTGGGAGAGATTTTATTTATCTACCAAGGGCTGGAGTTGGAGGGATCCTTTAAGGAGGGGGAGCTGCCTCCTTTTCTTCGTTAACAGGGAAAAATCCTTTCTTGTTGTGCCCCTTCTATGGGCTATCAGGCCACGAGTGCAGGAAAGGTTCCCCATAGACGGTCACCGTGCTGCATCTTGGCTCAGCACCGAGGCAGGGGCAGACATATATTCTTTACTACGAAGTATTTCGTAAGAAACCTGAGTCTGTTTCCTCTCCTGCAGAATTTCCCTTAGCTCTCATTGAGAGCACCTGGATTATAAGCCCAATCCTGGCCGAGAAGGTGTCTCTGGCACTTGTAGCCTCTCTGCTGGAGGCAGCACCCGCCAACAAGGGGAAGGGACACAGAACGGACTGCTGTGCAGGCGATCAACATCAGTTCCACGTATAGTCGATATCAACGGTGACATATGTGGTCTTCCAATAAAGTCTATGCTTTTAGTCACTTTTAGAAAATGTACTGCCTTCTGTCCGTGGCCCGACGATACTCAATTTTATTACCCCTTCCGATTTAACTTGTATTACGTGGGAAATTACATGAGCAATAGTTAATCTGACAGAAGAATACAATATTGATGGAGACAGTGGCAAGGCAGTTGCTCCTCTGGAAAACGTCCAGGCTGGTTGCAATCCTTCTGGGCTCCGAGCTTGCAAAACCAAGCCAAGGATTTACTTTCTCTCATGACAGCTGCTTTCTGCCTGCAGCTAAGGTCAGTCCACTAAACCGGGACTAACTTCTAGCAATTAAAATACCGTTACTGCGTGAGAGAGACATATGTCTTTCTATCAGAACCAAATGGTTCACCCAATAGATTATTTATGTAGGCACTGAGAATGGTGCTATCGTTGAAGGATATGTGAGGGATTCCCTGCTCTCTGACTACGATCAGCAGCCCACACAAATCGCTAGGTTTATGTTCCCCTTGGTGATGGCTGTGTTTCTCACGGGGGAAGAGTAGGGAAGGTTTCACGTCTCCTCTGCTGAACTAAAACAAATTCACTGGTAACCTAGGATACACACACACACACACATACATACACACACACACACACACACACGCTGTCTCACATGCACACACTCTCACACACTCCCTGTATTCCAAGCCACCAAAGAGAAGGGCAAAGCTGTGGCCTGATGTATCCAGTTTGCATATATTCTAGAATTTCCCAGTTTTGTTTCCCCTTGTTACTTAGATCTGAATATAGTACACTGACTGTAATTTGGACAGACCAGAAGACGTCCCCCTTTTCTCAAAAACATAATTCTGCTGGTGCAACTTAATTTAAAATGTATTCTCGGATGCTTCCTATTGTGTCTGGAAGCTCCCAAGACCTGTAGCTTTTGTTTTATAATTCTCATTGCTACTGTTAAGCCTATCCCAAATGAAATTCAGGCTGGTGGTCAGGTTTGGGGCTTTAGCTTGGGTATTGTCTCCCTCTCTCCCTCTCTCCCTCCCCTCTCCCCCCACCCTCCCCCTCTACCTTTCCCACCCACTCCCTCTTCGTTTCTTGTCCCCTCTTCTTTCCCTCTTCCTTTTTCTCCCTCCCTCCGTCCCTCACTCTTTCCCTCCCTCTCCCTCCCCTTTAATGGATTTCTTTCTCTTCCCCTTTAACTGGTTTCTCCTTGATCTCTCTCCAATAACCCAGACTCAAATTCACCTGCTAAACGTCTTTTGCAGTTCTAACTGGTTTCTACAGCATCACATTTTGTAATTATTACACCCACCAAGTGTCCATGTGCTCACGTGGACAGAGCTCCTGACCGATATGTTGCAAGATGAAGTAACGAATGCCAGTTCTAGGCCAAAACTTCTAAGAGCTGGTGCCTGCCTCTTACTGCCAAAGTGACCATGGGTGCCTTGTCTTCCAGAGGGTGCAGAAGCATTGAGTACTGGTTATATAATTAAATTTCTCATCATTTGAATAGTTTTATGTGCCTATAGCCAACCACTAACCATAATGTATCGATCTAGTCCTTTAATGGTTGTATAATGTGACTTATTCTTAGTAGAATGTTTTAAATGAATGCAGGTATTTAGTTAATGCCAAAGGACATTTTCTTCTCAAAACTTAAAATATTTCTGGTAGAAGGGTTGGATAAATACATTAAGCAGTAAATGGTTTCTTTGATTTGTTTTTGGCTCTCCTCCATAATTGTTAGAATTCTACGTAACATTCTGGGCCGTCTATAAAGACTCATGAGTTCCAAGAGCTGAAGAGTTAGCCTCTTTCAGTTGAGATTATGATTCATCAATAAAAATGTTACATGCTAATAGTTTCTAGATTGATTACCATCACATAAAAGACCACATTAGGTTGCAATCATCTATAAGTGCATCATATAGTATGAAGCACTGTTTGGGCAACAAGGTGACAATTTCCAATTTCTCAAATTATTGCATGATATCCTTTCACCTAAATCATTGCTCTTTATGGTGAGGGAAAACTAAGAAGAAAAGAAAAGAAACTCTCAATGCTTAGCTTATTATCCAAAGTTGTATCATCATATCTATCTGTGGGATACTATACCAACTTCTTTTTTTTAATACTCAGCCTATCACAGATGATAGAACTAAATTTGCTGAATTGATTGGAGAGACGAAATATGAGAAAAATAAACAATCGCTTCTATTGTTTGTCTTCAAGTATCTTCACCGGGCCATTGCCTTGTGACCGAAAACTGGTTAGGAATAGTGTTTTCTGAAGATTGGACGTTGTAAGGCAGCCAAATTACTAACCTTACTGGCCAAGGTAAGAGAAGCAAACACTCACTGAGTGTTTAATCACTCTCCATAGATGAACTCGTTATTCTCCATCAGATCATTTGGCTCTGCAGTCATCTCATTCCTGCACTGGTGATTCTTATTCCAGCTCCTTCCTTGTAAAGGTTGTCATCTATGGCTCTTTTCTTGCCACAGTGGCAGAGCTGAACTGTTGCTACAGTGATCACATGGTTGCAAGTCTTAAAATATTTACTATCTGGCCTTTACAGAAAATGTTTGCCAAGCCCTGGTTTAGATAAAGTTCATGGGGTCTAGAACGAAAATGGTATTCTTAGATTCACTCTGTTTTGGTTTTCATGACGTGGCACAACACGTTCCCCCATGACCTGCCATTTCTCTAAATCTCAGTCCAAAACAAATCATTCTCCTCACCATGGAGCATGTTGTTTCCAATTCAGTTAGCCTTAGTTGAAGTCAAGAGAAGAGACAGGTGTCTAGTCATCACTGTGTCAAATACTATGAGAATTCTTAAAAGCATACGACCAAAGTACCAGGTTTTAGGTTGCAAAATAGCTCGTCTGGGACCGGAACGGGGGAAAGAGTTTGGATGCACTTTTTTAGGATTGGGTTCTGAATATCACTGAGTTGCAAGGCGGGCCACCCCATTTCGCCTTTACTGGAAAACAGGGAGCATCGCCAAGAAGCCGTCAGCATCTCCTTTTTCTCCCCCGTCCCCAACAAACTGAGCCTAATACAAACAGCTCAATTCCAACATCTATATTCCAGCTCAGTATTTCTCAGCTTTCTCTTTACCCTGTGGAAAAAAGAGCTGCCGATGTAAACAATGAATCTGATGGCTAACTCTAAAACAAAATCATTTTCTCCTCTTGAAGTCCTTTGCAAATTATCTCGTCTTATGATCTCCTTTTGCTTTATGCTGGGTCTCAGCAAGTGAGGTGAATTTAAAAGGGGGTCTGGAAAGCCAGTAGCTTCAGGGACTTTAGCCACCTTGAAGGAAGGGATGTTCAGTATGGCTCAGGAGGTCAGAGCTTGTTGGAGCTGGAGGAGAAACGGCTTCCTTCTACCTTCCGCTGTCTCCTCTGCCTCTGCAAGGAAGATGGGTGTGAGTGATGGGTTTAAGGAAGAACTTGCCTGAAGTCTCTGGAAAAGACTGGAAAGAATCTTTAAGGATGGTTGGGAATTCCGATCTTGAAAGTTCTCTCAACATAGGATCCCAGCCCTCTGCCTTAGAAGGTTTGGCTATAGGGGGTGCCTGGGTGGCTCAGATGGTTGAGCATCCAACTCTTGATTTCAAATCAGATCACGATCCCAGGATCATGGGATCGAGCCCTGTGTAGGACTCTACCCTGAACGTGGAGCCTGCTTAGGATTCTCTCTCTTTCACCCTCTATCTCTCTCCCTCTCCCCGCTCACACATGTGCGTGTTCTTTCTCTACAATACTAATAATAACAAAAGAAGGTTTGGCTGTAGAGTTTTTTACAGTCAGGGTAGGGATGGGTGTGTGTGGATACTTTCAGTTTGCTGGCTCTGGACTAAGCCTTTGACAACGATTGAGCTGTCCAGATGTAATGATCTTTAAGGAAAAAGTCACAGGGACACCTTGGCTTATCGCCAACAGGACAGGCACGATCCCTGGGCCGGAAGGTGGCTGCTAGAGTGGACTTCACTCTCAGTGTCTTAGTTTCCTAGAACTGCTGAACAAGTTACCACAAGATGGGTGTCTAAAGGAGTAGAAATGTATTCTCTGACAGTTTGGGAGGCTAGAAGTCCAAAATCAAAGAGTCAGCAGGTGGGCTGTTTTGGAGGTTCTGAGGGAGAACCCATTTCCATGCCTCTCTCAGCTTCTGGTGCTTACCAGCAATCTTTGGAATTCCTTGGCTTGTAGATGCATCATCCCAACATCTACTTCTGTCTTCTCATGGAGGTCTCCCCCTTTGGGTGTCTGTGCTATGTCCAAAGTTCCTTCTTCTTGTAATGACACCAGGCAACTGAGTAGAGCCCACCCCAGTCCATCTTTTTGGTTTTGTTTTGTTTTGTTTTTTTAAGTTTTATTTATTTACATCCAAGTTAGTTAACATATAGGGTAAGAATGGTTGCAGGAGGAGAGTCCAGTGATTCATCATTTACATATGATGCCCAGTGCTCATCCCAACAAGTGCTCTCCTTAATGCCCATCATCATTTAGCCCATCTCCCCACCTAACACCCCTCCAGCAACCCTGAGTTTGTTCTCTGTATTTAAGAGACTCTTATGGTTTGCCTCCCTGTCTGTTTTGATCTTACTTTTCCCTTCCCTTCCCCTATGTTCACTTGTTGAGTTTCTTAAATTCCACATGAGTGAAATCATATGTCTGTCTTTCTCTGACTTATTTCACTTCGCATAATACATTCTAGTTCTATCCACGTTGTCACAAATGGCAAGATTTCATTCTTCCTGATCGCTGAGTAACATTCCATTGTATGTATATCACATCTTTTTTATCCATTCATCAGTCGATGGACGTTTGGGTTCTTTCCATACTTTGGCTATTGTCGATAGCGCTGCTACAAACACGGGGGTGCATGTGTCCTTTCGAAACAGCGCACCTGTATCCCGTGGATAAATGCCCAGTACTGCAATTGCTGGCTCGTAAGATAGTTCTATTTTTAATTTTTTGAGGACCCTCCATACTGTTCTCCAGAGTGGCTGCACCAGCTTGCGTTCCCACCAGCAGTGCAAGAGGGTTCCCTTTGTCTGCATCCTTATCAACGTCTGTTGTTTCCCGAGCTGTTATTTTTAGCCATTCTGACAGGTGTGAGGTGGTATCTCATTGTTTAATTTATATTTCCCTGATGATGGGTAATGTTGAGCGTCTTCTCCTGTGCCTGTAGCCATCTGAATGTCTTCTTTGGAAAAGTGTCTATTCATATTTCCTGTCCATTTCCTAACTGGGTTGTTCGTTTTTTGGGTTTTGAGTTTGATAAGTTCTTTACAGATTTTGGGTACTAACGCTTTATCTGATTTGTCGGTTGAAAATATCTTCTCTCATTCCATCACTTGCCTTTTAGTTCTGTTGATTGTTTCCTTCACTGTGCAGAAGTTCTTTATTTTGATGAGGTCCCAGTAGTTCAAGTTTGCTTTTGTTTCTCTTGCCTCTGGAGACATGCTTAGTAAGAAGTTGCTGTAGCTGAGGTCAAAGAAGTTGTTGCCTGTTTTCTCCTCTAGGATTTTGATGGTTTCCTGTCTCACATGTAGGTCTCTCATCCATTTTGAGGTTAATTTTGTGTATGGTGTAAGAAAGTGGCCCAGGTTCATTCTTCTGCATGTGGTGTCCAGTTTTCCCAACACCATTTGCTTTAGAGACTGTCTTTTTTCCATTGAATAGTCTTTCCTGCTTCATCAAAGATTAGTTGGCCATAAATTTGTGGCTCTGTTTCTGGGTCCTCTATTCTGTTCCATTGATCTATGTGTCTGTTTTCGAACCAGTGCCATACTGTCTTGATGATTACAGCTTTGTAATACAACTTGAAGTCCGGAATTATGATGTGTCCAGCTTTGGTTTTGTTTTTCAACATTACTTTGGCTATTTGGGGTCTTATCTGGTTCCATACAAATTTTAGAATCGTTCGCTCTAGCTCTGTGAGAATGCTATTCTAGCTATTCTAGAGCTATTCTAGCTCTGTGAGAATGCTAGCTCTGTGAGGTGCTATTTTGATGGAGATTTCATTGAATGTGTAGATTTCTTTGGGTAGTGTGGACATTTTAATGATATTTATTCTTCTAATCCATGAACATGGGATGTTTGACCTCATCTTAACTTGATTATACCGGCAAAGACCCTTCTTCCAAATAAGGTCACATTCATAGGTACCAGGAGTTAGGACTGGAACATAATCTTTTTTGGGGACACAATTCTACGCACTATACTTAGCATGGCTTTTTCAGGGAGGCCTATGCTGGTAAGCCAGACAGTTTCTCCTTCAATCTTCCATAGAAATCCCATATATCACATGCCATGCCTGGTTGTGCTTCTGGGACCCAACACAACTGGAAAGTCACTCTCCCCTCCTGTGACACTCTCTGCCTCACTCTTACTCCATGTTTCCCTCACTTCTTTACCCCACGAGGTTGGGTCTAGGGTCTGGCCAGAAGCCCCTGAGTTGCCATCAGCTGATATCTTTCTATTGATTGCCCTCTTGGGTTTAGAGAAAGCAGCAGACTCTAAGGGTGACTTGAGATTCTAAAGACTTTGCCAAACAACTGCAACTTTCACCTCATGGGTTATGGTCTATATTTTGCAATAAGTAAAAGAAGGAATCATGAGTGGTGGCAGCAAGTCTGGTGTTTGGGTTTCTGCACTGAGTCTAAAGACCACAAAGAAATCTGCGAGGAGAGGTGACTGCAGTGGACATCTGCAGAGTGTTCCAGAACTCATGGTTCCTCCAAAAGGTGCGGGTGCACACAGACACCAAGCCATCAGTAGGCTCTTTATGTGAGGCTTCAGGGAGTGACCAAAAGGACAGCTGATTTAGGAATCCTAATTGGTGAGCAGACCCTGTTATGGCACAACGTGGAAAGAAACACTGTGGTCTTGTCCTTCACAGGAGGAAGAACAAGCTTACATTCTAGTCTGATTTAAAGTTGGGAGCTAGAGGTCCAGCTCAGCTTTACCACTCACCAGCCATGGCTTTCAGAAAGGAGTTGGTGGAGATATACACAGATGTCTCACTTTATAGATGGAGCAAATGTAGAGTAAGGACTCCCCAGTGGACGGGAGCCCTGTTCCAGGACTAGGGCTCATTTTCTCCACCAGTCCACTGCCTCCTTTCACAGGAAGGGCTGGGAAGGCCGTGGGCTGGAGTGGAGTTGAAACCCCTGCTTGATGGTACCCATCGTGATTTTTTTCGTGTGAAACAACAGCAAAGCAGCAGCAAACAAAGGGCTTTTTAAGATTGAAAAGTGAAAAACACCGATGAAGTATTTATTGGATCCCATGGAAATTAACAGGTAGCAATCCTAACCCGCTGGGTCCTTCCCTTCCCCATTCCCAAACAAAATGAAACTAATTGTGCTGACATCCACCCATGTTTGAAAAACTGAATTGAACCAGACAGGTGAGCAAGTAGACAGAACCTGAGGGTGTTACCTTAACCCTTGAACCAGCCTGGACCTGCTGACTGTCTAGCTCTTTCATCATCCGTGAAATGGGCATAAAAGAGGTATTGGCCTCGTAGGACTTTGCTGAGTGATACACACAGAGTTCTTAGAGCATCACATGGCTCACAGCACATGCTCATTGTTGTGGTTGTTGTTATGAAGTGAGAAACCTCTTTATATCCCTCACCCATACCAGAGCCTCTTACTTAAAAGATTTCTGTCCACTCTTCATTCGTTACTTTCATATTGTAAAAATAATGTTTGCTCTCAGTGAAAATTAGAAAAAGTGTAAAAAAATCATGCTTGAGCTCTGTTTTTTATTGTACTTTCATATTTTATTTTATTATTTTTTAAAAAATATTTATTATTTTTGAGACAGAGAGAGACAGGGCATGAGCAGGGGAGGGGCAGAGACAGAAGGGCACAGAGAATCCGAAACAAGCTCCAGGCTCTGAGCTGTCAGCACAGAGCCTGACGCGGGGCTTGAACTCACGAACCGTGAGATCATGACCTGGGCCCAAGTCGGACACTTAACCAACTGAGCCACCCAGGAGCCCCTGTACTTTCATATTTTAAACATGCATACACATCATTATTTTCATAAAATTGGGATCTTATGACCGTTTTGTATGCTTATTTTTAAATTTAGTATTACATTCTGAGAATTTTTTGATGTCATTGGATATCTTTTGCAAACGAGCGTGATTGGAAGCACACGGTGCCATGTGAGGATGCAGGAAGAGGTTGGGGTGATGCTTCTACAAACCACTGGATGCCAAGGATGGCCACTAAACCCCCAGAAGTCAGGAGAGAGGAAGGAACAATGCTCTCTTCCACTCTCAGGAGCAACTAACCCTGCTGACACTTTGATTTTGACTTCTAGCCTCCAGAACTGTTCCCATTCAAGGACGATACGACATCACAAGATCACTTGAACTCCATCATGATAGGGCCCGCAAAGAGCTGAACGGAGGGGGCATTGTCAACGACGTCAGCTGCTCTCCATCACACATTCACCTTGAGAAGCACACCGACCAAGAAGGTAGATAGTAAGTTAGCCCATTCTTTATCTTCGGTCTTCCTGACAATGAAGACACATTTTAAATGTGTCTTTTAAATGCTAGAAGATCAAGCAACTATACCACCAAGCAAACCAACAAAACCAAGAACGGCCAGAGGTAGAGGAGGTAACATCCGGACGATATGGAGAAGCTTCGTTGTGTTTTGTGGCAGGGTCCAATTGCATTTGTTTTCGCATGGATAGGTGGCTGTATTTTAAGTTCCATACTCTCCCCCTTTCTGCCTCCTCTGATGTGAATCAATAGCCATGGATGGTGTCTGTGTCTTTCTGGAATTTTTAGTGTTTTCCATTGGTTCAGCCTATAGAGGTTTTGCATATTTTTTGGCAGATTTCTGGGTACTTGATTTTTTAAATTGATAATTTATTTAAATTTTATTTTGAAACTCTTTGTCACTGGTATACAGAAATATTATGTGTATCTATATATCTACACTATATATAGAAATATATATACGCGCATATATTTGTATAAACACATATATGAACACACACATATATATGTATCTCCAACACATTTAAAAAACAATTTCTTTAATGTTTATATATTTTTGAGAGAGAGAGAGAGAGAGAGAGAGAGAGACCAAGCGTGAGTGGAGGAGGGGCAGAGAGAGAGAGGGAGACACAGAATTCCCTCTCAGGCTCCAGGCTCTGAGCCGTCAGCACAGAGCCCGACGTGGGGCTCAAACTCACAACCATAAGATCACAACCTGAACCAAAGTCAGACGCTCAACCAACTGAGCCACCCAGGCACCCCTCTCCAACACATTTTTAAAGTATTACTAATTCTATTAAATTGTCTGTAGACTTATTTGGATTTTTTACTTATATTATTATCTGTGGTTACTGAGGATTTTGTTTCTCATTATACCATTCTTAAAGTTTCATTTTTTTCTCTTGCTTTGTTATAATGCATAATATCCCCATTGGTGAGTAGAAACTGTGACTGAAATCACTAAATAGAAATTGTGTGCACTTGTTTTTATCTGGATCCCAGAGCAAGGCGTACAATGTTTTAATATTAGGGGTTTCACAGATACACTTTATCGGAAAAACAGATGCTTTCTTCTTTTTCTAATTTGCTATGTTTTTTTTAAACGAACTGGTATTACATGCATTGAACATTTTTTCTGCATCTGTTGAGATGATTGTATTTTTTAAATTATTAATGTAGTTGATTACATTAGTTGACATTCAATTGTTAAACCGAATTGGCATTCCTCAAATAAACCAATTTTTTCATGACGTGTTACAAAATCAGCCCGATTTCCATTGCCTATAGGTTAGTCTATGGGTTGGTGCCTCTCAAACTTGCGTATGGCTACACGCCTTTTGGATCTGATTAACACAGACATGCTGATTCACTAGTTTTTGTCTGGGGCTGCAGGTTCTGTATGCAGCTTCCATGTGATCCTGAAGCTGGTCCATGGACCACACTTTGAGAAGCAAGGCTATAGACATATGTGATTAGTGATTTATTGATAGATATGTCAATTAATTTTTTTGACTTCTTAAAATAACTATCTGATGAGCCTTGAATCTAAGTATTTTCCTCTATTGAATTTAAATATTTTCCTATTGAATTGGTAGGTCAAAGACCTTAAAACTTACTGCCCAATGGTTCTTCTTTTTTTAACATTTATTTATTTTTGAGAGAGAGAGAGAGAGAGAGAGAGAGAGCACGAGCAGGCAAGGGGCAAAGAGAGAGGGAGACACAGAATCCAAAGCAGGCTTCAGGTTCTGAGCTGTCAGCACAGAGCCCGATGTGGGGCTCAAACTTAAACTGTGAGATCATGACCTGAGCTGAAGTCAGACGCTTAACCAACTGAGCCACCCAGGTGTCCCAGTTGTCCAATGCTTCTGACAAAGGATATATACGTTGTGGTCCCACCATCAATATTAAGATCTCCTCTACCTAGCAAATGGAAAGCTTTTAAAAACTGACTATGGGGAGGGGGACAATTGCCTTCAGGTTATTGGCAGAATTCAGTTCCTTGGGACTGTGGGATTGGGGTCACCATTTCCTTGCTGGCTGTTGGACGGTGACTGTCCTTAGCTCCTACAGACCACCTGCATTTCTCTTCAGGTAACCTTCTTCCATTTTGAAGACAGCAATGATTATTGAGCCCTTCTGCCTTCTGCCACCAGCCAGAGAAAACTCACTACTTTTAAGGGCTCATGGGGTTACACTGCCCTCACCTCTGCCCCCAATTGTGAGCTCAGCTGTGCCATGTAATATGGCATGATGTTATGAGGGGGTCATCTTGTCATGTTCACAGATTCTGGGAAATAAGATAAGACAACTTTGGGGGGTCTATTTAGAAAGTCTGCCTACGATTCCATCCAAGTAAAATTTGTCATTTTCTCATTGCTTTCTCTGTTTTAACCAGTTCTATTCCTCTGTGCCTCGGCATTCTCACATTCTCAACCCTGTTTTTGCCTTTGTATTTATCTCCTATGTCAGGGTTAATGACGTTCCTAAGGCAATCAGAATAAGAATGGAAACCCAGCAGACAGATTATAAACTAAAAGTAGCTTTGATGACCAGGAGCATCACTTCTCCGAACATTTGTTAACAAAGTCTTTGGAGGATGAATAAATTTATGAGCTTCTGCTATGAGGTTGAAATTTTTCTATTTGATTTTGAAGGTTCATTAGAGTGAAAGTTTATGCACTGAGTGGAAGACCATTTCCCCAACGTGCCCAGGATCTGCTCTTTTCCAGGCAAAGAACATATCCAGATTTCTGAAAACTAGATCCAGAACAGTGAACTTATTGATGCAATTACCGGCCAGGTCAACTTAGCACCCAAGGAAAGCCTGCCTGTTAGGATTCAAACCATGCTGTCCTTGCAATGAGATGAGCCTGTCTTGACATCCTCAACTGGAGGTGGCCTCACCACGTGCCACATATGATGGAAAAATGCCGTTGTGTTTCCTCCTAACGTAAAATTACAAAAATTCTCTTTGAAACAATTCTATTGATCAATGCATTTGTTTTGATTCCCCTGGAAGGGAGAAGCTTCTATGTAAAAGCATGTCTAATCTACCATGACTTCACCAAGTCAAAATTATTATTGAAAGAAACTTTGCTAGTTTGATAGACGAATAATGATGTTTCAATTTGAGTGAGGCACAAAGCATTTCAGGCTAATTACTCATGTATGTTTCCAGTTCTGATTCTGTTCGAGTCCATTTTGCACCGGGTTGTAACCACGTCATGGATTCAAAGTAGCACCATTTTACCTGTGATATTTCTGATACGCATCTTGTCCTTTAACATTTTGCTTATTTTTGGACACAGGGACAGTTCAAACTCTTATGAGGTAATTCAAAAATGTTTTAGTGTTTATTTTTGAGAGAGAGACAGAGACAGAGACAGAGACAGAGCGTGAGCAGGGGAGGGGCAGAGAGAGAGGGAGACACAGTGTGAAGCAGGCTCTGGGCTCTTGAGCTGTCAGCACAGAGCCCGACGCGGGGCTTAAATTCATGAACCACAAGATCATGACCTGAGTTGAAGTTGGATGCTTAACTGACTGAGCCACCCAGGCGCCTCAAGATCTATATATTTTTTAATTTGACATCTCTCATCATTTTTTTAAGCTCAGAAGTTCACTTTTTTATCACAAGATCAGGTACATTTTTCCCCCCAGGCTTTTCATTATTGACTTTTTTTGACCAGGAATTTATTTTGAGGTATCGTGTGAGGTTGGGACGACACCCTCAACACCTGGGTGAGGACCCCTTTCAGCCATGCATGTCAGTCATTTTGAGAAGAATTCTGATAAATTCAGTTGTCTCCATTTCTCTCCTTTCCCAGGAGCTTTGGCTCCAATGCCCTCAGGGATGGGAGCTCCGCGTGGCCCTCCAGCTGACTCACCGCTTCCCATGTCCCTGTTGAGGACGCAGCTCTACCTGGCCAGGTTACATCCCCTCCATTGCCATACAAGTGCTGGAAACTCAGATAGGGTCATGGCAGACTGCAGCAACCCTATGGAAGCTTGCAGCTCACAGCTATGAAAATAAGAGCTGGATTTGTGAACACCATAAATCAAAACTTTACATTCTCAGTCATTCTTTAGTGGAGCAGGACAGTGTTTTCAGAATTTCCGTGACTACAAGCAGAAGAGTTCCTACATTTTGACATCCCAATGTTCTATTAAGGCAATGTAAGTATTGACGTATTCCTTGTACGCTCCTGCCTGTTTTCATAGGTCCCTGAGGCTTCGAGATTTACTAAATAGTGAGGTTGGACCTATTTATTTTTAAGATTTTATTTTTAAAATAATTATATTCTTTAAAAGCTTTTTTTGATGTTATTTATTTATTCATTCATTCATTCATTCCTTCCTTCCTTCATTTATTTGAGAGAGACAGCACGAGTGCGGGAGGAGAAGAGAGAGAGGGGCACACAGAATCCGAAACAGGCTCCAGGCTCTGAGCTGTCAGCACAGAGCCCCGCATGGGGCTCGAACTCACGAACCATGAGATCGTGACCTGAGCCGAAGTTGGACACCCAAATGACTGAGCCACCAGGCGTCCCTAAAAAAACTATAGGTCCACTGGAATTTGCAAAGACAGTGAAGACAGATTCCATATAACGTTCATCCAATTTCCCCCAATGCTGACATTTTACATAACTGTTGTCCAATATCAAATCCAGGAAACTGACATCGGTACCGTGTGTGTGCAGTTCTTTGCTGTTTTATCACATGTGTAGGTTCCTGTGGCCGCCACCTCAATCAAGATACAAAACTGTTCCATCCACCCAGAGATCTCCCTCATGCTATCCCTTTATTGTTACACCTCATTCCCCTCCCCCCTCCATAACCCCTGCAAACACCAGTCTATTCTCCACCTCTGTGATTTTGTCATTTCAAGCATGTTACCCAAACGAAACCATACAGCATGTGACCTCTTGAGATTGGCCGTGTTCACTCAGCATCCCACCCTTGAGATCCTTCCAAGTTGTTGCCTGTTATGCACATTTCACGCCTTTTAATTGTTGACGAGTATTCCATGCTGTGGATGGACCTACCAGTCTGTTCAACCATTCATTTATTCAGGGACATTTTGGCGGTTTCCAGTTTGGGGCTACTATAAATAAAACTGCCATGAAAATTCAAGTCCAGCCAGCTTTCGTGTGGATGCAACTCTTCGTTTCTCTGGTTTCAACGTCCAGGGGTTCTACTGCTGGGTTGTAGGAGAAGCGTATATTCAGATTCTTGAATAAACTGCCAGATTATGTTCCAGAATGGCTGCACCATTTAATATGCTCACTCGCACTGTATGATATACCCAGTTTCTCCGTATCCTCACCAGCACCTGGTGTTGTCACTACTTTTCCTTTTGGCCATGCTGGCAGGTGTGTGGTGATATCTCGTCCTGGTCTAATTTGAATTCCCCTGCGAGCTAATGATATGGAACATTTTGTGCTGTGCTTCTTTGCCATCCCTATGGTCTCTTTGGTGAAACGTCTCTTCATGTCTTTTGCTTATTTTCCAATTGGATTGTTTGCTTTGTTACTGTTGACTTTTGAGAGTTCTTTATATATTCTAAACATGGGTCCTTTGTCGGATATGTGGTTTGTGGATGTTTTTCTCACAGACTTCAGCTTGTCTTGTCATCATTTTAATGGGGACTTTCACAGAGAAGAAAGTTGGAATTTTAATGAGATTATTTCATTGATTTGTTCTCTTATGCATTGTGTTTTTGACATCATGTCTAGAACTCTTTGCATATCCTTAGGTCATGGAGATTTTCTACTCTTATCCTCTAAAGGTTTTATAGTTTCACGTTTTACCTTTAAACCTATGTCCCCTTTGGGTTAGGTTTTGCATGTGGCGTGAACTTTAGTTGGGGTTCGTTTTCCCTTGTCCATTGAACCCAAGTTGTTCTAGCGTATTTGTTGAAAAGACCATCCTTCCTCCACTTAATTGCTTTTGCACCTGTATCAAAAGTTTTGAATTTTGCCTCTTGCAGAGCACACAGCCCGCAGTTCAAAGTCAGATGTGGTGAAACCACCCTTTCTGTGGTCTGAAACATCGCATCCAGGGACAAGCCACACTGGGGCTCAGTGGTTGTCCTGTATACACTCTTGTTGGTGCTCAATGTGTCATGGAGAGAACCTCGCATCAAGAACAAGTTATTATCAAAGCTGAATACAACAGGCAATTTACTGGCAGGCTGAGGAGAGAGAGAGAGAGTGTGTGTGTGTGTTAGAGTTTGTAGATGGGAGAAAGCATTCTTACTGAAACACGTTGCTTGAGGTGTAAGAGGCTTATGGGGTCGTCAAAGAGCCAGCTTGGGAACGCTGGGTAGGTTCAGAAAAAACACTGGTGCACGGTGAACCAGTCTTCAGGGCGTAGCTTATAACCGGCGAGCCTTCTTCTACCGTAACCACGCGTATAGTCCTGATTCGGAAACAATAGAACTGTGGTTCGAAAATGCTGCTCACCCTAACATCTCCCCAGAGAAGTGACAAAAAGAGGCAACTCCAATCTTCTTTGCACAATGGCTGAACTGATGTCCAACTCACAAGCAGGATGCAGTTTATTTGCTTCAGTCATGGGACCACGGATTTGCTGAGTGATAAGCTGAGGCCACCCTAACATGAACTTCCACTTGGGAAACCACTCCTTCAAATGGGGCTGCAGTTGGCTTCCCCTTCCAGTTGACTTCTGCTCCTTTGCACACATACCCTGCTCTGGACTTGGGGACACAGGACCTCTGCGTAGGGCAGGGATGGCCAGGGCGAAGGGCCTGCTATTTTCTGCTGAGGGATTTGACTGAGTGTAAAACAAAATGGCTCCCGTGGCCTCTGGGGTCCCGAACACCGCCGGCTCCATGGAAACCACCAGCAGCCTCTTGCCCAGACCCAGACTGAATGTCTGTTTAAAACAGGCTCTCAGCAATAGTATACCTGGCTGAGAAATTAAAAATGTTTATGACTTGACAGGCGGTCGATTCAAGGACCTGAGTGCAATTTAATTCCCCAAGAAGGAAAACATGGGAAATAAGGGGGAGAATACCCACGAGAGAAGGAGAATACATTTGAAGGATGGTGAAGGACAAAAGTAAATCATGAAACAGCTGCTTCATCTGACCTGCCGGGGCCCAGCCCACTGTCACGGGCACACGGGGCACTGTGCTTGCCTGTCGTGAATAATTTGTGAATCACTCAGGATCTCCAGCAGCTTTTATGTGTTCAACATATTTACTGAGTTCACTCCATGGGTCTGCTAACAGAATGCCGATCTAAAGGGGTTTCAGTGTGAACAGGAAAGAGACAGCTTTGAAGACCAAGTTACAGTTCTCTTTTTATGGGTGGTAAAATACATGTAACATGAAATTCGCCATCTTAACCATTTTTAAGTTACTCTTCAATAGTGCTGCATACTTCCATTCAATTGTGCACCTTCACCATCATCCATCTCGGGAATTTTTTCCTCTTGTGAAATTAAAACTCCATACCTACTAAATACTAACTACCCCAGTTCCCCTCTCCCAAGCCCCTGGCTACTGCTATTATAATTTCTTCTTTATGGTCCTGCCTACTCTAGGGAACTCATATAAGTGGAATCATCAGTATGTGTCTTTTGGGGACTGGCTTATTTCACTGAACATAATGTCTTCAAGGCTCATCCGTGTCTTAGCATATGTCAGAATTTCCTTCTTTTTAGAGGCCGAATAATATTTCATCGTACGTGTATACTGCATTTGGCGTGTCCATTCATCTGTTGAGGGGCACTTGGGTGGCTTCCACATTTTTGCTCTTGTCAATAATTCTTCTAAAAACATGGGCGCACAAATATCTATTTGAGACACTGCTTTCAAATATTTTGGGTATCGACCCAGAAATGGAATTGCTTGACTGTATGGTATTTCCCTAAGATCAAGCAATTCCATTTATCAAAAATAAAAATACAACTTTAGCGTAACTATTTTTAATTTTTTGCAGCCACACTGTTGCCACACTGTTTTCCATAGTGGTTGCACCATTTTACATTCCCACCAACAGTGCGTAAGCATTCTAGTTTTCCCATGTCCCTGTCAACAGTTGTTATTTTCTGTTTTGTAATAGTAGCCATCCTAATAGGTGAGGTGATAACCCATTGTGGTTCTCATTTGTATTTCCTTGGTGATTAGTATTACTGAGCATCTTTTCAGGTGCTCATTGGCCATTTGTATAGCTTCTTTGGAAAGATGTTTATTTAGTCTTTTACTCATCTGTGAGCTGTTTTGTTGTTGTTGATTACCGAGCTAGACTTTTGAAAGGCATAATAGAACTATTTTTTGTTTTAAATAAAATATTTTACAATAGTGGGGTGCAGGGAGCTAGGCCTGAAATGGGGAGGCTACAAACCTGTGCCAGCCTCAAACTAAGCTGTTTTTTGAGATTAAGCCAAAGATGTGGCTTCTGTGAATTTCAGAGCCATGTCTTTAAAGCAAGAAGACGGAAACTTCTCTTGCGTTGTTGTCTGAGCAAAGGGATGCTTAGAGGTGTCTAGAAAACGGCCACATGGAAACGATTCCAGGGCCAGAGCCTAGTGCAAATCAGGTTGTTGTCCATCCAACGTGGAATAATCCACGACCTCTGCTCCCCATTCATTTCCTATGCTTCATTTGAAAAGAGGCTGCCCCTAGCTCTACATATTTTCCTACATATTTCTACAACACGTCGTGGGTGGGTTTGAAGGAGTAGAGTGTGCAGGGGGAGGTGGATGGCACTGGTAGGTTTAATTCATCAAGGGTCCGCTGAACACCCACCGGGAAGCTGGCGCTGGGTCTGGTGGGCACTCTGAGGGAAAAAACAGGGAACGACAAGACGTCTGGATGATAGGGAAAACCTGAAGAGTTTCCAAGCTCACTATGGAGAGAAGACGCTGGCCCAGGAACAGTGAAACAGAAACACAGTGGGGTGTAACGATTAGGAAAATGAAGGGACAGACAGAGTTGCAAGGATCCGGGAGCATCGTCATCCTGGTCTGGCTCACAGGTTGTACTGATCTCCGGAACAAGTGTCAAATAAGACCGTAATGCTCGTTCTCATTCTTACGGTTCAGTCTCTTTTCTCAGTTCCTGTCCTTTTGTAGAGGACAGTGGGGAGGCTGAGGCAGGGTTGGGAGGAATCTGCCATTGTCTGTTATAGAAGCATCTACTCATTCAGGGAGATCCGGAAAGCTCCCCTTGGGACAGTCAGTTTACCATCTTGGCTGGATGGTCCTTCCCCAAGGTCTAGCTTCAGTGGAGCAGAAGGACACTAAATATCTATCAACCAGGAAGGAAAAGACCAAGTTTTCTTTAACCAACAGAGGTTATAGGTAATCCTGTTGGCTCTTTTCAATAGTTAAGCAATTGCTGGGCAAGGGAGGCTATAATGCCCTCCAGCATGGGGGCCCAATTGGGATATTAACCTCCTCAGCAGTTTTAATTTTCAGTCTCATATGGGCTTAATTTTGAAGGCCTGGATAGGGTGCTCAATGTTCATTGAAGATAACCTCCAACCAATTGGCAAGATTGGCCAGGCCAAACACAACTGACAGACTGGACTTTCGTAGGCTGAGAGATCTTCAAAATATTTGTAAGATGATGTCTCCAATAAAATGTTTACTCTTCCCGTCATTCAAATAGGAGCTATTCCTTGGAAGGCCCTTAAGCAATCCTGTAGGTTCAACGAACTCAACAGCGGGAGATGAGGCCTCAAAGAACAGAGATAGGGCCTTGCCACGCTGGTTGGGTCTCCTTTATGTTTCACTGGTGATTTTTCAGGATGCCAGGGAAGAGAACCAGGGGCTATATTCTGACCCCTCCACGGTCAGCTTCGCCTCGCATTTCCTTCTGGCCAAAAGTCTGTGGGAGGTGAGCCCAGGATCCTCAAAGCTGTTCCAATTATGTTTCTATGTCCCCTTGATGTCCACCTGGCAGATGTCTGTTCGTAGGTAAATGCAAATTTACCACAATGAGATATGACGTCATACCCACTAGGATGATTATAATAAAAGAGACAGATGGTAACAAATATTGGCAAGGCTGTAGGTAAATTTGGATCCTCAGAGGTCACTGGTGGGAATATAAAATAGTATAGCTGCTTCAGAAAACAGTCTAGAAGTTCTTCAAAAGGTTAAACATAGAATTACCATATGATCCAATAATTCCACTCCTATGTATATGCCCGAGAGAAATGAGGACATGTCCTCTTCCACAGTTCTAGAAAAGCCATTCAGGAGCTATTATGGTTTTTATCCATGTAGGCAGCCAACATGCATTCATTCACATAATTCATTCATTTAACAAATATTGACTGTCTACCAAGAGTCAGGCACTGGGGAATGGTAATAAACAAAACAGAAAAAAGTCCCTCACTCATCTATCTTACAAACCCGTGGGGAGAGGGACGCAAGCTGGAATATGTAATAGGTAGGGATGTTAGGGTCTGGGGAGAGACTGCAATTTTAAATATGACCAGGGAAGGCTTCCCTGGGAAAAGGCATAATTTGAATAAAGACCTGAAGGAAATGCAGAAGAGAGTCAGACAGACGTCTGGAAGATTGTTCTAAAAAAACCCCCCAAAAGAATGTTCTAGACAAAGGGATGAGCAAGTACAATAGCCCTGAGGAGCAAGTGTGGCGGGCACACGCCGGGGCGGCAAGACCAGAGGGGCTGGTGGGGAGTGGGTGGGTGATGGCTTTTCCTCAGTGAAATGGGGAGCTGTGGAGAATTGGGGTCAAGAAGTAACAGGTATGAGTCGGGTTTCGAAAGAATGCTCTATTTTGTGTGGGATAGAGTCGGTTGCTCACTGGTGCTCAGGACAAGGTGGGAGCAGGAAGACTGTTTAGGAGGCTGTGGCAGTAATCCCACAGGGGACGGTGACATCCTGGACGAGGCAGCCTCAGTGTGGGTGGTGACTCTGCCATTGCCCTTGGAAGAGAGGAGGCAGATGAAGTGACCCAAGCTTTTATCGTACGCTAGAGACAAGGTGGGCAAGTGAAATCCAGAGATGAAGCAGTGGAGAGAGGAGGTCTGGGCTCACAGGCCATTTGCTGGGTGTTGTTTACACAACTGAGGAAATGGCTGGCATCCTAGTCAAAGGATGGCTGCTGCCCATCTACTATGAAATGACGGAATTAATCTGCTTGCCGGGTTCACTGTAAATGGTGGTGAAGAAGCAACATTAGTAAATTGAGAGGATAAAGTTGCTTTATTGGTTTGGTTTCCAAATCACAGGAAGAAAAACACCGAATCGGTTCAGTGAGCAAACACATACAGGCGTTTCTGAACCACAAGGCGGAAAATCATTTGCGTTTTCTTTCGTGGCGGGTTTTCTGGATTGTCCAAGGACAGAGCACCATCATTTCCTTCCATTTCTGTCTTGAACTTTCACTTCCTTCCCACTGTTTTTTTCTTTTTTTCTTTTGTCTTTTTGTTTTTTGATTGTTATAATCGCCTCTTGTGGGTGGTTCAATCGCACTCTGTGGACAATAAAGCAAAAAATACCTACAAGAAAATAGAAAATGGACAGGTCTGGAAAAACTTCTTTATCTAAGAATGTGTAATTAGGAAGAAATATTTACTTTAGGAAAAGTGCTCCTTTAAAATTTTTGAAAATGTTAAAAATTTTATTTAAATCTAAGTTAGTTAACATATGTAATAATGATTCCAAGAGTTGAGTTTAGTGATTCATCCCTTACCTATGCATGTAAGTGATTCATCACTTGTATACAACACCCAATGCTCATCCCGACAAGTGCCCTCTTCAATGCCCATCGCCCATTTAGCCCATCTACCCACCCAACACCCCTCCACTAACCCTCAGTTTGTTCTCTGTATTTAAGAGTCTCTGATGGTTTGCCTCCCTCTCTGTTTTTGTCTTATTTTCCTTCCCTTCCTCCGTGTTCATCTGTTGTGTTTCTTACATTCCACACATGAGTGAAATCATATGATGTCTGTCTTTCTCTGACTGACGTATTTCGTTCAGTATAATCCCCTCTAGGTCCATCCACATTGCTGCAAATGACAAGATTGCGTTCTTTTTGGCTGCTGAGTAATGTTCCATTGTATATATACCACATCTTTTTTATCCATCCATCTGTCAGTGGGCATTTGGGCTCTTTCCACAATTTGGCTGTTGTCAGTAGCACTGCTATAAACATTGGGGTGCGTGCTTTTCACGCGTGATCCCGATGTGCCGCCCTCTCCTCCTGTCTCTTTCTCTCTCTGTCCTCTCTCCGTGGACATGGTCCCCTACCCTCTGCAGCTCTGCGGCTTTGCTGTCCCCCAATTCGCCTCTCCACACTGCATACCTGCCGAGTTCTGTGGCTCGAGTTCCGCAGACTGCTGCGTTAACCCTCAGGTCAATTTCCTAGGTGTTCGAAACGATCTGATGCTGGTCGAGCTGCATTTCAGGGACGGGACAAGCTCAGGGTCCCCATACTTCTCTGCCACCCTAACTCCTGTCCTCGGAAAAGTGCTCCTTGATTGAACTTCAAACGCGTTTTGAATGCTCAAACTTGGATTTCCTCGCAGGCTTTGAGGAACGCAATTGTAACTTCCAATCCTGGGAACCTGTTGTAGGTGCTGAGGATCCAGAAGTGAATGGGTAAAACCCCAGGGGGATGGGGCTATGGTCTAATCCAAAGGTTTTGCCCTACGAACTCAGAAAAGGGCAAACGAGCACAAGGCTTCAGTTCAGGGTTGTGAAGAACACAGACACACACAGACACAGGCAGGGATGTAGGCGATAATCGCGGTAGGCATTCAGATATACGACCCAGGGATGCACTAGGGTCGAGGCAGGGCTGCACGGAGGTGGCGGGAGGGGTTCAGGACCCGGGAAGCAGGCTGTGGTTTGGGAGTCGGGATTTACAGACTGGGGTTCCAGGCAATTTCACGTGGAGAAGTGGAGGGAGGTGAGGCCGGAGGAAGCAGCCAACGATTCCCTTTTAAAATGCAAAGCGGAAACTACTTCGTCATCGTTTGACTGATCGTAAGATTGAAGCTGGACAATTTCGTTCCAGATCGTAAACCAGTTGCCCTCTTGTGCAAGATGAATTGCCAGAAGGACCCACTGGCTCTACTCCGGTGATGGGATGAGAAACAATGCGCGTGACAGGTTGCCTGGGAATTGAGACGTAACAGTGAGGGTCCAACCCCGGGAATCCGTTCTCATGCAAGGGAAATCAGGAGGGGAAACCGCTGCGAGTTGTGGGGCGAAAGCTGGATTCCAAAATGGCCAGAGAGGCTTTTCTACAGATGTTTGAATGTGACACATTCGGAGACTGTCAAAGAGGTGCCTTAAAAGCGAACACTATGTTCTGGCTACAGTGGAAATTAATTAACTCCTGTTCTTTCAGAGGAGCTAACATGGCATATGCTGTTTTTAGTCACTGAAAAACGTTTCTTTGATTTCGGTCTTATTTTATGTTGCCTTGGGAGAGACACATAGCCCACCCTCAGGTACTGGACATGATCCTCCTTTATAGCCCAGAAGTGAGGAGAGGGTGTCTTAGAGCTAAGCTCCCTGCTCCTGGCTTTACCGCCGTTTCATCTCTCGGTGCCTCAGTTTTCTCATCTGTCAAATGGGATGATGGTGATAGCGGTATCCATTTCACAGGGTTGCTGGTGGAGGATCGTTAGCATTGGTACAGCAGCTGGCCAGCCCTCTGTAATGTTGGCTGTGAGCCCCGCGGTCTGCTTTTCTTCCCATTCCCCACGCTCTGGAGCTAACCAGTGTGTTTCTTGCTTACTATAGACTTCCTCATGCCTTATGTACATTGCGGGGTTCCCGGTCTTCCGGGGGGAAGAGCTACTTTTCATGGGCAGCAGCCTGGTCAGCGGCTGCGGGAGGGATGGGAAACCTCAGACGACGTCTCCGTGAGGCCCACAGATGCTGGAGATGGGGCCATAGGTTCATCTTCTCCCATAGTGCATGTCTCAGGCAGCCCCTAGAGACCTCTGCTGAGCATTAGTTATGGCGGCAACTGGTAAATCAGGAGTCATCAGGTATGGTTTCCAGATCCACTGGGCGAATCATTTTGATCAAGCATAAGGTTGAGTGGCAAAAGTTGTTGTCATTTATATGGGTTAGAAATGATGCGCATTGGCCGTCTCGTATGATTCAACCTAATATTTCAGGTTTCCTACCTCCGTTCGTTAACGCATGTGATTTCCGACTTTCTGGCTGGAGCCACCCATGTCACAGGCTGCATTAGTGAGCTCGGAGGAAAAAAAAACCCACAATTCCACTCTACATCTCACCTGAAATCCTTAACTGAAGCACTTTGTGCTAGTCGTTCGATAACATTTACTAGATCCTCTGTATGCTGAACATGAGACAACGCTTACTCACTAGGTGTTCAGTCTAAGATCGGTAAAAGTCATTATCTTCACCATCCGCCATATGTAGACACACTCAGCCTCCCCGGGTGGCCACCAGGAACATGCCGAAGCATTTGGGGAGGTCATGAAAGGACTCCAGGTGGAGTACGAAGTATAAGAAGGGTGCCAACCATATGCACGGGCTGACTTTGGAAGCATTTGGGGTATGACTTGTATATATGTGGAAGAAAAGGCAGCTCTCAAAGGGATTCCCACGATCCAAACTCTCTCTTTGTGCCTGCTGTCACTTTTGGTGCAGGGATTCCCAGGTTAACCACGAATTCCCATGCTGTTCTTGCCGGGCACTGGTCTCCAAAGAGTTGGTCGTTTCTTCCTTCACGCCTCTTAGGAATAATTACAGAGAGTTTTCAGACTTTGCATCTCACACGCTAGAAGCCTGATATTTCTTCGGTGACCATCTTCGACCGAAGGTTTTGCTTCTCTTTAAAACACGCTGCCACCTGCTGGGTGATAGACCAGCCTTAGAGATATATCAGCCAGGATAGGGTAGGCAAGGCTGCGGGAACAAATAACCCCAAGATCTCAGGGACTGAAACCACAAAGGCTTATTCTTGCTTCCACTGTGTGTCCGTTGCAGTTTATCTGGGGCCTCTGTGCACACTGGTTTCACTGGGACATGCTGGCTGCGACAGCTCCAGTTCTGTGCTTCCATAGCCGGAAAAAGAACACGGGTTCTTAAAGCCTCTATCTGAAAGTGACACGTGGCTTTTGAAGTCACGTGACCACATGTAGCTTCAAGAGGAGGCAAAAGAGTGCTGTCAATCTCTCACACAGGAATCAGAGGGCTGGAATTATCAAGCGAAGGCCAATGATGACCGCTGCCCGTGGCCAGCGGGAAAGCACATGTGATGCTCCAGCTTCCTCTCGCTATTGGAAGAGCTCCGTCCTATATCCTTGTGTGCTCAACTGGTTGTGCTATTTTGGGTTTTTTAAAAGGAAGGAAGGAGTTGCATTCTGCTTCCTTTGTTGGAGAGAGAAGTGGAAGATGACTTCTTTTTTTTTTTTTAATTTTTTTTTCAACGTTTATTTATTTTTGGGACAGAGAGAGACAAAGCATGAACGGGGGAAGGGCAGAGAGAGAGGGAGACACAGAATCGGAAACAGGCTCCAGGCTCTGAGCCATCAGCCCAGAGCCTGACGCGGGGCTCGAACTCCCGGACCGCGAGATCGTGACCTGGCTGAAGTCGGACGCTTAACCGACTGCGCCACCCAGGCGCCCCAGTGGGAGATGACTTCTGATGTGGTTGTATGAGATCATAATGATAGGATTAACGGAGCAGGTGGGTTTGGAGGTGTGCCCAGTGATGGACCCTCACTGATCCATGAGAAGCTGGTAGGATTTTTTAATCTAAAACTGAGGTGAATTTTATCATAAACTCTAACATCATTGTTTTCTTGTAAGAGTAATATGTGTTTAAAACCTAAAAAGCAGCCTAAAAGTAAAGCAGGAAAAAAAAAAAAAAAGATTGATGGATGTGTATAAGAAGCAGGCTCCTAAGAAAGACCTTCCCAGGGCGCCTGGGTGGCTCAGTCGGTTGAGCGTCCGACTTCAGCTCGGGTCACCATCTCGCGGTCCGTGAGTTTGAGCCCTGCATCGGGCTCTGGGCTGATGGCTCAGAGCCTGGAGCCTGTTTCCGATTCTGTGTCTCCCTCTCTCTCTGCCCCTCCCCGGTTCATGCTGTCTCTCTCTGTCTCAAAAATAAATAAACAAAAAAAAATTAAAAAAAAAAAAAAAAGACCTTTCCGGGGGCACCTGGGTGGCACAGTTGGTTAAGGGTCTGACTCTTAATCTTGGCTAAGGTCATGATCTCATGATTCGTGAGGTCGAGTCCTGTATCAAGCCCTGTCCCTGTGCTGATAGCACAGAGCCTGCTTGGAATCCTCTCTGCCTCTCTCTCTCTCTCTCTCTGTCTCAATAAATAAATAAACATTAAAAAAGAATGACCTTTCTTAAATTCAATTTTGTTCAGAAGACTGTTTTCTTAGACATCAACATGTGAGTGTGAGTTAAATGATTTATGAGATAGGGGCGCCTGGGTGGCGCAGTCGGTTAAGCGTCCGACATCAGCCAGGTCACGATCTTGCGGTCCGTGAGTTTGAGCCCCGCGTCAGGCTCTGGGCTGATGGCTCGGAGCCTGGAGCCTGTTTCCGATTCTGTGTCTCCCTCTCTCTCTGCCCCTCCCCCATTCATGTTCTGTCTCTCTCTGTCCCAAAAATAAATTAAAAAAAAAAAATCTAAATGATTTATGAGAAAAATTGTTAAAATTGTAAGTTTTACCGCAGACTTGGTTTTCTCATTACAAGTAAATCTTTAAAATTTGAAGGAGATTTAGGCTTACAGAGAAGTTGCCAAGGCAGGGTAGAGTGTTTCCCCTGGAGATCACTCACCCAGTTGTAGCCTCCCCCAGTGTCTCATGTTAGCACGGTGCGTTCGGAACCAACACGGAAACATTACCGTTAACTAAACGAAACAGACTTTATGGGCACACAGGTTTACTTTTAGACACCCATAATATCTGCCTCCGCATCCATTTTCCACAGCACTTATTAAAGGTCTCAGGCTTTCTCTCTCTCACTCTTGAATACAATTACCTGATTTAAAACATCTGCCTCAAATTCCTGGAACTCATTTGCACTGTGAAAGAACACTTCCTATTATTTCCAGTAGGTGCTTTTTACAGGCGGTAGTCTAAGTGGCATAACTAAGCCACCACTCAATAGGCCCTCCTCATAACGATTATTGTCATCTTTAGTGAGTCATCCACTTGGTGAGGCTCCTAATGAAACGGAGTGTTTCCATGCCTTACAATTATTTTCTTATTCCTCTTTATTCTGTGTTATTAAAAGAAAGAGATGGGGAAGCTGTGTCAGTCAGAGTCCTAGAAGGGAGCAGATGATGTGCTCAGGCAGGGCAACTGAGGACATTTCAATAAGACATCTATTGACAAGGCAAGTTAAAGGACATGCTGGGGGACAGAGGGACACTCTGGAGCAACAGCACTGGGGAGCTGAGACGACCTCCAGGCATGAGGTGCTGGGGAGGAACCGTCATAAGAAATGATGGCAACACGAGTACAAACGAAGTCAACACTGAAGTCTGCGTTCTGAAGCAGACTTCCCAACTAACTTGGCTACAGTTATTTACGTCATGCAGTCTAGACGCTGTTGACCCGTCAGCCATGTGGAGCCGACCAGAGAGAAGGCAGCACTTCTGGTAAAGTAAAGGGATAACATGTCTAGTTCAACTTTAGCGTCACAATTCCCCCTGTCCTTTCTGGGTAAATGCGGTGCCTAATGGCAGCTGTGTCAGAGCTTTGTGAGTTTTCTGGAATTAGGATGGTCAACATCTTCGGTGCAGAGCGAGCTGTCCCTGCTTCATTGTGTTCTGTCCACTGTGAACGCACATTGTGACCCCACGTATCCTCTGCTCTGGATGCTGCCTTTCCCGTGTCTGGGTTTGTCCCTGTTCTGTGTTTATGTGGTCAGTGGTTGTTTCCTACCTATGAGCGTTGAAAGCGGGTACACATCCTTGTTTGCTACCTCTCCGTGTTTGGGTTGAAAGACTTCCTAGTTACGTTCCTTGTCAGACAATTTGTATGTCAGTTGGACCTCATTAAGTCCACCATGATTTTCAAAGTTTCTTGTTTGATCTCAGCAGGTGGACACGGATATTTTTTAATTTTTTTTAACACTTATTTCATTTTTGAGACAGAAAGAGACAGAGCATGAGCGGGGGAGGGGCAGAGAGAGAGGGAGACACAGAATCTGAAACAGGCTCCAGGCTCTGAGCTGTCAGCACAGAGCCCGACGCGGGGCTTGAAAGCATGGACCGTGAGATCATGACCTGAGCCGAAGTCAGACGCTCAACCGATGGAGCCACCCAGGCGCCCCAAGGATTTTTAAGTCATCATTCCAACCAGGAAGAACACGCTCAATGCGTGTGAAGATGAATGGCAGTTAGATCGAAGAATGAGTTCATTTTCCCTTCACTCATTCACATGTTCACATTTTGACAAAGACATTTTGAACCAAATAGTCGATTACTGGCTGAAGCTCCATTTTGATTGTCATGATAAAAAAAACCAACTTGTAAGACAGCTTTATTTCAGGATTTCATTAGTAGGTTGTGAGTTTATGATGGAAACAAAACAATGTGAAATTTTTCAAGAGGGTGAAGAAGAAGACATTATACTCAGCTTGTAGATGAGAGAAATATAGAGATAGGACATTTACAAATAAGTTAGGGAAGTTACTCTTTATGGTTAATGACTGGTAAAGGAATCAATGTCTCCACAGGGAAATTTTCTCCTGATGTGCTGTCCTCAATATTCTCAACCAGTCAGTCCTCTGGGAACTGAAACCAATGACATCCAAAATATCACCACCAGCAACAAGAGTAAGGACAAGTAACACATGCTAGCCATCTGCCAGGCTTCATGCTAAGCATTATACAGGATGATCTCAGTCAGTTCCCACGATGGATGGGTCTTATAATGAACCCATTCTTCTACAAGGAAACTGGGGCAAAGAACTGAAATATGTCCACGATCATAAAGGGGGGGAGCCAAAATTTGAACCCAGTGTTTCCAATTCCATTGCCCAGTCATAACTATAGGACTCTGCTGTCTTGCGGTGATTCAAGGTCATGCAGGAGAGAAGGAAGGGATGTCTGTTAGACTCCTGATAGCCTCAAGTGATGATCGGAACCTTGCACAATGAAATGTCACATGGTTAACTTCTTAACGAAGCTGCACTCAAACTCCCTGTGCAAATACGGAAAGGGGAGGACATTTTCAGGAGCAACATCTACAAAAGAGAGGAGAGGTTGTAACGATCAGCAGTTTTGAAGTGAGTCAACTATAAATTGGCTGCTATAAATGCTAGACGGCATATGGGGAAGTGTTTTGTAAACTATAAATCACTGCACAGCATCGTGTGTGCATACATGTTGCATTGTTGAAATGGATTCTGCCATAAAATCTAGAGATGGAGCAAGGGAAGTGTTTTGTAAATCACAGGTCGCTAAACAGTATCATATGCGTGCAGCATACGTCGCTTTATCGAGCTTCATTTTATTTCAGTCGTTGCATTTTTTACAAAATGAGGGTTTGTGGCAACCCTGCATCGAGCAAGTCTGTTGGTGCCATTTTCCCAAAAGCATTTGCTCACTTTGTGTCTCTGTGGTAATTCTTGCAGCATTTCAAACTTTTCCATCACTATTATATTCATTATCGTGATCCGTGACCTCTGATGTTACTATGGTAATTGTCCAGGAGCACCACAGACCCCCGCCGTATAAGACACTGAACGGAATATTTAATGTTGTGTGTGTCCTGATTCCCCCAGCCAGCCATTCCCCACCTCTCTCCCTCTCCTTAGGCTTCCCTCTGCCCTGAGACACAACTCTATTGGAATTAGGCCAATTAATGACCCTGCGATGGCCCCTAAGTGATCAAGTGAAAGGAAGAGTCACATCTCTCACTTCAAATCATAGCTAAAAATGATTGAGCTCAGTGAGGAAGGTCAAACCGGCTACAGCATTCCCTTAAGCCAGAGCTTAACCCAGAGAAAGGCCCTGACTTTCTTCAATTTTATGACATCTCAGAGAGGTGAGAAAGCTGCAGAAGAAAAGTTGGAAGCTTGCAGAGGTTGGTTTCTGACATGTTAGGAAAGCGGCTGTGTCCATAACACAACAGTGCAAGGTGAAGCAGCAAGTGTGAATGTAGAAGCTACGGCAGGTTATCCAGAATTTCTAGCTAAGAATATTCACAGGGGTGGGTGGAGTAAGCAACAGATTTTCAATGTGGACAAAATAGCCTTCTACTGGAAGAGCCATCTAAGACTTTCATAGCTGGAGAGGAGAAGTCGATACTTGGCTTTAAAGCTTCAAAGCCAGACTGACTCTCATTGGGAGCTAATGCAGCTGGTGACTTCAAGTTGAGACCAATGCACGTTGACCACACCAAAAATCCCAGGGCCCTTAAAATTTTATGCCAAATCCACTCTCCTGTTCTATAAATGGAACAACAAAGCCTGGACGACAGCTCATCAGTTTACAGCATGATTTACTGAATATTTTAAGCCTATTGTTGAGACCTATTGCTCATTGGCAATGCCCCTGGTCACCCAAGAGCTCGGATGGGGATGTAGAGCAAGACGAATGTTTTCATGTCGGCTGATACAATATCCATTCTGCAGCCCATGGAGCAAGGAGTAAATTTTACTTCCAAGTTTTATTATTTAAGAAACACATTTTATAAGGTGATAGCTGCCATAAATAGTGATGGATCACTATTTATCCATGTGATCCAGTGATGGATCATAGACATGATCTGATGGATCATAACTGAAAACCTTCTGGAAAGGACTCACCTATTTAGATACCACTAAAAACATTTGTGATTCATGAGAAGAGGTCAAGTATCAACCTTAACAGGAATTTGGAGGAAGTTGATTTCCTACCCTCACAGAAGACGTCAGTGGGGGAAGTCCCTGCAACTGTGGTGGAAATAGCAAGAGAACTAGAATCAGAAGTTGAGCCTAAATATGGGACGGAATTTTTGCCGTCTTATGATAGAACTTGACCATGTGAGGAGTCGCTTCTTATGGATGACCAAAGAAAGTGGTGTCTTGAGATGGAGACTACTCTTGGGGAAGACGCTGTGAAGATTGTTGAAATGATAACAAAGGATTTAGGATAGGGCATAAAGTGAGTTGATAAAGCAGCAGCAGGGTTTGAGGGGCTTGACTCCAATTTTGAAAGTAGTTCTGTGGGCCACATGCTATAAAACAGTGCATGCTACAGAGAGATCATTTGTGAAAGGAAGAGTCAATTGATGGGCAAACTTCATTGCTGTCTTGTTTACTTTTATTTATTTATTTTGAGAGAGAGAGAGAGAGAAAGAGAGAGAGAATCTTAAGCAGGTTCTATGCTCAGTACAGAGCCCGACGCTGGGCTCAATCCCAGGACCATGGGATCATGACCTGAGCTGAAATCAAGAGTTGGGTGTTCAACTGACTGAGCCACCCAGGCATCCTTTTTTTTTTCATTTTGTCTTGTTTTAAGATACTGCCACATCTACCCCAACCTTCAGCGACCACCATTCTGATCAGTCAGCAGCCTTCAACATTGGGGAAGATCCTCTGTGAACAAAAAGATTATGACTTGCTGAATGCTCAGATGATAGTTGGAGTTTTTTAGCAATAAAGCATTACTAAATTAAAGTGTGCACATCATTTTCTTGGATATAATGTTATTACATGTAATAGACTACATAACTTTTATATACACTGGGAAACCAAAAATTCATTTGACTCGCCTTATTGCAGTATATGCTTCATTGGGGTGGTCTGGAACTGAAGGTGCGATATCTCCAAGGTGTTCCAGTGCGTACGTGTTCCAGTGATAGATATTCTTTTTTATTTTTTACATTTATTTATTTTTGAGAGACAGAGAGAGACAGAGCATGAGCAGGGGAGGGGCAGAGAGAGGGAGACACAGAATCCAAACAAAGCAGGCTCCAGGCTCTGAGCCATCAGCACAGAGCCCGATGCAGGGCTCAGGCTCGCGCATCGTGAGATCATGACCTGAGCTGAAGTCGGATGCCCAACCGACTGAGCCACCCAGGCGCCCCTAGTGATAGATATTCTTAAAAGGAGGAGGAATTTAGAGCCATTCCCCCTGTTCTGGCGACAGTCCACACCACGTGTTTGGAGCGTGGCACTCGCAGCTGGCATTATACTTTGCTCAGCCTCAGTGAAAGTGGGACTCTTATAGGAGGGTCTTCAGGTTGGTGAGGAAGCTAAACCCAGCTCCTATGAAGAAGAATAGAAGACTCGCCGAGGCTGGCATCTGCTTTCACACAGCTAAAGCTTCCTCGAGGGAGGAGAGTCAGGCCGTTACCTGTGACTGCAGAGTTAGAGCCAGAATTCACGGGGGCAGGATGGAGGCGGATTTTACTCCACACGAGGGGGAATGAACACACTGGCCTTGCCCCAGTCAGCAAAGGCTGTGTGAGAGGCACAACGTTCGGCCATAGGCGGATGGGTCAATGGCAGAGGGTGGTTGAGGGTGATGGCGCATAGACTCTTGAAGTCACTGCCAATCTTAGAGCCATTGTGTTAGTGGTTGTTGGGCAAACCCACCGACCTAACCCGTTTATCTGAAGCTTTGCCAGATTTATCAGTGAAATCTCTATCCCCAACTCAAAGGACACATTCTTATGTATATTCAGACAAGTAAACTCTTGTCATGTACTCTTGGATCTCTCCAAGGTGTGTCCTACATTGATAGGTGAAACCAGGTCACTGCAGGCACTAAGTAACCTGTGATGATCTGAAAGTGTTTCTCTAGAATCACTTCACTGACTATAATTAGACTGGAAAGTAACTTTCAGCTTGGGGAGGGGGGCGGGGCAAGAGAATGGATTCTCTTCTCTATGATTCTCCTTCCTCGTTTCTGAAACGTTTGGCCTGGCTTCCCTGGATGTGGAGAGTGGGACAAGAGGAGTGATAAAGGGGGCAGGAATAATCTTCCTTACCAGGCACTGCTGGAGGCTGCTATCTGCCCCGTGGCCCTGCTCAGTGTGTAAAGCTAGTGTCTTTCTCCAGCAAGCTGCTTCGTTGAGAGATTGTTTCCTTGCGGAGCAATTCCCTTCGTGCAGGTGCGATCCCTTCCTTCTCGTGGCCCATCACTGACTCTTCCCGTAGACCCCGGGAGCCCTCAGTCCCTGTGGCTTCCTTCCACTGATGGCAGCTTGCCAAGGCATCCCCGCCAAATAGCGTCATGGTCCCCGGAAGAGGCAGACGAACCCCACCCAGAATTTGTCCTCAAGTGCCCACGCTGACAATGCCACGCATGCATGGAGACGACACGGAAAGGTATATAACTCACATAGTGGAGATCCCTGGGCAGCAGGGCAGGCCTCTTGAGCGGGCCCCGAGGGGCTTGAGAGAGCAAGGGAAGACCAGCCTGGGCTTTTAATGTGGGGGCAAGGGTTCCCACCAGCAGAAGGAGGCCCCAGAATTTCTAGGCGCATGTTCACATGGAGGCACGGGGAGAAGAGGAGAGTGGGGCTTGAGAACTGTCAGCAGTCAGACGTGAAACACAGAGTCGGTTCCCTCATTACAAACAGGCTCTGCACCAGCGCATCCTGGCCCAAATCAGCAGAGGGGATTCCCCGCCCCGCACACATCTTTTCTCTCTTGAACTTGGTAGGCAAACCACGGCAGCGTGGTGATTTTCTAACTTGATTTTCAAAGGCAGTCTTTGGTTAAGAGTTTACTGAAATCCAGATGAAGGAAAGCTGGCGGCTGAACATGAGTGGGTCATCTTCCGGAATCATTCAGGTCTCGGGCAATGAGGCGGGAAGAAGAGAAACCAGGGTGGGGATTCAAAATACGTTGTGGACGTCGGTGACCCACCTCTTGTTAGGTTTCTCATTCTCCGGGGCTTCTCAGCTTTCCTCCGTTTGGTGTCAATCAATTTCAGCTTTGTGTTTACGTGACGAGAAGCAGAAATATAGATTAATATAGCCAACAGTGCGGTGTAGAAAGAGCTTTGGAGACTTGGCGGACTGTGCCGTTTGTCCCAGGAAAGGTTTTCTGACGTGGTAACCAGGCCAGGATCCACAGCGTGACCAGGATTGCACGACTGAGCTGTGAGCGAACGGCCCATTTTGTACACCTCGGTCCTTCTCTGCCAGCTCCCATGAAAAACGTCCTCTGCCAACTCCCGTTACTCCCATTTTCTGCTGGCCTGATTTTTAGCTTTGTTCTCGACACCTTCATTTGTTTCGTCTTGCAAGCTTAATTGAAGTTTAAGGTGGGCAGACATTTCTGGAGACAGAGCGATCTCGTTTTAATGCTATGTTGCCGCCGGGAGCCGGCTTCTTAGGAAGTGTAAAATCTGGAGGCATTTTGTCTGACTCCTTCCGCTTGGTGAAGTAACTCAAGGACCAGTGTAGATCGTGTTGGAGTTAGAGTAACATTTGAGAAAGCAGCACGTGTACGTGCAAAGGATGTATGCAAAGGCAAGCGTCGGGATGCGGGAGTCCTGGACCAGCTGCGGTCCCCAAATGGAGCGTACATTTCTGGGGATAGAAGATGAAATGCTGCGAACTTCCTGTTGGAGAAAGGTCTGGGAACTTCCGGTTATTTTCAAACACGGTGACTTAGAACACGACAGTTTTCGCTTTGTCATTTTTATGGCACTAGACATTGTGTAATAAAGTTTTCACTGTAGATAAATTAGAAAACATTAAAGTATCAAAATAAAATGCCCCAATTCTACCAGTCATCAATCACCATTATAAGCCGTTTTGTATTTCTGCACGATTAGTTAAAATAGTATCATGTTCTGCACTTTTTTTTTTTTTGAGAGAGAGAGAGAGAGAGAGAGAGAGCGCACACAAGTCTGGGAGGGGCAGAGAGAGGAGGAGAAAGAATCCCAAGCAGGCTCTGTTGCTGTCAGCACATCTCCTATTTCTCTTTACACGTCAGGGGCTATGTCACCGACCTTGCTACAATCTTAGTATAGTCCGAAAGCCTCCTTCTCGCTCTCTTACCCCCTTTACTTCCCTGGCCTGAGCAAGCAGCCTCGAGGTCCACGAACCTGGCTCAAAGCTTTCTACACTGTGCTGTCCGGATTCCCTGTTCACCTGCCCCTGAGTCTCTGCCCTGTTATACGGCCTCTGTCTTCAACACAGGTGGCTCAAGTCCTTTCTCAACACGGCAGCCCCACCTCTCTGGCCACAGGGCTGGACGCGCCTACCTTGGGCTTGGCCAACAATAGTGACTCAACCTCTTAGTCCCGGAGAGCAGCCCAGGGCTGGGAAAGTGACTCGAGTGAGGTCAATCGGAGCCCTTCTCTGGCGTCTTATCTATTCTAATGACAGAGGCCAATCCTGTCTTTGTCCTTGCCTCGGAAGCTAAAAGGAGCTGCTGTAACCATGTGTCCTATCACGCAGCAGAAAGCCTGTCTGGGGAGGAGAAAATAAACCAAAGAGAGCCAGTCGTAAGTGGGGAGAGGAGACAGAGGGTACCAGGCTCAGGCCTCTCCAGATGACCCTCTTCCTCATCATCCCCAAGGCCACATTTACCGCCAGACTTCCCTCTTAATGTGTTTCTTAAAAATTATTTTTTTTCTTGGGACTGGTTTTGGTTGGGTTTCCAGCATCGGAAGCTAAAACTAAAAAAAGGTCCTGACTCAATAAAATAGCTGCTTTATAGAGTTGTGAGCGTTAAGTTAAATGTTGTATTTGCTAAGTGCTTAATTAGTACAGGATCTGATGAATGGCAAGCACTTACTAACTTTGGGTTAATAGTATTGGGAGGGCTTGTCTACTTCCTCGAACCTGGCTGGGGAAGTGTCATCCGTGGCATTCAGCGGCATCGGCCTTATCTGAGAGCCTGTTAGAGATGCTAAATCTTGGCCCCTATATGTGATCTCTTCAATCAGACTGTGTACTTGGTAAGGTCCACACAGGAGCCCTATGCAATATATGCTGTAAAAAACACTGGCCTGTGTATGGTGATGAATTAAAAAAAAATTTTTTTTAATGTTTATTTATTTTTGAGAGAGAGAGAGACAGAGCATGAGCGGAGGAGGGGCAGAGAGAGAGGGAGACAGAATCCGAAGTGGGTTCCAGGCTCTGAGCTGTCAGCACAGAGCCCGACGTGGGGCTCGAACTTACAAACCGCGAGATCATGACCTGAGCCGGAGTCGGACGCCCAACCGACTGAGCCACCCAGGCGCCCCGGTGATGAATTTTTGGCTATACCACCGAAGGCATGGTCCGTGAAATAAAGAATTGAGAAGCTGGACTTTATTAAATTAAAAATTTCTGTCTGTGAAAGAGAAGACAGAAAGACAGAAAGAGAGAAGACGCACCACAGACGGGGAGAAAATATTTGCAGAGACACATCTCAGAAAGGACTGGTATCCAAAATACACAAAGAACTCTGAATGAAAAGACAAGAAATAACAAGTGTTGGCAAGGATGTAGAGAAAAAGGAACTCACATGTGCTGTTGGTGGGAATGCAAACTGGTGCAGCCACTGTGGAAAACGGCACGTGGGTTCCTCAAAAACTTACAAAGAGAATTGCCGTATGATCCAGTGATTCCACGACTGGCTATTTACTCGAAGAAAATGAAAACACTCCTTCAAGAAGATATATGTACCCCCTGTATTTATCGCAGCGTTATTTTGAGAAGCCTGAGAAAATTGAAACTTAAAAGCTTAAGTTATGGGAAACTGAAACCTAACCAAGCTTAACCAGCTTGTTCTGCTTCTGTACAATTGCTTGGCGCGCCCATGTATTCCTGATCAATCATTATTGCCTGGCACATCCGTATATTCTTGATCAACCATTGTTGCTTGGCACATCCGTGTACTCCTGATCAATCATTGTTGCTTGGCACATCCGTGTACTCCTGATCAATCATTGTTGCTTGGCACATCCGTGTATTCCTGATCAATCATTGTGATACCCGTACCCCCGGTTGTGGTCTGACCTAAAGGCAGGAACCAATCGAATACTGTTAAGTGTCCAACTTTAAACACCAACCAATCGCAGCTCTGTAACTGTGGAAAATTCCTGATTTCCCCATGACTTGTTTGTACCTGTCTATAAAAGGGGTGTAAAAACCTCTCTCAGGGCCTCTTGGCGTCACTGGCAACGGGGGCGCAGAGGTCCAGGTTCGAACCTGCAATAAATGACCCTTGCTGCTTAGCTTTGACTCTGGACTCTGGTGGTTCGTTTTTGGGGGTCTCTTAGACTCTGGGCGTTTCAATTTATAATAGCCAAGATATGGAAGCAAACCGATAGATACACGGATAAACAGGAAGTGGCATACACTCACTGTAATATTACTCACGGTAGAAAAGAATGTCACTTTGCCACGTGTAACAACATGGATGGACCTAGAGTTCATGTTGGTAAGTGAAATAAGTCAGAGAGAGACAAATGTCTTTTGATTTTATTCAGACCTGGGATTTAAGAAACGAAACAAAGACAAGACACAAACAAACAAAAAACATACCCTTGAAGAAAGAGAACACATTGGTGGTTGCCAGAAGGGAGGTGTGTGGGGGGAGGGGTGAGATCGATAAAGGGAATTAATGGCACCCTGATCGCGATGAGCCCTGAGAAAAGTATAGAATTGTTGAATCATTATATTGTACACCTGAAACTAATGTAACACTGTTACAGTGTACCTCAATTAAAATTTACATAGGAGCGCCAGGGTGGCTCAGTTGGTTGAGCGTCTGACTTCAGCTCAGGTCATGATCTCATGTGGGTTTGAGCCCCGCGTCGGGCTCTGTGCTGACAGCTCAGAGCCTGGAGCCTGCTTCAGATTCTGTGTCTCCTTCTCTCTCTGTTGCTCCCCTGCTCATGTTCTGTCTCTCTCTCTCTCTCTCAAAAATAAAAAAAGATTTAAAAAAATGTTAAAAAACCTTTTTTTTAAAAATTTTTTTTTCAACGTTTATTTATTTTTTGGGACAGAGAGAGACAGAGCATGAGCGGGGGAAGGGCAGAGAGAGAGGGAGACACAGAATCGGAAACAGGCTCCAGGCTCTGAGCCATCAGCTCAGAGCCTGACGCGGGGCTTGAACTCACGGACTGCGAGATCGTGACCTGGCTGAAGTCGGACGCTTAACCGACTGCGCCACCCAGGCGCCCAAAAAACCTTTTTTAATAAAAAAAGACATCTCTCTCATATCTATATCTATATCTGTATCTATCTATATCCAAATTATAAAATTATAATATAATTGAATTATATACTATATAATTACATACAGTATAAAATTATATAGTATATAATTCAACAATAAGAAATTCTTAAAATTCAACAATAAGAAAACAAATGAATCAACTTAAAAATGGGCCAAAGATTGGGGCACCTGGATGGCTCAGTTGGTTAAGCGTCCGACTTCGGCTCAGGTCATGATCTCGCGGTCTGTGAGTTCGAGCCCCGCATCGGGCTCTGTGCTGACAGCTCAGAGCCTGGAGCCTGTTTCAGATTCTGTGTCTCCCTCTCTCTCTGACCCTCCCCCATTCATTCTCTGTCTCAATAAATAAACATTAAAAAAAATTTTTTTTTTAATTTAAAAAATGGGCCAAAGATCTTAACAGACGTCTCACCAAAGAAAATATGCCAGTGGCAAAGAGGCATATGAAAAGATGCTTCACATCATATGCCATCAGGGAAATGGAAGTTAAGATGACAGCGAGATATCTTTACGTGCATACTAGAATGTCAAAAACCCAGAACACTGACAGCCCCAAATGCTGGTGAGGATGTGGAACAAAAACTCTCATTCTTGGGAATGCAAAATGGTACAACCACTCTAGAAGACAGTGGTGTTTTGTTTTGTTTTTGTTTTTTGTTTTTTGTTTTTAATTTTTTAACATTTATTTATTTTTAAGACAGAGAGAGAGAGAGAGCATGAACGGGGAAGGGTCAGAGAGAGAGGGAGACACAGAATCGGAAACAGATTCCAGGCTCTGAGCGGTCAGCACAGAGCCGGATGCGGGGCTCGAACTCACAGACCGCGAGATCATGACCTGAGCCGAAGTCGGACGCTTAACTGACTGAGCCACCCAGGCACCCCTTGTTTTGTTTTTTAATAAAACTAAACATACTGCTACCATATGACTCAGCATTCTTGCTCCTTGGTAATTACCCAAAGGAGTTGAAGACTTAGGTCCATATAAAAGCCTGCACATGGATGTTTCTAGCAACTTTATTTATAATTGCCAACACTTGGAGGCAACTGGATGTCCTTCAGTAGGGGAATGGATTAGTAAGCGGTGCTACATCTAGATGATGGGATGTTATTGAGCCCTAAAAAGAAGTGAGCCCTTGAGCCATGAAAACACAGAGGAATCTTAAATGCATATTGCTAATGAGAAAGCCAGCCCGAAAAAGCTACATACTTATGATTCCCAATATACAGCATTGTGGAAATAGCAAATCTACGGAGACACTAAAAAGTTCGGTGGTTACCAGGGGATGGAATGAATAAATAGGTAGAACACAGAGGATTTTCAGGGAGCTGAAAAAACCCAGTAAGACACTAAATGAAGGACACATGTCATACCTTTTGCAAAACTCATAAAATGGACACTAAGGGTAAACCCTAATGTAAACTATGTTTGCATCATGTTTACTATGATTATGATGTTTCAATGTAGGGTCATCGATTGTAACGTAAGTGCCATTCTGGACAGCGTTGTGGACAATGGGAAAATCTGTGCGCGTGTGACAGCACGGGTCTGTGGGCTCTCAGTTTTGCTGTGAACCCCAAACTTTGTTTTTTAAAAAGCACTGTCTGGACACCAGAAGCACAGGCAACAAAAGTAAAACCAGACAGATTAGACCCAAATCAAACTTCTGCACATCCAAGAACACTCCCCACAGAATGAAATGCGGTTTAAGGTATGGGACAAAATATCTGCAAATTATATATCTGATAAGGGGTTAAGATCCAAAATATATAAAGAGCCCTCCAACAAAAGACTCCAAGTAACCCAGTTAAAAGACAGGCAAAGGATTTGAACGGACATTGCTTCAAACATGGCATACAGATGGCAATAAGCTCAAGAAAAAAATGCTCAGTATCAGTAATCATAAAGGAAAGGCAAATCAAAACCATCACGAGGTGTCACCTCACACCCAACAGGATGTCTACTATAAAAAAGATGAATATTGGAGATGATGTGGTAACATCAGACCCCTTGGGCAATGTTGATGGGCATGTAAAATGGGGCAGCCTCTGTGGAAGGCAGTCTGGCAGGTCTTCGAGAAACTAAACAGAATTACCATATGATCCAGTAATTTACTTTTCTTTTTTTTTTTTTTACATTTTTTTTCAACGTTTATTTATTTTTGGGACAGAGAGAGACAGAGCATGAACGGGGGAGGGGCAGAGAGAGAGAGAGAGACACAGAATCGGAAACAGGCTCCAGGCTCCGAGCCATCAGCCCAGAGCCCGACGCGGGGCTCGAACCCATGGACCGCGAGATCGTGACCTGGCTGAAGTCGGACGCTTAACCGACTGCGCCACCCAGGCGCCCCAGTAATTTACTTTTCAATAAGCACTTAAATGAGTTGAACACAGGAACTCAAATAGATTCACCCATGTTTATTGCAGTACTGCTCACAGTAGGCAAGGGATAGGAGCAATCCAAGTGTTCATTGGTTGAGGATGGATAAAGCAAATGTGGTTTATCTATACAACGAAACATTATTCAGCTTAAAAAGGAAGGACATTTTGACATAGGTGCTGAGCGAAGTAAGCCGGTCACAAAGGGACAAACACTGATTCCACCCATAGGAGTTTTCTGGAATGGTCAAATTCTAGAGACTGAAAATAGAGTGGTGGTTGCCAGGGGCTGAGGGGAGGGGGTCAGAATGAGGAGTTGCTATTTGATGGGGACATTTTCAGTTTTATAAGATGAAAAAGTTCTGGAGAGGGTTGCACAACATTGTGAATATAATTACCACCACTGAACTGCACACTTAAGAATGGTTGAGATGGTACATTTTATGTTATGTACGTCCCCCCCCCCCACCCCCAATTCAGACAAGTGGCAAAAATAAATAAAAACTTAAAAAGCATTGGCCCGGTTGACTGGAGGTTCTCTGATGGAAGGGTCTGGGGAAAAGAGATGTCACAAGTGTTTGTCCTGCTAATTCCAGACAGACTTCCGAGTGGGTGTGTGCCACGGAAGTCAGAAGGTCAGCGACGTAGAACGGAGGATTCACACACAGGTGGAAAGGGTTGGCGATGAGAATATCAGCAGCAAAGAATTTACAACTCGCAGCCTTCGTCTGTCGCCTGGCTTTCACAAAGCTCGAAAAAGACTGTTCATAATTGAAGTTTGACGTCGCTCTCCCATAACTGTTACCTGGTTCTTTACAGTACCTACAGCCAGAATTCTTTTCTGACCTAACTAGGGCAAGTTTGTTTCTGGTCTAAATGCAGCCCTCAAAACACAGAAAGGAGAAATTCATTTCTAGATGAGTTGAGTGAAAGTTTGAACTGATTTGTAATTTGGAAACAATCCTAGAAACGGTCTTTAAGTCATCAGCTCTTAGCATACAGATCTTATGAAAAGTATCAGTGATAGGAAAGTTCTCAGGACCATTTTCATTCACACCCAGTGGCTCCTTCTAAGGCTGCTTCTGACAGATGGAACTTTCTGTGGTTCAGTCAAGAAAATTGGAAAAAGAATTCCAGGCCTGAGGTTCTTCCTTCCTTCTCGGGTTCCGGCCAGTGTAGTATATACACAAAAGGTACTTCCCACATTGAGATCCAAATATTATATTCATGACTAGACAAGGGCCTGACGCCCACTCAGATGCATGGCTTCTGGGAAACTTTGATGGGGACGCAAGTTTGACCTGTGCTCAGAGTAGGGCTTTTGTGGCAGATTGAAAAATGGCTCCCTAAAAGACATCTGTGTCCTAATCTCTGGAACCTGAGAATGTGACCTTGTCTGGCAAAAAAGTATCCTCGCCGATGTCATTAAATTAAGGATCTTGAGACGGGCAGGTTTTCCTGGGTTATCCAGGTGGGTCCTAAATGCCATCACATGCATTCTGTATCAGAAGGAGGTAGAGGAAGATTGCACAACTCACAGAGGAGAAGGTGACCCGGACAGAGCAGAGAGAGATTTGAGGATGCCGGCTTTGACATTGGAGTGATGTGGCCACGAGTCAGGGAATGCTGGCCACAACCAGAGGGTAAGAAGCCAGGGACAGCCTCTGGAGCAGCATCCTGTGGACACCTTGATCATGCCCCAGTGATCCTGATTTGAGACTTTGGGCCTCCAGAACTAAAAGAGTATAATGTCAGTTGTTTTGAATCATTAAGTTTGCGGTCATTTGTTATAGTGAACAAAAACTAGTACAGTTTTAATTATGAAAACTAAATAAGACCCCCGTGCCATGTGCATTCATCCTTGGGACTCCAGTGAACGCGCCCAGACACAGGCATCCCCAGGAGGCTAGCTGCCAGGAAGGCAGGAGCTGGGGCGACGGGCCAACAGAAAGCCTCTGCCCGGGTGAGGAAAAGAAGGAAGAGACCCGCTTTTGAGGCACAGTGACCCGGCCCGCTAGTAAGTATGGCCCTATGAACTCTGTATCTCCACTCCAGCTCCCTTGGGGAGGAAAGAACAGGAAGGTAACAAGGGACTGAAATGGTTGCTTACAAAACGACCCCAAACCCGCCTCCCCACCTCCCATGTACACATCACGGGGAAAGGAACTTGGGCCACAAATGGCCACAACCGATTCCATTAGATTCCCCTTCTCCCTCTCCACCCCTTCAACGTACCCTGCTTTCTGTGCCCCATTTCGGTGAGTGGCGTCATCCCATGCCCTATACACACCAGGAAGAGGGGACCACCCTCGACCCTTGACCCTTCTATCCTACCTCCATGTCCAACTGGAAATTGAAGCCTCTTGATTCCCCCACTAAAAATGCCTTGGAAAGAATCTCCCTTTTTATCCTTACGCCCTCTTCCGCACGAGCTTTACGATACCCAAATCTGATGCATTGTTTTCCCAATGGAACCCCTTTCGTTGGCTTCCTGTCATGTTTAGCACCGAGTTCTAACTCGCTTTGATTTGAACTCACTTTCTTTTGAGCTTCGGCGCCTTCGTTACTTTTACTCTGCCCTTTACTCCAAACTGTCAACTACGGTCATACTGATATTGCTACGTCCTGACTACGTCATGGCTTCGCGTCCGTGGTCCTTTCTGTGGTGTGTCTTCCATGGCTCCCCATCAGAACCGGGAGAACAAAGCCCAGCCTTCTGACGGTGCCTCTCGCTGACACTGAAGGAGGAAACCCGGCCAGAGGGCTTCTGAGAGGATAAGTCGTCCCGGACGTTGCCAAATCAGCATCCTTGTCATTTTCAGCAAGAGTCTCAGAATTAATACATTCGCTCCAAGAATTTCCAGACGGCCACCTGAACTGAGCTGGCTCCCATCCTTGTCATTCTTCTAGAGGGTATATGTTCATTTCTTACTTACGAAAATTTGGCTTACTTTTATCTTTAATAAGCTCTGGTTTATAAGAGGCCAATAGCTGCACTTGCAATAACAGCTTTTTGTAATAAATTAGAAGAAACAATGCTTCCGCTCCCAATCTAGACTGCTCCCCCCTTCTGCTCCCTTTCCCCAGTGTGTGAACTCCTGCAGAGCTGCCCACCCAATCCCACCCTGGTGCTGGTCACTCAGTGCTTCCTCCCCTGCTGGGGTGTGTGCAGTTGTGCAAAGACTGCCTGATGGTGTACGCAGTAGATCTCTTCGAATAGAGTGAATTGTCGTATCGGAACGGGTCTGATGATGTGCAGCTGTTGACCAAGTGCCAAAACTTGGAATTGTTTGAGCATTTACCCAGAAGTGTTAAACCGGAAGTGACTGAGCTACTTAGAAGAGTCAAGATCATGAGATTTTGTCCCCACCACCAGACGAGAGGAGGGCTCGTGAGCATGTTGGGTTCGGCCAGGGAGGAACACGTGTTGCATCTCTGCACAGGTAGATTTTAAGGTATTAACATCCCACTGGACAGAAGCCAAGCCTGTCCCCTGAGGAGCAGCTGACTTCCCACCTACACAAAGCACCCTTTTGCTCTGAGCCTGGGTCTAAACTGTTGCTTCTTGGAAAGAAACTTTGGTTTTACCCAACGCCCTCCTCACGAGCGATAGCGACTTTTGTGGGGAAATTCTATTATTATGTGTAGTGGGACCTATAGTCCATCCAATGTATGAAAGTCCTCTGCATCCTTCTTTTCCTGCTGTTGGTTGATTGGCATTTATGACTCGCTAACCCACTATCTGTAGGTCGGTCACAGCAGCTCCTGTTAATGGATAACATAGGGAAATCTGCATACTATATGCAATATGGCAGCCATCTTAATGGATAAACAAACAGAACCGAAGATTTAGGTCTTCTCTGCACTTTGTACTGGAATCACCAGTTTATGCGTGCTGTGTAAATGTAGGAGAGGAGATAATGGTAATGAAAATGACCTGGAGATTCCTAGTTATAAGCACTGAATGGGTCTGCTCCAGTGAAAGGGTCTGCTCAAGGTTTTTTAGCCTGTATCCTGTTTGGGATCACGCCGTGCAGACACCATTCAGATGGAAGAGAAGACTGCTTCTTCTCTCTACAAGGGCAAGGGGGCTGCAGCCACGATAAATGACATTGGCTGAATGCCTGCGGTGACCTCGCCTGTTACGGCGAAGTCCTGGAGATATTTCGGGCCAGCTTTGTGAAAGTGAGGCGATTAGCCTGATAGCACTGGGAAAGACTGTGATGTGCTCTGGGTGCACCTTTTGGACTCTGTCCACCCTTGGGTGTTGTCACTGGGAGTGAAACAACCTTCCTCTGCCCAGTCAGACCTCCCGAATGGTACCTTGACTTGCTCACGCAGAAGGTCACTGGAATTGTAGGCACATGCCCTGTCCACTCCAACATAGTTCTTCCTCCAGCCAAGACCAATAACTATGGGAAGGAATAACATGCGGCCATTCTTTTTTGGAAAGTTTTACATCCTCTCACAAAGCCACCCGCATCTGTGCCTTGGTCACACTCCTGCAACCTGGTCTTCCTTGTAGCAATTGGGTCCATTGGTGTCCTGAATCTATTTTCAATATTCTCCTCTGCCCCAAACACCTAGTGAATAGTTATCTACCAAAGTTCTGGACATCAAGCAAGTACTTGACCAGCAAAGCCCCATTTCTTCCTCATTATACTCAGAAATATGATTCATGGAAGGAGCCCAAAACTAATTGGAAAAAAATGGAAAAAATAACATTAGACGTGAGAAAAAAAGGGAGCAAAACTGTGTAGGATAATAGGAAAAGGAAACAGTTATGATGACAAGACTGAATCAATAGGATCAATAGATTGGGGGATGACACACGCAGGACGTGATCATAAGAGGCAAGAAACTTAGGTGGAGGTTAACATGAACACACGAGTCGTTAACAAACAGGAGCGACAGGTTGTGTTTTGTGAGATGAAAGGTCCAACCCATTTAATCCACCAATTGATTTTATTCTTTTGTTTTGTTCCCCCCCCCAACCCCCCCATAGAATCTAGTGGTTGTCAGATTCCTCTTGCCTCATTAAATTGCCTGATTTACTTTAAGGATATAATTACCCTGCTCCTATTTTTTTTTTTTCAATGGTTATTCAATTTTGAGAGAGAGAGAGAGAGAGAGAGCGTGCAAGCAGGGGAGGGACAGAGAAGGAGAGGGAGACACAGAATCCGAAGCAGTTTCCAGTCTCTGAGCTATCAGCACAGAGCCCGATGTGGGGCTTGAACTCACAAACTGCAAGATCAGGACTTGAGCCGAAGTTGGACGCTCAACCAACTGAGCCAGCCAGGCGCCCCTATAATTACCCTGCTTTTATTTATTTATTTATTTATTTATTTATTTTAATTTTTTTTAATGTTTATTTATTTCTGAGACAGAGAGAGACAGAGCATGAGTGGGGGAGGGGCAGAGAGAGAGGGAGACACAAAATCCGAAGCAGGCTCCAGGCTCTGAGCTGTCAGCACAGAGCCCGACGCGGGGCTCAAATTCACAGACTGCGAGATCATGACCTGAGCCGAAGCCGGACGCTCAACCGACTGAGCCACCCAGGCGCCCTTTACCCTGCTTTTAAAGACAGATGGGAAGACTGAAGCAGAGGAGAGAATTGTGTCCTGGAAACATGACAGAATGTTCTCAGGTTGGGTGGCAGAGAGACTGTCCACAGCATAAACAGAGAGGAGAAGGTAATAAGGAACATTTGACCACATCTATAAACGGATGAACCAGAGTGTTCCCTAGACTGAAAGCCTCTTTGTCCTGGGATTACATCTTCCTGTGAGAGTTAGGCTACCCATTGAGTCTGATTCCACAAGAAACAGAAAATAAAGGAACAGAGGGTAGACAGAGAAAGAGAATCCAGGGAACCAGGCCTCCCCAGCCTGGTGGCCATCTCCTGCTTCCAACAGCTCCTTCCTTCAGCGTCCTTCCTCAGTGTTGTCCCTGAGTGCCCAGGGTCTCCCCAGTGCCATCTTGGGTCCCTTGGCAGCTTGATAGGGAGGTCATAATAGGGCTTCTCCCAAGGCTAGGAATGGCCAACATTTACTCAGCCACTTTACAAATAGCCTACGAATCCTTACACATGAGAAAACAGAAGATGACGAAAGTTCAGTCATTCTACCGAGTTCTGCTAAGTGATCAAGTTGGGCTTTAAGGCCATCTGATGCTCAAGCCTGCATTTCCTCCACTGAGCTATGCTGTCTTGTTCACAAGATAATATTTTTTTTTTCAAAACCTTATTCAGACTGTGTGACTGCAAAGGAAAACAAGCCTAACAAATACTAGATGTCTTTTGGTTTGTACTTTGGGAGAGAACACAGGTTTGCTGACTTTTCCCTAGATCATTTTCTGATCAGTGTCTGATTAATATCTTTCAGTACCTACATGAAGGGTATTTCATGTAGACCCTACATCTTCTCGAAAATTCATTCCGTAAACCTTCCTGAGTACCTACTAAGACCAGTTTCCATGCGATGTGTCTAGAGATGATAAAAACACACCCCTACCTACAGGATGTTCACGGTTCTGTGAAAGGGACAATCATGGGCAATGAACTATATATAACCTGACGAATGCAGTGGTACAGACCAACCACCAGAGCCAAGAAAAGGCTTCATACCATCTTCCACAACTCTTTACTGGGTGCTTCCTATGCCTCTCTGTTTCTTTCTCTCTGTCTCTTGCATGCCCAGTATGATGTTTCCAAGAATTGGATTTGGGAATATCATGGATATCTGCTGTTTTTTTCTTTTTCCTGTACCTCTTTTCTGATTCTTTTGCTGGTACGACACCATTTCTCCTTGGGGGAAACTGTCCTTTCTCCACTCAGTCCGTGTGGCTCTAAGTGTGGCTTGACCCTCTTCCTGGTACGGACGGAGACAGGAGTAAGGCATGGCCAGTCAGCATGTTCTACACTCCTGTCCAAAGATAGGTTTGGGAATGAGCATGTGGTCCAAGTCAGACTAGATGAGAGTTAATCCCAGGACACTCATTTCTTCTGTGGTTGCTAAGTAGGTAGGATGCATACCTGACTATGTGGGCTCCCGTGGGAGAGAGCCTCATGGAGAATGAAGCTGACTTGGAGGAAAGACGAACAACAGGCAGAGACGGACTGGACCTGGGCGATCGCTTTGCATCCTGGGCCCAGCCATGTGTGAGCAGATGTGTCAACTTGCAGATGTGTGATCCCCCAAACGTCCAGCACAATCTTTATACCAGCTCATCAAGAGGAACTTGAGTAGCTGTTAATCACGTGATACTCTCTGACTTTCATCGGCTGTTCTTGGTGAATAGCTTCTTTGGGAGGCCCATTGGAAGAAAGGAGTCGAGCAGTGTAGGATCCAGGCACGCCTGGGTCCCTGGTCATCAGTCACGAGACTGTCAAACGCCGTGGATACTCTCAGCAGAGGTCATGGCAGATATTTCCCCTGTCATATTCAGATAGGATTTAAGTTCTCTAAGAGCCTTGCGTCAACAACATCAACAGTTATTTGCAGGGTCATGTCACTGCCTTTCTCATCCATGGAACTGTTAACGAACTGTGGCTACAAAACCTGAAAAAGTGTGAAACGGAAAAACGCCCAAACCTCTGTCTCCTGTGATGTTAATGTATAACCGATTACTGGCAATCATCACTAATGACTTGAATTTGAAATAAAACACCCTTTCCATTATACTTGGAAAAGTATGGTGCTGGGTGCTGGCTCCATTTGTGAGCAGAGCATAATGTATGGCGAAGAAGTTGAATCACTTTGTTGTACACCTGCAGCTAAGGCAACATTGCGTCAACTCTACTCGAAGTAAAACATATATTTATTTTATTTAATTTATTTTTATTTATTGTAAATGTTTGTTTTTGACAGAGAGAGACAGCATGTGAGTGGGAGAGGGACAGAGAGAGAGGGAGACAGAGGATGCAGGGCTTGAACTCACGATCCGAGTGATCGTGACCTGAGCCGAAGTCGGACTTCGGCTGAACCAACCAGCCTCCCCTAAAAAAATTTTTTTAAAGTACGGATACCACTGACAGGTCTTTCTATTAACATAAAGTGCTAGTTGACCACCACCCAACTGTTAAAATGGCTAAAAAATAACCCCAAACTATCAATAACATGTCTGGCAAGAATGCGCAACAACAGGAACTCTCAGTCATCACGGGAGATGATGCGAAACGGTCCCGCCACTTTGGAAATTGGTTTGGCAGTTCTTACAAAGTTAAACAGAGATCGGCCATATGATCAAGAAATCACACTGCTAGGTATTTGCCTAAATGGGTCGAAAACTTAAGTTCACACCAAAACCAGCACACTGAATGTTGACGGCACTTCTATTCACAATTTCCCAAACTGGTGGCAGCCAAAATATCCCTCGAGATGTGGCCGGATGGCTGTGGTTCATCCGCATAATTGAAAATTATTCAGCAATGTGCTGTGAAGCCACAGACGTGGAGAAAAGCGAAAAAGTCAGCTTGGAAATGTTACATATGGAATGAGTCCCACTATGTGACATTTGGATAAGGCAAAACTATCAAAATTGTAGAAACATCGGTGACTGGCTGGAGGGTGAGGGGCAGGGAGGGAGGGGCAGGTTGTGCACAGATTTTCACAGCTTTAGTGAAACTATCAGGTATGACAGTGTGAAGGTGCATTGGTCGACAACTAAAACTGCCAAACACCAAGTGTGAGCCATAATGTAAACTAGAAACTTTAATCAGTTTTAACAAATGTACCACACTAATACAGTATTAATACTGGGGGACACTATAAAGGGAGGGTTTTATGGAAACTCTCTGTACTCTCTGCTCAGTGTTCTGTTCTGTAAATCTAAAAAGCTGCTTTAAAAATGAGGAATTAACTTAAAAATGCTATCGATAAGTCTTAAATAATTCATTCAATGACTTAGAATGTTGAGCAAAGACTTCCATAAAATGCAAAACAGTAATTTAGGTGGGCGATGTGATTTGAGATGCTAAATTTTATAACAAGTAATAAGCAATCAGGTTGAAAACTTAATAAATAGAGGAGTATTTCTAAACGCACATGCGGTCAAATTTGCTGGAAAATCTGTTTCTCCATTTCTAGGCTTTCTATGCAACTCTAAACACGATCACAGAGGATTGGGTCAGTCAGAAATTACCTGTAAATATTAAAAAGCAGAACAAAAGTGACATGGCTTAGCTCACGTTTTAGTGTTAAAATCTGTATGTACGTGGCAATAATCCATGCACATGGCTAAACACGTATCTTGTGCATTAAAATAAAATAAAACAAAATAAAATAAAATAAAATAAAGCATTAGTCGAGGAAGTAAACTTATCAACTCTCCACCCCACTCACAGAGCCTACAAAATACTAAACATTGTACAAAAGAAACGTAAACACCCATCTAAAAGTTCAAACCACAGGGTAGGCTTTGCTATTACTGGCTGCAAAGTGTCATTTTAAATCAAAATGACAATACATATGGCAATGTGTTTATAGGAAGACTTTTCAGCTGTGGTGGAATAAATCCTTCTGCTCCAAGTTATACTACATGTTCCCTGCTGGCTGAAAGAAATCATTGCCCTGCAGATGACTCTAGATTTAATTTTTGCTCTTCGAGGCGAACTCCTGGGGGGCGGGGGAGGGGGCATATATTTCTTCAAGAACAAGAACATTCCCTGTGTAAGCTCTTCTCTTCTGTGCAATATTCGGTTCCCCGTGGCAGGTATAAGGCTTGCCCATCAGCATCATCAATCGCTTAGAGGACACGTTGCGGGTGATCTGAAAGATCTAGCGAGTGGAACCGAGCAAATTAGGCCTGTCCCCGCCGTTTTATCTTTATTTACTGATGGCAATAATCGCGTCCTAATCTTCTGTACGGCACTTTGTCCATCGTGCGGCACGTAAGGCTCTTTAAATGATTTTCACTGATGCCCTCCTGCGGCACAGGGGCAAGTCGCAGATGGCTCTAATTCCTTAGCGTGACGCCACGGGGTCCACAGGTTCTCGCCGTTCCTGCTGTTAAGGGAGTCTGTGCAGGGTCATCCTCTCCTCCCCCGACAAGAACTTCTCGTTGATGAAGTAGGCACTAAACAAATCAAGGCAGACCAAAGGAAGGCCGTTTTAAAGAGACGGAGCAGTTTTCGGGCATTGGGGTGTTTAACCTCGATCTTGTCGCAAGGAGGAGCGTGTTTGAAAGAAAGAAGGTGTCAGTCGGATGACGCGGGGCCAGCCACTCCAGCAAGTAACGAAAAGTCAAGTCAGTAGGGGAACATGGGCGCTTCCGACGGAAGCTCTGTGGCCTGGGGGAGGAGCCAGTCGGGTTCCGGGTTTCCAATTGGCTGGCCCCACTGCCCCACCCCTAGCTTTCGAGGGAGGGGTAAAGGGATCAAGAGTTGATGGACCCCTTGGGAAGCCCATTTTTTTTCTCTTCCTTCCTTTCTTTCTTTCTTTCTTTCTTCCTTTCTCTTTCTTTCCTTCTTTCATTTTTTAAACATTTATTTATTATTGAGAGACAGAGAGACACAGAGCATGAGAAGGGCAGGGGCCAAGAGATGGAGAGACACAGAATCTGAAGCAGGCTCCAGGCTCCCAGCTGTCAGCACAGAGCCCGATGGGGGTGTGGGGGGCTTGGGACTCGAATTCACAAACCGGGAGATCATGACCTGAGCCGAAGTCGGACGCCCAACCGACTGAGCCACCCAGGTGCCCCTGGGAAGACCATTTCTACCAAGCATTTCTCTTGTGCACTCACCCTCCCCTCTCTGGTCCAATGCCATGGTCATGGTCACCTTAGCAACCTTCTGATTATGAAGTGGCTCTTCATGTACATGTTCTAACTATAGGAGAGTGGTTTGGCCATAGACGTTTTGAAGTTTAGTGTTTTCTGTGATATAACTTTTTTCTTTTTAAAACAATTTTTATTGTGGTAAAGTGCACCTACCGTGATATTTACAGTTTTAACCATTTCCAAATGTATAATTCATGGGCATTAGGCATATTCACAACGTTGTGTTACTATCATTCCTATCCATTTCCAGACCTTTCTCGTGAGCTCAAACAGAAACTCTGTCCGCATTATACACTAATTCCCCATTTCCTCTCTTGTTAGCCTCTGACAAGGGCTAGTCTTTCTGTTTCTCTGAATTTACCTCTTCTAGGTACCTCATATAAGTGGAAAATGCAATATTTGTCCCTTTATCTGTTTTCATTCGTTTAGCATAATGTTTTCAAGGTTCACTTATGTTGTAGCATAAGTGAATAAGGAATAAGTTTTATTCCTTTTTAAGGGTGAATTACATTCTACTGTATCTATGCTACGTTTATTCATTGATCTGTCGATGGGCATTTGGGTTGTTTCTACCTTGTGAATAATGCTGCTATGAACATGGGCATACGTGTTTTTGAGTCCCTGCTTTTGATTTGTTTGGGTAAATACTTAGAAGTAGAATTGCTAGATTATATGGTAATTCTATATTTAACTTTTGAGAAATTGTCTTCCATAGTGGCTGCACCATTTTGATTTCCTGCCAGTAATGCAGAAGGATGCTGATTTGTACACATCCTCCCAACACTTTTTCTTTTCTTTTCTTTTCTTTTCTTTTCTTTTCTTTTCTTTTCTTTTCTTTTCGGGGAGGTGACTAGCCATCCTAATGCATGTGAAGTAGTATCTGATTGTGGTCTGACTTGTAGCTCACTAATTGATTCCTGGTGTTGAGCGTTTTTCATGGGCTTATTGGCCATTTATGTATCTTCTTTGGCGAACTGTCCATTCAAGCCCTTTGCCCACTTCTTAAACTTGAGTTGTGTGACATTATTTCATAACGTAAATTTGTGTAAGTTTTTCTTTGGTTATCTAATTCCCTTGTGTAGGGAAAGACTGTGTTGATTGTGTTGACTCAAGAAGCTTGGCATGGCAGTTATTTCTATTATGAATTAAAATTTCCCTGCGGCTTCATACTTCAGTCTTCTGAGCCTGACGAATGCGAGTTCATACCCAGGAGATGGTTTTGGTCTTGAGGTGTGGCAAATCAGATTCTGAACAGGGGAGGCAGAGGCCTAAACCCAGATCACCGTTTATTTCATCCCTGTGATGAAAAATACCCTCTGAGGCTTTGGGCAGAGAGCTATTGGCTCTCCCTGTTTTTTGGGTTTACGTAAGAGCTGCTCTGTCTAGTGGTAGCCACTAGCCACATGTGGTTTAAAACTAGCCTTTGAAATTAAATTGCGGGGCACTTGGGTGGCTCAGTCGGTTGAGCGTCCGACTTCGGCTCAGGTCATGATCTCGCAGTTTGTGAGTTCAAGCCCCATAGCGGGCTCGCTGCTGTCAGCACAAGACCTGCTAGGGATATCTGTCCCCCTCTCTCTGCCCCTCCCTCACTTAACGATCTCAGAAAAAAAAGAAAAAGAAAAAGAGCGAAAAGAAGAGCTACAACGTGGGAACTGAATGAAATGTTTGGGAAGAATACGACTTGGGGTTTTTTTGGTTCCCTTTTCCAGTATGATTTCGCATGAAATGTATAAAGCTCACCAATACGAAAAGGCACACCAATACGAAAAGCATAAACATATTTTCAAGAAGCAGCGGACAAGCTAATGAGCAGCGTTTACTGTGCATTATGGATCATCATGAAGCCAAGGCACCCAGAGAATGGTCTGGAGGGCCAGCCGGCCAGGACTGGCGCACTCATTGCTCAGTCGATGACGGAGACTTGCTCAGTGCTTAATGAAACGGTTCCGATTGTTCTCCGAGTATGAGAAAATGCATTTGGAGATTCATGCTGGTGGTTCTGCCCTCCCAATTAATCTCATTACAAATAGGTCCTCAGCCAATTCACTTTTTCATTATTAAGGGGACAAATCATAACAGAGCGTGAATAGAACTAATTTACCATGGTAAATACTCAGAAACTTAAGTGGAGTTGAAATTAGGTTCATTTAAACCCCAAGAGCAAATTTATTTCCTGTTTCAAGACCTTTGCTTTTCCCGGGGGGCTTAACGGGGTGGGGGTGGGGGCAGCTTACTTGGCATCTGAGATGAACCTCAGCACAGGGCTGACACTGGCTCACCTCTGGGGGGTTTCAGGGCGACTTCACAGAATCTTCCTCCACCCCAAGGGCACCAACCAAGAGAGAAACGGTGGACGTACAGATCACATCTAAGCTTCGACTATTATTTATTGGGGTAACAGTGTGTGTGTGTGTGTGTGTTTCTCTCTCCCTCCCTTTCTTCCTCAATCCTTCCCTCTTTCCTTCTTCCCCTCCCGCACCTCACATCACCGAGTCTTTCTCCTGAGAGAGAGAACACTTTAAAATCATACCTAATAGCTAAATTAAATAAGCATATGTATCTAAATTTAATAAATGGATGTAAAACTCACCAAACTTCACGTAAAATATTTTTTAATCCTTCCAATTTTATTTTCTCTGTGGATATTACAGTTTGTACAAATGACACATTTGCATCTTTTTAAGTAACATTTTGCAAACACCCGTTTTTAAAATGCTTTCTAAGTAGTCCTTCTTTCCTCTTCTCTCCCTCTTCCTTCCTTCCTTCTTTCCTTCTTTCCTACCTTCTTCCCTCCCTCCTTCTCTTCCTCCCCCCTCTCTCCCCTTCCTTCCTTCTTTCCTTCCTTCTTTCCTACCTTCTTCCCTCCCTCCTTCTCTCCCTCCCTCCCTTCCTCTTTCCCTCTCTCCCCTTCCTTCCTTCCTTCATTTCTGTTTTTGTATCTCCACCACAAAAGTAGACTTGCAAAGAAATTTTCTATTCCTATGCCTCTCAAAGCATAAGGAAATGCAGATTCAGAACAACAAAAGCTCTTTTCAGGGTCTGCCCTTTGGACACACGGGAGGTGGTATGCTGTTGTGGGGAGGGCTTTTTCTTCTCTCTCTTTTTTCAGTTTACTTTCAATTTTATCTTTTATTTTCCCCTTCTCATCGGTTTAATTTAATTTTTGAAAATATTTTGAACACGAAGGTGTTTCTACAAGTCAAAAGTACACCTCAAGGTAAATCAGGGGAGTGCTGTTCCCCCCCAAATGCCTTCCTGTGGGCAATCTGCGTTCCTGTTCTCCAGACGACCCTCCCTGGGTTTCCTTCTGAAGTGCCATTAAAGCATCCCCTTCAGAGGGAATGCTTACTTTTTCTCTTCAAAGCGCATGCAAAGTATTACATCATTGTCCGTTATTTTTCCGGAACACGTGTCACTTCACAAATAAAACGCATTTGGTTGGCTTTTCATTTGGACAACCCTCTAAGTGTTTTGTCAGAAAATATGGAAAATCTATCAGGAAGAACAATTTTCCTGGTCCTGCAGACTCATTACAAAGTGTTCTATAGCTTCTGCTACATTTTACAGGCTGAGAGTCTAAGGTGGACCCTGCGGTCCTGGCCTCCTGGGCAAACTCCCCCTCGGGTCCCCTCCCCATGCCATGTGGGCAGCACCCGAGACTCACCTCTAACCGGCAGAATACGGCAAAGGCGATGGGACGTCCAGTCCGTGATTATATCACGTAAGACTGTAAGTTCTGTCTGGCTGGGACTGTCTCTACTGACTCTCTCTCTTGCTGGTCTTGGGTTGAGCTGGTGTGTGGAGAGGCCAGCACTGCCTTCTGCCGGCAGCCAGCACGGAGCCGAGGTCCTCAGCCTCACAGCCAGCGAAGAACCGAACCCTCCCTACCACAGACCCTTCCCTGGCTGGGCCTCAGAGGAAAGCTGGCCCCCACCTTCTCCCGGATTGCAGCCTTGAAAGAGGCACGGAGGCCTCAGACCCGGCTAAGCTGTGCCTGGGCTCTTGATTCCAGACATTATGAGATTGTGCATGTGTTTTCAGCCAAGTGTCCACTGAGGGATGAATGGATGAAGAGAATGTGGTAAATACACACACACACACACACACACACACACACACACACACACACTGGAATATTACTTGGCCATCAAAAAGAATGAAATCGTGCCACTTGCAATGACACGGACGGAGCTAGAGTGTATCATGCTGAGCGAAGTAAGTTAGTCAGAGAAAGACAAATACCCCATGATTTCACTCCTATGTGGAATTCAGGAAACAAAACAGATGAATACATGGGAAGGGAAGGAAAAATAAAAGAGGATAAAAACAGGAGGCAAACCATAAGAGACTCTTCAAGACAGAGAACGAACTGAGGGTTGATGGGGGGGGGGCGGGCTTGATGGGCATTAAGGAGGGCACTTGCTGGGGTGAACCCTGGGTGTTATGTGTAAGTGATGAATCACCGAATTCTACTCCCGAAGCCAAGACTACACTCATGTTAACTAGCTTGAATTTCAATTTAAAACAATTGAAAGAGAAGACACTTTTGTGGTACCTTTTGTTACGCGGCACCAAACGACGAATGCACGGGTCCCGCCTGTATCAATGCAGCCGGTCCTCGCAATAGTCGCCTGCTTCTGACGACTGCGGCGGGGGGTGGGGGGTGGGGTACGTCTGTGACCTTCACTTACAAACTGTCACCACGATTCCAGTCAAAGCAGCTGGGGCGCCATGACACGGTTTCTCCATCAGGCGTTTTTATTTCAAAAACTGCTCTTACGGCGATGTCTTCTCCAGTAAATCTTTCAGTTGGTGACTCATTAAAAAAAGTGTCATTTATCATCCATCTCCTTCCTGGAATAGCATCTGGCAGGTGCATAACTGAGGTATCGGAAGCATCTGTGCCTTGGTCCGACTACATAAGTAATATTGCCCACCGCGTAACTTATTCTAATGCTTTCATCTTTACATTTTAGTGATGTTTCCTCAGTCCCTTCCAGATCTGCTGGCAAAGGAAAGCATTTTCATTTGTTGATATATATGTATCCGCGCAGCCATTTTTCTGCCAGGGGATGAATGGGCGTTTCCCTCATGAGGGTTTTTCCACTGAGTGAGAGACTTCAAAGGAACTTCGAAACAATGATCATTAAACTTGGTGAGATTTTAGAGGTACTGGGTACCCAGTTACTAGATTTAAAAATTTTTTTAATGTTTATTTATTTTTGAGAGAGAGAGAGGGGGGGGGAGGGACAGAGCATGAGAGGGGGAGGGACAGAAAGAGAGGGAGACACAGAATCCAAAGCAGGCTCCAGGCTCTGAGCCGTCAGCACAGAGCCTGCCACGGGGCTCAAACCCTGAACCACGATATCGTGAGCCTCTAGTTACGCTTTGTTGTAATGAGGGAACGGGACCTCGGCTACTCGCCTTTCAACTATTACCCTGGCACAGCCTTGAGCATTTCAAGGCATTCCTCTACTCTGCTCATCTAGAGTATCAAAGGCCCTTCCAGAGAGCACACTGGGAGGGAGGGGTGTCTGCAGATTTCAAGGTTAGGGGAGAGGTTAGATAGAGCTGTCGGGATGAGTTTGTGCATGAGCCGACTGGCTTTTTGCAGGAGCGTACTCTTCACACCGATGCTAAATGCCACTGGGTACAAAATCTCGCATGTTTATGAGCTATTAATATTGATCTTTGCGTATCAAGCCAAAGTGGCCAAACAGGCATTTTAATGTAGGGGGATAACTATTGATTCTCACCACTCAGGGAAGTACATTTGCTTAGTCTTTGGGATTCATTATTGCAAACTGATGTGAGTGTGGAAGAGGGAGATGTGACTTCAGCATTTAGAATAAAAGACCATCTTGAGTATTTATGAAGCTACTACATCTGGTGAGCTAAGGGAATCTATCTCCTTGTTTAAAATTTATTTGTTTACTTTGAAAGAGAGAAAGAGAGCAAGCCAGAAAGGGGCAGAGAGAGAGAGAGAGAGAGAGAGAGAGAAAGAGGGAATCCCAAGCAGGCTCCACACCACCAGCACAGAGCCTGATGTGGGGCTCGAACTCACGGACTGTGAGATCGTGACCTGAGCCGAAATCTAGAGTCCATCGCTTAACCAATTCAGCCACTCAGGCGCCCCAGGGAATCTATCTTTATTCAACATCTCTGTGAAACACAAGGGCTTACCCCACACAAAGGTCTTGTGGAGTAAATGACAAAAGGCGGAGAAGAAAATTTGTCGCTCGATTTCTCCTAAAGAAGCATTCCAGGCACTTGATTCTTCACTGGGCAGAGGCCGAGGTGAATCTCAGGGGAAATTGTGAGGAGGGGAGGGTGTGGAATTTAAAATAAATGTCAATTTACCTGTTACACCCAACCACGACCATTTGGAAAGTTATGGACACCACTGATTTTTGCGTATGCGACATGGAAAGCTGAGCCAATCAGTTGGCCATAGTGTTCAATCAGTAGGTACAGAATTAATGAATTGCAGTTAGGGTCAGAAGGGAGGGAGTAAGAGTCCAAGGTGCAATAGTTTCCGGTGCCCTTTTAATGATCACCCATCGTAACACTTCCTTTTCTATCTGCTCAGAGACCACCAAAGACCTTGATCGGCCACAAAAGGAGGTCCAAGCATGGTTTGAGGTCCTGGGTGGCATCCTCAGGCCAAGAAATCAGGCATCCAGGGCTGCTTAGACTTATTGCTTGTCTGGCTCAATGTCAAACATTATATAGCCTTGATTTCAGAAATTCCTGATTTAGAAAAATTGTTTTGGCTATAGAGGAAAGACTGATTTTTTTTTTTTACAAAGATCATTAATAATTATTAATGGTGTATTAATCAAATGGATATTCTTTTCAAGATGGTGGGCCATGACCTCTGAGAATTGTGGTAGCTTATTCTTTTCTCAGTAAGTTTCTTTTTTTTTTTTTTTAATTTTTTTTTTTCAACGTTTATTTATTTTTCGGACAGAGAGACACAGAGCATGAACGGGGGAGGGGCAGAGAGAGAGGGAGACACAGAATCGGAAACAGGCTCCAGGCTCTGAGCCATCAGCCCAGAGCCCGACGCGGGGCTCGAACTCACGGACCGCGAGATCGTGACCTGGCTGAAGTTGGACGCTTAACCGACTGCGCCACCCAGGCGCCCCTCTCAGTAAGTTTCAATATGCCTGATAAGTCACGATAGGGTTACAGGAATAAAAGTTATAGATGGAAAATAGTTAACGGTAGTCAATTCTTAGCACTGAATTTCTTTCCTAAATTAACATCTGATTGCTTTGGTTTTTTTTAAGTTTATTTATTTATTTTGAGAGAGAGAGAGTGTGTGTGTGAGCAAGGGAGGGGCAGAGAGAGAGAGAGAGAGAGAAAGAGAGGGAGAGAGAATCCCAAGCAGGCTCCATACTCAGCGTGGAGCCCGACACAGGACTTGATCTCACAAACTGCAAGGTCATGACCTGAGCCTAGATCAAGGGCTGGACACTCAACGACTGAGTCACCCAGGGGCCCCTGATTCTTTCATTCATTGATTTACTCTTTTTAAAAATTTTTTTAATGCTTTTATTTTATTTTTGAGAGAGAGAGAGAGACAGAGTGTGAGTAGAGGACGAGCAGAGAGAGGGAGACACAGAATCCGAAGCAGGCTCCAGGCTCTGATTGTCAGCACAGAGCCCGACGCGGGGCTCGAACTCACAAACCATGAGATCATGACCTGAGCCGATGTCGGACGCTCAACTGACTGAGCCTCCCAGGCGCCCCGATATTTTTAAATAAAATGAGAACTTAGGGAAGACAGCCCTTCATCAAGCCACTCAGTACTTCTCTCACACGTGCGCCTGTACGGATCTATTCTTTTATCTCTCAGGCGTGCGTCCCTAGCACAGTAATTTAGTTTTGGCCAATTCATATAAATGAATTAGATCTAATGCTCATTCTTTTGGATCTGTTTTTTTCTCACTCATTAGGTCTCTGAGAGGCCATGTCATTAGATGTAGCTATAGTTTTTATGTTTTTATTTCTGCTGACTCTTTACTGTTTGTCCCTATTTATTGCTGTTCACGTATACTGTTATTTGTCATTATTGCTTACAAACATGTGGGTTGTTGCTAGTTTTAAGAGTAGTGATGCCAAAACATTCTGTCTCTTGATGTAGCTAGACACACACTTCCATCTGGTATCCACCTAGAAGTGGAACACCTTAGCCACAGATATTTGTGTGGACCATTAATAAATAATGCCAACTAGTTTTCTATAGTGGTGACGCCAATATTCGCTCCTGTGAGCGGTGCGTGCGTGTTTTCGTTGCCTCGGTTCCTCACCACCACTTGGCATCATCCATCATTTTCATTTTTGCCTTTCTACGGGTGTGTGGTGCTTCTACATCATGGTTTCATCTGGTATTTTCCTGCCAGATTTCGTGTATTTATTGGCCACTTGGGTAGACTGTTCGAATCTCTTACTTATGTTTCTATTTTGCTGTGTTTTCATTCTTCCTGATTTAGGAGAACTCTTTACATATTCTGGATGCAAGCCTGTTGTTGGTTTTATGTTGCAAATTCCTCGTCACCTCTGTGACTGTTATAAAGGTAAGTTATTTTTTAGTTTTTAAAGTATTTTTTTCCATTATGAGCTTGGAAATGGAAATCGTTTGCTAGGGTTGCTGTAATAAATGATCACAAACATGGTGGCTTGAAACAATAGGAGCTTACTGTCTCACAGTCCTAGAGGCCAAAAGCATGAAGTCAGGGTGTCGGTAAGGCCAACCCCCCTCCGGAGGCTCTAGGAGGGAATCCTTCGTTTCCTCTTTAGCTTCTGATGGCTGTTCCCGTTCCCTGGCTTGTGGCACTGTCCCTCTAATCTCTGCCTCTGTCATTCCATAGTCTTCTCCTCCTCATGTCTGTCTTCTCTTCTGTTTGTTAGAAGGACCCCTCTCATTGGATTGAGGGTGCACCTCAACAATCTATGATGATTTCCTCTCTGTGCAGACACCATGTCTAAATATGGTCACGTTCACAGGTTCCAGGAGCTAAGATCATATCATTGGGTGGGCCACCATTCAATGCACTGTAGAAGTCATGCATTCACTCGCTATTCTTTCAGTAATTACAATCAAAGGTAAACTATGCACCTTTGACTTGCTACAGACAAATATAAATTAATGTCTCTGGTCTTTCCCCCAGAAACCATAAGGACACTAGAATACTTTAATTGCATTTACTACCCTCACAATCTACATATCACTGCTAGACTATATTTTATTGTATTTATTGTCAGCCTAAGAAGGCATCATTATTATTTCTCTATACAGTCAATACATGGGTAGCACAATAAAACGGACAGAAGTATTAATTTTTGTTGAAGTATCTAATCAATGAATAGCTTTTTTTCTTCAAATGGAAAAGGATGGATCGGATTTAATTATTCCAAGTGGATCTTATTCATTTATCCACGTTTTTTACTCTACAAATGCTTTTTTAGTACCTTCTCTGTGATAGGGATTGGAATAGAGGACCAAGCATCTGGAGAGGATCTCTAAGATTATCTGGTAAAGTTACTGTGCTGTTAAGAAAACTGAGGGTTAGTAGGTTCAATGACTTTCTGTGGCAGGACGTCACATAGTCAGAAACTTTGGGTCCCCAGGGTAGCATTTCTAATTCCTGGAGTAGACATGAACTTTCCACTTAATAACTGCATTTGAAACAGGCAAGACTACGTGGGCATCTAAGAAAAATATGCAGAAAAGTGTTGTTTTATGGACACAATGCATCTCCACACCTTGGAACATCTCATACATGTATATCGTTGGTCAAATATAACAGCCAAGACCAATTCTGGAAAAAGACAGGATCTGTGGAAGGTTCTAGTAGTGGCAAACTTTGATACGTTATTAGTAATGATCATAAAAGTTAATATCTCTTGAGCACACACACTATGCCAGGTGATGTGCTTTATGCCAGGTGCTTTATGAAATTGATGTCATTATGCTTGACCCTCTTTTAAATGTAAGGACATATGGAGGCACAGAAATCCAGCTGGTGACCTGGTGAATGGTGGAGGCAGGTGCTAACCTGGAGAACTGGGCCCTCTCCTACCTTCCAGGCCATCCCGGACCTGGGTGCTGAGCCACAGAAAGGCTAGCTATTGTTTCTAGGTGCTCCCTGTGGTATTCTAGCAAATTCCCAAGATCACACCAGTCCTCCCATGGAGAGAAGGGGAGAGAAGAGCAGCCCAATCCTTTCCCACTTTTCTTAAATGTCGCTATCGTCTGCTATTGATGGCTTTTCCATGTGTTGAAGAAATAACTACTAGTTTCCATCTAAGATACGGCCATTGTATCAGAAAGAGGGAGAGCTATGAAAACAGTCAATGCATCCCATGTGGTTTGTCCACATGATGCTGGCATCGTGACACAGTGAACGGGGACCGATGAGCAGGGAGACTGTTGGGAAGTGTCCTATTTTAACAAAGTGTTCTCTCTTTGGAAAAAAATCACCCCGGAGGGTTTGCTTGGCCATCGGGCAGGCACTTGTTAAAAGTGCCCATGTTTCTAAGAGGCATTAAGGAACTGACAGAAACATGTCACCGTCACTTGTGAATTCACACCAACTGTGATGAATATGGATGAGAAGGAGCAAGAGTTCTAAATGGACCTGCGCGGACTCATCACCGTGCTCCTGACATCTGACAGGCTGGTTTTCATGAGGGGAGCTTCGGGACACGGGTCGGCAGTTGTTGTGACGATGCCAAGTGCCACGAGGGACTGGAATGTCAGCATCCGTATTCTCTGCAGGGAAGACGTCAGCTTCAGGTTCTAATTACAAAGCCACATTGGCGCCTCTCAAACATCATTTAGACCAAATTAATTCTGATCGATCGGGCCCCATTCTTGCTTTTAGTCCGGGGTTGTTAGCGGTGTCTGTAACTGGATTGAAACACGCACGGTGGCTTCGAGAATGATGAGGATGGGCTGGCTTTGCCCACCAGTGTCCTGTAACAAGCCCCTTACATCAGGACATAAATAACGTCACATGTCCTTTGGAAGGGACAGATAGCAGCATTATGGGCACTGATGGGTTTTTTTTTTTCCTTCACGTTTTCTAAATTAAATTTTGTAAAATATGCTTTACAATGGTAGAAGGTAAAGTTCCAAGGAATCGTGAGAGCTGTTTTTCTCCTTTGCTCGTGAGGGAGGCTGAGGTGGGATCTAAATTCTCTTCAAGTCCATTCTGCGCCTCTGCAATAGTCCCACCCAGCACATACAGATGTGACGAACACCTTCTCCCAGGTAGACAGGAGAATGTACGGATGCTTTCCCTGTTGCCTCCCCCTCTGGGAACTGTGTTAATACATAAAAGAAAACTAACACCCAACATCTAAGAATTAAAATGTCTTAAATCCTTTTAAAAATATTCCATAAAAATGATGACAGCAATTGTTTCTGTTTTTAATTTTTAAAGTTTGATTGTTTCTTTGCTCATTTTGAGAGAGAATGGGGGGAGGGGCAGAGAGAGAGAGAGAGAATCCCAAGCAGGTTCTGCACTGTCGGTGCAGGGCCCGACGTGGGGCTGGAACTCACAAGTCACGAGATCATGACCTGAGCTGAAACCGAGAGTTGGACGTTTAATCGACTGGGCCGCCCAGGTGTCCCAACAAGAGTTGTTTCTTAACATCCTTGTGAAACGTCAGGGAGCCCAGGAAGGTGCGTGACCCAAACACCAACGTTATTTGGGACAAATGGCCGAAACCATTTGTGATGAAGACAGGGGTCATCTCAAGCCCAGGGATAACCACACGAGGGCGAAAGTGGTCCTTCTTGGACAGAAGTCTAATCGGACCCCAGGAATCAGGGGTCATTTTCAGCAAAATTATTTCAAGTGTTTCCAGCAGGCAATGGACAGAGGCACACAGCAGACTTAAATCTGGTTTTCATCTTATCAAAACTCATTGCTCCTAAGGCAAGCTACCAAATGGGCAATGTGACGGTTACTGAAAATCAACAAAGTCCTGACATCAGATTTTTCTCTTCCAAATTGCAGAAGCCATGCATGCTTGTTGTTTTTTTTTTTAAAGAGACTCTTGGGGTGCCTGGGTGGCTCAGTCGGTTAAGCGTCCGACTTCAGCTCAGGTCATGATCTCGCCATTCACAAGTTCGAGCCCAGCATCAGGCTCTGTGCTGACCATTCACAGCCCAGAGCCTGCTTTGGATTCTGTGTCTCCCTCTCTCTCTGCTCCTCCTCCACTCATGCTCTGTTTCTCTCTCAAAAATAAATAAATGTAAAAAATAAAAACATAAATAAGAGAATTTTCTCCCCTAGACCACTCTCTAACTCCATTATCCCAGGGCTGGGGGTGGGGTGGGGTTGGGGGGGTGGCTAATATTAATGGCACATGTTTTTTGTGCCTGTTTTTCCTGCTCCTCTAAATCTTTTTCAGGCATTTGTACACACTGGGGAATTTTTGTTTGTTTATTTACCAAAATGTTTTCTCAATGCATCAAAGATCCCTCAACAAGTACATCGATATGGATCCATATTTTACCTTCTCACTTCTTTTTTTTAAAAAAAACATTTAGTTATTTATTTATTTTTGAGACAGAGAGACAGAGACAGAGAGAGCACCAACAGGGGAGGGGCAGAGACTGGGGGGGACAGAGGGTTTGAACAGGCTCCAGGCTGAAAGCAGAGAGCACGATGCAGGGCTAGAACTCATGGAATCGTGAGATCATGACTGAGCCCAAGTTAGATGCTCAGCCCACTGAGCCACCCAGCTCCCCTGAAGCTTATTTATTGACTTTGAAAGAGAGAGAGAGCAAGCAGGGGAGGGGCAGAACTAGAGAGAGAGATATAATCCCAAGCAGCTTCCACACTGCCTGACCCAGGGCACAGTCCCAAGCCCGTGAGATCATGCCCTGAGCTGAAATCAAGAGTGAAGGCTCCATGGACTTAGCCCTCCAGGCGCTGTGAGTTTGCATCTTCATAGGTGTTACAGGATCACATCCCACACATTCCAGAAGGAGGAACCAAGTCACATTTCTGTTGGCTGCTTTAAAGAGTTCCCATTTCTCCATATTCTCGATACGACTGGGACTTCCATTTCCTAATATTTGTCCATCTAAAGTTGCTTTAATTACATTGTCGCTTTAATTACTATTGAGTTTGAGTTTCTTTCTCCTTGTATTTGGTGCTCTTTTGAGTTGGCTTTTCTACAAACCAATTTTCTACTACATCATTTCTCTTTTCTTACCAATATGAAACCTTTGTAATATTTTATATGGTTTCTAAATCTTTAGCTTCTTAAAACCCAGCTTATAGTACGTATCTGTAGAGATACAGACAGATAGACGTCTGATGATACCACCATAAAATTTTTCACACTGCAAGGGGGAAGCCTCTGTCTTTACCTGATCCCGGATTTTCCTCCATGGACTTCACTCTCCCCTGGGCGACAGAGCTGGGACCACCCAGCCAGTGTGCAGAGAAGGTGAACTGCAGTGGGGTGCAATCTGTACCCCTTTCCTGGCCACGCAGAGCCCCACTCTCCTTTCCAAGTGGGTCCGGATGGAGAAGTGAGTGGGCGGGATTCTGATCTCCCTTAGCGTCGTTGGCTTGGACCAAGTAGCCCAGAAGAACGGTGCTAAAGGCCTGAACCGGGCACTAGCAGTGAGAAGGAAAAGTTAGGTAAGATGATAACATAATCATTATTTCATACCTTTTTTTATTAAAAGATTTAAACAACATTGCCAAGGACTTTGTAAGTCCCCTGAGTAGCGTTATGGAAATTAAACGGATGACAGACATTTTCTGGAGAGGCAGTTAATACCACACCGTATTTCTGGGGTTCCCTCCCTTCAAAATGTCCCCCTATTTAACAGTGGAGGAGGGTTTCTTGCCTCTCTCTTGACTGCCACTTTTCTCCTAGGCAGGGACATCTTGTATCTTTTGTGTCTCCTCAGTAAAGGCACCCCGGGCCCCCAAAGACACACACACACACACACACACACACACACACACAGTCCTCCCAAGTACGTGGCAGCTCTCTACAAGTCTGCCAAAGAGTCCCTGCCCCTCGAGGACCCCTTGGCCTTAGTGAGCAGCTGGTAGCAGCAGGAGCCACAAGGAACTGGCATGACCATAAGGCCTGGGCACACGACGGATGCCCCGCTGCTTTCGGTGCCACACCACGGCTGTTAGTTTTCCATATGGGCTCACATGGCCACTCAGCGGGAGACACTGATGGGATTCTTAGGGCTTCATAAATTATACCCCCCTATTCACCACCAGAGTTGGAAACCAACGGGAAAGCAGACGCAGAAGCAGACAGATGGAGACCAAAACATCGGTTTTGTTGCTCATCAAAGGGAGGTGGTTCCATGTAGCTCATGCCTTCTCCTGATGGGCTTGGCTGCCTCTCTGCTCGTCCCTTCTCCCATCTGCTTTTTGGAGCAGCTCTCAAGTTGGGATCCCTGAGTCAGAAATTTTACCCTTTGGCTGCCTCCCATGGGTCCTAGGTGGAGAGGGAAGGAAGGAGATTGCATCCCTGCTGCTTTCAGTCTTCTAAGATATCAGTCTTATGCAATCATGGAGCATAAGCCTATGGCCGACACCCATTCCTCCTTGGCAAGAGATCGGTGAGACTACAGCAAGAGGCCAGGAGTCATTCAAGTAACCTCCCCTCCACATGTAAATAAAAGAAATGGGAAAAGAGTTTCCCTGGCTTTTGGCTCTCTTAACCATTGGACCCAGAGGTGTCCTGCCCTGCTCTGGTGGCTGTCCATCTGGCCAGCCCTGCCCCTGCCTTCAGATGCCCATTCCTCCTTGGGGCACATTCCTGGGACTGCCACTGGGAAGTGTATATTTTGCTCCCAGAAGCTATCCATTGGGTTGAAATAGTGAAATATTCACATTAACGTTGAGCCACACTGGAGTCGAGGCTGGAGATTTATTCTTCTATTTCTTTGCATTTTTTCCCAGCCGTTTTGCTCAATGGAGCTTCTGCCGTGTGATTAAATGTCAACATTAAGATGATCTGGGAATAAAATGTTAACAACCTGGAGAGGGCTCAAGTTGAATATAAAGCCCTTCTTTTATTAAATTCTATTTTCGTAAGATAGACTATGTTATGCTGAAGTAGCAGGCGATCCCTAGATCTCAGTGGATTAACCCTGGGAAGTTTTATTCCTGAGGACTTCACTGGCCAGCTGGGGGCTCTGTTCTGCCTCACGGTGGTCTTTACTCTGAGACCTGGCTAGGAGAACAGCCACCATCTGGAATATTGATGGCCGTGTGCCAGAGGGAGCACCAAGCTTAGTTAAGCACACGCTAGTGCCTAAAGCTTTCATTTGGCAGTGACCATGACTTTTCTGCTCACATGTCATAGGCCGAAGCAAGTGACACGGCAATCCCTAAATACAAGAGGAGCACAGAAGCCCAATGCTCCCACAAGCCAGGAAGACAACAGCTGGGATAGTATAAACAGCCTTAAGGACTAGCACAAATTTTCAGGAAGAAACTAAAGCTACAAATATTAAATATTCTTACAAGTTAAAGTTCAGCTAATTTTGTGTCAAAAGTAATGAAGTCCAAAATTAAATATTCTTGCTCTCTGGTAGTCAAGTCCAAAGTCCATACGTAATTCCTAATTTTAAATTAATGTTCGACGAAATTAAAGTCCTCTTCTGTTTCTTTTTGTGTGCACTAGAGTCTGGGATTTTTCAACAATTGTGTGTGAACCAGGTTACCATCTGTCGCGATGGGCTTCATGCCTTTGGGCTTCAAAGTTGAGTTAGTTCCATTTTTTGTTCCCCACTTTAAAGAGTATAAAGTCGTCTGTGTGGTGACAGAATTATCACAGCACTGGCTTTACATCACTAACTTCAAGGCCTAGGGAGGGACCCCAAGCGAAATGTGGCTCTCAGGACATCGTACTTGGTTAAATCTTGACCTGTGTTACCGATGTCAAATATGCAGCGGGAGCTCCATGGTATCTGAGAGCAGGTTGGTGGACAGGGAAAACCCAGCATCCTTGGTTTCATCTTTGCAGGATGCCATTGATGCCAGGGCACCATGATCTACGGAGTTGACTCCATGAGAAAAACACTGCTTGCGAGAGGTCAATTGTGGCACTGTTTATATATATTGTCCCTTTTCTTGGAGGAGGCATTTTGGAGACATATTGGGACAACGCAATTTTCTTGCATAGTGTGCAATTTTGTGATGGTGGCAGCTTTTCTCTCATCTTTGCATTCCTCCTATGAGTCTTATGTTTGGTGTCCTTCAGGCTGCTTTGAGGGTTGGCTCTGTCCAGTGGCGTGGTTGCCACCAAGTTTTATGACCACACATTTTAAGTCCTGGGGCATAGTGACTTGTTTCTGTTGCCGTCTGTGCAGTTGCAAAGGTCTGGGAAATCCAGCTTCAAGATGATTTCCCTCTGGTTCCTCCCATCGGTTTTTGGTGAATCAAAGAACCCCCATCTAAAGGGTTCTAAAATCTTGTGTCAACATTCAAATATCTGTTTTCCTAGAGCATGGTTCTCACCTTTGCCGATAATAATTAAAAATCCCTGCCTACCGGCCTGGCTGAGATCACCCAGAAAGCGGTGATTAAAACTCCATCACCGTTGCCAAGAAAGTCCCGGATGCCCGGGGATGCTGCACTCTTGAGGTTCAAGAGAAAGCTGCAGCCATCCGCAGAGTGAGGCCTGTGGGGCCAGCTTGGAGGCATAGGGATGTTAAGGTGCCCCCTTGTTATGAGAAGCTCTCTCCCTGTAAGCACCAGCTGCTGGCCCTGTAGGATGGCGGAGGGGACAGCGGTGGCCATTTGCAGCTGTGTCCAACAGATACTTGTCTTGACTGCCTTACAACCTTCAATCTCACCAACTCCCCTTCGTTACTTAAGGTTCCCAGCTTGTATCCAGACATTTATACCCTGTGCTCTCTATCCATTCCATATACCCATATACCGAACGTGAGGAATTTAGGGATCGATACGTAATGCCCCTTTTGGCTCACGTGATTTCCCACCCAACAGAATACACCGAGCCAGACTTGTAGGGATGAAATCCGGTTTATTGGTGATAAGAGCTGGGTGGGAGAACCCGGCTTAGGCAGGTGATCACTTAGGCTGATCAGTGCCCTTGGCTTCAGCCCTCCCCTCCAGGACTATCTTTGGCTCAGTCCACACAGGCACGTTCCGGTGTCCAAACAGATTCACTGACCCAAGACTGCTGACTCATTCCGGCCACGGAAAAAGAGGGATGAAATTCCTTCATTCACTTGGCAAATATTTATTAAACACCTAGTAGCTGTCAAGTGTGAACAAAATAGAAATTCTGTTTTTGTGGCACTTATATTTCAGTGGGGGAAAAACATCCTGTTTGCTTACTGCTTTTTATTGAATTTGTTCTAATGAAAGTGACAAAAGGCTCACGGAGCTCCTTTCTCATGAGGAATGAGGTACACATATTTCTCCCTAATCATTCTAAAGAAGTGAAATGCTATTTCTCTCCGGTAAGTGATGGGACCCATTGAAAGAGGCCATGCTGGGTGGGGCACCTCAGGTCTGCAGACCCGTGGACCCTTCTGCATCTTGCTGCTGTGGCTTCTAGCACATTCTGTGGGACTGGTTTCGGACTCCCCCACCAGGCTGGGAGCTCGGTGCTTAGAGCTTTGTAAAACTAGTGAGTGAGGTCCTAGTGAAGTGATCCAAGCGTGGGTCACTTGTGTCATGATAGTGCTTGTACATGGGAATAGAGGTTCGGAGAGGCATTTATTTTTGAGGGAGAAACTGGCAAGTCCAGATTTTGACCTTGTGAAACGTTGGGAGCACTACACAGTACTCCTCGTATGGTTGGATTTAATGGCTGTCTCGTCCCGCATGGGTTTACACTGTTGGGGTGATAGAAGGTTCTCAATGCCCTCTGACCCGCATTAACAGTTACATTTTGCATCAGTTTGTATGTATCTTCGCTGCCCCACCTGTGTTTATTTGTTTGAAGTAGGCTCCACGCCTAATGCGGGGCTCGAACTCACAACCTCGAGTCAAGAGTCACATGCTCTATCGGCTGAGCCAGCCAGACACCCCTGTGGCCCCGACATTTTTAAAAACCAATTTCAGTCCTCGAAGATTTTAACCAGGCGTCAGTCTTTTGAACTCCTCATTTCTCCTCCAACATACCAATGTTGGGACAAATCCGACACCCCCAAGTTGGTACGTGGATATAATTATGCTGTCACTGAGGGGATGATTCACTCTCTGAATTGTCATCAGAAAGATTATAAATAAATCCAGGACAAACGAGGCTTGTTTGATACCAACAAAGATAATATGAGCTTGGCCTGAAGGAAAAGTAGTTAGTGACCATGGCAGATCCAACAGAACAAAGACCAGTAAGGAGAGTGGACCCACGTCTGTCTCCCTCTGAGGTTTGCCCTCCTTTACGTGCCTTTGCTGGGCTGTGATTTCACTAACAAATCACTGTTTACATGCTTGCCCTTAGGATCATCATGTAATTAACATCTCTGAGCAAATGGCATTTTGTCCCTTAAATGTATGCATTCCATTGCTAACCGGGAACGAAGGGCCAGAGTCTGATGATTATGGCTTCATATTCTGTGTTGAAAATATACACACATTTGGGCCTTGCTTCAGCACCATTATTTGGCACACAAATTTAGTTCTCTCGCAAGGGTGTTGTTGTTGTTGTTTAAATGTACCTTGTCAGGGTGAAAGCATTTGGGGTCAGGGTGACAGGGAAGGTTTGTTTTAACTTGCAAATTCCATCTAAAATTTTCTAAGCTCTCTGCCCAGCGACTACTTTGTGTTCCATACCATTCTGACACTTTCCGTTAATCCATGAAACAAGAGAAGGCTGAGCAAAAACGCACTCTTATCTCGTAGAGATAGGTCAGTTCGGGTCAAAGTTTTATTGGGTTTGGCATAAGAGCTATTGGAAAAACTTGTAGAAGGAGGAATAGTTACAGAGTGATCTTTAAAATGGATTTCAAAGATGAAAACAGAACAAAATTGGTTTCTGACTTTCAAATGTTACTCTTGTCAGAAACCTATAAGTTGAATTGGCACAGAGATGTATTTCCGGGCTCTTTAAACTATCGGGTGGAAAGTGATCCAAACTCTAAGTCTCAAAAAGAAAGACTTTGAAAGTATTAAAACACTTGATTGTAGTAAGTTTCCTCTGGGGTGTTAGATAAGTGAGGTTTACTAGTGTTGTTCCAGAAAAGATAATGAGTAGATTATTCGTTATCGGTCCTTCGTTCATACCGAGTGGGGGTTTACAGCAGCCATGCCCTCTGGAAGGCACGAAACACCCATGTCAGCACGTAGGGCCATTGGAACACAGCAGCTCAAGCCGAGTGGCTTGAACAACAGACATTTACTGTCTCACCGCTCGAGAGGCTGGAAGTCTAAGATCAAGGTGCAAGTGAAGTTGGTTGGTTTTTTCTGAGAGCTGTGAGGGAGAGTCTGTCCCAGGCTTCTCTTCTAGCTTCTGGTAGTTTCTTGGCTGATGGAAGCACACCTCCAACCTTCACAAGACACAAGGTGTGTGTGACTGTGTCCGGGTTTTCCCCCGGCTTCCCCCAGCCTTGTAGAATTAAGGCCCGCCCTAATCTAGTATGACCTCGTCTTGACTCATGACATCTGCAAAGGCCCTATTTCCAAATGAGGAAACATTCTGAGGTCCTGGAGGTTAGGGATTCAACAGATGAATTTAGGGGGACACCCTCCCACCCGTAACACCACCGTGGTGATGCTTGGGCATCTCGGGAAGCGCCCACCCCAGGCTCTGCCTCTGCTCTGTCAGCACACCTTCTCCACCTGCCTTTGTTTCCACCTCACTGCCTAAACCCTCGCACTGGCACTTGGCGTGGCCATCAGCTTTATGCCAACAAGCACCTTCTAACTGCCCTTGACTCCCTGATCCTTCCTTCCCAGAGCCCAGACCACCTTGATCCAGGCTGGGAGTCTGACTCCAGGCCCCCACTTATTCCGAAAGGCAATTGTGCACTCTTGATAAACCACCAGCCTGCTTCTAGGTACCTTGGGGAACGCAAGTCCTGAAGAAAGAGCCAGGCTGCCTGATGGCTCCTGCTTTGGAACATTATTTGGGGGTGTTTGTGAGCACATTGCCCTAAAGGCTCCTTTGAAGTTGGGAAAGCAAGGTTGAAAAAGTATAATAGTTTTCTGAGATTGTTTTTTTTAAGTTTTTTTAAAAAAAAATTTTAATGTTGATTTATTTTCGAGAGAGAGAGAGAGAGAGAGAGAGAGACAGAGTGTGAGCCGGGGAGGGGCAGAGAGAGAGGGAGACACGGAATCGGAAACGGGCTCCAGGCTCCGAGCCGTCAGCACAGAGCCCGACGCGAGGCTCAAGTTCACAAGCTGGGAGATCACGACCTGAGCCGAAGTCGGATGCCCAACCGACTGAGCCATCCAGGCGTTCTCTGAGATCATTTTTAATATTCCAATCCCCCTAGGGGAAAAAAAGTGTATTTAACATGGCCAACGGTCGGACAAAGCGCTTTGCCCGAAGATGCAATCACACAGCAAACACCTGCTGAGAACAGGATCTGAGAGCGCTCAGGAGGGAAGCAGGTGGGGTGTGTCTGGAGATGTAAAACCCAGTCCTTAGAGCCTGAATGAGGTGTGTTTCCTAGGAGGTTTGTGGTGCCACTTACACTTTTGATGAGGATCGCAAGGACATGGGCTCTCACGGGGAGAAGCCCACTCCCCTGCCGCCTAGGGCCGCAGCCACGCTGGTGTGTAAATATAATGTTGTCATAGGTAGCTGCTTTATAAGGTCTTCAGGTCGGTTGTGTGTGCCTCAGCCAACCTTCCACCTCTGCTCTGTAAGGAATTTGGGTCACTTCTGCCTAGGCAAGAGTTGGGTCTGAATCTTTAGGCTGTCATGCTTGCAGCAGTCATGTTTTAGTATGCTTTCTATGACTTCAGAGGCTGTGAGCTTTACTGACCTTGGCACATGATTTCTCCGAAAGGGTTTGCTTAAATAAATATCTCGATACCGGAATCTGGAATTTCACTAATTGACCAGACAGCGGAAGGCGAACCCTCTTATTCCCTAGAGTATTATAATCTGAGTTGCTCTTTTTTTTTTTTACTTTATATTTATTTTATTGTTAATTGATGTCAATGATAATTTAATCTCTTCTCAGTGGTTTATCATGTTGCCACGCACAACAGTTATTTTGACAGCCTCCACATAGCCCTGGGCGTACTGACAGGTGCTGACTTGGAATGCAAGGCGTGTGCGCTGAGTTTAGTGCGTACGTTCTCAGGACTTGGCATTTGCGCGGACCCCTTGATGTTACTTTCAGATCATTTGGATGTTCCTCAAGTTGGAGTGAGACTCATAAGGTCCACTTGGCCAAGGTCATGCACCAGCCTTCCTGCAGAGTTAGGGTGTCGGAGCCTGAGCCCATCGCTCCTACTCATTGAGAGTTTTTCTTGCCCTCCTTAAACCCTCCTCTTCTGATCAGCTCAGCCACCTTTGATTCATTGGGACCTCCCCCACCTGTAGGGTATCTCTGACCCAGATCACGTCAGTTTGCATCCACTTCGTCATCCCGGACTCCTTCGTTGTAGAAGCTACGGAAGGATGTTTGTCTCCCCGCTGAAGTGATTTGTGCAAGGGACAGGCACGAGGTAAGTATACTAACTACATCACTGGTTCTCAATGAGGAATGAGTTTGCTTCCTCTCCCCGGGGATATTGGACAATGTCAACAGATTTCAATTGTCACGATTGAGGGGACGGTACAGCTGCCATCTATTGGACAAAGGCCAGGGATGTTGCTCAACACCCGACAATGCACAGGGCAGCAATCTGGCCCCCATGACAACCCCAAATGTCAGTCGTGTGGAGGTTGAGAAACTCTGTTCTAACGAGAAGACACTTTGGCAAACATGATGCCAGGCTACAGTCCCTTCCAAGCTTCGTGTTTGACTGATAATGTAGAATCCTGACTTCTATTAAGAATTGCCTTAAAAATAAAATCCCTGAAAATTACCTGGAAGGTGAGGTCAGCTACTGTCTCACGCAAATTGAGGCAACACTATCCGGGTATCCGTCTGGTGTCTGTGTTCGTTGCCTAGCGATGCTGTAACAACGGAAATCTACTGTCTAGAAATTTACTGTCTCACAGTTCTGGAGGCCCGAAGTCCAAAATAAAGGTGTCAGGAGGGCTACCCACTCTCGGAAGGCTCTAGAGAAGCATCCTTCTTGCCTTCCCAGGTTCTGATGGCAGCTGGCAAATGTTGGCATTCCTTGGCTTATGGCTGCATCATTTCAATCTCTGCCCTTGGTGACACATGAACTTCCTTACGTGTCTGTGTTCTCTAAATCTCTCTCTACTTACAAGCATGCCAGTCACTGGACCTATGGCTCACCCTCATCTCGTGTGACCTCATCTTGATTCACTTGCACAGACCCTACCTTCAAACAAGATCTCATGTACACATACCAGAGGTTAGGACCTCAACATGTCTTTCTGGGGACACAACCCAATGCGCCACAGTCGGCAGCCAAGACGTATAAGGCCCCGTGGGCAGACCCCACAGAAGCCACGGTCTGTCGGTGTTTGGTGACAGTGATGTTGCTGTGCCAGCTTGCCCACGGCCTGGCTGCCAGCCCACCTGCCCATTCTCATCACTCACTTTACCCTCCCGTGTCTTTCCTCCTTCCTGCTTCTTTATTCTCCTGTCAATTCTCTTTGTTTCTTCTACCACTGATGGCCAATCAAGGCCCCCTTGCCTTTCGGGTGAAGACACTCCCTCCATTCACTGGGCACAATACCGAAGTCATCGGATCTTCCTAGTGGTGCTCTCAGCAGCTGCCAGTTGCTCAGAGCACCTTCTGAACTGCAAAAGATATTTTCTTCTAAGTGTTTAAAGGCCAGGGCTCCTCAGGGAAATCTGATGCTTCCAGAAAAGCAGAAATTAGATAGCAAAGCTCGGCTGCATTAATAGCTCGGGGAGAGTGCTGTCGGGATTGTTTTGTTTTCAGAGGTCATCATTTGGGTTTTTAATGTATTTATGAACAATATCCTTTGGGGAGCCCTGAGGGTAAAGGATAGTAAGAATTTAGAGGCATCGTGTGGACAGCAGGGAGTGGAGTTGCCAACTGAGGAAAAAGAAAAATGCTGAGCCAGAAAACTTTTAGATAGGCAATGCAGTAGAAGTTTATGAGTAGAGGCGTAGGACGTGGGATCACTCCCACCCTCGATCACGGCAGAAGAGCCTGAAAACTCTGTCTTGGGCTAGCTCTGATATTGCTGGAAAGACGCTCGAGTAGAAATACGAAATGACCACTGACCCCAGAGGCAAAGATCAGCACCGGAGCTGTGTCCCATTGGCGGAGCCCAAAGCTTTAGTTGGATGTGTGAAAGCTGCTGAGTGTATGGAGCAGAGTCTCTAAATATGTATAACTCGTGCAGCGAAGAGTTGCAGAAGGGTCGGTCCCTGACCCCCAAGCCTGTGTAGAAGCAGGTAGCTGGAGGGGCAAGATGTGGGCAGATATTCCTACAGCTTCTCGGCCGGTTGGTGTTTCTTGGAGGTCCTGTGAGAAATGGTTCACCAGGTCCTGATTCTGCCCCCTTTAAATATTGGCAGGTCAATTCTCAACAGGAATCGTGGTGCTGTTATCCATCTTGTTTAAGACTGCCCCTGCCCTCCGTGGCCCCTGGACCACTCCCACTTTACCGGCCCTCAGCAAGCACATGCTCGTTACTATTTTGGGTGTGATTTTACTTGAGGGGACCATTTGGTGTTGCCGGCATACGCCCTGTGTAAAACGGAGATAGCAATAGCATTAGGTTGTGTGGTTGTTGTGGGTTAGCACTTGTAAAGCCCTAGAACAGTGCCCGACCCATAATAAGAGCTCAGCAATGTCCCTTCCACTCACCAAGCCCCTCTGGCTTTGCTTGCTTGGAGCCCTGGTACTCTGCTGCCTAAAGGAATTCATGTTTTGTTTCCCACCAAGTCGCAAAATGAGCATAATAAAAAAGATGTTGTCAGGGTTCATGTTTTTGCCCCTCATTTATTTTTCTTAACCTTTTGGAGCTTAGTCATTGTTTCTCTGTTAGGGAAACTACTGAGAGGGGAGAAGACGAATAGGGAAAGAGACGTGATAATGCATATTTTAACAATTCGCATTTTCATAGAATTATGTGTAGAATTGTATCTGTACAATAGACTTACAATAGGATTATACATAGAATTGTATAAGTACAGTTTTGCTGTCTTTAATATTATTTCAATTCAGCTAATCTTTATTCTCAATTCAATTAAATATGTCAATGTTTCATGGTCTTCCATAGTTGTATCATGACCTCAGACTCTCCATCAATCTACTCACTAATTGAATTAGTTATTTTCTGGCCATTGGTCAATTACTTCTTCCTGGTGGATTACAATCTGGAAGGACCATGTTATGGACTTAATGTTTGTGTCTCCCTAAAACTCATGTTGAAGCCCTAATCCTTAATAGGATGGTATTTGCAGGTGGGCCTTAGGAGGTGATTAGGGTTCGATGACGTCATGAAGGTGGGGGCCTCACGAAGGGGTTAGTGCCCTTATCAGAAAAGATACGACAGAGCTCTCTCTCTTCCTGCCATATGAGGACACAGCAAGAAAGTGGCCATCTGCAAGCCCGTTAGAGGCCCTACACCAGAACACAGCCATTCTGGCATCCTGATCGCAGACTTCCAGGCTCCAGAGCCATGAGGAAATACATTTCTGTTGTTTAAGATGCCAGTCTGTGGTATTCTATTATGGTGGCCCAAGCTAGCTAAGAGTATAATACAGTGTTCTGTTCCCCTCTCTATAAAAGGGCAGATAGGATCCAACCCAAGCTATTGGGACACGTTGTCCCTGGAAGTAAGTCTTGAAGAGAGGGAAAAAAAGTGAAAATGGAGTTCATCCAGTTGTGATGTAGGCCCTCTGACCAGACCCTTCCCATCGTAGGACATCACTACTATTCCTGTATTCGTGTTTCTTGGAGCTTCCCATCCTACTGCCTTTTTTCTGAGCCCAAGTCTGTAACCTCCCCCACTGATATTGGGGGTCTTGATATTCTTCCAATAAACTGTCCCCTACCTTTGTTTACAGTAGACAGAGTTACGGTCTGTTGTTTATGACCTCAGAATCTTGATGAATACATCTGCCTGCTGTGTCACTTAATGGGTAAGGCCTACAGACTTTATCAGTTCTCCATGTATAATATATCATAGTTATATTTTTAGGCTTCTCATTGGTTAATAGGCTTCTGAGATGAAGTTGATACTTTAATGACTTTTGACATATTTGAGTCATTGGTTATATTTTGATGGAGTAGCCCAAAGGTATTACTAGCTACAATTTTATTCATAAAGGAATATTTGAATAAATTATCAAAGTCATCCTTCCCTGTGTTGAATTGCTCATTATATTTGGGGGAGAGGGGCCTAAGGGGTGGAAGGATGGAGAAGGATGGAGAATAGAACAGTATTAATAGGCATTGGATGCTTTTAGCTTTGCTATAGATCATAAAACTAACAATTATTTGCCCAGGAAACTACAAGTTACTTATGGTCAGGGAATTCTGAAAGATCTATGGTATTGACTTTCACTGAGACTATAATTGGAAAAAAATGAGGTGATTTAAGAAGAGAATTGACTTACATGAATGTTTATAACAGCCTTTCATTTCTATGGAGAAGGGCTATTAATGTATTACTTCTATTTTATTTTTCCCAAGTCTAGCGAACATTACACTTCCACATGATACAAAAAAAAAAAAAAAAAAAGAAAAAAAAAAGATGATGGCAAATTGGATTTCACACCAGAGTGGTTGATGTTTCAGTCCCAAAGATTGGCTGCAGCGAGAACTGTAGAGGTGTTTGGAGCAAAGTAACTGCTTATTCAATTAATTAGCTCAACAAATAATTGTTGTGTTCACTCCGTCCCTGGTGCTGGGCTTTTTGCTAGGCATGTAGTGCACAACATGGCCCTTTGCCATCAGAGGATATAGTCTAAAAGAAGACATAAATGTATACAAATGAGAGCAATAAATCACAGACACTGAGACAGTTATCCACCAGAGCAGTGAAATCCCACAGAAAGGACACTGAGTTCTTCAAGTGGAAAGAAGATGGGGAAGTAGGAAGTGTTCAGGAAAGGTTTTAGAGCAAATCTCTCTCTCTCTCTCTCTCTCTCTCAGTGTGTGTGTGTGTGTGTGTGTGTGTGTGTGTGTGTGTAATAATTTTGGGCAGAAACTACAGTGTAAGGAAAGGATATGAGATGAGAAAAAGGCAAGGTGGATTGATAAGCCCAAGAAGCTCAGTGAGACTCAAATGTTGGGTGTGGGGAGACGTGCAAAGAGAATCAAGTCTAGGCAAGCAGGTTGGGCGAGTCTTTGGCAGACCGGTAGGCCATAGCAAGGCCTTTGGAATTGATATGCCAAGTACACAGGAGCCATCTAAGTATTTAAGTGGTGGATTGAAATGATAAGATTTTTGTCTTAGGAGAGTCACTTTGGTGGGTGCAAAGATCCCTGATGAGAAAAGGAGAAACCAGAATCCCTAAGACCCACTAGGAGGAGGCTCTAGTGGCAGCTGGTGAAAATGGTGTTACCCTGAGGAAAGGCAAAGTCAGTGAGGACAAGAGAGGGGAGGGACGGAGGGGCCTTGATGAGAAACACTGACCTGATTCAATCCCTGATTTGAATTGAGGTTTGGAAATGGTTGTGCAGGGAAGGGAAGAGGCAAGACTGACCACCATCATTGGGTCTTGGGTAGACAGTGATCCATTCATTAAGGTAGAGGAGAAAAAACAAGACTGTGGATGGGAAACGGAATAACAAGTCCATGTTACATACATGTACTGAATTTGAGATGCTTGAGGCACATTCACATAAATGATCAAAAGTAGCTGCACAGTGAATTCAGAAGCCCAGCAGAGGGTCTGGCCCAAGTATGTACTTCTGGGGTTGCTAGCATAGAGGTAGAGTTAAAAATAGACAGTGATTGCGATTGTCTGGGGAGAGATGTAGAATGAAGAGATACTTCTATCCATGGGAGGGCAAGAGGACAGTAGCTCGGTAAGGAGATGGCAAGAACACCTGAGGGGGACACCTAGGGAATGTGTGTCCTGAGACAAAAGGAATAGGGGCTTCCGGAAGGAAGAAGCAGTCAGTGGCACCACATGCCACAGAGAGGGTCAAGTGGATTTCCACTGCTGTTGTGTCTTGTTTTGGAATAAAGATACGTAAATTATTGTGAGTTGTTTAGACTGAGGATGCGAATCTTTAAGTGGGTGGTTGTGAAGAGGAATAAAACCCTGGGTCCCATCTCTGAGTGCCCAAATGTGCCCTTTCTTGGGTGGTGCATCCTACCCCCTCTCAACTACCTGTTCTGCTGCCTGGACGTGATTGAGCACATGACAGAGATGCGCTCTTTCCTGCTGTGGCACAAGATTTCTCAACCCCAGGAGCACGGACATTTTAGACCAGATACCTCTTTGTTGTGGAGGGATGTCCTGTAGCAGGTGTAGCAGCAACCTAACCTTTCACAGATGCCAGTTTCCATCACCTTTCCCTGCAAGTTGTGAGAGCCAACAGTTTCTCCAGGAAATACCAAATGTCCCCTAGCGGGGAAAATTGCCCAGTGAGAGCCTTAACCACTCTAGATCCATAGCAAGGAGATCAAACTGTGCCTTTTGAATTGTTTGTCAGGATAGGAGCCCAGAACATAGAAATAGATTTTAGATGAAAAGTGACCCAGCCATAAAGTTGTCTCAGAGAAGATGTGTGTGGGGTAGGAAGCCAAATAACCAAGCAATAGAGACCTTAACGGGTTGAGTAAAACAGTTACATTCTTTTTTTCCGAAGCAATGAACAAATTATCTCCAGAAGGGAAACACAGACTGTAAAAGTCAATAATAAAAAAGATTGCCCATAGTCACATGTAACACATGCCCTTGTGTACCAAGCATGGGCAAGCCAGAGCTCACAGCGGTAACCATTCATTTTGGGCCTGTGGTGAGCAGGATCCATCCATCGCTGTGATAATAGTCGCCATAGATCCTCTGGAGTTGAACCAGCTCAGAGTCACATAATTTGTTGCCCACCTCACCTATGCTTATCTTGAAGCAAAAAGTTCAGGTGCTCTAAGTTCTTACGGCAGAAGCAATATTTTTTTTTCTGTCCATTTGGTTTGGTTTTCTGCCTTCCAGAATTGGGGTGGGGGACGGGGGAGATTCGTGGTGATTAGATTTGTTTCTCCCTGTTTACGCTAATAAAATGAGGGCATGGCTCAACACCTCCATGAGGATTTTCCTCTCTGACTGAGTGTGCAGCTGTGGATCACACTCAGGTTTCACAAGTGGTCATAATTCACTGGTGCATTCGGTCAGCAGGTAGTTATCGTGGATCTGCCGTGTTGTGAGGCCCTGTGCTACTCGCTGGAGAAACTGGACGTCGCTATAGATGCAACGGTCACCTCCATTTTGTTCAACTTGGGGAGAGAGACAAGAAACAAGTCAAATATCAATGAAAAAGGTAAAATAAATACGACTGTGATCATTAGCACGTGGGAAATAAATAGGGCAATGTGATCATAATTGGGATGGATGAGAACAAAGGTCTGATTTAAATAAGATGGCCAGGGAAGGGGGAGCTGAGGAAACGGCATTTTGGTCTACTGCCTAAGGATGGGATCCAGCCAAACATTTAAAGAACAGGGGAAAGGGAAAGAATCTTCCAAGAGCAGGAAGGACAACAGTCTATTGAGCAAGGCACTGGGACCGCTGGAAGAGAAGCCTAGGGAGGGGAGGCCTTTTTGTATTTGAAGTTGAGTCTCAGCAATAAAAGGAAGCAGGTAAAGGGTTAAGCTTGAGATGGGAGAAGATCATGTATCTACCATTTTGCCTACTTTGCAGGGAAGAGTAATGGTGGAAGCAGAAAACACGGTGAGTTGACCATTGGGCCAGCCCAATGATAGAGGACGGTGGGATGGCTGAAGGTGGCGGGGTAGAGAGAGAAATGTGAACCAATTAGAGATATGCATTGGGTACATAACAGATGGGATGTAAGCAGAACAATGGCTCCTGAAGACATTTGTGTCTAATCTCCAGAACCTGTGACTATGTCACCCTGCATGGCCAAGGAGACTATATGGATGTGTCTAAGAGTGCAGACCTTGAGATGGGGATACGACCCTGGATTACCAAGTAGGTTTAATCTAATGGACTCTCAACATGCAGAGTATCTTTCCTAGCTAAATCAGAGAAACAAAATAGAAGAAGAAGAGATTTGGAGCATGAGAGCAACTCAACCCACCATCGCTGGCTTTGAAGATGGGCGAAGGGGGCTGTGAGAAGGTGGTGGGAGGAAGGAAGGAAGGAAGGAGTGTGGGTGGCCTCTAGAAACAGGGACAGGCTCTCAGCTGGCAGCCATCCAGGATAAGCATTCTCTGTCCCACAGCTGCAAGGAAGACAATTCTGCCAATATCTTGAATGAGCAAGGAGATGACTCTCCCAAGGAGGATCCAAAAAGGAGTACGGTCCTCCTAACACCTTCATTTTGGCCCAGGGAGACTCACGGAAGATTTCTGGCCTCCACAACTGTAAGATGATGAATTTGTGCTCTTTGAGTCACAACTCGGTGCTACTTTGTTACAGCAGGAAGCTAATACATGGGGCTTGGTGGCTGATTGGATAGAGAGGTCAGGAGAGCAGGGTGGATTCCAATGTTTCTAATTTGGTCAGCCAGTGGGCAATGATATATTCAGGACATCATGGATAAGTAGACTCTGGACGGTAGAAACCAGACTTATGGTTCGGTCATATTCAGTTTGAAATGCCTGTTAGATATTTAAGTGGTGGTCCCAAACAGGAAACTATTAGCGCAAATCTAGGACTCACGGGAGGGGTCTGAGCTAAGGATGAACTTTTGGATTAGAGAGAACACAGATTGTGCGGGACTAGCCGAACAGACTTAGGAAAGGAATGTAGATGGAGAAGCGAGCCTAAAGTCCAATTCGAAGACAATGCACCACTCAGAGGTTGCATAGAGAAGGAGAAGGAAGCCACAAAGCTGACAAAGGAGCCCCTGAGTCCTCGGGAGAAAGCCAGGGGAACACAGCATCAGAAATTCAAGAGAGGGGCACGTGTTGGAAAGGAGAAGGTGGCCAACTACCCCAAATGCAGCTGAGAGGCCGCACTACACTGGACAGTGGGAGGCAGGTCACAGGCCTTGGCAAGACCACACGAGTCGAGGGGAAAATGGAGGACGGGACCAGGCTAGGGGGCCAGTGAGGTGACTAAGTCCAGACAGCATGTTGTCCATAGAGCTTGCTTCACAAGAAAGAGGAGCAAAGAAAGGAGAAGCCTGAGCCGGGTGGGCGAGGGCTCAGGAGGTGCCTTTTAGCGACGGATCAGTTTTTATACTGGTAAGAATGATCTGGTAGGGAGGGAGAGAGCTTGAGAATCAGCGAGGAGTGGATGGTTTGGGAAGGGAATAGCAGATGGCCCCAGCACACAGCCAGAGGAGTTTCCTGGCTTCGCTGGAAGTAAGGACGATGGACCACGGTGGGTCTGTAGGCTTGTCGGCGGGAGGGTGAGGGACAGCCAACGTTCCTGGCAGCCCACGTCAGCTTGGGAGTCATAAGCGAAACACTTAGAAGCTGGCAGAGAGATGATGCTGTGTCACTTTGATCCCAATGGCCCTTTTATGATTGCACGGAATATGTTTATGACATCTGTAAGGAGAGAGTCTAGAATGCTGAGCAAAATGACACCACTGGGAGAGGATGTGGACCTTTCTACCGACAGCGGTGACGGCCACACTCACCTCCCCTTGCCTTGGGCTTCTTCTAGTCTTTTTACGGTGGGGCATCTGAGAGGCTGACCAGCGAGGCTATATCAAGGGACCAGGCTGTCTGAGCTGTCATCCCAGGAGCGGTAGTGGGAACTGAGTCAAACCACTTGTCTTCCCGGAAGAACTTGAAACTAGGGATAGTCATTCCTGAGCTGATGTGTCAACCTTAAAGGCGGTGGCTCAGATACACACGTCTTTTGTCCCTCCTTGGACAGGCTTACTGGACTATCTGGGATGATTAGTACCATGCGTGGTCTTAGGGGTTCTAATGGGGGGGGGGGGAGAAAATATTAAGAGTTTTTATGATAGTAGCTTTTATCTTACTCCTTTAAAATGTTTACTTATCACAGTGTATACACAATATTAATACGATATACACATGTGAATTATGGCCAAATAAAACTCCATGTAACAGCGACTGTGCTCAAAACCTTCATCCCAAGAAGGAAGGTGGTCCAGGTAGTTCGCGGACCCCTACCATAAATAGCTAAGCCAAGGGGCTAAGATATTCTCACTTTTCTTCAAGAGGGTGGGGCCGCCCCTTGTTCCCAAGGCGGGATGTGATTGGCTGTCTGAAGTTTTGCAGCCGGGCAGTAAGTGAAACCCTCTTCTCCCAGGGGAGCAAAAGCTGGGCCTGGGGCCCCTTTATAAGGAGGGTGGTTTGGCTAGGAGATCGTATCTGCGAGAGCAGAGTGGGGAGGAGACCCCACACTTGGATTACTCGGGGCCCTCCTGGCTTCACCAGAGGTCAAGACAGCGCCTAACACTGAGCCTTGACTTTGGGGTTTAGGCCACAGTGAGAAAGTGAGGCCTGACTGTCAGCTCACAGCCCTGCCTCCCTCGGTGTACAGGGCCCCCCGCCACCCAGCCACAGAACCTTAGGCGTCTTCGGACCCCTGCCGGGGAGCCCTATGGAGAAGACGCCTCCCCAACCAGGGACTCCGTCAAGCTCCTGCTCAGGCTTCCGTCTGCGTAGACTCCATTCTGCCCAATGCACTAAGTCTCAGTTTTGCTGCTCTTCAGCCCTGCCGACAACTGTGCGCCCCCAGCCCCCGCATCCCTGATGTACCTTACCACCCTATTTCTCATTCCCAACGGCTCCCGGCTCCCCCCAGCCTGTGTCCCAGACGCACAGGGGCACGCGCTGTCCTGCCCTCCCATCCGATCTCCATTCTCAGCATTGACCTGGCTGCCTTCCCTGCAGCCCACCGCCCCGCTGAGGAGGCTCCCCTCTCCTGCTCACCCCAGCCCCCCTCTCTACCTTCCTTCTCAGCCTGGCTTCCAACTCTTTTCTGCGGAGACCCCTGCTGGTGCCTTTACCTGGTAGCTTCTCATCACCAGACCACCGGGAGCGCCTTCCCTAAATTTTCACCTGTTTCTTTCTCTCTTTCTCTTTTCTTTTTTTTTTTTTTTGAGATGTAATTAACATACAACATTATGTTAGTTTTAGATGTACAGCAAAATGATTTGATATCTGTATATATTGCAAAGCGATCATAACAATAAGTCCATTCTGATCATAACAATAAGTCCATTAAGGCAAGCTGCCAGGCCACAAACACCGGGTGGGATGTGTGTGACTTTCCATGGGCTTTCCTGGCTGTCCAAGAACAAAGGAAAGGGGAAAAACAAATGGTTAACTGATAGAGATCACAGTCCTGCAGGACCGGGAGTCTCCATCACCCTCCACAGCGATGTGGGAAACAAAGGCAGAAGGAAATAGCTGATCGAACGCAATTTCCTTCTAACCTACAGGCCATTGACAAACACTTGAGGCCCCAGAGTAAAACTTCTCCCCTGGAACTCCCTACTGTCTTACTGCTAATGCTTTGCTAGAGGGCAAACCACCTTAGCTTGACAATAGCTAGGCCTCCACTGTCCTGGGAGTCTCCTTTAGCATATGAAAACCTCACTGGAAACTTCCCTGGGATTTCACCTCCCCCAGCCCCATATTATAAAACCAGTCTCTCCTCCTTGGTCCCGGGGCAGCTCTTCCTGCCCAAGAGGTGAGTTTCAATAAAATCACCTTTTTGCACCAAACACGTCTTCAAGAATTCTTTCTTGGTGGTTGGCTCCAAACCCCACAAACCCCACTATCACCCCAACAACCTCGTTACAAGTCAACACCTGTCACCATACATGGTTACAGATTTTTTCTTTTTCTTTTTCTTTGTATTCAGAAGTTATGGCTCATTCGAAGTGGGAAGGTGACTATTTAACAACACTATACACACGCGCGTACACACACACACACACTCACACACACACTCACACTGGGCGTGGTGGCTGCGGGTACACAACAGTGGATTTTCATCTTTGTTCTCCTTCCTGGTGGTTCCCTTCCAACAGTCTCACCTGATGGGTTTGGATCAGAGAGGATCTCCCTCCACAGAGAGTGGGGGACACCCTGAGGGGCTGACTCCTGGGGGGAAGGAGGAAAGGGGTGGGGGGACCCAGCCAGAGAGGGAGAAGGGACACCCCGTTCCCCCCTAGAAAGCGGTGCGATGGGGGATGGACTTGGAGAAAGAGGGCCCTGCTCTTCCAGGCTTAAGTCCCAATAAGGACTGAGTGATGGAGAGAGAGAGCTGGAAGGACTTTTGGATGGCCCTCCAGGGTGTCCCTGCTCAGCATCTGGAAGGCTGATGGCTGAACGGGGAGCCGCTTCTGGTGCCCTGATTCATATAGGCAGTGAGAGCAGGAGGCTGGGGACCAGCAGAGGTTGGGGACCAGAGAGCGAGGCTGCAAAGAGAAGTGGTACAGCACGAATGACAAGGACCCCTGGCCTGGTCTCAGCGGACTTTCTGTGCTCCACCTGAGGCACAGGGTCAGAGCAGCCTCCCCTAAAAGCAGGTGACAACCTGGAAAATGGAGTCCTTATCTAAAGGGGTGGGAGCCGCCTCACTGATTTAAAACAGAAAACATGGATGCTTGCTTGACATGTTGAAAGCTTGTCTCCCTGTGACTCTCCCCAGCTCATAAGGATGACTGAAACCATTACAGAAAAGGAAGAATGTTTGCATTTCTGTACAGCATTCGAGCTAAAATGATGACCCTGCGATCTCAATACAAGTATTAGTTAGTGTATACAATGCTGTGTATATGTACCTGCGAGGCGGGTATATACACACTGACCGATGTAGGCGGCAGCTGCCCAGTGGCCGGGGAGCCGGGCTGCGTGGCTGTTTGCCAGTTTCCAGGGTTCTGCACTCTCTGTGCTCAGCAAGGCCACTTGTGAAACGAGCTTATCAAGATGGCACCCGTCTGAACCCAAGGGCTTGCACCCAAAGATTTCTTAACGATAATAGCTAACAGCCATGCGTGTTTGCTCCGCATCAAGCACCGTGCTGCATTAACCCTCAGATCCGTCCTTTGACAGCCTTCTTTTTCTAAACTAATTTAAAAGCTAAGAGAACGGTTCAGCATCTGACTTGTGGGCTGTGGATTTCGGCTCAGGTCATGATCTCATGGTTCGTGAGATCGGGTCCCACGGCCACGCTGTGTGGGGCCAGCTTGGGATTCTCTCTCTCACTCTCTGCCCCTCCCCTGCTCATACTCTCTCTCTCTCTCTCTTAAAAATAATAAATAAGTAAATAAACAACTAATAGATAGATAGATAGATAGATAGATAACATGGAAAAAAAAAAGCTAAGGGAACAGAGGTCCAGGCACTTATGAGTTGCTTGCACCTGTTAAGTGTTGGCCTCAGGATTCGATTTCATCTAGACTGTCTCCTGAGCCTGCACTCAGAAGCCTCATGCATTCCAGGTGGCTCGAAGCTGCACACGTAGTCATTCTGGATTTACAAAGCCCTGCAAGTTGGGGCATCCACACTGACATTGATTATTTCAGGAATTGCTTATGTCTGGGAAGAATTATTCTGCCCACCTGTTCCTAGAATAAAGTGTAGGAACTTATCTTTTGAGCTTCTGCCCCCTCAGAAGGTATACTTTACAGAATCGGGGATTACATCTGTTTTTTTTGTTGTTGTTGTTTGGTTTTTGCCATGTCCCAAGCATCCAGCAATTGCTCCGTCATTCTTTGTTGAATAAATACACAGCCATGAGTTTACTGCTTGCTATGTGCTATTTGCTCTGCTGGTATTTGACACAATTACCACCTTTAATATCATGTCACCCCTACACTACTGTTAGCCCCACCTGACAGGTGAAGACAATCATTTACCCATGATCGTTCAAATGCCCGCACGTCCAGCCCCAAACCTTTAAATCAATCAAGCATTTTGGTTCACCATCCACGAGCATACTATACACAGCACTAAATTCATCCCTAGGGGTGCAATAGTTGATCTAACTGGGGAAGTCAAGATAAGTTTACAAAGAGCGAGATGGTGTATAATATAATAAATAATATAATAAATGATGGCTGAAATATGTCACGAGGCAGCACGGGAGAACCAATGGACAAAAATATAAGGGTGGTAAATTCGGTAAGTCCAGAAATTTATGGATTGGAGGGGCCTGAGGAAGCTTCACAGAGAGTTTGAGACTCCTAGTTCCGAGACAATGAGATGTACCAAGCTGGGGTAGGATCAGGGGTGCCTCCCATGATGCGGGGGAGATGGCAGAGGCCAAGGAAAAAGGCAGAAGTGAGGATGCAGAGGCAAGGAAAATTCAAGATGCCTTGAAGGAGTGGTGACCAGGTTCAAGAGAAGGTCCAATCTGGACTCAAAAATGTTCCCACAAATAACATTCACATGAGGGGTAGAAGTCTGAGAGATGGAGAGATGATTACTGTAATAAGATTTAACATTTTAAAAGAGTACCACCAGTTGACCACATATAATCACGGATCTATCTATTATCTATCATCTATCTATCTATCTATCATCTATCTATCTATTATCTATCTATCTATCTATCTATTGTCTATCTATCTATTGTCTATCTATTATCTAGTATCTATCTATCTATCTATCTATCTATCTATCTATCTATTTATTGTCTATCTATCTATTATCTAGTATCTATCTATCTATCTATCTATCTATCTATCTATCTATTGTCTATTTATCTATTATCTAGTATCTATCTATCTATCTATCTATTATCTATCTATCTATTGTCTATCTATTATCTATCTATCTATCTACCTATCTATCTACCTATCTATCTATCTATCTATTATCTATCTATTGTCTATCTATTATCTATCTATCTATCTATTATCTATCTATCTATCTATCTATCTATCTATCTATCTATTGTCTATCTATTATCTAGTATCTATCTATCTATCTATCTATCTATCTATCTATTATCTATCTATCTATTGTCTATCTATTATCTATCTATCTATCTATCTATCTATCTATCTATTGTCTATCTATTATCTAGTATCTATCTATCTATCTATCTATCTATCTATCTATCTATTATCTATCTATCTATTGTCTATCTATTATCTATCTATCTATCTATCTATCTATCTATCTATCTATCTATTGTCTATTATCTAGTATCTATCTATCTATCTATCTATCTATCTATCTATCATCTATCTATTATCTACCTATTTTATCTATGTATCTATCTACCTACCTACCTACCTACGTATCTAGACTGTTTTACAACTGCATAGAGTTGTGTAACCACCATCAAAATCAAGACCCAGAACCGTTGATTCATTTCCAAACAAGCTCCTTGTGCTACCCCTTCATGTCAGCCCTAATCATAGGATTGTAACTATATGTCCAGTTGTATATTTATGGTGACATCTGAAATTTCCTTGTGCATTTTTCTTTGTTATCCTGCATGGCTTAGTGCTATCCAGACTCTTGTTGGCTCTAAGACAGGGGATGAAAGAGAAAGTGTCTTTGAGTTTCTGACAAGGGAAAGGAAAAGTGAGATGAAAACTCCCAAAACATGCAATTTGTGGCTTGTTCCATACACGTGTTTTAGGAAAAGACGAGAAGGCTGTCTCAGGAGAAAATAGGGGTTCTTCAAACCAGTGTTTCAACCACTTAAAATATCATCATTATTATTATGCTTCAACAACAAAGAAGAGGCTCAGGCCCATTTTACGATAAATAACAATCATCTGACTGCCTTCCTAGAAAAGCCACCACTTCCTTAAATCAAACATTTGTTTTTCAGACTTTATGTTTCGATTTGGGAACTGGTTATAAAAGAGCCTTGGACCAGAAGCCCTAAAGCCTGAGGCTGAGACAGTAACAGGTCCCAGGACATAGCAGAAAACACTTAACTTCTCTGGGTTTTCCTTTCAGTCTCTGCAAACATGGACATTTGATTAGAATGATTTCTTTTTGTTTGTTTGTTTTAAATGTTTATTTTTTTAGAGAGAGAGAGAGAGACAGAGAGAGAGAGAGGCAGAGAGAGGGGAAGCTACAGAATCCGAAGCAAGCTCCAGGCTCTGAGCTGTCAGCACACAGCCTGAAATGGGGCTTGAACTCACAAACTGCAAGATCATGACCTGAGCTGAAGTCAGACGCTTAACTGACTGAGCCACCCCAGGCGTCCCTACAATGATTTCTTAAGTTCCTCTTTTTAAATGGCCACAGATTCTTTTTTTCTCTTTTTTAACTTTATTTATTTTGAGAGAGACAGAGAGCACAAGCCGGGGAGGAGCAGAGAGAGAGGGAGAGAGAGAATCCCAAGCAGACTCCATGCCATCAGTGTGGTGCCTGACATGGGGTTCAATCCTATGACCCTGGAATCATGACTTGAGCTAAAATCAGGAGTTGGACGCTCAACCGACTGAGCCACCCAGGCAGCCCTCTACGTTCTTTTTTGTTGGGAACAAGAACTGCCTGGACAAAGTCCAGGACATGTTTCCCAAATCCATTATCCATCCATCCTCCATCCTGAAACACAGAACCCACAGGATTTGGGTCTTTACTATTTCCAGTATGTTCTATTTTTCAGACCAAATATTCCAACTCTACCATGTTTTCAGACAAGTGCTCTATGTTCCTCTCATGGTTCCTTCTTTTAAAGATGTTAAAAGCACGTTAATTTCCACAACATCTATTCCTTTTAACGCAAATGAACTAATGTGCGTCAGTTCATTGCATGACACATGTTCATCTCGGCTTGGTGAGGATGAAAACAAACTGAGAACAGGAAGCCAAAGAACAGGAAGACACAGTCGGGGGGAAGTAAAACAGGAAGGAAAAGGGGGGTCCGAGCCCCCAGTGTAGAGCCAGAGGAAAAATGGCAAGTCAGAAGCCCTCGGGAGTTCTGTACCAAGACATGTAACATCTCCATTCTTACAGAAAACATTTCCAGGGATTCAGTGTTGACAAATCCTGGGTACGTCTGACTCACTTATTCTTGTAAGAGGACCCTAACTTTAACGGAAAAAAACCAGATGAAAATAAATATATTCCATTGAGGTCTATTGCCTTTTCATCTCGAAAATAGAAATAAGTCAACATCGTGTAGGGACTTCTTTGTTCCTTCTCCTCAGAAATTTCGGGTTGTTAGACAGCCAGGCATTCCGTTCCAAACCTCTTCTTCTCATCCCACTGGATGGAAGCACAGCCTGGTTTCTGTCTTCAGCATAACAATGCCATTTTAAGGACAATGATGTCATCTGAATGTGTTATCATTTTGGCTCTCTTTAACCAAGTAAGCCAGCCAGACGCTGAGAAAGCAACATGTCTGAGCTTCCCACATTTATTCAGAACCCAGTGGCCTTTACCTCTTATCTATCAAGACTATGAAGACAACAGCAGCTGGACACTTAAACCAGAGCCTGCTGTTTGATATTTAAGGTCTTTAGACACCAAAAGATCTGCACCGCGTTTAAATGCAGCCACCCGGAGAACATTTAATTCTGGCAGTTTGAAGACAGTGCTCCTGTGCTCAGGACTGTTTCTTCTGGTTTCAAACGTGATGGTAACCGTGGCTGAGTTTCATGTTTCTCTCCCAACAGCCCCACAGCGGACTGAGCTGCAGTTACTCTCAAAGGGTCCGACCTGCAGCACACATTCCACACCTGAAAGCAGCAGGGAACCAGTGTACTGGGCCACCATGATGGTCAACAAAACAATAGGGATTTCCAAAGATCGGGGAATCCTGGCCGCACACAATAGGGATTTCCAAAGATCGGGGAATCCTGGCCACACACAATAGGGATTTCCAAAGATCGGGGAATCCTGGCCGCCTACAATAGGGATTTCCAAAGATCGGAGAATCCTGGCCACACACAATAGGGATTTCCAAAGATCGGAGAATCCTGGCCACACACAATAGGGATTTCCAAAGATCGGAGAATCCTGGCCGCCTACAATAGGGATTTCCAAAGATCGGAGAATCCTGGCCACATACAATAGGGATTTCCAAAGATCGGAGAATCCTGGCCACACACAATAGGGATTTCCAAAGATCGGAGAATCCTGGTCGCATACAATAGGGATTTCCAAAGATCGGGGAATCCTGGCCGCCTACAATAGGGATTTCCAAAGATTGGAGAATCCTGGCCACATACCGAATATATGAAATGATCAGGCTCGTGCCTCTGCAGAGGTGCGGTGACCACGGTCATGAGAACCCCAAGCATCCAACGCGATGCATTTCTCACTACACCTCACCCCGCGTGCAACCACATCGAATCCATGGGTGTTATGTGATCGCTGTTTTCCGTCTTCCTGGAGTGCTCTTCCCTCCTTTGTCCTTGTAGAAACTGTGTTCATTTGTCACAACCAGCCTCAAGTGCCGGCCCCTCCACCAAGCCTTCTCTTCCCTGACACTTCTGTCTCCTAGGCCAGGAAGGGTGAATTCTTTGCTACCGGAGGCTTATCTTATTACCCTTTACTCATAGCTCAGGGTTTCCGCTTAAAGTGCCAGATGTCTACACCCACGCTCGACTGTCAGCTCCTGGGGGCTGAGTCTTCCACACTCATGGAAACCCCGGACAGCACTCGGTACAACCTTTCACTCTCACTCCGGCGGACATGGATCTGTACTTTTCCCTGCTTTTAGAGCCACTCCAGAGGCACGGGCCTCCCCCTGCACGTTCTTCTGTTCCACACATCAGCCTCTTAGGTGACTGTCAAGAGGAAAGGTAATGCGTCCCACGCAGAAACTGTAGAATGTGTGAAACTTCAGATGGAGCGTGTGTGCATGAGTGCGTGTGTGTGAGAGACAGACAGAGACAGAGACAGAGACAGAAAGAGAGCACACACCTGTGGGTGGCATGGGAGATGTTCGATGTAACTGCTATTTCACATAACCACAAGCTCGACTTAAATATTATGAATAGAAGTTTTCATCTGGAACTTCCTTCCGTGCTTGTCATCTATCAGCACCCACGCCCTCCCCCCGACAGCCCACACTACTGCTGGTAGTGTGTTCAGACCTGGGTCCCTGCCTTGGAATCCGATATCTCGGTAGAAAGGCATCATTTCCTCGGTGAGTGGTGGTGGTGGGTTGATAGCCACTCTCGGGAATTAGACTAGAATTCTAGTCTAGAATTAGACACCTGCACTAGAACACTGCTTTGAGGGCTATGTCCCGTAGAGTACGGAAACTAAGTCTGATTCTTTAAAGCATTGTTTTGCAGAGAATGAAGACTCAGTCCAACCTCTGCCAAGTCTCAGACCTCAAAATGGCAGAGGCTTTTGTGCTTTCTTTTCTTTTTAAAAAATGTTTATTTATTTTGAGAGAGAGAGAGAGAGAGAGCATGTGCGCATCCACGCATGCATGAGTGGGATAGGGGCAGAGAGAGAGGGAGGGAGAGAATCCAAAGCAAGGTCCACACTGTTGGCACAGAGCCTGATGTGGGACTTGATCTCATGAGCCTTGAGTTGATGACCTGAGCTGGAATCAAGAATCGGATGCTCAACTGACCAAGCGCCCCTGACATGCTCTCTTTCATATGGTCACGATGATACCAGGCGGACATGTTCCCGGTTAAAAGACAACATGAAGAGAGATGGACAATGTCATCTGCATGTTTCTAGTCGTCTTTTAACGGCAAGAATCACATACTGAATTCCAATGAATTAAAAATTGCTGTCATGGGCATACTTTGTCTGGAGAGGTCTACAGACCATTTGGGTTTCTCCTAATTATAAAATGTTCTCCTATCACCAGTGGCGTCTCTCAAAGCATCAAACATTAGCCCTCAACTCCAGTTCATTGCGGGGGGGGGGGGGGGGGCGATGTATCACCAATGCCCGTGCTGGTGGTGTGGCAGATTTTAGAGGACACTTCCATGGTTTGTGGTGGGAGAGACCACTCCCTGCATGCTGTAAAGAAAAATGGGCAGAACTCAATATATTAACATACATGCAAATAGATACAATTAAGAGCCCTTCTCTAGCTTCCAGGAGGAAGAAAAAGAGTCAGATATGCTGTCTCGGAGCGAGCTCAAATTAGCAGGAGGTTCCTCATCAAACGTCCAACTTCACTTGATTTGTTATAGACTCTGAGCCGGGTGTCATTGAGGAAATCAAACACTGGGTACCTCTTCTCTATGTTGTAAACTTTACCACCGATAGTTTTCAGTCTTTCTATCTTCTCATTTACGCTCATGTTCTCTTCCCAAGAACCCAAGAACCCAAGCCAGAATAGACTAAGAGATGACAGAGAATATCAGCCAAATAGGTGGCACTGACCAAGTCCATGTCTTGGGCAGAGGCTAAGCTTCCTGAATGTCTTTCTTCTCCCCAAGGTGAGCCTGCTCATGAACTTGAAGAACCAATTCTAGAAAATCTGGATGGAACATGTTGCACTACTCCACGTGTGGTTTGCTAGTTGGTTCCTTGGGTCGACCAGAAGGACTCAGCAGATCAATTAGTAATATGGCTGGTTCCTGCCTGTTACCTGCCAGTCAACACGTGTGTCTTATCAGTAACGTCCCTCACTCCTACCCCCAAACACGTAAGTCCTATCCCCATCCACCTTGGCAGTTTCTAAGACTTTGGGAAAATCCACAGGAGTTTTTCATGACACAATGCCTTGGGACTATCGGAGGAGGTAGAACAGTGGTTCTGGGCTCGGGGAATAGTTCCACGCTCCCTCCTTCATGTCCGCCCCACTGACACCCACACCCGTGCCGAGCCAAGCAGCCCTTGCCTGTCTCACCCTGCTTGGGGGAGGAGACTGTGTTTGCCAGGGCCAAAGTCAAAAGCAGGCAACAATCAGCAATCCTGAAATCAAATGGGTTTTGTGTTGGTCCCTCTGAAATTAGATTTTTGAACTCCTTCACTCACTCCTCCTCATTTTAATAGAATGACTCCTGAACAATTGGTCTGGATTCATGAGCCTTAATAGCATCTATTGGATCAATGGTGAGCCACTGTTCAAAATATAAGGACTATAAATAGAAACCAGGGAACTGACGGCATGTTTAGTGTGTTTGTTTATGCAGTGATGAACACGAGCTATGTGGGCACTGAGTGAATAACGGAATCTCAAAAAGGGACAAATACATCTGCCCAAAGCATTAATGTGTATTTGCAGGCTAGCAGGAGAAAATCAGTGTGCCTTCTGAGCAGAGAAGGCACCTCACCAGGAGATCAGTAGCTTGAAGAATTAAGACATTTATAGTGAAAATTAACCCATACGCTTTTTAAAATACTTTTAACTTCGAGATACTTTTAGACATGCAGAAGAATGGCAAAAATAGTACAGAGTTCTTGGGACCCTTCATTCGGTGCCTGCTAATGCCAACATCTAACAAAACCACAGTACAATGCTCACAACTAAGAAATTAACATTCGCGCAAGGCTGCCAGCTAAACAGAAGACTTATTCAGGTTTCACCGATGTTCCCACTGATGTCCTTTTTTTCTATTGGAGATCTAATCCGGGATGTCACCTTGCATTCATTTGTCATGTCTGCTCGGTCTCTTCCAATCAGTACCGATTCCCCTGTCTTTCCTTGTCTTTCACAACCCTACCACTTTGGAAAGTAGTGGTCGGTTATTTTGTGAAACGTCCCTTGGATTCGGTTTGTACGATGTTTTCTCATGATCAGATGGAGCTTGTGCATTTTGGGGATGAATGTCACAGAGGTGATGGGCCCTTCTTAGTGCATCATAACAGGAGGTACGTACCTGATGTCTACCTGTCTTACTGCTGGTGACTTAACCTTGACCACTATGTTAGGGTGGTGTCCACCAGGATTCCCCCCTGTAAACTTACTAGTTCCCCTTCGTAATTCATCAATATTTGGTTCATCCTCTGAGGCTATGAGAATAATCCGTTTCTTTTTAAAATTTTGCTAATTCTACCAGCTATTGGTGGATCTTTATTGTGGGGTTCCAGTCGCGATTCTCTATTTTCCTTGTCCTTTCTACTTTTTCCCGTTGAAATTTCTCCAGGAAGAAGAGTTATCCCTTCTCTCTCATTTATTCATCCATTCAGCTATTTATTTGCAAAAGTATGAACTCAGAGTTATTTCTTTTACTCTTTGTGTTAGAATCCAGTACTATATTTATTTTGTTGCTAAATTGTTTCAGCTTTGGCTACTGGGAACTCTTTCAGTGTGGCCCATGTATTGTTGCACGCTTCCGTCAGCCCGTGTATTGTTACACGCTTCCGTCCTCTTCGTTTGAGCACAGCCCCATTTTCTGGCATTACAAAGCCTCCACAGTCATCTTGCATACTCTTTGCTGCAGGCGTGCAATCAACCACTTCTCCACGAGCCCGGATTTCTTGTATTGCAGAATAGAATTTAGGAACCAAGATCTGGGCACTGGGTGTGCTCACTGCTACTGGAGTGTCATGACTTCACCCTGTACAGACGCACGTATCTGTATTTATTTCTGCGTGTACCTACACATACGTCTATTTTATAAAAGATGAGTCCATATTGATCCTTCTGAGTCCAGTCTAGCACCGCATGGTGTAGTCTCTCCACCCTCTTCTTTATTGTAGCTTCTTTCTCCCCCCGAGAAACGTGGCTCTCATGATACGCAGTACCTTTCTTGCTTGTTCAGTTCTAGCGCACACATAAGGGAGTTTAAAATTGCTAACCTGTACCCCAGAGGAACACACATTTGCCAAATAAGGTACAGTGCCCCGTACAGTCCTTTCTGCCTTTGGCCTTTCAGTATCCAGTCAAAACAGAATTCCCATAGATACAGAGGTCAGCTCGTCCCCCGTCTGACCAGTGAGCTTACGTGATTCACGTATGACAGTCATTCCTCACAGTCTGCCTTCTCTCTTGAGTGCCCCATCTACCTAACATAGATGTTACACAGATGTAACATAGATGTTTTAAAAGTGAGTTAAGCTGTTTTCAAAATGTAAGGCACACATCGCAGATTCGCTGTTGGTGACGTACATTTTTATGGATTTGCGGCAAATGAATAGTCGTATGTCGACTGCCACAGTTCCTTAGAGAATAACTTCGTTTCCTCCAAATCCTCTCATGACTTCTGTTCACAGTGAACCCTTCCCACCATCACCTAGCTCCCGGCAACCACTGACTTGCTTTCCATCTTTGCAGCTTGGTCTTTTCCAGAATTTCATATTCATAGAATCGTATAATACGTAGCTGAGGGGGCTGGACTTCTTTCTCACAGGAAACGCATTTAACCATCCACATTGCTGTGTCAATCAATAGTTTGTTTCTACCTATTCCTCTGTGATATTTCATTGTATGAGAGTTACAATAGTTTATCCATTTTTGTGGGAAGGTCACATGGTTCATTTCTAGCTTTTGGAAACGGTGAATAAAGCTTTTATAAAAATTCACCAAAGGTCTTTCTGTGAACGTTAAATTATCCCTTTCTTGGGTAAATAACTAGTTGTGGAATTGCTGAGTCATAGAGTAGGTGTATATTTAACACTAAGAAATGGTAAGAAGCAGTTTACCATTTTTCTTTCTCATCAGCAGACTAGCAACATATGAGAGTTCCAGTTGCTCTGCATTGTTGCTGGCATATGGTCTTGTCAAGTTTTTTGGTTTGAGCCATTCGAACAGGTGGGTAGTGATATTATATTGTGGGATTATTTACATTCCCCTAGTGACCAATAATATTAATCATTCTTCATACGCTTAGATGCCATTGTTGGCAACATGCCTGGTTAGATCATTTGCCCATTAAAATAATTAAGTTGGCTTATTTTCTTATTTTTGAGTTTTGAGAGTTCTTTAGGTATTCTGGATACAAGTCCTTTGTCAGAAATGGGATTTGCAAATATTTTTTCCCAGTTTGTGGCTTGTCTTTTTAATCTCTTAAGTGTGTCATTTTCAGAGCAAAACTTTTTAATTTTGATGAAGTCTGATTTATCATTTTTTCTTTTATGGATTGTGGTTTATTATTATAATTAAAAACTGCCTGACCAAAGGTCATGAAAATTTGCCCCTATGTTTTCTTGTAGAAATTTTATAGTTTTATAATTTAAATAAGTCTGTTGTCCACTTTGAGTTATAATTTATTTTCTATAAAGTATGAGATAAAGCTTCTGTTTTGCGTACGGTGTCCCAGACAAGTTATAGACTTGTTGAGAAACAGTTCTTTCTACACTGAATGTTTTTGCAACTTTATTCAAAATCAATCGAACAAATCAACTGATTTGTTCAACAAACAAATCCTTTTTTTTTGAGTCTATTTCTACACTCCCAATTCTATATTCTATATATATTCTATACATGTCTGGCCTTTTGTTAGTATTACACTGTCTTAGTTATTGTAGATTTATAGTAAATCTTGAAATAAGGTCATGTGAGTCCTCCAACTTTGTGCTCCCTTCCCCAAATTGTTTTGACTATTCTAGCTCCTTTTCTTTTCCGTATATATTTTATAATTAAATTTCCAGTGGCTACAAATAAAGGCTTCTTGGATTTCGATTGGGGATGTATTGAATTTATAGATCAAATTAAGGAGAATTGATATCTTAAGAATATTGTCTTCTAATTCTTAGACACACTATCACTGTCCATTTATTTAGATTGTTTTTTATTTTCTTTCATCAGATTGCTGTAGTTTTTAGTATACGGGTCCTGCACGTGTATTTTTGGATTTCTAATATTAATTTTTTAAAATTCCAGTGATTCCTTTCTAACGTATGTAAGTTGACATTTGTATGTTGGCATTGTATACTCTGACCTGGCTGAACTCACTTCCTAGGTCTTTCCAGTCTGTGTATTTATTGCATCGGCCAGGAATCGAGTTTCGTGCTGGATAGAAATGGTGACAGAGGACATCCTCGCCTACTGATGACCAGGGGGCAAAAGCGTTCAGTCTTCACCAGTAAGTACAAAATACTTAATCTTTCCATATCCTTTAGAGGCTAAGAAACAGTTCTTGGGTTGCTAAAAGGTTTTATAAAAAAACGGATCGTGACTTTTGTTAAATGCTTTTTCTACAAATGTTGATGTGATTATATTCCCCCCCCCCTTTAGGCTGTTAATATGTAAATTATATGGACTGAGTTTTGAATATGAAACCAGCCATGTTGTCACTTTCTCATTATGTTGCTTCGTGTATTTTTTAGAGGAAATAAATACATTGGTAGAATAGGTTCACTGTCGGCGGTAAAGATCTCAGCGTCCTGGAACAAACCAAAGACAGGGGCCACGGTACTGCTGGGAATCAAACTTCTCCCTAGAAGTCATACAGAGCCCGGTGACTGGAAACAGGGCTCTCCAAGACCGGAAGGCAAGATGCTGCAACTCTTTCCCGACTGGCCTGGAAATCTCTGAAACAGCGCAGGTCTTGCTGGACCTCATTCATCTCCTACGAGAGGCAGATTTCCAAAGCTGTCTCCCGAAGATGCCATCCCCGGGTTATTTAATCAAACATCAATCTTGGTAGCGCTGGGAAGTGCAGCACTCTCCAGATGGAATTAAGGGGCTAATCGGCCGACTCTAAAATATGGTGATTGCATAATGGATTATCCCGTGGGCCCCATGTCATTGCATGAGCCCCAAAGGACAGAAAAGGAAGTCAGAGAGATAACGCCTAAAGGGAAAGTCGGAGAGATTCAAAACAGGCCAAAGGCTGGATGTGCTATTGCTGGTTTGGGAAGGCGGAGGGAGGGAGCCGCCCGCCAAGGAGCATGGATGGCCAGTAGGGACTGGGAATAGCTCCTGGCAAACAGCCAGCGAAGACAGCGAAGACAGCGAGGGATTCTGTTCAACAAACCATGGAATGCGATTCTGCCAACAAGTCGGGTGAGTTTGGAAGCAGACTCATCCCCTAAACTTCCAGCAAAGGAACACAGCCTTGCTAATGCACTGGTTTTGGAGACCCAGTGCAGAGAAGTAGCTGAGACACAACGTGTGGGATTTCTGACGGACACAACTCTGAAATAATACACGGGTGCTGTTCTTAGCTGCTAAATTCGTGGCACTTTGTTAGGGCAGCAATAGGAAAGGAATGCTTTCATTTTTGAGGGCCTTCTGTGTGTCAGGGGATGCTAGGTGCTAAAGGTACAGACATGAGAAAGATAATTTCTTTCTCCAGGGAGCTCACAGACTAGAGGGAGAACCTAGCCCCAAACGGAACATTGAAGTATTCTCAAAATATGCTCCAAGGGAAAGTTTCTCTTGGTTGCAAAGACTGGAAAAGAATACTGGCTAACTTTAAGCAAACAAACGAACAGGAAAAGTGGGGGAAGGAAAGAGAGAGAGAGAGAGTGAGAGCGAGAGAGAGCGAGCAAGCCTGTTTTTCATTTTGAGGAGGAAGACACTGGAAGATTCTAGTAAATGAAGGAAACTCTAAAGATGTGAGATTTGGGGAAGGAAGGAGCAACACAGTCCTAGGACCCTTAATAATAGAAGTTTGTAGACTTCTGCTGTTGCTACGGCCCAGGACTACCCCCCTCCCCCACCTTGGTTTTTATGTCTCTTTCTCCAGCTTCAAAGTATAAAGGGAAAAGGACATGGCCTAGAATTTATATTAAGGAAGTGTCTCATGATTTTAGAGTCTGGCAAGTCCAAAGCCTGTACTACAGGCTGGCAGGCTGGAGACCCAGGAGAGAGTTGATGTTGGAGCTCAAGTGTAAGGGCAGCCTGGAGGCAGAATTCTCTTTTCCTTGGAAAACTTCTATCTTTTTTCTCTTAAGACCTTCAACTGATTTGATGAGACCCACCTGCATCGTGGAGGGTAATCTGCTTTACTCAAGGTCCGCCAGTTTAAATATTAATGTCATTTAAAACCACTTTCACGTTCAGACCGGTGTTTGATCAAATATCTGGGCACCAGGGCCTCGCTAAGTTGACCCACAAAATTAGCCAGCACACCATATGACACACTTGGTCCCTGGGGGTCTACTTCTGTGAATAATGATCTCATCTCCAGAAGGAATCTTGTTTATGAGCCCCAAAGCTAGTCCAACGGGCTCCTGTAAGGCCTTGACTAGCTGTAAGCCTCCCTTTCCTAACCCCTGGCCTGAAAATGGCAATGGCCGCAGGGCTCTGTGGCGTTAGCAAAGGGCCACGAGGGTAAAATGGCCATATTAACGGTTACGTTACACACCTATATGGGGTTGTCCTCTGCATTTTGAATTCAAATTCCAGGAACGTTGGTAAACTAGATTTTGTGCTTACCACTCCAAATGATCGGTTTCTAAGCAAGACTTCAAGAAACTCCACAGTCTGTCGATGAAGTGCACACACTTCCAGCTGAAAAGCGAAATCTTTGTTAACCCTCCCTATTAGGAGCAGGCATGGGTTACTGAACTGTGAGTGGGGTCGGGGTGTCCCAGCCCAAGGCGACAAAGGCTCACTGCCCGGAAGGACGAAAGGGGGAACGGACCCAAACAAGAGCTACAGGCTGAGCCGGGGATGTTTGGGACCAAAAGAACAAGAGAGTTTCATGTCCTCTCGTGCTCTCTGGTCTTCAGGTAGTGAAATGTCAGGGTTGCACGTACTGATTATATTTTGACAAAACTGTCAGAGGCCTTAATCAGTCTCGCAAACGGCGTAGAGCCGTCAGACGTCTCGGTCAGCCCTGGCTCCACAGCAGGGCCAGCTGCTGGCCTTAGCCCGTACTTTTCCGTTTTTAATTAGAACTGATCAAAATTGCCACCTTTTCCCTATCTCTCCCTTCTATCGTTGCAATGCCGGTAGGACGTAACGCAGGCAGAATTCTGATATTTAGGTCTCCCAACTTGCCATCGGTATCGGTCTGCTGGGTGTTCACGATCATTTCTGCAGGGTGGCGTCAGGCGCGTTCTCCAAGCTAGGAAGCCCCAGCCAGACCGTTGTCAGGGCAACAGAAAATGCACGCTGTGAACTACCAAGGAAAGGCCCTTTCTGGCTGCTTCCAGTCTGTACAATGTTGAAGTACAAACTTAATTTTCAGGCTTGGCAAAAAGATCTCTTTTAGGGCTAATTATAAAATGTACCCAATGTTATTAGACTGGGTGATGGATGATTGCCTGCTAAATGTGACATGAAAAATTAAGGCAGTTTGCAAAGCAGAGGGGGCTAATTTCAGTGTGCCTAAAGGATCAATTGCTTATTTTTGTCATTCTGCATAACCCGAACAGAACAGCTGTGCGTGCGTGCGTGTGCATGTGTGTGTGTGTGTGTGGGGGAGCTTCCAAGCTCATATATATTTGAATCACATCATACTTTTGCTTCCAAATGTATCCAAAAGAAGGTAGGAGTTACCCTGCCCATATTTAGATTTTGGGGAGGAGGAAACTTTAAATTAAATCCCTGTTGATCAGCATTAAGAGTTTTGGGGTGCCTGGGTGGCTCAGTCGGTTAAGCACCCAACTCTTGATTTCAGCTCTTGATCTCATGATCTCACGGTTTGTGGGTTCGAGCCCCACATTGAGCTCTCCACTGATAGCACGGAGCCTGCTTGGGATTCGCTCTCTGTCTCTCTCTTTCTGCTCCTCCCCTGCTTGTGCCCCGTCTCTCTCTCAAAATAAATAAATGAACATTAAATAAAAAAAAGACTTAAGTTACTCCCAGCAGGTGAGATTATAAAATCCGAATTTGCATGCTACTCTCAGATGGTTAAGTGATATTATATCTTCTCTTTTTTTTTTTTGTCTGCTATTATTCTGTCCCCACATTCTCGCTTGTGCACACACTCCAAATCGATGCTCACGTGTTAATCTGCTGAAGGCTGTGGTGACTCAGGATTGAAGGGGTGAGGGCGAAAATCCTGATCTACTAACCCACTGTCTTAATAAATGTATTCCTTTGAAAACAGAATGTCTTTAAATCTGGCTTGATATGAACAGCTGATGCAAAGCCCAGTGGCCAGGCTGAAAATGAATGGGGACTGAGCGGGTTAGGCTGTCGAATGACCTGACTTAGACGCTCACCTCTCCTTTCTTGGGTGAGCCCTGACTCTTGGTAAAAAAAAGGAAGGCTTACCCTGATATGATCAGACACCTTTCCTGAGACTCTCGCCTTGGGAAAAGACAAACAGAACTCCAGCCTATAGAAGAGGAAACTAGATTTACCTGAGGGAGAGGTAAGATCTTTTCACTCCTGTGGGCTCCACTGATTGACTTTGGAATATTATAGTACGTGTCATTCTCACACAGACACAGAAGGCTATTGAGGCTGATCTTCGAGAAGGTGAAAATGTCACAGAAACTAGTTAGTGTGTTAGTCTGTAATGTATATTGTATTTCTTCCTACAGGTGAAGGTTACATAGCTCTGTTTAGCCCGAAATGCTCCCGGGACCGCATTTTATACACCGGGTGCATCTCTACAGAGAAAGGGATGGGAAAGATTATTCAGTGGTAAACAGACATGTCAGTCTGGCCTGTTTGGACGACTCACAACAATGAACCAGGGTTTTCATTTCCTCTATAGCTTTTCGGGATATTATTATTTCTCTTTATAGCATTTCGATGTGTGTTTACACAGGTCCTAAATGTAGGTGTTTGGGTATTAGAATTAGGGGTGCAGGGGGGACCAAGTATAATTAACTCTTGACTTAAATGACTTTCCTATTTCATTTCCAGTCTGATGTGGGAAGCAGCGACAGGGAGGAACGGCATCAGATAAAAAAGAAGGGAAGTGCGATGAAGTGGCTGGAATCCGTTCCCCGATAACCAGCTTTCTGAAATCCTATATAAAATGGAGGCCGCACGTGGACTTTTCCTAGGAATGGATCCAGAGCTCACATCGCTTCCTCAGGTGAGTCCTTGACCCCCAAAAGGTTAAAGATGAGCACGACCCAAGAGTTTGTAAAATACACAAGTGGACTGGCATGCCCCCCCACCCCACCCCCAAGCCCTGTGTTCCAGGGAGTTCTGTCTGCAGACACCAGGCTGGAGTGGGCTACCCCTCCCCCAGTGAGTGATGCAGGAGGAGGAAGGACCGGGCACCCTGGAAGCCCCCTTGTCCCTTATGCTGGGGGCCCAGCATGGCCGTTCCCAACTGTGTGTGAATGTCCCCTCCGCAATGCTGTCGCTATTTTAGCCTTTTACTGCAACAACCATGGAACAGACATGAATAGAGAGCTTGTAAACTCTGAAATTCTCAACAAATGTTTATCATTTAAAATTTTTTTTAAAGGTTCATTCATTTTTCACAGACAGAGAGGGACAGAGCGTGAGCAGGGGAGGGGCAGAGAGAGTGGGAGACCCAGAATCCGAAGCAGGCTCCGGGCTCCAAGCTGTCAGCACAGAGCCCGACGCGGGGCTCGAACCCACGAACCACGAGATCGTGACCTGAGCCGCAGCCGGATAATTCACCGACTGACCCCCCGGGGCGGGGGGGGGGGGTCCTGTTTATAATTTTAAAAGGGAGATTTGGCAATATAGTTTAATGCTGCCTAAACGTGGATCAGTCCTGCCCCTCATTCCTGGAAGCATCTGTGACGTTCAAAGTGCCTGTTGACGCTTCCATTCACTAATCCTTTGGCTAATAAGGTAGTTCATGGAATTAACACGCCACAGACACTAAAATCTGCTGGTAGTACCTGCTGATGCTTTCCTTCTCATTCAGGGCCAGGTAGGACGCCCCCCGAGAGGCACTGAGGCACGGCTGAATGACCCAGGTGGAACGCGCAATGCAGTCTCGTGGCACCGGAAAGCGATGCAGTCAGTTAGAAGGAACACCCACCTTCCCGGCCCAGTTTCGGTGATGTTGCATGAGCTGCAGTGGCGGCATGGCTGTGTCTCAGCGTCGCTGTAACAAATCGAACCGGGAAGGAGGTCTCGTGTGCCGACAGCCAGAGCGGCAAAAGGGCCTAACGGGATTCGTGGGCTGTATTTTGGAATTGACAGAGACAACGTGTTCCATAAATGCAAAGAGATTTGCTGTCACCTTTGTAGCTGATCAAAGACTGGGCATGTAATTTGTAGGCTGGATTCCGCATCGAAGTAGAATGCAGTCGATTGCAGGAACTGAGTTTTGAGCCACCGTGGGAAGGAAGGCAAGGGGAGAGACGTTGTTTCCTTGCATTTAGAGCCCTTGCCTTTAGAGCAGTAGGAACCCTCTGGGGAATGTGTCTACAATAGCTAAGGGGCGGGGCGCCAGGGGGGACTCAGGTCACCATCTCACAGTTTGTGGGTTCAAGCCCTGCATGGGGCTGTGTGCCGACGGCTCAGAGCCTGGAGCCCGCTTCAGATTCTGTGTCTCCCTCTCTCTCTCTGCCTGCCCACCAATCACACTCTCTCTCTTTCTCACAAATAAACAAACATTTAAAAAGTTTTAAAAATAAATAAACATTAATAAAGACTCTAAAAAATAAAAAAAAGAAACCAAGTAGCGAAGGATGGATTAGCTTTAGGCAAATTATCCATCAAAGATTATTGAACACATTTTTTTTTTTTAAGGCAGAGTTTATAAGCATGCTGGAAAAGAAAATGAAAAGCAGTCTCTTCTTAAATAAGTTAGTGAAGAAAGAGATTTGATTAGTGATGCCCATTAGGCAGATTACATTAAGTGTTACAATGATTGAAGGAAAAACTATCACTTTTCTGGGGCCCCTGGATGGCTCAGTTGCTTAAAGCATCTGACTCGTAACTTCAGATTTCATGGTCGTGGGATCGAGCCCCCCATTGGGCTCCACACTGAGCCTGGAGCCTGCTTGAGATTCTCTTTCCCTCTCTCTCTGCCCCTCTCCCTCTCCCTCTCCCTTCCTCTCTCTCTCTCTCTCTCTCTCAAAATAAATAAATAAAGATTTAAAGAAAACTATCACTTTTCTGTTGTAAAGGTCAAATGGGGAGCGTTCTAATCACAAAGGAAAAATACAAGTAAAGCAACATAAAAAAACCAACACCGGGTTTTGCAAAGGCCTGGGTGGCTGTGTCCCCCCAACATTCATACGCTGAAATCCAACCCCCCAGGCGATGGTATCAGGAGGTGGGGCCTTTGGGAGGTGATTGGGTCACGAGGGGTGGAGCCCTCGCGAATGAGATCAGTGCCCTTACAAAGGGACCTCAGCGAGTGCCCTGCCCGTGCCCCTTCTCCACAGCGTAAGGGCGCAACAAAAATAGTGCAGTCTGCGACCTGGGAGACCGCTCTCGCAGCCCGTGACCGTGCTAACGCTCAGACTTCCAGCCCCCAGAACTGTAAGAAATAAAACTCTGCAGTTGCTAAGCCATCCAGTGTCTGGACTTCGCTGTGGCAGCCTGGACTGACCGTGGCAGCTCGGAAGTCCGAACTCAGATTCTCTGAATCACAGCCCTGGCATTCAGCCGCCGTGGGGTCTGAGCGTGGCGCTTCACCAGCCTGTGCCTGGGCTCCCGGTCTATAAGAGGAGGAGCACAATTGCCCCTCACTGCCTTGTGGGTTGGAGAGCAAAGATAACATGAGATCACTGCACAAAAGCATTTTATAAATGAAATGTTCTACACATCACTCATTCGTTCTTTGGATGTTATCTTGAAGTTGAAACAACAAGGTCTCCAAGGAAATTTTCTCTGTTTATCACTGCTACTTCCTACCCTTATAGAAAAACATTTTCAGGAGCTGTGTGGTTCAGAGTGTAAAAGAGAGAGGCAGGAAGAACAATTACTCAAGCACAGTTGCTGTCAGGCAAAATGGGAAAATCTCTTAATTTATTGGAGTCTGAATGTCCTCGGTTATGAAACCCCAATGATACAATGCAGTGTTTTGTAAACTCTAACGCTTAATACAAATGTATTCGTTTTAATTCCTCTCTCACTTACTAGAACCCATTTCTCTAATATTGTCGCTGCTGAAATATTTTTGTCCTAGTAAGTTGAAAAAAAAATTAAAGTGCGTTATTCTTGGATTCACGTACCTCCCCGGGTATTTTTGTAAGAATATAGTATAGTATACATACAACATACAAAATGTATGTTAATTGATGGCTTAGGTTATCGGTAAGGCTTCTGGTCAACAGGAGACTCTTAGTAATTAGTATTTGGGGGAGTCAAAAGTTATATCCGGATTTTCAGCTGCACAGGTTACAGGTACCCCTGACTCCCCCATTGCTGGAGGGTCAACTGAATATTGAAATATGTGTCTACATCTCTTTGCTGATTCCAGAGCATCTTAATTGGTTTACTCCTACCCTAACCCTTTGTCTCATGAGCCTGAGTCTCAACCTTCTTTCACCTTTTGCCTTGGAAACCTCAGCTCCACTCCCATCTAAGCCAAAAACAATATCTAATTCTACATCCATTAGGGTAATGCCTCGCGATTCAAAATACACCCCAAGATCCTCCTTGCTGAGAAAGCTTGTCTCAAGGTCCCTGGAAGAGTCACGAGCTTGCATTTGGTTTGTAATCGTAACTCTTCATAGTCACAGAATGCCGCAGGTAAAAGATGCTTCCTCACACATGTATGACCTCACCGATTTCCACTTACGTAAGGAAGAAAGTAATATCCGTATTGAGGCTTTTGTATATGTATCTTTGCATTCATTACAAAAGAAAACTACCGATGTTTAGAAGAGGCGAAGTCCGGTATTTCTTGGCTAGGAAGCAGGACAGCTCAGGCAGCACCCATTTCTGTCAAAATCCAGGGCTATTCCTTTCAAGACTGTCTTTGATTTGCTGCAGTTTGAGTATGATATGCGTCCGTATGTTTGTTTGTTACTTTTTCTGCTCTGCATTCTCTGAGTTTCCTGGTTCTGTGATTTGTTATTTTTCATTACCTTTGGAAAGTCCTTGGCGATTGTTGCTTTAAATATTCTTTTCTCACCGTTTGCTCTTTTCCTTCCAGGAGTCTCATTACATGTATGTTACACTTTTTGAAATTGTCCCCCTGTTCTTGAATGTTCTGTTCTGTTTTCCCACTCCTTGTGTCTTTGCATTTCAGTTTGGAAAGCTGTTATAGATCTATCTTCAAGCTCAGTGATTCTTTCCTTGGCTGTTCCAGATCTACTAAGGAGCCCATTAAAATGAGCCCATTTTCATTTTGCTTAGTGCTTTTGATTTCCAGCATTTCCTTCTGATTCCTTCTTAGAGTTTCCATCTCTCTGCCTACATTGCCCATCTGTTCTTGCCTCCTGCCTATTTTCTCCATTAGAACCCTTAACATATCAAACAGTTATTTTAAGTTCCTTGTCTAATAATTCCAACATATGTATCATTTCTGAGTCCCATTCTGATGCTTGCTTTTTCTCTGTGGACCGTTTTTCTTGTCTCTTGACATGTCTGGTAATCTTTTTGTTGAAAGCCAGACATGTTGTTTTAGGTAATAGGAATTAAGATAAATAGACGTTTGGTATGAAAATGTATGGTTGTCTGGCTGGGAGTTTAGTTGTTTACTATTTGCAGTGTTGTAGATGCCAGAGGTCTCAAACTCTTCTAGTGTCCTTGTTTTTGTCTCTGCTCTCGACTCAGGCTTCCCTAAGTACTCCTCCTCAGAGAGAGGCCATGCGGCTCTCGGAGCTGTACTCTACTGTTATCATACTGGAGTCCTTTGATGTGGTGACAATGTGCAGAGGAGGAGAAACATTCTACAATCTCATGAATCAACCTCAGTCTCTCCATGGGTTTCGGTCACGGAGTTGTGACTTTCACAAGTGCTTCTTCTATTGACCTACTCTTTCCTGAGTGCAGCACTCCAAATCTTTTCCCTTGAAACCATGATCCTTGTTGGCTGTGTTGTTGTTGTTGTTGTTGTTGTTCTTGATCCCATATTCAACTATACAGGAAGTTCAGACTGTGCTTTTTTGGGAAGAATGCCCTTTCCCTGGCTGGGCTATGGCTCTAGTCAAGTCTTTTCTGATGGAGCAAAGGCTTTTGTTATGGACACATTTCACAAAGGTTGCTCTTCCTTTCCTCCCAGAGCCATGAGTGAATCTCTCACATCTTCATCTTGAGAACCTGTGAGTTTCCTGAGGTAAAGCTCATGAAAATACTCCTCCCTCCCCCCAAGACTGTGCCCCCCCCCCATGGTTTCTCACTCATGCAAGTCCACACTCAGCTCTGAGCAATTCATCAAAGTTACCATTTGAGTATGGATCTAGTGGCTTTTGCTCCAAGTAAGCAGACCTGGCCTGTGTCTCTCCAGATTTGGGGTTGACGGTTTGCCTTGCAACTTCAATTCTCTCACAAGTCTGAGAAATGTCATTGATCTTCCAAGAAAGAGTTCAACTTCTTCTTCTTGTAAGGATAGAATGATTTCCAAGTTTGTTAGGTGTCAGGGCTGAAACCAGAAGTTCTAAATCTTTCCCTTTACCTGAGAGCCTTCACCAGATTCTAAGAAAGAAAAAGCCAAGTCTACAAAACAGTCCAATGTCTACTCATTGCTAATTTGTGTCTTAGTAAAGAGGAAGGAAATGCCAATGTATTAACTTCCTTATATACCTGTTCTTTATAGAGGAAAGAAGCCAGCCAGAAAGTTGCTGAAATAGTTTGGGGGCATAAAAACTTACGTGTACCACATAAAGGGGCATTTAATAATCAAGGGCATTTTGTCGGGGAGCAAGACCCTCAGAGATTCAGGCAAACACTTCCTGCTTCCTGGCCAGTTATGGACCTATTGTCTACAAAATCACGGAAACTCTGAAAATCCAAACATCAGAGCATGTTGGAACTGGAAAGAGGATAGAAAGAAGTCCTTTATGTTGTTTAAATCCTGTAGACTTTTATAAAGGTGTACAATATCTTTCTAAAATACAGCATCAGTGATAATGGGAAAAAGAAGGCAGGCAACTTATTTCCTTTCATCCAGGCACTTGTGAACATGTCGTAACCCTATGTATATCATAAATCTGCCGTCACCTCCCTCACCTCTCCATTCCCTCTGAGTCAGGGTCAGGAAGAGAAATGAGGAAGACAGTTTATGGTCTTCTTACTCATTGGTTTAAACCATGAGGAAGACTGTAATAAGATAGGCAGAGGGATGAGGCACAGTACGAATAATAAACCTAAGGCCACAAGTGTGCAGTAAGAAAATATTTATGCAGGGCGTTAGACTCCTCAACATGAGTCATCTGAGGATAGTTTTGAAAATGGTATTTTTGTTTTGTTTGTCTGGAATGTTATATAACTTGTCATATGCTTGGTTGTCTTAAAGTCTTAGCTGTCAGAAAAGGAAGCCAACCAAAAGTCAATCTTGTTTAACGTTCTTCAGGCTGCGCACGAATCCTTTGGATCGCTAGGGACCAGGTGACCTCTGTTGAGCCCCCAGCTCCACGGGGCTCATTAATCCCCGGCCAACTTGTTTTATGTTTCAGGGCATTGGTTGTTAGAAAGCTCTTTCTCTTGCTGAACCCAATGTTATTTTCCTATCAATCCATGAACTGATGTCAATTATTGCACAAAATAAATATCCTTGACAATTGAGTGATTAGCCCACATATGGATTTTGTACTGCTGGACATCATTTTTCTGAGACAAAATCTTGGACGAAACTTGACAATTCTTTCTTTCATTTTCAGGAATCTCAAAATAGATGAAACAAAATGCCTAGCCCCTGTGATTTAAGGAGTTCAGCAAACTGACCTATAAATAAAGCTGGCTGAGAGAAGTTTGGAACACAGCACAGAGAAATGTCTTTATTTCTCCCCAAGGAGTGGATAGACACATGTCCATCCCTGAGGGACCTCAAGGCAGGAATCTGCCTCCAGTTTGTGCAGATTAAGGACCACTTTCTCATCTACAGTGTTAAGTGAATGTTAATTGAGAGGAAATGGGGAGTTATATTAAATGAAGCATTTTCAATTCCAACTATTAAGATACACATGAAAATTGGCAGCTGTGAGTATATTAAGTGAGAGCACAATAGATTAAGTGTTACAGAAAGAATTTCACATTTAATCGTGATAGGGGAGACAGAAATTAGTTCCCAGAATGTTCTCTCTCTTTCTTTTTTTTCCTTTTTCAGAAAGACAATGGACTTGGAATTGGAAGAACTTGGGAATAACAAAAGGCATGGAGACGTTATTGCACTGAATGTGATTTCAGGTAGGCTATTCTAATCTCAGCCAACGTCTGAGCCCAACAGGGAGAAGGCAGCACGTTGGTGTGGAAAGAGGAACATGGAGAGAGGAAGGCTTGGGAAAACATGGATCCAAGAGAAAATGGCCCTGGGAAACAAGGCTGGGGTTTGTGTGGGGTTTTTGTGTGTGTGTCATTTTAGTAGTATTTTTTATTAATTTTTCATTTGAGTAGAGCTGATACGTGGTGTTACATTGGCTTTAGCCGTACGACAGACTGATTCAGCTTCTCTGTATGTTCTGCTCGGGTCCAGTGTAGCCAGCATCTGCACCCTCCAGCACTGGAGGTTCTGAGTGTCGTCCAGTTGGGATCAACGGTGAGGAGGAACAGCAGCCGTGGCGGAGCGGGCTCCAGGTCCGGAAATCAGCAGGGAGCACCCAGGAAGGGGTCCGCCAGGGCAGCCCCTGAGCTCTGCTTACCTACAAGCCCAGCTTGGCACCAAGTGATCAGACGACCACACGCACAAGGGGAAAGAGACAACGGCTCATTTCCGATGCAGTGTCATTAACTAAAGGAATTCAGAACAGGCGGGAGGATCTTGCTCTGGCACATTCCCAGAATCTAAGTTGATTGATTCTTCCAACTAAAACATGAGTCATTTTGTTTAAAGTATTGAGTGTGGTATGGATAATAATGTCTTCGTGACGATTCAAATTCAAACTCACTTGTCATAAAGGAAGATCATGTTTGAAGAAAATGAGTGGATGACGATAGGTAGTAATTACTTTCTGAGAAAAAAAAATGGTGCTTCCGTCGCTAAAATGTTCCATCTTTAAGGGAATTTAGTTGACATAGCCCCATAGCATTCCCTTAACCTCACTTTTGACTGAACACAGTTAAAGTAGGCTTTCTTTATTGATTCATTTGCTTTGATAGATTGACATCTAGAAACTTTGGAAGCGAACTGACTGCATTTCTTTTCATGTTTACTTCTTTTTATTTATTTCTTTTGAGAGACAGAGAGACAGAGCGTGAGCAGGGGAGGGGCAGAGAGAGACGGAGACACAGAATCCCAAGGAGGCTCCAAGCTCCAAGCCATCAGCCCAGAGCCCGACGTGGGGCTCGAACCCACGGACCGCGAGATCACGGCCTGAGCCTCAGTCGGTCGCTCAACCGACTGAGCCACCCCGGGTGGCTCAGCCACCGGCACAGCCACCCCGACTGAGCCAGCCCAACCTGACTGAATTTCTGATGGGCTGTTTTTGACATTAGATACCTCGATCTCAGAATTTGCAAACCCAGCTTACTTCCTTTATAGGCAGGCCAGAAAACAGACAGTTCTTGGTGCTTTACTTTGAAGGACCATGTCTTTAATTTTGAGTACGTAAGAAGACGAGTTTTATGCATATTTTATCTTATCACGTATACGCGCGGCTATTACTTGGTTTCTTTGTGCTCTTCCCAGCTGGAGTTACAGACTGATGATCATCTCATGTACCACCCTAATCTCCATGGCAGTTGCCAAGTGAGTTATTTAACTCACAAATATGTGCAGAATCTCGAATAAGTTCTGTCCTCATTCTCTGTAGTCAGTCATCAAGAGTAACGCAAAGCTTAATACCCAGTAGTTTAGAAGCTTCTTGGAGGGGTGAGCAGGGGGCAGAAACCACTCTTGCCTCTCACGGGGCTGAGCTTATTGTGAGAACTGAAATTAAGCAGAAAATAACAATGGGTTGTGGAAAATTAATCTCTAATTTCTAGCCTACTGGCCGAGCAAATTGTTTGAGGTTTATTGGTCTCTCCTTATCCAGTGTTGATAGAGTAGTGACTCAATTGTGCCACCGTCATAAACAAAAAAGCAAGCGATTATTGTATGCTCTTGCAACTTACAGAGCAGAGGGCGGCACCCTTCCCCAAACACACACACACACACACACACAGAGGCTCCAAATAGCAGCTACCTAAATCCATATCTCTCCACATATATTTCGAAGGGCACACAGGACAATGAGGACTGCAAGAGGCACCTATAACCCTCACCTACAACAAAACAAGGGGACAACAGTCTCAACTGTAAATGCGATTGGGGAGAGTGTTCCGAACAGCAGAGCCGGTCCCAGATCCCGGGCTGCAGCAGAGAGAGGTGAGGGTTGAATGTCAGAGAAAGGTCGCAGTGCGGGTGTAGAGGCGGCGGGGGAGGAAAATGTTGTCCTCTCCCCTCTTAGGGTCTCCGGCTGGGTTGCAAAATTAAACTGACAGAGGCAGTTTCACAGGAGAAAAGCCTACGCGTTTCTTTAATTTAAGGTGGAAATAAGAGGGCAGCCTTCAGAAGAAATGAAGCTCCAAGGAAATAGAGTTGTGTACTTTTATTTTAGGTCTAAGAGTGGACAGTCATGGGGGAACAGGATGGGTTAAGGAGAAGGAGGCGAGGGAAATAGGTGTCCCTTTGTCTCTGGAGGTGACGACGCTTCTTTCCTCTGGGTACTTTCCAAGAACACAGAGGGGATCTCTCACATGAGAGCTCTAGGACCTGTTCCGGCAGAGAGAGAGGCGAGGAGTGTGGAGGTCAGAGTGACCTTCCCGCTTCTGCCCTTTTCTCAAACTCCTTCAGCTTAGAATGTGTAATATGGGAACGTGCCATGTCTGGGGACCGTATGTCCCGTGTGTTCCTCGTCACAGTGGTGGAACGGGAAGGCATCTCCAGGAGAAGAGAGGTCTCTCTTGGGTAGGGAGATACTGAGAACCGGGCTGAGACCTTGGGGCTCGGAGCACTGGCTCGTGTGGGATCAAAAAGAGGAAGCTTAAAATTCCATCGGACTGGCGTTGTGCGTGTTCCAGGGAAGAAGAAGCCAACCCGGAGGCCCAAAGGGGAAGGGAAAAAAATGTAGCAAAAGGCTTACCTTACAAGAAGAAAAGCATACTATTCATCACAAGGTTCTTTGACCACCCCTATACATTAGAAGACAATGAAGAAGCAGACCCTACTTCCAAGGGGAGAAAGAAAGAGAGAAAAGAAAAATACTGGGGCACCTGGGTGGCTCAGTCGGTTGAGCGTCCAACTCTTGGTTTTGGCTCAGGTCATGGTCTCGTGGTTTCGTGGCCTTGAGTCCCACTTCGGGCTCTGTGCTGACAGCGTGGAACCTGCTTGGGATTCTCTCTCTCCCTCTCCCTCTGCCCCTCCCCCACTCACGCTGTCTCTGTCTCTCTGAAAATAAATGAATAAACTTAAAAAAAGAAAAAAGAAAAATACTTCGACATAAATGTTCTAAAAAATGGGCTAAAAAGAAAATGAAGAAGAGTATAAGACATTCCTGAAAGACACATAACAGATTTGAATAAGAAGGAAAATAGTCCTTGTTCCTGGAAACAGCTCAATATTATAAATTTGCCCATTCCTCCGAAATCAATGTACAGACTGAATACAATCAAAACAAAAATACTAACAAGTTTGGATTTTTTTCCCTTGGGCTAAACATTTGATTCTAAAATTCATGTGGATTCTTTAAATATATGGAATAATACTGGCACCTGGGTGGCTCAGTCAGTTAAGCATCCTACTCTTGACTTCAGCTCAGGTCATGACCTCACAGTCTGTGGGTTCAAACCCTACATTGGGCTCTGCACTGACCTCGCAGAGCCCGCTTAGCACTCACTCTCTCCCTCTCTCTGTCTGCCCCTCCCCTGCTTGTGTTCTCTCTCTCTCACTCAAAACTAAATAAATAAACATTTAAAAATATATGTGGAATAATAGCCAAAGAAGCTCTGAAAAGAAAGTAACGGGGTCTTAACTCTATGAAGTATTGCAATTATCCCATCAAGCTTTTGCAATTAAAGCGATGTGGAAATGTCCCATGAGCACACAGACCAGTGGAACAGAGTAGAAAGTCCAGAAATAGATTCAACTGCATGGAACACGTGTACATGATAAAGGATGCGTCTCAAATCACTGGGGACGTTGTGAACTTTCTTGTAAATGGTGTTGAAACAGCAAGATCCATTGATAAGAAAGTAAAATTGGACTTATACTTCACATAAGAAGAATCCCCAGATGATTAGTGATCTAAAGGTAACACTGAAACCATATAAATGCTCAAAAAGAACATAATCTTGGAAGGGGGAAAAACGCAAAATCCAGATATAGTGAAAGATTGTTAAAATCAATTTGGTCCGTGTGTGCATGTGAGCATGTGTTTTGCTGTAGCAAATAGGACAGAAGCGACCACTAAAGCTAAATAAAAGAACATGCATTTTACCTGAAGAATTTAAGTTTGCAAATCAAAATGCTTTACCTATTTTCAGGTGAATAAAAACAGAGAGCGATACCCAAATGCAGCTTTGTGAAATGTATACATCTTGGGGCAAAAAGCACATGATCCAAGTATTCGGGCAGAAAAAGTCAATTTACCTAAAATAAAGAAAAATAAATCTTTGTTTCAGACTTCTCCATGGTAATGAACATCAGATATAAACAAGAGTACCATTTACAGAGATTTAAAGGAGAGAGGTTGTAACCAGGAATCTAGACTAAATAAGTTTTCCTTCATCTATAAATGCAAAAACAAATAGTCAAGGCTTTAGGAAATAGTTCATTTCCGTGTCTTCCCTTAACAACCAAATAACACAAAACAGCGCCCCCCAAACTGAATCTGCATTGCAGCAAAGCAAAGCAAAAAACTTGAGGATGTGAAAATTATAGCAGATAAATGAGAGACCAATTTAGATATTTTATCATTATTGAAAAAATAATTGGAAACATAGCGCATATATTTTTCAAATGTTCCTAAAAGTGAAAGGAGTCTCTCTCTCTCTTTCACCCTCTTCCCTCTCTCTCCTTCTTTCTCTCACACACACATACACACATGCACTTTTAAATTCCAGATTATTGGCAACCAAAGTAAAAAATTAGATGGAGGAAAAGAGCAAGGAAATAAAAAGCTGTTAATTTTCTAATTTTATATCAAGAAGCATCAACAAAAACTGTCTTTCTTTGGTAGTAGTAATGAAGTAAATATAGCTTCAAGTGCATGTTTTAAGATTCAAAGAAATTTATCAGATAATTAAAAAATACATGTTTACACCTTTCTCATTATTTGAGGTAAAAACCATGAAAAATTGTCAATTTTTTTTAAAAAGAGAAAGCAAGAAGAAAATAGCAGGCCAACAGGAAAACAAAGCTATAAAATGCCAACTCCCTAAAGCTGATTTCCTCATCTATAATGTGGGTTACTCTAAACCTAATTCATAGGTTAATTTGGGGGGTTAATAGGATAATGCTCAAAAAGTACTTAGCAGTGCCTGGCTCATGAAACTCAAACAATGCTGCTGCTGATTATTTCTATTACCGTTATTAATTATCATCATTAACAATAAGGTATGACAATACGTATCGCCCATAAAAATAAATTTAAATGGATGAAATTTGAGAAAGTGATCTTGCTTAGTCCAAGAAAAGTATTCATACCATAAGCAAAATAACCAGGAGAATTGGAAGGTAAAGCGTGGGAAAAGATCTATCAAATAAACACAGACCGAAAGAAAGTACAACAATGGAGAATCCAAGGTGAAGAAGCACAGCACCATGCAAAGATGGTCATTTTATCTGGACAAGGGGAAAAGTCACAGTGAAGATAAAATTGTCATGAAATTTAATGTAACTGTGCGTCTCTAAAATAAATAAAGTAAGGGCACCTGGCTGGCTCAGTCCGTTCAAATCAGTCGGCAACCAGCTCTTGATTTCAGCCCAGGTTATGATTCCAGGGTCGTGGGATCGAGCTCCTTGTTGGGCACCTAAATGAGCATGGAGTCTGCTTAATTAAGATTCTCTCTCTCTGTCTCTCTCTCTGCTGCTGCCTCTCTGCCCCACTCACACTCTCTCTCTCCCTAAAATAAACAAACAAACAAAAAAAAAAACAAAAAGAAAAGAAAAGCATTTGGAAATGCAAGAAGTGAGAGAATTTTAAGACGTTATCCTCAATAGTCTCAAAATAAAATATCCTCAAAATAAAAAGTCTGCAGAGGATTTTAACAATGTAATTAATAAGACATTAAGATATTAATAGATGTTAAACATTTTCCCTTGCAAAGATTCAGTATACCTTTCTATTTTTGGAAATATGAACTGAAACACATATCTCATATAGTTGATAAGATTTTTAAGAAGTTTTTGTTTAAGTAATCTCTACACCCAACATGGGGCTTGAACTCATGACCCTGAGATCAATTGTTGCATGCTCTTCTGACTGAGCCAGCCAGGTGCCCCTCATATAGTTTATACGATTTTAATAATATTTTGTTTGTACATGACAGTCTATCACCACAATGTGATAAAAATAAAAATTAATGCTGGTAAAACATTCAAAAAATCCATCCATTTGAGAATAAAAAGCAAACTTTTCAAATATCCCCTCACTAGGAAATGAAAACTACTAACTATAAACCATTTATAAATAACCCTGAAAAACTGGATGTTAAAATTATGTGCCAAGACAATTCAATGGGGGAAAGAATAGTCTTTTTCATGAATGGTGCTGGGACAACTGGGTATCCACATGAAAAAGAATGAAGTTGAGGCCCTCTCTCATATTACATACAAAAAACAGTCAATGTGGCTCAGCACCAAAATAGAGGACTTAAAACTATGAAACTCTTTCCCAGACAAAGAAAAATCGAAGGAGTCTGTGACCACTAAACCAACCCTACAAGAAATTTCAAGGGGGACTCCCTGAGGGAAGAAAAGATGAAACAAAACAAAACAAAAAGACCAAAAGCAACAAAGACCTGAAAGGACCAGAGACTCCAACTCAACAGGCAACATAAAGGCAATAAATTCATGTCTTCCAGGACTCACTCTAAATGTCAATGGCCTAAATGTTCCAATCAAAAGACATTGGGTAACAGAATGGATAAGAAAACAAGATCCACCTATAAGCTGTTTACAAGAGACCTATCTTAGACCTAAAGATACCTTCACATTGAAAGTAAGGGGATGGAGAGCCATCTATCATGCTAATGGTCAACAAAAGAAAGTTGGAGTAGCAATACTTATATCAGAAAATCTAGATTTTAAAATACTCTAACAAGAGATGAAGAAGGGCATTATATCATAATTAAGCGGTCTATCTACCAAGACGATCTAACAATTATAAACATTTATGCCCCTAATGTGGAACACCCAAATATATAAATCAATTAATCACAAGCATAAAGAAACTCATTGATAATAATACCATAATAGTAAGGAACTTCATCACCCCACTTACAGCAATGGACAGATGATGGAAGCAGAAAATCAACAAGGAAAACAATGGCTTTGAATGACACACTGGACCAGATGGACTTGACAGATATATTCAGAACATCTCATCCTAAAGCAGCAGAATACACATTCTTCTCCAGTGTACATGGAACATTCTCCAGAATAGATCACATACTGGGTCACAAATCAGCCCTCAACAAGTACAAAAAGATCGAGAGCATACCATGCATATTTTCAGACCACAACGCTATGAAACTCAAAATCAATCACAAGAAAAAAATTTGGGAAGACAATGAATACTTAGAGATTAAAAAACCTCCTACTAAAGAATGAATGGGCTAACCAAGAAGTTAAAGAGGAAATTAAAAAGTACGAGGAAGCCAATGAAAATGATAACACCACAGCCCCAAACCTCTGGGATGCAGCAAAGGTGGTCATAGGAGGGAAATACATGGCACCCAGGCCTTCCTGAAGGAGGAAGAAAGGTCTCAGATACACAACCTAACCTTACACCTTAAAGAGCTGGAAAAAGAACAGCAGATAAAAACCAAAACCGGAAGACAGGAAATAACAAAGATTAGAGCAGAAATCAATGCTATCGAAAAAAACAAAAAAAACACAAAACAAACAAACGAAAAAAACAGTAGAACAGATCAATGAAACCAGGATCTGGCTCTGAAAAAATTAACAAAATTGATAAAGCCCTAGCCAATTTGATCAAAAAGAAAAAGGAAAAGACTCAAATAAATACAAGAATGAAAGAGGAGAGATCACAACCAATGCTACAGAAATACAAATAATAATAATAGAATATTATGAGCAATTAGATGCCAATAAATTGGGCAATCTGGAAGAAATGGACAAATTCCTAGAAACATATAAACTGAAACAGGAAGAAATAGAAAATTTGAACAGACTCATAACCAATAAAGAAATTGAATTAGTGGGGCGCCTGGGTGGCTCAGTCGGTTGAGCGTCCGATTCGGCTCAGGTCACGATCTCGCGGTCCGTGAGTTCGAGCCCCGCATCAGGCTCTGGGCTGATGGTTCGGAGCCTGGAGCCTGCTTCCGATTCTGTGTCTCCCTCTCTCTCTGCCCCTCCCCCATTCATGCTCTGTCTCTCTCTGTCTCAAAAATAAATAAATGTTAAAAAAAAAATTAAAAAAAAAAAAAAGAAATTGAATTAGTAATCAAAATCTCCCAAAAAACAAGAGACCAGGCCAGATGGCTTTCCAGGGGAATTCTACCAAACATTTTAAGAAGAGTCAACACGTATTCTTTTGAAGCTGTTCCAAAAAATAGAAATGTAAGGAAAACCTCCAAAGTGATTCTATGAGGGCAGCATTACCTGTTTCCAAAACCAGACAAAGACCCCACTAAAAAGGAGAACTGTAGACCAATTTCCCTGATGAACATGGGTGCAAAAATTCTCAACAAGATTCTAGCCAACCAGATCCAACAATACATTTTTCACCATGATCAGGTGAGGATTTACACCTGGGATGGGATGCAGGGCTGCTTCAATATCTGCAAATCAATCAATGTGATATATACCATTAATAAAAGAAAGAATAAGAACCACATGATCCTCTCAATAGATGCAGAGAAAGCATTTGACAAAATACAGCATCCTTTCTTGATAAAAACTCTCAAGAAATTAGGGATAGAAGGATCATTCTTCAAGATCATAAAAGCCATATATGAAAGACCCACTACTAATATCATCCGCAACAGGGAAAAACTGAGAGCTTTCTCCCTAAGGTCGGGAATACGACGGGGCTATCCACTCTTGCAAATGTTATTCAAGATAGTATTAGAAGTCCTAGTCTCAGCAATCAGACAACACAAAGAAATAAAACGCATCCAAATCAGCAACAAAGAAATCAAACTTTCACTCTTTGCAGACGACATGATACTCTATATGGAAAATCCAAAAGATTCTACCAAAAACTGCTAGAACTGATCCGTGAATTCAGCAAAGTCGCAGGCTATAAAATCAATGTACAAGAAATCAGTTGCATTTCTATACACCAGTAATGAAGCAGCAGAAAGAGAACTCAAGGAGTTGATTCCATTTACAATTGCACCCCAAACCATAAAATACCTAGGAATAAACCTAACCAAAGAGGTGAAAAATCTATACACTGAAAACTATAGAAAGCTTATGAAGGAAAACAAAGGAAAAATATTCCATGCTCGTGGACTGGAAGACAAATATTGCTAAAATGTCTATACTTCCCAAAGCAATCTACATATTCAATGCAATCCCTATCAAAATAACACCAGCATTCTTCACAGAGCTAGAACAAACCTAAAATGTATATGAAACCAGAAAAGACTCTGAGTAGCCAAAGTAATCCTGAAAAAGAAAACCAAAACTGGAGGCATCACAATTCCGGACTTCAAGATATATTACAAAGTTGTAATCATCAAGGCCATATGGTACTGGCACAAAAACAGACACTCAGATCAATGGAACAGAATAGGGAACCCAGAAATGGACCCAAAAATATATGGTCAACTAACTAATCTTTGACAAAGCAGGAAAGACTACCCAATGGGATAAAGACAGTCTCTTCAACAAGTGGTGCTGGGAAAACTGGACAGCGACATGCAGAAGAATGAACCTGGACCACATTCTTACACCATACACAAAAAGAAACTCAAAATGGATGAAAGACCTAAACATAAGACAGGAAGCCATCAAAATCCTAGATGAGAAAGCAGGCAAAAACCTTTTTGACCTTGGCCACAGCAACTTCTTACTCAACACGTCTCCAGAGGCAAGGGAAACAAAAGCAAAAATGAACTATTGGGACCTCATCAATATAAAAAGCTTCTGCACAGCGAAGGAAACAATCAGCAAAACTAAAAGGCAACCGACGGAATGGGAAAAGATATCTGCAAAGCACTTATCAGATAAAGGGTTAGTATCCAAAATCTATAAAACTGTATCAAAGTCAACACCCAAAAAAACCCCACAAATGATCCAGTGAAAAAATGGGCAAAAGACATGAATAGACACTTTTCCAAAGAAGGCATGCAGACGGGTAAGAGACACATTAAAAATGCTCCACATCACTCATCATCAGGGAAATACAAATCAAAACCACAACAAGATGCAACCTCACACCTGTCAGAATGGCTAAAATTAACAACTCAGGTAATGACAGATGTTGGCGAGGATGCAGAGAAAGACGATCTCTCTTGCACTTTTGGTGGGAATGCAAACTGGTGCAGCCATTTTGGAAAACGGTCTGGAGGTTCCTCAAAAAATTGAAAATAGAACTACCCTATGACCCAGCAATTGCACTGCTAAGTGTTTATCCAAAGGATACAGGTGTGCTGTTTTGAAGGGGCAAATGTACCCCAATGTTTACAGCAGTGCTATAGACAATAGCCAAAGTATGGAAAGAGCCCAAATGTCCATCGACAGATGAATGGATAAAAGAGTGGTATATATGTACAATAGAGTATTACTCGGCAATCAAATTGAATGAAATCTTGCCATTTGCAACACTGTGGGTGGAACTGGAATGTATTATGCTCAGCAAAATTAGTCAGAGAAAGACAAATATCATGACTTCACTGATATGTGGAATTTCAGAAGCAAAATGAACATAAGGGAAGGGAAACAAAAATAGTATAAAAACAGGGAGGGGGACAAAACATAAAAGACTCTTAAGTATAGAGAACAAACTGAGGGTTGCTGGAGGGGTTGTGGGAGGGGGATGGACCAAAAGGGGCATTAGGGAGGACACTTGTTGGGGTGAGCACTGAGTGTCATACGTAGGGGATGAATTACTGGGTTCTACTCCTGAAATTATTATTGCACTATATGCTAACTAACTTGGATGTAAATTAAACAATTTTTTAGAAAAACTATAGGGGCGCCTAGGTGGCTCAGTCGGTTAAGTGTCTGACTTCGGCTCAGGTCATGATCTCACAGTTCATGGGTTCGAGCCCTGCATCAGACTCTGTGCTGACAGCTCAGGGCCTGGAGCCTGCTTCGGATTCTGGGTCTCTCTCTCTCTCTCTGCCCCTCCACTGCTCACACTCTGTCTCTCTCTCTCTCAAAAATAAATAAACATAAAAAATTTTTTAAAAGCTATAAAATTCGTAGAAGAAAACATGAATGTGAATCTTTATGATTTTGAATTTGGCAACAGTTGCATAGAGGTGACACCAAAAGCACAAGCAATAACAACACAAATACATAAATTGGGCATCAACATTACAAACTTTTGTTCTTCAAACACATCATCAAGAAAGCAGGAAAGAAAAAAAACCCCACAGAGTGGGAGAAAAATTTTGCAAATAACCCATCTTATAAGGGACTTGTATCCAGAATGGATAAAGAAAATTACACAGACACACAACAGAAGGTTACTCAGCCACAAAAAAGAGGGAAATCCTGACATTAGCAACAACACGGATGGACCTTGAGGGCATTACGCTAAGTGAAATAAGTCAGACAGAGAAAAATAAACACTGTATGATTTCACTTATATACACATCAATGTATCACATCATTATATCGTACACCTAATACAAGACTAATACAAGGTTACGTGGGAATCATATCTCATTTAAAAATTATCAGTGAGGGGTACCAAATTATGCGCCCCCAAGATATACCTCTTTAGCCTCGGGATTATTTTGAGCTACAGGCTATTGAGAACAATAGCTCCAAAAACAGGGTACAGGTTTTTCTTTCATAAAGGAAATTTACATTGGTTGAGAGATGTGTGTGTCTCTCTCTTGTACTTGGAAGAGGAGGACACTGAACAATAAAGACACCGGTTTAAACCTGCAAAACATAAATAAGAAAAACTCAACAACAGGCACGCATTCGCTTTTGATTTTTATGGTTTTGATTAAGTAAATTTGATTCGAATAAAGATGCATAAATGCGGGAGTAAAAAAGTGATGTGAGTACAGATTCAGAGGAAACTCCAAAAATAAGGGTAACCTTAAAATACATAGTCTATAAATAAATTTGATATTTTTGTGAAAAGCACAATTTTCTGGCCAAGTATAAATTATAAAACTTTGCTCAAAAAGAAGCAGAAAACCTGAATAGCCCAATTACTATGCATGCTACTGAAAAGAATTTTTAAATTGCTCCAAAATTTTTCAAGGTCCAGTGGTTTCACATAAAATACTTTCTACTGTATATAATATAGCACATATGTGCAGTTTATAGTTATATTTAAATCTCAATGTATTTTTATGAAGTTATGTTAACTTGATACTAATGCTTGAGAAAAACAGCACCAAAACTACCCAACTTTAAAAAAGTAACATATGAGACACTCTCACTTATGAATATAGGTGCAAAAATTCAAAATGAAATTCTAACAAATCAATTTCAGTGCTAAGTAAAAATGAGAACATACCATGACCAAAGAGAATTATTCCAGGAATATAAGGACAATGCTACACTAGGAAATCGATCAATTTAATGCATCATATCTACAGTTCCAAGGAAAGGGTAGCTCTACCCTCTCAATTACCTCTGCTGAAAATGCACTCATTTTTTTAAAAAATTGATAGACTGTGTTTTAAAAATTGTTTCTATGTTCACTTATTTCTGAGAGAGAGAGAGAGAGAGGGAGAGAGAGACAGCACAAGCAGGAGAGGAGCAGAGGGAGAAGGAGACACAGACTCTAAAGCAGACTCCAGGCTCTGAGCTGTCAGCACAGAGCCTGATGTGGGGCTCAAACTCACCAGCTGCAAGATCATGACCTGAGCCAAAGTTGGACGCTTAACCAACTTTTAGAGCAGTTTTAGGTATACAAAAAATAAATGGAAAGTACCAAGAGATTCCAAATACTCTCTCTTCCTGCAGTTTCCTCTACTATTAACATCTTACATTAGGGTGGTACATTTGTTAGAAGTGATGAGCCAGTGTTGAAAACATTATTATTAACTCAAGTCCATAGTTCACATTAGGGTTCATTCTTGGTGATGGACCTTCCATGGATTCAGACAAATGCATAATGCCTCACATCCAGCATTACAGCATCCTACAGAAGATTTCACGGCCCTAAGACTCCCTTGTGCCTCACTTATTCATCTTTCCCTTCCCCCAAGGCCCTGATCCTTTTACTATCTCCACAGTTTTGAATTTTCCAGAATGTCATCCCATAGTAAAGGGAAGCAGAATATGCTGCCTCAAAAATGCGACTGAAGGAACTCAGGACATGCCACCCCAGCAAATGACACTATGATACACTGATTACCTTGAGCTGAAGGTGCTGGAAAACAGCAGATGCAAGACAGGCTCTCTTTGAACTCCCTCATCTGCCTTAAGTCAGATCCTCCAAAAGGAACTCGGTCATCATCCATCCCCTCCCCGGGAGTGTCATCAGCAGGGAGGATGGACTCTTACTTACCACTAGAGACAAGACTAGAAGTCAGCACAGCACCCAGATACACTCGGTCCCAAACTGTCAGACCCCCCACTGAGTCTGTTGAGAGCTCCTTTGACCTTCCTAAAGCCATTTTCTCTCCCCCGAGAGATCTATAGCTTCTTTTTTTTTTTTTTTTTTTAAATTTTTTTTTAACGTTTATTTATTTTTGGGACAGAGAGAGACAGAGCATGAATGGGGGAGGGGCAGAGAGAGAGGGAGACACAGAATCGGAAACAGGCTCCAGGCTCCGAGCCATCAGCCCAGAGCCTGACGCGGGGCTCGAACTCATGGACCGCAAGATCGTGACCTGGCTGAAGCCGGACGCTTAACCGACTGCGCCACCCAGGCGCCCCATATAGCTTCTTTTGTCCTTATTGAGATGGCATTTAATCCCGAGTTCTAAGCCACCTCGGAGAGTTACTCATTTTTTCCTGGGTATCTCCCACATATACATGAGATAGAAATGTTAGTAAACTTCTTTTTGTTCTTCTCTTGCTAACCTGTCTTTTCTTACAGGAATCTCATCTAGGAACTCAAAAGGGTAAAGGGAAAATTATTTTTCCTTCCTTATAGTAGGAATCATACAGTATGTAGCTTTTCAGATTGGCATCGTTTACTTAGCAACATGTATTTAGGGTTCTTCCGTTTCTTTTCATGGTTTGTAGCTCATTTCTTTCTTTTTTTTTTTTTGCACTTACAAATAAAGCTGCTGTTATGAATAAACATTCATGGGCAGATTTTGATCTGAATATAAGTGGTCAACTTGTTTCGTAAATGCAAAGAGTGTGATTACTAGGTCATATAGTAAGAGTGTGTTTAATTTTGTGAGAAATCACCATACTGACTTTCGAAGCCACTCTATCATTCTGTTTCCACACCAGCAATGAATAGGAGTTTCTGTTACTCCATAGCCCACATCTGGTGTTGTCAGTGCTTCCATTTTGGTCATTCTGGTAGGCGTAAAATGGTATTTCCTTGTTTTAATTTGCAATTCCCTAATCGTGTAAAGCGTCTTTCCATATGCTTGTTTGCCATTTGTATATCTTATTTGATAAGGTATCTGTTCAGCTCTTCTGCCTATTTTTTCATTGTTTGCTTTCTTACTCTTGACTTTTAAGAGTTGTTTGTATACTTTGAATCCAGCCCTCTATCTGCTGTGTGTTTGGAAAAAAACTTTCCCCTAAAAGAGGCTTGCTTATCCAATCTCCTAAGAGTGTCATTTGCCGAACAGAAGTTTTTAATTTTAATGCAATTCAATTATTAGTTTTTTTCTTTTACTGATCATGCTTTTTTTTTTTCAACGTTTATTTATTTTTGGGACAGAGAGAGACAGAGCATGAATGGGGGAGAGGCAGAGAGAGAGGGAGACACAGAATCGGAAACAGGCTCCAGGCTCTGAGCCATCAGCCCAGAGCCTGACGCGGGGCTCGAACTCACGGACCGCGAGATCGTGACCTGGCTGAAGTCGGACGCTTAACCGACTGTGCCACCCAGGCGCCCCTACTGATCATGCTTTTAAATCTAAGATGTCATTGCACTTGCCTGGCTCAGTTGGTAGAGCATAAGCCCTTGATCTCACTTGTGAGCTCTAGCCCCACATTCGGTGGAGAGATTACTTAAAACCAGATCTAAGAAGTCATTGCTAAACCCAAGGTCATCTAGGTTGTCCTCCTATATTATCTTCTTGGACTTTTATAAGACACATTTTTTAATTAGAAAAAATAGAAGCTCTGAATAAGTTAGGGTTCCCACCCGATTTTTCAAATAGAGACACTAGTGAAGGGACAACTTGACTCAAGCTTGGCAAAGCTAAGGAGACATACAAGGGGTGGTGAGGCACCTAGAGATAGCACCCATGGTGAGCTATGACTGCCCCAGGGGCTGATGGGGAAAGAGAAGGGGTAGTCCTGGCTAAGCTACAGTTAAAGGGCTATTACCGTAGACTCAACTACTACTAAAGACTTCACAGTTAGGCAGGGAGAGAGCTGAGGAAGAAATAACCTCACTTTTTCTTCTTTCAGGGTCATGCCAGTGACCCTAGTTGGCCAAACCCAATAGAAAGCAACCAGCAAATGAGGCCAGGGAGTGCGGTGTGAAAAAGTTATCTTCCTGAGGCACAGAGCTGAGCAGAGATGGGTGGGAAGTCCACGTGGGAGAGGGCTCATGAGGAACAAGCTCTTTGCATGACAAAAAATATGTAAGTGATACTTTGACTATTATAGATCAAGGTTCAAAGCTGAGCCCTAGCACTTAGCCTCTGACCACGGTGAGTTAACATCTCCATTGCTTCATATTTACCTGCATTCTAAATATTGAGATGAGTTTATTAATGTCTACTGTGAAAAGTATTGCTTAGTATTAAATATATGCTAGGAACTACCTCCTATAGTTTACCTTATTACTAGTGTAGTATTTTTATTATAGGGAGAGGAATAATAGGCAGCCAAACCAGAAATGGAAGCATTATCTCTCAACAGAGGACATATATGAAATTAACAGCCAAAGCCATACCTGGCAACGAGATATTAATATGTCCCACCAAAACTGAGAATGGGAGAGGGATGTTTTCTGCCACCATCATCATCTAATGTTCTAGAAATTTTAGCCAGCGCAGCAAGATACGTAGCATTGGAAAGAACAAATTTACCTTTTTATTGCTTTTAGACAATGATGATTCTCTAGAAAGATCCCAACATCCAAATTTTAAAACTAAGGGGCTAGACACACAATGAATTCATAAGCATCAATGGCTTTTCTAAAATTCAGAAAAATCTAAGTATAATATTTAACAGAAATAATTTCCCTTCTATAATAGTATCACAAAACTTGGAGTGCCTAACAGGACACGTAAGGAATTTTTCTAAAAAACCTGATAGATACATGAAAAGAGAATACATTAAATGAAAATCACCCTATTTGTTAACATTGTAAAGATGTCAGTTTCTTCAAGTTCATTTATAGGGTTAACGCAACTGCATTTAAATTCCCAGTGGGATTTACTCTGAAACATGTTCAAGTAAAATTAGGATTCAGCTCGAAGAACAAATTCATGAGTAAAGCTGAGAAAAAAATAAAATAGGAACAAAATAGAAAAAGATTAACTGGTGATATTTGTCTTACTAGATGCAAAAACATAGTTTAATAAATTAAACCAGGTGGTGATGGCATAGAAGAGAATACTAGAACAAGGAATGATATCCAAACTCCAGAAGCAGAATAAGTACATTAATACGATACATTTAAACATGTATTCTGATGCATTGCTCCCAAATAAACACCAGATGGATTAAAGATTTAAATGTTGAAAATCAGCCTTGATAAAAATCCTGGAAGGATATGTGCCAGAATATTTGTGTATCTCGGAATGGAAAAGGGCTTTATGAGTATAACAGTAATACAAAGTAGTCACCCTTGGTGCCTGTGGTCACATGTCTGAGCACAGCTTTCTCAAGGATTGCTGAATGCCACCTCCCTCAAGGTGCTGGCGAGGGCGGCGTGTCCCTGAGCTGCAGAGCGGAGGCGGGAGGGTGATGGCCAACGTGAACCTTTGTAGGGCACGTACGAGGTGCCAAACATTGCCTTAAGCATTTCACATGCCCTAATTCATTAGAGTGGGGAAGGGCACAGAGAGAGGGAGACACAGAATCTGAAACAGGCCCAGGCTCTGAGCTGTCAGCACAGAGCCGGAAGCGGGGCTCGAACTCACGAACTGTGAGATCATGACCTGAGCCGAAGGCGGTCGCTCAATCCACTGAGCCACCCAGGAGCCCCAACAATAGCACTTGAATAATCAGGAATACCTGTTGTTATCTCCAGGGAAAATACCAAAGAAACAAACAAACAAACAACCTTTTAAGTATAACTAAAAAGCTTATAGAGGAAAAAAATATAATTATAAAATATTAAATAAATCCAAAAAATCTTTAGAAAGGACAGAAAATATAGACTAGGCAGGGCAAATAGAAAACAAATAGCGAGATGGTAGCTTTAAACTTAAATCGCAGTATATTTAAATGGACTAAGTATTTCAATTGAAACATAAAGTTCTTCCGACCAGAAGATAAAATAAAACAAAGTTTAACATGCTGTTTATAAGCGACACACCTTATATGTAAATATATCAATGAGTAAAGGATGAGAAATACATTATGCAAAACAAAAGTTACCAAGTCAGGGCCAACAGTAGTTCATTTCAGAGCAATAGAAGTTTCTTTTTCTTTTTTTTTTTTTTTTTTTACCCCACAGGTGCCCAGGGGGTTCCCGCCTGTCCCCTCCCCCCACACACACCCAAGGGACACGGATAGAAGTTTCAACTTTAAGATGAAACACTCTAAATTTGTTTGTTCCTAATAAGATAACCTTCAAATACGTAAAAAAAAAAAAAAAAAAAAAAAAAAGGGAGAAAAGGACAAGTCTACAAAGAGAAAAAAAAAAAAATCCAGTCGTGATGGGAGACTATGTAAGTCTGGGTTCTCCAGAGAAACCGAACTAAAAGGATATATATATTAAGAGATTTATTTTAAGGTTTTGGCTCACATGACTGTGGGGCTGGCAAGTCCAAAGTCTGCAGGGGAGGTTGGCGGGCTGAACCTCAGGAAGAAGCTGATGTTGCAGTTTTGAGGCACAATTTTTTCTCCTCTGGGGGAACCTCAGTTTCTGCGCTAAGGCCTTCAACTGATTGGGTGAGGCCCACCCACATTCATGGGAGTAATCTTTACTTAAAGTCAACGGATTGTGGGTATTTTTTAAAATATTTTTAAGTTTATTTATTTATTCTTAGAGAGAGCGCATGAAAGCAGGGTAGGGGCAGAGAGAGAGAGAGAGAAAGAGGAAAAGAGAGAATCCCAAGCAGGGTCCACGCTGTCAGCGCAGAAACTGACGCTGGGCTCGAACTCACCAGTCCAGGGATCGTGACCTGAGCTGAAATCAAGAGTCTGAGGCTTGACCAAAGGAGTCACCCAGGCGCCCCCGATTGCAGGTATTAATCACGTCTACAAAATACCCTCACAGTAATACCTGGATTCGTGTTTAATTGAACAACTAGTCTATCCAAGTACACACAGAAGACCAATCGTCATGCAGGCGTTACACATTTTCAAACGTGTGTTTCAATTTTTAAAAAAGAAAGCCAGTTGGTAATTGTTGCAGGTTGAGTCCCCTGGGAAGTGGACCCCAAGATAGAGATTAGCACTCTGGACTCTTCAGAGATTACTCATGGGACCCACAGCCGGGAAAGGGGGGTGCGGGGCACCAGGGTTTGGGAAGGAGAAGGGTAACCGGGGCCAATGGTCGTGGGAGATCAGAACACGGGCTGGCCTGTCAGAGCTGTGCCGAGCACAGCTGGCTTTTACCCATCCCACATCAGTGGAGCATAGGAGGCAGGGCCCCTGGAAGGACGACGTCCCCAGGGTGAGGCCGCTCCGTGGGGTGCTGACAGCCAGGGCCATGGGCAGCAGAGCTCAGGGAGCTGGAGTGATGAGTCCGTCAGTCCTGATGGCCGGCACCTGGGCCACACGTCACGGGGGGGGGGGGTGTCGACAGTCGTGTTCGGATTCCTAACACGTTCAGCTTTTGTGTCGTCCGCATGTTGGAATATCTGCGACTTTAAACAAATAGAAGGGCGTAAGTACCACACGATGGGGCCATAAAGGAAACTGACCTGTCCCACTTACCACGTGATGCAAGCAGTGGCCCTTCTCCAAAGGCCAAAAGAGCTCACGTCTCCTAGAAGAACGCTGGCTGGGGTCCCAGAGACTCCCGTGTGTCACTGATGCATCTCAGTCGGTCTGCTCGGTGTCGTATGTGGAGAAGAAATGCCCTTCTTTCTGCCAGGGATGTCCCCTGGGGCCACAGACCGCCTGTGGGAGGATCTTGCCTCTTGGTACTCGGGAGGGACCGTGGTCAGCATGGCCACGGATCTGGAGAATAAGAATGGAACACTCGTGAAGATATTTGGTGGACGGGGGCTTCTGTTTCCTTAGCTCTCCACCCACCACACAAAAACAAAGAAGCTTGGATCGGTCCCTTTCACAGGGAGAAGGGGCTTCATCCATTCAGGCTGGCGACAATACGGGCTCTCCCACCTGTCCCAGACAGTGCATGACCCCCTTAGAAGGCCGCTTCCTGTACAGTCATTGGTCAGGAGTAACTCTTTCTTCCCCTGTAACGTTTCTTTGGAAGCTAATCGTGGAAGACACAGACTGGCTCAGACACCTGCCAGACGGGAGTTTGGCCACCATCGGGGAATTCTGAACAACTCAAGACTGCGGATGATGAATGAACGGCAAGATGATCGTTAAATTAAAAAAAATATATATAGGAGCACTAGCAAAATGGCCGCGAAATATTTTGTGTAAGCACAGACGCCAAGGCATGGTCTTTGCAGAGGTCTTCTTCTTCAGGAATTTATCTTCTTTGCCCTTTATGATGCATGATGGGCAACTATGTCATGACTCTTCCGGAAACAACCTCAAGACATACCCAGAATAGTGTTTAATCAGATACCTGGGGCTTCCCTGGGCTTTACTGATACAAATGGAAGTTAAATAATCATAATGTAAACTTTTGGTAAAAGGTACTTTAAAATGTAGTATGTTACGAACTAGGTTTAGGAGTATCAGATGAAAACACAAAGTAACAATGTGTTGGATGTTCTGTGCCGCTGACCCTCCCCCACCCCCTCTATTTCTACCCTCCTCGCCATGTTTGGAGCCCCAGGAGAGTGATCTCTATGAACAACAACCCACGCCCCCTCACCGGGTCCCTTTGTCCATGGCTTCTCGCGGGATTTGGCCCATGAAGGCACCTAAGGAAGCTGGGGACAAAGTGGTTGGGGGTTTTTATGTTCCTTCAGGCCATGGGTTGGCAATGGCTGTATTCCTGTGCTAATGGCCACTGTCCCCCGGTCCTCTGCTATCCTGGTCACAAGACTCTGTGGGTTCTGGTGTCCTCTCTACCTGCTGTCTCCTCATTCTAGGGGAGTCGTGGCTGTCCCACGGTGGCTGCTCCTCGGTGTCGTTTCCACATCCATAGCTGGCTTCTCACATCTTGGTGAGTAGCGTCCTCATTAGCTCAGCTCAGTTTCCTGGTTAGAGAGGGTCGTCTGTCTCCGGCCCGCACACTAATGGAGCATTTTTCAGCTTTGGTCTGGGCCACACGCACTGACCTGAGGACCCCTTCTATTCCTCGTTGATCGATTGTGAATCTCTTCCACGACAGTAAATCGCCCTTAACAGGGCGGATTGACCCTGCAGCTCAAAGGGGGAAAAATCAGAACGAGTTTCAGCTTTTTAAAGAGGGCAGTCCATGAGGGTTGGGAAATATTAAAGACAAGCACTCACCTATGTTCCCCCTGTCCTGTCCCAAGAGCACACATGCGCGCGCGCACACACACACACACACACACACACACACACACACACACTTGTGAAAGCCTCTAAGACCCCAGGTTGTTTCCTGAAAACTGGAAGAACTGGTTAGAGCAACGGGTTGTGATTCAGCAGTTTATTTAACTACCCGTGAACTGTTAACGTCTCCCATTAACCCTGGCTTCCTTTTTCCTCTCTGATAAATCGTAGTTATTTTTTTATATTAAATATAATTTACTGTCAGATTGGTTTCCATACAACACCCAGTGCTCATCCCGACAGGTGCCCTCCTCAATGCCCATCCCCCACTTTCCCCTCTCCCCCACCCCCCATCAACCCTCAGTTTGCGCTCAGTATTTAAGAGTCTCTTGTGGTTTGCCTCCCTCCCTCTCTTTTTTTTTCCTTCCCTTCCCCCATGGTCTTCTGTTAAGTTTCTCAGGATCCACTTATGAGTGAAAACATACGGGATCTCTTTCTCTGCCTGACTTATTTCACATAGCATAATACAATGGAATACTCCTTGGCAATGAGAAGAAGTGAAATCTGGCCACCTGAGGTTTTCCTCATTTATTTATTTTTTTTCCAACGTTTATTTATTTTTGGGACAGAGAGAGACAGAGCATGAACGGGGGAGGGGCAGAGAGAGAGGGAGACACAGAATCGGAAACAGGCTCCAGGCTCCGAGCCATCAGCCCAGAGCCCGACGCGGGGCTCGAACTCCCGGACCGCGAGATCGTGACCTGGCTGAAGTCGGACGCTTAACCGACTGCGCCACCCAGGCGCCCCGAGGTTTTCCTCATTTAACGGAAGATTTGAGGTTTCTGTCTCAGCCTCCCAAGACTGGCTACTTTTATCTGTTCTTCTTTTATTTCAAAATCGAGATTTTTTTTTATAATTGCAAAGATTGACATTCAGTTTGCTTTTACCTTCCAATTCACTTTTGAGACTCTGCTTTCAATCCTTCCGAGTATAGATCCAGAAGTAGAATCCTGGGTCACATGGGAATTGTATGTTTAATGTCGGAGGAGTGGCCATGCTGGTTTCCACAGCTGCTGTGCTGTTTTGCATTCCCTCCAGGAGGGCACCAAGGTCCCGATTTCTCCATATTCTTGCCGACACTTGCTATTTTCTGGTTTTTGATTTGTTTTATTTTTTGGATATAGAACATTCCTCTTTTTAAATTTTTTAAATGTTTATTTACTTTTGAGACAGAGAGAGACAGAGTGTGAGACGGGAGGGGCAGAGAGAGAGGGAGACACAGAATCCCAAGCAGGCTCTGGGCTCCGAGCTGTCAGCACAGAGCCCGACGCGGGGCTCGAACTCCCAGACCGCGAGATCATGACCTGAGCCAAAGTCGGACGGTTAACCAACTACGCCACCCAAGCGCCCCTAAATATAGAACATTCTTATACGTGATTACAAACCCATCATGGCAGTCTTCACCAAATCAGAAAAAGTGTTCCCATCACTTATCCCTCTAGGGATAGAGACATTTATAAAATATCACATTCAAAGGGGCACCATGGTAGCTCAGTAGGTTTGGTGTCCGACTCCTGATTTGGGCTCAGGTCACGATCTCACAGTTTGTGAGTTCGAGCCCTGCGTCGGTCTCCGAGCTGACAGTGCGGAGCCTGCTTCGGATTCTCTCTCTCTCCCTCTCTCTGCCCCGACCCTGCTTGTGCTCTATCTCAAATAAATAAACTTTAAAAAAAATATCACATTCAATAAACACCGCTAAATGTCTTCAACTCTGAGGGGGTTGCAACTGGACTTTACACCTGCTTCTAATGCTTCCAGATGACAGAGTCCTTTTTCACTGAACATTTCAAAGAACAATTTAACTCATCTCAACCCGTCTATATTGAGGGTCACCAGGTTCCAGGTCTGGTCTAGGTGAATGGGCCCAGCAGTGAATAAACCCTTTACAGGATAACAAACCACTTGGAACCTCATTGTTGTAGTGTTTTCTTTAGAGATAACATCTGTTTACATGAATGAGAAAGAAGGCTCCCTCCTGACCTCACCGTTAGGTCGCAACCAATGAGTTCATGGCTCTGAAAAGGCAGGAGACAGACTTCCACAGTCCTTACCACTTGAGGTGTGTGTATGTATTTTCTTTTCCTACCAGACCTTGAGCTTCTTGAAGGAAGTGTTCATTTGTATTTGACTCCCCACAATTATCCACTGCATTTTGCGCAAAAGCATTGCAAATTCTCACTTGCTGACCATTCATCAGCTGGCCTGAGCCTCCACAATTTTCTGGTCATTCCTGAAAAGCTGCAGTTCCCATGCTAGGACCCGAGGTGATTCTAGACCTCCACGAAGAGGGGTTGAAGATTCCCAATCCGCTTCCGGCCAGCTTCTGGCTCTCCCCAGCGGGCGGGCTGGCCGGGCTGCACGCTGGCACCCTCTAAGCTGAGAGAGCTGCAGACAGCCGCTGTCTCCCTGGGTTCGTTTGCATTTTTGCAGACAAAAACCAAAACAAAACAACACGACAAAAACAAAACACAAAACAAAACAAAACAAAAAAACAAAATAAAAACCAAAAACCAAAAACCAAACAAAATAAAAACCAAAACCAAAACCAAAAACCAGAAACCAAAAAACCAAACAACCAAAACGAAACTAAACAAAAGGAGTATGTTGAAAAGCTGAATTCTGTTCCGGAATGCTTTGGAAACTAGCAGGGCAGTCCACTCGCTCTCCCACCGCAGGCTTGGCTAAGGCCCCCCAAAACCGCCACAGTAGTAAGATGGGGCTGGTGGACAGCAGGGTGGAGAGTAAATCCACTTTTGTGGAACCCAACTCCACCTTCCTCCCCTTTGGCTTTGGGTGTGGCTTGGCTGGTTTACGAGTCTGAGTGTAATTAGTCACAGTGGCAATCTGAATTCTCTAAGTATATTCGCAGTTCAAGTGCATCCGAGGCAGTAACAAATAAAGAACTCACAGTGACTTTATTACGTATGTTTCTCAGGTTTGGGGTGGGGGGTTCAGAATAAGGAAGAGACAACTTCACACCATCCATTCGACCTGCGGGCGCTGCAGGGGCTCCAGAGCGCCCGTAGCTCAAGTTCACGTCACCCAGTCTGTCACGCTGGATAAACCTGGGTGGGGGCAAGTCCCAGGGAAGAACGCCCCAGACATCCTTTGCGAGGGAAGACCTTACCTTTCCTCCTCCACGGGAGGAGAGGGCTTGTGTTGGAGACCAAAGACTCCCAAACTCCTTGTTACTTTTCTGTTTCCACTTCGGAGAAAAGCCACTGTTTATTTGATTGATTTCTAGCCGAAAAGCCAAATGAATGGGAGGCACCTGTGCGAGCTCGCAGAATATATCCACGAGAATCACGAATGCTCTGTTAAGCTCGGAATCACGAATCTGTGTGAAGCATGACTGACACTGAAGATGTAACCTTCTCCAGAAACGGTTCTAAGTTCCGAACGTTTTCAATCCTTTCTCTCTCCCTCCTCTGGAACCTCGCTTGGTCCTCTCTTTCCTCCCTCCTCCTCACTCTGTTCTGCCCCCCTGTTATTGAAAGCCTCATACGGAGGATAGATACAGGACGATAGGGAACCTCTCCTCGCGGAACTTACTGCCACAAGCTGTCACTGTCATTGAGGAATTGCCAAGTAAGAGGCCAGTGCTTGCTCACTTATAAACGCACAGGGCTCAAAATCTGCGTCATTTTTCTCTTTCCCGTTGTTCAAATCCACACCAAGAGGACCAACTGATTCTGTCCTTAAGACATCTTTTTATCTGCTCACGTCTTTCCTTTCTCCCTGGAGCCTTTGCTCCAGACATCGATCTGGTCACAGCCAGGGTGGTAGGTTCATTGTGTCCACCAGAAAGATACGTGCAGGTCCTAAGCCTGGCATACTTGTGAATGGAACCTTACCGGGAAACAGGGTCTTTGTAGATGCAATGAGGTTAAAATGAGGTCACATTGGCTTAAGGTGGGTCCTAATCCAATGACTGGTATGTTTATAAGAATAGGGAAATTTGGACACGGGGACGCACAAGGAGAAGGCCATGTGACGATGAAGGTACAGGTTGGAGTCATGTGCATTAACTGTCGTGCCTGGCTTTCAGCGACGGGTCAGTGCTGAGCAGCGAACTCGGTCATGGGAGGGGCACAAGAATCAGGAGAGGGATTCTGAGGTGGGAAAGCGAGGCTGGTCATTTAAGCCACTGGATACCTGAGAAACCTTGGGGCGCTCCCAGAACCTCCCCCGGACATGGAGTCAGGGACTCAAAACGCAGAGAGGCTGCTGCTGCCCTCTGGCTGGCATACTCACGGTCTCACTGAGTCCTCTCTGCTGGGGCCACTCCCTGCACTCCCTGGGAGGAAGCTGAGGCTCTGGGGGCGGGGGAGGGGGGAAGTTGCTGAGCCGGGCGAGTCCAGCCGCGGGATCTGAACCCCAAACCTTCTGCTGTCTAGCACACGCCTGCACCTCCACGGCAGCACGGCGGCTCGTTTATTTGTCCCAGCCCTACCTTGCTGTTGGCTTCTCGGGATTTCTCTCTTTTCCCCTCTGCACCTGTTCACTGCTCATCCTATGAGGTCCAGTTTAAATTCAGTTTTAGCTGTTATCGTTTTTCCCCAAGCACCTCAGCCGACACCGATCTGAAGTAACTGTCTTTTTTTTTTAATTTTTTTCTAATGTTTATTTATTTTTGAGGCAGAGAGAGACACAGCATGAGCAGGGAAGGGGCAGAGAGAGAGGGAGACACAGAATGGGAAGCAGGCTCCAGGCTCGGAGCTGTCAGCACAGAGCCCGACACGGGGCTCGAACTCACGAACCGCGAGATCGTGACCCGAGCCGAAGTCGGAGGCTTAACCGACTGAGCCACCCAGGCGCCCCTGAAGTACCTGTCTTGAACGAAACTAATGCCATTCATAGAATTCTATTTGGCATCACTGAGGGCTTCCTGAATTGTCTCTTCAATTGTTGCCTCGGTTTCCCTTGCATCGTTTCTTGGTTGTTGTTGTTGTTGTCGTTGTTGTTTCTAGGATTGTTGTTAGCTCCCTGGGCACGGTTCATAATTTATCCTCCTTTGTATGTCTAGCAGGTCCCAGAACAGTGCCTTGCCCAGAGACGCTCCGTAAACTCAGGTGTCTTGGTGCTCAATACAATCATCTGCCCTGGATTCGTTAACTCCAGGACCTTCCTTACACATCCCCGCCTAGTTCCCTTCCCTTGGACGGGAGGAGTTTGACCTGGCAACTTCGGGTTTTCTCCAGTCTTATTAGACATCCCTCCCATCCAGTATGCTCTTGTTAAAGCCTTTCCCCCCATGCAGGTTCACAAAAACCCCAAGCTCTGCAGGTAAGAGGTACGGGCAACTGAATTTTTTAAACCAGCAGAAAAAATTTTCAGTTTAATTTTTAAAAAAAAATTTTTTTTTCAACATTTATTTATTTTGGGGACAGAGAGAGACAGAGCATGAATGGGGGAGGGGCAGAGAGAGAGGGAGACACAGAATCGGAAACAGGCTCCAGGCTCTGAGCCATCAGCCCAGAGCCTAACGCAGGGCTTGAACTCACGGACCTCAAGATCGTGACCTGAGCTGAAGTCGGACGCTTAACCGACTGCGCCACCCAGGGGTCCCCAGTTTAATTTTTAAAAGCACGATTATGTATATCCAGAGGCTGAGGGAATGTGATGGTTTAGGCAATGAGAACATTCCCTCGCTGGGGTAGCGTTACCCTTTACTGAACCGCACTGACATGCCACGACCAACTGTGCCCTCCAGAGAGAAGCGTGCAGACAGGGACAGAAGACGGTTCTCCATTTCGGCTGTGGGGAGCAACCCCCAGTAGCGTCCACATATATTACATATATTACAGCCAGGGAGATGATTTTGTTCTTAAAGAGGGATCAGGGGCTCCCGGATGGCTCAGTCGGTTAAGCGTCAGACTTCGGCTCAGGTCACGATCTCACAGTTTGTGGGTTCGAGCCCCACGTCGGGCTCTGTGCTGACTGCTCGGAGCCTGGAGCCTGCTTCGGATTCTGTGTCTCCCTCTCTCTCTGCCCTTCCCCCACTCACGTTCTGTCTCTCTCTCAAAAATAAAATAAAAACATAAAATTTTTTTTTTTAAATAAACTAAAATAAAGAGGGATCAATGAAGCGACCATCATGCATAACTCCAGGTGTAATTACATAAAAAAACAAGCAGCGTGAGATACTTCACGTATTTTGATGGTGGACCAGTTTTATTTTATGCTCATTTTCCTGAGACGAATTCCTTCTTCTTCTCCTAAGAAGTAAATAGAAACACTCATCACGTGCACTTTGAGCTCAAGACTTCAAACTCTGTGTCTTTGTGTCCGAGGCAAATGCTGTCAGTATCACTATTTCAGAACTGCTGTGACCCGGATGGTTGTGATTATTTGCAGGTACCATCAAAGGGAGCGACAAAGGAGTATTTGGAGATGTGAAAATGTGTCTCTAGCTTTAATTACGTCTTGTATCTAGAATTCACGGTAATGTCTCTCAACTGTGTTCAACCTGAGCCCAGTGGTTTTAGCCCCATGCTGATTTTGTCCCACCCCATCCTTCCAGGGGACATTTGGCAGTGTGTGGGGACATTTTGGATTGTCACAGCTAGGGAGGGTCCTACTGACCCCTAGGGGTGAAGGCCAGGAGCGCTGCTCAACCCCTTGCCACACGCAGGCAGGCCGGTCCCCCACTCCCAAAAGTCATCTGGCCCCAAACGTCACAGGTGCTGAGACTGAGAAACCCCGCTGGCTCTGAAGAAAAAGCAGTTCGATTCCTCCTTTACGATAACCCACAGCTCACCATTGAGCCTCACGGAGTCCGAGATGGCCAAAGTGTCATGACCAGAGGGTTCATCTCAGAAGAATTTCACCTTCCTGCTCGTGCCCGACAGGGGCATGGCGTCCAGGGAAGTGTGGTTTGTCCCTGCCACACTCCCTGGGAGATCAGCTGACATTTCATGCTTCCATGTCCTTCCTCTTGTTAGCTCCCTCTCGGTCGGCTTCCCTGGTATTTTGTAGCGACTCGGATTAATCCTTGACTGAGGACACTCAGAGGCTGGCCCGATTTTACTCTAAAGGATACTACCACCTGGAAGCTTCGGAAAAGGAAAAATGAGGAAGAAAGGGGGAAAAAAAAATTAAAAAGCTGTTGTCGTTTGACACATTTCCAAAGCTTGACGGGGCTCAAATAAGAGTATCATTAATTATCTCAAAGGCTGAAAAGATAATGCCAATACGAAAAACACAGCTATCCAATGTTATGGCAGCTGGGAACCCTAGTGGCTGGCGACTGAAAAATGGTTTTTCAGGATAATTGTACTGTACTTGAGCATAATAAGCCAGCTGTTTCCCCTCTGGCCCCACGCTCTGCTAGGAAGGAGCCCCAGAGTCTCCAACACCCACGGTAGTAAGTAAGATAAATCCAACAGCATGCGCATTATTTGGCAATGTTTCATTGCTACGCTATTGGACATTATTATTTAGAGGCTGTCTGTTGCTTCATTAAGCCTCTCACTTTCTGGGTGGGGAAACCGAGCCACGGGGAAGACTAAAGAAGAGCAAAATCGGATGGCACCTGTTGTGGGGGCTCCTGGACCAGCACCCTGCTTAGGAAAAGCAGCCCTTCATTCACGGCACACAGAAGGAACACGGCCCAGACTCCTCGGTGATAAGCTCCGTCTCCTAACAGTGTGAGGTTAATGAACCCCCTCATTTTTGGCAGGATGAGTAAGCGGAAAGGAGAAAACTCCATCTGAGAGAGCCCAGTTCGGAGGCTTTAATTGCTTCTGTGACAGTTGAGCAGAAAGCCCCCTCCTTTCAAAACAGAAGGATGCAGCTCTGTATCCCCAAAGCTGGCAGCCGTGCCTCAATTATAGAAATAAGAAGAAAATTAAAATTTGATGGATTAAAGAAGGGGGTGAACCAGTACTTATTTCCCAACTAGAAATTACCATTTTTGCTCTTTTGAATTGATAATTACCCACACCAGGGCGTATTCACTTACGTAATGAGGTCCTTCTCTGTGATTAAAAATTGAGATGCTTTACATTTTTTGCCTTCCCTAAAAAGAAAAAAAAAAAAAATCTTTCAAGTGTTTGAGTCCCTGATCTTAGAAAGCTTTAATTACATCATGGAAAGAACTGGAGAGGAATGTGTTTCTTCATCTCCTGTAAACTTCATCAACACCGAGAACTCATGAGAACTCACGGCAGCTTGGGTGGAAAGCGTTCCTGAAGGGCCACGCGCGTAGGCTCACTTCCAATCATTTTGACTGCTTTGCTTCATTTCAGAACCCTGTCACATCATCCCCAAACTTCCCATATTGTCTTCATATGTCCATGAACATTGTCACACACATCAAGCCACCTTGGTTGGCACCTGGATCCCACAAATGTGCGGACCTTGTTTATGTTGAAATAAGGCACTGTATCTGTCAGGGTGCTCGGGGGAAACAGAACCAGTGAGAGATCGCTAGCCAGATGGCTGGATAAATAGATATAGATTTTTGAAATTTTACTTAAAAAAATTTTTTTAAGAGGTGCCTGGGTGGCTCAGTCGGTTAAGTGTCTGACTTCGGCTCAGGTCACGATCTTGTGGTTCGTGAGTGTTGAGCCCCACATCGGGCTCTGTGCTGACGGCTCAGAGCCTGGAGCCTGCTTTGGATTCTGTATCTCCCTCTCTCTCTCTGCACCTCCCTCGCTCGTGCTCTGTCTGTCTGTCTCAAAAATAAATGAAAACATTTTAAAAATTAAAAAAAATTTGTTTTAAACATTTATTTTAAGGAATTGGTTCATGCAATGTGGGGGCTAGCCAAGTCCAAAGTCTGCAGGCCAGCTTGGCAGACTGGAAACTCAAGCAGGAGTTAACATTGCAGTCTTACGGTAGAAATTCTCCTCCTTCAAGAAGCCTCAGTGTTTACTCCTAAGGCCCTCAACTGGGTGAGGTCCATCCGTATTATGGAGGATAATTTCCTTTACTTTAATTACAGTCAAGCAATTGTGGATGTAGGAACATCTAAAAAATACCTTCATAGCCACACTTAGAATAGTAGTTGATTAAATAACTATGTACTATAGCTTTGTCAAGTTTACTCATAAGACTAACCATCACAGGCATCAAGCTCGAATGTTTGTTTGGACAGTTGACAATGGAGTGACACCATTTAGCTGGATGACACCCAGAAGACTCAAAGGCCTGAGCTTCCCTATCAGTCCCATTCCCATCTTGACTTTCCTTCTGTTATGAGGGTCTGGCCCACATATTCCATTTTTGATCTGCTCTTTCTTCTACTTCTCCTTCTGGATCAGGAGTAAAGTGGCAAGAATGTTGAATGAGGGAATAGACTTCACCAATCTCTGAATGCCTTCAGGGCCCCAAGTCTATGTCCCATAATTTTTCACTTGACTTGCATTTTTATGGTTTTGTGTATGTGGTGTAACTTCCCTGTCTACTTGGATATAGGTTCCCATAAGGTAGAGAATATTTATCTTTTTTTTTTTTTTTGGTATGTAGAGTTCACAATCATGGTTCAGGCTGATACTCAGCAAATACATTCACAACTTTAGGGGTGTACAGAATGGAGAAACTGACAAAAATCATTCATTCACTCTCCAACGATCCAAAATCAGTCATTCTAAGTGAGTAACTCATCCATTTATCTATTTTTAGTCCATCATCCATCTGTCCATCATTCATCATCCATCTATACACATCTATCTATCCATTCATCCATCATCTATCCATCTACCCATCCATTCATCCATCATCCGTCCATCTACCCATCCATTCGTCCATCATCCGTCCATCTACCCATCCATTCATCCATCATCCGTCCATCTATCCATCCATTCATCCATCATCCGTCCATCTACCCATCCATTCATCCATCATCCGTCCATCTACCCATCCATTCATCCATCATCCGTCCATCTATCCATCCATTCATCCATCATCCGTCCATCTATCCATCTATCCATCCATTCATCCATCATCCGTCCATCTATCCATCCTTGCTTCCATCCATCCATTATCCACCCACTTATTCTTTTGAGAGGCAGATGACCTAAACTGGGAGATCCAGAGGTCAAATTACTAATGGAGGAGGAGACAATGTTTTATTGGTAAGGTCAGACCTCTCTCTTCATGCCTAGTCCTTTCCTTCTTTGCATTTTATCTCCTTAAGTGCTTTAGAGGAGGAATTCCTGTAATTCTTTGCGTTCAATACAGTTGTTAAAATGTTCAACTCAAATAAAAATGCACGGTTCCTGAAACCGTGTTTCTCTTTCTTCACTTCCAACATCGATGTCATTTTGGTTTTCCTGCTGCTAAATTCGAGCTGAGATCACGAAGACGTGACCGTAGCCCAAAAGGACTGGACATTTGCAGCCACAGTTTGTGAGATAATTGGGACAATCGCCCACGCAATCCAGTCACAATGGGAGGAAACTTTCCTTAAATTACCACATAATTTTAGAAGGTCTGGTTCCATTTGTTTAACTAAATTAACCAGTAATGCCTTACGTTTCCAACTTTGTTTTGTCAGTTGAGATCTGGCTTACTATCCCTCAAGGAAAAGTGGAGAATTTAGGCACATTGTATTTTGAAACCACAAACACATCAGTGTGTTCGCCTTCGAAAGGAGAAAGTTTAAGTGGAAGGGCTTTGTGTATTGATTAATTTGTACATACATCAACCCCACCGCTGCCTTCGGAAAATGTCTTTGGGACGGAATCAGTAGAGAACACAGAAGAAAGGGGGTAAGGAGGAGAGGAGAGGGATTAGGTGGATAAACCCAGGCCGTACCTAGTAAACATGGGCTGGGGCCTAACTATAGCAGAAGCCACTGCAGCCTAAAAATAATGCTTTTCTGCGGAGGCCTCTGAACAAAGATACAAGCAGAGGGATTAGGCAGTACTCGACTTATAGTGCTCTTGGTGAATTCAATCTTTTAAGATCTTCAGCGTTTAGCTGAAACTCTCAACTTCTTTCACAAAGTAGATAAAGTGGTCTGCTCTTTTTGTTACGGAAACTGGTCTGGATCACCCGGCAGAAGAACCAAGCGGCACTTGGAGATCTTGGAAGGAAGGAGGTTTATTTTACACCGGTGGGCTCAGAGGAGATCATTCTCCAGAGATCTGAGCCCGAATGCAGGTGGGAAGGGTAAGGTATAGCATCATCTTCCGCATTCGTGGCGGCTTTCGCGCACGTGGCAAACAGGGCAGGGAGAACCCAGAAGAGGAGTCTCTAAGCTGGGAACCAACTAGAGCTTGTTTTAGTCCTGTCGGCCACCTTATGGTGCAGAACTTTACTTATTTTCCCAACAGTACTAATTTGACACCTGAAGCGAGCAGGGTGGGAACAAGAATCTGGAAGGGAAGTCTTCAGGCAGGGACTGAAATTCCCTTATCAGTCCTGTTGACCATCATAGAACAGATTTTTCCCTAACATTTTGTTTTCTTGTCCTACGATCAAGTGAAGTCTATTGGTTTTATACAGTTAACCTAGTCTACAAAAATTCATAAAACTTTATAATAATTTCAACTGTCTTCCCCATCACTATATTCATTGATTCTGCCTAGATGTGGCTTACAAAGTCCACACAACTTATAAAAGTAAATTCATTACTAGATATCTGTCAACATCAGGAGAGAATGTAAACCAACTTATCCCCTGTCCTTTGATTCTGAAATTGCATGACACATTTTTTAGTTTCTTTCTTTCTTCTTCTTGTCTTTTATTACCTCTTTCTTTTACCACAATGTAGTCTTGAGGAGGGCAGGGACTCCTTGGTATTATTATTATTATTATTATTTTAAATTTCGTATTTGAGAGACAGAGCACAAGTCGGGGAGGGAAAGAGAGAGGGAGACACAGAATCCAAAGCAGGCTCTAGGCTCTGAGCTGTCAGCACAGAGCCCGACACGGGGCTCAAACTCACCAACTGTGAGATCATGGCCTGAGCCAAAGTCAGACACTTAACCAACTGAGCCACCCGGGCGCCCTACCTTGGTATTATTTACCAGTGAGCCACCATTGTCCTGATAGTACTCCATAAAGACTTCTGGTATGAATGTTGAATAAATGAATTTGGAAAATGCGTGTTTACATTGTCAGAATGAATATATGTTCATGGTTTCATCTAGTACCTACTCGCATTTACTGTTTATCTTGTTACCAGTGACATTTCCAATGTAATCCATGCTCTGGTGAAACCATCACTGGCTGAATGTATAATCTCCATCAAACTGTACTTGAATATCAACCAAAATAGAACGAATCCTTGTTGGAAATACTTGTTGACCTTGAGCTTGTTTCATGTTTGCAAGATGAAGTTCTTTGAGTAGAAAACATTTTACGGAGCACAGAGCTGTCCTCTTATATTCTATGTCATGAACAAGAGACAAGAAACAACATCAGATTAATGAAAGGAGACAAATACAAATAAAGAAGACAAAAGAACTGAAAGCTGTTTTTCTGAAAAGCTTAAAAAAGAGACAAGCTCTGTGGCCCCTGGGGGGTTGGTTGAGCATCTGACTTAGGCTCGGGGCATGACCTCATGGCTTGTGGGTTCAAGCCCCGCGTCGGGCTCTGTGCTGACAGGTCAGAGCCTGGAACCTGCTTCAGATTCTGTGTCTCCCTCTCTCTCTGTCCCTCCCCTGATCACGCTCTGTCTCTTTGTCTCTCAAAAATGAATAAAAATTTTAAAATTTATATAAAAAAAGAGAGACAAACTCCGAGTGAGATTATCCTAGAAAAGAAAATAAAAAAGGACATAAAGAAACACTATTAACAATGAAAAAGAATATACAAGCACGGAATATAGTCAATATTAAAAAAATTTTAATGTTTATTTTTGAGAGAGAAAGACAGAGTGTGAGAGGGGGAGGGGCAGAGAGGGTTGGAGACACAGAATCCCAGGCAGGCTCCAGGCTCTGAGCTGTCAGCACAGAGCCCACCTCAGGGCTTGAACCCACAAACCGTGAGATCATGACCTGAGCCAAAGTCAGACATTCAATGGACAGAGCCACCCAGGTACCCCTGTATAGTCAATTTTAACATCACTAGGGAACACGATGCCAATAACTGTGACTCTTAGATAATTTTCTAGCAGTTATAATTTGCCAAAATTGACTTAAGAAGAAGAAGATCTGAATAAACCACTAATTGGTAAAATTTTATATACAAACGTATTCTAAGCCTAGAAAAAATTGAAAGTCTTCAACTCATTCTGTGGGGTATAACATAGTACTATAACATAGTATAACATAGTATAACATAGATATTATAGATTCACAGATGCAAAAAAAAAAAAACCACAACAGATCAGTATCTCCTTATAAACATATGTGAAAAATCCTAAATAAACCATTAGCGCACTGAATATTAAAAAATCTGTTGTGACCGGGAATGAGGTTTGCCTTGACACCCAAAAAATCTGTTAGTGCAACTCACTATATTAAAAAAGTCGTGTAGGGGCGCCTGGGTGGCACAGTCGGTTAAGCGTCCGACTTCAGCCAGGTCACGATCTCGCGGTCCGGAAGTTCGAGCCCCGTGTCAGGCTCTGGGCTGATGGCTCAGAGCCTGGAGCCTGTTTCCAATTCTGTGTCTCCCTCTCTCTCTGCCCCTCCCCCGTTCATGCTCTGTCTCTCTCTGTCCCAAAAATAAATAAACGTTGGAAAAAAAAAATAAAAAAGTCGTGTAGAAACACCATATTACCACTTTGACAAATGCTGCAAAGGCAATAAAATTCAATATTATTCCTCATAAAAACTAGAAGTAAACTAAAAACAGATGGTGTTTCTCATCCAATACAGGGTATCTCCCAAAAACAAAAATATAGACAAACGTAAAATAAGCAAACACATAAAAAAAAGGTGCTGTGACACTCTCACCCCTCGCCTGCAGATGAAGAAACAAAGGGTCTTTGGCCACTGACAGATCTGGCCAGGAACGTCTCCTTTGGAAGGACTTTGAACTTCAAGGACGGATGTTCCGGATAAGTTTGAACAATCCAACACCAGCTTTAAGAGAAATGGTGCCTTTGTTAAGACCGTCTCAGATTACGGAGTAGGAATCTGGTTACAAGAGAGTTGCTGTTTTTTTAAGGATAAAATAATGATTCTCATAGAATTTTAAAATGAACATGTGTTAAAGATTTAACTTAGTAACTAAGGAGGGAACCACTAAAATGCCACCATCAGTTTCAAACAAGAATTCAACACACACACACACACACACACACATGCACGCACGTGCGCACATGTGGGGGAAATCAGAGACCCTGACAGGAATTTACAAATAAATGCAAAATGGGTTAACATTTCCAGAGCAAAGACTAACTGCATTTCCACTGGACACGATTCATTTGAGTTTTATGGGCGAAATCAACTGCATTACAGACACCGTCTGTCACTTAAGGAGCCTTAAGGGAGCCCAAGGACCGTGAAAGGAGGGGACAGCCCAGAGGGGCGCACCGGCCAGGACGCTCAGCCAACCTTCCAACTATTTCAAAGTCTCTCACAGTTGGTCTGGACTGTCCAAACTCTAGTTTGATGCTGATCTCCTTTAAATACGTGCTTGATGGGGCGCCTGGGTGGCGCAGTCCGACTTCAGCCAGGTCATGATCTCGCGGTCCGGGAGTTCGAGCGTCGGGCTCTGGGCTGATGGCTCAGAGCCTGGAGCCTGTTTCCGATTCTGTGTCTCCCTCTCTCTCTGCTCCTCCCCCGTTCATGCTCTGTCTCTCTCTGTCCCAAAAATAAATAAACGTTGAAAAAAAAAATTTAAATACGTGCTTGGGAATAACCTTTATTCTTTGGGGTTTCTGATGGCCTAGCTTACTAAAGCGTTTTAATTTTCTTAGTTTTATTTCAAATAAGAAACCGGCGGCTCAAATATGCCAATGTCAGTGAGATGCGTCTTTGGGAGGCCAGGCCACGCCCCTGGAAACCCTCCAGTTTCTCCCAATGGCTAGCAAAATTCGTGCAAGGAGATGTGACACAGCCTCAGCGAAAGAAACCATCTTCCCCCGCACCCCCCACCCCCGCCATTGACCTACGTTTTCAAACATTTAAACAAAATATGTTATTTTTTAAAGTAAATCTCGACAGCCTTTCTCTCGGCCCCTCTCACTCCCAGATCCTGTCCTCATCATGTCCTCAAATGCCCACATGGGGAGCAGTCCCTGTGGATTACGTATCTGGGAGGTCCCCCCCCCAACCCCCGTTTTGTGAAATGCAATCATTCCTTGACCATCACGCAACATCATCAGTTGCCTAATGTTTTCCAGGCAGTAGTGTTTGAGGTTAGAGTCCTGAGGTTACAGGATGCGGGGCTTGGCAAGAGGGAGGTTGGGAAACGCAGCCAGGCGCCCCACCCAGGAAGAAAGCACCAGAGACCCAACGGCGTTATCCGAGGAAATGAGGACCTGGGGATTAGGGGCATCTCGCAACAAGGGAACGGGGACCCTAAAAAGAGATGGTGAGGCACAGAGGACAAAGTTGCTCTCTGCCTCTGTTCCCTGCCTCATTAATGGTAACCAGAGTGATCCAGCTGGCTATTTCCCATGCCAAAGACAGAGAGAAAGGTTTGGGGGGCTGGAATCACCTGTGTTGTTCGTTTAACACAAGACATTAGTTCTCTGGACCCCTGACCTTGTAAAGAACAGGAAGTCCTCGCTCTGCCAGCCCCATATCCTCCAACAGGCTGCAGGCATCAAAGAATTAGCCTCTTGTAATAAAATCAGCCCTTTCAACCATTGAGAAGACTTACGATAGGGATCACTACCCAGATTAATTTGCTACCAAATAAAGAATCAGATGCCAAGATAAACAAGAGAGAACAGCCAGCTGGGTAGGGTTTGAAAAAAAATTGCAAGCTTTTCGTTTTCCTTTTGTTCTGGTATTTTCAATTGAATTAGGATGCTTCATCTTTTCTAAGCCGGTAGCCGCTAAATTTTTAATGATTTAAATTTGCTCATTATGATTCCAGCAGAAGGAGGTTCTCCGCAAAGCCGGCCTCCCGTCCGGCGAAGGTACTGCGCAATCCCCAAGGCAGCCTGCCAGGGCGGCTATCGGCCTGGGTGGTACCCTTCCTCCCCTGGACAGAAAATGAGGGTGTCCAGGATTGGTTACATAATTTGAGGGGCCCAACGCAAAATGAAAACTCAGGCACATTGTTCAAAAAGTGTAAGACTTTCGGGACAGCAGAGAATGAAATCAAGCACGGAGGCCTTTGAGCACAGGCCCCGTGCGAGCTCACAGGTCACGCGTCCAAGAAGCTGAGGTTGGTGGCGTCCGTGGGGGACGAGCAAATCCTTTCTCCATACGGATGTAGTCACTTGTCATGCCAGAGACTCGAGGTTTACAATTTGGAGACCGGATACGTCCTTTAGTCCAGAGAGCTGACTTTAATAAAAGTCGTGCGTCCAGAAGAAAACGGTCTATTTGCAGAGGCTTCACCTTGGGGTTTTTGGAATCTACAAGATGATCCGAATTACTTTAAAGCTATTTTATAGCTATCCCTGGGGATCCCTCTTTGAGAAGGTTTGTTTTTTCTTGTGGTTTCCTTTAAACTCCATCTACCTCTATATATTTATGTTATAACAGAGATTATTTGGGCAATAACTTCCTGCATTACTGTGATATTTCAGGGCTCCGCTTGTGTTTGGCCCCCATTTGTTGGGTTTATGGTCCTGTCAGCATAAAGCAATCAATGCTATGGACAGAGTTTAAGTTTTTTAATGTTTAGTTATTTTTGAGAGACAGAGAGTTCAGGGGAGGACAGAGAGAGAGGAGGGGACGGAAGATCTAAAGCAGGCTCGGTGATGACAGCAGACATCCTGATGGGGGACTTGAACTCACAAACTGAGATCATGACCTGAGCTAAAGTCGGATGCTTAACCCACTAAGGCACCCAGGTGCCCCCAGAGTTTAATTTTTAATGTTGTGTTTCTCAAACTGGGGTCTGTCCGCAGACGGGTTCTTGGATGCCCTATCTTTCAAGTCGGGGAAACAGAGCTCACTCTAGTTTCTACTCAAGCGGTAATAGGTTTTGAACCCTTAATGATTAAACAGGTCTATACGCTTTCTGATGACCAAATGCAAATCAAATGTTTAAGAGAATAGTTGAGGAAAAGGGAAAAATGACAGTCTTCATTCAGATAAGATTTGGGCTGCTGGTTAAAAAAAAGTGCGGGTAACCAATTATTGAGGAAGAATAATGTTGCCAGCCATGATAAGGGTTTTGAGTGTCGATTGCATGACACAACTGTTGACGTATCGTTTTGAGGTTTCTTAGCTGAAACCCAGTTGAGCCTCCGTGTTGCAGACTAGGAAAGTGGAAGATGCCGTAACCACCCAGGTCCACAGAGGAAAGAGCAGAAGACAAACTCAAGCCCCCAGGTTCTGACGCTGAAGCCCGTGTGTCTCCCCCTCCAGGCCATTTCTTTACACGTTTGGGCTAGAAAATACTTGATGCATGAAGGTTTGGGTCATTTTCATCTTTTTCAGGAGCATGAGTATCTGCAGAACTTGTCGGGGACACGACTATTTTAAAATGCAGGTTTTACTATGTTTCAAGTACGGTGAAGCCGACAGATCAGATGACCGCCATCGAAATCACCGTGTGTCACTCACAGTTCCCAAGAGCAGAGGCCAGGCCACCCCATGCAGGGCTATATGGGAAGCAGTGGGGATGCCCAGGAGGCAGAGAGACAGGGAAAGGACCCGGGCAAGAGTCCTTTATTGTGGTTTCCAGAGGAAACAGGCAGAGGATGGGCTAGGTTGAATAACTTTGGTGGGCTCTGGGGGGGTAGGGGCTGTCTCTGGTCGTTTGATTCTTGATCCCAGGGGGATAAGAGCAGGCGGACAGTGGCCTGGAGTGTGAGAGCCCAGTAAAGTGGGTGGTTGGGGATGGGCTCCACATTGATTGGCTTATGCAGGGAAAGTATGCTTGCGGGTGAATCATTTACTATCGCCAGCAATCGGCCAGCCCTGTGAGGGACGGTGCCTCCAGGTTGGCAAGGCCCCAGGAGGAGAAGCGTCAGAATACAAAGAAACACTAATACAGTGACCTGGGAGATCCAGGCTGACAAGAGATCCCGGAGCTGCTTCCTGGTCTTGCAGAGCCACCTCTTGGGAGCAGTGTCCTCTCCTCTGTTAAGAGACGACCCTCAATCCTTCAAGCCTGATCATCTAGAGATAATGCAAAAGTGTGCGTGCAGCTCGTAGAGACTTGGAGCTTGGAGGCCAGATACGTTCTTCGGTCCAATTTTGGACCCGTCATTCATCAGAGCTGCAACTGTATGTCTTGAGGTGTCGTCCTGAGAACACGTGACACGGCAAACAGACGCAATTGTGACACTTAGTGACTGTAAGTAATCATGATTATGCTTCTTGGTAAGGAGGCAGAGATGATCAGAAGTTTCAAAACAGTTTCAAATGGATATTACTTTTGATTTTCTTCTCTCACGTTGTTGGTTTCCTATTGTCAATACCCAGAATTAGCGTCAATGATACAGACCTCCCTGCACCAGCCCCTTCTCCCCAGCCCTCCAGATGCGTCAACAAGGAAAGGGAGGGCAGTGTTTGCAGAATGGGGTGTCACCTCTCCCTTGCAGCACACGGCACAGACACGGTTCCTCGGGCCCCAGATCCGGGGTCTCACTCCACTGGTGCCCCACCCCGTCCACCGACTCTTGGGTAACTAGTCCCCGAGCTGGACTTCCAAGTGCCCTCTTATCCCAGCTGGGAATCTGAGCGTCCCGGCCTAAGGACTTAGGAGGAGGAGAGGAGTCCAGTGATCCAAGAAGGGGTGCTAAAGGCTAGTGCTGAGAAGCAGAGGACAAAGGGGGGAGGTGCAAGCAGTCTGGACAGATTTGCCATCCAGCTGCCAAGGTCTGGCCCAGCAGGACGCCCTATAAACCGGGACCAGCCTTGGAAACCCTGAGACTCATGGAGTGAATCCGCACAGCCCTTTTGAGGCTCCGTCTTCCTTAATGTCCAGGTGACTTGGGCATGGAGGTGAACAGGTTTTAGTTCCCAGGACATGTCAGGCTTCATGAGGAAGGATGTCACTTCATTTTGGGATCTCACTTAGTCCTCAGATAGCCCAGCGAAGGCTTCCCAAAGCTCGGGTGCAAATGCTTCCCATCTCTTTCATTTTCTTTCCCGACTGAAGATGGAGTCACCCTTTGGGGGCCATCTTGTCTGAAAGTCCAATATCTCCCCCTTGAGGTTGTGTCCTCCTCAAATTGCCCAGGAACCTGGGGGGAGGGGGGTTGATGCGATCCATATGAACCAAGCTTAATCAAACTCCACACACGAGATGGGCTTGAACTGGGGCCAGCAGTTGCCTAGCTTGGGCTCATGCATGGTCCCATCCACCTGAAAGGCTCTGCGGGGCAGGTGCTGACCAGACCATTGTGCATCTTCCAGGGAGGGTGGTGTCCCTCAGAGCTAAGATCTGCTAATGGGACACCATGATTTGACCTTGCGGGTCTCAGCCTTTTGTGCTCAGCCCCCTGGGATAATAGGTCTCCCCCGGCCCCTCTTTCCTATGGTGGCACCTCAACTGTTCCTTGGGAGCCTAGGCCTTCGAGACCCAAAGGCTGAGTAGACTCCTTTGGCTGGAAAGTAGAGCTGGCTGCCGCCTACCCATAGGCACCTACATCCCCTCTTGAGTTCTTTCAGTGTCTCTGGCAAGGTGACATTGGTAGACATTCTGGTCTTGGTCTTTCTGGAATGAGAAAGAAAGAGAAAAACCAGAAAGAATATTTACTCTCCCCCAAGGCATCATCTCACGCTTGCCTGTTGAACGGTGCTGCCATTTCCCACCCCGCCCCTCTGCCTTCTCTTCCCAGCACAGACATCTGTGAGTAGCACTTTAGACCCAAAATCAAACTCGCTTTGCTCCACATACACACCCCCACATCTCAGCTGCCCATTCTCTGGCACTTGAACCCACTTTTAAGTGGAGATAAGGTCATTCTTTCTAATCTGTTTCTTGATAATTACAGCTTTGTGATTGGCTGGTAGAAATAACATATTTCGCCCTCAATGCCTAGGTTGATTCTGCACTTCTTGTCAAGCCAGAACCTATGATGGTCTCCGTGAGGGGTTGGCAAACTACAGCCAGATCCAGGCAGCTGCTGGTTTTTCGTGCTTCACGAGTGTCCATAAGTGACTTATTGGAACACATCCATGCTCATTCATTCACGTGTTTTCTATGGCTTTCTTGCTACAAGAGCAGAGCTGAGAAGTTGTAACAGAGAATGTGTGGCCCGCAGAGTCTGAAATATTTACTAGCTGGCCCTTTACAGGAAACATTCGCTAACCCCTAGTCTGAACAGTGAGAGGATCCATACCCCATGTGCTACTGGGGTGACACTAAGCTAGTAACTTACTCTCTTTGCACCTCAGTTGCCACATCTGTAAACTGGGTATAGTCACACTGGCCTCAGGGATATTGGAGAAAAGGTAATCATACTTAGAAAGTGCTCAGCAGTGATTTGCACCTAGAAAGTGCTGCATTAGTAGTTATTGGCACGCAAAGAACGTGGCCATGGGGATCTTAAGGGAAAAAAAAAATGGTTGACTTTGGATAAACCTCTCGAACCTTCCAATTTTCGGAATTCCTGGTTACATCATCTCTACGTGGAGTCAGTACCCTGAGGCTTTTCCTGGCCAGCTCATGTCCATATGCATTTCTTGCATGTATAGGTGATGAAACAGTACCTTTAACCTTGAGCAAGATGGCTATGTTTCTGAGCATCTGAGTTGGTGGCCAGTATGGCACCAGCACAATGGTCGACGCCTGCTTCAGTCATGTCACAAAATGTGGCATGCGGCAGGGAGACAAGAAGAATCATTTGGGAAGAAGCCAGGGAGCTTCTAAGATAAAAGAAGCAATTAAAATGCAATTTTCAGATGAGCCCAGATGCAGTCTGTCTCCTACTCCTTATTGTGGGCTAGATCTAGTCTTTCTAAATTGAGGAGGTCAAGCTTCAGCACTCTTAAACAAAAGTGCTACAGCTTGGAAAAAATCATATGCCTTACCTAATTTTAAGCCATGTTTTGTGCTTCCTGTGTTTCCGTTTTTTAAAACAGTAAATAGCAGACCGTTACTATTTATAAAAGCTTTTATTTGAAGCATCAACTATGAAAGAATTGGCAGGAAGGAAATGAAGCTCCCCTGTGCCCTGGCCATTGGACAAGCAATGCTGAAGAGCAGGGCACCTTCGCTCGCTCCTTACCCCTTCCCTCGAGGGTGGCACATGCTTCTCATGGCTTCACTGGGAGGCAGTGTGGTGTTATGGTCATGCCGCCTGGGAATCCAGGGGACCTGAGCTCTGATATTGGCTTTGTCAGGTAACCTCGAACTCTTGACTCAACCCCTCTAGGTCCTATGTTTCTGTGGTGGTCCATTTTATATGTCAGCTTGGAAGTCTTTTTTGGACGGGATTAACATTTCCATTGATGAACTTGGGTAAAGCAGACTGACCTCCTGAATGTGGGTGGGCCTCATCCGATCAGCTGAGGGCCTGAATAGAACAAGAAGACCAGCATTTCTGAGCAAGAGAAAATTCTACAGAACCCTGCTTTTGGATTTTAACTGCATGATTGGCTCTCCAGTGTCTCCACACTACGTCTTTGGACTTGTCAGCCTCCATAACTGTGTGAGGCAATTCCTTATAATAAATCCTCTCTCCCTCCCTCCCTTCTTCCTTCCTTCCTTCCTTCCTTCCTTCCTTCCTTCCTCCCTCCCTCACTTCCTCTCTTCCTCCCTCTCCCCCTCCATTTCTCTTTCTAGCTTTCTGCCTTTCTTTGTTTCTCTGAGAGAGTCAGAGAGACTGACAAATACAGTTCCATTCATAAAATAAGACTTTAATACAATGCCTGTTAACTCTAAGATAAAAAGCTGCTACGGACTTACGGACCCTGGGTTGAGTCACTAACTGTTGCGTGTCAAGATGCTTCTCCCCAAACAGATTACTTCACCTTGCTTCCTGACACAAGCAAAATGCCTTCTCATCATTTGTGTGGCCGAGAGCATAGGTGCTGAGGCCAGACTCCACAGGTTCAAATCCAACCTCTGCCACTTGGTGGATTTTGACCATGGGAAAACTACTTAGCTACTCTGGGCCTCAGTTTCCTCATCTGTAAAGGGGAGAGGATAAAACACCTACCTCTTATGGTTATTGTGAGAATTAATGAGTTAATATGTGTAAAATGCATAGCAGGGTATGTGGCACATTAGATGGCTATACTGCAGTGATGAATACATCATTTATGCTCAGGAGTTGTTGGAACTTCGTAAGTAGTTAAGTAGAGCCTTAAGGAAGCAGGAAAAAAAAATTAACGATGTGCCTAGAGAGGGAGAAATAAAATGCTTGGAGCTCAGAATGAATAACTTCCACAGTTATTAATATTCTTTATTTATATATGCTTATGTATATAATATTTAATTGATGTTATATATTATGTGGGCAACTTCACTTTGCTTCTTTGTTCAAGGCAAAGGAGTTTTTTCAACAATGCTTTCTGCGGGAAACATCTTCTCTGCCTTGTTTAGCAGAGATAACATGATACAGCTCCTCCAATGGTTACAGCCCTGAGCTATGAGATCATCAGTATCCATGTAAATAGACACCGCTTAGCATCTTTGGCTCATATCAAAGAGCTTTTCTATGGAAGCAATTACACCCTTGGTGGCGGTGGTGAAGAGTTAAAAATGCAAATATACCATTATTTACTAGCTCTGGGAAGTCATGCCTCTTGCATTTTCATTCTGAACTTCTTGCTTAATGCCTTTCAAATCTCCCCTGCTAATTTTGGCTTCTCAGAAATAATTCTGCCAAGGCAGGAAATTCGCAGCCAAATAAGTTTCATTGGCCTTTAGATCATTTTATTTCTTAACTTGTATTTTTCCATTGCTCTCTGTTCTTCATTGACTTCCCACTGCCCATCACTTCACACATATAGCATGAAAGCACTGGTTTTGATACATGGTATGTATTTGCTTGTCAAGGGTTGATCCATTAGGTGGGGTTGACTCCTGCCAGGTAAATGTGGGCCATGTCTTTCGATCTAAAGATGCGAAATACTGATGCTCTGTGCTATTGTAAATAACTTTTAAAATGCATGCACAGAGAAAATGTTTCTCAGGAACATTTAAAACGGATTTTCTTTATTTTCAACTGAATCCCTATTAAGAATTTGGGTATATATCAGGAAAGTGATCTGTGTCCTCTATAACTCTGCAATTGTGGAAGTTTCCCTTTGACGTCACCAGGGTCTTATGATGGTGGCTAGTGAAGGGAGAGAATATCCTGAGAAAATCAGCTGTGTGCCTCTTGAGAAGCTCAAGTTCTCTGAATAGAGGAGCAAGGCCATCCAATTATGCCTTCAACCACTTTTTTACAGAGTGCCTACCATTTGCTACGTACAAATCTAAGCAATGGGTACAGTGGTGAACTAGCTGACCAAGCTGTCTTGAAGAAAACATTCTAGTGAGGACATAGATAGTCCCAAAGAAATCTTAAAAATAAATAATATAATTTCAGATAGTGACCGATATTTGGAAGAAGAATAAACAGGGTAAAGGAGCAGAGAGGGGGTGGTTGAGGGGCTATTTTAGATGGGTAATTTGGAAAGTCTTATCCGAGGAGGGAGTTTTTGAACAGACTTAAGTGAAATGGAAGAACAAGCCACAGGAAGTTATACGGTTAAAGGAATCTAGGCACAGGAAATACTAAATACACACTGGGTGTGGGTTAACTTGGCATGTTCACTAAAAAGCAGTAAGATAGTTATAGCTGGAGCAAGGAGATGGTTGAGGTGGGCAAGGGTTAGGGTTTCAGGACTCTGTAGGACAAAGTAAGAGATTTGGATCTTATACTTGAGATGAGAATCCTCTGGGTGTGAGGGAGTGGGATTCAGCCTATATTTTGGAGGAATATCCAGGCTGACTTTTTGCTGGATTGAATGCAGGATATAAAGAGAAAAACACAGAGTCAAGGATGACTCCTAAATTTTTGTTCTTTGCAAGTGGGTAAATGTTGGTGTTACTAACTGAGAAGATGGGGACCCATATCAGTGAGCATTCACACAGGGAAAATGAAATCGCTCTAGGTATTTTAAGCAGAAAGAGGTTTAATAGAGGCAATTGAGTGCTTACAAAAGCATTGGAGGAGCTGAAGAAACACAAGTTAGGGGAGGGGCCCAGTGATATTCAGTTCTGCCACCACCGCGGATACAGTGAATGTAGAAGTTTTTGCTTCCATCCAGAGATTAGGAAAGTACAGGAAATTGGTGGTGATGGCTCCAGCTGCCCCACAGCACTGAGAGGAGTTATCGCCAGGGGCCACCCAGAAGCTACTGCAAAAACTTATGTCTGCTAAAGCTTTCGTGTCTACTGTTGGGGCATGGGGAAGAAAAATATATTCTAGTTCTCTTCCACCTTCAAAATTTCCCACCAGGGCTCTTTATTAGCAGAACACAGCTGCAACCAGAAACTGAAAGGCAGATGAGCCTGGCAGATAAAGTTCCCAGCCTTTCAGCTTTTTTGCTTGCCAAGAAGCACAGGAAAGAGGGGGACAAATAGAACCTTGTAAGCTAAAGGGGACATAATGAAACATCTTCAGATCGTTTTGTCATGAGTTTGCCTGTGCACGCAGACACATCCAAGTTGGAAGTTTCAAGTAGGTGGTGGCGTATACAAGTCTAGCATTGGGGGCAAAGGTTGAAGATGGAAATTTAAATTGGGGAGCCATCAACATATAGCTGGTAATTAAAGGTACGCAACTAGAAAATGTTACCTAGCGAATAAGTGTAGATGGAGGTGAGTTCCAGGAACAAAGACCTACGTGTTCTTAGGAAAACTGGGATATTGGGGCCATTGAGAGTCACTTCTAGGATTAAGAGGATTGAAATTAGAACCTTATGTAGGTTCAAAGGGACAGCCTGAATAATGTAGTCAAGACTATGAGCCCTCAGATGTCAGGAAGAAGAGAAAGTACTAGCCAGTGAAACTAAAATGGTGAGGAAACCAGAGAGTGTGGTCCTCTGAAAGTCAGGTGAAAGAGGAGGCCGTGATTATTGCATCCCATCCCAAGAAGAGTTTTAATGATCTGCAGTAGGAGAATTCAACATTAGACTTGCTGAGATGGAAGTTGGAGGTGTAGTTTCCAAAATCCCAAATGGAGTAATTTGGAGGGAGCACTTGTAGTGAGGAAACAAAGAGTGAACTCACGCAACTCCTCTGAGTAGTTGCGATGTAGTATAATGATAGCAGAGGTATAGACCAGCAACTGGAGATGATGTAGAGTCTAGGAAGGGTTTTTTTAAAGAGAGGCGATTTTAAAGCATGTTTGTGTGTTGTTGAGAAGGAGGCATGATTGTGGAAGTCGGTGTAAGAGTGGAGCATTCAAGACTCAAATTAATTGGCAGGTCACGTCCAACCTGATAGGAATCTCTATTCTGATTCCAGATTATACCAGACACAGATATTTTTAAAGGAAGACACAGACTTTGTCCCCAAAGAAGGTACTAGATAGTTAAAATACACACATATGTCAAAATTGAAGAGCAATTTCTAATAAAATGTAAACAAGGTCAATATTTCATTTTATAAATTATTGCTATAAGTTCTGGAGGCAGTAAATAAATAATGAATTGTAAAATTATGACGGGGAAGACAGAGGAATACTTTATGAAGCCTCCTTTCTATCTGATCTTAATTTTTTTTTTTAACGTTTATTTATTTTTGGGACAGAGAGAGACAGAGCACGAATGGGGGAGGGGCAGAGAGAGAGGGAGACACAGAATCGGAAACGGGCTCCAGGCTCTGAGCCATCAGCCCAGAGCCTGACGCGGGGCTCGAACTCCCAGACCGCGAGATGGTGACCTGGCTGAAGTCGGACGCTTAACCGACTGCGCCACCCAGGCGCCCCTCTATCTGATCTTAAGGAAAGTTAAGAAATGAATTTGTGGAGAGTTGGCAGGTGAATATTCTTTAGGGAAGGGGAAATATGGCTTAATCAAAATGGTGCAGAGCAAGTAGTCAGCAAAGCATGTTGGAAATATCAAAAGAATTGGGATGGCTACAGCAGAGGGGCTTCAGTTGGGGGACCTGAGTGAGAATCTTGGCTTTCACCTAGTGGACCATAAAAATCCACTTAATGAGTAGTAGATACTCATAGAGTAGACACTCATAGAATGGGGTGTTCTAACGACATATTTTGCCCATATCAGGGGATCCATAAATCATCTGATCCAAAGCAATATTTTTGTTTCTTCAGACCTACCTTGGAGATCAAGGAAGTTCTTCTGGAATGATAAAGATGCCCATACCAAAATCTAAAGCACCAGCTCAGTATGATCCACTCAATTTGTGTCGTGGCAATTCCTGTGAGATAATTTTTATTGTTAGTTCTCATCTGCTTCCATATTTAGTGAGCACACACTTAATTGCAAAGCTGCTGTCCATAAAAATTCTTATAGTGCCTCATTGCACAGACATCTCTCATGCATGCTGGACATTTCCAAAGGCTTAAAATTTCTGCATCTGATTTGCATGATCTTATTTAAACAAAGAGAGCATTGGCCAAACTGCCCACCAACACAGACTTCAAGAACTTAATAATTTTTGCAGCTACATAGTGAGAATCTCCCTTCTGAGTTTCCAGAATCTCTTCTGCTCTATGTTCTCTAAGAGAACTGGGACATTTTGTTGGGGTGATGGGGATGGGAAATGCCTCTAGGTTTGAGAAGGTTGAAGCTGAGACTTGAGGCCACTGTAAAGGAATGGCTCACGTGTTCCTGTCTGAGCTTTGTAGATAGTGTCGCTGTACCAGCAACATTCTCTGGTGAATCTTCACTAGTGTGGTATAGTACCCTTTGACTCCATTTCCTACCGTCCTGGGAACCTCCAACAGACTCGTGCTCCAGATTCATCAGCCCATTTCATGCAGAGACATCGCTCTGTGTGAGTTAGTGAACAAGCAGCGACTTTAGAGAGAGGAAAGTGTGTAGCACGTTGAAGGACTCAATGAGAAAGTCACTGATGCTTGTCCTTTCTTGTTTTTTGTAAGGTAAAAGTTCATCTCATTTTATTGTACTTTGCTTTATGGTACCTATTTTTTTTTTTTTAACAAATTGAAGGTTTGTGGCAACCCTGGGTTGCACAAGTCTATTCGTGCCGTTTTTTCAAAGCATTTGCTCACTTTGTGTCTCTGTGTCATATTTTGGCAATTCTTGAAATATTTCTAACTTTTGCATTTTTATTGCATTTGTTACGGTGAGCGGTGATCTTTGATGTTACTACTGGAATTGTTTTGGGGTGCCACAAACTGTGTCTATAGAAGATGGCGAACTTCATTGATAAAGGTTGTGTGTGTTCTGACTGCTCTCTGATCGCCGTTCCCTTGTCTCCCACCCTCACCTTGGGCCCCCTATTTTCTGAAACACACAAATCGTGAAAATGCACCAGTTAGGAACCCTACAATGGCCTCAGAGTGATCAAGCGAAAGGAAGGGTCACACGCCTCTCACTTTTGAATCAAGAGCTGGAAATGATTCTGCTTAGTGAGGAAAGCATCTCGGCGGCTGAGACAGAATGAAAGCTTGGCCTCTCGCACCAGTTATCCAACTTGTGAATGCACAGGAAAGGTTTTTGAGGGAAATAAGAGTGCAATTGCAGTGAACACACAAATGATAAGAGAGCAAAACACAGCCTTACTGCTGACATGGAGAAAGCTTTGGTGATCTGGACAGAAGATCAAGCCAGCCATGACATTCCTCTAAGCCACAAAGTAAGCCAGAGCAAGGCCCTACCTCTCTTCACTTCCGTGATGGCTGAGAGAGGTGAGGAGGCTGAGGAAGAAAAGTTTGAAGCTTGCAGAGGATGGCTCATGAAGTTTAAAGGAAGAAACCATCTTCATGGCACACAAGTGCAAGGTGAAGCAGCAGCGAGTGCTCTTGTAGAAGCTCCAGCAAGGTATCCTGGAGATCTAGTTGAGATCGCTCGTAAAGGTGGTTACATTAAACAACAGATTTTTAGTGTAGACCAAAAAATTCTACTCGAAGAACCGCCTAAGACTTCCATAGCTGAAGAGGAGAAGTCAGTGTCTGGCCTCAAAGCCTCAAAAGATGGGCTGACTATCTCGCGAGGGCCTAAGGCAACTGGTGACTTTAAGTGGAAGCCAATGCACACAGACCACCCCCCAAATCCTTGGACCCTTAGAAGTTATGCTAAATCTACTCTGCCTGTGCTCTATAAAGGGACAGCAAAGCCTAGACGACAGCTCCTCTGTTTGCAACGTGGTTTACTGAATATCTTAAACCCACTGTTGAGACCTTTACTGCTCATTGTCAATACACCTGGTCACCCAAGAGTTCTGATGGAGCTATATAGCAAGACGAATGTTTTCATGTCAGTGGATACAATATCCATTCAGCCTAGATCATGATCTCATGATTCCTGAGTTTGAGCCCCAGGTGGGGCTCCATGCTGATGGTGTGGAGCTTGCTTGGGAGTCTGTCTCCTTCTCTCTCTGCCCCTCCCTGCTTGCTCTCTCTCTCTCTCAAAATAAATAAATAAACAAACATTTTTAAAAAAGAAAGTAATACATTTCATATAATACGTTTCATAAAGCAATAGCTATCATAGTGATTCCTCCGATGGATCTGGGCAAAGTAAGTTGAAAACCTTCTGGAAAGGATTCACCATTCTAGGCACCATTACGAACAGTTGTGATTCTTGGGAAGACCTCAAAATATCACCATTCACAGGAATTGGAAGAAGTTGATTCCATCCCTCGTGGATGACCTTGTGGGGTTCAAGACGTCAGTGGAGGCAGTAACTGCAGATGTGGTGAAAATAGCAAGAGAACCGGAATTAGAAATGGAACTGAAGATGGAATTCAGTTGCTGTTGTCTCATGATAAAACTTGACCAGATGAGGAGTCGCTTCTTATGGACGAGCAAGGAAGTGGTTTCTTGAGATGGCATCTGCTCCTGGTGAAGATGTTGTGAAGCTTGTTGAAAAGACAACAAAGGATTTAGAATATTACAGAAACTGGGGCACCTGGGTGGCTCAGTCAAATTGAACGCCCAACTTTGACTCAGGTCATGATCTCATGGTTCACGAGTTTGAGCCCCACGTAAGGCTCTGTGCTGACAGCTCAGAGCCTGGAGCCTGCTTTGGATTCTGTGTCTCCCTCTCTCTCTGCCCCTCCCCTGCTCATGCTTTCTCTCTCTCTCTCTCTCTCTCTCTCTCTCTCTCTCTCTCTCTCTCAAAAATAAATAAACATTAAAAAAAATTTTAAGAATAGAATATTAGATAAACTTAGTTGATAAAGCAGCAGCAGGGTTTGAGAGGATTGACTCCAATATTCAAAGAAGTTCTTCTGCAGGTAAAATGCTATCAAACAGCATCACGTGCTACAAAGCAATCATTCATGAAACGAAGAGTCAATCCCCGTGGCAACTGTCATTGTCTTATTTTAAGATTAGTGGCCATGCCCACCCCCACGTTCAGTAACCACTGCCCTGATTGGTCAGCAGCCATCAACATCAGGGCAAGGACCCTCCACCAGCAAAAAGATTATGAATCACTGAGAGCTCAGATGATGGTTAGCATTTCTTAGCAGTAAAATATATTTTTAATTAACTTGTGTGCATTTTTTTAGACATAATGCCATTGCACACCAAATAGACTACAGCATGATGTGAATGTAACTTTTTATGCACTGGGAAACCAAAATATTCCTTGGACTCATTTTATTGCAATATTCACTTTACTGGGACGGTCTGGAACAGAGCCACAAGATTTTCGAGGTGTGCCTGTAGTGGACAGTGACTCCCTCATCCTGCGGCATTTTGTGTTGTGAAACAGTCATCATTCTTCAGGCTTCTTGGAGGATGAGGTTTCCTGGAAACTTATTTTGGCGCGATGGTGGGTGGCCATCCAGAGAACCTACAATGCAAACTCAGCGGACAGAAATAAAAACTGCTTCAGGGGGAGGTTGGAGAATCCCATACGGACGATGAGCACGTATACGCACATCTTGTTTGAAAGCACCAAAGCAAGCTGGAGTCTGTAAATCCCAGCACACGGAGCTCTGCAAGGCTAATTCTGTTGGCTTCAAGGGAAGGGTTAGTCCCTGTAATGAATGGCAGTTCCGATTCTTGTGGGTATTCAGCCACTGTGCCCTAATGATGTCTTACCAAACTTGGGGATCTTTAGGGCATCATATGCTGAGCTTCTGTATGCTGAGCACTTGTTCCAAATGAGCTCCCACCGCTGCCTGCTCTGTTCTAGGAACGTTTTAATGCTGCAATTTTCTTCCCTGTCCGGCGATTTAGAAACGACAGAGTTCTGAGTTTGGGTTCCAGCTAACGTATCCACGGGCGGTTGTGGTGGGTCCTTTTGATTTGTCATTCCTGTCGATGTAATGATTTCTCTTTACTTGTCCTTCATGCTGGTTCTATCTGTGGCTTAGGACCAGGTATGGAATTTGGTTTGGGGTTTGGTCTCTGTTGAGAAACCAGCATCTTCCTGGAGACAATTCCACCCACAGCAAAGCTACGTCTTCTGTTGTTGAAAGGAGTAAGAGTTCCATGGATGTCTGTGATTCCACTGTAGCTTCCCGAGGCAGGACTCTGTATCCTGTGGCTGCTCGGGGACTCGGGAAGGTAGCAGCTGCGTGTCCTCGGCATCCGTGACGTCCACCCTTCTTGGAGCAGAGACGTTTAGCCAGCTTTCCTTGGCATCTTTCAAGGTGGAATCCAGCTCAGCAAGTACCCAGATGTCCTCTGCCTCAATATCCCTGTCTCATCAAAATACGGGGACACTGGCTCACTTTCTGGCATTTTCCCTCTGAAACTAAATTTACTCATGGAGGTAGATTTACGAAGACTTTCGAACAAGCCCCAGGGTTTTACACGGGCCATTTAGCTTTGGACTTTCTTCCGATTGCGTAAGGCTCTCATGGTACTTATTCTCCAGTTTGCACATTATTGAGTGAAACATCTTGGTCCTAACCCCTTCTATCCTGATGGATTGAGTGAAATGTTTTATCAGATTCCCAATGTGTTCCAATTACAACGCAACAGTTCAAGTCCGATAACATGTGGCCTCCAGGATCCACGGGAAAGACTGAGCATATGTTTCATTGTGAAAATCCGTTTCCATACAGACATAAGCCACCAAAGGGGTTCCTGTAGGATTGGAGAAATAACTCATTGTATGTTACCAGCGGTGTGGGAAGGAAAAGAGGGGGAGAAAATCTCCCCCTGGGTGGTTTTGTCTTTTCTAGGAGGGGAAAATAACCATGTCAAGTTAGCAGGTGCCGAAAACAAAATCCTGCCGAGAATATTCGCTTCAGGGGAAACTGAGTCCTGAGGGTTCACCATTCACAGCTTCTCTGGTGCAGGCTGCAGCACATTTCAGGAAGGGGTCGGAAAAAGCATCAGGAGCCTTCGGCAAAGGGGGAACACCCTGCATTGCAGATGGATTTGGCCGAAAGTTACCTGCAGAGGCCCAGGTGGTACAGCTTCTCTTTTTTTTTTGGGGGGGGGGGTGGGGACAGAGAGAGACAGAGCATGAACGAGGGAGGGGCAGAGAGAGAGGGAGACACAGAATCGGAAGCAGCCTCCAGGCTCTGAGCCATCAGCCCAGAGCCGGACGCGGGGCTCGAACTCACGGACCCCGAGATCGTGACCTGAGCTGAAGTCGGACGCTTAACCGACTGCGCCACCCAGGCGCCCCGGTACAGGTTCTCTTACTAATGGCAGCAGGCCCGTCCCATCCCCTCCCTTCTGGCTCTTCTACACTGTAGAAGCCTGGGAGTCAGGCCAACCCTCCTTCGAACCCTGGCTTTGCCAACAGTGACTTCAGACCACTTGCTGATTTGAAGGATTTAATGAGACCAGTTGGCGGGAAACGCTTCGCGCATAGTGTGTCCACAGACCAGCAAAGTGTCCTCCACCCCTGAACTCAGTCCTCAGTCCCCGGCGCCTCACGAGTACTCAGGGGCACTACTGGAAAACCGGAATTTAAGGGACAGAGTTAGTAGATGGGATCTGTTTCTGGGACCGTCCACCTCATGGGTGAGGGAAAATCCTCTCGGCCACTAGGGGGCACCAATGACACGGAAAAGAAAGGGTTGAATTTCACAGGCTCAGTCCGTGGCCTTGTGATAAGTACCATTTAACTAACGTAATTTTTTGGAGCAGAGTTTGGAAATGGCCAATACAGACAAGCGTGGAATATTTCTGCCGGGGAGGGTGGTTACACTTTAGACGTCATTTGAAGAAAGTTTTCCTAGATTGCTCTTGTAAATGCTGCACACCTAAAAAAATCAGCCTCTTTGACTTTGTCCCTTTTTTTTCGGTATTTATGCTCCAATGGAAAGAGACAGTATTCTCTGTGTGTGGGAGAAAGAGAAGTCACTCTTTAAAGTTTCTTTATTTATTTTGGGAGGGAGTGAGAGGGAGGGGCAGAGAGAGAATCCCGAGCAGCCTCCTCCACTCAGCGTGGAGCCTGACCCGGGGCTCGATCTCACGACTGTAAGATCATGACCTGAGCCAGAATCGAGAGTCGGGTGCTTACCTGACTGAGCCACCCAGGAGCCCCTTGAGAAAGTTTCTCTTCCTGTGTCTGCCAGGTGCTCAACTTTATTTCTTATTGAGAAGAAATCAGTCACAGATTTGACAAAATTGTGAATGAACGCTGAAGAACCTGCCTTCTGCGATGCGCCATCAGGGTGAGTCTCTCCTTAACAATGAATTCACTGCCCTCGTAAGGAAAATAACTTATCTGAGGTGTAGGAGTTGATAGGATGCAGGGCAGGACTCCCTGCACAATTTTACGAGGACTCCACATTCGGAAGGGCCTTGTGCTTGGTTTAACCCTCTGCCGTCACCACCTTGAAATTCTTAAATCCTTTTGGACGAGGCGTCCTGCATTTTCATTTTGCTCTGGGCTTCCGCCTCCCCGAATGGCTTTGCCAGTCCTTGTGGGCTGACTGACTGCATGGTGGGGTGCGAAAAGCGGAGGCAGAAATCAGGCGGGCCGGGATCAAATTCTGATTCATAACTGCGTCGTCTTGGGCAAACGCTAATGTCCCCGCAGCCTGAGTTCTCCCATCTACGACGCAGAGAAATGCCAGACCTTCCTGATGGGATTGTGGTAGAGGCTGAGACAGTCCATCCAGCATATACTCACCTGGGCTTCGTCCTGGTGTCAGCTCAATCCGTGCGGGTCACTTGCACCAAGATCAGCGTGGGGAGATCGGACCCGGTGCTTGAAACACATGGCGTATGTAATTGAACGAGAGAAAAAATGCGTTTCTTGAGTGACCGTTACACGCACCACTCCAAAGTCCGCGTTTACAAACGTTATCTTCGCTCAGTGATAACTCTGAGGAGGCCGATTGAGTGGGACTCAGCCGAGACCCGCGAGGCAGTTCTCATTGTGAAGCTGGATCCCCTTTGACAGTGTCTGCAGGCTCAGAGCCGGGCCCTGTCTGCTAACATCCAAGAGCGGTGAGCCTTGGACAAAGGCCCAAGGGAACAGACGGACCCCTTGGGGACAGACGCATTACCGGCACGTTGCATTCACCTGCGCGTGTTCTTCTAACAGCCCAAAGGGGTAGAAGACGGAGCCCTTCCCTGGGCTTTCTGACTCACTGGAGAGCTTGACAAGCTGCTTAAACTCGAACTTCACTTACCTCTGAACTTCAGTCTCTTTATTTGTAAAACAGGACCTCCGAAGGTCATAAAGCCTCCTCCCTAGGACGGGAAGGAAGACTCAGGAAGCTTCTAACAGGTGGAAACTTGTACACTCTCAAGTAGAATACGCCAGCTATCTTTCTGCATTGTCCAGCCGGTGGTTTCCCCAACTGTGACTAGGGAATCCCCGTCCCGCAGGGGCACTGAGACCGTCCTCCTCTGTATCTCTCTCTCTCTCTCTCTTTTTAGTGTTCATTTATTTTTGAGAGACACAGAGAGAGAAAGAGTGGGCTGTAAGGGGGCAGAGAGAGAGGGAGACACAGACTCTGAAGCAGGTTCCAGGCTCTGAGTGGTCGGCACAGAGCCCGACACCGGGCTCGAACTCGCCAACCACGAGATCATGACCTGAGCTGATCTCTTTTAACCTCAGGACTTCCCAGAGCCTTTAAGGTGCTAAGAAGCACCAGTGGGACTCGTTTCCCAAACACAGCTGTGCAGAATCTTTCCCCGCGGCGCTCCCCGAGGGACCAGCGTCTTGCAGGGCACGCACTGGAAGAGACGGGCCCTCACGTGGCCCCGGGCCTGTGCTGGCTCATCGGGCTCAGCGCTCAGTGCTCACACATCTGCCCTGGCCTCTCTGCCCGCTCTCCCCAGATGAGCAGCAGGGAGCGGATCTGAGGGAGGCGGCCATCTGACTCTTCTCTGGCTCTCCATGGAATGACCGGCCTCCTTGGGGCATCTCGGCACAGTCGTCTGCAGGCTGAGTGAATCTGGAGGCAAAGCCATTGACCCCAGGTGGACGGCCGCAGCGACTTTGCTTCGTCTTGTTTTTTCCTTCTTCTTGTCTTAATCTCCTCTCTCCCCCTCCTCCTCCCCATCCCCTTTTTACTTCATGGTTCCAAGATCTATCCTCCTAGAACAGGTTCATGGTCCCGCTCTGGCCACGAGGTACAAATTGTCAATGAGACAAACCTAAAGCGGAGAATGTTGCCCCTCGAATTCTTCAAAGTCGATTTGTTTCTAAGTACAACAGGATCATCGGTATTAGCCAGCTGGGATTAGCCGGCTTCCGTTTCTTGCCGCCCAGGGTCGCCCGGTTCACACATAGCAGTAACGACACTGTGGCCGCGGCCGCTGTGATCTTCTCTGGTCCTGGGAGTGCCCTGCGCCCAAACCTGAGGTTTAGGAGACTCCCTCGCCAAAGAGCCCACAATTCAAAAGGACGGAGCTGCCGTTTGCACAGAGGCTTTCAGAGTCCAAAGCTGTCCCTGCAGATAGGAAGCGTGGGGAACAAGCCGCTGTGACCCCACGGCCACCTCTCCTGCCCCCACCGTCCACCTCCAACTCCCTCCCCTCCTGTCCTCGGGCTGCTGCTCTGACCGCCCTCCCTCGTCCCTGGTCCCTTGCCTCATCCCCAGCAGTGCTCTCCAAACCCCCAGTCCCGCCACCCCACGGTCACTGGAGATGTGAAAGCACCTCTTGCCCCACCCGCAGGAAGGAAATGACCCCAAGAAAAACATGCCACTTACCGCGGGAGAGGGGACTGTGTCTGAGCCCCCACATGCAAGCTCACTGAGCATCCGGCCCCTCGATAAAGAGAAAGGGAAACAGGGCAGCGCAGGAGACGTGGAGTTTCAGTTTTGCGTTTCAGGATATTCTTCCTGGGAGACAATGTCCCAGTTTCACCAGTCAATTCTTCCCGATGGGATGTCGGTAAGTAATGATGTCAAATCCAGAAAGCTTTGCCGGGGACCCACCGAGAGCGAGGCAAGATGCAGCCTGCTACGCCCACGAGCTCTCCTTGGGAGGAGTGACCTCGGGGGGCTTCCGGTACTGAGAGAGGTGACGAACACCGTTGACGTCTGCCTTGCTAGGACTGGGCAGGTGCCTCTGAATTGACCATCAGGGCACTTGGGAAAGAGGTGGGGATACAGAGAACGCTGTCTCTCTTTCTAGAATGGACAAAAGACAGGGGCGCCTGGGTGGCTCAGTCAGCTAAGCGTCCAACTTCGGCTCAGGTCGTGATCTCCCGGTTTCTGGGTTCAGCTGTGCTGGCAGCTCGGAGCCTGAAACCTGCCTCGGATTCTGTGTCTCCCTGTCCCTCTGCCCCTCCCCCACTTGTGCTTTTTCTCTCTTTCTCTTAAAAAAAATAAACACTTCAGACACAAGACCATAGGTAGACAAGATGGAAAGGGCTTGCAAAGGGTTCAAGGGTCTGACCAGGATGGCCGTGTTCCCCTTTATTCAGCTGGAAGCTCTCCCAGAAGTCCCACCCTACCTCTCAGCGCCCCCTTTTCTGAAGGCCCTGGCACACTTCTCCCTAGCTATAGGTGACACTTGCCCCGTCCTTGATAATGTGACAGGGACAAAGTGGAGCTCCCGCCAGCAGAGGGACAGTCCTCTGGAGCCACCTGGGTGCTGGCGCCTGGGCCAGGCAGGCTCCTCGCCCGCAGGCTTTCTGGTTTCTCTCCCTCCTGGACCATCTGTTTCTCACCTGCCTGGTGGCTGCGGCCTGCTCTCCATCTGGTCACCTTTCCAAAAACATGGGAAGCGGAATATGACAAATGGTGATAAGTAGAAAGAAAGGAGCCACAGAAGTCTCAAAGTTGATCATCAACAGATTTACCAGCAATTAGACATTTTGGACCCTGTTCATTAATTTTCACCTACGCACCAAAGCGATCGACTATATTAAAGACGAGTGCTCTTTATCTTTTATTCGCCAAGTCCTTCAGAGCCCAGATGGTGATATTGACCTTCAATGAGTTTCTCATTCTTCCTAGGAATTGTATATTCAAGGAAAAGTCAAGCTGCTTAACCCTAATTGGGGAACTTGGATTTTTTTTTAAATCATACGTACACACACACACACACACACACACACACAGAGCCTGCAACAGCCTGCTTACTCTTCTCTAATGATAATGATGAGTGTTGTAATTTTGTACCCGATGAAAAGTAAAAGCTCCACGTGGGAAGGCGATCCTTTAGGTTTCTGCCACTCACCGTCCCCAGAGGCAAGGCAGGCACAGCACCCCTCTCTTCCCTTCACGTTCGGATGCCGGTGGAGCCAGAGAAGTCACTCCCGCACCAACGGGACCTCTGAGAACATCTCACGGAAACCTGGATTCTGTGACTATCCGGCCACCTCAAAGGCTTGGGGATACTTTCCTTATCGCTCAGGATCCACCAAATGCTGGCTTTCCCCTCGCAAAGTCAGGAGATTGCAGCCGTGACTTAAAAGAGAGCCATGACCTTGAAACGGAACCCACATTCTTATCTTATCAGACTTCTCCAATTTTCCACTGAAAATGAAGTGGAGAAGCCATCCCGTGGCTGAGTATGGCCCTTCTCAATGTCCGACTCTGCCAGCAGTTATCAGGGGAGGGGGTGATGGAGACCCTTGGCCAGAGGGGGTGGGGGGGGTGTCTGGGTAAAGACAGACCTTGCAATAAATGCCACGCCAGTAATTATAAAAAATGATCAAAAGACGTGACATAAACAGAACCAGCTATTTGCCAAGCGCTGTACCTCTGTTGTCTGCTAGGCACTCTCTCGTTACTGAAATACTGGTGTTTTCCATAAATCCTGTTCTAATTCAAGGAAGATGTCATTTCACATGAACTCCAGCAGACTGCAGATGCGAGGGCTTTCTGGCCAAGAATCAAAGCACATGCCCGGATCTTCGCGTTCTCTTGTTCCTTATTCTTGGTTGTTTATGGGCACAGCACACACTCGCCTCTTGAGAGCTCTCCGTTCTGTTTCCTTGGGGATTTAGAATCACAAGAGCTGAGCTCTGACTCTGTGCCAGGGTCTGTAGCACATGTTTTACACATTTTTAACCCACGTAGTGCTCAGAGCAAGGGCATGGTGTTGGAGCTGCTATACCATCATCCCCGTTTCACAGACGAGGACGTCGAAGCACAGAAGGGTTCATTTGCCCAAGGTCCCGAGCTGCTCCACAGGGACAAGAAGTCACCTGAACTTCCTGAACGAGGACGTCATCATCCAGTTCTGGAATCTGTGCCCCTAAACGTGTCACTCTGCTCTCCCTGAGAATGCAGAGCAGGGGTTCTCAGCTGGTCCTGACTTTGCAGTTGACAAGGGACACGTGGCACTGTTTAGAGACACTTTTGTTGGTCTCAGCTGTTGGGGCACGAGTGGCATCTAGGAGGCGGAGGCCAGCGATGCTGCTAAACACTTTACAGTGCACAGAACGCCCCCACAGCAGAGAGCCACCTGCCCCAAAATGTCGGGAGTGCTGACATTGAGAACCTGCCAAAGAGGAATCACAGGACACATACATGTCACAGACACATAAATAAGGTATCTATCTGTCTATCATCTATCTATCTGTCCATCTATCAATCTATTGATCTATCCATCTCTATCATCTATCAACAAATCTATCCATCATCTACCTATCCATCATCTATCTATCTATCTATCTATCTATTATCTATCTATCCATCATTCATCTATGTCCTCCCTCTCTTTTAGAAGACAACTGGAAATTCTAGTCTTTTGAAAGGGTTTTTAAAGTATTAATTATTTCGAAAACCTTGAAAAATAGTTTTTATCAAAGAGAGAAAAAAGTATGTGACAAATTGTTGTTCCTTGAAAATACAGTGTGTGTGCGTGTGTGTGTGCACGTGCGTATGTGTGTGCATGTGTGTGTGGTTGGCTCCCATTTCTGTTCCTGTGGACTTTCCCTTGGCTATGGAAAGTCCAGGCCTTTCCCTGAGACCTTGTAGGTGTCACTTTGTCCCCACTGGGATATGCCATGTCCTCCCGCTCATTCTAACTACATCCGACTTCCATTACCCATCCTGTCAATTACCATCCTGTTAACAACCACACTGCATATCACGCCAATACACGTTACAGAGTAGACTATTACCCTTTCCATATTGCATTAACATGTTACACATTCCGTTATTTATAGGTTACACATCACGTTGATACGCACTGCATGTTACATCAACACACAATAGTACATCAGCCCACGGTACACATTCTGTTAATACACATTACATCGTACATTAACACATTACGTATAACATTATTAGTACATTTTGCATTCCATTAATAGCCCATTACCCATTTTACTAATACCCGTTGCGTATCTCAGCGATGCATGTCGCGTATCGTACTAACACCCTCCACCTTGCGTGGTTAGCACATTACGTTGCATTTATACACATTAATATTATGTTAATAACACATCACATGATTACATGACATATTCACGGATAATATGTCAGGGTAGCACACGTTACACATTACATTAACAACACTATATATTATATGATTATCACATCTCACGTCACACTGCTACTAAAGGGAACCTCATGCTTTCCGGAGCCAACCATTCTAAAACTCTTGCTCCTCTCCAGTGCTGGTTGTCACCTGCAGCTAGATGATTTGGTCGCACAAATGGTTGACGGTTCCCCAAAGGGCAGTTCCTACCCCAGCCCGCAACGATCCCTCGGCCATCTGGGACTGGTGGTGTGGAACTCACCCTCTCCTCAGCCCAGCGTGCTGTCATGGCCCCAGGCGTTCCCTTTGTACTCTGCACCCAGTGGGACACTGGCCCTCTGACTTTGCCCTCCACAGCCACTCCACTGGGGCCCACATACCTGGCCAGGGAGGCAGTGAAAGTTGTCAGTTCCTGCCCCCATGTAGGGCCCACCCAGCCATCCCAAGGTGCTCATCACTGCCTACCAGGTACCAGGCCCTTAACTAGGTGAGGGACATTGTGTGATAAAGAAGACAGGGTCCCTGCTCCCCATGGAGCTTGCGTCTGGCTGGGGAGGAAGGTAGAGGTAGGACTGTAACCAAAATACCCCTTAATTACTAACAACTGAGGACAAGGCTGCATTATATCTAGCTGGGGAAAAATCATTTGTTTCCAGTTCTTTTTAAAAAAATTTATTTATGTATTTATTTTTATAATATAATTTGTTGTCCGATTGGTTTCTGTACAACACCCAGTGCTCATCCCCACAAGTGCATTTGTTTCCAGTTCTTAGCGCTTGGCCCTGGCTTTGGAGAAGCTTGCCTGACTCCTCACTCCTCCCTGGCCATTTCTGTCTCAAACCCTGCCTTTCCTCATGTCTGTCCGTCCTACCGAATGTTTTTGTGGACATTTACCACCATTCAGACAGGTTGATGCGAATCTGAAGGGTAACGTGGGCTTAAAGCTTTTCATCCCATGGCGTCTCATCAGCCCCAGGAAAGGACTTAATAGAAGTGGGCATTTGGGAGGAAGTGTTTGTTCCACACGCATGCAATCTGATGACTGATTTGGGTAGAGCCCATTCTAATGCCCATGTAAGCCCCTCTCTTGCTGGGCAGGAAGATGGCTGCTCCAGGAGCTGGTTTGTGCTGCTTCTATGTAGGGACCCCCTGAAGCCCCACCAACATCTCAAAGATTTAGAGCCCAGTTGGAGCCATGCAAGGATATTAGTGGCGCAATGATGTTAATACAGGCTGCCTCGCAGTAAATCCACTAAGGTGCTGAGCTGTTGAATCTGCAAATCATGATACATAAACCTCATCCTTAGTCTTCCCCCAAACACCACAGGGACCTATCAGGTCCCCCCCCCAACCCCCACCACGTCTGCCTGGAGGCAGAGCTCACATCCTTTTCCTTTTCTCATGGAATTTTCGTCATCATATTCTGAATGATACCCGGTGCCCAGCCCTGCCTTCCATCCTGTCCTGGGGAAACCCACTGGCCATGCCTTGTGTGTGCCCACCTCTGGCTACACCGGTGGATTGGTGCCGGGTGGGGAGAGAAGGTCGGGGGTGTCGGGTGCTGTTCCACAGTTAGGCTCCCATGGGGCATTCTGAGCAGAGACAGGCTCTGTCTGCGACTTTACTCAGGTAGGGACATCCAGGTCAGCGTGCCCCACCCATGGCCACACCTGACATCCCCAAAGTCCATTCTCCAAGATACATGAGTATGCTTCCCAGCTGCAGAACTTCAGGAGATGCTAAGCGAACGATGAATCACTTAACATCCTCCAAACTGGGGCACTTTTGAGAGTAAAGGGGTGTTGTTAATAACTGTGCCAGGACAACAGGTGGAAACTGGACATACATCATCTTTGTTGGAAGAACTCCCGTCACCTCCCACCAGCAGAGGAGGCTATGAGACCATGAGACATAGAAGAAAGGGGAAAGGCACCAAGTATTTTTAAGGGAGACAGATCAGAACCCAGATCCATGTGGTGGGGAAGGTGGAAGCTGGCAGTCCTCAGTCCCAGCAAGCATCTTTCCTGCAGAATGAGATGGGTGGGAAAGCAATTGTGTTTGTGCTTTCTTCCCACCGCCTACAGCATCTTCAGCAATTGCCATGGGGCTACTTTCTTCTCACCAAGAAGGGGGCAGGCACAATGGCTGGTCACCATCAGCCTGTCATTTCTGTGTGGTCCAGAGTTTAGCTGGCCTGTGAGTGGAGGGCCTTGCACTCACCACCCCAGGCCGGCCAGTCCTTGGACAAATGCCTCACCGCCCCAGGCTTCCATCTCCCCAGGGCTAAATGGGGCTTTGGTTATCACTGTCTCCACACTCCTTCTAGAACCTTCTCTAGCACCAGCCCTCCCCCAAATAAAGCAAGAGCATGAATCTACACCCAAGAGAAACAATAGGAAGAAGCAGAAACTCAAGAAAGTGACGCGCCATCTATTGGGAACTGTGAGAGCGTTGAAGAAATATCTCATCCAAAATGCAGCTGCTGGACCAGAGTCCAATGAATTGAATTTCTGGCAGAGTTCAGGCTAATCAAAGGCCTCTGTGTTTCATCCTTGTTGATGAAAACCTTTACAGGTGTGGGCTGCTTAGAAAGCACAGCAAAGGGAATGTATCAGCACAGCGTCTTCTGGTTCTGAATGAGGCACTGCCTCTAGGTCAACACTTGGGGCCAGAATTTTTATGACATAGTATTGTAGAGCAACAGATAGGGATCATTGACTCACATGGTGTTACAGCTGAAAACAAAAACAAAAACAAAAACAACCCAGACTTTGACGTAGCACCAACTAGAGGCCAGGCTCTGTTCTAAGCACCTTATAAATATTTCTTTACTTCATTCTCTCAATGACCCCACGCATAGATACTATCATTATCTCCAATTGACAGACAAGGAAATCGACACACAGAAAGGTTATGCAACATGTCGAGGCACACAGCTGATAAGGAATCACACAAGCCGCTACACCACACCCAAGGTCACACAGCTAGGAGCCTTTCCCCTACCCAGGGATGTACATGAATACAAATACTCAGGATCTGTGATTTCACTGTCTACAACCTCCCTACCCCTCCCCTGAAAAATGTTAAATATTATCTATTTCTTTTCTTTTCTTTTTTTTCCCTGGAACTTGCCTAACACAACTGCACAGAATAACGTTTGTAAGCCATGTTGCGTTCAAGTTTAGGCTTCCTGCGTTGACTTGCTTCTGTCATAACCTAGAAGTACATTTTCTTTCCTTTCATAGAATCCCTTCTATCCATTCATTTGACTGATCTGTCTTTTTTCCCCCAAAAGGACAAATCAGGAACACGTACCTCCTTTATTGGGGACTTGCCAAGAGACAGGAAATGCAGTCCTGAAAAAGATAATAATCAGTTCAACTTCTGGGCTGCTGCTTCTTTCCCACCTGCCCTGAGAGGTCAAGAGACCCAGGGTGACAGTAGCAATGGCATCCCCTGCTCAGCCTTGTCTGTGTCCTGCCTGGAGCTCCTAGGGCAGCCTGGGTTCTAGGTATAGGGTCTTGAGCTTTCTACCAGGAAGACCTCTAGGCAGCCAACACTGGGGAGCATGGAACATTTTTTCCTCCTTGGGGAAAGGGTGTGAGGAAGGACAGACATGTCCACAACTCTGGAAACTCAGCCTCCCCATGTTCTTGTATCACGGGACATACTTTGCCTTAGTGAGAGTCACACAGTGTTGGGAAGGCCCAGTGGTTTGGTTTAACCCAAGGCTTCCCAAACTTGGCACTATTGACATTTTGGACTAGATAATTCTTGCTCTCTAGGGCCATCCCATGCACTGTACGATGTTAGAAGCACTCTTTTGCCCCTAATGCCAGGAGCGCCTCCTTAGTTGTGGCACCTCTCTCCAGACAATGCCAAATGTCCCCTTGGGGGCAAAATTATCCCTTATTGAGAACCACTGGTTTAGTCTGATAACTCCAGAACCACTAAAAACTTTTGAAATCGAATTCAAGCCTCCTAGCCCTCTGGATTAGACCCAGCATTGACCTAATTCCCTAGTTATCTAAGATTTGTCATGAACTGGCCTCTCATATTGGCTCAAGGATGGGGGGAGGGGAACAATGCCTTTCAGACATGCCTAGGAAGTAAACACAGCTTTTCTCTAGCTCATCCAGTGTTCTTTATAGGTTTCAGAAATGGTCTACAATAGCGTGCCAAGTTTTGAATACAACAGTCACATCAAGGCTGGAAGCAAAGCTGAGAAAGAGTAAAATTCTAAATCTCCTATACAACAAATGTGGACACGCAAAGACTGCACCCCCCAGCCCCCGCCAATTCCTTCCTTATTTCCTTTTTTACCACCTCCAAGGTATTCTTAACAGCAGTCACCCTGGTGATTGACCATCAAATTATCCCAGAGCTTGGATAATTTAGGGAGTTTGAGAATGCGTGTTTGGGAACCCCAGAGAGGGAAAACAACCACCTTGCTCAGATCACATCTTCCACGCACCATCCAATGTCTGTCCCTTTAAGTCCACCCTTCACACCTATCTTAGCTCAGGCTACTGTAGCAGAATACCATAGCCTGTGTGGCTTAAACAGCAAATATTATTTCTTACTGTTCTGGAGGCTAGAAGTCCAAGAGGAAGGCATCAGCAGATCCAGTGTCTGGTGAGGGCCTGCTTCCTGGTCTATAACCTCAAATGGCAGAGAAGGACCTCACGACCTAATCACTGCCCAAAAGTTTCCACCTCCCAATGCTATCACACTGGAGTCCTAGGTTTCAACATATGAATTTGAGGGGGACACAAACATTCAGCTCATAGCAGCACCCAACGCTCTCAAGGGAGAACATTTAATCTGCTGTTTAGATACAGATGTACCAAAGCCATTGGTAAACTTTCTAGAGGGCCATCACCAACGCCCTGGGGTGTTTGGATCTTTGGTGGTCTTAAGGCTAGACCCAAAGATGAGTCATGGGAATTGGGTGGCCCTTCAAAGGGAATGTCCAATTTCTCTACTGGGAGACTATATATTACTTGGTCCTCATTTTCAGTAGACAAATCCATTTCAAATACAGAATAGATCCCAAATGGAAAAGAGGACATCTCTGACGGCTCATTTTTAGTTCTGCCTCCAAAGGAGTAATTCTCTTAGGTAGCAGGCAGAATTCTAAGATGGCCCACAATGACCCACACCCTTGCATTTGAGTGTGGGTAAAACCTGTGGATAGGAGGGGATATCAAATCGGGGATTGTGTGACAATACATGGCCAAAAGGATCTTTGCGGATGTAATTATGGTCCCTAAACAGCTGAGTTAATGAAAAGGCTATACCTTTCGGTGGGCTTTGTCTACGCAGGTGAGTTCTTAGTGTTATAAGGTCTGAGACAGAAGTCAAAGAAAGACATGCTCTTGCTGGCCTGCAAAAAGCAATCATGCATGTTTGAGTTGTCTGTCCTCAAACAGGAGGAGTTGAGGGGGGTCCATGTAGCTAGCACCCGAGGGTGGCCTGTGGGGGCTCAGAACAACCCTACACCAACAACCAGCAAGAAGATGGGGACCTCAGTCCCCACAGAACTAAGTTCCGTGAACAACCAGTGGATTTGGAAGAGGACCCCAAGCCTCATATGAGAACACAGCACTTGAGACTCTGAACAGAGGACCCACCTGCTCTGCACCTGAGCACCTAACCACGACCATGTGGAATGATGACTCTTGTAAGTCCCTGAGTCTATGCTAATTTGTGCTAGAGCCATAGAAAGCAAATACCCTTTCATTTAATTTGCTGCTAACTTATGTGTCATAGGTCCTTATTTTCTGTATTCTTGTGTTCTGGCATATGGGACCTTGTTGATTGGGAAGAGACTGCCCCTCCCAGGGCTAGGTAATTCTTATAGATAACAAAGCATTTGCCTGGGAGTGTGCCTTTCATATGCAAACTCACCAATTCAGAGCACAGCCCATGCTCAGAACACCTGCTGTCTGTCTCCTACATTTGAGGAGGCAATATTCTTCCTTAATCATCCCAGGGCCAGATACCAGACAACTAGAGATAGTCCCTCTACCCCAGAGCCCAGTGAAGTTATCCAAACCAGCCTACCTTGCCTCACCTATTTTTTTCCCCATAAAAGCCACAATAAAGTCTTCTGTCCATGTTTTCCCCTCATTCTCTCTGCCTCCTGACAGATTCTGATGCTTCCTCACGTGGCCCCACACGGCACGGCATGCCCTCACTTCTTAGGGACTGAAAATAACACCTATCTTTGCAAAAGTCCCCTCCTGATGTGTTGGCCCCAGAATAACGATACAACCCGCCTTTGAAAACAAACTGGGGAAAATTTCATGTCTACACAAAAACCTGCACAGAAATGTTCCTAACAGTCTTATTCCTAATTGCCCCAACTCAGAAGCAACTGAGATGTCCTTCCATAGGTGAGGTGAATGGGATATTGCTCAACACTTAAATAAATGAGAGAAGACATGGAGGAACCTTGCACGCACATCGCTGAGTGAAGAAAACCAATCTAGAACGGCTACATAACGTATGATTCCAACTATATGACATTATGGAAAAGACACAACTACGGAAACCAGGGAAAGATTGGTGTTTGCTGGAGGCTGAGGATGCATAGGAGGCAAACAGAGGATTTTTAAGGCAGTGAAACTCTTGTGCACGATACTATAATGATGGATACATGGCATCATACATTTTTCCAAAACCCATGTAATGGGTACAACTCTCAGTACAACACTGCGAGTGTATTCTAAGACAAGCTGTGGACTTTGGGTGATAATGACGTCTTGTAGAGTCATCAACCGTAGCAAGTGTATCATTCTGGTGGGGGAGGTTGATCACGGGAAAGATTATGCACGTGTGGTGGCAGGGGGTCCACGGGAAGTCTCGACACCTTCCTGTCCATCTATCTGGGCACCTTAAATTACTGGAAAAATAGTAACAAGAACAATAAACCGGTGAGGTCATTTTTGGTTGTATTTTCTTTTATATATGCATTGCTCTGAACCCCCCCAACTTTAGAAGTATAAATGCTAAACGCAGATGATAAATCTTGACCCAGATTGGATTTTGAAAAAAAAAAATTTAGGGAATTAAAACATCCTTCACAGAGGAGAACCAGCACACCTTGGCTTTTTTCCCTTCCTACAGATGTTCGGTATAAGCCGAAAGGAAAATAGAAGGACAGGAAAGATTTTTCCAGACAAAACAGAACAACAGGCAGAATTCCATGTAAAATGCCTGGTTGTTGCAGGCAGCCAAAATCCGCTTGTGAAAAAAATCCACAGACCTAACAAAAATCAGTGATGCTTCATACAGTGTTTGTCAAAGCCCTTGTGATGACTGTGTCCCCGAATGGCCATGCCGAGTGCATTTGATTACCTAGTTTCATACCTTATGCTTTCAGACCAACCTTCCTCAAGTCCTCACTCCAGGAGCATACCAACGGTCTGTTGCTTCGTTTTTCTCAAAGAGAAGCGAACTATTCCTCCTCTAGCTAATGATTTAGGCATTTCCTCTCGAGAAACAAATATGTAAGCAAGTGACCGAGCGCTGCACTATTTTTTTGTTTGTAATATAAAAGACTTACCCAGAAGGTGAAGGTCGGTATTTGTAGGTAAATTCTTTTATTGCTAACTTGCTGTTCCTTTACAAGTTCTATTCCTTTTATTAATAGCTCCAGCCGTGTTGGCATCTTCCGCTCTATCTACGCATGATATTTTCCCCAAGAGGCAGTCAAGCACTTGAATATATGTAAGGTAAAGAGGGGTTAAAAGTTTCACAAGTATTCATATCACAGAACCAAGCATCTGTTAGCTTCTACAGATACAAGTAAACGCATGTACCCATGCAGACACAACTATATCCGGGTGTCTAACCCCTTTCTGGGTACACTTCATTTGTGAAGCGAGTGTGTGTGTGTGTGTGTGTGTGTGTGTGTGTGTGTATGAGTGTGATATCCTCAAATCAATGAAATGGGCAGTAGTTTTGTATTATGGCAAAACAACACTTTAGAATTACACATGCCCATGATGGATGTCAACGCTCCAGGATAATGCTTTCAAATTTTAACTTTGGAGATTTTAATGTATCTGAGCATCCATTTTTCTTTGCAGAGGGAATAATAATTTGTATCTCATAAGGTTTCTAAAGGGATTACACGTGGCTTTCCCTGTCTGAAATTCTTTTTCCCTCCTGCTCGTCCTGCAAGGTTCCTTCCTGTCTTTCAAATGTCACCGTTTTATAAAGGCTGGCCTTCCTTAATTAGCATATAGGAGCCAAGAATGTTAAATTTTTTGATTTCAAATAGTAACTACTAATACTTTTATTCCCTTCTCGTGACATAGTCTGGCAAGGACTTCTGTGTTGTCATTCAATTAGAGTTTGTAGATTATTGGCAGGAATTCATTCAAATAATGTTATGTTTCGTGTTTTAGAAAGTAACCATTTGTGATTTCATTAATCAATAAACCAGGAAATATAAATCCATACTTATATTTATTAAGGTAATATGACGAAATAAAATGACCAGCCTTAAACTTTAACGCAAAGACCGTGTGGCCCCTTAATTAAAAATTATAATCTCTTTGACAGACGGCTGAATCAAACAAACCATTAGAAAACTATCTTTAAGTTGTTTTGAATCCATCCCTGGATTTTTGTAGAGGCAAAGAAGTTGCCTGAAATTTTAAGTAAGGGCGATTTTTCTGATCTCAAACAACTATGAAATAATAGAGCAAAGTGCCTTCGGAAAATGAAAATGTGGGCAATAACTTTATTTCCATTGTCTCGAGGGGGTATAGTGTTCTTTCTCCCTCTGCAGCATAACTTAATTAAAAAAAATCCTTTTGATGAAATTCCTCAAGTTACCTTAAGGAGGATTTTCTGTGAAATAGATTACAATTTGCAAAGTGAGGACAAGAATCACACTTTCAGCCAGGAATTGCCTTTGAATTGGCTAATCCAATGACAGGAATGTTGATGAGGAAATAGAACACCATTTTTGGCATTGCGATGGGACTATTTCTTATTCTTAGAGCCTCTTAAGTGTTCACTCTCCGACTGACAGCTCCATGTATAATCCCTAATGGTGAGACGGAGAGTTGTGGCCTTTGACAGTGGGGCAGCAGTGACCCCTGCCTTCCCCCGAGGGCTGTCACGAAGAGATCGATGGGGATTGGATTTTGCACTGACCCGGATAAAAGGACACCATATCACAACAGCAGCCCCCTGGAGAGGGAGGAGACGCCGCGTTTACTGCTGCAGGTGCTCGCAAATGATCTTTCCTTTCTCCACAGTTACACCAAGTAGCTGGGCATATCTGTGCACGTACATTAACCACCTGCTTCCACTGTGGCATAATAAACAATCAGCCTCATCATGTGGGCATCGGTGCCTTTGACTCCTCGAAGGAAGGTGATGTAATAAAGAGAACAACAATGCTGTTCGATGAGGGCTTGCTGTGCTCTCTGCTGGTCACTCCACGTTCGTCAAGAAAATGAGGCTTGGAGAAGTTGGGTAACCTGGCTAGGAGCATGCTGGAATCGAGGGTGCCTGCCTGCGTGTGTGTGTGTGTGGGGGGGGTGTAGTTTGTGTGGTGTGGGCCACGTGACCCAGCAGGAAAGCCTTTATCCTTAGAGACCTTGGGAGCTATGCTGTGCTTTTCCATCCCCCCGGCTTTCCTCCCAGTGCTGTCCCCCACCCAACCTCCAGCCTCTTATCTGAGATTTCTGGAAACTAGAAGGTGACCAATTCAACAAACAATAGCGTAAAACAACTTGCAGCTGGAGACTCTCCCACAGTTGGAGCTTTCTCCCGGGTGACCCTTTGATCTGTCCCGCTGGCCGCCTTCCTTCCCCCTCACCGGTTCTTTGGACACGGCGGGCACACCTGCCCACTACCCAGCCAGCTCCCAAACTGAGGTTCCCCTGCCGACTGACAAACATTTATGAAGAATTGCGCTTAACTGACAGGGGTGCTAAGTTTAAGGCTGCAGTGAGCAGTAATGCACAAGAAGTTTGCTGTCTGATAAGGAAGTTGGCCGGCTAGAAAGGACCTGTTGAGGGCTAGAGGACCTATCGAGGGCTCTCTTGTCCTTCATGTGCCATAGGGACATGAGGGGGGCGTTGGAGTCTTCTTTGGTCCCAAGAAGGTCTTTCCAAAAAAAAGGAAACGTGTGGGGGAAAGCCTGAAACTCCATGAGGTGTGACAGGCGTTGAGCTGCAGCATCAACAGGGGCAGGTCACCAGTGGCCTGGAGGACCTACCATGGAGCTCGGAGTTTGGATGGGAAGGAAAAGGGAGCTCCTGGCAGACTTGTCACGTTTCTCTCTCTCAGAATGATGGCTCCATAATGATCTCTGGTGGTAGAAACGGAGAGCGGAAACTTCTGAGAGCAGAAGCTACTGGGATCACGCTTCACACAAACTTTTGGAAGGTTGCTCAAGAGGAAGCATCACAAGGGGTTAGAAACTGGGGAGGACCTGGGAGCGTGGCCACCAGCCAGGAGGCGACTGCAATAGATTACGTGGCTAATGATTTAGGCCTGGTCTCAGCCACAGGAGTAAGGGAGTCGGGACAGATCGGAGGGCTGTGCCTGCACAAGGCAGAGCTGGATGGAGGCCCGAATGGAGGAGCAAAAGAAAGCTTACAGAACGGATGATGGCCCCTGGTGAGACTGACCAGGCTGCCCCTCTGGCAGGAAGAGCAGAAGAAGGGTTAAAACGACACGTGTCAGGGTTATTTGCCTATGTCCTCCGGAGGCAGGGAGTGTGACTTAAGAAGGTTCAAGCTTTATCATCCAAGACTGGGATCCTGCCGATTTTACAGAGCCCCTGGGGGGCTGGGAATGCTTCAAGGAGGAGCCCCCTCCCCACCCCCAAGCTAAGTACTCAGTGAAGGTCTGTCATCTGGCTCATGAGCAAGGTCCCCACCCGTGGGTCATGCCAGGGTTATGCTCCACTGACCAACCACATCAGTGTACTCAGGGCTTGATTATTTCATCTCATTTAATCCTCTCCAAACTCTGGGAAAATGTGGCTACCCCATTTTACTGATAAGGATAAAGTCTACAAGGGAAGCAAAGCCATTTTATGTAGCCAGCTCTTAGTTTAGGCTGCTATAACAAATGACCATAGAGGGAGTGGTGTAAACAACAAATATTTATTTGTCATCATTCTGGAGGCTGAAAGTCTGAGACTAGGATGCTAACATAGTCGGATTTGGGGGGAGAACTCTCTTCCTGATTTATACGTGGGGCCTCCTTGCTGTGCCATCACGTGGTAGAGAGAGAGAAGAAGCGAGATTTGTGTTGTGTCTTTTTATAAGAACACTAATTCCATTCACAAGGGCTCCACTCTCCTGACCTAATTGTCTCCCAAAGGTCCCATCTCCAAATGCCACCACATTGAGGATCAGGGTTGGTGCAGATCCCGGGTGCACAAGCTGAGACCAAATATGGTGCATGGATGGTCTTGGATAAATCAGTTGGCCTGTTTGAGGGCATTTTGACTCAGTACCTGTAAGCAGAATTCTGTAGATAATGTCTTATGACTTCACAAAATTAGCTTTTCATTTACATATTAGGAGAAATTTTTTTCTTGCATAATGATGCATGATTAATGGAACAGCTGGATGTCTACATGCAAGAGAGTAAAGGTGGAACTTTTCCTGGTACTAAACACCAAAATTAGCTCAAAATGCATTCAAGACCTAAACGTAAGTTAAAATTGTAAAACTCTTAGAAAGAAATAAGCCAGTTTTGTAACTTTGAGTCAGGTAATAGTTTTTGAGATGCAATACGAAAACACACACACACACACACACACACACACACGAGAAAAAAGAGCAAAACAGATAAATTGGACTTCATCAAAATTAAAAATTTTTGTGCTTCAAAGGGCAAAAGCAAGAAAGTGACAGATAACCCACAGAATGGAAGGAAATACTTGCAAATCATATATCTGATAAGAGACTTGCATCCAGAATATACAAAGAACACTTCCAAGTCAACAGTAGAGCGACACATAATTCAATTAAAAGTGGACAAAAGATTTGAATAGGCATTTCTGCAAAATAAAAAAAAATACACAAATTGGAATAAACACCTGAAAACACACTAAGCCTCATTAGTCTTTCAGGAGATGCAAATCAAGCCCACCATAAAGTAGTACTTTACATGAAATAGAAGACAACGACAAGTGTTGACAAGGATATGGTGAAATAGTTAAAAAAAAAAACAAATATTTTAAAGTTAAACAACATACTTCTAGAGAACCATGGGTCAGAGAAGAAATGACAAAGGAACTAAGAATATTTAGAACTAAGTAAAAAAGTAAAACACGTATTAAAAATTTCAGGATACAGTTTTTAAAAATCTGAACTACTACCTTAAGATGTTAGAAATGAAGAAAAAAAAAAAGAAACTAACCTCCACCCCCCCCATGGAATAGTAAACATAAAAGAATCAATCAATGAAATAAAAAACTTGGAAAAAAGAAAAAGAATCCCACACCTGGTTGTTTCAGAGAAAAAAAAAATCCATGAAATTGATAAACCTCTAATTAAACCCATCCAGAAAAAAGAGAAAACATATACCACACCAATAATGAAATAGAAGCAGATCCCACAGCCATTAAAAGGATAAGAAACAGGGGGGCCTGGGGGCCTCAGTCGGTTAAGTGTCAACTTCAGTTCAGGTCATGATCTCATGGCTTGTGAGTTCTAGCCCTACATAAGGCTCTGTGCTGACAGCCTGCTTTAGATTCTGTGTCTCCCTCTCTCTCTCTGCCCCTCCCTGATTCATGTCTCTCTCCATCTCTCAAAAACGAATAAGTAGTAAAAAAAAAGGATAAGAAGGAAACATTATGAGCAATTTTACTCCAGTTGCTTCAATAACTTAAATAAAATAAATTATTTGACATAATGTCACTTTGGTTGTATTAAAGAATGTATTTATTGTTTTTTTTATTGTAGTTACCCAACATGCAGTGGTATATTGATTTCAAGAGTAGAAGTGACTGATATATCACTTACACACAACACCCAGTGCTCATCAAAACAAGTGTCCTCCTTAATACCCATCACTCATCTAGATCATCTCTATCCATCCCCCCCCCCCACCTCCCTCCATCAGCCCATAGTTTGTTTGCTATCATTAAGAGTCTCTTGTGGTTTGTTTCCCTCTCTTCTCTTCCCCCACCTTCTCATATATTCATTTGTTTTGTTTCTTAAATCCCATGTATGAGTGAAATCATATAGTATTTCTTTCTCTGATTGACTTATTTCATTTAGGATAATACATTCTAGCTCCATCCAAGTCATTGAAAATGGCAAGATTTCATTCATTTCTTTGATGGCTGAGTAGTATTCCATTGTATATACATATGACATCTTCTTTATCCATTCACTAGTTTATGGACATTTGGGCTCTCTCCATAGGTACTGTTGATAATGTTGATGTTGCTGCAAACACTGGGGTGCATGTACCTCTTCCAATCTGTATTTTTGTATCTTTTGGGTAAATACCTAATAGTGCAGTTGCTGGATCATAAGGTAGTTCTATTTTTAGTTTTTTTAGGAACTTCCATACTGTTCTCCAGAGTGGTTGCACCAGTTTACATTCCCATCAACAGTGCAAAAGAGATCCCCTTTCTCCACATCCTCGCTGACACCTGTTTTTTCTTGTGTTGTTAATTGTAGCCATTCTGACAGGTGTGAGGTGGTATCTCCTCATGGTTTTGATTTGTATTTCCCTGATGATAAGTGGTGTCGAGCATCTTTTCATGTACTTATTAGCCATCTGGATGTCTTCTTTGGAAAAGTGTTTACAAAAATACAGCATCATTCTTGACAAAAACCCTCAACAAAGTAGGGGTATGTGGGACATACCTCAACATCATAAAGTCCATATAGGAAAGACTCATAGGTAATATTATCCCCGATGAGGAAAAACTGAGAGCTTTCCCCCTATGATCAGTAACAAGACAAAGATGTCCACTGTTACCATTACTATGTAACATAGCACTGGAAGTCAGCCTCAGCAATCAGACAACAAAAAGAAATAAAAGGCATCCAAATCAGCAAGGAAGTAAGAAGTCAAACTTTCACTATTTGCAGATGACACGATACTCGATGTAGAAAACCTGAAAGACTCCACCAAAAAATTGCTAGAACTGATACACAAATTCAGCAAAGTCACGGGATATAAAATCAATGTGCAGAAATCTGTTGCATTTCTATACACCAATAACAAAGGAGCAGAAAAAGAAATCAAGGAATATATCCCATTTACAACTGCACACAAACAATACGATACCTAGGAATAAAGCTAACTAAAGAACTGAAAGATCTCTACTCTGGAAGCTATAGAATATTTATGAAAGAAATTGGAGAAGACACAAAGAAATGAGAAAGCATTCCATGCTCATGGATAGGAAGAACAAACATTGTTGAAATGTCTATACTACCCAAAGCAGTCTACACATTTAACGCAATCCCTATCAAAATACGACCAGAAATTTTCTCAGAACTAGAACAAACAATCCTAAAATTTGTACGGCACTACCAAAGACCCTGAATAGCCAAAGCAATCCTGAAAATTAAAAACATACTGGAGGCACCATGTTTCTGGATTTCAAGCTATATTACAAAGCTGCAGTCATCGAGACAGTATGGTACTAGCACAAAGATAGACACATAGATCAATGGAACAGAATAGGAAACCCAGAAATGGACCCACAACAATGTGGTCAACCAATCTTTGACAAAGCAGGAAAGAATAGCCAATGGAAAAAAGACAGTCTCTTCAACAAATGGTGCTGGGAACACTGGATGGCAATGTGCAGAAGAATAAAACTGGACCACTAATTTACAGCATACACAAAAATAAATTCAAAATGGATGAGACCCCAAAATGTGAGACAGAAAACCATCAAAACCCTAGAGGACAGCACAGGGAGCAATCTCTTTGAACCTAGGCTGTAGCAACTTCTTATTAGACATGTCTCCAGAGGCAAGAGAAACAAAAGCAAAAATGAACTGTTGGGACCTCATCAAGATAAAAAGCTTCTACGCCACAAAGGAGACAATCGGCAAAACTAAAAGGCAGCCTAGGAATGGGAAAAGATATTTGTAAACAACATGTCTCATAAAGGGTTATTATCCAAAATCTATGAAGAACGTATCAAACTCAACACCCAAAAAACAAATAACCCAGTTAAAAAATGGGCAGAAGACATGCAAAATGTACTTGTTCTTAGGAGATACATGCAGATATATTTAAGGTGCGACTCATTTTCAAATGGCTCAGCCAAATTTGGACAATTGGTGAATCTAAGGGCAGGGAATATAAATATTCATTGTGTTCTTCCTTTACTTTTTTCTGTATATTTGAACATTTTCATAATACGAAGTTGGGAAACAGAAACAAGGCACAAAATCTTGTCAGCGGAGAGGCTCTCACTCCAGGTTTGTCATTTGAGACAGGCTGATGACAGGAAGGACCGTGTCATGACCTTTCACCCAGAGAGCAGTGTCACAACCCTCCCTCTGGGTCAGGATGAGGCTTCTCCGTGGTGCCGGAGCCTCCTACCAGATGGACACAGACAGGAAGGACCTAGGTCACTGGAGGCCAGGCTTGCCCTTCCATGAGTAGCGAGGGCCAACAAAAATAGTGAGTAGCTTTCTGTAGATGTGTAGCCACTAACAGCAACCTGTAAATGGCCGGGCAGTCAGCATGGGCCTTGCTCTGTAAACAAAGGTCTGACCTGCTTAATTCTTCCCAGAGGTCGGAAAAAGAGGCCTTGACTCCCACAGACACGAAACCATGGCCTAATTGGATACTAATTACTCATAAGAGCTTTGTTTACCCAAACTTCCCATAACCCAAGTTTGGTAGTTGAAAGGAGGGCATGCCTGAAGAAGCAGAACCAGTGCTAGGAAAACGGCACAGATCTACCCAGTCCTGAAAGTCCTTTTCCAGAAATGATGTCGCTACTCGCGCAAGAAGAAACAATACTCGGTTGGTAAACCCCACATTCAGGGGCTGGGAACAGCTTTCTTATGTTCCTAAGGGGCTGTCTGTTTGGAATCGGGTAACATTGAAAGTAAGAGTCGTTGGCCATCTAAGGCCAGGTTGGATGAGACCAGAAGTTCCCATATTTTGGAATATCTCTTTGTGATGAGAGCATCCCTGAAGGACCCAGACTGTGGTGAGCTCCCAACGTTAGGAACCTACAAGAAGAGTCCTGATACCACGAGTCTCCTCTTGGCCTCAGGTCCTGCCTGCCGCTGCACATCCAGCCACCCTCTTCGTCTTGAGGGGACGCTTGAGAGGGAGCGATGGGTGGGATGAGACCCAAAATATCTCTGCAGGATGAATCCAGCTATGATGACCTGTGTGTTCAACAAATGGGGCACCTCAGTGGTTCTATGCTCTCACTGCTGCAGGTGCAGTGGAGAGAAAGACAAAATACACTGCAGCTTTTATGCAGCTCACATTATGGTGCATATGATAAAGTCAAAGTTATTTAAATAAAGACAAGATATGAGGAAGACTTTGGAAAATCTGGGCTCTCATGCCAGCTTTGCAGCTGGCTGGTTGGGGCCTGAGTGAGGAGTCCCCTGACCACTCCCAGACCTCAGGGTCTCGTCCAGATTTCCAGGAGCAGCCCTTCCAGCCCGATCTTTGAATGAGGGCCGTTTTCCCCTCCATCCCTCTGTCAGCAGATGTCCAGCCTGTAACGCGTTTGGTTAACGATGGAAAGGGGTCCCTCCCAGCTTCCCCACTCTGACCATCTTTGGTCTGAAGGACTGGAAACTTTCCTCCAAATGGAGAAAAGTCCCGGTGGCATGTACATTCATTATCCAGACAAGGTTACTGTTCCTTTTGGGAGATGTGTGCATTTTAACAAGTCAGGGCCGTTTTTAAGGCAGCCTGTCCTGGCACGACGAGTCGCCGCAAGAGGCACAGAGGGACACAGGGCTCTGGGTTTCTGTGGGGCACTGTGTGCCACTCGGGTGATACAGCAGTGGACAGGTCTCCTGGGTACCTGTGTCAACAGGGAGGCTCCCTGCGACAACAATCATTTCATCCCTTAGGGGCCTCATGGTGGAAACATGAGTTTAGTTTGTGTATGCTGTAAGAAAGTGGTCGAGTTTCATTCTTTTGCATATTGCTGTCCAGTTTTTCTCAATACTATTTGTTGAAGATACCGTCTTTTCCCCATTGGATATTCTTTCCTGCTTTGTCGCAAATTAATCGATCGTATAAATGTGTGTTTCTTTCCGGGCTCCCTGTTCTGTTCCATCTATCTTTGTGTCTATTTTTGTACCAGTACCATGTTATTTTGATTACTACACTTTCTAGTTTATCTTGAAATCTGGGATTGTGATACCTCCAGTTTTGTTTTTCTTCTTCAGGATCGCTTTGGCTAGTTGGATTTTTTTTGGTGGTTCCATACACATTTTTAGGATTCCTTCTTCTAGTTCTGTGAAAAATGCTGTTGGTATTTTGATAGGGATTGCCCTAAATCTGTAGATTGCTTTGGGTAATATGGACATTTTCATATTTTTTCTCCCAACCCATGAGCGTGGAGTATCTTTCCATTTGCTGGTATCATCTTCAATTTCTTTCCGCAATATTTTATTGTTTTCAGAGCAAAGGTCTTTCACATCCTTGCTTAAGTGTATTCTGAGGCATTTTATTCTTTTTTGGTGCAACTGTAAATGGGACTCTTTCTTAATTTATCTTTTGCAGAGTGAAGTTTTAACTAGAATTCAAACTATCATACCTTTTAGGTTTTGCCATCAGAAAAAGTAAAATTTCAGAATGTAGCTGTGCATCGGTGCTAAAGTCCTCCATAGCAACCGGTTCTCTTCCCTCCCCATGCCCTCCCCATACTCTCTCCATACCCTCCCCTCCCCATTCCCTCCCTGTCCCCTTTCTCCAAAGTTGAGAGGACTAACGGGGGGGGGGGGTCACCTGACCCTTCAGCCTGATCTCTGATGGGGACACGTTTTAAGGCACCTTCTGAGGGCACCAGGGGCCCGGGCTGACGCTGCCCCATGGGCCAGTAACAATCAAGAGCCTTCTTCTTCACTCAAAGGGGAATGTGGCTGCGGTAACAGAACACAGCAGACCAAGGGGCTTCGAACTGCAGAACTGGATCCTCTCACTGTTCTCCAGGCTGCAGGGGTGGGGTGAGGGTCCACCCGGGCTGGTCCCTTCTGGAGGCCCCAAGGGAGATCCGTTTGGTGCCTCTGTCCCGCTTCTGGGCTGCTGCTAAGCTGGGCATTCCTGCAGTCCCTGCCGGGGGCTCGCCTGCCTTCCCCGCTGCGGGTCTGGGTCTCCTTCCTGTGCCTGCAAGGACACCGGTCACGTCGGATCGGGGGTCTGCTCTGGCCCCTGTGACCTCATCTCAACTAACTACATCTGCAAAGACCCTATTTCCAAATAAGCTCACGTTCTGAGGTTCCAGGTGGACACGAATTTGGGGGGACACTAATCAAGCCAGCACGGGCACCAAGCACCAACAGGGTGTGTCTGTCACCTCGCTCTGCATGTGGCAGCAAGACCCGCCCGTGACCACATGCTGGAGAACAGGACACACGTCTGGAAGGTGGGGAGGCCAAGGCTGGAGAGCAGGTTGCCACGGTGATTGTGTCTGGGGTCCATCACGGCCCCCTAGCTCGCGCCGGGTCCTGTCCCACCCCCCTGGGGCTGTCGGTGCACCCTCCACACGGGGCCTGTGGGTGGCCGGCGGCCTTTCCTCCTCGCCCGCGAGTCTGGGGTCCATGACGGAGCCTCGGAGCGGCCTCATGGCTCCGGGAGGAGGTAGGAGCGGCCCGTCCTTCTGGGGGAGGGGGGTGTGCTGCCCGTGAGTCCCGGGCGAGGCAGCCCAGGACTTGTCACCCTAGCAACGGACCGAGGACCCTTCAAAGCCCAACCCAGGGCAGTGATTCACACAGCTGCCCGGGGGGTGGCCTTTGGTGCAAAGACAAGAGTTCTGGGGGGTTTATGTCAGCCGGCGGCAGAGCCTTCGGGGGTCAGTACCCCCCCCACCCCCCACCCCCATCACGTCAGGAGGGTTCCGCGGGCTTTGGCTTTGAGAACCACACCCGGGATCTCCCGGGCGTCCCCGGCAGGGGTGAGGCGGGAGCAGTCCGGGCCGCGTCTGGGAGCCGGGACCCTCTTGCCCGTCTCAGATGCGCAACTACGCGTCCCCGGGAGCTTTGTCTCCCTCGGAAAGTCAGCCCATAGAGCGCGGCATCAGCTCTGCGGGGAGATCGGTCTCCGGCCTCGTCTTTATAAATCTTAACAGACGGGAGACGAGCGGCCCTCCCGTCTCACCCTTCCGGACCCACACGGGCGCCACGGCTCCACGGCTCCGCTGTCCTCGGCTCCTCTCCTTCCGGCCTGGGTGGCATTTCCGGGGGTCGGAGGACCCGGGCGCCAACCCGGACCTTCTTCCCTTTTCCCTCCAGGCTCCTTGGAGGCGCCCAGCGGAGGACTACTGGGCATGCGCGGTCGTATCCTCCCCTTCGGCCGCTCGGGGCGGGCGTGGCCTCGGACCCGGGTTTCCGAGGCCCGGGAGGAGCCGTCCGTCCGAAAGGCGGGGAGAGGCATTGCTGGGGACAGGATGGCCCGGGTCCTGCCCCTGAGGCCTCCCCCTTCCCCAGAGGCTGACCCAGGAGGGGGGGTGCCCCCTGCACACACAGGAGCCGGGCGCCCCCAGGCCCAGGCGCTGCTCCCCGGAGGAGCCCGCCGTGGGCGGGATGGGTCAGCGGCCAAGGCCGAGCCCTCAACTTGCCGTCCCTGCCGTGGCCCCTGAAGATGTTCGGACGCAGAGGAAAACAACGCCCCCCAGGGCCCCCCAGGGAGGGGGCAACTGTAATGGACAGTGGGGGGCCCAGAGGGAAGACGTCCTGCAATCTCAGCAACGGGGAAGCTTGTGACCGTCCTCGAACTTGTCAGGTGTGAGCCCGGGTGTGGCCACCTGAACTGCGAGCCGCCTCACCTTGTCTGTTCTGCTGGACTCTGACTCTGGACAGAGCAGTTCTACTTAAGACGGCATTTGCCATCGGAATTATTACAAACGATAGGATTCTTTCACATGCAAGTGGCAGAAACTCATCTCAAACTGCTTCAGCCTCACAGGGGACTCAGCTTAGGTCCTTTATGAGACTAAGACGGAGGCTTCAGGAACAGCTGGATCAAGGGTCCAGGTGTCAGGACTCTGGCCCTCTCTGTCTTTTGGCTTCACCGCTTTCTCTGTGATAGCTTGGTTCTCAAACAGAGGATCTCCAAAAGGGACATGATGGCCATTCACACCCCTGGATTACAGGATTCAAGGTGCTTGTGATTTCAGGAAAGGAGTCCCTTAGGGGGACAAGATGGCCGTTGTAGGATAAGAGCCCTAGACAAGGTAAGGGGAACAGTGTGTGTGTGCACAGAGTATGCATCTGTTCTGCCTCCTCCTCCTGCCCTCCCAGCTTTGAGCTTCCGGGCTCCGGAAAGCTAACTACACGACTTGCCTGGCTCACCCAGTCGAGGCTGTTTGGTGCCCTGTGTTTTCGCCTGCGCCCTGTCTTCTGCCGGAAATGCCCCTCCCCCTTCACTTCTTCCCACTCCTACCCCACACTCACCTAAAGGTCCTTGGCCCTCCATGTCCGGTCCCGGCATCGAGAGCACATGGGGGAAGTGCGGGGTCTCAGCTCCCCCCACCATCTGATGAGTCAGAACCTTCTGTGACAAGGTCTTCGAGTGATTCAGACGCCCCTTGAAGCACGGAAGCACCATCAGTGACTCCTGCTCATCCGTCAGTGTTCGGCTCAGAGGCCACCTCCTCCAGAGAGCCCTCCCGGCCTGCTCCCCGCCCCCAGCCTGCAGCAGGGGCAGTTGGAGAGCCGGGGTGGCCACCTTCTCCAGCACCGGGCGCGCAGGCCACCTTCTCCAGCACTTCGCGTCCCCGAGCGTCTCTCTTCTGTGCCCGTGACCCTGCGGAAGGACGCGTATCGTCTGTCGTGGTTCTGCCGGGGTCGGCGCTCGGGAGTCTGAGCGCCCGCTTGGGAATCCTCCCCCTGCACTCAGGCCCCTCCTGTAGCCGTGCTTGGGGTCCCTGTTGTGGGAGCCCCTGGGAAGGGAGACCACCTGCTCGCGAGGGCTTCGGGTGCCGTGGGAGCATGGTGGGAGCCCAGACCGACGTGCCTGCTGCGGACTCCCCTCCTCGGAAAGCAGGCTTCCTGCTGGAACGGTCCGCGCCCTCCTGAGTGTTCAGGGCTCCCCGTAGAGATTCTTCTAAGGGCTCCCGGGGGACGTGCGGACAGCCCTCGGGGTTCTCAGGAAAGATGTGAGGCCTTCTTCCTGGCTCTCCTCTGAGCAACCCCCCAGCTGCCCAGACACAGCCCCAGTCTGTCCTCCCCCATCACCATGATGAGCACCCAGTGCTCCAGGCGGACCCCGTGAGCCCCCTCCGTCTCCCCCATGTCCCCTGTCCTCACAGCCTGGGAGATCTGCATAGGACACACGTCACACACGTCCCCAGCGGCCACCCTCTCCCTCCAGGCCTACCCCTGCCCCTGGCATCCCCCCCTGCACCACAGAGACGTCTGTGCAGTTGCCCTGCCCCCCCCTCCCCTTCCCTGTCACCTTTGCCCCAGTTCCCCTGCCCCAGAAGCACAGCCCTCAGGCCTTTATACTCTTGTTCTCTCTGCCTGGAACGTTCTGCCCCCTCCCCTCCCAGGCTACCTCCTGTTAGCTTTACTCTCAGCCTGAATGTCACCTCCGGGTGTGATCTCTGACCCTGGTTAGCCATCACCCTATTGGAACCATCTACAGAGCAGAGATTACCATCCTTTGTCCCTTTGGTCTTTGTCACCTGGCCTTGCCCCTCCTACAACGTAAGCTCTGGGGTCCACGGGCTCCACGGGCTCACCGGGGTGTCCTTTTCCGTCACTGCCTCCCATGCACTGGAACACACATCATAGAAGCTGCACAGACATTTACTAAATAAACGGATGTGAACGAAGGAAGTAACACACACACACACTTTGCATCAAATAGAGTCAAGGGTGCTGGTCCTTCTCCGAATTGCATCTGGACCCTGTCTGCCTGCTCTGTGCCCGAGGCTGACCCCTCTGCCTGCATTCCCAGCCCCCCGGGGGGCCGTCCCTCTCCAGCAGTCCAAGGGGGACCGGAGGACAGAGGGGGCATTTCCCTGTTCCCTCGACAGCCTCCACTGGGCTCAGCTGAGGCCACATCCCTCTCCTCCCTCCGGACCGAGGTGGGACCAGGTTCCCCTGGTGCTGGGGGCTGGGAGCCCGCCTCCTAGGTCCTGCCCTCATCCGTGCTGGAGCTGGGGACTATCTCCTCGCCTCGTCGTCCTCTGCACCCTGGGGGAGAAGTGCTCCTGGCTGGGACCCTGGCTGAGACACAGGGCACCTGCTTTCTGGGGATGAGATCAAGGGGTCTTTCCTCTGTTTACACATCGCACACACACGTTTTTGCTTTTCAGTTATTTATTTATCTAAAAACAATTTTTAAAATTTTCAATTCTATTTTTACATTTTCAGGTACTCAAGAAAGAACTAGAAGAGCCTAGATTCTACACATGTGCACGTGTGTGTGCCTGTGTGCATGTGTGTGTGTGTGTGTGTGTGTGTGTGTGTGCACGGGTGCATGGGAGTGTGTGTTTGCCATCGAGAGAAAACTTTTTTTGACTGCATAAAATTTATAAGTGTTCAACAACAGCATCTTAAAACCATAAAGATTAAGAAAAAAATGTCAGAACAAGAAAGAAACGGTTGCAAATTCTTAAGTTTTCCCATCTATAAATTTAGGACTAAACTAATCCTATCAATTTAGGATGAAAATATGAATGTAGGGCTAAAATATAAACGTGGGACTACGCTAATAACAATTCTGTGCAAGTTTGAGTGGGATGTGGTTTACGTTTTTTTCTCATTGTTTTTAAAACCAACCGAATGTTATTCATGTAAATATTAGGTGGCTTCTGCAGATTTGTGACCCTAGTCCTAGGGCGCAGAAGTGGTCTTGTTTTGGACATTTTTATGTCCGACCTTATTCTATGTCAACCTTAGAGAATGTTTGAAGGACGAGTGGTGTCAGTTTAAATCAAAACGCAATACTTCCATGTTTCTAAAGCGTCTGAAGGGGAAATCATGTATTCGTGAGAACATTCACGCAGCTATATTAATATGATGCCGCGGTAAAGCTATGCTGCTCCCCTAGGAAGACAAGTAAAGCACGAGCGTAGTGAGAACAGCATAAGGAAAGCGAGGACGATCAGAAATTTGTCGCAGAAATGCGTGCAGGTGTGCGTGGGGGTGTGGGTGTTCAGGGCCCCGCTGCCCTGAGCTGAGTCGATCCCACAGGCGACCCCGGATCTCTGAGCCCTCACAGTGGGGACCCTGGTGACCCAGGGGACCCCCCTGACCCTTCCCGGCCTCTCTGGGCTGCGGGGGGAGCAGCGGGAGCGAAAGGGCCCCTCGGGAAAGGCTGGCAGCTGGACTCCCAGCGGGCCAGCAGCTGCCTGATGTGGTCGTTTTCTGCCCTTAGCGCCTCGAACTTCCTCTTGGTGGACACAGCTGCCGCCCAGCTCTTCTGGGCTCTGTCCCAGTGGGCGAGGACCTCCTGGTGACAGCGGGAGTTTCTCTCCAGCTCTTGGCCCACGTCCTGGGCCATCTTCTTGTACAGGTTGCAGATCTCACATATGGAGCTGGTATTTCTGCACACACTGGGAGGTTTCTTCTTGATCTCTAAGCAGACAGAAACATAATAACTTAGAAGGTACCAGTCCACACCTTCCTAATCAAATGATACAAGTTAATAGAAATAATATCGGCACAGGCCAACGCCACTAGCCTCCTGATGTGATGCACTGAAGAGAACACAGCATTTCCCCTGTGGTTCCCCGGCCGGAAGTGCGTAACTGGAATCGGATTACGAAGAAATTCCAGACAGACCTGAGATAGGGGGCATTCGACGGAAGGAACTGGCCCGTATGCTTCAAACCTCTAAAGGTCGTTAAAACCAAGAAAGCCTGAGAAATTGTGTCATAGTCAAGGAAAACTCACCGGACAGGACCACTCAGTGCAGGACATGGTCCTGGATTCGATGCTGGGCCACAGGAAAGAAACAGTTAGAGGCAATAGCATTTGAGAAGACGAAGACAATGTGAATGCGAACAGTGGATTAGACAAGCACTGTGTCCAACGTTAGATGCCAGTATCGGTCATCGCACCATCGCGGGCGTGTACTAGGAGGTCTCGGGGAACAGGGGTTATGTGGCTTCAACTTTGTCAAAAGAAAGAGTTAGTCTCGTCTCTTCTTGATTCTAGATTTTACCTTCACATAGGGCTCTTTCTCCCCACCTACCTCTCAGAGGCTGCCTCCACCCAGGGAGACCCCACCCCCGCATTGCTGTTTCAGCTTCTTTGTTCTCTATTCCTATTCCACAGATACGCCCGTCCCGCCCCTGGCTCCCATGGCCTTAGTGTACCGAACATAGCGCCCGTCGTATGTACAGCTTCTATGCAGGATCCTGAGAAAAGAAAGGTTTGCGCTGCCCTGTTTATGGGGGCCACAGGATGGCCATGCTGGGTACGTTGGGCAGCCGGCTCCCGGGCTCCCTGTTGCTCACGGAGGACTGTCGCCTGCTGAGTTATTCGGAATCACTGAATTTTTCTGTTCAACCTCATTCTAGTTATTTTAGCTCTAAGATAAGGAAAAGTTAATTACTTGCGTATTTGATCAACTGAAAAAAACAAAACCTCCAGACTGTGTATTTTGAGTCCTGATCCATTAGGACAACTTGCCCAGAGGAACCAAGTGAATGGTTTTCACTTTCAAGTCACGTAGAAGAAATTCTGGCTGCCTTTCTCGCTGCACCTATGCAAGGGCCAGAGTTTGTGAGAACAGCAGCGATGAAAATAGTAACTCGGGTGCTTGGTAAGCAGCGAATCTCTTCCAGGCTTGGTCTCGGGAGAGCTTTGCTCTGCGAGACATGGATGGGCAGCTTCCCGTACAGGTGAGGAAACACCCTGGTTGTTTTTCTTCTTGCTCTGGTCCTGTATGCACTTGGTTTGGGCACAGGTACGAATAATTTGTTCATACCTTTGTTTAAAGCTCTTAACTGCCAGGGTCGCCTGGGTGGCTCAGGCTTCAGCTCAGGTCATGATCTCAGAGTTCGTGGGTTCGAGCCCCGCGTCAGGCCCTGTGCTGACAGCTTGGAGCCTGGAGCCTGCTTTGATTCTGTGTCTCCCTCTCTCTCTGCCCCTCCCCTGCTCATGCTCTCTCTTTCAAAAATAAATAAAAATATTGAAAAGTTAAAAAAAAAAGAAAGCTCTTAACTTTCAAAGGACAAAGAAGAATCTTCAGAATTTAATCTTTACGTAAAAGAAAACCAACTCTCTTGCCCAGTTAGCTCCTCTCTTGCCTTGGTCCTTGACTGTTTCCTTTTATTTCTATTTATAAGCAAATTAACAACAACAACAACAAGGTAGCAGGATATGTGGAGAATAGCCAGGCTCCAGAACAGCCCTAGGTTGAATCCCCTCTGTCACCTACAAATGTGACTTCAGGTTCTTCCTTTAGTCTCTCGAGCCTCAGTTTACTCACCTGTAATGTCAACTTCAAAGTCAGGTTGACAAGACCGAAGAAATAATGTGTGTTGTGCAGCAGGCTTGCAGCCTCTCATGGAGAAAGATGTACCTGGAGGTGGCAGGCTTCCTCTCTACTCTTGGGAGACTCTGCTCTTGAAACAGGGTTGGCCCCAGGCTACAATGACAGGGCCGACATCGCTGTGAACTTCAGGCCAGTGAGCAGATGCTGTGCTCAGCCATCCTGGGGGGAGGTGGGGGCGCAACCCTATGAATCACCTGGGAAGAGAAGGGGTGGGCTGTGATCTAAGCGGTCAAGTCCGCCCAGAAACCCCCCTTCCTTTTTGTGCTTGGGCTCATCCCCTCCAAATGGAAGGGAATCATCTCTGTCAGTGTCCCGCTCTAAAGAATCATTGGAAACAGTCGTTCTAAAAAGGTTTGGAGACGAAAAAAGTTAAGTGGTGACTACCAAAGCATTAGTCACAAATACCAGTGAGGAAGCCTGTTTTTGGTACCAAGATCCCTACCTAGGAGGGATTAAACAGCTCTTCCAAAAGTGTGCATTGTACGATTTCACCGCAAGCTGAACGCCAGCAAATCTCAGCATCCGGCCCCACACCAACATCTGAAACATCTTTTCCCTTCATCCCCATCCTCCAAGAATAAACACTCTTCATGGAAATCTCAAGAGGAGGCAAGAAAAGAAGTTGTTTTTCCAACCGATTTTCACCGTCTTTTCTAAAGTAGGAGGCTGTCCCCGGTGTACCTTCCTTATAACAAACGCCTCAGTCAAAGAGGGCCACTGCCGCTTCTTCTAGCAAGTTCCCTGGGTGCAGAGAGTCAGGACGTGGCACCTGGCATGACTAACAGGCACCAGAATCCGGAGGGTTCCCACTAACTCACCAGGCGAGCTCACATTTTACACCTTGCCAAAGGGAGACGTGCCCTGAACTCTGCAGTCCCGTCCTCCGGTGGGAAACCTTGAAAGAGATCAAACACTGTTATTTTGAAACACCAGAGCAAGTGTTTCCAAGACGGTCTCATCAGGTCCCATGGAATTAACATGGCTCACTCTACGACGAGAAAAGCCATGCGCACGCGAATGTTCTGCTAGCTAGAGGAGTGTTTGCTGGGAATAACGCAAACAGAGCTGGGGAGCCAGATCGTCGGGGGGAGCAGGACAGCAGCTCTGGAGGCGGGAAATGATGGTGGCTGGCAATCCGTGCTGTTGCATCCTGAAAACCTCTGCTCTTGGTTGTACCAGGAGCTCATAACATCATGTAGAAAACAGATTTACAGAAGCAGTGAAATAGGAAACTGCATGGAAAATTGGTCAAGGAATTGTTTTTCTGATTATGTAAGTAATATGTTCTTAGTGGAAAAGAGGAGAAATGAAAGCATGGCATATAGAAGAAAATAAAATCACCCAAAGGACTCAATTCTCGATGAAAAATGACCATTTTCTGATATATATATATATATGTATATATATGTATATATATATATGTATATATTTTTTTTCTTTTTCTACAAAATTGTGTTTTGCTCTCTATATATTTGGCTTATGCTTTTCCACTTAATTCGATTGTATTCTTATGTTGTACTGTCCGAGGGGCTGAATGCCTAGGACTCCCATGGCAAACATACTTCTTTGAAACTTAGAGTTTTTTTCTAAAATATTTATATGAACTTGGCGGCCTACTCTGAAACATACTTATATTTGTTTTCATAGAAAATAGGCAGGACACAAATATAAAATGTAAGTTTTATTATAGGTAAATATAATAAAATATAAAGTGCAATCTGTTTGGTAAAACATAAAATTATAAAACATATAATATGTAAAAGATATAAAAATGAAATATGCTTCGCTCTACATAAGTGGAAGTGCTGTTCCTTCATACTCTTTGACGTTTTAGTTTGTGTCATTTGAACACTGCTATGGCCCGCACCTCCAAGAAATTTTTTTTTGCTTAATTTTAGGTAGCATCTTTAAAATTCTTTTTTAAGTTTAATTATTTATTTTGAGAGAGACAGTGCAAGTGGGGGAGGGGCAGAGACAGAGGGAGAGAGAGAATCCCAAGCAGGCTCTGAGCCGTCAGCACAGAGCCCGATGTGAGGCTCGAACTCACGAGATCATAACTTCAGCCAAAGTTAGATGCTTGACTGACTAAGCCCCCCAGGCAGCCTGGGTGGCATCTTTAAAATACTCTAGGTTACTGGAAAAAACTCACTGGTAATTTTTATACATAACACCACCCACCCCACAACACACACACACACACACACACACACACACACACGTGGAAAAACGAATATTCATTGATGGACTCCTTGGCCATAATTTCAAGGCTGGGAGGAAGGGGATTTCCTCAAGAAAAATGAATCTCCAACCCAATTCTAGAGTTGGTCTGAGGTGCCCCTTCGCTACACATAGACTGATCGATTTACAGAAAAAAGAAATCAATGGGTCGCAACATTTTAATTAACATTTTTCTCCGCTGAATGTCATGCGGTTTGGGCTTTCACTACTTGCCTGTGAAGAAATGAGTCACCATATGGCAAAAGATCAGCCACGAAGGCGTCACTCATGCTTGGCATGGTTGTTTGCTGTCTTCATATCCCCCAGATTGTTACATTATATTGCATATGATAAGGTTACATTCTCTGCAGACACAGGCATGGCTTTTCTACATGGAATTAAATATGTCAGTATTTCATGACTCGTTGCACAGAGTGTCGTCTCTCCCCACTGTGCCCCCTGATCTGGACGGACAGTCACCATTGTGGGGACCACCTCGTATATTTGGGCATCAGAAAAGCACACAGACTGAAAGATGCAAGAACAACTCCTACCCAGCAACTGACAAATGAGCCCAGCCCAGCAGGGGAACTATTTGAGATGTCCCCATCATCCAACTCACCAAAGCCCAGCGTTCCACAGTTAGACATTCATATCATTGGCTTCAGCCTATTGAGGTTGCATGGCTTACAAAAGTGCTGATGCCACGGAGGTAAAGCCATACACTTTCAGCAGTCATTTGCAACAGTTTCTCCAGGAGGAGGGATCGAATTGTCTATAACAGTAACCTAGGCGAAGGGAGGGAGAGAAGGGAGCACGGTTATAGATTTATAGGCTCACCCCCAGAGATGTGATTCTGGAGCTCTTTATATCCTGAAATGAATGCATTATGAATCCTTTCTTGAGAGCAGAGAAGATACGAAATGATCTCTGGGGGTGATTCAGTGACCATCACTAAGGGACAAAGGGGAGCCTGCACAGGGCACCGAACAAGCCCGATTTTTCCTGGAAGGTCATCTATTAAGTGCTTTCTCAGACCGGGTATAAAAATGGTGTACCTTGGATAAATACACGATAAAATGACAAAAACAAATATGTGTGCCTTTGTGCCCCGCTCTGTTCATCTAGGAAGGAGCGTACGTGGCACAAATAAAGCGCCCCCGCTCCTCCCGAGTTTCCGTCCTTCATTCAGCCATGAGCCCCAGCACAGTGGCCGGGACACCAGCTGTTTGTAAGCGGACTGCCAGGGCGCATCAGCGGACCTCACCTACCCGGCCAGAGGCCTCTGGTGGGGGAGCTACTGGCCTCCGTAACAAAGTGCCCACAAACTGGGTCACTTGAACAGTAAGTTTACCGTCTGACAGTTCCGGAAGTTAGAGAGGAAGCATATCAGAGGGGTTCCTTCTGAGGGCCTCGAAGATCTGCTCCAGGCCTCTTCCCTGGCTTCTGATGGCCTCAGGCATTCCTTGTCCTTGTCCATCTTGTCCTTGCATCTTCACGTTGTCTTACGCTGTCTTCCCTCCTCGGGTCCTGGTCTCTGTGCCCAAGTGTCCCCTTTTTATGAGGACATCAGTCATATTGGATCAGGGACACCATAATGGCCTCATCTTAACTTCATCTGGTGCACCCAAATGACTCGGTGCCCAAGTAAGTTCACATTCATGGGTACTGAGGACCTCAACATCTTTTGGGGACACAATTCAGCCCATAACACCTCCGTCTTTCTCCCTGGGTCTGTCTCAGCCGTGCCTCCCTGTGCCTTTGGTGGCTGGGGATGGCACCTGGTCCTGCACCTGTGTCTCCTCTTTGTCTTGAATGGCTGAACAAGCAGCTCTCATCAGTGTCCCCACAGCCCCGTGAAGGATCCCCACAACTCCTTAGCGACTTATGGGGTTCCAGTAAAGGCAGCTTATCCCAACAGGGTCACAAAGAAACGGAAGCTCAACCCGGATGTTTGCAACAAAGTAGGAAATAGACAGGCGAGCCCCGGATGGTCTTTCAGGGTCTGATTTCACCAGCTTTCTCCTTAGTGTGACTCTTATTAAATCATTACTTAATAATAATTATATTATTCTTGGGGCGCCTGGGTGGCTCAGTCGGTTGAGCGTCCGACTTTGGCTCAGGTCATGATCTCACGGTCTGTGAGTTCAAGCCCCGCGTCGGGCTCTGTGCTGACAGCTCAGAGCCGGGAGCCTGCTTCAGATTCTGTGTCTCCCTCTCTCTCTGCCCCTCCCCCACTCATGCTCTGTCTCTCTCTCTCAAAAATAAATAAACATAAAAAAAATTAAAAAAAAATAATTATATTATTCTTGTGTCTGAGCTTGGAAACAAATTATACCCCTATCTCTGGAGGGATATTTAGATCTTGCCTCTGGGTCTTGTCCGATAAAAGGTTAAAATTCAATTACCAAATGATCAAAGAGTTCACTTTTCCCATAGAACCATCTTAACCTAAGAATATGATACTAGTGGGGCACCTGGGTGGCGCAGTCGGTTAAGCGTCCAACTTCAGCCAGGTCACGATCTCGCGGTCCGTGAGTTCGAGCCCCACGTCAGGCTCTGGGCTGATGGCTCGGAGCCTGGAGCCTGTTTCCGATTCTGTGTCTCCCTCTCTCTCTGCCCCTCCCCCGTTCATGCTCTGTCTCTCTCTGTCCCAAAAATAAAAAAAAAAAAAAAAAAAAAAAAAAAAAAGAATATGATACTAGTGACAACAGCAATCATACTTAAGAGGCCATGATTTAATTTTTCAAAACTTTGCCGATACCCATCCCCCAAAAAAGAAATCTCCTTGTCACCTCAGAGGAAACCAAAAGAAATATCATTCTTAGCCCTCACTAGGAGGTGAAATTTCCCACCTATCATAAGGTACCTGATCTATTTCCTGTGACTATGCTTGATCTACTTCCTGTGACTGTCCCTCTTCATGTCCAGAGATACTGAGCACCCTTCATTCAAAGTTTTTCCCAGTGTGACCAGTTGATGAAGCCATTGGCTCCTTCGGCCTCAGGTCAGTACTGGCACCATGATGGACCTCGCCTGGTCCTGCAAAACCACAGCTCAACTCCCGGTAGCCTGGGGAAGGGTGGGGTGTTCTCACTGCTCCAGGGCATTTCTGGAACAGATTTGGTAGCAAGCCATTAAAGCAACAGATATTAGGCTTGGGATTCTAACATGTGACTACGTGGTTACTGTTAGCCAAATACTAGGAAACACTGCCCCAAATCAGGGGCGTTAGAGATTTTCTCAAGGGCACACATTTCAATACGATCCTCTCCACTCTGGGTGCCCTCTCTTCACTTGAAACACGGAGGTTTACTGGAAAGACTCATTCCCAAGAAGTCATGCCCATTTATTCTGCCTGCGGAGTAACACAGGGCTTCTTGTCCGGACTCCCCGTGTGTGTGTGTGTGTGTGTGTGTGTGTGTGTGTGTGCATGTGCACCTGTGTGCACATGCCCTGGGGAAGGGGACAGCCCTGGGCACCACCTGATTGTGCCTGCAAACAATGTTCACTTATTGTTCCTTCAGACTCTCTAAATCTTAGAAACAAGCCCCCTGGGCGGGCTTGGGGGAAGCTTGGGGAGAGGGGCCCGAGCTGGGCAGGCAGCCCAAAGGGACCAGGGGGTGAAGAGTCACTGTGTGTGCTGCCTGTGTCTAATGACATGCTCAGAGTCAAAGCAGGAAGGCAAAATACGTCCTATCAATCCAGGCGCAAGTTGGGGGTCGGGAATGGGAATCTGCACGAAGCAGCATTAGAAGCCCATGATGTTGGAGCATAAAGTCGAGTGATGGTAGGGTGACAGACACCTGGAAGTTGCCAGGAAGGGGCCTCAGGCCCACTTGGTTCAAGTTTCCCCTTGTCCTGAGGCAGCCCTCGGCCACCAGCAGTTAGGAAAGGAGGCGGGCGTTCCTGCAGGATTTAGGGCCCGGGCGGGTCTGTGGGTCTCGGAAAAGGCTCCACCCCCGTATTTAGAGTTTCCAAGGTCACTCCCAGTTCTACCTAATCTTGAGATAACTACAGGCCTTTGCCGAGTTCCCTTTTCCTAATCTGAAACCCGGGAAAATAAAATCTCCCCCACGGGAGGGGAGTGGCTCCCTCCTGTCCAAGTTCCTTGCACAGATGAAGCACATAATTCATTTTCCCTTGAGTTGAGCTTTTATCTGTTGAGCCTTGAGATGACTAGAAGGGCGTACCTTTAAAAAGCCAGGAAGGGGGTGGGGGCCCTGTGCATTTGTGCCTGACTTGAATGTTTCTTGACTTCATAACAGCCTGACAATTTCACATTTCATGCTTGTATACAGACCGTTTTCTGTTTTCACTGAAAATGAATACTTGCTTCTTTTTCTGTTCATGAAATAACATTATAGCAGAACTGGGCAAAGGCAGAAATTTCTAAAGACACAGCCCCCGAACCACCTTGTAAAAGGAATTGATTGAGTGATTTCACAATTTCCTAATGGGAACTTCCTGAGGAGATCAGTTTCAAGATCGGTTTTAAGTTTTTGGGCTACCTGCTCACTTTCTCTTTAGAAATATTGTGCTGATTTGTGGCCCTGTGATCACCGAGGGAGAGTTCAAGTTTCACCACCTTTTTCCTTAACATGAAATAGGTTGTTTAAATCTTTGCTAATTTGGTGGGTAAAAATTGTAATGTAGCTTTTCTTACTTACACTTCTTTGAGTTTTTCGGAATGCTGAGCATATGTGTATTTTGGTATAAATGCTTTCTTGGGTTCATTTCACAATGATATGATTCTATTAGTTATCTGTTGCTTCATAACAAATTACCCCCCAAATAGGGACACGAAGCGACAAACATTTATTATTTCACAAGTTCTGCGCGCCAGAAATTCCAGGGGCACCTGGGTGTCTCAGCCGGTTGAGCGATCAACTCTTGATTTTGGCTCAGGTCATGATCTCACGGTTCGTGAGATCGAGCCCCGCATCAGGCTCTGTGCTGACAGTGCGGACAGCCTGCTTGGGCTCCTCTGTCTCTCTCTGTCTCTCTGTCTCTCAAAAATACATAAATAAACATTAAAACCAAAACAAATTCCGGAGAAGCTCGGCTGTTCGGTTCTAGTTCGGATCTCAGTGGAGCTGCGGTCAAGGTTCTGGCCGGCACAGAGGCGGCTGAAGGTGCGAGGGGCTGGCCGGTCTGTTCCCACATGCTTCACTCACTCAGCTGTTGGCAGGAGGCCTCAGTTCGCTCCCATGTGGGCCTCTTCATACATCCGTTTGCTTGAGTGTCCTCATGATCCGACAGGTGCCTTCGCCCAGAGCGAGGGACCCGAGAGTAAGTAAGAAGAAAGCCACAGAGTTGTCTTTCACGACTCACCATAAGGAGGTCACAGTGTAGTATTTTTGTACATAAGTTACCAAAATTGACTGAAGAGAAAATGTAAATAGACCCAGAACAATGAAAGAAATGCAATTGATTGTCTCTATGTGAGAAAGGCACATTATCACATGGTTCAGAAAGGGATACTTGTAGTCCATACCACTTTTCCAGAAGAGTAATGGATAGGGTAAGTCTGATCACTTACTCTATGAGGCAAGAACAAAAACAGAAACAAAAAAAAACACCTGGATAACAAAGCCAGAGAAGTACATGGAAGGAAACGAGAAGGCTCGGATAACTAGATACAAGGCTCGGATAATAGAAACAAGCGATATTACATATGAAAATCCAAACAAAGTTAGCAAACCAAATAGAACTTACATATAAATATATCATAGTGAAGTAGGATTTATCACAGGACTGTATCAGCGGTTTAGCTTTAGAAACTCTATTATCTCCGGGTGCCTGGGTGGCTCAGTGGGTTAAGCGTTCCACTTTGGCTCAGGTCATGATCTCACGGTTCATGGGTTCGAGTCCTGCTTAGGGCTCTGTGCTGATAGGTCAGAGCCTGGAGCCTGCTTCGGATTCTGTGTCTCCCTCTCTCTCTGCCCCTCACAACCCCCCCCCCCCAGCACTGCACTGCCTCTCTCTCTCTCAAATATAAATAAACATTAAAAAATTAAAAAAAAAAAGAAAATCTATTATCTATTCACCACATTATCAGATTTAGGAAGAAAAACATGATCATTTAATAGATGTAGAAAATTAATTCAACAAAAAATCTAGTGCTCCTTCATAAGAAAATCTACTAATGAAGTTGAAATGACAGGGTGTATCTAACAGATATCTGATACTGATCATAAGCAAATATGATACTTCGTAGTGAAATTTCGTAGGCATTTCCTATAAAACCAGGAAGGGTTCTGACTCTTCTGTTCAATATTCCATGGAAGATTTTAGAGAAAATGTATCTCAGCAATCTTGCCGGGGAGAAGGCTCCTACAAAAAAGTAAATTACATCCCTTTACATAGAAAACAAAAATTACAAGAAATAATTAAAAGATTTCATTTATTATTATTATTTTTTTAATGTTTATGTATTTTTGAGAGAGAGACCGAGTGTGAGTGGGGGAGGAATAGAGAGAGAGGGAGACACAGAATCGGAAGCAGGCTCCAGGCTCTGAGCTGTCAACACAGAGCCTGATGCTGGGTTCGAACCCACGAACCATAAGATCATGACCTGAGCTGAAGTTGGACGCTTAACCCACTGAGCCACCCAGGTGCCCCTAAAAGATTTCATTTAAATAAATCAAAATATTCCTTTTACAAGACGGTAAGATTCCCCTGTTTTTTATTATATATATTTCAAATTATACATATGTACATATTTAAGTATACTCCCACACACAGTTGATTCTAGTTGTTCACAGTCCTCATATCCTGCGAAATCACCATGAACACCAAATTAGCGCATCCTGAGCCATTGCTTCTAGAGAAATACAAGGTGAGCCCCGCAAGCCTCTGGTCACAATGATGTCATCAGTAGGTGAATGCATAAACTTGTTTCATGTGCGTTTCTGTTTAAAGATACATGATTTCATATTTGTTTAGCATATATCATTTCATTAAACATTGACTCATGGCCAACAGCGCCGTAACTCTTATCTGAACCAAGTTTATCTAACTCACATACCCTCCCTGTAAGGCACGTTATGGCCTTCTTGGGCGTAGGAACACCGCGGGCACTTCAGCACCGTGCTGGGGGTGGGAGGTATTTTAAACAGTGACGTCGCCCACGAAAAGTACAAAAGTGTGGAAAATGTCACACTAAATGGACTGAAAGAGGGACACTTGTTTATAGTGCAAAAGCTGAGGCAAAAAGGCAGGGTGTTACCCCCCTTAACCTCCCCTGAGAAGATCAAAACTGGACGTCCCAAAATTTTCACCGATTTGTGCGTGCGCGTCTGCAAATGACAGACAAAGCATCACCAGTCTAGATTGGGGGTGACAAATGCGTTTTAGAAAGTAGGAAATTTTACAAATATGGCATCTGTGAATAATGAGGATCAATTCTGTATATATGCATATACATGTGCCTACATATACCTATACATACAAACACAGTATGTATAATATATGTATACGTATAGATAGAATATATGTATGCAATAAAATACATATTTTATTGCATACATAAGGGCATGGAGGCCCTTGTGGAAAAAGTAAAAAACAAACAAGAAACTACCGAAGCTGTACACAGGAGCTCTGGGTGGGGACACATGTCATGTTCACAAATGGCAAGACTTCATTTCTCAAAGGTGAGCATTCTCGTGTTGATCTATGAATTTAATCTAATTTCAGACAAAATCCAACCAGGGCTTCTTTTTTTTTGTGGAAAATGGCAAGCTGGTCTCTATGTTCCTCTGGGAGAGATCAGGAATTATCAAGACCGTTTTATAGAGGAAGGAGGAGAGCAAAAGAGCAGAGGCCAGAAGAGGGAGGGGCGGTAATATTCGCTCTACCAGATGGTAAGTAAACAACCTCAAATCAACTAGAGGAGGAGAAATGTCAGAAAGTTACAGGTGAATCCCAGATGAGCAACTTGGAAACCTGAAAATGTAGGGAAAGTTTGTCTACCTTTCCAGATTGTTTAAAACGACAGCTTTGGGGCGTCTGGGTGGCTCAGTCGGTTGAGAGTCTGATTTCGGCTCAGGTCATGATCTCACGGTTCGTGGGTTCGAGCTCCGTGCCGGGCTCTGTGGTGACAGCTCGGAGCCTGGAACCAGCTTCAGATTCTGTGTCTCCCTCTCTCTCTGCCCCTCCCCTGATTGCACTCTCTCTGTCTCTCAAAAATAAATAAAATTTCAAAAAATTAAAAAATTAAAAAAAAATAAAATGACAGCTTTATTGAACTTTATTCACATACCATAAAATTCACCCTTTTAAAGCATATGCTTTTGTGGTTTTTATTACATTCACAGAGTTGTACAGCCATCTGTTGCACTATTTAATTTTAGGACATTTTCATCTCTCTCCCCAAAACTCTGACGCCATTAGCAGTCACTCCCCATTTTCCCCTCCCCTCACCCCCTAGAACAACACGAATCTGCTTTCTGTTCTTCTGGATTTGCCTACTCTGGACATTTCATACAAATGGAACCGTACGTTGTGTAGCTTTTTGTGATTGGCTTCTTCCACTTAGCGTAATGTTCTCCAAGTTCACCCACGTCATGTCATGTAGTGGTGCTGCGTCCGTTTTTAAGACTAAATAATATTCCGTTGCATGAGTAGACCACATTTTATTGATCCGTTCATCAATACATCAGGGTTGGTTGGACATTTGGGTTGTTTCCACTTTGGGGCTTTTCTGAACTGGCAACCACCAGTTTGTTCTTTGTGTTTGATTCTGTTTGTGTTTGTGTGGTTGTTTGGTTGGATTCCACAATAAGTGAAACCCTATGGTATTTGTCTTTCTCTTCTGCTTTAGAAAATTCTCGGTAATCATTTCCTCAAATTTTGCATCTTCCCTATTTTTTCTATTTTCTTTCTGGAACACCTGTAGAACATATGTTACAGTTATTTATCTTCTCACATTTTCCATTTCTTTATGTCTCTGCTGCATTGTTCGTAATTTTCTCATATCTGTCTTCCAGTTCACGAATATTTTCTTCAGCCATATCTCTTCTGTTGTGCTGCCTGCCAATTAAGATTTTAAATTCAGTAATTATATTTTATTTCTCAAAGATATAACTTGTTTTTTAAACGGTTTTTTTCTGGGGTGTCCTGGGGGCTCAGTTGGTTAACTGTCCGACTGTGGCTCAGGTCATGATCTCATGGCTCATGGATTCAAGCCCCATGTGGAACTTTGTGCAGACAGCGTGAAGTCTACTTCAGATCCTCTGTCTCCCTCTCTCTCTGACCCTCCTGCATTTTTGCTCACTGGTACTCATGCTCTCTCTCTCTCTCTCTCTCTCTCTCTCTCTCTGTCTCCCTCCCTTCCTCCCTCTCAAAAATAAATAAACATTACATCTTTTTATTCCTTTTTACTAGCATTTTTAAACCTATATCTTTCATCATTTTAAACACACTCATTTTATATTCTCTTTCAATTGTTTTCTTATATCCCAGGTAATGGAATTCTAATTTCCTATTTACTATGTGCCTGCTGGCCCTCTGGTGGAGTGTATGATGTCCTTGTATATTTTAATTTTTTTTTATAGGAACTAATCTTCATTGGAGTTTGCTTTCTTTTTTCTTTTTTAAAAAAATTTTTTAATGTTTATTTATTTTTGAGAGAGAGGGAGAGAGAGACAGAGCAGGATCAGGGGAGGGGCAGAGAGAGAGGGAGATACAGAATCCAGAGCAGGCTCCAGACTCTGAGCTGTCAGCACAGAGCCTGACACGGGGCTTGAATCCATGAACTGTGAGATCATGCCCTGAGCCGGCGTTGGATAGTCAACCAACTCAGCCATCCAGGTGTCCCTGGAATTTCCTTTCTTTCTATGTGGTCTGGGTTGTCAGAGTGCTTCTCAAAAGAGGTTTTGATCTTTGTTTATCTCCTAAGATTCCAGAGGGGCACACTGGTTTGGGACACGTTTTATGCTTATTTCTTGCCAGGGAATTCCTGGACAAAGTGGGGGGATGCAAATTGGAACCCTAACTTGGTGATAGGAAAGGGCTATGCTACTGGATTCTTAAGGGTATTTCTACCTTTACACCCAAATCCGGGTGGAAGGAGATAGTTGTAACCCTTGTTGTAACCCTGTACTAATGGGTAGGTGATTTCCTGGTCAGCTTTCAGGATCCGGCCCAAATGGGGGGTAGTCTCAGTTCCCACTCTTGCTTTGTCTGGCTCCAGGACCTCAACGTCTGTCCCTGTCTGGGTGTTGAAACCTTAGCCTCCTACATTTCCAAAACTAAAATCCATTCTACGCCCAACTGCTTTAGCATCAGGTCACATGCTTCTCGTACCTCTACTTGCGTCTTCTTCTTTCGTTTTAATGCTATGGAGTGTTTTTAAATATTTGCAGCCCAAGGCTTTTCCGGTTATCCAGACTGTCACAGTGCTGGCCACACACCCTGATATTTTAAGACCCACATTTAAAAGCTGACCTACGTTATTATCCAAGCTGATCTCAGGGATGTTTCCTTTGATTCGACACTCAGAAGAACTAACGTGTTAAAATACGGAACACATCCTCTTCTGAAAAAATACTTCTAAAAATCAAATTAACATCTCGGGGCGCCCAGGTGGTTCAGCTGGTTAAGCGTCGGACTCTTGGTTTCGGCTCAGGTCATGATCTCACAGTTTCATGAGCCCCAGCCCCACATCAGGCTCTGTGCGGACAGCATGGAACCTGCTTCGGATTCTCTCCGGCTCCCTTGCTCTCTGCCCCTCCCCCACTCACACTGTCTCTGTTTCTCTCAGAATAAATAAACTTAAAACAATGAACATCTCAGGTGTCCCTCTTGATGTTTTAAACGACGAATTACGTATTTGTGTCTCCTAAAGCGTTCGTCATGGCCGAGACCTTTATTTTCTTGGAAGCTGTGGGTACAGAACCAGGATACTGTGCCCAGCAAATGCAGTTCCACCAACACCCAGTAGATGGCGTAAATACAACCAGGTTCCAGGGAATGGCCTGAGTGTGGCACAGAATCAGAAGGAAGAGAACCATTTATCATTAAAAGGAGAGTTTTGACGGAGAGGTGGGGCTGTCTCAAGTTTGAGACGGTCAGGGAAGCTGATACCTTAATCTCCCAAACGACATCGGAAAATGTCTGCCAACACGACTCTATTTAAATTTTGTTCACCTTTCTCAAAAGAAAAACAAGAAAAAAGAGAAAAGAAAAAGGAAAAGTGATTGTCCGAACAAAAGAAAAGAGGACAAAGACAGGGAGATATCCAAAGTGGGGCAAAGCCTGCGTTTTATGGGACCTTTTCACCAGGTGGTTCTTTCTTTGATGGTAAAACCCTATTTTTTTTTTCTTTGCTCACTTGGGTTGATTAAAAGTGACCCTCCCTCTTTTCCCCCCAAAATACAAAACATGAGAAACGAAAAACCATGTTCACTGGGTTTTGCCACAGCATGGACTTTCCTTTTCAGAAAAGGAACTTCAGGCCCTACTGAATTGGCAACCCAATGTTGAGGGAGAGAGAGTCCCGCCCTTGGATTGCCCAATGCGCTGGGTTGTGGTAAGACCAAGGCTTGTCCAATTCCTGTCAACTCCAAGGATGTGGAAGAAATTTCGTGTGAGACAAGCGAGTCTGCGGAGATGTTTAAAACCCAGGACCCTGGTGCCTTCACTTAGACGAATCTAAGTTCTCATTCTACGTCACACTCCACACGTAGTGACAGAGAGCCACACGGCCAGGTGAAAGCGCACACACATCCAGCGTGCACACACACTCTCGTGGAAGCCTTCCTCATCCTGTCCTTCCCTCAGCACTGGAGTCCGGGACTTCCCAGAGGAACAGAACAGGACCAGTTGGAGTGGTAAGTGTCCAAGCAGAAAAGGGTGCAGAATGGCTTTTCACAACAGGCAGCTTGGTGGCTGGATGCCTCCTGTTCTCCTAACACGTGGCCAAGATCGTCTGGAGTTTTGGAACTGGAGGCTCACAGCAGGAGAGACCGGGCAGAACTTGAAGGTGAAAAGCCCAGGGTAGGATTTAGTCACAGGAGAGGTTAAAAGGTGTTGCCAAATATTCAGATCAGACTGTGAGTGTCAAGGGAAGGACAGGAGCATGACTTTGGTGCTGTCCATTTCTTTGAATTGGTTAGACTGAAAGAAGTAAGCACAGGATAAGGCGAGAAATCCCTATGAAACAAACGAGCTGGAAAATCCTGGCTGTGCTCCCCGCTGATCTGGGGCAACGTGGAAAGGCGGAATGCAATTCTCAGACCCCCCCCCCCCCCCCGCCCTGTCTTAACGTCCTTTGTAGAGGACTCCGTGGTGGGGGCAGGGCGGGGGGGGAGGTCTTTCATTAGCATAGGGCTCAGTTATGGAAAGACTACATGATTTTGCTGTGGAGGGAAAGTCAGCCAATGTGAGACCTCCGATTTTCATGGCATAAAGTGAGTACGTGACAATGGCATTGCTGCTCAGTGGCGAATAATGTGTTTATGAGGATGTGAGCATAAAACCCAGGACGTTTCCCCATCGCATTGGCTCACGGCTTTCCTTGTTTGCTTCTATTGCTGCAACTCTGTGAGAAAGTGACACGTTCCCTTTTCTTGGTGACTGATTCAACACCCTCTTGTCACATTCATCACACTTTTCTCGTTTTTTTTTTTTGTTGTTGTTGTTTTTTTTCTCCTGGACTCACAGTTCTGCTTCTGGCCTCTCCTGGGGTTTCAAGATAGTTGTTTTTCTCATCCGTTCCTTTTTAGCTTTGTGTGAAGCAGCGGTAGAATCGATCACATGCCTTGTGGCGTCCCTTGGAAATCAACTTTCATGTTTTCCGATCACTGGGCTTTTGGTGGCACTCCTTGAACACCGATTGAGAGGTTCCCTTGGCTAAGTTACCAAAAGCAAGTAAATTCAAGCGAAACATTCGAAGTAAAATCTCCACGGAGTCCTGCTCGGTTTTTTTCTTACTCTGCATAGATAGCAATGATATTTATTCTATTACCAATAATAGCATAAAAACAAAGGCATTTCACTTCTCCAGATCCTTTCTTCTTTAAGAAGACTGTCCATTAAATAGGTAGCAAGCACATTCAACACTTCATTAGACCCTGCTAAATTACAATACCAAGTATGGTAGTTAAATAGAGGCACGGTGCGGGCACTAATCTGTGGCAAGTTATAATTTTGCACCTAGACCATTTTCCTAACTGGATGCCCCTGGGGCCCCAGGACAAAAGTTGAAAGTAGCAAAAACATTCTATTCCTTGGTTTTATTGTAAGAAACAAGGGGCAAGCATGTAAGCTTCTATCAGCCTAACGGATTAATAAAAGCTGAAGTGTTGATTTTGTCCAATTACTGCTACTAAGCACTGTATACAGTGGTTCAACCGAGAGCTATTTTGCACCCCCAAGGGACATTGGCCAATGCCTGGAGATAGTTTTGGTTGTCGTAACCGGGGGGAAGGGACGCTGCTGTCTTCTAGTGCGTAGAGGCAAAAGATACCGCTAAACATCCTGGGATGCCCAGGACAAAGGGACACTCCCCAACAACAAATAATGATTTAGCTCAAAATATCCCAAGTGGAAACACTGAAAAACGCTACCATAATGAATGATTCCTCCAAGGAAACCAAAACTCATACTGCACGACTGATTTACATGGATTCGACTTTTTAGCACCTTTATTGAGGTGTAATTCACATACCAAAAAAATGCACCTCTTTGGAGAGTGTAATTCAATGACTTCTAGTTTGTTCGGGCTTGTGCAATCACCACAATCAAGTTTACACTTTTCTTACCCTCCAAATGTCACATTTTAATCCACTTTAGTCATTTCGCCCCCGCCGTCTCCGCCCCCCAAGCCCTCGACAGCCACAGATATGCCTGCTATCTGTATAGAATTGTCCTTACTGTGCGGCTTTCATATCCACACAATTATACGAGAGGCCACCTTTTGTGCCTGGTTTCTTTCAGCATCATGTTATCAAGGTTCATACATGTTGTAGCATGTATCAATACTTCCTCCCTTTTTATTGACGAATGGTGTGGTGTGTAAATAAACTATATCTCCTTATGCATTCATCAGTAGATGGCATTCAGCTATTTTGAATAGTGTTGCTTGAACATTCACGTACAAGTTTTCGTGGGAATGTATGTTTTCGTTCTCTTGGGCACAGACCCAGGAGTAGAATTACTCGATCATCTACCTCCAAGTTTCCCGTTTCGGGGAACAGCCAAACTGTTTTCCGAACTAGTGCAACCACTTTGCATCACTCCTAGTAATGTATGAGGTTCCAATTTCTCCCTTCCGTGTCTTTTTCATTATAATTATCCTCGTGGGTGGCAGGTAGCATCTTATTGTGGTTTTGATTTGCATTTCCCTAATGACTAATGACAGCGAGCATCTTTTCAATGTGCTGGTTGACCAGCTGCTTATCTTTGAAGAAATGTCCATTCAGATCAATCAGGATTTTTTTTTTTTTAATTTTTATTTTTAAGTTGTTAAAAAGACTTTATATAGACGCAAGTCCCTTATCAGGTGTATGATTTGCAAATGTTTTCTCCCATTTTGTGGGTTGGCTTTTCACTCTGTTGCCAGTGTGGTTTACAACTTAAAAGTTTTCAATTTTGATTGGGCTCCAAGTCATCTATTTTTTTCCATTTTATTACTTGTGTTTTTAAAGTCATATTCGTGGCTTTGCCTAACCTTAGGTCGCAAAGGATTGCTTTCATGTTTCCTCTCAGGAGCTGTATAATTTTAGCTCCTACATTTAGCTCTATAGTCTATTGTGAGTTAATTTTTTTGTATAATGTAACGAAAGCATCCAACTTCGTTCTTCCGCAAGCGGGCATCCAGTTGTGCCGGCCTCACTTATTGAGAAGACTTTTCTGTCCCCATTGAATTGCCTTGGCACCCTTGTTGAAATTAATTGATCACAAATGTGAAAGTTTATTTGGGGCCTCAATTCTATTTTATTGATCTGTCTGTCCTTATGCCAGTTCTACATGCTGTTGTTTATTGTAGTTTTGTGATAAGTTTGGAAATCAGGAAGCCTGGGCTGCTCAGCTTTATTCATTTTCAATCTTGTCTTAGCTATTTGGATCCTTTGGACTTCCATAGAAACTGACAATTTCTGAAAAACAGCTAGCTGAGCTTTTCTTTTTCATGTTTATTTTTGAGAGAGAGAGAGAGCGCATGAGCAGGGGAGGGGCAGAGAGAGAGGGAGACACAGAATCGGAAGCAGGCTCCAGGCTCTGAGCTGTCAGCGCAGACCCGGATGCGGGGCTCGAACCCGCGGACCGCGAGATCATGACCTGAGCCCAAGTCGGACACTTAACTGACTGGGCCCCCCAGGCACCCACCCCCAACTGAGATTTTAATAGACATTGCATTGAATCTGTAGATCAGTTTGAAGAATATTGCCATTTTAACAATATTAAGTCTTTCAGTCCACAAACATGAAATGCTTTCTCGTTTATTTTGCTTTCCTTTCATTCCTTTCGACAACTTTTTGCAGTTTTCAGTGTACAGGTCTTACATTACTTTTGTCAAGTTTACTCCCAAACATTTTTGGGATATCGTTATGAATGGAATTGTTTTCTTAATGTCATTTTCAGATTGTTCATTGCTAACATATAGCAAGATAATTGATTTTTATAAATTGGTCTCATATCCTGCAACCTTGCTGAACTTGTAATTTTTTAGTGGATTCGTTAGGGTTTCCTATAAATAAGACAATGCCATACGCAAATAGAGATAATTTTCCTTCTTCCTTTATAATCTAGATGGATTTTCTTCCTTTTATTTCCCTAATTTCCCAGGCTAGACCTTCCAACATAGTGTTAAATACCTGTATCAAGAATGGACACGTTTGGGGCGCTCGGGTGGCTCAGTCGGTTAAGCATCCGATTTCGACTCAGGTCATGATCTCACTGTCCGTGAGTTCAAGCCCCGCCTTGGGCTCTGTGCTGACAGCTCAGAGCCCGGAGCCTGCCTCAGATTCTGCATCTCCCTCTCTCTCTGTCCATCCCCCACTCATGCTCTGATTCTCTCTCTCTCTCTCAAAAATAAATAAACACTTAAAAACATTTTTAAAAAAGAGTGGACATGTTTGTATTGTTCCCCATCTTAGGGAAGAAGCATTCGATCTTTCGTCGTTAAGTATAATGTTGTCTGGATATTTTTGTAGATGTCCTTTACCAGGTTGAAGAGAGTTTATTTTCTTCCTAGTTTGTTGAATATATTTTTTATCATGAATGGGTGTTAGATTTTGTCAAATGCCTTTTCTGTTCTTTTAAAATGATGTGTGGTTTTGTCCTTATTCTGTTGATATGGTGTATTACATTGATTTTTGGATGTTAAACCAGCCTTACATTTGGGGGATATATTCAACTTGGTCATAGTGGATAATCCTTTTTATATATTCCTGGATTCAGTTTGCTAGTATTTAGCTGAAAGATTTTTGGGTCTATATTCAGAAAAGATATTGGTCTGTAGTTTGGAGAGTTTTCTTATGATATATTTGTTTGCTTTTCATGTCTGTGTGATGTTGGCCTCATAGAATGACCTGAAAATTGTTCCTTCCTTTTCTATTCAAATGCTTTGTGAATAGTTGCTATTAATTTATGTTTAAATGTTTGGTCAAATGTAATCATTGAGTCATCTGGACCTGGGTTTTTCTTTACAAGAAGTTTGTAAGTTAGTAATTTAATCTTTTTACTTATTACATGTCCTTTCCAATTTTGTTTCTTCTTGAGTCTGTTGTAGTAGTTCCTGTCCTTTTAATTTTTTTAAAAATTTTAATTTGAGAGAAAGAGTGAGAGAGAGCATGGAGAGGGGCAAAGGGAAAGAGAGAGAGAGAGACAATCTTAAGCAGACTCCATGCCCGGTACAGAGCCCTGTGTGGGGATTGATCCAATCACCCTGGGATCATGACCTGAGCTGAAATCAAGTCGGATGCTCAACTGACTGAGCCACCGAGGCACCCTCGCGATAGTTTGTGTCTTTCTAAGAACTTGTCCATGTAATGTGTGTCCGTGGCACAGGGCTGTTCATACTATTCCCTTATTATTCTTTTTTTATTTCTATAGATTAGCAGTGATGACTGCTCTGGTCTTTTATTAATGATTTTAATAACTTGAGTTTCCGATTTTTTTCTTGGTCTAGCCAAAGCTTTGTCAATTTCGTTGATCTTTTCAAGGAATAAACTTTTGATTTAATTAATTTCTTCCATGATCTTTCTGATCTCTGTTTCATTAATTTCTGCTGAAGTTTTTAATATTTACTCCTTACGATTACTTTAGCTTTAGTTTTCTCTTATTTTTCCAGTGTCTTAAGGTGGAAGTTTGGGTTATTGATTTGAGATCATTTTTCCTTTTTAATGTAGGTGTTTATGGATGTGCATTTCCTTAGAACCATTGTTTTACTTGTATCCTGTATGTTTTGATATGTTGTGTTTAGTTGTTATTCATCTCAGAGTATTGCCTAATTTCCTTTGTGATGTATTCTTTGATTGGTTATTTAAGAATGTACTGTGTATTTCCACATATTTGCTAATTTCCCAAGCTACTTTTTATTATAGATGTCTAATCTCACTCCATTGTAGTTCGGAGAATATACTTTACATGATTTCAAACCTTTGAAGTTTACTAAGCCTAGCATATGGTCTATCTGGAGAAACGTTCCATGTACACTTGAGAAAAATATCTGTTTTATTGTTGAGTAGAGTGGCTTATAAATGTTTGTTTGTTCTTGTTTGTTTGTAGTGTTTTTCAAGTCTTATATCCTTTTAACCTGCTTCCTAATTGTTCTATACATTATGGAAAGTGGGATATGGAAGTCTTCCGCTGTTATTGTTGAATTGTCTATTTCTTCTTCGATTCTGTCAGTTTTTTGCTTCATCCGTTTTGGGCCACTGTTGTTAGTTGCATATATGTTTTCAACTATATTTTTCTGATCAGTCGATGCTTTTCATCATTATAAAATATCCTGTTTATCTCTAGTAACATTTTTTTTGGGGGGTGGGTCTTAAAATCTACCTTGCCTGATATTAGTAGTTTCTTTTCTGGTTGCTGTTAGGATGGCATATCTTTTTCCAGCCTTATGATTTTCAACCTATTTGTTTTGCCTTGTTTTGTTTTGTTTTTAGAGAAAGAGAGAGAGGGAGAGAAAGCATGCATGCATGTACGTGCGTGAGCTGGGGAGGAGCAGAGGGAGAGGGAGAATCTTAAGCAGGCTCCACACCCAGTGCCTGACAGGGGGCTCGATCTCACAAGCATAAGAACATGATCTGAGCCAAAATCAAGAGTCGGACGCTTAACTGACTGAACCACCCAGGCGCCCCATCAACCTATTTGTATCACTGAATCTAAAGTTCGCATCCTGTCGACAGCGTAGAGCTGAATCATGTTTTCTTCTCCGATCTAACAGTTTCTGCCTTTTGATTAGACTGTTTAATCCTTCCACATTTATTATTGTTATTGGTATGGTTGGATGTGTAGCTTCCATTGGACTTTTTGCTTTCTACATATCTCGTGTCACATTTTGTTCCTCTGTTTCTCTTCACTACTTTCCTTTGCATTAAATGCATATTTTTAGCGTAAGACTTTAATTTCTCCAGTGACTTTTTTCCTTTGTTTTTGAGTAATTTTCTTAGGCTTCGAGTAAGTTATTGTCTAGGGTTTATGGTATATGCCTTAACTTATTGAAATCGACTTTAGACATGCTAACTTAATACCAGTGAGATATAGTAACTTTTCTCTTACAAAGCTCCAACCTCTTCCCTTGTTTTGTAATATTATTGTTATACATATTATTTTCTGTATGTTATAAGCCCAACAGTAAATTGCTGCAATTTTGACTTTATATAATTTCATCTGTTTTAAGGAAGCTAAGATCAGAAAGGACAGAGACTATATATCTCAAGGCTTTGTTGTGATCGATTTTTTTGGTATGTTTCATTTCTTGTTCGCTACATTTGTTCCTGTAGATTCCAGTTACCATCTGGGTAACCATAGCTTTGTTCCTTTCCACCTCCTTTATGCTATCATGGTCATATATATTACATTCACATACGTTATAAGCCCTGAACCATATTTTGACTAAAAGTTCTACACAATATGGTGTGAAGTGATTAGTTATTGTAGTCCTGGGTTTCATGTAGACCAAAGAGAAATACACAAATGAAACGACTTATTTTCAGCAAGATATAACAATGGCAAGCTTAAGGGACATCCTGACTTTGCGATCCTTTGACAGACTGACTAAGGCTGGGTCTAACGATCTCTAATTCATGAAAGAGTACTTCACAACTGGGAACTTGTTTTGAACTGGTCAATGATGCTCTGAAACCCTCACAGCTGCTTCAGTGTCTGATTTTCCTGTGGTTATACAGACCCAGCTTGAGTGGTGTCATATTATTATAGAGTTCCTTCTTGCCTATATAAACATTTCAATACATATGAGTTTATGCACAAAGACATCTGCTCTTTTGGAAAGCTGAGTCGTGAGGGACTTGTTTTTGCGATGTTCCATATTTCTGAATTTTAAAATTTGTTCAGCATCCCAAGTCTGACAAGTTCAAGAATGAAATGAAAGGCCAGGCTGGCAACAGAGGTGTTTTCTGACTCATGAATAAGCCATCCAGGTAGAGGCAATACCTGTCGGGCAGGTTGGGTGTGTTACTAGATCACTTTCTCCATGCTTCAGCGGAGGGTGATGTCCAGACACCCACATAAAGTAGTTTCCTGCTAAAATCAAGAAATGCTGGGAGTTCAGCTGAGAACTTCGCTTTCCCAAAAAATCAATATGGTCAATGAACGGTTTCAGTAGATTTAACAGGTTTTTGGACACGGAGACTCTAGTTTGGGTCTTGTCTTTCTTTCTTTCTTTCTTTCTTTCTTTCTTTCTTTCTTTCTCTTTCACTCTCTCTCTCTTTATTTCTTTCTTTCTCTTTCTTTCTTTCTTTCTTTCTTTTTTTCTTTGAATGTTTATTTATTTTTGAAGGAGAGAGAGAGTGTGTGTGTGCGAGCAGGGGAAGGGCAGAGAGAGAGGGAGACACAGAATCCGAAGCAGACTCCGGATTCTGAGTTGTCAGCACAGAGCCTGACGTGGGGCTCGAACTCATGAGCCGTGAGATCATGACCTGAGCTGAAACTGGACGCTTAACCAACTGAGCCACCCAGGTGCCCCTGGAGCTTTTCTTGAAGTAGTTTAAGAAGTTTCCTCCTTTTTCCTTTTGCCTTTGCTTGTTAGAAAATCTGTCACCAAACTGCTTCAGGTTTTGACTAAACTCTCTCTTCTTTTGCCCAAAGAGATGAGCTGGAATCTGAGCATATTTGTTACTCCTCGAAAAGAAGGTGTAGACGCTCCCACTACAACCCCACGCAGGGCTGTGATGGGAGCCCCGTGAGGGGGATTTGTCCTCCTTCTTCCCTCTGACTGTGTGCTCACTCAACAGCATGAGTGTTTAGCATTTTGTCTTTGACGTGTGGACTATTAAAAATACTAAGATACTGAGTACTTACAACTACTCTAAAAAACCGCTTCAAGTCAGCGTCTGTTGGTCTGTGAAGCCCTCTGGAAGTTGTCTGTTAACTTCTACGGACAACAAAGAGAAATGTGGAGGTAAAATGCTTGGATATCTGATGAGCTCCAGTCAGAGATGATTTCTCTAGAATAAGTATGTAGTTTTTCTAAACATAGGCCCTTTAGACTATGCTAACATTTCTATTCTGCAATTGTGTTGTTACTTCCTTTTGCTTTCCTTTGTACTCATTCATTTCTTCAAAAAATAAATAACTGTGGGGGCACCTGGGTGGCTCAGTCGTTTAAGCATCCTTCGTCGCTCAGGTCATGATCTCACGGTTCATGGGTTCGGGCCCCGTGTTGGGCTCTGTGCTGACAACTCAGGGCCTGGAGCCTGTTTTGGATTCTGGGTCTCCCTCTCTCTCTGCCTCTCCCCTGCTCATGCTCTGTCTCTCTCTCCTCTCTCTCTCTCTCTTTCTCAAAAATAAACATTAAACCATTTTTTAAATAAAAAATAAAACAAATACCATGTCGTTTCATCAAAGTGCTTGTATGGAAAGGCCACACCATCAGGGGGCCTGCTTCCAGCTCTCCCCACTTTCTGCATTATCTTCCAGGTCAGGATGGGACCTCCTGTTCAGCTTACTGAGGGCAGTGATGGCGGTTTTAGCTTTGGTCAGTTGCCTGTACCTGGCTAACACGATTTCCTTCATCATCGCTTGCCCTGGCTTCTAGTGTCAATTTATGCAAATAAAATTCTAATTATATTTGAAGAAGCCCGTTGTCATTCCCTTCATGACTTCTGAGCATCCTTGTCCTCACTCCTCCACCAGGTGTTAAGGGAAGGAAGCCTATATTCTCTTCTCTCTGCACATCTAGCACGTTAGCAATGGAAGAATCGTGCTCAGTTAACAGTCCCCTTTCTTCCTGACACATGGGTTCTCTCAGGCACCTTCGCAGTATGACTTAGATATATGCGTGGCTCCCCACCCAAAACGCTTGGTTCTGAACCTCTCTCCAAATTCTACTGGAGACCAATCTCCGGACCATTTTCCAGCTGTGAAAGCAGGCTCTGTCTGGGAACTTAGGTAGGCTCGCTTCTCCCCAAAGGAGTCTGGCCCAGAAAATATCCAGGGACTTCTCTTGGTTGCAGGGACACTGCACTGAGAGTGACTTAGTCCTAGGTGTCTCAAGTATTTTGATGTTCACCTGTCCACATCCCGGCACTAAATTCTACTTATGAGGTCAAGACACAACTCAGTCACAGTTCTATGCTTGGAACTGTCTTGAGCTAGAAGCAGCGGAATAAATTCGGCTTGTTTTTCAAGCCCCGAGAGACCCAGAAGCAGGTGGTGTAGGGATTGGGGGTGGGGGTAACTCACAACGTCACAGGGACCCAGGTTCCCTCTTTCTTTCTACTCAGTACAGGTTTGAGTCTCCACACCGCAAGGGGGCCGGCTGTTATGCCACCAGCAGGAATAGGGAAAAGGTGAAGGGTGACATTGACACGGCCAGTTAAGTAAACTCTGGTGAAGATGTCTTCCAGAGGCGGGGGACCCCTTGCCCAAAATTGAGTTTAGGTGTTGATGCTGATAATACCATAATTGCATCCATCCAGAGGGCATGGAAGGGTTTGCTACCGATATAGTGAGGCTTTATGGGGTGAGCAGGGCGGATCATCCCAAGATGATCCCCAAATATCTTAAGACAGCAGAGAAAGGAGCCTGCCTTGTACTCTACTGAGAGTAGGAGAGGAGGCCAGGGGGAGAGTTGCTACATGTGGGTCGGAGCTTGTGGGGTCGAAACTTTCCACCACCGGCAAAGGAAGGAGCACCCAGGCTTGGTTCTCAGCTTCCTAGATGTGGGGCAAAAGAGGGAGGGAGGTGGGGCTTACAAGCAGTCAGAGATCAGAAATGGAGTCAGACTCAATCACACCGTCTTGTAGTCTCCTGCTTATCGCTCGTAAGCGGCTGAGAAGTGTAGGGTTTAACCGCCACCGAGGAGGCCTGACTGTTCGCGCAGAAAGAGTTCGTGCTGGTGAGTTAGGCAAGTCCCAGCCTCTTCCTTCGTACTGTCCTCACTCAGCAACTGTTGCAATAGTCCCTCCTGGTGTTCCTCATTTGGACGTGAAAAGCGATCTTGGCTGTCCATCAAGATCAGTGGCGTTCAGGCGCTCTGCTCATTTTGGGCAGGTGACCGGGTCCAGCGAACTGTAGCAATGTGAGCTTTCCCAGGGCTCAGAGGATCAACGAGGCGACTCCGAGAAGGGGCTAGCAGCCACCCTTTGGGCCAGAGCAGGACCCACAGTGTGTGCTCGATATAAACACAAGCGTGCGAATGCAGGCGTCTTAAAGCTCGATCACGGCGACAGCTCTTGTTGTTAATTGCAAAGACAAAACGAACGCACGTTATTTAAAAATCAGCCTAATTCTGACTTCCAGGTCGAAGGCTGTAATTCTTTAAACCTGAGGGAGAAGTCCTCTGAAAGATTATTCATGAAAGGAAGAAATTTTTCCCAGTGGAAGGACAAGAGGACAAAAATAGAATAATTAGATAAAAGTATTTTTCAATACTGTATTGTCCAGGGTTTGGCCTGGAAAAACAAGAGGGTAGGGGAAGAACGTTTCTCCCTTGGGCTCTCTAAATCTCTTTACCTGTCCTTCCCTTACAAAGCATGTTTGGACTCAGAGCTCACTCCCTGGTTAAAGACAGCCCTGCAATTGGAAGGCAGGTCCCTTGGGAAGGTCCGTAAGTTCAAATCCGACCAGTAGGTTGGCAGCCGTGACAATGGACATCTAGGGTGTTTCTGGATGGAGGTGAACTTGCAGAAATAAGCCATTTCCCACTGAACCATAGAAGCCATGGTGCCCGGCTTGCTGATACAGGAGGAAGAGAAGGTCTATCCACATGGCATGGATGGATGGAGAAGGATTCAGAACTCGTTTTTATTTACTTTTTTTTTTTTTGCGCATTTTCAATACTTCAAGGAGCCAGATGTTCCTGGAAGCATGTTCACACTTGCCGCTAAGAATTCAACCAGAAATCTCTTTGATGTCACATTTACGTTACAACTTTGATATTTGTAACCAATCCTCAGTTCCCACGAGATTGCTATCTGAACGGCCCAAGGTCACAGAGCCAAGCCAGAAAATACACCAAATTTAATAGCCACCTAGGGCACTTATCTTGCTTCCTCAGAGAACCCATGGGCAACTCACAGGACTCCCTTGGCAGGGAATCTGAACACAGGAGTTCTGAAAAACCTCTTCTGGGTCCTGATTCATTTTAAGGTGCCCCCCCTCCCCGCCCCCGACCGGCCCTGCGTTTCTTCTTTTGAAGAGCTTCAAACAAAAATAATTTCCACTGTAGCTGGAAAAGTAGAAAAGCTACTTAACTCCAGCCACATTTTTGGTACCCTATAAAAGCTAACTAAAAAATAGCAGTTCAACAATGGACGAGGTACTGCATAGACGTGCAAGATCTTGGCAGGCTCATGAGCAAACCAAAGATGGGGGGAAAAAAAACCCATCAGCTCCTCCAACCTTATCTCAAAATACAAATTAGAGTCAGGAGGGAAAGGCCAGCACCTCCGCCCAGGGCACAGGAGCATCCCCGGCTTCTCACCTCACCTTGAAATGGGAACAGCAAACATCCTGCGCATCTGCTTTGCTGTGATGGTCCGACAGCAGAAAAAGGACATTTTTGCCACGACTGTATCGTTTCATGCAGGAGTTTGGCTCCCGTCTCCTGATCTTGTCAGCAAAATTGACACTGAAGCGTTAGAACAAGAGTCTCGGTTTACGTATGCTTTCCTATGAGGTGCAAATTTGCACATACAGGCACCGATTTAACTGCCACCCCCTTGCGGGGCTTCAAGTTCTGGGGTCCATTCCCTAGTCTTTCTGCTCGTTATGAAAAACTAGATACAGCCCTCGGGTTTACTAGTCATTTCTACCTCCCCTCACTCTTGTAGCTCCAGGGACCACTGTAGTAAAATACACTTTATCGCAGTGATGGCTGTTTCCCGCCCTCTTTTTTGACGACCATCAAGAAATGTAGACTCCCACCACGGCACTGCGGATGGTCAACCTCCTGTGGCCTCTAGACTTTCCAAAGTCGGCAACAAGTTAAAACAATGGGGAGTTCTCAAAGGTCATCGAGACGAGACCGTCCTTCAGAGAGCCTGATGGCTGGATCGGAGGCACTCTGTCCAGTTTTCCCGACTGAAAACGGTTAAAAAGTCGCTAGGAAGTTCTGAAAAATCAACCGCGGTTATGATAACAAGTTAAGCATTAGCAAGGAAGTTTTTCTTGAGTGTGAGTCTTGATGCGTGGTCTGGGCTTTGCCAGTAATCTTACACCGGTTGTCTGTTTTCCTTTCAGAAGTGGGTGGGAAGTCGTTCCCCCAATGCATCTGGGTTGTTGAATATCCATTATGTTACAGGGGCCTATTCCTTCTTCCAAAACAATGCTAATTTTTATGGAGTCTAAGTGAAGACAGGAACATTTGCTTTCTTAGGGGTAAAGTTCTTGGAATATGACAAGGAGTGAGTACATTTCTTGACCAAATAACACTTAACCAGACATTGCTTTCACAATTGACCTCTCTTAAAAGAAAAAAAAAGATTTATTTTTTTAATGTTTATTTATTTTTAGAGAAAGAGAGGAGAGAGAGAGAGAGAGAGAGAGAGAGACACATAGAATCCAAAGCAGTCTTTAGGCTCCAAGCTGTCAGCCCAGTGCCCGACTTGGGGCTCGAACTCACAAACCGTGAGATCATGACCTGAGCCGAAGTCAGACGCCCAACTGACTGAGCCACCCTCCTGGGGTTTAGTTTCTAGAAAGGCCCACCTCCCATGAAAGGCTTCTGTGGTCAACAGGTGGTACCAGCCATTAGTGTATTACTCACAATAAAAGTGGCACGTGGGCATTATTATTGCTGTTGAATCGAATAAACACACCCCCAAATTGATAATTTGTTCAAATCACTGAAAGATTCTCTGTGATTTACTGGATTTGATGAGGAGGCAAATATAATAATAATAAAAAAAAAAAAGCCAGGAGAGACAGCATCATGGAACATATTGTACCTTATTGTAAAATAAAAATAGCCTTGGACAGCCCGTGGAATGTGTTCTAACAGCCTAATCAGTTCTTTACTGTGGTTTTCCTGCCGGTCGGGGAGCCCTGCGTCAGAGACTGGATGCCAAGTGACTGGTTTGCGTTTTGGTGAGACGTGTTTTTCTTGCTGAGAATTTTCAGGTCTGCAGTTTCCCTAAGTGCAAGGCAGCTAGGTCACCTTCCTGTGCGCTGGGGCACTGCCTTCGTGCTGGGTGTCTCATCGAAGGCTGGGGTACGGGAGCTCAGGTCACCGGTGGACCCCAGGAACCTGCAGCCTCTGTGGCGAGGCCGGCCGGTCACCTCCCTGTCCCTGGCAAACGGCAAGGATGGGGGTGACCCACCGGCACTTCCAACGTGTACAAAGGCACTCGCTCTCCAGTTCCAGACTCTATGCTACAAACAGCAAATTCATGACAATGTGGGCCGTTGAGGCAACTACCTAAGTCAATCTGGGCAAAGCGATATGAGATTTTCACCCTCCGTGGATTATCCTAGGGTTTTTTTTTAGCCTAAACTTTTCAAGAATGACTTGCTCTTTTCTTTCTTTCTTTTTTAATTAAAAAAATGTTATTCTTGGGGCGCCTGGGTGGCGCAGTCGGTTAAGTGTCCGACTTCAGCCAGGTCACGATCTCGCGGTCCGTGAGTTCGAGCCCCGCGTCGGGCTCTGGGCGGATAGCCTGGAGCCTGTTTCCGATTCTGTGTCTCCCTCTCTCTCTGCCCCGCCCCTGTTCATGCTCTGTCTCTCTCTGTCCCAAAAATAAATAAACGTTGAAAAAAAATTAAAAAAAAAATGTTATTCTTTATGAGAGAGAGAGAGAGAGAGAGAGAGAGAAAACAAGTGGGGGAGGGGCAGAGAGAGAGGGAGACCCAGAATCCCAAGCAGGCTCCAGGCTCCGAGCTGTCAGCGCAGAGCCCGACGCGGGGCTCAGACTCACAGACCGTGAGATCATGACCGGAGCCGAAGTCGGACACTTAACTGAGCCCCCCCCAGGCACCCCAAAACCGCTTTCTTCTGTCCAGGGAGGGATTATCCTCAACAGATGCAAGAGTACCGGCCGTCGTGGCTGCCTCCCTCCCTGGGCTCTGGGCACCTCTACCCGACGCTGTGCTCCCAGGTCATCTTGTTTTGTTCAGGCAAGACCCAAATGGTGCATTTTTCATGCTCTTTCTTGGTTCTTTACCCAAACAGAAAACATAGGGAGCCGGGCCTACTGTGGTTATGAGCTTCCCGGATCGACCCAAAGTTGCTTCTAGATACATGCCGTTCCTTCTGCTGCTTCTCTGCTGCTTATTTCTGCCCCACCGACAGCACTCTGGGGGTGCCCGAGCACCAGGGTTTCACACGGGTCTCCACGCAGAAAAGATCCCGGCCCTGCAAGCACACGCATGCACACATACGCACGCGAACATGCGCCCTTTGAGCCAAACCGAACAAACACCCAGGGTAAGGAGTTTAAAACGGAGGCCCGTGCAATATTTGTTATCGATGCCCAAGGAGCTTTGTTTCAAATTCTTACCATGCCCACAAGCTCTGCAAGGTTTCCTCCCCAGCCTGCCCCACGCCTCGCCTACCGCACTGGCACCCTTGTTCCCCCGCACACCCCCAAACCCTCCCTTCTCCGGCCTCCCCTCTAGGACTCGACCTGCTCGGCCGATTCCCCCCATCTCAGCGCCAGACGAGCCTCTTCAGTGGCACATGCCCGGCCTCCCGGCCACCTCACTGACCCCCATGACCCCCATGACCCCCGTCATGACTCCCATGACCCCCATGACCCCCATGACTGCCCTCCTTGTCTTCTTTACCTCCCGACGAATGAGGCTTTTGTATGTTTACTTAGAAGCTGATGGTGAAGAGGAAAGAAAGTGGGACTGCGTGGAGGGTCTGCTCTGTTTACCGCTGTCTTCCTAGCTGGTAGGAAGGCGCCTGACCCATCGCACTTGGTTCAACTTGGTGAATGTCAAATAAACAAAGTTGTCAAGCCAAATGGTGCGGTGTACAAGGAGGAAACAAATGGTGGAGGTTCGACTCCCTGCCTCTCCACCCGGCGCTGTGACCTCAGCACAGTCTAGAAAGAGAGAAGGACCCAAGCCTGAGAGTCACCGAGCAAGTCTTTATTTAAGTGACAAATGGCCAACAATGGAAATGTGGCTAAAAGATGGGCCATAGCTTACGTCTAATTCCGAAGCACTGAACGCCTCTCGCCCTTGTCTGCGCCATCAGTGAGACTTGGGCTAGATTTTTCGGAAGTTAAGATTTTGAATGGGTTTTCAAGCCACAACGTTCGGGGAGTATTTATCTTCTTTCTGACTTTTTCTACTGGGCTGTAATCTTCCGAAGGGCAGGGTTATAAAGTGAGCATCTCTTCATTCTCTTATATTCCCAGGACAAACCTTGCGCTTGGAGCTCGATAATTCCTTATTGGAAAGAACCCCTTTATTTCTGGAGACTTCCTGTACTTTTTGTGACCAGGAAGTCTGTTTCGAACGATACACTTCGTAGTTTGATCTGTCGAATCGAGGATCGGCAATTTCTTTTTTTCTCAAAAAGACCAGACAGTAAACATTACGCATTTTGCGAGCCATACTTCCTTGTCACAATTCTGTCACACCACCGTTTTAGCATGAAAGTAGCCATAAACACAAATGGGCATGGCTGCGTTGCAATAAATCTTTATTTATAAAAACAGGTTGTGGGCCGCATTCGACCTTTGGGCTGTAGTTTGCTTTCTCCTGTGCTAGACTATTCTTACCATAAAATAACCATTCCTAAAGTGAACTGTTTGGTTCTCTCGTGTTGAATTGGACGTAAACTATGTGAGATCATTTTCATTTGCATTTCTAGTGTTATTCATTTGTTACTTGAATAAAGACTTGCTCAGTGACTCCCAAGCTTGAGTCCTTCTTTATTCCCTTTTCAGAAGGTATGAAACTTGACCCACTTAAGAAACGTACCGAGGCACTGCCTTCTTTTTTTTTCTTCCTTTTTCTTTTAAATAATACCTCATTTTTGTGACTATCCTGTTGACACAAACTGAACCTGAGACAAAGCTCCTAGCGCTGGCTCACTAAGCTCTTTGTGGTCAAACTGGTTTCTCACCCACCAGACTCCGGGAGAGAGAAAGAGAGGACTGTACCAGATTAGATGTGTTTTGAGGAGGGATCAATATGTAATATACACCAGACTGTACCTCCTTCATTCTCCCTGGGTCTAACAACAGCTAATTCCCATATACAAATTGTACACAAGGGAGGACAAAGGGATGGGCTTTGGTCCCTTAGTTGAGACCCTAAAAATGCCAGGAAAGCAGAGATGCGTTGACGTTCCAGGCTTGGTACAGAAACCCAAACGGAACCGAGCCCTAGGAATTGACCGTGGACCACTGCCTTTCGTCGTCTGGTGGTTACCAAAACCCCTCTGCATAGCTGTGCCTTCCACTTTGCCTCTGTCTGATCTCGAACAGATTGGAGATTGTCTGTAGAACTTTTGACTCCCTGGGCCCGGGTCTCCAAGTGCCCCCTCTAAAGAGATCTAAGCCCAGCCAAAAAAAATCTTTATCTCTGGTTCCACCTCATTCTCACACAACCCAGAGTTCACAATGACCTAGGGAAGTGGGAGAGAGGGAACTTTTTCTTTTGACTCCTGGAAAAGCTGTGTCTTATCCCAGGCCCTGGGGACAATGGCACCGGTGGCTGAGACAGTGGGGATTTGTCTTGTAACCTTTAAGTATTTAGTCTGTGGAACTAATAGGAACCAGTAGGTACTCCAGACTGAGAACAGCCTCTTTTCTTCTTAAGAAGAAGTCATCGAAGTCACCAGAGGGCTGGACTAGGAACAGAGCAAAGGGCCAACCAGGGGCCGTGGACACAACCGAAGGCAGATGACCGCATGGACACTGTGGGTCCAAGATGCTCTTTTCAGGATGGGGAAAGGTACAGCCAGCCCTCTCTGTGGCCACGGAAGGGGTTCTCAGCCTTGGTTTCAAACCCATCATCTCAGGATGGGAAACACAATATTGACGTCCAGGCCTCACCCAAGACTAACTAAATCACAATCCCTTGGCTGTTTACAAAGTTTCTCTGGGTGATTCTAATGTGTAGTTGGGGTTGGGGAACACCATTCCACTTCATTGCTGTCACAGTGCTGAAAACATTATCGGAAGGAAGTTACTAAAGGTTACCAGTCTCCCCACCGGTCCCTCCCTTGAGATCCTCCTCATCTGAAACTAGGCTGTGAGGTCACCTTGTAAATGATTCCACTTATATATTCTTTTCCAAAGATGAAGGAGGGGGCATCTGGGTAGCTCAAGTTGGTTAAGAGCCTGACTCTTGATTTCAGCTCAGGTCATGATCTCACCGTTCGTGAGTTTGAACTCCATGTCGGTTTCTGCACTGATAGCATAAAGCCTGTTTGGGATTCTCTCTCTCTCTCCCTCTCACAAAGTAAATAAATAAACTTAAAAAATAAGTAAATAGGGGCACCTGGGTGGCTCAGTAGGTTTAGCATCTGACTTCAGCTGAGGTCATGATTTCGGGGTCGGTGGGTTCGAGCCCCGCGTCGGGCTCTGTGCTGATGGCTCGGAGCCTGGAGCCTGCTTCGGATTCTGTGTCTCCCTCTCTCTCTGCCCCGTCCCCGCTGGTGTTCTGTCTGTCTGGCTGTCTGTTTCTGTCTCAAAAATAAACCATAAAAAATAAATAAAATAAAACTTAAAAGATGAAGGATGTCTACAACTAGAAATCATACGGGACTCCAGTCTGATGTCATGTGTTCAGTTTTGGCCATTTCTGTTCTTCATGGTGTGACCTGTTACTGCACTCAGTTAACCCCAAGGTGACCCACATGGGTGGCTGTAAAATACAGTGATTCAGAGTGTGAGCTTTGAAGTGAGACCTGGGTTTGAATCTCTGTGCCTCAAATTACTAGCTCTTTGGTGGGCACATGACTTAACCTAAAGCTTAGTTTTCTCACCTATAAAGTGGAAAGAATAATCCTTATCTCAAAGATTTGTTTGCAGAGCGGGGAGGCAGAGAGAGAGGGAGAGAGAGAATCCTAAGCAGGCTCTGCACCATCAGCACGGAACCTGACACAGAGCTTGAACTCACGAACTGTGAGACCATGACCTGAGCCAAAACCAAGAGACAGATGCTTAACCAACTGAGCCACCCAGGCACCCCTGGTTTGTTAATATGATAGTAAGTGCACTATTAGAATAAATAACTTGATAGATAATAATAATTAAACAAGGCAGTGGAAATAAACACCTAAATCAAATTCCTGCTCCATGGTAAGACTTCAACCAATGATGGTTTTTATCATTAAAACCAAAATGAATGGTGTGTCTGGGCCAGAGTCTCAATTTCTTTTCTCAAGGGATAATGGTTCAAGAATAAGACTCAAGCCCATGAAGAAACTCTTGATTTTTCTTGAGCAGTGAGCTCACTAAAGTTTTCTTATGTTGCCAAGTACAATCAGATCCAAGGGTATTGGTTACTGTCGGCATACAATGAGGACAAATGTTTGGAGGAAACTTTCTGCAGAATACAGGCCAAAAATAAAAATTCCAGGGAGGCCTTTGATTTTCTTTGAATGCACAGAAACTCATGTGAAGGATGAGGATATTTCCATATTCCCTACTATCTGCTGGAGGTTAAGAGATCACGTATAGTAACCTGAAGGGAGTGTTTCTATAATCTTGGTTGAAATGAGTGTTAATCATTTAGGCAAAGTATGAACATCTCCAGTGCTTGATTTCAATTAAAAAAAAAACAAGTAGAAATATACCACAAAGCAAGTAGAGTTCTAACATAATGTTTAGGAGGTAAATTATGTTTCATGTCGCCCTACCTTGTGACCACAATATTGGCTACCTGGCCAATATGGTGTGTGTGTGTGTGTGTGTGTGTGTGTGTGTATGTGTGTGTGTGTAAGGGCCAAGTATTTACTTAGTTGTCTATCAGACTGGTAGAACCAGTCCTACTCCACAAAATTTCTAGAACTTGCTCTTCACGATAGTATAAATGCATGTTTGAGAACCAAACTTGAACCTCGTCTTTCTGACAGGAGACATTTTAAATGGGAGGCTATCCTGACCTTCAATTCAAAGAAAAATGGAAAGTTCCACCAGAAAGTCAGAAAAAGAAGGACAGGTGGGTAGATGGATGGGTAGATAGATAGATAGATGATAGATTTAATAAAGCCCTGGAATGAAAAGAAATGCCTGTTATTCTGTCCCCCAAAGCTCCCAAGGCCACTCCACACTTAGCCTCCAGGTAGAAAGATGTTGTGATGATGACAACATCACTGTTGTCAGGTTGGTGACAGAGTGTTTTTTTTTAATAAATGAGTTTTTTTAATGTTTATTTATTTAGAGAGACTGGGGGAGGGGCAGAGAGAGACAGAGAGAGAGAGGGTGTGAGAGAGAAACCCAAGCAGGCTCTGTGCTGTCAGTACAGAGCCTGACACAGGGTTTGATTCCAAGACCATGAGATCATGACCTGAGCTGAAATCAAGAGTCAGGCCCTCAACCGACTGAGCCACCCAAGTGCCCCCCCTTTTTAAAATGTTTTATTTATTTTTGAGACACAGCGAGAGACAGACCATGAATGGGGGCGGGGCAGAGAGAGAGTGAGACACAGAATCCGAAGCAGGCTCCAGGCTCTGAGCTGTCAGCACAGAGGCCGACGCGGGGCTCGAACCCACGTACCTTGAGATGACCTGAGCTGAAGTCGGACGCTTAACCGACTGAGCCACCCAGGTGCCCCGAGGTGCCCCTTTTTAAAAAATAAACATAACATCACTATCTGGCATTGGGCATCCTGACATTTGTTCATTACAGGTCCTCAGAAAACAAACCTAAAAAGCAGAAAACAATTTTCAAAACTCAAGGTCCAACCACCCTGTTTGCACATAGCAAAGTCGGCCCCTGCGTCTCCCCTGTGTGTTTCATCCCGTGCCGGTTTCCCCCCAGGCTTCCCCGTGTGCACCAGGAACACACACACACACACACACACACACACACAGTTTTTCGTGTACCACTGTAGAAAGGCTTTCCACTCCTCGCCGCTCCCCTAACAAAACCAGACGGGACCTTGCTGACGCAGGCTTCCCTCTTAACTGAAATTCCATCTCTGGGACGCAGTGAACTGACCAGCGTCGCTGCTTCCACATTTGGCCCCTGCTGACCCCGCCCAAGTGGTTTCCACACCCCCAGGTTTTCACTGTATACTTACCGCTGGTAGGAACGCGTTGCCTCACCAGGAACCGTGAACCATCAGCGCACCCCCACCCCGTATCTCTGTTCGCACACATCACCAAGTTAGTTGTATCTGTATTTGATTCAGTATCAGGCAGAGTCAACACGTCAGTAGCAAACAAGAAACCGGAGGGGTGTTTGTGCAACGTCAAATATTGTTTTAGGTTCTATCACCAAGATTGGAGATAGATTGTCAAGCTTGATTTCTGGGAATGCTAATGTCCCATAAAAGTCAAGAAATAATGCTTAACTCAGTGGTATAAACCTTCTAGCTTATCACTGCAATGCAAGGCACTTCAGGAAAACTGGCACGATCAAACTCGTTTCCTAGGATCGAGCTAATTAGGTCCTATTTATTCAAGCAATCTGAACTCTTTGACTACCCAAGTGGTTTTCGATAAAGAAAAAAATAGAGCGATACTCAGAAAACCCTCGGAAGCCCTTAGAGCTATGTTGCCGTCCTTGGAAGAAGAAGCAGGACTTCTGGGGAATGAAATCATTGGAGATATTTTAGGCCGGCTCACGGTCTCTGCGTGAGGATCGGTAGAAACAGCAGATCTTGGAGGAATCCAAGTCTCCCACAATTGAGCTGTCCCACAATTCATGGCAAACACAGAAGAAAAGAGCATCTAGGTATTAGAACGGGGCTTTGCACGGGATCATTAGTGGGGGGTGTGGGTTCAGGCAAAACAAGCGAGTGTCCTGTCACAGTGGCCAAGCGCCATGGGCAGGAAGAGTGTCTTGGCACCGGCCCCCTTCCCCACGGAACCCTGCTCGCTGGGGTCCCCTGACAGAGCGCTCATGGAACCAGACACATCCCTCGCCCTTGTCTAAACTGCGTGAGAATCCGGGAGATAAATTTCCTTCCCTTAGTTCACTAGTGCACAAACCGGCTCAGAGGATTCAGTGAACTTCCCCCCCCCCCACCCCGTCATGCAGTCAGTACATTCTAGAATCAACTCCATGCCTATCTGAGACTAAACCTATACGTTCCCCCCCGTTCCAGCGTACTCTTTTGCCAGAAAGAAATCATATCACAGTTCAGCATTCCGAGGCAAGGATTACATTTTGGGTTCATTTTTTTTTTTCTCTGTTGGTCTCCACACTACGGAGCGAGAGCTGACGGGTGAGATAAGATATACCATTAAACAATTTGAAAAGCAAAACATGACGCTGTTTGCCCAAGAGATCGCTGCGAGTCTAAGCCGATAACCCGAGGGTTCCTGTTGGTGCACATGCTCCACTGGGGGATAAGGGCTATTTATTGACTGATAAACCATAATGCCGTGCCTTTGGAATCACCGCCGCCTAGTAAGTACACACAGATTTCAGAAGGGAAGTGAGCGAAGGCAAGTGTTTAGTGATTAGCAGAAATTCGACAATGGGAGTAGGGTGACAACTTACAAGTTGTTAGTCAACGCTCGCTCCGGACGGGGGTGACCATAGTGGTGAACCAAAGCAGTTGGGACACAACAGATGATGGAGATAGAAAATGTTGGGGCACCTGGGTGGCTCAGTAGGTTAAGCGTCCAACTTTGGCTCAGGCCATGATCTCACAGCTCGTGGGTTCGAGCCCCGCGTCGGGCTCTGTGCTGACAGCTCGGAACCTGGAGCCTGCTTCGGATTCTGTGTCTCCCCCTCTCTCTGCCCCTCCCCTGCTTGCACTCTGTCTGTCTCTCTCTCTAAAAAAAATAAATAAATATGAAAGAAATTAAAAATAATAATAAGGAAAAAAAGAAAAAAAAAAAAGAAAATGTCCTCCAGCACGTGGCCAAAAATAAATGCACAAAGCGGGAGTAAGCCGAGGGATATTTCTTAGTGGGGGAGTAAAGCCAATCCAGTATGCCGTTTCCAGCCTGGATACGTGCTGTCAGCCACCGAGGGAGTTGCAGGAGGCACAGCCTGGCTTTCAGGAGCCCAAGCTTGCCTCGGAATTCTCCAGATCCTCTTATTCGGGCTGGACCGTCAAGGAGAACAAAGAAAGAAAAAGGCCTCCTTTTACTGGCATTCTTTACCATCTCTTTGCCCTGCTGATGACTCGGCAGCGTCTACAAGTGCCCTCGATAAGGGGAAATGCCGTGCGAGGACAAGAGTGGCCGTGGACAGTCTTCCCCTTGAGCCCATGTTTCGTTTAACACATGTGTGTACCTTTGGGTAGATCGGCGCGAGGCAGTGTTTCCCTAAGCAGTGTGGACCCTCTGCTTAGGTTGACAAGGAACAGAAGGGGCTCACGGCTGATATTTTAAGAGTGCCTGGTACCCTCTTTCTGCACTCCTGCTCCGTCTTCGGTGTGAAGTCCTTTAGAGTTTATGACAACTTGGCTGGGATCTTTCACTTTGCACAATTTAGCCAAATTGCATCACTCGGTTTTTCCACAATAGCTAGAATATTTGGCCACAGGCACAATCCCGCAATGGGAAAGATCCAAAAGCAAAAACCCCAGTTGTTTACCCAATTTTGCTAATAATAAATGTCTGAAATGAGTCCTAGGTGCATTTACGTCCTGTAGAAATAGGGGTACTGATGGAGAATCAGGAGGTTTTATGACATTCTTCCGTGTGGCTGTCGGAGATGGGAGCTATATGGGCTCATAGGGAAGCGATTCAGGATGCTGCAAAAGAAAGAGGTACAGCCTAATCATTTCAATAACTGGTAAATCGAAATAAAAAGAGCCGGAAAACATGCAATGCGCCCCCAGGGGGCTGTGCCAGAGGTCAGGGGCTGAACTTGGCAGAAGTGGACAAGAGGCTCTGTGTATGTTCGGGAACCAAAACCTCAGGGCAACAAGTGTCAGAACAAGCGAGGCCTGTAGGGAGGGAGGGGACCGTTGGATGCGATGTGCTGATGAAGGGTAGTGTCCACATCACCAGATGGAGTCACACACCTTGCTTGCCCTTGATATTTCCAGCCTAAAAAGAAAGATGCCCCATTGAGTTGCTGATTTATTTTATTTTATTTTAGAGTGTAAGTATGCAAGGAGGGGAGAGAGTCAGAGGCAGAGAGAGAGAGAGAGAAGAGAGAGAGAGAGAAGGAAGGAGAAACAGGGAGAGAGAATCCCAAGCAGGCATAACGCTCAGCATAGAGCCCGATGTGGGACTCAGTCCCGCAACCCTGGGATCATGACCTGAGCCAAAATCAAGAGTCGGACGCTCCACTGACTGGAGCACTCCGACTTGGTGACTTTTTATCACTAACCAAGGAGCCAGCACTAAAATATTCACTGCTTTTGTCTTCCCCAAGTGATCACTGAAATTATTCAGGGTGATAATAACCATTTTCTGTACGACTCTATTTTAAATATTCTAAACGTAAATCTTGGATTCTCCAACACAGACTCAGTCTACTGGGTGCAAAATACTGCATTTGCCCATCTCGTAGAGATAGGGTCCATGGCCACCGATAGTTCACTGTCTGGCCTAGCCTATTACCTATACAGCTGGTTCAAGATTAAACAGTAAGATGGCAACAGAAGATGTGAGTCGATGCCTGTAACACGTTGCCGGATCAGTGATATGGCCGGGCTCTGAAAGGAAGGTGGCATCCCATTGGTTGCAATGACCTGGAAATGGGAACTCTACCCTGTGGATGTTGCTTTCCTGCTTCCCAGCCCACGCTGTCAACACTGAAAAACAGACAATACCGTCTACCTTTCATTGATGGGACTCACCACCATCCACCTAGTAAGAGTGGATGTCAGGTGAACTGGAAACAAATTGTGCATATTGAACATGAGATATAAGGTGGCACCAACACTAGCTAAAGCAACAAAGTCCGACTTGAAAAAGGCAAGGGGAAACTGGATCACCACTGGGTTCACGTCAGTGGTGCTTCGTTCGTCACCGACACCCGAGCCATGCTGCAGGTGGGGACCTGGAATCAACAACTAGCTCCAGCAGAGGTTTAAAGGAAGGTGTCCACGCCCCATGAAGAGTGGTGATCATTTCTGTGTCTAACTTTTTAAGCATACATTTTCCCACTTGACAAAATTGTATCATACAAATGCCCTAGCAAAGGTCTGTTTGGTGCTAAAAAATTAGGATAGCGTGCCTACGCTAACACTTTTATTTCCAAATTAAGTTTTGAAAATTTAGCCGTTGACTACAAAAGATCTAAGGGATTTTCTGGGACATGAGACTGCCAGGGTCAAAACAGGGAGAATCATGGGAAAACCAGAAGATGGTTCCTTACCCTCCAGAGGAGTAACTCGGAGGTTCATTGCTGTTAAGGAACTTTTGAATTTTGGGGTAATCTCTGTGGCATCCCATTATAATTTTGTAAATTTATTCTGAGTGTGTGTGTGTATGTGTGTGTGTGAGAGAGAGAGAGAAGGAGAGAGAATCCCAAACAGGCTCCTCATTGGCAGTGCAGAGCTCGACGTGAGGCTCGAACTCACAAACTGTGAGATCTTGACGTGGGTCGAAACTAAGAGTCATACACTTAACCAAATGAACGACCCAGGTGCCCCTTTTTCTGAACAGGGCACATGATTTACTAGTCCAGGGGCTGTGTCCTATGGGATGGTTTAAAAACCAATAGATGAAATCAAGTTCAAGAACAGATGACCTTGTAAGTAATTCAGTGAGGGCCGTTCACCCGTTCTGTGCAAGGGATCATCCTTCACAGTGTTCAGGTGTAACTGGCCTTGTGACAAAGTTGGGCGAGCTTACCTATGAGGCCAGTTTTTCCATTAGGTTTATAGAAATACCGTTACTTCACCTTACCTACTCTTTCAGTTGGTAGCCCCTAGGCCTTGAGTAGTTGGCTTGTTTAGCTCCTTTTCAGAATTTGCTGCTGTTGATAATTTTGAAAATTCTCTCAGGTCCTTCATGGAACACAAAACAGCCACACTCCTCACCCTAAATGATGCCCTCAAACTTGGCGTGTTTGATCATGATTGTTTTCAACAGAAAAGGCCCAAACATGTATTTATCTGTTTCCCCATCGGTCTCAACCTCAATCAAGAAAAAAAAAATGGAGTGGCTTGTGAGTTCTGGGTGGAGGCAAGCTGGCGGCAAGAAGTTAATGCAACAGGGATCTTGTTTGGACCATACGCCATGTTATGGGAAGGAGGAGCAAAGAGAGAGAGAACGCTAGAACCGGTCACAATCCTTGAAAGGCAACACGATACTGTTCTGAGAGACCCCTGTGGTCTACAGAGATGTTGAACGTATTGTCAACGATCAGTCACTGAAACTCCAAAAGCGAAGGGCGAGCTCTGGGGATGCGGGCTGGTGCCTGCTTCCACATTGAGTTCGATGTCTGGGGACGCCATTTTGTTTCTAGCCTGATCTGGTGTAGTATCCACCAGGAGAGCCTCCTCCGAAGGCTTGAGCCTTTGGGGAAATTATTCTTATTGTTCTATTAACACTTTATCAGCTTCAAGCTCCAAGCCCATCAGGCAAATCTGGGGAGAGAATGAGTCCAATAGCTTGTCCTCGTGTCCTGACAGCCTCACACTGAGACCCACAGCTCTTTTTACACCAATTCGAGCTTTGACATGGGTTTCTGCCATTCGAATAAATTATATGGGTACAAGCATGTGTAAAAGTAGGGACTAACATAGTACAGCGCAGGGTATGAGAAGCTACAGTGGGATGCTGGTGTAGATCCTGGGTTCCAGGCTCTGTGGACACTGTGAAGGAAACTGTCCGGTCTTTGGAGTCTAACTCAAAATATCAAGAAACTGGACAGAATGACCTGTAGGCTCCCTCGAGCTGTGACTAAGCCTTGCTGATTCTTCTCCTTGCTTCCTTTCTGGGACATAAACATCAGTAAGTGATTCCCTCTCCCTCAGAGCCATTCCAGGGAGAGATGTCCGGTGGGAGAGGCAGGACGGCAAAAGTGGGAGATGAGGTGTTTACATGAACGGGATGGCTTGGCGAGCTGGCGAGATGCCCTGGCAAAATGGCGTTCTTGGGGGTTTGGGGCAAGCTCACTTCTGCTTGGTGACTGGAATGTCTAAATGGAAGGCAGAAATGATAGAGAACAAATATGAGCTTTGATCTCTTCGTTACAAAGTTAATATTCATAAAATGTAAACATTAATAAATAAACATGTGGCCTTTATTTTTTTTAAGTTTATTTATTTTGAGAGAGAGGAAGTGGGGGAAGGACAGAGAGGGAGAGAGAGAGAATCCCAAGCAGGCTCTGCGTGGTCAGCACAGAGCCCGACGTGGGGCTCAAACTCATGAATTGAGAGATCATGACCTGAGCTGAAGTCAGATGCTTAACCAATGGAGCCACCCAGGCACCCCAGCCTCTATCTTCTTCTGGTGTTACTGAGAGAAGGGCACCTTCCAGGCTCTTGAGGTTCACGCTAAGGCCAGTGTGACCTATATACTTTCGTACTTAATGAAATACCCTTAATGGTTCTATAGCTGGATCCATTTTTGTTTTTGTGATTCTTGCCATCGAAACAAGATCCCGTAAGGCTCAGGTTAGAGCCACCTTGGCGAGTTGTCCCACAGGTGAGATCGCTTGGCTCTTCCCGTGTTCACCATCATTTGTTCTATTTATTTTTTCTATAATGCCTACAGCCCTTCAGTATCCCTGCCTATGAAAAACTTACCAGTTGAACCCGATCGTCCCCTCCTCTGGAAGCCTACCTCCAAACTCCCAGGGCACAGTCCATTGCCCTTCCTATGGGCTTCTAGAATATTTTGGTCATGTAGCATCTATCACCCAGTTTATAGTCAGCTACTTCCCGATCTTGCACTCTCCTCCAGGCCTGGGACCGTGGGGTCGTTGTCACCCAGCAAAGAGAAGACACCCAGTTCAGTTATTAATCAAACTAAATTGACACGGCCTCAATAGCGAAGTGTTCCATCGGTGCTAGGCCCTGCTGGGATCTGCCTGGCACTTTGAGGAACTGACCATGTGCGTCTGAAGGGAAATTCGAAATTTTAGTGCTGACATCCCCAATTTTATTTTGATTGGGAAATCGATGTAGCAGAGGAGGGGGGTGGCGGATGCTGAGGGGGTGAGGGTTCACCGTAAGGGGGGGCCTGTACCAGTGGAAGGGATCACTTCCAGCATTCACAGGATGAGCCCATGCCCCTGGTGGCCTGCCCAGATCCCCTCGGACCTCCTTCCCTGCTTCTCGGTGTGAATATTTCCTCCCCGTCCACCACCTCCTTTTTTTTTTTTTTAATATTTTTTTCAACGTTTATTTATTTTTTTGGGGGGACAGAGAGAGACAGAGCATGAACGGGGGAGGGTCAGAGAGAGAAGGAGACACAGAATCGGAAACAGGCTCCAGGCTCTGAGCCATCAGCCCAGAGCCCGACGCGGGGCTCGAACTCAGGGACCGCGAGATCGTGACCTGGCTGAAGTCGGACGCTTAACCGACTGCGCCACCCAGGCGCCCCAAATAACTTATATTTTCAACGTTTTTTATTTATTTTGGGACAGAGAGAGACAGAGCATCAACGGGGGAGGGGCAGAGAGAGAGGGAGACACAGAATCGGAAACAGGCTCCAGGCTCCGAGCCATCAGCCCAGAGCCTGACGCGGGGCTCGAACTCACGGACCGTGAGATCGTGACCTGGCTGAAGTCGGACGCTTAACCAACTGCGCCACCCCGTCCACCACCTCCTTAAGGCCACCCTTGGCCACTTCCTGGCAGAGGCAGAAAGCCAGAGCACCGGGGAGGTTGGATGTCCCATCAGCCCTTCTCTTAGTAATAGTGGCCGGGGCAAGAGCAGGAAAGTCCAGATCCCTTCTCTAAGATGCTACTTGCACTCCAGAACCCTCTCCAGATTCAGGCCTGAGCCTAAAATTGTCCCCTTCCTTAACTTCATCCCTCCCCTGCCTGCCTCCCTTTCTCTCCGTCAGAGCGATTCCAGGAGCACTTGAATAAATCTCAAGTGCATCCTTGTTGCAACACCTGCTTCTAGAAAGCCACTCCCAGACGAGTTCAGCTCTGTGGCTTCCTGGGGCAAGCCTCCCATTGACAAGGTCAGAGGCAAGCGGCGCCCCAGCTCTGGTCTGCAGAGTCTTGTGAGGATTGAAACGGACATTCTTCATTCCTCACGGCTCACCTACATTCGGGGGAAGGAGGAGTGTTCTGCAGGCCTCCGGGACAGGAGCTGTGGGAGCAAATGAGGCACCCGGCCACATCCTGCTGAGCCTGTGCAGGGACTTGCAGCTGTGGGGTCATAGGCAGCTTCCAGGAAGTTTTAACATAACACTGACATAATACTCCATCAACAGTCCCATATCTGAAGCAACTTAAATAGATCTGCTCAAAGGTAAAAATGTACTTTTTCCCTCTTAAAACACTTAAGGTGTTTGAGAGAATGAAGGTTTTTTTATGTCTCCGTTTAAGCCAAGATGAGAATTGGAAACACGACAGCATTTTCTTTTTTTTTTGGAAATTATTCTTGGGAAATGGCTCTCCTGAAAGGCCTAGGTCTTGTGATCTTTTCTGTCCAGTTTTAAGACATCATTTTAGAACTTGGGATAAAAATGCAGACTTTAGATGTGTACTCTATTCAAATTTGACACATGTAAGAGTCTTGCTTTCAATTAATCAGGAAGGAAGGAAGGAGGGAGGGAGGGAAAGAGGGAAGGAAGGAAGGAAGGAAGGAAGGAAGGGAGAAAGAAAGATTTACTGAATACTCATTCATGCTTATTTTTTATTTTAAGCTAATAGACTAATAACATTAACCCTCTTCAATTACAAGATGATATGCTATGTGTTTTGAAGAAATCTGATCGTAGATCCCAGACCCTCCTCTCTAGAAGCGGCTTGTAAAGCAGATTTCATTCACCGGCTAGGAGAGAGATTGGGTGACACAAAATGTTTTCGGTCAAGATTAATAATTTACCCTGGTTTTCTCACTTAGCATCCGAAATAATTAGCTCAGTCGGTTATCAAAACATGCTAAGGAAAGTCTGTCCCCGTGGGACCGAAATCTCATATAGATACTTTTCTAGAACTTTCCTACTCACCTCTCCACACTTTGCCTTGCATTTTTAATGCCTCGCCACCTTTTGTTTACCTACAACCTCAGCACCTAATTGTCTTAACCTCTAAATGATTTCATGTATTCACACTATTTTGAGATCATTTTCTTCGTTCGTCACATTTAAGAGTGTGTGATGAATGAACATGAGCTCTACTTTGTATGGCCCTGCAAGAACGAAAGCCAGAATACTAGACCGTGATTATCATTCATGTAGTGTATGACTACATATTCATGTAGTATATTCAAAGGAATCGACACATGCATATGTATGCCCACCATAGACTAATTTGAGAAAAATGTAGCCTAATGAAAAATGCATGGGCTGAGAGAGAGAACTGTTTTGAGCCTCACCCCTGACCCCCTTCCAGCTCTATGATTCTGAGCAAATCACTTAACCTCCCTGGCTCCCTCGCCCTTCAATGCAACTAATCGTGCCTTTTTAGCCTGAGTATCAAATTGATAACATCCCTGAAAGAACCTGAGAATAAGTTGAGAATGAGTATTCAAATGTTAGTTTATTAATTAAAGCGGAGACCGGAAATATTCATCAAAAGTAAGAAAATAAGAATTAAATTTCAATTGTAACAAACTGTAGTGTCCGTTTACAAATCTACGTGACAATTGATTATTTTAGGGACTCCGACGTGCCAGGGGCACGCAGCGAACAAGACTGGTGCGGATGAGTCTAAATGAAACCAGCGAGAAACGATAAAGAACCAGCACAATTCAGGCAGTGCTCAGGGACATGCAGAGTAAAAGGGAGACCTAGGAAGCGAGTTGGGTTGGGGTCCCATGAGATGAGGGGCCCAGCCCCCCTGAGCAGGTGCCATTGGGCTGAGTCCTGAATGGGGTCAATTGGGTAAATGGCAGATCTGATGGAGAACCTTCTGGGCTGGTAGGGCAGCCTGTGCCCATCACCTGAGGTAGGATATAGACAGACCTTGAAGTTGGGTTTCCCCTTTCTTGTTATTCTCCACCTCTGTGTTTACCTGTTGTATTTTTTTTTAATTTTTTAATGTTTATTTGAGAGAGAGAGAGAGAGAGAGAGAGAGCATGAGCGGGGGAGGGGCAGAGAGAGAGAGACACACACAGAATCGGAAGCAGACTCCAGGCTCTGAGCCGTCAGCACAGAGCCCAGTGCAGGTCTCGAACCCACGAACCGTGAGATCATGACCCGGGCTGAAGTCGGATGTTCAACTGACTGAGCCACCCAGGTGCCCCTACCTGTTTTATATGGGGCTTCCTTACGAGCCTCCTATGATGGAGTAAGATCACCAGCTGGAAGGTGTCTGCACCTTCCGTGTCATCTTCATCCTCTCAAGCCCTGAGCCCCCAGGGAGCCCAGCATCTTCTCGGAGGGGCCACCATACTCTCGCGGGCAGAAGAGGAAGCCCTTGCTTCCCGGGAAAGAGAAAGGCAAAAGGGAAGGGTGCACTGTTCCCACTGGGGAACCGGAAAAAAGGGAATGATTTACGCCAGTCCTTGGAGTCAAGGGAGGGGGTGGGACAAAATAGGGACTTTCAGACATCCCCCCTTGAAAACGAGAATAGCCCCTCACCCCTTCCTGCCCCCATTGAGTTCCAGCCGCCTGAAAAGCCACAGCGGCGCCCAGCGTGGAGCCGAGGGGATAATGCACAGCAGCGCGGACCCCAAAAATCAGGGGAGGGGACGTATCATTTGCTTCCAACAAATCATTCAGCATAAAGCAGCCGCAGAGCCCTGAGCCCTCCGAGGTGCCTGCACAGGGTGGGTGTGAGGGTGCCGTCGTCACCTTTGTGACAGACGGCCTTTGCTTCCCTTGGCCTTGCCTTTGGGCCCATGCAGGAGGTCTCACTGGGGCAGGCGCCTGTGGGAAGGTCATCGCCTCGGAGTTTGCTGGGGCCCCTGTGCACTCTGGCCACGGGGAGCCTGGAGACCCGCACAGGCCTTGGACGGGCCTCCCTTGGGTGGGTCATGGCCGCAAGAAATGGCTTGATAGAGCGAGGACTTACCACTGTGCCCCAGAAACAAACTCTGCCTCCATTTCCAGAGACTGAGCCTTCCCCCTTAGCCTTCTGCTTCGAGGACGGAAGTCTTAAAGGCGCCAGACTCTGCACACAAACGCTGGAAGCCAGATTCCAACGGGGAACCTCAACCCCAGCTTCCGCGACCCAGAAGAACCTGATTTTACCCATATCCGTCCCACTTCTTTATGCTTCCTGATCAGAGAACACAGAGGCTGGAGGAAAAATCAACATGGCCGTAAGGGGATCGAGCGGAAAGCACACAGTTTTTCTCGGTGATATTTTGCTTTTATGTATATAGTCACCATATGAGTCATCGGTACAGGTTCCCTCTGCTTTTCCCGAGAGGCAGGAGTTTCTGTTAACATTCAGCCGCAGTGGGGACAGGGTGAGGAGGAGGGAACAGGAGGTATAGGGGAGCTGGCTAGAAGAGAGCGTCGGGTTATTTATTTATGGTTTATTCGGGCAAGAGGGCCTAAAAACAGCCTTTGAGTGGCCCGAGTTTCCTCAACGGCCGAATGGCCCTTTTCTTGGAAAGGACATCAGCTTTCTCCCCTACAGGTGTTCAGGGACCTCAGGGCTGGTGTCCACTAGAATGTTTTGCTGGTCTGTAGGTTTCCTTAAGGCACACTGCTGACATCATGGAGCCCTCTCTCCCTCTCCCTCTCTCTCTCTCCCTCTCTCTCCCTCCCCCCCACCCCCCCCCCCCCGCCCTCCTCCCTCCAGGTCCCTCCTCCCTCCGCTCAATCTCTCCCAATCTCTTTCCTCCTCTCTTCAGTTCCTTCAGGTAAATCCTCCTGAAACTTGTACCAACTAGTTTTTGACTGACAGCGAGCAGCGAGAGACTTTTCTTCACTCCGAGAGAACCAACCCAAACACCGATCTTTCCCAAGGCGACCTGTATCACCAGGACCATTTCTTTGCCAGGTCACCGCCTGCCTTCTAGCCAGGAGCCCGGTGCATCCCTGCAGGTAAGAGGTACGTGCCTCGGTCAATACCGGAGCCCTCAGCCGGCTGCAGGGTTTTCTGGAAAACTTTACTCCAAGGCAATGAAGGGGGTTGGTGAGTCTCTTAAAACTCACTTAAATCGTTCAAAACTTCCTAGCTTATCTGGGGGAGATTTACAAGTGCCGTTTGCATGTGGAAAGCGGGTTTTTACTTAATGATGGGGCAAAAAGAAAAAAAAAAAGCGCTTTATTCCTGCCTGGGAAACCATATCCAGATGTGGTCTTGTTTGCTGTGGGTGTAAGTGATCTAGGTGGAGGGACGGAATGACTCCGGCTTCTCCTTGCTAGTGTTTTCTCTCACGGTGTCTGTCGGAGCGGGTTTGGTACTGATTTGCAGGCATGAGATAGTTCTTGGGTCGTTCTCTGGCCGTGAGCTTCCTTTGTCCGGGGAGAAGTCAGGGTGGGCTGCCGTAAGGCGAAACCTCACCGGAATAGTTTAAAATCTGTTACCTATCCTCATGAGAGAGAGAGAGAGGGAGAGAGAGGGAGAGAGAGGGAGAAAGTTACGTAAGTTTTCCACGGTAGGTAAACAATTCTGGCTTCGGAAACATCAGGAACCCTGTTCACAACCCGGCGGGGGAAGGCGTCTGCCTTAGAACCCGTGTGTGATTTCCTGTGAGTTCCCGCTGCTCCCGTGAAACCGGTGTTGTATCTCCTGCCTGCACTTCCGCGTGGCGTCGCCTGGAGGCTATGAGAACCTGCCGTCCGAGGAGGTGTTTCTTGACCTCCCAGCTTCTCTGTGCCGCGGGTCGGGAAACTGACCCCACAGCGCGATGTTCAACTGGACTGAATCCAAGACCCGAATCGTGTGCCCCGCTCGATTCACACGTGCGTGGGTTTATTTCTTCCGAGCGGAAAATAGTTTAATCTTTGTTTTGTTTCATGCGTGTGTGTGTGTGTGTGTGTGTGTGTGTGTTTACCTAAAGGAAGCGTTTTGAAAAAAAAAGAAAATGACAAAGGATTTGCCAAGTCCTTTCTTTGAAACCTCAGAACCCCGCTCACACTCACGCACAGTCGACTGCCACCCCAGATCTTACCCTATGGGTCCTGTCTTTGTAAATGTTTACACACCTGTGTAACGAGCAGCCATAGCCTGAGGTGACGGATTCTCTCGACTTAAACTTGTCCTAAGGATCCAAAGGAGAGAGTCAAATGCAGCCACCACTCGTGTTCAATTCAAACACCAGCCGCTGGTGGAAAGTGTCAGGACGCTGGCCGTGCAAGTCAGCGCTTAGCTCATGCAGGGCTCCCTCCTCCGCTCTTCCTTCCCGGGGCTTTTTTGGTTGGTTTTTGTTTTTCTTTTTGTTTTGAGCAGTTTTCCTTCTTTTCTAGCTGCAAATGTAATCGATGAGCATGCAGGGAGCCACCCAGAGGTAACATGGCCAGTCTCCCCTAAAGCTTGCAAATTGGAAGACTTTAAGCAGACCGGGGTCATCGTATCCCAGAAATGCTCATCAAATAACGGAGCTGGCGGGTCTTCACCGAGTTAAATCAAGGCATAAATCGTTGGGGGTTTGCAGGAATAGACTAGGTTGGATGTTGTGATTCTGGAAGCTTAAGGAAAACACATTTTTTTTTAATTTTTTTTTTCAACGTTTATTTATTTTTGGGACAGAGAGAGACAGAGCATGAACGGGGGAGGGGCAGAGAGAGAGAGGGAGACACAGAATCGGAAACAGGCTCCAGGCTCTGAGCCATCAGCCCAGAGCCCGACGCGGGGCTCGAACTCACGGACCGGGAGATCGTGACCTGGCTGAAGTCGGACGCCCAACCGACTGCGCCACCCAGGCGCCCCGGAAAACACATTTTTAAAAAGCCCTCCCACCCTCTTACCACTCCTTCCGCCACCAGCAGTCGTGGCCATTTTACGGAAAGTGCTGTTCCCCCGATTTCCTCTCATCACACTTCAAGCCAGTGCAGACGGCCCGTGTTTGCAGGGAAGGAGAGCGAGACCCCAGGCTTCCCACGCCAGCGGCCGTGACAGCCAGTAAAATCGGGTCTGCGGGTCTCTTCACACAGGGCTCAGCACACCCCGGCTCTGCCCTGGCGTGCAGGAGATCTCCAAAGGGCTGCGCTTTCTTGTTTCGGTGTGTGTGCGTGTGTGTGTGCGCGCATGTGTGTGTAATTATATACCTGAAAGACAGCAACATGCTCGGCACAAGAAAACCCACCCATGTGGGGCAGCGGCTGCACAGAGGCAAACCTTTTCAGACCTAATCAGTGAACGTCTAACACTCGAAATTGCCTTTCCTGCCGCACCCCCTCCCCGGAGAGAGACACGGAGTCATCCGCTGACTTCCTCGCATGCCTGGCGTCAGAGTCCTGAGCTGCTCGTGGACTGTATTTGCCTGCTGGCAGCATCAGAACCTTAGAAGCGACACAAGCAGTCCACAGACAGCCGTAAGCATGCTAGGGCACAGACGACTATCCCCTGTTCAAGGCATATAAACCTCCCTAATCATTTCCTGCAGTCTTTACTATATAGGTAATTCAGCTACTGTCTTTTCACAAGTTTTTTTTTAAATTTTTTTAATGTTACTTTAGAAAGAGAGAGAGACAGCGTGCAAGCAGGAGAGGGTCAGAGAGAGAGAGGGAGACACAGAATCCAAAGCGGGCTCCAGGCCCGGAGCTGTCAGCACAGAGCCCGACGCGGGGCTCGAACTCACGGACCGTGAGATCATGACCTGGGCCGAAGTCGGACGCTCAGCCGACTGAGCCACCCACGCGCCCCTCCCCACTCCCCCTGCCCGCGGAAATTTTATTAAGCACCTCACACTGGACAAAATCGGGTATCTCCAAATGTGTTTGCATTCGTCCTTCAAGTCAAAGTAGCTCCACTTCAAAAATAATTAGGAAGCTATGGCGAGAGTTAATGTTAGTTTGGATGCTTGCAAAGAAGGTGTTGCGTATTCATGGACAGATGCAAGGGGCATATCAGACCGAGGTTATTATCCATCCTTCGTTTCCTCTGCCCTTCGCCTCCGTGTCATGGATCCACCTTGGCCGCGGGGCAGTGGGGGCAGCTGGAGAGTGGGGTGTGGCAGCCCTGGGTGGTGGGATAGCCTTGCTCTGTGCCCCTCAAGGATGCAGTGCCCGGGAAGCAGACAGCTCTGACCCAGCACGTCTGGCCCTCTGCTGCCGTTCAGGTAGCTTTCCCCCGTCCCTCCTTTTTACAGGCAGGTGAAGGGAACCGTGTGGCCAGAAGTGAGGAGTTCTAGAAATGCCAAGCCTTCCCTCAACTAAAGGACAAGAGGACATCCTGCTTCCCCACCTTGACAGGGAGGGTGGAGGGCAGAGAAAGAAGGAAATAATTTATAATCTAAAAAATATGTTCTGGGGGGAAAAAAAGTTTTATCTTGTAAGTGTTACTTTGTTGAGATGAAAGGGGGGGAAATGAGCAAAATCCACATTCCTGCGTAAAACAAGGCAAGAAACTGGAATCTGACGAATGTCACAAAATGTTCTGTGGGTTTAATGCAGACAGTGGTGAGGGCTCCTCCGCTCAGCAGGGTGCAGCTGGAGTCCACGTGGAAATGCTGACCATAGTCCCAGGGCATTTTAGCCCAAACACTTCTTTTACAGAAAGGTCATCAGAGCTCGTAAGGGGTCCGTGTACCTGTGTTCCCTTCAGTGGGCAGGATGCCTTAACAGGTGGAAAGATCGATAAACCCATAGTCAGCACCATCCAATTTGACTCTAGAAGGTCACATACAGCCTGATTCCAGAATACAGTCTGTGGTTCTAGACCTAAAATTCTAGAGCACAAAATGATACGGTCATGAACCAGGGATGCCTGATCATGCTCACAGCATCAGACGGGCGGGACTCGAGAAGGACAAGGTGTTGATATTTGATACAAAAACACACATGTCCACAGGAAGCAATTGGCAATTACAGTGGAAAAGCACGTCTGTGCTGCCTGGGGGCTGAGGCCAGGAGGAAATGTGGCAAAGATTTAGCAACAGTTTCATTTCATTCTTTCCCACCACTCGGTGGCTCAAATTCAGAGCAATCTGGATAGTGTTGATCCACAGTAAAAGGAGAAGTAAGCAGTTCCTTGGGCCGGGGGGGGGGGGGGGGGGGCTGTGGCACTGGCCAAGAGCCAGTGTGCCTGCCCTGGCCCCTGACCAACCCCCATCAACCCCCAGGGTCTGGGTTCTCAACCTGACCATGCCCCTGGGATCACAGATCAGCATGGGGCCGATGGGGGACACAGGGGACGCCTCTGAGTTGGGATCCAGTTCTCAGGCTGTTTGGAGGACCCAGGTAGTCAGATTTGGGTTTCAATCCACATTGTATTTCAGCTGAAGTTGCTTCCTAGTGTCGGGCTGATGACTATGAAATTCTTGTGTGTTTTCTCGAGTACCGGCACCAGAGGCTCATCAAGGTCATATGGAGCTTGAAGAATATTCAATGTCGGGGCGCTCTTTAAGGAAAAACGTGACTAGAAAACTAGGTACAAAGGTTCAGCACAAGTGAGGCATCTTGAAGCTAATGTCATTACCTTCAGGATAAATCCACCCTGTCGTACATAATAAAGGCCTGATACTTAGTATCTCTGAGGGATCGGTTGCATTCGCTTATGTAAATTTTAACTGCTGGCTGCCCTCTAAGTAACTGGAAAAAGATAAGCGAAAATACCATCGTGCTTACGCATATCTAATGATCGGTGATATATGGAAAATTGATCCGGGCGATGTGTAGAATGTTCCTCCTGTCACTGGCGGGTTGCCGTGAAATGTGGATCCTTGTGCCGGGTGTCCCTCCCGAAATGGCCATGAAATGTCCCCGTGTCCGGCAAGGGAAAGCCTCTTCCCTCGGTTTCTGTTAATGCTGTTCCCGGTTCTGCCAGAAGTTAACAGTGCCATTTCTCCGTATGAATGCTTGCAAAACCCATGCCTAGCAGGCAGATAACGCTCCCACTCAGCGATGTTTGTGCCTGCAAATGTTGGCGCATCCGTATCTTGTTCGATCCTACTCCGCCGTGCCAAAGAATACAAGATCAGCTCCCCAGTTCTGGCTTTCTCACTTCCTGAGGTGCCCTGTATTCCTACCTTTGGAGAACACGTTGGAAAACTTTATCCTTTGTTTTGAAGCACCTCGACCTTTGACATCATCTGTACTCTTCCTAAAAACGCCCTCCCCACATACCCGCCGGGAACTGAAGGAAATGGACAAGCCTTGGAGCGCCTGGTTCCTTTGTCTAGAATTCTTTAAATGCTAAAGAATGAGAATCCGCCCTGTCTTCTTTATATCTTCAAAAGTCCATGGAAGGGATCTTTACATAACAAACTGTGAGCGACATGATGCACAGACATATAAGTGCAGGTCACAAACGCCACATGGGTGTGTATTTAGCCCACACATTAATAATGAAACTGCAGGTGTAGAGAAAGTATTTCAATGCTAACAACATAGAGTGGGGCTTTATTTTCGACACCTTGTCTTGTTTCATAAGTTTCAAATCCATCATTTCCACCCGAGGTCCGTATTAAAGATGAAACATCCCCTCAAATTGCCCTCTAAACAGTGTCAAAAAAAAAAAAAGTGCCATCATAGGGATGCTGGTCTTAACAACAGTCTTTAACAAAGGAGTTGGGTGTTAGGTCGCATGATTCGATTCTTGTCAATACGAATGCGGGGATGATCTGATCAAGAAATGCTCAGGGTTCTAGTTCCTGATACCACAACCCACCTGGCCCCTATGGGCAGAACTGGCTTCTCCCAGGCAGGCCAGAGCTGCAGCAGGAGGTAAGAGGGGTGCAGTGAGGGTGCCACTCCAGGGCCTCCAGGACTCGATCTCCTGGGAACTGGGGGAGACCACCTAGTCGTTGGCCCTATACTTCCCGGCTCCGGCTTCTGGGGCAAGAGCGGTTCTCCCAGCCCAAAGGCAGGAGGGCATACCCTGAACCTCAGTCAAGCTAGACTGTAAAGCATCGTCTGTCCTGGGAAGTTCTGTGGCAAGCAGAGTCCTGAAGAGGGTTCCACATAACTCTCGCCCTGCAAAAAATAAGGTTTACGCTTAGATAGGAAGCTACCGCGGTCTGTAGGCCCCCCTTGGAACTCCACAGTCATCGTCAGCATCCTAAAGCTCTGAGAAGTCCTGCGGCAGAGCCAGGCTTTAACTGGGAGTCACGTGTTGTACAACCATGTTGGGCGACAGAACTGCCTCCCACCTCCTGCTTCCTTATAGCTATCGTTCGCTCCTCCAATGAATATGTCATCCGGCCCCACTGGGGCCACCTCTGCAGACTACTGTTGGCGTGGGATGGCGAGGTGTCATTCACTCCAAGAACATGTTACAGTGCTCGTGTTCGTCCTGGCTCTGAGTTACACCTTCGGGACCTGCGCTATCCCTACAGGTGACTGGCCGGCCTTGGGGACCCCGAACTGGCTACAGATAGTCAGCTCTTAAGAATGTGTTTACTTTTTGCCTCTTTGTTTATATATATATCTCTCTCTCCATCTTATTCCCTAAGGATTTAAGTGAGTTTCCAAAGACACTCACAGCCCCTCACGTAAAATGTAACATTACAGGGGCGCCTGGGTGGCGCAGTCGGTTAAGCATCCGACTTCAGCCAGGTCACGATCTCGCGGTCTGTGAGTTCGAGCCCCGCGTCAGTCTCTGGGCTGATGGCTCAGAGCCTGGAGCCTGTTTCCGATTCTGTGTCTCCCTCTCTCTCTGCCCCTCCCCCGTTCATGCTCTGTCTCTCTCTGTCCCAAAAATAAAAAATAAAAAATAAAAAAATGTAACATTACATAAAAAGTACATGAGAAGGGAAAATAGGAGTACGCTTCAGAGAGGTAGTTAGAGTAAATCACTTGCTCACTTTATATGAGTTTTGAGGGGCAGAGAGAGAGGAAGTCAGAGGATCCCAAACTCACAAACCGTGAGATCATGACCAGAGCCGAAACCAAGAGTCAGATGCTCACCTGATCGACCTGATCTGGCCCCGAGTTTTATCTGCTTTTTGAGAACCGCAAACTGAACGTAGGCAGGCCCACAGTGGCAGAATCTCGTTTGGGGCCTCAGAATTAAATGTGAGTTTTAAATGCACTTCGTGTTTGAAACTGGGAATCAATCAGGCCCTTGCAGTGTTGAGTTTTACAGGCATCGTTTTTTATGATTCTTTTGAAAGATCGTGTCTATTCTGGCTCTTCAGATCTTTCTTTTTTAAAATCACTGTCTATAATTTAATTGTCACTATGTGTATAATTTGCTCGTCCATAAGTGAGGTGATAAATGTTCTCCACCGGTTTAGACTCGGGTCTGGCACCATTGCCAGGAGGCCATCTATGACCGGCCACGCCTGGGCTAGGAACCCTCTGTAGACGTCCCTCCCCCTCCCGGACGAGCTGGCTCACCCCACTCAACCCTACGTTACAAGGCAACCTATGTGTCTGTCTCACCTACCGACTAGTTGTAAGCTCTGGGGCAATGGAGACTTACCTGATGCTTTCTTGGCGCTCCCAGAGCTTGGTCCGGATCATTCCTTGGGCGATCCTCATTGAGTCAACAGGCATTGACACGAAGGTGGGATTTTTGCTATAATTACATCCTCACCCGAACCGTGGCCTGCATTTACGCCAACAGAGAACTTTTTATCCAAAGTGTTTTAAAATAGCATGCATCTGAAAACTACTACCTGGTGCATTTTTTTCCCTCGGTGAACGTTTCGACGTGATAGACCGGCTGCTAGAAGTGCTTAAATGGGGCAGCACGCACCTACCACAAAGTAGCTGAATAAACCCCATGCGGGGAAAGCGAGCAGCACGCAGAGTATTTTGGAAAGAAGGACACTGAAATAAAACTCCATGGCTTTGGCATGGGAGCGTGCACTGAAAGTTGAATCCTGGGGATGAAAACAAGGGAAAGAAAGAAAGAGGAGGAAGTGGCTGCAATCCCAGGAGGCAGAGGGGGATTTGACCCAGGGTGCGGCCAATCCGGGGGGCAAGGCCCAGGCATCACGTCGTTTCTAGTCTCTGTCAAGTGCTATGTTTAGTTAAGGCCTGTGTTAGTGTACCTGTGGCAGTCAGGGTATTTGGCTCTCAGTGTGTTTTAAATTTTAAGTCGAAGAGAATTTTCTAAGATTTCTCCATTTTGAGGATGAAATTTAATGGGACTAAACCTTAGAAGAGACTCTTTGCTGTGATTGTAATCAAATGCATCTCACTCCGACTGGAAGCAGCCTATGCCAGTACATGGCATTTTGGAGTGTGAGGCTGTGTGAGGGTATGTATATTGAAAAAAATAAATTTTGGGGGTGCCTGGGTGGCGCAGTCGGTTAAGCGTCCGGCTTCAGCCAGGTCACGATCTTGCGGTCCGTGAGTTCGAGCCCCGCGTCAGGCTCTGGGCTGATGGCTCAGAGCCTGGAGCCTGTTTCCAATTCTGTGTCTCCCTCTCTCTCTGCCCCTCCCCCATTCATGCTCTGTCTCTCTCTGTCCCAAAAATAAATAAACGTTAAAAAAAAATAAATTTTGTAGGAGCACCTGGGTAGCTCAGTTGGCTAAGCATCTGGCTTCGGCTCAGGTCATGAGCGGAACGGTCATGAACGGATCTCGCGGTCCGTGAGTTCGAGCCCTGCGTCAGGCTCTGTGCTGACAGCTCAGAGCCTGGAGCCCGCTTCGGATTCTGTGTCTCCCTCTCTCTCTACCCCTCTCCCTCCCTCCCAGACTCTGTCTCTCTCTGTCTCTCAAAACTAAACATGAAAAAAATTAAAAATAAATTTTATAATGATGGATATTGGCCTGTCCAGCCCAGCCTCCTGGGAATGTTCTCTAAACTTCGCTTTTTTGCAGCACCCTTTGTTAAATTTTTGATAGCTGAAGAAATGGTCTATGAGGCACTGGCCCAAAGTTGGTGGGAATGTATATTGAATGAGTTTTTAATCAACTCCTATTAGGAGTTTGGAGAGTTGGGCTCCAGCCCCAAACCCCTTCGCCCAGTGCGTGTGTGCTGCTGGCCAGCTGGGCAGGAGGCTGGGTGGTCGCGGGAGAAGACGCGGTCCTTGATCACAGGGATCCCCCCAGTCGGCTTCTGTGATGACGTACGGGTGGGAACAGAACAGAAGAAATAGTAGAAACCACTCGTGCAGCAGAATGTCTGTGGCACCAGGCAGAACAGAATCGCACAAGGAGCCAGGCTAGCGGTTAGCGGTCGGGGATAGTCAAGAGAGAAGAGCAGATCTGTTTGGGACGGTCGGGAAAGGCCTTGGGGAATCTGAGAGAGTGTAGGTGAGTGGACAGGACTTTGAAAGTCAGGATGGGAGGAGCCATCAGAGCGAGCAGAATGGCAGGTGCATCAGGGAGGAGGGGGGTGGGGGTGGGGAGTGATGGCAACGGTCAAGGCGATGCTGAGAGCTCACTAAAGACAACTTGGTTCTAGGTCCACCTTAATCCTCACAACAACTGTCTATCCTACCTGGGGGGCTTTTCTATCAGCCTTGTTTTTGAGAGGGGGAAAACAGGGTGTAGAGGGTATGTGGCTTGCTTCAGAAGGGGTGAAGCCAACTCTGACGCAAGGTCATTGGCCTCCAGTGGCCAGAGCCTTAAGGGCCGAGCCTCCGGAGATGAGACTCAGGGGCGGGCGGGTTGCCAAGGACTGTCTGGGGTCTGGTTTGGTAAGTAGTGAGGGGTCACCGAAAGCTTTGGTTTTGGGGGGTTCTGAGCTGCACTCTAGGGATATCAGGCTGGGCATGCAGGCCACGTGACTTGCCTGAATGGGGTGTTGAGAGGCCAGTAGAGAGCCCGAAGACCTGGGGCCCGGCATGGTAACAGAAGGGGAAAGGGAGGCACCGGCAGGGTCCGTTAGAAGGGCTCGCACTACATTAGTCAGGAGGGAAGGATTTCACAGGTGGCAGAACGAGGATGCCGTTGTTGGGACCAAACACCGGGAGGAGTAACTGCATTTGGGGAAGATAAATAATATGATTTCTGTTCGGGACAAGTCAGTTCTGGGCACTTCTCGAGGAGGGGCGTCCCAGGGAAAGACAGAGTTGTTCTCAGAGTTGTGCTGTCGGTCAACAACAGTTAACGTTAACGGGACCAGGCGTGGTCAAGAGCGTCAGGTAGAGGACACGAGACGTGCTATAAAGAGTAGTGTAGGAGGGTGAGCGTAGGACCTTGGGGACCATAACCAGTGGGGGGCGAGGGCGGACGCAGACAAGAGGAAAAGTCCACCGCACGGGAAGAGAATGAAAGAGAAGGACTCAGCAGAGAAGCAGACGGCAGACCAAAGTAGCAAAAGACGGTAGGAACGTTCTGGAGATGCTCTTACTGATGCCGCCTTGACTCATTTATCAGAGCGGGCAGGAAGCGGGTCTGGAAGTTGAGGGGAAGAAGCAGCAGGTGGTCTGACAATGCCAACAAGACAAGGTTGTGGGGAGGGCTCAGTAGCCTCTTCCCAACTCACACTCCAGGTAAACGCTCAGAGGACCAAGAGATTATTGCGGCTGGCAAATCGGAGTCCTCAGGAGCGCAGGATGGATGGCCCCTTCTGAGCCCGTCGATGGCGAAAGTCTCTTCTCTTCCAGTCTGCGTTCTAAGGGTGGCGAGCCTGGTCCTTCTCCTCCTGAAAGTCAACCAAGTGATCCAATAAATCGACCTCTATCATGATTGTAAACGTATAGGTTTCGTGGGGAGGGGCACTGACATGTGCTCCTGAAGGAAGTTTCCAGCAACTCAGACTCTTTCGTACCTGGATGGATACCTGGTTTTTGCAAGTTATGAGCTTCAGTCTTCCTGAGACGCCCTGGAAAAGCGACAAGCCCATGCTTGAATGTGTTTCCAGTAAAAAGGGAAAGATAATGCAGTGTCCAAATTTGCTAATTACTGCCATGATTAAAGCAAGACTTTTCAAGTTTATTCTTTCTTAAGATCAGCGACCTTGTGAACACAAGCAGGATCTGACAAAGACAGTCATAACGAGGGAGAGAGAACGAGCAAGCAATGCCAGTTCCCTCAGAACAATTAGCTGCTGTTGGCACTGAACCTACAGCTTGAAGTTTATTTTGCGGGGAATACCTTCTGGGTGTTTCGTGCCGTGCTGTGATTAAACAAAACTTCAGCAAAACACAAAGTGCAGTATTATAGCCCTTTTGAAAAATGCATACGTGGATTCAAAGAGTGGAAGCCTTAATTTTTCTCAGCAAAAGTCAAACGAGTAATATTTCAGAAACTTCTGGAAAGGAGAATATACATATGTGATAAGAATTCTTGAAGCCTTAAAGAAACAAAAGATGAGAGAGAAAAAGCCCCTGTCAGGTAATGGTGGAAGCTTGACAAAAAGAAGTTCACTCTGTTAAGAAAGAGGCAAGGGGCACCTGGGTGGCTCAGTCGGTTGAGCATCCGACTTCGGCTCAGGTCGTGATCTCCCGGTTTGTGAGTTTGAGCCCCACGTCAGGCTCTGTGCTGACAGCTCAGAGCCTGGAGCCTCCTTCGGATTCTGTGTCTCCCTCTCTCTCTGCCCCTCCCCCGCTCACGCTCTGTCTCTCTCTCTCTCTCTCTGTCAAAAATAAATACACATTAAAAACAAATTTTTCAAAAAGAAAGAGGCAGGATGCTCTCATGATGAGAGACTTTGGATTCTGGAAGCAGACATTCTGGATGTGTGTGAACTCCTAGCCATGGAGCCCTAGGGTAACGTGCACTGGTGTTATGAGCCCCAGTGTCTTTGCATATTTGGGGCACACAGGAAGCCATCAAACAACAGAGACTGGTTCCTTCTGTCTCCACCCCAGGGCCCCACTTCCCCAACAGATTCTTCAGCACCCCCTTCCGCCCAGCCCGAGGTGAGCACACTTCCTTAGGATGGCTGGCAAGAAGAAGGGTAGTGAAAGGAGGTGAAAACCCTGGGCTGGAGCCCCCACCTCCGGGCTGTGTGAGCCTCTGCCTCGTCCCCAACTTCCCTGTTTCTCATCCGTGAACTTGGAGGAATGCCTGCCATAGAGACACCAGGGAGTCAGAGAAGACGCTTTGGACGAACGTGTCAGGGAAGGCTCTTCTGTCTTCTAGGCATCAGTAGATAGAACCACTCTCAAAATGACCCACGTGAGCTGACTTTCCTCCCCGAGGACCTAATTCCCTTTTTATATGGTTCTGTTTTCCTGACTTTGTAAAGGAGCCCAGAATTCCAGAGGCTAGGTCACCACTCTTACAAAATCTTCAACCAGATTTTTTTTTTATTATTATTCTTTTACTTATAAAAGGGATCATGCCCCTGTAGCTACTCAAACTCTGATGAACAAGATTTTAGACTTGGCAGAAGCCCGTTGACGGGGTTGTTCTCAAGGCAGATTGAATCAGAAATTACCCTTGTAATTATTTTTTTGACATCCTTCATTTTTTTTTTTTTTGCTGTTAAAAACACGCAGAAACATTAAAAAGGTAACTTTCTCCTAGGTTTTAGAAGAAGAGGAGAGTGACAAAGAGAAATACTATGAACTTGGCGTACAAATGAGCCATGCTCTGGAATTTGGGCGGGTCTAGGAAAAAGTACAGACTTCAGTGGAAAACATACATGGGTGTGTGAGAAATCCCTGTAAACTATAAATTGAGTACATACTGCACAGCCTGGTCGGGAAAGAAACCACAGTGCTCTCTAAAATCAGGGAAAAGGAGACAGAGAGGAAGGTTGGCACCAAAACACCAGGTGTCCCTAGGACTTGGGGACGTGTGCGGTTGGCAGCCGTCTTACCCAGATTTCTGGAATCGGACGGTCACGAGCACAGACCAGGGCGTCCGTTAGCCAACCTGCTTATCGCCAACGCTGTCACTTGACCTCCGTTTCCCAAGCTCCCCTCCTCACCCAGGCCCTCTGTTCAGTTGCTCTGCATTCAACCTCACCTTGTTGGCTTTGCCGGTGTGGCCTCTTTCCCCAAGGCCGCCGTTCTTTCCTTATGCTTCCGGTCTTGTTATCCGCCTTCAACACCCTCCCTTCAAGGCCCACGAGGCTCGGTTGTCCCTTCCACAGGGGCCTCATCACTTCTGGACTCCCTGAATTTCCTTCTCTCTGGGCTGAACCCAACCCAGAATGTCTCTGGGCAATGAAGCCCTTTTCATATGTTGGGTCCCCGAGTGGCTGTTTGTTGGGCACAGGTGCTGCCTCCCACCCCAATCAGATGACACGCCCCTGATGTCTGGGGGCCTCTTGCCCTTGACCGAGTGACAGCCAGCCATGCTTCTCAGGGTCCTGCTTTGCACCCTGTGTTGGGTGCATTCGGCTGGCTGTTTATGATCCTAATGCGAGGTGAGCCTTATTATCTCCCTTATTTATTTATTTATTTATTTATTTATTTATTTAGAGAGTGTGAGCAGGGGAGAGGGGCAAAGAAAAAGAGAGAGACTTTTCAGCAGGCTCTACATTAAGCACAGAGTCAAATACAGGGCTCGATCCCAAGACCCTGGGACCGTGACCTGAGCCGAAATCAAGAGTCTGACACTCTACTGACTGAGCCACCCAGGCGCCCCTTTTTTGAAAGGAGGAATCTGACAATCAGGGAGACTGAATACTTGTCCAAGGTCACTTTCCCAAGTACTTTCCACAGGGCATCTCCCTTTGTCCTCGGGATGAGTCCCTCCTGAGCTTGGCACAAGCTTCCAGACTTTAAGGGCCTCCCCTCTCCCCACACTGTCATATCAGAAGACCTGACATTTGAACCCAAGTCTGTCAGGCTCCAACCCTATATTTTTTCACTATTTCATGTTGCGTCTCTATCACCAAAGGGCTCGAGACAAAGCTGAGCATGGAATAATATTGACTGAATATGTGATGATTCATCCGATTTTGTCAAAAACTGTAAATTGGACCAGGGTGTGTGTGTGGGGTGGGGAGAGAGACAGAGAGAGAGAGACAGAGAGAGAGAAGACAGGTTGATCGCAGGAAAACAATCCGTGCTGCCCCTAAACTGTTGACATTTGTTAATAGTTCCTTCCCTGAACACTGTCATTCCCAGGGATGGTCCTATAAAGAATGTTCTGAGGACTGAGCTGAACACCATGTCAGTATTTTCTAGTCAGGAAGCAGTGAGCCTGTGCACTAGAATGCTTCCCCAATACAACTGTCCACAACCTGGCTGCAGGCCTGGTCGTTATTATTCCGGGCAGGTACTCCACATCCTGTCCAGAGGTCATTATGGGAACAGACTGGCAGAGAAGAAACATCTGGAGAAATGCATATGGAGGTCATCGAAAATGATGGCACATGAGAGCCATCCAAAGTCATGGGAAATTTCTAGTGTGTTCTCATTTGTTTACAAAAATTCTCCACCCCAAGGGGCTGCTTGGTAGCTTGGTGTTTTAATGTTTATTTATTTTTGAGAGAGAGAGAGAGAGAGAGAGAGAGATTGGGGGAGGGGCAGGGAGTGAGGGAGACACAGACTCTGAAGCAGGCTCCAGGCTCTGAGATGTCAGCACAGAGCCCAACGCGGGGCTCGAACTCACAAACCACAAGATCAGGACCTGAGCCGAAGTCAGACGCTTAACTGACTGAGGTGCCCCAGTAGCTTGGTGTCTTGAAAACCAACCACGCAACCCGTGACCTAGCACCGCGATCGGGCCCGTGACCGAGAGTGTGAGGCCCACGACAGCTTTGAGAATGATTGAAATGTGATTCTTTGTCAGATAACCTCCCAAGGCTCCAGAGCCCCGTGGGAGAGAATCCAGGCGAGAGGGAGAATTGCTAGTGTCCCCAGCACCCATGAAGCATGAGAAAATGCTGTGCCTCCTTCCAGGCAGTGGTTCTGCTTGGCAGTTTCTATAGCAAACAGCATATAAAAGAATCTGGAGCCAGGTCAGATACAAGTACCTTTTTTTCTTTTTTTGCAAGGGGGCTGTCGTTCACCCATAAAATCCAAAGTCCTGGGCTGGAATTCCTTGTGGGCCAAAGGCTCTGCTGTTCATCCACCATGGAAGTGGGTGAGGAAGGCTCCATTACCCAGCTTTGGCCATCCCGTGAGCATGCGGCCCAAGGTTGGACTGCACACCCGGTCCCAGGTCCTTCCTGCAGAGCCGGGCCCCCTGGTCACTGCCCCAGATCTCCAGGACCTTCGATTGAGCTGGGTCCCAGCACCTGGACTCAAGGTAAGGCCCCCAGAGTGCTTCCCGCTGGCCACCCAGGGTGCCACCGAGGGAAGGGAAAAATAAAACATCCAAACCTCAAAAGACTAGGGAATTTCTGGAAGGTCCAACCAAAATGATTCATCGTGACCTCAGGCATGATTTTTTTTCCCCCTACTCTCCACTCTTTTCCATTTCAACTAATATGTATCTTACTGATTTGAAGAAAACTCCCGTGTTTGAAACTTCTAGTGCTTAAATGTGAGTAGGCACTACGCTATGGGACTGCAAATAAAAGACAGTATTTAACCTCGTGAGGAAAAAGAGTGATGAATACTTGTACCCTATGCTGTAGAGACTGAAGCCCCAGTTTATTTTCCTGAACGAAGGCTTTGGGTATACAACTATTAGTAAAGAACAGGCATGCTTCTAAAAATAGCAATTAGCTCTTAATTCAGATTAAATTCACAAATAAATAACTTGCAGCATTAGCACTGATGTTTGAGCCTTAAAGACCTTGATTTCAATGGCAAGGTGTCTAACAAATGCAGCTGTTTGAACAAGCACATACGGAGGCTTACTTCTTCCAATATCGTGTATTGTATTATCCACAAACCGCATGGCTTGTGAAGAGGGGGAAGGTATTTAAAATAGTAAGTGATGATAGCTAGCTAGTAGTCTAGTTATCCTTACCGACTGTCCAATTGATAGCATTTTACCTTAGGCTTTTAGGATCTGCTTCAGGCCTGGTTAACTCTAAGTCACAATTTTTGGGAGTGAGAAAGATCCTACATAGACTGCTGTAAATTCATCTTAGCTCTGAGAGATGACTCATATGTGTATAACTCTATTTCATATACCTACCTATTCATTCCAATATTTGCAAAGCTTCTTCCCTTCCCTTCCTTTCCATTCCTTCCTTTTCTTTCCTTCCTCCCTTCCTTCCTTCCTTCCTTCCTTCTTTCCTTCCTTGGCGTCTTTTAGCCAGTGTCTCCCCCTTTTCCCCGATATTGACAAATCAATTTCCCCAGCTTGCAAATAACTAGAACCCCTTGGTCTCTAAGAATTTTCTTGTCAGTCTGTTCCAATGTCCTATCAACAACTTGTCAATTACCCGTGACACCTGAGATTTCTCCCAGCAGAACTTAGGCTGTGTGTGTTCACAGGGCGATTAATCTTTAAAACCACGATGGTCCTGGAGACCAAGGGCCTAGTCAGCCCAGAGCCGTGTTAGCTGTGCAGCTGACACGAGAGTCACACATTCAATGTACACGTTAAAGAAGTAAACCGAGTTTCAGATGTTCGCGTTTTCTCTGCTGCTCACCGGCTGCCCATGCCGGAGAGAGCTTGGAGGCCATTTCGCCCAACCCTTTCATTTTCCAGATGAGGAAAACAGGCCTAATTGATAGCTGGCGATACTAAATTATAGCCCTTCTAAAACTCAATAGCAGAGTTAGTAGGCTTCTTAATGTGCTCAATTACCGTATGGATTCCACGAGCCGATGAGCGCGCCGTGACCTTGAGAATTTACATTCTGCGGGTTTTTGATGTTTATGTTTCTACCGTGGTATTTGTAATCCAAGTCCCGGTCACCTTTTACCAATGAGGCCTCGCCGGTCCCCGGCTCCGGGCACCTCTCCTCTTCTGTACTCGGCCGGGGCTCCCAGGTACTCAGCATCGACATCTGCGAAGTCATAGCAGGTGTAGCCAAGAGACCGGGTCCTGCGGCTGTTTAGACTCCTTCCTCTCTCGTCTCGTCTCCTGGCTTCTCTAGAGCTAGCCCCAGTTTCTTCCACATCTTTCCGCCCTGCTCACATTTCCCCAGAGGACCATACTTAGTCCGTTCCCTGGACCAAGGGCACAGTTCAGCAACGTTCATCTTCCACTGCTCAGTGTTTTCCCATAACGTTTCCTACCTTCCTTCCCCTCCCCCTCAGCTGGAACAGAAGCTTCATGAGAACAAGCATCTGCTTGTACCGTGGTGTCCCCAGTGTTCGAAAGAGTCCGGAAAAATAGTAGGTGCTCAATAAGTACATGAGCAGTGGGTGTAACCTTTCCTCTTTCCCTTCTTTCTTAGGGAAACAGGGGTCCCCCCTCCTTTCCAGGACTCACCCCTGGGAGCAGCAGTGCCTCCTGTCCACCCTCAAATCTTCAACTCCTAGATCATGTCCTATTTCCTGAAATCTCATTTCCCTGGTTGTCCACTCTGATGAACTACACGGTTGCCCAACCCTCTGGCTGCTCTTGCCCCGCTGCATTTCCGAAAAGTCCTCCAGTCCCTCCCCAATGTGGCCCGTCTCCTAGCTTCAGCCCGCAGCTTCCTTCCGCCGTTGGTATTTCTCCTTGGTACAGATCTCATTGACTCGTGCGGTTCACGTCTGCTCCCGGGCGGCGATTCCCAAAGCTTCATCGCCAGCCCCAAATTTACTTCCTAGAGAAGAACGCTTCAAAGCGAACGAGGAGAGCCAATCTCACGGCGTTGCCTTCAATACTCTGTCTTTCAAGCCTTCTTCTTCATCCAGGGACAAAGCAGTTCCTGTTCTCCTGCCACCACCTCACATCTAACAGGTGTGTGAGTGTTACCTGTTGGTAAGCCAAGGTGGCGATGCCCTGGAGTCCGTGTATTGCTTTATTTTTATTGCATTAACGGCATCTTATCTTATCTCTCTCTATCTACTCTCTTCATCTCAATCTGTCTTGCTACATGAGCCTGGCTTCTTTTTACCTGTCGACAGATCAAATCTATTTCCACTTGAGCTTTTAATCCATCCTCCTATTTAATCTCTTGAGGCACCACAGTGATTCTCGACCATCAGGACACATTAGAAGCAAATGGGAAATTTTGAAAAAGTACCGAAACTCAGGCTCCTAATAATATGTCTCTCCTTTCCTCCCCCCGATGAGAGATTCTGATTCAGCTGATGTGTGGAGAAGCCAAGGGATTAAGACATTTAAAAACTTCTCCATAGGCTTCTTATATGCAGCCACAGTTGGAATTATTGATATAACCTATGGTCCAATCAAATGAACCTACTCAAGAAAGTATTTTGCCACCACATCATCCTTTTTTTTTTTGCCTGGGAAGTTCCCCTCACAGAAAATTCCCTTTCTCCTATTTCCTCTTCCTACAGAAAATGCACAAAGACTTCTGCGATTCTTCCAGTTGGAAAGAATCGATCCTTTCTGGGACGTTTTCCCTATGTTTCTATATAGTACATTCGTTCACGTCAGCTGGGAAGACACTGTTAGCTCAGGACAATACAGAGCATTAGAATAAGACACAGTCCTTGTATTTATGCAGCTTGCAGACTTGTGGGTTGGGAGAAACACATGAACCAATAAACATCATAAGTTGTATTATAGGAGTTTTTACATGTCCCTAAGAGTTAGCCAGAAAGGATCCTACTCTGCCTGGTGTTATAACAATTCAGGTATATGTCATCTCCTCTATTAGATGGTAAAACTTGAGGACCAGGACCAGGCATAAGACCGTATTTTTCTTATAATAGTGTTAAATACTTGCTGAATAAGTGAGTGAGTGAGTGAGTGAGTGAGTAAGTGAGAGTGAATGATATATTGGTGATTAGGAGACACTGAGGAATACTCACAGCTTCTAGGAAATGATGACCCAGAGCGAGGGGTTGTCCCACTGGAGTTTGAAGGCCATGGCACCATTTTTAATCCTAGACTATGTGTCGTTTTAGTTTTCCTCAATCATTCATTGCATATTTTGCGAAATGGTAATAGAAATAGCATTGGAAACTAGGTCCCATTTCTCACGACTGAGGAGGCGGTGATGGGCTGCTCAAAATAAGGCTTAGGCCCTTTGATTTTAGTAAGTAAATCCTGGGAATCAAATGCGATGGTTTGGTGGATGGAGGGAAGGACTGGAGGGCGAGGGGAGAGATTGGAAGAAACGCCTACCCGCCGTGTGGATTCATGAGCCTTCCCTCCTTTCCTTCTGACCTTAGCCACGATCTTCCAGTGAAATCCTTGGGATTTTGAAAGATGTTGTCGAGAAAGCTGCGAAAAAGGCCACCAAGTGAATAAAAACAAATAGGATTCTGCCACAGTTTCCAGGCTGATTTTTGTGTATGTGTGTGTACGGGGAGCGGGGTAAACAAGGAAGGAAACAAAGCACATGCGAACATAATTAGACTTCTTTAGTGGAAAGCTCCAATGCTTCAAGCAACTACAGGTATGATTAATCATTCCCAAAAAAAAGCAAGCCATCCTTGGGGAGAAGAGCCGTATCTGAACATCTGTGTATGTACTCTTTGAGGACATCAGTGAATCACCAAGTGAGGGTCATCAACAGAGGAAGCTCCCCGCTTCCGGGAGCGTCTGAGTCAGGACAGACGAAAGGAAGCATTCCTTAAACCGGTGAACTGTAGCACGGTGGAAACTCACTTCTCGCAGAGATAGGACAATACGTGACGGTAAGTCCCTTCAAAGAAAGAATTTAGAAAGCTTCACGTGTAATGATAAGTATGTTGAAACCATTCATATGTTTTAGGCCATGTCTTTGACCTTCATTCATCCTTTAATTTATGGATTGGTTATCAATCTATTGACTCGTTTAGAGTCCTGAGGATGAGTCATCAAAAGTTTTTGTTTTGTTTTGTTTTGTTTTGTTTTGGAGCACCTACTATATGCCAGGGACTGTGTTTCTGTGGCTACAGAGATGAACATGGCCCAACCCCTGCTCTCAGAGAACTCACCTTCCAGAAGGGGAGACAGATACATTCAGAGAAAGTCATGATACCGAAGTGAGTGAACTATACCTTAGAGCAGTAAAGGAGAGGCGGGTCTTAGATGAACCTGCGGTGGGAGGAGTTAGCAGGGGAATCACGGGGTTTCGGCTGGGGGATCTGTGCTCACATGGGCCTTTCAGGCAGTGGACACACTGGGAGCAAAGGCAGGTAGAAAGACGTGGGGCAGCACGCGGTGTGCGGAGAAGTGCATTTCGCCATCACTGAAGCATGGATGATGGAGTGAACGTCCAGAGATGTGCCCAAAATGGCAGCCAGGGGGGGTCTCACCTAGAAAACTCGGACATTGGGTAAAAAGTTTAGATTTTATGTCACATAAGACATGAAAACCAGGTTGAGGGCTGTCTCAGGGGACGGACATAGACACGTCATCATTTTTGAAAGGGAGAGTGGCTCTAAAGGGGAGTCAGAGTAAAGAGGGGCCGAAAGGAGGTCAGGAACAGTGAGCAGGGTAGAGTCTTGAAAGGGCAGAGAAGCAGGGGATGGAAACAAGACTTAGCTGCAGGCAGAACCGAAGACGATGTGTTGTAATTGTAAAGGAAGTGGGGAGAGAGAGGCGGACGGGCATCAGGCTTGGGTGGCCGCGGAGTCACTCATAGAAAGAAAGAAGAGAGGCATCGCAGCAGCTTCAGGCAGGTGCAGGGAAGCACCATGACCCTGCAGGGAACACTGGCTTCATAGGCATGGTCCCCCCTGAGTCTTTCAGCAGTGAGTGGACCGAGCCAAAGTACTCTTCCTCCGCTTCGCTCATCAATGCACCAATATATGGGAGCATTCATTTTGAGACCCATGGCTGCTTTTCTCAGCACCGGAAGACTCCAAAATGCCTCTGCTTCCGTTCATTCGCCCATTCATTCATTCATTCATTCATAAACATTAAGGGCCTGTTGGAACCTCGATATTTGCACACGCAACATAAGGTATGAGAGCTTATGTTCCAACAAGAGGCAATGGAGGGTGATGCACGAGCCGGAATTTGAGTCAGACCAGGATCTAAATATTGTCACCACTACTGGCCAGTTGTGTGGCCTCAGGCGAACTGTCTGACTCATCCGAGCCCCTTATTTTTACCAGAGTTTTGCCAGAGTGACTCTGAAGTTTGGAGTTCAGGAATACGAGCTGTCAACACAGTTCTGGCCATGTGTATGCTCTCGGCTAATGGCTGTTGTTAATCTGATCATTGTTACTGCAATTAGATATTCAGAAGTCCACCAACAGTTCCACCACACTGAGATAAATATTCCAAGAGACAGAAGCACAGGGACAAGGGGGCAGGTAGGGAAAGCGCCTAACCTGTGAGAACAAGGGAAGCACATCCCCAGAATGAGCAAGGTCTCAAAGGTAGACAGGAGGAAGTGAGTGAAGAAGGGGAGAGAGCTTTCCAGTAGATGGCCTGGTATGTTTGAAGGTATCGAATCAGTCAACAGAGGACCAACCCATTTGGGCAACCGTGAGTCATTCGGCATGGCTTGCGCAGGCCGCGGAAAAGCTGCCACCAAGGCAGGGGTAGGAGGGGTGGCTCCTAAAGGACTCACACGCCATGGTCATAAGGTCAAGGGATCAGGCCTTGGTTTGTAGATAACCGGGGCCGCTGAGCTGGGCAGTGGAGGAGAGATTTCAGGAGATCGGCAAGGCTGCACCGTGGGGAATGCCTCACACGGATGGCCACTGGGGACAGGCACCTGGTTATGAGCCTCCTGGGGTCACCGAAGAAAGAAAGTATGTGCCTCTAAGCCAAGGCAGTGGGGCTGAGAAGGGGAGGGGCAGCTTCAAGGGATATTGATGTAAACCAGGGGTCCTCGAGGCTGTGTGATGCAAGACATTCTTCTCAGCTGAACCTTTTGTCCTCACCACCCGAAGACAGTCATTTGGCCTTTCTTGTTCCATGAGGTTTATTTACCTACGATCAAACAGAAACAAGAGATGGCATGCAGGAAAGACAAAAGGGCATTGCCCAACGTCTGCAACCAGGGTCTCGCTCCCAATTCCACCCTCTGAAACCGGGATCTCTTGACTGAAATCAGGGCTGAAGACAGATCCAAGATAGAACATTAAGAATTGGCCAACCAGATGTCATTTGGGGGCCAACTCATGTCAAACGGCCAATGGAATGGCCCTTTAGGACTTCTCCTTTGTCCACGCCACTGTCCTCGCTAATCCTGAACACGTGATCTCAGGCACTGAGTCTGAATCCTGTGGGTTGCATTGTGTTTGTGTGGGACGTGGGCCTAGATTCGGAGGAAGCACTGTTCCAATTCAATCACACGTCACTTTTCCGCAGGGAATGGAAATACTTGGATACCAGCCCCGCAGCCGAGAAGACACAGATATTTGAAAATTCACGCGAACGTGAATGGCCAGGTAGACTCTGTGAATTAAGAGAATCGTTGTGTCAATATCGTGTGCGTCTGTGCACGTGTGTTTTCACTCACAAATCTTCACTGAGCGCTACAGATGTGGTGGGTTCTTTTTCTCCTCTTCCTTTGGACTAAGAACGTTTGCAACCCACTCAACACCAGCCTCCCATCAGGGTGAGGGTGCACGGAGGTAGCCCTTCCTAGTCAGAAACTTCCGACTGAGCTTTCTTCTGCTTAACATGGGAGCCTGGATGATCAGGAGTGGTCAAAACGTTGGTTTCTAGCTCTGCTTCTCGTAAAGGAGAACCAACATTGGAAAAGAATTATTAAACACGGGACTGACGTGTGATGCTGCACGGTGATTTATAAGCAGGGTTTAAAAAAAAAGGAAGTCAGCTAGTGACCTTGAACTTTCTCCCAGAGGTAAAGCTTCCTTCTCCATAGAGTTCTGCAAGCGAAATCAGCTGGTGACGGCCACCATGGGAGAGAAAAGGGTCACTGAAACCGTTTCAGATTGCTCTGTGTTCTGTGTTGTGTAGTTCCGATGAGGAACTCGGGTTGCAAAATGCTGATTGCAAACCAAAGCTAGTGGCCGGCCTCGTCACTGGGAGCCTGGTGGAAATGCACGTTCTCAGACCTCAGCTCACAGCTTCTGAATCAGAATCTGCATTTTAACAGGATCCCCAGGACATCTGTCTGCACATGAAGGTTTAATAAGCACTCGTCCACAGCATCGGATTCTGGGTGCCTGAGGGGCTCAGTCTTGAGGTTCTGAGCGTCCAACTTCGGTTTAGCTCATGATCTCCTGCTTTCTGAGTTCAAGCCCCGCATCGGGCTCTTTGCTGTCAGCACAGAACCCACTTTGGGTCCTCTGTCTCCCTCTCTCTCTGTCTCTCTGTGTCTCTCTCTCAAGAATAAATAAACAGGAAAAAATAATAATAAAGCACTCGATTCAAAAATGTACAGTCCCCCACCCCCACTGCATACACACACACACACACACACACACACACACACATACACGAACACTTTGGACTTACAGGCACAACACATACACTTTTGTACATATATGTACTAATACACATATACAAGTATGTACTAATATATTATGCACATTTTTTAAAATGCACAACACATAAACAAACGTTGAAAACAATAAAGTACAAACTCAGTTTGAATACTTCAATTCTGTCCTTGCTGTTGGATTCCTGAGGCACAAAACGTCAGAGACTCCTGCTCTGAGAACTCAAACAGAGAGCTAGCACTCAAAGGTGTCTTAAACCTTCAACCTCTGATGGCCAGTGTGCAGAACAGGAAACACATAGAAAGAAATTGGTTAGGCTCAACTGAATATATTTATGCCCTCACGCTTGTCAATTTTATCAGCGTGAGAAACCTAAGACCCATTTTCTCTTTAAGGCAAGATCTTGTAGGCTATTCTTTGAGCTATGACTCAAGTCTAAATCTTCACTGGTAGTTCAGTGATTCAAGGTCACTGGCATATTTGTACCCTCTTCTCTCTGACATGCCAGGCCTTGGACTGGCCTCCCCTCTGACCCAGAACATCAGACGGCATATCTTTAAATGAGCTTCAGCAGATACTAAGTCTGGACAGCCGGGAGTTCACTTCCATGATATCTTCGGCCACCCCACTCTTCCTCCAACATTACGTCCCTGCCATGTGGCAGTCCTTGTGTTGGCCTTGGGGTTAAAAGTTAAATGAAACACCCATGGGGTGCCTAGGGGGCTCAGTCGGTTGAGCGTCCGACCTCGGCTCAGATCACGATCTCACGGTTCATGAGTTCGAGCCCCGCATCGGGCTCTGTGCTGATGGCTCACAGCCCGGAGCCTGATTCTGATTCTGTGTCTCCCTCTCTCTCTCTGCCCCTTCCCCGCTCATGCTCTGTCTCTCTGTCTCTCTGTCTCGCTCTCAAAATATAAATAAACATCAAATAAAAAAAAAGTTAAATGCAACACCCCCTCACCGAGCCTGGTTTAAGGAGAAAGAGGGGTCCCAGACATAACAGTACAGCCACACTTAAGTGTTACTGTGAGGTGTGAACGACTTACAAAAGGCAGCAGAAAGGAACAAGGGGAACTCTCCCTGGAAGCTGAAGGAGGTGGCGTTCGAGCTGGGCTTTGAGGGATGAATAGGAGTTTGCCAGACATAGGGCACGGGAAAGGAATTCGGGGTAAAGGGACCCGCCCGAACAAAGGCGTGGGGCAGGAAACCTGTTGGGTGGAATGCAAACTCTTCCCACCCAGTCGATTAAATGAGGCCCGAAGCTGATGTGAAATAATAAGCCTGGACACTTGCTGAACACTGGGTCCTCGGGGTGGTACAATCTAAACGTCTCTGAAAGTAAATTATTTCGTATGGTTTGGCCACCACAGCGTGTGGAAAGTTTCTCGGTAGGGCGCAGTGAGCACTTCTCATTTACAGTAAAACCTGGAATGTTTGGGAATGGTCTGTACTAGGGAAATTGAATTTTCAGATCAACTCCATAAAATGGAAAGTCTGGTTGACAAACGCTCCTAATTTTGTTCTCCTTTGAAAAGATAACTGCTATTAACACGTTAGCTGCATTTCCATTTTAATCTTACCTACCGAGGGAGACACGGAGCAAACACACTGTCCAGCTTTATCAGCTTCCTGTTTTCAACGGGACACGTTTAGTGTTTTGCCATGGTTTTCAAAGACTGCACACTGTTTTAGCCTATACATATTTTATACATGTAAAATCGTTTCTTTCTTTTGGGTGATGCGGCTCGATCTGAATGTTTCAATATTGTGACTAATGCAGAAGACATTCTTGGACCTAATCCCAATTCGTACTTCTTAGACATAAAGTCACTGGGTCAAAGAGTAGAAATAAAGAGTTTAAAAAACAAATTTAATGTTTATTTATTTTGGAAGGAGTGAGAGACAGAGCACGAGCAGGGGAGGGGCAGAGAGAGAGGGAGACACAGAATCCGAAGCGGGCTCCCGGCTCTGAGCCGTCAGCACAGAGCCCGACGAGGGGCTCGAACGCACAAGCCGTGAGGTCATGACCTGAGCCAAAGTCGGAGGCTTAACCGACTGCGCCCCCCCAGGCGCCCCTAAATAAAGATTTTAAACTTTGGGTGTAACTTTGTCAGTTTCCACCAGAAAAAGCCACGGCGAGTGACCTGTCTGAAGCTGTCTATGAAGCCGTTCATCTCTGCATGGGCGACAAGATGGGCGGTTGACATGCCTCTAAAAATCTGTGATGACTTTTCTTGGACCAGTGGCTTCTAGGTCTCATTGGCCAATGCCTCCAACTCTGCCAGTCCCCAGAGCTGCCCAAGGCTCAGACGGGGACTGCTTCCCCCACACTCCGTGTCTGGGAGAATCTCATCCACTTACACGTTTCAAATTCCATTTGCAGGATGAAACATTAAAGGCATCCCTCCTGCCCAGCCCTCTCTTGTGAACATCAGCCCAGACCCCAGGTCTTACCTCTGCTTAGGTCTGTCCTGCCCCTACCCCGGAGCGCTCCCCCAGACCTCACCCCTGCAGGGGCTGGGTCACCAGGGGTGAGCTCCGCACACATATACCATCCAAGTGTTTGAACAGCACGGGTGTCTGAGAATCTATGAATGATTTTTAAATTCCGGTGGAAGATCCAGCCTCCTCTGAATGAGTATGTTCATTTTAACAGCACCCCCTCCCCATCCCATCTCCCTTATCTTCATGCCCGGAGATCAGCAGTCATTTTGGAGACCTCACCTGCTCCCTGCCCCCTACCTGTTACAAGTGCCTATTGACCCTGTCTGGAAGAGGTAACTCAGAGCCCCCCGCTCCTCTCGGTCGGCTGACGCTGTCCTTGTCCACGCACCGGTATTTATAGCTTGGATTACCGAAAGCACCAGCTCTCCAGCCTTCCAGCATCCATGCTAGCCTCTTCCGACTGATTCTGCATGTTGCGGCAAACACGGTGACTTTAAAAGCCGGAGTGGTCCTCTCTTCCTTGACTGAAACCCTGAGATGCTTCTCGTTCCCCTGGGATGAAGGCGATGTCCTCAGGGAGCCCCCAAGTCCTGCGAGGTGTGGCTCTGCCCCGAGCTCCTGCCTGACTCCGCTCCACTCCCCTACTCCCTGGAAGGTGCAAGCTCCGTGCCACCCGGGGCCTTTACCGACACCGTGTGTCCCTCTGGCCAGAACGCTCCTCTCACTCCAAGCCCGCCTACCTACCTGCCGAGTGCTCCTCAGTCTTTATGTCTCCACCTTAACACCAGGGAAGCCTTCCCGGGACCCCAGACGAGGATGTATGACACAGCCCGGGTTCGATTCTCCCATCCGTTCCTGAATTTCTCCCTAAGGCTTCCCACAAATACCTTTATACCTTCCTCTCCCGGTTTATCTAATCCCTCCCTTCCCTGCTCTATCATCAACGGCCTGGAAGCAAGAACCACGCTGGTCTCGGATTCCCTGCTGGATCTCCGGCACCCGGTGCCGAGCCTAGCACATAACAGGTGCTCAGTGATCTCTTGGCGTTCGGATGAAGGAACGAGTGATGAAATACCTTTCGACTTTCCACCTTTAAAATGTTTTTGAAGTGTATGTCTATAAAGGTTGCTGTTTTGGGGGGGCGGGGAGCAATGGTTTTTTATTCATTGACAAGAACTTGCTATAACCAAAGTAAGAACCCTCCGCTGTCGTCTGTGTGAACCAGAATTTCCTTTTGGTACGTCATATTCCGTACATTTTGTTTATTGCAAGCACCTAATGATAATAGCTCTTATATAATAATTAGTGTGAGCAGGCAGCACGCTATGTACTATAACCTCACACGGCCCCATCATGTGTAAGAATTTTCAGTGTCACAATTCCGCACATGAGAAACTGAGCCCAGAGGGGTTAAGTAAGCTGTCAAAAGTCACACAGCTACTATTCACAGAAGCAGGACGCTGTACTCTTAACCTTTATGCTGTTTATGAAGAAAGGCTTTTTTTTTTTTTTTTAAGCCCAGAGGAGGTAATGTTCAACCTGACTTTTAAAGAACAGGTGGAAATTAACCCGAGAAGGGGAGAATGAGAACCTTCAGGAAGGAGTGGCAGGCGGGAGACAGGAGCCCCGAGGGCACTGAACTCGGGGGAAGAGGCCACGATGCACCCAGGCCACATCCTGAAGGGAAGAAAGGTGAAGCAAGAGCAGAGCTGGAGTCTTTAGCTTTGCAAAGGTGAGTACGACTTATCCTGGCAGCCGAAGGGAGGATTTATAAAGAGGAGTGTTGTCAGAACAGCTACTCTGTGGATGAGTAAGCTTTCCTTCTTCCTGGCAAGGGTTATGATGAAATCATGGTAACATAAGGTTGCGTGTGCCCAAATAGTAGATTTACTGTAAAAATCCAGCTTCACAATTCTGGGAAATGCAATGTGTCGGGCTCTGAAGACAGGGGCTCCTGTGTGTTTCTGAGCTGTCACTTCCCCCTTTGCTTCCTCGTCAGAAGACACCGCAGGGTGGCTTCCTAGTAAGGGGTGAGGGGGCATCTCCCCACGGGGACCGTCACACGAATCGTTCCGGTCGCTGCCAACCCCGGGCCGTGCGGTGATGTCCCGCCGGATAAGGAGTGGACTGTGCTTCTGGTTGTTCGGTATCCCAGCTACTCTTCTAGAAGAGGCAAATCCCGTTACAGGGGACAGGGGGGTCCCTGGGGAAGTCAGTCGGGGAGGGTTTAATACATTGGCTCAATTTCTGCGACAGGACCAGCACGTGGGGCCTCATGCACAGCAGGGTTTAAACCCAGGTCCATGGAGTCTGGGGAAGCTAGGGGTAGAGTGTCCATGGCCTAGGCTGGGGCGGGGGAGGGACGGTTCACCCTCAATCACCTGTAAGCAAAATGTATACGTTTTTTTGCAACCCTTCTACCCCCAACTGGGATTCGGTCACAGGGGGAATTTCCGCTTTACGTACAGTTGTTTCCAAGATCCGAATCGCCATTTCTGCTCACTGCACTTTCAAAACATCAGCGCTTATTAACTAATGCTTGAAAAAGAAGCCCAATTTTGTTTTTGAAAATGCTTTAATGAGTGCCTTTTACTGTCACCGGTGTCATTTGTAATCACATTTCTTTTTTTTCTTAATGTTTATTTATTTCTTTATTTTTTAACATTTATTTATTTTGGGGACAGAGAGAGACAGAGCATGAACGGGGGAGGGGCAGAGAGAGAGGGAGACACAGAATCGGAAACAGGCTCCAGGCTCCGAGCCATCAGCCCAGAGCCCGACGCGGGGCTCGAACTCCCGGACCGCGAGATCGCGACCTGGCTGAAGTCGGACGCTTAACCGACTGCGCCACCCAGGCGCCCCTCTTAATGTTTATTTATTTCTTTTTTGAGAGTGAGAGAGGGAACAGGCTTGGGAGGGGCAGAAAGAGAGAGAGAATCCCAAGCAGGCTCTGTGCGGTCAGAGTCAAGCCCGACATGAGGCTCAAGTTGATGAAATGTGAGATCGTGACCTGAGCCGAAAGCAAGAGTCAGGCGTTTAACTGACCGAGCCACCCAGGCGCCCCTGTAATCATATTTCTTGCATTTTCATCTGCGTAAACCCATTCTGAGAAGGCAGTTTGACCACCAGGATCCTAATGCAGAAGTGGTTAAGGACCCCCGAGCTAAAAGATGAAAACTGAGACCGGCTAGCTAGACTTTCTGACACTTTCTGGTGAACCAGGCATGAAATGACCCCACTCTGTCATCCTACAATGGTCACGTTAGTCAGCAGGGTTCCCAGTACTGGCTGCTCTTCTAAGAATGTCGTCTGTGCAGTAAACTTGTCTTTACATTTTTTTGACCTTCTGAGCTACCCTCGAGCATACATTTGTTCTTCCCTAGAGCTGCCACATTCAGAAAATAAAAATCTAGGTCTCTTGGGGCGCCTGGGTGGCTCAGTCGGTTGAGTATCTGACTTCAGCTCTGATCTTGATCTCACGGTCTGTGAGTTCGAGCACCGTGTCAGGCTCTGTGCTGGCAGCTCGGAGCCTGGAGCCTGCTTCGGATTCTGTGTCTTTCTCTCTCTGCCCCTCCCCGGCTCGTGCTCTGTCTCTCTCTCTCTCAAAAATAAACATTAACTTAAAAAAAAATATAGGTCTCCTTTGTACTATATCTATATAGTACATATTTATGGATTTCAGATAAACAACAAATAATTTTAGTGTAAGTGTATATCAAATATTGCATGGGACATAGTTATAGTAGAAAATCATTGGTGGTCTGCCTAAATTTATTTTTGACCGGGAATCTCCTATCCTACGTGGCAACCCCTAAAATCACCCAAATTGGGCTGATAGTCCTCCAGCTAATTAACTATAGATGGTTAGAAAGTGTCTTCTTATACTGTTTACTGATGGAGATTAGTTAACTGCCAAGGGTCTCAGACTTTGATTGGATGGAAAGGGATTTTGAAGTTTGAGATTTTCTTATTATCACTCAGTCACCATAAGCTCCTATGTTTTCAACTTTGCAACAGGCAGACAGCTCAGAAATATGACCATTCCTTCAAGTCATTTGACCACAATCCAAGAATTTGGGTATAAACTGTGTTCCCCTGAGATCCTGTGATATCCAGTTTCTCTATCAGAGAAACGTGGTCAAAGTTTAAGCCGACAGTGAGACTGAATTTCAAAATCTTTTGACACTGATCCCATTGTTAAGTAACTAGGTTCCAAATCAAGCGAAAGCCCCAATTTCCTTCGTCTGGGACGAGATTCCAATTATGATAATGGTGTGCGTGGAAAACAACAAGAAGAATTCCGCTCTTGTGTCCAGGTGAATCACCCCCGAGGCCATTAATCATCAATTGATAGAGACCAACAATTCCAAATTTATTCTAAACAGAAGAAAAAGTAGTCAGCGTGCAGCCAGAAAAACAAGGCAGCCTGAAATCGGTATGTAGATTTATAACGTGATACGCTTTTTTATCTCTCTATGCCTTTACGATAGTAAAAATATTATGTGTGTGAGGCAAGGAAAATGGGAGGGGTTAAAGGTGGTGGATCCAGAGTCTGAGGGAGTGAGAGACTCGTTAAAGGGCAAATCAACGTGAAATTTTGCAAACTATGTAATGATGCATCGTAACAACAACGAGGTACTCTGCGAACAGTGCTGAGATGAAGGTTACGGAAAACGAACCGTCCTGGCTGGCTTCCCATTTTTTTTTTCCCTTCCACTTTTAATGCTCCAGCCATGCTCAGCTTGAGTTTTATTAAACAGAATACACCAAATAAAAGATTTGTTTCTCTACGAGTACTGTCTGCAAAAGCAGACGCGTTCATTCTAATGTGTTCCAGGTTACGGTCAGACAAACCCAAAACGCTCTGCATTCTATTCTCTTTGGCTAAAATCTGAATGGGACCCTGTTGAGCCGCCTTCTCTGTGTTACGTTTGAGCTCATCCAGACAAGAATAGTGAGAATCCCCGAGTTAAAGAAATCTCTTCCCCGAAGAGAAAACCGGGGGCAGTGCGTTAGGGAGGCTAACGCAATACAATTCGTCTTGGTTGGTTGTTTTTTCCCCCCCCCCCCAGACATAAATTTTCCTGTTTTACCAGTCATTCCACAACAATGCACATCCAAGCCATGCTGTGATTAGAGGGGAGCGTATGCCTATTACCCAAGTTCTTCGCATGTCGGAGCACGGAGAGACGAACGGTGGTAAACCAAAGGAAATTTCCATTTGCTTTTTAGCTGCCGCACTCTCTTACTCTATAGGAAAGTTAGCTGTTATTAAGTAATAACGTTCAGCTAAGTTGGTCACTTGTAACAACAGACAGATGTATAATGTTTTATTTAGGTTAGCCAGCTCTTTCACAAATAAAGGGCTGGAAATTAAACTGTCTTTGCAAAAATATTCTGCAAATGATACCTCTGCCTTATTCCAGTGCTCAGATTCTTTGCCATGGAAAATGGAAAATGAGTCTCCTGTTGAACCCTGTGTCTGTTTAAACTTGTTTTTGCCGAGCAGAGAAAGGTTGATGTTCTATGGAATGAAAAAAATTAAAAAAAGAATCTGCGTTGAGGGGAAAAGTGTATAACTATGCAAACCACATTCAGAGATGGAAAAGGGTTTTTTTTTTTTTAGTACTTATGGAATTTGAAACAATAATAATGGAATGGAAACATAGGGAAAAGGCTAAGTATTTGACCACAGCGGCAAATTGGATCATTAGACACTCACATGCAATGCAAAATGCAGGATTTGTCTTTGAAGGAGTACTTGTTGCTTCTCCAATGGATAATAGGGCACAAGAAAGACCTCGTCAACCCACCAAGCCATTGCTGACAAGCCCTGGCCATATAATCCTTTGGGAAGTTGGATTCTTCTTAAGACCCAGGTTTTGGGGGCAGCGCCTGAGAGATTGTGACTCAGCAGCTGAAGTGTGAAACTTAATTGACATTTCATTTATTTTTTTTTATTAAATATAATTTATTGTCAGATTGGTTTCCATACAACACCCAGTGCTCATCCCAATAGGTGCCCTCCTCAATGCCCATCCCCCACTTTCCCCTCTCCCCCACCCCCAACAACCCTTAGTTTGTTCTCAGTATTTAAGTCTCTTAAGGTTTGCTTCCCTCCCTCTCTGTTTATAACTTTTCCCCCTCTCTTCCCTTCCCCCATGGTTCTCTGTTAAGTTTCTCAGGATCCACATAAGAGTGAAAACATATGGTATCTGTTTTTCCCGGCCTGACTGATTTCACTTAGCATTAACACCCTCCGGTTCTATCTGCATTGCTACAAATGGCCGGATTTCATTCTTTCTCGTTGCCAAGTAGTATTCCATTGTGTATATGAACCACAATTTCTGTATCCATTCGTCGCTTAATTGATATTTCAAATGAACTTCCAAGCGATACTGATGCTGCAGCTTTGGGGGGGGGGCAGTGCAGATTCACCCTCTTCTACGGTACCGGTCTTCAGTGTCCATTGAGGTGAACAGCGCATCGCAAGAGATCTCATGGCAACGCAGACACCTGCCTGTAAGACGGATGGACAGGCCCAAAGCCTTGCTTGCTTCCATCCTGTTTTCCCCCAGATACAAAGTGCAGGGTTTAAACTGAGTCCGCACTCCTCGGACTGTGCTAGAAATGCCGGGCATAGCTCAGCAGGGCTTCTCAGACCCTGTAACACACAAACATGAGGGGTCCGTCTCCAGTGGGTAGAGATTGTGAGCTGTTTGGCTGTTTGGTAGGCAAAACTTCCCCCTCGTTATCTGAGCACAAATCCATCTATTTGTGGCATGCCTGCACCACACGCTTGGGGGAGGCTTAACAAAAGACTGCTAAGAACTTTCAGCTCCAACTCTTCAACCATAGAGTCTAGGTTCCCTCCTTAGGCCCAGGACATTCTTGGCCCATGAACAGAATGACACCCACCATCCGGGGAGGAGACTTTGGGGAAACTTTCAATCAGCTGCTTTCCTTTTCCCCCAGATTCTCATTCCCACCCCTCCCCCAAGACAATGTACCTGAACTTCCGTCCCCTGGGGCCCTTCTCCTGGTGATTGAAAACTCTACTGGGCATACCATAATTGTATATTTAACCCCACTAACTTTCTCTTCGTCCTTACACCAAAGGGCCCATCCCTGTGTTTGAAAGCAACGGACGTTTGAGACAACCCAATTTATGTGCTTGGGAATTTCCTACATATTTTATGCAATTCATTAGGCTGTGCATAGTGTAGGTCACGCTCTCAAAGCGTAGTCTCAAGAGGAGCGGGGCCAGCATCACCTGGCAACTTATTAGAAATACAGATTCTCGGGGCGCCTGGGTGGCGCTGTCGGTTAAGCGTCCGACTTCAGCCAGGTCACGATCTTGCGGTCCGTGAGTTTGAGCCCCGCGTCAGGCTCTGGGCTGATGGCTCAGAGCCTGGAGCCTGTTTCCGATTCTGTGTCTCCCTCTCTCTCTGCCCCTCCCCCGTTCATGCTCTGTCTCTCTCTGTCCCCAAAATAAATAAACGTTGAAATGCAGATTCTCAGGTTCCACCTAGACCCGCTGAATCAGGAGCTTGGGGTGGGACGCAGCCATGTTTCCAGACCTCTGGGTGATCTGAGGCTCATGGGAGCTAGAGACGTCATGGCGTAGAGACGAGAGGCTTGGAGCACAGGCTCAAGCAAACCACGTGCTGTATCCCAGTTTCCTAACCTGGAACCCTCAAATAATAGCAATAATAGCAGTCCCTCTTTCAGAATCAATGACAGAATTCAAATTAATATGTGACACCTCTATACGGTCTGACAGGGTATCAGCAATAAATTAACCATAGCTATGTATTCTGTAATGGATGCTCACATGTAGTGACCAGGAACTTCCATTATGCTCCATGAATGTTCATCATGAGTAGAGATGCTCTTTGTGAGTTGAATTTGATGACCAAGGGCCACAGTGGCCACGTGGGAACAAAGCTCTGAAGACAGGTCTAGTTTGCCAACAAGGTCCGCCGTGAATGAACTCTGTGAACACGTGTCAATTACTTCAACTAAGCTTCGTTTCCTCCTTTAGAAAATCAAGAAAATACTTTCTTCACGAGGGAAGGGAAGGATTGCATACAGTCCTGTCTGTCATTGCTTTGGAAGGTTCCTGGTTCCTTTTAAGTAGTCCCTTTCCCAAATGAAAGCTGTCTGTAATGATAACGTGTGTCTCTCATCACAGATTATTCAAAGCCTCATGAGGCTTTGAAGAACAAAGAGGCGGCCACAAAATGAGCAGCGGGCAAAAGTTTATTAGAATGTAAGATCAGAAAGGAGAATAGTAGGAAAGCTCTCTTTACAGACAGGCGACGTTCGAAAGTGTGTGAGGACTAGAGGCCAGGGTCCTTGTTTTGTAAGGTTCTGGTCAGCCCTCCCCCCGTTCTTCCCCCTGGTTCCTTCTCAGATTCTTCCCTCATTGGCCTGATAGCTCTAGGTGCTGGGGTGTCCCTTCCTGATTGGCTCTCATTGTACGCGGGGTGGTCCATGGCCATACTTAGGTCTTTGGTCAAATTCCTGAGGGAAACCTAAGGGGGAGTAGGTGGGGTCTGTTCCATTCTTAAGAGGAACCTTACTCCTGAGGGGGCTTGCTGTGGTCAGACACTCCCAGCATTGTTCCAAAACAGGTGTTTTTCCCCTGGGACCTCAGGTCCTAGTCTTTCCCTCTCGGCCTACCGAATCCTGTCTCCTCCTGTCATGCTAAGACACAAAAACTTACACTAGCTGTGTCCCTGTGGTCAGGCTTTCACTAGACTTTGCTTCAGTAACAATCAGTTCCAAGAATCCCGTGGCTTAGGCTACAAGAGATTTTTTTCTCACCCCTGTTGCAAGTTAGCCTTGGCTCAGCTGTAGCTGTAGCGCAGCCACTGGTGTCTCCCTTCTCCGATTCTCCAGAAGAAGGAGCTGCCCCATCTGAGACCCACCAGAGACCCTACCAGGAGTCCGCCGGCTGCCTCTGTTCGGGCAGGAGTCACTGAGGCTCACACTCCATTGGCTAATGCAGTCACATGACCGCACCTGACACAAAAGGATGGAAACAGAGTCTCCATTTCCTACTCCCAGGGACAGACCCAGGGAAAGATTCGTTCTCGACGGACCCAGTCGAAAGGGACAGCACATAACTGGAAGCCACAATCAGCTACAACAACCAGTAGTCAACCACAGCTTTGTCGATTAGGATCCAAGTTCTTATCCTCAAAATATAGATCGAGACAGAGGAAACTCGGTGCAAATTTCCCATAGTCTCAACCGCCACTGCCCTTCAGATCCTTCAGATTCTTATGGAGGAGAAAGACCAATCATTCTTCCTAATCGTGCTCAGTTCTCAAGGGCCTGAGGGGAAAAATGGGCTTTCAGAATGAAGAGTCATCTTATCTGCCGGGGGGCAGATAAGAACCAAAGAGCCACCCGTTGGGATCTGCTGGGAGTCAACTTTGTCCACCTTCTTCTATCTCGGTAGACATGTCCATTGCTGAGACCGCCTGGGAAAAGCCATGTGTGTCCTCAGCTGACATGGATGGAGTTGAGAACGGCGAGTCCTAGGCTGCTTTGGAGAGCGGGGAAGAATATGGCATGAGGCCAAAGCCAAAGGTCCCAGCACATGAATTCGAGTGGCCACAGTCACAGGATCCAAAGAGAGGATAGCCAAGCCTCACTGATTTTATTTTCAATTATTTTTAAACCTTTTGAGTTCAGTGAACCCCAAGCACATTCTTGTCGAGCATGTCTTTTTCTACTTACTAGTTAAAACCGTGGTTCCTTAAAGTGAAATTTAATCCAGGTATTTTGGATTCATAGTGAGGAGACAGATCATCCAAGAAATGTTTTGTTGGAAATATTTGATATCCAAGAAAGCTTTCAAAGCAACTTTTCCTATAAACAGGAACCTGTTTTGATAGAACTTAAGGTCAGGTCCCCTCAAATCGCAGTTTTCGTCTGGAAATCCAAAGTTATGGTTTGATTTGGGGCCCATTCCCCTTGAAGGTATGCGACATCACTTGAGTTGTGGTTGAGGGATCCCTGCTGCCTCCCTGTTTTGTTATCAGCTGCTTTTCTGTGGCTGAAAATCAGCTCTTTTTCTGCCCACCAGGGAATACAGAATGAAGTATCAGGACGGACAAATTGAAAACTCTCAAAGTTGGACTCAACGGAGTGCTAAGTTTTTAGAAGGAATCAGTGGTGGGCTACGTAGGAGGGGGAAAATCATTCCTTCATGCTTTAAAAAATCAGTACTTATCACCGGCCCACGAGGTGGATGGCACTCATCTACAAGCACGGGGGAGACTGGACATCTCTGGAAACTAACAACCTGATGTTCTCCGCGCCTGTGTGCAAGTGTTATTTTAGAACGGTCAGGGAGAGTGAGGGGATAAGGGTCTTCATCAAGGAGGGAAAAGCCGTCTCTCTCACTCCACCCGCATATTGCAGTGTGGTCGTTTTCAACTGTGAGCTCCTGGAACAGCAGCGTCACCTGGGAGATAGTTGGATGCACGGATTCTCGGGCTCCATCCCAAAGCTACTGAAACCGGAAACTCTGACCCCTCCAGGTGATTCTGACGCAGCTAAAGCTGGAGCACTTTCTTCAAGGTGGCAGAGAGGGCAGGCACGGGAGCTTCACGGGGGCACTACTGCCTCATGTCAGCTGTTGGGAACGTGGGTGAGTCGCTCAACCTCTTTGTGCCTCAGTTTCCTCCTCGTGGGACTAATGAAGGCGCCTGCCTCGTGGGCTTGGTGTGACGGTTGAGTACGCGCGTGGAAAACACTGAGAACGATGGCTGGCACATGGCTCCGTACTGTTATCTATGTTGATGATGATGTCTATAATTTATCTGCAACTTTGTCTTATTATTGCCCTTGTTATTATTCATCTGGATCTTTCCCACGTTGGACCACTTCTAACTCTATTCGGACTCTCTTCGTGCTTATTACATGCATACCTATTTCTTCTACTTGGTCGGTGGCTTTCTGGTCATTTATAGACTGACTTCTCTCTGATAGGACAGAGTGTTCCAGCCCACTGTGGCTGATTTCTTTGATCACCCATTCTTTTTTTTTTTTGTTAACGTTTATTTATTTTTGAGACAGAGAGAGACAGAGCATGAACAGGGGAGGGGCAGAGAGAGAGGGAGACACAGAATCCGAAACAGGCTCCAGGCTCTGAGCCGTCAGCCCAGAGCCCGACGCAGGGCTCGAACCCACGGACCGCGAGATCATGACCTGAGCCGAAGTCGGACGCTTAACTGACCGAGCCACCCAGGCGCCCCTGATCGCCCATTCTTATAAGACCCTCTTTCTCTGCTGGCACTTTCTCCTCTCTGAGGAGGTGATGGGAACTCCCTTTAGTTTTCTCCATTCTCACTGTTTCGTCCTCAAGACTGGAAGTGTAGTTCGTCATATCACTAAATACCTTTCTCAATGTGCCCGCTGTCTAGTTCTGTCTCAAAAATATGTTTTTCTTTCCTTTATCTCCAGAAAACAAACGCCACACACCATAAGCAATAAATGACTTCATTCCATGTGTGCATTATTGGCTTGAAGTAGAGAGGGATGTTGACCTCTCCGTTCAGTAGTTTCAAGGACTACACTTTATAAAGATATCACCTTGCTAAGATTACGTTCCCAGCCCACATGTCGGAACAAGATAATGAAAACCGGAGAAATACATACAATTTCCAGAGACTAAAGAAGACTCTAATGGTTTGTATGGAATATTGCCTGTTTGTGGGATGAGAAGAGGGGACGTTAGGGGAGCATATCTCGTATCACTCTTTCCATCCTTAGCTTTTGGAAACCGCTGTTGTTTCTTAACGCGTCAGAAGCGAAGCCAGGTAGATTGCAGAACCACTAGGGGAAAAATACCTAAGTCCGTGACATAAAATTATGTGGGATGAGTGTGTGTACGGACCCCGAAGTCAGTTTCGAGGACGACGTCTGCTGCAGAATACAATGCTGTCACTTGGGCACGTATGATGAAATGCGAATGGTGAAGCATACGGGTCAGATGGATGGGTGCAAAGGAGGAGACGCAGGATCTTCACAGATGACGGTTACGGGTGACAATAGGGGCAGTGATGAAGAGAGCGTTTGCCGAGCCCCGCGAACACACAGCGAGAATCGAGTGTGCCAAGGGCCGTACGGGTCGGTAACCGGGGCCGCTGACGTGAGGACAGGGTACGTCTGGTAACTGTTCACGGTACCCGGCGACCCAGAGAGGAAGTGGGAGACATACGGGTGCCCCTGCGTGTAAGACGGACAGAAAGGTGGGGAGGTCTGCAGACAGCTACCTTTGGAAGAAGCAATCCAGAAGAGAAGGATGCAAAAGAGCCTTTCGAAGTGCGAACAGGTTACGTTACACTTTGGAGGTTGAAGGGGCACGTGTGGTGTATGGACAAGGGCTCCGGTCTAGTTTTTAAAGGCTTTGGACTTTGTTCTTTCTCCGCCGTTGAGCCAGCTGTGTGACGAAGACCGGTCGCTCTGACCTCCCGGGTCGGTCTCCTCGTTTGAAAAATGTGTGTCAGACGCCTTGGGTTTGACAATCTTTTCAGCTCTGATGTTCTGTGACTCAACAGTAATAATGCATTTCCACAGGCGGTAAAAATATTCTAGACTCTTCCCTTCCAGTGCTCGGTGTTTACTTCCTCTGCACTTCCCCTTCCTGCCTCCCTGTTTGCTGGTCAGTTGAGAGTGGGCCTCAATGGGGGTGAGTTAACCCACTCTTTCCAGGGTGTTTCACTATTGAGCTCCCTCCACAGGGTGGGAATTCTGTAGGAAGGGCTGTGGTTGGGCCTTCGGTTTAATTCTTAAACCACTCCTTCGGCCTTTGGTCTACTCTGGGCACCTTGCCAGAGTACCAGGGATTGGAAGGTGAACGCTAGGGCCCTAGCCCTGGGGCGGGGGGGGGGGGGGGGGGTATGGTTAAGGGTCAGTCTCACCGGGTCAGTCTCTTTGTAAACACCTGTGAACGCCACGCGTCCCTCTCTCTTTCAGGCAGAAGCAGCATCCCCTGGTAGCCAGGTGGGCGAAGGGGAGCGGGCACCTTCCACCTGCCTCGAAGAAGACGCCTTCTGACCTGCTGAGGGAGTGACCAGGTAGTAAACAGTCTGGGGGCACGGGGTGTTGAGAGGGAGGGAAAACGCGTTTACCCCGTGAGTGCGGCCCCCCCCCAGCTGCTCTTTCCCACAGAGAGGTGCTGAACCCAAGACCCCCCCCCCCCAGAGGCCGTCGGTCGCGTTCCCCCTTTTAAGACCACCGATCTCGGATAGCTCTTGGTGTCGTCACCTCCAACACTAGATGGGCGGCAATGCAACAGAAGAGAGCTTTCCGCAGAAAGAGGGAAAAGATCCAGCTCATCCCAAGCCTGGCCCGTTGCCCCTTTTAAAGAGAGGTTAAAACAGAAGCTTCATGGCACTGCCTTCACGTACCCAGGGCCAACTTCTCCAGAATCTGGCAGACAGCTGAACTTGAGCTTGGAGTGCCGCTCATGCCCGCAGGACACTCGGGTGTCACTCACTCTTGAAAACTTAAGCCTCTGTTTTTATTCCAGTGGATGGAATGGCATGCACTTTCCCCTGGCAGTCTCTCTCTCTCTCTCTCTCTCTCTCTCTCTCTCCCTTTTGAAAGCGCACGGGGTGCATGTGTCTACGTGCACATAAGCTGCATTTGTCTTTTTAAAAAATTTTTTTTTCAACGTTTATTTATTTATTTTTTTGGGGGGGGACAGAGAGAGACAGAGCATGAATGGGGGAGGGGCAGAGAGAGAGGGAGACACAGAATCAGAAACAGGCTCCAGGCTCTGAGCCATCAGCCCAGAGCCCGACGCGGGGCTCGAACTCCCGGACCGCGAGATCGTGACCTGGCTGAAGTCGGACGCTTAACCGACTGCGCCACCCAGGCGCCCCGAAGCTGCATTTGTCTTACTGGTGCTCATGTTTTGAGCGTGGCTATGCCTTCCAGCATGGCAGCATGGCGTTTTGTTTCCAAACTTCCGTTGGGGCCACTTTCCTCTTAGTTGACTGAGAAATGCCGCTGAGGGGCTGATAAAGCCAAAGCTCATCCTGTGTTTTCCTTCTAAATCGATCTCCAAATACGAGGAAGAGGCTGCAGCAAGAACAAGACATTCTGAATAGCTTAGGGCCCTTCTCTGCAGCGAAAATGAAAAAGTAGCTTTCCTTCCCAAGGGGGGAGAAAAAAAAAAAGCATTTCGAGGGCCGCTCTGGAAGTGACACGCTCTTCATGAAACAGGAAAATTAAAAAGTGCAACCACTTACTGAATCCCCAACAAGTGTTAGCTACTAATGGATGGTTTCACTTTCCTTGAAGGGGTTTGCCCAGAAGATTGCTTCCAAAACTGCTATGGAGACAGTGCTGCTCTAACAGCAAAGATTCCTGCATGAATCACAGACCACTGTATTCAGTTCCTTTTTAGACAGGGGGAGGGTTCCTTTATCCTCCAAATACCAGTGAGGTGGGAAAAACCCATGCCGACCAGGTGGTGTTCTCCCATACTCCCTCACATCTTTTTCAAGGAAGGTAAGGGTGATTTATTCCCGTCACCAGGCAGGTAGTATAAGATGCCGTGTGGCCTCACACCCAGTCTGTTCCTGTCTGTTGATGCAGAGGGGAACGTTCCCTGGGACTTAGCGCGGGAGCCTGACGTGTCTTCTAGGTGGGACTGTTCTGCCACAGCGTCGGATGCCTGTCCTTGCTTACTTGTTCTTTAATTTTTGAAAAGAGGTTCCTATGATGGTTCTAGTTGGTTCTAAAGGAGTAATGCAGAAATTTGGGGCCATACCTAGATGTCGTATCTAACGTGGGATTTTATAGCATTTTCCCAAGAATAACCAGCGTATCGACCGAGCTATTAAGAAAGTGTAATTATTCATTATGCGGTGGGTGTTGGTTGTTTGATAACTTAATGCTTTCCCATGTAATCAAGCAGTAGGAGAGGTGAGGGGCGCCTGGGTGGCTCAGTCGGTTGAGCGTCCGACTTCAGCCAGGTCACGATCTCGCGGTCCGGGAGTTCGAGCCCCGCGTCGGGCTCTGGGCTGACGGCTCAGAGCCTGGAGCCTGTTTCCGATTCTGTGTCTCCCTCTCTCTCTGCCCCTCCCCCGTTCATGCTCTGTCTCTCTCTGTCCCAAAAATAAATAAACGTTGAAAAAAAAATTAAAAAAAAAAAAAGTAAATAAACGTTAAAAAAAAATTAAAAAAAAAAGAAGTAGGAGAGGTGATAGATTATAGATTATTCACTGGGTGCGGTGGGGGGAGTGAATTTCTGTTGCAGAGAATGGCACACAAAAGGGTAAGTTTTTAAAAAGTTTATTGATATTACCCAAGTTTTAAAAATATGGAGTAATAGTCTCCATTGCTGCATCAACACTATCTTATAGATGGTATGTTTTAGTTATATCAGTACTGACCCTATGCTCAGTCAACTTATTTTTAAATTTTCCAGAATTGGAAATCTGTGGTAGCTGAGTATACACAAACATTCGTCATACTCTGTGGGGTGGACGCATGTGTGTGTCATTTCACAACGAGAAGCTCAGCGTCGTTTTTGAGGGTGAGGCTTCGTTTTGGCAAACTTTCTGGTCATTATCTCATTTAACCATCACACAAACTCTGAGGAGTAGGTTGTGTTCCCATTTTACAGATTAGGGAGCTGAGGTCCAGAGAGGCTGCATAGCGTGTCCCAGGTCACACAGCAAATAAATTGGAGAGTCAGCATTTAGCCCAGGTTTGCTTATCTCCAGATTCCAAGCCCCTCACTCCACCCTACTGCCTTCCTCCAGACCTAGCAGACTAGTCTTGCCTTCCAAATTCTCCTTTCTTATATACGTCCGTATGTATTCCTACATATTTCACCTGATTATCCTGTGTCTGTTTTCTGGGTGTCCTACCACCCGTGACAGTAATGGAACATCTTTCTTCGTCATCTCCTCAGGTGGTCCCAAGAGCCTGACAATGGACGCCGTTCACCTCAGCATGTCCAGCGCTTCCCTCGTGAGGCAGCCTTCAGGAGGTGGACTCAAGACCAACAGGCCCCGAGTCATGTCCAAGAGTGGGCACAGCAATGTGCGAATTGACAAAGTGGATGGCATATACTTACTCTACCTTCAAGACTTGTGGACCACCGTCATCGACATGAAGTGGAGATACAAGCTCACCCTGTTTGCCGCCACATTCGTGATGACGTGGTTCCTTTTTGGAGTGATCTACTACGCCATCGCGTTCATTCATGGGGACTTAGAGCCGAGCGAGGACGTTTCGAATCACACCCCCTGCATCATGAAGGTGGACTCTCTCACTGGGGCGTTTCTCTTTTCCCTGGAATCCCAGACGACCATTGGCTACGGAGTCCGTTCCATCACGGAGGAATGCCCTCATGCCATTTTCCTGTTGGTCGCTCAGCTGGTCATCACAACCTTGATTGAGATCTTCATCACAGGCACCTTCCTGGCCAAGATTGCCAGACCCAAAAAGCGGGCGGAGACCATCAAGTTTAGCCACTGCGCGGTCATCACCAAGCAGAACGGGAAGCTGTGTTTGGTGATCCAGGTGGCCAACATGAGGAAGAGCCTCCTGATCCAATGCCAGCTCTCTGGCAAGCTCCTGCAGACCCATGTCACCAAGGAGGGGGAGCGGATCCTGCTCAACCAAGCCACCGTCAAATTCCACGTGGACTCCTCTTCGGAGAGCCCCTTCCTCATTTTGCCCATGACATTCTACCACGTGCTGGATGAGACGAGCCCCCTGAGAGACCTCACGCCCCAAAACCTGAAGGAAAAGGAGTTTGAGCTCGTCGTCCTCCTCAATGCCACCGTGGAATCCACCAGCGCGGTCTGCCAGAGCCGCACGTCTTATATCCCAGAGGAGATCTACTGGGGCTTTGAATTTGTGCCTGTAGTTTCTCTCTCCAAGAACGGAAAGTACGTGGCTGATTTCAGTCAGTTCGAACAGATCCGAAAGAGCCCAGATTGCACCTTTTACTGTGCGGATTCTGAGAAGCAGAAACTTGAGGAGAAGTACAGGCAGGAGGAGCAGAGGGAAAGGGAGCTGAGAACTCTTTTGTTACAACAGAGCAACGTCTGATGTCAGTGAACGCCCCGGGTTGAGCCCTGGGAGCCCTTTCCGCGTCCAAGCTCCCTTAGAATGCAGAGGTCACCGTGAAAACGTGAAGGTGTGGATTCACCCTAAAAAGCTGCACACACATACAAAATCACCCCCCGCCCCTTGGATCTAGTGCCTAAGCAATCATCGCCACGTTTGAGGAGTTCCTTTTCCAATGCTTTGTCTGCAGCGATCTCTCAAAATTCGTATTTCCTAAAATGGGGCTACATTTCCACAAACTTGGTGTAGGGCAATTGAAATAATGTCCTGCCGGGTGGACAGACAGTTAGCAATGCTGGTATTGAAAGGAAGTGCATTTCTACACAGGATATCAGCCATCATATAAGGTATTTATTCAAAACAATTATCAAAGACGTTATGGCCGAGAGTTGAAATGTGGTTCGGTATTCCTTTATACCGTTGCTTTAAAGCACCCTCTTCAAGGAGAGAAAATGCTATATATACAATGGAAGCTACTGGTAATACATAAAAAGGGGCAAGGGACTCTGTGCTCACAAAAATCATAGTTCCGTTTTTGCCTTGCTTCGTTGGATTGAATTGTAGGAGTGAAATTGATCAAACCAGGGGTAAACAGTTGAGAAAACATACACAAATGGACTTGATGCTATTAAGTTTTTGGTCGGAATGTACTGCTATTTTCTATTCAACACCAGCAACATCAGCACCATCTGGGAGCTTATTAGCAATATAGGCTCTCAGGCCCCATCCGGACTTAGAGAATCAGAGGCTGTCCCTTAACAAGACCTCCAAGTGATTTGTATACAAACGAAAGTCTGAAAAACGTCCACTCTGAAAGTTTTCAAGGGAACTTTCTGAAGCCACGGGACCCCATGGGTCCCAAACCCATTTGGCCCCCGGACCCATCCTTCTTTCTTCAACTTGTTATCATGGGCCAATATTTTTGTCAACCGTCTACCTTCCTCATCTGCAAAGGAAGTGCCACTGATATTCCAAGATTGAAAAAATTACTTGAGAGGAACGGCTGTCATGCTAAAGCACATGCTTGTTGACTCTAGTTAGCACAAAAGAAAATGAAGCCACATTACAATCAGAAACTTGCTCAGATGTTGAAGTCCACAGGGTTGGATGGGGCCATGAAGAACACAAGGGGTGAGGATAATGAATTCGTATACAGATGACTCCTTGGGGCATGAACTTTGGTAATCTTATAACGTGTAAAGAATGCCTCCAGCATTTAAATAAATCTCATGCAACTGAGTCTTACAGGGGTAACATTTTGCTCTTGGCAGAATCTAGGGGCCAGGAACCACATTTCTTTGGGGCAAAGAATATATGTGGGGCCGGGACTAGCTAAATGTGCCACAGGTGAATTCACATTTCATTCAAACTGGGGTCAATTTGTGTATTCCCTCAAGAAGAATGTGACTGTAAGCGGGGAGGCACTGTGTGGACATACACACGAGCCCACATATATGTACACACACGGACACACACATGCACGCACGCACGCACGTCCTGGCTCTTCAAGCATAATTGTGGAAACGATCAATGAAAGATGTTTGCAATGAAGAGAGCCAGTCCTCAACAAATATGCTCATAGATGTTTTCTTCTATAAAGATGGGGACATTGGGGCTCCGAAGAAAAAGGGAAAGCAATCTGGATTCGGGTTATCGGGGAAATGACAACACGGATTACAGCAAATCCGGCCCTATCTTCAGGCTACCACACTTTCAATAGTCCTTCCACGTAAGAGAAGATGTGGCTCACACATCTGACTGGGGGCTGAACACTTAATGCAGATGTAAGAATAACAGGGGTAAAGTTAGAGATAGAGGGGGTTTAAAGAACAATCTCAATGTACAAGAGGCTTTTCTTTTATTATTCAGGAATTGTTTTTTCTCTTTCTGTTGATAATTTAATGGCAGATTGTTTTAGATCTTTATTCTCTTAACGAAATTGCATATACAGACATTAGCCCTTTTGGTTATTTTATGTTTTTTTTTTATTGTATATTGTGGTGTAATCGACAGGAAAATAATGCCACGGGCGTGTTTACAGGTTTTCTATTGCACTATTAAATTCTCTTCATGGTATTTACATCAGTGCTAATTTAAATGTGATTAAGGTGAGGAATCCTGCATACTTGCGTAGTATTTGGTATATTGATGGAGCATGAGGTGGAGAAATCTTTTGTGTGTCCATTGAGCTTATCTATTTCAGCCAAATCTGGAAGACTTGGTCATCTGATCTTTTGCACTACCCGAAGCAGCATCCCCAAAGCCAATACTTGTTCAAGTTGATAAATCATATAGTAATACGATATTTTGTAAATAGTTCTATACTTATATCTGGTTGAAACTTAGCATTTCCCAAGCACACTTACTTATTATTACTTGGTGCACAGCACTCTGGTGTTAACAAACTAACCAAAGATGTAGGTGGCAAACTTATTTGATTATATCTGGATGGTCTTTTGACTGAAACAGATTCATGCTCAACACCCAACTGAGAAGAAATCGAGCTAATGCAACGTTTTTGACCCAAAAAGCCTTCTGCATTTTGGAACATGTCCAATGCATCAGGCCTTCTCGGTGAGACCATTCCAAACTGTCACGTTCCCTTTGAAAAATCACAAAGCCAATAGCGGCAAATCAGTGTAATCTGATTTATTTCAGTAAGAAAATATATTGTACTTGCTTGGTACCTGGTAGCCAATGGTCCCAGACAGCAGAGCCGAGATTCACTCACTGACCCTCCTCAGAAGCCACTTTTGGAGACGGGGTAGAGACACACATTGGTTTGCTTTCCCATTCAGGGGGAAATCACAGCACCAGATGAGACTCCAGAAATCTAAAATAACTGGCTAAAAGTGAAAAATGCCATGAATAAGGGGATCGGGTATTGAGATGAAATTAAACGATGATTCATTTGCTTTTTCTTTAAATTTTCAATTTTAATTGATGGCGATTTTGATGCCATTAAATGCAAATTAAGAAATATTTAAAAAGTGACACTTCTACTCCTGTATTATTCTTTTGTCCTTGCCTGGATCCTTTGAACTTATGTCATCTGGAGAAAGAAGGAAAGAGAGACAAAAAACATAGAAGACCCTAGGTCTTTGCTTTGGTAGCTCAGTCAAAGGTCATCATCCTCAGGCTTGGGTTTGTCACTGTGGTCAAAGTGTTGACATTTGACCGTGTGGTTGACAGTCTTGGTTTTCACTCTTGTCAGACTTTTTTCTTTGCCTGTTAACTATTTGAAACATGTATTTTGAATGAAGGTTATTTTATCAAAGTTTTCTGGGATGGTGTTTTTTAAAATGAAATGTTAGCATTTCGAGTCTCGATTTCCATGTTCTGTGGTGTGCACTTGAATTGCAGCATTTGACTTTGGATACAGTCAAGATGCACTTCATTTTCTTCCTCCTGGAAGACACACTTGAAAGACTAAAGTTTGACATCTCACACTCCTCCTTGATTATTTGCATTTAACCCTCTGTGAACTTCAGTTTATCTTGAATCAGAATGCGTTGCCCACCCCAACTTGGGCCTGCGGGCAGTGATTTTCCTAGCCTTTAAGAGACACTGATGAATGAAGTCCAACTCTTTCCTGAAGCTTTCCGCTAAATACTTACTGAAGAAGAAACAGAAGGCGGAAATGAGGAGTTAGCCACTTGACTTCATCTTCCTCCTCTGTCAGTTCTGCTGAGCTCAGTTTGCTTTCCACTTAATGTGTGCTTCACTGGCTGTTTTTCATCTTTGCTATCTACTCTATCAAGTCAACTTATTCTGTGGGTTAAAAAGAATTGATTCGGGAGGCACCGGGGTGGCTCAGTCAGTTGAGCATCTGACTTCGGCTCAGGTCATGATCTCAGTTCGTGAGTTCAAACCCTGCATACGGCTCCGTGCTGACATCTTGGAGCCTGGAGCCTGTTTCAGGTTCTCTGTCTCCTCTCTCTCTGCCCCCTCCCCTGCTCACGCTCTGTCTCTGTTTCTCTCTCTCAAAAATAAACATTAAAAAAATTTTTGTTAATAATTGATTCAAATTAGTAATTTGTGAACATTTAGATGGCCAAAATTTGGGAACACGAATTTTTATTTTTCTGTTGGCATTTGCTGGTGTATAAAAAATAGAAGACTGGGATGCCTGGGGGACTCAGTTAAGCGTCTGACCCTCGGTTTCAGCTTAGGTCATGATCTCATGGTTTTATGAGTTCAAGCCCCACGTCGCGCTCTGTGCTGGCGGTGTGGCGACTGCTTGGGACTCTCTCTCTCCCTCGCTCTTTACCCCTCCCCCACTCAGCTGTCTCTTTCTGTCTCAAAATAAATAAATAAAACTTAAAAAAAAATAGAAGACCAAGGAACAGCTGATAATTGCAGTTGATAGTTAATTCCTAATTAAATTACAATAATTGATTGTGGAAGTCAATGGACATAATTGATATAGGAGTACAAAAGCCAAAGATATCTTATGGATAGGTAAATGCCATAGAACTCTGAGTAGTAATAATCATACCAGAGTGAGGAATGCTAGGCATGCTGTGTCTACAGAACATGTCTTGTATTTAATGATTTCTTTTTTTGTCCTACATCCTGCATGGACTTTATTAAGAAGCTCTAAGTGTTCAGGGGCACCTGGGTAGCTCAGTCACTTAAGCATCTGACTCTTGATTTCCATTCAGGTCGTGGTCTCAAAGTACATGCGTTCAAGCCCCAAATGCGGCTCTGTGCTGACAGCCCAGAGCCCGCTTGGGATTCTCTCCATCCCTCTCTGTCTGCCCTCCCTCACTCATGCTCTCTCTCTCTTCCTCTCAAAATAAATAAATAAATAAATAAATAATAACTTTTTAAAAAGATGCTCTAAGTGTCCTGTATTCACTTTTTTCCAAAAAACTTACAAAATCACACAACCAATTAGAAAAACATTTCAAATTCAACTGGATGTCTTGCATATTTATTTGCTAAATTTGACAGTCCTGCAGAGAGTATTCACATAATCCCAAACTATGCCCATCTCTAGAAGGGCCCTTCACTTAGAAGCTACGGTTTTCATACAGCAGGCAGTAAAGAAAGGGAGTGTTCCAGAAGGGTATTTTCCTGGCTTGCCCCCTTAGTAAGAGTACATTTCGGCAAAACACAAAGGGTCAGGGATACATTCCGTGTGGCGCAGAACAGCATGTTCTTCGAGGCTATCAAGGAAGGGCCTAGGATGATGGCTTCAAAGTCCTCTGCCACATGGTGGACAGGAATCCTAGTTCCCAAGCCCGTACCAGAGAATCAGGCCTATGGTTAGGGTGGATTCTCAACAAGCACTGGGGGAGGGGTGCGGAGGAGGGGAGGCAAAGCCAAAGACATGGAAGTCGGCATCAAAGTCCATCTCCAAGCTTTTTCTCAGCAGGCCCACCTGATGATGGTCTTCACTCACCATGGTCTCCTCTTCATTCAAGGCCAAACCGTGTCTAGCATCCAGGCACACCCACACCCTGAGGACACCCAATTTCATCCCTCAAAAATATTCAAGTAAAGGTAGAACCCGCCCGGAGTTAGACTCAAAGGGGGCACCTGGGTGGCTCAGTTGGTTAAGCATCCGACCTCGGCTCAGATCATGATCTCATGGTTCATGAGCTCGAGCCCCGCGTCGGGCTCTGTGCTGACAGCTCGGAGCCTGGAGCCGGTTTCAGATTCTGTGTCTCCCTCTCTCTCTGCTGCTCCCCTATTTGCTTTATGTCTTTCAAAAAATAAATAAAACGTTAAAAAAATTTTAAAATATTAGACTCGAAGGAAGCTACCACAATTGATTAAAGGGTACTTACCGCCTAAAAAAAAAAATCAGAAGTTGTTGACTCTGAACTAAGAAATGTGACCCCTTAGCTTGTAACTACTATTATTGTGATATTGCAAATGTCCTTAATATAATGGAAAAAGTAAAAAGCTTCCAAGAAGGTGATTGGGAAGTTCAAAGGAGGGATTTTTTTAAAATTCACTGTAATTCAACTTTATTCTTTCATCTTTAATCAAATCTTAATATTAAGGATGTTGTATGAAATCAAATCATTACAGGAAGTATGACTGTATCAGGGACTTTTTACAAAAACAAACTTCCAGATCGCAAGAGGAAGCTGTGTTTGTGTGCGGACACAGAGTATTAAATAGCAGTTGGGACAGGAAGACAGGATAACAGCCAACTTGGATCTATTTTGGAAGAATTATTTCTGTAGGGTGTCATGGAATTATAAGTTACAAAAAGTGTGTTTCACTCTGGTAAACAGACAGCTCCATTCCAAAAGGACCCATTCCAAGACACCGCTTAATCAAATTCATGAGAATGTTATGGAGAGCAAAAATCCCCAATGACCTGCGGATTTTACAAGCAAACAGTCCCACGACTCATAAACCCTGGCCGTGTGTGCGAAGCGAAATTTCGATCAGGCCTCAGTGTCCTGCTACATGCAGCGTTACGTCTGACTGCTGCACCGTGTCACAGGACGCCTGTCCTTGCTTGTCAGTGACTTTGGAGCCGCTCTCGTGCTTGGATTTGCCTAAGCAGCATCGTGACTCCCAAGATCCCAATCGATCCCAAGATCGGGTCGCTACTGGTGGGTGTTAATATAGGTATACTATGTGACCACCAAGCCCAATCAACCTCTGACCTATCAGTAATTGTTCTTGGCATGCGTCCCTTTATGTTCTAAAAAGCCACACACCTGTGTGTCGAGCCATTTCTTGCTTTCGTAAGTATCTCCTCCTCTTCCTGTTTACGTGTGGAATCCCTCCCGTCTGTGAGACAATAGCAAACCCAATAAGGCTAATTTTATAGTCTTGAGCTTTTTAAAAAATTATTTTTATTTCGTTGGAATGGAAACAGCGTTACAGGGGTGCTCTGACGGAGAGGGACCTAGTATTCTCTTGGAGAGCTCAGCAGCTGCTACCAATGATAGTAACTACAATAATTTGGGAGTGGGTCCTAAGACCTTGTTAAGATGTTGTTATCTGCCAGGGCCTGAAAGAATGTATTTTTCTTCCTTTTTACTCAAAGAAAAGAAGATGAAGGGTCTGTCTCATCTCTTTCTTTTGCCTTGATGCTCTAGTGATCATTTCGTTTTCATCAATGATTAAAGATCAAGTAACTATTTAACAACATCCTTTCTGCACCTCAACCCTTACCAAAGTCCCTTATGTTTCATTGCTCTTCTGCTTTGATGGATTAAAAGAAAGAAAACACGTAGTTACATAACCCTTAAAGGCACAACGATTTAAAATCCACATGGCAGAGACGTGCACGGAAGCTATCTTCCTGGAAGTGCCTTGCTGGGGAAACCACGCACACGTACGACGAAGGAACAGGTGCGGTCCTAAGCCTGTGACAGGTGTCTCTTTTGGAGCCTTCCCTTGTGGAGTTTTGGCTCCTTCACTGCCACCTTCCTGGTGGTGGCAAGACTGTTCGTTGCGTGAGAATGTGACTTAGAAATTAAAAAAAGACTAGCGCATATAGTAAGAAGTCAACTTTGAGAAGGCTGTTTGGGAAAGAAAACAAAATGTTTTCCAGAAAGCGCACAGTATCTTGGAACACAGTAATGAGGCTCGGGAGAAGGAAATATTTTATTAATTTTAATTTGCGCTGATACGTATTTTTTTTCCTAACCCTTTGTCTCAAGAATCTCCTTGTCTTTGGGGCGCCTGGGTGGCACAGTCGGTTAAGCGTCCGACTTCAGCCAGGTCACGATCTCGCGGTCCGTGAGTTCGAGCCCCGCGTCGGGCTCTGGGCTGATGGCTCAGAGCCTGGAGCCTGTTTCCGATTCTGTGTCTCCCTCTCTCTCTGCCCCTCCCCCGTTCATGCTCTGTCTCTCTCTGTCCCAAAAATAAAAATAAACGTTGGGAAAAAAAAAATTTAAAAAAAAAAAAAGAATCTCCTTGTCTTTGTGGGGTCACCTTGGCCAAGAACCGAGCTATCCGTGTCCAAGCCATAAGATAGTTTTGCCTTCACCACACCATGTCCCTGGGGCAGTGAAGATAGACATTTGTCACAGCAGCACGGGAAACCTTGCTCCTGGGCTGAAAACAAGGCCTCCTGGCAGCTGTGATCTCTCTTCTCAAAAATCCTTGCTTTTGGTAACCTGCCTTCAAAACTGTCAGGCCAACAAGTTTAATGGTTTAATTTTCCGTGCAAAAGTCCACATTCTTCTCAGGAGATTTGTATTCATTTGAAATTTTTCCCCCAAATTTTCTATCTCTTTGCTTGGATTTAACAGTTCCATCGCAGGACTCAGCGCGTAGTATATTTGAGTGTCCCAAAGGTCTTTTCACCAGTCTCAGGGGCCACCGTCTGTATTTCTTGGTTTGCCTCTACTGAGTCTTGCCCTTGGCAGGTACACCTTCCTATAAACTCTGTTTACGTGTCATTTAAAGATCTACCACAGGGGCGCCTGGGTGGCTCATTCTGTTAAGCGTCCAGCTTCAGCCCAGGTGGTGATCTCACGGTTCACGCGTTCGAGCCCCGCGTCGGGCTCTGTGCTGACAGCTCAGAGCCTGGAGCCTGCTTCGGATTCTGTGTCTCCCTCTGTCTCTGACCCTCTCCCATTCATGCTCTGTCTCTCTTTCCTTCAAAAATAAATAAACATTAAAAAAATTTTTAAAGGATCTTCCACACGTCTGCCGCAACTACGGCCTCACAGTTTTACAGCAACACAGAATAATGCATGTTTTTCTTTACCCACGCCCCCCATGAATATGGCTGACCTACTATGTTGCCCGCACGCTTCTTCTGCTCGTACAACCACACACATACATGCCTCGGGACTTCTGGCCACACCTTGAATTTGCAGAGAAGAAACCATCCTACACTCGTAGGGCTCTGAATACGTCAACAACTTTGAACATTTAATAGTGTGCTGCAGACCTGGGGAAGGAGGTAGCACGTGTCTGGTTACCTGTACTTTCCAGAAGACTCGACGGTTCCCTGAGGTTCAGTGTCTCACCCTGTGTGACCTCGCAGGCCAGCACAGTAACCTACACTTTTCCTTTTTGCTCCTAAATTTACAGCATGGAATGTCATTATGGAGCTGATTTCTATGTGACCTAGGTCAACATGGGATCATCCAGGGCGAGCATGAGGCTGGGAGTCTGGGTGAATTCCATGACGGCCCTAACATGTTGCAAGGGGCCTATGATTCAGGAGCTGAGCACCCGGGATAAGGATCTAGAAGGCAGAAATGACATTCAGCAATCATCCTGGAAGGAAAGGGCAGAGCGGTACGAATGCCCCTTGCCAAGACAGAAGCAGAATCCACACCACTGCTGCTCATCTGAGTAGGGACCAGCAGTCAACCGAAGAAGAGATGTGGGGGGCGGCCAGGATCAAGAAATCCTGGAGGAAGGTCGTGGTGACCCAGCAAATCTACCTTGTTTGGTTCAAAGTTCCTTACATTCATTATGACTGCATCGTATGTCCTTAACACAGGTAAACATTGTTAGGATTCCCCATTTTACAGAAGACAAAACCGAGGCTCAGAGAAATTAAGGAACTTGTCCAAAGTTACACAGCCAGTAAGTGACAGAGCCAGGAGTAAAACCCAGGACGGACCCAAGTGAAAGTCTGTCTTCTTCCCCGGGCTCTAGCCTGCATCCCGGGTGGGCGTCCGAAGGAGCATAAGGGATTTAGTGGTTGATGTTCTCAGAGCAAACAAAGCTGCATTTGCTTGGCCCTCAAGTGTTTTTGCCAAGTGAAAACACAAGCACGGTTGAGTTGCTGTGTCACCACAGACCTGGCCCATGAGTACAAAATTAATGCTGAGCCAGAGCAGCACAAATATGGATTTTGCCTGAGTGTTGCCTGCTGGGGATGGGGCGGTACATTTCCTACTGATTGTTTGGCTGGGCTCTGAAGACATGAGTCGTAAGGATTGATACTGGGAACTTCAGTGAAACTCTCAGGTAGGCGATCACTTCAAGGTCTTGGCCAGTCAAGCAAAAGGCAAAGAGAGTTTTGTAGAGAGAAGCAAACACCACAGAATCAGCAGAACTCTCTGGAACCGGATACTAAGTTTATGGGGCCTATTGAGGACAAGCGAGTGGCCCCTGCACACTGCTGTGATAGTGACCAGGGACGGAGTGGAAGTGATCAAGACCCAGCCACCAAGAAAAGCTAGAAACACGGACAAAGGTCACAAGGGAATCTCTGGAAGCTGACTGTGGAAGGCGGTTCTGATGGATGGGTCCCAACACCATTTCATGGGCAAATGGGAGGCAGGGGCAGTATGAATCCACAACAGAGGATGAGATCAAAGAGGTGAAGTTTCGGGAGTAGGCCTCCAGTCCTAGGGAGTCCAAATCAGAAGCAGAGCCCCGTCCCTAGGAGGGAGTCAGTGAAGAAGAAAAGCAAGGCAAATCTTATTTCTAGAGGAAAAAAAAAAAAAAAACAACCCTGAGGTTGGAACTCCACCACAAAGAGGTTGGCTAAGGTAGGAATGGAACCGGGCAAAATATCGTGGCTTCCTCCCTGGGAAGAAGGGTTCGCAGTGAGCAGGACCTAAGTCGAGGTGGACTTGGTGAGGACCCAATGGCCCGTTGCCTCTTTCCTTTCCCTGAGTAGGAGTCAGAGCTGGAAATCAGAGCTCCTGCCTCAGGGCTCCCTAAGCAAAGCTTAGGAGGCCAGGAGGCAAGCACACCCTTCTAGACTTGGTGTGTCGTTTATTGAAAGAAAACGTGGTTCCTCGCTTCGCTTAATATTTACTCAGCCAAGCCAGACCCTTTAATAAACACGTGATTACCAAGCCACATCCTCTGGAGTTCTGTGATTGCCACGTTAGTGTGTGTCTCTCCCTTTTAAGCACACACGTCGTGTTGAATTAGGGACCACTTAATGAGCTCATCTTGATTTGATTACTTTGGTAAAGACCTTATTTTCAAATAAGGTCACATTCTGAGCTTCCAAGAGGTAGGACCTCCACGTAGCTTTTTGACAGGACAATTCACCCTACAACTATTCTTGCCTACCTTCTTCATTGCCAGCTTGTGCACACTCAACCCTCCTCCTATCCTTCTTCTTGGAAGAGGTAAAGGCTCCCTTCAGTAATAGTGACTGTCCTGAATTTCCCAGTCCTGCAGAATGGACAGACAAAGCAGAACTCTAGCAGATGTTCCCTTGTGATTTGGGAATCTATGACAGTGGACACTCCTAGACGCTCCTTCTGAGAGGGTTTCTGGTTGTCAGTGCAGAGAACCAAGAGTCTTCTTCCTGGGAATTCTCTCCATTGCTTCATACAAAGGAAGGCTTTTTTGACACTGGTTTTCAAATGGTCAGAGGCTAGCTGTAGTCTCTACAAGTTAATCATATACTGGGCTCCCCATCATCCCAATTGCTATCACAAAGAGCTTGCTGATTTCCCAAGACTTGGAAGTACTTGACATGTAGGTGCATTTCATAATTCTGTGTCTATCATTTTTGGCGTTTTGTGTCTCCTACTACAAAGGTTAGGAAAAACTCTTCTTTTAATCAAGGCATGCTTCATGGAGGAGGTTCTGCAAGGACTGCCCTTCAGATGCTGAGGGACGCCTGCTGGGTTCCCACACTTGCATCATTTTGCTGAATCTGGTGGCATCACATGTTTATGAGAATGAGGCTCTTGTATATTGTTTTCATCCCCAAGCCGTCTCTCCCCCAGCACTGGAAACCTGAGACCCAACCTTGCTTCTCCCACCTTCCCTCCACCAGCATCTAATCCATTGCCAGTCCCTGCCCACAGGACCCCTGACAGGGCTCCCATTCTGTTGCTCTGCCCTTCACTTGGGCCACCATTGTCCCTTATCTGGTTTTTGTGAAAAGTTTCACACTGACTGTACTGTCTCTAGTCTTCTTCCCTTCCAATCCACCCCTTATGATGTGCCCAGAGTGGTTGTCTAGGACTGATGACATTAAGATCTGGTGGGATTATGCCCTCACACCAAACCTGACTCTTCAAAAAGGCCAAGTGTCCTAACGTGGCATTGATGGCTTTCTGAGATCTGGCTCCTGATAACCTTCTTCCTCGTCATCCCTGTGCTTTGGGTTCTATCTTCAAACATCCCGAAACATTTGCAAATCCCTGAATGCTTCTCTAGCCTCTAGGCTTTGGGTTATGCTTCCCCCTCCGTCTGGGATTTCCCTGGCCAAGTCCTGCGAGGTCTGCTGACAGCTTTGTACAAATGGCTTTCTTGAAAATATCTATGATATCTCAGATGAGGGCTCCTGACCACGCTATTGACTTCCCATAAGGCATAGTTCTCACCTCTCAGAGGCTTCCCTGATGCATGACTGAGCTTACAGCGCCTCTAGATAACAGTCCACACCTTCCCAGCTGTATCTCCAGAGCCAGGCCTTGCAAATGAGCAGTTCCCATCCTTGGTTCACTTCTGTAACTGACTCAACACTGGTTCTTCTGATGAAACTAGGTGGGGTGTGAGGTAAGATAGTGAGGCATTTGCCTTGAGTACTAAGTGTAAGGGGTGCTAAAAGCCAAGTAATCGAGACAAATATTTTGAAGCAGTGTTTTTTAAAATTGAAATCAATGCAAGAAATCCATGATGGACAAACTATCAAAAATTTAAATAAAGATATAGGATCAATAGGAATGCTCAAAGGAAAATCTATAACTTCAGGTCTTTATTTTAGAGAAGAAAAGCCTAAAATCAATGATTTAAGCTCCAGCCTCAAGAAGTGAGAAAAAGAGTAAATGGAAGGAAGGAAATATCAAAAACAAGATAGAAATCAATGAAATAAAAAAATACACAAACAATAGTTCTGTTTGAGGTTACAGTTTTAAGCTCCTACAGGTAGAAGCTATATAGCTTCTGGGAAAAAATGCATAAAATCAACTTCCCAAGGATTCTACAGAGTGAACAGAAGCAAGTAAGCTCTTAAGAAGCATTGAAACTCACAGGGGACACTCCCTTCTCTGTAGCTTTGCCCTAAGGCAATTGCAGTCGTGGTGTCATAAGTCAACTAAAACTCCAATGAAAAGTCACCATTATTCTGGCTCCGGAGAAAAGGGAAGGTGCCCAGGGCAACCAGGGTTACTGGAGGGTGGCAAACATCTAAGAAAGGAGGGAACATGAAGTGGGAATCCCTAATTCTGTGCATAAACTCTAGAAAAATCTGTGGGTGACCACTGAACCGTTCACACACAGGACAGACTGCAAAGTCCAAACTGAGAATACAGGCACTGCATACACACAGGTGAGATCAAGTCGGAAGTTTAACCCTAACCAAGTTATTGCCTGTTAAAAGAAAAAACATAAGCACACTTCATAAGAAGAACATAGAATTCGGAGTCTCTACTATACGCCCTTGACAATATTCAGGATACAGTCCAAAATTAAACAACATACGAAGAATCAGAAAAACGTGACCTAGACTCAAGAGAAAAGACAATTAACAGAGGTTGACCCTGAGATGACAGTCGTTAAAACTGCTCGATGAGGTAGAGAAAATACAATGGTGATGAATGAAAAAATAAAGAAATCTCACTAGTGATATAGAATACATAATTGTATATAAGCCAATCTGAAATTTTGGAACTGAAAAAATAAAATATCTGAAATAACAAATTTGCTAATGGGTTCAATAGCGGAATGGACGTGAAAACGGAAAGGATGGGTCAACTTGAATATAAATCAGCAGAATTATCTAAACTAAAGAACAGAGAGAAAAAAGTTAACATAGGCCAGGGAACTGTGGGATAATGTGAAATGCCTAATGTACCAGCAAGCAGAGACCCAGTCATTGCATTTTTAAAATGAAAATGTATATCCACTCAAAGACACACATCATTGCTAATAGCAGCTTTATTTGTAATAGCCAGAAAATCCGTGAACAGCCTAAATGTTCATCAATGGGTGAGTGGGTAACAAAATGTGATCTACCTATACAATGGCATACAAGAGAAATCAATGATCTACTGATGAAGACAATACCGTTGGATCTCAAAGTCATGTTTTAATGAGCAAACGAAACCACATAAAGAGAATACATACTGATTTATTCCCTATCAAATTCTAAAACATTCCAAATAATCTATATTAACAGAAAACTAATCCGATGCTAACCAGCCTGGTCAAGGATGGAGAAACAGAAAGTAAACGGGCATGAAGAAACTCTTGGGGGCGATGGACATGTTCAGAATTTTTGTTTTGGTGATGGTGCATAGTCTATCTACCTCAAAACTAAGTCCTAGAGATCTGCCGTATGACCTAGTATATGTAATGAACAGTACACCATCATAACATTTAACATCTACAATATGTTAAGAGTTTAGATCTCATGTTAAGTGATCCTACAAAAAAAGAAAACTCCATGAAATAGAACATCGGGAAACTTTTCGAAATAATGCATATGTTTAGAACTTTGGTTGTGGTGATGGAATCATGGGTATGTGCACATGTCCAAACTCACAAAGATGTACGCATGTAATAGGTTCTGTTTTTGTACGTCAATTATACCTCAACAAGCTAAACGCACACGCACACACACACACACACACACCCAGGACAATTTAAATGAATGCAGTTATCGTATCTTAATTTTACCACAATAAATCAGATTAAAGAATTGGTGTTTGTGCTAACCACTAGGGAGCTAGTTAAAATGAAAGTTCTGGTTCTCTAGACTTGGGATGGGTCCCAAGATTCTGCGTTTGTCACAAGCTCCCGGCAGATGCCCAAGCTGCTAGTCCAAGTTCCACACTTAGGGAGCCTGGGACCACGGGACTTAATCTAGAGAAGATGTAGCAGAGGAGAATTTTATAGCCTCCTGGAGTGTGTGATTAACATCACCCCTCCCATTCTTAGAGAGCTGTGGTGTGTCCCACAACTTCTCCTATGCAGTCTTATCAACCTGTGAGACTCTAATGGCAATAACAATCCCATCTGGCATTTACGAAGCACATCCTAAGTGTTGGACACTGTTCTCAGAGCTGTATAGGAATTTACCCGTTTAATCCTCAATGCCAAGGCAGGTACTATTATTATCCTATAACAGGAAACGTCAAAAACAAAGCACAGAGAGTCTAAAGGACTTGCCCAAGATCATTAGCCGATGCCCAGAAGAGGCAGACTCAGCCCTAGTCATCGCCCCCGTGACATTGTGCTCTGCGTCGTCTCAGAAGAATGATCATCTCCCAAATGTGACAGGTTCTGGCCTGAAAGAAAGTCAGAGCTGCTGACCCGTGTGAAGAACCTTCCCACTTTGTCATTCTTTACGGAGAGCGTTATTGTTTCAACATCAAATATTTATTGAGCACTTGCCGTGTGTCGGGCTTTATCCACAAGATGGCGGCAATCTTGCCACATTCTCCCGGAGCTATGGCATCCATTGGCAGTCTGCTTGTTGAGCAGTTTGCTGAGGATGCCAACCGCATTCCTTACCCTCCTTCCGTTCTCCTGGTTTTGGTGTTGTGTCAGAGCAGAATTTGTGCCACCCTTTTCCTTAGTGTCTCCTCGTAACGGAGCCCAGCCTGTGGGAGGGCCATGATATGAGCCTCTGGGGACTTGGGCTACCCTTTTGATCCCTGCTATCAAGGGAATGGAGTGTTGATCAGATCTCCCTGCTGTAATGGAGCTCCTAAGTGAGATAGAAGGCAGGGAAACCTCTGGAATTTCTTCCTGGTGACCCCTCAAACAGTTACGTCCAGTCAGTTTCTAGGGCGGGAGCTGACACCCTGGGCTCATTACCCATCTTCCGAGAAGTCTCATGATTGTAAATGTTGAAAACCTCCTATTTTCCTGTTGTCTCAATATCCCCACAAGTAGGCTGCAAGCACCCCACCCCAACAACCAGGTGCAGCGGGGTGATAAGGCTGGCCCCAGCCACAAGTTCCTCTCCTTGCCCTCTTGGACCATGACCTAGTGACATTCAAATGCACCAGTAAAATCCCCGCATGCTTTTTGCTGGTCTACTCCGCCCGACTTCACTAAAGACACTTGCCTGTGGTGTCACCCCCTCTTGGCTCCCTGCCCGCCTGGTGGAGCCCACCCCCTGGGTGTTCCGCCCAGGTGGCGGCTGCGTGCTGAGCCACGCCAGGCCTCCCTCCTCCAGGACCTGCAAGTATAATCAATCCCATTTACTTTCATATGCCTCTCTGTTGTGTTATTCTGTGTCCACCCAGATCCATCACCAAAGAAACCTGTCTTAAGTAACGTAACTATTCCATACAATACGCGGTTATCTCTCCTGGACTGAGGGTAAGAGGGTTCCAGGTCCCGGGGTGAGCCTCTAGCTCATCTAGCAGCAAAGCTTGCGGAAGTTGGGAGCTGAGCACAGCGTCCAAGGACATCTGTGTGATGCATTGACCGTGTCTAGGACAGCACAGGAGCCTTTCAGGGCAGCCGGAAGGAGGAGTTTCCTGAAGGGCGAGGCTGTTGATGATAAGAACAGATTAGCAAGTTACTCCAAACTGTAGATCTTCCCTGAGGAAGGGACCCGGACTACTGACCTCTCCAAGCCCTCAGGGATCCAGAAGTCTACCTCAGAGAGTTTTGAGTGTGTCAGGATTTTGTGGGTTCCACAGAGCGGAACATCAGCCGCCAGAGAAGCTGATCCAAGGGGACGTTGGCCAGGCCCACCTCCCAGCTGAGGACACGGCTTAAAAACAGCCTGGGCAGCTTCCTGGTAGTCTCGTCGCTCTTACAGAACAGTTATTTTGGTGAGCTGAGTGTAAATGAATGAGAAACACACGGATTTAATTTCCCTTGAAATTAGGGATGGGTGAGCCCAGCCACAGTTTGGAATTACTGAATGTCTCAAACTATTTTGCTCAAGTGCTTTGGGTTCAGAAAAACCAAACCCGTGGTTCTGCACAGCCTGTTTCTCCTCATCTGAGTGAGCCTTCTCGAATTTTAAAGAGGATCTGATCTGTACGTTTCAACTTCTTCACACTGCACTCATCAAGATGTTCAATAAGATTTCTCGGAAGCCTGAGAAATACGTTGTAGCTTTTATTTTCAAACACCTTCCGTAGGAAAAGGAAACAGTGGAGAAGTTTGGGAAAACGCTATGCCAGGAAATGTGGGGTCGGGTTAAAGTTCACACTTTCGGGCCTTTCTAGGACCCAGAATCACACGCCTATTTGGTACACGGTCATAACGTGCTAAAGGAGTGTATCCAAACTGCCTTGGAAAGTGCAGGGGAAGGTGGGTAAGTTCCATAAGGATAAGCTCTGGGGAGGCCAGAAAGTGTGGTGTTGGATTTCAGCTGTCAGGCTGCATATCCCTCGCAGCTGTAATAGAACAGAGCAGAGCTACGGCATCCTAACGTCACCCATCCGCATGGATCTCCACCATTCTCCAGGAAGCTCTTCGTTTTATAAGACATGGGATAAAGGGGCTGCTTATGGGCTGCTTTGGGGCGGATGGATGCCCAGAGGTGGTGAGAGAACTGTGTCTCAGGAGGTAGGCGTAGAGAAGGAGGAATGCAGCGCCCCCTTTTTTTCAGAGACGTGGCGCCAACCAAAGACTCACAGGCGAGCCCTAGAGAGCTCTTTTCGCCTGAAGCTCAGCTTGAGGTTCCAGGAGACCGAGTAAGACACAAAGGGGAGAGAGGCAATGGTCTCCCTTCTTATGGGACGGTCTGTCTGCCTTCTGTTGGAAGCACAGTAACTCACCAAACCCTAATGGACCCACCTCTGTTTATGGTGGCACGGGGCCGATCATGAAGTCCTGGACGCCGCCCAGCCAAAGAAAGGAAGGAAATAGCGGATTCCTTGGGTACCTGATAAAGTTGGTCTCAGGTTCCTGGGGGATGCCAATTTGTGGTGGGGACTTTATACAGGAAACAGTAAAAGTAACTGACAAAATCCAGAGAATCAGAGAACAAGGTTTCTTCTGGTTACCACGTCCCCATTTCAATATCCAAGCTGGGGTCTGAAGACCAAAAACAGATTACATACCTCTTTAAAACTGTATTTGTTCCGGCTTTGAAATTAGAAGACCCCAACAGGGCCACGTGGCAGTGACAATAGCAGTCGTCAACGTCCTTGGACTCCCCAACATGTCTCAGTCTCCTTTATAGCGGAGTTGAGGACACGTGACTGGTTCTGGCCAACAGAGTACCATTATGAATGATGTATATCCTTTTCTGACCAAGGTCGTTAATTCGTCTGTCCCTTCCTTCTCTTTGCTCAGGGATCTGGGACCGCAGATGGCTTAGGCACACTGGACTTCTTGCAAAGGAGGACGAAGCCTTGATTCTGAGAAGTCACTGGGATTTGTGGGTGGGAGAAGCTTGTTTGTTATGGTGGCTGGTGTTAGCTACCCTGACACAAGCTGTAACTTTTGAGTTTCTGACTTAAGATGCATCATTACGAAGCCCTGATGTTAATAAAACTGGTGATGTCACGCCAGAGTCTCAGAAGTTTTCGAAAGTGCACTGGTGCCTTCTATTAGTTATCTCGTGTCGCATAACAAATCACCTTGAGAGGGGGAGGTTTATAGCAACAAGAGTTTATGACCTCAACGTGTTTGACGGTCAGGAATGCGGGAGTGGCTTAGTTCCGTGCTTCTGACTCCAAGTGTCTCATGCGGTTGGAGGCAAGGTAGTGACAGAAACGGCAATCACGCGAAGCTCATTTGGGCCTGGAGAAGATGCCATTGATGGGAGCACTCCAGTTTTCACCGGTTATTGGCTGCAGTTCTCACTCGCTCACCACGCGGGCCTCTGCAGAGTGACCCGCATGGCGTGGAGGCTGGCGTCTTCCAGGGAGAGTGATCCTAGAGGGAAAGCAAGCAAGAAGCCACGATGCCTTCACTTGCTCTGCCTGTGACGTGGACCTCTGTCACTTGTGCTTCGTTTCCCCGCTCACAAGCAGTGAGTCACTAAGTCTAGGCCACACTCAAGAGGAGGGGAATAAGCGTGGCGTTTTCAGGAGAGTGTCAAAGAATTGGCGAACGTATTTTAGACCACATACACCCTGTCACTTGCAAACAAAGCCAATGGGAATGGAGCCATGGGTTTTACCTAAGGTTGCAGGGGAAGGGCTTCAATGAACCATCATGGATCAGGCTCATGGCGCGTAATGGTGTGACGACTTCTTCCTTGCTGTATTTCCTGGTCTCGTGAGCAAAGCAAGGGAGCTGAAGCCATTCTAGTCAAACTAAGTAGACCGGGCCCTCACCTGAAGCTGCCTACTGAGACGCCAAGGTGGGCATAGAGGCCTTGCTGGTCATTGGCTCTTGTGAATTACAAGCTGCCTTTGGCATGATTCTCGCGAAGCAGGGGCCGCGGCCGTGTAGGCAGGTAGAGGGGCAGCATCCCTCTGACATAACTACCGCCGCCAACCTTCCCGGTTTGCGTGGTGTGGTACAGCCTGCCGCTTGCTGGTCCAAACTCCAGGAGTCCACGTGGGAGGAAGAGAATAGGATAGATAGAATAGGAGGAAAGGCATCCTTCTGCACAAAACATGGCGGGCAGGTGAAGCTGGCCTTGGCTTAAGCCAAATGGCAGGAAATAGCACCAACACTGGAAATACTAGCTCCGTCTTCTACCTTTCCTCCTATATCCACAGGGTCTATGGAAGTATGCCTTACGTAATGAGCACTTTGTTGAATATACTTTTGTTCATTGAATGGAACAGCACTCATCCTGGAAGAGAATGTTCTACGTCTGTCAGACACTTCATCATCCTGGGCAAACTGGTTGCAGGCTTGCACGCTGGGGAAAGGGTGGTGAGTGCCTACATAGGGACCACATTGGGATTTAATCCACTTCTGTTGTGGCCCGTCCTTGGCTGAGCCCACTGTGGGATCTGCACCCAAAGTTGGGGCAAAGGCCAGAGATGAAGGCACAGTCAAGCCACACCTTCTCAGGCTGATGGCGTTTCAGCAGCCAGATACCATACTCTGCTTCGGCAGCCATAGAAAGCAGCCACTGGAGACAGCTGGTGAGTGTGGTCAAGCTGGCTATGCTCCATTAGTCTGCCAGGCCCTGGGAGCTACTGGCAGCCACAAGAAGGGGCTATCTCTTTAGATGCCCCCTGCCCCCCGCCAGATTAGGCACTAACGTCAGGCTCTGGGACCATTTCAGCACTCCTTCTGAGCTGCCATTAGTGAGGTTGTGAAGTCCTCCAGCCTCAAGGGACAAGAGTGGAGTTTGGTGCCTTCCTTCTAAAAACAGACAAAGAGCCAGGGAAAAATGAACTTCCTTCTCATCTGGGCACGGGTAGCCCTTGTGGTTAGAGTGTGAGACACCAAACTGACGAAGTAAGACATCCCGATTAGAGTTACAGTTTTATTTTAGCTTGAAAAAGACACTGTTTGTTTGTTTGTTTGAATATCAAGAGGAGAAAAAAACAGAGTGTGATGTCACAGAAGCCAAGGTCACTGTCAACAGTCTCAAATGCCACTGGAAAGCCAAGAAAATGAGGATCAAACAGTTTCCATTGACTTCACTCTCTTGGAACTCACTGATGATCCCCGGAGAACAGTTTTGATAAAGTAAATAATGGGTGGGGTGGGTTGAATAGAAAGTTAAGATTAGGAAATGAAACCAATGAGTGTAGATACTTTCAAGAAGTTAGTGCTATAAAGAAGACCGGAGAAAGCTGAACAGGTGAGAATTGGACAGGTTGTTGAGGGAAGATTTTGTTTTATTTGTTTGTTTGCTTGCTTATAATTTCTTTTCCTTTTTTCCTTATGTAAATGTGTATGTGTGTAAAGCCAGTATTTTGAATATGATTTAAAATGTCTATGTCTGTTTTCAATCAACTGAGTTTTGTTTTGTTTTATACTTTTTGAATTTCTTCACCTGTTTCTCACACTCTATACTCTGTTTCTTCCTCTGGAAACCACCAATCTGTTCTCTATATCTATGAGTTTGTTCTTTGTTTTGATTTGGTTTGTTTTGGAAAGTTCTACATCTGAGAGATATCGTACAGTCTTTGTGTTTCCCTCTCTAACTTATTTCAGTTAACGTAATGTCCTTAATGTTCCTCCAAAGGACACACAGTCTGAAAGTGAAAGAATGGGAAAAGATTTTCCATGCAAATGGAAACCAAAAGAAGGCTGAATAGACTACATAGATTTTAAAATAAAGCTTGTAATAAGAGACGAAGGTTAGGTGTTACACAGTGATAAAGGGGTCAATCGAACACCAGTGTGTAACATTTATAAATATTTATGCACTCAACATAGGATCACTTAAATATATAAAACGAATATTATAACATACCTAAAGAAGGAAACTGACAGCAATACAATAATAATCGGGGACTTTAATACCCCACTTACATCAATGTAGACATCATCAAACAGAAAAGCAATAAGGAAACATGGCCTTAAGTGCACACTAGACCAGATGGACTTAACAGATATATATAGAACGTTCCACCCAAAAGCAACAGAATACATATCCTTCTCAAGTGCACACAGGACATACTCCAGGAAAGATCAGATGTTGGGCCACAAGATAAGTCTTAATAAATTTAAGAGGATTGAAATCACATCAAACATCTTTTCTGCCAACAACGATATGAAACCAGAAATCAATTACACAAAGAAAACTTGAAAAATCACAAATAGGTAGAGATGAAACCACATGCTACCCAACAACAAAGGGTCAAAGAAGAATTCAAAAAGGAAATCGAAAAATACCTCGACGCAAGTGAAAGTGGAAACATAACATACTAGAATTTGTTAGATGCAGCAAAAGCAGTTCTGAGAGGGAAGCTCATAGAAACAAGAAAAGTCTCAAATAAGCAACCTAATTTTACACCTCAAGGAACTAGAAAAAGAAGAATAAATGAAGCCCAAAGTTAGTAGAAGGAAGTAAATAACGACGATAAGAGCAGAAGAAAATGAAATAGAGACTAAAAAGACAAGAGAGAAGAGTGTTTGTGTGTATGTGTGTGTGGGGGGGGGGGTGGGGGGGTGGGTGTGGGTGTGTGTTTAAAAGTTTCTCCCTGTTCCTTTTTTTCTTGCTTTCTTCATTTGTGGTTTGATGACTTTCTTTAATGGTATTCTTATATTCCTTTCTCTCTACGTTCTGTATGTTTACTATAGATTTTGGCTTTGTGGTTACCATGAGGCTTACGTGGAAGCAACTAGTAACAGACCTAAAGGAAGAAATTGACAATAGCGGGGACTTTCATACCCCACCTTCATCAGTGGATAAGGCTCCAGGATGTGATTGGCTTCCTTGAATAATTCTGTGGGCTGGCGGATGACTGAATGAAACCTACTACTCGCGGATAAGCAAGAATTGCATCTGGTCCACTTGATAAGAAATATTACCTGCTTAGGAGGACCCTATCGGCGGGAACAGAATGGAGGAATGATGAGGCATTGGGCCATTTGGGGCTCTCCTGATTTGAACTGATTTTTTAAATGTTTATTTTATTTTTGAGAGAAAGACAGAGACAGACCGTGAGCAGGGGAGGGGCAGAGAGAGAAGGAGACACAGAATCCGAAGCAGGATCCAGGCTCCGAGCTGTCAGCACAGAGCCCAATGCGGGGCTCGAACCCACAAGCCATGAGATCAAGCCCGATGCGAGGCTTGAATCCACAAGCCGTGAGATCACGACCTGAGCCAAAGTTGGACACTTTAACCAATTGAGCCACCCAGGCGCCCCTGAACAGATTTAAGGCAGCACATGACATTAAGCCTTAATTTTAGGCCTTATGCCACACACACTTCAAGTAACTGCATCATCAAAACACTCCTACAAAATATCACCATTTTACAGACGGTGAATCCGAAACTTAGCAAAGTGTCCAGTGTTAGCCAGCTGGTAAGCAGCTGAGCTGGCATTCAAATCTGTTTGTTAATCCTGGAGCCTGACCCCATAAACAATTGCTTCCAGGGCAGATGTAATCGTCCACCTTAGGAATGGACGGGGAGAGGGGACGAGAAAGAAAGCAAAGAAAGAAAGAAAGAAAGAAAGAAGAAAGAAAGAACATAAGCAAATACACCACATGCTACCCTCCCCCAAAAGCCATAAAGCTCCATTTAAACACAGTCTCTTCCTCTGCTCACCCACGATTTGACTTTTCCAGTCCCACACAACCTTCCCCAAGGCAGCTGGGTTAATAATACAGCCCCACTGACCGTTAGCAGCCAGACTCTACTTCAGATGTGCAACCTGGTACTTTAATCACTGGCCCCTGAAATGCATGCCTACAAGCCCAACTGCTCCGGACGCACTTCTGATTATACTGCCCTGGGGAAGAGAAATCATCCAAGCAGATCAACCAGCTCCCAGGTGTTGCAAAGGCCCAAGCCAAAGATTGCCCCGAATTAGTCACCCTTCTGCACATGCATGTTGGGCATGCCAACGGGGCTTGGATTTCTAGAATAAATTCCTTAGCATTGAAAGGGATCTTAAATCTCATCTAATCCCGCCCCTTCGTTGCCCAGTTAAAGAAACAAAGCTTGAGTGGTATCCTCAAGGCCACAAACTGAGTCAGGGCAGGACCTGCTTGAATCCCTTTCTTAGACCCTTTACCGACCCCCTCCTCCTGTGAGCCCTCCCGCTGTAGAGGTCAAAGAAGGCAGTTGCGCTCTTTTTCGAAGTCCCTTGCGGTTAGGGTGACCATTCGACGCAGACGTATCACGAGGGAATCTGCCGAGGGAATCCGGGAGAGAATTTTCCTCCCTGATTGAAGAAAAGAGGGAAGCAAAGAGAACTCTTTCTCTTCCCCGCTCACCTGTCTGGGGCTGAATTGTGCCCACCCCCCAAATTCTTATGCTGTAGTCCTACCCACCCACCCCACCCCCCTCCTACCATGGAAGGTGACAGCATTTGGAGGTGTAGTCTTTAAAGTGGTAATCGAGTTAAAAGGAGGACATTAGGGTGGCCCTAGACTACTATGACTGCTGTCCTTCTAAGAGGAGATTAGGACGCAGACACACACAAAGAGAAGATGATATGAGACGTAGAGAAGGGAACATCATGAGCCAAGGAGAGAAGACTCAGCAGAAACCAACCTGCCTGCTGACCTCTTGATCTCAGACCTCCAGCCCCTGAGTTGTGAGACCGTAAGTTTCTGTTGCTTAAGCGCCCCCCGCCCTGGCCCCAGTCTGCGGAACTTTGCCATGGCAGCCGAAGGATGCTATACCCCAACCCCTGCCCCCTGGCTCCTATAAGAGCCCTTGAGGACACGATGCTCGAAGCCAGAGGAAGTGTCTTTCAACCATGAGGAGACTCTCAGAGCTGCGACACAGCAACCTGGCCCGAAGCTCTGCGTTTCTGAAAGTCCCCAGCCACGGATGTGCTGCTGGGGCACAGGCTACCTTTGGGCAGTGAGGCTGTAAGGCCCTCTTGGTCGGTGCCCTGTTTGTTCAGCCTTCCAGCTCGCAGATCTGCTCTAACGTCATGCCCAGACTTCAATATGCTCGTGAGGTGTCATTCCTGGAGTTGGACTGTCCTGACGTCTCAAGCAGGATCACCGTCACACCTCAACTCCTACACCAAGCTCGTGACTTGCACTCTGCTTCCCTGGGTCCCGGGATTACCATTATCAATCACAACGTCACCCTCAAGCTTTCTCATGCTTTAGTCAAGTCCCGGAGAGCTTGATTTACGAGACAGAGTATTTGGATGGAGGCAACGTGGGGTCTATGGAGATCAGTTCAAAGTAGGGTACAGGGGTTCATGAAGCCACTGGGGGCCTCCCAGCAGGACCTTGGTCCTAGGATAATCTATGTTATGTTATTGAGTCCCTGGGCCTGGAATCAATCGGGCCCTTTGTTCTAGCTGTGTCCTAACCCTGCCACGTGCTCAAAGCCTAAGCAGCCAGCTCACCAGGCTGTCTGCACCTCTGTCACCTGCCTGTGACAGCCACCCCCTTCCCGCCCCTCCCTCCCACGAAGGAGCCGGCTGCCCGCTGAGAGCTCCGCCCCCCTTCACATACCAGCCTCACCCTTCGGGTGCCTCTTGTGACTCGCTTCCTTTCCTCACATCCCTGCCCCTCCTCCCTCCTGCTCTCCTGTCCCGAGCTTTCGCTCACCGGGCGCTCAAAGTCATCTTCTGCCTCCTAGGTTGTGCGGCGAATTCTTCTCCCAGCCTTTCTTAGTGCCTTCCACAGGCCTCTGGCTTAGACTATGCCCAAAGCCACGGTCGCTCCTTGTTTAAAACGTGTTTCTTTCCTCCCACGACCTGAGATCCTGAGGGCAGGAACTACCATTCATCTTTCTTCCACCCAAGCTTTTTTAGGGCCCTACCCTGTCCAACAGCCTCCCCAGGCACCCACGCAGCCCCAGAGGCCAGTGGGCACAGGCACTCACCTGTGTCGGGGACTTGTTCTTACTCGTTTCTTTGCTTTCGCCAACCTTCTGATCCCAGCAGCCGGAAGCTGTGATGTGACTAAGTAAAATGTGAAATCTCAGATTTATTAATCACTTCCAAGGTGCTGCACTCCCTGATAAGGATTTAATACACCCGTTTTATTAATTCTGATGACAGCTCTTATATACCTTGTATATAGGGTGTATGCTGTTTGTGTTCACGGTTCCCCGCTTTACAAATGCAGCAATGGAGTCTCAGCGTGGGTGATGGGAACATGGGAAGATTGCACAAGATCACACAGTCAGGAAGCGGTGACGCCAGAAGTCCAGAAAGAGAGCTCAAGGAAATACCAGCCCAATCCCGATTCTTTGCTGCCTTCTCGTTTTCACTGGCAGACAGGTTGGTGTGAAAGTGGGGGTTCCTTGCTCAAAGAGAGTGGACGACTGAAATCTCTGAGCTCAGTCTCCTCCTCCCTTCTCTCTGCCAAACTTTGGGTTTGCACTGCAGGATCCATGAGTCAATGTCAGCCTTCCATGAGCCCTGGCTTTCAAATAGCCCTGGCAGGGAACACTCAGTCAGGGAACACTTTCCCATACTTGGAGATCTTTACGTATGTAAATCTCATGCAGGCTCTTGTCCTAAGGCTGTGGTTTAGGTGTCTAATTGCAACTATATTTAGATGATGTGTGTAGCATAAAATGTGCTTGAGCTCAGGACCCAGCTAGAGTAACGAGGGCCAAAAGTGAAGTCCCAGGTCATGTGCTCACACTGTGTGGGGGGCCACAGGCAGGTGCCGGGCAGACAGGAGGTTAGGCCCACCACCCAGCTCAGCCTCAAGGGCAAGTCCATACCAGGGGTTTGCCTGGAGTGGTCTCCTACATAACACAGATGGTTCTGGAGACCAAGTCCCCCCGGGGGGGCCCCAGGTGGCTCCAGGAGTTCTAGAATCTGTGACTCTGCACCCCACTTTGAACTGACTCTCCATGGTGCCCCAAATGTCTACCTCACCATAAGTCCAGCTACCTGTGACTTGGGTAAGCCAGGGACCACAGGCAGTAGGTCAAGTTTTGCAATGCCCTTGGTGTATACAGGGCAGCATTTCTCAGAATTTTCTACTGAGTACCTCCAGCTATAAAGGACACCCCGGGACTGGAGGGATAGCTTGGAGTAGCCCCATAATGATTATGGAATGTCTTTGAAGTCTTGTATTTATCTTAATAATTGATGGGAGTTTTACGTCCCACTCCGTAATATACTGATGTCTATTATATTAAATATAGAATTAGAGATTGCCCAGAACTTCAAAAAAATGTGCCCTGTGGTTTCGCGTTGCCTCAGTTGAGGGCTCTGTGCCCTGGGAGTAAAAATGCTCCCGTTTGAAAGCAGGCTAATCTAAGACATTAACCTCATTGACTATTCCAGAACCTTCTCTGGCTCACTCTTGGGAAAACCACAGGCAGCCAGGGGCCTGAACTTAAGCAACATGCACATATGGTGAAACCAACCAGAGGGGAAAATTTCCAGGAGATATTTGCACACGAGCAATCATTTATTTTTTAGACATACATTTATGTTGCAAGTGTGGGCTCACCTTTCTTGTCCACAGGATCCCAGCCAAACCCACTATCTGGGTACTTCTAGAATGTTTGATCCACAAATCAGGAATCACAAACAAAAGCAGTGCTGTCTATCCTACACCGCACCCACCCAGAAGCTACTGGCCTGGAGGACAGTGGAATGGTCTCCTAAAGTTGAGCCGCTGACGTACAGATGACACGTGGCAGGGATAGGGTGCCATCATGCAGGATGTGGTACACCAACTAATGACCATCCTATGGTGCTCTGTCTGAAACAGGTCCAACATCTAAGTCTGGGAACCAGAGGTTGGGAGTCAAATGGCCCTGCTCCCACCATCACTGCAGATGAGCCATTTAAGGAATTTGCACTTTGAAGTCCGTATGGTTTGAAGATTTCTGGGTCTAGAGGTCCTAGTTCCCAGAGTTGGGAAATGCTTCACAGGGGATATGAAGAACCTCGCTGAAACTTAAGCTACGGCTGCCATCAAGTAACGTCAGGCTCCTTATGCCGAGGGACGAGCAGGCAAAGAAAGGGGGTGTCATACTGCCAAGGGTAAGTCCTGATCTTTAAGAAATGATAGGCTGCTGCTACACAGCGGGCATAGAAAAAAAAGGTTTGGCACTTGGGTAACAAAGTAGGGCATCTCTCAGTGCTCGTCCTCTCAGTTCCAATGATAAAAGAACAGAAACCATGACCTAAATGGGTATGGTACACAGGGACTCAGATTCGTCACAGATGAGAATCTGGGTCATTCTATCAGGCGATCTGTCTACACCAGCAGAGCTGTAGCCGAGGAGGAGGGAATCTAGACTGGGCAGTGGATAAGGGGGGACAACACGCGTCAGTTCAATGATAGCCATTATCAGCCTCTCCCTCTGCTCACTGGTGTCTTCCCCACTTCCTTAGATGTAGATTTCCTCCAGAACACTCTCCAGTCAGCTTCTCCATCCAGCTCTCTGAGTGGTTCCAAAGTACGTATGCTAACATTGTACGCTTTCCTAAGATTTATCTGAGAGCGAATCTTCATTTGAAGAGTCTTTCCCCCTGTAAAAATTCGTGTCCCTCACCCACTTCAAATATTACTGTGGCTCATTGCCCTCAGCTGAAATACAGCTATGGCATCATAGAAAAGGAACATTTCAATGATTAAACGAACACCATTGAGCCATAGGGCTTCCTGTCTTTCCCTGTCTGAGATTTCTGTTAATGGTGAAGCGTGGCATTAGAAATGGCATATTTTGACTTATATTGTGATATTCTGAATACAGAACAGCCAAAGCAGTTCAGGTCATCGTCACTTGTTCTTAGATGTAAGCAGAACACTTTGTGGAATGAGCAAATTCTTCAAGCTACATTACATAAAATGTGCAGAGAAAATTTTTATGAGATTCCTGTTACAGTTGGTGGGCTTTCTTCAATAAAATAGTTAAAACTTATTAAGTCACATAACATGTATTCTAATCATAATCAATCATCATATTACTTCACCTTACAGAATATTGTGTATTTGTCTTATTTATTGCCAAGAACTAGACTTGTGCAAACTTGTGATGAAAACATTTAGGTGCTAACTTACAAATACACACCAGGGTGGACAGATTTTTCATCCTTCCTTTAAGGTGTATGTGAACATTGTGAAGTGTAGTACAAATAGGAAAAAATAATGCCATTCATACCTGCCATGTTTTCAAGCGATTGGTAAAGAAGAAAGAAAGAAAGAAAGAAAGAAAGAAGAAAGGAGAAAGAAAGAAGAAAGAAAGAAAGAAAGAAAGAAAGAAAGAAGAAAGAAAGAAGAAAGAAAGAAAGAAAGAAAGAAAAGAAAAGAAAAGAAAAGAAAGAAAGAAAGGAGGCTAAACCACATAATATATATCCCTCCACATGGGATGGGGAAGAAATGTCACCTCCCCCACAACATGACAGTCATACATTCTAGATTTTCGGAGTAATCCCAAATTCTACTCTTTTGATCTATTATCCTTAGAAGCCCGTGTATTGCAGTGAGATAACTTGTCCTCTTTGGGAAAAGGGTATGGAACACATAGTCCTTATAGTAGCCACGCACCTTCTCTTCCAGCCTACAGAGCCTTGAAGCACAGAGGCTGTTGCGTCCTTGGCTTCCTGGCCAGGTGTTCCTGGCTGGCGTTTCCCCAGCAGTTCCCAGCAGACCTGGTTCCTGGAAGTCATGCCTGTGTTTCGCTTCCAGGCCTATCTTTGCCCAGAGTTTCAAATTCCCCACCACAAACCTCTGTTCTTTCTCCCTCATCAGTTTTTGGAAAGGAGGGTTTCCCTTGCCCACTCCCGGTGCTTTAAGTCACAGCCAGCATCTTTGCCAGGGGGCCACCGGCCCACCCTGCTAACTAACCAACAACTCTGTTTTTGCTTCTGAGGAAAAGTGCCTCCCTCATGTGATCATCAGAACCCAGCCAGAGGACGCATGAGGGCAGAGCCTGGACCAAGGGCCAAAGGCAACAAGCCCAAGCTGAGAACCGAGACATGAAGTCATCAACAGTCACTGCTGCTCCAAACACACCCTACGGTAGAGCCTGAGGTGTCCATGGAGTGGCCAAGAGTCCCCATTCCCTTGATACAGCAAGGTCAAGAGTCCGAGGTCAATAGGCTTAGATGGCCACATCTGGTGTTCAGTCTTGACCCTTGCATCTTGACCCTTGATGTCGTACAAGTATTAAGCATGAGAGGTCTTACGCTCGGATCTCCCGTGTTCTCCACCAAAAGGTTTAAAGCTTGGTAGCTTTCAGAAAAGTGCACCCCATCGTTTGTGGCATCCATGTCTTCAATTAACTGCTATCTGTGGAACGATGCGTTAGCTCGGTGAGGGCAGGGACGTCCCTCTCCTTCATGATCTTATCCCCAATGCCTAGGTCACAGCTGCCCTGGCAGAAATCTTCAGCTCCTTATTACCAGGGTTGTGTCTCCCAATCTGCTACTCACTGACCACCTCACTCTTTCTTACCCACCTGTACGACACGGTTTCGATCTCTTTCATTACCTTACTTCCCCAGTTGACCTCCAGATGCCATCAGGAGTATATGGACAGGTTCAGCCCGGGAGTCCCTGAGCTGGTAGGGAGGGAACAGTTCCTCTGTAACCACCTTCTCAAACTCTTTTTCATTTTGCCGCCTCAAACTCCGTCCCTTCCCCCGGATGATCAGAAAATAGAAACAGACTTTAGGTTTAAAAGGGTCTCTGTGAAGCACCGGGCCACCTGCTGAGACGTTACATTCTCATCAAGATATTTAGAATCGCATTTATAACCCCAGAGTATTGGCCTTGCATTTCCTTGAGAGATGCTGACCTCATAAATGTCCCCATAGCATGATAGTGGACTAGCGTTCAGAAGGTCTTTCAAGAATGATGGGGATTGTATGAGGAGGAAAGAATCAGCCCCTTTAATCTGACAGTCTTGGTCACTTAGACTGGGAAACAATCCTTCTGCTCAGTCTTTCCCTCTTCTGAATAATCAAATAGTCCCTTCCACGGCCTCGGTGAATTCAAATGCAGCACATTTACCCAGCGAAAGAGGCCACGGATGACTTGGATGAGAACTGCCCTTTCCCACCCACGAATAACGGCCCCGCAGCCAGCGTAAGCTCTGGTGAGCACCGCGCCTGCCCCAGCGAGCCCAGAACAATTACTCCTGCTGACACCCGCCATCACTCTCTCTCCCCGGGACACTTCCTCTGTTATCAAGTAGAGCAAAGCCAGGAAAAAGTAAGCGAATCAAGTGTTTGCTTGGCTGTCGAGTGTCGATAAAATGTTGGCTTTCGTGTGGTTCTGGGCCGGGCATGCACTCCGCGAGCCAGCCACCCCCGGGGGACAAAGAGAGCCAAGGAGCAGGTGACAATCCTTAAACGGTGCCCAGTTCCGGGTTTTTAGCCCAGCGCCTGTTCACTTACCCCAGAAGGTCGACTCACAAGGGACTGTGTTTATGCTGAGTCTGTCCCGGGGTCACTTTGGCTGAGTGCAGGTCCCACAGCAAGAAACTGAGCCCTAATGCCAAGAGAGATTAGAAGCCCGCTGGCAGGAAAGAACAGAGAGAGTGAAAAAGAGCAGTCCCAAGACATCTTTTGCAGATTGGGAGTGCACTCTGCTGAGACTGGAGCCTGTTTTTCCAGAGAGGCAAAAAAAAAAAAAAAAAAAAAAAAAAAAAAAAAAGATCGTGATTCCTAGTATTACTAAAATTATCGTGATTATTATAATATTCATATATTAATAAACATCCACTGAGCTGTTTGCTCACATCTGCTGCTGTCTACACTTTTGGCTCCCTTGGGGCTCACTGGAGCAAATGTGACAAAAACTGGACTCTCTTTTTTTTTTTAATGTTTATTTTTGAGAGAGAGAGAGAGAGAGAGAGGGGAGCAGAGAGAGAGAGAGGGAGACAGGATCAGAAGCAGGCTCTGTGCTGACCGCAGACAGCCCAACGTGGGGCTCGAACTCACGAACCACGAGATCATGACCTGAGCCAAAGTCGGACGCCCCCAAACCTGGGCTCTTCTGACTCCAAAAGAAAGCAAATTATCCCAATTTAAAGCCTGAGTAATCTAACAACTGGCCGATAAAAGGAATCTGGATATTTTCACAAAAAGTAAACCATCACACAAAAGGGGATTCTCCCTGTGACCGACGCCTTCTCCCTAAAAACCGGAAGAACGAAAAGCTCTACGTGTTGAGAGACCCGTGCTTTCCTCCTGGTTCTGCCGGGAGTCGGTGCCGTGGCCTTGAGCATGGTACCGACCTCCGTATGTCCTCTCGGGCTCGAGAGGGAATTGATATCTGCTGGGCCTGCCTTGATATGAGAAATCAAGCACACGTGGAAACCCTTGAGAAGGACAAAGGGCCAAACAGAAGCAAGGTCCCAGGGGCATTGGTCCTACCACAGCCGGGCCTTGCGCGAGGATATGCGTTATGTAATTATTCGGCTTCGTGGGAATTATCTTCAAAAGAATAGGAACTGTGGGCTGGAATATAAAGCCCCTGATGGAAAAGGGCAGGTAGGTTACTTTTGCTTTGGTTCTTTCTTTGCTTTTAATCCCTTAGGCCGTGTAATCACTCTAGTGTCAGTTATCACAGATCAAAAATCCGACGCGCTCAGACACACGGCCGCCCCAGGATCATAGGCACGTATCATTAGAGACTCATTCAGGAAAAGTCCTCCCAGACTGATGAGTGACTAGAAAACATGCAAAGAGTAGACGAAAGGGCAAAAACCATAGATGAGGCAGAAAAAGCAGGAGATGGGGACTAGCTGAGTAGACGTGATGATGCCCTGCCCAGATTCCCCTTCAGGGGAGGACGTATCGCTCCCAGCTGCCAGGATGGCTATCAGCCCTCCTGGATGGCCTCAGTCACGGGGGGATGGCCCACAACCAATGATGGGTGGAAGAGGGAGTATAAAGGCCCAGCATTTGGCCATTTTAGCTCCCAAGTTCTCCGCAGAGTCAGCCGAGGCTGCCTGTCCCGCACCGCAGCTCAGCTTCTCCCTCAGCCCACCCATGCTGTCCCACCCGTCCCTCCCGCCCGTCCCTGTCCATCCCAAGGGCACCCTTTCATCAACACCTACCCTAAACTCCAGGTCAGAGTGTTCTCCCAGACAACTCAAATTGTGACAACTAGGAAATAGAATGGATGGACTTCTCCAAGACAAAGAAGCGAATGACAAGGGCAAGGGGCAGACCTCCTTCCTTTGTGCCATCATCACCTGTCCCTGTCTGGGTCTCTGCAGCAGCCAGGTGCTGGAGCACAGCTAGGTTCCTCGGGCAGCTGTCTCACCCTAGCTCCGTCACTCACTAGCTGTACGATCTTGGATAGATCAACCTCCTGGGGCCTCTGTTTATCCATTGGCAAGCAGGGAGACTCCCCACCTCCCAGTTGAGTCATGGTGTGAGGGTCTGGTAGAGTAATGATGTGAATGAGCACAGGGAACCGTAACACTCCACCTGCTAGTGGCCATTTCTCTCTCCCCCAACAAAAGATTGAGAAGCCAGTAGGAGCTTCGGTACAATAGCCTGAAAGGATGAGTTTCTACTCTGCCCTTCAATTCCCACCCTGCAAGCTGATCGTAGAGAAGAGCGGGGGTCTAGAAGTGATGGGGGGGCATGATTTTCTCATTAAACTCTCACAGTAGGGTAATCTTGAGTCCCCGCTACCTGTCGTGCATTAGGCCAGTCTCTCGTGCTGTTCACATGGGGGGCGTAACATTACCGAAAATCCCTCACACAAATAAAAGCCTCCCACATGGAAAGGAGCCAAGTAAGAGGAGTCACAGAAGGCCTCCACTAAGAAGTGGCATTTGAACTGAGAAACAAATGATGGGTAGGAGTTACGTTGACAAGGAAGGGAGGGAAGGTGGTTCCTTGTCTGATTAAATGCGAGCGCAAAGGAGTCCCCGTGGCAAGGGGGCCAGTGAGCACGAGGTCTAGAAGCCTGGGGGTGAGGCCGTGGAAGCAGGGGAGTGAGTTGTGGGGCAGGGCTGTAGAGGTGAGCGAGAACCACACGGGGCAATTCCTGGCGGGTGAGTTAAAGACCATCATCTTTATCCTAAAGCGCGATGACGAGCCATACGATCGATTTACGTGGAGCATTCAAACGAGTGTTCTGGCCGCACAGGGAAGGACAGATGAGAGGAGGCCAGAGCGGGTAATAGTAACGACAGCCGGCACGGAGTGATTTAGTACGTGTCTGGCGTACTCACCAGTGTTTAATTGGAGTGCAGGCACCCGACGAAGCAGGTACTGTTTTGATCCTTATTTTAACTACGAAGAAACTAAACCACGGACAGAACACATAGCTAGTGTTCCAACCGGGCTATCTGGCTGCGAAGTCACATACTTAACGACTACCCAGCACGATCTTACGGGTAGACCAGATGGACGGCTATTTCGGTAATCTAAGTGGGGTGGTATCGGTGGAGCTGGGGAGGAGCAGATGTATTTCGAAGATAGGTAGGGCATTAAAAGAACACACAGACACAGGGGATTAAGAGTACACTTGTGAGAAGCACTGAACGGTGCACAGAGCTGCCCAATCATTATATCCACCTGCAATGCACATAACACCGTGTGTTATTTATAATTCAATCATTTTGTTTTTAAAGGAAAGACGAGAATTCAGTTACAGATGGGTCACAGAGATGTCGGGGAGAGCGTCTCAGGGATAAAGCTGGGGTGAAGTGGGGGGTGCCGCTCTCCGAGATGTGGATCATGGGCAGAAAACCAGGGTGGTGGTGTTTGGGGGTTGGGGCGGGAGGCAGGGAACAGCATGAGTCCTTTGGACCTGCGGGGCGCTGAGGTGCCTTAGGGACATCTCTGGTATTGAATCCTCAAAGGACACATGGTTCTATCCTCTCACAAGATTCCAGCCCTTCCTGCTTGGTTACGATCCACCTCATCCGGCATGCCCATTTGTTAATATAACGTAGTTAGTGTACACACAGGGGAAGAGGCCACTATCACCGCTCAAGTTTCTTTCTGGGGGCAAGAGGGCTCCCCATCAGCCCTGGATATCAGCATTACATCAGCCCATCAAGCGTGAAAGTCCCTACTATGCAGCAAGGGGACCACGGAGCGTGGCAGATGGTGAAGAGCATAGATTCTGGGTCAGATTCTGTGTTACCTCAGGCTGCCATAACAAATACCACAGGCAGGGTGGCTGAAACCTCAGACGTTTATTTTCTCCTCGTTCTGAAGGCTGGAGGCCCAAGATCGAGGTGCCTCCACAGTTCATTTCTGGTGAGGACTCCCTTTCTGGCTTGTGGATGGCCACCTTCTCGACATGTCCTCACACGGACCCCTCCCCGTGTGTGTTGTGAAGAGAGAAAGACCTCCGGTGTCTCTTCCTCTTGTTAAAAGGATACCAGTCTAATTGGATTAGGTCCTCACCCTATGACTTCCTTTAACCTTAATTACCTCCTTAAGGCGCTCTCTGCATGTAATCACGCTGGAATTAGGGCTTCAACATACAAATCTGGGGGGTGGACACAGTTCAGTCCATAACAGATTCTAAGCCCTATCATTTATCAATTGCGAAACTACATCCTTACGCAATTTACGAATCTCTCTAAATCTGAGTGTTTCCCTCTGTAAATATAGTCACCAATAGGGTGCGATAATACACACACAATGCCTGCTACGCAGTGATCCAGCGTCGGTAGCCACTATTTTCTCCAGGGGACATATTGGTAGGTTATCACTCTTGGACTGTTGTGCATTTCAGAGCTCGGGTCGCTGGACCCACAGCAATCCCCACCAACTGCCTCCTGCCCTTATTCTGTTATCCCCGTCGCCTGACTTACAAAAACAGTGGCCATGAGCTGTGACCACAGTTCCGAGATGGCTTCCCAGACAGGAGTGCTCCTCCTCCCAAAGATGGTTTGTCCCTGTGCAGCCACGACAATGTTTGGCGTTCAGGTCCTCACGTGAAGATGAAGCCCCACCCGTGAAGGTTGCTCCGTGACAGTAAGTGTTTAGGGGGAAGGGGAAGCGTTTACTTGAACAGCGTCGCAGAAACCGAACGGTAATTTCCTCATGTGACAAATAGGCGGGGCGACCCCCTTTGGAGGGACTACTTCTTTCCTCAGAGCTGGTTCCCAGGGGAACAGGGCCACACCTTCTGTGACCGGCGGAGGAGGAGTCTTTTCTTGAGAGAGACGCAGCAGGGCTAGCTTGCTGCCATCAGGAATTTTCTTTGCGGAGGCTTCCAGGATGCAACTCGTCTCAGAAGGCGGTGGGTCCCCTGTGCTGTGGCCTCTAGTGGGGGGTGATCAGGAAACAGGCCTCCGAGTCACACATTTTCCTGCTGCCCAGGACACTGGAGATCTGTCACTCCAATGGTAGGACAGGAAATGTGAGAAGGCTGAGTCCCTTAGACCCTGGTTTCATAGTCTAATGGTTTGAATGAAAGACGGATTCCTAGATACCCCAGATCCTGGGAGCGAAGATGTCCCTGCTTAGGAATCTCTGGGGAGCACAACCATGGCTGATTTGGGGACAGGATTTCATAGGGGAGGGGCTAGGAGCAGGGCCCACCCCTTCCCTGCAGTCCATGGCACCAGCAACCCACAGGGAAGCACGCCGTGTCCGCTAAGATTCCTAAAGATTCTATCACTGTTTGCGTTAGAAATAAGCAGCTAAGTTTCCCGGTAATTGTCACCATCTGCACCCACGAGGGAGGAAAAACTCATGTGAGCACAGTTTCTAAAAAAACAGTAGCATTCTTAAGAGAAAAGCGGGGGAAAAGGCTAAACTTATAATTTGTGTCTACTAGAAGAAAAAGGAAGAAAAAAAAAAAACACATACACCTGACCCCTCGCCACCCTTTCTCAGGATGGGAGGTTCACGTCCGGAACCTCACACGCTGGGGCTTCGTAAGGCACCCCTGCATCCCCGTTTCCTGGAATCCACTGAAAGAAAATGGCAAACCGGCCAAGATATTTGCCTGAGGTTTGCTAAGAAAACATATTCTCCGTTTGAGTTGTTTTCTGAGGGGAGGGTCGGAGATGTGGTTTAAGTAAGAAAATTGCTCGTGGACAGTTATGGAAATAATGACTCTCTTCACTGCCCCGCATGTCTGGCTACAGTTACAGGAAGCAAAGTGGAACAGTGTTTTCAAATTACCTGGGGGGCGCGGGCAGGGAGAACAAGCCAGTGAGCAGGCCAGAGCCGAGGAAACATCATTCTGTGTCAGTTATCAGGATAATTCCACAGCCGAAGCATGCTGTGGTTAGTTACTCTTAAGTGGGAGATGGGAAGGTTCTGGTTTCTGGAGACTGGCCAGACTTCGAGATGAAATAAGAGAATCTATTTCGTCTGATTTGTTGCCCACACTCCCTAGAGAAGAACGTAGCTCGGGTCTCTGACGTCTACCCACCATGAACCCCCAAGGACTTATTGTCATGCTCTTTTAATAAGGTCAGTCTATTACATGTCAACCAAGCTGTCTGACGTGAAGATGCTTCTAGGCAGTTATCGCGCATAGTATTAAGGCACGGACGGTTTCCTTAGTTCTGAATCAACCCGTTAAGGAATAACAACGCCTTGAAAATGCAGGCAATTTTAGTTGTTTGACCATCACCCTTAGTGTTTTCTTTCCGATGTGTCTTTGTGGTTCCTGTGTGGTGATCTGGGTCTGTTACGCTCTATTTGGAGGATAAACTAAGGGCATCTTACATGCGCTTTTATATTCTGGGTTAAAAACTCAAAAATTTTACCTATCTTCACTAATCAGTGGAAGATCCTAAGACCCTGGAGATCATGAAGCTCAAATAGTCAAAATGGGTCATTCAATACATAAGCCTTGGTCAATAATGCATCCAGGGGCGCCAGGGTGGCTCAGTCGGTTGAGCGACCAACTCTGGCTCAGGTCACAATCTCCCGGTCCGTGAGTTCGAGCCCCGCGTCGGGCTCTGTGCTGACAGCTCGGAGCCTGGAGCCTGCTTGGGATTTGGTGTCTCTCTCGCTCTCTGCCCCTCCCCCACTCATGCTCCGTCTGTCTCTCTTTCTCTCAAAGATTAAAAAAAAACCTTAAAAAGTTAAAAAAAGAAAAAGACCGTCAGACTCTTTCAGCACAAGCTTGGCCCTCTAAAAAAACTAAATAATGCATTCATTCTGCCAACCTATCGACAGGCACTTCCTAGCTGCAGGATGCCGCGTGCTGGGCGAGGGTTTGGGCCTGGCAAGGTGAATCAGATCCCCTGAATACAAAGAGCTTTCCAGCCACAGAGCAGCGTCCACGGGAAGTCAGAGGAGGGGGCCTCTTGCGGAAATCCCCAGAGAGGGGGAATACTGATGTTGGTCCCGGAAGGATGAGGAAGACCTTGGCAGGGAAGGTGTTCAGGGCAGGAAAGCTCTCGGTAGATGATTTTCCAAGGATGAGCAAGTCAGGAAAACGGAGCGGCTGAAAGCAGACTTGCCTGGAAGGGGCAGAATGGAGCGGCAGGTGAGTGGCTGGCAAAATACAGCAGGTCTCCCTGAGACAGGAAGTTGGGCTTTTTTGCAGTAGCTGGGCACCAGGAAAAACATGTGTGAGTGGGGGCAGAGAAACTAGTGGGCATGTTCAGGGCAAAGGAGGGAGGGGTGGCTACGATGAACGTGTTTTAGACCCAGGATCCAAACATCTGAACTTAGTCCCGGCCTGCACTTGGGGGCTGTGCACCAAGATTTAATTTATCTGGCCTCGGTTCCTCTAGAGTGGGGAAGGAGGAGGGGGGGAGGGGCAGAGGCTGGCCGCCCCGACTACCCTGCACAGCAGCCCCTCCTGCGGGCCTGCTGAGACACTGCAAGAGTGACAGCTTGACGAGCTTGGAAAGAGAAACTTGTACAGCTGGACGTGACCTTGGTGATGGTGGCTCTTAAATGAGAGTGTAGGTCAGAATCACCCGGGCTGCTTGTCAACAGATGGGTCAGCTCCAGGGTCACCTGCCCCTGGAGATTCAGGCACACTCAGGGCTACCTTTGTCCCTGCACAACACTCCATGGGATGCTAATTTCCCAGTTTTGTCCAACCCTCTCAGATCGGGGAGTCAGAAGCCCGTCAGGGCTGAGTTGGTGCCCAGCCGAAAAGGGACACCTCTCACCTCTGCCCCCGCATCTAATGAGGGGACCCCCAACAAGACGGCTGTCCGTTTTCTTCTCTCCCTTTCCACTCGCCTCAGCCCGTCTCCCAGAGCCTGTAAGAGGGTGTTGGGTTCAAAAGATCCCCAGACCCAAGATGCAAAGCTGCAGCTCCCAGAGTAGCTGGTCTGAGGGGCCCAGGGCCCGGCTGTCCTGGTCAGCTGGCCGGGCCTCATGGCAGTCGTCAGCAGCCCCTGCTGGGCCGTCACCACAGCAAGACCCCAAGACCACTAGGTCAGGCACATCACTCGATCCTTGACGCCCCCTCATGCCTTTCTGTCCAAAGCATCACACGGCAGCAGCATCTGGAAGCTTGCTGGAAATGCAGAATCGCGGGCTCACCCCAGACGCTAGCGAGGACCGGAGGTTATTTACCTGTGAGCCCATTAACATTGGAGAAGCTGTGGCGGGGGGGTGGGGGGGCACCTGGGGGGCTCAGTCGGTTAAGCGTCAGACTCGTGATCTTGGCTCAGGTCACGATCTCACGGGGCCTGAGATCGAGCCCCGGGTCTGCCTCTGTGCTGACAGCGTGGAGCCGGCTTGGGATTCTCTGTCTCCCCCTCTCTCTGCCCCCCTGCCCACCACCAAAATAAATAAATATTAAAAAATTTTTCTTTTTTGAGAAGCTCTGGTCTCTGCCTCCTGGGCTGGCTCTGAGTGGTCCTCTCCCACCCCACGCTCAGAGTAAAGTAGGAAGGGAAGGGAGGGGAGGGGGGAGGAGGGAGGGCAGAGGCAAGAGGAGGAAAGGAGAAGAAAGGGAGGGAGGAAGTTGGTTGGTCGGTTGGGAGGGATGACTGGAAGCAGGGGGGAGAGAGGGAGGGGGAGAGAGAGGGGGAAGGGGGAGAGGGAGAGAGGGGGAGAATTTTGACACCTGGCTTACCTCAGTCACGTGACACACGGTTTCTCCTTTCCCCTTTCCTCCCAGGTCAGCTTTGATGACGTAAACTAGGACCAGAGCCCGGGGAATGTAAGAAGCTTGACACCGAAGGCCTCTTCCGTTCGCCTCCCACGTCCAAAAAAAGGCGGCCTCGTCCGTTCCTGTAAGAGCTGGGAGCTCGACGGATCACGCGTGGTTGGCGGTCACACCGCGGTCTGGAGCCGGAACACCACGCAACTAACAGAAACCCTCCCGTGCTCGGCTCAGCTTCTACCTTTCAGGGGAAAACAAGTACTGGGAACACAAATTCGCACCTGGGATTTATCCTTCCCTCTTTCTGCAACACTCAGAGCGCCGCCGGGGCTGGGGGCTGGGCACAGGCACCTTTGCCCTATGCTCGGTGCTCCGAGGCGGGTGGCGGTCGGTGGCGGCGGGAAGGGACTTGGCGGGGACGGCAGGGTCTCCAGGCGCCGGGCCGCGTCATCCTGGCTGCTGCCTACCTCTGGGCTTGATTTCTTGGCCCACGCACTGGGGATTAAAAACCTAGAGCCTCTTCAGTAGAGTCGTCGTTGCAAAGATTAGGACTTTGGGGGACTGCTCACCTGGCAGCCGCTGGACAGGACCCGGCGCCTTTCTGAACTCGTGCACGCAGTTGTCTTTGCACGAGGCCAAGGGCAGCCCGGGCTGGCCCCAAGGCCTGAGACCTTGGCTCTGCTAGGAGGGCTTTGATGACGCCCCTCTCCGGGTCTGACACCGGCAGGCGCCGGGGGTGCTCCCCCCCCCCCCCCGCCAGGGGATCCCAGCAAAGGTTTTCCTGCTCTCAAGCCACCCCAGGAACCAACCGCGAACCTCAGCATTTCAGGGGGGCCTGGAGAGCCGCAGCCCTTAGCCTCTTCCCTTTTAGGAAACACAGCGCCACCTCTTGGACGAGAGCCGCACTGACTCAGCTGGGCTGTTGGCTGTGATTCCCTCACCTGAACCCTCTTCCCCGAGAACCGGTCTTCGCTATTTCCTTGTAAGGGCCTGGTGGACACGTTTATTCCCCTCTCTTCCACCCCAACCGCTCCTGCCTAGTTTCTCTGGGTCTTTGACCGGTACCTTCGAGGGAGTTTTCGTCCTCGTTTCTAATTTCATAGCTCAGTTCAAAGCTTCAAAGGCTGATTCTCTAGGAGGATTATGTTCAGCCCCGTAACACGAAGGGTTTCTCCTTCCTACACCTTAGCAGCGGCGGGCGGGGGGGAGCAGAGCAGTCAACGTCCTGCCCTCTGCTGCCAGGCTGCCTGTGTCCCGATCCCTCTCCAGCCGTGTGACCTTGGGCAAGTTACTTAACCTCTCTGTGCCTCCGTTTCCTCATCCGGAAAACAAAGCCGCCGGCAGAAGCCAACGCCAACGCTTGTGGTGGCATTAGGTGCGTCAGTGCCTGTGAAGCACTTAGAAGAGGCCCGTGGCGGACCGAGAACTGAGTGTTTGCCACCAAGGGGTTTCAGGGGCCGCGTTCCCTCCTACAACACTTACCAGGCGGGAATATGGTTTCGCTTGACCTGTCGGGTCACCCACGAGGCCAGTGTTCGTGCAGAGTGTGCTATGAAAGCAGTTAGGGCCACGCTCGGGAAGGCATATTGTTAACACACAGACACGGTGATTTGCAGCCTCAGTTTTAGAAGCGCCGCACCCACTGGGAGCCCCCCGGGGCCGTGACTGCACCCCCCCCCACGTAGAGGGAGCACCTACCTGGCCCTCCAGACACAAGCGCTCGGCTCATGTGTGCCTCCTTCTCCAGCTCCTTTAAGAAATGTTTAGTATAACAGGACATTTCAGGGCAACTGGCGCTCAGAACGCTTTCTTCCTTTTGCTCCAGTAAGAACGCACATGCGCACGTTTTCCCTACGAGGGCCGAGCCGTTTTTGTGCACTGTATCGGAGAAGGAGATGAAATAATAAACGGGTCTTTCCCAACCCAACTCGGTGGGGTGAGTGGCTGGCAAGGGTGATGGGGAGTCTGGCTCTGAACCTCACGATGTTTTAGGACAAAGGAATGTCTCCCTGTGGCGTCAACCACCACGCGTGGACTTGTTCTCGAAACGGCAGCACATCCGACCGAGGGGCGGAGAGAGCAGAACTCCCCTTCACAGACTGTGCTGGGGCCGGGACACGTACCGCACCGCGCGTGCGACCGACTCGGGCGGTCACAACCGGGGATCACGCCCGTGTGCTCTGACCCTGGATCCACCAGGAAGACACTTCTCTGCTGCTTCTCGGGAAACACGACCCTGACCGTGGCCCCTGGCACCTGACGCCTCCCTCTTGTGATGTGGGATCACACACAGCCCCCATGCGGGACGGATTCGAATGCACACACAGGGATCACGCCCGTGTCGGGGAAGTCACAGCCGGGGCAGAGTCTGCAGGAGGCTCCCAGTTTCCATGACTCTTGTGCCCAGACCCCGGGGGCCACCAGGGGGTCTGCTGGCCCAGAGCTCCCAGCGCTGGCTCTTCTCGGGGGACCCGCTCCAAATTCTGGAAAGGACGGTTCCGGGGCATCAGCCCACGACACACACAGACAGGTGGACACGCACACGTGGACACGCACAGAAACTCACAACACACAACATACATACACACACGCACACAGGGAAACTCAACACACACACACAGGCACAGAGGGACTCAGACACACACAGAGACAATACACACATGGGCACACACAGACACAACAGACACAGCACGCACACACAACTCACACACGCACGGACACTCAAAAAGGGCAGTGTGTGTCCACAGGCTCCATCCCAAGTGTCCCCCCGGGCCCTGCCCAGGCTGGCGGGGGCACCTGCACGCGGCACCCCGGCCTCTCCAGATCTTGCGTTTTCCAGAGTTGGGGACAAACCCTGGGCTCCCTGATGAGCCCCGATGGCCGCGCTGCCCACCAAACTTCTGCCCCTGGTCTAAAACAGACCCAACAGACCCGAGCTGTCACGTGAGGACAGATGAACATGGGGAGGGGAGAGAGGCAGTCTGTCGGAAGGAAGGGCTTGGACATGAATTCCTTTGGTAAACTGCTTACATCCTGGTGAAGCCCCAGGTTTGTCACAAGGACCCCTGGGGAGGAGACAGAATTCCAGGGCTTCCAGGTGTCTCCCTCTTCACAGGGCAGCTGTGGGCAGGAGGGACAGACGTCCTGACCCACGCGCGCTGGCCGTTGCAGGTCAGCAGACCTGTTTCCCTGAGGCCAGGGGACCAACCGGGGTGTTTGGGGTTGAAGGCGGAAGGCTTCGGTGGAGGAAGTGTCCCTGGGGCCGGTGCGGTGATGTAGGCGTCCAGAGGGGTGCCCGCGGGGTCCTGAGCCGGGTGGCGCGGGCTTGGGCTGCAGGGCCGGGGCCTGGAGCTGCCGCTGACCTGGGCCCCAGCGGGGACGCGGGCGGGAGGGAGCGCGCCTGCTGGGAAGGAGGCCTAGGCAGGCCGCACTCCGGTTCCCGCAAGAGGGAGCCTTGCGGCCGGGGGATGGCCACGAGAGCCCCTTGCCCGGTGTCTCCCCCGTGTCCCCTAAGTCGGATCGTGTGACTGGCGCCCGCTTCAAGCTCTGCCGCCTGGTCTAATCCCCACCGCGGCAGGTGCACGGCCCACGACCTCAGGGCCTCCTCCTCCGATGGTACGTTAGGCCCAACCTCTGGAAAACAGGGCCAATATTACACGGTTTTCCTAAGAACCTGTAGGGTATATTTTCAGCCAGGCTATACATTCGATGAACATTTAGAGTCTGACTCTGTAATTCATTACATTTATAACTGAGGCTCCCTCTGTCCCCAGACCCGGGACAGCTGCGCCTCAGCTTAAACGTCCACAAAAAGGAGCTTTGGTGCTTCGGGATTGTCGGGAGATGACCCAACAACTGGCCTCTACATTCCGGAGGGACAAGTGAAGCCTTAAAGAGAAAGCGTTCCAAGTTAGGAAGGCAAAGGAGGCAGGACTCGGCCTTGGTCCCCTGCGGAAGCGGCGACGCACGTGGCTCCAGCGCCCCCTGGTGGCACGACGGGGTTGGCCCGGCGCTGCGGAGCCCAGCGGCAGGTGCCGGGGCGCAGTAGGGAGAGAGGGACACACAGACACACAGGTGGACACATGCACACACACACAGGCACACAAGGGTCCAGACAAGATACACGTGGACACGTGGAGACACACACACAAACACAGCAACATAGACACAGATACACGCATCGGGACACACACACAAAGACACGTGAAAACACACAGACATGCACACAGGGATACATACGGGGATACATACAGACACACACACACACACACACACACACACATTCAGAAAGAGAAGTGTGTGTGCCCACAGGCTCAATCCCGTCTCTCCCCAGGCCCCGCCCAGGCTCTCAGCTGGGGGGCGCGGGGTGGGGGGCGGTGAGCCCAGCACACTGTCCACCCCCAGATCTTGCTGCGTTCTAGAGCGCGGGAGAAACATTACACTGATGAGCCCTGATGGCCAACGTGCCTCATCAAGGTCCTGGCCTGGTCTAAAATAAAGAGTCCCTTTTCTGCCAACCTCAGATCAGGATGGGGGGCGGGGGGACAGTCCCACGAGGGGGACTCACGCTCCCACTGTGAGCCAGGGTGGCTGATGGTTCACATTCCCATCTCTGCCCGCCCAGCCCTTATCAGTGGCCACGACAGAAGCTCCCGGGGACAGGTCACCCCCCACATTCCTATAGTGCTTCCTGCCAAAGGCCGGTGAGCTGCTGGGCTGGTAAGTCCCCTTGTAGGGGAGCGATGACAGTCCACCCCTCACCTAGCCTGGTTCACCCTGTGGGGGCTGATGTGGACAAAGTTTCAAGAGGCCAGGGAAGGACAGGATCTAGAAAAGATAAAGGGAAACAGACAAACAGCAAGCAGCAAGTGCCACAGGTCTGATCGTCCTGACAGCTGCAGGGAAGGACGCTGGTCTCATCTGGCAGGAAGCTTCGGTGCTCAGGCCTGAGTGTGAATCTCGTATTTCTGAGCTGTGTGACCTTGGGCAGGCCGCCTCACCTCTCTGAGTCCCAGCTTCCTCCTCCACAAAATGAAGATTGTAAGAGTGCCTGACTCCTCATGGAGAGCCGATGGGTCAGCAGGATGTGTTTACCCGAGTGACAGCAGGCTTTCCTTTGCCAGCCCACCCTGCCGACCACACGTGGAACAGACGTGGAGCGGAACAGACTTCCCCCGGAAAGGAATGTGGGCCCTGCCTTGTCACTCGAAGGGAGACAGGAGGCGGAGCCACATAACACACAACCCAGCTAAATACACCTAAACATTTTCAAAGCCTTTAACCCACTTATCTTGCTAAAGTCCACAGAGCAGGCAGCCCCAACCTCTCCTCTCTCTCCAGCGTTGCTTCACAAATACTTTCCTTTCCACGCGCTCTCAGCCCTCCTCCCCTCCCGGTTCTTAGCCTTCCCTGTCCATTCAGTGCACCCGAAAAACTTGTAAAGGGACCAGCCCCCGGATCCCACCTCAGATGGGGGCAATTGGAATTTCCGGAAGCTGGGTCTGGGTATCAGGAGTTTTTAGATGCCCCGAGGTGATGTCAAATGTATGTAGGGTTGAAATCCTTACTACAAATATTTTCAAAACTGCTCCTTTGAAACACGCATCCATTTACCACTTCTGGCTTCTGCTGATTCTCCTCTGGGTGTCCAAGGTTCCTCATGGCAGTGTTACTTGGGTAACCAAGAGGTTGGCAAAAGTCAAAAATTCCTTAATAGAGAAGTCACGTAAAATATCGTACGTCCAAGTCTTGGAATACCATGCAGCTATGAAAACAAACCAGGAAGCTTTCATGGAAACTGAATGCCTCTGGGATACATTTTTTAAATGTTTATTTATTTTTAAGAGAGGGAGAGGGAGATTGAGAGGGGCAGAGAGAGGGGGGACAGAGGATCCAAAGTGGGCTCTGTGCTGACAGCAGTGAGCCAGATGCGGGGCTCAAACTCACAAACCACGAGATCATGACCTGAGCCAAAGTCGGATGCTTAACGTACTGAGCCACCCAAGTGCCCCTCTGGGATGCATTTTTAAGTGGAAAAGGCAGAACACACAGCGGTGTAAAGGGAATGTATTCTGCTATATTTCATATAAAAGGTAAAGGAAGATAGAAGTTTATATTCATGGTTTTTTTGATTTTAAGAAGATACACAAGGGGTGCCTGGGTGGCCCAGTGGGCTAAGCGTCCAACTTCGGCTCAGGTCATGATTTCACTGCTCCTGAGTTCAAGTCCCACATTGGGCTCTGTGCTGACAGCTCGGAGCCTGGAGCCTGCATCGCATTGTGTGTCGCCCTCTCTTTCTCTGCCCCTCCCCTGCTCACACTCTGTCTCTCATTCTCTCAAAAATAAATAAACATTAAAAAAAATTTTTTTAATAAAATAAAGTAATAATGTTTTTAAATGAAAGGTTGGAAATTAGGAGGTCGGCCTCTATAACAGTTGCCTTTAATATTTCAGGGAGATGGCAAACTTCGGCGATTTGATGAAAGAAACAGACCATCTCACCAGAAAAATTTATAAATGCAAGGGATTTTGCTAATGCAATTTAGAGGTTACCCAGCCCCAGCTATGGATCTCCGCTCTATGGAAAAGTCCGGAAATCATCTGCACTTTCCGAGAGCTTTCCTGACCTGGCATGAAGTGGGCCCGGTGCAGACCTGCACCTGTGGGAACAGCAGCGTGTGCCCTGGGGGGAGACTTCCTGCGGATCTCGCGATAGCTCTGCCCTGGCGGTCCCCTCACTACCCTTTGGGTAACAGCTCCTCCCCGCCCCCATCAAAGATCGGAGTGTGAACCAACCCTACTTTTAGGGCACATGGCTCAGACTGGCCTCCCTCTGGCTGCAGTGATGGGTTTGGGGGTGGACGTGTGACCGAAGTCAGGGAATAATTCCAGTTAGTCCTCTTGTAAATATTGGAAAAAAGAAGTGCTTTCAAAAAAAAATTAATGTTTATTGATTTATTTATTTTTTTTTTTTAATTTTTTTTTTTCAACGTTTATTTATTTTTGGGAGAGAGAGAGACAGAGCATGAACGGGGGAGGGGCAGAGAGAGAGGGAGACACAGAATCCGAAACAGGCTCCCGGCTCCGAGCCATCAGCCCAGAGCCCGACGCGGGGCTCGAACTCACGGACCGCGAGATCGTGACCTGGCTGAAGTCAGACGCTTAACCGACTGCGCCACCCAGGCGCCCCTATTGATTTATTTTTGAGAGAGAGAGAGAGAGAGAGAGAGACAGAAAGAGAGCAAGTGAGGGAGGGGCAGAGAGAGAGGGAGACACGGAATCCGAATCAGCACAGGGCCCGACGCGGGACCTGAACTCATGAACTATGAGACCATGACCTGAGCCAAAGTCGGACACTTAACCGACTGAGCCACCCAGGGGCCCCGAGAAGTGCTTTTCCTTTGGAGTGGCTGAAAGGCCGTGACGCAGGCCAGTGAGTCTTAACCAGGGACGACTTTGTCTCTCGTGGGCTCACCGGAAATATGTCTCCAGATCTTGTTGGGGCTAAGGGGCGGCATGACTGGCATCGGGTGGGGAGAGGCCAAGGATCCTGCCGACCACCTACAGTGCACGCGACGGCCCCCACGCCAAAGAATTGTTTGTCCCAAAATATCAAGGGTGGTGGAGCTTAGAGATCTGGGAGCCCGGAGTTTGGTTTGGACGTAAAATGAGCCCACCCGACATTGAGGCCGACGGAGAGGGTGCACCCCTGCCTGAAGTCCACCCCCGAACTTTCCAAATCAGCATCACCTACAAGTAAAAAGGTCCTTACTGCGTTCCCCTGCCCTGGGCCAGGACTCTCCTTCAGGGAGGCCGTAGCCGGGATGATGATGGAAATCCACAATGTAGAAGAGGACACTAGGGAGAGGAAGCAGCCCAGGGGCCGCGGGACTGGGCAGGGAGGCCTCCCTGAGAGCTGCAGAACAGGAAGCCTGCTTTGCGGACGAGGTCACGGGTGCATGTGGCACAATAAGAAAGGCGGCAGGCAGGGCCAAGTCACCCAGAGCCTTGCGGGCCTGATGGGAAGTCTTGAGTTGTACTCTTGGCCTGATAAGAAGCTTCTAGAACTAAAAGTCCTGTGCGGCTCCCTTGTGCAAAAGAACGGGAAGGTGTCCTCCGTCTGTATCCCTTACAGTCCATTATATGTGCAAATAACAGGTATTCAGTACACCGTGTTCAGTTTTCCTTAAAAAGTGTAGCTACGGTCATGTCAGTAAATCCTTTCCAGGTCTTTGTGAGGCCCAAGCCCAGAACCCCTCAAGGACTGCCATTCAGGTTGCCGGACAGGAGTGTTTCTGGCGTCCACACGGACAAGATGCGGGGTTCTGTGTTCACGTGGCGTTGTATCCCTGGGCCGGAGCACAGGCCAGACGCCCGTAACAGAGGGTGGCCCGCACTTACTCCCGTGAATCCGGCCCGGATTCTGAAAGGACACGTTCAGCCACAAGTCACTTAGGCCGGAAGAAAGAGCAGCCGGTCCTGGGACAGACAGTGCCATGGCACAGGGTTGAGATGTCCAGGCACTGCAGAACGACACACCCCTACGGGGCGAGCAGAGGCTGGCTCGGCGTCGGGGGAGGGCCACGCTGCCGTGAGTCGTTGGCCCTGGGAGGCTGTCTGCCCAGAACGAGGGCTTTTTCTAATCTGCACAAAGGAGCCCTGTGTGCTAGCGGGCTAGCGGGGGCCCTGCTGCAAAGGTCAATCCCTTCCCTTGCTCTTTCTCCGTAATAACGGAATCATGACGGCCCTCTTCAGACTCCCTGCTGCTAGGTGCATCCGTGGGAAGTAAGCACGTTCGTCCTGCGCTGCGTCCCTCTTCCTCTCTGTCCCTTCTTCATTAGCTCTATGTTGACCAAGCACTCAAGGACGCACAGCCTGATCTCACACGCTGGGCCTGCTGGAAAGCGTGAACTGGAGAAAACGTATGGAGTCAGCAACGGAAGCGGGTGCGTGCGTCGCCTGCTGCATTTGTGTGGCAGTGCCCAGAGGGCTAGCGGGCCCTGGCATCAGGCTGAATAGTGGGATCCCTACCCCTAGAGGGGTTTTAAGTTTGCCTCTCCCAGCAAGACTGGAGCTGGGGGGTGACAGGACTTCCATCTCCGGTCCTGTCCCAGACGCTCAGATTCATGCTTGGGGAGCTCTGGCCCCTCGTCTGGCAAACCAGGGCTCCAAGTGCAAGCCTTGTAGACATGGTTCCTGTGACATGGCAGAGGAGACCTGATTTGCGCCCCCGAGCACTCTGCTGTAGCAGTTTTCATGGAGCTTTGCAGGAAACCAAGAAGTGGTGACTCAATCTTAACCAGACTTGTAGCCTGCAACTGTCACTCCTGACAGGTCTCCAAACACTAATCCAGGTGTCCCTCTGAAGGTATTTGGTAGGTGTGATTAGCAGCTATAAGCAGTTCGCTTTAAGGAAAGGAGATCATCCTTAATAATCTGGGTGGGCCTCATCCAATTAGTTGAAAGATCTTAGGAGCAAAACTGAAGAAGAATTTCTGCCCAAGAGCTTCCAGCCAGCTGGCCAGCCCACCAGATTTGAGACTTCCCCAGCTGGTTTCCATGACGGCAGAAGCTAATTCCTTGGAACACGCAAACACACACACACACACACACACACACACACACACACTATCCTACTGGTTTGGTTTCTTAGGTAGAACCCTGATAAAGAGTTCAAGTCCAACTTCTGCTTTTTCAGTGAATATTTTGGAGTTGGAGCATCTATCTTTGACCAGAATAACTACACATGGTGGAACAACAACACAAAAAGATCCTGGGTTTCCTGATATCAAGGATATCATACAATCCTTAGACCACCTACCTTTGGATTTTGACACGGAAGAGACACAAAATCCTACCTTGATTAAAGCCATTGGTTTTCGGGGCGCCTGGGTGGTGCAGTCGGTTAAGCGTCCGACTTCAGCCAGGTCACGATCTCGCAGTCCATGAGTTCGAGCCCCGCGTCAGGCTCTGGGCTGATGGCTCAGAGCCTGGAGTCTGTTTCCGATTCTGTGTCTCCCTCTCTCTCATGCTCTGTCTCTCTCTGTCCCAAAAATAAATAAACGTTAAAAAATTTAAAACAATAAATAAAGCCATTGTTTTTCTCTTTCATGGCCAAACTTAATCCTAAGTGACATGTATTTAATTGTGTGACTGGCATTTGACCAACAGATAAGGAGCGAGAACTCCTGGAGGCTAATGCCGTACCCAAGGTCAAACAACCAGCAAAGGGTAGGACCCAGTGCTTGCCTGTGGGGTTTGAAAGCCCACACCATTTCAACTACAATCTACAAAACCCAGAATTTCGAAGGCTTAGGCTTTTATAATGACCCCTTTATCATCTGGGGGAAGAAGCAATATTATTTAGTCTCAGAAAACCGGAGAGTCAACTCCGGAGAGTGGAATGAGATAAGAATCAGCTGAAGATATTTCAGAAGCAGAGGAAGCACCTTGCAGATCTGAAGTCAAACCAGGCTATATCACCTCAGCCATTCTTAAAGTCCAAATCAATATATAGGTTGGGTCCAAATCAATCCTGAGAACGCAAGGTGTATTAGTTATCTATTGTTGCATAATAAATTTCCCTAAAACTTAGTGTGTCGAAACAATGAGCATTTATTCCCTTATAGTTTCTGTGCGTCAGGAATTCAGAAGCAGCTTAATTGGGTGGTTCTGGTTCATGGATTCTTATGAGATTTCGGACAAAATCTTGACCAAGGACACGCTGATCTGCAGGCTTGATTGGGGCTATAGGGCTGGCTATTGGCAGGACTTCTCAGTTCCTCACACCTTGGACCTCCTAGTGCTGCTTGAGGGTCCTCATGACATGGCGGCCAGCTTTCCCCAGAATGAGTTAGCCAAGAGACAAGGCAGGGAGAAAGTCACAATGCCTTTTATCACCTAATCTCAGGAGACACACGCTGTCCCATCTACCACATTCTGTTTAGTCGGAGCAGGTTATTTAGTCCATCCTACACTTGAAGGGTGGGGAATTAAGCTCCACCTCTTGAAGGGAGGACAATCACAGGGGCCTCATAGAGACAGACGCAATGCCGCATAGACATTCCACAATAACTAACCAACAGAGAACACTGGGCAGAGGAAGTGAATCTTCTGGGGAATACCAAAACCCACTGTGCCCAAAGTGAACTCTGAGCCGTCTCGCAGAGGAAATGGAACATCCTGTGCAAGAACCATCAGAGTGTACCACATTTCCCACGGCTGCTAAACATCGTTCCGACAGGAGCCCACTCTTGATGCGTGTGAAACCGTGACTTAGTCTGTTTATCCTCCTCTTGGCGTAGCGTTTGGAAGACAAGATACATCATATATACAGATGAGCGTTTAAAATGACTACGCATAGCAAATAAAGAAATCACCACCACAACGGGAAATAAAACATTGCCAGGTCTTTAAAATACCCTAGCATCCCTCTTTGACCCCATCTCTTTTCTTTCCGCTGAGAGGTAATCACTATCTTGACTTTGAAATAATCAGCCTCTTGCTTCTGTTCTTATCTTTTGAACATCGTTGCGCCATCTCTAAACAATATGCTGTTTGTCTTTGCCTGCTTGTGAAATCTAAATAAATGAAACCATATTGTATATGCTTTCCTGCTATTTGCTTCTTTGGCTCAGTATTAAGTTTGTGAGTTGAAGTCATTATTTGCATTATGTAGATATACCAAAATTGTCTTATCTAATCTAATGTTGATGGAGTCTTGGGTTGCCTCCAGCTTTGATCATTACAAGCATGCTTGTAGTGATATTGCGGTTCATGTATCTTAGTGGACTAGTGGGAGGTTCTTGATTTCCTTCGGAATTTCCCTAACAGGATTTGGGGTATACACGTCATCTGTTCTACAGTGAATGCCAAAGAGTGCCGAACTATTTTCCAAGGAGACTCTATCAATCCCCATGCCTTCCAGTAGTGCCCCTCTTCGTTTTAAATCCTCACCCTTACTGCTTTGGGTTAGACTTTTTATTTTTCTTATTCTTTTAAAGTTTATTTATCTTGAGAAAGGGAGAGAGAAAGAGAGATCACAGGAGGGGCGGAGAGAGAGGGAATCCCAAGCAGGCTCTGCACTGTCAGCGCAGAGTCCGACGCGGGGCTCAAATTCACGAACCACGAAATCATGACCTGAGCCAAAACCCAGAGTCGGATGCTTAACTAACTGAGCCACCCAGGTGCCCCATGATTGGCCTTTTTAATGTTTGCCAATATGGTGGGGGTAAATGGGTACCATTTTGGTTTTACTGTACGTATCGTGGGTTACCCTGAGCTTGAGCACTGTCCATACATTTATTGTCTGTCCTGTCTCCACTCTTGAGAAGTGAGCTATTCAATTCTTTTACATATCTACATTTTTTTTCTGATTGACTTAGTAATGGCTGTACATTCTGGACGCTAGTACTTTGTAGGCTACATGGGTCACAAATATCTTCTCCCATTGTGCAGTTGTCTTCTCGCTGTCTTTAATGACACCTTTTTAAAATTTTTTTTAATGTTTATTTATTTTTGACAGAGAGAGAGAGAGAGAGAGCGAGAATGAGTGGGGGAGGGGCAGAGAGAAAGGGAGACACAGAGTCTGAAACAGGCTCCAGGCTCTGAGCTGTCAGCACAGAGCCCGACGCGGGGCTCGAACTCATGGACCGCGAGATCACGCCCTGAGCCGAAGTCAGACGCTCAACTGACTGAGCCACCCAGGTACCCTAATGGTACCTTTCAATGAAAAAAGTTCATCAGTTTCGTATAGAAAATGTTATCAATATTTCTTTTATACTTTGTAGTTTTTCTGTCATTACATTCTTTTGCACTTGAAGGTCATGACCATGTTTTTCTGTAACATCTTTGAAAACCTTTACACTTTTGAATTGTAAATTTTAGTTCTTAGCCACGTGTCATTGACTTTTATGTGTGGTATTCAATAGTGCTGCGATGTAGTTTTTTTCCTGACATATGATTTCCAATTGTTCTAGCTCCATTTATTTAAAAGCCCATCTTTTGAGCACGGATCTTCACTATCATTTGTGATTATATCAGGTATCCATATATGTTGAATTTGTTTACGGACTTCTATTCCATTGGTCTTTTTGTCTCTTTGAGCCATCTCACACTGAGTCTTAATTACTATAACATTCTAAGATTTAGTATGGCGGAGGACAAAAAAAAACCCATAAAATGTAGGCAGGCTGTGTTTTCTTCAAGGACGTCTTGGTTAATCTGGTTCTCTGTAAAAATTTTAGAGATCAGCTTGTAAAGTTAAAAAAAACTGTTGGGAGTTTTTGAAAGGAGTTGCAGTGAATGTCTAGGTGATTTTGCAAATAATAGACATCTTTACAACATCGAATCATCAAATCCATGAATGTGATTCATCTCTTTATTTCAGTCTTCTTTGATGTCTCTCAATGAAGTTTTATTATTTTTCCATAGAGATCTTGTGCATGTTTGTTAGATTTATTCTTAGATACTGCATATTTTTATGCTGTTGTAAATAATACATTTTAAGCTTAATTTTCTAGATGTATGTGGTAGCACGTAGAAATGTAATTGAGTTTTTATTTCAGTAATTGTGCTAAAACTCTTAGAAATTCAAAAAATTAACCTAAGGATTCATTTGGATTTTCTATATGCACAGCCATATTTTCTGTGTATAATGAACTATTTCTTAAATTTTTCTTTGTCTTGCCTTCGTATTCTAGCGACGACCTCCAAAATTACATTGAACAGAAATGGTAATATTAGGCACCTTTTTCTTGTTCTTGACATCAAATATACTTTCAATTTTAAACCTTTAAGTCCCACATTTGCTCGTATGTTTTCTATAGCTACCCTTTACCAGGTTAAAGAAGTCATGTTCTCTTCTCCGTTTGCTAATAGTTAATAACATATCGAGGTTTTATTATATTAAACACTTTTCTGTTTCTATGTGTGATGATGATTTGCTCCTGTGGTGTGCTCATGTGGGGGCTACATTAATTGATTTTCCAATGTTTACTCAACTTTGCATTATTTTGATAAGCCCAACTTGGTTATAATGTCGTTTCTTTGTTATACATGGCTGAGTTCTCTTGGCTACTACTGCTTAATATTTTTGTATCTTACATTCACAAGTGTGATTGGCTTTTTTGCGCCGTCTGTTGACTTTGCTATCAAGGTTATGTTACCGTTATAGATTATATTGAGGATTGTTTCTTCTTTTTATATTCCTTATAATATTTTGGGCAATTTTGGAACCATTTTCAGCTTGAATATTTGGTTGAACTCACGAGGAAGCCATCTGGCTTGTAGGTTTCTTTGTGGGAAGATTTTTGAGGACTAATTCCATTTCTTTAATGGCTGTAAGACTATTCAGGCTTTCTACTTCTTGAATCGTATGTGGTCTGTTTTATTTTTTATAAGAATGTGTCAATTCAACCTAATTTTCAAATGAAAAGGCATAAATCGGTTTGCAGGACACTTTCATCTTTTAAAAGTCTGTAACAACCATAGTTTAATTCCTTTAGTCATTCTTATTATTTAATTTGTATCTTCTCTCTTTTTTAAGAAATTTTACCAGAGATTTTTCAATTTGATTAATCTTTTACAAAACAACTTCTGTTGTTAATTATATTTTGAGTCTGAGTTTCCCGCTGTGCCCTCATGTTTACATACCCACTTTTCTCTCTCTCTTTTTTTAAATTTTTGTTTGTACTGCTGTTCTTACACTAAGTTTTAAAAATGGATGTTCAGCCTACTAATTTTTATCCATTTTTCTATTCCAATATAACCATTGAAGACTGTAAACTTCTTTCTATATGCTGCTTTAGCTACATTCCACAAATTTTTGATGTGTATTTTCATTTTATGATGTCATCCTTTCTAGCTTCCATTATAATTTTTTTGAAAAATGCTAGCATATTGCTTGAGTATAATTTCTCTACTTGACTTTTTAAAAATTGGTCTTTAACATAATTTGGGTCAGAGAAGGTATTTTATGACTTTAATCCTTTAAATGTGTGGAGACTTGCCTCATAAGCCTACATATGGAGATTTTTATAAATGATCCGTATGTGTTTGAAAACAATGTCTATTCCTTAGTTGTTGAGGATAATTCCCTAACTTCATTAGGGCAGGTTTGTTAATAATATTACATCTTCCTGATTTTTTTCCACTTGTGTTACCAATAACGGAGATAAGTATATTGACACGTGAATATGAACCTGGTGTAAGACACTGCATTATTTTCTTTTAAAATCAAAACGAGGGGCACCTGGGTGGCTCGGTTGGTTAAGCATCCAACTCTGGATTTCAGTTCAGGTCATGAGCTCACGGTTCGTGAGTTTGAGCCCCACATCGGATTGGGGTTCTCCCTCTCTCTGCCCCTTCCCCCACTCATGTGCACTCTTTCTCTGTTCCTCCCCCGTTTGTGCTCTCTCTCTCTAATAAATAAACTTAAACAAAATAAAATAAAAAGTGAAATTGACTCCACCCAGAATGAGTGAGGACTTTGAATCTTTGAATGTCATCATCACGATGGGTCATCACCATTTCCAGGTCCTGGAAGTGAAAGCTTGCCCCAAACCCTAGAGATTCTTGCTTCAGTATCGAGCAGGGTCCATAATAGGGCTGGAATCTCCAGGATTGGGCTCCAGCTCCCTAGGGGCATCATACAGCCATATCTCCGAATTCGTATCACTTCAGTGCCTACACATTCATGATGGTGGAGATCCCCACTGCCGGTGAATCCCGTAGACCATAATCTTCTCCCATTCTTGGGGTGACTCCTCCCAACCTCGCTCCTGTCTTAGCACTATTCTTATCTCTTTTACACATTATTCTCAATAATTCCTTCCTCAAGAACCTTCGGAAGCACAATTAAAGCTAATCTATCTTGGACCTAGGGTTGAAAGAATAAGATGCTGAGAGTTAAGATCAGGTATCTTAACTTGTAAAAAAAAAAAAAAACAGGCATGCATCATTACACACAAAGGTGAGCACTTGTGTAAATATACTAATGGATACTTGTGTATCCCTCAAAATCTCCCCCTCCTGAAATACCGTCCCCTTCAGGAAGCCTTCCTTAAACAGCGCATTTAGCATGACCTCTCCTTCTTTGTAATATTCACATGTAGATCATATACTGTCTTACACCGGAGACTTTCATGTACCTTTTCATTTCCCTCTAGATTATAATCTCTCCAAGGGCCATAACTCTGTCACACCTTTCTGCGCTTCTCACAGGGCTGTGAACTGAAGACAAAAAAGAAATGTTCGAAAAATGGAAGCCAACATTCTTGCTCCTCATGGGTTTGTACTGAATTCCGATAATCATGGTAAAATATTCCTTTCCAAAAACCACGCCTATAGAGACTGGTCCACAGTTGGAAGAAAGCGGGAACTGGGGTGAAGAACTTGACAAAGAAGAGGGGACATTCTGGGAGGTTCACCAGCAGTAAACAGAGAAAGCACCCTTAGAGCGACTTCCCAAGAAAACAAACGGAAGATGTAGTTTCCAAGAATCCTTGGCCTCTCAAAAGACAGCCGTCAACCGAAGCTAAATATTCTGTAGCCTGGACCGATTTGGCTTCATTTTGTAGAACTTATTTACGTGACTTGCGTGACACTCCATAGGAAGGCCGGGGTCCGTTCATGGGCGCCTCCACTGCGGGTTTGTCATGAGGCCTCCGGTAATAATTGTAGCTCAGTCTCTTGCCGGCCAGAGCTACACCCAACAACACACACACACACAGCTGGACATCACGCATTCACTGTTCGGCCTCCCTCCACCTGTCTTCCCCTCCTACTGGTTTTTTCCTCCTCCACCTGCCTTCCCACCATCGCGTGAGTAAGCGTTTGGCCGTCCTGTGACGGCTGCCCATCCTAGGATGGTATCCTTAAGTCAGCTTCCTTGGAGAGGTAGACCAGCACAGTGCCTACGCTCAGCAGTCAGACACACCCTCATTCAAGTCCGTTTTCTCCTGCTTCACAGCCAGGTGAAATTGAATAAAACGATCTTAACAAGTTCTCAGCTTTAATTGAGCCAATGGCACAGAACGTGTTGGTGTTTTCTTAATTGGAAGAGAGCAATTTAACTGTAAGCGTGGACCGGACAGCATTGGTTTAAAACTCAGCGATCATCGCATAATCCCACTTTCAAAACGCTTTGTGCCACATGAACGCAGATGAGGAGAAGCACGGACAGGGACACAGTGTCAGGTCAGAAGACAGAAAGAGAGCAGGCATTTCTTCTAAGGAGAGCTGCCGCGTTGACCGAGCGGAGGTTGGTTCCACCATTAACATGGAACCATTCTTCTCCACTACGCATGTTTCCGGCAGGGTGCAGGAAGGGTGTGGAGGGGAGGAGGACATTCCCCCAGTTCCTCTCGCTCCGTCCCCGCCCCTTCGGCTCTCTCCCACAGGAAGAGGCCGGACCTATCCTCTGAAAAGGATCTTTCTCCCTGGGGGTCGCCTCCTCTAAAGAAGCCAGGTGGTTTCTTCCCCTGCCAACCTTCCCCCAAGTTCTTCCTCACCTTCTAATCAAGAGACTTTGCCAAAGAGCTTCATAACTTCTACCCCAAATTCTTTCTTACACATTTTAACGTCCGCCTCCACCCCTTCCTTAGGGTCTTAAGAGGCCAGCAGCCTGGGCTGCCCACCTGCCATGCCAGCTGGAAGGCAGGAACGGTTTGTCTGGAGCTGGGTTGAGGGTCCCGGGAGGGCAGCCTGACACACTTTTAGCTGTGCCATGTCTGATGCTGAGCAGGTTGTGACCAGCAACACCCCCCTGCACCCCCCTCCCCCCATGTATGCCTTTATGAAAAAGTGCTGGTCTTTCTTCCCAGAGAGGAAACATGGAGGGATGGTTCAGTGGTCCCACCAGTTGGCGGCTCTGGCCATGCACCTGGCCCTGTGTTGTCGACAGATACCATGTGTTTTAACCTCCAATTCAGCCTGAAGACACGGCCACACCACCAGTGAATTCAGGAGGATTCTAGTACCTGTGGGACACCTAACCCCCACATGCGCTCATGCCCTTAAGATTAAGTGGTAGGAGACTCCTAGGCCATCATGCATCTCAGACCCTCTTCCCTGATCTAGGTATGTGTATGTATGACGTTGAATCATTTTGTAGAACCCGGACTGCATAGAAGTGAAAAAGTCCAAAACAACCAAGTAGTCTGCTTGCCATTTGCTGCTAAATACCTGAAGAGTCACGTGGTCCCCAGTGAGCATGCCCACATCCAGGAACTCCTGGGCCAGAGGCAGCTTCTCTGTTGAAAAGTTCTTCCTTGAGGGGCGCCTGGGTGGGTCCGTTGGTTGAGCCTCTGACTTCGCTCAGGTCAGGATCTCACAGTTCGTGGGTTCGAGCCCCATGTCGGGCTCTGTGCTGAGAGCTCGGAGCCTGGAGCCTGCTTCGGACACCGTGTCTCCCTCTCTCTCTCTGCCCCTCCCCTGCTCACACTCTGTCTCTCAAACATAAATAAACATTAAAAAAAAAAAAAAGGTTCCTCCTTGAGTTTGCCCAGTGGGCATCCCTGCTGAGTGCACCTTTGGTCCACACATTACCTTTCTGGATGTTCACGCATGCACGCAGCCGAAGACGTTTATTGACAGCTTAATATTGCCATGCACCACGCTGGGGCCTGTGTTGATGGACCTTAAAAGTAACCTTGCTTCCATGAGAGACACTGAACGGTGCCTTCAGTAACTCCTTCATGGCACAGCCTTGAGCTCATTCGTTGCCCCCGTCTCTCTCTCTCCACTGGGCTTGCTCTAGCTGGCCTGTGTCCCTCGGCAAGTGTTATGTCCAGAAATGATACTGGAATCAGTTCAAAATGGAATAACTCCTATTTTACAATCCATTTTAGAAAATGCAACGTAAATTTAAGTAGTCATGCCATGCCCCCCCCCCCCACCCTCTGCCATGTCCTATCAAGACGAGGAAAAATAGATTAAGAGTAGAGGTTTGAGAGTCAGCACAGGAGCAAGTATGATCTCGGGAAGGCACGGTAAATTGTTGAATCTTGGTGTCAGCATTTTAATCTTTGATACGTTATCAGGAGGGCAATTGGGAGAAGTAATAAAATAATGCATTTGAAGTGCTCAGTATGGCGTCTGCCCTTAGCTCAGTAAATGTTGGTTATTCTGCATATCGCTAAATCCTTAAGGTTCTTTTCACGCGTGCTTCTGTTCTCAGGTGTTTTTGACACAGCGTGGGTCCTAACATCACTGAGCTCCGGTAAGCGTGTTAAACTAGCCCTGTTCCTTCAGCCTGCTCTTTAGGATCCTGTGTTCAGCATATAACCCATTGTCCTCATCTAACCCGTTTATCAAATAACCTACTGGAGTTTGTCCTCAGCGTACCTTCTATGTCCTCATCCTACTGAGGCATGGAGTTTGTCCCTGGGATCTTCCTTCCAGATAAGTGTTGATCTTTTTTATTATATTTTTTTAATCTTTATTTATTTTTGAGAGACAGACAGAGTATGAGCAGGGGAAGAGCAGAGAGAGACACAGAATCCGAAGCAGGCCCCAGGCCCTGAGCTGTCAGCACAGAGCCCGACGCGGGGCTCGAACTCACAAACCGTGAGATCATGACCTGAGCCAAAGTCGGACGCTCAACCAACCGAGCCACCCAGGGGCCCCTAAGTGTTGATCTTTTAATGACTACTCTTTGGCTAGGCTCACTCAGCCAGTCATGACCTTGTAAAATCTCAAAACCATTTTTTTATGAAGTTCTCTCGGAATGAAATTCTGGCTACCATTCTGTAGTATTTTCTTTAGGAAGAATGCTGTGTGTCTATGGAACATGAAAAGTGCCTCTGTTTCTTGTCTCCATAAAGCTCTTACATTTAACATGCTTCCTCCATAAATCTGTAATTCAAAATGTCTGGCACAAATCACAATCAAATATTATTATGGCTTGCCTCAACAGAATAATATTTTATAAAAAACGTTTATGAGAAAATGAATGAAGCTATTTTGCTTTATAAAATTGGTTTAAAGTAAGTTAGAAAAGTGTGCATAGTTCTTTGCATATAGAAATAACTTGGGTTCCTTTTTAGCTAGAATCAAAAGAATATGTAGATATCGTTGAACAGTTAGCATTAGCCCGTCCAGGTTCAACATAAAGCTTTTCAGATTCGTCAGATTAAGAGCATCAGACATGCCAAAAGAGGTCCATGTTGCCAGGGGAGAGAGGGAGCCACGGAGCACGTGGCTTCAGATATACAAAGCTACTGAATTGTGGCTGGTCTTTTTGGCAATGTGCATTTTAGGGAGGTTTCATTGACCAGCGGTGCTTAGAACAAGGTAGAAGGCAGGCCACATATCCATGGTATGTAGCCATCATTCTAATATGGCCGCCAAGATTCCCATCCTCTAGTGTAGATGCCCTACCTACATAGTGCTCACTTCTGGTGTGTGAGCAGCACCTGTGAATATGATTCACTCTCATGATTCGGTTATATTCTATGACAAAAGGACAGTTTCAGATGCAATTAAGGCCTCTAATGAGCTAAGTTGGGGTTAACTTTAAAAAGGTGGTTAACGTAGGTGGGCCTCGTCTAATCAAGCGAACCTTTAAAAGAAGTCTAAGAGATTCAACATGAAAGAGATTCTCCTGCTGGCCTCGAAGAAGCAACTGCCTTGATGCAGAGAGGGCCACGTGGCAAGGACTCTAAGTGGCCTCTATGAGTTGAGAGTGATCCCTAGGTGACAGCTGGTAAGGAAATGAGACCTCAGTCCTACAACTGCAAGGAACCAAATTCTGCCAACAACCAGTGAGCTAGGAAAAGGACCCCAGCCTCAAGGGAGATCATCATCCCTTCTGATGAAGCCACCCAGAGCTTCTGTTTGGGTGGAGTGACTAGAGAGCAATTAAACCAGGCTTTAAGAAATCACACTGGGGGCACCTGGGTGGTTCAGTGGGTTGAGCGTCCAACTTGGGCTCAGATCATGATCTCGTGGTTTGTGAGTTCAAGCCCCGCATCGGGCTCTGTGCTGACAGCCCAGAGCTTGGAGCCTGCTTTGGATTCTGTGTCTCCCTCTCTCTCTGCCTCTACTCTGTGCTCTGTCATTCTCTCTCTCTCTCTCTCTCTCAAAAAAACAAAACATTAAAAAAATAATAAAATCACACTGTATCCAGTTAGAGGTCCACTTGGGAGCCTGCAGGACACCCGTGTTTTCCCTACTTGCCATCATCTCCCAGTTCCAAGGCTTTAGGAGTCTATGCTGTGCCCGCCATCCAAGGCAAGCCCCTCTGGGCCCTCATCCCCAGGTGGCAGGTGCTGCAGCAGCACAGACAGGCGCTTGGGAGGGACAACACCTCCTCCGAATGCATCAGTCCCGACAGATGGCTTCACCATGGAGTCTTCGAGACTTGGCAAAGGCAGCAGACTGGGAGCATAAATGAAGTCTTGCCTGAGATTTGGGAAGAGCAGGGATGCCACCAAGTACCCAAAAGGCTACGACGGGGCTTCCACAAAGCCCAGAAGGCCATTTAAGACAAAACTGGACGAATGTCTCGCTGGGAGAAGTGATGCCATGCAGGGGTCAGGAGCGTACATCAGGGCAAACGAAGAAACGGGAGAAGCTGAGAAGGAAAAGGTCCTTCGTGTAATTACGAATATGAACTGAAGAGTGTTTTGGAGTTAGACTAAGACAGGAGCAGATAGCGAATGTTATTTTGAGATGTAATTTAAGAATTATTTATTTGGGAGAACACAGGAGTATCGTGTCATCCAAAGTCATCTCGGCTGCTCACGCTTGTCGTAAAGCTTGCTAATCATCTGGGCCGGGTGGGTGTTGGAGAGCCTAACTGAAAACATCTGCTAAAATGGAATATGCTAATCAGGTCTTATTTTTACGATTTTGCTCACGATATAATTCTGAAGGAGTGGAATGGAGTGATCTGAGCAAACTCATATTTATATGCAAAATGTAGGTGTCTTTGACTCTGCATTTCAAAATGGAGATGATGGATTTTTTCCATTAGAAACGTTTGGGTCACCCCAGCTGCCAGCTTTCATGTTTTTATTCCCCCACCACCACCCCCCCCCCCCAGGAGATACAGGCACTTTATGGGCCTTTCCCAAGCTGCCGCAAAATGATTGATGGTTGGACTTCTTTTAATCCAAGTAAATGCAGAGCGTCTGAAGCTTTGGTAATCGGATCCTACTGACTTTAAAGACCACTGCCAAAATATCCATAGCACAGAGGTTTGGCAACTTGATTTAATCATAGCGAAAGACTTACAAAGTGCGAAACGAGCCCCAAGACGGCTATGAAATGGGCCAGTTCAGAAACTGACTCAGGCTAAGAAGTTGTTCGATTTTGGTGCGTCTCCCTTGCTTTGTATCCCACCTCTCGAACTGCCTTCACCTTGGCCAAAGTTGGGGGCAGGTGACACACACAGAAGAGAGAAGATGTCAAGGGCAACCAACGACTTCAGATCGTAGGAATAGCGTCTGCGGACATGTGAGGCTCAAGGCTGGCGAACCCCAAACCACAGTGCCCAGATCATCCCAGCGTGGGAAGATTAAGGCAACTGTGGACCCGGCCAGGGCCTCTCAAAGGGAAGCCAAGTGGTAAACTTAGAAGCCATCCCTTGTTCCTGTAAAGTGAGAAACTGGCTGTCCACGACGCTTTATTGACCAACAAGGTTACAGTTTGCACTAAGAGCAGTAGATCGGTTCGCCGTTCAACCAATGTTTTATGATCCTGGCAGGGACTGAGGGTGATCTGTGACCAGGTGTTTCTCTGGAATTTCTGTCACAACCCCCGGCTCAAGAGGCCTCTTTCCATTCTGGGCACACACACATGGAGGTTCCAACGTGAAACCTTTGGTTGTCTGCTCCAGAAAGACGAGGAGGAAGAGAGAGTGAGCAGGAAGGGCCTGGAGAGGCCAACACCGTTTGGGCGCCAAACATCCTATTTGCTTGGCTCTCGCTTGCACGAATTCCCGGACAAAATAAAACCAGAACACAAGACCCGAAGTTCAGCACACATCTCTGTTAGGCAACTTGAGTCGCTAACAAAGTGCAAATGCGGATTCCCGGGTCAGTCTGATTTGCCATGCTAGGCCAAGCTTGTTTTATTACATACATTCTGCATTCTAAGAACTAATAACTTCATATTGTAAACATTAAGCATACAGAGTTAAAATTCAAGGCCACATTCTATCATTGATTGTCTCTTTTGTCGTGTATCTTTGGCTGGCCGAGATCAACTCGTAGTGTATAAATGCATAAGTTATATAATTATTATATAAAAAGGGGGGAAAAAACATTGGCTTGTATACTTCATTCTGACAAACGCACAGCGTTTGCGACTCGAAAGGAAACCCGGAGCCTCTGCCTAACCCAAACGCCTAGATGGTTTCCGATGGCAGCATCGAAGAAGGCTACCCACCTCTTATCTGACCCTGTGGGGAACAGAGCCCCCCCCCCCCATAACGATGAGGTCCCGAATGTTTCTTTTAAATATCAGACAATTCCAGTTAAATTTTTCTTTTGACAGACAGACAAACAAACAAAAAAGAGAGATGCGTATTCTTGTTCCTGAATTCTCTACTTTCCCCTCGTCCTGGACGCCATATTCTTCCTCTTAACACTGGGTTTGGTAGGGCACCGACCAATGAACCCGCAAGTCTCCCGACTCAGTCTCCGGCCTCTGCACTGTCCCAAGTCCGGTCTCCACTGCTTGACAAGCGTCTCTCCCAGCCCTCTGGCCTCCTCCTCCTCCGCTCCCTTCTCTCGCACCTCCTCCAGCCCTCTGTCTACAACCACACGCTCGCTGTCCGCAGACGGCCCCGGCCCCACCGCCGGGCTCAGTTCCCCTGATACCGTCCAGGAGCTGTGGCTCTCCCCCGAACGGAACGCATCTGATTTCACCCAAACAGCACGTTCTACTGAGTTCCATCTCGGTATCTGTCGACGGGCCACGGTCTCTCTCTTTTCTTTTTTGATATGTTTCTATTTTTAAATACAGGTAGTTTTCCTTAAAATGACATGGAAATGGTATGTCAGGGGAAGGCTGTGTTACCCCTCTCACTGTACTTGAATCCCCGTTTGCACTAGCGGGACCCCAAACTCCCCTCTGAAGTTTATAGGTTTCTTAAGAACACTTTCTTTGGCACTTGGTCCTCGTGACTTCTTCATGCTTCTACTTACAATGTCTTTTACAAGGTGGGTCCACCCCCGAGGTGTCCAGATAACATTACATTTTTCGCATCCTCTTTATTCCTGGAGTAATACTTTAGTAAATCCCTCCCGTTAAGAGTCTTTGGATCTCGTCCCTGGCTTCCTTCCCCAGCGCCAGTCAAGCTCTTACATTCCTCTTGAGGCACTTTTGATTCACGGTCTCCGATAGAGTTGGTGGCAATTTCTTGGTGATTGTATGCTGTTGGGAAAGGCCTCCCTCAGGTCGTTAGTAGTAAGTGCCCAGATGAGAAGGCATGTGGCTGCCCGGAAGCCTAGTGTTGGGGTATATACCTCCGGTTGGCGAATTCCAGTAGGGGTTTGGGGCGGCGAAGAAACTGGACGAGGTCACGGGTAGGGCGGGAGGGTGGGGGGCCACAAAGTTCATCTTCTGTGGGTGGGCGTGATAGGAGCCCATGTAAGGGAGGTCTGAGGGGTACTTGTACAGAGATGATTCTGGAGGGTGGGGCTGGAGGGCCTGGGCGATCCCGTGGAAGTCAAACTTGTAGGCGTAGCGCTTCCCGTGGACTTTGGTCATGATATTTTTGTCATAGTAGTAGCGGAGGGCGCGGCTGAGTTTGTCGTAGTTCATATTGGGTTTGCTTTTCCGTTCTCCCCAGCGCCGGGCCACCTCATCGGGGTCCGTCATCTTGAACTCCCCGTTGGTGCCTTCCCAGGTGATGCAGTTGGAGTTCGAGCTGTCCGACAGGAGCTCCAGGAGGAACTGCCACAGCTGAATCTGCCCACTCCCTGAGAGGGGGGGGGGAAGGAAACAGAACACCAGTGAGAACAGGTTCTGAGCTAAAGGCAGTGTTTCTTCAGAGACGGAAGCGGGTGCTTAGTGGTGTTCCATGCAGACGCCTTAACCTGCCTGTGCGCCCGTCCCTCGGCTGCTGGGGATGGTGGCTGCCTTCCTCCCTCTTCTCCAGAATATTGCCCTTGGCTGAACAGGAGTTGCTTCACCTCCCCCCCGACCCCCCAGGGCAACCCACAGCCAGAGGGGCTGACACCGTGCACCACAGGCCCGTCTCACTGCCTCAAGGAGGGGCCAGCTCTGTGATGCTGTTCATACTCGTGAGCTCCTTGCAGGACCAGACCAGAGCAAGGTTCCGGCTAAGGCCACCAGCCCCCGCAGCCTTACCCCTGCCCTGTCTGCTTCATCACTGCCTCTCTCCCAGAGACACACAATGAACTGAGCACCTGCACAAGTATCGGCATCCCAAGTTCTGTGTCTTGGGAACAGGGTCTTCGGTGAGGATCTTTGGTGATCTCAGGCTCATCCACAGATCCAAGTAATGCAACGCAAAGAATTTCTATGGGGCAAAGTTTAGGTTGGTCCCATCCATGTCTGACTTCCTTAGAAGCAGAGCCAAGCCAACTCTGTGTTTCAGGGGTGAAAGGGTTTATTTTTCCTATTTTGCGAGGCAAAAAGTGCCATTATGTTGATGGCAATAATGACTTAACACCATTTATATTGGCTAGGTCAAGTAAAATAATAGAAGTCATATTTAGGAAATGAACTTCTAAAAGTTTATGGAAAAAATAGAGAATGGAAGTAAACACCGTTATTTCTAACATAACATGTTGCTGGCACCCAGAAAGCAATTCTGTCAAAACTTTTCCTAGAACAGAATTAACCCACTCAAAATGAGGAAGTTTAGAAAAAGTTGGCTCTCTTTCAAACCAGATCACCTATTTCCAGTATTTAGGCAACTGCATCGTAACGGAAATCCACGGGTTGCCCTTGCATTGAGATGCCAGTTGTGTTCGGAAGTTTCCAGAAGAAAATCTGCAGCAGTGAGTGACTGCAAGCCCTTCTGGGGAACTAAATGAGACTCCACCTTCATCAGCGAGATCTCAGTTAGCTGGGGGCACACAGAATTGTGTTTGATCCCACTGGAGAGACACGTGGGTGTGCCTTTCAGCTCTTATTAAGTTTCGAGAAAAATCCAGGCATATCGTTCCAGCCACCACGTTACACTATTTTAAGATGACTTATGGCTTCCTCCAGGGAAGCAGCATGTAAATATCGACAGCAGTATTGAGCACCAGGAGGAACTAAGATGTGCTGAACAGATTTTAGAAGCTTTGAAAGTAACTAAGAGGCCTGGCTTTCCTCCCAAACTCCAGCTCGAACACTGCCTCAGGCTTGTACCAAAAAGATGACTTTTTTAAACGTTTATTTATTTTTGAGAGAGAGACACAGAGAGAGCATGAGTGGGGGAGGGGCAGAGAGAGAGGGAGACGCAGGCTCCCAAGCAGGCTCTGAGCTGTCAGCACAAGGCCCGACGCGGGGCTCAAACTCATGAACTGCGAGATCATGACCTGAGCAGAAGTCAGACGCCTAACCGACGGAGCCCCCAGGCGCCCCCCCCCAAAAGAATACTTTTTATCGCACGATCAGCAAATAACCAAGAGATGTGATAAAATGATTGGCAACTGTTCAGGGAATTGATGTCGTGTAAAAATCAATTAGAATTTTTCCCCCCCAAACCCTTCTCCCTAGCTAACTCCCTACATAAATTGCCCAACTCTTAAATCCTTGTTTCCACACTGGCTACACAGAGATGGGTATATTTGTGAATTCATCCATGCAACAGCATCGTGAGAAAGGTCAGCCTTTTCTGAATGTGTTCTGGAAAATTCTCATTTTCACTCTACGACACATTTGAAATACATTAACAGCTTGTCATTCAACTCAATGGAAGCCTGTGCTTTTTCGGACCCACATATTCAAACTGTTCTCAATCAAGTTTTGGTTGCCCCGAACATCTCATTAATATGCATTTGAAAAAATACGAAGAATGGTATGAGAAAACCATATGGGTTTAGTATACATATTGTAACCAAAGGATTAGTACTTGACAAAAATTCCACACATGACCTGGGAATAGGGAAAAACAAAATTTTTTTATTTAACAGCCCAACATATGCTTCCACGTAAACACGTAGAGTTGTCTGAAAATAAATATTCACTGTGAACGTCCTCCCACAGAGAAAGCAATCCCATAGATTGCGCATAAACGCACAGACCTTCCCAGATAGCCAGAATAATAGCCGGTATTTATTCAAACCTTGGCATTGCTCCTAGGCATCTGTCCCTTGCCCACTTCCTTTAGAAACCTGCACAGAGACAGCCAGTGGACAAAAGTGGTTTCATACCCCTCCTGCTTCTGAAGCACTAGAAAGGCAGAGATCTAAATGCGCAGCTGGAAATTCAAAGATGCGCGATTTCTTACTAGACTCTTTTGCCCGTTAACCTTTAAGACACAGCCTCTTTGGGGCGCCTGGGTGGCGCAGTCGGTTAAGCGTCCAACTTCAGCCAGGTCACGATCTCGCGGTCCGTGAGTTCGAGCCCCGCGTCGGGCTCTGGGCCGATGGCTCAGAGCCTGGAGCCTGTTTCCGATTCTGTGTCTCCCTCTCTCTCTGCCCCTCCCCTGTTCATGCTCTGTCTCTCTCTGTCCCCAAAATAAATAAATGTTGAAAAAAAATTAAAAAAAAAAAAGACACAGCCTCTTGAGCATTTCAAGGATCTATGGGCATAAGAGATCTTTACACAAAATTCATCACCTTCCAAACCTGAGAACAAAAGGGAAAATGCAAAATCAATCGCTGTTTAAGTAAATGTTATAAAATGCAACGGCGTGCCCAGAGCATTAACTGCTACATTTAATACTCGTAACAAAATCCCTTGGATCCGCAGTATGGAGCAGGTTTTCTTGTGCAAGAATTGTCAAGGATGCACGGTGGCTGCTGAGGACTCAGCCAATGGTAGATGAACTGAGCTCCTTGTGGCCACAAATTTCAAAAGCAATTTATGAAGACGAAAACACGTACGGTACGATAAAAGTGCATTTGAAAACACAGAACGGGGGAGGTCAGACAAGGATATCTAAGTTGTGGGAAGCCTAAGAGGGGCTTGGGCCGTTCACCGGCCAAGCCGACAAGGGAAAGGAGAGGTCCTTACACTCAGGATCCGGCATCCGGCAGCCTGGCCACCTCCCCCCTTCCTCCATGGCCCTCCTTTGGGAAAACCTTTCCAGTCTGTTTTCTCACCCTATCTTGGTAGCGGCTTTCCAACATCAGTAAGAAGTAGCTACTTTTACCCAGGATTGGGTGGGGTAATTAACAAAGCCAGGATTGGTGGGAGAAACAATGATGGCGGTTGTGCCCCGCCCACAGGAGAACCCAATGGGATAAAGGGGGGGAGGGGTGCGCCTGGAAGAGAATAAAAGGCAATGCTTTTATTTTTAGAAGGAAGGTGGTCTCTTCATGCAGCGGAAAGAGAAGAGAAATAACAGTAGCAAAGAAGTACAACTAAGCAGAAAAGGGCAAAGCACCCAAAAGGTTTATAAAGCACAGAGAAAAGCAGAGCTGGGAGTGACTCAGCAGCTGTGGGTCCAGAAGGAGGGGTGTCCCCCCTCAAGAGCGGGGCTCAGCGGCCACCACCTGACGGAGGGACAGAGCAGGAAATGAAGCAGAGAGGGTCCCCCAAAGCACCATGGTGGCAGCCAGTGGAGGCCACTTTCTGCCGTCGCTGGGCACGTGGCAGAGAAGCCCGTGGGCACAGCCTGGCCCCTCCACCAAGCCGAGCCCCAGGCAGCTGGCACGTCCCAGGGTGGAGGCTTTGCTCAGGGCTCAGCGTGGCTCAGACAGGACTTGGTAGAGTGCAGGGCAATACGGTGTCTGGAAGCACCAGTCTGGAATCATCCCTACCTCCGCTGGATCCTGGCGCTGGCACGCACGGGGCCTTGGGCAGCTCACCTAGCGTTCTGTGCCTCAGTGCCCTCATCTATAAAATGGGAGTGGTGGTAACGGCATCCTGCCAGGACACTGTGAGGATAAACTCAACACATGAAGGGTCTTACCATGGTTTGTTTGAGCTGAAAACCAGAGGGTTTTTTTTTTAATTTTTTTTCTTTTAACATTTATATATTTTTGAGACAGAGAGAGAGAGAGAGCATGAACAGGGGAGGGGCAGAGAAAGAGGGAGACACAGAATCCGAAGCAGGCTCCAGGCTCCGAGCTGTCAGCACAGAGCCCGACGCAGGGCTCGAACGCACAGATTGTGAGATCATGACTTGAGCCGAAGTCGGATGCTTAACCGACTGACCCACCCAGGCACCCCGGTTTTTTTTATGTTCATTTATTTTTAAGAAAGAGAGAGACAGAGTGTGAGCGGGGTGGGGCAGAGAGAGAGGGAGACACAGAATCCGAAGCAGGCTCCAGGCTCCGAGCTGTCAGCACAGAGCCCGATGCGGGGCTCAAACCCACGAACCGCGAGATCATGACCTGAGCTGAAGTTGGACGCTTAACCAACGGAGCCACCCAGGTGCTCCGAAAACCAGAGTTTAAAGAGAGGCACATACCTTGCCTAGAGCTACAAGAGGACAGAACAAAGCCAAGTGCCCCTCCCCGTGCACCCCATGTTGGCCGTGAAAAACTGTGAATGGTGTTCTCAGGCTGGCTGACGGCCACCGAAAGCCTACTCTTTGCCGATACCATCCTGAACACTTGTATTTATTTAATCCCCCCAAGAATCGTGAGGGAGCCCACTGTTGAGATGAGGACATTAGACCCCAGAGAGATAGAGTGATTCATCTTGCCTAATGTCGGCAAAGGTTGGAACCCAGTCTCTAAGCTCGGATGCCCGAATCCCAGCACGAACCATTGCTTTCAGGCCTGACCTCCACTCCCTCGAGTCCTCCCCAGGTCATCCTTTCCCTTGGCCTGGGGCTTGGGAGGTTCAAAGTGGAAGACTGGACACTCCTACCTCCTAACCAATGGCAAAACATCCCTAAAACTGGTCTCTGGCTTTGCACGAAGCTGGATACAATTCATGCCCTCCATTAAAGAGTGTCCAGTTAGCACTGGGGGGGCCACTGAACACAACCCAAGAAGGTGCCTTCATGGAAAGGCAGCCTCAGTTCATTAGAGAAGCCACATACATGTTCAGCCATTCTAATGGGACATCAAGGGGCTGTGTGGTTTACGTGTGATCCATGACGTAATCGTTCAGGGATGGGACGCACCTCTCAGCAGGAGACATATGGCCCCAAGTGCACGTCACATGAATATCTGGAACCGAGACCTTGAGATGCGTTATTCTCTCGTGCGTTTACACACCACGATGTCACCTTCCCACTTAAAATGATTTTAAAAGTTTGCGTTGTACAAAGAGCGAAGGCAGCAATGTGAAGTGATGAAGGGCTTACTTATCAGAGAATGGGAAAATAGAGTCAAACAGGAAGAGGGAGTCTCATCCCCAGAAAGACCAGAGACATTCTGGTTTTGGGGGTGGGGGAAGCCACGTGAATACGACTGATGCGCGTGCAGCCCGAGGAGAGATGGAAAGAAGCCTCATCATTATCAACTAAGTAAAACAAGTCTTTATCTTCAAGCCCTTGGTTGGAGGTCACCATCTTCCCCAGGCCAAGTGAGGATCGTCTTAGTGGACAAAGGGCTGTCCTTTGCTCCCAGTGCTGGGCCTGCTGACCTACTGTGGACAGAGCCATTTTCCCAGCACCTACACGGTTGTAGAACTCAAGGGAAATCCTTCCTTTCTATTCTCTCGGCCCCCATTCTCCAAGGCCTCCCTCCTCCCTCGGGCTCACTCAGGAGCGGTGCAGGGCAAGACAATAAAACCAGACTCTGGAGACGGAGAATCAGGGTTCAAATGCGACTTCCCGTTTTATTGGCTGTGTGACCCAGGGAAAGTCACCTAATTTCTCTGGACCTCTGACTCCTCCTCTGTAGGATGAAGATAATGACCTCCCAGGGCTGTGTCATGCAGTGGCATGGCAGACTTAAGCACTTGCCCGGGCATTTCCACAGGGTGGGAGCTATTTGATTGTTATTTCACATGATTGTATTAAACTCCCCAGAGTGCTCCCGCTTCTGTTCCTTTCCTCTTTCTAATCTATCCTGAACACTAATGCCAGATCAGTCTTCCTGAGGCATGGCTGATAACAGTAATCTCCCAACATAGTAATCCTTTTTATATGAACCGTTACGAAGCAGTTTGAAATGGAGAGCTGAGCCCGGGACTGGGGGGGGACCAGACACCCGGGAGCCTTGGCCACCAGTTGGATGCTCCCTTGAGAGCAAAGCACCTGTGTGGCAGTGTTGTAATCTCCCGTATTCATTTCTCCACCAGAATGTGAGGACCTCGAAGGTCAAGGACGGTATCTCCTTACTCCTCGCACTTGTTTCTTCAACAAATAATTACTGAGCGCCTGGTCTAGTCCCCAGGGTTGAGTAACAAACAGTCCCTTTTTTTAAAACTATTTTTAAAAATACGTATTCATTTTTGAGAGAGCGTGAGTGGGGCAGAGGCAGGGGCGGGGACGGGGGTGGGGACAAAGGATCTGAGGCAGCAGATTCAACGTGGGGCTTGAACTCACAAACCGAGAGATCAGGACCCGAGCCGAAGTCGGAGCTCAACCGACTGAGCCACTAAAACAGTCCTTTCTAACGGCTCAAATGCCTCAGAGGGATTTTTCTGAACTAGTGAACATTACCTAAAATTTAATGTCAAAGCTGCAGATACTTGATAATGATATTTCGTGTTCTCAAAATACAGATTCCCTTGTGGGGACGAATGCTGCTTGAATCTGAACTTTTCCGTTTCCAACCCTATTTTGGCCTCCGTGTTTAGGAAATATACATTCCAGCTTGTACTTGCAATATGCCTGTGTCATCTTGGCATTTGAATGTGCTGTTGAAAACCCTCAGCATATGCTGTGAATTTCGGAAGTGGATGCCAGCACAGCTGGTTCTGATCTGAATACAAACAAATACAACAGTTTGGTTGGCACTGAAATGTGATGACAGGTGACGATCTTTGGCGAGGTACGGGTCACAAGTGGGCCAATTAAGAATCTGCACCCTCTCCTAGCCTCTAACTTCAAAAACAGACCGTTCATCGAAGATGATCCTACATTTGAAGCCTTCGGGTTGGAGTTAAGGTTCTCCTTTTTAGGATAGGGTTTGACCTCCCTGTGTCATGGGATGAACTGTGTCCCCTCTCCCCAAAATTCACACGTTGGAATCTTAACCCCCAGTATCTCAGAATGTGACTTTTTTTTTTTTTTTTGGAAAAACTTTACAGAGCTGTTTGAGTGAAAGTGACGTTAGGGTAGGTCTAATCCAGTATGACTGGTGTCCTTATAAAGGGAAATCTGGACACAGAGATATGCACAGAGAGAAGACAGGTAAAGAGACCCAGGGATAAGACAGCCGTCTACAAGCCAAGGAGAGAGGTCCGGAACAGATCCGTCCTTCATGGCCCTCGGAAGGAACAAACGCTGCCTGTCACGTGACACGTCGATTTTGGACTTCTGGCCTCCAGATTGTGAGACGGTAAATATCTGTTATCTAAGCCCCCGGTTTGTGGTGTTTGTTACGGCAGCCCTAGGCAACTGATACAGTTTAGATTCGGTGATCCTGCCCTTTGCGGCAGCTAAGATCTTAATGGATTCCATGACCCGTTTAGTTTTTTTCCACTCTTGCAAATAATCCAACGAGATCTAAACTCCACCTTGTGCAGCTGGAAGGATTTCTCGCCAATACAAGTTAATCTTTCAAAGTAGCCACTGCCAAAAAGGTAACTTTGTTAGGGGCAAAACCACCAGCAGTCTCTCACCTGGATTTGCAAGGCGGCTACTTGTTGGTCCGAGAATCTGATAAGGATCTACAACAAAAAGAAAAGAAGTCAAATCCCAGAGACCTTGTCGCGGCTTGGTGTGATGTCACTGCAGGTATGATACCCCCGACTTGTGTTTCCAGGTTTCAGAGTCATTGAATCCCCCACACCAAAGTCGCCCAGCACCACTTCCTGTACTGAATAAGATGTCACGTGGAATCCGAGAGAAGTTTCTTGCCAAAGACCTCTTAAGCTCAGCTCGGGCTTGGGGTTCCCGACACCTGGCTCTCTCCATCCCAGGACATAAACTGGGCAAACATGTGCTATGTCCCCACTGGGTCCGGGGCCACGCCGGCCACGTTGTTCAGCACACTGGCAATATCAACGGTGTTCCGTTGGATATCACCAATCCGCGGTGTTCCGCATGGGGCCGGGCATGAGTGCGGGCTTGCGGCATGTGGCCTGGGGGTAAAATTAAAAGGACTCGTCTGTCACAGAGAAGGGATGTGTGTGCAAGCAGAATGTTCTTTCCATATTTACTGCATAGGTTCAGAAATGTCTTAGCAAAATCTCGAGTTATCCCTACTGAGTAGACTGATAATTTTGGTCCATATTTTATGCATGGAGCCATGATAAACAAGACAAAATCTTGGGGCGCCTGGGTGGCTCAGTCGGTTGAGCGTCCGACTTCAGCTCAGGTCACGATCTCGCGGTCCGTGAGTGCGAGCCCCGCGTCGGGCTCTGGGCTGACGGCTCAGAGCCTGGAGCCTGTTTCGGATCCTGTGTCTCCCTCTCTCTCTGCCCCTCCCCCCGTTCATGCTCTGTCTCTCTCTGTCTCAAAAATAAATAAACGTTAAAAAAAAAATTTAAAGAAGACAAAGTCGCATTAACTTCATTTAGAAGTGACACATTTTAGAAACATGCTGCTAAGCCTACTTCTTTTTCGATGGCCGTCAAGACATTCCCTGAAACATACCTAACTGAGGACGCTGGTCTTCAGTTTTGGGCACTGCGGAAGGAGATGGCTGAGCAGCTGAAAATCCCAAAATAAAAGAGAGAGTTACTTATAACTTCTATCTGACCACTCATCTTTGATGCTGTATTATCATTCCATCGATTAGCTTAGCTATTAACATAATAGTCTTACTCTTAGACTAAGCAGCATTTAATGGCAAGAAAATTTCCTTTCTATAACCCCAATCAAGAAAGAATCCTTGCTCAGGTCATGATGTTGTGGTTGTGAGTTCGAGCCCCGTGTCAGGCTCTGTGCTGACGGCTCAGAGCCTGGAGCCTGCTTCGGAATCTGTGTCTCCCTCTCTCTCTCTGTTCCTCCCCTGTGTGTGCGTGCACTCTCTCTCTCTCTCTCTCAAAAATGAATAAATAAACTTAGAAAAAAAAAGAATCATTGCATCTAAAGATCAAGTTGCTCTTTGCTGCCAAAGGAACAAACATTTTATGCCGATAAAGCGTAGATACCCTGCAGAAATCAGCACGCTACCAATGGTCACCAAATGTCACCAAGGGTCATCTCCTGGTGAGAAGCAGATTCAAGCAACGGGAGCCAACACTGTACCTTTCGACTGGGGGGTGGGGTGGCCGTGACTGGTCCAGGCTGATCTCCTGGGTGGGTCATAAGGTAAATCTGCAAAGACAAATAAAATGACTGAAAGACCAATAATGTAATTTTATAACACATATTTTGTATGCTTTTTTGTTTTGCGTCCGTTAGAATAAATACCGTGGATGAAAATCCAGCAATCCAAAGAAATACCCAACCTGTATCCCATTAGATTTGCGTTTTACTCAGCAATTATCGTTTTGTTCATTTTATCGATCTAACGTTTTCACCCATTGATCTGGAAACTCTCCTTGAGAGATTCTCACAGGGCTTCCTGAGCCTTCTAAGGCAACTTCCTACGACCACAGGTCAAGACCACATAAAGAGTTTCTTATAATCTACTTTGGCCTGCTTCCACCTGGAACTGACCTAAGTTCATCCCTTTGTTACCTTCATGACCCCCTCAGAAGAGAGCTGACAAATCTGATAAGTCTACCAATTCATGCTCGAGGTCGGCCCCTAAATCCCCCAAATGACACTTCTTCCTTGGAAATGAGCATGGCCTTCTCACCCTCTTACTTGCCATCTGCCTCTCTCAGTCACCCCTCATTTCTTTTTATAATCTCACCCAGTTATATATATGTCTTTAAATGTTAATGTTTATTTTCTGAGAGAGAGAGAGAAAGACAGCGCATGAGTGGGGGAGGGGCAGAGAGAGAGGGAGACACAGACTCGGAAGCAGGCTCCAGGCTCCGAGCTGTCAGCACAGGGCCCGATGCGGGAGCTCGAACTCACAAACTGAGAGATCATGACCGGAGCTGAATTCAGACGCCCAACCAGCTGAGCCACCCAGGCCCCATTCACCCAGTCATATTAAATCAGTCGTAACTGTCCAGTTATTTCTCCATGTAAATATCTACTATAGCTCTTTCTCTAAATGAATTTAGAAGTTCTCTAAAAGAACTGCATGCGATCAATCGCAAGACCGGAATAATATTGTTCCCACAACATGTTAACAATGACGGTAAGAGCTTAAGTGAATGCAACGGTTTCTTTGCGTTCATAATGTATTGTCATCTGTCTCATAAATCTTCAGTGCACTTTGCACATACAAAGTTAGTAACTATCCTTCCCATCCTCGGTGCAAGTTATGTTAACGATTATGAAGACTCTAAGTCATTTCAAGGTCCTTTCAAAAACGTATTCCAGAACACGTGCACCTGGGTGGCTCAGTCGGTCAAGCGTTTGACTTCGGCTCAGGTCGTGAACTCACAGGTTCATGAGTTCGAGCCCTGCATCGGGCTCTGTGCCAACAGTGCAGAGCCTGCTTCAGATTCTGTGTCTCCCTCTCTCTCTGCCCCTCCCTTGCTCATGCGCTCTGTCTCTCAAAATAAACACATAAACTTAAAATATACTCCAGAACATCACCATGCGTATCCTTACTAAGTGTGCACACACGAAGTGATTTCTACATGAAACCGTATTATAGAACCACTTCAAAACTATGCCTTCTTGGATTGATGGGTGCTCAGTTCCATGCCATGTGTCATTCTGGGCCAACTGAAAGCCACAGCCAGATACTTGTATTCTGCTGCTGGACATCTGGAAATGGCTATCAAATCTCGCTTGCAGGGCAGGCAATCTAATTTGTTTTAAGCCTCTCTTTAAACAGACTCTTTAACCCTGTTTTAGACTGGTAGTTTGGCGGGTCAATCCTCAAAGGGTCTGCCTATGTTGCAAAAGATGCATCTCTTGGGGCACCTTGGTGGCTCAGTCAAGCGTCTGACTCTTGGCTTCGCCTCGGGTCATGATCTCGTGGTTCTGTGAATTCATGCCTCACGTCGGGCTCTGTGCTGGCAGCACGGAGCCTGCTTGGGGTTCACTCTCTCCCTCTGCCTCTGCCCTTCCCCGACTCGTGCTCTGTCTCTCTCAAAATAAACAAATAAAAGAATAAATAAAAAGATGTGCCTCTTCTTACTTTCATATCCCAAAGAGCATACCACTGAAATGCAATGTGAAATTCAACACAGAGTTGCCTTAATTTATTTGGTCTGTTTGGCTACAAGCACCTCGGCTCGTGTGGTCTGTGAAATGCTACCCTTTATAGCTTTGGTTGAGTAAAAGATAAATTTTTTTTTTAACTCCAGTACTGCTCACCGCTTCTTCTCAGCTGGTATTTTTGCATTTTGGATCATAAGCCGTTCCCACTCGACTCCTCAGATTCTCACTTTTCTGGTGTTGGGGTTGCACATGGGAATTAAATCTGCAGCCGCTATCAATTTACGGCTAAATTTCAACTTAAGTCTCTGGGCGCCCTTCGCACACAGATACCCACCCAGTTGAATTTTGTCTAAAAAAAAAAAAATGGTCAGCCAGAGTTTCAATCTGAGAACTGTCTCAGAAAGAACACTGGACTACTGTACCAGCGCCCAGCCGAATTCAGGAGCAGACAGGCACACGGACAAAGGGGCTTCTGTTGACCAAATGAAAAAAAAAAGCAAGGCAATTGTTGACCAAATGAAAAAAAAAAGCAAGGCAATACCAAAAGGTGTTCTAGATCCCAGGTCTCAAAGGGTGGCCCACGGACCAGCAAGACTGCTAACATCTGGGAGCTGGTTAGGAAGGCAGAATCTCACTCCAGGGCTACTGAGCCAGAATCTGCCTTTTAACGAGGTCCCGGGTGACCTGGGAGCGCACTGAACAATGCCGGAGCGAGCCCGTTCTAGATCATCTCCATTACATGTTTCTAGGCAGGAATCTGTGTTCCCGCAGATAGCAATCTCAGAACCGCTGAGCGTGTCAGGACAAATGAGAAAACGCGTGCGAAGAGTTCTACGCTGGTTACCTTCCCCAGAGAGAATGTGAGCGGAACGAACGGCCGTCGGTCGCTGGTCCGCTACTACGTTAAACATGAAAGTATTGCTCATGTAATGTGACTGGAAAAAAATTAACCACCCCACTAGCAAGAGACAAATATTTTGAAACTCTTTATTCATAAAACCCTTCTCCGGGTCTATAACTGTGTTCTGCCCTCCCCTGAAAATAAGTCAGGACCTTAACAACACGAAGTCTGACTCTAAGCCAAGAATCTGAGCTGTTTATATGAACGATGATTAACATGTTCATAAACATATTGCCACGGAAGATAAGTCGGCTTTTGTTTTCGTTCATGAAATTCTGGTCCAGTGCTTCCTTATCAGCGGCCGCTCACGCGCTGGGGGCACTGAGTTTCCCTCCCCAGGGAGGTGACTCTGGGAAAAGGCTGAATGAAGCCGTACTGATTCAGGAGGACACGCCGGGGCCTCTCCAGCCACCCCAGCTCACAGCACGGCCAGCCCTGGGCATTTCTGCCCTTGGGCTGCTGTAGAAATTCCGACTCCAAGCGCATTTGCTATGTGTCCCTTGGCGATAGCAGGGCACAGAACTTCCACTAAGAACAGATTTTACATGGAATTTCTTCTGGTCACTTCAATGCACCCTCATTCTCTCCTGTACTGGGATCTTCAAGGTAATTAACTCACACACTTGGCACAAGGTCCTGTGTTGGGGAAGGCTGCTTTCTGGCTCTGGTTCTCTTTTTTTCTGCACCAGGCTGTGCGTTTAAAAACTGAAGGTCATAAAAGCCATTCGTGGGCAGCTCAGAGTTAACAAAGAAACGTGTTCTATGCCATGATCCAGGCCAAAAAGCACGACACTAAAAATCGGGAGTTGGACTAGCATTGGGTCCCTCCACACCAGCACCTTGATTTATTTCCTGGGAGCTGGGATCGGTTCTTGATTTGGAAAGAGACTCCTCCTCCCCCCACCCTCTCCCTTCCCTGGGCATCAGTGAATCAAGACAACATATAGATTCTATGCTGCATCCTGCGGGGTGAAGTTCACCAAGTTTTATATTCTGCGTTCATCACGCTTACAGAGGAACAGCCCTCTAGCCTTCACAGTATGCCCACGCGCACTTTATTTTTTAATGAACCAGAACTTGGACCATGCGAGAGCTCATCTTCATTCCGCAGGATCTATGCGGCATTCGCAACGCAGTGTGCAAGGGCCCTGGCTGGGTTGGGTAGGAACAGATGAGATTTGCCTGCTGTCCATGAACCTAGAGGCTAATGCAAAGAGAAAGGCCAAGAGCTACCGCCCAGAACCACCTGATAAACACCTACTTAACGGAAGGAAGTTTGGGAGTCCTCCCTGATATGGCTGAGTCACCCTCTCCTGTATTCCTCCAGACCTTCCTACGGTCTTCTAAGATCCCCCGTCAAAGACATGGAGGCCTGGGAGCGTTGTGCACGGCTTTCTCTCCTGGCTTTGCAGACCTCTGTGGTTACGGTCTAACCAGAGGGAAAGCAGAGGGTGCGTTTCCAGCCGTGAGCCGGGATGCAGACTTTCCACAGGGCCTGACTGAGGAGAACGTGCATTTGCTGCCTTGCCTTGACGGGTGACGTCGAAATGTCACTCAGTTGTGAATGCCAAAGGAGGAGTTGTTCAAGATTCTGAGAAACCCCTGAAGGGCACTGGCTTAAAAGTGAAAGTTAAGGCTGCACGTGCCGGCTCAAGCCTCCAGTGTCTTTGGATAACATCCTAGACGTGCATGATGCTCTGGGGACTGCGTGATGGTGGAGGAGGAGAGACGGGGCTGCACAATGTCCCCCTTGGTGCCCACCATGGCTTTCATATAAACTGCTCCTGGGGCGCCTGGGTGGCGCAGTCGGTTAAGCGTCCGACTTCAGCCAGGTCACGATCTCGCGGTCCAGGAGTTCGAGCCCCGCGTCAGGCTCTGGGCTGATGGCTCGGAGCCTGGGCCTGTTTCCGATTCTGTGTCTCCCTCTCTCTCTGCCCCTCCCCTGTTCATGCTCTGTCTCTCTCTGTCCGAAAAATAAATAAACGTTGAAAAAAAATTTTTTTAAAAAAATAAACTGCTCCTGACATGCCGCAGGGGGTCAAAAACCAGCTTGCAAGTCTCAGTGGGTCAGACCTATGTCTTTTATGTCACTTGAGACCTCAAAGGGCCATGGCTCCCGAAGGCACGTGTTCAGCAAGGAAGGAAGGTACTTGCAACCCAAGAAACACATGAAGCACCCTAAAATCGTGATCATCAAAAACAGAATGTAAAATGACACGCCTACGTGCAAACACTTTTTACGAGTAGGAGAGAGACGGATCTAAATGCTAAGTCAACAAAGAGATCACGAAGGAGGGTGCATTTTGAATCAGGAACATTTGGGAAAAGCGAATAGAAGCCAGCCTGGGAAGAGAAGGGAGAGACATGGACAAAGCAGTAACATGCCCACGTGTGGTCGTCTGGGAGGTCACCAGCCTCGGCCAAATGTGGGGTTAGATTGCAATGACACAGCGACTTGATGGGGTAAGCAGTTGGGGGACCCGGAAGAAGTGACCCATTTGGGAAGGAAGGCCAGGAGGAAGAAAGGAAAAGGGAGATTGGGGTCAGCAGCCCCGGGGGTGGGTTACACAGGGCAGAAAAGAGAGGAGGCAGGGAGGGACAGGAAGCATGGGGGAGGGGACTGGGCACGCGTGGGTGGAGGAAGCCCCCTGTTCCCATGGCTGGGGGGTTACAGAAATGGAGCGGCCGTGAAGGTCATGGCGGAGCAAACCAGGAGTGCAGGGGAACGGGAACTCGGGTCTCTATTCTCAAGGGCCCCAGGGCCTCTTCCCAGGGGGGAGTCAGCCATCACCTCTTCTGCCGGCATCAGACACTTCCGAGCCCAGGAACACAGCTGGATCCCAGCCGGTCTGGGAACCGCCGTGCAGCACCTGTTTCCCCAGGGCCAGTGCCAGATTTCCACCTGCACCCCTTTCCGACTTTCCGACTCACAAGTGCATCCTTCAAGGTCCATCCCTGCGTCCACCTAAGCGGAGAAGCAACTCTCCTCTCCAAGGTCAAACCCCTGGATAGTTCAGCAAAGAGCTCCGGCGTGTTCAGCCTGATTCAACTTCCTTATAGCGCATATACGAGCATCTGTATCTCCCTGGACAGTCACAGGAGGGGTCGTCAAAACAGGTATTTTTGCTACAGACTTGAGTCTCAGAAACATACTCTGCTGGGGTGGAGCTAGGGAAGTGTGATCTCCTGCGGGTCACGCACAAATCACGGCCCCAAGGAAGAGCGTGGCCAGAGCGCGGAGGCGTGTCCCAGCCTTCACTTCCCAGCTACTCCCCATGCCCCCTGCCCCCCCCACACACCTGGAAAGCTGAATCTTCCAAATCTACTGTATCTCCAGATGCGAATACAGAAAAAGGAGTTCCAGGATCCACTGTTCTACGTACTAGCAAGCGACTAGCCAGCTGGTCTGACCACTGGGCTGTAACCAACGGATTTGGTCAACGTCGTGACCTTTCGACAAAACCCCAAGCCCAGCTCACAATCCCTGGATTTTGCGACTCAGGGAGACGCGTCCATGAGGCAGCTTCAAACAAACAAACCAGCAAAAGCAAGCAAACAAACCGTGGCCCGCCGCTTCCCGGAAAGCTCTTCTTCTTTTAAGGATGGATGGAAATGGATTTTAAATGCTCACAAAACCGTTGTGGTCTTCCTATATTTCCCCATGTTCTCCCAAGGATGCATTTATCAGAGGTGAACGGTGGGTTTCTTCAGGCCCAGTCCAGGTCATTCTAGACCCTGAATCTGATCCACAAGTAAATGGCCTGTGAAGTCTCCACCATGACAGAGGGAACGAAGCACTTTAGCTAAACCTTTCCACCGTGTTCCCCAGGGAGAGGGGCGCAAATCCTTCCTCTGAGGTCAGAGAGGAGGGAATGGCCAACCTCAAGGCTCTGTGGCATTACAGGACAGCGTTAGGGTGGCAACAGCTCTGAGAAGCTTCTTCACCCATGCTATTGAGCTCCGGACTGGAAAGAAATGACCGTGCCAAACTTAATGCCCTGGACCAATCCAAATGGAGTCTTATGTAGTCTGGGTGTGGGACAGAGGCCAAAGGGCGACAGCTTGGGTCTAGGAACGCATGAGTCCAGAGGCATGAATGACGATGGAAAAACCAGCCCCCTACCCTGAACCGCCATTTCCTCAGCTGGCGGGCTGGCGTGTTATGGGTGCAAGTCCTGGGGAGGGGACTGAGGTCTGAGCCACGCTGCTCCTGATCTGAAATGCCCTCCCCCTCCTTCCCCACCTGGCACACATCTAATCCTCCTGTGGCGGGTGGCCCTTCCTCTGGAGAGCGTCCTTCCCGCTCTCACGGAAGGTACGTTTGCAACCGCGGCTGGTCCTACAGCCTCTGCCATCAAAGATGATGCCTCTACTCCTTCAGGTTAGAGTCTCAGGGGCGTGTCTGCTCTATGTTGCCAGCCCTTGAGGTCCGACACTTATGTGTGAGTCTATCTCTGGCTCTAGGCGGCTCTACCGCGACATCTAGAACTTCAGGCAAAGCCCGGATGTGTGCCTGTGAGCTGGTTTCCGTCGTCCCCTCCGCGGCTGACGCCCAGGAGGCGCTCCGTGGACATCGTGGAATGAACAGGCCAGCCTTCTGCAGACAGGAAGCTTTCTGAAGTCTGGCCCAGAATGTAACACTGTGCTTGTCATTACTAAGCACTTGGTGATATTTATTCTTTCACGAATGACATGAAAATCAATTACCTAGAGCAATCAGGAAAGACATAAAGAGTCCGATGTAAATATCCCCTATGGCATGCTTCTGCTCTGAATCGCTGGCTCTCGTGACATGCCGAGAGTTCATCACTAACACTATGGGGACGCCTCGTGCTTCGTGTGCTCCCCCGAGGACGCGCATCCTTTTGTCGCCTGGCGCGCGGGCGGGTGCTTTTCCGCCAGGCTTCCAGGGTGCCAACTTTGCCCATCTGCCTTTCAGAGCAGCTAGTTAAGGGGGGCCGATCTGCTTTGAATTCTGCGGTCAAGGACCTGAAGTGTGATCTCTGAATGAAACGGTCTGATGGAATCTGGGCTCCAGATTCACAGGGGCAGAACAAGACTGCTCAGGACTCCCTTCAGACCCAGGATCCGCGCCCTCTGACTCTGGTGACTTAGGTCACGGATCTCACGGGACATCCCAGGATGTCTCTGCAGGGACAGATCACACAGGGGTGTTTTTCGTACCTGGCCTAGTTGTAATTCTTTGCGTGGCCTCAGGATATACTGAAGTATTTGGGAAAATAAAAGCTGCACCCCCTGCAGACAAAAGGAAAGACAAAACATGTGAAGGTCTTTTGTTGTGGCTGTTGATCTCCTGCAACCAAATCAACTTTGCCCTGTGACACCAAAGGGAGGGGACCCCCTGGAGCCGGCCATCTGGGACTCCCAGGGGGTGGGTGGGGAGGGGGGAAGGGATAAGCAAACGGGGACAGAAACTGATTCCGACTATGGAAATAGATGTCAGGCTATACTGCGTCCCATTTGTCAGAAAGTGTCCCGTGTTTTGATGGTATGGCTTCTTACTGAAGCGCATCTGTGTGTCCCCTATCACCCCCAACCATCTCACTTTATAAAAAAAAAAAATTCTATGGTGCGTATTTTCAATTATAAGTTGCATAAAAATCCAGAGAAACATTTTACAGAGCCCTTGGAAAACAGTCCCAAAGAATTACAAATATTTTTTTTTTGCCAAAGAATGTATGGATCTTATTAAAAATAAATCCACATTTCTCTTCAAATGCATGTTTCCCCTTCTCTGCCTCAATCCACTGCCCATGTTGTGAGCAGGAAAAAAAAAATCCCCCTCTGCATTTCAGTCCATTTGGAATCGGTCCTCCCGTTCTTCGATTGCTTCTACGTTTAACAGTAACACTAGTAACAAAAGCAGAGCGTTCTCGAAACTTTCACTCACTGTTATAAATTTTCTAAACAACCGTGAAATGATCAGAAAATGTGTCGCTCAAGGGGGTTCTTAAGAGGGGGAAATCACTCGGCCTAAGTTATTTGTTATTTTCTGGCCACAAGGTCATTAGTAGGCTGACGTGTGTAACCTACAGTGCAAAAGCATACGACTGACTCCAAGCTTTTTTTTTTTTTTTTTTCACTTTCAATGAAAAGCACAATGTCCTGAATCTGGAGGACCAAGATAAAGGAGCCATCTATCTCACTGTAATACCCAAACCGGGACTCGCTCACGTTACGCATTTTGGGGACACGGCTGTACTTCCGTGTGAGGCTGGCCACGAATCGGCTTCTTTGCCGACGATGGGGTTACCCAAGCCTTGATGGTTCCCGCCCCGGCCTGAGTGGTGGCAGAAGGGCCCTGCCGGCTGACACAGTGGGGTGAGCAGCCTGTGGCCAGGCTTCGGCAGCCGTCTCTATCAGGAGGCAGACGGCGGATGCCAGCCGCGGACACGTTCATCCGCAGAAAGCCAGCCTCGACCATGAGGGGAATGGGAAGGTTAGCGGGGATGAAGCATCCTGTTCAACTCGACTAGACTCAGGCCATAAATAAACAGATAAAATGCAGAATCTGTGGTTAAAGACGGGATAGCAGGGATTGGGTTAGTAACCGATTTCATATCCTCCAAAATACAACACAGTCTCCCTTTCAGCCCCAAGCTCCCAAAAAGTGACGAATAAGCTTTCTTTCCTCCTGCCCTTTGCAAACGTCCAGAGTCTGTGCAAGAAGATTAAAGTCAGGATGAGTCAAATGGCCTAAGACTTTTCCTAAAAGGAAAAAATAAAACTCCTGATTGTCCTAGTACACGTTCCTTTGCGAATAAAAAAGAAATAAAAAGAACCCCAAGGGCCCCCTTTATATCTAACATGCTTTTAGTTTCTGCAGTCAGCACAGCGGCAGATTGTAATCCAGCAAAAGAGAGGTAAGGCAACAGCTAAGGGCTAATTCTGCGCCTCTCCTGGTCGAAAGAAGTCCTTTGATGGTCCAGGGGGTGGGGAGTGCTCAGAAACCAAAATGGGCGCCCCCTGCCGGCCGGCTCTGGTACTTCAGCAAGAGCCTCCTGCATATCAAGAACCCCTGGAGCATCCCTTCTGTTCTGCCTTCCTGATGCCCTGACCGGCCCGCCATCCACCTTGAAAGCGTGCAGTCTGTGGACAAGGCTTTGCGCGTGTCCTGTGGGGAAGGGGCAGGCCCAGCATTACCTGTGTTTCTAGCATGCATTAACCGTGGAGAGTTTTGTAAGGCTTTATCAACATCATCTGAAGTCAAATGTGGAAGAGGCGCTACAAAACAAAACAAAAGCGACATCAAAATGAAAAAAAAAGAGAGAGAGAGAGAGAGAGAATTACCCTCCTTAAAAAAAAAAAGAAGAAGAAGAAGAAAGAAAGAAAGAAAGAAAGAAGAACACCTCCCCACCCCCACCCTACTTTCCTGAGCGGCTCGGAAATCTCTCCATGGCCCTGCGGCTGGTTAGCGTGTTAAAACCTAGGTGGGCCCATATTTAATTCGGGGAACAAGTGATCGGGATGCCAGGCAAAGCATTTACACCGGAGTCCACACCCAGCCCCCTGCTGCGCTATTTCCCTCTCCTGCCAACCATGCTTGGTGTCTGAAAAATTAAACCATACAGCAAACCGGGTGAGTTCATGCCTCCAATCGCCAATATGCCATTCCCACTCTGTCAGGTGAAGCCACATGTCATGATACGACCTGGAAACTTCTCTCACTCTGTGCTCAGGTGGGACCGGGAGGGGGCTTGGTTTAGCTTTAGGGAGGATGAGCCCCGTAATTCCCATCGGGGGCCTTTCCGTCTGTTTCCGTTTTAGTGTGGGACACCACGGGGACTCAATAATGTGTGACCAGAGGAAGCTCTGCTCCCCTCTGCCATGTGATCCTCTTGGTGGAGGTGACCCGGGGGGAGGCAGCTGAAGCCTCGTGTGACCCCTCCGGCTTCTGGGAAAAGCGCTTGACCGCTTGTCACACGTGTACCTAGATCGTGGCCTCGTAAGCGTTTGGTTCTCCCAGATCCTAAGTGAGAACTGGGTTAGGGCGGGAAGAAGCTGTCACAGACTGGACTGGACCCCCTCAGCTCGGGTTGGCAAGAACCCGCACCCCAGTGAGCTCCGTCCCGACCCTCTTACTCTCTCTGAGGTAGTGCAGGTGGGAGAGAAGGATGTCAGCGTTGTAGCTCGGGGTGAGCCTCTGGAAGTCGTCCTTGGTCATCTTGCACAGCTCCTTCCCGTCGATGTTCTGGAACAGCAAGATGTCGACGTCCGGAAGCCCATACTCTTTCACTGCCCACTCCAGCCACTGCCGGACGTGGTCCGTACTCCACAGTGTCGGATCTGAAAGGGGTTGGGACAGAAGCAATCGGCTAGTCGGCTCCCGAAGATGCATTCCCAGGGCAGAGCCACATCCCAGGCAGGGCCCCCGCCAGCCACGGCTTCCCGGAGGGGCCCCTTCCCCGCTGTTCTAGAAGACAGGCTTCCAAACAGGCGCGGTGCCCTGTCAGAAGCAAGTGTCTTGGGGGAAAGACAAAAACAAAAAAACAAAAAAACACACACACAAAAAAGCCATCTGAGTCACGCCCAGAAATCGCTGCCTTTAAAGTGAATCGTTCTGGAACACCACTGGCCCCTCGTGGCTCAGATCATCTGAAGTTTCACGTAGGCACCAGGCTTTTTTATTATTCATTTTTGTCACTTAGTTTCATTTTTATTTATTTATTTACAAATGAAAAAATCATGGAAATTTTCTTTCCTTAGGGAACTGTTGGCATCGAGAGCTCAGAACACAAATCAGGAAGATGCTCATCACCGTCCGTCACGCAAAAAAAGCATTCGTACAAAATACTGAAAAATACTGACCGCAAAACTGGAAGTCAAGCCTAGGTGAACGAAAACCCTAGTGCCTCCCGTGGGCTGGTGTTTCTTTTTTTTATTATTGTTTTTCTTAATGTTTATTTTTGAGAGACAGGGAGAGAGAGAGCACGAGCAAAACAGGGGTGGGGCAAAGAGAGACAGAGACAGAATCTGAAGCAGGCTCCAGGCTCTGAGCTGTCAGCACAGAGCCCGACACAGGGGGCTCAAACTCACGACCTGAGCCTAAGTCGGTGCTTAACCAAAATGAGCCACCGGGCACCCCATATGGGTTGGTATTTCATTAAAAAAAATTTTTTTTTAAGTTTATTTATTTTTGAGAGACAGAGAGAGAGCATGAGCAGGGGAGAGGCAGAGAGAGAATGAGAGGGAGACACAGAATCCGAAGCGGGCTCCAGGCTCTGAGCTGTCAGCACAGTGCTCGACGCGGGGCTCGAAGTCACAGACTGTGAGATCATGACCTGAGCCGAAGTCGGACGCTTAACCGACTGGACCCCCCAGGCGCCCCTGGGTCGGTATTTCCAAGAGAGAGCGGTTGGTTTCCTGCTTTTCCTGCAGAGAGTTTGATTTTGCACCTATCAGGCACCTGCAGGAGTAGGGGACTGGCTGGGGGACCTTCTCACCGCACAGCTACGGCACACAAACACCCCACCTCAGGCAGGCAGTGCCATCCCACTCCACTGCCACATATGGGAGGGGACCTGGGTAGAGTCCCAGAGGGCACAGCCAGTGGGACGGCCACTGTATTATCCCCAGTGGAAATACAGCCAGGAGCACCCCACACAAACAGCCTGGGCAGAGGGATATTTAGGGCACCCGAATACCGGCAGGTAGGAGGGGCACCTGGGTGGCTCAGTCAGTGAAGCGTCTGACTGCTCCTTGGGTCATGATCTTGCAGTTTGTGAGTTCGAGCCCCACATCGGGCTCTGCACTGGCGGATTTTCTCTTCCTCTCCCTCTCTCTGCCCCTTCCCACTTGCATGCAAACTTTCTCTCTCTCTCTCTCTCTCTCTCAAAATAAATAAACAAACTTAAGAAAAAAATACTTGCACATGGGAGACACCCAGGCAGGGAGCAGGAGCCCAGAGTTCGAATCCCAGGGTCCCTCAACTCACTGCAACCCCCAGAGACTGTATCCCCTTCCCGCATCTGTTTTTACATGTAAAACGAGAGCCTTGACCTTGGTTCTGTGGACAGGCCCTTAGAGGTCAGGCGTGCTGCGATGCTCTGGTCATAATGAGTGAGAATCTGGTGTAGGGATAAGTCATCCTTTGGAATCACTTCGTAGCTAATAGCTTTAGAACTTCGGTCTTACTAACGTTTCAGGCTACTCAAGAGTCGGACATGGTGTGTGCCCTTGGAAGAGGTTTTAAGTTTACAGAAGTAAACAGCAGTAACAGTGAGAGGCTTCCAGACAATCCTACCACCAGAGCCTCCTCCCTCTCGCCCGCTTCCTCTCTGCTTTCTATTTTTCGTCTCTCCCTCCTTCTGTCTCCCCCACCCTCCTCCCATCCACACTCTAATATTTCTTTTTTTATTCACTTAATTAAAAAAATTTTTTTAATCTTTATTTATCTTTGAGAGAGAGAGACAGGGAGAGAGAGAGAGAGCATGAGCAGGGGAGGGGCAGAGAGAGAGAGAGAGAGAGAGAGAGAGGGAGACACGGAATCAGAAGCAGGCTCCAGGCTCTGAGCTGTCAACACAGAACCCAATGCGGGGCTCGAACTCACAGACCACAAGATCATGACCTGAGATGAAGTCGGACACTTAACCCACTGAGCCACCCAGGCGCCCCAAGCTTATTCACTTATTTTGAGAGAGAGAGAGACAGAGAGAGACAGAGAGAGAGAGAGAGAGAGAGAGAGAGAGAGAGACAGAGAGCATGAGCAGGGGAGGGGCAGAGAGAGGGAGGGAGAGAATCCCAAGCAGGCTCCAGGCTCCAATTCTGGGCTTGAACTCACCATGAGATCATGACATGAGCAGAAACCAAGAGTCGAACACCCAACAGGTGGCCCTTTCGTATCTTTTTTTAATTGAAAGAAATGACTTCAAATCCAATGGAATCCACCTCCGAGCTTCCCCCGCCTCAACACCCCCGAAGCAACCACCATTCTGAGCTTGGTGCCCATCATCCCTACGTATACTTGAATACTTTTACCCTTTCAACTATGTGTGTTGGTTGTGCTTTTATTTTTTTTTTAATTTTTATTTTAATGTTTATTTATAATTTTGGAGAAAGAGAGAGAGACAGAGCTCCAGCAGGGGAGCAGCAGAGAGAGAGGGAGACACGGAATCCGAAGCAGGCTCCAGGCTCCGAGCCGTCAGCACAGAGTCCCACACGGGGCTCGAACCCACGCACTGTGAGATCATGACCCGAGCCGAGGTCGGACGCTCAACCCACCGAGCCACCCAGGCCTCCGGTGCGGTTTGTGCTTTTAAACTTCACGTGAACGGTATCTGATTTGCTCTGGGCACCCACCAGTGTATTTTCAAGATGTGTCCAAGTTAATCCACATGGGAGTATTCAATCGTGTCAACTAAGCAGCTCTCGGGCCCCCTCACAGGCGTGGACACAATTCACTTTTCCATGAACACTCGAGCTCCTGTGCCCACCCCGCACATGTGAAGGAATCGGCACTGGTCCACAGCCCTGGCTCTACATTGGAATCAAACGGAGATGGGGGCCCGAGCCTGGTCTCGCCCACGGAGATTCTAACTTCATCCTGCTGGAGGGCAGCCTGGGCATCGGAACTGTTAAAAGCTCCCCAGGTAATTCTTAAGCTCAGCTGAGGTTCAGACCATCACCCCCAGGGGCCTCGCTGCTCCAAGTGTGGAGCAGAGTCTCGGGCGCCCCTCCCCACCTACATTTCCACCAGTTCTCGAGATGATCCGAGTACAGGTTAAGTGTGGGAAGGGCCAGCCTAAAGGGGGCACCTAGATGTGGAATTGCTGGGTTGTGGGGCATGTACATGCTCAGTTTTTCCGGCCGCTATCAGATCTCAACCAGTTTTGTAACACTCACGCTCTCAACCAGCAATCAGCGCACAGAATCTGAAAACCAAGGAGAGCTCTGTGTCAACGAGAGCATCACCTACAAAACCTGAAATGACAGGAAGGTGTGTACCTTCCTCTGTAACCCAAACACACGGGACCGCTTCGGTCATCTGCGAAAACTGAGTGCGTACACAGAAGGGTAACTTTGTCCACCAGGAAAGTTCAGATGGCTCGTCGCCACCGGGTCAGGGTTTTACCTTCAGGGATAAAAATGGCCAAAACCCCAGACTGCTTTTATAGAAGGTCTTCCTTCTTCTTCTTTTTTCTCATGGCCCTGTCATAATTCCTCGTTATGCAGAGCTGGATCGCATTTAATGATCCGCAACTCAAGCCCTCATCCCCCTCGGTTCTGTGCAACTCACACGGAAGGTCCTGCCGTCTGCTGTCCCACCCTTTGTGTTTTTATTTTGTCATGTTCTGCTTTTAACAACCCAGAAGGACTATTTTGGTGGGGGGGGGGGGAGTAGCAACTTCCTAGAAATCAGTTCATTCTGGGAATGCATTTTCTTCTCTTAATGGTATAACCAGATATTTAAAAAATGATATATAAGTATCTTCCTGCAAGTCCCTGGGTTCATGTTAAAATAGTGAAATGACACCTTAGGAAGACAGCCAAAAAAGAGAAGTCTCGTTTCTCTGTGGTCCCTCGCCACAGAGATTGGTTTCCCTCGCTAAGCCCAGATTATTCAACTTTCCTTTCAGGGACTCACGGGCGAGACCCCAGAGACCAATTCTTTGACCTGTATTGTTCTTATTTCCAACGTTCTCACTTTTGGTTGGTGAAACGGCTGTTTTCTTCTACCGCTGGCGTGACTATAAATTGCTACCGCCTTTGCAATGAACAATTCGGCGATACGTTTGAGATGTCCTTAAAAAACTGTGTGCATCGTCTCTGAACTAAAAAATTCCACTTCTAGAAATTTATCATAAGGAAATAATAGAGGATGTGCGCAATGATTTATTTTCAAGGATGTTCTTTGTAGTGTTGTTTATAATAGCATAACATTGGAAACACCCTAAATGTCCAACCGAAAGAAAACGAGTTAAGTTGCAGTACATTTAGGGATGTTTCTGTGATGTTTGAAAACTAAAATGATACCGCAGAATATATCGATATGAAAACGTGCTCAAAGTGAATTAAATTGAAAAGTCTGAAAACATTATTGAAGCACAATTATACTTTGTGAAGAAATGTAAATACATTCATGGAAAGAATATGGGAGAGCTATGCAGAAATATGTCAACTGCCATCTCTGGAGAACAAGTGATGGGGATTTTTAGATTTTTTTTCTCTTTCACCAAACTGCATTTTCTCTTATTTCTCCAATAAACATGTAGTACTTAGGTTAAAAAAGTGCTTATAAAGACGTATTCTGCTCTGTTTCAAAATCAAAACAAGATCTTACAAAGGATTTACATATATGCATATTTGTTAAGGTGTTTTTATAAAACTTTCAACGGTGTAAGATTTTAATCTCCCTTTCTTCTACAGTTGGTGAATGGGTATCTTTTTCATTTGAAAAGAATAAAGATATCCAAACTTGCGTTACTCCCGTATCTTTTTGAGAATGGATCTCCACGTCCCTGTCTTATACGTTTATAAGCGAAGAACGTGAAAAACCAAATATGGTCATCTGATAGAATAAATGAGGATGTTCCTTTCTGACCTATCCTTGGGGCGCCATTATTCCAGACCTACTCTGGAGGTGTCATAACAGAGAACCCTTTTCAAGGGACAAGGCCAATCTCCTCAACACGAAGCACAGGACACTTAGTTCGCTGGGTCCCGATGTCTTCATAGGTGTTATTCTCAACCATTCCCCATTCTGTCTTCCTACAGCCACACACGCCCCATGCCTGTGCCCAAACACCACCCACTGCCTGCAGGACCAGCCCCTTCTTGTCCCCTTACCTACACTCACCACCTGCTTTGGCCATCTGTCCTCAATGCTCTTGAGGGGTAAGCGCTTGTCACGACCCTCTGGGTAGGGAGGTGACGTCAAGACTGCAAGCCCACTCCCTGCACCAATGACAGCGCCCCAGTGAGCCCCACCCACCCCAGCTACCCCGGCCCAGCATGGATGCTACAGCAGTAGGTCGCGTTTTGGAGAGTTCAAGTCAATGTGTTGGGTCCCAGCTCACCCTTCGACGCCATAGAGAGCCCAGTAGCGTCTCTTGGGTATCCTCCATGGTTCATGGTATGTCAGCAAAGTTTTCTTCTTCTGTCCCACCCTGCCGTCACTGAAGGAGGCTCACGAGGTCCCACGAGATTCAAGAGACCTTACCTCCTTCTCCGATTCCCCACTATGCATGTGAAGGAGAAAGGGGAGGGGGTCAGAGAATGAACCCCAGCCAAGGTATCGCCTTTGCCCGTGTTTAGGTGTGCCATCTCACACCTTCCACCTCCAGAGAGCAGCCAGGCTCAGAACCCATCACCTAACCTCATGATGGAGCCTGCTTTTCCTCTTCCATAAAACAACACGCAGAATCCAAGGACCTAAGGCATGACTCCCATAGGACAAGGACTAAGATTAAGTAAACTCACCTAAGAGTTACTGAGCATTTGCTACACACGAGTATGGGTTCAGAGGCGGCCAGGAGAAAGAGACGCCAAGGAAAAACATAAACTTTTCACCAGAAGGGCTTGGCTTGAGCCTGGGTTAATGAAAAGGATTTGACAGAATTAAGGTGACAGAGAAGAGAAGCCCTTTAATTTAGGAGAGCAGCATAAGCCCGGCTTCATAGCTGCAGAGGCATGAAACACCAGAGGTGCTGAGAGAGAAGGGAGAAACCAGGGGTGGCTACAGCGGAGGGTTTCAGAGGGCACACACAAATGGAGGAGGATGGATATGAACGTTGGGGGTCCGATCACAGGGAGCCTTAAACGTCTTGCTAAGAAGGCTGGACTTGATGGTCCAGGAATTTCCGAGCCACTGAAAACGTCTGAGGCATCGAATCATAATCACATCGAGTACCCCAAACTTGGTGGTCAAATAAAAGGCTCTTGGGGGGTTCCGATTCAACCATCTACTAGATGTAAATGTTAACCTCTCTGGAAATCATTTCCTTCTTCTGTGGGTAATTAAGTGAAATGTCAGGGGAGTAGAAAAGTAAAGGAGATAATGAATGTGAAAGCACTCTGCCAACAGTAACATACTGCGGAGAAAGAATGCATCCACACGTTGGATTTCGCATCATAAACTGCGGAGATGAAATAAACAATCTATTATCGCAGGAGCAGCCTCTTCCTTTAAACGCAGAGGTCTGATTTATCGCTTTATTTTGAGAAGCTTTTGGAGGTGCTTTCTGTCAGATGAATTATGAACCACTGAAGATAAGTTGTTTGGTTTTCAGCCTCCAGTCCAATTGTTTTGAAAACATCTGTGTCACCAGCCCACATTTCACGGACATCAAAATGGTAAGCCCCCATAGTCCAAGGGAGGTCAGGAGTTGCACCCTTTAAATTACTGCTGGGGCGGGGGGAGTGGCGAGCAGTGCGTGGGTGGAGGGCTGAACTTATTTTTACATTTCCCTGAAACTGTTTTCTGACCTAGTAGAGTTCCAGGCTGCCAGGAAAATATTAAGTAGATATTTAAATCAGTTTGTGAAACAGAATACCTCATGCAGGCAAACATCCTGTTTCAGCCCCCCCACCCCCTGCCAGAGGAATGAATAAAAGTAAGGTTAAGCAAGAGTCAAACTGGTGAAAATATAAGCCCCGAGTGACATTTTTCTTGAACAATACCAGCGTAAGATATTGGCTTTCAGATTTTAAAAAAAAAAAAAAAAAAGGACCAAAAACATAAAATGTATCTCCAAGCCATATCACAACCCTATGAAATCTTTGTTTATAAAACCCAGCCCTGGGCAAGTCTGCCAGTCTGCTGTCCGAGACACTCAGAAGCCTGCAAAAATAAGACTTAACATTTCGTTTCCTTGTAGGGGGAGGCTTTACATTTACAAAGCAGGCTCAATAGAACTGGCCTCCCTTCGGGCTTCACTGTATCACAGGTTGAAATTTGAACACAAAAAGCCTATACCCGAGGCTGTTTCTGAACCTTTTAATTTCCTAATTCATAGATGAGGCTCAGTCACCGTTTTGATAGCTATTGATTTCTAATTTTTTGTTTTAAATTAGTGAATTAGCCAGCGAATGAGGTCTATATGACACCAATTTTCTTTTATTCTTTTATTCCAGTCGTTCTTTTTTGGTGGCCTATAGTGTATGGTCAATTTCTACAAATATCCCTGGAGAGTTTACAAAGAATGTATATTCTCTAATTGTTACATGTAGGTTTCTATAAATAACCATTGGGTCAAAATTGGTAACATATACCTAATTTTTATGTCATTGATCGGTCAACTGCTGCAAAAGGCAAATTGAAATCTCTCACCAAAAGTGGATCTTTTTCTCCTTGCAGTTCTTTATGTATTTGGAGCCTACGTTATTATGTACATACAAGTTCATCACTGTTATATGGTTTTCATGAACGTAACCTTTTTTGATTATGTATTAACCCTCAATTATCTCCAATAATGCTTTCTGCTTTCTATTTCCACGTTTGTCATGTGTGTTTTGCTTAGAATTTGGCTAGCACATTTTATTCCATCTGTCTGCTGTCATTCTTTCTTTGTGTTAGATGTTTTTATAAAGAGCACTTAACTGACTTTGCAGTGTTTTTTATTTATTTTTTATTTAAATTTTTTAAATATAATTTATTGTCAAATTGGCTATCATCCTTTCTCTTTTGGTTTGGCTGCTTAACATTCTAGTTTTATTTCTTTACTTGTGAATCTTTAAACAAAATCTAAATTTAATCACCAAATACATCCTTTTCCCAAAGAAAGCAAGGAATTTAGAAGTCTCGAACTCTCATCATCCATCCCTAATCTTATATGATGATGTTGCCCAATGTTTTCATCCTACCCTGTTGTTGTACTGCCTACTTAGAAGGCTGTTATCATTTTACAGCCATTTCTCTTTAGATCTATTCTTATATTAACCAATTTCATTGCTCCCATTTTCTTCTTATCTCACTCTTTCATCCAGGATCCATTTTCTTTGTTTATTAAATCTTTTGTTATTTCCTGAAGTGAGGGTCAGTTAGCAACATACTCTGACCCTTTGTTTGAAAGTATCTTTATTTCCCCCTCAATTTACATAATGAATCAGAATGCACTCTTAATGTAGTTTTCAACATATTCCTCTTAAGCTTATTTTAAAGTCATGATTTTAAAGGACCCATTGGCTTCACCAAACTACTAAGCGAGTTTATGGCAGAAAAAAAGAAAAAGTGAAGAGCCCAGAAGATAGCTACTTTTATCTCTTCAAATATTTCATATCTTCTGTTCTTTTTATTCCCTCCTTGCTGGAATGTCTATTAGATCTGCACAGCACATTCTCATGAGCCCCTTCCCTGCCCTTGACCTTCTCTCCTATGTCCCCTCTCTTCATCACTGTGATGGGCTCTGAAAACAACTGCAAGTCTGCTTTCGTTAATTCACTCTTTGGCTTTTTCAGGTCAGCTGCTTAACCCTTCTACTGAGTTTCTGATACCTTGGAATCCTTTTTTTGTGTTTCTAGGAGTCTTCATGCTTCTTCAAAATCATCTGTTCTTTTCCATAACGTCTTTTCCATAACCTCTTTTGGGTTCCTTCTTTTGTGTATTTAACCACTTTAAAATCTACTTACTTTATATTCTCAATCCCATACTTGAATTATCTAACGTCCTTGAGGGTCCGTGGTCTCTGCTGAATCTTGGTCTAGGTAGATTGTTTCTTCCTCTTTTTGTAATTTGGAGTTACAGAGTCATCTTCAACACATGTTCTTCTGCAGGAATTCTGTAAATTTTGGACTGAAGACATGTCTTTCCAGGAAGAGTTCACGGGTGCTTCCGCCAGGTGTCTGAGGTTATCATTAGTCCATGACCACTTTTCATTGCTTAATTCCTCAGCCTGGGGTTGCTGGAAAACA